>NW_026643221.1:0-4800000 GCF_028829455.1 Penicillium robsamsonii
GCCTAAGCCCTAAGCCCTAAGCCCTAAGCCCTAAGCCCTAAGCCCTAAGCCCTAAAGCCCTAAGCCCTAAGCCCTAAGGCCTAAGCCCTAAATTCCAGCTTCCACCTAACTTTCAGCTTCCACCTTCTAACTTCCAGCTCCCAGCTCCCAGCTCCCGCCTTCTAACTTCCAGCTTCCAGCTTCCAGCTCCCAGCTCCCGCCTTTAAACTTCCACCTCAGCACCTTCCACCTCAGCGCCTTCCATCTCAGCACCTTCCATCCCAGCACCTTTCACCTCAGCACCTTCACCTTCCATCCCAGCACCTTCCACCTCAGCGCCTTCCACCTCAGCGCCTTCCACCTCAGCACCTTCCACCTTCGAACTTCCAGCTTCTAGCTCCCGCCTTTACACTTCCGCCTCAGCACTACGCCTTTCATCTTACTCCTTAGCTCGTTCTACCTTGCGAAGAAGTAAACAGTAAATAGTAAATACCTACTCTTATAAATCTAAGCCCCTCCCTCCGAATATTTTCTTACTAAACTCATAGAATAAAATCACCACCACCATTACTTCCGTCCCAAACACCTCCCGGTCATACTTAATAAGCCCATCTTTCAATTTAACCATATCCCCGCTCATGTCACCTAGTCCATACTTCTCCATCACCACCCTTAACTCATTACTTAGCGCTTTCATCTCATCACCCCCCCTCAGGAACGCTACTAAGAAATAGTTTAAGATTCCCCCCCTAGGCAGTCCCCATCGGGCCCCTTAGCGCAGATAATAGTCGGTAATAGGCACTTAAAGCACCCACTATCAGGGAAGAATTGTAGGCCCCTCTGATACGACTTATTAAACTGCCGAAGAATATCGTCGTAGTATTCACACTCAGTAGTCGACGGGTGGTCCTTCCACTCGCTATCATCATCTATATATATATATATCTATCAGTACTCTTTTTCACTGAACCTGGAGATATATATATACTCACCTAGCACGTCCTCGGCCATATCATCCACTAAGCACCCGATACAACACCCATCGTACCACTGAGATATATATATCTTCAGGGCCTCGAGGCGTTTCTTCTGCTGTAGCAGAATGGCCTTAGCCTTCTCAGCTTGCTTAGCTAGTGTCTGAGCCCGACTAAGGCAAAGATCACATAGCCGATCCTCACCCGAGCAGTTAATGCTACTAGCCCTAGGGTTAAAGCGGGTATGCAGTAGCCGCCGGCGGCAGATACCCTCTTGAACCCATTCGTGGAATAGCGTTAGCTCCTGAGAGTCCTTGCTAAGGTCCCCAGACCGCCGATCAGATGGAAGCTTCCCGTCAGCCCTAGTGAGGACTTCGATAAACCCAATAGCCCCAGGGGCTCGAGCAGCACGACCGCAGCCCTGGACGAAATCCGTAAGCGACCAACACCCTTGGAAGTAGATGATAAGGCCCACGTTATCGAAGTTAAACCCCGCCCCTATAGCGCTAGTAGCTGCTAAAATAGGCTTACTATTACTAGTAAAGAGGGCTAAGTTTAAAGCCCTAGCCTCTAAACTAAGCCCTGCGTGGTATGCCGCACAGCTCTCATTATAGTCCTCTGCGAAGCGGTCTACCTGGTTCTTATAAAGGAAGAAACAGATAGCCTGGGCCCTAGGGCCCTCCGGAGGGCTGTTATGCTGGATGAAATCAAGGACCCGGTTATAGGTAAAGCGTAGGGCCGCGTCCTCGCCGCCCTTAGGTGGTAGCTGGCAAACCCCGTAGTAAAGGTTAGGCTTATTGATCGAAGCCCTGATAACCTTTGGCGAATCTGGCAGGCTAAGCCTTAAAATGATACCCTCTAGGGCACTTGGGCTAAGCGTGGCTGTTGTAAACATAAGAGGCCTCCCTAGGGTAGTTAGAACCTTTAGCTTCTGAAAGTCCTTACGGTAGTGGGCGGCCGTATAGATAAGGTGGGCCTCGTCAAAGATAATCCGATCGACCTTAGGCCCAAGCCTCCGGGCCCGGGGGAGGAAGTGCTTATCGGTTACGGTCTCTGCGGAGACTAGCACTAGCTGGGGCCCTTGATAGCTAGAGATCCCTTCTCCTGAGTCTTGCTCCTAAATAGTGGTCCGAAGCCCTATAGCCTTGGCCTTTTTAATAAGATCCTCCCGTAGGCTGACAAGGGGAACCACTAATAGAGTGATCTTACTAGTGCTAAGGCTAGCACTTAGTAAGAAAAGGGTGCTTTTTCCCCCGCCGGTAGGGAGCACAAGGAAAAGACTAGGGTCGAGGTTAAGCACTAGGGCTAGAAGGGCCTCTCTCTGTTCAGGGGACTGGAAGGTTGCCGTAGGAAGCCCTAGGAATTCACGTAGGAGGCTAAGAGGGACGTCGGTAGTAGGATCTAGGGGGAGGGCCCTTAGAACCTTACTATAGTCCTTGAATAGCTGTAGGTGGTCAACCTGCTCCTCGTTGTAAGGCTCGTGCCAAGGGGCCTTAGCTGGAGCTTGTTGGGCTTGTAGGCCCCTAAAGGCCTCTAGGAGTCCAACTGAGACGGTATTACTGCTAGGGCTAGTAGCACTAAAGAGGCGCTCAACACCTGCACCAGTGGCTGGGATAGAGAAAATATCCCGTGCGACCGCTGCAAGTGTCGGAAACCGATACTCATTCTCTTTCCAGAAGTAGCATGGATTAATTAAACTCCGTTCTATATAGGGTTAGATTAGTTAACTTATGATCATGATCATATAAACATACCAGTATTAAGATATCCCTTTAGTTCTTCTTGCCACCCAGTCTTCGGCTGTGGTAGTGGCTCTGGCTGATCCTCTTCGAAGAGACTCATCATCGCATCTGTACTATGCGAGGAGGGCTTTGCCCTCGGAAGTACTTGCTTTTCTGGCTGGCGTTTTGAGTATTCCTCTAAGTGCTTATGAAGAGACGCCTCATACACATCATACCAGGAGGAATCCATGCTATCAACATCACCTGCCCATTCTGGCCCTTTAAAGTATTCAAGCTTATGCTGGGGTGCAAGAATTATACCAATTGCATATAGGCTTCCATGTGCTTGCTCGGTCGCTTTGTAGTATACTGAGAGTTTCTTACTTCCGGCCTCAAGGGCCTTCAGCATAGCCTTTTTCCAAGGCACTTTCTTTCGTCGAAGGCGGGCCTGGGCCTGCTTAAAATGGGTAAACAGTCGGTTATAGACCCGGAATACATCATGTATTGTTGTCGCCTTGATCTTTGACAGGCCAACAGTCCATTTATAGAAAGGCTTTGTGATATGGAGTAAGTATTCGATCTGCCGCCACTCGCTTTTATTTAGCCGGAATTCTGGGCGCTGATGTTCTGCGCAATATCTGTGGTAGCTACCGGAAAGTCGATTGGCGCGCTGGAGCATAAGATATGTTGAATTCCACCGAGTTCGTACATCCTGGATCGGAGTAAGCCTTGGTTCTTCACTTTGTAGATTTAGAAATGCCTCCCGTCGCTGTGGACTGGCATTAATAAAAACCGCGAAGGCCCGTACCTAGTAGTATAGTGGTTAGTATGAAATAAAATTGTAAGAAGGCTTTAATTACTTTACCTTAGCTAGTGTGTAAATGATTCCCTTTTGTCTCTTTGCTTGTTAAAGAAGACTCCCGTTTTCTTCCGACCAGACTGTTGCTGTTTTATCGTTTTTTGGATCAGCCTTCATCAGGCCAAGGAGATCTTTCAGACTTAATTGAATCACATGAGCAAGACATGGAACCCGCATAATCTCGGTGAAATTAGGAAGCTCCATCCGTTCGATTGAATCACATAGACTATCAACCAAGGTCTTATTGTTTGACGCATTATCTGTAGTAATTGTAATTACTCGATTTATAATATTCTGCTGCTGAAGAATCTCAAGGAGAATGTCTGCGAGATTAGAGCCTGTGTGCTGGCCGTGAACTGGCATGAAACCTAGAAGGATCTCATGATAATCCCAGTTGGTATCCATAAAATAGCCTGTGATTGCCATGAATGCCTGTTGGAAGGGTGAAGTCCAATAATTAAGGGCAATTAATAACTTTGCTCCAGCTGGCAGTAGAGAAAGAAGCTTTTGCTGCTCTGTGTGGACGATTGACTGGAGCCGACGCCGCGCGGTCTTTGGTGATAGAAGGGTAAGCTTCTGTTAAGAAAGCTGAGCCTCTGCAATAAGATCTTCGAATTCTTTATGCCGGAGGACCTCGAATGGAAGCCGTGAGTTCGCTATGAATTTGACTTAAGCTCTTTCGAATCGCTGTTGGTCAAAGACCTTGCGGGTAGGTGGGCGAGTGGCCTAAGTGTAAAGAAAATATTAGTATTAGATAGATAGAATATAGAATCAGATTTGTATAATACCGTAAGTTCAAGCGATTGCTGTATATCCTGTTGTATAGACCCCTTTTTCGATGCAGCTATACATGCGCGACTAGATAAATGCGCAGCGAGTGACTTTGAACCGTTTGCTGATGAGGATAGGTGTAAGATTGTTTTTCCACATCTCCGACAGAGTGCCATTGGTTTCCCAGTTTAGAAGTGGGCTACTTGATCAAAGTGTTCCTAAGCGGTAGAGGTATACCTTGCATCAAAGTTCACTTTATGTAGCGGAGGGTATGGGTTTGCACCTGCTGTATGACGCCACCACTCAATAAAGTCGGCTTTATTCATTGAAGTCCAAAGAACCCAGAACTTTTGATGTTTAGGACCGATACGACGGAGGGTTGGAGGAATCGGATTCGGCTCTGTTTAGAGGATTGCAGATTCGGGCCCGCTGTAGATCGGCTGCTGGCTAATTGAATGATCTGGCGTAAGGGGCTCGTCAATGATGCCAATACTATAGACTGAAGAAGGTGGAGGGTTTCCCGCTTGGGAGAACGAAACCTGGGATGAAGGGCCAGCCTCAGCATATAGTTCATATTGAGACATACTTAAATAACAATTTTATCAAAATGGAAGAGGGTATGAAAAGGATATCTCTAAGGCCTACCTTTACACGTAGGAGAGTCGCGTCCTGCTACTAGCAGATTCTAAACAATAAGTAGCGCGACTACATATCACAAATAGGTAATGACCCACTTATTATATATCACTTATTGGTCTATTCGACGGGACTCCCGTGGGACTCCCGTAGGACTCTCGTGGGACTCCCGTGGGACTCCCATGGGACTCCTATACAAAGGGGAAGTTGATAGATTTGGGGGTATCTAGAATCCCCCACAACTTCAAATAGAAAATCCTCACTTTTAAACCTGCTTTATCCTGAAATTCTTTAACAACCATGGAGTAGAGAATAGTAATTCCAAAATAAAAAAAACCAATTCAGGGGTAACGTTTCTTATGGTATAAGAATTAACTATATTTTACTATAAGTCTGTTGAATTTTTACCATTTCAATAATATATAGAAAATGCAGTGTAGTACCTTATGTAAATATATATATTGCTTAACCACTTCTACTAAATACCATGTTTATGTCTCTTTTATACCCATGGGCGATAACAGTCTATTATTCAACTTTTTTTTTTTAAAGGAGGATACTTTTTGATATAGACTTGAGTTATTTATGCACTTAATTGCAGACCATATCATATAAAAAAACGACGTTGGTTAACATTGGAAGTAGGGACGCTCATACACCTGTAAATAACAGTATTTTATCTGATTACTTTGCAGATTTGTGCAGCCGAAAGAGGAAATTCTTGGCAAAGTTATGCTAGCGTGGGACCATATGGGAGTCCCATGAGTCCCATGGGAGTCCCATGGGACTACCAGGGTTATGGGACCAGAATTTTTTTAGTCCCGTGGGAGTAGATGGGACCAGGATATGGGACCAAAATTTTTTTAGTCCCATGGGAGTTGGCAAGGTCTAATCGTACGAAAGATAAAATCCACTTCTGAGTAGGGTATTTATAAGTCTAAAGCTATAGCCTTTTTTTTTTAGCGCTAGAAAGGGGGGAATAGCCAAGAAGTTCACGTGGAGGACCCACAATAAAATATATATCTCCTATAGGATTAAACTTAAAAGGATTGTACGGAGTATATATGGAATCGGTGAATAATCAAATTAAAGGATAAATCTCGATATTGATAACTTGGTATATCGGGACCCAGGGTGTGGAGGATTGGATAACGTGTACCTAAATTTATATTCGTACGATACCTTGACTCTGTAACTCTTGAATCCTAAGCCTAAAACTTCCTACTTTGACTACCTAGTGTATTGTCCCTATCCCCTCACCTAAGCTGCTAGTACCACCAATATACCTATCGTACGATCCCGATCTATACTGCTGTAGCAGTACCACTAGCACCGTTATCGTCATTAGCTTCGTCCGAGTCGGTTAGCTCCTTAACCCGGCTTGGGGGTGGTAGAGGAGCAGACGCCTGCGGGATGTATCGCGGCTCGTTGGAGTTTCGTATATTGCACTGCGCTGTCTGTTCCTTCCACTTATAATTGGCACAGCATCCCTCCCAGGTACCAGGCAATCGTACGACAGATTTACTAAATGGGTGGCCTTAGCGAGACCGATGGCATATGCCTGGGAAACGAACTCCACGAGAAGCGATTAAGAGTCCATTGACGTACGACGGCCGTGCACTGCGGATCTGTCTAGATTAAGAATTAGTGGCTGGTATTAACCTAAAGAATATCAACGTACTTGATCAGCCGAGATAACTAGAGTTCGGTCCTTCTTCATCTTCACGAGGAACTCGTACGACGGCCACGACCAGACCTCGCGCTGCTCTGGGGTACGGCAGAGCTCTCGGAGCGCCGCATTCCCATAAGCAGTCAGTCGGACAATATAGTACTCGGCACCCCCTTCTGCTGTAGTCGCCCTTCGTATAAGGCTGAAGAGAGTCGAAGCGGTAGGAGTAACCTAGGAAGGGTCACTTAGCGTACGAATAAGTGATCCGGGAGGGGGAGGAGGTCCTCCAGGAGGACCAGCACTAGCTGCGGAAGCCATAATGAGATAAATAAGAATGTATAAGAAAGGCTGGATTTACTTAAAGTTATTTCTAGCCAGAGTAGCTAGGCAAAGGTCGAGTTTAAATGTAGTATGGTGAATATAAGCCTAAACCTAGAAAAATGCAAAACCCCTCGCTGACCAGAATAAAAAGCCCATATCAGATAAAGAGCCCTCGTACGAAGTTCCAGGTTCAAAACAAAGACTGGAGAACATGAGAACGAAGCCACAGAAAATATAAAACTCTCCACTAACCAGAATAGAAATCCCACATCATTAGATAAAGAGCCTTCGTACGAAGTCCCAGGTTTAAAATAAAGACTGGAGAATAGGAGAATATCGCCATGGAAAATGCAAAACTCTCCACTGACCAGAATAGAAATCCCACATCATTAGATAAAGGGCCCTCGTACGTAGGCTTGACTGTAAAATAAAGACTGGAGAACATGAGAATATCACCACAGAAAATACAAAACTCTCCACTGACCAGAATAGAAATCCCACATCATTAGATAAAGAGCCTTCGTACGTAGGCTTGACTATAAAATAAAGACTGGAGAATATGAGAATATCACCACAGAAAATATAAAACTCTCCACTGACCAGAATAGAAATCCCACATTCGTATAAAGTCCTAGGTGCAAAACAAAGACTGGAGAACCTGAGAATGAAGCCATGGAAAAATGCAAAACTCCTCCCAGGGCAGAAGAGAAATCTACACCGTTTAATAAACAGTAGTCGTACGAAGTCCCAGGTTCTAAATAAAGTGTAAAGATCATAAGAAATAACTTGTATTTATTGTAACTTACTTGGTTTCACCATAAAGGCTACTTATCCTGAACACCACGTAAAGGTGTAAGTTTATTCAGGTGTCGTACATAGGCCCCGTACGACTGGGTAGGGCATAGGGGAATAAAAAGAAAAGGTATGCTTACTCAGTTAATGATGATGACGTCGTCGTCATCATCCAGGTCGACGGGATTAGCGGCTGTCCTAATGGCTAACTGAGACTGTGGAAGGGGGCTCCGAGCTGGGAGAGCGGCCGCTCTTCGTGTCCTATTCCGGTTACCAGTGCCGTCTCGTACGGAGCAGCGGAATCCATGATCCTGGAACTTGCAGTTACCGTATGCTCCGTCGAAATGCCCCGGTGCACGGGAGCAGATCGGGAATGGGGATGGGCTCCCTGTACGACGGCGCTTATCAGCACACTCATCGCACTCGGTAATAAGCTCCCATCCACGAGATTGTATCAGTAAAGCATTCACGTACGACGGGCGCATACTCGTAAGCTGGGCGCCCCGAATACGGCCAACCATAAACGGGACGTCATGGCCGGTTAAGGTAAGTAAGGCGCGGCCTTCGTCGCTGTGTACGAAACGGGCAAAAAGAGGGCTTCCCACTGGAAATGGAGTCTGTGAAACACCACCTCGAGGACCAGCATACCGTACGAGAGAGTTATTCCCTCCAGTACCTAGGGAGGTCACAGGCCATCTAAATTCAGCTCCAGTCTGGATATACCCCTCATAAAACTCAATCAGCCATTGTAGGGCAGTAGGCCACCCACTAACCGGGTCAATATTGCCATTAACTAACCCCCATAACCTGGTAAACGCAGCCTGAGCTTCGTGTGTGTGAGCTCGTGCCCGAGCATGAGGACTAAGGGGGAGGTTAGGACGGGGGGGGCGGGAGCCAGCAGGGCGAGGCCTAGATCGTACGAAGTGAAGCATTAGTGAATATTCTGATTTAAACAAAGGTCTCACCAGAAGCAGGAAGTAGGATATTGATGCAGGATGATATAGGATATAGCTGCAGGATGAATGGGTTTCGTACAGAGAAGGCATCTTAATGAAAATCAAAATAAAAGTGAAATTTGAGAGGAAGAGAGAGAGAGAGAGAAAGAGAGAAGTGGGAAGAAAACTGAGAATTAAATATCTGCTAGATAACAATAGAGGTGATTACTGAATTAGGTAATATTGTTACCTTATACAGCTATGAAAATAAATATTGCTGCCTAAGGCTATTGTACGAGATATTAACAATATGATAAGGCATGAATAATGGGACAGGGCATTAACAATGGGATAAGCCATGAATATGCCATGGACCTAACAATTGTGACAGTCCTGCCTGGAGCTTAAATCGTACGAGATATCATCAATGGACGATACATGAATAATGGGACAAGCCTTCATTAACGGGACAAGCCTTCATCAATGGGATAAGCCTTCATCAATGGGATAAGCCTTCATCAATGGGATAAGCCATGAATATGCCATGGACCTAATAATTATGACAGTCCTGCCTAGAGCTTAAATCGTACGAGATATCATCAATGGACGATACATGAATAATGGGACAAGCCTTTATCAACGGGATAAGCCTTCCTCAATGGGACAAGCCTTCATCAATGGGACAAGGCATCAACAATGGGATAAGCCATGAATATGCCATGGACCTAATAATTATGACAGTCCTGCCTAGAGCTTGAATCGTACGAGACATCACTAATGGATGATACATGAATAATGGGACAAGCCTTCATCAACGGGACAAGCCTTCATCAATGGGATAAGCCTTCATCAATGGGACAAGGCATCAACAATGGGATAAGCCATGAATATGCCATGGACCTAATAATTGTGACAGTCCTGCCTAGAGCTTAAATCGTACGAGGTATCATTAATGGACGATACATGAATAATGGGATAAGCCTTCATTAATGGGATGAGCCTTTAACAATGGGACAAGCCATGAATATCATATGTGACAGTCCTGCCTAGAGCTTGAATCGTACGAGACATCACTAATGGATGATACATGAATAATGGGACAAGGCATGAATATCCCATGGACCAAACAATCTTGACAGTCCTACCTGGAGCTTAAATTATACGAAAAAATCAATAATAGGATAACATATAAATATACTATGGATTAGAATATGAATCTATAAGTAATCCTAACTTAAAATATCTAACTTAAAATAGATATTTTAAAATAAAGTTAAAGAGTGCTGGCCCTTCGTACGGTCGCACCCCATCAAAAATAATTCCGATTTTCAATCAGCCACTACACCTTTAGAACTTGATTAATTACTCTAAAATTTAGTGACCATAATCTTTATAGTATAGAATAGAACTTTACAAATTTTGAGCTTTATCCTTATACGAGAAGCTTTTCCAGTCTACTCACGAAAAGTATTCCAGTCTACTCATGGCCCCACTTTTATCCACCATAGTTAAGGTAAAGTCCTAATTCCAGTCTACTAGACTGCAACCACCCCCATGGGATAGAAATACCCTATCGTGAATAGTAAATATATAAACTATCACTCGAACCGGCAGATATATATATCTAGCCTATATATATATATATTTTATATATTTTATATATAAATCGACTAATATCTCCATTTCTAATACTACTACGTAAAGTCTGAACAGTCCATTTAATAGCCCTTTTCTTACTATATATAATCCCATATTTCAATATTTTTATTTATTTATTTAATACGATATCACCTTAGGAATAACCATAAAAAAGATATATTTCCATGATGGCCGCCATTTAATTCACGTGATGCCGTAAATACGGATACGGTCTCATCTTTTTACTACTAGGCGGCTAAGATAAGATGGATACCGATTATACGGGATCCCGTATCGTAATCTACGGTCGCACCCCACTAAAAAAAAAGATCGATTTTTAACTTAATGTTTAACCACCTTCCCGGGTAGCTATCGGTCCTAAATTTTAATACCACCTTCGTATATATATAGAATAGAACTGTATAGATTTTTAGACTAATCGAAGCACGCCTAACCAGGTATTTATCAGACCTAAATACCTGGTCCCCCCCCACTTTCCAGGAGCCAATCAAACCACTTAAAATCCACATACCTGGTAGGTATGTGTCCTGGAATAGAGTTAGGAACCAGTGCTGGCCCTTCGTACGGTCCAGACCTAAATACCTGGTCCCCCCCCACTTTCCAGGAGCCAATCAAACCACTTAAAATCCACATACCTGGTAGGTATGTGTCCTGGAATAGAGTTAGGAACCAGTGCTGGCCCTTCGTACGGTCGCACCCCATCAAAAATAATTCCGATTTTCAATCAGCCACTACACCTTTAGAACTTGATCAATTACTCTAAAATTTGGTGACCATAATCTTTATAGTATAGAATAGAACTTTACAAATTTTGAGCTTCATCCTGGTACGAGAAGCTTTTCCAGTCTACTCACGAAAAGTATTCCAGTCTACTCATGGCCCCACTTTTATCCACCATAGTGAAGGTAAAGTCCTAATTCCAGTCTACTAGACTGCAACCACCCCCATGGGATAGAACCTAGATACATAGCCAGAATAGAACTCTATAATTTTTCAGGCTGTTTTAAGCAGCATTACGGAAGATAGAACAGGTCGAAGATTTTACGTTCTACCTGGTTCCCCCACATTGATTATTAGCCAATCAGAGCTCCTAAAAATCTTCTACCTACCAGGTCGAAGGTTCGGAATAGAGTTAGTACTTGGTACAAGGCACTGTTTCATACAGAAGAAAATTTACAAAGGGGTTTTAGAATTCAAGAACCTAGTTATGGCTTGAAGAATTAGTTCGCAACGGGTGTTGTGCGACAAAACTGTATATCCGCCAAGATTAGTAATGTATTTGAGCCCATACAAATTGTCAGATAGGGGCATAGTTAGTTAGCAATTCAGACTCATTGTGATTTCTATTGGTGCACATACATGGCTTACTCATCTATGTTCCAACACTGACTGCTGACAACGATTAGGAACGCTGGGGTCTTGAGCCCAAACACTGAGGAGGAATACCTTTGCTACGATCAATCGCAATCCGAGGGCATACGTCGCTGTTGCCTAATGCTATGTAGAAGTTAGCACTACAAGTATCAAAATGGCGAAGTGCAGATGCCAAAGCGCGATCCGCAGCAGGTTGGACAATCCTGCCCAATGGTTCCGCGCTACGGTGTGGTGAGTGTGACGGAGATGCTCTCGCGGAGGAATAGGACTGATCGTGGCCTACTGCCTATCCATACCGCATTCATTGAAAGATATCGTGAATACTTTTAGGCACTGGTGGCAGGAATGGTCTTGGTGTTGTGCGAAGAAGGCGGGGTCAGTATGAGGCTGCAGGTTCCTAGGATTTGCGAATAGGATCGCACCGCTGTAGTTGGCAAGCGACGCCTCACGGTTTGTGATAACAAGCAGCAGGGATCCCTGCCAACCGTGCTACAGAGCCCAATGAAATCGTTTTCTTGCCCTCCTCTACAAATTCGACTGGTCCGATTTACAAGGTCCATGGGCTTTTCTCTCCCTCTTTTCTTTTAGCAATTTGAAATAGTCTCGCCCCCAGCATTCTTGCGGCTGGGGCCCTCTTAGCTAATCAATTGTTCGTGATTCAAGATCTCATCGTGTTCCAGTTGCGTATTCTTTCCGACGCTCTAGTCACCATAGGCCTCGCACGATGACCGGCGAATCCCATATTGCTACTACAAATTGTGCAGAGAATATTGCTCTCAATTATCTACTCCATGAAGTCCCTGAATCACCGCAACAAAGACCCACCGAATGCTCTCGAGTACTCGAAAAAGGCTATATACTTCCATTTTCCAAAGAAAGAGACCTAGTGGAAATTCTCTCCTTTCTTGCAAAAACTAAAGAGGGGCCGGATTTCATTCCTGCAATGTGTATTGAGCAGGACCCCAAGGGGAGAGCATTAAAAGCCCTCTTGGCGATCAATAAGAGGACATATGCCGATGGAAATGGCTTACTTCAATCTCTGAAAACGGGGTTTGAGAATATTTTTGATGTTCTCCGAAAATCTCTATATGGTTCGTTATGCTCCTCCATTCGTGGTAGTTGCTGATTCGTATTTGGTCAGAGAGAGGCAGCTCTACGGAGATCACGAAACAACTCCTAGAGATGATCGTAAAAATGTGCTCCTCTCGGATTGCTTGTCGATTACGCCTTACTGGGAAGAAATGGAGAGAGTCTAAAGCCTCCATCAAAGATATTCTGCGAAAGGCGATGGAGGGCACTCAGCAAATAAATCCGCAGAAGCTCCGCCAGTCTTACCTAGAAGACAGCTTGTCGTTATTCCACGAGGAATCCAAAAGGGTTATCCAATCCGTCAACGAGTGGTCTAATTATCGCGTCCCCTCACGTCTTCATGACATCGTGGAGAAAATATACCAATTAAACAATGTGCAAGGCTTGCAGCAACTCCTTCTTTTGATTCCCACTGGTTCCAAAAGAGTAATCAACGAGTCAACCTTCGCAGCTACTCTACTCAACATACTTCGAAAGATATCCCGATATAAAGAAGCCGCTCGAATGCTTTATCGCACTGCGAAGAAGTTCCCTTTTGTCCGAAACATTGAGATTCATCCGGTGACTCTCCCTCAAGAGGCTTTCGATAAATTTCACAACCCCGCATACTCGCCCAGTCTCTCAGCCGTGCTGCGCCGTTTAGGGAAAATCAATGGCAAAGACTATACCATCTCCCGGTTTTCCCGATTCATAAATGGTGGCAAGATCAAGAATCCGAGCGACCAATTTTGCGAGCAAACGACTAGAATTCTTCGGGAAGCCAAGATCCATGCAGAGGTCCAGCTTATAGCCCACTGCGAAACCCAATCGGCTCCGTTGTTCCCACGGGTCATTGGATCCAGCAAGGATGCCTGCTTTCTATGCCATGCATTGATCCATAGCCATGGCAAGATGCACACATCACGCACGCATGGGAGATTGTACCCCAATTGGCGACTACCAATAGCTTCGTCGTTCAAGTACCTGGAGCACCGGTTCAATGACTTCCTACTGAACTATGCTCGAGAGACTATCAAGGCTCGAGAAAAAGGTCAAACGAGAGTCCATCCGTGCCCGAATGAAAGCACGTTACTTCCTATTTTAGTCTCCATGTCGACAATAAGTGCTGTACAATGCCCTATCGCCATTACCACGGAGAGAACGGCGTCAGTTCCTGGTTTCGCTCCAGACTTCGAGATTATGAAACCCGCTCTCTCAAATACAGTTTCAACGAACAGGCAGAGTCCGTCCATGAATAATAAGCTATCTAGTACCTGTTCTCTTGTTCTCAGTGACCCATTCAATGGAAATATCAACCTATTCGATTCGCCTACGCTCTTTTTCGCTGACCGCTTGCATATATACTTCGAGACAAAGGAGAGTTCGGCGTTTGAATACGCATCTCAGTTTCCTGTGTACTCCATTGAACAAATCACTGTCGATCAGGTGACCAGGCTGTCTAATGAATCTCTTACGGTAGACGTGATGGAACTACAGGGGGAGATAACATATCCACTACCAGTGGACGGGACGATCTATCTCACAGCTCACGATACCACAGTAAAGATTGTTTGCAAGCAATGAAATTCAGTAGCATTCGGGACACACTGCTGGTAAATAGACAAGTGCGCTGGTACCATGTTCTAAATACTAATGAATGCTGACTGCAAAATGTTGTGGTAATGAGCTAAATTATCAGCACGGCAAAAGATTTACACGCGCTTACAAATGAACGCGGTCATTCGTCAACCAAAACCGCCGTTCATATTATTCTAGCAGATCGCCCATTAATGGTGACTGTTGTTCATTTACTCCACTACCTTAAACATCCTGTAGATAATAGGAGCCACTCAAGCTCCCGGGGAAAACTACATCTGTGGAACTCAAAACCAAGGAAGCGCTTCCAGGACTCTATGAAAAATCTTATGTCACGGAGGCTTCTACAGTAGGCAGACACAGCTCGCCAGATTGGCTAAAGTCTCTCCTTGGTTGACTGCGTTTTACATTGTAATGTATCGATCTGCTCAATTGGATCACGCAGGTAGTCCCGATTTAGGGTTTCTACAGTCTCACCACTTCTTTCTATTAAAGGATATTCTGGGCATAAGAATGTAGGCTATTCAAGATGAGAGGTGTATAGGAAAGGCACAGGGATCTGAAGCAATATAGAAATTGATCAAACGCCAGGGATGGGACTCTGTTCTCTAAGCGCGAGAAATATGATAAGACCAGACGAACAAGCGATCGCCAAGTTTGTTGTAGACATAGCAAAAAGTGAGGAATTAGTCGGTCGATATTCGGTAGGCAACCAAAGGAGGTTGGCTCCATTATAGGTTATCCAAGAATGGTCGTCATTCAAACCATACCCGAATTGTTCTGGCAAGGTCGAACAGTCCGGAGTGGAAGTGAAGTAGGGAGAGCGTGTTGATTCGCACTGGCCGGTGGCCGGATCCCAGATTCTGACGGTCTCATCATCTGACGCTGATGCGAGTCGGCTTCCATCTTGCGACCAGACAATCAAGAGGACCGAACCGCTATGCCCCTCGAGGGTTAACGCGCACTGGCCGGTGGCCGGATCCCAGATTCTGATGGTCTTATCATCTAACGCTAATACCCGTCGGCTTCTATTTTGCGACTAGGCAATCGAGAGGACCGAACCGCTACGCCCCTTAAGGGTTAATGCGCACTAGCCGGTGGCCGAATCCCAGATTCTGACTGTCTCATCAGAGGACGCTAATGCGAGTCGACTTCTATCTTGCGACTAGGCAATCGAGAGGACTGAACCGCTGTGCCCCGCGAGAGTTAACGCGCACTAGCCGGTGGCCGGACCCCAGATTCTGACAGTCTTATCAGAGAACGCTATAGGAACCGAATGTGACCTAATTAAACAAATATTTCCATATTAGCAACGTTGGATTAGCGTGGTTTGGGGTACGGGCCGAGAGACAACGCGTGTCCACCAAGGGAGAATCTGTTTTTGAATATCGCTGTATCAAGGAACCCTGGAACGCTGGTTCCCACAAGTCGAAACTAACTAAAGCTGCAACGTTCTGCAAGCCCGGTCTCAGTTCCTCTAACATGTCTAAGTGTACAATGACTAAAAATTTTAATCAGTCTGTGACACCCAAGTAGTTCCTATCTCGCGACTATCTAGTTACTGGTGCGACTCGAGCCCTAAAACTATCAGAGCTCAAATATATTGACAACGCAAGGCAGACGAGGCAGAGGTGAGCTTGAAGATACCCTAAAGAAACCTGGTTGTATGATGCTTCCAGTTGTGGTTATATGCAGATGCCAAGATGTCGAGCGTTTCAGGGGGCGGGCATAACCCAATGACATTCTGTTGTTGTTCAGCTGATGGGGTCAGTGCAGTGGTCGAGCGACTTGGGCGATTCTCACCCTGATTCTCACCCCGTCTATAGCACACTCACCCTTGTCACCCCCGGTCGCGCGACCATAGAGCGGCTCTCACCCTAAACTCACCCTGGCGACACCCACCTGACTATTGGCCGCACATAAGCCCTACTCTGGAAGGTTAACTTAGTAGTTAATGACTCGTTGGCTCGGCTCACCTTCTCCTGACTCCTTGCTGACATCCGCGGGACCTCTCCTAAAGCCATTCCTCTAGAACGAGAGGGGAAAAAGGAGTGTCGCCCGTCCACTCATTGGCCACTTTTCTTCTAAGGCTGTGGTATCCTAGTGTTTAGTGCATCCCAGCCTGGAATTAGCGATGATAAAGCCGAAACTTGTGGCTTTAGGCATGAAGACGGGCCTATGGTGGTTATCTACCCGGATCTTCCGCGAGAGCTTAACGACTATATCATAAATTCGCTACTATGTATGATTGGAAAGTGGGAAGGACATCGGGCATGGACAGGACCGCCAGATAACTATTAGCTTAGTGACGGCGGAAGAAGATACTATATAATGACGGCGGATGCTTTCGATTGTGACAGTGTCCATTGATATATGCATTTATCATTTCTTTCTGCCCCTCTAACTTTGCGGGCGGCTTCTTTTGGCCCTTTGGTGCCTTAGTTTGGTAGAATAATGAACCTGCAGTGCAGACAACTTACGGCTAGGAAAATGGTCCGCGATTTCCTTCCATGTTAGCCTCCCTTCCTCTTTTAACTTTACCAGCAAGTTATTCTCGTCAGTTGAATAGGGCTGGCATTTACTTTTTCCCGCGAGTTAAACGGTTTATGCTCAGTGACCGCTTTAAAACCCTACCTACTTTCTCGGAGTTATAGGGAGGACTGTGCGCGGCAACATATAATGTCGAGCAGACGTTGTCGGGTATAAGAGTGAAGAAGAAAGTGGGCTCCGATCCCTGGGTCTTAATAGTGAGAATTGCCCGCCTAACAATATCGCGGCTCTCGCAGTAACGCCTGGACGATGAACTAAAGGACATGCGATTTGGATAGCAGGAAGCGGTCGTACTTAGAGAACCGTTTTTCTCCTCCACGGAGTCCTTAACGTGTGGGAGTTCTGATTCGATCGTATCGGTCATGAAGTCTTCGTCTGAGGAATCATCGACGTCCTCACTTTCGCTCTCAGATGCATGAAACATAACAGGTTTTGGCCTTGACCGTAGACTCCGTACAGGTCTTAGCCGTGGTGGAGGAATAACCACTACAACAGACGGGTAGCGCTCGTTGCAAGTAGTTTCTCGTTTTCTGGTCGAAGGCATTGGACGTTCTTGGTTTTTGCATTTTCTCGGATTAGCCAGACTTAGGCTCTTGTCTCCTCGAACACTAGGTGTTCTCGAACGAGAATTGAAAGACTCGCGCCCGTAGGCTTATTCTAGATCCATTAAATCGGGCATATTAACGTGCAGCGGATCGGCCGGCCCAGAAGGGCCTGATTCAGCCACGGTTCTAGGGGGATAATCTGAAATTAATCTGGTTTGGCTTGTTTCTGCATAGTCATCAGAATGGTCGTCGGGATAATCCTCCGGTGAAGGAACGCAAGAGCCTATGTCGTTTCGATTGTTAGAGATAACGTCCGAGTAGGATAAGATGGAAGAGAGCGGAGTGTTAGAAGAGTAGTCGCTGAATGCAGTAGACGTATCGGACATATCTGAAGCATAAACTAGACTAGAGGATTTAAAGTACGCGGGGTATGAAAGTTGATCTCGTGTCCACTGAACATCTTCCGTCACGTCCGATTGCGTAACCCCGGAATGCGTTTCTGCAGCACCTGGTGAAAGAACCGCGATAGAAGGGGACCGAGGAGGCTGAAGAGGAGTTATGTAACTGGATTGGGATCTCGGGAAGACGTCGGAACCGTCTAACTCGGCACTTTTGCTTGAATTTACACTCTTGAATTTACACTGAACGAGGACGGGGCTGTGTTCCAATATCGATTAATAACTTGGAAAGTAGGCCAGCTCAGATCTTAAACTTACAGTCGGCAGGCATCTTTTCATTCGAGTTATCTCGGTAGTCATAGTAAAGCCTCTGTAGCGAGGGGCAGGCATCTCTGTCGCTAGCTTCAAGTGTACCTAACAATGGCGTTAACGCCCCCAGGACCTCGCCAGTTCGAGGTCAAACAAGTTAGGCGACCCAACTGCATAATAGAGTTAGGATCTATCGTTGATATTTTCAATTTATTCCGTAGATTGGCTCTCTTGTGACATTGAAGTCTCTTGTTATTATCCATAGTTCTCTATCATTCGCATCTGATATCGATTTTATTCCAGCTTTGCTCCTCCATAAGCCAATTTTCCCACGTCTCCTCAGAGTGATATCCAGGGCTGAATCTCCCTCTGGTTGTAGGCTTCTTACCATTGACCTTTGGGCTATGCTTGAATAGAACCAATCCCTTGCTGTGGTACTCCCTAATAAACCAACCTCTTTCTCCTGGATCTTCGACAACGATTATTCCAACACTGTGCTCCTCCCCTTTCTCTGTCCTGTATGTAAACAATTCTACAACATAGTGGAAGCTTGAGCTCGAAGAGCGTACTTCCTGCCCTGATCTCTTGTATCTCACGTTGAGTTCAAGAATACTGAAAATCTTTGCTCGGACGCGTAGATAGTTAGAGCGGCTATCAGAGCGACACTCCATTGCTGGGGTCTGATTTCTCTTGTTCAGTGCCTTCAGCTTCCCAGTGAGGATTCTTTTTCCACGATCCCTCTTTTTTTGGAAATAATCAAGGCTCGGTGCCAATATTCCTAGCTTTGGAGCTTGTTCCCCATGGCGCCTTTCATACCTGTCTTGGATCTCTAAAGAGGAAAAATCACGATGTTAGCGAATGTTTTGTACCAAAACAAAGAAGAAAAAAAAAAAAAAAAACAGGTAGAGCTGACGTACCAGGATTACTGAACCAAGCCAGTAAAGATAGATCGTCGTATTTTTTGATCAATTCCTTTTGAAACTGGAGGAAAGCAAGCTTTCCTGCGTTATAATCCACGTCCATTTTAATCTGCAGTAATGCAAGAATCGAGTATGCCTGGTCTTCGACGCGGGTTGTATTTCGGGGTCCTGCCCACGAGAGCTGGGTAGCCAAATTGTTTTCCATGGGTACCTTCCGTACATATTCACGGAGCAGTTGACTCAATCCCGTCCCCGGAGCACCTTTGACCTCACGGCTTCCAATCTCGCGCCAATTTCTATCCACATAGAGGAGCTTCTTGGGCGCAAGAAGCTCCTGCAGTGTCCACCCCCTATTGAACCATTTCGCGCTGTTGAACGCCTCATCCGATCTTCTTTTTTCGTTACTCATGTCCACCTCCTGAATATAAGCATAGCACACTGCTGCGTGCGTGTAAAATTCCCACATGCCATGAATGGAGCGCTTTGTCTCCTGAGGATTTGATTTGTCGATACAGCATGTGTCCATCCAAGCATACTGATACTTCTTACGCCTCGCCAAATTGCAGAATCCTACAATCTTTTCCCACCCTTTCTTTTTCAAACGAGACCCCTCCCAGCCGCGGTTTTTGAAATTTTCAAGCTGGGAAGCAGAATAACCTTTCATGTCTTTATATTCGAGTTCGCTGTGTGTCCATAAGCCATCTTCCAGCGCCTGCCTTAGCCACGTATGTGATAAGATGGCATATTCCTTGTCGGGGAATTCGGCAAAGTCGACAAACTTCAAAGACCTGGTATCTAAGACCCGCATTGGGAAGGACTGTTGACTCGGAGATGAAGGCCGTTGGACTGAAAAACTAGGAATGACAAGGGGTCGAAAAATCTCTTGCGATAGTAGGCAAGTTTAACATTGAAACATTTGAAGGAAGCGGAAGAATCAGAAGCTGGCAAGACGTAAGAAGTTTCACCTCTATATAGAGGAGCAGGCGACCCCTCGTGAATTTTCCCCTGTCACCGCAAGCCATGTCACCTGCCACTGGGTAAGATAAGTGAGGTGTTAGTTGTCAAACTATGACATACATATATGGATAAGATCGGCGAACCCGAAGTATCATATTTACTCTTTCGACTCCGAGTAGACCAACAGGCTCGCAACAGGAAAGTTCTCCACTGTAAGAAGCTGGCTAGTTCATCTTTAGGTAAACTAGTGACGTGTCATATGTATCTGTGTCTCAGGGCTCTCAGCTGAAAGAGGAAGTTCGAATCACCGGGAACCAAATCGTTCTCGGCCTCAAGCTGGTGACGTGTCGTATTTTCCCAACTCTTGATTGGAAGAATATGGCAATCTGGGTTTAGGACAAAGCTGTTTCGAGGAAAATGCAAACCATATTTACTGAGCGGCATGCCATAGATGTTGATTGGACAGGAGACCAGTCAGCATTGATGCGCGCAGGTGAGGCACACAGAGAGGGGTACAGCGGGATACCCAAGTCACGTGTTTGAACTTGAAACAGTCCGAATTACTTTGGTAACGCAAAAGAGCCTCCAGGGCTGCAGAGAATTTGGAAGTGAAGATGTTGATTCAGTGCTCTGGTTGAATTATGGCAGAAATCCCTACGTCCCGCAACCGAGAGAAAACTTTCAAGGATGACTTTAGCATTCAAGACGGGCCAGTTTCTGGCCATGATTCAATTGCCGGAGATAATCTCTGAATGGGCAGCAATAATTCCACTCGTCTGTCATCTCGCAAGTCCTCAAGATGATTACCTCATTGCTGGAGATTTATCTCTCAACGGACGTTTTTCGATACCTTTGTTTCCTCGGTTTGGGACCCTATGGGGACTGGGAAGACTCTTAAAGAACGGATCAAAGTACTTCGACTTTGCAAGCGTAAGAGGAGGCTCATCCCGAACAGTATGGGATGTCAAGTGGGGATCGGAGTTTCCATGCGCAAATGGTGCTGCGAGCGCCGCCATTGAGGGCGTTATTCTTGAACGCGCGAAATCGAAAAACGATAAATCATTAAAGCAATCTCTTCCTCCATCAAAAATATCTGCCGCTCCTAATACTCACGAAGTACCGCTACACAAAGACCAACCTACCAGCAAAAAGCCACATTTTCGGCAACAGGTTTTATATGTATACCAATTCAATTTCCACCAGCCCCGCTGTGAATCTCTACGATACAGCATTGTTAGAATCAGCCGTTCAAAAATATGGACTATACTGAGCTTCATCATACTCTGCGGTATCGCCTTGATATTCTGTCTCATGGGTGCCTATGGGACTGCCAGCCTTATCTTGATTGTTATAAGTTCCAGACTGGTCGGCAGAATTATCACCATTTCTCGAAGTTCGGGATATTTACGAAACAACGAGAAATTCGAGAATGCAACTATGCTAGTCGCATCACATGTCAATGCTTCGGAATGGACCTTGTATATTGGCGACCGCGCAATTGTCGACAGCCTGCTCAACAAGCCCATGGTATCCTTTCCGGAGGGTAATCGAGTACAGCTAGCGGCCAGATTCTTTTACCTTGCACATGGACTCCAACTTATCGTGATTACATATGTGGCGGCACAGAAAGGTTGGGATGGCGTATCCTTACTCTGTGTTCTTTGTCTTCACTATGTCTATCGATGGTTGGCTGGAGATCAAGACGCTGCCTACTGGCTGGCGCGAGAAGATGTTCAGGTGAAGGTAAGAGCATATGAGTTTGGCTGGCGATCGGTCATGCTTGGCGCTATACAGCTTTTCAGTGAATCTAAAACGACTCGTTGGATGGATTCCATTATTGTACCGCATTTGCGACGTGATGCCTTCCTCAATCACCTGCAAGGGGACAAAGTCGAAAAAGAGATAGAAGCAAAGCTCGATGAGCATGATTTGAACTGGATTAATCAAGCTACCATTTTGTCTGTGCAGAGCGCGGAGGTTCTGCGGCAGGATTTCGGGTTGGAAAATTCAAGGACGGAGTGATTACATGGAGTGGAAAAAGATGCAGGGGTTGCCTGGTTATTAGGAAATTCACTTGATAGAGTGGAGTATGTTCCCTAGCCAATTATACATAATAAACACTTTACTTCTTTCACCACGTTTATTGAAAGATAAATGAGTTAATTGGTTTTTTATTCTTTTTGTAGACAGATTTCTGTGACAATCAATTGTTTTGCAAATCTTCTCTTGCCCGTTGGTTGACCTTTTAACTTTTAGCAGGGTATCGATGATTCGGTCAACTCCTAATCGTTATATTTTATCGTGTATCAACATGATGCCCGACGGTTTAAGGATTTGCTAGTCTGAAAGTATGCTGTAGTGACGTTGCAGACACGTCAAAGGTATGGCAGGCAATATGTCAATATCGTTAAAAGTACGGTTATTTCACGTTGCCACACCTATTTAATGACGGTAAATAACACCAGTAATTATTGCCCCTCCAGTCTTGCGGGGGCTACCTTTATAAGTTCAACACACAAAGGACCGCTTTTCGTGTAATACTTTGAATATCGTGGCCTTTTCGCGTTCCATGATTGAAGACTCTCCTTCGTGCAATGACATTTAAATTTATTGAGCCCCTTTCCATTAGCGGACTCAAGTTTTATAAGAGTCCCTGCTACCTATATTTTCTATATAGGCTTCTCTACTCCTAAAGTACCTCCAGATATCAAGGCAACGCGCTCAATGGCCGCTATCAAGGCTACCAGGCCTAAAGATGTCGTTTCAAAAAGCAAGTGAATGCGGCAAAAACAATGCCGTCGCAAAACAAATCTGATGAAAAAGGTATGCGAATATAGCAGGATGTGCAACGCAGATGTATGTGTGGGAATTCGTATCCGAGAGACGGGCCAGGTACATATTTTATCAGCGGATACTTTAGGATTTTGGCCTTTCCTTCGCTCGCAATTAGTATGTCTCAAACTATGGCTCTGAGGAAAAGATGACTGACCTATCAAGAACTCCTACTATCCAGCCCCAATGCTAGTGGCAGACCAGGATCTACAGCAGGCTGATAACGAAACACCGCAACAAGGTATAGCGTTTGGTTGAAAAGGCCAGATTCGGCATAGCGTTTGGTTGAGAAGTCGAAAACGGAAATTACATATAACTGTGTTTTGTACCATTTCACACAGGGGGAATATAGACTGTGGGAAGAGTATGACCTAAAAATGTTCATATAGAGTGCCATTACTGATAATTATTAAGCGCCATTCTCATATTCATTATACTCCTCTTCAGACTCCAGGTGTTAGCGTCTCTAAACTCTTCTCCATAACTCATCAGTCAGCCCTTAGTTAAATTTCCACCTAAAATAGGCTTCCCATTTAAGCCTACAGTCAATTATCCCCTAGGCCAGGTAGAATACCTTCTGGTCATAGCAGAGGTTACTATTTAAGTGGCTTCGTGCTGCGCTGCTAAGTATAATTCCTGGGAACTCCGGAGTTAAATGATGTTAGTGGATCGTGGTCGCCGTCTTCCACTAAGGAGATGCACGGGAAGACATTCAGAAGATAAATGCCATAAAGGTCTTATGCCACCAGTGTAGTATTTTTACCAGTAGAAAGGAAGCGATCCCATTCATTATCCTCAGGATTTAAAGGTTCGAAGTCTGTCTCGAACTTCTTTTACGATCGCTGGATTAAAGCCAAACTCCGGCCGTGTTCTGAACTATTTTCTTAAATTTGTACAAAACAAATCGTGCTGCGCTTCGGAAAAGAGACTGCTTACATACGAGGACATTCTCTGAACCACGGCTCGAATTTCAGGATTAAGAGTGTCATGTTCGGCGCACGGATAGAGGGAAAGAGAAGTATGCGACGGTGAAATGCTTCTCTCTCGACATTACTCTCTGCAATATGTTCGAGAGCTTGACGAAGATTACTGCCCCTTGAAAGAAAATAGCTGGGCTGGAATATCCGTTGATTGATCTCTCTGAACAGAACAGTCAGGATTAATGCAAACCGTATCGCTTTGGGGATTGAAACCAAGTATTTTACATGGAATATCCTCGGACCGGTATAACAGCGATACCACACAAAGAGTTCATACAGATTCATGATTTCTGTCAAAGCCCTTCATTGGGCCGGAGAAAGTGTTATTCCTTGATTTTGTATGGTTTGCATTGTAATAGACAGAATCTCCGGTTTCCGTGCCGTATTTACTCACACACACCGTCACTGTTCCATCTAACTCTATTCCTGAGGTCCCCAGGAGGAATCAGCCATAAATTTCTCGAGCACTGAGCCCTCACTGGGCTGGTAGGTAGCTAAGGGTCAAATGTACGAACCAGCTCCGCCTAGACCCAAGAAAACAGATATTGTCCGCTCGCGTAATGGCTGCCAGAGCTGTCGCAAACGACGCACCAAAGTATGTCCCCCTATAGGAGCTGCAGTGAATCCTGCTAACATCGACGACCAAGTGTGATGAGGAAAAGCCAGCGTGCGGGACGTGTGTTAGGCTGGGGATAGTGTGCGAGAGCGTCAAGCTAGACTTAAAATTCCGAGTCGTGACCGCACCTCCTCCAAAGGAAACAAGCGGAAAGACGGAGTCAGCCGAACCAGACTCAAGTCGCCTGGGGCTGCAGCTCTTCGGCCAACATGGTCGAAGTTCTCAAATCCCGAACATCAACCTCGCCCACTCGTTGCAACATACCGATCGAGATGTCTTTTACTCGACTTACTGGGAGGATCACTGCTTGCCAGCACTACATCCGATATTCCGTTGCGCATCTAAGCTGCTTGGGTTTCCAGCGTTGAAAGATGCCATCCTCGCTTTATCTTCATGCAATATCAGTCGCATTTATGCTGAAAGAAAATACTCAACATCCTTTGCGACTATGGGAACACTTAGTCCAAACCTTATACACCAAACAAGGAGTCAGCTGTATTATTCTTCTGCGATCAAAAGATTTATTTCGCTCACTCAAGACGACCACCAAAATAATGCCGCAGAGGTCCTTACTATTCTAGTTATCTTTGGCTACATTGAAGCGTCTATGGGTAATTTTGACGGATACTATTGTCACGTCCAAGGCCTGTCGGCATTTCTTGTCGAACTCGGTGAGATCACTGGAGATTCACTTTACAGGGCTCTCCTCATTTCATGGCTACAGTCGCAATTTCTGGTCTGGTGGGCGCGCGCATACTTCAGTTCTCTCAATGTACAACGAAATATGCCCTCGATTGATTTCGCAAGGGGCCTTGGAGGAACCTCTGGCTCCCTCCACGATATACGGGCTGTGGTTCTAAGCATTTTATGTGAATCCCATCGACTAAATGTGAAAGAAACTCTCAAACATTGGACAGCCCAAACAGATTTCGAACTGGCCCTCGCAAGCGATTTGCAGTCCGACAGAGATGACATGGAAGGCCATCTCGCGCGATTACAGGATGAATCCAAAAGGCTCGACGAGTGGCTATTATATCTGCCACCATCGGAACAACCGCTTGTGGGTGATGCGTCAGAAACATCGCCCATCTTTTTTCAAGCACACGATGCAGCCCTGAATTTTGCTTACTACGTTGTGGCCCGGATTATGCAATGCACGTCCTTCCTACAAAATCTTCCATATCGCGACGCCCAGCATCTTGGTAGTGAGTGCTTGGAGATAGAACCATGGACCCGCCTCCTACTTCGAATTGTCCAAGGGACCGACATGCAAACGTCCATTATCCGGAATAATTATACAATAGGGTTCTCGGGTTTGTTATTAGCCGCGTCTCTCCGCTGTCAGGAACTCTCTCTTGGCATGCAGTTCCAACAGTGGCTGCAGATTTTAGAGGAAAAGCAGCCGACGGAGGAGGGGGCTTTCCCTGTATACCAGGCGCTTGCTGTTGTCAAGGCGATAAATCGACAGAGGACAATGGGCCGCGACGTGTTCGGGGTTTCGCAGCCTATGGATGATGGCGGTGGAACACCCAAGTTCACTCATTATAACAGCCAGATGATCACTACCATTTTGCTTCATGGGAAGTCGAGATATACTGGCGACCTCTTTACAGAGTGTATAGATTTAGAGTAGTATGCCGTAATAGCGATTTGAACAAATCCAAACATTAGTGTTGATGTCGCCGCACCGGGTTAAGCAAAGCTCGCTCAGTGGCTAGGAGTGGCCCACTCACAATTTTGCGTCATTAACTAAACTCGACTCCTTGTCTACGAGCTATATAGCCACCTTGTGTACTCTGTCTGCACAACAAAACAGCTTGTGTTGGCATCTGAAACTGGGAGTCTATTTGCCTTCAACTACACTCACGTGTGAAATGAATGGCTTGTCTGCTGTTGAGGTTACGTGCGATAGGTAGCAAAGGACTAGACTGGGACGTTTATGGGTGGTCGAGAATTGTTCAGCATTTGCAAGGCACCGAAGGAACTACTGATCAACGGGCACAACATACATTAGGTATATTGACCATTGTTGAACCGCGTCGTACTTGAGAATTTTCTCTTCAGTGCCCTCCCTCCCTTTACCCGTAATAGTGACATTTCCGAACAGTTTTATGATTTGTACCTTGTTTACAACCGACACCGGGGGGATTAGCCCAAGCCGTCCGAGACTACCACATGCCAATCAGGCCTAATTTAACAATCAAGCATCGATATGTGAAATCTCGAACTCAAGAGAAATTCGTAAATTTCGTGGTACAGAACCATATAAGCAGGACAGATTCCAATCGACAAGGCCCACACGCCGTGCAAGTCTTGAACGATTTTAGATGTCTCTTACAGATGGTTAGGTGTCGCTCTTGATCATCTGCTCTATTAATTATGTAGTGTACCTGAGTTGTCTTCTTAGCCACCATGTTCATTCCAGGCCTTTATCCGCACTAAACATCCCCAGATTACTCGTCTAGCCACTGGATGACCCTCTTCAGCAACTTCATACCATCAGTTGGTTGGTCGAGTTTCTGCGCCTCCGCCTTCAACTGGTCAGCAGTAGAGTTCCCATTGTACTCCTTGTCGTCTGCAAGAAGCATTTTTTGGGCCAGCCTATTCGAAATTTCGGGATGAGCTTGGAAGGAGAGAATTGTGTTTGCTTTGTTGATGAAGCACTCGTGGTTCGAGGCGAGGTGGATGAAGCCCGGTGCAGGCTTAGTGACTTCGCGGACGTGAAATTCGGGTGCTCTCTACAACGAACTTAGTGAAATAGCCATAGTACTAGACAAATAAGGTAGACATACGTACGAACCGGTGCTGGCGGCGAATGTCAGGAATTTTTTGCCCGCGTCCGTGAGAACAATATCTTGGATAGCAGCCTGTACAATATCAAGTTAGGGCTATCCCAGTCTAGTTAGTTAAAGTGTACTAGAGGAAAACCCACGATTGGCCCCGTCGGAACAGCTCCAACCTCCCCACCGAGTGCTCTCGCCACAGCTTGATGCCCCCAACAGACACCAAGAATCTTCGTCTTGGGGGAATCACGCACAACAGTGCGCACGAAATCAAGCACTCCGAGCACCCATGGGTCAGATGAAGATGCATCTGCTTTGCCTCCGCTTAGTGCAATTAGGTCATATTTTGACGAATCTGGGAAGGTTCTCTCGAAGACTGGGTCGTAGAAATCGACCTCGGTGCAGGGGGCAACATTGGCGAGAGATTCTTGCCAGGCCTGACGGACGTCTGTCCAGAAGTCATAGTCGTCTGACGGTGTATTGATGAGGACGGCGATCCTCAAAGGGGTAGGTCTGCTCATGGCTAGTTTGAAATGATTAACTATGATTTTTGAGAGGCAGTTGAGTGAGAGGCAGTTGAGGACTCTCTCGGTCTCATCTTGAAAAAAAGCTCTCATTTAATACTTTTCCCGGTACACATTGCACCGCCATCCTGGAAATTCCCGAACATACCATCAATGTCCCTCATGGGTCTATCGTTCCTGCAGACCGCATCAGGCAAGCCTACCGGAGAACTCACCTCCTGATAGGCACTCCATGCATCTCGATACATCGGTCTTCTATTGTGGGTCCGCGCTATTCTAAACTCGGTGTGCGGGAACGACGGTGAACCACGGTTGGTTCCCTCATACTCCGATCCCAATCGCCCGCCTTACTTATTAGACCGCGCTAGAGCGATGCAAGCTTTCTTCCGGTGTAACCAGGGTACTATTCTAGCCTGACTAGTGCCTCGGGCGTGATTGTGTAAAATGGGCTTTCACGTGACTCACATTTTAAAAGTCTTCTATATAAGCCAGGTAATCTATATAAGGCTGGTAATATACCCTTCTCAAGACCAATGTCAACAAGGTCTCTTTCTCTCACTCCGCAACTTGGACCCCCGAAATGTTCCTCCCGCCTGTCCATGCTGAACCCGAAACTGCGGTCCTGTTCCAATTCATCCGCGAGAATCCCCTAGGGATGCTTATCACGGGAATAAAATCCTCCCAAGAATTCTTACAGTGCACCCATGCTCCTTTCGTCCTAGACCTTCCGGATGAAACCACTAGCTCCCCACCACAGGGCCGTCTCCGTGCACACATTGCTAAGCAAAACCCGCAAGTGAAAGGCATGATCGAGGAACTCGTGAGCAAACCCAATATACTCGAGGTTGAAGATAACGTACTTGTGGTGTTCAATGGTAAATATAGCCACTATGTCACTCCAAAATACTTCGTCGAAACCAAGCCAGACACGGGCAAAGTCGTCCCCACATGGAACTACTCAGCCGTCCAGGTCTATGGCAAGCTCTCTCTATACTATGACTCGAAGTCTCCCGAGGCAGGCGCTTTTCTAGCCAAACAAATCGACGATTTATCGCAGCATACTGAGAAGTCAGTCATGGGGCATACGGGCGGCGAGAACCCGCAGCCGTGGAAAGTGTCTGATGCGCCGCAGAAATATATTGAGTTGATGCAGAGGAACATTGTTGGCATTGAGATTCGCATTGAGAAAGTTCAAGGGAAATTCAAGATGAGTCAGGAGATGAAACCTGGTGACCGGGAGGGTGTGGTGGCAGGGTTTGCGCAGATGGGCGGCGAGAATGCGGAGGGGATCTCGAACTTGGTTAAGGAAAGGGGAGCACTGCACGACTCAAGGGCGCAAAAAGGATAGATGAATTCTATCACGAGCCGGATGAACGACAAGCAAGAGGATGCGCACTGAGATCGCCCAAGCCATGACGATCAGTCCATGTACGTTCATTCAATCTGTAATACCTCTAACGACTGAGTCTGACCGCAGCAGGTGACTATAATGCCTTGTCGTGGAAACTCGATCTCACGCTTCTGAATTTGGCGCGTTGAAAGGGAGATTTGCATGGTGGGAATCGGGTAAGAGTTGATCCCCCATAGTCGGGATGACACTTGAATAGTTATGAAGAGGTAAAAGTTTCTTCCCGGGGAGGGGGCGGATGGATTTTGATCATTTTGCTGTTGTGTCGACAATTTTTAATCACCTCCTGTTAGTGTCTAGACTGCTCCTGTAGATTGTTACTAGGCTAGTGGTTACTAGCGGGGTATCAGAAGAGGAAATATTAGCACACTCCGCTTCGGATTAGAATTTAAAACAAAAATCAAGACTGTGGCGGTGTTAGACCGAAGAGCGAACTGCTCCGAAACTCGCGAAACTCCCCCTAAATATCCACGGTTTATCCTATATACAGAGGAAATACACGACCCCTACGCCATGGACAACTACGTGTTGTGCCACCATGAATTACTACCGAAGTTGGAATTCGAGTAATGAGAATACTCTCGCGGTAAATAGCATTATACATAATGGATATGAGTGCAATGTACAACCGTACCTTCAATTGATTAACCAAAAGCTTTGTTTCTTCAGTTATGGGGTCTATTTGCTCTTCCGCAGACTTGTCGTTCAAGGGTTCGGCATAGTTTATAGGCCCTATACCACATACTAAACCACACATATCAGCATAAATCCTATAAAAGTAACTGGAGCATAATTCATTCTATCCATCGTGACAATGGCAGATGTGGGCATACAGGAAAGTGGGGGGATGAAGAGGGAGCAGCTTAGAGACGAAAGGAAATTAGATATTGATAAAGATATGGGACAGAGCTATTTCGCCCACTCAGGGAGCAGACATGAGCACGCGCTAACCTTATCCGGTACGGCGATGCGAAATAATATGACGAAAATAGAACCAGAGCTCCAGCATCGTTTCTGTACTCCTCATTCGGAATGGTAATTCAGGTGGCTTTCACTTAGAGTTCTATCGTGGACCCACAAGAGGCGAAAATATATTTTTGCGGACACAATTATAATGCTCTTCCCTCTACCTTGTTGATTATGACTTCCTAATAGCCCTAAGCAAATTTGGAGAGGTACCTCCAGCATGCCTACGAATGAAAGCAGCAAAGAGGCATCGCTCGGAGAATTATCACGCGTTGGAAGGGCACAAAACGAGTGCGTTACAATGTATCGACCAAGCAAACAGCGAGAAGCGACTCCTCCTCACAAACAACAAGAGTATATCACTCATGATGGACTCTTATTCGAGGAGATGCATATGGGAATTGCCGTTGTCGATATCGCTAAATGGAGACTAGTGGTCGACGGAATGGTGGAAAACCCACTCTCGATTTCTCTCCCTGAGTTATGTGCATTTCCCAAGTTGTCCATTGTTGCATTTCACGAATGCTACGGAAGCCCACTACGCCCATCAGATAGGAACATCTGGCGTGTTGGAAATGTCACCTGGACCGGAGTTCCACTCAAATTTCTTCTGAATATCGCTCAGCCTTTGGACTCCGCGCGATATATGTGGTCCGAAGGGCTTGATCATGGTGCATTCGCTGGGAAGAAGATAACTTGTTATCAGAAGGACGTTCCATTAGAAAAAGCAATGAGCGATGAAGTTCTTGTGGCCTATGAGATGAACTCCGAACCACTTAGGAGGGAACGAGGTGGACCAGTGAGGCTCGTAGTGCCCGGCTGGTTCGGGACCAATAGCACCAAATGGCTCTGGCGGCTGTCCTTTCAAGCCCAGCGTGCACCTGGAATATTCGCAAGCCATTACTACAACAGACCTAATCCACAGGGAGAAATCCAACCCGTATGGGACGTGGAACCTAACTCAATGATCATCGACCCTTCACCAAATGCTAAAGTAGTTGGTCCAAGAGTTATGATTCGTGGCTGGGCGTGGAGTTGGGATGGTATCAAAGCTGTTCAGATACGCCAATCCAACGAATCAGAGTGGCAGCAGGCGGAGACGAAGCCACGCCAAGACTTCAGCTGGCAAGCATTTCGCCAAATCATTGTGTTACCGAAAGGTCGTTGCTCAGTTGTTGCTCGGGCTATCTCAATAAGTGGCAAAATGCAACCCATGGAAAACCAACGAAATTGCGCGCATAACATCGACTTCGAGGTTATTGTCGAAAGTGAAGGTCGAATACATCAAATAACAGATAGCTTATAATGTAACGTGACCGGTCCTTTCCAGTTGAGCCGCGCTCTTTGGCCGCGACAAATCTGCGATTTGGTTAGGAAGTGCACCGAGCCTCAAATCCACCCCTCCCATGGGATAGGAAGAAGAAGAAGCGAAAGCTAGGAGGGGGGCTTTTATATGTCAATTAAAAGTGAGAGATAACTAAGATACACTTTTGAACCGTGCAAAAAAGAAATGGAGATATCTCCAGTTATATAGAGATCAAACCCTTCACTTTTGACAGTTACGATCCTCCAAAAAAATGAAGATATCGTGATTTGTATAGAGATCAAAAGCTTCATTTTTGACAGTTATAAAAGCTAACAGAATTAGGGGACTTTGATTATTAAGGCATTTTTAATAGTATTTCAGGTAGTTATCTTAGTTTTTGGCTGTTTTAAACTGAGGCATTTAGGCATTAAATCCCCCCCTAACACGTGGTTTCGAACCCTGATATATAGCTATAAGTCTTCGTAGTCTACCACAGATAGGATATCAAATTTCTTCAGGCGAGGAAGCCGATCCCGGAAATTCTTAATTTCGCCCGAACACACCTCGGCCTGGTCAAGAAATGAGATGTTCTCGACATCTGGAAAGCGGACCTCCACCGGATGTTAGTTCGTAGATTTGTATTCAAAAGGTTTGGCGAACTCACCGTGACGATATCAAAGAGCTGCTTCCATTCATCTTGACCGACGCCATACGTCTCTGGGTCGTACCCATAGTAAGGGTCGAACGAAAGAGTTATCAATCTTGGGGCGTGAAAGATCGGAATCTCTACCCTGTCGTCTCGTGGGGTGGGCTCTCCAGCCACAAGGAGCGTGAGACTCTCGAGATTTGAAAAGCATAAGCCATCGAATACCCCTGTGACCGACTGATGCAGCTCCTCTCTTTCAACGGCGTACACTTCAACATGATGAATCAATTCAGCATAGAATTGTCGGCGAGCTGGCTCAATCTTCTCGAACATCGTCACAAAAGGATAATGCCAAAACTCAAATTGCTTCCATTCACGCCAGAGGACTCGCGCCGCTTCGTAATGCCACTGTCTGCTCACCTGAGCGCAGCGTACTAGCACGCCCTTCGCACCAAAGTAGTGCTGATGATCGTCCTCCGAATAATGCGGGTTCTCCTCTCGAAGGTTTCGCAGTCGTTCGGGATCTGGCCACCATCCCTCATCCCTAGAAATCCACTTCAGGATGAGTTCGAGGATCAGAGGGTTCTTAAGGGCTCGGTAGATAGCCGAGGCCCCGTTGTTGATTTCCTGGTTCGCCATGATTTCAGGGTTCAACCAATCGCTTCCGACTGGATGCGCTGGATCCTGCACGTGCGAGTCTCGGGTTTGCATTGATGGATCCTTGTTTTTTATATTCGAGTAGCAGAAATGTGGAAGAGGAAGTTGTAGTTCTTCGACGAAACTACTCCCTGAACTGGTGTTGAAGGGTCTCGGCATCAGCCGACGAGATGAGTCACTCAGCAAATTGCGCCGGGAAAATTTGAATGAACTGTAAACTAGCACCGTCCTATAAGCAGCCAATCCCCCAAGAGAACCATTGCACTCTCCAAAGGAAGCCCCCACTGGTGATTGAATGTGAACCGATGGCATTCTAGTCTCTTCCTCCGGAGATCTATGCTCGAATCGTTTTTCATGTTTCCTCAATCCGCGATCTGGCTGCCTTGTCGCACTCATGTCGAGTTCTACACTCCTGTGCGACATGAACGCGCGCAAGAGAATTTCACCGGATACAGATCTATCCCAATGATACTAGCATCAACAAGGCCTTTGATCTGCTGATGGGAGTCTTCCAGAACCGCCGTCTAGCGTATTATATGCACCAGATCAAGCAGTACTAGAGGTCCAATCGCCGTGTGATATTCAATTTAATACTAAACTCCTGGTAAGTCATGATTTTTGCTTGTCTAACTGTTGCATAATATATTGGCGGAATATAGTGTCATAATACAATGAACAAGTGATCCCGCTTTTTCCAGGCTCAAATAATACAAAGTTAACCCGGCAGTTTGTTATCTGTTATTTGGGTGAAGAGTTCTTCATCCGTCTTGTCTCAAAAAAAGACTCGATATGTCAACCCAGACCCGGGTTTTGCGGAAGACCATGCCCACCCGCCTGTCCATGGGCAATGTCGCAGTCTACGTAGCACCATATCGCAGCACCAAGGTTTCCCAGGTGCTGCGGGACTTTTGAAGGCCAAATTAGTGCTCTAGGAAGTTGTATAAAGATTAAGGGTATAATAGGTGAAGGAACTAAGGATAGGTTAAAATCCGGCACGTAGGGTAGCCCCTACTTTTCTATGGCTAACTACTATATCCACCGAATACCAATAAGTAACATATTATTAAGTGCATCGAGCCTCAAACCCACACCTCCCATAGGATAGAGTTAGGAACTCATCTCTACCACCCATTCCCGCATAGGCAGTACCACTCCAATTTCCATCTACTCATCATCGCGGATATCGACGACCGTGTTCTTCCATTTGCGAGCGGGGACATGACGATGAAACAGAATGTCGATCTCACGGAAGGATCTGTGCTTCATCTCTGGAACCCACATCCAAGCCATGGCGGTGCAGATAAAGGCGGTACCAGCCCAGACGTAGCCGCTCTTACCGCCCAGGTCCCACTTATCAGCGTTGAGCATGTAGCTGGAAAGGAAGATGCAAGGAATATTGACCAAGTAGTAGGCACCTCGTCCAATACCGGTTGTCAGTGGCCTGAGACGAACGGAAGATGTCTCGCCGATGATGACCCATGAGGCAGGCGCGGGTCCCAAGCAGAACAGGACGGAGACGATCAAGCCAAGTGATGCTTGCGCATTGCTAGACGCAGTACTAATGCCAAATGAACCCGCAATACCGAGCGCGACCAAGAATCCACAGTTAATGAATTGACCATAGACATAGATGGTGCGACGGCCGAGGTATGTGGTGAGGACCCAAGAGAGCATGACCATGATCCACTGGAGGGCAGAAGTGATGAGACCAAGTGCAAATGCCGTGTTGTCTGCCATGCCGGCCTCTAAGCTGGTGTTAGTCTGCTATGGGCTTGGAGAAAATGGCTGGACTCACGTTTGAAAAAGTAAACTGCTTGGTTAGCAATCAGATTGCCCGTCAGATTCTGAGATGCGTACACACCGCACACAATCAATGTGCGGTAGCGATCGGTACCTTTCCACAGTTCAATGAGACTTGGCTTCTTGTCAGTCTTCTCGAGTTCGATCGTGCGACGCATCATTGCGACTGCGTCAGCGGGATTATCATTTGCACTCGCGCGTCCCAGGCGTTTGACAGCCTTCTCTGCCTCAGCCAAACGGCCCTGTCGTACGAGCCACCAGGGCGATTCAGGTGCGATGAAAAGTAGGATAGCGAGAGGAGTAGGGAAAAGCCACTGGAGTGCAATGGGAACTCTGGAATGACTGTTAGTACGGTGCTCCTCGATGGTATCTATGGGGGCGGACGAACCTGTACGATGACGAATCAGGCTTGGATTGGTAGTGGTAAGTGATACCGCCGACTATGATCGCCCCAATCGCCCAGAACATCTGCAACATCTGCGTCGCTGGAGCTCTCAGTCTCATTGGCACAATTTCGGCACAGTAGGCGGGTGCATTGGCGATAAAAATGCCCCACGGGATGCCTTCCAAGATCTGGGACGCGAAAAACATCCCCTGGCTGTTGCCGAAATAGAAGATGAAGATGAAGCCGTTCAAGAACATGAGACCGCCAATTGTTGCCCATCGATATCCAATCCTACTGGTAATAGGACCTGCGATGAATACACCGATGAAGGCACCGATTGGCCCGCTACACTGGAATGCTGACTGCCATGAAGCTTCGATAAGCCACTCTCCTGTTTTTTCGCTTTTTACCCCAAAGTCCTCCGCAAATTTAGCTGTGGCTATGAACTGCCCCATTAAGAAAACACAGTATGACTCCATGATCTATCGCAATGTTAGAGAAATGATCTGCCTATCATGGGCAAGAGCTTACAATGGTGCATGACATCACGAATGCCCACCAGCTGGCAGCGGGATAGGCCTTCACAGCTTGGAGCACAGTCATACTATGTTCGAGCTCCTCGGCTTCGATGGCCCCCGCTCTGTCGTAGTCGACCTTCTCGTCAACATCGTAAACAGGTCCGCCCGTGGAGGGCTGCGCCTCGACCTCCGCTGAGGTCTGCTTCTCTGTGATGTCGCTATTCATGTTGACGAATCCTGAGAGAAACGGGTGGATGAAAGAGAGGCAGGCACGACTGGGGGTTTCAGATCTTTATACCTACGGCAACACGCTCGTGATGGCGATCCCGATTTTATCTTAATTGAGTGAAGCTTGCTCCGGACCTTGACCTCAACCCCACATCTAGAGTCACTTTTCCGGGCACTACGGTAGCAGCGTCCCTTTATTGTGGTGTGTTATGGTGGGCTCCCGTCGAGCGAAAGGGTACTAGTCGGGAGGAAATGTAGTTTCTTTGCGGGGTCCGCTGAAACGGCAATTTGGTGGTAGGCTGTGGTAGGTCGCGGTGGTGTGGGTCTAGATGTGGCGTTCCATTCGCCGGAGAATTTCCTGCTATGGGTTGTAGGGGATAGTCCAGAATCTCCATCCTTTAGTGCGAGTCCCTGTGCCCCCGTATTGTTGTGCAGTCTACAATCCGACCTTGCTGAATCCCTGTCAGGGTGGTTCAATTCTGCTGAACCTATCATAATGAGTAGGCAAATTGAGTAAGCGCTAATTATTAGTTAGTGCTGTGCTTTGACTCTGGGCACCACGTGCAAATGTTCAGCAAACGTGACCCATTCAGAATGTCTTCGAATGCTGTCCTCCGAACATGAAGTCGGATGTTCATGATGATTGATCTCTCTATCTCTGTAGAATACCATGCTCAGTGGGGGGGCAATTGGACGTGCAGGACCCAAGATAAATATTATCGGTGTTTAAAGAACCTGACCAATCCCAAAGTGGGACACGGCTCAGTGTCATCTCATTAGCGGGCTGTGGGCTCGGCCAGCTTTACCCCGGACGGGTCACTACCCCCGCGCCATGACCCCGGACGGATCCTGAATCTCCTCCAATGGAGAAAAAGAGAAATACCGAAATGCCGAAATTGGATTAGTACAAATATGAAATTGCATGAAAAGTGTTACGTGCCAGTTCGATCAGCAAGAAAGAGTGCATTCCAACTAAGCAAACAGAGATAGGGAGGAGAGAAGAAGCAAGTGGTATATCCCAGGGGATCTTATAGCAGAAGCTATCCCAGCAAGCAAAAAAGCTCTTTCCCGAATAGGAAATATGCTATTACCTGATTCGGAATAGTAACAAACTAAGAACAAATAATAAAGCAAAGAAAGAAAGCATAGGACGCATGTGATCACATAGGTCGTGACAAAAAGGAGCAGTACAGTGTGTGTAGTTCATTTACCGTGGCTCCTCGTCGAAGTTGAGACCCTGGAGTGCTGTAGATCAGCCCATCTACTCATCTTCCCCAACATCCATCAAGCTCCCAAGGTTTGAGCTAACTAGTTTTTTATCATACTGTAAACCTCAAGTTATCTTGGATCCATTACTCACTAATGCTGGATCAAAGCCCAGGTAGAGCGGATTGAATGCCTCTTTGCCGAACCGGTTGTGTTCCGAATTAGTAGTGTTCGAGTTGGCCTACGTTAGCAGTGATATGATCTTCGCTAGAAAAGTCCCTGTAGGACTAGCTGACATGGTAGCCACGCGATCGCGTTGTTCAAAATTAAGCTTTTGCACTCTTGAGGGCATATGGCCTATTTTGACTTGGGATCATGAATCTCAACTGCACCGCACTAATCACAATAATAAAGGTTCAATGACGCAATTTCCACGGCTAGCCCCCCTTTCCACGCGATTTGCTCCAGAAGCATTTGTGTACTAACTGTGTGCATGTGTCTAATCTACGAATTTACTCAAGTATACACTTATGGGCCTTAGGGTCTCTTTCTTGTCTTCTGAACACTCATTATCAGGCAAGTAGGCCTTCACTGTGATTAACGTGTCCCAATTTGGTCGGTCCTATCCTGTCAATGTCCTCTTCTGTGCCGCTGAGGGCCATGGAACATGGCACACTGGGTCAGCCTACCCAGAAGAGAAAAAGTCAAGTTTCTGTGGCTGGCGAGCTCTATGGGCAATGGATTGGGGAATATCATTTGCTTACGACACCGAACTGGCTGTTATGCCATCCAAATGCCATGCCTCAGATCACGGTCACACTGACTTGTCGGTCAACGTCTACAAAGCCGAGATGGAACCCTCTGTCATGTATCCGGGGGGAGATATATGAGCATCCCGTTATCAAGAAGGAAGCTTTTGAAAGTGATGCAGCAATTTGTGACCAAACGAGAGCGACATGTCTTAATGAAAGTGATCAATGGAAGAGGTGGCTTCCATTGCTTGGGCCAATTACCGTGCGAGAAGTCGAGGTATGCCTATCTTTTCCATGTAGGGGTTCCTCGCTGGGTGCATACCAAGTTTTAATTTATGGGACTAGAGGACCAAAGTGGACGATATCCGATTTTTGACCTCACGCCTGTCAACGAGGAGAAAGTTCGAGAAGAAGCAGATGATATCATTTCGCAGGTACCTACCGAGGTGGAAATCAAATATGGCAATGTCTGTATGGGGTTCTGTCACAGTACGAAATGTCAAGCGTCATTTGGGCTTGATTCTACCTGCGTTTCTGGATATGGCAGAGGAGGCACGCCTGCGGAAAAGAAGGCTCGACATGCTCTTTATACTAAAGGATTGTGTGCGCAACTCGCAAAAGGCGAACGGCCTCGGGACGCTGGAGGGAATGTCTCAAGAGAACTGCATTTATGAATTGGAGTATTTATTATGGCGCGTCTCTTTGTCAACACTCTAATGTAAATTCTAGGCGCGATTATCAGATTACTCTGCCACAACGCGACCAGCCTTATACGCGAACAGATACGCTGAGGGGGGGTAGAGATTGCTGTGGGATAGCAGTTTGATCGCATGGTTTCACAAATTCCTGTGTCCGTTACCTGGACATGGTTCTGTTTGGCCCTCATCTAGGCTGCTGTTATTGTTTGGGAGGGAACAACAGATGATTGGGGCACTATAATGACATTTGGACAGCTTTTGTCGGTATCTATATCCTCAATCATGGTCCACGCTACAAACTGAAATGAAATATCCTTCGACGTGGACAGTGGTTGTTTGAGCCTGTATAGCTGATGAGATCCCTTGCTTGCTGTTCCGGGATAGCGTGCGATGTACTCGTAGAGTTTATGGCACATCTGCCTTTTGTGTCGTGAGAAAGGTGTAAGGTAAAGCCAGTAGTCGGCGAAGTTCTTTCCAAATTGAGAGAAAATTCTTACATCTTGTGTTGTCCATCTGTTTTGCGAACCACGCTCTGAATACTTCTAGGCTTTGGGGGCTAGGTACCATGCAGTCTTTCCAAACGACCTGATGGAAAGGCAAAAGACGTATGTAACCTAATTGATTTTTTTAAGTCCCTTGTAAATAAATAGGATTTGCATACGAGGCTAACCGAAATTAATGGTTTTGGCTTTCTCTCCAAGGGCTAAACGTGGAAAAGTAGGCAAGGTTATAGCGAACAGAACTGCAGTGCCTGTACCGAGTTCCCTCTCAAATTTTAGAGTAATAGCGGCGTTATGGTCTACTTGATTAGTGTCTCTTCAAGAGAACATAGCACGTTATCCCCCTCCACTATCATTTCTCGCCTAGTCAATAGGTACTAGCCTGACCACTTACTATTCTTTACATTAAGATACTCTCTAGTTTTTAGGTTCTCCTTCCAGTTCTTCTATCTCATAGTAGAACCTAATTTATACAATCTCTTATTATAATTTCAGGTGTTCCTCTTGTATCTTATCATGCAGTTCTCATTAGTGTTACTTAAAATATATTTCTATAACTTCGACCATGTTCGTAAACCTAAACTATTAAATGCCACCATAAACTATAGTTTCGATCTAAAACAGCAAAAAATACTAAGATATAGGGAAACCATGCTGTAGGGGAAAACTTATAACAAGGCAAAATAAAGTAACCCGTACAGTATGAAGACTTTATATCTGAATGATATATAGAATAAGTCAAGTACGCTGCACGCATAGAAGACTAAATAGCACTTAGCGCTTAGCGACATCCGCCTTCACAGTCATATCCGGAGATATTGCAAGCTGTATAGGGATGTCAGATAGTGGTTCAAGCTCTAAGAGCACTCACCAAAGGATCGTACGGCCTTTCCCGCGATATGGGGTACCCTTAGTTTTATCACCGCACACCTATAAAAATGTCAGCTGATATATAGACCTTAGTATACAGGTTATTAAGTGACTAACACCGTTATTCGCTCTACAGCAGGCTAGTGTCCTTTCTGGGGAATCTATGACAAATTCCATAGGATTAGCTAAACTACTGCCAAGTCTTTTCTAGACCCCCTCAGCTGGAACCCGGGAAAAGGAAGGTGAGGGCGGAGTAAATGGCCTTCATGACTAATTGTAGGGCACGTGGTTTAGGAGTTAAACTGGCAGTGAGTGCTGATAAGTGGTGAGTTAAATAATGGAGGATGAAGATGATGGAGATCACTTCAGAACACTCGAGATAGAGAGCCTTTTATAAGTTTTCACACATCTATTATCTTGCATAGTAATTAAATAACTCTGGTGTTAAACGTTTGTGATATCCGATATATTAATGTATTTCACATGCGAGTGGTCCACGCCATAACACATAGTAAAAGCGATAAAATACAGCATAATAGTACAACAACAGTTATTTAGATAAACTATTTCTTATAATATAATTCTTATCGATTGCTATCGGCAAGTCATGAAATAGAATAAAACGTTGTTTCTTGGAATATAAATTATAACTAAATCGCTTCTACTATGTGTAGACAACTGGAATGTGGACGCCTCGCATGTCTGGACGACTCGGATGTGACACACGTTACTAGTACGTTTTGTTATTAGACAATTTGAAATTCATATTAGAATGAGGTCTCCCTACAGAGAGACATACCAAACCCGTTACTACTGGCTGCAGAATTTAGATATCTGGAGACTACAGGGCTGCTCCTCGAGCCTAGCACAGGTGTTAACTTAAACTATACCTAGAGGGGGATGAACAGCGTTGATATGAGTATTTGACAAAGATAACTATGAATGAGCAGTTACTTAGGTCCCATGTATCGATGTGTATCATGAAAATGCAAATATTTGAGTCTGAATAGATACCATCACTATTGTGAAGATACCCGACGGAAATATAAATATGGATATCAGCTCGTATTTCATCCGTAGTCCGTCGTCTGCCCCCTCCTTTTATCGATGGTTCGGTTACGAAGGCGCATTGATGTCACCTAATGATGTCTTCGTGAAAGATATGCCGTGATTTACTCACTGGCACTGCCATTATATAATATAGAAGAATGTGGGGGTGAAGAACTCTTGTAAAGCAATTCCCTTCGAAATTTGCTAGCTTGATGAAAATCTAGAGGCGCGCGGCCAAGGGTGGGCTATCACCCTTCACGGGGCCCTGGAATATCTGCGGGATGTTACGTGTCAGTTCTTTGAACAGAAGGAGTGCACTCATGACGTTATATGGAATATAATGACGGTCTTTATATATTTTTCCACATGTGCACAAGCCAAAGTCAAGTTAGGCCATGTGGCTGACACGAATTGTGGGGAATCAATTAGGGTTGGAAAATCCCGAGTGAGCCTCCGGGGTACATGCCAAGTATAAATGTACCATTGGACCTTCAAGGCTTATCAAGACCAAATATTATTCATAGTAATACCCAAAGCAAATCGCAATGGATCCACCAAGAAGCGAGCACACATAGTGGCCCACATAAAAAAAAAATGTAACCAAATAGTAATTTGCTTTACTTGGCGATCTTAAAATTTCTTGCCACCGCCTCGGTTCCTTCAATTTTTTTTTTTGCTTTTGGACTTTTTGACCTTTTTGTATGTAGTTCCAATCATGGGTTTGAAGCCGTATTTTGGCCTTCGGGGAAATGCCCTTCTCCGGGCTGCCCTCTTCTTTGTCGTGTGCCCAACTTTCACTTGCTATGGATACAACATGGGTGTGACTGGTGGTCTCTTAACGCTCGAGGCCTTCAATTCGCAATTTCCTAAAATGGACACAATGCATACCGACGGGGCACTCTACAAAGAGAACTCGCAAATGCAAGGTTGGTTCATTGATCAGACAAGTCTTGGCTATTCAACTCATGGAATCTTCCAACAGGCACCGTCATCGCCCTCTATACTGTCGGAGGTATCTTTGGCGCCCTGTCATGCATCTACCTGGGCGACCTCTGGGGCCGACGTAAGGTGATTTTTATAACCAACTTCATCAGTATAATCGGCGCCATCCTTATGGCAACCTCGTTCGATTTTGCCCAATTTATCGTCGCGAGACTGGTCCTCGGTTTGGGCATCGGTGGATATGTGGCGACGGTCCCGGTCTGGCAATCTGAACTCTCGCCAGCGCATAAGAGAGGATCCAACGTCGTCACGAATGGCATCTTTATTGGAATTGGTGTGACTGGTGCCCTGTGGATTGATTTGGGTTTCTATTTCATCAAAGATAACTCGGTCTCTTGGCGGTTCCCTCTCGCCTTCCAAATCGTGATGCCGGTCATGGCGATGTTTTTCATCGCAATGCTGCCAGAATCGCCTCGCTGGCTTATCAAGGATGGACAGGTGGAGGAAGGCCGCAAGGTACTCGCGGCATTGCTCGATGTTGATGAGCATTCGGATGAGGTCAACGAAAACATCCTTAGCATCGAGACATCTCTTGCTTACTGCCCGGGGGCGTGGACGGACATGTTCAAAAACGGCGAGCAACGGCTCTTCCACCGTGCATATCTAGCTGCCACGGGCCAGATGTTCCAGCAGATGTGTGGTGTGAATCTGATCACCTACTACGCCACAACGATCTTCCAGCAGTACCTTGGAATGGACGCCGTGGACTCTCGGGTTCTTGCTGCTGCGATGACAATGATGCAACCATTGGGTGGCTACCTGGCCTATTTCACCATCGACCGCCTCGGCCGCCGCCCGCTTATGTTGTGGAGCGCTGGAGCCATGACAATCTGTATGGCAGGCCTCGCTGGCACGACCTCCCCCGCTGCAGCTAATAACACAGGGGCCCTAGCTATGGCCGTGGTTTTCCTGTTCTGCTTCCAATTTATCTTCACGGTTGGCTTCTGCGGCCTAACATTCCTCTACGCCGCGGAAATGGCACCTCTTCAGGTCCGCGCCGCCGTCAACGCCGTATCCACTGCCACCGTGTGGGCTTTCAGTTTTATGATAGCCCAGGTAACTCCTGTCGGTTTCGCCACAATCGGAAATCGGTACTATATCATCTTCACCGTTGTCAACGCTGCGATCGTGCCCAGCGTGTACTTCTTTTTCCCCGAGACCAAAGGGCGGTCACTGGAGGAGATCGACGAGATCTTCGCTCAATCAAAGTCCATCTTTGATCCCCCTCGGGTAGCTCGCGCTATGCAAAAGCGTGCACTGCAGGCGCGCGAATCGAACTCCGATAGTGGTGATACTAGCACCAGTGACGTTGTTGTTAGCGAGGAGGTCAAGGCGTGAGAACACTGAACTGCGTTCCAACTAGATAAATTCGCAGTATCTGATTTTGGAAAGGATCTGGAATGTCGTGGTTGGACCATGGAATTTGTAAATATGAAATTTCTTCTCTTTTATATACTTGTACGCTTCTGAATTAGATTTGCTTCATCCTTTTATCTCAGATACTTTGGGTTGTTTTCACCACCTTCATTTAAACCGATATATTGTACGTAGGTGTTAAAGATCCTGCAAAACACCTATATTTGATATTGTCCCTATCTGGTTATCCCGCTCGGTTTGGAATACTCTCAATATGTGCATAAGTGGCCTTGCCCCAGTGGGATTTGAAAATATAGCATGTCTATGGTTACTTCCGACCTCTCCCACATTCTGTTTTTCTTCATTCATAATTAAAATGTAAGGGTTTTTCAAGAATTTCTTACTTCGTTTATCGTAAAAGGGGTTTTGGCTTAGATCCAGCCATAATTTCTTTCAAACTTTTGGTCCCCAAGACATCTGTGAAGTATCTGGACTCCATCCCATTCCGCCATTGAAAGATGCGCTGAAAAGGAGGCAGAGTGTAAGAACTCTCGTTACATGTCGACAAATACGTGGAAATTTTTGACCAATAAAGAACGTCAGTTGGACCAGCGAATAAGGGTTGTCGGACTAGGAAGTTTTTCTCTCTGAATACGATGTATTTTTATAGATTGTATACTCCACACATGATAAACAGGAAGCCTAGAACAACCTCCCTACACATGTGTCAAAAATGGAATATGATTATTCCCGAAACCCCTTGCGATTTCCAGCGCGATTCTCGAAGACTATTGGAAGCAAAAGAACCTTGCAGGTTGGCATCCCAAGGTACACCATGTACCTATCTTCAAAGGATACAGGCATTCAGTGTCATCAGTTCAAATTCTAATGAGAAAGACGAAAGGGATGTCATTCTACCAGCTCTTACTAGTGGAGATCAATAAAATACATACCTCCTGGGCTCTCATTTCTACTGTTAAACGCTTCCTACACGGCATTTTTCGATCGCATTTCAATGCATTTTAATGACAAAAGGCCAAGTCTACACAGTTCATATATTTATCATCACTCTTCGCAAGGCTTCACATCATACTCTACGTCAGTCCTAATAATATATTTTGCCCCCTTCCTTACCCCTGTACCTTCATGAAGTAAGGCTCCATTCGACTCCCCATGCGGGAATATTGCAACAGCTCCCATCACAGGTCGCACCGGGTATCCATTGAGCGTTCCCTCCCGCGGGGCTGGCATGAAGAATGTCGTCTCTCCGCCCTCGAACTCATCGTTGAGATATAATAGGAAGGTGTACATAGAGCTCTGCTTCTTGTCCTCCGGCGAAGAGTCGTACACGTATGTGTCATCTGGGAGAATACCGGACGGTGGCCAGGCTCCGTCAATGTGGCACCGATATTCGGCGCCGGGAACGTACCTGTACACGCGGAACCGACGATTGATGCCTCGGACCAAGCGACCGTTTATCGACTGTGGCACATACGGGGAAATTCGCGCCCACAGCATGTCGTGGAATGTGGTGTCAATGATCCAGTAAAAGTTGTGGGCTAGAATGCTTATGTCTCCATCTTCGCGTAGGGGCGCGTCGGGCAGGAAATTGACAGATTCACCAGCAGCGATGATCGCCTTGCACTCAGCGTCGGATAGCACATTGAGGGCAAGACCAAGGCCTGGCACTGCGGGATGTGCGTGGTATGTTATAGTAGGACTGACGGGAGCCAGTGGGATGGCGTTGGGGGCGGTGGTATAGAGGATGGCCGGATGGTGGTTTGGTGGTTTGCGGAGTGGGCCAGGCGTTTGTTCGATGACGCGGAGGGCGGATGAAGACTTGGGCGCCTCGTTCAAAATCGATTTGTCAAGGACTGAGGAATAGACCGGGAGGGGTGTTGTCGAGGGGCGGAGATCCCAGGTGGACTGGAAGGTGATGGGAGCGGTTGAGTCAACGGCGTTCGTGTTGGTGTCAATCGGAGTGCTGACGCGCAGGATGGCATCAAGGACACCGAGAATTTCCATCTCCTTAACACTGCGCTTAAGGGGGACATGGTCGTGTGCTTTCGGCTGTGTCGAAAGGCCGCTAACAACATCCAAGTCTCGCACCCAGCGACACAAGGCTCCGATCTTGGGTTGCTCCCCCTAATCCTCATCTCGGCGAGCAAGATCTTGGCTTCAATGTATTTCTCGTCTGCCAACGCACCGGTTATTCGCGCTGTCAAGTTGGCGCCCTCTATCGAATGATTAGCTATAGTATTTTAGTGGAGACAACACAGCATACCGGCAGTATTGACACCCGTAGTGCATGCCTGCCGGAAGTCGTACACGGCGACTCGGAGGTCCCTGCATGCCTTCGACTTTGTCAGGCTAGGATGTTCCGCAAGCGCCGCGAGCGTTTCGATTGTGATGTCGAGTTCCTCGTCTGAAACGACGGCATTGAGATGTGTCGACTCGGCGGTTACACCATCAGGAGGCGGGGTTAAATTCGGGACTGCCTTGGGGAGCTTTTGTGGAAGATCAACTTGTGCGTTGCGCTTGCGCTTAGCCGCTTTGGACTTGGCCATTGTTTTATATAGAGTTGATACGGGAGTGCATGAATTCACAATTCCAGTCGACCAGTCCACAGGAATTTGGCCCGAGGGGTTTGGACTCGGATTATGTAAGTCACGGAAATTTTCCCAACTGGGCAACTTGGAACGTTCAAGATTATATTATTCGCCACACAATTCAACCTATGGTTGAAAATCTCGCATTCTGTTTGTACTATAAATGTCTAGTAAGCTGTACTTATGCAGGACCGCAATTTGTGGACTGCCCATCGGCTAGTGGACTATCGGCCCGCGCTCATGATAGATCCGACTCAGAGATCCACTGATGATGCGCGATACAATGGATCATTGCTGCCTGTCTCAAGAAGCTAAGCTTGGGAGAAGCTTGGCGAAGAATCACGTCGCTGCCCAGGACAGAGATAAAGGGCATCAAATCGTGCATAATCGGATCGTCCCTGCCGCACTGGGTTTTCATGTGCACATGGCCCGCTTTGCAAGACACGTTGAAGCCTCAGTTGCGAGCGTCTTGATCTGTATAGGGCCTCCCGATCATGACCGCCAGACTTCTACTGCGCAACGTCGCCATGCCTAGGTTGTTCGATTGTTTCTTCCAGCGGTACATCAATATGGGCTTTGTACCCATATGCGGTCAAAGTGTCACAAAGCTATGCAACCCGAGTGTGAAAAGACTTCAAATTCTACACTCCGACTTTTCCATGTTAGCCTTCAATTAGACAACAAGCAACATGACAATTAGCGTATCTCATTCGGCCCGCTAGGATAGCAAGGGATATGAATCATGTGTCCCCCCACACTCATTCTTCGGATTGATGGAACTTTTCCTTGGAATTGCCAAGCTTCTTATGTACGGCACGCGCCTTTCGTTTCGTTTTTGTGTAACCTTCAATCCCAGCCTGCATTATATAAGACTTGCTCATGGAAACATGGGACATATCAACACCTTGTTGCTGTAGGGCGTGATGGAATGCCCTGAAATTGGCAGCTGGAGGGCGATAATGACCACTGAACACATTAGCCTGCCCCTTCGGGCAATGATCAGGTTGAAAGTTTTTGATTGAACCCACCTCAGTGGTGCCAGGCTTCGAAGTTGGCCGTGTTTGATCTTAATCATTCCAGCTGCTGCGATACGGGCACCTCGAAGAAAGGATGAATGTTGAAAGGTGCCTGGTTTCTTTATGCCAATGTACAAACGAAAAGAAGTATCTGCAACCTAAGAGAGGCTTAGTCTGCATTCAACAACCATAATCCAACTCAGACTCACGAATAACCACATATCTTCTTTCTCTGGGGACTGGCCCAAGCGCCGCTTAAATGCAGCAGCGGGGCTTGCGTGCATCACCTTTTTTATCATCTTCGTAGCTTTGTACTCATCGGTGAAACATTTCGGGTCTTGATTTGGGGTGACACTGTCAAAGCTCTGGCTTGCAGGTGTTGATATTGATGACAATGATGATGATAATGTTGATGAAGAAGAAGAAGAAGAAGAAGAAGCTGGTGTCGATGGCAATGGTGGTGAGCCCGAGGTGGAATCTGGCTGTAAGGTTATGGAGTTTCCACTGAATTGAGGCACATCATCCTTGATTCTCACAATCCCCTGGAGACTATCTTTGAAATGTGCGGTAGTTGTCCACACAGGTTCATTGTTTTTGGCCCACCGGAAGAGGCCAGCCTCGTCTACCGTCACCATATAATTCAAACGTTCCTCGCGGGTGAGATAGCGTACTTGTTCTTTCTCAAGTCTTTCTCGTGAGCATTTTGGAAGCTCAATGCTTTTTCCATCACCATGATCCAACCAATAGAAGAAATTTTCGTTTGTTGATGAATTCCGCCAATAGGTGTGGTACGAGCGCAGATTGCTACCGTGTCGATGTTTAAGATCAACAATTTCGAGAAAGTATTGAAGATCCATCATCTTTGCAGTAGCCCCTGATGCAATCTCTGCATTATCTTCTCGATTCCCCGTGGAAGACGAAACTTCGGAGACACAATCGTCGCCGCCGACGCGCCGCGCGACACTAACCGCTCGTTGCCAGTTTCGACGAGCTCGGTCGAAACCGTCGTTTCCGGGTGCCACACGAAGCTCGGGTGGTTGATGCAGTTGATGCCACTGGGCTTCTTGAAAAGCCTAGGGGGGACAGACAAACAATATTAGACTCTTGGTCAGTTTCACGCAAGATATACCCTTACCTCAACCCATCGAGTGGAAGCAGCTAAACCGAGACCATGCAGCTCTCGTCGCGTTCGATAGCCACGATAGATTCTCTAGTAATGACGGTCAGTAGAAATCGCCACACCATGATCATTGTACTGTACCTGAACTGTTCGCGCGGCCCGTTCCTCGATGACGTCATGACAAGGAATGGAAGTCTCCAGGATTTTGGTCATAGAGAGGTTAGAAGCTGAAAAGGATTTAATGTTATCAATGAGTTAAGAAGTCAAAAGTTCAAAAAAGATGGGAGATTCATCAAAGCCTGCTCACCCAGCCCGGCCCTGCAGGTGGGGGTCATCTTTGTCAGCCTTAACCTTGGAACAATAGAAAACTCTATGAGCCTAAACAATGACCTTGACTTGACGTCTCATATATATCCTTGGCCATTACTGTCATTACCTGGGATTATAATACAGAGTATACAATAAGACTTACACAACTTTACCCCTCACGAATTTCCTAAAAAAAGAAGATCGGTATAGATCCCGAGACTCAAAAAAAGTAGGGAAATTATTTCCCCATTTAGAATCTGCCCCATAATTAGCATCAATTCCACCTATAGCATCCTTTGGATACACAAAATACAAGATAACTCCCCCGATTACCCCTCGTGAGGAGATGTGCGGGGATTTCAACATTGATGTTTGAAGCTGATACATATAAATGGGGACGTTTGCTCTAAACCTTTCACTCCATTTTACATAGCATCCTCAGCATGGCACCCTCTATCCATCCTCTGATTGATAATGGCATCACACAAGGCTCCAATAGCTTCTCCGGGGGAAAGCTCCACTGCCACTGCGCCTCCGATCAGGTCGAGGTTACACTGAACAGCAACGTTGCTCACAACCACGCCTGTGGCTGCTCCAAGTGTTGGAAGCCATCTGGTTCTCTCTTCTCCATTGTTGGCGTTGTACCCCGTCACGCTGTCTCGGTGACAGCGAATGCATCAAAGCTTTCGGTTGTGGACAAAGAGGCTACCATCCAGCGCAATGCCTGCAAGGACTGCGGTGTGCACCTCTTCGGGCGTATCGAGAGGGACCATCCTTTCAAGGGTCTTGACTTTGTCCACGTGGAGTTGTCCGATGAAAAGGGCTGGCAGGAACCGCAATTTGCTGGTTTCGTCTCATCGATCATTGAACAGGGTTCACACCCCGAAGAAATGGATGAAGTGAGAGCCAGATTTAAGGCAGTGGGCTTGCAGACATACGACGTGCTGTCCCCAGTGCTGATGGACCTGATCTCCACTTTTACGGCTCAGAAGTCCGGCATCAGATTTGCCAATTTGTGATATGGAAGCATGGAAGGTTTTGTGATCTGAAGTTGATGGTTGCGGATTTGACATCTGAGCGGAGTATGAAAAAGAGCGATATTGCCCATGCCAAGTGCTATGTTCCAGTGAATATTAGCTCATTCAGTACAAGTCGACTACTATAGAATAAAAACCAAAAAATAAATGCATGTTACATTTCTGCCCGAGGCCTACAATTTACTCTCCAGCCCCCTTCGAAAGATCTCTCCCTCATCCACCAAAGCATTTCCTTGCCATTCATCCACTCAGCTTCGCCATCATTATCTGTATTGGGATTTGAAATATGGGTATATTTTGATGTCAAACTGGTTTCCTTGGATCCAATCAGAATGATGCGTGTCGAACAAATGATGATCCTCGTCCCTTGATTAGTCTCTTCTCCATTCTCTCATTTGATCACTTCAAGATCCAGTTTTTTTATTTTCCTGTCCGGTCCTCCCACTATATTCACAATCCTGCAGTTTTGCCATGGACGTTGATTGACTTGTCATGGACAACCATTTGTACGATGGGATGATCCTAGCCCAGAGCCCATTAAAAACGCCTACTGTTTCCACTCTCGTGTGATATTTCCCATTTGGAAACGGCCTTATGTGCTTCTTTTCCAGGTACGAAAATATCCTATCTTACACAAATCCGTTACTGGTTACATTCTAGCAAGTCGTGTATGACATCATGATTAGGGAGATTATCCCTCAATTTCCGGAACCCCATCAAGCGTCCTGGCGTGGACAAGCTGAATCGTGGCGTCTGCCCTTCTGGGACTGGGTATGGAATGGCCGTATCCCTGACTTGGCAAAAAACCCTACCATCACTGTTCCTAGGCCCGAGGGTGGATCTGTTCGAATCCACAATCCTCTGTTCCAGTTTCGGATGCCTACAGGCAAGCCGATGCGAAGTGAGGGCGTCGGTACTGAGAACACAAGGGGAAAAGACACAGAACAGGAAGAGTACAAGAATGTAGGTATGATATAGGCAATGTAGAAACGGACGCGCTAACTCAATCAGTTTGGCAATGCAATCGGAACCAGCCGTTGGCCGGACGAAGAGGACCAGAATCCAACCAGTGAGGGCTGGCGGCACGGTGTGGTTAATAACCGCGAAGTAGCAGATGCCTTCAACTCTCACGCAGGATAAAATGGCAAGAATCATGATCCTGCGGCTGAAATGGTGTATCGACTACTTACTGTGCCCATGGACTACACCACCTTTGCAAGCACTAACCCAACCTCCAAAGATCAGAATGTCGTTGGGGACTTGAATATAGAATATATGAGTATATGAATTTGATATATCGCATCACAAGAACTGACCGGAAATCCATCTGGCTAGATTCACAACAATGTGTAAGTACTCCACCCCCCCCAATGTCGTAAGGGGGAATTTCCATTTCTACATGTGCTGTATGATATTCACGTCGCTCCAAACACTAACACCATTATTACAAAGTCACGGCTGGACAGGCGCTGCAGGACACACGGGAAATGTACCAGTCGCATCTTTTGACCCGTTGTTCTTCCTGCGCCACTAGTAAGTATACCTTCTTTAACCGTCTAAGAACGCATCTCTAATTGGCAATTACTTATAGCAACATCGATCGTCTTTCGAAATCTGGCAAGGTCTCAACTCGGACAAGTGGATGGATAACATTGATACCGACAATGCTACCATCCCTGGTTCATTTGGCAAAGAGCCTATTGTGAATGGGAACACGCCTCTTCCGCCATTTCGACGTGATTCTGGAGGAAATTATTGGACCCCGGATGGAGGCCGATCTCCTCCAATCTGGGATATTCCTATCCAGAGCTGCTACTGTGGGACAGCAAGTACCGCCAAGAGGACGGAACACTCAACCAAGTTCTGTTTAAGGAAAACATCGCCACCATCGTCAATAAGCTATATGGTATGTCGCATGATTTGGCATTGGACCCTAAAGCTCCAACCCCAGAGGGTGTTGAGGCAATTGACGGTGGGCTCAAAATTACTGACTTTGTCTTCAGTGTTCGATTCTTGAAGTACGTTGCCCTTGGCAAAGACCTGTGGCAACAATAATCGATAGCTAATCATGGTAAATAATCTAGATATGCATTGTGAGGACAACCTTTCTGGGTCAAGTGATATCTTGCCCAAGAGGATGGTATGCAAACCCCACTGACAGATTTGATCGCCGAGGTATACAACTTCGGCCAAAAGCCCAAGTTGGATGGTTCTTCAGTCTGCGGTAACTGCACACAAGGACAAAAATTGCGTGTCAAGTCGACCGCTTACATCCCAATTACCCCCGCTCTTTACAAGCTTCTCAGGGGTGAACGGAAACTGAAGTCCTTCACTCGCGACGAGGTTTTGGCGTTTATCAAAAAGCGTGCATACTGGCGGGTATTCAAAGCAAGTATACCCGGTCATTTGCTCCATTCCCTTTATTGTATGCATATTGCCGACCTTTGACATAACGAGAAAGAATTACCTCGCCACAAGGCCGAGAAGCTGGACTTAGAAATCATTGGCATCAGCAATGACACGAAGCACTTCATCAACCCCACTACTCCGCCAGTCTTTGAAAACTTCAAGAAAGAGCCTACTATTACCGGTGGTGCTGATGGAGCGCTAGATCCAGAGATGAAAAAGCCAAAGATTGACCTTCCGGCTCCTCGGTAGGTTCCCAGTCCTATAAAATTGGGGAAATGGAGATGGAAGTTTGATCTCTAATTGCAATTAGACCAAAACGACACAGAGCAAACCTACCACTTCATGGCAGTCTCCACTTGCAGCAGACTCTCGAGACGGACAGTGTGATTCTCCTGGAGTCGTCAAGCGTGGATCCTGACAAGCCTGGCGATGGCATCGACATGACTCGGATTTCAATCACAGATGCAGAGAACGATATCATCTTCCATATCTCTATTCGTCGAGTTCAAAGTCAAATAATTTTCAATGCTAAAATCGGTATATCATGGGGTCCGGAGGAACGGATCGACATTGACCGTAGATTCAACAGTGAAGATGATGCAACAATTTTGATTCACAACCAAGGAGGGGGCTTCGAAGCCTCTATTGACTGGGTCAATACCATTTGGTTTGCTAAACGTGCTCAGGGAAGGACACCACAATCTATCTAGTACGATATTCGTAATAAAGATGGAACTTCTGCTTTATCCGAGGATCTCGAAGTGCGCACATATCCTTCGATGAAGGCTTTATTCCTTCAAAGGCATGCTCACTAAGAGGAGAAGTAGCCAGATGTCGTTGATCTGCATTTCGATGGGAGTATTGGGAAGCTGGCAATATTGATTTGATCAAATTTATGAGACCGTGGGGACCTACCTTTAGGCCAGGCCTGGGCGGACATTATTACAAGCATGTATAACTTCTTTGATATTGAGGTAACACCTTGTATTCTTGAACAATAAATGGTTCCCGCAGTCATAATCTTCGGTTGAGCTAAGGCCAGTGGTAGATCCCATGATCAACATCTTCCTTAAGTTTACCATTCACACGCAGATATCCAGACTTTTCCAAAGCATCAAGTTTCTGGGTAATCAGTTCGGCCACAATTCCCCCAAACAGAATACTCCCCGGAACATTCAGATGGGTATAGTCCATTGGGTTGAGGTTGTAAGTAAAAGCATTTTCTGGCCCGATTGCATTGAGGTATCGGGTGCTAGCTTGATTCAGGTCAATATATGTAGCACATGAGCGATAGGCGGCATTGATGGTGCCCATGGTCTCGTTGGCGAGACTCATGAGAATACTCGGTGTGCCTGTTGAGTTATCGTAGTTACGCCGAGACAGAGGGGTGACGAGAATCGGTGTAGCTCCAGCACCAAAAGCCTCGGTCACAAATTTTTCAAGATTGGTGGTGTATTGTGACAATGATATTTTTGCAGCTGGCTTTTGATCGTTGTGCCCAAATTGGATAGTCACAAATGGATGATAGTCATGTCGAACCTGTTTCACGATTCCTATAACTTCGTCCCAATCGCCTCCATCTCGAAAGCTAACAGTAGTTGCACCGTTGTGACCGAGATTGCGACCAGAGGCTCCTTTGAAAAGGGTTGTATTGAGAAAGCCGTCCCCCCATCCTCCTCCGTTTGAGGATTGAGGGGCTGTGGTGCTATCACCTGCCAAAATAAAAAATGGTCTCTTGGGCGACTGCTTCAGGGAACGTGAAGGATATGCTTGAACATAAGATAGGATACTGAGGAGAGCCACCCCGGTTGCTTTCAAGATCATGATCATTGTTGTGTGGATCATAAGGATCCGAGTAAAAGCTGCATATAAACAGTAACATTATCCGCAGAAGACAGATTTTACATGAACTTATAACAGTCAGATGTGGGTGAACAGATGCATTTCTCCAGTTGGTGGAAATTCCTCGACGAAATTGATTTTGCGGGGTTTCATGAACTGACGACACATTCTCGCGGCCAAATATCCCGAGGGCAGTCGATGGAAATATGTTCTACGAGAGTCTCTCCCTTGGATTTATCCTGCTTAATGTCCTAATATGGAAAAATCCCGAGGTCACTTGTCAAATCTTCTTCTCATTTCCTCTGCCCTTGCGTTTTTACAGGGAGGGGACTAAGTAAGATTTGATTTACCTACATGGATAATCTACAGCTAGTTCGTCAACCCATGTTATTGACATTTTGAGCAGAAATCTAAGGCGAATTTCGAAAATTGAAATATTCCTTCTTTCTTGGGAGGCCATTCATTGCATCGGTGCCAAGATGGCTCAGAGCTTGAGTATCTCAGACACAAGTTCCGCCGCTTTCACCAGTTCCTCGTCATGCATGTTTTTTCTGCCAACGAGCTTGCACACAGCACGGAGCTCCCTCGATGTCATCGGCAACATCTGGAAATCCACAATTAGCACTAAATCCATCAATCATAATAGGGGGGAATATAACACTTACAGGGAGGTTTGTAGTTCACATCCCGAATAAACGCCTTGTCGGCGCTCTTGTTTGCCTTGCTATGTGAAATGATACAGCTCGGATACTTCGGAGAGTTAGTATAAATGCATAAGACAAGAAGAGGTAACTTACATCCATCACATTCCAAAGGACAGTGTAAGGCACAAAGCCAAACCGGTCATGAGGTTGAGCGGTACCTTGATAGCCGGGCATGATAATGGCATCCACCTTTGCCTGCATAATAAGATTTCGGAACTCTTCCTTAAAATAATTCCGCTCCTCATTGAGGTCATACAGGGCTTCAAGTGTCAACGGAGCATACCCATGTGGCATGTAACCATGGTCCAGAGATGTCGATTCCAAAGCAGGGATAGTCGGTTCCCCACTAGCAGCAATGTGCTTGAATGGAGTGAGGGTTGGATCCATCGAGAACATACGAAATTCCAACGTGCAGGCATCTCGAATAAGCAGGGTGTTGAGAGGAATAACCTCATTCCCTGCTGCTTGAAGCTTTTCGGTGGCTCTTGTGAGAGTTCGTAAAACTGGTGGATGCAGAGGGAAATGGGAATCTTCCTGGATGAGTCCAAGTCGCAAGGTGGACTTACGGGGAACGGTGCGCCAAGGAGAAAACAAAGCGGAAGAATCGAATTGCCATGGGTCTGCATTAGTCACGAGTCTCATAAACAGCTCCAGATCTCTGACTGATGTTGCCATGGGTCCTGCGCAGGCCTTGATCCCCGCCAGACCCCCGCGAGCAGAACTAGTCTGTCCCCCGTATGGAATGCGGTCCACAGAAGGTCGCAATGAGTAAATCCCGTTGCAGATAGCCGGGATTCTGATGGAGCCAGCAATGTCTGTACCAACGCCCAGCACCGATCCTCTCATAGCAATCAATGCCCCTTCTCCCCCAGTTGACCCGCCAGCGGTAAGATTCGATCGGTGGGGGTTGAGTGTACGGCCAAATACGTAGTTGTGTGAGTCCGCAGCCTAAAACTCTAGTTGAGCAATTGTGACACGTTTATGATTGTAACACCACTGACCATCATTGTCTGGGGAACGTTTGTCTTCACATACGGGATGGCTCCCAAGTTAAGCAAAATCTGAACTGCCGGGGAAGTTGAACTGAGGGGGCCATTTTTAATAAACGAGGTAAATCCAATCGTGGACGGAATCCCAACGATGTTGAAGCAATCCTTTATATTTCATCAGTAAGCCCAAGTTTGCTGTCCAGAATTGTCATCGTACCTTGAAACTAATGGGCAACCCATGCAAAGGGTCGACAAGTTTCCCCGTTTTCAATAATATTTCATCCAAATCCTTTGCACGCTGAAGGGCACGCTCAAAGAAAGTCTCAGTGAGGCATCGAGTCTGTGAGTTCATCGTAAGCCGCTAGCTAAGCATTTTAATTTCAAACAAAAGAGAAGTCAAGTTAACACATACCACCTGCTGGGCAATCGCAGCGCGAATGCATAATGCTTCGGTGACCTCATAGGCAGACAGCTCTTGGTGATGAATCTTGCCTAGAAGAGCAGTTGCATCATAATTTTCAGTTATCTCGAGTTGTCTTTCTGACAATGTTCCCGACTAGCGTGGAACATCAAACACATTCATGCCAGATGTCTCAGATATCTTGGTCAGTTCTTCCGGGATTTGCCATTCAGATGGGATCTTAGCAGCTTCTTCAAGTTGCTTCCTGTGCACGAGCACTTCCCATGATTCAGTCTCCATTGGTACATATATTTATATGCAGACCTCATGCTCAGCCAACGCACTAAACATCAAACACAATCAAACATCCATAGCCTAAAAGTTTAGCTTACCATGGTCTTAGATTCTATATTCGTAGTCAGACCTCTTAAGATAAACTACCTTGACATTATTGACTTACCTAAGTACTATGGATAACATATTCAAATGGGTGTGGCTAGTTGTACAAGTAGATACCAAAGACCAAGGCCCCTGGGAAAGGAAAACCGGATCCAGTGGCTAATAAAACACATGTGTAGCTGTATAGCTAGAATAAGAACTGCCAAGAGAATAATGCTGAAGTGACCTCTTGAGTGTCAAGTGTTCCTTCCACTCCGTTAGCCCTAACCCTCCACATATTCTCCCTCTTCTCTTTCTTCTCTCCAACTTTGAAGTATCCCCAGTTTTCACATCTGCTATCGTCCCCGGTAATTCAACTCTTCTAGAAGATCTTGCTTCTTTTTTCTTCTGATTTCGTGAAACCTACCTGCCAACGCCTGGGTCATCGCCAATATGAAACTTTCATAGGTATCCTTCTTTCTCACCAACCCGCTCAGTGATTTTTCGAAGGAACTGCTACAAACCCTCTAAATGGGTCATTTCAGCAAGTTGCACTTTGGACAATCTCTTTCTAGCTTTTATCGATTCGTGATGGAATCTCAGCAGCCCCGGCTAGCTTTTACTTTATGAGCCTTCAATAGGGCCAAATCATCTTCTCGGCCGAGCACTGCGAGATAACTATCTATTTCAAAGACTCAAAATCAGCAGAGATCATTGAAGAGCAACAGCTGCTTTGCAACATTGGCCCAGGCCTGGCGGTGAACTTGTTGTATTCGAGATTGTCCCATCAAAGCGGCCCGTCATCCCTGTTGTCATTCAAAGGAAGCCATCCCACAATGCGGAAGCAACACACGGTTCATCTCAGTGACCCACAATTGAACTAGACCGGCAAAAAGGTCATAATCTGGATGATGGGCTCCAAGAACCACCATGAATATTCACAACAGCTCGTTTCCGTCATCCGCAAGCATGCCAACAACCAAGGGCGAACAAATTGACGCTGGTTGAGGGAACGGAATGAGGGGGATCAGCAGACAGAAATATCTAGGCTTATACCGAAGGACCGATGAGAGGTATCAATCTAGGGAATCTTGTTTCTAATCAAATCGTTCTCACCTCTAATCATTTGTTTTCTTGGGCCGATACACATTTATTGTCTATTTCAGGGGTTCCAGGAGTCAAACGCAGCCAACTCGGTCCATTGATGCTCCAGCTCCCGCATCATCCAAGAAGTGCGCCATCCCAGCACTTTCTCTACTCGAGTGAGAAATCGCAATGAGCCTTCTTGCTCAACTACATTTCGAAGACAGTAGCCAACTAAGGACATGTCAGCGGGCAAATGGGTCAAGAACTATGGAGTGCACACGAACAACGGTGTAACAAATGTGATGCCATGAAATAGGCATTCTCGACGCTTTCGTTGGACAGCGACAGGCCAATAACCACGACCAAATGGTCAGCAATGGTTTTCTGGGATTTATATCAGCCTGTAAACATAGTTTCCCAGAGCTTCGGCTTGACTACCTCCTTCAAACGCCTTGCACGAGCCTTTTCATAATCGGTGATATCGACTGGTTGAGATTCGGACAAAGTAAGAAATATACACGCCGAGTGATAGTATTGCATTCCGATCACTGTTGGCGACGGTCAGTAATCTCAGGTTGCGTCGTCATTGGGTCTAAAGATATACCTGCAGGCGGGGATATCATCCATACTTCAGGGAAAGGTCGACCAGTAGCCACACTCGATGCTTGGTACCGAATAGGCTGCCAGGTTGTGGACTTGGTTTGATTCCACTCTTTCACGCTATCCGATATTTGTCGCCAGGTATCTTGTCCCACGATATGACCGGGTGCATCGCAGCACATTTGTAGAATACGGGCGCAATAATATATAATCCTATTAGCGCAAGCAGCGTCGTCGTCACGATGAAACATTGAAGACCGTTCATAATTCTGCATGTCGAGTTGCAAGGGCTGATACTGTACCACCGATGCATATATAGCTTGTCTCAAAAACTGCCAGCTCACTGCCTCTGCCAACCCCCCAGAGGACGCAGAGCTGGTGACAAGATTCACCAATCGATTGGACCCAAGCAGGTGAAACTTTTGGTCGGCCTTGTTCTCCAGCTCTTCATATATACGAAGAATAACGACCGTAATGAGCATGTTCTCGTCGCAATTTGTCTCGGCTTGATCTAATGCCGCAATTAATAATTGCAAACATTGCCCGTGATAAGCCGAGGCCTCCCAGTCACTATCGTTGGCCAAGATCGCATCATGTCGCGCAGACAGAGCTAGGATGGCTTGCAGGACCATGTTATTCTCCAATGCCCGTCTTGGCACTTCGGTGCTGAAATGTGAATGGATGTCACAAACATCGGCCTATAATGATCAGATATGTAATGCTAACACGAGACTGGCTTATGGCTCACCCAGGGTGCTAATTTCTGGATAAAGTAGCGCATCAGTGATGCCTCTCTTAGAGTCAGTGTATATCGATCGACTGACAGCAGGCTGGGTGGACTGTTCATAGAGTGCTGGCGGGATCGATTCCCATGAATTGGGGTGGGAACTTGAGCCTGATATATGTCCTCCGAGTGAAGACCATGAGTCCATCCACCGCGACCATGTACTATCTGCTCTGATACTGGAGAGTTGTAGTGCTCTAAAGCACTACCTTCGTCTCCAGCCGTTCCATCATTCGGCTCAAGGACAAATGTCACTGGACCAGATTAGTACACGACTAAGGTCATAGGTCCTGGATACTTACCGGGATGTGACACGTCCACCCAAACTTGCTCTTTATCCCAATCTAACTCACATCGGACAGGGGCCCCATTTTTCTTTTGGTAAACATGGTGGACAGGCTTGAACTGGAAGCGGGGATCGAGGTGACATGGCCGGCCAAGTCGCAAACATGGAGTGCAAGTCGATGCACCGGTGGGAATCACACATCGTATATGACGATGACGACACCTTCCACAGCCTTTGCTTATTCTCATAGGGATATTGACTTAGGACTATCGAGATTCATATAGAACCCAACATGTCAGGAAAAGGTTCCCCGCATATGCTGAGTCATTCAAGAAAGTTTTCTACCTCCATGGTTTGCCACTCGTGGTACCAAGGACCTCGGGCATAAAATGGATATCCATGAATAACGTCTTTTGATATTATACACCCTTGTAATATTCCAAAGGGTTACTCCGTACATATCTATTCTATGTAAATTCTTTCGATTCCTCCCTTTGAGGGTTGAGAATTTTGAACCAGACCAGCCCGCCAAGGGCCGCCAATTCTGTTGCCTACCCCATTCCCTAGTTCTCCGCACGGGATTGGAGTACACAAGAATAGCAACACAGCTTCGGTGCCGAGAGTGACGATTAATCCATGACAAGTAGCTTTCATTTTGAAGAACTTAATAGATCTCCCACAGTGCGAAGATTGCTTCGAGACTAGGCTCACGCATCGTATCTTCCGGGCAGAACGATCCCCCTGGGCCGTGGGTCTCGGGTATTGTTCAACAAAAAATCCCAAGTTGACCAATCAACACTATAAACAGTCACGATCGGCAGCTCAATTGACATACAATCGCCTTAGGCTGGAAATCTTTCGACTCCGCCTCACTCCATATCATTTACCTTAAAGCTGCGAATGCCCGGTGCCTTGCACGCACAACATTCAGGGCTGGTCGTGTGAATTAAGTAACTGAAGCTCCGCAAACCACAACCGTACGGATGATTGTAATCTACCTTCTGATAATTGCCAGTGCATGGCAAAGAGCGGTCGCTGATTCTGATGCCTGTAAGTTCTGTATTGCTTTTTTTTTTCCTTGCCGGACCAGCGGTGTAACTCATTCCATATAGGTTCAAGCAGTGTAATTATCTCAAATCAAATCGATGCGAACAAGTTGACCAGCTGCGACACATTTGACGGAAGCATTACGATATCTTCTTCTGCCAGCGGAGTGATTACTATCAATAATGTCGAGGAAATCAAGGGCGCGTTCAGTGCTGAGGGCGCCTCAGAACTCACGAAAATCATTATTCCTGATTTGGACAGTGTGCAGGAAGGTGTCACCCTGAGTAACCTCAACTCACTCACCACCATAGCCATGGGCTCGCTATCACAAGTTTCTTCGAGTATAATAATTACGGGAAATCCGAACCTGAAAACACTTGGGCTTCAAGAATTGGAAGAAGTTGAAGGACAACTGGTATTGACGGGATTATTCGACAGGTATGATCATTGCAACAGCCATCAACCCCCACCTTCCACGATACTGATCAATATACCAGCGTCTCCCTACCTTCTCTGGATCAGGTCAAGGGTCAGACAACGATCACAGGCAGCAGTTTCATGTCATGCAGTAGTTTGGACAGCTTAAAATCGAACGACGTCTTCAAAAATGGCTATTCCTGCGTTAGTGGCTCGTCTGGGCTGAGTCCAGGAGCAAAGGGCGGGATTGCAGCGGGTGTAATCGTGGCTGTTCTTCTGATTGTGCTGGGCCTATGGTTTGTGCTTCGGCGGAGGCGCCAGAGACAGAGAGCTGAAGGGACCCAATCAACTGTTTCACCTTCATCAACCCCATCAACTGTCGTGGCACATGATGAAAAAGCCCCCATTTCTCAAGGCAGCATCTCACCTCACAAAGAGCCATCACCTCCAGCAGTACCGCAGACTCTCTTACCCCGAAAGCCAGTTGGGTCCGCAATATTCTTGGATAGTCGCTCAATCTACGAGGCACCAAATGGATCTGCTCCGGATCATAAATGTCACGAGTTGGACGCAGGACCAATTTCAAGCTCTCATCAGCGACCAATCAATGCAGGCTGAAATGATGGTCATGACCGATTTACGAGCAGAGACGATCTTGACAGCGAGTGAAACAACCGTGAGATGGCAAAAGTGGCATGGCAGACAGATTTTCGCAATCATATATATACCCGTGGGACCTTTTTTTGAACGCAACATGTTGTAATGATGGGGTTTGCCCTCTTTCTTGAGTTTCAAAGAAGCCAACTGTTGACGGCCAAGAGAATCCGGTCTATAATATTGTGTCTGCATGGGCTTGTGTAGTCTTAAGAGGTCCTCGCATTCGAGTCATATATCACCACCGCCAGCCCACCTTGTGATCATTATGTTAGAACACAGTCTACAGGGGTCTTATATTGGAACTCCAGGACTAGTTAGTTGACTAGCAATGCACAGTTACTGCCTCATGAATCAGACACTCAACAGGCGTCGGTCAAGACATTTATATGGGATGATCAGTTGACCTTGATCGGTTGATTATTGAGCAAGTCGGCTAGATATATCGTCACTGGTGCAAGCTCTGTTGACACTCCATAAAGTACACGGATGTCTATTTCTCATTCAACCAGCAGGCGCCTGAGGCTATCGCTATCAGCGAAATTAAACACTCAGAATAACCTTGTGATCAGCGGGTTTCTCCTCGGGCTCGCCGAAGATATTGATATTCCAACGAGGCTTGTTGGCAGTATAAGGAATGTTGTAACGCTTCCGGTCCTGGCCCAGCAGGCTGACCTTCTCAACCTCCTCGGGGGTGAGTTCTACCTCCTTGAAGTTGTCACGAATGCGCGAAGGAGTGACCGACTTGGGGATGACACTGTGTCCGCCGACCTGAGACCAGGCGAGACTTGAGTACTGTTAGCTTCCACGAAACGATACCACAGAAAGGGCGTACATAGTCTTACATGACGTGTGCGGGGGTGACTTCCTGGCCAGTGCGCTTTGAAACAGATTCGGCAACCTCCTTGACCTCAGGGCGAGTGATAAGCAGGGGAATGCCGAGCATGTTGTTGCCAAATGCCTAGAGCTTCAGTCAGTACTGGGCTTGTCCACTATGAAGCCAAAATGGTAGATACGTACAGAGTAAGCAGTGACGTGGATGCCCTTCTGTTGGCAGTACTCAATCAAGTCATTGCTCTGGAGCACGGGGTGGCGCTCGATCTGGTTAGCTGCAGGGACGACGCCGGTACCATTAATAAGAGCCTCGAGCTGCGGGGTGTGTTAGCTAATGTACAGCATATTTCGGGACAGGGAGGATACGGACATGCTCGATCTTGTGGTTGGAGACACCGACGGAGCGAACCTTGCTCTTGGGGAGTTGGGTCATGGCTAAGAGGAATTAGCTGTGTCTTGTTTTCCAATCCGCTCAAGTTGATCACTTACCCTTCCAGGTGTCCACAATAGAGACGCCGTCATCAATGACCACATCACCACCCTCGACGGCGCTGTTGGCAACGAGGGGGAAGTATGAATCGCCCTTCGCGAAGGCAACGGGCCAGTGAACAAGGTAAAGCTGGTTCTGTCAGTAATAGCTCATGGGGTCACTGAATGGGATAATCATACATCAAGATAATCCAACTCAAGCTCAGCAAGGCAGGCATCCAAAGCGGCCTCGACAACCTCCGGGCGGTGCTGGCTACAGGCAGAGTCAATAATCTTGTAGTGTAAGAATATAATTCGAGAAAGCGTACCTATTCCATAGCTTGGAGGTCTGCAGAATGAGATGTCAGTTGCTGAAATTGTGTAACATCCCGAGTTGGTATAGATTAGCTTACAATAAAGATATCCTCGCGCTTCAGACCGGGAACATCGTTATAAGCACGCTTGATACCATCGGCGACCTCACGCTGGTTCTGGTAGCTATGAACAGGTGGTAAGCACGGCGCAATTGCAACGGAAGGGAGTCTCATGATCGAGAAATTAGTACTGCATACATAGTTGCCAAATCCTAAGAGGGGTAGGGGTTAGCCAATAGTTTGAAAAAGGAGATGGTTGAATATGTACATACCAGGTGGCGGTAACCAGCCTTCAATGCCTCATAAACAGCCTCACCAACCTGGCCAGGAGCAGACTGCCAAGTACCAAAGCCCAGCTGGCTAAACGTGGGGGTCAGTAATCAAGTCATAGTACCATTTCAGAATATACGCACGGGATCTGGTGGCCAGAGTTGAGGGTGACTTTCTTTCCGAGAGACATGATTTTTTTAATTGAACAAATTTGAAGAGAAAGAGAAGAAAGAGAGGACGACAAATCTTTAAATGTCCAGTTCTCCTGCGGGGCTATTCTGGACTGTCCACCCCTTTCGGAGTAGACTCCACCGAGGGGGTGAACAATATATAAATCGAATATAAAGTAATAAGCAAGTCATATTGACATTTGGAACTGGCAGTTGACTGATTTATATCTGTTTATTCGTCCACTATAATACTATAATAGGGAACTATATGAATATACATGCCCTATAAGAGTAACAGATATCCCAGCCGCGGGGTATTTCATGAATGATGTCATTTTAAATATAAGATCGTGATTTCAGAAATATTTCTTTTGTGTCTTTTAACATTTTGGTTGGCACGTCGGGCTTTGAATCCCTCAGGGGACGCTTTGTCGGTGCGATCGCTCCGGCCTTGTACCCGAGAATGCTACAATATTGCAGTCATTTTCATTCTTTTGGTTTCCACCAAAACGTCCATAAAATCGCATCAAATTCCCTAGGTAAATCGGTTCTTAAAGTATCTGCAAAGATTTCCCTATGGAACTAGTTTACTGGCCCATGAAAACCCTCAAAAGTTCCGGATAGTTAGGAGTGCCCAACCCGGTCACTGGATCCCACCCCTTGGCCGCAGAGAACCCGTCAGTCTGGCAACCCGCATTTGTACCCTTGGTCACGTCAAAGAACGCCTCCGTGTGAGCGTACAACACAGGGTTAACAGACCCAACAGTGGACTTGCCAGCGGCCAGTCGCTCCTCGTTGATGCGGGTGAGGATTCCAGCAAAAACAGGGGCAGAGGCCGATGTCCCACCAATCGACACGGCTATCCCTCTGTTATAAATGATGACATTGTCACCAACAGCAGCCACATCTGGATAGGCACGTCCGATCCGGTTGTAGATACCGTCATTATCGCCGAAGCTGCTGTTGTCCACACTCTCATAGTACGGGTACGGGGGCTTTGCCAAGGCAAAGTAATCGGCAACAGCCTGGGCCTGATAATCAGGCGCCTTATAAATGTTGCTGAAGCCGCCGCCTGACGGGAACCTGGTCACTGCTTGCTCCTTGTGGTCTTCTGGCGAGGAACCAGTGGGAATTTCAGTACCTCCCACCGCAGTAAGGTATGGACAGGAGGCAGGGAAGTCTGGAGTAAAGATTCTACCATCTAGACCAAGGCAGTTGCTGGGGGTGGGATCGCCTCCACGTCCAGCCACACCAGAATCGCCCGAAGCGACCACTACTGAAACCCCCATTGTACCTAGCTTCATGAGCTCGGCACATTGTCGCGCTGATAGGAAATGGGTAGGTCTGCCTCGGCGGAGCCATATGAAATCGAGATGACCTTGGGCGGGTCGTACACGCCACATTGCAGGGAGCCCTTGTAGCCCCCCTCATTGGGATCTGGGTATGGAGGGTCTAAAGGCGAGATGGTACTGCAGTACGAGCCATCAATGGCGTCCAAGAACGTGTTAAGGAACCCTTGGAACCTATAATGATGCTCGTAATACATATCATCGCTTTGGAAAAGGATGGAGTTCTGTGGCCAGATAATCGGGTAGGAGATTTGGAGGTCCAGATCGGATTCAGCCCCGGCATTGAAGGTGTTTGCAGGAGCCTGACCACCATCAACTGGCTTCAGAGTTGGGTGTGTGCCATTGGGGATTTTCCTACCGGGACATCAATTCGAAGTCCAATCAACTCAATGAATGATGATTAAAGACGACATACGAGTACAATCTCGAGAAGAATAAATTTAGATCTTCCTGGGCATAGACATCCTCAATGCCCTCAAAGATCCCTAATTCATTTCCTTCTACGGCAGAGTGACCCTCGCTGATATTATACATCTCTATAGGCTTATCAGCATAGCCAATATATGGGGATTTATACTCGGATCACTTACGTTGAATGCATTGGGGTGTGATGGCCTGGGCGCAAAAGGACGAAGCTTCGCTCGACAGCGTTTCAATTGGTAAGGGAATCGGCTCAATAATAGGGGGAATCCCATCGTCGAAGCGTTTCTGTTTATTGGTCAACCTCCGGACACCAGTCACCTCCCGCAGAGAGATTCCTGGAGTGACATAGTCGACATGCTCACGCACAGAGCTCGGGAGATGATATCTATCGTCAGGGGGTCAGCAAGACTGTACATCCAACCCAAATAACAGCCTGACTCGCGACAGGCCACGTGCGATCGACCCGTTTCAGTATGTGAGTAGACATAGTACTCTGTGTGCAGCAAATCCTCGAGCTCCTCGGCATCGGCGTCAAACTGGATCCATTGCTTGTTGGCTGACTGCGTGATGCGGTCTTTGGAAATACCCGCCGACTCCAGCCAAGAACGCACATCATTCACACTCTTTTCAGTGGGGGTAAACAGGTCGTGCACTTCATCGACGGACAGATGCTGTCCGTAGCGGCTCGAGGACGGGTTAGACCTAAACAGATCCATCTCAGTTTCAGACAGTGGGAGGTCCATTGTGCAAGTTCATACAGGTCCATGAGTAGCTCATGGCCATAGTCTATGTTGGACTGGATCAACCCGATTCGCACAGGTAGTGACACATTTCCGTCAACCTTCTTGCCTTCAAGCCAAGATTTTGGGATGGAACCACGACGCTCGTGTAATTGATAATTATGAGCCGTTGGCACTGCCATCGCGCTGGCCACCAGGGCACAAAGCATAGTGGAGGATTTCATGGTAACAGTCTTCGCGGGAGTTTGCTAATTCAGCTTTCCACCTTCGAACTTGCGGATCAAGTCAAAAAGTCCCAGGGCGGACAAGGCATACTTTATACCATTTCCGTCTTCCGGTGTAGGCCTAGATGGGGCTTTCAGTGTCGAGGACTTTGAATCCGGAGGACTGAGATCACCCAAGAGGAAAGCAGCCAGTCGACCAAAGATGCTAAGACCTCGGGAAATCAAACGGGGTAAGGATAGAGCTTATCCTGCTTGTCATTAACTTTGGGCGGCCTCGATATCAGTTCCGTCTTGGCCTATAAGTATCTCGCTGAGGGCTGACCATCCGCGTGAAGTTCTTGGGGGCCATCCATCCACAAGCTCAAACCAAATCGACGCCCATCGGAAGGTTAAGGCTAGAGACCGTCGGGGCAGGTCACACAGGGGACCATGTGAACATCATTGACACGGAGAGTATCTCTTCCCTGATGGGGTTCTCTTCCCTGATGGGGTTGCGCTCTTCGGCGACTTTCGAAAATGACGCCGCTACAATCCATCAAGTCGAGTCAAGACATTTGAAAAGATGTATCTTTGTCTTCAATCGCAGATCAGGTTCCATTGATTCCAAACCTCCGAGCGAACTGGAAATTAGCAATTACAGTCCGAGTGAACAAAACGCTGCGTCGGAAGCATAGCCATGACCTCATGCGAAGATAAAAGATCCTCAGCGTGCTACCTCGGGAGAAAAATACCCGAGGGATTGACTGGTCTGGTAAAGAGGTCAGAAAATGCAACCAGCATGATTAAACGCAGAAGGCTTGAAACACTAGGCATCAAGGGCTATCTGGTGGAAGTGGGGGGAGGAAGCTATGCATTCTGACATTTTGTGAAAAACAGGAATAGAGGAATTGAATTGAGACCAGGCCCACGCTTAAGACGGACTGTTAATGTTAAAGCGTCATATTTCCATGGAATTCAGACAGTGGAATTATTGGGAATACTTGCCCAGGTGGTCAAATGGTAAAAGCCCCTTATGCACTCTGCAGAGTACTTTTTTGTATCAATTTACGGTGATTAAAAGGATTGGCTGCTATTCCAACCCCATGGACACTACGGATGACCATTCTTGTGTCGAGATCGCAACCGTCATCCGTCCACTATACGGCTACCTAAACTCGACATAGGGGGATGATCTCATGAGTGGTATTAAAGAGTTGATACAGAAAACCACCCAAGGCTGCGTGGTTGCAACGTCGGTGGCAGAAACACAATTGCATGTGCCCTTCTCCAGCCATAAGTCATGCGAGCAATTTAGCTCGTGGGATATTTCATGTGCAGGGGACTTTAGTATGTCGGTGGATCGCATTGCCATCGATCTTCGAGTGCAGATGATTAGCGGAGTACTGCAGGTTTCAATATGAAAGAAGTGCCAGAACTCAAAGCATCGTAAGGATGTGGTTTCAAGGCCCATTTGTTGGGCCGTTGTCCGAAAGGCTCAGGTGAAAAATGGCAGCTTTTGCCGCATCGCTAAGGGGATGTGGTTGAAAGTTCTCAACTTGACGATTCGACCGCAGATTCTCTCGTCCATGGCGCCAACACGGGTCTGTTTCAACTGCCGTGCCTTGATCGCATCAAAAGATGGCAGACTGACGATATGGTAATCGCGCGTCACAATCCCCGGCTTGAGATAAGCAATCACTCAGGATCCGCACCATTTCCACAATAAATCCACCAGCTGCTGCCGATGCAAGGGCTTAGCGATGTAATCGTCCATCCCCTTGGCCAGATACATATCTGCGTCTCCCTTGAGAGCGTTGCCTGTCAACGCAAGGATGGGCACATCGAGTTTCATCCGTCGAATGTGCTCTGTGGCGGTTAATCCGTCCATGATCGGCATGTTGATGTCCATCAGGATGACATTATAGGCCAAAGGCTTCTGCTTGACCATACGCACTGCTTCCGCTCCATCCCAGGCAGCATCGACGCGCTTGAACCCCAGGCTGCTGAGAAGCTTTAACATAATAAGTTGGTTGACCTTGTTGTCTTCGACGAGGAGAATGTGTTTGTGTGGGGCGACCTTCTGCAGTGACGCGGAGTTATCTAACGCCTCAGGCGTAGCCGGTGGCAACCTCGGCTTCACTGGAGACACCGGCGAGGTAAGGCGAGCCATTTTAGCTGTCATCCAGAATACACTACCGGGTCCATCGGGGTTGGCATGGAATCCAACCGCTCCATCCATCAACTCAGCCAGGCTCTTGCATATCGATAGACCAAGGCCAGTACCTTGGTATCTTTTGGCGGCTGTGTCCGCGAATCGCGTGAAGGGGGTGAAGAGGATGCTCGCGGCATCTTCAGGTACGCCGATACCAGTGTCCACTACCTGCGTGGAAATCACATACATCTCAGGGTCCTTTTCATCGATGGCATAAGTGGCATGAACCCGAACATAACCACTCTCAGTGAACTTGACTGCGTTGGTGACCAGATTTTGCAGCACTTGGCGGAATCGTAGGGGGTCCCCTTTGAGGTTTGGAGGAAAGTCGTCACTAACAACGCTCATGATTTGGACCCCAGGCTTGAGCGCTGACTGACAATTCCGGACCACCGCAGAGATCACGTTGGGGATGTTGACCATGTCTGAGTTCAAGGGGAAGGTTCCCGACGATAGCTTGGAATAATCCAGCACATCATTGATGACCTGCAGCAAGATGGAGGTTGAGTCTTCAAGAATGCAGGCGAATTCCCGCTGGTCATCCGTCAACTCGGTCCTCAGTAGCATTGTCAAAGCCAAGAGCATTCCATTCATCGGGGTGCGCAATTCGTGAGACATGTTGGCCAAGAAGTCGGACTTGAGCTTGGCGGATTCTTCAAAGGCGTCAATCAAATGGGCCTCTGCGGCACAGCGTTCGGTCATGTCGCGGGTCACTTTCACAAATCCCACATGGCTGCCATTCTGGTAGATGGCGGTAATCATGACATTGGCCCAAAACCGGGTGCCATCCTTGCGGTAACGCCAGCCATCATCCTCCACTTTTCCTTCTTTTACACAGACCTCCAGCTCACGGGCGGGCTTGTTCATTTCGCAGTCATCGCGACCGTAAAATACTGAGAAATGCTGGCCGATGATCTCGGATGACGTGTATCCCTTCAAAATCTCGGCGCCAGAATTCCAAGTCGCAATATAGCCACGCGTGTCCAGCATGAAAATGGCGTAATCTCTTACGGTGTCGACCAATATTTTGTAGGTTTCGTTGAGATACATTTGTTCGCTGATGGAATCCGTCCTGTTCCGTTGACGCTTGGTCCGCTGGGCTTCCAAGAGTAGGTAGGTGAGGGAATCATCTTCAAAGATGGGTGTCACGCTGAGTGAAAAGAAGGCGTCGAGCTGTGCCACATGAACACGCTTAATGACCTGCACTTCGCGAGTTGATACGGCAGTCCCGACAACACCACTTAAGGAGGCGATATCGGGGGCGGGAAGGATGGAGGGGGGAAGATCGTAGACATTCGCTGCCAAGAGTTGGTCTCGTGGGCGCTTGAAGACTTCCACATGACTATTGGACACTTCCACGATTTGTAGGGCGCCATTTAATACGAGAGTGGGCTTCCTGCGAGGGTTAATAATATCCTTTGGAAGGTTTTCAAGGGGGATTCTCACGGTGTCAATCGATAGATGCGACTTAAGGATCCGGCAGGCTGTTCAAGGACTTTGCTCTCCAGATTCAAGTCACTCTCGGCTGGAGGGGTGATCACCATGGCATTGTTCATAGGGCGTTCAGTGATGCTCAAGTGGAGCATCTCATCCACAGGCATATTGCTAACAGCCTGGAGGGAAGTGAGGATGTCATTCAAAAAGATTTCAGAGGGATAAGGATAAGGATTTCTTTAACTCGTTCACGGGATTTGAAGGGCTGAAGAGAGTCCGGGAAATTGAGTGGACGGGAGAAAAGGCCGGGGAATCGAGACCAAAGTGGATTAGGGGAAAAAAATGGAGAAGGAAAAGATGAGATGATAAATATACGATGGAAAGGAACGTAATCTGCTACATCTTGTATTATGTATATTAATAGACTTGTAGATCTCTATAACTAGTTATGTGGCTATGTAAGTTATGTTAACTAGTTAACTAATGTATATAACAGTAAGCTTCTATTAATGTCAATCGGCAATAACTCGGTATTAAAACGTTTAGTTTTCATTGAACTGTCTAGTGTGATTGGTCATTTCCCTGAGATCTCTCTTTTCTTCTACAAGATCACATTTTCACGCTCAGCTGCCTCCACCATCTTGACCAACGCATCGGCAATCCCATATGAAAACGCATAACCACCACCTCCAAACCCATACGCCGATAACACCACCCGGTTGTCCTTTTGTTCAGAGTCCAGACGGAACCCTCCTTTTCGAGATGGTCGAATTCCAATAATATGGCTCACCTTATCTGCAGCTGGATGTTCGGGAACAATCTCAGGAGCTAATCGATGCGCACGGGCAATCTCATCTCTCGCGATATCCATGTCGACTTCAGGTGACCTGGGAAGGGTTAACTTGGCCTAGAGTTTTGGGAAGGATTCAAGGAATTTTCATACAGGTTGCCTTGTTGTTTCACCCCACCTAGCACTACCCCCTTGGATAAAGGCCGAGGAATCACATAGGTATACTCCTTGCCATTTCGGAAGTGGAGTGTGTTGCATTGATCAGTGGCCAAAAACACATTCTGCCCTCGCTCCGGAAAACACTTGTCATCTTGCACATCCGTCAGGGTCCTACTGCCCCAACCACTAGCATTGATGAATACCCGTGATTCTGGGAACATCTCGTACAGCTCCTGGAGAGACTCGACACGTTGGCGGATAAAGCGACCCCCAAGAGATTCCACTTGTTTCCTAAGATAAGGCATATGTCTTGTGGGATCTGTGACCAGCGTTTCATAGGCCCAGGCACAGTTGAAATTGGGAGGGTATTCACCATGATTCATCTCACGGAACTAACAATCAAACTTGGTCAACATTGAAATATTCATCAAATCAAGGGATCACAGGGAGTACAAAATACCTTGGAGACTACCGTCTTACCCCATATCGCCGAGTCGGGGGCCGGCTTTTCTTCAAGGTACTCTCGCGCATTCACAATGCACACTCCTGTCTCGGGGCCATCTTGTGCCATCTTGAGTAGTACGCGATGTGTGACGGCTTGGAGGTACCGTTGATCAGGAGTGATCCCCCCGGCAGCATGCCATGCTGCTCCTGCCCAAGCCGATGCATAGTAAATATTCTGGTCTCCCGGTAGATATTCGGCCACCAATACCACGGGGAAGCCATTCAGCAATAATTGACGGGCAGTCGCACAACCAATGATCCCTGCACCGAGAATCACAATAGGTCTTTGAGAAAAGGGCTCCTCATTGGTATCAAATTGGCTGCATTCACCCATGGTGGGGTGAGCACAAGGCTCAACTGAATCGTTTTCCCAAAGTCCTCTAGATAACTTCCCGGTAGAACCCGAAGAGATATTTATTATAAAGTACAGTAGCCTTTTGAGATAATTCCAAGGAAAGTTCAAAGATGTTAGAGTAAAATATATCAAATTGGCCGAAAAACAAGGGGGAAATGCTTTTTCTTTGTTTAGGGTTTCGAGCCTTTAAAGTAAAGCATATAGCGTGGCATTTCTACTTAAAATTCGACTGATCTGCTTAAATTTCAATTAATTCGAAGTTTTTCGTATAAAATCTCAAGCTATATCTTACTCGGGCAATAATAAAGTGGGTCTATAACGGCCTCTTCCGACGTCGCATCCTCCGTCACCTTTTCCCCTTTTCCTATATATCCATTTTTTACCCTCCACTGTCCAATCCCATTGAAGATAACGGAATCCGGGGAGGTAGATAGTCCCGATACCCTTCCTTATTGGCTCTATGGTACCGAATACGTATCTAGAGATCTATGCAGCCATTGGTAGCGCGGTCTAACACTCGGCTCAAGCCGACTCAACACTGAATCGGGATTGGTTGTGTATGGAGAAGACCGGGTTCATAATGAACAAGGCTGAGAAATGTCAAAATTCTTGGAGCCAGGTGGGTTCTTTACCTTGCACCCTCCCCCACATATATTGTTTCATTGACTGTTTCACCTATCAGAGTGCCGCTCCAGATCAAGATGGAACTGATATTCTTCACGATCGGGATGCCGAGAAGATTTTACCCTATGAAGCCGATGATTCGCCTTTCCCAGAGGTGCGGGCTGTCATCCAGCCAGTCAATGACTTGACGCTGCCTGTTAATACGGTCCGCATGTGGACTATTGGTATTGTGTTTACTATCGTACGTATCATGTTTTTATGCCGCCCGACAAATCGGCATAAGACTAACCGGGCACAGATCGGTAGTGGACTCAACCAGTTCTTCAGTTTACGACAGCCCAGTGTGAATATCAGTGCTCTGGTGGCGCAGTTGCTGGCTTTCCCTCTGGGATGCGCCTGGGCGAAATGCATTCCCATCGGAGTGTTAAATCCTGACCGTCATTTCAATATCAAGGAGCATGCTTTGATCACAATCATGGCCAAGGTCTCTATTGGCTCTGCTGCTGCCACCCAAGTTATCGAGGCCCTTGTCAAGTTCTACAATATGCCATCGCAAGGTGGATTTGAAGTCTTATTGTGCATTACCACGCAAATGTTTGGCTTCGGCTTGGCTGGCATGGCCTCACGCTGGCTAGTGGGTCCGGCATCGATGCTTTGGCCGCAGGTATTATCCAATGCAGCACTTTTGACCACTCTCCATTCTCGCTCCAATGCTATCGCAGATGGCTGGCGGATCACACGTCTCCGCTTCTTTCTTTATGTTTTCATCGGTGGCGCCATCTGGTACTTCGTTCCGGGATATCTCTTTACAGGTCTCAGCACCTTCGCCTTCATATGCTGGATTGTGCCATCCAATGTGGTGGTGAATCAGTTGTTTGGACAAACCACCGGACTGGGAATGTCAGTATTGACCTTCGACTGGGCCCAGGTGGTCTATGCCAACCAGAGCCCCCTACTTGTTCCCTTCTGGGCTGGCCTCAATGTAATGGGGTCATTTGCGTTTTTCTTTTGGCTCGTGTGCCCCCTCGTTTACTACTCCAATACCTGGTATTCTGCACATCTGCCACTGCTAAATTCCAATACCTTTGATAATACTGGAGTTCCTTATAACACCAGTCGTATCATGGGTTCGGGCGGGAGTATCGACCAAACTGCTTATCGGGACTATTCGCCCATGTTTTTACCGGCCGGCTTTGCAATCACCTTCGGTGTTGCCTTTGCCAATTTGACGGGGATCTTCTTCCATGTCGCATTGTATCATGGCAAAGACTTGTGGCAACAATGGAAGGGTACCAGCAAACAAGACGTCCACAGTCGACTGATGTCCTCATATCCAGCCGTACCCTGGTGGTGGTTTGTTGCAGTAACTGTCCTAATGTTTATCTTGAGTGTTGTGACCAACGAGGTGTGGCATACAGGCCTACCGGCATGGGGTGTGCTTATGGCATTCGTGTTACCAATGGTCTACTTTATCCCTGTGGGAGTCATCAAAGCCCTCACAAATATCAGCAGTAACCAACTTAACCTTCTCACGGAATTCATTGGCGGATATGCCTTCCTCGGGCGACCAGTGGCCAACATGGCTTTCAAATTCTATGGTTATGTTGCCGTCCAACAAGGACTCGAGTTGGTTACACCCTATACTTAGACAAAACGGACATGGACATGGACTAACACCATATTAGATTTGTCGCCGATATGAAGTTGGCTCATTATATGCACATCGCCCCACGGCTTCTGTTTGTAGCTCAAGGCCTTGCCACACTCATCGGAGCTATCGTTCAATGTGGTGTGACAGTGTTCATGATCACCAGAATTGATGACGTGTGCACCCCTGAGGCCGAGGGGAATTTCATCTGCCCACATGGAAAGGTCACATACTCTTCGTCTCTCATTTGGGGTCAGTTCCATTTTATCATCGATGTTCTGCCCACTCATAGCTAACCAACCTTCAGGTGCTGTTGGTCCAGGCCGATTGTTTTCTCCCGGGCAGATATACAGCAATCTGCTTTGGTTTCTTCTGGTCGGACCCGTGGTGGTAGTCATTACCTATCTTCTAGGTCGCCGTTGGAAAGCTGCCAATTATATCTCCTGGCCCGTCGCCTTCGGTGCCATGAGTCTAGTCCCACCTGCTACAGGTATCAGCTTCTCGTCGTGGTGGATAGTCAACTTGCTATTCAATGGCATACTCCGTCGCCGTAGGCCCGCGTGGTGGTCAAAATATAGTATGCTTATCGTTTCTTTCTCGTTGTCGCTTCTTTTGCTGATCTTCTGCAGATTATGTGTTATCCGCCGCACTAGACTGCGGCGTTGCGGTTGCGACGGTGATCATCTTCTTTTGCATCACTCTCCTAACCGGTTCGTTGAACTGGTGGGGGAATAATGTGTCGAAAACCACAGCGGACGGCAAAGGAACGCCCTACATGGACTTACCAGCGCTAGGCTACTTTGGCCCCCCAAAGGGAACTTGGGAATGATCAGGCTTGATCGCGACTTCATTTGGGCGTCTTTCTAGCTCCATACGTTGCCGGTAATCATTGCGTATTAGGTGCAATTTGCATCTCTCTTATATATAATATCTTAGGCATACAGGAGCTGATACGGTCATTTCTCATTCCTCATAAATTAGGACTGCCCGTCAAATTTTGACTGACTGTCCGCTCACGTAGACTTTGACAATATTCCGATCATCCCCAGTCATCAAAAACTTCTCGAAAATCACATGGGTTGTATCTTCATCTTCCACTGGGCTCATCACTCCTGGTTGGCCAAGTTCAGTGGTATGAATTTCGAGCGCATCAAACTCTTTGCCAACTGCGAAGTTACCGATCCGGTCATCGAGCCCACACACTTGTGCACCACCCAGGGTAGCGAGAAAGAAGCCCTCATGCAAAGAAAGTGCAGGGTCCCGTCCTTGGGTCAACATCTGCTGCGCATTCGACACAATGAAGGCCTGTTTCATGGCATCCAGGATGGATGACGAGTAGGCACCACCACTATCGGTACCCAGGCCCACCTTAATACCGCGGCGCAGATACTCTCGCACAGGCGCTACCATAAAATCTTGCATAGTTGTGTTTGCGATTGGACAGTGGGCAACCCCACAACCCAGCTCCTGGATGCGACGTATCTCTCCTTCTTGTAAAAAGATACAGTGGGCAAGAATAGATCGATCATTCAACAGACCATACCGCTGATAGAGATCAGCTTCCGTATCAAACTCTGGAAAGAGCTGGCGTGTGAACTCAATCTCCTGCTTTGCTTCATTGAAATGTGTTTGTATTGGAAGATCGGGATGTTCACGGGCGATCGCACCGAGCCCATTCAGTAATTCCGGCTCACAAGATATCGCAAAGCGTGGCGTCAGGATTGGTTTCACCAGATGGTAGTCCGGATCAAGTTGCTGAACATGGTTAATGAGCTCACGCGTTTCGTGCAGTGAGTCGGATACCGACGGATCCCGGTACCAGTCCGGGGCATTCCGGTTCATGTTGCACTTGCCAACCAGAGCGCGCTGTCCTTTTTCAAAACAGACATCGGCGAGAATTCGAGTTGCCTGACCATGGTATGAGCCGTAATATGATGCGGTAGTAATGCCTTGTTGCAAGAAGCCCGTCACGCAAGAAGCGTACATGCGTTTGGCATATTCTGGATCTTGAAACTTGGCCTCATGGGCAAAGGTAACCTTGTCCAGCCAGTCGAGCAAGGAAATACCTCGTCCGACACCACGCTGTGCCCACTGGGGTGCATGGTTGTGGGTATCAATAAAGCCGGGGCACAGAAATTCCCCACGCTTGAGACATTTCACTGGGAAGACGTCGGGCACATACCCATTTTCTGAGAGAATGGAGTTGATCTGATCGGATTCTACATCTGCTTGTAGCGCCTGAATCTTGCCATCCGTCCCCACGATCATAATGCAATTCTCTAGGATCTCGAGATCATCTAAACTTCGAGAATGGATTACCGTGCCGTGAAAGGCGAGGGGTAGCCCAGAGACCGTGGCATTCTTGTCGAGGTCTTCCATGACTCAGAAGGAAAAGCAACCTAGTAATGATTTCTTGAATGATTGTAGTTTCTGCAAAAGATAGACGGAGAATGGAGATAGAAAAGCGCTGGAGGTGAGGGGGACATTAATAATCGGCATAAGCTGCAGGCCAGAAAACAATATGTGTGATCATTATCCTAGCAGAAATACAATCAGCCCGTTATGCTTCAAATTTATTCTATTTGTCTCAAGTGGGAGTTTTAATTGTTCATACGAATCCATCTTCATCTCGGTCTAGGTGACCATCAACCATATAAAAGATTTGTGTCGCAGATATTGAAATGGTTTTGAATCTGAGTCTGACCTGTTTTTTGAGTTGAGACAGACTCACAAAGTATTAACAAAACAAAAAGCCTCAATGGAAAACTCCGTTCTACCTCTGGTAGAACATGGTTTAATTACAGAAAAAAAAGAGATTCGTTCAAAGGGTATAGTATGATGCCATCTCCTCCTGGAACCAATTGTAGGAGTAGAAGAGTTGCTCCGCCATCTGTGGATCGATCGTCGGGACAGTGCCACTGCCATCCACAAGTAACACGTCGTCGAGAACTGGAGCGAGTGGGACTGGAGGTGGAGGGGGTGCGGCCAAAGACATTGGATGAGGTGGGAGAAGTGCAGGAGGCGGCGGTTGCTGATGTGGGTGATGGTGATGTTGCTGTTCTAATTGCTGTTGCTGATAGGCCATTTGGCTAAAGATCACGGTGCTCTGGTGCCGGAATGTCTCTGCCAGCCGGTCCACCCCAGGCCGACGCTTGCCAAATTCTTCCAAGAGTACGATAACGGCCTGAATACCACGTCGCATCGTCTGTTCTTCGGGGTTCCAAGGGGCAGGGTGAAACTCCCGTAATGAGCGCGCATTCTGCTCAAGGCACCACAGGATAGTGATACCTGCAAAATAAACTTGACTCAGCGTTAACCAAATCCATTTCAGCTTGCCGACTGAGTAGCTGTCCCAATAGGATCGAACCACTTGGATACTAGATTCACCACAGCTGATGATACTGGTTATGTCGGGTGTCGGATTTCGGGGGCTGGGGCGATACATCAAGAGAAGTGTTGTGTAATAGAGATAATCGTAATAAGAAGTAGAATAGAGAAGGGCGGATGGATATACCGGAGCCTTCATGCGCCAGTCATCAACCTCATAGCGAAATTGACTAAGCGTGGCGGCAGCTTCTTGGGGTAGCAGTCGTGGCAGGCTGCTATATACTACAGGGCAAAAACAGTCAGAAAGGAAAGAACAGATGGGACTCGAGAATTCACTTACAGTATTGATAGATGCGCGAAAATATCCGCCGCAGACGTATCACCTGCAAAGGAATCGTCATCGCGCTAGCGCCAGGCGCTTCGGTTTCATCATCATTGAGCTCTCGCAGAAGACCCACGCTAATATCGTCGTCGGCGATTCCCAATGGCCGACCCAAGGTACTAGCGATGAGGCGATCCAGATTGTAAAGACTCCAAAAAGCGCGTTTGGCCATCTCCTCCTCGATAATGCTAGGATACGACCGCGCTTTGTGCAAACCCATACTAATCGACAACCTCATTGTGGCACCCAACACATGCCAAATGCTAGGACCAGCAGTCGCAAACATGGTATACACGGCCAATCCCAGAAGTGCCCGCACAGCCGGCAAGTCTTCATTTTGCAATGCCAGGGGGAGCGTCTCTTGGCTGGCATGGTAAAATTCAGCTGCCTGGGTCGGGTCCGCAGACCCATTCAGAAGCGCAATGGCAATGACGATGTGATAAGAATGATGCGTTTCCGGTGATGGAACACCGCCAGTATAGATATGACGCAGATGGCCCATAAACTCCGGACGGGACAAGAACGGGTATTGGTATCCTATACTATCGAAATATTGTACAGCTAGCCGTTCCGCTTCCTCCAGCGACGACAAGCGCATGACTCGTGGCGCGGAGGAAGGTCGTGCCACTGACGGTCGGCGATTCTCCAGCTGGTCGCGAAAAATCTCGCCGATGTTGGGCAGTTCTGTGCCTACTCCGGTCGAGGCCTCCGAGAGTCCTGCTGTCACAGAAGAACCACCACTGCCGGCAGGGCTCGGCAGTGAGGTATTACCCCCGGTCGCAACCATAGCGGGCACCTGATACCACCAATCCGGATCTCCCTCGCCATCGACTGGTGTCCCCGTTGGCAACTCCGTCACCGATAGTCCCGACCTGCGACGGACGACCTCCTCTAGCCATCGTACCCGTTTCTGCAAATTCTCCAGCTGATCCCGGGGAACGGAGGCGCTAGCGACTTGAGGGCCGGGCGGGGGTATGGTGCATCGGACTCCGGCGCGGGTGCAAGCTGAGCAATTGGGGTATCGAAAGTCGCATTTCTTCTTCCTTTTGCGACAAAAGTCACATGCAGTCGATACTCGTTTGCTCCGAGCATGGCTCGAGGCATCTATAGACTCATGAACCGGGGGTGGTTGAGGCCAGGTTGGGGTATAAGTATTAATCGAATCCAAGCGAAACTTCCCCAGCTGATCGCGGAAATCCTTATTTCCAGATGTGCTCATGGTCGGGGGCGACTTCGGCTATCCATTTCCCAAAACACGTCCACCAATTGTTATTGAAGACAGCGAACGTGCATAGTACTTTGAAGAAGGGAAGATATGAAAAGTGGGGGGGAGAAGAGCTTAGCATTGGGACTTTCGCTTACATAGGCAGAGAGCGGAATGGCCGAAAGGGTGTCATTCTGCGAGATGACTATTGATTCGACGTTCTAATGATTTATCATTATTCTATTTATTTTAGATTATAACTAGTTATAGCGTGTTTAACAACTTAATATCCCTGTCAGGCTTATCATAAGATCTTAGGGTTACTTTGCATATCTTCAGTCTGAATACATCAACCACCAGGATGTATGAGGTCTTCTCATATTGGAAATATTCATAGATCAAACCTCCAAAGTAGAATTATTCAATGTCTGATCAATTCAATTACTGATCCTCTTATTCACATCCCACGCGGCACTCCCCGGAAGTTATATACCAAGCAATCGTGAAACGTTCAAACATCCAGCAACTGATCTACATTGTACATACCTGAAGTAGGATGGGATAAATGGATCCTCGTGTTTCCGCTATACAACGTTACTACTGCAAGATGTCCCCTGGTTAATTTAGAACCCGAGATTGCAACTATAACATACACTAAAAAGTTACGGGGTATTGAAGCTTCATTAGGAAACACATAAATAGGCCCTAGTCCTCCTCCCAAAACTTGATCACTTACACTCAAACACACTCAAAACACCTACTATTCCAATCTCACTTTCACTCTCGCCATGAAGATCAACGCCCTACCCCTCCTGTTTGCTACCGCAGCTAGCGCCACTGTCCAGGGCTTCGACATCTCCGGCTATCAACCTACCGTGGACTTCGCCGGTGCTCATGCAGCTGGTGCCCGCTTCGTCATGATCAAGGTGAGCCTTTCCGAGCTTACTAAGAATCTGTTCCACATCACAATACTAACTATATCAGGCCACTCAAGGTACTGGCTTCATCTCCAGCTCTTTCTCGAGCCAATACGGGGGTGCCACTAGCGCCGGTCTGATCCGTGGTGGCTACCACTTTGCCACACCTGATAGCAGCACCGGTGCCGCACAAGCCAAATACTTCCTTGCCCACGGTGGAGGTTGGACCAATGATGGCCTGACCTTGCCCGGCATGCTGGACATTGAATACAACCCGTACGGCGCATCCTGCTATGGGCTCAGCGCCTCAGCCATGGCTGCCTGGATCAAGGACTTTGGCGAGACCTACAAGAGCACCGCTGGCCGGTATCCTATGATCTACACGACCACCGACTGGTGGAACACTTGCACCGGTGGCAGCACGGCATTCGGTGACTACCCGTTGGCTGTGGCTCGATACGGCAGCTCTTCGGTCGGTGCCATCCCCGCTGGCTGGGAAACCCATAGCTTCTGGCAGAACTCGGATGCGTATAGCTTCGGGGGTGATTCGGAAATCTGGAATGGCAGCGAAGACGATCTGAAGAAGTTTGCCAAGATCGCTGGTTAAAGCAAATTGGAAATTTCCTACAAGATGTGTATATATCTACTAGATTGTCATTCATTTCGTGCAGGTACTAGTGCAGATGATTCCATTTTTACCTCTTTGAATGAACAGCAGTGGAATTTATTGTTTTTATATGAATGTGCCAACCCCAAAGAAGCCAATTGAGATCCCAAATCTAAAAAAAAGGTATTTTTTAGATGAGTTCCCAATACAAAAGATACTTAACGGTCAAACTAGTTAAAGAGATCTAAGAAGAGATATATAGTATAAAGGCATTCTATTTCATTTGATGAAAAAAGATTAAGTGTACTAAAAAAAGAAGGCCTAGTACATTCCTACATATGTGTACATAGTATAGTGTTTTTTTTGAATTATTCTCATTCTTCCACATTAGATGTTAAGAATCGATACTACCACTGAATTCTATGCTAAATCATATCATATATTTGTACCGTTTCTTGTCAGAATGGGATATGGCCCCCCTAGGCTCTAAACAGGAACCGAGGTTTTTGTTATGGTCTAGTGGTAAAATGGCTGTATTTTTTTCCTAACATTTCTCTTACTTTATCTAGTTCCAAGGTAAGTGCATGAGTCTTTTGTATTGCAACTCATACAAAATGGGATCCTCGGCCAACACACGGTTGGGTGCTTGCCACGGTGACCAGATACCAGATCCATAGGCTTCGAAGAGTAAAAGTTTTCAAGTCGCAGTAATTGAACGCAGTTTCATCTTAGAAAGCCTTACTATCAAATAATTATAGACATCATATCATTTCTATCTATATTGCTAAGGGATTTTGGGCATCCGCTTTTTATATCCACACCTAACGTGAGTCATTCTTATTCATTCCGATTCATCATTACACACTCGATATATACACGTGACCGGTATCTATATTCGCATAAATCATCCCTTGTCTAGCCAATTTGATGGGTAAAAGAAATCCAAGCAATAATGACATCTTTCCACCCAGGCGGCTTTCTTATGAAAGATCTTTCGGTCGTATATCTTCTGTCGACGACCCTCTTGGGTTTCCTTGTGGTTCTCATATGGCATCTGACAGCAGGACCGACAATACCGATTGTCAACTCATACCCCGGTGATATAACTTTGAAAAAGGCTCAGTTGAGATTTACGTCAGATGCCAGAGGTTTGATTAAGGAAGGGATCCAGAAGGTGCGTTGAGTGAATTTCCTACAGGAACACTACATCTAATGTACACACTCCAGTTTAACGGCCCATTTCGCATCATAACCACCGCTGGCTCTCGGGTAATTCTTCCTTCCTCTTATACAGAGTGGCTCAAGAATTGTTTGGATTTAGATCATCAGGCGCTGGTCCACGATGTATGTTGCAGCTCCCTTTACTAGCGAGAGATGGGAGCTAAACTGACACGGTTTCATGCAGCAATATTTCGCAGCATACCCCGGGATGGATGGACAGAGAGTTGTCACTGATCCTAGAAGAATTCTGATCGATGTCACCAAGACTAAATTGAACAATCAGAACAGTCGTACGTGACAACTCCGGGGCCCATGATTCACATTACAGTCTCACCAACATAGCCTTGCATCACAGAGTGCGAGCTGTTTCATGAACACCTTACGGAGGCTCTGGAAGAGATCTGGACGGACCGCGACGGTAGGTTTCCTCCATATTGTGTCAGAATCCTCGATTAACTTATTCTTCAGACTGGCACGCCGTTGAATGGTCTCAACAAGTAGTCCGCTTCGTCGGGCGAATGTCAGCACCTGTCTTTGTCGGGCCTGAATTAACTCGTGATCCTAAATGGCAAGAGTTAATTCTCACTTCGACACTGAACACCTTTATGGGGGTTCGAGCTCTCCGCGCTTGGCCGGCCGTTCTTCGTCCATTGGTTCATTGGTTCTTGCCAGAACTCAGAAAGTGCCGTCAGCAAGTTCGGCTTGCTCGTGTTATGCTGCAGCCAATCTTTGACCGCAGAAAATATGGGAAATATCAATCTAATGAGCCTGGCAAGAGAGAAAAGTTCCAGGATACCATACAGTGGCTTGAAGAAGTCGCTGCCGGACGCCCGTACGATGCCGCTGCATCGCAAATCGCGTTCGCGATAAGCGCAATGCATACAACATCTGATCTTCTCAAGCAGGCGATACTGGATATCTGTATGCACCCAGATCTGATTCCGGTTCTACGAGACGAAGCACATAAAGCTGTCGAGGAGAGCGGATGGACAACCGCAGGCCTCTTCAAGATGCAGCTGTTGGACAGCGCAATAAAAGAAACACTACGGCTCAAACCGGGTTCGTTAGGTACGTGTCCACTTCTATCAACTCATCAGTGCTCTCATAGCAAGGTACTAAACTTACACTTTCACAGTTAATCTTGAGCGAAAAGCCCTGAAGGATGTTACCCTTCCCAATGGCCTGACCATCCCTCGCGGAACGAATGTTGCCGTTGATTCATCCATGATGTGGGACCCAGCGATTTACCCCAATCCGTCATCTTACGACGCCTACCGTTTTCTTCGTCTTCGCGAATCCGGTAATACTGCGGCAGCACTCGCGTCCACGAGCCTGGAGCATATTGCCTTTGGAATTGGCAAGCCAATCTGTCCTGGGAGATTCTTTGCTAGCAACGAAGTCAAGATTGCTGTCGCTAAGATTCTTTTGACTTACGATGTCAGGATTCCTGATGGGATGACACCCAAGATTATAGAGATGGGATTTGAAATGCTAAGCGATCCAGATGCAAAGCTGGAGATTAGAAAGCGAAAGGCTTGAAAATGACCAATATACGAAATATCCATAAGATATAGGGTGACTATGTACATAAAACAATATAAAACATAATTGAACGCTAAGAGTGGGGGGAGGACCGGGGTACAGATGAGGATTAGTGTCTCTCTGAACTTGCCCCTTACATCTTCGCGATTTCCAGGCTCTAGTTATTTTCTGCATCTCCATCCCTTTCTAATCATGGATCTCATCCAATATGCCACCGAGGCCGATGGTCCAGGACTTGCCAAAGTCAATGTCCAAAGCTTTCAAGGCCGCCGTCTCCTCGAAGAAGTTTTCCCAAATGCCAGCTTGACGAGAGTGCAGGAATACAAAATAATTGTGGGAATGAAACATCTTGCCGATCCCAATATGCACGTCCTCAAGATCCATGATCCAGTCAGTGGGGAACTGGCAACCTACAGCCGTTGGCATTTTCCAGCATCATTTGGTCCGAGCCTGGTTACCTTGACTGAAGACGCGGCCGTTCTGGCCAAGGACCCTGTTCAATATGCACCCCGGCCAATGAATGCGGAACTTGCCGTTGCCTTTAAAAAGCTTCTCGCGGATTGTCGTAAGCGATACACCACAGAGAACGATATCAGTAAGTGAAGCCCCACATTCCCGAGAGGAGATCTTGCTCAAATGTTTTAGTCCTCGATTTGCTAGCAACACTGCCGGAATATCAAGGGCGAGGTTTTGGCTCTGCTATCTTGAAATGGGGTATAGAAAAGGCAGATGCCTCCCAGTCGCGCATCTTCCTCGAGGGTACGCCGGAGGGTGTTCCCCTCTACCTCAAGCATGGATGGAAGATAGTAGAAGAGGTGGCTCTGGATTTTACACAATTTGGTAGTGATGGGCGAGAGTCATTCTTCCTGATGATGAGGGATCCAGTTTCACAATAAAGAGTGCAGAGCATATGCTTTGGAACTAGGAGATACCGAGACAGAGTTACCAACTGGGATAGGCTCGGAGTACGAACATACGTCCCAAATGTCTCTTATACATAAATGCAAAATGTCTTGTCGATATAGGTTTAAATCACATATCTGTATGTTTATAGGCATATATATCCATCTATAGGTGCACAGGTGTTCATACCGAGGGGATAAACGAACTGCCGGGAACGAGGGGGAATTTGACGCACTTCCCCGGACTCTCATTCTCTCGTTTCCCTCTTTCTGCATTTTTGACAATGGCTCCACTCAAGTTTGCAATCCTTGACGATTATCAGGGCATTGCACCTACTTATTTCACTCACCTCGAGTCGCAAGTTGACATTTCCAGTTTTCCCGAAACCCTCGACCCCCGCGATCCTGTACAACACGATGCTCTTGTCCAACGACTCCTTCCCTTCGATATCATCTTGGCCATGCGCGAGCGAACACCTTTTGCAGCCAAAACAATTGCGGCACTCCCAAATTTGAAACTCCTTTTGACCACGGGTACTCGCAACCTGGCGCTAGATCTCGAGGCGTTTACACGTTCCAACGTGGCCGTCGCAGGCACCGAGGGCCGTCCACCCGGTGTCAATTCGACGGTGCAGCATACATGGGCTTTGATCTTGGGACTCGCTCGAAACATCGCACGCGACGATGCAGCTGTCAAACGCGGCGCATGGCAGGGCTCCCTCGGGGTCAATTTGTCTGGGAAAACACTGGGGCTGCTTGGCTTGGGAAAACTCGGGTCAGAAGTAGGGAAAATTGGCACTCTGGCTTTTGGGATGAAGATTCTCGCCTGGTCAACAAACTTAACACAGGAAAAGGCCGACGAGCAAGCGCAGGCTCAGGATCTACCAGCGGGGACATTCGTTGTTGCTACGTCCAAGGAGGAATTTTTCGCACATGCCGATATCGTGAGTGTACACAGCGTGTTATCGGATCGAAGCCGTGGAATCGTTGGTGCGGCTGAAATAGCAAATATGCGATCATCTGCATTTATCATCAATACTTCACGTGGGCCCTTGATTGAGGAGCAGGCCCTCCTCGAGGCCTTGAATGTGGGCCGCATTCGTGGAGCCGCGTTAGATGTCTTTGACCCGGAGCCATTGCCTCTCGATAGCCCATGGCGCACTACTCCCTGGGGACAAGATGGACGCAGTGAGGTTCTGCTTTCCCCCCACATGGGATATGGAGAAGAGGATCTATTACGGGGGTGGTATCGCGAAACAGCCGAGAATTTAGAGCGGTGGTTGAATGGACAGGAGCTAATGCGTAAGATGAACTGAATACACATATAAACTGAGTCAATTGAATAGAAAGGAATGAAAATACAAGCACGTAGCTTGATCAGGAACATTCGTCCGCACCGAATAATTGTCTTGATGGTTTCAGGATTTACCTCGATTTAATAAATAAAAAAACGTAAGACTATATACAGGATACAGAGTACAGGGTATATCCAAATTACTCGTTTGATGAAGCCGAGAATGTGGGCTGTTATGCATGTGGAAGCTCACCGAATGACGGATGCGTGCGATCCGCTAGAAACCCACGTTCAGTCTAAATGTCTACACTCTCTAAGACAAGACAATTACATGTAAATGGTGTTTCAAGGCCTGTGCCTCGGTCATAGCGCAACGACCTCGGTTGAAGGGAACAACGTGAGATCGCTCTACGGTGTACATCTCTACTTAATAAAACCCCAAGTATTCCCCTTTTACATTCACCTAAATTCCAAATCCTATCATCCCATTCTTATTATACCCTCTCTCTCTCTCTCTCTACCTCAGTATGGCTCCATCTGCCGATCCCATTCCTGTGACGCCCGTCAACTTCCCTCCTCCGACTCATCCTGAATGTCTACGTGTTGATCGCAGTACCAAAGCATTTGCAAGTGGAGCTTATTCTCTCGTCGACCTCCCCGCGGGTGCCGTCTTCGCCAAGATCACTACGGCAACTCCCGGAAAGAAAGCCTACACGAGCGTGCAAACCGGCCGCGACACCCACATCGAACTCAACTCCGATCTCGTCTACTGCAATCACTCCTGTGCACCCTCATTGGTCTTCGACATGGGCCGCATGGAGGTGCGGGTCGTGGACGACCATCCTTTGAAGGCAGGTGATGCCCTCACCTTCTTCTACCCCAGCACCGAGTGGGAGATGGATCAGGCATTCCAGTGTAACTGTGGGGCAGGTGATGGGGTCTGCAGAGGCTGGATCTCTGGGGCCAAAACCATGTCCACCGACGAGTTGAACGGCTACTGGCTCAATGGCCACATTTCCGAATTGCTGAGCGAGCGGGCTAATTGAGAACTGTCTTTAAAGCGGAAGAAAAAAAGATATCCAAATATCCGATAGACCATAGATACTAGCGTTGAGATAACGAAAATACACAGACGCTCTATATCTTCTCACCAATCTCAACTAACAGCTCCCGCGATCATTGCCAACTGAATCACCCTCCGTCGGTCAATCTCCTTCTTCAACATCATCAGGCAAGTCGCAACAATAACTGCCTCGTCCAATTCGAGGGACTGTAACGCAGCTTCGTCAATCTGCAATTCACCTCCATTGCCTGCAGAAGACCGCGAGGTGCCCGGCGTCCGAGAATCCTCTCCACGAACTAGCTGTGCAATCCTGTGGCCCTGAGTCTCTTTTCCCTTGCCCTTCTCTTCTTCCACTGTGCGGAAAACAATCAAATTGACTTTCTGCCCGTCTGCCCTTTTTTCCTTGGCATATTCCCATTCAAACTGTTGACCTCCAGGCATACCCAAGCGCATTGTGCGGGAGGTCCATTTCCCAGCAACAATCACTTGCTCGGGAATGTCACGCGAAGGTTGAAGTAGGTGCACCACGGGATCACGGCTCGGACCGAAGAAGTATTCAGTTTGGATAAGATTTCCGCGCTTTGGATGGGACAGGATCGCATTACCTGAGTAACGTTTGTCCCGCCTGGAGACATAGGCCTCGGTGCCGTCTGGGTTGTAAACAAAGATCTCAGTCTGACGAGAGGGTAGTGGGAGACGAAAAGCTCCAACGCCTTGCGCATTAATGGTCAAAATGCGTGGGTAAAAAGAGTATGTCTCGATGAGTGTGCTGAGAGTACTGTTAGATCTTATAGAGGCCGAGTAAATCTCCATTTTCTTGGATTTAAGAAGGGTAGTGGACATTTGCTAAGGTGATTTGAGCTCTGGATGACTTTATGAACTCTCAAAGGCACAGTCTATATATATTGTTTTTTTCTCTTTTTTTTTCTTTTTTCCTCCAATACGAGACTTGCCTATTTGAGCCTTTACGGTTCCAACTCTCTTGGCGCTTGTATTTCCACCTGACAAGTTCTTCCTTTTTATATCTCTGGACTTGCTAAGCCTCATTTGCATAGCCATCTTCTCACAACGAAAATCCCCAAACAGGGCACACTTCCCAGTTTTTCCCAACGCAACATGGCCACAAAGGATACGAGCTTACGGTAGCGAGAAGCACCTCTTCTACTCCGTAGATGGAGCCATAATGTTCCCAGAGTGAATCGATGGTGTCACAGCCGATCTTTTCCCGAAATCCCCAAGTCCTAGGGTATTCCCGTGCCCTTCTTTGCACAAGATAGGCTGGTGGGGTTTAAATTCAGGGAGAAGATACTCCATGAGCTTCCATCATTTTTCCTATGGTGTGCCGCATGTCTTCCATATATTTCAGCAAAACCTCATAATCATCACGCAGATGCCGAATTGAGAGCTCCTGTGCTCGGAACTGTCTAAACACGAAACACAACTATCAGTCCATCCCTTTGTCAAGAAGGTAAATATACCTACTGATTCAGAAGAGCCAGCTGGTGAGACCGCAAACGCGACCTATAATTGTTCCTGTCCCGGATCTTCTCCATCACTTTCTCTCGCACCATATACCACCGTAGCAGCTTGGGTGTCGCGCCTAGATTCCAAGCAAGTCTCACGGCTGTTAGAGCAACAGCAAGAAGAGGGATTCTCTTAACCCAGCGCTCTTGACCCAGTCCATAATCCACCTCGTCCTTGTACAACCACTTGAAGACATTATAGTGCGAATCAGGCTCAATGCTGGTCTGTCCACGGACTTTGTTGGCTAGTTCATCACCTCCAATGGCTTTAGCGAGCTCGATCATTATGGCGATCTCAGTTCGCCAGAGCTGGTGGAAGATTTCTCGCACTTTTTCAAAGCCTGGCTGAATCTCAATCTGGCTCTCCATTAGAAGAGTCTCCTCGATGGTGGCTTTGACGGATTCATATATGTCATTCATTTCAGCATGGCCATTTTGAAGAGTGTTGTAGCGAACATAGACGAAAGTGAAGACGGCAGCAAGGAACGTGAGGATTCCGGATATGTTCGCGGTGGTTGACAAAGGGCTGTCCTCCATTCTAAGGTTTTCTTTGGTGTGATTTCGCTTTCTTATTTTCTTTTGTGTTCGTGTTATTTGTAATTTATTCTTGCAAACAAAAAGAAAAAAAAGACTTCCAGAAATCAAACGAGAAAGGAAATCAAAGAGATCAGGTGTTACCGAAGCCGACCTGCATTTTGGTTTTGCAAGGAGTTGGAAATAAAAAAACCTCCACAGAATATGGCTCTTTTCTGTTTACTTGAATACCGCTAAATACTAGGTCGTCTAACCTTATTAGGTATAATCAAGATACGGCTTCTCTTGCGCTTAAGAGCTTAACTGCTAGGGTAAAGACCATAGGGAGCAAACAGCTTTTTCCCCCTCCAAATCACATCGTAGTGTAGGGGCACGTTCAACCTTGTGATGGCGCTCGGAGATTCTGCAATCAAAATATCAATATGCCCTCAATGCAAGGGCTTTGAATGCGAAGTGGGATTGGGCTTATGCCTTCACGTATCCGGGTTAGAGCGCGTCGGGATGACGTAAGGAATCTGTTAAAAGTCGAAGTTGGTTAGTAATCCCACTTAGTTAATTTAGGCGGCTAATTTCCACAAATTCAAATCCACTCTTCAGACACTAAGCGGCCGTGTCTTTCATCCAATTGGGCTTGTGGTTTAGTGGTATAATACTCCCTTAGCATGGGAGTGGTCCAGGGTTCGATTCCCTGCAAGTCCATTTTTTTTGGGCTTTTGTCCTATATCCTAGGGATTTTCTTTTTGGCATAGTCTCTAATATCTATGTCTATCAACTCACATGCTATATTTACATTCTAATCATACTCGGGCCCAAATATCTTGAGCAGTCAGCAGTGTGCTCAACACCATGGTCGATCCAACTACCACGTCTCCCGTGGGCATCCAGCCCAGAAGCTCCAGCGGGATGAGCAGATCACATCCATCCACCACAATCTGCTTGACTCGGGTAGAGGTAGCAGTCACTTTGACCGGGGTAGCCTTCTCAGAGGTGGTCTTCTGGTTCTTTCTCTTACCATTCTTCTTAAGAGGCTGCTCCGATCCGGCAAGAAGCGCCCAGATAGCTCCGGCAACAGAGAAAGAAAGCGCATAGAACCAGAATGTATTGGCCTGGTCCATAACACGGCCATTCCAGGAGACAGCGTAGACCCCCATTGCGTGAAGCTAGCCCTTGGTCAGTCCTGTTCACCGAACGGAGCAGTAAGTAACATACCGTGGTCAGGTCTTCCAGGACAAAGTAAAGGCCAAAGCAGGTACACTTAGCCAGCTCGAGCATCCCAGCCACAGAGCTGAAGCCATCCTTGCCCAGCAACGCCAACATGCGTTGGAAGGAGTCAATGAATCCAAAGAAGCGGAAATATCTCCGCGCTACCCAACAACCCCAGTATCAGCATTTATGGAGCCATCGATTCTAGCGCATCGCTATCCATCGGATATTGGAATCTAACTTACCTAGTGCCAATTGCAGTTTGACTGTGGTCAATTGCATGGCCAGGGCACTGCTCACGGTGAGTGCAGCGACAACCTGCGACACGCATTGGATCAGACGAAGAGTCTTTTCAAGACCAGCGCCCGATTTAACAAAACGAGAAAATTGTGGGATCATCGTTACAGCACCGCTACAGGCTTGGGAACAAAACACTTTTTAAGGAATAGGGGATGGGATCCGTGTGTCGAAGGCTTGAAAGTGGGTTAATCTCACCTGCACTAACTAACTAGTCGTTGTGCTTATTCAGCCTTTACATCTTGGAGAATTCATGCCTATGGATTACTTTACGTCTAATCCGATAATTATTATTGACAGTAGTTCATCTGGGGTACTCTGGGTGTGGGTGAGTTGGCTGGTGGTTGTGTGTTGGTGATATATATATAAAGCGACAGCCTAAGAGGTCCAGCACTACAAAAACAAATTACACTTAATCGTCTTCGTAAACCATAAAAATGAAACAAGTAACACGCAAAATGAGACAATGCTTGCAAAATAGTAGGGATATATTAGTCCAGCTATTCACCGCGAGCGGGTTGATCAAACCACCCACTCGACAATATTTCCAAGTCCCTGCTCTACCGCCCTTTGCCGCCCGAGATATCCTGACCCAGGCGGTATCCACCGACCTTCTCCCACTCCACTTTCTGTCGCGTAATGGGAAGCTGCCTCCGGAGACCCTTGAACGCACCCTCGGAGGTTTGGACAAAGGCCCGGTTCAGCGCTTCCTGGTAATCGCGCTCCGCCGCAGCAATCCGCGAGACAATCGACTCGGCAGATACAGAGGAGATGGAGATGCTGACAGGCTTAGTAGTGTTAAGGGCAACGTTGCCATCTTCGTAGTAGTGCACGTCAACGTGGATGTTGCCAGTCAGGGTGGAGGACGAGGAGGAGACGGGAAGTTGATAAATTGCGCGGAAACGACCATTCCTATGGTGACAGAACAGACAATCCTCCCCAGATGGGGAAGCGTCCATAACGATTAGTTTCCACCCACGGTGTTATCCATAGAGACTGGAACCACTCACCAGAAGTTGTTGGGAGAGTATCGGTTGGAAACCAAGACGATGGCAACGGCAGAGTCATTCTCAATGGGGTAGACGCCATATGAGCAGTTGGGGTAGTGTTCACGGGCATGAACACCGAACGACTTGAGCAGCGATTTGCTAAACACGGTAAGCGGATTATCACCAAGACTTCAACCTAGCTCATTTCTTACATCAAATCCGCGTGCTCCGACTCCAATGGGTATGATTGTGCTGCAGAGGCAGTCTGTTTCCATGGTGCAAACCCGTAAGCCTTCAACGTACCGCCCCAGTTGGTCAGATGAAACCTACCTGTGTGGTGTGGTCGACCTCAAACGAGGTTTGGCTCTCCGGGTCGAAGTAGCGGTTGTCTTCGAGTTCGTTAAACGCACTAACAATGACCTTCCCAGTAAAAGTGTTAGATCCACCGCAGATATAGACCACTCCTGAGCGAAACCCACCTCCTGGCTTGATCCTGGCAATTTCACCGTTGCGAGCTGTGTCTCGTTGTACCGTTTGAATGCGGGTAGAAGGGAGGGGATGATATCCTCGCCATCGGAAGTTAAGGCTTGCACATCTAATCAAGTAGTAGGGATCAGCATCACCGTTTGCGTATGGGTCGGTATTGCGGGGATCGGAAAGGGCAGTGTAGCATTAAGAGGGCCATTTACCGGCGACGACATCGGCGAGCTGAGCAAAGACATGTTAGCGACCATCTCTCAGGCTTCGGACGATGACCAGGGGAGTGGGGGATCCTGGATCATTGTTGACATGCATACCTCTCCGGGCGGGGCACCCTCGATGAAGGAGGATGCCAGTTCAACAGTAGAAGGCATGGTGTAGGAAAATACGATCGAGGTATTCAGTACTGAGCAATATGTTCAAGCACAATTGAAGTTCTTGAGAAGTACTGGAGCTTGGAAGTGTGATTGCCTGGAGTCTGCGGAGAGAAAGCTGTCGGAGGCGGAGAGCGATAAGCACGTGGCCTACATACGGGTATACATCCAGAAACTACATATAGACATCAACAGTGAAAGTGAAATGATTCATAAAATAATCTGCCATGAGGTATCTGAAACGCTAAAATAACGAATGTGTATCTTGCTTGAAATATGTCCAAATAACACCATGCCCTTTGAAACCCCCCAAAACAAAATGCCCGTAAACCCCGAGAGCGCACGAAGAATATCAAATTCCACATCGCAAATCCAAAAGCGCCTTTCAATCAATGCTCATATTCATAAAGCCATCGCTGGCTTCGGTCATCCCTTGCAGACCGACGCGTTTCCCACCTCCAGCATGAGAGATCGTTCGATTGCTCGTTTCAGAACTGAGTCGTTCAGAAAACGGGGCACCGAGGCCCGGTTTTGGCGGCGGACCCCAGATATTTGGGCCCATATCACTGACATTGTGGGAGTGAGTCATTACTGGACTGCTCTGAACACTCACGCTGGGCGAAACAGCCCGACGCTTGAAAAGATTAGGATCGAAGTCATCATCACGACGCCGCTTCCGACAGATCTCCCCAATACTTGGCATGCCCGGGGCATGGGGGGTGGAAGAGCGGGAACGCTGCTTGAAAGACTCCGTAGTAACAGAGCCGATGGTCGTAGACGGAGTCATATCCATGAACATATCCTCATCTGCCAAAGATGCGGGACCTTCCTGGCGAGCCGGGGGTGGGGTTCGGTAACGTCCATCGAACGAGTTCCAAAATGCGACGCCGCCCGAGTTACGACTAGCTTGTTTACCAAAAGTATCCGTAGATGCTGTGTCCATTCCCGCTTTGACTGCGGGATCTTCTGACGGCGTCGAATCAAGCGAGGTCGAGGGCTGCAACGATGGGAACCCGCCGAGTGCCGGGGTTGATTCAGGTTCGGTGTCGCGGACCTGCCGGACCACTTCTGCTTCTCGTTTCATATCGCTGTCAATTGGAGCACCCTCCTCCATCAGAGCGGCGCGAATGCGCGCAAATGTCTTGGTTTTGGGCTGTCATTCAAGTTAGCTTGTGGCCCATTGAAGCACAAAGGCACCGACTTACAAGTAAGCTCCCACGTCGCGTCACTGCGCGACGGATTACTCCCAGTGGACCGCCACCTTCCGGATGTGGGATGGGAATTGGACTTCCGCTTCGCGTCGCGCGACTCTCGCCATCGTCGCTCATATCGGACAAACGCAGATCGCGTGCGCCAAAACTAAGACTCTCTCTGCGTGAATGCGCAGTCTGCCGCGGGGCAAAATAACCTCCACTGGAGTGCTCGACACTCTTCATGATGGGTGGGGAGTGAGGGGCAGGACTATGCTTGGAACTGTTTCCACTCGCACTGCTAGAGCTGTGGCGACTACGGCCTTTGCGAAAGCGCGCGCGTTGGAAACTCATCAAGCTAGCAGCGGCTTGTGAATATCCTCCAATCCACTCGTTGCCCGGGCTCTGAATATTGCTAGCAAACGGACTCGGTGCACTTATGCGAGTCGCCTGCGGCGTATTGAGCATAATGTCATCGCGATCAGCCATTGATTCATCTTCCTCGCTACTACTTGTATCCGACTCCATCATATTCACACTTGACATCGAGCTTGAGATTGTTGTACGGTCGCCCGGACCTGAGGTTGAAAAAGGTGGGACGAATGCCGCTCCAAGTGATCCACGTCGCTGGGGTATTGCCATGCCTCGCCCTCCAACGGTGGGGGACGAATCCGGGGACGACTCGGCTAGGGTGGAATGGTGGAGGTTCGTACATGCGCGTGAGAAGTCAAGGCCCCGAGACCGTCGAGGGAGGACAGACCCTGGAGATCCGTAGATATGTGATGGGTCAAGTTTAGGAGAGAGAGGGGCGCGGTTTGTAAGTGATGGCGACACGGCGGGTTTGGAAGGCAAGTTTAGCGATAGGCTCGAATGAGCTACACTTGATCTTCGAGGTGTTGCAGGAAGGGCAGGTATTGCATTATCGTCTTTGCTTGGGCGACTAAGATCACCAGTGGATGGTTGAGTGGGTGTAGGTCTGGACACATCAGATAACGAACGCGACTTGGGAGAGCGCGAGGGTTCAAGTTGGTGTTCTAGATCGGTTTGGTGAGGCTGAGCTAATTGTTGACTGAGCTTGCTTTCAAACCCATGGGCCGATGCACTGCGCCCCGGCGCTGGAGGTCGCACCTGCGCCATTTTCAAGTCACTGTGGTCTGATTTCGCGATACAGAGCAAGGGCGTAGAGTGAAGGGCATCATTCGTCGGCACCAAGGCAGGAAAGTGAGTTCAATACCACAGTTAATGCCCGGACAGCACATACGCTGTGGCTTATAATAAGATAACCACAGAATTCGGGTCGATGTGAAGTCTACATTTACATCCCAGGTCGCTGGCTTTGGGCGGTTAACGAGATCAGATGACAGCGCGCTAACCCGATCCGGACAATCCCCTCTATGGTATATAGTGATCTATATCTTGTACAATTGTGTACCTTTGTGCATAATTGATCGATCATTCAATGCTTATCTGATGTACAGAATATTCCATATGCTCCTTCTTCCTCATTCAACCCCTATGCCAGGCTCATGGCATTGCTGATTGGAACCACATGCCATTCCCAATCATTGCACTGATTTTGCAAAGCGGTTCCTTTCATCAAATCTGAGTCGCGTGTCTGCCATAACTTGGTAATCACTGCCCGTGTTCTAGCAATGTTCGAGATGGTTGAGTCGGCCATTGTTGCCAGGGAACGTAGCACAATCGCTCGTCCCGAGCCCGATTCCATTTCAGATTCCGGGAAAACCTCATCATCGGATGGGTCAAGCTCCACAGCTGCCACAAAGACTGGCCATGTCACATTGACTAGCGACTTACGGTCAAGGAGGTCCGATATCAGTCGCAGAATCTGGCGCACATAACTCTTCACCAATGGTGTGGTAGGACCAGCCCCATGCAGAGCACAGTGTAAGTAAAGCATTGCAGCCAACCGCTTAGAATCTGCAACCAGTGCGAGAATTTCGTCGTCGCCCTCTCCCACTTCTTGGACTAAGTTCGCCAGTTGGCGTTCAAGGGAAGCCGCACGTAGTGAGAACGATGCCTTGTCCGCATCAGACGTATTTTGTCTCCTTGTTCGACTCATATCTGTGATTTTGGCCAGGATTGACACCAATTCAGGACTGCATCCCATCCAAAGATCGATGTTGCGTTCGTCCGGTTTCCAGTAGTCGGTACCAAACAAGACTTCTTTGGCACAAGCGGTTCGACCCATGACATCCTGGAAGGCAAAGAATTGCTCCGCAAAGCTCGTCACAGGATCCGATGGGGCCGTTGGCTGCGCTGATGTCATTTGCTGTTTTCTTCGCAGTCGGATTAAATCATTGGCGCCTTTGAGATGGATGGTCCATTGTTGATCACATTTGTCTACTATCTCATATAAACATAGCATGATCATGATAATCAGTACTTCGGGATCCATGGAGCATGTCAAATTTCCTTCCGACGAAAGACGTTGACGAAGATCTCTCAAAGCCTCTGATTTAAAACGCAGGCCGATTGCACCATAGCTTGGATTGAGCCTTGACCAGTGACATGCCCCTAACGCTTGAATGGCCTTGAAAAGTGTAGGAGAAGCCGATAGACAGAATGGCAGAATGACAGAGGCAAACGGCGAGGAAAATGCGGAGCTGGCGGCCGTGCGAGGGCACACTTGTTGAAGATAGTAATCAAATAACTCTCCATGCCCAGATTTGGATAGCTCTGGAAACAGAGCAAGAGACGGCGGAAGGCTTGGGTTGAGATTTGTGCTAAGCCCGTTGAACTGTGGGAAATGTTGTAACCAGGACCATAGTTGGGGTGAGTTGGAGTCTTGAGCAACTGAAATCAGTGCATTCAACTCGTCGAAGTCAATGCTCACTTCATCTGGGCGTTCAAATGTCGACACACCGCTATTTATGAAGCCCCAAGGGCCAATAGTTGGCACTGGGCACCACTCATGTGTTTCCGAAGAAAATGGGCTGCGTGTAGGTTGATTTGCGCCGGTTTTGTTCCAAACGCCTGCACGCCCAAAAGCTGCTCCACGACTGATGAATTCCGATTCCCATTTTAAAACTAGGTTCTTCATGCATGGCAATCCTTTCTCCTGGCAACGTGTGCAAATCGGCTTTTTGGTGTCACATCGGACACGGCTCGCCCGGCATTCTTTGCAGCCATCGCGAGATCGGGTCTTCACCGGACCTGTACGGTCTGCAGCTTTTCTTCGTGGCATACGAGTTCCAATGTTGGGATATATAAACTTCACATGATATGGATGGCCAAAGACAGTATGTGATAGTTGAAGTTGGCGAAGAAAATTGGTGTGGCGGATAAGTGGCCACCCCGCCAAATCTCCATCAAACTAATTTACTATGTCTAGGGGCTATATAGTCAACAAAAATGAGTTGAATGTTATTAATATTCTGATTAATGATTCTTTTTCCACTCTGTCGCACACTCGCCAAATGTCACAAATTCAACCTCCTGTTGTTTGAGCCACGAAATCATTCGGTCAATCATCCCAATCACATGAGCCATTCCACTAGTATCTGGGTGCAGAACCAAAGGGAAAACAAAGCCTTGCTCAGCATCTTCCTCAACGGATTTTTCGAGAGCTTCACTGTAGAGGAACTCGAACCGAGACTTCCAATTTTGCTCAATGGTGACCGGACTGATAAACCCTTGTGAGTTCTCCACCCCGGGCAAAAATTGCAAGGGGGTCATGTCCTCCATATACCAATTACACGGAATTTCAACCAGTGTCTGGGGAGTCCTGGCTGCAGGGACAGGGAGGGGCTTCATCCAAGTTGAAGCAGATTTGGAAGGAGAAAAGTCAATGGCTTTGGGCTCTGACATCCGAGGGACAAAGTATAACGACGAATCATGATGCGTGAGAGAGGAATCTGATCTGAATTTAGTTCCCGGGAGATACAGGATTTGAAAAGAACAAGTAGTATACCGTATAAAAATTCAAACTCTTCTAGGACTTGAATGGTGTGTGTTCGCAACTGATATAATGGTGCCCTCCACCCACGAGGTTTCTTTCCGGTCAAGTCGGTTGCTAGCTGCACGCATTTGGCAATGACCTCTCTCTCCTGTGATTCAGTCATTTGACTGGAACCCTCGTGTGCATATCCATGACAACCAATTTCGGCTCCCGAGTCAACAATTGCCTTGGTCTCTGCTGGGAATGATTCCATTGAATGACCGGGCACAAACCAAGTCACCGAGGAACTAATTCCATGTTTCTTGAAAAGGCGCAATAAGCGTGGCACTCCGACTTGAGCTGCGAAAAAGCCACTGCTGTAATCGGCCAGATTTGTTGTAGCCGAAGCACCAGTTCCTAGAAATCCCGACACGGCATCGAAATCGACGGAGAGTAGAATTTGAACTTTTGGTTTTCGAGAGGAAGATATTTGAAGTGAATTTGAGCGCGACATTATGATCTAAGTGAAAAGGTGAAGGTCAAAGCCAAGGGGTTATGGAATTTATAGGAGAAAGTTCAAGCCCGAGAGGGAAAGACGACCCGACTCGGATCCACCCCCCGCCATATAGAGAGCTCGTTAGAACCCTCGACTTTTGTTCACATTTTAATTCGAGAGCAACATGCAGATGCTGATTCAGACTTCACAAGTTGACTCTGGTTATTGTCTTGACTCGACACCATAACATCCAAACTCGGGTTTCCCGTAAAGAAGTTGACCGGTTTGAGACCAACCAACATCTTTTCAGATGGCATCACTGGCCAATCCTCGATTCTCGGATTGTGTGTCGATCCGAATGTGTGCCAAATAACAATGTCTTCATTTCGCACTGTTGACTTGGAGTCCGGGTTATTTCTCCGTTGAGTGATTGCCGAGTTGATCCCTTCGCCGCCAAGGGACTGCATAGTATGTTTTCCGGCCGGGAAAAGCTCATCATCACTATAACGAGTGATCCAGACTGCATGTTTTGCATATTCGGATCGCCTTGCATGGAAGGACTCTGGATGGGCTAGTAGCAGTTGGCTGTAGCATGGAACGAGTTTGAAACCAACTGGCGTACCGGTGATAGGATTGACTTTAGCCTCATTGATGATCTTGAACGTGCGATTCTTGTTAAAATCAAGATCTAATCCACCTTCCTCTGTCACAATATTTGAATGTGTGGTGTACCCAACTCCAAAAGGATTTCGCACGGATGGGTCATTGAAAGGCAAAGGGTTGGACTCCTCAACCTGCAACGAATTTGCAACTCCATCAATCGCAGGATCAATACGAAGAGAGAACAAGTGTTGATGGTATGGTGCAAGAACACCCGGGGCAACAACGGTACCATATCCAACTTTGTCGCCAATGTTGATAGGACTGGTAGACAAGATCCCAGTGGCCCGAACTTCATAATGAATCGAAGCATCTTGGCCAAAGTGAAAAGCAAAGATATACTCATAGTTGCTGACCGTGATAATTGTCTGCAAGACCAAGATACGTGATCTCACCACCGCGGCATTTCCTGTGCGGAAGTTTGTGTGCTTCCATAAAATCCCATCATCTTGCTCATGACAGCAGATGACATTGGGCAATTTCAATGGTTCTCCCGAGGAAGTGTTGTGCCATCCGTCAAAATACTTGATCAGTCCTAGACAATCGCATCCAAGAGATAAGTTGTTCGCATTAATCCCAGCACCATCATTCCCAAGGTCAAATGCTGCTTTGCGCGGAAACGGAGCACGAGGGTCACCATAAGGCACAAACATCTCTGCCAAAGACAGTCGGTAAAAGAGACTCCGGCCGTCATAACGGATGTCATGCAGCGTGAGACCCTCACGATAGTTGAAACCCACGCGCATAGTCCATTTCTCCCAGGTTAACAAGTTACCCTGTGACTTGAAGGAAACCCCTTCTGGCTGGACGACCTGGTAGGGTTTGGTGGTCGTGCGCGGTGGTGGTCGCAGACTGGGATGATACTCAGACAGAGCAGTGGAATGGATCTTGCAGGGGTCAAATGGCCGTGCTTCTTCATGGACCCTCTCACTCTCAGACGAAGGTAAGTGGTAGACTTTGGTCACCTTGAGTTGCTCAGAGACCTCCGCACACAAGTCAAGTGGATATGCGTAATAGTTGACGTCGGGATTGTCCACCAGTCGCATATAGAACCAACACTATGCATCTATATTAGCTGGTATTGGCATATTGCAAATAATTGGGGATGTACTAACCATGCTAGTCCGTTCCGACATGTCGTTCATGCCATCAGTTGCATAAGCCCACGGTTCAACAACGACGGAGGCCCCTGGAGGTAGCTTCAACTTTTGAATTTCTTCTTTCACTCTCTCATCTTCCATACAAGCATTCTCAACATCTTTCATGTAAGCCGAATCAATAAAAGAGTGTTTTCCCACAAGGGTCTCCCGTTGAACGATAGCACTTCCGTCTAGATCAACCAGAAGCTCGGTGAGTTCATTTGGCCCAGAGCCACCCCCAACAATCACTTGAATATGAGCGATACGAGCAGGTCGGGAGACTTGGGGTTGCTGAAGATGTTCTCTCTCCAAGAATGCTATCATCTCCTGCTTTGGTGGCTCCTTCAAGGTGATGACGCGAAAGTTGAAACTTTTTCCATGAAGCAGCTCCTGGGCAACTTTTGCGGCCTACAGATTGGTTAATAGGATGTATGACTTTTGCTTGACAGAGAGGAACCACCTTTGTAATTTCCTGGGGCCCAAGGGGATCAAAAGGGTGTATATCAGACATGATGAAAGTATCTAATGAGGTAAACGGGGATAACGAAGATGTACGAAGATGTTATGGTAAATCTGGGCTTTTATAATTCGAGCCAGATATATAAGCCAAGATAAAGGAATGCACGATATTCGCTAAGATATAAGAATAACCGAAAAGATTAGCTGGTCAATCGCTAAGGTAAAGAATAGCCGGAGTAGCGATAATCTTCGACTCCAAAGGTTAGAACGGAAATATTAGGCCATTGGTCTCTATAATTTCAATTGTCACGTTGAATATGATCATCTAGTGATATAAGGTAGTATGTAGAGTATAGAGTTATGAAAAAATCACACATGCTCTGAGCTTGTATATAGGGAGTAATACCTTGATAATAGAAGGCTCATACTATACTACTTATGTATATTCTAACTGAAGGTGATAGTCCTGGCCATTCTAGATATATTACAATTACTAGAACCTTCTAACGCGTTGCACTTCAAATACTTTTCGAAATCTCCCCCGCTTCTCCTTTTCCCCCACCAACTTGTATATTCACTATGGCAACTCGCACCATTCTGGTCTTCCAGAATGATGCCAGTCTATACACCCTTGAGACCACGGTAACGGCCGTTGTCCCTTTCAATGCTCTCGAAGAATCCAGTCGTCTGCTCTTCAAAGATGCCAGCGAGAAACATCATGTCGTTGTCACCGAGAAAACTATCTTCCACCCCCAAGGGGGCGGCCAACCCTCGGACACGGGCGTGTTAAAAGGCCCATCTGGCACTTTCACAGTCACAACTGTTCGCACGGATGCCAATGGACAGGTGCTTCACCTCGGTCTCTTCGACGGCTCATCGTCCGCTTTCAACAAAGACGAGTCCGTGGAGCAGGCAATTGATGTGGAAAAGCGTCTACTATATTCCCGGTTGCATACTGCAGGCCACGTACTAGGTGCATCAGTCCGACATCTTTTGGAAAAAGAGATTGAGAATTTCGATGAATTGAAAGCCTCACACTTCCCCGACTCGGCATCATGTGAGTTTCAAGGTTCAATCGAAGGAAAATGGAAGGACTCCATTCAGAACAAACTGGATGGATATATCGCCGCCAAGATGCCTGTTCAGATCGAATGGTGGGATGAAGAAGATTTCCGCTCGCGTGGACTAGAGCGATTGATTCCCGATCGCAGTTTGGTGCCCGCAGGTGAAAAAGCTCGTGTAGTTAACATCGTCGGTGCTGAAGTGTACCCTTGCGGAGGCACGCATGTCGATACGACAGATTTGTGTGGACCTGTGACCGTGAAGAAGATTTCGAGAAAACAAGGAACCTCACGAGTCAGCTATGTGGTGAAATGATGTTGATCCTTTCTACATTTTCTTTTTTATTTGGAAAAACCATATAGACAGGGAGTGCAAAGCATGATAGAAGTTCCCCAACCAAATCATTACATTGGGACCTCACCTCGAGTTGTGTTCCGCCTCGGCAAAGTGAGACGGAGAAATTCTACAGTACGGGAGCAATGGGACTATGTCAATACCAGACTGATGTTCCCTTTCAGATGTTTTCAAGACAAGGGTCCAACAGCAAAAGTCCTTTAAAGTGCGAGTAGGCCAGGGTAGAGATATGATATGTTCAAGTACGCGATAGGTTCATCGAGATGGCTCTGCGTCTTGGAGCTCGTAGTTTTCCTCCGAGGTACTAGCGCGTGGAATGAAGGGCCGGGCAAGAGCCTCCTCATCACCCAATTTAGCAAAGCCATCCGGTCCAGCAAGATCGGCTTTATCATAGGGAACGTCACACACGACCGACCGCAGCGGTGGATAATAACGACGGTATGAGAACCAGGCTATCAGCATGCCCAACAGGCCCCCACACGTCACATCATATACATCATGTCGATAATCGGCCAGACGGGAGAGGGCGACCATCAAAGCACACAATAATGGGAAAAACGCAAGTAAGCAGCGTCCAAGATCTGTTCGAGGACGGAAGACATGCATTTGACCGCACAAGAAGCTATAGGGTCACGATTGTTAGTGCGTCTGGACTCGGTACGTTTGAAGAATCACTTACAGGTATAGATAGCCCAGACCACCAAAAGAAAAGCTGCTATGACCACTAGGGAAGCTCCTCCATCCCTCTTGTAAAATGTGCTGGTTGGATTCTGTGCAGACAGTCCATGCGACCAACACCTTGTTCGATGTACCCCGGGAGGGCTTGCAGCGCGATAACAAGTCCGGACGTGGTCTTCCCGCCGCATTTTTTATTATGTCCGTCAGGAACGAGGTCAACATCAAAGCCACGAGTAGCCCGAGTACGGTCACTTGCGTCTTTTGTACACCAGCGCGAAATATTGCGGACCAAGCGAGAATAATCAGGAAAGGAATCAGACCGGCGAAAACGACCGACCACACTAGTACTCGTTAGAATCAAGAGAAGCAGACTGTATTATTCGAAATTGACCTACAAACAGGAACTCGTTCGTGGACGGCGAACGGGTACTGAATGGCTCTGTTATCCAGGGAAAACATGCGATGGAACGGGTTCACGAATAATTGAATCTATTCAAGTGTTAAAAAAATCCCCCCCCCCCATTTGTATCCGTTCATATAATGTGCGACTTACTAGTATCCATCCTACCACTAGAAACCCCAATGCGATGTAGTCAGCGGCATAGGTGCGTTGCGCAAAGCGAGCTGCAGCACCAGCGAGTCCAACGCGTTGTAGAATTGGGGTCGACCCGTTCCCCAAACCATTGTGAGGCATCCTGCACAACTCCCGAGGACTCCAGGGAGATCTTCAGGTCTTCACCGGGAGCATATCGAGATTGAAGAAAGTCAAGTTGACAATTCGACACATTGCGGAAGCACAGACCACGTCACCGCCTCTCCGCTCTACGATAAGAACTTCACTGCTTTACTCACTTTTGTCTCTCTCTCTTCTCACATTACCCTCGCGCTGATCGATATGGCTGACGAGAGCCAACAACGAACCGTAAACACGGCATTTGCGCCACCGCCGCCTTTATGGAAACACTTTACGCGCGAGAATATCGACAAGCTGGAGCAGATCAAAGCTGAAGCTTCCAGGGGCGAAGATGGGCGGTTGAATAAGAACAAGCAATGGTCACCAGCGGAATTGCGCACTCTAGAGATTCCCTCAGAGCTTCGGTACCTGGTACCACCCGACATCCCTGAAGGACAGTACAGCGTCTTTGGCGAATTGCAAACCGTTCGTTCCTCTACATTTGAGCTCTGTACCTCTGTACCTGGCAATACTGACTCTGAAATAGCTCTCTACAGCATTGCCATCGTTGCAAGAGCAAGGAATCGAACAGCTCTATCCAGAACCTCCTCCAGCCGGTACTGAACAGAACTCGCGGCCTTCGCCCCCACTCAATCACGCCTACTACCTTCTCAAGATCAGCAAGTCCCTGCTCCTTAATTTCCTGGAGTTTACTGGTATCTTGTCTGTTTCACCGGAACAATTCGAATCTAAGGTCGAAGACCTGCGCAACCTATTCATCAATGCGCACCATCTTCTCAACCTCTACCGTCCTCACCAAGCCCGCGAATCACTTATCATGATGATGGAGGAGCAGCTCAACCACAGCCGAGAGGAAATGAAACAAATGGACAAAGTGAAAGCGGAGGTGGAGGGCGTACTAGAGCAGTTGCAAGCTGAGGGCATCCGTGTGGCTGCTACTCGGCCAGGAGAGGATACCGACCAGGCCAAAGTGCTGAAAGAAAAGGCCGATGAGCACTATCGGTTAATTTGGGATCTACTGGACAAAGAGAACTGAATCTACCAACGGGTTTTATTTTCTGAATTCAAACAGTCTTGTACCCACCAAGTCAAATGGCTGAACTTTTCCTGGGCTATGTGCTCAACTGTGACCAAATGTCAACCTCGTCCTTGAATGGCCCGATACGGAAGAACCTCAAGCCGAGGACTGATCAACATCCAACGGAATATCCCTCGGTCAAGCGTCTCATGAACACACAAGCTCAGTGGGCTATCGAACACGACACCGTGATGTGTCGATTGAACCATCACGCGCTTCGCATTATCCCAAGGGAGATATTGATTCACACCAATATCTCGGACGCATTCTCCGATGTTCTAACGACCTTCTATTACTAACGGCCCTTCGGTTCAAAATACCGAACTATCGGAGATCAACTGCCATAAAATCCCACTACAATCCCTCGAGGAGCCAGCAACATGCTAGTTTTCCGTGGATCTCTACTGGGAATTTTTGCTTACAATGAGAGACTGCACCATATATGAGATATCATTCTATTGAACACTGCTCCAACCATCTCTATCGAATGCAATCCAAATGACCGACTGTCCTTCTGTCTATCAATATTAATATCTTCGACAATTCTAAGTATCATAGCCAATAAACTCTTAACGCTAAAGTGCAGGCAGTGGTATCAGTCTGTAAAAAAAAATAGGAAGAAAACAATGAGCAAATCAATCAAATCAATAAGAGGCGCGCTGCTCCGCCCAGGCCTTGTCAATGGCGCATTCAGCCAATCGCTCCAATTCCACAATGAAATCGCCGACCAATTTGAAATGCACAAGCTCACTTGAAGGCAGTTTTCGTGAGAAAATACGCTCCATCATAACCGTGGCGACATGCAATCGGTCCAAGTCTTCGCGAGTATGTGGGTCCAATGGGTTCTGAAGAATATTGCAGAAGATGGTGAGCAGCGCGGACATGGGGTAGAAGATTAGGGTCCTAAAAGGGATTAGCTTGGGTCCCATAACATGATAGGAATCACATACCAAAAAACTCCGTCGACTACCACATGCTCTGCTGCATTGAGGTAACATAGACTTGATCGACTGGCCTCTACTGAAAGTGCCATACTTGAACTCACCCCATCCATCATGCCACTTTGTCCTTGCATCCACGCCTTGCATCTTCCACTCGCTTGATGGATTATGGTCATGCATAGATGATAGTTCAGACGCAGCATGACAGTATGCATACCCATGTTGGGATCGGATGCCTCGGACGAAAAGGACACGGTTGGACGCCATTTGGGAGGGACTGACAGCCGCCATTCTTCTAGCGCATCATCTAGTTCTCGGATTGACTTGAGCAGCTCGGCATCCGATTTTTGGAGGCAGCTGAGTGAATATAGCTCTCGATGCGCTCGAGCTTTGATGATACTTAGGCGCAAGTCGAATGGAAATACTGGACCGTACCATGGGGCCTCATTGTCTTCCACGTCCAAGAATGCTCGATCAAGATAACCCGGCGGAAGGGTCAGGTCACAATTTTCGTCCGTGATATTAGGTGGCTGACCTGTGCGCAGGGCAAGGTCTTTATCAACCGTATAGCAAATCCAGAATAGATTCCGTAGCTGTGAATGCTTTTGCTGGCTGTGCTTATCCGTCGAGATGGTCTGACTGCTAAAATGATTTCCACCAAGCATGAAAATGAGTCGCGCAGCAACTGCTCCATAGTAGTTGACTGCCCGCATGTTTCCCGAGGACAGCTCAAAGAGAGCCTATGTGTTCACCGGTCAGTGATCGGAATTTTACAACCAGAGTGGCTCACTTACCAACATCGTAATAGCCTGCACTGCATCCAGACTGGCAGGCTCTTGTAATACTTGAGGCATAAAGAACTGTGCCTTGGTGGAAAGTAGATCGTGATCGATTGGAGTGATCGTAGTAGTCGCGGTGACAATATCTTTGACGTCAGGGAGGCGAGAAATAAAGGTAAGAAATGCAATGACACAGACCCTGGCGCTAGCTTGGCCATATTCAAAGGTAGATGGTGATTGACTGTAAGCTGTGGTGAGGGTCTCCTCAAAAAGCTCCGGGTCTATAACAGGAAAGATGCGCCGCATCACCTTGGAACTCTTATAGGCCTCGAAGTACACCCGCACTGTTCTCCAGTCGGGAAGTTCATAGGGATTGCAAGTGTTGTTAATATTCATCAAGACAGTGTTGAAGGTTTTCCCGCGGGCTTTATCCCAAGGTACTCGCGCCGGGCTCAGTTTGTCCATGACAACCTCTTGTCCGGTGCGAGCTTTGATCCATTCCCGTCCCTCGGGAAAGAGGAACGGCGTGCCTGTGAGTAAACTGATGACACCCAACTCTTTGCCCGCAAAGTGAACTCGCACTGACGACGAGTCCGGAGGTTGAGTGTTGCCTGGGGAGCTGCTGGCCGTCGTGTCAGCCGTCGTGTTTGCTTCGAAAGATCGAGGTGAGTCTCCAGGCACTTCTGCCAATTAGTCTCGGAGTACTATATCTGCATATTGAAGAGACACTATACCAGAGGTATGATCACCCATCAAGTTGTCTGCGAGAAGTTGCTCAATGCGACTAATTCGCTCCGATAATCGTGACACTCTGGGTTGTCTTTATCTTCGTCAGACCCATATAGCAGAACAACCTTGGAGGCTCGAGGAACGGACTCACCTCTCATCATCAGGATTTTTTCTTTTTCTCCGCACCACTCTGTCAAAGGTGCAGGGAATATTATGGTGGCTGCACCAATTACACTGTGGGAGCGCCGCATCACATTTGATCTGGGATCAGTTTAGCGGGATGGAAGAGTTTATGGATCTACCGATCTACCTTTCTTTTGTAACAGGAATCACAGGCACGAGAAGTTCGTGTCCGCGTCTGATCATCCGAAGTATTAGATGACATATTTTGCAAAAAAAGGTCAAGGAAATAATTAAGCTCAAAGGATTGCCCGGGGTGGAATTTGGCTGACCCCGAAAGCCGCTGACTCAGTCTGATGCCTCAGGCATGAATAGTGGTTATTTTGTTGAAATGGAGTGTTTACATATAAAAGTGCATTTTAACCAGAGTTGAACAATAATGGATGGGATAGGCACCCGATCAACGGGAAAATGCATCCCCTTAGACCCTGATCCACACAAATCCATATAATTTCCGTCGATCCACATACCACAATTTTCCAGAAAAGCATATCGAGATCGAGATAGGCCTCACATCACAGTGCATATGCAGCAATCGCACTCTTCATCGCCACAATCGCAGCCAAAGCATGGCTTGGAGACTGATTTGATGGGCTTTTTGATGGAGCTACCGGAGGAAGGAAGGGTGAAGTCAAAAGGGGTTGAAATAGAGGTGACGGCCATGACGATCTATTGGATATTGTCAAGTCCCGAGAGAAAGAAACAGAAAAGAAAGAGAACGTACCTCAAGCAATGAAAGGGTATAGGGAAGTGGTTGGAAAGGTGAAGTTAGGCAGCCATATATTTTCAGGTTTTCTTCTCGATATATGTTCTAATCCTGTGACGTGGCCCTTGGAGATCATTTATGCTATTTCAAGGTGAATTCCAAAGTTGATATTTAGATCCTTTGGAATTAGGCTATAAAGGACAGGCGTGGTCCATTTTTTTAAAGTTTTTTTTTTTTTTTTTCAAATCTCTTATATAAAAGCGCCTCGGTCTCTAGTAGGATCTACCTGAGAATTTGAATGAAAAGTATGATAGGTAATATATCATTTGATGATACCGTGATTGCGTTATTGAGGTTTAAATGGAGGTACTTATTGTCCACTAAAAATGTATAGACTGGGTGTAGAAGAAAATGAATATCTTATTTCATAGTCCGAAGAGGTAGAGCAATGAATGCGATTAGTAGGTTTAAGCGTAATAGTATATTAAGCTAGCGTCCCCCAACATACTTCAAGTCCAGTAGATTAATCATACACAAAAGAAGAGACTTTACTGTTATAAAGGTAGCTTAGGCAGTTCTATACAAAAATTCAAAGGTGAAGATCAAAGTATGTAGTCATTGACAGTATATACAGCAGCAACTTTTGAGGGGTTTCATCAATCATCGCCGCAGTGACTGGGGTATCGTCTAGTCATCTCGGGCTTCCAAGCCATCCGTCTATCCATTAAATAAATCCTTTTTCGTTCATCAATCCATAAAAGAGCAATCGGCTTACAGCTGCTCCACCCAGGGAGCGGCACCGGGCTGCATCTGGTTCAGCCACTTGACCAGCTCAATCAGCTCGGCCCGACGCTCATCATCCAGCTGATCCTCATCGCCGGTGAGAACCGACTGGAAGACGGGAAGGAGGCTGGGGGTGAGTTCGCGGATGGTGACATCCTCCCACTTGTACATCTGGCAGATCATGCGGTAGAGAGGCTCGTTCTCCTCGAAGTCGTTCTTCAGGGGAAGAATGTTGACGAGGGCAGGAAGCACGTCCTTGGTGGGGACACTGTCGCGGTAACGCAAGATCATGCGGCTGACACAGCCGGTAGCATTATCCTGGAGACGCGAGACGTTCATCTGAAGGCAAGCCTCAAGACGGGCAAGGATGGTGGGGATCTCCTTGATAATCTCAGCTTCAGCGTTAGAGTGCTGAATCAAGCGGCCAACGGCGTAGGCAGCGTTGGACTTGGTCTGAGAGTCCTCATCGGCGAGGCGGTGAAGGAGCAGCTTCATAAAGACAGGGGTGAAGGGGGTCACGGCGGCACCCATGCCGTTGATGCACTCAGCGAGGACACCAACAGCAGTGGCACGCTCAAGAGACTCAGTGCTACCAGCGTAACGGAGAATGGTCTTCTCGAAGACCTTCCAGAGCTCAGCGAAGCTCTGACCCATAGCGGCGGCCATGCCAGAGACAACGTCCAGGGCGGTGTCGACAACAATCCAGTCGAACTCGGAAGATTCCTCACCAGCCTCGAGAGTCTCCTCTTCAGGACCGAACTCGACCTGGCAAATGTGCTGCTTGGTGATGATATCGGTGATCATTTGGATCACGTTGTGAAGCATGGTCTCATTGGCAATGAGGGCAGGACCACAGAAGCGGAGGTTCTCAGCCATGTTGCGGTTGATATCGGCGACAGTAGAACTATTAAATATCGGTCAGCAATCAAGTCATTGAATTGACAGTTGATAGATAATGAGGCAATGGTGGAAGTAGATCTCAGAGTGTAGACTTCGCCGTTTACATCAAGTGCGCCTTTGGTGCATCAAAGTGAGCTGGGTTAAGCGGAAAAACATCATCATAGAAATGGTTTGGGTAAGGGAAGAAAAGAGAGAAAAGATGGTTGAAACATACCGGTCATCTTCTTCGGTCCACATCTTGACAGTAGCAGTCATCAGGATCTCACCGAACTTCTGAACCTCCTTGGCAGGCTGAACCTGCAAGGGAAGACCGGGCTGCCACTTGGGCATCTGGCCGTTCTCCTCAGCGATAGCAAAGAGCATAGCGTATGAGCGGTGGAGAGTGCTGATGGTGCTCTTGCGAACACCCTCGTAAGGGTGCTCACACAAGGGCATCACATGCTCGATGGTCTTCTCAAAGTAAGGAAGGAAGGCGCTGCGGGTGTGGGTGACGAGATCACCGATAACCTCAACAGCAATCTCCTTCTCGAGCGAAAGAGGGGTGGTGGCAGTGATGTCATCCCAATCATCCTCATCTTCGAGATCGACATCCTCGATATCACCATCCTCGTCGTCGTCTTCGGCACTTGCGACCTTGACCTTGCGGCCGTTGAAGGTAACCTCCTGGCCAACAAGGTCCTTGGCAGCACTGCCGAGGTCAACATCAAGATCGCTCTCGTCCTGCTCGATGCAATCGTACAGACCCTTCACAACACCGTCAAGGAAGGGAGCGAAGTGCTCGCCGTAGACCTTGGCCATGGCGCCCCAGAAGATATAAGTGCTCTCCTTGAGACGGGAGTGACCGAGGTGCAAAGCTTCCTCGGTGGCGCGCATGAGAGGCTCGACATACGGCTGGTAACGCTCGGGACCAGCAGCGGCGGCCATCTCACCCATAGAGTCGGTGACACTGGCACGGAGGTCAAGCTCATCCTCGCTGTCCTTAACAGTAGCGAACTCTTGAAGGAGGTGCATCGACTCATCGAAGAACGAGAGGAAGGAGTCTCCGGCAGAGGAGGCGAGGGATCCGAGAGCACCGGCAGCAAGGGCCTTGATCTTGAAGTCGGGATGCTTGAAGAGGTTGTGCAGAATGGGAACAAGCTCAGCCTGGTAAGGAGAAACAGCAGTCTCATCAAGACCATCAACGACAGCATCAATGGCACTAATGCCAGCCTTGATGATATCAAGGGTAGGGCCTTCCTCCTCGCCCTTGTACTCTTGCATGGCGCTGGCCAGGTTCTGGAAGAGCAAGGGCATGAGGCGCGCGTGCTCGGAACTCAGGTCCTCAACGAGGTCCTCGGCGAGACGGGCGACAGTGTGCAACGAAGCCTGGCGCACCTTGGGGTCCTGATCAGCCAGGAGCTGGAGGACCATAGGGAAGATCTCTTTCATCTGGGTGCTGATGAAGTCGGGAGCACCCTCAACGCACATGCCAAGGGCCATGATACCAGCGCGACGGTAGTCAGGGTCGGCATTGTTGAAGTACTGTCCCAGTGCGTTGAGCAAGGGGACAACGACCTGGCTGGGAGGCAAGCTCTGGGAGAGCATGTCCAAGAGGCCGAGAGCGGAACGAGCAGGAGTGATATCATCATCACCAGGAGCGGCATCGCCCAACTCAGTCACAATTTGGAGAGCAGTGCGGGTGAGCTCTTCGCCAATGCGCATACCCTGAACCTTGAGCTTGCGGTACTGGATGGTCTGCATCAGGAAGCTAATGGCCTGGGTGCGGACATCCTCATCAACCTCGGTGTTGGCAGCGATCTGGTTCATCAAGATGACCAGGTCCTTGAGGTGGACGGTCAGCAAAGCAGGGTCACAACCAAGCAGAGTCTGGAAGACTTCGAAAGACTGCATGATGTGGTCCTCCTCTTGCTTCTCAATAGAATCCTTGAGGATGGCGACCATGGCAGGGACCAGCTCCTGGAAGGCCTTGACAGGAGCTTCATCCTCCTCCGAATCGAGGTGCATAGCAAGCTTGCTCAGGGACATGAGGGTGTTGATGCGAACTTCAGCACTCTCGGGATCCCGGATAGTCTTGTTGAAGAGATTGAAGAGGTCCTGGAACTTCTCCTCAAAGCCTTCACCGAGAGTGTCCAAGATGGTGAAGAGAATGTAGATGGCCACAGCACGCTCAGCGGCGTTTCCATTGTTACCAGCCTGCAGCAGCAAGTTGGGTAGATCAGCCCACTCGCCGTCGTTCAAATCGATCTTTGCAATAGCAGAGATGATCTGAGCGATGGAGTGCTGAACGAGAGATGAACTCTCGCCCATGGTGGAGCGGAGCAGCTGCTCGCGGATCTGGGGCTTCTGGCCGGCGGGAACCTTCAACCAGTGCTTGGAAACAAGCGAACGAGACTCCACAGAAGAGAGCTGGCGCAGATTTTGGTCATCATGGCTAGTGCAGATTTGGATAAGGAAGACAAGGGATTCGGGCTTGTTGTAGAATTCCTTTTGCAAGACTCCTGTGGCCTCCTTAAGGTTTCCCTGAGAGGCTAAAAGAATGGGTCAGCAAGATGAGCATTGGTTTGGAAGGTGCAAGACGAACTCACGGTCCAGGATAATCTGCAACTGCTGCAGGAATCGCTGTTGATCCATGATGGAAAGGATAAAGTGGTCGTTTTTTCAAGGGAGGGTTTCAGTTGCCCTGTCTCTGAGAGACTCAGGCCACACGAACAAAGATTGAGCGGTCTGTCTCAGACAAACAACTCAAAGGGGGTATCACAAAGCAATATTGACAAGAAAAAAAAGGATGAAGAAAAAAAGAGAGTGATGGAGGAGAGGAAGAAAAAAAGAGAGGGAGAAGAAAAAAAAATTTAGGGGAGGTGGGCTGGTGCCCAATTGAGTTTAGCGCATGGATTGTCAACACGCGGGAATTTGGGCAGAGATTTCTTTTATGACTTCATTTATATGGGAATTTATATTAAGTATTAGGGTTATATCATATTATATTCTGATGTTAATGCGTATGATCATTCAGTTGATTATCATTAAATATTGCAATTGGGATATCACTAGTATACAAGCTATCCCTAAGTAAACTGCAACATGCCTAAAAGTATGAAAATTTCCCCCATTGAACATAGAAAAAAGAGAAAAAATCAAGGAAAAAAAAGGCCGAAAACACCTCTTTCTTCTATCTCGTTCGATAGCAAACTATACTTCAAGACACATAACGAGCAGCGCGTTGTAATGGACTCCAGGGTTACCGGTCATCCGGTCATTCCTAGACCCACAACACTAAAGCCCCAAACAACCGAGGACTTAATATTCATCAGAATCGTAATCTTCATGAATGAGTGATGAGCGATAGCCACGCGAAGCGAGGTTGGCCTCTAGGCCACCGTCAGACGCAGGGTCAAAGTAACCTAAATCTGTCAGTAGAGTTCATATCATTCAAGGGTCAATTTGCACATACCACCACCACCAAAGTAGCTGAGAGCTACTGGTAAGAAGATGAGAGCATGCGTAGCAGCAAAAACCACCAGGGCTAGCCACACCCGGAAGTAGTAGATCTCGAAGATCTTGCTTCGAGTAAATGCCAGGACGCAAACACCTAAAAGTTTCGTCACAGTGATACCACTAAAGACACTTCCACCAACATTGACCAAGGCCGCCCATGCTCGAGCGTCCTTACCACGGAATTCGGCGGGTACCTTCTCCATAATGGGTCGAGCGGGGAACATGAATGCTCGGGCAATGTGAGCACAGAACTCAACACCAATGCCCACACAAATAACCAAATTGACAAGAGAAATGGCATTCAAGGACACACCAACGATCGCCATAGTGCCAATAATATCAACCACTATCATAACCACGGCGGTTGTAACCACAGCGCCCGTGGCTACAGACCCTAGTATCACGGAGGTTAAGACGAAGATGATAGCCACAGCCGACCCAAGAAGGGTACCAGCAAGTCGCACAATGGAAACATATTGATCAAAGAAGATGTAGAACTTGGAATATGGGAAGACGTCGATGCCATGCTCCTGTGAGATGCTGTCTGCAATCCGGCGAGCTGCACTATATGCCTCGATGAATTCATCCTGGCTCCGAAGCGGCGTGTGACTAGTACGGAAATGACTGGCATTGATCGTGTTGTACTTGTCATCAATGACCAAAGCATTGCTGTAGGGCGCTTTTCCACCAAGGGGACAAGAGGCATCAGTGGGAGCATCGATCCATTTTTTGGCATAATGCACAAATTCGGATCCTTCTGGCATCCCAGAGAGAGATATGTTCCAAGCAGGAACGCGATCCTCGAAACAAAGCTTGCCATTTTCTTTACAACAGTCTTGCTGGGGGTTCAACCAATATAAGAAATCATCGATCCAGCTGGCGGCAGAGCCTGCAAGATAAGAAACATCCGGACGTTTAGATTCTTGCTCAAGAATAAAGGGCAGTGAATACTCCTCGCAGGTGGTGAACCGTCCACAGAGCTGTTGTTGGTGACTTCTCTGGGTAACATTCACATTCCGGGTCACGAAGTAGACTGGAGGCCCCGCACCAAAGTATGAATCCAAGTCGTTGAAGTATGAAATCAAGTACGAGTCGCTAGGTAGAGCAATCCGTTGATCCAACCCAAGAGGAACCTCTGGGATAAAGGCTAGACCAGCAGTTAAAAGACCCAAGAAAAATATGACAACGCCTACTTTCACCCGACGATCTAGGAGGAAAGGTGCGTAGACCCGACGAATGAAGGTCTGCAAAGTACTCTCCGCCTCCTGTCCGTCGTAGTTTTCCTCGGGGAAGCCGAATGAGTTTGCTTTCCGGACGGTTAGACAAGGGACACAGTCCGCACGGAGACTCTGCACACGTCTCTGGTTCAGAGCCAAGACTGAGATGAACATGGTAATTTGCAGAATGGCGTTGATGAAGACCGCACCGGCGGCGTATGCTGCAAAATTCTTGACAGCAGGCATGCCAACAAAGGCGCCCATGGCGAAGGCCACTGTCTCCGTCAAAGCAGACAGGAAGATGCTAGGTCCGATTCGGCTAACCGCCCGGGCAACTCGCTCGTCGATTTCTTCGTCAGGATGGCTGATATTGACTCGCTCGAATTCGTGGACGATCAAGAAAATGTTGTCTACTCCTACTGCCAGGACCAAGAATGGAATAACTTCAGCAATGATCAAGGTCACCTTGACGCCCGCTGCCGAGAACAGTCCGACCGATGCAGAAACAGACATTAAAACAATGATGATTCCGACGATCCCCAGTGTAAATTTAGACTGGACGAGAGCGTTGGAAGGGTTGGTCAGCATAGACCTCCAGGTAACTGTGACCGAACCCAGGGCCATCGAGGCGTAGAAAAACATGATCAGATAGCTGATGACAACGATCTTCGCATCGGTGTTGGTAGACTTGTTCAGTTCCTGTTCCAAACTGACCTCGGAATTAAAAGACACGCGAAGGCCTCGCTCAGCAGCTTCTTCCTGGACTACCCCGAGAACGGCTTGGAAAGTGTTCTCCCAATCGATGGCTTTTGCTTCTTCTTCGGTTCCCTGTGCGTAATTATTTACCACCCAGGTCACAATGAGTGCCTGGGCATCCAGAACATTCTCTGTGTCTTCGTATCCACCAAGAATCATTTCGGGCCTCAGAGGCTGCGAGAAACCGGGGAGACAGCTGGGGTCTCCAGGCGACTCTGTACAGTGGCTGAGTCGGTCCTTCCATGTGTCCGGGTCAAGGTTCGACACAGAGCCGCCGAAATACCCAGTGACCGATTGCACGACACAGGCTTCTCCAGTCGGCTTGAAACAAACGTCATCAAGGTTGAGACCCTGGTCCAACGAGATCACGCGTTGCACACGGGACTCGACATCGAACCACCAAGTGAGAGTTTCATAGTCCAAGAGGGGACGTGAGTCGTTCTCTGGGCGGTCATTCACTAAGAATGCCTGCTCGGCTCGGTAGAATGGACCAAAGTTTCGATCAAAGAAAGCCTTCTCCTGGGCGGCTGCAGATGATGGACTCACCCAGAGTCGCACCGGATCCGTTTCAACTGCGAAGTTCAACCACCCTAGGCTCAGCAGCGTCACTCCTATGACACTGGAGGATATTGTGATTGCGGGGAACCGCGCACAAGTACCACCAATCCGGTAAAACAAGGCTGACAGCACAGAATTGAGCTTGTACACTCCCTGTGTCCGTTCTATGTACCCTCCGTGGTGCATGACTTCTCCTTCATCTTCGTCATCGCTGGGCGTGGGATCTTGCAGCAAGCGCACCCGCTCTGGCTTGCGGAACCGGCGTTCTTTGTATGTGACATAGCTCGCAAGAGCCATAACAAACAACAGAAAGATGGAATAAATGAGGATGACGGCGAAAGATAGACACGGTAGAAGTCCTACATGACAGATCTTGTGGGGAGAGATGGCGGGCAACTCCGGACACACTTCTGGGCAGTCCACACAAGAGCATCGGAATGATTTGTCCTCGTCATTGCAGGCCTTTGGCTTTATTGACAACGCCTGCATCCCTTGCGGGTTAGACCCGCTGGGCTCCGTGTGATAGTTGATCTGGAACGGGCTTCCAAGAAACTTCTTGTCCCCTAAAAATTTCATGAAATGGGTATAGTCTTGAGCGCCACCGCCAATGAAGTCGATGGCTTTTCCACCCGAGGCACCGTTCTTTACGTTCTTGCAGCTGTCGAAGAAACCGCTCTGGTATTCTTTGGACCAAACATTATCCAACTCAGTCACAAGTCTTTTACCAGAGCTGTGCTCCTCAGTTTTGGTGATATTGATGAAAAGCGACTGGTCGGGAGAGCATGTAAAGGTGCAGAATATATTGAAAAAATTGTCTCGGCAGGCGGGGCAGGACGCGATAATTCCCTCTGCTAGCTTGAGGTTACTTGAAAGAGCATCGATCTATAGTTTATCAGCACGGTCACCACGTTGAAACTAGAGCTCGGGATCTCTCACCTGTTCTTCTCGACAACAGACCGGGCCTTCGCTCCATTTGCTGCCACACAGATTTACCAGTTTCTGGCGTACTGCCTCTTCTGGTTGTTGTGCCAAGTCATTATCAGGGCAGGGTAGTTCTCCCCCAAAAATAGACTGCTTTCCACAATGGCCACGGATAGCACAGCGACCTTCTTCATGGATTTTGGTTTCGCCCTGCGCACTGACAAGAGTGGGCGCAAAAGAGCCCAGTCCAACGATGGCAGCGATAGCCTTAGGTAACCGCATATTGCGGGAAGGGGAGGTATGATGGGAGATAGGACCCTTTATACCAGTCTCCAGATAATATGTCTCGAAGGGCGACACTTTCACTAATGGAGGTTGGCCATGCACTTGTCGGTGTGGGGATGGTTGCAGGCCGAGCTCAGGGGGGTAAGGAGATGCGAATTCAAGGATAATCTAATAAGGTCTAATATGAAGATTCAATTGAAATCGATTCAAGGTATTGAAAACGCGAAGGAGGAGTGTAAAGCAAGCTTTCGGAAGGGAGTGACGTGAAGGCGGAGACAGTCCCCCCCCCCGCACGGTCAACCCAGCGCTAACGTCAGGCACATTATGGCTCGAATCATTTCTCTTCTTGGCATCTATCAAAATATACCTGATTTTTAGTATTTGTCAAGATCATGGATATGAGATATTTTGAGTATACGAGTCCACGGGTCTATGTAGCCCTAATATATGCCGTTTAAATTATGATTTCATTCAGAAAATATTACATAGAAATGACTCCGAGCCGAACCGCATTCTATGAACAGGAACTCCGAGTCTCAAAACAGAAGAGACAATTATGACTACGTCTGCATCGCCAATGTTTCAGTTAGCGATGAGAACAATGAGTGGAGCTCAGAGAAGATCATGAGATGTCACATGTGAAAAATTGGCAAAGCCATTCGCCCAGGGGGTATCATCACAATGCAGGCCTGGCAATATAAGTGTTGCAACCTAATAGCCGTCATCGTCGGTCTTTTGGTAAACGTGGCGGGTTCGGGTCGGATCCTTGCGCATGGTTTGTCCAGAACCTGTAAATCCCACTAAGAGATGAGAGACGAATTAGTATCCAGTCGAGAAAAAAATTATTGATAGAGAATCCATACCTCGTGCATTGACACCTTCACCCGTGCGGAACATGCTCTCCTTTCTGCCAAATGCACCCTTGCCCTTGCCCTTGGTCTTTGCAGCGAAATCCTTCCACTTATTCTTTCCTTCTTCCAGCTCCTTCTGCGCCTTGAACTTACGGGGCACCTTGGCAGGACGAGCCAGTCCATCGACGTCCTTGGGTTCGTTGCGAGCCTGGGTAGCCAGTGCGGGGTTGATATCTGCCGCGGCGGAGATCACGCCGGGGTGAGGGGGAGTGGGCGAGGGAAATGCCGAACTGCCTGGTGTTCCATCAGCCTTGCGCTTTCGCGAGTCAGTGCCAGAGATGGGTCGGATATCCTTGGCTGTCAAAGTTTCCACAGTTGCATATGACTTGAATGTGACAAGGTACACTGGATTGGTCGATGAACCAGTGATGGAGTTAATTTTGGCCGGGTAGAAAGCCTTATCGCCAGAGACCCAGCGCGCAAGAACGACGTCGTTCACCGAGAACGATTCGGGAGTAGGAGTAGTAGTAGTAGTAGTAGTAGTAGATGCCTCCTCTGAGTTATCAGTAGGCTTGGAAGCATTATCCTTGAATCGACCCTTGGGAGCTGGTTTGGGCGCAATTGACTTGAGTTCGGCGATTTGAGTTTTGAGAGCGTCCATGTATTCTTCGAGCTCAGCTTTGAGACTGTTTAGTTCCGCATTGTCAGGGTCTACCTCCAAGCCTAGCATGACAGTTTCAATCTATTGGCTTCAGTAAGTGGCCATGGCGCGGTGAGTGACCGTTTGGGGGGTTTGCGGCAACTAACCTGAGAATTGCATTCCGACAAATCTGTCTCCAAGGAAGAGAGATCAGCCATGATGAGAGAGTATGATTCAGTGCAAAAAAAAAGAGTGATACTAGGAACTTGAGCTGTTGGACGCGTATCGGTGAAGCTTGAAAGTGAGTGACCAGGTGAATTGCGGAGAAATAATTATCTGATGGCAAATTCGTCCCCGGTCACGTGCATTTTACTTTCCGCCTTTTTGTCCGCCTTTTTGTCCGCCTTTATACTGGGTTTACGCCACAGAGATATGTAGGACTAACCTTGGCATGTGGTCAAGACTTTAACTTGTTAGAGGAAAATTACGCTCGTATATTAGCTAGATTAGTTGTCTGATTTATCCCGTGATATGTAACTAGGTCGTTCTAGTTAGTAGATCGCATACATCATAGACAAGGTTGCGATAAGCAAATCCGATACCCAGGTAATCCACTTTTTGCAGATCGATATGGGGATATGCACCCGTGGACGTTTAGGACTACCTTGCATGTAATTTAGACCTATGGCGTACATATATATACGGGTATCCAATAAATTCCCTCGTATGGGAAAGTGGCAATGCCACCTAGTGGTCTGATACTTAAGAATATCGGACCGGGGGATTGGGAGATCCGAGGGCCCAGACCTCGGGACTAGAGTAACGCAATTTCAGATTGCTCCATGTAGTATTCCGTATATGGAAGAATCACAGATATATGAGTCAGATGGAATGTAAGGGTCCTGGAGGTATGTAGGTACTTCGTACCCGGAATTCCGGTAACAGGTTAAAGGGTGATTTAGGGCTTGAGAGAAGCTACTCGAAGTGGAGAAAAAAAGAGGAAAACTGATTTCAAAGCAAAGATGCCAACAGCCAATCATATCCAGTAGATACTTCACCGCCTATGTCTATCGCCCATTCCCCTCTCCCCTCCAGTCATCCAGCCCTCCAGTCATACTGTCTCTTTCATCATTTCCCTTAGATTCTGCACCTTTCAATTATTTTTTAGTTTCATCATAGTTATCAGCCTCGTGTTTGCCTGAGCCACATTTCTACAATTTGACTAGCGGGGAATCCATTCTCGCCTCAGGCCCCTCTCGAGACTAGGAAACTCTTCTTCCTCTTTCCCCTCCATATCCAAGATCAACCCCCCTATCGCCCCATATCGCCCCCCAACATTTGGAATTCTACTATCGGCTCTTACTTGCGACTGATCCAACATTCGACATATCAGGTTGGCCTTTGTTCACTCACAAATTCGGTCAAGCTGTGAAGCTTTATTGCGAGGATCGAATCATCCTCCAACCCTCCTCGTTTAACGGTATTCATCAAATCTGTTACGGGCGGGAGCCCGGTTGGACCTCTATTGAAATCCATTCAATTTTCATTATCACCTTTCTCTCGTCTTTCAGCCCTTCTATCCATTGGAAGTAACCCGCCACAATGAGTGATTATGATCAACGATACCAGCAAGGTCTTTACCTTTCCCCAAACCAACAAGATCTCCTACTCGCCGCTCTATCTTCCAACAACCCCGGCCGGAAGCCCCAAAGCGGCTCTCCCCAAATCGGGTCCTCTCAGAGCCCCGACGAAAATTCCTCAAATGGTCTCAGCGGCCCTCCCTCGGGTGGGTTTGACAATCCTCACGCCAACAACTTTGGGTTCGGGGATGACGAAAGCCCTTTTTTGGATTTTACCCCGGAGGTTGACTTCGATTTCCCCGGTTCCGCCGACTTGATCGGTGACATACCGGGATCGGTTGACTATGACTATGATATTGGCGAGAAGCGCAAATCCCTCGAGGGGAAGTCGGACGCTGACGGAGAGGAGACCGGAAAGAAGCGTAGGGAAAGCGAGGCCAAGAAGCCTGGTAGGAAGCCACTGACTTCAGAGCCTACTACGGTATGCCACTCTTGATGCACGCGGAAGTTGCTGGGACTAGAGCCGTGAACTGACGTATTGAGCAGAAGCGCAAGGCTCAAAACCGGGCTGCCCAGCGAGCCTTCCGCGAACGCAAGGAGAAGCACCTGAAGGACTTGGAGGATTCGGTGGAAAAGCTGCAGAAGACATCCGACATGACAAACCAGGAGAATGGCTTGCTGCGTGCCCAGGTCGAGCGGTTGCAGGTCGAGCTCCGTGAGTACCGAAAGCGCCTTTCCTGGATGGCCTCGGGATCAGGAAACGGCATCTCAGCTATGAGCTCGAATTCCATTCCAAGCGCCCATTCCAAGGGGGCATATGGCCTCCAAAATAACGAGTTTCTCTTCGATTTCCCCAAGTTTGGCGATTTGCCTGGTGGTCATCTCTTCAACGGACAGGCCAACAAGAACGACCAATCCAAGTCTAACGACATTCCCCAGGCACCTGGTGTCTTGGGTCGCGACAGTCTGAATAGTCCTTCGTCTCGGTCGAACTCTCTTGCCCAGTCGAATAAATCGAAGTATAGCGGAACTCCCAACAGTGCCACTTCCGCCAAAGCACCCTACTCTGGCTTCAAGTCTTCCACAACTGACAACTCTACTTCGGAGAATTCTCCGTCGTCTTCGTGCGACTCGCACCAGAGTCAGATGCCGTCGTCGAACGGGACTTCCCCAGAACCAAGTCTGAACTCTCCAGATGGGCAGCATCGCGAGCTGGGACCAGGTGACTTGTGCGGCGGGCATGTCACCACCGATGGCGAGAAATCATTCTGTGCACAGCTTGGTATGGCATGTGGCAATATCAGAAATCCCATCCCAGCGGTTCGTGATAACAGATCCAAATCTATCAGTATTTCAAGCGGCCAGCCAACCCCAATCGATGGCCAAGCCGAGGGCGAAGATTCTCAGGATCTTGGAATCGATTGGATGGTTCATCAAAATGGGGGCCAGTTCGATCCAGTGCTCTTTGGTGACTGGCGAGAGCCCCAGGATGCTGTGCTGTCTCAGGATTTCGGCTCTTTCTTCAATGAAGCATTCCCTCTGCCGGACCTGGGCAGTCCATCCCACAACTTGTCCGAGGTGGCCACTAGCGTGGCCCCGCCCAAGAAGGACCTTGTTGCCCAGATTGATAGCAAGCTCGAGGAAGATGAGGTTGTTCCAGGCGAAAACCACTCACAGATGCTGTCTTGCACGAAAATTTGGTATGTTCTCGCTTGTCTAAGTACTCGCCAATTTATATTCCAGATTACTGACTTTTTTTTTTCTTTCTAGGGATCGTCTTCAATCCATGGAAAGGTTCCGCAACGGCGAGATTGATGTTGACAATCTCTGCTCCGAGCTTCGCACCAAAGCACGATGTTCCGAGAGTGGTGTAGTCGTGAACCAGAATGACGTTGACGACATTATGGGACGAGCCAAGTAGCTTGGTTCCAGTATGCCCACTGCCCTTCAACTCATACTCGGGCTTAATTCACGACTCACGGACCAACACCTGATACTCGCGCTTTTTTTGATTTCTACGCATACCCATCATCGATTGTCATTTATAGGAGGAATCCTGCTCGGCGTCATGAATACAACACAGGATAAAAGAAGAAAAGTCATGGGGGAGAAACAACATCCAATTCAGCGGATATTTGATTTTGAAAACGGATCTTTTTCTCAATGCCCATAGTTGGCAATCTATCAGTCTCCCATCTGAGGGGCACATACACATTCTTTCTCTCTCTCTCTCTCTCTTCCACATTTGCTTATTTATTCTCCCGTTTTTATTGGTTTTCAAACAGTAATTGCCAATTGATTGTTTCATACTTGTTTTGATTCGCATCATTGAGCTTGGCGAATGGGGGACCTTGTCTCACACTGGCCATGAGACTTTAGGAATATGACATGGATGGCTCAGTGCCTATTGTACGGAAAGGGAATATGGCGAACTTGATATACTACTTTCCTTGAACTGGGACAGAATGGCTCTGCTTTGCGTACCTTTTTTTTTTTCTTTCTTTTTTGTACACAATCTGTTAATGCATCTCTACTCTGTCGACTCCTTTCTGGCCATCCTGGTGGTTGACTAATGGGCTCATCTGCCCAGACGCGTACATTCACCTTCAGTATCTCAAATCAAATCAGACAAAAATATTTGGCTTATTCGGTCTGATGTCTTTTTAGTCCCGATATTATGCTTAAATGTGTCTTAAATATCTCCTAGAGGCTTTGTGAACACGACTTTTGCATGTATAACTTGTGAACTAGGGCTGTTTTGTCCTTATATGTGTGTACTACTAAATAGAAGTGGCTCCTTTCTTAGGACGTCACCTGCTTTATCTGACCGTTTCCTTTTCTCTCCTCTCTCTTCCCTTCTCTTTTATCCCTGGCCTGTGGTCTTTTTATCAACCGTTCTGTCTCCTCAAGAGGAACGTTTCATCCTTATCGCTCATTCAGGTAAGGATGACATATTCCAAAACTTACTAATCTCGGAAATGTGAGCACTTTCTACGTTGCTTTTTTGCCAGAAAATCCCCCGTTGCTGCAGCTAGACATTCAGACATGTTACACTCCGACTCCCAAGACGCCGAGTGTTTCGATACATTGCCTGGAGATACCTTGGAGGCCACCGGGTCCTTGGTCGGTGAGATCCGCAAGGTCGTGAGAGAACAGGAAGAAATCATGGTGGCAAAGTACCTGCTTTTCACGAGTATCCCACCGACCATTGTAGGAAAGACAATTTCGGGCAGGCAGATGTACAAATGTAGAAAGCTTGATACACGGTCAATGATTATCAAGCTAGTGGATCGAGTCCATGAACGGGCTGTTGATCACCTACAGACCGAAATGACTGATTGGCGAACCAGTTTAGGGTTGCATAAACATTCGATTCAGGGGTTCAGAGCTGCACGCGTTCGGGGGCAATCAAGTTCGGAAGAACCATTCGATGTTACCTTCTGCACCTATCCCAGCAAACTCGAAGGGAGAAGTCAAGCTCGTGATTATCATATCGACCAGGCGGCAGACCCCAAATATCACTTTTCAGACGCCTATTCTAGACACATTTGATGACTTCTTCTATCGCCAACCCTCCCCCCGGAACATGGTTTGTAGATCCCGGTGACTTGGCTGAAGGATATGTCGCAGGTACTCCGGGAAACTAAGTCCGGTTCAGGTTTTGTATTCCTAGCTCTTCTTTCAATGAGATATTCTTTACTATGCTTGCCAATACAAATTTACAGTGCAACATTGGAGATCGGGAAGATACAGTAGAAAGGCTTGTACACGAGTACGGAGTATCTAGATTTACAGAGTCCAAAGCAGAGCTGTAAGGGTATCGATGTGGTCCACGGACATAAAACTAAAGTACAAAGAGAAACGAGGTGAAAGGGCGTATTCTGTTTTTTTTTTCTTTCGTTTTTTTTTCTTCAGATGTTTTCTGCATCCCACTTTTCCCTCAACAAAAAAAGAAACACTGTCTGGACCTCAAGGACTCTACTTCGGAGTCCAGATCAACGCTGCAATTCGCGTTCATGTCCTGTCTTTCTGACTAGACTTGAGAACAAAGAACATAAAGATTGAGCGCTATCAAATTCAAAAAGGCAAAGAAGATTCGCAAATGGGATGAGATAAAAAGGCACAAAAGGATTAGAGTATCAGGCGTGTAAGATCGAGGCAATGTCGATGGCCGGGGGAAAAAAACTATGACACATAGAAAAATTCAATGTTGCCGATTAGGCGTCACCGGATGCGACGGGCTTGTCACCCGAGGGGGCAGAAGTGTCATTTGGGCCGCTCTTAAAGCCACCCCGACCTCCTCCACGGCCACCACGACCACGCTCGCCACTGCCACGACCACCGCGGCCACGACCACCGAATCCACCACGGCGACTGCCATCACTGTCACTGGCGCTTTGGTAGCCACGTGGCGCGGTGGTGATGCCACCGCGGGTGCTAGACTGCCAAGTTCCGGCATTACCGACAGCAGCCCGGGGGCCGCGGTCCTCGAAGAACTTGAAGTTGGGCTTGCGTTGCTGACCATGGGGAGTGGGGCCGGGCTTCTTCAACTCAATAGGCAGGTGGTCCATAGCCGCCTTGGCCTCTTCAGCACTCGAGAATGTCACAACGTGGTTGTATTTGCCGAGCTTATCGATTTTGGTAATCTTCGATCTATCCTCCTCAGAGATGAGGTCACGGACAGCCTGTTCGCTTTCGGCGCTTGTGACGAAAAGAGCGTTGGCAGGCTTCTTTTCGCCCCGAGGTGCGGGTGATTCACTTGGCTTTTCGTGCGGGGCGGTACCGTTAGTGTCAGCAGCTGCGACCTTTTCTTCCCCGGCGGGCTGAGCAGAGGCGGGAACAGCTGGCTGCGGGCTCATAGACTTGGGAATCACGGGGACAGGGGAGGCCCTCGGGCCCTTCTGGCCTTGAGGAATAGGTGCACGCGCGGGAGGGGCTTGGCCGAACTGAGGAGCCACGACGGGGGTTCGGGCAGCGCCAGTCGGAGCGGGAGAGGCAGTGGTTGCTGGGTGACCGCTGGAGACAGTTTGAGGGGCACCACCTGCCTGGGGTTTGCCAGTGCGGTGGGCGAAGTTGAATCCTTGAGCCCGCATCTCCGTCGCGATGCGTCCGGCTTCAACCTCCAAAACGAGATATCCGAATGCGGCATCCGCCAAGTTGAAATTCCACATATTCTTGAATGCACTCTCGTCGACCTGTCCGGCAGCATTACCAGCGGCAACAGGGCCACCGAATGGATTACCGCCATTAGCAATGGAAGGCATCTTGTGAACAACATCCAGGGCATTCTCTAGAAGAGTCTTCTGGCCATCATTGGAGGAGATGGCTGCCTCCACCTCGGTTTTGACGGTCTCCCAGACATCGTTGAATGATGCCTTAGAGGCAGCAAGCTTGCCGCGATAGTGGTCCAAAGACGGGTTCACGGAGAACTCGTTGTACGAGGAGCCGTAGCGGAAATGGAGACCAGCGGAAATGGAAAAGTCGGCCTTCAGTGTAACGGATAGCTGGTTCAGCATGCCTTCGCGGGCAGGCGAGGCGTGGGTGACGAATACACGAGTCTCGGAGGGGTCGTAGACACGGTTGGCGGTGTCAATGAGTTCGCCCATCTGCAAAAGCGTTGTCCACATGGTACCTTGGCCGCCGGCAATAGTCGTCTTTCCTTCACCATTGTCGAAGAGCTTATGCATCACAACGGCACCTCCCAGGCCCAGCAGACGGAGCTTCACACCGCCAATATCGAGAAGGCGTGAGTTGGCCTCATCGATAATGTGAAGCTTGTCTACCTTGTACTCACCTGAGCGGAACTTCTCCAACACGCGCACATCTTCACAGGCACCCCAAACTGTGTAAACTGGGACATCAAGGGTGATGCGCTTGTCGAGAAGCATAGAGAGCTCAGAGAGGGGCAGTTGGTCGGGCGGGAAGCGCTGCTTAATTGACTGCTGGGGAGATACCTGTGCGATGGACCGTTTCACGTTCTCAGGGAGGAGGGGGGAGTATTGTGCGACATGCTTCAATGTCCTGTTCGTAGATCCGGGGTTAGCTGATGCTGTCTAGTCTATTTTGGTGCCTGGTGAGGCGAATGTGTTGGGCAGCAAACACGCGCCGAAAAGCTGGGGAAGAAAACTCACTTGTCTGCAATTCGCTCGAGGGAAGTATCATCGTAGAAACCAAAGTCACCTGTGTGAATGATGTGGTCGGCGCGGGCCTGCTTCGCAAGCTCGTTAAGAGACTTCAAGTTGCCTGGTTTACGGGTTCAATTAATACTGTCACTTTGCCAAGGAAAAGACCGCCAGAATGTAATCACCTCGGACGTCTGCAATGCACAAGATTCGTGTCGGTCCGCTCTGAATCACACGGCCATTGTTGGGGAGGAGCGGCGTGGCACCGGGGACAGGGCCCGCAGCCGCACCATTTGAGATAGGGTAGCCTTGAGCACCGAAGTTGGGGCGCGGCTATAAATGAAAAGGAAAGAATGATATTAGCCAAGCTTTCCAAGATCTCAAAAATATGGTATTCGGCGCGATTAGAAGCTGGGGGCAAATGCGCAGCTGCGAGGGGAGGTAAGGTTAGGGAGCCACCTACAGAAGCCATGAAGTTGTTGAATGTAAGTGTGGATGGGAGGAAGTAGAGGTATGGGTGAAGATGAAGGAGGAGAGAAAGAAGGGAAAAGAAGGAAAGGAAAGGATGAAGGTGTGTCGAGGGGAAAAAGATGTCGAAGGTTCACTTTCTCATCGATGAAGCAGCAGCCGTGACATGAATATTAGGTAAGCCGCCCCTGGCAGGTACCTCAGGCAGTGCAAACAACACTTCTATTCATGCATGGAACTAACTAAATACATTAAATTGACTGATCTGATTGATTTGACTACATGACAATACTCTCGCCTGCTACTAGGCGATGGTGATTTTTTCTTCTTCATCCAGACTGACCCAAGATATAGGTCATTATAGTCTAACATTGCAAGTGAGACAGACGCTTCTTGCCCGATTATCCGGGCTAGGAACTGGCATATGATATGTAGGCATACATCCCAAGGTGCTTCACTATTTGCTACGTAGATATCCTACTATATAGCCCAGATGATGACATGGCACGCTTATTGTCAGACCAGCGACAATGTGTATCAAAGTTCTTCGATATGATTTCCAACGAGATATTGCTGCCTATCCAACTTTTGTCTGGCAGGCTCTGACGCTGCTTGACCTCGACATGATAAGGACTGAATGGATCGAGGACCCTCAAGTGCCAACAACGCAAAATGTCCACCAACAGTTGGACGGGCCCGACACAAGATAGGAACTCCCGGCTCATTTCCATGCGCAGAAGTCGCAACATACCGATCAGAGAAAGGCCACTTGTGTTTTCCGTTGGTCATGAATGACCACAGGTCATCGACAAACTCGTCTCTGGTTCTAGTCTCAAAGGTGCCAGCCAGCCACATATTCCAATCTGATTTGGCCCAGTCCTGGCGGTTATCGAGAGCCACACCATATTCGCCACGAACAGATCTAAAAAAGCTATTTCCCATCTGATAGACAGCGTCGGTGAATACCTCCAGACCCAGCAACACATCAGGGAAGAGGTTGTACGGTGTCTTCCAAGTAGCTGGCCAGTCAGGATATTCCAGAACGAAATGTGTCTGGTCTTTGTCTGTTCCCAGGCCCTGCTGGAAGAAGATATTGGCATGCTGCTCACCAACACGGGAGTAGAATTCATATCCACTCATCTCCCCAAACGCCTTGAGGCCAACTGCAGCCGTAATTGCCAGATTTGTCTCGTTGGCGAGAGGTCCAGCTGCATCATTCGACGATAACTGATTAGCAATATCAATACTATTATCCACCAAATAATCTGCATACTTCTGGAAAATCTCCATATATTGCGAAGTCCAGTCGATATCGCCAGTGGCTCGAACATATGCAGCAACTAAGATAAGCAGATTTCCACACTCCTCGATGGGCATTGGCTCTGCTTCTTGGTCATCATGACCAATGGCATTGGGATAATGAGTACCAAGGTCATGGATCATGTATGGCAAATGCCAGCGATCAGCAGCAAGGTACTTCATTACGGGTTCCAGCAACAGTCGGATGTAATCTGGATCCATGACATAGTAGATTGGGAAGGCGGGCATGATCACATCGATGGTATTGATATTTCCATTACTCGAAAGCTCCTTGATAAAAGCCAACACCTCGCCGGTGTCGAGAGAGCCATTGGGAATAACCAGTTCGATTCCTCCGTATGCTTGTCGGGTCGAAAGAGCTAGGATATCCGCGTACTTGGGACCTGCAGCGGCGACAGATAATGCGACCAGCTCCTGATCCAGTTTCAATGACTCCAGCAATGCGCCGCTGTAGTCATCCAAGAAGAACGAGAGGGCACTCGATGTGGTCGGATACTCTGCACGATAGAAACCTGTGTACGCTTCTCCCAGGTAGTTGATGGCGGCTTCTCTCTCGTACCCGACCACGAAGTTCACAGAAAGCCCACCAGTGACTTTGCCAAGATTGTGGGCCAATGCGATAACACTTCCCTCGCCCCAGGTACTGTCCTCGCCACATAGTTCACCGGCCTGGACGAATTGACCTCGTACATCCTTGAGGCTTCCCGAGAGGGCGGACAATTGAGTGAAGCTAGAAGATTGAGAGGCAAGGATTGCTGAGCCCCAAAGAGCCATGTCGTCTGCCTCGGCATACAGCGGTGCGTCTTCGATGGTGAGTGAGTAGATGGCTAGGCCGTTTTTCTCTTCGAAGTCGCGCTGTGAGCGGCTTTCTTGGCCAGTCCACCTAGCATCGATGTCCGAATAAATCTGGATCTCATGACCTCGCGATTTAGACACATGCACAGTTAAATAACCTGTTAGTGTTAGTCAATTCAATAAACAATCGACTTTATTCCGTGTAACCCACTAAAAGGAAGCGACTGCCGAACATAGTTCGAGGGCGACACAGGCGACAAGAAATCTAGCGTGATTGCCACGGGGCCAGCCGTGAGATCAAATATTGAATGTGTCGCAGTAAACTCAGCACGACGCACTGTCGCAGGGCGGATATTGTTCGCGTCCGCGTCTGGCACGCCCATCAGACTATATGCCTGACCATTTACACGGACAATTACAGACCAGCCGAGGTCTTGGCCAGCCCAGAATTGGGGTTCGGCATAGGGAAGCTGCTGTACTCGGTCGCTGGGCATCCATGCCGATAGATACGGGTTGCGTACCGCTAGCGGGTAAGATGGCGGGAGAACAGGGCGATGAGTTACTGAACTCGACTCCTGGCCCGAATAGAAAGAGAGCAACGATGCATAGAGGGAGCTTAGCCCGAGTGAGCTTAGGTTAAATCGCATGCTGACATTCGTCCATGCGTCAGAAGTTGAAGTCTGTAAACAAACGCACTAGCATATATTATAGCAATATGAACAACTTAAGATATCAACATCCAAGTCCTGGAGGGAAGTATATTGTAGAAGTGTGAAGGTGAAGATATAAATAACCCCTTGCCGATCTCCCTGCGTCATATTGTGGGGAACCCCCATAGTACTTACGTAGATAGGGCTTTGCTGTATAGCGCCGGTTTTATAAGCTCAGAGTCAGGAGTAAATTCTAGGAGACAGAGAAGTATAAGCTAACGGGATTTCGCTAGGACCCTACCCGTCAATTGGGGTTTAGGGTTTCCGGTACCGTTGTCGGGCAGTGTCATTTGAACAAGAAGCCATAAAATTCATCTATTTTCATTTCTATGTGTATCTACAGCTGCGCCTTTTGAATTCGTCGCCCAATCTCATCGAAATGAATCTGCTTCCCGGACACCAGTGCCTCCTGGAGGTAAGAACCAATCTCAACGGCCTTGACAGCATTGCTCAACTTCATGGGCAACGGCGTGTTGTCCAGGCAGGCCGCGGTGAAGTCATTCGCCTCCTGGACAAAGGCAGGGCTGAACCGACCCATAAAATTGTGAGGGATTTCGCGAGTGATGCCACCGTTGTGGAATAAGTTGACAAAATTCCGCTGGGGGTTTCCATTCACGGTCAACTTGCCCTCGGTGCCAATAATCTCAGTGGTGTCCTCCTGGCCGGCGGCCATCATGCGCGAGCAGTAATAGTAGGCGATCTTGCCATTCCAGAACTCCACAATACCCACGGCATTGTCATAATCGTTGTACTTCTTCAGCTCTGGTTGGACTGCGGTGATACCGTGGGCAGAGATGCTCTTGGGCATGATTTCATCCCCAAAGAACCATAGGCTGAGGTCAATGTCGTGCACAGACATGTCGACAAAGACGCCGCCGGACCAGGCTGCATATTCGACGTAGAAGCCCGAGGGATCAAACTTGTCACAAGTCTGGCTGCGGATAATGGCAGGCCGTCCGATGAGACCATGCTCCATCTTGGCGTGGGCATCACGGTATGACTCGTCGAAGCGTCTGGAGAAGCCACACATCACCTTCAGATGGGGCTTCTTCTTAGCAGCCTGAACCACTGCTCTGCACTTGAAAGAGATATTCATCAGCATTCGTCTTGATTTCAAACAGAGGAAATTCATACCACTTCGACATCGGTAGACAAGGGCTTCTCGCAGAGAACGTGCAAGTCTTGCTCGATGGCCTTGATTGTCTCCTCCGCGTGCACGGAGGTAGCCGTACCAATAGCAACAGCCTGTAGACCTGGATGCTTGAGCATTTCATCATAGTTGGTGTAGAGAGTCACACCGTGGGGCTCCAGGTTCACTCTTCCCCATGTAATCTCAGCAGGGTCTGGAGTGAATGCCGCAACAAGCTCTGCGCGGGGTGTCTTCTGTAGGAAATTGATAGCATGGAGCTTGCCGACTCGACCAAGGCCGGCCATGCCAACTTGTAGTTTTTGAACTGCCATGGTGTGGAAGGATTGAACAGAAGAGTGAATAATTGTCTTTTGGAACCCTCAATTTCCTGGGTCTTGGAGGGGGTTTAAATAGATGGGAAAGAAGCTGCTCTACCTGCATCTTGATCAGTATATTGCTGTTAGCCTTCAAGGTAATATGTCCCGTCAAGTGATAATTGTTAAGTGAACGGAAAGAATTGCCGGATGCAATGAAAGGGGAAGGTTTGGGTTCCCCGCATCCACGTTGTGATTGCTTTGCTTAGCTACGTAATGCCAAGACTATCTACTTTCTAGGTGGGCAGCCCCGAGGAGACGAAAAGAATTTCCTCTTTTACAAATCTTCCACATTGAAAAGAGATGCCTCCAAGAAAGAATCGCCTAATAGCTAGCTGGTGGGTTAGCCAATATTCAATATATGAAGATCTCTGCTAATTGTGACCTGTGCAGCCAACGATGTCGTGGTAAGTCCCCGGGTAGAGATCGACGTACAGCGCTGAAACACAGACAATTGCACAGTCCGACACTTTAGATGTAAGAATTATTAACTTAGAAAGAATGGGGTATACTGATCAAGTAACATAGGTGACATCAATGACCTGGATTGTGAGCACTGTCAACAAGCTGGTGTGGATTGTGACAGAACCAATGTCCGGTTTCGCAATGGCCTCTCATTACCCAAAGAAGCTGAGATTGCCTTCTCAGACCAGAGATTCTGGCCCCAGCTGCGTGGCAAAGGTAGGCACGGGCTAATGATTTGCTATAACATAAACTTAAGCATAATTTCTAGTGCGTTTCCATGATGAAACACCCGAGATCGCTAGCCTGTACTCGACTCCTCAGCATGGCCAGCCGGCTTTTACCAATAAAATTGGTTGCAAAGTAACAGTCGGGCTGAGAGAAGAGCTCGGTATGCTGAGTGGTCTGCTAGTACAACAACCATATGCAGCTAATGGTACCACCAAAGATGCCTTAGCCCAATTTCCAGTTTCTACAGAAAGTTTGTCGCCGTCTGTTCTATCCCTGTCTTCTCCAAGATCAATCGAATCAAAAACATCATCCAATCCTTCGCAACCGCTAAGCGAAAGGGAAGCCATACTGTTGAGGAATTTTATTGAGAATATGGCGCTCTGGGTGCGTGTATGCCCGACGACAGACCCACCTGCAGCCACTGATTAGGACAGGCTGATATCACGGACCCCCACCGCCATTTTGAAACAGAGGTGTCAGCTAGGGCATTGAAAGAGCCCGTCTTACGCTATGCAATTTTTGCATTTTCTTCGCGCCATCTTGGCCGACAGGACAACAGCGATGTAACAGAGGCACTGCAGTACCATAATCGTTGTGTTCAACTGCTTATTCCAGTCCTTTCTGGGCCTCACGACCACATCACCGAGGATATTCTAGCTGCAGTCGCTATACTCCGCCAGCATGAGGAAATGGATGGTCAGTCATCGATGCGGACAAGTAGCAAATAAATGCTCACGTATTCCAGGGGAGGACAATCAATTCCATCTTACTGGCACAACCCACATACTGAATACAGTGTCGGCCTTTGGCTCTTCGGGTGGCCTGGGCGAAGCTGCTGCCTGGCTTTGTTTGCGGCAGGATATCTATATCTCACTAACCAGCCAACGGCCTCTGCGAACCAATCTACAAAGCTTTCACCACTCAGATGTGTTTCAAAGAAATGATGACTCTGCATGGTCCAGCAGAATGGTGTTTCTGCTTGCTAATGTTCTCCAGGGTGCTTTCACAAACTCCACTATAACACAGGGGATAGACCACGAGATCGAAGAGTGGTATTCCACCAAACCGCATACCTTCGACCCGGTTAGATCAGTCGCACAAGGTCCCGGGCCCGATCAACGACTCCCTACCATGTGGATGCTGCTACCCGTGCATGGTGAATCCCCATAACATGTGTGTATGGTAGACTGGAGACTGACATTGACTCAAATGGCTGGGCAGTTATTGGCATTCAATACTACCATATTGCCAAGATTGTTTTGGCGCTTTCCGATCCTTCACGGGCCTCCTCCACCTATGAGAGTTTGCGACATTCCCGAACAGTGGAGGTTTGTTGAACCACTAACTCTTTCGGTCGGTGCTCACGCAATGGATTTAGAAGAATGTACGCCACCATCTGCTTATCGTCATGGGATTGGCACAGTCCAACACGAAAGCGGAGAACACGTTGTTTACTGCACGTCATAGTCTAGTCGCCTGTGAGTTACCACACGGTTATTCTTTAAGTATTCAACTGACTTGACAGGGGGTTGGGTCCTTCGACATCCCCTCGATCAAAGGGCTGCCGAGTCATTATTGCAAGCCATGCATGCAAGGACTGGTTGGAATATGAATCCCCTCATCGACACATTGCGCGCACAGTGGCAAGAGATGGATGAAAGTTGAGTACTATGGTAAAGAGGGTATATGCTCAAGAAGAATTCAGCCGAAGATGAATGACCAGGAATTTGGTGAAAATACCCGATGGGTTCATGAAAGTTGGCGTCAGGGCCGGGTGTATAAAGAAGGGATCAAGGGGAAGATCACAATCTCAGGGGATCTACGTCGTACGTAGTCGCACCCCACTCCTTTCCATTTAAATCAGCGCACATCCTTTTCCTTTCCTTCAATTATATTCTCACACATCTGCAGAGAAGAACACTTGATCTTCATCACACCCTTGTCTCACCCCCGCAAATTCAAACACGCTAGTAAAAGCGGATCCCGTTGCCTCGGCCCTCAACGCGCGTGACAGTATTGGCTCGATTCTCTCGCAAACATGAATACAATCCTCGGGCTGGTCCCAAGAAGTCTATGGAAATCCGATTTCTCGGGTTTCGGATGGAAATTCTGCTATACACCCATCATGCAAAACCAATATTCTCCGAGCGCAAGCATGAACGCAAAAGAGCTTGACACAGTTTCAACTCCACATTGCCCACCCCCGCCTTCTTACAATGACGTGAGCGGCGCCGTATTCATAGCCCAAGATGGCAAACCTCAATTTCTATCACCAGAGGAAGAGGTGGAGCGACAACATCGACTACAACAAGCGGTGCGCGAGAAGATGTTAGGGTTACCACGAACGACAAAGTTCGAATGGCACCATGGGACAGCAGGAACATCAACATCACCAACATCGGAAACCACAGAAGCTACAGGAACTGTGGAAGAATTACAACTACCGCCGTATACACCTCGAGAGATGGATCGGTTTTGACAGAGCCTTGGATTCCCTACTTGTACACAGGGTACAAACCGCAGTACACTTTATATAGACTGCGTGAAGGGAGCCTTGTATAATAATAATGCACCGAGGGTTCGCCTTTTGATTTGATGGCCGTATCCACTATTTGTACAAGAATGTTGTAGATCTAAGGCTTAGTTCCGGAACAGTTTCAAGCCACCTTCCTCCCGATCAATCTCATCCTCTTCATCGCTGGCACCCTCATCGCCTTCACCGAGCAAACCACTGGCCGATTTGCCGAGCAGGGAAGCAAAGAACTCATCTCGTGCGCGGGTAGACCAGGAACCACGGTCATCGGGGGCCATGAAGTTCTGAAGCTTTTCATGCACAGTGTACTTCATCTTGCGGCCCTTGGAAGCACGGGTATCAATGTCTCGCTTGACCTTATCGTTGCGCATACCAGTGATGGGATGGATGGGTAGGCGGGAAGGCAGCTGGTGCAGGTTGTCAAAGCCATTGGTCATGGAATCGGATGAGGACATGCGCTGTTCAACGAGATCGCGCAAAAGGGACTGGTAGAAAGCTCCATCATCGTAGAGAGGTTCTTGCTCAGAAGTGCGCGAACGCTTGGAGGATCGTTCTCCAATCTCTGTGGCGACTTGAGCGTCGAGAACGGCTGTGATGGTCTGTTGGCGACCGGAGGAAGAGCCGAGCAATTTGCCTCTGGCGTTGGGGAGAGATGCAGAAGTCCCACGGACTTTTGAGGACCACTTGTCAAGAACGGAACGGCGGTGGGAAATGGACTCGGACTCCAATTCAGACATGCGTTCCCAGAGCGAGGCAGAGCTAGTAGCAGGCGAAGCGGGGGAGGGTCTCTTGCGCTTTTTGCTGCCTTCTTTGGCGGTAGCATCGGCCAGGGCGGTACGTAAACCTTCGAGTGTCGACCATAACGCAAGTGCAGCGGACTCCGCCGACTTAATTGCTTCCTCATCAACAACTTCCTCTTCGTCGTTCATCGCGTTCTCTCCGTCTGCTTCGGTTTTCGAACCCAAAACAGCAGCAATACCGTTGATAGACGTCAATCCACTCTGAAGCTTCATTCGCGCGTTAAGGAGCGCATCAAAAGTGGTACGTTGTTGCTTGACAGCCTTTCCCTTCGTAGCATCGGCCTTGGCTGCCGAGGAGATTGTCGCAGCGATAGTTTTCTGATCCGTCGCCATTAGTTTTCGAATTTCGTCGCGGTCACCAGACGGTCCGCTTGTGTCGCCATGTCGGACTTCTGGGCGACTCCTCTTGGAGTGTTTGTCGACCACCTCCTTGCCATGCTCCTCGCCATCCTCATCGTCATCGTCATCCTCCGCGTCACTCTCACCATCCTCTTCACTATGTTCATCCTCATCTCCCTCGATGTCCTCATCTGAGCCCTCCAGGGCCAGGGCATCATCGGATTCTTCGGACACGGAGAAGCCTTCCGAGTCTTCGTCATCCTCACTTTCGGTGCCTAGCGCCGCCCGGCTGACCCGGGCACCCTCATATTGTTTGCCCAGGGGGAGGGGATCATCTTTGCGGAGCTTCGCTTTCCTGTTTGATTATCAGCGAGTTGTTCACAGCCAAATACACCTATTTTTACATACCCAACAGTCTGATAATGCTCTCTGCCAGTATTCACTTCGTCTTTATCTTCATCCTCATCATCACTTGATTGTTGGCCATTATCGATATCCTCCGGGTCAAAGTCTATGCGCCAAGTAAGCATTGAGTGTCCGGTAACCAAGAGAATCTGTAGATGAATCATGCATACCTTTAGGAGTTGGATCTTCAAAATCAGCCAGCTGATCAGCAAGGGAACGAGCTGCGCGTGGTTTGCCCATGGTGTTTGGTATGGGGAAAGAAGAGGTTGACGAGCAACTTTTTTTTGTGGTTTTTCCGGATAACGGATTATTACTCCTATCTAGGTTTAGCGTTTGTTGGTGGTATATATTCACGTGGGCGGTATACGGCGTGGGAGGTTCAACTAGGCAGGCGGTCGGGCTTTGTATCAGCAGTATCGCAGTGGATATCCTGCACTGTATCTTCTTGAACTACTTCTGTTGCTCACGGATTATTGAGTCTTGTATCTTTCCTTCTCATCTGCCTCATCTGGCCCGTGAGTATGTTGGCCTCTCCATCTAGTGCCATAGCTAGGGGCACGAGGTTTTTTTCCACCTGTCGAGCTCTTCAGCATGACAATCCTTTGGTTAGTTGTTACATTGCATTCTGGAGCTCCTGCCAGCTTAGTGATTGTTTCCATGTATGGCTGTTTTGACTTACATTAACGAACTATTAACAGGGACTTCCACGGTCTGGTACCCCGCCAACTTTCCGTTCGCGCCGAGGGATGCCTGAAAAGCGCAAGATTCGAGATGTCAAGAAAGTTGTTGCGGTCTCTTCAGCAAAGGGAGGAGTTGGCAAGTCAACAATAGCGGGTATGCTGATATCCTCCATACTTATCCATGTCCCAACCCATGTAGCCACAGCATAAGCCCTGTGATCACAAGTGGAACGAACAATCGCTAAATATATCTTATCAGTCAATCTCGCACTATCATTTGCACGCCGTGGTATCAAGACAGGAATTCTTGACACCGATATCTTCGGTCCTTCGATCCCCACCCTCCTAAATCTCTCCGGCGAGCCTCGCCTCGACGAAAGTGAGTCTCCTTTTCTAAGCTCATCGCCCTTGTAGCGATGATCAATATGCTTATGAACATTGCCAGACAACTGCCTCGTTCCTTTAACAAACTATGGCCTGAAATCAATGTCAATGGGATACCTCCTTCCACAAACACAAGCCGACAGCACAACAGGCGAACTACCCATGGACACAACCCCAATATCATGGCGCGGACTAATGGTAACCAAAGCCATGCACCAACTCCTCCACTCAGTATCATGGGGTCCACTGGACGTCCTAATTCTCGATCTACCCCCGGAACTGGCGACGTCCAACTCACAATCAACCAAGAAGTCATCATCGACGGGGCCGTGATCGTATCAACACCCCAAGACATCGCACTCCGCGACGCGGTGCGGGGCATTGGGATGTTCCAGCGAATGGAAGTACCCGTCCTCGGAATGGTGCGCAACATGGCATATTTCGCGTGTCCACAATGCGGGACTCAGACCCGTATATTCTCGCATGGTGATAGCCACCACCACGCGCACGGTGAGAATCATGGTGTAGTGGCTGAGTGCAAGCGACTCGGAGTCGACTTCCTTGGTGATATCCCTCTCGATGCTCGGGTGTGTGAGGATGCTGATCGTGGGATGCCGACTGTTGTTGCGGAGGAAAGTGATGAGCGCAGTGCGAGACGGGAGGCTTTCCTTGGTGTTGCTGAGCAGGTGGCTCGGAAGATTGGCCTTGATTGGCGCTGAAGGGTCATTCATCTTGCCGAGATGAGAGTTATAAACATTGTATATCATTATATTAGAATTGTATCATCCGGTGGCTGGCTACTGGCTACTTATCTCCTTCGGCCTTGGGGGTTTATTCTCAATTGTTGCCTGAAATGCTATCAACTTATCTGCACTCATCATCGGCTTACAAGACAACGGAGACTGGTGTAACTTCAAAATTGGGGTATAGATTGTATTCATTCTCTTCCATTTACAAATGACGGTCGACTGCCAAAATCGGGTATATTTAACACGAAACAAAAATAACAAAAGGAAATGGGAAACCCCTGCATAAAGCTTCAACAAAAGAGCCAAAAAGAAAACCAAAAAATATTCAAAATGACGGTTTAAATGACACAGGTGGTGGGATATAAGTGGCAATTCTATAAGGCTTACTCGGCGGTTTTGTAAATCTCCCTGTCCGCCATTTCAGGACGGTGCGACATGGAGTCCCGACCAGTCGCAGAGAACACAGATAGGGTATCTGTAGAGCGACGGCCATTCTCACCAGCTATCATTGGGGAAATCACACCCCGCGCGCCTATCACAGCTCGGTTGCTAGCGTTATCGGATGCCATGTTCATGAAGGCGGAATAGTCCTTGTCGCCACCAACGGTACTGCCAGTGTCCGACATCATCTCGCTTCGACCAGTGCATGATCCTGCAGCGGATGTTGGCCGGTACCTGCTGTGAGCCAACGAGAGATCGGATTTCATCGGGAGAGTTCCTGCTGCGTGAAAGAGACCCCTCGTGCTGGCGCTCTCATCGGTGAATTTGTTGTTGTTCACCCCAGGCAATATAAGGATTGGGCCAGCGCTTTTCTCCGAAAGTGGTCGAGAGAATGTTTCGGGATCTGTGGAGATACGTCCAGTGGAAGAATCGCCGTTATTATGGTGTTCCTTTTCATCCCAGCTGACAGCAGTGTAGCCGTTAGACTGCGATTTGTTGTCGGTAAGGTCTTTGTCTAAGACTTTTTCGGTTTGAGGATTCGTCGCCGGAGTGCTAGACCATGCTCCAGCCTGCCCAGCATCAGTGCTAACACGGGTGGAACGTTTGCCTGATTCCACAGCCTGCTTCTCCATTTCGATTCTGCGCTCGTCATGTCTGCTTCCCCAGCCGCTCCACATCATCATACCGTAGTTCTTTTTGGCATGTCGTTTTGGTAGTACACCTGGAGCAGCTCGTCGAGCGGCCAAAGAGCTTGGGGGAGGACATTCGCCATCAAAGTCCTGGAAGCCATGCGCCAGCTCTTTCATGCGTCGGGTCTGAACCCGAAGCTTCTCCTTGGCAAATCTGATATCCCATTCCTTCTTTGCATCCAACCACATTTGGATAAGCACGGGGTTAACTGCCCCTACTTTGGCAGGGGGGAGATCTAGCACTGGGTAGGAAGAGGGGGGATCTAGCTGGAAGACATGCCCTCGTTTATCGATTCTTTGCCGTATCATGTGCTCATGGAAGGCTGGAAGAGGATCCCCGGCCTTTCCGACAGACGAAGGCCCAGGTCCACTAGGCGGACGGTTCAGTGCGGTTTGGAGGCCCGGGATATCTTCATCTTCTGAGCTGCTTGACGAAGCGGCCGAAAGAGCACTATCATCCGTAATTTCAACCTCGCCATTCTGTGCACGAGCCAGTGCCCAAGAGCCAAACTGGGCAATGGAACGGAACATGTACTTGGCTGGTCGCGTGAAGCTCAGAGTTGGAGCGACATGGCATAGGTCGTCCCAAACCTGAAATTGTACATAAGTTGGTTCGTATTTGTTCAAAGTTTCCCGGGTCGGATCGTTCTCATCGAGATATGCGTCACTGGGTGGGTATGCTGTCGGATTGGCTGCTTTGTGGGCCACGTAGAATTGCTCGTCACGAAGCGTCTCACCGCCGCCGCTCAATATGTGTAGAGGCGGCAGGCCACCCAGTGAGGGTTGGAGTACTGGCGAAACAAGAGGGTGGGACATGAGTTGGTTCGTCGTGTACAACTGGATTTGGTCCTTGAGTTCGACTGTCTTCCCGTCCAAAACAACGTGAATATTATCGGGTTCAGCATGCAAAGTAGTAGGACTCGGGGCTTGTTGCAGGCCAGGGTAGGCAGCCTCTGCTGGGGCTGAGGTGTTCTCGTGGACAGTATAACCACGGATGGCAGTCTCTTCAGCAGTGCTGTTCGGTTGGGGAATAACTCTGTTAACTTCCTCGGCAGTCACCCTTGGTTGGCGTGACAATCTTTTTATTTCCAGAATTTCATCGGCATTGGGAGGAGGCCAAGCGGCCGAAGGCTTATGCCGGAAGCCATAAGCAGGGACATAATCACCTGGGTTGTCTTTAACAATACTCGGGAATGAGTGTGTCAGATCAACCCAGGGTGAGATCAAGATAGCGCCCGCGGGTAAGGGTATACCTTGGTCTCTCATGATGACTAGCATCGATAGAGCCATGCCTCCGCCCGCAGAATCACCAGCAAGAATGATTTCCTTTGGTTTGTGGGACTTAAGCAGCCAGAGGTAAGCCGCCATACAATCATGCAGGCCACACGGGAAAGGGAACTGCGGCGACAGTCGATACTCCGGTGCAAACACACGTCCCTTCAGCTTGCGCGCATGTCGCTGCATCATATACCGATGGGTATCCACACTTCCGAAGAAATACGCCCCACCATGGATATAGAGCATCACACGATTACAATGCCTGCCGGCCCCCTCCGTTTGATTGTAGTGGTTCCGCATCTCAACCCACTCCCCCCTCAGCTCTTCGGACGGCCCACGCCATTGCCACCATTTCTCTCCTCCCACTCGTATGACGCCCTTGTGCCCTAGTTGCTTTGTGACAGCTTTTGCAGCAGAGGACAAGAACTCGTCAGGGATTGTGATGGTCTCGGTTCTCACCCAATGTGGGCTTGGGACCCATTGGCGAGTGAACGCCTGGAGGTCTTCGACGGGGTGTTTGGATGCATAGAATAGGAATTGACGAACAATCTGGATACCCTCATCGTAGGTAACGTGAACGGTGGGTTTGTTATGTAGCGATTTGCGATTCAAGTACTATAGATGGGACATCAGCTGAACAACCCTGACCATATTGCCACAAGAACTTACATGACTGATGAGAGTATGAAGGACAGTGGGGGTTAATGCCACACCTAGTGCAGCTGTGTGTAATGGCATACTGGTTCTGTTTGGGGATAGTAGTATGCCAGCTGTCGCAAAACCAGAAGAAACGAAGGAAAACCAAGAAACCAAAGCCAACGAGATTTAAATGAAAGACAAAAGGGAGAATATCTTGAAATACCCCGACGTCATTTAAGGAGAGGAAAAGGCACAGGAGAAGAAGATCCAATTGATTTGAGGAAAAGAGAGACCAGGGGCTATGATGTCATCGGGGAAAATAGACCTCGGATCTGCGGTGGATTTCGATCTGAACACCTCGATCTCTTCCTCAGCCTCTTAACCTCCACGCCTTTACAAATTGGCTCTCCTCGGTCGTCCAATCCAACTCACTGTCACAATATAAACTATCGCAATGATCCCAGCAATAACACAAGTTGCAATGACCGCCCCACGCGGTCCATGCGCAAGCTTAAATCCTAGCCCAACATTGATAATACCCAAGATCATCATCAACCGTCCAAACCAGCGGTGCATATAAGCAAAATGTCCTTTCCTCCCCGTTTTCCGGAAGAATATGTGCTGCAACATGCCCATGGCAGGTTGGAAAAGAGCAAGGGTTCCGACAATGATCATTCCGAGGATGGTATGGTAAGAATCGATCAATTCAATCTGCCGTGCCATAGAAACACCAACTCCAAGGCCCGCAATTGCCACAGCCAAAGTGAGGAGTTGAAATGTTCCGTGAATGTTCACCGTCCATTTGGATGGGAAAACATGAAGTCCGAGTGCGAAGAAAGGGAACATGACCACAAAAGCGAAGACCATGAGCATAGCATGAGCCGTCTTTTTCCTTCTGATTGTGTTTCGGAAGGCCGCATACTCCGGATCTTCTTCACTGGGGGAGATGGAGACTCGGTCCATTTGCGCGAAAGGGTTCACTAAGCTGCCGCCCGTCGCTCTTTGCAGGTCGATGAGCATGACACCGTGATAATCATGATGGGTGATATCCTCAGACACATTGACTGAATTTAGGGATTCTCCATATTTAATCGCCCAAATCCACGGACTCGAGGAGCTGTTTACGTTCTCTGTTCCCCCATTCCATTTCAGGCAGGTATCGCATTGAACATTGGCAGTGATGACTCCGTCGCGCACACCACTGCCATTCAGAATTGTAATATGGGCGTCCTTGTTATACAACGGTTGAATCTCCCCGACACCCGACCGCGGAGAAACAGTAACATTGTTGCCAGATGTGTACACCACAAACATATTGGCGCCTGCCATTTGCCTTCCTTGGCCCATGGCAAACCACTGCACTTGGCGCGTAGAATTCATCTGGAAGTATATGGGGCCCGAGCCCGATCTGGCGGTATTATCGGGGACATTGAAGCTATAAGTGATCTCATCGTGGCCTTGAGGATGAAAGCTTTGAACTTGGGCCAGGGCAGGAATAGCCCAGAGCCAAGAAAAAATATACCGAACCATTGCAGAAATCGAGATTGACTATTCGGGTTTCAGGAAGGGAGTCATCCCAATAAATACCTTCCAGCTCTTTGTTGCACGGTTGACATCCCAATTGGGCTACGTCAGATCCAAGAGTCTTTGTGGCTACGGACTTCTGAATTTTCCACACACATTTGGAATACTTCTCAAAGAGTTGAAATGTTACCTTACAGGATGCCTATTCGAGTAGCTTAAACTGACTATCTCTTTCCATGTCTCAAGCTATCTCAAGTCAAAAGGGCAATACGAGTTTACTGCGCCTCCAGGGCTCACCATGTCAAACCCATGTCGGCATCTGGAATTTCCGACCGCATCAAAAATCGAGGCTACCGCAATTCCTAATGAGTTCTTATTTTGGGTAAATATGAGTGGTCGATCCAGAGAACTGGAAGTCATCCCGATGGCAAAGTCTATATAATTGCAGCGTGCTATGTCCTACCTACGGTTTTGGCGTAAACTGATGCAGATTATGGGGAAATAGGGTTATACATAGTTTCAAGGTTATGTCCTTGTCTATTGGTCAATGATCTCATACAGAAAAGAAGACATGTCTACGTTCCATTAACTTGATATGTTGAATACAGACACCGCAATGAAGTTTTCTTTTGCTCTTAGGGCTTCCATTCCTGAACGTCTAGTATGGAAATACGGATGGTGTCAGTATGACAACTAACTACTGTTGAAGACAGAGCGTCATTATTGTGTCTCCCCGGGAGAAAAGCTCGAGCTTCATTCGACCAGTAGAGTCACTCAATGTCTCATGCCTATTTTTGTAACCCCTGCTATTTTATGATCGGCTCCTTTCTAGCGGATTTGTCCTAATTACAGAGAAATCAGTAAGCGTTAAAACAAAGACTTGGTTACTCTCACCAAGGACACAAATTCAGTTTGGTACTACTATGGTGAGAATGACCATTGCCACGCCCCCATGGGTGGTAGGTAGGCTTAGCTTATTCATCTTTTGTCAGCTCCTGTTGCAGGGATCCCCATTGGCTTTTGCAAGCAGACTACAACAAATTCAAAAGGCAGCACTATACCTGCAATAGTTTAGGATCACTCGGAGTCTTAAGGATGAGTCGCGGAGCAGTACGGCCAGCGAATCGGTGAGCTGAACAACATGCTCTATTTCAAGTTTATTAAACTCGGTCAATAAAATTACCACGGCCATGTGTATCCGTATGGCATTGTCTCCCTGTTTATGATGTAGGGTTATCAACATTGGTGCTAAAAACAGCTGATATCTGTCCAGATCAGACTATCACAACACAACCATGTGTCTCTGTATGATAGCTTAGGTCACTTGCTGTGAACAAGCGATGCTCTAACTTGGCGAAATCTGTTTTTATGTTTCCACCGCAGAGGCCGTGGTGCAAATTTCCTATCTGTTCTAGGAAAGGAAAATCCACTCATATCATAAGATAATGACAGCTCATAGCATGATATATTCAAGAATGGTAATCTAGACTCATTTTTTCTGTGCGCTTATTCTGGTGCTATCGCCCCTATATAGACATCAATAAATACATATAAAAAGACAAAAAAGAGGCAAAATATGTACAGTCCTCCCCTCCTTCCTTTGAATTGCTCTTGTCTGGGATGTCACCTTCTCTTAGCTGGTCCTGTTCCTATGTCTAATCTTCAAACACCATTTTTACCACATTGCTTGTTCAAATCAAAATTCTAGGTCATAGCGAGATATATTCAAATCATCAGGCAAGACCTTATGACTACGGATCCCGATACCTGTAAAATTCGAGGTCAGAGATTGTTGATCAGCCACAAGGTCCGCACAAGCTTCCATGCGGTACTCTGCAGAAATGAGATGTGGACAATATTTCCACTTTTCGGGCGAGCTAAGCAAAATGGGCTCAAATGATTGCAGCGGATATGGTCGATCGCATTCTCGTGCCTTTCTTGGCGCCGCAGAAGGTCCTCAACGCCGAAGCGGATGCCTTAACGAGTGTGCGAACATAAAAGCTACAAGCCATGCTAGATCCTGAGCCCAGTCACAGTCACAATGCTCACCAAATTATCTCTCGCAGTGGTGGCGCTGGTCGCCCAGGCTTTTCCCGGACTTGGAGATATTGAGCCAGCAACGGTCAAAGTGACAACCTCGAAAACAGTACGTGGTGAACTGGCCAATATTTATCTCAACTGGTTTGGTCAACAGCCAAGTTTGATCAAGGCTGTATATGCGCCCTGTAACGGCGAGGATTCATTGACGAAGGGGCAAATCATCGGACAGTTTTCAATCCACGATCATCCTCCCCAAAGACTGGTTTGGGCGGTTCCAGAGGAAGCTCCGGCGCACCATTGTGTATACGTATATGGGGTTGACGACTCCAATGAGATGCAAAAGACCTTGGGCAAAAGCAGCCCTGTCTCCTTGCAGAAGAAGCCTAAGAAACGATCTGCGGCAGACACCAATATCCCATTGCTAAAGGACTTTGATGCACAGGGAGCATGGTTCGATGGAGTGGCCAAAATCAGAGACAAAGCGGAAAGTAACGGAGGGGTTGCTTCAAAAAACTCGCCAAAGGATACCTCGATCGCGATTGTTGGAGGCGGGATCTCCGGGCTTGCAACGGGGTTGATGCTGGACAGCATCGGTGTACACAACTGGGAGATCATCGAAGCCAGCGATCGCGTTGGTGGCAGATTTCGCACAAAATATGTTGCCGACACTCAAGAATGGGCTGAGATGGGACCAATGCGACTTCCATACTCTGTCACTTACAAAGACGACAATGAGACACTCTTGTATTCTGATCATCAGTTGACTTTCCAAATGGCCAAGATTTTGAACAACATGAACAGGAATGAGTCGCAATGGAAGATTGATTTTATTCCCTGGATCCAACACAGTCCCAATGAGTTGTATGCTCGAGGCACTCGCCGTCATCCAGATGGAAGAATCCCAACGCGGTCTGAAATCGAGGAGGATCCAAGCCTGGAGGAACCCTCAGCAATGACAAGTTCCGAATACACCAACACCGAGAACCAGATGCACAAAATCCTTAAAGACGAAAGGACTCTCAAATCTCTTCAGAAAGATGTCTGGAGAGCCCACAAGACCGCCATGGACCAAGGGCTCGATGACTGGAGTGAACAGGCAATGATGCGACATGTTTTCAAGGCCAGTCAAAACATCACCGACGAAATCTGGACCTCATCCGACTACGATGTATTCTGGGATGAGCTGCATCATAACTCCAATCTCGGCCTGGATGGAAGCAAGGACAGTATGGGCGAAACAGAATGGCTGTGTATCGATGGAGGATTCAACCGCCTGTCCGATGCTTTTCTTCCTCATGTTCGTGACAGGCTTACTCTCAATCGAAAAATCCGGAAACTGGAACCAGTCAAGGGAAGTGATGGTCACACCCGCACTCGACTGTCATGGTACCCGAACGTCTTAAATCGCACCTTCGAATACAAAGAGTACGACTACACAATCATGGCAGCGCCATTCACCATGACCCGCTTCATGGATCTGCCCAAATTCTCCTCGGTCCTAGACCGCGCGATCAGCGAAGCCGGCCTGCGATTCAAATCTGCATGCAAAGTTGCCCTACTATTCTCCGAGCGATTCTGGGAAAGGGGCGACCGACCAATCTTCGGCGGCTACTCCAAGCCATCCAGTGACTCAGTCGGTGCACTCTACTACCCAGTCTACGGACTCAACGAGTCCCGTCCGGGTCTAATCATGCACTACCGTGGCGGGGATTGGAGCGACCGATTTGTGAGTTTCTCCGACGAAGAACACGTCCAGACGGTACTGGACTCAATTGTCAGCCTGCACGGTGAACAAGCGCGCGACCTCTACACGGGAGATTATGAGCGTCTCTGCTGGCTTGAGGATGAACATACTGCGACTTCTTGGTGTCGGCCGGATGTTGCACAGCATCAACTATACATTCCGGCTTATCATCAGACGGAGCATAACACCATTTTTATTGGAGAGCATACTGCACCAACGCAGGCTTGGGTTAGCTCTTCGCTGCATTCTTCTGTTCGTGGGTCGGTTCAGCTGTTGTTGGAGTTGGGTTTGGTGGATGAGGCGAAGGAACTTAACCAGCGGTGGATGGGGAGATGGATCAAGTTATAATGTTTCGGTCTTGGTTTGGGGTAAATTATTCTAAGAGAATGAAAATACTGTAAATGTGTATATACCGAATTTTAGGTGGCGATTTCCGTGCCGCTCCCTTAAGGGTACCCAGCTGAGGGGGTCTAGAAAAGACTTGGCGGGGACTAGAAAAATGCTTACCTAATTTCTAGTCCCCTTCAGCTTCTGATCTAGTCCCCCTAGGTGCCCGCCCAGAGCTTAAGTAGACCTCGGGGGCAGTAGCGGACTCATAAATTTAGTAAACCAGATATGCCCACCTTATAGCCTAAACACAATGGCTACTACGGCAAGTTTTTGGGTCCTAATTACATGAGTGGATGATTTATTAGTTAGCCACTTATTCTACGAGGATACATATAGTCATGATATTCTGCAAAACGCTTAAATGAGAAGGGTCATGGTAATCGACATAATCGACATAATCCATTTATTCATGCCATGCACAAAAGGCTTGACACAGAAGAGAAGCCTAATCAAACCCATTTTGAAAGTACTACCGGACAATCTTTAATTAAAAAAAAAAGTGATATAATCACTCAAGGTGAACAAACAACATTTGCCTTAACTTATCTCCCTCATCCCTCATAATCCTTTCCCACACATAGTCCTTTCCCACACATAGTATTAACCGAAGTTTACAGTTCTTCCTCGTCCTCCATATAATCATCATCTGGACAATCCACCTCTTTGAATACCCAATAAACACAATCAGCCGCATTCGCGGTCTGGTAAACATATCCAGTTGGGTACGTCGCCAGCCCATTGTAGTTATTGTAACTGTTTTTCAAATTAACACAAAGGGAGCACTTCTTCTTCTGCTCATCCAAATCACCCCCCTGAATAGCATCATCGCGATCACAACTCTGATGCGCCTTGAATGGCGCAATATAGTTCTCGATGTCACGGTGAATATTTGGATACAAAAACACTCCAGCGAAACCCATCCAGGTCGGACCCTTGGACCATGCCGAGCCGTGCCCATCCCAGAGATAAAAACGGTCATTCTTGTACACGTTTTGGTCGTCTTGCTCACGCTTGCAAGATCCCCGGGGGGAACGGCAGACGCGGAATGGGCGCCGGTTATCGTCAGCGTCATACCGGTAGTATGCGCCTTGTTGATAACCTAGCTTTTGCTTTTTGTTGTTTTCCAGTCGGTAACATTTGCCATAATAGAGGCCTAGCTCGTCCTTTTGTGGTTGGATTGGTGGCATGGGAGAATCATGGCATGGGGTGAAGAGGTTTTGGAGGCCCGGGAGGGGTGGCATCGGGGTTGATGGGGCACTATGGACAGAATGAATAAGGAAACAAGCTAAGAGGAAGTTGAGATATAGAGATAGTTGAGGCATATTGACGTAATGACCACTTGGTAGGATTGAGGACTGGTTGGACGACGGAGTTGTTGGTGTGATGCCGCTGCTAGAGTGTTGATCTAGAGTGTGGTCAGCTCGTCTATGCTAGAAGAATGACAGGTTTAAATATCCTGGCGTAGGCCCAACTAGTGGTGATATCAAACAACAAATTACCGAGCTTCAGGGTATAGTGGCAACATGCGTAAACTCTAGAACCTCTACGTGGATATCCACCCATGGTATGACTGCAGAAGCAAAGTAGGTAAAGCGAGCTATAAAGTGTTAATGTCATAAGAAAATGCATGTTCAGAAAGCCTTTTATGGGACAAAGTTAAATGAGAGCTTCTTCAAAAACCTGTATGGTTTCATTGTTAGGTGGGATCAAAGAAACGATCCAACCAGACACCAACAACTCTTGGAAGAACTACATTCAAGAAGATATGAAGTTATTTAGTGTTTCTTGCAGCTTCTAGCAAAACTCGATGAATCATAACTAATCTTTCCAGTGAGGCATTCTGCACTTAAAATGAGAACCAGGTCATCCTTTAGGCCTAACTTATTCCTATTGGCTGTTTTAAAATCCTGCTGTTACTTCTCTTAACCATTATGCTTCCCCAATTGCTGACCTTTTGAATTTTTCTTTTCTTTTTTGGCATTTCTCCCTGCTCCAAACTATATCTATTGAGCCATGAGATCCCTGTTGGTCTTCATAATATCATTCATTTCTATTCATGTACCGCTATGTGCAGGTAACACTTGTCACACAAGCAATGATGGTCCTGCATACTGTCCACAATATCCTTACGGTGGTGGCACTGGATTTCAGTCATGCGCGAATCAAATGTATCCACCGTACTATCCTGGGCCAGAGCAACCGTTTTACCATTATCCACCCGGTCATCGGAACCCTCTTCAACCTAGCTACCCTTCCTATCCACCTTCATGGCCTGGGAATGGATTTGGCCCACCTGGCTTAAGGCCTCCCTTTTACCCTCCCGGGTTTGAACATTCATATGGTACTAAGAGTCTTTCTCCATCCACCACCAGGTACAGTGAACTAATTCAATCACCTAGGATCGGGATACCCCGGTGGGAGCCACTATGATCTATGGCTCCATTTCCTTCAACAGCAAGGACAGGGATCTCCACAGCCAAATCCCAATTGGCCTCGACCACCAAATGACAATTGCAAGAAATGTCCTCCTGGTCCTAAAGGGGACAAAGGTGATTCGGGGCCAAGAGGTGAACAGGGCCCAGTGGGGAAACAAGGTGAATCCGGAACAAAGGGAGCTAATGGCGACAAAGGTGACAAAGGCGACCAGGGTGATAAGGGCGACAAAGGTGACCAGGGTGACAAAGGTGACCAGGGTGACAAAGGTGACCAGGGTGACAAGGGCGACAAAGGTGACCAGGGTGATAAGGGCGACAAAGGTGACCAGGGTGACAAAGGTGACCAGGGTGACAAAGGTGACCAGGGTGACAAAGGTGACAAGGGTGACAAAGGTGACAAGGGTGACAAAGGTGACAAGGGTGACAAGGGTGACAAAGGTGGCAGTGGCGAGAATGGTGACCAGGGCGACAATGGTGACCAGGGCGGCAATGGTGATCAGGGCGACAATGGTGACAACCAACGTCCTAATAATAGCACAACTCAACAAGGCTTGTCGCTCTCGGAGCTCGAAGCCCTTCGGCTTTGCCAGCCCAAGTCAAATACCGATGGCAAAGAAGTCAAGGTTGGCGGTGTGACATACAAGATAAAATGTCGGCGAGTCATTGCCGGGGAAAAATACAGTGTATTCAACACGCATCGTCTTGAAGAGGCTATGGTCATTTGTTCAACCCTGCCCGGCTGTGAAGCAGTCGGCGCTAGTGGAAGTTCCATCGTCACATGGAACCCCAATCGTGATGTCGAAACAGCCCCATCACCTGAAGGAATAGTTGCTGTCGCAATGCAGGCGCGACCATCGAAAGACATTCCGCCAAACATCAAGAAGGCTCGAGGGAGCGAATGCCCAGACATTCATGGATCAACACTGGATGTAGGTGGCGTCAAATATGAGATCTTCTGCACAAGCAAGAGGAACACGCTCAAAGACCCCGTGAAAACAATGAGTGCGGAGAAAAATGTTTTCGAATGTCTTGCACTATGCTCCTCAGAGTCCACCTGCAGAGTTATTGCGCCAACGGGGCCCACACAGAAGTGCTCAATTTCTGACAAGCAGGAGTCAGGATTTGAAAACGATCAAGGGGAGAGTAGGATCTATTGGGTTGCTCGTGCCATGAATAGGGGTTAATTGGCTTGATACTACCTACGTATTGATATAGACCATGTCCTTCTGTCTCACTCCTGCAGAGAAGATTGAGGGTACACCAATTTCAATCTCCCAATGTAAATGAGCAGCATTAAAACTCAAACATGTCCAGAATACACTCATTAATTGAATAACATGAATATTTTTAACATAGGGATTCTCATATAGTCACCCACCTAGAAGGTTCTAAATTGAAGACTCGTGCCACCTTTACATTCCAGCGCTGTGTACAAACCTGTTCCGAGTGATACTATATTATGGCCGGAATCAAAATTTAATAGAACTTCTGCTTAGAGTCTAGCTCCACATCCTTGTCGAATCAATGGCGATTACTGCCAGTGGTGCAGGCAGCTCAGTCCACCTATAGAGACCCTCTCGTAGGCAACGATTCGAGCTTCAGCATCTGATCCGAGGTAATTTGCCAGAAAGTTTATAAATCAGCATCACTCAGGCTGGACGAACGCATACCGGGGAATGTTGTGGCGCCTTCCAGTTTGGGAAGTATTAATGTAACTCAAATTAATTTGTAGCATATCTGCATTTGCTGGCACCCCATTCTAATTGCTATCTGCATGTCACTTCACAATACAGTATAGCATGGCATGCCTGTTCAAACGTTGCTATGACACTATAGAAGCACCAATCAAGACCCTCTGTTCTACATGGAATGTCCCTATACTCGGCTTCTTCGGTGGAAGAATTATGAAGTACTATGGAATACGGTGAGGGAATCAAATCATATGTAATATGGCTAGGGAGCATTTTCCTATAACTAACCATACAAATCCGGTTGTATAGATGCTTAGCTTGACCCCACCCCTACCAAAAGCTTCTATGAAATCATCCAGTCATCATAGTGGTATCAACATTGTCGCAGCTGAAAAGGCACTTTACAGGGTTCAATCTGCAAACGGGGTGCATAACCTCGCCCACAGGCCATAGCAAATTTAAACAGAAATTATGCATAGCGGATATCATATAGGTGACTATGCTAGGGAAAGAGATAAAGACCATCTTTGTTATAACAGTTACCTAATACCATACAGGAGTTCTCCAGCTACCTTTCAAACGGCCTCTTGAGAGGGCTCTTAGTATTCTCTCAGTCCAAAGAGTAGACATGTCATTGTCTGATGCAACATCATTTGTTGGAGTTTAATATGTAGCCCTAAATGCTTTCCACAATCCCTCATTTCTTTATTGTACAGTCACATTCCCCTTTTTCACCTCTATCCCCCTTTTCTCCCTTTTCTCCTTTCTCGCCTCTGTCCCCCCTCTTACACTCAGGGCTCACAGGGCATGGATCTGGTTTAGGAGCCGGCGGACGATCTGGTTCTTGGGGTGGGTGTGGGTATGGGGGATAAGCAGGCATAGGATAAGGAGGAGGGATAGGATAAGGAGGAGGCATAGGATAAGGGTGCTGGTATCCAGGCGATGGTGGTGGATATGGCTGTGGTTGTAGTGGTGGTGGATAGGGTTGTTGCACAGGATAGGGAGGTTGGTATCCAGGCGGTGGTGGTGGCGGCGGCCGTACTTGATGATGAGGATAAAAGTGCTGATGATGATATTCTTGGTGGCCCATTCCATTCCCATTCCATCCAGGAGGAGGGGAGAACCCCCCCATATTCCCAAGACTAAAACATAATGGTGTATTGGGAACAACACTGCAGTAAGATGCGTACCCTGGTGGGTAGCAAGGGGGAGCAAAACATCCAGTAGAGAATTGCGCAGTGATACCCTGCAGATTAGAAATAAAAGCCCATAGTAAAATGAAATTGCCCTGCATTTCTGCACGGGAAATGATAGGCAAATGAAGTGATAGGAACACTCTTGTGGCTGAGGAAAGAAAAGTTCTCTATTGACATAAACGCACTGATTTATACTTTACTTGACTTGAACCCACGTAATTATCCGACATATCCGTTTCCAATTTTAACTGATCAGACCTGGATGAGCTGTCACAGTCTGTCACAAGCTGTCATAAGCTGCCACACCCGCATTCGTTTCTTACGTTTCGCTCTACCTTTGCATTCCATCCCTGCCATCAAAGGCAACGCACGGGCCAGGATTAAGTAGAGGTCGGTCCAATACCCTTTTTCAAGATCTATTCACACGAGTCTATGACTCTTTCATAAAGACGGCCGGTCCTGTCAAAACAGACCCAGCATGACGGATGCAAGGTGGCGTGGAAGTGGGAAGGACGTTTTAGGACTCCAACACCCACTAAGCTACGTCTCTTTACAACCCATTAAAGATCTACCGGCTAACTTACCTTTAATAAAATGTGACTAACATGGGAAGGTAGTGGTACATCTGGTGAATTTGCCGTCTTGTCAAATCCCAAGGTTCACAGAGTTGCATGACGTGACCCATCTGTTTATATTCTATGATTCATAAAAGATACAGTATGAGTATGGGGATAGGCAGTAGGCTTATGCCCATTAGCATTTGCCGTGCTGCTGTGTTTCTCCTTATTATAAGCCACTTGTTATCCTGAGGCCGTCGAAACACCGATATGCTGAGCTTCCCCATCGGATCTTGCCTCTTACAACACGGAAAAAGAGTCAATTATAGGCAATGCCTGTTCTTTCCAGCCTAAAACTTGTGGCCCTTGGCCTTCTCATATCACATCTATCTGGAGTAGTGATAGGCCTGGATGTGCCGCCAACGGGTGGTTTAGCAGGCGGCGCAGCTGGTGGAGGGCTTGGTAATACTGTATCTGGAGTTGGTGGGAAAGGTAAGGTCTTCCATCCTTTATACTGATGAATCGATAAAACAAGTGTTAACCTCTCGGTAGGGGGCCTGGGAGAGACAGTTCAGGGTCTTGGTATTGATCAAATTCTCAATCTTGACTTAGACAATCAAAAGGTGCGCTATACCGAGAGATGCATGACTATATGACTCAAAGCCTCGATGAGAGAAAGCTAAGTATATGGCTATAAACAGAAACTCGTTGGTGTGGGAGGCCAGCAGGGCGAAGCAAAGATCGACGTTCTGGCTGCAAGGCGTGCTAAAGAGAACAATAGTACAGTTGAGGAAGAGAAGCAAAAAATTAAGGATAATCAAAAGAACGACAAGAATACGAAGCAAAAGGCGGAAGAAGACCTGATAGCAGGCCGCCTCAATGTATTCTATGCATATGGCATGCAGAGTGTCGGGCAGAAGGTTCGTCCTAAATGGGTGCTGGTCTTTGAGAATGCATTCACTGCCCATGCATATTTTGGCCAGGTGATGCAAGACTATCAGGAGTATTACAAAAAGAGCAGAGAGAACTCCAAGGATCCACGTATGCAAAATTTACCTTCATATTATACAATTGCTCTGTCTGACTTGAAATAGGTCCTCATCCACAGATCTTCATTTTCCCTCATGGTGTCGGGCCTGAGGAGTTGGAGCGGGTCAATAAATACAAGGACTATGCCAACAAGTTTTTCTTCAACCTAGTTGATGAGAAGGCTATGCAGCTACCTGTCATTCCTGTGCAGGACAAGTATGGTTATGTCTTACACGGCACTAGTTAGGATCGCTTTCTTAAGGCTCTCGACGGCAACAAACCAAGGATCGTACTATTGGACTTCTACTACGCAGTTTCTTACATTCACAAATGTCATTATGAATATTTTGCCCGAGTATTTTTCACTAAATCCGTCTTCATCAGCCCTAGCGTTGTAATACCTCCATGCTCCGATGCTCTGCGACGTGCATACAAGGTTGTATCTGGCCTTCCCGGACAAGGAAATTACCGTCTCGTCGCGTCGACAAATAGTCCCCATAACCTTCGTATGCCCGCTTCCGGCTTGTAACCCTTCATTAAGATTATAGGAATATTATTCATTCCTACTTATCTGCTACATACTCTAGATAGATACATCTTGGCTGCCCCTACAAACTTATCAAGCCCTAACCCAGCATATTTCCACTCATTATCTAACTCTTCATATCAACGAGGAAATGAAGATCATAGACACTTCAACGACCTCACTCGCATTCCTCACATTCATTGATTTGTCCTTCGCTCAAGTCGCCTACATCTGCACCTCTAACACATTATGCACGCCCGTCTCGCTATCTCAACTAGGTCAACAACCATGCCTCAACCCAATGCAGCAACCAATAGGCGGCATCCAAAATCCCTTTCCTCAATTTGGATATGGCCAAGGTGGACTCTGTATGTGTTCACATGGCGGTCCTAGCCTGCCAAATTTCCTGCCACCCCAACAACCTCCATTCATCGGTATGATGAGTATGGGCGGCCAAGGCCCGCTATTTGGATATGGGCAGCAGCATATGCCGTGCCCACCCCAGATTATTCCGGGTGGGCAATTCATTCAGCCTCAACCTGTATATCCAGTCACTCCGCCACAACCTATACAGCCAGTCATTCCGCCTCAGCCTGTACATCCAGTCACTCCGCCTCAGCCTGTACAGCCAGTCATTCCGCCTCAGCCTGTACATCCAGTCACTCCGCCTCAGCCTGTACAGCCAGTCATTCCACCTCAGCCTGTACAGCCAGTCATTCCGCCACAACCTATACAGCCAGTCATTCCGCCACAACCTATACAGCCAGTCATTCAGCCTCAACCTGTATATCCAGTCACTCCACCACAACCTATACAGCCAGTCACTCCACCACAACCTGCACCCCCACAGACCTGTGCTATTTGTCCTCAAGGACCTGCTGGTCCGCAAGGGCCACAGGGGTCTCCAGGGCCTCAAGGACAGCAAGGACCTCAAGGACAGCAAGGACCTCAAGGACAGCAAGGACCTCAAGGACAGCAAGGACCTCAAGGGCAGCAAGGACAGCAAGGTAATCAGGGTGTTAGGGGTTCCCCTGGTGTTGATGGCAAACAGGGCCCTATTGGGCTTCCTTGTACTTCAGGGTGTGCCGAATCAACTTCAGGAACAGGGCAAAATCAAGACCCACATCCTGGAGGCATCGCCAAAGGAAATGACGCAAAGTTTCAAGAGACTGTACCTCCTGCGAGTGGAAATGGAATTGCCAATGGAAATGACGCAAGTTTTGATCCAAACGTGGCCATTCCCGCTGTCCAAAATGGAATTGCCAATGACAAGGATCCAGCATTTGAGAATTACATACCGCCAGTGGCAGAGAATGGAATCGCCAGTGGAGATAATGCAAAGTACGATGACAATGTGCCTCAGCCTACTGACCACACGGGTATTGCGAAAGGGGAGGGTGCAAGCCTCGAGAACACTGTGCCTAAGCCCGTGGTCAATTGATATATTTGCATACTATGGAGATCAAGCAGCACAGTTGGGCAAGCCGATATTGACGCATTTGGAAAACGTTGATGGCTACAATTCCGGTCTCATGATTTTATCTCTCTTCGTTCTATCTACATTTTGTGCACCTACGATTTCCTGACTCTTTTCTCCCCTTCTTCTTCCCTCTTGTTAAAATTTTCTCTCCGCTGTATAAATCCCTACAGATATACGAGCTTTTTTGCTGTACTTGACAATTACATGAGCTCTGCTACTCTGCCTAACCTCGGTCCCAAATTAGGCGATTACCCAAATTGGCGAGAACGAAGATGTTAGTAGTTTTGCGGCAAAATTGTCTAAACTGACAAATACTAGAATTTACCCCAAGCGCATAAAAGGAATTAACCAAATCTCACGACATTAACTAAAGACAGCCATGCAGTGCTTGTAACAATTTTTTATAATATGCTATACAAGCTGTGGTGAGGTTTTTCGCGGATTATCGAATTAATTAACATACTTCACAACTGGTTTTAGAAACGGTCTAATGATTTCAGCTTATATGTTGTCATAGTACTCTTGAGGTGGAATGCTTACACTGTCGTTTATGTATTAAAATTTATATCTAATGTATGACATTCATCATTGTCTGCTTGGACTATTAGGGTATCTAATCATGTTTGCTACCCAAGCCTTCATCTCTCAACGTCAGTTGTTACATAGAAGGACGCCTTCGCCGTTGACAGTCCTCCTGGTATCATCAAATTTTATCTCTACTCCAGAAATTCTTCCTTTCTCTCTTAAAGTACTCGTTGAGAGTTTAACTTACCGTCCACTTACCTTTAAACCCAACAAAGATTACTAACACTAGCCTTTTACCTACTGGCACTTAGTTTGGTCAATACTTATAAATAGATTATGTCATTATATAGTTACAATCTAACTATTTAGAAGTTTATGCAAGTTAATCGCGAATGTAAATATACTAGTTATTTACATAGATATTTTTCTAAGTTACTGGTTCAGCCTTTGGGCCATTGACCAATATTCCTCACTGCTGTACATAACTCATTGGGTTTTTTTAGACCCAATGTGGTCGACCAACTTTCCAGTTACGACTACGGTTTATTGCTAGAAAAGTCATTACATTTCCTACTACTCACCGAGATAAAAAAATTATCATCTTAAAGCGGTAATTAAACCTTTGATTATAAGGGATTTTTTCCCTTAAGGTACCCAATTTATCTTTTACTACAGTCTATTTTCCGACTGTATCCAGATCTCGATCGTTACCCTACTTCTGACCTGTGGATCGAACATCCAGAGCACAAGGGTCTCTGAAAGATCGCCAGCCGCAGTGATGGCCATGTGAGCTTCTCACACGCAGAATGATTGTATGCTTCGCGTCTCGAACCTGAGATTGAGGGTCATCCCGCCGTCAAGTCAGCCTTGATTGGTGGGCATGGTTATTCGGCACCGGTGCTGCTTATCGAGTTATATCCTGGAACCGTCGAGGATGATTCTCATGATCAATTCCTTGCTTCCCTGCAACCGAACATAGAAAAGGTTAATGCTCAGGTTCACGACTGTGTGAATCTTTCTACCGATCGAATTATCATTGCGGCGAAAGAAAAGCCATTTATTCGAACGATCAAGGGAAGTGTTGGAAGGATGCAAACTTTGAACTTGTATAGAACTGAGGTTTCTGCTCTCTTTGAGTAGATTAGACTGACGGACGGCCAGAGCTTGGGATATTGGAAGGTGATGCAGATATAACCTGTTTAGCAATAACATCGCTCTGAACTACAGAAAAGGAGTCTGACCCTAGCTGAATTGAAGTGCAGGAGACGTGGTTTTGTAAGTACCCTCATTCAAGGGAGGCAGGGGGGCTTGAATTATCTGTTTGGCACGCACGCGCGTTGTGGCCATGCTTTTCAACGCTCTATACCAAACCACGAGTTAGTATCAGTTGCTGACAGTGACGTATGGTAAAATTTCTTATTGAAGCGCGTAGGAGGAGATGCTAGGACAGATTGTGGTTGACTCAAATAAGCCTATGCTTGGGTATTTCAATACTGGGAGCATTTTTGACAAGGTCAGTATAGGATCTTATTTATGCACTTAGTTTGCGTGGAATACGAATCACCTTTTTAATGCTCGCCAAGAAATACCGGTGGGAACTTTATGTCGAGGGGCTAACGCCGAGGAGTCAATGTTGGTTGAGGAGTCAATGCCGAGGAGTCAACGTTGAGGAATCAATGTGAAGGAATCAACGCCGAGGAGTCAATGATGAGGAATGAATTCTGAGAGATCAATGTTAGGGGATCAAGTTCGAGTGTTAGAACGTTGTTGTTGAGACAGGGATGGGGAAAGAAAAAGGACGGAGACTCCAGTTTCAAGTGGTCCGGTATAAATGCCTAGGAGCTCTAAGGTTCAATCCTCAGTCCGGTGCCTACCCTGCACTTTTTCTAGATTATCACATGGCTTACCCCCATCGATGTGAGTTAAGCAGGCACCCTCTCTAGTGATGACAAAATACATATGAAAATCAGCTTAACCTTCTAGCATTGCAGCCAAGATTGAAACCATTGAAATTGGGCACATTAGCTATAGTAATGGACATACATGTTGATCACCAAGTCCACTTAGTACTGTCCTTTTCCCAACCAGCTTTCCTGGGTGCTATAGCTAAGCCCCAGCCCACAAAGGTCATGTCAGTAAATTTCACTTCGGGGTCAAGGGAGGCGGATTCTCGGAAGCCTGCAATGTGCCTAAGGATAGTCATCTTATTCTGTTTGGCATTGGGCGAATGAAGATACCACATACATCGTCTGCGTAGCCTCGCCATAAATTATGTTCTCTAATCCAGGCATGCCTGGCTCCCATCCATATCGCCTCAAGTCCCTTAGGCCGGTTGGTTAGCTTCACCTCGGGGCGTTGGTACTCAGTTCCTTCAAAAGGAATCTGGAAATAGATTTGCATGAACGCTTTCGTGTCATTTGTTGAACATCCTCGATGAGCTTCTCCTCGATAACCCACTTCTGGGGCGATAGTGTAGTGAAGGTAACTTCTGTACCAATGTAAAGTTCCGAGAATCCGAGAACAGACATTCTGACAAAAGAATTTGATAAGGACACCGAAAGAAGAAGCTCGACAAAAAGAATAATAATAAGGGATCAAAATTCGGAAATAGAGTCGTGTCTGGAAGAGAGTTAGAGAAAAAAGAATTAAAGGCGTAACGGCGATGTTATGTAGTTATGTTTTGTCAACATTCTCAACCTCGTCAATCAGGCACTTATATTCTAATTACTCTGGGATCTTAGTCTGAAAGATCCAGCGTGTCTTTGTGTTCAACCCCATTCAGTCTAAATTCTGCTTGGAGCATGTAATATACATAGTCTCTCCTTATCCCCTTCTTCTCCTGCTCAGTAAATATATTCAGGGCCTGTCGCATGTCTTATCCATTCTCGGAAACCTTGTCTCATTTACCGCGCGCAAAAACTGATACCTCCGGATACTGCGAAATGACTTCCTCGAGTGGACTTGGCGATGGTTGACGAAGCCCAAACCCCAAGAAGGCAGTGACAGTTCGGTGAACAATTTCGAATGCCTTGAAACCATCTAAATTTCCGACCGTTCTTTGCATGGCCAGCATATTTTGAACAGGGACACCCAGAAGCTTCACACGCCGGGTGATATTCGCCTATGAGTGTACAGCTACCACACAGGTCCTCTCAGCTGAGCCTAGGCCAATATCCAGAGCGATTATATGTACCTACGTACTGGACATCTGGATTATCCTGGCAGATTTTGGTTCAAATGTTTCACTTTCCAGATTAGTGCTCACCTCCTCGCCGCTTTTGCTCGGTAGAATTACGAGCTTCCTGATTCCGTCCACCAACCCCACTCAACACTTCATAATATATTCATTTCTTTGCACATTGTCCTTTATTGATAAGCGAGGGTTCCTACCTGGTCCTCAGCCACACACTCCAATTTCATCTCAATGGATCTTTCTCAACTTCCGGACATCACTGGCTTGCTTGTCAGGCCAGATAACCCTCCACGAGATGATGTCGAAGGGATGGATTACCCACGATGTGCAGCTCTATACAACTATCTGGTCCAATATTCCTGGCTCGCTGAAGGTCGTCCGCTGGCAACTCTGAATGAAAATAGTGCCAACTTTTTCACGGCTTTCGGTGCTGAAGCTGAAGCTCTTCGTCCAAGGCTTCATCCGTCACTGGTGGCTTTCCTTGACACCGCTATGATACCTCCTAGTGATAGCCCTGACCAGTTTCCCCCGCCACTCTCTATTTTCGCTTGGGGGCTCCCTACGCCAGACGACTTTATTGAGGAATTTGTAGCTGATCTTCAAGACCAGCCGGTTGATAGCCTGGTGCGCTTGAGTCCTGTGGGTTTATCGGGCGAGGGCAGCGGTGGCGGTGTTATCTACCACCAACGCTTCCATCGCGTCGCGGTCTTCATGCATCTTGATTCCTATGACTACGGGTTCCCAGTTGAGGATCATCCAGACATTTGGAACACACTAGAGACAGTGCTCTCCCACTGGATCGACCTTATTCAGCTTGGAAAAGTTGTGGCTTCGCCTCATGAAGAGCCAGCCCTATTCGACTTCGAGAAGATCGGGCCCTGGGAGTGGCGCCCCTACAGCGAAGCCCAGGTTACTACGTGTGTCGGCGCGTGGAATCGACTGTGTCGGGCCATTGAGGCGCGCATCTCACAGCTGCCAAACCCACCATCACTGATCGGCCCCATTTCCGAGATTGATGCGGACAATCCGGAGCCACTGGTCGTATCAACCGTCCTAAATGCCGCTTCGGTGCCCGATCCTTCCTTTGCGCGTTCGTTTCTGACGCGCGCGAGACGCCCCCGGTTCCACTACATCGCTCCGGGCCTTCTCTTGCCTCCAGCCGACTCGTCTGGGTTTGTGGCAGCACAGCCATTTGCCGTCTTACCCCGCTCTCAGCACGCCGCACCGCCAGTGTGCCTTTTCCCCGCTGAAGGCGGAGACCAGCGTCCTATCCAGCTCACGAGAACAACAACTCCATTTTTATTGTTGGATTACTATTCAATGTCCACCGATACGCTCACACCGTCTCGCATCTCCGCAGGCCTGTATACCGCGGCGGTGGAGAGAAACGGTCTTGACACGGCCGAGGACGGATTTCGGCTTTTGCTTCCATTCACCCTTAATGATGGTTGGGGCAGGAGCGTAGGCGCACGAAGAAGCGATGGGGAGCTTGCTGATAAGGGAAGCTTCGCAGACCTCTTTCAGCATGGATTCAAGCCTTTTGGTGGTGACTACTACCGCCCTCAGCGGTTGGAGCGTTTGTTGGATTGTTGGCACAAGCTGGTTGATGAAGGCGTCTGGTCTGTTGGGCCGAAAGGGGTAGAAGGTACTATTGATACTTTCAAAGATGCTGAGTCGGATCGTTGGGAGGATTATTATATCCCTCCAACATGGTAGATATCCCAGAGCCATCCCATCCCGCCTTTAATCCGGACACTATTTCTGCGCTCTATTCTGTGGGGATGGAGGTACTAGGTAGTAGGTAGTCACCTAGTCACCTGGGCAAGACTTACATCCCATTTACTTCCGAAGACCTCAAATGTTCCTAAGACAGACATGCAATTTCATAAGAAACCAATCACGAGGATACGCTATCGAACAACTACCATTTTCCTAACTGATCGTGATTTATATACAAATTTAGTCCCAATCCTTCAATTGTCATTTATATCTTTTCAACATTTGAACCCAGCTCAGAGCCCGCCATATATCTTTATGAATCCCCAAAGTTGCCTGAATGTGGATTTGTTCTAGATATGAGTTAAAGACAAAAACTACTTAATCATGTTCATTCAGACTCGAGAGACGGAACGTAGGGCGAATCTTCAGGGCGCATCAACTGGGTTTATGCACTTGAACCACCAATTGGCCGCAGGTGAAAAGTGCTGTCAAGGTGGAGGACATCAAGCAATATACAAGAAAGCTCCATTGGCCAGTTGACATGTTTAACCCCGTCAGCCATACACAAACAGTGCAGGTGTCACCACGCTTCCCGATCTCGTTTGGGCCCCAGTCGTAAGGGATCGTGGGTCGGGACTCGCTGCCAGCCGGAACACCCGTCATGATAGTAACGGTGGTGGGATCAGCAGTCACCTTGTCCGAATTGGAACTTTTAAGCGCCTCCCTGGTCCAGGGGCCAGCATCTGGGTCGCCGACATACATATCCACGGCCTTGCCGTTCTCGTTAAGTACGATACGGACTTCGGAGTGCGAGTCGTAGTCCTCGTAGATGATGTTGCATGTTCAACCGTCGACGGGTTTGCCATCCAGATCGACAAAGAGGAGACTATCATAATCAAGGTCGCGATAATCATCCTGTTTTCCATTGCCAAGTGATCTGAGGTCAGCGAGGCAGACGCCAGGGGGGTCGCTAAGCTCCACAGGGGATGTGTCATTACCGAGAAAGCCTCTTTGGAATACGACGGGTTGAGAGTCGTAAGGTCGGTCTGCAGCGTTCGCCATCGGGGCTGGATCGATGCGCCAGGACTGTCGAGGCCACCCATAGATCACCAAAGGCGCATTCAGCGCCCCCGAATCCAGGAAAATAGGTAAGCCACCTAGAGCAATTGTGCCAAGCGTTCCGACCCCGGAAACAATCTCCGCACAAAAGGTCAATACATTGTGGCCAATATCGTCCCAGAGATTGAATTTGATAATTTCGAGCAGCGTTTGAGGGTTAACTCCCACCTTGGAATAATTGTGCATTCATAATAGTGACCTACAATCTCGATTTAGATCTACTACCTCTATCCGAGCTAGTTTTGATCCGATTACACCAAAGTCCCTTGATGCAATCGGATCAAAACTTTGCCCCATAGACACATACTGGCATACTGGTATTCACTCAACTTATCCTGATTTTCTATCTCTTGCTTTTTTTTTCTCTAGCTATCTTTCAGCAGCATTCAGGTATGCCTACTATAATGAAACCTTTGACGATGTGGGGCGGGTTGATCGTCGTGTATCAAAGATCCCCATGGGGGTAACACAGGGAATGGCCCTTTCAGGGTAGGAATGTGCGGCTAGCGGGAATGCGGTCCGCACCGCATTCTCCCGCAATTCTGTTTTCATTCCTGATGTTTTTCGGGACTTACCACTCTGTTCACTCGCCTTTAATCCTGGTCTCCATTAAGAGCTCGGTCATTTAGCGTGGTTCTTTTACTATATGTTGACCACATCGATCCGACCCTTCAGCTTAAGGGTTCGAATTTTGTGTCTTTGCTCCTCATTCCAGGTCCGTTTGAACCCATTCACGTACATTGTTTTAATCACGTCACATCCAAGTCAAAATTTTGCGGTTGGTATTTGATGTTTTCGGACACATGAACAGGAAAAACTAATTGCATTGCAACTGTAATTAGGTAGGAAATACACAAAACAATCACCAGGAACATAAATCACAACAATATAGCAATATTCAACAGCAAACATTCAAATTATGGCCCCTACTTGAGAAAAGAGTTGCTCAGCGTTTCTCAGAGCCATCGACAACCGGCGATTTTCTAAAAGTAGCGACTTGCTTTCGGACCTTCACCTTGTCTTTTGGTTTAGGTTGGAAATTGACTCTTTTTTCGAAAACCATCACACAGTCAGATCCACCAAACTGGAAGTATGAAATGTTTTGCCCTTTTTCGACATGGTCGCCCTTTTTCACGGTCAATACAACCGATGACACTTGAGCCATTCCGATAGGCAAAATGGCTACCTTGCCATACTCCTTGGTTCGGATCACAATCAATCCCCGAGTTTGACACCACTGGTAGCCAGCATCGTCTGGGGCATCAAGATCCTCGTTTGTGGGGTCTCGAGAGCTGTCATTTTCACCACCTTCACCTTCAGACTCGTATTGAACACGCACACCTCGTCGACGCTTGACTTCAGCTGGGGCACGAACCATCGCGCGATCCGCATAAATCTTTCCGGTAGTGGTGTTCTTCGCCACCTGCAAATACACCTGGTTCTGGATCACTCTTGCCTCGATAACTTCCCCAGTTACTGGTGCATGCTGACGATGATAATCAGCGGGTCCCAAGAAAGAGTGGGTGAAGTGGCCCTCATCCCAAATATCTTCCGTGGTCTGCAACAGGTCTTTGACAGGCCAGTTGTCATATTTCACACCCTTGATCTGAAGTTGAATTCTCCCCTCCGTGATCGGCCAATTTCCGGCATAAGTCGATTCAGCGGGCATCGTGATCACATTGTCATTCAAGGGACCATCAACGGGCCGCGCGTGGTCGATGTTTTTCCACTTACGCGAAAACCAGTGGTTGAAAGACTGCCAACCGGATGTTGGCTTTTCCCACGATGCCGCTTCTTGGTTGTATTTTGGATTCAGATAGAAGGTGTAGAGCAGCCCTGCGGACTCCGGGGTACTCAAGAACTGTCCCTGTTGTCGTGCAAAGCAGACGAGCCAGTATGAGAGCCAGGATAGGTCGTTGTTGGACGTTTCAGGCGAGATCGGGGTTTGCAACCCGAGAACACTCGGCTGGTCGAAGACCCAGTAGAAGACCAAAATCCTGCGCAGCAGTTCATCCCCAGTTGTGTCCACATTTGGCACCCATCGCAAAAGTCTCTCACAATATTGGAGATAAGAGTCTAGGGTTGTAATCCCTTCAGTATACATCTCATCTGGTCCATCATCGAGGGCAGATTGAATCGCGGTATTGAAATCCCTCACTCGAGTTGGGCAGCGACAGATGAAATTCTTCAGGTCGAGAATGAGTCCCTCTTTGGACTCATAGGTTGGGGCATTCGAGTGGTCCATTGTTGCGAGTTTTGAAAGTCTGGGCAGACTAGTGGTACTTGGTATTCAGAGTATTAAGGAGGTGTTGAAGAGTGCTGCTCCGACTGTGAGACAGGGACTGCCCCGAAATATTTATATTATGACTTACCTCTTTGCATAGACATATTGAGCACTTCACCCATCATGAAGTGACGCAAATAGCTCGAAGATGTGGAAACATATGACGTTGACAACAGCGAAAAATGTATAGTTTCCCTTATACAAAACGCATAATAAAGTCTATTTACCACAAGACAACGCCTAGGCCGAGCCGAGTGGAGGATAATGTGACATGATGAGCAGACTACTGTTAAATGTTACATGGTATCCAATGCACGCTGAATCTCTATCAGTGTCTAGTCTAGAGCTATTCTGAATCGAAGAGGCGAGTGCATCGATCCTTTGGTAGATAGTCTACTGCATGGAGCCAGAATTGTTGACGGAGTGTATGTAGCTGACAGCAACAAGATGTATATAGCTTCGGGGAGATTCAGCAGCTGGTGCCTTTCAGGAACTCGTAGTATTGACGGTGATCAGCTTCTATGACACGGAAACAGACTGTTCAATGTAACTCTTTTCATGACTGACTTGGGAGGATGCCACCTGCTCCACTGACCGTCTGTCCATAGCATTGGTCCAATTGCTCATTCAGGCTTCCGTGTTCGGTGATATGCAGTGTAGAATAACCTGTGGAGTGGAAACAGCGAATGTGACCGGATACTGTATCTGCCTATGTCTGGGATCATGTAACTGTGGTACCCTGCAAGATCTAGAATCACAACCGCCAATGAACACTTTGGAGTATGATCGAATATTAGCAGATCTTTTCTCATTGCTCGACGGAAGCGTTCATCTTAGCTCGGTTTCATGAGTATTATGTAGCATCATGTGCTTGGTGCCTGGTCTGTCGGGCCTCACCTATCCAGGTTAACTAGTAAACTTCCTGTTTGTTTGTAGAGAATCAATCCTTTCCTTCTCTCCTCTCCTCACCTTATCATGATGGCTCGAAGTGATGGAACATTTTCTAGGAACCACACGTTCAATGAAGGGGTAGTCAGGTTCCACTTTGAACGAAGATCACAAATCGATCATGTCTGCATCAATCCAGAGACCAATCATGCACACACAGGAATCTTTGTCAAATATAACAACTGTCATTTTCCTAACTCTTTATTTCATTTTCCTCCTTCTGTCTTGTGCCTGTGAATGAACGCCCTTGTTGCTATCCAGAAAAAAACCATGTCATGGCGCCCACAAAATGCCTCTCAGGCACTTGTCATATAAATGTATTTACTTATTACGTTTATAAATCCCCGGGGCTTTTTTCACTCCCCAATCTTTCTTTTCTATCAAAAACCAGCTTTTGGCGTCAGCTTGGCGTGGTGTACGCCAGGTTTTTGGGTCCACCGCACCAACCCATGTACAAGCCTCTGTAAGCATAAGATTATTTCTCAATTTTAGATAATTTCATGAACTCGATATATGCCCTACTCCAAAACACCTATAATATCTAAATCGCTCGTACATCCAGCACAGAAAGTCTAACGCTACTATAAAACCCACTTTGTTATCATCTTTATATCGATCTTTTTTGGGGTCATTTCTGGGGTCTTTTAGAATATAACCGCTAACTATCCCCTAATATTACTAGTGGGGCCACCCTTGATACGACTATTTCTATACTTAAGAGACTACATACATATTTGTATAAATGTTGATGGCAGCTGGTTAACTTTCTGCCGGCAAAAAACCCGGTTGGAGCGATGGACACAAGAATCTGCCGTAGTGACGTTCTATACTGCGAGCATCACTGGCCGGCATATGCTGCGTGGCTTTTGCTCTCGCGTTGTTTGAATTAAAGAAACATCGGAAGATGGGCACCGCTCTACAAGGTGGCGCAAGTCAAAGCTTCCAGCTCTGGCAGCGTCTAGCGTATCAACACCAGAAAACATTTACGTTGTATGAAAGGTCGCTCCGGCCTTGTCACACAACATCTGGGGATTTATGAAGGATATGTGGTTATTTACGTGTCGTCCGTTCGTAAGATCGTGGCGATGGGTAGCCGCAATTCAACGGGAGTCTGTTAAGTATTATCTGGCTGGCAGTGGATTCGTCGGTGGGGCTTAGTAAGAGGAATAACCCTAGAGGGTAACGGGGGGGGCCTTGCAGCCTTGCACATGTGGAATCGTAAGGTGCCCAAGATAGCCATTTAGATACCTCTACCACGACAAAATATCTCCAGTTAGCGATATGAACTTTCCTGACACATTTTCCCTTGTAGCATTGTCAATAACACCAAGCATTCCCTTGACACTTGCCTCAACAGTCAAGGGTGGGCCACCAGGATATCCCCACTCCTTTGCAACAAAATCCCCCGCTCGCGTTTGCACCCAGCCAGGATGCAGAGCAAACGAAACCAAGCCATCTTTCTCATTTTCAACATGTAGAGCCTTGGTAAGCCAGTTCAAGGCTGCTTTACTGGGACCATATGCTCCACCGGGAACAGGCTCTTGAGCAGCGATCGAACCGACAGAGGAGGAAATGACCACGAGCTTGGGCGCAGAATCCGATCTCTGCATGAGTGGCCAGAAGGCCTGGAACACGAGGAGTGGGGCGATGGTGTTGACCTCGAACGACTTACGGAGGTCTTCCGCCGATGTCAGAAGAGCTGGAGTCATGGGTGTTGCGAATCCTGCATTACAGATGAGCACATCGATATGCGTCACTGTACTAACTGCTGATGCGAAAACCTGTGCAATCTCTTCGGGGGATATCGCAGTTGAAAAGTCCAGTTCGAGAATATGGAGGGCGCTATTTTGGCCAATAACAATGCCTTCAATGTTTGACCTAAGGCTTGTGGCAGCGTCCTGGTTGCGCACTGAGGCCACGATGGTCGTGGCAGTGCGTTCCAGTAGCCGTTTGGTCAGTCCGAGACCGAGGCCTCTGTTTGCACCTGTCACAACGTATACTGTGTTTGCAGTGGAGGCCATTATCATGAGTGGATTTGATATAGGACTCTTTTTGTTTCAAGAAACAACAGAGGAAAGAAAACAAAGGCGCCCCCTCCTTTTATACTTCCCCCCCTTTAATACTTGGGGGCTTATGCGAAGCGCACCAATCAGGGCTGAGCTCATCACGCCAACTGTCAGCATTGTCATATTTAATTCAAGGCCATACTGCTGCTTATAGTTATATATTCAATCATATCAAAGATCTAACTAACTATCAAGTTTTCAGGTAAGACATTTAGGCGTTCAGGCATTCAACCGCCAAGTCCCCCCCTGAGATATTACCGAGAAATCCCGCAATCACCGAAATCATTGCCAAGAGGTCTAAATCCCGAGAAATTATTGCGAAGGAGTTGGAGAACCGGAGATATCTTCATATCTTATCTATCATGAAACATGAAGAGAAGGGCCAATGGCTGAAAGCTATGCCCGTTATCTCGCTATTTATAAGAATAATAGGACATATGATTCAGGTGCCCTCGGAAGGTCGAGCCGGATGTGCGTGAAAGCATGCGATTGCAAGTTGGGCTGGCATATTTAAAGCTCCGACCTGCTCAGATATGACTGCAAGAAGAGCACATCATGGCTCCTAACGGTCTTGGGTCCGGCCTTTGGCGTGTCTCTACTTCTCTTCTTCTCTTCCTGGCTGCCTCGACTATCTCTGCCACTTCAAGTGTTGATAATGGCAAACTGTTTACGGTCAACGGCATCAGCTACTATAGCGGTGATGCAGTCTCGGAAATAGTTATCTCGGATTCTGGTTCAACGCGATTGGACAAAATCGTTCCCCTGACGGTCATTCGAACAGATGAAGCCCTGCTCACCACGGACATTATAAAAGAAACCATTTCAAACTATTCGACCACCGATGATGTTTTCCAGCCCGGCTTTCTCGAAGGTGGGTGTTAAGGAAATCAATATTTCTGCCAAAGACCTCATGTTGACTTCAAGACAGCGGTTGTCCTTGTCTATGATGGACATGGTCAGGGCCAAGTCGAGCCGGCTGTTCAAAAGGCTCTGAATGGACTTGGAAATAAGCTTGTGATGGCCTCTTCCGGCTATCGACCTGGAAAACATTTCACATCCGCCAAATTGCGTCATGATATACCAAATGGCCCCTACTTTTACTCACCGCGGACTGGAGAGATCTATCAGGCCTTCCGTCTCTATGCCGATCATCAGCTCGCATTTACTGAAGCTGTCCTTGATGACGGTACCGGAGGATTTAAGCCCTTGCCAGCAACCTCATCGGTGAGTAAAATTGTGACCGGTCTTCAACAACCTTTGCTGATCAGTTCCAGGGCGCAATGACGAAGAGTGTTGCTGTACCATCTAAGCTATACTATACGCCATCATCAACGAAGCCACTTGCAGGAGTACGATTAGCAAGATAGTCCGCTATATTTCAAAATTTGACTAACAAGATGCAGTTACGTGTGGGAGTGAAAGATATTTTTGATATGAAGGGACTACGGACTAGCGGTGGAAATCGGGCCTTCTACGACTTATATCCTCCGCGAAACACCACTGGCCCCGCACTCCAAAGACTCATAGATGCGGGAGCCATTATTGTAGGGAAAATGGGCACCGTACAATTTGCAAATGGAGATAATCCCACGGGGGATTGGGTCGACTTCCACTGTCCTTTCAACCCTCGAGTAAGTTCAACCATCGATGTCGATGGGATTCCACTAACCGTTGTCTCAGGGTGATGGCTACCAAGCCCCCGGTGGCTCATCTTCGGGACCTGGTGCTGGTATCGCGGCTTACGACTGGCTCGATATTGCCATTGGAAGTGACACAGGTGGTTCTATGCGCAGCCCAGGAGGGATGCAGGGACTCTTTGCCAACCGCCCTTCTACCGGGGCTGTATCTCTTGACAATGTTATTCCACTTTGTCACGTACTCGATACAGCTGGCGTTTTTGCTCGCGATGCTGCCACCTGGTCAAAGGTTATGCATGCGTGGTACCAAACCTTCACTGACTATAGAGAGTATCCGAAAAAGTTGTTCTACCAGAACTCTTCTTTCCCCAAGTCCAACACAGCAGCCGGTGCGCTGCTCGAGGAACTAGTTATGAAAGTGGAAGATTTCCTTGATACGAAGAGGGAGTTTATAGATATCGCTTCGCATTGGGAGAAAAGCCGCCCTTCCGACACACCTTCGAAGATAAATGACTTACTGAATACAGTGAGTTCCAGCAGGATTGGAATACAAATTCAGACACTAATATTCTCTAGACCTATGCTGCATTGGTATCTGTTGATCAATATCGCTCTCTTTCTTTACCGTTTTACGCCGACTACGCAGCGAAGCACGATGGTCGCCGACCGTTTGTGAACCCAGGTCCCTTGTCGCGATGGGCCTGGGGCCAGAATAATGGGGGTGATGCCATATACGACGAAGCTTTCAAGAACAAAACAATCTTCAAAGACTGGTGGGAATCAGATGGATATGGAAAGGCAGACGAAAAGACTTGCTCGGAGGGTATCTATATCTATCCCTACAGCAAGGGTCAGACACAGTATCGGAACGCCTATTTTGAGTGAGTGAAATTTCCTTAAAGAGACAATATGGTTCATTGCTCACATCTACAGCGCACCTTCTGGGCCTCCAATGGGCTTTTCGGACGGTCGGATGGCCGTCTTGGCCGGTACCCCTGATCTAGTAGTTCCTGTAGGAGAGATCCCCTACTACTCTACTATCTCGCTTCAAACTGAGTATATGCCTGTTACGATGAGTTTTGTCGCAGCCCGAGGCTGTGATTTGATGCTGGTCAACCTCATCGAAGATTTGGAACAGGCGGGTATCTTAAAGTCCGTGAGCACAGGGTCAATGATGTATCCTGCGTGAGTCAAACGCGTTTATTTTAATATTTCAAGTCAATACAGAATCAGCCAAGGAATTTTATATATGGAAGCCCAGTGTTGAATTATTAGTTGTGCGAAATATCTCGTGGTCCGCCGGGACCTTCTTCCAGTCCGTTTCTTCTAGGTGCGTCGGGGCGCCAGCGCCAGAATGGGCGCATAAAAGAGGAGCTTTGATCACCATTCTCGAATATATCCGCGGCATGCTATGAGCTGTCAGTCATCATCTTGTGATGTTTGAAGTGGATTCTCCTACCTTTCCTAGAACCGGTAGGAACTTTGCACCATGACCACTACCCCCGGTGCAAACGAAGACAGATTTCTCTGCGTAAGTTGGGACATGATCAATCTGATTAAGAAGCATGTCAGCAGAGATATTCAGAGGAGGGAAGAATTTTGTACTCGCCACAAATGAATTGTCCAGCGAGTCGGTGTACCAGCAAAGCTTTGTAGAGAAAAATGGCGTATTCTGGAACTCAGGTAGGAAGACAGATACAAACTGCTTGATGGCATACAAGGCTGGCTCAGGAAGTAGTGAGCACTCCTCCACTGGAAGAGGTACCGACCATTGACCATCCTGGGTGAACGGAGTATCTTGCGGCGCTGGTTGGAAATTAGTCCACTGAGAACAAGTTAGCAGATGTCGAGAGAAGTTTAACTGGATAGCATCTTATACCTTAATTCCACGATATCCAATCTTCACGAGGCCATCCGGGGTTCTTGGGAGAACGTAAATACTCCCCGTGTCGTTTCCAGAGATGTCTCGTGGAGTACTCTTCCAGGTCATAACGGGAAATCGTTCTGGTGAGTACTTGTCCCATAGCTCGGCGTTGCTTTTGTCTATCATAAAGGTTGCAAGGCTACCAGCTGAGGACTCTAGGTGATAGCTCAATTCAGGGAGAATCCCTGTCGAAAACGACCCAGCTTTCAAAACGTGAGTGAGAGGAGATGCGAATCGAGGATTCTCATGACTTACCAGCCACGACAACGGAGTCGGCATGGTGAACAACACCATCCTGCGTCTTCAAGCCTGTAACTTTCTCTTTGCTTGGCTCAAGCTTGCTTTCCACTTTGACCAAGTAGTCAACAGCTCCCTCTAGCCCGAAACAAAACTTCACCCCTTTGTCGACAGCCACTTTTTGGTAATGAGCACAGGCATTACTGCACCTCATAAATCCAGCCAGGGAATCAAGGACCGCCTCATACGTGCTTTCAGCCGAATTTGGGATGTGGAAACTGAGTATCTTGTCTTTCCAGCCCAGCTTATCAGCCCGTTCGCAGTCTGCGGGGTCACTCTTAACGAACTGCGTGTCTCGTAGACCATCATACTCCATGTTGGCTAGAGTCTCCTTCTCTAGGGTGGCCAAGAGGTCGGAAGGTTGTATACGGAGCATTCCGCTATTGACAAAAAGTCCGACATCTCTACCGTTATCTTGTTCCGTTGATCCGCGCCTCTCGTCTTCCAAAACCCACGCTTTTCGGCTTTCCAGGGCGAGACGTTGGTATTGAATCTCTTTTCCATATGATGCGCGGAACTGAGATTGTCAGTTATGATGGAATCTGATCTATTCCAGTTGAAGTCCCTCACGATTTTATTGTGATCGGCGGATGCAGCTTGTACATCATCGGCTGTGGGGTCATAACCATTTGCATCGTACTGGCTTCGATCGAAGACAGTCACGTCATAATCTGCCAAGTGTAAGCTGCTTGTAATCTGTAATCAGGTAAGTGCCCTGCTTACTTCTATCTCGGAGGGCAATCGCCAGTGAAAGACCAAATATGCCCGCTTTAACCATTGTTAGCAATTTCCAAAGGCCCGTTCTTTGGGTATTTCTCCTACCTCCAATAATGGCGACTGACTTTGGATCCGTCATTGTTGACTTGTCTGTCTCAGTGAACGTAGGAGTGGAAGTCCCCGCAATGAAGCCAAGAGCTTCAATGCCCATGGGGTCCCTATGATACTCCACCTGAATTAGCGAAACTAACCCCTCAATTACTAAGTATTCTGTCCATGTCAAGCAAGTCTAACAATGCAATTTTCCGGTGCATGATAGTTGAAGTGCTCCAACCATTTGTTCACCTAGCATATACAGTAATACATATATATATACTCTCGGCGCATATTGACCATAGGTACACAACTATTGTGTCACATTATATATCATATGTTACTCATATTCTATTAAGTGATTACACAAGTGATGACCTTTAAATAGATTTTATATTAGAGAAACAATGTATGGATACATAGGTAACTAGTTAAGTATCTTAATATAGATATAAGTCTGCCCATCAAGTATCCTCAATGAGAAAATTATGACACACAACCGCCCGGATGGTCTAGTGGTACGTTCCACTGAAATATGCTGTCCTGCGAATCTCAACTAATAAATTATTAGGTATGATTCGTGCTTCGGGTAAAACTTGTGCGAGGTCCCGCGTTCAAATCGCGGTTCGGGCTCTTCTTTTTTTTTCCAAGTTTCTTGAAGGACTAAATAGAGACTCAGCCCGAAGTAACAGTGCTATCGAAATTACCACATGGTTTCACACAAAAGCATATAATACATCTTATTGTTGATACCCGTACTCTGTGCTTATCAGACTCATATGTTGCACGCAGAGACTGGCTCGTGTGAACACTGAAATATCAACCGTAGTTTCTTAACAGGCACGATGCCGTTGGTCTAGCCCTCGAACAGACTAGTCGGTCGCTTTGACATCGACGTTGCAGATTTTCTAGTTGACTACGGCTTGTGATATTTGCTTGTTGCATACATAAAGTTGTTGAAGGCAAAAAAACATGATAGTGTAGAGTACCACTCACAAATGGAAATCTACAAGTGATAGTCCCAGAGACGCATGTTGGATACCTGGGTCTTATCCAACACTATGAAAGGATACCTGGGTCTTATCCAACACTATGAAACCAGACCTAGTCAAAACACAAGCAGCAATAAACCAAGACATGTATATAACCTCTGATTTAGCCAGGGAGCCACCCTGCTCATGAAGTCAAATCACCAGTGATATATATTATCAAGGTTTAAAACCCCCTCCCTAAAAATACAGATAAAAAACAGATGACAGAGCAAAAGACATGAGAGTAGCTGGATCCAGCCGTAGCTTTGCAGAAGATTGTAATATGATCACACAAATATAAATTACTTCCTAGAGTGTACATATACAGTCATTTACCTCGTCATGGGTAGTCACCGTCAGCCGAGAAGCAAACCAATACAAAGTTGGTGTGGCTAACCACTCAAACCTGTGGCCGTTCAGGCTTCACCGTACCCTTTAACTTTGCGGTCTCCGTCTCACCCTCGCCCTTTTCACTCTTGCCGGGTTCGTTGATATATGGGTTCATGGTATCAGCATTAGAGAGACCCTGCTGCTTGAATGACATGCTTGTGGGTCCTTTCGCAGGACCCATGGCTCGAGGCTATCTGAAAGTTAGTATTCACTGGAGACCGTACATATTAAATGCTGGGAGTGTGTATCAAAATTGAAGTGGTTCAGATCAAAGCACAAGGAAAACAACGAACCTCATCATGAGCGAACTTATTCGGGTTGGAATCTTGTCCCTTAACTGTCCGCTCGTCACCCTGGTTGCCCTCCGCATTTTGTGTATACTCTTGATTGGCCCCACGAGGCTCGCCAACGGCGTTGTCACTAGACTTTTTCGGGCCGTCTCTCTGCCACAGGTAGATTGATAGGGGAACACCCAAGGCAATAGATACTAGTAACCTAATAAACAACATTGGTGGTTAGAAGTCGTCCGTTGATCGGAAATCTAGCAAACGAGAGGGGAGACTCACCACCGAGGGCTACTACCTTTTTGCCCACTCGGTCCAGTGGTGGTGAGAGATCTCCGAATAGCATTTGGCTGAGGCGAGCAAGTTCCAATAGGTCCGATCCGGGAAGGTCGTGAAATTCCAGTGCGCAAAAATGGTTGATATATGAAACCCATGATTCTAATTGGTTAGATTGAAGGAATATGCAGCGACGAAACTACTACCATTGAATAGCAAATATAAAAGAAGTGTTAAGTCCGGTAAGTCTAGTAAACCAGACTTAAATATAAACTACAAGCTCTACTACGGTTCTTCGTTACATCATACTGGCTCACCAGCTTGTTATCAAGGTAACGGCATTAAATGGCAAATATCCGCTTTTAGCATCACCAAACTTGATTGTAAAACCAAGTAAATGATGGCGCACTTTCATAATTGTAGAAGCAGCTAGACACAAGGGATCCCATCCCCATAAGCCTGTAACCGGAATTTCGTGCGTCATGCCTTATAAGGTCCGGACACATTTTAAGTCAACAAATACCGCTACACATGCCATGAGTTCTTAAATTACTAATTTGCCATCTCGCATTCGGCAATAGTGAAGGCAGTTGTTCGTTGCAAGTGTAGTCACCAATAACTTGCCACGACCTCATTATAGCATGTACATGTCAGTGGAAGCACGTATCTTAGAAAGAGAATCAAATGTCCTCAGAATACAACGCACACCAACCACGATGACATCATCCTAGAGGCTACCTACCATACCACTACCTAGGCCCCAATGACTTATTCAAACCAGTATGCAACACCAATAAGAAAAGAAGGCTTCTTGATCAGTGAGATCAGACGCAGTTTAAAAAAAAAAGAGACTTAAAAGTAAGTAGCGTAAGATGGAGAACAGAATAAGTAAAGAAAGGTAAAGGAAAAAATAAAAAAGAAACGTCCCCGGGAAGGCTTGAACTTCCAACCTCCCGATTAACAGTCGGACGCGCTAACCAATTGCGCCACGGAGACTTGCTGTGGCGGAATCAGCAGATTCAGACTTGATGAGCTGAGCTAGGAGAGATGTGTACGTTTGTTAGTTTCATCATGGGGATACTGAGCTCCCCTACTCATACAGTATAAGCATTCAAAAGTAAGCTAAAAATGCGCGGTTTGGTACCTCTATACCGGCTTAGCCCATCCTCATGCATGCAGAAATCATGAAGGGTTCGACTGTTGATCGATTAAAGAGCTACATGAGCTGGGTTTAACAACTACATAATTACGTCGTGAGACTGTTAGTATTCATTCTGCTATCTTACATTAAGTAGAATAATAACAAAGGTTTCTTCAACAAGCACGTCTCCGTGGCGCAATTGGTTAGCGCGTCCGACTGTTAATCGGGAGGTTGGAAGTTCAAGCCTTCCCGGGGACGTTTCTTTTTTTTTTTTGCTTCTTTTTCCACCTGCTCACTTCCCTTCCAATATTCCTTTTTTTTTTTTTTTAATAAGTTCAGCTTATGACTAAAATTACACTGTGTTTCAGGCTCAGATCAAAATGAAATATGACTATAGTGATTTATTTCGGCTGTATTGCGATGCAACCTCGAATGCAGTCACCCTATACGGAGTACCGTAGCATAAACAGAGACTCGCGTGAGCTGTATGTGGATCGACTATGCACTGGCTCTGCAGATCCCATGAAAATAGCAGCTAACATATTCATGTCTCAGCCTGCTTGCATGCTTCCTCGTGAACCCCATAATAGTATTCGGCCTTATCGCACCTGTTTCTCCGGGCTATCTATTATGGGAGTATCGGCTGACGACAGACCCAAGACAAAGGTATCCTATCTGGGCCGTGTCACCTGTCATTTTAAGACCTCGTCTGAGACTTGCTCTAGATGCAGGCTGCCAGCAAGGACGAAACAGGACAATCTTGGATAGATGGAGGGACGCCTGACGGACGAAGATATATAAACCTCGTCGGGGAGGGAGCAAAATATATACAACAAGAAATCAAACCATTATACTCTTCCTCAAAGCACCATCAAATCCCCCACAAATATGAAGTCTACCATCATCTGCACCTCTGCCTTCTTGGCAACCCTCAACCTCGTTGCTGCTGCGCCGGTTGCCGCGGTAGCTGAAACCGTATCCGTCTCCTTCGACCCCAAATATGATGTCGGAACATCCTCTCTGACCACCGTATCCTGCTCCAATGGAATTAACGGCCTGATTACCCAAGGCTATACCGACTTTGCATCGCTGCCAAGCTTCCCAAACATTGGCGGTGCGATCACCATCCCAGGCTGGAACAGCCCTAACTGCGGCAAATGTTACGAGCTGCACTACTCGAACGGCAAGATCGACAAGACCATCAACGTTATTGCTGTCGACGCCGCCCCAGGTGGCTTCAACATTGGCCTACAAGCCATGAACACGCTGACCAACGGTCTAGCGGAGGAACTCGGTCGTGTTGACGCCACTTATGTTGAAGTGGAGGACAGCGCCTGTGGGCTGTGAGGGTTGGACAATCTTTATACCGAATGTAACAGTGGAGGAACATAATGGTACACGAAAGCGCTGGATAGTATGGGGGGAGAGATGAGAGTGTTGGACTGAGTACGGAATTATATTTGTCAAACTACATGATGTATACAGATAGTTCATAATATACACGAAGGTTCAATCAAGTACCTTCAACATTTCTTCTACACGCCCGAGCTTATTTCGAGGTTTACCCTTTAGTTGACCGCTCTCTCGCTCTGCCGCATCGATTCGTTGCCAGTCCTGCCACGACGTGGGCCGTAGACCACGGCGCTGGGCCTCGATTTTCACACCGTCCCAGCCTAGACCGCTGCTGTGTTTGGGTGCATGGAGCAAAGAAGTTGAATCGGCACATTTTGCCAGATCTTGCACAACGGAATCTGCAGTAGTGAATGCATCCGTCATTGTCGAGGCAATTACACCCGTTGGACCTCGCTTCACCCAGCCAGCACAATACAGGCCGGGTAGGTGGGAGATGAGAGATCCGTCGGGTAAACTTTCAGACTCGCCCTTATTTGACAAGCTCGTTACGCGGCCAAAGCCATCATTAGGGATGATACCGCGCTGCGCATCGAAGTCAATGCCAAGATCCTCTAGTCCTGGAAGAGGGAGGGATTTGTAGCCCACGCTCCGGAAGAAGACGCTAGCTGGTAGGTTGACCTGCGCACGCTTTCCGTTCGACAAGTACTTTGGAGACACCTTGGAGCTGGGGCTGTGGGGGTCGGATGGGTCGAGTTCATTGCGAGAGAACTTTACATGGGATAGATGGTATGGGTAATCAGGTGACCAGTGAAGAGAATCCGGCGCAAGTAAAAAATCCAATGACCAAGACTTTGGGGCTGTTAGAGGGTCATTGGCTGATCCTTTAGCCAAGAGCTGCATTAGACGCTTCTGCGCCCGGGGCAGTGCTGATACTACCTCTTCCGGCGGAAATATATCTTTTGGAATGGGATCAAATGATACACCTGGAAGCTGTAGCATTTCACGGAGCTCTTTGATGGTAAAGGAAGCCTGAGTCAAGTAATTAATAACCTAGGTATCGACACTCGATTCATTGCAGCTCACCTGTAGGGGTCCGCGGCGCCCAACAACTCGCACTCGCTTGATACGACTTGTGGCGAGTTTTTCCACAGCATAATCTGCTATGTCTGTCTTTCTGAGAGTATCGACATCCGAAAGAAGAATCCGGGCAACGTCTAGTGCAACATTGCCTTGTCCGACAACAACGGCGTTCTCTCCACTTAGGTCGGGATCGAGATCTCTGTGCTCTGGAAGACCATTGTACCACCCCACAAAGGCACGGGCTGAGTGCACGCTATGTAAAGCCTGTTCTCCAGGAATCCCCAGCTCCTTATCTTTTGTGGCTCCGTAGGCGAATATGATGGCATCATAGTGTGGTTTGAGGGCAGCGAGCGGCAGATCATGTCCGAGGTCAATATTACCGACGAAATTGAAGCGCGTGGACTCGGCCACCTCGGTGAATTTATCTTCGCAATTCTAGTTTTCATATAATCATGAGCTTATTTCTAGATACAATATTCAATGGTCGACTCATCGCTGAATCGCGGTTTACCGTGACTCACCTTGACTTCGGGATGGTCTGGAGCAACACCGTACCTAGCCAAGCCGAATGGCACAGGTAGTTTCTCATACATATCAACTATCGCATCTTTTTGCTTAGCCAAAAGACGATAGGCAGCATAGAATCCCGCTGGGCCGGAGCCCACGACCGCCACACGGACAGGCCGATCGGTTTGGGCGACATGACTGTTGGAGCGTTTGAATGTGAATTGGGAGACAATGCTTTTATACTGTAGAAGAGGGCGATTAAGCCGCACAGTGCATTGACCACATACGACGGCCTGTTTTAAGCGCATGGTGAATAGATTCAAGAACCACGGAGGTGATCGGAGATAAGAGGAGAGTGCACGTGACCCATCGGTTGCCCTGGTTACTATCACATGTTTGCTGCCTTGGACATGCACATACTCAGGGCCCCCAGGAGTCGAGTCGCAATTCCACATTCCAAGGTTGTCCGTCAACATTCCTCTCCTTTCGCGTGGGTGCCACGAGTGGCCTTCAATCGCTACCATGGGTAGATCGTCGCCTCCATTCCTTTATGAGCGCCCGTCCGCCTACAGTTTTAAAGGTCCCACCGACCGCGATTTTAACCCGAGGGTCGCGACAGAGGCGAGCTGGACCCGTCCAGCGGTCAAGCCCAAGCAAAAAGGACCGCTGGTGGAGCTAAACCGGCACCCTGACACAGTATGTACCACCTTTCGGAAATTTACGGTGGATTCTGCTAATTGACGTAGTGGGGTTTCTTCAATACGGCCAGCTCATTTACACCGATGAGCTACAAAACAAAGGACCGGGTCAAGTATACACGAATAAGTCAACTTTCACTTCGAGTGCTCACTCTTCTGGGGGCCCTCGGGTCCCTGTTCTGCTCTATCGTTATTAAGGGAGCTGCAACGACCGTCATCTGGATCATTCGCGCTGGCGTGAGTACAGTTCACCCAGGAATAATTTCTGTCGCTGACTTCTGTTGTAGCCCATAGTTGCAATTCTTCACACAATATACGGAATTTACCACAATTCTCGATCTGCTCTCAACCGGCCCGCAGGTTCTCAAGCCAGCTATGGGCTATTTGCCTCGACTCTCGACTTCGGACTCATCTCATTCTACGTGTTTACTGCATATATGGCGTATGGTGAATGGAACTCCAATGCATACCACTGGAAAAATCTCTTCAATAACAGCGACATGACTGAAAAAATTCCCGAGATCACCTTCATCCTGGCCATCGCAAATGGCAGCTTGCACCTCATCTCCTTTGCCATATCGATTTTCTTGGCCATCACTTTCCGGAAGATCTCCCGCCTGCCGCCTGACATGAACCCACTTGAAGATAATCTAACTGCACGTCCCCGGAAGAGCCATAAGGAGTCTCTGATGGAGGAGAAACATCTCAGCCAATCCACCCTGGATTCTGGCTTCGAGGATCCGCTCATTGGATCTCCTCGCACCGTGCCATTCATGCATACACGTGAACAATCTTCCGGTGGTGATTCCAACCGTGGATCAATGGGTATGCTGGACGAGCAGCGGCAGTCACATCCTTCCTTTTATCAGCATCGTCTATCCCACTTGGAATCCCCAACGGAACCTCACATGGATCCATCTAGCCCCGAGACTCTATTCCAACAAACAGCGAACCAGCCCTATGACTTCACGTCACAGCTGCCTGCCCCGGAATTTCGAAAAGTGGCCTCGCACGCTCCTGAAATCATCGATGCCACTGCTCAAATGCGCCATCTGTCGTCACGTACTGCTGATCGATCGGAAACCGTCAGCCCGGTGTCGAATAACTGGGTGGCATACTCTGAACGCTCGCTGTCGCCAATGGCCGAGACGCAGAACGGGAACGAAAACACTCTCCGCCAGTCCTCCTCTGTTTACAGCCGCCAAACCACCAAGACTACCACGTCCAACGGTAGTGGCATTCGGGATTGGTTTGCTTACGGCCCCAAGCCGGAGCCAAGTATTGGAAGTGTTATCCCAGAAGATGTACGTGGAGAGTATGCGTCGGTCGCCATGCATGAATTCTATGGGCTTGACGATGGCCACCGTGAACAAGATGTGGGTGACCAGCGCATGGACATATTCCCAGACCCCGAAGACCACAGAGATGACATTGATGACGAGCGTGATGGCTCAATTCCATTTAACCCGCTCATGCTTAATCCACCAACTCCGCAACCTATTCTGACCGAAAAGCCCGAGAACACCGATCCCGTTCGGCGGGCTGTCTTGGGCGACAGTCCCAATCTATCATACAATCCACGGACACAGCCGGTGTCTGTTCCACACGAGAGTCCCAACCCCACTTCGCCCAAGACCCGGTTCTATGGCGACCTTGATGTAGATGGCATGCCTGGATTGGCCGCGTCTCGCGACTCAAGCGTTCAGGTGGCTCGCAAGCCCACCAAGCTTACGAAGAAACGCAACAGCAAGATGTCTGCTTATGAGTCTCTCAAGAAGAATGACAGCGACGAAGAAAATGGATACCTCTCAGCCAGGAAGCCTGCTTCGCCTCGTGCCACTGAAAGGGACCGCAAGGGCCGTGTCGTGAGCAACACCGGCGCAGACACTGCCCGCCCTAGCGTTGCAGCCGGAGTGGGTGCATCTTTATCCTCATACGGAAGTTACATTGCCGGTCTGGGCGTCGGACGCCGCCGCGATGTGAGCGGCAAGGTTGCCGAAGAAGGACGCAGCGACAACTTTATCGATGAGCAGCCCAGCCACAATCAGAACGAAAGCCACGGGAAGAGTACAAATTCTTCTCCAAATCGGGCTGCAGGATGGGCTCGATTTGCCGGACTTTGAATGTGATACCTATGGTCTTTTCTCTAGGAGTTTACGGTTTGTCTTCATGAATGGCATGTAGCGGCTTGTTTTTGTTCGGACTTTTATATCCCTGTTCCATTGGTTTGATTTTCATGGAAATATGTATGGACTCAAATCGTCTTGGTATATTACGGTTTCATTTTTGTTGTATGTAGTTCTGGCCCTGAATGAACATTTGAACTTATCCATTCAACTTTTAACATTAATCATTGTAGACAGAAATACACATATTAAACAAGACATAAAATCTTGATATTATAGCCAAAAGGCCGAGACAGCACCTTCAGGGTGTGCTGAGCTAGCCATCACCTAGACAAATCCCAAGTACATATCACGAGGGAACACCTTCATATTCCCACCCTGCAATGACACGCTTTCTGCGCCGGGAATTGCGGCGGTTGGCGTTGCATTTGACGAAGAAAGTCAGGGCTGTGATAATGAGAATGATGATACCTGCAATTGCGGCGACAAGCACAGTTTCGCGCTCGAGTTGCTGCGGGTCAGAGGCATAAGGACAAGTCGCACCATAGCCACCGGATATCCAACAGGAAGTAATATCCCTCGAGTTGAAGTTTACAAAGACCTCTCGGAGGGCGGGGTCTGTGGAACTCAAGTCGACTTTTGTCTCTGGCAGAGAGAGCAGATGTTTGTAGAGATACGTGTTTTCTAGACCGGTACGCGGTACAGCGAAGCTCGAACCTGGTGGACAGGTGTTCGACACGTTGGAGAAAGTGTCGGATTTATTTGACAGGACCCAGGAGAAAGGCGAATGACCGATTCGACAGGCGCCACGCCGCTGCTCAGTGCAGTTCATGGATCGCCAGTGGCCATCGAGCGTTAGATCCATGATCGCACAGCGGTCATACTTGGGATCACCATCGCTGCCGGCATAGTTTGCGTCGTGTGGCTCACCAATTGCCCAAGCCCAGGAAGAAGAGAGGGAGACATTACGGTAATGTTCAACTTGTTGGTCTGCGGTCTGACCGAAGAGAGTGGTGTTGAGCATTGGCGAGAGACCACAAGCTGTAAGGTTAGAGAGAACATATGCTAGCGAATCCATCGTCTCATCTGTGGAAAGACCATCAGGGACAGGGAGGTGATTGGATATAGCCCATGATGAGTTGGTTTGAGACACGCGTGTGAGCCCAGGCTCATACAGACAGCCTGAAGTAAGAGTGCCGTTGGTGGTTGCGGAGACATTCACATCAGAAGTCAGGTATCCGGGAAAGAAGACCGAATTGTCTGTGGTAGACAGATTGTAATGCACCAGTTGGGAATCGACAGAGCCATATTCAATGAGCACTCGATCGCGTTTCGCGAGCTGAATGTATTTTGATGATGGCCAGCCATCTGGGGTGCTCTGTTCGCCCTTTTCATTTTCATGAACGGTGAAATACTCTGTGATGGGCATATAGCTCTGGTCGACCTTATACCATGACTCGTTTAAATTGCTTCGGTCCGAGGCAAGCTGAGCCGGGGTGTAGATAAACTCACTAAGGGCCGTCCCGAGGATTGAGCCTGCTCGCTCAGTTTCCGATGGCAACTGACCTCCCGAGATGGCAGAGGCAGGCTCATCTGGCGTGGAGACACTTGCAGCGACGTGGAGATTGAGGACGAGATAGGTGGTGTACACAGTCAACTGGTTGTCTGTGTCTTCGAAATAACCAACTAGTACTTCTACCAAGGTGTCAGGACCAAGGTCGTCGGTGCACTTGTATGGCCCTAGCTCATAGAGAGTGGGTTCAGGTGAATCATCATTGTCAGTCTCAGAATCCCTTCTCTTGGACTCTGAGGATACAGACGCCCCAGATCTAACTGGAATAGACACCGGACAGAAAGACCACGTCCTACGGTTGACCGACCAATATAGATCGACAACAAGACGTCGGTACCCGATTGCTAGGAGATTGGAGAAACATTTCGCAGCGTTGTCTCTATCATAGATGCGGTTTCCAAAGCAGGCAGCCGACAATGATACAGCAGGGTTCGTCACATAGTTAAGTGGGATTTGACCTGCGACATCTCGTTCGCTCTAAGATATTATGAGCGGGGAGGCATTAATTGCGAACCGAGACACATACCAGTATGACAGCCACCCAAGTAGCATCTGACAGGGCAGCTGAAGAGTCATATTGGACAGACATTGAGAATCGACATTAAAATAGCTCTGAAGCGCATGTTCGATGCAAGTTTAGTGTATATGCGTGACGTTGGGGAGGGAAGAAGATTAAGCTTGGCTGGGGAGGTCGGGAGGGCGGACAAATCAGCTGAGTCAATCTGGCCACTTCTCTTTCTTTTCTTTCACAACTCCCTTGGACTCTTCCTTTTCTCTCTGCATTTCATTCAATTTTAATTCAAAATGGCCACTCCCGGCCAGCCCAGTCCTGAGCAGATGGCGGCTATGCAACAACAGTTCGCCGCCGAAGCCGCCAAACGAGGGATGACGCCGCAGCAGTTCGCCGCAAAGCAACGTGAGCAGCTGGCTGCTGATGCTGCAAAGCTCGGCCTGACCACTGAACAATATGTCGCGCAGTTGCGCATGCGAGCAATGCAAGCCCACCAACAGCAACAGAAGCTTCAGGCCGAACAACAGGGTCAAGCAGCACCAGAAGGACAACAAGCTGCATCGCCCGCACCCCAGCAGCACCAACACACAACCACACAACAGGTTCCTGTGAACCCCAACAATCCCCCAGACCCAAAGGCAATAGCAGTGGCCAACTGGCTGCGGTCGCAGAACCTCAAGCCACGTACATGTATTATGGATGGACAGCGCAAGGACATGTTCAAGGGTGAGTAGCGACCAAGGTCTAATCACCTACAAGGAGTCTTTATCTAACAGGGTGTCGTTCAATGCAGTCAAGCGCGCAATCCGAGCCATTGAATCCCCCGCCTACGCCAAAGCCGCCTCAAAGAAGAACTCTCTCCTCCCCCCCGTGACCGACCGCGCCTCCGCCGAGAACGTCTTCAAGCTTCTTCCACTTTCCCTTTTGGCTCTCCGAGTGAGCAAGGTTGATCCCCACGAAGGTCACAACCATGCCAAACCAAAGAACCGCACTAAGGGTCTATGGACCGTGAAGATCGAACAGCACCAGGAGACAGACCCCATGATGCATTATGTTTGGTTGTACGACGGTCCCCAGTGGAAGCAAAAGGCCATGGCTGCCGCGGTAGTTGCGGGTATTTTCGCTGTTGTCCTGTTCCCCTTGTGGCCTATGATTATGCGCCAGGGAGTGTGGTACCTGAGTGTTGGTATGATGGGACTGTTGGGTCTCTTCTTCGCCATGGCTATTTTCCGTTTGATTCTATTCTGCATCACTGTCTTCACCGTGGCCCCGGGTCTCTGGCTATTCCCCAATCTGTTCGAGGATGTTGGATTCTTCGACAGCTTCAAGCCTCTATGGGGCTGGCAAGAGGTATGAATCTCTCCATCCTTACACTCTCGGAAAGAGTAAAACTGACCGTTCAACCATAGACAAAAAAGAGCAAAAAGTCTAGCAAATCCAAGGCTTCAGCCTCAGCCTCAGCCTCAGCTCCCGCCCCAGTTACCGCAGCTGCTCCCTCAGCAAACGCCCCCTCGGCAACCACAAGCTCTGCCGAACCCACTTCGACCCCATCCGCAGTCGCAGCGCGACGAGGTCTGACCGCAAGTGTGGAAGAGGTGGAGGAGTAGTGCTGCTACGTTCTGAACGACATTCAAAGCCGATAGATCAGAATTGGTCGAATTCGGTCTGGCATGGTTATCTTCAAATCATCCATGAGATTTGTATTTTCAAGATCCTTATTCCATGTTCATTCTGGCGTTTTGGGCCTTGCTCCTGAGAATTGATATCATTGCGAAATTCTTCATCTCTCTCGCTTAACTTCTCTTTGGGTTTCATGTAAATGTTGATACTATAACCAAGACCATATGCTTTTAGGTCTGCTCCAGTATCAGATCAATGTAGGCCTGTTTTGTATTATCTTGTATTTGAATATTGCAGACAGTAGACAAAAAGAAAATCTGGTAATGTACACGCTAGGTTCTATGCTCCATGCTCCATGGGCTATAGATCCTCAGTAGGAAATAAAAGGCAGAAGATACAAGTTCAGAGAGAAAAGCGAGAGGATAGAAGGGAGAAGCTTCCAATATGATAAAACGGGGTATATACAAGAACGAATGCTAATAGAAACACAACTGAAATGAAGAGAAGTAATGTGTATATATAGACAAAAGAGGAACTGAGGTATGCACGCAGCGGTTGGTATCACCCATGCGCACGATGAGGGAATGGATATGATAGGCTGAAATATGCAATAGATGCAAAGGGGTATTTGATGCCGAGTGGCCCAAATGCCAGATACAGTAACGACAGATGCGAGAAAGGAGAGAGGGTATAGAGAATATATTTCAAGGTATTGTCGTGAGAGATAGATCATAGGGAAAAAATCAATGTCGAGGATGTGAGGGGGCATTGGAGTGGTGTTAGAGCAAGGCGAAGTGCCATAGATGTGACGTTGAGTCACAGGAGGGGAGGATTTAGACCATGGGAGTCTTGATCAGTTTCGAATATCGAGGATTTCGTGGGACATTGATTGCTGGCTCATTGGTTACGGAATCGACACCGCTCTTCCGATCTTCGACGTGATCCCGCACTGGCCCGGATCCGTAGAATCGTTGCGTTGGGGACGTTGCAGAGAAGGGAGATAGCATCTGTGACGCGGTCGTGTCGGTGAAAGGAACAGGGGGAGTGGTATGGGCGGTAGGAGGAGCGGGCGAGGGGAGCTTGGGGAGTGGGCAGTTGGGGGGTGGTGCAGATGGAGGCCCGACTGTTAAACCAATACCGGGCATGCTCTTGCGGCGCGACATGCCCAAAGGAGCTTGATTGTCGGGGTTTACAGCGGAGACTCTCTTGCGCGGTATTGGTTCTGCCGGCGGCGATACAGGTTGGACCTGGGTTGAATTGAGGCTTTTGCGACTCACGCTAGGGCGGCCGATCAGGCTGATTCGACATGAAGATGCTCTGGGATCGGGTAGGGGGCCGGTAGGAGGGGCTGTTCTGGGCGCCCGGGAGAAGTTTGGGGCATTCTGTGCTGAACGCACGGTTTTGGTTAGGGCATCCTCTGAATTCGAGGACCGTAGGATGCGCCTGGGCTCCGATGAATCTGTGTAGCGTGAGCTGGCGACGCTAAATGTCGGAGATTGCGGAGGAGATGCAAAGGCGGATATATTTGGGTCGGTCTCAGCACGGTGTGTAAAGCCGTTGATCGATGAAGGAGGGGAGGCATGGAAAATGGGAGTCGGCCCAGACCTCGGAACAAACTTCTTGCTAAACGAGGGGACACTGAAATTAGGCGCCGGAGGCGAAGCACAGCGGATGTGAGTTTCGGGAACAGGTGGTGGGTGATTCGGTTGTGGCTCCTCTGTGAAGTCGGTAATGGGAGGAGGCTGATGTGGCATGGGTATATATAAGGATTGTCGCTCATGACTAGAAGGGGGCGGGCTGCGTGTGTAGATTCGGTCAAGCTCTTCCGGCAGAGGCTCATCAGGCCTGAAAGCGCCGGCGTCTATTGGCGGCGAGTTGGGTATATTCGAAGAAGTGAGTGACGAAGAACGAATGTCAGACCCGATAGAAGCAGTGCCATTGGTAGGATTTGTGGTCTCGGTTTGGCCAGTCGACACCGATCCAGATTCAATTAGTGAGCGATGATTGATCGACACATATGAGCTGCGGCGACATGGCCATGCTGTATCACCGACAACCTGGCCATCTTCCTTAGTGGGCGATTGGAGGGGCTGAGGTTGGAGGAAAAGACTGGAAATGCGATGGGGATCTTTCTTGACCATTTGTCGAACGTTCGATTTGGACCGCAACTGAGGCATCGTGTCTTCATCCGACTGCTTCTCTTGCGTAAATTTACGCCCTCCTCGTTTTTCTATCTCAGCTCTAACGGCGGCCAACCAGCCAATCATAGCATCGGGGTTGTCGAACACTAGAAGAAAGTTGCGCGAAAACCGCCGGGGATTATGTTTGTGGAAGCCAAAGCGCGAAAATCGAGGCTTGGGGGCTTCCGGTATGGCGGAATCATCGGCTGTCGGATTGTGAGAGACCTGGACTACCCAATGTTTCCCGGGGATGGCATCACTGGCAAATGCGACAGAGTTAGGTCCTAGCAGCAGCATCCTCTCCGGAAGACGGTCGTGCTTTCCTTCGCCTGCATATTGGAGGATGTAACCAGTAGTTGCCAGGACATATATTTTCTGAGTCCATTCCACCTTGTTGATGGTACCAGATAGTGTCCGGAGATGCTTCTTTTGCCTTTGCTCCCGCTTTTTACGAGCAGCATCAGCGGCCTCGTTCTGCTCCAACGGATTGACAGAGTTGTCGTCGGTAGAGCTCCTTGCGGTCGTGGCATGCAGGCGCAAGATCGCATCCGCAGAGAGAGCAGGTGCCGGGAGGCAGTCGTGCTTGGTGGATTGGGGATAGGCCTGGAACAATGGGGGAGGCTTCCAACCATACTGTTCTTGGTTCGCATGTTTGGGGTCGGGTTTCGGATGGGAGGTCTTCAAGTTTGCGCGCGATGGTTCTGTCGGGGAAGTAATGGTTGGATTGGAGTCTATAGTTCCGGGGCTTGTGATAGAGGGCGACATGGTGGGTTCCCAGACAATGGCAGTTTGAGGTTCCAGCTGTGTCTCTATAATCTCCTCCAATTTGGGGTCGGCGCGGGAAGACTTATGACCAAAGAGATTGCGCAGACTCGTTTTGGAAGATTGCCGTTTAACGGAGGGTTGAGCCTGGAGCGGAACCGGATCTTCTGATCCATTGGTGCTGGGGTACTCGGTTGGCCGAGGGCGCTGTAACCGTTTGTGAGCAGCTGGTCGACTGAAATTGGTTTGTAAGGGCGCAAGTCGATGCCCTCTGCGTTCCCCAATTGATGGCTGATCTGGATTCATTGTCGAGCGTGCTCAAGACAGCCCAAGACAGCTCAAAACAGTTCAAGACTCGGGACTTTAGGACGTTCAGCGCATTGGAAAAAGGAGCGACAGGGTTTAATAAAGAAGGCAATGATCATCGAAAGAGAACGTGGGCATGGACTGGTTCGACGTCATGGCAGGTCCATCAAGAAATAGCCGGTGAAATATATCTATAAATATAGAGAGAGATTGAAATCCGAATTGAAATCCGAATTGAAATCGAAATTGAAATCGAAATCAAGGAACGACCCTTTCGGGAGAAGAGAAAACACCCAGAGAAAAAAAAAACACGCAGGATTTCAAGGGGAAATTCGCATTCAGACTAGTTCCAACTGCCAGTGGGGGGATCTACTGGTGATAGTGTCGAGGGGCCAGACCGGGGGATAAAGAACATTTTACGAAGTCGCAAAATCGAGACCTAGACAGTCGGACCACATTTTAGTCCCTGATCAGGATCAACAGCACCCATGAGACCAGCTCCTTGATCACAATGCTGCGCCATTGTAACATCTTTTTGTGTGAATCCGCGTGGGCGATGGGTCGTCCAGTGCACATCGACTGAGCCAATCCGCTAACGAGATGTCAGCCTTAATTTCTTTTTTGTGATCCAGGTACCGATAATTCAATCTAAACGTCCCACTTACCACGGTCATGGTGGGATGATGTTTCTTGGACGCACTCTCGGCCGCAATCATATTAACAAATGCCTCCATATTGTCAGTCTCAAGAAGTAGAAGCAGCCCCAGTCCCAGTCCAGTCCAGACCAGGAAAAAAAAAATTAACTCACCACAGCCTTGAAATAACTCTTAAAATGAAACGTCTTGGTAATTCCCATCCCGTCTCCATCCTTTGCCCAGCCCTGCTGCAATAAAGCATCGGCGTCTCGGGCAAGTTGGTGGGCATCCTCGCCCTCGGCGAACTGAAACGCGCTGGATGACATTCTCGGGAACGGGCGCGTGAGTGGGAACGCGGGTGCGTGCAGGCCGGAGAGTCGCGTGAGAGGTCGGGTATTTATGCGTCTCGAACAGAGACGCATGGAAGTAAGACAATTCATTTCGAGGTGGTGTGATGGAAAGGAGAGGAGAGCTCAAATGTTGAGGCGCACGGGCCAAGGAGTATCTTATCGGAATTATATGGCTGAGACTTTAATGCTATTCTTGTACGTACATGTCTTATATATATTCTTGCATATTTGGCATAGAACTGGTGAGACTGAGATGTTTTCCAAATCTATGCATTTTATCCAGATTGAAATATTGAAATGCAAGTATGCCTTATAGACCTACCTCTGGAATGTACCAGAGTAGCGAAGCTTCCATCAGCTATTCATATACATTTCTAGGATATTCCAACCCTTCTCTGAAGTGTCTTCATTGTCCAAATTACTTCGGAACACGAAGAGATGCTAGAACGATAATGATACCTTTACCCTTTACCCCTTGTAAATACATGCATTATACGTATGTGCATACTGATTTCTATGTATAAAATGTTACAAACGCAATGCAATATAGCATAAAGACCGTAGGCGCTGTGTATAGTGTTTCAACCAGAAAATATATCAGAAATACCGTGTTCGATTCTCTCTCTACGTATGCAAGACAGTCAGACAGAATAAAGATCAAGGCTTCGGTAGGATTCTGGGTGTCGAACCGAATGGTGTTGAATCGATCTGCTTCTAGGTACCAATATCAACTTCTTACTAGGATTTGTCACTTAGGATGTGGACTTTAAATCCACGGGGATGTTGCGGCTGCAGGTGTCAAGGAGACGCTTATGTCAGGTGAACGTGGCACAAAGCACTTCAAGATGGATCTCTCCATAAATCCCGGGAGCTACCGACTATTCTTACTATTTACGACATTATACAATGGTTCCAACCTTATCTCGGTGCGTCCCTAATTACCTACATATACATACATCTTAGGTATAATGTAACCGGCCCACGACGGAAACCCATATCTAATATACGACCTTGAAAAAGAACCCTGGAAATAACCTTGGAAAGTGATCGAGTCATATTAAACTACATTTAACATTCAGCACTAACCCCAAGCAAGAGTTATCGGGGGTTACTTCCGAGAAGCCGAGACAAAGCCACAATCCCCCGATGTGACCCAAGCGTCGGGACCGGTGATCGGTCATGTCCCGGCTATACTAGAAGCGGTTTGTTCAAATGGAAGACTCTCGGCTTCATTGACTATCCCGTGGCCGAAACCGGATAGGGATCGGCCCAGACCCTTGGCAAGAATGCCACATCGTATCTATCATGTTCTTGGGACCGGGACCGATGGCCTCTTATTGTACTGTATTAATGTACTGTGTACTAGATCGAGCTCGATGCACTCGTAATTCTCGTGATGTGCTAATATCTCCCCGTTGAATTGTGATCGTTGCTTATTCAAGAGCAATCAAATGTCATCACCTTGACTACATTGTTTACTCACATACTAATAGCCATAAAACAATCCGTTCAGCGAATAATAATGGTATAATTTATAACTGGTATCGCTCAGTCGCGAAAACCCATAGCATACATGACGCCCCGCAGATCGTAAATCTTAGTCTTTCGAGTCAAAGCAAACACAGAAAAACAAAAGACAATTAGTTTTAAAAACGCGCCTGCCCTTAGAGTATTCATAACCAAAAAAAAAAAAAAACAGAAACAGAAAAGAAACAGCGATCAATGGTTGACGTGGATGTTGACGACGTTGATGCTGTTGCGGCGAGAGTTGGCACGGGAGTTCGCTTGAGAATTGACCCGGGAGTTTCCTCGGCTGCCAATCGTTGGGCGGATGCGGAGGTCTTGCTGGGAGCGCACATAGGAATTGAGGCGAGACACCGGAACAACCTTGGATCCTCGTCGGCTCTCGACCTGCATTTGGTGTCGAGCATCCTCGAGCCGCTGGGCAAATGGAGAACGCTTGCGCAATTCTGGGCCCTTCCAGTAAATGACATAGACCGCAATGACAAGTGGAATGGAGATGCAGACTAGAAGAACGTTAGACCGATGGCTCATGTAGAGAGATAGGAGATAGACATACAGAGAATGGTCGAGGCATATTCAAGATGATACTTGCCGCCGATATCTATCAAAAATCGTTAGTATAGGAATGCGAAAATTTATTGTATGTGAACTTACTGGTATAGAACGGTGTGGCCGGGATAGTGAGAACACCAGCAAGGAAGTCTCGCGACCATCCATTGCCACCGGTCGCAGACGCAGAGTACGGTCCGTAGGCGCAGATCATATAGTCGATCGTGGCCATGTAAATAGCATAATTGGCAATACCGATAATGGCAGCAAAGATCATCGATCCAATCCAGTGGCACTGGGGCAAACTGGTCCAGGCGAATCCGATCAAACCAATGGGTAGACAGGGGACTGTATACAGCAGCCACCACAAGCGAGACTCATACTGTGCCCGTTCGCTGTCGGGATGGTCTCGGCGCTCTTTGACGTTGCGGCTGATGACCGGGAAGAAGGAGAACCAAGCGATGAAGTAGCCAACCAAGATTGGGATGAAGGCCAGACCCTTCTCCCAGGTGTTGAAGCCCCACTGGCCGTACACAAGGGAGAGCGACTGGATGAACATGAAAATAAGGGCATCACTGAAACCACTGAGCAGAGAAAGCACCAGTACAATGGGTTCAGTCAGGAACATCTTGAAGGGACGAATCCAGGTAGCCATAAGCTCACGAGGCGGGAAACGCTGGCGGAAGGACACGCCCTCGGTAGGACCGTAGATGTGGGGGTTTTCGCCGGTCTTGCGCATATTCTTGGCAATCCGATTCATCATAACGGTAGTTCTGGTTTCGGGGACGAACAGGTAGTGGGCCACTTGCACAAAACCACCAAAGATCAACTGAATCCAGATGTTCCACCGCCATGGTAGGAAAGCCTCGACGAAGCCACCAACCACTGGACCAAGCACAGATCCACCAACCGATGAGAATACGACAGCGGCCACGGCGTATTGTTGCGCATCGGGTTCCCACAGATCGGCAATCATTCCCAGGGTAACGGAACCACCGGCGGACGAGAGACCACCGAGGGCACGTCCGACCATGATGGAGGCGAAGTTGGGCGCCAGAGCCACGGGGAGTTGAAAGACGTTGACCAGGAATAGAGAAGCTTGGAGAATGGGCTTGCGACCCAGCTCCTCACTCCATGGTGCCCAGAGTTCACAACCGAAAGCATACAGAACCAAGAAGATCATGGCACCACAGCGTGCAGCCTGCATGGAGACACCGAACTCTTCTGAGATTCCCGTAGCGGCGTTTGAATAGAGCGATGTATTGAAGTTCATAGATGTTTGGACGAGGAAGATGACGGAAATAATGGTCCACTTCTTCTTTTCAGAGAACGAGTATCCTAGTCGCTCGTAGCACATGTCCTCGGTGAGCTCAAGTTCGGCCGAGGGTGACTCCAAGGCCTCCTCAAGCTGATCATCTTCTTCCAACTTTTCAGTAGCGGCATTGACGACGGCTTGGGCGTGAGCAGCTTCTGCTGCTTGCACGGTATCCCGTGGAGGGATACCGGGCTTCTCGGGGTTGATCGTCATTGTTGAGACGTAGAAGTACAGGGTAAACTGGTATCAAGACCAGTGATAGAAGAAACCCCAGGAAATGAGGGTACAAGTAGTATGGAGAAGATCAATATAGAGAAAGAGGAAAGGAAAGAGGGAAGCGGAAAACCGAGCAATTAAATACAAAAAGGAAAAAAAGGAAAGAGCCAAATGCAGAAAAGACAAGGTTTCCAGGGTTCACCTGGTCAGTACATTTCCAGTACAGTTCAGTACAGTGTTTTTGCATGTCACTTTCCCACGTTTTTATGTGATCGGCCAGTGATATTATTCTATTAATTTTCATGACTTTTACTTGATTGACCTGGTACTAACCCTGACGGGATGCCGATATCCCCCAATCGGTCCCCACTTTTCTCCAGACTGTCTCCAGAGTTTCCAGAGTCTCCAGAGTCTCCAGACTTTCTTTTCTCCTAAGTATACTATCTAGATACCCTATGAAAGAAATTGGAATGTTCCTGATGCCATTAACTAGTACACAGTAAAATATAATACAAAAAAGAAAGTATTTTCTTGCTGGTTCCAAGTACACCGGAATAGGAAGCTCGCATTGGGGTAGTTAGACCCACACAGAAATGTACGGTCCCCCATCTCTCTGGAACTTCCCCGTTGCCGCACTGGGCCGAAGATATGTCCGTTTCGAGTTTTCAATTGTAACATCAAGTCTACTCCGCAAGATCGGGATATCAAACCCCATGTGCCCCGCGAAGTAAGGAGCATTATTGCCGACCGTGCCCGGACCGCATGGTTCTCCATGGAAATTTATGCAAATGATAAAGGGGCTGAAAAAAAAAACATCATAAAAGAGAAAAAACACACATCCATGGGCTCTGAACTAGTGCCCGTTAAAACAAGATATTGCCAAGTCGCCCATTACTTGCCTTTGCTGTAAGTGACGTCAGGCTAAAGCCAGGTCAGGTACTGCGGCTAAAGAGCACTAGGGAAAACCATGTCTATCTTACGGGCGTGGCGTTCAGGCGTCATGGCTGGGGGCCATGACCTCCCAGGGCTCGGACTACGCTTACCCTGTGGCTTATGATCGACCGAGCATTGCTTAGTATTTTTCTTCTTTTCTTTCCCGGATTATCAAATCCTACGATCCGCGAAAAAACCTACCATTCGGCGATCTTCCGACTGTGCGTTCCAGAACGTGGTGTCGAAGACTGTCAATTACGTACTTATCAACCGCACTACACGGTAGATGAACCGAGTCCCTTGCAGTGCACCTAGGCCTTTGCTTTTGCGGACGGTTACATTTCCCCAGTTACATTTCCCCATGATTAACTGATTCTCACCGCCATTGCCCACTGGGGTAAGAAGGCCAAAGGTTTGTCTCGAGTCACATCGGCTTCCAAGGGATAAACGTCCGGAAATAACCATAGCCCACGTCCCCCGGCCCCCGAACCCGGACGCTGGTACATTCCTGTGGCAAATCATATCGCTGGGATCGACAAAATCGTATCGCGAGTGCCACGCGACCCTTGGATGATCTTTGCGGCGATCCCATACTTGGAATTTGTTTACATGGACATAATGTAGATGACTCTTGGAACTTGTAATTTTGAGCGCCACTCGGAGAACCCGGCGTCCCCTTCTGACCCTGCGCGCAACCAGGGGCCAAGATGCGATTTGCTATGGTACGACCTTAGTGCGCCTGGCCTGGCCCATGTTCCGGAAGAATCCTATAAGCCCCGAGAGAAAGAATCCGAGTTGTACGGAGTACATGGTCGGGGTGTAAAGAGACTCGGGTGTGAGTGAGCTAGAGCATTCCATGATATTCAGTAGCCTCAGGCATGAATTACTATAAACGGCTTTTATATCACGTGGCCGACCCCGCGAAAAGGAAGTGATGAGTCATCAGATCCTCACAGGATGCCTCACGTCACAGATTAGAGCTTCTGCCATAGTCAATATCAACGCGGTTATTACCTGAAGATGCCCCCGGATCTGAACTCCCTTCCTCCATCTCGCTCATCTTCAACCTCCTCCTCCATTCCACGTAATATGTCCGCTCCTGGAACTGGGCCGGCGCCCGTGAACCCGAACACCGCCTCACCAAGGCCCTCCCGTGGCTCGAGCATAGGTCGCCTCTCGGTATCCGAGCGACGTCGGTCCAATGTCGGCATGAACCTGAACCTAAATGAGATGGGTACTGGCCACGGAGCTAGCGAGTTACCCGCATCAGACCACCACCATCGCAGCTCGATCGGACATGCATTCCGTACAGCCAGCCCGTCCAGCCATGGAGGAAGCCCTGTTTTCGCGACTGCCGATCCCCATCATCAGCGCGCACCATCGCTGGGAGAGCTACACCAAGAGCTGGAGCAAGAACAGGAAGCACAAGTGGTGGGTTGATCCTCAACCCTGGAAGCCTTGTAGTAAGCTAACCAAGTAACCTTGATGAAATGTAGAACCGTCTGCTTCAAATGATCCGCAGCCAGCAGGCTCAGTTACAACAATACCAGCAGCAACAGACCCCGCAATCATCCGCTGCAATCGACGACACAACCCCGGCTTCCGAACGGTCGGCTTTCTTCCCCCCCGCCCCGGCACCCCCAGCCGGCAACAGATTATCAATCTCGTCTTCATTCTCAAACCGCCGAAATTCGCGACCTTCAAGTCAAGCGACGTCACCGAACCTGCGGCCGCTAGACTCGCGTGGACCGGAGGGCGTGGAGCCATTCCCGGGGTTGCGGGACAGTCCATCTCGGCGCGGCAGCCGGGACGAGAGTGCCTTTTACCAAGCTGAAGCGAGCTCGCTAAGCCGAGAAAATGTGCTCCTGCGGCAGCGGATTCGGGAACTAGGTAAGAAAATCCCTGGTTAGCGTTTTTAGCCTAATTCTACGGAGTAACCCCACCCCGAGGGTGGATCTCGATTTCAAGCGCCTATACTAATTTCTTTCACAGAGAGACAAATCAGCGGCTTGACGACTTCCCAGAGCGCGTCCTCCGCAACAACTACTTCGGGCAGTGCTTCCGGGCAAGCGGGGACCGAAACCGCGGACCCGCCTGCCGTGGGTTCACCGCGAGACGGCAAAGACTGAAAAACGCATCCAGCACGAGGTCTCGGCCCGTTGAAATGACCCCCACAGAATACGATACAGACGATAATAATCCGGATGTTTTGAACGCTCTACGATGCAATACCACGGAGAATGACCACAGAAACCCCCTCAACGCCTAAGCAACGGACGTTGCGTGATTTTTCGATCTTGGCGTCTAGATTTTCGTGGTCATCGACTCTTAGTTCCACCGATATCCCATCTTTCGAGGACGATGTTTCCATTTCTTTGGAATACGCAATGTGATGTGCGTTTTTCAAAGTTGCAGTGTGATTTATCTTATGCAGGATGTGCTGTTGCTAGCAAAACTTCCCATTGGAAGTGTCGAGGTTTCAATATAGTAACCCCGAAATCCATGCAGAAACCCATGACAATACATGTTGACTTTCTTCACTGCCTTATAAGTAAATATTCAGGAAGTTGAACCTAAGATGCATAGACACTGTGTTTTCCCACACCGACTTTGACACCCTTTCATCGTACAATACCGGTTTGCTATGTTTATATGGATTCTACAAATGAAATTACTAATAGTCTTAGAGAATGGTCCGACTATATGATTCACATGGGCATTGCTACTTACTCTATGCTTGACTGAGGGTTTTACCGAAGTTCTGGATTTCACACCATTTGCAGTTGAGCCTCTGCCTGAGAAAAACTACCTTGACCTTATTGACTTGCCTAAATACTATGACACGATGGATAAAATTCTAAAATGGGCGTGGCTAATTATCCAAGGAGATGTTAGCAAAGAAGGCTTAAAAGCTGGGAATTGAGCCCAGCTTGATATTGCCTTTGTCGTTAGGTATATCTCTAAGTCGCTTTATGGATACCATCCCACTGTAAAGGAATAAATCTAAAAACAAACGAAAATCAGAAAGAGACAGAAAGGGAGAAGAGAAAAAGAAACCGAACACGAGTCAAAAAGAGGAACATGGTGCTAGCCGCAGAGTAACACTAGCAAGAGCAAAAGCCATATTTACTGTCTAGCTTGAAGATGTTCGGCTGGCCAAGATGTATGAAGAAAGTGTCAAGAGTGTCTTCCATAGTCTCCCTCTTCCCCCTTTTCTCCCAAATCCCTAAACTCAACTGGAATGCCACTTCACATCCGAGAACATGGTGGAACAAAGAGAATTAGGATTGCGTGCTGAATTAGTCCATTTTCAACCATTCGCAGCCTCCAATTCACAGTTCAGAGAGACCAAACGGGCCTGACGATTGTCGTTCTAACACCAGATGCCGCACACGTGTCGAAGCATGTGTAAGACAATTCCTGACCTGATACCTTGGATATCTTATGTTCTGCTAATACGATCACGAATTGTGGATCGTCATTGGGGAATGTGGCCCTAGCTACTTCAAGAAACACAATAGCTCGTACGATGAGTGCGAGTCGTCATTTCGCATGCAGCTATCGGGATGAAGGTTCTATGGCTCTGTTATACTTTGGAATAGGAAATGTAAACAGGAACTATGAATGGACACATTCTTTGATCCAAGTCTAAAAGTAAAAATAGAGACAAATCAAGTTGTGCACAATAACAAGGAAGTATAGATACAAGACATTCCAAGCCCAAAACAATATATTCATCTATCAGGCGCTCAAGGAAACAAAAATCCAAAAGCACCAAAAGTAACAACAAAAACCGGGTATATGCAAGACACATCTACAGCTTCGGCTTCTCGGCCTGGGCAGCCAGGTCGGGCATGAGGAGGTCACGAAGCTCAGTGGCAGCCTCATTGAGGAAATGGCTCATACGCTCAGCACCGATACGCTTGCAGACGATGTTGAAGTTGAGACTGGAAAGGATTAGTGATATGAAATGGAAAAAAAAAACAAGGGATAAGGGGGGAGGGGACTGATGCTTACCTGTTCTCGTTGATCATGTAGGCAATTCCGAAACCATCGTCAATAACCTGGCTCCATCCGTATCCGTTGAAGTACTCGGAGCTCAGCTGGGAGGTGGAGAGGTACCACGAGGAAGAGTAGGTGTATGCGGGATCCTGGTAGAGCTCGGGGAGCTTCTCGCCGGGCTGGAGAAGCTTCTTCAGACCAAACAGGTGACGGTCGACACCGTGGCCGGAGCTAGCCTCCTGGGTGTACTTGGTGTGCTGGGCAATGGCAGCGCGGAAGAGCTTGACGGTCTCCTCACGGGAGGTGGTGTGGTCCTCGTGAGCCTTGCAGAAGGCGACGCTCTCGTCGGAGACGGTCCGGGTTGTCTCTGTGCGGCCCTCGGCGTATTTGCGGGTGGAGGCGGACTCGTAGGTGGGACGGTTCTTGCCGTACATCTTGAAATAGGCCAGCTGGATGGTCATCTGGACGAAGGCATCGGGGCTGCACTTGAACTTCTTGATCAGACCCTTGCCGTAGCCCTGGTAGGCCTGGACGACCAGCTCGTGGGAGCCGATCTGCTTGCGGTGGTACTGGGTTGCGACGTCGATGGCCTCATTGGCGGCGTCATTCAGCTTGAAGTTGATGGGCTTGGGATCGGCGAGTGTGGAGCGCACAGACTGAGGGGAGAGGTCGATCTTCTTGTTGAAGATGACGTTATTGATATAGTCGTTCAGGCGGTGGGTGGGAGTACCGTCCATCATGCTGTGCTCACCGGTGAAACCAGCGGTACCGTTGTCATTGACAATGAACTGCAGAGGCTTGTCGAACCAGCGGTTGGAGCCATCGCCGTGCCAGTACTGGGAGCAGCGCTCAGCCAGAGTGACAGGGCGGGCATCGTCCAAGCAGAGCACGAAGCCAGCGGACTCGATCTCCTGCAAGGCCAGCTCATTGGCAGGGTCAAGAGAAACGAGGGTCTTGCGAGCAGCAGTCCAGTGATCACGGTCCGCAACAGTCAGCACACCAACGGGCGGCGCGGGCTGTGCGGTCTCGTAGATGCGCTCAAACTGCTTCTCCAACTCAGAGACATTGAGTTGCTGACCGTCCACGACGAGCGGGACCTTGAAGAACTGGTTCTTGCGCACCACCACGATGTGCTGGTTCTCAGCAGCGGCATACTTGCGAGGGAAATCCGCACCCTCGGCGGGGATACGGCAGCAGTTGAACATGTACTGGTACGAGCTCATGGCCTGAGGCTCCTTGCGGAGGTACTCGGGCTCCAAAGAGCCATCATCGACCTTGGACTTGAACTCAAGCGCAGCAGTGGTGATGGCAGCAGCGCGTTTGGCGGGGTTGCGACGCTCGCGATCGTCCCGGTAGGAGTAGAAGTAGGAGACGTAAGGGATGACGGGGTCGCGGTAGCCGAGGTAGGCGGCCTGGTTCCACCACTCGGAGAGCCAGTTCTTGATCTTTGGGTCGGCGGCGCGAGCCAGGAGACGCTTCTGCAGAGTCTCACCCTCACCACCGGGGCGGACGAATTCCGCCACGGCGTTCTTGGTGCGCTCATACTCGGACTCCGAGACCACAGCGTGGACGGACTTGAGGTACCGACGGCCGGTCTCTTCTAGAGAGGGAACGGGAAGTCTGGGGAGGGAGTCTTCGAAACGAAGCATCTTGCCCTTGGAGAGGTCCTCCTTGTACCCTATTCTTCTGTCAGCGAGTCTGATCCTGATTTCGGTATGGATGGGGGCGAGGGATAGCCCGCGCTGCGCCGGGCGCATGTGTTACTCACCCTCAGGGACGGAAGATGCCGTTCGTCGGGGGGCCATTGTGAGAGTCTATAGGCGAGTCAATGGATCGGTTCCAGGAGATTTCGCTGCACAGCAATTCACAGTATTTGTAACCAGAGGACTTACCGAGCGGGTGAGAAGAGGGTTTGAGGGAAGGCGTTGCCTTGGTAGGGTGGAGAGACGGCTTCGGGCAGAAGCAGTGAACATCCCTTTGGTTATATGAAAGGTTGTTTGGTGTAAGGAGAAGTGAACGTGAAGCTGAAAGGGAGAATAAGAGCGATACTTGGGGAAGACACTGACCTCGGCTGGCGGGGAAGCCGGTAAAACCGGTACGGGGTAGATGGGTCTGTATCTCCCGTGGGAGTGATTTTCAATCTTTCCCCACGAAAAATACCGACAAGATGAGTAATCGAGTTCTAGCTTGAAGGTATCCTAAGTAATTGGCTGTTTCATGCCTTTTATCGAATATTTTATGGTTTTTTAATGTGTTGACTTGTTGACTCTATGTATCTAAAGGTTATAGGCAAAAGTATACAATACGGAAAATACCAATACCTCCACCGATGAGCCTCGGGATGAGCCTCGGTCCATTTGGCAGTTGATCTTCAGTCACAAGGGATATCACCTGAGAATATTTACAATGTGCCATGTTATTTTATCGGAGTATGAAACATATATAAAATATCCAAAATATACAGAATGTACAAAATATACAAGATATCCCTATAAACTTCAATACTCCGGTTCTCCGGGCGATCGTGCGGGGAGAGCTTCTAGCGTAGGACTCCTACAATATACAGAGTGTGTTATACAGTCTCATTTCAGTAAAATAGAAAATAATATGAGATTATGTATAGATGGGAAAAAAATAAATCAAATCTCCCTTTCATCCGATCCCGTTGACCCGGCCAAAATAAATCAATACGAAGAATAACAAGAAAAGCCACCTAACATCATGTACACCGACTAGGGCACACGGGGAAAAGGAAATAAAAACAAATCAAAAAGTCATACAGACATCCGGAATATTTGGTACGTAGCTTAAGCCCAGGCCATTACGAGACTGGCTCAACGGCTGCCGGTTGATCCTGCCCATCAATCGCTCGAGGTACCTGCACCCTACTGCGACGTAGTTCATCCATTTTAGCCATGGCAGGCCCGGTACAGATGCGACCGGTCTGCATAAGCGTGCGGAGACGTTTGCGACGGGCCTCGCCACTGCGCTCTTCGCCACGCGCAACGCCCTCGTCCACCCAGTCCACCGCATGGACCTTGAAGCTCATGCCATCGTGACGACCGTCCCATTTGCGGGACTTCAGCCCGAACAGGAGAGTGCTGTCATACTGCGCCACGCGGGGAAGAACTAGCAGAGTGATGTGCAAATCCTTGTCGGTCGGGGGTATCGGGGGTAGGCGTGGGCCCTTCGTGGGGGAGGTACCGTCGGGAGTGGCTTCGGGTGGCGGTGCGTGATGGTAGGTATCTTTAATCTCCAGATCGAGCATTGACTCATCCACGTCGTCACCCCACGCACCGCGAATGAAGCCAGAGTGGATGGCAGCGGCGACAGGGTCCGAGTCGTCTGTGTAAACACCGGTGCCCCAGAGGGCGCGCCGGGCGCAAATTTCCTCTCGGTGAGATTGATTGATTCGAAAGCGGGGAACTCGGACGGTAAATGTGCAATTCTCTCGCTGTTCGAAGCGGGGAAGGGGCTGGGGGGTTGTTGTATATCCAAACTTGGAGCTATCCAAAGAGGACTTGGCAGTAGGGGTACCGATGCGAGGCGTGTAGAGCGTTGAGCCAAGGTGGTGCCGAGGAAGATGGGCCACGCTAGAAAGCAACGGCTCCAGGTTCACCGTAGTACGGGGCTCGCGGATAGGCGATGCAGCCGGAATGGCGGCTGGTCGAGGAACATGGTGATGATGGTGATGGTGATGTGGGTGGTGATGGTGGGCGGAAGGATCCGCTGGAGATGTTCGATGGAAGAAGGTAGGACGTTGAAGGGAGCTCAGGGTAGCCGCCTCTTCGTCTGCCTTGTGGCGATGATGGTGGTGGCTAGAGGAATGTTAGCATATGGATGATATGGATGGTATCTGATTAGGTGGAGCATACTGATGGTGATGGTGGTGGGAATGCCGAGAGCGACGGGCGTTACGTGCTGATAGTATCCCTCGGGCATCATTGGCCTCAAGTTCCATCTGTTCCTCATCGCGGGACTTTCTCGACCGTCTGCCGGCTGCAGAGGATGGTCGAGCTAGCTTAGACGCCTCATCCACCCCCTCTCCATTCGAGCGACCTGTGAGGCTATCGCGCTTGAAAGGACTAGAGCCCAATGGTGTCGATGGTCCGCTGCCACCAGTAGCCGCGGTGACACCACCAACACCGCTGCCAATACCGGAGAACACTCGCCCCAGTTCATTCTTGATCGCTGGTTCTCCAGCGGGGCCGATGTATGGAGCTTGAGCGCCTTGTACAGCCTGGGGAAGGGGTGACGCACGACCACCACGTTTCCCATCAGCACCGACGGCCAGCAGGCTGCGATGATGGAGCAGCTCCTCGCTTCCTTTGCGTCGGCCCTCATCGGCCAGGGCTGCTAAACCCGATGATGCGGCAGCTGTCGATGCGGAGATAGCAGGTGTTGAGCCTACCCGCGGAGGCTGCCCTTGGTGTCTGAGATATGGATCATTGGACGGCGGGGGGTTGGTTGACTATTTCGAGACTGAAGAGAGACCTGAGATTGTCTATTCCCACCCGGTTGCGACCCCAGTGATTTAGTGTAGCTTTGAATGGCCCCAAACCCGAAACTCGACCCATGCTCAGGTGCAGGGAAGCGCTTACTTTCCGGCGATGGAGGGTGGGAGCGACCGTGGTCCCATGTAGAGCCGCTCTGGTGACGATCGAGCGGGTCACGTTCACTGTAGTGGGAGCCATACCGATATGATCCAGGCTGGGTCAACTTGGCATCGGATCCATGGGCTGTGGCTCGTTCTCGCTCCCGTTGTGCAGTATCCTCAGAGCGCCGCTCACCAAACATGTTTGCAAACCGACCATGTTGTGGATCATGGTTTCCGTACGACCCAGATGCAGGCCGAGGGCCGGACTCCAAGGGGCGATCCGCAACCCCTCCGGGCTGGGAGATCGGACTGTAGCCGGGGGGTCGTGTAGGCGCGTCTGCATGGGGTGGCTGACTACTGGGCCGCGCGATCGGACCGCTAAGACTCATGCGACGAGGTTCGTTGTACGATGGCTCTGCCGTGGACATTCGAGGCGAAGGATGCGTAGAGTGTGGCTTCTCAGGATACTGTGAGAGCGACGAGCGCGTCAAACCTCCGAATACCGACTGCTCTCCACCCAGACTGGAACCTCCACCGGACCCAGACCGGTACGTACGGGCGCCTTGAGGCTTGGAGAATGACTTCTCCGGTGTGTGTGAACGACGGAAGAAAGAGTTATCGAGTGGGGAAGGTCTTGCCGGGGCAGTGGGTGGGGACATAGCGGCGGAAGACGATGATGGGGGTGCGTTAGCAAATATTGACGATGCAGGTGGTCGCGAAAAGAACGGCGCAGATTCCCGTGCAGGTTCTCGCGCAGGTCGATCCGGGTCCGAGCCTAACATCGCGGAAATCGACATGCTGCTGCCCGGTCGGTACGCCTGACCGTTTGGTACATCGCGCGACATCAAAGATCCCCCAGGCGCGTGGGTTGGTTGTGCTCGCGAGGAATATGAGTGTGGAGGAGACGGGGGCGGCATCTGGCGATTTCCAAATACCGGCGGTGCGGACTGTTCGTTTGGACCTATCAGACAGGTTCACGTTAGCAAATGTTTGTTTATACAAGGAGATTCCGAGATGATCGCGCATGTCCCAGATGGGTGACGAAATCAAAATGTATCGCGACAAAGGATGGTTGCACGGGGCTCTCGGGCCCAAGTCGGGTGCTCACCAGGAAATCCAGGACTCCCACTACTGCCCTGGGAAGTACGACGCGTTGTTTCGTGTTGTGATGGCGTAGTCATAACGGAAGCACCTAAGAGCCCTGTGAACGGGTGAGCAACAGTTCAAAAAAGGAAAGCAAGGGCCAGATCGAGGAGAACCCGTGACTCCGGAAGCTCCCACGCTAGTCCCAAAAAGGCAGGGGCTCATCTAGACGCGCTAAACCCGACCTGGACTAGTGCTCCCGAGCTGTCGTCCAGTCGATCTGCGCCACCGGGGAAAATCCATCAGGGGCAGTGTGTTTGGGAGAAGAAGGAAAAGGGTTTGGATAGGATTTGATGAGTCGCGTGGTTTTGATACGAATCCGATGACTACATAAACCCCATTCCTCCGGTCGCCCATTCTCAGAAAGGGGACTGTCACAAAAGTGGAGGTCACGGCACAAGTCCGATCCTTGGAATCCTCAATCTCGGGGCAACCTTTTGGAGGGAAAGTAAACACAAAACTAGAAATCTGGCCTACCTTCACGATATCGAACAGCCTGAGGTTGTGAATTATTCCTGCGATGTGTTTGTTCATGATTCCTCGTCTCAAGACTCCCATGCCGACGGTGTGCTTGTGTTTGTTCATGATTCCTCGTCTCAAGACTCCCATGCCGACGGTGTGCTTGTGTTGGGCCATTTCTCGGGAAGTATGCGCTGGAAGTATCCCCACGAGAAGTATTCCGTGAAGCGGTTGACTGATAGAGCTGTGACGGAGAGGGCGTGGTGGTCGAAGAGGGAGAAGGGTACGGGCGAGGCTTATCGTTCTCTGGTTGAAGAGACTCGGTAAAAGGCCCAGCGAACTGTCGTGGATCGCGAGGTCCTTGCGAGGCTCCCAAAGGCGAGGGCCGTGGCGGGTATGACTGTTGTAGTCGTCGGTAGTCCATGTCCAAAAATGTGTTGGGCAACAACTAGAGTAAGGTAGAAGATAGGAAGAGAAAAGAGAACGGAATGGCGGTGGAATAGTGAAATGCAAAAAGATGGAAATCGAAATGGGCTAGAGCTGCAGGATCGGTTGATCGCGCGACCCGATGGCAAGAGATGGGAGCGTGCAGAATGAAGGCGTTTAGGTGGCAAGTCCACAATCAACAATCAACAATCAACAATCAACAATCGAAAAGAAAGATTTCGAAATCTGAAATTTCTTCCAAAGTTGGGGGGAAACGGAGAAAAAAACGGTGAAGCGATGACGGTGTCTTTAGCGTGGCCAAGACTCTTCTATCTTGCATGCGGGGATTGTGTACAGACGTGTGGGTACATTTGACATGCAGCTATATTGTAGAAAAAGAAAAAAAAATATACAAGTCGTATTTCAAACATTCTTTTTTCTTTTCGGCATTGCCCAACCCACATGTTTATTCTCTAAATCCTGGAGGTGTCTTGTATTACCTGTTCCTTGTGTACTACATGTAGGATGTATGTGCTAGGCCTTTTTCGAGACTTGCATATGCAGGAAATCTGCTGGGATGATCAGTTTGGGCATGAAAGATGAAAAATGTCCTATTATACTAAGCTTTAGGTATACTTTATATATTTAACCTCTTCAACTGGACATGTCCTAAGATACCGAGGTAAAAGAACCAGTGACCCTCAAACGTCATAGGAAACATAACATTCAACATTTGATTGTGGAACCTCAGTCTTACTTCAATTGCAGCCGGCGCTTCCAGCTCATCCCACTCTTGGTCATGGCGCGCTGGGTGCGCTCAAGTGGGTAGTTGACCGGGGATTCACCACCAGTGAAGATGAAAAAGTCATATAGGAAAGCACCCATGAACCCACCACTTAGTGCCCCAGCCCAAGGCCCATAGAACCAGTAAGGATCAGTGAACAGAGTGCTAGGGTAACCGATAGCAAGAAGCGCAAGCCGAGGACCAAAGTCGCGACCAGGGTTGAATGCCGCTCCGGTCTGGTGGGCAAAGCACATGCTCAGACAGGTAATGACCAACCCAATAATCAGCGAGTTCATACCAGCACCGGGTGGAGCATTTTGGTCATCCCCAAGAGCCAGAATGGTGACGATCAAAAAGGCCGTACCGATAAACTCGTTGAAGAACGCCGTGGTAGAACCTACCCACACCTCGCGCGAGTTTGTCACGAAGCTGTTAATAACACCGGTATCCGGATTGAGGAAGAGGTAGTTCTGAATAGCTTCGTAGTAGATTCCATACGCAACAAGAGCCGCACAAAAGGCGGCCAGGAACTGGGCAGCGAAATACTCGGGCATCTTGCGTTTGGGGAAACCACGGTAGAACCACAACACCATGGTCACGACGGGGTTGAGGTGGGCTCCGGAAACACCACCACAAATGTAGATGGCCATCATAGTTGCCAATCCCCACGCCCAGGCGGTTGTGTTCGGATCACCCTGTTTAGCGACGGTGACGGACAAATCAACGCAGAAACCCATAGTGAGCTGGACAAACACACCCAGGGCCTCGGCAAGAGCTTCACGGTGGTGTGTACGGATGACCGACCAGGTGGTGTGGTTGTTATGCACTTCATCCTCGACCAGTTCTTGCACTAGAGGGTGCAGGTCTTCGGGGTAGCCTGCCTTCTCCAGTTCGGGAATATCTAAGAGTTTGTCTAGTCTTGCACTCAGACCTTGATTCTCTAGTGGATTATCACCGAACTCTGGCCGCTCCTCTGGTTCCTCGTTTGGAGAAACTCCCTCCTGCACAGTGGACAGTTGATCCGGGGGCAGATCCCAGACCGAAGGGCGTCTTCCCCTGACCGAGGAGGTACGCGACATGCGTGAAGTCTGTCTCGCGGAGGTGCTATCACCCGTGAGAATCTTATTCATGAGATTATTCTCACGCTGCAAACGTGCATCCTCAACCTGGGCGGCCATTTTGCGCGGGTCGGAAGATTTATCAATGCGACCTTGCTCAATATCATTTGGGTCAACCTCAAGCCCAAATCTCTGCGAGTTCTCCGTGGGATGCTGGGCTTTTGCTAGGTTCTGCAAGAGCTCATCCTTTGTTGGCACCATGCTCGACCGCACCACACGAGGGAGCGGTTTTGCCAGAGACCAGACTGGTCTGGCGTTGGCAGCTTGTTCATAAGATGGGTTTAGATCCGCATACCCTGGCTGAACGAAGGGCTCCTGAGTCAACCGCAGTTGGGGGGTTCCATCCGGTCCAGCCAAGGCGAATTTGCCGTGCATGCGCTGCGCCAGAGTACTGCGGGGAACCAAGCTGGGTACTCCGGTGCTATTACTACGTCTTGAGCCAACCGAGCTATATCGCCGGGTACCGCTGCCATTCTCAACGGGGACTCTCATGGGTGAGATATATTCGGCATCGCTGGTAGCACGGTTCCGGGCTGGTGACAGTGGCCGAGTACCAGACTAATAAGAATATGGATTAGATGATAGTTTCTTCCAGGTGTTTGCTTCGACTTACTCTCGCCCTCGGAAGTCTACTTTCCCCGTCCATAGTAACTCTGATTTGAGATGATCTACTCGCGCGATCGGGGAAGTTGATGGGTAAAAGGTGTTCCTTCCAAAAACAGAACAAAGCAGAGAAAGAGAAAGAAAACAAAAAAAGATCGAACAAGAGGAAACAATTTACCAAATTATCCCAACCCTTCCCGCAGTTACGCAATGGCTCGAGGATCTTCATTGAACTCCTCAATTGGCGTGTAGTGTGGATCATACTCTCAGCATATCAGAAGCTCCCGATAAATGAGATGTTTTAGCACTCGACATCATTTGACAGTTCCTTATCCTGATGTGAACCAAACAAGATCCGATTGAACCATTCTAGTGTTTTGACGCTATCAAATATCTGGATAACCGATTTCCTTGGCTTTTTTTAGTGCCTGCTATATATGGCCAGTGACAACAGTGCTAGCAGTGGCGTCCAGGAGATTCTCCTGTGAGATCCCAACTTTTTTAGAAAGCCCTTGAAAGTGTTCATCCTGGATCTCATGCCGTTGACTGATTCTAAGTTGAAGGTCACGGACGAGGGTGTACTCGCCGGTATAACGCCGTTCATTCTCACCAAGGGAACCCCCATATCGCTTTTTGTGAGGTCTTTTGTGAGGTTTTTCTTTCGCAAAGTCCCGCATCAACCGTCCTTCCGGTAAAGTAAAGAAGACGTCGAAATAAGAATGATTGACACAGCCAGGGAATGCCTCCGCTGTAGACGCTACAGTCACAAGGCGCTGAGCAACTCCTGCCCATCCTTATGGGACAAATATCGCTCTACCAGAGAATATTAAGTCAACGAGTTGAGGGTATAGCTTATGTCTCAGCACCAAGCATCAAAAAATGCCCGTGCCAGGTCAACGTGAAAGTTGTCATTTCGGGGTCAAAAAGATGGCCCACAGTATCGTTTGTAGGGTTGGGGGACCAAACAGATTGGCTTGGGATATTAAGAGTCGGTAGGGTAACTTGGACTATTAAGAAAGGATTGAAGCTTATTATTGTAGCCTAAGGTAGGACAAAGAGCTTCAGCGCTCCTTAGCCTCTCCAGGGCTCTTACTCCTGTTCCTTCCTCCTTCCACCTCCCATTCTTCCCCCATCTCTCTCTCCTCTCTCCTTTCAATTTCTCTTTCATTTCGAGTCTATCCCCATTATCTTGATTCTCTTCTTCCCTAATACTCCCATGAGGTTGCATCACTTCTCTTTGCGGATTCTTGGCTGATATTATATGTCAGAGTAAGTTCCCTTTCCCTTTGTCTCGGCCGTGTCCAATGTCAACGAATCAATTTATTCCTGCTTTGGCTAGTCCCAATCCTCTGACGAGGCTGGATTCACAATCTTCACTGCTTTCCCCCGATCCTCACTGCATTTCCCTTCGCCTCGCCTTACTACTCTACGTTCAGTCTTGGGAGGGGCGGTATTTGTAATTCCCGTTGCATTCGTGATCCTCTGTTGAGGCCATTGCTTTCATGATCCCTCATTGAGGTCATTGCCTTCATGATCCACTGTTGAGGCCATTGCCTACACGGTCCTCTATGAGGTCGTTGCCTTCACTCGGTCCTCTGATGAGGTTGGCGTTCTTACTTCCTGTTGACCCTTGGCCGGGCCGATGCTGTTACAATCTCGACTGTTGCTCTGCAGGACTGGGTGCTCTGACATCACACCGCGGGTCTGAGCTTGGTGCAGCGCTGATATGTGTGCGATCAGCTTTTCTCGATCTACGCCAGGCGTTCGACGCGCCCAACGGAACCATTTCCCCTCTGCGCCCGTTCAAATTCCCAAACCAAACTCTCCGAGTGTGACTATTTGTCGCAATATTCAGAAAGCACCTAGATCAAAATCTCTTGGCACGGCGCAATGTATATACATGCATGGTGGTATGCTGTTACTGCGCACCTCAAAATCCAATCATCTCTCTCGTGCTCTCCCTCCCTCTTTTGGTTTAGTATAGACGGTTCCTCAATTAACATATTCACTCTTAAATTGCCGAATAGAAGCAGCCAGGTATAAAGTAACATTGATGAATGCGTATCTGATGTAGTCTTGACATGCTTAATCTGCCATTTGTCTTGGCGTCTTGGCGATTAATTCGAGTGACATCCACGGATGTGCCTTGTTACGTACACATGTTGAATATATACTCTGTGCGAATACATCTATTACCTTAGCTTTTTATAACACTTCCTTGACCCGAACTAGCCAATTTAACAGACCTCAACTCCTCCCGACGATCATGCAAATGCAATCGCCAATCTTGATTGCGTGCTTTGCGCAATTCCTTGCACAATTGCGCGATATTCACTCGTCTTGGATACTTTGAGCCAGCAATATCTATAACTACCACGCTCCTCGCACCATTAGCCTTCAGCAATCGAGACTCTCCAACTTGGTTCTTTATACGAACTCAACCGAACCAGGGAGACCTCACCCCTGCAGCTCGCTATGGAAGCTATTGGTTCATCTGACGAGACTGTTACCGTGGACTTTTCAAAGGAGACCTTGGACCTGGAATCCAACACTCAGTTCGAGTACGATCCATGGCTTCTCGAAGATCATCCCTTACGATCATACCCGACAGAGTGTATCCCAGGCTTGTCGCTTTATCTCAATGAATATTACGAATCAATTGGAAAGCGAAAAGCAGTTCTCTTCCGCGCTGGATATATTATACTTGGATGCCTGTAAGTATTGCCGTCGTATCTACAACGTTGTAGTCTTCGAGACACACTTATCTGACAGCATTCATTCCATAGAGCCGTATTCCAATGTCTCCGATTGCTCCCAATCAATATGAAACAGACACTCCCGCCTCATGAAACGACACCACACGTCAACCTTTACCCCCAGAGTGATTAATCACACCTTTCACATCTTGATACATAAGTCTACCTAGTTAAGCATAATTACTTAAGTTTCTAGTTATATCTCGAATGGTTATATAGATAGAACAACAGCAGATGGAATAAATGTTGGAGGTTAGAATTGGTAATGAGAAGCTCTCTGATCGCTTGCGCGTCCTTCTCTTTCATCTGACAGATTTCATAGCGCTTGATATCAATGTAGTGGTCTATCATGGGCCGACCAATCATGGCGGACAGAAGGCCGTCGTCCGCAATTGCTAAAGATTTTGAGAATGTTGGATGCCCCTTTCCTGCAAAGGGAAGGGTATGGAAAAAACAACCACTGACAATGCTTTGGAAATCTCGTGGCATGGGAATGTAGAGATAATGTGAGGAGCTGTATGCGGAATTACAATAAATGAGTCAGGATGCTGGCACTCTTGATGAGTAAATACATTACCCTTTTTATACACCAGCTTTTGGAATAGGTGGTCCTCAAGCATAACCGAACATAAAACGTTGTAGGGCTCACTACTATCTCCAGCCTAGTGTATTGAAGGATGGAAGTGATGCTTGAGAAATAGAGGAATTGCTCGTTTTGAATGGAAATGCAACAAATGGTGGATTATTCAGTCCAGAGAGAAGGGAAGAATCGAGGCAGAGCAGAAGTGGAAGTTATTTGAAAAGGGAATTATAGGCCATCCATGGAAGGCAAGTCTACCTGAGGTGTCCATTTCCGAAAATGGAAGGAACACGCATAGCGTAGCTACATACATGTAGATCACATAGTTGATCTAAAATCTGATTTCTCATAATCTTGCTTGCGATTTCCCAGGGGTGCTCGCAAAGATATTGTTCTGGCGACTGTCGAGTCGGGATTGAGTAGACTCAAACAGACGCGGGAGTCCAGTCTTTGCGAAATGAACGTCACTGAGTACCATTTTTGCCAAACCCTCAGCCGCCAGGAAAATCTGGGGCATTCCATGTCCTGTAAATCCAGCGATGATGTACTGATCCTTCTGTCCTGGGACATGGCCAACATGTGGCAGTCCATCTGTTGAATAACCCATGACTATCGAAAAGTTGGGTTAGCTTGGAGGTCACCACAGGGGTATTACAAATAGAACAACGTACTCCCTGTCCAGACTCTGTCCGTGTAAGCGTGGCTATTCTCCCAACCAACAAAATTCCGCTGCATATAATTATCCCAGTATCGAACAGCAGGCTCAAGTACTGAACTATCATCACTGACGTTATACCAGCTGTCAGGATCATTGATGAAAGCCGGGCGAGCACCACCGACGACTATACTCCCATCGGCGCGTGGGATGAGGTAGTCATAATTCCAATCGTTCCAGCGCAGGGTGTAAGTGTTCGTCAGACGAGGAGCAGTAGTACCCGGAGGAACGATGATTCGACTGCATGTTCCTCGGACAGGGATAATCTTCTCTTTATACTGAGGGGCCAGAGACGAAGTATAGGCATTTGTTGCTAAAATGACTATCTTGGCGGCAATGGAGCCTCGGGCAGTGTTCACTGTCCAAGGATGGCCCGATGTTGAGGAATTAGACTGTGTCATCCCAGATACCGGCGTGTGCGTTTGTAGATTTACACCTTGGGAAATTGCCTTTTCCAAAAGGTGCAGCACGAATTTGTATGGCCAAATGTGACCGGCGTCATATGTGAAACACCCCTGTGCACCTTTGACTCCAGAGAACTAAGGTATCACTCATTAGTATATCTGCATTCAACGGTCAACCATGTACCCACCTTCTCTGCCTCACTGCTGGGGATATACTTTGCCTTTGTTGTTGGCTCACATCCCTTCTTGATCAATCCTTCATATCCCTCCTTGAGTCTTGCACTATGATCCCGAGACAGTTGCACATCGATAGCTTTTGTGACTGTGTAATCACAGTCTATATTCTCTCTTTCAACGAATTTCTTGAGATATGAGACATGTTTGGCCTCGAAAGTTGCAACCTCAGCAGCAGCCTCGACGCCATGATCAGCGGCCAAGCCAGCGATAACATTATAAACATCAGGTTTCATGTGTCCCCCTACAGGAAACCGAAAATCAATTTAGCCAAGATCCTCGTTTGTCATTTGCGACTATCCCAATCTTACCATTTCGACCAGTGGCACCGGAACAAGCCTGTCGAGCCTCCAAAAGCACAATCGAAGGCGGCTTCGACCCAGGAGGAGTTTGGTCAAGAATATGGTGTATGACAGATGCCCCTGCGTACCCAGCTCCTATTACGACGATATCACACTCTTGAGGGAGAAATTCAGTCGATCGATGGCTGTCTAGAAAGTGAGGCTCTGTCCGCCAGAATGACGTCATCCCATTTGGGACGGGGCTATGTTTCGCCATTTTGGAGAGTCCAAGACAATTAGCGTGGGAGACATAATTGGAATCATTTGGCATTTATTGATATTGGGAATAGGGACGAGAAAGGGTGTCTTCTCTCCCGGCGGCTTTTCCACCGGTAACTTTCCCGGTCCAGCCCCGCTAAGTACAACGCTAGGGGTTCAGGGCTAATGATAACACTTTCGGGGCTATCTAGGGATCAAAGGGGTTGACTTGAATCCTTCGAGATCAGGGAGACCAAAAAGTGGATAAGTTTAAAATTAAATCAACGTTGGAAGTTAGAATTGTTCAGCGCTAAAACAAGAATATAGAATGTGACCTTGGCTTTTCTTCCAAAATTTCCAGGTGGATGAGATATATGTTTCATTAAACGGGGCGTAATATTCAGACTGAGCTATGCTAGACTTAAGTACGATAATTCAAGACGATGCCTGATGAGCGATGATCTTGTCCGCCATTCCTGGCAAAGTGTCATCCATAACATCCATTTCTCCAAAGAGCTCTGACAGGGCCTCCTTCTCCCAGACATAGCAGTATGCTCCTTTGAATCTGTATAGTACAGTGTTAGTACTAAGCCTTCTCGACCTATAACTCAAGGATGTGACACATACCCGGCCTTCCTCGCCGCAGAAACATCCCACATATGCGCCGCCGCAAACCAAGGTGTCTTCCCATCACTCTCCGACTTCAGCTTCTCCAACAAGGGACGATAAGCCCCCAAGTCAGGTTTCCCAACTCCGACGTCATCACAAGAGAGCAAGTTCTCCGCAGGCAGCTCAACACCCGCATTCTTGAAATAGCCACTAACACGATTGATATCCGCTGCGGTGAAAGCCCACACCGTAAAACCGGCATCACGCAGCTTCTGGACACACTCCGCCGCACCAGGACGGAATTTGAGAAGTTGGTATTCCGTCATGATATACTCCAGATCTTCGGGTGAAGCCCAGGTCCGTGGCTCAGCGATGCCGGCCATCCAGAGCATGCGGTAGAAAAGTGCGCGGAAGACTTCACCAAAGGGGACATAGCTTTGTGCAAGACTCAGATTGGTGTACTCGCGCTCGGCTGCTTCCATCCAGGTGAACCCTAGTAGACGGGGCTTGATTCCCTCTGCGCGCAATCGATCTCCCAGACGGATATCAATGGCGTCAAAAACATGGTCGTAGGCAACGAGAGTGCCAACGATGTCGAAGACAACGTGCTTAGATGAGGACATGTTTGAGTCTTGATGTCGGAGTTATGGATTTGGAGATGGGTTGATATTGATTATCCTGAAGCACCTTTTGTAAGAGAAGGATATTTATCAGATAAGTAATGAACGAGTCACCAAATCCATATCCCCGCACTGATTGTTAATGTCGATCGTAGATAGTCGGAGAGACCTGGTACTGCAGATACAATTACTAGCCATTACCGGTAAGATTAGTGTATTGAGTCGACTGCTTTAATCATATTCACTGTAGTTATCAAACCTCTACCTGGATGAGCACAAGGCATCGTTTGTCTCAAATTCGATCCCATCTTTGATCTAGGTATACATTCTGACAATCTTTACTATTTCCCCAAAATCTATGTATTAGCTGTCTCGGGCAGCCTTTCGCTTTATTCTTGCTGCCATTGTTCTAGTTTAGTATTTCGGTGCTTGCTTCTTCAGCCACCTCGTAGGTTATACTTAAATCGTAATTAGAATCTATCTACTCATACTAGTAATTACAGCAAAAGTACAATTACTTACATAGCCCTAAACAGCAGCCGGTGCAGTCCCGGCGGGAGTGCTTCCCGCCGGGAATGCGAGCTCGGGACACGGCGAACGGATAGCGATAAGGATACAGTTAGCCTTTACTAAATCACAGATATATCAATGGATAGTACTTTTCCCGTTGGTTTCCTATTACAACAAACCTCTCATCTACGACTTACGGAGTCACCAGCATGAGCGAACCGCCAATGCAAATCGCGAAGGACGCAACCGATCTCAAAACAAGCGAAGCATACGACATAGAACGCTCAGCGAGTTCAGGAACTGAGCGCCATGGCAGAACTATCGTGCTGTCTGCGACAGATGATGCTGGGTATCATCGTTCCTTGACGAGGCGTCAAATCATGATGATGACCTTTGGGGCTGGCATCGGCACTGGTCTCTGGGTGGGAACTGGACAAGCATTGTACTATGGTAAGGAATCCCGATGTGAACTCCAAGACGCAAATATTAACATTAGATAGCCGGTCCTGCTGGCATGGCACTCACCTATACGATCACAGCGTAGGGTACTCTAGAACATTCTATTCTTGTGCTCTTGTGACTAACACCGTCTGCAAAGGATGATCGTGTATGCTCAATACTCTTCAATCGGCGAGATGACTACGTACAAGCCGGTTCATGGTGGCTTTATCCGCCAATGCGCTGAATATGTCGATCCGGCATTCGGTTTTGCAATTGGTGTCAACTTCTGGTTTGCGGTATGTCAGTCTACCCCAAATAAACATCGCATGTACTGACGCAGATAAAGTGGGTGATGATTATTCCAGCAGAGATAACAGCAGCGATATCAGTCTTGAAATACTGGCCGGCGACAGACGTTGTACCCCTCCCGGCATTCATCACTATATTTCTGGTGGTTTTCGCCGCGGCAAACTTGTTCCATGTCCGAGTATACGGCTACGTCGAGTATTACATGTCGTTTGTGAAATGCCTTGCAATTATCTTGATGATATTCTTCATGTTCATCATGACATCGGGAGGAATACCAGCGACAAACGGCCCAATCGAGTTCAAATACTGGAAGAACCCCGGAGCTTTCAATAATGGAATAAAGGGCATCGCTAAAGCCTTCGTACAGGCGGCTTTTAGCTTTGGTGGCGGTACGATATCCAAGGTCTGAAAACAAACCCGAAGAGAATATACTGACTCAAATTAGGCGAGCATATTGCTGTTATAGCTGGGGAAGTAGCCGATCCCCGTCGCACTATCAAGAAGACAGTTCGACCTGTGTTTTGGAGAATGTTTACCTTCTTCGTGGTTAATATCTGGCTCGTCGGAATGTGTGTTCCATCCAATGACACCGATCTTGTCAACGCTGGCGGGACACTGGGAAGCCCCTTTGTAATTGCGATTAAGCGGGCGGATGTTTATGGCCTAGCACACGCGATCAACGGATTTATCTTCCTTAGTGTCATCAGCTGTGGTATTACTAGTGTTTATATCGCAAGTCGAAGTTTGACAGCACTCGCTGATCTTCAGATCATCCATCCGTTCTTCGGAAGAAAGGACTCGCAGGGTCGGCCCTATGTGTCCCTGGCAATCAGTTTGGGCCTTGGTGGTGGATTAGGTTATCTTAACTGCAACAGTGTGGGAACTTTGGTGTATGGTTGGTTTTCTGCCTTGGTGAGTGTATCCATCCCAGAGGAAGATATGTGCGAAGAGTTATTGACAGTTCGATGTAGGTGGCAATAGCAACGCTTTTCCAGTGGGCCTGTATTTATATTGCTCATCTTCGATTCCGGCAAGGTCTTCGAGCCCAAGGCAAGGATCTCAGCAAACTTCCGTTCAAAGGTCTTCTCACCCCGTGGGCACAATACATCAGTCTCACCATTGTGGTGTTTATATTTGGTTGTCAATTCTACCTAGCTTGCTGGCCGTTTGGAGAAAAGGGATCAGTGAAGAGCTTCTTCTCTTCTTATCTTGCAGCCCCGTTGTTCTTCTTTGATTACTTTGGATACAAGGTGAGTGTTTCAATTATGGTTGATGATCAAAGATATCTGACCTTGGCAGTGGTATTTCAAAACCAAGATAGTCAAGCCGATTGATATGGACTTCGGTCCTGCCAAAGCCTTTGATGAGCAGGACCTTATCAATGCGATTGCCGCTGAAGATGCAGAGCGGGATCCAGAGAAGAACAAGCAAAAGACTTGGAAAAAGCGTGCTCAGTATATGGTATTTGGATAGAGGAAAGCAGTGGCGAGGGACCATAGTTCTATGTTCCTTAATGTGAAATAATTTCGACAGAGATGAGAGATTATACCGTATCAAACTCAAAATCACCATTTGACCAGTCAGGGTCAAAGAAAGCCGTCATATCGTTCAGCTCTGGATTTGCGAAAGATTCTGTGCCTGGAATAAGATGTGACAACGGACTAAAAGAAGACAGCTCCACATTTCCACATGCTGATTTGTCCTTCTTTAGCGACTGCGTCCAGTCTTTGAATTTTGAATAGGCAGAGATAGAACTTTGATCGCTTTGTGGGCTTCGTGGGTGGGAAAGGGAGTCTTCTTCAGTGACGGCTAGAAGCTGGCTGACAGCCGCTTCGATAGACTCAAGATATGATATCTCGGATTTGGAAGAGCTTCCCCCAACCATCTGACGTATGAGACCCATTCCCCGGTGCAAGCCATCTTGGAGTCTTTGGGACTTCCCTGAGCTAAGGCTTTCTGCCAGGATGACCAGAATAGCAGCACGACAAGCACCAAATTCATTGTAAGAAGCGCGGCAAAGACCCACATGGTCGGATAAGGATTGTAGAGTGTTGAGAATGTCCAAAGCACTTGATACGCAGTCGTCCACCAAGACTGACCGACGTGCCCGCCCTGAATCATGGTCTGCACCAATTATAGCCTCGCTAGATTCTTTTCTGTCACCAACAAATATGAATGCACGGCCCATGTAGACATATATGAGCAAATAGCACAATCTGAGATGCGAGTTTGGTCGGAAATTTGGGCCTTGCGAGCATAAGTCTCGACATTCTTCAGTCGCTGGGAGTGAGTCCCACCACTGCTTGATGCTCGCCCTCAGCTGCAAGAGCCGCTCTAAATAATCAGAGAGAAGCCTTTTCGGACATCTTTTAAATTGTGCACTATCGAAGTATCAGTCGATCGTGGGTGAACTGGTTCCACATTTTGAGACACTTACAGTGTTTCAGAGATCTCTCCCAAGTATGAAATCAATTTATGAAACGCAACTAGATTGGCAAATCGTGGTGACTCAAAGGTAGAACAATCCTTTGGCATATCGGCATTTATTTCCGATCGCGCGATTGACATAGGGCGCCCATGCAAGACGCTAATATATCTGTTAAACATGAAGGTTAGCTTTGCTCTGAGATGCCTTCTTGGATATCATACTTTTCAACGGTGTAAACTGTCCAAAATAGGCGATTTCTGACTTCGATAGTTCTAGGGTTACAGTTGCCGCCTTGATATTTGCGATGCATCCCATTTTGAATCGCCATCTTCATTGCAAGGCCGTAATATGTGTATGCAAGGCCACCCGTGGAAACAGGGAGTGAATATGTGGCGAGAAGCAAAAAGACCTGCACACTTTCCTGAGAAGCAACCAAAAGAACATCTGGAATAAGCTTGCATGCTGCATGGTAGAAGGTTAGCCCGACAGAGTCCTCAGAGCATAAGTTGAGTTCTTCGGTGACATCTACATCATGCTTCGGTTTTTCGTCCTCCATATGGGCTACTTGAGTTCCAATGGCCAAAGCCGCAAAAACAGAGCATACCCATGGAAAATCAATGGCCGTATATGTGGTAGTTGAGCTGTAACAGAGGGCTACCTTCTCCTCGATCCATTTGCGCTCCATGTAAAAGGAGTTGATCTCAACGTACTTGAAGAACATGGTAATGAGGAAGTCGGCAATAGGTCTCGGTGGTAAGTGTGTCATTGTCTCCAGTATAATATCGGGCGAGGATTGAAGCTGGGTTGGCCGCCAGTATTCTCTGACCTGCTGTAAATCGTCAGACACGCTTGAGATTTTACGGGGAGAGATACAAACCCTGGAATCAAACTGACCTATTTCGCAGCTCATTCTGCGACGTAATTTCTGGGAGAACGTCCAGTGAGAAAATTCCCCCGCGTAATGTGCCACATTGTTTGACACGAATTGAACGTCGAACGACTCATTGATATCCAGGGCAATTTCTGGCAAGGTGGTGTTCGTTGAACTTCGTAATTTGTCCGCAATACGGCAGGCATTCTCCTCGTCCAAAGGCACATCGCCAAGAAAATGGCGAGCAATATACTCCAGGCTTTCTATTCGTCGATTATCATCTTTCGGAACGGACGCGACAGGGGCGGAGGAGCATGGGGATGTCGTTCTGGGAGTCGGCTGGCCTTGAAACTGGCATGATCGGCCTAGTCGTTGGCATCTCCAACAGGGTGGACCCCCCTCACACTTCTCCTTCTGCTTTCTGCATGTCTCGCAACTTTTTGAGGATGTCAATTTGAGGCTCAGTATGAGGCCGGGAATGTACTTACGCCAGGGAGGCCCGTCTCCTCTCCCCACGCTTACGCTTTCCATTATTTGCTTCCCGATCGAGGTTCATGGAAACAGGTATATACCAGGAGAGTCTAGTGAAAAGGAGACAGCCCTGGAAAGAGACAGGGGACATTCTTATCTCTTATCAGTTTAATTTGCGGGGTAAATATATCTGGGCCCCAGCATTTGGAGAGGCCTCAGGCCAACAGCTGACCCTGGAAGTGAGCAAAACTTCTAAGTCAGAATTAAGTCATACTCATGAATAGACCGGCTAGGTATATGTCGGGGCAATGAAATCACAGTAGTATATGAGATAATGCATGTACAAGACGAAATGGACCAAATGGCAGTACATGGAACAAGAGTAAATAAAGAAGCATGCCTCACGAAAGGTTGGCTGCACCTGGAAGAGGCCCCACGAGAAGTATTCAAATGTTACTTCCCAACCGTGTTTCACAACAGGCATGAGACATACTATCTATCCACCAGAACCTGAAAAGTGTACTAATAATATATCAGGCTGGTGGAGTACCTCATCGGAGTCCAGGAGCTTAGATACCCCACTCCACCTTCGTTGAATAGAGCGGAACTTGAATTGATGTTGAATATACAAAATATGGCGATTTCCGAAAGAGAGTGGGGGGTCTAGTGATCGGCGAAAAACTGCATTTCATGGATATTTGATTGATACTGGATCCTGGGCGTTTGTGGATTCCGCTTATCATCCTTGCGAAAGGGTTGCTAAATTAGTTTCTATGGGCGATGAACATACGTCAGTTCGATGAATGATCAACTGGCGCAGCATCGGTGATCTATGGCTATCATATATGAAATGTAACTTCAGTTTGTGGATGTACTATATCAATATAAGTTGACGCCGCGTGAAGTGTTTTTAGTAATATTCTTTTCTAGAGCTTTTGTTGCCCTTGTAATTTTATAGGTAAGTAACGGGGAAATAGCTAAAATGTGGAAGACTTTTTAATATATAATTTTAATTTTAATTTTACCTGACTACCATAGCTTCTGCCAGGGACTCATTTTTAGTCCACAGAAACCGAGATAGTGACCTCTTCTTTAATACGCATCTTAGAGGTGGAAACGTCGTCTCTGCTAGCCTTTCCACGCAAGAAGTTCAATGGCCAGCCAGGGAAGCTGGTCAGTTGAATCTCGTCACCGTCAGGCCCCTCTTCCTCATCTTCCGATGCGTGGTTTCTCGAACGATGGGTTCGTGTGCCCCCCGAACCATAGTCTTCCTGTTTCTTGGTCCCGGACTTCTTGATATCCAAAATGGCCCACCAGCGGCGGAATATGGGCGAAAAGGTCGGTAGACAGGCGCAGACAATTCCAATGAAAGGTTCAACACAGGACCACATGAAGACGGGGGCAATTGTCCAGGATGGATCTTCTGATTGCGTGTGTTTGTGCAAGAAAATCACGCGAACGATACCGGCGATGCAGACACTATAATGAGTTTGATTAGAATGGTTCCTAAAGTTCCCGACATCCCATGGAAGACTCACAAACCACCGAGCAGCAAGATACTCGTGACAGCAACACGCTGAGACTTGGGCATTTGCAATCTCCAGATAATAGGAGCTGGCACACACAGGATCATGAAATCAATCGCGACAGAAACAATGCCGTTGATCAAGAAGAATTGAGGGACGTCTATACATGTCCCCTCGGCCATGGGATCCGTGTATTGCTCCCAGAAATATGGTGTAGGGCGACACGCAACGGCAATGGTGACAATGACCGCGACGAAGTAACCTATAATGATGGCCATGGCATAATATAAGGACCAGCGTAGGTTAAAAATGCGTCGGTAGAACATGATGATTGAAGATTTAGTCAAAGTGACCGTTGTGCAGTAGAGGAAGACATGTGCGTAAAGGAGCTTCCAGAGCGCGATGAATTCGGAATCGGTGAGAGCTTGTTGGTGCCATCCATTTTTGTATTTGATACCTTGATGGATCAGGTGTCAGTGAAGAACATGGTGATGCTGGATATTAGTTTACTCACTGATGATCACGCATATACCAGTGCCGTAGGCGAACCACTAGCGAATAGGTAAGCCACAAGATCAAGCGATGATATAAGCGTATGCACTCACCAACGCAGCAAAGATAAAAAAATCATCCAGACCAAAATGCGTCTGAGTTGTCTTTGCGCGTGTATATACGCGCAACAGAACCGCCAGGGATCCAATTACCATCAGCGTAATGATCGCACCCACCATCTGGGGTTGCTGATTCTCCGCCAGGTCAATGCCCGGAGGCGCAGGGCCAAAATCCCCAGTGGCTTTCATTGAAAGGAATGAACATGAAGCATTGAATTGGGGAATTTGCGAGATTCTAGTGAAATATCTCTCGATATTGGGGGGTTTACTATTTAAATATCAAACAGGACATCCACATCGGGTTAGCCATTAGAGATGGTTCCAAGGGTATGGATGGAGCTAGGTCCTGAAGAAATGACAGATCGCGAGGTCAATCTAAAGCTCAGATTGAATGTTCAGGGGGGGTGAATTTTGTGCAAAATCTGAAACCCAGGTATTAGAAGCATTAAGTCATTGTGATCAACAGCATGAAGTTCACAGATTGTCACGCCTTGAAAAGACAGAAATGTCAAGCATCCAAACGTCAGATTTTCTAATTAAAATAAAACCATCAAATGGCCGAATCCATGGACCTGGGCAGTGGGGTCTTCATCTATACAAAGCCCAAGTGGATCCCAGCTAAACCGCTTTGCACTGTGAGACGCTTGACAGGTGAGATTAAAGGCAATTAGCCTCATTCTTCGGGTTGCGACATTTTTCTGACGTTTTTCCCCTTGCATCTTTATATAAAGGGATCCATTTTGTGGGGATAGCCGCGCATTCATGAGTCTAGATCCCAGATAGTCAATATGGATGGCGGAACATCGTACGTTTTGAAAATTTCGGAACAGTGGAATCTAGACCTCCCAAATCAATAGCCCTAATATTATCGACACTGAACCTATACTTATCCCCGAAAGGTATCACACTGCACATGTTTACATATAAACTCTCCAGTCCATGATTTCTTTTTTCAGATCTCTACTCGTCGACAATCGGGGCCCTGATAGACGCATCCCTCGATGTTTGCTCGTGTTTGCTTGGTGGAGTTCCAGTGGATCTCCTACACATCATACGTTCGATCAAGAGTTCGCATCGGACAACCCGTATGAGACGCAAACAAATGGTGTTTAACCGTAGTGGTCTCGCCCTCCGATATGGCACCATTTACATTGCTATTTGACATAGTTGCTACAATGTGTGCCCATGATCATCCACTACGGAGATGGTGGTCTAATCGCTTCCAAGTCGTGCTCGGTTTATTAGTGGAGTGCTAAGCTTTCTCAAAAGAATTCTACTGGTATCCTAGCGTTACGTGATCACGGAATGGCTGATTTCCAACTCGCTTAGTTAGAATTCCTTTGCTTCGCTTCCATCGGGGCTCAACCCAAGGAAATGTGCGGATGAGTTCGGAGAATTTTCGACAAGGCATCTGGCTTTTCTCGGTTCCCCAGAGTCAATTGGATAGCAACTATAAACAAAATTGTTGTGAGGATCGCCCAGAGAAGCCACTCTCATACAATGCTCTGATTGAATGTGCCCAACTATACGTTGATGCCATCTTTGCCCACGGGCCATCCCAAACACCGTGCCATGTGGACCAGGTATTTCTAGACAGTTACTGGAAGTAGCTCTCTTGATCTATTTCTTCACATTGGATACAAAACCCATATAAATCACAGCTCCAGCCAAATTTGTGGGCTTTCAATCCAAGCTACGTGGATCCTAAATACAAGCATGCAGTTTACTTCACTAGTGATAGTATGGAGAATCCAGACCTTGGCGAAACAAAAGGACCCCTTCATCCAATGCTATACACGAAACAGTCTCTCGCACAAAGGATGCATCTATTTCCGCCTTTTTCTGCGGCCTATATGTTAAAGACCTCTACGTTATAAACAGATCTAAGACCACTAAAAAAAAAAAAAAACCGATAAGATCTACTAAAACGACATCACCTGGCTGAATACGCGACGTGCTCTTGTATATCGTTGAACATCCTCGGTCAATCAAGGTAGTTCTCGTATACCCCGCAATGACTCAGAAGGTTAGGGTTAAACCGGGCCGATAGAAGCCAAAATCCCAAGCTATTTATTTCGTATACTTCGGGTTCACAATCTCAACACTACGTCTGCGCCCCAACTCCATCACACTAGACTACCCAAGATGGAACGCGCTCTAACATCAATGCATGTGGATGGAGTCAGTCTAACAAGTTCACAAGCTCGTCTGTATGTAGTATCACCACCATGAGAACTAGACTAATGGCCGCAGACAGCCCATAATCATCATCATCGCCTCGACAACCCTCGTCTTTACAGGATGCGGAATCAACTTCGCATTCGGTGTCTTCCAAGAGCTCTATGACTCAATGTCAAAGGAACCGAACACACCCTTCACCGGCGCAACACCAGCGCAAATTGACCTAATCGGCACACTCTCAATCGCGCTCATGACAATCGGTGCTCCATTTGCAACAGCGTGGACAAAGCAGTATCCCCCTCGATATGTCATCTGGGCTAGTGGAATAATTCACTCAAGCGCTCTACTTTTTGCAAGCTTCAGTCAGCATCTATGGCAATTCATCCTCACCCAAGGCGTTCTTCTCGGCATCGCTACATGTTTAACTTACATGCCATCGGTGACCGTGGCACCGACCTGGTTCTCACAGCACCGCGGATTAGCGATGGGAATAATCCTCGCAGGAACGGGGATTGGCGGTGTTGCATGGCCGCTGGCCTTTCGATATCTCATCGAGTCTGTCGGATTCCGCAACACCCTCCGCGTCACGGCGGGGATCTCCTTTCTATTCATCTGCGGCTCGGGGACATTTATACGCTGGCCCGCTAGTCAGATCACACGTATTCAAGCCGAGAACGCCGCTTCTACACGTTCAACGACATTTTTCCGCCTTCCATTGGTTGACTGGCGCGTCGTCCAAAGCCGCAAGTTCGTTGCTCATGCCCTGGGTGCCGCATTGCAGTCTGCTGCATACTATACACCGGTGTTCTTTTTCGCATCATTTGCCCGTACTCTAGGCTACTCACAGGCAACATCGGCCAACTTCATTGCCATCTCGAACGCTGCAAATGCGTTAGGCAAGGTTGTCATCGGCCACGCAGCTGACCGTATGGGGAGACTCAACACCCTGGTATTAACGACCCTCATCTCAGCCGTGTCTGTCCTCGCATTGTGGCTTCCCTCGTGTCTATCCACCACTCAATCCACCGGGAGTACACTCTTCATCGCATTTACGATATTCTACGGCATTTTCGCATCGGCATACGTCGCTCTCTTCCCGACCAGCCTGGTAGAACTATTCGGTGTGCAGAACTTTGTCAGTGTTAACGGCTTGCTATATATGGTGCGAGGCTTTGCGACATTGGTTGGAACCCCAGTTGCGGGTGCATTGATCCGCGGAAGTGGCGAGAAGAGTGTCGGTCCACGAAGCTATGAGAATACGAGTGTCATGGTTGGTGTACTTCTCGTTACGGCAACGTTGGCTGTAGTTTGGGCGCGGCTAGAGGCTGTTATTACCCTCGATGCTGCTGCAGGGCGCAGAATGAAGTGGTTGATGTGAATACCTACCACGCATAGATCGAAGGGGGCATGTCGATTGTGGATCGTGAGAAAACTTGTACTTTAATAACGTTTACCATTATCAAGCTGTGAAATCTAATAAAATCTCCTCTCAATTTGATCAAAACTGATGTCCATCCTCTTGAAAGAGTTGGGGCTTACTGGGAATGAGCCACTTGCACCCTTGTCCCTTTGATCAAAATGTCTTGCGGATTAACTATCTCTTACACCTGCGTACTAGAGGGCCAATATTTGCGGCGCCGTGGGTTCAAGTAGAAGTTATATATATATGTCTAGAACACAAGATTGCGCTCACTCTAAACAGAAAATAATTCCAAATACCAATCGTAAATCATAACTCTAGTCCTCTCACAGCCCGGGAGTCTGAGCCCCTTCCCCAATCCCCATCAACCCACCAGCGAGTCCATTCATCCGACGATCTAGCAGATCCTCTTCGCTATCAAGAGAAGCAATGCTCCGTCCTCTCGGACGAACAGGACTTTCAGGCGCACTATTTGTCTCATCGGGATCGAAAGTATCCTGCGAACGACCCGCTCGCTGCAAGCATCGGAGCTTAGCGATGAAATCGTCTTTGGCGTTGCGATCATCTGCCAATGATGTAAAACCAGTGACTCGCGAGGAAGCAAAAGAGGAATGTGATCTCCTCCGACGCGTGCGGTGTTCAGCCTTCGATGTAGACGCAGCCTCGCTGCCAGCAACGGGTGTGATTTTGCTCATGGTCATTTCCAATGGTTGATCGTCATCACCCGAGGACTCGCCGGTGAATTTGCGATTGTGGTTACGTCCATCGTTTGGAGCATGCGCTTTGTTTTCTGTACGCCCAGACCATTTAAGGGAAGGATTAGCATTCGCAGCATTCACATCCCGACCAGGGTAAAGCACATCCACCTCGAAGTCGTCTGTCTTGATATTCTGGAACAGAGTTTCAAGCCAGTCCGCACTGCGATGGATATACTTCCACGCGTCGGGGAAGAAGCCAGCCATCTGCATGAATCCGTGTGAAATTCCAGGGATCAGAGAAATCTCGACGTAGTTTCTCTCGTTGAAAGGGCGTTTAGACCTCTCCAATCCCAGATCCTGGCGCTCGCGGAACTGATGCAGCTTTGCTTGGCGCAGTCTTCCAGCAAATATGACTGTGTCATCAACCAAAGGATCTCGCTCTCCAGTCATGATATATGTTTTCGGGAAGCGGGCAAGTAAAGCATCTGGGGCCAGGACAGGAGACAGAAGGAAATCGGTGTTGAAGTCAGGGCGATGGTGGGGTCCGATGTATAGGATGATCATCGCACGCGTCATTTCAGGTGTGAGGATGCGGTCGTGGACGTAGGTGATCATAGACGAGACGGCTAGTCTAGTCTTGATTGGTTTGACCTCGTCTTCTGCTTTAGCAACAGGATTTGGGGCTAGGTCCTCGCTCTTTTGGAGTTTCTTCTCAAGTGCTTTGGCAGCCTCGGCGACCACATTGGGCTCTTTGCTATCCTTTGCCTTTTCAGGTGGTGAAATAGCAGTTAGATCCTCAACCGAGCGACCTGGCGATGTGAATGGCGTGAGTTTACGATATTCATCTTGTTTCCGTTGTAGAACACTGCGATTTGTCTGGCGGGTGCTCTTCTCCTGGATCAATGACATCTGTTCATCGCTCATCCAGCTCTCAACCTTCATGTTCAATGCAGGGTATCCTAAAACCACACCATCAGGTGCTGGGAGCACATCCTCTCCACGCCAGCCCTGAGCCATGGCGGACTGCAACACCATCAAGGTCATGCCCACTGCTAGGTTGCCGCCCGCACTCTCGCCAGTGACAAGAACCCGAGGACGGGTCTTACCACTCAGACCCATACAACGACCGTTCGTGGCAATGATGCTGTGGTAGACATCGTAACATTCATGCAGCGCATATGGGTATGCGAATTCCGGTGCCTTCTGGTAATCAATACTGAGAATGGGTACCTTGAGACGTCCTGCCCAAGACAATAGTTTGTCTTCCGAGTTTCGGGGACTCATAGCCACAAAGCCACCGCCGGGTACATCCAGGACGATGTCAGTCTGATCTCGAAGCGCACTTAGCGGACCATCGAAATAAAGCCACGCATTCACTGGCTCGGTGTAAACAGACTGCCTCGGGCGAGGAATACGAATCGCTCGAGCCGGGAACCGAGTCATTCGCGGCCGTAGCAGTTTCGCCAATGACCACAGGTAGGGGCTGGTGGCTTTATTCCAAGACACACGTAGATGCTCCAGTGTGAGGGTAGCACGGACCCGACGAACTTTCTCGTCAGCGTGTTCAGCAGCTATGAGATAGTAAGCCGTGAAGACCAGTGATGCTATGTCTCGTAGCCATTTTGGCTTTATGTTCATCGCGGTCCAGAATCCAGCATCCAGACCAGTGGTAATCCATGTTGCTCGGAAGAAGGACCGCGAATACATGTTTGCTAATGGTTCAGGACATTCGAGCCCCACAATCTTGGCGAAATTCCGACTGAGATAGAGCCAAAGGAAGATGATAACCGTTGTCTGCCATGTTGTCAACTTTCCTGTGAAACGGGATGACAGGGATCGGATAAATGGTGGGCCATGTCTATCAGCTCTGTTGGATATTCAGCGGTTGGGATTTGTTAGGCTGGCGTGGACTTGATATGATGTACCTTAATAAGTAAACCGACCAGAAGGAGACAACTGCAAATACTTGGATTTTGCGGAAGCGGGTCGAAGGTCTCCCCAAGACGTGGTCTGAACATGGATTAGCCTGGGTTTCAAGTGGGCTGCAGGTTGCATACCTATCATTTCTTGTAGTTAGTTAGGGCTGAGTCTAGTCAGTCTAACTCCGCCTGGAAAGTGTAGTCTATATCAAGGGATAAGGATGCATGAAGGTTGAGTCTAAGGTATAGTGAAGGTCAAACCGAACAAAAGACTTGAGACAAAGAGACCATTTTAGACCACGATGAAGGACAAAGTGCGATCAGCAGTGTAATGCAAGTAATACAACCTTGTCATTGGAGCGAAGTTGGAGAAAGCTGAATCACATGTCACCAAAGTCCCACCTTCACATGCCAGTGACGACATCAGCTGACTTTCCCCGGCTGGGGTTGACTTCAATTTGTATGTTTTGTGCTTTTAAATATGGAGTTTTATGTTGGTTGACTTCAATTTGTATGTTTTGTGCTTTTATATGGAGTTTTATGTTATGGTTTACATTATTTTACTTAGCAGTGGCTTGTGTATATTTAACCATGATACCAGTATTTTCTGGCGCTTCTGTATGCGTGTGAACCGCACTAGGGCGATGATTTACATCGTGGAATCTAAATAGCACCACAGTACACTTCCTTTTGGATCAGATAGACATTATTTAAAACATCAAATAACTTGAAGTGACTGTAGAAAACATATAAAACCAGACTGTTTAATTGGACAGACAGAAAATAACAAAGATCAAGCCCCCAATTTATGATATTTGGTGCCTGGCCGTACCGAAATTGCCTCCTATCTTGTTTGTTACATCTTTCCACCCTGTGTTGGTGTGCCTTCTCGCTTGAGCAATCATTTTTCTCATATTGAATAGTTTCTGGTGGAACCTACGTAGTGGGGTCCGGCAAGAGAGGAGGGAGAGAGTTGTATTCGTCAAGAGGAGCGAGCTCCCAAACTATCTATCTAGCAAGGGTGTCGGAATAGTTACACCGGCATACCGGAGGATTTATTAATCTTAAATATGCAGTAATATTTCTTATGTAATGGGATAGTATAAATTGCCAGAATAGTGGATACTGAAATACAGAGAGTTGAATACCATTGATTGGACCCATACATTACACCATACGGATTACTCCGACAAAGGGTTGATGCCTGAGGCACCAAGGCTCCGACCACCACAACAAATGGTAAGTTGCAGAAATCCTTATGGCTCCCTAAGACGACAGGCGCTACATTGAACTAACCACCGACGGCTAGGTGTATATTTGGAGATGTGCAACTTCCGTAGCGGGAGGTGTGAAGACCCTGATCAAGCAGCAAAAACGCCCTAAACCCCGGACTCTTCCCGACTCACCGTGTGCAAGCAAGTCTTCATCGGGCCTCTTCGTTTGTGAGGATCTCTGCTCATTTGGTATCCCCGGGGCCCAGTTTTGATCTTAGAGCATATTCATCTCTGTGCCTATTCATTCTAACGAGCAAGCGAAGTGTTCCAGTTGTTCCAAGGTTGGAAACGTTTCATGTGACTGATGTCCCTTTCACGTATCTTGATAGTAAACTTGGAACCTTTTTTCTTAGTATATAATGATAGAGCTCAATAATTCTGCGAATAATTGAGATAAATTCAAGCTGACATTTTCCTAATATCGATGACATCCAAAAGGACATCCCCAGGGCGGCTTCTTGTTCCTTTTGCAGTCACAGTCTAATCTAGTAGATGAGCCGCTGTCCTTCCCTATCATCTCGTCGAACCAATCCGCCATTTCTAGCTTCCATCAGTAACTACAGAGTGTAAATTGGGAGGTACCACTAACCTTTGTCTTCCTTGCGCTTAATAATGCGATCGGCCGGGCAGCTAGCAATTGGCCTTAACCGGGAAATCCAATCCTTCAACGAAATATTGGCTTTGTGAATGTCAAAATCCACTTTTCCCCTTTGTTTATCTGCACTGTCGATTCTTTCGAAATCGTAATAATTGTCGTCACAGATAATATCTTCCAGGGAGAGTGTTTCTAGAGATAACTCGTTCCGTAAAAATTTCAAAAAGCTGGGCACAGAAGTGATCTTTTCTTCGTTGCGTTTCCATGCCATTACGGTTTCCCGGGTGGGACAGACAAAACCTCCAGCTGTTTCGGATGGCTCATATGGGTGATATGTAGACATCCACTTTCTGCTCCAATATTCTTCTGTCGACGCCTCAGAGGAATCGGAAGCCGAGGAATGCTGGGGTGATTGGGGTGCACTTTCGGCTGATGCTGTTTCTGATGCTGGTAGGACTGATAGAGGGGCTGGTCCATATTCTTGTGGGGATACAGTCGGTCTGTACGGTGAAGATGTTGAAAATGATGGCGGTGTTGGTTGAAATGATGGGACTGTAGGTCCGTATGATTGCAAGTTTGGTTGATATAATCGGACTGAAGGTCCATCGTATGGCGAAGTTGGTTGGTATGGTGGCACGGTAGGTCCATCGTATGGCGAAGTTGGTTGGTATGGTGGCACGGTAGGTTCATTGTATGGCGAGGTTGGTTGGTATGGTGGCACTGTAGGTTCATTGTATGGCGAGGTTGGTTGGTATGGTGGCACTGTAGGTTCATCGTATGGCGAGGTTGGTTGGTGGGATGGCACTGTGGGTTGATATAATGGCGATGTATATCGGACAGATCTTTCATTTTCCTGGCGGCCAGGGGACTCAGCATCTTGTGATCGAGGATTTTCTGTGGCTCCTGACTCCTCGCTGCGCATTCTAACCCGTTTGACTGTAAGAGTGACCAGACCTTTCTTGACACTGAGCAAAAGTGATCTCAAAGAGCTGAAATCGATATCAAGCTTCGTTATATGAAGGTTTCGGAGTCGAGTGAAGCTAATGTCATGGAACATGTTTCCAACGTAGCTTTTAGCCGGATAGGCATGCATGTCATCTTGAACAAGATCAAAAGGCATATGATGTTGCGACAGGGTCAGTACTTCCAGTTGAGGTGCAATCTTCCTGAAAAGCTTCAGCCAAGCCGCCTCATCGAGATCGATGCATAAATGAAGATCCTCGAGGTCTTCTAAAGTAGACAGTAGAGAATCAAATTGCTCTTCGGAGAGGGCAATCCTGGGGCCGATATCACAGCAGAATTTAGAATCGCAAGTGGATAGCTTTCGGGGTCTGCAGCTTGAGCCACATAACGCAAGAAAAAGCTTTGATAACGCCAAGGAGTTCAGTTTCCGTATCTGACTATCCTGGTGGGTGCGCGTAGACTCTTGCAGGCTGTAAACATCGAATCGAAAGTCGATGCGGCTCATCATCTGTCGCCTTCCGAGGAATGGAACTGTCTGCTGTCGGGGGTCAAGCAAAAATTCCGTTCTGTAATGTGCGAGTCCGATTGTTTGGATGTTCTTGAATCGATCCATACATTCCCGAAGTCGAAGACTGAACGTTTCTGATTCCAGCAGGTTGCGATTGTCCGCAAGCATGTCTTTTTGGACAGCACGCCGGCTTTCCAGCTCGTCGCCTTTGACCTGCCGGCAGCTTTTTGACGATATAGATATCATGCCGAGGGACCCTTCAGCGCCATCGAACACCACAGGAATCATCCATAGCTCTTGAACGTGCTCGCGGAGACCATTTGACTTGGATAGTGCTTCCAGTTCGTGGAGACCTTCACTTGTCACAATGAAACGAATTTTTCGGAAATAGGTCTTCCCAAAATTCTCCAGTGAGTTTTGGTACAATGCGCGACATGATAACCTCAGAGCGACCAATTGCTGGTAATCCAAATGGTTACATATTTTTGAGATCAATTCGACGGGCAGGACTGCAATGGAAATTTTGGCTGCGCGCGCGACGTTCGAGGTTGAGAACAGTAATACCAAAAAGCTCGGATTGTTATCCGCATTAGTGAGTAGGAATCGTAGAATAATTGCTTTTCAAGTTCCGAAATTCACGAAAAACATGGAGTTCAGTGACCGGGAAAGTCAGACAATCGTGTCTGCCAGAATTTGTGCGAGGTAGAAAGCTTTCCAAAGGTAAGGAGGAACAGGAACAGAGGCGAGAATTGTGATTCCAGACGAGGACTAGCCCTGGAGCCCTGGAGCACCCAGGTGGGCCGGACTAGTAAGGGGTACTGCACACATGTACAAGGCAGTCTGTCCGGTACCTGGGACGGGTACTGATACCGGTTGGTCGCCCCGGTATCACTACCCAAGCGAGAAATGGAGAGCCACGTGATACACGCACCGCAAACACGTGATCCATCTATCTCTTATATAATCACAAAGCAACCCCGCACGTGCGGGCCCGGGGCCAGCAGGTCACGTGCCACATTCCATGCCTCAATTGTTCAAGTACATTCTCGGGCAATCTTCTAATATTAAGTTTGTTGTCTTAAGTTCAAAGCCAGTCAAATCCCGAGTGACTACTTTCCAGCCGAACACGAGAAGCTAATTCTCTAGACCCTGCAACCCCAGGAACGAGTCATGCCGGTAGACTGATCTCCCCGTCTGTCGATCTCTCTTGGCGGCCCCGGGGGCATTTCCGGGCTGTCCGATCAGCAGAACACGTATTCTTCGGATGTTTCCTATTATGGACTCACCTAAAAGGAACATGCTGAATTACTTTTTGATCTCTGCTAATTGGCGGTGATCAAATTACTGACATAATGCATGAACAAAAGGGCCGTCGTGTTTGTGTTTGGTACTAGCCTAAGTTGCCCAACTCACCTCTCTCAGCACCCATTGAACACGAAAGATTGAAGCCACGATGGGCCTTTTGACACTGCTGCAACGTGCCAGCTTGTCACACCTACTGGCATTCGGAACGACAGCTTTTATCGCGTATTGGATTTCGGTCTACATATACCGCGTCACTCTACATCCGCTCGCGAAATTTCCTGGCCCGGAACTTGCAGGCGCGACCTTCTGGTACGAGTTCTACTACGATCTATTTCCTCACAAGCTGCGTTTCCTCTAAAAAATCGAGGACCTGCACAATCCGTACGGACCAATCGTACGAATCAATCCACTCCACATCCACATCCGAGACCCGGAGTATCTTGACGACATCTACGCCAGCGGACGCCGCAAGCGCAATCGTGATGAGTGGTTTTTCCATTCCTCCAAGACTAGTCCGATGGGATGGTCATTGTTCAACACAGTCGATCATGATGTCCACCGGGTGAGGCGCGCTGCGCTCAGCCCGTTCTTCAGCAAGCGATCAATCCAAGCTCTGGAAGGCCGCGTCGTGGAAAAAATCGATATTTTGATAGATCGAATTGCGGAAGCCCGCAAGACTGGAGAAAACGTGAACTTGCTCTTTGCCGCAGGTGCTCTGACTATGGATGTCATCTCTGCTTATGCATTTGGAAAAGATTGGAACAAGTTGGGTGAGCCCGACTGGGCCGAGGAGGAGCTTGAGGGCTATGCCAAGATGGCGCAGATGGGACCTTTTGCTCGTCAATTCCCATGGGTAGCGAAAGCGGTCATTATGTTGCTTCCACCTAAGTTGGTGACGAAGCTCAGTCCAGCTGCTGCCCTTGTACCACGGAACAGAGCCCTGTTCAAGGACATGATACAGACTGCAGTCGAAGAGGAACAGAACGGTCAGCTTGACAAATCTGCATCCCGGTCTATATTCCAGGATATTCTTCAGAGCAACCTACCGCCCAGTGACAAAACCCCTGCTCGCCTTTCGGCGGAGGCGGGCTTGCTTGTCATGGCGGGAACTGAAACGACGGCGAGATCATTAGCCGTGATTCTGTTCCTGCTTCTTGACACCCCACATGTCTTGGATCGAGTGAGGAAGGAGCTGGCGCAGCATATGCCTCGGCCTGATTCGCGCATTTCACTTGCTGAGCTAGAAGCCATTCCGTATTTCGTGAGTTGACGCCGCCATGAGAATGATTCCCACGACAGCATATGTATTAACCATGTACTCTAGTCTGCTATGATAACCGAAGGCGTGAGGCTGTCTCACGTTGTTTCGAGTCGTATGCCGCGATACGCCCCCGAGGAAGAGCTCAAATACAAGGATTGGACGATTCCAGCTGGCGTAAGGAGAATAACTCAAACCCCTATTCAGCTCATGTTGCTAACAGACCAATCAACACAACAGACAAGTGTCATGCAATCACACTACCTCCTTCATACTGATCCCACAATCTTCCCAGAACCATATACATTCGAACCACAACGGTGGATTGACAACCCTTCGTTAAGGGCAAACTACTTCTTGGGTTTCGGCCGGGGTACCAGAGTGTGTCTCGGTATCAATCTTGCTAACGCAGAGTTGTATCTCACAGTCGCCTATATCTGTGCCCGCTTCGACATGGAGCTATTTGAGACTGAAAGGGGGCGTGATGTAGATGTGGTCATGGATTCTGTTATTGGACAACCTAGTCTGGAGAGCAAGGGGATCAGGGTCAAGATCACAAGAGACAGACTCAAGGACGAGCAAGCTTAGAGGGTGTCCATGATCGATGCTTGGATGCGAGATATGAATCTATATCTCGAAGAACAACGCCTTCTTTATAGGCTCACATCGTCGTACAAAATTAATTCATGGACCCTTTCTTGAAGCAACGATACTTTTCAATTCCGTTGATTGTGCATCGTACCTCGCTTTTGCTGCTAGCCTTTGTTGGTCGTGATACAGTACCGGTGCATCAATCCGTTTGTGTAAACCGTAAAAGATAAAGGCACCCGGGTCGTTGGATATGCGTATCTGTTAATTTTGTCATGTCATACCAACAGGGCTAGAAGTTTGTTTAGTTAGCCATCATTAAAAGGCAAGTCTGGGTATGTGTACCACCCTCTCTGAGCCACCCCGACTTAACTTGGGTACTCTGGTTCCGAAAATAATCCATTCACTGCCCTCAATTTTGATAGCAATAGGATAGGCTGGAAGTGGGCTAAAATGGTCGTCAAGCTTGACTGCTACGGGACCGCAAGAAGGAGATTATACCAATTCCCCAGCTTTGCTATCTAACCTAGCAGAGAGGATGAAGAGCCACTTTCTTCCTATAACACCATCCCCTCAGTTTTTCGACTCGATACTTTACCTGAGACGATGCAGTGAGCATCAAAACGTAATTTATTGGCTAGGTACTATCTTTGCCTTAATGCGGGAAGCGTAAGAGTCTGAAGCAGTCATGGCTTCAGGTAGCAGTAAGCCTAGCAGATGCCAGAGAATAGTGGCACGCTTCAGGAAATTGAATGGGAAAGAAGCTGGTTGGTATGGCGATAATGACAGTTGCCCAGAAGAAAGGTTGGAGAGATACAATGTAGAAAAGACCGTTGCTGGTGAGTTGGACTGTAGAAAGGTTACGAGTTGATGGGGAGGGGGACGATCATTTAAATAGGGGATTGATACAGACACCCCCCTTTGGATGCCAACACCCCCCTGCCTGAGGATTCAGGCCAGCATATTTTCTGCCGGACATATTTCTGCCACCAGCGAGGTACTTACATTTACTATGCAACCCCCTAATTAAATGAAGTCCCTTTCGCACTCTACCACCACTATGCCAAAAGCACAGCGCTAGTCCCAAATAGGAAATAGATGCTGTTTTCAAAAACTCTACAGAAATGAAGGAATTGCAGGGGCCAGCACCCATTTTTCGTCAAATTCTTAGAGAATTGCATGAGAATAATGAAGAAATATTGTAAATTCGACAGTATTACCATTCGTAATGCTTTGGCCGCTTCCTGATCCGGCCCGACCGGCGATTCGCGTCCTGAGCGACCGGTGAAGCTATTCCCGACCCTTGAGATGAAGGAGGAATGCTCGCCGGCGATGCCGTACGGGCTTCCTGGGCCGTAGACGAAGCTATTCCCACTCCGTTATCACCCTGCGAGGCTTATTGTGTTCCTCCACGTCCACGTCCACGGCCACGGCCACGGCCACGTCCACGGCCACGTCCACGTCCACCTTCCTGGGATAGCATGAGCTCGAAGCCGGAGGGTTCTCGCTGGGTGGAGGTGTCTTGGGTGCTTGCTTGGGTGCTTTCGCCGCCGATGAAGTTCCTAGCGCCTTGGGGGCGTCCTCGCCGGCGTACTTAGAGAGGATCCTGGAGTAGGAGTAGCGGGTTAATAGGAGGCGCAGAGACACTGTATAAATGCCAGTGTTAATGGAATAACTCAGGCTTAAAGCTCTTGTTCTCCACTTCGTACTGTATGATGAGATGAATGCATGGAAACCCTGCCGTACCTAGCGAATTACAGCGGCAAAGTGGAGGAATCGGCGGCTTCTCGTCACTTACTGGCAGGAAGCGGTTATAGACGTCTTTTGTATGCTCCATCGCCTTGGCTGAAATTCGTCTAAGAACTAGCCTGAATAGCTGCTTCCAGCGACTATCAGTAGGCCTTCTTACCTTCTCATTCTCGATCTTAGCGGTAGCCTTTTGAAATTAAAGCTTTACAGCATTCTTAAAGGTGCGAAGGACCACTAGTAGATCATTAGTTAAGACTTAAAGGCCCTGCTTAAGCAGCCAGTGAGCTCCCTCGGTCCGAGAGGTCGTAATCTCATTGAGATGAAGGTATTCGGAGGTGTATTTATGAAGGAAATACTCAGGGCAGTCGTCTAGCCATTCACTCTGTAGATATTGGAGTAAAGGTTCAAAAATCGGCTCCTTGTAGTGCTCTTTGAATTATCTCCATCTCTCCTCCCTCTCTACGGTTATGATCGTATAGACGACGCGAATCCACCGCTTTAGCATCGTCTTCCATGCTTTATGGACCATTTCTCGAAGCTCTCGGTCTCTCTCCGCCTTCGTCTGACGCTGTAAAGCCGAGGAAGCAGCCTCTTACCGCTCTTTTGCTAGCTGCTCTGCGAGAATCGGACGAGCTTTCTTCATGATATTCATATTAATATGCTATAGATAGATCATATGCTTTGTAGAAGGGAAGACGACCTTCACAGCATTTATTAGCGCTTACTCCTTATCGGAAAGGATGGTCCGGGGTGCTTGAAGGCTAAGAGCTTCGTAAGCCTCTGCTAGACAGCTTAAAATGACTTCGTAGCTGTCATCTTTCTCGTCCTTTATGAATGCGAAGCCGATGTAAAAGGTTAAGCCCGTAGCAGTAAAGCCGACGATATCGAGCATTAGAAGGCCATACCGGTTAGTTTTATATGTACAGTCCATTGAAATAACCCATGAATTTGTCTTAAGGAATGCAATACTCGTTTTATGCATATAAAAGAGGGCTGTGACATGATTCTCATCGTTAACTTTATACTTAAAGATCCATTCGCCGTCCTTTGGAAGCTCTATCAAGAGAGCTTGAAGCGGTGTACGGCCAGTAAGGAAATTAACATGAAGCTTCCTCCGAAAGTTATAGATATCCCGGGTAGTGAGGCAGGAATCCTGGTCGTCCTTTTAAATGCCGGTGAGAATATGACGGGTAGAAAGACCCTGCTGGAGCTGATTCTTAATATTCGATGCCTTTACATACAATTCCTGCTTCCGGTGTGGCATATGAGTAAGAGGAGGCGAGGACTCATGGTTATGGTGTTAATTCTCCACTGTAAGGTTCTATCGGCCTTCTTAAAGCCGTAGCGATATCGAAAAGGGGCATTTAATCGCTAGCGAGGTAGTCTCCCGCTTCCGCGTAGGGCTATTCGGGCTGTTTCTTAGCCGGCGGCCCCGGTCATAGCATAGGCGAACTGTCTTTAGGACCCCTTTCTTTGTACGTTTCGACCGAAGAGTTGAGACTGCGTAGCCATGCTGGCGGCCGAAGATATTGATCGCGACAATTCCTTGCTCAGGCGTATCGTACTGCTGAGGTAAAGGAGGCAGCGGGAAGGTGTAGGACTCGGGAATAGCGTCATGGAGGCTTGGCGGCGCGTGATGGAGGCTTGGCGGCGCGTGATGGAGGCTTGGCGGCATCGGCGGGGACTCGGGAATAGCTTCATGCTCAGAATCGGACGGCGAATCGGGCTGTGAGGAAGCCATTGTAAAAAGCAATAAAATGCGAGAGAAATGGGTGGAAACATGGGAGGTTTGAAGGTGTAAACAACAATTATTTTGGATTTCTTGTTAGGTACTACAGTGGTACAGGAGTGACTTAATTTTACTAGCGATTTACATAGTAATTTGAGGTACCTAAGGTGTGATATACATGCAGGGTAGTGGTAGCAATAAATAAAAGTTCGAGGATGAAAGCGGTGAGAAAAGCGGTGAGAAAAGCGGTCAGTAAATGCCTGAATCCTCAGGCAGGGGGGGGTGTTGGCATCCAAAGGGGGGGTGTCTGTATCAATCCCCTTTAAATATTGGGAACCGGTCTTGATGGCTCCGCAAGACAGACGATTTATCATCGTTGTCTGGAGCGGCTACAAACGGACTGAAGGATACTGAGCATCACGTCATCACTGATCAATTGCCCTGAGCATGCTGAGCGAAGGGTGAGCAGATCACTGAGCAGCCCTGAGCATACTGAGTGAAGGGTGAGCAGATCACTGAGCAGCCCTGAGTGCTCAGTGATCAAAAGTACATTCTGCGCACGTGATGCTATGATGACTAAGATTTGGGTAAAAAGGGAGCTTAAACCGGCGTCCAAGGTAGCCATTTACGGCAGCCGATTTACCGTCAATTAACGTTGTGCTGTAATGAGCTTCTCTAAACTACTCGACGAGACTATACGACAAGGACAAAGCAGCTAGTAGCAACGTCGTGGCCAGTAGTGCATACACTAAAATGGAAATGGAAAGCTTTTGAGTGCGAGGCATGCTCCGATATATATGCATGATATACTTACTCTATTCTATGTCATTTGTCGGCAATAATCACGCCCATGTCCAACCTGCCAACTACATAACCAGACTTCCCACCCCATACTGATGAAGCCAGCAATGCAGATACCAGCCGAGTCACTGACAGTGGTAGCCCCCAAGGAGAATTCACGGTCCTCCTTAGGAACACGATCGGCAATCTCTGCAAAGGTATTGACATATACCACTCCACCGAGGAGGCCCTCCCAGAAAATAATGATGAACACAAGCCATACAGTGGGGATAAAATTAAAAATAGCGTGGAGGCTCAGCAACACAAGGTTGACCACCTGCAGGAGCGACGGCAGGTACAGATTGTGGATGCGGAAGAACGGGGTCGAGGAGCGGGATATGAAGACGCCAATCTGGTAAATGGCATTATAGGTGGGATAGAACGAGCGGAAATGCTCAAATGGCGATTCATGCAGTGGAAAAAGCAGAGTTGGAGCGACACCTTGGTTGATCACGTACTCGGCGATGTAAACCAGCAGCATCGGGACCATGCTAGATACCTGTCAGCGTAGACTTGGATGAACCGAATCACTGGGATACTTACAAAGGAATGAACAGTGCCTTGACGCGACGTAGATTATTGCGCATCTGGTCCTGCCAGGGGGCATCGTCATTGACACGGGCAGACTTGTGGGCGGAGGAATTGCGCGACTCCCCCAAGAGCCCCTCGTCTTCCCCGCCAACGCCATCGTCCATTTCATCTTCCTCCACCTGACCCCCGCCCTCAACGACACGATATCTATCAGCGCCAGATTCGGCAGACCTCAGGGGTGACTTGGGTAGCACGACAAAAAAGCTTAAAACCATAATGGCCGGTAAGCATGCCGATACTAACAACGTGACACGAACGGAGAATCCCATCGCAGAAGTCGCGAGGGCATAAGCACCAGCCCCGACCAGCCCAGCGGCGCCAGTACCACTCCCCCACGCAGCTAAACTGAACGGGCCATAGAAGTGCGTGAGACCCACAAAGCTAAGCTCCCCAGCACCACAAGATAAGCTAGCCAGGACTATTCCCGCGATCTTGGATGATATCGTTCCACCAACTGTATAACCCGGGCTCATAGCGACGACCAGCATGCCCATGGATGACAAGAGGGCGAAGACGAGGGTACGCATCCAATATGGAACAAGGTGGATGAAATACGGAGCGACGAGTTTGGTTGCGAATGACGGGACCACGTCGGCGAGGAGAACGAGGCCTTTGGGTACATCTGGTCCGACTAGATCTACAGCTGCGGAGAGGATGATCACATATAGGACATTGTTGATAAGGCCTGTTGGGTGTGGGTATTAGTTAAGCTGATGAACTGTGATGATTGGGGGTACGCACCGAAGAGCCAAAAAGCGACGCAGACTCGGGGGTCTGCGCCGTTAAACGCGCCGCCAACACGGGCGCTGATACGATTCCAAATGGAAGTACATTGCTCTTGGGAGGAAAGCGTTGCGGCATCCTCATCGGATGCTGTGAGAGGCATTCGGTTGCGTTGGGTAAGAAGCTAGAAAGTGGCGAAAGATATTCAGTCCATAGCTTTTAATTGAAAGAAAGAGAAAAGAATACGGGCCATAACAGGGGCCATGCATGTCAAGCGGGAAGAGTGACGATTATCTCCACGCGATCCGCCTTACACGTGGTACGAAGTGGGGAACTAAGGAACTGCCACGGGTGTCGGCCAACTACGGTGCTTGGGCATTGAACTATACATATGTTGTAATACATAATTATTGCTCTCTATAACAAGTTTTTGAAGAAAAACGAAATAGGAAAAAATCGTAGTCAACACTGCTACCTGAGACTTGGCTTCTCCACTTAAATTGGACACACGACACTTTTCCTTTATTGCTCTAGTTTCTATATGAAAATATGTCTCATATCCAACGCAATACATGGTATAAAAGGAAAACAAAATCATAACCGGCATTCAGGACAAGACACTTATGACTTGGCCACGACCGAATCCACAGCCTGCTCCAAAATGCGCAGAGCAGTCTGGATCTGGTCTTCGGTGATCGTCAGGGCGGGAACAAATCGGATGCAACCCTCACCAGCAGTGATAATCAGCATGCCGCGCTCACGGGCAGCAGTGATGATTTCACCAGCCTTAGCGGTGTACTCAGGGGCAAGCTGAAGACCCAGGATCAGGCCGCGTCCGCGAATCTCAGAGATCACACCTGGGAACTTCTGCTGCATGGCCTTGAAGCCCGAAACGAAGAGATCGGACTTGGTCTGGACGGACTGCTGGAGCTCCGGATCGGCGAGACGCTCGACGATGTGGTGAGCGACACGGCAAGCCAGCGGGTTACCGCCGAAGGTGGTGCCGTGGTCGCCAGTCTTAATGTTCTGTCCAACCGTCTTGCCAGAAACAATCGTGGCACCAATAGGAATACCGTTACCAAGAGCCTTGGCGGTAGTCAGAATATCGGGGTGGACAGCCTCGCCAGAGGCTAGGGCGAGAGAGGGGTGAGCGTGGGCCCAGAAAGCACCGGTACGGGACAGACCGCACTGGATTTCGTCGTAGATCAAGACGGCGCCGGTCTCGTCACAGCGCTTGCGGAGAGCGGCAAGGAATTCGGGGGTAGCGATGTTGACACCGCCCTCGCCCTGGATGGGCTCAACGATGACACCGCATGTCTTATCCGTGATAAGAGTCTGGAGCTGTTCGATCTGGTTGTAATCTCCGTACTTGAATCCGGGGAGCATGGGTGAGAACGGAGTCTGGTACTTGGGGTTGGGGGTAGCCGAGAGGGCACCCATTGTGCGGCCATGGAACGAGTTGTGGAAGGACACGAACTCGTGCTTATTACCGGAAGGGTCCAGAGTGCGGCCGGTCTTGCGAGCGAACTTGATGGCGGCCTCGTTGGCCTCGGTTCCGGAGTTGCAGATGAACACCTGTGAAGCATCGCGCATAGCACCGGACTTCTGAGTCAACTCAATCAACAATTTACTCAGAGCGCCGGTCCAAGGGTTGTGGTAGAGGTTCGAAGCGTGAATGAGGGTTTCGGCCTGTGATTGAGGTCTTTTTGTTAGCGATTAATCACCATATAGTCCATAATAGCATTTCGCACCTGTTCCGCAATAATTTTGGCAATCTCCGGATCACAGTGACCAAGAGAGTTAACTGCAATTCCCGCGGTCAAGTCCAGATAACGTCGGTTCTCCATATCCCACAAGTAGCAACCCTGTCCCTTCATCATCATCGGAACCGGGCGAACGTAAGTCGCGACCATGAAAGGAGTTCGCTCATTAACGAAGGACGCCGTGACTGAATCCGCTGAAGGGTCGGGGTTGGGGAGAGTTGACTCCTTCTATGCGACTGTTAGTCCCGAATCTGAACGCTGTCTTGGATGATTTGTGTCACACGTACCTTAACCTGAGCCTTCACATTTTGAGGGGCATTGGATGTAGTCGCAAATCGGCGTTGTACTGGTGACTCAAGAACAGGGACGAATTTGGATGCACGAGGCAGGCGGCGCGCAGCCACACGGAGGGCAGACATGACAAACTTTTGATTTAAAAAGAACACAAGAAAAAAACCAAAAGCTAATCAGCAAAAGAGAGGTGAGGACCGTAAGAGAACTATCTGATCTGATCCGCGATCCGGGAGAAATAAAAAAAGGCGATATCGGGATCGGCAGTCTTAGTCACATCGGTGGAGTGAGTCAATTGGAACAGCCCGAGGTCCCGAGATCTCCCCGTACAACTTCAAACTTGCCTCATTGGACATATCATTCCCCTCATCCACAAACATAATGGTATTCTCTCCTATTCGCCGTTCAATCCCCTCGGCTGCCACAGCCCGTGGCGCAATCCGACCACTCTCCACAACTCGATTCCTGCGCCAGAGCGACGACAAGCCAATGCCATTCTCAAACTCCCCGGCTCCCCCGCGTCTCCCGAAGGAAGAACAGGAGATCTTCGAAAAGCTCCAGAAGCAATCGACTGGCGCCTTCAGTACACCCCAGGTCAACCAGTCCCCACAGGCCGAGATTCAAGCGGACGGCAAAGGTGGCGAGCTTCACCCCGATGCGCCAAAGGGACTGAAGCCTGAGTTTGAGGGCGAGAAGAACCCAAAGACTGGTGAAGTTGGTGGACCAAAGAATGAGCCTCTGCGCTGGGGCGCAGCGGGTGATTGGAGCTATGGTGGTCGTGTCACTGATTTCTGAGTGAACTCGGGCTGACTAGAGATTTGCATCATGGCGTCGGTGTTTATTGCCTAGGGATATCCTCCGTAATTGGAGACGGAGAAGTGGGTGTTTGATGGTGATCACATTTACAATGTACATAACAAAATGGCGTGGACTGACAATGCAAAGCATATTTATGGGTCATTGCGGTGTTGCCAAATATGAAACCCGTTGGGGATTAATAAATACTCCCAACGATGACAAGAACAGGTTATAACAGACGTTGATCAGAGCGATGCATTTTCTCCCGCGAGACGAGCAAGGGTCGCTTTTCCAGCCCGGCTGCCATTAGCTCGGCCCAACTCCTCACTAATCCAACCTCCAATCTTCGACATCTCATCCAGGCTGACCCCCGTGTGCATTCCCAGGCTGTGGATCGTGTGGATGAGGTCCTCTGTCGCCACATTCCCTGTCGCACCCTTGGAATACGGGCAACCACCCAGCCCACCCACGCTGCTGTCGAAAATACGAACGCCATGTTCCAGGCCAACGATTGTGTTCACCAGGGCCTGTCCGTAGGTATCGTGGAAGTGCAACGCCAAGTCTGTATTTTGAATGCCAGCAGCCTTGAGTGCTTGCAGAAGCTCCATAGTCCTGGGAGCGGTGCCCATACCCGTTGTGTCGGCCACTGAGACCTCATCCGCCCCCATCTCCAGCAGCGTGGCAGTAATATCAGCAACCTTGACAGGGTCCACATCTGGGCCTTCGTAGGGGCATCCAAGTGCAACAGAGACATATCCGCGTACGCGGATATTCTTGGTCTTTGCTAATGACACAATCGGCTTGATGCGCTCCAGTGACTCGGCAATGGAGCAGTTGGTGTTAGCTTTCGAGAAAGCTTCCGTTGCTGCTGCAAAAAGAGACACCTCCGTAGTTGTCGCTGTCTTTGATGTCTCCCCAGTCGCGTCTGCGGAGACTCCTGTGGCATCAAGGATCTTAACCAGGCTTTCCAATCCTCTGATGTTAGGGACAAGATAGTTGTATGCGATTGTAGATTGTGCTTGGGGTGGGTTTGTGAGAAGGTGCTCACAAATCTCAGCTGTACTTGCCATCTGTCAAAGTGTAACCAAGTCGTTAGTCTTCTAGGACTGAAATCGCCGTACTGCACGTCATACCTGGGGTACCCATTTTTCGGGTACAAATGAGCCAGCTTCAATGGTGGTAACACCGGTTTTAGCCAGTCGCTCAATCAGCTTAAGCTTTGTTTGCATTGGGATGGATTTCTTCTCATTTTGCAGTCCATCTCGAGCGCCAACCTCCACGATGCGGACATGGTCCGAGGTTAACCGCGACTCGGTTGCGAAGCGGCGTGCAGAATATGGAGACCGCAGGGCTGAGAACAAACTCAATCTGGGGCGAGCTGTCATCATGGTGGTGGTTGGGCCAGTTTGTATGATCTGAACAACCAGAATTGTAAGGGAAATAATAGGTGAAGGAAGGCGAGCTTTGAGAATGGAACAGTAGTAGGCCGAGATGCGGAGAGCGCTTTACCCCCTCCGGACTAGTTGATCACCCCACCTGCTGAGTCAGTCGGCAGAAAAAAGAAGTGGGATGATATCAATTCCAATATTTGGTTATCAAGATCAGTGAAAAGTGCAATTTTTGACATTTTTGACTCATATTATAACTGATCGTCATGGAGCCAAATATCCCCACGCTTCCTACTGAAGATGGCTCACAGGCCGCTAGCCAACTGCGACAGCCAAAGAAAAGATTTGTCGGACGACGAACCGCAGATGCCCAAGCCCAGAAGGATACAACCAGCCAGAAAGATGTCGAGTCTACAGCGGTGCAAACAGGTACATCTAATTCGATGGCCCAACTAAAATACGCATATTAATTTCCACTTCCTCTAGCCGCTCCCAGACGCACTCCTCGCACCCTCAACCAAGTGCCACCAGAGATTCTGAACGATCCCGAGATCCTAGAAGCAATGGAACTTCTCCCCAAGAACTACTCCTTCGAGATCCCCAAGACAATCCACCGAGTCCGTACATCAGGCGCCAAGCGAGTAGCACTCCAATTCCCCGAAGGACTTCTCATCTTCGCGACCACCATCTCCGACATCCTCACCCAGTTCTGCCCTGGGATCGAAACCCTCATCATGGGCGACGTCACCTACGGCGCCTGCTGTATCGACGACTACACTGCGCGCGCCCTAGGATGCGATCTACTAGTACACTACGCACACAGCTGTCTGATCCCAGTCGACGTAACCCAAATCAAAACCCTCTACATCTTCGTAGACATCAGCATTGACACAAGCCACCTCCTCGCGACCCTCGAGCGCAACTTCAAGCCGGGTCAATCAATCGCAACCGTCGGCACAATCCAGTTCAACGCAACGCTCCACGGACTCAAACCCGTCCTCGAACGTGCCGGCTTCCGCGTCATAATCCCGCAAATCACCCCACTCTCCAAAGGCGAGATCCTAGGCTGCACATCACCCCAGCTCTCCGAAACCGATATCGACGCAATCCTCTACCTTGGTGACGGCCGCTTCCACCTCGAATCTGCCATGATCCACAACCCCTCCATCCCAGCCTACCGATACGATCCGTACTCTCGAACCCTAACACGCGAGAGCTACGAACACGAGGAGATGCAGACGATCCGCCGGGACGCAATCGCTACAGCCAAGACGGCCCGCAAGTGGGGGATTATCCTCGGTTCGCTTGGTCGACAGGGTAACCCGCATACTATGGCGATGATCGAGCGACACCTGCGCGAGCGCGGGATTCCAATTGTCAACTTGTTGCTGAGTGAGATCTTCCCTGGTAAATTGGCTTCTATGGCGGACGTGGAGTGCTGGGTGCAAATTGCTTGTCCGCGGTTGAGTATTGATTGGGGATATGCATTTTCGCGGCCGTTGCTGACGCCGTATGAGGCACTTGTTGCGTTGGGTGTGCGGGAGAATTGGGATACGGGGAATAAGGGCGTTTATCCGATGGACTTTTATGCGAAGGAGGGACTTGGGCGCACGAAGCCGCAGGTTTAGAGGTTGGATGTTGAAAAATGAAAATATATACCCCATTATAGACTCAGGCAGCGGGACTGGCTCTGGTTGAAAGGTTATGACAATGATATACACGTTGATATGTTCCGATTTATATCATCATGAGAGGAGAGAATATACATGGGAGCAAAAGTATTAATAACAGCCGGGCTATCGAAGGCACCGACGAAAGACATCATGGCATTTCATTTCCAAAACCAATAAACCGATCCTAATCAAATACAAAGTTCATAATACAAGGTAGTAATCGAATCACCCTTTCACATCATCCGTACTATCAGTGTTGAAATCACTGGCACTTCCACGCCGAAGGGAGAGGACATTCTTATTAGCCAACTCATCAGCAGTACGTTCAGCAGCCCGCCATCGAGTAACAGCCTGCTGAACATCCTCAAACATCTCCAACGAGTCCTGAATGATACCGCCCTCGTCGGAATCGCCCAGTTGGGTACTCTCACGCGAACCACGGTCACTGGACATTGGGAAGGCAGGTCCGAATCCTCGTTGAGGAATTGGGTTAAACATGATAGCGTTGGCGAACATGCGGATCAACTCTTTCTCCAGTTGTGCTGAGTTCACAATTCCCTTGGGCGGTACGAAATCCTCACTCTTCTGTAACATTAGAATGCCGCCTTTGGACGGTGTGCCGCCAGGAACGGGAGACTCTCCATCCCCGGCTGGTGTGCTGGCTGATTCTCCTGCGGCGGCGACAGCTTTGCTTCCCTGGTGGATGGCAGATTTGATTGTCTTGAGGTCAGATGGCCGATAGATGAGATCGTGGTAGCCAGGGGCGTCACGTTCGCTGATTGGCTTGGCAAAGATGGACGCAAGCTTATGGGTGGCTACATCGTTCATAATTGGTGCTGCAGTCCGGTGGAAGTTGCGCGTAGCCATGACATACTGAGTTGTGTCGAATCTCGGGATATCGGCAGGGTGTGGTTCAATTTCCAATGCTTCGCTTGCGCCGCGTTTACGTTTTATCCGCGGTTTGGGAGTCTCTTCGTCGGCGGTAGCAGCTGCACCCTTTCGGCGGCCCGTTGCTCGTGGTTCGCGCACAGTGTCTTCCGATGGTGCAACAGACCCGTCGCGCGAAGCCATGGATCGCCCGCGACTCCGGGAAGATGCCGAACTTACGGCACGCGTCCTCCGAATTGAAGCTAGTTTCTCGGTCTTGATGACAGGGGCGGGTTTGGTGTCAGTCTGGCCGCGTCGATTTTTCTTGTCTTCTGTAGACGGAGCTCGTTGGCCAAGATTGATCCTCGGGGGAGGTGACATTTCCATCGCATCAATGGGTGATTCATCTCGTTCACTGATGGGACTGACATCCTCCGGCCGTGGCCGTGGCGGCGAGCTTGGAGACACCGAAACCCTCGCGCGAGGGGTTCTCTTCCATGGCGTGGAGGAGCCTTGGGTGTCAATTGAGAGGCGTGGATGGGAGCCGCGCGATTCAGAGAAAGAGGGGAATGTGGCACTCGGCGTTTGGGAAACACGCGGGCGGCCAATTGGGACAGGTGTGTGGGTTGTAGATGGGATGGTGCTGGGTGTTTGTGGAACAAGAGGTTGGAGGGGAGTCTGGGCTTGCGGCCCTGGCAAAGGCGGGTTGGCGAGAAGTGGTACAGGTCGCTTGGTAGTGGCCTGAGCTACTTGAGGTGTAGCAACACCAGGGGAGACGGCAGGGTATGGTGAGTGAGGAGAAGGATCCAGCTGCCACTGCTGAAAACTCGGCTGAGCGGGGGTTCGCTGGGATGCTGGCGGCAACGGGACAGCCTTACCCGTAGCAATGGGCGCAGGTTGGACGGGATTGGCTCGAGGGGCGATTTGCGACGGATGTGCCGGCGTGACTCGCGGTCCGGCTGGTGTGGTTGGAGGGGCTTTCTGGGTAGCTAGAGCAAGTGGAGGTTGGGTGGGCGGTTTTGGGAGGGGTTGAGTGGTGGTCGGCTGCGGTTGAGGTGCTTTCCCGGCTATGTCTTGCGGTATGGGTGTTGGGGTTTGCGCTTGGGGAGGTGGAGCTTCAGATTGGGGCACAGGAGGGATGTGTGTTTTCGGTGGCTCGTTTATCGTAGGGGGCACGTTGATTGCGATGTGCTGCGGTTCGGGCTTTGCCTTGTCCTGGGCGGGCGGGACGGTTGTCGCAAGAGGTTGACCCGACGGATCTTGTACATGTGGACGCGGTGTCTCTTCCTTTCGGCCAGTATCCTTCACTTCGGTAGGCACCGGCTTCACGGGTGTGGGTGCCGTAGCTGCCGCGGCGGCTGATTTGTCGTCCTCCTGGTGTAGGCGTTCCAGTTCAGCCCTGATTTCTGTGTACCTTTTCTCATCATCCCTAATTTCCCTGGTGACTACATCTTTATATTTGGCGTAAAGATGTGCCACTAGCTCTGGGATGAGCGTGGCATGGGTGAATCCGGTCAATCCATCTGGTCGCGGACTGGAGATTTTGCGTTTCTTCGGATTGGGCGGACTAGAGGTGTCTGATGGTCGTCCATTGACCGAGGGCGCACTATCACGGCTGAATCCATCGCGCATCAATGTCGCATAGAGATCTTCCAGCGCCTCCGGGGTCAGACGATCGGCATCGAAATCGACATTCTCGCGCACGAGCTGGTTGTTTCGCAAGAGGGTCGAGATTTTACCGAAGCTTGTCGGTCGGGAATCCGAAGTCGCGAGAGACTGGAAGAACAGGAGCGACTCAAACGAAGTGTATGCCGACAGAGGAGGCATCCCCCATTGCCCGTCCGGTCGGCCACTGGGGGGAAAGGCTTGAAGGATGGGGGCCACGGTGGTCGGCGAACGGGGTGGTCACGGAAAGCGTTCGGTTTCGCTTTAACTGCGAGTTTGGGAAATAATTTTGGCTAGGTTGGCTAGTATTTAGGGATAGCGAACGCGACAGGCTTGAAACGCAATATGGCCCTTCAACCTATCCGCGCGAAAATTTGAGCGGGAAAAAAATGAACGGCGACCACAACGGGTGAGGTAAAAACGCGTGAAATTTACGGTTAGAAGAAGCAAAGAGATAAAATGTCTCTGTAGAATTGAAATGACGATGGAAATGGAAATTGGGAATCGGAGAAGAGTTCACGCTGTACTGTATGGTATTGGTCATGTGACCAGTTGCCAGGGAGAAACCTGAATGCGCAATGCAACGTACGATGTACCTCTCTCTACATGTATATCTATGAGAGACATATGTGAAAGCATGGACATTCCAATTCAACCTTATATTCCTTATATTCCCGTCAATTGTGCTATGGGCTGAAGTACGCTATACTTGTAACGCAAATTCTCTTAATTCCCCTGAGACCCATGTCAGGGGTTTAGCTTTATCAAAGGAAGTTTCCTTTGTAGGGCCAAGTGCACACTATATATGTTGGTATAAAACAGAAATGGAAGTATAGAAAATCAACCCCTGAAACAAAAACCCCCTAAATGCGACACATAATGGCGTAGAGCCCCTGTAATACAGTTGTAACACTTACAAGCTCTCCTTGCGGATATATGGGGTCCTCCTACACTAGTAACATTAGGTGGGCTATGATCATCTCTTTCGCACCCTTCTTCTCCCCCTTTAGCTTCCTGGCAGGTCTCCAAAGTTCTTTGATCACTCTCCGATCTGTCCATTGCTACTACTATTGATATCCCGGTATTTCTTTCGCCTCCCCACCAGATTGTGGCTTATCTGTGAAGTATAAAGACTGACCACTGTGTTTTTTTTTTACCAACAGTATCAAAAACCTCGTTTCAGTTTCATCTTTACTTGATTCTTGGCTGGTCCCGGTCTCGAAGATACCTAAACCGCCTAATACCTTAATTTTGCGACCTGCTCTTGCCCCGCCCCAAAAAGGTCGCACACCCCTCTGTCGCCGTTCAGCTGTTAGCACCCGTCTGTGACAGACACCAAGATCAAACATCCCATACAAAATGTCTGACATGGATCGCGAGTGGAAGCCCAAGGTCCGGCCTCAGTCGTTCGTTTCCCTATATCGACGGTTCTCCGAATAGTGGCATTAACCGTGACCACAGGACCATGGCGCAAGCCTTCTCGTCCGCCTTGGACAGCGCCTTTATGCTTGACTCCGATGTTAACAACCTTTCGCAAACCATCGACCAGAAGTGAGTGCTACTTGATAATCCCTTGACCATCGATATCGCACGACTCTCTCGCCATTATCACAATGCTAACCTCAACCCCCAAGGAAGCAGCAGATGTTGATCCAGAACCGCGAATTGGAAGAGCTACAGAACCGAATCCGCGAGGCCGAGCGACGCCTCCAGTCCCGGACTACCGGTGCTAACACCTCGTCCCAACCCCGGGAACAAGGCCAGTCAGCTGGTGAGCGCTCAATCTGATCTTTTTGGGGCCGATTGATATAGCTGGCCTGGTTTTGGCGCTGCGGGATCTGACTGTGTGACAGCTTCCCAGGGATCCAACGAGCAGTCGGATCAGTCTAAGCAGGAGAACAACTGAATTTCCGAGTACATTTCGAGATCTGGAAGGGTCAAAGACTTGGCCGTTCGGTCCTGGAGTCGGAACTAGAAGGCTGGGACGAGCGCAGGGCGGGATTCTCTCTATCCGTGATATTGGACCCGCGCCGCGTCTGATAGACGCAATATGTTCCAACCGAGGTTATTTTATTGGGATGATTTTTTAGTGTTATCTTTTTTTTTTTTCTGGCATCCTTTGAGAAACCCCCTATTGTATGGATCTGGCCGAGGGATTTATTTCCCAAGGTCTCGTCCCTCGTCTGCACTGCTACGGCGCTGCGATTCACCCATGTTTTTGTTTTCTTGAAATTGAAATTCTTTCAATCAGACCTTTTGGGCTTGAGATATCTTCATAGTTATACCCTTGTAATGCGTGCCTCTTGCGTGACTGGATATATATGTAGTTCCGGAATTCTGCACCTTCAGAGCAGAACAATAAGCGTTGTTGATGGAGACCACTCGATTAAACTCGCTAGAAAAGCGGAGGGATAAAAGGCGAAATCAAGGGCCGTGCGTACACTGCTCATTAATATATCGGCACCGCGTCAACGTTCGCTGAATATAGCCAGTTCTATACCGTCGATTCAGTAGAGGTTGGGAACTCAACTTGAGCTTTATTGGCTAATTTGACTCGAGAGAGAGATGCCCACGGGTGTACGTACGCCTTAACTTATATAAGCGTGCTGCCAATCAGCATTATAGGCGTGGCCCTCCCTTAATGGCACACGTTCACTTTGTAGTGGGAGCTGTTTATTCCAGACACTATCCCGAAATACCAGCCTGTCCTGCAAGCGTTTGCATCTGTGTGTGGTGATATTTATTAGCTGTCTGACGATGCAACTATGCGAGGCACCTCGCTGAATTCTTTTGGTCTACCGACCGTTGAGTTTTTGTAGTATATTCAGACTTGGTCTCATCGGTTCCTACTATGAAGGGTAAGCATGAGGGCTATATTGCCGCAGAAAAAGTAATGGCCACATGTCGATTCTTGACCTTCGCAAGAAAATGGGGGTTTCAGGTCTTGGACATTGTTTCGTCTCCACACCTCTAATCGCGGTTTCAATACATCAGAGGTATGATGCAATTTATAATCAATCTTGTTCAAGCATGATTCAGTCCTTGGAAGTTTCCGTGCAGTGTGGGGAATGGTATTTTGAGCCGCAAGGGGCGATTGCGGACATTTTGCTTCTCCATGCCGCTGTTCCATATCAAGGAAAGTGGCAAGGTTGGATTATACCTTGCAGTGATCAATTCCGTATCCAGGTTGACGCATGCATCAGCTGGGATGGAGTCTTCGCCCTGAACTGCAACGAGGAAGAGTGTCCATCAGGTAAAACGAGGTAAAACGGGAACCGGGAAAGTGAAATTTATTCATGTTGTTGCCCAGGGCTCTTTTGATACTTTATATCACTTGGTCTCCAATAATGGCTTCTCCACACAGAATATGACATCTATTTTACCATATTTATCCGAACATGACATATTTCCGACATGAAGTAGGAAAACAAGGAATTTGGTCAACCTGATGCTATCCACATGGCCTCAGGTGGAGCCCGGTACATCCTGTTTCGGGGAGCCATATCCATGATCCTGAATGCCATGGCATCATCGTGGTAATCGTCATAGCAGCTTAGCACAAAGAATATAAATAGTTTGCCTTACCATTCCATTCATCAAATTCAAAAACATCTACCTTCGCAATACTGCTCTATAAATCACTACACTCACAACCTATCACCATGTCAGACTCTACCTTCCACACCACTACACAAGACATCCGTAAGGCTGAGTCCAAGGTTGCCCAATCACACGATGGCAAGACCCCAGCAGACTCCGACGTCTCTCAAATGAAGGTGAGTTATCTGCAATGAAAGATGTTCAGGCATAGAGCAGACCTCTAACATAACTCTATATAGTCCATCATCGATCAAAACACCAACAAGCCCGAGGAAATCGAGAAGACCAAGGACAACCTGCCTCTACCCGAGAAACCTCCAGTTGCCAGTGATTTTAACTCCCTTGACCATCGTACCACTGATGTTGGCTCTGGACGATTCGAGTTCCCTCCTGATAACAGTGGCCTGCGCGAGGGTGCAGCTGCCAGCAGTAGCGCCCGCGTTGATGGCAAGGAGCTGCATAAGACCACTGCCCCATGAGGGCGAGGATTCATTACGTGTATGATAGTCATGAAAGTCATTTGTTTTATCAACCCACTGCGAGCAATTGAATGAATCTTGTAGTATGTGATGATCTAAAATCGGCAATCTCATACTTGGGGAGAACCAGCGAGAGAAACGATGAGTAGTGCAAATTTGGAAGGGTCAAGACCAAGCTTGAAATATTCAGCCGGTCTCCCAAACCCCATGGCTGACGTATGAGGGGGGACCACGGTGATTTCCCAAGGACAGGCCGTCTTCCTGGCCTGGCACAGAAACAACAAAGTGGCGCTGGTCAATATCCACCCTCTGAAGCAGCAGTTTTCGTCTGTCAAGCTACTGTTAGAAACCATGAGTCAATTCTCTCATCCTAGCTTTCTAGATCTGCTGGGGTGCTACTGTTGGGAGGATCAGGTGTTTTTGGTCTGGGAATCAGTAGAGCTCTCAGTGAGCAACATCCTCGCATCAAGGTGCACTATCACTGAGGGTGAGGTTGTCGCAATTGTTCGGCCGGTAAGTGCTAGTCCCAGCGCCCGACGTGAGAAAGTGGCGCTCGTGCCTGATAGGTCCTCGAAGGAATTCAATATCTGCGCGGTCGCGGGAGAGCCTTCGCCGCCTTAAGTGCCGACACGATGTTGCTCACGGAGTCCGGTGGAGTTAGGATCGGTGAGTGGGGAACCTGGTGGGCCATATGAGCATAGTTTACTAACGGTGGTCAATGTTGTAGCGGGAGTGGAGTACAGCTGCCAAATCAATGCAGCCGAGATGGACGCGGCAACTCTGAAGCTATTCGCTTTGGCTGGGGTTGTAAAAAGGCTGATCATGAAGAATCCTCCACACTACCCATGGCATGCCGAAGCCAAAGGTCTGCCCGAGGAGCTAAAAAGCTGCAGTTCACAGGATGAGCTTTACGCGTAAGTCTTGACCGCCCACCCACACCCGTGATGGTACGGCTGCCGACCCGAGCGACATCTCTCGTGGAATTCACGGTGCCACTGTCGGAGTGGATCGCATCTTGTCCTTTCTCGACAGACACCATATCAAAGCGACCTGGTTCGTTCCGGCACACTCATTGCAGTCCTTTCTGAGCCAAGTAGTAAAGATACGCGATGGTGGGCACGAAATGTAAGTGTCTAATCGACGACTTCAATCGGTATTGTTCAACTGGGATAATGGGTGGCGTTGACTTGAGGAATATGGTTGATAGCGGAGCCCACGGCTACACCCACGAACATATGAGCGCCCTGAACAGTATCCAGGAAGAGGAAGTTCTCTCCCAATCACTTCAAATCCTCACTTCCTTCCTCGGAAAACAACCCAAAGGTTGGACCGCACCGGCATGGAAACCGTCACCACACACCGTACCACTGCTTGAAAAGTACGGTTTCGAATATGACCACTCACTTATGCACCACGACTCGCAGATGTACCACTTGCCGTACGTACCGTCTGTCACAGCTACAAAATGTCCACTAGTCGCCGTCTACTTGGATGCAGCCCATGGGCGCACTTCATGCATCCAGCATTGTCGAGATCCCGGCAAACTGGCATTTGGATGATTGGCTCGCTTTCAATGTTGGGAACGGCGGAAATGGATTTGTGGATCCTAATCTGATCTTGAGACTCTGGACCGAACAGTTCGATTTCTATTACAAAGAGTATGATTCCTTTGTTTTCCCAATGACCATCCACCCGCAGGTCGGCGGAAGCCCCAGGTACTGCGCATGCACGAGAGGCTTGTTTATACGGAAGTGTCACGGAAGTGTCAACGGAAGTTGATCACGAACCTTTTTAAGCTGTGTGATTATTCCAACTTACCTCTCCACCCATTTAGACCTGCCCCTTCAAATGCAGTGGATAGAACCAATGCACGATGCGTCAAGTACTACGAAGTTGTACTGGGCGATACATGCAGTTCCGTCACAGTGATGATGAGCATTAGCCTGAGTGACTTCTTCTTCCTGGTAAGATTCAACAATGTATTTCTCTTGCTGAAAAAGATTTATTAACCCTCCTGTCCAAAGAATCACGAGGTTAACAACCCGAATTGCACTAACCTGCTGAAAGGATACTCCTATTGTGTTGAAGCTGTTGGCAATGTCGCGACGTATTCGGGGTATGGGTTTGCCTCACTCTGCCGCCTGCAGGCTTGGCTTTTAAATACTAACATGCCAACACGCCTGTAGTGGAAATAGGAACCCTTGTGTTATGACCGTTCTAATTCCCTCCAGCTGTCTCGCAACGGGTGCAGTCACCACCGACACTGTTTGGACGTGATCACACAAATCTTCAGATCAAATCATATGATAGGTAGGAGATATATATAATCTAAGGTTATACTCTCGAATGCTCATGCAAACAACAAAAATCAATCACCTGAGAGTCGGTGGCTTCCCGATCCCTTGCTTCCCGAGGATAATGACTGCTTTTATGTGCATACATAGTACGGTACACAATTTTTTATACGACTCTGAGCTACTGTTAGTGAGAATCTGGTAGTTTGCACGATATGTAGAAACGAAGTTGTATTTCTACAACGCATAAAGGTCACACCAAGTCGACAGCACTAATCTCGGTGATCTGCTTATTAAAACAAACCAGGTTTTTTCCAACGCACTCGATAGCTAGGGTCTCGGCCCCGGAACGTCTATACTGAACAGCATTTGCCAGCATTTGCAGAACATCCACAGTTGTCTCCCAGTCAATGCAGGCATCGGTGATACTGACTCCAGGCTGAAGCCCACTTGCCCCCTGCGGAGGCAACTTTTGATTGCCCTCGTTGAGATTACTCTCGATCATCACACCAATGAGTGCAGTCTCTCCACTTGCAATCTGACCAGCCACATTCGCAGCCACTACTGCCTGGTTCAGATGGTTTTTCTCCGAGTTACCATGCGAACAATCAACCATGATGTTCTCGCGTTCGGCTTTTAGCTTCAGCGCCTGCCTCGCACGACCGATATGCTCTTTGCTATAGTTCGGGCCCTCGTTGCTGCCTCGCAGAATGAGGAACCCATGTTCATTCCCCGTAGTGCGAGTCACAGCTGCTATACCCTGTTTTGTGACCCCCAAAAATCTGTGAGGTTTGGAGGCAGCCTGGATAGCATCGATGGCAACGCCAACACTGCCGGATGTTCCATTTTTATACCCAATGGGAAAGCTTAGGCCAGAAGCCAGCTCTCGATGCAATTGAGATTCCGTCGTGCGCGCACCAATCGCCCCAAGGGAAATAAATTCCGCCAGATACTGTGGCGATATGGTATCAAGCATCTCACTGGCGATTGGGACTCCGAGATCGGTCAGGCTTGAGTAGAGCTGACGGGAGATGTGGAGTCCCTTATTAATGTTGTAGGAAGCATCAATGTCAGGATCATTGATCAAACCCTTCCAGCCGACGGTAGTACGAGGCTTCTCCAAATAAGCACGCATTACGATGCAAAGAGTCGAAGAGAGTCTTTTCGAAAGTTCGCGCAATCGGGAAGCAAATTCCAATGCCTCTTGCGTGTTGTGGATTGAGCAAGGGCCAACAACCACCAGTAAGCGGTCATCTCGTCGTTCAAGGATATCGACGATTTGCTTTCGACTGGAGCGTACAGTTTCTAACGAAGACGTTGACTTCCGGGTATCAGTGATAGTGAACCCAATTTTCTCAATCCGGTTACATGGACTTACCGCGGTGATTTGTCGCTGAAGATATTCGGGAGACAACAATGGATCAAAGCCAACGACTATCTCAATCTGTCAACGCCGTTCCAAATATGAGTAAGATCCCACTAACTGCGTGAATCTTCATGGACATCGGAAATCCGTGAGAGAGACATAGTATCGTGGACAGTGAGCTGTCCTTTACAGGTAGTTTTGAGGGCAAAGCCTGAAAATTTTGTACGACGCTTCAAGTGGACAAGGCAAAGTACACCTGGAGGTTCTTATAGAGACATCAGTTCGGTAAATTGAACTTGAACACGATGGCATGTGGCGTCCCAGCTGTGCAGCATCTTTCATTGCACCCTCTAAGTGACATGCGTAAGCACTACCCTCGCTTTCCACGCATTTCTTTTTAAAAAAAGAATAGATTGGAAACGTCAATTACTGTATGCCAAGGCGCTAAGATATCAGCTGGAAAACCAAGCTTTGATTGGCAAAGAACAGTGCGGTAAGTGCGGGTCAAAGACTAGGGTCCCCTGCCTAATCCGAATTCAACACGCGGAATAGATTTCAGGGGCCCATACATTCATACCTTAGTCGAAAACCGGTCAGATTAAGAAATGGAATTTTCAATTGTGTCGCTTCACATGTACTTTTACGGGCATTGGTAAAGACATGTTTATTTTCAAATCCCGGTCACCTACTAGTCATATCCCTAGCCCTAGTTCACCGGTCTCCGGACCGAATCCCCTTTATCGATTTCCTGGCTCTTATAATTCCCCCTCGAACAAGCAATGCACATCAAAAGACCTTGTTCATTTTTTTTTTTTTTTTGGATTCTCTTCCTTGGTCTAAACATTTGATTGTTTGCCATTGCCATTCCCCGAGCCTAACAATGATCTCTGGGAAAGAGTTTTGGGCTCGCTTCCCTCGGTCTATCAGCCACTGGCTGGGCTATCGTGAGAATGCACCAAAGCCTCCCCCAAAATATCTCATTCACGTCTGGTCGTTCATAGCCGCATTCTGTGGTCTATGTGTGGTACAGGTAATATTCAAGTACTCTTCCTACTTCATTGAACGTGGCGTGCCGGGTATCATTGCTTCTTATGTGCGTCTCCCTTTCTTCATGGCATTCTCAAATGCTCATCCCTAAACAGGGAGCATCAGCAGTCCTCGTATATGGCGCTATTGAAAGCCCTCTAGCACAACCACGCGCACTACTCGGTGGTCATTTTTTGAGCGCCCTGGTCGGCATCTGCATCACGAAACTTTTCAGCCTAATGCCTGACGAAGAGATGTTCAACTCTTTGCGTTGGATAGCCGCTTCGCTTTCGTCCGCTGTTGCAATTGTTGTTATGCAGATCACTGAGACAACTCATCCTCCAGCCGGCGCCACGGCTCTCCTCCCAGCAGTGGATGAAGCTGTGTGGGCACTATCTTGGTACTATCTGCCAGTTGTCTTACTTTCGTCGACTATGATACTTATTGTGGCTTTGATCTTGAACAATATCCAACGCCGATATCCCATTTTCTGGATCAGTCCACCCACCGCGAAGCCCGTTCTTCCACAGACTAGCAATTCGGCCTAGAGATATGCGCCCTCTATGCAAGATCGCTATATGGATGTTGCGGGGGTTGCTGGGGAATGATACTGTGGTGCACCCTTTATCATGGTAAAAGGAGTTGAGCGGGAAAAGATTTACGATTTTTGTGGCGATTTGAGGGCGCCCCGTATGACGGGACCCCTCGAGTATCATGGATTCCTTTATGAGCTAAGTCTGGGAGAGAGAGTTGTATTTACCATATTGTTTAGAAACTTAATTGTTTAAAATCAATTATGTGCCGTTACTCCGTTCTCCGTAGGTTCTAGGTCAGTTTGGATATTCTCAAGATCGTCTTTGGGTCTCGCCCTGTAGCCGTGGTGAACAGGTTACCAAGACGACCATGGATGGCATCTAGGAGGTAGCAACTTTGGAAGGTTAGAAGTCAGCTCAGATCGGATAGATAGTATCCGTAGATGAGTTTATACAAAAGGTTTATTCAATGCCCTGACTTAGGTTTCTCCGACTGCCAAGACACCCTCTACTATGTTAAATACCATGTTCGGGACTTATTGTCACGGCTTACTCCCGAGGCTGCAGGACGTTATCTGTCTCGCAAAAGATTCTGCGATGGCTTGCAGTAGCCCTGCAAAGGATCGAGGGAATGCGGTACATAATTATTGACTAAAATGACCGAAGCCCCGCATGGGACAGTTCGTTGTATTAAATGGTGCCATGGTTTCACTAAGCGCTGTTAGTTTTTCTTCTGCAATCCTTTGTGTAGGGGTAACTGAATGCGGCCCTGCACAGATAGGCCAAACATTTGGCGCTAAACTAGTTTTACTGTCAGTGAGAGCTAATTTAGGCGAGCCACAGTGGTGCGTGCCATTTCGGCTCCCACGTGGGATGGCCTATCATGATCCAAACTACATACGTACTCTCCATGGCCAAATTGCTTATGTATTACCACCCCCATAAATTTGAGGGTGCTATTATCATACCTAGATTGAAAAATGAGGTTGAGTCGGGATCTAAAGGATTACTGTCTACTTGATAATTATTGGTATACTCTTCATGGCTAAACACCCCCAGTCTACTCGTACTCTTGTCATCATGCGCTATTATATTAATCTCGCAAATACCTGTCCGAGGTCTAATGTCTGGTCAGGATCGTGATCTATATACTATCAGGATTTTTGATAATCAATGCGTTACCCATCCATGATTCCGGTATTGTAGAAGCAAGTACATGTATCAGTAGACCGGAGTTCTCGCAGACTTGATGTAATTTTAGGCATGAGGAGGCGAGCATGATATGCAGTCAGACTTTAGCTTCGGGATATAAACTGGTAGGGGATAGTATACGCTAGGAAGAGCCGGTATCCTATATCTCGCGCAGATTAGACTTAATAGAATATAAGTTCATAAACTAGGCGTTATATTTTACTGTTGACGCATGTGGTAGTAAAATATAATCGTGTTTTCAGCAGTCGATATAAGCTAGAATAGCTATATATATCCCTACATAGCACTCGATTCCAGACGAAATTATTTACAATAATCACCATGGCTAAGACCCATTCGTTTAGCCGGAGATAGAAGACCTTCATTTCCCATACTATAACGCTGATGCACCGCTAGCATAACGGTGATCCTTCCTCCTTCCTCATTTGGACAACCAGGGACCCATCTACGAACATTTAGTCGCAATGACATTCTAACAGGTAATAAATCTCTCCATCCTTCGAGTGTCCGCTCCAGAAAAGGAATATGCCCACCAAATACAGGACGATACTTCGTCAAGCTAGCGGTATATCATGCACATTAGACACACAAGGTTGTATTACACACGCCACCGCCGCCAATGAATATTTGCAAGATATCTAAATCCGAGTATATTCAGGCCGAGCAGAGAACTGAGCATTGCTTGGTATTCGCTTGACGTGACCCCTTCAAGCTAGTTCATGTCATGTTTTCTCCGGTTTGAGGCATTTCATGCACATGGTCTTCAATTTGTAATTATCCGTTTGTTCGAAGCGACATTCTCTTATCTCTCATAGACAGGAGTATGTAAGCGACTGTAGATTTCTAGGGTGTATAAAACAGTGATGCCTCCGTCGATAAACTCTTGCAACCCAGTTTATCAAATACCTTGACGATATGTCTGTTATATACAACAGCACCGAGGCTTTGCTCAGCAATTTGCCCGTTGACGCAGCGTCGTGGTCTGTAGGACTTCCTGCTGTGACCAAAGCTAGTCTGCCATTCCTGTGGACACTCACTGGAATCGTTGGAGCATCGCTTCTCGCCTGGTTCAGAAAGCCCTGGACTGACGAACATGGTCACAAAATCCCCCAAGGCCCGCTAGGGCTTCCGATATTCGGTAACTCCTCTATCACTAACACATTCGAAAACTGGTTTTCTAATATGCCCTTAGGTTCATTTTACTCTTTGACCAGGTACCCTGAGTTGACTCTAGACTTCTGGGCGAAGAAGTTTGGAGATCTATATTCCATCTGGCTTGGAAACCAACTGTTCGTCATTGTTTCTGACCCAAACATTGCTAAGGATCTCATGGTCACCAATGGGAACGTGTTCTCTTCTCGCAAAGAAATGTTCATCAAAAGTCAAACTGTCTTTGCTGGTCGAGGCATCACTGCTACTCCATACAATGACCGATGGTAGGTTTATCCTAGACTTCACTAAGGTTTCTGCTGACCCTAATTGAAGGCGCAAGCACCGCCGTATTGCAACCACATGGCTGAGCCAACGTGCTGTTGACTCATACTCCCCCGTATTGGATCGCGAGTCGCTCTCGTTAGTAAAGGCATTGCTTATCGAAAGCAAAGGAGGTTTAGCCCCCGTCAACCCTCAGGTATGTTAACCCAGTCTACCAATACCAGCAGCAAGTACTGATTTATAAAGCCTCATGCCGGTCGTTGCTCATTAAACAACATGACAACTATCACGTTCGGTTTCCGAGCGGACAGCATCCATCACCCCCTGGTTGGACGGGCTTTAAAGCTCAGTCGTGAATTTATGTATGCGCACGGCCTATGGAAACATTTATTTATCTTGCCAACAAACTAACTGAGCTACTAGGAACTGCACTGGCCCTATGTCAAATCTTATTGATTTCATTCCTATTCTACAATATCTCCCGACACCATTGCATATGCGTGCCAAGAAACTACATAAAGGCTTGGTCGACACATACGGTGGCTTTATTAAGGAAGCCGAGCAGAAGATGAAGGAAGGCAAGAAGGTTCAGGACTGTTTAGCGAAGACAATGATTGAACTCCGCCATAAAGAGGACCTTGATGATTTGGATATGGCAATCCTTGCGTCAGCTTTCATGATTGGTGGTGTTGAGACTGTAAGTTACTATCATGATTACCCCCATCCATTACTAATGTCTCATCCAGACTGCCGCCATTATGCAATGGTTCTCTGCTCTCATTCCTGCGTACCCTGAGATCCAGAAAAAGGCCCAGGAAGAGATTGATCGTGTCGTTGGACGTGATCGTCTCCCTGGTATTGAAGATGAAAAGAATATGCCTTATTGTCACGCTATCATCAAGGAAGTTGAAAGAGTTCACAATCCTTTCTGGTTAGGTACTCCCCATGTTGCCAGTGAAGATTTCGTTTACCAAGGAAAGTTCATTCCTAAGGATACTGTGGTCGTTCTTAATACATGGACTATGCATTATGATCCCGCCCGACATTCCTCCCCCGAAAAGTTTGATGTATGTCACCTCTGGCTAATCCCTTGAAAGGTTTATTTACTAACAAGCGAAAAAAAAGCCTGATCGTTATATCGATGATCCCTTGACATCTGCTGACAGTGTCAATGTCGCCGATCCTATGAAGCGAGACCACTGGATGTTTGGGGCTGGGTAAGTACTGCATAATCTATAACAAAAGAGGAAGCCCGTCTAACCACTTTTAGTCGTCGCATTTGCCCTGGAATGATTGTGGCTGAGCGTGAGATTTGGCTGACAATCTCCCGTATGCTCTGGGCATTCGATATGTTCGAGATTCCAGAGGAGCCTATCGATTTGAAAGAATACGATGGCCTCTCTGGGCGCTCTCCAGTGCCGTTCCGCATCGGATTGAAGCCACGACATGAGAATGTTGCGAAGCTACTAGAGGAAGTTGAGATTTAAATTATGTATGGGGGATAGGGCCAGAGACTGAAAGACTGAAGATTATTGAGATATGGTTTTCCTGAAGTGAGACTGCAGGTGTCTGTGGAAGAAGGGCTCTTCATGAGTTCACTACCTGTGTTCTCCCAGAAATAGTTGCCCTGAGGAGTCACAGGCTATACTTCCATACAGTGTCAGGATGTGTCAGCTAAATCTACATCCATGGATTTGAAGTCATTGCCAATAGGAATAATTACCTGTTGGATGTGATATATACGAAACACCAGTCAAAGTTGACTAATTTGAACAAGAATATCTATCTGGCAAAACCTTGGTTAAGAAAAGCGACGAGGTCGAATGGTTGGCGAATGGTTGACAATAATAATTTCCCAATTTCATGCCTCTGCCATTATACCAGATACCTTAGCTGGAGTATAGGGGCGAGGGTTATATTAGACGCACACATAGAATTTTCTTCACCTATTCTCAAGATGATGGGCACAACTGATCTTGTTTCGATGTTGACTTTGTGGTGGAAGCGATCAGCTCATCAGTTCGAGCCATTCGGTCTATTCTGGCTCGTCTCCGGAATACTCCAAATCCAGTGACGGCATATGCGAAGTTCAATGGCATTCCACCAGATGGATAATCCAGATACCCAGGACATGATCGTTGCGATACCTGGCAGACCCCATTATGCCGTCACGGGTGAGTTTTATTTATAATTCTCCTAGCTGCACATCGTGCGAATGTGAGCGACACATTTTGGTCACATAGAAGTGCAACAGTACAAGGCATCATTTGCTCCGAAGAACCGAATAGATCATGGATCCCCGAGGACCTTCCTCAGGGTCGAAGCGACACTTGGCCCACAGTTGTTTGTGAAGTCGCTGTCTCAGAGTCGAGGAAAAAAAAGCTACGAGCAGACGCCACCAGGTGGATAGCTAACTCCGAGGGGCAAGTACATATGGCGATCACTATATTGGCCAATCGAAGTGTGGCTGGGGCCACGTTTGAATCTATTGTGCTCCAGCGGCCTAAATATACACGTAACGGTCGGTGTTAATATCGACCAGTGATCCGTGGTCTTCGGGAGACTAGGTGGCTCTATTATCACGGTGCCTGATAGCTCACCCAGTAATACCTTGGAAGAAGTGCTTTACAGTCGTGCCCCCCGGGAGACCGACCCAGTGCTTTTCTATTTCCTAGGCATTTGGGTTTGTTTTCGTTTTGTTTTTCTTTTTCGCTTATATTCATGAGGATAGTTCATAAGTGGCCATTGTTGAGTTTTGGTAGTCTTTTTCAATGTCTTGGATATTCCCTTGCATGTAATCTTTTGTAGATATTTCTTCGCTTCATTAGTTGAAATGTATGCGATAAAAAGGCATAGATTGTGTAAAACAAATTTGCTCGTATAACCTTTGACGATATCCAGTTTGTAGTTGAACGTGCTAAATATATCGGACAATTGGTCTTATTGTATCCGCCTTGTAACGTTATCCCAAGACAGGGCAATCCAGCGGAGAGATGGGCCAGGTTAGAGAGTGGAGTACCTGATCCTCTGGCCAATCCTACCACTATACAACACGCAGTATATTTAGGATCTATCATTCATGTGTTGGATTTTGAGGGGTGTGTCTAAGCAATATATGACGGTAACAACTAATAATGAAGCCCATGGAGCATCTTTGGTCTAGCGGTCTTATTGCTCCCGCTCGCCTCGATTCACACGTTCTTCTGCGTGCCTGGCAGTGTGTTGTCAATGCTTTAGCTTCGGTGGTGGACTTCCATTCTTGCTCCCACTCGGTAATAATCTTGCTTCAGATCAATGCCTTCTTCCCCGCGAGATGGGGATGGAAGGGGTGTGTTTTGCTTGGGCACACAGCTTCCTTAGCCAGCCGATGTGCTACGTCGTTTCCTGTGTTCTCACGGTAGCCCAGTAGCTATTGTAGGTGGAGCGCAGTTCCCTCCTCGTGTACCTCTTTCGCTGCCTGAAGGATTGCGTGATGATTCGTTATTCTCGATTCCGATGTTGAAGTGGATAGTCTTGGGTAGTCGGTCTCGATAGTGCTTGAGGGGATGCACGAAGTAGTTATGAGGGTGACAGGTAGTCGATAGGTCGTGTCGGTGGGGTTGTAGCCAAGGGATTATCCATGTACCATTCGATGATCTGCGGCACGACGCCGTTGCTGTTGGATCTGGGGCTGGTGGATGAGGCCAAATGAATTGTGAATGAGTGGATAGGTTAAGCTGTAGTGTGGAATCAGGGCATGTTTGAAATGATTTACGGTCTACGATGAAGTGAGAATTACTAGTGAGGTCCATGACTATACGCCACCCTTTACATATGACATTATAAATCAACTGCTTTGTGATGGCTTGAAACTGATTCAATCCTAGTTCTTGTCCCTGTAGTCTGCCTGAACGGGATTGCTTCTCTGTACCTACAAGAGACAGATAATCTTCCGCCTCCATCTCTATCCACTCGCAGCATACATCTCCCAATGATAAACCACGCTCGCTACCACAGCCACCACAGCAGCGCAACCTAACCAGCTCACTCCTGTACCCGAACAATAACCTTCCCCTTAGCCCTCTTACTCTCCATCCGCTCATAGGCCTAACCCAAAACCCAGTCAGCCACAACCCCAGCCCAAACACCCACTACCAACTGCAAAAAGAAAGAAAAGAAAAGAAATACATACCTTTCTCGCATCCCTCATGTCCCACACTGAATCCACCACCATCTTCAATTCTCCGCTCTCCACCAACCGCATCACCCTCCCCAGTGTCTCCCGATTCGGCCGTGCACTATAGAACTGATAACCTCTCGGCACGCCACCGAGCAATACCGGCCACAGGGGCACCATATGCTGATTCCAGACAAATGACAACAAGCCCCAGAACGTGGGCTTGGCCGTCATGGCGCCTAAATTAATGAACGGTTTGCCAAATGCAAGATACGGCTCGCAGTGCGTGTAAAGCTCCGTTACGCCCACGCAGTCGATGATCGCGCCAAAGGGCCGGTCGGCGTGATGCGTGCGCAGATACTCGTGGAGGGGGTGCTGGACCGTGTAGTCGACGACCTCGTCAGCGCCGATGGACCGGATCAGGGAAGCGTCGGTGCCTGACGCGACGATCGTGCCGGTTCGCCCTAATACATGACGCGCGACTTGGATGATCAGCATACCCACGCTGGTGCTGCCACCGTTCACGAAAACCTTGTCCCCCGCGATCAGCTTGGTCAGGTCTAGGACCTGCACGGCGGTGCAGCCGCAGGCGCTGAGGCCGGAGGCTTCGAGAAGGGAAATGGGTGCTGCTGGCTCCGGTCCTGAGGTTTCATCTTGGGTGGTGACAGTATAAGGGGACAGCAAGGGGATCAGCTGGGCGGCAGGCGCAATGACTTGTTCCGCCAGCGCCCCTTTACCTTCGACGAAGACCCGTTTAGCAGCACAGCAGCCCAGGACGAGAGTTGAGGGTTGGAGGTCTGGTCGAGTAGAGGGGATGGCCGAGCCGACGGCTAGAATGCGCCCCGAGAATTCAAACTCCGGGACTCCTAAGCGCTTCTGGCGGTTATAGATGTGCGGCAGGGAGTATGGCTGCGGCGGGAGGGAGCGCATCATGGTCGTGAACCCCGAGTTCATGGCCACGTAGTTGACCGCGATGAGGAGCTCGTCGGGCCCGAGGTCGGCCGCTGAGGGCGCGGAGGCCTCATCATCTAGGACAATTGTTTGCGATGGGAGGCCTGATTGCATGTATGTCCAGGCCCGCATGGTGGTGGTGGGCATCTTGGTCGGGTGTCAAGAGGCGATTGAACGCGTTCACATAATCAGTCAATCCTCTCTTCTCTACAGCCCATCATGAGGTGCGGGGTGTTTGTTCCTTCTGTTCGGATATCAGATCAAGACTGCGTGAAGATTGTACTCAGGTCGGGGGTTCGGTCGGAGGCCCGAGTTCGGATTCGGAGTTGTCAGATAGTTATCATGATCATATTACGACCAATTGGTACCTAGTACCTGCAAACGAAAGTGAAGGATGCCAACACGTCTGTTTTCTACAACGAAAGTGGGGTAAGGATCAAGACAGCCTTGGGGGCTGAGAAGTACTAAGTTACCTTGCGAGGGAGATAATTGGATACACTCAGAGCTTCGCCTGGAAGAAAAACTCGGGCAAAGCGCAAAAGGGAAAAATAGTCCAAAGTCCAGACTCCTCAGTTGATCCACTTGCCATTGTCGTCCCGAGCCTAAAACCTTGTGGCCTAAAACCTTGTGGTCTTTGTCTCCAAACTATAGCCAGTCGGCTGATTTGCCTAAAAACGATCCACGCCCCGGCAATGTTGGAGTGCACGCACCTCTCACATCCCCAATACTCCAGCGCCAATCTTAGCGGGAATCTGTTTATGCTTACGAATGTTATCCCAATGCTCTTTCATGTTCTATTAGAATTACATGCCTCAGGTTGCAACATCACCCCGCTATAACGCAGTCTCTCCCCGATTGTGTTTATATTAACCTAACCCTAAACCACCCGCTATTACCAACATATCCACTAAGAATACAAACATGACCACTATCCAGAAAGTTGCCATCTTCGGGGTATGTTCAATATCTACTACCCCTATGTGATCAAAAATTCCTCTCCCTTGAAACTGACCCCCGCACGGGCATCGGGCAACTTTGGCACTCCCATCACCGCCGCCCTCCAACGCGCTGGCTTTAACATCACCATCATCACCCGTACCGAGTCCTCCTCGACATTCCCCGCCGGCCTGCCCGTTATCCGCACCAGCTACACCCTCGAGAACCTGACCACTGCCCTCGCAGGCCAGGATGCCGCCATCTGCGTGGTCGGCCCCGGCGGCATCGGTGCACAGGTCACCATGATCGAGGCCGCCGAAGCCGCCGGCGTCAAGCGATTTATCGTCGACGACTTTGGCTGGGGCCCGGATTTCCGCAACCTGCCGGAATTCCGGGCTATTCATGCTCATCGTCGCGCGGGCTGGGAATTGGCTAGAGCGAAGGCCCAGGCGAATCCAAACTTTACGTTCACCGGTATTACCTCGGGGAATCCCATTGATTGGGTAAGCCTTGCATATTCCTTTCTTTCTGTTTTGTGTGTATGAGGGGAGGGGAACTTTTGTCGTGCTGACTCGTCACTTTTCTTTCCTGTTGGGTGTAGGCAATCAAGCGATTCCCTCTGATGGGCTTCGACATCGCCCAGGGTTCGGCTATCATCTACGACTCTGGCACAGAGAAATTTACCGCCACCACCCTCGCAGGCATCGGGCAGTCGGTCGTCGGCGTCCTGCAACACCCCGACGAGACGGCGAACCGGTTCGTGAAGGTCCTGTCGATCATCACCAACCAAACCGAGCTGCTAGAGGCTTTCCAGCGCGCCACGGGCCGACAATGGCCGGTGCAGCGCGCCTCAGCGCAGACCCTGATCGAGAGCGGACAGCGGAAGTTCCAGGCGGGCATGGGCGGCTGGGTGTTGGAATTAGTGGTCGCACAGATGTACGATGAAGGACAGAACCGATGTGTCATGGCTCCTTCGTGGGAGGCGTCGGATTCCCCCCTATTGGGGGTGCAGAATGAGAGTGCGGATGAGGTGGTGGCCAAGGTTTTGCAGTCGTGAACATTTTGTTGTACAACAGTCTATTCTAGAAAGATTCACCCACACATAAAATAGCGGTCAAGTCACCTGCTAATTACTTCCTAATTTAATTCATGTTTTCAACCTGTATTTTGGTATCTATGCTGGATACTGAATTCTTCTGATTTCAACTACCCTCCCTCCTAAGCAATTGAGGGTTGAAAACTTCGATCATATGCTAGTAGTATGAGTTGTGGAAAAATGAAGAAATGGAGGGGAGAGACCCTTTTCTTAAAGATACCCTATTATTAATCTGTAAGGGTACCCTATTAATTACTATCCTAATTACGAACCAGAGCTGGGTGAATTCCACCGATCTGGACTATTGTATGTAGTAAATTTAAGCATTGATAACCCAATCTTGGCAATAGGATGGGCTAGTTTTTCTTTTCTTGGCACATTTGCGCTTATCGTTTCACAGGGTTCTTGGGCCTGCATTCGGCGTCGTCGACGGGGTGGAAGACCACGCGCGTGGGATGTTCAGTGGTGTTGTAGCGGAAGCCCTTGCTCCAATCGTAGCTCACGGCGTAGGCGAAGATACTGCCGTCATGGTTGAAGCCCGTCGAGGTGATGGGGGCCCCGACGCTGGGGAATGTTTTCAGACGGTGGTGCGCGTCCTTGTCCCAGAAAGCGAAGGTGCCATCCGCACCGGCGGTGCTGAAAGTGTAGTGCTTGGGATGAAAGGAGATGTCGTTCACCGCGTACACATTCTGCGCGGTTTTACCAGCAGACATGTCGCGATGGCAGCGGAAAGTGAAATTTTGACTGCGACCACAATTGTTAGAGTAAACTTCTCTTTCTTTAAACTGAAAAGAACAGCTCACCTGGACTTGCTCTCGTCCACGTAGTGAAACCCGGCGCGACCCTCGGTGCTCCCGATCGCAAACCCCGACGCATCTGGGATGCAAGTGACGGTACGAGTTTGATGCTTCAGGGGACTGGTCACCGTTTTGTAGATCTGGCCTGGGTTGCTAAGCTGCACGATATGCACATGACGTTCGGCAGTTGCAACGACGAGAAGGTTCTGACAGAGATCCATTGCGTAGACTCGCTCCTGGCACTGGAGGGTCGCCAAGGGTCGATCCTGGCGCAGGTCCCAATACTTGACCGTTCGATCCCACGACCCGGTCACCACGATGGGGTCGCGCATGCCTGGATTCCCGAAGAAGCGGACACAGCGAACGGGAGCATCATGGGCTGCGACCTGCTGCGCCTCTTTCCCTGCCGCCAGGTCCATCAGTCGCGCTGATCCGTCGGCGGCTCCCCCCAACACCTTGGTACCTTCAGGCGAAAAGGCGCAGCTCAGAACAGGCGCTGGGAAGTTGAACATTGCTTTCTCTTCTCCCTTCACCGACTGCGAAACGTCGTAGATGCGCACCACCTGGTCCCATGACGACACTGCCAGATGGTTTGCGACGGGCGACCAGCTCAGTTCTGAGATACTGTCAGAAATGGGATTGCCCAGATTGACATCATTGGCGATGGAACCCTGATTGTTGGTCATGGTCTGTGATCCGCAGAAAATAAGGATGCAAGACTGCTGTGATCGTGATTCTTAACGCTCGTTTATTGAGGCTGTGGGCAGTATCGAGGCTCAAATAGGATATCTCGGATAATTCTCTTCACCTACCGCACTCTTGGGAAAATCTCAAGGCAGATAAAAGTCCCAAAACGAACTCGCATGCATCGTGGTCGTGTTCCCCAGTGGATCATGTCAGAGCCTTGTCTCTTTTCCCCCCACACCCCTTTAGGCTTTAGAAGTGCTGACTTTGCACACACTCCTGGACGTGTCCGATTGGGCGGAGAGGGTAATCTGACCGACTTCGTCACGTAGTCGGAGATCCGAATTAGAGATCGGACAAGGAGCCCGAGTACTCAGGGGCCAAAAGTGGTCTGGGCCATTAGCAGAGCTGCTACGGGCCTACCCGTTAGCACAGACCCTCCCACCCCCGTGTGTGGGCCTGACGGTGTTGTGATTGGACGCACGAGAAATCAAGAAAGATGGAAGCATTTTTCCTCCAACAAAAAGTCCGAGGCTCACAGGCGGGGCGGCCCCTGGGGGCCATATGAGGTCCATGGAGACAGACTAAATGCATGAAGACGGGAACAAAGAAACCTTGATTAAAAATAAAAGCACGAAACCGACCTAGTCGACCAACGCACTGTGGACTATATGCTTTCAGCCCTTGCGGACTATCTCGAATGTTAAAAAAACACAAGGCGATAGGAGAGGTAGTGGGGAAAAGCTAAAAATCGCACCAGTATCCTTCGTCGAATGCACTCATATTAGCCACAGACCAAGCTTAGTGGCAAAAGGCTTACTCGGCTTATGTATAGAGCCTATTGGCTCGTCTCGCTTAAGATATACATTTATGTCCAAATGAGGCCAGCTGGCTTACATGCCGCCCTGACCGAGTTAGGTTGTATCGTATCATAGTAGGATCCTGCGGCAGTCTAATCTATTCAGTCATCTATTAATATAAGTCGACAGGGGGCCTTGCATGCTAAACCACAGCCGCAAGCTAAGTGGACCATCAAACACCGAATGTCAACGCCCCCCATTTCAGTAATCTTCGGAGCAAATTTTTATTTTTGTTGCAGAGTAAGCACAGATGAGGGGCAACTTAGCTGCATTGGGAAAAAGGACAGCCAAGCGGGATATTTGCGTCCTGCACGATGCCCGTGGTGGATCATGTTTTGGGATTTTAACTCTGCCCCCCGGGTGTAAGATGGAGAGGAAACGAGGTACAATCATCTCACCAGAGGGGTAATAGAGCGGTCTATAAAGATCTACAAACACCTCCACGTGGATGATCGTGATACATAGCAACTACTGCTGCTAATCCCCAAGGTTGGAATGACTTACTTACCCACGGACTACCCGACTGTCATGAATGAGGCCGAACCATCTGTCGCGGTGGCCGAGCAGTCCCGACGATCTGCCTGCGATCGTTGTCGGGGCCAGAAACTACGCTGTGAGCGGCCAGTGTCCAACTCGAGTATGGCTCCATGTCGTCGTTGCCTCAAAGCTCATGTTCGCTGTGTGACAATCATGTCTCAACTGCATCGGACGAAACCACCCACTTCTCTTCAATCCCTGCACCACACGGAGTCCAGCTATGATCCTCATGCGGCCACTGTTGCGGGACAACCCCCCGTGACTGCTGCTGATCTAGGAGACTCGGATCCTAACTTGCTGGATATGACTGGTGCGCAGAATCCTCGTCGTCCCTCACATTCCCCGAGCATGGAAAACCCGTGGGATTCGCGGCCAGCCAATCACACACGGCAGTTGTCCAATCCTGATCCATTTCCTCACTCTCCTTTACATTCGAATGGCGTGCTGGATACAGACGGGACACCGTTGCTGGACTCCATTGACCACCTGCCAGATATGACTGCCAGTCGTGGCTTTGGGTACAGTGCCGCACTCACTCCACAATCTCCTTCAGGGGGCTTAGAATTCTTCGACTACTTTCGTCCGATGGCTGAGGACAACAATCGGTCGTCATGGATGGACGCCTTCACACATCTTCCCCCAGATCACCGGGAGGGGACTCCAGCGGGTAGGAATTACCATGGATCCCTGGCAGGAGGGAACCGGTTCCGATCCTCACTGCAGTCTTTTGGCGACTTGAACGAGTTTGAGACGCCCCAGCGCGAGTCCCGCCATCGCGAGATGGACATTGTGAACATCAAAAACGAATGCATTGCGCGAATGGGCAAGTTGAATCGCGCCCTGCTGCAAGACGTTGGGCTGGTCACCTCGGGCAAAGTGGCAGGAACTCTGCTTTTCTCGCAAGCCTCCCGCTCAGCTTATCTGGAGGTCGAGAAGGGCCGCCAGGGTGGCCACAACTACGTGATCGGAAAGATGCTCCACAGCTCCAAGGAGCTCCTCGACATCCTCAAGCAGCTGGAGCGATGTAAAGGCACCTTGTTTCCGCCGGGATCCACCGAGCCCACCACTCACACAGCAGACGAGACAACGACTGCGACGGTTGAGACAACCATGCTGAACCAGACTGGCTCCCATGCCCCTTCTTCACCCTTGGGAGGCAATCCCCTCCCACCACTGCCGGGACCTTCATCGGCCTCAGACTCTCATTCCGCTTCTCGCGCCTCCTCCTCTTCCTCTGCCTCTGCATCCGGGGCCTCCCTCTCCTCCTCCCACTCCGACCCCAGCACCTGCCCTGCCAACTCCTTGCAACTCGACACCACCCTCACCCTCCTCTTCCTCACCGGTTACACCAGCGTGATTCAGCTCTACGAGGGCGTCTTCTCCTTCATCCACGACTCGGTAGTCGCCAACCCCTCGGGTTCCAACTTCCTGCCGACCCTGCCGAACCTCCAGGTTGACGGGTTCGAGGTCGGCAGCAGCACACGCGACCTGCAAATCTGCATTCTGCTCCAGGTGAGCACACACATGCTGAACCAGATCGAAGAGCGGCTGCACGCCATCCGCGACCGCACGGAGGGCCATATCCCCGCCGCACTTTTGGACACGATCCTAGATCGGAGCGATCCGTCGCGGCGCGGGGGCAAGGGGAAGGAGTTGTGTCGGATCGTGCGGGATATCAAGGAGCGTTTGAGGAATTATACAGAGTAATTATTTATGATATATCCTAAACTTTTCGAAATTAGCTCATGATTGTGATACAAAATTTGAATGACTTTTTAACTCACTACCTTTATAATGGAGGGATTAGGGCGAATGTTGAGTTAAGTTGTAACACATGAATAGCATATAAATAATACCTGTAAGATCTCCCACCTCAGCTACACAAGAGATAATAATCAATTTCGATTCTACCAGTGTCCTGCATACCAACATATCAAAGCAGCAGAAGTGAGATTAAACTCTGTCAACCTTTAGGGCCAACCGTGAGATCTGATCCCATTACCAAGCGCAATTTTGCTTAATCACTCGCATCCGATGCGCTGCCAGGAGTCGAACCTTCCACGCCATCCAGGGGAACCTATCACGAGCCATAGCTTATTTTGATGCGATCAGGCTGTCGGAATGACATTAAGATAAGCTCATAGCTAAATTCAACCTCGATCTTTTAGGCGATGCCTCGGCTCGGAGTTAGCTGCTACTATAACTCCGAGGATGGTGCACAAGTGTTTGAACTGGGCTACGCGGGTTTGAGGCGGAGTTGATTTAGTGGATGGGATTTGCCCTTGCTCCTCCTTCCACGACCACTATGTATCATTTTCCGATGCTGATGCTGATGCCGGGACACTGATGATGGCATAGGCGCACCTAGGCTGGCAGGAATACCTGTTCTTTCTCTACTCTGTTGTAAGGGGGCTAGTAGTTCTACGAATCTGACTCGACTGGTGCATTCCAAGTCCTCTCAATGCAGCCGTTCGCAAAAACAACCTGAGCGTGATCATACCGTCCCTATCAAGATTTCGGCTTGTAACGGTCAAATCGTCTCATGCCATCTGCTACAATCTCAATTGACTGAAGACTCTCTATAATCTACGCTCATTTCGCTGACAGCACTCCCTGCTCTTCTAACCCGTCAATCTACCAGCATCAGCGGTGTTATCCAAAGCCCGGTAAGATCATGGCCCGCCAACAGAGCTGATATACGCCACAACCGGCAAGTCTGGGTATTCATAATGACCCCTTACAATGATTGTCCATACACTGCGGTTTATTGCTCACCCTATTATTACCTACATAACATTTATCCAGTGAAAAGGAGAATGCCATACGCGTTGCATTCTAGCTTTACCCCACACGCGCCACAGAATTGCCTATACGACTTCACCACTTCCCCAGCCCTCCACACTCTCAAAATAATCACTACCTCAAGCCTCGGCCGCCTCCTTCTTATTCTCCTCTGCTTGCGCCTTCAAATTCTTCCAGGGGAACCCAAAGGACACGAGGAACCCAAGCAATGCTGCCACCGTCGAAAGCCACTACACAACCACGAGCAAAGATTAGCCTCACACCCCAAAATCCTACACCCTCCAGTGAAATTGGGCATAAAACATACCATAACTCCAGCAATCGCATCATTATACACCTCCAACACGACACCCAACCGCGACGGATCGATTTGTGTCGTCAACTCGCGCACCCCCGAGTTGCCCGCGGCCACATACTGCTGCACCTGCGCCTCCGTCATGCCAGCCTTGCTGACCAGCCCGGGCCGCAGTAGGTTCTGGAAGATGGTCAAAGAGATACTCAGCATGATGCTGCTTCCAAAGTACTGGAAGAAGATGACCAGCGACAGGCCCACGGGGATCAGATGCTTCTGCTTGGCAAGTGCGACCTGCACGCCGAGGGTGGGCGCCTGGATGATGCCGAGCGCGGCACCCTGGAGGATCTGGTAGCCGATCCAGTCGGGGCGCGGGGTCGAGGTGTGGAAGTTGGTTTCGAGGCCGGAGCCGATGGCGAGGGCAGCAGCGCCGAAGAAGAGCCAGGGGTTGAAGTAGCCAGTTTTGTTGACTGGTGGCAATTAGCATGGGGCTCTGGTATGGGGATGGGGAAAGGAAGGGCGAGGGGAACAAACCGATGACTCCGATCACAGCCTTAGAAATAAAGTTGGTGATCACGTTGGGTAGTAACATCACGGCACTGCTTTGCGGACTTGCGCCCTTGATGATCTGGAACCACTCTGGCAGGAAATATCCGACAACGACGTACCCACCCAGCATGGCGAAGCCGTACAGACAGCTCGCGATGATGGTCAGGTCCTTGAAGAACTTGAGCGGGAGCATCGCTTCGTCACCCTGGTAGTGCTCCCAGACCAGGAAGAGGATGAGTGACACCCCGGCGCCGCAGAACAGGCCGATGATGGTGGCGGAGTTCCAGGCGTGCTCTTTGCTGCCGTCGCCGCCCCACTGCAGGGCAAGGAGGAGCATGACCACCGCGGGGATAAAGACGAGACAGCCCACCAGATCGAGCTTCCTGATCAGCTCGGGGATGGACAGCGGCGTTGTACGGACGGGCCTTTTGGGTGGACGGAAGAAGAGGATCAGAGCCAGGAGAGTGACGCCGCCACAGGGCAGGTTCAGGTAGAAGCACCAGCGCCAGGTGGTGTGGTCCGTCAGGAGACCGCTAATGACCGGGCCGAGCACGACGGCCGAGGCTACGAGAGACATCATTAGACCCAAGATTAGAGATTGCTTGTCGAGGGGGACCACGGCAGAGACGATGGTCAACGTCCCCGACAGCACACCAGCTGCACCGACACCCGCAATGGCCCGTCCAACGATGAACATGGGCGAGTTAACGGCCACTCCGCAGAGCAATGAGCCCAGCATAAACAAGCCAAAAAAGACGAGAAACACCAGCTTCTGTGGGAACTGGGCGTAGATCTTGCCGGCCAGCAGCTGGATGGAGGACATGGTGAGGGGATATGCAGCGCCATACCAGCCGATATCAGCAGTCGTGTGGAAGGTCGAAGTGATGGATGGAACGGCCTATTGCAGACAAAGAACTTTCTAGTTAGCCGAATAGTATCCTCAGAAGGCAGAAAGAAGTCAAACTGACTGTGCCAAGCATGGCCATATCCATGGCCCCCAGGAACAAGGCCAGTCCCAACCCAACCAGGACCGTATACAACGGCAGCCCAGTCAGGGCAGTTGATTGAGCAGCATCTGTGGCAGGCACCTCTTTCAGGGTCTCAGCCGAGGTGGCTTTCTCGGCGTCACTGAGCTTGCTCGTACTGTCTGAGGCTGACATGATGACGGTGGTTACTGGTCAATCCGCTGAACAGCTCCACAGTAATCTCCCTGTTCAAGCCAAGATGCAACGAAGGAAGAATAAGTAGGGCATAGTAATAGGGCTCTGCGTTTTCTTCTTCAAGCTGTCTTACTCATCACCGAGTCCGAGTCCGAGTCCGAAAGATCGTCGAAATTCTAGACCGTTTCCTACATATTTCATGTACAACAAGCTGAATAAGAGGCTGTCATTGGTAGAATTAGTTGGTAATAGCGAACATAACTAACTAGTGTAGAGAGGACCGCACCCTCAAACTGGGTATTAATCCTGTGCGGTTATTCCTTACTCGCAGTTCTACTATATAGGCATGGAGGATGCAAATTACAGATAGACAAAGATTGGCAATACACACTCCTACAACTCTTGACTTCGCTTCTTGAACGGGAGTCCATGTCCCATTTGTATGCCTCGGTGGGTATGAAGTGGAATTACGAGGGCTGAATCGACCCGTATTCCAGAGAGCAGCATACTGCCTACAGGGTTCTCCTCTTCGCTAGTTAACTAAGCATGCGAAGCATTATTAATCAGTAGGTGGCTTGGGATTAAAACTTTACATATTACTATATGTAGTTAAAGTTGCAGAGCTTAGTGGATTACGGAGTAGACCCAGTGTAGTTGTAGATAATCCACAGACAATTCAGATTCAATTAGGAGCTAGACACAAAGAGAACAACCAAGGTCAAGCCCGAGAACGCAAAACACAAATATGATCAATTTATATCCAACAGAATCACTCATCGCTGAAAACCAAGCAGGAAACCTCAATACTCCAACGATCGGGGGCTCCCTGTGGAGTCCGGGGATCGCGGAAGGCCGAATGCACGGCTCTGCCCCCTGGACGGTACTGTCCTTCTGCAACGCCTTGGAGTCAAAGATCTGGATCAACAAGGCCTCATCTTGGGTGATGCCACTGAGGTAGAACCACCGCTGGCCGTCCGAATAGCGTGGCGCCCCAAAATCCTCGCGGTACTGTTCCGACGCATCGGGTTTCGCGACCGGCCGTCCAAGGGGCATGTCTAGCCCGCCCACGCCCCCAAGATGACTGACAAAGATTTGGATGTCCTCATCCTTAACCGTAGCGGAGCTGGCGACCGCGACGGGACAAGTGTAGACGGGCCCGTTGAGGGGAGTCCAGAAGTGCACGATGCGGTAGCGGCCTTGCAGCAGCCGGGGTCCTTCCACGGGTCCCATGTGTCTGAGCACGCGGTTGATGGCGGCAGGACCGGTCTGATCCAGATGTGCGATCATGGCCGGGGGGTTGTAGGGTACCGGCCAGTTCTGCGAGTGGCGGATGCCGTGGCGGAAGATGTGCACAGTGTGAGCGCCGGGGATGGAGGACTTGATGGTCGCTTCGACGGCCGGGTAGAAGGTCTTCTCTACGCTTTGGATGCTGTCCCAGTTGACATCGGGGCTGCGCGGAACGTCGGTCAGGCCCTGCAGGACTTGGAGCGAGTCGTGGTCGAGGTTGACACTGTCTTCCTTACCGCGGAGGTCCTCAACGGTGACCATTGCCGGCTCGCCGCGAATGTTGGTATAGGGAACACCCGCGGGAGGAGGGTTCTTGATGAACATGTATCCCGTGCTGGGCTGTTGGAAGTTCTGGGCGAAGAGGACAGGTGTAGTGATGTCACCCTTGGGAGGTGGAGGTAGGGTTGTGTCTTGCGCATGAGATGCTACAGTAGGAACAGGGGTTGCGGTGGCGGTCATTGCGGTAGCCATGGTTGAGATGGATTGTGAGGATCTCGTAACACCGCTGTGTGAATATGATTGATGTCTCAGGCGACTGGCGGTTCAGTTGTATTAGATATACACTGATTAGATTTGTCTGTGCATCCCGAAGGATGCCTGCTCTCCGAAATGCCCTCCGTGAAGTCGGAGCCAAAGTCGGATATCGGAGGGGCGACTTAGGGCTAGGCACCGAAATGGACTATTAGATCTCATGCAAGATGATAATATCTTGCATCGTTGGCAAATGTGTGGTACGTATTCTGGTCGTGCGCGATGGAGACAGCAAGTTACAAATCTACATCTCGCAGTACCATTGCTTAAGTTGCAATCTGAAGCGCTTCTCATGGGGATATGCCTGGTCAAGATACTTGCAACGATTCTCTTTTTATGGCTACCGTGGAGACTGCTAATTACCAATTGAACCCAAATAAGACACAATAACATAGAACAAACGTAAGGGATGGCACAAATTGTTTAAAACATTCGGGTATAGCATAAGTGATCAGGCCAGTGCGGCGGCTTCAAGGTCGGAGAGAGACTTGAAGTACGCAGATGGCTCATGCACCGGCACACACCAATGGAAGACATCCTTGCCCAACCCCCGCTGAATCTCGCCGATCGACTTGAAGAGTCTGTTTGCACATGGGTAACCTCCATCCTCCGAGGGCTGGTAGACAATCAGATCCTTGAGCGAGTCGCGGGTAATGGATCCAATGGGCACAAGCACTGCCGCCGTTCCTACAGCCAAGACTTCCGAAAATTCGGGCAGCTCAGTGTATTTAATCTGGGATGATTAGCAGACGTGCAATTGCAGGGATAGGAGATACGAACCGGCCGGACCTCAACCGACCAGCCATACGAGCGTGCTAGCTGGACACAGCTGTCGCTGGTGACACTTTGGATGATACATGAGCTATCCGGAACCACCATGGTAGTCTCCCCATCATCATTTCTAATACCGATGAAACCCGCAGCCGAGAACTCGTCAATCTCAGTGCGCGTCTTGCTGTCGAGGTGTAGCGGAATTCCATACCCCCTGGCGCGCGCTTTGGCAGCCCAACGCAGAACAGGAGCATAGTTTCCACCGACCTTGGCATTTCCTGTACCCATTGGAGCTGTCCGATCAAACTCCTCCATGATCAACGCATCCACTGGCTTGGTGCCGAGAAGACTGGTGACGGGAATGACGAAAACACAGAATGTGTACTCTTCAGGCTGGGCAAGATTGATCTGAGCGCCGGAGCCAAACACCAGCGGTCGGATGTAAAGGGCAGCGCTGCTGTCAAAGGGGGGAACGAACTCGGCGTTCACCGACACGGCCAATGCTACCGACCGAGTGAAATGCTCTTGGGGAATAGGGGGAATGGAGACGACCTCACAGGAATGGGCCATGCGCGCAGCGTGTACCTCCGGGCGGAAGATGCGGATTTGACCCTGCGGGTCACGAAAGGCTGTGTATCTATGAGCTTGGTAATTGAACAGATTGCATTAGGTCCCGAGGAATCTTACCTTTCATTCCTTCATATGCTTGCTGGCCTATGCCCTAGTATGTTAGCACCGAATTAATACTACCATGAAGGTACCCTACCATAGTTGAGAGCAGGAGAGAGTCCGCTAATGGTCAGGTCAATACCCTTGATAACTTCGGGCTCACTCCAATATCCAGTCGCAACATTGTAGCGACATTGGACATGTCCGTTGACTGAAATTTGTGAGATAACTGCCTGGAACTACTCATTCAGAAGACAACAACATACCCTCGCGGACTTTGATGCCAATGTTATTCCAGTCTAGGGTTGTTAGATATGCCCTAAGTCATAGCAGTGTCACAGACATACCAAGGTCAAGAGGAGCAGGTGGAAAGAAGTCTTTGGGTGCCATAGCGCTCAGAAAGTCAAGGAAGAAGCAATGTGATATGCCCGTCGTCGATTGTTGCTACGGCGGACATAGCTATCGTATGTATATCAGTTGCATTCGGGGTCGTGGGCGCCCAGTCGGATGTCCGGCTTCGGAGTCGGGCTCTGAGCATTTGTCGCCGATAGATAATACTTGCTGACCGAGCTCTCTGACTATCGAGGCAAGCGGCCCAGCACTATAGACCGAAGAACAATGAATCCTATGATGGGAGTGTTGTTGAACGCCCCTGTGGCCTTGTTGAAAGGGGCGACTATTGCCTTATCGTTTTTTGGTCTCTTTGTATGTTAATTATGTTTTTTTTGTATCGCGTTGGCTTGCTAACCTGCTCGTCTGATAGTTGTTTGGCTTGGCTATCTATCGTCTCATCTTTCACCCACTTGCACAGTACCCTGGACCGCTGCTCGGCCGAATAACTAATCTCTATGCTGCATACCACGCATGGAAAGGTGACATTCACGAGGATATCTGGCGTTGTCATCAGAAATATGGTAGCTCTCGCTGGCCTTGTTCTTCTTCCTATTCACTGATTGACTCTCAAGGCAACTACATCCGATATGCCCCAGATCGGCTGGCTTTTGGTACCGCTAAAGCAGTATCAGGTAGGAAAATACTGAGATGTAAGCTTTCAATCTCTGACCATACTTCTAGACATCTATGGCTATGGTGCAAAAGTTCGTAAGTCGCAAGTGTACAATACGCTTGTCCATCGCACAGCCAACACCCTTACCATGCGCGACAAGAAGCAGCACGCCCAGCGACGACGCATCATGAGCCAGGGTTTCTCTGACGCAGCCATTCGTTCTTTTGAACCTCGGGTGCAGGAGTTGATTCGAACTCTTTGCGGCCTGCTGATTGTCAAAGATGCCGGCTCTGTTAGCGAATGGAGCGCGCCGCAGGATATGGCCAAGTGGTGTAAGTCAACACTCATCCCGACTGGAAGTTGCACTCACACCTAGACTATCTAGTTGACTACCTGACCTTCGACATCATGTCTTCACTCATCTTCAGTGCATCATACGACACCCTGCGCCAAGAGAAATACCGGTCAGTGATCCGCGCCATCGAAGAATCCAATGTCCGGGTCAGTGTCCTCCTGCAGGCACCTATTGTCGCCCTCTTCGGTAGCGACAAGAGGCTCTTCGCACAGTCCATCCTCGGCCGTAACCGCTTCATCCAGTTCATTAGTAGTACAGTCAGGGCACGAGTGCAGAAGACCAAGCTCCTCGCCGGCCGGGATATATTTTCCTACTTCCAGACGAGCAAGGATACTGTCACTGGCGAATCTATGAACATGAATGAACTCAGTGGAGAGGCTGCCACTCTGATTGTTGCTGGTCAGTATCGCCTTCGTTTAGCACCACATACTGTGATTGCTCTCTGACCTCCTTGCAACAGGCTCCGATACCACCGCCACCACTCTCGCCGCAACGATGTTCTACCTCAGCCAAAACGCCGAAGTCTACCACCGGGTTGCCCGAGAAGTCCGCCAATGCTTCAACTCGGAGAACGAAATCCATGGAGGAAGCCAACTGAACTCTTGTCGCCTGCTGCGTGCGTGTATTGACGAGGCACTCCGCATGTCTCCTCCTGCGGGGAGTGCGCTTTGGCGCGAGGTCGAGGCCGGTGGCACAACGGTCGATGGCTGTTTCGTGCCCGAAGGCTATGATGTCGGCGTGGGGATCTACGCTGCCCACAACAACCCGACCATCTACCCGCAGCCATTCCGATTTGACCCCGATCGCTGGCTTGTAGACGACACTTGCGACGTGCGCAGCGCGTTTATGCCGTTTTCTCTGGGAACGAGAAGCTGTATCGGTAAGGGCTTGGCGCAGTTGGAAGCCCTCTTGACGCTGGCGCACATTATCTGGCAGTATGACTTTCGGGCTGTTCCCGGTGGGGAGGTCCAGCAGGAGTATAAGCTTAAGGATCATGTCACCGGAGCGAAGACGGGGCCTATTTTGCAGTACCGTCGGGTTGTTCGGTAGAAGATTGTGGTGAGTTGAGGATTTGTTGGGATTTGTTTCCCCGAAAGTAGTATATCTACTAGATGTGCGTGTTAAAACAATCAGAATTCTATTGCATTTGCTTGAAAGTTACAGTCTGAGTACTTTCTAATAGAGGAAATGGCCAATTTCGGTTGTCTCTTCATAAATGATCTTGCGTATAGCACGAAGGGACATAGTGCTCAGGGCTGCACGCACTCATTTTTGATCTAGTCTGAAAGTTTAGGTCAAATTCTGCAACCTGCCGCCAGAATTTCCGCTACGGGTTATGTAAATACTTTTGTCAATGAAACAATTGTGAAGTAAAGTGAAATAAAGGTGAGAGAAAAGTCAGTGAAGAATCATAGATCCTTCGGTGGGCTAATTTTATCTCGGAATGGATTGCTGATTTACAATATACCGTATGAAGCTGTAAAAGGGGTGGTCTATATTTAGGCTAAACTCGGGCATTAGGGCATCAAATGGGTGTATACGACTCTCAGTTCTATGCCCTTCGGAGTATAGGAATATATAGAGAGATTCACTTAACCAAAATCCAGAAATCATTCTAGAGCCTACAGCTCCAAATTGTGCTTACTATTCAACCACCCAGCACCCCAACAGTCACACTATCTCTATCCATCCCGCCTTCTACTTGCGCACCTCCATTCTCTTTCCTCTCAACCTTCAGACGTCTAGGCACCCAACTTCACTCCTTTACCTACGCCTTCAGGCCCTCAAGGGTGGCCCACACCCCAACTACCCAGAAGGGCACATCCACCATCCAGAACCTTACATTGTTGACCTTCATCCACCCGGCCAGCAACTCCATTGCGACCTGCGGAACAGTTTCGGGACTCATCATGCGCTTCTCAAACTTCAACATTTTGGGCGCCACGGCCAAGTGCGCAAACGATAGGAAGAGTCCAACACCGTAAAGAAAGCGGGCGTTGCTGCCAGCGAGGTCATCCGGGCGCACGAAAAGATTCAGAATCAGGGCAACCCGAGTCAAGAGGACTATGCCGATGACGCCAGTCCAGACGCGGGGAACGACTGTCTGCAGCCAGTGCTGGAAGGCGGCGCCGACGTGGTCGATTTTCTTGGGGGAGGTGTGAGGGGGGAGGAAGGTGGAGAGGGCGAAGTATTGGGCCAGGCGGTTAATGAGACTGTTAGCTGTGTGTTAGTTTGAGTTGTAGAAGAGGGAGTGGGAAGGGGAGCGTACAGGATGGTGGTGGTGATGAGAGGAGTCACTCGGAGGAGCTTTAGGGCTAGGCTTCCCGCAGAGACAATCAGGAGATCGAGCGTCATTGTGGTTTATTTGAGAATAATTGGGTCTGAGAGTGACTGGATGTGAGGTCTGGTAGTCAATATGAAGAGGTAGGCCGCGAAGGCAGTCGGACTCGGATTCGGGCCTCTTCACCACGCCTCCCGAAGCAGTCGGAGATGCCGCCGTGTCAGAGTAACTATACTAACTATGCACAGCACTTCCCAGGCCTGAGGTGGCCATGCGACTATTCCCGTCGAATCGAACACAAGAATACAGTAATAATGCATCGATTCTTCAAATCTGAATTTTTCAACTTCGAATTCATCCGCATCCTCTCCGCTGCCCCTTACGGTGGAGCCGAAATCGCCGAATGCCTTGTGGCCGCCAGCCAAATCATCAACGATGACCCAGAGAGCTGGCATCGGGCGTGGATCATCCAGGCCGACAAAGCTAAAGCCCTAGGGGACGAGGCCCTGCAATCTGGTGACACGGTCTCCGCACGACGAGCCTACCTCCGCGCCTCGAACTACTACCGCGCCAGTGGCTACATGTTCCACGACCGACCGGGGGCGCCGGACGCTCGCGTCCTGCCCCTGGCGCAGCAGGTCCTGGACACTTACGCTCTCACCTTACCGCTGCTAGACACCGGCGAAGCAAGCCAGCTCAAGATCCCGTTTGAAAACTACCAACTCCCCGCATACCTCTACCTCCCGCTCAACCGCACCAAGCCTGTGCCCGTGCTTCTCAGCCTCGGCGGCGCAGACTCAATCCAAGAAGAGCTGTACTATGTCTACGCAGCCAGCGGACCCCAACTGGGCTATGCCGTACTCACCTTCGAGGGACCTGGCCAGGGCATCGCTCTCCGCCGTGACAAGACGCACATGCGCCCGGACTGGGAAGTCGTCATCGGCCGCGTTCTCGACTTCTTGACGGCTTACATGCAGCAAAACCCCTCCGCGCAGCTGGACCTGTCGCGCATCGCGGTCGTCGGGGCCTCGATGGGGGGGTACTACGCCCTGCGCGCGGCCGCTGACCCACGCATCGGGGCGTGCGTCTCGATCGACCCCTTCTACGACATGTGGGATTTTGTGCGCAACCACGTCTCGCCGGCCATGCTGAACGCGTGGAACGCCGGGTGGGTGCCCTCACGGGTCGTCAACGGCGTCATGTCGATGGCGATGGCAGCGTCGTTCCAGGCCAAGTGGGAGGTTGGCCTCGCGATGTGGTTCTTTGGCGTCGACTACCCGACGGAGACGCTGCGACATATGATGAAGTATACGCTCGCCCGCGACGATGGGACCAGTCGGCTGGATCAGGTCCAGTGTCCTGTGTTGGTGTCAGGGGCGACCCAGTCGCTGTATCTGGAGCCGGAGAGCGATGTGCTCCGTGTCTTTGATGCGTTGGCGCATCTGGACGACGAGCAGCGCGAGATCTGGATCGCGAGGTCGCCGGAGGAAGGCGGGTTACAGGCGAAGATTGGCGCGATCGGATTGGTAGTGCAGAGGACGTTTCGGTTTTTAGATCAGCATCTTAATGTTACCCGGTAGTCAAGTGGGATAGTCATATTCTATGAGCAAACGGAGTTTGAAGTGGAAACGATTGCATTGTTAAAGCTATATCGTATCTTCTTATACTGCCCAACAAATTCAGGGATACCCGCCATCGAGCAACACCACCAATTTCTCCCCAGACGTCCCTCCTGACTTAAGAATCTCAAGACCTTTCAAGATCCCTTCGAATCCTCCTTCGACCGTCCTGGCGGGGTGAGGAACGAATTTGCCCTCGTCTACTAATCGCTGGATGGTCCGGAAGAACTTGCCACTGTCGGCGCGCAACTGGGGGTTGGCGGTGCGCTCGTAGCCGTCGGCCAGGGCAATCTCCTTACCACTGGCAGCCAGCCCAACAATCATCTCCTTGCGAATGGTGCGTCGGATATGCAATTCCTCGGCGGGTTGTTCAAGGCAGGTGTACTTGCCTCCCACGCGACTGAAGGAGTCGTAGCAGGTCAGCTGGGACTGGAGGTCAGTGATGATGTCGAGAACGTGGCGAAGGCGGCCATTGGTGTAGCTCTTGATGTCGGCTGCACAGGTCTCGGATCGGTAGTCGAAGGTCTTCTCAGCGCCAGCGGCTCTCACGAGGTCGTTGTTGTGGGGAGAGCAGGTGGCTATGGGACGATATCCTGAGCTGTATGCATTTGTCAGTAGTGTAGAACGCGTAATCTTGGATGAGAACATACAGCCGCAGAATTTGGAGAGCTGCTGTTCCAGTGGAGGTACTACCCCCGTAGACCAACACAGGTGGTGGATCATCGTGAAGAGGCGCATCTGGGGTCCCTTCCAGACCAAGAGACTCGTACAGAGCAATCCACAGAGTAGCGAATACGCTGCCTCCGAGAACGGCCCCCTGCGCGAAGGAGATCTTGCTTGGCAGTTTCAAGAGCAGGTCTGCATGAGCAGCCACGTATTGCGAGAAACTGCCCGATGGCAGATCGATAGGATTTGACCCGTGGATGCCACCGCACACGCGATCCCCGATACGAAGGTCGGGTCGGATGCGAGCAGCTTCAGGGCCGATGGAGAGCACGGTGCCGGCAAAATCGCACCCGATCCGGGCTCCGGGAGTGGGAAAGCGCGAGGGCATCTTCCAGTCACAAGGATTGATAGAGACAGCGACCGTCTTTACCAGCACCATGTGCGGTTCGGGGACTGGGAGTGGTGCATCGTGGTAGATCGTGGCCTTGCCGGTCTCGTCTTGAGCGATCACCGTTTGCTGGGAGGGGGAGAGAGACCGCCGCTGGTGAGAACCCAGCTGGATAGGACCACGGCTGGACAGTCATGTTGGTTTACAGTAAGGTGATAGAGTCGTGAGACTGGTATCATGGATCTGCTATCGGTTCAATTTCCCTCCAACATCCCGCAATTTACTTTAAGGCCCATCTTGGCTGCGGAGGGTCGGATTCGGAGATTCGGTCGGCGTCAATTCGGGTCAACTGGCCCTCCAAGCCCTAATCCCAACCCCGAATGCCCAAATAATCACCTCCCTTTGCTCAATAACTGTACTTTCATGGTCCTACTATATTCCTTCACTCTCCATCACGGATCCCCATTCTATGGTCGCAATGGCTCGAATTCCATTGGAGTTTCTGTCTATCACTCTACCCGTGCTACTCCTCGCGTACTTCCTTGCGATTGAGTACGAAGTCATTCTCCCAGCCATCGCGCACACCAGCCTCGCTGGTAACCCCAAAGAATATCTCCAATCGATCTATGAGCAATTGAACCTCGACCTCCCCTCCACCTGCACCGTGAACCACCTGTCCGCCTTCGACAGCACACCCACTTCCCTCCTCAACTTCTCCACTTCCCCCTTGGAACAACTCGACGCCCCCAAGCTCCCTTCGGGTCTTAACGCCACCGCAGGGGAACAATGGGCATTTGATGGAACGTCTTCGTCCGGCCACAGCGGCCTCCTGCTGGGCATCTACCGCGACGCCTCGTACGCCTTCCTCGGACCGGGCAACTTCCGACTCTCTCTGGATCTGGTCTGGGATAACGGCACCACCTGGTCCACCGTCGACTACCTCTCCGCGTCGACCGTGCACACCTGCTCTGATAAAGTGGTCGGCATCTGGTCCCACTCTGCAGACCACTATTACGTCTTCACCGTGACCGCCGACGCCAAGCACGCCCGCATCCACTTCCACACTCCGGATGTTGTCGGCGTCATTGCCTTGCACAGCACTACCCCCGCGCGCTACCCGGACGGCCGGCTCTTCCCGTCTGAGATATCGTCGACGCAGAACGTGCCCATGCTGCACTGGGTCGAGCCCATCCCCGGTGGATTAATCGACGTCGACCTCAAAGTGAAAGACATCCCTTTCCGCTGGACTGGACTCGGCGGCCACGAGCGCTGGTGGTCGGCGAAGGGGTGGTTAGATATCATGACGCATTGGGAGGCTGTACGGCTGATGGCAGGGCCATACGTGCTGAGCTTCTGGCAGCCCACCTCCCGCGTAAATGAGGTGGCGTATCCATCCGCGTTCTTGACCAAGTACGGCGAGAAGGTGTTTTCAGCTGTAAGCGGCGAGGTGTCGGAGGTGGAGGATTATATTCTGTATCGTCCGGTAAGGGCGGAGAGACAGGAGAGGGAGACGGGGTATGAAGTCGAGTTGGTCTCTCCGGTACAAGGGAGGAAATGGGTGTTTGGGTTGGACTATCGCAATCAGGAGTTTGAGTTTGAGTTGGGCGAGACAGCGGGGGGGGAGGGCTTATGTGGGGAGGGCGAAGGGTGGGGAGATTCATGCAGATGAGAAGCTGGAGGAGCCGTCCGAGGGCGTGTTCTTCATTGAACATGTGAATGTCGAGGCGTTAACTGTCCCCAGGGCTTATGTGGTTGTTTCTGAGTGGTTCTATCGGGTGCGGGCGCAGGTGCTCAACTCGTGGGGGAATGGGGGGCAGTAGGATGCATGAGAAAGACTAGATAATACTTTGATGTTGATATTAAGAAAAAAAGAATAAATCAACTTTTGGCTGTGAGAAATTTATTTAGTTATTTTTTTAAACGGAGACCGAGAAAACATGTTGGTAGTACTCTCATAGTTACAGTCCCGCCGCAAAGCTTTTGCGTGGATCCGGCCCCACACCCCACGTTGTTCAAGTGGGTCGGATCCATCCCACCCTTTTCAACCATTAACCATGGTACAGTAGACCTTTTATATATATTGTAGACAATAGGAAAAAATATTGTTATAACCAGGTACTCGTTAAATCGAGGTGTCATATTTTAACCTATAACCTGATACTTTTCATACAATATCCATCCACTTAAGGGAGCTTTTAAAGATTTGGTGAACTACTAACTGGGATATATATATTCTGGACCATTTGGGGCGTAATTTTGGAAACCACAACAATGCGAGTTTTGGGTTCATTCGAGAATACGCATTACCAGAAATGCGTATCAATGGCATTCTGACCTCGATCTAATTGCCTCGTATCGATTCCAGTCGGAGACCTGGGTGGCTACTAAATTACCTTTCTGTAAGGAACAGCTATCGTTAGTTCACCGGCACATACCGTAATGATTCTACTACATAGGAACAACGCTTTTCTATAGAAATAATTGAGCGCTTGTATTCTTGACTATCTGTAGCATCTCTCAATCGCTCTCTGCGTGATGCATGTGAGTAGTCAACAGTGATAAGATACCATCTAGTCATCCATGCAGAAGAACCGGACCTGAGGAACGGGCAATTTCCAAAATCCTTCGAATCGCAACTCACTTTCCCAGTCCAGTTGGTCCGCATTGATCAACTCCCAATCAAACTTCCACGCCAACTTGGCTAGGGTAATTCGCATCTCCATGTATGCCAGATTGACTCCGAGGCAGCCTCGCGGGCCCAGCGAGAACGGCTTCGACGCGGCAAGGTGGTCATACTGGAACTTGGAGTTCCGGAGCGCATGCGTGGTGGGAAGCCAGCGCTCCGGGTGAAAGCCCCTTGCGTCGTGGAAATAATCCTCGCGGTGGGCTGTGGTCCATGAGGAGGTGGAGACTACCGTCTGCCACTTTTCGTTAGTACATGTACGTTGACTTGAAGAGATAAAGGCTGCTCAGCTCACCCCCTTGGGAATCAACTGTCCCTCCACCATGGCCCCGGGCGATATTCTGGGCAAACCGAAAGAGGTCGGTGGACAGATTCTCAACCCCTCTTCGATCACGGCGGTCAGGTACGGCATACCCTGGAGTTTCTCGCTGGTCATGTCTGAAGCCTCGTCGAACGTCTCCCGAAGTTCCTGCTGGAGATGCCAGAGCTTGTCCTGGTGGGCTGCGAGGTAGTATATCAGGGTAGTCAGTGCCGTGGCAGTGGTGTCAGACCCGGCGATGACGAGCACGTTCGCCTGCGCGAGGAGCCATTCCTCGGATTGCGAGCGGGACTTGTCGGCCAGCAGCCGGGCGAAGAAGTCCTCGCGGGTGACGGTGTCCTGTCGCGCGACGCGGGCGCGGACGAGGTCGCGGGAGTATTTGAGGAAGAGGTCGAATTTTTTCTTGATGCCGATGGGTAAGGAGAAAAGGATGAAGGGCCAGAGGAGGGGGAGACGGCGGCCGATCTCGAATAGGGTGACGAGGATCCCGGCGTCGTGGATCGTGTCGATCCAGAAGTGAGATTTGGCTACAGGGTTTATTAGCACGGAATCAGTCTACTGTCAAAGCAAGAAAAGGACTTGCCAGATTCCACAGCGCCAAACGACTCGGCGAATGCAAGTTCGCCGATGATATCGAAGCTCAAGAAGTTGAACCACTGTCGAGCTTTAGGTCAGATCGCTATCAATAGTCTGTTGCAGGCCGATCGTTACTTCTCGCATGTCAAGTCCCCTTTTAGTACCCAGCTTCTTCACCTGGGCAAGGAACAGATCACTGTACTGGTGAATGATGGACTCTTGGGCTTTCAAAGCCCGGGCACTGAATCCATGGGCCAGCAGCTTTCTAGTGTCTCGATGCTTTTCTGGGTTGCGCTCGGCGACAATTCCCGGCTCCGGCTGGTAATGCTCATAGAAAGTCCCTTTGATGAATGGCTTGTGGTCCTTAGTGGCGTGTCCGTAAATTTCTAGTATTGTCAGCCACTTATTTGCGATGAGGAAACGCGCAACGGACCACTAAAGCTCTGGGCAGTGTTGAAGCTGAGCTCATTAGGTGCGATGCGAACAACCTCGCCTGTTATTCTCCGTCAGTGCTGAATATGCTTAATATCGCCAAAAGCGAAGGATAAGACGGCACTCACCGTACTGTCTATGCGCTTCTTCAATGGCAAATGGATACCTTCCCCCCATCCTGGTGCCATCAGCGTTGCGATGCGTTTATCTAGGGATTCCGATGGAGTACTGACCAGTGACGAGCATACCACAAATGGGTAATGGCTGCTAGCTTCGGGCCTGGATAGCTTGACAAAGGATGAAACCATACCCTGTAAATCGAGCGAGCGACGACATATACGAGGTAAATCTAGGCAATAGTGAGTCATTTCAACCTTCTTGGCCAGGTGGGCATACTTACAACAGCAAGGTGCCAGGTGATCTTGGTCCAGGACGCTTTTGGTAGCGCTACCAGATAGGCGACCGTGGTTTCGAGGATTTCAGACATGATGGGTCTGGGTATCCTCGCTACTCCGTTGTCACCAGAAGATATTCAGTGATGGGAAGTCTTTTTTCTTTCTAGAGGTTTGACCTTGTTGAAGGTCAGGTCGGACCCAACGTTCGGGGTCGGGGCTCTCTTCGGACGCCAATTCGGAGAGGCCCTCCCCACTCCCTCCGCATCTCGCCCAGCCCTAAATAGAGTCCATCTCGCAAGAGATGTCAAGTTTGATCACCAGTCATCTCACAACGACCACCCACGACAGACAAGCATCACCGCCAACATGGTGAGTCCCGCTGTCTTGGCCACCGCGGCCGTGACCGTGGTTTTTCTGTTTGCTCAACGCTACTTCTCGCTGCCTGTCCTGCCCAACGAGCCCTTGCTCATCCCACACTGGATGCCCTTCTTCGGCCATGCCTTCAGTTTCGCTCGCAGCAAGCGATCGTTCTTCCGCTGGGCTAAGTGAGTATTCCCCGGGTGAATTTTACTTCCAACAATATGCTAATGAAGTCAGCGCCAAAACGGGCGGACAACCCTTCAGCGTCCCCATGGGAGGCCGTCGCCACTACATCTTCAGCGATCCCGCTGACATTGCTGGTATCCACAAGAATGGCAAAACCCTGAGTATTCGAGGTTTTGTTCGGTTCATTTACATCTCTATCTGGGGCTTCAAGCCGGCCGATGCCGATGCCATGTGGGAGATCAAGCCCGAGTGGCACCGCATGGATATCGAGTGGCTGCTGTCAGACAAAAACGATCAAATTGCCGTGAACTACCTGCATAGAATTGAGGAGCAGCTCTGCGTCCTGGATGCAGAAGTCGAGGGGGCTCCGGACAAAGCCATTGTGCGGCCGGGTCTCAAGACGGTGGTTGATGTGCAGGGTAAGGCAACGTGCCAGGTCTTGTATGGCGCGACCACTCTCGAGAAGCACCCCGAACTGCTGGACGATCTTACCACTATGGTCCGTGACGGCTTCTGGGGCTTGCTGTTCCGCGCGCCTCGGTTCCTCTTCCGTAATGCCTACGAAGCCCGCGATCGGATTATCAACACCTACGCCGATCTGGCCGAGAATATCGAGACCCGCAAGGATATTTCCCCATATCTATACGAGCGGACTGTGTACCTGACGCAGCAGGGGATCAGCCCTCGAGCTCAAGGTGCGGATATGTTGCGGACGATGTTTGCGTAAGTGCTTCCCCCCTCTGGTTTCCCAATATCCGAAACCTATCGCTGACACTGTGCTAGTTCCCTCCTTAATTCCATGCCCACGGGATATCTGGCCCTGCTTCACATTCTCGCCGAGCCTGGTCTTGCCGACGAGGTGCGCAAGGAGCTCATTGATTGCGGCTATCTCGAGCGGTCGCCCAAGGAGATGCTCGAGATCCTTCCCGGGAAGATGCCTCTCCTCAGGTCCATCTGGCACGAAACGCTGCGCATGCACAACAACTCACTGACGGTGCGCGAGGTCACGGCAGACACCAAGTTCACGGGCAAGAACACGTGGCAGGTCCAGAAGGGAGGCGTCATCAATATCCCCTGCGGTCTGATGCATTTCAACGAGGCACTGCACCCGGACCCGGAGTCGTTCCATGCGCGTCGCTTCATGGAGAAGGACCTCGGTGGTGAGGGCGAGAGTCACGCTCGCACCACGAAGCCCTTCGGCGGTGGTTCAACGCACTGCCCCGGTCGGGTCTTTGCGGAGAAGCAGATGATCGGGCTGGTCGCTGCTTTGCTTATGCGCTACGATATGGGAATTGTGAATGCGGATTGGAAGATGCCGCTGGTCTCGGAGTTTGATGATATCACTAAGCAGCCCACTGTGTGGGTCAGGATTTCTAAGAGAGTTTGATGTTGTCGGTGCAATTGCAGGGAAGGAATATGTCACTGGCATTTTGTGGTGGTCAGGGCCAGTAGAATATGTTGTATGCAGGAATTCGTCGATCATGCATATATAGTAGCGAGAAGCTTTAGGGATCAATTTTAACAGTGTCATAGGAAATTTTCACTTCTGTTTGACTGTAGATGCGGTTTCCTTGGTGGGCATAAACCCTGGGGATATTTTTCGAAGACATATACCTGCAGGAGACGAACCCAGAACCTAGCCCTTGCTCCTATTGTTGCTAAGAGGCTTGAGCTAGAAGTCGATGTAAGATTATCAATGCCCGGAGATGCACCTGAGAGAGTTCTCCGGAATTATTTATACTACTACAAGATTTAGCAGCATATGAGTATAGGGCATAGGGGCGTAGGGGAATGGCAATCCCATTGCTCTCAGACCCCGTTCCTCTCATTGGAATCATTTTATGACTTGCAGGACGCGATTGAATCCTGCATTCATCTGAGAGCTCCACCAGCAAGGCTTGGAAGGCCCCGAATCCCCTAGAAGTGGGCCACTCCCACGAGTTCGGGCCAGTCAGCCGGTCGGATTCGGAGTCGGTCCCTCGTATTGACTCCAGTCTCGACTTTCAATGAGATCGGGTTATCAATTGTTGATAGCAGCAGGATGGTTCGCATTAAGTCGGAGATGTTTTGAAGTGTCAAATACTCCCAATACTCGTCTGAATACAGGGTAAATTACCCCGGACCGAGGGTTATTGATGCGTAATTTGGTGTGTTTTCAGATAGTTCCATACTGAAAATACCATACATGTTGATACAGTCAGATTTCTGCCAGTTTACCCATCGGGACTAACCCAAAACAGCTATGTCAATACCTGCGTGTATTTCAGGATCAGCCAAAACACGTATTACCTCAACTATATTTTTACATTATTTGCTCTTTTGTCAACATTGATACTTCTCATTTACATAATCCATTTTAAATAGAGTAGAGTGTTATATTATCGTCCGAGAATTACACTAAAAACTAGAAATATATACCAGAATCACAAGGTTATGGACTTTCAACTCCCCAAAGAGACTAGATATCACCTAGGAGGTAAGAGACCCCTAGGAGGTAAGAGACCATAAGAAAAGGTCCCTATAGACTACAGTTGTTGAGATATCAAGTTGTGCTTATTTGCATTTATTAGGGTGTTTTCACTAATCCACTCGGTGGTGAAATGCGTTATTAGCTGCGGATATGCAATCCGTAGCCCCCGAATGCCACCACCGATAGAAAATCGGCTCCGAAAGACGCACTCCGATCGCTCCTCGGTAAGGAACAGGTGAAGGAAGTCAACAAAAGAAATGCCACAGACTCTCAAACACCATGAATCTCAAGTCAAAATCTATCCAAGATAACATCGGTGGTGGTGTTGTGTCCACTATCTCTCTCTTTCATTCTGATACCTATTGCCTCATTCTGAACTGTTCCCCGAAATGGCACCCACCCAGATACCACAAGAGCCCATTGCCATCGTCGGCAGTGGATGTAGATTCCCAGGTGAAAGTAGCTCACCATCAAAGCTCTGGGAATTGCTGCAAGCTCCTCGCGATGTGCAGACCGAAATTCCTCCTACCCGATTTAATCCGCATGCTTTCTATCATCCTGACAACCTGCACCATGGTACCAGCAATGTTCGCCATTCCTACCTGCTCACCGAAGATCATCGCCACTTCGATGCCCAGTTCTTTGGTATCAAGCCCGCCGAGGCTCATTGCATCGACCCGCAGCAGCGCTTACTCATGGAGACAGTCTATGAATCTCTAGAATCAGCGGGTTTGAGATTGGAAGATCTCCGCGGCTCCGAGACAGCTGTCTATGTGGGACTGATGTGCGGCGATTATGCCGATATCGTGGTGCGGGATACAGAGTCTTTCCCCATGTATCTGTCCACTGGAACCGCCCGGAGTATCATGTCCAACCGTATTTCCTACTTCTTTGATTGGCATGGTCCCTCGATGACTATCGACACCGCGTGTTCTTCCAGTCTGGTGGCTGTTCACGAGGCGGCGCAGACCCTTCGTGCTGGCCGTTCTCGTGTGGCTGTGGCTGCTGGATCAAATTTGTGTCTTGGTCCCGAGCCTTATATCGCCGAAAGTAAGCTGCAGATGCTGTCACCCACCGGCCGCAGTCGCATGTGGGATAGCCAAGCAGATGGATACGCTCGTGGTGATGGTGTTGCAGCGGTAGTCCTCAAGACCTTGAGCGCTGCTTTGGCCGATGGCGACCACATCGAATGTTTGATCCGCGAGACGGGTGTAAACCAAGATGGACGCACCCGAGGTATCACCATGCCTAGCTCTGAGGCTCAAACTCGCCTGATTCAAGACACTTACGCCCGGGCGGGCCTCGACCCCCTGAAGCCTGAGGAGCGTTGCCAATATTTTGAAGCCCATGGTGAGCCAATCCCCACCGCCATGACTAAAACCCCTTTTGCTGACAGAAGAAGGAACTGGTACCCCGACTGGAGATCCTCTGGAGGCTGCTGCCATTCGGCAGGCTTTCTTTCCTGGCGATAACAACCAGGATCGTGGCCGTCTCCTTGTTGGCTCCATAAAAACCGTAGTCGGTCATACAGAAGGAACGGCTGGGTTGGCGGGTGTTCTCAAGGCTTCCCTGGCTTTGCGCAATGGCACAATCCCTCCCAATCTGCTGTTCAATCAACTCAACCCGAAAATCCAACCGTTCTACACGAATTTGGAGATCGCTACAGCCGCCAAACCATGGCCTTTGCTCCCAGCCGGCGTTCCTCGACGTGCCAGTGTCAACAGCTTTGGCTTTGGAGGCACTAACGCCCATGCGATCATCGAGGCGTATGAACCTGCGATCACCGATCCCTCTAAATCGACGGAGACCGATATTGCATTCACTCCATTTGTCTTCTCCGCAGCATCAGAGAGTGCTCTCCGACGCATGTTGGAGTCCTATGCCCAGTACTTGAGCAAGAACCCCACTATCCAGGCCCGCGATCTAGGCTGGACCTTACATGCTCGCCGTTCACGATTCCCCTTCTCGACCGTAATCTCAGGCACAACGACCGATCGACTCCGGTCCAACCTTGAGACACGATTGAATGGCACTGATGGCAAGCAGCCACTGACGATCGTACAGCAAGAGTCACGACCAGAGAACCCTTGTATTCTGGGCGTCTTCACCGGCCAAGGAGCGCAATGGGCAACCATGGGTCGGGCCTTATACCAGTCGCCTCAGGTGCGTGAGATCATCCAGAAGTTGGACGCCTCTCTGCAGGCATTACCTGTTGGCGACCGGCCTAGCTGGACTTTGGCCTCCGAGCTCACAGCCGACGCATCCGTATCTCGCATCAAGACAGCGGAAATCTCGCAACCCATGTGTACGGCGGTACAGGTAGCCCTGGTTCAGTTGCTGCAAAGCGCTGGTGTTGGCTTCGATGCTGTTGTTGGACACTCGTCGGGCGAAATCGCTGCCGCGTATGCTGCGGGATTCTTGTCTGCCACGGACGCGATTCGCATTGCTTACTACCGTGGATTGTGCGCGCAGCTGGCCCAGGGTGCTCGCGGCGAAAAGGGTGCAATGATGGCCGTGGGTACAGGAATGGAAGATGCAAAGGAGCTCTGCGCTGAGCCGGAGTTCCGCGGTCGCATGTCTGTCGCGGCTGTTAACTCGTCTGCGAGTGTCACTCTTTCTGGTGATGCTGACGCCATCGCGCAAGCTAAGGAGATTCTCGATGAAGAGAAGAAGTTCACCCGTGTGTTGGTGGTCGATAAAGCCTACCATTCTCACCACATGCTGGCTTGCTCAGAACGTTACCTCTCTTGTCTGGTCAAGGCACGCATCGTTGTCTCAGTGCCGACTGATACCAAATGCGTCTGGTATTCTAGCGTCCACGAGGGTCCAGTCACAGAGGCTGACTTGGCGAATCTCACGGGCCCCTACTGGAATGACAACATGGTCAACCCCGTGCTGTTTGCACAGGCTGTAGAATCAGCCCTAACTGCCCGGGGCCCATTCAACATGGCCGTGGAAGTTGGTCCGCATCCAGCTCTGCGTGGTCCGGCGCAGCAGACAATTCAGGACCTCCTTGACACTTCCTTGCCGTACATCCCCACTTTGCAACGTGGTATGAATGATGTGGAGGCAATGGCAGAGTGTCTGGGCTTGCTGTGGCAGGGACTTGCCCCCGGATCCGTGGATCTCTCTAGTTACGACGCATTTCTGTCGCAGGGGGCTGTCTGTCGTGTCATCAAAGATCTCCCTGGATACGGCTGGGATCATGACCGTGTGTTTTGGTATGAATCACGCGTGTCTCGCGCGACTCGTCAACGGACCACAGCCAGCCATCCAATTCTCGGAACCCGCTGCCCCGATGGTGTCGAACAGGAATTCCGCTGGCGCAACTTCCTCAGCCTGAAGGAACTACCCTGGCTGACGGGACATCGCATTCAAGGGCAGATCATCTTCCCTGGTGCTGGGTATATCTCAGCAGCCGTGGATGCTGCTCGCGCTATGTCCCGCAACGAGTCAATTCAGTTGGTGGAACTGCAAGAACTACTGATTCGCCAGGCCATTGTCTTTGAGGATGAAAATGCCACGGTGGAGATTCTAGTCTCCATCACCGACGTGACCCACCACTCCAAGGGAATTGTCCGTGCCCAGTTTTCTTTCTACTCCGCTGTGGGTAAGGAGTCGACGCAAATGACCTTGAACGCATCGGGCCGTCTTGTCATCACTTATGGCCCGGTCAGGAAGGATGCACTTCCAATGCAACGTCCTTCTCTCGTGGATATGGTAGATGTGCCCAGTGAGCGATTCTACAATGCATTGGATCCCTTGGGATATAGCTATACCGGGCGTTTCCGAGCTTTGAAGTCGATGCAGCGCAAGCTGGGTATTGCTACTGGTCTGGTGACGCGACAGGAGGCGGCCGATTTGGCGACTGTTACGCTGGATCCGGCGATGCTGGATGCTGCAATCCAGGCTGTGTTACTCGCAAAGAGCTTCCCCGGTGATGGTGAATTGTGGTGTTCGCAAGTCCCCAAGGTGATTCATCGCATTGCTGTCAACCCTTCCCTATGCACTCCGTCTGGCAACGGGGAAGAGTCTACCTTCCCTTTGGACGCAGTCCTCACCATGATGAAGGCGTCCGACACTCAAGGTGACGTTGATGTTTATTCTGCCGATGGACAGCACACAATGACCCGTATGGAGGGTATCCACGCGGTTCCCTTGGAAGCTGCGAATGCGGATCGGGATCGACCCTTCTTTAGCGGTGTTGTCTGGGGACCAGGAGCTCCGGATTCGCAGACAGTCAACTTCGACGCTACTGCTACGCCCGAGGAGTATGAATTGGCCTATGTTCTAGAGCGGGTGGCGACGTTTTACCTGCGAAAGATTCATCTCGCCTTCCCCATGGATCATTCTGCCCGGCATGAAGGGTCTTATGTGGGGCTGCTGAACTATGCAACTCATGTAACCCAGCAGGTGGCCAGTGGTCACCATCGATACACCCAACCCCACTGGGCCCGAGATACAGAAGCCTTTATCAAGTCTGAAAGCCAGCGGTTCGTACTTCATACATCTAGGTTTGGAGTCAAAACGCCGAACTTGCTAATGGATACATAACAGGTTTCCCAACAACGTTGACTTAGCAGTTATGCACATCATTGGCGAACATGTAGTCGATGTGATCAGCACTCGAGCCACCATCCTCGAATATCTAACTGAGGATAATCTGCTCAGTCGGTACTACGAGCAAGCCATGGGTATTGGTCATTTCAGTGACTACCTTGCTAGTGTGGTCGAGCAAATTGTTCACCGGTACCCACACATGAAAGTTCTAGAGATTGGTAGGTACTTCACTTTCGATCCTGCAACAGGTACTAATACTGTTGTATCTGTATAGGTGCTGGTACTGGTATGGCCACCAAGAAGGTGATCCAACGGGTCGGACATAGTTTCGGCAGTTATACCTTTACCGACATTACGAGTGGCTTCTTCGAGAATGCCCGTGAGATTTTCGCCAGCTATCAGGACCAAATGGTGTACAAGGTCCTGGACGTAGAAAAGGATCCTGTGGCTCAAGGGTTCGGGGAGCAGTCATACGATCTCATTATCGCCTCTTTCGTGCTTCATGCTACCAGCCACCTCGAGACGACTCTACGCAACCTCCGTCGTCTGTTAAAGCCTGGTGGCTATGTGATAATGCTTGAGGTCACCAACCTGGAGCAAAGTCGCCTTGGTTACATTTTCGGTTCCCTGCCTGGCTGGTGGCTTGGTGCCAACGATGGGCGTGTTCTGTCTCCCTGCGTACCTACGGAAGAATGGGATCGGCTGCTCAAGCTGACGGGCTTTTCTGGCGTTGATACTGCCACCTCTGACGCGGATGCCCTTCCCTATCCTGCTTCTGCGATTGTTTCACAGGCTGTCGATGAAACAGTCGACTTCCTTCGCAATCCCCTCGGTACCTCTAGCGATATTGTGAACCGTGCCACCCCCGTTGTACTTATCGGTGGTGCCTCGAGCTCCGTACGCATGGTTCGAGATCTCGTCAAAAAACACCTCGATACTTGGTTCGATCAGGTACAGGCTGTTGAGCGCTTTTCCGACTTGGTGGCAATATCGCCTGCCCTATCCAATGGGCTTCTTACGCTGAACCTGTCGGACTTGGACGAACCCGTGTTCCAGAACATAACAGCAGATTCCCTTGCTGCATTGAAGCTGCTATACGAGCGCTCGAACTACGTTCTTTGGGTTACTGAAGACGCCCATGCTGGCAACCCGCATCAGAATCAGAGTCTGGGCTTTGGTCGTTCAATGATGGTTGAGATGCCCCATGTGCAATCTCAGTTTTTGGATCTCGATCGAATTACGGAGACATCTAGTGTTGCCTCCAGAATTGTGGATGCCGCTCTGCGCTTCGTTGGGGTGAATATGCCCGATCGTGGTGGAGATGTTGCAAGTGCCGGTCTTCTGTGGTCTACTGAGCCTGAAATTGCTGTTGTCGGTGACCAGGAACTATTGCCCCGAATCAAGCTTAACCGGTCTCAAAATCTGCGATACAATGCGTCCCGTCGTGCAATTGCTGAAGATGTTGACATGGACCAGAAGTCTGTCCAGCTCGTGCGTAACGGGAACATATACGCTTTGGAGCAGGGGTCTACATCTGGATTCGGGAAACAGACACCAGGTTACACCAGGATCCGTGTCGAGGTATCCTCTTTGAGGACTCTGCGTCTTCAAAGGGGAAATGACTTGTACCTTGTCGCTGGTACCGTGCTGGCAACAGGGGAGAAGGTTATTGGCTTCGCTGATAAGAATAGCTCAATCGTGGACATTCCTCCCAGCTGGATGGTGCATCGTCCAGATACATCCCCGACTGCTCTTATCTTATCCATTCTCGCCCGCCTCGTCAGTCGCGCCATTCTCTCCTCCATTGCTCCAGGCGGAGTTTTGGTGGTCGCAGAGCCGGATGAATTGTTTGCACCCGTTTTGGAATGGCAGGCGTCCCAGCAAAAGATCCGAGTTGTCTTTGTCACGACTCGGGAAGATGCACCCGAGCGTCCAAACTGGGTTGTGCTCCATTCTCAAGTCCATGTTCGCTCCTTGCCTAAGCTTGCGCCCGCCGAACCGGTCACCATCCTGGACCTCTCGACAGGCGAGGAGCCCAGTGCGCTGGCTCTCAAGTTGCGCGCCTCGTTGCATCCAGCCTCGGCCTTTGAACGACTGACCTCCTGGTTTAGTGATCATGCCCAGCATGGCGAGATCCACATTCCTGCCGAAGCAATGTTGACTATATATAGACCTCCAATGAGCCCTCCAGCTTCCAACAAGGTCATTGCAAGCCACTCTTTCCCTGTCACGGAGGTTGCTCAGATCTCCGTAGCGCAATTTCCATTGACTGCAGTAGACTGGCAGTCGACCTCGCGCATTCCTGCCTTGATTCGACCGGTTGATCACTATCCTATGCTGAAGTCTAACAAGACATACTGGCTAGTCGGACTCACAGGATCTTTAGGATTGTCTCTCTGTGCATGGATGATCCAACAAGGAGCTCACAATGTGGTTTTGACTAGTCGAAACCCGAAGATTGACCCGATTATTCTCCAAGAACTGAGATTATCTGGTGCACGTGTGGAGATCTATGCCGGGTAAGCTGTCTCAATTCGTGAGTCCTCAAAATGGAAGCTAACGTTCTCGCAGTGACGTGACAAACCGGGACAGTCTGCGTGGTGTTTATGATCGCATCTGCCAGACTCTCCCTCCTGTAGCAGGTGTAGCCCAAGGCGCTATGGTCCTCGTAGATACGATGATCAAGGACATGGAGGTTGACGCCATGCAGAGAGTTCTGCAACCTAAGGTTGTGGGAAGTATCAACCTGGACGAACTCTTCTCGGCTGAGCGCCCTCTCGACTTCTTCATCTTTTTCTCATCCGCGACCTGTGTCACTGGAAATATTGGGCAATCGAACTACGCTGCAGCGAACATGTTCATGACCGGTTTGGCGGCCAACCGTAAACGCCGTGGGCTGGCAGGATCGGTCATGAACATCGGTGCCATCATGGGTGTCGGATATGTTACCCGGGAGACCAGCGAAGCCCTCCAGCGCAATCTGTTGAAGAGTGGCCACGTTTGGATGTCCGAGCAAGACTTCCATACGATCTTTGCCGAGGCCATCTTGGCAGGTACACCTGGCTCCGATGCAAATGTAGAGATCACCTGTGGTTTGAGAATTACCAACGCCTCAGAGGAACAGCGGCCTCTATGGTCTTTTAACCCGCGCTTCCAGCACCTAGTCGTCATGGAAGACCGGATGGAAGAGACAGATGGACAGGACAAGAAGGGAATGTCTCTCAAATTACAGCTGCGCGAAGCTCTAACGGCAGACGATATCTACGAGGCCGTTAAAGGTAAGCAAGGTATCAATGGTATCAAATCATATATGCTAACAGAGGATGCCAGAATGCTTCATTGCCAAATTGCAGATCATGCTCGGACTGGACGATGCAGCGACCAACTCGATCACTTCCAAGGCAGCTGATGACTTGGGAATTGACTCGTTGAACACCGTGGAAATTCGTTCCTGGTTCCTCAAGGAGATGAAGGTCGACATCCCTGTCCTACGTATTTTGGGCGGCGCTACCATTGGAGAGATCATCAAGTTTGCCTTGGAGAAGCTGCCGTCCGAAATGACTCCCAGTCTGGGTTTGGCTCCTGCTGCTGGCGCTGCTTCAAAGGCTGCATCTCAACCCAAGCCCAAGCCGAAGGTGGTTGTGGAGCGACGAAACGTTCCTAGTCTTCAGAAAAATATTGTCCGCCCTGCCGGGTCTCGCACGAGCTCCAGTGCGACTGGCACCTCGAAGTCGGTTTCGCCCGCACGCTCTGCGGATGCATCCTCTTCACAGACTAGCGAGGCGACCAGCCCTTCAATCCACATGGCGGAAGTGACGAAATCTCTCAAATCTCTTACTCCTCTTCCCAGGGCTGATGTGGGGGGCTCCAATATGGGCAGGGTCATCACTCCCGTCGAACAGAAACTCAGCACGGCTGCTCTCTCAGTCCGCAATGAACTACTCTCTTTCGGACAGTCCCGCTTCTGGTTTTTGAAGCTCTTCCTGGAAGACCAGACTACCTTCAACATTACCTGTCTCTTGCGGATGACAGGGCCACTATCTGTCGATTCTCTGTCTCGCGCTGTTACTGTGGTCGGACAGCGTCATGAAGCCCTTAGAACAAGCTTTACCGTTGAAGACGGACAATCTCCTATGCAAACAATTCTTCCCGAGTCAACGCTCAAGTTGGAGCGCCAGGAGTACCGGACCATGGCCGATGTCAATGCAGCGACGAAGAAGTTGACCCAGCATGTGTACGAACTCGAATCAGGAAAGCTCATGCGAGTCATTTTGCTCTCCTCCACGTCTGACAGCTCTGTCCACTATGTTCTCATTGGTTACCATCACATCAACATGGACGGAGTCAGCCTGGAAGTCTTCCTTGCCGACCTCGAAAAGGCCTATCGGGGTCAAGCCCTCAGTTCAGACCTTCTGCAGTACCCTGACTATGCCGCCAAGCAACGCCAGGAACGCAACCAAGGGGCATGGCAAGAGGATCTGACCTTCTGGAAAAATGAGATGACGGGCAGTAATTTGGAGTTTCCGCTTCTGCCTCTGGCCGCTGTTGCCATTCGCAAACCTCTAACTCGGTACAATCATCACCGCGTCGAGCAACGTTTGGATGCTAGGATTGGTGCTCAGGTCCGACAGCTGTGTCGGTCTATCAGGACGACTCCTTCGCACTTCTACCTCGCTACATTCACTGCTCTGCTCGCCCGCCTCGCTCAGACCCGTGAGGTCTGGGTGGGCATGGCGGACGCAAACCGCATCCAGGCCGAAACTGCTGACAGTATCGGCAACTATCTGAACCTTCTAGCTCTTCGCATGCAATACGATCCCGAGCAATCATTCGCAGCGAGTGTGCAGGCGGCACGCAAGAAGTTTTACGGGGCACTCGCGCATTCGCGCGTTCCCTTCGATGTTGTACTCTCTGAACTGCAAGTGCCTCGGTCCTCCACTCACAGTCCGCTATTCCAGGTCTTCATGGACTACCGTCAGGATGTACGAGAAAAACGCATGTTCGGGGACTGCCAGTTTGAGGGTGTCGAATATGAGATGGGTCGGACCGCATATGACATTGCTCTCGATGTGGTGGATACCGCAGACGATGGACCGCTGATCATCATGGGCCTGCAAGAGTCGCTCTACAGCGCTGATGCCGCCCAGACGCTGCTTAATAGCTTCCTGGCTATGGTTTGTGCATTTGCCGAGGACTCGAAGCAACCTGGAGGTCAGGTCTCTTTGTTCGGCGCGTTGGATCTTGAAAAGGCCCTAGCTTTAGGCAATGGTAAGTGTCCCGTTATATGGAATAAGCGCACAGTTCATTAATTTCCTTGTCTCAGGTCCTGTTGTCCCGTCTCAGTGGCCAGCGACGCTTTCCCACCGCATTGATGACATGGCGAAGCAATATCCTCAGAAGCTGGCATTGAATGACGGTGATAAGTTGCGACTTACGTTCCAAGAGATGAGCCAGCGAGTTGACTCGATCGCGTCTGCTTTGCTGAGTGCCAATTTCAGCCACCAACAGCGCGTGGCCGTCTTCCAACACCCATCCAGTGACTGGATTTGTTCAATGCTGGCTATTCTCCGGGTTGGTGCGACATATGTTCCTCTTGACTTGCGTCTGGAGCTGGCTCGACTGCGTTCTATTGTCCAGGACTGCGAGCCGACTGTCGTCCTAGTCGATAGTCACACCCAATCCCAGGTATTGGATCTCATGCTTACTCGCCCTGCACTGACCATTAATATTGGAGACCTGCCACGCATCGCTCCCTTCCCAGTCACGAACCGTGCTGCAGCCGAAGACGAGGCAGTTATTCTATACACCAGTGGCTCGACAGGAACTCCCAAGGGCATTCCACTGACCCATGAAAACCTTCGGGTCAATATTGAAGGCAACGAGGCCGAGTTCCAATTTGGCCCGGATGATTCTCTTTTGCAGCAGATTGCCTTCAGCTTTGACTTTTCCGTCTGGCAGACATTCATGGCACTAGCCAACGGTGCCTCTCTTTTCATCGCTCCTGTCACCCACCGCGGAGACCCAGTCGCTCTCATGGATCTTGTAGTTCGCGAGGGTATCACCATCACTGGCGCAACTCCTTCTGAGTATCGCAGCTGGTTCCAACATGGCGATCTGGCCCGCCTCAAGATATCGCAGTGGAAAACCGCTGTGAGTGCAGGAGAGGCCATGACTACCAACATGATTCGTGATTTCCAAGAACTTAACAAACCTGATTTGAGACTTGTGAATGGATACGGGCCCACCGAAGCCAGCATGTCGTCGAACAAGCTTGTTGTGCCTTATCTTACCAACAAGGATCATCCTGAAGAGTGGATGGAGAAGGGATCTGTAGTAGCAGGCTACACGGCTCCTAATTATTCCATCTACATTGTTGATGAAGCCATGAGCCTGCTTCCAGTTGGCCTTCCAGGTCAGATCCTGATCGGTGGCCCAGGTATTGCATCTGGTTACCTCAACAACAAAGAGCTCTCCCGCGCCAGATTCATCGATGATAAGCACGCCAGTCCTGAGCAGCGAGCCTGCGGGTGGCGATGGGCGCACCTGACCGGCGACCGAGGACGTATTGGTGCTGATGGACGCCTGCGCATCGAAGGCCGCATCGAGGGTGATACTCAGGTCAAGCTGCGCGGTTACCGAATTGACCTGCAGGACGTTGAAGCCGCCATCTTGAAAGCGTCACCTAGTGCTTTCAAGGACCTGGTCGTCTCGCTCCATCAGGCGACCCAAGCTCTCGTTGCACATGTTGTGTTCAGCCAAGATTACCCAGAACGCAAACGCTCGCAGGCGCTCGAGATTAAGTCTCTGGAGCTCCCGCGGTACATGTGGCCTGCTCGAATTGTTCCAATTGATCAGATGCCCGTCACAGTTCATGGAAAGCTCGACCGCAAGGTACTAAAGACCATGGACCTCCCTGCCATTGAGCCAATCAAGCAGACTTCGACTGCCCATCTCAACGAGACACAGGCTCAATTAGTCAATCTATGGGAGGAAGTCATCTCAAAGGACATTTTGGCTGCCCACCATATTGTTGCCGAGTCTGACTTTTTCGCCGTTGGCGGTACCTCGATGCTTCTGGTTGACCTACAGCGACAGATCAAGAGCCAGTTCAAGAAGGAGATAGCACTTGCAGAGTTGTTCTCAGCGAACACTATCCAGAAGATGGCTCTTCTTATCCAGCCGCAAGAAGAGATTGCTACTCCCACTGCCGTGGACGTCGCTTTGCCCTTCTCTCCATCTCTTTTAGCCCCAACTACGATTGACTGGAGTGAGGAAGTTCAACTCCCCTGTGCCCTTCGCGAGCAGATCAGCAGCGGCACTACAGTGTCTGTGCCCGTGAAGAGCTCCGGTCTACGCATCGTTCTAACCGGTGCCACGGGCTTCATCGGCCGGGCTCTCCTACAACAGCTTACTTCTAACCCCGCCATCAGCACAATCCACTGTATCGCCGTGCGCAACACGTCCACCATTCCTGCTCACGACAAGATCCTTGTTCACGCCGGCGACTTGGCTCATGCCTCCCTAGGTCTCGCTCCGGGTGAAGCGCAAGCCATCTTCCGTGAAGCCGACGCCGTTATTCACAACGGGGCGGACGTCAGCTTCATGAAGTCGTACCACTCGCTGCGACGCACCAACGTCGAATCGACCATCACCTTAATCCAGAACTCCCTCTCTCGCCAGATTCCCTTCCACTACATCTCGTCCAGTGGGATCGCCAACCTGGCCGGCACCACAACCTTCGCCGAAGTGTCGGCGGCCAGTTTCACGCCACCGGCTGACGCAAGCCAGGGCTATCTTGCTACCAAATGGGCGTCTGAGAGGCTTCTAGAGGAGGCGCACCGCGAATGCGGTCTGCCCGTCTACATCCACCGGCCCTCCAGCGTGACAGGGAGTAACGCTCCTCCCTTGGATCTAATGGACAACCTCATGGCCTACGCGCGTCGTCTCAAGGCGGTACCCATGCCTGAGCGCTCGTCCTGGAAGGGGTACCTGGATTTCGTCCCCGTGGAGCAGGTCGCCCGTGACGTCGCGGGAGACGTGTTTTCCGCTGCTGGAACGGTCCCGTCAGCGCGGGTGAGCAAGGTGCACTATATCCATCACCTTGGCCGCCAGGTCTCTTTGACTGGAGTTCAGACATATCTCGAGCGGGAGACCGGGGCCGTGTACCGTGCGTTGAAGATGGACGAGTGGTTGGAGGAAGCTGCACAGGTGGGAATGGATACGTTGCTACGCGCGTATCTGGAGAGTATGGATAAGGAGGATGTCAAGGTCGTGTTTCCCCGATTGGTGGCCAGCAAGAGGCACGCATCGACTGCGGGTGTGGTGAAGGGAGTGAAGACTGGGGAATCATGGTTGGAAAAGGGCAAGACCTTGTTGTTTTCTTGGTGATTTGTTTATTCTCGAATACTCTTTGCACCTTGTTTGGTTGAAAGAATGTAATCCTTGTCTATATCCTATCATTGCAAATCAAAGCCCGAGTCAAACCATCTACACAACGCCTGGTAAATACCTCTGTCGTAGTAGAATCCGTAGTCTGTATATAACCTATCTCGCATACAATAGACCTCACCCCACCATCTACGCTCTCTCGAGTCGGTGATCTCGTGCCGCTAGGCTGTAATACCATGACATTGGCAGGCATAAGCGTCAGGGCCGACCTCCGAATGGTCTCCGATTTCCGTCGGGGCTTCAGTCCCCGGTTCGAGTGCAGCAAACAGTACCTGGCTGGCCCTCAATCCCTCGCACTGCGCAATGAGCTCGTTGTTACGCATCTATGCTATGATGATTCCATCCAAAATAGAAGATCTGCGAGAGAGCTCCATAATCAATAATCCGAGTGTCAGGAACTACAGGCTACAGCGACGTGCATTTCGGAAAAGGAACCGATCACCGGGCCCTTTACGCCAGTAGAATGCAACTGCAGTCCACAACGAAACCCGCATGGGTTGTTAGATCCACTCGATCCACTTGAGTAGGATGCACATGGCGAGGTTAGATATTTCTCAATTCTCCCTCGTCGGTAGGAAGGTTAAGGCTGAGAGGCCCCTCCTCCGACGCCGACCCGAAAGCATTCGGCGGGTTGTCCGAACGAAAATCGGACATCACCGGACCCTGCATTGTCAGATATCAAACTCCTCACTGTTAATTCGTGCTGTATATACTTGGCTACCATGGGAGTGGCCGTCCTTTTAACAGATTCAGCCAGCTCATTTCACCAGAAAGCAGGAATCATAAACCAGGCTCACCTACCTGCTTGACACACAAAAGACGACAAGATACAACGGCCTACCTTCCACTCCAACTCAGCTCTATACCCCAAGCTTGCTCATCTTTCTCACCTATTATCAATTTGACCACAATCTCTCTGCATAATGATCACCGCAATGACTCCAAGCGACACGGACGCCTCTGAGCTCGGCGACCTGGGCGTCATGCCCATCGCCATCATCGGCATGGCCTGCCGGTTCCCCGGCGATGCGTCCAGCCCGGAGAAGCTCTGGGACCTCTGCGCCAAGGGAAAGAGCGCCTGGTCACCGATTCCAGACAGTCGGTTCCACGCGGAGAGCTGGTATCATCCCGATAAGGGACATCTTGGAACGGTATGTTCACAGATTCTGCTTCTGAAGAGGCTTCTTGGGGAAATGTCTGTCTGACTGAAGAATATTCGATAGTCATATGTAAAAGGCGCACATTTCCTCACAGAGGATATCTCTCGGTTCGATGCCGCTTTCTTCAACTTCACGGCAGAATCGGCCAGTGTAGGTTTTCCCATTATCTTCAGTTGCCGGAGGAGAAAAAATGGTAGAAGAGGGCCCAGACTGACGTGATTCCAGACAATGGACCCCGAAGTGCGCATGCAACTAGAGACCGTCTACGAAGCCCTAGAGAGCGCCGGGCTGCCGCTGGACCAAGTGGCGGGGTCGCGCACGGGTGTGTACGCGGGCACCTGCTTCCGAGACAACCACGACAGTCTGATGCGTGACCCGGATACGCTAGCGCGGTTCTTCCTGACAGGAAACGGGGCGGCGATGATCGCCAACCGGGTCTCGCACTTCTTCGATCTGCGCGGCCCTAGCCTGATGGTCGACACGGGTTGTTCGACGACGCTGACCCTGCTACACCTGGCGTGTCAGAGCGTGCGTGCGGGCGAGTCGGAGATGGCTATCGTAGGTGGGTCGAACGTCCTGCTCAACCCGGACATGTTCATCGCCGGTTCGAATCTGAGTTTGTTGTCGGAGGCCGGCCGGTGTTTTGCGTTTGATTCGCGCGCCGCCGGGTATGGGCGCGGCGACGGCATCGCCAGCATCGTCATCAAGCCCCTGGCGGCGGCGCTGCGCGACGGGGACCCCATCCGCGCAGTCATCCGCAACTCAGCGGCGAACCAGGACGGGAAGACGTCCACGCTCACCTCACCAAGCCAGAACGCGCAGGAGGAGCTGATGCGCGAGTGCTACGACATGGCGGGGCTCGATCCACGGGACACGAGCTATGTCGAAGCCCATGGCACGGGGACGCAGGCGGGCGACACGGTCGAAGCCCATGCCATCGGGAACGTCTTCGGCACGGGGCGGAGTAGCGACTGCCCGCTGGTGATCGGCTCGGTGAAGACGAATATCGGCCACACGGAGGCGGCCAGCGGACTGGCCGGTGTGATCAAGGTTGTCGTGGCGATGGAGAAGCAGGCGATCCCCCCGCATCTGAACTTCAAGTCTCCGAATGAGAAGATCTCGCTGGAGGCGTTGAACCTGAAGATCCCCCTTAGTCTGCAGGAATGGCCGTCCCTACCGATGCAGCGGGCGTCAATCAACAATTTCGGGTATGGCGGTGCGAATGCCCACGTTATCGTGGAAAGCACGGAGAGCATGTTGCTGCCGATAACTCCATCTTCCTCGGAGATGGGCAATACCCCTAACCCGAAGAAGCGCTCTCGCGTGTTCGTGCTCAGTGCCAAGGATCCCACCGCAGCCCGCAGCATGGGGGAGAACCTGTGCGACTACGTCGCCACCAACCTAGAGAACAGCAGTGAGAACCAGGAACAGATCCTCGACCAGCTAGCCTTTACCCTCGGACAGCGACGCACCCGCTTCCCCTGGACCATGGCTTGGAGTGGCTCGTCGCTCGCCGATGTACATGCCACGCTCGACTCTGCCCGGTCGTCGGCTCAACGCAGCACACGTGCACCACGCGTGGGCATGGCCTTCACCGGTCAGGGCGCGCAGTGGTTTGGCATGGGTCGCGAGCTATTCGGTGCTTATCCGGTGTTCCGTGACACGATGTATGAAATCGATGCCTGCCTGAAGAAGATGGGCGCCACCTGGTCCGCGGTCGAGGAGCTGCACCGGGACGCCAAGGAGAGCCGCATTAATCAGGTCACATTCAGTCTTCCACTGAGTGTGGCGATCCAACTGGCGCTGGTGGACTTGTTGCGTTCCTGGGGGATCCGTCCCGCAGGAGTGACCGGTCACTCCAGTGGCGAGGTTGGTGCAGCCTATGCCGCCGGTGCCATCACCCTGGCGGGCGCGATGGCAATTGTCTACACCCGTGGCGATCTAACGAGCCAATTCCAGAAGCTCCTGGATCGCCGAGGCGGTATGGTCGCCGTGGGTCTAGGACGCGAGGAGGCCGAAAAGGCGCTGGCGGAGGTTCAGTCTGGCACGGCGGTCATCGCCTGTGTCAACAGCCCGTCCAGTGTGACGATCTCCGGCGACGAGTGCGCCGTGGAGGAAGTTGAGGCCCTGCTCACGGCCCGCGGGGTCTTTGCGCGCCGTCTCCGGGTCGAGGCAGCCTATCATTCGCACCACATGTTGCCGCTGGCTGAGGCCTATCGGGTACTGCTATCGCGCTTCCTCGAGCCGAATCCCGAGTTTGACCCCACGGTTGTCTACTCATCCCCGACCACGGGTGACCGGATGACGTCCGCGGCGGATATTGCTCATCCTGATCACTGGGTGCGCAACATGATACAGCCAGTCGAGTTCCTGAGCTCCCTGCGCAACCTGTGCAGTGATACTGCTCCAGCCGGCAGCAGCACCAGCACCGCGGTCGACATGCTCGTGGAAGTCGGGCCCCACGGCGCTCTCGCCGGACCCATCCGGCAGACGTTAGCGCTGCCGGAGCTGAAAGACGCGGGGATCACATACGCCTCGTGTCTCTCGCGCGGCCAGGGCGCGGTCCAGACCATGCATCAGCTCGTCTGCACTCTCCTGCAGGTCGGCTACCCTGTTGACCTCGAGGCCGTGAATTTCCCCTACGGCCGCAGCGACGTGCCGGTCCTGAATAACCTGCCCCCCTACCCCTGGAACCACGAGGCATCGTACTGGGCCGAGCCCCGTCGCAATCAAGAACTGCGCGGCCGAACCGTCGCTCCCCACGATCTCCTCGGCGTCCCGGCCGCAGGCTCGACCCCGACCACGCCAACTTGGAGACACGTGGTGCGTCCCCGCGACATCCCATGGGTGCGCGACCACATCGTGCAGGGGGCGATCGTCTACCCGGGAGCGGGATACGTCAGCATGGTCGTCGAGGCGCTGCGACAGCTGCAGACGCCCGACCAGCCCAGCCAGGGCTACCAACTGCAGGAGATCCAGATCCGCAACCCGTTGATCCTGGAAGACACGGCGGAAGGAGTCGAGGTGCAGTTGTCGCTGCGTCTTTGTGGCGATCGCATCCGCCAGGCTCAGGGGTGGTATGAGTTCCTGATCCAGTCCGTCAACCAGACGGGTGATTCTTGGACCTTACACTGCGAGGGTCTCTGCTGCTGCACGCCGTCTCTCGCCCAGGGCACGGGCTGGGCAGGCCCGCCTACGCCGATTAGTGCGCCATCCTCCGCCGTGACGGCCAGTGTGTGGCGCACCCTCAACCCCGTGGATACGTACAAGACGCTGCACGAGGTCGGCGTGTGCCACGGCCCGATCTTCCAGAACCTGGTGTCCGCGCAATCCGCGCCCGGGCACTCTCAGTCCGTGTTCCAGGTCGCCGACTCCGCCGCCACCATGCCCCAGGGATACCAGCAATCTCACATCATTCATCCCACCACGTTGGACACGGTGTTCCAAGCCGTCTACCACAACCTTCCAGCCGGGGGTACGCAGCAGCGCACCGCCATGATCCCGACGTTCATCCAGAACCTGTGCATCTCGGCAAACCTGATTGCTTCCCCCGGTCACCAGTTCCGCGCTGATTCGACTCTGGTAAAGGTCAGCGGACAAGGGTTCGAGTCTTCGGTCCGTGTCATCAACAATGCAGGCGCCGACGGGTCGGAAGAGCCAGCAGCACCGGTACTCACTCTAGACGGACTCTTCTGTCAGTCTCTGGGTTCTAGTGCCGCCGTGTTGACGCCCGACGACAAACTCTGCTATACTTCTGTGTGGGCGCCGGATTTCGATTTCCTGCAGCCTGGGCACCTTCCTAGAAAGGCCGAGATGGCCCAGCAGCCCAGTCTCTCCCAGCTGCAAGCCGCTGCTGTGGTATTCATTGCCGATGCCTTGCAGGGGTTCGAGAACCAGCAGATGGTGGCACCGGAGCACCGGAGGTACTGGGATTGGATGAAGGGCGTGGCAGATCAGGCCCGCCCAACGCTGGATATCCCCGGGGTGACGGTCCAGTACATGACTGCGTTGACGCAGGACCTGAAGCAGGGCGTCGACGGGAGACTGCTATGTCGATTTGGGGAGCGCCTCCCTGAGATTGTGTCGGGACTGGTCCCGGCCAAGGAAATCCTGCGGAGCTTCTTGGCGGAGAACCAGGCTGAATGGTCCTCCGTCCCGGAGTATCTCGAGCTGTTTCTGACTTCACTGATGGAGCTCCACGGTCATAAGCGTCCTCGGGCTACGGTACTCGAGATAGGCACGGGCAATGTGGCTAGTACGCGGATGTTTGCGAAGGCGTTGACGCGCCACGATACGCAGCTTTTCGCGCGCTATGAGGTGACTGCACCCAGCGCAGAGCTGGTGCAAGATGCGAGCAAGGCACTCCAGGACGACACACGGGCTGAGTGCAAGGTTCTGGATTTGGATACGCCGGCTGGAGACCAGGGATTTACTCGTGGAAGCTACGATCTACTGATTCTGTCTGTATCAGCCTTGTTGGCTGCAGAGGATTTGATCCAGACCCTTAGCTCGCTGCATGCTCTCCTTGCTCCGGGTGGTAAATGTATCCTATGGGGCCCCAGCCTGGGTGATAGTGCTCTGCAGACTATTGTTCGACTCCTTCCAGGGTGGAGTGGTGTCATTGATGCCACTCCCACGTGGCAGAGGCTTCTGGGGCAGGCGGGTTTCGAGCCGAGCAACTTCCAGCTCAAGGAAAGCCTGAATAGCAGCGGCTACCAAGGAGAGGTGGTTATGGTGACGGCCAAAGCAGATACGACAACTGATTCTCCAGCCGAGGTTGTCCTGTATTCTGCTACGAGCCCTCCGGAAGACTGGCAGCAGACACTCCAGCACTCACTTCCTGCTGATGTTGTATCTAGGATTTCCGTGGTCTCGTCGCTCGCGGACGTCGATTCTGAGGACAAGGTGTGTTTGATCCTAGATGAGTTTGTTCAGCCGATCCTCGAAAATCCTTCTGTGGAGCAATTCCACCACCTGCAACATGTGCTCAGCAGCTGTCGGGCTACCATGTGGGTGTCACGCGGTGCTCAGGGCAATGCTGAAGATCCTCGGGGCAGTCTGCACCAGGGTCTTCTGCGCACCTTGCGCTGCGAGAATACTCTCCGTCAGTATGTCTCGGTGGATTTGGACCCGAATACGCCCGTCTGGTCTCCTTCGTCGGCGACCAAGATCGGGCAGATCCTCCGCAACACGCTTACTACATCCTCCTTCCATCTCCCTGAGACCGAGTATACGGTCCGCGATTCGGTGGTTCAGATTTCACGAGTCTACGGCGACGAGCAGGAAGCCCAGCTGGTAGGTACCACGAAACCTCAGGCCCCGGAACTGCGACCCTGGTCTACTCCTGGGCAGAACATCCGGCTTGGAGTGGCCACCCCGGGACTGCTAAACAGTCTTGTCTTCACGGAGGACCCGACGATTGAAGAGACGCTCCCGGAGGATTGGGTGGAGATCGAGCCACGGGCATTTGGGCTCAACTTCCGCGACATCATGGTGGCGCTGGGTCAGCTCGATGAGACGCGGATGGGTTTCGAATGCAGTGGAGTGATAACACGCGCCGGACCGTCCGCCCAAGCGGCGGGCTTCACCCCGGGACAGGGAGTGTATGCGTTCATCATTGGCTACTTCTCGACCAAGGTGCGCATCCCTTTCACTAGTGTGGCCCCGATTCCCGCGGGCATGGACTTCGCCACGGCCGCCTCCATCCCGCTAGTCTTCATCACGGCGTACCATGCACTAGTCGACCTGGCACATCTCAAGCGCGATGAAACAGTGCTCATCCACTCGGGCACGGGCGGTGTCGGGCAGGCGGCCATCATGCTGGCACAGTCGATCGGGGCGGACATCTTCGTCACGGTTGGCTCGAAGGATAAACGCGACTTCCTGATGCAACAGTATGGGATCCCCTCATCACGGATCTTCAGTAGCCGCAATCCATCCTTTGCTCGTCATATCATGTCGGCGACGGACAGCAAGGGAGTGGATGTGGTCCTTAACTCCCTAGCAGGACCACTCTTGCGTGAGACGTGGCGCTGCATTGGAATGTTCGGTCGATTCATCGAGATCGGCAAGCGAGACATTGAGCAGAATAGTATGGTGGAGATGGGGCCATTTGTGCGGAGTACGCTCTTCGCATCGCTGGATCTGATCACACTCAGGGAGCAGCGAGACAAGGAGGTCCGACGCATCTTTGGGGCTGTCAATGAGTTGCTGGCCAAAGGAGAGATCCGACCAGTGGGCCCGATCACCCGATTTGGGATGGGAGAAGTTGAGAAGGCATTCCGTACGATGCAGACAGGGAAACATATGGGGAAGATTGTTTTGGAGCCTCGCCTGGGTGATCAAGTTAAGGTTCTCACCGCCGGGCCCCGACCCGCAGAACTGTCCCCAGATGAGACCTACCTCCTCGTAGGCGGTGTGGGCGGCATTGGTAAATCCCTCTGTCAATTGCTCGTCGATCGCGGCGCGAAGAATCTCCTCGTCTTGTCGCGCAATGCAGCTCGCATCACCCCAGACACCCAACAATGGCTGGACGGCGTGCAAGCCACCGGTGCGAGAGTTGTGCTGGAGAGCTGCGATGTGACCAAACGTGCCCAGCTTCAAGCTGTATTCGAGAAGTATAGTTCCGAGTTGCCGCCTATCCGCGGCGTCATCCAAGCCGCTATGGTGCTCAAGGTATGTCTTCGTCCTCTATTCTCTACTATGACTATACTAACAACTACAGGACGGGGTCTTTGAATCTATGACCCACGAGGACTATCTCGCGGCCCTCAACCCCAAGGTCCAGGGAACTTTTAACCTGCACACTCTGCTCCCCACCGACCTTCGCTTCTTTATCCTTCTGTCCTCCATTAGCGGATTTGGTGGCAACGCCGGCCAAGCCAACTATGCTGCCGGAGGCAGTTACCAGGATGCGCTGGCCCGCCATCGCGCCAGCCTGGGTCTCCCCGCCGTCTCCATCGACCTGGGTATGGTCTCCTCGGTGGGTGTGGTCGCCGGCACGCAACATGTCGCCGACCACCTCGAGAAGCTCGGCCTGCGGGCCATCTCTGAGCACGAGGTGTGGGCGTTGATCGAGTCCGCCATCCGCCACCCCATCCGCACCCCGGAAACCTGCCACGTCGTCACGGGCCTCCCCGGCGGATTTGTCCGGTCAGACTCCGCCGTCTGCTGGAACCGAGATGCCCGGTTCGCCGTTCTCGAGCAGAAGGATTCCTCTGCCTCGGGCCTGGCGTCTACCTCTAATCCCGGAGCCGGCCTGAAAGAGCAGCTGTCGGCTGCCACCACTACCGCGGAAGCCACGACCGTCATTCAGAGCGCCTTGATCACGAAGCTGGCCGAGATGTTCAGTCACAGCCAGGAGGAGATCGATCCCTCCTTGCCCCTGGCGCAGTTTGGTGTCGATTCCTTGGTCGCCGTCGAGTTGCGCAATTGGTCGGTTGCGACGGTGCAGGCCGATTGCTCCATCTTCGATGTCATGCATGCGGCCTCGGTCACGGGACTTGCAGCCAAGATGGCTGAGAAGAGTCGATTTGTGAAGCTGTAGGTTGGAGAAGATTGATTGATGTATATACCGTTCTTTGCATTTGTAGCGCATAATGGACTTTTTGACTGGTCTTGATTTGGGTCTCGTAGAGCCTTTAGCGTTGTGCTATAAGTTAAATAAGGCGTTCCCGCATATCCCGGTTAGGGCTATATCTCGACTTGCCACTATACGTATTCTCTTCTATTCTATATTCTATGACATTACCTAGCACGTCCACCGAGTCTGACGGTGAGTAGTCTGACGGTGCGTGCGATCCCGCATCCATCTTCTTACCCAAACATCCTCCCTTCACTCCCAGATAGACTAGGCTGAGGTCATGCTTCCTAGGCTGGTTTCCCCAGAGCGACCCGCTCAGCCGAATCGGGCGGATCGGGGTCCAGATCGATGGTGAGATTGGTGAAGCCCCGATGGCGCCGCGGCCCACTTGCTGTTCAGTCCAATCATACCAAATCTTGGCGTAACTCATACTACACTAAAACGCACCATATATCTATACATGTCCCTGATAATATGATATATCTTATATTTACTCACTTTCTAACACTACTCTTATACGAATTCTAAGCTATATTATATTTTTCAAATAGTAGAAGTAAGTAATTCCAAATTTAGATGTAGTTTTTCGAATCTATAATGTATGTGTATACTATACAATTGTACGTCTATAAGGTATATATATATGTAGATGTCATGTATCTGCTCAATGGCGAGGGAAGAACGGCTCTTTTCCAGTTTCATACGCACCATCTTTCCGCTCCCTCTTCGGGAAAGCGACGCTGTAAATCATACTGTAAAAGCCCGCTATTAAGCTTTCAAGCTCGTGAGCCTCTGGAACCATACTATTGAGCCCGTTAGTCAACTTTTAATGTGGGAGGGGCAAGCATTTGTAAGTCTCACTCGACTGAAGAACACGAGACTTAAAATGTCCCTACGTCTAGGAAGAAGAGATGAACATAGGTAAGTAAAATTTTAGTTGGGGTGAGGGGGCTTAAGTACGGATATGGCCCCTCTCAGGGTCTTGAGGACTTCTGTGGTTATAAAACATCTCGGGATTGGTGTATCCATATGGCCTGACCTTCGGCCTCATAAGTGATGCGCTGGAGTGCTAGCCACCTGTCCTGAATTATATGTTGCCACTTGTTTGTTTCAATAACTGCTAACAATATTTCATTTCTATGGCCATTGCTGCGTTTCTCTCCTTATTGGAGATGCTCTTTGGGGCGAGAAAAACAGTATGTCTATCATAGTGAATCAGTTCGCCGAGTATTGTAATGTTGAGAGCTCCGAACTTTACATACGACGCAGAGAGTTCTATCGTCGTATATATGGTATTTTCAGACGCGTGCAATCGCTCTGTTAATAGTCGCATTTTATATCCTAAAAGAAACCAAGACGATCTCAGTCCGGTTCGTGCATAGTATCGCTGGCCGAGTGTTCAGTCCATTCTCTGAAAGTGCCCTGGAATCCAACACCTACATCTCCGTTACTCCAGATTGCTAACCGAAGATAATGTTAGACTCCATGACTGAGCCTGCTAGGTTCCGATCTAATGCTGATGATAGTCTCCCTAAAGCAATATCAGCGAAAGACAATCGATAGCATAGTCCTGTTGTTAAAGCCTCGGTTGTACTTTTAGTGGCTTTCAGGTTCTCCATAAGGGTACAGATACTCCGCTACAAGCTTTTGCGTGGGCAGGGGGGCTGGTAATGTTGATCGGTTCGACTATCGTGAGCGAAAGAAAATCTGGAGTACGGTCAGTTGATGTAGAATAACGAGTGAATATGGCCTGAACTCACTGTAATATATTTAAAAGCAGTCTTTTTGTGTTTAGTTAACTTGGATGTAGAGGATGATAAAGACCATTGTTTTCGGAGCACTAGATATATATATATATATATGCTTAGAATTCCTAAAATTAAAACAAAATGGCTATAGGCCCTTAGAACTCCAGTAATGCCGATGAGCTTCTGGGAGTCTTCCTAGGAGCTTATCGGTATCACTATTAATTGTTTGTCTTCGGCTTATAAATTACTTAGCAGCGCGAAAGACATGACGTTATACGCTTAGCCCTCGGTTTATGTCATTGGCGAGAGAAATGGTTTATTATCGTCTGCTGCACACTGATTTCTTGATAAGGGAAAAATACTCAGGGGTGTGCTCAGTTTTACTCGGTGATCAGAAAGCGGCAAGAGGTGAGCACTAAAATGGCATTGTCCGTGCAAAGTCAATTGATCTTTTCCCAACGGACCAAAAACAAGGTCCACGACCGGTGCAGCATCCAGGCCCGAACCGAACACTTTCATATCGACCAATCAGCGATGTCCATCGTCCACTCCGACCCGATTCCCAAGGTAATCCACCTGTGGACCTGGTTCACGTCATTCTCCAGCCCACGTCCCCCCCAGGTTGGCACGGACTTGCATTCCCCTCCATTTTTCTACTTCTTCCCCCTCTTCATTTCTTCTTTTTTTTTTTAACTTGGTATCTTTTGCGCAATCATGGTTTTACTCGACGGGAAAGAAGTCATCACAGAGGAAGAGAAGCGACTAAGGGAAGACCGCGAGAGAACAAAGTATTGGAAGGTAAGATCTCCAATTGTAGAGCTTACAAGACATTCATGCTAATTGAACAAAACAGCGTTGGGGACCGTACGTGGTGAGTTGAGCCCACGGATAGCTCTGAAACATATTGGCAGCGCTAAAAGCTATTGCATTGATGTAGGCAGAGAGACAATGGGCCACAGGTGAGCTTGCAAATCATACCAAGCCCAGGTCAGATCGAGAAATAGCAGGCTAATGTCCGATTTCCTATGATATAGTCAGAGAGGATTACAGTGAAGATGGCGACGCTTGGAGCTACTTCACTCATGATCACGCAAGATCGAGAACGTTCCGCTGGGGCGAAGATGGAATCGCCGGTGTATCTGATACACACGGCATACAGAACATTGCCTTTGCATTCTGGAATGGCGAAGAGTAAGCAGATATTCTCCTTGAACGATGTGCTTCCGGTCCCCGCATGGAGTCTGACTGGAGTACAGCGACTTCCTAAAGGAACGCCTGTTCGGTTTGTCGAACCCTCAGGGTAATCATGGCGAGAGTGTCAAGGAGGCACATTTCCATGTGGACAACACCCCGACGGTAAACTCTAAACCAACCCATTTACCTTTCATTCTGTTGACCCCGGAATACAGCATTCCTACATGAAATTCCTCTACAAGTACCCCCAGAGAAAGTTCCCCTATCAAGACCTTGTCGATGAGAACGCCAAGCGCTCACGCTTGGAGAAAGAGTATCAGATCCTGGATACCGGTATCTTCGATGAGAACCGCTACTGGGATATCTACATCGAGACTGCCAAGGATGCTGACGACGAGGAAGAATTGAACTTCCGTGTCATTGCGTATAACCGTGGCCCCGAGCCGGCTCATCTACACATCGTCCCCCATGTCTGGTTCCGAAACACGTGGGCCTGGGGTGATGAAAAGAAGACGGAAAGACCATCGATCAAAAAAGAGGGTCCGTTGGTAGCCAAATCAAAGCACAGCAAAATTGGCGAGCGATATGTCTCTTTTGCACCATCACCTCCAGTGGGATCTAGCGATGAAGATATCCAGCCTCAGATGATGTTCACCGAGAACGAGACCAACAACAAGTTGCTATGGGATACCGAGAACACCACACCCTATGTCAAAGACGCATTCCACCGCCATATCGTCGAAGAAGAGAAGGACGCAATCAACCCAGATAATGAAGGTACCAAGTTCGCTGCCTGGTACGCCTTCAACAACGGCGAGGGAGTTCCTCCCGGCGAATGTGCCGTGGTCCGTTTCAAGGTGTCCCGTAAGAAGGAAGAATTCGTCGACGAAGAAGTTCTGGACGATGTGGTTGAACAACGCCGTGCTGATGCGGATGACTTCTACTATCACCTCAACCCTCTCCCCATGAGCGATGATCTCCGCAACATCCAGCGTCAAGCCTTCTCCGGAATGATGTGGTGCAAGCAGTACTACAACTTCGTCTGGGATCAATGGGCCAACGGTGACCCCGCTGAAATTCCTCCTCCGCCAGGCCGAAAGGGCATTCGTAATGAGCAGTGGCGTCATCTGTACATTGACGATATCCTGTCCATGCCGGACTCTTGGGAGTACCCATTTTTTGCTGCGTGGGACACTGCATTCCACTGTATCCCACTGGCCATGATGGATCCCGATTTCGCAAAGAAGCAACTTGACCTCCTCACCCGTGAGTGGTACATGCACCCGAACGGTCAGCTGCCTGCGTACGAGTGGAACTTTGGCGATGTGAATCCTCCTGTGCACGCATGGGCTGTGTTCCGCACGTTCAAGATTGAGCGCAAGATGTACGGACGACAGGATTTGGACTTCCTGGAACGTGTCTTCCAGAAATTGCTGCTCAACTTCACCTGGTGGGTGAACCGCAAGGACTCTGGTGGCAAGAATGTGTTTGAGGGTGGCTTTTTGGGACTCGATAACATCGGTCTGTTCAACCGCTCGGAGCCATTGCCCACTGGCGGTGTCCTTGAGCAAGCGGACAGCACTGGCTGGATGGCCTTCTACTGTCTGACCATGCTCAACATCGCTCTCGAGCTGGCCAAGCACCGTCGCATATATGAAGACATTGCATCCAAGTTCTTCGAGCACTTCTTGCTCATCAGTGATGCAATGACCTTCCGTTCCGGCGATGACACTATCCAGTCACTCTGGAACGAAGAAGATAGCTTCTACTACGATGCCATCTCCTACGGCGGTCCATGGACCCAGCAGCTACCCATCAGATCCCTCGTCGGTTTGATCCCGCTGTACGCGGTTCTCACCCTAGAGCCCGAGCTCATCAACCAATTCCCCTCGTTCAAGCGACGCGTGGACTGGTTCATCGAGAACAAGCCAGACATCGCCGAGCGCAACATCGCCAGCATGAAGAACCGCGGCAAAGACGACCGACTCCTCCTCGCCCTCGTCAGCAAAGACCGTCTCATCAAGATCCTCGAGCGAATGCTCGACGAAACAGAGTTCCTCTCTGAGCACGGTATCCGCTCCATGTCTAAGTTCCACCAAGACAACCCCTACTCCATGGACGTCAACGGCCAAACCTTTAAAGTTGGCTACGTCCCCGGTGACTCCGACTCCTCCCTCTTCGGCGGCAACAGCAACTGGCGCGGCCCTATCTGGCTCTGTGTCAACTTCCTCCTCGTCGAGTCCCTCCTCCGCTTCCACATGTTCTACGGCGACACCCTTCAAGTAGAGTGTCCCAGGGGCTCAGGTGACTACATGCACCTCGGACACGTAGCAGAAGAACTCCAGCACCGCATGCAACACCTCTTCGCGCGCAACGACGAAGGCCGCCGCGCCGTCAACGCCGGCTCAGACCTCCTCGATTTCGACGAGCACTGGAAGGACAACCTCTGGTTCCACGAGTTCTTCGATGGTGACAGCGGACGCGGACTGGGTACATCGCACCAGTGTGGATGGACAGGTCTAATCGCCAAGATCATCCACGACACCGGTGTCAACTGTCGTTTACCACAGACACCGCGATCACCCTTTGCCGCGGCATCGCACTACTTCGACGACATCTTCTCCCGTTCCGGTCGACCGCGTGGCTCCAGCCGTCCGTCTATCCGTCGTTCATCGACTACACGTTCCATCGGGAACCGTAGTGATTTCTACTCTGGTGAGGCTACGCCTGCTGCAACGGTGGATGACGACGGCCAGAGTCGCGGTGCTAGTCGTGCAGGCAGTCGGAGGGGTAGTACTGCGGATCCTGATAACCAGGATCATGTGGACCACTATGTGGAGAGTCAGTTGCAGCGGGTTCGCAGCTCTGCTTCAATTGCTGCGTATGAGGATGAGTTTGAGACGAGGGCCGATAGGGCTGAGAAGGAGAATGGGCAGAAGTGATAGTCTTGATGGCTTTGATGTTGTCATCTCTTACATTACATTCGTCTTCCGTTTGATCATGTGCCTTCTACCTAGGCTTCTCTCTCTCCTTTCTCCTCTCTCATCATTTGCATATTTTGTTTCTTGACGCGATGATAACGACCTTGTTGTCTGTTACGACTGTTTCTTTCTTGTTTCCTTTCACATATGTTGCATCTGCTATCTATCATTTACAACCTATTCATACATACATTTTTTTCGGAGTATAGTCTTGATTTATAGTGCATTTGATAGCGAAGTAAACATTAATGATATCATTCCCAAACAGACGGGACCTACCTGTTCCCTGTGCCTAGGCATATCAAATCACCTCTGATGAGGTCAAGATGTATAGGTTTCAAAAAAATTTTTAAGTCATCGCGCAGATTGACGGGCGATCAGAACGACGCATCGGGTCCACACAATACGGAAGGCAGGCAAACACCAAGGCAAACAGGTTGAGGGATAGGAAATACACTCAACCCGCTAGACCAAGATGTCCACCGTACCTTGTAGGACTCAAGCAAACACCGAACTAGAAGACACCAATAATGGATGAATTTGTGCAATTGACAGGTAATTCGAACAAAACAAAATGAAGGCAGAAAAAGGAACTCTTAGAATTCCCCTTTCCGCCTACGAACGCTACCGTTCATCCGGGACGATGTGCTATAATCTAACCATCCCCTCAAACGCAGAGGCTAATTTACATTTACAAAGCATCGGAAAGAGCCTTGTTCATCTTGGCGATCTTGGAAGAAACGCTGAGGTCAACGGTGCGGTCACCGATCTCAACGATGAGTCCACCAACGAGGTCGGGGTTGACCTAACAGAGTTAGTAAATAGCCACAAAACAAACTCCATCAAATAAAACGCACCTTGGCAACAACCTTGAGCTTCTTGCCCTGGCTGAACTGAGACTTAGCAACAGCCTTCTCAAGACGGTTGAGGGTCTTGGCATCGAGCTCCTGCGAAAGTTTTAGCTTTTATATCTTTTTTTTTCCCCGCAACATAGCCCAAAGAATCCGTACCTGAGCACTGGTGATGTTAAGATCGATCTCGCCGCGGTGAGCACCCATCAGGGTAGCGAACTTCTCACAGACACCCTCGAGGGCACCGAGACGGTTGTTCTCGGCGAGAGTCTCGAGGAAGTTCTGGAGGATACCGGCCTTATCAGCACCGGCGACCTTGGCGAGCTCTTCGACGATAGACTTCTTGTCGGCGACGGTGAGCATGGGGGCACCGAGGATGGAGACGAGCTTCTTGTCAGTCTTGAGGGTCTCGCCGAGGGTAGCGATAGCACGGGCAGTCTGGTCGAGAGCAGCGGACTTGGCGGAAGCGGTGTACTAGTGAATCAAAAGGTCAGAATAAGGATTCATTCTGGATATGCTTGCGTCTTGGTGAGGATTTGAAGATTGGTTTTGAGTGTGGGAGGGGTCGGGGAAAGACGGGACATCGTCGTGAGACATCAAACAACAGTCGCAACAAGACCGAGGCAATGGAGGTGCATACCAGAGCAGAGGCGTAGGTGCCATCAACGCCGAACAGAGCGACGGGAGCGCGGGTCTCCTGGGCCGGGGTGGCATAGGACCTGATGCCGTTAACGGCGGCGGTGCGAGGAACGGAGAACTGGGTGGCACGCAGGCCAGCGCGGGCGAAGCGAGCGGACATCATTGTGCAATTGGCTGGAGGAGGGCCTCGGGGAGGGAGGGACACAGAGGGTTGAATGGGGAGGTGATATCGACGTTCCGAGTGCTTGCTTGGTCAAGGATGCAAGGTTGAGACCTCCGGGCCGAATGTTCCCGTGATCACGTGAACACACAGAAGGATAGTCACGTGCTTACAATGCTTGGCGGCTACGACGTAGCTTTTGATTTTGGATCATCACATTTGATTATTTGAATTTGGCCATAATATTTGGTGAGATAAAATGGGCTATTCCCACACAGTCGATCGAGATCATGTATGACTTCAAATATATGGAGATCGGCTCAATTTTCGGGATTAATTACACGCTCAGGCCAAAACACATTAAAGCCTAAGAAGCGCCCCCTTTACAAGAAATAATATAATATCCATGAATTCATCGTTTCGGTCTTCGCGTCAGGTCAAGCCCCAAACGCCAAAAAGCCCAAGCTAAAATACTGCAATTCATGCACCACCCGAAACGCCGTTGAGATATCCTTTCCGTAGACCAGCCTCCCTGACTATAGAGATCAGATGCAAAACACAATTACTACCCATTTTCCCGATTCAACCCTTAGTCGCTGCGTAACATACTATCCACCAAATCACCCAGCGGTCCCCAGAAATCCTTCCCACTGGCCAGCTTGTGCTCATCAATGAACAAGACATAGTGCTTGAAGCTGGTGTTGAGGTGAGGTTCGAGGCCGAGGTGTACTACCACTGGGTAATGGTGGCAGTAGATGTGGGCGTAGACACGGTATAGACGCTTGAAGATCTGGCGGAGAAGACTGGGGAAGGTCTTTGGGAAGGGGACACCTGGAAGGAAAACATGGGTGAGCAATAGATCTACTATTAACGAATGACTCGTGAGCATACCGATCCGGCTAGGGAACATCTGTTCGTTGTCGACGTTGCTTTGAACCCATGTCATCAAGTGTTCAATGTATTCCGGGGCCGACATCTTCGTTGGGCGCTTAAAGTTCTCCGAGTCTTGCCAGAGGTACTCGAACCTATCCATTGTAAGCCGGGGGTCAACCACCTGCCGAGGAAGTATCATACTCATCTGTAGCCTTCATCTCGGGACATGTCTGCGGTGAGCAAAATTCAGTTATTGAGCCGTACAGAAGGTTGATCTGATTGTAGAAGTCGACAACTAAATCAAAACATTAGCAGATGTACTCAGTATAACTCCGGAAGAGCTGACTCACTATTGACAGCGAGCCATTCATTCTGATCTTCGCCTTCAGGCAGCTTCACAGCTTTGCGTAAGCTACCACTACCAAGGGTGGCTTCGGCGAACTGTCGTAGCTGATAACTGCTCGTGCCCTTGGCGGCCGAGCGGGGCTTGAAGGGGGCGCGTGTGCGTGCATTGCTGGGAGGTGTTAGTCCAAGACAGCCTTGTTTGAGTGCGCGCACCGCAGGCGACAGGTAGGATGGAGGCTCCGAGAGGGGGGCATTGGAAGTGCGAGTAGTCTGATATAGAGCGGACGGGCTGACAACGGAAGGGAGACGTGGTTGCTGGCAGAGAGAGGTCTCGCCGGGGGAAGGGTAATGAGCAATGGGAGGGGTAGCGGGGACAGACATGGTGGTGATGAACGAAGACATATTCACTCAGGCTCGATAAAAAAAGTATTCCCTTTCGGTAGGGGTGTATTTCGGCGGGGTTTCGCTGATCGCGTTGCCTACATTCCAATCTCAGATATCAGTTGCTGTTTAAGATTTGAGGAATGTGATTAGATGTGCGGATGTACTGACGTGCAGACAATTTCAACGAGGCGTATCTAACAATGATTCTGGATGATAGGTATGAGAGGAATGCGCAAGGAGAGAGATGTTATCGGGTTTCAGCTCCCCAAATTCCTAGAGTGAGATCCGATCCGTTGACCACGTTGCCCCAGTTACCGCCTCTACGTCACAGGTATAAGAAATATTTTAAATGTATACCACCGAACCATTCAATTTTAATATCAATTATACATGGCGAATAGCCAGAGGCCTATATTTGCGGGGGTTTTTTGCTCGGCACAAGGGGAATATTTAATCAAACGAAAATCAAGCATAGCCTGCACGGCAGGCAAGCAAATGTGCACACCTAGAGACATCTAGTGTACGTCTAGAGTTCTAGATCGGGTAGCCTTCATTCTCCTCAGGCAGTCGTTCTCGAACAGTCTCTCCATAAACCGTCAGCGGGATAGCAATCTCGAATGATTCACAGTTCAAATGCTCCATGGCTGACAGCACCGTGCCGCGATCATCTGACGACAAAGCCTCAAGTAAGCGAATTCCCGAGGGTTGGGCCCCTTGCTCGCCTCGAACACTAGATGTCACAAACTCAAATCGCAGTTCCCAATCGAGAGTCACACCGCTCGTCAATATTGAAGGGGTGGCTGTGATAGGGATAGCCGGGCTAAAAGCCACTCGGGTGGCATGGAGCGTGTTCTCGAACAGAGAAGCATGGATGCGCCGCGTGGTTCGGTGAATGCTGGCATTTGACCGGACAGCCAAATTAGGGGTAACTTTTTCGGACGTCTCCAGCGAAGCACGTACAGCGTAGCATGGAATATTGGCATCTCCAAAATCCATAGTAGCGATAATGGTCTCTCCAAGTCGGTGAACTGGTCGGTTCAAAACGACCACGGCGATACGTTTGCCTTCGCGGGCAATCTCAAAGCGATTGGGGCTGCGACGAGAGTTCGCGGCCTGGTTGCTGCGAAGGATAGCAAAGTCGATGACATCCTTCGAAGTAAGTAACTGGGGTAATCCTTCAACGCTAGGTCGTCTCGACGGCGTAGCACCAGGTGGGAACAGCGTGTTGGAACGCGCACGTTGCTCCAAAATTTCATCCACAAAACCAAGGAAATCGGCCGCGGAATGGTGAGATTTACTCATACTTTGGTTATTTGTTGTCACAGGCATCACTGGCCCGAGCTTTTGCACCTTCGCTTCATCCCGTAGAAGTACGTAAGGTGACATCAAGTCATGCCCGAGGATATCTCCCTTTTCTATAAAAATGTAAGACCCTGGGATGGAAGGCAAAGTGAAGAATGTAACTTACCATTCACGCCACTGAAAACGCGGAAGGGTATATTGATGCGATTGACCTTTTGGGGCTCGTTAGGCCCGCTAGGTCGCTGAGTTCCAATGACCAAATTATATGAGATCTTGATTGCTTTCCCTTTATGACTCGCCGGGAGTCCTTTGGGAAGAGCGAACGAGAAAGAATAGGACTGTTCCTCTCCTGGTGCCAGTCGGAGGTCAACAAAGAGCAGCGACTGTGATGTGGACAACAACGGAATTGATCTCGACGATGTAACACCACGCATTTCTCGTAGACCGTCCAATTCATTATTTGAAAGAAGACCACTGATGGATTCCTCAATAGTGTTCCATTTGAGTGCGCCCCAGAACCCACCAGTCTTTCGTGGTCGCTCGGCTGTTGGAGTTGGGCGTCCAGGAAGTCCACCTGAACCCGGTTGCCCACCAACAACTCCCTTTCGCTTGACTTCGTCAAAGGCTGCCTGGTTCACCAGTGATCCATCGACCGTGAATGATGCGCTGACCTGCGCATAGCCCATCAGCAGCGCCTGGCTGTTGGAGGCTTTGGAGGGAGATGGAACTACGCTCGAATGATGCCGCGCATGACGTATAGAAGGGGGAGCCCGCGCACCCTGTACCGAATAATTTGTGTATTCGGACCCGATGGTCTCGGTGGAGTGGTCGCTGATGGAGTAGAACTCCCCGCTGCTCCGGCTACTCCCATTCACGCTTGTGGCTGATATAATCCGGGTTAGTTGCTGGTGCGCCGGTCCAGTCAGACCTTGTGCATCTCTGACAGCGGATCTTCCTCCGGTTGATGATGTACCATTCGTTGTCGCCGACTTTGGTGATGGAGTGCGCACGGTGCGATTGTTAGTTGATTCGGTGGATGGCGTGGCCGGAAACTTAAAATCGAGAGAAGGTGGTTGGGGCCGCCGTGAAGGTCGACGCAATGGCTCTGTTGCACCTATCGGGCTAGTCGCTAGAGATCCAGGGCGGCTGGCTCGCCCCAGGTGGGAGGTATCAACTCTCAGGCTGCCGTTGGGATGCTCGTTGGGAGCCTCAGTCAACGGAAATGGAAAGGCATGAGAGGGGGTTCTCGCTGATCACAGACAGTCGTTAGTTGAAGAGCCATAAAGCACATATTTGCACTGTCCATCGTATACCTTTTTTGTAAGAATCCTCGCAGCTATTATTCCTCCGCGGCATGATCTGGAGACTTGCCGACCGCCCATGACCCCTGGCTGGCTGATGCCGATTGTAATTGTGCGGGGAAGGCGTCGGATCGGGTTGACCTTCACTATCAATGGAGAGGATGGAGACGGATCGTTTATGGTTGTGACCTGGTTGCCATGCTCGCGGTGTAGAGGGGCCACTGTTCGGAGGAAAGCTATGGGAGCCGACTAACGGAGAGCTCAGGGACGAGGCTGTCCGGTGATAAGGCTTTCGTTGCGAGCTGGTAGAATATGATCGCCGGCTAGAAAAGAGAGTTTGGGGTGATTTGAATCCGAAGAAAGAGTCCGAGTTCGAGTTAGGTGTGTGATTCGCGACTCGAGAGGTCTTCCGTGAATGTTGACCTCCTTCACCCGCATTATTGGCATCGGCGCCAGTATCGGCAACGTTCTTGAATGTTATAGTACATTCAACATCCTCTCCTGCAAATATAGTTTGGTCCTTCCATTTCACGAAGACTTGGATGTTGGATGGCATGGCGGTCGTGTCAGCATGTGGGCTGCAGTTCGAGGGGGGCCAAGGCCTGGGGGGAATTGCCGGCACGATGAGCTGTAGTTAGGTCGAAGCTTGGTAAAATATGCCAACACTCGCATCCTGTCAACCCGAATGAACCATGCTGATTGTAGAGTTGAAGATGTGTTGCCGAGGGAGTTGCGTGGCGATGATATCCTTGCTAGCTCCACCGCGAACTACGGGCTAGATGACATATGATACCCACCCTATCCTACGACTAAGTAGTACATCGATATATAGCAAATATGTTGTTTACGTCCAACATTAGAGTAGAGAAAGGTCACATGTGATATTATTTATTGTACAGGCGCAAATTTAAAACCATATCTAACATAATATAAATGTACACAGACTATCTTCGCTCGCGATTTTTGTCATCATACAGTACATGGAAGTCTGCAAGGGGCCGCGTGCGATTATTCGAAGGGCGAAGACCAAGCTCAGCCATACGACTCCAGATTCTATCGTGTCGGTTCTCCCATCGCTTGCGTCGACTCTCCATCTCGTCCTCCGATGGGCGCCATTTGCTCTTCAGAATTCGGCGAATAGCTTCCGGGGATATCTCAAACTCCTCCGCAAGGACTGCGGTCGTGAATTGTTCGGGAGCCTTGGCATGAAGATGACGGATTCCATCGAGGGCATCAGGTGAAAGCTTCTTGGGTGGGTTCCAACCACCGGCGAACTTGTCCTTCAAAGCAGCTTTTTGCACTTGCCACGCCTCAGGCTTTCTCTTTCCCCTTTGCTCTGAGAACTGTTTCCCTTTTTCGGCTCTATCTTGCCAGTGTTTGCGGGGCTCCTTGTCGGCCGCCCTGCGAGTCTCGTTGCGGAAAGTTCTGCGCTCTCTGTCGGTTCTTCCCTTGCTATTTTCTGGGCTCCTTCGCTGGTCCGTAGGGTGACCTTTATGGGTATTCCATCCGCCTTTCTTGCCGAATAAGTCGTAATCCTTCTTCTCTGGTGTTTTGTGTTGAGAAGGCACGGTATCATCAGCGACGGCCGGAGTTTCAGGGGCTGCGGGCGCTGGTTGATCATTCTGGGAAGTATGCAAGCGCGGTATTGAACTGAAGGATCGTTGAAGCTGGGAATTTGAAGAGAAAAGAGGAGCATGGGCAAGAGGTTGGTGATAGGGGTTTATTGAAGAAGCGCCCAAGTTACTGGTGAACTGAGAGCGGAAAACATTGCGCAGAACGGTAGGCAAGGCCAGCGTTGATGACGCAGCGCATTTGGTGGCCATCTTAAGAGTCACCTGTAGATGGAAAAAGAGGAAGTAACGAGCAGAGCAAAGTTGACAATGGACGAATGTGAGATCTGGAAGTTCAGCGAAGGGAAAATATCCGGTGGCGATAAGAAAACACGCGATAAGATCACCAAATGTTGGTGGCCTGAGAAATATGGCATGCCAGTTCGTACGTTTTCGAGTTTTGTATACTTATGTACTATGTGCCTGGCTTAATATTAACTGGTTCCAGCTGTATTCATTATATAGAGAGAAGTTATGGATGAGATAGACGTTGTTTTTTTGAACTATCCCAACAAGATTAGTCGTCTGCTTATGCGGCCTTTTGATGTCGTGAGGGTATTTTCTCTCCCTTCTCATGCTTCTAGGTAGAAGCCTAAAATTGGCAGAAAACCATAAAATGTATAGACGCCGCTTCTATGTATAACCTTTGACTGTGCCCTATATCTACACCAATCGTCCTACGTCTACCCAAGTATAAGACAGTCTAACTAACATGACTGGCAGATCTACCGAGGACATGACTCTATATAATCTCTGTCTCCAGTTCCAGTTCGATGTGTATCTTTATTCACAAAATATATATTGTCTGCAAACACGAACCAATATATATCGAGCTATAGTAGCCAGCGATCACCCATTACCCGCACCCGAATTATTTTTTTATTACTCGACGTAATAGTTTTCATTCTATACTAGCTGCATCCGCGTCAAAGAGCTCCAATGAAAAGTATTTAAACAGATACGAAAAGCTGAGATGCCATGTAATTCCTGTTTCACGAAACAAACTCATCATCATGGTAGGAACGCATCCTCGGTTGAACATGTTTTTGGAACACAGTATCGATTTTGGCTTTGGTTTTTGGTATGAGATCGAGAATGTAAAAGAAGCACACAATTGTGGCCGCGAGCGACAATCTACCAAAGATAAATCCGATTTTAGCTTTGAGGTTCTGCAGCAAACGAAAACATCTATGAAGGAAAAGATCAACACATCCCTGCATCAAAATCCACCATATATGACACCACAAAGAATATGATGATGCCGAAAATGGCTTGTGTGGCCGTGGCCGTCGCAAGAGTAGTGGTTCTTACACGAAGAGTGACTGATGAGACTTCACCAAGAAGAACGACAGCCATTCTCTGCCATCAATAGTGGCTGGTTTCGATGACAATGTCGAATCGGACATCCTTAGATTTGTGTTGTGAGGCCGAGAAACATACCAGCTTGAGCTAATCTCATGGCCTTTTATTTTGGCTATGCTTGGGCAGCTACCTTCATCGCCGGCGGAGACAATGGTACCTGGCTCATGATGCACTCTTCGGCCCCAAGCGCCGCCATTCTTCTTGTCGTTGCAATTAACTCGTCCACCTACGATCTGCTTCCGCATGGATGGCTCAAGGTAGTCAAAGATACATCTGATATGTTGTACTGCTGGTACGTAGAAGCCAAAGGGATGGAGGGAAAGGTTGAGTTGTTCAGATAGCCAGATAGCTTCTTTCAAATTTCCAGCATTGATCTCTAGATGTTTGTACAGACTGGTTAACTAATTTCCCTTTGATCCCAAATTTCTGCATGTTTGATTTTGTATACTTCAAAAGAAATATAAGATATACGTCATATCGCATCGAAGCCATATTTTGTCCAGTCAGTTTCCACCTTCCTTTGAACCTCAATAGGATATGAACCCTTGAAAGATCCAACCTTCCAAGGAAGCTCTTCATCAACAAACTCGCACGGAAGCATGCAACACTTCACTACCTTTTTGTTGTTGCGGTCTGGCTTTTGACCGTATGCAACATACGGAATTAAGGGAATATTTCCATATTCATCAAACAGAAACTCGCAAGTTCCAGCCTCACAGCGGGTAGCCTCTGCCCATATCAGGTCCCGAAGATCAGTAGGATCAATATCCTCTCCGACTAAGAACACCTTTGGGATGTACCATCCAGGCTTTGAGCCAAATACCACATGCCCAAGTTTGGTGGAAAATTCATCCATGTTGGTATTCAAGTCGCAAAGCTTCTTTCGGTCGACTTGAATGGCGAGCCAATGCGCATGCGATTCAAAGGGACACCAAACCATTTGAATGGGCAACCCAGCACTTTGGCAAATACTCAATACCTCCGCAGCTATCATCACCGCCCACACGGTATGACTCTCTTCGGTGGCTCGTCCAGTAATACAGATGGGTAGGATTGGATCTTCACGGTAAGTGATGGCATTCACTTTGAAAATCGGACACTCCTTGGTGCGTCCTGGATAGACCAAACCGTGATACTCCATCATCGGCCCTTCCGGTGCAGTCTCAGATATCGAAGCGAATCCCTCCATCACAATTTCTGCATTTGCAGGAACACGAAGATTATTTGTTTCGCACTTGACCACGTCCACCGGCTTTCCAACCAGAGCACCGATGTACCCAGCCTCATCTTGCCCCTTGGGAATTGGCATACCGCCCACCATAATCGCGGCTGGTGGAACTCCAAAACACAAGGCCCATGGCATATCCTGCCCGATGGCTCTCCACTCCTCAAAAATGACCCCGATATCTTGTTTTGGGATGATCGGTCCAACAAGTGTACGCTTGCCGTGGACCATAGCCCGCGTGATGGACCAGTTCGTCCAAGTTCCATTTGGCTTTTGGACAATATGCATGCCAAAAGTTTCTATGAACTTCCCACCATCATGCTGGTGTAAAAGAGGAGTCGGAAGAGTGGTGAGATCGATTTCGTCGCCGAACATCTTATATTCTTTGACTGGCCCAGACTCGACTCCATTGGGAGGCAGCGGCTGAAGGTTCTTAGCTTCATTGATTTTGTTAATAATTTCCCTCCCTGTTGCAGAGGAAGGTAGCCCTAGACTTTTCGCAATCCGCCCAAGTCTCTGACCAGGAACGCGGCTTAGTCCCACGGGTGCTCCAAGGACGCGGAAGAGCCCGTTGCCTTTCCGACCCATGATGTTTTCGAACAGGGGTGCTTTATCCTCGGTTTCATAGACCCTGCGAGTTATTGCCGCAAGCTCCATTTCAGGATCTATCTCTTCTTTGATAATGAGAAGGTCATTTTCATCATCGAGCTCCTTTAGAAACTGGCGTAGGTCCGCAGCCGCTTCTGAATGGGTTTGGTACGATATCATGATGTGTCAACACAAAATGGTGAAATATGGAAGATGGAAGGTGCGACTCTGGAGTCCGCTATACAACGATACTCTCATTATGCAATGGTATATGCTTTACATGATGGGGGTACCCCGATTTGGAGATCGACTGCAGCTATGTAACAGGATTTGTGCAACACTTGGCACGATCGACATTACATCTCACACCAAAATTGTGGCGTTCTGAGGGAACCTAATCAGGAATTGCGCATGATGCACTGACGTTAGGGTCTACACTCTGCCCATTTTAGGAACTACGAACACTTATCTGGGATATCTTCATGTGAACAGTTTGCTTTCTGTCATGATCGTTAACCTCGTTTTCATCCCTGATCTTATTCCTGACTACCCATTCTTTGACCATGGACGTTCTCAAGTCTAGCTCCTATTACACCGCGCCCGCTGAAAGCCATACTCAACGTTTGCCCCCAAGAAAAAGAATCATCGTTGCCCTCACTGGTGCAACGGGTTCTATTTTAGGGATCAAAACACTCATTGCTCTGCGCCAACTGAACGTGGAAACCCACCTGGTGGTCAGCAAATGGGCCAAGGCGACTATAAAATATGAAACCGACTACACCATTTCTAATATACGAGCCCTTGCGGACTATGTATATAGCACCAATGATATGGCTGCGCCTATAGCGAGTGGATCATTTCGTGTTGACGGTATGATCGTCGTGCCCTGCAGTGTCAAAACACTGGCATCAATCAGCTCAGGTATCTGCGATGATCTCATTTCCCGTGCAGCAGACGTCATCCTCAAGGAGCGACGTAAGCTTGTTTTAGCAGTGAGGGAAACTCCCCTGAGCTCCATCCACCTACGCAATATGACCACTGTAACGGAAGCTGGCGCTATCATCTTCCCTCCTGTGCCAGCTTATTATATCAAGCCCTCGTCAATAGATGACTTGATTGACCACAGTGTTGGCAGGATGTTGGATCTTTTTGATCTGGATACAGCAGGATTTGAGAGATGGACGGGGTGGAAGAAAGAGTGACATGTCTTGATGGTGACTGTCGATCATCAATATTGCGACTGCGGGGTATACCGATTTTATTGTAAGATTGCAAGTTTCCGCAAACATTGGAATATCATATCTGTGAACGTAAATCAATATCCGTGAAAAAAAGGGGTGGACTAAGGGTAGGTTGCTTGTCAGTTTAGGTTGAGTATTTTCCGCAACTATATAGAGACGGGATCATGATAGACTCAGCCTCACTGAGGACTGTCATGGCCTAGACATCATCTGTGGTGCCTTCATCGCGACTTCAAAAGCGTTGGAATTCCTCGAAATCCAAGACAGCGCTCACACCGTCTTTGACAAGGGACAATACCGTCAGGAGGCCTCGATCTGGATCACCGATCATCCCGTTGTTGGGGTTTCCGACTTACAATAGCCCATCTTGTTCAGAGGTAACGATAAAAATACCAACAATTGCTGAAATTATGATACTATCACAAGAAACTGTATATATGATGTGAAGACATGGTAATATTTCATACATATAGTCCCGAGAGAGTCCAAACACAGTAGTTACATGACCACCTAGTCGCCATTCTCACCGCAAGCTTAATAGTTTCCAATATGGCAGCATTCAGCAATTGGTTACAATCTCTACTCAAATGGGCCCTCGGTTATCCTTGAGACCGAGCCGAGGAACCAGAATATGAACATCCCCTAGAGCACCGTAATTAGCTCCAGATATTCTTTCTACCCGCGCACCTCATCATGTCCGAGAACATTTACACTCGTTTCAGGGTCACTATTTCTGAGCCATGCATAGCTGATGTTGAGTCGATCGGCCGGACCAGTTTAACGGAATTATCCCAAAGTAGAAAAGTCCAAACCTAGGACTTGGTTCATGGCGATTCTAACATGATTTAGTGTATGGCTGGAACTACTCCCCACCAATAGGTCCAACTAACTCGTGTTGTTAATGTCAGACCACCACGATGTGTATCCCACTTGCTCCCTCGGAGCATCCCAACCAGCTTCTACAGAAGCTAGGCGCCTCCCACAATCCGGACTATTTTCGATCATCTCTCTACAGACCCCTCTGTCTGTGTAGTGATTTTCTCACGGTCTGACGAAAGAGCATATTCAGTTGGCATAGATCTTGAATGGGCTTCCAAAGAAGGTTCATCTTTTAGTCCCCGACCGGACAAGCATGTTGACCCCGCCAGACGTGCCACCGCCCTCAAACGGTTAGGAGTTGAGTTTCAGGAGTATATTAAAAGTATTGAGAAGTGCGAGAAACGTATGGAACCCTATTTTCTGTTAATTACATCATTCACCACCTTTGTGCAAACTCAATGCATATAATTGAACTATTCATGCTGGCAACAAACCATCCATATAGCTGTTATTTGTGACGTACATGGTTTTGCACTAGGAATGGCAGCCGATTTGTGCTCAGCTACTGATATTCGAATTTGCTCCAAAGGCACAATATTCTGTGTCTAGGAGGTTGACATCGGAATTCTGGCACGGCTGCCCAAATTTGTAGGGTCGTACAGCTGGGTCAAAGACGTGGCGATGATGGGACGAAACTTTGATGCGGATGGGAAGAAGCTCTTGAAGAAGCGTTTAGGATTGCCAGAAATCTGAGCGAAAAGAGCCCGGTAGCTGTACGGATGGTCAACCATTCCTTGGATCACAGTCAAGATCGCACCGTTGCAGAGGGTATGTATAAAACTTGATTCCGGCTCCTTCATGTGCAACAAGGGACACCAATGTTAATAACTTATTAGGGTTTCAATACCAGCTGGCTTATAATACCGCAGTACTTCAAACAACGATGTTCCAGTTGCTATAAAGGTCTTGATGTCGAAGATGGTACCGACTTTTGAGAAGCTCTGGTGAGAATATAAAGGCAGTACCTCCTAGTTTCATTATTCAAATTTCATGTAGTTGGAGATGCTACAATTTGTCAGAGTTTCATGGCAGCCATTAGATTATCACCACGTCACCAGTATCCATCTCACTTCTGTTGATTAGTCCTTTCTTCTTTTAGCCACCATCAGCTCTTGATGTAATGTCAACAGTCTCACTTAATGTACAAGAGCGAAATATCTACTGAGTACGACTGCTTCGTATATTGAGGGCATTACTCTCAAGTACGGCAGGTTTTTGGGTCCATCGTGCCAACCGGCTTTCTCGCTGAGAGAAGTTAACCAGCAGTTATGAATCAACATTTATACTTGTGTATGTAGTCTTCTAAAAGTCTAGAAATATCCCGTATCAAAGGTGTCCCACTAACAAATGACGGGATAACTAGTTCGCCTTTGGATTCTAAAAGACTCCAGAAATGACCTTAAAAAAGACCGATAAGCTAGACTTTCTCTACGGGATGTACGACCTAGTGATTAAGATTAGGACAGGACTGATACGACAAACCTAAAAGGACCCCTTTCGCCCTCTGCTCAGGGAAAACTGACCCACATCATCCGCTCTCAGTGGGAGCAGTGGAAATTATTCAAGGGCGATCACCAGGGGATCGTATAATGTATCGACAAACGAGTGTGTCAATCTACTAGAGGAAATTCCCATATACGCTGACTTTAAGTATGTCTGTAAGGCTCTGCCCCTAATAGTCCGTATAATACCTGGACGTTCCTGTATCTAGTATGTGACGTCATTGAAGAATTTAGGTGGAGTTTTTCGTGGACGCAGGACAAGGGCGTAATTTGCCATCCACTGAGGTACCGGTCGGGACAATTGAAGCATCACATATCAGAGATGATAATATCTTTCCCGAGTTTAATTCGACCCAGGGTCAAAAGTCTCCGACAAGCCTGGTCTTCGGAGGAATTACACCGCTTGCTCCATATCAAATATTGGATTTGTGGATATTTTGCTCGGAGGATCACCCTCTATGGTTTAGCTTGACACGAAATTCCCAACTTCTAGCCGGATGACTCGGCAATAGTAGTGAGTTTGGGTTCGATGGCTGCTAACCTTGGAACTGATCGACGCAACGTGCAGAATTCTCTAGAACAACTTTAATGCTTGGATCCACACCTAGCAGAGATTTCATTGGTGATGTGTAAGGACGGAAAATGGCGCGGCTCAGGGCCCACGTGGACATGTACATCCAAGACATGTAAAACCTGTAAGTTATAGAAAGATATTTGATATAAAAGGCCATGTGTCTTGTCTGTCCTCTTAGCGCTATTATTCTTCATTTTCCCACAAATTCATAATTTACTTACTATAATAATGAGTGTCACTTTCGAGGTTTTCCGCGGCTCCAAGGAGGGCAAGATCGTGGCCGACAAGACCACCCGTACCCTACAGCCCAACGAGGTCTACATCGAGACAACACACTCCGGTCTATGCGGCACAGATGAGCATTACCTCTCTTCCGGCATGGCTCTCGGCCATGAAGGTGTCGGTATCGTTCGCCAGCTCGGCCGGGACGTCACCAATGTAAAGGTTGGAGCCCGCGTAGGATACGGATACACACACTACGTGTGTGGAAACTGTTCAAAGTGCTTGACGGGTACGAGTTCCCCCCAAAACAAGATCAACAAGTTGACTAATAGTAATCAAAAACTAGGCTGGGACCAATACTGCGAGAATAAGAAGGAATATGGCTCTCACGACCACGACCTGGGCTCGTTCAGCGGCGGCACCGTTTGGGACGCTGGATGTGTCGTCCCCATCCCGGACGGCTATGAATCTGCCGATGCCGCGCCCCTGATGTGCGCCGGCGCCACCGTCTGGACCTGTCTGACGGAGTACGGTGTCAAGCCAACGGACCGGGTAGCTGTCATGGGTATCGGTGGTCTTGGCCACCTGGCAATCAAGCTCGCTTCAGCAATGGGTTGCCATGTTGTTGTTTTATCGAGCTCGGAGGCGAAGCGCGAGGAGGCTCTGAAGTTCGGTGCGTCTGAATACCACGTCTTCCGCAAGGGCGAGGAAATGAAGGACTTCAAGCCTGTGAACCACCTGCTGCTCTGCGGCAGCGCCAATGTCGACTACCCTAGCCTGATCCCGCTTATGGACGTGCATGGCTCAATCTACCCCTTGACAGTCGACTTTGCTCCCTCACCGGTTCCCCTTCTGTTCATGAATATCAAGGGTATCCGTATCCAGGGTTCGCTTGTTGCATCGCGCCGCAGTCTGCGTACATTGCTTGAGTTTGCTGCCGCTAAGAAGATTACCCCAACTAGCATGACGTTCCCCTTGACCAAGGATGGTGTCGAGGCTGCTATGCAGACTCTACGTGATGGAAAGATGAGATACCGCGGTGTTCTGGTTCGGGAGTAAACAATGATGGCCATCGATAGAGAGGTTTTCATAGCCAGCATGTATTATATTGACACTATTAGCATAAATTTTATAGATATGGCAAGTGCAGGTGCAACACAAGCGAAAGTGAGATAATACGTGAGGTATGCTTAACATTATGGCGGTCGATGTAGCTAATGAGACGCTTGAGGGAGGCAGGCTGCCGCGAGATCTTTGACCCGATAACTTCAACAGCAAGTTTTCGTCCTACGATCGCATGACCTGCATCATTAAAGGCTTAGTACCGTTCTACGACGATATTGCCGTATCTGAAATCAACAATACTGAGTGAAGGCTAGTCTGCTGTGAGTTTACGACATACCTCAAACAAATACCAAGCGTGCCGAGGATAGCAAGACGAAGCCCCACGCCACTTATTGTAAAATAGGTGCCGTTATTGAGTTTTGACAGAAGAATCAGGATATAAGATATCAAATCTGAACATATAAGGCAGAATTTGCCTGGTTAGGTCCCTTATACAGGTCAGCTGACAGAGCGGACTCAGCGGCGCTCCTGAAGGCATCTGGGAACTTGTCCTGTCACCACAAAGATTCTGGCAACGTGAATCACCTATTAAGCAATACATACCATGACATCTGATCTTCTGAATGATTCAAAAAAATTATTGATGCCGGATTAAAACCCATGCTACAGCTCGCTGGCATTTGACTTTCTTAACACCACTGACTTTTCCACTCTTCGCGCTTGCTCCTACAAAGATTTGCCCTTCTATATTTATCACAAAATGCCCGATCACCCTCAAGAACTCACAAGGCAGACCCGCCAATTGCTTCTTTTTCAGATGTTGACTTAATACCGAACAATACATCAGTGGAGGCTACATCACCCAAAGACCCCATGATCCCAGAGAAAAGAGTGAATGCCAGGAGGGGCTAAATGATGGCATACAGAAGGGCTAGGAGTAAGGTTAAGAAGGAGGCTGCGATTCAGCGAGAATCTCAGTCGAGACAAGGTCTCAACCCTCTCGCAGCACCATAGACTGGAAGGATACCAGAAACGACTCAATCCAAGCAATCACCCCAAAGAATTCCCATGGAGCAGGCTACTCCTCAGAATCAATTTACCGGACCAGCTACCGCAGAGTCCATTATCAACCACCTCTCCAATCTCGATTTACAACACTCAGCCCCTCCATACCTGATCTATCACTTCTTCTACGGAACACTAGCAGTACCTTCACTCCTCCAGCAAATCATTTATCTACCAGATAAACAGAAAGTACGCAAAGCTAATGTCATCGGATACACCATTGCCGAATGGGGCGACTATCCCGCTATAATAGAGGGTCATCCTTACCAGGAGATCGACGGGTATGCATACATCGTGCAATCCGAGGAATAGGCATTGGTACTTGTCAATTATGCAACGAAAGCTTATGAGTCATCGCGCTGCTGGATCTATTTCACCGATGGGAAGAGGCCTGCTGGGTTGGTGGTATGACGTTCATGTATGGTGGGGACACGAATGCTTTGGTAGCAGCGATTTGATCTGAATCTTTAGAATCGGCAGATATGTAGGAATCTAGGTTGCTCTATGGACAATTTGGAATCCCAGAGTACTCCGTAGAGATAGAGACATTGCTGAAATTGGGTACTCTGTGAGCAATCAAAAGCGGCAATATGTGAGCACTAAAATCAAAGGGGAAAGGCTTCGAGTGCCAGGCATTACCTGGTATGTGATAAGCGGCTGCATAGGCTTCCCTGTCCTGAAAGACCCACATCAATGGCGAGGGCCGAAGTTAAGAATTGAGATACACAAGAATAGTTGACCGCTTATGCGATACTGTGATGTCTTTTCGGTGGTCTTCTCAGATATTCTGCTTGGATATCTTTAAATATTTTCTCCCCTTTCTTAGTTCTATAGGTAGGTAGACAGGAGAGAGAAAGAATGGGCTTAATGTGTGACACGTTATCTATGTATAACCTAGGATATAGTTTTGACGGCGAGAGACGACCAGCACTCCTTGCAGCCATGATTGTACACCAGAATGTGTAGAATCCTAAACTAAAGGTGGTTTGTAGAATGAAGACGAAATTCTATGACTTTAGTGCGAAAAGTTGCATGAGATTTGCAGTCTGTATGATTGGTAGAAATGGGCATCGGAATGGACAGGTCAAATTGTGTGAAATTAGGGCACCGGGGTGCACGAGACCATCGAGGCACGTGAAAAGGTGTACGGAGTACAGAGTCTCAGATTAAAAGCAAATCCACCTGTGGACCTCGCGTGGACCCCCCGTGCGCCTTTCGATCTGATCCGATCTTTGATACTTAGTATACCTTCCAACGTACTCCGTACTCCCATCAAAGCTCACGTTAAGCCGAAGGCTCGGGTTAGTGCGGCGAACTGTGCGTACACGACCCACCGTTCATCTCGCGCTTTTTCGCAGATCAAGGGAATTCAGAGCTCTCGAAGCTCTCGATAAGTGGGATTTCGGCAATTCCTCAAATCCCACAGGCCAATCAGAAGCCAACCAGGAGCCCTTATAACCTTATGGAGCCAGGGGCATCCAAAAGGTTCAAATTCCTCTGATCGACTGGAATGATCTGCTTTAGCGCGGAATGAGCCTCGTGTTTATTTCTTTTTCTCCTCCTCCACGCTCTTTTGGTGAGTTCTATATTTGTGCATGGAGATCGGACTCGGCTGATCAGAGCTTCATTTCAGCTTGCCCCCACTAATTCTACCATCCCTCCACACTCCCTCCTGACCACTCCCCGAGATAAATTTTCCAGGGCCTACTACAGCCTGACTAGCACCAACGAAACTGCCTGATGGGCTTGGCTTGAAATGCAAACATCCCGCACTCTCGACGGACCTTGAATCACCGACCGCCCATTTCCCGAGGATATGGCTACCACTGCCCCCCTCAGTGCGAAAAGCAAGCTTGCTGGACCCAGCGCATCCTTGAAAATCACTCCTTCGAACTCTCCAGTCCTCCGACCAGGGACGCGATCCCCCAGCAAAACCGCTCATCAATCCTTCTTGTCCCTCCAGACCGTTATCGGCACAACAACAACCACACCCAATGGCTTTTCAAGCCATGATCAGAGCAGAAGCTTTGCGCTATGCGCTGGATCAGCAGCGGTTCTCGCAGAATTAGACGAGAACGACAACATAACACAGCGCTTCTTCCGAGCCCGCCCCTCCGCGACCAGCGTGAACCCATCAACTTCTTTTTACAACCAGTCAACTCCGCCGGCTACCCCGGACCCGAGATCACGATCAATTTCCCATATTCGATCCAACCCGCACCTCAATATTCCCAATGGGTCTCCGTCAAGCGAAGTTATCGACAGCGGCAGTCCACGCGGATGGTCTTCGAGAGAAAGAATCAAAGCAGTGACGAGTGTTTCGATCAGCCCGAATGGAAGGTTCCTCGCAGTAGGGGAGGTAAGTGGAGGGAGTTGATATAAACTATTGCAGAACAGCAGCTGACGGCGTCAAGACTGGTTATAATCCTCGAGTTTTAATATTTTCGACAGCGAGAGATGCTTTGCCGGATGTTCCTCTATCCATTCTAAACGAGCATACATTCGGTGTTCGCAGCCTAGCGTTTAGCCCCGACTCTCAGTATTTGGCAACGCTCGGTAATCCAAATGATGGATTCCTCTTTATCTGGGCAATAAATCTTAAAAATGGGTCGGCCAAGCTACACTCCGCGAATAAATGCACCTCGTTTATCAAGGATATGTGCTGGGTCGGCCAGAGCTTGGTCACGTATGTTTGATCGGATGCTTAAAACTAGCAGTCAGCTAATATCGTTGCCCAGGACCGGTGTACGACATGTGAAAGTCTGGCGTCTTCCCACGGTGCTTCGGCCTGTTTCACCGACCAAGTCACGTTTGAATATCGAGGGAGTTGGTCCCTCGCCCAATCCTGCCCCGAAAGCACTATCTGGCAGGAATTGCCTACTAGGCGCACTGGGCGACAACAGCTTCACGTGTGTGAACAGTATCTCGCACAACGAGGCTGTCATCGGCACAGATTCAGGGGCACTTTGTTTTCTCGATGATCGCGAGGGTTCCCAAAAGATGATCACGGTGAAGCAAGTTGGATTCAGCATCACATCATTGGCCGTGGACTTTGACCAAGAGTCCATATGGCTAGGTGGACGAGGAAGGCACATGCAGCGGGTGCCATTTGAAGTTCTACGATCATCCAGTTCATACACGCCGATGTCTCCTGCCCGCTTTGACAAAAGCGCAGTTGATAAGAAAAGCAAGACACCGGCAATTACTTGCATGGGGTCTCTTAATTCCCATTTGGTCACTGTTGAATCTACCCGCGCGATCCATGTGTATCCGATTGACACTTTGGGCGAAGATGGTGAACAGGAGGAGGGCGAGTCTTCCATGCCTGCTCATCGAGATCCGATTCTTGGCATTTGCCGCATGGATTTCCCAAACGACTTGTCCGCAGACTTCTTCACGTGGTCTCGTAATGGTTCGGTGAACTTTTGGGATGCTGAAGGCAAATGTCGAGGATCGAAGAATATCGACCTTGACCAATACCCTGGAAAAGAAGACGATGCGGCAAACGAACTCAAAGTTTTGAGGACTGCTGAAAATGCGGACTGGTTTGTCTCTGGTGACAAGTTTGGTGTATTGAGGTATGTGTGAATTTGAGATAGTAGCCAAGCTCCTCAGCTGACTCTGATGCAGAACCTTTTCAAACTCCGACTGGACTTGCCTTGACCAGGCGCGCGCCCATGGCGGAGAGATCACAGATGTGGCCATCCAAAGCATGGACCATATCTGGTTGATAGCTAGCTCAGGGCGTGATCGGATGGTGCAACTCTTCGAGAAACGAGACATGGAGTTGCAGTTGATTCAAACCATGGACGATCACGTCGGAGCTGTTGGACAATTGATGTTCATCAACGAGGGCGAAAGGCTTCTTTCGTGCTCCGCAGACCGCACCGTTGTCATAAGAGATCGCGCGACACGCGAGGCGGATTGTGGCACGTCTGTTGCCTACCTCATTTCAAGGGTCATCACTCAAAAGGCTTCCCCCGTGTCAATGACACTGTGTTCAGACGACTCGAACATTTTATACCTTTCTACTATGGACCGTTGTGTTTCGAAATTCGATATCCCCTCCGGGCGCCAACTTCACTGTTTCAAGGCATCTGATTCGGAGGCAGCCGATGCGGTGGTTTTGTGTTCATTGACAGTTGCCTCTGAAATCTCAGGTCAGACCCCCAAGGTTCTTATAGGTGTTTCGAGCACCGACAAATCTATTCGCGTCTATGATCTGGAGCGAGACCAGCTCCTCACTGGTGAATTTGGCCATACAGAAGGTGTCACCGATGTGTTACTTCTTGAGGAACGTGATAAATCCGATGGTTCCCAAACCAAACGCACAGTGGTCAGTGCCGGTATGGATGGTATCCTGATGATATGGAACCTAGCTGTCCAGCAACATGTCTCCCCGGACTTCATCGGGAACACACGCGAGGACGACGAAACTCCCGTAAAAGAAATCACAGCGGCGAGACTCCCTCTCCGAAAAGTCCTTTCCCGCAGCGAGCTCGCCGGATTCCAACGACCGGATAGCCCAAATCCTACAACACCAACACCTATACGCGAACACTCACCAACCCTACTCCGCAAGCTATCTCGACTATCTCTAGCACCATCATCACTAAAAAACCATTCCGTCTCAGAAACACCATCCCCCTCAAACCGCCTCTCCCCAACACAACGCACACCCCAAGACCGACACCGCCGGTCCCCATCCCCAGTAAGCCCGAAATCCAAAACCCCAACACCGCGAAAACCCCACAGCGCAAGAACTACCAACCGGCGCACATCCCTCGACTTCCGCAACCGCAGCAAAACGACCCCGCGCAGCGAGTTTGGAAGTCTAGATATGTCGACCGAACAGCTGTGTCGGACTCTGCGAGCGTATCGCAAGAAACTCAACAGCTCGAGTCAACGCATCCAAACGCAAAAGGAACTCGAGCGCGAACTCAGTCTCACACTACGCATTGTTGGTGGTCGTGGACAGAGCAGTGATGAGAGCGCTGAGAGCGCCGAGACAGAGACGGATAGTAGCGGTAAGGATATGGAGAGGGAGCGGAAACAGAGCTATTCGGCTGTGTCCAAGTCGCCTCGTATTCCTCATCGTATGCCGTCTACCCCGTCGTTGCGGTATAAGGGGACACGGCAGGTTTCGCGGAGTCGCTCTTGTGATACGAACAGGGAAGAATGAATTTCATTCCTTCATTAAGGAAAGACATTGCATCTCTGGTGTTTTATGGCTTCGGTCTAATTGCTACACCGCTTTTATATCTCATTCCCTTGATCCTATCTTTTCTTTCTTTCTTACTGGCATTTTGGCCTGTGCATTCTTTTGGAATTTCTCTTTTCGTTTGCCTCTTTGCATCTATGCATCATCTACTGGGTTTTTGGTGGACGATCTTTCTTTCTACTTCATGATTTTTTTTAGAGATCATTTCCCTTCTGATGATACCCATATTTACCTTTTCAGAGGCTGTACGTCACCTCACCTTGATCAAGATCATTGAGCCCTTTCTTTTACTTTCTTTTGATCGGGAAAATATAAGAATACTTAATTCATCTCAATTCATCTCAGCCTAGCACTTCACTACACACATTCCTCCGCCTAACCACAACCCTTTTCAAACATCATCGAATATCTCCATCCGATCATCAGCCTAACCTCGACCAGTAGCGTCTTGATAAATGCTTCTTTCTCACTACACGCATTCTCACCATGAACCCACTGGGATTATCCAGATCAAGTCAGTCCGACAACTCAAGGTCTCAAATCAAACCAAGCTTCCCACCCTAGTCTGAAGCGTCCGGACCAGCTGTCTTCCCTGGAGACCAGGCGCAAGCTGAGCAATACGAATAGCCTTGTTCGCCCAACGCTGACAGTCCTCGTCCTGTGTAGCACGGTAAAAGTCAGTGGCCTTATTAAAAGCTACTGTAGCAATCTTGATCAATTCCGCAGCTGGATATGTAAACTCATCCCTCAGTGTCGAGTCGGGCTGAATGGAATGCAAATCCTGCTGTTCGTGTTTAACCTCTTCAACGCCGGCCTCTTTGTCTACTATTGCAAGGACTCTATCGAGCACTTCTTCAGCAACCTCAGCGTCGGCCATTTTGACATCCAGAATGTCAATTCCAGTAATGTTTATGTGTCGGGGCGGTCCGACAGCTAGAGAAAATAGACAATGGAGGTATCGGGGCAAGGAAACCCGGAAATCGCGTTGGAACGTGGTAGGGGGATCATCTTGTAGCTCGCTGAGTTTTGACATGATGCGCTATTGTATGAATGTCAGTAGTTGTTCGGAGAATGTAGTACCCCGTTCATAAGAGTAGAGCGCACCTTGACGATCTGAATCGCCACTGTGGGTGGTAGATTCCATTGGAAAGTCAAATCTATGATCGGTGCGTAAAACTCCGGCTTGGGGAATTCATCGTCCGATGCACAGATGTCGAAGATATCACCCCAGTGCCTGAGATACATGGCAGCCTCAAGGTCAAAAAATTGCGCAATGTCATGGTGCCTGTCTTCTTTCTCGTTCGCGGCCTCGTCTGTCTCCTCTTCTCCGTCTTCCCAACCGTGCAGCTGATCGAAATCGATGAAACAAGTGCGTACATTCAGGTAATGCGTTATCTGCAGATAGTCAGTATGGTCATCATGGCCTATGCTGTTGTGACATTTCCGAGGAAAGGCGGGTCTGTCTAAAGAACGGTTGAAACCTACCTTGTGATTCAGATTGTTCTCGCAACGGGCTTTAAGGGAGTGCGCAAGAAGACGGAGGTAAACAACCGCAAATAAATGCTGTCTGGGTCCCTTGGAACCCATCTCGGGGTATGCAACCCGCCGATATTGAAGCGCAAACTGAAAACACATTAGTAAACATTGCCAAACATACACTTTGCATGGGTTTAAAACAGACTTGTCTGGAGTAATCCAAGACAGAAGTACTCCACAGGAATCCAGAAGAATTGATAAGTTTCAAAGCGAGTTTGTAAGATGCGAAATACAGCCATTGCAGTTGGGTGACTGAGATTTCCTGGTCGCCACCTTCAAACATGCTGTTCTCTTTTGCATAAGACAGAGCTACCAAACGGTCAGCATCAAGAGATTGGTATATCTTGAGGGGAAAACACACCACTCTGGAGTACAGTCTCGATACAGTTGCCAAGCCTCTGAGTGAAGCCTCTGGAAAGCTCTTGGAGAAGAAGAGTGATTGCAAATCTGTTCAGGACAAGTTAGTCTTATACACGAAGTCATATATTTCAAGCATTCTCACATGTAATGCTCAGCGGCGGGAAAGTCGTGATGGTAAATATCATCCGCAATCAAACATTTAGTAAATTGATCAAGACAGTTCATTACTTCTTCTGGTTTATTTTGTCTCTGAGCCTCCATGGCGCACGATAGTAGACTCATTTGCTTGTGCGGCACGGGGTGCACAGGAAAGCCGAGATAAAAATGCCCTTTCACATAGTTAGAGTAGACCAGAAGCATCAAGGTTCCATAATTTATTCATACCGGAGCCGTCTCTCCCCTCCAGCAAGCTTAGCTTGTAGGACAAATACAGCCGTTCGCAGTCCACCTGGCTTTGGATTAAACCCCGATCCATTAAGTGACGAGCAGCAGCGAGGTTTCCAGTCTGTAGATAACATGCTAACAGCTTCCTGAAGAGACGTTAGCCCGCAATGCAAGTTAGACGTCAACCTTTCTTCCACTGACTTTTGTATAGCGATCTGGATAGATTGGCAGCAGTGCTGAAAGATCTTCGGTTCGTTGCACATCTGAAGCCAGAGTTGTGCAGTCCAGTAGTCGTTCTTGAGAAGAGCACCGCCAGTCATTTTCCAGATGCACTGTTTGTAACTAGTCAGCTATTTTCATTGACCATAATGAGAGGTCACCTTACAATCACGGTGGCGTGAGCTGCGCTGGCGCTGATTGATGGATATCCACGTTGCTCGAGTGCGTCGATCACATCCCGAAGATTGCGAATGCGAATGGAATCAGAGCATTCCGATCTGCTCAAAAGTAGCGTGAAAGCAACAAAACATTTCTCTATCCATTCTCTTGATGGTAGAGGGCGCATGAGCAATATTCTAAGTGCTTCCATCCCGTTGTCTGAACCACTATACAACCGTCAGCAAATTCTTCGTCAGATCGGATGTATCAAGGTACCCTGCATCTCCAAGAGAACGGGCAAATTGGAAAATTCTGGATCCACTGTTAATATCCACGAAAAATGACCAGGTCAAGACTGGTGACATAGCTCACATTGGCATATTCATATCTGTGAGAGTCGTCTTCTCGACCAGCCTCTGCAGACCTACAACATTATGGTTAATTCCATTCCATTCCAGATCAAGATCAGTCTTACCTTGGAGTATTCCGTGGCTACCAGGATTATTATGTCCCATAGAGAGATCAAAAAGGACCACAGCAGGATGCACTGAGTAATTCTAGAAAAGTCAGTTTCAATTCTAGTAAGTACACTCTTCACAACGTACTTTTCTCAGGAATCTCATTTGAATATCGTACGTTACGGTTGACTGGGGGCTTTTGGTTTGAGTACAAGCCACAGCTGTAGGTGGTTAGTCCGGCGGATCATCAACTTGATTAAACCAAACCACACCACTCACCGAGGGAATGTCGAACAACCAGGTTCCAGTTATCTTGATCTGAAAGCTTCATCACACCCATAATGGATGAAACTTCCAATTGATCGTTCGCTCTTTGCAGCCATGTCACTGCAATGTCAAACTGGCGCCGTGCGAGTGCAGAGTCGCCAATGATAAAACAAGTTTCGAAAACCGCCTCTTGGTCATCTGACAAAGCAGGCAGAGAGATTTTATTAAAGAAATGCTCGGCGATATCTACTCGGTCCTGCAGCCAGGCCTGTAATACTATGTCAGTCCTGATGTTGACACACAAAACAGTGTTCCGACAAGACGACTCACCAGTCGAGCACGGAGTAAGTTGTATCGAGTGGTGAGGTTGCGGTTAATGGTAGGATCAAGGCCAAGATGAGCAGGCTGAATACTTGCCAGTCTCAGAGCTGCGATTGACAAGATATTCAGCGCAATGTCGCGTTGCTGATTCACTGTACTTGTTGTTAGATCTGATGAAGTCATCAAGTGCGATATAGGATGGTGTACCAATGCAAATACGGGCCGCCTTGAGGGCCAGATCAAGAGCCCTGATACTCCCTGTAAAACTTCAGATAAGCCCACTTCAATATATACTAGGGGCGATGAAAAACCTAGGAGATCAGGCAACACAGCCATGTTCAACACAGCAAACGCGAGAGCCCTCACTTTGCCGAGCACCAACACATTATCCGGATTTTGACCATGCAATGCCATCAGCTCGATGCAGTCATTCCATAGCAATGTGCCAGTCGTATCCAGCTCCTCGTTGCCCGATGTCATTACCACGAGACCAAACGGGTTGCGGTTGAGCTCGGCATCCAGTCTGAGCATGACATTGGGAGAGAGAAGAGGACTTCCTGAAGCACCGACTGTGGATAAGATTGTATGCAGATTGTAAGCAAAGTCTAAGGCAGAAAAGCTTGATGGTTAGCTACTGTATATCGGGGGCGACATGATGTGTGCCTCATACCTGCCAGAGCCTGGCGTGGTCCAGACAGTTGCGCCATGGGGATTACTTGGGAATTGGAGAGAGGGGAAGAAAAGCATGAAAAAAAAGAGTCGAGAGAAGATACAAGAACAGTCGAATCAGGGGTAACGAAAGGGTTAAGAGAATAAAAAGAGAGAGAGAGAGGAAATGAGAGGGAAGATGTTTGGAGTTGGAGGAGCGTGAAGGAACGAAAGAGACGGCTGACTGACTCGTAGAGGCTGCCATCCAAACGCCAGGTGCCTGTCATCTCTTGACAATCGCAAACCCGGGACATATACATTACTCAGAGCATTATCCTTTTAATTCCTAGATATCATTCACCTCAAAACTGACTATTTGATGTTGTACACATAAATCGAGCACTATACATTTTTCTGCGAAAAGCACAGCCAAAACACGGGGAATCACTAAACCAAAAGATGATACCAAAAGAGAAACACTTGCGTGACATAAAATAAATAACAGTCTACCAAAAGAAATATACTATTTATCGATGGGGAGGAAGTTCCCAACGATGAGAGACGGGCTGCACAGTGTTAGTTCCGGAGACTTATATCTAGTGGACAGCTGGATAATCAAAATGAACACATACATGTTGTGGTTATCCCGTCTGATCGTAAACGAGAAGCAGCAAGTAATACCATCACTCGTTGAGTTAGGGTTGGGGCTCTTCAGCATGCAACTAGTGAGCATGGCCTTTTGGGTATTGTCAAAAGCGATAGCACCGAACTTTTCCCAATAGCTGACCAGCTGATCTTCGACAATAATCTCGTGGATAGCAAGTTTGCCCTATAGGGAGTAAATATGTGAGTTTGGCACTATGACATGGGTGGTCGCCAGTTTGGAAACCTACATCTCGGAGACCCTCAACCGGGACATCAATCAGCTGCGCCATCTCATTGTTCCCGCGGAAGATTTCGCCCGTTCGACGCCAGCAGCAGGCCGGGATAGCCATACTAGCAAAGACGCGGTCGTACTCCATCAGACTCCGCTCGAACCACATCTCCACCAGAATCAATTCGACATCAGTCAAGCTCTGCATGCGTTCTCGGAACTTGGGCCGGAACTTGTCGAGTTGCCGCAGGATTTTTTGCCGAGATATTGGTTGCATGTTCTTTTCCATGTACTGGTTCAGGCGTGCGTATCCCTTGACGTAATTGAACGGTTTCAGTAGTCCGGCATCATATTTCGCTTTGAGAAGCTTGTTCATTCGCTCTTCTGGTGGATCAGTTCCTGCCGGGTCGGCAGCGGTCATGTAGTATGTTTCCCGGGCTTTGTCATTGCCGACTGTCGAGGTTGGTCGTTGAATCGAGTCTCCTGGTACTTGACTTTGTCCTGGCGGCGGAAGCTGTGCTGGAGGAAGCAACCCGTTCGGCATCCCCATACCATTCATCGAGTTCATCAACGATGAATCGGGGTAGATTCCCTGCATATCTGGATTTTGGAACATTGCGCCGTCGTCCAAAAGACTGTTACTGAGGAAATCTCCGAGCAGATTGTACTCGTTGGTCACTTCATGTGCATTAAACATGTAGGACGGGTGGAGAGAATGCATATCCTGGAACTGATTATGACCACCTACCCAGTCGTTGTATTGCATGACTATCATGCCACGTCAGATGAGTGGAGGTAAAACAAGTTTGTTTGCGAACTCACGGTGAGAATTAGCCTCGAGGCCCTGACTAGATGCAGAGAGATTTGCAGGCGGAACCGTTGAAGGCGGGTTCACAGCCGAGGGTGCAATTCCGATCGTGGTATCAGGGAATGATTGCTGACCAGCAGCATCGGCGACGTCGACACTCCTAGGCATGCTTTGAACGGTGCCCAATTCATTGTTAGACGAGCCCTCGTCGTCTGCAGCGGAGTGTTCGTGTTCACTTCGTCCCCGTTTCGCAGTTTCCCTCGGCTCGTCATGGCACAGGTGACCGATGTTTCGCTTTATACACCGTGTGCAGGGCCGCTCCTTCATAGATTCAGACAGGTCAGCTGGTGTTTATTTTCCGCAATTCTGTGTTCAGGGTTTCAGAAGCGACGGGTTGCGGAGGGGGAGGGGAGAGAGAGGCGTCGTACCGAGTCGCAGGTCATATGCTGTCCCACACGAACAAAGCCTCGTTAGCAAAGGCAGTACTTTGAATAGATATGCGCCAGCACTCCATGGCCTATTCCGTATAATAACCAAGTATAATGGCATTCCCAAGAGGTAAACTTACCGAGCGGCGGCAATATACACAGGCTGGAATTGCGGGAAACGTTAGCGAAGATGTTCTTATCGTTATGCGCAACAGAATCGGCCGCGCCAAGATCCCTGTGCATGCTGCGCAACGGCTCCTTACCGTGATTCACCTTCCGGCGCTTCTTGGGACTAGAGTGACTCGCCGAGCCGGTCGTTTCGGGTTTGGCAGAGTCTTTGATGCTCGTATCCTTCCCTGCATCCCTGGATTTCGCATTGGAAGCGCCTAGCGGCGCATTCTTTTCGGTCATTGCGCAAGAGATCAGTGAGAACCACCAGGGCCAAAGCTAAGTGGCTGCCTGCAGACCAGTTGGTAGTTGTTAAACGTCAAAAAGTTCTTAAAGTTGGGGATGGAGAAAGCGGAGTCACCCCTCCGAACTCCTCCGCATGGGGTTGGCTGTTTAGGCACACGCCACTTTTGGGGGCGAGACCTCGGTCAGAGGAGTTACTGCGTACATTTTCTATGCTTACATTTTAATTGAAACCACATTGATGTACGAGGACTGATGTTTGATTGATTCTCAATTGTCTTGTTTTTACATGCAGTGCAGCCTCGGGTTGTCTGATCCTTTAGGACTTTCCAGCTTGGACCAAATGCGCACGATACCCCTTCTAATTTAGTATTCATAGTTTAACCCTGCATTACAGAGTAGTTATGTTGATGAGAGGTTCAACCGTGCCTGGTTCCACCGTACGCAGCTATTCAGCGAATGCATTGCAATGCGGTCACGCGACAAGGATTGCCGATGTAATTCCGGATTGCCAAGCTCGGTCGGTACTTGGCTTGCGTTTTTAACAGGCACACATATCCTGAGCCCGAGGTCCTTCATGTGTCAATCATAAGCATCAAAATGCGGGGATTGGTGGTTTATGTGGTGTAGTGATGTCCAGGGGGGCGATCAGTCGTTAGGCATCGAGTATAGATCCAAGGCAGCTTGTGATCGAGTGACGGCATCACCGAGGCCTGCGAATGGGGCGGTATTGTTTTGCATAGATTGAAGGTGGCCGTGTAGTTGTTTCATAAGACCTTGGACTTCGGGGTCGGCGTCCAACTAAAATAAAAAACAATGGTAAGTTGACAGGGCGAACATGCATAGTTCAAACAGTCCATACCTCATCTAGTGTCACTTGGCTATCTTTCGCGCCCAGAAGCGTGAACTCAGCGGATCCAGAACCCTCGGTTTGAGGAAGTGCATCCAACTGTCGAAGCACAGGGTGTTCCTACGATCGTAAAATATTAGCCAGTCACACTTGGAAGCGAGATGAGTTTGCTGCATACATTCTTAGACTGTCGTTTCCTTTCAGCCTCGGCCCGTTTGGCATTCTTGTCCATTTCCTGGAGCGATTTTGTTTCAGCAGCAAGAAGCGCTTCTTCTTTCGCAATCTCGGCTTTTAATAGATCGACACTATCATTCATCGTAGCCAATTGGCCCTCAAGGGAGCGCTAAAAATGTAATCAGTATGGAGTTGTCGACAACCGCAGAGAGAGTCACATACGTGCTCATTCAGCGCAGATTCGTAGTCGAAGTTGGATTCCTTTGTTATGGGCGGAAACGGCATTCGCGGGAGTCGTTTACCTAAACTGAAACCACGCGGAGTATACGGTTAGTATCATCCCTCGGGACACTAGTAGCTCTGTGGAAGCTACCAGACTAAGCATGGGGCCTTACTTTCGCACGACCGCTTGCACGGCGCCCTGTGCCTCAATGCGCTTGCGCTCATTCTGATTTCGCATTATCACCGGTCGCTCGAGAGAGTGGAACATGTCCTTGACCTTTTCCTGGACGGGTTCCGGTAGAGGGGCCCATTTCGACTTGATGGTCTTCTCTGGGACGCGGCGGATGTGAGGTTTGAGGTATGCGTAGCGCTTGAGGTCGTCGGGAGCATCGTCCGTGTGTTTTCGTTTTGGAGGCATGGTGGTTTGAGGGTGTTGGGTCTGTCGAGGTCCACAATTAAGGTTGCGTCGCGTCTTCACATGCAGGCAAAACAGAGCGGTGGAGACAAAACATGGAGATAGTCAGCCTCCGCACGTCTTAGTAGTCTTGGCCTTTACATACAACATAACTATGCTATTTTAGAAGAAATTAAGTCGCGGTTAAACGTCGAATTAAATTGTATCTACATCGGCTTGAAAATTGAATGTGTTCTAGATGGCGATAAAACATCGCTTTCGCAGGCCAATGCCTCATTTATTCTCCTTATTATGGGCTACGTAGTCATATACGTTTAACGTACGGGCGAAAGCGATTGGAATAAACAAACATGTACTCAAACTATGTTCTGCCAATACAGGCCTTTCAAATTATGCACTAGGGTATCGATATTTGCCGAGGACCAGCGGAAAGGTGACTTGTATCACCGACAGCGGGTAGATGGAGGGGGAAAAACACGGCGAGGAAAGAGTATGCAGGGAAAATATGCAGGGAAAAAATGGTATCTTGTGGGCCAGATTTGCGAAGATGAAATGTCAACTCGCCATGCATACACAAAACTGTCCACCCGCTGAAACGCTTGCAATCCCCACGAACAAAAGAGGCAGGGACCATCCATGAGATCATGAAGTAAGGCTGTGATCTTATCACAGAAGGGTATCATCGTGGCATAACCAAGCCATTGATGCCCTTCAAGTCATGCAGTTGTCCTTGGAGTATGTCATTCCCTCGGAGAAGATCTTCAAGCCAGTCGGCGGCTCCAGTGAGCATGGCGCTTTTGCTGAACCCGCCGCCCCTGAGCGCAGGGACCAGTGTGCACAAGTCTTCAAAGCCTTGGCGAATCAGATTTCGGCGTTTCTGCTCCGAAAGAATGTGGTTGGTCCGTTTTTGCTCTTCTGTAAGATTCTCCCGTGCAGCTTTTGATCCTGGCTGCAGTCGAGCTTTTCGAGATATTTCAGTTGATGCCCGCCGGCCTCTGCTGATAGATCCTCTAGATTTTCTTGAGTGAGGTCGTCCATCATCGTCATCAGAGTATTCATCGACCTCCTCTTTCATGGCCCTCTGCCGTTTTCGAGGATGTAAGCTCTCATCCAGGACAACACTGCTTCGGAAGGCAGATCGCTGTGGGGGAGCCCCAGTCATACACTCTGGACTAGGTGCTCGTGTGTTTGCTGCACTGCTTTGGGTTTCAAAACACCCGAGATGATCGAGCAGGTCGTTTGTTCGCTGTTCCTCGTCGGGCTGGTCAGGGGGGCGAAGATAGCCTTGGTCCATAAAACTGGCATCTGAGCCCCAACGCAAGCTGCGGGCCTTTCGTGATGGATGCTGGTCCACAGGAATGGGGTCACGGACGTCAAAAAACATCTCCGAAGTATGATATCCAGCCGGGACGTCAGCCCGGGGTGGAGATGAAGTTGAACCCCGTGGAGTATTGCCAGCATGTGAGTTATTTGTTCGTTGAGTTCCAGGAGTGGGGAGAGATTGTCCCGGGAAAGCCTGGTGTGCTGACGTGGATCCTACCTCCGATCCGTTCAGACCGGTATGGTAAAGCATGGAGGCTGCGGCGAAGATGTCGGAGCTTGTAGGGTTGCTTGTCATCATTGTTCCAGCCGTTTTACCTATCCCGTGCTGCTGGAATGAAGGCTGTGACAGGGAGGTAGTTGAGCCCTCGAAGTTGGGTGGCAGCTCAGCTGACCAGTCAAAGTCGGGTACGCCAGGTTTATGTTCTTGTCGCATCCAAAAATCATTCGTAAAGTGGTTTGCGTTCATGGTAGTAAAGAAGTTGTCGAGCATATTAGATTCATTATCATCAAGAAGAGAAGGTCCTGGTGGCAAAGCAGGTGCCTGCCCAAAGGGGGTATCCATGGGAGAGAGAAAGGAGTCTGGAATCGGGTTAGACAGTGAACAGTAGAGAATGATGCCTGGGACAACTCACATCCGAAGGGAGCAGACGGGGGAGATGTGCGCTCGGTTTGAACTTCGGTTCCAGGCCCATTCATAGTGGGAAATGGATCAATATCAAGAAGGATTTGTATGCCGGTGTGTCGGTCAAGGAACGGGTTGCTACTCTGATGCCAACAGTAGCGCGAGCCAAGGCAATAATGTCATGCCTTGACTCGAATGCAAAACGTATATGATCAAGGTGATCACACAGGCTCGACTCCACAAAATAGGGACGCGGGGGTAGATCGAGGCCACGGGGTTTCTCTAGGTAATGCGACTCGATAAGGAGCCGGTTCGGTTCGGCGCAATGGGATAGGAACAAGAAGGTGTCAAAGTGCAAAGAAAGACAGAAACTAGAAAAGCAAGATAGTGTCCGAAAAGGAGAGAATCGTCCTGTAGAAGAAGGAGAGTTTCGCATCAAAGCAATCGTCCTATTCGGACAAGGACCTGATCACATGCAAAATTTGACCGCGTGACGTAACAGTACAAAACTTACCGAAAATACAGCCGCTCCGGTGTGGCTTGAAAACGTACCCTCGGTATTTAGTACGTTCCTGGGGAGAGCTGTTGACTTCCGGAGAACCCTCCCGAGGCCCTTAGTCAGGTCAACTTGTTCTTTGTGCTGCAAGTACACTGCAGGTATATGTACAATCAGAACATCTTTCCTTGCTCTTTTCTCTTTTCTCTTGGAACTGGGTGCCGGTTCATCTTCTTCTTTTGGATTATTCTCCTGAGATCTGCATTCTGAACTTGTAATTTAAAAAAGTCATCCTTGTTCAGTGAAAGGGGCCCGCAATCCCGACTATCTCGCTCCGAAAAGCCCATTATATCGGATGATCGTCGGTCTTCTCATAATCGGTCCCTCCCCCGACTTTGGATCTTATTTGCGGGGATTTTTCTTAATTTCCCCTAGGCCAGGGACCGAGGTCCAGCCAAAGCCTCTCCAATAGACCATTACACTGGGATCCACGATCCGGACAACCATCGTGCAAGTGTATCAAATTTCCCTCTTGAGAATACTACCCAATTTTCGGGAGGTGCAATTTGTAGGTCACCCACGGACAAAATCTATCGAGCTCTTACACCTGACTTCTGATTGGTGAGGAGATTCTTGTGAATCCCAGCAGAGTTTACAGTGGGCTGACCCCTCGTCGCCGATTAGTTCGGGGAACTGTGATGTTGACACCTCCCGACGGATCATGACATGAAGGTTTCCGGCAGCATGGAACCTGCACTCCGGAGACGCCATGGAAGGGACAACGCCCGGGTATTCAAGCCGTGAGTCCATGCGATCTGATACCCTTGTGGCTTGGTGCGACTGTGTGATCTGAAGAGCTCTTGTTGATTGTGACTGTAGCCTCCTTCGCGCCTATGCGCTCGGGTACCTATCTTCCGTCACTCCGAAATTGTTGACTTATGTACGCCAACTGCGCACTAAGGACTGGACTGCCCAACAGAAAGTTCAAGAGGTATGTTGTGATATCACCTAGTGTGGACTTGTTATCGCGACTTACCATGTCACCCTTTTTCTCTGGTCAATTGCGCAAATGAAATGCTATCGCTAACATCTATTTGAATAGCTAGCTAAAGTCTTCACTGGTCCATTCCGTCTGAACAGCTTCCCTACAGCTTGTGCTTCCCTGGTCGGTGGCTCAACCCTACTACCAATAGGATTGTATCGCCTGTGTGCATTGATCACAGCGGCACTCTCCAAAGGTGACGTTCAGATCTCACAAAAGCTCGACCGCGTAATCAGATTCATCATCACTTTTCTATCGGGATGGTTCAGTTTTCAACTGCTCAACAGAAACCGCACCTGTCTACCAATAGAAGATGTCAGAGCTATCCCTAACTCCACAGATCAGGGGAAAGACCCTGGTCAGGTCATGGCCAATCCCCTGGAGCATCACCGCCCGGAGTTAGCAGGGAGGACAATGGATCTCACCATCTACATGGTCACAAGAGCCGTAGATGCGGTCACATGTGTTGCATGGGGTCGTTGGTCCCGTCGCCGCCACACCCAGAACCGCTGGACGACTGTCGAATCCCTTGTCCCTGGCTTCGCTGACGCAGCTGTCTTTGCCATAAGTGCCTCTGTGGTCATGTGGGCATGGTTTTATCTCCCTGAAAGACTGCCTAGAACCTATGAGAAGTGGATCCGGGAAGCCGCGCAGGTTGATTCACGATTGATTGAAGCATTGCGTCGTGTTAGACGAGGAGTCTTCGTTTATGGAAAGGATACAGGACAGGCACCTCTTCTGCAGTCGATGTGCAAAGACTACAACTGGCCAGAGGTGTGGGGAGATCCAGCAAAGGTGGCCCCGATCCCTTGCGAAATGGTTCACATGGGCTGTGGCCCCAGTTGTGAGAAACACGCATTGTATCGGTTTGCCAAAACCTTTAAATTTGCCTGTGCAACCTATATACCCCTACAAATTGTTTTCCGTCTGCGCAGGATGAAATCTGCAACTGCCCTCCGTAGGGCCCTTTCTGATGCAGCACAATCATCTGCCTTCCTCGCCTCTTTTGTGAGTTTATTTTATTACAGCGTTTGTCTCGCTCGAACACGCCTTGGCCCCAAGATTTTTGATGCGAAGACCATCACTCCGATGATGTGGGACTCTGGACTCTGTGTCGGTGCCGGATGTCTCATGTGTGGCTGGAGTATATTGGTTGAAAAGGCGCGGAAGAGACAGGAGTTGGCGCTATTTGTGGCACCCCGGGCTGCCGCCACGGTTTTGCCACGGTTGTATGATAAAAAGGTATGTATCGGACCTTCGCATCCTCTGTCCACAACAGGGTTACACCCACATCCCCTCCACCCCCTTCTCAATCTATCCAAATTAGCCTGTGACAGGGTTCCAGAACAATCACGAGGTGCTGACGTGTGTCGATGTTTCCCAGTATCAATCCCGAGAGCACGTTGCATTTGCTTTCAGCGCTGCTATTCTTATCACTTGCCTCCGCGAACGTCCTAGCATGGTACGAGGAGTTTTTGGTCGCATCACGTCTGGCGTGTTGAATTAAGTTTCACTGAGATGCCTCGAAGGCATCAACCTCTTGTATCAGTATTCATTTATCTTTTCGAGCTGAGTTCTGGGTGTTACTACCCTGTATTATTTTTATGAACTTTGCATCCTTACGTATATATGCATTCAAATGCTCTATACGAGCCGAGTGACACCATTAAATACTATCTTCATACCAACAGTGTTGGGATCTGAGGTCTATCGGTAAATTAGTCGTTATGCCAAATTTGCAGCCTGGGCAACCTGGATTGTGGTTGAAGCTTTCGACTTGAGAAATCATGATCCAATTAATACTGATCAACAAATCAAGAATCTTTTCGAAATCTTCACCATGTCCTACTATTCCTCGCTGTTTAGATGTAACGTGACCCGAAGTTTAGGGCTTATCGATAAGCCGTTGAATCACGTGTTGGGGATACACTGGTCTGATGCGACTCAACATCCGATCCCATTGGAGTCATAGAACCATGTTTTCCCGATTAATCCCCTCGCTGGGGCGTTCTGCGCTGACGGGGACGATCCCCCAGCGATCAATCTATTTGCGGAAGAGCGTTTTTGAGGTAGAGCGGAGGTATTTCTCGAGGAATTTCCTGCTTCAAGAACAACGGAATTCAGCTGCAGCGCCTTTTAATACCCCGGAATCGCAAAAACGCAATACCTCTACCATGTGAGCCGCCATTGAACCAAAATTTGAAGGAGCCTATGTGCTAACAAAGCCCGTGATCAGGTACTATACCATCAGTATGATCCTTGGAACAGTTGCCCTCGCATATGGATCTGTCCCTCTTTACAAAATGGTATGCCGAGCTCCCGTTCGATCGAATATACATCCTGAACAGAATTTTATTCTAATCCCAATTGCAGATCTGCCAACAGACTGGCTGGGGTGGTCAGCCCATTCTCACCCACCGAACCGGCGACGGCGATACCTCTGCACGTGTGACACCAGTGACAGATTCTCGTCGTCTACGCATCACATTCAATGGCTCAGTATCGGATGTACTCCCTTGGAAGTTCACTCCCCAACAGCGCGAGGTTCGAGTGCTCCCCGGCGAGACAGCGCTGGCGTTCTACACCGCAACAAATAAGGGCCCGCATGATATTATTGGAGTCGCCACATACAGTGTCACGCCAGGTCAGGTTGCGCCATACTTTAGCAAGATTCAATGCTTCTGCTTTGAGGAACAGAAGCTCAATGCGGGAGAGTCGGTCGATATGCCTGTTTTCTTCTTCATTGACCCTGACTTCGCTACCGATCCTAACATGAAGGGTATTGACACAATTACCCTATCATATACTTTCTTCAGTAAGTTTTGTGTCTATTTGTTGATTTATTGGCTTGGTTTAACCCAAAACAGAAGCGAAATACGATGACAATGGTGTTCTGACACCAATCGCATCATAAGAGGGTCATACCAAGGGCGCATTGGGTACTGTATTTCAACTGTGTGGATTTGCATAGACTTGGACGTTCAACAGTGAACAAAGAACTTGCGTGGTGTTGTGTCCGGCTTTTCGCATTCATCTCATCTCAAGGCAAATTTTGCATGTACTATAAACCTCGGAGTTTGGCGGAAGGCTACCAAATACCTAGAAAACTATCTACTTGTACATATTATTAAATTTATCCATATATAGTTGTACAGTCTAGATCGAAATGAGCTCTTGGGGGCTCTTTGCTGCATCCATCGATATAGCGTGCACGGACCAGTGATTAATTAGGCGCGTGTCTGGACGCGTTCTCCAGTCCGCATCCTCTATCGAAAAACCACACGCACCTCAACCCCAGCATTTTACAGAGTTTTCAAAATGGCTCTTCTTGTGGACAAGCTGCGGCCACGCACCCTCGATGCTCTCTCGTATCACCCCGAGCTTTCTGATCGCCTGCGATCGCTGGTAAGAAACCCTGACCTGCGGAACATGAACACCATTTTAACACAAGGTATCGTTGATAGGCACGAAGCGGAGATTTTCCCCATTTACTAGTCTATGGACCCTCGGGCGCTGGTAAGAAGACACGGGTCATTGCGACACTAAAAGAACTGTACGGTCCCGGTGTCGAGAAGATCAAGATCGACGCCAGAGTCTTCCAAACGACGAGCAACCGAAAGCTAGAATTCAACATTGTTTCATCGGTATACCATCTTGAAATTACCCCCGCAGATGTCGGAACCTACGACCGAGTAGTCGTCCAGGAATTGCTTAAAGAGGTTGCGCAGACGCAACAGGTGGATCTCGGCGCGAAGCAGCGGTTCAAGGTCGTTGTGATCAACGAGGCTGATCATCTGACACGCGATGCCCAGGCAGCTCTCAGACGTACCATGGAGAAATACAGTCCTAATCTACGATTGGTTCTCCTGGCAAACAGCACCTCCAACATCATTGCACCGATTCGGTCTCGAACCCTGCTGGTCAGGGTTGCCGCGCCTACGGAAAGCGATATTTGCTCTGCGCTTCATCTTGCAGGGAAAAAAGAAGGATGGACCGAGTCTGAGGTGCTTAACAAGAGGATTGCAAAGGAGAGCGGACGTAATCTGCGTCGTGCGCTACTCATGTTCGAATCAATTTATGCGCAAAAGTAAGTTTTCACATCGATTCTTGTTCGAATGGATTTTAGAGGCTTACCTTGTTGGGAATCTAGTGAAAAAGTCACGGACAAGACCCTCATCCCGCCTCCGGACTGGGAGGCCCTTGTTACCCTAACGGCTGATGAGATTCTGGCTGAAAGGTCACCGGCTCGGCTGTTGCATGTCCGCGCACGTCTTTATGATCTTTTGACCCATTGCATCCCACCGACAACCATTTTGAAGGTGTGTATTCATCTTTGCAATTAACATGCTTCTGATACTAATTTTTGGTGCCAGACTTTGACATTCAAGCTCGTTGCACGAGTCGACGATGCACTGAAGCCAGACGTTATCAGGTGGTCTGCCTTCTACGAGCACCGCATTAAGCTGGGAAGCGTAAGTCCTCGATGATTACCATTGCCACAATTGAAGTGCTAACGCGTATTTCGATACAGAAAGTAATCTTCCATCTCGAAGCCTTCGTAGCCAAGTTCATGCGCATCTATGAAAGGTATGCTTGCCCTGGATAATTTAACGGGTGCATAACTAATGATTTATTAGCTATCTGATGGGCATGGACTTTTAATTACTCACTACCAACAAACCAAGACAATGGATGAATGACGATTTGTACACTAAGGTGGGTTTCAGTGAACTTGGGATCTAGGAAGTGAGGGTCTGCTATTAAGCAGAATCACATCGATTCGAAATCTCCAGGTATCCAATTTGTTTTCACTCTTCACAGGCGCATTAAGGCATTTTCTGAGAATGATTCTGGCGTTAAATCACTTGTCATTGTGTACTATCTCTTGAGGTCGTGGAAAGATCTTCGCACACATCAACCTCTCAAACTCTTAACTATGTCTGCACTACAACAGTGAAGCTGTGGTCCGCATTATAGCAAGAGTAGATTATGAGTAACGTAGATTTGATACAATGATATTAAGATATTAATCCCGAATTGTGTTTATCATTGTCCTCTAATATGGATACGTCATCACATACCCGTCCCGAGGTCATTTATAAACTGGACCACCTGGTAACATCGGATCAGTTTTCTTATGTTTATCAGACCAGGACCTTCTACAGTATTTTCGCATCGCTGTTCCTTCGCTATACTATCCCACACGAACAGTACCGAAATGTCCGACCCCAGACTTATTGATATGGAACCAGGCGGAGAGAGCACTCAGTATGGCGGCATCAAGACCACGTCTTAAAATTGCTCTTCGCTGATATACAGGGTGCAGATATGAGTCTATCCGTGAATTCACACTGAGTCCCTCAAAGCAGACTGGACAGTTGGGAGGTGTGTTGCTACCTGGGAGATAAAGTTGGGTACGCTATAGCAATTACTGACCTCTTCCAAGCCCACGAGAAACACACTATAACCGAAAAAACCCCCAGTCTAGGAACACATGTCACAGCATCCAGTAATGATGAGGATTTTCAGGCACAGAAGCTGGGTATGGGAGTATTCGCTGACTCTGGTAAAGGTAAATGCTGAATATATTTTCCTTGTCTAAACTCCTAGTATCAAGACAAAGGACCCATCGGAGGAGCCTGTACCTCGATGGCTCCTAAAGAGACGCAAACAGCTGATGATAATGTACAAAAGATATGACACATGACGAGGACGATGCCGCTACTAAGGCCCGCAGACTGCAGGGGTATGGGCCTGGGTCTGGTGTCGGGGCTTAGTCGACAAATACGACAAAGGCAAAGGACATGACCGATGAAAAAGGAGAAAACGGTATCATGGAGGAAACGACAGTTTATTGAGTGGGGTCGGAGCTGGAGGAGGCGCTCTTCGGAGGGGAAGCGATGTCATCGGTACCAAGGGGTGGGTTCCTGCGCGCGCGCTTGAGACTCTCGAGGGTGACACCGTTTCCGAGCTTTGTGATACCCACAACAGGCGGGTCATCCTTGTGAACGAATTCCCAGAGACCTAATGAATGAGAATGAGCATCTTACGTACCCAAAATAGTAACATAGGTAGCACATGAATAACCTACCTGGCAATTTGTGGCCCGCCAATCTGAAAGCCTCACGGGCAACCTTCTCGTGGACATCTCCCTTCAATTCAAAGACGATTCGGCTCACGGGCAGTCGGACAGTCCAGTAGTCGAACTTACCCTTACCCTTACCCATACGCTGCTCGTTACCCTTGGTGTAGACACCAATGTTGGCACTGACACGCTTGTACAGCTTATAGTTCATTCCTCGTAGTCGCCGCTTGATAGTCTCTTCGGCGATCTTCAGCGCCGATGCAGGCATACGGCGGTCGTGGTCTTTCATGCGCAGACCGAAATCTCCCCACACGACTGTTGTTCCTCGGGTGGATCCGCCGGTAGCAACGTGAGGGCGACCCTTGGGGGATTTAGATTTTTCTTGGAATTTCGGAGTAAGCCAATCGAGAGCGGGCGAGGTGGTAGAGAAGCATCGTGATAGAGAAAAGGTGGCCAGTGGTCCCGACACTGTTTCGCACTGTTAGTCTTCGGCTGAATGAATTTTCTGGGAATTAACTGGCTCGTACGGGTTGGCCGCGTGCAGGCGGAGAGTGGTCCAGCAAACATCTTGATCTGTGGACCCATTGTGACGAGGGAGGCGGCGAGATATACCAATGTTGCGAAAGGCTTCGTTACTCCGGCACTTTTCGATGATTGGAACTAGTCCCAAAGTGGAAATGTTGCATACACGTGATATGACTTATGCTTGCTTGTTAATGCCTTGTAAATCAGGCGTCGATTTCAGTGCAGCATCTTTCATTCCACAGTAGTCTAAACAGCATCTGATTGATATAAGATGCATCAATTGTATAAAAAGAGTAAGTCTGTGCTGTGGGACCTAATTATTGAAGCTATATGTAGTACATTCATAGTATGCTCTCTGGCTGGTAACCCTCTTGCTCTTGCCCAAGGTTTTGTAGATAGATGGTGACTCGTCCTGCCCTATATGTATTACATGTATCTGAGGAGCTTGGCAAGTTATGTACTGAGTACGGAGTATCCTCTCGTGATTCTTGTAGTCTCAACAGCTGTACCTAGCTTATATGCGCTAGTCCTAAAAGAGAGGAAAGTGCTGCCTTACGTCAGCCAGTCACGTCTCCCCGGGACTGTAGCGCGTCGTTCGCGATCTACCAACCGCTGCGGCAAGAGCTCGATTGGTAAACTGTATCCTGTTCTGTGCCGAAGCTCGTGTGACGGATCGAGTCTCGCTATGGATATCCGTAATTTCTTTGGCGGTAAGCCAAGTCAAAGCTCCAGCGAAGCCCCCGCGAAGCCCGCGGCCAAAAAAGAGGTAAGCTGGTGCCTTGCTCATGAGAGGAGGTCCTGGTCACTTTATATGTGGTCAGGCCCCCGTTGAATGACTGGAGTTCATATTCTGACCTCGAATTCCACAATGCAGGACTCCTCCGCCACAAGAAAGAGACGTATGCTCTCCATAATCCCTACTCTCATACGGCCAGTCTAACACGACAACAGGCAGCAGGAAAGTTGTGGATGACAGTGATGATGAAGATGATTTAGCACCTGTCAAAGCGCCCGCTACTAAAGTGAAGCCCAAGAGTCAACCGTATGTCCATCGCTGGATTGAAATGTCTCATATAATTTAACTGATGAACTTTCTTTGCAGAAAGCCCGAAGAGCCGAAAGAAGAACCTACAACTTCCTCGGACTATTTTGCCTCCAGCAAGAAGAAGACCCGACCTGCCAAAACGACCGAGAAAGCTCAGCCCGATAAAGCCAATACTGTTGCCGAAAGTCCAAACCCCAAGGCTGCCGAAGAGCCTGCGAACAAGGGACGAAACCCTGCTCGAGGATCAACAAAGCAAGCCGCAAAGGTCGTCGAGGACGAGAATCTCGGCGCCGATGACATTTTTGCAACCGAATACGGAAAAGCCGGCAAAGGAGAAGACGCTTATGTTGCTGGGGACGATAGCGACGAGGACGATGACTTCGAAATGCTTGAGGTGAGGCCAGCCGCTGCTGCTGCGAAGAGGACACAGAAGAAACAATCTTCCCGCGATGACGACGATGATGTGGTCATGAAAGATCTCCCCAAGATTCCTGCCCCGAAGGCTCGACCTGGCCGCAAACGCAAGTCCGAGGCTCTCATCGACGAGGACGAAAATGATGACTACCAAGAACCCAAAAAGGAAACAAAAAAGGCAGCCCCGAAGGCCACGGCCGCGACATCACCAACAGCGAAGAAACAAAAGGCTGCCCCTAAAAAGGCTAAAGAGGACAAACCAGAGAGCAAAGAGCTCCAAGATATCTTCGACAGCATTCCTACGATTGAAGCTCCAGAGCCTCCTCAGGGAGAGCCAAAGAAATTTAAGTTTGGGGCACAACAAAGCCGAGACCCGGTAATGTCTGGGACCAAGGAGATGCCCGTTGGGGAAGAAAACTGCCTTGCTGGTTTGTCTTTTGTTTTCACCGGTGTTCTGGAATCCCTCGGCCGCGAGGAGGGTGCGCAATTGGTGAAGAAGTATGGTGGCAAAGTCGTCGGAGCCCCTAGTTCTAAGACGAGCTATGTGGTCCTCGGAGGTGATGCCGGCCCAAAGAAGCTTGAGACCATTGCCAAGCACAAGATCAAGACCATCAACGAGGACGGTCTCTTCGAACTGATCCGACGACTGCCTGCCAACGGCGGTGATGGAAAAGCTGCTGAAAAGTACGCCGAGAAACAGAAAGCCGACGAGGCCAAGGTCCGTGCCATGGCGGCCGAAATCGATGCTGAAGAGAAGAAACGAGAAGCGGAAAAACGAAAGACGGCCACGACTACTCAAGGATCCAAGACCGCCAACGCGTCTCAGACTCCGCCAAGCTCACAGGTCATATCATCCAGCGATCTCTGGACTACGAAGTATGCACCAACATCGACCAGTATGATCTGTGGTAATAAGGGTGCCGTGGAAAAGGTTCAAACCTGGCTGCGGAACTGGCATGCTAATGCCCAGGCCGATTTTAAAAAGGGTGGTAAAGATGGCTCAGGGATCTATCGTGCCGTCATCATTCACGGCCCCCCGGGAATTGGCAAAACTACAGCAGCCCATCTCGTGGCAAAGCTGGAAGGATACGATATCGTGGAGACCAACGCCAGTGACACCAGAAGTAAGAAACTTGTAGAGAGTTCTACCCTGGGTGTGCTTGACACAACATCATTGCAAGGATACTTTGCTGGACAAGGCAAGCAGGTGGAGAGTGGAAAGAAGAAGCTCGTACTCATCATGGACGAGGTTGATGGTATGTCTGCTGGTGATCGTGGAGGCGTGGGAGCTGTCGCAGCCATTGTCAAAAAGAGCAAGATCCCAATCATCCTTATCTGCAATGAGCGCAAGCTTCCCAAGATGAAACCTTTCGACTTCATAACCTATGACGTGCCATTCAGACGCCCGACGGCGGAGCAAATTCGGGCAAGACTGTCCACTATCTGTTTCCGAGAAGGCCTCAAGATTCCGCCTCCTGTACTTGATGGTCTCATTGAAGGAACCCATGCCGATATTCGCCAGGTCATCAACATGCTCTCCACCGCAAGGCTGGATCAAAAGGGTCTCAACTATGAAGAAGGCAAGCAGATGTCAAAGTCGTGGGAGAAGCATCTTATCCTCAAGCCATGGGATATTGTCAGCAAAATTCTCAGCGCCCAGATGTTTTCCCCAAGTTCCACTGCTACCCTGAACGATAAGGTTGAGCTTTATTTCAACGACCACGAGTTCAGCTACCTGATGCTCCAGGAGAACTACCTCAGGACTAAACCTGCTCTTGCCGGCAAGTATCAAGGCAAGGAACAGCGACTAAAGTCACTTGAGTTGCTGGACAATGCCGCCTCGAGTATCAGCGATGGTGATCTCGTCGACCGCATGATCCACGGCACCCAGCAGCAGTGGAGTCTTATGCCCACTCATGCGATTTTCAGTTTTGTGCGGCCAGCCAGCTTCCAGTACGGAAACATGCAAGAGCGGCCTGCATTTACTAGCTGGCTGGGCAACAACAGCAAACATGGTATGTTTTGATTATTCGCCAATTGTCTGTATACACTCTTTAACTGATTTCTTCTTTAGGCAAACTATCCCGATACGTCAAGGAATTACAGGGCCACATGCGTCTTCGTACTACAGGTAACCGCGACGAGATCCGTCAGCAGTACATGCCTTTGCTCCAGGAGAAGATAATACGCCGAATGATGGACGAAGGCAAAGACTGTGTGGACTCGGTCATTGATCTCATGGATTCATACTATCTCACCCGTGAGGACTTCGATTCCATGGTTGAATTAGGACTCGGCCCAATGGACGAGTCTAAGATCAAACTTGAGACACAGACCAAAGCCACCTTCACACGTCTGTACAATTCGCGCTCGCATCCCATGCCATTCATGAAGGCCAGCAATGTCATTGCACCTAAGGGAAAGAAGGAGATTCCTGATATTGAGGATGCCATTGAAGCATCGGACGGAGAGGAAGTTGTGGAGGATGTCAAGAATGAGGACGAGGAAGTACTTGATCTGAAGAAGGACAAGTATGTAAGCTTGCCTAAGAAAAAGAAGGCGCCGGCCAAGAGTAAGAAGACGAAGAAGGCCGATGATGATGGTGATGATGAGGAAAAGCCGAAGAAGGCTCGTAAGAGTAGAGCCAAGGCCAAGGCTTGAGAGATTATTTCTGTAACATATTATCCTTTGGTTAAGCATGTGTTTTTAATGGTAGCGCATTTCAATCTGATATCTCTTCAGCACACCATTTAATTGTTTACAATCTTGGTGTGTCTTGACGTGTGTTGGGACTTTCCCTCTGGCACTGTTCCCTGTGACAGTGTATGTCTTTGAGGATATCTTGTCCCCTTCTCAGTTCTACAGGTAAATGACAGAAAGTAATAAGAGGCTTAATTTGTGAACACGACTTTTGTATAACCTGACATGTGCCATCAGATGCGAAGTAGTTGCGTATAGTAAAATATTATATTCTAAATTTTTCATTCCAGAGAGCATAGCCTAGCAATAAATGATTTGCCAAGTGTACTGTGAGATCACCCCCTTGGCGGGGAAATGATCGACGGAGAACACTTCCCTCTCTTACTGGTACCACCCTCCTTTCTCTACTTTCTCTCCTTGATATCTTTGTCTTTTTGATCTGTTTTTCCAGGCTGGTCCTGTTTGAGCTAGTCTCATTCGTTTTCATCCGGGTATTTCCCTTTATTCCCCCGAGCATGCGCTTTTAGTTGGAGCTGTGATTATCCAGACCTCGGTCGCTACTGCGCAGCACAACCCTGGGTTACTACATGTCCTTGTGAGAGCCGAGAAGATGTCTCTTCTGCACAATGAAGAGTAAGTCGTGTCCGGAATCACAGACCGATCCCCCTCAACTCCCCGCGGAAAGGGTTCCAAGGACTAATCCGAGTATAGCTTTACGATCTGGCAATTACGCTCCTCATATCTCTCGACAATCAAAGATGGAATCGGAGACCGACTTATCAACGTCAATGACTCCGTCCTGAATACGCCTGGTTTCCGCGCGGCGGGCTGGTCAACCGCCGCCGCGTACCCCAACACCCACAGCTCCTCTCACCTGAAGCGCACTTACTCCCCACCGATTCCAACCACGGCGAACGTTTCATCCGAATATTACAGGCTAGCAGAACGGAATGCAAAACCCCAACGCCACGAATTGCAAGGCCTCGGCCTGGAAGACGGCGAGGATGATGGTGGCATGGTGACCGGTAGTAAGAGCCACATGGACATGGCCGCAGCGCGGCGGAACCATGCACGCGGCGGAAAGAAGAAAACGCGACGGGAAAGACAGCAAGACGTCCAGAGACAAGTTGAAGCAGAGGACGACGATAGCAGTGATCTGAGTGATGACAGCGACGAGGATGGGGACACCGTGGGCAGGTTGGTGAATTATTGTGTGGTATCATACTTCCCTATCTGACAAAGAACAGTGCTGTCGATCAGATCAAATTCGACAAGATGCCCATCCGCCGAGATCGAGCTGACTCCTCTCCGATGCGTTCTGGAGACCAGAGGGAACGGCCAGAAGTGATGGTCACATCTGCATCAACACAAAACCTTGCAAGTCAATATCGCCAAGTAAAACCACGACCCCGCCGAGATACAACCACTAGCAGTGATCTATCGACGGATAACGAAACCGACCATAGAGGCTACAAACAAGGACAGGTTCAATTCTCCACGAGTGATCAGGTCGTCGAGTATCCGCGCAGACGGCGTGAGCGAACTGGCAGTCGCGGTGCAGAGAGCCTGGCCCTTGGAGAACTCCACGAGGTGGACGAGGACGAGGACTCCGGTGCCGAGTCTGTTGGGTCTGCAATTTCCTCAGACTTTGACAATACAGCTGGATCTGGCTCCTTGCTGCTGGCAGGCGTAACGAGCGGTTTGAATTTGTCCTCGCCCATGGCTATGATGAACAAGTTACCTTCTGGCACAGGGCCGCAGAATAATTCACCGCGCAAGCATCGCACTCCGGCTCCTACATTGCAAGATCTTCCCCCGCCACGGCCGATTAGCATGATACAGCCGGTCAGCTTATTGACCAGCCAGCTTACGTCCCGGAAGCGAGCACCAAGCAATCCGGTGGATAAATTCGTGGTGCTCTCTGGGCGAGGCCAAGAGGACCCGTTGTATTTGAAGATCTACGTTCCCTTTTCAAGCGACCCTGAAGACCCGCTGGATCTGCCACTTACACGCGAGTCTAAGCTTGCAGAACAACCCGCACAAGTGACTGTTGCTGAGACGATTGGTCTTGCTCTGTGGAAATACCAGGCGGACGCCCGCGGCCCACCAATTGATCGCGCAAATTTGACCGTGAACCGATGGACGCTACGGATGGTTGATGATGGCGAAGTCGAATATGACTTCCCAGCGCTTGGGCGGACACTCCCTATGACGGATTTCACGTCAAACAATAACCAATCTGCCAAGTCCCGAGGACGGTCAAGGGGCAAACCATACGATGAATTCGCACTGGTTGAAGCATCAAATTCGGAGTTTGAGGAGAATGAACGGCTCTATCCACAGTTTAGTTCAAGCGTTGGTTCGGAAGAGGCAGATCAGCCGGCGAATCTTGCAGCACCAGGGACTATGCCCGCTACACAGAAGAATACTCCTCAGACCACACCAGCCCGAGCAAACCCTATTCTAGGCCAGCCATTCTCGTCTGCGCTCAACCACAGCACTCTTACTCCCGCTGACCGCCCCGTGGTACCTATCTCACATGCCACTCCCCGTCTTGGTGTTTCCAAGACATTGAAGATTCGCTTCATTAACGTGGAGGCTTCCGCACATGTCATGACCATCAACACATCTACCGACAGCTATATAGCCGAGATTCTGGACTCTGTATGTAAACGATGGGGCCAGGATAAGGGCAACTACCTCTTAAAGGTGATGGGATCGAACACGATTGCACCACTTGACCGCACCGTGGAGGCACTGGGCAGCATCACAGACCTCGACCTAGTGCGTCGTCGCTTCGGCGGAGGACCCCTCGCACTCGGAACCTCACCAGGCAGCTCATCACCAAACGCGCCATTGATGGTGGAAACCGCCGACCCAACCACCTCCAAGAAGAGCAAAAAGGAGGCCAAGAAGGGCGCCCAGCGCATGTTACCCTCATCTTCCCAGAAACAAGACCACCTGGGCGGGTATTACCGCCGCTACCATGTGTTCCGCAAACAACCCATGTCTTTCACGGCATCCAACCATCGCATCCTCACGTTTGAAAACGATTATATGCATATCGTGCCCGGTGACACGGGCAAAACAGCGTCTGGTGGTAAGACCCGTTCGATCAGCTTCAGCGACGTGATCGGATCCAAGGTCAGCCGACGACACCCCAAGAGCTTCCGGGTGATGATCGTGCGTGGCAATGATGCCACAGAGCAGAAGCGCTATGACTTTGAGGCAAGGAGTACCAATGAGGCTGTGGAGATTGTAGACGAGATCAAGAAGAATATGGCACATTATCGCATTTGATTGTCTGCTGTTTTATACATGGAATTGCGTTTGGGGGAGAGCTTGGAGTTCGGGATGGCGTACATCACTTTTAGTCCCCTTGTATCATCTCAAATCAAACGAATTATTGAACTACATCCAGAGGCTGTGTTGACCTTTGCACTCCTAATATGTGTCCCCTCCATACTGCCCAAGTTTTGGTCATATCATTTCCACCTAGGCAGCAGACATCGTAAAACTATCGAATTTGTGTTATTAAAATATAGAAATAGGATAGAGCTTTTGGACGGCCATTGAGTCTTCATCTTCATCCGTGGGAATTGCATACTCATGCCCTAACATAGCGTTTGAACCGAAGATTGCCCCCATTTCGTGAGAAGTGGGAATATGAGCGTTAGGCTGAATTTCCACCGCAACCTCAATATCCAGCAGAGTAACTATCCGACTCTGTCTGTTGTAAAGCATGTTATGCATTCCTGCGTCACTGAGTCGTACTGCGATTTGGCGAAGGGCGTTAATTCCGTTTAGTGACTGGGTCTTGATGTGTGCACGTTCGAGTTCATTGAGTGTATGCCAGATATGAGAGAGACGTGCCCCGTCCCTATACTCAAGAACGAGTGCGTATCCAGATGGAAAGACACTTGAACATATGACTCTGCCTCGCGATATCCAGTTGGCAAAAACATGGGCTCCGGACGGTCGTTGTGTCCAAATTCTCTCGTAAATTACTGCTTCGGAATCAAATCTATATATGAATACTTAGCCAAGCCCAACAAAGAGTGTACCGTAGCTCACAGTTCTTCCAGATCAACCTTCCAACACTTGATGATAACAGGCGTGCCATTCAGATCGGCCAGCCAAACTGCCTTGTCATGGACGTTGGGATCTGATAGCTGTTGGACACAATTGATAACCATAGGGGTACCTTGGCCGTAGTCTAATATGACGCTAGTCAGAGTGATTGTTTGCCCAATTGAGGCTAAGGGTAGCTGCGGCGGTTGAGGCGGCTGAGGCGGCCGAGGTTCATTCCCACGGAGACGATTTGAGACACACGGCGGAGGAGGACCTCGGAGCTATTTGATATATCATCAACTGTTCTTGGTTCCCGGGGTCACCCATATATATACCTATACTCGTAGCAGAAAAATACGGGCTCTCGTGGTACCGCGGCTCCGATAAGGCCATCAGACAGAACCCTGTAAACAGCTGGCACAACGAGTGTTTAAGGACAATATGTCTAATAAGCCCAGAAAGAAAGCAGAAAGCAAGCATCGGCGGTTCCTTTGACAAAGACTGTGGAATTGTGTGTGGATGCAAGCCCATATTTCAGAGGCGCCATTCGCATTTAATTCACGACTTGGCCTAAAGTTTATTGACAAAAAGGTCAGCCCAGTGTCCATAATAATAAAAGCGACGAGTGAGGGATATCAATAAGTGGCTCAAGAAGGTGGGAGGTACTCGATCGACCCAGTCTCATATACGCCTAAGGAAATGTCCACGGTGTCTTGAGTTCACCAACCAGATAAACATTATCGGGTGTGCGCTCAGTGTTAACGGGGCCCAAGGAAACATTTGGAATGATGTTGGTCATATGGGTGATAGCTTGGATGTCGGCAAATCTCATGGAAGACATGCTTGACAATGGCTCAAGTGCCCTCATCACAGGGTCACATAGGTTTCGCACAAACCTGCCAGAAAGGCCTAATTCATTCATGACTATGTACAGCTCATTTTCGTCATGGATATCAACCTGGTGCGTGATATTTGCTCGTTGAAAACGGCCAAAGGCATCTTGAACAAATGAATTCCACTGGTGCATATACTCCAGGGAGACGCGCTCGCTGTGTATCGATGGGTCGGAGGTGCCGAAATTGAAACTTAGAGACGGTAATGGATGAGCCAACTGGACCTGCGCAGGTTCCATTGCGAGACTTGGAACAGACACCAGCCGAGAGTGAGAATATAGTATAGGCAGGTGCCAGGGTCCGATCCCCAATTAGGACTAGCTTCCACTGTGGGTCACTGTGGGGTATTCTGCTTGGCAGGTACGGGTCACGTGTTGCTCGATGGCCCTAGATATTCTCAAGGGAGAGAACAGTTGAAGAAGAGTGTGAAGATATGCACAACACCGAGCACCTAGCAAATACCCGCAGACAGCGCTACTGAGACTGACGCAGAATTGCTGACAAATCCCTCTACGTAGTTATCCCGGGGCCCGGCATTATTAACTTCACGGCACCTCGGGACCTTCCCAGGTTGAAGCTGGATTATGAATCACGTTGGATTTATAAGCAGAGTAATATACCTAAACCTTAGTGCTCTGGCTCTACGCAAGATGAGCCGTCGGGACTAGTATTTACCAAGTACTCAACGGAAGAAGTCCTCTTTCGACTTTCAATAAAGTCACTCGGTTATTCAAACATCCATCCCGTTTGCAATGTCTCAAACAAAGATCCTGATCCTTGGAACTACGGGCTATATGTAACCATAATCTCATGGACGGTTTAGTTCAAGCTACTGATACTATCATAGCGGCGGAAGCATTCTTACGGACCTGCAGAATTCGAAGAATGCATCAAAGTATTCCATCTCTGCACTTGTTCGCAACGAAGAGCATGTGTCAAATCTCAAGGCCCGAGCCGTCGAACCTATCTTATTCAAGGGCTTAGATGACCTGGGCACCATCAAGAAGGTTGCGAGTGAATATGACATCGTCATCAATGCGGCATCGGCTAGTCATGACAAGTCAGCTTCCGCCATTATCCAGGGGCTCGCGGAGAGAAAGCAGCATACTGGACGTGCAGTTCACTACATTCATACATCTGGAACCTCGCTTCTCGGCGATCAGCCCATTTCTGGAAAGAAGGTTGACCTTCGCGTCTACTCCGATGCAACTGATGATATCTATGAGTACGAGAAGAGCCGGGGTCCATACGGTCAACGTACCACCGATTTTGTTCTTGAAACCGGACAGAAACTGGACATTCCAACTTACGTTGTTGTTCCGCCAACTATCTATGGCAAAGGCAATGGTCCTGTCGCCACAATATCCCAACAGGTCCCCATCCTCGCACGCGAGGCTATCAAGAGAAAACAGGCAATTGTAATCGGCAATGGGGATGGAATCTGGAACCACGTCCACATTCTTGATCTCGCCCCATTGTATACCTTGATTCTTGAAGGCATCGTAGCTAACCGCCAGGATCTCCCATCTGGACGGAAAGGCGTTTTCTTTGCCGAGACGGGAGAACATACCTGGCTGGATGTATCTCGTGGAATTGCAGATGCCTGTTTCGTTCGAAGCTTGTGCTTCACCAAGGAGGTCAGAAAGATTGACCTCACAGAGGCGGCCCCGATCGCTGGAGGCAGTGAAGATCTTGTGGAGATTATGTTGGCCAGCAAGTAAGTTCTGTCTTTGAATCTCCAAGGTTTGATTGGTTGCTGACATGATAAAAGTGCAAGATCACGCGCAGATTTGGGCAGAAAGCTGGGATGGAAGCCGACCAGAGATGATGCTGATTTTCACAAGCACTTTGATGAGGTGGTTGCTGCTGTTGCTCAAGAATTCAAGCCATGTAGCTTAATAAGTTACTACTAGGCATGTACTATAGAAACTCATGTTAAGGTTGACGAAACGAGCTGCTGCGCTGCCTGCTAGTAGTCCCGGGGTCCACCAAAACACTTCCAAAATGTCACCATGAGTCCCTTGGGAGGTGGTCGTACCTTTATCTGTGACCATCGACGTATTCTAATATTGATCTCCCCGGTCCGTCATCGGTCTGTTCCCATCCCCCAATCTCATTATCGTCGCACGCTGGACGATTAACAGTTCAAAATCGGCTTTATATATACAACACATACGTACGTACCGTATATGGATATATATGGTTGTAGTCTGCATATTTGGATTCATAACCAGAGCTATAAAATTCCGCTCCCATGGCCAACACGGAAAATGCCATCCTCAATAGGCCATTCACCCGGACAATATCGAAAGCATAAGACAAGGGCTAAATGGCTTGTGCAAAAAGATAAAACAGGAGATAAGAGCGACACTCGAGTCACATCAAGCACCTCTGCCAGTTGCTCTCCATTCATCTTCTGCTGTATCTGACCTATATCCTCACCAGAATGGGGCGGCCACTATCCCAATCAAAGATAGCGCTTGGAAACTGGCTGATGTTCCTATAAGCGTTACCGCTGAGCCAAGGCCGGCACGTGAATTTGTTAGAAAGACAGGATCCACAGGGATTATGAGAAACAGCATTCTTGTGTGATGTGACGGATAATATACTAATAGAAAGTGGAAGATATTGAGTGTTTATGGGTCTCCTATTTGGTCATGTCGAGGGTTTTTACACTAGATCTAGATTATAGAGGTCCTGACCTATTCATACGTTAGATTACTTAGTGATTCTTCACCGACGGTCTAGGGATAGAAAGGGATGAGTCTGTATTTGGCAAGGTATGTAACTTTGACCTTGCTCAATTCAGCGATTATTCAAGCTGGTCCATCGGATGAAGATGAACACTCGATGGTCATCTAGGAGCTATATCCCTAAGTTATATTTATGCCTTTTTATATGTCCTTTCAACTCTTTTTTTTTTTTAAAAAAAACGTCTTCGTGATATCCTTTCAGATGTCTTCCAGATTTCTTTCAGTCTCCTATAGATGCCTGGAGCTTGAGAGTCCGGATTTTGACTCACTCACCTTATGGCCTCAGATCCTCCAAAATATCCTGTTGATTCCTAGGGATGACACTGTCTCTCTTAAGGAAAAAGTTGGTCAAAGATGGTAAAGATGAGTATGATTTCTTTCGAAGACTTATGGCTTTTGCCACCGCATTCTCATAAATCTGGCACAACATCGCGGGTGTGGAGATAAGATGACTAAGACACCTTATCTCCGTGCTTCCCAGATTAGCTCATTTATCTTTTTGATATTGTATTGCTCTCTTTCACTCTCACCAACTTGGCTATCAACTACTTACACAATGAGATCTGCTAATTGGAGCTGCTCTACTGTTTGAGTTTCCCTCCCCCCCCTTCACAATGACCTCAACACCCACCCCAGCCGAGCCGCCTGGAGCATCAGAGCATTCTCGAGCCAACGAACCCACCGAGCCCACAGAATCTCACTCACACAACCCCTCTCATAAAGAGCACGGACACTCAAGTCGCAGCCGTGCATTCCGGTTTAAAGATGGCAGTCGTCCCCATCGCAAGCGTACCCACCGTCACCGATCGCGCACGCGTGACAGTGAACCCTCTAAGCGGCGACATCGCGAGGAGAAGCAACCGGAGCCCACATATGAAGACTCTTTCGGTTCCACTAGAGACACCTTCCGTGAATCTCTGTTCGACGCGCTTGGAGATGACGAAGGTGCTGCGTACTGGGAATCAGTCTACGGGCAACCCATCCACAACTACCGTGTACCGGATGTACAGCGGGGTCCGGAAGGTGAACTCGAGCAGATGACGGAGGAGGAATATGTAAATTACGTGCGTCAGCGAATGTGGGAACGGACGCGAGAAGGCATGCAGGCAGAGCAGGAACGTCTACGAGCTGAACGGCAGCAGAAAAGGAAGGAAGAGGCTCAGAGGAATGCGCAGTATGGGCGGGAGGAATTCGAACGCGCTATGGATGACAGTTTGCGGCGAGGGGCGGAGCGCAAACGAGCTAAGGTTGGCTGGAGTGCGCCCTGGGCGGCTTATCTGAAGAGCTGGGAGAATATTGGGAAGGCTGCGGAGGGATCTGCTCCCAAGCCATTACGCAATCTGCTCTTCTGGCCTGTTCGCTCTGGGAAGAGGGCTGATATTCAGCCGCAAGCTGTTGAAGAGTTCATGCGTCATGCCCCGGCGCCGGCCGAGTTGCTCGGTACGCTGAAGGCCGAGCGTATTCGCTGGCATCCTGATAAGATCCAGCATCGCTATGGCGCATTGGGAATCGACGATGTTGTCATGCGCAGCGTTACCGAGGTCTTCCAGATTGTGGATCGCATGTGGAATGAGGAGAGAGAGCGACAGAAGTGATGGGATGGGGTGAGAGTCTACATTGGGCGGTGTCTTGGTTTGTTATTTGTTTTACTATCGATACCCTGAGCATTATGCTGCATATGACTGCATATGGCTGCATATTTTGAATGATCATGACTTTAATTTATCTCAAAGACGAAGAGAAAAAAATAAACAAGAGCTGATATGTGGAACGTAGATCAGAGTAAAAAGAGCTTCAAAGGGGCTATGTATGCAAGATCCCTTTCATCAGACAGAAACTGGGCAACCCCAGAGATCAACTTGAATCACACAGAAGAAAGGTTAAAGATCTGTGCTTTGCCAAATATCCATACAACGTAAATTTAGAACCGCGATGACCGGGCTTTGGTCCGGTAGACCGTCCAGGCAAAGTAACCACCGACAATAACGGCGAAGAACAATACGATCTTGAAGAGGAACCAAGTCCAGCTACTCTTCTCCTTGGGCTCCTTGATAGGCTTGGAGGATGGGTTACCACGGCCCTTGGACTTGCCTTCCGTGGTCTTGCCTTTGTTGGCATTGCTACGGTTAAGGGAGTATAGGTTCTCGGCCTTGAGAGAGATGATATCGTGGTTGTCGCTCAGCTCGCCGGTCTCGGCGGAGAGACCCAAGTATGCGACGGAGGGGATGGCGATGTTAGAATCCTCAGCGGAGAGATTAAAGCATTCGGTCCATGTGTCTTCACTCTTGTACTGCAGCTCCAGAGACAGGGACTTGTCCTGGAAGTAGGTAAGGCGGGCTTTGGTGGGAACGGGGGCGCTGCGAAGACCACGAGCCTGTGGACAGTTAGAGACATATCTGAAACAGGTGAGAAATAAAGTTCACTTACAGAGCAACCGGCAAGCTCATTCGCCTTGCCATCATGCGCCTGGTCGTAGGTGGTCTGTCCATCACCCATCATGGCCATGACGTAGGGGAACGATACACCAGGACGGTTGTTCTTATAGGTGTCGAAGAAGATACCAAGACCCTCGAATTTGTCGGTAGACCCGAAGACAGGGCCCTGCGTGGCACGTTCCTTAGTGAGCCAGAGCGCAAATCCATCACCATGCAAGTTGCCGGAGCCATGGATCTCGAACTCCAGTTCGATCTAGCGGGGGATATACGTGAGCTTTTGGCGAACACTTTGGTTTCGCGGAGACCGTTTATTTACCTGCCAATTGGTTGCGGTCAGAGGCACGCGGGAAGAGATCCATCCTTGCTGCGATGGCCGGTCGGCCGTGAGGCGGACATATCTGAACACAAAGACAAAAGTCAGCACTGATGAGATAAATTCCACCTGAAGGTCCGGAGTATCATTACTTGTCAGCGCGGATTACTGTATCTCCTCCGAAGTCGAACCAGCGGCTTTGGAAATCCGAATCGAGGTATGGCTGTGAATGGCGGTTAATACTGATATGCCTCCTCGGGGAGCGAGCTATGCACAGCTTGTTTTCGGACTTTTCAGACAGACAAGCTGGGCTCAGAATATAATCATACCGGAGCGAGGCTGTGGGTGCGAAGCTAACAGACGTCCAAAGTCAGTACCTCGGTTTGAAACGGAGTCAACATTGAGCACATACGGGAATGCTTTTGAGATTCGGGTCGATGTAGGCAGCCGCGGGTAGGGCGACTAGGCCCGTGAAGCAGAGGAGCGAGGAAATAGACGGAAGACGCATTGTGGAATTTGTATTAGGGCTCAATGGAGGGGATCCCAGGGTGTTTGAAAGATAGACTAGAGGTGGGATGGACAGGGTACGGTGTCTCCAGGACCCGAAAACCCAGCGAGTAGGATAGAAGAAAAGAGGCCGTAAAAATTGTCGAGGAAAGGCGACAAGAAGGAGTGAATAGGCGAAGTTCCCGGGGCGCGGAGACGAGGAGGTGAAGTATACAGCTTGTTGTGCTAAGGTGTCCACATCTAATGTGGCGCAGTGAAAACACCAGCCACAACCCTTCACCTCAGATCCTGAAGTCCGACTTTCTTCGATCCAATTCAACTCATTCCATTACACCTTTCCCACCCAATCTCACTCTTTCATAATGTCGTCGCTTTTCGGTTCCGGCTCCGCCGCTCCCATTCAGACCTCCGAGGAGATCAAGGCAGCAGTCATGCGCCAGCTCCAGCAGGAGGCCGCCATGTCTAACGCCCGTTCCCTGATCGGAGTACGTCACCACCCTTGATATCCAAATCCGGCAAAAACTGACAACCCCAGAAAATCAACAAGCACTGCTTCAAGGCCTGCGTCCCCGCCCCCGGCACCTCGCTCTCAGCCAAGGAGAACACCTGCCTGTCCAGCTGCATGGAGAAGTACATCGCCATGTGGAACCTCACAAGCAAGACCTACATCGCCCGTGTCGGCATGGAGACCAAGCGTCTCGGTGGTCAGGATGCTGCTGCCATTGCCTCCATGGCTACTGGCATGCCCGAGGGCGGCAGCGGAATCCTTGGTTAAATTCGATCCATCCTCGAATCAGAAGAAAGTAAGGAAGATGAAGGATGAAAACAAGCAAAAGAGAGACACACACACCTCTGTGAATGAACTACTGTACGATAGAAGCGGCCTGGTAGCCCGTGTATAATATGGGCGTGGCTTTTGGTGCCCCAGTGGTTGGAGAGATTGGGAATAGAACAGGGTTCACGACGAATCCATTTGTACATCGAGTAGGCAATTGAAAGAGAAAAAAAAACACAAAAAATTCGATTGTAAATTGCTTAAGAAAAATGATGTGCATATAGAAAGTATGGATTTTCATATAATGGCTCCTGGTTTTTCACGACTCCTCCCGGGGTCAATCAGTTCCGGCCCTCCCCCAGACTTTTCGTCGCGTCATAAAATCATACAAGCACCTTAGAAGTCGGGGAAAAGGTGACCATATCTGAAACGAGTTAGTAAGGTGTGCGGGTGTGGAAAGAAGTACATACGCATCGTCTCCCTCCTGGCCATAGTGCTCTGTCTCTTCCGGATACTTGTCGTATTGGCTTGCGTCACCTTGCCCACCGCGAATGGGTGGGATATATGGTGCATCAATATCCTTACGAGCCAGTCGGTCCCAAGTGACCTCGGCGAACCAGGCATGGTTCTTGACGTCGCTCGGGCCACCGTGCAAGTTGCCGAGACGCTTGGTGAGGTCAGCTGTAATCAGCTGAGAGAGCAGATCGACCGCGTCGGTGTGCAAGTATGGAGGATACTTGACTCTGCCCCGCAGGATATTCTCGTAGATCTTGACTGGAGATCCGCTGTCCCAGAAGGGAGTGAATCCACACAGCATTTCAAAGATTAAGATTCCCAATGACCACCTTTTAGACAATTAGAACAATTCGACGGAAGCATTGAAAGCAAGCTTACCAGTCAACTGACTTGTTGTATCCCTTGGAAGAGACAACCTCGGGTGCCAGATAGTCGGGGGTACCGCAAAGTGTCCAAGTGATATCCGGCACGTCCTTGGCGAATCCAAAATCTGTGATCTTCAGATGACCATGACGGTCCAAAAGAAGGTTCTCCGGCTTCAAATCACGATAGATGATATTATGTGAGTGCAAATACTCTAGCGCTAGGGTAACCTCCGCCGCATAGAATTTGGCCACAGGGTTCGGGAATCGCTAATGGCAAATGAGTTCCTCGGTCCACACACACCTGAGACCGAAGGGGGTATTGGGTCACTCACTTGTGATTTGCGCAGGAGACTGAACAATTCACCTCCCTCCACAAAGTCCATGACCATATAGAGGTTTCGGGAATCCTGCCAAGTTCCCCACAAAGTAACGAGGAATGGATGGCGGACACGGTTTAACATGCGGCGCTCGTCATTTGTATGCTCAATCTGCTTCATCTTGACCACCTGGGCCTTCTTCAACACCTTCATTGCATAGAAGCGATGATTGTGGTTCGACTGCACCAGGTGCACACGGCCGAAGCTCCCCGTTCCCAAGGTGCGCTGAAGCTCGAAGTCCTCCTGAGAGTACTTCCCCTTGGTAACACGCTCCTGCTTCACCTGCTCCGGCTCCTGATTTATAATGTTGTCGATACTGGCGGCATTGTCGTGTGTACCGGTACCCGTATGCTGGGGCGAAGCGTGCGATGCTTGCATGGATGCGCCTGAACCGTCCTGGTTCTGAGAATCTGGTTTCCCTAGATCTTGCGAATCCTTCGTTCGCCTCTTCTTCAGTAAACCTCCTAAGCTCGGCATGGAGAGAAGATTAGACGGGCTTTGGGGCCATTTGGGGGGAGGGGATGGGGGAAGAAAGCTGGAATGGGAGGTCCGGATTAAGTGGGGAGGGGCAGCGGCCAGAATGACGCATTGATCTTTCATTATCGACTCCAACACTTTGAGAACACTTTTCTATTCTATTGACTTGAGAGATCTATTTGGATCTGTTGGTTTAATTGGTCTATTAGTTTATTTGGTCTTAGAATCTATTTCTCTGAATTTTTGCATTTATGTGGCTTATTCCATTATTCTCTTGGGTATCACATATAGTATGTATATCCCTTGACTACAGTAGATAATCAAAAATCCGATTCAATTCGACTCTGTCTCTCATGAACACCTCATTGTCCCAATGTATGATCCTATTAATCTCCAAAAAGCGGAGAACCCGGATCCGATGACGTTACAAAGTGATGCGATCATCTCGGTTTGACTGTAAGGAATGACATCTGGAGTTTTGGCTTGGTGTTTTCGGCCATTTCTCTCTTTGGCCCATTCCATCCCGCCTAGTCCACTCTGTAATGTCCTTTTCGATCCGATCTTGGTTCAAGATGCTTATGTAAATCGATGCCCCGGGAGTCAGGTGTCAAACAAACTGGGGAACTTCCAACCTCGAAAATCCCAAACAACCACAACACAACTCTCTCACCATGGGGCTAGTAGGCTACTCAGATTCGGAAGGCTCAGATGCCGAGCCAGATACTACACCCGCCCCCCAGATCACCAAGGCAAAGAAGGTCGACTCCAAAACTGGGTTCCAGGTCGACCGCAACAACCCGCGCAGGATCCGCATGACCATTCCAGAAATCAAACCCGAACACCCATCCGGCGAAGATCCCGAAGATGGTTCACGCAAAAAGCCTCGGTTAGGGGGAGGTAGCCTTGCGGGATTCAACTCTTTCCTTCCAGCGCCGAAACGAACAGCTGAAAAGAAAACACCAGTGGCGACAACACGAAAAGCGTTTAGTCTCAAAACAGGTGCAGGCCCTGGATTCGATCGCTCAGCCGATGCGGAGATGAGAAATGATTATGCTTTTGAAGATCTAGCGGGAGATGCGGACACCACATCTGCACCTGGCAGCTCAAAACCCGACACTACATCAGATGCACCGGACACAATGAAAAGTCCCGTGGAGGTCAAGCTCCAAGGAAATCCGATGATGTTCAGACCGTTATCCGTCGGGCGACCTCAAAAGAAGAGAAAGACCACCAAGATTGCTGAGCAACCAACACCATCAGCGGCGCCGAAGCCTGCTCAACCTCTACAGCAAGCCCCTACATCTGCATCTACATCTGCACCTGCACCTGCACCCGCACCACCAAAACCCAAAGTCAATCTCTTCTCTCTATCATCGGAAACTACTTCTCAGCCAGATTCGGCACCTGGACCACCAGCAACCTACCAGCCGCTAGTATACAACGCCGAAGGCGAAGAAGAACCAGCAGCTGGTCCAGTACTCGCCGAGCCTACACAAATCGCCATAGACCGTTCAACGGCAACAGTATCAACCAATCCTACATCATCCTTGGACAGCATCGCCAACGATCTGAACTTGTCCAAGTCTGAAAGACGTCAGCTCTTCGGTCGGAATGCCAATGTCACCTCGTCGCAGTCACAGGTGCGTACCTTCAACACAGACGAGGAGTACGCGTCGAACAAGGTTCTGGCGGAAGGCGAGCTGGCCGGAGCACAGCACAACCCTGTGCGCTCCATTGCGCCGGGCAAGCATACCCTCCAGCAATTACTCAATGTTGCAAGTTCGCAGAAGGAGGCATTGGAGGAAAGCTTTGCAACGGGTCGGAGAAATAAGAAGGAAGCTGGATCCAAGTACGGATGGTAGTTTTAGCATACACAAGGCCCTTCTGGGAGAATTTTTGTCAAGCGCATTAGCATTGAGATACCATACCATTTTGTACGAAATGACATACGGGAATTTGAATAAACTAAAAAAAAAAAATGTACATTCAACTGATATGTAGCACATCTATAAAATCTATCCTGTACAAAAGAAACCAATCCCAAACGCCAAATATAAAATAACTCCAATAGATAATTCCAACTCCTTTTAATTTTTGGAGTATCAAGACGACACATCCACAACTTCAGCGAACCACTGCTTGAGTGCAGTAGCCAAAACAGAGGGCAACTCCCTCACATCACGAACAACGAGGTAGTAAGGGAAGGGGAAGTCCTCGAGGTAACGCTTCATCTTGAGCTTCATCTCACCACCGGAGTTAGGATCGGCCTCGAAGCTAGCCTGCGAGAGGTCAAGGATAGAACTACCCTTAACAGCATCGACAATAATAAAGACAACCATGATGCGCTCCTCAAGCGCCTGTCTAACAAGACGGCGAATAGTATCATGATCTTCACAGATACCATCAGAGATAATCAACTGAAGCTGCCAGAGATCGGCAGAGCCAGACCCAGGCGAGCGCTTCCAGCGAGCCTCGCGGAAGAGAGCGATAGAGTCGGCGATCAGCTTGCGCACATTGGTACCGGTTTGCTGGTAGCTGAAGTGCTGGAAGACCTGGGAACCGGCCTCGGAGGAGAACGGCTTTCCGAACTCGTGGGCGACGCGAACATGTTCTTCATTACCGAAACCGAGGACACACAAGTCGCCGGCTTCCAGCATGCTCAAACTCTTCGCAACAAGGGCGAGGGTCTCGAAGGCGAGCTGGCCACTGCCACTTTCCAGCATGGACTTGCTGTCATCGACAGCCAGCATGATCTGGTAGTTGCGCTTTGAGGGGATAGAGCGGCGCATCCAGATCTTGTCGCGCTTGTACTGGGATGCAATGTAGGGGATGATGCGCTTGATGTTCAGACGCTTTCCGGTGCGGAAGTCACCACGGAGCTTGGTGGCCATAGTGGGTGCGAGGATGAGGCGGAGCTGTTCAGTCAGGGAGAGGGAGAGATCATTTGTGGCGGACTCGTAGTGCGACCAGAGGCGGCGGGCTTCGTCTTGTGGAGTCAATGGGGGGAGCGAAGAGGATAGGTGGATGGCTGCGAGTTGCGAGTCGACTTCATCGAGCTCCTCGTCTATTTCTTCGGTACCCTGTGCTCCGTCTGCGCGATCGTGGGATGATTGACCGTTAGGAATGAAGGCGCCGGCAGAATCACCATCGGCTGGAACGGTCTCACGGTCGATTTGCATCTCATCCTCAAGCTGGTTATCAACGGCATCTTGCTGCTCGTCCGATACGTCTGGGAGAACATCGTTCTCACCGGGCTGAATGTCAGACTCGACACCCTTGCTTTGATCGAGGGCTTGCGTTTGATCGTCGTTTGCTTGTCCAAGAGCCTGGGTGTCTGCGGCATCGTCGTCATCCTTTAGGTGCTCAAAGTCGGCATCGGCCATATCGGTGTCTTCGGGCATAGCCTGGGATTCCTCCTCCTCTTGGGACGGATTGAGGATCTCCTTTTGTCGTCGATGCCATTGCTCAAGTATATCACCGAGCTTCTTGAATGCCTGCATCTGAGGCTCATCTGGCCCATGATCTTCGCCACCGGCAGCGTCTCGGCTGGGCTGGCTCTCCTCGCTATCCTTGGCAGCACCTGTCTGTTGGTCGACATTAGCACTGGGATCAGTCGAGCCGCTCTCCTGCTGAGCGTCACCTGAGGCACCCTTTTCTTCATTTTGGTCTTGCTCGGCTCCGAGACCGCCAGTGACAGCTTCACTAGGAGCGACGTTGTCACCTGCGGCATCATTCTCATCACGTTGTGCGAGGAAGTCGTCTTGCTCAGGTTCCTCGGGATCTTCTCCACCAGCTTCCTCTTCCTCCTCCTCTCCGGCTTCGCCTTCGTTGGTTTCCTCGGCATCATCGGCCATTTCTTCATCTTCCGCGCCTGGCTCTTGATCCTCCGGGGCTGCCTCAGCGTCTTGTTCGCCGGCTTGATCATCGGCGTCTTCGACTTTCCCTTCTTCTTCAGGGGCAGGACCGAAATCATCGTCAAGATCATCCATCTCATCGTCATCCTCGCCATTGTCCTCCTTGCCTTCACCATCATCAAGTTGCATTTCCTCAGGAAGCTCAAGTGTTTCTTCTTCCTTCGCTTGAGGGTCGGTAACGTCCATTTCCTCACGGCCAACTGCCTCGCCCTCATCCTCGGGGGCCTCTTCATCTTCTGTTTCTTCCTCTTCTTCATCTTCTCCTTCCTTTTGCTTTTCTTCGCCCTTTTCACCATCCTTGTCCTCCTTCTTCTCTTCCTGGGCAGCAGCTTGTTGCTCGGCCTCTGATTGGCCCTTTCCTTCTTCGTTCTCGGTATCCTTTTGCTGCTCATCATTACCACCGTCCCAGAGCTTTTCGTCGACAGCACCTGGGTCAAGGTCATCAACGCTTCCTGTCTCTTCGTCGATATCGTCCTCTCCTTCGTCTGCACTGTCGTCGTTCTCCTCCTCTTCCTCCTTACGATCCTCGGCATCGCCTTCCAAATCTTCCTGATCCATGTTGACAGCATCCTTGGAATCATCCATTTCATCATCGCCGTCTTCTTTCTTGTTCTCTTGTTGCGCCAACTCTGTAAGATCTTCGTCATCCCCAACATCTTTGCTGATATCTTCTGCGCCTTCGCCTTCACCGAGACCCGTGCCACTTTCCATCTGGCCCTCCTTGCCTTGATCTTGGGATGCTTCGGCAGGACTACAGAAGCCTTCGGAGGCGACCTGTTTGAAGGTCTTGGTCAGGATGTAGGATGTCTTACAGATCTCGCGATGAACGGCGATGAACCGATCAGCCAGATCCCGGCAGATTTGGTAGTATCTGTTGGCGATAGGCAGGATACTGGTGATCAGGGCGGCAGCAACGGAGAGGCCGCCAGCGGAGTGGTCTTGGAGGCGGTGCAATTGATCAAGGACCTTGTCCAATGCGGTGGTGATCTCGCTGAGGTGAACAGCCTTAATACCACGAGAGAAGAACTCATCACTCCTCGACAGCAATCCATCAAAGGTGATGGCAGAAGGCACATCCTTGAGCTTTTGGAGGCCAATGAGCATTTTGTCAATGGCCGTCAGGAGGCTGCTATCGAAGGCTTGGATGGATAGGCTGTTCTCATCGTTGTCCTCAGGGAGAGCAGCGATGTTTGTGATAACCCAAGGTGTGATCTGATCCAGCGCGAAGGACAGATCAGGGCGAGCTTGGCTCCATTGCTTCAGGTCAGCAGCCAATTCATCGAGCGATGATTGTGCCTGCTGGGCGATCTCGTAGTTGGCGTTAGACGCAATCCGGGTGGGAAGCATGGGAAGGGCTTCGTGCGACTTGCGTAGGCTATCGAAGGATGCCTTCTTGGCGCGGAGCTGTTCCACAATCTTAGATGCATCAATTCCTGAGAACTTGGAATGGACTCCAATGATCATTGCGGCTAGTCCAAGAATGGGAGCTAACCAAGCCACGATTCTGGCCAGGCTGGCTCGCTCTTCCGAGGCAAAAGCGCGGTCTTGTGACAAAGAGTTTGAAGCCGCTGCCCAAAGGTTCTGCACCTTGTCAAGCGTAGACTTCAACTTACCCAAGCCTGTGAGGGCAGGCGAAATGACACCTCTCTGGCGACGGACAGTGAAAACGAGGTGCTCAATAGAGCCCATGCTTCTGTGAACCTCGACATTGCTTAGCTCCTCGGAATAGTTGCGAGAGGCCAGGCGGGTCTTGGGCAGGAGATCCAAAAGTCTGTGGAAGTACCAGTCGGCGCTCTGAACTGCGGTTGAGGTTGCAGCGCCAGCCTCAAAGGCGGCACTTGTGGCGAGAACCTGGGGAACAGTTTCTTGAGTTTCGATCACACTCGATCCAGCATTACGTTTCACACCCATCTCATATAGTTGCTTGAGGGTCTCGGCATAGAGACGGCGTTTCTGGGACTTGAGGTGCTGGACGTCCTCTTTGTTGTCTTCGTTGAGGACCTTAGGTGTCTTAGACTTGTACTCATTCATGCTTTCAATCACCGAGACAATGAAGCTGTCGAGGTCCTTCGCAATGTCGAACTCGGCTGGAATTGACGAATATAGATTCATCATGTTGTTGGCTGTTCCATCCGGCTTCTGGAATCTGAGCGCTCGAGTCGCCCACAGGTTCTTGTCATTTTGGCAAATGTCCATTGCCTCGGGGAATGTGGCAGTGGGGCGAACTGGCTCTGCTTGGGACATCGAAGTAATCTCCTCGGTGCTTTCTGGAAGGCCTGCTTCAAGTATTGATTGAACTGGTTGGCTAAGAGCCGCGCGGTACTTTCGAACCAACTTGAATAGCTTGACATGCGACCTTCTGGCACTTTCCTTCAAAGCAACGATGTTGACATCTTTCCAGCTCGCAAGTTGGATCTGCTCCTTGATATCCTTTTCAAGAGTGGACCGCTTCTCCGTCAGATACTTGTCTACTCCAGGCTGGAAGGGTCCGTAGTGGTGGAGGAAGTTGTCCAAGGCAGAGACAAGCTTCTTGAGACAGGGATAATCTGTGCTAAAAACTTGAAGCAGCGCTTGGAAGTTGGCAACAAGCTGTAGACGGCGGGCAAATTGGCCCGTGGTCGTAGACTTGAAGAATTGCTCCAGAGTCAAAACCAAGTTTTGGGTATGTTCGGTCATGTCCTGTTCGCCTGCCTCGACCATCATGATGGGAGCACCAATAAGTGCTTCGTAGGCGATAAACCACCAAGCACTCACCTCGTCCTCGCATCGCTCTTTCTCGAGATCCAAGAGCTTGGCCCAAGTTGACAGCTCAAGACGGCGCCAGCTGATGAGAGTACTTGTAATCTCATCGTAGACCGTAACAGCTGAGTATTCTCTGCTGGCCACAGTCTGCCACTCATGCACGAATGAATGAAGCTTTTCAACCTTGGTCATGAACTTGGCAACAGGTTCAGTGTGTTTGAACTGAAGGATTTCCACACAGCATTGAATGGTGTCAGCGAGGACAACATGTTCAGGCCAGGCTGTTTGGATTTGGGCGAAGCGGGCTTGTACAGAGATCGCGAGAGCGACCAGCTTCCTTGCCTCTTCAAGATTTGAATCAGTGTAGAAGTTGTAATTCTTCTTGTGATTGTCGGTTCCCTCATCTATGGCATCATCGAGAAGCAGAAGGACTGCAGGAAGATGGTTTTGAGGGGACATCGGTGAGAATGAGGCCTTGTTGTCAGACCAGATCGAACCCAGAAGATGGCCTGATTGCTTGACAAAGGTAGTTAATGCAGTTCCGCTGCGCTCATTTGAGACGATATTTGCATGAAGTGAGGCAAGCCGGAGAGCGATGCTTTTGGGGTCGATACGGGCAGCAACATCGGTCGTTTCTGTGTCTTGAGTTGGCTCTTCATCGAAGGTAGGGAAGAGTGCGTGTAGCTCGGCTTCGTTGACTTCTTCTTCCTCTTCCCAAGATCCCTTGAAGCGGTACAATTCTCCCTTTTCAGCTTCCTGTTCCCGATCTTCTTCGAGCTTGGCCTTCCACAGTTGATGGAAATCACCGAAAACCCGGCGAATGATCTCTCGTCCAGCCTTTGTATCCAGGATTGTGGAATCGGCATCCTTGGCGGCCCAAAGGGCCGACAGTTCTTGAAGACGCATTTCGTTTGCATTCTTCAGTGTGGATGGAGCCTTCTGATTTTGAGCAAAAACGGGGTGGTGAATACCTCCCAAGAAGGGTGTTCGCTCGCTCAATGACTGAATATCATGAAGATCGCTAGACTCTTCCGGCTGGCTAGAAGCTAGGAATACACCAAGGTCCAAAAGCTGCAAGAAACGAACCACGGGTACTGTGATATCATCATAGGATCTATAGTGAGTGCTGAGACGACTGCTCAATTGTTTGATGTTGTTGCGCAGAAGCTGGATCATATCTCGGGACTGAGGTTCGGTAGAGCGGATCATTTGCTCGGGGTCTCTCTTCAGGACAGAGTTGATCAAGTTCACGAACTCTCCCTGCAAGAGACTCAACTGGGACTGCTGGGGCCGGTTGACCAGTGAAGGAGGCGGGGCAGAACCCAAGTCACGAATTTCATTATCCAAAAGCTCAGACCGGAGGTTGGAAACCTGGCTGGTGAAAGTCTTTTCAAAGGCAAGAATTGCTGTAGACTTGGCAGTGAATTCCTGGAGGCGTTGAGAGTGGCGTTTGCGCTGGACAACGAGACCGAGAGAAGGGTCAAATGTCTTATCTGGCACAAACAGACGCAGAAGAATAACTGCCAGCTGTACTGCCGCCAGTCCAGTGGTGCGAATGCTCTGCTGCTGGTTTGATGGTTGCGTTCGCAGGGACGAAATCAGAGTTGGTAGAGCCTGCTCGGCGAGGGGCTTAAGGAAGTGAGCATTTGGCAAGCTTTGGTCCAGTTCAACCTTGACAAGTGGTTGTTCAACGCAAAGATCACCCTTCTGGATTGCTTGCAGAACCGAGATGAGATGCTCGGCTGAGCGAGGCTCAAAGAACTCTCGATGACAAGCCACCAGCTCGGCTGTAAGCTTAGCGATAGTACGTCTGAGGTCCATGGACTGATCCGTCGTGACCTGATGACTGCTCAGGGAAATAGCCTTAGAGAGGGCCTGTTTCTCTGCTTCAAGCATGTCCATCTGTCCCAATTTTGTATTGCCGATAGCTGTCAGCCTCTCCAATAGCGAGAGAGAGACGATGCCACCAGTGGCAAGCGCAGACTCGGATTTGCTTGAAGAGCCCGCAAAGAGCGAGATTCTGTGGAGAATATTTGGCACGTCGCTCTGGAAATTCGATGCGTCCAATGGACGAGCTGTACGACCAGCGAGAAGTGGCATGACTGTCTGGATGACTGTATCTTTGACTGGGTTCTGGAGGAATGAGGAGATGTCGTGGTACTGGCAAAGAGCTTCGAACTCGTTGGCAAAGTATGGATACTCGGTTGATTCCGAGCGTCGAACTGCATGAGATAGCTCAGCCACGGTTTGTTTGATGCCCTGAACAAGTACGTCACCATCAGCGCCATCCAGAAGGATGAATCGCTGAGCATCAATCAAGGAATCGCGTACACGACTCAATTGAGATAATGGCACGCGGGTTTGCAAAGCCAAAGTCGTGAATTCAAAGACTGTTGACTCCAACTCGGTCAGAGAATCCAACTTATCTTGAGTGATAGGTGTGGCATGTCTCCAAGAATCCCAGATTCTTTGCATGCTAAGACCGCTTGTCAATGCCCAGCCTTCCCGGAACCGATCCAGAGCTTGTGACAAAGCGACTTGGAGCGGTTCGAGGAGAGGCGATGAGTCAAGCAATGACCCGCAAATCTTCCGCCCCATCTGAAGATAAACTTGGAATTCTCCTTCATCAACCTGGCTCACCTCTGTGGCTCTGTAGATGTCCCAGCATAGACTTATCACGGCCCGAAGGGCTGCAACTATCACGGGGCCTTGGAGGGAGATTTGATCCAAGGACTGGATATAATCATACAGAGCCTGGCCACAATCAGACAAGAAAGAAGCAACAGGTTGCGTCGTGTCTTTCATTAATGCAGGGATCCGCTCAGATGCCAATGACCGCTCCAAGCGTGTCATTTGGCTAGGCTTGAGCTCTTTTCCAGAGATGTCGGCTTGAATCAAACCTTCCCTGAGGCGATGAATATCAAGTCTCATCTCCTGGAGATAAGCCAAGACAACCAAACTAGACCGGAAATCACTGGTTCCTGCAATAGCCAGCAGAGGCTCGTTTGTGAGCGGGTGAAGAGGCTGCAACATTCCTTGGATACCAAGGTGAGCTCCTCCAAGCACAATCTCGCCGCTGGCGATCTCAAGCGGCTTCCATTGGTTGTTGTCATGGAACAGAGAGGTATAGCGCTGCAGAACATCGGATGCCTTCTCTTCTCCGTTGGTCTCGGCATTAATAGCCAAACGGTTGTTTGGCGACTGTTGAAGGTAGGCCAGATCCGCTGGTGAAAGATGATCCAAGCACACCTCGAGAGCGTCTTCGAATGCAGATGACGTCAAGGATGTATCCAAGTTCCAAATATGGCGAAGGCGATAGAGGAACGATTCGCAGGTGTAGGATGGGCCTATAGTGGGCTTGATGTCCTGCAGCTCGCTTGGCAGGAAACAGATTTCGGTACAGCGGTTCCTCATGGCACGAGACAGCTCGCCATTGCGGGGATCCATGGTCAAGAAGATTCTAAAGTTGGGATGGGGCGTGATGATCTTGGCAGATCCGTCCTCTGTCCGTTGCTCATTCAGTATAAGTGTGCCATTAGGCTCAGTCAAAGAGTTCAATCGATCGAGAACGGATGGATTACACAGGTTGGCATTGTCAAGAATAACCCAATTTCCTTGTTGAACAGCTTGAGTGAGGACACCTTCTGTCCATTCAAATCCAACCTTCATTTTATCGGATTGTTGAATAGCACCCAACAACTTCTGGGCTCTCTCGAGGAATTGTTGGTAGGCTGGGTCAGAAGAAGACTGGCAAAGGCTGGAAAGCGAGGGAATAACATTTTCCAGTGAGATGTCTGCAGACTGCAAATTCTCGCAGATGTGGAGGGCAGAAATCACAACATCAGATACATCCCCTGAAGCAAAGCAGTGGATGAGCTGGCTTCGCAAGAACATCTCAATATCATGGACAAAGCCTGAAACCTCTCTGCGGTGATCGATTTGTTCGAATCCACCAATGAGATCCATGGTGTCAGTGTCGGCACTCAGGGCTAGCTCATCGAGGTTTGCACCGTTAACCGCTGCTAGCTTTCTGATGAGAGTAGTTTTGCCACACCCAGCAGGTCCGACCAGGATACTCGGCCAAGAGTTATCGATACATAGAATGAGGGACTCGACAATGTGGAGATCCTTTGGCAGAACCCTCATATTAGGCTCGGCCAAGCGCTGCAGAAGAGGATCACGGGTCAAAATGCCTAGGCCGACCTGCAAGTACTCGGGGGTGAGGTTGTGGAAGTAGCTCTTCAAGCTAGTGTCAGAGTCCGTGAAGACACGGTCATAGATCTGAGAGACCACGGTACGGTCCTCTTCACTTCTGAATCGCTGGGCGATAACGACATCAAGGAAGTGCTTGGTCTGGATCTGCAGGGTTCCTCGATCGGCAAGTTGAAGCCATCGCTGGATATCACGCAGATTGACTTCCCACGGTCCACCAATGGCTCCCAAGCGACGATCTCGCGTAATCGCTTGGTTCAAGAGAGAAATGAAATCGACCAGTCTCTCCGTCTGCACAGAGGGACTACCAGGGAAAAGTCTGGAACAAATCGTTTTCAAGTCATCATCAGTGAAGCTCTCTGCATAGACCACCGTGAATCGGTTAACGAAAGATGCAGGAAGACCCTTTCTGCCACCACCCTGGTGGTGGGGGTTCTGAGCGGCAAAGAGAACGAAATCGGGGTGTCTCTTAAATGTTTGGTCCAGCTCAGCGATGTAAACTTGCTGACGATGATCCAGACAAGAGTTGAGACCTTCAAGGACAGATTGTGAGGCCAAGTTCATTTCATCTAGTAGAACCCAATCACCACGCTGCATAGCTCGTAGGAATGGTGCATCACGCCAAGTGAATTGCCCAACATCCCCTCCTTCCACTGGAACGTCTGAGCCGAACAGATCTGTAAGATCCGTCTGTTCCGAAAGGTTGATTCGAGTGAGAGGTTTGCCAAGAGCTCTGGCTAGGGCCGTCACAAGTGTAGTCTTACCCACACCTGGGCTTCCTTCCATAAGAATAGGCTTCGAGGACTGCAAACCACGAGCGATTCTCACGGAGTTGGCAATTGTGGTTGGGGCATCCATTGTAAATTGAGGATCGGGGTCTGCTGTGCCAGCCGTAGGGAGAGCGAATGGCCCAACGCGCAGAACTCCAGGTTCGGCAGAGACAGTGGTCGATTCCCAGTAGATCTTGGAAGCATCGACATTGAACAGTTCACTCAGCTTGTCGAGGCATGACTTGCGGTTACCCTCGAGATTATTGAGGGAGATGGCAAGCATTGCAGCAGGGTTGGCACCCAAGGTGTCGATGAAGACCATCGCGGCACCTTGTACGAGAGCGAATTCGGTGTCTGCACTTTGACAAGTGTTGACAAAGTCAACCCAGGCAAGAAGATCACGAATGGAGAGCGATGTCGCAGAGCTGTTCTGGAACGTTACCTTGAACCACTTGGCGAACTGCAGCATAGCCTTTGCTACGTTCTCCTCCTTCACGTTCAATCTCTGTGAAAGAATTGGCAGGATGTCCTCATCTTCAGACAGCTGAGGCGCCCAGATTTCTGTCATACGATTGCGAAGAGCAGCCGAAAGCTCACGCTTTCCATAATCACCTCCGGGGTTCATAGTGGATAAGAATTGGAATCCACCATCTGCCACAACCATTGAATCAACGGGGCCCTTTTCGGCGAGAAGAATCGACCTAGCAGGTTCCAGAACACTATTAAGTCTCTCAAGGACGGAGTCATCCGCGAGAGAAATTTCGTCAAGAAGGAAGAATTGACCGGTCTTCATGGCGGTGATCAGGCTTCCGTCGGACCATTCAAACAGGGCATTGCAACGAATGGCGTTCTTCTCAATCTTCTGCAAGAGAGACTGATCCTTGGCTTGACGTTGCTCCGCAGTCAATGCTGTGAATTCCTGCTTCAAGTCATCGAAAGACGCGACGCTTAGCTGCCCGTGAAGAAGCATCTGAAGGTCATCTACGAGCTGTTTCTCGATTGCAGCTCGGTTTCGGATAGGCCGTTGAGCACCAATCAAGTCGCCGGTTTCCAAATTCACATGAGCGTTGACAATGAACAACTCACGTCGGAAAGCCTCAGCAACGGCCTGGCACAGCTGCGTTTTGCCACAACCGGTTTCTCCGACAAGAAGGACCGGCTCGTTGTTCTTGAGGGCTTTTGAAACGAGAACGAATAGACGTCTCATGGCTTTGGTCCACACGACACCGGCTGGAAGCTCGCTCATCTCAGGAGCATTCTTTTCTAGCTCTGCGGAGCTGTACAAAGCATCCTCGTCCAGTTTTACCTTCATCACTTCCTCGATCACGGCCTTGACAGCAGCTTTTTCTTGGGGATTGCGAACACGTTCGCCGAGAAGCATGTAACCGTTGACTGCTAGCTGCTCGCGATCATCAGCATCACGAAGAGCCCATCGGAAAAGATCACGCAGAGTGGCAAAGCTGTTCTTTTGCTCGAAGAGTCGATTAGACTGGCGCAACAAGGACAATTTGCGGTAGACAGCAACAATCCGTGTGCAGAAGGAGGGGGCGATTTGAGAACGTTCCTTCAGGATAAATTCCAGCTCGCTTTCTGGAATATCATCGAAGTGCAACTCGAGGAAACGGTTCCTGAAGGCACGGGACAAGACCTTTCGGCCACCGTACAGACCAGCGGGATTTTGTGTGGCAAAGAGCATGAAGTTCGGGTGCGGGTGAACAACTTCTTGAGTTTCGGGAATGAAAAGCTCGCGGTTGTCGTCGAGGAGTCGGTTAAGGGCTTCAAGAACATCAGAAGGTGCCAGATTCAGCTCATCCAGCACAATCCAATAACCGTTCCGCAGTGCCTCCACCAACACACCCTCTTGATAACGCAGGCTTCCATCGTCCGAGGATATGTAAGATCCCAAATACTCTTGCAGATCAGTATGCTCGTGGTTGTTGATTCGTACAAACTTGTTTCCAGAGACCTTTGCCAGGTACTCGATCATACTCGTCTTTCCGGCTGAGGTCGGACCTTGGAGAAGAACGGGGAATCGCCGGGTTGAACTGGCCCGGACCAAGTTCTTCAGATTCTTCTCGATGAATGGGGTGATAATGTAGTGGGGTTGCTCCTCCGGAACCATAGGACCCCGGCGCATCCAGTAGTGCTTGAATTGCACATAATCATTGCCATCCATCGGTGGGCGAGGGGTCTGTCCGAGAAGAGACCTAGCGTTCTTCGCGTTGCCAAAGATATGAAGCTCAAGCAGAGGAATCAAAGCTTGTTCGGAGTTCAAGCTCAGCACGGTCAAGAAACTCATACTGAAACCCTCAAACATTGCCCTACGTAGTCCATAGACATGTGCGTGATCGATAACATAGATCAAAGCACGAACAAGAGTACGGATACTGAAATGGGGTCGCTGTCCAGCTCCGTCGGTAAGCTTGTTCTCATTGCTAAGCTTTTTGGTGACCATGTAAAGCTGTGCGAGGTCTGGCACAGCCCGCTGGTCACTGATTGTCAAGTCCCCGAGGTATTTCTGAATCAAGGCTAATAGGTCGTCCAAGTCGCTATCAGGCGAGTGCACATAGAATTCGGTGAACCTGGAACGCAGACCAGGGGGTAAATCTCTCTTTCCGGCATCTGTTGCAGGGTTCATAGCACCGAAGATACGGAATTCTGGGTGGCCGAAGACTCGCTCAACATCGCCGGCCTCGGAGAGAAGAACAGAGGGTGTTCCCTCACTCCCATGGTGCAGAAGACTGGCAATATTCTCAAGGGTATCAGGGGAAGCCAAGTTCACTTCGTCCAGGAGAACCCATTCGCCGTTTCGCAAAGCTCTCACAATCTTACCTTGGACGAAGGCAAAGGCGAATTTGGCATCACCTTGTGAGACCTGAGCCTCGAAATCTCCGAGCTGGGTCGCGAAGCTCTCCCATCTTTGCCGCAAGTGCTGGTATTTGGGAGAATCCAGCTTGCGCTTTTTGGCTGGCTGTTCATCGCCATTCTCAGCTGCGGCATTCGGGGGATTGAACACGCCATTTGCAAGACGGACGGCTTCATGCCACAAGGTCACCAATCGTACCCAATTGGAAGATGCGGCACTCTTCGATATCGAGGACAAGAACTTCTGGTTCTTTTTGGCCGAGAAGGTGAGTTCAAAGAGCTGAGTGAATTCATCCAGCATTGGCACTGCCATTGTACGGATGCTGACGGGTTTGAAACCACCCAACAGATCAGTGCTTTCACTCTGTTGTGACAAATTCACTACTGTGAGCTTCTGACGCATCAAAGATGCAAGATGCTGAATGACTGTGGTCTTTCCGATACCAGTTTCTCCCACAAGTAAAACGGGCTCTGCCATCTGTATTGAAGCCGCTACCTGTTCCATAAGGGTCAATGCCGCTCGCGTGGGAGCAAATCGCGAAGCTGCTGCGGCAAGCTTCAATGCAGATCCACTTGGTACTTTGATCTTGTTGCAGGTTTCCCTACCGAGAAGAACGCTATTGTTCTTGTCAGTATAAGAGGGGGTGCGTTCAGTGAGACAGTATTGCGCTCTCTGGGGGGAGATCTGAAGCGCTTCGGCCACAACGGCGGCGAGAGTGCTTTGCATTGACTTCTCGGGCAGATATTTGAGGAACACGTCAACAATGTCGAGGAATATTTCATCCTCGGTACCTTCTGACGTGGGCTCATAGCCAGTCTTCGCACCCATGCGGTGCAGACGATTGTGCAGACGGCTGCACAACTTGATCAAATCGCGGAAGCCTGGGGTACGACCTTGGGAACCCTTGATTGCTAGACTTCCATGGAATGCAGAGCATACTCGTCCGTAAACGTTCATGAGAGTTGGCACACGAGACTCGAGCAAGGAGAACTTTTGCAGGATGACATCACGCATCTCATCCACGGGAAGAGACTTGACTTGCACTCTCTCCCAAAGTCTGCTTCCAAGCATTGAAGTGCTCGGTGCGATCTCCTCGCCAGCAATGTTGTACGACGACTTCATGGTTGCGATAATTTTGAACCCCTCGGCACACTTGATCCGCTCCCTCCGGCTTGGGATGGTGAGCTCCCCCTCTCAATGATCGGGAGAATGAGGCCCATTACTTCAGAGGGAGCACGATCAAGATCTTCAATCAACACCCAGCGGCCTTCGCGCGCAGCCTTGGTCAATACACCGGGCTGCCAAGAGAAGGATCCAGAGGCGGATGAAGTGGCATACATTCCAAGGAGACTCTTTGCATCTGTCTGCTCGTTTAGATGAAGTGTGACCATAGTTTCAGCTTGGCCCATTGTGACAGCAATGTCATTAATCAAAGAGGTCTTCCCGGAGTTGGGCAAACCGACCAACAGGATGGGTTTGTATCCGAGTAGCGACCCTGCAATCCGGCGCAGGTTCTCAACTGTAGTCGCAGTCTTGACTACAGAGGAAGGAGCCAAGGGGGTATCTTTCAACCTGGGAATCAAAACTCCGCAGATCTCTGCGGTCTTGGTTGTGAAAGATTCCCGTGTCCTCTCGACCAACGCTAGAGTGTTAGTTTCTGATCTGGAAGACCTCTCGTTCTGGATAATTCTTCCAAGAGTCTCCCATCGCCGTTCTTCCCACAATCCTAGCACACGGTAATCGATCAGAGTGCCCTCCCACTCTCCTTCTATAGGTTCGGTCCCAGTATTGACGCGGACCATCTTTTCAGTTGCGGCATCCGCCGCGTGCATATATAAGGCAAAGCATCGTACAGCAAGGTATCGTGTCACTCGGTCTTGGGATTGGAAGAGGGACTGAAGTTGAAGCGGTGAAACGATGGGAGAGAAGGTTTCAAGATCAAACGAAAGAAGCCGGAAGAGGGCGAGGAGTAAAAGTCGAATGCTAGGTTGGTCCAACTGTAGCAGTGTTAATTTCTTCGATACGGCCAAAGCCGCCAAAGGTCCAGTCTGTGATGAGGCATATTGACTGGCAAGCGACCGCAGATGCGGCGCAAATGGTAAAATCTGCGCGAATGCCGCTAATACATGAATGTAGTCGGCATGTAAATCCGATTGAAGCCATCGAGCTGCAAGATCGACAAAAATCGGTTCATAGAGTCTGAAAATGCTCTCTGTAAATTCGTTGTTTAATGCGCCGAGCGCAAGAGCGTGGAGGTGTTGAGTCCCCGATGCAGTCCGAATGAAAGTCGAGATTCCACTCGGAAGCTGCTCGAGCAGTTCGGACTCAGTAAGAGTCCTCTCATAGACCGGCCTCCGATCCATGTTTAATCCGGTCGTAAGAGGAACTGTGAAGTTTGAAATAAAAGAAGAAATCCCGCTTCATCGGCTTTCGCTCCAACTTTTTTTTCTTTCTGCCGCCTGTGGCGCAGCCCCGCCTAGACGTGGATCACACCGCTTTCGGTCGCGGAGCTTGCGCCACACTTGCGCGTCCAACAAAGCTGTCCCTGAAACAAGGTCATTTTTACGAGGAAATGCTAATATCGCGATATCGCGGTTCATTTATGTTTCACGATGCCAATAAGTGGCCAGGGCTCGGGTGGTGAGGGCCATTCCGGGACTCAACTCGGAGCTAATCAGGATGCCCATCAGCCTCAAGAAGTGAACCGGGAAGCCGAGGGGCTAAATGAGCCGTATGTCTTGAAGACTCCACCTTTCATTATGGTGCTGACCAGGCTGTTCATTTAGGATCTCCTTCAAGCGAAAACAAAAACAACGATCACGGTTCAGTTTGTCCAGCCTTCTCTCCCCTCCAGCCGGCGCATCGGATACTGGCTTTGGCTCTCCGGCGCCGCAAGGTGGTCAGAATGGCGATGCGTCGCCCCTCGATCCTTATGCGCCGATAGGATTCAATGGCAGCGCTGAAGGATCAAAAGATGGTACGCCACTAGACTGGTACGTGGAAGGCCCGGGACGACGTGTGGGTTATGACGACTTCACCGCTATCGATTGGATCTATGAGTATACCAAGGAGCGGCAAAGGAAGCGGCTTCTTTACTCGAGTGGACAGGGTATACTGGGCCATGCTCGTCGACTCCTTGATGCAAGCAATGTCTGGTTGGTGTTGATTGCGACTGGCATTGCTGTAGGAATAATCGCTGCTTCTATCGATATTGCAACGAATTGGCTGGGTGATTTGAAGTCCGGGTTTTGCAAAAATGGAAGTGGAGGTGGCAAGTTCTATCTAAACAAGAGCTTTTGCTGCTGGGGTCTCGATGGTAGGCCGATAGCGTCAAGTCTTTACATGTCTCACTGCTGAATCGATTTGGTATAGATCACTCCAAGTGTCTGGACTGGACACCTTGGGGGAATGCGTTAGGAGGGGACTCCAATGCAGGAACATATACGGTTGGATACATCTTCTATGTTGTGTTTTCGGTAATGACATCTCCGTGTCTTATTTTTAAAGCTCTATTGACAATATCTAGGTTTTCTTTGCTGCGTGTGCTTGCTTTCTGGTGCGAAATTATGCTGTTTACGCTCGACACAGTGGTATCCCCGAGATCAAAACGATCCTAGGTGGAACTGTAATCCGACATTTCATGGGGCCCTGGACGCTGGCCATTAAATCATTGGGCCTGGTGAGTCAGGTTTCTTCTTATTAAAAGGCATCTTTGCTGACAATTGCCAGTGCCTTTCTGTAGCATCCGGTCTATGGCTAGGCAAAGAAGGTCCACTTGTGCATGTTGCATGCTGCTGCGCGAATATTCTGATGAAGCCTTTCGAGAGTCTGAAAGGCAATGAAGGTACGTTGCTTATTCTCTGTCTTTCTCCGTCCGCTCACTCATTTCGCAGCACGCAAACGAGAGGTCCTTTCAGCGGCTGCCGCGGCAGGTATCTCAGTCGCATTCGGGGCACCCATCGGAGGTGTTCTTTTTAGTTTGGAGGTATGAGCTATTGTCAATATCCTGTTATCTACTTCGCTGATTTTTCCAGCAACTTTCATATTATTTCCCAGACAAAACAATGTGGCAAAGCTTTGTCTGTGCCATGGTAGCAGCTGTTACCCTGCAAGCCTTGAACCCATTCCGGACAGGTAATATTGTGTTGTATCAAGTAACCTACACTCGAGGCTGGCATCGCTTCGAAATTATCCCATTCATTATTCTTGGCATCGTTGGCGGCCTCTACGGCGCATTCCTGATCCGCCTGAATACGAGAATCACCAAGTGGAGGCGAGCTCGAACTTCCTCCCGGCCAATCATCGAAGTGGTTGTCGTGGCTCTCATTACAGCTTTAGTCAATTATCCAAATCACTTCATGCGGGCTCAGAACTCAAAGCTTGTTCAGTCGCTATTCGCAGAGTGCAACAGTGTGACATATGATCGATTTGGTCTATGCGCAACGGGATCTGCCTCAATTGGCGTGGCTATTTACCTGGTCATAGCTGCTTTACTAGCCTTTTTCTTGGCTTCCATGACATTTGGACTTGAGATTCCTGCGGGTATTATTCTTCCTTCGGTCGCTATCGGTGCTCTTTATGGGCGTTCTCTGGGCATTATAGTCCGCTTGTGGCAAGAATCTTATCCGAATGCATTCATGTTTAGCAAATGCGAACCAGACATTCCCTGCGTCACACCTGGCTTGTACGCAATTATCGGGGCTGCTGCTGCTCTTGGTGGTGCTACTCGAATGACTTTGTCAATTGTCGTTATCATGTTTGAATTGACTGGCGCGTTAACCTATGTGATCCCGATCATGATTGCCGTGATGTTATCCAAGTGGTGTGGTGACATCTTTGGAAAGCGAGGTATCTACGAGTCATGGATTCGACTAAACGAGTATCCTTTCCTCGACCATCGCGATGACACCACTCCGCCAGATGTATCTGCTCACCGGGTCATGACAACGGTGGACGATATCAGCGTCATTACTGCCACTGGTCACACTATTGCCTCGATCCGCAGTCTGCTAGCTAATACTACATATCGCGGGTTTCCCATAGTCTCAGACACCTCGAGTCCCACTCTGCTAGGCTATATCACTCGCAATGAGCTTTCTTTTGCTCTGAAATACTCAACCTCTTCTACCACCCGCAACCTCTCCGAGGAGACACAAGTCTTCTTCTCGCATCAACCGTTTGCGGACCCTATTGATACCCTTGACCTACGGCCATGGATGGACCAGACACCGATGACCTTGAACAGTAACATCACTTTCTTGATTGTTTTACGAATGTTCCAACGTCTTGGCTTGCGTTATGTGCTGTTTGCCAACAAGGGCATTCTACAAGGACTACTGACCAAGAAAGATGTCTGGTCGGTGCTGAATGGCGTGGAGTTCCGCCGTGAAGAAGACGTTCGAGACGAAGAATTCCGGAGTTTCGAAAATCATACTGAGGCTGAAGAGGTTGGTTTGCTTGATGGGAATGATACCTCCAGTCTTGGTAGTTCGTTGAGGCGGGATTCTCTTTGATGATATTTCCTACCATATTGCTTTGTATATTCTGATTCTGTTACTATCTTCACAGATATTCACTTTAAGTAAATGTCAGATAAATTGCTTCACATTTATTCCCGTTAAGTCACATAAAACTGTGGCTTTGCCCACAAAACCCCACCGCCCTTTTTAACCCCACATCTTTCTGTCATATTTAAAACTGACCGCCCTGTGGTCCACCTATCATGTCTACGACTACCGATCTTCCTACCCTCGACAAAGCCAAAAAACCGGAAGATAAAATGATGATCGATCCTTTTGAGGTGCGCATGCGCTTCACTACGCAGCTGCAGCACCTCAGCGCCGCCGTCACATCGTCGCAGAAGGCCGCCCATTATGCGCTCAAGTACCGTGACCTCGATGAAGATCTTCACTCATGCATCCTGGAGCAGCTGGAACGGGTAAGAGTTCCAATTTCCATTGTGTTTGATACATTCTGACCTTTTGTATGGTAGAACAACATGAATAATCGTGCAAACATCATGTACTTTATTGAACACCTCTGCGAAATGGCCATCAAAGAAAACTACCTCCCATACGTGCGCATGATGCAGCGAGACATCCTGCGCGTGGTCGACTCGGTCGTTCCCCCTGATGGCACCGGTGCAGCCAATGTCAAGCACGTCCGCCACGTCCTGAACGGTCTCCAGGCGAAGGAAGTCCTCAGCGCCGAAACCGTAGCCGAAATCGACGCTGCTCTAAAGGACCGCGGTTCTCACCCTTCCCACCTAGATCTTGAACAGGAGGAAGGCGCCGAGGGAGGCAGCAAGTCAAAGTCTGAGAAGCCTCAGCTACGCCTTGACAAGAAGCAGATCGAGCAGCGCATCGAGGAGGACCGTGAGCGCAACAAACGTCAGCGCGAGAGCATGTGGGCCATGACTGGCAATGATATCGACGAATATAATCAGATGTGGGAAGAGCTCAGCCCTACTGGGGAGGATGATTTCATCAGGTCTCGTGAGGAGGCCCTGGAACGCGCCGAGTGTGTCCGCAAGCACGAGGAGTTCTATAAGAACCTATACGGTATCAAGGAGTAATGATTCGGTGGGCACATTGCTTGCTATGCTTTGCATTATGATTCCCAGGGTTTTATTTACGGTCTAGGCGTTCAACTCGGGACTCTGCAGCGTTCTGGTTTTTTAATGGAGTCTATACACAGCGTGGTATCACTTGCATCTGGTTGCACGATATTCAAGGGTCATGCCATTTGACTGAACATTCAACATTTCCAAATTTCAATTTCTTGCCGTATTTACTTCAATTGACCTTAGTCACTATAGGGGACCAAAGGATTACTTTTGCCACGAGCTTTCCCAGCAGACTTGTCGTTGAATCAGTATATAGAAAGAAGCATATTGATACAATTTTTGGTTATTATCAAGAGCAATGCATCGGAGATTGATTTCTCCAATATATACCAACTGCACTAAATTCCAAGGATGATTCATTTATGCTCACTAATAAAGGCCTATCTAGTGAAATCGGAACAGGAAATAATAAACATAAGTTGTTGTGTGGTAATACACCTTAGATTTGGCTTTGCTTGCTTTGGAGACCAACACAGCCTTTATATATTTTTGATCTAATAGGACAATTTTCTTGTTTGCACAGATATTTGGCACCATATAATGTTTTATAAAGCATAAAGTCAATATTCAATAGAAGACGGAAACAACTCAAATTAACATAAAAGAAGCTAGACGCAACATGCTCACCCAATGATGAAGGTGAAGTAGATGTAGAGGAAGTGAAGTGATAGCGGAGTTGCTTATCGTCTCCGCTCTCGGGAAATCCTGATCGCCGAGAGATTTTTTAATTTTGCTTCATCTCTTGACCAACACAAGGAACCGTTTCCCCCATTTGGGTTTATTACTGTATTCCTTGATTTTCTTGTCGCTCTATGTTTGCTCACTTGGTCACTGCTGCCAAGGGTCTATTTACGCGACAACCCGAAGAAGAAGAGTCCCAATCCACTGGCACCTCTGCCACCAATTCCAAGATGGTGACAACTACTCGACGAGGAAATGTTACGCCCGAAACTGCGAGTGGCAAGCGCAAGGCACAGTCAGCAAGCGCCACTAAGACCGAAGACCAGCAGACCAAGCGGAGAAGAAGAAGCGATCCGAAGGCTACTGGAGCCGATCAAGATGCTACGAAACATACCCCAGCAGAGAAATCCAGCGTAAATGGGGAGAAAGCACCTGCAAACAAGAAGATCCGATTCGGTAGCGAGGAACCTGAACCCATCGAAACACAGCCGGAAGAAATTTCGGAAACACCAACCCAGGACGACGACGAAGATGATAGTGACGATGATGCGCCAGAGACCATTGATAACTCTGCCCAGCAATTGAAAATGAAGGAGCAAGCTAAGAAGCAAGAAGCAGCCAAGCAATTGTACGTGTGATTTCTTACTTTTGGTGAAGTCAACTTCAAACTAATGTTTTTTTTTACAGAGAAGAGCAACTGAAGAGAGAGAAGCGACGGAAGCTCGATGAGCGTCGCAAGTTGCAAGCCAAATCCATTGTCAAACCTAAGGAGGCTCCAACCGATGACATGCTTTCTGAAAGCACGGCTACTCTCCAAGGCACAACTACCCAAGATGCACGACGAGCCGCTCTCCCTGCTTTGCTTCCCGATGACATTTTGAACGCCGAGTTTTCCATTCGCCCCCCCACACCCCCGGCTGAAGATCAATTCGCCATGCCGAAGAAGTCAAATAAGTTGCGATTCCTGGATAAGCAGGACAAGCTTCCCAAGGATATCAACATGGGGGATGTCTCTATCCGGGTGCTGGATGCGCCGTCCACAAAGAAGTCCTCAAAGCCCGTGCTGGCCCCTAAAATTTCCAAGGCTGGACGGAACCTCCAGAGTAGCATGCGTCAGAAGACCCGTACCATAGCACAGGGCAATGGGCTCCGACAGAAGGCAGCTGGTCCTTCTGGATTTGTTCGCCGGTGAAATCGACCAACGTTGTACGGTCATCAAAAGCGAATTTTGTTCAGTGTCACATATCTTGAAACATAGCTGGAAGTTAAATCTACGACCTGCTAGTGTCAATGGGGGAACATGCTCCCCCGCTTCGACTGATGTTCCTGTCGGGGGTTTTCGGTGCCCTATTGGCGCAAAGCGAAAGACGGTGTCGATTGGACATGCAACCAACCCCGCGTCTACTGCAGCATTTTTGTGATCAGTCATTGAGAAAAGGATTTTTGTGCGAATGTTACTGGGGTTGCATGGTGTTGGGAGTAGAACCTGGTTTGCAATTCAACTTTGGGGAGTTATGTATATAAGATTCAGTCAATTATGCCCAATAATGTCTGGCAATAAATCCATTTAAAAGGAAGACCTGTCATAATCTTAAATAAACATATAAATATCGAATTATTGAAGTATCGAAATATGAAACCTATCAAAAGAGTCAAAAGTGAAAATCATACAAAAGCGCCAAGGACCGGACCCGGACAAGTTCCAAGATTATTAAGGCGGAACATGTGCGAAAGCTTCCAACCTTGGCCAGCTACCTCGACTTTTTTTCACCTTTTTGTCTTTTTTACCTCCAATCCCCTCCATGGCGCTTGGCGTCTAACTCTACACCTTTCATTCCTTTTGCCATGGCGCCTGCTGCAGAGAATTCTCCTCTGCTGCCGCAGCATCAGAACTCGGCCTCCAATACGTCACCACGGGCAAATCGGACGCCGCGGTCGGTATCCTTCAATCCGCTCACACAAATCAGCACCTACGGCAGCAATGAATCTACTTCCGATCCTACATTCCAACCCTTGCAAACCGATTCACCTCCCGTGCAGAATGTCAACGTCCAGGGAGGCCAGCCCCGTCCCGGCAGCCAGCCCATGCTCTCAGCATTGAACAGCAAGCTTCGTCGTCGCAATAGCCATGGGGCTCCCTTCAACCCCACATCGAATCCACCACATGCAGCATCCAAGATTGGACCGCAGCGAACAACTAAAAAAGCACAGAAGCTTAAACTGCTGCCGGATCCTGTGACAGAAGAAGGAGAGGGGTCTGATGGAGATTTCCCTCGGGATGTCTATTCACAAATCACTCGCATCAAAGATCCCGCCGCACGAAGCCACGCTGCACGACTAGGCAAAGCTGACCGCGACCGCATACCTCGAGTGACAGCTTATTGCACGGCCAATTCGTATCGACTCGAGGGCGTTATCAAGTTCCTCAAGTCGCGGAGCAAGACTCGCGGAGCCAACCCCAAGCTGTATGATGAATGCGTCTACTCTCCTTTCGATTATCAGTACGAAGAAAAGCAGAACGCACGGTTATTTCAAGATCCAAATGCCAATGGACACCATGAGAGACGACCAAGTGAAAGGAGATACTCCGATAGTGCGGTGGAGGTTGAAGACAATAAGAAGACTAGAAGAGAGGACTTGATTGATCTGCACGATGAGGGCAGTCACTCAAATGATAACGAACAAGTAGTCGTCAAAGACACTCCTGATATCGACACCACAATTCACACACCCGAGGTATTCCTCTTCGACTACGGAACGGTCGTAATATGGGGAATGACGCCCGCGCAAGAATCCCGATTCTTGTCCGATATCTCCAAATTCGCTACCTCCATACTGAGTCCTGACGACACGCAGATTGAGAACTTCAATTTCTACTATGCGCGCGAGTACCAGGCCAGGATATACAACGACTTCATCTCTCTTCGCGATCCGCGCAACAACATGGTCAAGCTGGCGATCTCTCATGCTTTGGCTCAATCGGTCAAGACCTCACTTTTCGAAGATCTTGTGTCAGAAACAATCACAGACACCGCACCGCTACCTGCCCAGATTGCACAAACCGGTAGCGTCAATCTCACCCGCCGGCAAATCAATATGCAGATTGGAGAGCTCTTCATTCTCCGCATCAATATTCACTTGCAGGGGTCTGTGCTTGATAGTCCAGAACTCTTCTGGGCAGAGCCGCAGTTGGAACCTGTCTACCAGGCCGTCCGAAGCTACCTGGAGATGGATCAGCGTGTTGGTCTGCTGACAGAACGATTGGATGTCATTGCGGATCTTCTTGCAGTCCTAAAGGATCAATTGACACATCGCCATGGCGAGTATCTCGAATGGATTGGTAAGTCTCCCCGCAGTTGCGATTTCTAACAGCACCTCATCTAACGAACATCAGTCATCGTTTTGATCGCTGCCGAGATTCTCGTGGCTGCACTCAACATTGTTGTTGATCTCTACGCTGGAGTAGACTAGAGTGACAAAGAATGTGCTCATCAAGCAGCCCCTCGTCTCGACCAACCAATTGTGCCGAAAATACCTGTCTTTCATGATATGTGTTACCGGCATATTTCTTATGTGCCCTGTGATGCAATCAACCCCGATTCTACATCGACACGCACAAGGAACACATGTCAGGGACAAACACCTAATAGAACTCGCTCGATGACATCCTAACCGCATAGGGATTCCAAACTCACCCACCGAGTCTAATACCCCTTATCTGTATCATCTTTCCAAACTCGTTATGTCTTCAACTGTACATGACAGAAGACATTCATACCCAGATAATCATATCCCATTCTTGTTTCTATTAGTGTGTTGTCTTTTTTTACTGGTATTGGAGTTAAGGTGGGTTCTTTCATGGGAAAACGGCGTTTGGAATCTGTACAGATAGTGTCAACCGAATCAAAACGCTATTGACCTAGCGGAATGACTCTGCAGGTGCTTTCTTCAAATGGAACCAAAAGTATTCGCAGTCGGTAGATTTTATCAAACCACCAGTGTGCTGTGAGCCTTTCCAAATGTTAATAGATAGAAACCTACAGAAATGCATCGTTTTCAAAGTCACTACTGCCTTGACTAATAGTAATTACATCTATGCATAAGAGAGTCTAGATAAACGACATCAAAAAGCTACAAGGGAGGAGCCAGTTACTTCAACCATGCTTTCAGCATGTGATTTCTCAGATGAATTTCATACCAGACATGGCCACCAGGAGACCGTAGAGTAGTGGAAAAGCCCAATCAAGGCTCACCAAATGTAACAAAAATAACATATGAGCAAAATAGACCAGCACCGCGTCCGAACCCGATGCTTAAAACCCTCACACAAAAAAAAAACCGAATAAACAGAGAATCTCAGTCACGACTCTGCAAAGCCCAAAAAAGAAAGAAAAGAGAACGACAAAACACAACCCCACGACTAAGACTGCTCAACCTTAGCCACTTTAGCCTCCTCCTTATCCATATCCATCGGCGTAGTCCCAGACTCAGGACCAGCCTCAGCAGTAGGAGTCTGATCAGCAGAGCCACCACTACCTGTCTGCACACGGAAGGAGTGAGTAAGAGACTCCTGTGTTGGAGCCGGCGCGAGACGGGGGAGGGCTGCACCAGCGGGATCTGCAGATTCGGGGTGTCCATCATGAGCGGGGAGGTCATCATCCTGACCGTCGATTCCGGCGGCAGTGGACTTGCGGGAGCGCTTAACGCGTAGGGGACGTTCCTCCGGCTATACCCCCCAAAAAATTACATTAGCTCGAGTTCAGCAGACACTCGGATTGAGAGAGAAGGGAGTAGAGTATGAGCTGGGCAGGAGAAGGATCGAACAAGATGGGGAATTACGCAAATAACGTACCGTGCGCGGCTGCTCATCAGAGCTACCCTCGGTATCATCTTCCAGAAGCGCCCCAGCTCCACCCTGTGGACCAGTATTCATTATGGCAGCTGCGCGGGCACGCAGTTCCGGGTTTGCAGCTCCGGTCTTTGCCTCATCGGCCATGCCGGTGACCTTTGTCAGACGCTCGAGAAGCATGCAGGTCTCCAGGCGCATTTTCTTGATGTATTGGGAGCCGCGGTGGTTGCGGGTTCGCATGATTTCATTTTCAGCTTCGACTTCTGCGAGGCGCTTCTTCAGCGCTATGCATTTGCGCTTGTAGGCGATCTCCACGCTGGGGGGATTGGCTGGTGGGATGGAGGAGGGTTGGCGGGAGGCTTCCATTTTGGTGAAGGAGGAGGATTAGGTCGGTATTGGTGTGTAGAGTGACTGGATTATGGACGCAGCGGTATTCCGATTAGAATCCTTGGTCGGAGCTGACTGAAAGCACGATGCGAAGGGGGTGATGTGAGAGATAAAGAGGAAGAAGAAGTAAAGGATCGGATGGAAGGCAGCGGAATATAATATATTTAGCCTTGATTAGTCGTCGATTAGTCGTCGGTAACGCGAGTGAGTCGATTGACTGAAATGGTGAGCCTATTGAAGAAGTGCTAAACGTCGCCGGCAACAATGCGATGACCTCCAACATTATTCTGCCCCGATATCAAAGGCGGTCTACACAAGATTGTTTAACCACTGTTTAGTTATCCATTTAACTCCTATATACAATCGCTCCAGAAAAAACCCAAACACCCTCCAGAACCATGGCTATTTAATGACCTCCAGTGGTGGGCAGGCCAAGGAACACCTTGAAAGAGTCATAACTGCAGAATGTTAGCGTGGCTACACACAAACCAGGACGGAGCAAACACTTACATGAGCCATTGGAAACCGGTCAACGTGCCCAGCATCACAATACGGACAGGCAGGCCATTCCATAGGCCAGAGAAGCCAATGTTCCCGTAGATCCGGGACACAGCCGTCATCGCACCTTCACCGGCTACAAACGGGCGGTTAGCATACATCAGGACTGCAGCCAACAGAAACAAACTCACCTTTACGATCAGCATTCAATTTGCTGACCATGACATCTGCTGGATGGCTAACAACAGCACAGAAGATTCCAGCAATATAACCACCCAAGAAGCTAACACCAGTCTGTGTCAATTGGCCATACTCCTCCTTGGGTTTGCCCATAGTGCGATAGATGAGCTTGACCGTCTCCTCGAACGTAGCAAACTTTGTCATGGTATAAGGTATCTGCCTGGCCCACAGAGGGTACAGTCCCTTATACAAACCACCGAACCCTTCCTTGGCGACGATCTTGCCCCAGCCCTCACGCATAGTGGAAGCATATGGGGGTAGCGTGGTCTGCATGCGGACCTTGATAGCCTCCATGGGACACAGAGCCATATCAGCAAAGAACTCTGCAGAGGCACTAGCACCGAGGAAGACCAAGGTGCGATTGGATTCCGGGAACATCTGGTTTCCGTACAAGTTCTTAAAGTACTCGTACAGACCGTACTTTCCGGCACCCTGGAAGGAGTAGCCCAGGAAGGTGGGAGACCAGCCAAAGAAGACACCGCGGAGGCCTTCTTTGGAGAAAATTGTTCGCCATGCTTGGATGTTGGAGGTGTAGATCTTTGGGTCAACCTGGCGACGGCATTTCACGAGGTCGAGAGGTGTGACGGCAGTGTGGGTTGGTCCTGTGTGGGATTGGGGGTTAATTGAGTGTGTTAGTGTATTGGAGAGCAGGTACATACCACAAGCTGGAGTCAAATCGTTAGCGCGTGCGTTGTGAGATGGGGGAGATTGGACATACCGATGATTCCACCCAAACCACAGCTGAGAAAGTACTTCAGGGAGTTGGGCTCGATCTTCCCAAGGGGAAGTTTACGGTCTTGTGTAGCCATGGTATGTTTTTGTCGATGTAAATAAAGGAGAGGTGTAAGATCAATAAAAAGCAAAGTGTACCTGGGAAGAACCCAAGGCTTGGGAACTATGTCGTCAGTGATCGACCTCTTATCTCCGCACCTCCCGATTCTCGAATCTGTTCACGGAATCTTCCCTTTTATATGTATACGTCGATCCAGTCTATTTTAACATTCTCTGTGTGCTCTGTGTCTGTATTCTCAAAAGATTCTACAAAATGTTCAAATTATATATATACCGATGACGTCAATATCCGGCCAAGTACAAAGCCGAATTAGCCGGAGTGCTGCATAAATACATAAATAGCTGTAATGCAGTCGAAGCAAATAACCGGTTGGAAATGTGTTGGCGATGTCATTGTAGATTCCCAGACCTCTACTTGAATATAATGATTAGATGCTCTACTAGGGGACATATTTTAGGATTTTCTAGGATTTAGCACATCTAGAACATACATCCCTGGCACGGATACACAGGATTCGCGCAATGTCCACCGGGGACTATGAATACAGCCATGAAATCAGCGACATCGACTCCACTCATAGCCGCTTGTATCTTTTGGAGATATTGGATGAGCCAAAGAGCCGGATGAACTCATCTGCCCAGCCCTGTGTGGTGATCAACTTGCCGATAAAACCCTTATATGAGATAGATCACATACACTATATCAAACAAAGAGACATCCTTGACCTCGGAGACACTAGTACACAGTCGCGCCACGCGTAAGATAGATTTACTCTTACAACTCCTACTTCTAGTCTACGATCCCGGATAGCCATGGGTTATAATCGCTTCGGTGGCAATTTCCAAGAGTTCCCTGAAGAGAGCTTTGCGAACGAGCTCGCGCAAGCAATACCAAAAAGTTCCGATAGTTCTGCACTGTCTTCTAGTCCGAATTATTCTCTTCTAGAACAAATGGAGGGCTCTCATTCAATAACACCTGGTATAGCTCGCCTCTCGAAGACCCCGAAGTGTACCGTATGAAGGATAAGAGCTATGCCCTTGACACCTACAGCGACCTTGCAGATATCCTCGCGCGTGTCGCGGAGGATCATGGTCGTATGAAGGCAGCGCTGCTCAAGAAAGGGTTCTTGGCTGAGTCTGAGGACGAGGAATCGGAAGAGGAGAATGTGTTTGCTATGGATTAAATGCACCCAGAGGGTTCTACTGGTTTTATTGGTTCTGGAATATCACCAGTAAAGAATAGTGCCGGTCTTTGTTTTTGACGACGTGGTTGAATGGCCTAATCCATTTGGTTTAAGATGTTGTTAGGGACGATATTTAAGAAGTCTTTGAATGTTTTCTCAGATGTCTCTTTATCAATCTTTTCCCCCGTCAGTGTTATAGCCAGAAGTATAAAAATCGCTCACCGGAACATGAAATAGTATGTGCGAAAAAAGGTTGTAATGTACAAAACGGCTTGCTTATAACATTTAGTGACTGAAACTGTCCAAAGAGCCCAATAGCATACACTAAGACCTAGGATCTCTGGCTTTTCTCTCACTTTTCTCTCACTTTTCTCTCACAATTATATTAACGAGAGCATGCGTCTTTCGCAATACAACAACCCTAGACCCAGGCATTCTTGTTGCAGAATTCGATGGCTTGGATTAAAGAAGTCAGTTCCCACTGGTAAGTTTGCAAAATCCATTGATCGGAAGTGCCCTGTGGCTGTAGCTCAGTTGAGCCTGCATTCTCTAACAATTCAACGTGCTAAAGGAACTTCAAGCGTACGCGAAACCCCCTTCCTAAACCAAATTCCCATTGGTCCCAAAGATGGAGACAAAGAGACACGCCTCAAGCGCTGCAAGTCCGAGGTTGGTCCCGCAAACCCCAGCGGGGGCGCTTCTAAGGACGCACCTAAGCTTAAGAATGGGGTCTTCCTTTCAACAGCGCCTGGTATAGCTCGCCCCTTGATGGCCCGACAGTGTACCGCATGAAAGACAAGGTCTACGCCATCGAGATATACAACGACCTTGCAGGCATAATCGCGGGCCACTGAGGACCACTGTCGCATGAAGGTGGCACTGATCAAGAAAGGATTCTCACCGGAATCAGAAATCAGACAATGAGTCAGAAGAGGAGAATGTGTTCACCATGGAGTAAACACATTCAAGGGATAGTGATACTATTGATTCTGAAGTATCCACAGACTGGCCCGAAGTCTACCTAGCCATATTGTAGACAGTCTCGGTGCTGGTAGGGCACCATTATGTCTTCGTCTAGCATAGTCTTTGATGGATGAAAATGTCCAAAGAACCTTGTATTTCTTTTGCCGTAAGTCCTGGCAGTAGCCCACTTAAACCCTAAACCCATGCATCAAGTTTAGCTGTCGAGATAGCACGCACCGCGTGGTAAATCCCGACCAAAAATTTCACCTTTCACCTCATCCTGCTCTCCACGGACACGCTCCGCCTCCCGAGCAAGAACCAACGCCAATTTAATGCCTAGCGTAGACCCGACACGCGACAGCACAGTGCGAATCAGCTCCACCTGCGCCAGGGTTGGCAGACCAGAGGAGAGAATATACCAGAGGGGCCAGAGCAAGCCGTAACCCTCCGCGGCGCGCATTTGCAACGGGCTATCTGATTTATTCAGGCGGCCGAGGGAGTCGACGTCCGCCAGGGCGAAGGGGATGCTGCGGCAGACGTCTGTGATCATTTCGTGGATGATAGCCTGCAAAGTTGGCTCATGGAGAGCGGGCCCAGACTTGGGTTCAGGGGTGCTGGTATCCTGGGAATCGGGGAATTGTTTGTTGGCCGCTTTGATGGAGGCAAGTGTGCTATTAAGGCCGAGGAGGAGCTGCTGTATCATCACGCGCACTGCGCGGTAGTAGTTCCAGACCACGGCGTCGGAGATGCGGTTGTAGGTTAGGAGGGGCTCGCCCTGTGCTGAATAGACGACTAGTGGGAGCCGGCGGTCTGGCAGGGTCTGTGTCCACTGGTATAGTTCGGTATCGCACTCGCGGCCTGCTGTGATCCATGATTCGACGGTTGCTTGGTCTGGGGGGTTTAGCGACGATCTTATGTGTAGGAATAACCGGCAGAGCTTTGAGGCGGCCAGCATGAGCCGTTCGACAGGTTTATTGATGTCTAGCACGCCGAGGACCCATTCAATATCGAAGCGCGGCGTATCTCCCAATGCGAGGGTTTCGACATACTATACAACGGTCAGTCTGGGACCGATCTTTAGTTACATATGTCAGTTCCGATGCCAGAACCTTACGACAAACCTACCGTGTGGATATAAGCAAAAGTAAGCATATCTCGACCACGCTTATGATAAATCTGCGTGTTTCCACGGAGTTTCGTCAAGAACTCAAACCCGGCTGTATGCGAGCTGAACAATCCATTCCGCTCACCTGAGATATCCTCATATAACGAAAGCAAAACAACCGAAGCGAAAGTCTCATCCTTAACCGCATTAGCTGGTGACGCCAGCGCCTCCTGCAACCCCCGCAAAGCCCGCCCATACCTCTGCCGCGCCTTGGTCATAAGAGACGGCGCATTTTTAGCATTAGCGAGAGTCATCAGCGCCGTGGCATCGACCGCTGACCGCAAACAGGAATATGGTGATTCGCCGCTCTGACGCCCGAGCTCGCGGGCGTACAGTGGGGGCAGATAGTCGAGATGTCCGCCGTCCTCGCAATCAGCTTTGATGGTGTACTGGTCGAAGAAGTAGCACAGTGCTCGTTGTTCCCAGGTGGAGTCAGCGGGAGCGTATAGCGTCAGTGCAGTGTTGCCATTGTTTTTCCCGTGTGAGCCTGCGCGTTGGCGGTGCGAGACGGCCGATATAGATGTGTCTGATGCTGAGGAGCTATCGTGACTGTCGGTATTGCTGTTGGCATTTACGATGGCATTGCTCTTCATCAGCCGCTCGACTTTCCCGGTCTCATTGCGGAAGAGAGCATTCGGCCTGTACCCTGGACATGGTCGGCCATAGATAATGCAGTTCCGGCACTCCGGATGGGCTTCATCGCACTTGAAGGGAGGATTTTAGCATTTGCCCTTTCAATGCTTGCAACTAAGGCATTATAGTACAGCCACAGCACATGCTCATTGGCGGGGTAAGTCGAAAACACAACATTGAAGCTCGAGACATACCTTTATCTTCCGTTTGCGACACAGGTAACATCCGGTACTTGGTTTGCCCCCATAGACCATTGTTCACCTGCGGGCAATCTTTTGAGGAACCTCTAATACTTGCGGATACTTCGTCAGAAACCGCAAAGGGGACGAGTTACAGACAGGTCGGACTTGATCTGGGTTCCACAAAGGTCCAGACGGCCGTTTGTCATCGGTTGTAAGTGGATTAACTCGGCTGCCTAGTCGGAGCGAAACACATGCACATCTTAGAGGATATGCCTATGGCTTTTCTATAGCAAAGTTCTCGTGTGTTTCAGACCAATGCTCGCGTTAAGGTCTAAGAGACGTTGAGTTTCGTGCAGGGCATTTCCCAAACATCGGGCACCCGGATACCCGCTTAGTCATTTTTCACGTTGGTCCAGACCTCGGATATTTTGGGAATGTAAATGAGATAAATTTCATCGGACTAGATGGTATATAAATCACATTCCAAGTGTTTCCAAAAAGGTATCATGTACTCAACCACAAAACACTCCGAAATGGCTGATATGAAATAAAAACAAGGTAAAAAAAAAAATCTCACAACTCCAGTATGGCATCACCAGTCTGGACAAGGAACCAAGACACAGTAACCAAACAGATTTGCAACACCAAACACATATGCAACCGCTTGGTGCTCTAGAAACACCTAGGGAGGAACGCCGGCAGCTCATTCTGAAGGTAAAGCACCCACTGTTGACAAAAACACACCGCGCTCAAAAGGATGGGAAGATAAATATGACAAAAATAAATGGATATGCATAATCGTTAGATGGCGGGATATCAAATCAAACAGATTGAATCAGATCAGGTGAGATCAGACCAGGAAATGCTAAGAAAATTAGGACGGCGCGTCTGGCATAAGTGCATCGCTATCAGTGCCTAATGGGATTGATGGTGGAGGGTCGGAGCAGAGGGTTCGGCGTCGGGGTGGAACGGCCAGCTCGCGGTCATCAACCGAACTTAGACCTGGGGTGCTTAAAGCACTCTCAATGGCTGTATCGCTGTAGTCTTCTGGTGGTGGAGAGAAAGACCAGACCTGCGAGATGTATTAGAAAACATATTTCCATAAGAACGGAACATCACCACGTACCTCCATAACTGTGCGGCCAGATCGGCTCGCCATAATTACTGCCTTTTCATCTTCAAAAGCAACCCTCCAAACCGCTTCGGCCGGAGTAGAAAGCTCCCGCAATAGCTGACCAGTCTTTAGGTTCCAAACCTTGACACGGCCATCGCTTCCACCACTGACAATACGGGTCTTATCAAACTGAAGACTGGTAACACTGTTGTCGTGGGCCGCAAGACGGTGAATCGGCGCCATCTTAGTCAACGACCAAACGCGGACAGAGCCATCGGAGCCGCCTGTTACTAGCGTGTCGTCCCGCATCTGTAGCTGGCCAACCAAAGACGTATGGCCTTGTAAAATGGCGTGGCACTGCCCAGAGTGCGGGTCCCAGATCCGGACGCTCGTGTCCAAACTTCCAGTCGCGATCCGTCGGCCGTCAAAGGCAATAGCATAGATCTGACTGAAATGTCCTGAAAGGGTACGAAGACAGCGTCCTTGAGAGATACTCCATATCCGCGCAGTCGTATCATAGCTGCCTGACACAACCAAATCACCGTGGATGGCAAGACAGCGCACGCTGGCTTGGTGTCCAACGAGAACGTTGCGACATGTCCCCGTAGCCAGATCCCATATCCGAAGGGTGGTGTCTCTGGATCCTGAAATGGCAGTGTTCCGATCCGACATCTTCAGACAACGGACAGTTGATGTGTGGCCCCGAAGGAGATGAATCCCCGCCCTATCATGCATTAGTTTTCGTTTGTGAAGGTCATGACGGTTCTGTCCTACCCAGTAGCCATGTTCCATACTCGAACTTCGCGATCGCAGCCTCCGCTGACCAAAATGTCATCCCACGGGACCATCGCCCATACTCCCATCACATGGCCTTGAAGCGTCTTCTGGTTGTCACCGTTGGTATCATAGACATGGATCTTCGCATTATCCAAAGCCACCACAATATACTTCGGAGTGAGGTGAAGACTTGTCACCACACCCTGGTCAGGGGTGATGTGGCGCTGGGTACAGCGACCACCTTTATTCCACGCCGACTCAACCATGTATTTTTGCTTGAACTGTGACCGGTAGGAGACAGGCCGAGTCCGGCGTCTTCGGGAGAAGCTTGTGGGAGGCAACCATTCTCCGGAAAGCGTGCGGGGAAGTTCCGGTGCGCTCTCGGTGGCCTGGCCATTTGACGCGGTCAAGCGCCGCTGCAGGCCGCCGAAGGTACGTGCGCCCGAAGCCGAGTCTACGGGATGGGCGGTGAAAGGGTCGACGAGATCCCCTTCATCTTCTAGCACCCGTCGCACTGAGTATGCATGTTTCTCGCATAGGTTTTTCCAAGTGATGTCATCGTTCAGTAGTTCTCGCCAACGTCGTGATACTTGTGATGCTCGAGCGAGAGTCTTGGGGTCGTCGATGAAAGAGAGAACCTAATTAGACTCAACATTAGTACTTGATAGTAAGAGACCCGACCAAAGAGCTCACTCTTAAGCATAACTCATTAGGAAAAACCTGGAATGGGTCTTTCCTCAACCGAGGACCGACGTAGCTCGAGACAAAGCTCAGCTGCTGGCTGTCGCATACGTCCAAAAGACCCTCCAGGAGTTTCTGTTTTCCGGCGTTGGATAAAGTACTGAAGTGAATGCGAAGGTTTAACAAAAAGCTGGCCTCTTCATCGTCGGTCGAGTGCCAAGTTGGTGGTCGTTGATGGGGGGTAGGGCTAGGCGCGGGTGTCGGGGGTGATGCGGGCGCTGAAGGAAGTAGGTTGGCGGGTAAAGGAGTAACGGTTTTCTTGGTGCTGAGTGATCTGGATGGGGTACTGGCGAAAGTACTGACTGGGTCGTGGGACGCTTCGTTATGAAGGTCCAACTGGTCTGATGTGTGCGCATTCGACCCATCTCCCATGTCGCTGAATGATGCCCGATGGGAGTCCATGGCGACAGAACCGGGGGAGACCGCCACAGTCGAATATGATCCTCCCACTTGTTATAGTTATTGATATAACGCACCCTTAGCGTTCACGATCATAGGGTTATAAGCGAGCCGGGTGTCGGGAGTATGGGGTTCGGGGGTATGAGGAGAAAGTGAACGGCCGAGGGAAGGAGGGAGGTGAGACCAATATAATCCTCCGAAAGTATCGAGGCCACCCAGTTTTCTTTTTTTTTTTCGAGGGCCCTCTTTTTTTGTTCCTTTTCATTCAAATAAAATCAACTTCCAATGAAAAAAAAGGGCGATGAGAAAAAGGGACATTTCAAGCGGAGGCGCCGGGGTGTCGTGATTCTGACAAAGCAAAGCCTCTCCGGACTAATCAGATGAGAATTATCTCAATCTTATGCATATCCAGCACAGATCACTTTCTTTTCTCTGCATCCTTTTTTTTTGCCTTCTGGTTTGCAGACTTCCTTTTGGAGAGATCATGGCAAAAGAGGCAACGGGGAGGCGTCAAGAATGTAAACCCGAAGATTTGGCCCACCCAAGTCATTGATCTACAGGGCTGAATCTTGTAAACTGGAAAGACAACTTGATATTCACGATATATTCACGATAATCACGAGAATATATAGACCCAAGGCCTTGGATTAGCATGCGGCTATCTGAAATTGGACCATGGAACCTGTGAATAACGGGATGATTCAGACTGACGAGACTGACGAGACTGACGAATCTTGTCATCACCCCCAGACATAAAGACTCCCCCCTCCCCGGGGAGAAATCAAAAATTGGGGGATCTGTCAGGCTTTAAATAGGGCAAAAGTAACGCTACGTAGATGTGATCGTGAGATATCATGCAATTATGACCGTAATACCCAAAAAGCAGTTATACATCTATTCAAACATATTCTCCCTTAATCTCAATTTATCTCGCCTAGAACCCATCTCCAAACCATATCTTGCAATGGGTATAAGCCCTCCAAAATCTAGTGGAACAAGCAAAATAAAAACATTATGACATGTCCCCAAGCAATACATATGGTACTCAGTGAGCATGTCCAATCTGCAAAAATAGCGGCAAGATCATGCCCAAAACAGATGCAATCAAGTCTCTCATAGACTTGTCCGATCCATCCTGGTCTCGGTCACCATATCCGTTGATAGGAAGTTCGCGCGGGGATGAGCCCGGGCCGTTTTCTTGCATAGTGTGCATCGCAACGTACCTACATAGATTAATAAATAAAAGTTTCAATATCCTCGGGGAAAAGAAGACTCACAAAAAGGTACCCCCAGAGAAAAGCAGTAGCATTCCAGTGCGCCAGTGAGTGCCTGCCTCATCGGCACCGGAAGATCCCATCATCTGTACAAAGAGGAAAGTGGCCAAGGCACCGAAAGGAGCTGCAAGACTGAAGACCAGCAAATGCGCTCTCGCGGTGCGACTTGACAGCCCTTGCTTGAGCAGGATGGATGTCAATCCGAAAGACGCTGGAGCCTTGTGCACCATGATCGCCAAGAATATGATAAAACTGAGCCCGGCATCCGAGCTGGAAGCGCCTAGAGCAATGCCATCCGCCGCGGCGTGGATCACTAGGCCGGTCGTGGTCGCAAAGCTGTGACCACGTCTGGAGGCGTGGCTCGCATCAATTAGTCCATCGCGCGAAGGGGAGGAACCCCGCCGCAACCCAGATCCAAGATTATCCAAGGAGATATGGTAAGGGGTGCGGTCGTGCTTAGTCGGCGTTGCGAATTCGGGCAGTTTATCGACGAGGTACATTAAAATGAAACCACTGATGAGGGCGATTCCGACCCAGGCATGCGGCGAACTCTCCTCCTCTCCGTGAATTGTGTCCTTGCCAACTGTTTCACCAGTCGAATCCTCCGTTCGGACATAAAGTGTTTGTGACTCCGAGAGTTGGTCTCTTTCCAAAAGGAGACCCGGGACAGGGGTATCGGAGGGTAGGTTTGAGACGCTGTCTCCGTTGGCGCCAAAAGTGGCCACGGCGGGGGATTGGTGCTGCCATTCGATAGCGGTTGCCCGTGTGCTGTGTTGCTTGCGAGTGAGGGAGTTTGCGCTGTAGAGAGTTTCAATGCCCTCGGGGATAATCACGATCAACGACGTCCCCACCAGAACGCCCATGCCAATGGACGATATTAAGCGGAGTTGAGAGGGCGACAGTGTAAAAGCGAGAGGTAATGAGCCGACGACAAAAGATCTGCCATTAATTCAGAGTATTAGCTTTCAATTGAACCTAAGGTTTCCACCTGGGCAATGTTATGACAAGCTCACGTAATTGCCATCACAATGCTCAGAGCGAGCAGAGTGAATAATCCCTCCATGATGATCTCCTTCACTCTATAGATTTTCTATCATGGCGGGAATTGAAGAGAGGGTCCAGAGAGAGACTGGAGAGTGTTGCGTAAGAGGCCAAGGTGGTGGAAGGATCCAGGTCGGACCCACGTAGCCCTGGAGTCAGGTACCGCTTTCAAAACATACCAGGGGGAAGTATGGAGCATTCGAGCTATTTGAAAGGGATTTTGCAGGGATTTTTTTTTAGATAAGGCCCTTGAAAGGCATATAGGACTTAAAGCTGACTTTTAGAAGTTATGACAATGTCTGTCCCACATCTGGCCTTACTGCTCGGACTATACAGGGCCAAGTGCAACCTTGCTTAGATCCTTTTTTGCATTTCTTTCTAGTTATTTTATGTCTATATTAGCTTACTTGATCTAAATTCAAGAATCATCGATTCATATTTTAATATGATCTGTGTCAACGCCTGCACCAGCTGATCAAGTAGGCATGGGCGTCCTTTTTGTACACCATCGCCCAAGACCAAATCTAGGATTCCCACCTTCTAGATTTCCGATGCAATGCGCATGAGGCGAATGCGGTACATTCCCACCGGATCCAATAGGAACAAGGAAACGCGTTTCTTGCCAACCATAAGCCACCGTCGGCCACCTTTGCACATTGATATACCATGTTGATGCGAAGCACACACACATATGCTCCACACACATATGCTCCACTAGAATATGCAATAATCACAGATCACAGAAGGCTGATCGACCCCGCGATCCTTATCGCATCCACATCCCCGAGTCACCGCTACCGTGCGTACCTTTTAGGAGTTGAAAGCCCAGGTACGGTAAATATTTCCCTGGGTGCCAGTAGACGAAAATGGCAACGCACGGGTAGATAAATAGGGCATCAAAGATATACAGAGGCCACTCGTGAATGCTCAAATATCCCGTCGGGCCTTCGGTGAATTCCACAAATCGATAGACAGACCGCACCTGGTATAAGTCAGCGAGTGAACAGCGTCTTAAATTGAAGAACTGACAAGAATTAATATCGTGGTGAGACTGACAACCCTTAGTAGAGCAGGCCAATGTTTGTTTTTGATAATCTCATTAATCCGGTAGTCTTTCTCTCCAACATTCTCATACCGCTCACTTAGAGACCCAGTGAAGCGCTTGGAAGTTAAGTTGAAACGGACAGCTGCGACAGCGGACAAACCAAAGGCGACCAATTGAACAATAACATCTACTTAGGCAACGTGTTTTCCAGTGTTGAGCTTGTCTTTGTCATCCCGATCTGTGCCATCGACTGAAGTGATCATCACCGCACCACCAAGCTGGAGCAGCAGAGCAATGATATCAAACCCGACGGAGATAAGTGTAATGAATCGGGGAGGTACTCAGCATAATTTAAATGTGCGTGCTTCTTGGGGAACGATAAGAAACAAGATGCGGCTGAAAATGATATAGCAACACGCTGCTATGAGGACGGGTGCAAGGATGATGAGGGCAAATTGAAGAACGTAAACGGGTCTCTCCAATTTATTTTGGACCGAGGCGCATCGGCTAATGTAGCCCATTGCTTCTACTGAATTTAGGGTTAGATTGAGTGAGAGTGAATGGCATGGACCGGATGCGTACGTACTGGCTGATGATACTACCATGATGCTCCATACCCAGGCCCTGTACCATATCCATTGTATGACAGTCAACACAAAAGCAATCGTGTACAAGACAGCAGCAACGGTTGCCACTGGCAGGAAGGGGTCATAATGATAATAGGAGGTTCTCCTTCCACTGTTCATAGCACGTTCGACAAGAGACATTGTAGATGTTTGATGGGGACGTCCAGGTCTGGGATGATTGAAAGTAGTGTCTCTTTCTTCTCAGTGATGCTTCTGTTTGTGAAAGAAGGAAAAGGAATAAGAAGGTCAAATTGGGAGTTGAGCAACTTTTTATTTAGGAAGCTATGGCAAGTGCTAACTTCTCAACCGCATGGCACCTTCACTTGGCTTTCTTGGTCACTCCCAACCCTCTCAATAGAAACTATGGAGATATCTTAAGACCTTCTAAAAATTTCAGGTAATTGGGCTCAGTTTATTCAGCTACATCTACGTAGCAATTTTAGCAATTTTCTACGTAATGTAGCTGTCGATGCAATGCAAATGGTACCCCGGGGCCTCGGCCAAAAGTTGTTTCGGATACCCAATTGACTTCCAACTGGTAGAGCTGCTCTCTGCGAAGTAACATAGCTAACCTCAGCAGCTTAACCTGACATCTCAGAAGCAGCGCAGCTCATGAACTTCCACACTCTTACTCTCTTGGGACATAGCTCCCATATGGATGATAGCCGTTAGCACGTATATTAGAAGTAACAGAACAACCTCAAACAATGCCATAGCTGTTCTACGGAGAATTGACGTTGATTATTATAATAACATTGAAATCATCAAATGTTATACATGGAAAAGTTGTTCTGCACAAATTAATCCGTTTTACCGCCTGTATTCTATCTATAGCATCAATAAAGGGAAGAAATATCCATAGAAGAGTCTACCAAAAGACTTCACAACGCCGCAGAAGCGGTCAACTATTCTTATCGTGTATAAGTTCTATAGTTTTTACCACCTTTCCACCTTTATATGAAATCCAGAAGGTATAAAGGCATCCCAAAAGGGGTGTTCATCTTGAGGCCGCATAAACGCTTGTGTTGCCGACTTTTCTTAGATATTATTCGGATAATCTTCGGTGTTTCTTATAGAAGGTTTGAGACATTATTTGCAGATGTTACCCACGTATTGCCTGGGGCACAGTTGAAACACAAGTTGCTTTAGATTAAGCACGGAGTATGTGCTCTGATATAAATATCGAATTTGTGTCCAGTTCATTCCTTTCTCTTGTCTTGTCATATTTGCATTCATTTATGTTACCCCCCCTTTTTTTTGAAATGGTCGCCTTTCTTCCTTTCGTTATACCTCTTCTTCCCCTTGTAGCAGGCTTTGTGCACCCTGGTCTCCTCGTCTCCAATAGCGATATCACTCGCACCCAGAAAAAGATCAAGGCCAACCAGGACCCATGGACTATATCTTGGAATACCCTAACTAGTCTCTCATTCTCTGACGCCAGCTATACTCCTTCCCCGGTTAGCGTTGTCTATCGGAGTACATGGGATGACCATACCGAGAACGCAGAGCTCCTCTGGCATGACGTCGCGGCAGCATTCGATCTAGGCCTACGCTGGAAAATATCCCAAAACACAAGCTTTGCTGATGCTGCTAGCAATATTCTACATGCATGGGCGATCACTCTCACTGCAATCGACGGTGGTGACGATAAGTACCTCACAGCTGGCCTGCAGGGGTACGAACTCGCCAACGCAGCCGAACTCCTTCGCGACTATCAGCCCTTCGTGGACAATGTCCTCCCAGCTGTTGTGGAAATGGCCAATAATATCTTTATCCCGATGCACTACAGATGGTTGAACCATGAAGAGCCGTCGGAGCACAATGTTCTTCATTTCTTCGCAAACTGGGAGCTGTGTAATATCGCTTCGGCAATGGCTATGGCTGTCATAACCGACAACCAAACAGTGTGGGATTTTGCTGTGGATTACTTCAAAACTGGGGAAGGAACGGGCGCGATCAACAATGCCATCAGCAATATCGTTGAAGAGCCTGGTACTGGGGCTTTACTCGGTCAGGGCCAAGAATCTGGTCGTGACCAGGGTCACTCAGCATTAGACATACAACTTCTCGGTGTTATCGGGCAGCAGGCCTGGAACCAAGGAGAGGATTTGTTTGCCTATAACGATAGTCGGATTCTCCGCGGGTAAGTACCATCCAATTGTCCTAAGCTTTCCGCCTTACCAATTACTTATGTATCGCCCTAGAGCGGAGTACTTTGCGCGATATAACCTTGGAAACGACGTTCCCTTCGTCTACTACACGAACGGCATAGTTAGCCACACCGAAATCAGTAGTGCCTCTCGTGGAGCCATTAGACCTACCTGGGAGCTTCTCTACAGCCATTACGTCACGATGATTGGAATGGACGCACCTTGGACCACTCTGTTCCTCAACAACTCTCTTGACTACTACGGCGGCGCGGAGGGCGGTGCGGGATCCTGGGGAGAAGGGTCTGGCCACTACGATGGGTTGGGCTGGGGATCATTGCTCTATCGCATGGATGAGTCTGATGTGGTAGCTGCATCCTCCTCTAAATCCACTTCGCCTACAGCAAATCCCACCCCGAGGACGTCCATTACATCTCGCGCAACGGCTACAACATCTGTCGTATCCCGCCAAAGTGCGATTGCTTCGAGTTCAACCACCATAGAAGTTGGGGCTGTCTCTGATAATTTGGTCACCAAAATATCTAGATCGTCAACTATTGCAGACAACAGTGGGACTTTCCCATCTTCTACGAGCAGTACAACTTCAACCAGCATATCGACAGCTTTGCCCAATACGATACCTGATAGGTCGCATGAAGCTCATCACCATCATCATCACGTGGAAGGTCAAGCACAGAATGTTTGCCATGTACAATACGTCTACGTTTAGATGTCTCAAAAAGGCCTTCTTCAACTGACTCTGCCCTAGTTCTTTTTACCATGTGCATTTAGCTAGTCAGCCCCTCACTTTATTTATTTAGTTTTTTCTGTATTTGTCAGCCTAGTTCGTCGGTGTTAGGTTTGTTGAACCAATCTTCCCGTGACTCCGGGGGTCGAAGTCCCGTCTGCAGGATTTGCAACGAGAGCTTGTCGCGAGTATGTATAATTAGCCGGGTATCTAGCTAGGTGTAATTGCAAACCTGAATAACATAGCCAGTATCAAAGGCAATAATGAACAAAATCCGATATAACTATATGTTTGAGACTAAATGATGAAACAGATACCCGATTGGGAAAGGTCGATGCCAAGCATCTACTAAAATCTAGTGGAGCCCTCAGGAGGCTAAGCCCCAAGTCATCGACTCATCCCCGATCCTCACGAATTCTTTGCCTATTTAGTATTGAATATGACACCCCCTCATCTAGGGGACAATGCCTTTCTACGGTCATCCCAGTAAATGCTGTTTCAGCTGCCGGGAAAGACGGATAAAGGTAAGTGGCGTGGCCTAACACCCAATGAATTGTAGACTGACATGGTCTAGTGTGACCGGCTTGATCCCGTGTGTTCCCAATACAAGAGAGCAGGCAAACCATGTGGCGGCTATCGGGATGTGCCGTCTTATATGTTCCGCGATGAGAATGGCAAGGCGGCTCGACGAAGTGCAGCAGCAAAAGCCAAGACCGAGCCCCGTCGAAGATTGGAGGATAGTGCTCTAGAATCTGATATATCCACATCCGTCTTACGAGCCGATATTTTGCCGTCAGCTGCGTTATTCTGCAGGAGCATGGACCAATTGACTCCGACTCTGAGAATTACTACCCCGATGTCCACCCCATTGGAGGACCAGGGGCTGAGATTCTTTATCAACAGTTTTGTGACACGGATGGCCACCAGACCAAATGGCTCTATAGATGTAGGTGGCAAACCACCGTCTCCTCATTTTGGAGCCATTAATCTCCATCGGTCGAGTCGAGATGCTGTCATCTCGGTTGGCCTTGCCGCCTTGTCCAATGTCAATAATGACAGAGCACTACGGATATTGTCTCGAGAGAAACATGCCCTGGTTATCAAGGCTGTGCGAGAAGTAGTGCAGAATCCCACTCAGGCAAATCCCGACAAAGCGTTCCACTTGATCGTAATGCTAAGTATATACGAGGTAAGTTTTTCAAGTTGATGGTTTCTACTTTGCAGTTTAAAAATTGCAACGAACTGACCCGCGCAGATGGTAAGCTGTGCCCTAAACCAGCTCGACTGTTGGATTGTGCATGCGGATGGTGCGGCTGCCTTGCTTAAACAATCCACCTTTCGGCTGTCACTCCTGGCCATGAACCACCGAGCCCACTTACAATTCTACTTTGTTTCAATTGTCAAGTACTTTGCTAAGAGGGTTATCACCCTGGGTCTACTGGACTGGTCTCCTAATCTTATACCCTCTGCGTCACCAGATATCTTACCAGGCGTCGGCCTTGTTGACATACTAATAAGATTCACGAAGTTCGATGCATGTCTGCATCACGAAAAAGTCGACGCCAAAGCAGCAGTTGACCCAGCACTATCGTTTGAAGGTGAACTTCGCGAGTGGGGAACTCATCTCCCAACATACTGGTCCTTTACTGTGAAACAATCCAATACATACGAGTACAGCTTTCGCGACCAGTGCCATGTCTACAAAAGCATGTGGGTTTCGAAAGTTCTCAACCACTACCGCTGGGCACGACTCCTGGTAAACGAAACCATCGTATCCCTAATTTCGAGAATGGCACAACCCACAGCAGATAATATGATTCAACGGCAGCAAGCATTGGACACGATTGCCTGCATGGCAATTGACATATGTGCCGGAGCTGCATGTCAGGAGGCTACCTTCAAGCAAGGAGTTGCCGAAGACCCATCACGTATACCACTGTTGAACGGTATATTCATGCTGCTTTTCCCATTAGGAGTTGCCGGGGGTGCGGCGGGGACCCCCGATGAAGTTCATGAATGGGTTGTTGGAACGCTTGAGCGAATAGGACGCACGATGGGGATACAGCGAGCTTTGGAAATGATACCCCAACTGAAAAATCAGTCAGGAAATGGAAACTAGATCAGAGGCTGTGGAACAACATAAACAACATACGTGAGTATAATAAAAGTTAGACATAAAGACGGCCTACAAGTTCTAATTCAGCTCTCTTCCAAAGTTCTTTTCCTGTTACCACCCAAGCACTTGTAGCTTTCACAATAGTAAATAGGATTGCCTTCCTTGATTTACTCTGTTTCTTCTTAATTATTTTCCTCGGTCCCTAAGGGCGGAGATGGCAAGCACTGCGGGAACCGTGGGAATGGTCCCATGCAATGCCCTGGCTTTTAAGCCCTTTTCTATGGAAACTGGCAGATGGGCACGGAAGAAATGTCTACATAGATATGTGTATTAGTACATACACTTTAGCTTCGCCTACTATCCGAGACATGTATTAAAAAGCAATAATAAAGTAATAGTAAGCTAGATATAAATTTAATATATATTATAGTAAAGTGCTAAGATGTACTCTGTTAGATCTAAGGTACGTTTTAGTGTAGTGAGGCGGGCCATAGATCCAGATTAGGTAATACTGATGCGCGCCGGGGCGCGTATTCGCGTCTCGCTTTAGACCTCAGACCTTCCGTTGTCTTATTTGACATTCAAATTCCACGTATCCTGTCAAAATGGCGGACGCTGGATGTAAGTTCATGGCTTCCTATCCAACGCCAGGATATAATCTGATTGATATTTACTTTTAGGGTCTTGCGACGCCAACGATGCGGTCCATGTTACCATCATTCAACCTGACGAAAAGAAGCCGAAAACACTTTCGACGTTCCACCCCCAATTTACGTATCCTATCTTCGGTGACGATGAGCAAATCTTCGGCTACAGAGGCTTAATTATCCGTTTGCGCTTTGCGGCCCATGATTTGCGCCCTCATGTTCACATTTCCTATGATGAGAAGTTCAAGCCGGTTGGTGACACAGCCGCTGTCGACCTTCTCGATACTCTGAAACCTTTTGTCCAGGAAGGTGAGTTTAAGCTTTGCGACAATATGTGCGATATAAGCTAACCACCATTTTGCGCAGAGGCATTCGCCAATCTCCCAGACTATGAGAAAGCTGTTCAGAACGACCCGGACGCAAAAGATTTCAAGCCTCCAGGCGAGTTTGTCATTGACTACGAGGTCAATGACCGAAAATATGAGGTTTGGGCTGGATCACTTGCAGACCCGCAAGTGCGGAAAATTCTGGATCGCATGCAGATTCTCGTTTCCCTCTTCATTGAGGCCGGAACTCCCCTCGACACAGATGACCCGGAGTGGACGCTCGACCGGTGGAGGGTATATTTCGTGTATGTTGCCCTTGCCCTGCTGGTATCCGTAACCTAAGGCTAATCAAATTTACAGATATGAGAAGGTGACTCCTCCAACACCAACAGCATCATCATATTCGATCGTCGGATATGCCACAACGTACCGCTATTGGTATTACCAACGGGATCAATCACAAACCCCCACAGTCAAGAACGATGAGTTTCCGCCACCAGAAGTCAACATTGCCGAGCTTCCTGCACGGATCCGCATTGCCCAGTTCCTTATTCTCCCTTCACACCACCGCGCCGGTCACGGCACACACCTATACACCACAATTCACGCGGCCTGCATCGCAGACCCAACCATTCTAGAATTGACCATTGAAGACCCCAATGAACAATTCGACGCGCTGCGGGACTCGGCCGATTATTGTCTGCTGCGACCTGAGTTCCTGAAGCACAACGTGAATCTCAACCCAGACCCCCTCGGGGCGTATTCTCAAAAGAAACGCCCTCGCAATGTGCCCACATCCGCCCTCATACCTACCAAACTTCTCCACGATATCCGCAAGTCGTTCAAGATCGAACCCACGCAGTTTGCACACGTTTTGGAGATGTACCTTCTCGGCCAGATCCCGCACAGCCACCGCCTAGCTGGCGGCACCAACCTCGCTCGACTGTTGATCAAGAAGTTCAAGGCCGAAAATGAGGATGACCGGCGCTACTATTGGTGGCGTATGCTAACCAAGCAACGTCTCTATAAAAAGCATAAAGAACTTTTGAATGAACTGGAGCTTCTAGACCGGGTGGAGAAACTTGACGCTACGGTCCAAAATGTGGAGGAAGGTTACGAGATCACATTGGATGCGCTCCAGGGCCGCTTGTCAGAAGGTGAATCGGATGAAGAGGCAGAGACAAACGATAAGACTAGCAAGGCTCCTACCGGTAGCCGAGACCAGCGTATCAAGCGCAAGCTCACGGTCATGGATGATGATGATGACGAGGACGAAACAGAGCTAGCTAAGCGACCAAGGGTTTAAACGCCTTGCGGTGGTCAGCTCTCTTATGTACTATGTAATGCATGCCCGTGGATGAGGGTGTTATTTTCAAAACATTTAACAATTTAGTCTTACACACCATTCTCCGATAGGTGTGCCACTTTAGAAGTTCAATTCTAGTCGATACCCACTAATTTATGTTACCGAAATCTCTCATACTAGTAGAAGCATGAATGTTTGATATGCGTAATAGTAGATGCAAATAGAAGAGTAATAAAATAAAATGGAAGTTCAAGAGTTCCTTGCATGTGTAGACGGTCACCCAAACCACAGTTGGGCTCGGCACTTCCCTTTTTCCGGCTTCCTCGTCGCATCTCTTGGAGCTTGAATCATTGTTACTCTCAACAACCCCAGATAAATCAAAAGGCCCATTCATTAGGGTTCAATTCTGCTATTAAATCCGCTAGTCACAGACTTTAGACCTACAGAGCAACCCTCGCTATTTCAACTTTGTGCGCCAACTGACTCCCACCTTCACCCACCTCGTCGATCGCATTCCAAAATGGTAAGCTTCAGCTTTACCCAAACGCTCTCTCCAAGACCTATACTAACTCAATTTTTGCTCAGCTCCCTCTCGGTCTCCTCACGGCCGCACAGGGCCACCCCATGCTGGTGGAGCTGAAGAACGGCGAAACTCTGAACGGCCATCTGGTTACCTGCGATAACTTCATGAACCTCATTCTGCGCGAGGTAGTGCAGACGAGTCCTGAAGGCGACCGCTTCTTCAGATTGCCCGAGGTTTACATCCGGGGCAACAACGTAAGCCCTCCGGCGAGCAATCAACTCAGAGCCCCGCTCTTTTGGCTATGTGCTAACAACCCCCAGATCAAATACCTACGAGTCCCCGAAGAGATTGTCGAGATTGTCAAAGAGCAGCAACAGAACCAACCACAAGGACGTCGCGGCGGCCGAGACGGTGATCGTGGCCGCGGCCGTGGTCGGGGTGGTGGTGGTGGCGGCCGGGGTGGACGTGGTCGGGGACGAGGCGGCCCCAATTAGACATAAGCTTGTTCTGCATCAATGATTTTAAGAAGACAGAAAACGAGATACCCCCGGAGGAGACGGTGGTAAGGTCGCTCGGAAGGTCCGGTGGAACGGTTTGATCGAGCATGGCCGTGGCGCATCTGGCTCTGTATTTTCACGGCATCTGGGTCACTTGGTCGATTTACAACTACCTCTAAATGTGATATTCCAAAAACCCAGACTAGAGTTTATATTTCTCTGTAAACCCCCATGCAGTCTAAGAAGCGAATATTCGAGGCTGTCACGTGATATCAAACTCCAGGTCAAATCCGCGGAGGCTAAGCTTCCGATGAGTTAGCCACAAACGGATATGTCGCGGCGGGCGTTAGTCCTCGATGGGCTATGGTATTCTCTGTGTCCGTCATTTACAGCTTTGAACCTCAGTCGATCAACAGCATTCCCCAAACCCAAGGGACGAAACCCGAGACTATATCCACCACCTTCGATTTCTAGCCCGAGCGCGGGTTCGCGCCGATGCTACAACACCTCAGGCGGCGATAACTTCAAAGTCCCATATAATGCAACACATCATAATGATCGGAGCGAAGCACGAGAGCCACGCGAAAATGAATACCGTGGCACTCGCCTGTCTTCAGATCCAACCGCCAGGCCACCCGTACAACGAAAAGGCGGTCCGCTATACACACGAACGCATAGGGTGCAAGACGACCTCCTAGGTAAAACGAACGAATGGCTGGAGTCCCGATTGCAATATGCAATGGACAACAAGCCGAACATTCGACACATAACGCAGATCCTGCGACTGCTCATTCGGGACCGTCATGTGCAGCCGAATGCTCGCCATTACAAGGCACTGATCCTTGCAAACACCGATAACGAGAGAGGCTCGCCGGAGCTTGTGCGCAGTTTGCTAGAGGAGATGGAGAATAATGGCATCACCGCGGACTCGGGTACACTCCACGGTGCATTGCAGGTAAGTTATCCGGTTGAACAGAGCTATATATGTAAATCGAAGCTAACAATTGAGTTTCCATAGGTCCTCGCTGTACATCCGGACTACCTCCTACGACAGGAAATCCTCAACAAGCTACGAGACCGGTGGCTCACGCTCAGCCCAGCCGGATGGCATTTTGTGGCGGCTGGTCTTCTCCGCGAGAACCAGATTGAACTCGCGCTCGAGCATGTTGCATTGATGGGGCGAAAGGATATATTTGTGGAAAATTGGCTACACAGTATAATTGTCTATACACTCTGCGACCATGGGGAGTTGGACGAGGTGTACAATGTGATGCGTGCGCGCGTCGACCAGGGCCACGACATGACCCATCGGCTTTGGATGCACGTGTTGACCGAGGCAGGTAAACAGGGCCATTACCCGATGGCACACTATGTGTGGCGACGGATGGTCGAACTGGGCTACATGCATCCGCTCGTTGAAGTCTGCGATGACGTATTGAAAATGGCTGCAATGGCCGGTGATACAGAGCTGGCGGGCTCTGTGTTCCGTTACCTCCGTGAGAGCGGGATCCCGCTCGAGCGCACACAGTATGAGGCACTTGTTGCGACGCACGTGGCAGCAGGTGATCTGCCTGCTGCGTTTGAAGCGCTGTGCACCATGCACGAAGCTAAAATTCCTCTGGCGGATAGCTCGACGGAGCGTATTCTTGCCCATATGATTCAGAGTAAAGTTGATCCTCGGGAGGCGTGGCAGATTCTCAAGCGGTTGAAGAATGAGAAACGAACTATTCCCATCGACTCTGTCCGAGTTATTGCCGATCTCTGTGAACATGATGCCCATGACGACCCATCCGTGGTGGATGACGGTGTTGGGTTCTACAAAGAGCTCTATACGTTATGCCCCGAAGGCGCCGACGTCCGAGTGTACAACGCGCTAATTCGGATGTGCCGAACGGCCCGCAATCGTGAATCGGGCATGTTCCTGGTGAAAGAGATGGCGTCACTTGGGGTGGTACCGAACGGTGTTACTTTCGAGTCTATCATCCTGATGTGTCTAGATGCGGGAAATTTCCGGTCTGGTTTCATGTACTTCCAGGACCTGATGAAGCGGGATGCCAGACTCAGCCCTGAAACACAGCAGGAAATCCGTGAGATCTGTGCCGGGTCTGTGGACGAGTTTGCGATGCGACTGCAGTATCACCCCTTTATTCGAGACGACGTGAGAAAGCTAGACGAGGAGCTGCAGCAGAAACAGAAGGAAAGGGAAGCGAATGAAAGAGCTGGCCGCCACCCTGTACCACCGGCGGTTCGTCGACTGAACATGTCAGACGAGCAGCGACGCGATTACAACAAAGAGCGTCGAAAGAAGAAACGACGCCGCCTTGCCATTGAACGAAACATGAGAGAGGAGGGTTGGGATGAATGGCAAGCCGGTGGGACCGACAATGGCTCTACCAAGTCCGAGTGAAACTAGTTGAATCCTTTCGATGTCGGGCGTGTTTCAGTCTCGATCAGAATCTTCATTTCCTCGACGGTACGTTACCTGGAATATGCAGCCAAACTGCAAGTGACGCCAACACCCGTTCTGGGCGTCACAACTTTTTGACCTCGGTCATTATGTATATATCTTGTACTATAAGCCTCTGCACTTGTATTACCCAAATATTTGCCTCAGCATCATAGCAAATTTCATTTTGTATTTGGTTTCCACTTACGAAAAAAAAACCCCCAAAAAACAGAGATGAACCGTAAACCCTGTTCCCTGTAGATCCATCTATAAATAGTCGGACTGAAAGACATGACAATAACTGTTGAACAGTACCACCTTTGTGGACGAAACATTGATTGATTTCATGATTCGATGATGATGATTCGATGATTCGATGATCAAAGGCCGAACAATCAAAATGATTTTTTTCTCATAATCTTGAAAGGCACGTTCACCAGACCCCCTAAAAGTGATCGACGTTGGGTTCCGAGTGCCAAGGACGCCCAACGAAGGAAGTGCCGTTAAACGCCAGCCGCCTCTTCTATATAACTCCCCTGCCTCCCCTTATTCTATGTAACCAATTCAAGACTCTTCTCTAAAATACAAAATGCAACTCACTACTCTCCTCCCAATCGCCCTAGCAGGCCTAACCACTGCACTCCCTGCTGTCCTACAGACCCAAACAATCACCGACGACATCATCTGGGGCGTATCCAACTTCACTCTCGGCTGCTCCCAAGGTGGCTGCATCTTCAGATACGATATCGCCGGCCGAGCAAACGCAATGACCCCCAAGTTCCGCACCCACTGCAGCGGCATCTCAGAGAAGAAGGTCCTCTGCGACGACAAGGATATCACAACCATTGTTTCCCCTGCCGGTTGGTCTAAAGGCAACTCGCAGTGGACTGTCGATGTCACCCACACCTGGAACTCCCATCTCAGCGACGAGTCCCTCGCGACTTGGTCCCAGCACGGTGCGAAGAATGTTACCGTCCCTGACCACAAGCCGATTCAGTTTGCTATGAAGCCTACTCAGGAGTACGGCATTGCTTAAATTGCTACTCTCTACAACTCTTTAGAAATGGGGGGATCTGGCTGTTTATTTTTATTGTGATGGCGGGTCTTGATGGGTCTCTTTTGATTGATGAGCACGCGACATACCCAATTGAAAATTTTTGGGATGTTTGTGATGGAACTATTTGGCTTGTATATTTAGCCTGGAATTGTACAAAGGAATTGAAGTTGCGACAAGATTATATACATGTTCGTAGAATATTGTAGATCTATAGAAAGCAAGGACCTCGATGACATCATCCGCTGCGCCTCAAAAAACAACTCCCCGTGCCTGTCGAATTGTATACATATTGTCTCTTCCACGTTCACTTAATTTTGGTGGACATAACTTATAAGCACATATTCACTCTGCAAATGGTACGTCAGCTCCATCTCAATAACCTTCCAACAGCAGTGCTAACCTTGGAATCTCGCAGTCATCAATTCTCCGCCAGATTGTCGCAGGTCCAAGACAACAACACCCAGAAGCAGGGCTAGACCTCTGCTACGTGACAGAGAATGGTAACATACTCACCAATACCATACCAAAATACCCAAATTAACATAACCCACAGTCATCGCAACCTCCGGTCCATCAGCAACATACCCCCAGCGCGCCTACCGCAACCCACTAGACGCACTCGTCAACTTCCTCGACACCAAACATGGCGCAAACTGGTGCATCTGGGAATTCCGCGCCGAAGGTACCGGATACCCAGACTCAGAAGTCTACGGACGCATCCACCACTTCCCCTGGCCCGACCACCACCCACCGCCATTCACGCATATCCCCAACATAATGGCCAGTATGCGGAACTGGTTAAAACGACTAGATGAAAAAGAATTGCCCGACATGGACACCAATAAAAGAGAACGCGTCGCCGTCGTGCATTGCAAAGCAGGCAAAGGGCGCAGCGGGACGATCGCGTGCGCATACCTGATCAGCCAGGAGGGGTGGAAAAAGGAAGACGCGCTACAGCGGTTTACGGACCGGCGCATGCGCGTCGGCTTCGGGGACGGTGTTAGCATCCCCAGCCAGCTGCGGTATGTCGGGTATATCGATAAATGGGCGAACGAGATGGGGAAGCAATATGTCGAGCGACCGGTGGAGATCCTGGAGGTTCATATCTGGGGGTTGAGGGACGGGGTCAAGGTTGCGGTGGAAGGGTATGTGGATGAGGGGAAGAAGATTAAGTGTTTTCATCTGTTTCACCGGAATGAGCGTACCATCGTTGAAAACGGGGGCTTGACGTCTGAGGAACAAGATGTTGGCAAGGGGAGCGATATCACCGAACCGAACCCCAACTCCAATCTCGACATCAAAAATCCACTCCCTTCGTCTGCGACCTGGTCCCCGGCGGTATCGGGATCTGGCGTCTCGGGCTCGTCCGCGCCAGGCCACAGTGTCTCGGCAATAATCTTCAAACCCCACAAACCAGTCATTGTCCCCAACTCGGATGTGAACATCGACTTCGAACGCCGCAGCAAAGCATCATACACAGGTTTTGCAATGGTAACTTCCATCGCGCATGTCTGGTTCAATCCCTACTTCGAAGGCGGAGCCGAGCACGACTCGGGCATCTTCGAGACAGAATGGGATGCGATGGATGGGATCAAAGGGAGCGCCAGGAAGGGGATCCGGGCGTTAGACAGGCTGAAGGTTGTATGGCGGTATCCTGCGGCGGAGACCGTGGAGGCCAGTGCAGCTAGCAAGACAAAAGGGAAGGGGAGGAAGAGCGAGGATATCGCGCCGGCAGCTGGGATACCGATTAGTGAGCCCAAACCTGGCGATTCTATCCATGAAAGCGAGCCGCCTGATTGGCGGGGATTGCAGGGGGATAAGGAGAGCCAGCGTCCTTCTGAGAGTTCGTCGCAGAAAAGTACTGCTACGAGTATCTCGGACAAGACCAAGGAGCTGGGACATGCGTTGGAGAAAGAACTTGGACTGCGGAAGCAGACAGGTGATAGTCAGGATGTTAGTCTTGCTGGAAGCGATGATGAGAGGATTACTACCGATGATGAGGGCAAAGTTAAGAAGGCGCATAGTGAAGGGCTTGAGGGAGTGAAGACGAATTTTACGAAGAATGGGGGGACAGAGTAAAACTTTAGAGCTCTGATCAGTCGAGTGGGAAATCGTATTAGCCAGGGCTAATACAAGTGCATAGCATAAGTAATACATGGTGCATTTACAAATATACCATATGAATTGAATATTTTGTATGCTTGATATTTTCAGAGGCCGTTTACTCTGTATTATACATAAATGAACGCAGCTCGCTAGGAACGGTATGAGTGTGAAATCTAGATATGCCAGGTTTTATCTAATTCAAACCAATAGGAAAAAGGAAAGAGGAAAGGAATGATAGGGGTATGCGAGGTAAAAATGTCAAAAAAGCGCCGTCTATATTCACGATGGCGTGGCAGCTTCAACCAGAATCAGTTTTGATCCGGTGATAGTTGACCGCGGAATCATAGAGGCACAAAGCCTTCCATCTTCTTCCGAAGCTCTGCCGCCTCCTTCTCCAGTCGATCGGATTTCTTGCGCTCATAGACTGCACGGACAACACGGCGAGTCTGCTCTTCACCCTCGGCGAAGTTTGCCTTCGCAAGTCCGACTACGGAATCAATCTGGTCAGGCGTATAGATGAAGTTCCAAGTCGACAGGAAATCATCAACTGCAGGGTCGATCGAGTTGGGTTGTGGAGCTAGGGGCAGTTCCGGGTCTTTAGTTTGAGAGCTATCCTGTCGCATGAACTGAGCAGCTGCACGCGGACGAGATTTAGGCTTAGGAGGGAGGTCTGGTGCGGAAGGATTGGGAATCAGAGGGAAATAGATAACCGCGATGCCGGCATCTGGGCGCATCAGGTGGAACTCGGATTCAGAGTGGTCTGCGCTATTGGGAGAATCAAACAGGCGTTTGGATGGTGGAGGCTCATCGTCCGAGGTTCGCTCTTCCGTGGTGCCGACCCAAACGTTGCAATAGCCCAGGTCTGTGCCGGACTTTGGTTTCCGATCAGCGGGCTGGTTTCCAGATTTACTCTTGGCATCGGCGAGTTTCTTTGTGATTTGCTCCTCGGTGATATGCTCTGGCTCGCGCAGGGCATCCTCAGTCTCCTTGAGGCTTGAATTTTTAGGCCATCCGGCACCGACGGGCCAACCCTTGACACCACGTTGTCGGGCGTATCCATCGACGACAGAAAGCCAGTTCTCCTGTTTGACATCTGCAGATGCATCAAATGCGACAATTACGTCGACATCGCGACCAGGTCGAATGAGTGGGTAGATTGGCAGGTTGTTGCTCATTCCCGCATCCATGAGACGCAGGTGGGGGTTTTGGAAGATTGACTCTGGACAGGAGTCGGCCAGCTGATTTTTCATGCCCATGACATAATTGGGTATACCCGCAGGGTCGATGGGGTGCACCTTGATCAAATCTTGGTTTTTTCCTTGGATGAGCGAATCGATTCCACTAAATCCAGCCAGGCCTCTGACCAGAGGCCGGATCTCCTTGTAATAGTGAGACAAAGTCGCGCAGAAAGCGCTACCCCAAACACCCATGAGCCCGGGAACTCTGAACTCCGGGATGGGGAGGTTGTCAATGGAAACCTCGGAGCGGCCCGCGTTGAAATGACGTCCTAAAGCCCAGGTGGGAATACCGGCATTAAGTTCTTCACAAAAGAATTCGTAAGGAGTGAACTCAAACCACTGGAACCATGCTTCATTTCGTGACTCTTTCACCAGCTGCTCAGGCGTTGGCTGCTTCTTGCCCTGGTCGTTTTGGTGTTCAAGAGCCTCGACAGGAATCTCATGTCGCACCGCCGTGTAGATGGGGAGTGGATGAGCCCCATTTATCAAATTGGCTCGCTGGTTCGACAACTTGAAATCCTTATCGGAGACTCCCAGTTCTCCTCGTGGGACCAAGAGTCTCGCTGCGAGCAGCATTCCGTAAATATCTACCAACCCAAAGTCCGCTCCAGGGTCGCCTTTCAGCTTTTCCACAAAGCCACTGAGAAGGTACTTGTTTGTCGGGGCAGTAGTGAGGAGGTTGAGAGCTTCCGGCGGGAATGCAATGTGGACACCAAGACGATTCTTCAAATGGTCGACAAGTTTGTCAAAGTCTCGCTGCACAATGGACGAGTGATAGAGGGTCTGCAGCCAGCAGCTGCCACTGACACCAGCTGTGTAGGTAATACAGTCCCACAGTCCTGCTTCCTGTGCTGCAAGGTACGATCCGGTGCCTGCGACTAGAGCACGCAGGCCACCTCCCGAGCCACATATCGCAATAACCGGTACATCTTCGGGATTGATGTCCTCCTCGGGTATGTTGAGGTAGGATGACAATGCTTTCACAACCTTCCGTTGTCGTTGCCGCCTGAATGCCTGCTCTTCGTCGCAGAGATCCTCACTTACTCGTACCTCGGCCTCACGGAGAATCTCGGGGTTTATATCGGGATCGTGTGCCTCCTTCCAGATATCATCTGATAATGAGCCGGGTGACTGTGAGAGCTCTCGCTGGAGCTTTTGGGCAGTAGCTGGTAGAAATTTTGTCCAATCAGGGATAATGTAGTCCGTGATGTTTCCCACATCTGCCCACTCGCCAGAGGTAACAGTTTGTTTAACCCCATCGAGCTTGTTCCAGATAGATCCATGGTCCTTGTCATCCTCACCATGACCATCTGAGCCTGCATTGGAATCATTAGACCCCGAGTCATTGCTGTATCGTGTTCGAGAAGTAGTGAAATGAGCTTTTGATTGTCTGGGGTGGGACAATTCCCCCGCAGTGTATGCAGCTAGGGCAGCGGGAGGTACCGTCCATTTCAGACGAGTGACCCTTGCGGCACACATCGTAGACAGGGAGTTGAAGGCAAGGTAAGAGGCCTGCTGCATCTAGCGGGATCCATTGAAGGACTCCCAAAACCTTAACTGCCTTTTTTTCTTACAAGCCAACCCGTTTTGGAACAGTTTCAAGTGCATGACGTATATTCACGTGACTCTAGCACGTGATATCTCCGGACTTGGGGTGCCGCTTTTGGACTAGCGTGGCGGAGCTCCTTATCACTGGATGGAGCTCAGAGGGGACAATCAATCCATTCCATTTGCCCTCAAAGGACATGAGGGGTCCTGGTGACATGTAATATGGTCTCTCTGTATTGATTTTGCCTGAACTGCATTTCATAATTAACCATGGTGGCGCCAAGGAATACCGCCTACGCCGAGGAGAGCGCGGAGGTCGAGGTGCTGTATGCCAACCTGGAGAAGCTCAACCGACTCACAAAGAAGATACAAGGTTCCATGGTACGCCTGGAGACTGGAGGAAAAGTTGTCAAAGAAGCCATTGGTCCCATCTATAGCAACACCCAATCTCTTCAAATCACCAACAGCAATATCGACAAGGTCAACGACGCCATCGATCGCCTGCGCCAGCCTCTCGATGCAAAAAACCGCGAAGATGGCATCATTCGCGCAGGGTATGTATCTCTACTTTCTTTGGATATACAACCCCGAGTCTTTTGCTGACCATTCATCAGACCACAGAGCTCCGGCCTCACGCAGTATCTATCGGCGGTGAAACGTGTTGAAAAGGCGCTGGTCGACCTCAACACAACAAACCTGCGATCCAACCAGAATGCGATCACCGACTTCAACTCTCTTTTAAACACCGGAAGCGCAAAACTTCAAGAACTGCTACGCGGAGAACTAAGCCAGCATGCCACTCCGATTGAGCCCCTACACTATCTTACCAAAGGTACACATATCACCACCAAACGATCCAGATCAAAACTAATGCGCGACACTTCTAGATCTCCCCTTTCCATCCATACCCGAAGAAACTGTCTCCCATATGGCGCCCGTGTGCTCGGTGGTTGGCTCCGTATCCATCCATGGGTCTCAGCGCGGCAAGGGAGATAACCCCGCGCTGAAGGTGTATGCAGAGGTACGAGGACCATACATCACATCCAGCTTGCAAAACCTCGCCATTGCATCCCTCAATACCGTTAAACGGCGACCTACCGATGGCCCCTACAAGCAAGGTACCAATGGTATTGGTATCTACTCCAATGCGCTGGAGGCCTTTATAACTACCGAGCACGGTATTATCGTGCAGATGTTCACTGGAGATCAGCAGGGCCTGGCGTTGCAGGCTACCTTCTTCCAAGCTATGGGTGAATATTCCAAAACACTGCGTGAGCTGAACCAGTATATAAAGGCCAATCTGATGACAGACTGCTTCTTGGCTTTTGAGATCATCGAAATTGTGACTGCGATGTCCTATCGGATTGACCCCAAGGCCGCGGAACTGAAGAGCCTCTTGATCGAGGCTCTTCGGCCTGTACGAGAGACTGCAAAGTCGTCTCTTTCCGAATTACTCGAGGAAACAAAGCGCAAAGCTGCTACCGCACCACTCCCACCGGATGGTGGATCAGTGCCTCTTGTGGAGGAGGTGATGAGCTCGTTAGCTACACTGACAGGATACTCGGGTCCTTTGGCTTCTATCCTGACATCTTTGGGGGATGGAAACTGGCGTGCCAAGTCTAACACCGCCGGCTCGGCTCCTTTGGATGTAGGTCCAGACAGCAGCACCCTTCTATCGCATTTCATCCTAGATATGATCGAGGCCTTGATGACCTCCCTGGAAGCTCGAGGTCGGACTTTCCATCGATCCAAGGCAGCGCTTGGTGTATTCTTGTCCAACGTGTTCTGGGTGGTCGACCGGTCGATCCGACAGAGCCCAGAGCTGGCACGTTATTTGGGCAACCCCGACAGTATTGCCCGGATCGACACTTTCCGCAAGCGCGCGACGTCTACCTATCTCGATGCATGGAAGGAAACATCTCAGTACCTTCTCGATGTGCAGTATACCTCCCGTGGAGCGCAACGCAATTCCAGTGGCAACGTGGATTCAAGTGCCATCGTCAAGTCCCTGTCGTCCAAGGATAAGGATGCAATCAAGGACAAGTTCAAATCATTCAACGCGAGCTTTGATGAAATGGTGTCTCGGCACAAAACCCTTCACATGGAGCGCGAGGTGCGCACTGCGCTGACTCGGGAGCTGCAGACTGTTCTGGAGCCCTTGTATGCCCGATTTTACGATCGATATGTGGAGATCGACAAAGGCCGCGGCAAATACATCAAGTACGACAAGGCAAGCCTATCGGTACAGCTGGCGCAGTTGTCTTAGTTTCCCTGAGCGAATATCTAAAATTACGCACTGTCATTTATACGAGCTAATATCATAATATGCCACCACCCAATCTGCTTTCCCTCATCATCCCGGGGTCACCTGCTAAAACGTAAGGTGTCATGTGATACGTAGATCGTAAGGTTTCCGATAACGTGATAAGCCCCGCTAAGGTCGGACTGGAGCAAAATTCCTTGCACATTGCCTTGTCCCTGTCTTGTCCTCTGTCCTGTTACTCAATTCTTTAGTTGAGTGTCTCAGACAACTACCGACACAATGTCCGGAAGCAACGATGTCTACCAGACCCCCCTCAACTCGCGTTATGCGAGTAAGTCGGTCCCAACTGCCCCTCCATAGGAGGGACAAACCCGGAAATTGTATAGATCGAGAATTAACCATACTCAATTGATCAGGCAATGAGATGAAGTATCTCTTCTCCCCCCGGAAGCGCTTCTCCACGTGGAGACAGCTTTGGACCTGGCTCGCGGAGGCTCAACAAGGTACGGGAGAGTCGAGCATCGACCGATAGCGGACATAGTTGAAAGCAAGACATCCAAATTGACTGAATCATGGCTACAGAGCTTGGACTTCCTATCGCCACGGAGGCCATCGAGCAGATGAAGGCCCACCAGCTTATCCAGGATGACGAGTTTGCCGTTGCCGCCGAGGAGGAGAAGCGCCGCAGACACGATGTCATGGCCCACGTCCACGCCTATGGCCTGGTTGCCCCCGCCGCCGCCGGTATCATCCATTGGGGCGCCACCTCATGCTACTGCACTGATAATGCCGATCTGATCCTGCTCCGCGACGGTCTCGACATCCTCATCCCCAAGCTGGCTGTTGTCGTCGACAAGCTGTCCCAGTTCGCTCAGCAATACAAGGACCTTCCTTGTCTTGGATTCACTCACGGTCAGCCCGCCCAGCTGGTGACCGTCGGCAAGCGTGCTTGTCTCTGGATCCAGGATCTGCTGATGGATCTGCGCAACCTCGAGCGTGCCCGTGATGATCTGCGTTTCCGTGGTGTCAAGGGTACAACCGGTACTCAAGCATCTTTCCTGCAGATCTTCAACGGCGACCACGCCAAGGTCGAGGCTCTCGACGAGCTTGTTACTGAGAAGGCTGGCTTCAACTCCGCTTTCATCATCTCCAGCCAGACATACTCGCGTAAGATCGATGTTGATGTCGCCAACGCTCTTGGTTCGTTCGGTTCTACCTGCGAGCGCATTGGCATTGACATCCGTCACCTTGCCATGCTCAAGGAGGTTGAAGAGCCTTTCGAGAAGGATCAGATTGGCAGCAGTGCCATGGTGAGTTTTCTTATCTGTTGTGTTAATTGGGTCTCTTTCGCTGATAATCCATAGGCCTACAAGCGCAACCCCATGCGCTCGGAGCGTCTGTGCTCTCTCGGACGTCACCTGCAGAACCTCCCCAAGGACTGCTTGGATACCTACTCCGCTCAGTGGTTCGAGCGCTCTCTTGTGAGTTTACCCCCGGATTTCATTTAGAATCTTCTACTAACTTGTACTAGGATGACAGTGCCATTCGCCGTATCAGCATCCCCGAGCTGTACCTGACTGCTGATGCCTGTCTTATCCTCCTGAGTAAGTCATCAGAACTATCAAAAGGTCGGAGTATAGCTAACCATTACTAGACAACGTCTCCTCCGGCTTCGTCGTCTACCCCGAGGTCATCAAGCGCCACGTCAACGACGAGCTCCCCTTCATGGCCACGTGAGTACACATCCAACCAATCTACTAGATCTCGCTAACACTATATCTCAGTGAGAACATCATCATGGCCTGTGTCGCCAAGGGTCTCTCCCGCCAGGACGCCCATGAGGAGATCCGTAAGTTTCTCTCCCCTGATATATTTTGATCTGAATCAAAATCCTAACCTATCCAGGTGTCCTCTCCCACCAAGCTGCCGACAACGTCAAGAAGCAGGGTAAGGACAACGACCTGATCGAGCGCATCCGCCGTACCGCCTTCTTCGACCCCATCATCTCGCAGCTGGACACCCTCCTGGACGCCAGCACCTTCGTCGGCCGTGCCCCGCAGCAGGTCGAGAAGTTCACCTCCACTGAGGTGGCCGCCGCTATCAAGCCCTACGCAAGCACCATTGCCAAGGGTGAGACCTCTTCCCTATTCGTTTAAGGTACCTTAGCACATGTTTAGAATGTGAAAAACTATATAAAAGGGGGAGTTTCCTATAGAGAGTATCCAAATAACAAGTAATGCATAGCATGTTTTCACATGTGGATAGGGGAATTTCCCCCCCCCCCCCCCCCCACTTTCCTGCTTCCCCGATGCCCCGCGCAAATCTTTGGAGGGGTCAATTTGGGTTGTCATACTGTATATAGCCCAAGTATAAAGCATTCTAGGATGGTATTCCACTTTTGCTGTATAATGCAGAGGCTCTGAATTCAGAGAGAGAATAAAATAAGAAAAAAACAATTGAACCGCCCAAACATGATAAACGAGAGAGAGATGGAAATGCTGATCAGGCTATTAGCCTGTGTGGTAATCATAACTATATGCAATAGAACGCTGTGGACATGCAATCGTAAACAAAATAAGTAATGCAAATAAAAAGAACAAAGCTGTTTGGGTCAATTGACTGGCGCACAGCAGATTTAATCTGGTAGAGAAGCCAGTTGAGTCAGAGAAGGAGATCTAGCAAAGTCCGAATCCACCCATTGATAGTGGCAGACCCATTCCCAAAATGCCCAACAATCATGCTAGTACATCGGCGAATCTCCGGAACCACGAAGCGAGATGAAACGGCGATTGCAACGAATCAAGCGAGCCGGGTGGATGTGACTTGTGAAGCGCAATCTCTCATGGGGCGCTCACGGGGCCAAAAAAGGGCCATCCCCAAGCGCAATGCATTTCTGCCCAAGACCACTCAGAGACCCAAATATCCACAGAGCCAAACGGCCTCGCGCAAACCCGCAATGGGTGAACCCCCTCCCCCCCCACTCCCGGAACGAAACACCCAGTCCCAATACGAGTGTTCCTTCCCACCCCACACACAGCCCCAGAGAAGAAGCGCGTTTTTATTTCTGATCGGGTTGAGTAGGAGGGATTTCGGATTCGGATGGTGTGGATGGTAGGAAGAGGTCACGGACTAGCCAGACGATATAGAGGACGGCCAGGACCCAGAGGGTGGCCATGAGCTTGTAGGTTGAGGAGCGCCATGTGACGCGACGGATGAGGCGACGACCATCGGGACCTTCGATGGGACCTCGGCGAGGGGGTTGGCCGTTTAATTGACCGTTTAATTGACCGTTGGATTGCATGAAAGGATACGCGAGTGCCTCGTTCATCTCGCTGTGCGATATTCGACGACGAGACATGGTGGATTCCGGAGGGTATATATATCGGAGGGGTGCACGTCTTTTTTTTTCTTCCCTGTGTATATCCCGGGGGGAAGGGTTAAGTATAGAGCGCACAAGGGAAGAGATGAAGGAGAATTTGGATGTTTGGTTTGATTTTAGGGCAGAATTGATTGTTTTTTTTTTTTTTTTTTTTTTTTTTTTTTTCTTCAGGGAAATTGGTTATTTTTGCCAACGCACACAAAAAAAAAGGAGGAGGGGCGAAACAATAGCCAGTCAGAAGCAATAATAAGTGAACAGCAAGAGCTCGAAAAGGGAATCTTGAGTCTCCAGAAAGCGGATCTGTTGGCCGGGCGAATGGGCGTGGGAATGTGGCCCGTTGCATCTTATGCCTTTTCTCTTTCTTTCTTCTCTATGAATATAAAAGGATATAAACAAAAGATTCAGAGAATCTCCAAGCTGAAGAACCGAGAATCAATTAGGAACAAAGAATGACTGCGCCAGGAAATGCGAGATAGCCGCGGTGCTCACCAAGTGTCATTTTCTTAGCGATATCCATTCAAAGGCTAAAAAAGGGGGGTAACAAAAGTACCAAACGTTAGATTGTGCAGGGATGCACGGTCCTATAGACTGAGTCATATGGCGCATAGTTATATATCTACTCTAAGATATAGAATGTTCCCGAAAAAGGAAACTGGGGAACACTGCTATATATATGGTATCCAGTACATACTAAGCTATATAATCAATTTAGAGTACTATGTTATACATGAGCCTAAATTATCCCTCTAGACAGCTTTGCTGAGTCATCGGTGCCCTGATATACTTCAATATCTCGTCACCGCTATTTTGAACAGCTTGGACCATGTTACATTCAATCCCATTTCCCAAGCGTTGTTTTCCTATCTATTTCATATTAAACTATCCCTTGATCCAAACGAACTCGAGAGGCTTCGTGGACACACGGGATATCGTTGTGGGGTGATTTATGCCTCTAGCGAACTAAAAACAAATTAGCTGGACTGGCCCGTGTTATGTGACTTCGACCAAACTTGTCTCGGATCAGCACTTACAAGGATGACCTCTAGCCCTATACTCAAAGCTTATTGCGTATGTCTTAGAATCATAAGGTGGAAATATATTTGGATGCCGAAGTAGTCTAAGACCACCACCAAGAGAGATATTATAGGGCAACGACTATGCTACGGACTCACACTTCCACTAAAAAGATCTAGATCAGTGGAAAGAAACTGCTCTAGTCCCCTCAATCACTAACAGTCTGAGGGAAAACTGGAAGTTGCATCTAAAATATTACTAAAAAGGCATCGCACGGCCTTAACTATTCTTGTTTAGTAGGTTGAAGTAGGTGCTTCTTTATATATGAGTAAAAGGTGCATTAAACAGGATTAGTGATCTTCTCCCCGTCTAAACTTCCAGAATAACCTTTCTGTTTAAGAACATGCCAGTGACCTCGGGCTATATACCCCGACATTTTGATATCTCACATGTGAGTCATGCCTCAGGCCACATTACGTCATCTGAACGGGTGAACGGACTTTTAGATTCAGTACCTTAGGGCTTTAATACACACTCCTACGCTATTTTGTTTAGATTTCTTTTTTTTTTCCCTTTTTACTTGAAAGCAAATAGACAATCAACAAGCAATAAAATGTAAGTTGCTTATTTCCCCAACGTAATGTCGTGTGATCTTCCTCCGATCCCCGGAGAGCGCAAGCGGAGAACCCGGGGACCGCTTGACCTCGGCAGTTCAAAACGTTCCGATGACTCGCATTACTCACACTTCCCTCCTCAAAACTTCTCTCCCCAGGTTAACACTCTCTAGACACATCTCCTACAGGCCATTCGGCCTATATACGCCACTATGTGGAAGCCTTCAGAAAGGCTGATGGAAACCATCAGACACTATGCCAGCTTCCCCGCAACCGGTGTCTCTTTGAGGCAGATGGTCCAATTTGGTGACCGTCCTTCAACAGGTATGAATTGGTCTGGCAATATCTCCAGTCACATATCTAACTATCATCTAGGCACCCTATTCCGCGCCTCTCAGTTTTTGTCCGAGGAACTCCCGATCCGTCTGGCACATCGTGTGCAGGATCTGGGTGAGCTGCCAGATGGACTCAGTGAGATGCCATCTATCAAAAAAGTTCAGGACTGGTATGCGCAGTCATTCGAGGTATCTGGATCACCCATTAACATTCAAACCCGTGGTCATGTACTGACCCCAAAAACTAGGAAATCATCGCTCTTCCTCGCCCCACCCTGACTCAAGAAGTGAAAGCACGTCTGTTACGACCAGGTCGGATGAACGGCGGCCCTTCAAAAATCCTCTCTGAAACAACTCCAAATCCCAGCGTACGTGAAGGACAATACCGATCATCCGTGACCGTCTGCAATGGAAATGGCGTTGGAAAAGCACACACCGCAGGCCGACGGTATTTTTTTCCTGCGGACGACCACGGAGACTGGCCCCCGGAACTCAATGACTACAACCAACGATTTGCCAAGACCCTCCAACAGATCAAGCGACGCCATGATGGGGTCGTGACCACCGTCGCGCAAGGCATCCTAGAGTGGAAACGTGCGCGGCAGCGCATGCAGATCGACTCCACGATTCAGTCCTTCCTCGACCGGTTTTACATGTCAAGGATTGGTATACGAATGCTCATAGGCCAACACATCGCACTCACGGAACAAACGTACATCAAACACCCCAACTATGTCGGAATAATTTGTACCAAGACCAACGTTCGCGATATCGCGCTGGAGGCCATTGAAAATGCCCGCTTCGTCTGCGAGGACTACTATGGTCTTTTCGAGTCGCCCAAGGTGCAGCTGGTCTGCAAGGAGAATCTGAACTTCATGTATGTCCCCGGTCACCTATCGCACATGCTCTTCGAGACCCTCAAGAACTCGCTCCGGGCGGTCGTCGAACAACATGGTGCCGATAAGGATGATTTCCCCGTGACCAAGGTGATAGTTGCCGAAGGCAAAGAGGACATCACTATCAAGATCTCCGACGAAGGCGGTGGTATCCCCCGGTCGTCAATCCCTCTCGTATGGACCTACATGTACACGACAGTGGAGCAAACGCCCAACCTGGACCCTGATTTCGACAAGAACGATTTCAAGGCTCCAATGGCTGGATTTGGATATGGCCTACCGATAAGCCGACTGTACGCACGGTACTTTGGCGGTGATTTGAAGTTGATCAGTATGGAAGGGTATGTTCTTTTTTTTTATCTCCCTACTTTCACTCTTATAAACTCTTGCTAATTGATCACCACAGCTACGGAACCGATGTCTACCTCCATCTCAACCGCCTCTCTTCAAGCTCGGAGCCCCTGCAATGACAATCACCCGTCATGAGAGACGGTCGGGTCCGGATCACCACTTCGCACCGCCTACACCACCCACTTTACAATGACCCGGAATACAAACCGCCGCCTCGAGGACTGACACTGATGAATGCCCAGGCCCACTACGCTCGCATGCTCAGCCGCGAGATCTCAGAGCGTAAGCAAGTTGGAGACATGGAGAGTCTACTCCACTCGGAGAAGCGGAGGGGAGAGGAGAAAGAGATGTAGGACTGCCTCACTTGGCTTAGCCTTGGCTTTGGTCTTGGCTTCTACTCTCTTTCTTCTGATTGGTTTCTCCCTCTCTATCTTGCTTTGTCTCTTGTTTCAATCTTTCCCTCCGATTCGGATGGCTGCGTCTGTGATCAGCTGTTCAACCCAGAATGCGAAGATGAGTTCGCAAGTCCGAGGGCACTGCCACCGCATTGCCTGGATCTCTCTGGTAATATCCCAGTGATGGAAGGAGGAAGAGAACGAACACAAAAAGCAAAATCCAGAGAAGCTATTCTCTTTTCTGGGCCCTCTCGATGATACCCCTTTTCTCTTTTCTTTTGTTCTCTTCCTCTTCATCTCTGGGCTGATGGTGCTATCGTTGACTGGCGTCTCTGTATAGTATTTTATTTTTTTATCTGTTTTAGCGAATCCAAACATTATAGTATCACGTCTGTCTTTAGTAGCGGATAACTTGTAGCCAAGCATCCATTAATAAGATTCAAATATTCCGGATAACTTTGAAAAACCATGCAAGAGACACCACGCTAAAAATAACAACGAGCATCAATTCATAACTCATAGATCCTCGTCCTCATCCTCCACATCCCTCCCCCTCCCCCTCTCAACCAACGAAGCCCCTCCCTCCCCGGTAACCCTCGGCGAATTCGCCCCCGAAAAAGACCCAGCCGAAACAGAGCGCGACCCACCCTTCGCCTTTTTCGCATCCAAAACCCTCAAATGCGCAGGCTTGTGCCAATTATGATCATTAACATCCCCAATAACCTCCCGATACCGACCACGAATAAGTGATCCCTCCCCGCCCTTCCCATCAGGCGCGATATAGAACCGCGGGTCGTAGAGTTCCTCTGCTTTTTCTGGATCGTTGGGGGCGAGATATCTTGCCAGGAAGCGGCGGCGTGTTTGCGGGATTGTCTTGGTTTGTTAGTTCGGTTTGGTTGTGGCTGGGATTGGCATTGGGGCTGGGACTAGCACTGGCGCTGCATTCAAGGGATGGACAGGAGATGTCAGTGTATGGCAGGGTAGTGACCTACTTCTCGCGAGGCAAGCGCATATGTAACTAATAGCTCATTGTCCATGAGGACAGCCAGAGCGGCATGTTTTTCGTCACAGAGATGCGAGCGTGTGCGGGCATCTTTTTCAAAGGCGGTTTGGGGTTCTGTTGTTCCGTCTGGGCCGGCGCGGTTGTATGATGTTGTGAAGGGATTCTGGGCGCGGCCGGAGAATCTTCCTTTTTGGAGTGTTAGTTTGTAGACTGTGGTTGTATTGCGTTGGGTTGAATTTTTTGCGGCGTAGTTGTGCACCGAAGCAAGGATTCGGAGATGGAGATGAAGGAAGATAGGAAGTTGGACTTGACAAGGGGAGATAGGATGTAGACATACCAGTGTCAGATCCATTTGAACTGTTTCCGTTCACGCCCCAAACATCATCATCTGACGAAGGACGGTAGATCGGTTCACCATCCACATTTGGAAGTTCACCGTCAAGTGGCATACCGTCGCTGTCGTACATTGGTAGACCGTCGACGCGATCTAGGTCTAGGTCGTCGAGTTGCATGCCACCATCGGATTCAGATTCAGATTCCGTGTCTGAGGCGAGATGTCGGACTTGGTCGGGCATTTTGAAGATAGTGAAATGGGGTATACGTCAGTGGCAAGTGAAAAGCAGATAGAGACGGTGTCTTGATTCGAGATGTGGTGGTGCGGAGTCGGAGATTGGACGGCGAGTGCATGTAACCAATGACGGAGAATGGAAGTAATGAAAGGGCTTTGTGGTGGACTTTGCTTCACGTGTATGATTGAAAGAGAATTTTATGTATATCTTATTGCATGACCCCAAGATTGATCTATAGCCAGTGTCAGTGGATGAGAGACAGATATTGGTGGTAAGTGCACGAGAGACTGACTATCTCCGGGAGAGGGGTTGGTAGGGAGAAAAATTGGCCTCAGTAAGGAGGCTCAAACACACACGTTCACAGCACTCCAGATAAAAGTCGAGATATAAACGACTCAGCGTGTTGACGAGATAACCTCGTGCCCTCTTGGCATGGGTCCGTACTGTGGCCATATAGAGCAGGCGGTGAGGTCGTACAATGGGAGTTCTATCCAACTGTTGAACCCCCTAATTAGGCTTAGTGGATATCAAGTATATTATTGTGTTGCAATTCGAAGTTAGTCCTATACTGTTAGAGACACTAATTCATTCAATATAGTGTTATTTGGTAAGTTTTTAGATGGAACGGACTCCACAAGAAAAGAATGAAAAGTACCGAACAATTTTATTGAATCGATGATGAATGACGAAAATAAATATAATGTGATGCCCAAGATCCAACAACGCCAGAAAACAATGCCGCTAATACGACTAACAGTTTAGGCTAGACAAAGAGAAAGAGAATATCTAATGAGCCAGACAGTCATGCATGTATGAATTTTTAGGCCAAGAATACCCAGCCTCGTCCCTAAAGTTCAATCGTTAGTAAAGCACAAACAAGAACACAAACCAGCGAGGTAGACATACCAAGTCGTAAAGTTCGCATTATCATACGCTTTGCGGTGTGCCTCAATATACCTAGTTGTCTCATAACCCGGTGGATCACAAGTAACGCTCTCCTCATCGGGATCCTGATAGATCCGGACGTAGTCGAAGCGCAGGATAGCAGGCATATAATCAATAATGCTCTTGTTTTGCGGTGCAAAGTTATCCGCCATACCCAAATTCAAGATCAGGGACATGGGCTCGAGTGGGATCATGCGTTGCCCGATATTGCCGTTGGGTCCGATGGCGCGGGCATCGAGTGTCCAGGTCTTCTCGGCGCCGACGAACCAGGTCACATCGCCTGTTGCGCCGGGTGTGTACTCGAGGGAGTAGGTTTGATATTCTGTGCCGTTGTACCAGCGGGTGTTTAGGTTGGTTAGGCTGGAAACTGCCTGTTGGTAGACACCACCTCGGTAGTCGTTAATTTTGGTCACGCGGGGATCGTAAACGGCGGCGAAGTCTGGGTTTCTTTGGTTAGAGAATGGCTTGCAAAGTGGAAAGAATCGAAAGATACTCACCATAGTCCGGCATTTGCCACAAATCAAATGGTGCAGTCTGCAAACTCTGCGACGCAGTACCGACGTAGGGGCCGCTATCACCATATAGCGGAGCAGTGCTAGCTTCAATCACATCGATCTCAGGAGCACTGCGTGCGACGCCACGGGTCGGGTGATCAGAGCCAGGACAGGCACATCCAGGCAACCGCATACCGGGGAGCCAGTTGATACCATCGGGAGAACTCTGGTTTGGAGTGATGCCCGCATCGCAGCCATTATGGTAGCTGTACGGCCACATGCCATCTGTGGTAGCAGCATAGCCAGCACGACCCAGGTTGCCCATTGCCCAGAAACCAGGCCAGAAACCTTCGATGTGTCCATCACCTGGGAGGGACATGCTAGCTTCGAGACGGCCTCCCTTGACGCAGAGCTTGTTCCAGCTCTGTAACATACCGGAGCGATAATCGAGATCGTGGTTTTTGAAGTGATCGAATCGAAGCTGGAGAGTGCCATCTGCTGTGGTTGCTGCATCGGGGTCATACCACTAAGGAGTGTCAGCGTTGGAGCGGTGGTTCCTGACAGTTTGTACTTACCTCTTTGTCGGCTGTTACCCCGTACCATATATCGACTGCTTCGAAGTACGGATCATCGTCCTTGAAGAACGTTCGACCGGGCATGTTAAACTCGTCAGAGAACTGCAATGGAACGTCAGCTACTTATCGCTGTTAGTGTCTATTAACCAACTCACCACTAGCTTCATCTCCTTTCCCTTGGCATCTTTCTTGGTGTATGCCTCTTTCGGTGTGTCTGGGTCGATGAGGCTCATGCGTAGGTTTTCCAACAATGGTCGCTCCCCAACATTCAAACACAACGTATCTTCCGGGTGGCATGAACTGTGATGATGTTTTGCGACGCCCGACAACCAAGTTCTGCGATTACTAGTTAGCCAGGGGGAGAGACCGTCAAATGAGCCAACTTCTTACATGAGCGGGTAACCGATGAAGAGCACCAGAAGACCTAGTGTGAAAATTGCCAGACCACCGACATTCACAATACCCCTTCGATTCCAGATATCACAATCTCGATCCTTGTCCGTCGGGTCCGGGTTATGCAAGTAGTCATCCTTCTCCACATCCTCAGGGAACAACAACAACCCATCTGTAGGCATGATATTGAATTTGCCCGATACAGTCTGCGTGTTGACATCATACTCCTCACTACCAGCGTGCGAAGGCGCCCTCGAGTCCTGGAACGGATCACAGCGGAAATTACTATCACGGCTGATAGAGCTGATACTCGAGCGAGCTGCAGACCACCGGTCCGGAGATCGAGGCCGATCACTCCCACTCACACCCTGTCCCTGTGAAGGTCTCAACCTTGGGGGTAACAGGAATTCCGAGGACTCGGGGACATTTGATGTGCTGTATGGTGACATCGACATCCCTCGAGCCCGTCCCGGCGCTGGAGTTTCGGGGCCCTGTGGAGTCAAAGGCCGGGGAAATGTCCGCGATGTGAGAGGCGCGTAGCCACCATTCGTCTCGAGGAAAGGATCCTGCCGCCCGGAGTTGAGTCGGATGTGAGGCGTCGCCTTGCCCTCTGAGGCATCAGAGCCGTGGTCCGACATCTGATTGTTGATATTCGAGTTCCTGATTGAGTAGTTTTGGCACGCTCCGTTGCTCTGCACGAGGCCTTGCCCTCTTTAATTGCCGCCGTAAGAACAGCGCTCTCGCATTAGTCGTCGGTGGAATCCGTGAGGCAGGTTGATATGACGATGTGGTGTTTTGTTTCTTCTTTCTTCCCGTTCGTCACGCAATGATTTCGCTATATATCTGAACTGTAAGGACTGAGGACCTAAGTAGGTATACTACACAGGACGATGAGTGCGACGTTTTAGCGAAAGAACGGACACGACTGGTCGAATAGCATCGAATGTCCGTCGGCGATACGATAAAAGAGACAGAGTCTAAACAGAGGAAAAAAGCCAAAACCACAGAAGAAAAGAAGAGCCTAGATGGTCCGAGGGGTCTTGTTTGTGTGCATGAGACTGGAATGACAGATACCCAAGGGGGGGGCAACTAGTGGTATGTGTATACCTCTCTCTCCCCGAGCCTTTACGGACTGTGGATGATAGTAGAGTAATTATTCAGACCCTGTTATGGTTTACGCCCATCTTTTGTATACCATTACCTGTCTGTTTCAATCAATTCAAGTAGGTAGGTGGGTTTGACGCCCTATACAGGCTCTCTCGCCCTGGGTAGGGCTATTCTAGGGTGTGGCATTCCCGTTGCTCCCCAGGGCCCGAAGAATGGTCCCGTCGTGAATGCTAAGCGGAATTCGAGGATCGCCATCGTCGTAAACCTGAAGAGCATCGTTAGCGGTTTAAAAGTTGCTATGTATAGATGCACAGAAGTTGTTGAAGCGAAGGGTCAATCAGCGGGAAAGATGAGAGACATTGTCCGAAACCAGTCTACCAGCGCAATATAGATGTATCTAATTTCTTCTAACACGCGCATCTACGCGAATCATTACCAATAAAATCTGCTTGCGCCAGCTTTGTTCCTTCCAAGACCAATCGACGGATTTAACCTGTTTCACACAGCCATTGACACGCGTCCTGAAAAACCTCAACCCTCAGGGCTTAAGAATGCGACGAATCCCGAAGAACCCTGGAAGAAACTCCCAAAACTGCCTTACACCTAGAGAAAACTAGGATGAATTCCCTGGCTATCCATTCTCGATATTATCAACATCAAAGAACAAGGCAGCAGGATACCCGTCCAAGCGATATACCTCGATGCTTTCTCGTATAGTATCATATTTCGATAGAATAAACAGCTACACCTCAAATAGAAAAACGCAAATTATGTCCTGTACTAACTCCAAGACCTCTCCTCTCCATTAGGGATACACACAGCCTGAACACTTAGGACTCAACAGCCTTAGCGCGGAGACCGACAAGACGGCTCTCGGGCGCATGTAGTGCCAAAACCCAGTACTCGATCTTGGTACTAGTTTGTTCAACACGGTAGACCTTTAGTTCAACAGCAGACTGGTCGGCACCAGAATCCTTCTCGACAGCCGCGGCGCGGACCGCATCCAGGGCGGCGGAGTACTGGTTGTTCGGGTCGAAGGAGGAGGGGGATAAAGTGGAGATGGACTGGGACAGGTTGGTATCTGGGGAGATCAGGGAGGAGAGTTGGTCTGCAGTGAGAGAGGGGTGTTAACAGGGCGATTCTAGGGTATTTGTCTTGGAGGTTTCAGGGGAGCAAGTCCATGAAGGAGTAGTGGGGGATATGAAGGAACTGCGAAACGGAACAGAATCGGGACATACCAGCACTAGGCCATGATCCCTTGGCAGCGCCATCCCACTTCAATGCCACAGGCTCAAAGGGCTCGTCTGTATCGGAGATATAGTATGCGTTGACGGACTGCAGCGGCTTTGGGATTGACAGGGAGCTGTGCACGGTCTCGGTTTTGACGGTGCCGGCCCCTTGCTGTGGGGCTTGGCTGCCGCTTGAATCTGCGTTGGCCTTGTTCAGGAAAGACATGTAGGCGTCGTCGGACGACATGGTTTGTGTTGTAGTCGAGAAGAGGGACTTGGTGGAGAGGGAAGAGCTGGTTTGTAGTTGCAGTCTTGAGGTTGTGGGGAAGATGTGGGTTTGGTGCTCTATGTTTGGGATGCGAGTTCTTTGGCTCGTTTGGTGGTATAGACTGTATAGGAGACGGTGTTGAGGTTGAGGATGTTTGATTTGGAAGGTTGATCGTGAGGTGTAGGAGGAGATTGGCAAAGCCCGTTTTCTTGCTGAAGCTGGCAGGGAAAAGCGTGGGATGACGCAATGGATCTTGGGCTGGCGCATTTTGTTCCACCACTGGCTTTTCAGGTTGGATTATGGTATATTTGAACGATTAGACAGATCGAAGGTGTTGTAGGAATATAATCAGATATATGGAGTAATTAGGAAAAGCGGGAAAAAAATAGCTGAACACTTCGGATGCGTACAGACATCCCGCGCCAAATATATATATATATATCAGAGTGATAGGAAATACGAATGGGAAATATATATTCGATGATTGAGAAATGGATATGAATTGTTGTAGAAAATGCTTCCACATACAGCTTGGATATATTTATAAATTTACATAGACCATGTACAGCTACATGCAAATCGTGTGAAGGATATTCGCTTTTTTATTGAATATGAAACGTTGCACTACCGCCAACCATAGGCTTAAACATCTTAAACAGTCTCGACAAGGTCCTTCTTGAGGGTACCCATGAAGGCCTTCTTCTCCTCGAAGGTCTGGAAAGCACCGTGACCGAACTTGGAGGAGGTATCGATCCACTTGAGCTCGACCTTCTCGGTGGCACGGCGGGAAGTCTGGGGGTACAGAGTCTTGCGCAGAGTCATAACACGCTTCTTGACACCGGGAACGGAGCCCTTGACCATGACGAAGTCGTTCTTGACCTCACCGTAGTGGACGAAACCACCCATGCTTAAAAAATGTTAGAATTAAAAACAAACACACGGAGAAATGATCAGGGAGGAACATACGGGGTGATCTGCTTCTTGGAGATGTCGAACTCGGTGGAGGCGTTGGCCTCATCAGAACCCTTTCCAATGCGGAAGATCTTGTGGTTGCAAGAGGTACGGTGGTGGTATCCGTCCTGACCAGCACGGGCCACAGTCCACTGGACGTGGTTAGGGTGCCAAGCACCAATACAGGCGACCTTACGCAGACCCTTGTGAGTCTTGCGGGGCAGCTTGGTGGTACCCCAACGGGAGGTGACACCGGAGAAACCGTGACCCTTGGTGACGGCGATGACATCAATCATCTCGTCCTTCTCGAAGATGGAATCGATATCGATGGTCTTCTCGAAGAGGTTGCGGGCGAAGTCGACCTTGTCGGAGACGGAGCCACCGTTGACCTGGATCTCCATAAGGTGGGCCTTCTTCTGCTTGATGGGAGTCTGGCGGATCTGGGTGTGGGCGAGCACACGGACGACAGTGCAGTACTTCTGGATGCGCTCAAGCTCGCGGGTGATGGAGGCACCGGAGCTCTCGGCGTGGGACTTGGCGTACTTGGTGAAGGCCTTCTTCTTGGACTTGTACCAGTTCTTGTAGAAGCGACGCTTGACCTCATCGCTCAGGTGCTCAGCCCAGACGGTGGTGAGAGAGCGGAGACCACGGGGAGTCTCGATGTAACCGACGACACCAACGGCAACGAGCTAGAAAGAAAAATCATGTTAGAGGGCCTGGTCGCTTTTTCCTCCACTTTCGCACACAACGGGAAAAACGTACAGGAGGGGTCTCGATGACGGTGACGGCCTCGACAATCTCCTTCTTGTGCATCTTGGCACCGGGACGGTCAAGGTCACGGACGACAGTGGTCATACCAGCCTTGTAGCCCATGGAGGCAGTAAGGTGGACGGGCTTCTTGGCATCATCCTTGGGGAAGCTGTCGCGAAAAAAAAGTATCAGCACACAAATCCACAAATCACGAATCCATTCAGAATGTACTGACCTCTTGACCTTACCACGGTGACGGGCAGCGCGCTTGCGCGGGAGGTAGGCAAGGGAGCCTGGAGATATAATCAGTATACTGCACACACACAGAGGTCGTATTTCGGTATTTCGAAATTTCGATATCGAGGAAAAAGGTGATCACGAACCGTGACGAGGCGCTTCGAACTTCCGGTGACTCCTGAATAGCGAAAGCAGGTCAGCAATTGTATTCAATGGCGATTGTATATGAATCTTCAATCGGGATAGACTCACATCTTGACCCTGTTATCGTTAGTCGTCGAGGTGGTGGGAGGACGATCTGGAAATGTCGAAGTTGATTTTGCACGCTTGGTGTGTGGGCTAACCTAAGCGAGACTCTTGGCGCATACGAGCCTGAGGCACCCCACAATAACCCAAATTATCTAACCAGCCCTGGTATTGTCACGTGCCGTCCAGATTTTCCGGCCCCTGGGAGACTTTTATGGGTCTTCCTGCTGCCAAGGCAAACGGCCAGCAATATGGTTTTTTAGGACATCCACATTGTGGGCTGGAATGAAATGGAGGCCGAAATACGTAATGTTTAGGACGGTAATACAAGAATAAAAAAAATAAGGAGACGTTATAAAATTTACTCTACCAAATTTCAGAGTATCAAACAAATGATTTGCTTCAAGGATGCCTAATGCATCATAAAAAAAAAGATTCACAGTGAAAAGAGACTAAGAAATCATAAAAAAAGAAGAGAACGAACAGACATGACGAGTATTCAGCGCACGCGCTTGAAACCAGGTAGTCATCGTAACTCGCACATTCATACCGTACATCACACACTGAAAGAGGAAGGACAGGGAGGAGCAAGGAAGCGAGAGATTTGGGCTTTGCCAGTTTTAACCAAACCACATTAGTTTAGTTGGAAGAGGGAACACCTTTTATGCCGTGGGCTCGACCTTAGATGGAGTAGTGGCACGGGCATTGCCGGCACCATTAGTGGGGTTGCCAGCAGCGCTGCCATTGGGGCTGCCCTTGGAAGCAGCAGCAGCCTTCTTCTCTTCCTCAACTTCGTCATCGTAGTCTTCATCGACCTCCATCTTGCGCGCGGGGGGCTCGTGAGCAGGAGGGGCCTCGGGACGAGGAGCTTCTTCCTTGACCGGGGTGTTGGCGGAAGGAGGCCCGGAGGGGGGAGCGTTGGCTGGGGGGACAGAGCCCTCCGCCATCGGAGGAAGGCTGGGGCCAGCAGAAGGGCGGGGAGGCATGTCTTGGATCGAAGGCAGAGTAGGAGGGTGGTGAGCAGCCTCTGAGGGGTGGTAGTTCTCATTGGCACGACGGGCGTCCTCGCGGCGGGCCTCGGAGGAGCTTCGTCGTTGCATCTCACCAGGAGAGGGCAAACGAGCGGGTGGGCTCGGGCGGCGGCTGTTCTGGTCATCCAGACGAGCGCGGCTCTCTTGATTTTCATGCTTCTTGACTGGACCAGCATCAGCCTCCCATTCGCGGCCGCGCTTCATGGCGGATGGGGGGCGATCTTCGCGATCACGAGCAGCAGCCTCAGCAGCAGTAGCAGCTGAAGGAGGGGCCGGGGCACCAGAGGCGATGGAGTTCCCGCCTGGAACTTGTGGGGGGAGAGTAGGACCGGGGTGGAACTGTTGGAGAGGGTATCCTGAGCCTGGCGAAGAGGGACGCTCATCGCGAATAGGGCGAATTTCAGGAGCAGGACTGAAAGGACGATTCTGGTAAGGAGGAGCAGCGCCGTTGGACCCAGGAGGTCCAGGGGGGCCAGGAGGAGCGGCGGGTAGACCAGCCGGCATAGCACCTCGCCCACCAAAGGCATTGCCGCCACTAGGGGCGCGTTCGTGGCCTGGACCCGGAGCATTTCCAAGCTGAGGTAGGGTGTGAGGAGGCGGGTAGGCATTGGGATCACCCATCTTTGGCGAGCGAGGCGCGCCACGGGGATCCGGGAAGGCCCGACCAGGCTCCTGTCGAGGACTTTGAGCGGGAGCACCGGGGATCCGAGCATCGCGCTGGTCAAGACCGTTCGATGGGGGACCTTGGCTCTGAGACTGAAGATCGTTGATACCACGGTTCCAGTCAGGAATCTGTCTTGGGGGAGCAGGAGCTTGTGGAGGGGGACCGATGGGGGCCGGGGCACCCCACTGAGGAGCTGGAGGTGCACCGACGCCAGGTGCCTGATAAGCCTGAGGATGAACATCCTGGGGCTGAGGAGCGGGGGCAGTGGGCGGCTGTTGTCCAGCCGTGCCGGCAGACAGCTGACTTTGAAGCAGCTGTAGACGGGCCTTGATGTGGACGTTGCTGGGATCAAGATCTGCGGCGCGTCCGTATGCATCCAGCGCATCGGCGATCTGGTTGTTGCATGATTCGTACAAAGTGCCCAGGTCATACCAAACCTCCGAAATGTAAGGGTTCAGGCGGATCGCACGGGAGTAGGCATCGAGAGCATCGCGGTATTGGTTGATCTGGTAGTAGAGGACACCAATCGAGCACCAGAAGGTAGGGTTGCGCCCATCGCGATAGACGGCTTGCTGGTAAGCTTCATACGCCTTGGGGTATTTCGCCATGGACATGTAGCAACGACCGAGGAGATACCAACTCTGGGCGTCATTGTTATCTGGTAAAAGAATTGATTAGTTTCAATGCATTCAACTCAAACAGAGAATTCAAATTGTGCGTACCAGCATTGACAGATTTCTCCAAAAACTGGATGGCCTTCTCCTGGCTTTGGAAGGCATTACTCTGCTGGTGGTAAAGCCATCCAAGTTGCTGGAGAACTTTGGCGTGGTTTGGATCCCGTTCAAGGACACGCTGGTAGGCGGATTGCGCAGACTCAAACTATGGATTTCATGAGTACAAGGTAAGAATCAAGAGTGGGAGGAAGCATGACTTACGTCCTTCTGTTGCTCGTGAACATGGCCAATCTGGAACCAGATATCTTCTTCGGTCAGAGGTCGTGGGGGATCGCTGACGATGTATTTGAAGCACTGTGGTGGATTAGTCACAGCTCAAGACTCATACCAACAGATTGCACGTACCTCCAAACTCTGGTTGAATTTCTGCTGCTGCTTGTATATGATTCCCAGGCGGAAGTAGATCTCATTGGCCTTCTCGAAATCAGGTGCCATGCGCATCACTTGCGAGAAAGCCTCTTCCGCATGATCCAGAGAACCATAGCGATCATACAAGATACCGATTCCATACCACAGCTTGGGTTCCTAATGAGGGGAATTGGAGTCAGCGACTAATATTTCAAATAAGATGTGAGGGGGAAACGGCGTACCTTAGGGTCGCGCAAGTGGTAAAGGGCTTGCTGGTAAGAGGTGTATGCCTCTTGCAAGTTATCCATCATGAGATGGCAGTGGCCCAAGCTGCCCCAAGTCTCTCCATTGCTCGGATCCAACTTCAAAATATTTTGCAAGTACTCAATCGCTTTGGGGAACTGCTCTTTTGTCCGTAAGATGCATGAAATGGCATTCATGGCTGAGATAGACCACTGGTTGTGACGCAGGGCCTGCTCATAAGCATTCATCGCACCCTCCAGGTCGCCCATCAATTCGGTCAAGCTTCCTACAAACGGGACTGTCAGCATTCGCCAGTTTCTCAAGTCTGCCGGATATCCTTACCTATTTGAAGCCAGACTTGTTCATTGAGTGTGGCTATCTTTTGTGCGGTTGTGAGAGAAGGGACTCCCTTTTGACCTTGCACAGGAATTGCTGACATATGACCATTGGCCTGTGCCTGCGCCTGTGCATGTGCTGCGATATGCGCTGCCGCATGGTGAGGAGCTACACCCGCGGTGGGTGATGGTTGAGTATGAGACATGTTTCCGGAGAATCGTGAATATGGTTTGAGTTGAACCGTGTCGCGACCGAACTCTCGAAGTGGGTTTGCGACACGATGATACAATCCAAGTTTACACCACTATTAGACACCGATAGAGTGCACTCTTGTGATGTTGCACGCCAATCCTGAGGCGCAATTTCCGATCGACCGGGGCAAAGAGCAAGGGAAAAAAAACGAGGGACTGGTCGCGAAAGAAGTAAGGTCCCTCACGCGACACTATCCAGCAGTGAAGGGTGGTAGTTTTCCAAAATCGATTAGATCTCGCGTTTCCGAAGATAAATGAGTGGCGCGAGATGGCAGTGACACAATCTCGGGGGTAGGTGAGGTCACAGCTATGTAGAGCTAGACGCGCGAAGGTGGAATGGAAAAAAAATAAGATGTTGATGAAATAGGCGAAGATACAAGGCGATACCGTGGGGAAAGGGGAAGCCAGAATTGAAGATCCGAAAGCCGAAAGGGAAGAGAGAAGGAAGAGTCGAGGGGCTGGCAGGAAAGGTGAAATTCGCCAAGAGACGCTAGTGGTTGCGTAGCTCCCGGCCGTCACGACTGATTATCTAATCCAAGCTGACGCTCAGGAACGGCTTAGCGTTATGGAGAAAGATCTGGAGGCGGTTATGCTCGTTTTCTTTTTTTCTTTTCTTTTTATTTTATATTTTATTTTTATTTTTATTTTCCGTTTTATCATTTTTTCCCTTTTTTTTCCCTTTTTCTAATCATTATTTTTTCAGACTCTAAAACCCACCCATTGAAAGAATCATGCATATAAATGGTAAAACTATGTACTTTATATCGTTCTATATAAGTATAACAATCCTCTATTACAATAAGTGAATTCCCAACACGAACCCACGAACCTCCGGTAAAAGACGCCGAGTGGAGACTACCCCCGTGGTTGCCTCTAAGGTACGTTAGTGCGACTGTCCTCCGTGTAGCCCACAGGGCCGTGCAGCCGCATTGGCTTTTCTCAGATCCCTATTCCCCCCCCCTTTGCCCAGCACTTTTAGTACCGTACTTAATCCTCCGTACATAGCGGAGACCACCTCCGGGAATAATATTAATTCTCTTTGTATAATTCGACTCATCCGTATTCGGTACATATAAGCTACCTAGGTAATTCAATGTTTTGGGCTGCACAGATCAAACCCGGAATTGTGCAGGGTGTAGCTGTCGAGTCACCCCGTGTCCTTTTTTTACTCTGTCATTTTTCCCCGTTTACAATTCCAACCCCCCTTCTTAAAAGTCCATGGATTTTGTCACAAGTACCATGCAGGGTACCTTGACTTGCATATTCGCCCCTTCCGTCATTATTGTTCCTTTAAGCGGCTTAGCGTAGTTTATTTCATTTTATTCAGCCACAGGGCTCTGTGATTGTGGCTGGTGCATTCCGGTGGATGATCTTGACATTTCCAGTGGAGACTCCCGGATGTGACAACTTTGCCTTTGAATTCCCACACGGAGTACGTACGAGCACTTACATATGTACCAAATATCTCCTTCGTACAAAGTACATATACTAAGTATAGAATATACATGGACATGTCAGAGAATATGTGTACCTTATATTTTCTCCCAACTCCACTTGTGCGTGGGCCTCGTTTTCCAGGGTTTGCTAGCCGAGCCGTTTTGTCTCGTGAAACGGAGAGGGGGTTTCCCAACAGGCGACTGTCTTATATATATGCTCAGGTACTCCGTACTTCTTAGAGATCTGGGCTACACAGCCGTTATTTTAACTTGCCGACCGAGTCAAAAACCCTGTCATTGACATTGATATATTTACCCTCTCTGACCTTTTCTTTTTCTTTCGCTTTCCCTCTAAATCCCTGCTTGGATGGTTCTCGCCCTTAATTAGTCAGTGCAGAATACATTTAAATAAAGAGAAATACCTCTGCAACTGCAAATCTCGGAAGCATGTCAAAAGCCAAAGCTCCCCGGGAATTACGGCAATGGCCCGACTAGAGACAGATCAGCCGCGCGCATGCCACACTGCACTGCAGTCCCATCATTGTGTCCACTGTGGAGACGGCCCATCCTGAGACCATAAATAAATAGTAAAAACTGGCACCCCTGCAACGGGATTTTGCAGACGCCATGCTCCGACGTGGGTATGACCGTGCGACACGATTCCAGAGTTAAAGTCGAGGCAGGGGGGGCAGAAACCAAGGCTAGACTTGACACTGCAGGACTGACGCTTCCCAAGTTGACTGAAAGAAGAGTCAAGTTAAGACATATATCCTACTCCGTATTTCATGTCAAATTGAGTTCTTGGCGGGCGTGGCTTATCTGCATGGTCAACGGTACTCTGTAGACCCTCCACCATTTGCTTCGTGAATATAATACGCCTCAACACCTCGGGGTAGTCGGATCATAATTAGGGGGATTTTTTCTTTTTTTTTTAAAAAAAAAAGCAAGGCACAGCTAACCAAAAAAACAAAACAAAAGTTTCAAGTGTCTTGCCAAGACTTGATAGTGCAAAGTGCAGGGATTGAAGACTGGTCCAGTTAGGAGACAGACGTTCGATTTGTGTGACCTCGACAACCAAAAGCCAAAATAGATCGGTCCATTTTTCTACTCTCCCCGATCACTGATAAGATAGGGATCGTGGGGAGAGTCCAAGGCCTGAAAGCGCGCCACTTCAAACCAGGCTTGGTGTAGATGCATGGTTCAAGGACGTGGGGGGGGGGGGCACAGATGCTTTCTTGTGTGAGGTACTTTCTGTTGGGTAACATGTCTGTGCTGTTATGTGTTGGGGACACGAGGGATATATAAGTCTGATCATATGTATAGTCTAGACACTGATGCTTATCATTTGATGCTGGGTGGTTTTAGTCGATCAGGAGAGTCTCATGGTTGCATGGTTGCAAGGTTACCCCAGGCGGGCTCAGGCCTTTAACGCGGGTCCTTTTCAGGTACTAGGCCAATAATACCAAGCAGTTATTGATGTGGGCTGAGCCGACTAGGTAAATTCCAAATCTAGCCCATCACATCTTAACTTGTGGCTGCAAGCCCCCATCAGCCACAAATTGGGGAACCTGGATTTCAGTGGGATCTGTTGATAGTACATACTGAGGGATTATTTTTGTGCTGACATATTTGAATGATCTACTTCCCGAGTTGAATTTTTTTTCTTTTTCGATCGCTGGTTGTATTTGAAGCATCAGCTCAGCATTATATATGTTTTGCTATAGACCCGATTTTTCAACTTAGTGTTTGGTTGAATTTCTTTAGTGCGGCCATACACCGTCTTTGCAGAGGATTACACTGGACACCAGAAGGGCATTCAAATGTCCGAGTCTTGTATTCTCGCAACTTTGCTGCCCAAAAGCCAATTTTCCTAACGGGCACGTGATCACATGTGACTTCTCAGGGAAATCTCGATTTGCGGTGTGTTTTGATACATACTTATATATCAGGAAGATGATATGAAATACCAGATCTAATCAAGCGTGGGTATATGTGTAATCTATACTAAAAAATACTAGGGGAAAACCCGAGGACACCAAGAGCGCTCAGAGTCTTCCCCAGGAGGATCCATTGAGCGCCATACTTCCAACTCCCTTTTTTGCCAAATTGATAATGGGGATCGATCAGAATTCTATACGCACTACGACGTAGGAGATGCTCTACCAACGACTATTACTATTTTGGTTGAGACGAAGAAGTTAAGTGAAGGAACCATGTGATTATGGAGGCCTAGAAAATCGCCCTAGGTAAGCCAGTATCGGAGCCGTGATAATCATGCCGGAGTTTATAAATACGAGGATCGAGGATCGAGCCCATAAGCATACCCAAGCTCTCCCGACTTGATCGAAATGTCAAAATTGACGAAGATCAGAGAAGTAACATTCGGAATCTCAGAAGCAGCCTCAGTGAATTGTTTCCAAGCTTCTGTATTTCGCGTCCTCAATCATAATACGACTCGATAGTGTCGGCGGATGTTCGTCGTGGAGTACAAAGAGCTTGTAATGGATAATGTGCTGGAAGTATTAGTGAAAAGTACCCCATATGGATATAGGACAATCTCTGGAAGGGAAGTCTGATATACGTGTCGCAAGGTGCGGTTGGTGCCTCGTGGGCGAAGAGCCGGGAAGAAATGCTGCTCGGATGGGATTTTGGTTGGGGACATCGACTTCGGCTTTGGGGGTAGCTATGGGGGGTCCTTCGTATATAAAGTTGTACTTGTCATTTCCTAGGGAAATATGCAAGGAATTGCAGATATGTCGGCCTAACATGACAGGTAGAGAATTTTGTCGATCGGGTAGCTGTGAGACTTGTGAGATATGGAAGCGTCGATCATTTTGAGGGTAATCCATAGCCGGCGCATGAGCAGGCCGGCTACGGAGTACATGTTGGATGGTTGGCTTAGAACAGCCAAGTTTGCGGGAATGATTGATCTACACTCGCCACATGTCATTGTCATGCCATTGCGTACTTGGCTAATAGCAGTTGTTCCGTTGACTGGTTGATCGCGGGCTGAATTTGAGGAAAGGCACATCACCCCCGGTGCTGATTGAGCAAATACTGACAGCCTAAGGGACAGCATGTAGCCGTAAATAAAGGGAAAACAGCAGACTAGACAGGGAGCTCGGTAACGGTGCCGTGCCGAGCACAGAACGCGCAATCAGTCGCTTCTGACCGCTCAGCCAAGCAGAGAATACGGGATTGTATACAACGCCCAGGAATTCAGACAGAAAACCCCTACAAGCCAAGAGTTGAGCTCTAGTCGAGGAGAAAGCAAATTCAGGAAAGCGGGATTTCGGAGGCGTTGATTCGCCAAGATAAATCGGATTCGTCTCAACGGGACAGTGGAATGAAAGGACCGGAAAGCCAATACTTCCAAGGCTTCCAGGGTTAGATATCTGGTAAGAGGGTTAAGAGAGGTATTTATTTCGGCTAATCCTATGCACCTGAGGTAGACTATTGACAAAAGTTAGGTAAGAGATATTGAACCAACTGAAAATTATTTCTCCGAACTCCAATGCCAACACTCGCCAACCTCTCGGCGTCTGGGCGCCTGACCCCTTGACCCTTGGGAGGTACTCTGCCCCTGATTTGGGGGTAGGCACCTATGTATATCGTATGCCTGTGAAGTTCTGCGGGGGTTCTATGAGTGCATCACAATAGAATTCAAATGCCAAACAGCTTATCTATGTAACTTTCTAAGGCTAGAAGATTTCAAGATTATATAGATTGGGCAATAGGAGTGATACATGCCATCACGTGCGTATAGCTGTTACCGCGCCAAGACTCCAGGCTTCGTCTCAGCGCGGATCATCTCATTACAATCAACCAATCAAAGACCGGGAATCGTTTACTTATCATCCCCGATGGCCACTTGGCGTCTTGGCAGGTGGTAAAATCTCGTAATTCATCTGCACCTTTGACCCCTTAGGCCACTTAGCATCTTTGTCTCATGGTAGGACGATTTCATATCTTGTCCAATACAGCCCTACCCTGTCATCAAGTATGCTCTAGATGTCCATAATCGGGATCCGAGATAACAGGATCGACAGGATGCACACAAATGATTCTTGTACCCCATACAAGGCTCGACTCAATGCCAAGGGCTCGGCATCTGGGCGTCTTGGCGAGAGGGATTGCAAACAGCAGGAAATGCTCCTCCGCTGTCTTGCACGGCCTTTTCTGGGCTTTCCTGCCATTTCCGCTCTTTCTAGCTGCGGCTCTCCGTGGTCTCTTATAAGTCTCTCTTCCGCCCTCTCTGCCCACCCCCTTCCACCTCCGACTTGTCAACCGAGAGCCCCCTATGCCAGAAAGATTACGATTACGGAAACCATGTGGTGAATTCTACATATAATAGTCGCCCTCTGTGCGTCTACCTTCTACGGCTCTTACTTCGTCTTTACCCACTATTATCTCCTCGCCGGCCATGCGGTCACCGGAGATGTCATATAGTCCCGCCTACTATCAGGATCAAAGATCTCTTGGAACGACACATCCTCCCTCGATCGTCACCCCTCCACCGGCTACCCGTCGATCCCAAGAACACTCCTCTGTATTGGGTCACCCTATAGGTGGATCTCGACCCTCATCTCCTATACCGAGCCGGGACGTCAGTCCGCGCACCTCCGGCTCACGGACACAACGTGTATACCATAATCAGCCAGTGGGAGGATCTTCCTGGCCCGGTTCAGACCCTCGAGAGATCGACTCCGCTCTGGCCGGCTCGACATCAAGTGCATACAAGGAAGAGCGCGCCCAGAGCAGCTGGGCAGATCGGCCGTCATTAATGCCGGGGGAACATTCCAACCCCAGCATAGTCCGTGTCCGAAAACGAGCCATTCCAGACGACGAAATAGTCACCAATGAGGGCCAGGATGCTCTCCTGATGCTGGTAAGTACGCCATACAGCGGTGCCATGTTGTATATACTAATAAAATCTGGCAGTTCCGTCTCACAATCGTCCCATTCTACTCATTCGGCGCTTCTCTATATACCATCTTCGCCTTTCTCTTCGCGCTCTTCGTGTCACCTTTCCGTCTCTGCTCATTTTCCCCATACCTCCGCGCAACGACGTTCGCATCACAACTTTGCGATCTCCTTTCTCCTGTCCTCCACATCCATGAACGTCTCGTTTGCTTGCAGCCACCATCAGTGAAAAACCGATCATCCTCGACCCAATCGACTCACTGGATCCGCTCAGAACCAGATTCAGACCAACAGTCAGTCCTATCTGAGCCGAGCGAGGCCTACGCTGTGATTGGTTCATTTTCCGTCCTCGTCCTATCCCCATTACTCAGCGTTGTAATCCTCCTCTTCGCATGGACAGCCGCATTTTTCTGGGTTTTCTCCATGGTTTTAGGTAACCCAGACGGCACCGAACGCAAGGATGACGGCCGCACCGCCGTTCTTGGAGTCTGCAAATGGTGGCGGTTATGGCTTTGCAAAGCACGGAAATCATAATAAGCACCAACCAGAGCCTGCTAGAAAGACGCAGGCCAATCAGTGATACATCTCACCGCCAGCTTCACGAAAGCTGCATCAACCCCCTTCCCTTACCTTGAAATATTGTCCCACATTGCATGATACCCTCCCCTCTCGGTACATAGGCGTACGCCGGGAATACGTGGAACGACCTAACTTTGCTTTACTTTTATCCTTCACATGCTGATATTACCTCCGTCCCTGGTGGCTATGACTATACACATTCTGCATCGTTGATGCATACGGCGTCTGGGATTGGCTTTTATTTTACACGGCGTCTTAGCGGGCGCACAGTGGCCTTGAAATTATTTCGACGTGTACCCTTTTGTTATTGTGTCTTACAGACTATCTGGGGTTGATTGAGGATCCCCCTGCCCGACTCGATACTTTTGATCTTGTCTGGTGAGCTGGTGGAGATTTTCAACCTCCCTTGGAACTGTACTTGTATGTACGAAACTTGTATGTGAGAGGAGACTGTATGTACGCACTGCTCTCGAGTGCGAATTTGATACCCGGGCTTATTGCTTTTGCTTATTGGTATTTGCTTGAAGTAAACAATGTAGAGCCAGCCGCTTTGTTTTTTTCACGACGCAAGACTTCAATAATCCGATCCAATTGACTTCGGATGATACCAGGGACGTTACGTTTAAGATCCTACTTTGATACCTTTCCCCCTTCTTAGGCCCTAAGCCTTTGACAATGTCTGAGGTCGTCGTCTTCTCTTTTGCCCTGCTAGATGGGGACTAACGTAAAATGGAAAGTAAATGTGACTGATGAGTCTGGTAAGTGAATTCGAGGTCAACCGAGCTGGCAAAAAGGAACAGCAAGATACGTACTATTCATTTTACAAGATGTAACATTTACTTCAACTGTGTAGTAACCCATACCGGGATATGAACTATGGAGGTTTCCCCTCACTATTCCCGCTTGCCTTGGCCGAACGTCTAGTCTACTCCACGGGACTAGGACTATCCCTGTAAAGAAATCCCCACATTTTGCAAGTCTTTATTGTGTCCGCTAAACAGCCTTATTTGGCTACATCTTGGCCCCCTGCTCTCTGAGTTATGTAAGAAACTCGTGGCTTAGTTGAATTTCTTTCAAAGAGCTTCCCCGGGGGTCCAATATGGACATATGTCGCATGGGACACGATAATTGGCAGCGTGAGCCAACACTCATCCTATTGTAGCTTTTGCGGGGCCAAGTCATACGCCGGTCGATATTGGGATGCTGCTTCCGCCTGCCCTTAGACATGATGGGCTGACGGACTGATGAGTGATGGGAGGCGTCTCAGTCGTTTGGCTAGCATCCAGCCTAGTTTTGCCACTTTCGATACCAGGCTTAGTCACTCGATAATATGGCAGACCTCTCTTAGTATTGCTGGGGAAACACGCACTGTGTATAACAATGCCTCCAGGCTGTGAGGTTGTGTTTTGTGAAGGCCACGAGCTTGTTGAATTTGAGTGGCATCGATTTTGTGGACAAAATTTATTTGTCATATTGCATTGCGGGCCACGTCAAGTATAAAGACAAAGAGAGTAACATCGAATAGCTCAATGATTGCACGACTGAACACATAATTGAATTGTCATATAATATCATAATTAACAGATAATTACCTGTATAGGGATATTACACGTTTAGACATGGAGGTATCAAAAGAATGAAGCTGCGGCAGCTTCAATAGTTACCTGCTCGTGTTCGACACCATCACCATCATGGTCGACAAAAGAATAATCGGGGTCATTAGCATCATCATCAGACAGGTCAATGGCCTGAACATCCAAACCAGCAACGCCACGAGACAACATCTGGATCTTTATCTCCATATCATGTTTTCTCTTTTGCTCCTTCGCCTCTTCCTCCGTCGTCCTCTTCAGCTCCCTCTCGTACACGCGCACCTCCTCTTGGTCCCGGGCATTATCTGCCCATACCTTCAGGTGCTCCGGGTATCTCAGACACCAGATCACAATATCCCGTGTTGCATGTGCATCCTCCAGCGCACTGTGGCCCTGTTTCCCGACTTGAATATCATAATTGACCAATTCATTGGTAAGAGTTTTCAGACTCCATGTGCGGTTGAGCGCTTCACTGGCGTGAACATTGTAGAAGACCGCTTCGCCGGTAATGATGGAGGAGTCGACAATATTCCAGTGGATGATACCCAGGACATCAAGATCATTGTTGAGAGAATGGCCAACGAGAATAGTCTCGCTATCCATGAACTCCCATAACTTCGAGCGCGCTCCTTCCCAGCCATTCAACGCTGTCCCTTTCTTGACAGCCTTGTTCATGGCACCAGGAGTCACCCCGCTAAACCGAGAATCCCAATTCACGACTTTCGCTTTCGGCTGTACATAATTGTTGATGAGAACCTCGCCCGTCAAAAAGTCAATTGCGCTCAAAAATGCAAGCTCCCGACGACCTGCCTCGACTTGCACCATCTCACAATCAAGCACAATTGCTTTCCTTTTTGGCAAGCCGTCCGAAGAGCGAGGAACTTGGCGGAAATGTCCTGTCTTCGGAGGAGGTCTCTTCGACGGGCGTCTGCTGACCTCTGCTAAGCCAGCCCGGAAGGTGAAGCCTCGTGTGACCAGACGGGTGTCCGAGTGACACCGTGCCGACAAGTAGCGGAAGATCAAGTTTTGTTCGAGTGGCTCAAGGATAACATGGTAATTTGCGTTTTGGATGGCAGGCGATGAGGAATTCGGGGGCCCAGGTTCAGAGGTCTTGTTCCATAGGTCTTCATAAGTATCTACCCTCACCGGAGCACGTACCGGGGCCTGGTTTGATGTGCGCTTTTGAGCTGGTTTCGCAGATTTGGCAGGCAAGATATCGGAGTGATCCAGGGACTTCTCAAGATTCGTTTTCTTTGGAGCAGATTTCGCAGGTTTGGCGGACAAAGCCTCAAACAGACCCTCGGACTTCTCAGTCTTTGTTTTCTTTGAAGCAGATTTCGTAGGTTTGGCGGACAAAGCCTCAAACAGATCTTGGGACATCTCAAGCTTCGTCTTCTTTGTAGCGGACTTCGCAAGGTTGATAGACAAGGGCTCAGAAAGATCTTGGGACTTCTCAAGCTTTGTTTTCTTTGTAGTGGGCTTCGGAAGATTGACGGACAAGGGCTCAGAACTATCCTGCGACTTTCCTTGCTTCGTCGTCTTTGGGGATGGCTTTGCAGGCTTGACAAAAGACTCGGACAGATCCGGGTACTTGTCATATTTCACAGACTTTGGGGCTGATTTCGCGGGTTTGGCAGACAAGAGTTCAAGATCCTGGAAGTTCTGTTGCTTTGCGCTCTTTGATGCGGGTTTTGCTGACTTGACAGACTTGAGATCGGAACCATCTAGGGGCTTTTCATGCTTCTGGGAGTGCTTAAGCAACGCTGTTACATTGCCAAAAGATTTGTCGCATGGACCACATGCGAGTTTGTGGCCTTTGGACTCAAAATGAGCCTTGACGGCGCCAATGCTTTTGAAGCCACCTCTCTGACATCCAGGACAGATAAATAACTTATCCATGGCTGTGGGCAAGGACATGATAGAAAGAGAAATTGACTTGTTTTTGTGAGTGTAGAACTAATACGGAAGGATCTCAGCAATGTGTATGTCTTGCCTAATCGAGCCCAAACGTGGCAGGGACTGACGTTACACTTCACCGGTGACTGGGAGCGACTATGAACCAACGGGCCAATATAAATTCGATGAGATATTCTTTGATAGTCTTTGTCAAAGTTATCTTGCTTAACTTGAGCCAGTCAGATCAAAGGGCAGAGTGAATTGACAATTGATCTCAAGAGGGAGGAAATTGGCCAAGCCGAGATTCTGCCAAATTATACCGGCTTTGATTATGGCCTGAAACATCAGGCAGAAGAAGGCATTTGGATGTCACCAATCACAGCGCAAGAGAGTCTTTCTAATAACTAGGCTAAAGGTTTCGATTTGAAGACTATATCATTCATTTGAAATATTTCTCACATTCAACATACCTTACACAAACAACCTGCTCAGTAGAAAATAAAAAAATAATGACATGAACACAAACAGGAAGCAAGTCAAGACACCAATGCTTGGTCTTTGTAAATCCACGCAGTGTTTGTTCCTTTGCCACCGTACATTCACAAAGAAAAGATCGCATGCGCCAAAGTCCGGCCAGAGTGGGCCCACAATTTGAATATCAGTATCCTGATGGCATTGCCAGAGCAGAAAATCACTCATTCGGTGGACTCCCGACGTTCGCACAAGAATATCCACGGAGGATCGTCGACTGCATACATCCGAGCTCCCAGTAGGAGAAATATTTCTCTGACAACATTCTTCTGCCGAGACTCGCTCTGCGCGAGCAATTTCATCGCGTGAAGTATATGCCAGGTACACATTTAGAAACCTTTTTGTTTGGCGACAAGATTGTTTCATGTACTGAAGCCACCATCTAACTAAGACCTTTTTGCTACCTAGTTCACCCAAGGGATTTCTAGTACTTAATAGTGACTTATAGGAATATAAAAATTAAAGTTTAGATTATGTTTAGTTCTAAAAGGCCACCAATATGCAGAAACCAATAATTTCGCTAGATCAGGAAACAAATCAAACCGTGGACCTTTGTGGAAAAGGCTTAGTCTTCCTTGCCTTTTTCCCCTGCCCATGAGTCGTCTTATATATCTAAAGTTCCTCTTCTGTAGAAAGTTCTGGGTTTATAGGAAATTCTTCTTTCTCATCAGATACACCACCTATACCATAGCCTTCCTGGGGTGCTTTCATTCCTAGAATCGCCTCTTGCTCCCCGACGTGCAATCTCGCTGGATCCGGTAAGTCTGGATACTCTGGTATCTCCCCAAGTGCCAGTTTCTTTCGAACAGGAAGGCTATGATCATCGTCGCCGTCTGTGTCATCCAATCCTCGTTTGGGTGTCCTTGCGGGTGCAGGAGTAGGAGTAGGAGTAGGAGTAGGAGTAGGAGTAAGGGCAGGAGAAGGGGCAGGAGCAGGGGCAGGAGCAGCAGCAGATACAGGTATAGGCACAGGTGCGGATGCTGGCGCCGTTGCTGCCGCCTTTGCTGGCGCGCTCACCTTTGCTGACCCCCGCATTATCGCCCATGCCGATCCCGGTGGCCGCCAATGGGGGTTGCTCGGTGGAGGGAGTCCCCAATTAATGGGATCATGGTGTCGGTAGAACTGACAAAGATCTGTTAGAGCTTCACCAAGCTCATCGTGAGCAAAGCCTTGAATAGATGGGGGTAGATTGAGTATTTCAGCGATAAAACCCTCGCGTATGGTGGCTCTACGGCAGCTTGACATAAAAAGACAAGCAGTAAGCCCACCGGTAAGGAGATGTTCCCTTAGCTCTCGGTCGTGAACTGTTCGAATAACGTTCATTACCATAGTTTGGGCTTGGGGGTTCGCCCAGAGACCAAGTCTATCCCAAAAACCTCGTTCGCGTGCTGCACCCATACCCAATCTGAACTTGGCTTGCGGCATTTTGCAGATAATAACTGAATAAATTTATGTAGAGTTGAATTGTGTTGGTTGTTGGATCGTTGGGCAGATCAAATGGTGGCTGTGAAGATGGAACTAGAGTGCGCTCTTTGTGACCGAGGCGGACTTAATTTAGACCAAGGCTTCGTTGAGAATGCATTGTTTGTTATCTCTGACAAAAAAAGAACCAAAGACATGGCTAAAAGGGTTTATGAAATCCTTTAACTCACAATGTGGTGAACAAAAAGGAGATTCTTTAGGTATTTTCTGAATATAATGGCCCAGCAACAATGACAGAGTAAATTATAATGAAATTCTATATGGCCTTAAGTACTCATCTGCTTTGACATAGAGATACCATGTGGAACTAGGAATCTGTGACCGTTAAGTCTGAGTTGATTAGGGAGCACCACATGAGGGGGATTACCCATTTATGTAAAAATGAAACCTTGTCCTCTTCCAAGGTTATCAACATTCCACCATGCCATCATAGTTGAGCCATCTAAATGAGCTGCTTCATTAGCAGCTAGCATGGCCGCCATCGCCTCATCAAAATGACAAATCGGCTCTGGCAGTCCTCCTAGGGGGTATACACTTTACTACCTGAGTCCTCCTTGATTCGATCGTGCCTACTTTTTGATCTATCCTAAGCTGGCCAGACCCTCGTAGGTTCAAACGAGAATCAAACCAAACATAATTCAATACAATAATATTAATTCTCCAGTTTTACTATCAGTGAGAAAGAGAATCAAGCTGGATGTTCATTGAAAGTTGCTCGCACCTACATAGCCAGATGGGATACCTAGCAGCCGTTTGAGTATATATGGACTATCATCTACACCCTCTGAAGAAACTCAGCATCGCTTTTCTCCCAAGGATGTTGCTCTGCGAGTTCCCGGATGAGATGTTCGTGCATTGCGCTTCGTGGCCGGACAGAAACTTTGAACGGGGCCGGGTGGCTAATGACCCCGGGCAGAAACTTGAGTGGGATATTCTGGGTGACTCCGTTTTCTATCGGTTTCGAAATACTGAAAACAGTCAGAGCCTGTGCAACAGTGAGAAAGACATTTGCGTCTGCTAGTGTACGCCCAGGACAGGCTCGACGACCGAACCCGAACACAAGCAGGTGCGGATCACGCTCTGGGAGTTTGCCGTCCGGAGAGGTCAAAAAGCGCTCCGGCTTGAAGGTCATTGGATCATGATAGACGGTTGCATCGTGCGTATATGCCCTAGAAGATCGAAAACTGGATCAGGAACTACCATCTCCCGGAATGGACAAGAGCAACTCACCAAATATTTGTAAGAACCGACGATCCCTTGGGGATGAAGTACCCCTCACATGTATCGTCCTGGGTTGAAGTGTGGGCTACACTCATGGGTACAACTGGATGCCATCGGAGGACTTCCTTGACTAGTGCATTGATATATGGAAGGTCGTCTCGATCTTGGAATTGGGGTAGTCGATTACTCCCAAGCACTGTGTCGATTTCCTCCTGAGCCTTGCGTTGCGCCTCTGGAAAAAGGGCCATGGCGAGGAAGAAACTCGCAATTGAGGAGACAGTCTACTTTATTTTTAGTCCGATATGATGCGTATAGTCCGGATTTGCTCTCACCGTGTCTGCGCCTCCGGCGTATAAAGACCCAGCTGACCACTTGATGATCTCCTCTTCTTCAGTCCCGGGCTCCACAGGATTGCTTTGAAGAAGATTGGACAGGAAGGATGGCACGAATTGATCATTACTTATCTGCTGCTTGGTAAATGCGTACGGAACATCACTGAACGCCTCTGATCTGGACTTGTAGCCTTGAGCGATCTTCACGAATCCTGCCCCAGGGAACCAGGCCGGGAGATATTTCACTAGCCAGAGAGTTAGATAATGATGCATAATTCAGTGTGCCGATACAATTTATCAGGTATTACTTACTTATTGGGATAAACTCCACCGCCCATGTTGCTGGAAGCAAGGCATATGAAAAGTCCTCCATCGCCTTGTCGGCCAGATCCACAAGAGGGTCCCGAGCATGGGGTTCAATAGTATATCCATAGCCAATTTTCAAGACAATTGCCCCAGCCTCTCTGCTCGCAATTAGCCTTTGAATACAAAAGTTTTATACTATCGAGGAGACGCATTGACTCACTTCCGTATGTGCTGATGGAGCTTGTCTGGCTCATCCAATACCCTCACTAGAAAACGACTGACCTCCGCTTTCTGAGTATCGTTGAAGCGGGCAACGGAATTTTTTGAACCTATCTCTTGATACAAATGTTTCCGTGTTTTTCTTACATGGTCTGGGTTTATGAGTCCCCCAAGAACATATTGCCACCCCGACCTGGCGATATCAGTCACCATGGTGTTATACAGTTAATGCTTTTACTTACATGTCAGTAAACATATTTTTTGGGCGCGAAGAGTGTATAGCGGAACGTTTTTCTAGTAGCTGTACTGCCAACTTAGCATCATTAAGGACGATAATATGTTTTCCTAGTACAGTGAGTGAGCTAATTGGTCCTATTTGGGATTAGTCAATATCTGAAGTTGTATGTTCCACAGGTGTTTACTCTCACCATATAGCTCCTTATGCTTTAGCCAATGCATCCAATCTTGTTGGTCAGGGGTTGGAAGATGATTTAGATTTCCAATTATGAGTTGCTGTTTAGGACCCGGAGGAAGAGGCAGCGGATATCTTTTCCAGCCGCGAAGGGTAGTAACAATCCCAACTCCAACGACGATGAGGATACCCAGCCATAGCGTTGATAACATGATGACGGTGATGATGTTGTGGATAAAAATTTGTAGGATGAGAGAGATGTGTGTACTTATGCGGGAGCGGACTGTTTGCGAAATCATCAAAGAGGGGTTTGCAGAATGCATGCACTCGATCAGCATCTATAATACTACGATAGGTCGGTCATCTGCACGTAGGAGGGGGTGGGATGTACGTGCATAATCTTGTAGTCGTTCTGTATCTACACTATATAAGGTCTGCCTATGCGACTTGAGATATACAAACCCTCTGATTGGCTTCCATATTCATACTTTTGACAAGTTGGCGAAATCCGTGCCGCTTGTAACCTTGGTGTTGCATCTCTGTTCTGCCATTAAGATAGTGACGATTAAAGCGTTTATACACAGTATATATACAATATAGTAATGGTCATAGCAGATTATATATGAAAAAGACATTACACCTGCCTGGGCAGGTCATTCGTTCCGATATTGATGGTACAAGGAGGATCCTTTGTGTGGAATCTGTATGAGCCTGTAAAAACTGGATGAATTGAGAGAAAACTAAGATATTCCGAGACAGCGAGCGAATAATCTACACACAGACACAGTACGGTCGATAAAGTTCTTCTCAATTTGTCCATGTATCAGCTATGTGCCTGAGTGTGGTAGATGGCAATGATAGTTATGAGCGAGTCGCCTATTTTGCGTCCCGAATTGTGCTTCACTGTAGGACAGTAAATAGATGGTTACAGAACCTCAAACTCCACCCCTTCTACTTGTAGAGTGATAGGCCCCCTGTTTGCCTCTCCCAGCGAAGCTCGTTCACCTGGGGTCGCCATCACCTCCGCTTTCCTTCCAGCCCGCCACCAGGACACTACCTGACCCTCCTTTATCTCAAACCAATATCGATGCCCGACTTCGAGGGTATTTTGATCTACCGATCTATTAGCCAAGCGAAACCCTTCCTGGAACTCTGTGGGTGTCTCGGGGTCGCATGTGACGAAAAAGCGATCGTCGGACCCACCCAATCCGCGATTGAAGCCTGGGCGCTTGCCGCCTTTGGTGATATCTATGCATAGCGGTTTAGTGTCTGCTGTGGTGATGTCGTGGCAGATGAAGTCGTTGCGACGCTGGCTGAGACCGAGGTTAAATATTGTAGGTTGAGTAAAGAGTGTGATGGGTTCATAGTAGTGTGACATTGCTGTCAGGGTGATTGTTGGTGACAGGCTGGGATTGAGGGAGAACCTGGGCGGTGTGATAGCGAGTGTGATGGAGGATTTGACATTTTGTCTTTTGATTGCAACTGACATTACTTAGGATGTCTCGAGTGAAAAATGAGGTATTTTATTTCCGATATCAAAATCCACATGGAGGTTTGATCGGAAAGTGACTTTGGGCTTGGATGGATCTTGGTATCCTTTAACAGCATCCCTGCAAACGACGTCGGTGTTTTATGGCGTTTGTCAGATTACCAAAATCTCAGCTGAAGCTGCAGTATAAAGCCCAGGTGTAGATCGCTGTCAATCCCGTCATATAAAGGGACCAAAATCGAAAGGCCGCAAACAAAACGGAAATTCAAAATAAAGAGAATGGAATTAAATGGGGGCCACACACAACCCTGAAAATGGGATACCTGGAGAAGAACTATTCCTGACGGCAAAGATGATTGTGTATCGAATCCTTCGACGATCCATCCATTAGTTGGCGATCCTGTTTTGGTCGAAGGTGGCGTTTCTTCTCGGCATAAATCATTACTATTTACTGTTGTATGTTACTAATTGCATTTTCCCTCCTTACATTGTATGTAGAAATAGCATCTAGTCCAATGTGAAATACTAAGAGATAGCAACTAGGCGAAAAGCTCACGGGAGTTTTGGCCAATGAGAGGAATATTCATAACTGTAGCCCACGAGATGTAGGCATCGAAGCCGTATTTCACACACCCAGTTGGGGGACACTTCTGTTTCTGTATATGAACCAACCCTGCCATATGTACTAAAGGGAATCAGGCTCCTTCAACAGCCAACTATCTCATTGGTACCCCATAGTATAGTTGCCGCCTTCGCTGCCACTCAATTGGCGGATCGTGAAGGTATATTTTGTCAAAGTTTTTACACTCTCAAAAGTAACGTAAGGCTGACAGAAGAGGATACCGCTGTCAAGGCGTCTGCAACATAACAATATGCATGGGAAAAAATAGCATCGAGGAGCCACCCGAATTGCTTGACCAGACCCAACAACCCTCTAGTTAAACTCCATTCTCTTCTCCTGGAAAAGTTTGTACTTTCTATTATGTATATAAGGATCCTCTTGGTACCATCGGTTTATACACAGGCGACTTCTGCCGTGCGTGGTTGAATTAGAGGAATTCTGTTGTTGACGTAGCATTCGAGGTTCGGGTGGGGAATATAAAATCGTGTTTCTGAAGATCGTGGATCATTTGGGAGCTATTTTGAGTAGGAAGATACCTTAAAGGTGAGTTTGAAGAGTGAAAAAAAATGCAATGAGATGAGAAAATGAAAAGAATATAGAAGAAGTGAGGAAGGAGGATGGAGAAAAGAATGATAGGGCGATAGAATTTAGTTCCTATGATTGATCACCAGAGAGTTTTATTCAGAGCATATAGATGAACATGGCTAGAAATCTTTTAATCTATGATTCCATCCAAACTACACACAAAATCTAAGAAAACGATAAGGATGGGAATATTGATTGTAAATCTTGGAATCCAAGAGCCGATTCATGATACCATCTAGTAACTCGACAAAGCTCATTACTTGCAGTACTGATACCAAGAATATCAGTGTCATTGCTAAATATGTCATAGGGGAGACAAAAGACATACCCAGTTTTCACTTCCGGAGTTTTGCACGCATGTCTTGCCATGACAGCATACGCCGTCGCCGGGACTTGGATTTCCGATTCGGCAGAGGTCTCCCGGACGATGGCAGCAAGGGAATTCATCACAGGCGGCCATGGCCAGAGCCAGGAGCGGGGTGATCCAGAAGATATATTTCATTTTGATAGACTGAGACAGTTAGCGAAGGTATCTTGAAGAGGAAGAATGTCATACACCGGGAGCTTGTAGTATAAAGAATCCGATAGAAAGATGATATGTAACAGAGGATTGATAAGAGAAATTGACATTCCGAGGAACATATCGACGGATATTTATACCTTACGTGCTGCACCAGAAGTCAGTATTGATGTTTAGTTTTATTGTTCCTATTTAGGAAGAGAATGAAGATCATCTTGGCAAGCTTGGGAAGTTGGACGCCTTACAGTAACTCGGACGCCTTATTCTGCACATTAGACCTTTTGATGAAGTGACCAAGAGTTCTGGACATAAGGCTGGAGGCAGCCAGGATCATGCAGGAACACCTTGGAATTGAAAGTGCACTGCGGGGGAGTGGAGTAAAGGTTCTAACTAGCGCGAATCGTGGCTCTAATTGGCACACCTTCCACACAACTTGGCAATAGACCCTGCCGGTCTCTATATTTACACGCACCCCATCTTATTCATTGTATAAGGCCACCAACGCCTTTGGGGCGACCACTTTTCTCAGTGTGTACTGGTCAAGCTGATTTGGAAAATGACTGTATACAGATTTATGGATTAACATGTAAGAAATTTGGTCTTCCGCTTTGTCGATGTTCAATAGTTGGAGAATCATGGTTAAATTAATTGGTAGGAAGTGCCTAAACTTTCAGAAGGCATTGTCTCCTTTCGTAAGGTGACTGCATGATCATGGGCCGGGTTGTGCAATCGTAGGCCATCCTTGGGCTCAGGACAAAGCATCATTGAAAAAATGCGGGACTACAATATTTTCGCCATTAGCTGGTCCCCTTAGTGACTTCAGAAGGGGAAGAGGGACTAGAGACTTGACGATGATGAGAACCGGGTACTAATGCGTGCGCCTCCGCACGCCTCGCTTCATCCGGCCCCATCTGAGGTTCCATTAGATAGCTCATATTCCCATAGCTTCCTGTTCTTGAGAGCGCCAATGTGCCCTCGATGTCAAGTCAGCATGACCAATAGGGTGGATCTACATATGGAAAGCGAGCACCCTCTGTAGAGAACTTGCCTGGCAAGAACCCCAGCAAGACCGTCCGTTTGGACCTGCTTAGAAGCCAGACAGGAATTACACACCGAGAGTGCGGAATTGATGGATCTCATGTTTGTAGTTTTCGAGATAGACAGGAATCTCAGGGCTAAGAGCTCGACGGTGCCGATCCGTAGTGACTGCTAGCTCAAGATCACCCGGTTCGAGAATGAGCCCGAGGCGATCGTCGGTGAGGTATTTTTGCCATTGGATAATTTTAACAGGGCGCAGCCAGCACCTGCAGTCTTCAGGCAACCAAGCCACAACCGAACTAGGCAGAGATAAAGAACACGCTAAATCACAGCCGGCCACATAGACAAAGGCACTAGGGGCGGTAGGCGGATGCAGGCGCGTTAGGAGGTAAATCATCGAATCGAGGACGTAAGGCCGCCGAGGTAAATGTGCAGGCAAAGAGCAACTCGAGCACCTGTACTCTATAGAATGAGCGGACTGCATCAAGTAAGCATTCGGTGAGAAAGGCACCGGTGCGAAGGGGCATAACTAGCTAGTTAGCGGCTGAGGTCAAGTGCCTGATGTTATTTTAGGGGTTGATGCCTTAATTCTGCCTGATTTTAGACGGGCAGAAATAACGTAGTTCACATGCGAGCTGCGCAATCCAGTACACATAGTAAATGCGATATATTTTTCAATACTACACTTATGGAAGTTTTTAATCTACTTAAAATTGATATATGCTACTAAAAGTGCTTATCAATGGCCATCGGCAAAAAAAAGAACAATTTGCATTTACTATGGTGTTTCCGCTCTTGTGTGCGCAGCTCGCATGTGAACTACGTTATGACAGAGACCTTCACATTCACAAGCGAGCTGCGCACCCCACCCAAAACGCATCCATGAATTAGCATTTTATCAACTTAAGTGGATCAGCCCCCTTGTACGGTTCGAGAAATGGCGGATCTTTTACCTCAACAACGTGGAACACCCATAAAGCTCTTTATCCCGACGACTTCTTCGCGTACGAAGGGGGGGGGGGGGGGGGTATCGGATCTTGATACTCGACGGACATAGAAGTTATTTAACCGCAAAATTTAACGAGATTTGGAAGCGAAATAAGGTGATACCAATTTGTATCCCTCCTCTCTCCTCTCACCTTTATAACCCCTGGATATCGGTTGTTTTACGGTGTTGAAACGTGCAGCTATAAAAGTAAGCTTCCTCGATTAAAGCTTTATTTCGTATACGATCACAAAAGCCCTCCGAGCCCGCTAAAGATTGCGATAAATCAGGGTTTAAAAGCCTGTCAAATCACTACGCAGTCTGCTGCTTTACTCGAGAAAGGATTAAGCGAACTACGCGCTTTAAATGAGAAATAGAAGCAAAAATGGACTCGGTCCCAGAGGCAGATACCCACTGAGCAAGGCCTCTCAGTTCACAAAGCTTCTCAGCTAATTGTTGAGCCGGTGGAAGCAATTGTAGCACCTCCCCCCTCGGCGGAGAAGGCCTTCGCCACCTTTACAGCCCCGAACGAGAGCTTTACCCACGTGTGCTTTGTGTAAAAACCAGGGTCATAGGAGAGATGCATGTCTAGATGAATGATTAATTTAATTTAATTAATTTAATATGGTTTTGAGATGTATATAGTTGAATTCAATGGGTTGGTTTAGGTGCGTCACTCGCATGTGAAATACGTTAACTACCGCAAACAATTGTGCACCATGCGGACTATAAAGGAAAGGAAGAAGAGAAATAATTTTGGTTGCTGGTGGGATCATGTTGATCATAAGAGTTTGACTGCACCCACGCCAAGTTGTGAATATCGAAATCCAAACAGTCGTAATGTGCCACTTTTTTGTTTCTTCAACTCAAGCCCAAAACCAGCCGCCATATCTTCCCACACGCTCTGAAGGCTCTGGATTGTCTTGGCTGTTGAAGAGAGGCGGGCAACTTGGCCATCAAGGGCAGCTCGCTGGCGAATGATATCGCCTTGAATGGCACTGCTCTCCAAGATCATCTTCTGAATCACTTTTTGCAGCGCTACTAATGCGTCCCGTTGGTGTTGGGTTTCCTCTCGCCCCGAAGGGATAGGGTCGGCTGGCATAGGAACTGCCGTGGCACGTAGGCCATTGGCGACTGAGTCGTGTTGCGGTTCCGGGGAGGACATTGCTATATAGGAGTTAGCCATGTCTCAAAACTTTTTTGCATTTAAATACTCGCATATCACAACGAGAAAATGATGGTAGAGGTTGAATGGGAGCTCGTAGATACGATAGGATGTGGTGGAGGAAATGAAATGAAAGTGAGGTGGAAGAATAGTGAAGTGATGTGGAATCGAGAGAAATATGAGAGAAAATTGAAAGAAGGAATAAGGATATGGGATGGTTGGGGGTTCGTGTGAAGAGTAGTGTAGAATGGGGTCCTGCTAGGTCACTAGATTCCTGCTTCTACGATTAAAAAAAGGAAAGCCTCTTCCCAGTCATACGCGTATTTCAAACCATAGCCTGATTAGCTTTTTGAAAGGAGATTTTGGCCCTGGGATCTGCCTCGTGGAACTATTTCCTAGCTACGCTACAGCCTTTCAGACCCAAGCCCCATGCTCCTCGTTGCGTATAGGAACTCGATATATAACAGCTTGACCAGTAGGTTGGCGAGGGAAGGGTCATGGAATATTGTCGCAGAACCCTACAGGGCGCGCTAGGTGGGCAGTGGTTCGACTTACGGGGTCGACCAAGCAGCCCAAGCTCCTAATATGTGGCGCATGATAACAGGAAAGCCCTCGACATCTCGTTTGCAGTAATATTCCCAAAGAGTAACCTGCGAGGCTCAGGCATCGAAGAAGACCTTAGGAATACGGGGTGATTCCGTTCCAATATACCCAGTAGGGTCTGGTCATTGTTAGAAGCTGGCTGCAGGAAAGTCTTCTCCTTGCGAGTGTATATATTGACTAGATAGGTTTCGTCAAGCGGGACAACGTAGATATCAAGGACCGAAAGGCTACCGTGTCTTGAGAGATTGACCCCTTCAAGATCAATATAAAGGGACGGCGGGTTGGTAGGTATGACTTGCAGTTTCCTAACCCAGTACGATGGCAGTCCTGGAGGGTACTTATGGCCCCGCTTCTTTCTCCTATCGTATAGCGAAAGTCCCAATTCAAGTCTGCTAGACTGCGCCCACCCCTATGGGGTAGGGTATATCATCTACAAAAACTTCGTGTAGGACTCTGTCAGAAAGCATCAAAATAGGGTTATGGCCTTTCATCGAGTTTTTGTAGGTTCCTTGTAGGCTCCGGCAATTCGTGGATAGTATTCTCTTTGTTGCCGGGTAGCTCTGACACAGAACTTTGGCCGTCTAACTCGCTTGGGATACCCGGGGGCTGGAGAGGCTCGCGTTGCATTATCGATGCTTCGGTGATGGGCGTTGCCGCTTGAGATGATTGCTTCTGCGGGCGACGGCGCATGAAATACCAAAGCAAGGCGACAATGATTGCTAACCCAGCAACACCACCAACCACACCACCTGCGATAGCGCCAGTATTTGAACTAGAGCTACTTGATGATGGGGAGCTACTCGATGTTGGGGAGTTGCTTGATGTTGGGGAGTTGCTGGATATCGGTGAGCTGCTCGATGCAGGGGAGCTACCTGGAGGCTCGGCTAGTTATATTAGAGCTGGGCTCATGTCGAGTAAGCAGGACTTGCTTGGATCTTACCAAGTTTGATTGGGAGCATGGGCTTGAGAGAATTACTCAGAGACGTCCCACTTGGTGCACACCCAACCCCCCCATTAGTCCTATTATACCCCAGGTCTCCCCAATCACAACAGAAATATCCGCCCCCGTAGTTTTGAAAGAGACTCCAGGACTCATTGGCGCAGTGTGGTCGGGTATTGATTTCCGGTTCGCAGGTTGTATCCCGACAACAAACCCCTGTGATTTTGTCGCTACAAGTTGCGCCGCGGGGGCAGCATCGGGTGTACTTTTCCGATGTTCTAGAATCAACCCCTGCGTCGGTGCTGCATTCGCCTTTCAGGCAGGACCCAATTCTGCGTACTGCGAATCCGAACGGGGGACCCCAATCGAGGTCGTCAGCCATGATAGGAAAAAACGAAGCAAAAAGCCAAAGGAAAGTTGATTAAGAAGAATAGAAGGCGTGCGAGATGTATATTAACCAAAGGTGAGGAACATAGGACAGAAGGAGGTAAGACCTAGTTTGAAAATTTTTGGATTTCAAGTGTCAACCGAAGCTAGGAAAACAGACAGAAATGGAAACCTAGTGAAATTTAGTGGTTTTCAATTAATAGAGCGACCCTGCGCTCAAATAGACCCTGCACTGAAGGCTACATTGGGGCCGCCTTGGCATTGATCATCGCGGAATCAAGTTGGCGAGGGTGGCTTCCTAGACTACATAACAGAGAACATTCTAGTCCAGGCTGCTGAAAGTATATTGTGAATTCTTTGAAGATAACCACTTTTGTTCGAGAATAGCCATCGCACATAAACGCTTTGTGAATAAAGAGCAGAAGGTAGACCGGGAAAAGCCCCGTCCTGGGGCCTATTTGAGCACGGCGAGCTTCCCCACGCGGCAGAACAAGGTAAAGATCATCAAATTAAAGGAAAAAGACAGAGAGAAATTCGGACACTTATCGATTGGACTGAATCGGTAGAGTCCGCATTCTGTAAACGAGAAGTACCATAAAAAAGAGCAAAATAATTTCAACCCTATTTTTCTAAAAGTTGAACGTTGGCTGGAACAGCAAGCGGCGGCTGAAAAGTATCAGGGGGGCCGAGCGTCGATGGAAGATCGGGACGGGTGAAAGGCATCGAGTTTGACAGCGCTAAAGGGGCTACAGCTAATCGGAAAGGGCAATTTACAAGGTCTTGGAACTTTGTGGCCTTGGGGTATATGGCTATATATAAAACAGTGTGCGAAAGGTGTTACGGACATGCCAGTCGCCAATCAATTATGGAGACCGCAACTGAAGGGCCCTGAGCACTTAAAAATCTCAATTACCCCCCACCGTGGGCGATGGGATGGGCACCTCGCGCCCATAAACGGGCAACATCGCAGTCTAGCCTTTTTTCAAGACACTTTCTTTCGCCGAAGTTAGGCCTAAGCCTACTGAACGGGTGTGGTTTCTCTCGAACCTCATGCAAACTTTCACATCGAGTCCTCCACAAGGTTCATCGGGCGGATTTGGAATAAAAGGAAATCCCTTCTTATTCTAGCGATGAGTTTCCAAGTCATAGACCTCGGGATTGGGAGTCAAGGTGCAAAAGTTGACCCTGCTGTCGCTGCTAGTGAGTAACAATGCTTTGGCTGAGCGTTTTGAGAAGTACACTGATGATGACGTGCCAGAGCTTCCACATGGTGCCAAAGTAGTGTCAACCGAAAATCATGGCTATAGTTTCCGGGCCACCACCGGGCGCATTGATGTTGAATTGGTGGACGGGTCAGTTCAGAGATTCTTTATGAAAATTCTGTTAGAGGAGAGAGGTAGAGCGATGGTGCACGGCGAGTTTGAGTCTATGACTGCGATTTATAATCTCATCCCTGATTCCGTTCCGAAGCCGATCGGCTGGGGTACATATGAGACAATACCCGATACACACTTTTTCCTATGCGAATTCAAGGATATTAATCAAGAATTGCCAGACGTGCGCGAATTTAGCAAATGTCTTGCTACGCTACACAAGAATAGCAAATCACCGACCGGGAAATTTGGATTCCACGTCCCTACCTATAATGGCAACCTGTCGCAGCATACTCAGTGGTCGGACAGCTGGGAGACCTTCTTTGCGAAATCAATGCGACATGCACTCGCTCATGAAATTTCAGCTAAGGGTCCCAGCGAGGAAATTGACATTCTGAGTACTGTTATATTTGATAAGGTGATCCCACGTCTGTTGCGACCACTCCAAAGTGAAGGTCGATCTATCAAGCCCTGTCTGATACATGGTGATTTATGGTATGGGAATACCGGAAAGGATGCTACCAGAGACAATCCTATCATGTTTGATGCCTGCTCCTTCTACGCTCACAATGAATGTATGTTGAACAAGTTGGGTAGAAAAAGAATCCTTGAGCTAACATTGAGTCAAACTTGATAGATGAACTTGGGCAATGGGCACCAGTTTGCAACCGGTTTGGTTTCGAGTATGTTGAAGGGTATCATTCACAGTTCCCCATTTCGTCTCCAGTGCAGGACTACCAAGGTCGGATCGATCTTTATAAACTGTGCGTATATATGCCATGACGTCCCATTTCCACATGCCAGATAACTCAACTCGTGATTTAGGCGGTTTAACATACATGTGTCGGCCCTCTTCCCTCAAAATCGAGATCTTCGGGAACAGTACGTAACAGACTCTCATCGGTTTGAAACCCAACGATGAGACCAGCTGACATTGCTCATAGAATGCTTAACGATATGAGAGACTTGATCGCTAGATATAGCGATCTATCCCAATAACCTCTAATTAGGTTGCCTGGGCAACTTCTCTCACAGTGACACTCGGAATTTATTCTCTCGCTCGCATTATCGCATACCATCTTCTTTATATCACGGTACCTAAAATATACATCTTCGGACTTGTTACTATTTTTATCCGAGACCTGGGCGTATGTGTTGTGCACTAATCAGTTTTTGCCTCACTCCCATTGGCTAATAAAACGGCATTATCGCAACTCATAAAGTGAGTAGAAAGTTCAGCCCATGTAGATACTCCGTACTGTATACATTGACTTACAAACTGACAGGCTTATAGGAAAGCAAACAAATTGTCCAAATAAATAGGCATAGTGGGTAAGGATCGGCATGTCTCAGTGATATCCCAAGTGATAGTGGACATGGCCCTACGTAGCCCTGCGCGGGACCTGGCCAATGGCCCCGCTTATCTAACGCGTGGCCTGCTCCAAGGCACCGGACTTTGTGTTAAAGGCAGATCAAGTTTTTATTTTTATCACTCATTGTCATTGTGAATTGTTTTGAATCTTTATTTCATCTTTTGCTTTCTATCGTTTGAGCCGGCGTATTTGTTTTGTTGCTTGGCGCAGCCGACACCCCTATCAATTAGACTGCTCATTCTCCAACATGCGCGAAGATTATGCCCAAAATGACCCTGGTCATTTTCAGTCGAGTCATCTATTACAGAACCAGCCACCTGTGACTAGTGCACCCCCGCCTGCTTACGGAGCGTGGAGTGATGATGGCAAAGATGAATATTCCAGATGGGACCCGCGGGGATGGTCCTTGAAGAGCAAGATCTTCCTAGCGATTGGTGTCGTCGTGGTGATTGTGGCCGTTGTTGTTGGTGCTGTTCTAGGAGTGCGAGCCAACCGGTATCCCGATTACTCGAAACTGAACTACAGCTTGAAAGACAACTATTCGGGATCGTCATTTTTCGACAACTTTGAATATTTTACTGGCGCCGACCCAACCCATGGATTTGTCCAGTACGATTCTTATATGTGTCAAAACGCAGGCCAAACAACTGAACTAATATGTAATCCAGGTACATCGACCGGTCTGCATCTGAATGGCTGAATCTCACATCCGCCACGGACACTTCTGCAGTGCTCAAGGTGGACACGAAATACAAAGGATCAGAGGCCGCTAACGGGCGCCAATCTGTGCGAGTCACCTCCAACAAGACCTATGCTGATGGACTTTTCATTTTCGACGTTATCCACACCCCGTACGGGTGTGGTACATGGCCGGCCCTATGGCTGACAGACCCCAACAACTGGCCCGAACACGGAGAAATTGATGTCGTGGAAGCTACCAATGCTGGCACCTTTGGAATCCAGTCCACACTTCACACATCGAAAGGCTGCTCCATGAGTGTTAAACGGAAAGAAAGTGGCTCTGTGGATAACGAGGACTGTTACTACGCGGCGAATAGTAATGCGGGCTGTGGTGTGAAAGGCACTGAGAGTACTTACGGTCCTGAATTCAATAGCAAGGGTGGTGGAGTAAGTCATGATCTTAATCATCGAGCAGTGAACCCGGTTTACTAATAACCACCCCTGCAGGTCTATGCGATGGAGCTCCGTGATGCCGGTATTCGCGTATGGCAATGGGTCCGCTCCAAGATCCCGGCCGATGTCACCTCGGGAAGTCCCGACCCATCCACCTGGGGCCAAGCATTTGCAGATTTCCCTAACACGGATTGCGACATCGGTTCTCATTTCAAGAACCAGAGTATTGTCATCAATATCTCTTTGTGTGGTGACTTGGCAGGAGCGAACAAGTACTACAAGAAACAAAGTAGCTGTCCTAGCAGCTGCAAGGCATTTGTGCGGGACAATGCGACCAGTTTCGACACTGCATACTGGGAGTTTGGAGGTTTCAAGGTCTATCAAGCCTCGTGATTTGTTGAATTGTCAAGTGCTTTCGTTTTAATGTGTTTCTGAATTGATGCATTGGGGTTTTGATCATTGCCGAGGCGTTTGGGAGGTGTTTGTTTTGAGTAGGAGAAATTCCAGGACATGTTGTGCACTCACGGATATTTGTGTATCGCTACATATATGAGGACACGAAGTTATCATTCTATGCGTTTTGATTATTTGCAATAATAGGGTATTTGACCACAAGGCCAACGTTCTATATCTTTCTTCCGGCCTACGCGACACCCATAGATCCACAAGGTGACTGGGCAACTATTGGACCTTGCCTCGCGAGTCGACAGGCCATATTTCTTCAATGACCCCACCTCGATGTGCGTAATAGAAATCATGCAGATTGACCGTAGGGTCAATGTGACTCGGTACCATCTCAACACGATCCCCAACCGAAAGCGCCGGGGTACCCTCCTCCCAACTGAGTGAGCCATGCTCGTCACCAAGAACACCATAAGTGTATCTCGGGTCCTTGCACTCTGCCAAACCACTATCTGTTGTCAAGGACTTCAAGCCACTATCGATTGTGACCGACCGAGGACCTTGTTTGCTCAAAACAGTCGAGAGAATCGTAAGGCTGTTGGAATAGAATGTACCCACGGCATTTCGGTAATCCGTATCCATGAAAATAAACGATCCGGGTTGGAGCTCAGTCACGCCCGGGACTGTGGCGCAGAACTCGGCCGTTCCAGTTCCTCCTGTCGTGACCACCTCAATGTTGAAGCCTGCCTTCCGTAGAGCGTCCGCGGCATTCGTGAGGATCTCCATAGACTGCAGGCATTGACTCTTGCGATCCTCCTTATCATGCAGGTGCTGCAAATGCCCCTCATAACCGTGGAGCCCGATCAGCTTCAAATGCTTCAGACCCTGTACATGTTGTGCCAGGGTCACGGCCGGTTCACCTGGTAGGACGCCGGTGCGGTGGAGCCCAACATCGAGGTCAATCAAAACCGAGATTGGTTCGTCGATCCCGGCGGCCGCCAAAGCCTTATCGATAGCCGTTGCGCCACTTTCGCTGTCAACAACTATCCTGATCTTGCGGTATTTGCGGTACAGCTCCACCAGCCTTTGGACCTTTGCAGGGCCTATGATCTCACAGGTGATAAACAGGTCGTCAAATCCGGCCGCGGCGATGACTTCAGCCTCGCTAACTTTGGCTACACAGCCTCCCTTTGCACCCGCTTTGACCATCTTGCCGGCTAGGATCGCACTCTTTGTGGTTTTCAGATGAGGACGTATGTCCAGGCCAGTTGGTAACAGCTTGTCCATCAGTTTCTTGATGTTAGCCTCGACGAGATCGAGATCTGCGATCATGGATGGTGTGTCGAGGGTATCGACACTGTCACCGACTTTGGGGGAATACATGGTGAATTTGAAGTCGCGGATCTGAGGTTCAAAGTCGATTGGTGGTCAGAGCGGAATATATGGAAGTGCGTAAAGAGGACAATTTATAAGAGAGAATGCAAGGGGTAAAGCCCTAGAAAATGTACCCCCACACTAAGATGGGAAGGTATATCCTTGCGGGGTATGACGTTGCATTTGGAATGGAGCTCTGTAGGCCATCAGGTAATAATAGACAAATCTGGCATCTACTTCCAGAACTCACTACCCTAGATGTATGATGAATTTCTAAAGGTTGGCTATTATACGGGGTAATCTAAAGCAATTTGTGAAATTACGCAATGAAAGATGTCTTACAGACATACCCGGAATCCGTCCATCATAAATGACTTCTTGTACAGTGTGTGTGATGAAGTAATGTCCTAAATACCTCTAGGGCACATTTGTTCTCTGGCTACAGGTTGCCAGGCTGGCAGGCCATCAACACTCTCTTCAATTCCCCGTTCTCTGCATGAGTTCAAATTCTCATTGACATGATTTGACACAACAAGAGAGGCCATATTGGAGGAAATAACGTATGTTATCATATTCACAAAACTTGAGTCTTGTCCACTATCTTCGTTGTGACTCAACAAGCTAATGGCTTCAGCGACGGCGGTTCAAACTCAGTAGCGTTGACTGCAAAATTCAGCATGAGCTCTTCCTTCACAATCAATGAGGTGATCACATACCAATCGATATCATGACGAAGCCAAACTCATCAGCTTCTTCCAACCACCTTTCCGCCCTCGAATCCATGACGACGCCTGGTCTGATTTTACCAAATTCCGCTTGCAGATACCCCCGACCACTCCACCGTGAGAGCCAGTGGATATAAAGAGTGTTCCACTGTTCTTCTGTGTGCGCCTGCCAAAGGACCTTTGCCGCTGGCGCAGGCATGAATCCGAGATCTCTGCAGTCGAAACATGGCACCTTATGCAACACCGAGTATGCCCAGTGGAGAAGATATAAGGCAAGGACTGCGCGGCGCTTCGACGTTACGTGCACCCAGGCCTCCCACGATGGTCTCATTTGTGTTCGTTCTTCCTGGAGGAATAGACCTGCGTGGACGACATGATAGACCAGGAGCTCTACTTTTCGAAAGATGATGTTGTGGTCGTTTAGGGGCTGCGGCGCCCTCGCTGATGGAGAGATCAGAATGATGGTGTATATGACCACTGCTTGTAGGGCTGCCAACAGGGTTGTCTCGTCAAGTCGCTGAGACTAGCACCCGACTTTGGGTCAGCCAGAACGATATAGAAAAAGAAAAGAAACTGACCTTATCCACGATGCTGTCTAGTTCTTTTAAAATTGTTTCCCGCACCATCTCCTCCGCGCCTTCACATTGCCCATGCCACATTTTGGTTAGGGTTATGCAGTTCGCTAGTGGCGATGGTAGTAGTTTATTTGGTGCAACCTGGGTAAAGTGGAATAAAGGAGGAAGTTGAAACTCTTCGGCGAGCATTGTTGGCCAAGTTCGAAGAACTCGGAAGATAAGTTCCATGCTATGATTTGCGAGGGCAATGGAATTTGTATCCGGCGAACCGGACTGAGGAGTTGGAAGAGAGTTAGCTCGGACTAACTCTGGCGTGTCACATCCACTGCTGGTATTTAACGAAAAGAACTCTGCGCTGGCTGCTTGTGGAGAACGTAAAGCAAGACTCGTGGGTTGTGTCAGATCCCAGGGAGCTAGACTCGAGAAAAAAGAATCAAATAAATTAGGATCAAAAATTGATTGTAGCACTGGTGGCTGGGTCATCAACGATGTGTCTGGTAAAGGAGCGCTTGTGGTGTCGTTGTTGATTCTGAGCTCGCTATTCTCGACTTCGGGGGTATCGGTTGCATTCGCGCTGGTATATTGACAAGATATGCTTCGCACAGAACACCGAGAGCAATTAGGACGTTTGAGGTTGCATCTTGCTTTATCCGCGACACACTGATCACAGGACTTGCGTCTCAAAGTATGTTGCGATTTATTACAGTTGTTCTTTAGGTGGCGGATTAGCGAGGATCCTGTAGCGGGCGTTAGTACCAGGTTCAGCTGAGGTACGGTTCAGACGTACGATGGCTGAACTGAGTGGCACAGAACGGACAGTCGGCAGCTTTCTCGGTGGATTTCATTTTGTGGAGCTTGGTTGCTGGAGAGGGGAGTGTTGAATGAAATACAGTTCAATTTAACTCGGAACTCCGGGTTGCTTATCAAGTGGGGGGGCCCGGATGGAGCATATATAAGCCACACCCAAGTAGGCCAAGGTGCATATCAATCAAGTTTGAGTCAACAGTGAGAATGACAGTTAATCATATTTTCTTTTGGGCCTCTGCGGCCAAGTACACTTCTCTGCGGTCATTTTATCGTGCCATCCTGCAGCCGATCGGGTACAGCGAGATGATTCGTGTAAAGAACGACGCTCTTATCGGCTATGGCAAGGACTATCCTTACTTCTGGCTCAAGAAGCTGCCGGAAGACAAAGATCCCCTACCAACTCACATCGCGTTTGATGCCCCCAGTGAGCGTTCCCAGTACTGAAATTCTCAAAAGTTGCTAATATAGGCAATTCAGGCCGCGAAGCTGTGGATCAATTCTACCAGCTAGCATTGTAAGTTAGAACTTGCCATCAGGATATAACATATTAATTGCCTATATGACTCGTTGCTAATGATATCTTAGGCAAAATGGCGGGCGAGATAATGGAGGCCCAGGCATCAGGAAAGAGATGAGTCGGCAGCCGTACTATTCGGCTTTTGTATTTGATTTGGACGGGAATAACGTGGAGGCTGTGTATCTTCCAAAATAAATGCTTGTGTTTTCATGCTGTAAAAGGAAGAATATCACATTATCAAGTGAACAACAGGCGCATGCCTGATATTTAGGGTATATGGCCTAATTCAGCTTAACTAGATGGTTAACTAGCTTTATAGTTACTCTGGTAGAAAATTAAAATACCTCAATTACTATGACAATGAGCTTAATGAACAAAGTACCCAAGTTCGCCTGGGCACCTTTTAAACCAGACAGGCAAAATAAAGATATTCTCACTAACTATGCAAATCTCATCGCTATAATTGCTTTATGGGTGGTATTTCAAGAGACAAGATCGAAGACTTCGGCTTTGTAAAAGATGAATGTAAGGAGGCATTTAGACAGTGGGAATAGCTTTAATTTCGAGATTTAGTGGGTCGGAAGGCTTCAATTTCGGGATTTGGACAGTTGGAATAGCTTCAATTTCATTGATATGGATATTTGTACCCGGAGTATGTATAGTCAGAAGAGCTTCAATTTATAGTACGCGGTATGGAGCGGTGCCAGAAGCGGTCTAACATCAGGCATTATTTAGGCCTCAACCATACAAATCAGGCGTGGGCCACTCCGCCCCGTTGCATGCGGACTACCGAGAATCTCTACTAACCGCCATGATATGATCACCCCCCTGAATGTACCTGTGTTTTATATCTAGATTGTCATAAATAATTCCCCTATATTCCATGGTCCTGAATTTAGAGATCTCGCACATTATATCCTTCTGGTATATTTCCTCACTTAGTATTCCCCGTGATCCTGTATATGTTCTCTATCTAGTAGGATAGACAATGGTAACATGACACGGAGTCCGCAATACAACCAAGGAGATGACGTTAAAATTTCATTCCTGATCTTTCTTTGAGCTGCAAGTACTGCAAAAGGAGCTGCCTCACCGTCTCCTCAAAATCGGTAAACTGCCAACCAAACGTTTCCTCCGCCTGCCGGGCACTCAGCCTCCATTTTATTGCCGCCAAAGACCCTTCAAGCGGAAACCTTTTACTGGTTACCTCTTCTGGGAAGAACTTTCTGCAGGCATCTTGAACGTCCCTATCCCATACCACTCCATTAGGAGTATCCGAAGAGAGAATATACTCCGAATTGCCAGGAACCAAACTATCGTCCACTGCATCGACATGTGCGCGGGCGACATCGGCAACATGAACCGGCGTTCCGACATACGGAAACGAGGAGTTGAGTGAGGATGTCAGCGCGGGTGCAAGAACCGCTGCCCGCGTGCCTTGAAGGAGGCTATTGACTGTTGCAGTTGGGTCTGCGTCTAGGCGGTCATCTGGTCCAATAACCACCGAGGGCAGGAGATTGACGAAGTCAAATATCGGGTGCGCATGGTTAACAAATGCTTTGGTCGCGACTCTTGCGAGAGCTTTGGATGCCCAGTAAGCTTCCATTGCAGTGGAGAAAGGACCAGTAACACTGGTGTTTACGTCGTCCACTGAAAGTCGAAATACATTATGAGCTGGCATGCAACTATAAATGGATGGGGTGGAAGACTGACCTGTATAGAGTCGCTTGCTGTCGGGGTTGATATTCCATTCAAAGGGAATCAAGGTCACGCCTATGATGGAAGTTAGTTTCCTTGGTCGGAATAAGAGTTATCAATTGCATACATGAAGATGTCAAGACTACGCGGCGGATTGATGTGACGCGAGTAGCTGCTTCCAAAACAGTAGTCACCATCGAGATGGCTGGCTTAACGATTCCAATATCATAATCATCGGTCTGCGGGATATGTGAGCCACGGGAGACAACTGGTTGCTTTTTGTATTACCTCGATTGCTAATGGTGATGCAAGGTGAATAATGACAGTAATCCCCCCAAGGACCTTGAAGATTGCATCCGATTCGAGAAAGTTTGGAATGACAACAAATTGAAGTTGTTCCTGATCAAGGCTCTGTGCGATCCTCGTACTTTTGTTTTTCAATTCATTGATATTGCGTTCGTTTCGGACGACAGCCCGAACACGATATCCTCGTTCAAGGGCGATTGTGAGAGTCTTGAATCCAATGTAGCCAGTAACACCTGTGATCTGTTCTCGATAAATGAGAGTCTGCTCTCTTGGGTATAATGCGCATAGAGGGTGCTTACCAACAGATGCTCACAGCTGATATCATGGGCCTTGTACGACATAATGGAGGATTTAGAGTTGAACCTTTTAGTTAAATAAAGTAATGTGAAAGTTCTAGTTCTATATAAATAGTCCTGGAATAAATAATGTGGTAGTAACCAAGCCCCCACTGTGCGCTTACCGGCACTCGGAGTTCCGGGTTGCTAGGGATGCTAGGTAGACTCGGGGGCAAGTGATAATGCCAGAACAACAATATAGCATGCCAAGGTTACAAGCCTCATCCGCAAGACAGATAGAAATATAGGCAACTCAAGCAGACGAATGGTCAGCAATTCCAAGTTTCCCTTTACAACAATCCAACGTCAATCTTGATACCAGCATCTTTCAACCGATCGACATATTCCATCCCCAAAAATGATGGTGTCACCACTCCACCACATCTACGGGATTCCTTTCCCGTCCCATCGGCCCTAGTCGCTCGGTCAAGCAGCACCATTGCTCCAACACAGGTGACAAGTGCAGTGAGCTCATACAACGACCCTTCTCGCGAAAAAGATGCCAAAATTCGAGGCGCAACCTTTCCAATCCCGCTTCCAACAGCACGAAACTCCGCCCGCTCCACATTTCGCAGCTGGTTTATATCGGGAGCCGAATCCATGCGCGTTGCGAGCATTCGCATGAGCGAACGGACAAATGGAATGGACAAGAGGACAAGAAGAGCTTTTGTGAGGAGATGCACGAAAACAGCCGCCATTGCACCATTTGCTGGGAGATACTCTTCAAAGTGAAAGTCAGGTCCGTAGAGATCTGGATTCTGGGAGGCACTGCGGTAAACAACCGCCTGATTTCCTGGACCTGTGAAAGACGTTGCCAAAGAACCTAGCTCTAGTGTGTATCGATAACCGAACACACGTGAGATCCAGGATGTATTTGTCTCTTTCCGAAATGGTGCAGAGAGTATGGACGAGTCGCCATATAGGTACCAGCCAGAACCATATGTCTCGAACGTGTCAAGGACCGTGTTCAGAGAGCCAGCGCTCATCGCCTTGATACTGAAAAAGATGAATCAGCCAATGGCCTAAAGGACTGCGTGATGACCGTACTCAAGTTTTCCGGAACTAATGATCTCAGCTGTACCAGTAGAGAATGTCTCTTGCATTTTGTTTGCAATCAACCATGCGATGATGTCTGATGGGGTCGATGTTGACAGGCCTGGTATCAGCTGCCTAATGTCAGCCCTAAGCTGTCCTTGATCCATGGAAGTCATTTGTACTGACCAGTGAACCGTTTTCTCGAGCAACTTCGGCATAGTTCTTAATCACTTCTTGAATCCAGGGGATTTCCGTGGTACTGCAATTGATAAGTTTCAGGAATTGTTCAAAACTAGACATGACTTACAAGTCAATATAGTGCGTGCCAAGATCGGCACATGCTGCCACAATTGGAGTCGAGAATCGATGGAATGGCCCGATCCCGTTGATCACTACTCTTGTTCTCTGCACCAGAGGGTTAAGGCTCGAAGGACTGAGCTCTATGATTTCAATATCTTTGTGGATGTTAGAGGTGACCAAGATAATCGCAATTAACAGTGAAGTCATACCTGGGGACACTCTATTCGGGAAGAGTTGCTTTAACTCCTCCACCACAGTCTCTAGACAAGACAGTGACCTCCCTGCAAGACACCATTGCGTGGTCAAAGGGTAATTCTGCGCGATGAAGTGTGCACACAGTTTCCCAGTAAATCCAGTCGCTCCAAAGAGAACGATGTCGTACATGATTCTGTTTGTATTATTACGCATGAAGAATTGGAATGTGTTCGACGTAAATGTATAAAATCTATCTTTTATAAACCCTAGAGTTTTGCTCTGGTTCAGATGTCTAGAGAAACCGGAGTTCCGAGTTGAGCCTCTAGTCCTATGAAGTTACTCCGGAGTTCTTCGCATAGTTTGGATTCCAGTGTTTTTATACGTTGATTGAAAGTCACCAGAACCGCGGTTCCTTATAGCGCAGACACAGAGCCAAAGCCCACAGATCTAACACACTGTTAGATACTAGATTGACTATAAATAAATAAACTGGAAAATACGTACTAAAACGGTACTTGGAGGTTCTTATTCGGTGTATTTTAGAGAAAACATATATCTTTGATGTGAATCTTCCTAAAACAGAAATACATCACCTGGGGAATTTTGATCATGATCGGTAATTTTGCAATACAACTGTATCACACTTGATGGTAAATCATCTCGATAGTTATGTATGGAGACCTTGTAGAGCTCTGTACCGATACCGGTAATAAATACACCCATCCACAAAAATCAGAGTTTGAAAGTTATCACGCGCGAAGCTTCCACGCACTTTATTCCCACTCTCAGTATATAAGACACCCAAAAGGCCATGGGAGACCGGAATAATTTCCACGAGTTGTCTACCGAGCCGTACGGCATTTTCTGGCAAGAAGACTTTGTCGATGCCGAACACGAGCAACGACTCATCTCGGTCTTTTCCAACGAGCTAGAATGGCCTGACCGCCCCGGTCGGATATCACTGCACTACGGCTATAGCTTCGACTATAAAACATTCGGGATAGACCCCGATATTCCATACAAGGAATTCCCAGAATGGCTCCAACCTCTCATCCCAACAACTGAGGACCGACCTCCAGACCAGGTCTGTCTGCAGTACTATCCTCCAGGCGCGGGCATCCCGCCCCATGTAGATGCCCACAAGCCATATGATCAGCTATACGCGTTATCTCTTGGTGCGCCGGCGATGATGATATTCCGCCGGGGCGACGAACGTATCGAGGTTGACTTAACCCCGCGGAGCATGATGCAAATGAGCGGCGACTCGAGACTGCATTGGACGCATGGCATCAGGAAGCGGAAGAATGATACCCTCCCAGATGGAACGGTAAGGCCGCGCGGGAAGAGGTGGAGCATCACTTATCGCTGGCTCAGGGATGGGGAATGTGAATGTGGGAATCTGGAGCTATGTGACACAGCTCAGCGGAGGAATGGCATTGAAAAAGAGAAGAGATCGGTGAAGGCATTGGCGGAGCAAGCTGCGCTTCAGGAACCGGTTGTATAGATCCAGTTGAGATGGTTTTATGACTTGGACTGTGTAAATAATATTAGAGCGAAGTATACCTGGAACTCGTGTCAATGCTGAGGCAGAGGATGGATGGCTTCCTTCTAAAGGCAACATACTCGATATCCATCTTCTCAACATTTATACAGTCCAAGGCGGAAATGAGGCGCTGCTCATGCTGCTTCTCCAAGCAGCTTTAGACCTGAAGGTCGAAGGTGTCATGAAGTTATCAGCACAGGCATCACGGCAGTTGTATTGCCAGTCCTATATCGAAGCCTTCACGAGCAGCGGACGCAGTTAACAAGGTCGATAAAAGATAATAGACTGGACAGTCTGATGCGCCCACCATAATTGTATCCGCGCGCATTTTGGATGATAGGAGGGAAGTTGTTCTGTCGCATTCAGGTATCAGAAGTAAAAGGCAGTAACAGGGGAGATGAGGGAAGGCACGGACGAATGTGAGAATTGAATTTACGGATGATCACTGGAACATCTGAATAACTTGCATAAGAACCTGTAAAAGAGCCATGAGTGACCTAAAGAAAATCAGGGCGACAAGCAAAGTGATCCTGGCGGACTGGCGGGTTCATGAAATTTGGTATTTCTCCGACCATCTGTCCCAGGAGCCACTTTTCTACTAGTGAGATATTGGCATTGATAGCCACGATTGCTTTACGATATGACATTATTCCAGCCCATCGGCTCTGGAATGCAATACCAGGGAAGACTGAAGACTGAAGATATGAATTGACGGGGAGGTGTATTGATATCAGGTAGGGTCATGACTGGGAGGCCAGGGTAGCAAGGCTATGGGGTGGAGGTTGTATCAATTTCGAATAGGAAGGTCGATGATTTTGAAGCCCAAAGAAGTCCATGCTGCATTCGTACGGTGGACAAGTAAAAGACCTGTCACAAGAGAGAATTGAATATACACCATCCGCAAATTCTTCTTACATCTCCCCGTCTTTCGTCCAGTAACATTATACACGGCTATTTACAAGAAGGCTGCAATAACACAACCAATAAACGCGCCAGACACAAGTCTACTACCCGCATTGATCGACGCACCACCAGAGAAGATGGGGGACGAGGAGGGAGTGCTAGCAGTCTATTATAAGTCAGCCCTGAGTCTACCGGTAACAAGAAGAGAAACCAACCAAGCTTTCAGTAGGTTTTGCCGAAGGAATCAATGACGATGGGCGAGAAGAACCAGAAACACGCTGGGAGCTCACGGAAGTAGAGGAGCTCGTCGTATGAGCCGCAGTACCAGTGGACGAGGTTACCACACCGGTAGTCATAGCAGAATCATGGACATTCTCATGTGTAGACGTTGTAGTAGTACCTTCGGCAGACGTAGTGGTGGACGATGACTCGACCGGGGTGGCATCCAATCCACAGCCAGTAGCAGCCTTGGACACAGAAGTCCCATAGTATTTCCAGATGTCGAACTCAACAGCACAGTTCAAACAATCAGTCAGTTGGGTCTTGAAATCAGCGGTATCACAGTATCCGTCACTACGGCCGGCGATAATTACGCCGCCTGATCTGTCAGTTTCGATCATGACTTGTAGGATTATGGAATGTAGACATACCGCAGTCGGCGTGACAATCATACGCAGCAGTTCCGGGTTCCTGGCGTTTATGCAGAGGGACAAAGTCCGGGAATTCGAATGCGCTGGCACTGATTACAGCGCAGGCAAAAGCGGTAATGCTGACAAGACGCATGGTGGTACTAAAAGATGATAAAACGAGGGACAAATGTAGAATTTGCAATTGTAAAGACTGATGATACAGGCACCAAATTGACGGCACTTCCGTCCCTACTTATTGACCCACGGATGCTCCAAAAAAATGCATTGTCTTGGCTGAATGGTCATTTCGGAGCGAGAACTATCTAATGTGGTACGAGACTTTCAAGAATTGGAAAGTTTCCGGGTGAGATTACCCGTTACGGACATGTCTCAGAGTGAAGATGTGGAAGCGACCTCGGCAGCCGACTAAAGGCGACTAAAGCGGACCTATAAGACCCACCCATCTTATCTAATTGATCTAATCAGATCGGGATCCTGGTTTTTCTTCTCTGCAATCTCTGTCCGCGGGTTACTCCGACTTCAATGTACTAATTTCCTGATATTGGCAAGCCATTGACCCATAATCTATCTTGGCGCGTGACTCGTGACTCGTCCTCGATGGCTCTCTCACAGTGGTTCAACTCCGGCGAGGGGATTCCCGGCCATTACATACAGAAAACTCCGGCCCCAACGCGCTTGGCAGTGGAATCGGATCCGACCGAGACACATCCGTTCTTGAAAATCTCATATATCGGTCACAGCTTTCAAGCGACGTCGGCAGTTACTAGGAGCTTATAAACGACGATGTCTCGGTTTTGCATTGTTGGCTTCGAACCTTTTCTCGGAACAACGTCCTTCTATCATACCTTTGGGTAGATCAAATCTTTTAATATAATGATGAAGAACTACACCGCACTACTAGCTCTCTCAGCAATTGGAGTATGCGCTCATGGCGAAGAGGCGAGCACAGAGATGGGCCCAGCTGCCTTTTTGTGGCCACCCGATCGTCTCTGGGGTGCAGCATATGACAACAGCGCCCCGTGTGGCTCATCAACTGGGGCCGTGAACCGAACAAACTTTCCACTGAGTAATAGCATACCATTCTTTGAACCTCAAGAGGCACATATACTGACGAGACGCTTCAGTCAACGGCAAACTCGCACTTGTACTCCAGGACGAGTCATGGAATGTACAGGTTGCGATCTCTCACAAAAGCAGTAAGATAGCACGATCATTCTCATCTATCCTGACTAACTCTCTCTCTCTCTCTCTCTCTCTCTTAGACCCAACTACCAATGCCGATTTCGAGCCCTTCATTGACGGCTCGAGCCTTTCCGATGTCGAGCCAGGACATGAATGCTACTCCGTCCCCAACCCATCTGTTGATGTGGAAGAGGGAGCGAACGCTACTTTCCAGATCAAATACACCTCGGATTTCGATGCCGACAAAAATGAAACCTATTACGCATGCGCAGACGTCACTTACGTTGCGGCGAGCAAGTTCACCTACCAAGTCCCTTGTTTTAATGTGACAACAGACGAGTTCGCCGAGGTGACGACCACGGCCGCCGCCAGCTCTACTGCCACTGCAAAGTCGGATACATCCAAGAATACCAGTACCACGAGCGAAAAGAATTCTGGTATTTCAGGGGGCGCTATTGCGGGCATTGTGGTTGGGTCAGTGGCTGGATTGGCTATTGGGCTTGCCTTGCTGTTCTTCTATAGAAGACTTCTGCAGAAGTATCGCTTCTTCCGACAGAAGGCATCCACTCGGAATGTGGACTGGAGTGAGGAGGCTGCTAATCACAAAATGGAGGATGAGACTTCGATTGGGCTTCGCAAGATTAGATGATCTCGGTAGGAGTTTGTCTTCTAGATACTAGTTGTGGGAAGGGAAGTGTGCAGTTGGTCTGGTGTTGGGACCGCTAATGATTAATGTTCTTGTGTTTATGTGACTTTCGGGTTCTTTTGAAATTCGGTTCTATATCTTTATATACTGAATTCAACTTGCAAGTTGTTACATCTTTCTATTCGTGTCTTGATGTTGATAGCCGAAAAGGAGGCTAGTATTTGTCACACCCCGGATTCCAAGGTTGTAGAATTCTTACAGTAAGCTTGCCGACGGTGTACAGGGTATTCGGGTGAACAGGATGAAGGGACTAAAAGAGTAGAACGGTACAGTTTCCTCCAAAAATAAACAAAAACATACAACAGTGAGGATTCGCTGGTGGTCACCCACCCAACTACTAACTCACCGGCGTGTGGCTTAAGTACGGCTGAGCGGACGGGAAGCCCTGTTTTCCACACCCTATGGTCGTATGTATCAAGCTAAGCGTGGAAACGGAAAATAGCATGCGTGTAGATGATCCACCTACTGCCACGAAGCAGAACCTTTCCTATTTTAGTTTTGTTCAGGTTAATCATCTCGTCCAACCTGGACCAGGGAAGTGAGCTTCCAGGGCTCTTTGCCTGTACTTATGAAAAATCCATGCTACTATTAATGAATCTAAACGAAGCAAGCTGACCGCCGAACAGGGACTCTAGCAGGTTTGTGCCATCAATACCGCTCATAAGGGAGTTATCGTCAACTTCCCCCGAATTTGTACTTAACCCTCGACTGATGAACTCCTGTGTATATAAGCGAAGCCTCACTCGCTCCCGTAGATTGTGGAGAAAGGTCCACAGTCGTTTCTCTTTGCTATTTTCTTCTGCTGAATCGCTTTTCATCTCAACGTCGGCAATGGTTTCCCAGGCTTGTTTGCAAAGAATGTGAGTATCGACCGATAGATTAGAGGTATCTATTGTGGATAGCTCGTTGATTATATGAAGCATTCCATGCAGTTGGGAGTGCCGGCGAATGTGCCAATGGAACCGTCTGATATTAGGGTCGGCTAAAAGAGTTTGATAGGAGGAGATCAGGTCTTTGGCATTTCCCATAGCTCTGTTTCAGATTAAAATCGAGCACCGATTGGCAGTGATAGCATTGAGGGGGAAGGGGGTTATGACGTACCTTTTTCGAGACGGGCTCCAGTAGCTAGTATTGATGCCATCACGCTCTTTTAGGAATCGATGATATACATGGAGCCGGAGTTTATACCCACCAAGGCGACCAAGTTCCAGCGTGACTGTCTGAATAGGATCGCTAGCATGACAGTATTGTAGGTAATGTCTCTCGACCATTTCCACTGTTCCATCGAGGCACTTCTGGATCGTGTCAGAGCCAGATGGGGGGACAGGGGTTGTAACTAGCTGTCTCAGGCCGAGGGAAAGTTGGTAGCGAACGAGAGACATTGTCATATCGGTGAAACGTGCGTTATTTTTATTTTCCTGTGCTTCCTCGACAATATCCTCGTCGTTCATGTTCCCCGGCAATGCAGGCATAAGCGTGGTAGGCCAAGTTTGGATGCCAATAGACTCAGGATCTACACCACGTGCTTCGCTAGACATGAAGTCGAGGCTTTCAGGGCTATTAGACCGAGCAGAGGTAGCGTTGGCGTGCGCAATACTTACTGGATAATGACGTGCCAAAGTCGCCGGCGAACTTCGACAACAACGGCGCTGAATGGAGCTTGTGCTGGTTTTTGTATTCGCCTCCGGTCTGCCAGTGCCTGTGGATCTATATGGAGAGAGAATGATCGCGCAACACGTAGTAACAGACCAGTTAAGCAGTAATGGTATGGGACATCGGTTTCATCACACGTAATAAACTGAAATATGATCGCGCATTAGTGCACAAGAACAGGTGACTTGGGGTATCGATTCACGTACCAAAAAGAGACAGCAGGCCGAGATTGAGTGGAGACTAGGTCTTTCAAGGAGCTCGGATCGGATCAGACTCTGTTCGATGGCGAGCCGAAGGGCTTGTAAACAGCCCCGCTTGACATGTCCAGGGGCAGTTTCTTGACCTGCAGGCGATGGGCCCCAGTGCTCCTCCTCGGATAAGCTGGCGAGAGCACCGAATAACACGGTAAAGAGAAGCGCCTCGAATGCTGCTGTCGATCTTTTGTCAATTTCATTATCTTGTCTAATTTGGAGATAGTACTCTTGCATCTCCTCCAAGAACGTCGGCTTATGAATGATGCGCACAACTGGGTCCACCCGGTCGAGGAAGATGGCGTACAATCGCTCGGCCTCAGGTAGTGGTGGAATATAAGCATGCGGGTAAAATTCGGGGTCTGGAGCGACAAATAAATTTAAGGGTCGACTCGGCTGTACCCGTTTGAATGGTGGCTGTTCATCTTGGTTCGCGTCTAAGAGAGCGTTGAAATCGGGATGCTGTTTGAATGCCATTCTGTCAATATTGAGCTATGGGCCTGCGAATTCAAACTTGGGTTGCGCACCTGTGCAGCTAATTGCTTCCAGTACGACCCCGACAAGAGGCGTGGCTCACTATCCACAATATGAACATTACCCGCAGTAGAAACAGCAGACCCCTCTGGAGGGGAGCCCTCGGACGCGGTGCCCGCCAATCGCGCGACTACTGCCTCAAGATGACTTAGTCGCTGTGCAAGCTCGTTGTACCCCTCATTGCCTTCGGGCCTTGTTGAATTCGACTCAGTGGGAGTCGGGGCATATCGGCAGGAATGCCCATAACGTGCGCAGTTTTGACACTCGGGTCTTTCGCGACCGCAGCGAATCTTTCGCACTCGGCATCGCAGACATGAGTTGATTGTCCGCTTGGTAGCGGGGATCATTTGAGTCCTTGGTTCCCTGGCTGTCATAGGAGGGAAGCGAGTTTCTGAATGTGCGGGGCCAATTGGGAGTGTTGAAGTGCCTGTATGGTATTGTCCTTCTGATACGCACTAGAAGGGTTAGAGCTGTACCTGTAATACCAAGTAATCTCGGTGGCCCGTACGTTTGTGAGAATAGGCAACCTTAGAACCTCCAGGGCTTTTCCGATGCCTCCGGGCCCCCGGAATGGATCCATCTGCGGGGCCTCCCGAGCCTCTTACGAATCTTCGAACGCAGATAGCACCCATGGATTACATATTCTATTCAAACATTGAAACAATTTTCAATACATGAGAGATTAAAAAAATGTAATAACTATAAAATGGAAGGGCTCCAATATGGCACGTAATGACAAGTAGAGTGTTCTTATATAGGTTCTAGTTCTAAATTGACATTCCTCGCACACTCTAGACCTTGACCATCGGGTTCCAGCCACCCATTTGCACACGAGAAAAGATGAAACACAAAGCGCCAAGAGCCATCATAGCACCAGAAAGGCCGATCAACCCGCCCCAGTTACCAGTGTTATCAGCCACGGCGCCACTAACAGGAATTCCCACCAGAGCCCTTGAGATTGATCAGCCATGCCATTCCAATAACCATTATACTTTAAACACTTACCCAAATGCGAGACATATGCAGGCGACACCAAACTTGAGACCGAGACCGGTCACCTGTCCATCTACTAGGGCGACAACGCAAGGTGATAGTAGAGTGGTATATCCACCGGAGACAAATCCGTAAAATAAGGCGAAGAAGATGATTCCGCTGTTGGTAGGGAAGTAATAGACGGGAAACCAGATCGCTAGTAGTGCAATGGCGGAAAGTGTGCTGACGAGGACCATGACATTAAATTGACCAATGTGGTCAGATAGAAACCCCGGTATAATGCGTCCAATCATGGACCCAGCATTGATCATGGCAAGCGTATATTGAGCCAGGTCTTGCTTCATCCCCTGTTCCACAGCGATGGTTGGTAGGTAGTCGTAAGGAACCAGGAGGGAGAACGTGCAGCAGAAGACACCGAGACAGAAAGCTATCCATGGACCGAGATTGCGGCGCACATCAGAAGGCTTACTTGCGGGCTGATCGGGGGCCGTTGGACCTTCCGCGGAGCATGGTGGACCCAGATCATCTGTGTCATGCTCATGCTTTTCATCCGATTTCGTGGATTCCAAGGAAGGATTGGCGGTTGCTTCCCTTTCTTTGAGGGCAGCCATGCGCGTTGGAGGAAATGGCCCCTCACAGCAAATCACACCGACTATCATACAACAGCCAACGACTAGTGTAGACCAGTGGATCGCTGTTTTGAACCCGTGGCTATCAATCAAACGAGAGACCATGATAGGGAAAATCAGACCCCCAAAACTGCTCCCGGAACTTGCCAAGCCAACGGCAAGTCCGCGCTTTGTTGAGAACCATTGAGTGACACAAATAACCGCAGGAAGAGTTGTGCCAGAGCAGGCTAGACCAAAAGCGACCCCCTGGCAGAGCATAATCTGCCAGTACGTTTTGCAGAGACTAAGCAGACCGAGAGATACAATCCCCAGAGCAACGAACGGGGCCACCACAGGACGAGTGCCGTAGCGGTCTACAAGAGCGCCAATTGGTATGCCAACACCGAAAATGAGAAATACAGCGATGGTAGCGATCCAGCCCAGCTGAGAAGCTGACCGTTCTGGCAACATAACCTGTTTGTAGTATAGAGTGAAGACACCGCATCTATCACATGGTTAGATATCTAGGCCGCAACGAAGCATTTGGTTTTTGGATGAATATCAACCGAAGACTCACGCTGTAACATAGCCGTATGACGAGGTCTGCAATAGGAATGAGCCAAATACAGTCCGCCATGCCTTCCACCCACCATTCGGCGGCTCAAACTCGGGCTTGCTCGCAATAGACATTGGCAATAGAGATATTAATCGTTATTATTCAAGAAATCACTGAAAAATGTGTGATTAAGAATGAACCATGGGAAATTATATGTTATTTATAAGTCTTCATGCGAGAGCCATTGCCTAAGGGGGAACTCTCTGAGCCGGCGGACTTAACTCGAGGCTAGCCTGATTCCTACTTCATTGTACTTTGCACATGAATTAAATGGAGGTTCCAGTAGTGCAAAGCACTTCATGGCCTTTCAAATCACATCCATCCTGGTAGCTAGCGTCGGATGTGGGTCTCGCACGAAGGCGGCCGAGTTTGCCGAGCGCGCTCACTCCGACGGCAGGCATAAGCTTGGAAGGTATATCCACTAATTTACTGCATTTGGCATGGATAAAGCGAACTGTAATTTGTATGTCAAGCTAGAAATAAATGCAGAGTTTCAAATATGCCGTGAGCTAGTTTTTCTCGACTTGGTCTCGATTTTGCGAGTGGAAGAAATTCTTGAAGCCCTAGACTACTAAACTACTCACAATTATGGAGAGAAAGCCCTCCACATTACTTTCGTATATCAAACGAATTGTTGACTGGTCTCTTGTGGGCTTTGTCGAGCTAAGAAGCTCCATTGTTATCGCCAAAAGTCTTGTGCGAATTGTCGAGGAAGCAGAAGTACTTGTGTCTATGATGGACAGGTTGACACAAGTACTTGTCAAAAATGCGCCACATTGTTCTTCTCAGCTAAGCCAGCTCATCCTGCAAAACAGCACGCTTGGCGTGGAAACAAAGCTAATAGCATGCCACCGCATCTCTGCCAACATCCCAGAGCTGTTTAAGCGCGTTGACACCTTGGTATCCAGAAACTCTGAGGTATGCATAACCATGTGCCATGAACGGATTGAGCCAATTGGCAACTATTAAACTCGCCTATCAGGGACTGGCTTTGGAACTACACTCATTTATATGAGATTCAACCAGCATCCTCACAACCAGAGCTCAGCAGCTCTTGTTTTTGCAATGATTTGTAATCTATTACTTGTTTGAACTCGGGTTCTATTTGATCATTTTGTCCATGGTACGCATCTTAAGTCCGGTGTACTCCATGTGCCATCTACCCGCGCTATATAGGAAGAGTATAACCCTCGTCTACAGCTGTGGAAAATTCTCTTTCCAAGCACACTTCTGCTTCTTTTGGGCATTATTCTGAGTGCCGCATTAATATGGGCATGAAACTGGCCGGAATAGCTTTGGGCAGCACCTTCTGAAATCAAGGATCTACATATTACATACAGTCGCTTGGCTTTGGGGTTTCTTTATCATGATTTACCACCCTCTACTTCTGCCTTAGCAGAGATAAGTAGTCTCACATATCTCTATACCAACGCAAAAGGTCTTCCCGATGAAGTGCATTCACTACGTGCGGGAGCACATTTAATGGCACTTGCGATGCGTATTCACTGTTTAAATACAGCGCCGGCTGAGTGGATATGATAGTATTGAAATTGAAGGGTAAAGATGTATTTTGTGGTACATGGCCTCCCTTGATTGGTATAAAGAATCATAGCAGAAGGTTACGCTTAATCCCGCCTGCGATGTCAGTGGGAGGCTGACCGCTCACCAATTAATAAAGCAGTCTTTGGCGATAACTAAATGACTGTACGTACGGATGGCTGTTTGAGGGTAAAAATGGCTAAGTCTTTGTGATCGCCGAAGTGAAGCTAAACGCTCGGAGCCTAAAAAGGCACCGGAACTGCTTTTTGACATGGAAATCCCATAAACAGACGGAATAGGTAAATGTAAACAATCATAAACTCAAATATAAGGCCCATTATCTGGAAATATTCACTATTTCCGCGAATTTAATCTAAGATAATATCAAAAATGGAAGCAACCCAGCCCAAAATGCCTAGCCTAGGATATCATCAAAAACTGGCTCCAGTCTATCAACTGATGTCTTGTACAACTTGGGTAAACCAGTATCCTCAAATGCAACTGAACTGTGGGCCATATCCGCAACAGCCTTACCAGACAAGAATGCAACAGGCATACCATGACCATTGAATCCGGCCGCGATAAACTGACCCGGCTTTCCCGGAATACTACCAACATGAGGTAACGAGTCTGCGCTGTATCCCATAACTAGACCCAGGCATGGAGTTAGCAGAAGAAAAATATACCCACAAATCGATAGAATCGTGTAGACAGGAATGACACATACCACCAGCCCAGACATGTTTAATTTCCGCCTCGCTATCCTCCCACCCAAGGAACGTGCGTTGCATATAGCCATCGAGGTAATCCGCAGCAACTTTAATCAACTTCCCATCATCGGGGTTATTATACCACTCTCCCCGATCATCCTTGAAAAGATTCGATGCTCCGCCGACGATGAGCGTTCCGTCATTCCGGGAGATTTGATAAATATACGATCCCTTGCCAGATCGGATCACATAAGTACCAGGCAGGTCCTGGTGTGGTGCGCCAGGCGCCGCAGTTATCTGGCTACAGATACCCTTACAGGGAATGATAGCTTTGGAATATTCTGGAGCCAGGGCGCTGGTGAATGCGTTAGTCGCGAGGATAATCTTGCGCGCGTTGATAACACCACGACTGGTGGTTACTGGCCAGAATCCATCTGCGTTTGGGCTTTCCCCGATTTCAGATACCGGTGTGTTGGTCTGTAAGTTCAGGCCGTGGGAAACAGCAACACGGATGAGATGGGAAACGAGTTTGTAAGGCCAGAGATGGCCTGCTGAAAAACTGAAGCCTCCCTTGGCATCTCGAACATGCGCTGTCTTAATGCAAACTTCGTCAGAAATGATCTCGAAGATGGACATACTACCCCGAAAGCTCATTCCAACTTACATCTTTGGTCTCAGCTTGAGACATGTATTTAACGTCATCCATAAAGTCCAGTCCCTGCTCGACCAAAGAGTCGTAGAAGGTTTTCGCCGTCTTGAGTTCATCTTCATCTTGATACATATCATAAGAGCGGGTGAAAGTAAGATCACAATCAATGTTTTCTTTACGGACCAGCTCTTCAATGATCTTCAGGTGCGAGATTTCGAACCGGACGATCTCCGCTGCCGCTTCGATGCCATAGCGTTCGGTGAACAAGGCTGTTGCCGAATAAATATCTGGTCTCAAATGCCCACCTACAAAAAGAAAATGGAATGAGCTAGGCTTGTATATTTATATTGGAGGTTATGTGTGGGGCTCACCGTTGCGCCCGGTCGCCCCGGAGCACAACTCCCGGGCCTCAGCCAACACCACCCGGGGAGCTGGATTCTGCGGGTTCTCTGCGAGCAAGCGATAAGCGGCCGAGGCTCCGACATAGCCGCCCCCAATAATTAGGATGTCAGTTTCCTCTGGCAGGTCTGGTGTAGTCTGATGCTTATCAAGAGGATCTGGTTCTGTCCGCCAAAATGATTGGGTATACCCCGCTGCTGGTCGAGGGAAGCATTTTGTATGGGAGTTTGACATGATGATTAGTCGTCCAAAGGTAGTTTAGGAAGCGATTCAAACTCCAGAGATATGCAAATTCAAACACAGGTGCAATGCAAAAGAAAGGAGAAGTGGAGGATGTACAGGCAAAGCGTTATTGGCTCGGAGTGGGTGCGGTGCGCTGTAGCCTATCGCAGAGACGGACTATGCGGGGCTGAGAAAATGGAGCTAATGGGCTACTTTGAATGTATATTCTTGAACTTCATGGTATTGCTAATATTCTTAGGCCCATTGTTGAGGACTTGCTCGTTCCAGATTCGTTGAGCTACCATTCCCGGATTGCCGTTGTTGAGCTTCAAATGTCTCAATGACATCGGGGCAGCTGGATTGTGCTTTGGCTGATTGTCTAGCCATATATTCAGACTCTATCAATCGTGCTTTGAAAAGCTGCTTCCGAGTCTTGGAATGGACAGCGGAATGCAAGCTTTTAGCTAAGCCCTGCCCCGGATACGCTACTAAACCCAAAGCACCTAGAGACATTAGTATAATCCGCTAGTCATGTAGAGATAATGTGCGTTACAAACCTGATGCAGCTTTAGTGCCCATGCCAATAGGTCCTTTCACGAAGCCTTTGAGTGCGCCCCTAATTCCGTCTTTCTGGGCACCCTCATAGGGCTGTCGGAAGATATCAGTGAGTCCATGTGAGAACCCATGCGTGAAGTTATCTGAAGCTGCAGAAACCCCAGACTTGAAGTCCTTGATGTTGTCGTAGTCTTTCACCTCTTCGCCATAGAGTCTAGGAACAGCTCTCAGGCCATCGTTCACTGCTCCAGGTATGTCTACCAGAATGCCCTTGTAGTAGTAGGCTATGATCCTCCCCACGCTTTTGGCAGATCCCCCCACTGCCTTTCCCATAACCCTCCTCTCTTCATCGGTCAGGTTGCTTCCGGAAGTGCCTGAGATGCCATCTGATGGGCTTCGCTCGGGTTGGGGATTGGTAGACTCGATGACCACGAGCTCAGGCTCGCTCTGTTGACGGGCGCGACTGAACTCTTTGTAGGGCCGGATGACGACGTCACTGGATGCTGTGAGGATATCCTTGTACATGCCTAGTAAAGATGATGTGCCTCCCGTGATGGGATCCCATCGCCGAGTTTGAATGAAGATAGATTTACTCTCGTATCTAGTTCAATATCTGTGTTAGCATAGATAAAATATGATGACTGGGATATATGGTCTCACGTTTTCAGGTCCTTAACATCAATGAGAGAGTTTTCAAGCAAGATTCCCGCTGCCATTTTGGACAAATTCACAGGGGAATTGGCATTTTGTTTCAACTGCCATGTAGCAGGCTCAGAATCGAGAAACTGACATTTCATTCGATGGGTCGGTAAGTTGCGATGGAAAGATGCAGCAGCCGCAGAAACTCCAGCTTCTTCGCTCATTTCACGAGCAAGATTACCAGCTGCTGCTAGGGTATCAGTATGCAGGCAAAAGCGGATGGCTTCCGCTAGATTCTCTGCGTTCAAAGACCGGTGTGGTATGGGCATTGGTCCAACTCCACGGGATGCAACCATGTTTCCCCAAAATAGCTGACTATGACAATTTAGCGACAAAATGGGAAAGGCTTGCAGGGAATGACGTACTCTCCAAAGAATGGTACAACAAGAGAGGGCCTTCCAAATCGTAAACCACATGCTGTGGTTCCTGCTCCTCCATGATGTATAACTGCGGCTACCTTCTGGAATAGCCATTCATGCGGACAGTCTCCAAGATAAAAGATCTGATCGTCCGATTGTGCTTCACCAAGATTACTCCACCCACGGGATATAATTGCACGACCACCCCAGGACCTCACTGCGTTGACGAGTGTGGCAGTCATGGCTGGGGGATCCTCGATAACGATGCTCCCGAAACCGATATACACCGGCGGCGGCCCATTTTGAAGAAATGCGGCAAGGTCTGGAGGGGGTGTGAAGTCTGGAGGAGAGCGGAAGAAGAAGCCACAGACGTTGAGATGTGCCGGCCAGTCCGCTGGTTTAGGCATTAATGTAGGCGACCAGCAATAGGTGAAGGGTATCTTCAAAGTCTCTGCTAAACGGGGACCTTCGGTTGCTGATATAGGTTCTAGGTCGATGGTTTTTCTCCAATCATTGATAACATCACCGAGGCTATTGGGAGGTTAGCGTGTCGTATTAGGGATGAGCAGGGGTATCTGGTTATTACCCTTGCCATGTCAGCCATTCGACAATCCCGTAAGAAAGGTAATTGGCCATTTTCGGCTCTGTGGTTGAATATTTGAGGTTTGCCAAGGGATGCGGGAATGACCTTGTGCTGGTCCACGGCATGGTAAACATCATATGTAGAGGGATTCCAAGCGCCTGCGCGCAGTGAATATGGGCGAAACTTGGAGGGTTCGCGATAATAGCATCGGCCACAAAGGGTGTCTTCGTCACCGAATCATCCTGAATACAGGACTCCCAGCATCCCTGCAGTATCTGGCCTACCATAACACGCTTGCGTTGAATATCACCATCTTGGACGGATTTCATCTGTGGTATCAATCCTGGATTCTTCACCATGTATGCCATCAGCTCCGAAGGATCTCCTCCGATACAGTAAAATTCTAGACCGGAGTCGCGAACAAAACTCTCAAATACACCATGTGTGGCTAGTCTTACGCGGTGTCCATGGCGCTGAAGCTCGTTGCCTAGTGCGACAAAGGGCTGGACGTCGCCTCGACTGCCAACAACTTGAATCACAATGTTCAGCTCCAGACCACATCCAGCATCGCCTGAAGGTTCTGGTTGTGGCTGTGTTTGCTCTTCCGTATGCAGAAATGGTATCAACTTCGACACTTCCCTGCCCACTTTAGAGTCCAGGTCGATCTCAATCCGTCCATCATCTTTGAAAAATCAGCAAACGGTTCTCACAGATGAGGCAGAAAGATGAGCACCTTGAACATTTGTTCCATCCTGAGTAAATCGGTTGCGTGCAAGTGTAGAAGGCCGGCGCGGTGGTTCTTCCATGATTGCAGCCGGATGACATCACACGTGGGAAGATCAAGATCTTTCCGATATAAAATATTCGTCAGACAGCTATTTGTGTGTGGAATCTTTTTACAACCCCCCGTGAAGGATCTAATGATCTCAAAAAAAAATAAAGCAGTATATCAAGCGAAGTCACAAAACAAGTGAAGACCATGGTAGCTCCGATGCTTCTGGGCCTATGACGGGTGGGTCTCCGGGGTTGAGGCACGTGATAATTAATCATATCCAATCACTGTTCATCCTATAAACGCCATATGACGACATTGCTGAGGTAAGGCATCAATGTTTCCAAGGTTCTTGTGCCTACAACCCAGATTTCACTTTGTCATATATCTGATCTTGAGAGAAGCAGATATCCATTTTGGGCAAAATGAGAGATAACTTGACTCGGGTATCAATATTTTGTCGAAGGCGACATCCTGCTCTATCTAGTATATATATTGAGTAGGCAAAACCAACTACTAGCATGATGAACTTGGGCTACTACAGTAACAATTTATATTCAGTCTCTGTAAATTCCAAGTTTTTGTCTTCATTTAGGCAGTTTTCCATGTTTTTCATATTCTCTTTCCAAATTTATTTACTTTTATTCCAGAGATGCTCAAAACATCGTCCAAAACATTAGGATCATTTGGATCACTCGCATTTAAGCATGGATATTCAGAAATCGTGAATTAGGAGTGGAGAGCCAAGAAGTCGGTGTCACTGTTGAGGACATCCCATACCGAGCTATCCAGAGATAAATTAACATCAACAGCACATGGCAGACTGGGACCAGCCAAATAATGTCCGTTAATCTGGCGTCGGGCCAACTGCTCCTCGGTTGACATGATAATTGCGTAACCATCCACCCTATGGCTTTCACTGAAAGCCGGCGACACCAGATCGGGGGCAACCCGCCTGCCATTAGCGGCGACTTCAAAGTCAACCCCAATGTACGTCTTACCCCTCGTCCACTGGGTAGCGAGGAAGCTACCATCTGGCACCATGTTCTTGGACTTGACATGACTTTTGTTGGGCTGTGCGGCAACCCATTCAAACTGTCGCTTAACCTCCTCCATGTCAACCGAGCGAACTGCACCATGTACCACCCGAGTAACCTGCCAGAGCGCGCCCCTTGCAAGTAATTCGTGCGAGGCGGAAGTTGTGAGACAGTGGACGGCATTTGGAAAGTAGCGTGCGGGGAGCTTCAGACGGGTGGAGTCGCGCATGTCCATAGTTATCCAAAAGCCACGAAGTGACTGTAGTGAGTCTAGGTCGGATGTGAGTCTCCCACCACGCAGAATCCGAATTCGCGCTTGGTAAATTCGTTGGTAAAGGTAAGCCGAGACGACCTCGAACGTGGTGAATGAGGTTTTTCCCTTGGTGCTGGGATCAGTTGCAGCATTTTTGAGTGAGATCAGATCTTGACCCTGAAAGCGCAGATGGCAAGCGATGACAGTGGGAGGGACTAAAGCTTTATGCGTGTTCGTGGTGCTTGTGTCTAGGTAAAAGTTTGGAGGTTTGAATGCAAGGGCTGTCTCCTTCCGACTGGCCGATGGGCTATTTGTTCCTCGAAAGTGTGAGATAATTTCAGGGGGAGAGATGAGTGTTGGCGGAGAAGAGTCGCGCAGCTGTCTGTAGATATCAGCGAGGTCGCGCACGAGCTGCATAAACCCAGTGGCATCGCAGACTAGGTGATGAACTCGAATGCCGAGTGCGACGCCTCCACAGCGAAACCGCGTGTGCTGGATGGCGAAGATGGGATTGTGGGAGGTAGCCCCCTTTGTCGCATGGAAAATAGGTAAAAGTGCATTTCCAGAGTCTGGCAGTTTGCTTACCAAGATACGGGCGGAAAGAGCAGATGCGGCGATATTTCTGAGCCTTCTGGGGCACTCTGCCTCCCAAAGCTCAGCGCCGGTGCCCAGATTACCGATTTCTGGTGCTTGGCTGACTGTATTCTGCCGAAGACGGCCAGTCAAATGTGGATAATAGTCCAGGAGGTGGGATACAGCCACCTTCAACCGTTCAACCGGAAGGAAGTTGTCATCTGGTAGCGTTGTTGGTTTCTTGTAGACGAGGATGGCCTCGATAGTCAACCTGGCGGGCACGGTGTGGTCCATTGGCCCTAGGCTAAAAGGAGACTCGAGCGTGGCGATAGTCGCATCATTGGCGCAGTTAAGCGTGTGCCGCGTAGAAACGCGGACTTGGTCGAGTACCATCGCTGCGATTGGACTAAGCACAGAAAATGATCACGAGATAATCAAAATGAATAAACACGCAGATGGTGAAGGATGAAAGATGACAAGGATAAAAGAGGATGAAGATGAAAGAGTGAAAGTTTGTTCTGCTTAAAGCAATTTGGGCAACTGTCACTTCATCCCACCTTTACCTGCGTTGTTGGGATGAAGCTTTTTGACCCCTTCAATAATGGAATACAAGAACATCTGGCATCTTCCAACAGTTACTTTGGCTGCATAGACTATCAAAGAAATAAATATAGAAAATCAAAGAGATGCAACTCCGTAGTGTAAACACATATTGAACAAAGAAGCGGACCCATAAATGCTCTTTTAGGCTCTTCACAAAGACAGCCAAATCCGGGGAGCTGAAGTCCTATAATTGGTATCGATTGTATGTGAGATACTTTGCAGAATAATTGAAGTCTAGAATCCAAAGTTCATAGAATCTTTGACATATATGAAGTAGGACTATATAAAGAAGGTACCATCTAGGTAACGTCTACCTTCCCTTTTTCGGCTTGTCACGCACCCCAGTTCATCACCTTCAACCACTGGCAAAATATAAACACCTGTTGTGCGTAAGCAGCAGCTGCATGGCAAAGTATGGTGCAAGTCCTGATCTCTGGAAGTCCTGATCTCTGGAAGTCCTGATATTTAATGGAAACACCATAAGATCTTGATGAATTGGGGTAGAAAAAGGGCCTCATAACCTGCTGTTCTCTAAAGGAGAGATAGGAAGAAGCTAAATTTCTCCGCTATATAATCTATGGGAATTTATACTGTCTGGCAAACAATCGTCAAACAATTGCTCAGTCTGTAGCAAACAAACAATTGGGATGGTCCAATGTCCCAACGATTCCTGCCCGCCCTCCCTAACTTCATCTCTTTTATTTCTTCCTTTCTCAACACTTAGGGTCCACATTACACATCGTGGTTCCTGTATATTCAACAGATGTCTGCTGTGGTCCAGCGAAGGAAGCACCCCCCGAGAACGCTAATGGGTCTCCACTGGTCACTCAGGCTAGGCTGTAAATGGCACGAAACAAGTACATGCGGGCTACCGACTGGCGATCTTCGGGCATCTGAGACGCTTTTTCTATGACCTCTTTTGATACAGACGGGACGTGTTTGGGTGCTCCCGTTGTCCGCCGGGAGCCGAACCAACCTTAGAATGGGATCTGCTCTCATCTCCTTCCCAACTTTTGGAACCTTTCTACATAGATAGCTCTCTGTTGTCCAAAGAACTTCCCGAGAACATTTGTTTTCTTCGATGTTCCCATTTATGGCCCCACATATTCCTGGTCTATCCTTTTCGTTGTGCGCCATCCAGATCTTTCTATTATGAGCTTGACGGCACTCGCTACTAACATGAATCTGCGTAGGTGGCGACGACTTCTGAAGTGTGAAGGGGACAATTTGTCATATGGGTGCGAGTGAGAATGACATACCATATCGGACGCGGATTGTAAAGTCTCGTTAGTGATACTATACTCGTAATATGTGAAGAATGAATATACTCTAAGTCTAAAGATCATTTTATCTTTTTCTACGAGTTATCACTACCCCGCCTCGCTGGGAATGTAACATCAGCCTCCTGTCTGACTTTGGAATGTAGGCACCGGTGCCTAGCTAGTGCCTAGTTAGTACACATGCGGCTTTGGTCAAGACCGCAATGACAATAAGTGTTGACAGCTACATGCGGCACAACTCTCATTATTGCGACTGATGGCTTGTACAACCTTCGCGCGGACAACACAACAATTCTTCCAGTAAAAACTCCCAGACAGATGTTGATAAAACTGTGGGTCACTTTTAGTCATACATAGTATATAGTTATATATGTACGACTAAAGAGAGCCGCTGGTGAGATCTGACCAATCAGTGACCAAAAGTTTGCGGACGGCGCGGGGCGGCTCCGACCAAGAGATCCACTTTGGTGCGGCTCCGACGTGGGGACATGAATGTTCATCCAGATATTTAAAGGCTTCATGTCCATCTCAATCACAACTTACCATTCTTCATTCCTATTCGGCTTTAGCACAACTATATTATGTCCAATCCTTCAATCGTCATTGTGCCAGGCGCATGGCACCGGCCTGCACACTTCGAGGGCCTCATTGATGAGCTTGCAAAGATCAACTACGATGCAGAGGCCGTTACCATGCCTTCTGTGGATTCTAGTCCGCCACTTGCTACCTGGGACCAGGACGCACAGGCCGTCCGAGAAATGATTATGAGCAAACTGGATGCCGGAAAGGACGTCGTCGTGCTCGCACATTCATTTGGCGGCATCGCCATGTCCGAGGGAGCCAAGGGCCTAGGAAAAAAGGAGCGAGGTGCGCAAGGTTTGAAAGGCGGGATTATCAAGCTGGTCTACATGTGCGCAATGGCGTTGCCTGAAGGCCAGAGTCACATTGGACACTTGGTCCCGCAGACGCCTGAAGAGGAAGAGGTTGAGCGTCAAGGCAAAGAGCTGGAGTTGAAGTGCGGCGGGTTAGAAGTAACATCGGTATGCACACGGGATTCTTACCTTTATATCTTCAAGGCTAATCACACCCAGGACGGAGCAATGCTGCTTCCGAAGGATCATATCCACCTCATCTTTTATAACCGCTGCGACCAAAAGGATATCGACAGGGCCGTTGGATTGCTGGGCACATTCCCCATGGGCCCATTAGCCGTTCCTGTCACGTACACTGCCTACCGTGAGATTCCGAGCACATACATTGTCTGCAAGAACGACATGGCATTGCGGGAACCATTCCAGCGGAGGATGATTGCGCAAGGGGAGGGCTGTTTTGAGGTGGAGGAATGCGAGGAGGGCCACTCCCCATTTATGAGTAATCCAGGCTTTATCGTCGATTGTGTTCAAAGGGCAGCCGGAGAGAAGGTCTAGAGATGGGACGGTGTCGACTAAACCAGGCCGACATCTCTGTCCGCCCAGAGATTTCCAGTGGTATAATTTGCCCTGAGCTGTGTACGATATTTGTATTTTTTGATGTTTTATGATGGTTCTCCTCTCTTTCGATTGAATGTAGTTGTATTTTAAATGTCGGAGTATTCCTATTGTATAATGTATAGGTCCAATCAATGATATTCAACTCTCTATATTGCTGTATCCACTATTCCGGCAATTTATACTATCCCGATTACATTAGAAATATTGCAGTAACTATATTTAGGATTAATAAATCCTCCGGTATACCGGCGTAACTGGACATTTGAACATCAACCTCATACTTCAGGCGTATTTAAGGCATCAGTGGGGGCGCGGAACGGAGAAATAGTCCAGCCGCGTCAGGAATAACCTCAATGCAGTGGACGCTACCGCGGCCTGTAGTTAACATGTAGACACGGAATGCCTGGAGACCTCAATTCTCCAGCGGCGTCGACATCTCCCGTAAATCAACCGCGGCGCCAAAACACAAGTTGTGATCCATGCAGGCGTTCCAAGCGACGCTGTGTTGTGCAGTCCAGTCCGGACGGAATTTCTGATGCGATCTGCGGAAATTGCAAGCGTCTGAGACGTCAATGTACATTCGAATTCGCTATATCCCAGTCCAGTCCTTTTTCCCACAGGCGGCAGAAACGCAAGTACGGGGAAAGCAGTGTATCAACCACGCAAAATGAATCGAATGACATCGATACAACGATCGAGGATGTCGCTGGAAGCCCGAGCCATCGATTCGATGCTACCTCTGTCGCTGACCAAGATATTCTGGCGGCTTGGCTGAACCTTGATTACGATGGGATTGTGGCCGATAGCGCCAACGCGTTTTCAACCAACATCGAGCCTTCTGACTCATGCACTGCGCTTCGTTCTGATTACATAGTGCCAGCACAGGCCCAGGGTGGGGGTCAGGGTCAACTGACCCGCTTCCACGAAGGCCAAACCACCGGGTCAAATCATCACCGACCAGTTGTTGGCCTGTCATTCAGCAGTCCCATCCACCTACTAAATTCCGGAATAGACGCAAAGATATTTGGTGATCGTCTCGCCCGGATATATGAAGCAATCGCAACAGCGAGTGCGTCAAGGTTTTTGGACTATGACTGCAATCTCTATGCAACTGGGAGTCGCTACCGGATGGGAGATAGTGACTCAGGAAGCTCAAATGGATCGGCACCTGCTAGGTCAACCGTAGATTCGACCGCTATCTCTCCCCGATATGGTCTTCCGGTATCATCGCAAGCACTTCCTTATGACATTTCATTGCTTGGAAGTGTTCGGTTCCTTGATCATTTGGGCGACCTCTATGGTAATCGACTGAACTCGGTCGCGCGGAAGAAATCAGATGAGACTTTCAAAGCAGTCCTTCGGGTATTCTCGATGCAATGGTTACCGAGCTCCGCTCATGATCACTCTTCTCGGAATTTAAAGTCTGGAGAAGCAGGAGACTCTTCCTTGGACGCCTTCATAGATGCTTGGGTGCGAGCAAGATCACTTCTCAGCGATGCGTGCGAGGTTCGATCATTTCGAGTTGTATTGGCAACCCTCATGTTTGTTGGTATTGTTATACCAACTAAAATAACCGACAGAGAGGATCTCGCACCGAACCACTTTCTTGACACGGCTTTGCAAAAGTTATCTTACTTAGATGGACTTGTCACACAATACTGTGCTAACCTGGGACCGTCATCTACATATGGCGCTCTGGCTGAAGCAAGCTTGAGTATTGTCCGGTGGACTGCATATATCCGCGACACGGGGGCAGCGTTAGCGATGGATCGTAAGTGCAAACTTCCAGACATATGGGGTACTACAAAAGGTCAGTGTCCTGGTATGGAGATATTGGATTCATGGCAATGAACTAAGACTGTACAGTCCTTTCAAACAAAGATGCCGTGGCAGCGTTGGCAGTCTCTCAAAATATCCTCGAGTTGGATATCAATGTTCAACATATCTGCCGGAAAGCTAGTGCAGAAACATTCTGTGTCTGGAGGCAGATTATAAACATCAAAACCGTTGCTACCCAGACGTACGGCACTGTCAATGAGCGGTCATCGTCAACAATTGAAGCAATAAAGTTGAGCGTGGCGGCTGTCCGTGACTTCAGCGAAACATTCCAACCTTTCATCCTTCATTGCATCAAAAATTTCCATTGCCTGTCCACGTGTCCTAGAATATCCCTTGGTAAGTTACACTCTTACCAATTTGCCCACTTATATTTTCTCTCGCAGTTCTATCGCCGATGTCTCTCTGACAGGTCTTGCCTTAGTTTCCCTCGTGATGTTCTGGAACCTTGGCATTTTTCTCCTCGCGGAGGTCTTCAAAAAGGTGACCAAAGATCTTGATCGCTCTTTCAGCCAAGAAATAGAGCTAGCCGTCCGGGAATATCAGCGGGACGCAACCTCGTGCGTGACGCAGGTCGTCGAATGCGTATTGAACTTACCCGCCGAGGAAGCCTTCAATCTCCAAAATGGACTAGGTGCAGAAGTCCCACTCACGGCCTATCATGTCACTCCCAGTTTGGCTGTTACGGCCCTTCAAAGAGCCATTGAGAATGTGATAGACCTGCAGCTGTACTCCAATTGTGATGCTGGAGTATCAGACGACGATGCACACTCTTTGATACCAGACGGGATATGGGATCGGCAAATCGATGTTCTCATGAAAGGACTCATGTCGCTTGACGTTACTATTGGCGGGTCACAGACCTGTGGCGTGGCCCTCAGGGGGTTGATGCACAACCACGGGGATATACTATCTGAGTGCTGGATTTCAGGGTTTGACTCATGACATGTACACGAGGCGGACACACAACCGAGGGACCAAGGACGCATGAAATGAGGGGAATGAATAGGTGACTGTTGATCGACGTACGTCGGAAACAAGTACATCCTGTCGATATTTCTAAGATAGAGAAGCGTCACAAAAGGGATAGTAAACCTAGCCCGGAGGCTTTCATTCAAAGTTCCGATTGGCTCTAATTTTATCGAGCTACGCTACACACTCACACACATGCAGACCCTGCACGCTACACTGTGGCGCGCTTGCTTTCGATTAAATTGAATCTGCCCGTGGCCAACTTAAGTGTCGACTGTTCCTCTCAGGGTCACGGTTTTACCCACACAAGCTGGACATTTTCGAGGCCATGGGAAATGACCTGCTGTGTGCTCAATCCCGTTTTCATGGTATCACTTGATTTCAAGGAAGATCTAGGCGAGAAGGACAAGGATTAGACATAAGGCAAACCTGTCTATTGGTTCATGGTAGAAGATGACACCAACAACAATCCTGGCCCGAAACGCCACTAAATGCTTGGCAACGGCACCGTCAGTCTCATCTCAAATTCTCGGGCTGAAGATTAGAAATAGGTTGACACCATGCAGCGCTACTGGTTGATAATATAATTACGTCTCGAGTCAGGGAATATTTCGAGTTTCTTTTGGCGACTCTACATGCACCCGCAATGATTAACAAGCTGGGCTTCAATGGAAGGCCCCCAACACATGCATATTCCTCCCCTCATGCACGGCAGAGAATTCCATCGCATGTCTTGTCTTTTCGAATTGCAGATCTGCTACAAATACCCCTCGTCTATCAAACCCACTTTCTGAAACCAATGAGCATTGAGACTAAGTACCGACTAATGCAAGACGGGGGGTTCCAAGGAATCTATGCAGAATTATGAAGTACCACAACACGGCTGGCCGGCCCGCTAATGTCCCTTACCGAGGTGCTTTGATTCGCCCTACTCCCAAATGGAACTACGTCTCCGGAGCCAAGTGTACAATGAGCACACCTATGGTCAATCGGTGGGGTACTGCACGTTGAACACATGTGATGAAAAGACCGAGAGGTTGTCAATGAAGAGGTTTGCCCCGCTGGCAAGGAAAGCAGGCTGTACGCCATCACCTTTCACACTAGGGAGTATGCACACAGCTCAAGTACAAATATCGAGACAATCCAGGTCGATATGCTTACGATCTCAAGGTATCGTATCTACTACAGCCCATCGTGACTATGGCACCAGTATCTTTCGACCTCTTACAGATTCCCTTTTACGGCCTTGTCGCTGGGGCTGTCTTCATTACTTGGTCTTTAACGAAGAGTATACAAGCCTTCCACAGTATGTAACCGTTACTCATTGACAGTGAGCCAGAACTCAGACTGAACACTCATACAGGATGGAGCTACGCTCGTGAGAACGGCTGCGAACCCCCTGCGCACTCAGTGTGCCACGGCTTGTTCGGCTTCGGTATGGCCATGGAACTAACCAGAGCCGGCCCCGAGCATAGATTTCTTGAGCTTATCCGCGGCTGGCATCAAAGCTACGGTCCGACATTCAAGGCGAGAATGGCCAATCGAAGGCTCATTTTCACTACCGAACCACAGAACATTCAAACAATCCTCGCGCTAAAATTCAAAGACTACTCAGTGGGTTCGACTCGTCTAAATGCAGTCCGCCCATTCTTGGGCAATGGCATCTTCAGCGTAGACGGTAGCGCGTGGGAACATTCGCGGGCTCTCCTCCGGCCTAATTTCTCGCGCACTCAGATTAACGACACTGAGTTATATGAGAGCCACATTGTCGATCTCATTGAGCAAATTCCACGAGACGGATCAACCATCGATTTGCTCCCACTGTTTCTCAAGGGCGTATGTTATCACTTCCTGGCATTTTTCAAGACATGTGACTGATCAAGAGCAGACCCTTGACACCGCTACCGAGTTTTTGTTCGGAGAGTCTGCTCACACGTTGCGCAAAGAAGGGTCTGCTGCGGGTGCAGCGTTTGCAAAAGCCTTTGATGTAGTCCAAGGCGTGACTGCCCTGCGCTTCCGTGTCGGGCCTTTGGCGATGTTCTACCGCAAGAAAGGATTCAACAAAGCAGTGAGAGATATCCGCACCTATGTCGATCGATTTGTTCAAAAGACGATCGATTACCGTGTCGCAGTCGATAGTGGGCGCAAGGTTGATGAAGATACCAAACAACTGACTGACAGTCGATATGTGTTTTCCTACGAGCTGTCGAAGCAGACACTTGACAAGACCAATATTACAGACCAGATATTGAGTATTATGTTTGCTGGTCGCGATACGACTGCCAGCCTACTGAGTATTGTGTTCTTCATTTTGGCTAGACGGCCTGATGTGTGGGACAGACTTCAAAAAGAGGTCGTTGCTTTAGATGGACAAAAGCCATCATTCGAAGTTCTCAAATCGATGACCTACCTGACCTGGGTTCTGAATGAGAGTAAGCAACCCTCCTTCCAACTCTGTGTATGCCGTCCACTAATTAGTCTGCAGCTCTACGTATGTACCCAATTGCCCCCTTCAACATACGCGAAGCCAAGCAAGACACATATCTTCCCGTCGGGGGCGGCCCGGATGGAAAGTCCCCCGTTCACGTACCCAAGGGTCACGAGGTTGTCTTCAGTGTATACACAATGCACCGCGAAAATGAGATATACGCGCCCGATGCGGATGAATTCCGGCCTGAGAGATGGGAAAGTCTCAGACCCGGTTGGGCGTATCTCCCTTTCAACGGAGGTCCTCGGACGTGCATAGGCCAGCAGTTCGCATTGACGGAGGCTGGATACACTATTGTTCGGATTATGCAGCAGTTTGAGTCAATCGAAAATCGAGATCCTAATCCCTGGACGGAAAATTTGGTGTTGACGTTATCGAACGCTAATGGAACGAAGGTTGCTTTGAAGCCTGTTCAGAACTGATCAGGAGAAACGATTATGGTGCCAATATCTCAATTTTCTTTTTTTTTTGCTGTTTGTTCTAATCCTTGTAGCTTGAATAAAGCACTATGTTACTGTATTATCAAAATCACAAGGGTGTGTTCTTGGATTCGTGATCAGGTGCATCAGGTGCTGAGTCCACATTTGCACTTCTGTCTTTCTGGGTGCCCCGTCCCGTGTGTTGTTTACATTTTGAGTAGAACCGGAGGTTGTAAAACGTTGAGCCGTGAGCGGTAAACTGGCTGTTTAGACTTTTCAGCCTGGGGCCTGTGGAAACGAATGTCTCATTAGGGCGCCTAAGCCATTTACCCAGGCAGAAACATTTCTTTCACGGCCCACAACCTGCCACCCAATCATGACAGACGAACAAAATAGTCGGCTTTAGTTAGCAGCTTTCGAACTTTCAAACTCCTAAGGCTTTTTGGGTGTCTTCTCACGTGTTTTTTTTTTTTAGCTATCCCTCTCTTTCTAGTATCATAACTAGGAGGATGAGAATAATTAGCCGCAGAATATAGGATATAGTAAGAATGTTGTAAATATGCACCTAAATTTTTCATATAGAACATGTGGTAATATTGGTGCCCTAACTGCCACACTAAGATGATATCGCCCTAGGAAAACGAACACCAGAAAAAGAAAGCCCCTACGGGCCTTTCCGGGCTAAGTGTGGAGATCTCCATCCACAAAATTATTTTCTATACCGAATGAAAAGATCACGGATGTGAGAAATCAGAGTTATAACACATTATCTATCCCTAGCCTTTGGAACAGAGAAAGGCAGGGCATACATTCTAAATAGGTCAGAAATGCACTGGTGAGGACCATCTTTCAAGCTTTCAAAGTTCCGAGCTATAGAAAACTTGAAAGCTTGTACATGTAGCCAAGCTTCTCTCCCGAAAACCACTGGACGTATAACCTTGGTTTATCTGACAATATTTATCTGATCGTAAACTTATCTGATCATAGATCAGATTTATCTGATCACGCCACACGGGCTGAAAACCTTGGAACCCCACCCTAATGTTTATGTGGGTATGTACCTGTTATGTTTAACCGCGGGAAACCCTCGGGATAATTTTCTACTGCACGGGTTAAACTTCCTTTTACCCCTTTTTTACCACCCATATTGAGGCCTCAAGTCCTATAGGCAACCTTCTCTTACACGGACGAAAGGGTCTAGAATTTGATCTAGGACTACGAGAGCTTAAAAAGCCGTCTCCGCCCTTCCACCCATTCATTCTGTGTTTTTTCGATCCCGCAGGCTTCCGCAACCTACGCGGTGCTTCCAAGCTCCATGGATTCGGACACAATGACCACCATTAAAGGTGCCACCACGGAGCACCCACAGCCATTGAACACGGACGGGTCAAAGGTCCCAGATAACGAGATTCAGCAAGATGGTGTTCAGATTGCTGAAGCAGTCACAACTACGTGGTCCCGCAAGCACCTCATTATTGCTTATGGCAGGTGAGCAAGCTTAATTAAAAACTTTGTTCCTAAAAGACAGATTTAATGCGAATATAGCATGTGGCTGGTGTATTTCGTCAACAATCTCAACAGCAGTCTCACCGCAAATCTCTCCGCGTACATTACGAGTGAATTTTCGGAGCACTCACTATTGACCGTGATTTCTGTGGTAACCAGTGTCATGGGTGCGGCATGTTTGATGCCCATCGCCAAAGTCCTGAACCTTTTTGATCGAACCGTTGGATTTGTGATCATGATTTTGATTGCAATCATGGGTTTGATCATGATGGCTGCTTGTGACAATATTGCGACTTATTGTGCTGCACAGGTATGTTTTCATCACACCCTCCACTGCCCGGGGTCAAAATCACTAATTGACCGACAGTCTTTTTATACTGTTGGCCTCACCGGCGCCATTTTCTGCATTGACGTGATAACCTCGGACACCTCATCGCTTCGTGATCGAGGTCTTGCTTATGCCTTCACCTCCTCTCCTAGCATGATCACAGCCTTTTCCGGCTCCCCTTTATCCAACCAATTTCATGAAACCAATTGGCGATGGGCATATGGGACGATTTGCATCATTCTCCCTATCGCTGCACTTCCTTTAATTGTTACCTGGGAACTGGCTAAACGAAAGGCCGACAAGCAAGGTCAATTACAATACAAACAGAAGATAGCGCGATCCTGGCAAGCAAGCATTTGGTACTACGTCATAGAATTTGATGGTGAGTTCACGTTTCAAATCGGTTCCCTGCATCTTTACTCACCACTCTTCACTCCGCACAGTCATCGGAATCTTCCTAATGATAGGAGGCACGATTCTCTTCCTGACATCTTTCAATATCGCCGGCAACACCGAAGGCCAGTGGCAATCACCCAAGATCATTGCTATGATGGTTGTGGGATTCTGTGTTCTCGTGGCATTCGTCGCTTACGAGCGATGGCTGGCGCCAAAGCCTTTCATTCCATTCCATCTAATCACCGATCGCACTGTTATTGGCGCATGTCTACTGGATATTACCTACCAGGTCTCTTATTATTGCTGGGCCAGCTATTTCACCTCCTACCTCCAAGTCGTCTACAATACAAGCTTGACACAAGCCGGTTACATCAGCGCCATTTTTGATTTCATGGACCCGGTCTGGCTTATTGGCTGCGGCTTTCTCATCAGAGCAACTGGTCGCTTCAAGTGGCTCCTCTGCTGTGCCTTACCTCTCTACCTCCTGGCAAGCGGTCTGATGATTTATTTCCGCTCACCAGGCCACAGCGTGGGATACATGTGCATGTGCCAAATCTTCCTCGCAGTAGGTGGTGGAACATTTATTCTGATCGAGCAGGTTGCTGTTCTTGCTGCAGCCTCGCACGAAGACTATGCCGCCATGTTGGCACTTCTCAGTACGTTTGGAAACATTGGTGGTGCAGTGGGAAGTAGTGTGTCTGGCGCTATCTGGACAAACACGCTTCCTGTTAAGCTGCGTGAGTACCTTCCAGCCGAATTGAAGGAACAGTGGTCGGATATATACGAGTCGTTGGACATACAACTCAGTTATCCGGTTGGCTCTCCTGCTCGCATTGCTATCCAGAATTCATATGCATTCAGCCAGCGATACATGATGATTGCCGGCACGGCGGTAATGGGACTTTCAATTGCCTGGGTGCTTATGATGAGAAATATCAAAGTCCAGTCTAACAAGGATCTTTCTAAGGTGCTTTTCTGAGTGGCTGGTCAAAAGGAGACCACTTAATTCCGATAGACCCTTGGACTCAGGGAGTGGAGTGGATGGTGCAGTGTCAAGTCTCGATTGACGGGATGAAAAAAAAATTATATCAACTTAGAGCGGTGAAGGGGCAGAGCAGGGAAGAAATGGTATATACTGAGAGCTAGCTTCCCCCTTTGTTTTATTATCACGCCTAATGTAGACGTGGTGTTGAAATATTCTTGTGCGTGGTGAAACGCTATCAAATAGAGAGTGTCGGTAGCTGTCGGTTTAATCGGTAGACCCAAGTAGGTGGACAAGAAGTGGCAGGATGTGAGTAGTAGAATAGAAGGGAAAAGTTCTCGAGCTACAGACTAAATACCAAAACGAGAGTAAAGACTTTTGTATTGTAACGCCCTGAGAAACAAGTATAACTTTTTGATAACCATACACCATACACCATATACACCATAGCTCCAGCCATAACTCCGATGCCCAGTGCCGAATGTAGGGACTAGTTCGGAACAAGACTCAAACGCTTGCACGATGAACATTCCGGATATGCGCAGTCAAATTATCCTTTCGATTGAACGACTTGCGGCATTCTCCCTCGGGGCATTCATATAAGCCCGGCGAGATGTGCTTTGTTTTGATGTGGCGTAGTAGGGCCCCCATTTGAGAGAATCCACCTGAGTATTCGCAGTGCTTCCATTTACACTTTAGTGGGCTACCACGGCTCGATCTGCGTAAATGAACGTTAGAACCCATAAAAAGGATATCTCAGAGGAGCAGAGAGTAATTCCAAAAGAAACATACTTGACGCCCATAGAGACTTTGCCATAGGATGTAGGAATCCGGAGGCTATCATCTGGGCCAGGGGTCGGTCCTTGCTCTTCTTCCGCAGTGGAGATGATTGTAGAGGTGATATCAGACATCCCGTCGTGGAGATCAAGGCCCGGAGTATCAGCGGCAGCAGTGCCCTCAACCGCGAAGTCTTTCTCGTATTGGCCATCGGTGATCTCAAAGAAAGCTCCGAGTGAAGCGGAAGCCGCAGGGTCAGGGGTGAGGGGGGCGGAGGGGGATTTGAAAAAAGCGCCATAAGGAAAGTCATCCACAGCAGGGGACCAGTGGTCAGCGAAAATGCAGGAGAACGGGGGACCACTTTCGTTCCACTGATAACCTCCCTCTTGGTCGAGGTACGAGAAGTCATGCTCGAGTGGTTCTGTCATGGTGTAGATCGTGGTTCGCAAAAGCGGAAGGTACCAAGCTGAACGAGTTTCATGTAGAACAGGAATGATGAGAGCGACCTACACAAAAATGCGGGGGAAAGCCTAGGGTATCTACAAGTTATATACTGGGCCCTGGAAGGGTTCGCGATGCCCTACCTGGGTGCCTTGCGAGGTATTTTGGCAGAGTTTTCATCACCCCAGTGCCACACGTCACACCGATTGGTGACCTTAGCAAGAACTTTGAGAGGGGGTAGCTCAGAGAGTGGCGCAGGCACGATATTTGACAAATTGAATTCTTGTGACATGACTGGATGCGCACTGGATGCGCACGTTCAGGGAGACATGATTGGATGCGCACTGGATGCGCACGTTCGGGGATTGTTCAGGTGCCTTGAAAACGGCTTACGTGAAGAAGAGCCCCAAGTGTCAATTGGTCTGACAGCATCGAAACTGTGGCTGTGATTTCTATTAGTTGGGAAAATCGACATCTGACCAAAGAGGACCTCCTCTCTATGGCCCAAGCGTTGAGTTCTTTGTTTTTTTATCGCACCCCGCGCCTCGAAATTTTCGCATCCCTGTCGTCATCCAGGCGCAGTATGATAAGATCTCCTGGCCAACCAAGTTGCAGATTTCTGAGGGATTGCGATAACGAAAGAATAAGCAATATGTATTATCAAAGGAAAAACAAGCGAAGACAGGAAGGCACCGAGGAGAGATGAGATGTCGAGTCCAAGGAAGCCTAACCACTTTAGGCAGCAATCTAGCCTGAGGCCAACATTCCGACGATCAGTCAAAATATTGAAAGACATTGACACATTTCTCAGTGGCCGAGGGACTAGACTACATTCAGATGCACTTCGAGTGAGGGGTTATCAAAGATAAAGATTGTATAACAGCAAACTTACACTCAAGTAATCTTGATTATGGTCATATAAATTATATATCCGCCAACTGGTGACTGGGAAAGTACCCTCTTCGCATATTATTGGAAGATTCAAGATGCCATCCGCGCATTAATAAATCTAGCGGATTATTTTAATTCAAAAGTTTCCACTATTAATCGAACACGCTAACAAGCGCGCCATATGAGCACAACTAGTTCTAAATCAGTCAAGTGGATATCATTTTACTTCCACTGCTGGTAGTATCGCTGATCAGCATGTCACAATGCCAATTACTGCTTCTTGCTTGTGAAGAGTCGATATGCCTAAAGTTCATGAATTCCGTGAGTAGGCGCGATATCAAATCGCGTTTCTACTCCTCAATCCATCTTCGAAATGTATAAACACTGGTGAGTGTCCATATTCTGTTCATGTGCAATTTCTACAATGCTAAAAGCAAATAAACAGTTACTATAGTCCACGACGGGGCGATAGAGACGACCGTGGAGGGTTTGCATTGAGCTCTCATTCCCGTTAATGAATCCTAGAGTGCACTAGTCGAGGCCAATCTGGTTGTCACTGCGGGTCCCGCCAGGGTGGTCCGTGTCGGCGGGTGGCGCCGGGGCTGCACCATGAATCACTGACCCCCAATACAACCTTGGAAGGTTCCACCATCTCTATCCATGCTCTCTCTTGTATGCATATGCGCCTCAAGTCACAGATCTAGGGGTTCCACTATATCCAATAAACCCCAGGGCTATGGATATAGCGTCCGAGAAACCAATGACCTCACATCATCAACTTCTTCCCAGACCTCTTCCCTCCTTCAATCGCTTCTTTCCCAATGGTCCCCTTTTGCGATGTCTTGATGTAGTTATGGCGGGCCAAGTTTTAAATAGGGGTAATCATAACACCCACTTTTCTCGGTGATTCTCTTCACTGTCGTTGCTTCTTGGTTTTCATGCTATAGGCCAACGTAACACGTGAAAAATTTGGATGGAATATGGGGTTAAGGAGGCTTAATCTGTAGTCTTTAATAGAGGCGGAAAGTGCCAAGGGAGTAAATGTACCTCGTTAGTATCGTGAATATTCTGTATCATCTTGGATGCAACCTTCTAATCGCTCTCATACCCCATATCCTCCAATGACCACAGCAAATGAGCGTTGTTGTCGGGGTTTTGAACCTCCTGGGCATTGGGAATCACTTCATCGATTCCCTTGATCTCTTTCAGTTGTGATGAGCCAGACTTGTAAAATAGCATTAAAGCATCCATCTGCTCATCGTGCTCCTCGTTCTCGCCCTTCTGGTAACCCCGAACACACAGGTACTCTAGTCCAACAGGTAGACATTCTACCAGATCCCATTTTTCTCCCTTCTTGTGTTGTTCTCCGCTAACACCAGCGGCAAAGTATAACAGAAAGTTTATCCCCAAGCTCAACCGTTTCAAGGCCACAAATTCTTTCAGTGACCCACCGTATGTCCATATCAATTCATAGAATGCCGCGGTGTCGTCGCTGATATCGTTGTCATCGGGGCCCCCGTGTTCATTAAATTGGATTTCTCTCTCTTCCTCGTCATCGATTTGAAATATATCAATATGATTTTCCGTGTCGACATCAAGGATTTCCAGTGTGTCCTTGTGTGCGTAAAGGACTTTGATGAATGCTTTGGGATTGAATATAGGGACCCCTCCATCACGGCTCGATCTACCTCCGATAGAATACTGAAATTCCCTGAGGACCTTGCACGACCATATCAGATTCGCAAGGTAGAGAGAACCAACCGACGAATGATGGATGGAGATCTTGCTGATATTAGAACATTTCTCTTTAAACTCAAGCGTTCCGCTCTCATTCTCCTCCATTATATCAACGCGGACGGATTCAATTGACAGAAGATTGTTAAATAGCGTCAGGCAGCCAGAAAGATCCATTGCCTGATAAAAACGACCATCAGACCAGGAATCGTCGCTTTTATTGATGATATAAACACTGTGGAGGTTGCGAAGATATGGCTTGTTTTCAGGATTGGCGTTAGCTTGACAAAAGAGCTCGGCAAGCGGGAAGTCGATTGCACTGTTGGAGCTCATGCTAGCTGGATGTGTCATAGCCATCGACACAACGTTCGGCGATACCACAATCAGAAGAGCGGTCAGCGCTTGGGTGATGGATGTACCGAGGCTCTCGCGATATCTGTTGACCTAGTCAGATGGTTTCTCGGAGGCCAATATCAAACGAGGTTCTCACCGATAATCAATTGTTGCCGTTTTGTCCATCCTCTGCATAAGCATATTGACCACTCGATGCTCTTGGGCTGTGAAACCAGCTTTTCTCACTGCATTTCGCACGAGATTCATCTCCTCGTTGCTCAAGTCTCGTTGAGACTCGCCCTCCTTGTAGCCCATGCGCATGCATGTTACGGCACAGCATTCGATATGACGCACGTAATTACCCAGACTAGGTCGTTTCAAAACATCCATAAGCAAGGCAAATGGCCTATCAATACCTTCCTCCCCAGAGGAGACACTAATTCGGTGATACTTCTTGCGCGTTGCCATATCGCACATAGAGTGGAGGGTTCGACATTGTACTGAGAGGGCAGCCACGTCACGGTGGGAAAGAAGGGAGGATATGATCCGCTGGTGAATCTCGAGGGGCAGACTGAGAAATGACATTATTTCTCCTCATCCTCTGTTAATGTGGAAATGGAGGTTTATTTAAACTACAGTTTTTTCGCTCTCGAAAATGACTAGCCTAGGATCCACACTGGTGCCTAAAATTGACTCTTGGCATCTTGAGGCCTTGAGTGCGCTAGGTAAATCCAACCTATGTTAGTAATAGTAATGGGATCTGGGCTTCTATTTCACCTATTCCCTAAGCGAGTCTAACCACTCACTAACACTCAGCTAAGCGCTCTAATTTTCTCACTAAGCACAACCTGATCGCAAGGTGAGCAGTTACCTTAATAAAACGGAACACGCTAGCCCCGTCTATGTAAAACCTCTCTGTTTGGTTTGCCTGGATAGCCTCATCAAAAATGCACTCCCATCAATAATTTGATGGTGCATTAGGCTACACATACTACGATTCATTGCGCCTCGATGATGCTTACTGGCTGATCAGCCATTCGGTTAGACTATATGCTCCTGGGAATCCTTCGCCTATCTAGAGGAATTCTAGGCTAAGTGTAATTATATAGGTCTACTCTGAAACTAGAAATCTTGCACTGAATAAGCGTCTATACAGTAAAGATTGTTCACCATTCTATCCTACCAAATTATCTTGACTGAAGCCCCTGCTTCAGATTCGGCGGCTGGTCAAAGGCCCTCCGTCATCATGAAGTAGCCTTACGTATAGTATACCTTATCACAGACAGGGCATCATTTTTGCTTGCTACAAATTTGCAGGAAAATGGGAATACAAATTCATAGAGGGAATCTTTAATCTACCATATATAATTCCCGTCGTTCTCTCCTATCTCAATATGACCGAATTGCCGATGCAAAATGGCAACTACGAGCTTGGTCTCGGTGGCAGCTTCCTCCAAGATCTTCCCTCTTCGATAAAAAGATATACATACCGCGGGGAGTCAGACTTCTTTGACATCTTGGAAACCGAATCCGCTCGTTTCGAAGCCTCCCCCCACGCAAGCGAATTCCTCCTCTTTCATGCAAGCAAAGAGACCATCGATACCCTTATCGAAAACGAAGACGCTTCTCCTATCGCGAAATACCTTACTTCATTTGACACCAACGAACAACTCTTCTTGATCAGGATGCCGTCAACTCCACACAGTCGGGCGCCGGTCGTTATACACGATATGATCATGGAGGCCATAAAACCGATGGGGTTGTTCACTTCCCTCAGAGGGTTTACAAGTGCAGAGGTCAGAGGAGAGTCCCGAGGAAAAGAGGCAGACTATGCCTGGGGACCGAGAAGGACCGCTCGTGGGGTACCTCGTTTACTATCCGTTACTCTCGAAGTAGCGTACTCGGAAAATGATGTCAAACTAAACTCCGATGTGCGCTTCTGGCTCAATCCTGACGATGGAAAAGCAAGCGTATGCTTGACACTTCGGATTGGTCGGTCTCAGCCAGAAATCCGGATTGAGAAGTGGGAGAATCCGAACGACCGCATTCATCGCTCCCAAGTCGTCTGGATTACCAAGCGTGGAAACCAGATAAACGTCAGTCACCATCCTCTTGTCATCTCGTTTGAAAGTCTGTTCTGTCGCCCATCATCATGTCCACGGGAGAAAGATTTGGAATTCTCAGAGCAACAGCTGAAGGAGATTGCGGAGATGATTTGGGAAGACCAAAACTGGTGATCTACCCTAATACAGACCGACGAGGGAAATCATCCTAGATTGAGATTAGTTTTCTATCTGATCACCTGATTACACACTTCCATTTTCACTACCTCGTACTAGCCAACTATGGTAGACCCGCATGACTGATATGCCCATATATTTGGAAGACAGCTGGATAGTACGCAGGGGACTGACCCGATGGCTCTCAAGTGTTACAAAAGTCCTAATTTAAGCCACAGATGACACGATAGAGAACCAATTACCAAACGAGTCCTTTGAACCATAGATTATACAATTAGTTATTATTATGCCCACTTACATTGCTAGATAGGGTCTTTATGCAATTCAGACATATTGATATTCTACTGGTGCACCCAATATGAGCCACTGAGCACTCTGTTATGAGCCCGATTCGCCAGTAAGAATGCTATATTTGTCAATTGACACTATACGCAGTAGTATCCGCGGTAGCTCTACCCCGACAGACATCTGCCCCTTGCCCCCGACCCTCCTATTCGCAACAACTGCCATCGAAAGAAGCTATCACCATGGATTCAACTGTGGTCTCCGCCATAAAGGGCGAGAAACTGAAGCAGCCACAACAATAGAAGAATTGGTTCGCACGAATCAAGATATACGCCCACCAGAAGAAGGTGTGGTAACTAGTTAATCCACAGATCAAAGAAGACTATCTCGGGGAACCGATTCGCGAACTATGAATACATTAATACCCAGAGAATCGTAGCGAAGCAGAGAGACGTGGAAAGAGAGATCGCATAGATATCAATAATATAAGGCTAAATAACAACAGCAGAGCAAGAGCTTAGACACTATAAGTGAAGGGCTGTGGCTGAATTGATTCAATTGTACTAGGCCGACATGCTGTTTAATACAATGAAGGAAAGGAAAGTGGACCGTTCCCACGAGATAACACTGTCGGAATACAGGAGCAGTTACGTGGTTGAGACAGGGTAATTAGCCCGAAAATCATGTAACAAGTGGTACTCGACATACCATACAAAAGTGCATATTACAGTTAGTCATCTATGTCCGCTCAGATTGTCAAAAAGCGGCATTTTAGAGAGTTAAGAGTTTTTGTCAAATACCGGAGCCATATACCCCGGTCGGTTACAGTACTAAAAACCCCCGGATCGGATACCAAGGTAATTTTACCTTGGATCTCCACAAACGTCGGTTCCATAACTAGTTAGTGATTTTGTCTATCTATACTCGCGCGTTTATCCTGTTTTATTACTAGTCAGAGAGTTCCAATATACTCAGTTCATACCATAAATTTTCATACAGTCAGATTTCTGTCAGTTTTCAATACCAGCCAATTTTACCATACCTTGGGAGTACGCCTGATTTCTGTCAGTAATCTCAATCTTTAAACGACTACCTGTCCTATCTAGTCAAAAGCAGCTGAGCGTGTTTTTATTCATGCTACCACTGAAGAGGTCTAGCCCAGAAATATATATATATATCAGATTCTTTTTCCCAACAACGCTTGCTCAGAGGGGCTGTTTTTCAAAAACCTACATTCTGAGTCACGACCTAGATAGTATATACAGCCATCAAGTATGCAGCATTGCTATTTCTACAGTAAGTTAATTGCTATTCAGTACCATCAAATTATGTTTATAGTTGGCCTGGGCTGGATGGACAAAGGAACTACAGATATATTTAAGCTAATTATTCCTCTCATATTTATGGCCTTTATATAGGTCATGTTATAGTAGGCCCAATGCCATGAGACTTCAAGTATATCAATGTTATCATGGTCGGGTCTGCAACCATTTGTAGCAATATTACTAATGGGAAAGTGGTCCTGTGTGTTTATTAAAAAAGCGAGTGTCCTTTGGAGAGCTTGCTAGCAAGCAGTATTGTAAGATTACAACCGCTGCATAATCCCGGTACCAGCCTTAAAATCCCTTGAACTGATCTGCATTCGGATCTCTGAATGAGAAGCAAATCAGCCAGAAGGGCCGTTCGCGGCAGCCTCCGCCGATCCATTCCTCGGGCACTCCGAGACACCTCAACAATTCTTTGCGGGGCGGGATCAAATGTTGGGAGTAAAGGAGCAGCTATGATTATTTGGCGAGCCTCGGCTAGATTTAATCAGATCCAGTCAGATACAAAAAAACTGGAACAACTTTCCACTCCGATCATCAGTTACACAGTCACACTGCCGCCCCCACTATTCAGCTACCCCACATTTACTTTTCAGCTGAAGTCACCACATCAAATCCCTAATGAGTCTTAACTATTCGCATTCTGCTCTTGCTTTTGAGTAAATCTTTCATTCGCTGCTTCTTCATCTGCGAAATCTACCTGATTTGTCATACTTTATAGCATGGTTATCATAGCATGGATATAACACGTAATATCAATTCATGTTTTGTCTATCTCTTTTTTTTCGGGGCGGCAGCGGCCGCAGCGGCGAACAAGGTCGAATGTTGGGGACAAAGCAGCTCCTTTTAGTTTAAGCATATTTAGCAAATCGCGTTGCAGATAAAAGTTCTCCACTTTAGCGGCTATTCATACCGAATCCTCTAGTATTACTCCACATTTACTCGTCAGCTAGAGCCACCACATCAGATCCTGCATGAGGTCCACCGGGTCTTATTTTTGTACGATGTCCTTCAGCCGGTCACATGTAGTGAACCTTACTTGAGATCTACCCATCATCCTGCGGAGTTGCCTGAAACAGAGTCCTTTTATCGCCCTCAGAGAATAGGATAACTGATATGTCATATCTCCTAGCAGCAATAGTTGCTACAATATGGATCAACCTGTAATACATAATAATTAGTTGTGTTTCATTTACATTACATTCCCTTTATAGCCAGTTTGTCTATCTCGGCCGATATCAAGTGTTTCTCCAATTGACACAAACCATGGATTGACAAAAAGAGTCGATTCTCAAGCATGAATAGTAGGCTTGAGAAGCTTCTCACCACACAGTACTGGATGAACAGAATATGTAGAGGAGAGTATAGGTTACATGATAACATGACGATAGAAATTCGGTACAAAGGTTGTACGACTGATCCGACTTGCATTACACTTACATTTGATCTACATTCCGACGCAGCTCCTGATATAATCAAGCATAAACGCAACCTTAGAGGGAAGTATTACTAACACCGCAATTTGATCACTCACTTTAGTGCCCCTATCGCATTCAAATTCAATGTGTTTGGTGTCTCGGCTCTTTCTTGGCTACGTGGTAATCTACCTAGCCACAAGGCCGGCCAAAGTAGTATGGAGTACTTATACAGGAGTGTGCTGGCACAGTTTTTCAAAGACCTCAATCAACACTTCTCTTGGAATAACTCAAATAACATTTAACACCACAACCCAATCAATCAACCATGTCGTCTGTGACCGCTTATACTGATGCTACACCAGTTCCAAACCCAGGCAAAGACGAGCTTTCTATTTTACGTGTGCATACTTATGACCGAAGCGCAGGCAAACTGACCCAGGAACGCCTTCTCCAGGTGAAGTCTACGGAGCTTCAAAAAGCCAAAGATGGAACATTGAAGGAGCTGAGGGGTGTTTTGAGGGCAAAAAATGTCTTCAATTCTCGAACGTAATATTTACAGAGTCGGTCGAGAACTAGCGCGGCGGCTAACATTCTTTTAGCATATCGAGTCCATTCTGCGATAAGAACGGGTCTGAAATGGACGATGATATCCTGACCAAGACTTACAACAACCTCGTTGGGAATAATAATCATGAGGTATGAAAATATATGATCCACCATCTACAGGGAGGGTTTTTTCTGACATTACCAAAAGGCGACTCATCTCCAAGACTCCCAAGTAGTCCCAGGTGAATTGAGTGTGTACTACAAGAAGCAAATCACCGCAATGGATGATGCAACAAAGGAATTCCTCAACAAGCCACTAGATCTGGATCTTAAGGTGGGCTACTTACCGCCCTCACAGTCAATCACGTATCTGCTAAATTGGTTCAAAGGAGGGTCAACAATTGTCCAAGGCGGATATTGCGCGCCTCAAGTCTGCGTTTGAGGCAAAAACTTGGACAGCGGCGGAAAAGAAATCTTCATCGTTAAGGTTAGTGCTCTTACTATACTTAAGTCTTGGTACAAATAACAAATTTATGAACCTATCTACTTAGTCACGCTGCCACCCTCACTGAAAAGGAATGGGATATCATTACCCGTACAAACTGCCTTCTCAGTGGCCATAAAATAGTTGAATTTGAGAAAACTATAGGAGGCCCTATACCAATCACTCCTAACAAGCCGGACAAGCCATGGAGTAAAAGTAAGATTCGCGGCAGAAAGGTCAAAGACTTGAAAGTCGAACGCACCCCCTACAACGGTACGCAAAAATTTACATTCTGTGATAGGTTAGGATGAGTGGCTACTAATGAACAGCATCTTGTAGCTTTTGCGCTCAAGAAAAGAGATTTAAAGTTACCAAGTTATGGCGCACAACCTTTGATCTCAATCCCTGCGGCACAGGAAGGGGGAGATAAAGTGAGATAAAGGGCTCTCCCAACTACCGCAGACATTGGCTAACGATGTGTATGCCATCTAGCTTGAATATCCGATCCCCCGATTTCGAGTCGATGACGACTCATATGTGAGCGTTTATGAGACGCAAAACAATCTAGAGAAATCACTTGCCAGCGGATCGTTTTCTGAGAACTCACTGGAAGCATCTGCGTAAGTATAATGGAATGATAGTCTCATGATTGACGGTGATTGACTTATCTTTCATCATAGCGGTGCTAGTTTCTGGGGTGTATCCGCTGCAGCCAAGGTTGGAGGCGCTTGGAGCAGTCAAGATAATGACCTCCATGCAACATCTAGTGAGAGCAAAAACATGAATGTTAACTACAAGGCACGTTTATATCAAACATAGTCTTCGAACAACAAGTATTAACCATCAACAGTTTCCACGTGTCACTGTGTACCTTGACAAAGATTCTCTTGAGATAACTGCGGAATGCCAGAAAGATATGAACGCTGTCAACACCAAGCAGCAGTTGATAGATTTCAGCAACAAATATGGTTCGTAATTTATACCCATCCCCTACTCAACTAGCCTACTTATTGACGCTTGAAGGTGATATCTTCGCCCAACGGGTCCAACTTGGTGGTGTCCTCTCTGCGAGTGAAAGCAGCACTGCCACAAGTACTCAGGACAAGGAAAAGCACGCCAAGGCAATGAAGATTTCTGCAGCTGTCTCCTTCTCATCATCGTTTGCTCAGGCTTCCCTCAGCGCAAGCCACGGCGGAGGCTCTAACTCTGACACTAGCACAACATCCCAGGACCTCACGAGTGCGATGGCCTGGGAAGCGACCGGGGGCGATACATTGTACTGTAATAAGTAAGCTATTCGGAAACTTGATAGTCAATATCGAAGATAGCATATGCTAATGACGGTATTACAGCCCTGCACAGTGGTGTGGAACCGTGGGTGAGTTCTACAACTGGAGGGTGATTGATGTAAGTCAACCGTTTTTTAGCATGAGGATTTGATTTACTAACCGCGAAAATAGCAATGCGACGTGCTCCCACTGTCCAAGGTTATTGACTCCATCAATGGCAACAACAAAATCACCGAAAAATTCGAGCAGGCCGCGAAGAAATAATTGCAGAGTTACATTGCCGCGGACCTGCAAATCAGCTCAGGTGCTTACAACCCTCAATCGTCGCCGAGAGTAGGTCGAATCTTGAGGGTTTTCCGTAAATACCTGAGAGACGAATTAGAACAGAGAAATAAATGTCAAGGTTTAAATTAACTAGGTCCCAAGTAGTCCCGTTAAACACTTCATCGGGGAAATGTTCTTCGTTCTAATCTACCGTCCGGAGTTCATCAATTTCCACAGAATGGAGTATTCAGATGATTATCTAGCTGCTGTTAAGCCAAGTAAAATACCATGAGTTGAATACTACCATCATATCTACGAATATCCAGTCCTCTGTCGTTGGTCGTAGCAACCAAGAATGAATCATGTTTTTGAAGGTCTGACAAGCCAGAACGGAAAATTACAGGCTCAGGGGCCGTTTTTATGAAGCGCGCACAAACCCCTTACGTGTAGGGCTGCCAGCTTGCCGGGATCGAGAATTTCTCATTAAAATCTTGGACTTGCAGAGTCATATGATCTTGCGATGTATTCAGACAGCGTCAGGACGAGGGCTTTATCGAGCTACGCGACGTGGCTCTTGGTGGGGAAGTCATAGCATAGTAGGAATTAATCGATAATTCAATAATTCGACTAATCAAAAATGACTTAAGCAGAGTGCAGACATCATAATCTAGCAGCTTATCATCTACACAGATACTTGGCAATAACTATTGCATTAAAGCTTCAAATCCAACTGAGATAAAACGTAAGTTCAGAACTTGATTGACTTATAGGACTTCTAACATAGAAGAAAGATAATCAAGTGAAACAATGGTAAGTAACTTGCAGGAAATGCTTCTTGGTACACCTTTATACAAGGGTCGCTGATGAACCCTTGTAAAATCAAAGCAGATGTTGTTGAGCGAAGTTGCAGGATTGTCCGCCCCATTCTCAAAAGCCATTATACCCAAGAGAGCGAAGACCACTTGTCTTTAATGTAGAATGGGCCAGCCATCAAAGTATCATTGTCCTCTTTCATGCTAATTCGTGCGTACCGATCCCCAGAGAAAACATAATAGGTACCATCATAGTTGTCAAGAATCGCGTCAACGGTTTCGAATTCCGCCTGGACGAGAGATGGCCACGACTCGGCAATTGTGCCACGCGAGACAAGGTTGTCATCCCAGCTCACGTCAATCCATTCCTTCCCCTGAAAGAAATAGATATTTGTCTCAGACCCTGGAACAACCATTGCCGCGTCGATTCTATCCCAACCCGCCCTTTTCAGGGTTTTCCAGCCGTCCGTAATGGGTCTGAGTCCAGTTTCCACACTTGTTTCGACGGAGGGATCAATCTTCGATTTCAAGGGACTCGTTTCCAATTTCACGTCAATTTCCAATTTCACGTAGTTGGCGCCAGAGAAGACATATAGGCGTTTTTTGTTTCCTGGTACTGGACAAACGGCATCAACTCTACCAATATCCTCCTCGGCGAGAGACTTCCATTCGGATCGAACTCCGACGGGGCCGAGTATGGCATTGTCATTAGCACCAGGTGTATACCTGACTCTGGCGAATTTTGTGCCTGACCAAAAGTAGGCTTGGTGGTCTGTCCCACGAATGCAATAGGCGGCGTTAACCATGATGGAGAATGAAAGAGAGTTTAACTTGATTTGGAATGAGATGGTCTCGGAAACAAGAATAGAGAATCTTAAATGGGTTTGTGAATACAAAAGTTTATGGTCAAGCTAAACTTGCTGATGCTATGTCTGCTTATGAAGAGATCTATTTCGTAAGATTCATCGATTGAGCTTTCTGGCATGTGGCGAAAATGAGTTCACCGACTTTTCATATAGTTGCAGTTAACATGTATGATATAATTGCAGAATTCCCCAACAAAATGCATTTTGCATTTGTTGGGTAGAAAGTTCCCATACCACCCTACAATTAGGGCCCTTTTAGTTTGTTTGTTTGTTTTTTTTTTTCCAATCCTTGAAATGACTAGCCCTAGCTGTGTGATGAATACGCTCATTAGCTGGTATTTATGACGAAGCTTAATGGTACTTGGGTATTTAGGTTATTACCGACAGACAGTATTACCCCCCACCCACCAGCTCTGACACTCTCAAGCTTTCTCGACGCACAGCGGCTGCTTCTTTCCACTCACCATACACCGCTATGATTATGAAGAATAGAACAGAGATTAAGAGCCCATCCCTTTTATTGAACGAAAGCCCCCCAGATGTTACCAGCCAGTTCTTCAAGCAAAAGAGTGCATTTCAACTAGGATTCTAGGTTCAGAGAGGGAAAGGAAAGGGAGAAAGGCAGGGAGCCGAAGGACCCTCTACGGTCTCCCTCTAGGCTACCATCCTGAGAGAGCGAGCCCCTTCCCGAATAGGAAATACTCATAGCCCGAAAAGGAAATCACTTAGGGCAGTGGTAAAACGTCACATATTAAATAATGACAGAAGTCTGACTAACGTATTCGGTAAGCGAGCTGGCCATGTAAGCCAGCTGGCCACTTCACCCAAGCCATTAAATTCAACTATATTTATCTCAACCAAAACACCATTAAATTAATTCAATTAAATTGATTTATCTATCTGGACATGTTTCTCTTCTATGCCCCGGTAATCTACATATTCCACACGCTCGCCCAGCCCGTGTAGCCGGCCGTAAACCCTCTGAAACCTGCTCACGATAGGTATCAATACGCGCTACTTAGGCCTTAAATTGCTCTGTGTCACGATATCTTCAATCATGAGGTTATACGTGTATTGGTGCCTCAGGCCTATTGGTACTGCCTTAGGTTTATGGGCCAGGTAGAATCCCGGCGCCACGGCGGTGAAACCCCGGGTTTTCGATATCCATTCAGGAAAGGAACCCTGCCGGCGTTGAAACCGGTTTTGTCTTGCAAACCTCTACCCCACTCCCCATTTGATTTCCCCGCTCAATATATCACATTCTCTTGCCGTCTTATCCGAAGGAAAAGATGTATATAACCAAGAAGAGATAGAAGGAGCCTGAGGGTTCTGTAAGAAACAGTCTTTGACTTGGAACCCGCATATTGATACCCTTTTCCTACCTGGTTGACAGGCATCTACCCTGACTAGTGGACTATCCGTAACAAGATTCCTCCTCAGTTTCTGTTCATTTCTGCGAATTTACGCGAGAATTCGCGCGGTTTCTGACACCATTGAGGCGCGTAGTAAGGGTGGAACGGGGTACGTTAAATAGCCGGGCCACTTCACGAATTGATGAAATTTCTTGCTTTTGAAAAGCCTGAATAGCTAATAAGATCCTACCCTCTTGCTCTGCTGAATTGCTAGAGGATCGGGGGCGAATTGGTGGCATGGTGGGTGGTTGAATTGATTAAGTGCTAATTAATGGGCGCGTTTTAGGTGAAGTGGCCAGCTCGCTTACCGAATACGTTATGTGAAATGTATGGTATGAATGAGTATATTGGAAACTCTGTCTGACAATAAAAATAGGATAAACGCGCGAATATAAATAGACAAAATCACTAGTCGATACTGCACTTTTGGTCAATTGTATGGAACCGACGTCTTGAGATTCAAGGTAAATGTGGGAAAGAATACAGCATATTTTACCACTAGACCACATAAAAACTAAGGTAATTATATGGGGCCTAGAGGCGCCATATCTGACATTTGACAGTAAATTACCTTGTATCCGGGCGGACCGGGGTATGTGGATCCGGTATTTGACAAATAATGTAAACATTAATAATCTAGAAGTGGCAGAAGGCTTTTCGACGGACCTCGAGATCGTCACTATAGTCCTCGATAACCCCATTAAGCCATTCCTATAAGCGTATAGGGGGGCTAGGTTTCGCCGGATACTAGTTATAGAATTCTTAAATCTTCTTTAGTATATGCTTGAAATTACTAGTGGGATACCATTATAGATCGAGGTTATATCTAAGCCAATATACTGTGACGGATAAAGATCCTTACAACATGGAGAGGGAGTCACCTGACTGCATCGGTCGGGTATCGGGAACGAATCGCCAAGGAATCGTCACATGGCCCCCACGTGAGCATGGCGGCACACATATACTTCGGTCGGAGCAACATCTTAGCAGCAACCTGAACAATATTTGAAATATTTATCCCAGTTTGTTTTCAATATCTTTTTTATCCTTTGGCATCCTTGTCTCATTTGGAGCCTGACAGATATGATAAGCGAAACTTGCAAAATTCCTGAGGTTGGCTCGGAGAAAAATAGTAATCACGGCGTCGGGGGTTTGAATTGCAACGACCGCATCTAAAAATTGAGTTAAAATTTTTCCATTTGGAATAGACCCACTCATATGGCCAATTACATCCTCAGATGCCATAGATCTCGGCAAGTTCTGGAATACATGTCTTCCAAAGCATCGGAGTGGATCAGTAATCAGTCTCCATGCCAAGATAGTTAGGGTCCACTGCAAGTATAATTACATAAGCATACTAATCACATTGGAATTCCCTAACCCTAAAGTCCTATAAGAGCGTATCCTATTTCACTGTGTATCTTTGATATATAGAGCCCTTTAAACCCTTGGTCCCTTCAGCCAAATTTCGATCATCATGACGTCCGTATTAAGTGATTCAGTTAAGCTGCCTTGTGGATTGGTCTTTCCCAACCGGTTGTCCAAGGTATGAATTATGGGGAAAATAAGAAAATTTACAAGCACTTATTTACAACTACGCAGGCAGCAATGGCCGAGAACCTGGCCCAGTCAAACAACAATCCCAATGAGGACTTCAACGAGGCCTATAACAAGTGGAGTGAGGGTGGGTGGGGCATGATTGTCACAGGTAAGCCGGCCACTCTACATGCATATCTAGTCGTCCAATCCGTCGAAAAGGAAAACCTGAAAAGAAAGAAAGAAACAAAGCTTATTTTGGCAATTGGCAGGAAATGTGCAAGTCGATATTGATCACCTCGGACAACACTTGGACCCTGCCTTCCAGGGTGAAAACGCGGTCTCAGACGACAAACATCTTGAGTCGTGGAAGAAATATGCCGCAGCCAGTCAGAAGCACGGTTCTCCCACCATTGTTCAAATTTCTCACCCTGGAAAACAATCCATGCGTGGCGCGGGGCGCAGAGGTCTTTTTGCTTCTACGATGGCACCAAGCGCGATTCCGTTGACACTTGGTACTAGCTTCTTGGATTCTGTCGTTACTTCTCTTGCATTCCCAAAGCCCCGAGAAATGACACTGAAGGATATCGATAGAGTTATTCGTCTATTTGTGGATACAACCCGTATGGTGGCGGACAGTGGGTTTTCCGGAATTGAGCTACATGCAGCTCATGGTTATCTCCTAGGTAAGCAGGACACATAATTTACTTAATACGCGTTGGCTCACCATGTATTGCTGGATAGATCAATTTCTGAACGCCAAGGTATGTTAGACGAAATAGGCTTCACAGCGGCGTATAACTGATTTCCTATAACAGTCTAATCTTCGCACCGATGACTACGGAGGCTCTCCAGAGAGACGAGCAAAGCTTCTTTTGGATATCCTGAAAGGATGCCGAGAAGTTGTTCCAGACAACTTTTGTATCGGTGTGAAACTAAACTCGGCTGACCACGGAGCCACAAACATTGAAGATACAATGTCTCAGATAGGTCTGCTTGTCACAGCAGGCATTGACTTCCTCGAAGTCAGTGGTGGCACTTATGAGAACCCACGAGTAAGAGAGGCCAGATCCATTCATAAGTTTATGCTTAATGATCACTGATACGATTTATCTATAATGCATAGATGGTCGAGGGCGATAATCCACAAACAGTCCAGAAGAGTGCACGAACCGCAGCTCGCGAGGCCTTCTTCCTTGAGTTTGCCAAAGAGACTCGCAAGCGGTATCCAAATCTCGTCCTGATGTTGACCGGTGGCTTCCGTAGTCGCTCTGGTGCAGAAGCAGCGATTAAAGAGAACGCCTGTGATATAGTCGGTATGGCGCGTCCAGCGGCCATCTATCCCAACTTCCCAAAAATGCTCTTAGATCAAAGCATATCAGACGAAGATGCGCAGATCACGCTGAGCCGGGTCCAACCTGGCTTCCTTCCCAGGCTGCTTCGCAGTCAAGTTCTAGGTGCAGGTGCTGAAACTGTAGGTTTTCTTTTCTTTTCTTTTTTTTTTGGCGTCAATCCACAGCTATTTCTATCATTGAAGTTGTGGATGCTAATTGTAAACTTAGGGCTTTTATGCGAACCAGATTCACAGGTTGGCAAAGGGAAAGCCGACATTCGCCCCTACCTCTGCATAGAATCAGAGGTCGTTTTATCGATCTCTACGGACCAGTTAGTTAATACTGTTGTTTTTTTATTATATAGATAGAATCCTTATTTTATAGTAATAATGTTGACGGTAACATTGCCGCCTCGGGAAGTGATCTGCTCCCGGATTCCAGGGTGGGTTAGTCACCCCGCCGCCCTAAGCTGCCCACTGAGCGACCCTGAGCTGCTCAGTGAGCAACCTGATTGCTCACCCCGGTGCTCTCCCCTGATCAGCCCCTTCACCCTCCGTCTTGCCTTCTAGCTTTCGCCTGCCCCGATGGTAACCGCACTGCCTACCGGTGTTCCTGGGAGTTCTGGTCTGGAGATGACGTATTCCCACGTCGCTACAGTGACTTGCTGTCCTCTTCGAACTTTCCATCGGTTGACTCGATCCCTTCGGCTTATATGAGATATTCAGTACCACCTCACCTCTACACCCTCTCATACGTTCTCTCGCTAACGCTGCCGACACCACCCAGTAAACGAACCACGAAAATTCACCGTTATCCTCGTTCCTCTATATACTGTGCTAATTTAATCCTAGGAATAACATTCGCACCAGCCTTCGGGTAACCTCTTTTTATGTGGTATACCTAGGTCTCGAATAACTCGCCGCGCCGTGTGACGTAAGTCGACGACATCGGCTGACGGATCTAGTTTAGTTTCGGGCTAGATATCTGCCACTGAATGAATTAAGCTAGCATTCCTAGGAACCCTTTCCTATAACTGATCCCTCGCAGCTAGAAATGGCTCTGCGATTAGCTGCAGCGAATACCGGGGCCTTATCGATAGATCTAGAATCTATGCAGGTTCTGTCGATAATTCGCTGCTCTATCCTACGGGCTGATTAAAACGATGAATCGAAATAAATAAATAGTCCTAACTATCCCTCCTTTACAGCGTTTATTTGAAATATCATCGAACGTGAATTTTACTACCTCCTGCTTTGATTCCCATTCATTCAGAACCTCTTAAATCTACCTACCATGGTAACGCTAAACCATCAAAGATCTTAGCAGCCATTACTAAGAGCTTCAGTGAGACGCTCTTCCACCGGCTTAGAAACCTAGACTACCGATCTAGTGAGGTAATCGGACGCCCCAGAAGAAAGAAATGAAGCAGACTACACCCTAGGGAATAATGTGCCATAAGAAGAACGCAGTACATTGAGTCTCGGTAAGACATATTTTAAACACCCTCCTCCTATGCCCCTTAGAATTAATACGGTCTCTCTAATCTTAGAACCCGGCGAGCCCCCTCGAGCTAATTCGCCTGAACTCTATCTCAATGATGCAGCATCAGCCGCTGGAAATTATCCTGACTACCCCGAGGAAGTCACTCTTTATCCTTCCTCCCGAGATACTGCCTCCGTGACTGGCTTAGAAGGCCCTGGTACGACGAGAGTCTTCGATGTCTTTAAGTACGATGGTACCAGATAAAGCGACGGGGGGTATTACAGAGATTATAATCTAAACGAAAGGAAGCGAGGTTTAGAATATTCAAACATATCCTCTCCGAAACCACGCCGGCACCGGACTTCTACAGTCATAAATGCGAACAAGCCGCGAGGAAGACGAGCACATAAATCAGGAGCCGGAAATCTACCAAGCGAAATCACAGAGGGCGATTCCGCGGGCAATCTCGTAGGTAGACTTCGGCACAACCCAACCCAACCCAACCCAAAATGGGTTTTGGGTCCAATACTATAACCCAACGATGGGTTTTGGGTTATGACCTATAACCTAAAACCCATGGGGTAACCCATTGGGGCCCCAAACTCGTGCAAACCATCTAAACATACCTCTTGCGTGTGACTACATAATTTATGCAATTTTTACTTGTATGTATGTGTATTCTGTTTACAGCGCTCTTCTGGAAAGAAATTTGAATAAACTTAAATGTGTAAATATTTCTCAATATTGCTTAAAATTGTCATTAGCCCTGCTCTTACGTTTCCTTCCTGAGGCCCGTACCTGAGTTACACTCTCTGGTAACTGGGGCTCTATTGTCTCTTTATCTATTACATAAGGAGAAGTCTCTCGTTCTCTATTATCTATTTCCTCTTCCTCGTCATTATCACTGATTAAATTAACCTCATTATCCCTTATGAAATTGTCGTTTTACTCCTTCACTAATTCGATCTCCGCTAATGTAAAGAACTGCTGAAGCTGCTTTACCTCAGTATCCTTAACACTGAACCTTATTGCACATAGAAATAACATAAGCTCCTCAATCGTTTCAGACTTAAGACGGCCACGGCGAAAATGATAAATATCCCGAGCAGTATTAAAGAGGCGTTCGACACTAGCACCTATTACTGGTATTAAGAGGATATCGCGAGTAAGTAACGCAATTACAGGGAAATGAGACTAGTTCTCCCGCCAGAATTGAAGAGGCTTAATATCAATTAGATCTAGAAGTGAGAAGTGAGTAAAAAATATTAGTATAATTATATAAAGGACCAGTTTATTAAGATATTAGGTCATCTTATCACCAGCTGGCTTCACAGATATCTTATTTCTCTTTAGCATCTTACTTAGCCTTAAACTAGACAATGCCGCCGTAGGAGTATTGCTTGATCCTTGATTCCTTGTAAGGCGCTCTTAATATATAATCAAGAAATCCTGGAATGATCTTCGGTAGGTATCACGCTAGTGAGGTTCCCAATAATTAGATAAAAAGAATTGAAACCTACTATCAGGGGCTAGCATTGTCCTAACTACGTAGATATAGCCTTTAAGGTTATCTGTCTGAGAGTGATACTCATTAAGCTTTAAGCGACCGGCTATAAGCGCTTTAAGCATTTCTGCTTTCCATAGAACACGCTTATGTTTAAGCAGCGCCTCTGCTTTAAAGAAGTGATTAAAAAGGGCATTATAAACCTTAAAGATAAGATGTGTTATGACCCCCCTTATCTAAGACGGCACAGTACCAAGAACTACATACAAGCTTTGCCAAGCATAGGTCTAAAGAGTCTTATAATACTCCGCACAGCCTCGCGCGGTATTTTTATCAGTATCTGAGTGGGTCCGAAAATGGCCCCCTGCCCATCCCAAATTTTGGCCCCAACTACTAACCGGCCCCTGTAATTCTTGTATCAAGAATTACAGGGGCCGGTTACCGAGCAACCGAAGGAACTAATTTAGCGCTAATGCTAGCTGATCCGTGAGCACCAATTGTAATATGTCTTCAATCTGGGTGTCTCGGCCTTGCGGTACTAGCACGTACATGATACAATTAGCTTCGCTTCCATACTTTGGTAATTTTCCCAGGGTCACGGCTCGGAGTAAAATTAGCATGGCTTCTGTATGGAGTACGGAATGGAATAGCAGGATCGGCTAGGGTTTGCCAAGAGACCGAACTTTTGACAATAACTCGCGGTACGGAGTACAGGGAGAAATTAGTATGCTCGGACTATTCATTTGGGAAAGGTGGGAAAGGAGTCTCCCATAAAAGAACTTGAGAGCCTGGTCCGTCTGCGTCTTTTGAATTGACTGAGCTCTTTATTTTTTTTTTGAAAACTTTGACCTCCGATCAACCAAGAGTGAGGTTATCACGATGCTCTCCCGGGTGCCTGCGTTCTCTATTCTGGGCCTTGTGATAGTGTGGCTTGTTCATTTTACGAGCCTCAGCTATGCAGCCCATTCCGTTTCTCATAATCATTTGCACACACACCATCGAAGAGCCAATATTTAAGATGTTGAAGGTATCATTGATAACGGGCTTAACGAACGTGCCCATGCCTACGAAAAGCTGTTTTTGTGGGAGGCCTATAAGATAATTGGGTACGTTATCACCGAGAGGGTTTTGCCTTCTTAGAGCATCTATCCAATATTCCAGTTGTCCATGACTAAGTTTTCGGTCTTTCAATATAGTCAAATTGACGGTTACAATAAACAAAAGCTCATACTTCCTTTCCGCTTGAACAACGACGGAACAGCAAATTGAATGTCAAAGCTGAGTGGAAAATGAGAAGAAAAATCAATTAAAATAAAATAGAAAAAAAGGGTGGGAAATGTATAGAGTAGTCAATTTAGTACTAGAATATAGATTTATAGAGCCCCCCTTCGTTTTTTGGCCCTGCCATGCTTCCTGATTTCAATCAACACCTTCCTCCACTTCCGCCTGGTCTTTTCTTGATCGGCCTTTTCCGTCCTATGCGAGGGTCCGTATTTTTGTATCAAAAATTACAGGGGCCGGTTACTTCGCCTATGAATACTTGCTGGTCGAAGCACAATCCTGTCCTTCGAGAAGTTGACTTCCCCCCCTTCCTTTTTCTCAACATGGAACTTCATTTTCCCCCACTTGTCACTGCACGCAGCACCAGCGCCACTGGCATCACTGTCCGTATTATTTCCTAATGGCGGCTACCGAAAAGTCCGGTATCAGCCTTATGGGCCAATACAATATCGTTCTACCGAAAAGGCAGGTGTATGACTCTTCCGGCAAACCTATACCTGCATGCGACCCCGATCAATGTGCTGCGGCAATAAAGGGGGAGGATCTCCCCGTCGATCTAAGCTCGTTTTGGCACCAGAGAGCAGTTATCCGTGGGATTCGTGACTCACTTCAATTTGCAACAAGCCCGGCAATTCTTGAGCTATGCTCCGGCGACGATGGCCAGGCCCATCAATTTTCCCGCGCCCGCAATGCTCGCCTGATAATGAGTGACATAATCCCCGATATGCAAAATCCTGCCTCTCAGCCGTACTGTATCTGGTATCCCGACCTTGCATCAGAAGAAGTATATCTCGAAGTTGCCCGTCGGTATCCGTCTATGCGGTATCAAGTGGGCCGAGCGTGTGCTGCAGCAGGCTATACAGATCTCTACAAAGAATTGGACCTTTTGCCTGACGTTTCTATCGCGGAAGAATCCCGCGAAGTTGACAAAGACGCTGAAATCTACAAGATTATCATGTCCGCCCCCCAACGATATGCTATCATGGAAGATTTCTCTCGATCCGTTCATCTTGAAACCCCACGAACGCCTGTGTTTCTGAATGGCGATATGAAGCCCCGATGGACTTTGGGACAGCGAGTTCTCCCCGGTAAAAATTTACCCGAGACGACTGCTGATGATATTGACATCGAGGAAGATGGATTTATCGGCCTTGAAGATGTCAGCTTGAAGGATATCAGCGGAATGGAGGACTACGCTGAACTGGGCCCAGGCCAGTCCGATCAACTGTGGATGCCTCTTCCGCCTGATCTCCCAAATCTTGAGAAGCGCCTTCAGACACAGATGGCCGCGTGGGAGGGCAATGTGGATCGATACAGTCGACTAATGCACCCACGCAGGCTGAGAACCAAACTTGAATACAATTGTGTTCTTCGTGGCATTTATCACAGTACAACCTTCGCCAGATGGTGGGCCTATCAGCTGGAAACAAACCCTGGACGGGCTATCCTCCCAGGTAAATTGCTCAGTCAAGGCAATGAACGGGAGTGCAGAGAGATTCGCACTGCAATTAATGCCCGCATGATAATGAACAATGATATCTCTGGTATCGACGATGGCTCGGACTGCCTCCCGTGGGTCATATGGGGGCCCGTGAAGCCCTCTGCGAACACTTTAGCTGATCTGGTTCGAAAGTGTCCGTCCATGGGACATCAAGTTGCGATCACTTGTATAATGTGTGATTACGGTTCGATATTCCGAAGTTTAAAGCCCCCCTACACCAGATCCTTGTATGTGGCTGCCAGGCGAAGTGAAAATCCATTCTACCTACAATACCTTGAGGAAATCATGAAGGAGCGCGACATAACTTCCCCGGACTTTCACTACTTCAAAGACTTTGATCACACTGCACCAGGCTTACAGACTGATCTGGAGCCTAGAGATGATCTCACTGGTCCCACTGTCAGCTACCATGACATGGAGATCGGGTATGGGCAATATCCCTGTGGAAATGAACACGAAGAAACTCGAGGTACATATGGAGGCGGGCTAGCAAATCCGGGAATGGTGGAGAGATATATGTGGCTCTCAACTGAAACTGCACAGAAGTTGAAAGATGAACTTGACGCGCCCTACCCAGGTGCGGATATTGGTCTTTTGTATGATGATGGAGAACTTCGATCCAAGCTTTCACGCCGTATACAGCCCATGGATCGGTAGTATACAGGTTTCGATATGTCGAATACAGTCAGTCCCTTTGATTTTCGAGTATCATCTGCCGAGTATTGGCTAGCTTAGTTGCCGATGGCAATATCGCTCGTAGATACTAGGACCAACCTTTATAATCTCACATCAGTTCCAATCCCTCTTCCACGTACAATATAGCGCGTCGAGCACTGGAGTGTGGTATAATAGCAGTCTTGTAAATACACTCTAGAAGCACTGGCATATTGTAACAATTCTTATACAGGTAAACAAAAGCTCTCCAAGAAACTTGCAGGTTTCTTGAACTTGAATGAATTACCAGTACTGCGCCAAGCCTGAGGAAGCAACGAGGGTGTGTTTCTAGCGATTTGGGGTATGCTTTTAGCTTTTCTCACCTGGGATCGGACCTAGGACCTTGGTGATGCGGTGATCTAATGCCTAACACAAATGGTCAAGCATCTATACTATTGACACCACATCTTTCTATGCTTGTTACATACGATAACGGAATTTCTATTATACTAAATTCCGTCCTCGAGTTCGCCAGTTTGTATACCTAGGGATTTTTCAACTCCAATTGAGTTCATTCTGTTTGCATATATCGGCTTCCAGATTTAGAGGGCTCTCCATGTCATGATAATTTCTCCATTAATGGGTCGACGATGTCACCTGCCAACGGGGGCAATTATTCTGCTACAAACATTAAATGTTTGAACGTGCACCCTTTACAAATGGTCATGGTCACAATATCAAGTTGTTCACTTTTTTCTGTGTGTGCTTATTCCTGAGTATTCCCTTCCAACTATTTCTCGGCATCGGCTCTTCCACCCAAGCCGGACCAAGTTTAATCTTCAGCCCGCTCAGAAGCCTTGTTTGCCCTTAAACATGGATTTTCACCTAGGTTAGATGTCTGAATCGGCTCCGAATCATTTTCATAATCCCCACTGTCTGAACTGTCTGAGGGCTTCATGGTAGATAACTTCTGCTTGGCTAATTCTTGCTGAAAATCACCCACCACAGATAGGTTGCTAGAGACACAGTTCGCTTGTTCGGGCGGAGGTTCTGGTGTAGACATGGGTGTGGTCACCTAGGGTGTGCACGATAGTTAAGAAGTCTCTATTTCTGGGGTATCAGGAACAGTGTCTATAATAAAAAGAAAGTCAGATAATGAGAGAATGATGGCCGAATTTCAATGTATTGTGTTAGCTTACCCGGTAGATTATCTCCTCGCATATTAGGAGGAATAGGGTCTAGGTGATTAGGCCCTGTAGGACACGGGATTTTTCTCGCGGAGTGCGTCTCACTCGAATGTGCTCACTTAAACGTGCTTTGTTTCAACATGTTTTGTTTAACCGTTTTCACTTAAACGTTCTCACTTGAACGCTTGTGTTCAAACCTATCCTTTCGTACTACACGCTCCGCTTTTTAAACGCTGTCGTCATCAACGCTCTCTTTTTTTCAATCTTAATAAGCTTCTTTCTCATGCACACTAAGCTAGGGGTCGGCACGAATACATATTCGTAACATTTTGAGATATTCGCATTCGCATTCGCATTCGTAGTTCACAGACCTCTACGAATATTGGCCCGTCGCCAAGACCAACTCCCACCTAATAGGAGAAAGTATATCACGTGCAGTTTGTTTATCCAAGTGATAGGTTTATTTCAAGGACGTGTTTCGATGACGGTAATAGAGCTCAGAATGTCTGGTGCTGAATTGCAAGCCTTAAACCATGATAGCTCCGGCAGCTCTTCTGCCGAATTGCCACCACGTCCCCAGCGGTCTCAGAGAATAGACTACCACTTCTTGAATGGTGGAAGTGACGAAGAAGATATTGAAGATCATATCAGAAAGGAAACCCGACGGGATTCGCCACCTGGTCGCTTAGAATCGATTGGTCCTGAAGACTCCGCCAGCCAGCTGCATCTCAATCTACCTACTTCTTCGGAATCTGTTCTACCAGGGGTCTCTAGATGCTTTACAGAGGCCATACGGCCATACAATCACACAGCAAATCCCGCATTAAGCCACTGAATCAATGGCTTTGGAATCAATTTCGAGTTAGTCCTCTTCCGGGCAAGCAATGGCGGCCCAGGCGAAGCCGACAGCTGCTCGAGGATCGAGAGACTCAATGCATTCATTGTGGCTGGAAAACCACAGATTCGGCGAGGGCAACATCGACGACCAACATGAAGATGCACCTAGCCAAACACAATATCTTCGAGAAGTCCGGTCCAGAAGACCTGGGTGAGGGTTCCAGCGAGACGAAACAGCACTCAATTACTTCAATATTCCAGTCCCGAGCCGAGCATGATACTAGAGCTCTGTTGGAACAGAACATACTTCGATGGGTTGTGACAGATGATGTGGCATTTACGGCAATTGAGTCCCCTGCATTCCAACAGATATTCAAGGACTTGCCGGACGCTCCTCTTCCTTTCTCTTCTCGAACAGTTGTCCGCCGCATTGACGCAGATTTTGATCGCTGTCGGGTCCAGTTGATCGATGAATTAACACGGACATTCCTTGGATGTCTGGACAAGCAAGAACCATAAAGCCATTCTGGGAGTTATCGGTCACTGGGTGTCCACCGACTTCAAATATCAAGAACGAGTCCTGGAGTTCAGCGAACTTGCTGGATCCCACAGTGGAGAAAATATGGCAGAGACTCTGCAGAAGATGCTTGTCGAGCTTCAGATTGAGGAGAAGCTGCTCACAATCACAGCTGATAATGCGTCGAATAATGAAACGCTGGTGTCTGAGCTGTATTTTAACCTGTTGGAAAAGTACAACTCGGAGGATTCCAACTTACCCGACAAAGGACGTCTCCGATTTCAAGGTATTGACAGCTACATCCGGTGTCTTGCACATGTCCTCAATCTCATTGTCCGCGACATCCTCTCGAGGATGAAATCTGGAGATCACAAGTCTGCCATTGAAGCCTGTGATCTCTTGCAGGGAAATTAGAAAATCGGACGGCAGTCTGCGTTGGCCCGGATTCGGATCATGACTCTCTGGATATTGAGGACACCTCAACGACGACAGCAGTGGAAAGTGACTTGCCAGGCAAATGGCTTGAACGACAAGTTCATCGAGTATGACGTGGAAACCCGCTGGAACTCCACATACCGTATTGTCCAGGGAGCCCTGCAAGCCAAAGCACAGATCTGGATGTGGATAGAGCATCAGAACCAGTTTCTGCCATTTACAGCTGACGACTGGTTGCAGCTGCAACAGCTCGAAATGATCCTCTCCAAGTTCGATGAATTCACTCAACTGGTTTCCCGGCGAAAATCCCAGATCAGCCTAGCCATTCCCATCTATTACCAACTGAATGATATGCTCGAAGATGCAGCTTCGGCACAAGGCGACTTTTCGGGGCTTAGCTCTGACATTACCTCCGCCATCTCCGCGGGGATGAAGAAATACAAGAAATATTATGAACTGATGGACGCCCAAGATGCTTATTATATAGCTCTTATCCTTGACCCACGCTTCAAACCCCTCTTATTAGCTAAGGAGCACACCCGACAGCTATATGATCGATTGTGTTGGAAAGAAGCAAGCTTGCTAGCCCAGCTCCGGACCGGCATGGCGAGACTCAATGGATACCTCTATCGAATTAACGTTGCAGAAACGGATCAATGCGCGTGTGGACAAGCCAGAGAGACCGTAGAGCACTTCTTCTTTCGATGTCAGTGGTAGACCACACACCAGACAGAAATGCTACAATATACCCACACTCACCTAGGCAACATCCATTTTTCTGGGCGGAAAATTGCCTTTGGATGGCCAGAACTGGAAGCCGAACCTGGAAGCAGTGCGAGCCTGACTCCGACAGGATACCTATACCATCGAGTGGGTTTGTGCCCTTCCAAAGGAACCAACGCAGCTAGAGTCATGTTAGATGAAGAGCACGAGGATTCTTGCCACACCCTCGTAATGACCATAACGCATATACAATTGGCTCAATACGCGGTCACAACATCGTCATAGCCTGCCTTCCGAACGTGGGAACCAACTCTGCGGCGACCGTCGCGACTTCAATGATTAACCCATTCCAATCAATCAGGCTTGGGCTCATGGTGGGGATTGGCGGCGGAATTCCGACAAAAGTCAATTTAGGTGATGTGGTGGTCAGCCAGCCTGTTGCTGACTATCATGGGTGGTACAATGGGACATGGGAAAGCTAGAATAGGGTGAGAAGTTTGTTTATTCGGGCTTATTGAATAGATTTCCGAACGCCTAAATGCGTCGCACCTGCTGAGAGGTAATCACGATATACACGAATCGAAGATATATGAGTACCTGGATGATATAGAAAAGAAATTTCCGCGACTGGCGCCAAAATATACCGGGCGTGAGTTCTTGAAAGATCCATTGTTGGTATCTGAGAAAGTGCCTCGATCTCCTATGGAAACCCACTTCCTGTCTGGGTTGTATGAAGAATAGGTGTCAGAACCACTTCTCATGTACCCACCAGCCCATAGGCAGTTGCAGTGCTTGTATTACTAAAACTAAGTAATTTGTTATTATTACTATTAGTATCAGTCGCCGTCCCCCTTAAATTGCCAGATTCAGGGACACAGAAAAGCAGAGACCTAGGTATGGATGGTTGCTCGAATGCATATTTTCGGACATCCGTATTTCTCATATAGATTTCTCATCGGATACCTCAATCATCATTCGCCCCAGGGCTTCTTTCTTCTTTCTATACCTAACTACCTAGGTAGCTGACACGTTGATTATGCAAGCCCTTGATTCCAAGGTTGTACTAGTAGGTATACATCATGATCATTCCAACATTGAACCTTGGAAGGTTTGATTGAATAGTAGAACCTCGGAAAGACAAATTAGGAGACCTCGGGAGCATCCCGCAGTAGCATCCCTAGGTATCTAGCAACCTTATTGCACTTTGCTGTTTCACACTTTTTTATAACTGCCTGTAAAAAGAGGTGAAAGTCTCCGAAATCTTCTATCCTACTTCCACTTCCGAAATTCCAAGGTTCTGAGTCCTGATTTAGACAATCTTGATACCTTTGACAAGTTCCTCTAACCCCCCAGGATTAGCCCCAACCATCTCATTAACCTTTGCCCCCCCTTGGTAAACAGCGAAGGTTGGCATTGCACGAACGCCGGCCTCTTGAGCTGCATCCGGCTGTTCATCCACATCGACTTGGTAGAATCCGATAGTGCTCGACGTGGGGAGTTCTGAGATTCTCTCAAAGATAGGCCTAATAACCCTGCAAGGTCCATCCCAAGTCGCCCAGAATTCGACCACAACGGGCTTGTCCCCGCTGACAGCCTTATGGAACTCTGCAAGTCTATTGCAAGGAAAGGTTAGCATACTATATCCAAGAAGGTAGTATGAGGTAAGGAGCGAGTTTGACATTACTTACGAGTTGATATTGGTGACTGGCATCTTGAACCTTGGAAGTAAGTGAAGCTTGGTTGCAGGCCGAAGTAGCACTGGTAAGATAGAAGAGCACTGAAGGCGGGGTCTTTGGGGTTGAAGTTGAGAGGAATTCTAAGATTGGCACGAGATCAGTGAAAGTGAAATGTATGAGAGGAAACAGCACGAACTGTGGGAGACGAGCATACTTATATAGCCACCTGGGCACCACCTGGGCAAAATGTCAGGCGCCACGTACCAAGGTTCACGGGTACCCACATTAAAACCTTTCAATCTCGAAGTTGATAGATCTACCTTCATGCATCGTGATGACCCCTCCCTCCCCCACTAATATCCAGCTGCATATGATGGCTGGCTGAGCTGGTTACTTGTACACTGCATACCCGAGAGATTTGGAAATTACATCACAGCAATAGCTCATACTCTTAGGTCTTCTCCTAAATTAGGAGTTTTCATCTTCATGCATCGTGGTGACCCCTTCCCCACTATCCAGATGCATATGGTGGCTGGCTGAGCGCGTTACTTGTACACCGCATGTTTAACCTTGGAAGTGATTTGGGAATTACATCACAGCAATTGTTCATACTCGTTCTGTGCAACAGTTAGAGCATTTTCGATTTAAAATTACCTCGGGTGGAGCTCGCGGATTTCTAACTTAAATACTCCTGCGCTACCTAGCAGCACAATGAAACATAGCATCACATTTGCATTTTAATGTGCCAAGATGGAATAGTCGCGCAGACATTACTAGCCTACAACAATAGAACCACATTGATGCTTTATGCGTACTTGAAAGCGCTTTGAAGACATGTACTGGGTCTTCTAGATAATTTTCAAGGATTCTCTGTTTTACATACCGAGATGGTCATTACGTGGAATTTTGGCATGTTCTGTGGGTTAATTCCTCACACGTCAATAAACCACATTTACGAATGAACTCTACAGTCAAGTCAACTTCTCGTCTGGCATTCTGTTACTTTTGTGGATTTGGCAAAATCCACTTCGGAAACGAGGTATTAGGGCCATCTTAACCGATTAATTTCTAATCATTTACTTTAGGTTACTATCATACAAAATGGCACCTATTCACAAACCCCTCGATCGGTCTACTACCTTCGAGACCATGCTTTCTATCAGCCCTGCCTTGGGGCCTGTCGTTCTTCTCAATATCATTTCGCTTCATCCCGGGGTAGATAAGAAGTCATTCCTCAAAACTTGGAGTCATACCGCCGATGTCCTGAAGAAAGCGCCTGGTGACATCTCTACTCAATTGCACAGCGCTATTGGAGATGGCAACTTCATCGTCAACTACGCCGTTTGGGAGAACAATGAAGACTTGAAGAACGGCTTAGCTTTGCCTGAATTCAGGAAGATCTGCGAAGAATTCCCGGAAGGCACTGGGTTCCGCGCATGTGTCCTGCAAAAAGTTTCCATTCCTAGAGTTTGCGTGGGGCTGTGAATTTTCTCAACCAACAACACAGCAGCAAGGTAGATAGGGATCAATAGTTGAAACGGGGACTGAGATTACGGCAAATCCGGTGAGGCGGGCCGTCTTGCAGTAGTTACAGATTGGTTTTGGGCACTTAGCACGGTTATGTTGGAAATAATAATATGATTGATACTCCTACGTACCGGATTTCCTATGCCGCTTCTTGATCACTTAGAATTGAGCACAGGACGGTTCTTGCTACTTGGTCAGCCCATTAGTATTTCTTCACACTTGTTCATTTCCATACGTATGTGACTTTCGAATCCTTCCGTTATTACGATGATTGCAATTCTTCCATACGGACTGGAGCCCCAACAAAATACCACTTTACATAAAACAAGTTACCATATCCGAGTTCTACACCAGTAATCTAGAAATAAATTCATGCGAATAATAGAAGAACTTTCGACGGATATTTTCTTCCAGGGGTCCATTTGAGTGTGACTTCCCTGTTCACCAAGTCCATCCTGTGGTATCCCTGTCCCAGTCCGTCGTCTTCGGAGATGGCTTGGCCAAATGAAACAGAGCGTAGTACTTGTCATGCCACTCTTCGTTTGTATCAGTACGGCCTGCGCGTGAAACCCCTGAGAACTGCCTAATTTCCATCAGCTTATACTGTTCGCCACTCAACAACGGATAGAGCGTACATATTCCCGGTGGCCTTGTCATAGATGATCTTCGACATGATTGACATACGCGGTAGGTAACCGTACTTCTTCAGCTTTCTAATTTCATGTCAATCGAGAGGACGCCAGGCAGAGAGTCCTGTAGACTTGCGGAAAGGCTTCACTAAATTTATCGCGGATCGCTTGGCGCGACTCAATATCTAGCTCCCAGAATTCTTCTGGGCTTAGAGGCTCCCCGGGGACTTTATTCCAGACCAACTAGGTGATATACCCTCCCAGAACGATACTATCTTCTCCTTGCTCTCTCTCTCTTGGTAAGCAAGGAGGTCAGGGATAACATCACATTCATATTTCTTGAGCTCCTTTAAGGTCGTTAACTCAACGTGCTGTTGTGGCTTAGCAGCCTGCTTTTGTCGAATCTGAGGGCTCTGGTATTGAGTGCCAATGACTGGAATTTGAAGATAAATCTGCATAAAAGCCTTCTTGTTAGGATTTCCCTTAGGATGGCAGAGAAACTTAGCAGCTGCGAGCGGAAGTCCAAGGCCATCGGTAACGTCTTGCTGCATCATCGATTTAAATTGTTCAGAGAGCTTCTTATCGATCACCCAGGTCTGGCGGAGCAGGTGGAGAGGTGGCTCGGGTGGTGGATCGAGAGTGACGTCCATGTCGTCGAGGCCACACAGGAACTCGGCAGTTTCGGGATTGTTCATCCTGACTTGATGAGATTTGCAACGATAGATGAAGACGTATTGATAAATGAAGGCCTAGTAAAGCTGGTGTTTGAATGAGAGTGAAGGAAACGAGAGTTGTTGCTGGGAAAAGTAATCGGTGCAAAACAGAAATGCAAAGCGTAGGGGTGTCAAACCCTTTTGGCATCCACAACCTTGGTAGCGGTAGAATACTGCGTTCTGATTTGTCGGTGGGTGATAAGCACGAACAGAAGGTAGAAAACGCTGCACCTCACAACAGGTGTGTAGCTTTGCCTACTTACGTCAAGGGGAATTCAAACATAAGTGGCAAATCAATAGAAAAGGGGGACTGTCTAATGGCTTATCCTGAATGTGTTAGACAATGACTAAGTCAAACAAGACGGCTCGTTGAAGAATGGGATATTAAAGCTTCGAGTATACTGAAACCAGCATACCGACTAAGAAAGCTAACTAAGACGATGTGCGCAATCATATAGGTAAAATTTCCTCGACATAGTCATAAATAGCACAACACCAAAGAGCGGACACGATAGCTCTAATTCTTAAAGTCCAGCCCAGCTTCCTGTCTCACAGCACCGTAGATACCAGCGAGATCCCCTTGATCGCCCATGTGATTCTTGGTCCAGGGCATGGCGAGCATCCTTGCGGACCAAGTCAACAGCAAATAGAGGCTCGAACCTCTTGAACACAGCCTCGAAGAACTGATGCAGCGCATCAGTCCCCACGCCAGACTTCTGAGCAACCATCAGACCCTCAGCAATCGTCTCTATCATGCTGATAACAAAGGTGTTGCCCATAATCTTAAGCTCAGAGGCCTTGACAGGTACCTGGTCGCTGAAACCCATGGATGACTTGGCGATGACACCAGTAGTGTAGGGAATAACCTGTTTAACGGATTCTTTGGATCCTGCAAGAACGCAAATGACTTTTCCAGCTTCGGCCATGGCGGGAGCACCGAAGACCGGGCTGGCGACGAAGGAGTTACCAGACTCTTGAATCTTGGCTGCGATAGATGTGGTGGTATTGGGGTGAACAGTAGACAGATCAACAAAGAGCTTTCCCTTGACGTCTCCGTCGTTCAGGCCAGCATTGATGGTTCCAACGATAGCAGCATCACCACTGACGCAAGTGAAGATGATATCTGCCATAGAAACAGCCTCCTTGACAGATGCAGCGACAAGTGTGTTTGGATTTTGGGATACGAAATCATGAGCACGCTTGACGGTTCTGTTGTGGATGACCAGAGGGGAGCCGAGCGAGCCATTTGCCGCAAGGCTCTTGGCAATGCCCTGCAAAGAAGGCGTGTTAGAGTTGAGCAGACCAAAACATCATAATAAAGAAGTGTATGTGATACATACACGACCCATGTTGCCGAGGCCAATCCAAGCAATTTGAGCAGCCATGATAACGCTTGGTGATTTGAATGAGACTCAAAAATGTTGTGGAATAGTTAGAATCTTTCGGATTGAATAAAGGGACGGGCTATTGTATCAATCGCCATTTCAGTCGCCGAAACCAAATAGCTGGATCAATCGCGAGGGCTTGCTATGATAATGACTATATTGTTTAGTAAGAATTGAGGATGACGTTAATACAGGCTACAAAAAGGCTACACGGTGAAAACGACTTTCTAGATGTAACCTTTGACGGTGAGTGAAAACATCCATTCATAGAGAAATAAAAATGCAATAATCATAGCCGCTGCTGAACAAAAGCGAAAGCAAAAGTAAAAATACAGAAAAGAAAAAAGCAAATTTGACTCATCCGTGGCTTGTCCTCTAGGACTGCAGCATAGCAATGATTTAGAGACTCTTCATCGCAAGAATTGCGTCACGGACATCAGCTCCAAGCACAGTTCCAGCGTCAGCGTCACGAGTGGAGGTATCACCGGAGTCAAACGTCTTGTCTTGAACAAGGGATTTAGGGAGTTCCGACCCTGAAACACAACGGGCTAATGTAACCAGTGTCGACCGATTAAGGTACTCGCCGGCGGAGGGCCAAAAACGCGTGGCTTCAACCTTTTTCGCAACGGCGTCACTGGCTCCTCGGCTCTTTGCATTCAAGTACGCAATAATGAAACAGAAGTATAAATACCGTCGGCGAGGACGGTTATCGGAAACGAAGGTCAATGGCTTGTTGTCAATCTCCTATTATATCATTAATATAATACTTAATTCTAGCTTTTACAATACTGGCCATCAGTTTCATATAGGATCCACCAAAGGTACCGATGATGTCCTCCTTCTTTGATTCGTCTAGGACAACACACCTCCATTGAGTTGGACTTTTCATTGGGCCGGGCATAGGTACAATCGCGATAGTACCTTGGTCGAAAAGTAGCTCAATATTATCTGCCAGTGTGATGCCTAAATTGTATGAGTCAGTCATTTCCTTGGCCATAAAGAGAACATTCTTACCATTACGGGGGTCACCAAGAACTCCATCGCTGACTCCGAATAGGTGGGAAACTTCCTTAGATGTCATAGATTTAGGTACAAGATGGGCAGCTTTAATATTCTTTTGGGGAAGTACAGTGCCTAACACATGACACCACCCAAATCCAGGGTGACAATGCTCATTAACACCGTAGTACGCATAAACTTCCTTCTTGAAAACAGATTGATCAAACTTAGGACCCTTCTGTTTTGCACTTGCACCCAGCACATGGGAGATTAGAGTGTCGCGGTAAGCATGCTCGAGCAGGCTTTGGTCAACAGGTCCTTCAATCCTCTGGCGTTTCGCTGAAACTTCTTCATCAATGTCTTCGATGATCAATGGGCGTTGTGCCTTCAGGACTTGAATGGTTGATGACGACGAACGGAAGGACTTCAAGAAGGGTTGGATTTCTCGCTGAAAGGCGTCGTGGGAGATCTTTTCAGTCTGTCTTGCTTCGTTGAGGCCGTCTCGGACACATCGCATGTACTCAAGTTCAATTTCCATTGCCGCGAGTTTCACGTCAAGAATATCGGATGTTGTCGACTCGACTGACATCTCAGAAAGGCAGGACGCTGCACTCACAGACCTTTGCTTGTGAGTCTGTAGCGCCGACTGACGAGTAGGCGCCATGAGAGACGATATTCTTTCGGGGACCACGGGGGGCTCGGCAACCTTGTTCAGGATTGACATGTTGGCGGTATGATGCAGACAAGAAAACGAAGGGCTGATCAATCTGGACGAAAGAAGAGGTGACGGGCTGTTGAGGTGCCGGGAGAAAGCAATACCAGTGGCTAAGCTGGATGAAAAAAGGCGATAAGCTGATGAAAGGTAAGATAGACTTGATGCCTGTGATGAAAAGGGATGAAGGAAACGTGAAGAAAGGTGACAGACTGATGGAGAGTGCCAAGCTGGAGTAAAAGAAAAGCAACTAAGCCCAATTCGGATTTGACATGGCTGAGCCGCCAAATGTCGGGTTCCTGGGCGGGACTCTCCCATGGGACTATAAAAAGTGCAAACGTAGCCAAAAACCTGACTTTTAAATTACGCTATGTTTGATACCTGTATTTAGGCTGAACATAAGGGTAGCTTGTGGTTCTTATAATTAAGCTATACTAAATGGTACATAATATAAAAATTACGCGTTAAATCAAAGAGATCTATTTATTTCGAATATTTTATAAATTACGAGTTTGTGGTGAGGACCTCGGGAAGTGGTAGTGCTGATATACCTAGGTACGTGACGGCGTAGTAGGGTGCCAAACCCTAAAAGAATAAAACTAACCGGATACAGTAATTCACAGGTCCGCTGAATACAGGACAAAACAGACTATTTGAACACAAATTTGACCGTTCTTATTTGACGCTCTTTTAGGCACTCTTGATCTTCAAATTTCATCGTAGTCGACTTGATTCAACGCTCAGGTCTCACCGAATGGCAGGGATAGCAGAAAATGCATTAGGGGGAAAACATAATAAAGTTTGGGCGTGGCAGAAAAGCGGTGCAAGATCCCATAATCAGAGATATTCCTGGGCAACGCCACTATGTTACCAAATCAATGGTGTAGCGGGGACAGCAGGTCCTTCTGTATATTTCATAAGCAGCCCAGACTGCCCTGGTCCTGTACATGCAGCAGAAATCCCAAATATACTTCGGGACGACATGGATTTCAATAAGCGGTATTTATCTGATGTTCTAAAGTCACGGTTTCAATACAACACTCGCATCATCATCGAACGCTAAATTTGGTCCCACCCTGGAGTCATCCATGGATGTAGGAAAGGCTTAGTCTACAGCTTTCCGTATTGTTCCTTTTTCTTTTCCTTGCCTCTGGATCCTGAAAGATTCTAGAAAGTCCTTTCTGGTTCCTCTATTTCCCTTCCGATATCGAGTCTTTGTGTCTCTTTTTGCCGGCTTCGGGGCACCAGAGGAACTTGGCTTGCCAATAAAGAACTGTCAAGGTGTATTCAGGGAATTTGCTAAGTGTAGGTTGATGTTGTAATATAATCAAATTGAGCCTCTCGATATTTGATCAAATCTTGTTCTTTTATTGTTGATACAAATTAGCTGCCCCAATTACTTTCTTACATAACATTCGGCTCTGCACCCCATCTGAGCGAGGGGACACATGTGCAACAGTTGTGAGAATCACGAACCTGGTGGACATAGAGCCGAGTATAAGGGGCTGGTATAATATTTAGATAATGACCTTGTTATCATTAAGAAGGTCTGCCGGGTTGGTAAAAGAAATATGGATTTACGTAAATAAAAGCTATTAGATATGTGTCTAGTTATATGAGACTTCAAAACTAGGCATGCTTCCCATCAATGAAGCCTAATACCTGGACTTTTTCCAAAAATCCCCGACGTTCTTAATAAGCGCCATGTGAGCCTCATCATGGTTAACGTAGTAATCCCGATCTTGGGTGTTTATAAAGACAGAGATAAATGCAAATTTCATTCCATTCTATCAAATACTTCATATGGTTAGTAAGTTACATTTTTACATAATGTGCAAATATACGGCGGTTACCTGTAATGCTTCAACAGAAACATCACCGCCAGCTGTCAAGGAGATGATACAGGGCTTTCTAGTCTCGGGATGACGATATTTCTCACGGAGATCTCTCACTTAAGTTACGACCTAATTATACTACTGAGTATAGTGTTCGATCGTGACTGAAGTCCAAATATGCGGAGAACTAGTGACGAATGGATGCATGGTGGATCTCCGCCACAAGCCGGAGGCGGAAGCTAAACCTTTTAAAGAAAGATCATCCGGGCCCTTGCTCAACCTTGGTTACTCAGGAAAAGTTAAATCCCAAGGCAATAACTCCAGGTCTTTTTTCCTGCCCCACTGAGCCCTTTCTACTTCGGAGATATCATCATTCGGAGAGAAAGCCTGAAACTTTACTCTCTCTGCTCTGGCTTAAATGAGATACGTGTGGTGGATATTATGACAATGTGAAGAAAGGGTATTCAGGTCATAAGAGATTTCAAGGCTAATAGCTTAAAACACAAGCTCACCTCGGCATGAAATTGTAGAGTTCTGGCTTTTTTCTCATCTGAGAAGGGCCGTGCAACCTCTCATCATCGGTCCATTGACGTAAATGATCTTCACATCAGACCTATCAATCAGACTCCGAGTGAGAACTTTTTCCAGTCGTACTTCACATATATATTTAGCTCAGCTCTCATGATAGGGAACTGATGGAGGAAACGGTATCAACGAAACTTCTTTCCCTTTGCAAGCAGCCAAAATCAATTCGCCAAACGGAGGAACATTCCGAAAATGGCCATTCTCCAAAGCATTCGAATATGCATGCAAAGAAATCATAGTATCCGGAGGCTCGGGCGTTTCAACCGCCCAAATATTATTCGAGTCATCATCCCACAACTCAGTCCGCACATCAAAAGGCAAAGCATCAACGAAAGGCGTCCGGACAGAATAATTCCTTGTGTTCAGTGAATACGCACTCTTCAGCATCAAGCTGACAATGATAGTGCGCCGAACACTCTCGGCCAAAAGCCACGCGTGTCGTCGACTAAATGTCGGAGGAAGTTGGACGGGAGCCTGCTCCCATAATCGTGCTGCGATCCCGTCGAGCATGATGCTTATATTCTCTGAGTACTTTTCTGGATCACCACCTTCATTTAGAGCGACGATGCATTGCGCTAGAAGGAGAGCTTGGGAACAGCCTAGTAGCTCGTAGAATGATAATGATTGGTTGAAGCGGCGATACAATTCGGCTGATCGCTGATGAAAAAGTTGGAGAAGAATACCAGCACGGTTTTGTTGTTCTGCTTGGAAATGTATTTTGCAAAGTGCTTGCATATCGCGGATTGAGGCTGGGAGGCCTGATGCGTAAAGATCCGGATGAATGAACATTGTCTTGCAGCTTTTGGCAAAAGTGTTGGGGAATGCGCGCAACCCATTCACCAAAAATCGAATGGCTGCTCCGTCATACTCCTTGGCGATCTCCAATCGCAAAAAGGGGCGGATAGATGATTGGGTGCTTGGAGTGCGATTACTGGGGTTTGTGGGCTTTCTTCGCGCTTTTTGGACGCCATTTGAAACTGTCAGTGGTTCATTCACATATTCACAGTTTACACCTTTCGCTTCGCAGCGAGTACACCGAGGCCAACGCTGGTCGCATCGCCGCTTGCTCCTGGCGCAGGCCTGGCACGATCGCCGCAATGTAACGGCCTTCAACGTGCTAGCAGTCATTTTGGAAGACCGAGATCAGATGTGATCGGAAGAATTTAGCGCCGTCGAGGTTGGTGACTGGCTTGACAGGCTGATTATGAATCAATTCAGAAGACGTCGCTACCGTCAAACTCAACGCCAAACGGTCACATGACGTGTCCTGGAATACGCGCGTCTCAATGCTATGCGATGGATTTTCTTTCAAAATCACAATCTCAGATAACCCTAAGCTTAAAAAGATCGTTCTTATATCAATGCTTGGCACCATGTGGTTGATTTTACCTCGGCAATCGGCTGCAGAATCGGTCACCCATTAAGCCTCACCGGATGTGCACTCACTGCCCTCCTTAACTCGAAATTTATATACATTCATAAAGGGAGTAACTTACCCAATCCGTGTAAAAATAGCTAATCTGAATAATATTATTCAGAACTTGCCTCGAAACAGACTAACTAACTGACAATAATTAATCAGCAGGCCTGAAGATCATCCATTAGCACGGTTTCCGTTATCACCGTTCCATTTGAAATCCTAAGAGTATATGGCCCTTGATATACTTGTCTGTCATTTTATATCTGATCTCTTTCCTGAGTGCCCTGACTAATGAAATCAGTCGTGGAAATTCAAACAGAGTCATGATATTTCTTCATTTGATAGACGATTAAACCAATAGTCCTCAAGACCGTGTCTCATACCTATAGTACCGTGACATAGGTATAGCCTAAATAGGTGGACCGAATCATGTTAGACTTGTGCCCGAAATGAGCGGTTGCCATGTGGTTTCATAGTCTAGGCCACTTGTTTTCACTCTTCCGGCTAGAAGGGGAAGAAGTCTTTATGATAAAAAGAGATATAACAAAAAGACAACAGAACATGTCGTGATGACCCCGCAAAATCTCTCCACGGAACTACTTTCCTATTCTGGTGCGCGGTGGATGTATATAAATGGCCTGCTTACGCCTGCTCGTGTTTGTCCACCTTCACACACTTCCAGCCTCAGTTTCAAAAATGACCCAGATCTTCCTGTAATGTTCCATTTCTTGATGCATGATTATTTGCTAACTCGTGACTCAAATTCCAGTACCGGTGCCACGGGCTACATTGGGGGCGAAGTCCTCCACGCTTTGCAGCATGCGCATCCTGATTACGAGATTGCAGCCTTGGTTAGAGATAACGAAAAGGCCGGCAAAGTTTTGGCTGCATTTCCTAAGGTCCGTGTGATCCTTGCGGATTTGGACAATGTCGAAGTCATTGAAGAAGAATCCCGCAAAGCCGACATTGTTATCCGTGAGTCAATTTACCTGTGGTAGTATAGCCTATCATTAACTTTCTCCATTTAGATACTGCTAGTAACAAGCATCTCGAAAGCGTGAAAGCGATCGCAAATGGACTGGCGGGACGTCAGAATGGTACGCCATCTGCTACTACAATGTCGTATTTCGGGTTTGATCACTAAGAGAAGTAAAACTGCAGCTTATTACATTCAAGTTACCGGAGCCAGCGTTCTGGCAGGCCCCGAGATTGATAACAACTCATATGGCGAGCCCTCGGATCAAATCTTTGATGATTTGGAAAACGTTACTAGTCTCCGGGACATAATTCGGGCGTACAAAGATCGTCGAGTGGTGGATAACTACATTCTCGACATGGGATCAGGTGGCCCAAAGACTGCCATCATTTTCCCTCCTATCATATTTGGCACCGGTAAAGGCCCTGTGAATCAACGCAGCGTCCAGGTTCCTTCATTGGCTCGGGCCGCTCTGCTGCAAGGTAGTGGTCTCTATCTTGGCAGGGGACTAAGCCGATGGGGCATTGTTCATGTCTCTGATTTGGCCGATCTCTTTGTCAGGTTGGTAGAGCATGCTGTCAACGCCACTCCGGGTCCTATCTGGAACGAGAACGGCCTTTTCTTTGCGGAAAATGGGTTTGAGGTTGGTTCATGACCTGCTATGCCCCCAATTGTATGTGCTGACCGTCTTTTCTTCTTGCAGAGCTTCAAGGATATTGCTTTAGTGATTGCCAAAGAGGCGTATAGCCTCGGTCACATTGATTCGCCTGATGCGGTGAAATCCATGAATCTCGATGAGGCCAACGTAGTGATACCCAATGGAGTCGTGTTTCTAGGCACCAATGGTCAAGGCCGAGCTTTGCGGGCAAGAAAGCTATTAGGATGGCAACCCGAGGGCGAGAGCTTCCAAAAGGCAGCGCAGGAGACAATCATTGCTGAAGCGGCACAGCTGTGATCATTTTCAAGGAGCATTCATTGCAAGCAAGGATAGTATCTGCAATTTATGTTTGTTTGGTCACGGCATACCTTTCCAATATATCTCGTTTTATTTATTACACATTCCTTGCGTAGGGGACGGTGGTTCCCAGTGGGCATAGTGTAGTCTTAGGGCTTTTGTGCCCATAGAACTATATATCTGGGACGGGAACATTCCATGCGCTCAAAAGCTTCGCAAAAAGAAATTATAATGACCGACACGATGTATCTCAAACTGTCTACTCCACTACTAATCTTTCGACCTTATTCGACTGTAATAAGAATTGGCGAGCTTTGGAAACCATGCTAGGAAGCGACCGGATCAATTGAAAAGCTACTAGAAGCCATGCTTAGACTAAAAGCCGTCTAGATGTAAATCCCCCCTCCCACTTGCACATAATTTATCAAGAAGAAATTCATCTTTCAAACAAGTTTCTAATTATCGACAGTGAATAAAATTCTCCAGGCGAATGTAAAACAGTCTTAGTCATCGCCCTCCCCCCGCCGCCTTGTCTGACCGCCTCCAAATTTGCCGGACTTTACTTTTTTTCCTTTACGATTTTTATCACCGCCAAACAGCCCTCTTTCTCATCCCAATACATTGCTTTCTTTAACTCTTCTCCACCTCGTCGTCCGCAATCATCATGGCGACTCTGGCGGAGAAGCTTGAGAAGATCAAGTCTCCCAAGTTGCAGAACCAGCATCACGTAGGTTTTCCCGCTGCATACCCGGTGAATTGGTGAATTGACTAACATATTGATCCGTGAACAGACTGCTGTGGTGCTCTCTGCAGTTGAAGATACTCTCCGCGATCAAAAGGCAGACTTCTCACCTACCGCATATTTCGCCGCTCTCCTTGCACTGCTCTCGCAGTCCCTGTCCGCATCCCAAGGCATTGTCAACAAGGATCTAGCGACATCCGTTGTCTACCTTCTCGACATCACAACCGTTTACGTCCCCGCCCCAATCCTTTGCTCCAAATTCTCCCAAATCCTCGAAGGCCTTGCACCCGCGCTTTCTCTACCCGAGGTCGAAGCCCCACTCCTGCGTCCTTCCATTGGTTGTCTTGAGTCTCTGCTCATCGCCCAGGATGCTGCATCATGGAACCTCCCCCACACACAGGTCGGCCCACGACGTGCAATGGCAGGTCTGCTGAGTCTTTCGGTTGACCACCGGCCCAAGGTTCGGAAGCGTGCCCAGGAGGCTCTTGTCAAGGTTCTCAAGTCGCCCCCGCCGAGCCCGTCTTTGGATCACCCAGGTGCAGATATGTGCGCTCAGTCTGCGATGAAGACTTTGGGTGATAGCATCACAGCCGCTCACAAGCAAAAGAAGGGTCGTCACGATGCTCAGGCTAACAACCACGAGCCCCTTATTATTCACTCGTTGCAGCTGATCAAGACCATTGCCTCGGCGTCAGGTGGCTGGCCCAGCAAGAAGATTGAGCCGCTCAGTGAACTTCTGATGAACGCTTCCCGCTCTAGCAATGAGTACATCACCATGGGTGCCTTCGAGGTATTTGAGGTCATTTTCGAGGGAATGGCTGATGAGTTCTCGTCTTCCAAGCTGCCCCGTCTTTTGGATGCTATCTCCGAACTCAAGCCTGCGCAGAATGACTCCCAGCTTCTCCCACCTTGGATTGCAGTGCTCTCGCGCGGCTACGATGTGGCCGCACAGATCACACCTGAGGATACCTTCGAGAAGTTGCCGGATCTGTTCACCTTGATTTCTGGGTTCATGGCTTCGCCTTCCAGCAACATCCGTGTTTCCGCATCTGAGTGTCTGATCTCGTTCCTGCACAACTGTATCCCCAACTCTGTTATTGTGGATCCATCTGTGTATGATGAGAAGACCTTGGAGAAGTTGTCTCGTGCAGCCGTTGACCTTCTGTCCGTGAAGTACCAGGCTGCTTGGAAAGAAGTGTTCAATGTTTGCTCTGCCCTTTTCGATTGCTTCAAGTGGCGATCAAGCCCGTATCTTGTCAAGATTGTCTCCACAATCGGTGAGCTGCGCAGCAATGGCGGCTTCCACGGCAAGAAAGAGGCCGATGCTGTTCTTGGTAGTGCTATCGAGGCAATGGGCCCCGAGGCAGTCTTGGAGATTCTTCCCCTCAACATTATCGAACAGAAGGCTGGTCAACCCGGCCGTGTCTGGATGCTGCCCATTATGCGCGATAGCGTGACCAACACGAACCTCCGTCACTTCCGTACTGAACTTGTTCCCCTGAGTGAGGCACTTTACCAGAAGGTGGTGAACTTCGGTGCCGCTGAGAAGTCCGTGGAAGTGAAGATTTTCGAAACCCTCGTCCAACAGACCTGGGGTACCCTTCCCGGCTACTGCGAGCTGCCTCTCGATCTTGAGGAGGCATTTGACCAGTCATTCGCTGAGCTGCTGTCTAACGTTCTGTACAAGCAGACCGAACTGCGTGTCGATGTCTGCCGTGCTTTGCAAAACCTGGTTGAGTCTAACCAGGCTATCTTGGAGGTCGAAAACGATGAGGATGATCTGATTTTGCAACGCCGCATCACCAAGGCCACTGCAAAGAAGAACCTCGCTCATCTCGGCAGCCTTGCGAGCAATCTGCTGGCTGTGTTGTTCAATGTCTACAGTCAGACCCTTCCCCACTACCGCGGCTACATTCTACAGTGTATCAATGCCTACTTGAGCATTACCCCTGAAAATGTGAGTTCCCCTTCAGTTTCGTGTACAAATCATCACGGACTAACATTCTTAATAGGAGCTGAACGAGACTTTCAACCGCGTCACTTCAATGCTTGAGTCTTCTTTGGCTGCCGAGCAAGAGACAGCAACCAAGCAGAGTGCTCAGTCTCAGGGCTCATCCGACAAGATGCCACCGACCTCCCACACCCTGATTGACCTTGTTATCGCTATGTCAATCTACCTCCCTCGCTCCAGCTTCAGTGGCTTGTTTGCCATGGCGGCAGCTATCCTCAACAGCTCATCCCCCAACCCGGATCAGCAACTCATCAAGAAGGCTTACAAGTTGATCCCCCGACTTGCAACAACCGAGACTGGCCGCGCCGCTCTCCAGGAGCGTAGTGGAGAGTTGCAGGCTCTCATGCTTGCCACCACCGATACCACCCCTGCGTCTGGCCGCCGCGACCGTATGCTCGCTATCACCGAGATTGTCAACCACCTGCCCACCTCGGATCTGCACTTCATCCCGGCAATCCTGTCTGAAGTGGTTTTGGGCTGCAAGGAGAGCAACGAAAAGGCACGCACAGCGGCCTTTGACCTGCTGATCCTCTTGGCCAAGCGCACAATTGACTCAGAGCGTAACCCTCCCGGCACTGTCATTCGCAGATCCCTTGTGCCAGGCGTCGCGGACGATCTCCCCGATGCCCCCGCTACCCTCGAGGAGTTCTTCACAATGGTCTCAGCCGGTCTTGCTGGCTCTGCTCCTCACATGGTAGGCGCCACCGTCACCGCGCTTTCCCGTCTGTTCTTCGACTTCCAGACACAGCTTCAGCCTGAGATGCTCAAGGAACTCGTTGAGACCGTTGAGCTCTTCCTTACCTCCAACAACCGTGAGATCGTTCGCTCTGTCCTTGGCTTCGTCAAGGTTGCAGTCGTCGTTCTCCCCGACGAAGCTCTGCGGCCCCGTCTGAGCACCATGGTCCCCAGCCTTATGGCCTGGAACAAGGAGCACAAGGGTCGTCTCCGTAGCAAGGTGAAGGGTATTATCGACCGACTTGTGCGCCGATTCGGTGCTCCCCTCCTGGAGGCTATCGTCGGCGAGGAAGACCGCAAGCTCATTGTCAATATCCGCAAAGCACGTGAGCGTAGCAAGCGCAAGAAGAAGGAGGGTGTCGAAGGCGAGGACGATGACGACGAGGAGAAGGCCTCCAAGCCCCAATCCGGCAACGCCTTCGACAAGGCCGTCTATGGTTCTGACTCCGACTCCTCTGACAACTCGGACGACGGCGACAGCGATGTCGATGTCGACGACGTCGCTCAGATCAAGGGCCGCAACTCCAAGAAGAAGGGCCAGAGCACCCAGTACATTCGCGAGATGTCCCCTGAAGATAATCCTCTCGATCTCCTCGGCTCCAACGCTCTTGCCAGCATCTCCACCACCAAGCCCAGCCAGCGCTTCCTCAACACAGGCCCCGGCTCGAAGAAGAAGCGCGCCGCCAAGGTCGACGCTGATGGCCGTCTTGTCCTCGGTGATGATGGTGATGTCGTCGCTGAAGATGTCGAGATGTCCGGTGCTGGCGATGGTGGCGTTAACGCCTACCTCGCTGCTGTCAGCGGACCTGACGCCGTCCGTCGCGGCCAGAGAGGTAAGGTGAAGATGGGCCAGGCGTCGAAGAAGAATGCTGGCGATAGCATGGATGTCGATGAGGATGATCTGAAGAAGGACCTGCGCGCCTCTGGATCCGGTCAGAGCTCTGGCCGTCGTGGTCTTGGTGCTCCTAAGACTTCTGGTGCGCCTGGCGGTGGTCGCATTGAGAAGCGTCGCAATACTGGCACCGCTCCTAGGGGTGGTGGCCGCTCGGGATGGGGCAAGAAGAGATAAACTATTTACTTTACAGTAAGTCGTATCTTTTTCTTGGCTCGTCTGCCGGGCTTGAGTATTGTGGGAGAGAAGAGGGTGGCATTTCGCAGATCCCGGAGTTATCGTTATGAGTTCCCCTGTTTTTGATTTGTTTCTTTTGTTTCTGCCATCTGGTCTTCGGTTCCTGTCGTGCTTGGTTAGTGTTGACGTTCTCATAATACCCTCCGCTGGTGATTCCGTTGACTCTGGGCTTTTTTCTGTTTCGATGCAGAGTTATTGGACTCCGTTCTTCTCATGATATGATTACGATTCTGTTCAAAAGTTTCTTTTTAAGTCAATGGACATAGATATTGTTTCACCTTGTCGTCTAAGATGTACTTACACGTAGCCTATAAGGTGTGCATCGATGGGCAGGCCTTCCGTATTTAACAGCACTTCTCAGGTTGTTTTGCTGTATCGAAGCTCTATCCAATGGGCGAAGTATCCGATATCCCATGGCGCTGGTGAAATGCTGCTAGTCAAGTAAACCTAACTACAGCCAAAAACCCAGAACCCCAAATGCATTATGACTTTTATCATATTTTCATTTGCAAAGCAGCTTATCATGCAAAAAAAAAAAAAAAAAAAGTGTATCGAACATATCAATCAGAACTTCATGAACGCGAGCCAGCCAACCAGGCAGCTCAGCAGCATTTCCCACAGTCCCCATCGTTTACCCAGAGAAGTAGACGTAGAGTGCGATGCAAAAGGGGACAAATAAAAAAAGAAGCTCACGAGCTCTAGACCAGACGGCATCGCATCCATCAAAGTCATAGCGTCGACAGCTTTCTCGCAGTATACAGCAGACGCAATAGTCCACCGCTCGAGCATCCGAATCCAGCCAAAACTCCATCGCCGATGCAATTCAAACAACCACAATCCGCCACGGCGCAGAAATCGACACCGTCGCTCATCAGGAGGCTATCGACCGGGTGTACTGACGCTCTTTCGTTCCTTTTCAACACTCGGTCTTTCAATGCAGGTATCAATCGAATACCCGACCTGGGAAATAGAGCAAGTGGTAAGTCGACAGAGTACGCAGACTAGACGGAGAGACTGGTCTAGCATACACTGACCCCAACAGACCAAACACAGACAAGCAGGTGACGATAATAACTAGAACAGAATCTCCCCACTGTGCTCTGGTTCGAAACCGAGCGCTTGCAGCTCATCGTAGCGCTTCTTGTCGCCCGTTTTCCGCTTCGCGTCCTCCTTCTTCTTCAGCTCGAAGACTTCTTCGATTGGGGCTCTGGTCAGTGTGGGTGGGATATCGTCTTCGCGGTCGAGGTCCTATATATCAATAAATCGAGAATTCGTTAACGTAATTCCTTGCTGGGATAACTTGTTGGGTTTCATAAGGCAACTTCCGTTGGTAAGGGGGTGGGAGAGAGGATTGAGATTTGGGGAATTGATCATACCACTTCGCCAAGCAGGAGCACATTCTCTCCACGAACGATGAAGATGCCGCGCGAGACATCAGCGTACAACTGTCCAGCGTAAACACGCTCTACGGTATCCTGGAAAACAAGGTTTGCTGTAAGGTTCAAATGTCAGATAAAGGGCGAGAGATTTGGGCTGAGTGGGCGCCTAGCATACCGAACTGGTCCCAGCTTCGGAGGACACCAATGAGTTTGCGGCCGTCGCGAAGGATGAGCACAAGTTTCTCTGCAATTGCGTTAGCTATGTTCTCCTCGCTCGCTCTTTCTGCTATTGGGTCGCTTTGACTCGGCATGCACAACATACTATCTGTTAGGTCAAGCAGCTGTGCGGCGGTCGTGAACATCTGCGGGGGTAATTGCGGTGGGCCTCCGGTAGGCTGAGGGCCTGCTGGGCCAAGGGCATTCTGGGAGAATTGTTGATTTTGCTGCGGGGTTCGAGAAGCCGGGGCAGGGCTTTCGTTTAGAGATAGGCGCTCCATCGTGTGTTGGGCGGAGAGAAAATCGGAAAGCGGTGGGAAAGGGGACAGGCAGGCGGTGGTGGGAGGAGACTGAGAGAGATTTAGGACTTTGATGTGGATGTTCGCATTCTGCTTCTTTTGATCATCGCGATGGATCGAGGTCGCAAAGGCCGTCATCAAGGGCGGTGAGTTTGTCTTGTTTGCTCGGGATCTATACATTTTGGCCTTTGATATTCGTTCACTTGTCAAGAGACATAGTTACTCTAATGGAAAATACACTTGCAATTCTAAAGGGCTCAAGAAAAGTACATGCTATACAAAAGCGAAAGGGGGAATATCCAAAACCAAAAACCAAAAACCAAAAAGACAACAGAAAGGCGTCTATATCTACAAAACCCCGACACCCCTCTGCTGTCCCCTCATCCTCTCCTCTCGCCGTTTACTATATGGCGCATAGTATGGCTCATCGGCAGAGCCAATACTCGCCCTAACACCATCCTGCGAGCGATGATAAGCCGGACTCGACGGCGCGGGCGGCAACTGCATAGCCTTAAACTGTGCATCGGTGATAACCCGCATTCCATAAAGATACCGCATAAGCTCAAAATCCGGCCGACTACCCGCAAGGGTCTGGCCAAGACAGTAGTGATCCACATCGACATGGTCGAGCATACGATCCCATGCAGAGGGGGAGTCTGTCAGCGAGGCTCGAACAATGCCATCGAGAGAGTGGGCCGACTCAGCGTCCTCGAAAACCGGCGACGACACGGGCTCCGAGATGCCGTCGACAAACTTGGTATTCGGACACAGCGGACACCGCGCTGACGGAGGGGTCGGGTGGGAGCGAAAGTGGCTGAAGACGTGGGTGCGCCACTCCGCGCCGTCGTCGAAGGACTCATGGCAGTCCAGCATATGGAAGAGACATGCGTATGTGCGCTGCTCTATGCTGGCTGTTAGAGATATGGGTATGGAGGGCGTCGCGGATGATATAGAGCCTGCTGCGGTGGTATCCCAGGATGAGAGCGAGGCGCGCGATAGAGCGGGCTCTGGGGGGCTGTCGGTGGTGATTAACGGTGTCATACCACCGAGAACGTAGATCCCATCTGTGCTGTTATCCCCGTGTGAGGATTCCACGCCAGTCCCGGGCCTAGTATCCACGGATGATATTGACGGGGACGGCGATGCGCTAGACAAGGCCGGCATTGTGGGGGAAGACGACATGGCGGTGACGACGACGCTGGGTTGCTTTTGCTTTTTGGGTTGTTTTTGCGACAAGGCGGGGGTCCTACTTGAAGCCGTGCTGGTGCTGGCGACCGAACTCACGCTGATACTGACACTGCGGGCAGAAGAGGATCGACGATGATCTCGATCTCTATGCCGGTCTCTATTCGAGCGTGAAACGATAGGATCGAAGTCGCCTCGAGGGTCATCGGGGCTAGGCTTGCGCTCCGACATGCTCCGTGCAAAAGATGGGAGGTCTATTGCGGATGGATACGGCTGGATCGCGTCAGAGTCAGGCCGGGGGTTACATAGCAATATAGCACCTGGTAGAGATGGAGATGTATAAAGGAAGAAAAGTAATACGGAGGGGAACGGAAGGGAATACATACACCCTCCAATATCAGATCAACAAAACTTTAGATCTGCTTTGTCAACATGCATGACATGAGCCGTTTCTGTGCATAGGTAAGGCTCTAGCAAATGGGCTGAAGTGGGGGTGTAAGGACTTTTGGAATTTTCCAATCTAAATCTTTAGGGCGGGACTTTGGAGCTAGGAATTTGTATAAAGGAATACTATGTAGAGTATATCTTATAAGCCAAAAGTATTTTCAAACGTTCTCTTTGATACATAGTCTGGGATACAATGCACGGGCACAGAGATCATACGGTTCGTCAGGTTTGCGCCGCTTTACTATACTTGCGAGAAGAAATATATTAAAAACATTACATTACGTGTTCGTCGAAATTTGGAGTAATTAAAACGACACAATCGAGACATAGATTCTTCACACGTATTGTACAAAAGTAATGTTCTCGGTACCTTTACTTGACTGAAGGATTCTTTGATTCTATTCCTAGAATAGAGTTATGATACCGTTTCAGAGTTGCAATACTGTTTCACATTCGTAATCTCAGAAACGTTGTAAATGCACCAGGTCGACTATATAAAACTAAGGCCAAATGTACAGGCCAAGTGTACGGATTGCGGGGAGATATCACGTGCAAATAAGAAAGACCTGAAAGAAAAAAAAATATGGAGTGAAATTTCTTCATTTTGCTCACATGGTGAGGAATTAAGTAAGAGAAGAGAAAGGATCAGAATTGAATTGAGACCACAGGCCTCAAGAGAGGAGAATGACAAAAAAAAGAAAGGTAGAAGCAGGTCTTTCGACACGGAATTTTGAACTCGAAGTAAAAAAAAAGGAAAAAAGTCTCCAGAGAGGAGTGAACAGCCAGTAAAACAAAAGATCCCAGTCCGTCTATTTGGTGGAAGCGCCAGAGATAAAGAAAAATCAAAACCAATCCGACACCGTTGATGCCCGCAAGCCAGAGTAAAAATGCACAAGTCTATATCGTTTCGTAGCGCGCATAACATAAGTTTTCAAGGCATAAAGTTGCAAGAGAGTTAGAACCGGTCTGCCAAGTCACCGCCAGCAACAGAATTGTTGGCTGACGAGTTCATGGAGGAAAACCCGGCCGCGGGGTTGAGCATGTCCTGCACCGCAACCTTGGGAATCTGGGGCACGGGCAACTTGCGCTGCGTACCGTCGGGTTTCGACATGATATCGGAAATGGTTGGGCCCATATGACCCTGGTTCGGGCTGTAATAATTGGGGCCTTCGGGTTGCGGTTCCATAGGCGCTAGCGCAGGAGTGTGCTGGAGGGACAGGTGGCGAATCGAAGGCAGATGCAACTCGCTGGCACCGAGAGGGCGCAGACGGGGCGAGTGTGCAGGAGTGGCCAAGGGAGTGTGGTCGGGGGTAGGAGAAAGAGAATCGTGAGAGAAAGTAGGAGAAGAAGGAGCGGTGGAGTTGGGGGAGTTGGGACGAGAGCGCTTGACACGGTGGCCATAGCCGTCATCCTCGTCGTTGGAGTGCGAACGGGTCATGCTCTGGGAGATGGCATACGCAGAAAGCGAAGGGAGGCCACGGCTAGTGCCGTGGTGACGGGAGCCAAACATTTGGGGTCCTCGAGATCCGTGGAAGCCCATGTGGTCATCACGCTCTACTTGCGACGCAGCGGTAGCCAGAAGGTTGATATCCATTCCGGAAGAAGCGCGATCGGTGGTGCGCGAGTAAGGACCCAAATTTGAGCGCATGTGATTGGCGTAGTTGGAGAAGGAGTGAGGAGGCGAAACATCCGGAGATCCGACCTGCGAGACTGGAGCGGATCGAGTGATGGGCTTGCTGGGAGGCGGCATCATGTTGGCGGCGTTGACCATGCCATTATCCTGGCCTGCAGCGGCCGCGGCTGCTGCCAAGTGCTGAGCCTTGTTGCTGCGGCGCGAGTTGGGGTTGTTGTGAATGCGCGAATGGCGAGTGAGTTCGTCGGAGCGACTGAAACGCTTCGTGCAACCGGGGAACTGGCAGGCGTGTGGCTTTTCACCGGTGTGCGTGCGGATGTGCCTCGTCTGGTGCTCCAGGCGATGGAAGGCACGGTCACAAAGAGGACACTTGTACGGCCGAGGCAGATCCTGGCGGACCTCCTCGTTCGCGGGGCGTGCACCCTTCATGAGAGGCGGTAACAAGCTAACTGAAGAAGCCATTGAAGAGTCTCCTGGAGTCGAGGGTGTTGAGTCGGGAGAGGATTCGTGAGGATTAAGTAGATTTGAAAACCCCACTGAAGAACCCGGTGGTGGCATGTGAATTCCCTAGGGGCGAATTTATGAAAATTTGTTCTTGAGGGGGACCGATTTTATAGCAGGGGTCCCAAGCTAAGGTCGATCAAACACCCGGTTGGGATAAGACGGTCGATCGGGATCGGGGTGATGCGCAGGGAAATCCTGATAGCTTTGGAAGAAGTCGAGTAGAATTTGTGGGGAGGAATAAAGTAAGAGGAAAGGAAGAAGGAAAAAAAAAGAACCTGGAGACGACGATCTGGGGAGTCACAAATAATATATGGAATGGAGGGGGAAGGGAGAAATCGGGGAGAAGGGGCAGTGTCGGAATCGGACTTGGAGAAAAGAAAATTCTGAAAAATTCAAGTTCAAAAAGCAAAAAATTGAAATTGAAATTCAAAATAAAAAATGGAAATAAAAAATTAAAAAATTAAAATAAAAAAGAAGAGATTCTCAAGAAACCAACTGTGGGGGAGAAGAAGGGGAGGGCGAAATAGGAAAAGTGGGAAATTTTGAAAAAGAAAATTCAAATGGAAAATTACAAAAGGGGAAATTTGAAAAATCAAATATTGAAATTTTAAATTTTTGGAAAATTAAAACAAAAAGACCTACCCTTAGTCGAATAGGGGTATTGACCTCATATGGTTACAATTTAGATTCTAAATCCATTAACTATCAACATTTAACGCTATTAATCCCAATATGTAGCATATACTCCAAAAATGGAGGAGAAAAAAAAGGAATCAAACTACGTAACTGCATAAAGCAAAAATGTGGGGACTCGCATTTTTCCTGAAGAACCGTGTGGCGTGAGGTGCGTGTCCCTATCCGGCTATCGCGCCTCTGGAGAATTTCTTATCAGAACATGGGGAATTTAAGAATTTCTACTGGCTCATACTATAGCCTATCTCGAGAGGCAGAGTGGATGATCAAAAAATGATGGCATGCGGAGAGCGGATGACGAGCATAATATGTATGTACTCCGGAGTACAGTATAAGGGTTGAGATACCCTCCAAAAAAGAAAGTCTGGGGGTTACGGTCATTCTAGGCCTGACCAGACGCACAATGGAGATCCTGGGGACCATCTGATCCTGTCACGGAGTGACGATAGCGAGGATCATCGATGATGTCGATACCAGGGGTGCAAATATCCGTCAACTCTTTTTATAATCATTTAGTCACGCGAAAACACAAATTAACAGGTCATCCTGTGCAAAGAAGGTACGAAAAATGACTTTCCGATTGTTCTGCGGCTTCATCATCCGGAGAATCATCCCTCCCCCAAACCCTACAATGGCGTATAGAACCCTGGAATCCTCCACTTAGGTTCGCCGACAAACCCCCGGATTCCGGGGGTTAAGATATGATTTGCTATTATTATTATTTATTTATATTTATATATTTCAGCAGGCCTCCTTAATTGTTTATCATACGATAAAGCGAATGAGCAGTTCTGATAGGCGCGGATCACCCTAATTATTGATAGCCCCGATGCAGCTACCATGCAGCCGTAAATCCGCGTGTCTCGACAAAGGGACCAAAGGTGCTAGTGTCAGCCCCTGTACAATGAGCACTCGGCTGCATTCCTTGCGTAAGAAGACAGCGGTATCCCCAGCTCTGCCAAGACACCCAAGTATAGAACGTGACCAGGGGGCGTAGATTTCCTTTTTCTTGGCCGGCTGAATCTCAAATCGAGGGTAATAGCCGGGGGTCTGGGGCCCCGGTTCTCAGACAATAATAATATATTAAAATATGCATTTACTCCGTCTTATTCTCCTATCCGCACAGGTTCACGCTTCTCTACTCCGTACTAGATAAGGAATACACAGGCTATTTTCGCCCGAAGTTCCCCCGGAAGAGGCAAACCAAAGGGCCGAGGTGCGGGATAAACGGGAGAAAGAAAGATACGCCCACTCGGCAAGGCCGTCCCGCCGAGAGTCCGGTTTCCCCTTTGGATGATAAGGCGTTATCTTTGGGGTCCGGGGTGAAGGGCTCCGAGGGATGTCAAGGGACCTCGGGAGTACATTACATTGGGCAAAATATATATACACTTACTCTCTAACCTCTACCATATTGTCTGTTGTATATTGTCTATACAATATATATCTACATCTTCAAGTCCAGTGCAGGGGCCCTTTAGTGGCAGATCTTAACAGAATTACTACTCCCCGGGCAAATTCAGCCGATCCCCACAGTTCCCTGGGGATATTGGCTTAGTCCCCTTGGCAAATCAGGACCATTTAGCAGACAAAAAGCAAAGACAAAAGATAACGGGGCTTATTCAAGGTCCAGATTGCTATGCCGGCCCGACTACCGAGTTCGTACTTTTGAGCTGTACGGGGATCTGGAAATTGCACGAATCCCTGTTCTCCTGGTTTTTGGGGAATAAAATGAGCTCGCAAATATACCCGACCGTACCGAGCACACTGCCGTAATCTGGAGTTCTCCATTTTTCTCCACGGGGAATATGGCACCATGCTGTATACCGGACTCGGCGTTGCAATCTGCAGGAGATAGCCTGATCTTTTTTCAATTTTTATTTTTTTTTATTTTTATTATTTTAACCCAAAAAGCAGGTACCAGTCTATAAGCAATTACCCGCTTTTTGCCGATATTTGCGACGTGTACATAGTACGTACATATGTTATAAATCTTGAAACTAAGATGCGAGGTGTTTCTGTTTCAGGTGACGACTTCGCTAAGATGTACCTGTTACGCTATATGTGTAGAAATTGGGATATATTTACTTTGTACACAGCAGACACACCGGATTCAAAGCCCCGACATTTCCCCTACCCCGGAACCCGTCTCACTTTCCTAGCCAGGTCCTCACAATCGAAAGATCCACAAAGCGAGCTACACCGTGATTTTTCAAGTGCATGGATAGGCAAAGGGGGAAACCCAAACCGGTAGTTCCGATTGCCGATAGCCCAAAATCGTAATATCATGGCGAGAGAACCTAATCCCACAAACCGGTATAATCTCCTTTTTTTGGGGGGGGGGAATGAAATTATCAAGCTGATACAATACCCGGTGATCGCCATTCTCCAACGGATAATTATTCCATATCTCACCTACCCCGCAGTCCCCAAGGCCTATCGCTTTGGGAGAAACCCGAAATCGCACCGACAGGAAACGATCTGCGACTGACATCTCAATCTTGATGCCAAATCTGCCTTGATCGTCACGATCGCCCGTAGGATGTGATCCTCCGATATCGCTGTCGTCATGGGGGCGCCTCTCCACAGGTCGATCTATCACGCCATCCGGGGAAAGCTGACAACCTATATTGTACACGAGGGTACTTATAGCTTTGCAAGCATACGCACTTGAATGTACCGTGTCGGATGAAAATTGGATGATCCATGGTACAACATACTTTTAGCATTCCTCTTCCCACTTTTCTTCCGGACAATGCTGATCAATCCCATTATTCTGGCATGCAGACCCGCGCACCGGGCGGGTACGTCGATCCTGGATGGGGACAAAAAAAAAAGGGCCAAAACTAAGAGGAAAATGCGCAATAGAACAGAAAAAGCAAGGGAAAAGAAAAAAAAAAAGCAAAAAGTTAAATGCTGGAAAGAATGACAATAATACTCAATTAGGAGCGTGGAGATCCCTCCGGACTCCATCCGTTATCAGTCCGGAGCCTCGTTGTCCTCCGTGTGGCATTCCCTTTTCTATCCGAGCTCCTTCAGATTTGGGAATCCTTGAGGGTATCTATATTCTTAGTCAAGAGGTCACTAACGACCAGTGAGATCTATTCCTAGTACCTAACAGTTCGCTATCAATATCCCCGCACCCCCCCCCCCCCAGATCGTCACGCAAGATAGCGTCGGGGGGCTTGAGAGACGAGAATACAACATAATTTTTTATATTTCTCTATTATTCACACCTTCTTCCTGGAGAACTTTTAATCCTGGATATTATTAACCCTACAGAGATTTTCCAGGCCAAGGCAATATTGTGTGAGTTCGGGTCTGGCCGCGACCGTCCCTTTCAGCCCACACCCCCTTGCTACATGGGACTTAAAACAGTCCCGGTTCTCGCGACTCGTCACTGGCTGTACTACATCCAACACGGTGTGAGTCATGACGTGCTCACGTCTCAGCTCGAGGAATATCCAAGCTGAAAGCGCCTAATAGAAAATCAAAAAGGAAAAAAAGGAAAAAAGGAAGAAAAAAAAGTGACAGGCCAACTAACAACAGGGGATCGACTCATCTTTCGTGCTCCGTTTCCAATCGCCCTGCTGGGGCCGGGTTCTGTCTCTTGTTTTGCTGCCTGGAGACCCCTTCCATCCTACCGAGCGAGGCGCCACCAGTCAGCAAGACAAAGACGTAATTTTACGGGTGTAGGCAAGAGCGGGAACAGGGTGCGTTAAGATGATTCAGGATATAATGGAGTACGGTTGTATGTAGTATATTCAGTAGAGTTCCATCCTGTCTCAAGGTGACATTTGGTTATGCTTGGCAGGTCTCGATGCGGGGGAGTAGTGTCAACTAAGGGAGAATCCGGGGTAGGGTTGGCTTTAGAGCAACATTCCACGAAAGTCAAGGAATGAGGGGATCTTTCGGGTCCAGTTACTTTGTACAGCGTGGGGGTGTAATGTATATGTTTCTCAAGAAGACACATATATGCCTTGAAGAATTCACAGTGCAACCCTCCAGGGCTTTTTTTTTACATGTGATTACATAATAGATTCCCCGATTCAGCCATGGCCAAGATTACCCATCTAGGAAATTCTTTATGCACACACACTTTGCCTATTGCCCTCAATTCCGCCAAGGCGAGTGATCAGCGATCCACAGCTTCTGGAACAACTAACCCCTGCGCCCAATAAGCGGCGTAAATGGCCTCACACTGATATCACCATTTGCGGGGCCGCTATTCCGGAGTCCGCGATCAAGCCATTGGTGGAATTCTACATTTGTCCGGGAGATTACACCCTATCTACAATTTAAGTACATAATGATCTGGGCATGTGATATTCTGGGGAATACAGTAGATAGCGTCAAAAAAAAAAAAAAAGGAGACGGAAGTGTAGCGGGGAATAGTGTCCGCTACCGTGTCCAGTTCCCGGTGAAGCCCCCCTCCCCCCCCCCCATTCCACCTAGGCACCTGGGTACCAACACAGAGGGGGGGGGGGGGGGAATCTCTCTCTTCAACTCCACTGAGCGATTTATCTTACCCCATATTTGAATGAATACCATAATACAATCCACTCATCTGGGCACGGAAGCCGGGATCAATTTTCGGAACACAATGCCCCTGTCGCTCAGATCCACATTGTCACAATTCCTATGTAACCTAAGTCTTGGAGGACGCTACATCCAGGTACCATATGCAGTAGATCACTTAGTCCGACATGAAACAGATCCCTTTAGTTTACACTTCCAAGGTATAACCCTAACCCATTAGAGGTTAGATAAAGAGAGAGAAAAAAAAAGGTACTAGAAACCCTTTCTCTCTTTCAATCATACAGTGGGATCCGGGGCTTAAACCATTTCGCCCCAAACACACACCATAACGGGCGAATCCCCGAGATCGAACTAGACGTATTTAGATTTCGCTCGCGGGAAGAGTCCGCTCCGAACCAGCGGCGCTCTCGCTAGCACGTGTACGGGGGATTTTCTTGGGAATAATTTACATTGAATTATGAATTTCTTGAATTATTGGAATCCGCACGAAATTTTAACTACGGGAGCTCCGGAGTCTGTCTTCCCAATTAGGATACCATGAAGCGGGGGGCCCAGATCTCCACGGGCATGATAGCTTCACATGTATCTGTCACATGCGGAATCATGTGTATCTTGTTGACTTTGTTCCCTATAGGGGATGTGGTTTTGATAAGACTAGAATGCGCCCATATGTGGCTGCCTCGGTTTCCCCATGCAGCATACCTTGCATTGTGTACAACAGGAAGTACCTGGGGGCCAGAAGATGGCGTCATTGAGGGGCCCATGTGTTTTCTCCAGATTTGTTGCCCACATTGATAAGAGATTGAGATGGACGTATTAGACACGTCTTTGCATTCCGGATATCCTTTGTAAGCACCAATCCTTACCTAAGGATATGTCCACGGGTGATATTCTATGACGACAGAGCTCATAACCTAGATTATTCTTCTGCAGGTACCAGACCATGGCATCAGCCCATAGGGCTGGAGAGAGGTCAACCCTCGGGTGATGTCGGAGGATATGACATTCTCGCACAAGCTTATGGCATTTTCCCAGTTGCGGGGCTTAGTGCCATACGGGAGTCTATCAAAACTCCACGATGATCAGGGGGCGTTTTTTATTTTATGGAAGTCAGGATGAGGAAGGTGTGCCATGTCTTGGCTGTCCGTTTTGGCCTGAAGCGTAGTATAGAACGGATATATACGGAGTAGTTTTGGCACTATAAAGCACTACTCGATGGCAAATTCAAGGAAGTAGATTTTTTTTTCACGGAGCAAGCACTGAGTCGAGTAACAGTAATTCAAAATGGAGCTCGGTGAGACTTGGAAAAAATTTTTCGTTCTCCCCCTGTGTCAGCCCCCGTGCTGGAGCCTCCCCGATTTGCGCAACTCGGGCGAAAACCCCTCGGCATTCCCGTGCCGAGTCGGCTTCTTTGTCTCTTTGCTCACCGTGCCGGTTTCAATTTCGTTCTAGGCGAGATTTGTATTAACTTGGTACTCCCCATACTGTCCACACCTATTATTATCATTCAATACCGTATGGTATGTATTGTCGGTTTTTTTTTTGGCTCCAAAAAAAATCTCGCTACCGTGCCACCCCGAGATTCTTCCGAGGTTCGGAAGTTGGGAGTCTGGGGTGAGCCGTGGGATGATCTGGATTCGCCGGGCGTACTACCCATGCAGGTAATCCCCTAGGCTCTTCCCGTCTCATAGCGCTGTAGAGAATGCTTGTCTAAATCCTATTATTGCGTATCGTTAGCCTATGAATGGAAGAGCCTCGGGATAACGGAAGTTCCTCGGATATAGCTATTAGGTAAATCCTTGGGGCACAGTCCTGTGTCCTGGGTTTTGTGTATCCAGTCTACTCCGCATGTAGCGGTGAGGCCCGGTGGAGTTTTTCAAGTCTGTATGGCCAAGTTGTGGAGATCTGATAAAAATTTGCCGTCTGGATCTGGAGTGTAATTTGCCTTCCAAACCCTCGATTTGCCTCTTCGGCGAAAAGAATGTCCAAATATTTAATAGGAAAGATCAAAATAAAGATGTGAGGATAATAATTATGGAACCCAAATTACATTCTGTCAAAAGAGAGAAAGCTAAAATATGTCAGCCAACGATGTATATTCTTGGACCTCTCATACTCTCCAAACAGTTGAAGCCCACTCGACAATGAACTTGCACAATAGTCATAAATATTATTACCAATTCCAATGCGAATTACAGATGCTTACTTAGATCTTGACAAAGAGAAGCAAAGGAATTTCGTAATCGCAAAACTCTGTTCTGTATCATCAACGGAGTATGATCAGTCACTTCTTGACTATAAAAAAGCGGCATATGGACATTTTTTTATATCCGTGTAATCACTTTGACCATTACTTTGATCATTTCCCCTCTATAGCAAACGCGCGACTAGATCAAAAGCTTACGGTAGTAAAGAAAATAGACTCCAGGGCTAATTTGGTATCCGAGGTCCCTGTCCATTCCATATCGAGATTCGGACGCATCAATATTAAGGTTCTACTCTAAATATTTATTTCCGACTATTGACCCCCGCAGGTTTCTCTCATGTCCTTCTCCTCGGCTGATACATGACGATCTGCTCTATTTTTCCCGCTCACCCCGTCTCTTCTGCCATGTCCCCCAAGCTATGCCAAGTCGATCCCCCTGGACGCCGTGAAGGGGACCTTGGATACCTTACAGCAATCCCTCATACGGATCCTATGAAAGGAGATCAAGGTTTCTGGCTAGGTGGTGCACATCTCGAAATTGTATAGCCTCAAGCTAGGTGGCTAACAAGCTTTTTCACCTGTGTAAAGAAGGGTATGCGAGATCACGGTAGTGTCACAGCCTAGGTAAATAGCATATCATGCAAATATACCTACAGTCCTTTCCCTCTATTTGTGCAGGTCTAATCCTACGAATGATGTGGAGCGGCATTCTTACAGAGCACCCTTCCATAACCACGGGTATACCGTACCGTTATGATAGGGTCCCTGACGGACCTCTACATGCACTAGAGATACAGGCTTAAATGGCCACTGTTACCACCCCCGTACCAAGTACGAGTAGGCGGAGGTCTTTACGATCTCTCACAGTGCTCCTTGTACTGGTGGTGGAGCTTGCCGACCATAAGCTAGCGGCGACACCCGCGATGTTCACCAGCCAACTTGAGGCCTTAACCTCCTCTCCAAGGAATCGCATGCCTCGTCAAACTCTGTAAAGATGTGAACCGATGGAGACTTATCAGATGACCTTCCTGGATGGAGCCAAATGTCCTCAGCCAAGGGTTCAGGATAAATTGGGCTTTGGGAGGACTAGATATTGCTGCGAAGACAGGCAGTCTTGAGATGTTTGATATCCTACGTGCTACTGGAGTAGATGAGTCTGCATGGGTGCGGGAAGCATCGTTGGATGATGTAACTATCAGGTCCAAATTCAAAAATAGGACTATTTAATGTCCTCTGTCTCTATCTCTTCGCCTGTCAACGAGCTATTGAGGCTGGGAACCAAAAACCATGTTACCGCACCTGCTTTCCACTTGTGGGTATTCCCCAACTATCGTCTCAGGCAGCTCTGGGCTAGCCTCCTGCCGTTGTCGCATATTATCGCCCGCTGCGATTCAATCAAGGCTGGCATGCAGCGGTACCTGGTAGATCTAGCAAGATTAACTTTGATATTGCTATTATACCTGCGGGTAGTAGTACTTAATTAGGAAATACTCTCCGCGATTACTCCTATCTCTGATGTTCGCCTCAGGCACTCTGGAAGCAGAAATGACGTTTCTGCCACACCCGGCCGCCCGGGGAAACGAGAATCTCAAGTGTGAAGTCCAGACTAAGAGCGCTATCCACCCAGTCTACTTTATACAGCGAGTCTCTGTATGATTCGATCCTACCAGCAATCCCTCAATCCAAATCCTAGACATTGAACAACACCCCCATTCCAATATCCCTCCAGCCTCGAGCTCCGGGACACAATGGCACCCCCGCGCCAGCGCACTACAGCTATCGTGGACGACTCGAGGTCTGAAGCCTCGAGCGGCACGAGAGAATATCAAAAAGCTACCAAGTCCCGCAGACCAGCTGCCGCAAAAGAGAAAGCCTCGGTCACCAGCGCTCCCGTCGTGGACCACCAACACGCCGAGGAACAGCCCCGAGTATGTTTTATCCCAAGTGAAAGAGATCGATCATCGCAACTCTACACACCTCAAAAGTCAAGAGACCATAAACTAATCTCCTTTCTCTCTATAGCTCCCCTGGACAGACATCCCCCTCGATATCCTCCACTCCTACCGCCACGTTCACAAACTCCCCACGCCCTCCGCCTTTTCGAGCGACTACTCTCGCATGATCCTCTCGCAAGGCGTCGGTCTTCGCTCGCCAACCTCCCTCGCCGCCCGCCGCGCTCAATCCACCTCATCCCAGAACCACTCCAACTCCTACCGAACCCACACCTCGTCGGACTCCCTCTCTGACTCAAACTCAACGCTGCGCCACACCGTCGGCCAGGACCGCGTGAGCAAAGACCAGTTTGCGCTTGTTGTCCGGAAGCATTTTAACAGTGCTGGTCTCTCAGAGCAGGAAACCATTGCGCGGTTTTTGTATACTGTGCGTGAGGACAGGAGAGGGAGGCAGTTTCGATTGCGGTTTCAGCCCTGAGCTGAGGGGTGAGTGTCCTGCTTTGGTCTCTTGGTCTTTTTTTCCCGTTTCGCGGCATGGGAAATGGGATTATACGGGGCTTTGAATGGAGCTAGGGCTGTTCTGCTTTTTATTCCGCCGTTCTGATGCTAGCCCGTTCTGGTTGACGGTGCACTCGGTTCGGTGCAGTGAACATACATTGCGTGTGTGGTTTGTTGGGTTGCCTTGCTTCGAGGATCAGGCGGCCTGTTCTCTTTTGATATTAAGATACCCATTGGCGTTCAGGGTGTTGATATTGGTTGTTTTATCTTTCTTTCTTGGTTTGTGAGTCGCGGACTCTATCTTCTACTATGTATACTTCGCATATCATATAATAGTACAAGACACAGCTACACTCATCTATTGTGTCTTTTCCAGTAGGCAAAATTTCTATATCCGTTTTCATCACATATAATGCTCTGGTATGGAGTGGAGTCATCGAATGTATGGATTTCTAGATGAAGGATATATATTGAACCAGCTTCTCAGGAAGCACACGTTATCAACACTTACAACTAACTATATATTAACTATATTTACTCAATAAAGCAGTCCACCATGATCGAATACTAACACGAGATGACCATAAACGTACATAGGTGTTGGACGATCCCATCTCCCATTGCTTGCTTGGTAGCAGACCGAGTGCTTCTTTGCTAGGTCGTATAGATACCCTGCTTTTCACAGATTGAATGATCAAGATTTCTTCCTTTTCCGTCTCTCTTAGCCGGTAGCTGTAGCCAACGATAGGTATGTAGGCTATAGCCATACATCATTCAATGTCAGGAAGATGCAGGGCAACGCGTCGAATAATCCTTGATTTGAGAACGCAGGACCCTATTTGCTAGTATATGTTTCATTTATCATGTACATAAGCGCATGCATGTCCTCTCAAGTAAGCAAAGAGGGCAGAAAAGACAAATAGATCTGAAGCAAACGTGAGAACAAGACAAAAGCCTTTCCACAAAAGAAGCAGTTCAGACAACGTAATAAAAAACCGTGAAATAGCAAAGAATCAATCGAGGGTGACCTCAAAACAACATATATGCCTGCTTTCCCGCCATTCCCTTCGGTAAATGTTCCATGTTTCATTTTGCCAACTAGGTTCAACCGATCCTAGCCCACTTCACCTTACCATATAGCCAGTATTAGCAATTTCTCAGATACATTGATGTCAAGTTTATTTCCAGGCGTTGAGACCAGCCCATGGATCGGCGGAGGAACCGGACTGTGACTGCGACTGCGAAGGAGTCTTGTTGTGCCCGTACGGTCTGCTCTGCGCATAGCCACCGGGGCCAGATGGGTATATACCACCTGCTGCAGGGGGGTAGGCTGTTTGCTGGGGGCGCGGCGGAGGTGGAGGGGGAATGTAGCCCTGGGGAGCCATATAGTGCGATGACTGAGGGACAGCACCAGGAGCTGGCGTGCCGGAATTTGAGTAGCCGCCGTACGGGGTCGGGGTTTGGGAGAAGAATTGCTGGTTTGGGGGTGGGGACACGGGGGTCTGGTAAGGATATGCCATGGGGTTGTATCCCTCGGATAGGGGAGCTGCGGCGCCTTGCTGGAAATGCTGGGCTTGGTAAGTTCCTGGGCCACCTCCCATGTACTGCCCCTGCCCGTAGGGCGCTGGAGAGTGCGAAAGGGGCACACCGGGCATGGTAGGCGGGTAGCGGGGTGACGGCTTTGGGGACGGACCGGTGGTTCCGTACGCCGGCGTCTGAACGGGCGGGGGTGGTGACTTGACTTTTGAGGGCGGTTTTGCTGACACTGTGGAGGGTAAAGTTGAGGAGTTCTTAGGTTCCGTCGACAGACGCTCCATCAGTTGGCGCAGCTTCTCCCTCTCTCGATCTTCTTGCTCCGAGACACCGCTGGATTTGTCGCGGTTGTTGGAGGTTTCAGCATTCCTGCGGAAACTGTCGAAATTTTCGCCCATGCCCTTCTCGCGCTCGATTTGGCTGAGAAGCTGTGCACCTTCTGATCGGCGATTGTTGATGAAGGTTTCGACATTCTTGCGGAGACTGTCGACATTTTCACCCATGTCCTTGTAGAAAGTTCGTGCTTGCTTGATACCCGATGAGAGGCCATAGAATGCTTCGTAGACTTTCTTGTATCGAGTTAATACGGAATTGCGTTGTCTTGTTATAGACTCGTACTTCGAATTCTCAGATTGAACTCTTTTGTCTTGACGAAGGTCATCGTGTATCCTTTTGAGGTCTTTCATCAAACCTGATTGTTGTTGATTCGCCTGCACAAGTCTCTTCTGATACGGATGGAATTTTTCTAACTTTTCCTTGAAGAATTCGGGTACTCGGCCGACAATCAACTTTTGGTTTAGAATCAATTCATTCGTGATGTCATCTTTGCGGACCTAAAGCAAAGATAGTTAGAATCTTGTCGTGGACAGATGCGCTAGAATACCCACCTTATCTTTGAGATCTGAGAGAGTGGTGGACTTCTCTCGCTCCACAGAGTGCAGTGTCTCTAAGATCTCCTTCATCTTGGCAATATGCTCTGCAACAGAGGTATCACCCTCATCATATACATCATCTAGCAAAGTACCTTCCGCCGGACTCGTGACACCGCTTTTGCTCTTACCATGCTTCGAACGGGCTTTGGTCAAGGCTCGCTGGAAGAGAACATCGGCCTCGTCTGTTTCGCCAGCAGATCGCATTTCATCAAAATCGATCTCATACTGCCGAAGTGTGGAAGACAACTGAGAATCACTTGCGCTGGCCTCATTGACAGTGTCTCGATATGATCGGACATCCCCTCGAAGTGTAGTATTGAGTCGAGAGCTGGGCTGCTGGCTCCAATCTGCTCCATACTTTGAGCGCATCTTCTCGCACACGCTCTCTTCCAGATCTAACTGCTTTGAGCACTGGTCTAATTGGGATAGCACTTCTGCCTTGCGATCCTGCAACTCGTCGAATGCCCTGCGGAAGGGACTGTGGCCAGCAAGTTCTGAGCACCAGCGACGGAAGTTCTCGTCCACTGGGATCTCTTGGTTCATGCCTCCCTCCCAAATATCGAGAATGCCTGGCAGTTTGAGATCGTCCAACCAAGTGAGCATCAGACTTTTGGCCTTCTCGGCCTTTTCGGTCTCAGCTCGGAGCAACGTGGCCTTTTCTTCGTCGTAAAGACTGACGGTCTCGGTTACACTTTCGGGCACCAGGTTTATGAAGATGTCCGGCCCAATGATGCGCTGAATATCTTGTCCCTGGTACAATTCGCTAACCGGGATCGCCTTGGCAGCAGTAACCCTGGCAACTGGTGAAAGACCTGCCTCATTAGGCACTGGTTGATGGTAGATGAAGTCATTGTCTTTGACCATGGTATTGAGTAAAGCTTGCACATTTGCTTGATTATGCTTGATAAGATCCAGGAGACTGGACCCCGACTCTGCCGTCAGGCTGGTACTCGCTGGAGGCGACGAGGGGAATGTTTTTGCCCAGCTTAGAGCAGTGGCAGACTGCTTATCAGCCATCTGTAAACGAGCAATAGCAACTCCGTGAGATCCACTTTCACTGTCTGCAACCGCTTGATAATATGATGCTACTGATCCCATATGTGCTGCCTTGGCCTGCACAACAATTGTCCAGACCTTGTCGAACACATTCTTGTCGACCGAATTTTGCATTATCTCGGCACTCTGTGAGTAGAGATGCGCTGCTTGTCCAGCTAGCTTGGCTAAGAGCCCGGACTTCCTCTGATCTGCTACTTGTTTCTCAAAAAACACCTCTTGGGCTTGAGCAAGTGTGATATGTATCAGTGTCTTGACGGTGTCCCCTTTCAGGTCGGTTGATGGCGGATGTAAGAAGTTCTCATTAATATATGTAAACATCCCAGCGGATGCCTGGAAAGAGTGGTAGGCGGTCTTGAGGCCGGTATCGTCAGCGCGGCTCTGGTTGGCAGCATGGCAAGATAGGATGGCGGCGATATTAAAGATAATGGATGCCTTTTCGTAGGCCAGTGAAAATTGAGAGGTAGACGTATGAGTGAAAGCATCGTACCTACAGGACAAATACGTAAGCACAACCGAAATACACACGAGAAGAATACCCCTACCATGTGAAGGAGATCTTGACATGGTTGTCATCGACGGGGAACCTCAGGTCCAGCAGCTCCAGCTGACCGTAGTATCGATACAACAGATCACGACCGATAGCGCTGTCTTTTCCTACGCCCCTCATGTCCTGGCGAAGCCGGTTGAGAGTCGCGCATTCTTTATTGTATAGCTCGGGGTCCTGATTATAGCTCTGTCGAATGTAATCCTTGAGGGGCTGGATCCAATCAATCTCGTTGGTCTGCTTCAGCGGACACGAGAGCATCGGTGACTGAGCCATTGTCGGATTCTTGCCAGGAGCGATATGCTCCCATCCAACGAAACGAAAACTGCTCGAGAGAAAAAACGCGGGGCAGGGATGGTCGGAAGCTCCGTGTCTGAGGGATTCGGAGTCAAGGCTGTGGGTGTGGGGTAAGGGAGGCGGAACGTCAGCGCCTGACGGTCCCTACTTTGTCAATGACGTCGGCCTATTAGGTATTCTTTGATGCAAGCAGCCTAGAAGATGGCAAGAAATGCGAGAGTTTTTGAGTAAAGAACAGAGTTGCCTAGAGGGTTGAAGTGTGTGTTGGAGGGAGAGGTGGGATGTGATGTCTGTGACTGTGCTTCGATGGGCGGCAAACCCCAAAAACAACCGGTTAACTAGAAACACATAAGACGACACAGCCATTGAAAAAAAATTTGAATTTTGAGTAATATAAGACAATTAATAGATGAGAATGATCATAGTATAGTACAGTCAGAAGTGGAGAGCTTCTTAGACATCTATCACTCAATAATAGTAATACAGTATTCTGCCCCCCAAGACCTGGGCAGAACAGGTCCCCAATATCGCCGGCGCTATGACATGGGTGAGGTAAATACAAACGGATATAGAGTACATGATGGTTTAAATTTTTAACTCGATTTCTTCGAGTTATCCTTGCCAGCATCGCTGCCAGCATCCTTGTTTTCCGTGTCCTTGTTGGAGTCTTTGGAGTCTTTGGAGTCTGCCTGCGATGGCTTGGAGGAATCACCATGTTTCTCTGTGAGTCGATGCCAGACAGACTTCAGGAAACCTTCATTTTTGGTCGCGTCATCGGCGCTACCAGAAGCAGAGGAGGGGCTATCAGCGTGGTTAAGTTAGTGCAAGAATCGATATTCACCATGAGCTGTCCATCTTACCTATCCTTGTTGAAGTTCATTGTCCGCTTCGCTGTCTTGTCGTTCATCTCGTCCGCGAGGACTTCCAAAATAGTGCGCTGGTTTCCTGTCAAGTACTTGGGCATGGCAACCTTAAATTCAACCTTAAGGTCGCCATTGGGAGTGAAACCGCGGCTACGGCCGCTAAGCTTCTTCATACCCATTCCTGACAAAGTGATCCGGTCACCGGTACCAGTACCGGTGGCCACCTTGACCTTCACTTGATTGTCGAGAGTTGGGATGGTCACCTCGCCACCAAGGATGGCAGTGGTGAGGGGAATCGAGGCGGTATAGAGAATGTCGGAACCGGAGCGGCTGAAGCGATGGTCTGGAGCAACTCGAATGGAGACATAAAGATCACCAGGTTGGGTGCGAGCACCAGGCGGAACAGCCGTTCCAGTTGGTGGAGAGTCACCTTCGCCGGTCACTCGTAGACGCATGCCATCTTCAACACCGCCAGGGATGTCTACCTTGATAGTCTTGCGCTCTCGGGTCACGCCATTTCCGTTGCAGGGGCTGCATTCTGACCCGCGAGGAACAGACATACCGGCACCCCCACAAGCGTCACACGTGGCGGCGACTTGGAAGCCTCCCTGCATGAGATGAACGCGGGTACCGGTGCCGTTGCACTGTCGACATTGGGACCGCTTGGCACCAGCCTTCAATCCGTCACCTTTGCAGGTTCCGCACTTTGTCAACGGGGTGATGACGATTTCCTGAGATGTGCCCTTCGCGGCGTCCATAAACGAGATGTTTGTTTGCACCTCAATGTCTTCACCGACCAGAATCTGCTCCTGGAAAGGGTTGCGCCCACCCCGGGGTCCACGGCGCGCACCTCCGGTAAAGGCTCCAAAAAGATCCTCAAAGTTGATGTCGCCGGAAAATCCGCCGCCAAAGCCACCACCACCACCACCGAAACCGCCGCCAAAGCCATGGAATCCTCCCGCGCCAGAGAATGGGCTGCCACCAGCGTTTGGATTGAAACCGCCATTCTGATCGAAAGCGGCCGAACCATACCGGTCGTAATTCTCTCGCTTCTGGGCATCGGATAACAATTCGTAGGCTGTCTGGGCCTCGGCAAACTTATCTTTGGCCATAGCGTCCTTGTTAGTATCGGGGTGGTACTTCTTGGCCAAGCCATAGTAAGCCTTCTTGATGTCGCCGGCGGATGCTTTCTTATCCACGCCTAGGACCTTGTAAGGATCGGAAATAGCCGCAAGAGGAGAGGTAGTGTGGAAAGCCTGTCAATTAAAATATATATTATTTAGCAATCCGAAGCCTGGCAGCCCGTAGAGACGACATACCCTGGCCGATATCACCAAAGATTCCTTTCTCTTGCAAATGCCCTCCCGGAGACGCCTAGCCGGAGAAGCAGAGACAGTCGCATGGTAGTTTCTTGTTTGGGTGGATGGGTGAACATTATTGCTGGAAGTCTGCTTAGAACATTGTCGCTGAGTTCGCAACAGACGCGCGGGGAGAGCCGCGGCCTTGGGAAATGCCGTGGACGGATTCATGGATAGTAATAGCCGAACAATGCTTGGACGGCAGTTGTGGTTGCCAGGAAGATGGATATACGAGGGAAAATGATCAAGAAAAAAAAAGAATGACAATTCGAACAGAAAGAATGGTTTCAAGAGCACCAATGACGTTTCGATCCAAGTTAAGCTACTCTCCGGGTCACAGAAGCTTCGAGTTCTTTGGCAGAGAGAAGTTTATCGGAAAAACGTGTGGCCGGACGATGATGAAAGAGTTGCTTACCGAAGCAATGGTGCTCCGACTACGGAATTCCAGCTTCCACTCTACCCATTTGTATCTAATACTTATTGCTGTCATTTTGGAGCTGTGCCACGGGCTGTCACGGTTCTTGACTATATCCTTTCTTATTTCCTTCACTCCATTGCCCGCGCGTCCACCTCATACTCAAGGAGCATGCTCCGCGGCCAGACCCTCCCCTGGCGAGCTGTGCTCCATCAAACGCCACGACCTCTCCTCCGACGGCCCTTTCTTGCTTCACCCAGATATAATGCAACCTTTCGATCAACATTAATCTCGGCCCGCCTTGGTAGCTCTCTTCCCTCGTCTTCCCGCGCCTTCTCCGCGAGCTCCATTCGGCGGAGAGAGAAACCCCCGCCAGAAGACCCCAAAGACGAATCGGAAGAGAAAGAAGGGCAAGAAACCAGTCAGGATAATAAGGAAACGCAACGAGCTCCTGAATCGCGGAGGAAGGGTACAGACACAGGGAAGAATGTCCCTTCTGCAGATCAAACAGCTCCCGCGCGGAGAAAGGACCGGTCATCCGATAAAGAGCGTGGAGTAGAAGAGGAAGCCAAGAAAGAAGCCAACGCATCAGATGGCAAGGGGAACTCAAGTGACACACCGTCCCCCATCCCGCCAAGTGATAGCCCGGCCGACTCTAAACCCAGCGGCGCAAGCAGCGGTGGTAACAGTGGCAATGACGACAGTGGGAAGAAGGGCAAGAAGGCCTCCGGGGAGAAGGCTTTACAAAAACCGGCAGTTCCGGACGTTTACCCGCAGGTGATGGCAATTCCCATCGCGAAACGTCCGTTATTCCCAGGTTTTTACAAGGCGATCACTATTCGCGACCCGAATGTCGCCGTTGCGATCCAGGATATGATGAAACGGGGTCAGCCGTATGTCGGAGCGTTCTTGTTCAAGGATGACAACGCCGATGGTGATGTGATTGAGAAATTGGACGATGTTTACGATACTGGAGTTTTCGCTCAAATTACCGCCGCATACCCTCTCCGTGGGGAGGCTAGCGGTGTAACAGCGGTCCTCTACCCCCACCGGCGTATCAAGATCTCGTCGCTACTTCCCCCTGGAGAGAACAGCAAGGCGGCTACACCTCCACCCGCACCTACCTCAGAAGACAAGACGACCGAAAAGCGAGGTGATGTCGTGGCCAGCTTCGAAGAAGGCGCACCCGAGCCAGCCCCCAAAGATCATTACGAACCCACATCCTTCCTGAAGAAACATCCTGTCAGCCTTGTCAATGTGGAAAACTTGACCGAAGAGCCGTTCGACAAGAAAAACCCAATTATCCGCGCAGTAACCAGTGAAATTGTTAATGTTTGCAAAGAGATCGCGACCTTGAACCCTTTGTTCCGTGATCAAATCTCGGCATTTTACACCGATCAATTCCCAGGAAACCTCAGCGACGAACCGGCCAAACTGGCCGATTTCGCTGCCGCTGTATCTGCAGGTGAGCTCCACGAGATGCAAGAAGTTCTTGAGACAATGAACATTGAGGAGCGTCTCCCTAAAGCACTTGTCGTTCTCAAGAAGGAATTGATGAACGCCCAACTGCAATCCAAGATTACCAAAGATGTCGAGGCCAAGATCCAGAAACGCCAGCGCGAGTACTGGCTGATGGAGCAAATGAAGGGCATCAAGAGAGAACTTGGCATCGAATCTGACGGGAAAGACAAGCTTGTCGAGAAGTTCAAGGAGAAGGCTGAAAAGCTTGCTATGCCCGAGGTTGTCAAGAAGGTCTTCGACGAGGAGATCAATAAGCTGGCACACCTCGAGCCTGCTGCATCCGAGTTTAATGTCACTCGTAACTACCTAGACTGGCTAACTCAAATCCCTTGGGGCCAGAAGAGCGTGGAAAACTTTGGCGTCAAGAACGCAGTCAGTGTTCTCGATGAGGACCATTACGGGCTGAAGGATGTCAAGGATCGCATTCTTGAGTTCATCGCTGTCGGCAAGCTTCGTGGAACTGTTGAAGGAAAGATTCTTTGCCTCGTTGGGCCACCCGGTGTTGGAAAGACCAGTATCGGCAAGTCGATAGCTCGCGCTCTGAACAGACAATACTACCGATTCTCCGTTGGTGGTTTGACCGATGTGGCAGAGATCAAAGGCCACCGACGGACTTACGTCGGGGCTCTGCCTGGACGAATTATCCAAGCTCTCAAGAAGTGTCAAACCGAAAACCCTCTAATCTTGATCGACGAGGTTGACAAAATTGGGCGTGGCCACCAGGGCGATCCGTCCTCTGCTTTGCTTGAACTTCTTGACCCCGAACAGAATAGCTCGTTCTTAGACCACTACATGGATGTTCCTGTGGATCTTTCTAAGGTCCTCTTTGTCTGTACAGCCAACGTGACTGACACTATCCCTCGGCCGCTATTGGATCGCATGGAACTCATCGAATTATCCGGCTACGTGGCAGACGAGAAGATGGCGATTGCCGAAAGATACCTCGCCCCTGCTGCTCGGGAACTGACTGGTCTGAAGGATGTGGATGTGAACCTTGAACGGGATGCCATCGAAGAGCTGATCAAGTCGTACTGCCGTGAGAGCGGTGTCCGTAACTTGAAGAAGCAAATCGAGAAGGTCTACCGGAAGGCTGCATTCAAGATTGTTCAAGACCTAGGTGAGGATGTCATGTCCGAAGAGTCGGCACTGACCGAAGCCGGCAAGGCTGCTCAAGAAGAGTCGAAAGAGCATGAGCCAGCGGATCCTGCGCAAGTTCCGACTGAGCCAGAGAAGTCGACCACAGAGACTCCTCGACTGGCCCTCAAGGTCCCCGACAGTGTCCATCTCAGCATCGGCAAGGGAACCTTGAAAGATTATGTTGGACCTCCTGTCTTCACCGCCGACCGCCTGTACGACCAATTCCCCCCTGGTGTTACCATGGGCCTCGCATGGACTAGCATGGGTGGAGCGGCTCTGTACGTTGAATGTATCCTGGAGAACGCATTGAATCACAACTCGCGCCCGGGGCTCGAAATCACTGGCAATTTGCAAAACGTCATGAAGGAGTCCACTCACATTGCGTATTCCTTTGCTAAGTCTGTTATGGCGCGGCAATTCCCTGAGAACCAGTTCTTCGAAAAAGCGAAGGTCCACTTGCACTGCCCTGAAGGCGCCGTTCCAAAGGATGGTATGTGAAACTTATATGTTGACTAACGTTGTAACAAATCGGCCGCTAACCATTTAAACAGGACCCTCTGCCGGTATCACCATGGCTAGCGCTTTGTTGTCTTTGGCTCTCAACCACTCCCTTGAGCCTACCGTTGCCATGACCGGAGAGTTGACTGTGACGGGTAAGGTTCTTCGCATTGGAGGATTGAGAGAGAAGACTGTGGCTGCTCGTCGGGCTGGTGCCACAAAGATCCTTTTCCCTGCGGATAACACATCTGACTGGCTTGAGCTACCTGAGGTGAGTCATAAATATATGCATTCCTGACGACCTTAGCTGACTGTTTTATCTAGAACATCAAGGAGGGCATTGAAGGCCACCCAGTGAACTGGTACTCTGAAGTGTTCGACCTTCTCTTCCCCGGTCTTGACCAGGAGGCTGCCCGCACGGTCTGGCAAAAAGCCTTGGCCAAGCCCAAGAAGGGTAGCCCCGAGGCTGATGAAGAGTAGCATGCTGATATCTTTTTGGTTTGGGTCCCCTTTGGGTAATGTCGTATATACCTGTGTTTTACGTTGTATAGCTTTGTTATTTATTGTGTACATGGCGTCTTTGTCTTCCGACACGGAATGCATGGTTGGAGTTGAAGGGCTGATAGTAGACCTTTTTGTTCCCATGTGAGATGTATGGACTAGAGAGCCAAAAAAAGATTACTCCACTTAAAACAGTGTTCTAGTAAGGTATATGTATAGTATATAGTGACATTGTCATGACGCAAATATAATGCAAAGACTCGTCAAGTAAGATTAATTCAAAATTTAGGGCTGTCGTGTCATATAGAGAGAAATAACAGGGCGTGAACGGAGCCCCCAATCAGGCATAAGGGTCAGGCCGCAACGCATCCTCGAATTTTGATCTGTGCGCCGTTCGATGAATCATATCTTTATTCTAATTTTTTTTTTCCCTCACCCTTGTGTCCCTTAAAAGGGCTTCTGATTGATCTCCTGCAAGGTCCTTTTGCCTCCAGACATTTGAAGCCTTGCAGCGGAAGCATCTCATCACCACTATCAAACGGCTGCAGGCGATTCCTTAGAAAAAAAAATATTAAAGAGGGAAAAAAAAAAAGACCACTTATACCTAAGAAATCTCATCTTGACCGACACGTCTCTCTCCCCCTTTTGCACCCCTTTTACTTTATGAGCTTGTGCTGGGCCGGTCCCCCAGCCTCGCCCATTGCAACCCGACGTTGTGCGACATTTGGACGTTGGACCTTGACGTGAACCTGCCAACTCTTTAAACCCGAAAGGAAACTATTTGGAACTGGTGGGACGAGAACCGTGTCAGTGTGTTAGTGCGACGCCAAATTTCCCTGCCCCCTTGACCCTGTCTCAATTCTTATGGACATCGGAGATTCGGCCAGCGGGGTGTTCGAGTCGTTCCTTGCACGACAGAGCGGCTTGCCGTATGGCCATCTCTGTTCCCAACTCCTGTAGCCCGACGCGGCTGGCTTTTCTGGACGACAAAGGCGGTAATCCGCCAAAGCAGAGCATGTGGCACCGGTTGGGTTTGCGAAAATTATGGCAGGGCCGCGACGATCGAGACACGTCTGCCGGGGAGAGTCAGGACGAGATTTCTCCCCGCCCTTCTTCTGACAACTCCCGTACCAAACAAGATAATTTGACACGTCGACTTTCGCGAAAAGTCGTCGGTTTACCACGAACCACGCCCTTTAAGCGACAAAGCTCCGATCTCGAGCGACTGGCTCCTCGGGAACCTGATCACCGCCGTGCCCTCTCCGCCGACCGCCGCCCCTTGAGTTCCCAGAGAAGCAGGTCTCCACCGCCAACCGCGGGCCCCAGACAGTCCGCGCCCGAGGTTCAGTGGCTCGGCCCGTCGCCCACAACCACGGTCGATGACGCCCCCGAACCAGAATCCGAAACAAAGGCCCACGAGATTAACGATATCTCCGAACCTTCGAACCCTTATCCCGAAATGACGGACAATTTCGACGCAGCAGAAGAGGAAGAGGAGGATCATCACACGATTGATTTGGATATGGAGCTGGAACAACGGTGGATTTTGAACTTGAGCATGCACTTCCGAGATGGGTCAGAGCGGGAAAAATTCTTTGTGACGTACGCGGAGACCCCGAATCGATGGCGCCGAGTCACAATTTCTTGCGATTACCATGATGCACCACCCTATTCACTGGAGCGGGAACTGAAGGACCTGCGGTATCAGCGCGACAAATGCGCGCGAATCTACGAATCCATTCGCGAGTCCCTTCTCGCGATCCAATTCTATGAAGGCGTCACGAATCTCAGGCTGGAGACGAGCGATGGCCGTTTACACGTTCATGTGACGGAGGACGTAAACGAAACAATCCCGTACCCGCCCATCTCCAGTATCAGGCATTTGGTCAACGCTCCTATCATCCCCGAAGACTTGTTGCACTTCGAATCTCATTTATCCGGCTTTGTTTACAAAATAAACCTGGACGGCCGTTTTTATATCAAGAAGGAAATCCCGGGCCCCGACACTGTGGACGAGTTTCTCTACGAGATTAACGCTTTGCATGCGCTGAAAGACCGCCCAAGCGTGATCCAAGTGGAAGGAATCGTGATCGATGAATGGCGAGGCGTCGTCAAGGGCTTGCTAATTAGCTATGCAGAAAAAGGTGCGCTGGTCGACATTCTATACGAGCAACGCGGGAGAACGAGCTTTGCCCGACGCGAGCGATGGGCGAAGCAGATTGTCCAGGGCCTCTGTGAGATCCACGAGTCGGGCTACGTGCAGGGCGATTTCACACTCGCCAATATTGTGGTGGATACAGACGACAACGCCAAAATTATTGACATTAACCGCAGGGGGTGCCCAGTAGGGTGGGAGCCCCCGGAGATTGCCGCTAAAATCGAGAGCAACCAGCGCATCTCCATGTATATTGGGGTCAAAACCGATCTCTTCCAATTGGGAATGACGCTGTGGGCATTGGCAATGGAGGAGGACGAACCTGAACGACAACCGCGACCTCTTCGACTGAGCGATGACCCGAAGATTCCAGAATATTACAGACGGATAGTGGATATCTGTTTGAGCCCGACTCCGCGACATAGGCTCTCTGCGAAGGAACTTCTCTCTCTGTTCCCCCCACTGCCGGAAGCACGGGTATCAACGCCGGTTCGGCTATTGGAGACCCTTTCCAACGATTCTAGGCACTTGCCAATTCGGACCAACTGGGCTCAGCCTCAGCCTGCTGGGCTTGGACTGACTTCGCCAGGGGGCATGATACAGCCAGACGATCAGTTTTACCCTCAAAAGGGGCTTTCCGGAAACTCCTATAGTGATCTACAGCACCCCATATTCTCAGAAAACCACGACCTCGTCAAGCGATCAACAATAACTCTTGCAGAATCCAACGGAGACATGGAATTCCCATCTAAGCCATCTTCTTCCTCTACCTTGAATCACCACGAACCTCAAAACCACGACGAGTACATGGACATATCCCGCCATTCCAATGATAACTCATTACCCTACCTACGCTCCGACAGTCCGAACCCAGAAGCTACTACAGTTTCTCAGACAAAGTCAATGGCAAATGGTTTCCACAACCACCCAGTGGAGCCACCAGCCTTCCCACATGAGCCTGTCTATCTCGAAAGTGCCCCCGTGAACAATCAGCGAAAGATATACGATGGGCCGACCCATGATAATTCCCGCGCTTTGTTTGGCTCTACAATCACCGCGCCTCCACATCCGCCCCCAGTCAGCGAATCTCTTGTTGAGTCACAGAAACAGGAGGTTCTGAATCGACCAAGTCCAAAGACCACCAATGACGAGGGTGACCTTGAAACCTCGGCTTTGCCCATCAACCCTACATTGCGTGACTCCGGTACATCAACCGGTAGTCGGGTCATTCCTTTTTCGACAATTCCATCTTCAATTAAGCATGCAAAGCAGGACAGTGTGGACCAGCCATGTGCAATGACCACCAATGACAAGGATGACCTTGGATTCTCAGCTCTGCCTCTCAGCCCTACTTTCCGTGACCCTGGGAGTTCTATCGACCTTCAGAGCGCCCCTCGACCGGTAAAATCATCTCCTACCGAACCACCAAAGCAGAAATATGCTGGTTTATCATGCGGAAACGTCGAAATTAAAACCAAATTTACTGAGCCATCGCCCTCATCATCATGTCTGTCTCTCTCGGACCTACCTATCAGTCCTAATTTCCGTTCTTCTGGAACTTCTATCGGCCCTCTGGCTACCACTTCAACGCTGAACTCTTTGCCAGTTGAACTGCCAAGGCAGGATGGCCTGGATCAACCACATGCAAAGCCTATACCCACAACACCGTCAGCCTCAACATCTTTACAACCTCACCCGACGTCGCCTATCAATCCTACCCTAGCTCGCTCTTGGCCTTCGGTCGAGCTTCCGATTGCCCCTCGATTAGTGAAATCTTCTCCTCCAGAGCTGCCAAAGCAGACTCATGCGAGTTCGCCATGCGCAAACGCCAATATTAAACCCAAGTTTACTCAGCCATCGCCCTCAACATCAAGTCTGGCCCATTCGGAATTGCCTATCAACCCAGCCTTCCGTTCTTCTGGGACTTCCATCGACACTCTAAGTGGGCCCTCATCACAAGGCCCTTCTCCTATTGAATCACCAAAGCCGGGGCATGCGATTGTGCCACGTGATGATGATACCACACCCATATCACCGCCAACACCATCTCGATTTTCTTCAATGCACATCTCGAGCCTCCGCCACACCGGGGCTTCCATTGGCTCGCTGGGTACACCATTCGCAACAAGCCCATCTGTCGTCGGAATTGGACTGCTAATGCGGCCATGGGAAAAACCATCTGCAAATAATCCAGATGTCAACCCTGTCTCGACAATACCATCAGGGTCAGCCTCGTCTCCCGATAACTCTCCGGCTCTAAAACAGCCAGAGAGCGTTATTCCTCCGGCCAAAACATATCCTACCGAACCGCAGAGGAATGAAGATTTGGGCCAGTCCAGCCCGAATGCAGCCGGTATCAAGCCTGCACAAACTAATCCATCGAACTCCAACTCGGATTTGCTTGGTTCGAAGTTGCCCATTAGCCCTGCTCATCCAAATTCAAAGCTAAATTCCACTTATCCCGAGGCCGAGATGTCACGCGCTGTTCATGGACCATCTTCAAGTCAGGCCAAATCGAGCATTTCGAGCCAGGCACGTTTTTCCTCGAATCGAATATAGTTACCAATATATCCTCCACGAACAACTTCGTGAAGCCCTCATGGGCAATTCCCTCAAAACGCAAGGTCACTAATATTTTTACAAAACAACCTTGCTACATCGGCACCCACGACGCCACGACCAATTTCTCCGAACGAGCCCCATATTCGGGGCCGAGCACTCGATACCCTTTTGATTTGCTCTGCTTGTACAGTTTATGCCTCGTCGTTTGCCTCGTGTTATTCAGCTTCTGAAAGCATTTACACCGATGGCGGGCGAACCCCTGGAGTCCTAAAAAGTCTTTTGTTTTTTTTTTCTTTGCATTTTGGCGGATTTTAATTGGTTTTTGTTCTGGTAGCTTTTATTATGTTTTCTCTATCTCTTTTGTGCTGTCTTTTTCCTGTTTCCTTGCTGTTTACTATGGATTATCTGTTTTCTCTTCAGCGGAGGCCCTCGTTCTGCGTTCTGGTGTTCTCACCCGGAAGTCGATGTATATTGATGGGATTTTTTTTATACCTCTTCTTGTCTGACAGGGCTGTATTATTTTTCTTTTTCGTTATTTGACAATGGGAATTATTGGCTAGGACTGGTTTTTGCATTTTAACCGTAAATAGGCCCTGCTGTCTCCTCCAATGGAGCAACGACTTCTTTTTGCGTGAACATAGACAATGAATTCTCCTCATTTTGCAACCAAACAAGATTCAAAGCTCTCCTGCCAAGGTCCTACACTTGACCCTAGTCCTCGTCCAATGAGGACAATCTTGCACTGAAGTGGTTTGGACTTATCCTTGGTGTCTATGGGCTCCGCATCTCGAATCTCGAATACATCCCGCACAGCTTGGATAATCCTGCTTGTCCCATCATTCAGAATTAGTATCCCCTTTAACCGATGAACCTCGAAGTCCACGGGGTATGGCTCAGATGAGACTGGTTTTGCAGGCACGGGGAATGTTGTATCCCACAAAACAGAGCGCAGCCAGGCATCCACGCAGTTGACATTATCTGCTGGAATTGGAGGTGTAACAATCGCAGTGGTAGAAATTGCCTGCGTATAGTTAGGACCACGGGATCAGGTTTTAGTATGTAGAAGATCGAGGACAATATAAACATACCGGGTCCATATGGCTATGTCCCTTCTTGCTGAAATCCAAATCTGCCAAGTGATCATAAGCATGCAAGTCCAGCACAACGCCCTCAATCTGCGGCGTCCGGCTATGATCCGTCATGTGAATCTTGGCCACACTGTTGATAGAGGCAACACGATCTTGCACAGCCTCCAGCTCCTGTTCCGTGACCAGATCCGTTTTGTTGAGGATCACCACATCCGCATGCGAGATCTGCATATGCGCCATAGATAGAACAGGGCCAGAACCGTGGTCGTGGTTCACGTCATGAGACTCGGCCTTCTCTTCGGGCGCCGGCTCGTCCAGCAAGCGCATGATATTCTTTGCGTCCACAAGAGTGACAATTCCATCTAGGTAGATAGAGCTGCCGAGTCCTTCGTCCATCCAGAATATCGGGGCAATGTTACCCGGGTCGGCGAGACCGGTTGTCTCTAGAAGGATGTAATCGAAGGTGCCGCGGCGTTTCATCAATGACTCGATGGCCATTACGCCTGAGTCTTTCACAGAGCAACAGATGCAGCCATTGCCGACTTCCATCCATTCCGTCACTTCTTGGCCGCCCTGGTTTACTGTCATTGGTTTTTCAATGTCCATTGCTTTGTGATATAATGTCAGAATATAACCTTTTGGTCCTTTCGATTGGACGCCTTACAGTCACCAAATTCTGTAAGAGCATTAGCAATGTATATCATATCTCACAGCCAGGTGTGACAGACGAACCGTTCATGATCACGGCAATTTTCTTGCCGTGTTTCTCTGTCAGGATATAGTTCAACAGGGTCGTTTTCCCCGCTCCCAGGTAGCCTAGTCAACGTGTTAGTTTCGTATTATTATTTAAATCAACATGCATTCTATTTGACCATACCGGTGACCAGCGTGATAGGCACTCGAGCTGTTGGTTCTTCATCTACCGATGTTTGGTCTGCTGGCGTTTCAGACACCTCGATAAGCTCCGGAGGAGCATCCTCATCTTCAAAATTGGCAGACATGATGTGCTAGTCTTTTAATGTTGCATAAATACATAGAAGAACACAAAGTCTGAAGAAACAGAAAGCTCGTAGATGCGGCGGATGACGTTGTTGCCTAAAATAGACGTTAGGGCACAGGGCTTGGGCGGTCAGCCGTTGTTATGGTTGATGTCTTGTTATCTTCAGCGTTTGCGTCTATGCTGTCAATACTCGACCTTTGCTTTCATTAACGCAGTTTATCAGAGCATCTAGCGACCATTCACTCTTTTATTTGTTTCTCGGTTTCTCTCATTTCATCTAGCGCCCTCGTTATACTACCATCATGACTGCGGCCGGAGTCTCTCCGTCAAGCTCCCCGCGGCTTCCCAGTCCTCCTCCATTTACTGAAGTTCAGTTTGGGACTCAGTCGCCGTCAGTTGGCGAGTCATTTGGCAAAGACGCAGACCTACTTGGTGTTGCGATGGGAGAAAATGATGGCTCGACTCGCAGAATCCGGCCAGGGACCAAATCCGCCAACATGGAATCTGGCCCGCCGGTGATACCCCTTTCGCAGGTTAGTTGCTCTCCACTGCCTAGCTATCTTCGACGTTACTAATTAATGCAGATTAATTCTCCATTCCCGCTTCAGGAACACCTCAAATCCCATTACTACAAGCTTGCGGCCCAGTACCCTAAACTTATGGAGAAGTATGATGTGCTTATGGAGGAGTACAATCAGCAGAAGGACAAAGCATCTGATAAGGTGGACCCGAACTACAATGTGCTTATGGAGGAGTACGATGTGCTTCTTGGGGAGTACAATGAGCGGAAGCGCAACGAATCTGACAAGGTGGACCCGACGAGCGAGGTTGCGAAAGAGCCGACAAAACCGGAGAGCGTTGCGGAGAAGCTGACAGAACCCCCGGAGGGAGTTGATGATGCACATTGGATATACGAACTGTGCCGCTTCTTCACTATGGAAGCTAATCGTCTGGTCCAAGGCTTTCTCGACGAGAGCCCACCCTGCTCGGCGCAAACTTGCCCCGAGATGCGAGTCGTCGAGTGGCAGTATATTTGCGCGTTGCATCCCAAACAAGCTTGCTGCGCGATTGACTATTGCTGCCATACTCTGGATTGGGCCATGGACACTCTCACATCGAAGACCTTATTCTCCAGCAAAGCTAAGAAGATAGAATCCACGGGTGCCAAACTCTTGCCAGATATCTTCCGCCGTCTTTATCGCATCTTTGCGCACGCATGGTTCCGGCATCCTGGTGTTTTTTCGAAGGTACAAAAGCAAGGCGGTCTATACGTCTTTTTCAAGACCGTTTGTGTTCACTACAATCTTGTCGGGGAATATACAATTCCCCTTACGGCGGGAGGACCCGATGAAGTCGCAGCAGCCAAGAAAAGGAAAGACGCCGAGGAAAAGAAGAAAGAAGCCGAGAAGAAAGTAGCTAAGGAAAAAGAAGCCGAGGAAAAACCTGTCAACAGCAACAATCGCTTCACTATTCTGCGCAAAGAAGGTGACAACTCATTCGATACCACCGTGGAAAATCAGGACCCGGCGCTTGTCACTAGCGCGACCACCCGTCGTCACAAGCACAGTCCTTCAACAGGATCTCGTGTTACAACTATCGCGGAGGATGCGGAGGATTCGGAAGATATTACGCCATCGTTACTGCGTGGGCCCCGGAAACAATCGCCTGAACCGCGGCCTGTTTCTGTTTTGGGAATACAAACTAGAGCGGAACCTGCTACCACGGATGAGCCAATTACTGATGTGGAAGAATACGCCGAAGAGCCAGTCGAGGAATCCCAGGAACAGCCACCGCAAGTACCCCATGAGCAGCTGTTTGAAACTCCTGGAGACCAGGGAAAGATCGAGCAGGTTGAGCAAATTGAGCAGGCTAAAGAATCGGTCTCTGAAGAGTCGGCTACGAACACAGAACTGCCCATCGAGAAGTATACTACGGAAGGCGATGGAAATAACACTTGCCGCGAAGAGGCAGCTCCAGCTGAAGAGCCCGAGGCAAAGATCGAGGCGGCGCAAGAGCCTTCCGTTGCTCCCGAGACCAAATACGAGCCGGAGAAAGAGGAGTCATGATATCGACAGCCTCTCGAACATTTCATGTTAATCTCACATTGATGATAATTGACTTTTTGTATGTTTTATTCTTCATGTTTCCCCATTTTTTGTTACCCTTGTGATCGGCGATGAGTCGCAATGCTCTCCAAGGTTAACTACCGGATACTCTTTTTGTAATATAGTTCAGGATGCTGTTTATGGCCAAATGTCAATGATACCCATTCTCCTTTGCTTTCTCAATACATTCATAGATAAACTACATAAAGAGTGTGTAATAGCTAGTTTGTACATATATAGGTACCTAACTATTCCGTCCCCCGTAGATCTTCCAACCGATGTTGATATCTTGATAAGGGCTTATCAACAACGTCACGGGTAGAAAACTAACGGGGCAACCTTCCCAGATTCACCTCAACATCCGATACCCAACTCCGAAATGTCAGCTCTCAAAGGTGCCACAGCACCAATCTACTTCGGCCCATTTATGGTCACACCACAGGTAACTTTACTCTTGACCCAGACAACCCCAGTCTCCTCAAGCAACACCAACTATATTCTAGTACAGCAACAGCCACAGACACAGGGACAAGCATAAACATACATAAACCCAATGCACCAGCCTGACTAACGACTCACTCCCTACCCAGGTCTTCCACACAACCCCCTTAACTTTCGCTTTGGTAAACCTGAAACCAATCCTCCCAGGCCACGTCCTAGTCTCCCCACGACGCGTCGTCCCCCGCGTCACAGACCTCACCCCCGCCGAAACAAGCGACCTCTTCCTAACAGTGCGACGAGTGGGCCGCATGGTTGAGCGTGTATACGGTGCCACCAGCTTGAACATCGCCATTCAGGACGGCGCGCACGCCGGCCAGAGTGTGCCACATGTTCATGCGCATATCATCCCCCGCAAGGCAGCGGATTTGGATCACGCTGGTGGCACGGATGCGGTTTATGACTTGCTTGATGGGGATGAGGGAGATTTAGGGAGGGCATTTAAGAAAGTCGTTCCTACAGAAGGGGATGATGAGTCAACTGAGCCCGTGAATCAAGATGCTGCGAGTTCGGGGAGAAGGTCTAGGTTCCCGGTTGTTGATAATGACGCGCGCAAGCCTCGTGAGGAAGAGGATATGAGGGCTGAGGCTGACATGTTGGCGCGGGAGATGGAGAATGAGTCTCTTGATTAATTAGGTCCATGTCTTGGATATGAAGATCCTTGGATTGTATACATATGATTACAATAGAGAACAGATATGACAATTCATCAGTAATTGCGACGACCGAAAAAGTCCTGGACGGGCCCACTGGTCAGGTTCTCGGTGACCTGTTGATAAAGTATTGCGGGTTAGGGGGGAGGAATTGTCCCACGTCACGAAGATTATCCGAAGGTCACGCATATCTAGGAATATGCTTCCAAAAGCCATCCATGACTTTGATGGTCTTATTCTTAGCTATCAGCTGGTCATTCCTTCAATCCTCGGCAAAGAGGTCCGCGAGCATCGACATAGTCAGTCGCCTCGTCTCGGACCAACAAACCAACGAAAACGGAGGCAAATCAGAATACCGCAACATGAATGAAAGCGAGTGCCTAACTTTTATTGCGTACTAAACCTGACTCTTCGTAGAAATCATGTATTCTCATAACTCGTCCTCTGTGGTATCTAAAGTACATACCCAAAAAAGAAACGCAAAGATGAAAATAAAGCAACAAACGCCAAAATGCAATGGGCTTCTAGAACGATAAGCCCAAGGCATGCCAGACTCCCCTATCACACATTCCCTGCAACTGCGCGCAAACTGTATGCAGATTTATGCTTTCTTTGGCCTCTCCTGAATGACCTCCGCAGCCCAGGCCTGAATCTCTGGCAACCGGATGCGCGAGGCGACGTGGGTGAACTCCGTGAGATCAACCTCATTCGAGCGCTCATACTCAACCATCTGCAACAGCAGCTCCATCTTATCGATATCATGCACGAAGTGGGCCTCGAGGGTTTCGTCCTTCTCGTATTCCTCAAACACTTTCTTGATTTCACCGCCCGACAAGATGCCTCCTGGGACCTTACCGAGGAGGGTCGTCGTGATGTAGTCCATAACTGAGGCCTCGCGACGAGCCTTCTCAGCCTTAGTGATGTGGTAGTCGACTGGGGTGATATCGCCAACAAGCGCCTCAGCCATGTCGTGGACCAAGGCCATCTTTGTGCAGTGCTGGATGTTGATCTTGGTTGCCAGGGACGGCGGGGCCATCATCGTCATGATTGACATGCGGTACATATGGTCGGAGATGGACTCGCCATTGATGCCGAAGCGGCGCCAGCCCTCACGCTTGGTGGTCTTAAGGCGCTCAATCAAGTGGAAGAAGGGGACAGGTGACGTAGAATTCTCCTCTGGACGGTGGGAGAGCGTAGAGAGCACTACACATCTCAGCTTTGCGGGGTCTAAGAAGAGGAAGTAGGGGCTTACCAGTCTCAGGTGTCCACGTAGAGTTGTCGGAGGCCATTTCTGATGTTATTGAAGAGAGAAGAACCACTTAGACCCCGGGAGAAAGAAAGAGACACAACCACAGAGGACAATTGAGGAGAGGAAAAACAAAGAAAGAGAAACAACGAACGCGGGACTGATAGGCGTTGCAAACAGTACAAACATTCGTTATCTATGTTTACTCTCCGCCGCCTGTTTACTAGTCCCCTTCGACACATGATGGCTGCGACAAGGCCTGTTCGGCCGAAACCCCTAGACTGGCCAGGTCCCTCACATTTGGATGTGTTTATTCGCAATCTGAAGCTATTGCGTCTGGATCAACGCGAGGATTGGCCCGACATATCTCTCCACAGCTTGACCCCGACATCACAGAACCAACGACAAAGAACCCGACTGATAGAATGGGCCCTTTACCGCCTCTATACCATTTGGGATCTGGAAGGTGCCCAAAATGTACAACTAACCAATCGTTACCTTCTAAAGCTGTGGACTTTACTAACATCCCCTGCAGAAACTCCGACCCTTCTTCCCCCCGTTAGAGCCTCTACAGTCTGTCAACCTCCGCGCGGCCTTGTTTCGGTGCCTGGGCGAATTAAAGAAAAATGGCGATCTGGGAAGAGAGATTATTCTCCGCAAAACCATGCTGGATGATTGCAAGGGCGATAAATTTGAGGAGTTGCTCGCTGGCTTCTCCACTGCCGTTCTCCGTAAAGTTGTGGCGGTATCCGCGGATGAGATGCTTTGGAATCCTGCCTTGAAACTTTCGACTGCCATAGCCATGACACCAGTCAACTATCAGAATCTCCTGCCGCTCATTCTTGCCCACCAAGTATCTCTCAGCTCTGCGGGAGAACGCCATGCCAGAGCTCGAGATGCGTATCATCGGTTCTCACAGCTGCTAGATGATAAAAAGGCCGAGCTTACCGAGCGTGCGAATCAAGGATCAAGTGATTACGTGGATGATATTTATAGCGACTCTGACAGTTTGGTGCGTGAGTTACAAACAAATTGGCTAGGCAGCGAGGAATGGGCCACTACCCTGCTCGAAGGCGGATCACAAAGCAGCACGGACGCTTTTCTGGAACTCCCTTTCTCAGCGGCATGGATGCGGGCAGCGGACTCAAATGCGGCTAGTTTGAACAGTGGGTTGAAGCAGGACCTGGTCCTTGACTTGGAAGCTCGTATTCTACTCCAACGAAGTCGACTACGCAAGTGGCATGAATACAACAAGTTTCTCTCAAAGGAAAGAGGGACCGATGAAATGAGCACAGCCTCGCCTAAAGAACCACGTGTGCTGTTCCGGGATCACCAGTCTCTCACAGTTGCTAGTATATCCAAAGCTGTCCGTCAGCCCGGGGATCGCCAGCGGACATTGAAAGGGCCAGAGAAATATCTCCTGTCCTCTGTAAATGATGCCATATCTCGCATTAACGGCAAATCTCGCGTCAAGCCTGCGGTCTACAAGCCAGAGGTGACAATGAGCGGCAAGTTACCATTCAGAGGCTCATCTAAGATCGTCAACTCGCCATCAAGAGTGGCAGAAGAACATCACACCCCAAGTCACGCCCCAGATCTGGAAATCCCAGAACTTCACCCAGAGCCCGAGCCCGAGTTTAAGCCCAAGCTACATCCAGAAACAGAGCAGATTCAACCCTCCCCCCAAATCGTCCGGCTCTTCCCAGACCTCCCCTCGTCAGACGAGGAACCAGCCCCAGAACCCATCAAGCGCACCCATACCTTAGCCGAGCGCACGCGCAGATCAATGTCTCTCCTCCCACCTGTGGCCCACGAAGCGCCACGGCCACGCCGCAGACCCCGCCCGTCCTTCCCGGTTAATCAGTTCGTAACGCCGCGGAAGATTTCCGCGCACTCAATTTGTTCGAGGGATGAAATCTCACGTGCTTCAACGCCGCAGGATCAGCTCTTTGAGGAAGATGCCGAGTACGCGAGTGTGTTTAAGTCGCGACCGCGCGTGGCGCTTAGCCCTATCTCGTCGCCAGCTGTGCATGTCAGTCCCTCTTTTGAGGAGGAGAGCTTTGAATTGGATTATGAGGATGGAGAGGAGAGTGAGGGTTGTGAGTGGGGGGATGTGGATTCGCCTTTGGCTGCTCCGCGGCTGAGAGGCTAGGTTGTCAGGTTATACATATATACCTACATGTACCCAGCTATTCGGTGGAGTGTCGGAAACCTGTGTTCTTTTAGATTCTCTCCAAGCCCTTTTATTAACGCTCTAGTTCCAGGTGGGGGTGAGATTAGAGCCAACGTTGAATGGGTCCTTTGATATTTGAGAGCCTCGAAGTGAACCACATAGGCAAAATACTAAAGGTGTCCGTTTGCTCGAACTAGTTAGATAGTGTATTGGGGAACCTTGTCCTCCACTACCTATTAACCTCGCTTGTCCCTTCTAACTAACTAGTTAACGTATTTCACAAGCGAGTGGTCCACCCCACCTAAAACGCGTCTTTCAATTAGCACTTAATCGATTCAACCACCCACCATGCCACCAATTCGCTCTCAACGCTCTAGAAATTTAATAGAGCAAGAGGGTAGGATCTTATTAGCTATTCAGGCTATTAAGGATCAACAAATCACTTCTATTTCTGAAGTAGCACGTCGTTTTGAAGTTCCGAAGCCGACTCTCCGTCGTCTAAAGAATACCCTAAGTCGCGCGATTTCTCGCGCAAATTCACATAAATTGACAGAAATTAAAGAGGAATCTCTTCAAAAATGGATTCTCTCTATGGATTCTCGTGGATCAGCCCCTCGGCCTTCGACTGTACGAGAAATGGCGAATCTTTTACTTTAATAACGTGGAACCACCCCGACTATTTCGGTCGGCGAAAACTGGGTTATAAATTTCGTTACAAGGCACCCTTTTATCTCCTCCCGATTCTCGAGACGCTATAATTACGAGCGCGCGAAATGCGAAGACCCGAAAGTTATTCGAGAGTGGTTCGATCTTATTTAAAAAATAACCCTTTAATTTAGAATCGACCCCGACGACGTTTATAACTTCGACGAGACCGGTTTCGCGATAGGGTTAATCGCTACGGCGAAGGTGATTACGAGGAGTGATCTCTCTGGTCGGCGCTCGCTTTTATAGCCTGGAAATCGTGAATGGGTGACTGTTATTAAGTGTACGAATGCTTCGGGGTGGGCCCTCCCTCCGTGTGTGATTTTTAAAGGTAAAGTCTTCCTCGAATCTTAGTTCGAAGACCTTCCGGAGGACTGGCGTTTCGAAGTTAGTCCTAATGGCTAGACCTCTGATGAAATTAGAGTTCGCTGGCTTAAAAAGCTCTTTATTCCGACGACTTCTATACGTACGAAGGGGGGGGGGGGTTTTATCGACTTTTAATACTCGACGGGCACGGAAGCCATTTAACCGCGAAATTTTCTTTAACTTGCACTCAGTCTAATTACCTATGCAATCATTGTACTGTGTCCCGTTAGAGTTATTGTTGTATTGGTTTTTGCCGTTGACATTGACATTGGCGTTCTGCGTTGCATGGTCACGGTTGTCAAAATAGCATACTGGGAGTGGTAGTTGACCCATTATGGCCACAAGGAATGTGCCTGATTTTAGAACCCTCAGAAACAATAGAATCCTAGGCTATAGCAGACGTGTTGCAACAGGTGATAGTCTCTGGGTTGGAGGGGGGCGTGTAGGGGCTTCATATGTACAGGGTAGAGTACGAGGCCACAGCACACGAGTGGTTAATGCACGTAGAATAGATTAAACTAAACATGCATCTTGAAATAGAACATTTGAAGTATCTTGCATGGTGTCTCGCCTTGGACCCCTGCTTTTTCCCCTTACCCAAGACGGCGGCTAACGTATTTCACCCCCAAGTGGCGCACACCCCCAAGTGACGCACCCCATCCAAAACGCGTCAATTAATTTAACCCTTTCTTCTTCAACCACCCACCATGCCACCAATTCGCCCCCAAAACTCTAAAAATTCAATAGAGCAAGAGGGTAGGATCTTACTAGCTATCCAGGCTTTTAAGAATCAAGAAATCTCTTCAATCCGTGAAGTGGCACGCCGTTTTAATATACCCGAATCCACCTTCCGTCGCCGCCTTCATGGTATACCAAACCTCGCGATTTCTCGTGTCAATTTACGTAAATTGACACAAACTGAAGAGGAATCTCTTGAAAAATGGATTCTCTCTATGGATTCTCGTGGAGCAGCCCCCCGGCCCTCTATGGTACGAGAAATGGCGGATCTTCTCCTTAAACAACGTGGAACTACCCCGGTTCTTTCGGTCGGCGAAAATTGGGTTACAAAATTTGTGAAACGGCATCCTATCCTCTCCTCCCAATTCTCGAAACGGTATAACTACGAGCGTGCGAAATGTGAAGACCCTAAAATCATTAGGGAGTGGTTTGATTTAGTTCAAAAGACAATCCTTCAATATGGAATCGATCCCGATGATATCTATAACTTCGACGAGACTGGTTTCGCGATGGGATTAACTGTAACTGCGAAGGTTATCACGAGGAGTGAATACTATAGTCGGAGGCCGGTTTTACAACCTGGAAATCGTGAATGGGTGACAGTGGTTGAATGTACGAATGCTTCTGGCTGGGCCCTTCCTCCGTGTATGATTTTTAAAGGCAAAGTCTTCATTGAATCATGGTTTGACGGCCTCCCGGAGGATTGGCGTTTCGAAGTTAGTCCTAACGGCTGGACCTCTGATGAAATCGGACTTCGTTGGCTTAAAAAGCTCTTTATTCCGACGACTTCTTTACGTACGAAGGGACGGTATCGGCTTTTGATACTTAACGGCCACGGAAGTCATTTAACACCTAAATTCGACGAAATTTGTGAGCGAAATAAAGTGATACCAATCTGTATGCCAGCGCATTCATCACATCTTTTACAACCTCTTGATGTGGGCTGTTTTGCGGTATTAAAACGATCGTACGGTCGGATGGTTGAAACTAAGATGCGGAACGGGATCAATCATATTGATAAACTTGACTTCCTCGAAGCATACCCCCTTGCACGAGCTGAAGCTTTTAAATCGGAGACTATTATCAATAGCTTTAAAGCTGCTGGTTTAGTACCTTTTACACCTGATCAAGTGATTTCGAAGCTTAATATTCGACTTCGAACCCCTACCCCCCCCCCCAAGTCGGGGGAGTGAATCAAGTCGAAATTTTACGCCAAAAACACCAGCTACAGAGAAAGAACTACGTCGACAGGCTTCATCAATCAAAGCTTTACTTCGTACAAGATCTCGAAGCCCGCCTAGCCCGTCAGATCGTGCATTAAACCAGCTTATAAAAGGCTTCCGTCTTACAATGCAAGGTGCTATCTTACTCGCCAAAGAAAACAAGGAATTACGCGCCGCCAACGAGAAGCAGAAGCAAAAGCGCACTCGATCTCGAAGGCAAATACCCGGCGAAGAAGGCCTCTCAGTTCAAGAAGCCTCTGCATTAATTATGCAGCAACAGGAGGCAACTGAAGGACCTCCCCCCGGCCCTAGCATACCTGGAGAATCGGCTATTCAGCCACGTACGCGGCCCCCCGGGGGTGTGGAATATGTAGGAAGCCAGGACACAGAAGAGAGACATGTCCAGATAGGCCATTCAGTTAGTTGAATTAATTTAATGGCGTCATGGTTGAGATAAATGCATTTAAATTTAATGGGTTAGATGGGGTGCGTCACTTGGGGGTGTGCGCCACTTGGGGGTGAAATACGTTACCTCTTATCCACATAGCAGTCTAGTCTACCCTCACCCGGGTACTTGCCCTGCCACCTTGGCGTCAAGGCTATACAGAGCTAATGAAATTCTAAAGATAAACCCCATGGTTTGGACTCAATATATGTACTCAATATATGTATAGTTAACACCAATAATCATCGATTGCAGACAGAGTGCTAATACAGACAACCAAAGAGAAAATGAAGTTGATTGCCAAATTTTCAAAAGAGGTGTGGAGAAGCCAGAGTGACATGAATACATAAGCGCTTTCGTGATCAGGAATTGAATCCTGTATATGCCGATCGAATCATTCGTGCCAACCCGCCCGCCACAATCATGCAAGTATCCAACCACCAATCGCCCAATACTTTGACTCGTTGAAGAACGCCATCACAATCCTCTTGTCCTGCATGGTTTGATGCGAGACCTTGTTGATGCACAAGCCGCTAACTTCAGCTCCTATCATTGGTACTTGACTCTTGTCGCCCACAATGAGGCTCACCGGATCAACGGGATCAACTCGACTGTTTTCTCTCGAAACAGTGAGCTGTTGAGCCATCCAAATCAATTTAGTTCTGTTATGTCCTGATCAAATTCAGTCCTTGTCGCACTTAGATTGTATGTCTTTCCCCAAATTATCCTTTCCCCTCTATTCCCTTTTTCAAATGTGGTTCTTTGTATGCAACAGAGCCTCCTTCTACAAACCTTGACTCCCAACTCCAAGGCTTCAAATTAGTTCAGCACAAGCTAACTCTACTGCCCTGTCTATGTAAAAGATATAGAAACAGAATTGCTGTTTTAGTCTTTCCTCGGTGGGATTAATAGCAGTCTGGCCGTCCAACAAAGCTAGACTTTCAAAGACCAATGTACTCAACGGAAAACATTCAAAAAGAATTTCCATGGTAAATCTCATTAACGGGGTTGTGGTGAAGAAAGTTGTAAGCTGTGGATGGGACCGTTAAACATATTACCACTGCCAGAGTTGTTATATTGAATACCCGAACCATTGTTCGTGATTATAGTACCGCTTCCGTGGTTGTGAAACTCAGACGACGAGCTTTCCATTGTCGAATCTCTGTTTTCATCTGTTCCAGTAGCTGACTGACCCGGATCGGCGCTTAGGCACATTAGTTAGCATGTTTCGAAAAATACGGCTCACTATGCGGCATACCTATTTTCACTCATCCATCTCTGAAGTTCACCGAGCAAACTTTTGTATCCATTATCTTCCTTGGAGGCAAATTTCACCATACCACTATGATTGGCATGGATACTGATGGAGATATACCCATCTAGAATCGCCGATTGCTTGGATACCACTTTTCCCACCCCGGTCGTAGCCAACTCCTCGTAAAAACATGTCACTTTGATGTTCCTGTATTCACGCAACATTCCCATAAACTCAAGCTGGATGGACTCTAGCAATTGATCCTTAGTCTCTAGCACCTTCATCAATCCCGTATTGGTAGACTTCACACTCCCCAAAGCCTCAACGCTAAGTTTGGACCAATCAGCTAGCCACGAGCCCTTATGAGGCGTTCCCATAAATATGATGCCCTTTGTAGAAGTAAACAGTTCTCGGAGATGGGTATCTGGGTGAATTCGAGAGAGCATTATGGCCTTCTTGCAGACAAGGCCGCCTAGGCTATGTGCGACGAAAATCAAAGGTCTCGATGATGCGTTGCAAGAGGCTCTATCTGTTGTCAAGTTATTCAAAAGATTTGTGGCATGGTCCCCCAGCCAATTCGATGATGCGACGGATGATCGCAAAACATAGGCATCGTAGCCATAAGTCAATATACGAGCTCGAGTGGTGATATCGCCAGGGAGGAATTCTTGTGGCCACGGCTCTGGTTGTGTATTTGCAGTCCACGTACTTTTGGGAGCAGTCCAAGTAGTTCGCCGATCTCCGGTCAAACCATGGATAAAGCAAATATCAAAAACTGCTTCGGGGCACTCATATAACACTTCAACCCCATCCGGAAATAGAGGGACTGACGGGGGGCTCTGCAATCCTACGCTAGTCCTGACATTGTGTTGGTATTCGGATCCAGCGTGGCCACCGTTTGTTGGCCCAACCCGGGAGACTTTCGGGCGTTTGGACCAAGGCCAGCCAGGCATACTGGAATGCGAGACGCCGGACCAGTTCAAGGGTTCTGATCGCAAGATGTTTGAGTCGATTGAAATGAGATCTTCAAACTCCCAAAGTTCTCGGTATTTGACGCAAAAAAACACAAGTGCGATTTTTTGTGTTCGGCTAGACTGAAATAAATCAAATTGATTTGGAAGAGGGGAACTCTGAAAGGGACTTGTGTATGGATAATTCAATAGATCCCCTGCCATGTCATACTTGCATATTGTTTCATCTCGATTGGTCGACATGCCCACTTCGGACATTTGCGCGAAAAGAAAAGTTCAGCTTGTAATAATAGCTCCGGGCATGCATGAGTATTGTCTAGGCCACCTTCATGGGGCTTAGCGGCGGGGTATCTCTCAAGTATTAAGGCACTCCTATAATTTCATATACTTAAAGCTTTTTATAATATAAGTACTTCTACGGAGTACAGGTTCTATACCCCATCCCAACTACAAGACTTCACACTACGAATCACCTATTCTGGAAGCTTTCATCATGCCATTCGCCGACCCTGCGCACAGCCGCATTTTGGGTGACACTATCAATGCTCTTGAAAATGTAGAGAGAAAGAGCCATGAACCAAATGGAGGCAACGCCCCCGTTGTTTTTCGCGAAACAGCCAAACACATCCCATCCCTCCTAGTCTACTTCGAAAAATGCAAGCAGCATCTCGATGCAACTATTATGGCAGAAGAGTTCCATCGGTTAACAATTGGCTATCTAAAGACTTGCGAGAGAAACGCTAGCCGGGTGAATGAGATCTTCACAGGTGTTGTCGGAAGTTCAAATTCAGCGGAACAGTATCGCAGAGTTGCACAAGGAGACCAATTGGAAGACCTAATGAAGAAGATCCTCGAGAATGCGATTGCAATGTCAAGTACCACACAACTTACCGCCATAAGCGGTACGGAAGTTCACGGGCTCAATCAATCTCTATGCGAGTTTCAGGCGATGCCTGCGTCGTTGCCGGAAGTCAAGCCGTCGTATTCTTTCACCAACTTCGGATCTGGGAATCAGAATCTTAACACTGGTACGGGGCATCAATACAACAACAATGGCTCCGGAAATATGTTTACTGGTGCGATTCAGAGCTTCTCGATGTCCAGATAAAACGTGGGAGCCAACAATGCTGTTCGGTTACAGTAAGCCCTATATATAACAACGTTTATATAGCGAACCCGTATAATTTTTTCAATCAATTCACTATAGTAGTCACAAGTTCCTTTTTATGCTACAAAATTCGTTATTTTTACCTCCCCCAGACAAAACAGCTAGCTGGTCTTGGCCATTTGGAAAATCCATTGACGATGAATCCCCACCTCCTAGGGAAGCGGCGGCTCTAGGTAATCCTTTCTCGCCGTTAGACATTGCAATTAATTCTTATTGATTGCCGCGAAATTTGTGTTGTTTCAACGCTAGCGTCGACATTCACAAGTCGAGTTAACTGCCAGGTACAAATTAGCGCCATAGATGTAGCTTGCTTTTAGTTATGCAGTGTATTCCACATTGTCTACATTATTTACATCGTCTTGCATCGCAGGGTTGGTTTCTTGATCCAAACTACATGGAGATTTATATTTATCGTCGAAATCCGACGTTATTTTGATTCCGCATGACTCCATGGGAAGTGAGCCCATCAATACGGGCTCATTTTCCAAAAATGAAGAGATTAGGTGCTTTTACCATTTACTTTTGATATTATCAATTATTACATTTATGGGAATCTCCATTTATATACATGGATTCTTCGTCTGTGTTTTAGCATTTTCTAAACGCCTTGGTGTCTATAACCTATGATTATCAATATATGCATATAGTATTAATGATATTGTACTTAGTGGATTCCTATTAGATGTTGATATCCTATACACTTTACTATATCTTGCTCTCATATAGGTACGGGACCCACAAGGTTTAAGGTGCAATTTTAAACCATAGAACATCCATGGAACATCCATGGATGGCAGGTACGTAATTCCCAAGATTCCATGGCAGATCCACATGGACCCTTCCAGGCATATGTATAACCTCAGGCCACCCACATATATGCCCAGGCCCTTCTTCCACTACACATATCCACACTCACCACGTATGCTCACGTGTTTTTGACTCTATTCACCTATTATATAATTCATTGATTGGCTATCAATACGTCTGCCTATGGACTATTTGGTCCTTGTCCAGGTGCGGCCATTCGAGGAAGACTATGATAATATCAATTTTTGTGCGAAGTGAACCGAAAACACACACAATATAGTATAAGCTTCGAAGTAGTCTCACTCAGGCAATTAACCTTTTGAAACGGAAGATCAATATAAACGCATTGAGAGGTAGAAAAGAGACATGCGGAGAGATTTTTTGGACATCATTAAATCACAAGTCTTACAGGGTTTTACGACACGATCTAAAACACTAGACGGTGAATGATGACCCGCACGTGCCGCACAGGCAGATCGAGTGGGGAGTAGGTATGATGCGATGGCTGTTTTAGTCTCGGAACATGAAACGCAGACGTTAGAGATAAATTGGGGACTTTGGTTTCGAGATCTTAAATGTGGAATCCTTACAAGTAACTATATGCACTATTACCACGTGCAATTGGAACGAGTTTTGAGATAAAAAAAAAGTACATATTAAGGCAACGATACTATTGCAACTTAGATCCTAGAAAAAGGACTCTGCAATGGCCGTAATCCAACTCAAGACAGAAACTTTGCCGCGGTTCATCAGTGTGACGGATACCAAATCTCCAGAAGGCCCTTTCTTGTAGTCTAGCGATCTTACTCTTTGTAGCATGTAAACCGCGGACCACGTAACCTCCCTTCAATGCCGCCGACATGGAAGAGCAGCGAAGACGGGTCTTTGAGTCTTCGCTGCTCTTCCTCCCTTTCTCTCACTTGTTCATTCTTTCTACCTCTCTATCATGCACTCACCGCCGCCACCTTTCTTGTACTCTGGCCCCCATTGACTACTGCACATTTGCTTCCAAGCCGACGCACTGCCCCTTTTCATTTTTACCGGAGATAACGAACCATAACTTGTTGTGAACTGTGACACTGGCATGGCCCGGCGTCCTCGAGAACTTCTCAGCGACTTATCTAAATCGACCGTGTCCGCGTTAACAGTGATAGCGATCATATTACACTACCTTAGCTAGCGGTATGTGGCGATCAATCTACTGGTAAAAGCTCTGTGCTTGACTTATTTAAGAGATACCGGGACAGTTACCATCTGTGTTGGTGCTGTTCAGAGTTCTACTCGCACTCGTCGGCGGTGGACACGGTCAGATCTTGATGAGCAAAGGATTAGAGCTAATTATATCTTAAGCTGTATATATGACTTGATATTTCTGAACCATGAATACTTAGACTATTGCTGCTTTTTACGATTATTATATCCTCTCAGTTCTTGCTTTGATATCTCTTCTCTGAACTTTAGATTTTTGCGTCTGATTCTTTTTTTTTTCTTTTTGATTCTTAATGGTTTTCCTTTGTCGTCTCACCTTGGTGAGCTTGGTTTTGCACTCGATTTATACCTTCGAAGTGTAGCTTTATTCTCGCCAAGATATATGTAATGACTGCTATGATTTATCTCAGTGACCTTCAATCCAAGTTTCTTCGAATCCGCGTATAAGCATAACTTCAATATCTATTTTGTATACGTGCAATGGTCAATCTTCGGATTATACACCATCCGGCAATGCATCATGAACTTCAGCCTAGCGTGAAACACATAATGTAAACAAGAAATATGCTCCAAGTTCACGCATGGTAGCCAACCTTCAAGTTCGAGATCGATCGATAGTGCCGGAAGTAATTAAGAACTTCCCGTTGGATTTATGTCGCTGGATAGCGTACTCCGTAGTTCGTAAGTTATGTATTGATCCCAAGAGTCCAATTCGACCAGTTATGTGTCTTTTTTTGTTATTTTTTCAAGTTTTCGGATACCTGCCCAGGTGAAGTAGGTACTAATATTATCATATCAGGCTCATCTAAATACTTAACAAGCTTCAAGTTCCAAGGCTGGACCCATACAATTAGTATGACTCTAGGATTTTTAGGCCTTAGCTCTCTCGGCTGTCTTCTCGGTATAGGTGTAATGAGCATTGTGGTTATCTCCCGTGACTTGGAATCCGCCAGAGCATATATTCTGGTGTCCCTTGCCGCCATGGTAGAATTGATTTCCTGAGCCACTGTGGTTCATTACAACGGCTGCTCCAAGGGCATCCTTTAACGACGGCGAGATTTCTTGTAGCTCCTGCAATGCCGCCTGCAGCTCTTGGATCTGCTCCTGGGTTGCGAAGGGCTCCACACACACAAGGGCAGTGTCTCTCAGCAGGTCAAGCATCACTTTTTCTAGCAGTCTACCGCCGTTATACTGTACTGCTTCGCGGTAGCTCGTCAACTTGTCTTGGGTATTCTTGTCACTCTGCGCGACTGTCTCGAAGAGAACTTCGAGACTTTCGATGTGGTGAGAGCAGGCATCAGCAACCTCCTTGACAACGGGGTACATATCCTTCAACTCTTGATTGTCTTTGTCTTCGCCGACAGAGTCGAGGTAGGTGTCCAGCGAGGTAAATATGTCAACGCTGAGAGGGATCCGTTGAGCGACCACTGAGAAGGCCTGAGGCAGATCGGTGGCTCCGATGACTGTACCACAAGACTCGGCAGCAGTCTTGAGGGCGGAGAGTGTTTTTCGGATTTGTCTGAGAGCGTGGGCCTTGGTGATTTCGTGGCCTGGCATCACGATGATTTTAATGTTGACCTCGGAATGAGTGGCAATCTGGGTGATATTGAAATTGCTTGACGAACTTGAACGGGCCAGTCAAGTAATTTCCTTATTTCGATGCTCTCTATCAAGATATATAAGATGTAGATTGGCAAAAATCGAATAAAGGAGATGCAGACGACATAACAGGTTGGCGTAGGCATTGGCATACAGAAGGGTGGTCACAAGGCGGCGCCGAGATCATGACAGGCCAGAGAGGCGGAGCCATGAGAGAGCCCGAGCACCAGAAATCGTACCCAATTGCTAGCCGTAGTGGCGTGCAGACACGTCACCCATACAGCCCAGAATGGCCAAGTAATGCAGTAATACACCCGGGTGCTCAGCTGGGGTCGAACGGGCGTGCCGATCCGCACCATGATCTTCTTCTCGTCCGCGAGCCCAGCCGCTAATTCAAAGCAATATCCTCAGAGCATAATCATTTCGAATTTCCTCCATCTAGCCTCACCACTTACCTGGAACTGAAACTGGATAGCTGGAATGTCAGGTGTTGAGATCATAGGGCTCATATCCGGTGTCATAACTCTCATCGAAGCCTCCGTGACAATTTATAAAGCCCTCGAGAGCGGACCCGGCTTGCCAAGTTCGTTTCGCGACAGCGCCGCACGCCTTCCTCTCATTCAAGAGAGTCTCACCCTGGTGAGAGAAAATCTCGATGCTGATCCCTCGTCTGCCGCGTCCCAAGCCGCGCTGGAGCAGGTTCTTGACGCTTCTATGGGGCGAGCGACCGCGCTCCACGATGCCTTCCAAGCCATAGTTCAGCCGCCAGGTGTTTCGCCGTGGACGAAGGGTCTCATAGCAATGAAAGCGAAGTCCAGGGCGAGCCACGTGGACAAGCTCATTAGTGGGATAATGGAGGACCTGCAGGTGCTGACTGCGAATCACGCTGTCAAAGCGGCGACCAGGGCGCAGGTTGAAGGATTGGTGGCGGAAATCAAACAGAAAAAAGAACCGATACAACAGGAGGATCATGAAGAGGCCGTGGGCTTTCGGCATGCAGGATCGAACAAGCAGTATGTCTACACCGGAGTTGGCAACCAAAATATCGCGAGCGACAGAGCTACACAGATCAATGGGACGTCTTTTGGCGGTGTTTTTAACTTTGCTCACGACTGAGTCCTTTTGAATGAATTTAACAATCGATTAATCATTATGCCAGCCCTGGGCAAAATTGCATGTGCGTTTAAATGTTATTTTGTACTATTGACGCTCAGATCTGATAATTCTTCTAATCACTCCAGCTGTGTTTAAATGTACCTCTCATTCATATGTTTAGTCTTTCTTAGTTCTACTCCTCGAAGATTTCTTTAAGCTCTGCAGCTGGCGCATAAAAGCTTCCTTGTTCAGGCGCCTTGCTAGTCTCAAAGGTGTCTCATTGTCGTTTGTCTTCGCATTGAGGTCCGCCCCACCAGCCACGAGGATGTCTATAGTTTGAGCGTTGCTTTTGTCGCTCCTTACGGCATGGTGCAATGCTGAATAGCCTTTCTTGTCTGGAAGATCGATATTGCTAGCCCTGTGCACCATCAGCCGCAGAAATTCGTTCAATCCAAGTCCCACAGCGTGATGTAGTGCCGTCACGCCTTGGGAGTCTGACGTCTCGCACGAGGCCTGGTAATAGAGTAGCGTCTGCACCATTGGTTTATTGTCCTTGAGAATTGCGAGTACGAGAGCTGTGTTCCCATTTGGATCGCGGATGTTGACGTATTCTTGGCGCGATATCCGCGACACAAGCTCTGCAACGATCTTATGGAAGTTTCCTAGCACAGCACGGTGAAGAGCAGTAAACCCTTCATTGTCTAGACGGCTGTCATCGGCGCCCCGGCTAAGAAGGAAGTTGACGTCTCTGAGACGCCCACTGCGAGAAGCCCTATGCAGCAACGTCATATGCCCATCCGTTGCATTGGGGTCAGCTCCATTTTCACATAGCAGCCAAGCAGTGGAATAGTCATCGTTCGCCAAAGCTACCTCAAGTAGCATTTTGCTATGAAGATAAATATTTGACTTCGAGTCGCTGATAGCCAAGAGCCATATAATCTTCTTGTTGCGGCTCTGAACAGCATGGAGCAGCGCCGGCCGCTTCTGTTTGTCTAGAGTCTCTGGTCGCGTACCCATTTTCAAGAGCACCCAGACGATATCTTCGCTTTCGTTCTCGACGGCGTGGATTAGCGGCATCCACCCATCGTCATTCTTCTCGTTCATGTCTGCTCCGTGTTCGGCCAATACTTTGACGATAGCTGGGTTTTTACGAAAGATGGCCCATCGAAGTGGTGACCAGTTTCGCTCTTGATCACGCTTGTTCGCATCGGCCGGCGATGGGTCTCTTTTCAATAGGGCCCTCACTCTTGACAGGCTATTGGTAGTGATTGCATGCGTTAGAGGCAGCCACCCATGGCTCGATGCGAGATTGAGGTCAACGCCTCGACCAAGCACGACATGAATGAGGTATCTGACATGATCCTCGACGGCAGTTTTTAATGAGTTCCATGTATAGGCCGAAGTACCTGGTGGCTCTGCGGTTGAGTGGTCGTGACAAAACAATTCTCTCAGAGAAGTCCACCCCGGGCTGATTTCGCTGTTCAAATTAATCTGGCTTTTCAGTAATATCTCCGCAACAGCTGTAGGTCCGTACCGTATAGCCCATGATAGCGCTGTCAATCCCTGCGGACCAGGTATGTCGAGCTTGGCGCCTCCATCAACCAGTCTCTGTACGATGAGAATGGTGTCTGTCACTGGCCCTTTGAGAGCAATGTGGAGTGGTGTGTGTTTGGTCTTATCACGTATGTTCGTGTCTGCCGAATTTTGGATGAGATACTTTGAAAGACGATGCCGACCAAGCTTGACAGCCCAGTGTAGAGCGGTTTGCCCATTGGAGCATCGCGCATTAACATCAAAACGTGCCTTGATAAGGTCTTTGGTGTAGAAACGGAGATTAAAATAGACAGCGGCATGAAGCTCCGTTATGCCGTCTAACCCAGATCCTGGATCTGCTTGCATGGTGTTGAACGCTCGCGCGAGCTTGGTGCTGTTCCTAAAGAACCTTTTTACCAAATTTCTGGCTTCCGCGTCGGCATTTTGACAATCTTTGCCAAGGTGCGATATCCAGTGGATTGCAGCATATGCCAAAAGTGGGCTTTGCTTCTCATCTTCTGCTCCGTCAATCAGAAGGCAGGTTAGGCATGTCTTGGCCATTGTCAAGTCGGCATTTTGAGGTATAATGTCGTTTCTGTGAAGATTTTGTCGTGCGGATTCGTGGACCAGGCGCAAGGTACCATTCTCCGAGTCCTCAACTATCAGTCCAGCGCTTACGGAGATCACCGAGTCCTTGGAGGGTATGAAATCGTGGTAGTTTCCCCCTTTGCTGTGCTGCTGCATGGCAAAGCTGTCTTGCACCTGGCTGATGGTGAGACCGACTTTTGCATGGGCGACCCAGGTAAGGACATGTTTAGCTAACTTGTTCTCGAATGGTTTGTATTTGGTTATTTGGAGCGCCGAGGACTCAAATACAGCGTTTGAATCAGTGGGAAGATGGGATAATGCGTCTTTGATGCTAGCCAAGGTACCGGAATGCATGCTGAGGTTGTCTAAATGCAGCCTGGCTAAGAGGAACCTAAGTATCATAATATAGGTAAGCTCTGTCAGCCTGGGTAACGTGAAGTTGAGCCACCCAACATTGAAAGAGCATAAGGATAGCTATACTAACATGCCGCTTTCTGAGGCGAGACTGGTAACTCTTTTTCTCACGGGTTCTCTCTCGTGGGGCTTTGCTAGTACTTGATTCAGGTTCGTATCCCTCTTGATTCGGTCCGTTACATAAATTTTTATATCGGCAACCCTCGGCGTGATAGCTATTTCACAGTCGGCTCTGAGCTTGCGGGTCGGTGAGCTATGCCTAGAGGTAAAAAGGAGCTTGATATTGGGTGGTAGCTTCTCCAGGGCATCCCACATGCCCTGCCAACCATGCACGTTGTGGCCAAGGTAGCTGTCGGGGGCGTCGAGTATCAAATAGATTGTCTTGAACATATCTGTCTGAGCCTTGAATATGTCCCAATACTCATCGGGATAAAGAAGTCTCGAGCCTTGGAACGAATCCTTGAACTTTGATTTTAGCTTTGGTGCAATGGATCCATGGCCATCATGTGGCAAAAGCTGCTCCAATAAGGTCGCCCAGAGATGTGCCGGTGATAAAGTGTCGTCTCCATCTTTGAAGTGGAAGTAGATACAGGCAGTGTTAGGCTGTGAATCGATTTTCCTTTGAATCGATTTGATAATAATAGACCTAAAAAGGACTTAGCTATAAGATGCGAATTCTCACACGTTGTCATTGTTTTGAGACGGAGGTTGCGTACACAAGCACTGATTTCCCAGCTCCCACTTCGAATGGGGATATACTCGTTAGCTAGTCCGAGAAACATGAAAAGAGTGGTGAATTACATATCCCATGCATTAGTAAAACGCATGTTGGGTTTGATGGATCCTCCCACGTCTGAAATTGGTCACTGTCTAGAACCCATTCACCCGTGCCGGTCGTCACTTGGCTGTACAGCTCACTGTGACGGTGGTGAGCATCCGGGAGACTTTGGCCTAGCGAACGCATGAGCCAGTCAATTATGGCAGCCCCTTGGACAATAGTTAGAACAGAGACAGGCGCAGTGCTCTTTACTACCAAGATTTATCACCATACGGGTTGGTTCACTTGTTCCGTTGACTGATTGCCATATCGATGGCATGCCTAAATCGGAGGTCACGACTATACTGATTATTAGCAACTAATCAAAGCAAAACGACAGATGCAAGATAGAGTGATGAGAGGCACAACCCACTCGTGATATTACGACGATCGCTGTAGTCATTAATTTGATGGCTTTTGCCGAAAGCCACGTTTTGGTCGCCATGGCCATTAGCAAGGAACTGGCTTCCAGACGATTTGTTATCTGCCGTGATAAATGGTCTCATAAAGCCTTGGTCTAGTGAGGACATTTCCAACGTTTGTTTGGCGTTTGAGATCCAACGATATTGTTCTTGAGAGTCAAACGCGCAGCAACACAGGTTAGTTATTCAACACTGAAGGGTTGATAAGAAACTAATGCCCCGCATTTGAGGCACACAGTTCGTGGCTGTCTTTTTCAGCTGACACCCAGGTCGGCGCTAAGCTCTGCATGAATCACATCGAGTCACACCAACCATTCGCTAGGCCATCGGAGTTAAAGCCGCATTACCCACCTAACTCGGCATTATGCCTTGCTTCTTGCTCACCATGAACTCCATATTGAGGCTCTCTGCTGGATGGTCACGATTCCTGAAAAACATTCCTGAGGTTGAAAGGTAGAGGTTTATAAAAAGGGAAGGAATTTGATCTTCACCTCTCACCAGTCAACCAGAGCTTGGCACTATTATCTTAAGAACTTCTTAAAGACCTCAGATCCCCGCTCTGATCCGCCTGCAAGTTTTAACATTGCAGAAAGAAGCCATTCCTGGTCCCCGCGGAGCCTTCATGTCGATATGTCCCACGATACAACGCGACGCGAAAAGTCCCAGCACTACACTGCAACGGCGGTGTCAGACGTTACGAGCTCGAATTCCAGCCCCCACAGGGGCCGAATCAACATGGAATCTGACGATAGCATGGACTCTATATGGTCTACTTCAAAGCACCGGACTAGTCCATCTAGCCGTCGGATCTCTAATCCACCAGCTATTGGTCGATCTGTGCCCACAGAAGCGACTCCTCAACAGGTCGAAGTGAAGCCTATTTTGCATCAGGACACGTTCTCGAGACCATCAAGACCTCATGTAGAATATGCTATGCCTATTATGCCAATAGGCCAAGTTCAATATGGCTCTCGCCACATTCCTGAGCTGCCTCGAGGATACCAATATGGACCATATGGACCACGGCCAGGGCTATCCAGTACGGCGTACCCGTCCCATCTCGTGAACTACCCGGAACCGGTAACAGGCAGGCCGAGTGTTCCCAACTTGCACCCACGCCCATCAAATCGTCCACAAGCATCGCAGGCACGCCGGACTTCTTATCCGCACAGAAGTACGAATCAACAAGCTCAGCAACATCAGAATCCTCTGGAGTATCAAGATCCGCAATATCAAAATCCGCAATATCAAAATCCGCAATATCAAAATCCGCAATATCAAAATCCGCAATATCAAAATCCACAATATCAAAATCCACAATATCAAAATCCGCAATATCAAAATCCACAATATCAAAATCCACAATATCAAAATCCACAATATCAAAATCCGCAATATCAAAATCCACAATACGGACAGCCTGGTCCTTCCTATTCCTATGATAACCCTTTTACGCAGTATCAGCAGCCTTTTCAGCCCTCAATATGGCCATACGTCCACACGGACCTTCCTTATGTTCCTCCTCAACCCCCTTATCCTTCTCGAGATCCACCGGATACTACCGTTCTAGATGTCGACAAAATTAGAGTTGAAGCCCAGCTCGAGATTATGAGAGCTATCGAATATAAGACTAAACTGGCAGATGAGCAGAAGGATTTTGAGGCGCGAATTCGGAAGGAGACCGAAGAGGAGGTCCAGAAGCGGTTCGAGGCCATGGACCGTGAACAGGAAGAGGCTATAAAAAAGGCCGAATTGATCAAAATCGAGGCTGAAAAGAAAGCGAGGGAAGAGCTACAGGCCAAGCAACGCGCGGAAATTGACCGAGAGCGACTTGCTGCGGTGCAGGCAAAACGCCTCGAGGACGACCTGCGGACTAAGATAAAAAGGGAGAGAGAGACCGAAGAGGATATGAGAGAGACAACGGCTAGACAGAGCGAGGAGCTTGAGAGTCGGGCAATGGAGAAGATGCTACAAAGGATGGAGGAGGTTACGGATTTAGCCAGGCGGAAGATGTTGCGTGACCTGGGGATGGAAAATGAAGCCGTTGAAAAGTTGGTTGAGAAGAGCATCATTCACGGCATGGAGAGGCATAGGAGGCCGACGAGCGACATATCAGTCGAAAGAACGCAGAGGACCGGAGAAGAACCGGCCCGGCACCCTAGACATGTCTTTCCCTTCGAGTCTCGTATGACTGACGACTCCACCACTGAGTCAGAAAGTGAATTCCTACCGCCGGGGGTCCCTCCGAATGTACCATTTCCCCCCGGAAATCTTTCATATACCGGCTTGGAAACACAAAGCAGTGGCCGCACCGACAGCAGACATACCTCGAGTGGTTCAACAAAGAGCCAAGACTCTTACAGAACGTACGATAGCTATAGTGAAATTGGTGAAAGACACTCCACGTCAGAGTTCTATCCTCCGCCTTTGCGGGAACTGGCCGATGAAATCGTTCAGGTTTTGATGCACAGGCTCGCAGGAAGGCCAGGTCCCGGTATTTCGACACCCCAGCCTTCCAGCCGTTTTGGTCGACCAAGGCAGGAAAGGTCGCTCTCTGTCTGTTCTGAGTCTACTCGTGGTGGAATACCCATGGCGCAAAGCTACTCATCTGAGTCTACTCGCTCCGTCCAGACAGATAGTAGGGACAGACGGGTTTTACCCCCAAAGCCAGCAATAGAAGAGGAGCCATTTCAGTTGCATAACAGCCTGGAAAATGAGTCTAGTTCCTCGGAAGCTCAAACGCGCATGGATTCTATGATATTGGTAACCTTGCCCGACTCAGAGACGTCTCATGCAGCGGGAACTACTGACGACTCGGTGGCAGGCGTCAAATCTTTGACGGAGGATATTACCAAGAGAAACGATGATCATGTTTCTTCAAACGAGGAAGTCGACGCTTCATTGCTCGAGAATTCATCACCTTCTGGTGGTCAGATGTGTATTCACATGTAACTAGAATATGCCTGTAGCCATCCGAAAACACTTATGGGGCGATGACACATGCACAAGCAGAACTTGGATACTAATTCTTCATTCAAATAACCTCAATATCTACTCTGTAGTCAAGCTTCAGATTATATCTTATCCGATAATCCCTCTTCAGTCAGGCGTGAAACACGTATTATAAATATGCTATTTCGGGTTTCTCTACCTGGGCACCTGGGTATGCACCACACTTCTGAGAATTCCCGCACGATCATATTGCACCCCAATCTTCTATGGGAGCCCTCTTATCCTGTCTGCGTCCCGATTTCACATGGCCTCGGCAACTGGGGCCTGTCTCCAAAGCGGCCCTAAGAGCGCCGTCTCTCCCCGGAAAGCTCCAGCAAAAATTGTGGGACCTAGTATATAGCGCTCTATATCGATTTTCTTAAATGTACTCAAGAAAAATCTCAAAATAAATAAATTTGTAGTATTATATTTTAATAGAATTTAGGTATAGCTGTTATATGCATATGTTATATATCCAGTTGTATATGTTATATACATCCAGTTAACTATGGGTATGTAAAATAGTATTAGGATAACAGGAATGTGAAAAAATCCGCAAGAGAAAAATAGTATTATATAATTATGAAATTTCTAGTTAACTAACTAACTAGTCCCCCCCAGGTCAGAAGCTGAAGGGGACTAGAAATTATGTAAGATTTTTCTAGTCCCCGCAAAGTCTTTTCTAGACCCGCTCAGCTGGAACCCGGGTGCGAAATAGTGGTGTTACAGGGTAGTGGGCGTGTTACAGGGTAGTGGGCGGTCAAGGGGCGGCTGGACGTCCAAAGTTACGAACGGAAAGGTAGCCGTTTCTGGCTCCAAAAGCGGTCATTTTCGGCGTCAATCCCACAGGTCCTCATATTCTAGATGTAAATGCTGTAATTCTCCTTGGGCATTGGTCTTGAGATAATTGCCCCCGCCCTTGTGCGCTACTTGGGCCCCAATATTTTCATGTCTGATTGTTTCATATTTGCGGGTGTCCTAGAAAATTAAAGCAGAATCCTTCTTTCCGAAGAGGTTCTTCGGCGTCAACTTCTCCCTCATGGCGCCTCCCTCAGCAACACTTATTCACTCCCTTGGTCATAATACCTTGGGAAAGACAGATATTGCTGTGCAGTCGGTCCTTTTGGCTATTGCTTTTGCTGCTGTCGGTCTGCGGCTATGGTCGCGACGATTGCAGTGTATTTCGCTGAAATTGAATGATTTGTTGATTATAGTTGCGACGGTATGGTTATCTATTACATTGCTTCTTCTCGATATGTGGCGTTGTTAGTTCCCCGCAATATCTCGACAGGGCTGATTATAGAAACATAGTTTGTTATGATCGGTCGCTATGTAGTGGAAATCATCATGGTCGTACTGTGTGGAATGGGGCTGCATTCCACCGAAGTAACCCATGTGGGAGGGGCTGAGGTTTTTATTCGTTTCAACGAGGTAATTCCCAATGAGTGGAATCCATTTAATTCATATCGATTTGTTTCTTCAACTAACCATACCATCAGCTTACATATGCGGGTGATCTTCTCTGGGTCACTGTGATTGCCTTGATCCAGTTGTCGATTCTCAGCTATTATGTGCACAGCTTTGGTCGGCATGCTATTACCTTGCTAGCACATGCTATCATGAGTCTGTGTTTGGCTCTCTGGGTTGCAGCCTTCTTTGCAACGGCGTTTTTCTGTACTCCGCCGAAGAGAATATGGCTTGTCGACACTCCGGGTCATTGCGGTGATCGCAAGATGTTACATACTGGTGTCCACGCGAGTGAGGCAATTCTCAGCTTCTTTGTTGTCATTCTTCCTATCCCTTTGATATGGGGTACCCCGTTATCGAAGACTAGGAAGGCTGTACTAATTTGTATCCAAGTGCTAGGGCTGGGGTGAGTACCCACCCCATGATCGTATGCAAGAAGATACATAGTACAAACATGTTGACTAACTAATGCTCTAGCATCATTTCCATTATTGCTGTCCGTGCGAAACTCGAGTTCGACCTCGACCCAAAAGACCCAACGCACGGTTCTGTCAGGAAGTCAATACTCTCGTGCATCATCCCTCTTCTAGCATTAATTGTTGCCTGCCTCCCAACACTGGAGCCAGCCATTCAAAGGATCTTCAGAATATCGGCGTTACCATCTCCAATCCATACCTCTATGTATGACCCCAATTTTGCGAGGTACTGGAGGACGACGGTTCTTTCGGGCAGGCGGTTGGATGAGCCAGAGATGCCTCTGGTCACTATCACTCAGCCTTTCGTGGCAAAGATGGGCCATCTTGCTCCCGGGCATATTCAGGTCACTTCACATTGGGAGATTCATTCGTCGCGAGGTTCGGCGAGACTCGATAGATCACCCGCACGGCAGGCCTGACGGGATTTATTGAGAGGTTTGTGATTTATATAGACCTAATTATAGACATCGAGGCTGGTACTCGGAATATATTAAGTTTCTTCAATTTTTGGTACCTACTCCCCCGAAGTACAGCAATAAATACCCTCGGTATCAACCGCTCAATGTGTATACCTTCTGCGTCTAAATATCTAGTATATCTATTCGTTGGTTTCCTTATTGTCGCTTGTTGTAGGGAGATACGGGGTGTTGAATGGATCAAATACAAAAATTTTACAAAAAAATGTAGACCCAGATTCATAAGCCTCGATATTTATATATCACAGGTACAAAGACATTCCGATGCATATGAACAAATTCCCGAGCCTCCTTTCTTTCCTTGAAATATTCACAATCACTGTATACACCAAGCCCAGGTGAGACTACTGGCTGTCATTCTCTTTGTTAATTTATTCAACCTAGGAAGACTTGCGGACATTATCTGGTACATACTCTCAATCTGGAAACTAAGCATATGCTTTATATACGCCGGCCATTGAGATCTTTCATCCCAACTCATCGTGGTTGGCCAATTGGCCTAGTGGTAAGGCATCCGTTTCCGGTGCGGGAGATCGTAGGTTCGAATCCTGCATTGGTCGTCAACTTTTTGCTTCTCTCCCCTGTAGATATATAGAGGGGGTATAGTTTTTGTATACCGAATCCATGGAATGTTTTTCTTCCGAGACAGCCTGAAGGTTGTTTGACTGGGGTGATGAGGTAGGTGGTAAGAGATATAAAATAAATCACGTGTGGCTATCTATTTAGGGCTTGTGTATAGAGAGGTAGGCAGGCAGGTAGGTAGTTAGGAGAAAAGAAACAAACTTGGAGAAAGCACTAACTGGGTTGGACGGAGAAAATACTTATGATCAAAATAATATGCTGTTTGATAGAGCCCTCCCTTCATATATATAAATAAATATAGTTAGTTATATGTATACTTGGTCAATTGGAACATGCTACCTTGTTTGAAACTTATCTTACTGAATAGATTCGAAACTACCTGGAATAAATATATAAAACATGTGTACCATGTTAATTAATAACCTGTTATACATGTGAATGATACCGATCATCTTTTCACAGTGCATGCATTTTAAATAACCATTCACTCCTATGGATTTGCAAAACAGGATTGCCTAAAAACACCACCCACCCCCGCCCCGCCATATGAGGATGAAGAGAGAAAAAGAGAGAGAGGCAGGCGGCCTACTAAATAAACTAAGTAAGTAAACCAAGCAAGCCAAGAAGAATGGGAAAAAGAAAACGCGTATACACGTCAAAAAACAAAAAGATAACGACCAATGCAGGATTCGAACCTACGATCTCCCGCACCGGAAACGGATGCCTTACCACTAGGCCAATTGGCCGCCTTGTGTATTAGTTGCTTAGGTTAAGTATTCATAAGGAGCCAAGCTATCGACACTACGCTAATCTACATGTAGCTAGCTATTTACAAACAGTAAGTACGTACATGCACTGATATTAACGTAGGCCTGAGGTGAGAGCTATCTTTTACATGAGCAATCTGAGTGACTATTATGATGGAATTAAATATCTCGATTAGATCCCAAGGGAGACAGGAAACCCTAAGGCGGAGGATGTCTAGGAACAAACAAATAAATGTCACCTAATAACGCAGAAGCAAACCAACAAGCTAACATTCGTCCAGATGCGATGCGACGCTAACAAGCTCGACGCCCCCCATCTAGGGCTCCACACTGACTAGTGTTCTCTAGGATGGTGCTTTGGCAAAGTGCTGCGCCTAAGCTCGACGCTAACTCCCCTAAGATTGGTGATGGTTCCGCTGCGGGTCCTATAGACCCTGCGTTTGGTGTCTTCACTCCAGCCTTAGCGTTGCTGCTGAGAAGAAGGGCTCTATTGCTGTTTCCAAGTAAGCCATACATGGTATAGTTGCGTTGTGTTTTATTCTTTTTTATCAGTTGAACAGATTGTGATGAGGAGGTTGTGAAATTAGTAGACTAGCCGACCAAGATTGGGGATGCGCAATCGGCTATGTTGTCCAGCTGTTAAGTTGTTATTTATTATTTGAAACAATGTCAAATGCATTCCTTGATTCAATGATAAGCCGAAGCTTTGGTGCATAAGTCACAGGCAAATTTGAAGTTGGACACAGAAACCCGCAGGAAAATCCTGCCATGTAATGAGACAGGCAGACGAAGCTGCAAGGAGCGCACGCAAAAAAATCGAAACATAGAAATCGTAAGTCGTAGTCAAATCAAAACCGGCTTGTCCGGTCCGGACCACCCAGTTAAAGAGCGCCCTTGGGGGTATCAGGTCGTTACACGCGATGAAAATAAATACAGCCATACTACTCGAGATGGAAGATGTCCCGAAAGGCAAAGACCAGCCTAATCAGAGTCATACATGTCCACATCGTCCACTACCACCGTCGTCCCCAACGCCTCCTTACCTTGCCTGATCATCGCCTGCAACTGCTTATTTAATCGCTGGATACTGGCATCTTCTTCTCGTTCCTTTCGGCGCATCTTAGCAGCCTGTCGCTGGATATCAGCAGACGCAGGAGCATCCCTCAACCGAGGGGATGGAAGGCCCGCCTGTCCCTTAGGAGGTGAGTGGGCTCCGCCAGAAGAATAAGTGACTCGCTTAGCGAGCCGGGGCATTACAGCGGATTTGCGGCGAGGACTGGATGCCTGAAAAATGCGTCGTGTGCGGAGTGACGGGCTAGCAAGCTCACTGCTGCCCACGAATGGATCCGAGCTCTCGGGTACCACGACCCAGCTTCGGTCAACGTCATCATCTGGGTATTGGCCGGGTATGGGCGTCGAGCAGAATGTGCTCGGGCTGTACAAGTCTTTCTCGGTAGATGGGTTGGTTGAGGGCTGCCAGCTGGATTCGAGAGTTGTTGCTGGCCCGGATGACATGTCATAGCCCTGTCCTCCTCCTGCGTAGAAACCTCGAAAGGCACCAGCCCAGCATAAATCGAGGACTTTGGTAACGGCTTTGATCACGGTCTGGCCCCAGCCTGTGGGAGTTGTGGTGTTGGGGCCATCGGGGCTTGCAGATATGATGCAAGAGTCGCGGCGGCTGCGCTTGCGACTGCCGTTGTAGTCTAGAGTTGTGGACTCGTCGCTGGAATCGAAGGAGGGTGGGAGGAAGGATTCGCGGTATCGGTTCGGACGGTAATCTAGCTCGGCAGAGGCGTGGAAATCGTTGCCTCCACTTACGCTTACTGAGCGGTAGTTGGAGTGGATCATGGGAGACTCGGTGAAATTGGACTCAAAATGCGACGAAAGTTTTTCTGTGTTACGACGTGGTCGCTTGCGACTGACTGAAAGAGAATATAGTGAGGTGGAAGCCGTGGAGGCTGGTACTTGGAATAGCTGAGAGGGCGCATTTGAGAGGTCGAGTTTCGGTGGTGAAGCAGAGTTGAAGAAGGCGTGCATGTCGGGCATTTTAGAAGAAAAGAAACTAAGACAAAGAGAAAGATCAAAGATCAAAAGATCAAAAGATCAAAATCGGAGAAAAAAAGAGAACTGAAGAAAAAAAGGAAGAAAAAAAGAGAGAGGTTGGATACCGTGTCGGGATTAGTGTTCCTGTTTGTCTCAACACTATTTAAAACCCCCTACATGACATTTTCATGATATACATACATATATATCCTTGAATTTACAATCGTTGGCTGGTCCATTGTACTCCAGCTGCCTCTAATCCCTCATCACCATCAACTAACACACACCATCCCTCGCTGCCTTGTCCTCCATCTCCCGCGATCACCGCCTCAAAGTGACTATGAGCGTATTCCAGCACTTGATTGTCAAAAGTGCCAGGCTGTAACCAGACTGCAGGGATCCCTACTGAGTGCGCTTCCTCCAACACCTTAAGGGTCACAGCCGGAGGAGTCACCACTGACAGGGAAGTCTGCGACGGCGATGGCAAACTGGCCGGCGAGGGGACAGTATCGTAAGCACGCGAGGGGAGGGTGATCTGCGCTGCTCGGGGATTGAGTGGTGTCACCGGTAGAGAGTGTTGATGATACCAGGCGAGGACTGCAATGATTTAGTTCCCTAGTACAAATGCCAACAGAGGTGTTTTCTCTTACTCTTGTATCCGAACTTATGAGTGTCATTGCTAGCCCCCGCCACTGCAAAGCGGGGGGAAGAGAAGAACCGCTTGACTGCTGCCATTTGGGATAAATGTATGTTGATTCAAGGATTGAATAATTTAAAAAGGGCACTAGTTAACTAGATGTAAATAATGGCAAAAGGGTGTAAAGTTGTGAAGTTGCAAGTTGCAAGGAAAACTAAAATAAAGCGCAACCTCGGCCGATGACTCTCCCTCTTCCCCCCGACATTCGGCGACCCTTCGTTAGTACTTCACATCACATTCATTTCGCATGCCACCCTTCGTCCCCCGCAAGCGCGTCTCCTCCGAGGACCCGCCCCCGGCCAAGCGCCAGGCCCGGCCCGATGATTCTCAAGCTCCTTCCCAAGCTCCCCGTGCTCCGTTCCACCTCTCCGACTCCGACTCCGATTCCAACTCATCTCTGAGCGACGCACCTGAAGATCTCCTCAAGGGAAATACACCCGAGGAATCTGATGATGAAGAAGAGGATATTGATTGGGAGGATGCGATAGACACAAAGACCAACGCCACTACACCTACCGTCGCAGCTCCGGAGCTACAGGACCTAGAATTGACCCTGGATCAAAATGAGAGTCACGTATCCGATCTTCTGGATGGGAAAAAAGGGCCCAGTAAAATTGAGCGCCAAATCCGGATCCAGACACACTGTATGCATGTCCAATGCTTGCTTTTCCACAACGCTATCCGCAATGCCTGGAGCAACGATTCCAAGGTCCATGAGATCCTGCGCAAAAAGCTACCGGAAGGGATCCACAAGGAAGTCAAGAAATGGCGCATAGCATCGGGCCTAGAGCTCCCAGAACCAAAGCCGGAACCGCCCAAGAGTAAGAAGAAGGGCAAAAAAGCCCAGAGAAATAAAGACTGGAGTGACGAGTCGGAGCGACTGGAACCAGGCCAGCCGGATATGAGCCGTGGCGATCCAATCATTACGTTGATGAAGGTGTTGGTCGCATACTGGAGGAAGCAGTTTCACATCACGGCGCCAGGACTGCGAAAGTATGGATACCGGCCGGTATCTGCTCTGGAAACTGCAATAACCGACTTTCGTGAGGAAGAACATGATCCAGAGCGCCATGGTGAGCGCATCGCCAACATCGACGAATTCCGCGCGACCGCCGAGCGTATGCAGGGCTCACGGGACATCGGCGCACAGCTCTTCACAGCTCTCGTCCGCGCTTTAGGCATCGAGGCCAGACTCGTGGCTAGCCTACAGCCGCTGGGATTTGGTTGGACCAAGGGAGAGACGTACACACCTGTCACACCTTCCAAGGATACCGAAAAAGAAGGAGAATTGGAAGGATCTGAGCCCGAGACTGATGTAGCCGAAAATAAAGGACCAGCGAAGAACAAGCGCAAACAGTTTGACAGTGATCTGCCGTTTCCTATCTACTGGACCGAAGTTGCTTCACCGGTCACGAATGAGATCATATCTGTCGACCCGCTTGTACTTTCTAACCCCGTGGCACCATTTGCAGATACAGATCTACAAGCAAACTTCGAGCCCCGCGGTGCAAAAGCAGACCGTGCTAAACAAGTCATATGCTACGTCGTTGCCCATTCATCGGATGGTACTGCTAAAGAGGTCACAACAAGATATCTTCGACGGCGGACCTGGCCCGGCAAAACGAAGGGTTTCCGAATGCCCCTGGAAAAAGTACCCGTAGGTCCACGCGGGAACTACATCGCCTTCGACTGGTTCGGTATGGTAATGCGCGGGTACCAACGAGCCCGTAAGAGTAAAACAGCAGTTGATAAACTTGAAGAAACGCGAGATCTACAACCCAACCAACCCGAAAAGAAGAAAACAACCCAAACCGCCGACACCCTCCAAAGCCTCCGAACCTCCACCGAATTCGTCCTAGAGCGCTTCCTCCGCCGCGAAGAAGCCCTCCGCCCCGGCGCCGAACCCGTACGAACCTTCATCGCCGGAAAAGGCGCCCGGGCCAAAGAAGAACCCGTCTTCCGACGGGAAGACGTACTAAAATGCCTCTCTGCTGAAAGCTGGCACAAAGAAGGTCGCCAGCCGAAACCGGGTGCAGTAGCCCTCAAGCGTGTGCCCATCCGCGCAGTGACCCTCATACGCAAACGCGAAGTCGACGAAATGCATCGCCAGACCGGCGAGAAACCACTACAGGGTCTGTACGCGCGCGACCAGACAGAGTACATTGTCCCGCCGCCTATCCAGGACGGCCGTATCCCCAAGAACGAATATGGTAATATCGACTGTTTCGTGCCGAGTATGGTCCCTGCGGGTGCGGCACATGTCCCCTTACCTGGTACCGTTCGGGTGTGTAAGAAGCTTGGCATCGACTATGCGGAGGCAGTGACGGGATTCGAGTTTGGGTCAAAGATGGCTGTGCCGGTTATTCAAGGTGTTGTTGTAGCGGCTGAGAATGAGGGCTTGCTTAGGGATGCTTGGAAGGTTGAGGCCGCGGAGAAGAGGAAAAGGGAGGAGCTCAAGGCTGAGAAGAAGATTCTGCAGACGTGGAGGAAGTTTCTATTTGGGCTACGAATTATGGAGCGAGTGAGGGATGAGTATGGGGGTGGGGATCCAGATGCTGATCGGGAGCGCGATTCGCATAATCCTTTTGCTGTACAGAAGAAAAAGCGAGAGGAGGAATTGGATGATGGGGCTGATGAAGATATGCCTGATCGGGAGTCGTCATACAACGCGTTTGATCATGGCGGTGGCTTTCTTCTTCCTGGTCATGAAGATGATGCGGACGATGGGTTAGTCGAGAATCATGATCAGCAGCGGAGTCATGCAAATCCGTCTCAGACTGACGCTGATGACGCCGATGACAGCATGTCATTTGAACCTAGACGTCCTGCTGCAGACTCCCCTGTGTCTATCTCCTCGGGTTCAGATAACGAGGCGGACAATGATAAGGGTGAAGACTTGGAACCTGAATACACTCCTCGCCCGACACGACGAACGCGAGGCCGTTAATGAAATGAATGTGTCATCCATATGGCTGAAGAGGGCTGTGTATTTTACTGTGTAGTAATCGAAGATATTACTGCACTGGCCACTTGAGCAGCACCCCTGGAGTCTTTTGTCTCTTGGTAAAATTGTTAGCAAATTCATAACCGACGGAAAGCACAAGTGGAAAGACTTCTTTGATGATAATGATTTACAGCGCTTAATAAAAGTGCCTCACCAAAGTCTGCGTAGTCAACACTCTTAGGTCAGGTTTGACCTTAACAATCAGCTCATTTGATGTCGAAATAATCACTAGATACTACTAGGTAGGTCCGGTTCTTAATCAAGGAGGGAATCTCTATCGTGAAGACGAGTCTCTCTCGCAGAACAGTTTACGACTGATATGGATTGGAATCTAAGCAGTGTCTTTCCAAACAAATCACTTAAAACTATAACTGTAAATTCGATGTGAAGAGCGAGGCAAAACCCATCACAAACTCTTTCGACTCTTGCAATATCGAAAATGTAACAGCTAGTGGAGGACAGGAGATTAAATAACCATATGACCTACCTACCCATTTGCAGCAGTCGTGAGACAAGCACACACCGTCTCATTTAGACAGACCGAGACGTAGCCTAGGCAGTTGGGAAGCCGCTTGGGGGGCCACCACCGGAGCCACCGCCACCAGGACGACCGGAGTTCTCATTCTCAACACCACCCTCCTCGGTGTAGTAGGCTGCAGGGGTAACGGTAGTGTCCTGGGTAGGGTCGAGACCAACCGAGATCCAAGCGAATATTCCATCGGAGACATCATCGCCCAGATAGACGTATTCCATGAATGGGTCAATGGTATCGAGCTCTTCGCCGAGAATGCTGTCCTCGGCATTTGTCGTCAAAGCCTGAGTGTTGGTTGAATACGGGGCGACCTCCTCAACGGCGGCAATTAGATCCTGGTCGAAGAAAATCTGTCCAACGTGCGAGGAGTGCGTGGTATACAGACCAGAGATGGTTCCGTTTGCAAGAACCTTGGTCTCATTGGCTGGGTGGGCGAGGACTGTTGATGAAGTTAGTGAATATTGCAACGTGTTTTAACTGGCCATATGTGGCAAAGGTAAGTTGTGCAAATAAGAAAACTGTAGAGAAAAGGAGACATGACTATGAGGGGAGGTTCTCGTAGCTGGGCAACTTACCATGGATGTGAGTTGCACGGCCAGTGTAATGGCCTGGGAAGGTTGATTGGAACTGGATGACACCATCCTCGTTACTCTTCTGGACACCTCGGTTGAAGGTCGCGTCAAGGTTAGTGCTATCGCCAGAGTTGCCGTTTCCACTGGCGACGACTCCAGAATAGACACCCTATAATGATGGACATGAGCGGAACGGTTCGCATTGTGATACAGTGAGATTTGGGCTGGAGAATTTTCTTACGGTCGAGTTGCAGTGCCACATGTCTATGTAAATCTCCGGAATAGGCTCGCAGGTGTTGGTGTTGATCAGCTGGATGTCCATGTAGAGAGGAACACCACCCTGGGACTCCGCGATGTTTTTACGGACCAGTTCACCCGTGACATCTAAGCCGCGTCAGTAAATTCAATCGTAAAACAGAGATGGCAAGCTGACAGTAAGGCCCCTGAGTGACTTCAGGCCCAAGAATGCAGGTCGCATCGGTGCCAAACAACACTTCGGGGTCGGTAGAGGAATCCACTCCCGTGAGGTTGGAGTGGTGCGAAGTATCCAGTGGGCTATCAGCGTTACGCGCCTTGAGATAGTGGTTGGCTACCAACTTGTTAAAATGTGATAGTATTTGGACTTGACTTCAAAACATACTACGCTCAAGACCAAGGTGGCGACGTATGTTCTTCACGGCCATGTGACGCCGAGCAACGTTTCGGCTTTGATGGCCTCGACGCTGAAGGCGAGAGGCGCATTGCGCAAGGCTGCGTGAGTGAACAGGGGCACTTTGCAAGAATGCAGCTCGCTCGGCAGCTTCGGCTCTGACATCATGCCCTGGGTGCGCGGACGCAATGCCAGTCAGAGCACTCAGGCCGATGGCAACAACAGATGCGAGATAAACCATGGTCGAGGTATCAACCTAATCACTGGGTTTCAAAGGACAGAAAGGAGAAACTTCAAAGTAGGGAGTCCAGACCAAGGCTTTAAAAGCTGATTGAATGTGAAGGAGGAAGTTGAGGATGCCACAGCTGGGTTACTTGGGGTGTTTTATACCTTCCTGTTGCCTCTCCAGATAACATCCAAGGCGGATCATGACTCGATTCAGGATAGTCCCGCCCGAGAAAGACATTGTCATGAAGCTGACGAGGAATATGGAGTTACATTGACAAATGAAACGCGGAATATTTCTCAGCGAGGAAGGCTTCCTGGTAACTGCAGGACCCCGCAGCGGAGTTCTAACCATCCGTCAATAAAACCGCGACATCCTAGGGCAAAGGGCTGTAATTGCCTGCAATTGATAGGACATCGGTAGATTATGAACGAGGCAGACAGCAGTAATTCTAACCATCTCTGATGAATCCACTGTCGATCATTCTGGCACTAGTGTCCTGCTAAGGACAAACGAGCCATTGGCGTTTTCGCAATTGTCCATGTGGGGAATTAAGGACGAGGCCAAAGTATGATATTCATAGAACAAGTCTTCCCCTGCGTGGACTGGACCAAGTGATCGACCAAGATGACGAGGCTTCTTTAATCCAATCTATAGCTGATCCACCCAGAAATCTGTAGTTGTGGAAGGAGTATCTGAAAGCAGAGACATAGCCACTAGATAGCAAACGAGCAGTCATCTCCGTCGGTGACCGCGCAAGGCCGTAGCAGGGTAGCGCATGCATCCCCGACTCGTCACGGATAGGTTTAACGCCAGGGGACAGATAGGCTCCCTGTAAAACCCCCCGCCAATCAATTTCCCCCAAAGCCCGGTCCATTATAGCTGCAATGTAACGACCAGACGGGAGGAGTCTTCCTAACGTGCGTGGTAAGTATACGTAGTCGGGTCTTGGCGGTCCCGTCCCCTGACAACAGTCAGCGGAGAATGGAGCCCCGACAGCTTTGGCTGTGTATTTGTGTTAATAGTCAACAATGAGCATGTCGCATTCCGAGGATTATCGGAAAACCTCGGATTCCAATTAATGCAAGACAAGGCACATGTGAAAGACTTTGCTTTAGTGCATTTCCCGTTCAATCTGTGTTGAAGAGCATTTGCAAAATGACGTTTGGACCTCGGATTTCCAGGGCTTGCCAAGGCGCTGACATAACCCCATGAAAGGCTTGGCGATTGCTTGCTGCCCGAAGATCTTCCGATGCCTGAGAAGTTGACGAATGTTGGCGTGGTTGGTATGGTTGGTGTAAGAGTAGTGAATGTGGGGTTCAAATTTATGCGAGAGAGGATGGCTCATCAGTTACACCCCAGGGGTGTTCGCTTGGCAGGCACGGGTTTGAAGCTTTTATCTTTATCTAATATTTACACAGTTAAATGGGTTTCTACAGGAATTAAGAGGAAGATAGTATCACGAGTATTCGGAATTAAATGGAGTATGGTACATGCATATTCGTGGATATCGGGGGCAATGTCGCATGAAACCGTCAACGCATGATAGAGGCAAGAATAGAAACGAAGGCCGGCTGAAAGTGAGCCAAAACTACGTCAAGGGAGCAGTGAACAAGTGAACCACCATGCCAGAGCTAGGTAGACCCACCTGCATGACCTAGACCTCCTGCTGAGTCACGCTGGGGAGATGAGCAGTCTTCTCGTCCAATCCAATCTCGGCAGCAAAGGTGGTGGAAGGCTTCCACTTGGCAGAAGTGCGGGGAGTGGTCTCTTCCATCATCTTGTCAACCTGCTCCAGAGTCAAACCCTTGGTCTCGGGTACGAGGAAGTAGGTGTAGACAAAGGCGCAGCTGCACAGCGAACCCCAGATGAAGAACACCTTAGCGCCAAGGTTACCCTTGTCGGCGTCCGTCATGTAAGGAGTGATGACTGCGATGATGCAGTTCCAGAGCCAATTGGAAGCGGTGGAGAGGGCAACACCGCGGGACCGAATGGGCAGAGGGTAGATTTCACCGATGACGACCCAAGCGCCAGGGCCCCAGGTGCTGGCGAAGAAGAAGATGTAGATGCAAATGAAGGCGATCATGGCGCTGACGGCCTTGGGGTTTTGGCCATCGGTGACACCGATGATGGCGACAATGAACTGGCAGAGAACCATACCCAGGGCACCCCAAAGGAGCAAAGCACGACGTCCGTATCTCTCAATGGTCCAGAAGGAGATGGGGGTGGAGAAGACATTGACGATGGTGGTGATCATGCTGATCATGAAGGGATCGTCAATTGTGCCAAGCTGCGTGAAGAAAGTGGTTCCAAAGTAGAAGATGAAGTTGACACCAGTCCACCTATGGCTCATTAGTTTCTATTCAGTAATAGGGAGAGGAAATATGAGACATACTGTTGCATCATCTGCAGAGAGGTACCTAGAATAGTACGACGAACGTTGCTGTTAGGGTGCCAAAGGCTTCCGGTGAAGCAGCTGAGCCAGGTGCTGAAGTATCCACCCTGGGGGATTGCCATGAGTTCGTACTGGTTGTTGGCGTCAATCTCATTCAGCTCGTACTCCACAAATTCTGAGTTCTCGGGCTGGCCACGGATGCGGGCCAACACGGTGCGAGCCTTATCCTTTTGACCCTTGCGGATGTAGAATCGAGGGGACTCGGGCAGGAGGAACAATCCAAAGGCCAAAATGAGAGCCCAGAGCATCTGGAGGGCAATGGGAATTCGGTACGATCCACTGTCGGTACGGTTCTGAGTGCCATAGTTCACGCATGAGGCCATCATCATACCAACGGTGACGCAGAACTGGTAACTTGCGACGAGCGCACCACGGATCTTGCGGGGTGCAATCTCGGACATGTACAGAATGATGATAGCGGAGACGAATCCGATACCGAAACCGGAAATGAGACGACCGGCAACGAGAAGTCCAATGCTGGTAGAAGCAGTCTGCAAGACGACACCGACGATGAAAATGGTGCATCCAGCGATGATAGTGATCCGACGACCAAACCAATCAGCCAGATCACCGGCGATGATGGCACCAAAGAAAGTACCGGCAGAGAGAACAGAGACGATGAGCGACTTTCGGGATGAGGGGATAACGAAGAGTTCATCGGGGGTAGAGGCGCGATCCTAGGTACGATTAGTGGGATTACAGGAACTATGGGGAGACATGGACACTCACAAGATTCTCAAACTCGGAGATGAAGTACTCCATACCGAGAACACCGTTGATGTAACCAGAGTCATAACCGAAGAAAATACCACCAAAGGCGGCAAAGGCGCACATCAAGTAGGCCTTGAAAGTGACGGGAGCCTCGACGCGCGAGGCGTCGACCTGCTCATCAGAGACGACTGCTCCACCGGGCATGGTAGCGAGTCGATGTGGATAGATGTGTTTAAAAAAAATCCAGAAAGAGTGAGATACCTCAAAGACGGTGTGGAATGAGCGATGGGGATGAAGGAAGAGGAGAGGAGAGGGAGTGAGGAGGGGGAGAGGGTTTATATCCTGGGGGAGAGAGCCACTTGTGCTTCATCCCCAGACCTCCCCCATGTCCAAGAAAAAGAAAAAAAGCAAAAAACTGCAGGAAAAAAATAATAAAAAACTTAATCTAATCCATATTTGGCTTACTGTCGGCAACAAATACAAGGGAAATCTAGAAATCGGCTGGAATGACTTGTGTAGCCAAGTCGGCTCTGGAGATTTGACATAGAAAAACGGCAAGTATAGGTAAACCGGGGAAGCGCTCCACGGCCCAAGCTTACCGGGTATGCTTGGAGGATCTGATTGGTTGAAACTCCCAGGATTTATCCGTTGATTCCTGTCTCATCGGCCATCAGAAGGTCAAAATGAAAAAAAACCCCATAGAAAACCCCATAGAAAGCCTATAGAAAACGTTTGGTGGAACATCTAGAACCAAACAGAGCCTCGGGGCGCGGAAAACCAGAGATGTTCACTTTGGGATAGAAGGTCCGCGGGGAAAACAATGTTTATTGGTTAACTTCCATGGGACTGTGCTCCATGTGCCCCACATATGTTTTATTTTTTATTTTTTATATTTTTACCTTTTTCCCTTCGACGTATGACTCCTACTTATGTTATATGTATAGTAACCTCTTCCCCGGGTTTTTTTTTTTTTTTAACCTTGGAAGAAAAAGCGATGAGTCTGCTGACCTGAAAGGACAGTTCACAGTTCATTACTTTCAAACTAAAGCTTACTATATTCACATCAATGTCACATTGAGGGCAAGCCGTCCAAAGCACAGACCTTGGGCACGCCACACAATCCGACTCCTCTCCCCTTTACTTGAAGGGAAACCATAAGTCTTGGCGTAAGGCAAGCTTACTAGTACGGACAGGGTACAGTAAGAATAATCACGGGAGGATTAGTTTCATGCTAAGGTTTTACCTATTCAAGTCTGTGTATGTTCCTTGTATGTTCCTAGCCGTTGTTCAAAAAGCAAATAATATAAGAGCCAAAACAATCGTAAATCAAGACGATCAACAGTGTCAAAGTGGCTCGCAGCTCGGGCATAGCCGAGCCACTCAGTGGGTCTATCAGAAGACAAGATTTGCAATGGGCTTTCGAGGATTTCGAGGCTTTTCTCCTACGGGAAAATAAGCCAATTACCATACAGGAACGCCAACTGTCTCAGCTTTTCATCTCCGCACCTAGGCTTGGCAATCTTGGCAATCTTGGCAATCGCGCACTATCTTGGCAATCGCGCGTGAAAATGAATCCTTCCAGCCTGTCCCGTGCCGAATGATCGCCACAAGATGATTGACGGGCTATTGTCGGCAGGATTTTGTACCTTTTTCTTGGCTGCTTTTCGCTGTGTCGACGGTGCGCTTGAGCGTGGCATGTTATTCGACGTTCCCAAATTATGACTCTACCCAAACCTTCCAGAACCCGCTGTGACCCAACTCTGGAGCGCCCAAATATAGTAAATGCTACCCCGTATTCCTCGGCTTACGGAGTACGGAGGACCCGGCAGAAAACTTGCCATGTTCTCGGTAGAAATGGAACCACAAATGACCCACATTGGCTATGCGTACATGACGGATACCGAAGTTGAGGAGCTTGGGAGCGAGGAACCCCGACCGAAAAGAAGAGACGGCCCAAGCCGAACCCGGAGATGAGTTCGGTGAACACTTTCCGTTAGAAGAATTTATCATTCTAGGGGAAATTATCCGTACTGGATCGAACTTGTGCTCGACTAAAATTGTACTTATGCACTCCATACTAATTAGACCTTTGGAACATGGAGAAATCTCCGGATCCCACGGGTTTGGGGATTCCTGGGGCAAAATACTACCCCGGGACTTTTTTTTTTAATACTGTATTTGGTCACCGATTACCGGTAACGTGTTGCATTATCTACAAATCATGATCAATTTCCCTTTCGGGATTTGAATACATGGCCTCGACTATGATTCGTAGTATTCCCTTTTTCTTTTTTCTCTGGGTAAACTGAATCAATTTGACACATTTTTTTTGGACTAGGGATTGGATTTGAATTGTCCCACGTTGTACTTTGTGCAAGGCTCTCGAGTCCAGGACCCGACGGCTCGGTTGCACTTGCATCGAGACTCTCCCTACTCCGTACAGCAATAGGAAGTAGGTAATATTTTTTTTTTTCAATAAATCAACCACCAGGCCGTCTTAATCAGATCTGTGTGAACATGATTTCCAAAAACTATGCCTCAGGTCGAGGCTGAATATCAAGTCCTGCCAATCCGCCCGTCTGTCGCCAATCCTCAATCTCTTTCACATAACTCTTGATCCCCTCTCCCCAGATACTGAATTGTGCCGCCTGCACGGCTTCATGGTCCTCAAATTGCAGTCCTTCTCGATTGAAGTACGACGGAGTACAATGTAAAACACCTCCCAGTGCTCGCGCTCTCATCAAAACCTTGGAAGTCCATTCTCCTTCTGCGTGACAGCTAGGCTCAATAGTAAACTTGAGGACGGTGACATTCGGGTTTTTCTCCGAGATTACCTTGCCGGATTCGGAGATGATGTGGGCCACATGAACGGCAAGTTGATCAAGGACATAGACCTGGTTTGCTGTCGCTCCTGCTTGATACGGACCCGAAAAGAATAGGTTAGGAAACCCATTGGTCATGACTCCGTGGAGTGAAGCCAGCCCCTTCTGTCTTTTTTCTTGGAGCATCTGATTGTCACGGCCGGTCACAATCAGATCCCCAAGATCGGCACTGCCTCCAAGACTGTAGCCGGTCCCAAAAATTATGGCATCTAAATCATACTCTTGGCAATTTACTAAGATCCCGCGATTTGTAATATTGCGGATCCCTTTCCCATTAGTGTCTACCAGGGAGACATTAGACTGGTTGAATGCCGTGAGAAACTTGTCACTGAAGCACGGCCGTTTGCACCACCCGGGATACCACGGCTTCAGAGCCCAAACAGTCGCTTGATCCGTTACCGCGGTTTTCACGCGATGGCGGATCGCCTCTTGGCGATGCAAGTCCAACTCGCGCATCCGCGTCAGATGGTCCGGGTCAAGGCCAGAGGGACTCCCGATCAATACACTGAAAGATTGCATCTTAGTCCAACCATCATCGACAAGGTCTACGTCTGGGAGCGGACTCTCATTCGAAAGGAAGGCGTTGAAATTCTCCATGCGCTCTCGCTGCCACCCAGAGCCTGCTGCTTGGACCATTTTCGCCCACCAGGCGCGATCGGTGGAGTGATTATGACGCCAATCTACAGCAGACGGTGTGCGCTGGAACACAACCAATTTCTTTGCCCACTGGGCAAGGTGTGGGATTGCTTGTATAGCAGATGCGCCAGTTCCGACAAATCCAACTGTTTTGTCTTGTAGTCCATGCATAGTTGGGCTGCTTGGACTTCCTCCAGTGTAATCATAGTCCCAGCGAGAGGTGTGGAAAACCTTTCCCTTGTAGTTCGCGAGGTCATCCAATTTTGGTAGTTTTGGAGAGCTGAGTAGTCCGGTAGCTAAGATGACAAAATCGGATCGTATCGTAGTGGGTGATTGGCAATGTGGTGTGATATGGATTGTCCATCGACGATCCCGGTCGTTCCAAACCAAATGATTGACCTTGGTCTGGAACAACCCCCGTTCACTGAGATGCCATTGATCCGCAATGCGATTCGCGTGTTCTCTCAACTCGGACCCACTGACATACTTCTGCGACGGCATGTAATTTGTTTCCTCTAGTAAGGGCATGTAAGTGTAACTTTCGACATCACAGGCCAATCCGGGATATTTGTTCCACCACCACGTTCCGCCAAAGCTACCTGCTGTATCCACGAAGAGGATCTCAGTGGCACGAAGAAATCCAGACTGGAGTAGTCGCACCGCAAAGAGCAGTCCTCCAAATCCAGCGCCGACGATGACCATTCGGACCTTGTTCTGCTGGAGCAGGTTGTTGTCGATCGCGATATTTTCATTCGAATGAAGATTGTTGGTGACTTCATCGGTCAAGCCCACATATTGGGTTGGTCCATCTGGGCGCAGGCGTTTTTTGCGTTCCGCGTCATACCGATCTTGTGTCTCCTGTAGATAGTGCTCGCTCGTCTCAGCTATATTGGCGGTAGGTTGGCCGAGAGCAGGAGTCTGTTGGCCTGCAATATATCTCTCTAGTAGCATGGTGAAGTTTCAGAAAAAGTTTTCCTAAATGCAAATCAGGAAGCAGAAAAAGGGGTTATAAATATCATCAGTGTGTATCGGTTGTTCAAAGACGTGCATGACATGCATGGTATCAAGCAAGTCATTCCTGTTTTTCTGTGGTATTTCCTCGCAGTTCAATCAAATCGGGAACGAAGAGTAAACGGATAAAGAAAGCAAACGGAAAGAAAGCAAATTGCTTTTTCCAGACGGTGTAGAAAATTAGATTCTAAGAGGCTACGGAGTACGGTGTAGACTAGACCCTCATGCATAGTAGAATGGGGCCCATTGTGCTATCGGCTTCGGATTCGCTATAATAGCTGCATACATATAGCTTGTAATTGGTCGCCACGAGGACTGACAGGATCTGTTTGGGCTTGGCTACTCTTACCTAGCTTGGAATTCCTCAGTTATTTCACACAGGAGAATATTAGAAGAGAAGATGAATCCGATCCCCATAATAAGTAAAAGAGTAGATCATTCATGCCAATATATCTTGGATCTGATTGGATCTGGTCGAGCCCCATGTCAGCACTACTATCCAGCGCGAACCTTGTGGCTCCTGGTGGCGTTCACCTTAAATATAAATAGCCTTTCTTCAATAGACACTATGTTGAGCAAAAATTGTTTATCGCACCAAAACATCTCATATGAGTTTCTCATCTCGTGTGTTATTAGCTCTAGTAGCCTTTTCTTCTCTGTCGCTCGCCAAGGAAGTCGGTTATTTCGAGCCATTCTCCTGCGCTGACTCTAAAGGCTTTATGAAAGGTTCGCCTTCTAGATTGATTGCGTAGATCAGAGTTGTTGGAACCAGGTAAGAAACCCTGTTCTTGAAATCTGACACACTCATGTTAGGTCTACTCTTGAGAGTACCAAAACACCGTTATAGACTCCCTCAACACCTGTCCCAGCCGGGAGAATTTACCATATTAGGCGACACCCGATGATGCCCCTGGTTCCTGTTCCTGCAACCTTGGCAAAATCGATCTACAAGAATGTCTGATCGTCGATCAAATCACCGGGTGCTCGGATAACAGTACAAACGCTGATCAAAAACTATCCAGCAATAATGAGTGCTTTTCGACCGGCGAGAGCGAAAGTGCTATACTGACACGATGATTGATTATGGTCAAGCATGTATCTATTGTGTGTTGTGGATACAGTGCTATCATCTCCGCAGATAATTCCATCCTAGAGCTTAAAGGACTTCATTATTGCTGTTATGTTACTAATGATAATAGTAAGTATCTGGAATACCTGCCCAAGGACTAAACCCTCCCTCACTGAGTATCGATGAGTGATTTACCTGCATTCTCAACTCCGGCCATCGAGAGGAATGCGGACCATACCCTGAGGCGTATGATTGCGCCGGCGACCTGGGCTTTGGTCGTGCCGATGCCGGTGGGAATAGCAAATTCTATCATCCTAACAGCATGCCGAGAAATAGAACGAAAGCTCTGTCTAACGTGGGTGGCACCGTCTCCACCCCCTGTCAGTGGTGATACTTTTACAAGGACATTTGGCTCAACTACCAACTCGGTAATGTATACTGTCACTGTGTCCTCGGCAGATGCTACTACTACCGGGACAAAGGCTAGTAGTGGCAGGAGTGATGTTACTACGAGTAGTTCGGTTGGTACGGCAGGGAGTATGTAAAGCCTGGGACGGGGTCTTCTTTAATCGTTTCCGTTTGGGCTATCGCTGGAAGTGTTGGTGTCTTGATACTCTCGACGCAGTGAGGATCCAGTGTATTTGTTACATATGGAGATATCTAGGGCCTGTGGAGGTCACTTCTGATTGCTCTGTCATAAGCCAATAATCATAGATTGCCGAAATCTAATATATACATGTACAGCAGGCCAGAAGATAATCTTAGTGTGACATGCGTTATGAAACCCAATCTATCTTGGCTCTTGTAGTCCGTGTCCTTGCCTCCACATGCAGCTCTCTCTGCTCTAAATACCGATTCAGGTACCGGGTAACTGGAAATCCCTTACTGGATAGCAATGTCGGAGCAAGAGAGATAGATCTGACCGGTTTGGAAAGAGTTCCACTTCCAGGAGAGCAAAGTGTGGTTCGAGACGTAGTCGGGAAGCTTGATCTGCTTCGAGACTGTGTAACCATCGGCAATTGTTGTCTTGCAGGATCCTAGCTCAGCGCCGTCGACACCCTTGCACTTGGTGTCATCAAAGCCGTTGCACGTAAACCAGTCATTGCGGTGGCAAGCGTCGCCCTCACCGCAGTCGGCACTATAGCCGCACTCCTGTCCATCCACACTGTTGCAGTCAAGAAGACCTTCGTCGAAGCAGGCCTCGGCCTCCTGCTTCTCCTTCTCGGTTGGCAGGTAGTCAGGGTCCAGGAACTTGTCGACGAGAGCCTGATCCTGGCAGATACGGTAGGTGAACATGCCACCGTGATCACCGTTGTTATCAACACACCACACAACGTCAATAACGTCGCCAGCTTTGTAAGTCTTGACAACCTCTTTACCCCAGTCCTTGCCGGGCTGGTTGTAGTCGACGCTCACACGGGCATTGTATCCGCAAGGTCCGCTACGGCCAACCGGGGCGGCGTCGAGATCGGGCCAAGATTCAACGGGCTCGAGGATGGTGCACTCGGGGCATGTATCAGTTCCAGCCTAAATATTGTCAGTCCAAGGAATATCTTTGATGCTCAGTTCATCCAGGAGTCTAACGTCAAATCCGAGCTTGGTTCGGCTGTCTGGTGTGACCAGGTAGCCGTGTCCGGCAACCATGGTGGACAATGAGCCCAAGAGCACAACAGCGGCAGACTTCATGATGTTCGGCGAAGATGTAGTTTATTGGAAGCAAAGTGAATGATTGGAATCGGATACAGACCAAACCGTATGTTGGGGATAGGTCCTTTTATATTCTCATGCCTCGTTGGTTTGTACTTCAAACCCCCCTTGGGTAATTGATCTACCTCGTACACGATCCGATCCTACCATTTCTACAGGGTACGGACAAGAAGGCCAATCAGGAAGGGTTATTTTATTGGCTAGAAGAATATTTTGTGAAGAACCAATCTCAAATGGGGCTTTTTAAAGATGATCAGGATCGACGCTGCTAAGTGCAGGACGGGTGACCAAGCTTACGAAAGGTGGTAGGAGTGTTTGGACCACCAATAATGAAATTTGATGTTGCTATGCAGGGGTAAAGACGCTGCAGCGCCGTTGAGGAAATCCAAGCCTTGGCAGTGGCTGTTGCTTGGCTGAAGGGTGCGACGCCCGATATATTTCCGCCAGTTAAAACATTTCAGTCCGACAAGATTAGATCGATGTGCAGGACAGATGCAGAATGCATAATTTTAGAGATGTTTCCAGGAATACCAATCTATGTCATACCGGATAGTTGGTTTTCCCTTTGATTTTACATCACCGCAGCTGGAGCAGACCTCTTGATTCTCGTATAGCATCATCTAAGTGAAACCCTTAGCTCTGCCCCAGAAATGGTGGCTGCGGGGTATTTCAGCCATTTCCGCCTTTCAACGCCATGGCGCTCGGAACAGAAAGATCAGCATCATCTCGGCTTTGTGGGGGTCTTCCGACTATTGCCCGGCCACTCATTGTCTGCGGTTTTTTGGAGTTCTAATATGTACCCCTGGGCGCATCTTGCAAGCGTTCCCGTAAGTATTAATCTAGGGCTGCGTAGAAAGTTGTGTCAGCCACGGCCCTTAATCGGACATTTCGCGATAGACTCGGGGATTACTCCCTTTTCTGGTAATAAAGGTTTGCATCTGCCCAAGGATTCAACCACAGTGGGGTTAATGCGCATTGTGACTGCGTCATTTTTCATTCTATAGGATGCATACTGGATGTCCGAGCTGGCACTCTATTAGATGTGACTGAGCCTTGGGGGACACTATTTTGATGGCAATGTGAGTGCAAGAACAAAAAGAAAGGATGGAGGAATAAGTCGGAGCAACATTTGTGCCCATCTAGCAGGTTTACAGGATTCGAAGGATTTGATTCTGTGCCGGCCCAACACACCCCCACCCCCCCACACACCGAGTGTGTGTTGGGCGCTTGGCACGATACCTATCGCCTTCAGCCACTTCTCGGCTTTTATAAGAGAAAGAGGTAGGAACCAGAAATGATAAGTGCAAGATCTCTGATATTGAAACTATGGGTCTAGAGTAACTCTGGATAATGGCACTGGAGATTGCTGTATGGTCAGGCCGGACCTAATTGATTTTGGGCTGTTTGCACTGACTTGGCTCTCTGCTTCTCAATAGTTATATATAGCTATGCTATCCTGCATACCGCTGAGGGTCCAGAGTAAATGAGACAGTAAGCCGTCCATAGAATAAACAGCAAACAAAGAGAAGAATAAGAATCAGGGTTTCGACATCGGGCAGTGCAGAGAGCGACCGTAAGGATTGTACATATTTTGGTTCATCATAATCCCCGGTTAGACATAGAAAAGTTGTGTAGGTTGTCAATTTCCCAAGATCTGCTGGGAAGCATTTGTTCATCGTAGTGTCTTCCCTACATATATCTAGTTACAAACCGCCGTAAATAAAACTAAGTTGTTTGAATGAATGACCAGTTCTATCTATAGATGATATGTAGGAAAAAACCAAGGTTATTGTATGAGGCTTAGAGGCGTCATGTCTGATGTTTGACGATATATTCCAATTAAAAAAGGTGACTCATATTGTACAAAAGTGAGGGTGCCAAAGTCTAGGCACATAGGGGACTCGTATCGGCGACCTCGCCTATGTGATATATACTGTATCAACCCTACATTATAGACATTCACTAAGGCGGCTAAGATTCTGTCCCACAGGTGAGTAGTGGATAGCGATAGTGTAGGGCCCTCATTATGCCACTACCGAGCTAGCTAGCCCCGACCAGCAAATTTCTTTTCATCCATACTGGGCTCAATCTCCTCTCTCGTATGCACGGTGTCCAGTGCATCGATGGTGATGTCAACGCGAGGACCGGTGAAGTTCTTCCTTCCGTCCACAAACCACTGGAACACGGAGATACTAATGATAACAGCAAATGCTGCAATACAATAATCTATAGAGATAGGTTAGTTAACAGACTGTCATAGATAAACCCACAGATGAACTCACTCATACTGCTTCCCGTGACCGTGCTTGACGGAGGGAAGACAAAGAGAACGGTAGTCAAAGCGATATATGATAAAGCAACCTGGTCATGGTCAGAGATGTTCTTCTTTAGTAAAATTCACTCATGACCCCAACATACCAAATCGACAAACCATCCGACTGCATTGGGCAATTTCCATTTTCTTTCGGGAAGGCAGTTGCGCCCCTGGAGACAGTTAATGGCAATGGGTATGCCGTAGGACAGATCAAGAGCCACGACCGAGGCAGAGATAATTGCATTGAAAGCACTGAATTCTGTTAGTTACCATTGCGTTATTGCCCATGGGTGATAATTGTTACCTTGTAGAACCTAGGAAGATGCATCCAAAAGCGATCACCACAACAACACTAAGAATGAGTGCATTGAGGGGCAACTTGAGTGTTGGGTGGACTTTTGCAAAGAACGGAGAAGCAGGAAGACCGCCATCTCTGCGAAGAATAAGTATGCGCGTTGTATGCCGGAAAGAGTATCAAATACCTTGCAAAAGCAAAAATCATTCGGCTACTAGTGGTCATGACGCTCACTATAGCAAAGACTAAGCAGACCAGAGGTAACCTAGGACCTGGTGTCAGAGTATACGCACAATAGAGGGAGAGTCTCGCCACATACATCAAAAGGCAGACACCTCCTGCATTACTTTTGGTCGCATCGATCAGGATCTGAAGAAGAGGGCCGGCTGCGGAGGTTGTGACCTTTTCCATATTTCCTGCGACGAAAAGAAGGACTATTAAAAAGATAGAACCGGTGAACACTCCGATGCCCACGCAGGTAACCATGATTTTCGGACCCTCAATGTCAGCGTTGGGAACCTCTGAAAACGCGATGTGTCAGTCCTTTTCTCTATCTTCTCAGGGCCAGGGCCCAGGGTGTTTACCTTCGATCATATGTGCTACCGCATCCTAGATAAAGTTAGTTGGATTGGTTTTGGTCTTGACTCGGGAAATAACCATGATGACTTACAAAGGCAGTCACACCAAGCCCTCCTTGAAGTAACTGGAAGATCTGTTAGTATCATGGTAGGATTATAGTGGGTGCAGTAAACATACACCTAGCATCCATGCGACTCCATCAGGCCCTGAGCCGAATTAGCATAATTGTCATAATGGAGGGATCGGGGAGACGTACAGCCTGTTGTATTTACAAAGTCACAGAACACGAAGCTGTCGACGTCAGTTATCCGCACAATTGACATCGCCAGGGGTCTCATACTAAGCTGAGTTGTAGTTGGGAGCGGCGCATGCGAGACACGTAATTGACACAATCACAAATCCTCCAATTGACCACATGACTGGATATAGTTAGGAATAGAGCGAGCCAGACTGGACGAGGGTAACCTACAAGCACCACGGTAAATGACTGGCAAGATGGAGTTCATGAAAGCATTGATGACGAATGAGCCAACGGTCAGTCCAATATAGATGAGGAATTGATGCCAGCGTTGCGGGACATAGCTCTGCATACCACGTTAGTACTGCGGCGAGAGGGCGACGTGGGGTTTCTCACCTCGTGAAAAACGGAAATGCAGCCAACAATAAGCTGACTAGAAAGAAGTGAGTTCGTTGCAACGAGGGCAACCTATACATGTGTTAGTTCGAAACCGATATTAGATGAAAGCCTTGCCTACCCAGCCTGCCACATTGATCCAGCCTGTAACCCAGGATAGAATTGGTACTGAGCTCGGCCACGCGACTTTCGAGTAATTAGTATAAACCCGATGAGATATTAGAGAGCGACATACTAGCTAGAATTAAAAGTTAGCATTAGTCCGAATCATATAGTGTTTGTAGGCACGGAGTAATCTACCTGCAACCCAATGATATTGTCCACCGGCTCTGTAAAGAAAATCAGTCTGGCGTAAATATTAAAAAGACGGGGAGACATGTCGGAGCTTACGTCGGATATGCTGACAGGAATTCAGCCAGCGAACATGCGATACAAAAATTGCAGAATCCTGCAGTGACCAGTCCTAGGATTTGCGTGTCAGCAATGTATCCGAAACAAAGTGATTCTCAATAAACCTACCCCAAATCACACTTGTGCTTCCACCAGATGTAAGACTAATGGACAAACTGGCCGAAAGTGCAGTCCACGACTAGTCACGTTAGTTCAATGACCCGGTCGCAATCCCTGTATGACTTACATTAAGAACCGCAAAGGCTAAACCAAGCATTGACCTAAGCATCCCCGTCAGTACCAGGCCTTGCATATGCTAGCGCCTCCTTACCATGTCGAATGAGTACGTTGGAGTTCAGGCCGATGGCCCATAGCTGCCAAGCGGGCATCATCGCCTTGGAGTGGACCGTCTTTCATAGTGGATCACGATTCGAAGATGCGGAGAATATTTACAAATCCAAGAGCCAGGGGAGATGATGAATCTAAGTATGTCCCCCATTTTCACGTATCAGGAAGGCATTGCCAGACGAGTTATCTTTGTTTCTGACAGGGGGCTATTCCGTATGCGGGGATGGTGTTTAGCTGCTCTTATCTAAGTGTACGCGCTAAGGTGCTCGGCTGGTCGCATGGACTTGCCTAAGATCGTATAGTTTTGCTAACACCAATCAACAAAAATGACAAAAGGGGGCGAGTATATTAAATGTTCCAATAGACCGAGGGAATTATGACGGTATAGAATGCAATATTTCTAGATATCAACGTTGAGTCGTTGCATTTCATCTCTCACTGTGGATTTGCCACGTGCATTACCCACAGATAGTAAGTGCATTGATAACAAACTATTAGATTATGAATGTACATGTACATGTACATGGAGTGGATATATATATATATATATATATATATATCTCGCCTGGACTATTTCTCAATTCCATAACCAGAGAGCAGAATGTTCAACCGAGAACCGAGAGTTGCTAAAGCCCTATATCGATACTAGGGGATAATCTTCAAACAGATGCAATGTACAGCATGCATTTTGAATAATATTTGGCGATTGTGAAATTGCATCAATTTGAGCCTTATAAATATACGTGATCAAGTTGATACAGCATTAACTCCCCAATATACGCCCATTCTCAATGAATGTGGTGCCTTGGAACCTACCAAATCCCAAATCCCAAATCTTTGAAACGCCGCAACGCAAATCGCAAAGCAAAAAAGTCCTCCACTTCAAGACTACCAGCATCTTGAAGGACGGATCCGATGTTTATCGAACAGTGTACATGTCAAGTGCTTGTTGAACGTCATGCAGACTATTCTTGTCGCCATATGCATCCATCAACTGTTGGTTTCGCGCCAGGCGTTCCTGTTCTTCTAGCATAGATTGTTCCCGCCGCGACTTGGCCGCGACGTAATAGTTGTATGCGCCGAAACCTGGGGAGAGTCAGCATGACTCTCTACAACACAGGAGGAGCACACGCTAAACCTACCGAGACCAACTGTAGCCATTAGAGGAATAAGTCTAAAAGTGAACAAAGTCAGTTGAATGGACCAAGAAAAAAGGGGCGGCACAACTTACACCCGCCCGTTCCGAGCTTTGAGGTTCGGGGTTGGGGAGTTTCCGTATGATTTGTTCGCACCCGGGAGCGCAAATTGAGACATGGTGTATATTTGGTAGAATTTCCTGGAGAGTACGTGGATATTTAGGAGTCTGAAATAAAGAAGTCAGGAAGTTGTAAGTCAAGCCACGGAAGATGCGGAATGCGGGGGAATCATGACGTGAAGGTCCGAGGATCGCTTCCGAGGATCGCTCCCGAGGTCTTATAGGGGCTGTGCCATCATGCCACATTTCCAAGGCTTCATCATACAATTCACAATTGCCTGTTATTATGTAGATCATATATTCGAATCCCATCATAATTGAATCGTCGTGTCGTGTGATCCAAATTAGGACGAAATCAAACTCACCTCTGAATATCTATAATTTATGTTGACTTCAAAAATTGCATTTCTCAGAAGTATCATATAGGACATAAGAGCTGATAATGTAAGTACATTAATTGCCATTATTCTGGGGCGCAGGCGTGGCCGGACCCTCCGGTGTAACATAAGCCTGGGATAGTTCGTTAGCGCAATCCGGGGAAATTACCCTACACGTCACACTTACCTTGGTCATTCCACCATCGACCACAAAGTCCGTTCCATTCACAAAGCTGCTCTCGTCGCTTGCCAGGAAAACCACAGCATGAGCCTGTTCAATGGGTTCACCGAATCGGCCGGTGGGGAAATGCACCTCCCGACGGAACCGCTTGGCCTGGTCATCACCCAGCCAGTCTTGCAGAAGAGGGGTGCTATACCATCGTGAGCTAATATGAAAAAAAGAGAAAAAAAAATCCAGTCGGAAAAAAAACTTACTTCAGGGGGGCGGGGCAAAGAGCGTTGAAACGGAATCCCTCGCGGGCATGAACGATAGCCAACTCCCGAGTCATCGCCAGGACCGCACCCTTGCTCGCCGTGTACGCGAGCTGGGGAGTGGCAGCACCAACCAAGGCGACCACACTAGCTGTGTTAATGATACTGCCACGGGTCTTCTTATGGCGGCGCAGACTGAGGACCGCGTGCTTGCTGCCGAACCAGACACCCTTGACATTGATATTGTGTGTGAGGTCCCAGATCTTCTCAGGTGTATCGATGGCATCTGCGTCATTCGCGTGCATGATTCCAGCATTGTTGAATATCACGTCGGTGCCTCCCCAGCTATCCTGTGACTCGACCATTGCTTGTACGTCCGACTCCTTGGACACATCACATCGGATCGACTCGACTCGAGGGGCACCAGGAACCACTTCCTTCACTTTGGCCAATGCCTTGGCGAGAGCGGGCTCGGAGACATCGGCCATGAGGACATTGGCACCCTCGCGGGCGAAGAGGATACTGGTTTCAAGACCGATGCCACTATCCAAGTTTGGAATCAGTCAAGTCTTTTTTTTGTGACGGTATACTTCAGGAATAGAGTAAGAGACATACCCGCCAGCACCTGTAATGATGGCATTTTTGCCTTGGAGACGTCCTTGGGGGGTAGTGGCAGCCATTATGACCTTATCTTGGAGCTCTGTTTGTCTTGGTGACGGTCTAGGTTAGCAGTGGCTCAACCACCAAGATCACAACAGCGATAACATATCGATAAAATACGCTATGGAGAAGGTCACTCACACTGAGAATGATCGAATCAATATGGGAGTTGTCAATATCGAGTGTGTTGCACCGAAGGTATACGCGGGGCAGGGGCCCCTGGAGGGTGGATCCCGTTAAGTAAGCGGTGACGATGCTGGCCCGAAGCGGTAAGGCGTCACCGATATCTCGCTGATAAGCTTCCAAGCTGCCCAAGTGCGTTGTTCACTTGCTCTCGGAGTCTCTGAACTTGATTTGCCTGATTTGGAGTTGACTTGAAACGTGACTTTTATTCGTTTATTTCCTTTACCCCTTGCCCTTGCTCTCGTTCTGTATAATACTTTAGATCCCTATACTCCTTATCTCTCACCCTTAGCCCCGATCCATCATGTCGAGCCCCGCGGACCCCGAGGTCACAGCCGAGAATATCGCCGAGATCCTCCAGAATGACACAAAGGTGAAGGTGGCAGGTGTGGATGTGGACGGCATACTGCGCGGCAAACTCATGAAGAAAGACAAGTTCTTATCCATCATCACCGAGGGCTTCGGCTTCTGCTCCGTCATTTTCGGCTGGGACCAACATGATGCGACATACTATAAGGAGCTGGCTATCAGCAACAAGGAGAACGGATATCGCGATCTTGTCGCAGTCCCAGATTTACGCAGTTTCCGTCGCATTCCTTGGGAGAACAACGTGCCATTTTTCCTCATCAGCTTCTTGGATCCAGAGACACGGGAGCCGGTGTGCGCCTGCCCACGAGGATTGATGAAGACTGCGGCCGCCAAAGCCGAGGCAGCAGGGTATCGGGCGATGGCAGGAGGTATGTCCGATCGCAGACCAGGGTGTGTGCGATTCAGCAGCTGATCGGTCTGATTTTACCCAGCGGAATATGAATTCTACCAATTTCGCACGCCGGGCAACCATGCCACCCCCCAACAAGGCGCATCTGCAACGGCCGCCTTCCTCCAGTCAAATACAGTCGATTCCTTGCCGCCATTGACAGAAGGAATGTTTGGTTATTCAATCACTCGGCCCCTCCACAATCAAGATTACTATTATGGCATCTTCGACGCCTGCGAGAAGTTCCGATGCGATATTGAGGGATGGCATACTGAAAGTGGACCCGGAGTCTATGAAGCTGTTAGTGACATGAGAGATTGAGCGGGTCGCATTGGGACTAAACATCATGATAGGCATTACAATTTGGTGAAGCAAAGGACATGGCCGATAAGGCAGGGTTGTTCAAGTAGGATTGCTCCTTTCCAAGCAGCTCGAGTTCTTACGCCAGGGGCTATTACTAACCAGGATGTTCGCATAGATACGTCGTCAAAGCATTCGGAATCAAGCACGGCATCACCCCATGCTTCATGGCCAAACCCCGACAAGGCCTGCCAGGAAACAGCGGACACATGCACATCTCGCTCGTCACGGCCGACGGGAAGAATGCCTTCAATCGCGATACCCCCGATCCCTCCCCCCTCTACCCCGATATCGCTCATCTGTCCGACTTGGGTCGACACTTCTTGGCTGGGCTTCTTGTTGGCCTGCCGGACATCATGCCGATATTAGCCCCGACGATCAATTCCTACAAACGCCTGGTGGAGAACTTCTGGGCGCCGGTCACGGTCTCTTGGGGCCTGGAGCATCGGGCCGCGTCAATCCGTCTGATCACCCCACCAACAGCCAGTCCAAAAGCGACCCGGTTCGAGGTGCGCGTGCCAGGTGCGGACACCAATGCGCATCTCGTCCTAGCGGCGATCCTGGCATTAGGATGGCGCGGAGTCGAGAAGAAGCTCGAGATCCCCGTGCCACCTCTTGCCCGCGGCGAGGATATGGGCGGTGCCAGTGATAAAGGTGTGCGTCTGGCCAAATCGTTGAAGGAGGCGATCGTTACATTTACACGGCCGGAAAGTGTCGCACGGGAAGTATTTGGCGATTCATTTGTCGAGCACTTTGCCGGAACTCGAGAACACGAGGTGCGCTTGTTCGAAGAGGCGGTGACTGACTGGTACGATATCATCTACTGCAATGCCCATTTGGATGCTGACTTAAAATTTTCACAGGGAGATGAAGCGGTACATCGAGACCGTGTAAATGCGGGATTTCCTTTTCGTGTCGATTTTCCGGTTTACGGGGAGCAAGATCCGGAATGTATCGGGGGAAGAATTGTACGTAAGTCGCATTGGCCTAGAAATGGGCGTGTGAGGGCGCGTAAGGGCGTAGTAGGGATACCTCAGATATATATACCAAATGACTTGGATCGGAGGTTTCCAGAGTTCCAATACCCGGTTTTCACTTGGGCCAAGATTGTATCTCCGCCGCTTTTATGAGGGTCAGGCACTCAGTAGAAGATGCCCAGGTCCACGGGTGTCAGCATAGGCTTAATAAGCCGGAAAATACCCCGGGGCTCCAGGCATATCCCCTAGGATTAGCCCCACAGGGTTTAAACTATGTTGATGGCATTTCTCCCACCATTTCTATCTCAACGATTCTCTAGCTCGATATGCTATTGCCTTGAGGATGTCGTTTTCAGGGCCATAATAACTGTCTAGTATCCCGAGGTTTCGGTGAGCAGATCACTCAGCTGGAACCCGCCCGAGGTCACCTCGTAGGGCTGGCTGAGCAGCGGCTTGTATTGGTCAGGTGATGCTCAGTGCCTGGGCAGTCCACGGGCCCACGGGCGAGTATATTGATATGTAATACTCTGTGGTGTCCGTTGGTGGTCAGTTTTACTCAGTGATCAAAAAGCGGCGAGGGTGAGTTAAGACATGATTTCACTCCCGAGCAACATCACATGCGCTCACATGCCGATGACCACTGGGTGACGCAGAAAACCGCCGGGACAAGTCGGATTCGGATATGACTCTTTCGAACCCTGCGAGATATGGATGCTCAGAGTGAGCCGCGGCTGGGGGTTTCCGGGGCATGCGGAGAGTATTCTACAGCCACTTTCGGGTGAAGCAAGGTTGGGTAACATGGGAATGAGAATTGTTCAAGGTTTTGCATATTAGATTCGAGAATTGGTCACTATCATTTTGTATAGGAGACAAGCTATATAAGGTCTTCCCAAATATCGTGATAAGACTGCCGTTCTGATTGGGAGTGAGCACACCGAACAGCCAACTAAGCTTGAAATACGGGGAACGGGAAATGTCGGCCGAGAGGAAGGAGTTTCCCGTGGGAAACTTATAAGAACTGCAGTTTTCACTATGGGAGAGAGCAGAGAGAAGCGGTCAAATGGGGGTTCGGCTTATCATTGGGCGGGTCCAGAACAACCGCGGCAACTTCAAGTGGCTCTGACGTATTTGATACCCTCGGGCAGATGGCTATATAGAAATATAGTTCCTCTCCTCTCCTCTTTTGTTTGAATTTCTATTTGTTTTGTACATGGAATAGTTTACATATCTATACACATATATACATCATGTCTCAAGTTGAAACACAGCTCAAGGATGTCGCCATCCTGGGCGCCATCAATAACGATGCTCGCAAGATCCTAACCAAGGAGGCATGTGCCTTCTTGGCTCTGCTGCACCGCACCTTCAATCCCACTCGCAAGGCTCTTCTCCAGCGCCGCATCGATCGCCAAGCCGAGATTGATAAGGGCAATCTTCTCGACTTTCTCCCCGAGACTAAGCACATCCGTGAAAATGACGCCTGGAAGGGTGCTCCTCCTGCCCCAGGTCTCGTGGACCGTCGTGTCGAGATTACTGGCCCCACCGACCGAAAGATGGTGGTGAACGCGCTTAACTCCGATGTCTGGACTTACATGGCTGATTTCGAGGATTCGAGCGCCCCCACTTGGGACAACATGGTCAACGGCCAGGTCAATCTGTACGATGCTATTCGCCGACAGGTCGACTTCAAGCAGGGTGAGAAGGAATACAAGCTCCGGACGGATCGCAAACTGCCTACTCTGATTGCCCGTGCTCGCGGCTGGCACCTCGATGAGAAGCACTTCACCGTTAACGGCGAGGCCATTTCTGGTGGTCTCTTCGATTTCGGTCTGTACTTCTTCCACAATGCCAAGGAGCTGGTCGCCCGCGGCGCCGGTCCTTACTTCTACCTCCCCAAGATGGAGTCCCACTTGGAGGCTCGTCTCTGGAACGACGTCTTCAACCTGTCGCAGGACTACATTGGTCTGCCCCGCGGAACCATCCGTGGTACTGTCCTGATTGAGACCATCACTGCCGCATTTGAGATGGACGAGATCATCTACGAGCTCCGCGACCACAGCTCTGGTCTCAACTGCGGCCGTTGGGATTACATCTTCTCCTTCATCAAGAAGTTCCGCCAGCACCCCAACTTTGTCCTCCCCGATCGCTCCGATGTCACCATGACTGTGCCTTTCATGGAATCCTACGTGAAGCTTCTCATCAAGACCTGCCACCGTCGTGGCGTTCACGCCATGGGTGGTATGGCTGCACAGATTCCTATCAAGAACGACCCCGCCGCCAACGACAAGGCGATGGAGAGTGTTCGCGCCGACAAGCTGCGCGAAGTGCGCGCCGGCCACGACGGCACCTGGGTTGCGCACCCTGCACTGGCTGCGATTGCCTCTGACGTCTTCAACACACATATGCCCACCCCCAACCAGCTGTTCGTCCGCCGCGAGGAGGTGAACATCACCGCCAACGACCTCCTCAACACCAACGTCCCCGGCAAGATCACCGAGGAAGGTATCCGCAAGAACCTGAACATTGGCCTCAGCTATATGGAAGGCTGGCTCCGTGGTGTCGGCTGTGTTCCCATCAACTTCCTCATGGAGGATGCCGCCACAGCCGAGGTTTCCCGCAGTCAGCTGTGGCAGTGGACTCGTCACAACGTCACCACAGCCGAGGGCAAGCGCATGGATAAGGCATTTGCGCTGCGCCTGCTGCAGGAGCAGGCTGATAGCCTAGCGGCTAAGGGTGGCAAGGGCAACAAGTTCCAGCTCGCTGCTCGGTACTTTGCTGGCCAGGTTACCGGCGAGGATTACGCTGATTTCCTGACCAGCTTGCTGTACAATGAAATCTCCTCTGCCGGTAGTGCTGCTAAGCTTTGAGTACAGCTGTGATTTTTATGATGATGAATACCCTTTGTTTCTTTTTGCCCGGTCTGACTTGACTATGACCTAATCTACCATCTACCATCTGGAGTTAGCATAGTTGTATAAAATTATTTCACTTCGATCAATTTTTTAAGTATACAGTAATGGACTATTTGCTCTGTCTAACTAGAACTAAAATTAACCAACCTCTTAAGTTGCTTGTCGACGGGTACTCCCGGGGTCCCGAGGTCCCGTCCACGGGACCACGGGTGGACGGGACCTATATACAGCACCTAAATAAAATCACCTTTGTATATGTAGCGTTTAGGGTTAGAAGCCCTTATAGTGAGCCCGAGAAGTTATTGTGTGCTCACTATTACAGATATAGATGGTTAGGGGCTTCAATATCTATGCGGGACATTTGGGCAGCGTGTGAATTATTAATGGGTGGCTTACCAAGTTCCTGCAGGGCAGAAAAAGTTCCATTATTGCAGTGACACTATCCGTCGCCCGTACAGTGACTATATTTCTCGTCGCCAAATCCGCCCCTAGTGGATCTCTTGCTAGTAGATAAATGCATGTCTTAGAAAATCGCTCACCGTGATCCGACTCGGATCTTTACATTCCAGTTCAAGCAGGAGTGACTTATGATGGCTACACTAGGCGCAAATGATCGGGTAAAGTTGCCTATGGTCGAAGATTTTACTGCCCATAGGTCAAATGGCTAGTCTAGCTAGTTGATCTGAATAGCTTAAAGGAACCACCATTTCCTATCTGTGCTTCTGTATCTCAGTCGCTTCCCGCATTACTCCAGAGATAGCAAGGTAGGCCAACTTCCCTGGGACTATTTACTACATCATTTCCATTCACTGACGGCTCTATCTGAGAAGTCCAATAAAAGCTAGAGTATTGTGTGTTAATCTTCCTTTTTTTTGACAATTTTTGACTTCCTACAAGGTATGTGAGAGAGATCTATGTCACAAAACCTGTGATGTATACTTGGCTGCGGGTGGTAAGTAATACATGACTAATTGACCAATGCGCTTATGTCGTTAAAAGGAGCCCCCTCACTAGTCACGAGTTCGATATGCAATCCATCCTGGCCATTGTGTACTTGCTGTGCTACTTGGTCACGATGGTTGAAGGACTTAGCCGGTACCATACTACGCCCCCGAGCGACGTTATCATCGTCCATGATAGACAATCCCTCAACGATCTGGTCAAGGTCAACCCGGAAACAATTCTTCATTCCGAGAACGGAGGATACTACCTCAAGAACATGGAAGAAGAGGTCGTTGCTATCACTGCCGACGACTTGTGCGAAGAGCTTGACGCTGCTTTTGCGAGCATTGATGCCGGTGTTATCGGCGATGACTCTGGACCCGAGGATCTAGATTCCGAGTCTCTCGGAGGGGCAAATATTACGAAGAGACTCTCTTGTTATCCCCATTGTGTGCATAACTCCTGCAGCCATCCTCGTTGCTTCAACTCTGCAACTTGTCTGACTTACACAAGTTGTCATGTGTGCTCCACGAGTAGCCGGAAACTTTGTATATAGAGTGTGATTACGTATGGTTTTGAGATGAGGAAGACCTAAGGTGCTGCCCCATAATATCCAAGCAGCCCGGCGAGTCCAAATGGCAGCATATGGTAACGGGACAGTTCTTCAGAGGCAACAGTACAAAGTTTCTGTCTATAGAGGTTGCCCTAGGGCTAAGCTTTGCATATACTGTCTTCGGCAAATGCTAGAAGAGGTGAATCACCACATAATTACCCCTACCTCGAATCTCCGTGCTCCTTGTCAGCATCTGACGCAGCTACAACAGAAAATTTCAAAAGTTTAATGTTTGCGGATTGGAGACGCTATGACTAGTCAGAACATGTGGATTTAGAACTGGATTCACATTTGCTTCGATAATGCGATATACTGGGATGTCGAAAATCTGCAATGGGGCATTGATCAATGACATTGGATAACTTTCGTCTAAAAAGTGGATATCAGAAAGGATTTCTTCTATCTACTCCCTCATTTCTTGGCTAAAGTTTGTATGCCGGAAGACAAAAACATGGCACTCGGGACCATTCCTCATCCATGGTGCTTCGGAGAAAGAACCAGATGGATACAAAAGCAATGAAAATATTCAACTGTATCTTCCATATGCTTCTCAGGACCACATCTCACAGTTATACTGTACAACTAAGATGCCAAGCTCAGGACTTGAACCCTTTAGATGTACTCCCAAGCAACAGGGGAGGTAGTGTTGACAGCAACAGCGAGGGCATCGAAGCCGAGACAGTCATCAACCTTGCCAGAGGGAACAGTAGCATTCTTCAGAGCAGCATAGACCTGCCACTTAGGGGCAGCAGCAGCGCCCCGACGGGAACGGCGGTACCCAGCGGTATTGTTAGTAGTCGGGCAAGCCATGAAGCCGGATGCACCCTGGCCGTTGTAGCTCCAGTGACCGAAAGAGCTGCCGGGAGTGTAGACGAAGGGACCATCGGAAGAGCCAGTGGGCTCGTAGGCGGAGTGGGGAGAAGTGAAGCGCAGAGCACCCTTGTCATCGATGTAGATGGCCTGGCCACCGGGGACCTCGACGTCCTGGATATAAAGTTAGCAAATGGGAACATTGGAACGATACATGGGTGAGTGACTAACCAAGAAGTGGCTGTTGGCAATCACAGTCTGATTGGTATCGGGAACTCCGGGGATGGGAGAATAGGTGTGGGCGTTACCACCGAGCCAGAAGTAGGTGCCAGCGGCATTGAGAGGCAGCAGGTGGACGGGAGAAGCGGAGCGAGCAGACATGACGCTGAAGGCAGCATCGGAGCTCTTGGGCTGCTTGGAGCCCGGGATGGCAGCCACAAGAGGGGCGAGAGCGAGAATGGCGGAGAACTTCATTGTGAGGAAGGAAGTGATTGATACTGAGAACGAGAGATAGAAACCAGGAAGAGATTTGAGCGGATCTAGCAGGGTCATATATAAGATGGGCACATAAATGGAGATGCTAGGGAAACTCTCTGAGCGGGTTCATCGGTTAAACCTTCTGATCGACATTGAATTCAGGTGGAGCCAAAACGAAGAAACCAGAAATAGAGAGAAATGTTTGATCTACACTATAACCTATTTCGGGAGATACGGAGAACGGAGAATATGGAGCCACGAGGCCCAAAATGGGAGGAAAGCCGACTTAGGTAGTGACAACATACAACTCATATCCAATGCAGTATAATGTCTCTACCACTGTTCATTAGTCTATTGAGGGGTTCACATTCAAAAACATGATAGGGTCCAATCGGTCGAAGAATCTCCACTGAGGATTTGACTAAATGGGAGCCCACACATAATTTGTCTGTTATGGTTGTTTACGCCGTTATATTCCTCTTCTTTGTGCCAATTGACATCCAAGCAGATAAAATTAGCAGATGACCCCCCCGATTGATCCAAAACACACACTGTAGGAATCTGAAGATCCTAATAGAAGAGCCCGAAGAGCTGTTTCAGAGAAGTCATGAAAGTTCGACAGCAAGTAAAGATCGACAGGGCTTATCGGAAGTCCGACAGGTTTTGCCTCTGAGGAATAATAACAAGAAAACGGCAACCTCTTAGCTGCGCCATATGTGGATCCACGATATCCACATTGTCTCAGGGAACATTTTGACATCATTGGCTTCTGCCGTCAATTGGCGTGATCTATGGGTACCTTGTGCATATTGTGAAGTTTTTATATTGCAATTTTCGATCTGGGAGTTCTCGAATGGTCTCGACTTAATATAGATGATATAGATCGTATAGTCACAACAGTTAATCTGACGCCACCGACTCTAATTATTCTTATACATCAATTATGATGCTATACTATCATACCGAGGACTTCTATGTATAGCTGAATATAATCAGATATAATTTACATACCCATCATCCCTCTCACCAGCACTACCATGTGGAGTTACGAGGTGATAATAATAATATAACAGCATCAGAGTAGTCAACTCCGGAAAGTACGGAGTACATTGTCTTATATTACAGGAGAAGGATTACAACATAGGTTGCATGATATTTTCACACTTCGATGTTGACAAAAAGGGGCATATGTTGGATATGATATGATGTCAGGTGACCCACCATTTCCTCCGTAACGCGTTGGAGATAGGACAGGAATCAATCTACTCCTTACCAAACTTGTCTTCGATCATTTTCAAATAATCTGCAAAATCATGGGAATCGCAGATTGAATGGCTTCCCCACGTGCCAAGGCCGGAGCCTCGCGCTCAGCCAAATCCTCCAACCCTCCTACGCGTCGCGGCTACACGTCACTACAGAATCCACCGGTCGAACACTCAACGTCAGAGAGCAGCTGGGGACAAAATGATGGCCTGGACACACCTTCGAGTGGAGATGAATCCTCGGAGCAGGGCTATATAAAACTTCGACCTTTGAAACACGGCAGAGCTCGAGATGCACGACCCTCGAGCTCCAAAACAAATGGTCCGAACCCCACTCCCATCGATATCCCCGACGACGAGCGTGACGTTTCAAAGCGCATAAAAGATCTTCTTGAGGCGGATCGAACCGCGCTGTCGCATTCATTCGCTACGGATTTGGAAGAAGGACACTCGGACAGAGACTCTCTGCTTCTCAGTGATCGATACAGTGACGACTATGGCATCCCACCTGATAAGGGCTTGCTTTTGAAAGACAAGAAGGGTGAAAATGGGGAGAAAGGCTCCGACTGGAGGTCGTTATTCCGGCTGCAATCCTGGTGGAATGTTGCCGGCATGTTCACAATCGCGATATTGGTAGTATGGTTTTCGATCAGGGGTCTACCCTGGTCGCCTGCCACAGCTGGCAATGATGGATTTGTAGGTCTTGCCTCCTTTTCAATTGGTCGTTTGGAGATCTAGAAACATGATCTAATAATCACAGCAAACGGTCCCCTGGTACCCTACTCCCCTCGGTGGAACAAGCGCACAATGGAAGGAAAGTTACGCCAAGGCACAAGAAATGGTGAGAGAAATGACCCTCACCGAAAAAGTGAACGTCACAACTGGAACAGGCTGGCAAATGGGTCTCTGTGTTGGTAATACCGGTAGGCACTTGATATCTTATCAATATTATGGCTGTGCATACGCTGACGTGAAGTGTGTTGTCTAGGACCTGCTGAACTTGTCAAATTCCCTTCCCTTTGCCTACAAGATGGTCCACTCGGCCTTAGATTCGCGCAAAACATTACAGCCTTCCCCGCAGGGATCACCACAGGCGCGACATGGAACCGCGAGCTTATGAAAATGCGGGGCTTGGCTCTAGGAAACGAAGCGCGGCTGAAAGGCGTGAATATAATCCTTGGTCCATCCATGGGACCGCTCGGCATGATGCCTGTCGGTGGTCGGAATTGGGAGGCATTTGGTTCAGATCCAGTTTTGCAAGGCGTGGCTGCGGCAGAAACCATTCGCGGTATCCAGCAGAACGGAGTCATGGCCACGGCGAAACACTTTGTTGGAAATGAACAAGAACACTTTCGTCAGGCAATAGAATGGGGTACTCCAACTGCACTGTCGTCGAATATTGATGATCGCGCATTGCACGAGGTCTTTGCCTGGCCATTCGCTGAGAGTGTACGTGCCGACGTGGCTAGCATCATGTGCTCCTACCAAATGGTTAACAACAGCTATGCTTGCGAGAATAGTAAGCTCATCAATGGAATTCTGAAAGATGAGCTAGGGTTCCAAGGGTTTGTGCAGTCAGACTGGCTGGCACAGCGTTCAGGCGTTCACAGCGCCATTGCGGGCCTGGATATGAGCATGCCCGGTGACGGCCTCAGTTGGGCTAACGGTATTCCGGTCTGGGGGAGTGAATTGACTCGGGCAGCATTGAACACATCTGTTCCTATGGAACGCCTGAACGATATGGTCACTCGCATCGTGGCCGCCTGGTACCATTTCGGACAGGACTTATGGGAACTCCCTGCACCTGAGGGCGACGGCGGGCCGAACTTCTCATCCTGGACGAAGGAGCGGGTTGGAAATTTGCACGAAGGCTCACCGGATAATCATACAACCGGTGTGGTCAATAAATTTGTCGACGCACAGGGAACAGGCGATCATGCTCATTCCATTGTTGCTCGCCAGATCGCTGCAGAAGGCACTGTGCTTTTGAAAAACATCAATAATACCCTTCCACTCTCGCGGGAAAATTCCACCCGCAATGGCAAGCACCGGGTCGGTGTATACGGCGAAGACGCTGGCTCCGGCAAAGGACCAAACTCTTGTGCTGACCGAGGATGTAACCAAGGAACCTTGGCATCTGGTTGGGGTAGTGGAGCTGTAGACTTCCCGTACTTGGTCAGTCCATGGGAAGCACTGCAACACGCGTGGTCGAAAGACTCTGTTGATGTTAAAGCCTACTTGACGAACGATGTTGCACCCCAAGACCTCGCAGAGCAGGATCTCTGTTTGGTCTTTGTGAACGCAGATGGCGGCGAAGGGTTTATCCGCAGTGATGGCATTGATGCAGACCGAAATGACCTGTTTCTACAAAAGAACGGCACTCAATTGGTGGAGGGTGTAGCCAAGCACTGCGGAGGTGGCCAAGGTAAAACAATCGTAATTGTACACTCCATTGGCCCCGTTGTTATGGAGTCTTGGATTGACCTCCCTGGTGTACACGGTGTATTGTATGCCAACCTACCCGGGCAAGAAAGCGGGAATGCACTGGTGGACGTTCTATTTGGAGATGTTGACGCCAGTGGACGACTGCCATACACGATCGGACGACGCCTAGAAGACTACGGCCCAGGAGCACAAGTCCTGTATGAGAATCCAGACTCATCGGTTCCCCAAGTCAACTTCGACGAAGGCCTGTATATCGATTACCGTTATTTCGACAAGTTCAACATCACCCCCCGGTTCGAGTTTGGGTTTGGCCTGTCATACACAACCTTCGACTACACTGCCCTCAGCATTCAAAAACTGCAGAAGAAGTCTCAATGGCCCTCCAAACGGCCCGCAAACGAAGTAGAACCTCCTGCATACGACAAAAAACAGGACAACCCTACCAGCAATCTATTTCCTCCAGGGTTTCGTGCACTCCGCAAATACATCTATCCCTACCTCACCACCCTGGAAGGAACCGAACCTGGCCCATACCCATACCCAGAAGGATATAATAAATCCCAGAACCCATCCGCCGCAGGCGGCGGACCAGGAGGAAATCCATCCCTCTACGAGCCCATGCTCGAGGTCACCATCGAAGTGACAAACACCGGCACTCGCACAGGACAAGATGTGATACAGGTATATGTTTCCTTCCCTGACGATGTCGCCGAGCACCGTGGACTGGGCTGGTCCCGTGAGTCCATTGAATTCCCTAAGCGTGTCCTGCGGAATTTTTCGAAAGTCCTCTTGCAACCAGGTGAGACTAGAAATGTCAAGATGACGTTAACCCGGAAGGACCTCAGCTATTGGAGTGTTCGCGCGCAGAACTGGGTGCTGCCTATAGAAGGCAAATTCCGTATTTGGGCGGGGCGGAGTTCTAGGAATTTACCCCTCGTGGTCGAGTTTTGATTTACTGGACTCAAGGGAGAAGACTAACATACATTTATAAATCTATGTAAACCCGAAAATGCAATTAGTCAGGCTGAGCATATCTACTTCGCCTCCGCAACTCCGGCCCAAGCCAGTACAATATAAACATGCCCGCTACACAGCCCACAGTAAGACCCGCCAACACGGTCGTCCCCTTGGACACACCTAGATGACCATACATAGGCTTCGACACAAGGATCGCCCCAAATGCGAAATACGCACGACACAGATCATTAATCGCAAACAGACTCGCGCTATAGGTGACATAAGCCACGGCAATGTAACTGAATATACACTGAAGGACCAGCGCCATGCCTGCCACCTCTAGGACCATACCCACCGTCGGCACTATCCAGTGGATCGATTCACGCGAGGTCCACGCAAACATAAACAAGCCAATAGGTACAAGGATACTCCCAAAAAGCGCAGGGACGAGTCTATTCTCTGGTCGGGGAACTTGGCCCCGACGAAAGTCTCCGTTCAGGGAGTAGTGGGTGAACCAGAAGTAGTATGGGAGGACCACGATGGTGCCCACGATGGCGGCCAGGAAGATGAGACCCATCTGCCCGAGGCTCATATGGTAAATCCCGATGTATACGAGCGGAAGGACCTCGAAGTATGAGTAGAAGATGGCGTAAACAAGCCCGATATAGATCGTGCTGAATAAGATGGCAGGGTCCAACGCATTGATCTTCCAGGGGACGATCAAGGCATCGTAGAGAGTCTGCATAGGCGAGGTATTTTTGACCTCGATCTCGGACTGGGATTGGAAGGCTGGATTGCCCGTGAGAGCTCGGAGCCTTTTTGCGCGCAGGTGTAGAATGGCTGGACCAGAGGTCTCGGGCAGGAAGATGAGAAATACAAAGCAAACCCCCGCGGCCCAGAGGACTTCCCACATAGACCAGCGCCAACCCTTTACGGGGACACTGAAGCCTGCAATGACCGGGGCCACGGCTGGGCCTGCAACGGCGCATGTTCCCCAGACGTAGAGGCCATACGGAAGATTCTGAAGCTCGGTGACATCGGCGATAGAAGCACCACCGGTAGCCAGCCCGGGGGAGCCAAAGAATCCCTGGAGAAACCGCAGAACCAAAAAGCCTGGAACATTATTAACGAGCGCAGTCGGAATGCTGAGTAGTAGGAAAATTGTGATGGAAATCCCGTAAGGGGGATTGCGACCTATGGATGGGATTTCTGAGAGGGGACTCCAAATCATAGGCCCTGTACCATACCCCAGCACAGACAGCGCCATTCCCATCGCGCTCACAGAGTGCGTCACGCCGAACAGGGTCGTGAATTCCTCCTCTGCGGCCGAGAAGATGGCCACTGAGATGTAGACCATGAAGGTAAAGAGATTGACTGTGATATGCACCAGGAGCTTGGCGGCGATCGACCAGTTATGCGGATTGTCTGGGTCCTGATCGGAGTACCAGTCGACCTGAATTGTCCCATCGGACATAATAATGGGATCATTCCATAAAGGTTGTTGCTGTTCTTGTTGCTGCAGCTGCAGGACGATCGGGCTATGTGCTTGGGTCTGGGAGCCTGTTCTTCCTATCAACTATGGTGTTTTTTGTAAGGGACTGAGACAATTCGACATACTGCCTTCGGACACTGATTCATTTGCGATGCGGGTCCCCTTCTTGCCCTCCAGTGTGCTCGACTGGTCATGGACGATATCGCTGCCAGCTGCCGCGAGTTGATATGGCTGTGGCAACTTGAACCCTGGCCTCTGCTCGGTGGGCTTAAACAGACAACCCCTGGAGAGCCAGTGGCCGATCAAGCCCACTGGGGAGTTGGCGAGGATGTGAGCCATGAGGCTTGGGGAGAAGTCACAGGGAGATTAAAATGGGTAGAGATTCGTGTTCTTCTGCTTTGATGAACAAATCCAGACAGATGGTAAAATCAACAGCAACAAGTATGATGTTTTCTCAAAATTATCCCTATTGATCCTTATTGGGAACTCGTGGGTCACCCAGTCCCATGTACAACTCCACAAGATGCAAGGGGGGTGGCTCCCACAGCCAGCCATTATCTTTGTGGTCCCTGCAGAAATTCCAGATACAGTAATCTAATACGATCGACTATTAGGTAGGCAGGACTTTACTCAATTATAAGATGTTTCTACTTCTGAGTGTTATCCCCAACGAATATTCACAAGACTTCATGACCTAACTATGACAAAGATATAATCTAGAAGTTCTCTAAATACGGATTATGCATAGGAATGCAACTCCATTAGTATGTATATGTATTCAGGGACATGTGGTAATTCCTTGGGCGATTCCATGGCGAACTCTTTGAAGCTACTTCCTTACTTCCTTATTATGTACATATAGCATGGCTCAAGACTGTACTGGTTGCGGGCGTGTTTGGTACCATCACCGATATTTTTGGCTGATTGATCCAGTATTCGGGAGAAGGTTGGCTATAGTCAAATAATGGCTAGACATAGAACGGGACTGCCAGCACAAGATCCGTGGCATGTTTTGCAAGGTACACGCTAACTGGGCCACGTTGGTTGATGGTGTACTCTGCCAGCGTCTGGTGTCCAACCTTGGGGGCTTCAAATGTCCACTGTTTGATCTGTAGTTATCTAACATCCGATAATGAGGCGCCTCATAAGTCCCTACAATGCCCAAAGCGAATCCTTTCTGGCGGAGAACGGTTCCCGCAAGTATCGCTACAGCGCGTTGAACTAAATTGACCATAGTATGTCTATCCTACTAAAGGCCATCATGGGCAGGGTTTGGGAAGTGGAATGAAACAAAATAACTAACGTATAAACTTTTTGCTTTGAAATGGCAGACACACTGAAGTATCTATCCGAAACATGTACAGTACTGAAAAGGGCATATAACAAAATCTAGGCCGGAAAAATCAAGATAAAACAGAACGCCGAAACACCGTCTATCGGATCCAATGTGGACCAAAACATTAACATGGCGCTCATGATGCGAGGATATAATCGGAATCATTCTCTCCGCGATTACGAATCATAATGTTGAAGCACGTGGAAGCACGTCTATTCGTCGTCGGAGTCGGCGGGCTTGGGAGTACCCTTGGGAGAGTTCAACTAGAAAGTAGGTTAGCATGCTGTCGAAAGGAAAGATATAAACAAGAGAAACTCACCCATTCGATGTAACGCAGACGACGGCGAATTTCACGCTCCTTCTGCTGAGCACGGGTCATCTTCTTCTTCTTCTTGGCGCGGAACTTGAGATCGCCTTCATCGCCGGAGTTGACGGCAGAGGGGGCGGCACTGGTAACGGCCGAGCCAGTGGCGGGGGTACCAGGGCCGGAAGGCGAGTTGGTAGCGCTGTCCTCGAAGCGGTCAAGGCTGACGGCGTTGTTGGTACGGCTGACAACACGGCCATCGGCAATGTGCAGTTGCTCGGGGCAGAGAGCACCCACGAACTCCTCGTTGTGAGAAATCATAACGACACCACCCTTGAAGTCACGGATGGCAACAGCCAGACCACCGAGGGAATCACGATCCAAGAAGTTAGTCGGCTCGTCCAGGACCAGCAGATGGGGGTTGTTCCACATGGCACCAGCAAGCACGACCTTGACCTTCTGACCACCGGAAAGACCGGAGATCTCGTTGTGGTTGGCGATCTCGGGGTCCATACCAATGTCCTCGAAGTGCTTGGTGATGGTCTTGGGGTCAAGAACACGGAAGCCCAGACCTTCACGGGAAGCCTCGTGATCGTCGAACTCTTGGATCAGCTTGAAGAAACCAAGGTCGAGCAGGGTCTCACGAGAGATCATGGTGTTGTACTTGGGGAGAAGGCCAACCCACTTGACCTCGTACTGGAAGGACTTCTTCCACTTCTGACGACCAATCAAGGTCTCGATGCGACGGGCACCACGACCATCACCAAGGTCAACTGGCTTCTCCAGCTGCGCCTTGTCCTCATCAGTCAAAATACGGGTCTGCTTCATGAAGACTTCACGATCGTCACCGTTGGCGTAACGCCACTGGAGGTACTGGCTGGGAGTCTTCTCCAAGTGCATCTCCACGTGCTCCAGAGCGTGCTGCTTAATGTAACCGATACGCAAGTTGGGGTGCTTCTCCACCTTTCCGCCCTGAGGAATGGTCTCACCAGTCAGAATCTTGATGAAAGTAGACTTGCCAGCACCGTTGCCACCAATGATAGCGACACGGGAGGAGAGTGTGAGCGACAGCGAGGCATCGTGTAGCGAGGGGCGCGGGGCGCCAGGGTAGGTGTATGAGACGTTGCTCATGCGCATAATGGCACGAGTCTGGGACTTGATACCAGACAAGATGCCGGGGGGAGGGAACTTGAACTGCACATTGGAGGCAGACAGAGTGTAATAACTCTTGCCCTCGGGCTTCTGCTTGACGAATTCGGCAAGGTTACCCTTGTAGCAGACAAGCTTCTTGCCCTCGTAGTGGTAGATATCAGTGCAGACTTCATCGAGGAAGCCAGAATCGTGACTGACGATCAGACTGGTAATCTCAGTGTGCGCCTTCAGGTACTCCTGCAGCCACTTGACGTTTGCCACATCCAAGTGATTGGTAGGTTCGTCAAGGAGGAGCACATCAGCCTTCTGGAGCATAGCACGGGCCAGAGCCAGCTTCATCTTCCAACCACCGGAAAGCGAGCCCACGGGCTGGGACTGGCGGCCCTCGGGGCCATCGGTGAAGCCGAACTCGAGAAGAACGTCGCGAATGTGGTCTACGCCCTGAGAAACAATCTTGGGGTCCTTGGCAACATACTCAAAGATGGTCAGGCTGGCATCTTCGCCCTGATTGTGCTCCACAAAGCAAGTGCGCACCTCATCCTGGGGAGGGAAGCCTTCCAGCTTCTCGTTGGCGATACTGCGCATCAAGGTAGACTTGCCGGCACCGTTGCGACCGCAGAGACCGTAACGGTGGCCCTTGAGGAGACGCAGGTTGGTGTGGGACAGCAGGAGCATACCTCCGTAAGCAAGAGAGAAGTCGGCGTTCACAATCTCAACATCATTAGGATCTTCCGGGACGGGCTTGCCGTACTTGACCTCGTCCTCTGCAATGTAGTGGGACTGGACAGCGGTGGCAACAGCCTCAGTGTTGCCATCCGCAAGCAGACCGCGGAGGTATGGATCAATGCGGTCGGTAATACGGTCGTGCATGCGGCAGTTGACATCCTCGCGGACCATACTGGCAATGTAGTTCTTGGCCAAATCCTGCAGCTTGGAGTCACCAAAGCCACCCAGACCACCGTGCTCCTGAATCTTTGCGTTCAGCACGGTCAGGACCTCCTCGGAGGTAGTCTTGGAGATGGAACCGGAGGCGAGATTATCATCGCCCATGGCAGTCTCAATAACATCGAGAGCACGTGTGGCGAGCTCACGAACCTCGGGCAGGGAGGCAGTCTCCTTGACCGACTTCACACCAGGCTGGAGTTTGGGGAGGAAAGTACGAGCCTCAGCGGGATCATGAACCAGCTTAGTCAAGTTCTCCACAACGACCACAGTCTGGCGAAGAGTCTCTTGGGGAGTAGCCGGGGTATTGAGGGATCGGGCGAGGAGAGGGGTGAGCATGGCCAACACGGGGGATGTGACGATGGCGACGAAGGTGGTCTGGGACAAAGCGTGGATCGCCTTCTGGAGAGTCTGAGCGGAGGGGTTCTCCATAGTCTTGATCAAAAGAGGAATGCGGGGAGCAACGTCGTCGTTGGACAGGAGGGTGGTGAGGGCAGTCATGGTCTTGCAAGACTGCTTGGCCACTTCGCTCTTGAGGTCGTGCATGCCGCTCTCAACGATGGGAATGAGCTCCTTCAGTGTCTTGCCCATCGCATCACGCAGCAAGTCCTTCTGGCGCTCCTCTTCCTTGGAACCCTTGCCCAACTGTGCCTTGACCGCCATCTTTTCGATAAGCGAGTAGGCGCCGACAAAACCTTGCCACTTGCCAGAGCCCTTGGCCAGGTAACGCTCGAGGGCAGGGATCAGACCGTTGACCATGGCCTCGGGGCTGAGACAACCGAAGAGGGCATCGATGGCGTACTGGGCGGCATCACGCACAACGGCACCCTTGTCAGACAGGGCGTCCAAAGCAACGTCAAAGATGCCTCCGTCGTGCAAGAGGAAAACGGCTTCGCTGAGAGGGAACTCGCGGGGGAAACGCTCGAACAAAGCACCAATAATGAGCATGGCACTCTCACGCTTGGCGCCATTCTTCTTATCGGAAGCGGCCTTGCGGACAGCGGCGAGAACATTGTAGTTCAGCAGGCCTGCACAGCCAGAGCCCTGAATGAGCAAGTTGGTCAAGGCATATGCGCCATCAAGTGACTTCTGGGAGGAGTCGGCTGTGAAGATAGTGTCGAGAAGGGAGGAAATCTCCTCGGAGGTGGGGGGCACGCCGGATGGGCCCTTTGCGACAATGGTCGGCATGGCGGGAGTCTCAGAGGGGGAGACAGTGTGTGGCATTTTCCAGAGAATCAAAGACTCAAAGATCGAGTGTCGATATCAAAAAAAAAGATATCGGCAAAAAATTGAGGGAAATAAAAGCCCTTGGGGAGAGAGGGGCAATTCGACCTAACGGAAGATAAAGAAACTGTCCACAGCGCACTCGCGCAGATAAACAGGTAAGTTAGGATCGGGTTGAATCGTAGAGTATATACACGATTCTTAAAAACCCAGAAGACCCTGAAACACAACAAGAAAAGAAACACAAAGAGGGGAGAGTGGTCTAAAAAGAAGGTAAAAACAATGTTCGCCATCATCGATTGCTGACCCACTGGGACCGAAATTTTTTTTTTTGCTTACTCATCCAATCAGCGGGCCCGGCGGCGCCATGGGGCGAAAAGGCGTCTAACCGGATTTGTCTGATTGGATCCGTGACATTTGATGCCGTAATGCCTTAATGCCTTGGTGCCTGGCAATCTGAGTTTAAATATGCCTGAGGCATTAACATATATATGCCTGAGGCTGTTAATAAGAAGGAGGACTCTACGTCACGACAATCAGAGGCAGACCGACACTTTGACGGGTAAATGGATGTTCCTTTTTAGTGGTAACCCCCCCGAGGCTCATCGGGGAATAAAGTACCCCTGGCCTTATCTCCATCAATCCGAAAGTCCAGCCTTCCTCAAGTATGTTAGTAGATATTGTATAGTCATGCATAATCATGCCAATGAAAAATATAAGTCCTACTATTTTGTCGAGAGCTAATTATGAAATAGCCCAGATGTTCACCTTGCAATACGTTTCATCCCTGTACAAGCTGAGCCGACATGGCCGCGCATGGCCCCGGGCCTCGGTAGACAACCCCCCTTGTGCCCCGCGTCCAACCGACCTGCATTGGGCCAAGTCGATCATTCTCACTATTTTCTTTCTTTCCTTTTGTACATTTATCATCAGGGTCAATTCCAGGTTCACTCAATTGTTGTTCAGATTGATCCTCTTTCATCCCCTTTCATCCCCGCAATTCAACTCCGCCCCCGCAAACCCACCCCCGGACTCCATCAATACCACACAAAATGGCCCTTAGTTGGAGATCAACCCGGCATGTCTCTAAGCTTGCCCAGGTGAGTCTAAATGTTGATTTGGGATATTATCTGGCTTTTCAGGACCGCTAACCCTTAACAGGCAGCACGACCTGCCCTTTCGGCGCGTCACTATGCGACCGCCGAGCCCGACCTGAAGACTACCTTGAAGGAGGTCATCCCGGCTAAGCGGGAACTTCTCAAGCAGGTCAAGGCCCAGGGTGAAGATGTGATTGGTGACGTAAAAGTCGGCAATGTCATTGGTGGTATGCGTGGCCTCAAGGCCATGCTCTGGGAGGGCTCCGTCCTGGATGCGGATGAGGGTATCCGCTTCCACGGCAAAACAATCAAGGACTGCCAGAAGGAGTTGCCCAAGGGCACAACTGGCACAGAAATGCTGCCCGAAGCTATGTTCTGGCTGTTGTTGACGGGCCAGGTGCCCTCCACGGGGCAAGTTCGTGCCTTTTCGCGCGAGTTGGCCGAGAAGTCCGAACTTCCCTCCTACATTCTAGACCTGCTCAAGTCTTTCCCCGCTTCTATGCACCCTATGACCCAGTTGTCAATTGCGGTCGCAGCCCTCAACACTGAGTCCAAGTTCGCCAAGGCCTACGAGAACGGCATCAACAAGGCCGACTACTGGGAGCCCACCTTTGACGACAGTATCTCCCTCCTTGCCAAGATTCCTCGCGTGGCGGCACTTGTCTTCCGTCCTAATGAAATTGATGCCGTGGGCACCCAGAAGCTCGACGCCGCTCAGGATTGGTCGCACAATTTCGCAGAGCTGCTGGGCAAGGGTGGCTCAGAGCATGCTGACTTCCACGACCTGCTCCGTCTTTACCTTGCTCTGCACGGTGACCACGAAGGTGGTAACGTGTCAGCCCACACCACCCACCTCGTTGGAAGTGCCCTCGGCGATCCCTTCCTGAGCTATAGCGCTGGTCTTCTGGGTCTGGCTGGCCCACTCCACGGCCTGGCAGCCCAGGAGGTTCTCCGCTGGGTTACTGCCATGCAGGAAAAGATCGGAACCAAGTTCACCGATGAGGATGTTCGCACCTATCTCTGGGATACCCTCAAGTCGGGTCGTGTGGTCCCTGGATATGGTCACGGCGTTTTGCGCAAGCCCGACCCTCGTTTCGAGGCTCTGATGGACTTTGCCGCAACCCGCCCCGACGTTCTGGCCAACCCAGTCTTCCAACTGGTCAAGAAGAACTCGGAGATTGCTCCTAGTGTGCTTACCGAGCACGGAAAGGTATGTCCAATAACAACTGAACACCACGAATCCCTTTCCCAACTAATGACTTTTTCACCTTTTTACAGACCAAGAACCCATACCCCAACGTCGATGCCGCTAGTGGTGTCCTGTTCCACCACTTTGGCTTCCAGCAGCCCCTTTACTATACCGTCGCCTTCGGTGTCAGCCGTGCTCTTGGCCCCCTGTCCCAGCTGATCTGGGATCGTGTTCTTGGCATGCCCATTGAGCGCCCCAAGAGCATCAACCTCTTGGGCCTTCTCAAGAAATAGAGGCCAATATGGTTGCCCGGTGCGACTTAAAATTCCTTGACCTCGACGGTTCAAATGATGGATTTGATTTGAAGCGAGCTTTCCTGCTTTTTTATTTTCGTTCGCTTCTTAAGGAAGAACCTGCTTTCACTTTTTGCTCTGGTGTTTACCTCATCAGATTAGACAGAATTACGTTCATAGACAACTTGCTTTTGCGACAGTCTGATCGATTAGATTTCAAGTATGAGTCAGTCGTATTTACGTAACTCTCCCTGTGAATCCATAACCTATCAATACTTCTAGATCGCTTTGAGATTGCTTTCAGTTCACTTTCATCACATTCAAATTTCTGATATATGCACAATCTGGATATCTAGTCTGAATAAAATAGAATTGGTGCTCTGAAACACCTATAGCGAAGATCTAATCATATTCAGAATCTGTATAATCACGCAGCTCACAACCGAACAGCCCCAGTCGACAATTTCTCCCACTCTTCCTGTCCATAGGGTGAATAACTTTCATCACCAGGTGCAATCCACAAGAAGTAGTCATCTTTACCCTCAGGAGCTTTAGTCCCAATCAAGGCAGTATCCACACCCTCGGCACGAAGTGGCACCTTGTTCTGTTTATGGTTGTGAATATGAGTGGGATTCTCGACGATGCGGAGGAATAGCGGCACAGCATATTTTGGTAGCTTGGAACGTATGAATCTCGCAAGCGCTGCGTAATCAAATGTCTGACGGGCATGCTGACTAATTTGAATTGCTGCACACCCGGCGCGACCCTCGTGATTGGGAAGACGGACACCGTACACGTTGGCTTCGGTTATGCCAGGGAATTGGCCTAGAACTTCTGAAACCTCGGCAGTTGCTCTTTTGCATTGGCACTATTATTAGCCTTTCTTCCCAAATCCCCAGGAACGCTTTAAGGTGTGCAACTTACACATTCTCACTCTTCCAGCGGAAGGTATCACCGAGTCGGTCGAGGAAATACCAACGGCCATCGCCCTGTCGACGTAGAGCATCTCCAGATCGATAGTAGAGATCTCCCTTCTTGAAGACATCGCGTAAGAATTTCTTATTAGTCGCCTCATCATTGTGCCAGTACCCCTGGAAAGCGTCTTCACCGGGAACGTTGACGATAATTTCGCCTCCCTGGTCATAAGGCGAGCGAACCGCAAACCCAGTCTTCGAATCTCGCAGGATGTCTCCAGTTTCCGGGTCGATCGCAACAGGAACAAAGACATTATGCAATATACCGCGCATGATCAAACCGTGGTGACCGACACTTCCAGACGTGAAAGGACCGCGGTTATAGTTAAAGAGACCAAAGACACCTTCTGTGCTATTGAAGAATTCTCCCACTTCAGCGACTCCAAACCGCTCGCGGAACCGATCCCAGATATCCGGTCGGAGACCATTACCGTACATACAGCGGACCTTATGGTTTTGATCCTGCGGTGATGGAGGCGGCGCGAGCAAATACCGCGCAGTCTCTCCAACATACACGAAAACAGTCGACTCCGAGTCGCGGACATCTGTCCAGAATCTACTGACACTGAACTTAGGCGCGATCGCGATGCTTACACCCATTACCAGACACGCGATCATGGCAATAGCCGCAGTGCCGTGGTATAAAGGCATACAGCTGTACCAGCGATCACCGTCCGGACCGACCTTATCTCCCATCATGGCTCGGCGGATGAAGAGATTGGTATAAAGTCTGGACATGGTGAACGCACAGCCCTTAGGCATGCCCGTTGTGCCTGAAGTGTATAGGAGAATCGCCGGGAACTCACCGGCCACATGCTTGCTTAATTCTTTGGGTGGGAGCGCTGTTGGGAAGGTTGTAATATGCGCCTTTAGGGAGCTGTCTAGTATCATCGGCTTCATTCCCAGATTGCGTGTGATTGCTTCTTGGCTTTCCTCGATGCGGGCACGACATCCGGCATCGTCGTCGACGAGGAGAATATTCGCGTCGCTGATCTTCAGGCAGTGCAGCAATGCGTCACCGGTAAGGTTGTAATTGATTGCTGCGGGCGCACAGCCAATGCTCCAGAGCGCGATCCAGGCGACGATATACTCGTTGCTGTTCTGAAGGTAGAGGGCAACGAGGTCGCCTTTCTTCACGCCCTGTGATAGGTAGAAGTGGGCATATTGACAGGCTTGGTCTCGGATTTGTCGGTAGGTATATGATCTCTCACGGGTCCAGAGACAGATCATGTTAGGGTATTGCTTCGCGGTCTGCAGTAGGACGAACCATGGATTTCCTTGGCTTTGACTAACTAAGGGCTGATCAGTATGTGCATTGCAATTGTGGGAATAGTATAACCATACTAGCATTGGCATACTGTCGCTCTGCATGCTTCAGCGCGACCAACGATGATACATCCTTCTGGATATGAAACTTGGCATTCAGATATCCTGCGACTGTGGCTCCTCCGAAGAGGGCAGCGGCGGCGGTTCCTATCATTTGTCAGTAAGATCAATTGTAACCAGTATTTCACCTCGCACCTATATCCATATTCCCTAGCAATCTAGTGATCCTGTGATATACAAGGGAGTTATCTAGTATAAGTATAGAAGTGAGGGGATCTCAATTGCCGCTGACCTCGGCACAGATCTCATTTTGGGTTATTCGCCAGACTAGTTCATATACAAAGAAATGCGGGGAAGGTGAATAATCCTGGCCTCGGTCGCATATATGCATAAATCGTTCATATTTGATGATCTAACGTTTGTTAATAAGTTTCAACATAAAGATCCTAATAAAATTGCTGAGATGTTGAGGTGGGACTTGATCATCCCAACAAACAATCCACTCCTGGGACGCGATGGCACTTCAACAATTAGAGTCCACTAAAGTAGAATATGTTGAACTTGAGTCGAATTAATTAACTCAATGTACTTAGATTGAAAAGTCTGTGATATCTTGCGTCATGTAGAGCTCAGATAAGAGGCAGTGTTAATTTTATTCCTTATTTAGACCCAACTTCGGTCTGTTACATCGGGGATACAACGTACTACACTTTGCAATGCACTAAGCAGGGGTCTGGTGCTAGCTGCTAACTGATGCCAAAGTACCTTTTTTCCGTTCCTTGAATCTGCCTTGAAAAAGAGTGGCCTTGACTTTGGCAATGAGTATAACTAGTTAATAACGTAGACCATTGTACCTGAAAATCCAGTCAGATATCCATGTTTTATAATTTGCTTCCAAGCTTGCGCGAAGCAAAATCAGAGATAATCTAACCAACGAAGCACAGCCTCTCGATTACTGCAGTTCCCCTGTTAAGCGCCGTAGGAACATCGCTGCCTACATCATAGATGTGGCTATGTTTCTCGCTGTGGCTTCACAGGAAGAGATATGGAATGGGATCTGTTAGCAATATAAAACAAGAGGTTGCTCCAACATGAAATTGATTCAACCGAGTCATTCTTAAAAGTCCTCGGCGCTTTCCCGACAAACCATCTCTCAATCATTCACCAGTAGCAAATAATGTCGTGCCATACCACTTGCACCCCCTTGAAGCGAGCTCTCGATGACCGTGTGATCCCGCTACATGGAAAGATACCTTGTCTGGGAAAGACTCTCAAAGGCCAAAACTGCAGGGCCCCGATATCCCGCGATAGACAAAGAAAGGCATTATGCATACTCGAGTGCTGCATATATTGCTCCAGACCAGGTAGCCCACCATTGAAGGATGCAATCAACGATCTCGCAAAGTTGCTAGTCCATCGGCAGCACAATGGGGAGCAGGATGCCGCCTATACTATATGGAGGAACATGGTGCAGGAGTTTAAAGCTAAAAGGGAGAATCCGACGCGAGAACATCGCCGAGAAAATCATTCTGAGATCATCGATGAGCCTGTCGATCCAGAGCCAATCACGACTCGAAGACAGGCGCATACCATCGAGTGTAATGGATCGGTTCAAACGAGTAGCCTAAGCTATGAAGAACCAACGGAAATCCACCAAGATCAAACCATCGAAGGTGGTGAACCTGGAAGAGACACGGTGATTCAACCCCCTACAGAAATTCGCAAGTCCGCGTCTGTTCAAACCGATGTCCATGAGGTATATACACCCATCACCTTGTGGTCATGCTTCTTTGGGTTCATCCTACAATATGGGATCATGGTTTGCAGCCTTTTCAAGATTCAATACAGTCCTCGATTCTGTGACCGCGCAGGGAATGTGAAAAAGGGTCCAGCCCGCTTCAAGCTTGAACTGAGTATTCGGTGGTCATTGTCGGATATGCCGAGATGGGTGCTTTTTATGGGGATCTCCGTTCTGCCATTTATTTTGCTTGGGTCATGGCTTGGGTTGCTGTGTATATTGGATTGGGATGCAATTGCAGGAAAGTCCTATAGAGTTGGGGTTTGATACATATCGTAAAGGCTATGGGAATTATTTGGAATTGCTAACATGTCTGTATCTCAATGGTTAATATACGAGATATCATTGGTTGGAGGAAATGTGGATAGCTGGATGACGCAAACAGCTCAACATGAAGGGATTTTATCAAAAGGAAAGAAACATGGAGAGGATTGGAATAATAGAGAATAATGTGTATGTTTTTATCTGGAGAATATAAAGGTAAATCATAACCCGCAAATAAGAGTTAAGCCGATGCTAGCCTTCAATGTCTCACATGTTGGGATGATTCAACGGAGGATTCAACCCTCGGGCTATTATGACGTGAAGAATCAAACAAATAATAGCCAAGTCAACAAGGTCAACGGAGTCAACATTTTAACTTCGCCCCTGTTAACACGAGTCCAATGAGCCGACAGAATTTCTTCTCCACACGCTTGTCCCCGGTGAATCATCTCTGCCCCTCTTGACCTCGGGAGTCATATACTCTCTTCTCTTCTTTCCTTACACCATATCACCATGTCGCTTCCTATCCGGTCATTGTCTCGTACGTTGGTGCGGTCCTACGGCACTGTCCAAGGTTCCCCCAGTGGGGCCTCGTTGACCAGCATCCCCATCACTCTGACTGATGCCACGGGTGCTACCGCTCCCCGGACCACATGGACTCGAGATGAAGTCAAGCAGATCTATGAGACTCCATTGAGCCAACTCACATATGCGGCGGTAAGTGGCATTCACTATACGACCTGATTCCGACCTTCAATTAAACTGACTCCCCACAGGCTGCTGTCCACCGCCGTTTCCATGACCCCGCAGCTATCCAGATGTGCACCTTGATGAACATCAAGACCGGTGGATGCAGTGAAGATTGCTCGTACTGTGCCCAGTCCTCCAAGCACAACACGGGTCTAAAGGCCACCAAGATGAGCCCCGTTGACGAGGTCCTCACCAAGGCTCGCAATGCCAAGGCCAATGGTAGCACTCGGTTCTGCATGGGCGCAGCATGGCGCGACATGCGTGGCCGCAAGACCAGTCTCAAGAATGTGAAGCAGATGATTACCGGAATCCGCGAGATGAACATGGAAGTCTGTGTGACCCTAGGCATGATCGACGAACACCAGGCCAAGGAACTAAAGGAGGCTGGTCTAACCGCATACAACCACAACCTCGATACCTCGCGTGAATTCTACCCGACGATCATCACCACCCGCTCCTACGACGAGCGCCTGAAGACGCTCTCACACGTGCGAGACGCCGGTATCAACGTCTGCTCCGGCGGTATCCTCGGTCTGGGCGAGACTGACGCCGACCGTATTGGTCTGCTGCACACGGTTTCTAGCCTGCCCGCCCACCCTGAATCCTTCCCCGTCAATGCCCTCGTCCCCATCCCCGGTACTCCTCTCGGTGACCGTAAGATGATCCCCTTTGACCGTTTGCTGCGCACCGTCGCTACTGCCCGTATTGTGATGCCCAGTACCATCGTCCGCCTGGCTGCCGGTCGCATCGCGCTCACAGAAGAGCAGCAGGTTGCCTGTTTCCAAGCTGGCGCTAACGCTATCTTCACCGGTGAGAAGATGCTCACTACCGACTGTACTGGCTGGGATGAGGACCGTATCATGTTCGATCGCTGGGGATACTACCCCATGAAGAGCTTTGAGAAGCCGGCGCCCAGACCGGATGCCCCTGCTCCGCCTCATGTGAACCCTGAGGCCACTTCTGCGCCGGTCGTAGCCAACGTTTAGACTTATAGTTAGATATCTTGTCTCTATATGACTGCGTCAATAGTTTGGATCAAAATGATCCTGCAAAATGCAAATTTCAAAGATACACTTCAACGAGGGTTGCATCTTCACTCCTGGACACATGTCCAGGTGCTTATCAAACCAACAGCCCTCCCCCAATGATGAAGTATACAGGATTGCGTATCCATCAGAATATGCGGGCTGGTGCCCGCATCACTGCTGACCGCCATGATCCAATTCTCCTTGGATTTGCCTGTGTATTGCATCTAGTCTGTCCTATATACGGGGTACTTGCCTCTACATCCCATAATTTTGAATCCAGCGATCTTAACTTTGTCACCTATCTTTTTGGTATACACTTCCTCACATTGTATTCGTCAAGAGGTAATCAGCTTCAGGAATCTTTGGTACGAAGCAATCTACCGTACATATACATATGGCCTCGAAAATTCTTGACTTCACGTTCAAAACGTTTCGCACGTAAAAATGATAAGAAACCCCAATCGAAACTGATCGACTCATGGACATCAAGGTTGCTATACCGAGGCTCAAGCCAAGCGCAGGATGTCGGCTCATCTTGGCCCACGTCTTTCTCGCCTACTATTGGGTAGAGATCGATTTTCACACATCAGATCGCAATGGTTCCCTTTTTGGTGTAATGATGGACCCCATAAACCCCATTTTAATGTCCAGACGAGGTTTAGCCTTCCAACGCCAACTTTGTGGGGAATTCACATGCAGCCGATCCTCGCCTGATTAGCATAGTCCCTCTACCATTTCCTGTTCATTTTGAGTTGTAAGTTCTGTTGGGGTAAACTCGTCCATCTGGGGAAGTTCACAACTCGCTATTCACATAGGGTCTTCATAACCGATCTCCTCATGGGAATGATATAAACACAATCCCCGCCGCTATGGACGGCCGCAGAATTCAACTCGGGCATCCATCATGGACTCCAAACCACTCTCCAAAGATTCCATGCGGTCGACATGGCGCACAGCCCCTCGCAGCGAATGGAACATCAGTCATTATTTGATAGATGCGCTCAACGCCCACCCCATCGACCTAAACAAGGAGATACCAGTGCACAGCAAAGATGAAAAAGTGCCGTACATGCCCCAGTGGTATCTCCAGCGCTGGGTTCTCTTCTACTCCGCCCTCCCCCTCCTCATCCATGAGACCTACATGGCATTCACCGGCCGTACCATAGGCCCAATCACGGCCTTCAACTTCTACTTCTTCGCCTTCAACGTGACAGTGATCTACCAAGTGCACATCCTCCGGCGTCTCGGTCATAAACATGGCTTTCTAGACGGCGACAAGCATGAGCGCGACGGCGTTCCTGATATCGGCGTGGCCAAAGTAGTAGCCTCCCTATACAAAACCACCGGGTCTCGACTGATCCTCTCGATTATCTTCTCCTATAGCCAAACCCAAAAGCCCTCGCAGATGTCCTGGGTCTGGCTCCCTCTCGAAATCGGACTATACGGCATTGTCCTCGACTTCTGGTTCTACTGGTACCATCGACTGATGCACGACGTGAGCTATCTATGGAAATACCACCGAACCCACCACCTGACCAAACATCCGAATCCACTCCTCGCCGCATACGCAGACCACGAGCAGGAATTCTTCGATATGGTCGGCGTACCGGTGATGACGTACTTCAGTTTGAAACTACTTGGTTTACCGATGGGATTTTATGAGTGGTGGATTTGCCATGAATATGTTGTGTTTGCGGAAGTGTTTGGCCATAGTGGACTGCGGATACATTCGACAGTGCCCTCGACGCTGAGCTGGTTGTTGTCGATGTTTGATGCGGAGATTGTTATTGAGGACCATGATTTGCATCATCGGAAGGGCTGGCGGAAGAGTTATAACTATGGTAAACAGACGAGGCTGTGGGATCGGATTTTTGGGACTTGTATGGAGCGTATTGAGTCTATAGAGGGGAATGTGGATTATGAAAATACGGCTAAGTTGCCTTTGTTCTAGGGAGGGAGGTGATTGGTTGTCGTGTGAAGATGGAATCTGGAACGGGATGCTTGTGATGATTTGGAGTATCGTATATATAGCTCGATCTTTTATGAATTATGGCAGGAATGTAACAATCAGGATCTCTAGCAATAGGAAGAAATCAGAGAAAGCAGAAAGGCTATTAAACCTTCTCAGAGCTGTGATTCCCTTCACGTGTACTTTGTGTCCTTTTTGATTTCTCTTCCCTCGTGCATCACTATGAATACACCTGGCTGGGAACCGCGGGTGAACCTCACGAACCTCAAGAGGTTACCTGCGGGTGAACCAGAGGTTAGACAAACATGATAAACATGACTTTTCTAAGTGCATAGCTCACCACCAGTTTCGTCGTATCTAATAGTAATTAGGTTAAAATTATTCTAGTGATTTAAATGATTTAATAAACTCCCGATATAATGTACAATTCAGATGATTCAAATAAGATAAGATGATGTCGATGAATATGTACTATTGCTGCAGTGGTTCGAATATATATATCTGGAAATTTACATCATGAATTCTGATATATTTTTAGATCACGGTCGTAAACCACTAATTTATCGATTTTATCAAATTTTATCATTGATTCCTAGATGACCACCTTTTTAATTTATATTTACATTATTATTTCATTAAAATACGTCGTAGTGATAAAGAATCGAGTGATGGGTTTGAAGGTTGACAGAACAGCTATAAAAACAAAGCTGAATAATCAATCATTAATCGATTTTATCTAGCCAAAAGAGGAAAGACGTCAAGAAATTATGCATATACAGGTTCATGAGGGTCGATGGAGATTGAACCTCGACGAACCTCAGGTTAATGGGCGGTTGGAGATCAGGAAGGTTGGAACTTCACATCTTAACGAGGGCGAGCGCGCTCATAGGTCAACAGTGGGGTGAGACCTGGCGTCCCTTAACTATATAAAAGCGTCGTCTTGGGCAGTTCTCCTGCTCTACCACAATTTCCCCTAATACTCAACATAGACATAGAACAAAAATTCCAACAACGCCTTAGGAAAAATGAGAGACTTGCGATACCACGTGGCTTCACTCTCGACTAAAAAGGATCGGAGAAGGAAGATAACTTGGTCTGCTACAAAGAGTTAGCGCTACTCATGAAAGATATAACGATGTAGCATTCGAGCGGACCTCGGGAGATTGTGAGCAATTTTAATTAACCTGATAAGCATTTGCCAACTTTTCTAAGATAGAAGCTTTCCCGTAATTAGGCCTTGACTCGCTTACAATGGTGAGTCTCTTATCAGTGACGTTATTTAAAAGGGGGTTTAAAGGGGTTTCGAATCTTGGCCCCTCAGCTTCGCATCCCGGCGGCCATGGACCTACATCGGGACCTACCAAAGTAGGTAGGTCGCTCACTGCAGATGCCTATGCAACCTGCCTATGTGAGTCCCCGAGCGTCTGATTTTTCCAGGAAACAGTATGGTCTCTGAGCCTACTGAGCATCCCTAGACGACCTGAAATACACCTGAGAAATTATGCTATCTACGTAGGCCCTGTATATGATACATGGGAAGAGAGAGGCGACGTGAGATATACACTGAAGATATATTCGATTGCGAAGCACGCAAAGGGTGCAATAGGATATAAGATTAAATAGTCTGAGCCACAAAGGTAAAGCCCAGTGAAACGGAGACCTGCCAGACCAGACCGCTCAGGGGCGATGGGCACAAATTAGCAAGAAATGCCAATCCATTCCTTGGTAAGAGCAACAAACTGCAGATCGTTGTTCGCGGCCTCGAAGAACAGTCCAAATTTGCCATCACCAATAGGAGTGATTGTGGAGTACGAAGTGGTAGCGCTTCTGAATACTTTGCCAGAGGACCAAGTATTTCCATCATCACAAGAGTAGCGAACGGTACCGTTCACGCGAGAGGTCTTGCTGTTGGCGTTGGTGAAAAGCAGAACTTTAGCCTCGGCAGAGCCCTGGGCAGCATCAGGATAGGCCCGTGTGATAGCACCATTATTCGCGGGGTCGGGGAGCTGAGTCTCGCTGCGGGGGGTACCGTAAGTCTCGCCACCATCACTAGAGAGCGCAATGATGCGGTGTTGACTTCCATCACCGGGGCGCGAGTTCACCATCAAGGTACCGTCCGACAACTCAACCACCTTGTTCTCATCCATGCCTTTGCCAATGGGCTTACCCATCTGCCATGTGGCACCTCCATCATCGCTGTAGACGCTGTAGGCCTGGTTGACCTTCGAACCGTCGGATTGAACGACACTTCCGGCAAACTGCTGTACAAGGCGTCCAGCCTTGGGTCCATATCGGAGCTGGATACCCTCCCCAGATGAGGCAAACATAGCTCTAACACCACCCACATTGGCGACTCCATTCACGGTACTACCGTTCGGCTTGACTGCCTTGGTGAGAAGTGGTGGAGCACCGGCCTTGCTAGAGGCGACCGGGGGGAGCTTAGGCTGATTCGAAGGGTCCGTAGACCAGGTAAGACCCTTATCGGTTGAGACCGAGACTTCAGAGCTGATAATGTTGCGATCGGTGTCATCATTGCCAAGGACGCCGCCGTTGAAGCCTTGATCCTTAGAAAACACGTGGAAGTTGAACACCTTCCCAGTCTTGTGGTCATAGATGTAGCTAGGATCGCTAAAGCCATACTGGAGGGCCGTGGAACTCTTGATCTGGCCTTTCGCGATGTAGGTGGGCTCACCCCAGGTCGCGCCATTGTCCGTACTACGGCGTTGCAGGATGGAGTTCGGAGACGGGGAATCTCCTCCGTCGGGACGGCCATCGTAAGATGCGAGGATGACGTTGTTGCCTAGGTAGGTCAACGCAACAATGCGATACTGGGCGATGGGTCCCTCGCCCTTGGTGGCGAGGTTAACCTCAGGCACCGCTGCTCTCGCTTCCAAGGGTCCAACCGGGTTTGCTACAGACAGGACTGTAAACAGACCAAGGACACTCAAGAAGGAGGCTTGCCTCATTTTGTGGAACATGTTGAACCCCCCGCAAATGGAGAAAAAGTGGAGAATCGAAGTGGAGATTTGGAGGCCGAGATGGAAATGGTGAATGATTCTATTTTTGTGGGGAGTGCATACAGCCTTATATACTTAGTAAGGCTACATGGAACTTTGCCAGCAACTACTTGAACGACACAGTATCTGAACTTATTGGAGATAGGCCAAACGATCCAACAGTGTGCATCTCGATTGTGCAAAATAGATTGAGATACCCCGCGAAATAGAGAGATGGAGGATCCACTAGCATGATAGAGGATTAATTCGATGGGATCCATCGCCATGGAGCTTGGAAATAAATTAAATCAAATTAGCTTACCGGGGAATATGAGGCGAACTGTCCTGAAATCCGTTGATCCACATCTCAGATAATGCAAATGAAAAGCCAGCCGTTAGTTTCGATGGACGAATACGTCGGATCGACGCATGCACCCCCTAGTTTTCCGAGCCGATCGCTTCGGCAGAGTAGACCCGATCGGCTGGGAGTAGGCCAGGGGCAGGAATCTTAATCGAGTATCGATTTACACCAAGAGATTTCCAAGAACTTAACCAGCAGCCCATGTAGAATTAGCGAAACCTTCAGGGACTCAATGTATGCCTCTTGTAGTGTTTCTGGATAGTCTAGGCTTACCATTCTCGCTATAATAACCCTGAAAATGAAGCTATTACGTACAAAATACACGACCTTGCCACGCAGATACGGTATGAGTTTCAACCCCTTCGCGATTAGATTAGAATTTGGTTCGGTCCTCGGCAGTATAGCTTAAAAAGCGGAATCAGTCAAGCACAGCCCGTACTCACCTGATCTTGAATGCTCCTAATTCTATGTATCTCAGTGAACCCGATTGGTTGCGTAGACTAATCATGTTAATCTTCTAACGATGAGAAGCTTTCTCTAACCGATAGGCTGTACCGAAGCGGGGAGATTGAGTGAAAGAGAAAAAGGATTCTATGGTCCAATCAAATGAGGCTGTGCTCTATCAACGGTCCAAAGGAAGTTCCGGTACTCGCTTTAGATCCCGGATGGGGATGGGAGTCGATGGTGTACTAATCCGGGGTGTGTAAACTTGGCTAAGCGGGGTATGCGGGAATCCAAGGAAGAGATTGGCCGTTTAATTAACTTGCCCCAGATATTATCAAGAGGTTATCAGGGGCACTGTGTTATCGGAAGAGTGATTTGGGGGAACATAAGATCCAGGGCATTTCCTTGACAGAAAAACATTGCATACCATACCTCTCTCTTCCAACCTTGCATTCCACGGCAACGTCGCAAGGAGGCAATCAACATGGCGGACCAGAATATCAAACGCTCTATCGAAATGGAGTCTCCCAAGGTAGACATTGATGCATCGTCTGCAAAGGAGATCGCGGAAGGTATGGTGATCACTGTCACCAAAGAAGAGGTACACTTCACAACATTCCCCAACAGAAGAACATCGCTCACCATGGGACCACTGTTTATAGAATGATCGAATTAAGAAAAAGACCGATGTGGTCATCCTCCTCATCCTCATCTGGGTGTATTTCCTACAGGTAAAGACACACCGAGTAATACCCGGATTACATATGATTCTCATTAACCGTCTACCAGATTTTGGATAAAGGTGTTTTGGGAACGGCGGCGCTGTTCAATCTCCAGTCTGATATGGGTCTTGTGGGGAACCAGTATTCCCTCATTGGAACGATTGCCCCCGCCGCGCAACTGGCGTGGCAGCCATTCTCCGCATGGATCCTGGTCAATGTTCCCCCCCCGTATTCTTATGCCGACCATGATTCTCGGATGGGGTATCGCTGTGGCATGCATGGCGGCCTGCAATACTTTCGGAACCTTCATGGCCGCTCGCTTTTTTATGGGTCTGTTTGAAGCCGGATGCATGCCTCTCTTCACCATTCTCACCGGTAGATGGTACCGCCGTATCGAACAGCCGATTCGTATCGCCCTTTGGTACTCTGGTAACGGCACAGGTACTATGGTGGCTGCTTCTTTAGCTTACGGTCTTGGCCATATTCAGTCTGATGTGTTGAAGCCGTGGCAGATGTAAGATGCTCGAGATCGCTATACTTTTGAACACCGCTGACACTATTATACAGTATTTTCCTATTCGTTGGTCTTGTCACTATCGTCACCGCACCGTTCATTTACTGGAAGCTTGACAATGACGTTACTACTGCCCGTTTCCTTACTGAAAACGAGCGACACCTGGCGGTTGAGCGTCTCCGTGCCAACCAGAACAGTGCAACCTCCTACGAATTCAAGTGGTCGCAGGCTCTTGAGGTTTTCCTAGAACCTAAGAGCTGGCTTTTCGTTACGATGGCCTTGCTCCCGAACATGGGATCGGCCTTGCCTAGTCTTTTCGGTCCTCTCATCGTGACTGGTTTCGGTTTCGACAAGTTCCAGGCTGCCCTACTCAACATTCCCTATGGAGCTATTACAACGATCGTGATCATTCTTAGCTGCTGGGCCACCCACAAGGCTAAGGTCAAGTCTGCCGTTTTGGCTGCTTTTATGCTTCCTGTGGTGGTTGGAATCGCCATTCTTTACGCGCTCCCACATAACGAAAAGAAAAACCAGGGACCGCTGCTCTTTGCATACTACCTGACTTCATTCATCTATGCCGCCAATCCCCTTCTTCTCTCTTGGGTCGTTGGAAATACCGCCGGTGCTGCCAAGATGTCCACCATGGTTGCATTCTACCAGGCCGGTACTTCCGCTGGTGCCCTCTCGGGTCCCCTCCTGTTCACCGCTGATCAGGCTCCGGGTTATCTTCAGGGTACACGTGCTGTGCTCGGTCTCTTCATTGCCTTGCTTGGCTGCGTGGGTATTCAGACCCTTAACCTTTGGTTCTTGAACAAGCAGCACAAGAAGCGCAGAATTGCCAACGGCAAGGCTAGTGATATCAAGGATACCTCTATGACCGCCGAGGTTGGCATCGATAGTAAGATTCAGGCGGAGCAAGGGGAGGGCATGCCCTTCAAGGACATCACGGACAAGGAAAACGATGAGTTCCTGTATATCTATTGATGGAAAAAGCTCTGAAACTCCCAATTGGGGAAACGAGGGAAAATCCTGTTAGTAGTGAATATTATATTTAATTAGATGCCCTAATGCGAACTTATTGATAAGGCGTCAATTTAACATTCCTATTTGTCTATATATTTCCCAAGAAAAAAAAATTAAAATCGTAATCAATACTGCGATATGGCATGTCCATGAGTGGTGACAGGATCTCTTCAGAAATCGGTCTCAAGCGATCTAATATAGATACTTTCCAAAATATATCTCTTCTATGAACACTTTCCCCATGTATACATGACACCACTGAGACGGTTCTATCCGTCTAAGCTTTCTTTACAGAGGAGGCCTCCTAAGTTGTCTAAGAAAAATAATCTGTTAGGCCGGGACTTCATGTCGTAAACAAAGACGCCAAGGAGAATTTGATGTTTTGAATGCTACGTACTGGTTATCGAGGCAAATATGGTGAATTATCGTTCCTGTCTAGTGATGGGTTTAGTGAAGAGTGTTTGAGCTGTGGCAGTCCCACCTTGAACTATCTAATCTATGGATATTGTGTTATCTTACCCACCTTGCCATTTGATCTCGTTGACGCGACTACACTCTGATGTTACGTATATTCGCAATTTCCCCAAAAGCGCTTCCCAGTCTACCAAACAATCTCGTAGGATTCCATTCACATGTAATTACTGCCATGCAATGTCTTTTTACAAGGCTTTTTCTATCTCCTTTTGTCCTTTGGGTTAGATGTTTAGAACTCGGCACTCTTGAATATATCTTGAAGGTTTGCGCAGACCAGACCTCAAAGTCTTCCGCCAGTCACAGTCACTATCTAAAGGCCAGCTCATATCCTTATCACTCCCAAGGTATTTTATGGCCTCGTCCGCAACTATAGGACGATAAGTCTGGAAGAGAGTATGTACATTCCCGCCAGTGTCAAAGAATGCTCGTGCCAATCCAATCGTCTTACTAGCATAGAGGCAAGGTCGACCCAGGCGAACATTTGTTTATTCTCATGCTCTCTTCCCGGTATATCCCACGGAATATGAAAAAATGGCTAGAGGACCTCTCTGCTCAGTATCGTATCTAATCACCCATTTATAGCGCACCTGTAATAAGACCTCGCTCACTTAGATCGTACCAAATAATTCTGAGTTAGTATAATCAGGTCGTGGGAGGCTAAGGGGTATACGAACTTATGTCTAGTCACTATGCCTTCCTATGCTTAATTTTCTAGAATGTTACTTTGTTTACTTGGTAAGATAGATACAGTATTTAAATGAAATTGTATCCTGAAAATAATACGCTATCGGTTGGATATATCATATATCTTGACCGACTTCTTATATACGAAGAAAAAATATGCTAACTAGTACGAAATAGACTTTGAGAGTATTATATCAATCGGTGGCTGCCTGACCGCCACCCCAACTATGAATGCGATCTACGAAGAAAGTATAAATCAGCCAATCGTTAAAATTATCTAGAAGATCACTTGGCATAGATCTACAATCGACAGATCTCGTTAAATAGCTCCAATAATATCTAATGCTGTCTTTGTTTTACTTGATCTATCACACTAGGTGTCTAACAATATGCAAGTCAAAATCCTGATTCTCTGCATGAATACCCAATCAACACCTTAACGAACTCAGTTACGGCATATTACCCCAGGGATCCACAGTGAGGGGGATCTTAATGAACTGCACCTCATACTGCAGGCGAATATATGTGTGTCAAGTCAAGGTGTCTGTCTAATGTGGGTGGTGTTCGCCCACGAGTATAAGAGGAGCCTTATTTCCCCCCGAGGAGAAGAATTCAGTCACGTATAGAACGATTGTTCTATATCCTTCCAATATCTAGCGGAAATGAGTTGGCAACGTATGCCCATCACTATCGCCTAGTCCGTCCTAACTTTTGCTAACATCTGGCTAGAGTACGTTGATTATCAGCTGCTCGGCTCACGCAAAGTGAGTAAGGCCGCTATCCTCGGTCTAAATGGTGGTGTCTGGGCAATTAGCGAAGGATTTCAAGTGAGAATTCAACTTTTGCTGAACTATATCAATTATACTGCTTGGACTAATCAGTGTTCACAGCTATCATCCGAGGAGCAAAATGCCGTGGTATCTGCGTTTCAAAATACGTCGCAGACGCAAGCCAAGGGATTAAAGCTAAATGGGCAAAAATATTTCGCCGTACAGGTGTCGAACTCCTCAATATATCTGAAGAAGGTAGGTGCCTCAACAGACATAAAATGCATTATCTGGAATCTTACTATACATATAACTAATTCAATGATCCAATCTAGGGTGCAAATGGGGCTATCATTGTGAAAACTACCCAGACTGCAGTCGTCGCAGTATATGAGAGCCCCATTCAACAAGCTGAGTCAGCTCCGGTTGTTGAGGGTTTGGGTGACTACTTGAGAAGCAATGGGTTCTGAGTAGATGTGACACCAAAATTTCAGTGATTCCGTTCTAAGTTCAAGACCTATATCAATCAGTATGTGTAGTAGTGTTTAATACGTCCCTGGTTCATATTGTTACGACTGTCTGAGTCAGAAGCAAAGTATGAGGACTTACAAGTTCCTGATCGACCAAAGAAGTATACTTAGTAGATCGCTTTCGCAAGGCACTATCACTTCTATATATCACATGGCTCTTCGTAGCTTACTAGCTTGGTTTCCTTTCCCCCTGCTTTTTACATAGCTCTACAGTTACACACCGATGTTCTCGTCGCTGTATTTCCCTGATACCTTGTTGCTTCCGCCTGTAAGCCTGCTGCGGATACATCGAATAACTCTAGGAATAGAATTCTGGCCTTTAACGTGAAGTCTAAGCCCTTGTATGAGTTATAATATGGCAACGGTGTATTTTGTATTTCTGTGCATCGCACTTGGTGGTTGTGTGTACATGCTAAGGGACTAAGTGTTTCAGGTTCGACTTACAATCCAATCACATCACGCACCGTGTCAGCTGAGAGGGTCAGTGCAGTAGTCGCGCGACTAGGGTGATTCTCACCCTCTATATGTAACGGATAAAGATCCTTACAATATGGAGACCGAGTCACCTGACTGAATTGGTCGGAATGTATCGCCAAGGAATCATCACATGGCTCCCACGTGAGCATGGCGGCACATAGTCCAGGATTCCGCGGAATCCGCTTTCCTTTTGGCAAGAATTAGCCTTGGTACACACAGACAATACATTCCTGTTCCTCTCCAAGTCATTGTATCTTACCCGGTTGACTGGCCTTACACCTGAAAACTGTATACTCTTACATCTACCTATTTAAGAACGTCTTTAGTGTCTATACTAATAGACTAGATTATTACCGTAGTAGTATCTCTAACGTCGAATATGATATTTAAATCGTCGTATAGTTCTTTCTATTCTAACTAATTATCTGGGCTAATGCATTTAGCATTCGCACCCGTAGGTGCACTAGATCTAGGGTTTCCCTAACTATCTAACTAGTTAATCGTCTAAATCTAAATTAGAATTCTGAGTTATATTCACTTAAATGGCTCGCACTTCTTAGCAGTGCTGGTGACTCGGTGAAACCGGAAAGTCAGCGTTATGCCACTTTTGAACAAACCTTCGAGTGTCTCTAGTGTGAAGCAATTGGGGAACTGTGCGTAGCCCTTGTTGTAAGTGTGATTTGTGAGAGTGTTGTGAAGGCTTTGGTCCGCGGCATAAGCGCTGGCTGCGACGTCAATGTAGGACTTGAGTGGGCCGTCGACGGCGAGGTTGCGGAATAGAGTAACTGCGCGAGACTGGCCCCCTTTGGGGAAGTATTTCCCGACTGTGTGTGGCCTAACAGCCGTTGGCTGGATGTACTCACCGGTGAGTAGCTCAACAGGCTGAGCGTCACCCATGTCGACGGTTCACTTGAGCCTAACGCACCACGAGAGAAGATCAGCCTTGTGGATGTGGTAGGGGCGAGCTTTGAAAGGGATGGCAAGGCGAGCCCGGAAGTGGAGGGCATCCTAAAAATGGAATGGTAAGAAAACGAGGAAGGCAAATGACTGAAAATTGTTCAGTGGGATGTCCATGACTCGGCGAGTGTAGGACGTTGCTACTCTAGGTTGATCCCTATTCCTCTCGCTCTTTCTCCAGCTTATTTCAGTCCATGGTCTCATTTCCATTCATTTTCTCTATATACATTCTAGTTTACCTGGGCAGGTTAGTGCGGTCGCATCCTACTCACACTATCTATAATTCTCCCATCACCCAATCGCATACAGTCCATGTTCCTCTCCCAGACCGATGTAAACTGACGAGATATTACGACACAGTACAGTCATAATGAGGTAGCTTTCTTGTTAATGCCTTAAAAGACGATTTCTTGCCAGTTCTATAAACCAAATTATCCTCAAGCTTTATATCAGCCGAGCTCTTCTCTAAAAGCAAAGATGTTCGAGTTTAATGATAGCGCCATCGAACATGGCCGGCAGGATATCGAAGGATTATCTCCTTCGGTCAAAGCATATCGCTACAGTGGTATGAACGATTTCTGCCAGATTATCTTGCTTGAGGATGATCGTCTCTATGGTTCTTTCCGCGTTGGACGAAAGGCAAAAGCGCGGGCAAGTGGTGCAAGTTGGGAAGGACTCAAAGACCATTCGATCACGCTGCCACAGACGGAAGACCCCCTTCAATTCGGCTCGGCGGACAAGCCAAAGCGCATTCGCACTTTCCACCGCAATAGGCTTGTAGGTGAGTGTAATCGTCAGAATATCCTTGGTGAGAGAGACAACACTAAGAATACGCCAGACGAAGATTATAGCCCCGAGAAAGAAGACCACAGCGAACACCTTATCTTCTTTATTGAACCTACGACCTTCGAGCACGACTTCATCAACTCGGATCCTCCTGTTCGTACCAATACATTCTTCAATCCGAAAACGAAGATCCTTATCGTCAAAATGCTCGGCCCGGCGCACGAACAAGCCACAATGGCTTTCAACGACATGCTTATACTGGCCCTTGAGCCAATGGGCCTGCATAAAGCAATTAAATCCTGGGGAGACACAGTGATGCTTGCCATAGATGGCACAAGGAAGCAGGCAGACGGGGGGTGGGGTCCACGAAGCCCCCCCCCCAAACGCTCCTAGGAGACCCACGATTGTTTTGGAGGTCGCCAATTCGGAGACTTACGCCAAGCTCCGCCGTGATGCTCAGTACTGGATAGATCCGGAAAGACAGGAGGCCAATGTCGCTATCGGAGTTAATCTCCATACAAAAAGGCCCGAGATCACGATCGATCAGTGGGAATGGAGCTCCCAAACCTCCCGCTCTATCAACAGGACTCACTTGACCATTAGTAGGAAATCTGATGGTGCAGTCTACTTTGATCCCCATCATCCTCTACCTCAGCTCGTGATCCCTTTTGAATCTCTTTTTCGACGCCCCGCACAAATCAACGGAGAACGTGATATAGTCATTGGGACACAAGAACTCGTCGAGTTCGCATCCATGGTGTGGGAGATGCAATTCGAACAAGATCAAGAATGAAACAAGAAGTGGTTCATTGTATAGAAGGTGGTCTTTTTCTTCTTTTCCTGTCAGTTTCAATTCTGTATTGTTATTCGTCAGTACTAGTAATGGTACGGCAGTATATGCTGTTTATGGATAACAATCCACCTTTTTTCACCGACAGAAATGCGTTGAAAGGGCTTATTCCACTGTATTGAAACCACCATAATTAGCTCTGAGAAGATTCGTAGAGACACAATAGAAAATAAGTTCAGACCGAGCGGCTCACTCATCCTTACGTAGGCTCATGCTCATGCTTAATGTTCTCTAACATTTAAAAAAGCTGATTATTGCCCTCGATTAGGCCTTGGGCTATGTATGTAGTACCCTAACCGAGAAATATTCCGGAGACTTTCCCTCGCTACAAGCCTTGGCTACATTTACCCACGACACCAATTGCACTAACAAATTCCACTTGAACAACTACCTGCATATTTCGACATCTATGTTGTTTATTTGACTATTCTTTCCTCCATTGTTAGCCTTCCCTTCGCCTAATCGCTTTGTGTTGTTCTTTTACCCCGAGTCGGATTTACCAATGGTAAATCCGACTCGGGGTAAAAGAACATGTATGAATAGTCCATGCTGTGTCATCATTCATGATCGAAATCGCCGAAACGTAAGAGGTAATGTAATCCAGCCGAAAATGGAAATTATCACGAAAACGCCTCCCACTAAGAGCTGAGATATTGGACAAGAGATCTTTCGTACTAGGCCAGATTCCTCAATTTTACTTCCTCTTAGTTTACATGAGAAGATGTCGGATCATTCACCCTCCCATGCCATTATTAGCAAAGAATATGCTACGGGCCTGATGTTGAAAATAAAGAACCTTTACGAGCTCTGTTCAACATGTAAGCTCTCTCCTTTCTGGTTCTCCTCGGCTAGGCCTGATTCCTCAACCAGGCCTAGATCATTTCCCATCTGTTGAAAATGTCTGGGTGCGATTTGTAGTGCATATAATTCATCAAGCTTCTGGAACGAGATTCCCTAGTAGCACAATTTGGTAAGCACTGGTAAGGCCACATAGGTAGGAAAGTCGCACCTTTGTTTCTGGGTATAAGAACCACCCTCCAATCGCAGCAATAAGCCCCGTCGCCAGAAAGATAAAACCGACTTTACCACCCAAGTTTCCTGCATCGGGGTTGATCTGCGAAAATGATCAGCCAATATACCTAAGTCAATCCATATCGCTTCTAACCATGTAGGGGATGGTAAATTGCATGATTAGTCCCCAGACCGCGTTGGAAATGGTGACAAGTCCCTGGGTTGCACCACGAAGACGCATGGTAGCAATTTCCGATGCTAAAACAAAACCTGTCGCCCCAATGGAGACCTGGAAAATGATTGCCCACAAGTAGATGAAAACTATAATTCCCCAACTGGCTTTGGTTTGATCTGGGACACATCCCAGGATCCCTATAACCAAGAGCATAAAGCACAGTGCAAATTGTGGCCAGACTATTAGGGTTCGACGTCCTAAAATCTCGGTCAGGGGGAAGGCTGCCATACTGGACAGAAACATGACGATGTAAAGAACCACAGATGCATCGAAATAAGCTTTCACGTGGATCAATTCAAGGAAATAGGTCGCGTAGCCGATTACAAAGGTAGCGCCAATCATTTGCTGAGCGCTGGCAGCAAAGATCGCGGTGAAGGTTCGTTTGCGGTTTTTGCTTTGGAAGCACTCGACCTCTGCGGACATGTCGATGCCAAAGAGTTTGTGGTTAGCTGTGTCTGATGTCCTTTGAATCTCGGTTGTAAGGCGGATTTCTTCTTCCATTCTTTGGATTTCAATGTTGTAGAAAGAGTCTTCGTTGAAGCCGTAGATATTCCTTAGCTCCTTTTTTGCTTGAGTTGTTCTTCCGTGCCTGACTAGCCAGTATGGAGACTCAGGGAAGAAAACCCACCCTGCGGTAAGAATGACTACGTAAAATGTTAATAATAGTAGTAGCATGACCGGTTTTGTACGTACGTGGGAAGATGTACATGGCCACCACCGGGAGCCACCACTGCCTGTATAATGCTGAGTGAGTTAAAACCCAGCGCTCACTGTAAGTCCAAACTTACCATTTTCCGTCGATACTACTTCCGCCCTTTGAGAAAACAACACTTTGCACGGATTTAGTAACAGTAGCCACACATCGGTGGTAAAGGAAATACTAACATCGCAAACTGGCCAAACACAATACTAGTATTGAAGAAGCACAGGAAGAAACCCCGTAGCTCTGGTCGGCATGTCTCCCCGATCCAGAGAGGTGATATAGTAAACATGATACCAATAGCAATTCCTAGGGCGATGTCAGCTTGAAGAACACTTGTGAAGAGCTTCACTCACCATTGACCCCTCTGCCGGCAAGGTGAGTTCTCCAGTCTGTAGCCAACTGTTGCAAGAGGACACCGGCAACAGATATCATCGCTGCCACCAGAATCCCCGGCTTGCGGCCAAACTTCTCTAGTAAGGGAACAAAAAGAAAGGTAGCTACAATCTCACATGCTGGGGCAATCGAGCTCCAAGCCGATATGTAATACGCCGGGATGAGATAGTTTCCTGACGGTTCAAGCATGCCAAATTGCTTCTTGAATGCAGGCAACGCCGCTAATTGACCTCCCGCGACGATGTCGAAGCCCTGCATCATAACACCACTAGATATCCAGAGTGCTAACAAGGTAAGTACGTGTACACTGTCTGAGGGACACAGACTTACCCCAAAGAGCAAACCGCCACTGCGCGCGAAGCATTTGCCATTTCCTATCAGGGTTTATAACGGTGTAGTCAATTCTGGCGAGAAGTCAGTCACTGTAACCTCCCGGAGGGTGTGTACTCTGTACTCGTCGGCCATCGTGATAGATCCTCACCAATGTAGCGGTGCATTATACCCACATCTCAGGTGGGGACAGTATGCCGTTATATATGCACCGCCCCAACGCATTTTCGATTACCCCGTGGGGAAAATGTCGAATCTGGGGATTTTAAGTTCATAAGTCTCGCGGAGAGTCAATGTTCCTCCGCGATGTTCGGCACACGCCGATATCGGTATCTTGCAGGACATATCGCGGAGAGTCAAGGTTCCTCCGCCATGTTCGGCACATGCCGAGATCGGTATCTTGACATGGCAATGGCAGTCGCATATAAATTATTTTTAAATTCAACAAAAATGATAATCTGGAATGCAGCAAAATTATGGACTCCGCTCGCACCAAGCCGTCTCTGCATTTTACTGCTGATTGTTGGATCAACGATCCTTGTGCTCCCAGTTATGATCCGGCGACGGCGTCGTACCATGTCTTCTATCAATGTAAGTATTTCAAGGCGATGTGGCTGGATGTAACTTACGTTAAGCAGGCAACCCACATGGTACCGAATGGGGCTCGATGTCCTGGGGTCATCTCACCAGCAAAGATCTCATTTCCTGGACACCCTCCACCAAGCCCGCTTTAATACCCGATCAACCTTATGATCGTGCGGGAGTCTTTACAGGTTGCATGGCACCACCCGCAACTTCTGAGCAAGGTTCTTTGAAAGTTATATATTCATCAGTCCACCATCTGCCATTTCACTGGAGCACACCTCCATATCCCCGCAACGCTGCTGGTCTAGCAATCGCCGAATCCAGGGATAATGGAAAAACATGGACGAAATGCTCGGAAAATCCAATCTTGACAGGTGAACCCAAGGGGCTTCAAGTAACTGGCTTTCGTGACCCCTTTCTAGCAGAGTGGGATGCTTTGAATCATTTTCGTGGACAAAAGTCCATGTATGGTATTGTCTCAGGTGGAATTGAAGGCTATGGACCGACAGCCTTCCTATATTCCGTGCCGTATGAGAACTTATCAGTATGGCACTATTTGGGTCCCTTGGTCAACATGCCTGCTCGATTCCAGCCCTCGCCGAAATGGTCTGGAAATTTCGGCGTCAACTGGGAATGCGCAAATTTCCTGACACTTGAAACCCAAGCCAACAGCCGCGTGTGTCTCATCCTTGGAGCAGAGGGAGATGTGGAACGTGAACACATTCGAGATTTTGAATCTGCTGCACATATTCCTCCAAGGACTGTTCGTTCTCTATTGTGGATGTTTGGTGATTTGAGGGTTGAGAACAACTCGGTCAGTGTTGACTACACCCATGGCGGATATTTGGACTGCGGGTCATTATATGCAGCCAATTCATTCTTTGATCCGGTGTCGAAGAGACATATAATGCACGCATGGATTCCCGAAGAGGATATTACAGCGAGTTACGCCAAACGCAAAGGATGGAATGGTGCATTGGCCATTCCTCGCGAGCTCTTCCTCCTTTCTATACCAAATATTACACGAGCTCTTTACAGTCCTCTGTCAGAGATAGCGTCTGTTGAACAAGTTCCAAACCGAGACGGTTCAGTCACTATCTACACTCTCGGAATACGGCCAGTTGAAGAGATAGTTGAACTCCGCAAACACTGTGGTCGTGTTTGCCACCGAAAACATATCTCACTCCCATCTCCGACAGCTGGACTATCGCATGTACTGTACTCAACATTATTCGAAACCTGGGAGCTCGAGGCAGAAATTACTATCGACCCAAGTCACTGCTTGGAAGTAGGCTTCCATATCCGCCACAATAGCGACATGTGTATATGCACTACGATCACGTTTTTTGTTCGGGAAGAGACGATTAGTATCAGCAAGGGAAGGTCAACATCTGACCCAGACGTACGCAATTGCCCCGAACAAGGTCCCTTTACACTCTTTTACGGGCTTGACAATCTGGGTGTCGAGCCCAAAGACAAATTGGAGAACTTGCGTATTCGCATAGTCTCTGACGCGGATGTCTTGGAGGTCTTTGCAAATGATCGGTTTGCCTTGGCTACGATGGTCTATTCTCCGGAAGATTGTAGGCCTGGTGGCATATCAGCATTTGCCAAGGGGGAAAGGGGGAGTGCTATTATTGAGAAGGTCAATATTTGGGATGGTTTGTCGGCTACTGGGAGATAATAAGTATCGAGAGGCATTGGAGATTGTTAGTTAAAAGTACTATCATTCAAGTTGTCTTCGTTTTGTTTTTCTTTTTTTTTCTTTTTCAAAAGAATCCAGCTTCTAAAATACGCTGTTCTAGTACTCCCTGTAGCAGCACCAAGGATGGACTCTTCCGTAGTATTGTCTGTTCGGCGCGTCCAGATGCTTGAATACATTGAGACAACTGAGGCGAACAGAGCTCACTTAAACAGGGGGTATTTGCTGCCGTCATGGCGGCCATGGAGGTAATAAAAAGACTATCTCCCAACATCAGTAAAGTTATATCCCCCAATGTCAGAAAAGCTAAACCCACCTAACAAATAATGTCCACCTGTTCACCCGGCAGTCACGGAATGCGGCAACAATACTCGGTATTAGCATCACGTAAGAATCGAAGAATCTTTGACAATGATCCAGAAGGAGGTTTGTAGCAGCTCCATCCTGCATCGCCTGATAAACCGCAGGCCAATATATGGAAAGCTTGCAGCAGTAGTACTGGACCCGTAAGAAATTTGACAGAGGACAGGATGGTATATCGACCGATTCTAATGGCTGTGACACATCGCCTTTTCCAAAACGATCCATTTCGGGTATGTAGTGGTACCATTCCTCGAGCTGGCGTTCTAGCTCCAGTGCGATACCTGGTGCATAGATGTATTTTCCAGCGGACGTCACCTGGACAGCTGTGTTACATCGATGTAGCATACGTCTCATAGCAATCTCAGTAAGGAAATATGATCGCATATTTTGCACTCTTGGATTAGTGGATGGTGCAAAATCCGGGGAATCAGGCGCGGCAATTGTTGGTGATGTACTCTCTGGCGTAAACTGCCATGTCTGGTGGCATAGTGGCAGTGGAACATGTTCATCCAGACACCAGATACCACTATTGGCAACATCCAATTGGCCGCCAATCTCGCTGTAACTCAAGTTAGTGATAAATCCTACTTGGGATGTTGTACTGCGTACTTCTCGAGTAATAGCGCACCCCAGTATGCTCGCCGAGATTGTTCAACGGCAGTTGAATCATCACCTTCCATTCCACTGGAACATGTATATCAGCTTTGCCTCACACTTCTCAGGTAGGTAGTAATCACCTCTTGATCATGTTCTGGATCTTGGAAGACGCAATCAAGCAATATTCGTGGGCTTGACAAGGCTTTAATAGACAGCAATAATACAGGCTTATCAACAACAAGCATTGGACACTGCGGACACTACACTCGGCGATGATGATTGGTAGGGAGGCAAGAGCTGTTTCAAGGTATGGGGTATCTAGGACTGTCTCATCTTCCTCTACTACATGGCCAACTGCGGCCACAAGAAGGGAAAGGCAAGATTCTGAAGAAGGATGTAAAGGACCGGAGAGTACCCGTAAGTACTCCTCCGAAAATCCCGATGGAAGAATGGGATACCAGGTGTGAACGCGAGCGGAGAATGATGCTAATGCGCTAATGTCGTAATTAGTTACGGCCACTTGTAAACATCGGCTCAACACACCTCACTGCATGCCGATGATGAACAATAAGCATCCGTGTACCTGCATTGGCATGACTTTCGGGCCCAGTAACTCGTTCTCCTCGGGTGAGGACCTGCGCGAAATTTGCATCTAGTCCAAGCGCATGCATAACAGATGGATTACCAAGTAGCTTAGAAGGCAAATCAAACGGCGAGTTTTCTTGATCTGCCGAAACATGATATTCAGTAGGCGGATCCCCGGCACAACTATCCAAGGAAATGGGCTCCGCTGGAAGCATTAAGCTGATTAGTTGATCAAGTCGTTTATTCATGGCATTCAATTCTACTTCTACACTGTTCCATATATTAGTACTGTCTTTGTGGGACAGTGAAAGCAGTTAACATACCGACTGGGGGGTTCAGCTGGGGCATCCTGGTAGAGACAGTCAAGTCCGTGGGTTTGACAGTAACGACAAGACGGCTTCTGCGAGTCACACTTGGTTCTCCGCGCTCGACAGGCGTCGCATGCCAGAGTCGTGCGTTTTCGCTTATTCTGGTGGTGTTCCATCGTGGTCATGACGTTGTATGGAAGTTGAACTAGGCATGGGATTATATCGCGGACTTAGACGAGGTCTCCGCCCTGGCAGGATCCGACAACCCCGCACTTTCGATCGCGGAGGATCGGTGCTGCTCCGCGATATAATCCCAGCAGAATTACGGGGTTTGTTTCTCGCGGAGAGAACAAGTATGTCTTGACCGTCGTCATGGTCGTCATGGGCACGAGACAGAATATGTGGCTATTAAAGGGCCCCGAAGACTCGCCTTCGCTATCCATAATTGCAAACAAATTCACTCAATCCTTTTCTCTTTGATCATACCTTCAAGATGCCCATTGGAAACGACTTATTGGCCAGCATGGCGAAGAGGAAGGTGGCTCGCAGTGCTCGCGTGGCCAGTTGGGACCAGAAGGGTCTCAACGAGGACGCCTTTGTAGTCCTGCCGGGCGAGTCAATCGTGCTGGCCGACCTCGAAGGCCCCGGTGCCATCACGCATCTTTGGTTTGTCCAAACCTGCCGCAAAATTATAGGTCCAGGCCTGATTCCTTACTCCAAGTCCGGGGTTGCGATGATGGAAATCCACAATGCGCTCGGCCTCAACTACGAAGTCAACGACCCAGATTACTATCGCAAGGTACTCATCAAGATGTACTGGGATGACTCGGAAACCCCCAACGTGATTGCACCGATCGGAGACTTCTTCTGTCTTGGCCATTCCATGGCAGCCAACTTTCAGTCACTCCCCTTCACGGTCTCAGTCAAGCCATCCGAGGAGAAAAAGTTCGGTGGTGCTGCCGCGTTCAATTGCTATCTCACCATGCCTTTCAACAAACGAGCACGCATCGAAATCGAGAATCAGAATGACGAGGCCTACTTCCAGTACTTCTATATTGACTACGAACTGTACCCGGAGCCCCTGCCCGCGGATACGCTGTACTTCCACGCACACTGGCGCCGCATGAATCCAACCAACGGATGGGCACCATCTCGTATTCAGACAAACAGCCTCGAGACGCAAGTGCCGAACCTAGACGGAAAAGATAATTATGTCATTTTAGAGACCGAGGGCGCTGGCCAATTCATCGGCTGCAACCAGTCCGTGGCCCACTTCCAAGGCACCTGGTGGGGTGAGGGCGACGATATGATCTTCATCGACGATGACACCTGGCCACCAAGCATGCACGGCACCGGCGGTGAAGACTACTTTACTCAGGGATGGGGCATGCAGAAGAACGCATACCCATTCTGCGGTACAATCATCCACGAAGAAGATGTTCCGAACTACCAGGTCAGCTACCGCTGGCATCTCACGGATCCAGTACGCTTCAATAAGAAGATCAAGGTCACCATGGAGTCTGGCCATGGCAACCATCTCCGCGATGACTGGAGTACTACCGCCTACTGGTACCAGACGCTTCCTGGTCCCAAGCTCGATATCCTGCCGGTCGAGAAGCGCCTTCCGCGTAAGCCTCAGTTCCCGCCTGCAGATGATGTGCCTGAGCCGGATGTGAGCAGCATGAGTTCTGATAAACAGGCCATGGTTAAGCAGCGCGATGAGCGGATGGAGGCGTTTGTCAAGGACCGGAATGAGTGGCTGGCACGTCGCGCGCAGGATTCTCAGGATCGGGCGCGAAGCAACGTGGAGATCTGCAAGGATATTCGACAGCGCTTCCTGCGGGGTTTGGGCGAGCAATCTTAGGAAACAGGGATTTTGTACTCATTAGTATGAAAGAAATGTATTTAAATATGTGGACCCATTTCTCTCTTTTGTAATTTCGTACTAGATAGTATCCCAAATAGCTGCCCATGGAGAGGTGAAAAGGAGCCCCGTTTCCAAAATCCATTAGAAAGATGTATGGGATCAGATTTGTTGTGGTGGTCGGAGCCTTGGTGCCTCAGGCATCAACCCTTGCTAGATAGATAGTTTGGGAGCTCGCTCCTCTTGACGAATACAACTCTCTCCCTCCTCTCTTGCCGGACCCCACTACGTAGGTTCCACCAGGTTATGAGCACCTTACCTTACCCGCTATCATCAATTTTTTATCAAGAAAAAGGAGGCATTTATCAAAAACATCAATTTCGACCGCGCAGAGAGAGTCGCGGCACACAACGACTGGATAGGGCGAGACCCACAGCGGGAGACCCCACCTTTCACCAACCAACCAATAAACGACGAGTCCGAAGTACAGCATCTATCGTGATAGTCGCCGTTTATCATCAACAAGGAGTCATCAACAAAGCGTACCTCAATACCAAGCATTTCTCACAAAAGAACCAACCAACCAACCAAAATGGCAAGGCCTCTCTGGGGACCTGGATCCGTGGGTGGTAAAGACTGGACAAGCGTGGAGGATGCCGATCAGACCACTCTGGGTGGTGATCAAGGAGAGGGACTACCAGAAATTGGCAGTTTCGTGCTCTATAAAATAGAGCCGCCGCTAAAGGAGAAAGAGGACTTCGACACTTGGTTAGACACGGTCACCAAGATCCTTCAGGGTCACAACCTCCACCGGTTGATCAATAAAGAGGTTGAAAAGCCAGACAGAGACTCCGAAAATGCAGAGAAGTGGATGAAAATCAGTATGCAAGTGAGAGCATGGCTCCGCGCTGGATTAGATCCCGAGATTGCAAAGGATATCACGTCAACTGGCGAAAGAACCACCTGGGCAGATGACTTTATGCAAGTTTGTAAGAAGCAGCTACGGGGTGAAGGACACGGAGCGTTAAGCGCAGCAATAATACGCTTCGTGCGCACAAAAAGAGAAGAGTTCTCAACAACAACTGAGTTCATACAGGCGATGAAGACACGATTCGTCACAGCAAATGACCTCAAAGCATCGTTCTGTGCCTATCACGCCATTGTGCTTATGGTAGCACAACTCTATGAGATCCCAGAGCTCCGAGGATCCATTGAAATCAAAAATAACGAACTGAAATCGATCGTGGATCCAGCAATGACACTGACCACTAATGACTTTTTCAAATACTGTCAGGAAATGATCGATAAAATCAAAGAGATCCGCCTTGATGAGGGACTCGCAGCAAGCGGGACGAACCGGAGTCAACAAACTCCAACGAAGAGCGTCTGCACCAAGAAAAGAGGATCAAGAAGCACTAAAACAACTCAATCGCTATGTGAAAGGCACAATTGATCTCGGGATACTCCTCGGAAAGGATGACACAAACCTTATTGGCTTCGTTGACGCCTCATATCAAGACTGTGAGGACGGGAAAAGCACGGAAGGATTTATCTTTTTCTACGCAGGAGGCCCAATCAGTTGGTCATCGCGAAAGGAGGATATCGTGGCAGGAAGCAGCTCCACAGCAGAGTACATCGCCTTTGACGCAGCAATCAGGGAGTGCTACTGGCTACTCAAAATACTCGAGCAATTAGGAGAGAAATAACCACTTCCAATCATGCTACACACAGACAGTGATAATGCAGTCGCGATAACGAAGAGCAATACATACACAAAAGGAGCGAAGTGGGTCAACAGAAGATATCACTTTGTCAGGGACGCAGTGCGAAATGGTATCATACAGTTGATATTAATCGCAAGCGAAGAAAACGTTGCCGATGCGCTTACAAAACCACTCGGAAGAGAGATATTTGAGCGCATGAATAAGGTAATGATGGCAAAAGAGGCTATGCAGCAAGTAAGTTAAACTGCAGGAAGCAAATTGTGAGAGAAGATCCCCTCGGGTTGTTGAGCCTGGGGGGGTGTGTTGTGGTGGTCGGAGCCTTGATGCCTCAGGCATCAACCCTTGCTAGATAGATAGTTTGGGAGCTCGCTCCTCTTGACGAATACAACTCTCTCCCTCCTCTCTTGCCGGACCCCACTACGTAGGTTCCACCAAGATTTGTGTGTAATTTCGCGCAATGCTCTCATCCCGGGAGTATCGGCCCTACTAATGTGATTGACAGCATGGGTCCCAAACCCCTTCGCTGTGCACTCTCATTGCACACTATTTAGTGTGTGAAGTCATCGTAATCGCTACTGTGCCTTACAGCAAAAAAGCTGATATGGCTGGTGCAGATCAGGAACCAAGCCTCCTCCTCGGAAATAATTCTTTCACAATCTATATATTGAGCTGAGTTGCAATTAGTGCAAGTACATATGAGGTGTGCCCGAAGCAGATACTAATTCAATTCGACCGCCTCATTTTGGGCCACGTAGCTAGGACTTTTAGGGTAAAGAGATGGATACAACGCGTCGATGTCCTTGGGCCCAAGGCGACATTGAAGTTAGCCTTGCGTTGATTTATGTCTATTATGCACTGTCGGGCCACATGCGTACCCAGACATCCCAACAATTATCCGTCAAGAGCACAAAGTCGTATACTCTTGAAGATTATGGCTTGTCTGTACCACGGGAGGATTATTTGTCAATTTACGCGTTTCATCGATCGAGCCCTTCTTGCTATGGGGCTAGACCCATCCGACGATGGTTTTTGGTTTGGTGGTGCTGGACGGATGATTGACTGTTCATGTTGTAAAGAGGCGGAAACAATATTCTTCCCCGGAGAGCCACTGACGCCTGGATCACCCGTCCAATGGCCATAACCTGTTCTTGAGGTTGGAATATATGAGTCCGGCCCCCAGCTACAGACTGACGCCCAGTGGTGGTACCCCAGCTTCGGCCATAATACACAACTTGTGGTTCTCATCTCAGTCAAGCCTAATCATGATGGCGAGATTGAGATATGGATCCCTATTGTCAACCAGAGATCTGGCCTCAACGCCAGGAACCGAAGCAACTATATCCTCGCATGCACACAATCAACCACATTAACAGATAGGGTTGTATCCGGGGATGCTATGGAACTGGATTTCTCAACATTGATGAGACGATTACCGTCTCAATTAACCTGGCAATTACACTTCATCATAATCGCAAGTTACTTGGAAGACATCCAAAGATAACGACACAAATATGACTACGCAGGACTGAAACTTCCATCCAATCCCGCTCGGCAATAACCAGTGAAAATTACCGTCCATTGCTCTCAAAAAAAAAAAAGAAGCTTTTTTCCAACTTAGAATTGCCCCGTAGCAACTAGCGCCCGACTGCCAGTCCGTGACTAAGACTTCGGTTTTCATGAAGATTGGATTAATGATTGAATGGGGAACAGGGACTTTGTAAGGAGTAGGAAGCAACAGCAAAATGTGTCTATTAGGTAGCTAAAGCAAACGCAGCGACATAGATGCCAGGGTCTAAACTCCATATTTTCTCTCTTCTTCACGCATCCCGAGGTTTTGTTTATAGCAGCTATTGCCTCATTCGCAGTTACTTTCCTGAAATGAAGAGGGACGTGTTCCATCAGCAAGACACAGATTTTGTCATGTTCGCCCTTTTACGAGGAGAGAGCGATCTGCGCGCTCATCGACCAATAGACCTCAGCCATTCGTGTCCTGTGTGCTGGACCTCTGGGTCTTCATAAACGCACTTATTCTGGAAAGCCCGGGCGTCTTTCAGGAGCTCTCCGATAGCATTGATGATGGCAGTATTCTCATCCTTGGGCTTGTTAGCTTGTACCAAAGCCGCTGCTAAATAAAGAAATGGCCGGGTAAAGGGCGGGCCCTGTTGCTCTAGGCAGGGCAAGTTGAAGGACTCTTCGAGTGCCGAGTGTATGGGTGACCGCAGCTCCTTGAATTCGGACCATGAAATGGAGGCATTGTTCATGAATTCTTCCTTCCAAGAACGCTAATCCCACATGATGCACATCTCATTCCTTGGTACAGCAAGCGCAAACATCTCAACAATAAAGTCTGCGAGCAGCGCCACCTCCCACCGGAAACGAATAACAGACTGTTTCGTCCAGCTGATATAATTTGAAAAGAAGACCGCTTAAGCCCACTTGCCAGGCTTGAGTCCAGTCCCCTGGACAAGTGCTATGAAATATCCTGGCCATCTCTTTGGTTCTCCCATGAGCAATATGAGCGGTGATGCTCTCGACGATGCTCTGGTCCCCACCAGTTTGGTTTGGCTCTCTGATAGCGAATGTCGGGTTTTGAGGATCAATGTAACCACTTGACCCAAACCCTTGCTCAAATGGTAAAATAAGAAAATGCCACCACACCGTGGACTGAAAATGGACTTGAACCTCGGTAACGTTGAAAAAGTAGGAGGATTCAGTAGTCCAACCTAACCGTAAAGCTGGATTCTCGACTGGATCCAGAAAATGCATTCAGTTTAATTGGTTTCTGTCTTGAAAGAAGCAATTATCACCCTATCGACACAACCGAAAGAACCATCAACGCAATCTGATCGAGGTGAAGGATCTGCCGAGCCCCTCGTCGACCTCGTAACCTTGAAAGAGTTTGTAACCAGGAGCAATTCCGTAACCCTCAGCACCTCCGTAACTTTCGGCCTAACCTCCAGAAGGTTGTCTTCATGGCTTAGAACCATTTTCCACGAAGTCAAGTTAAATATAATTACACAACCCCCTTCAAGACGTTTCACAATTTCAGGAACCGCCCTTAGTATTTACCAGCGAGGTGACAGGTAGAAAAAGAGAGGTTACAACCTTGGAATTTTTGCTGAGAAGCTTCATTCAAGATGGTGAGGTATAAGAGCCTCGTATTAACTCTGAAAAGGATATAGTAGTCTCTCAGTGACTTTGAAAATTCATATTGAAGTTCAAGCTAAAACTATACAGTATCTACATGAAATAGGTCAAGCTGAAATCTGGAAAGAAAAAACCCAAAATTAGAAACAAAATGTATATATATATAAATAAAGATGGAGGTCACAAGATTAATATTAGCGTGCTTGGAAGGATATGACTTACTAACTATTGAGAAGTATCAGCCCTATTTCAATGATGTGCTTGATTTAACTCTCCCTATAAAGAGACCTTTAACTTTATATATGCTAGCACGTCAAAAAAACACTGAGACGATTCATTTTCTCGCACCAAAGGTAGAGATTTTCATCAAGGCCAAATTATATCACCGGCTGACATTTGCAGATCGCGAGAGTTCCACCCGTCAATTATTGGCGAGCACTACCCCTGATATCACTTTATCGGAGTTTCTGTTACGGACATGCTAGTGACCAATCAATCGCGGGGAACACAACCACCGATGAGCCACTAAGAGCCAATCATTTTCAGACAGCAAAGAATCACGAGATGAGATATCACAAAAGTCGTGGTCTTCTCATGGTACCCTTAGGATACGAAGTAACTAGGGAATAAAGCCCGTAACTAGTAGCCGGGTAAAAGGGAATTGGGATGGTCTAATATCCGATCCTTTCTTCCGGCCAAAGAACAAAGGAAGCCACAATCCATACCGCACGACGACGGAGGCGGCGCACGCCCGGCCGATTTTAAGAAAGCTTTATAAGCGGATCAACCAATTGGAATTGCACGGTCAACCTGCTTAGTGCTATATAATTGGGTATCAGCGCAGGATTTGAAACATTGGATTCTTGGCACCTGCACGGGCAACTCAAGGCAGATTTACCCCACCCCCTTTGCGAGTTATGTTTTTGTAAATCAGCAGACATTGTCCACATCCAGATTTATGGATTCGCTGGACAGTTTAGGCCCCGAGTTTTTCTTTGTTTGTCATTCGTCGAATCAGGGGAAATGACTTTCTTCAAGCACGCAGACTACACAATCGCCTGGATATGCGCCTTGCCGCTAGAGGTGGCAGCGGCTAGGGTCATGCTAGACAAGATCCACAACCCCCTGCCTCAGCCATCAAATGACTCGAATGCCTACGTCCTTGGTGAACTGAACGGTCATTGCATTGTTGTTGCCTGCCTACCGACCGGCGTGTATGGAACGGTATCTGCTGCCACTGTTGTGTCCTACTTGCGTTCAACCTTTACTCAGGTCGAGTTTGGACTAATGGTGGGTATCGGAGGAGGGGTCCCACGCAGAAGCGATGACATCCGATTAGGTGATGTGGTAGTTTGCAAGCCGGTTGGGAAGCATAGTGGGGTGATGCAATATGATTATGGCAAGGCAGTTCAAGGCGGACAGTTCACGCCAACAGGCAGCCTGAATAAACCACCACAGGTTCTTCTGACGCACATGGCGCAACTGGAGGCAAAGCAAATAACCGAAAGAGAAGCTGTTATTTTGAGAATTGTGGAAAAGGTCCTGGAAGAAAACCCTGATATGAAGGGCAGTTTTTCGCCTCCGGATCAGCAAACCGACCTTCTCTTCTCCTCCTCCTATCATCACGCTGACAACGAAAATGATTGCGCAAACTGTGACAAAGCCAGATTAGTGCACCGACAGCCGCGTGGTACAAGGGCACCCTATATCCATTATGGGTTGATTGCATCAGGAGACCAAGTTATGAAGGATTCTGAAACTCGAGACCGTCTAGCTGAACAGTATGGGATACTCTGCTTTGAGATGGAGGCAGCAGGCCTTATGGATGGGCTTCCAACACTTGTGATACGAGGCATTTGCGACTATTGTGACTCTCATAAACTTAAAAAATGGCAACCATATGCAGCGCTTACTGCAGCAGCGTATGCAAGAATTCTTCTCTCGAGTCTTCCTGTTAGCCGAAATGTCAGCTCTGTTGTGTCTCCTTCTGGTAAGACGTCTTCCTTCTTTGACTGGCCAAAATATAAAGCTAAGTCGAGATACAGCCCCCCGTGATAATAATCTTGTGAATCCGCCTTACTTGCAAGCACTGCAATGCCCTGATCCATTTGTCGTTAAGAATCGACTGAAGGAAAGCAAGGATAAGTTGATTTTCACGGCCATTGAATGGATTTTTCAAAATCCGCAATATTGCCTTTGGCAGAAGGAAGATGATGTTCGCCTCCTTTGGATTAGGGGTGGTGCTGGTAAAGGGAAAACCATGATGACAATTGGTCTTGTTGAGCAGCTCTCGCAAGACGATTCTTCAATTGTCGTATACTTCTTCTGCCAGAATGCTGATTATGAGCTCAACTCCATTGAAGGGATCATTAAAGGCCTCATTCAGCAGCTTATACGGCAGCGGAAAGAGCTTCTGGAGTTACTTCAGCGCCGCTGGGATGAAACCCATGCATGTTTCAAAGAAAATATTTCTTCGTGGCGAGTACTCTGGGATATCTTCTTAGAAATGATAAACCATTGTATGCACCAGAAGGTGTACGTGGTCGTGGATGCTCTTGATGAGTGTCGGAACGAGGGAATGGCTGAGTTTTTGAGGATTATTGTTCGAACTGGACTTGATTATTCCAATGTTAGATGGCTGTTGACGAGTCGGCCGCTAGACGATGCTGACCGTGAATTGCTCACTACCACCGAACAGGTTGGAATCGGCTTAGAGCTTAACTCGGACCACCTCGAGGAAGCCATCAAAACCTATGTCAGGCACAAGGTCGGTGATCTCTACCCAGTTCACCGTTATGGGCAGCAAATGCCGCAAAAACTACAATCTGAACTGCTGAAACGGGCTGAAGGAACATTTTTATGGGTCGGCCTGGTATGTAAAAGGCTCGAGAGTGATGGGAGTGGTGAACGACTTCCTCCAGGTCAGGCGTTGCTGGCAATTCAAGACTTGCCACCAGGGCTGCACCCCTTTTATGAGCGCATGCTTCAGCATATTCTTAAAGGTAAAGCAGCCACTGTTCATGCCTGTCTGCGGCTCCTTAAGGTGATGATGCTGGTTTATCGGCCTCTGAAGAGGGAGGAAGTATCCAGTGTGACCGGCCTCTCTGAGAGCGAGATCAAAAGCGATCACGTAGTGGACCGATGTGCATCGTTCATCAAAATGCGAGGTACTACCATCGAATTTGTTCATCAATCATCTCGAGACTTCTTAGCTGAATTACCTCGACTCCACTCTTATGACCAATATGGACATGGGGATATTGCTTTAAGCTGTCTAGCTTATATGTCAACAATCCTAGTGCCTAACCTTGTCGGGTTACCGTTGCCTAGTTCGGGTCTACGATTAAAATGTCTGGAAGAAAGGGATTTTGGTGATAAGGGTGCAGTTCTGGAGACACTGGATTATGCTGCCACCCTCTGGGCGGAACACCTCGAAGCTGCAAAGCACACTACACTGTTGGGAAGCGCTCTCGATGACCGAGGAGAAATTATGATGTTTATCCGCCTGAAGTTTCCAGAGTGGCTGGAGTGCCTAAGCTTGCTAGGTAGGCTGCCACGCGCCATATTCTCTCTAGGGACATTAGCAAGAATTGTTGAAGTAGGTTTTGTTCCCTGGCATCGAGGATTGGTGACTAAAAATCGTTTCTTAGAACCCTTCGTTACAAGCTCTGGTGTATGACGCTAACCGTGTTTTAATGCGTCACTACCAAACAATATCAGCCTGGCCACTCCAAATGTACAGCTCTGTGATTGTTTTCAGCCCGGAAAGATGTCTTGTCAGAGATAAATATAACCTCAGGAAGGCTTCTAAGTGGTTAAGAAGAATCCCGCAAGTGGAAAGGATATGGGATCCTTTACTTCAGACTCTGGAAGGTCACTCGGGCCATGTTACAGCTGTAGCATTTTCTCCAGATGGCAAGCGGATTGTTTCAGCATCTGTTGACACAACTATCCGGCTATGGGATGTCAGCACAGGCAACTGTATAAAGATTCTAGAGGGCCACTCAGGCTGGGTTGAGGCTATAGCATTCTCCCCAGATAGCAAGCAGATTGCTTCAGCCTCCATCGATGAAACAATCCGGCTGTGGGATGCTAGTATAGGTGAACATCTGAGAACTCTGGAAGGCCACTCAAGGGGGGTCATGGCTATAGCATTCTCCCCAGATGGCAAGCAGATTGCTTCAGCCTCCATGGATAAAACAATCCGGCTATGGGATGCTAGTACAGGTGACCATCAGAAGACTCTGGAAAGCCACTCAGACGCGGTATTGGCTATAGCATTTTCTTTAGATGGTAGGAAGATGGCTTCCGCTTCCTTTGACACAACAGTCCGGCTATGGGATACTAGCACAGGCAACCATCAAAAAACTCTGGAAGGTCACTCAGCCCATGTTACAGCTGTAGCATTTTCTCCAGATAGCATGCAGATCGCTTCATCGTCTTGTGATACAACTATCCGGCTATGGGATGTCAGCACAGGCATTTGTCTAAAAACCCTAGAAGGCCATATAGGCCGGGTTTGGGGTATAGCATTCTCTCCAGATGGCAGGCAGATAGCCTCATCCTCTGGCGACAAAACAATCCGGCTATGGGATGCTAGTACAGGTGACCATCAGAAGACTCTGGAAAGCCACTCAGACGCGGTATTGGCTGTTGCATTCTCTCCAGATGGCAAGCAGATTGCTTCAGCCTCCTTTGATAAATCAATCCGGCTGTGGGATGCTAGCATAGACGATCATCAGAAGGCTCCAGATGGTCATTTGGTCCCTGTTAAGGCTGTATTATCCTATCCGGATAGCAAACAGCTATGGGGCCCGTACGCACCCGGATTTCTAAAGACTTCAAGAGGCCACTCAAACTTAGGTTGGGTAGTAGCATTCTCTCCAGATGGTAGGAAGATTGCTTCAGCCTCTGCTGACACAACCGTCCGGCTGTGGGATCCTAGCACAGGTAACTACCAGAAGACTCTAGAAGGTCATTTGGACTGGGTTAAGGCAATAGCATTCTCTCCAGATAGTAGGCAGATTGCTTCAGCCTCTGATGACAAAACAGTCCGGCTCTGGGATACAAGGACAGGCAACTATCTGAAGACTTTAGAAGGACACTTGGACTACGTTGAGGCTGTAGCATTCTCTCCGGATGGTAGGAAGATTGCTTCAGCCTCTGATGACAAAACAGTCCGGCTCTGGGATACAAGGACAGGCAGCCATCTGAAGACTCTAGACGGCCATCTAGGAACAGTTTGGGCTATAGCATTCTCTCCAGATGGCAAGCAGATCGCTTCAGCCTCTGATGACAGAACAGTCCGGCTCTGGGATACAAGGACAGGCAGCCATTTGAAAACTCTGGACGGCCACTCAGGAACAGTTTGGGCTATAGCATTCTCTCCAGATGGCAAGCAGATCGCTTCAGCCTCCAACGAAGCTATCAAACTGTGGGATGTTGATGCCTCCCTGCGCTCGGTAAGACTACTGGGAAGGTCTTTGGGCGCTCTCCGCAAATTTCGGGAATGGCGCCATGATATTGAAATGCCAAATCCAGTTACAGCTCTAAGTTTTTCAGAAGATGGTCAATTTGTCTCCACCAACCTGGGTCTTATTAAGCTGGGTGATACTGACTTCAATGGAGGCCTTTCCGTCAAAGACGGCTGGATATGCTATGGAATGGCGCCAGTATTGCGACTCCAAACAGGTCTAACGCCACGTTGTTATGATGTCCGAGGTGAGATTATTGCAATCATCTTTACAGGTGGTCTGTTTCTGTGCTTTGAGTTTGATTGTGGAGCGTTGAACCAATTATACAGCTCCTGTTACGAACAATGAAAAACTCTTATATCTCTCCAGTTCTTAATAGCTTATTCCAACAAGCAGACATGTAGCAATTAGGCCACGGTAAGTGAGATTAACACCAGAAATCTTGAACTTATTAGACTAATGCTTGGAAAGGCATTCATGATCTACTCGGAAGATCCAAGTATGCGATATTCCACGGACATCGAACAGTTGCAGGTTTCGTTGAAGCTCCCAGCCAATTGCTTGAATATTGGTGTTGGGTTCCTGAATGTTTGTAGATGCTTAGTTGCCACTATTCATACGTCTCCGATAAACAGTGGTCTTCTACTACTGTGCAGCCTCCTAAGGAGATTCCAGACGATCTGGTCCACAGCCTTATTACAGCTCAAGGGGTTTACCAAGGGAATCTCACTCTCAGACAACTTGCATTCAGCAAATTCGACATGCAAATCCACTGTCCTAGTTCCCACAAGGTCATTCAGTCAATGCGTACTGGCGAGTATAACTCGCTCCTGTAGAAAATGACACTTCTATAAGACCCCGAGAATAAGGTTAACTAGGGGAATAGACATGTTACTACTTCACACTATATGTGGGGTCAAGAAGTAAACTATTATTCCTATCTCTAGTATGTTTAATTATCGTTTACGTAGAGGTATATACTAATTATTAACTCACCTCCTAGTACCCGTATATTAGCGGCTGATATATGGCTTTCCAATTTTCACTCGAATCTAATAAGCTATGATACTGTAACGGATAAAGATCCTTACAACATAGAGACGGAGTCACCTGACCGCATCGGTCAGGTATCAGGAATGAATCGCCGAGGAATCGTCACATGGCTCCCACGTGAGCGTGGCAGTACACATAGTCGGGGATTCCCCTAAATCCCCTCTTCCTTCTGGCAAGAATTAGTCTTGGCACACACATACAATACAATTCCATTCCTCTCTAAGTCATTGTATCTTACCCGGTTGACAGGCCTTACACCTGAAAACTGTATACCTTTACAGATAGGAAATGTACCTTTTACTACACGGGCTGAATATTAAGATGAGGAATATTTAGGTGGGTGAATATCTGCCCTGAGTGCCCTGAATAGAGCGGCGAGCCGCCCACGCCCGGACCGTGAGCGCTAGGTGACCACCACCTTAGACATGCTGTTGTATGTTTTTTGCTTTCTTTATTTAATTCATTGGGAAATCCCCCTCTTGCCATATGGTCGCATCACTATTGTCTGTATTTTAGATCACACCTTTAAATTTCATTCAAACTTGACGGTTTATTACTTCTAGTAAGCTTGGTTTAACTGAACTCATATAGTTATTCTTTTGTCTAACAAGAATACGTAGTATTCCAGAACATTTACACATTAACATCTATCATTCCCTCCCCCCATGCCGTCCCTTCTCATTGATCTACTTCCATTATCAAGAAAATCCCCTCGCAGAGATCATGGTCCATTACACCGTTCTAGAGAGCTGCTATGTTATTTCCGTACTTTTAATTTGTCAAGCTTGTGTTTTACCCCATCCTTATAGCTTGTCAGCCGGAATTACACCTTTCCCGTCCCGTCATTTATATAATTTACTTTCTTGTATGCAGGAACCACCTGCAGATTACTTTCCTAAATTGGGGTTTGGAGAAGCCTACGTGAGTTCTTCTATCGCACCTTCCGCTAGCATCATAACATTAAAATCCCACCTAGATATAGCTTACTCCAGCTTAGGCATCCCACCGAGGAATATGGTATAAATCAGAAAGTCGATTAGGCGGGTTACGGATGGCTAAGCCATTAGATAACTATTTTATATTCTTAACTGTCTTAACTTAATTAAGCGAAAAGTATATTATCTTCCGGTAAGTGTTATATACTATTTTCGTTCACGGATATAGTAGAAGAATAAGTCAGTAAGCATTATATTAATGATGGTCCCACGTCCATCTAAATCGTGAAAAAGTTAGATTACTATCTATTACTTTAACTCCGTGATCCATAGGGATCTAAACCTGCAAAATAAGCTGGGGCCTAATAAGCCGTCTGTAAGCAGTTAAAGTATGCCACTCACTATGTAGAGCATATTAGCTTGGATTCGTATTCTTCTTTAAGGTAGGGGTGCTGTGTAATATTCCTTAGGTTCTTCTCCAGCCCAATAAACTTCCCGCGTTGCTACCAGAACAGCCAACCTACGATCGCAAAGCCTACGACAAAGAGAATAGGTGAGATCTGAAATTTGGTAGTCCTGTGGTTGTGTCACGGATAAACTATGTGCGATACTATATATATTGGTCCCGGGCATATCAGAGCACGAGCTCTGATATAATGGTCTTTTGGCCGAGTGAGAGAATGTGCGCTCGGGCATATCCTTTAGAATATATCAGAAAAAGTAAGGAAAGAGAAAACAAAACCACACAAGCTCACAACTCCCAAGCAAAAGGGAAATAGCTTAGGTGCATTGCCAGAGCAGCGGAAACAACGGGATCAACGACATGGGCAGAGATTGCGTGCTCAACGACGGCCTTAAAAGAAACCACGGCCCCGTGCCAAGCGTGAACCGACTCCTCCGAACCCACGAGTCGACCCCGGATCGAAGCCTCTACGGCAAGGCGATCCCAGTCGTGCACAACCGTACGAGTGTCACGAACCAAGGAAGAGCGCCGATCAGCAACCCACTGGTTATAGGAATCGTGAACGGCCTAAGAAAACGGGTCAATAGATAAATTCATAGACCGAGGTCAACCTAACTCACAAGAGGAACACGCGTGCCAGTAAGATGATGAAGATGCTTATGATTCTTTACCAGGTTATCGAACCCAGCAACAAGATCTCGAACTGCCTCCGAAACGGCCACGATCAGGTCCCAAGGCAAGGCGAACTCGACAGGGTCACCATCCCCATCACGCTGATCAAGAGAAGCACCATATTCACCCTCAGAAGTTAACCAGATGTGTTCGGACCAGGCGAGAAGAGACAGGAGCTCAAAACGGTTACCCTCAATACCCTCGGGAACCTGAAAACCAAGCAAGGTTAGAACAAAAATGCGCAGGAAACCTATCGACTCGACACCGAATACTCACAGATTCGCAAACTTTATGTTGCTTCGCACAATGGGCACACGATTTAGACTGAGCAGTATCGGAAATGCACCCAACCTTGAAGGGGTGACGAATCCCATCCCCCTTTAATTCCCAATCGCGGTTGGACACGCGCAGGCAACACATGCACCACGTATTCTTACGTGGAAGAGGAATCAACAACTTTTTGCGGCGATTCCCGGGGGATCCTGCAATTGTTGGCATGACTATTGAATCGATTCCGAAAGAACGAGAAAAGGGACAGATTCACTCTTAAGTCTGTTTTCACACAAAGAAACATTACGACTTACAGGGATGAGACCGTTACTTTGAGGACCACCATATTCTCAACTTATCTTTATCCCTGTCTTGCTAGTATTTCTCTCATCACCTTCCATGTGACAGATGGGGACATCTGCCTGGAAAAGGGAGGAATAATTGTAAAGGATAAAAGATCCTTTCAACTTGGAAACTGGAAGTCAGCTGACCTGCACTCGTCGGTATATCGGGTATTCCGATCCGCGGACGCCCACGTGACTGCCAAGAATCAGTATCGAAACAATAGTGGGTCACCTTTCCATATAGTCCAGGACCCTCTTAATTCTTGCCAGAATTAGTCTTGATCACTAAGAGACAATACATTCCATTTTTCCTCCTCCCAAGAACCATTGTATCTTATCCCATTGACAGGTCTTACACCTTTCAGTGAAACTGTATACTCTTACAGGTTGATGATGGTCCCAATCGGTTGGTTACAGTATTCTTTTCGACTATGGTGTAGACAGATTTCTAAGACAATCAATTGTTTAATTACCGGCTGTAAATCATCTCTTGTCCGTTGATCTTCATGCTTTCACCAGCATTAATTGGCCTTTAACACGCGTTGGCAACTCCTAGCACGCTATTATTTAATCCTCATTTATTTTGCAGTACAAGTGATCGTAATCTAGGGAATCCAATTTAGGGAGCGCCATTTAGATAAAGCAATATTACAAGTCGAGCTACAAGAAGATAAATATAGAACAATACGCTAGTTAATTAGACCTCGGAGAGTTCAAAGTTTAAACCTTAATTCCTAACTAAAAAGAAGGTGATCAAAGTGTGGAGCGTTCAATATGCGGAAGGCTTATGGGATATAACAAAATTATAAATCGAATTAGAAGACAACGGGGAAAGGGAAGTTTACTAGCTAGACTACAAGGAGTTTAAGTGGATTAGTAAAGTAGGAAAAGCCCGTACGAAATTCTGCGGATAACCCAAATAATGTTAATTTGATATTGTATGTCACACTAACATCACCATTCATACAACGGTTATTTGTTAGCCCGAAGCTATAAAGCAGAGAGCTTTGCGTAATCAGTTCTCACTCCCACTGCTTCATAAGGGTGTTGGCCTCAATCTCATTGTCAAAGTTGACAAGATGGGTCGAATGGCACCAGGGCTTGATCTTCTCCTCTTTGCGAATGACGCTGGAGAAAAATTCACACCACTTGATGCGTGGATAGGCCTCATTTATCTGAGTGCGAGTGTTTTTGTGGATTAGTTCACCGAAATCCTTGACGTGCGGATGGAAACCGGTATTGTCGTAAGTCGTGGCCAGCTGGATAAGTTGGCCAATGTATGTGATCGTTCCATCGACTCCCATATCCTCGTGTCGGATGATGGCTTCAGCAGCTGCCTCGGCTTGATCTGTAGTGGCGCCGAAATCCTTGAGAACATACAGGGCTTTGATTCCCCCGTAGATATCAAAGGACATCCGGGTTGCCGTCAGATTTTCCTCGGCCGTGCCGAGATCGTGTAGCAAGCATGTCAAAGCCCAAGTCACCGGGTTAAGAGCAGCAGCTTGCTCGGGGAACTGCTGCTTAGTGATGGCCATTCCTAAGCAGAGGTTAGATACGAAGCTTGGAATTACTAGAGCTATGCACCACATGCAAGCATACCATAGAAGTAGACCCTCATTGAATGGTTGAAGGTTTCGGGATGCAGGGCTTCCTTTGCATACTTCAAAGTCTTTGCAACCGTGGGGTCATCAAATGGGAATTTGATGTCACTGAGAGAGAGGGACTCCGGTTTATTGATGAAAGGCTGGTCACCAAAGATGGCGCCCGCATTGGCCGGCATGCTGGTCCAGCCATTGGCAGCGATTTCTTGGTGGCACATGGTGTAATGGAAAGAGTTGGAAGAATGAGAAAGGTTCTGAGTGGAAGTTGAAGGCAGTTGATAGCTGAGAGTGTAACCAAAAGGGACGGGATGAAGTCTTTAAATATTCGTGCGTGGATAGTTCTCGGACCCTATAAGTTTGCTGAAGTCGATTAAGGGTGGAACTATACCCGACTAGGAAGTTATGGCATGTGGGGCTTTGGTGGCAACTTGGTCATCCGGGGCAAATTTGCGATGACACATGCCATTCACAGTCTTTTCTACCTCACATGGATTATAGATACAATTCCATTTAAAATTCACTTGTGTGAAACGCCTAGACTTTACGTGCACCTTCTGTGAGAAAATTGATGGAATTTATTTTGTTTGAAGAGATGTATCTTGGGGTGCATGATAAATCAGGTACTTAAACCCCGGTAGTTAGGATGTTAGATAGAAGGTGAGTTCCATAGCTACGAATTCATCGTTAATTCGATCGAGGAAAAAAATGCCTTTGATCTCAGACGGCATACTGTCGGAGCTTCTTTGTGTGGCGCTATGACGCTCTTCACTAGATCCACACAGGACGGGATTTATCAGCATTTAGTAGTTTCGTTTCGAGGCGTTCATTGCCACTGATGGCTGGAAAAGCTCAGACTCGTTCCGGCATTCCTTTTCGTGACCAAGAAGCTCAAGGGAATTCCAGGGCCCCGTATCATCAAACAAGCAACGCTAACCACGCTGCAATCTGGGAGCAATTCGAAATTACAGAATTCAAGATATAGATGACCATAGAAGTAATACCATAGATCAAATTAGCAGCCAGCCTTGTTCTATCACATGAAATTCAGATTCCTCTGGCGCCAGATTGCTATCGAAATGCTTTCGCTTCCAATAGTCATGCAAAATTCTTGAAGCGTTTATCACATTCAAACAACAGGTCAGATTCCAAAGCATCTTTAGAGATTTAATGACCAGCTTTTGCTCGCTATGAGACTGGCATTCAAGACCGGCAATGAAGGTCGGCCACAGTAGGCACTTGAACAAAGCCGCGTCGCATTTGAGAGAGTCGATCACGTCAAGTAATCGTGACACTAACTCTTTGTTGTCAAATGCTATGGTCCTGGTTGATGTCTTGAAAGCACAAAGGACTCGGTTTCCATAGAGCACCGTGGCAGTTCTGTATGCTTGAGATAGCAAAAAAAGCTTCTGAATCTCCACTGTCGAGGAAGCTATTGGTTGCACGGAATCTGACGCCCATTTCAGACAATCAAAGTTTACTGTCAGCTCAAGCATGGTCAGAGTATTTCGTATCTGCTCGTGAAGCGAGATATCACCGTGTATGTATAAGTTCTCAATCATGTATCTTTGGTTGGAGAAGTAACGGATAGCTCCCAGAAGGAATCCAGGACATCCCAGAAAGCTTCTAATCATGGACTCTTGATACCTGCTTTCATCAAAATTGATACATAACTCAGGCCTTGACTTCGAATCCGAAAGTGCACCTCCGATGGTTGAGATACTACTACTGTCAGCGAAAAATCACGATATATATTGATGAGAGAAGAAGGAGAAGCATACAGCGAAAACTGTCGGGCGATAAATCGCCTTGTCTCCTCTACTGTCTCTCCAGGGTCGCTGTTGACATATTCACTGACACCAGGTTTCAGCAGCGAGTGAGAAAGATTGACGAGGCCTTCTGCACCATGGAGATGATATTTCCAACCGTCGATGCCAGACTCGAGGAGATCAAGGAAAATTAGAAGGAGAATAGTTGCCATTATCTTGTCCTTGTGAAAACGCTCCAGGTGGGACATTGACAATGACAATGACAATGCCTTGATAGTTTGCTTTTTGAAATTGAGTGCATCCAAATTGGCATTGACAAACCGAGGGGATAAAGCGTCATCGGCCTGATCGAATGACCGGCCTGTATTGGCGAAGTGTCGTGCCGCAACAGCAATTATACATTTTCGCAAGATTAAATCATCCATAGCGTAAGTGAGTAAAGTCCTAAACGGGTTCCTCTCACTGTCATATAGAATGTACAACTTGGCGATGCGTACGTTATCTTTTGTCTGACATTAGCGCACCCACGGGAACATTAATGTCTCTATAAACCCACAATAATCAAGGTAGAATCTCGATGACCAATCGAGATCGTGTATGCAAGGGTCTTGTAATGCGAACGGGGGAGTAATATTGGTTGCCAAAGACTTAGCGCAGGAGTGTAAGATTTGTTTCCGCTTTAGCTGCGCAACTGGATTTTTACCAGAGTCCTTAGGATCCCCTCCAAGAACACGACCGCGCATTTTACCCCGAATTGCCACACCTTCGACCCATCGTAGCGGTCTTTTTTCAAAGCATTCCAGCCCAGCTTTCTCGCACTTAGCGCAAGGGATGCTGGTTTGGTCACATTGGATAGTGCGACTGCGGCATGTCCAACATGGTGCATGCATTATGTGAAAGGTCCCTGGTGAAGAGATGAATGACGACAATCGGAAATACACGACCGTAAGATTTGAGTTCGGTGAGAAAGTTGGAGCCATAGCCGCGCGTGTCCGGTCGGAAATATAATAATCCGTGCACGATGAACACTTGTGCTTGCGAGTAGTTAGAACTTATTGACAGAAATCAAGCGTACGAACAAGGTATGGTAAAAATTGTAGATATTGGTTTAACTAAACTCATTATATACTTATTCTTTTGTCTAACAATAGTACGTAGTATTCCAGAACATTTACACATTAACATCTATCATTCCCTCCCCCCATGCCGTCCCTTCTCATTGATCTACTTCCATTATCAAGAAAATCCCCTCGCAGAGATCATGGTCCATTATACCGATCTAGAGAGCTGCTATGTTATTTCCGTACTTTTAATTTGTCAAGCTTGTGTTTTACCCCATCCTTTCTCATCAGTATCGTCGTGCACGGCACCATGAGATATGCATATTGAACATAAATGTAGGGGATCATCTCACCTATTCAGTAATTCTCAATTTACTCCATTGTGAGCTTTTATTGAAACAGTTATTTCCATTTCTCCTGTAGCACTGGCTTGGCATTCTCCGGGGTATTTCGTTGGCAACCATTTTCCGACCTAGACTTTAATATTCCCAAATTTGGCTTTTCTGAAGAATTATAACTGGCCCCACTGGTCCGATTCTGGGCTCGAATACTCGCGGCAAAAAGTGGCGCTTGTCTATTAACAGCACAAAGTAGATAACTCTTGCATTGTGGGGCTATGCATGAGTGGGAAATCGGTAGCTAAATGGGACATTAGTGCTCCGTAGTATGTACACAGCTCCACCTGTGGTTCTCAAAGTATCAGAACGAGCTATACCCACTCCAGCGAATGATACCACGCGCAGCGCAGGATCCCCGTAGATTAACCAAGCCAGTCATATCTTTGGTTCATGTAGGGGATCTGATATAGCCGATGTGTTCGACCCCCACCGGCTTCGCACTAGTATGTATGTCTCGGTAAATCGGATTCTAGGGCTGGGAACAAGGAGATCGATTAGTGTGAGACTAATTTACATAGGCTTAGCGATTTTCGTAGTGCACACAGGGATTCACATATATTCGTGATGTACGCTAATCCCAAAAAGAGTTCTTGTTTTAGAACAAATCAAATATAAAATGACTCCGGTCTAACTCCCTAAATCAGTCATCGCTCGTATGCTCCATTGGAGGTTGCCTAGTATCTGATGTAACCAAAATTTCCACCTGCTTAGTGATACCAGAAGTAGAGAAAGTAGGAGAATCAGGCGCACCTCCTATAGATGTACTAGTATGCGTGCTCCGATTTTGATCCAAAATGCGGTCGACGCTATTATTCTCAATATCAGACTTGAACTTGCGCATGCGGCGCGATTGGTTCGTCTCGTTTGGGACAGCAGCAGATTTGTGCCCATTGAAGGTCCTGCTGAGTTCGTACGAGCGGGAATATTTGGCGTTGGAGATCTTGCGCACGGAGGAGACGATCAAGGGGCGGATGCAAGGGATCGAGGAGGTGATGATGATAATGACGTTTTCGATGTATCCCCAGCGAATTAGTTCAATGCCTCCGCTAGCTCCGGTATTGGTGATGCTGGGGACGGCGTTCAGTTTGGTCGTTTTGATGATGGATGCGACCATTGCACTATAACATTGGGTTAGCATATTGTGGTTAGGCGATTTTGGTAGAGGCTGACGCTTACACAATACCCAAACTGAGAAGAACAATCAAACCGATCTTGATGCGTAGTTTCAGATTCAAGTTCCAGAACATTATTGTTGGGAAGGCAGCCAAAAACAGATCAGTGGCTGAATTGAATGTATTGGAGTAGTAGGCGAACTTGATGACTGCATTCGAGTCGCCACAGGTCGTCGCGACTGCGATTGCTGCGTCCCATAGAGCGGCCACATTGCGACATATGCTAAGTGGCAGCACGGCCGATGCAACGTTCCCGGCGAATTGTATCACCATCACAGCCCATAGCGCAGCCTGGTAGTACTTGTTGGTTCCAAGGAGGGGGAGGAGGTAGAGGATGAATGCGCAGCGGGCGAAGGTGGTGCTGAAGGTGACAATGGGCACTTGGATTGCGATGTTCTTCAAGACCGCTTCCTTGTCGTCTAGTGGTACTGTTCCCAGATCCTTGCCGAACCCATGCTTAACCGACAGGGTCAAGAATACTGTTGATACGATTGCCAAAATCTGGAGAAAATTGGAGTCAGTCTATGAGATTAACGCGCGGACTGCCAGGAAGATCTACCTCAGCGAAGATCATCAAGCCATCGTCGATGCCAAACCGTCCGATCTTGATTTTAGCAAAGATTCGTAAAATAACGATCACTGCAGCAATGACCACGGCGGCCCAGATCCCCTTCTCTAGGGCTGGACCGAGATTGGTTTGGGACATGGTATGGATATACACGGGCTAAAGGGACAGCATTGTCAAACAGGCGACCTGTCATATAAATGGATTTGCAGTTGGAGTAGTCCACGGCTCCCTTCAGCTGTAAGCCGTGAAGAACGAAGGTTAGGAACCAACAGGTGCTCTCGGTGATTAACCCCAGATAGACTTTAGTTTCCGGAACTTTGGTAAATCTGATTCATAGCCAATGGCTAGCAATGTGGAAATGAAAGCCCTAGAAATGATATGTGGTTCCATGGATTTGTTAATTAATAACCTTGGATTGAGCAAACCTTACCTTGTCTTTTCGACGATCATTTCTATTTCAGTCTATTTTAGTACATTCCAAGGTTTCCGTCAATTTCGCGAAGTTCTTCTCCAACTGCCTCCAATTTTGAGTAAGAGTGATCTCATCAGCGAATAAGGTCAGACTAAGAGTTCTGCAGGTGGTTCTTCCAAAATGATGTCAATTACACCGTTTAAAGTTGTGGTTACAAGGTTAAGATTAATCACTTATGTCATCTATAAATACCAGCATAACATATGTAAACTGCGAAATTCCAAGACGTGCGAAGCTTCAAGCCACCAAAGCATAAAATATTAAAGGTGCAATCACCACATCTCAGGCAATAGCGCTAAAGTGGAGTTCAGTGGCGCTAAATCAAAGCGCTGATTGGATTAATTTCATCTGTGTTACACTGAAAAGCTGGATCCGATCACGGCTTTTCCTAGCCTGTCCGCTTCCGAGCCGGGAAGAGACCAGAAATTGGAAGATACACAAGTGATGGCAAAAAAAAAGAATCATCTTCCTGAACTATTGGATATCCATCCGACTTCTGGCTGTGGATCCCAACTGCCGCGCAGGAACGCCTTATAACTAGATGTCTCGGTTTAATCCCGGTGGAATCCTCGTACCCACAATCGGACTAGACGCACTAGGGAACATCTCCGAATTGGGCCAATGTCAACATTTGTTTTCTATCGAGGAATGCCAAGTCCATACTTTGTATAAATAAAACAAGGTGATCGACACCTGTGCCTCCATTTTTCGACAAGCTTAACCCTTCAATCTCCTCCACCATGAAGTGGGCATTGGCTTCCCTCGTGGCTATTGCCGCACCAGCCATTGCATCGAATTGTCACTGTTTGCCGGGTGATAGCTGCTGGCCTGCTCCATCGGCTTGGGCCTCACTTAATGATACGGTCGGTGGTCGCCTGGTTACGACCGTACCAATTGGAACCCCCTGCCATGCACCCAACTACGATGCTGCTGCCTGTGCAGCGCTCCAGGCCAACTGGAACAAGCCAGAACCCCAGTAAGTGATGCTAGTCAGGGAAAATTGACATCGCTAATCGCCACCAGCCTTGATTCCTCTTCCTCGGTGATGCAGACGTACTTTGCCAACCAGACTTGCGATCCGTTTACCGCCCAGTCCAAGCCCTGCCTCCTCGGTAACTATGTGAACTACGCTGTGAACGTCTCTTCTAGCGACCAGGTCGTTGCTGCTGTGAATTTTGCCCGCGATAACAACATCCGCTTTGTTATCCGTAACACCGGCCATGAGTAAGTTGCCTCAACCCTCTTCCTACATATCCATGCTGATATGATATAGTTATCTTGGTCGTTCAACCGGTGCCGGTGCCCTCTCTGTATGGACTCACCACTTGAATGATATCGAGTACAAGGACTGGTCGAGTCCGACCTACCAGGGCCCTGCGTTTAAGGTTGCTGCCGGTGTAGTTGGCTACCAAATCCTCGAGGCCGCATCTGCCAAGGGCCTCGTCGTCGTCACTGGCGAATGCCCCACGGTCGGTCTCGCCGGTGGCTACACCCAAGGCGGCGGTCACTCCGCCCTCAGCACCAAGTTCGGTCTTGGAGCTGATAACACCCTGGAGTTCGAGGTTGTCACCGCTGCTGGTAAGCTGGTCAAGGCCTCGCGCTCCGAGAATGCCGATCTTTTCTGGGCACTGAGCGGTGGTGGTGCTGGCAACTACGGTGTTGTCATGTCCATTGTTGTCAAGGCACACAAAGACGCGCCCATTGCCGGTGCCGCTCTTCAGTTCACCGCGGCAAATATCACCACTGATACCTTCTACGAGGCGGTTTCGCAGTTCCACTCTCTATTGCCCGCCATGGTCGACCAGGGTGTTACTGTCATCTACCAGATGACTTCGAGTGTCTTCATCATCAACCCCATTACAGCCTACAACCAGACCACCGATGATGTCAAAGCCATCCTTGGGCCGTTCACCTCACAGCTCACCAAGCTTAACATCGAGTACAAAGCCAGTTTCAGCCAGTTCGACTCGTACTATGACCACTATAACAAGTACATGGGCCCTCTTCCTTGGGGTAACCTAGCCGTGGCCAGCTACCAGTACGGCGGACGTCTGATTCCCCGCAAGACTCTCGAGCAGAACCCCAACGGGATGGGCTCAGCATTGCGCAACTTGACCCAGGCGGGCGTGATTGCTGTCGGAGTGGGGATGAACGTCTCTGCCCCGGTCAACGTCTCGAATGCAGTCTTCCCAGCCCTGCGCAACGCAGCAGTGACGATGCAAATCGGCACACCGTGGAGCGAGACCGCACCATGGTCCGAGATGCTCGCAGAACAATACAAGATGACGACCGAATACGTACCTCAGCTCGAGGCTGTCACGCCAGACAGCGGCTGTTACCAGAATGAAGCTAATTTCCGCCAGCCGAACTGGCAGCAGACCTTCTTTGGAAACACCTATCCCCGTCTGCTCGCTGTCAAGCGCAAGTGGGATCCTTCGTCGTTTTTCTATGCCCTCAAGGCTGTTGGCAGTGATGTCTGGTCTGTCTCAGAGTCGGGCCGGATGTGCAAGGCTTAAGATTACTCGAGCATACCCCTGGATTTCATGACAGATGCATAATAGGATGCAATATTCCTGGTTTGGATAATAATAGTATATATTTTCTCTATAGTGAGCAGATCAGCGTGACTTGGCGGATATAACTTTTCTCAATACAATTTTCCAATCTCACCGAATTCTCTCAACAATTTTGAAGATCTAGACTGCCAAGCTCCATCTGACTCCACTTACGCTTGTTCGGACCGGAGATCAGGCACGGACTTGCACTTGCGCAGTGTGGACCTCGCTTCCAAAAATATTCTTATTGTGTTTAATGCAAATATTAATTTTCTCTGCGCTTTGTATCCGAAGCTATAATGGATGTATTATCCAGCACTTCCTCGTCGAGAATAATGGTATCTTGAAAATATGCTCAATGCTATAAGTGCAACATCTATATGCGTAAATCTATATAACTAAAATCAAATGATATCGCCCAGCAACAACCTTGGAAAGTGTACATCAAACCATTTTATATACAAACAACAAGCTTAAACTTCGGCATTGCTAGCACAAGAGAAGCTGTTGCTGGAGGCATTGTCATGAATAGCCTTGCCGGAAACGTAAAGGCCAAGACCACACATGCAACCACCAATCAGAATAATGCACACATTCACGATAGTGAGTGCAATCTTCTGAGGGGAGGAGAACCACTTGCCCTTGTTGATGTGCAACCAGTACACACCACCAAGACCGTAACTGAACCAACTAGCGAATAGCGAGCTAATCAGACTCAGCAGATCACTAAAGACAGGAACGGCATCGGCAATGATCCAGGCAATAACCCAGCAAGTTAAAGCAATGCCAACCCAGGATCCAATGGCGACCCAGTCACGCTTGTGCATGCGGTCAGTGCCACGGAACAGGCGGACGTAAATGTACTTAAGACCGATGTGGCCGTTAACGACACCAGCACCAATAATCTGCGAGAAGGTCAGCAGCCGAATATGAGATGGAGCAGATGAAGGGGGAAACATACAGTTGGGATGGCAATTCCGTAAGCGACCTTCTTGAGAATAGGACCAGCCGATCCAAGAGCGGGAGAGGTAACCTCCTGGCCAACGTAATAGTAGATCACCACGGCAGCAACGGTGTAGAAGCAAATCTCGAAAGTTTGCAGCAAGACCAGAGCCTTGGGGAAATCCCTAGGCTCCTCCATCTCAGCGAGCAGACCGAAGAAGGCCACATGGGCGCAGTAGGCAAAGACGATATTAGTGACAGCGCTAAAGGCCTGGAACAGATCGGTGTCGATGGTAGCCTTGAGGTTCTGACCACCCTGGTTCTGAACACCGACTGCGACCATGGTGATGATGACAGCAGTGACGATACTGGCGAAGGCTATAGGATGGATGGTAAATTAGCGATGAATCCCGGGCTGGCGCTGAATTCGGGGTGTACATACACATGCACGAGATGTAGGTCATGTTCTTCATCGTACGGGGCAGAGAGCAGACGAAACAGATGACGAATCCGACAGCGGTGAAAACCATGGTGCAAGTTCCGTGGTCGGTGACGGTGTTCATCATGACACTGAAAGTCAAGATGTGACTACCCATAATGAAAATTGAGAAGAGCAGCTGGCCGATACCGAACAGTTCGCGTCCGAACGTGCCGAACAGAATCTCACCAGCGTCGGCCAAGTTTTGGATATGGGGGTATCGGGCGCGGAATTGGTGAATTGTGTATCCGGTATAGGTAGCGAGAATTCCCAGTCCGATAATGAGGACGAGAGCCGGGGCAAGACCGAGCTGGGCGAGGGTCTTGGGCAAGGACAAGACACCCAGAGAGACGGATTCAGCGATCATGACTAGATAAACGGGTCAGAGTTGATCAATGGTTGTGATTATGCGCATGTGCTAGTCACTTACACATTCCCGTTTGCCTATTACCGAATTAGCCTATAATCTCGAAGGTTGTTGGTTGCATGCACTTACCACCACTTCATAGTTTTGTACTTCACAGCGGCACCCTCTTCATTTCCAAAGGCATCCTGATACTGTAACTTCTGATCTCCCAACATCTTCTTTTCATTATATCCCGACTCCGAGTCAGTCGGCTCCTGGTATAGATTTTGTCCATCGAGAATCATAATGCCGACGCGTATAGACAGTGTCGAGATGGAAATTGAGAAAAGAAAGAAAGGGAAAGCTTGTGTGTAAAGAAAAATTCACCAAGTGGATTCCTCAACGTCAACCGAGATAACCCCGGCTTACCATGGAGAGTTGGGGCGTAGAATTCTGGGGCCCTGATCTGGAAATCTCCTTATCTTGGCGATTGAATTTCAATTGCCTATTCACATTATGTTAATATTACGGCTCAAAAGAAGAGCTTTGATGCCGAGTTGCGATCCATAAAATTAAGCGTCGACAGACCCACTTCTGACCTGCGGAATGGGACTGCCCTGACCCGCCTCCCGGGTTAGTGACCAATCATGGCCTCAGCTTGAAGTTCTATTATCTAACAAGAAATACCGGACTCGCATGGCTGGCCGTGGGTAGCCGCTCATGCCGATGCTAAGCCAATCTCGAGTCTCAATGGCTTCAAACTGTTACTAAATGCCAAGATATACACTTTTTAGCAATTAATGCAGTTAAACTATATGTACTACTCTTGTACAGAAGATTGTACCTGAGAGACGGCAAAAAATGAAGGCCAAACAGGTGCCCATTGGAATACACAAAAGACCTTCAATCGAACATCTCCCAAGGCTCTTTGCCACCCAAAAAAAAAATTTGGTTTTAGCCAAGCCTTGCCAATCCCGTCTGGGCAGACATTTATGGTTCGGCTATTTTTTTCAAGCATGTCCGAAGGTTAATGTAAGCCTTGTCTCTGATGGGTACTCGGGCGTTCGGGTCTTGGATTTCTTAGTCTCGTAGCCAATAGCGCTATAATTATGCCATACCTTCCTAATTCGGACGTAAACCACATTGGGGTCAATGTTGTACTCCATCCACATTTTGGCATCTCCAAACTTCCCACCCCGGATTGCAAGCGATTCGAACACAAGTCGGATCTTAAATGGGCGGATATCTAATTCTCCGCTTTCAGCCTTCAAAAGCACTCCACCTTTTGTAGTTATGGAGTCCGTGATGTAATATAATTAAAGTGTTGATGTCGCCACACTGCTCCGCAAACTCTTTATGGAGCATGCCATCCATGACAATTCATGGACCGCTATGATCCAGGTCCCTGATTTGCATTATTCGATTTGTATTCCATAGAGTACCAGAGATCTTGCACTATGCTTTCTGGGGTACGTTATCAGTCGGGTTTGAACAGAGGTTTGCTTCCAGGGAAGATTTCTTAGCGATGGAAGCTTGGTCTGATTTGACGATAATATCGTCGAGAGGTATTGACGACAATGATATTTGCTAATGGCTGCAGGTACAAGATGATGCGCTGAAACATTCAACTGTCACGCTGGTATATACGTATTCCTAACTATGACTTACACTAATGCTGATCGGAGGAGATGCTCCATCTCTCGGAGAGACTCGGGTTTGGAAGTCACACTGGACATTAGGTAAAGAACATTGCCGAGGACGCGCGAGTGGACATTGAACTGATCACCGCCAACAGCCAGCTTCTGCTGCAGTCCCTTTGCAGCATTGGAGGTGTAGCCTGCGCGATTATTAGTTTTATCAATGCATATTTCAGGTCGCAAGAACATACCTCCACCAGCTGCATCACGGAGTGAAATACTAAGCACGGTGCCGATGGCAAACACGCTCTCCACGGAGTTCGTGGAAGACAAGTCCTGAAGTAGACCATGTGACCAGACACTCCACACATCAGGAGTCGAAGTTTCAACAGTAGGCGAGGTGCTGCGCCAGTCAGCGCGGTATGCATCCCACGATCCATCAGTATCAAGCTTAGCCATGGTCTTCAAGGAGTCAACAGCGACGGTGCATCCAACTGCATGAGCGGTGTAACTGTGACCGTGGAGGAGGGCATCGCTTTTCTCTGGACTCGAGAAAGCATCGAAGATTTCCTCGCTAGCAACAGTCGTGCAGAGCGGTACCAGCCCACCCGTGAGGAGTTTGGCGTTGACGGCGACATCGGGGTGCACACCTAAGAATGATGCGGATGTCGGGCGACCGAGACGGTACAGCCCAGTGAAGACTTCATCGAAGATGACTGGCAGGCCGGACCACGACGGAGATTGCTTCGGAGCAGGAGCGTTGGTGGAGAACAGCTCCGGGTGATCGCGAACCACATCAGTCAGGCATCTCTGGAAGAGGGGATCACTAGGAGATGGTTAGTTTATCTGTAAATGAACGATTATGCTTTTGGATGATTACCAGAAAAGCATTCCACCCGCACCGAGAATAACCGGTTCTAGGATCAATGCTCCAAACTTCACTCCTTGGCGCTGGACCAAATCTTCAATAGTGCGACGGATGTAGTCTTTGTACCGTTGGGCAGTGGCAGACCCAAGACGCTCGCTGAGATCAAAGACCGACCCCAATGAAGCGAAATCAACGTCCTCGCCGAGTTGTGTCTGCAGCTCACCGGGGATCTCAACTTTCCAAGATCCGCCAACCATCTTCACAAGAGGGAAATCGAACCAGTGGCCACGACCACGATACCACTCAACCTTCTTGTTGAATGTTGAAGGCTCCGAGCAGTCCATCACGCCGATGGTATCACCGTGGTAGCTACCCTTGAGTCCAAGAATACCAATCTGCTCCTGGCTGGCATCCCAGCCGTACCGGTCGCAAGAAGCGCGTAGACCCATCTTCACAGCAACTTCCATCCCCGTGCTTCCATTGTCTGTGTAGAAGACCTTGGTAAGTCTCGGGTTTTCGATGGTTTTCAGTAAATCATCTGCAAGCGCCAGTGCTGGCTCATGGACGGCCCCTGCGAACATGACATGTCCATACCGACCGGCGGCATATGCAGCAGATAGTGACAGCTCGGGGTTACCGTGGCCCAAGCCTTGCGTCCACCAGGATGCAGAGCCGTCGAATGTCGGGCGTAGTTCGCTTTGGGTATCTTTGAATGTGTTGGAGCCGAATGTTTGGAAGTAGTCATCATACGCCGAGTCGATGACGGTAATGTCCTTAGCCTTCATGCCTTGGTGCTGGGTAAAGGGGTACCATATCAACTCTTTCGCGCGGTCGGCCATCTCTTCGAGACGCTGAACGCGCTCGGTATTGTTGACGGACATATCTTCAAGTAGGCCCAGGATCTCGGACTCTTTTGCGGATTTTTGGTAATAGCTGAACATAGCCTCCTCGTCCCTTAATTGAGAACCGGCATCCAGTTGCGATGGCCGGGCTGGAGGTACTGGTAGCGACACCAAGGGAATACCCTTTTTCTGGAAGTAATCACGCAGGTATTCGTGGTTTTTGTAGTACTCATCTCGGAACAGGAGTACAGATGAGACATCATAACCACGGAGGAGCAACGACTCGTAGGCAGAGATCGAAGAAGATATTCCCCCTAAACGAGAGTCCGCCACCAGCACGATTGGCAGGCGGAGTGGTCGATACAAATCTGCCTGTGAATTGCCATTGGGACCAGGGGAGTGCACGCCTCCGGCAGTCTCAACCAGGGCGAAGTCAATTTCCGACCGCGCCCAGCCGGACAGCGTGTTATGTATGGATGCGAGGAGATCGTCATCTCGTGGAACCTGCACGATGAGTTTCGGGTCTCCTAATTAGGTCAATGGGCACTTACAAATTTATCCTTTGCTGCCAAATGCGGGCTCACTGGGTCATCGAATTGGTAGAGACATTTGGTGAGCGTTCCAGCACCGTAACGTTTCAAGTGTCTGCGACCGTCAGCGATAATTAAATTCAAATCGAATTCAAAATTTGCTTACCGATCGTCGGCATCATCCAGTGCCCCCGTTGACACGGGCTTGAGGAATGCGGCCTGTTGTTTCTGGCGTTGAACGGCATTACACAACACAGTGGAGATAATTGTCTTCCCCACGTCCGTGTTAGCTCCGTAGACTTGATGGGCTCGTAAGCTGCGCCAGAGTGCTGCGCCGACCGGAGGCATGATGAGATGAGGTGAAGTGAGTCACGAAGTCCAAAACAGACCTCGGGACATTGAGTTTCCCACGCCAAAATCTCCACATTTCCTGCATTTCACCAGATTCTCCCTGTTGGGTCTCTCAACGACTTGTACCTGTTGGCTTTTGGGGAATCCGTTCAATCTCAACATAAACTAAAAATAAAGCGGGCCTGTGGATAACGTGGATTAGGAACAGGTACGGGAGAATTGACATCAATTGGCATTAATTGATCATGAAAGCCGATATGACTGCTACTCCATCGGAGACATCGAGGACAGCAGCGCCAAAAACCCTCGTTGACACCCTATCCGCCGCGTTATCGCACCGGGAAGCCAAATCTGCCCGTCGGCGGCTGACCGTTTTACCCCGGACAGCTGTGGATTTCTCCTCCAATGACTTTCTGTCACTGTCAACGTCGTCTGCATACCGAGAGCGCTTTCTGGCACTTTTGAACAACACCCCGCCATCATTTCCCCTTGCCAGCGGGGGTTCTCGGCTTTTAGACGGGAATTCGGCCTACGCGGAAGAGCTCGAGAACTTTGTCGCAACATTCCATCAAGCCCCCACAGCACTTCTATTCAACTCCGGATACGACGCCAATGTCGGCGTACTATCCAGTCTTCCCCAGCCAGGCGATGTCATTTTGTACGATGAGCTTATTCACGCTAGTGCTCATGAGGGCATGCGTCTGTCGCGGGCCGGTGCTCGGAAGATGTTTGCCCACAGTTCGCCAATTGGCTTGAGAGAGGCTCTGCAGTCACAAATAGCTGAAGATTCAGCAATTGTGGAAGGCACTCGCAATGTCTTCGTGCTCATTGAGTCTATCTACAGCATGGACGGCGATGTTGCTCCCATCAAGGAGTTTATCGCGGTTGTTGATGAGCTGCTACCTCACGGTAATGGATATTTCTATGTCGACGAAGCGCATGCGACTGGTGTATTTGGACCAAGAGGTGCTGGTGTGGTTCAAGAGCTCGGTGTTCAAGATCGCATGTTCATCCGAGTGCACACATTCGGCAAGGCACTAGCGAGTCACGGAGGTTTGTTGTCTTGTCTTTTCCATCCTCCCTTGGAATACACCCGACTGACCTTTATCCAGCCATGGTTCTCTGTAGACCAGAGACAAGGGATTATCTGATCAACTATGCCCGGAGTTTGATCTATACCACCGCTCTAGGATTCCCATTCCTGGCATCGATTCGCGCATCCTATGAGCTCCTGTCATCTGGTGAAACTGAATCAGTGAGTCGATCCTGACTTCCAGACCCTACTACCCAACAGCTAACTTGGTCGCAGTTACAACGCCGGCTTCAGGAATTGATTCGCCATCTCCGACAACGGCTTGATGGCCTTCATACATACCAATCAGTCATGTTCGAAGTCGATCATTTCCCCACATCTCCCATTATCTCCCTTCGCACCTCGCAGCCACGACAGCTAGCGAGTCTCTGTCAGGAAAACGGATTCATTGTTCGAGCGATCATGCCCCCGACAATTCCCGAAGGAAAGGAGCGGGTGCGAGTGTGTTTGCATGCGGGAAACACCGAGGCAGAAATTGATGGTTTGACGCGGATGATTCAATCTTGGCTTGATCAAAGCCACAGAAATGCGTCAAAATTATAGAAGTACGAGGTACTTTGATTTGCATCTCCATAGGCATTGTCTGCTGGTAAAACTTGGAAATTTTCAACTTCAGGTAGATTTCTATTGGACCCATTGTATTTAGATTCCCATATTTCATATATATCTCACCATCGTCAATCAAGTCAGATTATAAAATTATACATATTTGCATATTCTGTTACTCAGGGGCATTTCGTTAATCTAGGAGCTCCCCCTGTTTAAAGGTATAGGTAGTTTGCACACCACTTCAGAGATATACACGAATAGAGCTATCTTTGAGTAAAAATCATGGGATTTCAAAATAAAACTGATGGTATATGTCTAATAAACAAATAATCTGTAACAAATGCAGTACAGTACCTTAAATCACATAAGCAGACGCACGCTATAGGGTAAATGCTCATTAAAATCAAGACCACCTAGACCATAGATTGCTCCACCTTTACCTCACTGCCTTGAGTATCCGAGCGGTCCATGGTAGTATAACGACTAAAATCTCTCAGACCACGATGCTCACTGCCCGGTTCATTACCCCGAGCTGCAGCCTTTTGGTCCTGGCGACGGAAGTAAACACGCTTGCACCACTTCCAGCTCTCGATGCCGAGGAAGAAAAGGATCGTCTCAACAAACACAATACCCCATTCCCAGGTGATACTGCTATGCATGAAAACGCTGTGGTTGATAACGGGGATGTAGAGGATAGGGAACGCAAGAACGAAACCAGTCATGATACCAAAGAAGAGGAACTTGTTGCGCCAGATATCATGCATCCACTGAGTATAGGGTTTCTTTGAGTTGGGCTGCATCTGGAAGAAGCTGCGACGCAAGTGCATCATCTCCCAGGCGAGGAAAAGGGCGAACCAGGTCATGCAGGTGAAGGTAGTGGCGCGGGCGCGGAAAACTGTCTCACAGTTGTAGGGTTTGTTGGGGTCGTTGTATTCTGTGTTGCATCCCATGGCGAGATCACCGTCACCCCACTTGAACATAACGAGAGAGAATGCTGACAGACAGAGGCCGGCCATCCAGACTCCGTAGACGAGGGTATCGATGATGATTTCCCAGGTAAAGATACCTTGTTTCTGTGGTTTGTTAGTAAGTTGAACTGTAAAGGAAAGGGTTTGGAGGAACTTACGCTCTGCGGTGGCCGGTCCATCACTTCGGGGGCGGCGATCTCCATTCCCAGGCCCATATCAGGAAGACCAGAGGTAATCATGATAATCCAGATGATCTCAACGGGGGAAATAGGGAAGACAGACTGGTTGCTCTCATCCTTGAAGGCCAAACCAATAAGCAGGGTGATAGCCAAAGCAACATTTTCTGCGAGAAGATGCAGAACGAATTTCTGGATGTTATCGAAAATTCGACGACCTTCTTCAATACCGTTGATAATGGAAGCAAAGTTATCATCGGACAACACTAGTTCGGAAGCATCCTTGGCCACATCAGAGCCATTCTGACCCATGGCAATACCGACATCAGCCCGCTTGAGCGAGGGAGAGTCGTTAACTCCGTCACCGGTCATAGCCACAAAGCGCCCACGACGATGTAGAGCATCGATCATGCGAACCTTCGTATTAGGTGCGCAGCGAGCAATAACCAATGGAAGGGTGGGAAGTTGATCGATCTCGTCTTCAGTCAATTTATCAAACTGGGAAGCCGTCATAACCATCGCGTCAGCAACGTCCTTAGCGATCATATCCATATTCGCAGGAATGATTCCGACTTGCGCTGCGATCGCACGCGCAGTACCGGGATGATCACCAGTAACCATATGCACGGAAATTCCAGCCTTGTAACACAGGGCAATAGCTCCAGCCGTCTCCGGACGAGGAGGATCATAGAGACCGATCAGGCCGTAGAAACACAATTCATTCTCGACCTCCTCGCGGGGCAGAGGGTCGCCACCTTCTTTTGCGGGGGAGGTGTTCTCGCGGCCGGCCATGGCGAGCACCCGGAGACCCTCTTTAGCCAAAGCCTCCATGTTCTGCAAGATTTCATCGCGGATTTCATCGTTGATAGGAACAGGGTCGGAATCAGGCTTCCATTTGATAGTGGTGCACGCGTCGAGAACACGTTCGACAGCGCCCTTGGTGAAAATCATTTCGTGGCTCTTCTCTGAGTTCTCGTCGCGCTTTGAGAAAATAACAGACATTTTCTTCACGCTTGAGTCGAATGGATACTCGGCCTTTTGTTGCCAGACCGGCTTGTCGCCCTTGGTCCATCGATCCAGACCCCAGTTAAATCGAGAGGCGAAGACCTGAATGGCAATGTCGGTGGGTTCGCCGCGAGCCTGCCATCCCTCAGTGGCACTTTGGTGAAGATGGGCCAGGTTGGCCATGGCAGTGACATTGAGGAAGGCCTTGAGCTCATCGTTGTCTTTCAACAGGTCCTCTGGCGATGCTACATCACCCTCTTCCTTCCCACCCAGTTTGACCGGAGGCTCAGCCATCAAGCTCAACTCACCGTCGGTAGGGTTGAGAGGCTCATTCGAAGCACCGACTAAGTAAGTTCCCACAGATGGAATCCAAGCCCTCTTTACGACCATGCGACCTTGGGTCAGAGTACCAGTCTTGTCTGAGCAGATATTGGTGACGGCACCGAGTGCCTCCAAGGAATCCAGTTTCCGGACAATGACATGACGCTTGACCATCTGTTTCGTTCCAACGGCCATAGTGATTGTCAACACAACCACCAAGCAAGCCGGAATCATAGCCAGACCAGTCGCGACCGCATAGATGATAACTTCGCTATCACCGCGCCAGTCATTCGACGCAGCAACAACAATCGCAAAAACAACAGCAATGGCGAAGAGTAAGAGTGCCAGCTTAGACAGTTTCCGCTGCAAAGGTGTACCAACATTAGTACCCAAGAACCGGCCGATGGCATCAGTGGTCGTCAATGTCCAAGCCTGGATATACCATCTCTTCTTTGTTTCGCCTTCAGGTCCGCGCTTAACGGGGCGACGCTTCGAGTCGGTTCCACGGAGGGCTTGAGCGATAGCTCCAATCTCGGTTCTCATTCCGGTCCCCACGACGATACCGCGAGCACGTCCTCGCGTCACAGTTGAGGAGCTGTAGGCGATGTTGAGTCTGTCGCCTGGGCCGGTGTCGACGTCAAAGATGGCATTTGCGTCTTTCTGGACCGGGAGGGACTCGCCGGTCAACAGTGCTTCATCGGTTTCGAAGTTGAATGCTTCAACGAGTCTGCGAAAGAGTTAGATTGGGGTTCTGGTATATTCTATGCGGGGGTTGCGGTACACACCTCACATCCGCAGGAACAGTGTCTCCCACTTTCAGTTCGACCATGTCACCGGGGACGATATCATTTGCGGGGATGGTTGCCGTTTTTCCATCACGGGAGACTACACCTGTAGGCGAGCTAAGGGATCGTAGCGAGTCCATGGTCTTCTCGGCAGCGTAGTCCTGGTAGACACCGACGACGATGTTCAGAGCGATGACGGCGGCGATGAAACCACTTTCGATCCAGGACTTGATGCCGAAACTGACAGCCATGGCGATGATAAGGACCTGTGATTTATTAACGATAATCCGTTGGAAGTCACTTCTGGCTTCTGACTTACCAGCATCATGGCGTTGGCGACCTGTCGAATGACAATCTTCGCCAAGGAGACGCCCTCGTCTCCTTCGAGCATATTCTGGCCATATTTCTCAACGCGCTGCTTGGCCTCTGCAGATGTCAACCCATCGTCGGAATTGGTTTGTAGTTCGCCGATGACATCTTCAAATGAGAGACTATGGGCGGGTTGGGAGAGAGGCTGTTGTGTATTGTCAGCGGGGCACTGAGGGCCTGGGCCCTTTTGGGCTTCCTGCGACATCAGGCGAACGGAGTGGTGTGTTTCTAGCTGAGTAGATTGGGCGAATTGAGTGAATTGAACGATGTACTTCTATGAGGCTCTTAAGGGGGCATCATAAAGAAGGAATGTGTAAGAGAATGACAGTCCATACACCGGAATTACTTTGAGTAATAGGTACACTTCTATGAAACAACCTTTTTTTTTTTTTCCTTCCGGGGGGATGTCTCAGAGTATAAATAAGATCACAAACTTGTCGATGGCGAACGGACGGCTGTTAAACCGGAAGTAATCTGATGGAAATGGCGTCCGACATCCGGGGAACCAGCAATCATGATAGCCTGACATCCAATCAGCTTCCATCCCCAGGTCTCGGTATTAAGATCTTTCTTGGCATGTCATGTTCAATTGCCCCATTGAGTTGATGACGCAAACGATTCTAGGCGAGGTCTCAGCCGTCGCGCACGCGACAATTCTCCGATTATGATTGGTGCGGAGGCCTCTTGGCATTTCCTTGGCTGGATAGGTCGTCGCCCTTGGTTGCTCTGGTTTATTTCCCACTTCTTGGCGCCTTGGCTCTTGGCTCTTGGAAGTTCTTGGCATTTTGGGGCTCGAGAGTCCCTCCGCTTCAAATCCACCTATTTCTCCGGGGACATTTTCTACTCTCGTGAGGCAAAAAACCGATTAAACTGGTTTTTTTTTTTTTTTTTTTGCCTCCAATAATGGGAGATCGGCTTTTATTGGATATACGGTGCCTGAATACATGATTGACCCGAATGATCCGATCCAGGTTGCACATTGTCTCACGCTACGCTATCCCTCTATTTTTATTGGGTCTATTGGGCGATATTGCAATTCTTTATTTTATTATTTTCTTCTCGTATCTTCTTCGCTTGGACCCAGAACCCATATGATCACCCACTCATGGCGGACAATTCCATGCCCCGGGAGGAGATAATCGGGGTTGTGATTGGGGCCGTTGCGCTGTTTTCCCTGATCAGCATGATTCCGGTGTGAGTACATAGGGCCGATGGTCTTGGCTCCCCCGCTTTATGCATACAAATTGTTCTCGAAGCTCTGACTTGCCGATCACTAATTTGTATTTTCGACTCAGGATGATCATGTGGCATCACCGACGACGGGCAGCCATGGGGGCAATGGCCCAAACTACGGTTCTCCCACCGGTCTATCAGGTACAGTTGCAGAACGTGTTGGGTCAACCGGTGTCTGTGGACCGGTGGTTGGAAGAACAAAACGTGCCCACCAGTGCCCAGCAATACGGCCAAGATACTTGGTAAGTGTGATATCTCAGCATTCCACCGGTCTCCGATTCCGGCTCCCCCTCCTTGAACTTCTTGGCCCTGCGGCTCGATGATGTAGTGCGGGGACACTAGGGCTAGGCTCTGGGTCCCTCCGCCCTATCGGGATCGACGAGTTCTTGTCGAGGCGGGTTCATGTTTCTGGGCAAAGTCTCGCCCGCAAATACCCCCCTGCCAATTTGCGTTCCTAGATAAACACATCGTGGTCTAATAACAGACTACGCCATCCTGGACAAATCGTCTGAATCTTCTAGAATTAAGCTAACTTTCGCCCAGCCCCATCTGTCTATCAGCACTGTCGTCATCTCCATACCTCGCCTGTCCCGATCCATCCGTTCTGGCCCGTGACCAGCATCACAACCCGACTACACGGCCAGACCCCCGCTGCTCATGCGGGGCACGGCATTGCCCACCCGGTAGCGAGGTTCTCGTACTAAATCGCTGCAAGCATGCCTTCCACCTAGATTGTCTCAAATCCTGGTTTGAATACCGTCGGTACAAGTGCCCAATCTGCCAAGCTTCGTATTCGCCAGAGGAAGAAGCACGAGGATAATTTCCGGAAAGAATGACTTCCTTCTGCATGCATACCCTCCAAAGTTTGCCCAGTGGGATCACTACAGCTTCTTGCTTTTTCTTCGCGATTTTTCTCTTCTTCGCTTTGCTTTCGCCTTTGAGTTTTTCTTTTCTGCGTCATTTTTTTCTTTAAGATATCCCTCAGCGTGACACGAAGCATGTTAATTCAGCTATTTGATCCACATTCATACATATTTTGTCCATCTCTCCAAATAGGCCTTAGGGGAAGACCTTGTTTTATGTATTCATACGCAAACATAATAGAGGGAACTACATTCACTACGGTAGTGATACAAAAAAGCCTATTCCGACCGAATGGACATTTTCATGGCGTAGTTGGACCCCTTTCAAGGGATGATCTGCTCAACACTTTCCTCCTAATGTGCTTTTCACATCATCTCCTTACACCAGGACGTATATACTAAAGTATCATGATCGTAGACTCTCTTCCGCAACAATCACATCTGAGCAATCGGGCACCGGAATAGGAAATTTATCTTAGGACCCCGCTATGGAGACAACTTTTAAACTGCTTCTCCTTTTTTTTCTCAAAACATATACAAACTCCGTACATATTGGCATCTACATCTAGACTCTCCTGGTCGGAGACGTCCTTATTATATTGCACATACCTCTATCAACACGAAAACATCGAATCCCTTCATCCGTCATTATGGACTTAACTCCCGAAGAAACCAACCTCGTCGAGATCGCAAGAACAACAATCAATGCAATCCCCAAGTCCGATGCTCACAGCGTAGCCAGCGCAGCCCTAACGGCCAATGGCCAAGTTTTCACTGGTGTGAACGTATTTCACTTTACAGGCGGACCATGTGCCGAACTCGTGGTGCTCGGTGTAGCCGCGGGTGCCGGGACTCCCCGTCTATCGCATATTGTTGCTGTCGGGGAAGACGGCCACGATGGAGTGATTCTCAATCCCTGCGGTCGGTGTCGACAGGTGCTGCATGATTTGCACCCCGGGATTCAGGTTATTGTGCAGAAGGGTGGGGAGGTGGAATCTGTCTCTATTGATGAGTTGTTGCCTTATTCTTATGAGCCTAGGGACTAAGGATTTTGTAAATATACAATATATCCATGAATACAAGCAACACACCATTAAAATACATTTCCACAACCTAGACCCTGGTCTCCATAGTCCATTAATAGCTCGAGTCAATCCAATTAGCATAATCACTACCCAAAACCGTCTTCTTCGTGACCGCCGCCGAGATCGCAGTTTCATACAGGCGCGCAGAAGTATCCGACCCATCTCCAGAATTGTTAAACTCATAGTAGAATGGTGTAGCACCCTCCGCCATTGTCGCCCATCCCTTAGGATTGATCAAACTACCCAACTTGGAGTTCTGGTAGATGACGCGAGCAAGTCCTCGCCACGGACGGCCAAGGTATACAGTGCCATCACTAGTTCCAGACGCAGCCTTAATGTTGCAGCTATCAATTGCATACCAGGCCGTGTCAGTGACTGTCTCGCGCGAGCTGGCGGTGATATAACCAGGGCCGTTGGAGACGATATCGCAGTTGCCGAACCAGGCGGAGGCGGCGCCGAAGATGTAATCCACGGATCCTAGGAATCGTTAGTGTGCAAAGGTGAGGTGGATAGATATTACAGAAAATGACTGATGACTTACCCTGAATCCTGGAGTTGATATAGTACTGTGTTCCCGACTTGGCGTACAGGGTATCCTGGTATCCAAGGAACTGGCATGCATAGAAGCCAAGTCTATCGGCATTGGCGACGAGTCTGGTATAGTGAGTAAGTAATTCAAATATCAAGGCAAGAAATGAATACTCACGCAACAGCCTGGGCACCAGTCCCGTACCCATTCACCACGTTGATGTTATACATCTTAAACCCAGCGGAGACAACATTCACAGTAGCACTCTTATCCAGTGAGCCGGCCTCAGGCGAAGAGATGGTATGGGTAATAGTAACAGTGTTCTCCTTATACGTCTGTGTATCAACAGTCTGACCATACAAAGTCAGACCACCGGCGTATTTGATAGTAATCTGCTCGTTGTATGTGCCGCTTGCGATATAGATACAAGCCGCCGCCGAGGATGAGCCGAGAGCAGTCAAGGCATCGCCGATAGTCGAGTATTTTCCACTCGAGCCGACTGTCAAGCAACCTGATGGGGCACTAGTCATGGTTGCGCGAGTGGCTAGTTCGGCGGGTGCGCCCAGAACATCTGTCCCGAGGGATAGGGCTGTGAGGAGGAGGGTGCGTAGATGCATTTGGTAGGGATTGTTGATTTACCGGGGAGAAGGGAATGATTGTCGGACTATATGCACTTTAAGATACATTATCTGAGGTGAGACTGTCATGCGAAAGTTGTTTCAAGGGTGAGGATCCTCCGTGTCCACCGGAGCTATAGTTGATGAGACATACTATTCTCCACTCCGAGGTATTTTTATAAATGAGAAGCTTTCCTCGGCCATTGCTATCTTTAGTCAGGGGTAAATGTATTTAGGGAATTTATCCCCAGCATATTAATTGTCTCATTCCTCTCAATTTGATACTTGTCTCACGGAGGTCCACAACATTCCGGAACTCGTGGCTTTAAGGGAAGTGTATATGCAGTGTAAATCATATATCCGGGGTAATCAACGTCAAAGATTCACCGGATAACAACTCAGGTAATTATTGCTGAAGAATGAAGAAATGATATTCACCGAAGAAAAATATATTCCTCGAATGACGGGGCTGACGCTAAAGCGGAGGCGTTTCAGGTTGTCTTATTTTCTCCGTTGACAAAACATTGGAGTCGTCCACATGCAAAATGTAAAACACTAGGGAGAAAAGGAGAGGAGAAAGGAGAACGGAAAAGTTATAAGAGTGATAAATTCACTAGATACGCAGTTATCCCCAGGTTATAGCTGTGATGCCCTCACTCACTTGCGCCATGTCGATAACAAGATCCCTCGCAGCCTTTGCGCTCCTCACTTCAACTCTCGCCCTATCAGACAACACAAGACCTCTCAAGGCTCGTGATTCGGTTTGCACACCATCAGCCGGTGGATCTGCCTCAATCGACGATGTTCCCGCTATCACATCGGCAATTGCCTCATGCGGCAAGGGAGGCACTATAGTTATTCCCGCCGGCAAAACCTACTACCTGAACAGCGTACTAGATTTTGCGGGATGTGTTGGTTGTGATTTCCAAGTAGAAGGACTTTTGAAATTCAGCTCATCGACTGATCTCTGGGAGGGAGAGACAGCAATGATCAATGTCAAGAATATTGATGGACTTAAAATCAGATCTTTGACGGGAAGTGGAGTTATTGACGGAAATGGGCAAAATGCGTATGCATTTCTTTCCTTTCATTGTTTCGATCCTCATTTCAGTTTACTAATATCACATGTAGATGGGACCTTTTCGCGGCTGACAGCAGCTACGCCCGCCCAACCCTCCTCTACATCACCGGCGGCTCTAACATCGAGGTATCAAACCTTCGCCAAAAAAACCCGCCCAACGTGTTCAACTCCGTCAAAGGCAACACCAAGACCGTGATATTTGCTGATCTCACAATGGATGCCACATCCAAAAGCAAGAATGAGCCGAAGAACACAGACGGCTTCGACATCGGCGCCAGCACAGACGTCGTCATCAGCAATGTGAACGTGAAGAACGACGATGACTGTGTGGCATTCAAGCCCGGTGCAGACGGTGTCACAGTCACGGATATTACCTGCACCGGAAGCCATGGACTCTCGGTAGGATCACTGGGCAAGAGTTCCGCCGACTGGGTGAAGAATGTGCACGTGTCCGGCGCGACGATGATTGACTCGACTAAAGCGGCGGGTATCAAGACGTATCCCACTGGTGGAAGTCATGGCATGTCAACAGTGAGCAATGTTACCTTCACGGGTGTTGTGGTTGATGGGTGTGACTATGCAATCCAGATTCAGAGTTGCTATGGAGAGGATGCCGATTACTGCGTGGATAATCCTGGAAATGCGGATTTGAATGGTATCGTTTTTGAGAAGTTCAGTGGCACCACGAGTGGGAAGTATAAGGCTGTTACGGGCAGTCTTGCTTGTGGATCTGGTGGAACTTGTGATGTCAAGGTTGATGCATATACTGTTAAGGCGCCATCCGGGGGTAGTGAGGTGCTGTGTGCTAATACCCCGTCGAATTTGGGGGTGACATGCACACCCGGGGCCTCTGGCTAAGAATGAAGAGACCTATGTATAGTTACGTATAGTTATGTTGTGAATGGAAGAATACTGAAGAAACACTAAAAAAGGCTCTATACATTTTGCGGTATATAAAAGATATGTTCGTCATACACGTGTGATTTCCAGCACAGCACACCAGATCACCCGTTTATTCAATTGTTTACGAGGAGGCAATCACCTTATCCTTCACGTAGAGGTCGACATACTGGTCAACATCGTAGTTCTCCAGCTGAGAGCGGTTCCAGCCCAGCTCCAGAAGCTCATCGACGCGAGCCTTGTCAAAGTGCGCCTCGAGATGACGCTTGTACTTGGCCAGAATCTCAGGCTTAGCCTCCTCGCGGCGGAGACGGTGGCCCAGAGGAGCTTCGACGACGATCTCCTCGAGGACAGTGCCGTCGTTTAGGGTAACGGTCAGCGCGTTGGGGATGGTGCGCTTGGTGGGGTCGTGGTAGTCGGTGGTGAACTTGGTGTCCTCGACACAGCGGATCTTCTTGCGGAGATCCTCCAACAGAGGGGAGGTAGCGGCCTCGGAGCCATCAGCGTAGTCGCCGGCGGTCAAGCGGCCGAAGACAAGCATGGTGGCAACCATGTACTGCACACAGTGGTCACGGTCGGCGAAGTTATCCATCTCCTTGAACTGCTTGTCAATAATGCGGATGCATGCCTCGTGTGTGCGGTTGGTGATCTCCTTGATGTCCTTGGCACTCTTGCCCATGGACGCAAGCTTAGCGTTGACCTTTTCAGCGGCCTCAATGGCAGTTTGGGAGTGGAACTCGGCTATTAAATACGAATTAGCTGCTGTCAATTTTTATACGGTGTCATTTTCTGCAAAATATCCTTGCACTTACCAGGATAGGAAACCTTGAACAGAACGTTCTCCATGACGTAACTGCCGTAGGGGCGCTGGAACTGGAACTTCTTGCCCTTGAACAGGACATCGTAGAAGCCCCAGGTGGGGGCAGAGAGAACGGTACGGAGACCACCCTCGCCCTTCTGGACTTTAAGCACCAGGTTGACAGCGCGCTGGCAGGCGTCACCGGCAGCCCACGACTTACGCGACATGGTGTTGGGCGAGTGACGGTAGGTACGGAGAGACTGGCCGTCCACCCAAGCCTGGGTAATAGCATCGGCGGTCTGTTTCTCAGTGAGGCCCATCATCTTGGAGACGACAGCGGCGGTCGCAACCTTGACGAGAACAACGTGGTCGAGGCCGACCTTGTTGTAGGAGTTCTCCAGAGCCAGGACACCCTGGATCTCATGGGCTTTGATCATGGCCTCCAAAACATCATGGATCTTCAGGATCTTGCCATTGCCAAGGTTTCCGCCGGCGCGGTTTGTGCGCGAGATCCAATCGGCCACAGCCAAGATACCACCTAGGTTGTCCGAGGGGTGACCCCACTCGGCAGCGAGCCAGCAGTCATTATAGTCGAGCCAACGGATCATAGCACCAATGTTGAAAGCGCCATTTACGGGGTCTAGTTGGTAAGGTGTGCCAAACACACGGGTACCATTGGGGACAACAGTGCCTTCCACAACGGGGCCAAGGAGCTTTGTACACTCCTTGAATTTTAGAGCCTCCAATCCACAGCCAAGGGTGTCTAAGAACACCAGACGGGCAGTGTCAAACTGTACACAACAAATTTAGAATTAGCCGGTGCTCCATGTGACCGAGACGGGCTCACTTACTGCCAAGTCGGAATCCACCTTATAGTCGTGGATATAACTGGCCATATCCTGAATTTCAGGGTCGTAGGACTTATCGGTATGAACCGCCGGGGCGGCAGACTGACGAGCGGCCATTGTAGAGAAACGGGGAGTGCGAGTGCGAGGAACAGAGAAAGGAGAGATGGAGAGGGAAGAAGCCAAAGTGGGCAATCTGGAGATGCGGGCCAAAGTGCGGGGAGACGTGTGGGTCAAGCGTCTCACTGCGGGCAGAGACATTGTGAAAGAATTGGGAATATCGAATCTGAAGATCCAATGATACAATTGGAGGGGGGGAAGATGGCTTATTTAAAAACAAATGGATGAAAGGAGGAATGTTGGGGGAAAAGGGAGAAAATGGCCGGGGTTTAGTTCCAAGCTGACTTCATCCTGCCGAGGGTCGGTTACAGTCGGTTATTACTTCACTCTACCTATTGTACATCTATTTCCATTTGTTTATGAGATTAATTACCTTGTCTACAAATTGACAGGCCAATAATTGCACTATGACTTTGTCAATTGGACGAGTTTATTGCTACATTACCGTCTTTTAAACTCCCTAGTAGAAATCCGAGTATCGGATGTAAACAAGTGAGAAACAGACAATAGCTGAAAGATGCAGCGAAAGTCGGAATGAACGCGGTCCGAATATGCAAGAAAGAACAAAAAGTAAAGAGTAGAAATCGTTGTTAGATGGAGAGCTCGCACCGAGCTCCCCTTCGCCCTCGGCTGATCTGCACGTGAGCTCGCAGATCATCACCCCAGAAGGCCACCCCCAACTTCCCAGCCTCCTCCTATTGATCTCCCTTTCTCTTCTCATCTCTATCACCATCACTCTTATAAATCAATGAAAGATTCCCATGGCCTCATTTGTATCAGTCTGACCTAGAGACTTGACGATCTCTCCATAGATAGCTTTGGCAAAGAGCGGGGGCACGGCATTCCCAATCTGCTTACGCATGAATCTCCCAGTAAACTGGAAGTCCAGAGGGAATGTCTGCAAGAGCGCCATCTCACGATTCGTATAGGGCCGGGTGCCCGAGGGGTGGTAGTTGTATTCGCCGCCCCCGCAAGTAATGGTCCTGGCCAGAGAGTTACGATCAAAAGAGGGTCGGTGGCTCAGAGCCCACCGCGCCAGGGCTCCTTCGACGTTGTGATCGTCAGCATCGGGAGGAATGTTGTCAATGGTGGATGAAATGGTCTCGCGGGGAAGTAAACCGTGACCAGGCATACCATGAGTGGGTTGGGCATAATGCGGAAGAACTTCACCAGGTCTATGGGCACGTGGTTAGATGCATTAAAATGGAAATACAAAAAGCTTCGTCTTTCACTTCACTTACCCTGCTGCAATAAGAAGCAGTCTCTTCCGCTCTTGAGGCACACCATATTCGTCACACCCCAGTACTGACCAGCGAACAGAATATCCAAACTCAACCATGTCCAGTACAACTCGGTTAAAGATAATGGGGAAGCGTTGAGGCAATCCCATGGTTTCCTCCATCGTCAACACCCGGGGTCGCGACGACTGAATCAAACTTCCAGCCGAAAATACGCACGCGGAGTTGGCGTCATCGCGAGGACAGGGCACAGTATGAGCAGGAGACCAGGTTTGGCAAGGGGGTGAGCAGTGCGCAATATCGACTCGCAGGAATTCTGACTTGTTGGTAAGGAAACTGAAAAAATCAGAATGTTCGACCTCTACGTCGTTGAAATTCAGCTGGTATGTTTCCAGTGCATGCTGGTCAATATCAACGGCCCATTGGAGCTTCATACCGGCCTGCTTAGCCCCGCAAGACACACCACCAGCACCACAATATGCGTCACCAAAGGTATACGCACGGTCAGGGGTAGTCAGATCGATCATGCCCTGTCGTTCAAGATCCTTGGCCAAGGAAGATGCACTGGCCTCACCGAAAGGCACAGTCTGGCCTCTCCATTCGTCTCGCAGCAGGTTTGCGGGCTTACCATGTCCTGGGTCTGATTCAGAGAAGGTCAGCCACTCAATGGCACACTGCTCTGCACTCAAAGGTGCATTTCCAGGGATGATCACGACTCCAGTCTGGCGAATCGTGAGCTTCAGTCGACAAGTCAGTTCTTCTCCCGGTGTGTTAAAGTCCGTTCGAAAATTCGTGAAGCAAATGGGCACAACCCGTCTGACTTTCTTGATGCTCACGTGGTCGGTGTTCTGAGTGAGCCAGACCAGTTCGTCGTTCAGTTTCGGCAGATATGTCTTGGCTTCGGGGTGAGTCGTACGGTAAAGACGCCGGCCGAAAAAACGTAGGTCATGAGGCTGAGGAATCACGTCCTCGACACGCATAAAAGACCCATCATCAAGCTCCAGAGATATTCCGGCTTTGAATACAATACCCCCAATGTTTATCTCCTTCTGCACGGTCTCTGGCGTTGGGCTGCAGCTGGCGGACTGATTGCTGATGACAGATGAGTTGCCGGAAGACCGGCCACTTGCTGAGACGTCGTCAGTGGGGATGGCGGAGGGAGCCGCAACGTGTGCCATGTCAGAGGTCAATTCTTCAATGGCCTGATCGGTCTCATCATCGCAAGTGAGGTCAATGACGACCTGCATGCTCTCAGTGGGGCGGAAGATGTGGCTGGCCTCCTGCATGGGTGAAGTGATGAAAATTGCTAACGGATCCGACATAATTATGTCGTCGTCAGGCATTGTTGGCTCATGAGTTACTGCTCGAAACTCTGCAGTACTGACAGGGATTGGGTCTCCAAAGGGAGATACCGAAATACGAGATCGATCATTGGCATCAGCCATTGGTGTGATAATTGAACGATGACAGTCTTCCATACCCAGTGTGTGCGAGGATGCAAAGAACAGGTTTGAAATCAAGATGGAGAAAAGAAAACAAGTACTGGTATCAAACCGATAGATGATCTTGAAATCTAATAGAGCCTCAAGTTCGGATGGCTTCAAAAACACATATACTGCTATAGTCGGGTATTCGAAACCAGATTTGCGCGAATGAATACAATTTGGCTCAGATAACTGTCCTGAAGAGAAGTGGCAGAAAGCTTTGCCAGATCTTCTATACATACCAAATTCCCACAGAAGCAATTCATACGGATGTCTATGTATTTCTATTTGGTCAACAAAGCAGAGGGCATGTTATTTTGTGCAGAATGAAAGACTAGCATAAAGGCATGGTATTCATTTTTTTTATCTCATTGAAGGTCGGCATGACCCTTCTAAGCTGGTATGCATATACATCTATAGTTGTATGTATCAACATCATACAGACGCTTAGCCTGTTCGGGACAGTACCTAGGGCAAAAGTGGGGCAGTCTGCTTACTAAGGATATGAGTCAGCTCCTCTCCACGGGTCACCCCCCCGAAGTCGGCCCGGGCGGAGGAGCGAGAAATTTTCATTCTGTGGGGCACAACCACCGAAGGAACACATCTGCCATGGAATATTTCTTTCCCTCTCTCTCTCTTGGGGTGGTTTTCATTTCTAGTGATGACCATTCTCTGAACTTCCCTCATTCATTTACGTGATCTGGTTTTGGTAAGTGGCATGGTTTTATTGTTTTTGGCTTTCAGCTTTATTCAAGCTTCTCACCCCCCTGTCTCTTATGATGATCTATGGTTTTTTATAGATGTTAGACTTCCTAAACAATTGTTGCGGATAAACACCTTAACTGACTTGAGACACTGCAATCTTACTATACACTGTGAATGCAATGGGTGAACACTGGTACTAACTCTCTTTGTCCATCCAGAAAGCCTATCCTCCGTCAGGATGTGTGGTATCATTGCGCTGATCCAAGCGAACCCCTCATCTGCGGCCGCCGTAGATCTGCACGAGGCTCTTTACCTTCTCCAACGTGAGTTCCGGCCAGAATCCATACACCTGCGACCGCGAGACTAAAGGTTTTGTATCACAGATCGTGGTCAGGATGCAGCCGGTATTGCAACATGTGCCTCTGGGGGTCGGATCTACCAACTCAAGGCCAATGGCATGGCTGCCAAGGTCTTCCAGGAAGGTGCTAAGGTGACCAACCTGCCCGGCTCCATGGGTATTGGCCACCTGCGGTATCCCACCGCAGGATCCAGTGCCAACGCCGAGGCCCAGCCGTTCTACGTGAACAGCCCCTACGGTATCTGCTTTGCACACAACGGTAACTTGATCAATGCCGGGGATCTCAAGAAGCACCTTGACCTTGAAGCCCACCGTCATATCAACACGGACAGTGACAGTGAGCTGATGCTCAACGTCTTCGCTGATGAGCTGAGCGAGACTAAGAAGGCCCGTGTCAACCACGAGGACCTCTTTGCCAGTTTGAGTCGCATGTACAAACGTTGCGAGGGTGGGTGGGCCTGCACTGCTATGCTTGCTGGTAAGTTGTAAATCATGTATGATTTCCTAGCCCACAGTACTAACTCCCCATCTAGGCTTTGGTATCTTGGGTTTCCGTGACTCGTACGGTATCCGCCCCCTCATTCTGGGCTCTCGTCAGTCCGTGGATGGACCTGGAATGGACTACATGATGTCTTCTGAATCAGTCGCTCTGGACCAGCTGGGTTTCAGCAACCACCGTGACATTCAGCCTGGCGAGGCGGTCATCATCGCCAAGGGTGGTGAACCGGTCTTCCGCCAAGTCGCCCCCAAGAAGGCCTACGCCCCGGACATCTTCGAGTATGTCTACTTTGCTCGCCCTGACTCTGTCATGGATGGCATCAGTGTGTACCGTAGCCGGCAACGCATGGGTGACCGTCTCGGTGCACGGATCCTGGATGTCCTGGGTCCCGAGGTTGTCAAGGACATTGACGTGGTCATCCCCATTCCTGAAACGGCGACTGTGTCCGCGACCAATGTTGCACTATACCTCAACAAGCCTTACTGCCACGGTTTCGTCAAGAACCGTTATGTCTTCCGCACTTTTATCATGCCGGAGCAAAAGACACGGCAAAGGGGTGTCCGCCGTAAGCTCAATGCCATGAAGGCTGAGTTCAAGGACCGCAACGTCCTTTTGGTTGATGACAGTATTGTTCGTGGTACTACTAGTCGTGAAATTGTCAACATGGCCCGGGAAGCCGGCGCCAAGAAGGTCTATCTTGCCAGCTGCGCACCAGAGATCACACATGCTCACATATACGGTATTGATCTTGCCTCTCCTCAAGAGTTGGTTGCGCACAATCGGAACTCGGAGGCCATCGCCAAGCACATTGGCGCAGAGGCGGTTGTCTTCCAAACTCTGCCTGATCTCAAGGACGCCTGTGCCGAGGTTGCCCGTGAGAATGGCCAGCAAGAGCCCACAAACTTCGAGGTCGGTGTGTTCTGCGGTAGCTACGTTACCCCCGTTTCATCCGGTTACTTCGAACATCTGGAGTCCGTCCGTGGCGAAGGTCGCAAGGTCAAGGCTCTTGACAAGGCCAAGGAGGCTGTCGCTAATGGCTTTGCCAATATGACCGACTTCCAGATTGCTGCCCATGGAGTCGCCATGGACACCAATGGCAAGATCATCCCTGCCACAGATAACGAGTCAGCATCTAGTGCCGCCAAACAGACCGAGCACGCCGAAGACCAAACAAACCCGAAGGTCTCGGACCGCATGGACATTAGCATCCACAACCAGGCTGATCACGAGGCATGATTATGAGCAAATCTGATTTCTTTTAATTTCTTTTTTCTCCACCATTGGCAATTTGCATTGGGTGTCTGGGCGTTTGTTTGATGGAGCATATGTGGCCGATTTGCCGCTAAATGATGTGGAAATGTTGAAATGTGGAAATGCATTGAAAATACCAATACCCGGTGTCTTGAGATATACACTTGTCAATAATTCTTAATGAAATTAAAATAAATGCAATACTCACATGCTGAAGTGCTAGTTTCCGTTTTGGTTTTTGAGTTTGAGATTCCCGAAGAGGCAGGTCACGCGCCGATGCCCTGCCCAGTGGCATCATCTCGTTCCCATCTTGACCCACATCGGCATTGAATCAGGCTTAACCTTTTGCCTCGTTGCTAAAATGAATTGATACACCTCGATACATCTTGTATCGTGCACGTTGCTATCTCCGTGCAACATTAAACGAAATCGACGCTTGCTGGCCCTCTGACCGGATCGTCTTATCATGGAACGCCGCATTACTCGCTCTGCAGCACGGGCTGCAACCGCAATGATTGCGGGAGAAGAAAACAGCCCTTCTATTACTCAAGCATCAAGCACTACTAAAGTGAACAAACGAAAGCATCTCAACCCCACCGACACTTCCAATGCCCCTAATACCCTGGATAAACTCAAAATTAACACAATCACGGAGTTAAAATCCCCCAAATATCCCAATCAAGCAATCAAGCAAGAAAAGCCAGTGGTGCGCCCAGCCTTGTTTGATGAACTCCCTCACAATCTAGGATCTGTGCCGGTCCCATTGTCTGTGGCAACAGAACCCTCGGCCCAAGTTGCTGGATCTGGCAAGGAAAACCAAACTTTCAAGGGCAAATCGGTTGACAATCTGGCTCCTGAGCTCCAAGACACTGTGAACAAGGCTACAACCCAGTCTAAGAAAGAACCTAAGATTCCAACTACCACAACCGGCCGCAAGCCAAAGAAGAATACTTATGGCCTGACGCCCGGTATTTCTCCTTTTCCCGAACTAGTTCGACCAACCACCGAGGAGTGTGAAGATGTCAATCGGCTGTTGTCCAGCATTCACGGTGTAGTCACTGCTCCAATAACCATCCCTGAGCCCTCCCTGACGGTCACCGGGTGTGGTGAGGTCCCATCTGTTCTGGATGCTTTGATCCGTACTCTTCTCAGTGGTGCCACCACGGGCAACAATGCCGCCAGGGCCTTCGGTGGGCTTGTGCAACGATTTGGCATTCTTGCAGAAGGCATCGGCAAAGGAAGTGTGAATTGGGATGCCGTACGACAGGCTACTGTGAAAGATGTATTTGAAGCGATCAAAAGCGGCGGCTTGGCCGACATCAAAAGCAAGAACCTCAAGGCGATCCTTGACATAGTCCACGAGGACAACCAGGCGCGCCGAGCTACATTATTAGATTCTGAGTCCAAGAACGACTCAATATCTAAGCCGGTCCCTGAAAAGGCTGAAAAGGACAAGCAATACGAGATTGCCTGTGCAGATCAAAACTTCCTCTCCCTCAACCACCTCCACAATCTCACCACTGAAGAAGCCATGACGGATCTGATCAAGTACCCCGGAATCGGACCCAAGACAGCCGCCTGTGTGATCCTGTTCTGCCTCCAGCGGCCCTGTTTCGCCGTTGACACGCACATATTCCGGCTCTGTCGCTGGCTCGGATGGGTTCCTGCACGTGCAAACGAAGTAAGCGCCTTCAGCCACCTAGAAGTGCGCATCCCCGACCACTTGAAGTATTCGCTTCACCAGCTGTTCATCCGGCATGGTAAGACCTGCCCCCGGTGCCGAGCTGCTACCGGCCAGTCTAGTGCTGGCTGGGAGGACGGATGTGTCATAGATCACCTGTTAACTCGTGACGGGAAGCGCAAGGGCAATGGTCCGACTGTGGTTTCTAAGAAAGCAGCTGCTAAGAGCGCGGCTGGTAAACGCAAGAGAAGGAACCAGGACTCCGAGGAGACCGAGGAAAGCGAGAGTTCGCTTTCCGACGAAACAAGTGACGACTGAACGCATTCATGATAACGAAATTATGTGAATTGAAGGTGGAATCTTTATGAAATGATCGCATGGAGCTACGAGGATAAACGACTTTGAGTCTAATATATGTACTCTATAATATTATCTATTTACCATTGACGTTGCTCTCAACACAAATATATTAGTATTTATTGTGCAAAGCACAGCCCATGAATATCATTCAGGTAAATTAAAAATAGAAAACGCGGGCAATCAAGTAAAGGGGTATCATAGGGGATAAAAGCATAAAAAGGCAATCTGAAAGCAGGAGTAAGGGCAAAACAAGGACACCACACGAGAACCAAAGGCAGTCAGTCTATCATGCCAAGGCACCGTCGCGTGGAGGATACCACAGGTAACCTAGTGGACGGATTCATCACCATCCTAAAGAATCCCGCAACCGAGAAAACAGCTCCAGTTCCATGCGCTCAGTCGGAATTGGGCCTTGAAGGATTTATTTCATCATATCAGTGCCCGGGGGAAATCGTGCTCCAAGATGGGCTCGCCAGGCCCCTTCATGTTGGCAAGCACAGACTGGCGGAAATGCCAACGAAGTAATTCATCTGCGACACTGTCAGGATTGTTCGGATATCGCCACACGATATCTAGTACTCGACCATCGGCATTCCAGTAATTGGCACTTAAATCAGTGATCTTATAGCAATCCTAAATATTATGTACCTTAGCAACCATTCATCGCTTACTCAAGGTATAGTAAATTTACTTACGTCTGTCTGGGTTAATGGAAACGAGATAGCTATCGAATAGCTGGTGCGTCTGTGCTGAGAGTAATAGGCCGTTCTGTGCTGAGTTGACTGAGTGTCGTCCGGGATGCGTAATAAAACGGTTGAAATCGCACTAGCGCCAGAGTTCCCTGCGCTCCATAAGGAATACGTGTGCCGCTTTGGCTACGGGAGTAGACTCGTCGCACGCAATCCTCTTCCGTCAGTTTAATCTCACCACCTAATAGAGTTAGCCTCATTGTTTCATTTATCTTCCCAAAACAAAGACTCACCTCAAGGACAAACGATATCGTAGTCGAGTCACCTTCTGTTAGCTGATCCGTATTCATTGGCATCCGTTCTCCGGTCTCTCCAAAGTGGATAGAAATCGGTTCATCGACGACGAGGATGACATCCATTAGCATGTGGAAAAAATTAGCGTTTGAGATAGATCCATTCTGTCGAACGCCCCCAAGATGAGCACCCGTTGAACCATTGTAAAAGTTCACATTCCGTCTACTGGAGCGAGACATCTTAGTGAAGGGTACGAAGTAGTTGATTGGGGTCAAAGCGTGGAGAAGTGGAGAATGGAGAATCCCTCAAAAGCGAATGAACTTATTCATTGGTCAGTCACGTGATCAACACATGTCAAAATAGCTGGCTCTCTGGGCTCTCTGGGCTCTCTGGGCTCTCTGAATCTCTGGCTCTCTGACTCGAAGTTCATAAAAGCAGCTAAAAAGAAAGCTCCACCGGACGGGGAATAATATGGTGGAGTGACCTGGATGGCACGACTGGACACTTGGCCCGGTTATCGCCTTATCGCAAACACAAAAAGTGTCCAGGAACTCTTACTCTCCTAATACTTTCCAATTGTCCAATTGCACCAATTTCCACCATGGATTGTCTGGCATCCCACATTCCGCCAGCGCTGCGCAGTCTGCTGGATGCCTACGCGCCTCCCGGGTCGGCAGAATATGCCCCGTACATCGGAGTCGCGTTGACCTCCCTTGTCGCCGTGTACGTGGGGTACCTCTACCTCCAGAGCTGGAGAGAGGCAGCAGTCGTTTTCAATGTTCCGATTCCATCCGAAGTGCGCAACAGTGGGTCAATCAAAACATGGGATGAGGTTCAGGGACAGCAGAAAATGGTATTGCAGGATCAAGCTCGGGGAGTGAGTTAACCAACCTGGTCTTTTGGATTGGGTCCATTTGTGACTTATTTTCTTATTCTTGAGCTAACTGCTGGTCTAATACACAGAAATGGAACCATCAACTGATTATGAGCTACTGTCCTGCCGATGGGAGGGTGCTCGGTAACGGAATCAAGCCTGCCACAGTCGACGATGTCAACAAGGCCGTTCGGGTTGCAGGAGCTGCTCAGTCAGAATGGGCAAAGACTACATTTGCGGAGCGCAGAAAGGTTCTGCGGACACTGTTGAAGTATGTGGATTGGCAGATTTGCTCGCCCCGGTGAAACTGTTGCGCATTGCCTAGCTACGGCACCCCTAAGGCTTGTCAACTAACATCTCACAGATATGTCCTAGACCACCAAGAAGATCTCGTTACCGCATGTTGTCTCGATTCGGGTAAAACAAAAGTTGATGGCTCATTCGGCGAGATCCTTGTGACAGTGGAAAAGCTCAAGTGGACAATCGATCATGGCGAGAAGGCACTGTTACCAGAGCGACGGCCGACCAACTTGCTAATGATGTACAAGAATAACACGGTCACGTACGAACCATTGGGCGTAGTGGGTGCCTGTGTGTCTTGGAACTACCCGTTACACAACTTTATTGGTCCGATCATCAGCGCGCTGTTTACCGGTAACGCAATTGTTATTAAACCATCTGAGCAAACCGCATGGTCTGCAATCTATTTCCTCGAGATGGTGCGCGGCGCGCTCTCTAGCTGTGGCCACTCGCGCGATCTAGTCCAGATGGTAGTCTGTCTACCCAATGTTGCCAATGCATTCACTTCCCACCCTGATATTGCGCATATAACCTTCATTGGATCCCGGCCCGTCGCCCACCACGTCTGCGCATCAGCAGCCAAGTCACTCATCCCCGTATGTGTCGAGCTAGGCGGCAAAGACCCCGCTGTGATCCTGGATGACTCCCGCACTCTCCGCAATTTATCATCCATTGCGTCTCTCCTCATGCGCGGTGTCTTCCAATCATCCGGCCAGAACTGCATCGGCATCGAGCGTATCATCGCCCTCCCCAGCGCATACGACCAACTCATCGAGATTGTCACACCACGTATTCAGAAGCTCCACCTCGGCTCTATCCTCCTCGACACCGCAACCCCAGACGTTGGTGCGATGATCTCACCTGTCTCCTTCGCCAACCTCGAGACACTCATCAACGAAGCCGTGCAACAAGGCGCACGCCTCCTCGCTGGCGGCACCGAACACAAACACCCAGTCCACCAACACGGCCACTACTTCACACCAACCCTGCTAGTGGACGTGACACGCGACATGAGGATCGCGCAAACAGAGCTCTTCGCCCCAGTCTTCCTCATGATGCGCGCCGAGTCCGTATCTGACGCAATCGCCATCTCAAACTCAACCCCATATGCACTAGGCGCCAGCATCTTCGGGTACCGACAAAAGGACGTGCAAGCCTGCGTGTCGAAAATATCCGCCGGAATGGTAGCGATCAATGACTTCGGTACCTTTTACACTGTGCAGCTGCCATTTGGCGGTGTCCGCGGATCTGGGTATGGCCGGTTTGCGGGCGAGGAAGGTCTGCGCGGTCTGTGCAATCTCAAGGCTATTTGCGCTGATCGGTTCCCTACTTTGATTGGCACCAGTATCCCCCCGCGCCTGGACTATCCTATTCAGGACCGGGAGAACGCGGGGGATGCGAGGGGTGGGATCGCGGCTTGGGAGGTGTGTAAGGGTATTGTTGAGACGGGATATCAGTTGACGCTGGGTGGGCGCATTGCTGGTATTCTGCGGTTGTTGAGCAACTTGTAATTGGTTTGCTGTTCGGAAATCATTTAAAATTCTTGTTTCATATTGATATTTTGTACTCTAATACTGCAGTTATATCAGCTGGACGAACCTAAGCGCTCTGACTAGCTCGCTAAGCACGACCTGATTATCACATCAGCTCAAGGACTTGCTCGCTAGAGCAAGACGCGGGAGCAGCTAAGGTAGCAGCTCACCTCAATAAAATGCACCACGCGAGCCCTATCCAAGTGTACACCAGAACTCCTAACCATTGTCCCCTTAACGAAAGGCTGGCGTTATCAATTTGGCGGTCGATCCTAGTTGTTTCACCTCAAGCTGAGAGGCAAATTGGTAGTGGGGCCATGGTTTTACTACTCTGCGGCTATACCACTATTCAACTCGCCGAGTCTTGCATCCACGATACCGTCTCTATATAGTTGCGGGAAATATCCAACCCTCAATTTTTGGTTCTATAATATTTAGGAAGATCTCAGAAACCCATAATTGAGTGGTTTATAAATCCAGTTTATTGTTTTATTCATATTTTTTTCGCCTAAATAGCTAAGTAAATCCTGCAGTGCTACTATACTACATGTATAAATGAAACCAGATACTCAACCTTAGCCCGTACAGTCGCAAGATGAAGCCCCTACTGTGGCTCTAATCGGGCCCGGCTGGGCTTGGCTTGGCCCGTGACAGTACCCAGATGGACGAGACCTGGCGGCTGACTCACCATCTATTGTGATGCATTCGACCCTGGCTCCGAGCTATTTTACTAGCACATGCCCCAGAATAGATTGGAAAGACCTGTACTTTGACTCAGACATTGTCGCATATATGATAAATCGCCAATCAGCATCCCGAGCCTCTCTAGCCTGTTGGCCATGCCGGACTCAGCATCTCAAATGCGACGCCGCACTCCCCATATGTGCGCGATGTCAAACGCTGATGAAAACGTGCTCATACCCCGAATCACGACGTAGCGCTAGATACAAGGCCGCGCACTCCAGGAGAAAACAGCCTACAATATCATGCCTTGCCTCTCATGTGTTGACACCGTCCGATACCCGTGCATCCGTGTCTGGGGAAGACCAGACATCAGTCTTCATCCCATCCCGGGTACCACTCGCCTCAGCCACCTCAGTTGAGAACAGCATGGACGTGGACAACACCCTATTGGACTTATACTACGAATACTTTCATCGCAGCCATCCATTTGTCCTGCCGCGGCCCAATCTTCAAGCGAAGCTAGCGTTGGAATGCTCCAGCATACGGGCGCTGCTCGCCGTCATGCAATGCATTGGTTCATCTTACGGGGAGTCTTCCTTGCGAAGGGAATGCCTAGCAGACGAGCAAATCGTTGACGTGGTAGACGGATTCGTGGTTCAAACGACACTATTAATGGCGCTGGCCAAGAGCATGTGTGCTGAGCGGGCTGCCTCCGAGACGCTTCTGGAAAAAGCAATCGAGCAAGCGAGGCTGATCGGGATGCACACCAAAGCTTTCGCCGATGTGGCCGCCGAGAACGACCCTACGCTCGCCGAGAGCTGGAGGCGGACATGGTGGATGCTCTACTTGGCTGACCAGAACTTTTCCGTTATTCGGTATGACTTCATTACATCGATTTATGATACAGACCACGATGTCGACATACCTTGTGATGACCATGATTACTGCTCCACGGTATTGTTTCTGTATAACGTGATATATCTTTCGATTACTGAACAGTCGAGCCCTAGAATATACCGCAAACGACCCTCTCCTACACCGATTACCGAAACCGAGAGTACGCGCTAGAGACCACAAGCTTTTCATCCTTTGCCTATCTTATCGATGCAACGCGAATCTTTGTCTCCTCATTGAGAGTGGCTACGCAATACGAAAACCTGCAAAAGGCGGAACTCTCCTGTAGCGACCTGGAGGCTTCTATCGTTGGTTGGTTTATCATGCTTCCGCCCGACAAATGGGAGCTTGCCGTACAGCCAGTTCTCTTAGATCAGCTCATCTTCCAAGCCCACATGATGATGTATACGTATGCATCCCCAAAGGAACACTACTCGATGCTTATACTAACAATATAGAGCTCTGGCGTATATCCATCGGCCATTATCGAACCTCCAACACGATCCCGCCGAAGACTTGTCAAGCTGTGGCACACCTCCGCCGCCTCTAGTTCCCAGCATGATAACTACGGGTGCGTTCAACCATAGAACGCACTCGGACAAGCTGTTCCAAGCCGTCCGCAATCAAAACCAGTGCTTGACCCTCTTACCTTTAGGTGCCGCCCAGCTTTCGCCGTTTCTCATTTGCATGATAGCGTGCTGCACAATTGCCTACCTGGTGGCCTGCAAGTCGGGATTCACGCCGGAGGAAGTTGAGGTGGCGCGATCGCGTATACGTGTCTGCCTGGGTACGCTCAAGCATTATGAAAATATCTGGCCCAGAGCCAAGAATATCTTGCGTGAGCTGCGAGTCATCGCCAATGCTCTTATGCGAGAGGATGCGGTCCCTCGACCTCTAGTCGGATTTGACACTCTCTCTGAACAGGATGCGATATTTTCCAATATATTTGACGGAGAATGGTTTAATGCATTAGATACCATGGCCTAAGGCAATCCTATTAGCGCATTTCCGTCAAAGTACCATATACATACACCTCCACCTTCGCTCAAGGTGCGACGTGGAACAAATCGGAGCTAAGACTGTCTTAATTGATAAAGGCTTTTTTCAGGACATCGAGGACAAAATAAAGCTGGGATGCGTGCACTATGGTAGTTCTGGGACTAGTAATGTAAGTCTAGCATTCGCACTTTGAGAACGTGCCATAAGCCACTCGGGTAACTGTGCTCCCGCTTGAGCCCCGACGCAAACAAACCAAAGCCGTGGATGGAGGTCGTAAAGTAAAAAAAGGCTGGCCCCTTATTCCTGTGCAAGAATAAGGCAGCCTTGATGGATGTATAGATTCTGTGGCGGCGTGACTGTGTCGTGGGCGTGGTAACCCCGAATAGCCTAATTGCGGGTCACTGAAAGTCCGACATTGGGATGATCCCGAATTGCCTAACCGGAGAATGCTAGGAAATATTCTCTTATTTATTGGCGCAGCATTCGAGTTTCTGTCAATTCAATTATCATGTTCGTCGGCGCAGTCGAGACATACACAGAGAAACAACATGGCGTATCTCCTTCGGACAACAGCACTCGGTGCATTTGCACGACTAGTTACGGGGAACAAAGTCATGGTATTTCCAAGCGAAAAGCGTAAGTACTGTACTGGCATGAACTCCAGTTTCGCTGAGAACAAGGAGGGGAATGAGCAACCTTGGATTCCAGTGACATGGTGCGTGACCGTTTTTTTCGTCCTGTTCGGGCCTGCAGCGGTGGCGTGTATGCTTACACGGCAAATAGGGACTCTGATGAGGACGTAGAGAGCCCTCACAACTGGTCGACAACAAGGAAGGTGGCGGTGTCGTCTCTTATATGGTAAGTCAGATGAACAACCCGTTAGGCTGGCCGACTGTTAATCGATGTGCTGGTAGTATCTACACGTTCACGGTGTACTGCGGATCATCAATATACGTCCCAAGCGAAAAGTACGTTAACAAACATCTACCATGTTGACAAAAGATTTGTGTTGTTGACTTGACACAGGCAAGTAATGGAAGAGTTTGGCGTTTCCGAGGCCGTCGCCTCCTTGGGACTGGCTCTCTATGTCTTCGGGTGTGAGTGTTGTTGATTTGTGTATCTTTAAACGGAGGTGAAGCTACTTGACGAAGTACTGACCTAGGGTTTTAGACGGCATCGGCCCCCTCCTCTTCTCTCCGCTGAGTGAGATTCCGTATATTGGCCGGAATCCCGTCTACATCATCACATTTGCAATCTTCATTGTCCTGTCGGTCATAGCTGCGATTTGCAAAAGCTTTGTAGGGTTCCTCGTCTTGCGCTTCCTACAGGGCTTCTTCGGCAGTCCTTGTTTGGCGACCGGGGCAGCGTCCCTGAGTGACATGGTATGCTCGACGGCACATACAACCATACCAAGGCTGACCGAGAACTGTAGTTTTCCGTCATATACATGCCGTACGCCCTGGTGGCTTGGTCTGGTGCCATGTACTGCGGCCCTGCGCTTGGCCCGGTGCTATCTGCATTCTCCGTATCTGTCAAAGGGTAAGGCTCCTTGTAGCTAGCCATGGGAAGATATATACTAACGTGAAAATTGCTAGTTGGCGCTGGTCGATGTGGGAGATAGTCTGGCTCGCAGGCTTCATCTTCATCCTCCTTGTCTTATTTCTTCCAGAGACATCGACGCCAACGCTGCTGTTCTATAAGGCCAAGCGTCTCCGGCGAGAGACCGGTTCGGACCGATTTGTCACCATCGATTCCTTGCGGTCTAAGGGCGTCGCACGCAGCCAAGTGGTAAAGCTTGCGCTCATCAAGCCGTTTGAGATCACCCTCAAGGATCCTGCCATTGCATTTGCGAATTTCTATGTGAGATTCACTTTTTTACCTCACAGCTCGCGCTGTACTGGATATTGCGACGATTTACTGACGGAAGACTTAGACCTCTCTTACATACGGCATCTACTACTCCTTCTTCGAAGTAATCCCTATTGTATACCCCAAAGAATACGGCTTCAACAATGGCGAGACTGGTGCCGTATTTGTCTGTGTCCTCATCGCATGCATAATCGGCGCAATTTGGTACTGCACCTGGTACCGTGTCTTCGTCCAGCGCCGCTTCCAGCGGCTGGGCACTTTCGATTCCCAGGAGACATTTCTGCGCCCCGGCCTCGTGGGCGTGTTGGGCGTAACACTCGGCATGTTTCTCTTCGGATGGGCAGCTCGTGCGTCGGTTCCCTGGCCCGTGCCGACACTCGGCGTCGTCTTGTTTTGCGAGTGCTCGTTTGTTGTAGGACTGGGCATCTTCCTACATCTCCCGTTGAGTTATCCGGAGTACGCGGCGAGCCTGTTTGCGGCTAATGACGCCCTGCGAAGCTCGTTTGCAGCGGGTGCGGTGCTTTTTGGGCGGCCGCTATACTTGAACTTGGGGGTGGGAAAGGGCTGTACCTTGCTTGGAGGGCTAACCATCCCGCTGGTGGTAGGATTCTGGTATTTGTTCATGTATGGGGGCAAGTTGAGGAAGAAGAGCAAGTTTACTGTCCATGCGTAGACGGATGGACATCTTCCCATAGTTTTCTGTCGAATGCCGAGATTGAAAAAAAGTATGAAAAGCATGACAGCGTATATTCCATTATCTGCAAGGTCGAGCTCCACTACGGATACTGTCCTGTGTACGCAACATCTGTTTGCCATTTACCATTCAATCTCAAGGCCATCATACTTGTGCAGTCCTTTGGTCTCCTCCCAACCCAGCACATGAATATTTAGAAACTTTCCATTGAGAGCTTTTCTATCTTTCGAGAGAAGGTCCAGCACTGAGACTGTCAGGGTCCAACACCTCGAGGTTCACCAGAACCACACTACCTTCCGATTGGGAGACGATCTCTTGCAACGCGGGCGGAGGCGAGGAGCGAAGGGTGGCGAAAATAGTTGAAATCTCGCTGGCCGGCTTTTGGCTCAGCGCCCTCACGGTTTCTTTAGACCGAGGCCGCGGGCCACTCCGGTCACCAGGTATGAGGCCATAGTTGTTGCTCGTCTGGAAGTGATTTACGATACAGTAGAGAATTTTGTGTCTGAGAAGTGTGATTGTTTAAAAAGAAATTAGGAGAATCAAGGACCAGTAAAGAAATTATAGATACACAAAGACGCAGGTACAGTACGCGCAGGATCAAAATGATTCCCTGTTGGGGGTAAGACAGAATCGGACTACCTATATAGTCCATGTCGGAGTTTACGGGGATATAAATCAGTGTGGGAATTATGGGGGTATACGGCGATAAGCAAAAGTTCAACTGAGCTGCTTTGGTTGTCCCCCTATACGACCGAGTATGCCACCCCTGACACTCTCATATTGGATAATGTTGCCATTAATTTACTTATCGACTCTCACCTTCCAATTATACAGTTAGTCCATAGTGTGAGACGGTGTACTATACCCTCGACTACCTGGTATATCAATAGCGGTATGCGAAGTATAAAATAAGAGAGAAAGGTATAAAAGTTGTGCAAGGTATAGAAATTCTAACACTACATAAAACCCACTTTATTATCATCTTTCGATCGTCTTTTACGGCTAAATGGGCCCTAATATTGTTAGTGAGGCACCTTTAACGGGTATTTCTAGGCCTTTAAGAGACTACATATATGTATAAATGTTGATTCATGGCAGCTGATTAACGTTCTACCGGTGCCGAGTTAGCGCGATGAACGCAAAAACCTGCTGTACTCTACATAGTCCATCTTGCTATGGGTAATAACTCTAGCTGTGGGATCATTTTTTTAATTTGAAGTAAATTATTATTTTCAATCTATATATGGTACTCTATATAATTATCACAAAAAAATCTAAAGTCCGGGTATAGCGCTAACGTCCTCATAAGCCTACTCGGGACAACCTCATGGAGGAAGAGGAGGGCCGAACTTCTTCAGCCAGTAATCCTCAGTCCGGAATGAACTCTCCGTCAACCAATTCTCCATTGGTTCACGGGACGGTTTAAGAACCTCATCGAGAAAGCGGCCGCCCTCAACATCCAAGGTATCCAACTGACCACAACAAAACAGCTGACCACTCGGGAAACTCCTGGCATACTCAACCTGCGCAGGGAGGCGCAGCAGGAAATCCGACAACCAGCGCGCAAACTTACCATTAATCTGGTTATAAGTACTCGGGTCCTTCTTCGCAAGTTCCATATTATCGACGGTCCACTGCGTGATCTCCGACGACCAGCTAGGCAAAGACTCCGCACTAGCACGGATCAGAGCCTCAAAGAAAGCCACGTTGAGATGTGGCTTATCGCGGCCGGTGCGGGTGACAGCGAGGAAGTGTTCAGGCGGAATCGTATAGAAGACGCCACGACCTTGGTTCTCTGCTTTGTAGCGGAAGACGAACTCGTCGATTTTGAGGAGGGAGAGCATGGCATTAAAGTTCTGGTGACGAATTGCGTTCTGGATTCCTTCATTTAGAGCTTTGCGGTCGACTTTGGTCAGAGTCGAAGGTGGCAAGGAGCTCTTTCCAGGGGTCCAATTGCACGAGGTCATGCGCAGCATCTCCAGAAAAGCAACGTCGTCTGGTAGGAAACCGTTGCTGCGGCCGCGGAGGAGATGGGATGGGAACTTGCACAGATCCAGTGCAGGGAGATTGATGGTAAATTTCAGATTCACACATTGGAGCTTGGTGGTAACCATTGGGATTATATTTAGCTCATATTCGTGGGTGTCTTTCAGCGCGTTCGGGGCCATCTGGGAGAAGTCTGGGGGCGTGCTCGCGAGTTCCTTCAATGGTTCTCCCTTGCCATGAAAAACGAGGACGCTGTCATCCTTACGTGCTAGGAACTTTTCAAAGGCAGCCTGCTCTTCGTGCTTGGTCACGATACCAGCGTTGATCCAGCGACGGTGGATAGTCAAGATCTGCATTGTCGGGATCTGCTCACGAACGCGGTCCATGGTACACCACCTGCACTTGAAGACAGCTTCCTGTAAGCGGGTGCGCTCATCCAGTTTGATAGGAATATATTCGAACGGGACCATCGTGCGCTCGACAGCCTTGCTACGGGGGTAGTAATGCGAATCATTCCAGAATGCAAGGAGGATGAGGGCGCGATAGATGTGTTCGCCGGAGAGGGCGCGGGATAGGAACGGCGAAGCTCGGGGGAAGTTTAGATTGAGCGAATGCAGGAAGATCTGCTCGATGATCTCGACGGGGAGGGCCTCAAGGAGGGACAACATCCTGCGGGGAGTCTGCGGGCGCGAGATTCCGGGTCTAGGCGAATTAGAAGGACGGCCATAGGGGCTAGATCTCGACCTAGAGGACCGTGAGGAGCTGCTCCGAATCGGGTTCTTGAAGGTGCGACCTGGTCGGCGCTTCGATTTGGGGATAGCAGAAGCATTTGAAGTGCTTGCCGGCTCAGGCGGAGCAAGCTTTGTCCGCGTCACGGTTTCATATTCGCGTTTTGGTGAGCTCATGGAGCAATTGAACTTTCTCACTATGAGTAAATCAATTGAGCTCGAATCATTTCAGTTTTGCGTATGACTATTCAGTGTAGTATGTTGTAAGTTGTAGGTCGCATATCCACTTTGGAAGTACGGAGTATACAACGTTACAAGCAAAGTCCGAGGCCTAACCTCGTTTGATTGGCGGGAAAAAACCCGACAGACAAGATCTTGGCGTTAGGGCTTGGCATTGAAGGGCAGGAAAGTCACATGGTAGCACGTGATGTGCCCCGCTTTGTGGCTCATTTCGGTTTAGCCTGTTATCAAATGACGTCAAGGATCAGTAAAAAAAAAGCTCTTGGGGAGAACAAAAAGTAGAATATCACAAGGGTCCACGAGTTCAAGATAAATTTGGAAAACTGAAAATATTCTTACATACTAGACTCATTTAAAATCCAATTGCCCCATCAAAATCCCACGATGTAAACTTAGATTCTATGCTTTGATGAAATCAAGGAATGGGCCTGGTCGAAATGACGAAATGGTCGGACAACACCCCTGGTACCTTGTGTATTAAGGCATGGGGCTCCATTCCAAAATTCGCTGGTTCCCTCTTCTTCATCAAATCTTGGAAATTCTGTCATAGCTACAACGACGTCATTGGCGTCTGCACCTTGTGATTTCTGACGCCTCGCAAGATAAGCTTCACTACACGAACTTGTCTATCAATCGCCTCTTTCGGACACCACTTACGTATCTGAGCAAGAAATTTCCGTCCTTGTCTAAGACGATCTTCCACTATTCTTTATTTAAAGCTCTCCATCTACTTGACTATCTTCAATATGCACCCTTTCAGTGATCCAACTATCCATACACACGCTTCCTCCAGCTCGGAGTCTACTCTCACCAAACCGAAATAAACAAACACCTTGATACAAAACCAACCCAAGAAAAGCTCCTCATCTTCAATATGGGCGCCGTCGTCTCTTGCGTATGTGAACCCCCCATATGCTCTCTTAAGGAAACTCAACTAACATACCTACCTCTAGATCCAAAGCGTCTTCCGCGCCATCGGTAGCTGCCTCATGGCCATTGTCAACGCCATCGGCTCCGTCTGCCACGCCATCATCAGCGGTGTGGTTACAGTGATCGATGTTATCATCTCCTGTCTGACCTGCGGTTACTGTGGAAAACGCAAGCGCGGTCGTCGATCAGCAGTCTAACGGGAAACAACTATTGAATGCATGAGAATAGAAGGGGCAGGTCACGGGTTCTACGATTGTTATGCCGGCGCGAATTTCTTTTGTCATTATATCTGCTTGGAGTACATACCCCGAGGCGCAGTTTTTAATTGTGAATCATGAATCAAATCTTGGGACATGAAATTTTACATGATGTATATTGCTTTTCTTCTATAGATGATAGGCATAAATTGTAGAAGAGTGTACACATGGTAAGTGTTTGAGGTATGGACATGAAGTTGGAGGTGTATGAATGATTATATCCTCTGCTGAGTTTAATCGTGTTTAAGAAACAAGTACGTCAACGCTTATCTTTCCGCGAGGACGACTCAACATACCGCAGCAAATCCTGCTTTGCATCTGCAGGCATATCATCCCAACGCTCATTCAGAATAACATTTGCAAACGGATCCCCAGGTCCACTCCCATAGCGCCGGACGAGGGAATAATGCGAATGCTGTAGCGGCCAGCGAGCGAGGACACGACAATTTTCAGCTCGAAACGACATATTCAGCAAGCGACGAAAAGGTTCGATCTTGCGCGTTCGAATGAGACGATATGTGATCTCAGAAGAGCGATATGGCCTGGCCTCATCCTCATCCAGGTAGAAGTCCGAAGAGAGGAGCTGCAAGAACTCAAATTGTGCATCTGACCAAGGTGAGCGCAAGACCTTATCCGGAATGCGGCCAGGTCCAATAGCTACTGAGCATGGCAGCCGGAAGAGGTCGCTCTCATGGTATATCTCGGTTGGTTTACGGATTTGGACAGCTCCAAAATGGAACCATATTGCCACTTTGCGGTCAACAGTGTGGCGCGAGGCTTTCTCCAACTGTGCGGGGATGATCAGATCGCCTTTCCCACGCCGGCCGAGTACGGCCCAGTCACAGGCTTCTAAGTTCTCGAAGCGTGGGTCCAAATTTGACAACACTACTTGGTCGTCCGGATGGAAGACCAGGCCGACACATTTGCGCCGAATGGCATGGGCAACGTACTCACGCTGACATTTCCGGAACAGGGGAAATGTGCACCATCGACATGCCAGTAGGGTAGTCTGTAATTGCTGGCGGTCTTTCCAAGACAATGCCCAGAAGTCCAAAGGTGGGGGTAGGAAATCCGGGGTAAAGAAGCCCTCTCGCGAGCCTGAATTGGGACTGCTGAATGCCAGCCGAATGAGCCAAGTATAGAGCAATGGAGTTGACAGTGCTTGGCTGAGACGTGGTGAAGCACGAGGGAGGTTCACTTCAAGGCTGTGAAGAAAGATCAACTGTAATATTTCCACGGGCAATGACTCAAGGCGCGAGCACGGGGGTCGGCCAACGGATCGGAGGGACCTGGGCCCATTTGCAACAGTGTCTCTAGAGGTGACGTGTTCTTATATAGCTTTCTTGCAGCAAGACAATGTTCACTTGCAAATCACACAGTGTGCTTATATTTGTAAAGGGCCAGGGAGGAGAAAGAGCAGAGACGAGTATAGTTTATCTCAATGGAAGCACAGCCCACACGATATTGAATGCAGACTTCGCATAATGCTGTCCCCGTAGCTCCTCGTGGCCTGTAGAAAAAGGCACTTGACAGTGCTTACAGCGCAATCTCCAATGAAAAGAATTAAAAGGAAAAACCCCGGCCCATTACTGAGGGGTAGGGGAAGTGGATAAACTGAGGTGAGTTGCATGTCTTGGCAAAGCCAGTTTGAGAGCTCCTCAAGAATATATATGTGGCTTGACGGTCTACATGTATTACATCTGAACTGAAATATGTATATTACCGCTTAGTATCTGTCGGTGTTCCAAAAATATCCGATTTTCGCGAGATACTCCGCTACATATCCCAATTCGATCCACATGGAGCGAGCTTGCTGAGATATATATATCGGACATATCAAATGTTTGTTAGGCCTATTTTTCTAGCTGTGGCCTATTTCTCGCCCAGCTACCGATTATTTTGGAATATCAATATAATTACAAACGTACGGCTTTACGGTAGAATCCATTAATGAACGCAGAAACGACAAATGTATTGTTTCTATACACATCCCAACTGTCCCACCACACTATCGGAGGTATCTGACCACACACTGGCTGAATGGCCATCTTCTTGGCTCCAAAAGTCATGATCACGTAGTGTGATGGAGCGAGGAATAAAAATGCGGATTTGAGGCCACAAGAGTCCACGCTTAAACGGCGGACAGATCGCCGAAGCGCTCCTACAAAAGGGAATGGTATAAGTATCAAAACAGACACATTGCTCTCAGCGAGACAGGCAACACATACCTTGTAGCCAGGGGGCATCCACTTGCCCTTGGAGACGAGGGAAGCGGTCTTCTCGTCGATCTCGGGCTGGGCGGCGGCAACCTCGTCCTAAAAAAACAGTCACGTAAGTAATGACCCCAACTCTGCGGTCTGCAGTGGATAATACGTACGACAGTGAGGTCCTCGAAGGGACGGGCAGTCTCGATGTTCTGCAGGGTCTTCTGCAAGTTTTGCAGCTCGGCCTCAACCTTACCCTTGGTAGCCTCGGCGTTCTGAACAGCCTGGGACTCGAAGGCGTCAATGGCCTTCAGCTGGCGGTTGACATCGTAGGTAGCGGGCTTGAAGGTCTTGAAGTGGTTCTCGAGCTCGTCAACGATGGCCTTGTTCTTCAGGATGCCGCGGTAGTGGCTGAAGTCAACGGTCTGGGGCTGCTCGGACAGGACCTGAACCTTGCGGCGAGCCTCGTCGTTGCGCTTCTTGAAAGCTTGGAGGGAGACGGCGGTCTGGCCGCGGAGGCCGAGGGAGGTCGACACCTGGGCCCAGTCGATCTTGAGAGCGGCGCTGCGCTGTTTTCGGGTGAAGGGAGTTAGCGGGAGTCATCCGGATAGGTTGACAAGGGTCTGTCATGTCGAAGAGTAGGAGCAGAACATACAGCAGCCATTGTGACGGGTATGATAGAGGTTGGGGGTGGGGGAAAGAGAGGGGAGTTCAATGTGCAGGGAGGTGCCGAACGAGGAGCGACCCGGAAGGTTTGGATTGTTCGGGTCACGTGATGCGAATTCCGAAATCCACCGTGTATTATACAAGCAAAACGCAAATTATAGAGAGATCGTGTTCATCATTGTACATAACTTCGGGACAGGTTTATTTTTTTATAATTACAAAGTATGTAGAATGATTGGTTGACTCAATCATGGGTTCAATTGTTTTTTGGGCTAAATTGTGTACACTATGGGCGACAACATACCAGGCATCTTCTACCTGGCATCATAACCCAAGTCCCTCATAGAACCTTAAATGCGGTCACTCGTTATATGCTGAGGGCCATGATGGAGTTAACGATATCGTTGTCGTTCTCCCGGAGAGCCTTGACGGCCTTCTTGCGGGAGACGTTTGCTTGTGCCATGACGAGCTCGATATCCTTGGACTCAAGGTTGGACTCATCAACCTCCTCACCATCATCCTCCTCATCCTCCTTCTTATCCTCGGTCTCGGGGGCCTTGGCCTTGCCGAGAATCTCCTCGTGGTCGTGACCGGCGTGGTCGCCAGCGGCCTCGGAGGCAGCGAGCTGCTGAGCGGCGGAAGCCTGGGCCTGAGAGTTCAGGTCCTCAATCTTGGCCTCACCGAAGATGCTAAAAGTGTATCAGTAAATGTCGTTCACACATGGAGAATTGACTCCAATTGGGTTCCACATACATCCAGCAGTTGCTGTTGGGGGAACGGTAAACCTCGGGCTGGTTGACAACGAAGAGGATCTTTAATTCCAATAATTAGCATCTCCGCATTGAGAATGATCAAGATATTCCGTTCCATTGGTAGCCCATGCTGCAGTTGATGGTCGCAAGCACATTGTACCTGGCGGGGTAGAAATTCTCATGACGGTCGCATCGGGATTCACATACGTTCTTGGGGCGGCGGAGAGTGACACGGGTGATGCCAGGGACGAGCTTCAAGCCGAGCTTGCCAATGGCCTTGCGGGCCTTCTTCTCACCACGGGAGTGGACAGCGACGGAGGCACCGGCGGGAATGTTGGGCTCATCGCCAGCCTCGGAGCCAGACTCAGAGGAGCTCTCCTCGACGGTCTTGGAGACCTCGTCATCGTGGATTTCTTCAACGCGGGGATCAGCCATTTTTGCGATGTAAAGGGGCCTAAGAAGAATGCGAAAAAAGAGTTGATTAGTTGGGTTGTTTCGTTCGCAATGGTGTTAAGGCTGGTTGAATGATGTGAGAGCGGGCATGGTGGGAGAGATTGGAGATTGGTCAACCCCCCCACGAATCGCACAACACTCGGGAAAGGGCGGAATTTGATGTTGAAAAGGCGAGCATTCAGTCGAGTAAATAGTCATACATACCTGAAAGGTAAATATCAAGCTGTTGTGAATGGGGATGGATTTTGTTGAAGTTGAAGGTGCGTAGCTGTGCGCCAGACCGAACCCGAAAATCATTAGCGAGACCCCAGACTGCCCGCCCTGCACACATTGCCCTATATGGAACTACATCACCAATTCTAAACTAGATTGGCTAATAATTTATAGATCTCATCTAGATCATAATAAATATATATATATAATACAGTTTCCAGATCATTACATATGTATTTACGCATCTGCTCGTTCTATTCTTTTTGTAGAGCCAGATATTTCCCGTAAATTGGGGGATATAAAATGAGTCCAGAGCCAGAGGAAAACCAAATAACAAAAAGGCCCCTTTGCCGGGATATCAAGGATTTTGAATCATTTTTGCTGTTGATTGATAATGCATACAGCGATTTTGCCAGAGTATTACCAGCAATGGAAACCCTTCCAGGACACCTCCTTCAAACCCATGCACCGAAACCTCGTAATCATCTATGACTTGTTGGCAGCGCGAGCCTTGGCGTGGGACTTCTGGACCTCGTAGCGAGCCTGGAGTATGTTAGTTGAACTGTTCGTGATACCCCATATTATCCGATCGGGTGGGCCCCAGGCACATCATGTGCCAGAACCATCCCCCATTCAATATTTCCACGTACCTGCTTGCGGAGGCGCAGAACCTTGAAGCGCTCGAAGTCGGACAGGTTCTTGCGGCGCTCGGTGCGGTCGGTACGCTGAGCGAAGGAGCTCTTGGCCCACTTGCCATCAATCTCGTTCTTAGCCCAGAGCTTCTTGACGGGACCGGTACCGGCAGCACGGGGGAGCTGGGGAATGGTGAAGTGGGTGAGAGTGGCGTGGGCGAGAGGGAGAACGTGACGGGGCACGATCTTCTGCTCCTCAGTGGAGGGACCGTCGACCAGGACCTGAAGAAAATCGCAAGTCAATACACAATTTCCAACTCAAAATATCTCCGAAAATCCGATTCTCCAAATTCGTAACGATTTCCGGATTTCAAAGGGCGATTCCACATACACGGCGGTGGTCCACGATCTCAACGATGGCAGCGAGCTTGCCTTCGAAGGGGCCGCTGCGGATCAGCACTAGGCGGCCAACCTCAACCAGCTTCCATGAAGCGACCTTGACATCGATATCGGCCATGGCGAAATTCTGCGAAATGAAAAATTCAGCGTCGCGGGTCTGTAATATTTGGAGATAGCACACTCACGGTCGACAGGGGGTATGAGTCGAGAAGGGGTTGTCGAAAGAGTTCAATTGTCCAAGAGTTGTCTCGAAATTCGGATGTGCCCACACTCGCAACATTCTCGCTTAACCGGCCACTTGCAGGTCTAGGGCTCTGCTTATCTCAGCATCCGCATTAACCTTTATCCGCGCCCGTGCATTTTATCTCGTTTTTTTTGGCTGCAAATTGACTTAATCCCTTCAAGCTATTCAGCTTTAGAAGCTCAAGTCTTTAATGATGAGTCTTGCTTCTCTCTCAGTTTCGCCAATTGCTCAAATGTAGCATTTACTAAGGTATGCTCATATTCCCTTTTTTTTTCTCCCCCGACTTCCCCTCATTCCTCATATGATGCCGTAATTTGCGATTGACCCAGTGTCTGTGAGGCCCTCGCCGGGGCACTCTATACAGCACTGTCGGATGATATTCAATTTTCTTACATATTCTGATATGGATTATAACCTTCATGCTATATTCTGTCAATACATTTGAGAGACATCGCGCTGACCTGTTCGAAGACTTTAGGACATTACTCAATACTCAAAAAAAAAAGACTGGACCTCTCGGCAACATTTGCCCCTTTTGATCTTTCACAGGGTATGTTCACACATCCTTCACAATCTTCTGCAACACCCCCAGGTCCGATGATTAGAAACTTTTATCACGCCTAGATAGTAATTGAGCTTCTCGCTATGAAATTACCTAACTACCAAGATCTCTGAGAACCTTATCACCTTGCACATGATTTCTTGTTATACTGGTTGTGACCTGTCGCTAACCTTCAAAAGAATATAGGGTCATCTGTGATAGCTCGTCTTATATAGCATAGCTATTGAAATGCAATTTATATTTTGCCAACCCCCAAGTTCTCCTTCAGTAGCTTAGACTCGTAACTTGCGTATTTTCCGAAGTAAAATCATGATGAGGCCCACCTACATTATATCTGATCTACAGACACTTGGTACAAATGCAAATAATTTTTGATTACAATAAGTCGTGCTATATCGTTACCTCGGCCGTGCAATGCCCAAAGACCCAGAGCAAGCCACTTGTCCCTTCATGCTATACCTTCCTACCAACCTAGTCTATCTCTCCCAAATAGCAAAGAGCAAATGCTTCCTTGTCCCTTCTGCGTACCAGATTATGACGACGCAGAGCCCGTAGATGCCGCAGAGGATGGGCCCTCACGGCTAAGCACCCACATGAAGATGAACTGAACCGCGTAGGAGTATACGAACAAGAACTGACCGCGTCGGTTGCGCTGGGACCGAGCCACAGCCTGCATCGAACCAGCATGCATGGCGGAGTCAGTGGAATCGGGGAGCAACACATATTTCAGCGAGCGAAGCTACAGTTCAAATATTAGCAACTGTGGAATGCACTGGACGCTAGATAAAACCCGTCACTTACTAGGAAGAACGCATTGGCCAAAAACGTGTACGCAAACACCGTCCAGCCAACCCAGCCTCTAGTCCCTTGTCCGGGGTTGAATATCTCAGACGCCACCATAGTGACAATGATTCCAACAAACTTGTAGCCCGAGTATGCCACCAGATCTAGCAGCTGCGAGTCATTGTTGATGCTCAAAATGTACGTCGCTAGCTTCAAGCATAGAATCTCGAAGGCGATCACTGCAATGGCCGTGGTGGTGATCGAGCCCAGAAGCTCTGGGTGGAAATCACCCCGGAACCCAGCCAGTAACACTGAGAGCAAAATATATGTGACTAGGGCCATGACGGGAATGTACATGTCTGGCGAATTCAGGTCGTCGCGAGGAGGCAAGAACATGGACGAGTATTGTTGCTGCATGATTTGACCACTTGGTCCAGGGGTCGGGGCCATCCGAGCTTGCTGTCGAGACCAGGGTTTGTGTCGCCAGGGGAAGAGGACAAGGACCAGCTTTTTCAGGACGTAGGAGTTGGAGACGTTGAAGTAGTGCTTAAGAGCAGGTATAGACACATAGCGGTTGAACTGTAGAATATCTCTAGGTTAGCTATAAGTGGGAAATATAAATCTGCCAATGGTGCATACGTTGCTTTCCATATATTCCTGCCCAGCCGCCATTGCGCTTTTGCCGACCTGGAAGCCCATCTGCGCCGTGGGTTCGTTCATGAACCCACCGAATCCAGGAGCACCAGGGGCATAGCTTCCACTGCCACCCTGAACGGGTGATGGCTGGTATGGATTACCACCATATCCAGCACTTGGGGGTTGTTGGGGAGCTGGTGGTGGAGGTGAGCGCATCATAGGGACAGTCGAGACATGTTGCGGGACGGGGTGGTGAAGGGGCGGCGATTGCGCGGGCGGCGGAGCGAAAGAGCCCCGATACATAATGCACCTAAATAGGGAAAGAAAGATAGAAGGATAGGGAGAGTGAAATTTTGGTGGCGAACGTGTCGTCCTGATCGTCTGACGGGGGTTTGGGGAAGAAGCGAGGTTGATAGCGGAGGAAAGTGTTTGTACGTGGCTGAAGTCCAATCCGCTTCCGAGCTCCCCCCAACTTCGCCCCGTTCCGCCACCAACAAGTCACACCGGACCTTTTTTCCCCCTCTCACATTGGTTATCTGCTTCTCACATTTGACAATCGATTCTCGGAGATAATCAGAATGTTAGAAGCTTTTGAGATTTTGACGACCTCGGGCGTGGTGCTCTGGTCTAAGGCATATGCTCCAGTGGGCGCACATGTTATCAACAGCCTGATCAACGATGTTTTTATCGAAGAGAAGGTCGTGCCACAGAATGCGACAGCTAGTGGAGTCTCACCGGCATACAAGAAGGAGAAATACACACTGAAATGGAAGAGAGTGAAGGAATTCGATTTAATCTTCGTGGTACGTCTGTCGCATGCGCATGCGCGTCGCTGCTTCAACTAACTCTGAGTCTATGCAGGCCGTCTACCAATCGCTACTCCACCTTGGCTGGATCGACAAACTTCTTGAGAACATTTCAACAATCTTCATCGATCTCTACAAGGACCAGGTGAAAGGGGACCGCGCAAGAATCCAGACCTATCGGTTCGATCAATACTTTGAACAGCAAGTTCGGGAACTTGAAGACAACACTGGTGGTTTTGTAGAGGAACATGTGCCAGAGACAGGCGAAAAGAAAGACCCGCTTGTTTCGTCGGACAATGGAGGCCCACCACCGCCACCGGTGCCTGGCCTGGTGAAAGGTATGGAATGACCACACTCCCAGTTTCAAGCGCATGCTGACCATCCCAAAGCGCAGCCTAGAGCTGCGCTAGCCGGGGCGACCTCTGACGAGGGTACACCACCAGCTACACCAGAAATTTCTAGATCTTCGACCCCTCAGGGTCATCTTCTTACAGCGAAAGCCGGACCTGGAGGTCGTGGGTCCCGACGATCTCGCAAGGCTGCCAATTCAAGCGCCAACGCATCGTCTGGTGATGAAGCCCGGAAGGGAAAGCCTGCCAAGGCCCCTGTGAAGAAGATGCGCAGATGGGATGCCAGTGGGATGGCAGATGAGGATGACGGAGAGATCCTCGATTATTCTGCGCCCGCGGAGGAAGGAGAGTCTGCCGCTCCAGCGGTGGAGGCTGTCTCCGAGGAGGACTGGGGTCGCCGAACTGGCAAGGGCCAATTCGTGTTAAAGGAGTTAGGCGAGGAAGTTCAATCCATTTTGGACCAAGCTGACGCGGAAAAGTCCAAGGGCACTGCTTCGTCGGGTGTCGTTGGCTCTGGGTTCAACGCAATTGGCGGTTTCTTCCGTAACATTGTTGGAGGAAAGGTTCTGACAGAATCTGATCTCGAGAAGCCTCTCAAGGCGATGGAAGAACACCTTTTGAAGAAGAACGTCGCCCGCGAAGCTGCTGTCCGGCTCTGCGAGGGAGTTAAGCGTGAAATGATTGGCAAGAAGACTGGCAACTTCCAGAGCACTGATGCCGCATTACATGTGGCCATGGAATCCTCGCTGAGGAAGATCCTGACGCCGACTTCTTCTTTGGATTTGCTGCGCGAGATCAACGCTGTAGTCGCTCCCACCACCAAGCAGCAGGCGCCCCGCCCATACGTCATGTCTATCGTTGGTGTCAACGGTGTTGGCAAGTCGACCAATCTGAGCAAGATCTGCTACTTCTTGCTCCAAAACAAGTATCGTGTTCTTATTGCAGCATGTGATACGTTCCGTTCCGGTGCTGTGGAGCAACTCCGCGTGCACGCTGACCGTTTGAAGGAACTGAGTGTCCGTGAGAATGCAGGCGACGTGGAGATCTACCAGAAGGGTTACGGCAAGGACGCGGCCAACGTGGCCAAGGATGCAGTTGACTACGCAGCAGCCAATAAGTTTGATGTCGTCCTGATCGACACTGCCGGCCGTCGGCATAACGACCAGCGGCTGATGTCCTCGCTTGAGAAGTTTGCCAAGTTTGCTAACCCAGACAAGATTTTCATGGTTGGTGAGGCCCTGGTCGGCACGGACAGTGTCATGCAGGCCCGCAACTTCAACCAGGCATTTGGCACCGGCAGGAACTTGGATGGCTTCATTATCAGTAAATGTGACACCGTCGGTGACATGGTGGGAACACTGGTCAGCATGGTCCATGCCACGGGAATTCCCATTGTGTTCCTAGGTGTTGGACAACATTATGGAGATCTCCGAGGGCTCAGTGTTCCCTGGGCTGTTAGTCTGCTGATGAAGTAGGAACGACTTAATATCCTAGTTTGATATTTTTTTAGCTGTGTACATTTCATATGAATCCTTTGCTTGCTACTTTGTTTTGCAGTCAGGTTGCTATAGTCTCATGTAATGGATTCCTTATAAAATATGGAACCCCATTATCTAGTCACGCATACCATTGCCGGCACCAATTCAGCACAAACGAATCCTTCATATTCTTGGCCAGGGACGTGTTTGGCCTGGAACCTCCTGCATTATCACCACTGACATAGATAGCTGCCGGGCTCCCGGTCTCTTAGGTTCGCATTTATCGGCTACATGTCTCATACTGACATATCGATGGCTCCGAGTTCCTCCACAGTGCTACACTATTCCTATATATATATGCCACTATATAAACGTGGTAATGTCTTCTAGAAAATGCACCGGGTATATGGTCAATATCTTCTAGCAGCGACTCGTTCACCAGGTAGCCGAGGAGGAACCTGCTGTGCGGCATACAGCTATTGAAAGTGGTTTTTCGTTTGTCCTCAGAGCGGCTATCACGTCAAATTATCCACGGGAATTCGAACTCCGCGTAGGATCTAGTCTATAGAGTTTAAACACTGCCCTTATCAATCTACTCTATTAGAATAGCGTGGAAAAGACGCTTATGGCGAGATCAATGAACTAGAAGAGCGAGCGTCATGCTTTCATTTCGGTCTATAGGGGTACGTTATCGCCATAGGACCGTGGCTCGATAATATTGATCGAGCTATGACTATGGCTAGTGATATAATACTTGCTTCTCTTCAAAGGTCCCTGGATGAGATGTCTTATGACTCCTCTTTGCTTGTATTCCAGCGAATGAACGAGTTGGCAGCGCCTTACTTGAGCTTGGCGGAGCAGTCTTCGATGTTCTCCACTAGCCTATGCTTCTACAAATCCTCTATTTCAATGCCACTAAATGCAATGACTAGCATATGCGTCGGGAGACATTGTGCCTAGTGTGTAAGCTTACTCGGTGACATTCTGTGTCCAATCAGTGAGCAACTCCGGTCACTCAGACTACCCCGGAATATGCCTTAAATGGAATAGCCCCATATGGTCGTTTACACTGATGTTTTCGTAGATAGCATCGCACTCACCCTCTTTTTTGGGCCCTCCCCATCTCATCAAGGTACGTCATGTTCATGGAGCGCAGGAGAAAGTGGAGCGCTTCCTCTGTTTCATCGTCAAGGGCTCCTTCTGAATTCTCATTGTGGCTCGAGCTCGAAATCTCAAATGTAGAAGCAAACTTTGTCCTAGCCCTAGCATGGTAATCATTCACCCGCCTCTTTCGGCGCCCTTTTCTTAATATGTTGACCTAATACCTAGTTCATTTGCCCTTGATACCTGCCTCATTGTGGTATTGCACTTGATCATGGACAGAAAAGACTTTTCTGCTAAGCGTGATGAGATCGCAAAGGAGAGGCCGTTGTCTACGAGAAAGAAACTGCTTGCAAAGGAAAGAGCGATCACTAGCATCTGGACCCTAAAGCAAGATTGTGAACTTAGTGTGCGCGGAAGCTGTGCTCACGACTGTTCTTAGGAGTTGAAAGCCAGTGAATTGGTAGATATGGGCGCGGAGAAATCCCAGTCAAATACTCCGAAATTCTTAGACCTTTGACTTCCGGCGTGAATTTCAAACCCGGAAGCAAATCACATCGCAAGTTTGGTATTGAGAGAAGGCAATCTGAGCATGAAATTGACCTTATTTCCAGGATCAAGAAGGAATTCCCAGCTTTGAAGTCAGTTCGAGCACAAGAAAAGGGCCGAGAGTTCGACGCACGAACCACCCAATCACCAAGACCCACATTCTGCAGATCTTCCTTCACTTGGCGTCTATCAATTATATGCAATACGCGCCGTTCCATGGCAAAGAGAAATCGATCAGCTTCACCTTCCAATACGCTGCGTGCCCAACGAGCTATAAGATTAGCAAGGGCATCCCCGCCTACAGCACCCCGCGGACTGTCAACACTCTCCACAGACACTGCGGACACTGACCAGCTTGGAGAAAGACGCCCGGGTTAAGATCCAGGCTTATGAAAACCAGTCTCTTCGCGATGAGACGCTGTTGAAAATTGGCTTGAATGCATTTGTCACTTTAGCTTTATTCCACTTAGTTAATCACGCTTTTTATAAAGCATTATTATTCTTAGGTGCTGGATCAGTTATACACGCAGTAGCTGATAATCAAGATTTTAGAAAATATGGTGGTTTAAGAGAGTTCTTACCTTTAACATATTCAGTTATGTTAATAGCTTCATTAAGTTTAGTAGCTGTACCTTTCATGACAGGATTCTATTCTAAAGATTTTATTTTAGAATCTTCTTATGGTCAATTCTACTTATCAGGTACTGTAGTTTATTTTGTAGCTACTATAGGTACTATGTTTACTACACTGGCTACCAGAGCCCGGCAGAACCTCACTCGCGAGGGATGTTATTGAGACAAGCTCCGACCGAGAGCTGTACAATGCTTTTTTTAACCTTTTCACCGGACTTACTGCACCGAGTAAGCACGTTCCGTTCAAAGTTATCCATTGACTTTGCTTAACATTGTTAAATAGTGAAATCCCGATTATGATCACCCTCTGTTATGGAAAGTCCTTCAAGGCCCCAGGAGCACGACGATATAGTTACCTCCACCCTCGATTAACCGGAAAGCCGTGACCCTTCGTTCGCGGCGTAGCTCTAACTACGGGGCAACTATCGCTGTGTGATAACAGGATAACTAAACACCGATCAATGGGAGCACGAAGGGGAACCAGGAAACGTTTTCCATGGCCCGACTGAGGGGGCTTATATAATACCTTTTACGTTTCCCTCTTAGCCCGGGGTGTCTAGAGCGCTAAGAGATATATTAAGCACCTAGGCTTTACTATATAAGTGTTTCCCTGCGCTACACGAAATACTTTCGGTGAAGGATATCAGCACTCTTCCTAATAGCATCACTCTTCGAGACTCGGTGTATACCTAGTTTAGTAAATTCATAATTACCTTAAAGCCTACCGTAAGCAGGAAATGATCTACCATAAAATCATTTATGCTCACTCTTCTTATCAGGACATCGAAAATGAGGACGAGGTGAAGACTTATAAGCGCTATCCCCCGGCTGACATCCCCGCCATTCCCTCCGATCAGCATGTCCGATTTTAACTAAACACAGAGCATGAGATTCTAAGTCCCGTAATTCTCGATGCGCATTAGAGAATGTGCGAGACCTTTAATGCCTCTGCCATGGGAGACCATCGAACGACATCTTCGGGACTGGGAAGGGTTAAGAGGCTCTGGGTGCGCTGTTATTAGAGGGGACGGTACGACCGATCTCGCTAGTCTGCTGGATATCGATCGCGCTATGGGGCCAATTTTCCGCACGAATATACGCTTTACACTTCTGTATTAGTATTTGGCTAGGTCTGGGTCAATCTTAATCACGAAGTCGCCTTTAATCCCCATGTTCACCGCCCTTCGTGTGAGAATGCCGGTATTGGATTCAAGAAAAGGTGAGATATCTCGAGCCTACTTCGATGTTGGATCTGCACATCATTCAAGGGAGTCACCACGTATATTTGTAGTAAAAATGCATACACTTTCCTAATCAGAGACTCGATCTTACATAGAGATCAAAAAGCGACAAGAGGTGAGCACGAAAATAGAAAGGGAAAGGTCTCGAGTGCCAGGCATTATCCGGTACATATGCAGTCTCTTCATGCCAATCCAGCATCATCATTCTATTCTGTATGGTGATCTTAATCCTATCTATTCCTGCATTTCACATATCTCTAAACACAATTAAAATGACCTATTATTCGAAATTCGGTTCTTACAGTAACAGCAACCCAAAAGCTAGAATCGCCACTCAACCACACTCACTTTACTACCATTTTAACCACATCGACAACAGAGCAAAAAGATAGAAAGCCTGGGAGACAAAAAGATTGACCGACGCAGGGATCGAACCTGCAATCTCTTGATTCGTAGTCAAGCGCCTTGCCATTGGGCCAGCCGGCCTTGTTGAAATATCAGGTCCAGTTTGGATATATGGGGCAGCGGAGCATTTTAGGGCAAGGCTCCACTTAAAATGTTCACATCAGAATCTTCATGTCGTATTCGGCGGCCGTTCTCTACAACCATAGGTATCAGATAATTTTGAGCAATATCGGGGTATGTTAAGTCAACCGAAAGTGATACGCTAAAAATATTAAGAAAATATGAGGACCGAGCTGGACCCTACAAGTGCAAAAAGATATCTCTCCCTCGGGGAATCGAACCCCGGTCTCCCGCGCTTATCGGTATTAATGACAAGCGGAAATCATCACCACTAGACCAAGGAAGATGTGGCTGAGTTACTGCTCGGCCATTGGAATGGTTGATGGAAAGAGCTGCCATATTTGGTATTATAACCAAAAATGTAAGCATTGCATTTCTATCAATTTTTGATACTGTGTTTTTCTATCCGGGTGTCATTGTTTTGTTTTCTAAAAGGTCTCTCAAACTTGAAAATACACGGTTAAATGCTAATATGGATGTGTGGGCATCGGGGTACATTTGTGAATAGTATAAATAGTATAAATGATCGTGATGACGAGTGAGACGGTGCCAAGTTATAATGACCAGCCAACGGATGTGAGGCCAGTGCGATGTCTACCGAGAATCTTATTGGTGGAGAAGGAAGGATATGCCTAGAAAGCTAGTTGACTATTTATGTATTATCCTGCAGCCAAGCAGGCTGAATTGAGGGATTGCTCTTTGCCCGTTTGCTTTACGTTCTTATATTTCATCTAAACGCTCGTGGGCGGTAGCTATGCTGTGGTGCTATACGCAATACATTGTAAAACAAGGATAATTATGTTTCGAGTCGTGATGGTTTGTAATATGGGTAAGTTGTCAGCGATATATGTGGCTATATAGTTCGGATGATGTTTGCCGGAAAATATAAATTTTTTTTCATATATTTTTTTTTTTTTTTAAAAAATAAGCCCATCGAAACTGGGATGCAACTCTACATGGTTCGGTCACCTCTTCAATTGCCGTTGACTGTGCTCTTTGCAACCACCACATCGGCAATACGGGCAATAGACAAAACACGGCTACGACTGGTATGCTCAGCGCCTCCACCAGGAAACGCGTTTCTTCCGATGATCCTGTGATCGTAGAGACACGAGCCTTTTGTTTCTGCGCTATTTGAACTGTAATATGGCCTAAGGAGCTGGTAGCCAAATGAATGAGGATTTTGTATTGTTCATCAAGTCGTACGATGTCGACTAGAGCATGGTAGGCAAGGATGGCCGGGTGAAAAACCGATGTGGCTGCTTCGATGGACAGCCTTTCGGGAATTTTGACGAAGTTGGTGTTGTGGGAGCAAGGATACTTGCGCATGAAATCGAGATCTGATATACAAACACGATCGCCTATCTGGAAGGAATCGTTGCATTCGCTGCCAACTCAGGTTACCACACCACCACAGTTTACTCCAAACAGGTTATCATCTCTTCGATCGATAGCGTTGCGGATGTCCCCTTCCATGAAACTCCAAGTATGTGCGTGGATTTCGACATCGTGAGGGCCAAGAGGAGTTTTGTGAACGTTGTTCTCAACAAATATTGTATTCTTTTGGGGTATTTCAATATCCAGTGAAATCCTCAAGCCCCTATTTTGGCCCAGGGCACGTGTGCCAGCTGCGGCAAAAAAAGAGGCTGTATTGCTTTATTTCCTGTCATATCTTTGATGACTCGGCCAGTCATGGAAATTCCATCCTTGAAGACATACTCCAGCTCCTGGGACGGTGGAGAGCCGAAAGAGTTTTCAACAACCTTGACGATAGCGCTTGCACAAGCAATACCATCGGCTTCACCTTCGATGTTGAGCAGAGAAACCATTTTCGCCTAGGTAGCGGGTGCATACGGCTTCAGATACAGCGGGTGAATGAGGCCGCCATTTTTCGCGAGCGACCCATCAACCAGGTACTAAGCCAGCCATGAAATTGGTGGCGACATCCTCTGGATTGATTGCTTCAAGCAATATAAGTCGACCGCCAGGCTTTAATGCCTTGCGGACATGCTGGAGAATTCGACCGGCATTTCAGAAATACTCGAGGTGCAGAAAGGTTTTCTTAGTGATGCACTGATGTGAGTTCGATGTAGATGTTGGAAATGCGAAACTCGGCTGTAGTTGGTAAGCGGTAATTCGGACGACTTTCCTATCAAGTACAACATATGGAGAACGGAGTCGCCCCGCAAACACGGGATGTCGCACTACCGATATAGGTGCTAGCTAGAAAGAACAACAGCCCTCTCAATGGTCCTTTCAATGGCCTGCAAAGTCTTCAGAAATCCCTCTATTGATTTGGATCCGGGGACTTGGTGCGAATGGCCCATTGCTGTGGACATAATCTACTAATCCCGCCAGTAGGGCTCGACATTGGCTAGCTTCGGAAATGATACCTGGCATATAGCCGTAGGACTCATCTGTGACGACAATGGCGCCTATGGCTTCTTAGATACAAGCTGGTATATAGAATGAAGCAACTGGTTGCACACGGGCCCCTGCCTTTGTCTGGCTGGAACCAAAATTGTGATATTCAGGAGTATCAGGATAACAACGGGTTTGTATCTTTAGGAGAACTTGGACATTGGTAACCCGCGGACAAACGTCTTGCAGGGATTCAATTCCTATTGTAATCATTTTGCCGGTTTCAGACAGGGATGCCTATTGTTGTAAACAATACTGGTTAGAAAAAGGAACAAGAAGAAACAAATAGGTTGCCGAGGATGATTGTGGGCCCCATTAAATACAATGACAGTATAGGGTGGCGTTGGGTCCAATAATTTGTATGGGGGCCAGAACTAGGAAAATCACCACGTAACTAGTTCAGTTTCCCCCTGCGATTTTCATTTTCTCGTTCTATCCTAGTCCATGAATTATGATTTTAGCAAGAACACAATGGCACATCCGAGAGAGCTTTGGCCAACCATGTAGTTTCCCATATAAATGTGCCTGCCTCGGAAGACTGGACAGGGTTCACAACGGCAGTAAGCGGGATGCACTAACTAACAGGGGTAGTGCCAAGTTATACAGTCATGTTTCATGAGTATTTACACCCCAGTACTTCCACCTAGTGCTTTCCCTGTACTCTCTTATATCATAGCCCGCAAGCTGGAGTTTCTACCATAAATCAATGAGCGTGTATGTGAGCTTTCTAGTTACTGCTTATTACTTAAGGGGTTGAATGAAGTTTTAACAGGCAGAATGGAAGGTGGCCTGGAGCCTTTCGGAGTACTGGGGTGCAAATACTCATGAAATGCCACTGTATATACCCTGCAACCAAGTGACGTGGCTTGAATCCTGTCATTCGGAGATTGCCTGCTTTGTGTGGATGAAGCGGAATATACCAACGCGTAATTTTGGAGTTGAAAGAAAGAGATTGGTCCAAGCCTTGGAGGCCTCGTGTCTCACAATCCCTGCATTTTCACAAGGTGTTTCATCCGTCTCGGCTTTTCTATGTTGTTGACCTTAATCTTGGTGTAAGAGTGGGGTTGCTTGCCGTTGACGGTAAGTCCCTATAAAGCTTGGAGTTGCATGCGAAGGAATCTCACGCTCGCCTTTTATGTCTACATGTGCCTATCATTGTTAGCTAATTGTCGCTATGCCTAAGCAAGATATTATTCATCTTCACCCTTTGGGTTGGGAAAATGATCCGGAGGAGGAGCGTTTCAAAGTCTCAACCCTCGACTACTTGACTGCTTGTACCTACAACAACTATGCCCTCTTCTTTAGGTTGGATGATGCAGACAAAACACGAGTCGCCGATGTGCTGAAGGCTGGTCTTGAACGTACCCTGAGCCAAGTTCGGCATATCTGCGGTACCATCGAGAAAGATCCTTCCGGTGGCTACTCGTTTGTCAAGAAGAAGGATAGCACTGTACAATTTGTAGTCCAATGGCTGGATGCACCAGAAGACAGTGACGACTACCCATCCTTTGACGAGATCGCCAAGGGCAATTTCTGCACTTCGGTACTAGGTGATCTCAAATGCTGGAGTGTCCCCCCGATGACATACGGCGAAAAGCCAGAGGCACACCCTGACAGTAGCCCGGTGGTTGCGGCCTATAAGGTTAATTTCATTCGGGGTGGACTAGTCTTCATTATGCATCATCACCACTACTCTAACGATGTCATGGGCTGGGCCGGGCTCGCCCACCAGCTAGCTGAAAATTGCTATGCAACTGTCAACCAGACACCCTTCCCCCAATGGGACCCTGCATGTATGGATCTATCACGTCTCACAAAGCCCATTGTGCCCGAGGATTCTAAAATCGATGGTCCCCCTGTCCCCGAGCGTCACCCTGGTCACATCGCAGCCGAAATGCTGCTCTTCCATCTGCCTAAGAGTAAGGCAGCGGAGCTAAAGAAACTCGCGACGCCAACATCGACGGACGTTCCCTGGATATCCACATATGACGCGTTCTCCGCCTTCATATGGCGCACTATTTCTCGGCTTCGAGCCCCAATCTTTAAGCCAGATCTATCAGCCCCCTTATTGTGGATAGAAGCTGTTGATATGCGGCGACGAATGCACACTCCCAAGGTGCCGGCACGGATCCAGCGCAATGTTGTGACCGGAGTTCTCTCATCTACTGCCCCAGTCACTGCACCTACAGCAGCGGAGGTCATTTCCGAGTGGCCACTATCAAAGATAGCCTCTTATGTCCGCCAGATGACCAACAGCATTACACAGGAGAGTCTAGACCAAATGTTAGATGTAGTATCCACAGTGCGTGACCAGACAGCGCTGAACATCCGCATTGACGCGCATCCGCCCATGTCGGTTCTCCAAACAGATCATCGCGATGTCAATCTTACAAGCGCTGATTTTGGATTTGCAAAGCCCTTTGCGTACCGGCATCTCATCGACCGCCTGACTCAGGGTGTCCTCATCATCTACCCGTCGCGTGACCTGTCCCCTGAATCGGATGAGGGCCCTGAATTTTCGATCTCTTATGAGACAAGCTTGAAGCAGGCCCTGATCGAGGATCCAGAGTGGTGCAAGTATTTCGAATACCGCGGTGTCGATGCCATCGATGCACCCCAGTAAGAACAGTAGGAGTCCAATGAAAGCTGATAGGGAGGATTCCGCTCGAGTTGGCCGGTTGTCTGCGCTCCTGTATATCGTGACCTCGCAGTGTATAAAGTTTAATGGACCTTATTTGGCGACCTTCGGTACACTGGTGATTACATTCCCGTATTTAGCATACCTAGCCTTTGAGAACCATGTAAAATTAAAACATGCACACGGTTGCATGTTGCATGTGTAGTGCGCTTAACCTAGGACCTAGGGTTGGGCAAATGGAAGAACATTAATGTAGTCAGGTGACAGGGATTTTAATTAGACTGGGCGTGCTCAGTTTTACTGAGCAAAAAGCAGCAAGGGGGGTGAGCATAGAAAAAGGAAAGCCAAGATTTGGATATTATCTGGTACGAGTACATATTTATCGACTGCAGTAATGTATATACATCCCTTGAGTGAGACTATTAAGGGCCAATGATTAGTAGATAGACGCCATAAAGATTATGCACGTAAGCGGTACATACTATTGGCTATATATTTTGATCATTTATCAATAGCTGATAATAGAGTATTATCTTGACTTGTCGCGCCGTTTTTGTATTTGACACTCCCAACTATCCTATGATATTAGTAATTTAGTCTCAGATATGATAGAAGGAAATCAAGCTACCCAGCTATATACTCTACGTAGCCGGAATGACTTGAGCCTCCGCACCCAAAAAATTGTATCACAAGATCGACATATGCAAGGGCTATACATCTTCAAGCTAATAAGAAAATAAGCAAAACAAGTGCCATGCAGATATCTAAAATAATTGTACTTCGTACTACTGCTAGGTGCTCTAGGTACTGCAGTGCTCCACGGGGCTAGAACAAACTGACTCAGCATCTGTAAGCTTACATCATCACTATGTTCCCTGATCCGGGTTGCGGTCCTGCAGTCAGCTTCAACCATCCTAAGCTTTTCGGCACATTTTTTCCCTCGAGCATCTAATTATACCTACATATACACCTGCATTCTATTGACTGTGCAATTATCCCACCAGTGCACGTCAACCGTACAAACAAGCTTTCCCACGACAACATTTGCCTCTACAACTAAGCTTTCCGCACCACCCCCAATCGCATGGTTAATTGTGAGAAGACTTCATTCAGTCTTGATTTCGCTGGTGTGTTGCCAGAATGATGGGTCCAGACCGGGCTTCGCTCAATCGCCGCTCCTCCACGCAGCATTACCAGACCTTCGATACCCCACCGCCCAAGTCGCGTGGGCGACCTAACTCGGGCCAGTCCGAGTCCTCCGCAGACGGCTCACACGATCCCCACAATGACACCGTTGATCTCCCCGGAACATCATCGCCGCTGCCGAAAAGGCAAATGGCAGTGCTAGCGATAATTGCACTGGCGGAGCAAACGGCATTGAACTCGATCAGTCCATACCTCCCGCACATGGCATCGACATTCCCCGAGGTAGAACCGACACAGGTGGGTGTATACGTTGGCAGCATTGCATCGGCCTTTGCGCTGGCTCAATTCAGCACAAATTATTTCTGGGGCTGGCTATCGGATCGTGTTGGCCGCAAGCCGGTGATACTGCTTGGCACATTTATGACTGCGCTGTGTTTCGTTGCATTCGGATTGTGCAGGACCCTTGTGCAAGCTATAATTGTGCAGGCGTTGATGGGTATGGTAAATGGCAACCAGGGTTTGGTCTCCACCTGTCTCGGAGAAATCACCGACCGAAGCAACCAGTCTCAGGCTTTCACCTACCTCCCGGTGCTATACGGGATTGGAGGCATAACCGGACCCCTCCTAGGAGGGCTCCTTATTTTTGAGACGAACCCTTTTACTGGCAACAAAAACCCATACCCGTATCTTGCGCCAAACGTACTGTCTGCTGTTATCCTTCTGGTCGACTTTGTTTTGACAGCTATTTTCCTGGAAGAGAGTCTCGAAGACGCAGAAAGTCTACCAAAGATCGGCAAAAAAGTGCGCAGCCTGTTCACATGGTTGTGGCAGTTCACCGGCAATTCCCGCCATCCGACCTACGTGGAGGTTCCGCAAGCAGTGCCATATCCCAACGGCCACCCTGATATAGAGACCGAAGATCACGACAGTGACCTGGACTCTGCGTCTGAGGTGTCAAGCATCCTTGGCCGCCACGATGAACTCTCTTGGGATGAGATCTTTACTCGAGATACCATCTTACTCCTTTTGACATACCTAATCTTTGCTTTTTGCAATGTTTCTTTCAACTCGCTATTTCCAATCTTTGCGCAAGCTAAGCCCCCTGCCGGACGGTCACTCACCCCGTCCGAGATTGGCCTTGCTCAAGGGTTTGCTGGCGTCGTGACGATTATTTTCCAAATTTGTATCTTCAACCGTCTGCGAGACAAGATGGGTAATCGATGGTCGTACCGCGCAGGTCTATTTGGCTTTGTTGTCTCGTTTATCCTAATGCCCTTCATTGGGTACAAGAGTAAGGTTAGCGAGGAGGTGACTGGCAAGTCGGCTATCATGACTATTGAACTTTGCCTCGTGTTGCTGGTCAAGACTATCGCCTCCGTGGGCGGCCTGACCAGCGCCCTGCTTCTGGTAAGAAATTCTGATGTACTCTTTCTGTAAGATCCACCGAACACTAACAATTTCTATAGATCACAAACTCGGCACCTAATAATGCCGTCCTCGGCGCTTTGAATGGTCTTGCACAGACTCTTTCTGCAGCTGGACGTGCAGTGGGCCCATTCCTCTCTGGAGGCCTGTTCACCCTCACAGCTAAAATCCAGCCTAAAGGAGAGGCCCTGGCATTCGGAGTTTTTGGTGCGGTCTCCTTCATTGGATTCATCCTGAGCTTCGGCATCCGTGGTCGTTCACTTGAAGCGGAAGGCTGGGGCGAGGACAGTGACGATGGAGACAAGTCGGACGACGAGCCGAGTGGTGTTTGATTAAATACACGGATCTATAAAATATGCCGATATGACGATGTGACGAGTTTATGCTTCCGTTCCAGCTTTTTTTTTTTTTTTTTTTTTTTGCATCTGAATATACATTAGCCCCGTTCCTTTAAGTTATATTATTGCTGTTGCATTCTTTGCCGAAACAAAATCGGGTATTCGATTCAATGTTGAGCTTGATAGATTTGTGGAGAGTAAAGTTGGTAGGATAACACTGAGAAAGAATACAACTCAACTATTAGGATTCTAGAGGATCACCTACATGTGTACTTCTATGAGTAGATTAAAGCCGAGTGAAGATGTCCAATCCTCACTTCTCACCCCTGGGGCCAGATTCCCGTCCCAATGTACAGCACGGACTATACATAACTTGAGATTCGGAGAGCACATTTACATATACAACATAGAATATGAAGACCTAGAAAATTCGTCATACTGATCAATAGCCAGCCACGCTTCGAGGGTTCGATATTTGTTAAAGCGATCATACAGAATCCTGACCCGAGGCACAAGCCAAGAGAAGTGTAGTACTAGGCTAGACTGAGTTGGGATTTAGGAAAGATATTTCCTGGCATAGAAAATATTGCAATTTATTCGCTGATTATGCTGCAGACGTTAACAAGAAATTAGGATCATAACAGACAATAAGCACGGTTCGAGACTCGATAGAGAGACATGTAATGGAGTGTTGACGCGAAAAGTGATCTATGAGAATGATTCAAAATCCAATTAAAACTCGAAATTCAAATATAAATAGCAAGGGTATATAACACATAATGATCGACTCAGTAAATCATGAGATAAATGACGTGAAAGAAACGGAACGCAGGCTAAAAAAGAACCAAAGAAAAAACAAAGTAATTGAAACACTATCAAGCCCAGTGCCAGCCTGACTCTTGTGACTTTTGACGCTTAATAACATCCGACAGCAGGGTATCGCCTTGGCCAGAGGGATTGTGCTGGTTCTTTCTCCGCTGACGCTGAAGTAGCTGCACAGCAGCAGGAGCATCGATCCCTTCACCAGTATCCGTAATCTTGAGAGCCCACTTAGCGTCTTGCGGACTAAAGCCAAGCTCATTAACCATCATATCAATGGCGCGGTCGACAGGATCTAGAACTTGCGGCCGTAGTGGTAGAGGAACTATAGCCGGCGGTAGTGGAGTATGCGACGGAGGGAAAACACTGGTAGAGTCGGACGGGTGAGTCGGGGTATGGGGAGCCGTCCCACAAGTTGAATTTGAGGATCTATCAAGGACGAGAGCAGGAACAGATGGAATGGGCCGGTGATCTCGAATCGACCCATTGAGATTATGGACAATAGTGCTGAACTCCGACATAGGGCGTTCAGCAGAGAAAGAAAACCGGCCGTTGGGATCGGGCTCGAAACCGCGTTCACGGCGGCAGCGAAGCTCGTAGGCGAATCCGGCTTGTCGCTCACGGATATCGCGGTCGGTTTCATTGGGGCTTGCTTTTTGCGGGCTGATTTCGGTCGGGCTGTCAAGTGCGCGTTCTTGGAGCTCGTAGGCACGTGAAACTGCTTCTTTCAGGAACGATGATCGACTTGCTTCGATTTCGGTTGCTTCCCATTTGGTGAGGCCGATTGACTTCGCTTTGGTGAATGTGGCGGTGGCGGTGTCAGCCGGGCAGACAGAGCTGAGTGTTAACACTGCGCCTAGACCGAGTGTGAGAATGTATGAAGTCCATTCCTCTGCATTTCTGAATTAGCCGTGATCAAATAGACATTGTGTTGTTTCACTTACCGAGAACGGTCTCTTCGAGGGCCAGTTCACCATCTGGAACATTCATGCTATCAAAAATGCCGACCTTGCGAGCTTCAATGCACTTTCCATGCAACGGCTGCAACAGAACACCCATGCAAGTCCAGATCTCCGTCAGATCGTACATCTGCTTCTGTGATAGACCGGAAAGATTTCCACGACCGAATCCCTCCGGTGGTTCAAACAGAACATTATTGATACCGAAAGGTTGTGTCATCGTTGAAGCCGAAGTGAAATGGTTCTTCGCCTGGACACCACCCTTCAACCAGTCCATTTGGCCAGCAATATCATTCTCGCGCCCCTTGCCACAGCCGAAGATCCGACAGAAGGTCCAGAGCCGCCAGAAAGCATCGTCGACTTCCTCGGCGCGGGTGTTATCCACGCCCGCCAGACCACGGATGGTATCGCGACGCAGGAACGGAGCGCACCGCGCAAGGACCAATGCCTTCAGCTTGGCAAGAGTGTAGATGTCCTGTGCGTACCTCTGCAGATACAGCGTGGGCGTGTAATCTGGAACCTGGGAGTCAGGATCTACGAGGAGCTGCCACTCCATTTCCCATGGCGGACTCATTTCGCGCAGTTCCCAAGCGGGCGGGGACATTTTGAACAGGGCATTCTTCAGCATGGGCAGCTCGCGACCTTTGAACGAGGTATAGATCTTTTTGTTGACGAGGGCAAAGTTGAAAAGGTCATCTAGAGAGTCGATGTTCTGCATGATTGACATAATCAAATCCACTGGCATATCTATCGGGGTGGTGCTATTGACTGGAACATTGCGCTTGTCTCGGGGAGGCAGCACAGCTGTAGGCGACGGGGGAGTAGCGGGAAGTTCATAGATCTGTTCGGTGAGTTGAATGCTGCTTGCCTGGGCAGTCGAGACCATAGCCCAGCTCTGACGGATTTTGGAGGCTATGGGCTTCTCTAGTTTCATGTCCTCCATGGCGACCGGGCCGGGGCTACCCGATAACACTGCTTTTTCCGCAGCGTGATCGAAGGGATTCCCGTGATCATTAGTTTGCAGACCATTAGTTTGCAGACGAGGCAATTGAAGTAGCAGGCTGTTGCGCGTGGGGGCCAGATCGAGGGGAGGATGCGAGTCTAATGTCATGTGCATGGAGTCCTCCGACCGTGAGCCGACGCTAACTGCATCGCGCACCACTTGGCCTTGCTTGCGAAAGCTTAGGAAGGATTTCTTGGATTTTTCTTTTTTGATGGTTTGCTTTGAAGCTGGAGTTCTTGCTTCGGTCTCCCTTTCTTCCAAGTCCTTCTCCCTAGCCTTGCCCGATCGACGAGGCTTGTCTTTCGCCTCCCTTTTAATTTTAAGACTTTTTTCTTTGGCTGGAATTGAGCCCGCTGATTTGATCGTGTTGACCCGACTGCCGTTCTTCAGTGTCGATTTCCCTTGCGGTGTGTATGAGTGAGGCTTCGTGGAAGGGGGGAGGGGCGCCGGCCGGGTAGCAATCAAGTCCCCGTTATGGCGACTGATCTGCAATGGCCCGTCGAGGATCAGCAGCGTTTTATGAGACAAATCTTGGCCAGCAAGACCCGCTAGGGCATCTTCGAGTTCCTCGGCGGCCTGCGACAATGTTGGGATATGACGGGCTCGATGACCAGCGACCACTAGATCTGACCGTTGTCGACCTTGTCGACCTTGACGCTGCGGCTGGCTCTGTGGTTGGCGCTGACTGTGTCCGCATGTACGGCAGGAATGGTTGGGTTGTCGGCGGGTATTCAACTGGTGTAACATGGACTCCTTCAATTCGCTCTGGCTCCTCGTGGAGGAGTGTTGCAACGAGATCAGCGAGTTTCTCTTGGAGTGTGTTGACCACTGTGACTTGACGTGTGACGAAGCTACCGAAAGGGGGGAGTCGCTGCGGTAACTTGAGGCTGAGCTGGGCTCGAGGAATGGTTCCAGTGGCAAGGGCTTGTTCTTGAGGTCGTTCATTGATACCTTTTTGGTGATGGGACTTGGAAAGACGGGCTTTGAGACGTGCAGGTGGCAGGGAACCACTACCGAGGAAGGCCGCGAGGAACAGATGGAACGGGCGTCGTCGAAGACACCCGCGGCGACGGGGGAAAAGATGGAGTATGCGTCGGCTGTCTTGTAAGGGTATCGTTCATCATCTCCCCAGAACGTGGTGCCAACACTGGTCACCGAAGTGCGACGACTGTAACACGATGAAGCACAATCCAAAGTCTCTTCAGACCCAGAAGACAAGTGGGTGATCTCCTGTTGATCGGTAGACCCATGTGCATCGGGAGGGCCTTGTGCATCGGGAGCGACATCTGCAGAGCTTTGATATAAATTCTGCACTCGTTCTTCTAGTTCCCGTTCGAAAAAAGAGGGCCCCATCGAGCGGTCCATATTGAAATCTGCACTGACCGGGGAGACAACGGACAAGTTCGAAGACAGCTCTGGGAAAAAGCGGGCCAAGCGGGAGGATGAAGGCAATGGAGGGAGATGGCCTGACAATGGAGAAATTTCAGATTCAGGTTCAGAAGGAGGTGATTCCAAGTCAATCATAGTGCCCAAAACTTTCTGCGGAGAGGAAGACTGAATATCCCCGACCTCCCCGACTGCGATATCTTCTTTGTGACTCGACTCGTGTGATTGGCTTTCTGTCTCTTTGGTGTCGGTTGCCATGTGGTTAGCAGAGGCCCCTGGTATCGTTCCAGACGGGTCATGGGTGTCCACGATCTGCGCTGGCATTGTCGGTAGGTGTTTCGGTAGTTCTTCATCGTCTGTGAGACTCGATGGAACTGAAACACTGCCCCGGACAGCTGTGATTCGGGCTTCTAGACCGAATGGTTTCATTCGAAGCTTTAGCGATGGAGGACGAAAAAGTGTTTTCTTCTGTTTCGAAGACTTGGTCTTCTCGGACGGATCACGAGATCCAGCAGGCGCCATTAGTAGCCAGTAACTCATATTTCAGCTCTTGTCCTGGATTTTTATTGACGGGGCATTGTTCTCCCAAAAAGGCTGTTCTTGCACTTTGTTAGCGCGATGTTGAACAAAGCACTCCAACCTGAGTTGCATTGGAACCTACCGTCAATTGGAGTTTTGGTGAATGTAGACTCGGGGAGGCAAAGTGTAAAGGTTTCTTTGTAGACAATAGTTCGTTCCGGTTGGGGCTGCATACAACAAAGACGAACCCACCACCTATTCTTTTTTTTTTTCCCTCTTGCAAGTATAGGAGTTCGCAAAGATGAAACGAAAAAGAAACTTGGAATGGGAATTATTCCAGGTAGATCTAACCTCGCACAATATTAAGCACCCGGTTAATATCGCCCTTTTTAGGCCCCCGAAATCAGCAGGTGGTCATCCAAGATTCTCTAGGAACTATGGCGCTTCTCAAAATGATTTCCAAGCCAAATAGTCAGACCATAATGATTTCGTGAGTTATTTGGGTTAGTGTACTGCAGCTAAACAGCGATCCTCTGGGGCCAAAAAAGATCAAACCCCAAATTCCCAATTGAGCAAGTCGTGAACTTTTTAGATACGGAGTAAATTGAAGGCAGATTCCCAAGTCTTATAGTACTGGAGTGACTATTTCTATAGTTCTATAATTTTTATTTTTATTTGCATCGAACTTCGTGTTTTCTCGTACTCGGTATGGCGCAGGGTATGTAACTCTTGTTCTCGTGTTGACAGTTGCCGTCAGGACCTGCAAGGTTACAATATGGATACGAAAATAACCCAACTGGGCCAATAATATACAAGAGTAATACACCCCGCATAAAATATGGAGTACAACATATATGCATGTCGATTGCCACTATGATTTTCGCCCCCATTGCCCCCATGACCGACAATCTTTGGAAGACATGTACATCTGTACATACGCCTCTTAGAAATCCTGTCTGATACCCAAACTCTGCTGACTGTTAGAGTATCTTACTCTTACTATTTACATAGTTGATTATATTAATTAGTGTCATAGAAGTGGGTCTTCATCTTTTAGGCCGCTTTTACCTGGAAGATAATATCCCTAGTATACCTTCCCTGAATTTTTCTGCTGGCTGGATATATCCCTCTTTCAATAAAGTCGTGAAAAATTGGAAGTAAATTGCACTTTGCCTAGAATCCACTGTGGATATCCTGAATATTCCTAGAGCATTGGCCCAATTCGGAAGGAGGATATCAAAAGACCAATTACTCAACTCGTCCAAGTGAAATGCACGTGTCCCCTTTGATCGATAGTGACAGCGGCTATGATATAACGGCTAATGTGCAAAGGCCCATCGTTCTCCGGGGATTTTTCCTGAACGCCACGTGTGGATGGGACTGGTTTTATGTTCGATAACGATTTGACTCCGCGTCCAAGCTCCCAAGGTTTATTTTATATTGGCCTCCAGAGCTGTTATTGGAGGAGCTGTCAGCGGAAGACACGGATGGTAAGCCGAAATTTCAAGTTTGATAAAAGACAAAAGACAAAAGACAAAGATAGAGTGAGAAAGAAGAAAGAGGGTGAGAGATGGCTAGGATCGAAAAGAACAGAGGAAGGACACCAAGAAGCAAGAGAAGACTTTCTACCTAAGGATAATAGTTCTGCCTATGGATGCATCAGGCTACACTATCAATTTCATCTCATCTAGTTACAACATACGGAGTAACCTCTGTGTATGTGTATCTTATTCATCTTATATTACTTCTTGTTTAAACTAACACAGCGCACTACCGCTATGCTGTAGCAAATTGAAACCACAAAAATAAACCAACTAACTATAGTCTAGCCAGTCAGGCTATACTTGTGTGACACTTCCTCGGTTCACTCTGTCTGCAATCGAATGCCATGGAATCACTTGCTTATAGCAGTAAGATTAATGGCTATCAGAATTTGGATCTAGAAAGGTCGACAAGATGTAACGATATGGAGGGTTACGGAGAACCTCTCGACCAACAGGTGGCGATTGGTGAATGATCTACAGGGGGTTCGTATATTACCCCCTCCAAATTACTTGTGAATCCCAGCAATCGACCCAATGAAGTCGCCATATTATTCACGGTGGACTATCAAGAGTACTTTGTATGTTGTAGATGAATCCGGCCTTGATCGCTCGTCTCAGATGCGGTAGCTCACTTCTCGTTTGAGGAACTGCCCTCGTTTCTTCAAGGTCCAATGAGACAACATCAATAAAATTGATGAGCAACTAGAAGTGCTTTACTTTCCCTTGCCGGAAGCTCGAGTTTGCACTGAAGCTCGGACTTGTGTGTATAAAGATGCCCAACCCACGAGAGTGCGGGTAGTTGAAGATACAACCACCAACCCTACTCTGTATCATTTTCTACCGTCCCTTCCCCTATCATGCTTGGCAAAATCCCATCCGTCGCAGCCTTGCTGGCACTCAGCCTGAGCGCCCAAGCAAGTCTAATCTTCAAAAACTCTGGCACAACCTCAGGCTGGGACAAAACAAACCAAGAACACCGCGGCACCGTGAAGCAAGTGACAGACGAGGCTTATGAGGGAAAAACTGCCCTCAAAATGACTCAAATCTACGACGAAGACTACTCCGGCCGGTATCACTCGGAAGTGGTGAAGAACGACGTGTACAAGCGTGGCGACACGGGCGCATACGGTTTCTCCTTCCGACTGCAAGACGACTGGCAATTCCTCCCCGTGCAGTCCTACGGCATTGCACAGTTTATTGCCGACTTCACAGACAGCGGCTGCGAAGACTGGATGCCGACAACCATGGTCGCGCTTAAGGGCGACAAACTCTACTCGCGTGTCAAGGAAGGCTCGGTCTGTAAGCAAGAGGTTCATGGTTTTAACGACCTAGCCACCGTGACTGCTGGTGAATGGCACCGAATTGAAATCGAGGCGAAGTGGGAGTCGGATGGGACGGGGCATTACACATTCTACTATGATGGGGAGAAGGTGTTGGATGAGCAGAATATCAGCACTACTGTTGAGGATGATCGTGCTTTCCAATTCCGGGTTGGTCTTTATGCGAACGGCTGGCATGATGATAAGCAGATGAAGGGCTCTCAAGGCACTAGGTCGATTTGGTATGACGAGATTGCTGCTGGGACTAAGCTTTCTGATGTTTCATCAGAAGCCGAGATCGATGCCGGCGATTGTTGATATGGGTGGATTCGAGTATTTTGTATTTAGTCAGGGGGCAGTATTGACGGAACAATGGATGTGTTTAGCCAGAATTGAAGCAGAGATAGGGTTGTGCTTTGATTCTCCCGAATATGAATGTGCCCTTCTCCGATCTATGCTCCGTACTAGAGTTGCTTTTCAATTTGGAGGGCGTAGGGAAAAAATGCATTCGACATATCGTAACTATTCACAATTCCTAAACTTGCCGAGGTCAGCCCGGCTTATCCGGGCACTAGATTGAAATGAACGGTCCATGTCAGTCCAAACGGGTTACCTGTGCTGTACTAGTGCCGTCGATCCGTAGGCGAAGTTGAGAATCACCAGTGATCGGGGCCAAAACTTTGGTAAATGACATCAATTCTGATAACTTATCTCAGCGCTGTTTTGATATGCAACAAGTTCGTATCGTGTACAAATGCATTGTATTGTAGTTTTGGCCCCTGTTTTGCGCACATGCAGAAGATGTGCCGCGTGGGGTCCAATTCAGAACTGACATAATTTTGCATTGATATCGCCCTCACCTATGTTGTACGGAGATGCATTTATATGTCAATTATAGCTGTACCTTGTAATGCGCCGTAATATTGGATGCTGATTTGAGATGTTTTCCTTGAGGGTTTCTACATTAGGATATCTTCCGCTCACACTTTTCGAATGTATCCGATGTCTTCAAAAATTACCACAAAAGAGGTCCCTGCTCCGCCCAGAGTGTATCCATAAATGTCTGCAAGAGGGGTGTTGCTAATTATATCGAGAGCTAAGCATTTCGGGAACGAGTACGGAGTAAAAAAGGTTAGAACAAATCGGAACCGAAAATACGACATCCAATGCAGGTTGACACTACCAACAATAGAAATCTATCCCGGGCAGCTTTTAGTGCTGACTTCAATTTTGATGTGCAAAAATCTTATACGATTTTTAGTCCTAGTTTGCACAACATACCACTATAAATAGATAGAGTCTAATTAATCTTATATTCCCATGGAGTGTCCATGGTATTCTTTGTATCATTAGAACGGCTTGCTTTATCTTGCATGTGAATTCCTCTTTGTCGAACTTGGAGTCGGGCAACTTGCTTTCAACTTCGATAGCGATCTTCATCCTTTGTGCGATTCAGTGTCTAGATCTCTCTGCTATACCCATTTACACGCAGTGCAGTGGTTGATCACGTAGAACTAAGTCTGAGGATTAGGGTTTAGCTGAACTGTTGGGTAGATTTTCCATAAACAAAATATGTCGATTCAATTTGTATTCAGAAGTTATCCTTTCAAGTTGTGAAAGAAACTTTTTGTTCTCAAGATGAACCCCATCGAAGCCACTTTGCACTTCGTCGAATTCCCGACCCTCTTCAATGGCCATAAGTATTGTGTGATTGGACTATGCATTCTTCTGCAATCGTGTTTTTTAAACAATAAAACTTGAACTTGGTAGTGTTGACTTCAGGAATAAACATTAGCGATCTCCATTCTCCATCCATACAGAACTGACGCATGAGTCTCACGGTAAACTTAACTTCCATAACTGGCTCAATATTCCACTTCAAATGTATGCATAAGAGGCATACTATGCTATGCCACTCCAGAACAAATTTTGGTTCTTCGACTCTTTGTTCATTTGTGCTCTTAGAATCGTCCTCTACCGTTGTAAGAGTAATTCATGTTTCTTCTTGTCCAATGACTACGAACCGAATCTATATTTATCCCCTTAGTTCCTTTGGTTCCTTTGATCAAAGGAAAATCCGAGAATTGTCACGTACCGATGTCGAGGGGGGTGTTGGAAGGGTGAAAAAGATATAAAATAGCTGTGTGTCAATGCTTCGAGGCAAGTTTGATTTATCGACAAACCCCTCTCAAGTCCATCCACCATGTTTCGTTTCGACGAGGAGATCCTGGAATCTTGGGGTCCCGCAGTTTGGGGAGTTATCTTCGACAGATTGCAAAGTGGAAATGTCAAAGGTGGTGTGCTTCAGGTTGCCTGGCCAAGCAACGTAGACAAGAAAACAGCAGCCGAGCAGATCCAATGGGCCACCAGGTTGCCTCTTCCCCAGCTCCCTCAGAAGGCACTCGAGACTATATTTGATCGAATGGTTGGTTTCTCATTGGGAGTTCGATATATGGATGAAAAGAAGATCCACGCTATGCATGGACTCGCAAAAGAGAATGGTCCCCTCAGATCGAGTGTGGAAAGATGGTTCAAGCGTTCTGGTACCGTCGAAAAATGGAGGGAATTGATTCGATCCTACACAGATTATGAAGATGTGATGGGCCATTTGTCGGACTGCACTACATTTCCAAGAGAAACGGATAACCATCCATTCAAGACCAATCCTGCATACGATGCCGCAATGCAATGCTCTTCCTGTTTAGAGTTCCTGGTTTATTTTGAGATTGTCACGCCCAATGGTTATGACTTATCCGGAAGAAACTGGCTTGAAGCAGGATTGAATGGTCCCAATATGGATTTGCTCACCTTCATGGTAAACAATGCGGATCCTCAACATCTGATCAAACCCAGAGACATTAAAGAAACCCGCCAGAACCATATTCTTCTCTCACTCGTTGGTGTTGGTGCGTTTTCTCAATTCGTGATTGCCCTGAACAGGCTACGCCAGGCAAACCTCGTGCCGGTCGAAGAACTTCGCACAATCTTCCACGAAGCAGCGATGCATGAGTTCTGCGCTGTCGCACCCGTCGCCGTGGCCAAAGCACTCTACCAGCACGGAATCAACATCGGAAACGTCGAGCACCAGTACCACGAACTCGGCGGACAGCTAGAATCCTCCTGGCATATCGCAGCAGCCTTCAACCCCGCTGGAGGCGAGTTCATGACCTGGCTTGATAAATTCTCCATGCTCAACGCAGAGGTCCGAAATTCGGAAAACATGAACCCGCTGATGTACGCCGCATGTTTCGACGAGCCAGCCGCAATCGACTGGCTGTGCAAGAAATGCGATCCCATGCAGCCCAGGTTAGACGGAGGCCCGCAGGGGTACGCCTTAATCTGCGCGGCTCGAAGCTCATACCTTCACAGCGGCGAGATATTCGCCATCATCCTCTCACATCTACCAGATACACTATTCACTAACCAATACGGCAAGATATTCGGCACCGAGATCGCTGAAGGGCTCGCCTCGCACAGGCGCAAGCTCGCCGATAGCAGAGCCAGCGAGCCCACGCAAGAGGTGATGGACCTTCTCGGAGTGCGCAAGATGCAAGCTCTTATCCGCCGGCTATCTAATGACTGGGCCGGCAGTGAATGGCACCTGTCGCTGGAGGCGTACCTCCGCGATAACGATCTGGGTGCCCTTAAATTCAGCATCGGTACAGGGAAGCGGCTGCTTCGGAGCACCACATCGCGGGAGACCTCGCGTCGCTTAGAGGCAAGCTTACCCAGGAGCCCTAAGTTCCGCAGGTCTTCTTCAAGTGATGTACTAATGATGTTTGATGCCGGTAACGGGCAATCTCCTGCTCGCGCGGATAGTATCAGGAGGAATAGGCCCACTCATGTTACTGCTCGCAGTGGTGGGAGACAGACTCTCGGTCCTATCAGAGATACTAGCAGTATGATAACCAAGACTGTGCGCAAGGGACCAAATCGCCGAAGTTGAGAGGTTGTGTCTCGGCCTGGTACTGGTAGAGGGATTGTTGTTGCTTGTTGGATGAAGCATGGGAGTACGCTTCCTGCTTATGATATTTCTTTTTTGGTATTTGCCTAGTGGCTTCTAGTTGATTTAATTTCAGTGGCCACATTTGTCGTTGATGTTCTTATTCGAGCTCGTCATCTTTTTGTCCGGTTCTGTACCTTTCTATTTCAGAAATTTACGAATAGTTTCTTCTCATATTCTTGAAACATATCATTGCTTACTGTATAACGCCTCTTATCCCATTTAATCTGCCTTCAGCGATCAAGCCAAGTATCAAATAAAGAGGTTGAACAAAAGCAGCAAAGAACTTTGGACAGATCTACCAGTCAAGTGTACTTGGTGAAGTACCGTGTTGCGATCCACCGTTCAGGCAGTCTATCTCTTTGCACACTGCTATCCATCAGTATATACTAAATTAAACTGGAGACTAAAGCACTTACATTGGTCTGCTTTTTGGAACAGAGCGCTCCCTTCTGGCTTGTGCATCGCCGGGAGGATCTGACCTCCTTCGATCCGTTCGAGCTTTGTGTGCTCCTCGAGTCGACTCAAAACCTGACGTATATCTGCTGAATTGAATTAGGCAATTGAAAGAAATATTATATTCAAGGACAATACCTGTAGCATCTAACTCGCTGGAACACCTAGTTCAAAGATTAGCAACAATTCTTGTCGGGCATCAGATACCATATAGTTATACCCTTGTTTGGCCAAGATAGATTGATACTCAAGCTCAATCTCTGCAGCCAAATTGTACGTCCAGCTCTGCAGTACTTCGGACATTTTCCGAATGTCAGGTTCACTCACAGCGGACAGGGCGAAGAGGTCGTAGCGAATATTCGTCTTCGACTCAGAGGCGGGAAAGAAGGAAATGGCGAGGCATATGCCCACGTCTTGAAAAAAATACATAAGTGTAGTAGGAAACAAGAAACACTCTTGCCGGGTGCTATTCCGTCTAATAGACCTGACAAGCTTCATGATAGGAGATGGCCTCGATAGTTCAGACATTCTGCGATGTAGCCCACTGGTGTACGCATCGAGCTGACGGGATCGTGCTATTCAATATCAGCCATTGTCTTCAAGAATTCTTCAAATTGGTTACTTACCTCCAACCTTCCAGTTAAAGTCCCCCGACAAAGTCTGACCTGCAACCCAAGTAGATTTCGCTTCCAAACCAGCGAATCTGCTCAAATCCGAAGTCATCCCACTGTCAAATGCAGCCGGCTCACCAGAATTGAGATTCACAAAAATCATTCCTTGGTCAGTGGCATGCGTATGAACCTCAAACAGACTATTCTGCGACTTGTCAAACCCAGGAACATCATCAAACTGAGGAGCCTTCACCAGTCGACCAGTGGTATCATAGCTCCAACCATGATACCGACAACCAAGAATAGTCGAGGCACCCGTCTCTCTTCTGGTAATAGTATAGGCACGATGGCGACAGACATTATGAAATGCGCGGATCTTGTCGTCCTTACCACGAATGAGAAAGACTGGGAACCCGGCAAGATCAAAAGATTGATACGAGCCGGGTTTCTCAAACTGGGAGTTGTGGGCAAGGTAGACCCATGTCTAGAGCCGTATGTTAGCGATACTGTTAAGCCGTATATCAGTAGCAATTATATTACTTGGCTGAAGAGTGCGCGTCGTTCGAGCTCGAAAACTTCCCGACCGCTCCACCATCCTTCTGGGATTTCGGGCTCTTTGGAAACGGTAAAGTCTGAGTTGTTTGAAGAGGTGTTTGCAACGGATTCAATGACTTCGCCGGCTTTAGGTGCAGATAAATGGGGCCATGCTCGGTTGAGCAGAAAGATAATTGTGACCAAAGCCACGAGGAGGGAGGCTGGAGAGGATAAGAAATCTGCTTCAGTAGACTCCATGTCAACTAAACTGTTAATAAACTATTGCTGTTTTGAATCATAGAAAGTGGTTGGCATCTGCCACTGATATACTTGTCCTGTCACCCCTCCACGTTATACTCTCCACATTTAGCGCAGATACCTCCCTATATTACCCGATTGGGTTGGAATTTCCTGGCTGTATCACTCGGCTGACCGTCACTTCTGATTCTCATCATGTAGGTTAGAATTATCTTTATCATACGGTGAGCACTATGCAAGGCGTTATGATATAGTTGTATTAACGTTCATATCAAAGACCAATCACTATATTCCCATAAATACTACGCTGCCATTTGAGCCATGGAGGGGGCAACCTGCTGCTCCATTACAGACCCCTTCGCTGCCTTGGCGGTCCTGTCAGACTCATGCTGTTCGCAGACCATATCAAAGACTCGTCTCTGGTAGTCTGAGGGAGATATGTTTTATTAGTATTAGTACATCAACCAATCTAATAGACTCAACTCACACGACACGCCATTCTCCTTGTTTGGGTTCAGGATTCCCTCGTGATAGACCCCCTTGGCTAGATTGCTCTGGGCCTTCTCGCAGAGCTCAAAGTCTTCCATAGCAACTTGACGCACAAATTTAAAGTATTCTTCGAACTTGTCTCCGGATTCAAGGTGGAAGTAATCGAATTCCATCCGGGTGACATGCGGGTCAGCGGTCGGACATACTCTGAAGCAGGACATGCCACCCCCATAGACGTTCAGTGTGCAGTTGGGGAAAAAGTAGAGGAATAGGCCATCATCTGACTTGTTCGGGTCTGCGATATGCTGCGAGAAATTGTGCTTATTGCGCACGGTGTAGAAGGTCGGCGGGTAGTATTTGGAGAAGGACGGGTGGGTGTATTGGCAGTGTAGACACTCTTGATATCCGTCGACCCTGACGAAAGTTAATAACAACACAATAGAAAATAACAAGAGGGAAATTTACATGGTTTTCCAGTTGAATCGGCCTTCATAGCTGATGCTACGACGGTGCGGCAGCTTAGTGAAGTCGACTTTGCCGAGCAGCTCCTCAAGCTCTGGGAAGAATTCATGGAAGCTGGGAGCATCATCGGAGATAGTTGAGAAAAGCAGCCCAGTTGGGGTGAGATGACTGCGCAATTCTTTACCCTGTAGGTAGCATGCTTGTTAGAAGGAACTTCCCATTTCATCTGGTTCACCCGTACCGTTTTCGCGCACACAACCTTCAGCTCCTCAGCAACGGGGTTCAGTGTCTCCCCCGAGGTGCGAACAGCAGATACAGGCTGTTGTGCAACTTCATAGGGAACATGCTCGCCAACAACCTGGAATCGAGTGACTGGGCCGAGCAGGTACCAGGACTGGAGGACATCTTAGTCTCCCTTAACTGCTAAAAGACTGCGTTACATACTTTAAGAAAGACCGCCCGCCGCTCCATCTGATACAGAGACTGACTACAATACCAGGAGGCAGGCAAAGTACGAGTGAGCTCAGACATGATGTCGATGAAATTGGTGATTAGATTCAAGTATCAAATAGACACGGTTGAAGTTGACTGTTAACTGCGACGGCGACAGCGAGAGAGCATTTTTATATCGCTACAGATTCACCTTTGTGTCAACAGGGTGTCTCTCCGATGGATAAAAATGCATTTTTAGTGGCAATAAGGTTGTCCAATCTTGAGTGTGCTGGAGCTGTGGAGAGGTGCGGTATATTGTTTCCCAAATGAGTTATCAAGTCCCGTTGATGTCACGGCCGATCACGCGGTTAGCCCACAGGATGTTCTAGCCATGCAAAATCTCCGATAGACAATATATCTCCAGGGCTGGTTGGGACTTTTATGAGCCGAGTCAAGAATAACGCTAATGGGAGATATATGTAAAAAAATATTGAGATCCGAATGCTTACAATGTCCGATAGCAACAGTTGCTCCAATCATTGGGTCTCATTTGCTGTCTTTCAATGGCTAACAGGTGGGTTACCTATATAAGGAGTACTATAAATCAGGAACGACATAAATTTAGAATCCACATTGATCGCAGAGTATTCGATTTACCCACATTCATCACAGAGTGTTTACTGAAGTTCATGAATTTGGCTGCCTGGAGTGGCGAAGAGCAAAATGAAATGTAGTTTTCTATTCAAGATCCTCATCAATACAAAGATCTAAAGCTTTAAAGCTTCAAAGAAAAAGAAAGAGGGAGAAATCAGACGATCCGTATCTTATCGGGCAATTACGTCGTCTCCAACTTCCAACTTTCCAACCTCTTGGAACTTGACAACTCAAAGATCTCATCTTTCTATAATGGGCCCTGTCAAATATACTCCTCCTCCTACACCCTCGCCCCCAGCATCTTGTTACGCCATGAGTGACGAAGAAGAAGATGAATACAACACTATCGCCCAGGCTGCCTCGGGTAGAGGGGTGAAGTTGCTCTTCTCCAAAAGCAAAGTGAGACAATTTCCATCAAGTAGGAAAACACAGCTAATGTATCTAGGTCTATGTTCATCCAACTTCCTCCTCCAAAGATAATATCCCTGGCTTTATCGCCCTCGTCCAACAAAAACCTCTCCCCGCATCACATGCATCCGCTCATTCCAAAAACCCCGATACACCCTCCTATCTCCTCGCATGGGTCCCAGAGTCATCCCTCGGAGAAGCTTATGATACGTATGTGAAAGTAGACCTCTCCGAAGGTGACTCTCCGCCGCGCCAGACGTACCTCGTTCCGCCGCTTCCGACCACAACCACCTACAAAGACCCCATCGGGTTATATTCTTTTGCGGTTCCACTATCAGAGATATACTCGCTATTAGTACGACCGCCGAGCTTAGGATGGTGGTTTGGGAGCTTAGTGATCAATACTCGAGCGGGTGATGGTTTCCCCGCGTTATTTTTCCATGACGACGAATGCGAATCAACCATCCTACAAAAGAGGAAGAGGGTCAAGGAGAACTTTGATCCATTCGGCAAAGAAGGGACTTTGTTTTGGGGCGGTGATGAGATACTGCGCTGGCTGCGGAAATATGCGGACGTGCAGCGCTCCGCGGTGGACCGTAACGTCTACCTCATCAACCCGTCGGATGAGGACCAGCTGTCCTTCGGCCGACCAGTGAGCCACGGCGACAAATCCATGGTAGCAAAGGCACAGCCCGAAGCCGCGGCCGGTGGATCCCAAGTCCAAGCGCCCGATGCCAGCATGGATCCATTCATGAAGACCCTCAAAGAAACACGGTGGAAAGTGCTGGAGCAACTGAGCAAGATCACCACTTTTACCCGTCGGACGGCCAATGAGATTGCAGATAATCCTCGCATACCGCCTCAGATGCGCCGTCTAATGAAGAATCCAGAGATCCAGACGTTGCAAGATGAGTTCGACAGCGCTAGGGTTTATCTGGCTCGTTGGGCGATGAGTGTTGCCGAGCAGAGCGATAAAGAGCGAAATCAGCGTATATGGACCGCACAGGATATGCTGGAAATGGAGAATAGCTCGGTTGGCGACTTTGAGATCTTAGAGCTGGAGACCGGGAACCTGGCCATCCAGGAGCGGCGCCGTGTTCTCCAACTGCAAGAATGGGAGGGCTTCTTCGACCCGACTTCGGGTAGACTCCAGGTAACGACAGAGGAAGTCAAGGAGCGGATCTTCCACGGCGGCTTGGATCCCAATGATGGTGTCAGAAAGGAGGCTTGGCTCTTCCTTCTCGGTGTGTATTCGTGGGATAGCAGCCGCGAGGAGCGCCAAGCCATCATGAACTCCAAGCGCGATGAGTATATCCGGCTGAAAGCGGGATGGTGGGAGCGAATGGTCGAGGGCAACTCAACGATTGAGCAGTTTGATAACTGGAAGGAACAGAAGAATCGGATAGGTGAGATTACACACTGGATTCGACATAGTGGCCACTAACACATGAATACAGAGAAGGATGTTCACCGCACCGACCGTACCATTCCTTTGTTTGCGGGCGAAGACATCCCTCATCCGGATCCTGATTCTCCGTTTTCCGAGACGGGTACCAACGTGCACCTGGAGCAGATGAAGGATATGCTCTTGACGTACAACGAATTCAACCCAGACCTCGGGTACGTCCAAGGGATGAGTGATCTTCTGGCACCAATCTACGCTGTGATGCAAGATGATGCCGTCGCTTTCTGGGCATTTGTCGGGTTCATGGATCGAATGGTATGTTTTTCACGCCGTACAAAGCCACACTCTCTAACCGATGCGAATTTACAGGAACATAATTTCCTCCGAGACCAGTCTGGAATGCGGGGCCAGCTGTTAGCCTTGGATAACCTCGTCCAGCTCATGGACCCGCAGCTCTACTTGCATCTGCAGTCCGCCGACAGTACTAACTTCTTCTTCTTCTTCCGCATGCTGTTAGTGTGGTACAAACGGGAGTTCGACTGGAGCGATGTTCTGCGTCTATGGGAGACGCTGTGGACCGATTATCTGTCCAGCAGTTTCCACCTGTTCATTGCGCTCGCCATACTCGAGAAGCACAGAGATGTAATCATGGACCATCTCAAGCACTTTGATGAGGTGCTGAAATACAGTATGTTGAAATCTGGACGTAATAGGTATTGATTTCCAATTACTAACGTTGCAATCTCCAGTCAACGAGCTTTCAAACACAATGGATCTCGTACCCATCCTCACCCGCGCGGAATCGCTCTTCCACCGCTTCCAGCGTTCCGTGCAAGCCATCGACAAGAAAGACAACTTCCCTGCTGCACCAACCGCCCACCAGCGTCGCCCAGGCGCGACCGGCCAAGATTCACCTTCAGGCAGCAAGGGAAAGTCGCCTCAGCCTACTGTTGGATCAAGCAGCGGAGTCAACGCTGGCCCCTCTAACCTTCAAAAGGCAATCGACGCCGATAAGCCCAAGGTGCTCTCTCCAGAGCTTCGCCAATTACTCCGGAAAGACATCCCCTGGAAACGCCAACAGACTTCATGATTGGCATCTGGTGCTATCTGTTATGTTTGGTTTGGATGCCTCGCTTGATACGGATGTAATTGCTTTTTCCTACCGCTGTTCTCGAATTCTTGGTTATTCACGATTTACGATTGCCTTATGTATATTCTTCCTTGTTTTTTTTTTTCTTTCACGACTCAATTTTACGGAGTTAACGGACATGGATCAAGGTGTTTTGCCATATCACACCTTTATTTTGGACGGAATTATGCAACATCTTCATACACCCGCATTTGAATGCAATCAATGATTATGGACTTCAGTAACACCAATAGAGGTGTCTATACCAGTAAAACTTCGTATAAGAACTTCGTATAGCCACATGCTTCAAAAGGACTTATGTTGGAAACAATAAAAGAAACAGGAAACGCCATGGTGTCCGTTCTAGCCCAACGTGAGAGATCGATTGGAACACGACCAGTTGCTACAAGCTGAAGCCGAGAACTTTGATCTTTATAGACAAGCCCAATCCCCATATCCTTCTCATAAACGAATCTTCTCTCAAGGCCCGCTCGTCTAAGCTCAAGTCGGGTGATGTGACTGTGGACTTGCCGCCGAACAGTTTGGCGGCAAAATAACTTAAGCCGGAGTTTGATGTAGGTCAGATGGGGATACTGGTTGAATCAGGCGAGGACTTCTGGAAGCCCGTTCTTGGTCTCGTGCATGCTTGGCTTGTTCCAGTCCATCTCGGTATGGGCTCGCGCAAGCAGTAGTACTCCTGAGCTGTACTCCCGAATCTCGGTGATTGAGAGAGACTGGGGAGTGGTATGGCGGAGAGAGGAAAAGAGTAATTGATACCTATTTATACAACCGGCTACATTTATCAAGATGATCTGAGAGTTATATCCTTTAGAGTCTTTCAGTTAGAACTCTTCCATTTTGTCAGATCACTGGCAATTGTCAGGTCTTTCTTTGCCCTCTTTCTCTTCTATAACCCAACCCATATTAGAAGCTCACAGCCTCAGAGTAGATTTACTTGAACTATATATTGACTCCACATATCCTCTTCTTTCTCTTCTCTTATCTGCCTAAAATTTGCCTGCTAGTATAACGCTAAGCCCGAGGTTGCTCCCCCCTCCAATATCACCACATTCAAGTCTGTTAAAAACCTAGAATTTATAAGGAATGTATACTCCCATCCCACAGGTTCTTCCGTTGGGTAAGAGTCTCGGTATCTCTAGGGGGCATCTTCCACTGTGACCTTGGTTGGTCCTTTGGATTATCACGAGATATCGGCATCAACACTAGAAAGTAGATATTCAAGATGCTTTGAGATGGGTAGTGTATAGAAAATACAACGCAATATGTATGAAACTATCTGTAAATGCAAATATGATTCTATCAACCAGATAACTGTAGGGTATTGTTGAGCTCTAACACCGCACCAAATCCCGAATCAAACACAAAACCAAGTGAGAACAGATTCGCCGCGCTGATGCAAGTAGAAGAGAAGATAAAAACCCGAGATAGAAAAGGACGGTGTCAAACATGTACTGCCGATGTCCATTTGTCCAAGAGCCCATGGCTCAGGATGATGCGAATAAAAACAACTGCAGACCCGTCAATGATGGGTCCAGCGGGGAAATAAAAACATTGAAAAAAATGGCTATCAAAAAAAGAAAAAAGATTTTATATGCGAGGGATCACAGTTGCCGAAATTCACGGCCTGCGAGATCCAAGACCTTTCAGCACGACCCGCCTGCTGGTACCGATAGACCCGATATCACCAATGCTGCGGACTTTAGGTAGGGAGTGTCCAACCATGCTGCCGTCGCCAATATCAAATCGGTCATCAGCATCGTGGTCTGGTGGCATGCTCAGTGCGAATTGGGGTGGGTTGTGGGAGCTGGAGCGGCGGGTCTTTTGGAGGACATCGGCAACCCAAGCTTCACCCTCTGGGCTCATGGATTCGTACCGAGCACGAGGCTTAGGACCAGCTAAGCCCAGCGGAGTGGAGCGGGATTCATTTGCCATGGAGGCAGCAGCGGCTTTGCCGGGGGAGTGGGCGTCCCCGACTGAATAGCCGGAAGATACTGAAAGGCGTCTTCCGGTCGAGGAAGGGAGAGGGACGGCAGCGGGTGGGGGCGAGGTGAAGGAGGATATGTGGCCTGTCGTCACTGCTCTGGTGCCCATTGCATCTGATGCGGTCGAGCCTCGTCGTTTCTTGTGAACGGTAAGGGATGAAGGTGGCCGAGCACTGATCACGGATGGTGGTCGGGAGGGCGTAGCCCGGCCGGAGGCAAGGTACGTGGTAGCCGGGGTCAGCATACCGGGAGAAGTGTAAGAGGGCGAGGAACGTGATTTTATGCCCTGCACCTCCACACGGGGGGTTTCAGACACCTTGCGGCGACCATGATGAATGACATATTCGCGAAGATATTCGCCAAGATCAGCCCATCCACCGCCAACACGAACCATCACTCGCTGCCCCTCTTCACCAACGGTGCGAACGAATAGTTTTGTCGGGGCTGACTGGCCCCCGTGGTGGAGGTGATAAAGTTTCACACAGCTGTCCTCTGTCTTGAAGGCATGGGAATGCCGTCTCCGGCCAGCCGGCATCAACATCAGAGAAGGTGCGGGAGTGCTGCTGCGAGTTGGACCGGTGGGGGATTCGGATCGGTGCCGCATTCGTCGGTCCAACGATGACGAGGATGAGGACGTTTCTACTTCGTGGTTGGAGTCCACCATATGGATATGGCCAGGCAACGAGTTGAGAATCGAGTTAATCTTTTCGTCGAGCTGGTCTCGCGGTTGCTTGCTGTACTTGGTTGGCGAGGGAGGGCGGAATCCGAAATTGGTGAGCTCAGATTCATGCTCTTCTACATAGGACAGCTCTTGTCTCTTCACGCCCAGGCTTTCGAGACTTGGATGAGCCGTCAGTCGCTGCCGCAATCGGAGAGACTTGGGCTGAAGAAGGTGCTCCATGGCCCTTCGGGCAGAATTCATCCCGAATGTCTTTTTGTTTCGTTCCGCAATTTTTGCCATCTCATTTTGAGATTTCAAGTCATTTGCAGACTTTCCTCGAGAGAGCTGATGATGGCGAGTAGGGAGACGTGGAACCGGTGGAGTGGATGCAGCAGAAGTATCCTGGAATGTGATTTTGGTTCGTGTCTAGGGGTTTTAATTAGGAACAGTATAAAATCAAACGAAAAATTGGTTCACATACCTTTGGGGGTTGGGGGAAGTCGGCAGATGTAACAGAGCGTGTCCGGGTCCTAGACGGGTGCACACTAGCCACACCTGGCGCCGACTCGCTTCCAAGGCCCAACTCCAAGCGTTCATTGATAAACCGCTCGAGGGGTAGGCTGACCGTGCGACTCTGTTGGAAAGAGATTCGCGGGTCAGGCTTCTGGTTTTCCAGACGACGCAAACGATCCTCTCTCAGGGTATAGTCCCCATGCGAAGGAGGATGTACAGATTCAGGGCGAGAAGACGTCCCAACAGGCGTTACATTGGAGGAAGCAGTGCGCGGCTCAAGTGCATCGGGACTGGATATGAGGGAAGAATGGTCTGAAAGCAAAGAGCCCACAGATCCAGTAGATGTCCGACGACGATGCGTAATCTTGTGCGTCACTTTATCATCTTTGTCGAGATCAACCTTCCCTGGCCGGGGTTTGGAAAGTTTGATGGGGCTCTGTAACGGCTTGCGAACAGTCCGTTGACCAGGTTCTGCTTTCCCTTCGTTCGGCGGGGGTTGAGACTTGATGGGCGTGTGATTTGAGCCCGACTTGGGTGACGCCACAGCCATGGGTATTTGGGAAGCCCTGCCAGACGGTCTCGATTTCGGCACTCGGATGTTTGACCTGTTCGGTGTGAGCATCGGAGAGATAGCTGCTGCTACCGGAGTATCAAACTGATTGTGTTCACTCGGCCCGATGGGCGATTTGGGATCTTGATCAATAGAAGAATTAATGGTTTTAAGCTCAGGGTTGGGTTCGGTTGATTTGGAGTGTGTAAAATGTTGCTTTTCCTCGTCATCGGGGTTCTTCACGCTTTCATACGCCACAGTATCACGAGGCAGGTCTTTAGGACTAGCAGAGGCATGGGGGTCTTCCGCGGCGGGTACACCAACAGAAACAGCTAGCTTAGGAAGTTGAACATCCATTTCAGATGCAGCGGAATGTTGAAGCAAAGGATCCTCGGCTGGAACCTTATGCTCAGACAATGGAGTTTGTTTTGTTAACGCCTGGCTTGGTGGTGACACAGCTACGTCTAGCTGTTGGAAATCTGGCGGAGGAATGTTTTCCTTGTTTTCCATGGTGCGATCAATTGCGCAAGGCGTATGTACAGGAGCCGAAAAGAGCTGTCGACTTATCGCAGGAGCTGGCGGAAAGTCAGACTGTGTTGGTGTCTCTAGGTCCTCTGCCACGGCCACAGGTGTGTGATCTTCTTGTTTCTCTTCGATTGGAGACTTTGATAGCGATATCGAGAGTTTTAGGTTTGGCGAAACGTTCCCTTCGACGCAGTCTCCGGGAAGTGGCGTCTCTTGAAGAGATATCGTTGATTGTTCAACATTGTGTAGGCTAGTTGGTCTTGCGTCACTAGACGAGAGCTCAAGGCCACACTGGAGTTCAGACTCATGTTCGACAACCTGATCTGAAGGGGGATGGAGATCATCAGAAGGCTCTGATACAGCTCTACCAGATGTTGGGTCCGGCCCTTTTTCCTTCAATGACTCTACCCGGTGGAGGTCGCCGGCATGCATCTCAGCCACTTGAGCCTCGGCTGTTGACCGCAACCACTCGTTTTGAATCTTGCATTTATCAGCCTCCACTACCCATGTAGCAAAGTCGGACTCAATGGCTTCCAGGTCATCAATCCATTGTTCGGGTAAAGAATCCGGACGACCCTCCAACGCGTCGAGAACTCGGTCCATCCGCCTCCCCACAGCCACAACTGCAGACTCTAGTTTAGCATGCTCGGCAGCTAGGGATGCATCGGAGGATTCGCTCGAATTGGAGGCAGAGGAATGTGGGATTTGTAAGGCGTGGAGGGAGGAGTCAAGGGCAGAACGGGTCAAGTTGAGCTCTCTCAGCAGACCGGGAATTTGGCGTAAGACAAGAAGGCGAACTTCCCAGGTGGCAAGTAGGGCATTCAGTCGTGATAGATATGGAAGAGCTCGAAGGATAGTCGCGGTAATGACAGCTGTAAAGTCACTCAGCTGTACGTAGCTGAGCGGTGGAGGCACGGACACACAGCTTGTGGCGGAAGAGGGCCGAGACCTCGATGGAATGTGGGCATTCAAAACGTGTTCCTTTAATTCTTCCACGTTAAGATCGTCCATTCCATCGCGGATTTCATCAGCTCTCTTCTCATATCGCTCGACCACGCTGGCTAACAAGCTCCCATAGTAGCTTTCCTGGGTGTTGCTGGGGGAAGCCAAGAAGCCCGAAGGGATGGGGTTTCCGCCAGAATGCGACTCAGATGGGGGAATAAAACCCATCCCAACCTTGGCGTCGCACTGATTTGGCCAATCCCATGATAGAACCTCTTTGTGCCATAAATTCAAGTTCTGGGCAGCTACCGCCGCACGTATCCCTAGGGCGCGTTCTGACGGCGACACCTGGGAGATGCTTCGCGAGAGGATATCATGAGCGGCTTGTTCGTTCGACGGTACCGCATCAGTTGAGGTGAGGGCTTGGAGAGTTGATTCGGGGGAGAGGTTGCTGAGGAGAGGGTCGAGTTGTTGGTAGATGGAGCTAGGGGTCCTTTCAAATGAGGTTGAGCGCGAGTTATTTCGGGTGTGGGAGGGGGAGAGGCGGATGGAAGGGCGATCCAGATTTATTCGACTGGCTGCCATGCCGAATAGATGTTCAGCCTAAGCCGGGGGTGTAAAAGTCACAGAGAGCCTCGACTGGCTCGAGGATGGCATGTAAGTGACGGACGTCGGAACGAGGGCGGGAAAGAGGACTGTCGAGCCCGCATGCTGAGACGCGCGTCTTGAAAAAGTGCAGAACTTAGCAAGCAATACGCTCGAGGAGATTGAAGAGACAATAAAGAAATAGAAAAATGATTGGAAATTCGACGAGTTCAAGTACAAAGGTAAGAAGCGAGGGAGTGCGGAGAGAGTGGCTGGTGCGAATTGGGCACAAATGAGCGACAAGGAGAGAAAGGCCTGCTTTCTGATCACAATATTATAAAAATCAAAACAATCGGAAGATTTTCTGATGGATTATTTTGACAATTTGAAGTGGAGATCCGATCAGGGGAGGGCTAAGGTGCTAGTGGAGTTGCCGACACGAACCATCGCCGGAAGATCCGCCTTACTATGGGGGAAATTACTGGGTATATTTTTCACATTTTACTACGATTGTAGCATATCGGAAGGGAAAAAGAGCAATTCTCCTTGTTTAAACGGTGAGGAAGCAGATCGAAAAGAATTTCCTAAAGGGGAAAACCAGGCTATTTGAAAATAGCTTCAACTATAGACGCAAGGGGAATATTTGAATATTTGTCCAATTATTTCCTATATACTCTTCATATCAGATATGGATACAGCAAAACCTAAACAAATTACCCATTTAATCTATTTCTATGATCACTATGCGGTCATGATGGCGTTCTCGGAACTCATGGCGCACATCCTAGCCCTGTACAGAGGGAATATCCCCGAGACTCTCCAAAGCTGCAAAGCTGCAGAAGTATCTTCTACCAACCCATCATGCAAGGGCTTCGATACCGCCCAGATCTTCTTAATGGTGTTGCCGAAGTGCTCACTAATGAACTCAAGCAATATGAAGGATGGTTCTTGCTCGAGCCGCCCGTATTGAAGGTGATCTCAGATCAATTTGCCCAGCAGCTGGAGAAAGGGCTTACCGTTGAGGGTGGGTCTATTGTCAGTACCAAGATTATTTGGATATCAAGTAGATACTGACTGGGTTATCGGCGTCATGAAGCCCATGAACATCACATGGATCATGAAATACCCGACAGGCAATGAAAAAGGACGCATTCTCACAGTTGACCTGGGAGGAACCAATATCCGTGTATGTGATGTCTGTCTTTCCGTGGGGAAGCGAGACTTCGAGCAACGTCAACGGAAATACAAGCTTCCGGAAGAAGTCAAGACAAGCACAAAAGAAGTCCTGTGGGGCTTTATTGCGGACCGAATCGAATCCTTCCTCCGTGAAAATCACTGTGAAATGAGTGCTTCAAATCCTCTGCCGATGGCGTTCACATTCTCATTCCCAGTGGAGCAAAAGTCTATCCGTAGTGGGATTTTGCAGCGCTGGACCAAAAACTTCAGTGTCTCTGGAGTGGTAGGGCATGATGTAGTACCCCAGCTGGAAGAGGCACTTGCAAAGAAGGTAAGCTCACGTATAATAGTAAGAGAGTCGCAGCTGATCGAATTAGAACGTCCCAGTGAAAGTGGTCGCCCTCATCAACGACACGGCGGGGACCCTTGTCGCATCACATTACCGGGATCCGCAGGTAAAGATTGGTAGCATTTTCAGTACTGGCTGTAATGCAGCATACATGGAAGAATGCCGGGATATCCCCAAGCTACGTGATTCAGGACTGCCCGAAGGTGCAACTGTGATCATCAACACCGAGTACGGCGCCTTTGATAACGAAGGCAAGGTGCTGCCCTTGACTCCCTTTGACCGCCAAATTGACGCGGAGTCCGCCCATCCAGGCACGCAGATCTATGAGAAGATGGTGGCTGGTCTGTACATAGGAGAGATGCTGCGTCTGGTAATGCTGAAAATGCACGAGAAAGGTATACTCTTCAAGGGCCAAGATGTCTCGCGACTTCGGACCGCCAACTCATTGGAGACATCGTTTCTGTCTACTGTCGAGATGGATATTTCAGACAGTCTAACCGACATGAAAGAGGAGTTCAAGGAGAGCCTCAATCTGGAACTTTCGCTGGACGAGCTGAAGGCATGCCGTCATCTTATCGGCCTTATCGCGATGCGTGCAGCGCGTCTCTACGCGTGTGGAATTGCGGCCATCTGCAAGAAAAAGGGGATTCGTCAGTGCCACGTTGGGGTTGATGGCTCAGTATTCAGTAAATATAGTATGCTCAAGGGACGGGCAGTCCAGGGCCTTCGTGATATTTTTGATTGGGAGCCAGGCAGATTGGACTTAATTGCTCTGAACTCGGCCGAGGATGGGTCTGGAGTAGGAGCAGCTTTGGTTGCAAGTTTGTCTCTTGAGCCGAGTGAATTAGCAGAATGTAACACGGAGGAATATATGTAAAATTGAATGCCATCAAGTTCGAAAGCTGTGAGGAAAGACCTCGGGAGTTGTAGTTGTGAAATCGCCATTTCCATTATAGACGATAGCGATAAGCACTTTGGTTGGAGTCGACCCTCCTCCCTCTATCATCAACTCACACAATGCGGTTCCGAACACAATTAAGAGACAGCAGGACCTTCTCCAGTAAGTTCAATGGTTGAAATAAAATGTCGGAGCTAACCAAATCAGAGCTCACCGCGTCACTGTCCTCGCTGGGCAAGGTATGTTGGATGCGCCTGGAGTACGAGGTGATCCGCTTTACGATCATACCCGACCAAGGCACACAAGTGTGGGCATCAATACCAGTTGTATGCATAATAATAATCAAATCTACCAGTCATATGATATATATTGACCGTTTGTCAGGGAACCATTTTCGATGAGACGACCTATGAGCTAGAATCCAATTCCGACGCTATCAACATCGAAGTCAACATCAGTGTCCTAAACCGAGCCCTACGCTCCGCCTGGGGCTCAACACATACACAGCTCCGCCTAACTAAAAAAGACAAAACTCCTCTCTTGGCACTGACAGTCCTCTCATCAGAATGGACAGACGGGAACATGGCCTTGGCCACCAACAATGACGCTGATGGCTTTGGTGACCCAAACCCAGCAGCTCCAATCGATACAACAGGCGATCGAGGCCCACGCGAGCGCCAGACATGGATCACCCAAGAAATCCCCATCAGGATTCTCCACGAGTCAGCAGTCGAAGGCCTACACGAGCCGCACTGCCCAGATCCCGAAGTGCATATCATCCTACCCAATCTAGCGCAGCTGAAGAGCATCTCCGATCGCTTCACGAAATTAGCATCCACAGATAGCAAAAGCCGACTACCAGGCATGATGGCGCCCGATGCGCCGGGTATGCAATCTGTTTCTTTCAGCACGGCGGGCGCTAGCACAGCTGCCACGGCACTGTCGACCAACTCGTCTCCGAAGCTTGAATTATCTGCTAATATGCATGGCTCACTACGGCTTGCTATTGCTACGGATGAGCTGCGCATCGCGAGTGTCTGGACTGATCTCGTGAACCCACCGTTGGATCCTGCTCAAATGAGCCAGGAGCAGATGAGCCAGCTTCCCAGTGAGCTTAATCGGAAGCGGGAGGCGAGCGAGGGATCCGAATCTGGCTGGGCTAAGGTTCGGATTGATGGAAAGGATTGGAGTCGCGTGCTCAGTATTGGAAGACTCAGTCCGAAGGTTGTTGCCTGTAAGTTGTTTTGGATTTTGATATTTGGAACTGCCGCTCGCTCGTGCAAAATTCTGACTCCGTTTCTCATCTGTTATGGTCAGGCTTCATCAATGAAATGGCACTGGTCCTTTATGTTTACCTGCCGGGTAACAGGGAGGGAGAGGAATCTTGTCTAACAGTGAGTAGACATGGCCCCAAGAATGTATTTCTCCAACAACCAAGCCTACTAACAGTCACGTTTCAGTATTATATCAATTCATTCACCACATGATGCTGAGGTGAAATATGAGCTACAATGTCCATCTTGATTCAGGCGTTCAAAATTTGGAATGAATTATTAAAAATCGTTATTAAGACAGGTGGATGTCAAAAGTCATGCAAGAAGAAACCTCCAGATCCAGAAAGTGCCAGCTAGCAACAAAATGCTGGGCCAGAATATAATAGCAAGGGGAGGAGGGTGATATACACAATGCCAGGAGTACGTGCCCTTTGACTCCATGGATGACGTCGCGCCAAAGAACAGCAAAGTTCAAGCTATGTGCAAAAGCAAGGCTTCGAATGAGGTTCAGTGAGCGAGAATGCAGAGAGATGGCGTGTCTGCCGGGGCAAGAAACAAGACACATGCAGTATGCTGGTGCAATGACAAATCAGGTAGTAACAGGAAGTTGTATTATTCAAGGGTAGGGGGATGCGGTTCATCAAAGAAATCATGTAAGAACAAATAAAAGGCATAACGACGAAACGAACATAATGAAACAAATGAAAAGGACATTAGAGAACTTAGCTAGTCAAAAGACTGGTAAGCACTATATCATCGGTCATTGAAACAAAGTCCGATGATTATTGGGCCATCACGTCAACGTAACGGCCCTTCTTCTTGCCGCGAACTGTGTTGCCCTTACGCGCCTGAGGCGCACCGATCAAATCGTCGATTGAGCTAGCATGAGTCAAAGACGAAGAAGGCCGCGGCGGGCCGCTAGAACTACCAGGCGGTGTTGGCATAGCCGCTCCCGTGGAAACGGACCGAGGCGCGAGACCAGAGAAGCCCGGACTGGATGACAAGAAAGGCGGGGCGGCGGTTGAGGAAGATTGAGGACGGCTCCCAGAGACCGACATTGGGGGCATTGCAGGCATCGGAGGCGTACCGTTTGGTGGCATGCTGCCCGAGCTCGCAGTCCGACTGGGGGGAGCGGATCCTCGGGGAGGGGGAGGGGTGGCGCGGACTGGAGCGCTACTACCGGGATCTTTTTTGTTGACCCATTTCTTTAAATCCTTGTCGTAGTAAAAGGAGCTCTCTTCGCCAAGTTTGGCTCTGATGGGACCACCACCGGAGTTATTTTCCTCTTTCTTAGGTCCGCCGAACCAACCACCGAACCAGCCCTTCTTGCCAGATTGTTGAGCACCCTTCTTGGCTGTAGGAGAAATAGGATTAGCAAGTGGGCTAAGCGCTAGGCATTGTTGATACATACCATCTTCCTCGGCGGCTTTCGCGAACGCTTCATTTGCCTTGCGATCATTCTCCGCCTTTTGGATAGCCGCTGCCCGGGCAGCAAGATCGTCATCATCGTCGTCCATAATTGACCGCTTCTTTGGCTGCTCTGCGGTAGGTGGCACATCGTCCTCCTCGGCAACATGGCCCATATCTACACCAGCCGCGACCGGCTCGTAAGAAACCGGCTCATAAGATGAGCTAGCAACGGGAGGTGCGTAGGGTGACTCTGAGTCTGGACCAGCTGGCATACCGGGAGGGCCTTGGTAATATGGGGATTCGCTGGATGGGGCAGCCTGTCCTGGAGGCTGGTAAAAGAGTCCATTGACCATGGACTGTGCAGCTGAAGGAGCCTCAGCGGGAGACAGAGCTTCTTCTACCGGAGCAAGAGGAATGTATGAGGACTGGGGTGGTGTTGGTTGATATCCACCCGCGTTTGGTGACCCATACATTGGGGCTCCATAGGACATATGTTGATCAATCGAGGGCGAGAGTTCTTGTGAGCTTCGACGCTGACCAACGGGCGGGAAGTATGAAGCAGACCTCTGGGAATCCATTGAAGATCGGCCCTTGAACTGCTCGGGCGAGCCATTGGGCGCATATTGGCTCGATGGGTGATACTTGGACGGGCCGCTGGTGGCAATAGGCTGCGCTCCTGCTCCTGCTCCAGGATAAGACCCGTAGATGTCAGATACAGAAGGTGAGCGGCTGATTGTTGGGGTGCCAGCGATGTTTGCAAAAGGACCGAATTCCGCTTGCTCGCCACCCTTCCCGGATCCAGTCGACGCAGCATCACTTTCTTCACCTGCCACAAAGCTATTGAAACGAGCCCACATAGACCCAGAGACCTTCTCCATACTTGGTCTCGAGATCCAAGAGCCAGTATCGCTGGTTGTTTGGCGCAAACGTGCAGACAGCTCTTCGACTTCCGCAAAGAGATGTTGGTGATAGTACGGCGAGGGACGAGTGGTTGCTTTCAATGCTGACGCCACTGCGTCACAATAGCCTTGCGCTTCTGAATTGCGACCCTGGTCTACGAGGCACCTGGCATTCAATATCTTGAAGGCCAACAGATGTGGCAGACTGGCCGTTGGGGAGTTGCCGAGAACTGAGGTGGCATACTCATAAGCCTCAGTCAGCAAGATAGCGTCTTCGTCCATCAAGGAAGAAGGGCAACGCTGATGGTCAGCACCAAGGAGAACGATGTTGGCATGTGGATCATCGGGGCCACCGAACACAGCAGCACGCGAGAAGATGTAACAAATGTGAGCCGCCTCTGTCCGTCCATAAGAATTAAGCAGGCGGCCAAGGGAAAGCAGTGCCTGGTGATCCTCAGAGCTTCGGTTACTCAAAATTAGTCCCAGGGTATCCTTCCACTTGTCTAAGCCCTCAAGAGCATTCTTAGTGGAGCCCTGGCCATCGGCCTTGCTAATCAGCTGCAGCCCTGCTCGGGCAGACGGGGGTACAAGTTCGTCAATGCTTTCTTCGATGTTGCCAGCGAAGATTTCATAAAGGGCTGCAATTGACTCGGTGTTTGCGCCTTTGGATCTGACCTCGCGACGGACAAACTCCTGCGTGACCTGTTTCGAGATAGACCTATCCATAGTGGATGAGATGATCATCGCATGTCCCCAAAGACGTCGGTCGACAGCGCTCCATACGGCCTTCTCTCGATCACCACGGATCAAGTGTAGGCGAAGCTCTTCCAACCATTGTGCATCAAGAGCATCAGGCTGCGAAGGCATTTCCGAAGGGGCAAATCCTCCCAAGGCAGCTAAGCTGCTGGTGTATGATCCGTCTGCGTCGGGGTCGGGTAAGTTGGGGAAGATGATCCGACGGAGAGACTGCTGGATCTCAGGGGAACTCTCCAGATTACCGTCATTCTCCACCAGAAGCTTGACAACCTTCCAAAGGAGGGTTTTTTCCTCCTGGCGTTTGTGCGTATCGGACCGAACTTGTTCGTAACTTGGAAGGTCCGAATTTTCAAACGCCGCAATCTTGCTAGAAAGCCAAGCAATCAAGTCCTTCTTCTTCGATTTTACCTTGAGAGGCCCAGGGTGTTGGACAATGGTATCAGAAGAGGGCAGCCATTGACTCAGCTGGGAGATCTTCGGTTCGCCAAGAGTGGGTTGAATCATTGGCGCCACTTGGCCAACAGAGTAGCGAGGAATGTGCTTGGGGAAGCAAGATACCACAGCTCCACCGAACCCGAATTTAAAGATCGGAGCACCCTTCCATCGCTCCAAGGGATCATGCTCCTGTCCATCATTGGGGGCAATAAATTCCAGGTGCTGGGTGGGAGCCCGGGGCTGTGAAGCAGCCTGCATAGGAGCATACGGATTCACGGTTTTAGTAGGCGAGCCTGAAACTTGCACCGAAGCCGGCCTTTGGAGAGTATCGATGTTCTGTCCGTAGGAACGCGGGCTCGTCGAGTCCCGGGCAGGTGATTGGGTCTGGGACCTGCGAAGAGGACCCATCTGGATATCGCTAGGCGGTGGAGACATGTATACATTCGTTGAGGGAGCAGGTGGAGCCGGCGCAAGACGCTGGGCGAATTCATTGAGATATTCTTGAGGAGCATACCGACTCTGAGGTGGAGATGACTGCACTGGTGAGCCCGCACTTTCTCTCCGTGGTAGACTGGCAGGACCATTGAGATATTGCGGAGCGCCAGGTGGGATTTGTCCGAAGCCAGCTCCGGGCACGCGCGGTGAAAGATTGATCGCAGGCTCGAGAGATGGTGGCTTTTGTGCTTGATCGGGTTGGTAAGAAACCTTTTCATGGTGTGCAAGCGGACTTGATGTCCGTGGCTGGAAAGGCAAATTTTGGCCAGGGACATTGAGTGGCTGTGAGGCATATCGACTGCGACCTGAAGAGGTGGGAGGGGGCGCAGGGGAATATACTGGCAATGAAGGTGGCTTTGAGGGTGCTTGCAAGCCAGGGGGCTGAGGAGAGTACCTTGCAACGGCAGGAGGTCCGGCCGGGGCACTCGATGCTAGCCTAGCATACGGATCCAGCTGTTCAGGTGGCTGGAGTGTGGATTGGATTGGGAGCGCCAAGGGCTGTGGGGCCGGTGGTGCGGGAGCAGCATATTGAACTTGGGGAGGAGGAAGAGACGATCCGATCATCGTCGGCGCCGCCTGCGGATTAGGGGTGTACCGACCTGAGCTGGCAGGTCTAGACCGTGGTGGTGCCAGAGGAAGTTCCTCGTAGAAATTCTTGGGCGCAGGGGGAGCAGCAACAGCTGAGGGGGGAGCTGCCGGAGGGGGAAGCCAGCTGCAGCAGGAATTGGGACGCCAGAAGCACCTGGCGGAGGGGGTGGAGGCATACTTGTCACTGCTGGAGGAGTAGGCTTGTGGGTAGCGACCGGCTTTCGGGGTCGGATATCATCTGGAAGGTCGTAAGGTGATTTGTAACCCTCTTTTGGCCGCTCAGCAAAACTATCTCCCCTGGTTGCCACAGGATTCGGCGGTGGCTGCGAGAAGTATGATGACATTGCAGCTGTGGCTGGCGGCGCAGTTCCTGGTAGAGGAACACCCTGCAACAGATCACCAGTGGACGGTTGGTGGGGTGTGTATATGCTAGGAACAGGCCTTGGCTGAGAAAAGGTCTGAGGGGTCTGGAAGGGACTATTCAAGCCAGCCGACAGACCATTGTTGGTAGGTTCAACAGGAGTTTGATGAATATCCTCCTGTGCAGAGATAGGCTGGGCGGTTTCGGTCTCGAGCAGCATATCGTCATCGTCCAATGCCGCCTCCCAACGAGCCGCGAGATCATCCTCCGGTAAATCGGCTAGCTCGGCTTCCCATCGTGCCGCTAGCTCTTCCTCCGATGGATCGGCTGTTGTCTTGGGCTGTAAGGACGCAGCCTTCAGGGCATCATCGAACTGCGCTGCAGCCGAAGTGTCACTAACTGGTGAGTCAATAGGAAACCCAGCCGATTCCAAAGCCTGAGACGTGCTCTTTCGGGTGAGATGAACGGCGGGTTGCTCCTCAGCCTCTTCCTTTGAAGTAGAGCCGAAGAGATCCTCATCGTCATTCTTTCCCTCTGCCTTTGGGGTCGAGCTGAAGAAGCCATCTGCGTCGTTTTCATCATTAGAAAACACACTTTCGATAGATTTCTCTTCCTTCTGTTGGTGCTGAGGCGAAGCCGGTGTAGATTCATCCAACAATGGGACCCCTTCCTCGAACCTGGACTCCGCTTCCGCGAAGATAGGCTTTGTCTGAGTGTTGAGTTGGTTAAAGAAGTCATCCTCATCAGAATCGACTTCACCGCTCCGCTCGTTTTCCCAGAAAGCTTGATCTCTAATGTTTGTATCCGCGTGAACTGCAGCCGGATCTGGATGGGTAGCGTTGGTCGGCGCAAAGGCCTCCGCGATAGGAGGCTTTGAATCGGTATTCTGAGATTCGACATTTACCGAGCGAGACACGAGATCATGTTGCTCATTTTCGGTTGGAGCAATGCCCTCTTCGGTGGAGGTGAACACACCAGTACTCTCCTCGACAAATTTCGCACCCGCGGATGCCGTTTTCTCTGGCGATGGACGGATACCTTCTTCTACAAACTTTGGCTCATCACTATTCTGGATTTGAGAGGTCGATGCAAACTCTGGGATAGCATGGGAGATTTCTTCAGGTGTAGCCTCTTCGGCGGAGGGCAGAGTATTGCCAAGGTCCTTCTCAAAGCTAGTCCAGGGATCCTCCGAATCGGCATTCTCCCCGTCTGTTTGTGGGAACAGTTCTTCAGTGGGGGTGGACGCTGTGGTATATTCATGTTTAAAAGTGTCCAAAGTAGGCTCGGGTGCTGTTGTTTGTCCCTCCTTTGATGGTGTAGTCTCTTTCACAAACGTCGACTCCGCAGTAGTTTCTTGTCCAGGTGCGACAGTGGGAACGGTAGTATCAGAGCTTCCGGTTGGAATAGAGAGTGGCTCGTCTATAGTGGTCGAGAAACTATTATTACCCTCGACATCGGATTGGACTGGAGATGATTCGGTCTGAACTAGCTGCGCGGGCTGAGTTTCTGGCAGGGTCGGTTTTAGGATGGCATCTGCAGTCTCAATAGATGGCGCGATAGGTGTATGAACCGCTTCGGTCGTCTGATCGGGGATTTGACTGGTCTTCTTATCGACGGAATCCGTGTCTAGACAAACGGCCTGGTCTACCGCTGGTGATGCATTGTTCACTAGCATGTCCAAGCCCGTGTGTTGAGACTGAATCGCGTCTACCTCATCGGATATATCCCACGCAGAGAAATCCTCACTCTGTGGAGACATGGCATCGGCGAGGTCCTTTGGCTTATCCGCCGCAATTGGCTCAGACAATCCACCCTCGATCGAGCTCATAGTAACAGGAGTGCTATTGTTCTCGGGCCGTGATGCAGGATTCCACGACTCCGAGTCATTGTCAGTCGCTTGGTGTGCCATATGTGCAAAGTTGTTTTCGATTGCCAACGTGACTGTCGATGGGGCGCGCAGTCCGGAGGGGCCAACCTGACACGTCTCCAATGACGCCTCAGGTGATCAACAATCGTAAAGAAAAACGGGGGGTCGAAGGCGTCAACTTAGAAATCCATTAAACGATGTAGATATAAAACAAAGCAAAAACTCAAGAAAATAAATTGGTCATGAATGCATCAGCTGGTGGCGCAAAAAAACCAAGCAGTCGGATTGTCCTGGAACACTGCGACAGCGAAGGGCGATTTCAGCCTATGATACCCGGGGCCCCAGCTAAATGAAGTCGCTGAGTCATCAGGATGCTATCCCGAATAGGAAAAACACAAACCCGTGGTTCGGATCAACTAATAGTCCGGGCGGTTTATGCCTACAATAAGCAACCTTGAAAAGTGCAGTATTACGTCAACCAGTTATGCACTGTGGTTGCGTGTCCCGACAGACAGTCATCGATTTTGAAACGTCAACACGATCCTCCTTTTAAACTATTTCTGGAATTTTTGTGATTGTGGCACTGACTGCATTTGACACAAAGAAGCTTTTTGTTGCCTTTTTCCACCCTCGCAGCAGCCCTCCGCTCTTTCATCATCATGCTGCATATGCGTTTTGATCAATACCACCGCACATGACAACATATACTTGAGATGAACCTTCCTTTGATGCAAGGCCCAAAAGCACCAACCTGCATACAACTAGCAGTTGATTTGACTTGAATCATACCAGATTTCAAGAATGTCTTCCTCATATGACTACCTACACCCCCTGGACCATCCCGATGCGCCAGACGCCTTCTCCGACTCGGACGATGACTTGGATCTAGAAGAGCTAGACCCCAGCACGACATCGCCTCAACAGCCACGTGAGTCTCGGGACTATACTGGCCGCAAAAGTAGCTATGGACCGGGTATCGCGCTGCGCAACTTGCGTGTCGGAGCGGCAAGTCGGTGGAGACGCAGTGCATCTGGACGCGCAGACTTGGAGGATGATACCGGTGCGCTTTTAGAAAACGGGGAGGAACAAGGGCTACGGGGCTCACATGCAAGCTCTCGGAATCTGGAAGACGACGATGCACCTCTCCTAGACCGCAGAGTCTCCACTCGCGATGTCAACGATGAGCCTTGCACGAAAGGCAGCCGCTTCCGCTTCCCAGTATTCAAAACTCCCGCATTCCTGCAGGGCGCATCAATTTCATTTGGATCCAGTAACAACGACTCTGAGAACCAACCTCCCCGTGAAGTACTTGTCGGGCAATACCAGGCTGCTAATTATCCGGCCAATGTGGTCTCAAACGCAAAATACACACCCTGGAGCTTCCTACCGAGAACGCTTTACAACGAATTCTCCTTCTTTTTCAACATCTACTTCCTGCTTGTGGCTTTATCGCAGGTCATCCCGGTGCTGCGAATTGGTTATATGTCATCCTACATTGCGCCATTGGCCTTTGTGGTTTCAATATCATTGGGTAAAGAAGCACTCGATGATATCGGTCGCCGGCGACGAGACGCCGAAGCCAATGCAGAAGAATATTGCATTCTAGCACTAGGAAGGTCTAACGCGATGGAGGTCACAAAAAAATCTCGAGACTTGAAAGTTGGTGATGTGCTAAAAGTCCGCAAAAACCAACGCCTTCCCGCCGATGTGGTGATTTTGAAGAGCATTTCAAACGATTCTGCCACTCCTCGTCATTCATTAACGGAAGAATTTGTGCCTGGGGCGTCTACTGACTTGCTCGAACCAGGTCAGGGATCGTCCGGGCCCACAACCAACACCACGTCGAAGAGTGATGAGAGTGTCGACAATTCACCTGCAGGTGACACTTTCATTCGGACTGATCAGTTGGACGGCGAAACTGACTGGAAGCTTCGTTTACCTTCCGTGCTGTCTCAATCGCTCCCACTGAGCGATTTAGGTCGACTACAAATCACAGCTAGCGCTCCTGATAAGAGAGTCAACGAATTCGTTGGGACTATCGGGCTGGGACCGCCCACTGGATTCTACGATGCTCATGTTGACAAATCATCTGGGCCGCCAAACAACGAAGGAGCGCCTGGGCCTGTGGAAAGTCAATCAGCTCCCTTGACAATCGACAACACCGCCTGGGCCAACACTGTTCTTGCGTCTAATACCATCACCTACGCCGTCATCATATATACAGGATCTCAAACCCGGGCTTCGCTATCAACTTCTGCTTCCCGGTCGAAGATCGGCCTGTTAGAACTCGAAATCAACAACCTCACCAAAATTCTCTGCGCTCTCACACTTACTCTCTCCATCATCCTTGTCGGATTGCAAAGATTCCAACCAACAAATGACAAAAAATGGTACGTTGCGATCATGATCTACCTCATTCTCTTCTCCACAATCATTCCCATGAGTCTTCGGGTCAATCTAGACATGGCGAAGTCGGTATATGGGCGGTTCATCGAACGGGACAAAGACATTCCAGGAACGGTCGTCCGCACCAGCACAATTCCAGAAGATCTAGGGCGGATTGAATATCTGCTTTCAGATAAGACGGGAACATTGACGCAAAATGAGATGGAGCTCAAAAAGATTCACGTTGGCACTGTATCGTACGCCAATGAGGCAATGGAGGAAGTTGCCTCGTTTATTCGTCAAGCTTTTGCCTTTTCGGGCAGTATCTTGATCACCCCTTCAACTGTCTTTGGAACTCAGGCTGGCCATGCCACAGCGCCACGGACAAGAAGAGAGATTGGTTCCCGCGTCCGGGATATCATCTTAGCGCTTGCTCTCTGTCATAACGTCACACCGACCACAGAGGAGGAAGACGGCCGGAAGGTGACCAACTATCAAGCGTCGTCGCCTGATGAAATCGCCATCATTCGATATACCGAAGAGGTCGGGTTAAAGCTAGCATATCGAGACAGACAAAGCATCGTCTTGGAATCCACCGACTCGAAACAGGTTGTGGTCCGGGCTCGAATTCTCGACATATTCCCATTCACATCTGACTCCAAGCGAATGGGGATTATCGTCCAATTCCAGCACGATGAAAACAAGCTTGAATCCGGCAAAGACGATAGGGAAATTTGGTTTTATCAGAAGGGTGCAGACACTGTTATGACAACTATTGTTCAAGCGAATGACTGGCTTGACGAAGAGACTACAAATATGGCTCGTGAGGGGTTGCGAACTCTCGTTGTTGGGCGCAAACGAATCTCTGCACAGCAATACGAAGCCTTCTCCGCTGAATACAAACAAGCCTCACTATCTTTCCAAGGGCGAGATGCAGGCATGGCGAAGATTGTGAGCGAATACCTTGAACAAGATTTAGAGCTTTCCGGTGTGACCGGTGTGGAAGATCGGCTGCAGCGCGACGTGAAACCCTCTCTCGAACTGTTACGCAATGCTGGTGTCAAGATCTGGATGCTGACGGGTGACAAAGTGGAGACAGCTCGTTGTGTCGCTATTTCTGCCAAATTGGTCTCTCGGGGTCAGTATATTCATACAGTCACCAAAGTCACAAACAAGTCGACTGCCCAAGAAGCTCTCGACTTCTTACGCAACAAGACCGATTGCTGCCTGCTGATTGACGGCGAGTCCTTGAACCTCATGCTCGGCCAGTTCAAAACAGCTTTCATCTCTGTCGCCGTGCTACTGCCCGCTGTGATCGCATGCCGATGCTCCCCGACCCAGAAAGCTGAGATTGCGGAGCTGATTCGCCAACACACCAAGAAACGTGTCTGTTGCATCGGAGATGGCGGCAACGATGTCTCGATGATTCAAGCAGCCGATGTCGGAATTGGTATTGTGGGCAAGGAAGGCCGCCAGGCCTCTCTGGCTGCTGATTTCAGTATCACGCAGTTCCACCATATCACTAAGCTTCTAGTCTGGCACGGCCGCAACTCATACAAGCGATCTGCTAAACTAGCACAGTTCATCATGCACCGTGGGTTGATCATCAGTGTTTGCCAGACGATGTACAGCATCGCCAGCCACTTCGATCCCAAGGGCTTGTTCATCAACTGGCTCATGGTCGGCTACGCGACTGTCTACACCAACGCACCCGTTTTCTCTCTCGCCTTTGATCGGGATGTCGACGAGCATCTCGCCAATCTCTACCCAGAGCTCTACAAAGAGCTCAAGACAGGGAAGAGTCTAAGTTACCGCTCCTTCTTTGGCTGGGTTCTCATTTCTGTCTATCAGGGCGCAGTGATCCAGGGTCTCTCTCAGATATTGTTGGATACCATCACAGGGCCGCGCCTAATTAGTCTTTCCTTCACGGCTCTCGTCCTCAATGAGCTTGGCATGGTCGCCACTTCAATCACAACCTGGCACCCGGTCATGATCATCTGTCTGATTGGTACGCTGCTTGTATACGCAGGCAGTGTCCCCTTCTTGGGCGAGTACTTCGATCTTAGTTATGTGATCACCCTTGACTGGCTGTGGCGAGTTTTCGCTGTGCTAGCTGTGTCTCTGATTCCGGTCTGGGCTGGCAAAATGATCAAACAGTCGTGGCACCCGCCAAGTTACCGAAAGGTCCGTGGATAGAATTGGTGCTTCTCATGACTCCGGTCTATGATAGATATTCTCACGCTTAGGCTTTTTTCATCTCTCTCTTCTTCCATTGCCCTGCCTACCACCGATCTAGTATCATGTGGCTCTCTGTATATTAACCTTAAGCACCTTGTATTGTTGAGCGCATCTAGCATCTCTTCCGGGGCCATACTATGGGACTAATCTATCACTTCGGTTCAACCTTGGATGGTTGATCATCTAGACAGTACTTGGTATCAAGTTCCTTGGTATCAAGTTCATCGACTTTTGTCAATACCCTCGCTTTCTATAGTGCAGGAGTACTCCTGTTATTTTTGGAAGGCACGTCCTCTTGTGCTTTCCTTTTTTCTAAAACGCCTATAAAACTGGTGTAGATCGAAGTTGATGTACATGTATATTCCGCCATCTATACCTAGTGGCTACTAGTTATTAAAGCGCATTCCAGAAATCCTCGATCAGGCAAGCAACATCTGACACCTTCTCTCTAACAACACCATGTCCAACCTGCGGAATAACAGAAACATTCTGCATCCCAACTGCAGCTAAATCCTGCACACTACACAAATCATCCAACTCTCCCAGAATACATAGATTCGGGATTCCTTTCTTTGCCGCCTCAGCAAATTCTGCACCTCGATCGAACACTCCTCCATCCCGAACAATCCCCACCACACTGGCTACATGGCCGCCATGCTCCCTAACCTCCCAATCCCGAACCGCCTCCGCAACAACCTCCCCCCCTCCCAACCTTCTCTTTCCAATCCACAGGAACAACCAATTTCCCTCCCTCCAACCACTCAAAAACCCACTCCCGCGCCTGGTCCTCCAACCCCTCCCCACCCTGCATATACCTCCTCTGCAATTCTTCCAACTGCGCCGCACGAACCAACCCCGCCGGTGCGACTAGCACTATCGAGGCAACACGCTCGCTATGCCGAGCCGTAAACGAGGCTGTCGTCGACCCTCCAAACGAGTACCCCACAAAATGCGCGTCAGCCCACTCCAGTCGGTCCATCAGTGCTAAGAGCAACTCATGGAATAGTTCAGACGTGTGTGCCAAAATAGGCGTATCACTTAACCCGTGGCCCCATAGATCAAGTAGTACACAGTGCGCGGATGGGAAGCGCGCTGATAGAGTGGTGGCTAGTGGCTGGAGGCCAATTGCGGATGTCTGAACACCGTGTACGAATAGTAGGCGTTGTATGGGGCTCCCTGGCTCTTGGTCTGAAGATGAGGCTGAGACTAGTGGTAGAGAGTAATATGCTGCTCGCCCGTTTGGAGTCTCTAGGTATGATGCCTTCGGGAGGAGATTGCCGAAGGTCGAGGTGAAAAGAGCCTCGGTTGGAGCTTTAATTGGCTTTTGTGTGTCACCGGGACTTTTTGTCCCTGGACGAGGGAGTATGAGGGAATTTTGCGCCATTTTGTTAATGGACTGCCGTTTGAAAGGTTAGAATTTTGAAAGCGCGTCAAATAGTCCACTCAAACCACACACACTACGTACTGGATAGGGTTTAGCGTGGATATGTATCATTGGTCTGATCTAAATAGTATACCTATATCTCCCATGATTTCGACTTTCGTACTCCAGAGCAGCTATATTGATTGATGCGTCTACTGCTGGGATCTCTTAAATATATATGGTTATCATAGTAAATGCAATGTTGCAAATTTTCCAATGTTGAAGAACTTGACCAGGTTTGCCAAGACCTCGGGGTACCAGATGTGGTGTTTTCCATACATATTTTTGATTCCATCAATTGATTCCTATAATCGAAAAAGTATATAATTTGAAAGAAAAGTTTCATCCCTTCATTTATGTCGTGATCCGGGGTCCCCGCCTACTCATATTCCAGCTAATCGAACATACATATAGAGCCTAATTGCGCTCACTCGACGCGAACTTGCTTTTGGTTCTCAGGTTCCGGCCATATTTATAGAATGGGTATTGGATGAATCATATACAGTTCGCCATCAATTCTAAGGTGAATGCGTGTGGGGAAGGAAGCATGGCCAAATTCAAGAAGGCAAGTAGGCAGGAGGCCCATTGGAAACCTCTATTGTTATATATTAAACGTATGTTAGTGATTCTACTGATCATTGAAAAGATCCTGTCTATGCCAGCTAAGATACAATGCCGTTTTGATATTTTGGCCTAGTTATTATGGTGCGTCGGCGTTTGGAATTATGGCTGATCTTGCGCAGTGGATTTGGATAGGATCGGTAGATGACCAGACATAGCAGATAAAGGCCACCAGCGAGAGTCGCATAACTAATCTAGGGAGAAAATAGACAGGAATGCCCTCAGGTCAGCATAGCATGCTTATCATGCAGTAGCGTGCTTATTATGCAGTAGCGTGCTTATTATGCAGATGACAATGCAGCAGTGCCATTCATATGCCACCAGCACTAGATTTTACATATAATTCACATATCTTAGACTATACAGGGATGTTTAAATGTTAGAGATTACCAATGCTTGGGAATTTATAGATCCTTATTACCAATGCTCGCAAATCAGTTCAGTTTATTGCTCAGTCAACTAAAGAGTTCCTTGTTCACAAAAAGTGGATTCTCATATCAGTTATTATAAGATAACCACTATAAAGAGTAAGAGAAAGCATATATATCCGAGAAAATATTCCAGTATACGCCAGGCTACTTTCTCCAAAGGCAAGAATACAAAGCATCACTATCATGTCTACCATCTTGATTTCCGGTGCCAACAAAGGTAAGCCAAGCCCACAGATCAACTCCATCTTACTTTAAATGTACTAAGTTTCTCAGGAATTGGCCGTGGTCTTGTCGCCAAATACCTAGCTCGCGATGATGTGACTGTGATCGCAGCAGTCCGCAACCCAACCTCCTCGGAAGCAACCTCTCTCTCTGACTTTCCCACGGGGAAGACTAGTCGGTTGCTTATTGTCAAAATTGACGCCAGCTCTGACACTGATGCCAAAGCTGCAGTTGAGGCATTGTCTGGCCATGGGGTGTCAGCTCTAGACATCGTTATCGCTAATGCGGGAGTCTTTGACATAGCCGCTTTCACCGCTGTTGCCGATTCTTCTATTGAGCAAATCAAAATCCATCTAGATGTGAACACTATCGGTCCTGTGCGCCTCTTCCAGGCTACACTCCCTCTCCTTGAGAACTCCTCCTCCGCTCGTTTCATCCTAAGCAGTAGTCTTATGGGAACGATCGGAGGTATTCAAGATATCCCGCTCAAGATTGCGCCTTACGGTGCTAGCAAGGCTGCAGCGAACTTCTTGATCCGGAAAATCAACTATGAGCATGAAAAGATTGCGACCTTGGCTATCCATCCTGGGTATGTACATAGATACCTTGTTTTTAACCCTTTCCCTTGCTTGGGGCACTGGCTAATATTTTTCTATAGAGCTGTTAAAACAGACGCTGGAAATGATGCTGCTCGAGCTGCGGGCTACCCAAGCGCTTTCGTTGAAGTTGAGGACAGCGTGAATGCAATTGTCGCCAAGATCGATGGTTTGACCAAGGAGAACGGAGCGGGCGATTTCTGGAACATCGACGGCACAACCATCGGCTGGTAGATACCAGGATTTGGGGATAGATGGTGTTGAGATGAGCGCCTATATCAGGCCAACTAGTTCTGTGTTAAAATATGAACTTTAAATGCACATGTAACCAAATAATTCTTTGATTTGAGTAGTTTCGGATACGAAATATCCCTTTCCAGCTCATAGCCATCAGATACACTTCCATTTTTAATTAGAGACCTAAGGAGCCAATAAACACGGAAATGGAGGAACAGCGTTAATACTCCGTACATCGTCGTTGTTGGACGGCAACCTTGGAAGGTGGATCTCTCCCCAGGTCCAATGACGTTGCGCGGAATCGATAAGTAAAGCACGTGACTACCCTACTCAGGAAGGCGGTCAATACATATCGAATCTTTTTTTTTTCTTCGTGGTTAAACATCTGCTGCGTAGACTCCAGGACCAACCACTTTTTCGGTTGTCAATTCCTCGCCCATCATGTCTGACGAAATTGTCTGGCAAGTTATCAACCAGCAATTCTGCTCCTACAAACTCAAGTAAGTGTAAAATCTTCACTCGCTGGCTATTCAGTCCGCAGGTTTATCTCCATTATTCATGGACAGAAAAGCAAGAACCTTCCACTAATTCCAACCTTCTCTCTAGAACGACTAAAGACCAAAACTTCTGTCGCAATGAATACAACGTCAGCGGTCTGTGCAATCGCCAGTCCTGCCCACTGGCCAACTCGCGATATGCGACGGTGCGAAGCGATCCCGAAACAGGCGTCATGTACCTGTACATGAAGACCGTCGAACGAGCCCATATGCCCAGCAAATGGTGGGAGCGTGTACGCTTATCTTCCAACTACGCCAAGGCCCTTGAGCAAGTCGATGAGCGCCTTATCTACTGGCCCAAATTCTTGACCCACAAGTGCAAGCAGCGTCTCACCCGCCTGACGCAGGTCAGCATCCGCATGAAGAACATCGCCAAGGAAGACGAGCGTCTCGGAGAGCGTATTGTGCCCAAGCTGGCGCCGAAGATCCGCCGTCGTGAGGAGACCCGTGAGCGTAAGGCCGAGTCTGCCGCTAGGGTCGAGAGAGCCATTGAGCGTGAGCTTATTGAGCGTCTGCGCAGCGGCGCTTACGGTGACCGCCCACTCAATGTTGAGGAGGGCATCTGGAAGAAGGTTCTCCGTGGTCTTGAGCGGGCTGGTGACGGTCAGCGTGATGTGGACATGGATGACGGCGAGGAGATTGAGGAGGAGGAGGAAGAGGGTGTTGGTGAGGTCGAGTACGTCAGCGATCTCGATGAAGAGGAGGACCTCGAGGATATGGAGGACTGGCTGGGCGTCGATTCGGCTGACTCCAGCGACTACGATGACGATGACGATGAGAGTGATGATGATGACAGCGAGGACGATGAGGAGGCTAGCGCAGATGAGAAGAAGCCCAAGCCCAGTGCCAAGCGGAAGCATGTTGCTCCCCAGGCGAAGCCTCGCAAGAAGGGCCCTCGCATCGAGATCGAATACGAGACCGAGGGTGCTGGCAAGGACCAGGTCATGGCATGATTTTGTCGATGTTAAGAGAGTTTGGGAAAAGTTTACCTGATCTTGCATGGCGTTCGGGCTGTCATTTCTTTTTGTTTTATATTCTTATTCTGTGCTAGTGATTGGGCATCATACCCTGCTATATTGCATTCACTACAACTCACGATCCTAGATTCTCCAATGTCTATTTTATCTTCAGCTGTACCGCTCGATATCTCTGTTATTCCTGAGATGCCTCAACATAATTTAGTTGCGACAAGACCTGGCTGGTGCTTTATTTAGGTGAAACACGTGATCACGTGTTGACTATCGTCCAATGAATGTCCACTTGTCGCCTTTCATTTTCCTTTGAACGACTTCACCTCACCCCAGGAGCCGGTTCTTCTGTTAATATCCCCTTTAATAATCCATTGTGATCATCTTCATCTCTTGTCCAACTATTCGACCCTGAAGCTCTTGCATTGGGTCCCCACAAGTACAGCTCCAGCTCCGCGCCAACCCACCCCGCACCGAAGCTTCCATTCTACAAACCGCGCATTACTCAACCACATCACCCGGCTGCTGCAAAATGAGCTCGTACTTCACATCCTTGACCTCCTCCTCAGCCATCTCTGGCCTGGGTTCGCGACTCACCAACCTTCGCCGAGCCATTACCCTAGGCGACGAGGGAGATGACCCAGACAACGAAGACTGCTCCCACATCTCCAACGCCCTGCGAGCCTACTACACCGAAAATGGTCGACCATTCCCGCCATGGCTCCCACAAGATCCCAAGGCTCCGTCTCCGACACCCTCCCGCCCGATCGCGACTTCACAACTACCCCCCGGCAGCTACAACCAAGGGTCCGCCAACTCCAGCCGTAGCGGGGGTTTAGGTGATCTATGGGGCGATTCTCCCACATCCCAAACATCAATCCCACAGACAGCTAGTCTTCGTCGCGGACGTGGTGGCACAGCCCCACCGCTTACCTCCACCAACAGCGCGCCGCCGGGCCCCTCCCCCTCGCCTGGTCCGGCCATCACACATTCTCAGTCCTACTCGCCTGCTGGGTCGGGCTCCCCCATCCATCTGGAGCTCGGCCATTGCCCAGCCAGCGAACTGGGTCGCATCAGTCTTCCCAGGCTCGTCCGAATCTCGACCGTGTCGGGTCGGGTGGTGGTTCCGCCCAGGACCGACTGCGGGCCAGATTACAAGGAGGAAGGTCTCCTAGCCCCAATGTTGACCCCAGTATTCGGAAGCCGGTTGGAGCGCCTGGAAGACGATGAAAGTGTAGAGGCTTACATTGCATGGTGGAGAGCGTGGCGTCGGGAGTTATTTTATGTTCAATGTTTACCGAGTACATACATGAGGACAAAGTTCATTCAAATGTTCCATCATGGATGGTCAGGTGATTCCTAGATATGTACCAAATACATTATATGTAGCATGATATTGTAGTATGTTCCGAGAAGTCGCGAAGATTTGCTAATTTGACCTTTTCCCCCACGCTTCAGGGATATTTCGGGCCGAATCCTTCAGACTACTTAAACTCATCCCCAATAGGGCAGAGATCACCCTTTCCAACTATCCAACCTAAGATATGCCATGGCCCCCATAATTAGTCCTTGAAACCAGGGATGATTAGCCACCAAAGCTAAACAACAGCCAGCGAATGATCATCCTGGCTTGCTCTGGGGGAAACCCCCCAGTTTAACTGACCCCGACGCAGCCATCCCGTGTTTGGCTGAAAAGCCGTTATGCTCCGAGTATAACGCAACTCAGCTGATGGGCCCAAGCCCAGATTTGAAGCTTAGTTGAGCTTAGTTGATCAGAAAATTCACTATATCCTCCATTTTCCCCGAGATGTCGCCGATATATCGCAGACCTCTCCCGGGGACTCCAAAGCCAGTTGGATACCGAGTCCTAGCGCCTTTCAAAGCCCGTATTATATTCAAGATGTGGCCCTTGATGAAATTCTTTTTTGCTACAGATATATCCCGCTTAAAGTGTTGGGATTGCCTTCCTCCGTAGGGTTCACTCCGTCAATACGGCTATACCGTGGTATATGCCGACACAACGGGTATCCGGGAAGATTCCAGAAGTATGAGGCCACATTTGACAGCATTATTGATCTGAGGTCTGAGAGTTACTTACACAGACTGCCTATTGTGTGCCCAGGAATAGTCGACATAAGCTTTGGTGGCACGATTCCCCCATATCTTGAATTCCCCCATGTCTCTCCACATTCCAATCCCTGTATTCCCTTACGGCACACTGCATATTCCAGCTTTAATCCTGTTTTTGTCTCCCGGTGAGCCCGCGTTTTCGTCCGTCCCCTTCTCCCCAACCTAATCACCCCGGACTGGCCTGGTTCCCCACTTCTCTCCGCACATGGGAGGGTACAGAGTGCATACTCCAGACCGAGTCTGGCTCACGAGTCGGCCAATCTATACAGCCTAGCGCATCGCCAGGCGGTTTCTTGACTTTGTTTTTTGGGCCGAACCCCCACACCGAGTCTTTGTCGTGCGTGATGTCGAACAACCGTCGCCATGATCGTCATCAGGATGGCCTGAAATAGTCCTGCGCTCTGCCGCTTGGCTCAGTCAGCTGGTGCAATCACTTGTTCCATATTTTTTCTCCATTCTCTATAAATCCTAGTCCCTGCTCCGGCAGAGCCTGAGGTGACGGTTCCAATCTACTGTTATACTTTATATCCTTTAGTAGACCTATAAACTATCTCCTGAGAAGGAGGTCTCATCATGGCCGACCCTAAAGATGCCGAGGCGCTCCAAAATGCACACAGGGAAGAAATGGAATCCGTCGCCTCCAAGATCAACGACGTGGCGGAGCAAAAGCTCCAAAACGGGATGACCGAAGCCGCTATGGACGCGGAACTACAGCAGCTTGAAGAGCAGGTGCACATTCTCCCCAAATCCCGCTTCGAGATGACCTTGTCAAACCCTGCTACCTTCACCTACGTCCTCGTCGCTTTCGCGTCCATGGGAGGTATGCTATCTGGTCTTGACCAGTCGCTTATCAGTGGTGCAAACCTCTACCTCCCTGTTGATCTGGGCCTGTCTTCAGCAGACAACAGTCTAGTCAATGCTGGTATGCCGCTTGGAGCCGTGGCCGGTGCTCTTCTCCTCTCTCCAGCAAACGAGTACCTTGGTCGTCGTATGGCTATCATCGTCTCCTGCATCCTGTACACTATTGGCGCTGCCCTGGAGGCTGGCGCTATCAACTTCGGAATGATCTTCGCTGGCCGATTCATTCTTGGAGCTGGTGTCGGTTTGGAGGGTGGTACCGTTCCAGTCTATGTCGCAGAGTGTGGTTTGTAGCCCATCATTCCCAACCCACTTATATGTCTAATTCTAACCCCAATATTCAACAGTCCCCCGCAGACTCCGCGGTAATCTCGTCTCCCTGTACCAACTAAACATTGCCCTGGGCGAAGTCCTCGGTTACGCCGTCGCCGCAATGTTTGTTAGTGTCGAAGGAAACTGGCGTTACATCCTAGGCTCTTCACTGGTCTTCTCAACAATCCTCTTCGTGGGCATGCTCTTTCTACCAGAGAGCCCCCGGTTCCTAATGCACAAGGGGCACGAGATCCAAGCATACGCAGTATGGAAGAAGATCCGTGGGTTCAACGATCTTGAAGCCAAAGATGAGTTCCTCGGTATGCGTCAGGCTGTCACAGCCGAGAACCAAGAGCAAGCCCAGACGAAGAAGTACCCTTGGATGGATTTCTTCACTGTGCCTCGTGCGCGCCGTGCAATGGTCTACGCCAATATCATGATCTTTCTCGGGCAATTCACTGGCGTTAACGCGGTGATGTACTACATGTCAACGTTGATGCAGGCAATCGGCTTCGGTGACAAGGACGCCGTTTTCATGTCTCTTGTCGGCGGTGGGTCACTATTGATCGGCACCATCCCGGCCGTGCTGTACATGGAGCGATTTGGTCGTCGATACTGGGCGAACGCGATGCTTCCCGGTTTCTTTATTGGTCTTGTACTCGTCGGAGTCGGCTACACTATCGATGCTGATAAATACCCCGCCGCGGCGCAGGGAATCTACCTCACTGGTATTGTGCTGTACATGGGTTTCTTCGGCTCATATGCTTGCTTAACGTGGGTCGTGCCTTCCGAGGTCTTCCCCACGTACCTGCGTTCGTATGGAATGACGACAGCCGACGCTAACTTGTTTCTGTGCTCGTTTATCGTCACGTACAACTTCACGCGCATGATGGAGTCTATGCATCGGATTGGTCTGACGCTTGGGTTCTACGGTGGTATTGCTGTCCTCGGCTGGGTTTACCAGATTCTATTTATGCCGGAGACTAAGAACAAATCACTTGAGGAGATTGATGAGATTTTCTCTCTTCCTACTTCTGTCATTGTTAAGCGGAACTTGAAGCAGACTGCGCAGATTATTTGGGACTTGTCACACTTTCGTCTTAAGGATGTGTTTTCTCCCGAGCCATACAATTAAACTGGTGCTACATCTTTATTTGTGAAATTAAATGATAAGAGAATCGGATAACACACTAAGATTGTTATTTACATATGTATGTGTTGGAGATCAGACCGTCCCCTAACCGTCTTAGGACTGTCCTGACGATTCTTTGTTGGACTGAGCGTTTGTTTGCTAGTTTAGCAGGGTATAAAGTCACTCTTCTTGATAGATTGAATAGGAAAGATTTCTTCCTTCTTCCCTCTCCCTTTGTAGCCCAACAGTATGTATATATGGATCCATGGCTCCTGCGTCGTTGAAGACGATGTAATGTGGTGACGACTTGATACGCTATCATGTACCCCGTTTGATAACTTCTCATGGCTCCGGCCCCAGGATGGTCTCAATATTCATGATGTGCCAATAACAAATCGAGAGACACTGGAATCGGCATTTTCTCTTCTTGGCAAAGGCCGCGTATCGAACCTTGGTCAATTCTCGACTGACCATCTCGCCCGCATGATCGGAATCATGTACAACCGGAAGATCACCTGAACTGAATCAGGATTCAAGTAAGGTAAAGCGATCCCAGGAGAGCCAGGGAAATCAACGCGTCTAAGATGCCGGGGTTGCCAGAGGCCCGTTCTGAACGACGCTTTTCTCTTCTTTGTTGTGGAATTGCCAAGTTGTTACATTATCGAGGTTGTTCCGGGTGTCCAGAAGGGTGGCAATGGCTGTGGGCAAGATGGCTACAAAGGAAAGCCAGGTCTCGTCCCTGTTAACCACACAGTGCAGGACCATACACAGAAAGTAGGGTTATTGTCCAGACTAAACGCCGCAAGGCAAATTGGAAGGGCCCCCTATGCCGCACAGGCAATGGCCTGGAGGGTTGTGCTGATATTGTTCGTGTACGCTGCAGGGGTTATGGTCAAGGTAACTAACCAGAAAGTAGAATGCGGGCGCGAAAGAGATTACTACACACCAGAGTGAACACTTCACTCACCCGCTCGCCTTGTTCAACCTCGGCTCAAATATTATTGCGATGGGAAACGAAAAAATCATTGCTTCGAGCCCGTCAACAAGAAAATTGACATGATTTCTTTCACGAATTTGTGGAAAATCCATCAGGGATTTCGGAACGCACACTGCGACTTAGCCGATTATCCTAAGCTTCCCGGCATAATATTCGATCTTGAGCCAAACGGAGACCCCAAGAAACAGCCTAGGACATATCGAGAAAGATTCGAATACCTGAAGAATGCCAAAATGGTTTTGACTGGTTCGAATTAAACATCCTTACCACACGAGTAGGATATGCATACATCCATGGCCATCGTCCTCTATCTTTGATAACTCCATTCAATGCATATATGTACTATGTGCAGTTCCTGGAGTTGTTAAACTCCAAACTCTAGTAAGCGAAAGTGTCCAGGACGATTTCCTAGAGGCTCTCGATTAGTTTGAGGTCAACATGTTGTATGCTTGCTCAGATGCCTTGTCTGCTAAGCCTTCATAGACTATTTAACTAACGTATTTTTTCAACTTACACATATGACTCCCCTAGGCCCTAAACAGGACCCTTAGTTTTTGTTATGGTCTAGTGGTAAAATACGTTGTATTTTGTCCAACATATTTCACTACCGAATGAATCAACACTACCGAGTGGATTAGCTAAAACACCATAGTAAATGCGATAAATTACAACTTGATATCTCAAAAACAGTGTTCTTTCCGGATTTCGCCTTATAGCCTCATACTTTCTAGGTGATATCTCGTCACTTCGGGAGCTTGAAGAAGGGTTGAGACTTGACTATTTTGATATATATATTTCTAGTTTTTAGCAACGTAGTTTCAGTAATCTTTGAAATGACGATAATACAGCATTCTACTCTTTAAAACTGATATATGGCTTTAACAAGTCTTACTAACAACTCTCGATAAATAATGAGGTAATATAAAAGTAAAGTTGTTGAGGTATGAATGTAGAATAATATATCGCATTACTATGGTGTTTTGGCTTAATCTACTCGGTAGCGTTTATCCAAGCTTGATAAAGCCAAATAAACCGCCTATTAGTATAGTGTGGGGCGATAGCTCAGTTGGGAGAGCGTGCGACTGAAGTTCGCAAGGTCGCTGGTTCAATCCCGGCTCGCCCCATCATTGTTTTTGTCTTTTTACCTTGGACTCTCCGTTAGTGACTATCTATTGTTTACCCCCCCTAAATTGCGCTTCCTAACACTCGAACCCTATTATCGACGAGAGTACGGAGTATATGGTTGCTTATGAGGCCGTGTCTTTTTGGTGGTAGCCGTTTCAGTAACTTGTTTTTTCGGTAGTGTCAGATATTCTTTTTCAAGACATTTTCTCCCCCTTCTCAATTTTATAGGTAGATAGACGGTGGAAAGAAAACGGTAAGAGGCTTAATCAGTGAAAGCGACTTTTCTATCTATGGCTGGAGAGTGCATTTTTTTTCTAATGTACGGAGTAACTACGAAGTAGTTAATATCATTAATTAACTTAACTACCTACTACAAACAGCATATCAATTCTAGAAACATAGTCCTAAATAAGTCGAGATAAAACATCTCAACATGGGACGATAGCTCAGTTGGGAGAGCGTGCGACTGAAGTTCGCAAGGTCGCTGGTTCAATCCCGGCTCGTCCCATATATTTTTTGTATATCTTAATTATACAACTTATTAAACTCACACTCCACACACAGCACGCCATGTATATCGAACATGCATAGATTTTTCTGGATTGACACTGGAAGATCTTTCCTTCTCTATCGTTAAGTTTGCAATATGTCAAACTAGTACCTCGGCAAAACCGTGACCTCTAATGGCTATGTAGATTCAGATTGCGATAGAATCAGCACTTGCGGGTCTATTTAAATCATAATCAATACATTCATGTGTTTTAGCGACTTTACTTTTATTTAAAACGGATACGCATTCTTATGCCTTGACCAAACAAAGTCTTTATTAAACCATTGCTAGCAAGGAGTAAACAGAAATATGGTCGAAAGTGATGAACCAAAGTGAAATGATACACCTATATCAGGTACGTTGCGGCCAGCGTGACAAAAGCCATAGTTTGCTCCCGTAGAAGGGAAACGAGGAACACAGCAGCTACAACTCCACCACCAGCTTCGTGGCACTGACACCCGCCTTGCACTTTTCCAACGCAGATTGAACATGCTCTAAACCCTTGCCGACGACCAGCGGGGGTGGGAGGCACTGGAGCTTTCCCGACTGCAACGCAGGAGTAACATATTCCTCCCAGACAGGTATCGCAACATCGTTGACAGCAAAGATCATACCGGCATTGACATTCGCGGGGAGATCGGTAGCAGGAGGAGGAGGATGCACGGAGGCAAGATGCCCTCCACCTAGCTGATCAAGAATGATGATGTCGTGGGCGTAAGTCTCGGCAGTGCCTATAGCATCAAAGATGCCAACGAACTCGCCACCATTCTGTCGAATTGCGTCGGTAACCTTGTCGACAAGTGAATCATCATTGCGGTCAAATACTTCAGCTGCGCCGCACCGCTTGCTGAATTCGAAATTATGTGCTCCGGCAATGGCGATGACATGAATTCCGGTCGATGCGGCAAGCTGGGTTGTCATCGAGCCCACAGAGGAAGAGCCACCATATATAACGAGCGTCTTTCCACTAGATGGCACCTCCTGTAGTGAGGGATATGGAAGGCTCAGTGCAGGTGTATTTACACCGGGCATGGCGAAGCCGGGCTCCTTGAGGGAAAGCACGCAGACAGCCGCTTCCAATGCGAACGGAACCACAACACCATCTGTGAAAGATATTTCATCAGGGAGTATGGCTGCTTTGGTTGCAGGAATCACCGTGTACAGAGCGAATGCGCCATCTTCTGGGCGCCCGCTAGTCAAATTGATAGCATGTCTGTGGAAGAGATGTCAAATTAGTTCAGGATAACTTGGCTTGGATATGCTGTCAAATAACATACCCAATTACACGATTCCCTTTCTTGAAGCGTTCAACGCCATCTCCCACTTCATGCACCTCACCGGCGATGTCGCAACCGAAGATAGCGGGCCATTGCTTCACGAAGACCCCGGAGTCTAGCATATGACAGTCGAGAGGATTGATAGCAATTGCGGCGTTTTTAATGACGAGTTCTCCTGGACCAGCCGTGGGAAGTGGAGCATCATCCACCTGTAGGGGAGAGCCAGCTTTGGTGAGCCACGCAGCTAGATTCTTTGGGGTCGACATTCCGAGAGAAGAATGAGAGAAGGTAGATATGGCTTATAAAATGGCGGAGAAGACACAGATGTTTGACTTGAGCAAATTGATTGTTGGATACTAAGTAAAAAGCAAATTGGGGCAGGACCTGCCGAACTATAAGTACTCCATGGCTTTTCTGATAGAACGACAGAGAATAATCGTAATCACAGGCCCAAATCACATGTATTCTTTCAAAGCAGGTAGTTAGTAAATATTACCAAGTATAAAAAATGTTAGAACCGCATGTACCGTTCTCTGATTACGAACCGTATATGCCGTTCCTTAAATCCGACTTAACGCCGCATTAGATTATGTCCATAAATTACCGCTAGAGCGTAAGAAGCAAGCCCCTGAGTGTTGGTATTCATGCAGAACAGACAGACAGAAGAGGCAGCTGCTTAGTGCGAACCCGTTGTTACGTACGAGACCTTAGTGATTCACCGTTGGCACATTATTCAATTCGATCAAGACCTCATAATGTCTCTTTAATACGACAATGAACTCTGAATACGTACACGGCAGCACATCCCCGCTTTATCTACCATCCTCCAACCCGGAATAAGGGTCGCCGTCTATAATGCGACTCGGTCCACGAGAGCTACTCGAGTATAACGCGAAGTACAAAGTGCTTATCTGCCGAGAATGCCACTACGCCATCCAGAAAAATGCGTTAGGGAGCCATTTACTCCGCCACAAAATTTACCGAGAAGAAAAGCTTCGTTTACTGTCCACCATTCATCAACTCGACATCGTTGAACCGGATGAGCTTTCGCTGCCCAGCCCAAGTACACGGCCGGTTGATGCCCTACCCGTAGTGTCTGGGTATTCCTGTACCATGACCGGGTGCGGGCATCTCTGTGCAAGCTCTAAACGTATGATACGCCACTGGAGTGATGTACACGGTGTTACTGGATTGAATGATTTTGCATCTCACGCGCGCTCAGTGAGCCTCCAGACGTTCTTTCGCGGTACAAAACTCAAGTACTTCGAGGTCTCTGAGCCAAGTAAAGCCACAGGGTCACAGAATCCTGCCGAAGGGGGTGGGAATGATAGAGAGGACGTCGGTGTGAGGGGAATGCCATCACCAGCACAGCCGCTATCACTTTCCGAGTCTTCTCCCGTGGTCGTGGTGGACCTAGAGACATTGGCCTACTTCCATCATTTTATCATTACAACGTGTCTCACACTTCCTAACATCGATGATTCTCTACCGGCGTCAAAATACTGGGGGACATACATCGTTTCGTTGGCTCTACAACAACGGTGGCTGATGTGCGGATTGCTGGCTATTTCCGCGTATCATTCAGCTACACTGGAGGACGAGACAACAACACAACAAAAGCACCGTGAGCGGGCGACAAAGCTCCGTGACGATTTCTTCGTCGGGTTTAACGAGATAATGAGCAATACTCCAAACGCTTTATCCACCGATACTTTCCAGAGAACAAAAAAGGCAGCAATTCAAGTAAGGAGCATCACGAGCTGTGCACGATGGACCTTGGCTGGACTTGCTGCGAATCATGAGACTGTCCTGAGTCCTACCACAGCCTTGTCTCAGCTAGAGTCTGTACTATGCGATATGCGAGATTTTTCCGAACTAGCAAGCTCTTCAGAAATTGAGCAGAACAAGGGTGATAATTTTCAAACATCTTTAGATACAAACAGCTCACGAGGTACCGCCGCAGCACCGACTGTGCTACTCAACCGTCTTCAGATGCTTCCTTATCGCATGGCCGAGATATTCGGGAAACCAGATAATGAGCAAGATGCCCCGGCTATTCTACTCGGCATTGGAGCCTTGCTCCAATGCTCCAATGATTTACCAGGTGCGCGGCAAAGTATAAGCGTATGGTTAAGCAAGACGACGGACCACTTCAAGCATATGGTTTTGCTTCAAAATCCAGCCGCACTTATCGTGCTAGCCCACTGGGCGGCCACTATGGTTAAGCGGAGTGAAGTCCATGAGTGCTGGTTCATGCATGGCTTTTCAAGGGCAATTGTTTTACTTATTTCCAAACATCTTTCTACGGATAATGAAGGTCGAAGTTTGGTTGAAGGCTTGCTGGAGTGAATGGGTTCATGCGGCTCCGCTAAGCTACTTGTCGATCCATGGATCTCAGTCTGGATGACCCTGGAAGGTGCACGGGTTAGCGTGTCTGGTGTAACAGAAACTTATGTGGTCCAATTAATCACATCCATTTAGCAAAAAATCAATTATTTTTTTATTCTGTGCATAGCTCCATAACCCTTGGTGCCGTTGACCTCCTCCCTGCCTCCCCCTCATCCCACAAGCACAAGGGCTACATGTTTCAAATATCGAGGGCATGGATTCGGCTCTAGTCATCCTCCATAAGTTTCCTAAGAATACTTATACTCAATATCATCACGAGAATCCCGATACTGACTACCGCAATCAGTCCTACAGAGAGCCATCCTAACGCCATCGCCGCGCCTCCCACATGGGCCGAAACAGCGCCATATGTGAGTGTTTCGGTCATTGTCGCCGCAGCACTGCTGTTGATATGCTGCCACAATACGGAGATAAGACAAAATGCACTGCTACAAAGAAAACCGAGTAGACAAATCTGCGACAGAGGCATGCTAGGAAATGGCCTCACCATGCGGATTGAGCCGCTGTCATCAACTTCCTCATTCCATCCAGGGAACGATGATAGGATGAGAATACAGATGAACATCAAGGCTATCACGATATATCTATCAGGGTTGGTATATTGCATCAAACTCGCCAGAGGGAAAGACTTACATCAGCCCATCGAATACAATCTTCTCCTTAAACTCATTCGCAATCATGATCAAATTGAGCGGGTCGGGTACAATTTCTGTGCTTGTCCCATTTTTGACATGCTTTTGTGCCTGGAACAAATTTGCCAATACCTGGGCGTTGGTAGAGCAGATGCGTCCGATGTGGCTCTGCGTGACGCAGATCCCCATGTACCCCGCTCGCACCTCGAGAGTTGTTCCATTGCCAGTTTGAAACACATTGTGAATGGCATGCGCAATATCTGAACTCACTTGTCCGGGTGTTGTAGATAATGGAGGATCTTTCGCTGAATATTCTAGCGACAACAAGTATATATTGCTTAGATTGTTGGAAGAACAGCCCGCTATTAGAATGGCTAGAATATATTAATTATTGAAATCCAGATGAATATATTTATTGTCCTCACATAGCATAATAATTGCAATCGCCGATATGATCATCAAAACATGATGGTAACAGATCGCATGTATCCATTCGGCTTTGGGTCGTGTTAGCACATAAACTCATTCCAATTGCTGAGGACCGTACGTATTTTTGCTCGCAGCTTTCCTCGGGCCATAACTGTATCAAAGGTGTTGAGAGGGGTAAAAATTGAGAAAAGAGAAATGTCGAACTGCACGTCGAGAACTTATACTAACCCTATTACGGCAACCGCTAACCGATTTTGCCTTAGTGTTCTCTACATCTAAAGTCTCAGGTTTTGTTTTGAGAGGTGAACTCTTGTATAACCGTGGCTAAGCTGGGCCATATAGTTAAGCTACGTTAGGTTATAGAACGGAACTTGTTAATCTATATACACGAAACTCTATGAATATATAATCTATAGTATAATAGCTCTAAAACAAAAATAAAATAGGGTGGAGGTTATGGGATTATGTTTGTATACTTTTTTTCCCTTGTCCCTTTCTCTCTATTCCACATCCAGTTCTGATTTGACTTCGAATGCCTCCAAGGTCGATTGTGTTCTACGTTTTCGCTTTTGAAATCTCGTAATTGACTAGCTTTACGGAGCACGCTTAATTCTACTAAGAGCTAACATAAAATGGCTTGGAAATCAGCCATGCATGATATGGAGCTTTAGCGCATCGACTATTTATCCTCCGTATGGAGTAGTCTAAGACACCTTAAAGTTCGTCGGCAAGTCTTGCCTTGACATACGCTGAAAACTTGGTAGATTGTAGCGAGCAGGATAAACATCACAGCGCCCCTGAAAATGAATTCATGTCCTTTGTCTTCACACTTTGTGCTTCTACATTCGTTTAACTATCAATATGGGCCGGTGGAGAGAATTTCTGCCTGCTCTGGCAGCTTTGGCTCCTTTGTCCAGCGCCATGGAGATCACTAGTACATTTACGACGGTTTTTCCAACAACTGGCCTCGTCACTTCCTCGGCTGCGGTCGCGGGCTGCACTATTACGCCTTCCATGCAGATCACCTGTAGCAATGGATACTACAACACATATGGGGCAGTGTGGCAGGAGACCTGCGCAGCCTCGTATAGTGGTGGCACCCTCATCTTGAGCAGCTCCGCCCTTTCACTGCGGGCTTGTGCATCGGCCTGTGCCGTCCGACCTGCCTGTAGCGCGGCCTTGTATGGTGGTAATATGTGTTATCTACTCCAGGGCGATGTGACCGTCACTTCCGGTGGACCGTACCAAGCAGCAATCCGTTATGCGCCTACGGTCAGCCCTTGTCTCTCGACCTGGCTGGTCACGGAAACGTACACGGTCACTTCGACGGGGGAGGTGGTTTACACTGTGACACCGAGCTCTACCACGTCTGCTACGTTGACCCCGACTCCCACCCCCGTGACGCCTATTTTGACGCCTTCTAAGACGCTGTCGGGTACCCCTTCGTCGACAACACTGAGCCGGTCGTCGACCATCACTTCTTCTACAAGATCTAGCCCGATGTCTTCTCCTATACGGTCGTCGTCGACTTGGTTGATTCCTACTTCAGTTATATCTTCCGTCTCTCCAGGCTCTTCTTCTTCTATTCCCCTTTTCACTCCTTCCATCTCATCTCCCAGTTCTTCTATCACTTCGTCTGTTCTCTCCTTTTCGCCCACTCCTTCGTCATCTTTGTCTTCGTCGTCATCTTTGTCTTCGTCGTCATCTTTGTCTTCGTCGTCATCTTTGTCTTCGTCGTCATCTTTGTCTTCGTCGTCATCTTTGTCTTCGTCGTCATCTTTGTCTTCGTCGTCATCTTTTTCTTCTTTGGACTCTTCTACCGGCTCATCTTTGGGCAGTTCATCGGCTGCTTCTAGCCAATCTTCTTTGTCGCTATCGACCTCTTCAGGTCCATCTATTCCTTCAACCTCATGCGGTGAGTCTGCTTCTGGTCCGAACGCGTCTGTGACACAGCCCACCGCCAGCTCAACTGCGCTTGTCACCACAACTGTGACACCCAGTGGATCATCTCCTTCAACCCAGTCCTCGGAGCAATCAAGCGGGGCCACACCAACCACTTCAACTTATACCGTCAGGGTAACCGAGGTCCACACGATCACTTCTTGTGCTGCCGCCGTTACCAATTGCCCCGCGCACCAACAGACGACATACTTGACTACCGAGACAATCACCTATGTTACGACAGTTTGTCCCGAAGGCGCTCAAACCACAACTCCTCGTGCTACAGACTCTGCGACACCCATTCCTCATACTAGTCTGATTCAGACCGCCAACCCCCAGCACGCCACTATACAGATCGCTAGTGCTTCTTCAACTCAGGGCATAGAGACTGGTGTTCCTCCTTTGTATATGACTACCTCGACCATCTATGCTACGGAGATCGACGTATTCACCGCATGCCCGCCTTCTGTCCAAAATTGTCCTATCGGGCAGATAAGTACTTACACCACCAGAAAGACCGTTGCTGTCTCTACGACGACATACTTAGTCGCGGTCACGGATTCTGCACAGGCCCCCGAGTCTACGAACGCATCGGTGCAGCCCGTGGCAGTCCCTACTGTCTCACTCGCGCATCTGCATGTTCCCGGCTACGAGCCAGCTGGTGACACTAAATACACCATGTCACACGCTCAACCCTCTAACGTCTGGAAATCTGCAATCGCATCCTCTGGATCTACCCAGGGAGCTACGCACGGCACAACGACGAACACGGTTTCCGACCAAGCAACCTCTTATGTGACAACTGCCTCTGGCAGCCTCTTTACCGGAGACGCTCCCAAGGTGGGGCATTCCTCTACACTGTTCACTGTGGCGACTGTAGTGTTCACTCTCTTTTTCTTTTAGAAGATACTGTGTCATGCTCATGGGGTTCTGTGTATTGTACGATATGATACCTAATCTATAATTCAGAGTAATATTTTGAGATGTAGGATCCTGTTATCGTCCGCGATGCATTAACTACACTGTCAACTGGCCTGAATATGCTGGCTACTGAGAGTTCTCTGCTGAGCGCTTGATAGGATCCCCCATGGTTTTACCTGTGGTTTGCATCCGTACTGTCATATAATTCCTCTGCATTCTATAGTTCTGAATTTGAGGTCTTGCATTGTACTTCTGGTATATTTCCTCACTTATATCCGTCATGATATCCCGGTGACAGCACAGTGCTACAGATACAGTCCCCTCTGTGCTATAAATAGAGGCCATGGTCTTTACAGTCTAGTGAGATAATGCTGTATTTTCCCCTATGGTTCCGAAGATGCTGCTTTGACACATGAATTGTATTTTCAGTCTCTCTCCCAAGTCATTCAAATCTCTCCTTTGAAAGGGCGGCTAGCTATGAAATCGCAGCATTCGATATCGCCCCGTAACACCAAAAGCGATGAGAGATAGCATAATTATAACCATCGTCATCACAATGCCCACAGTCAGCCCGCTCTTGATGCCAGTAGCTAGCGGGCGTGTCCAGATGAGTGCCAAAGGCACCACAATAAATACTGCAGTCAAGATTAAATATATCACGGCTACTCCAAGCCACGAAGGTGCCCGGCGCACTCTGTCCATGATCAGGTCTGGTAATGCGCTCCGGAACTTTGGTTTGGATTTGAGCCAGAAAGAAACCCCCACAGTGGCTATAACAATGAAAACGATAGGAATACTGACAGCAATCCGGACATCTGACTCAAGATCGCGGGTCCAGAGCAACCCGATTGGTATCGCCGATGCAACGCCATTCAACAAAACGAAGCTTATTATGAAGCCAAACACAGCCCAGACCTTTTCGGCCACTGAACGGGTTCTTTGTGCAAGCCATTTACAAATACCAGCAACGATGGTACCTAGTCGACTTGCTATTGACCGAAAGATCAGGAGCATCGGAAGCCCTCGGGGTTGCACAGGTTGACCATTCCTCGCTGCATATTTCCTGACATCATTTCTCACGGCTGCTTTGAGAGCAATCAGCCAATGACTGCGCATAGTCATACGCATCAAATAAGCAAATGATGTTACGACAACAGCCACAACAAAGAAGTTACTAATAGGAACTGGATTTGCAAATGGTTGGACTTGCATGCCAAAAACAGACGCAGCGAAAGACATGGGGACAAAAATGAATGCGAGTTCAGTGAGTCTTGCCACAGCATGAGCCTCGTCAATCGAGCGTCGACTCTCCAGAAGACCCATATTGGAAGTCAAAGACGCTGATGTTCTTTCAAGCCGAACAACGATGTGATCGATGTTCTTCCAAAGTTCATGGATATCTTGCATAGCTTCCAGTTCCATGACTGCAACCTCCCGGGGAGAGCTTAGAGGATTGATTTTCGTGAGAAACTCAATAAAAGGCTCCATGGAATATCTCAGCTCTGGAAGCTCTCGCTGAGCACGATTGATGATCTGTCGCCATAAGCTTAATCTATCCTCCATCATGATATCATCTAGAATTTCGATATCTATTTCGTCCAGAACCTGTCGCAGCTGGTTGAGAAGGGTCATGGTGTCTTGTTGGATGATTTGGACCAACGGCCTGAGTAGACTAACAGGCCCCTGGTGCATCCTGAGAGCTTCACAGATCCCTGATTTGGTCGACTTGGTCTCCTGGAGTTTTGCTTGCAAATCTGCCATCGACTGCGACATTCGAAATACGCAGTCTAGGTCGGCTGAGACGGGTTGGCGAGGAGCTATCTGCTCAATGATAACTTTATTCAGTACGTCGGGCTTCCTCTTCTTCTTCTTCTCCTCAACGATATAATCCAGTACTTCGAGCTTCTGTCTAGGTCTGAATTTTTTTCGGATTTCTCTGCCAAGGATCCAGCCCAGTGCCCTAGCAAACGAAGTTTCATCCCTGACACGTTGTGGTTGCTCTTCGTCCATGATAAACTCTTCGAAAATCCTTTGTTCAATGGAGGAGTAGTGCGACGCATCTCCATCATCATTCCCGCCGTTCTCTTCCTGAGAACTAGATGATGCCCGGTAATGGCTTTGTCCCACGGAGTGGCGCAACGAACTATCGGTATCATTCTCGCCGTTCTCTTCCCGAGAACCAGATGATGCCCGGTAATGGCTTTGTCCCACGGAGTGGCGCAACGAACTATCGGTATCATTCTCGCCGTTCTCTCCCCGAGAACCAGATGATGCCCGGTAATGGCTTTGTCCCACGGAGTGGCGTAACGAACTATCGGTATCATTCTCGCCGTTCTCTCCCCGAGAACCAGATGATGCCCGGTAATGACTTTGTCCCACGGAGTGGCGTAACGAACTATCGGTATCATTCCCGCAATTCCCTCCCTGAGAATCCTGAGAATTGGTGGATGTCCAGTATCCACTCCGTCTCGTGGAGGAGTAATGCGACGCATCATCACCATTATTCTCACCATTCTCGCCCTGGGAACCACGTGGTGTCCAGTATTGACTCCTTTCCCTGGAGGAGTGGTTTGATGCATCACCATCATAATTCCCGCCGTTCTCTTCTCGAGAACTAGATGATGCCCGGTAATGACTTTGTCCCACGGAGTGGCGTAACGAACTATCGGTATCATTCTCGCCATTCCCTCCCTGAGAATCCTGAGAATTAATGGATGTCCAGTATCCACTCCGTCTCGTGGAGGAGTAGTGCGACGCGTCAACACCATCATTTTCGCCATTCTCTCCCAGAGGACCAGTTGATGCCCAGTATTGACCCAGCTCTTTGGAGGGGCGGGGCGACGTATCATCATCGTCGTCATCATCGTCCTTCTTCTCCTTTTCATCCTTGTACTTATTCTCGTCATTTTCTTGCTGAGAACCAGTTGATGCCCAGTAATGATGTATCTCAGATATCTCCGGCAAAGGGTCAAGAAGTACGATTACTACATGGCCTGTCAGTATCTCATGTTAGCTTACTTCATGTATATCACGTACCAATCTCAGTGTTTTGATCAATGAGCTTCTTTTTCCAAATTGACACTCTCTCCTCTAACCCACACACTCTTTTCATCATCGATGTCGTTGCGGGGTCGGTCCACAGACCCCACTCTAACCGGAATATATTCGTGAGGATTCCCGTCGTAACAGACTTCTTTCGAGTAAAATGTGTTACGCTGTCCTCAAGAAGCAGATCTTCAAGGTCAGGGCTTGAGAAGTACGTTGGAAGTCGATAAACTGGTCGAATCCACCTGAATGATCTGTAGGATTTCTCAAATGATGATGTGCTCCAGTTTCGAGCCGGTGGACTGTCATATTTTCCGCCGGCATAGCCAGAATTCAGCAAATGCTCTTCGAAGAACTCGGGATTGATGCTGAAGTTTTCGCCCAATATGTCTATCATGGGATTAGAAAGATCTTCCACAAGAATAAGCCTTTGCTGTACATCTTCTGGAACATGACGCAGGGCTGCGATAGTCGCTGAATCATAGATGTGTGTTGGATCGGATATGAGACCGTCGCGATAGTCGTAGTATGTGATTGAAGTCTTCGCGTGACGAGAAGGTTTCCCGACACTTCCATTTTTGATATGGTCTAGCACCTTTCCCGCGTTTTTAATGGTTTTTTTGTATGGTGGTGGACGCGTTTCTTCTATTGTGTGAGGAGTAAAGTGTGCTGAATCAACCATTCGAACTCGTTGACGTGGTCTTTGGGTTAATGACGGTCTTGATACAGTCAGCGAGATATTAGATGGCGGTCTGGGTACAGGCAGTGAGACAGTAGACGAATATATTGGGGTGGGTGATCGCGTGGTCCTATCTTGGGTAGGCTGAGATCCATTGTCATCCTCGGCATCAATATTGACCGATCTCTCTAAATTCAAATTATCACTGAATGTGCGGGATGCGACAGAGGCCAACCCGCTTGTTTCAGAAACACTGCCATATGTAGAAGAGCCATTGTGCGAAAGATCTTCTAATGAGTTCGTTGCATCTGATAAATGTTGGCTTTGAGAGGGAGCAGGATGCTCTGATTGTGAGAAGTCAGGGTCATCTTCTCGCCCTGCGGCCATTATATGGAATATTGGGATTGGCCAGAGGTTTCATATAACAGTGAATTGTCTCAGCGAGGGATATGTCGCATATATGCACCTATACCGAATTTTCCCGGGTGGGGCTTTTCTACTTGAGATGCCTTTAGGTGCTTAGACCTAGGCTCACTAAGCAGACCTCAGCGCCTGGGGCTGATCATGCTCAGCTCAGTCACGTGTAGACTGATACTTAGTGACATTTACTTATAAGACTAACCTTCCAGGGCTTAGTTCAGTTATGGTGGATCTTCGAAGATCTTAACAAGCGAGACCCGGCAAATAATACAAGCAGCCATTTGAATGATATAACATTAATAAAACACGCCGATGGTCCCCAACGCTACTTAACAACCCATTATGGGTTCAGAAATCCCGATTCTTTCCACCTGGCAATATACTTCATCATAAGCTCCTCATCAATAGGACCCTGATTCTGCAGCGTCTTAGAATGTTGCGAAGACTTGGTGGTATCCAGAATTAAACCACCACAAGACATCGGAACGAAATAATGATCAAAGAAATCAATCAACTGCAACGCAGGATTATCGGCAATGCTCCCCCGGAAACCTCGCACCCGATTCACCCACTGAGTAAACGGAATGATACTCTTTTGTCCAAGATCTAAGGCGCGAGCCAAGATCGCAATCATCTCCCGCCACGACTGCCGGGACGGATTGTCTATATGATAGATAAGATCCTTCGTAGATTTAGACAGGAGTAGCTCGCCCAGGACAGCAGCAACATCGTTAACAGGGTACCAGGAGAGGGTCCCATCGAGATCGGGAAGAATCTTGAGCACCTGTGACGACTTGATCAGGAACGGCATGTACTCAGAGGGGTTCCAGTAGCCATTGCTAGTCGAGCCGGTAATCTGCGCGATCCGTACCGCCATCACATGAAACCGTTCTGGGAAACGATATACTGTCTCGGCCAGAATACGCTCCGTTGCAAGTTTGGCTTCGGCATACCCTGTCAAAGGGACAGATTCGACCGTACCAGGTTGCTCGGGGACGAGTGGTGTTCCTGCCCACAGAGGGTAGTTTGCGATCACAGCGCTAGAGGAGATGAACTGGAAGCCGAATTTGAATGGGGCTGGTCGGTGCTGGGTGACTTCGCGTGCGAGATCGATGAGACCCCGCGCGATCTTGAATTGAGATTCGTAGGCCCGTATTGGGCGTGTCAAGCTCATTGGCCAAGCGCTATGGACGATTTCGGTCACGTTTTGGATCAAATATTGGTGGTTTTCGGGCGAGAGCCCTAAATTGGGCTTGCTTGTGTCCGTTTCAATTACCTTTAGCTTGCACAGCGACGTCGGGTCGAGTGAGATACCTCTCATTTGAAGAGAGTTTTGCTGTCGCACTGTCGCCTCGGTTGTGCTCAGTCGATTCAGACATACCACTGTGTGGATATCTGGGCGTTGTGCCAGGAAGGCCACGATGTGGGCACCCAGGCTTCCGGTAGCACCGGTAACGAGCACACACTGCCCTGAACTCAAGGATGGCAACTTGGTAGGGGATAAAATGTGTGATGGAGCAACGAAGTCTTTTGTGTATTTGTGGACAATGGCGTCAATCCTCGCTCGGCGCTCAGAGATGTCTGGTAACGTGAGTTCAGGGATGGATGCCAGAGGCTTTGGTTCGCGATCATACCTGGATCCAGATGCATGGGCGATGATCAAACGCTGAATGCGTGCCTCGGGAAGTTCTCCTTCAGTCCAGTCGACATGGCCGTACCCCACTGAATGCAGTACCTTCTCCCAATAGATGGCTGGCTGGAGGACGTAGTCTCGCCCGTCCTCAAACAGCCACCATCCTTCCAACAATCCGAAGATGAAATCGCACCACGGCACCTGCTCTGTCATTTCTAACATAATGAGAGCACCATCAGGTCGCAAGATGCGATGAAGATTCTTCAATGATATGGAAAGATTCCGTGTTGCATGGATACAATTGGTGGCCAAGATGATATGCTGGCTCTGCAAGAGTTTGGCATCTGGCTCACTTTCCATATTCAGAGATTTAAACTCCATGAACGGGTACTTCTTGAAACGTTTGCGAGCAGCCGCGATGAGCGACCCTGAAATGTCTGTCATGGTGTATTTGACAGGGACCCCTAACTTGGCTAGCAATGGCACAATTCTGCTTGTTGTCCCGCCAGTGCCTCCGCCAACCTCAAGAATGCAGATGGGCTGTCCATCTTTGGGAAGTGGACTAAGAACCCGCTCGAAGAATCGCCCAAGCTGTTTGATCCAAACTGTGTTGACAGGGGAGTTCGAATACATATCTGCAGCAATTTCTCGGCTTTCAGGAGTACCAAAGATGAGCTTCAGGCCATCTTCTTTATCCGTGATGAGAGCTGCAAATCTCTGGCCCACCAATGCTGCGAGCTTATGCTCAGCAGCATGAACAGGTTCATCCTGCAAAATCTTGCTGAGCAATGTGTCTGCAGATGCGGTCGGCGGCGCAACCGCCGTGCGTGTGATAGTAGAGCCGTTGATGTCTATCAAACGAGCGTCCTTTTCCAACAACCCATAGATGATTATGTTCATGAACTTCTCGTGCTTGGGATGGTATGGAATGCGCTTAAGCACTTGACCTGGTGCTGCAGACCGGATTGGGCAACCGAGTTGTTCGAAGGCATTCACAATATACACAATGCAGAGCTCCGTGGACCGCGGCATGACATGCTTGGAGTAGGTTCCCAGTTGGCCCTTGACAATGTCATCATCAGTGTCCCATTTGATCTCACCGAACGCATCGAGGAATGTTGACGTAGACAGAATAGCGTTGCCATCTCTATGATCAAAGCTGATGATACCATTGACGCCATTGATATTTGTGGTGGGCTCATTCGGTTCCAAAATTATATACGCTTCTGTATCGACCGAAGAATCCCCTTCAGATCTGACGCCGTTTTCCTCATCGTCAAATCCTAGGGTAGACCGGATACACGAGACCAGACTGGCAAAGTCAGTCAGCTCCATAAGCTGCTCATTTTGAAGAGTGCACTTGAATGCAGAATCGACTTCTCGAACCAGTTCCATGGCCATAAGAGAATCAATCCCGAGTTCAATAAGATCAGAGTCATCTTTTATCTCCTCCGGCTCCAACCCCGAAAGATTACAGATGATCTCACACGTTTTTGCAGAGATGTCTGGTCCAGGGGGCTTGGCGACATGTTTCACAGTAGTACTCTCTTGGAATGAATTCAGGCTAGAGGGAGTGGAGTTAACCGTTGTTGTAGGGGTGGAAGCGTGGACAGGTGTAGATTCCGAGGAGACAGCAGCCGTCGAAAAATGAGATTCTTGCTGAGCGCCCCGAGTTAACAGTTTGCACATTGATTCCATGGGCACAATCCGATAAGAAATGCCTAGGATCGCCTCGATCAAGGATCCATCACGAGCGTCGAAAGCGAACACGTCACTGACATACTTAGTCTTAGACTCGTGGTGATGCACCGCAAATACTTCCCAAGCATCAGGAGCTGAAGTCATGCTACCCAGTCTGGGGTAGTGCATCCATCTAGAAATACCGTCACAGATGTAGACGCCTCTTTTAGACAGATCAGATGCATCTGTCATGAGATTAACGAAAATGCCGGCGACCTGACAGAAACACTCCGTCAAAACCGGATCCATCCAGGTGTCCCCAGCATAGGCCTTTGAAACGTAGCCTGCTGATTCATCCTCCTTTCCAACTATCTTGGTTACACAGCGGAATGGCTCCGCATAGTTGACCACTTGCTCAAACGCTCGATAGATATTTCGGCCCTGAAGCACGTCGTCTGCACCGTTTCCTTGGAGAAGACTAGCAAGCCGTTTCTTGCCACTCAGACGCGACAAGCGCTCGAAGTTCTCCTTGAGTGCAGGGTCACTGACCGGCAAGAAAACAATGTTTCCAGAGCTGAAATCAGTTACGCTACCCCCGGAGTCAATACCGTAAAGTCTCCATCTCCAGGCCAGGCCCCCGTCATCTTTAGCAACAGCATCAAGATACAAGTCCGTAGAATTATATTCAAAGAGGGCATTGTGATAAGAAACCCCCTGGACCTCCGGTTGGAACTGGTACGCCTTGAAGTCAGGTTGCAGATTCATTATCGCATCGAGTGAAATTTCAATCTGAAGCATGCCGGGCGTTACAGCGGTGGTATTCAGAGCAACATTCGCCGATGTCAGCTTCTGGAACTTGTCGCAGTTTGTGTTCACTCTGAATCGGGCAGACTGCTTTGCCTGGTCTTCAAACCCGATGAATGTTGTTAGGCCCTTGGGGGGCTCTGGAGGTTGCACCGCTGCGCTGATGGAGGTTTTGACTTCCGAAACCTCCTTCAAGTCCATCCAATGTCTCGCCTTTTCGAACTGGTAGGGAGGAAGTATTACAGCTGTGTAATGAGACACCTCCTTCGAATGATGTGCCCAAAATGACACATTTAGGCCTTCCTTCCACAGCTTTGTTGTCGCTTCCGCCAAAAATGGGAGCGATTCTTCGCTGGTGATATGAACAGACTGGAAATGGTGTGGAGAACTTGAGTTTCCTAGTGCCCGGCTGATCATTGTAGTAATCGTAGAATTTGATCCAGCTTCAAGCCAGATTGCAGCTGGGTACTCCTCAGCAAGTCTTTGGACTGCATGGTTGAAATAAACCGGGTTTCTCAAGTGCTGAGCTATGAAATTGGGCCCGCAGTTCGGGCTAGATCTTGTCGCAGTCGCTGCTTCAACTTGAATAATCGGCTCATTGAATTGGATTTCGCGGCCTAGTGCTTCCAGGTCACTGATCAATGGATCAACGTTGGCAGAATGGAAGGCATTGGTAACATTCAGCTTCTTGAGCTTCATGCCAAAGAAGGTCTGGTTGCTCCGTGCAAGTTTCTCGATGAATTGAACAGACTCTGTCGAACCTGCGAGGGTAAAGGATCTGGGACCATTATAACATGCAATGGAGACATCCGGTTTGTTTGAAGCGGACAGCAATGCTGTCACCTCAGCAAGGTCCGCCTCCACTGCCAGCATGGATCCTTTATCAGAACCCCATTTGTCGCGAATCAGACATGCCCGACCAGAGATCAGTCTGAGGGCGTCAGTCAAAGAATAGGCACCGGCGATGCAGAGAGCTGTCAGTTCGCCAAAGCTATGGCCAACCACCGCGGTCACTTTGACTCCGGAGTCAATCCACGCTCTCGCACAAGAGTACTGTGCGGCGAAGAGTACGGTCTGTAGCTCCACCGTGTCTAGGATTGGAGACCTTTGAAAGATCGTGGGGTAGATGCTGCTGAGACCCAGTGAGAGACATATATCATTGCACTGATCCAGATAACTTCTCAGAATGGTTGCCTGGTTATAGACATCCTTTCCTAGGCCAACATAGGTGGAGATCTGGCCGCCGAAGCAAAGAATGACCGGACGAGGTGGGGGAACTTCAATTTCCGCGATACTCCTACCCCCTTGTTCAAAGTCCAGAAGCTTCTCCTCCAGCTCGGTACGAGAGGCAGCATTGAAAATCAACGCCTTTGGCAAATTGCGGTTTGACTGGCGGGAAATTTGAAACGACAAATTTCGCACTGTCAGGTCCTTCGCTGAGTCGGCGTTATCGTGAATGAAACGCCTGAGTTTGGTAGCATATGCTCGAAGACTTTGTGAGTCGATTCCGCAAAACCAAAAGGGAAAGCTTGTATCAGACGTTGATAGCAGCGAGGGATTCGACGTCAAAGAGTGTGGCTTCGGTGCCTGTGTGATGATCATTGAAGCATTGGAGCCCGAGGCGCCGTAGTTGTTGATAAGAGCAGCCCGAAAGTCCACATCCCAAGGCGTTAGTTGCGTTGCAATATCTATCATGTCTTCATGATCAGCGTTCAGGGCAGGGCTCATAGAAGTGAAGCTAGCCTGTGGAGGTATGAAGCCCTCGTTGATCATGAGCAGGATTTTCACCAAGGACACTACACCCGACGCAAATTCGGTATGGCCAAGTAAACCTTTCACAGACATCAGAGAAAGTGTGTCTGAACGGATTGAGCCTCCAAATACCCTTCTAACAGCATCATACTCCGCGGGGTCACCCACTGGAGTTCCGGTTCCATGGGCTTCGACTACAGAAATAGCCTGTGGCTCAAGCCGCGCCTGTTCCACCACATCCCCGAAAAGCTCAGCCAGTGATAGCGAATTAGGAACGGTGATTGCTGTGCAGTTTTGGTTCTGGTAGACCTTCGTGCTCGCTATCACTCCAAGCACTTGGTCTCCATCTGCAATCGCGGAGGAAAGTCGCTTGAGGAAAACAACGCCAGCGCCCTCTCCTCTGCAATATCCGTCACCTCTTGCATCGAACGGCTTGCACTGTCCAGTCGGGCTTAAAAAGGAAGCACCAGCCAGGTTTTGGAACCATTCAGGACTGGTGAGGACATTGACTCCGCCCGCAAGCGCGCTTGTACATTCGCCATGGAGAATAGCACGGCACGCTTGGTGAATAGCGACACCGGATGAAGAACAGGCAGTATCAATTGTTAAACTTGGACCTGTCCACCCGAAATAGTGACTGACCTTCCCGGCAGCGAAGCTTCGGAGGTTTCCCGTGGCCGAATAAGCGTTTGCTGGGTGGCAGGCAATGTTACGCTCATAGTCATTGTTCCCGATTCCAATATAACATCCAATGTGCTTGCTACGATGGGAAGTTCCGAAATACCCAGACTGTTCGATGGCCTGGTATGCAAGTTTCAATACCAATCGATGTTGGGGATCGGCGGACGACATCTCGCGTGCGCTTTTCTTGAAGAATTTGTGGTCGAAGGTGTCATAGTCTCGTAGAAAATTGCCATACCATTTACGATTCTCCTCGAGCTCCCTGAACGCCGTTTTCATACTGAAGCGCTCCAATGGGACTCTAGTGTGCTGTGATTGGCCGCTAGTCAAGATTCTCCAATACTCATCAAGGTCTTCCGCTCCAGGAACATGACAAGCCATTCCAATCACAGCGATTTGATCGTCTGGTAGTTTGTCGAAGGACGATTTGGAAGCTGGATGGAGAAGTGCACTCGGTAGAGAAGAGGTTGACAGATCGATGTCAGAGATATGAATCAGTGGAGGGCCCAGCTTCCTTATCATTGTCGGTGGCACGCATCGTTCTGAGCCAAAGCAGACAAAGTTCGCACCACCTGCGTCAATATGTGATGACTGAACGAGGCTGAACAAACTCAGCCATTCAGATGGTTTGAGTAGTATCTCTTGCAATGAAATCTCATGCAGACGGCCTCCAGTGCTCAGCCTGCTCGACAACACCATTTCAGATGCATCGGGGAACTGGAATCTGGGGTCACTGTCGCAAAAGGCAATGAGTTGCTTTACATCTTCACGATGTTTTGGCCAGTGGAACCGACCAGAAAGTGCAACTTCAGCAACATGTGCACCGGATAACTTGAGTTTGTCAAGGAGAGCAGGAGCCGATATCTTAGGGGCAGTCACTGTGGCCCTCTTTTCATCAAAGAAAACAGAGATGTATGCCTTTTCACGTCATGTTAATCAGTAATTCCATGTCATGTGGTCTGAAGTTGACTTACCTCTGGGAATTCTGCCAACACTTTGTCCACGCTGGCACGAGACTCTAAAGCATTCCATGACATTGAGAAGGACATGGCAGGACTGCCTGTGTCCGGTGATGCCTCCTCAGCGTCCACGAGCGCACCAACAAGCATCGATAGCCTCACGGCAACAGCACCATATTGCTGAACCTTGGCTAGGCTGGAGGCACAGCTCACAGCAAAGGCGCTCAAAATACCAGTACATAGACCGAGACTCTCCGAATTTTCCGTGACGGATTGGGGTATCTCGTCGGTATCCCCAAGACCCGGCAACGCAGACCTCACAAAGGCGAGATACTGGGTCAATTGAACAATTATCACCAGGGGTGAGAGCAGGATATTGGGTAAGGGAAACAGAGAATCCGGTAGACTGCCCGTCTGCAAGCCCCGATGCAACTCTTGCAATAGTCGTTCACCCTCTACATGTTGTAGTTTTGGCACTTGTTTGATGAGACTCTCCCAAATAATTGGCAGGTCAGATAAGGCATCTAACGCCCAGCTGTCGCATAGGTGGCTGTGAAGTGTTGCAAAGAGCTTGGTATCGAAAGCTAATGCCTGTGGTCCGAACAAAAACACCTTGGGGTTCACCCGAGGACCAGACTTCGACGGCATCTTGCTAGTCGCGTTGAGGTCGACTGGTGTACCACTGAGAAACAAAAGGTTGAAGGTCAGGTGCTCAATTGATGGGAATATAGAGTTCAGTCCATGGGTTGATTTGAGTTAAGTAGGGCTATTGACAACTTGATCTTCAAGCATCCCTGTGCAATTTATTCACGGGGACTTTTGCCTGCCACGAGGCTAGGAGCTCAATGTATGAAAATCAGAAGTACTAATCCCCACCATATTATTAGACGATGGTATTAAGCTTTGTCGATCTCTTGAATACTGGTGTTTGAAGATTCACTTCAACGTCCTAAACTACCCGAGGCGAGGCCCGGGGGGTAAAGGCCCCGAGAGAAAGAACCCGAGCGCCAGCCACTAAATAACCCCCCGGCGCGCTCCTCACCCTCACGTCAGCCTTCAGCCGTTTCCATGAGGCCAATGCAGAACAATCGTACCTGCAGTCAATCGTGCTTTACAAGTCAATTTCATATACGATTGAAATCAGTAGCCTACAGGCCTTGGATGACGCCCCCTTCGCCATAGTGTTGACGAAGCGCGGAGAGAAATGGTGGTTTGCGTCAAGCCCAACGATGACCCCCATCGGCCGATCACCTCTTCGGTATACAATTTATACAAACTAACAGGAAGCAACAACCACAAATCTATTATTTGTTAAACAACTATCTCTAACTAGAAAATATAATTCTAAGAAACACCCGTCTCCTTTGCAAGCTCGCGGATCTGGTGAACGACAAGTGAGACATCCTTTAGCTTGAGAGGTATTCTATGATCTCCATCCCACTCTATCAACCTCCGGCTTTGTGGAGCGCAAAAATCCTCAAACAGTTTCCGATGATGATCCAGTCCCTTGTCTCGCAGTCCATGGACGTGAAGCGTAGGAATTCGCAACACATGACCCTTGCCATAATATAATTCTCGCTCGCTGTGTCTGAGGTCGGTGATTTGCGAGGCGTCCGGTAGTGGCGGATCCAACGTCAAGTCAGAATCCATTGATATGAAAGGTGCCTGGCCCGCCAGGAGAATCCCGAAACGGAAGTTAATTCCAGCTGGGCGGGTGCCGAAGAGCTCTTGCCAGCTTTGTTGTCGGTAAAGGAGGCTGGCGGACACTTTCGCACCCTGGCTGAAGCCCAAGAGGGCAATCCACTCGCCAGTAGCTCCAGCAAGATCGTCTTGATGCATGGTTTTTTCTAGCCATGTATCAATCTCTTGAACTGCATCTTCTGGTGAGATCACTGGGTGCTCTGGTCGCCATCGAAGCCACCGCCGGAAAGGACCCCATTGACTGTAGACAGATAGAACGTCTGATCCAGCCTGCGATGCAAAAGGAGCTTGGGCGAATACAAGACGATATTCCGATTTTAGTCCAGCAATAAGCCCTCGGCATTGAGCCTGGAAGATTCGGGCGTTTGTACCACCACCATGAAGACATAATATCCGTGGTAGGTGGATGGTCGAGTCGTCTCGCGCGCGTGCTGTGTTCATTATGGGCAATACTCTTCCTCGTGATAGCAAATGATGAAAGAAAGTTGGATCTAAGGGCATCCGAAAATAACGCACGAGGGAAACCTCTCAGCGGTGATTAAGTTGAGATCTTCAGAGTCAGGCGGCCAGGATGGCAGAAACACGATTGATCAATACGAGATAATCATATATTAAGTACGTTGTTTGTCCAATCGTCTATCTCTATAGAGTATACTGGCCAATTCATGATAGATAACCGATAACATGAGCTAGATTTCCAAAAAGATTAGAATAAAAATTAAATTGAATACCGAAAATTCCTCATTCGTTTAGCTCGATTCTATCATAAAAGGGTTCACGACAATCAAAGAGCTCGCCTTGTTTGCATATCCGGCAACTTTCTCCTGCAGGAAAGCAGCCGAGCCAGCATAACGCCACATAGCTACTAAATGGCCCGATTGCGGCTATACCCGATTATGTCCGAGGGTCCTGGGTCATATTTTCGTAGTAAACTGGGAGAAGGACATGATGGCTTATTGAAACAATCCTATGTCACGACATCGGTCCCCATAGATATTCCAAAATAAAATACAAGCTACCTCAACCACCGAAATTAGTTTATCATCTGTGAGAGACAATGCCTGTTCTGAACAAGTCATCGTTCTATCTTCCACTCGTGGATATCACGCCATTTCTGGAAGATCCTCATGGGGCTGCTGCCCAGGGTATCATCGAATCCGTGCGCACGGCATGCAAATCCACTGGCTTCTTCCAGATTAAAGGCCACAAAGTCCCTCTCAGGCTGCAAAAGTCGGTATTTGAGGCTTCCGCTCGATTCTTCGCCCTTCCACCAAAGAACAAACTCGAACTTGACAGCCGGAAGACCGTTGGATTCCGGGGCTACGATGTGATGGAGACCCAATCATATGAGCTCGAATTTGGAGCCGTTCAGGAGGCCGATGCGCTGCGTGACATCAAAGAAGGCTTCTTCATTGCAACCGATCTACCTCCTGATCACCCCCATGTGGCAAACGGTCGCTTCCTGCAGGGCCCCAACGTCTGGCCAAAACCCAAGCAGCTCAGACCCGAGGATTTCCAATCGGTTCTGGAAGAGTATTATGCGGAGATGCAGCGGTTATCCCATGTGGTTCTGTCGCTTCTTGCGGCAACACTACCTTACGGGCCACATGTATTCGATGAACTCGAGACTGGTGACCCAATGTCTCTGCTTCGGCTTCTCCATTATCCCCGGGGCTTGGAGAAACAGGACGGAAAGAAGCTTCAGCTCGGCGCTGGTGAGCACACTGATTTCGGTACCTTCACACTCCTGTTGCAGGACGACAGTCCCGGTCTTGAAGTTCAGGACAGTGTGACAGGCGAGTGGCACGGAGTACCCCCCAAGAAGATGTGTACATTGTCAACGTGGCCGACATCCTTTCCATCATGACAGAAGGGGAATACAAGAGCAGCGTGCACCGGGTGTGGAATAGAAAGAGTGATGACCGGTACAGTGTGGTTTTCTTCTACGATGGCAACCTGGACTATAAAGTGAAACCTCTCAGGAGTTCTGGGATGAATGAAAATGAGGAAGTCGATGCGCCGACCATTGAAGAACACGTGCGATCGCGTCTGATGGCGAGCTACGGTATTTAAAAAGAAAATCTCGCAGCTGGCATAGATAACTGGAAGGAGGGGCCTTGAGGGAACACACTTCCGTGGCTTATTAAGGGCTTCAGATTCTAAGTTGTCAACTGGGGATGCCAGCTAGGCAGAGGAAAGGGGCTATGTGTTAAGTAACAGAAGGGAGAGAAATACAAACTGTAGAGTTGATGCTATGGAAAGGAGATACGGAAGGAGAACAGAAAGGATCGGAGGTAAGCTCCTGTCTCCTTATGTACACTCAACGCTGGGAACATGCGGAGAGGTTAAGTGATAATACTCCGGCCTGCCCCATGTATATAGTGATATAATGTTGACATATCATGTAACGGTGGCCAATCTAAAGTTCCATTCTCTAGTTTCTCAATACAAATCCTAAAGTCGATCTACCATAACAACATACAAGATATCAATATACTGATAACTATACTACTCACGATAGTTAATTATGGATCTTATTCAACAAGACAAATATGACTATATTTGACTACACGTGTATCCTTCAAAATTAAACTAATGACCGACGCGGACTAAGCATCTCTAGTGATGCATATATCTCTCAGAAATTCAAACTATCAACAGAAAAATAAATTGTCCAACACCAAAAGAGTGAGGTATACATGAAAACATCGTGCTTCTATGCGAAAATAAGTCTAGGAGACTTTGGAATAGATAGTCTCATTCCCCGACCAGGATAGGCTTGCGTTTTTCACTGAATGCGACAAGGGCAGCCTTTCGATCTTTCGTCTTCAGAACAGACTCGTAAGCGGCGTTCTCAACCGCCTCGCAACTGTACGAAAGCGCTCTGATTGCAGCTCGAATAGCAATAGGTCCGGCATCGGCAATTTGTTCAGCTAATTGGATACCGGTTTCCAGAGCCAAAACTCGGTTGGATAACGATGGCGTCTCCTCCGAGAGGTCTGCCCCAACAAGACGGTTGCACAGTCCCATCTTCGCCGCCTCATTTGCTGGCACCCCCCGGCCCGTCAAGATCATATCCAGAGCATTCGACATGCCCACAATATTGGGGAGGCGGTAGGTGCCACCAGCACCGGGGATAATGGCCAGCCGAGTCTCGGGTAATGCAGCCACGGCGTCAGAGGCGAAGACACGCAGATGGCAGCATAGCGCAAGCTCCAGTCCACCCCCGAGCGCTTGGCCACTAACGCAGGCAATAGTGGGGATAGGCAGGGAAGCTAGACGTGAGTACAAGCCCCGGAGACTAGTCAAAAAGGCTTGCGTCTCTGTCAAGCTCATATCTTTGCGCTCTTTCAGGTCCGCTCCCGCACAGAAGATTCCGTCTACTGCACTCGCAATAACCAAGGCGCGTGTGCCGCCCATGTGCCGCTCGTGATGAATCTCTTCAATCTCACAACTCAATTCGTGCACCATTTGCACTGAGAGGGCATTCTTCGCCGCAGGCCGGTTCAATTGGATAATTTTGATGGTACCAACTTGGGGAGCGTCAACTCGGTTACAGATCAGTGTTGCGGGCATAGTAACGTCACCCGCGGGGACAAGATGCCACTCTTTGAGGATACTTGTGAGGGCCTGCACCTCGGGAGCAGTTGTCTCAGTGGTGGCGGACTCAACCTCAGTAGTAGTGGTCCCGACAGTGACAGGTTCAACTAAAACAGGTTCCATAGTGGTGGGTTCGACAACAGGAGAGGTAGCCTCCGTACTGACAGTATCAACTTCAACAGCAGTGATATCAATGGTGACAGGTTCAGTATCTGAACTTGTTCTCATGGTGATTGGTTCCACTTCTGCAGTGGTAGCTTCAATAATGACAGGCACAATATCTGGAGCTGGCTTGACGGTGATGGCCTCAATCACCCGAGAAGTGTTATCGACGGAGACTATGCCTTCTTCCACAGTGATTGCAGGCTGCGGTAAGGAAGTAACAAGCTCCTCGCGGGGGGCTCCAGTGCTGTCGGCGTCATCTATGAAACGACGGAAATACTCGTCCTCCAGGAGACACTTGATTGTACTCTCTTGTTCAGTCACCATGAACTCACAACTCCCATCCGGAACCCGGGGCAAGACAATAACAGCACCAGCCTGGGTTCCTCTGGCCGGCAGGCGAAGGGCTTTAATATGACCGTCACCAAAGATAGGCCCGAAGTTCATGCCGTGAAGGTCCATCTTGAACAGACTGGTCAGAATAATGCCCGATGTAGACATAGCCTCCAGAATATTCAAGCGGGTGTGAGTATCAAGCGCTGTTCGTTCCGCGTATCCTACCAAGTCACAGAATTTCTCGGCCGTCACGGCCTTGATATCAGCGCGCAGAGCTCGAGCTGCGACACCTAGCCCGCTCTCAAAGTCTACCAGATCAGACAGCAGCACTGATGACTTGGTCATGTAAATAACATTCCCAAAGTACGGCATGGGGATCTTAAGGTGTGCACGGCAATCCACAGGCTGTGCTACGTATGTTTCTGCCTCGCCGTTCAAGATTCCGGCCCGGTGACGGGCTAGCATGATGCTGCGCCAGATGAAAGCAGAAATTGCGTCGTTGGTGGAAAACCATTCGTCTGGGCCACGAGCAATGGCAGAGAGGGCCTCTCTGAGATCGCTCAGAGCCTTGACGTTGATGCGGAAGGTACGGCACGAGTTCTCCACGTTGTGAATTTGAGCATGTGCGTTGGCTGGGTCCGAAGTCCATGCCGCATGATTTTCGATAGATCCAGGAACCCCATGACCGGATACCAGCTTTGTGCGATCCGTGCGATATACATCGGGTCTTGGTTCTAGCGGATAATGCGTCTCGCCTGACTGTGCCTTGTTGAGTTCACTGGCAAAGATCTTGATCACTTCAGTCACCCCCCGACCATCTGCCGCGTTGTGAATAATAGATACAACGAGAAGCAAGCCACCTTCAATGAAGTTGGCCTGGAAACGACATACGTCCACTGGCTCATTTTTGAAGTACCCGACCTCTGGGAGGGGACACAGCTGCTCAGTGTTCAGCAGATGTTGCGAGAAGTTGGCCTTGCTAAGATCTGAAAACCTGATCTCTTCTGACATATCCTTGACAATGAGCTGGGCGCCGCCTTCGGGAATGATGTTGCGAAGCCATGGACGTCCTCCTTGATGCGACGAGAAGGGGACTACAGAGCCTGCTAACAAGGGAAGTCGCTGGACGGTGTGATGAAATGCTATATGCAGCTGTTCCACCACCTTTTCCTTGTCCGTAGTTTCAGGGAGACAGAAACACAGAATTCGCTTCGAATGCGTTGGTGGCAGAATACGGTCCCAATGGGAGATCTCAACCTCGAACGGAGGACACTCGACAGTAAAGGACCGTTCCATCTTCTTTTGGCTGGCGTGGATGCGCAGATGTAGGTGCTTTATTGAATGAGGAATATCTCACAATTCCAAGCCGCTGGGACACCTTCATGGGATCATTTGAGGGAAAGACTGATTCAATAATAAATGCCTGCAACGATAGGAGGCTAGAACCCGAGCCCCTTCACCATCACCATACTTCCAATCGGCCCCATAACTCACAATATGTGGTGATTGAATAAAACGAAATGCTAAGAAACAGATTAGCACACGTCAGCTTACACCACATTGTCCCCGAGACTGAATTTCCCCGAGTGTATGGATTCTTCTCGGGTACATAATTCTAGCACTGGCTAATCGGCTCCTTTTTTCACACTTTTCTTTTATTGGTTTGATTATTTTATATGCTACCTTATTATTTTACTTATTTTCGGGATTTTCGCCACTCCACTCAAACCAAAAACCCATTCAGACCACCGATGGCTGCAGTTCGTCGATAAGTGTCACCGAGAAACGGAGCCATCCACATCATTTTTGGACTTCGGGCGAAATATTTATTGGACCCTCGCTGTATTTTGCGACAAGGTAAAGGTTAATCAAGCTATGCAACTAGCGCGAATTGAACTCAGAAAGAACTAGAGGCTTGAAACCACCCCCCCCCCCCCCCACTAACATCTTTAGTAGACCCAACGCAGGCCAGGTGTTCGAAGTCATTATATCTTCAATAAAACTCAATCTTGTTGTTTCCGCATGCAATAATTTAATCGGGCTTTTAAATAGGCAGTAAGTAGCAGGCCGTACGAAAAATGGACAGAGGGACAGAGAGGGCCGCAATGTCTATGTTAGCATGTAGGAGGCAACAACCCTCCAGAAATGACAGCGGGACGTCTTAACCCTCCAAGGTTAGCAATCAGAAGCGAGACGGGAAAGAGGCCAAGTAGATTGACTTTTACGTTCGAAATTTTCCGATACATGCATGTCACAAGGATGTCAGCATAAGATGATTGGGTCCGAGAAAGACATCATGCAGCAAAGGTACCTTTGCTTTTTTGGGGGCCGCGAGGGAAGCTCGAACAACTTCATTTCTGACATCCCGCGCAATGTCCTCAAGGAACCCGAACCTGAGATCATGGCAGCCCTAGGTTTCCAATGTCTATGTGTTGCTTCGGCAGCTCGCGCCTGGGAGCGCATCGAAACCATGGTCGATGTCAGTTTTGATGTGATCATCGCCGCAAGTGCACAGGCCATTCAATTATCCCAGCAGTCGCAAAAATGCCAGCTACACTGTCAAAACTCAGCAGCAGAGGCATACAATACCTTCATTCACATATATGGGAGGCTGGTTACCTTACTTGAAAGGGCTATAACTACGTATGCAACAAACTCGCAACCTCCTCCGTCCACAACACCGACCTTCCGGAGAACCAGCCAAGGAAACTTGACCTATGCGCTGGATGATCAGGCTTTGAGATCAGTCTTTCGGGATTTTAGTACACATCGACCTCTACAAGAACAACGCAGCCCAGCCGCCGTGGTCTGCCGACCGTCCAAAATGATATTGGGCCAATATGAGATGGACGAGCAGCAGAGTCAGTATTTGGCTCTTGATGTCATTTGCCGGACTCTCCGTAATCTAGTCATCGTCCTGCAAGAGATGGGTGGTGGAGAGAATGCGGAGATTAAACAGGTAGATGCGCGATTGTTGACTATACTTGTGCAAGTCAGGCGGCTGTTGGAAAATACTTCAGCTACTCTCTCTAGCCTAGAAAGCTAGGCCTTACATGTTAAATACATAGAATAGGGCAACTTCTTACTTACTTTCCGTCGACTATCAATTCAGGTTCGGAGGCGATCCATTCATAGTCTAACAAGTTAATACCTGGATAGTACAGGGAAAGTAAGGCAGCTGTGGAGACGGAATATAAATGAAATCTAGTCTGTCAGGGTGATAAACCCGACAAAGTGCTCTAATCTTCGAAACTGATCTCTAAGTAAATCTTGCGTGACTTTAACGCTCGCGACGTCCCCCTCTACTGTACCCAGCAACTGATTCAACTGCTGCACCACCCCCAGCTGTCGCTCTAGGTATTGGCGAACCAGTCTTCGTGAAAAACCCAATTTCACCGTCTCGTCCAGGTGGATGTTTCCCAAGGTCAGATGGCCTGTTGTGTACGGTAAAGGGTTGCGCGACCTATCTCGACTGGCGTGGCTTCCGCCACCCAGGGCGATTCTGGAGGCCCCACTCAACTCCCCACAGCCCATGCTACCCGAACTGCCATCAGTGGATCCACAGCTCTGCTCAAACAACCCGAGAAGGTTGATGTTCACTATAGTGATCAACATCAGTGTCAAGCCCGCCGCACAGCTCATTAGACAGCATGGGCAGCCCAAGGTCGTTTCGCGTATCTTGCGCACTCGCTTGTCAAGATTGAGTAGCACGTCAAGGGGGATGCCTGAGCTTTTTCGTTGAAATTCATTCATGTCGTCAAGTATATTGATCAGGACCAGGTAACACTGAAACGTGCATCGGCCACCGGGTACAGAGAATAAATTGAACCCACGAGCCTCAGTGACTGGGGAGGAGGGGGACGAGGAAAAAGAAGAGAGGACTGGGAAAGCATTCAGGGTTTCGGACAGCACGGGGCCTGTCCCCAGGGAGTACTCTGCAGAAAGGGGAAATTCCGAGCTGATTCCGAACGATCCAGCTTCAGTCTCCGGTGGAAACGTCGTGGAGAGGGATTCTCGGCTACTTAATGACGAAGGGCTCAAGTAACCCGTGAGATCGTCTTGGTTGGGGTTAGGATCTAGAGCGTGGACCTCGTCCAACCGGGGGGCTGCAGAGGCTAACTCCTGGTCTGCCCGGGGCAACATCGACACAGATGCATCTAAAAGCCCCTCCAAAGCGGGCCAGTTGGTTCCTTCTAGCCCATAGTCCAAACGGTTGAAATTGCCCGTTAATTCCTGATCGGACCAGTTCTGGCTTGGCACCAAGACTGACTCCTGGGCATGCAAGATTTGATTCGTTGCATGACAGAGATCGCCTACCCTGGATCCGTTCTCAATGCCTGGCGATGGGAGAGAAACTCGTTGTGATAAGCTTCTGCGGGTCGTCCTTCCCGCCGTCCTTCCCGCCGTCCTTCCCGCCGTCCCCCCCGCCGTCCCTCCCATCGGTTGCTGCATCTGGTCCGGGGGAAGAAGATTCTTGGTGGAGGGCCGGCCAATCTTGCGGTATGGACTATATACACATCGGCGACCTTGCTGGAGGCACCGAGCACATGTCGGTTTTGCTTGGCTACACTTGATCTTGGCCTTAAGACACGTATCGCACGACGAATGGAACTTGAACCCGGGCAGGGAATCATTGCGAGGCTTTTGGAGAGACTCTGGCTGGAGAAGCATAGTTCCAATGGGGATTCAAACAAAGTGAGTTGAGAATTTCCCTTTTCAATCACGTCCAGGGTAAAAGAGCGATAATGCGGTCCATTAAGAAAGAACGTGGCTTGGTGAATAGATAGGCGGATACGAAGCACTAGGTAGGAAGCGTTGGCAAGCTTACATATTGCGCAAATGAAGTTTGGTGGTTTAGAGCGAAAGGACGACTCAACCAGAAAAGGAATATTTCAATGGGTCTTCGTATTAATCCTGGCGAAGCAGCCACTGCGGAGTATGATTTCTATAATAAGGCATTTGTGCTCAACGGTAAGAGTGGGAAGACATTAATTAGTAGGCGCCGCCCGTCAAAATGTAACCCTACCTAAATTAGCGTATTTCTTCTACTCCGTACAAAGTACACAGTCTACTGATCGATATTCATTAATTAAACCCTTTTCGGATCAACTCTTGTATTAACCTCCGAATGGTAGTTGTTCTTGGAGCCCATCCTTTTGGGGTTTCTAGGAATATGTGCGACGAAACACCTTAATGGCATCTTTTTGATTACATGAGACGAACAAGAATATGATTGGAAATTCGCAGCAATTGAAAACACATTATAGATACAGTAATATTTGAACTCAGTCTTACCAGTAGCCTCCCTCCCTTAATTCTCGACGGTCTCCACTCATTGCAGCCAGTGGAGATTGCGTTGCCGCTTACGCTGACAGGGGTAGGAGAAAGGTGGTCAGTTACGTCTTATACGCAGCCAGAATAGAAACGACGGAAGAAAGAATCTCGAAGCATGTGAGATAGAGTGGAGAGAAAAGGAAGCAGGTGGGAAGCACCTGTAATCTAGTCTGGATTATAACGTGAAACGCAGCATGGGTGTCAACAAGAACATTGTAGTAGATGGGAATGGAGCTGAGACAGAATTAACTGTCGGGGTACATGTATGCAATATTTGTCCACAAACAAGATTCTTCATGTCCCACAATTGGAAGCTTATTTGATTATAAGCAACATACGGATCACGCTAGTCTCCATCTTGCAAGCACGGGCTATCGAATGCTTCTACTCCTCTCTACAGACGATCTCTGAGGTGCAAAGAATTTCAAGAGAGATAGTCACGAAGTGATTCGAGCTCCCGGAAGTGTATAACATATCTTTTATCTATACGCTGGGGTGAATCCCACAAAGCGGTCGGCTTTAGTTTTCCCACCTTACTATAACGCCCACTAAATAAAACTGATTTCAAATACTACTATATCCGGCCGGAAGTTGAAAGTGAAAGAATCGAATATGATGATCATACGGCTATGGCAAAGTGACAGCCCTTTCTGGCAGGTGGTTATATGATAACGCCAAAAAGAGTTGAACCGCGTATTCGGGGCGGCACGGGGTGGAATCCTCCCGACGGGTGACAGCCTAAAGGCGGCCCAGGCAGGTAGCCAGTTCTTGGCCTACAGGCTTGTTTCGCGGTTCATCTTCAATCGAATTTTTAGCGGCGCCAAGACGTCTGGGCGATGAGCAAATCGTAACCCAAATTTAAAACTAACAAACAAGCATTCTAGAATTACACGGCCATCCCGTGTCGAGAAATAACCTGAGCTCGTATCACCCTACACACGACACGGCCAATAAACCATGCAAGGAGGCTTGCAGGTGCAAACAGACGGAGAGAGAAGGGCCAACCAAAGGCCGAGAAAGGACCCGATCTCGTATCGCCCCTTTACGCGGCCTGGCTAATACAAACCATGCAAAGAGGCTTACAGGTGCAAAAGACCCAGCAGAGGAGAGAAGTGCCAACCAAAGGCCGAGAAAGGACCCGAGCACGCCTTACATTACGCCACCACCAAACCATGCAAACCACACAAATCTCAAGCATTGATAAACATCCCTGGCCAGATCCAATCATCAGCCCACAGAAGTAGCGGCTTTTTGTTCTCTAGTTTGCATTTGTCGGATTTAGGAGATCGTAGCAGCGAGTGCAAACATGACCCTTGGAAGTCTAGGGGTAGATACTGCAGACAAAGAAGCATCTCCATACTTAAGAACACTAATCATTGGCGATTCACACAGATGTTTTTTTGTTTCAATTAGTGTCTAACTACAGTCGCCCACATTTGAATATCTGGAGCTAGTGCCAGCCACATACACTTGGATATAATATGGCTGAAGTGAAAGATCCATCTCGGGAGTCGTCACCCACTTCGAGTAACCCGGTACCTGTCGCCAGCTCTGAAGAGTCGAAAGATGTATCGATACGCAATACTACAGATGAGGATGAGAAGAAAGCGGCTCCTCCAACCGGGCCTCCCAGTGTGGAGTATCCGGGAGCCATAATGGGCAGTATTCTCACCATCGCCTTGCTGCTGGCTATGTTTCTGGTCGCTTTGGACATGGTAAGAACTATGTTTTTTTTTTCCCTTCGGGGAGCTGTGCAAGGAGGTAGCTAATCAAGCCTCCCCAGAGCATCATCACTACCGCTATCCCCACTATCACGGCTCGCTTCCATAGCGAAGGTCAGATGGGATGGTATGGTTCCGCCTTCTTCCTTTGTTTGGCCAGCTTTCAGTCCTTTTGGGGGAAAGCATACAAGTACTTCCCCATCAAGATTGCCTTTTTAACCGCCATCGCCGTGTTTGAGCTGGGAAGCTTGGTAGCTGCCCTCTCGCCCAACAGCCCGGCCTTGATCATCGGCCGTGCCATTCAAGGCGTCGGTGGCGCGGGTGTTACCGGTGGCTGTTACACAGTGTTAGCGTTCATCACGCGTCCCAAATACCTACACGCAGTGTTCGGTCTCACCAGTGGCGTCTTTAGCTTGTCTTCTGTGCTGGGCCCTATACTGAGTGGTGTATTCACCCAGTACGCGACATGGCGATGGTGCTTCTGGGTTAACTTACCCATTGGAGGACTTTCAATGATCATTTTGGTGTTGTTCTTGAAGATGCCTCCTCATTCTCGTGTTGCGCATGCTAAATTGAAGGAGCTCCCCTTCCTCTTCGATATCCCGGGCATCGCCCTCACGGTGTGTGCGTTGGTATGCCTGGTCTTGGTACTGGAGAACGGCGGTGTCACCAAGCCCTGGAACAGCGGCTACTGTATTGGACTTCTCATTGGATTTATCCTGATGGTTATTTTGCTCATCGCGCTAGAATGGAAGCAAGGTGAAGGGGCCATGATTGTTCCTCGGATCATCAAGCGCCGAACCATTCTGGTCCTTGCCCTGTTCAACTTGACAGCACAGGGATCTGGGTTTGCCCGTATTTATAACCTTCCCATTTACTTCCAGGCAGCACAAGGCCAGTCACCATCAGAGTCGGGCATTCGAACACTGCCTACAGTGTTGACAACCTGTAAGTAGCCTTCGACGGTTGTCCTTATTGCCCCGTCTCTCGTGATTCCTCGTAACTAACACACCTTCCAAAACAGCCATATTTAGTTTCGCCGGGTCCCTTGCTATCGGCAAGGTGGGCTACTACCAGCCCTTCCTCTTACTGGGTTCCATGTTTGTGACGGTAGGATCCGCTATGATCTACACCCTGGAGCCGAACTCTGGGGCAGGCAAATACATTGGCTATCAGGTGCTGGCCTCAATTGGGTCGGGCCTCATCATCCAGCTCAACGTCATTGTGGCTCAGGCCATCTCCAAGCGGGCGGACATGTCTGTCACCGTGGGCTCCGTTTTATGTGAGTCATGCTGCGCACCGTCCTCTTTTTCTGTCCCTGGTCACACTGACTGACGGAAACCCTGACTCTCACAGTCTTCCAATTTATTGGCGGTACTATCGGTGTTTCAGCTTCCACGAATATAATGAACAACGTCCTCATTTCCTCGCTGCCGAAAGATGGCTCGATATCTACCGCTGATGTGTTTGCCGCTGGTTCAGCCAATTTGGCCAAGATCTTCCGGAATGCCAAGGAGCTCAATATCGTTGTTAACGCTTACATGAAAGGACTAAAGGCCGCCTGGATCTGGAGTATTGCCCTAGCCGGAGTGTCCTTCTTGGTCGCCCTTGCTGCAGAGCACAAGAGCGTACGGTTAGACCATGTTAAAAAGAGAGCCGAGAAGAAAGCTGCGGCTGAAGCTGCGACTCCTTGAACCTGCATGCGCAAAACTGTGTTGAACTTGGAGGGCTAGTTACTAGCAGACCGCTCTAAGGCAGATCAACAAACGTCAGGATAGCAACCAGCATGTTGGGAGTGCCCAATAGAGCCAAATAGCCGTGGCTCTCGCAAGAATCATTGCTACCACAAACAAGAATCATCAAGATGGCAAGCAAGGTGCCCAGAGCACGGGGGAGATTAGATTGAACCCCAGTGGTTACTCAATTCAAACCCATAATGTATAATTAGCTACAGAAAATTTCGTTTACCTAGATTCAGACAAAATTGAGATATTATGATTAGGGACTAACAGAAATCTGGGTGTACGACATTGTATAGTATGAATGGCAGATGTGTATGACTCTAATTCACTAAAATGACAATAGGCCCACTACATATGAAAAACATCAGCCTGAGGCGGAAGTCTCAACAATTATTTCTCCTGTACGAGTCTAAAAATATAAACAAGAGGTCCCAGGGTTGAAAATGGTGTAAAATCAATCCCTCAAGGCTTCCAAGTCCGCTCGAATCGACGAACATATATTATCAACCAATGATATTTCCTCCTCTACCGGTACACCCAAGGCTCCAGCTTGCCAACTCACCGTGCACACCAAGCTCCCACCTTTGACACTGATCATGTTGAAAGCAAGTGGCGCACTAGTAACATTGCCAGGCTGCGAGAACACCATCTTGACGACCTTGCACTTTTGATCTGCACCGTCGTCCATGTTATCAAAGGCAAGCAAATTGCTCAGTTCGTACGAGGAGTCCCGCTGCTGTCCAACTTTACTCAACGTCCAATTTCTGATACTGGGGACATATCTCAGCAGGCCAATTGCTTGGTCCTGCAGCCTCGCCCCGCATTCAGCGAGCTTTTGCGTCATCGACCTCGCGGCTTCCCACATCTCCTCGGACAAAGCAGGATCCGTCACATTCGGTACCCGTGGATGTACCTCATATAGGCCAGACACGAAAAGACCCCATGTGAGACCAGGCGTTCCGATAGACGCTCGCATATCAACAGGTGTCCCTGAGACAAAATTGGTTACTTCAAGGCTAGGAATGGCCTTACTTAGCCCCCGAACAATCATCTGGTGCACCGTTCCCGTGAGCTTGGTGCCATGACTTCTTGATGCCTGTAGGGCCTTTTGGACGAGTGGGGCTTCAATCTCAATGATTCTTACTCTGCTCTGGATGACAGCTGCCGGATCGAAGAACATCGGTGACCCAATCCAAGTACCGGCATCTAGCGTGCTAGCAGATGCGCGGAGCCCAAGAATTGTGTTCACAAATTTTGGCAAGTAAACTGCTACCAACGGCCCAAGGAGGAACTTCCAAGATATGGGGAGCCTTTCGGGTGTGTCAAAGGGTGCTGGGAGCGTTTGATTTGGCGGAGTCACTAAGAAAGAGGCTTTCTCCTCCGCGTCAGTAGGCTGGCGCCATGCATCTAGAAAAGTGCGATGGAAGGCAACTCCAACCATGCCGTCTCCGAGAGTATGGGAGAACGCTAAGGCGACAAAGCATCGTTTCACTTTGGAGTCTTGCGGTGACAGCAGAGGGAGGACCACGATTCGCCAAGGTGGGATATCAGCAGGCCATGGCCGGTCAAGTATGGCTGGCATGATCTTTTCAATTGTTGCCGTCTCGTCATTGCTGCTAGCTTCGTCTTCGTGGATTATAGACACATGATTGTGAAGATCAATACTCGAAACAGCTTCGTATGCTGGCTTGTCGGTATGCTTGTCCTTAACGACCACGCTTAGGTGTGGGTATTTCTCGATGCAGTGTCTCAAAGGAGCAAGAAATGATTGGATAGAATTAACGTCTATATTTTCACTCGCAATCTCATAAACTCCTGCTATGACAAGCGCGTTGTAAAAGCCGACATCTTCGCGACTAATTGTACGGCGTTCATTAGGACCTGGGTTCCAGTTAGCGTGACTGATATACTTAAGGAAAGAAGCGCACTAACTCGCAAGCCTCATGAACTTAGTGGGTTGCGACATTTCTATACAACATACTGCGTACAATATAGGGGAACATCTGCTGTCAGAACAGAAATATGTCGGCATAACTATCTTCCGAATAAATTGATAGCACGTGTGATCTATTTTGGGACATCGACAGATACCGGGAGAGTCGGAAAGACCTTGAAAACAAAACGGAAACATAGCGCGGTAAGATAGAGGATATCACCTATGTGCGACCAATATGAGAGGCTGTATGGGGCGATATGTTTGGAGATGTCAAGATGATATTTGTCAGGCCATTTATTCTGCAATTCCACGGCCAACTAAGACTTTTGGCGCTCAATCCAGAAAACCCTTGAGGTTGGTGAGATTGCCTATAGGTACTCTAAATACTTTTCATAGATATATTAGGCGTATGTCCCATCTGCCAGATACTCCTTGCTGAATGGATAATCCGAATAACCCTCCGCTGACTCAAAGACATAAAAAGTATCTCTGTTGTACGCATTGAGCTCCAGACCCTTTCTAATCCGGAATATCAAATCCGGATTGGAGATGAAGTGCCGGCCAAAGATGACCATGATGTCCTTCTCCGGATACTTCTCATCCACCAATTTACGGGCCTCATGCGCTTCATACCCACCAGCAACCAGAAAAGGTCCATCCCATAAATCGTAAGCAAAATTCAGGGTGTCATGACCCTTGTAATCCTGGGAGCCGGAAATTCGCGACTCAACGAGATGAAGGTATGCAATTTCTGCCTGTCTGGCCCTGCTGATCACATCCGTGAACTGCGGGATTGGATCCTCCATTTTCATACCCTGGAACGTACTCCAGGGGCTCAGCCGAAGCCCGACACGTTCACGGCCAATGGTATGAACAACAGCTTTGATCACCTCGTCGAGAATACGAGATCTATTCTCAACATTCCCGCCGTACTCATCATCCCGATTGTTGCTGACGTCTTGGATGAATTGGTCAAGCAAATATCCATTCGCACCATGAACCTCGACACCGTCAAAGCCGGCCTGAATAGCGTTCTTCGAAGCGTTGACATAATCTTGGATTGTCTGCTTGACCTCGTCGGTGGTCATGGCCCTGGGCACCACGGCGCCTTCTTCCATTGGAATAGCACTGGGAGCTATGACCTCGTTGCCTTCCTTCCGGGCTGAATCGACATCCGCAGCACGACCCATGGCAAATAGTTGACAGAATATGAAACATCCTTTACGATGAACTTCATCGGTGACAATCTTCCAGGCAGCGATTTGATCCTCACACCAAATCCCTGGTGCGTGTGGGAATCCGCCACATGTTGCTGATATAAATGTTCCCTCAGAGATGATCAAGGTGCCTGGCACTGCGGCGCGTTGGCCGTAGTATTCCTTCATGAGGAGTGTTGGAACTCGGTCTTCGGTTGCTCGGAAGCGAGTGAGTGGTGCCATTCCGATTCGATGTTTGACTTCCATGCCACCTATCTTGAGGGGCTTGAAAAGGCGTGATTGAGGCATGGTCAAGGATATTTGAATGGCGGTTCTTCAGTGGGAGAGTCAAGAAGATTTTGATCCATACCTCGATTTCAGGAAGGACTGGGTACTTGTACTCGTTTTTCAAGTAAAATTATTCAGCAGTCGTCGGATGAATGTTAGAATTGCTCTATACAAGTAGGGTAGAGAGATACTTCCTATTAGGGAAAAGCCAACGAACTTGACCATTTGCGGTTAGAGTCCCCCGTTTGGGGCCAATCATTCATCTGGGATTTGAGGCTAGTGGGGCACAATATCCGAGAGTTTCTGCTAACTTCAGCCCTCGAAGTAATCAGCGCCACCTGGGCATAATTGGCGATGACAAATATAACAAGGCAATTTCATAATAACTAACTATATATGATTTATAATCAACATGTTACCGCTTTTACTGCTTTGGCCTCGATAATTGAGTAAATTGAGCCATTAAAGAACTAGTCTGGGTGGAATTTTCTTCCCAGAAGGCCTTAACCTGGGACAAAAATGCTTTTTCCGACCAGATAAATTGCTTGAGAATTGCAAGAAGTTCGGGCCATGATTTATACAGCCATCTGAATCTGCTACGATTCAATTGCAACAGCTGTACGTAGCCTTGTCGTACAGTCCCTACGGGGGCAAAAGCCCCCCCGATATGTAAGAGCCAAGCTAACATATCAGGCGAATCATCCCATGCTGGACTATCGCTCGCTGCCTGTAGCTCATAGAGTAGTTGTAATGAAAGATGGGACTGGTGGTATGCAAAGTTAGTACAGTCCGATAGACTGGGCAAGGAACGCAGCCATTGCGATTGTCTTACAGGGATAGTTGAAGTCCGCCAGATTTTGCAGCGCAGCATAGTCGAGCATAGATACGCCGCTTGGTAGCAACATTCTGAGATAGGCGAACGAATTGTTAAGCTCACTAGCCTCGACTGGATAGACGCTTGGTGGTTATCGATCTGTGCCATCGGAATTACATCCTCCTTGCCGAGGATTGCTGAATCTCGGATACATTGCAATGCAAAAATGTCCTTGAGAATTTCAACGAAATCCTGACCCAGTGTATAGGAGTGATTTTGAAAGCCGGATGGAAGAAGAAAAAAGTGCGTATGGGCAGGATCTCTTCTCCACCGGAGCTCGGAAAACGTAGTGTGATCAACAACTCGGCATGAGCCTGTCATGACTGACCCATTCAAGTCTGACCTGTCGGCCGATGTAAGGTTTAATCATCATAAAATGTTCCAGTTCACTTACCAGAAGACCGCACGTTTTATATCGTCACTCAAATTCACGCCCTTTCTTTGGCATACGTCAAGAATGTGTTGTACTGCCCCCATGTGGAGCTGAACTTGATGCGGCATCCCAAGACGAATCTTGGTAGCAAAAATATTAGCTTTGGGTCACTATACTTCTCCCGGGCATGGTAAAATCTAAAGGAAACATGCACGAACCTCTATACCGGCGAGTAGCAGAATAGCCCCTATTGTAGGCTCTGTGGCAACCCTATCCAGAGAACTCATTCTTTGACGGATAGAGCTCAGAGCCCTGTTCTGGTATTCGAGACACTCCCTGCTGGTCATAGATTCTGTGGCTGTAAAGGAAAATGTGAGCATGATAGCACTCAGAAGAGCGTTATCATCGAGTCCTTTTTGAAGAACGGAGCGAAAGTTTTGAAGCACAAGCTCATCAGAGACACTGAATACCAGCTCGGTGGTTTTTTGGAGCCTTTCTATAGCAAAATTTAGTTGAGCTGTTGTCGGACGTTGGGTGATTTCCAGAATCTTACGTCGATTTAACAAGTCCCGTAGTTTCGGCGACTCTGCAGCTAACATTTCGAACGGATCGAAGAAATTTGCACCAAGGAAAGCCGATGGTGCGATAAGATCTTTCTGATGTTTCTCTTTGCTCGCTAGTAGGCTCTGATCGCTTGCTGGGCATAAAACATGGAAATTATGGCCCGAGATTTGCTGAACCCTTCTTTTATTCCGAAGCCCGTGTGCTACAGCATGCGACCGGGCCAAGCGCTTCGTTATGGGGTCATTCGAATCTTTCATTGGAATAAAAAGGAATTGGTCACCTGAAAACACGAAGTTAATCATAAGATATGAAGTCATGCTCCCTGGAGCTCCGCCCTACCTGAAATGAGCTTATCGTGTCTGGCCATTGAAATGTAACAGTATGTGTAGAATGGTAAGACTGTCGCCTTCAATCAAAATGTATGCATATTCTTCGATATGCACACCCCAATGCCCAGGATCGATGACCCCGGAACTAGGGGGTTGATGGATTACAAATCAGAGCTACAGGGTGGGGCATACCGGTGATAAGGTTTCTGGATGAGATCGCGGCCCGCTCGGCTCCAAAAATGCCAACCCCAAAAAATATAAGGCGACCTTATGCCCCAAGAGCAAACTTGGAAAACCCAACTTTTTGTGAGAACTGACGATCCTCTTAGAAAATTGTGGATAGGGTCAATCCTGTATCCGTAGTAAAGCTGAGAAGAGTCAGCTGTCATATCCCCAGCCTTCTAGCAGTCTCAATTTTCCCTCACTGATCTGCTTTCATAAGGATGGAACATTTATTTGTCTCTATTGGCACAGACAACAAAACAGATCCTTACAGATTTTAGAACTAAAAAAGGAGCGACGTCTATGCAGCATAACGACACATGTAAACGCCTTTCCCGATAGGGATACCGCAGCGAGTAGCCTTCCGGACCAACTCTGAGAAAATACAGATATGGCCAACACAACGACAGACACTATGCATTGATCTCAATCACCACTCGCCAAAACATGAATGCAAATAACTTCACGACCAAGCTGTCATACCACCGTCGACCCGAATATCTGCAGCAGTGATATAGGAGCTCTCATCTGAAGCAAGAAAGCTAGCCACAGCCGCAACCTCTTCTGGCTGACCGCTGCGTCCAAGCATAATCTTCTGCGTCACATTTGCGGTCCACTCCGGGTCTGCAAGCAAAGGTGCAGTTTGTAGAGTCTCGATAAGGCCTGGTGAGATCGAATTGGCCCGGATACCGTGCTCACGCCCTTCCATGGCCAACTGGCGTGTCATGGCAATAACACCACCCTTCGCAGCTGTGTGGGCTATAGCAGGCACTTGACGAACTGCAATCCAGCCGTTGGAAGAGCCAACGTTGATGATAGATGCACCAGACTCCTTCAAATGTGGCCATGCGACACGAGTCAACAGATAGACGAGACTTAACTCCTGGTCGACTGTTTTGTACCAGTCATCATCCTTGGCTTCATCGAGCCAGCTCATGTAGGCCATTGCCGCATTGTTGTACAGCGCATCGATACGTCCATAGGTTTTTATGGCTAGGTTGACCAGTTGCTCGCAGTTTTCGCGTTTTGTGAGATCGCATGGGGCCAGGGATATCATTTCACCACCTAGTTCTCGCACGACTTTGACGGTTGCTGCATCGGTCACGGTGTTGATGTCACAGCCGACAATTTTGGCGCCTTCTTGGGCAAACTTGAGGGCTGCTGCACGTCCCATGCCACCACCTGTACCGGTGATGAGGCATATTTTGTTCAATAGACGTGGTGCCATAACGATTGCTTTGGAGCTGGTATATGTCGAACGAAACAGTTGAAAGGCCAAGGTGAAAGACTTTATAAGATCGGAGAGAGGCGATGAAGCAGGGGGTGACCGGGGGCAAGGACCTAGTAGGAATTATAGCCTCGATCAGTTAATATAAACTTGAATATTTGCTTTTTCGAAAAATCCAATCAAGAAAGCGCTTGGATCTAGATCTTGTTAGTTTCTCCACATTACCTAAGCGTTACGCCAGTTATCGAACTAGAAAATCAGTGGATGCATATTGTGGCTGCACGATGCACGATCGAGGGGGCCGATTGAGTGGATGATCAAATTCAATAGCGTGTTGCTCTGTGGTTATCTGCCATCTTTCCTGTAACCGAGGTCACTAGCCTTCTCCTAGTAAAATTAGGCTTTATTCGACCAATAGAGGGCAAAATAAACCAGCACACACCCCTAGATAATCGCAGATTTCCCTCAAGTCCCTCCTACTTCCAAAACCACCTAGGCTAGCCTGAGGCGCTGGAATGTGGATTTATTAGCCGATATTCACCAGGGGTTTTGGATCCATTCAACAAGGTGTGTCGTAAACATCAAGTCTCCTTCGGGTCTCTTAAAATTAGCCAGTTTGTTTAGGGCTAAGCTGCCTGAGGCTTACCTAAGTTGCTAAGACCTTCCTCTCTGCTGGACAATTTTTTGCCCTCTCTCTTTTGTGGTCATCTATCAGAGATTTTTCTGCCATGGGGTTCGCCACTACATTATTGGCGTCATTTGTATCGGTTACTGGACAGGCTTCCCAGGAGCTAGCATAAAAGTCAGTACATTGGGAGAAAAGGGAGAGAGGAGGGCAGATAGAGTAATACGGCTGTACTTGCTATCGAGCACTGTTTATGGGAAAGGAGAAGAGGACAGAAGAGGAGCAACCATATACTATGCAATCCCCCACGGATCCTCATGATAGTCCTTGCGTGCTTGGAACTTCTACAGTCTCGAGTATAAAAACTCTCAAGAGTAGCTTACGGGTGGAAAGGACGGTACTATAAGCTAGCGCGTTATCATATACCACATTAATATTTAGCAGTAGGTATAGAGGAGTCTAATGATGTTCTTGACTGCCTAAGGTGCTATAGACTCGAATATCAAAGTACCAGCTTGGTTTCCACATGATGAATGATTTTGGCCTGGGTGCTCTCAATTCTGAACTTTTTTTGGACTTCCAGTTGGCTCATTCCTAGCCACGACTTACATTACCCGGTCAAGCCACTAAGTGCCACACGACCTCTTTCCAAAAACGCCCACCTGTCACGCGAAAAACTAATACGTCTTAAGACACCGTCGTAACTGTGTATGGAAATGCTAACGGCTATATAACGCCGGAGATGGGCCCGAAGGACACACAGGTAAGTGAAGCATACCGCGCCGGTCTAGCGAGGAAGCTCCTGGTGGGAACACCATCTTTACCTCTTCCCTCAATGGAGTTACTGGCAGAGTTGCTCCTTTCCAAAGATATCTTCTAGAGTTATGTCCATGGAGCTAGTGAATAGTTTTGTCACAGCTAACTAGTTAGTGAATATTAACTAGACTTACTATCGAATTATCCTTCTCATTCCCCTCCTTCTACCCAACCATTACAACAGCCTAACCGCATTCAATGTATTGCCGTAACAAGCCTTCCTTTGTTGGGAATGTCTGGACGCCTGCGTGTCTATCTTCTTGCAGTTCACTCCATCTCCTGTGATGTATTTATCTATTACAAGTATAAATTGAGAAAAACAACAACGCTAGCAAGGTATGCTGCGTATGCAAGAAATAATGTAGCCAGCCGTCTATCTAGACGATCGAGGCGAAAAAAATTGGGACGAGCCGGGATTGAACCAGCGACCTTGCGAACTTCAGTCGCACGCTCTCCCAACTGAGCTATCGTCCCACTTGGGATGAAAGAATCAAGAATATTTGGCTCATGAAGCTAATTTACAACTGCTGATGAAGAAATGTAAAAAACATATGGGACGAGCCGGGATTGAACCAGCGACCTTGCGAACTTCAGTCGCACGCTCTCCCAACTGAGCTATCGTCCCATTTGGGATGCAAGATGCAGGGATTATTGGACTCATGAGCTTATTAATTAACTAAATGTGTCTCCTAGACACAACTCTCATTGGATTATATTTCCCGGCAGTTGGTGTGTCTTGGTTGGGCGAGTATTACTCATGCGCTAAGAGCACCATATGGCATCTTAAGAAAAAGTGAACAAATAGGGCGTGTCATTTACTTTAACATAGATTTTCCTTCAAAGGAAGACGCACTCGCTCTCTTTTCCTTATCGCTTCGCATTTGGAGCGTTCGGTACAGTCGGCCTGTAGGCCCTGTACCTCTTGTCGTCTTCGGGCATATAATGCTGCACCTCGAGGGGCTGCTTTGAAGACGATAGCAGGGTCCACATAATCCCCATTATCTGGGTATTTGACTAAACATTCACAGGCGATATAGGCATCATTTCAGCCAGGGCATCTCTCAAAGTAGCTAGAAATTGCGGGTAGGTTACTCTCTCCCCAGTCACAAGAATATGAGGAAAATAATATGGGTAGTCTCGAGGAAGGACCAATAGTTGCGAACGAAGGCGGGACTATAATGCATCCTGGGACCCGTTTGTCTGGGGAAGATGATCTAGCCCGACTTCGAAATCTAGAAAATGCCCTTCGTCCCGATTGAATGGAAATAAAGCCTCGCCAGAGAGAGGGGGGTAAGATGCTGGTGTATAGAAGATGCACTGTAGACAATAGTGAAAACATGGGCATTAGGTGAGTTATCAAACTCGTCTGAGTATTCCCAAAGATCCTGTTGGTTTTATGCACAGCCCACGGCCACCGCTAAGCCTCTGGGGTAAAACCCGATATCGTCTACCCATGTGCGCGGATTCAAATCCCCGAGTGCAGTGTTAACTGTTGAACTGATGGAGCTGATCTCAGGTGTTGCAACCGAAAACCTATCAAGTAGTTGAGGGGTCTTTTTTTCTGTAGAAACTTTGAGTTCTTGGAGTAATTCACTGATGATTTTAACATCGCTGTGCGCTTTGATCGAGCGACCGAGCTTCTTGTTCAGCCAACGCCACCAAGCGCCCCATGAAGTCGTATCAGATAGAGAGAACCGTGAAAGACTAATGTCATGGAGAGATTCCTTGATTCTAACCGTGGCTTGGTTTCACCTGCAATTCGTATCATAGGCCCAGGGTATTCAAGATTTCCCTGGGCATGTGCTACTTCAACGAAGGTCCATTATAGTAGTGTACCGGGGCTGTTCTTTTTTTTTTATGTTAGGGAAGTCAGAATGTTAAGTGAAGAACATCATTCACTCACCCATATAAGGAGGTAGGTCAAATCCGATCCCGGGAACGAATAGAAAAGAAAGCCCACCAGCAATCTATTCGTTTTGAACGGGATTTTGGATTTCATTGCATTTGTTAATGACGGCAGTTAATCTTACGTGTCCCTTGATACATAACAATTTACCCGGAATGTAACTGGTAAATGAGTCGCAGACTCAGGGAAGCAGGACGGTCAACAAAGGAGCCGAAAATGGCTCCCGCCAGAAGAGTGAGGTTGAACGAGGATGGGGCGCGGCTGTAGCACAAATGGGCATCGGTCAATGGGCCTAGGCGCCAGGCACAGCTAACCCGAATCATATGTGGTAGTAAAACAGGTTTTTCCGTGGGCTTTAGTGCACGTAACGCTGTGTGCTATATAGTACATATGTATTCATTCTGAATTTAAATGGATCTAGCAGGATTTTACCTGTTAATGTACCCATGCGGTGTCATCCTTAGTTGAGGTAGGAAGTGTTGTATTGTAGGTGGATATTACGAAATACAAAAATGCATACAATTTGAAATTGCATAGACATGCATATATAGATGTGCTTCGAGGAGCCGGCTTACGTACGGCTAGGCAGTCAGTATCCAATGAGAGCGTTATTTATATCCATCCATGTGGCAGGCACACTTGGTCCGTAACTAGCCGAGCAGACGAATAATGCAAAAAAAATAATGGGACGAGCCGGGATCGAACCAGCGACCTTGCGAACTTCAGTCGCACGCTCTCCCAACTGAGCTATCGTCCCATTTGGGATGAAGAGTTAAGCTCTTGAATACATTATTAAGAAAATATAACATTTTTGTTCCACGTCTTCAATATTGTTTACAAATTCAATGGACAAGCATATAAGATCCGCGGGACGCTAGGGTGCATAAATGCGCATGAGAGGCATAGCTCACAGATTACTTGAATTGATGACCTAGCATGTCAAGAATTTTGGCATAGTATATATCGATATTGCATGGCTGTGAATATATATATAACGCATGCATTATTCTCCGCACCTTATATCGATCTCTCGTACTTATAGTAGGGGTAGGCCATCGGTGCTGCGTATAGCCTACAAGGACCATAATTTGAAATACAGTACATGTATGTAATGGTTATTTGCCATATTCTACCCATTTATGTGCTATGTACACATAGAGGGACGAGCCAGAAAGTAGATGGATGGATACATATTTTTGCCTTGGTTGCTTTTGATTTGGGAAATTTATTTCAAGCACGAATGAATGATAACTAATCTCGCAATTATTTAGATGATTATTGGGTTATCTCACAGAATATACAGACATGAACGCACAAAACGCGGTATCCGCAACTCAAGAGAGTTGAATGTAGTGACCCTAGGAGGTAATCTCCGTAGCAAAAAGTATGACACAATGCTTCACATACCCAAGAAGACCAAGGAGAAGCAGACAAGGAGATCACCCAAGTATTTTATTTAGTTTCATCATTCCACTGTTGGCTTTCTTAATACTCCAATCCTAGCGCCGCATTTCTCTCTTGAGAAATTACAAATATCCACCACAAATGGCATTCAAGCCCAGCAGTATGTATCAGTACAATGCTAATGACATCATTCCAACATGGGACGATAGCTCAGTTGGGAGAGCGTGCGACTGAAGTTCGCAAGGTCGCTGGTTCAATCCCGGCTCGTCCCAATTTTTTTGCCTCGAACTAGATAGACGGCTACATTATTTCTTGTATACCTTGCTGGCGTTGTTGTATTTTCTCAATACTCTGCTGGTAGATCCCCGAACGTTCAGTCAGAATTGAAATATATACTGAGGATCTTGCCCTAATACCTATGTAGTCATCACCATATACTCGGTTCGGGTTCACGCATATTTTGGAATGAAAAGTTCAAAAGGCCCTCTCGCTACATGCTCGAGACATTCAATTAAAAGGCATCATTGACCCTAGGCGTCCAAAACACTTCGCGCTCTAAACTTTCGCTTTTAGTCGTGCCTGGAGATCATGTTGACTTGTACTGTTGATAAAAATCCACCCCACGTAGAACTTGCCCACTTCTAAACCCCAAGTATGTACCTCGAAACAAACACAATATGCTAACTGAAACAGCAAAGGGACTAGGACTAAAGAACTATTATATGCCGCAAGGGCTGGGCACAAAGCATCCGGGTCTTCTCTCATCCAACCATATCATATAGTGGGACCATAGGAAGTTGTCTCTTACGAAAGATATCTGTACATGTGAGATCTGATTTCCAGCTGCTATATGATACGAACCCATTATGATAGGGAATGTCAATCATGGAGACCACTCAATGTAGACATAGCAGAGAGCGTTCCCAAAATTCCCTCTCCACTGTTCCATCTTGCAATATCATGTTCTTCAACCAACGTTCTGCAGCATCGACATCCCGAGAGCCAAATTTGACAATGACAGAGTCTTGCACGGAAGCAGCAGTTCATGCTTTGACAGATTCGCCGGAGTGCAAACCAGCTTGTCCATGGAGTTTCCCATCTGTTTGAATACGCGGGAGACGGGAAAACTCCGCGAGAAAGAAGTCGCCGAGAGAAGGAAATATTAGGCCTCGAATGGTGAGAGTGCCAAAAACCCCGAGATCGTCCATCTCATTCTTATCTTGGTAGACGATGTTTCATCCAGAATCAGACTATCTTGGATCAAGAGTTTCTTCATGGTCCCCCTTTCTGAACCAGAAAGTGACAAAACCAGGTTAGCTAGTGATATAACCAACAACAGAGTAGGCATTGATCAAACCCCGAGCTGGATTTCGACCGGATCAAAGCTTATGGCTACCACCTTGAAACCCGCTGGGACATCCACTCACTTAGAGCCCGGCGACACTAAAATTGTGAATTTGATGCAGATCAGTGGTCTCAAAACCATCAAGCGGGGGAGCAGTATTGCAACAGGAACCATTGACCTGTCCCACACCAACGCAGTACTGCAATGCACCAGGGAGGAAGGGTTCCGACACACTTCCGAGGAGGTGCTCGTTAATATATAAAAGCTCGGGCCCTTTGCGATGGATCAACTTTCATATATCTTAATGCATGGCCTGACTATCGGTGACTTGGTCCGTCTGGGCTCAACAGATCTGTGGGTGAAGATTGAAAAGGACTATATAGCACACGGAGACGAGTGTACGTTTAGAGGTGGTAAGACTCTACGCCACAGAATTGGACAAGCTGCTGGATGTGCAGATGACGAGTGTGCGGACCTAGTTTTGGTGAATGCGTTCTGGAGTGGAATCTTCAAAGCCGATATTGGAGTGAAAGATGGGGTCATTGTGGGGATCGGAAAGACCGGCAATCATGATGTGATGGATGAGGTGAATCCTGCCCCGGTGATTGGATCCAAGGCGGATATTATTGCTGCAGAGGGGAGAATAATCACTGCCGGTGGTATCGACATCCATGTTATGTTTGCGGTAAGCTTAATAAAGTCCTCTTCTTATCTATAAGATATCCTGAGCTGACAACAACCTAGCCCCTTTACCCTCGAGTAGTGTGGTTTTTGTTTCCAAGGCTGGTATGGAGAAGGGCTCCGTCAAATCCTACGACCTGAAAAGCAGGTCGAAATTGTGAAGAATACTCGCACAGTCACTAAGCTTGACATGAAATTCAACAATGCCACGCCAAAGATGGAGGTTGATGCCGAAGCCTTTGTGAGTCGGTACTTTATGTTTGAAACTATGGAATACGACTCGGAGACTAATCATTTACAGACGATTACGGCCGATGGAGTAGAGTGTAAAGTAGAAGCGGCTACCCCGGTTCCGCTTGCGCACCAATGTTTCATATACTAGCTCGACGTTTCTAAAGGCTACATCTTAAGTTTATTTTTATATATTAGAACTCTGCCCACGTACAACTTTGGCTTTAATGTGGCCGAGCGGAAGGGAAACCCTACTTTCCATACCATTCTATTGAAGGTATTTGGAAAAACCCGTAGCCGAAAATAGCTGTATCAGCTTCATGGAACTCAATCAGAGATAATCGCTACTTCAAGTAGCTTGGACTTGGACTTGGATTTAGGGTATCAATCCGGGGAAAGCATGGGGATGCTCGACAATGTTGCGGGTTGAACAGTAAGGGGTCATAATGATATCCGGCATTATCACCTAATTCTGTAAAATAGGCACTTGGATAGGAATATATGAGAACTTAAGCATATTACATCTAGCGACTCAACTCATTCACTCGGTCAGCACGTGTCTCGGAGTTAGTTGTCCTGGCTAGAACCTTCAAACGGTGGGTGGGATAAAAAGAAAGAGTCTCGAAGTAGTATGGACACCGGAAATCAGGGAAACTTGAATTTTGAATTTCCAAAGATAACTATAGAAAGACAAAGTAGACCCAAGCCGAAAACCAAACATGAATAACAAACATAGCAGTAAAATCGACTACATAACCGAACAGAAAAACCACAGCGGGTATAGAAAGCACTTTCATTGATCTCATTGCCTCACAAGACAGGGATCTTACGACCACCCTTCCATAGGAAGCGGCACACCCTCCCATTCACTGCCCTGCTGCATCATAGGAGCACTGACCTCCTCCTCGCAAGTCCCACCGAGCATCTCATCAGCAGCACCCCAGCCCATAGACTCAAGTTCTCGAACGAAGAAATCACGTTCTTCCTCCATCATAGACGCACCCTCGTCACCGCCCATCACATCTTTGTACTGACGCAGATGCCACCAGTGCGTAAGACCACGAAGCGCCTGTTCCAACGGCAAAGCCTCTTCAACCTCAGCGTCGACGTCAGAGCCAGCGAGCCAGTCATCGCGCAACTCGGGACGACAGTACAAGTAGATAGCGGTGATGACACGCATGTTGCTCTGGCGCCATTTGCGACCGCAGTAGGGAACTTGGGATTTGAAGAGTTTGAGGGTGTAGAAGCGAAGGTGCGGGTCTGGGATCTTGAGACCCTTGCGGAGGATGTTGCTTGATTTGTACTGCACTAGTAGGAGGCAGCGGTGGGCTTTATTGCGCGTGATCTTTTGCATGACGTGTAGGTAGTTGATGGCGGAGAAGAAGTTGCGGAAGGAGAATACTTTGATTGGTTCTTTGGGGAGGGGCGCGGTTGGGTACCCTAGTTCGTCGACTTCGGGGCGTGTCGGTCCGCTGAGGATATCCGTTAGGGATTCTTCCTCGGAGAGGCCTGGCATGCTGCCGTTTGCTGTTGGATCGGAGCGGTGGCGGGCGATCGGGGGTGGCATGGCATCGTCTTCGCTTTCCGTGTCACCGCAGGAGTCTTCTTCGGTTTCCACGGGGAGACCGGTGTTGCTTTGACAGAAGTGGAAGAAGCTGGGGTTTGTGTTAGTGGGCGAGCTAGCTTAGCGAATGAGGTTAAGTAACAGAGTAACATACGATAAGTCTTCGCGGTCATTTTTATACGCCACGGTTTGGTCAACATCTTGATGTGCAAACATCTTGAGAATCAAGGGGATGTAGTTAGAGTCAAGTAATAGCTGTGTCATATATTCAAATTTCAAGATATCTTCATGGGTTAGCGGTATGTCACCCATAAAAAAAGATTCGGGGAGTAGACTCACGAGATCGCTTAAACCACTTAAGCAGAAGCAACAGAATTCCAGACACGGCTTTCCCAGTGATCTCACGGAGACGAATATTGTCTAGCTCATCAATGGATGCATCAGAAAGGAGATTATGAGAGGAGCCATTCATGGAATGACCATTACTGAAAATTGTGTTAGAACGCATTCGTTGTTATTTGAAATGTCTGAGCTCACCTCATGCCCTGGGTAGTTTGGCTAGTAGCCTGGCTGACAACTGCGCTGACATTTGTCAGGATAATTTTCAAGAATACGATGGTGATGGACTGAAGATGAGATAGAGTATGGGTCTGGTAAACAGTAAGCGAATGTTGAAATTGGGTCTTAAGAAGCATGTACTCACATAGAATGAGTCAACCGCATCCAGGCGCCGCTGGATATCGGGGTCGTCTGTTTCTTTCTCTGCTGGCTTGGGTTTAGGCTCTGCCTTCTCGTCGTCACCCGACAAATCTAAATGTTCAAAATCATCTGGTAGGTCATCTGAGATGTTATCAGGGAAGTGAGCAGCGTCCTCGGAGTTCCAGCCGCGGTCGTACTGCATGAAGTGTTCACGCTCCTGCCAAAGCTGTCGCATCGCACGGGTCATTTTCACATGCGTCGAAAAGAGCTTTCCGGCTTCAATAATTGACGCAGGGACATCACTGCCTTCCCATCTCTTTCCAACCAAGGCATCCTGGCGCTCCGTTGTGCCCTTCCCGCCAATGCGGTTGCTGGAATCATCCAAGGGAGGGTACATGAAGGGGAAGTTCTGATTGGTCTGATAGTTTTGTTTTTTCCCAGCTTTCCCTCCTGGACCGGCGGGGGATGGAGGTGGAGATGGGGCCGGGGTTGCAATGTGAACAGCCTGCTGAAGAATAGAGCCATTTCCACCGGAGATTGATGGGGCCACACCACAAAAGATACCACTGGATGGGTTCATCCTGGCCACATTGTGGGGAAGAGGGGGTAGAATGGAATTGTTTTCCAATTCCAGTGGGACGATAAGTGGCGGAGGGTTGTAAGCTGGGTATTTGGAAGTGATTTCTTGCCGGAAGAGATGGTAGTCCAGAGGGGAGGCGTGTAAAAATGGAGTCCTGCGTTTGGAATCATCTTTCTCAGAGGGAACGGCAGGCTCCAGCACTTCCTTTGCGCGTTTTAAATCATCGGTCCCGCCGAAGACAAGAAGCAGCGACTTCCACAACAACAGCAGGATCCTGGTCAAAGGAATATTGGCAGATTCGTCCCAACGCAATCGAGCGATGATTTCAACAATGGAGACCAATAGACTAGGATTTGAGCTGGTCAGTGCATCGCGGATCGAGCTGCACTGAGGGTCGCGCGCCTGTTGCCTGCGACCCACTTCCACGGCAAAGTATAAACTTGTAAGGACCAAGTTGGCCTCACGCTCCGGTGCCGCAATATCACCAGGGCCAATTCGCTCGTAATCAACGTCGCTAGAGTCCGATCCGAGTGCCGAGCGGGTCTTATCAAAAAGGCGGCACATGTACTGTACCAAGGCGGTAACGCCCGAGCATTCCTGGAGAAGGGAAACATTCTGCTCGATGCACTGAATCTGCAATGAGTTGTGCAGTGGCGTTTCGGCTGCTGACTCGGAATACCCATCCGCAGGATAGTCGGGTGCTACTCTCCCACCGCTGAGACCCCATACACCAGTGACGACATAGCAAATGGTTTCAAGGGCTTCCAATCGCGCCGAGACTTCAGCAAGCTGCAAATCCCCAAGCAACTGAGAAACAAACGAACGACGTAAATCCTTGGATGCGTCAAGCCAAGACAAGCCGGGAGTGTCTCGCTGGCGTTGCTGGCAAAACGCAGGCCATTTCTGGTTAAAAGTCGTTTTCGTGCCGGTTAACATGACACGATCAAAGGCGTTATACTGGAACCACTCGTCGAGCTCATCGGGAAATGATTGGGCGTCGGCATATTCAAAAGCATAGGCTGGTTGCTCGATCTTGGGCATTTCACCCACAAGTTTCCGCAAATCCGATAAGCTCAGGGAGCTCGCACCCCGATCCGTAGTCTCCTGGGCGGGAGCTGGAGGGGGCGGCTGCATCGGAGGAGGCGGAGCAGAGCCTTCACGACGAAGCTCGGGTCGTTTCATGGATTTTTCGGGCGCAGGGGGCGCCGTCTCAGGAGCGGGTGCGGCCTGTGAGGCCTGTTCCTGGCGGAGCCCCTCAGCCACCTCCTCCATGAGTTGGTCATCTGAAACTGGCGATATATCGGTCCCAGTTTGATCGACCTCATCTGCCTTGACAATATGATGCTCCTGCATAGTGGTTTTGGGTGGATCTGAAGGCATGTCCATCATTGAGGACTTGCTGAGTTCTGTGTTCCTGGCAGAAAGTCGTTCGGTGGATCACCAAGGTACCAACGCTCCATACATCAGGTAAAAGAGTGAAAAGAAAGGAGCCCAGAAATTGAACGCGACTCATGCAAATGGATCACTACACATTTTCTAAGTCTTTGCAGTGCACGAGGGGTGGTCGGTAGCTGTTGAAGCGGGAGGCCAGCTGACACGTGACCAGACTACAAAGCCATTGTGCTATTTATTTCGAGATTTACGACGGTTGAAGAGAAAGACATAGAATACAATTGATTTCACACAATTTAATCAACAGACGAATATCCGCTCGCTACTATGGTAGGATATATACGCGAAAAGGGGACACCCCTTACTCTGACTTCTTACTAAGACCGCGACGCTTCAATCTCTGAGCCTCCCAACGTTGCCAGCCAGCCTCAGCCAGATCCTCACTTAGGACGAGATCACGAATTCTCACCAACCGGGACACAGTAGTCTCCATGGCCCATTCAATAAGCCCAGTGCTTCGGAGCAGGCTGGTGACCATGAACCAGCCACAAGCACATACGAATCCAGCACCACAGCCGGCAAGGACTTGTCTCGGGGTGTGGTAGTTAAGATAGACCCGGCTGGCAGCCACACCAGCAGCTCCAATGCAAAGGGCCAGCATGACCAGGACTCGTAGGAGGACGGCGACATTGGGGTAGGAGCTGGCGGAAGCTTTGCTGTGACGGAAGAGAAGGAAGAAGGTGAGGTAGACGGAGAAGAAGGTCATGAATTGGGCGTGTGAAGATGGCATTCCATATCCCTTGCCGAACATTTCTGTGAATTACACGTGTTAGTTTAGGAAGGTACCCACGAGACCATCAACATCGACAACTCACCTTTCGGTCGCTCTTCCTTGATGAAACGTTTGAGGACAAAGTTTAAGGCTTCACAGCCCATCTGTCCTACAAACATCAAGATGACTTCCACCTCTCTTGTTGACCAAATCAAAGTTGCATAGGACACACATAGTGCCTGTGGGATCAGGGCCAACCATGCTGAGGCAAAGGACAGTCGGTCCTCGGGGTTCTGGAATTAAGTCAGTAAAACATTTTGATATCCAAGCATGTAACTAACGTAGTGGACATGAGTCAGAGACAACGACGCCAGCGGAGTGTCTCCCATTGTTGGGGTTAAAAGAGTGAATAATAGGAAGTTTCCAAAATCCCCTAATTCGGAGATTCAGGGATATCAGGGTCAAAGCCAAGACCGCCAAGACTCTTTTCACCTTATCACGATAAGCAGATTGGGCAGCGGGGACTTCGAGGGCAAATTATTTCCTCCATTTTTAGGCATCCAAGGGGATTTGCCATTTCTTCTTTGGATCTAATCTGGATCTGTTTGTTCTTTCTCTTTCTTCTATTGTCTCCATCTACCCACTTCACTTTCAAACAATGACGCCGTTGTTCTCTCTTCAAACCCCAGACTCTCTATTGCATCATCTTCTAGACCCCTCCCGACTTTCTGCCGAACATTGGCCCATAGAACGAATACTCCGAACATCTTCATCTTTGGTTGGTCTGATTTTTTACCAGGGTCTCAGTCGCAACGCTGATTCGAAGTGATCTTCCTGCAGGATATAACCCCCCCTTTTGTGCCCGATCGTCCTTAGTGACAATTCACTTGGGATCGGTCATCATCATTACCTTCGATAATTTTACGATGAGCCAGTGTTGCTGAGTTTTTTTTGTTGCAGGAGACACTCATTGTCTCCAAATTGCGATTCACTAGCATCATATTGGAGGCAAAAAATATACAACCGCCCCCCCCCCACCTAAGAGAAATCTTCACAAGTGAGCATACTTGGTTTCATCTCGCTATGACCGAACTGGACTTCCCGGAGGATGACCGCTCGGTCGAGCTTTCCTCGATTGCTGCGATCTTTCCAGAAATACAAATCGATCCTTCCTCTCCGTTTAAAGCCGTCCTCGATCTTCCAGTCGCACCTTCCGCCCCAACCTCAATATATTTTCAGCAACCGCTCGAAACTGCACCCGCCATTACCCCTCCAACCTCATTAGATGAGTCCAAGGGGGAATTGGACCACCCACCCATCAGAGATGTCCATGTACTCTCACATTTGCCTCCGCTTAACCTCGAGATTGAATTGCCACAGGGCTACCCAACCGAAAAGCCGCCTATCATTCACCTGAGAACGATCCCTTCATGGCTACCTTCCTCGGTCATCAAACAATTATCCAGCGATTGCCACCGACTCTGGGAAGAATGTGGAAAAGATCTGGTCGTCTTTACCTACATAGATCACCTTCAGCAACTTGCAGAAACAACTTTCAATATCCAGGAGCCGTCTGGGGAAGTCTGTTTATCGCGAGACTTGAAGATCGCACTACTGGACTATAATAAAAAGGCCGAGCGGGAAAAGTTTGAGCAGGGGACTTTTGAATGTGGGGTGTGCCTTGAACCAAAAAAGGGCACCGTTTGCTATCGATTACTTCGCTGCTCCCACGTGTTCTGCATTCAATGTTTGCAGGATTTCTACAACAGCTGCATCACAGAGGGTGATGTTGACAGTGTTAAATGCATGGCACCGGATTGTGAATACAACAAGAGACCTGCAGCTGCACCGGGCGACGGCCAGATCCCGCCCCGCAAGAAGCGTGATCGTACCCTGGGACCAAGCGAGCTACTCCAAATCCCTCTAACCACTGAAACCGTTCAACGATATGCGTTCCTTAAGAGGAAGAAGAAAATTGAAGCCGACAAGACCACAGTCTACTGTCCACGGCAATGGTGCCAAGGAGCTGCACGATCCAAGCGACACCCAAAGCCAGAAGATCCCATGTCGGATGACTTGAATAGTTCTGACGAAGAAGATGGATCCGAGCCCCGCAACGAAGTCAATGATGGGGAGCTTCCTCCCATGGCGGAGCGTGTGTCTATCTGCGAAGACTGCAACTACGCCTTTTGCTGCGTGTGCAAGAAGGGCTGGCATGGCGAGTTGGTACGCTGTTTCCCACGCCGCGACGGCGAACCCACAGAGGAGGAAAAGGCAACCGAAGAGTACCTGCGTCTATACACTACCCCTTGCCCGACTTGCAATGTCCCCTGCCAAAAGCAAATGGGATGCAATCATATGCGCTGCTTCCAGTGTGACACACACTTCTGCTACCTTTGCTCAGCCTGGCTATGTGCGGACAACCCATACATGCATTTCAACGACCAGAAAGGCCAATGCTTCAATCGTCTTTGGGATTTGGAAGGTGGTGATGGCATTAATCCCGACGGAGCCGAAGCACTCCACCGTATCCCAGATGCACTCCTACACTTTGACGATGACCCACCGGTGGTAGCCATTCACGAAGAAACCGATGAAAGCGATGACGACCACCCTGCATTTGAATTTGATAACGATGAAGATGACCTTCATCACCGACACCCTCCTCCTCCTGCCCCCGTTCCACCCCAAGTCAACCGCGGGGGCGGCAGACCTGGCCAGCGTGACCACGCAGCTGCCCGCGCAGCTGCAGCTGAACGTCAAGCCCAAGCTCGTGCCATGGCCGAGGTACGAAACCGAAATGCGAGACGTCAGGCCAGACGCCCTGTCAGATGGGCGGACATTCCTGCCAATCGTCTCCCTCCACAGGCTGGTGATCCCAGACGTCCTGTCCGGTGGGCAGAGGTTCCTGCAGAACCATTGGCAGACGAAGACGGCCCCATCCAATGGGAAGCCCTTGCAATCCGACCAGGTAGAGCACAGGCACACCCTGGTCTCCAGCGATTTTTGGATCTAGTACAAAACGACCGTGAAGACGAATGGGATAGTGATGAGATGGACGATGATTTCTAGATTGGGCTTCTATGTCCACAACTCAACATTCAACCGGATATGAGAATTTTGGTCTTTTCCTCCCACTTAAAAAGCGTCTTGATGATATTGATGCATACAACGAATTCACGGTCTCTTTCTTTTCTTTGTTTTTCTTCACATTTTCCCCTTGCTTTTCATCAATTCCCCCTTTGTCTGCTTTTACACCCCGTTTCATTTCACTCTTGCTTCACTCATGCTTCGGTTTCAATTTGCGATTTGTTTTTATACTCTTGCTTTTTTCTTACTCTCATGCAGGCAATATTCATATATACTTACCCACACACATGGCGCGTGTTGTTAGCCCCTCATCTATCTGATATTCTGCATTTTGATTTGATACTGTCATAGTTTCATCGTGGTTGATCGTTTGACTTTGTCTTTGTTTTTGTAATATTGGGACCTGTGAATTACTGCATGTGGTTAGTTTTCCCGTTCCCGGCTTAGCACCCTTATATGCTGTTCTGTAACCTCCTACTATCGACCTGATATAAAAGACCAAACCTCGCTCTATTAGCCTCTTTTCTTCTTCCCCCCCTCCCTTTAGCTCCTCTATTTTACACTTGTCGCCCCTTTCTTCCTACTCTGGTCCATACTAACCACTGCGCCGCCTCTTTAGCCGACGCACTGCCCTTTTCATTTCACCGAAGATGTCGCTCCATCTGACACCTACTTATTGTCGGGTTTTGTACTACTTATTATCTGGTTTGTTTCCTGGTTTTCATACTCCATCTTTATGCTTAATTAGAAAGAAAATTGAATTGGTTTAACGCTACAGAACTACCATATTGAATCTTCAAATGTGTTGTCGCTACGTATACTGTATCCTGGAACCGCTGGTGGCAATCGGCTCTTAAGGTATAGGAGTAAGGTTAAATCGTAGCCATATATTGATTGGGGGAAAGGAGAGAGGATGTGGTATTATCCCGGTGCTGTACTCGATCTAGGTGTTTGGGCTCGAACCAATCTGGTTCCTGGATGGTGCTAACCTCCCACACAGGACCAACAAAATGTCCATGCGGGTTGCCTTGGAAGACGAATTTCCCAGTCCGAAACATACTACTCAGCTTTGAGGTCCTCGTATTACATTCTCATACTTAAAAAATTATTTGTTACCCTGAATGCTATTGGTGCCAAGTGCTGCTAACACAAGAGCATCTTCTCAACACTCTTTTCAAATACGCACCTCTGTTTCTTTAGAATTCCAGCTCCGCTTTGCCAAATTTTGGCAACGAGTGGAAGAACCTAAGCCCCCCATTGCGGGTTGCGGCTCGGATTCCAGTCTTCTTGGAAGCAAAGCAGGAAACTCGACTTAGGGAAATGTTCGAAGCAAATGCTTCGCTTCGTGAATGAGATCGCGAAATTGCCTTTTCAACATGGACAAGCGGCTCCTAGACGTCATCAGCGAGTTGAGCTCAATCTGGATCTTGAGCAGTCCAGGAAACTTCTCCATGCAATCAAGAGCATCGGTGCTAGCGTAATGCATGTATACCACGCGGCCATAGTCCTTGTGTTCAGAGATCTTCAATATCGTGGTCCTAATGAGCGAAATGTCTAATATATTAACTATTCCCTAATCAACAAACTTCCGCTCTGCAAAGAGCCCTACAACCCGCCTCGGCATGCGGCCGCTGTATATTATTCAGTTTCAGGATCAAGCCTGGTAATTGCCATGGACGTACCTTCATGTACGGAAGACCAAGAGCGCAATACTGTCAAAGCGAAGAAAGAAGAGTTCCTCGGAATTATTGAGCAGGTCAAAAATTAGTATCTTCGGATTCGTGATGACAAGGAACACATCTCACTGGTTCCGCACTACTGGGCTCTCTCTACTCCCGCTTATCCGGCGGGACCAGAAGTACCCCCTGTCCCAGCACAGAATGAGGCGCCCTCAATTTCTATCTCGAGCTTGGGCGTCATCGATAATATTGTGAGACCATGCCACGGCCAATTTGAGCTGGAGTCCTTGGGTAACCGGGGAAGAGTTAGGAAGGGGACTTGGTCTCTTTTGGGCGTGGCCGTATGTATCTTAGTGCTGCATACAACGATGCATGGCATGATGAGAACGAGGTCTCGAAATTTTTGAGAGATTGCAATGAGCTAGTGGCACTTGGCTTAGGTGCATGAAGCGGACTCCTGACTGGGAATTTTGGCGGTTTAAACTTTGGATTTAAGGTTATTATAGAACCAATCAGGTTCACCTCGGTTAGAGCCTCAAGTCACCACTGAACGATGGCATATTAGTTCATACTTTGTACCATTTCTCGACTACGCTTAATATATTTGATGTGGAATTTTGACGCAGGTACTTTGTGTTGCTCAATTAAGATGATTTGACATGCACTTGTACAATTAGATATCAGCATGGGCAAATTTGCGGGTTTGGATGAGCATGTCTCTTGCACCCATGATTCATGGAGCCAACCTGGTTTGGTGATTGCGATTAGCCTCTCCAGTCGTGCCAGAACTCATAGCTCATGACAGACAAATCACAGAATAGCAAAAGCAACCTGTAATGCCGAGAAGGGTGGTAACCATGCCAGGTCTCATGAGGTTGATAGATGTCCGAGGCATAGGCATGGGTTTCAGGAATTGTGAGGTTCGACTCTTTGGTGCAAGGGTCCGGTCCAGAGGGACTGGGAGCCCCACGTTCGGGCGGGTTTGCGACACAGGGCTCAGTTTTATCTGGGTTGAGCAGACGGTGGTTGAATCTCATCCGATCTTTGGGATTGACATCCCGAGGGATACAAGGGACATCCGGCGGTATCTCAAATCCAGGCATGGGGCTTGCAGCAATGCCCATAAGAGGTGGTGTTGGACATTCATCATCTCTCTCCTGGGTGGGAAAAGGGAGAAGCCAGTCTATGCGAAAGGTGTGGCCGATTTCCTCCTGCCATGTAAGAGTGATGATGGCAACTCCACCGGCCTGGGAGGCGGCAATGACAATCCCAAGTTCAGGGAGGTACTTGACCAAGTTTAAGCGATCACAGGAAGAGAACATAGAATATTCTACCAGCGATTGCAGAGGAGACCGAGACAGCGTCCGCGATCCATGGTCCAATGGATAAGGATCTAAAGTGATGTTGTTTCCAGAGAAGTGGATAATAGGGAAAAATCGCGGGTTGCACGCTGAATATCAGGTTAGCATCCTAATCCAATACATCAAAGCACATCTCTCACTTACGATGGGACACAAAGCACTTCAGAACATCCACATCGACAACACAATCCACGCCGCATTGCTCATTTTCTTCTTCAACCAAATTGGTAATACCACGTCTCACGCGGATCGATTGACGGGGAGGAGTCACCTCATGGTCTTGTGATACTCCGGCGCTTATATCAATGCTGTCACCGGCGGCACCAAGAGAGGCAGTTCCAGAGGTTTCTGGAGTTGTATGATCATGCTCTGGGCCCGGATGTTGCGGTCGAGGTTCAGTATGAATAGAACAGTTAGGGGGAAAAATATCGTCTGGTAGAAACAGGCTCGAAATTGTTGCATCTTCCTCATCAGCGACTTTCTGAGCAGCGAGGTTGGATCTGGCTATGACGTCGTCAGCCGTATCAGATACGTCAAAAACCATTCGACCATTCATTATTTTTGGCCGTGGCTCGCATCCACAGGCATCAAACTTGTAGCGGTGTTGCTGGACTCTGCGAGGATGCAAAGGTAAGACAAACCAGCCCCTTTGCTCTCGAGCCTCCCTCGAACAATTGTAACTGGATGTTTTGACAGGAGTCAGGCTGTCCCAGACTCTCCATACAAAGACTCGGTTGAGGATATCGGTGCTGATCATCCACAGACCGTTGGGGTCCAATTCAAAGTTGGCAAATGAAACGCATGGGATGTTGTCGAAATGACCCCTGTAGCTGAGCCGCAGGTTGCGTGTTCGATGATGGGGCATGTCCCTTTTCAGCTCCTCCATCGATGGGGCGCTGTCTATTGACACCCATGTGCTTTCTAATACACCAGAGTCCCCCATGTTCGAGGTCTCAGAGAGACTGGGACTGCTATCATCACTCTCAGACACATCATCCACCAATGCGAAAGCAAAGACGGTGATAACGCCTGTGTTCGCGCTCACGGCAATCAACCGAGCAAATTTGTGGGTGGCCAAGCCCCAGGCACTTAACTGAACATGTTCAGCAAAGAAAGGTTTGACTTCGTGCGCATTAAATGGTCGATCGCCTCCATATTTGGCACTCCTGTTGATTGCCGAGAAGATAGCCTCAACATTGTAGCCAGTGACGTTTCCGGAGTCTGTCGCTAATAGCAAAACCTCGTCGACTCCCAAATCGTCCACAATAACATGATTAATCGTATGAGGCTTGGAGCGATCGATATATCCAGGCGCATTGGGTTCCTTCATCACTGGGTGGATGATCATCTCGGGTTGGGAGCCAAGGAGCTGGCGAGATCCACTAGGAATCCATACGTAGATGTCGTCGACATGAGCTGTAAAAAGCAAATTTCGACGCTGTGAGAGGGCCGCCTTTCAAGATAAAGGTCAGAATTGAGGAGAAATTATACAGTCGAAGCAACATCTAGGTCAGCAGGTACTCACCAGGTTACACCTCCAAGCAGATACAGTTGGTCCAGAAACATCTCTATAGCACAATGATAATCAGTCACAGTGAATCCAGGCTGTACAACTGTAGATGCCCACCTAGGAAACTAGCATAAGTCAGTTCATAGTTCTCACGTGAGGTAACTTGGAGACAATCATACTCGTTCCTCTTCTGTTTCAATATTCAAGATTTGTACCTGTGGCCGATATCCTGGAATTTCCCTTTCAGTTTCTGTAGAGACACTCTCCTCGGTAAGAGGAGAAGACATTGTCGCAGACTAAGGGTGCTTGTTTCCAATGGCGGAGCGCAGAGAAGAATAGTTCCTTAGATCTGAGCAGAATGAGTGGTAAATAGCAAGAGAAGAAGAAGCTTGATCTGTCATTTCCAATGGCAGGAAGTCCAAGCCACAAGAGACAGAAGGGCAAGAACTTTGTAAACAGATCATGATCAAGCTGGTCGAAAACACCTCTATGGCTGCGGGGAGGTGCAATCATCGGATGATGGAATGGCTGACCGCCCGCGCACGGGCCCCGAGTACGTCTACGGGTATGGCTTCGAAGATGTTGGCTTCCTCCTTTCTACAACATAGTTCTTCAACAAGCTTCTCTCGCATAATGGATTTGGTTGCTAGTGTACGCAAAGAAGGCAGCCGGTAAGTTGTGTTGTTATTTTATTTCTACATTTGTTGAAGGTTACTAATTTTTGTCTCAGCGGCGGCCGCAATGAGTTCAAATGGTCCGACGTTCAAAGTTCCGCCCATCGCGAGAACTACCTAGGCCATTCAGTGATGGCCCCAGTCGGCAGATGGCAACAAAATCGCGATCTTGGCTGGTATGCCAAGGGAGACGAAGACGAGCAAGAACGAATCCGCAAAGAACGAGAGGAACTTCAACGTGTCAAGGAGGCTGAGGAGGAGGCAATGGCCATCGCTCTGGGACTTCCCGTCCCCCCGAAAGCATCCGAGAACGCCAACATGGTTCCTCTAGGAGGTTCCACTAGTACCGATACAGTGCCAAAAGAAGAAGAGATGCCAGATGCTGCTACAAGGGAAAAGGACCACCGCTCGAGTCACCGACACAGACGTGAGCGCACCCGAAGCCCGCGGCGGGAAAGACGACATGAACGAGGGGATGACCATACACGTGACAAGGACCGGAGACACCACAGACATCATGACGATCGAGAGCGCCATCATCGCAGCCATCGTCACAGATCACGATCTCGCGGTCGAGACCACCACAGACGGCGCTCGGTCTCTCGTTCTAGAAGTCGACCCAGCCGCAAAGATGAGGAACACCAGAAACGACGACGGATGGAGCGCAGCTACTCACCAGCTGAGCGCCGGCGACACCCCGAACGCAGACGAGACCGAGACGACTATGATCGCCGCCATTGAGCTACAAACTAGGGCTATAAATTGATACATTAGCTTGGCGTTGGAGGGGTCGATTCAAATGTCGGATAAATGATTGCATAAAACTATCAGAATGACCACTATCTAATATACGTGACGGGTTTTTTCACATCGAGCTTTAATAGCTTACAACTCGTCATGAGTGGTCTTTCCGGATCCGGCTAAATCCGGCATGGACATCATGTTCACCACCATACTGGTCCAGCCGGTAAAGTGCTGTGTCCGCTGGCCATTACCCGAGTCAGGGTTGTACTGTTCCCAAGCGAACCCAGTCTTCTTCCACTCGCGGAAGACATTCTCGACCAAATTCTTCCGCAAGTCGGAGTACATCTTCCGCGCCTGTTCCTGATGAGGACCAGATACCGTGGCAGTGTCCTGTGAAGGTGCTGTCAGATTTTGCGGGCAAATAAATCAAAAGATGGAAGCACTTACATAGAGATTCTTCAACACCAAGTAGTTGATGTTAATCCAGATAGGGCTTCTCCAATAGTTCTCATCGGTCTCGTAGAACTTATCCTTCTTGCTCAAACTGCGGATACCATAATCACTCCACAATTCTTGGGGATCACTGATCAAGTCCAACACAGCCTTGAGGCGCGGGCTATCAGGACCCAGCATACCAGTCAGGAAGGGGAATATGGAGATGTAACCCTTGTGGCAGACATGGACACTCTCTTCATATTCATCGATAGTCGCATCGCAGAAGGTTTGCTCCTTCTCATCCCAATGCAGGTCATCAATGTTACGAGTGATAGCTTTCTCGTAGGAGGCGAATTGCTCGACATCTTCTTCCTCGCCGAGGTTCTCGGCAATGCGACGCATAGTGCGAGTCATCATACCCATCCAACTGATCAGATCGACATGCAGCTCACCGGGGTGCGGCGGCTGAGCTCTGGGATAGTCATCGATGCCAGAAGTGAGTATGTGCTGGACGGAACGTCCGCGCCAGCGGTAGCCTTCCTTGGTCGAGAATGCTTCACGGTCGTACGACGCGATGTCGCCGCGCTGAGTATTCCTATACCAGTTGTAGTGCTTCTTCAGGAGCGGGTAGAATGAGCGAAGGTATGCCTCAGACAGTTCCGGGTATCGGACAGTGGCAGAGCGCAGGCTCGCGGTCGCATCTTGGTTGTCCAGGGATTCGAAGTCCGTGCTCTTGTTGCTGCTAGACTTGACTTTGTCCATGAATGCTTCCAGGGCCATGAACAGAGTAGGCGGGTTTGCGTAATGGGGATATTGGACCGTAAACTCCGGGGGAACCTTGCTGCGGGCCTCTTGGCCTAGAATCTGTTCACGAGCAATCCATCCATCCTCGTCCATCAGGTGGAACCAGCTCTTGATAATCTCGAGCCTACAACAAAAAGTCAGTATATCAACCAAAACCAGTAGATGAAACGAAGTAGATGTAAACGCACGCAAGATCTGTATCGTATTCGATCACAGGAACCAAATGGAAACCTTCATCCCAAAGGAACCCTCTGGGGAAGAACGGCCGGGAGGGAACGCAAGTGAAAAGCTCCTTCGGGCCTTCGATGACGGGCTGCACGGCAGCCCTGGCCTCGGCGGTCTCTTCCCAGAAACCTTCATTTTCCTCTTCATATGCAGGGTTGGCAGACCGATCCACAAGATCGTCACCGTGGAAGAACCCAATGCCACCAATGAGGTTAGACAGCATTGCCTTAGAGAAGCTCGAGTACTTTGGAGAGTCAAACGGCGCCTGTGGTGGGAGAAGGTGCTCAAAAGTTTCAGAAAATGAAGCCGAAGCATCATCGATTTCCTTAGTGAGAGTTTCCGAGGTCAACGGTTCGGGGGCGGAGCCGGAGGAGAACAGGACATCAAACTCAAATGCACCTGTGAAAACCTTCTGGACAAGATGAGCATTACCCTGGCCAGGCTTATGCTTGATACTAAACAGTTGAGCCGGGGGCGGAACGTTCTCTTTTCCATACTCTTCAAGGGCATCATCAACCTCCGCCTTCAATTGAGTGAAGAAGATTCCCTTGGCTTGCCAAAGCTGCTCCTCTGGGAAGGTCACACTGGCTACAATGCTGCGATCCAATGGCTTGTCTGTGGAGCTAGGATGATTGTAGCGGGGATGTGAGTTGGTTTCCGGTCCAGTGGTGACATCGATAGCGAAATCACCAAGTTCAGTGGTGTATCCTTCAAGCTTGACATTTCCTTCGACGCCAGTGGAACCAGAAGATTCAGAGTCAGCTCCCAAGTGACCTAAGCCCTCGAGAGTAGAATAAAATACCATCGAAATGGACTGGTCGGGATTTCCGTCTTCTCTAGGCGTGCCCTTGACTCGGAATCCCCAGCTACCTCCGTGTTGGCCACCGGGAACCTTGATGAAATCAATTGTCAAGTCCAAGTTGTTCCCGGCGTCATGAATAGTCTCTCGTCCACCCTTCCGGATGTCGTACTCGTCCCAGCCATACCCGGCCATTCCTTCGTTTTGTTCACATGTGTGTCTGAAGTCTTGGGTGCATGTTAGCTTCACAGTTCATCAATGCAACCGGGCTACCGATGAGCATACTTTGTTGAGCATCAGCGTAATCGTCGACTTTTCCCCATATTAATCCCGCTGTGAGACTCTTCGGAATGCGAGGACGCACTCCAAAGTAGAGGTTCGACTTGTAAGGACCCCATAGCAGGGACTGGTTGCTGGCGCGTCCGGCCTCTCGAATCAAGACGGATACATCATTGGGATCTTCGCTTGCAACGATCCCAATTGCATAAAGGAGCGATGTCAATAACACTGAAATCCTGAGGTGACGCATAATGTAGCCTCAGTCAATTGACTGCTGTCCTCTCCGCGGGATAAGCTATAGGTGTATGTACCTGAACTCACCGCCTACTTAATATGGACTAGTATCACAGGCGTACCGAACAATATCCACGGACGTCACCCGCCTTTCCCTTTCCGCTTTAGTGCTGCTACATGTTGTATAACTAGGTACTATGTCTCATTGACAATCAATATGCGTTCAACACCATAGAAAAAGGTGTGCTATATTTTCTGCTATAAAAATTGTGGTATTAAGTATGTATTCACATGAACTCGCGTGGGTCCAACGATGTAATGTTCGCGCTCTTCGCCTTACCATCAAATACAAACTCACTCATGAGCTTTCCTGTACCCGGCGCATTCTGGATACCCCAGCAGGTATGGCCAGCTGCAATATAAAGTCCCTTCGTATCAGTCAGGCCAACCAGTGGCCCAGCGCCAGAATCACAGTTTGGAAGATAGCAAGCTTGGCGAGTGCGGACCTCTCCGTCGCGCAGCTCGTCAGAAATACTACCCACGTGGTCTATAATTTCCTGGCAGCGTTCCTGGTCGACCTCAACATCTGCAGTAGTCTTTGGTAATGGAACTGTTCTATCTCCATCGCCACATGCATAGACAGTCGCATCAGGACGCGCGTAGATCTCTGGCGCAGCCACAGTTGGGCGGGACTTCTTCTCCGGGTTGAAGTTGGCCGGGATTTCGATATTTGTAAACAGGCAGTATGCACTGACTGGTTTCTTTGGCTGGATCACCACACTGTGGGCCCGCATGGCTGAGATCGGAACCTCCGGGAGGATAGTTTTCGTCCAGGGACCAGCAGCAACGAGCACATCGGTAGCGGCGATGGTTTGTGTTTCACCCGACGTTCTATCGGTGTATGTCACTGATTCGACAGAGCTCTTTGACCGAGCGATATCTGTAACCTGTCCAAGGATGATGTTTGCGCCCTTCTCCTGGGCAAGCTTTGCAATGGACGTAGTAAAGAGGTATGGGTGCACTTGAGCGGTTTCGCCCGGCCCACTCATACTTTCATAGGCCCGCAGAAGGTCTGGCTCAATCCAATCCAAGTCCTGGGGGATTTTGGCAGACCTCAGCTTAGACATTGCTGCTGTGCTACGTTTCTGGAGGGACTCTGTATTTCCAGCCCCAGTTTTTCCTGGGGTGTTCTCAGCGAGAGCACGACCTTTCACGACGAGTTGACCGCAATTGACCTCTCTGTATCCCCATCGGTTGATACCGTCGTGCTCCTTTGCGAGCTCGGCATGCAGCTTGTAGCTGAGACCGACGAGATTGCTCGGGAAAGCCCATTGCGCCAGCATGCCACCCGCTTTTCCCGATGCACCACCTGCGAGTTCAGAGGCCTCGATGAGTGTGATTTTGTGGCGGGTAGGGTCGTAGGATGGGTGTCTAGTAAGATAGTATGCAGAGCAGCATCCAATGATACCACCACCTGTGAGTATTTTGGTCAGCGAGTTGCGAGTATATCGTGCGGGGTACCAAAGCCGCAAATAATCTATTCTTACCAACAATAACAATTTCACGCCGATCTCCTGTTGCTGACATCCTTTTTGGCTTTATCTTGGGCGCTAATGATCGCAATGAAGCCACAGTGTAGGGAGTTGTAACTGACGAGTTTGGACCGCAGGTGTGCTGATATATAGGGAGGCCTACGTCACTGAAGATGTATGCATGCCCACATGTGTAGTCACATGTCGCATCCGCAATCAAGTCCAGCAAGACCGGTTTTTTTTCTACAGGTTTGCTGATGAATCATTCTGATATTTTTGTGGTTCACTAATATTTGAAAAAAAAAAGGGATTGGTAGTAAATCCAACAAGGGCCATTGAATAGGAACGTAAAATATCAAGCCAACAAAACCATGCTCCGCAAATGCAAATCGTGTCGAAAGAAGGCCGAAAAATGTCCAGTATTTTTGAAAAAAAAAAGATGAGACCGTAGGAATACATGTAGTAAGGATTCATCGCGATGGACTGAGAGGCCGGTTGAAACCGCCCTGGCGGTTCATGTACTGTCGGTACTCGATCTTCTTCTCCTTCCGCACACCATAGATGTTGTTTCCGGGGATTTTGGTATTCTTTGTAGTCCGGAACCTGCTGAAACCCATGGTCTTTCGCATTTGTGCTTCCATTTCGTCCTCGTCCGCATCTTCGTTGAAGTCTATGTCCATTTCATCCTCGTGACGTTCCGGTCTTGGTTGTGCGCCAGTTGCCTTCCGCCCATCTTGCAATCTAGGATCTTTGCGGTCGCCATGGCGGTCACCCTTAGGGCCTCGAGGGGGTGACCGGGCCTTTGCGCCATTGCGTTGCGGAGATCGGGAGCGGGAACGTTCGCGGAACTTAACGTTTTTAGGTGTATTGCCTGACATTCATATGTTAGCAAGGCCCAAACCTTCCAATAACTTAGATATTTGACCAACCTCGTCTATCCTGGTTGCGTTCCCGACTAGTGCTCCTTTTTCGGTCCTGGGCCCCACGCCCATCTTTGTCTCCGTCTCGTCTGTCCCTGTCGCGGCGATCTCGAGACCAGCTCCGTTCTCGCCTTCCATCTTTGCGTTCTCGTGAGCGAGAGCGATACCGGCCGTCGCGTCGGTCATCTCGTGGAGCTGGTGAACGTCTGCGGTCGCGGTCTGACCCTTGCTCTGGTACACGAGGCAGTTTATCGTTAGAATCCCACATAGCTGAGCTGTCGACTCGGCGAGCACGCTTTGCAGGTGGCTCCGCCATTATGAAAAGGTCTGGTCTGGTCTAGACGTTGCCCCGTACGGCGTGAGTGTTTGTTGCGGCTGGGGACAGATAAGGATGGCTTTGCTCAAATTTTGAGAGTTTGAGCAATTGGGATAGGTGTAAGGAGTAAAAAAGCGAATGCTCATAGGGGTAGAGTAGAGGGTATCAAGTGTCGCAATGGGTGTCGGCTTGAATATCCCAAGACCAAAGAGAAGTTTATTCCGGCTGGGCGAAGAGACCAGTTGCGCATTTTGTGACATGGCAAATGACCGATCTATAGCCCTACAATCTTATTTGCCAACATTGAATTGTAGAGCTTTCTTCGTTTTGCATGACTGGCTTAATGAAATCAGTATATTTCTATTGATACAATATTCGTCAATCTTAAGTTTGGACAGAGGCAAGGAACCCGGGTCCTACCCTGGATGTATATATATGCAGCTATATAGACAGGATAATGTCTGTCGGGTGGGGCCTTCCCTATCTGTGCTACGGCTATAAATGTCCGCCTGGACTATCCCGCCTACTATCCACGCCAGCACTAGGCTATTAAGTGTCTCTTCGGCTCACCCGAGTTCGATAGCTTATAGTAGACCTCCCTTTAGCCGAACATCTTCTCGCCGCTTATCATGTCCCCTGCTGTGGATTTCATCAAAATGTTCCGTGAGACTAAAGAGTAGGATACACTTCGCTTACTACTATTAAAGGACCGGCATTAACTATCGATCCTGATCAGATTAGTGTTATTACAGCTTATCTCTTATCTCTGGACTAGACCTCTCAATAGCCCACAAAGCCCATAGCCTAGCCCAACCCAACCCACCAAATGGGCTGGGTTTTGGGCCCTACCTTCGGGCCCATTGGTGGGTCATGGGCCCGCAATGAAAGCCCGCAAAGCCCCATTCGGGCCCATAATGGGCCCCAAACAATACAAACATGCCAATTTATCGTAGCTGTATAATTAATGCATTTTTCTCTGGTTTTTTTGGGGGTATTTAAACTACTATCTGAGCGATACATGAAGGTATACAGAAACCTTCTTCTTATAAGTTTATAAATTAACTCATAAGATGGAAAGTTGATTTTTATAAAGCTTTATTTTTTCATAAGGGGTACTTATTTTTGTTAGGGAATTACATAGTAAGTAGAGGTACTATTAGTGCTACTATAATTAACACCTGGTTATAGACCTAATATATATAGTTATATATCTTTTCATACTAATACTCAGTAATCCTCCTAAGTGCGAATTCGTGGTCAAGTTAGATCTTTTGGGGTGATTTTATATGAAATTTTGCATGAAATCTAGTATCATAATGCTTAAATTAGTATAATATTTACTGAATTCCTACTTCTTACTGTAATAATATGATGAAATTGAATATACAGGTTGGTACATGCGTAAAATACAGCCATGAATCAGCTACTTTATACGTGCTAAGACTGTATTTGTGCACAGAAATGGGCTTTTGATGGGCTTTGATGGGCGCCCATTAATGAGCTGTGGGCCGGGGGCTTGGGCCCATTTGCGGGCTATTGAGAGGTCTACTATGGACGACAGTTCCGCCCATAATAAGGCTAAATATGTCCAACTGGACCCGAGGATGTAACGGGGATGCAGATTATTACAATGATTAAGCAGCACATTAGTACGCCCGTCAAGGATATTAGTTATAAGGACGCTTCTTTCATCGACATGGTGTACGAGTATAAGTATGCAGTAACCAAGGAATCGAAGAACGTCATCTACTCAATCAAGTGGGCTCCCGAGACAGCGTGGGAAGACAAATGCTCGGCTTCTACGACCAGCCCAGCGATCTTGAAGTTTGCTGCTCCAAAGCGTACACCTGCGGATACGCTGAAGGTGTTATTGGAGGGCCAATGGAATTACATGTTGAAAATAGTGCTCTATAAGAATATAGGAACTCGCTTGTATTGGGGAATCATGATATCTATTGCTCGTAATCGTAAGAGATTGACAATCGAAGAACAAGGCGTGGCGTACGACTACCCGAAAAGAAGCAATCATGAAACAATCTGAAGTCTTGGTATCTCTAGCGATCTCTAAGAGAGAACAAGAAGACAGGGGAGACAAAGATCTCTTATAGGCCAGCAGGACAAACGGCGCAAGGTCTGCCAAACAGGAGTCTACCGAAGGGGAATCTCCATCTCCATCAGAAGGTATCCGTTCCATCCAGATATTTGCCGTTTAGTATGGGATTGCGAGTTTCGTGCTGGTCTACTTTCTGCGGTAGCATCAAGGTGGAAGTAAGTGACCAAATCATAATATTCCCTTCCACGAGGCCCTCCACGAGGCCCTCCATGGGATTTTCTGCCCGTATCTGAAACTATGCATTTGCGTTTAAGCTTGTCTTTTGTCCCTTGGTGGTAGTCAGAAAGTGAGGTGGATACGGAGATACTATTGATGAAGTCTGGTCAATGCATTATACAGGATGCCTATATTCTCTGGTCGACAATCCCTAAGTGTGTATAGAAGGCCTGTAAAATAGCGAGCGAGATAACTAATTGATTCCGAAACCAGTTTGGTATCCCACCGGCCTCCTATCTACCACCCGTGGGTCTCCCACCATGAGTCGGTCTCCCACCATCGGCACTCCACTCAGCCGCTTTGGATAATACTTTATTTAGCTTTTATATGGGCCGATGATGACCAATTCAGCAGTTCGAACCCTAGCATAAGTTCGGAGCCGGACAGATTCGTGACCCGACAGCAATAGTAATTGGAAATGCAGGTGTATCAAGAATCCCAACCCACAAATTTGGCACTGTATTGATTACTGATCGGGCAACAGCCATGTAGTGATTGGACATGTAGTTATCACCGGGTTGGTTCATAATAGTCATTGAGCCAGATGAAGGAGCAGAACACGTATAAATAACTCGAGGGAGGTGTTGAGTGACCGGTTGACACCCACTGCTATTTTACGGATAGCTGATACCTTTCCCCGTTCGCCTTGGTTGTGTTATGCTACTACCTCCTACGCCCTTGAAAATGACTGCTTTCAATTTCTCGACCACTGGGTCTGAAGTAGTTGCTGCGTTGGCAGATCGAGTCACTGGGAAGACATGTAAGTAACCCTTCCGTCCTGGCAATAACCGGATTTCCGTTATAGTGGGCAATGGAAACGATGTGCTGCTCGATTCAAAGTTACTGAGAAGCCGTTAGTTGTGATTACTGGAGCCAGTCATGGAGGACTTGGAGCCCACACATCCCTCTGCCTAGCAGCCGCCAATCCTGCGGAGATCATCCTTCTTGGGCGCTCCGAGGAGAAAGTCTCCCCAGTCATGAAGGAGATCAGTAGCATCAGCCCCTCGACCATTGTTCGATTCATCAAAATTGACCTCTTATCCTGCGTATCAGTGCGCGCCGCGGTAGCGGAGATCAATGCGTCTGTCTCTAAGATCGATGTCCTCGTCAATAACGCAGGCATTATGGGTGTTAAATTTGCTCTTACTCCTGAGAACGTGGAAAGCCAGCTGGGTGCAAACCATATTGGTCATTTCCTGCTCACCAACCTCCTTATTCCAAAGCTTGAATCTTCTGGTGGCGCTCGCATCGTGAATTTAGCCAGTGCTATGTACCAGCTCAGCCCAGTCATGTTTGATAACTATAACTTCTCCGACGGAAAGACCTATAACGCTTGGGAAGCTTACGGCCAGTCCAAGACAGCGAACATCTTGTTTGCTGTTGGATTGGCCGAGAAACTGGAGAAGAAGGGAATCAAGTCCTATTCCTTGCATCCTGGAGTGATACACACAACGGGCCTGTCCGATGTGGACCAAGCAGCGTGGCCAATTGTGGGAGCTTTGTTTGAAAACAAGAAGCTGGAGATGCCAAAGGAAAAGACCATCGGGCAAGGCTGCGCAACTACTCTTGTTGCGGCTCTGGACCCTACCCTGGACGGTAAGTACACGAATCTTGGCAGTAATCAGTGGGAACCGGGTTGACAAGTTCATACAGATCACTCAGGGTCTTTTTTGAATGACTGCAATCCAGAAAATGTTTTGGACTACGCCTCTGACCTCGTCAATGCAAACAAGTTGTGGAATCTCAGTGAGGTAATCGTCGGGGAAGAATTTCGTTACTGAATTGTCTCTGCGGTTCTTCCAGATGTTCTCCAGATGTGTTTTCGAACACTGCCTTTGGGTTCTCAGTAGCTAGACATATTGAGTCGTATTGATTTGGAACACATTCTTGAATTCTCTCCTCTTTTTGGGCAATAGCAATGTAGAACTACGATTAGTTGACGACCAAATAACAACTGGTGGCATCCACCGAGACATGATTATTTGCCTTGCACACGGTCGTTTATTGTATAGCTAGGGAAGGGTCCGACGGCCACCATTAAAACATGGACGAAAGGTTCCTAGTCCCCATTGTGGATAACTATCCGGAGGAAATCCCAAAGGGCGTGATCAAGTAAAAAGAGTAATAGTCAAATCTATCTAATGCAGCGATTCTGTATTTTATGATTAGTAAACTACCTTCCGAGTCAGGGTTAGGGAAGATGAATGATCGTCCAGAGCACCGTCACACCAAAACAGGTTCTCAACATTATCCGTACATAACATTGATACGCAAATCCGAAAATTATTCATTTACACCATTATTGCACATCCAATCGCCAGCAAATTCACGGCTGAGCGGAGTGCTGATGGTGGGAGGCCGGTGGGAGACTGTTGGGAGCCGGATCGCAGGTTTGTAATCTTCCTTCGGAAGAAATTACCAAGGCAATGAATAAAATTGCGAATGTTGACTCGATTCATGATTTTTTGACAAGCTTGCAATATGCGTGTATACCTCGTGGCGCGGGAGTTAGTATATAAGCAGGGTTAAGAACGTAATTATTTGATATAGATCTCAATAAGCATAACTAATTAACTGATATTCTTTACTATCCATCATTCCAATGGCTCCCCTTTCGAAACAACAACCCCGGTGATACCTATTGTAGAAGATAGGATAACGCTGAAAGGCCTTGAGCGAACTCCTCTCAAACCTACCGGTGTACTAGATGCATTCGAGTCTTTTGATGTGACCCCGGTTATTGGACGCGAGTTTCCCAATGCCAGCCTTAAGGACTTCCTGTCTGCTTCTAACTCGGATGATTTGCTTCGTGAGCTCGCTCTCACCAGTAAGTAGACTGCTACTATCTGTTTTCCTGATGATCTTCCCATACTTACAACCGTGTACAGTTTCGCAACGCGGCGTGGTCTTTTTCCGCAAGCAAGACGGCCTTGATGACAACTTGCAGAAAGAACTCGTCCAGCGACTGGGTGAGCTTTCGGGCAAGCCAGAGACTTCCGGACTTCACATCCATCCTGTTGTCAACTCTGGTCGTGAGCACGGCGTGACAGATGACGAAATCAGCGTTGTAAGCTCCCAGCAACGGCAATTGTTGTCCCCCGACCGCAACAGTCGCGGACAAACTGCTCGCCACGAATGACATAGCGACATCGCCTTCGATGCCATTCCATGCGACTACACTCTTCTACGCTTGACAGAGCTTCCTAAGACTGGAGGTGGTGAGTAAAAAACCCCGGTTCCAGTCTCAATATTCATCACTCATAGACTGGCTAAATACACTGTGGGCTTCCGGCTACGAGGTCTACGACCGTCTCTCGGAGCCATATTAGAAATTCCTCGACGGACTGACTGCCACCTATGCCGGACCAAACTTCAATGACGTTGCCAAGAAAAACGGTTTCGAAGTCCACCCTGGTCCTCGCGGTGCCCCCGAGAACGTTGGGGGGGGGGGAACTATCCGCGGAGCACCCTGTGATCCGCACTAATCCAGTCACTGGCTGGAAGAGTGTTTTCGCTGTTGGAAATATGGTTCAAAAGATCAACGGTGTCACTGATGAGGAAAGTGATCATCTTCTTAACTGGTTCCTTAGTCTGGTCGTCGAGAACCATGATCTGCAAGTGCGCCTCCGCTGGCAGAACCCGAACGATCTTGGTAGGTGTTCTTATTTTTCTCCGTATATATGGCTGCTTCTCTAATATTTCATAGCCATTTGTGACAATCGATCAGTCTTCCACGCTGCTACTTCGGACCACGAGGGGTTTGGCCAGCGAACAGGGCATCGTGCCGTTGGACTGGGAGAGAGACCGTATCTGGACCCGAACAGTACTAGCCGCCGCGAGGCATTGGCTAGGGATCCATAGAGACCGAGATGTAGAATCACTTTGTGCAACAGATTATCAACCGAGATCTTAACATACCTGGGCTAAGAATGATATTTGCTCCTGCTGCAATAGCTACGCTTGACTCTTCACTGCGTAGAACACGAACAGCCTCGTGTACAGCAATTAGACTTGATGAGCACGCAGTGTCAATTGTTATAGACGGACCGTGCCAGTCGAAGAAATATGATATGATAGGCTAGTAGACATGATGCTGCGGGCTGTGCCTGTACCGGTATAGGTAGGAATCTCGTCGATGTCGGTCTGCACCATGGTAGCGTCACACATGAGACCGACGTAAACAGCAGTAGAAGAGCCACGTAACTGCTCTATAGGTAGACTAGCAGAACATAGACCATCGTATACAGTCTCCATCAGTATCCTTTGTTGGGGGTCGATGCTCTCCGCTTCGTTAGGGGGAATGGCGAAGAAGTTTGCGTCGAACTTTCCTGGGTCTTCATCAAGAAAAGTAAGAGCGTTGAACGTTGGTTGCGCCATGATGGATGGGATCAGAGTGGTAGAAGCCTTTAATGTTGAACCTGTCTTCTGGAATCTTGCGAAGTGAGTCCCTAGGGCGTTGTAGGAGCTTCCGAAGTTTAGAAGTGGTACCACAACTCCCAGGAAGCCGGAAAGAGCTTCCCACGACCGCGCTGGGCTCCAGGGTAGAAGATATGCTAAGAGTCTTGCGGACTTGGATGCGGTGATGTAGACCTAGATATACACCTCCATGTGACATACCAGCTATACCTCCGCCTCTCAGGTGGAGCTATGGCTCGAGCAAATTTACATAGTTCAAGAGATAACAGCCATCACCATGTGTTTTTAAAATATTCAAGTATGAAAAGTTGGCTAGGGAAAGGCGTTTTGATTATGTTGATAATAATATTTAGACACAAAATGTATCTGGGTTAACTATCCTAAGCAACACAACGAAGGAATTAAGCCAATTGCTGACATCCAGCAGAAAAAAAAAAAAAAAAAACAAGAACCAGAGCGAGGAGAGAAGAAGTTCAGTTACGTATTCCCCATTTTGTAATCCTCACTTGCATACAGCGAACCCCCGGATCCTTCCTTGGCATGTGACTGGGCGGAGGACTCCTTTGAGTGTGTTGGAGACGCCTCCCTCGCCTTGCGCAGAAGATAGACAAGCATGCTGAGAATATGGTCAAACTTGCCACCAGCAGCTGTAACCATAACCGTGGACCACTATTCGAGAATTAGAAAAAGGCAATTACCTAGGAGATAAGTAAACCAACCCTTGACTTTTCGTCTATTTTAAGGAAGAAGAAAAATTGCGCGTCCGCCGTCACGCCGTACACTGTGCAATTCTTTTTCTTCTCCCGTCGTCTGAGTCGGTGGACCATACCTTTAAACTAGTTAGAATCTGGATAGTATAACATCGGTTATATTATAAGGTACTGACCCATATAGGCAAGGCATTGGGGAACTCCTTGGCTGGTAGAATTTTGAGACTTCGCTTCCATAATAACGATGTTTACTGCTATGTCGTCGACATTGCCATACCAGACTGCATAGTCCGGTTTGCCGACGAGCGCAAACTTCTTCTTCTGATACGTCACCGGTTCAAACACCCAGTTTCTTTCTGTCTGTATGCCGATATTTTGGCCGGCGTCGGGCTGGCTGAAAGTGGCGATGTCATGGGCGTACACAAGCAGTAAATCGAGCGTCCAACGAATGCTAGCTTCATTCAGTGGATTTTTAGAATGAGCGGCATCAACTTTCGTTAGGACACTCTTAAGCTCGGTCGAGGTCGAAATAAAAGGGACATGCGTAAGCTCATTGTCTGGTTGGGTTGCTTTTAGATGAAGGATCTCCTCGACTTTCTGAGTATCAAGGTTGCCGACAGCTAGGGTTGGCAGCTTCGGAGTTTTCTTTTGTGAGTTGCAGTACTTTTCTTCAAGTTCCTCTCGAGTCAGGCGACCCCCAAGGAAGTCTTGTACCATGGTCGACACCTGCTCAAGTTCATTGTGATGAGCCTTGAAAATGAGGTCGAAGACCTTTTGTCGAAGGTTGAATCTTGACGGCATGATGCTTTTGACTTGGAGGACTAGGTGGATGGGGAATAATGAGGTTAGAAGCTGCCTAGATAAGTTGGAAGCTGCATAGTCCCGAGACCTGAATAGGTATGTCCCAATTAGGCCTAGTAGCTTCATATGGACCCACATATTTTCTCCCATTGAGACCACTATAGCTCCACTGTGGAGCTCCCGTGGAGTAACCCTTCTATTGCCAGTTTCTGGATCTCTTCCAGTTAATTCACCGGTTCCAGCGCCAATTATTTTAGTTGTACTGTCTCCAGTTGCTAGGGTTCCTTATGGTTTCAACTGCACGATCACTTACATGTGCACAGTTGAACCAGTATCGAAGATTTACCGGCTCGTCTTAACCCAGTAACTAGCCAAGCCAGAATTGTGATACCAAATCTCGCAAAAATGAAGCCAAAACTCGATTTCATTTAAACTCAGCAAACAACCGTGGTTCTAATATCAATTACCCGATTTCTCAGCAGTCAGCTATTGAGATATCTGTTGGAACATCTGAGATAAAGTATGTCATCGGCCTTGTTCGGGCAAATATGAAGAGCAAGCTGACGGAAGGCTCAGCAATACGGTGAACTAGGCCGGTGGTGGCAGCCTGGGCATCATGATCGCATCAAAGTCTGGACCGGAACAGTCCAAATGGAAACGTCTGTTTTCAACGGACGAAGGGAAACGCATCGACGGGATTATTCATAACGGAGCCCAGGTAACTGGATAGACAGCCATGAAAACCTCGAACCCTTGAACATCCACAGGACCATCAATGTCTCTTTGCTCACCGATTCATGCTGCTGGAGGGTATATGCCAATGGAGTCAGAGAGCCATGCTGGAATTGCCAAGAAGCCCCCGGAAGAATCAGCGTTCAGTATTGTTCAATTGAACGCCTTCAGCCAGGACCTCCAATACCTCACTGTGTTAGGCGTGGATCAAGTTTCCAGTCTAATAACCGATGAGCTCATACAGTCGGACCAACAATCATCAGAAGGAATCGACTGCGTGGGTGGAGTCGCAGTTTCTATATTGCACGACGCTATAAGCAGGCAGATGCAGGTGCCAATTCGAAGAATGATTCATCAGGAGCAGATGGAGTTGTTGCAGACAGATGTTGAGTAAGGCACCTTTGACCATCCACCCATCAAAGTTTTGTTGGTTGGAGGAGCACCTAGGAGTCCATGGTTGATGAAGACAATATCCCACGGAACTGCTATATTGACCAAAAAGAAACGATTGTCGCGTTGGGTTTTGGTGTGAGGTATATGCCTGATATTGAATATCTCACGCAAGATGAGGCTTGTCGGCAACAGCTGGACAAATCGGCTGTGTTCAGCAAGTCCAGCTATTGATAGACAACTCGGAAGAATGATCGAAAAGTCGCCACCTTGTTTCAATACGTTTTGCCATATGTAGCTTTAGTGGCCAAGCAAAATCGCGCAATACATTTCTCCGATCTCAGGGAAAGTAACTGGAGTATTGGAGAAATGCCTCATCGATCTCTGGCGTTTTAGCACCGATGCGGCTCATCTCCGCATAGTTGAAGTTACCGTTCATCCAATCCACAGACGCAGAATCGGACATTAATTCTGGGGAAAGTTGATCAATTGAGCTGTCATCCTCGGCAATGACAGATATTGATGATTCTTTACTGGCAGAGCCTAGGACAAGAGGGCCAGGTTGGAGGTTCAGATGAACGGTGATAGGGTACACCATGGAAGGCAGGGTTTGTCCTATTTTGGTAAGCAGCAGGGGAAGAAATCTTCGACGTCCCCCGGGAAGACTGTGGATGAGAGAGAAGAAATGCTTGAGATGATCCTGCGGACCAAGCTTGAAGCCCGAAGAACGGAGCCCAGCCGCCGAGAGGCATGTCATAACATCAATTAAGGTGCACGCCACCTCAAATATTTTTTCGATCTACAATCTGTTAGAATGAGCTTGGTCTGCTTATAGGGGCAAATCATACAAGACCAATTCCATGGGTTTCCATACCCTGCTTGGATAATTTCCATGTTGCGAAGCAGAGATCTTGAGCAATTAGGAGGGGGTAGCGAAAATCCATGCATTCATGAGCAGGCTTTGTCGAGAGAAACCCAGCAGTTGTAGATAGCTGCCATATCATGATACGCAGCCATTGCTGGGATACTCGCAAGTCCGCCATGAGTATATCAGGCAGACCAAGGTCCGCCGGGACTGCACTTCGGATGCGCTCCTCGAGGCGAACTAGCGACTCAATCGAGCATTTTGCATTCGTTCCATTCCACTGACCCAAAAAGTCTTCATCGAATGGGAGGTAGAGGTTTACCAGACACCGAAAGCCAATAGCTGATGCATTTGGAAGTGGATCATCTTCCAATTGAGGGCTTGCGGGAGTGACCTGGAGGGTAATTGGTCTATGTCGACGGATCGCATGAGCTCTGCTCCTGAATTAGTAAAGCACCAACGAATAGCGTGAGAAACTACCTCTCAGACACCACCAAGAGCCAAAACAATTTGCCTGCCAAGGAAGGGTCATCGTCATCCACCTGTGCTGATGATGCTTGACTTTCCAGCGCGCTGGCCGTATAAAGCGTCGTGGATTCGCGGAGAAAGTAATATGCATGCCGTTGGTTTCCTAGTCCAATGTGACACCCGTACAGAAGGAAAGCGATGATAATGCTTTGTCGTACAGGATCTGTGAATGGGTCGATATGTTTTCGAGCTTCGGTGGCTTCCTCAATCAGGGAAGTTCGGTAATCTTCAGTACAGAACGCCTGAGAGAATTCCAAGGATGAATTCCCCACCGCAAATCCGGTTTGAGTTACCACAAAAGCGCAGAAAGCAGTGACTAAACAATAAGCATGGAGACATGTATCGGCAAGGTCCACCTGTTTTTGAAAACTGCCGGGTTGCAAAATGGGCACCGTTCCTCTCATCCGCGAGAAAAAATATTCCGCGCAGGCGGTGACAAGGTCTCGGTTCAAAAGGCCCGGTGTTTTTGAGAATTGACATCTTCCCGAGGCTAACAGTGACTGGGGTGTTGGTACAGTATCTCCATGCCTAAGAGTTGATGATGGCAGAGAAATATTTGCATCCTGCACCAGCGCCTGCTCAATTTCCTTTGCTCTGAGCTCATTCAGAATATTGGCTGTTTGGCCCTGTCGCCCCTTTTTCCGTCGTAGCGAAGAGGTCCGGCAGACTAGGCCAGCAGCCCGACACTGCTCACAAGGTTTGGGGAAAATGCACTTGACTTTACGTCGGCGACATGCGTCACATGCTTGTTTGACAGGTGGGTCTGACATCTAGAAAGCCAGGTGTAAATATACGGGTAGGAACAAGCACAAAAATCCGGGGTTGCGGGGGGAAGTCGGGGAGAAGCCGGGTGCAGATCACACCCGGGTGAAGAAATGAAACGTGTTGCCTTGTTTGTCAGGCCTAAACATGCCGCACAGGCCCCCAAATCCCAGTGGCTATTTAATTTGGAGGGGAAATTACCTCTTTACTAGCTTTGTTTTCAAAAAACGAGAAGGAAACTATAGAGGATCAGCCAAACCCCCCTTGGGGGTTCCTGATGAGCTACAACCCGTAGATTGCTGAGAAACCACCGATATCGGGGATATCGTCGCCAGCTGTAAGATGTGTTATGCATAATAGTATTCTAGAAAACTGATATTTCAATCAATATTCATGAGAAAATATCGCTGATTGGTACTGGATATCTCAAATATAGACACGTCCTTCGAAAGGCTTCAGGGTGTCCAGCGATGAATCGGAGTAGTTGCCCACAAGCAACTTCATGCCCGCGATCTTCTCGGTCTGTGTGAATGGCTGAGGTTGATCAGTGAAGTTCAGAATGACCAATGCTCGTTTATCATCTCTCGACTTCACAAAGCAAAATGTCTCCTGATTTTCGTAGTCAAGCACTTCAAATGCACCGTGGATGAACAACTCCCGGTAGTCTTTCCGGAGACGCAGAACATCTTTCCAGAAAGACAACACACTCGAGGTATCATTCTCCTGCCTCTTGACATTAATCTCACCATAAAGATCATGAGTTCGCATCCACGGTTTCCCGGTAGTAAAACCAGCGTGTTCTGAGTCATCCCACTGCATTGGCAGCCTAGAATGATCGCGAGCCAGAATTCGGAGACCATCCATGATGTGCTCTTTGCGAACAGGATCAACCCCACTCTCACTGCGTTGCTCTGCTTCTCGGTAATACCCCAAGCCTTCAATGTCCTTGTATTCCTCGATGGACCACTCGCGTGGTGCATTGATCATACCAATCTCCTGTCCCTGATAGATGAACAGAGTCCCAGTCATGGTAACCATCATCAGAGCCAACATCTTGGCAGAGATCTCCCGGAACTCGGGCGCATCAGATCCAAAGCGAGAGACAGACCGTCCGTTGTCGTGGTTCTCACAGAAAGCGGTGGTCCAGCCATCCGATCCCTCAATGAAAGACTGCCACTTCTCCACAATGGATTTCATCTTTGTCAACTTCCATGGCGTAAAGATATACTTCTCCTCCAGGGTAGGTCCCATGCCAATATGGCCAATATCCAAGTGGAAGACCATGCTCAGCTCTTTGGATGATGCTCCCACATACTCGAGGACGTTCTTTGGATTGGGTGTGTTGGATAGTTCGCCCACAGTCATGACATCCCCGTACGGAGCAAGTGACTCGTCATACATTTCGCGTAGGAACTCGTGGATTCGGGGGCCGTTGCACCACATTCCGACGGCAGGTTGGATGTAGCTTTTCGGATCTGTGATGGGAGCATCTGGGAAGTCTGTGTGTTTGCTGTACTTGTTCACTGTGTCCACTCGGAACCCATCGACACCTTTGTCTAGCCAGAACCGCACCGCACTGTTGTAGATAGCCTCACGTGTGGCTTTGTTATCCCAGTTGAGATCGGGTTGCTCTTTGGCGTAGAGGTGAAGGTAGTATTCTTCCGTTTTCTCGTCCCAGGTCCCTACATAAGAGATTTGTTAGTTCAAGATATTGTGTTGTCAAACATTTCAACGCACATGTGCTTCCTGCAAAATAACCCCGATAATTACTCGGAGGCATTCGATTTCCTGCCTCATCATATCGAGGAGGGCGCCAGAAGTACCAATCGCGTTTGGGATTGTCCTTGCTACTCCGGCTTTCCTGAAACCAAGCATGCTGATCACTGGAGTGGTTGACGACAAGATCAAGAATCAATTTCATGCCTCGCGAGTGACAAGCTTCCACAAGATTCTCCACGTCTTGTACGGTTCCATAAGCAGGGAGCACATTTTCATAGTCGGAGATGTCATAGCCCATATCGAGCATAGGTGAGTCGTACATCGGCGATAGCCACACAACATCCACCCCGAGCGACTGGAGGTAATCGACCTTTTTGACAACACCGGGGATATCGCCCCAGCCATCACCGTTGGTGTCATAGAAGGAAGCCGGGTATACCTTTGAACTCGAGCACACGTTAATTCTATGTCTCATGGAATGTCTGAATGTAGTGGCAACTAACCTGGTATACGGTAGCTTCCTTCCACCAGTTATTGGTTCCCGTAGGAACGGCTGAATCCTGTGTCGCGTGTGGTGACATAGTGGCTTGACACTTGCATTTTCCATCCAGACACCCCTCTTATAGTTTTTCATCATAACTCGGCATCAATTCGGACTGGGCAAATGCGGGGATATCTTCAGGAAACCATGTATGCCCGCAAAGCCTCCGGTGGGATGTTGCATATCCGATTAACGACCGACTTGCCGCCGATGGGTGCCTTTCCGGCCTGATGATTCGCTAGGGCTACCCCTCCCCACTCCAGTTTCCCCAGTTTTTTCTAATTTTCGGAAGCAAGTGACTTCCCATGTGCATTTTCCCCGGATCCGTGATACTCGTGGACCAAAACTATGCACGTATTTTGGTTTTGGGATCTTTTGTATAAATCAAGTATCGCCCCGAGGTATATTAGCTTTGATAATGCTTGAAGTATCGGGATATTCTCAGTCTTCAATTCTGTGGCCTTGACAAACGACCTATTGTTCGCAACTTCTTGTTTAGTCTACGATATCCGCTGGGCGCATCCAGCTTCAAAACAATGGTCTCAATGCACGACGCATCCAGGATGGACAGCAAAGTCTCTCCCACCCTCGCAGAGGGCAAACAAGCAGCGACGAAGGAGCAGTCCATGACCCTCTGGCAGGCTTTACGGTTATACCCGAAAGCTGTTGGCTGGTCAGTCCTCCTTTCGTCTACTCTGATCATGGAAGGGTATGACCTCGCATTGCTCAGCTCAATGTACGCATCACCTGTGTTCAACCAAAAGTTTGGAGTACCGACTGCCTCGGGGAAATGGACTGTTCCGGCATCCTGGCAATCCGGCCTTTCCAATGGTGCACGCTGCGGTGAAGTCATTGGACTTCTAATCAATGGTTTGGTCTCTGAACGCCTGGGTTATCGCAAAACCATGATCTATGCCTTAGCCACCATCACAGCAGTCATTTTTCTGTTTTTCTTCGCAGTCAATGTTCAGATGTTGCTAGCCGCTGAGATTCTTGCCGGTATCCCTTGGGGTATCTTCCAGACCTTGCCAGCCGCCTACGCCTCTGAGGTTTGTCCGGTAGTCCTACGACCTTACCTGACAACTTTCATCAACATGTGCTGGGTGTTCGGGCAGCTTGTGGCCGTTGGCGTTAATCGCGGCTCCCTTTCTCGCGATGATCAATGGGGTTGGCGCATTCCTTTCGGTGTGCAATGGGTGTGGCCAATCCCAATCATGATCGGCTGTCTTTTCGCACCTGAATCCCCTTGGTGGCATGTGCGTCAGGGTAATGTGCAAGGAGCTCGACGAGCGTTGCTGCGGTTGACTTCGTCCAATGACCCCAGCTTTAACCCCGACGAGACGATTGCTATGATTCAACACACCAATGAGTTGGAAAAATCGCTCTCTAGTGGGACCACATATTGGGACTGCTTCAAGGGAACAAATCTTCGCCGAACCGAGGTAGTTTGCATTGTGTGGTTAGTGCAAACCCTCTGTGGCCAGAACTTGATGGGTTATTTCGCCTACTTCTGTGTCCAAGCTGGCCTACCCACCATTCAATCCTTCAATATGTCCCTGGGGCAATACGGTCTCGGTGTTGTGGGTACAATAGGGTCGTGGTTCTTGATGTCTTATGCAGGCCGACGAACCATCCACATCTCCGGCCTTGCTAGTCTTTTCATCCTTTTGGTGATCACAGGATCTCTATCTTTTGCCCCAGGAGACAACAACGCCGCCAAATGGGCGATCGGCGTGATGCTCATCATTTTCACATTCTTCTATGATATCAGCGTCGGCCCTGTCACATACTCCCTCGTCTCAGAACTATCCTCTACCCGCCTCAAAGCCAAGACTATTGTCCTCGCCCGATGTCTATACAACATAAGCAACATTGTCGTCAACGTCCTGACCAACTACCAGCTCAACTCCACAGCCTGGAACTGGGGTGCTCGGTGTGCCTATTTCTGGGCTGGTACATGTTTAGCCTCCCTGGTCTGGGCATACTTCCGGCTCCCCGAGCCGAAGGGCCGCACATATGAGGAACTAGATTTGCTCTTTGAGCGCGGAGTTCCAGCAAGGAAATTCGCGACCACCGTCGTTGATCCGTATGAGGGAGAAACGACAGAAGTCCATGAGGCACATGCGGATAAACATTGATAGTTTTACGATTTATTTATCTCCCTAGGATACATACTAGGATATAGTCATTATAAATACTCCTTCTTTCGTTCTTCCATCTCAGACCACTTCGAATTCGACAGCCTCAAAAAGACAGCAACTGTCACAATATTCATTGCACAATTAGAAATTACTAGATAATATCAATAGTTAAAAACTTTTGTAATATTTACATAGGGAGATAAATAACCCGTGGACAGCACCCATAGACCTGAGTCACTTCGGTTATCGGAGTTCGTATTTAATGCTCACACAAGCTGAATTCACCCTCAAAATACTCATTATGCTTTCCTGACCTGAGCCCACGATATTTCAAGAGCTCCAATTGGTAGCCTTTGGCCTTCTTTGTGGTCATAAGGAGCTCCAAATCACCTTGGACGATGTTATGCGGCTCCAGTGACAGACCTGCCAAATCCTGCTTCACAGAATTTTCTCTCTCATAACCCCAAGCCTCCCGCTGCAGAGGCACATTGGCCGAGGAGATAATCCGACGATGAGGATCAACTAAAAATAGCGCGAGAATCTTATGACCGGGCTTCGACGGATCGACTAGGGAGAATGAGGAAACCCGGTGCTGAACGGTGGTGGGGAAGGTGGTAGCCGACCTTCTTTGCACAAGACGGCTCCAAGGTCTTGTTATCGCGGTTACTCCCTTCGCCCTCGACAACCTCTCCAAAGCCAAAGGCGGCTTGTAAGAATTCAAACCCGCTGTACTCATTATCAATATCTTCCATGTTAGTATATTATGTATCTTCAACACTCGTGAGTAACTATACTACATATTCTTTCCACTCCACTTTCATGGGAGGACCACTTGGGACGACGAAAATTCCGGAGAAAAAAACTAGAATATTTGATACAATAGATCTATAGTATTGAAACGCACAAAGGCTGGCCTAACACCCTGGAAATGTTACTAAAGACAGCAAGGGCATTGAAGAGCTGCAGACTGCAAACGCGGGCCGACCCGTCGAGCCTCAACTTTAAATTCCACCACGAAATTTTCGCAGCGCAACCCCACTTCCTGTGTGGTTATCAACCTGCGTCTCCAGAGAACAATTTGCCTATAACAGTATCTAATATCAGACGAAGATGGCGCCTATCAACCTTTCACACAGGCGGACGCACAATTTGCTCCTGATTTCGAAACTCTTGAGCTTGCGGGACACTGCGTCGCCCCTCACACTTGTCTTGGATTCTTTGGAGCAACCGGCTACGCCCCTCTTGAAAGAATACATTAGACGTGCAAAGGTATATTGATCTATAACGTTATCATGAGCGATACCTGAGTCGCCAGATACAGGAGTGGATGGCCATGCTAACTAGTTCGACAGCTGTCCAAAGTTCATGTCACGCTCATCGCTTTTGAAACTCTGAAGCGACCCGAGGGAGTAGATGCTTTTGTATCAACACGCCGCAAGAGCCCCGCCGATATAGTTAAAGAAGTGAGCGTGGTTTATCAACCTGTTGCAGCCTCCAATCCCTCACGCAGTAAGCATTGTGCGTTTACCCCGCTAGTGGACTCATACTTACTCCCTTCTTAGGGCGTCTTATCCTCATTGATTCAATTAACCCTCTTCTGAACTCAAAAAGAGTTGACCCCGAGTTTCACCTAGCCTCTTTCCTTGGCTCGTTTATTACTCCCGCATCGCTATCGGCCAAGGTTGATGCGTCACTCGTGGTGACATATCACCAAGATGTCCCTGGACTTCCACAGCAAAATCCTTACTCGCCATCACCTATTTCTGTATTGACATACCTCGCTACGAGTATCATTACACTCCATTCGTTCTCACACGTTCTAGCACAGAAGGCTGCGCGCGACCGCAGCCTGGCCCCTCCAGTCTTTGGGCTTGAGGAAGAGCAAGAAGGCGTTCTCCTCGGCCGCTTGGATAGATTGGCTGGTACTGGGAAAGCTGAAGGAATCGTCATTGAGCTGGAGCACAGACGGAAGAGCGGTCGTGGTGTACTGGAATGGTACCTTCTCCCACCTGCATCGCAGTATTCGCCACAGCATCTGAAAGAGATTGTGACGTTGCTTGACGATAACGTTTTGTACAACCCTCCCATGGAGCGAGACCCAGGTGCCGGCGATGAGGAACCAACATCGACCTTTGAGCTGGGTCTTACCGACAGACAGAGGCGCGAAAGAGAAGGTGTTGTGTTGCCATACTTCGACGCACAGCATGGCGATGGCCCAGGCGAAGGAGGCCGGATTCTTTACGACATGGGAGAAGAAGACGATTTCGACGAAGAAGAGGATGAGATTTAGACATCATCAAATATGATACATGTTCACGCAATTCTCCATATTCTAGAATCGGCGGATTGTAACCCGCAATCACCGAGGTATTAACTATGCGTACATTCATACAGCGAGGCCCATGAGCACGGCCACGGAGAGGAAGGAATCAGAAGAATCGCCAGAAAAGAAGAATGCAAATCACAAGCCCGACGCCAGCGAAAGGTCCGTACTGTGAGATGGTTAGCCAATCGGTCAGGGGGAGTCTGGGGTAATGTATAGACCCACCTGCTTCAACAACAATTCCCAGTTGATGCGTACAGCTGCCTTTCTGTACTTCTTGCTGTCCTCGCGCAGTCGCCCTGAAAGTTCGCCCATCCGCTCCAAGCTATCACCGCGATACAAGAGGTCCTCGATATTCTTCGTCATCACCTTGGTGACATCACGGAGCTCATCGTTCAGCTTGTCGAGGTTCTGAGATGCGCGACCGTCTTGGTACAGTTTCTTTGTGCGTTGAATAAAGGTATCAAACTCGACAAAAGCATATGGACGGAGGCTGGGTGAGAGGTATTGTGAGGAGGAATAGGTAGTTGTGAATTCGGAGGCCAGATCAGCCAGATAGGTGAAGGCGAGTTTGCGGGGGTAGGACTTGTCACAAATGCATAGGAAGCAGATATCATCCTGGATTGTGTAGCTGCATGGCAAGTGAGAAACTGTCCATTGATAATGTTGTGTGTGCGACTTACTGTAGACTGTATTGACCAGACTCAATACTGGCTTGGGGTGCGGAGTTGCGATTCAAGCGCCGAAAGATCATTTTAGCCTGACCCTTAATCTCAGAGAGCTCTGATTCAGCCTAAACATATCGTAAGCTCACGATTAGCTTAAATAATCGTCGTCACATACCTGCTCGTCGTCGACCGAAGCTGCCAGCATAAGGCCTATTTCACTTCAACATCAGTACTCTACCCCTCTCAACCTCCTAGAGAATTCCTCACCATCGAGCCTTGCAATTTGCGTTGACCTAACCATCCTGAAAACGTTGCTTTCTTGTTCTGAAGGACAGCGCTTTCTCCTTTGTTTTGCCGTGAGAATGGCTCCGAGGAAGAGAGACACGAAAGCGGTAGAGAGGTCCCGTGTGGCAGAACCACATGGTTCGGGGTAAGCTCCGCAATTACATTTCACCCTCTTTCTTACTGACGTCTTATAATGATGCCCTAGTCGTGTTGCTGCTAGTTCTGCCGATGTAGCAGAACAGTTGGGTCTCGCCATGTCGACTCCAAAATCCGAAGCGAGCTCACGAGCTAGAACCCCAAGAAGGCCAGCCGCTAGAGGGAAATGGAGCGAGGAGCATTTATTTACGAGCGACAAATCCCTCCTTATTGACTTTGATCTAGTGGTATGAGGCAATCCTTCACACATGCGGTACGTCATGATTCATGCTAACGATAAGTCCAAAATATCTAGAAACTGCTGGCACAACCTGATGCATGGAATTGTCTCGAGGAAAGCGACAAGCGCGAAATCCTTGCTCTACTCCCCCCAGATGTTCACCCGGAGGCACAAGCTACATCGGATGACCCAGACGCAAAGATACCGCCCATACCCGACTCTTTTATCCGCTACTCAAACAACTGGCGCGACGCCGTTCGACAGTTCCAGCTGGACCTCCAAAACGGCCGCTACGACCCTGAATGGCTGCGCCAGGCGCAGGAAGCCAGAGAGCAGCGCGAAAATGGCGAATTTGACGATTTCAAAGAGCGTGAATACGAGCAGTTTTGGGGACAGAAGCAGAAAGTCATTTGGAAAGCACCTGCTGGAGAAAGTGCGCGTGTAAAGATGGGAACTCTTATCGATCAGGGTGTCATCCAGCTGGGCGATATTTGGAAATTCTATTATGTTTACGGCAGAGGCACCGGCAGAATTGTCATCGAAAAGGAAGTCAGGGTATGTATAAATCTATCCACTCCTCATACAGCTGCGCCATTTCCTGACTGCTACAGGTCCTTGGCCGTGATGGGGTAAAATTGACTTTTGCGATTCCACCTGGTGAACGAGTCTTTCTTCGCAGCAACTTCGACAAAGTAGAGCCATGTCCCACACCAGAGGAGGAAAAGGAAAATGTGAAAGCCGACCTTGAGACAGAGCCACATCCAGCGACATCACCTTGGAATGATAAACAGTTAAAATACCAGGACCCAGAGCCACAGTTCATTAATTCAACATCCCATGGCGAGGAGATGAAGCTCGACACCGATCAAGCGCCACAGGAGGTCTCTGTATCTTTCAGTGACGAGGAAATGAAGGTTGAGAATGGCCGAGCGCCACACGGACACGGGATCCCCGTGTCTACCACCGACGGGATGAATATTGACACGGACACCGCCGCACAGCCAGTCATTGCGCCTTCGAATGATAAGGAGAACCAAGAAGAAACCCCGTTCAGCGTTGTTATCTTTAGCCCTGGTGGTACGCGAAATCAAAAGCCCAAGCGCACAATTCCTGAGCCCGAACCTCAACCCCCAGTGAAACGCAAGCGAGGACGACCACGTAAAATCCCACCAAAACAATCCGAGCCAGAGCCGCCCAAAGAGCAGGAGGTGCCTCAGGAAACAGAAGTGTCCCAACGTGACGAACAAAGCTCAACTGCTCCTCTTTCTTTCATGGCCATCTTGAATTCGAAGATTAAAGAAAACGACAAAGCTACAGCAGAATCCTCCCAGTCAAAGCCCCACTTCTTAGTGCTTTCTTCCACACCTGAGCCCACCGAGCTCCCTGTGCCAGAGCTATCTACACCAGTAGAGGAATCATCTATTCCCAATACCAATGGCAAAAATGATAAAAATGCCGAATTATTGGAATTATCCACAGCCCAGTCCGATCCTCCCGTGGAGAGCGTTGAGGCACCCATCGAGGCCCCCGCTGGGGTACATACTGTTGCATCCGTTGAGGCTGAGCAGGACGAAGTCACTAAACCCACAAATACTGAACAACAGAAGGTCCCAGTCCCGACTTCATCTCAAACTACTACTAGCGAGCCGGACGAGATCATTGTTCCAAATCTTTCTTCGCCACAAGCACTCGTCCTTAAGATCCTACAAATTGATGGCCGCATGCCGAATGCTCGTACATCGAATGCTTGGAAGGAAATCCGGTGCTACCGAAATAATCAGGACATGGGTAGCCTTTTTGATGTGCGAGAGGCTTGGTACCTCCGGCATGGACGACTAGAGTAGCTACCTCCCACTTCTAGCATGGAAATACCGATACAAGAGATCATTTGAATTTCGCGTACACTACCCTTGATATCATGTGAAGATCCGAATGGAAAATAGTCCATGTATCACTCGAGGTAGCTAGCTATCGATGAACAAATGAATCCTAAGGCAAATGAACCCTAAGGTCTGGTAATATTCTACAAACAAATTAACAAGTAGGAGTCTAGCATGGATGGGCAGTTGCCTTTGAGATAAAGAAGTCAGGAACTTTAAGAACGGACTTGCAATGTCAGGTCCTGGTGAAGATAAGTATGTAGAAAGTAGTAGATATGATTTGACGTTAACCCCTGGGAATTGAGTCCAGTCTTATACCATTTAGTCTAGGCTTGAAAACCCCCCTGTACCTTTGCTTTTGATGCTTTAACGGAGAAGCTCGTGTTCTACCCAGGTCTCTCGTTGTTCGTAGCCCGGTCTCGTATTTCATATGCTTCATCTAGCCCATATTTAGCTTGGCACTTCGTATCGCATGCAGGGATGAGGCTCAAGCGGGCTGTCCCACGAACTCAAACCAAATGGTGTGGCTGATCCGGGCGTGATTCTGCCCATAGCCGGCGAGAGGTACGGGGCTAAAATGGGAATCACCAGGTATTGTCAGGTAAAATATTCAGGCCAAGAGCAACGAACTACGCGGGACACAGAACAAGGAATTGAATTGGACCGACAAAATATTCGATGGAAAGTAGGGCCTCTTGAACTATACAGGAAGTACCTCACTCATGACGCCCGTTTCGGAAGGGATTATTTAACTGGACTCCTTATTCTCACTTTTGTGGAGTCTTTTCTCGTATTTCTTGTCGATGGGATGGCGTGGTAGAACTAGCATTGTTGATAGCGTAGTCTCTTGATATTTGAAGTGATATAAGTCGACGGCCAGGTAGAATGAGAATTACATAGCTATCCAAAGCCCGAGCTTATTGGTTAATTGAGAGATAAATATAATTGCAGGCTGATACTCTTCATCAAGGCCCTTCATTCATTTCAGATATACCGGGGATAGGATCTGAGTCCGCGGCAACATCAACAGCGAAGCTGGCCTGTATAAAGTCTTCAAGCTCTTCACTAACAGTCTTGAGCTTCTCCTTGACACTCGCAACACCCTCTTGCCCAACGATATGTCGCGAAGGAGGGTTTTCATGACCGCCAATTGATGTAATGGCATAGACTGTCTCAGCCACAAGCACTTCAAGATGCGCGGAGCTTAATGGTGGGTGCATTGATACAACCTCCGAAGCGGAGAATGGGCCATTTTCAATGGAGCTAACTCGGGCGTTTTCGTCGTACACTCGACTAGGTGTGACAGGACTATCAGATGAGACAGAAGCATCGGGAAGTTGGGGGACAAGGTGATTTAAGATCCCGCGGAAGAGAGGCGCTTGGTTGTTGGCGGGTGAGTAGGCGGGAAATATTGGAGGGACACTGGTTACTAGGTTGGTGAGGATGCCAATCTCGATGCTGCATTGGAAGATAGTGAGTTTGACGTTGAATGGGGCAATTTCGTAAGCCAGACTCTGCAAAGCTGGTTAGTTTCTGCGACGTGGATAATTTAATCAAGTGCTCATAGAGAGGCTGACATCACAGAATCCTTCAAGGGCCCAACCTGCTGCGCAGTACATTCCTAGTCCGGGTGTACCGATATGCGCCGCTATATATCATCAGACAAACATCCAAGCACTGGGCGAGATATCTTTCTTACTAATCCCTGAAATTATCATCATATGACCTGCTCGCTCTTTCCTCATATGGGGGAGTGTGGCCTTGATGATATTGAGAGGGCCGAAATAATTAACCTCGAATTGATCGCGTACGAGATTCATGGTTTGGATTGAAGCGGAAAGTTCTTCAACTGTTCCAATAAGGGCTGAGGAGTAGGTCAGTATATTGTTCAAGAGTACATTCAAGAATAGAGAGTCACCTTGACTTGTACAGCATAGAAGTATGTCTACTCTTCCAAATGTTGCGACTGCATCTGCCACGACTGCCTGGCACTCTCCCATCATTCTGTATCGAAAAATTGTCAGCAACCAAGATAAAAATCCATAACTGACTTGACTGCTTTGATGTAGCGTACCGGATATCTAGCGGAACTGTCTTGATGCGCTGTGCCCAGCCATCATGCTGCTCCACCTCACCGAGAAAAGTCTCAAATTCATCACGGCGACGTTCATCGCGTTCCAAGGCTGAATGTGCTAGTCCAAGAAATGCACAATCTCCATGCGCAAGGACCTGGCGCGCCACTGAGAGGCCAATAGGCGAATCCCCCGCGGTGATGAGCCATACTCGAGGCTCATTATGCGACGGGAATTGCACGCGGGCATCAAAAGGGGGGTTATTGTCCATGAGGGTCAACGCCAATGGCCAGACGCGCTATCCATCACGCGATTGCAATTTCAAAGCTATTTAATAGCTAACAAGTATAAGAGGAAGATGCCCGGAGGGTCGGAAGACTAAATGCCAAGACCGCGCCAGTTCCCGGGCCTCAATCTAATCGCGTGTTAATCGCCCACGTTAGCTGCCCTTCTGGCCTCTTCTCTTTTCTTCCTCATCCATCATGTCGGAACAGAGGCCACGCAGACAGGAGGAGTCCGGTGTACGTGTTGCTGATTTAGTGTTGTTGTGTTGAATTTACTGACCTCCTTTAGTCGGGCTTCAAGGGTGCCCTTCAGGGTCTTGGAATCTTCTTGTTGGCCCAATTTGCCATCAACCAGTACATGGGAAATAAGGATAAGACAGACTCTACCAGCGTCAATTCTGGTGGCATCCCCGCTTTTGCCGATCGCCCCGATCCTAGCGAAGTCGCTGAACACAGTGCTCTCCCTGAAACCATCGCCCCAATCTGGCCCTCCGACAGCGCTGTCGATCTCAGCATTTATGTAACGCCGTCTATCATTGTGCCTAACTTCAAGTCACCGGACAGTACTCTTGTGCTGGATGAGAAGAACTTCACACTTGGAAACTACAGTGACACTCGCGAAATCGACACTACCATCAAGGTTCCAAAGCAGGTCCAAAATAATGGAACTCTTTGGGCTCACTTCTTTTTGGCTCGCACCGGATACCCGTTAGACCCCACCGCTAAGGACTACAACACCGCTGATGCAGTCCACTTCCTCCGACCCCTCAACCAGTACCTTCCCAAGAAGAAGGTCAAGAAGCTGAAGAATCTTCTGTCGGCTCCCGAGGATGAAGACAACCAGGAAGAAGATAACACCCCGGATGTTACAACCGCGTCATACTATCACCCCAATTTCACCCTGTCCATGATCCCAGACTCCGGAACTTTGAAGATGGCCCAGATGAACCCCGCGGCTCGGCAGTATTTGCAGTTGGAGCGCACTGGTGCCCGCGATGCCAGTGGAAAGAACGGATGGTACTACCCGATCGCTTTCTTCAACACTTTTTGGCAACTGAAGACCCACATGACCGAGTTGAACTCTACCGTCGAGACCCTGCCTTTGCATATTACTCTCAACAACATGGCGAACTGGAAGTTTAACATCATCAGCAGTGTTGATGAAGGCTCTAAGCAAAGTGCTCGCCAGGCTGCCTATGGCAAGCCCGTTCCCGGTGGTGGAGATGGAACCGAGTGGGAGATGGTGAAGGAGATTCTCTTGGATACTAACATTTGGCTCCTCTGCACCACGGGTGTGGTCACTGTTTTCCATATGTTGTTTGAGACTTTGGCCTTCAAGAACGATATTGTAAGTGATACTTCACCATTAGAAGGTGTGGTGTCCAGCACCGCTAACATTCTCACTTTCTAGGCCCACTGGCGTAAGAAGAAGGATGTTGTTGGTACTTCAGTTCGGACAATCCTGGCAAACGTCTTCATGCAGGCTGTCATCTTCCTCTACCTCATGGATAACAGCGACAACACCTCTTGGATGATCCTGGCCAGTCAAGGATTTGGTATCCTTCTAGAATTCTGGAAGATCACCAAGACCGTCGATGTTCGCTTGCGCCCGCCGCCCGCTAACTCTTGGTTGTCCTTCTTGCCCTATGTAGTTGTCTTCGAGGATAAGCACAAGCTTAGCGAGACCGAGGAAAAGACCAAGGAGTACGATGAGATTGCCTTCCGCTACTTGTACATCCTGGCTGTTCCCCTTCTGCTCGCATATGCCGCGTACAGTTTGGTCTACAACACTCACAAGTCCTGGTACTCTTACGTTATCCAGACCCTAGTCGGCAGTGTCTACGCCTACGGCTTCCTCATGATGGTCCCCAGTCTCTACATCAACTACCGGCTGAAATCTGTTGCGCACATGCCCGGCAAGGCGTTGACCTACAAGTTCCTGAACACTTTCATCGACGATCTCTTCGCCTTCACCGTCAAGATGCCCTGGCTCCACCGCCTGGCAACTCTTCGCGACGACGTCATCTTCTTCGTCTGGCTCTACCAGGGCTGGAAGTACAAGGTTGACTACAAGCGCGTCAACGAGTTCGGCCAGGGAGGTGACAGTGACGACGAGGAGGAGAAAAAGGAGGCTACTCCTGCTATCGAGGGCGACAAGGAGGAAGTGGCTACTCAATCCTCTTCCAACGCTACCTCCAAGTCCTCTACCCGCAAGAGGAAATGAACGACGGTTTAGATGCAGGTCTTGTCGGCCAATAGGCCGATGAGCCTGGGATCAACGACTTTTGCATACGTAGTGAATCACTCGATTTTACTACTCTTGGCATGATGCTGGTGAGCATTGGATCATAATTATTACGATGTTGTAGCAAGCAATGTTTAATTCCGATTCTTTTAATTAGGATTCTTCGAGAAAACCACTTTAGAGTTCTGAACTTACTTATCCTGTATCATGAAAGTAGACGAGACAAACTTGTGATATGATACGAGTTGGTGGTCGTTTATAATAATAGTGGTAGAAGCTGTCCACGGGGATGTTGATGGTTACCCGATTGGGTTTAAGGCCATTTTCGCATCTTCGCGCCCACTCGTTCTTCTATGCAATTGTCGTCGGATCTGCACTAAAAACGTTCATTCCTTTAGTTTATTAGGCTCAAAATTATCACAGAGAATTGAACTGGACAAAACTTCGTTGCATTTTCGACACGCGTAATTGAAGGAAGCGCGGCATCGTGCAACTACGCGCCAAATACGACCACTCAAACAAACTACATCCTATCGCCCTCGACAACACACCAATTGTGGGAAATTTTGCATTACAATTAGTGTAGATGGATATTGAAACAGGTAAGCTGGTTTTATATCCTTTCAATCGAACTACGCTAACAATTCTTCAGGAAGCGACCAACTAAGTGGCCTGGTTGATGCGGTCGAGCACTTGGAAGCCGGTATGGCCCAAAAGCTCACTCATGTGAGATGGATAGTAAAACATTTTACTAATGAGAGCCGGCAGTTGCATTTGTCCCGCCCAAACAGAGACACACAGATGCAAGTCTACTAACCAAAACAATCGCCTCAAACGCGTACGAGAGCGGCATTCCGCAACCCGTGCTGGCCCGTCTCCTGAAGATTTTGACCACGAAAAATAACCTGGACCAGGGCACAGTTACAACGCTGATCAAAAACCTCTACCCCCAGGAGAGAATTGCGTCTAAGAATGTCACTCAAGTGGTGTGCTGTCTTGGGCCCAGCAAGAACAAACCGAGCCCCGCCACACAGGCTCTACTATTGCGCTGGTTGATTCTTGCGTATGATCTTTTCGAAGAAAGGACGCATCTCGCCAAACTTTATGCTGTTCTTTTCAACCACTTGGACATGATTAGTTTGCGGAAACCACTGTGTCATCTTCTCTCGCTTATCACAAGACGAAAACACGTCAAGCCATTCCGCATTCAAGCCTTGATGGAGTTGATTCAGATTGCTGGTGGCGAAGACAGAGAGCTTATCAGCCTTCTGAGGATTTTCAAAAATTATTACCCCGAGATCATTCTCGGTGAGTTTGGAGGATCAAGAAGGAATGCCCTCTTCTTCAAACATCCAGACCCCGAGTGGTCAAGCCATGTGAAGGTGCTTCAAGATCAAAATATGGAAAGAGTACAGGCCGGCCAGGGATCGAGTTTCCAAGTTGTTCATCGGGGGACTGTGAAAAGAAGTAGGATTGAAGTTGTTATTCCGACTCTACAAACTTCACGGGTATCTCATAAGCACACCTCCCTGGAGGAGCTTCGTGACATTGGCCATTTTGTCGATAGGCTTGACAAGATCGAGTTACCAAATCAGATTATCTCAACTTTGGGCGATGCAATGGCTCAGAAGTATCTTCACCTGGTCCAATCCGAACTTGCGCATCATCGTCTAAATGAATGGCTGAGAAGTTTCCTGGAGGATAGGCTGGAGACGCTACGTGAGGATGAAGATGATGAGCCCGAGACATTATCATATGTGTTAGATTTCGTTGTGGGATATGCATCCTATACCAAGGTGAGTTATTTGGACAGATCACTGTCAACCCAGACACTGACAAAACTTTAGGACCTCCCATCCTCGATACGTCCCTTTTTAAAGTCTTATCTACAAATGTGGAATGGCAAGAATAATCGTGACCAGGTTTTCCGCCTTCTCCAGTACATCCCACTCGAGTCTTTCAAGTCTCTTCGGAGTGAATTATTGTCACCACTGGAGTCAGCTGTTTTGGATGAGTCTCTTCGTTCCAGGACAGCGTTGCTCGGGTTCTATTCAGCATTGGTCAACCAATGGGGCGTGAAACTTCGATCGCAGTCAGATGCCACAGAAGAATCAGTTCATCTGAGTCAAGTCATCGTGCATGCCGAGCTCCTAGCATCTTCGATTTTAGAGTTTTCGGTGGAGGACGAAGATAAAAAGTCCAAGCCAGCTACAGTTTCTGTGCTCGACTTCTACAGAGCCCTTTCAGAACTATTTTCTCACGCACCCCAAGACGGCCGTTTCCGCCTCACACTTCCGCACGCACAAACTGTATACACACTCGCCTTCACACCCAGTGTTGCCGTGATCTCCACCCTCAACTCCATCTTGGCCATCTACAAATCTGCATTCGAGGCTTCTCTGAATTCCCAAGTTCTCCAAGCACAAAACTCCCCGGCTTATGGAACAGAACTCGTTGGTCGGTTCAACGGGTACGTCATGGACATGTGTAATGTGTTATGGCGCAACCGTGCACTGAACACCGAAGACCCGAATGCGCTAGGCTGTCTCGTTCCAGCACCGACCGCCACTGCTCTGACAAACTATATCAAAGACTTGTCAGAGGCAACCAGACACTATGATCGCGAAAGTGCATTCCACATTAATCTTACGTCGATATTCTCTCTCAGCCACCACGCTGCATTCTGCAATCTGTCTGCAGCTTGCTTTGCGGATCTGGAAGAGGACCAACAGGTTGCGGATCACCGCCCGAAATTGAGAAAGCCAGTCACCCAAAAAGCGCTACAGGCATTGGAGAAGGATGGTGGTGCCAAGATTACATGGCAGGAGTACCGTGTACATATGCTGGATTGGTTGGATGCGATTGGGTGCCGGGGTACTAGCATTTTGATGAGAAGCACGATGAAGGCTTTGCGCAAAGAGTAATAATAATAGTTCGGTGAGAATTGACACCAGTTCTAGAAATGAAAGTTCCCATAACGCCGTTTAAATGCTTGGTATCGGTATAATACATATTTGTACATGCTCAGCCATCGATATGAGACAGTCTCGGTTTCAGACTGACCACAGCATAGCGTTAGAGAGGTCAGAACTTCTCTATCGAGTTCAGGTAAATCTCCTGAACACTAGGATCTTCTCGCAGGGCACTCAAGAGGTCTTCAAGTTCTTTCACCTGTTCCTCGTCCTTGACCTCGACCATGCTATCCCTGTTGGGATCCCAGAAGATCTCCAATTCCTCAATGTTGAGACCTGACAGTTTCGAAAATGTCTCGCCCACAGTTTTGGTCTCTGACGGATCGGTCAAGATCATGAGGCGATCCTTGTCATCGGTGGTGATGTCTGCCGCGCCTGCTTCGATCGCCTGATCCAAGTAGTCGTCTACATTTGCACCATCTTTCTTTTCCATAACAACTCTTCCCTTCCTGTCGAAAAGGAATGTAGTTGGGGTGACAATTCCTCCGCTGTCTTTAATCATATAGCGAACGTCTTGTAGCACGCGCGCCTTCTGATCCGTTTGACACTCCACAACCGCAGCCACCGAACCAGGAAGCATGGCCTCAATTGTCACAGATTCTAGTGCTTGACCCGAGACACTAAGTCCTTGTCCGCGAGCAATTGCTGCCTCGATAATGATTTTCGGGATAGAGGCTCGTTTCGCATTCGACAGCGCGAGGGCTAGACGAGGATTGTACTTCGTGTCGGGTCCCCACACTAGAACAGAAGGTTAGGATCTCATATATGAACAATTGCATGAGTATACATACTCTGTGTAGCACTGGCGATTTCCTTTGCCACTATTTGGCGTTCCCTGCTCTTGGCCTTGTCGTTTTTGGCCTTGTCATGCTTGATCGTAGACCATTTATTGTGACCGGAGAGAATGGCCGATGAGGCGCTGAAGTAGCGACACTCATAACAGGCAGAATCAACCCGGGGCTGCCGCAGCAGCCTGCTAAGCCTGAGAGCCATGATGCTTCTCTTTCGTATATTGTAGATGAAGATCCAATCTCCATTGAGATTCCCTCGGGCGGCTGTTTATCCGATCTCCGCAGACCGTGAGGCCACACGATAAGGAGAACATGGGGTTGACGCAACTACTGTGAACTAAATACTCCCACCTTTTTTTTTTTTTTCTTTCTTCTTTTCTTATGGGGCTACGCTTGCCCTGAATCTATCTCATGTCTTCCGATACACCACCCTCTCCTCCGCAAAATGTGGTCCCTGAGCTCGACATCCCTAAACTACACGCCCTCCCCTCCGAACAACAGGAACTGTACATGCTTACGTTCACCTCCGACCTCGTACAATACATAACTGGATTGGAAACAGCGGAAGTTACATCGCAACAAAAGGATCTCAAGAAGGAATTGTTCAAGATATTGAACCTCCCTTCACCGACTATCACTCGTGTCCTCCGCACCAATCTAGGGCGATGTTTTGGCGCAATACTCAGCAAAGGGGATCGTGGGATCCTCTTCGAAACAATCACTGATTTACTGGCAATTGTAAATGCTGGCAAGAGTGAAGCCGAATTGAAGACCAAATTCGCTGCGGCGCACTGTCTAGGGGATGTCTTTGCAACAGCTGGCGATAGCGCGTTCATGCAGTCCAATGTTGCGATTTCGGGCGCTCTCAAACTGCTGAAATCAGCAAGCAATCACACCGGTCTAAGGGGGGCTATCTTTGCAGTAATGCGCAAGGTTGTTGTTGGAATTGGGGTTCCGATCGATGAAGGAACTGCCCGCGACATCTGGAAACAGGCCCGAAATGCTGCTATCAGTGACAAATCCACTTTCGTCCAAGTCCATGCATGCCGCTGCCTGGAGCAGCTGGTTGCCACAACACCATTCTTCGATAACGCTCATGACTTCGAACACCTCAAAACCCTTGTATGGAAGGTTATCGACAGCCCAGCTGCGCCGGTGCGGCACGCCGTAGCTGCGGTTCTCGGTCGGGCACTGATTAATCTACATGCTACGGATGCGCACGTAACGGCCACCCCGAAACCGAAATCGAAGAAATCGAAGCGCATGTCGAAGAAACCTGGTGCGGGGCTTGGAGATGAGGAAGATGCCGAGATGTCAGAGTCGTCGGCTCCTAAGAAAACAGACTCGCGCCTGTACTTCCTTCTTCCGGACTTGTTGAAGCAGCTTTCGACCCAATATTTGAAGAGTACCACTTCGAATCGCTCTCGCGCTGGGATCTGTATATGCTACAAATATGTTCTGCGCAATCTTGGGGACAAGATTGTCGAAGAGCGGTATGGTCAGATTGCGACGAACTTGCTTGTCGAGTTGTTGAATCATCCGACTGTCACATACAACCGCTTCCGCCTACTCATGACCAGGAAGTTTATCAAGAGTATCCTTGAGGATACTATTGGCCAGGAATTGCTGCGTGAGAACAGTCAACTCAACGCCGCAACATGGCTAATCAACGATATCCTCAAGGACTACCCCCAGGTTATCCAGGAACGTCGCGAGCCCAGCAAGTACACACTGACGAGTGCGGTCAGCGCTTTGTCCTCATTGATTTCATCACTTGGCTCCGCCTTCAGCGTTCAGGCTGATAACTGCCGAGATGCTCTGCTTCAAGTCCTTCCTCACCCTAGCTATACTGTTCAAGTCCATGTTGCACATTGTCTGCGAAACTTCGTTCTAGCCGCTCCTCATCAGCTGCTGTCATGCGTGACAATCTGCATGAACAGTTTGAATAGAGAAATCGGACAGCTAGGTACACCGCGTCAGTCGCCCCGCCGGTGTGTTGGCTATGCCAATGGACTATCTGCAATGCTCAGCACTTCTCGTCTACAACCACTGTATGGAGCAGTGGATGTGTTCGCACGCGTTTTTACTCAGGCAACCGATCTTCTCAAGACCAGCGGCACTTCGGAGCTTCGAGTTGCGAGCATCCAAATCCAGGTGGCATGGATTCTAATTGGAGGTTTGATGCCTCTGGGGCCCAGCTTTGTCAAGACTCATCTGTCTCAATTAATGCTTCTCTGGAAGAACGCACTCCCCAAGCACCTCGGAAAGGAGAACGCTGCCCAGCCAGGTACTGTTGAAATCAGTTTCCTGACTCATGTTCGAGAGTGTGCACTGGGCTCATTGCTAGTGTTCATGGAATTCAACAGCAAATTGATCACATCAGATGGTGCAAAGAGAATTGCTGCAATGTTGCAAAACACCGTCGAATTTTTAGATCAGTTGCCTAAACCGAAGACTATGGAAGATCTTTCCCAAAGGCTTCACCCATCCCTGCAATTGCAAGATTATTCTACTATGGTGCGCCGACGTGTATTGCAATGTTTCTCGAAGCTTGTGCATGTTCATCCACCCAGTCATGGGGACATTATTTCCCAGTCCAGACTTCTCAGCCTGGCTATTTCCTCATTCGCAGACCCCGATGCCCAGTACAAGCAACTAGAAAGCTCTATTTCCGGCTCTGCCGGACAATTCGATGGTCTATGGGATCTATGTGATAATTACGGATTTGGTGTCACTGGACTCTCCCGTGAATATATCCGTGCTACACTGTCTGGCACCCAGCAAGATGACAAGAGTCCTGCCTGGTCTGCGCTTGATTCCGTGGACCAGGTCGTGGACGACACCTTAACTTTCCCTATTTGCGAAGCTAGCGAGCATGACGCGGTTCTTCTATACAGTTTGCGAGATGGAGATAAGGTTGCCGTTGATCCCCCAACAACAGGAGTTGTCAACTCGGCAATCGGTTTGTTCTCTGTGGCTCTGGCTCTTCATTCTTCCAAGATCCAGGAAAGCAGTGTGGAACAGATCGCTACATTCCTCACTTCCCCCGGCCTACAAAGAAACCCCGGCAGGAAAACAGCATTGGTCGTCAACATCTCGGTCGCCCTTTTACAGACTCTGAAAGTTGCTGTTAAGGAGACAGATTTTGTGCCTGGCAAGCTAAATCCGTCCACTGATAAGATCTTGCAAGAGCTTCTCCAGAAGTTTGTCATAGATGCTGATCCCATTGTTCGTACAATCGGTGCCGAAGCACTTGGACGACTTTGCGATAGTGCCGGGAACACCTGCACCAATACACAGGTTAATTGGCTTGTTGATACCATTGTGGCGAACAGAGAGCCTAATGCTAGAGCTGGCTGTGCAGCTGCCCTAGGATGTATTCATGCTCAGATTGGCGGAATGGCAGCTGGTCTGCACCTCAAAACGATTGTTGGTGTTTTAATGTCTTTGTGTAATGACCCTCACCCAGTTGTCCATTTCTGGGCTCTTGGGGGCTTGGAGAGAGTCGCGAACTCCGCTGGCTTGACATTCTCGCCTTTTGTCTCAGGCTCTTTGGGGATGCTTGCTCAACTCTACATCGCCGATACCCACAATGAGGAGGCAGCCGCGTTGGCGACCTCCAACATAGAAATGTCATTCTTGACACCCGTCGTGATCAGTCGATGCGTGGATTCTCTCATCAATGTTCTCGGGCCGGATTTGCAAGACATTGCGAAGACCCGAAATCTAATTTTGACCCTGCTTCGCCAATTCCAATTGGAGGAAAACCCAGCATTGGTGACGGAAAGTTCCAAATGTTTGGACCACTTCTCGATGTATGCCGCGAGTTATGTCGACCTTGAGGCGTACGTGAAGCGACTGCAGACTGAGCTTCGGGCAAGGAACTTCCTCATGCGAGATGTGGCAGTTCGTGGGCTCAACAACCTCATGAAACGAGACGCATCGTTTGTGATGCAGACAGTGGGCCAGTCTTTAGAAGATGACATCTGGCTCGCTTTCGATGAAGCACCGAACAACAAGTCACTCAAGTCAATGATCCAGGACTGGCTACAGCAGACTGCTTTGACAGAAACCGAGATGTGGATCCAACGTTGTCAGAACATCATGACCAAGACACGCCACAAGGTAGAAGCTCCTAACACAGCCGTACAAGCTGCAGCTGCCGATATGCCCGATGATGAGGTTGCCGGATTTGCCTCGGCTGCTGGGGAAGGACAAGGTGACGCTGCGAACGAAAGCATCTCTGGCCAAGAACTATTGAAGTGGCAGACCCGCAACTTTGCCATGAGCTGTCTCTCCGAACTTCTGGCTACTGTTCAAGAGGCGATCCTCCCAGACTCTGCCATCCCAGCGGAGTTGGCTCTCCAGAAAAACGTCGGAGATATTGTGAGAATGGCATTTTCCGCATCTACCGCCAATGTCATTGAGCTGCGCATATGGGGATTGAAGATCATCGACCAGGTTCTTACCATGTTCGGCAAGACACCGGATCCTGACTTTGCTGAAGCCTCCCTCCTCGAACAATATCAAGCTCAGATTGGGTCTGCACTTACTCCTGCTTTCGCTACTGATTCCTCTGCGGAGCTGGCCTCGGAGGCTATTAATGTATCTGCGACCTTCATTGCGACAGGTATCGTAACAAATGTTGACCGCATGGGGAGAATCCTGAAGCTGTTGGTGCTAGGCCTGGAGAACTTCGCAAAGAACTCGGAGACTACTGAAATCGGTGATCTCAAGGGTTTAAATTCAAATGCTCGAGTTATGGTCAAACTCGCTCTGTTCTCGGCCTGGGCCCGGCTCCAGATCGCAAGCATCGATCAAGAATACTTGACCCAGGTGGTCCAGCCTTATATTGCGAAACTCACACCTTTATGGCTTTCTTCTCTTCAAGAATATGCTCGATTGCGCTTTGAGCCAGATATATCCGGTAGCTTGGGGACAAGCCCGACCGGTGACTTGGATGAGGTGTACGCCGCGTTAAATCGTGAGACTTTATTGAAGGTAAGCCCCAATCTACCTATTATATCCGGTGAACGCTAATAATAGTTTCAGTTCTACCAAGACACATGGTTATACTTGGTTGATGCAATTGCTGGGCTCGTCGAGAAAGATATCGACTTTGTTTTCGATGCTTTAGATGGCAAGTTGCAGCTACACGAGGAGCCTAGCGGCGCTGAGGGTGAGGGTGAGGGTGAGGAGAAACACGCAAAAGCCCTTAAAGAGAAGAAGGATGAAGGAAAGGGACATGACATTAATTACCGCGAAGAGCCGGTCGCATTCTTCTTTGTCTTGTTCGGGCTGGCTTTCGAATCCCTGGTCGATCAAGGAACTTCGGCATCGCAACGATTGGAGATTCTTCAGGCTCTGAAGCGAATCCTGAGGCCCGTTATCTGTGGAAATGCCATCTACCAAGACGCAATTTTCACAGAGACCATGGACAGTTTCGACCGTCTTGTGTTGACAGAAGCTACTCCTATCCAGACCGTTATTGTCGAGATTGCCCAAAACCTGTCCCTAGATCACCCCGCAGCAAAGGGTGATCTGGAACGCAGTGACCATCTTTCTGATGACATTGAGCAACTCTTCGAGCTCACAAGAAGCATCATTCTTGTTCTTGCTGGAATGCTTCCCAATCTCCGCGAATCGACACCGCTCGCGCGATTCAACGTCACCTCGGATGAGTCTTTGGCTCTTATTCGTTTGGCACTTCATGCTCTTGTTGATGTTGCGTCTGTATTCCCATCCATCATTCGCAACGATCTCCATGCTTGTATCCTACATATTTTCACTACTATCCTCGCAACTGGCATCTGCCAAGCGGGTGTGGTTCCGCAAGCTCTTCCCATATTCAGGCAGTTCGTTCACGGTATTACCCACGCAACGGAATCGGAATCGGAATCGGAATCACCCGAAGACCTTGAGGTCGTGTCATTCCAGCTTCGAGGTTGTCTCACGCGCTTGCTGACCATTCTCACCATCGCTCAGCGACGAGAATCGGATATCTCTATTCCGTGCGCCAAGAACACGCTTCTCGCCATCACTTTCCTCTTGACTGCCGGCGCACACGTCATCCCGCCCCAGGAGCCAGTCTTGATCCGAGTTCTAGATGAGTTGCTTGACTGTCTTCAAGACGTCGGTCTTGCTACTGTGGCAGCTAGCTGCCTCCGTTCAATCCTCATTAAGCCAGGTTCGCGTTCCATCACCGACGAAGTGATCAGCAGATACCTCACCCCACGACTCATTGCCTTCTTGGTTGCTTGCCCCCTGGACAACGGCGATATCCCCAGCGACCCAGAGAACTCCCGCACAGTGGTTGCCCGCACGCTCGTGTCGTGCATCTCCAACGCCACTTTCTGCACTTCTGAGCTGCCCGCCGCGACATCTCTCATCATGTCGGCACTTTTGGCACGCGCCAAGCGTGAAGGCGAGTCTGTGCACCAAGAATCCGCGGGCCATCTCCTCGAGCTTGCCAAGGCCGATCAACTTACTTTCCGGTCGCTGGTAGCTACTATGAACGCAGACCAGAAGTCACTTCTAGAGGAGGTCCTTCGTAGTGTTGGAGTCGGAGCTGTTACTTCGAAGACTGACGCTGATTCGGCAGACAATACTCCGCAGGCTCCGCCGAGCATAGCATTGCGCATGGATTTCTAGAAACTTTATACGGTATAAAAACCAGACGAAACTCTTATGATACAGTTAAATGCACACAACTATTTTTTTTCATATTCAACTCCAGAGGATCTAGGCAAATTATCAAGTGCAAATCAGCTATATATAGACCAAGACCATTGTAGAGGGCCATTATCGAGGACCGGAGCTTATTTTATCCCTACCCGATGCATCAGGTGACCTCTCCATTCCCATTTCGGTTGTAGCTTCATGTCTACATAGACTTCAACTTGGGATCATTGTATCATCAGATCCGATTTCGAGAGCCAGCCTCTGTTTGTGGGGTCGAAATGCCGCCGGACCGGGGTCGTGCCTCCCGAGCATGCACCTCATGCAGAAAACAAAAGACCAGATGCTATGAGGCCGGAATTCCGGGACGAGCATGTATGCGATGCGATCGGCTTCACCAGAGTTGCTCACTCATCCAAATTATTGCATCAGACGAGGAATCTGTAGCCCCCGCGCTAGGCACGGATGCTCGGTATGAATGCTCCAGCCTATGTTTACTCTCATACTGACAGGTTTCCATAGTTTGGAACGTCTTGAGAAGACCGTGGCTACTCTACTCGATCGGCTTGGAGAAGGCCCAGCAAAAACTCCAGGCCATGAGTCAAGTAGGCCTACCACCGCACAGGCGAGCCCGGGTTCTGGCGGTGCGTATAAGGGCACGGAGTCTTCCGCGGCTCCGATCATGGTCATTCGTGATCTAGCAACCGACAGCGACATCAAACCAGTGTCCGATCCCAGATCTCTGGGGGCCGTTTTGGATGAACTGATTTCGCCCGATCTCGCACTTACGCTGATCACAATGTATGCTAACCTTTACATGAATCGCTTTATTATAGCTAATTGTCACTAACGTGTTCTTAGTTTCCTTGAATATTATGGTAGATGGGTTCTCTTCGATCCCGAGTGTGAGCCGAACGAGCTTCTCTGCCGAGTGAAAAAATCGAGCTTGCTATTCTGCGCCTGTTCTCTGATCGCTGTGCGGCTATACTTCTGAGGACTTGGCTGCAAACCTCGCTCCGAAATTGTATGAGTATGCCCGTTCTCTAGCTTCCACCACTCTTCTAGTTGCTCCACAGCCCATTGAATTCTTCCAGGCCACCCTGGTCCTGTCTATGTGGTCGACGACTGTCGGACAGGTGCCTCTGAGTATTGATAGCTGGCTTCTGAGCGGGTTCGCTCTACAACACTCCCATTCAAGTCCACTGTTTACTGCTGTCACGACTCAATCTCATCCTCCAAATATATTGGATGAGGAAACTATGGGTAATTGCTACCTATGGAATCATCTCTGTCTTGCTCATATGCATTATTGTGTTGGCACTAGCCGTCGATCAATGCTACAGCCCTGGCAAATCGAGCGATGTCGTGCTATCATTAATTCAGATCATGCGATAAATTTTGAAGTTCGCATGGTGGCTGAGATTTATCTTTACTGGGCTGTATATGAGCATCTCATTCAGGAATCGGTTGATTTGTTGAAATCCGTGGCAGCTTTGCAGACCTGGCGACGAAAATGGGAATTTGTTCTCGGTATGTTATTTTGGCTTATATTACCTCCTTATATTACCTCAATCCTTCTAATCGATTTTGTGATCAGAGCAACCGAGATCTCAGTTTCTTTCAATGGGCTTCCATTTCTGCCACCTGCTTCTGTACGAGCATGCCCTGAAAGCCAAGTCTTCCCGAGCCCGGGAATCAGTCGTGTCGGAGATGATTCGCCATTCCACGGCAATAGTGCAACTAGCCATGGATACAGTAGATGAACGCACCCGCCATTTGACCGATCACATCTACCACATGATCACCTTTGCGGCGATTGTCATCTGTCGCCTATTGAATGCGTACCAAGAACAGGTTGCCACGACTCACAACATCGACGAGCTTGAATTACTCGTACGTGACCTAGTTCAGTGGCTGTACTGCATTGGGCTGCCATGCCATGCAGCGCATACTTTGGGGAATATCATCGCGAAGGTGCATCAAAAATTACGACCGCACGTCGAGCTACCACCAGCAAATCCACAACCAGACGAGCTACTTGGCGAACTTAACAATTACTATTTCCCGGAATTTCTTGGATTGGGGATGTCGGCTGACGGGAATTGGGATCTTCTGTCCAATATGGGCCTCTTTCCGGAAAGCTCATCTATCCCAGGGAGACCTGACTAAGATACCAAGCGACCTGAGAGATGAGACAAAAACGAGACAAGAACGATATAATGCGGCAACATTGCAATAGCTCTTCACTTGCCCCCATAATGCTTTTCAAGGCACCGAAGCAGAGGAAATGCGACTCCAGAGAACGCAAATGTCAACTCGTGACCTATATTTGCACCTTGGTTGCCAATCAAAGAAGCAATAGGACCTGAATACCACGCGGTTTTCATACCAAGGGCAGCACCCACGAACCCGAAGGCGAAAGCCCCGATCGCAGCCCATCCAAATGGCAAATAAGCGATGCTGTTCCAAGCATCGAAATCATATCCATTCCACCCACGCCGGAAAATGAAATGTTCTTCAATCACTACAGTGATATGGATTATAGTCCAATACCCAATCACGCTAAGCAATGTCTCTAGGGTATCAGAGAAATATCTAGCTGCACAACAGCCGATTATTATCGCCGCGATAAATCCAAAGGTGACCATAACCACACGGGGAATGCGCACAGCCCACGGTCCCAGATTCTGTGCGTGTAGTGCAAAGGAGTAGTTGTTTGGGATGTTATTCTTTTCCAAAAATTAGCACGCAACCTTTGAAACCAACGCCAACTGGCAGACTCATTAACTCACTGGAATTGAGCTCAATGCTGCAAGCACCATCAAGAACTTCCCAAAACCCCCTGCGGGCTCTAATGCCATCTTGAGCAACCCTCCAATCGAGGACACCGTATACGCCTCTTTCCATGCTGAATTCGTGATCGTACCTGTATATAAAGCCGCACCAAGAGTCTGGACAAGCACAGTAGGAACAAATATGCCCACATAGGTAGCGCTGAAGATCTTCCAGCGCGGTGTATCCTTGGGCATGCGCACATTATAATCCGCCGCGCAATTCACCCAGGAGACCGAGAAGGAGAAAATCAAAGCCATGAACGTAAGAATAGCAGCAGCTTTATCCGTGCCCTGAAGTTGTGCATGGTCCTCGCTGGTGAGCTGAGAAGCACCAGTTCCAGCTGCAACACACCACACAATCAAAGGCAGGATCCAGATAAATGTGTCAATACGATGAATCCAGTTGATACCTAGAACGCAGATAACCCAAACAGCCACACAGATCACGATGACGCCGGCCCATATGGGAAATCGGCCATCTGACAGGGCATGCAGCACAGCTGCACCGGAGATGGAGTTGATTGCATTCCAACCTGTTGTGGCGATCATGGAGAATATGACGACGAGCATGTTTCCCCAGTAGCCGAATGAGTATCGTCTGAGGGATTTGTGTGTCAGTAGAACATTCGGTGCAGAGAGAGTTGGTCATGAATAGATTACTCACGAGAACGTTGTCATGCGTAGCCCGGTTAACCCAAATACAGATGTCCAGGCTGGTAACAAGTTGCTTGTGATATTGACCAGGAGTATGACGATGAAACAGTCCCAGAACGGAAGGCCCATAGAACCTCCTAGGGAGCCTATGTTGAGGGTGGCCACGGCCATGTTTGCACTGAACCTATGAACAGAAAGATATATGTCAGTGGTGATTAATATTTACTCAAATATCAGACCTACCAGAATGTAGCAGCATGCCAGAACTTGGTTGTATTCTGTTGTCGCTCTTCATCGGTGACCCGTTCGATGCCACCTTCTTCAATAGAGAATCTTCCATGAAAGAAAGAATGATGGGGCTTCACTGTCTCCGATTCAGACTGTGACTTCTGGATAGATTCATTATAGTTGTTCATTTCGATGAGTAGCCCAAGATAAAAAGCGGAAGTGAACTGGTCAAATTGAAACTATACATCGGGGACATACTCTCCTTTCTATATCTCTACCATGTCTCCTTTTCTCCACATTACACCCGATTAAACACAATACACATGGGATCAACAAAGTTCACACTGAAATATACTGATTAGCATATAATGGGCTTATCTCACGCCATATCGAACGTCTCTTGGCTAATACTTATCTCCCGCGGCATACCGCGGCATGCCGGACCGGGAAACCCTAAAAAGAACGAGTATAATCCACTTCCCTCGATTTCGCCAAACATAAAGTCTCCTTCATCAGCATTGCTTTTCTTCTCTCCAAATCAATCTTTTCAATCAATTGACCCTTTTTCAATGGAGCAACACACCTTCCGCCGCCGAGGCCTCGGTCTCCGCGGAGTTGACGCTGAGCGCGTCTCCCCAGGCTACGTTCTATACGCACCCCTCACCTCCAACACAGCACACTTAGTCTCCACAACAGGCAAAGAAGTGCACCGTTGGGCTCTTCCCCATCGCGCCGGCCGACACGCTCGCATCCTCGCCGACGGTAACCTCGCCTACAACGGCGCGCACCCAGACGCCCCCAACCTCTTCCCAATGTGGGCGAAGTACCGGGGTGGCGTAATGATGCAAGTCAGCCCAGAAGGCGAGATTCTCCGCCAATACAGCGACCCGCTAGCACATCATGACCAGAACCACCTCGATGATGGCACAATTCTGTACACGACCCTGGAGCCGCTCACCAGCGCCGAAGCAGCGCGCGTGCAAGGCGGGATCCCATCCACCGAAGCCCCAAATGGTCTCATTTACGCCGACTGCATCAAACTTGTCCAGCCTTGGCCAACAAGCACCGTCTCCTCATCTGCAGACTTCGACGGCAGCGGTGGCAAATCAGGCGCCAAGCTCCTCTGGTCATGGCGTGCAATTGACCATCTTGACCCTGCAGTCTTTGCTGCGCATGCGCACTATACGCGTGAGCACTGGCCGCTTATCAACAGCGTTTCGTTTGACTCGGCTGGGGATATCATTGCTTCGTCGAGGAATGCATCGAGCGTGTTTGTTATTAGTCGTGCTACGGGTGAGGTCAAGTGGCATCTTGCTGCGCCGGTTGTGAGCCAGCAGCATTGTGCTCATGAGATTAATGAGGCGGGGGATATGTTGATCCTTGATAATGGCGTTTTCAGGCCTGGGATTTCGGTGCCATTTTCGAGGGCGATTATTGTTTCTAGGAAGGGGGTTGTTAAGTGGGAGTATAAGGATTTCTCGACGGGGGGATTGGGTTTTTTTACACCGTTTATGGGGTCTGCACAAAAGTTGGTTGGTGGGAATGTTTTGATTTGTGAAGCTGCTAGTGGGCGGGTTATGGAGGTTACTGGAGGAGGTGAGGTTGTTTGGGAGTTTGTTGTGCCGCAGCTGGGCGATTATAAGGAGGTTATGAAGAAAGAGGAGTTGACAGAGATGGAGGAGATTGGATTTGATTATGCTAGTAATGCGATTTTTAGGGCTTATAAGTATCGCCCTGAAGAGGTGCCTTGGGTTAAGGAATAGTCGAGGGCTTCTAGGGCTGTGAAAATGAAGGTGTGATTTTTGTATTTTGAATATAATGTACATGCGTAGGCCGTAAAATAAAAATCGGCTTTTGTCTAATTGGTGTTGATACAATGTGCGTAAGAGAGGCTGGTGAAGTGGGTGGATACATGAGACCCAAGACAAATGAAGGAAAATAATATGAGGCAGATGGTTATAAGGCATGGGGAGTGAAAAGTATCGAGTAGATAAATGAGAGGAGGGGTGTTAGGCGTCTAGGATTTATGTTCGAGATCTCAACCAAGGGATTCGCCAAGATGCGCTTCAGCAGAAGGAGTGTCTGTCTGGATGCCACCATCTTGGACCACTCGAGGTTCAGTAGCGATTTCTTTGGCGACAACAGGCTGCTCCGCTTTCTTGACTTTCTTGGGCTCAGGCTCCTTGCGCGTGGAAGCATACTTCAAGAAGACGATGATCATGACTTATGATTGGGTTAGCTACACAGAAGAACCAATTGGGGAACAATGGGGCACTTACAAGCACAGATAGCAATCGTCAGCGCGGCACGTCTGGTCAAAATCCATCGAAGACCTTCGATCTCACTCTTTCCATCGCTGTTCAGCGACACGGTGATCTTGTAGTTCAATTCCTGAACTGAGGTATCGATGCTCCGCTGCTGCTCTCGCGTAGTCATCTTGTGATCATTGAACATGCCCTTGATGTCGTCTTTCATGCCTGAAAGCTCTTGGCTGAGACGCTGCGAGATTATATCGGTTTCATGCTGCAATTGTGTGCGCGATGAGCGCTGATGCTGTATTTCTGAGTTGCGAGCTGTCTGAAGCGATGAATGAAGCTCAGAGCAGGCTGCTTTGAACAGGTATTCCTCATTCTCGACATCGGATTTGGAAGTGAGGCTTTCCCTGGCCAGGGAAAGGTTATTCTGTAGGATAGCCCGCACAGCCTTCATGATTGTAGTAGACTGCTCTTCGCTATAACCTCCTTTGGAGAGATCCTGGACCAGCGAATACGTGTCGAAATGGTGCACATATGGTGCTGGGGACAAATGTGGCCGGCTGTCGGACGAGGAGGGCCCCCCAGTTGGGGATAAGTAGACAGACGGCGAGGGCATGTGGAGGACATTATCGAACGGAGTTTGATTTGTGAACGAAGAAGTATCTGTACTTTCTTCCGACGGGCCTTCGGAAGGAGGGAGGGAAGAAGCCGGAGCCGGTTCCTCCTGAGCACCATCTATATCCGTTGCCTTCTCCTCGTGCGGTTCTCGGTCCGTCGGGGGGTTGTCTTTTTTTGCGTCGGCCTCAATTTGCTGATCTAGGGCTGGGGTTGCCGAAGAAGATTCTTTGGCGACATCTGCGGTATTTTGCCCGGCTTCCTGTGATTGCGTTTCCGACTGTGACTCTTCCGGCGAAGCTCCCTCCTGCTCGGAGGTATTTATACCCTCATGTCTAGAAGATGGGTCCTCTGGCACGTCTTGGACCTGATCATGTGGACCCTTCTTCGAGCGCAATGAAGGAGAAGTATTCGGTTCGACAGCTGGGCCGTAACGCCGCTGATAGGAATCGCGCTGGTGTTGCTGACTCGTATGGAAGCGTTGAGTGGGCCGGTATGGGATTCGAATTGAGCGGTATGTTCTCGGCTCGCATGAGCGTACAGCGCGCATCAAATTTGGATACAGGAACGGGAGCCTCGGTGTCGCCATGGTGGTGACCAGTATATGAAGAAGCGAACTTTCTTTCCCGCGGGGAATCATCAACGTCACCCGTCTCCGGGGGTATAAGATTAGTCAGCTTTGCACGTGCAGAGGTAATTTTGAGGAAGTTTTGATTTGCTTTCTGATTTTATTTTCGCATGTAGGCATGTGCAAGAGACCAAGGCATTATCTACAATTGGATATCGTAGAATCGGATTGAATTCCTTGTGATGAGACGAACCTCATTATAAAGATCCGGAGAACACACCTCGAGCTTCCCTAGCTGAGCTATCCGAGCTTGGGAAGATCTAATTGGTTGATTATCCTGGGCGAGTACAACATACCTAGTACGCATCTTTCTTTCTCATTGAATGCACCGAACCTCGAAATGCCAGTAACGTGAAGTCAGTCCAAGAACATGGCCAGCCAAAGGTTGATCCCAGAACCGACCAAGACCATTATGCGGTGTCACTTTGACCGCATTCTTTCCGAGATATGACGAGGTGTCACTGGTGTATCTAAATCAGCGACCATTGCGATATTACTTTAGGGCTAATTAACTGAATAGCTATTCATCGGCATCTTAAAAGATATCTCAAAAGCTATCTCAAAAAAGTATAAAAAAATATATATAGATACATTAATAAGATATCATAGTGGAATTGTAATTACAACGTCTATAGTATCAGCTTAAACAAACTTAATATGTAGATTATTCAACTGTTATTTCATAAATATAAAGGGCTCATATAGCCGACTATGTCCACAGGTATTCTACTTCTGTATAAATGACTATGTAGCCCATAAATACAGCGAAGCTCTCACCGGGTTGTATACTTGAATATCTGTGGCTATGGGCCTTCATAGTGCGCTAGGAACAGATGTCTACCCAAAGGAAGCGCCAATGGGACTTGCTTACACAAGTCAGAGTACGATCCCAGTGTCTTCCCAAGATGGGGAGATCCTTGGGGTAAGTGGTTCTGTTTTCATTGTCTTTGCAGCCCTTTGTTTTCTCTTTTAAAAAAGCCATTCATTGCCCATCATTGGTCAGGTAGCAGCCCCTAATAACTAGAGCTGGACAGTGAATACGCGGCAAATAAAAAAACTGCCCGTTGAACGTCTGCTGCAGTGAATTTGGCTTCTGTGGTACCACCACCTAATTCTGCGGAGATACTAGTGTTGCTGACCCCATGTGTGGCGGCCGCTCAACTACCAAGCGAAGTATGCACCATCACAGCACCTGGGTTTGATTTTATATCTTCAGAACAGCCAAAGATATGAAGCTGTGCAAAAGCAATTCAGCATGAAAGAAGTGTCTGTACCAGCATTCCGGCCGTATTGGCACAACCCCAACGGAGAACTATTTATCATACAACCTGATACCTACAGCCTGGGAGTCTTCTAGCTAAATCCAGAACTGTAGGGGACTTTTGTGGACTATAATGCTGAGGACTCTTCACTTTCAAATGACGGCAACCCGACAAGCACATATCGGTTTCCTTTCTTAGGGGTGTTCTTGATTCTTCGAAAATGCACTATTTTCTCTCGCACGGGGACGGCTAGAGAATAGCGTGTGTTCTCGTTTTTCTAAGTTAGTTACTGACCTGACTTTGTAGATGGCCGTGAGCTCTAAGACACCGATGGCCTCCTGGCGGACGAATGTTTACGAATAGAGCCCGTGGACTTCTAGAAGGAAAGAGATGGGTCTATGGATGTTTGTATTTGTTTTGTTTGGGACAAAGCTCTTAGGGAAAGAGCGACTGACATCTCCAGATCTGGAAGGTACGCGTCTAGACATATTCGCCGACCTCTCCTCTTCTTCTCTCTCTATCTCTTTCTCCCTCCCTCTTCCGTCGACTTGTTTACCTCCTACACATCTTTGTCAACTTAAGCTATCAATTGGCAAGACGGCAAGGAGCCCATCTTGTTTTGACCCAGCTTTCTAAACCTTTCAACCTCTTATCCTAGTTCTGACCACCATAAAACTCAAAAATTCCCCTCAAAAAAAAAAGAGACGTCCTTTGCTAAACACCAGACGCGTCGATCAATCCCATCCTCTGTCGACCGACCTCTCAAACCGTAAGCAACAAGCATTGAGGCTTATCATACCAATGGCGTCTGTACAGACACCATGGACCTCAATCCTGCTGCAGGAGAAACCTGGATTGCACGAGTACAACCATGCTCTGTCGAATGTCGAAAAGTACTACACTCGCTTGCATCGAGCCATGCAAGATGGATCCATCCACGACCAGCTAGTTCTCAACCCTAACCAGACACACTCACGCCTGCTGAGATCCTTCGAAATATTGCGAGGCAAACAGCTCCCAGGCCCTGTTGCTGAAGAGATCTTCAAAGCTATGGTCCTCCCATTCATTCATGGCAATATCTTCTCACCATCACAAATGATCCAACTCGTTGGATCAGCGCTCCCTCTCATAATAAAACAACACTCTCCATTTTTGCGAGACCTCGTCAACACCCTCCTCTCATCACAGGGATTGTTTGATCACCTGGTGACCGATGAGAGATACACAGTGATTTTGAAGGAATGGCTGCTGTCCAAAAAAAACCACCTTCCTCTTGCTCTCATCAGGCAGATTGGAGACAGGCTAACTGCCATGTGCAATGACTGCTCCGCTAACCATGGAACGGAATCGATCGTCGATAGTTGGGGCATTGCACAAAAGCTGGTGGAATCTGTCAGCTCGCTCATTAACACGTCGTACAAAGAAGAGCTGAAGCGAACAAAAGTGGAGAATCTGCCTCCTCTGGAATCAATGAAGCTATTCACTCGGGACGACAAAAAATCGACTCCAGCTCAAAAAGGCACTAAAAGACAATTCAAGATCTCGGATGAGATCCTCATGCAGATGAACCACTTCAACATCCCACCACCGTTGTCCGCTCGAGCTCTCACCCATGCCGCGGAGCATCTTCAAAACGAGATAATTCCGTCACTCATGCGCTCTGCCCTGGAAAGCTTCCCATGCAGAATCTGTTTGGATAGGCTCACTACCGGGAGCCTTACAGGAACTCTGGGCAGCTCAACAGACCTGCCTTTGGATCGAACTACAGCACCGGGAAAAGCCCAAGACATTTTCGGAAAAAGAGTCGGTCTTTGGAAGGTTTTGCTATCTGACGTCGCTTTCAAGAATGCAAAAAAACTGGTCCACGGAGGTAAGTCTAGCTGATTACCTGTTTGCCTCTAGTCTATGCAATTCGGCCGTTTCTAATCGTATCTAGGTGACTTTGACGGCGTAGAACAAAAGCTCAGAGATTTAGCAAGCGGCGAATGGAAAGGCAAAGATCTCTCTCGTCGCGTAGGATCTACACAGCAGAAGAAAAGAATGCAAGTTCCAATTCTAGAAGTGAGCGCTTCTGCGATTGTGTCAATCTTGTGGCAGGTCGATATCGGCTTCTACGATGAGCTTCCATGGGTACAGCAGCAGATTGTCAAAGGTAAGTGTCTTCAAACCATCTCATCAAGACTTGCGGATATATGCTAAATTTGGCAGTTTGGCAAATCGTGACCTCGGAAGAGGAGGTGTGTTTCTGAATCAAACAATATGAAACGTCTGCTAAATTGGTTCTACAGCTGCAAACTGCCATCGAGCAAATACTTTTGGTCCAGGAATCCTATACCCTGGAGCTTGTTCAGCTCTGTTTGAGACGTCCCGTTCAGCAATCCGATGGAACTTGGACGCCACAGCGGTTCGGAAATGTGAAAGAGACTGGGTCTAATAAGATGAAATCCATTGCTTCCTCCAAGGTAGCCCCAGCTCTGATTGAGATGACAAGTATGAGTTTATCCCCCTCAATTTTATCCCAACCCGTATGAATTGTAAGCTGATCATGAGTTTCGAGACAAATTTTACAATCTCACGGAGCCCTTTTTGAAGTCGATGGTTGATGAAAAGGACACGGAGGAGTTTCCATTTGATCTCTCACCTGAAGAATTAGAGATTGTGAAGCACTTCAGCACATCAAGCTTGATTCTAGGACGAAGCGGTACAGGAAAAACTACCTGTCTGTTGTTTAAGATGCTTGCCAAGCACAAAGCAAGACAATCAGACTCCGATGAGCAGCAAGCTCGACAGGTACGCCTCTCTCTCTTCTCACGATATCGGATGAAAAGCTGACACGAATAGCTTCTCTTGACGCGGTCCTCCTATCTGGCTTCAAAGCTTCAAACATACGCCAAAAGCCTGATAGACGCTCAGTCCCAGGCTTTATTGACTGAAGAGGATGTCGACTCTGATTTGAAACCGACTTCGTTCTTTGCCTTAAAGGATTGGCATTTTCCAGTTGTCTGCACTTACGATGAATTTCTTGGGCTTCTGGAGAACACAATCAGGTTTGAACATCTACAATGCCAAGCTTTCAGAGACGTCTCTGCTAACTTGATGTAGACTGGCTGATCGAAAAGACTTCCTAAGAGACATCAATCCCAACAAGACAAAGGCTCTGGACCCACAGGGAGGAGAGAAGCCACAGGTGATTGACTTCAGTATTTTCAAAACAGAATATTGGGGCTCTCTAAGTGGATTAGCTCCACAATCCTGCTCTCCAGAGCTCCTATTTGCAGAGATTATGGGCGTCATTAAAGGTTCTAGCATCACTGCAAAAAGCCTGAAGCCGTTATACCGTGCAGAATACGTCAAGAAGAACTCGAAAGCTTCTCCCGCCTTTACCTCTGAGACAGAGCGCGAGAAGGTCTTTGGAGCATTCGAACGCTATGAAAAGCAAAAGAAACTTCGCAAGGAGATTGACGAGCTGGATCGTGTCAGTGCCCTTCTGAGGTCCCTGAGAGATAACAAAGTTCTAGCTGAGCAGATCCAGCGCTGCTTTGAGGAGATCTATGTCGATGGTGGGTTACGTTTCAAATATTCGAGCGCAAAGTACTGACCATTTGTTTAGAAATTCAAGACTTGCGTTGTCTCGACATTGTACTGCTTTTAGGCTGCCTCAGTGACGCCCGTGGGATTCACCTTGGTAAGGTCCCCAAATATTGATCCGCGAGCTTAATCAACTAACAGAACCTAGCTGGTGATACTGCTCAGTGCATATCAAAAGATTCGGTTTTCCGATTCCCCGAGATTAAGGCTTTGTTCTACGAACATTACGAAGTCATTGCCAATCAACTAAATCAGCCGTCATTTGCCAAGCCTGTCCAATTCTCTCTGGCTAAGAATTATCGCTCGCACCAGGGCATTCTAAGCTTTGCATCATGGGTGATGCAGTTACTCTGGCATGGTATGAAAGATTGCAAAGATCAGAATTGAGTCTATCTAACTATTTATTTATAGGATTCCCGGAAACAATTGACAAATTGGATCCAGAGATTGGCCAGATTGGGGGACCGAAGCCAATTATCTTTGGTATGTCGCATCGCCGCATCGCCACATTGGCATTCAGCTACTAACATTTGTCACAGCGGGTTTTAACTCCTCGATTCTTTCTGCCAAGATGATAGGCCTAGTCAAGCTTAACGACAAGGTCGCCGATTTTGGCGCCGAGCAAGTCATCCTTGTCCGAGATGATGCATCAAAGGACAAACTGCAAACCCAAATTGGCGAGATTGCCCTTGTTTTGACAATCATAGAAAGCAAGGGTATGGAGTTTGATGATGTCTTGGTGTATGACTTCTTCGGCAGCAGTGGGCTTGGCAGTAGCTACCGGTGCCTTTACATGCTTGTTCACCCAGCACGAGCGCAGTTTGATTCTCAAAAACATGCAGTAAGTACTTCATGAAATAACCAGCCTGTTATGATTGCTAACATGTCGAAATTAGGCCTTATGCTCCGAACTCAAGGTATATCTATTCCTTTGTTTATTCATTTTCTTGCTAACAATGACAACCAGTCACTGTATGTTGCTGTTACTCGAGCGAGAAAGCAACTTTGGTTTATGGAAACCCAAGAGAACAGCGTTGATCCCATTATTCAAACCCTCTCACATAGTAACAGTCTCGAGCTTGCTGAAGTTGTGAAGCAGAAAGACCCTGACGTAAGTCACCTTTTAATCCAAGTGGCTCGCATACTAATTTCTCGCAGGTTGCAGCAAAGGTCATGGTTCTGCGGGCCGGCGGCTCGGTAGACCCAGAGAGGTGGCTCAAGAGAGCAGCACATCTTCTCCATCGAAAGAGCTTTGCAGAGGTACTATACTGTTTGACAACCGGAGGAGATCTTCGTGCTAATAAAAGTTTAACAGGCATTATTCTGCTACAAGAAGGCCAATGATCCTCGAGGAATGACACAATCACAGGCGTGTTTGCATGAGCAAGAAGGAAGATCTCACCGAGCAGCTGGAAACACTGAAGAATTCACAGCGTGCTATGAAAAGGCAATCGTTCTTTTCCTTGAGATCGGTTTTATTACCGAAGCGGCGTCATGTTATGAGGGACTTGCGCAGTTCGACAAAGTTGCAGGTTTGTTTTTCAATCGCGTCGAGTTTGAGGAATACTAACCTCTCTCCTAGAAATCTGGAAAGATCGCGAGCAATATGAAAAGGCAGCATCTTTCTATGAGAAAGGCAAGCTTTTCACCGAAGCCTCGGGGTGTTATCATTCTTGTGGTCAATACGAGGCCGCAATCGAGGTCTTGCGTCGCGGAGACCAGTTCGATGAACTTGTTACCTATGCCAACAGGTCTTTACTTCTTATTATTTTCTACATTGGTTACGAGATATTGACTCTATATAGGAACCGCGAGTACCTCAGCGAGTCCATCTTGCTTCGTTACTCAAGACTCTGCAATATCTTGCTGAAGCAGGGACGTGTCTCTGTCAGTCTGCGGGCGATAACCATCAACATGCTTGGATCAGATGTGTCCAAGATTGCTTTTTTCAAAGAGTTCGAAATGTGGGACCAGCTGCGTGCGCTCTATTCGTCAAAATCCAGATGGTTCGAGTACTACGATCTATCAGTGGCTGTTGGTGACATACCTGCGGCGATAAACACAATGCTCGTCCACAAATTGATATCAGTGGTCGACAAGCCAGTTGTTGAGAAGCTGTTCAATTACTCTATGGTTGAAGTCTTGTATGCGCATAGGGACATAATTCCGAGCAACCGTGAGCGAGACGGGCTACTGAAATCAGTCAAATCAACTTACCTCGAAAAACTTGGGGCCCAGTGGAAAACGATCTTGCTGTTGATCGAAGAATTTGAGAATATGGATTCACCCGCTTCAGTCAAAAACCTGGACAAAGGTCTTCTGAAAGATATCTTCTGTCTTTTTGTATGTTTCAATCTTGCTCTCACTTGTGAGCAGTGAGCTAATCATTTTCAGGTGATCGCTTTTGAGCCGTTAGTGTTCACCAAGCAGAAAGCCGAACAACTTCCAATGGATATTGTCATCCGAGTTGGAAAGCTGCTGCAAGACTTCTATGCTCGGAACCGTTACTCCCTTACTTGCCTGGCAATGATTTGCGGCATTTTTACCAACCCAAAACAAGAGAATCAGACGATCTTGCTCCACTGGTCTCCGCTGAGGACTAACACAGCAACAGCTCTTGATGAATCTTCCTTCGAGAACTTGCTTGACTTAGCGAAAGACTTCATTCAAGAGAAGTTTGCCGCAGCAATTACTGAATTCCATGAAAACGCATACAGTCTCATGAAGAAGGAATTTCCGGCGACATGTTTCCAACAGCTTTACAAGGGTAAGCAATACTCACTGATGCCCTCGTTTCAGGATCTCTAACAATTTGGATCAGGATTTTGTTCGAAGCTTAAAGTCAATGAATGCTTCTGGGGCCATGAGAAGCCTACTGCCGAATTCGCTATTGCGAAGTTGAATGTGAGTTAAACACCAAGAAGAAATATGTGATCAACTAACAATTATCTCCCGCAGTGCCTTCTCATCATTGCTGAGGTTTTTGCGCGGCTCACGCCTATTTACTATCAAAGAATCATGGGTGAGGCTTTCAGCAAACCATTTCTGGGTCGTAGTAAGTGGTCGGTCCAATCTCGTCATACGCTCCAGATCTAACTTACTGTAGGGAGAAATTGGATGCAACACATCCAGCAGGAGCTGGTGATAGTCACTTCACTGGAGCAGTCCTCCACGGCAATCGCAAATTTACGTGCCAACTTGCAAAGCAATCCAGAGTTTGCTGCAACCGCATACTGCCTCGAAGAGTTGCTCTTCTATCGCATGGACAAAGAATGGGGCTCGATGAGCAGTCTGAGCTCTTCTCTAGAGAAGGTGCAAGAAGCTCAAGTTCTCGGTATTATAAACTCCTTCTGAAATATCAAAAACTGACTCTAATGCTCAATCTAAATTTGCAGGTCCTCAACCAGCCACACGTTTTCAGCGAGCACTTGTTCTAAACATGGATCGTAGTATGCCACCACGCCCTAGAAGGTCGGGCCACCCGCTCGCGCTGCCTTTCACGACTTTGAATGCTGCTGAGAGGATCCGGTCAGCGGTGGGAAGACGCCACGGTCAAGACTTTGTAAGACATTATCTAACCCACATAGACTACCGAGCTACACTAACATTTTCATAGCACAACGGTGTCAATACATTTCTCCAATGTCTTGAGAAAACACCCAAATCCTCCCTTGGATCGCTCCATGCTGTTCTGTCTGTGCTCGAGTTTGCAGCTACGTACATTGTATGTTTCCAAATCTCGGCGATGATATAACAAGTTACTAATATTGTGCAGCTTTGTATCGCCAATCCAGGAAGGGGCATCGTAGTTCCATGGTCCTGGGCCTTGCAGCATCTTTCGACGATTATGCAATCTCCCGCTAAAGACTATACGTTCAAGGACAGAGAGATCCGAGTGCACACAACCGACTTGATGAACATTGTCGTCAACTTCTGCAACCTCATGGAACAGGTTGAAAATGCCCTTAGCAACGGCACTCTCAGATTCGAAGGAATGGGACGCAATAGCTTTCCAATTTCTATTATCAAACGGCGCTGCACTGAGCTTCTGACGACCGTGAATCTCAACCTGAACTATTGGCCCAAGCAGCCGATTGGCTTTAAGGAGATGGAGAAGGTGGCCAACAAGGTATGTGTTTCTGCTTGTGGAGAGCTTTCATGAAACAAGCCTGACTGGTGGTATAAAAAAAATAGACCCTTCGATCCCTTATTCCACCGGGAATGGCACTGGAATTTTCCAACAGTGATAGGTTCCGACAAAGTTGCATCCGCGAGTATGCAGCCTACAACCACAAAGACGAGCTGTGTGTCATTGCGCTTGATGACAGAAAGTCTGCTCCTCTATTCCTGCGGTCCTTCATACAAGGCAACGCGAAATTCGCCCAGCTAAGTGATATCTTGCGGGTGTCACGCATTGCCGAGAACCCATTATCGATGGGTTTGGGAGAGGATTGGCAAGTTGAGGAATACACCGGCTACGAGCTTGACATGATCACGAATCTTCAGCGACGCTGGCGACAGGTGATGAAAATCCTCGAGAACAACCGCCGCAGGGCACAAAACCGCGAGGGCAAACTTATCCAGCACTTCCATGAAATGTGCACGATACGGATGAGCCTTCTTCCCGCAGCCGCTTGGTCAACTCGGGATAAAATACATATGCGCAAGGTGATCTTTACCGATTGTATGAATATCACCATGTGTCTTAATGGTGTTTTGGCTAGCTTCCGACAGCTGAAGGACCGGTGGAGGCAGCAATTCGACAGCAATTGGTCCACCGCGAAGCTAGAGGAGCTCTCTGTCATTCGCGGTCGAATTTTCCCGATCGACGGGCAGCTCGAGTACATCGTTGAGCACTGGTCTCCCAAGGGCATTGAGGAGGGTATGATGACCGTTCAGGCTGAGAAACTGGGTATCTCGGCCCGTGAGGCCCAGCGCGCTCTCTGGGCTGTTCAGCGCGAGATTGAAATCATTCAATATCAGGTTGACATTATTGCGAAGAGTGCTGACCGGTAAGGGGGTTTTCCTTTCCATTGACCAGCGGAGGCTTGACAACGAAAATCTACAAAAACATTTGAAAATACAAAATGTCAGCAAAAAAAGTTAACCGGGGATGAGCTCTGTGGAAGGATATTGCCGAATTTCTGAATATCTCGCTTCTGATCATTTTATGTCTAGACGAGATACGATTTACGATTGTATGAAGTGAAATGTATGAGATATTGTTTACATACTTCGTAATGGATACTTGTCTGCGTACTGTGTAACAATGTATTTCCTGTTCGAAGATAAATCGTACATTATGTGTCCACTGCTTCTTGGACGAATAATGTAAAGCATAGATGGGTATTGGCAAGATGCGGCACATCCCTAGAGCCACTCAGTGTCTTGCCAAGAGACCAAACAGCAGCTCCGTCCGAGTCCAATACTCAGTTGCAAGCTTCTTAATAGTCTTCACAGTCTCCGCACTAGAACCAGAGCTCTTCTGAGCACGATCGACGACACCAGCCAGCTGATTTTGCTCGCCAAGCATCTGAGACAGATACAGAGAGTCGAAGAAGAGCTGAACCTTCCAGCCACGCAGAGATTCGACTTGATCTGGATCCGGGCTGTGGGTCTCTGGTTTCTCCGGGATCTCATCTTCCTTGTCCTTATCTCCTTTGGCAGCAGGTTGACCATCCTTGGTCTCAGTCTTGTTAGGCGCATCTTCGCTATCGAGATCATCCAAAGCAGATAAGATAGCCGCCCCAAGTTTCGTTTTCAATTCCTGCTTCAATGCCTGCACAGTGGACGGATCCCACAGGTCCAATCCACAAGTATCCATCGAGGAAGTGAGACGACGCAGGAGCTTGAAGCTCGAAGCCGAGGGCTGAACTGGGATGGCAGGCTCGCCTTCCCAGAGTGATCTGCCGGGCACGGTCTTAGCTTTGCCTGTCTGGGGGTTGGTCTTCGGGGACGGAATCAAGCTCAGCGATCCAGCCTTAGCGACTACTTCTGCTGCAAGCAACTTCTGTAGATCAGGGACGATTTCGCTCGAAAATACAAAGTCTCCAGATACAAAGTCAGCGGGGATATCGCGCCGGACGAGTCGTATAAGTCTCAATAGGAAAGTGGCTTTTTCGCTTGAATGTGAGGAGTTGAATGACTGGAAAGCGGTGCTGAATGATGTCTGAAGACTGGTGAATGCGTTGCGAACGGCAGAGTGGAGAGAACCAGATAGGTGTCGGGGGTCATCTTCATTGAGCCGGGGTGTGATGTCGATATCTTCATCTTCGACTTCACCTCCGACGAGAATGTCTGTCCATCGCGTGCGGCGTAGAGAGTCGATGGATTCGTTCACTTCTTGGATTGAGGCCAGCCATGCTTGATACGTCATAAGGACGGTAGAGATGTCTTCATCACGGCCCAATAATCTATCTGCTACAGTTTGTTTGAATCTCTGGGCGCCGCTCGTGTATTCTGCGGTAATAAGATCGGCATCCCACAGAGATCCGACGGGGTTGTGCTCGGTGTTCTCCCAGTCTGATATTAGAGATGAAACTTGAGTACCAACTTCGCCTAGGCTTTGTGCTTTCACATTCAGGATTCTGGTAAGCTGGTCATTGAAAATATTTCGAAGACTTTCGAGGACATCCACTGAGCTGTGAATGATAGTCGAGCCCCAGGATGACAGCCATAATTCCACGGTCTCTGAACGGAGCAAGAGGAGCTCGGAGAAATCGGTGCTGTGGGCCAAGCTCTTTTGGCAGCCTTCGGAGAATTTCTTGAAAGCCCGGAGTGACCATTCCTTAGTCGATTGCAAGCCCTCTGTTCTGTTCAGTTCGCTGAGCTTGATCCAGGGGGTGAAATTTTTGACCTCTGGAGCTACCCAGCGGCCAAGAACTTCAACCTCCAGCCCATCTAGACTCTGAATCTCTGGGTCGGCGAGGAGAGGTCGAGCTTTAAGCTTCGAGAGCACATCTGGAAATTGACGGGATCGCAGGACCTTTGAGGCATGAAGTGTCCGAACAAACAGCTGGAGGGCTCTGGGGATGTTCTCACGAGACACATCCAACTGGCTAACAATGACGTCCAGGCGCACTTTGTGGAAATGATCGATCGCATCGTCAGAAGAAGAGCTCGTTGCAAGGCAATAGGCAGCCAATGATTCAATAATAGTATCTTCTGTAGCGCTTGTAGAGGCAAGGCGTTTATCAATACGCTTGAGGAGTGTTCGCCGGAGAGACGCTAGCTGATTCCGGAGATCATCAATGAATGGGGGGAGTGACTCGTGTTGCGATAACGTCTTGTGTAGTAATCGGGAAACAACTAGAATCTTCGCAACCAACAGAAGCGAGCTGCGACGTCGCAAAAGCCGGCTGATAGAGGTTGTACAACGGTGAAGGAGAGAAAGCTGCGCTCCAAATGCGTGCTTCTCTGCGTCTATGCTCACAATATCAGCTACTGATTCCTGACTTCCTTCATGGCTAGTTTTCGTACCTTTCTCAGCATCACCAGTCTTAATTTGCCGGACATGAACATGCTTCCTTTCTATAAGTCGGGGGTTGCACCGGCGTCCAACATCAGCCAGAATAGATTCCACATCTTGAATGTCTCGGTTCATGGTCACAATCGTCTCAGCGGTTCCAACTAAGTCACGATATCGCGTGCTATAATCAAATTATATCATGATTAGCGAAGAAACAGCTACTCTGGCAAATCAAACACCTACCCCACGAGAGCTCGGAGCTTCTCCTTATTGCTCGCGATGTCCCGGCGCAGCTCCTGTTCCACACGGCGTACCGTAGGAATTGGGTATTGGAATGCATCGTGCCATGACTTCAAGCTCTGAGGATCAGGTGCCTCAGGAGCCATGCTGGCGGGGTTTGTGATGATACCGTTGGTTTATAGAGAACAAGTAATCCATGCGACACGGATGCCTGAGCGCCTTAGACTCCCCTGGATTCTCGGTCTTATCGTTATCGTCACATGATGGCAGAAAAAGTTCCCCGCCACCGAGGGGAAATCGCTCGTCCGGACATCGTCAACGGTCTTATATTTTACATAAACAATATCCAATATGCCGTTGCTTGAGTCGGATGCTGCCATGGCAGAGTCCTCATCCAATGATCTCCCAGATCGCCTCCCTTTCCCACCCACCACATACTCCCATATCCTGCATTGCTCTTATCATGATTGGCACCCGCGGTAAGCTTCCATATATGACTCAACACCGAACATATCTGACCGGAGTTCTAGGTACCGTACACTTGCTCCCAAGTCACGCGTTATTCCCTTGAGCCCTGCTTTTGTTGAATACCTTCGCTCCGACGGCATCGTTCTTCCACCCGAAACCGTCGCTCCAACCGATGATGATAACCTGGACACATTCTCCGATTCGGGCGAGGAGGAACCCGATCCATCTACAGAGTGGCAAGATATTCACACTCAGATCAAGAATACAATCTCTGATCTCGGTGGTATTGTCACACCTAAATTAAACTGGAGTGCTCCCAAAGATGCAGCATTCATGGCAGCCACAAACGACACCCAATGCCGTTCTCCGAATGACATCTACCTCCTCCTGAAAAGCAGCGACTTCATCACTCATGATTTAGATCATCCCTTTGACGACTGCGTACCGGATACTGCCACGGATGAACCTACACCATCCACCGTTGACTCACTGTTGCCGGATGTGCCGTATTCCCTGGTTCTCCGCAAATATGTCAACTTCAACCCTTCACTCGAATTCCGTTGCTTTGTGCGCAACCGCGTCCTTCTATGCATCACCCAGCGCGATCAAAACCATTTTGACTTCCTCTTCCCAATGCGTGATATGCTCCGGTCTCGGGTCCAATCATTCTTCGATGAGAAGCTCAAAGACACATTTCCCGAATCCAACTTCGTATTCGACGTGTACATCCCCGCACCACACCAGCGTGTCTGGTTGATTGATATCAATCCGTGGGCGCAGCGTACCGACCCGTTGCTGTACAGTTGGTTGGAGATTCTCCGAATGAAGGATCCGATTGGTGTGCAGGAGGAAGAAGATGATGGAGCCGAAGAGTTTGTGAGAATTTCGCTCCATGATGGTAAGATCATCTCTACCGGCACAGCGGAAGAGCTCGAGAAAGAAGATGATCTAGATTCTTCCGACTCGGAAGAAGAACATGAGGGTGCCGAAGGAGATGACGAACAAGCCCCCTTCCTTCCAGAATTCCGTCTCATCAAGAAGGATGATCCAGAGGCGTACGCATTCAGCTCCACTCAGTATTCGGCTCACAAGGTGCCGAAGGAGCTGGTTGATGCTTCGCTTGAGGGGCCTGGCGGTATGAGTGAATTTATGGGCCAGTGGCATGAAATCTTGAAGAAGCAGGAGCAAGAGGATCGGGATGCTGGCAGTGACTCTGAATAAAACAATCTCTGCTCAAAGCGCTGAGTGAGATAAAAGCATGGATTTTTGGTCTAATGGCGTTTGACTAGAGCAGGGAAATGATTATGGGAATTCCAAGGTTGCATCATGCATTACAGGTCAATATACGCATTGGCAATGAATAAAAACCAACATGTTTGTCACCCTGGTCTACAGTAGTCACAATCACAAAAATCTCTCAGCATGTATAAGAGACAAAAGTTGTTTACTATATCATATCAAAAAACATGGTGGTTTGATTGAATGGTTGCACTCTTCTGATGTTATGTTTGTTTCTTTTGAACTTCGTCTTAAATATCAAGATAACGTATCAAACGACATAACCCCCCTGAATGGGTATACCTAAAAAAAAGACCCCGAAAAGGTATGCATATACCAAAGTGAGGCCGTAGAAGAGGCAGCCGTAGTCTCTGATAACTATATACAAAGGTACCATCCAGCAACTAAAGCTTATGTCTCTTCTCACCGGATGCCAACCTCCGGAACTCTTCCTGCGGGATTCCCTTCATAAAGCGCTCAAGGCCCATATATGCCTCAATACCATTCTGGCGATCCAAAAGCTCCCTCTCAGGCCGTCTTACCAGCTCCTTAATCTTCAACAGACTAGACTGGTTCAAGTGTGTACCAAGACGATCATCAACCTCCTCAAGCACCTTCTTCAAGAACCCATCCGAGTCATCTTTCTTCCCAGACTCCGGCTCAATAACCTTATTGACAAAGCCAGTCGAAACAAGCTCATCGCAGGTAATCCGCTTGCTCATGATGAGCGCCTCATTCGCCTTGGCAATTCCGAGGCGCTCGACGAAGGCGCGGCTGGCGCCGCCTTCGGCAACAAGACCGAGCGAGGAGAACGGAGTCAGGATGAATGTGTGCGGGGCAGCATAGATGAAGTCAGCGTGCGCGACTAGTGCGGCTGAGAGGCCGACAGCAGGCCCGTTCAAGGCGACGATGAGGATCTTGGAGTGGTTGTAGAAGGTGCGGGTGACGTCGACATTATTTGCGACAAAGCCCTTGACCAGCTCACGACGGACGTTTGAGCTGAGATTGCTACCGCCAGAATGTATGCTTGTTACATCGGCTCCGCTGAGAAGACACGGGTGTTAGGTATAATAAATCTTGTCAAGTTTCCTTTTTGGGATATAGTTGCGGGATGTTTGGGGCTGGGGTGTGGCTTGTGGATGACATACGCGGAGAAGAAACGGCCGGTTCCAGTCAGGACTGTGATAAAGATATCCTCTCGTGAGTCAATCTCGCGTAGACGCTCGCCTAGAAGGTAGTACAGATCACCATTGAGGGCGTTTAGCTTGTCGGGGCGGTTCAGCGTCACGATCGCTACGCGATCTTGGTAGGTAACGGTAATGATTTGCTCGTTCGACATTGTTACTGTATATTTTGGAATAAAACCGTTCAATGGAATACAAAGTGAGACTGGAATTCAATGGTTTATTAGTCGTCTCTACATTAGGCTATCCGGATACAAAGTGAGATTGCGGGGAGCCGAGGCCCGCGGTGAACTAAATATTGGGGCCTGAGGCAAACGTAAAAAGACTGTTTGGCTTGTTTGCTCAATTTCAAGTCATCACACCCGTGACTGATCCAAAGCCCATGGGACCATTCGCCGATTGAAGGTCAACCTACACATTATTATTGCTGCTCTCTGTCTGCTGGAATCGGGGATATTACCAACTGACCACATCTCAACGATAACATTGAACTTCAATCCACAATTTTAGCAATATCTGAAACCCCAACATCCCGAGGGAAAAAAAGCAACGCATCAAACCCATACAATGTCGCAAATCTTCCGCAAGTTGCAGGGAGGCAACCTCGAAGTCCTCAAGGTGCGTAGCTGACAAGCAGGTCTCCTAGGCGGGAAATACCAGCTCCCACCTCCCACCGACTGTTCTTAGGATTAACGGAGTCCATATAGTTTGGGATGTACGTCCTCTTCCCCATCGGCTGGATGTACTATTTCGGTACCAACCTGGACGACCGCTTTGCCACAAAGAACTTCTGGCCCACTGCTGAGCAATCGCACAAGATCCCGTTGGACAAGGCCGAGATTGACCAGGAATTGGCACGTATGCGCATGGTGGATGCCATGAATCGGGAGCGGAGACAAGCGGCGGAGGCACAGGCCCAAGCACAGGCGCAAGCGCAGGCACAGCTCCAGGCAACGCAGAGTGAGCAATGAGGCTGCAATGAGCGGGCATGATTGCGAGAGGCTAGTGGCGTGGTCGGGAACACGACATGTCCTCGTTATCTAAGTCACCGGGGGGAAGGGCCTGGGAAAGGAGCCGCTATGTTCCCCTCTCTCCTTTGGGGGATTGACAATGACCGAGGACAAGATTGGCATCGGCCTGGGGGCTTACACATGTGCTGGTGATGGGTTTACTTGTACAACACTCTGCTCTGGGCACAAAGGCGTTTTGGGGTTTTCATCTTATATGTTGCATTATTCACCATCGTATTGCTTTTTTCTCTACCATCTATCGTCTACATTTCCTCTACATCATTCTGGAAAGTATGCAAATATCAACTTCATGATCACGTTCCAATGATAACACAAACTGGTATCAATCGACCACATAACTCTGCCGGAAAAAGGCATATCTATACACAGTGTGGTGCGAATGACCCCCAAAAAAGAAAAGATAAGAATTAATAATAATGTAATCCGCCGCACCGCGACAATGCAAGTCATAGGAATGTCAAGTTCCAATAACACAAGAACGCCAGCCGACAGAAAGAGGGGATATGAGGTTCCCTTGGATATGATATATCTCAGGTATTAAACAGTTCTCTTGGCAATAGAGAATGCAAATGCAACCATTATGCGTGTCGGGCGTTTATTCACAGTTCAGCTATGCGCTCGGTCGAGGTGGCAGCGGCATTTTTTGCCGTCTCGTACATCATGTCCCCGATTTGTGTGGCTACGCCATTTTCGCCAAAAACTGAGCTAATTGACAACCGGCCGGAGCTGAACAGGCGCTCGCCGGCCCAGTAGTAGTAGAGGCGACCGTAGATAGCGCGGAGGTGGTCGGGGAGGTAGATGTAAGTGCCCATGGCAATCATGCCGACGAGCCCAAGGAGGAGCGTGTCTGGATAGGTAATTAAACATCAGCATGGAGTACTAAGAGGATTTTGGACAGGAGAGAGGCGCAACGTACTGAAGATGAATTTCTCGATCGGAGTAAGCATGTAGAGGGAGAAGGTCACCTCATACTGGTAGACCTTCAATCGCATCCAGCGGAACAGGCTAGAAACAGCCCAGATAATGAAGTCCATAGTTGCGGGGGAGTCAAAAATATTGTAGGAAGCTCCAGTCTTTCGTTGCGTCTTGTGGCGTGTGGCGTGGTTCGTTCAAATTTTTTTCTTTTCACTATGTACCGCCGAGGACAAACGAGATAAGCAGATCCCAGAGACAGTCGTATGCAACACTGGCACTTTATGTACGTCTGGCCGGATCGTAGTGTTGTGAAGCGAAAAAGTGAGCGATGGTGTTCCAAATCAACACGGCTCGTGAAGTGTTGAGGTGACGTCGCGGAGACGTAAGCGATTGGGGGATATTCGTTACAATGAGGAAGAGCGTATGGACACGGAGACGTTGAGGTGGATTGACGATAGAAGTAAAGAAGAGAGGGCGGATAAGAGTTCGTGAAGCTGGGGCAACTGCAAAACCCTTCCCCTTTCCGTGTTTGCCGCGAGAGTTTGTACCCAGTACACATGTTTACACCTGCTTCGCGCCTGAATTTCAAGTACACAGTACTTTGTGTTTCAGAGTGTACAATTTGTACAATTCATATGCCACATTTGATAGTATAATTCAACACATATCTATATCCTTTATATCTCCTCGATACATCCACCCATTTTTGTCATTGGTCTCAGTTGTACGGAGTACTTGTATCAAGCCTTTATAGGCTACAATAGCGTAGATTTGCTAATAACCCCATATAAACATCAAAACAAGAACATGTACCTAATGGCCTGGAACTTCCATTGACCTAAACTACCAAGCTTTTAGGCTTTGGGTCAGAAACCAACCCAAAAGAGCCAAAAGAAAATAATGCGCCTGCGCATACTCCAAGCTTATCTCTTATCGCAAACCTCGGAGTAACTTCAACCTTCAACAAACCACAGCACAAACAAAAGCAATGCTCTCTCGTTTACACTGGTGGACATCGTCACGAATAGTGGCAGCCCCGGTGCGACTCTTCAGCCAAACCCCCATCGCCCCCGCAAAACCCCTCCCCCCACGGCTCAAGATCAACGATGCCGACGTATCAATATCCTACCTAAAAGGCACCGGGCCTGGAGGACAGAAGATTGTACGTCCCAAGCCCCAATCGCATTCCCAGGCTATGCGCTCCCTCCCCTGTCTCTTCCCAGAGCCCGCCACGATCCCCAACCAGCAAAACAGAACTAACAAAACCTAGAACAAAACCAATTCAGCCGTCCAACTCATCCACAAACCCAGCGGGGTGGTAGTCAAATGCCAAGCGACGCGCTCACAGTCGCAGAACGCAAAAATTGCACGCTCGCTACTCGCCGATAGAGTCGAAGCGCAAGAGAAGGGGGATAAAAGCCGGGTCGCGATTAAGGCCGCAGCGGCAAAGAAGAAGAAGGCTAGTAAGATGAAGAAGACGAGGAGAAAGTATCGAGAGCTTGGGGAAGCGGGCAAGGTGGAAGAAATTGATGAGGAGGAAGAGGATGAAATTGAGATTATGTGGGATGATGATGTAAAGGAAGAGGGAGAAAATAAAGAGAGTACACCAGACGTTGCAGATGTGTCTAAACCCTCTGGAGAATCCGGAAAAAAGACGGAGGCTACATCGGGGGTTGGAAATGAGTCTGAATCCTCTGGAGAGTCTGGAAAGAGTACATGATGTGAGCTTCATGCTGTTGCATGTGTTTTGGGATTTTGTGAAGTAGGTCTACTGCATTGGTGTTTGAGCGTTTACTTTGAGAGATCTACAATATCATGGATGTTCTTCTAATGGAAAATCAAACAAGCATTTATTTCATGGATCTAGTGTCTCATCGCAACATGCATATGGTGTAGTGGGTAATTGGGAAATGTGATTGCATTGCTCTCAAGGAGAAAACAAACACACGTAGGCTGAACTTTTTTAGTTTTTTGTGGAACAGAAGGGGGTCATAGCAAAGCAACTAAGAAATGTAATTTGCCAGGACAGTCTTTGACTGGTCGTCAAGGCGCTCCTGGGCGAATTGTGAAATGCGGCCATTCTGCTTCTTGTCAGCCTCCTTCAGGTATGAGCCCACCCAAGCCTTGAGGTCGGCGCCAGTTTCGGGCCACGGGTCCTTCTGCTGGACACGGATGGTGTTCAGAGGAGTAAACCCAACACCAAAGGACATGTCTTCGATGTCTGCATCGTTAATGAGATCATCCCTGCTGGCAGGCAGCGGCGGGAGTTCGAGGAGCTTGAGCAAGGCGGTGCAGGTGAAGCCCCATCCCTTCTGGCTGTAACGAGTGGCAAAGGCCTCCGAGTTGGCAAGGGTCTTGGTGAAGGAAATGATAGCTGTCTTGCGATCCAATGGCCGGGCAAGCTTCTGGGTTTCAGGCAGGATGACATTGACGTAGATGGGGGTGAAGAGTCTAGGCATAAATTAGCATATGAGCGATTTGCACAAGGTGATGATACATACCCCTCTTGTACCTTGTCAGTGACCTGGATGACAAAGTCCGCGCTGTAGCCCTTGTTGTCCTGGGCCGAGATAAAGTGGAAGAAGCGGATGAAGCGAAGAGTCAGGTTCTCTGTCTTTGAGTTCTGCAGGCGTTGAAGAATGATCTGCATGATCATGACAAAGTAGTTCTCAAGGGCAGTTCTAGCGAAAGCGAAGTCAGATCATAGGCACTTGAATGCTTGGCATATGTGATACGTACGGCGGGAAACTAGCAACAACTGTCTCCAGGAGATCAAAGCCAAAGCTCTCATTAGTCTTGGTAGAAACTAGTTTTTGGAAGATACCAAGGATGGGCTCGATCTGGTTGTGTTCCATGATGAACTGCGAACCACGGGGGATGATCGAGGAAAGTAGCCGGACCAAGGCAGGAATATTTCCCTTCGAGTCCCACATAACGGGCATCAGGATAGGGCCAATAAGCTCCTGGTAGTAGGAGGGAAGGGTACCGGACGGGTTGGCCTCGAGCAGCGCCGCGAAAAGCTGGAAAACGTAGGGCATGAATTCTGAGATTTGTCAGTAAGGGGTCGTTCTGACAAGGATATCGACTTCGTTTTGATTTGACTTACCCTGCACGTCATTCTGGAGGACACCTGCGAATGGTGCATAAAGAGCCTGCTCGAGCTTGTCGGGATTAGCAGGAGCAGCAAATCTATCATGATGTCAGCTTCTAGCACTTGGTAACGAAAGGGGATATGGTGTAAGAACACACCGAATGAAGGCGCCCATGGCTTCAAAGTGGAAGTAGTAGAATCGAGGGTTACTTGGGTTCGCGCTGATGATATTGGTGATGTTAATGAAGCGCTGGAGGACGACATCAGTGAAAGGTACCACGCCCTCCTTGATGACAACCAAAACCCGCATCACGCAACGCATCAAGAACTCATTCTCTTGCACTTTTTCAGGAGCAGGATCACTCTGGATCAACTGGAAGATATGTTCGAGAAGATCCTTAGCAAGCGGGGTGATTTCAGTAGGTGGAATGACTGGCTGTCCTTGGCTGTCAGTGAGGAAAAGTACTCGCTCCAAAGCAATGGCAGCGTAAGTGTAGACGACAAAGTTCGACGACGCCAAGTGCTTCACCAGCACAGGGAGGACCTGCTGCCACTGTTCCTTGGTGATGATACTGCGGAAAGTGTACAGATACTTGATAGCGTCGACCTTCAGGATAGGGTGGACGCCATCCTCGTTGACCAGGTCCGCGGCGAGGTTCTGCTGGAAGTAATCCGTGATACTGACCAGCTGGTTGGTCGCAGTAACACCGTGCGAGGAGGTCGCGGTGCCCTTGGCGGCGATGGCGGAGTAAAGGTACGTCGCTGTGTCCTTGGCCTTCCAGTTGGATGAATCCTTGGCATACTCGGCCAGATAGTGCTGGGTATACTTGAGGACAACCTGGGTCACTGGCTCCTCGAATTTCTCTGCCAGTTTGCGAAGGAAATCAGTGGCAGCTCGGCGTCTGGTCTCGCTGTCAGATCCTTCCAAGTCCCGTCGAATGAACTCAATTGGCTCATCCTCGAAGAGTTCTTCGTCGGACTCGCGGAGGCTCACGTTCGGCAAAATGACCTTTTCGACAATCTGGCCTAGGGTTTCCTCGGCTTGGAAAGAAGCAGCATGCTCGGGCATACCTGCGACAGATGTCAAGAAGTGCAATGCCCGGCTGACTAAAATATCATACTTGGTCTCCTGACCGATGGTTGTGAGGAAGTTCCACGAGCTCCCAATGAACTGTCCAACGTGAGGCTGGAACACATCCATGTACTTCTGGACGTAGAGAGTCAAAGCCTCAAAGATTCCAGCACGAACATATTCTAACGGACCAGCCTCTGTATCGTCATCGGTGTGAAGTAATTGGTTATCATAGGTCAAGTATTTAAGGAAGATTGTGGCGATTCCGGAGATGTTGTCTTCGAACATGGGGGGAAGATCGTGGGAGGACAGGTCGTAGAACAGCTTGACCATCAGGTTGAGCTGATTGAATCCCTGGGTCAGGTTCTCTTTGTTGGTCTTGTTTTGCTCAAGATAGGTATCCAATGCCTATGGTTTGTTAGTATTCGGCCCACCGAAGCGAAAATGGGTATAAAGCTGAAGATACCTCAAACTGGGCCAGGAACGGAGTACCGAACTTGCCAAGAACGTGGTTGATCTCGGTATAGAGTGCATCGGACTGGAACAAAGGTCTCCATCTCTTGAAAATTGAGTGTGCAACTTGCAACACACCAATGTTGACGGTGGGGTTGCCGGGTGACAGCTTCGAGACGAGGTCCTAGAGAAACCAAATAATCAGAGATAGCATTACAATGCGTTGTTGAGTCGCAACTTACATCAACCAGGGTATCCCACCGCTCCCAGAAGTCACTGTCGGCGATCACACTAACAGCCTCGCCCAACTGGCTCTGAATCCCTGGCGGAACCGAGATCATCAAGGAGATCAACTCGCGCTTGAGAGTGGTAACTTCATCCTGTTGGAGCTTGTAGTTTCCATCTTCGTCGGTCCAGTTGCGCTTGATAAAGTTTTTGAAGCATAGAGCACTAGCAAGGCGTGTGTTGTAGGGTGTGGCCTCCGACGCGGTAATGTGAAGAAGCTGTAGCGAGAAACCGGGCTTCTGTTCTTCCTGACGAAGAGTAATCTCGGCTGAAAGAGGAAAAAAAACCACATCAGTTAACTCAATTTCCAGTATTGGAAAGTCAACTCTTATAACTCACCTGCCTTATTTTGCCTGGGGTCCAAGCTTGCCTCTAACAGAGCTCCAAGACCCTCCGCCATTTTGTTACGTGGGGTATCAACACAAGTGAGGGGGAAAGATGAGGAAAGAGAAAGAGAAAAAGATCGATGGAGACAGAAGGGAATTAAGTATTCAGGAGGTTCAAAGGGGAGCAGAAGTGTTGACAACCACAGAAGGAAAAAGATAAAAGATCCAATGCTCAAAGATAATAATGCGAGCGCTCAATAAATTGTAAGAACCCACATAAACACTGCAACTACGCTAACCCCGATAGGGTTAGGACGTCACATGCTTGAGCCTCTCTCTGCCTCAGGCATCACGTCTGATATTCTGAGCGCTTTTGCATGGAAATATAGAAAATAGTATGTATAATTTTAAGAGTAGTATTATGTATGTGGTAAATATTTTTATTTAATTCTCTATATTCATATGCTTTTCGTGACAAATACAAACTCCTGCGGAACCATAATTTGGAACCATTAATGCTTAGACAATAATGTTGCCAATGCCGTTAGCCAAGTCCATCTCCTTGGCCTGGGACAAAGCCTTAACCTGGTCGAAGCAGCCAGCTGCGGCGGAAAGGAATCCGAGGAATGGCTTGCTGGGTGCCAACACACGGGAAATGTACTCGGGGTGGAATTGAACACCCACGAACCAGGGGTGCTCCTTCAGCTCGACAATCTCCATGCGTTCACCCTTGTCATCCTTGCCGATGAAGTGAAGACCCGCAGCCTGGAGCTGATCAATATACTCGGGGTTAACTTCATAGCGGTGGCGGTGGCGCTCATCGATAGAAGTGCGGTCCAATCCGTAGAGAGCACGGAGCTTAGACCATTCGGAGTTCTCCTGGAAGAGGGTAGGACGGGAGCCAAGACGCATAGTACCGCCAAGGTTCACCTGGTCGATCTCAGGCATGTACACCACGATCGGGTGGGAGGTAAGCTCGTCAAGTTCAACCGAGTTGGCACCCTCGAGGCCACAGACGTTACGAGCGTATTCGATAACGGCGATCTGCATGCCCAGGCAAATACCAAGGTAAGGCTTGTTCTTGGTACGGGCGTGGTGGGCAGCGCGCATCATACCATTGGTGCCTCTGGTACCGAAGCCTCCTGGGACCAAGATTCCATGGGCAGTGTGGACATCATACCAGGCCTTGTGGTACTCCTTGGAGTTGGTCTCCTCCCACTCGGTTTCAAGGTGAGAGGCATCGACCCAAATGATGTTCAGCTTTCGGCGGGAAGCCATAGCCGCATGCTCCAGCGACTTGATGACAGACAAGTAAGAGTCGTGAAGACTGACATACTTTCCAACCAGAGCAATGTTGACAGTTTCAAATGTGTGCTCCTGCGCAGTCGTAAGGGTCTTCCACTGTTTCCAAGTGGACTGACCCTTGAGAAACTGAGTCTTAGAGATCTCGAGCTTCTTCATGTTGAGAAGTTCACCCAGAACACCAAGGAAACCTTGCTCCTCGAGAAGCAGAGGAACGTGGTAGGTTGAGCTGACATTGTGCACGCCAATCACCTGCTCTGTCTCGACCTGGCAGAACATAGCGATCTTATCGGTCGTGGCCTTGTCAAGGGGTTTCTCGCAACGGCATGCAATAAGATCTGGGCTCAAACCAGCTGAGCGAGCGTCCCGGATGGCCTGCTGGGTAGGCTTGGTCTTCAACTCATCGTGGATGACGGGAACCAGTGAAACGTGCTAGGAAATAGTCAGAATTGTGTGGAATCGAATGGTCTGTTAGCTGAACATACGATCTGGACGAAATTGTCCTTGCCAGCCCGACGACGCAGCTGACGCAGGGCCTCAACGAAAGGGGCACTTTCAATGTCACCAAGTGTGCCACCAAGCTCGATAACACAAACATCCGGCTCCTCGTTGGTATCGTCGGCGGGGGTTCTAGCCACACGCTCGATCCAATCCTGGATGGCATCTGTCAAGTGCGGCACAATTTGCACTGTGCGTCCAAGGTAGTCGCCGCGGCGCTCCTTCTCGATCACATGCTTGTAGACCTTTCCGGTTGTGATGTTGTTATCCCGTCCAAGAGTGACTCCAAGGTAGCTAGCCCACAGAATATCAATTAGTCTCGTGTCGTTCTGAACACATGGAGAGAAAAACAAAACCTACCGCTCGTAGTTTCCGAGATCAAGATCCGCTTCACCACCGTCGTTCAACACGAACACCTCTCCGTGTCTAGGAAATCACCATTAGGAACATTGTTCAAAACTGAGGGCTGATCAACCACATACTCGGTAGGGGCCATGGTTCCCGCATCGACGTTCATATAAGGATCGATCTTGATCGAGGTGACTCGGGCACCCTGAGTCTTCAGCAGCAATCCGGTACTCGAGGCTGGAGAAAGTTAGACCGAGTGGACTTTTTTTTCTAGTTCGATTTATAGAGAGGTGTACCAATTACGCCCTTCCCGATGCCACTGATGACACCTGTTATATATGAGTCAGTCACTGTTTGTTCATGAGAGATCGACTTAGAATAAATACCTCCAGAAACCACAACGTATTTCATCCTGGCGATTATGGGGGATGAGAAACCCGACTGGGATAAGATATGTGAGATTTGATGTTAAGTTTAAAAAAGAGCGACCAGTATAACCAAAGACCCTCGAAAAGAAAAGAAATGTAGGGTGCCGTTCCTGGCTTCTGCCAAGGGGGAAGAAAAGAATAAAATAATTTTTGAAGCTGCAAAAAACCGCCTTTGCGTGGTCACCGCCACCCCACTTTGGTTGACTTTTCTGCCCGCCCGATAACTGTGAGTCATGTGACCTGAACGATATCAACAGGGTGGAGAGAGGGAATTGCTTCAATGGCGTCCACGAGTGTGTACTTTATAGGAGGAAACACCTTAGAAAAATTACATTCCACCAGGCTACATGTACCTTTGTGTAAGTCTTCAGAATCTTTCACACTCATCCCTATATGTAGTACTCCATAAAGTACATAGTAGTAAAACATCTCTAAACTTTACCTCGTCTCTCACCGCCCTTTCTGCCATTCATGCCGGGCGGTGTCTGACATCAGTACTAAGTACATCAGGTGATTGGGCTGGAATATCTTCATCTCCGGTGCGTGATCGATAACCCCCCCTCAGTCCACATCACATCACTTGCTTATTGTGTCATCGCTCTGGTAGTGTACTGGTTCCATTTATATTCATCATCCGACCTTGTGATCCCGGTCCAATTCACTATCCGCTGTCGATCCGGGTCATTTTGCGCTCCGATATTGACCACCAACTACCCACTGTCGCAACTTGCCAGGCATCATTTCAGTCCCTGCATGTGCATTTCCTTGTCATAGGGCTGCCTATGCAGTAAAAAGCTATTGTTTGTCACTTTTAAAAGGTGAATATCCCCTATCTGCCATTCGATGATACCTATCATGGATGATGCAATACTTATACTAATTTAGCTGTCACATAGTTTGGACACCACGTCCTTCTGACTCTACTCTCTGCCACTAGGCGAATGTCTCCCGATGATGTCCCACCACTCTCCCAACACAAGCCCTCGTCAACTAGCCTTGCAGATGTCTTCAAAACTCTAGGTGTCGGTCGACCTAAATCGCAATCCCCAGTCTCTCTGCAAGAAAGCAGCAGCGACTCGCTGCCTCACACGGATAGTCGCGGAACAAGTCGGCTTGGATACGGATTCGAATCAATGCATCGTGCCAGTGTCGTGTCGAGTTCCTCGGACCCTCCCGGTGGCCTGGATTTCGAGACATCCCTCCACAATCTATCGCAAAGGCAAAATTTAAACCAGGCGATTGAGGAAGCGGAGGGTTTATCAAAAAGTCTCTCATGTTTCAGCTCCGAGCAGTCCATGGTGCTATGGGAGGCGGCCGAATACCTCTTGCATCATGAAAGCTCGTTGGATGCGCAGCAAAGTGGTGCCCGGTTATTAGAAGCGATCGCAGCCCGTCAAGATCTGTCCCCGTCAGCTAGGCGCCTGGTTTTTGAATCGATAACTTCTTCGACCGAGCCGGATGTGATCGCTGCGCGCGTGCAGGCGTTGATCTCCTTATCAGATCATGGCAGGAAATTGGACTTCGCGGGTTCTTCAATTATCCATATAATCTCCTCGTGGATTGTTCCGTTCTATGAAACAATCGCATCTGCACGATCAAAGGCGAAAAAGGGAAAAGTGGTTAAACCACACGGACCCGCTGACGATGAAGCAGTTTTTGGAGATCTCTTCCAATTCGCGGTCGACCTGATCACTTTGCAGCGAAAACAGCCAACCCAGGAGGAAATCGAAATACTTCTCACGGAAACATTTACCACTTGCAGGAGAACCAGTGTCGCGGCAGATATCAAAAACTCTTTGGCCGTGTTCGACGCTGTCATTATGTATGCCGATGTGCCTGATGTAAGCTTCTCAACGCTCCTGGAAGTTCTTTGCAGCATCCATGCATCGGTCAAACCGCTCTCTGGGCCGACATCGCGAGCAGTGCGCAGTTTAGCCAAATCACGAAGACAGGCGGAAATGGTAAACACACTCCATGACTTCCTAAGAGAATCGTGCGTCGAAGGAAGTCGGAACTTGAATATTCTCCGTGGTACACTTTATGTGTTCTCGGATTTTGTTCGCGCTTATGGCCAAGATGGCATGCCCCAGCTTCCCTTTGATCAGCTCATTGAATCATTGCAAGTCATTGCCCAAAAAGACGATAACAGAGTGGATGCGGACCTGTTGGATCTGTGCCTAAACATTCTGGAAGGAGATTACGTTCGAGTCGCATTAGAAAGGGATTGGATGGAATTCGCCAATCTTCTCATACTTTGTTCTCGCAGGCTCATGGGCGTGTCGACACCATCCCCCACTTCTACGGCTAGCCCTCAGCTCAAACCTACGTACGACGAAACCAAATCCTACATCCTGGCAAATCTCATTCGCATTGCTTCTGTGATTGAATCTCATTGGGAACAACTCAACAGAGAGCAAAAACAACATGCGGTCCGGTTCCTCATGAAGATATACCAGCACATTGAGCCCCCACAGGCTGAACTCATCATCCATTCGATGAGAGAAGACAAACTTTGCCATCCTTCCGAGAACTCAAATTGGGCTCGGCATTGTCGTGAGCTGGTCGAGTGTTTTATTCAACCACGAAAACAAAGCTCGGACATCCGAATCCTGGCTTTGGATACGTTAAAAGAAGCTCTTTCTGGCCATGAAAACTTGCTTTTCTCTAAGGACCACGGCCTTCTCGGGCTTCTATTGGAAGATTTCGCGGCAGAACATGATCTTCTCTTCTTGGAGTCCCTGGTGTCTTTGTTAACCGACCCAGCGATACAATACAGTGATGATGATACGTTCAAGTTGCTGATAAGCACCATCGGAACGCCGATGCAGACGGAGCTTAATCGAGACGAACCACACGAGCATCCACCGAGCCTTGGATCTCAGCGCCGTACATCCACCACAAGTGTCTTGGAGTTAAGCTTGACAAACGTCTGCGCTGTGGGCCTCGTGAAGATGATGCTTCGTGCCTTGAACCTCTCCTCAACCAAAGCTGTGATGGTCTTCGAGGCACTTCTAGACATTGCTCAATCTCCAAGTCGACCAGTAGACTCTCGTCTAACGGTTTTGAAGCTACTTTTCCGACTGCGATGTGATTCGGCTGGATCAGTCACAGTCATATCAACATCGGAAAGTGATTTCTTGATGAACGTACTGGGTCGCAATCTCGATGGTGGCTCTAAACTCCAGCCCCCTAGCGATAGTCCCACCCGCGAGATTCCTCAGCATGATATCTCACCAATCTCACCAACCGGAAAACTTCCAGCGAGAGAGTCTACGTCGACCCCTATGTCGAGGTCGGCCCCGGGGCGTGGGTCTATCTCTGCCCGTGGATCAAGGCTGACTGCCCCAGTCTGGACATATGCTCTGCCACAAGTACTTCCGGAGCAACCACCTGGAGAATCTAGTCCTGTCGTATTTGCTTACGCCCACCCGGAGGAATCTGCCCCCACCGAATCAACAGCAGAAATAAGAACTACGGGGCTGTTGAAGGTCAAGATGTGGCTCGAAGTTGTCATCACCTTGTTGCAACGAGAAACAGACTGGGATGTTTACAGCTACATTCTTACTCATATTGGACCTCAACTTGGCAACAAAGACTTTTTCCGAGATGCTATCCCTCAGATTACGCTCCTTCGCAGCATTTTGTGTGATCAGGTCAAGAATGGAACTTTCCACGAACCTCCTGAGACTACGGGACTGAAAAAGAGCGATGTAGCTGCCTGTATCTTCGATGCGCTTTGCATGCTTGTCAGCTATCACGAACACTTTGCCAAGAGCGAAGAGGATGACCTCGTCCGAGCTTTCATGCAGGGTATCATCGGATCATGGGGTGGTACATCTCGTGGGTGCATTCAAGCACTTTCACTCTGTTGCTATGAAATCCCCATGTCAGTCACGAAATCCTTGAACAGTATTCTTGATAGGATGTCAAAGGTGATTACCATGTCAAACATTGCTGTCCATATCTTGGAGTTCCTGGCTCTACTTGCACGATTGCCAGCTGTTTACGTCAACTTACGTGAGGAGGAGATCCGCACTGTGTTTGGCATCTGCATTCGATTTTTGCAGACATCTCGAGAGCATCGGTATAAAGCCGCTGAGTTGGCTGCAAGGGCCTCTGTGTCAACCCAATCTCCTCAGTCTAAGCTCGGTGCCGGGGCCAAGGAAATATCCGCCCATGCAGCTGAAGCCATCGAGACCTCCCAAGATGGGATGTCCAAGTATATCTCGAATCTCACCTACCATGTCATGGTCTTTTGGTTCTTGTCTCTGAAGCTCCAGGATCGACCCAAACACGTGAACTGGATCACCAGCAGGCTCATCTATCACGACGAACATGGAAAAGAGGTGGTGGAAGAACAAAGCCAAGTATTTATTGATTTGATGCAGCGCGTTGCTTATTCGGATCTCGGAGAGACCATCCCCTTCGAAACCTTCCCGCCTTCCCCTGAGGATGGCCCAGTTGCAAAGAAGTCCTGGATTGTCGGCATGAGTATCGTCACCGTCGAGAGCGCCGGATTATCTGGATTGTCTCAGATTACGAAGCGCCAGGCATCGGGTACTACATACTCTGTCTATCAACAGCGGACGGCCCCAGTTCTGCCGCATCAAGTCCCTCCAACTCCAGATGCCCATTTACATTCCGACTCGATGCGCACGGCAGTCCTTCCGAGTCATATCATGCTTCAATTGACCGCCACTGCCTTCCCTACACCTACTGTCATGCAGCCTATCCCGGTTCCGGAAGACGATATCACTCGACGTGCAATCAATAACTTTGACCGCACCGACATTGTGGACGGTCACCGGATCGGCATTGTTTATGTTGACAATGGCCAGACAAAGGAGGCGGATATTTTAGCCAACACTGGTGGTTCTGCGGATTATGAAAACCTGCTGTCAGGATTGGGAACAAAAGTGTCACTTCGAAACCCTCAATTCAATCCGCAAGGATTGTATGCTGATACTGATGGAGAGCACACCTACGCTTGGCGGGATCGTGTTACTGAAATTGTGTATCATGTTGCAACAATGATGCCTACGGACTTTGACCGTGACCCGGCCTGCATCAACAAAAAACGAAACCTTGGCAATAACCACGTCACAATCGTGTTCAATCGATCCAACTTGCCCTTTAACTTTGACACAATCCCATCCGAGTTCAACTCTATCAATATTGTCATCACCCCATCGTCTCGGATTGCCTACGACGAGAGTGGCAATTACAATGGCGAGACGGACCCGCAAAAGCTCTACTACAGCGTACAGGTCATGAGCAAGGCCGGGTTTCCAGATGTGTCACCTGCTGCGACACCAAAGGTCATATCCGGCAAGAATTTGGCGGCATTTGTTCGCATTCTTGCCCTCAATGCGTCCGTCTTCTCGCTTGTTTGGAACAACAAGGGTGGCGAGCATACCTCGTCCTGGACCACCCGTCTGCGAGAAATCAAAAAAGTCCGCGAGCGGTCTCTGACAGCCCAAAGCCAAGGCTCTGATACCGCGGAAGGCGCTTATCCAGGTCTACGGCGGAACACGAAAGCCAACATCTTCTCGGAGGAACTACCTTCTCGTGCCCCTCAAGTACAGACCGATTTCGCTGCGGAATGGAACGCAGCGGCAGACACGAACATTGTCCAGAATTTGGATTTCTCACGCTGGGCTCGCTGATCCGTCTTTCTTGCCAATAGTCTTTGTGGTGGCAATGTTGGGCAAGATGAACCGTGTCTCTCTCGTCTTCTCCTTTTACTCCTCTCTACTCACTCACTCACTCCCATCCATTCTCCTCTTGCCTTACATTCCTCCCCCCTCTAAAGACAAATAACCGAATCCTTTCCCCTCTCGATGACCAATGACCCCCAGAAACGACTTCATGTACATCATCTTTTGTTTTTTCGTGATGCAAGACAATTGTCGCATTTGTGAATACCCCTTTCCCGCCCCAAAAGTTTTTTTTTTTTTGAATGTTGTCTTGCCTGTCAGCGACTCGTGATTAGGATTAAGGATCTATTTAGTGAAATAAATCAGTGTTTATACTGGACTTCACATGATGCTTTCTTTTTTGGCTGTTTCAACCCATGTGGCTCGGTTATTAGGCCTTGTTCATCATAATAGCCTCGAGTTCTAGCTAGTAGTGGATAGCTCACCATCGATAACCTAAGAGCCTACCTACCAGGTGACAGTGTCATGATAATAGTGAACAGCATAGCTGCAGCCTACAACACAGCTTCTACATCAGTTGATTGTGAAAACAAATGGTGTTTCTATATTCTAGCGGTATGATATGAAAGAAAGTGGCTCCGCGTTGTGTAATCAATCCAGTTGATTCCGTACACTAAAGGTACATTTGTCCACGTGCAGGCTTATTTGCACTTTCCGAAGGGCTTGTCCGCCAGTTGCTGTTATAGAACAGTTAGCATCTTCTTCTAGCTTTCGCAAATTGTTATATTCAGGCCCGTACCACACAGAGCTTGGATTCACAGTTACCCAAGCTTCCATCCTGCTTGCACTGTCCTCCGGAGGGGATCTAGTATTGAATTAGATGAGTTGAACGGGATATGACAGGTATGAAAGGATTCATACCAAGTTGGCCATGGAGAGGCCGACAAGGGCGAAAGCAGTGAGGATGGTGAAACGCATGACGGTAGAGGATTTGGAAGTGAATGAAGATTGTTGAAGATTATAGAAGACTTGTCTGTTGCGATGTAGCAATCCATGAGAACGGGGACATACTTATACCTATTTTCTGGGATCCTCTAGAACCGAGATCTTCTGTTGCATTACTTTGTTTGGTATACAACCATGCTCATCCCGATTAATCGTACCGATTAATTATAGACGGTCAATTTGGGGATTTTATGGGTCTGCAGAAACCTGATGTCGATCAATGACATGGTTCACCACGTCAATTGCTCTTCATCTTTAATCAACAGTTTTCCTGTGAGAACAAGTCACAAAGTACAAGGTCGACAAGGTGCCTTGCTATCAGTTCTAGATTTCTCAGCTACATTGACATCGTAAACAAACCACCTATTGACGCAGTTGCCGAGATTAAAGCGGTTAAGTTGTACATATGAACGTTACATTATAATTTCTGATAATGAAAAATATTCGGTCTCCGAAGAACTATAAAGACTAATAGAGGCCACTCTACCCGATATAGGGCTGTATATATCCGTGCCAAGACACGCCGAGCCATCTTCAGTTCCATGCTTCTTCGATATTGCAGGCCACTCTTGCTGTACTTTCATCCTATCTCTCTTACTGGCTATCAAAATGTCATCACAGGCAACCCATGTGGTAACTACCAGGACAGCAATACAATATATTCTCGTCAACGAGTCATAAAGCGAGCCAGAACCCCCGTGCAGCTGGCGGTGATCGAAAACAGAGCTTGAACACGCCGAAATTACCCAAACCAGCTTCACAACCTCAAGATTTGCACAATTAATCATGGGGACTGCACGATTATCCTACAATCACCTCCAACAGGTATCCCAAGCTAGACTATCAACAGTCTCGCGGGGCATCTATAGGTCCCGATGAGCCTCTCTCGCTTCATGATGTTCATGCCACCATTCAGTACCATCTATACCATCTAGCATAGCTCATCTTCAACCGGCGTCAGATCCTAGAATCGGGGTTGAGCCTGGCTTCTCAACTCGCAGACGGGTTTGAGGACCCGCATTGAAACAACAAGCCGTCCAATTATTCAAGTACGAAAAGCCTTCTGCCACTTTTTATCTCTCACTAGAGAGGTTTTCGGCGACGAGTCGAATTTGATGGTGGTAGCTCCAGGTCATACATTATAGCAAGTACAGTATCAGGCGAATTCTCTGCAACATAGGGCATGGGCTATGGTCCAGCTGCTGTGGTTAACCCACAAAGCGAAATATCAGGAGGCAAGGAACTTACAAGGCCGAGCCAAACTGGAACCTATTAGACTCTGAAATTTGGCCAAGAAGTCAAGATGATGTAGTTAATCTATTCGAGATCCCAACACATTGGTGAAATTGAAGGGAAAATACGTAGCCAAGTTTCGTCGGGCATTTATGCCGACTATAAATAACCGGTACCAATGAACATGTCTCAATTCGTGGGGATCTAGATACTAGATATATTCCTATAAATGATAGATCAGCGCAGGAATATATATAACTATAATATTAAAATACCTTTCAGTTCCCACTCCCTTCTCTTCAGGTTTATCACACTGTCATTTTTGAGAACTGCCTGTCACTACTCTTAGTTGCAAACCTCGCCAATCTTCTTTTCTATTCGTTCTCTTCATCACTTACTTTACATATTTACATTCCTATATCAATCTGGTATCTATAATGCTGGGCTACTTGAAGTATGCCGCTGCAGGCTTGGCCGCCGCGACTCTGGTCTCAGGCCAAACGTACAGCGAGTGCAATCCATTGAAAAGTATCTCACACTAAAGAATTCAAAACATAGTACCTTCTAATATGCTATAGAAACTTGCCCAGCCAATGTTGGTACAACCGAGTCGAGACTCACTTTCGACTTCACCAAGAGCCCCGGGCTAGATCAGTGGACGACTACTGCCGGCAACGTGAAAATAGGCTCGAACGGCGCGGAGTTTACTGTCAACAAGCAAGGCGATGCTCCCACCATTCGGACCAACTTCCACATCTTCTTCGGCGAAGTATCGGTCACCATGAAATCAGCCCCTGGCACTGGCATCGTCAGCAGTGTCGTGCTTCAGTCGGATGATCTTGACGAGATTGACTGGGTAAGTCATTAGACACCCATTCTCTCCAACATTCCTTAAATATAAACTCCATCTCCATTCCAGGAAGCCGTAGGTGGCGACACAACCCAAGTCCAGACGAACTACTTCGGAAAAGGAGATACCACAACCTACGACCGCGCAACCTTCGAGTCCGTTTCGACTCCCCAGGAGATATTCCACACCTACAAGGTAGTCTGGACCAAAGAAGCCACTACCTGGTCCGTTGACGGCAAGGTCCTCCGCACTCTCTCCTCCGACAACGCACAATCCGGCACCAGATATCCCCAGACCCCCATGAACGTGCGCATCGGCATCTGGGCCGGTGGTGACCCAACCAATGCAGAGGGAACGATTCAATGGGCCGGCGGCCTGACCGATTACAGCAAGACCCCTTACACCATGTATATCAAGGACGTCACTATCGTCAACTACAACCCGGCTGAGTCTTACACCTGGTCGGACCTAAGCGGCTCTGCTAAGAGTATTAAGTTCACTGGTTCTACTAACTCGACTTCCTCGACTACCTCGAAGCCTTCTGTTTCTGGGTCAGTTTTCACATCCTTCTGTTGACGCTATTTCTAACAAGCCTGAACCTAGTAGAAGCCTTATCACAGCTGCTAGCACAGCGAGACCGTCCAGCTCTGGCTCGATTTCTCGCCCCAGTGCCTCCTCCTCTTCTCCGGTTTTTAACGCGGCTTCAAACTTGAGCGCTGGTAACTTGGGCTTCTTGTCCGTCCTTGCGGTTGTCTCTGGGTTTCTTTTCTTGTAGATTGGTTAGTTGATATTGGATATCTATACATCGTCTGCTAATGTTGGCGATGAGTGTATCCAAATTAGGGAGGTGCTCGGAATTACGTCACGTCACTTCATGCTTTCCTTGTCTCCCGCTCTTTCCACTTTTCTCTTCGTCTCTTCTTCTCTTGTCTTAAGCCATATAGAGCCATTGTTCATCCCAGTAAGAGAATTGTACCCGATTCGATCCGTGAGCCATGGTGCAGATATTTAGGGTTGGTATCTGATAGCAAGGTAAATGTGTAGCTTGTGTTTTTGATCGACCGTGGTCATAATTATAATAAAGTATCTATGTAACTACCAACACATATGGTCGAACCAAAAAAAAAAAAGAAGGAGAAAGGAGGGAAATGTGACACAGAGCGCATGTACAAGTGAGAGAGCGAGTCGATGCGGAGAAGGGAAAGAAGGATGTGTGGGTTTTGCTCTGTACAAGGCTGTAGCCAGTAGGAGAAGTTTGAGATGGGCGAGGGAAAGAAAGACCTGGGGACAAAATTTCACATATCCAAGCATGTTCCATATCCAATCCGAGATTTGGGACTTATACTTCCCAGGCCATAATTCCTTTTCAAAACGCCATCACCAACCAAAGATCTCACCAACACTGAGGGTACTCCAGCGCACACCGCCGACAGCAACGATCATCAAGACAACATCAACAACAGCCAGCACCACCGAGCCCATCATGAAGCGAGGGCTGAAGATGCGGTAGAGCATGAGATGGCGTCGAAGATGGCCGGCCCACATCGTGGTAGCAAGATTGATAGTCGCCAAGTAGAGGATATGTGTTCCAGCAGCCTGTACGACATCGGAAAGGATGCGTGTGGCGGGGTTCTTGTTCGGGTTTGAAGCAGGGACACGGTCGTGAGTCTGGAGGGGACGTTTCCAGAGGACGGTGAGGGGGACAGCGATGGCGGCCAGGATCTGGGCACCGAAGGTATTGAGGATGACGAATAGTGGGGACCAGGGGTATTGGATTGTTGCGAGGGGGATGAAGGCTGTTTCCCACTGGATGCTAGAGAGGGTGGCCTGGTGGCCTGTTTTGAAGTAGTAGAAAGAGCCGAGGACGCCGAGGATGACGGGACCGATGGAGGAGTTTGTCATGGTTAGGCTGTTTGTGTCGAGGATTTCGAGGAGAGAGAGGATTTGCCAGAGGAGGAGAGCGATGGCGCCTTGGCCCATTGGCTTTTGCATGAGGATGATGGCGAGGGTGAAGTTGAGTAGTAGGAAGCAGAAGTGGGTGCCGTAGACGTTACCGAAGCCGAGGATTGTGACCGTTGTTCGTGGGCTTTGTTGCTGGCCGGCGACTATAGGGGTCGGTGGGCTGTTGGGATCTTCGATGGGTTTGCTCACGTTGATGCTGACGCAGGGCTTGGAGTAGAAGTATGCTGCAGTGCCTGCTGCGAACGCGAGGGCGAGAACAAACTGGGCTAGGAAGACGCGGACGAACTTGAGGGTTTCGTTGCTTACGGGCAGCCACTCACCGTCGTCGGCGCCTTCGAGGATCCAAAATAGGGAGGTGACGAAGAGACCGAAGCGGAAGGCAAAGCCGATCCATAGCGATGCGGCGCCTTCATAGGACTTGGAGCCGGCGTAGAAGGATCGTACGACGCTGGGAAGGAACAACGTGACCAGGAAAGGAATGGCAAGCTGCCAGGGAGCAGAGGTGGAAGAAGACGATGAAGCATAGTACGTAGAGCGGCAGAAGGGCATCTGTTCTTCGCGGCAGAGACGGGAGAAAGACGCGATTCGACCCAGGATCACGAACAGAATGGAGTGGTATACACCCAAGATGCGATCCGTGGTCTGCTTCTGTCGCATGGACGAGATACCTGCGCACACGCCGAATGTAGTGAGGAAGAAAAGAAGAATTTCATCTTCCCAGATGGTGTACGAGTTCGAGGCAAATCCAATCGACTGAGAAACGGTAAAGAAAAGCGCAAGCCATCCCCACATGCCGTTCGGAAGAGGCAGGGTTAGGTTCGCGGGCATCTTGACGAGAGCCGGCGTGGCGCCAAGGATGCTTCCAGCAGCAGCCAGTAGCACGGCTCCATCGACCATAGACATCTCAGTCAGGCCAGTCAAGCCAAACGCAGAACCGGTCATGGCACCAACACCAGCACCCACGCTTGCGAATTGAAGCAAACGAGACGTGAGTTGGGTTCGATCTGTCTTCAAGCCTCGGGCATAGATGACCAACAAGACAATACTAGTAAAGAGAATCACAACACCTTGGATCATGCTTGGCACGTCAAATTGAGCCCACAATCCACGGCAGATATCAAGAGTATGACGCTGGTACTTGCGGTAGAGTTCATTGCTAGCGCGGGCAGCGGTCGACTTGGACGAAAAGCCCTTGGAAGCAGACTTCCACTCCTCTTCTGCGGCAGTCCAAAGCAAAGCCGACTCTTCATCATCACCAGCACCTCTGGCAACCGCATATTGGTGCTGATACCTCTTGACCTGGGCTGCAGTCAACCGGTTGACAGTCGCCAGGTTTGCCCAGTTGTCCCCGCGTGCGCCAGAGAAACACTCTTCAATAGGCGATCCTAGGTTATTGAATGGAATGGGCATTCCAAGGAGCAAAGACAGCGTCGGAACAAGGTCGATTTGAGGTACGGACCTGTCGCGGGCGAATTGAGGCGGGAGGAGCGTGTTTTTGCTTGTACGTCCGAAGATACCACGCTTGGAATACATCCACAACGCGGCCTCAACCTCGTCATCAGACTCGCCGCCGTGGTCGCCCTTGATGTCCATCCCATGATCTCCCATGACGACCAGAAGAGTCTTATCATCGAGCGCATCAATGATATCGCGAACAACCCGATCCATTTCCTGGAGCTTGGATGCCATGGCAGCATGGTTAGGACCATATCGATGGCCTGCATGATCTACGCCGAGATAATGGCCAAAGATAACATCCCATTTCTTGCTGTTCTCCGGCCGGAGGAGCGGGAAGAGATGCTCCGTGACGCCATTGTCGACGGTATGCAAATCCCAGACGTTGAACGAGTCATACGCATGTGTGAGATTGGTATCAAAGTAGCCCGGAAACAACGCCTGCCAGGTATCATCACCGAGATGAACTAAGTTCTTCCCGGCGCTATGCAACTGTGCGACAAGATTATCCTCATCGATGGCGGTTCCGGCAAAGTTGGAGCCTGCTTCCAGGAAGGTGGGCAGGGTTCCGGTAGTCAATCCTTTCAGGCGGTTCAGAGTGGTTGTCGGGGGATCCGCGATGAATGGCAGGAGGAAGGCGTTGGCGGGGTTTTGCACTGCGGTCTCGTAGAGGACAGGGATGTTGTTGTGGAAGAGGTGGACTGTGTCGCTCTCTCCTTTTGGGGCGAATGGCACAGTGAAGTCATAGCGCAGAGCGTCAATTATGATAACAACGGCCTTGTCAAAGGTTTTCTCGTGCCAGCAGCCTTTCTGCTGTTTACTCCCCAGGGCTGTATTGTGTGGTTGAGCCAAACTGTCCTCGAAAGGCAGTACGTCGCATGATGATTTGTCCTCGAGGACCATGCGCGTGAGGAGGAACCCTTTTGTGAACAGATAAATACCGGCGACATGCAAGAGTCTGTCATTTATCCAGCGTCAGTTCGAATTTATTTTACGACAGGTCAAGCCTGCAGCGGGCCTTAAACCTCAGACTCTGCTAAGCTTAGGGAATCACTCACAGTATCCACGTTAAAACACCCATCACACCAAAATGATTCGCCTTGAACTCATTTTCAAGCTCCAGTGACTTCTTCTCCAATAGAGCAGCTTGCTTCCGCTTCTGCCCGTCAGATAACTGGTCGGAGCTGCGAGAGGTGGCAGCTGGAAGACCACTTTTGGGGCCGTTGGGGTTTGGACTAGTCCCCATAGTCCCTGCATGTGATGTGGCTACCATATCCGCGGTCTATTGTATGGTCTCAGGTCGAGGTCGCAGATCTGGCTGCTGGAGGCCGAAGGGGCACTGGAGGGGCCGTGGATGATGAACACGGTGTGTTTTTCAGGGGCAGGGAAGCCGGGAGCGAGCACAATTGAGCCGGTTGAGCCGGTTCAAGCAAGATCCATCGAAGTCGGAGAAAAAGTATAGGCGGGGCGAGGAGGTTGCGGAGGTTTGTACCCCTTTCTGTACTCTGTCGAACGGCTTCCCTATGTATCAAGAAGCTATAACATGCACATTGCTTGACGGAACAATGTGTGCAAAGCCCAATTAGGGGGAATGTGTTTAAGAAAAGAAATTAATTCGAGATTATGTGACAATCGCGGAACCCACGGGTTGGGGAGCTCGGAATCGGTGTTTCTGATTGGCCGGCCGTGGATACCCATACGGGAGATTCTCCAGATAGGTGAGATGCTGTGATATTGGTACTCAATTTTATCCTCAAATATAGAGAATTGATATAGGCCTAACTGTGTCCGGAATGGCCAGGGATTCGTGATGCTCACGACCCCTTTTGTGTTTCATACCCCACGTGGCTCGATATATTCTGAATGTCCGTACTCACACTGATATTGCCTATCTATCTTTGGGCGAAACATTATCTTTAGTCTCGCCAACCAGCAATATCTCGTATGTCCAAAACAGTTAAGAGCAGGTAGATTCCTTCAGTGGAGAATGCCATTATCGCTCATTCGTCGCAAAGACAGAGCCGCCCCGATCCCGCGCCATAATCCCCATTACATCTTGTAGTCACTCATTGGACCCCACACCGCCAACAATGAGTACCTGGTTGGAATCAACATGCGCCATTGCACGCTCAATGATCTCAACCAGCATCGCATATGCCGTCTCCTGCAAGGAGAAGTAGAGGTGAGCGCGAGTAGGTTTAACATTAGGATTCTGGTCAGCCTCTTTGCCAGTTATCCTCACATCAATCGAGGCTAAGATAACCAGAAAACGAACTGCCCATGCCCTTAACCACATATGGGGGATCAACAAACTGGCGCCCTTTCTTTGCGAGGTGCTCATTATTGCACCCCGGGAATGGCTTGTTGGGAATATGCAGCGTGTGTGCAAATCGATCCAGGCAGTTTCCAACAGCGATATCCAATGTCCGATTGAAGATACGCGTTTATCACTATACGCGGGTTATTACCACCAGGAACATATAGAACAACGGGATTACCAGCGCCAGTAATTAGACAGCCCATTTCAATGTCTAGGTAGGTAGAAATCCCCAAATTATATAAACCACTCTGCACATAGAGGCTTTAATGAAGCGGACACAGTCCACATCTTGCGGCGACAGGCATGCTTCTTGAAGAGCTGTCTTCACCATCTTGACAACCCATGCCCGGTGACGACACACCGTATCCTTAGGTAGGAAGTCCTCTCTCGACCTGTTGGGGCATTGTAGGAGTGTCGACTTCGCGAGAACCTGTGGTGTGCTGCGGTCTGTAGGATGTAGGATGATGCCGATTGCCACCTTGTTAGTAGATCTCTCCATTCCGATGGCGATTATGACGAATGACCAAGGATCCATTGATCGAATGTTGTTTTATACTAGATGTCAGTGGTAAGAGGTAGTTAGCCCGGCTTGACCAATTATTGGGATGGTTGATCTCTCAATCTGGAGATTTGTAGGGGGTGATCAGTTTCACTCTCAAGTGAGCAAAATGCGGCAATAGGTGAGGACTACAAGGGAATGAAAGACAAGAATTGCCAGGCATCCCTACATAGGTACACCGACTAGTATACACACAGAAAAAGAAGCAAAAACAAATATTTGAGAAAATGATAGATTTCAGATTTGCGTAAATGAACATAGGAGGACTAAGTACATACATTATCCAGCTGCCGGGTACCGGGAAAAAGGGCACATAAGAAGGGAAGTAAAATAGAGGAGGCCCCAGTAAAACGTAAAAATAGGACCCCATAAAGGGGATTGAAGAAGAGAAAGTCGAAAGCAGGAATGATGTCACATGTAGATCGGGCCCTAGGAACGTAGCAGGGGCGAAAGAGACATGAGGAACCAGGCTTAAGAAATGAAACGCCAGAAATCAGATAAAGAAAAAATCGGCAGGCCCTCGCTATGAACGATCCAGCTTCGATGAATATTGGAATCCAGGAGTACCCATGAGTCTGTCCAGAAACCGGGTATTCCAACAGTATGTATGCTTTGGAGGCCAAATAGAAACTGGAAGGCATATGTGCAAGCCGTGAAGGCCAGATCAGGGAAGGAAGGGTATGTAAATGGTAGAATCGCAAAAGATATTTGACAGGGTACTCGTCATGTTTTGAGAAGTCGTCGAAAATTGGAGAGAGAAGATTGAGCGCTATGCGGGCGATATATGCGGTCAGTGAATAAGGCAAGTTGGTTTGACAAGATGCTTTAATGATATGTCTTCCTCTCCTCTTTCTCCTTCAATCCACCCATCCGATCCATGTCCAGGGATTGGAAGCGACCGGTGTCGGTGGTTTGGTAAGGAGGAAGCTCCTCGTGGCAGGGTTCCAGGCCGACGCTGCCGGCATCACTGATGCGGACAATGACCATGCGGCCAGAAGTGCGTTTGCCGCTCGCATCTTCCTCCTCTGGGAAGGTAATGCGGATTTCGGGCACAGGGCTAGGTGGTGGGCTGTCGGAGTTTTCCATAAGGCTGCGTTTCTCATCATAGACAAGAATGGAGTCGGCTTTGTTCGTGGAAATGGTTAGACGGCGTCTGTTGGGGGACTGTCCGTTGTGGACTGGAAGCAAGTTTTGTTTACGCTGACGCTTGCGGCGAAGGACGAGCAGTCCACCGACCAGGGCAAGGGAGAGCAAAACGAGAACGAGGAGAGCAATGAGGAGGTCGACCATAGTATTTGAGAGTCCGCTATCGCTGTCATCATCGCGAGCAACGATGCGGGGAAATAGGTTGTTCATCTTGTTGATTGTCGGTTGTCGACGGTTGGATTTTTGATACCGTGTTGAGAATTGTATGGTCGGAAATCGACAGATATGTATGTGATCGACGAGTTCGGATTCCAAGAAAGGTCACGGAATGAATCCGGGGAAGTAAACAGTCAAAGGCGATGGAATGTGCGTGCGAATTATCGGTCACGGGTGTGGTCGAAAAAAGCCGAAGGGTCGAAAATGAGAGTGAGTAGGTTAAAGAAAGAATGGACACAAGGTGAGCCGCTGAAAGAGTGAAGCTGGCACCTGCGATGGAAAGAATGGAGGGGATGGGATGAGAATGAAGGGAAAATGGAAAAGGGAGAAGGGGAGAAGAGGAGTGTAAGCCTAGAACGCTTTGCTATTGTTAGTGTAGAGCTAAGCTATTCAGAGCTTAGTGGTGTTCCTTGGGTTGCACGGGGCCCCTTGGCGACAGGGGCCAACCAATCACAACCTTTCAGTGCCTGGAGAACGGACCCTCTGGAGGCTATTTGAGCCCTCTTACTGGTCAGGCTCCACTGAACTATGCCTGTTTATTTTGGTTCCCCTGAGATCCACGCTCATAAGTTCGCATAAATCTATGAAGTAGAGAGGATGTTATACATATAGATTTACGTCGTTTTCTTCAAGAGTAATTGATGTGTTGTATAAAAAAAGTAGGTCGTGGCTGGCGCTTAGTGTGGTCGCACAAGCGTGAATCCTTCGGGTTTGGGCTTATGGTGGAATAATACAAAGGCTAATTGTCTACATGGTATGATTTGAGCTCCCGATTTGTGCTCTCTCGAGATCGAGGCTTGTGCAAGAAGAAATCAGGAAATGAATGTTTCAGAAAATATGTGGAGGGAGATTAGATCTCATGCAGCTGATGCTCGAGGCATATAAACAAAGCCCTAGTACGCGTCAACCAAACACAACAACTATAGAGGTAAATAGCAACCATTGTTTGTTGTGACATAAACAAGAAGAAGCAAGGAAGAAATAGTTGACTTTGAAAGACGTGAGTTATTATATTCAACAAGGGAAGTTTACTTGGTCGTTGGAGTATGGCAACGTCTATAAACAAGATTAAGATCAACCACGAGTTAGTATGTTGTACATTTTTTATAGAATCTATTGGAATCTGATATGATGACCATAATTAATATATAGTTCTGTTCCTATTGGATTAATTCAAAATAAAGTAATGTGTCAAGCACTCGGGTGTCTTCCTGGGTGGATATTTATTAAAATTATTCATATTTTGGATATATATATCACAATGGAATAGGCTATATCCAAAGCAATTGTTTATAGTATAAGTACAGGCAACACAAGCCAGAGCACGGAGTAAATCTCCATACACCTGACATGCAAGGTAATTATAGCCACTGTTTGTCACATGCTAGATGTGTCAATATCCTGAACTGCAAGTATCCTTCTTGCATGGATTTTGCCGCCACACCGGGAACATACAGCACAAGAGCACGCGCCACAAATAGAACGCCCGGTTTCAATACAAGTTGACTTGGTGCGTGGATTTTCATTCTTGATATATTTGACTACTGGCAGGTGGGTATTAGTAAAGCTATTTCTTTAATATATCCTCCGTACGGAGTATAATGGGTCCATCTGTACTTGGGGGAAGGGACAACCTCAGCCTATGTGCTTGGGTAGTTTATTCCCCCTGCAAGTATTCGCCAACCAATATTGTATGCTTATTTGCAGAATATAATATGACAAGTGGTCTGTACGGAGTACTTTAAGTTCATACGTGGGGACCTTTAACTAGTTATTGCGTTGACACATGAGAGACATCAATGGAAGTACATATCGGGGTTTGGGGGTGATATGAACTAAACCTATTTAGTCGCTTCCCATACAAAAATCCAGAGGCCTAGCCTAGGGGACATGGAACAGATTTGATGCGTTACAACAAAATCCACTCCGGTTTTCTCTCGATACTGTCAAGACCTGACACTCGAGATGAAGAACACAACCAGCACCAGGTCACTATCAAAATTTGTCAACTGCACCGACTGACATGCCCTAGGTACATTCCAAGGTTATCTTGGTTATCTTGGCATACGTCGTAGTGGACAGACTCTGCATCTTTCATGATACGGTCAGGGGCGGCCAACACACAAATTGATACCTCACAAACTCGGAGAAAGGACGATCATCATAGGAAAAGCAACAACCCAGTACCCGGAAACTGGTAACGCGGCCAACGCCTGATAGTCACTGCAAGCCAGCGGTCATCGCGCCCGGGTTCACTGAGTGTTCCTAAGGCTATGGGCATTGGACGCAAGGCGGGCAATGCCCCTCAGAGATCAGATCCGGGGAAGATTTCTGCGAGTGATGGATGGCCTGACACTTGACCTGTGCAACCCCTGTGCAAGGACCCCAAGGCGAGTATCCTTGTCAGCCTGCAAGTTGTATGACTCTCCCTTTGCCAGTCTATGTCTCGGCCTTTTTCCAATCTCGCCGGGAGGGATTACACCGCGATGACTGGATACAGCAACGCGAATGGCAAATATTCAACACATGCTAGATGACAACCATTCTTTTTACTTTTTTTTTTTTTTTCAATGGGGTTCTATGGGCTTCTGACCCAGATGAGCAATTGCATCCCATCATTCAGCAGGGTGCATCCCACGCTTTTACCCACAAATTGATCCAAGGGTCAGCGTGATGATGTGCTGAAGCAAGGGGCTGGCCGAGTCTATGGAAGTCTACCCAAGTCGCGAACCTATTTTTCGCGGATATTCCTTCTGGACCTGGACCTCATGGCCCGAAGCGTACTTCTATCGATGATCGCGTGGGAGACTATTGCATGAGTCGCAGTTGGGGTTTGACTTGATCTATTGAGAGAATCAAGGGAGAAGACAATGCCAATACCAGCGCACGGCCGGATGAAAAACAGAAGATAAAAAGAAAACAAAAAGTCAAAAACACAAGAGCGAAACAAACACCCCCCTCCCATTGAGTTCCTGCCCAGACAGATAAAGTAAGCCAACGTCTTGCCAATCCTGGAATGGCAGGTTATCCACAGTTAGAAAGTGGCTCTTTCAAGAATGTTTCCGGATCCAACCGGAAGTTATACGAGACATTTAAAGAAGTGAGATCTAGCCCTGATAATATCTTACCTATGTAACTAGGTAGTAGGTAACTAGTTATATAACTATAAAGTGTACCTTACTTGAGGTTTTAAGGCTAAAGTGGGAGGGGCTTAGTGGGCCCGATCGGGCTCCAGAAACCTTTAATCGTCAAGCTAAGCTGTTGCCGAGGATTTATATTAAAGCCTTCATTAGTACTTCCCTGAGTAAGGTAAAACCTTGGCTTCGAAGATGCATGCTTTTGCCTGATTCTAGTTAGCGACAAAGCTTCCCTGTGTCTGTATGTCAGGCACCGGCTCCATTCGGGAGTATGCTCTCTATAGGGGGTTTAGGTCCCATGGTCAGCAGAGATGGCGGGGAGTTAGAGTGGATAGGAACTTTTGGCCGAAGTATTAAAATCTCTCTGGTGACTTCAGGTTTGCTCGTTCACCTCTATTACACCCATTCGGTACTGTTCCAGGGACTCTTTGTATTATGGACCATGGAAGATGAGGTTACCTAACACAGTATCAGAGAAGGTAGAGGAATAGAATATAGAATATAATAATAGAAATATGTGTATCATATCATGTATGTCCGTAAGAAGTGAAAACAAGACAAAGAGATGGGGCCAGGCTAAAAAAGAAGCGCCGGGAGTTAGATCGCGGTGACAGTCAGATACGTGTGTCATAAACAAAATGGCTGAAAAAGATACTTGAGTTTACAGCTAAACTCTAACCTAAATCGAAGTACCACCGGGTCCCCAGCCAGGATCGACCTATTCACATGGTCATGGTATTACGCAGCAATACAGCGGCTGATCTGCCTGAGAAATCATCTTTCTTCTTGTTATCTATCCAATTGACTCTGTTCTGTTCTTTTTTTTCTTCTTTTCTTTTCCTTCTTCGTGTGACTCTTTTTTTTTTTTTAATTGTCCTTTTATTTGAACCTCCTCCTCTTTTTTTTCTCTTCCTTTTTGACCTTTTTCTTTTTCCCTTCATCACCGCCTCACCAAAACACCACCCCCCCATAAACAGCCACACAAAAAAAAAAAACCTTTGGGCTGTCATGCTGGCGCCTGTGTGACAGCTGTGGACTACATTAATGCCGTGCCTTGTCTCTCGTCCACATTCCCTTCTATCCACTGAAGCCCGGATTCTTATCCTTCTTGCGCCAGCGCATTCCACTATCCTCTCTTAGTCTGCTCGAAAATCTTCCCTCAGACAACACCCCTTGCCTATCAATCAATCTAGGGTCCCCCAACGTTCTGATTACCATTCTCGGGGATCGCCTCTCCACAAGGCACATGAGGACGATCTGCAACTGGGAGATTCCTGGAGCATGCACGGAGCAGAGTAACGTCGCGGCGCCTCCCCAATTCTGAACCCTCCGGCTACCAACTTTCCAAAACCCCCACTGCAGCAAACGAAAGGGTGATAATAATCGTTCCAATTCTTTGTCACCTTGCATCTTCTATCGCTGTCAAGCTGGATTGATCTTCCTGCCTCAGTCAGCATTTCTCGCCTCATTCAGAGCTCGCTCTTCCTCCCTTCCGTCTCCCTTCCTCTCTTGTTGTATAATCTGTACATGTCCTGAGTTCGCCTCTGAGCAATACAGAAGACAACGTTCATTTTCTTCATTTCGCTGTTTCTTGTGATCCCTTCTATCCCCTCCTTTGGTGAGTCTTCCCCTTCAAGACACTTGGGACACCCTAGGTACCCTTGTACCTTTATCTGAACCTGGCTTCCCGATGCAACGTTGCCCAATATGGCCCAAAGCCTGCTAACTCGGCATTCTCATCACAGTCTTATATTTCCTTCGTGTACGCCGTCTCTGGTGCCTGGTGCCCGTTTGCAAATACTAGTCGACACAGCATCGGCCGATCGTCTCTCTCTGTGATTTATTACCACGAGACAACCCCTCCGAACCACCTACAGATAATCTTCGCCGTTCGAGTACATATCGAATTACTGTTCTACCGATCGGAGATTTACTGGGATGGCTTCTACCATGGCCGCAAATGCAACCAGCGTACACAACGTGAGTGGGACGATGTCGATTAATGGAATGGCGATAATAACACCGAATCTAGGCACGATCAAACCGGGCTTCCAACATGAATTCTTCCGGGATGAACGACCGCAACCGTGGATCACAAGGCAACAGTGTCGGTAAGAGTTTCGGTGCTAGCAAGGCTAGCTGGAAGAACAACATCTGGGGTGACTCCAACCTAGGCGGATTTGGTGATGGTAAGTTATCGTACACCAATTGCAAAATGGGCTACGCTGACGCAGATTGCAGATCAACATCTTAGCGAGACTCCATTCGAAGGGAAATCCGGATCGGGTTCCCTCCTCTCTACATCCGAGTCAGACGGCTGGTCGGGACGTGCCAACCTGCCATGGAGCACTGTCAACACCAACCCCACCTTCCAGAACAGAGGCCTCGCCACATCCCCCACCCAGGCTCGTGCCAATGACCGCAGTGCCCCTGCTATCAATGAAACCAGTGATAGCTCTTACTTTGCCCTACCCCGCACCACGGGCATCAACACCGCTGCTGGCACCGCGAGCCACCGACCCTACCTCAACGCTGGGTCGGAGGGTGTATCTCCCTCCGGAGAGGGTATCACCTTCGGTGGGTTTGCTGGTCGACGACAGATCAACACGACCGGTCTCGGTGGCAGCCCCGTGGGAGCGACTTTCCCTGTGAAGCCTGGCTTCTCGAATCCTCTCGATGGTGCAAGTGGAGATGGCATGGGTGCTTCAATGGGCATGCCATCATTGGGATCTGGAATTGCCGAGCATGTGTCTCCGCCCCAGGGTCGCAGCGCACTATCCCACGCCTCTCACAACTCTGCCTCTTACGCTACTCAACGTCCCGCTCATTCCGCTCATCCTTCCTTCTACTCCGACACTCACAGCATCGATGGTCGCTACAGTGGTGGCTCGATGGACCTCAATGCCGGCTTTAACAAGCTGCAGCTCAACGAAGCAAATTACTCATCCCAGGCTGCTCAACGACCCTCGTTCATTCCTCATGCATCCTTTGATGGCTCCTTCCAGCGCGGGAAATACCAGAACAATGAAGAAGCCTACCAAGCACTTGGATACACCGCAGAGGCTGCACAGGAGATGCAGCTTGCTTACCAGGCCCGATCCAGAGCTGCCAACACCGGCTCAATTTCACCCTCGGACTATGCTCGCATGGATAGCCCCATCTACACCGGAGTTGACGGGGCTGCCGGTCAATACCGCAACACAGGTGTGAATGAAAACCAAGTCGCAGCCTTTGAGCGCAGACTACGAAACTTGCAGGAGCAGGAACTTGCCCAAGGTTCTTCGCGGATGCAGTACCCTCCTTCTTACGATTTCCAAGCTTACCAGGCTTCTCGTTTGAACGCTCTCTCTGGATTCTACCCCGTCGGCCATCTTAGTGGGCTCGGTGCCGCTGCTCTAGTGTCGCGCACCCAGCGCGAGCATGATCCTACCCAGGTTGTCCGCAGTCCCCTCCTCGAAGAGTTCCGGGCCAACAGCAAGGGCAATAAGCGCTACGAACTGAAGGACATTTATAACCATGTGGTTGAGTTTAGTGGTGACCAGCACGGCTCTCGCTTTATTCAACAGAAGCTCGAGACCGCGAACAGTGACGAGAAGGAGCAGGTGTTCCGTGAGATCCAGCCCAACTGCCTTCAGTTGATGACTGATGTCTTCGGCAACTACGTCGTCCAGAAGTTGTTCGAGCACGGCAACCAGACCCAGAAGAAGATTCTGGCCAACCAGATGCGCGGCCATGTTCTGGCGCTGTCGACCCAGATGTATGGATGCCGTGTGGTGCAGAAGGCCCTGGAGCACATCCTGACTGACCAGCAAGCTGCGATGGTCAAGGAACTCGAAAACCATGTTCTTAAGTGTGTTCGTGATCAGAACGGCAACCACGTCATCCAGAAGGCTATTGAGCGCGTTCCTTCGCAATACGTTCAGTTCATTATAAATGCCTTCCGCGGTCAGGTCAACAGACTCGCCGCTCATCCGTATGGTTGCCGTGTCATTCAGAGAATGCTTGAGCACTGCGAGGAGGTCGACCGGCAGTCAATTCTGGCCGAGCTTCATGCCTGCACTTCTACTCTCATTCCTGACCAGTTTGGCAATTATGTCATCCAGCACGTTATTGAAAATGGTGACGAGAAGGACCGCACTCGCATGATCGACATTGTTATGGGACAACTCCTCGCCTACTCTAAGCACAAGTTTGCTAGCAACGTGGTTGAGAAGAGCATTGAGTTCGGTGCGGAACATGAGCGCATCCACATCATCAGCACTCTAACCTCTACCAACGACCGCGGCGAGAGCCCTCTCCTTGGTCTCATGCGTGACCAGTATGGCAACTATGTCATTCGTAAGTTCAACCCCATCCCACCTGTCAATGCTATACTAACCCCCAACAGAGAAAGTGTTGGGTCAATTGAAAGATGCGGAGCGTGAAGCCCTCATCGATCAGATCAAGCCCCTTCTCAGCCAGCTGAAGAAGTTCAGCTATGGCAAGCAGATTGTCGCTATCGAGAAGCTCATTTTCGACCCCAACTCTCCTGCGACTGGCCCCCTGCCTCACACCACCTCGACCACACCTCCTCACTCCCACAAATCCTCCCCACAACCCGCAAAGCGCTCAATCACCACCGAGGAGCCCCGGGCACCTTTCGTGGGTAATGCCCCACCCACCCCTCCTCCGACCGATGCCCAGACCACCGTCGATAACACCATTGAGTCCAAGGGCCTTGCTAAGAGCACTGTGACTTCGGTTTCGAGTCCCGAGACAGGCAACACCGGTGTTACCGTCCCGGTCGATGTCACCAGTGCTCACTAATTCGTTGCACACTTTATCTTGCTCGCCCAACATAATCTTTCTAATCCTGATTTGATCTGAGCCGAGTGATTTCTTGTTCTCTATCTAATACGGGGCGTATACATACCGGGGAATCAGGCGGGATATATGTTACCAACGTCTATGTGATTCTCCCCTACTTGACCATTGCTTTGACGGCGCAACAATGATGGCCTGGAATGTCTTTATTTCTTTTTTTTTCTTTTCTTGTGTTCATCTCGATTCTCGATCTCGGACCACCGACTTATTTCTTATCTTACCTTATCTGTTCTTGTTTCTTTCTTGACATGTTCATTTATTCTTACGATTGTGTTTGTGAATCATTGTCAATTCTTCTCGCTACGAGATCCAGGTCCGAGAATCGATATGACTCCGGCGTCTTTGTTTTGTCCACTTCTTCCATTTATTTTTATTTCGTTACGGGGTTAAGGCGGCTATGATGGGGGGGAAATGCGGCAACTGGCTTGGAAAGGGGGAACGGATCTGATATTTCGCTCTTCATGATTTCCCAGCGCATATGCCCATAGCATGGAGTCCGGGACCTTCCACATTCACATTCGGATCCAGAAAATACCAGGAAAAGAATCAAACCACTTGCACAGTCATCTTGTGCCATGGCATCGGCACGATCTACCCAGAACCACCTACTATTTCTTTCTACACATTTCCTTCCACTATTTCCTGGCCGAGTCAACATATTTCATCTCATGGCTATGATTTTCGATTCCGAGCTCCACGGCTTTCCTTTCACATCAAGGTGTTCTTACTTCTGTGCTCCTCGGTTGGCATGCACGATTCTGCTTGGCTATTGAGAGCTTGTTATAGCTGCTAGGCTCTTGTGGATTTCGTCTTGTTTCCGGGTTGCCATGCCGTGTTCGTAATTTCTCTTGTGGTTTTCTTTTCTTTATCTTGCTAGTGGCTGTATTATCAATGCATTATGACTTGACTTTAACTTTAAATTGAATTCTACTATATGTTCATACATCGTAGCATGTTCAGCGCCTTGCTCATGTCCTTGTGTAGAGTATAGCAATTACCACGTGACCATATAGATCCTATCACACGTGACATCAATCCCGTGATTCTCGATAAGGCGGCGCATTTTGATGGAGTTGGAGCAAACCCCATCTGCCACTTCCACCTTTACATTGACACTGTGACCAGCGCTATTTCTCATCGTGTCAACGGATAAAACCCTACGGTGTCGATTAATCCACCTATTATCGTTGACTTTCGAATCCGAGCTCGAAAGAACCTACATCCAGCCGGGATCCAGATTAGCTCCGAGCTCTCCATCCCGCAAAACTACAACAACCAATACTACCACAACAACCACACACAATCATCCACCAAATAATTTCCCACTCAAACCTCACTAAATAAGCTACAAATCAAGCCACACCCTAAACCAACCCACCAACCACCAAAATGTCCTCCAACGTTGGCCTCACAACCCCGCGCGGCAGCGGCACATCAGGCTACGTGCAGCGAAACTCCGCTCTCCTCAAACCCCGCAACACAGGCTACGGCGCTCCCTACCCACCCATCAGTGACGCAAACGGCAGCGGACCAATGGACCGACCATTCAAGCAGCGGGTGCCGGACAAGCAGATCCTCGAGCACGATCGCAAGCGCGCGATCGAGGTGAAGGTGATGGAAGAGCGAGAGCGACTTGAAGAGGAGAATGAGCGGATTGAAGAAGACACCGATAAGAAGAAGGGGAAGAGTGGGGGTAAGAAAGGTGGTGAGGATGGCGAGGCGGATGAGGGGGAGAAGGTTCTTACTGAAGAGGAGATTGATGAGCGGTGTGATACTCTTCGACAGCAGTTGTTGAAGGAGCTTGAGGAGGATTTGAAGCGTGGGGAGTCGGGCTTTAAGAAGCCTTTCGCTGGGGCTGGGAATGGTAGGGATAGGCGCAACCTTAAGTCTTATCAGGTTCATGAGCTTGCTGAGGCGAAGATTGAGGAAACGGAGAGGTTGCGCCGGGCTTTTGGGTTGAGGGAGGATCGGGAGACTGGGGAGATTTCTAGTTCCCGTGATTATCGGGAGAAGAGGAGGGATTAGATTTGGTCTTGATTTGATTTGTTTTTCTTCTGCTTGTGTTTTTCTCAAGTAATGGTGTTGATCGGTGCCAGGGTTATATTGGGATTATCATGGAAATAGGGTTGCATGAACAAGTTTCTTTTTTTTCTTTTTGTTGTCCATGTTATGCTGTACAATCTTCGAATGTAAAGAAATGAACAATTGGATATCATAACCTCATCTATAATACACCAAAACCAGTACCTATGCCACAAACTTTTCAATAACCCAACCCTCCTTGGCGTCCTTCTTCTGCACAACCTTCTTAGCAGGCATCGGCCAGCCAACACTGCCTGCATCACCCACCAATTCAGGAATAACCCAGCAAGATCTACGCGGCGGCACGCCCTCAATAGCATCAGCCTTACCAATCGGCTTTCCATACTTAATAAGAGGCGTATCATGCGCAATCGCCGAGAGCTGCAATGCGCTAGGCGCAACAAGCGGGAACATCCTAATCTTAGGCACCTGGTCCGAGACCAGTGAAGCAGAAGACTGCTGGAGATGCGAGTAGGTGATGAACTTTGGCATTTCCTTCGGCGAGAGCTTAGCCAGAAGCGAAGAAGGATGCACGTAGACAGCACGTTCCTCCAGATCCTGGCCCTTACCGTCCCGTGAGCGGAAGAGCGTCAGGTAAGGGACGTCTATGGCGCGACGGGGGTGCGCGGGTTCTCCGGCGGGACGGGAGCGAGATCAGCGCGGATAGCGACGTGATCGATGAATCCCGCAGTGACGATCTGCTTGAGGGCCTTGATTTGCTTTGCTGAGGGCTCTGGCAGACGGGCTTCGTAAGCGGGGACTAAGCCTGGGTTGTTTGAGCGCACGATGTCGGTTAACTGGCGACGGAGCTGGGTTGCTTCTTTGAAAGCCTTTGCGCGGAGGAACATTTTTTCGCTGAAGGCGTCGCCGTCTGAGGCGTATGCGTAGGCGCACATTGCGGAGAGGGATTTTAGGGCATCGGAGGTGTCGTCGTGTTTGCTGAAGAGGCGCATGGCGCGGGCGTGCGATTTCACGCGTTGCTCGCGCTCGTCGTCTTCGAGACGGTCTGCGTTTGTGTAGACCTTGCGTCTGTCGCTGTCGCTGTCGCTATCGCTGTCGTCGGCGATTTGCTTCTTGGCTGTTGTGGGCAGGGGTTGGTTGGGGTCGAGTTGGTTCTCGGGGACGAAGAGGTCGCCGACTGCGAGTGCTGCGACTAGGGCGATCACATAGGGCATGCAGCCGTGTTGGTGACCGATGTGGAGCATTTTGCTGAATCGGGGGGAGAGGGGGTATGTTGCGAGACGACGGCCGATGGGCGTTATTTGGCCTTCGGCTGTGAGGGCGCCGAGGTTCTTGAGGAGTTTCTCTGCCTTTGCGAGACCTTGGCGACTTGGGGGTGTGGGGAATGGGAAGTTGATTACGTTGTGGAGACCCATGCTCTTCATCTGGAGGACAACGCCTTCGATGGGTGTGCGGAGGATCTCTGGGTCGGTGTATTCAGCGAACTCGCTTTCGTAGACCGCAGAGGAGTACATTCGGTAACAGTGACCAGGCCCTGTTCGACCAGCTCGACCAGCTCGCTGGTTTGCGCTTGCCTTGCTGATCCAGCCGACCTGGAAGCTCTGAACTCCAGTGAAGAGATCGAATTGCTTCTCCTTGGCGCGACCGCAGTCAAAGACATACTTGATACCGGGGATGGTAAGGGATGTCTCGGCGACGTTGGTTGCGAGGATGATCAATCGGGAGTTCTCTGGAGCAGGCTCAAACACCTTCATCTGTTCTTTCGTGGGAAGTTGAGAGTATAGAGGCAAGACGTGAACGCGAGTTGACGAGTCCATGGCCTCTTCACCTTCCGCAAGTTCAAAACCTTCGTCCTCCTCTGCGTCATCCAGTCCGGTGATCTCCATGTCACTGTCATAATCATCATGTCCTGGATTTTCCATCTCGGTGCCACCCAGCTCAAGGTCCTCTGCTTCCAGAGGTGCCTCAGTAGCCGAGAGCTGCACTTTTGCCTGAGTCGTATCTTCCCGCTGAGTAGGTTTGAATGCCTGCTTCAGTCGCTTGGAAAGCTGGCGAATTTCGTTCTGACCAGTCAAGAACACAAGCATTCCACCGGCAGGTAGTTTGCGGTGTCCACGGGAAACCTTGCGGAACGCATCTTCAACGTAGTCACGCTGCGTGCGGCGGGAGAAATGAACTGCAACAGGATACTGGCGACCCTCAGCTTGGACCAAGGGGGGTGCACCGTTGCGGAAAAGACTTGGGTTTTCGGTGAAATCTGAAATACGGAGAGTGGCTGACATTATGACGACCTTTAAAGGCTTGACAGACGGGTCTTCCTCGCTCAAAGACTTGCGCAGACCCACAATACGACTGACCATTCCAATCAGGATATCAGTGTTGACGCTGCGCTCGTGAGCCTCATCAATAAGAATGATAGAGTATTTGCGAAGGGCAAAGTCGTCCGCAATCTCTCGTAGAAGAATACCATCGGTCATGAACTTGATGGCCGTCTTCTTCGATGCTGTAGACTCAAATCGAATCTGATAAGACACCTTCTCGGCATGTTGCCCCAATTCCTGAGCAACGCGATTAGCCATACTCACGGCCGCGACTCGGCGAGGCTGGGTGACACCAATTAGACCCGGATTAGGGCTGCCTGGGGAGCCAAAGCCGGATTCGAAGAGGAACTGGGGAAGCTGGGTTGTCTTTCCACTACCAGTGGCACCCCAGATGACGACAACTGAGTTGTTGTGAATCGCTTCCATGATTTTCTGTTCTTCGCCAACGACAGGGAGTCCAAGACGGGCGGTTTGGATTTCCTCCGTGCGGTTAACTGCGACGCTGTATGCCTTGCGATTGGGATCGCCATGAGTTACCTGAAGCTCCCGAGGGAGAGGCTCTTCTTGGATGGTATTGTGGGTTGCTGGTAACTTAGATGGGTCGAACACCTGTTCTTCCTCGGTCACGGCTCCCTCGGTGGGTTTGAACCCTGCAGCTTCGTTGATCTGTTGTACCGCCCAAGATTTGAAGGCTGACTGGCGAGTCTTGAGTGTTGGCTTATCTTCGTCCATCTCGTCGTCATCTTCTGACTCTTCTGAGTCTTCTGAGTCCTCAACCTCATCCTCGGAAATGCCCTCAGAGGACGAAATATCTTCCTCTTCGGAGTCCTCTTCGATATCACTTTCAGACTCCTCGTCCATATCGTCTTCATCTTCATCTTCATCTTCATCTTCATCTTCATCTTCATCTTCATCCTCCTCGCCCGAATCAAAGCCCTCCCATACAACCTCGGCTTTTACTGGTGCAGGTGCACGCTTCTTCTTCGGTGCGCGCTTCCGCTTCTTTAAAACAGGGAATCCATCAGGTCCTAGCTCTAGTGGTCGCTTAAGTCCACTTCCAGCAGCTGCCTCTTCTCGTAACTTTTGTTCATTGGGATCTGTTGTGGGATCGGAGACTTTCAGGTGGATATCCGAATCGTCGGTGTCATATCCTGAGATATCTGCGGGGGCATTATCTTTTGGCGCAGAAACCGCCATTCGTGCAGATGAGTCGTCGTCATGTCTCTTGCGCTTGTTGGAAAGATCTCTGGAGCTCTGTAAGGCCGAAGTGTCGACAGATGATCCGGCTAGTTTCTTCAACAATTCGATATTTTCTTCCTTCCTGAGTTTGTTTTCCTGCGGGAGTGTTAGAGCCGTATATTCCAAAGCAGCTATCCACATACAATGTATTTATCCAAGCGCTTCTGCTTCTTCGAGGACATTTGAGGGTGCTGCTCCTGTAGCTCTCCCTTAAGCTTCTGTCGCCGTGCCTCTTTCTCGTCCTTAGAGACGGGCTCGAGCTGAGCGACATTGGTATCAGCCGACTCGCCGTCTGGGTTTTGCCGGTGTCTTTGTTTTCGCAGACGTGGTGTGAATTTAGGCGGCATCTTGAATTACTGCAGCCAGTCTGACTGAGAAAAAAAAAGATTATTGGCTGAGTATGCAAGCTCTGTGATCCAACTGTTTCTTCATCAAGAAAAAAATTAAGGCGGTCGGATATTGCTGATCTGAGCCAAGGCGGTGAAACTAACCGCCCGCTCACCGAAGCACGTCCAAAGGTCGACCTCCGATACACCTAGTTACATAACCTATATCCTTCTCTTCAGCATTCCGATCAAGATCTATTCTCATCACCATGGCTGCCTCTTTTGATACAAGCTACATGCAGGATTCCCTCAACCTGCCATTTCCTGCCACCACCAAGCAGGTTGCGGGGTTAGTCAATGGCATACAAACAGATGTTGGAATAATGAACTTTAGCGATAAAATCATGGTCACGATCTCACAAGCAGGACGATTAGGACACTGGGTATGTTTCCAATATAACATTAGCGAATATCGCTAATGTTATATAGTTGCACGTACCGATGGAGAACCAGAACCCAGGCACTGAGGGCATGCACACCCTCAGTGAGGGTGATGATGCTCTTTTACCCCTCAAAAGTCTAACCACTACCACATTACTAGGGGGTTATTCTTCTGGGCAAGATACGACGGGTCAACTACTTGCTCGTCAGATTGCTACAGCTATTGCAATGAAAACACCTAGTGAAAAGAGGCTACTCCTTGTTGGTCTTGGACTTGACAAATCAACTGCTGATAGAGATTCATTTTTCGCTATCGTCGATCTGGTTCTGCAATGCCTATGAAGCTATCATAGGTCTATCCCTGCTGAAAGCAGGGCAGCCATCAGAACGAGGCCTAGGCCATCCGCTGGGCTTGCTTCAGGAGCCGATCCAAACTCTCACTTCTGATCCATCCGTGAATCCGAATTCTCTCAACGTGAGCAAAGGCCCCGCAGGTCAGAAGGCCGGCAAGGTCCACCTCGGTGAAGCCACCGCTTGTCCAGTTCTTTCGCAATTCTATAATCAACGTGCGAATGGCGAGGAAGCCATCATCTCTGTGCTTTGAGATAAATCTCACGAATTGCTGGTTTCTCCTCGCGGCCTTCTCGGCATCGTCGTCACCCAGTGCGAATTTGAGTGCTCGGAGGCGGACTGTCGACAGATCTCGAAGAATTGGGCAGGGTGGGCCAAGGTAGGCGTGCCGCGGGAAGTCCACCACTACCAGAGTCCGGTTGCTCATTGAATTGACCCAAGCAAACCAAGCTTCCGACATCAAGTCGAGCGACACAAATCGCATGGAAGTTGGGATTTTCGGTGCGATACCATCGTTTCTAAGAAATATGGCCTCCTTGGTGTTGCCGAGGACATACCCCCATATCTTGGCGCGAATATCCAGCGGGAGCCACTTGAATAGGGATGGGCTGCGTTGGTCCACGATCACCTCTGGGGGGTACCTTCTCATATCCTCGTGGAACCTTTCTTCAAACGATTTCCACTCGCCAAACGACAACGGGTTTCTTTCCTTAGAGTTAGGATAGGCGAAAGGGGCGACATAGCAAAGCGGGGTATCGGAACTGGCGCTATGTTAGATCATATGACATTGTTTATGTCAACTTACTACATGTATGCATGAGGCATCTTCTGGGATATCGGGACTAGCTCAATGGCTTGGTCAGACTCGTACGGGACTGCCGAAGCCTCTGAATCCGAAACCACCGAAGCTCTCGCTTTGTTGAACTTGCATATGGCCGTAAACTTTCCTCGAATGCACTCGCCTGTGGCCGAGAGCCCCCCGCGAATGCGCTTTTGCGTGGCCGAAGCCTTCGCTTGGATGCGATGAAAGAATTTTTTGATATTCTTCATTTGTTGAGTTGATTGTGATGCGTGGTGAATGTTGGGATGGATCGTGTCGACAATCGCAAAGCTAGGAATGGATGTTGTCGCCGGCGAACCCAGGCAACGGCTCGGCACTGCCCCACGAATACCGTTCATATATCCGTCTACATTTCATTGCTATCATCTTTTGTGACTCTGATATCCATGGGTGCTTGACTACTTTTCTCGGAAGAATTCTAGTGATCAATTTACTAGATACTTGTTCGGAGTTAGTGGTATACTTCCAAGTGGTTTATTTCGGTGTGCTTTTGTAACTGGGAATTGAGGCTATCTACTGGAAGTGATCACCATGCATCTTCAACAAAGCAGACGAGAGCCGATAACGTTTTCAAGATTAAATTTTGTAACTATTTCTTTTTCTGTTAAACTGGGTAGGGCATGTGTGGTATATTGTTCGGTCTTGTCACTCTCTTAAACATTGGCCAAGCGAGGCTTAGAATATCCACATATATAGATCCATGAGGTATTTCAGACTATTTAACCCATGAGAGGGTCAACTGGAAAATATATGCCTTCAGCGACCAAGCATGCAATTTAAAGCACAACGTGTAAGCGGATATGGATATCCTCCTGATATTGCAACATGGCCAGTCACGTGGCGATTATTGACATAACAGGGGTTCCATAAGAAGACTACATCTGAAAGTAGAACGTGAAAAGAAGCAGTTTAAGGCAATAGGCCACTAAGCCCCTGGGTATCTTGATATCTGCTGGTTCCTGTGAGTCCATTTAGTCACAGCCCGTGCGTACAGTTTCGCCTTGTCGCATTTGAAAATCTTCCCTAGGTCATACTCCACACATCAAACATTCCATTATTACCTGCCATCCACACCCTTTTGTATCCCTTTATCTTCATCTTTCTTTCTTTCTGAAATCTGTATTTCGATTTCTGTTAGGTTCTGCAAGATGGAGCCACTAGTGGATCCTGATTTTAACGCCGCCGTTGAGGCCTCTCGCCAGAACAAGCGTCCTTCATCTCAGGCGTCCCAGGATAACTTTGTGGATCTGACCAATGATTCGGGTGATGACTCGGACATTGAAGAAGTGTTCCCCAAGTCAAAGTCTGTGGTTAGTTCTGAGACCGAAGATGACCACGAGCGTGAGCAACTACAACGTGCTATTGCCATGTCGATGGAGCCTAGCGACGAGACCAAAAACTCTGAGAATGCACGGCCTATCAAATCCTCAAAAGCCCCACATGATGTCGTTGTAGCATCGGCAGGTTCACTATTGAGCATGAACCGGAAGCAGATGGAGGAGGAGCGTCTTGCACGTCTCTCTAAGCGCAAGGCCGATGAGGCTTCGTCCACTCCGCCATCTCAGGCTAGCCGGAAGCTCCCTAGGACAGAGCCACCCCATCCCTCTGTTGCTATACACAATCCGTTCCAATCCGCTCCCCAAGTGAGCACGACTCGGGTGAAATCTCACACCGAAGTCTGCCGACAGCTTACATCAAATGCCCCGAATAACACCCAGCCTACCTCCCGCTCAGTGGCTCAGTGGCCTCTTGGTGCTGTCAAGAAAACACACATTACCGGTTTCCCTCGCAGTGGAAACGAAATCACAATTGAAGAAGTTATCCAGCGAGATGACCTGGAGTTGGGCGTATTTAGCTCATTTCTGTGGGACATGCCATGGCTTTATTCCAAGTTTAACAACTTGACCACGAGAATTATATTCGTCATGCAAGCGAATGACGAGGAAACGGTTAGTAACAAACCGTGACACCATGGCCTCGAATAACACGGAGTAACGACTAACTTGACTTCGTTTACAGCGACAACAATATCGCGAGGACATTAGCAACATGCCCAATTTCCGTCTATGCTTCCCACCTATGGAACCCCAAGTCTTTTGTATGCATTCTAAGCTGCTTCTGATGTTCCACCCTGGATATCTTCGCATCGCGGTCCCCTCCGCCAATCTCACTCCCACTGACTGGGGAGAGGATAGGCTTATGGAAAACGTATGTGGTTATGTATGTCTGATGGCTTTGAAATTTCTAACAGTGTCCAGACTGTATTCCTTATTGATCTTCCCAAGCTCGAAGTTCCTGATGCTGGAAAGACCCCGTTCTACAAAGAACTAGTCTACTTCCTCCACGCCTCCGAGCTCCACCGCAACATCATCAAGAAGCTAGATGAGTTTGACTTCACCGAGACGAATCGCTATGCATTTGTTCATACAGTGTGAGTATTTGTTCCCCTACCAAAATATCAAACCCCCAACTAACAATATAAGTGGCGGAACCAACACCGAAGACAAATGGCAGCGTACTGGATTTAGTGGCCTGGGCCGTGCCGTCAAAACTCTCGGCCTAGAGACAAAGGCACCCATCAACGTCGACTACGTCGTAAGCTTCTTGACCTGCTATGCCTCATACACATGGTATACTAACAACACACCTAGGCCTCATCGCTGGGAAACATCAACATTCCATTCCTGCGCTCCATTTATCTCGCCTGCAAAGGTACATGACCATCCTACAAAAGCCAAGACCAATCAATCTAACCAACTCCAACCCAACAGGTGACAACGCTGTACTAGAGTACGAGCTCCGAACAGCCGCCAAGAAAAACACGGAACTTGTCACATCGCATAATAAAGAATGTGTGGAACACTTCCGCATTTACTTCCCATCAGACGAGACCGTACGAGACGTACACAGCAACCCCAAATACGCCATTGGCACGATCTGCTTTAATCCAGCCTGGTGGTCAAGTGCCAATTTCCCGCGTGACACGCTTAGAGATTGTGTCAGTGAGCGCGGAGTCTTGATGCATAACAAGGTAAGTAGTTCCGCAGCGGGCTGGTTATGACAATTTGTTACTAATACACATTCCTTGGTAAAGCTTGCCTTCGTCCATCCTTCTAAACCGATTGATATGCCCGATAACAAGGAATGCCGCGGGTGGGCTTATGTGGGGAGTGCGAATTTGTCGGAGAGTGCATGGTGCGTACATATTTATATCCCTGTCGCTGTAATGTCAAAACTAACAGCATCCAGGGGCCGTATTGTGAAGGATCCTAAGACGAAACAGCTGAAGATGAACTGTCGCAACTGGGAATGCGGCGTGCTCGTGCCTATCATAAATGAGAAGAAGGCCGGAGAGAAAGATAAGGGACCAGAAACGCAGGTAACGGTTCCTTCGGCTCCTCTCCCAGCCGAGGTCTTTAGGGATACTGTTCCTGTCCCGATGAGAGTTCCCGCTGTTCCGTTGGCGGAAAACCGAAGACCTTTCTTCTTTGGGGTTTGATTTGAACTCGAATCTTGAGACTTGGCTTTATTTGCACTCTACATCAGTCAGATCTAGGGCTATGTCTGCATCTGCAATGTCCAGTGAGGGTAGATTCTCACCATCCTTGTCATGAGTATTTGGGATAGGAGGAGTTCGGATCGGGTTGCCTGGTTGATTCAATGGGAAACAAATGAATGGAAAGCAGGTTGAAGCACTTCATGTATTAAGTACCAACCCACTAAACTGTGACATTCAAACGAAAAAAAAAAGTTTATGTTCTAAAAAAGCAATGAGATATGACTGAAACGATGTAATATAAATCAAATAACAATATGTAGATGTATTCTTCTAAGATTGATCCTGATATATCCGATATCACGCTCCATGTAAATGTATATTGAAATGAAAACAAAAATTAAAAGAAATAACCAAACTTTTGAAGCCTCTAAGCTTCATCACTCTTCTTCCCCTTGAACAACCCCTTCACACGATCGATCATCATTCCACCTGCACCAAATACTGAAGCAAGACCAAAGCTCCAACCTCTCACACGAACCGTGTAGATGAAGAAATAAACCAAAGCCCAGTTAATAATAACAAAAGCTAGGAAAATACCAAAGCATTTCCACTTATCATCAACCTGAACATTCAAATTCGACATATACTGCGCACCATCCGTGAAGGGGCAGTACTGGCAGTCCGCGGTAGCCTGGGGGTTAACCAGGTAACCGACCTTAGCAGAGTTGACAAAGTCACCTGCATAAGCGTCGCAGGTTTTGCCAGGCGGGGGGTTGAAATGTGTAGCTTCAAGTGAGGTACATTCAATCTTGACCTCTGGCAAAACAGCCGAGAGAACACCGCGCAGCCACCAGGTCACAGGGTTGACGTAGTACATCCAGTATTTCCAGAAGACGGGGTAATCCGCGTAGGGGCGGACGATACCGTTGAAGAGGTTGACCATGACGAAGAAGAAAGGGAGGACGTTTGAGATGACAGTGAAAGAAGGTGCGAAGGCGCAGACCCATTGACCCCATGAGGCCTGGAAGAGGAAGAAGAGGATCGTCATGAGGAAGACGTATCCTGCGTTTCCGGAGTCTGTTGGGAAGCCGACGGGGTAGTACCATAGCAGCCAGTAGATCAAGCCTGAGACGATGGCTGCTGGGATCTCGCAGACGACGTTTGCAGTGCAGAAGGCGACCCAGCCGTAGATGCGGGATGGGTATTCGCGAGCTTCCCAGAGAGCGCGATTGATGTAGAATTTAGGGACGATGGAGTTGAGGACGATGGGGGGGGATGAGGATGATTAGGAAGACGGAGAACATGCGGTCTTGCATCGAGGCTACAGTGTTTGAGAGCATGTAGAAGGTAAATCCGTTGAAGATGCCGATGATGACCGAGACGAAGAGTTTGCCGTAGTAGTAGGAAGGGTCGCGCCAGTAGTTTGTGAAGAGACGTTTCGTTAACTGGAAGGTTTGGGTTGATGTTGTTGCTGCGAATTCGTGTTGGGCGGAGCCAGATTCCTCGATAGGGAGTTTGCTGCGGTCTGAGCGGATGAGGTCGATCTCAGCGAGCATTTTGCGGTTTTCGTCCGAGTTGCGCCATTCTTCGTTCCAGTCAATTAGTTTGCCGTTTCGGTGGGTTGCTTTGGCGGCTGTTTCCAGGATGAACTCGGCGACGTTCTTTGATGGTGGGCAGACGAAGCCGCGGTCACCGAAGTACTTGACTACCGAGGAGCCTTCTTTGCCGACAGGACCGAAGTAGAAGGTGTTGCCGCCGGGGTTGAGGGCGAGGATCATGTCGAATTGCTGGATGATCATGGAGGAGGGCTGGTGGATTGTGCAGACGATGGCCTGGCCGGCTTGGGAGAGTTTCTTGAGGAAGCGGACGATGGAGAACGCGGCCTGGCTGTCGAGACCGGAGGTGGGCTCGTCTAGGAACAGAAGTAGACTGGGCTTGGCTGCAAGCTCAACGCCGATAGTGACACGCTTCTTCTGCTCGACGTTGAGAGAGCCGATGATGGCATCCTGGATATCCTCAAGCTCGAGAAGATCGATAATACGGTCCACGTAGTCAATTTTCTCCTGGCGAGGGACATCGCGGGGCTGGCGGAGGATGGCTGAGAACTCGAAGGCTTCACGGATGGTGGAAGTATTGTCGTGCAGATCCATTTGCTCACAGAAACCTGTGCCACGCTGGAAATCAGGACCTAGCTTGTGGCCATCGACGAGCATATCGCCAGTCACGACACCCATCTTCTGGCGCTGGGCCAAAGTATTGAGTAAGGTCGTCTTTCCAGCACCAGAGGCACCCATCAGAGCGATCATGACGCCGGGCTTGGCGTAGCCGTTAACATTGTTGAGGAGCTTGCGTGTTCCATTGCCGTAGGGAACAGTGTATTCAACATTTTGCCAGGTGAAGCAGCGCTCACTCGAGGACAGGCGGTTGAAAGTCGCATCGGCATCGGAAGAGGCCTGGCCACGGGCAAGAGCGGCATTGTCGTTTGCATTGGCGACCTTCTCTTCATCGTCAGCATTGTTGGTCTGGGCAGTGACCTTCTTAGCGCGCTTGGACTTTTTGAAGACCAGAGCACCACCGCCACCGCCAACAAACGAGAGAGTCTCAGCAGCGATGACAGTCACAAGGATATATAGAATAGTGAAAGCAATGACAACGCCAAAGTTACGCCAGAGATGGCTGCGAGTGAATTGGAAGTTGGCAGTCAAGTACTGTGCTCCTGGAACAGATGTTTCGCCCAATGTGGACCCAGTCAGAGCACAGCCCTGGTACTTGGGATCCGTCCCGGGACCCTGTGGGATAAGCTGAGATGGACTGCATTCCATAAGACGGCCGGCGAACTCATTTGTCAAGACCGCCTCGTAACTGTACGCGATTGGGTTGACATAGAACAGCCATCCGAACCAGATAGAGTCCGAGATAAGAGTCTGCTTGGGGATAACATAACCGACATACAGAATGAGCAGGTTCAGCGCAATACCACTGAAACGCACCGCGTCATCGATAGTCGGCGACAACGCAGCGAACATGCGGTAGAGCGAGGTGACGCAGAAGGTGGTCGTGTACACGAACAGGAAGTAGATGAAGAACTTGGAGGCCGTGGTATCGAGACCACACATGAAGTACATGATAAGCGTGAACGGGACGACCATGCAGAAGATGGCAGGGAAGTCGACGACGACACGAGCAATGGAGACAGCAGAGGGGCGGTAGAAAGCGTAATCCTTGTGGCGAGCGACGATGCCACGGCCGGTGACGGCAGGCATCAGCTCAGTCAGTTGCAGCCAACCAAGGAACAGAATCGAGAAGAACAGAGCACCGCCGCGCGAGAAAGCGCCGCTGGTATCCAGCGATTCTCCGTAGAACAAGGACGAAACGATGAGGGCATTAGAGATGACGATGAAGTACTTTGTGTAGAGGGAGGTTTTGTCGCCCCAGAGCAGCCAGAACTCGCGCTGCACGCAGGCCATGACCTGGCGCATGAACGAGACGGTATATGGCGACTTCTTGGAGACAGACTTGGACTTGGACTGCGCGACCATGGATTGGAAGCGGCGGGTGTCCTCCTGCTGGGTGTCATGGAGACGTTTCTCGTAGCTGCTGACATCCTCCAAGATACGGCTGTAGGTCTGGCTGTTCTTGAAGACTTTCTCAAGTTCCTCGGCGGTCTTCGGGGTGGAGGCTTCACGGCCGGGCTGGAACTCGCGGGCATTGGGGTCGCAGAGCGAAGTAAGGAAGTCTGCTGTAGTCGATTGCGGGGGGGGAGTAAAAGCCCAGGTCGATGAAGTATTGTCGTGCTTCGTTGGCTGGACCTTGGTAGAGCATGCGGCCTTCGTCAATGACCATCACCTTATCCATCAGCTCGTAGATGCTCTCTCCGGCTTGGTATAGTGTGACGAAGGTGGTGCGCTTGCTGACATCGGTCATGATGCGAAGGGACTTGGCATAGTCTAGGGCGGTGCTGGCATCCAGACCGCGAGTCGAGTTATCCCAACAGACCACCGATGACTTGGTAGCCAAGGTCTCCGCGATACTCACACGCTTGCGCTCACCTCCAGAAACACCGCGGACATACTCGTTACCAACGAGTGTATTCCGAGTGTGAGTGATACCGAACATCTTCAGCAGGGCATCGATGATAATGGGGATGCTTTCCCGATCATGCTTGCGAGTCTTGTTGATCAGGGAGAATTTGAGAGTTTGCCAGACAGTGAGGGAGGGGAAGTGCTGATCGTCTTCTGGGTTATAGTTGACTTCTCCACGGAAGCGCTTATTCTGGTCCTCGGCTGACAGACCACCATAGCTGACCTCGCCATTGACACCAGCAAAAGCACCACGGTCGTTTGCAATCGCCTTGAGGAAGGTGGTACAACCAGCACCGGGACGGCCCAGCACAAGCATAATCTCACCTTCGCGCACAGCACCGCTGAAATCATGGATGAGATCGCGAACAGGAGGGTGTTTGCCGAAGCGCAGCTGCGGCACGAACTGGCAGACGAGATTATACAAATCCGGACCGAAGGTACCCATCACAGCCTGGGGGAGAGTGCGCACGAAGGATGCACCAGTCTCCACACCCTGCACAGTGAGGTTCTTGAACACGACGCCGACCTTCTTGGCGGGGCCGCCGGCGGTTGTGCGGCGTTCCAGATGACCACCGGTCAGGAACTCACCCAGATCGAAGCTGTCGTCAGCCTCGTCCTCGGTGGTTTCTTCGTCCATGCCCTTTTCTTCATCGCGAGGGCTTACCTGTGACCTGTGGCGACGAACGCTCTTAGTGGCAGAGCGAGTGCGGTGCAGGCTGAGGCGGGTGAGTTCGCGGCGCATCTCTTCCATGTCTTCCATGGCGCCGCTGCGGGAGACGGCCTTTCCGGCCTTCTCTTCTCCCCAGCGGCCATCATCACCGCTTACCGACGAGCCGATGGTTGAGCTGTCGGTTAAAGTTGGATTGATGGGAGATTCGGCGGTCCTGAGGAATTCTTCGGCGGGTTTTTCAGAGCCCACATTCTGGTGGTAGGTCTCGCCATTCGAGCTGGATTGTTGCCTGGAGGTCTGTGTATAGGCTTGGGAATCCGAGACAGGATGCGACTGTTCGGAATGGCCCTCCATGTTGGGGCTCGGATAGGTTCTACTCTCCGGCAATATGCAATGGCAGATACAAGTGTATTATGTTATAGCCAGGCTAATTAGGGGGGGGGGGGGGGGATGATAGAATTAAAAGCAGACAATAATGTAAAGAGAATGATAAAGAAATGATTAGGAAAAAAAATATAGCAGACCTAAACGTCGTTTATATGAGAAAATATCAGAATATTCACTTAACTCCGAGCATTTGTCAGTCGCTAAAAAGGGATTACAGGCCCTGGAAGACTAAGAGGGAATATCGAATCACAAGCGAGATAATGATCCAAAATCGCGACTTGAAGAGCTATAGTGGAGTAGGTGGAATACATGACTCAGGATGAATCAAAAGAATTTTCTGGTTTCAAGCACGGAGATAAAGTCGGGCTTTAGCCGATAGGCTATCCATTGGCTGTTCACGGCCGTTTACTGACTTTATTGGCTATGCCACTTGTCAGCAAGACGCAATATCCATTCCTATCAGCCTTGGGGCTTATGCAAGCACGTGGGATGCCGGGGATAATCTCCCTTTTTTTTGTATGTAATAATAGTATATAAGTGGATTAACAATCTTGCTTACGAATACTCTTTTTAATAGCGAGCCCTCTAGAAAACCCCCTGGATGTAAAGAATGTGGAATAGGTCTGTGCCACATAACGCCGTTCTTTATCGGCCCGCCTACCTAATTCAGCCATCTCAAACACCTGCAGTTCGGCGACTTATAAGATCCCACGGATCCACTCGGCCTAAAAGAGCCCGACTGGCGAGATCTTGGTGATCGGAATCTATCACTTTAATTCGGCGCCTTGGCCTTATAGAGAGCTTGGCTGATGCCTGATGCACAATCCTACCGTCTATATACGGAGTATATACATGCTTAGTAGGCGTCTTATACACATATGTTTTCAAATGCCAACCTTCAGACTAACATGTGTCAAGGGTTCCCTGGTAAACTTCTATCAAACTACACGCCTCCACGTTATCATGTTAGATATATCACATGCCATGCAGGCTACGCTACACCTACTTTTTAGTATCCATGTGGTTCATGATTCAAACTTCATACATATGCACAATCCCCGTTGGAAGAATACGGTCTGACTCTTGGCATAATCCAACACTTGAATTTTATAATATTGTACAATAAAACTTCTCACTCTGCCTTGTTTTTGATCGCTACTTGCGCTTAGCAGCTGCTTGAGCGATTCGCTTCTGGATTTCTTCTTTTGAGAGAATCTTCACAGCGTTGTTGGAGAAGACATAGCTAAGTCCAGACCAGAGAGTGGTGCCGGCAACAAGGTACCTAAAATTGGTCAGTAAAAAAGAACCAATCAGAAACAAACAGCAAGCGAACTATGTATATGTATGTATATGCAAAGCCAAAAAAGAAAAAGAAAAAGCAAAAAACATACAACAGTGAGGATTCGCTGGTGGTCACCCACCCAACTACTAACTCACCGGCGTGTGGCTTAAGTACGGCTGAGCGGACGGGAAGCCCTGTTTTCCACACCCTATGGTCGTATGTACTGGAAGGAGCCTCAATTTGCCTTAGGGCGGACTATTGATCTCTGCCTTCCAGATACAACGAAAAAGAGAAGGGAAAGGAAAAACAAAAAAAAAAAAAACAAAAATGGGTATAAAATAAGAAAAGATCAAACTTACTGAAATCCGGTCATAGCCTCGCTCAAATGCCAGGCACTGACAAATGCCTCAGGGACCACAGGCAGCGCAATCGCACTACCCACCAATACCAGCTGCAAAGCGGTGTTGATCTTCGAGATCTCAGTGGGCTTGACTTCCGCCGACGGAAGCGAAAAATCCCAGTACCGGGCCATAGTTTTAGGCTCAGGCAGTGAAATCCAACGGTAATAGATAGCCGAGATAGCCAGACCAACGTCGCGACCGAGGATGATCACAGCGAGCCAGACTATTTATTCAATGCGTCAATCCATGTGCATATCCGTATACCACCAAAAGATCAGAGTAGACTTACTAGGAAGGGAGCCATTCACGGCCAGACACGCGACACCAATGGTCATCAATAGCTTATCGGCCATGGGATCAATGATGGTTCCAACCACAGTTTGGAGGCTGTACCGCCGGGCGATCCAGCCATCGACGAGATCAGTAATGCCCGCGTAGGCGAACAGGGATAGTGCTGCTGTGTGGTAGTTGTTGACTAAGAGATACCCGACGACGGGGGCGGCGACCAGCCGAGAGAGTGTGAGAATATTGGGTACAGTGTAGATATTCTCGTGTGAGGTTGGCAGGGGAATCCGCGATACAATAGGCTTTTTCTTGGATTCCTCGGGTCTACCCTGGGTTAGTTGCTAGTTCACTTGACCTGTGTCTCATTTGGACGCTGGGTATCTCGGTTTGGAGGCTGTAGACCTACTGTTCAGATGTTTTGTTTTCTGGCGATTTTGACCCGGCCCATCTTTGCTGGGTGAAGAATGATGGTGAGATCAGGGTGGTCTGTATACAACGGGGTTTCAATCCTCTGGTAAACAGTTAGAAGTGCATAAACGAAGCAGCAGCAGACAACCATACCCGGTTGGTAATCGGTTCAATGTTGATTGGACTGATGTAGATAAACAGCGGAATCCATCTCTTCGAAGAGCTTCAGTCTTGAACAAATTTGACCGAACAGAAAGACGTGCGCTCTTAGACAGCACTTGAGACCCCTGCCGGCTTGCCCGAAGGGACAACTGGGCTACGCATGAGCCAATCATGGTAACACGAACACAAAAGTGATGAGGGCAGGCGTTGGTAAAAACCCAAAATTGACCAGAGACACCGATAACCACAAGCTTTTAACCAGAAGTTTCAACTGTGCATGCCCGGTTGGTTTCAGGCTATGAAATGGTGATTCGGTTCAAGTGATACACCAGGAAACAGACCAACGGAAGGTGTCGCGTCGCACAGTCGGTGACAAATCTGCGAATACAAACCCTAAATCAAAATAAAATAGACGAACAAGCTGATAGCGCAATGAATGTAAATAAAAAGGCAGAATGCTATATAGTACAAACACAATCTAGGGATTGTTAGCTGGATGTGTCGGAATTCGGGGCAACTTGGCTGAATGGCACATACATATAAGAGAATTCAGAATATAAATCACCTCTACCAGAAATTCAATGAGCTAGAACCAATAAGTTCTAGATCACGGTCGCCTGAGGTTAGATGAGCATTGGAGATTGCACCTCGGCGATGAGTTTCTGGCCGGATAAATGGTTTATCCGCCCGTCTCTATATCCTCCACATGCAACAAATGGCCTTTCTTATACTTCTCCTACTTTTATACATAGAAACAAATATGACGCCACCTCTGTCTCTGTTGAGTTACATATCCTTGAAAATGACAACATCAGTTCTAGAACCTCAATCCCAGCAGTTGTATCACGGTGATCATGATCAAGCCTATGCTCACCTGACAGGCTCTACCACTCCTATGACCAAGAACCCCAGGTGATGAAAAACATCATCGAACAAGGAAGCTAGAACTGAAGTTTTATTAGCCATCCAAAAGAACATATAGGACAATATGTCACGCAGGCCAAGTCAAATTACAAAGACAGCCATCTGTGTCTAGAGCCCTAGAGCCATCAGAAGAGCGAGGCAAGGCTACCAGAACGAAACTGCGGTCTTGTCGTTTTGCGGTCGCCACGATGTCGTTTACTTCTGTACCAAACGGGCGTGTATCAGATTCACGCTCGTTGACTCCCATCCGCAGTGTACCACCAGTCAAAGAAACGGAACAACCTGATCTAAACCTGGCGAATCCACGTCTGCTTATCAACCGTGGTCTCATCTATGAGCGCCGACTACCAGGCGATGCTTATATCACCGCACATGTCCAGCGCCTTCAGCATGGCTATTACTCCAGCAATGTCGTCTCAGACGCGGATGCTGAACACGTAGATTTTCTCGCTATCGCATTCACCTTTCATTCGCCGCACACCATCACACACCGCATCAGGTCCGCCACCATTAGTGTATCAGTCCACGGACGCCGTGCCCTTTCAAGTTCGAAGTTATACCCTTATGGATATGCGCCCGGTAACCCACGCTTTCTTATGCATGCTCCGCACTTAATCTATGGCACTGTTTCCCCGGAGACCATGGAGTGGACATTCAGTCTGGCTGGGTCTCTTGGAATCTCGGAAATGCCCGTCAGTGCGAGCGTCATTCCCTCGGGGAGTATCAACAGTCGGTATAAGCGGTACGAGATGATGCGCATTCAAGGCTCCGCACGTACTTTAAAGAACCCATCTGGCCGCGAATTCGATGTCGAAGCTGGCAAAATCGTCTGGTCCATGGAAGAGAATAATGTCCAGAGATCTGGTCTACCGCGCGAGTTCACCTTTGTTATGTTGATCCAAAAGCCCGCGGCAAACACCAAGACTTCCCTCTCGATCGATGTCGACCCCGTAATCGACGCAATGATTGGCAGTTACCCGTCCTTGATGTTGAAACTACCCGAGTATCAACCTTTACCGCGCCGGGGTGTGAATTTTCAACAAGAAGTCGGACAGCGGTTTGAGCCCGCGGACCCGGTGCGTGGGTTCAACTTTGCAGAACTTGGGAGCATGTTCGATGAGTACATCGCTATGCCAGGAAGGAAGTTCAGCCGTCAGGTATGTTCACCAACCAAGAGATCAATCGATCTCTCACTGCATAGGTGATGATCCGAAACTAATAGATACTTCTCTCAGATTCACATCCCACCTGAGACTGGCATCCCTGATAATCACTTCCAGGCCGTAGACCTACTGTTCAGATGTTTTGTTTTCTGGCGATTTTGACCCGGCCCATCTTTGCTGGGTGAAAAATGATGGTGAGATCAGGGTGGTCTGTATACAACGGGGTTTCAATCCTCTGGTAAACAGTTAGAAGTGCATAAACGAAGCAGCAGCAGACAACCATACCCGGTTGGTAATCGGTTCAATGTTGATTGGACTGATGTAGATAAACAGCGGAATCCATCTCTTCGAAGAGCTTCAGTCTTGAACAAATTTGACCGAACAGAAAGACGTGCGCTCTTAGACAGCACTTGAGACCCCTGCCGGCTTGCCCGAAGGGACAACTGGGCTACGCATGAGCCAATCATGGTAACACGAACACAAAAGTGATGAGGGCAGGCGTTGGTAAAAACCCAAAATTGACCAGAGACACCGATAACCACAAGCTTTTAACCAGAAGTTTCAACTGTGCATGCCCGGTTGGTTTCAGGCTATGAAATGGTGATTCGGTTCAAGTGATACACCAGGAAACAGACCAACGGAAGGTGTCGCGTCGCACAGTCGGTGACAAATCTGCGAATACAAACCCCAAATCAAAATAAAATAGACGAACAAGCTGATAGCGCAATGAATGTAAATAAAAAGGCAGAATGCTATATAGTACAAACACAATCTAGGGATTGTTAGCTGGATGTGTCGGAATTCGGGGCAACTTGGCTGAATGGCACATACATATAAGAGAATTCAGAATATAAATCACCTCTACCAGAAATTCAATGAGCTAGAACCAACAAGTTCTAGATCACGGTCGCCTGAGGTTAGATGAGCATTGGAGATTGCACCTCGGCGATGAGTTTCTGGCCGGATAAATGGTTTATCCGCCCGTCTCTATATCCTCCACATGCAACAAATGGCCTTTCTTATACTTCTCCTACTTTTGTACATAGAAACAAATATGACGCCACCTCTGTCTCTGTTGAGTTACATATCCTTGAAAATGACAACATCAGTTCTAGAACCTCAATCCCAGCAGTTGTATCACGGTGATCATGATCAAGCCTATGCTCACCTGACAGGCTCTACCACTCCTGTGACCAAGAACCCCAGGTGATGAAAAACATCATCGAACAAGGAAGCTAGAACTGAAGTTTTATTAGCCATCCAAAAGAACATATAGGACAATATGTCACGCAGGCCAAGTTAAATTACAAAGACAGCCATCTGTGTCTAGAGCCCTAGAGCCATCAGAAGAGCGAGGCAAGGCTACCAGAACGAAACTGCGGTCTTGTCGTTTTGCGGTCGCCACGATGTCGTTTACTTCTGTACCAAACGGGCGTGTATCAGATTCACGCTCGTTGACTCCCATCCGCAGTGTACCACCAGTCAAAGAAACGGAACAACCTAATCTAAACCTGGCGAATCCACGTCTGCTTATCAACCGTGGTCTCATCTATGAGCGCCGACTACCAGGCGATGCTTATATCACCGCACATGTCCAGCGCCTTCAGCATGGCTATTACTCCAGCAATGTCGTCTCAGACGCGGATGCTGAACACGTAGATTTTCTCGCTATCGCATTCACCTTTCATTCGCCGCACACCATCACACACCGCATCAGGTCCGCCACCATTAGTGTATCAGTCCACGGACGCCGTGCCCTTTCAAGTTCGAAGTTATACCCTTATGGATATGCGCCCGGTAACCCACGCTTTCTTATGCATGCTCCGCACTTAATCTATGGCACTGTTTCCCCGGAGACCATGGAGTGGACATTCAGTCTGGCTGGGTCTCTTGGAATCTCGGAAATGCCCGTCAGTGCGAGCGTCATTCCCTCGGGGAGTATCAACAGTCGGTATAAGCGGTACGAGATGATGCGCATTCAAGGCTCCGCACGTACTTTAAAGAACCCATCTGGCCGCGAATTCGATGTCGAAGCTGGCAAAATCGTCTGGTCCATGGAAGAGAATAATGTCCAGAGATCTGGTCTACCGCGCGAGTTCACCTTTGTTATGTTGATCCAAAAGCCCGCGGCAAACACCAAGACTTCCCTCTCGATCGATGTCGACCCCGTAATCGACGCAATGATTGGCAGTTACCCGTCCTTGATGTTGAAACTACCCGAGTATCAACCTTTACCGCGCCGGGGTGTGAATTTTCAACAAGAAGTCGGACAGCGGTTTGAGCCCGCGGACCCGGTGCGTGGGTTCAACTTTGCAGAACTTGGGAGCATGTTCGATGAGTACATCGCTATGCCAGGAAGGAAGTTCAGCCGTCAGGTATGTTCACCAACCAAGAGATCAATCGATCTCTCACTGCATAGGTGATGATCCGAAACTAATAGATACTTCTCTCAGATTCACATCCCACCTGAGACTGGCATCCCTGATAATCACTTCCAGGCCACCTACCCAGGCCAATACGGGCCCCTCAACCCAATCCCGTATCAACAACAACTGCAGACCCACAACCTAGCCCTGCAAAACAACAGCCTCTCCCTGCAAAACAACCTCCTGCAGACAACTCTACAAAACATCTGGGCCACCCAGGCGAGGGAGGAAGAACCCCAATTCCACCAGCAGGTATCCCCCCAGACGCAAAACCAAAACCACTCTTCCCCTCAATCTCCCCACCCTCGCCCAGCACCACCAACCCCCTCCATCCCCCAAACCGCCATAACCATCCCCCTCAATCTCCACCTCGTCCGCGACCCAACTACCACCACACACCTCACAAACCTCACCCGGACAAGTCCTGGCCCCTCCCCCCCGGGCCCCACACCACACCCCAAGTTTACGGCGCACACAAGCACAGGAATTCCCCTCGCGCGGGGCGAGCGGAGCATCAAACACATCCACATGCTCCTCTCCCAGCCCCACAGACTCGATGACCCCGCATATGGGCGCGCATTCGCAGTGGGGACGCCCTCTTTTGGAGATCGAGGAGGGGGATGGTTCTGATGAGGAGTATCAGATGCTGCGCCGTCTACCGAGGCGCGTTACGAGACTGGATTCGGTTGGCGCTTCGTCTGTGGCCGGACGGGTGCGTGCTGGTGGTAGAACTCATCGGAGAGGTATGGGTATGGCTAATCCCCCACTGAGGTAGGGAGTTTCTTCCTATCTTTCCAGTGGTGCTCGGGACTTTCATCTGGTTGTCTGGGTCACATGGTGTAAGGTATCCATCATTCTTCTGCTTTGACGAGCCTTGGTTCTTTTTTTGTGTGTTGCTGATTGGTTTTGTATCATCCTTTGTCTTTCGTTCTTGTTTTGGATGAAAATCAAGGTTGGTGTGTATATGTTTGGGATATTTGCCTTTCTGCTCTGGCGAGTCTAGATTCGCTCCATGTGTTTACTTTGTATTTTGCCAATGTTTGTTCGAGTATATGTTTAATTGAGATACACATTGTCGATATATGAGTTCCGGGTACGTCTAATATGTTACTGTTCGAGGTGATGATAGTGTATAAATAGTACTTGGTTATAATTCTCCATTCTATATTTTCTAAATAGTAGGAAACTGTAATCAGAATGAGTGATATGTACTAAGTGACCTAGCTATGCTGTCTTAATAGACTTTAATCTAAGGTTATACATGGAAAAGTACAGTGTACTTGGAAAATCGAGAAGAGTGCCACAATATCTTCAAAAAAAGACCACTGAAAGTCATCACGAGGCCGCACAAGCGGTCAACTATTCTTGTGTACATAGTTCGGAGAGAGGTATCTGAAAACACCATTAAATGTCAACTAGGCAAGAATATAAATAGATTAATAGAGCAAGCAAATCTCAGAAAAGAAGACATATCTCATTATTTACTAGAAGCTAATATTAAGCTTAGTTAGATAGCACAAAAAGGTGAAGATAGGATATACCTCTTGGGAGATATGATATGTGTTATGAAAACATCCATCTTAATTTCATAACACATACCATATCTCCCATGTCAACAAATACACAAAGCCGAGAAGCGCAAAGGCAGCAAAGTATAGAGTATAGAGTATCAATAAAAACACATGGAAAAAAAGCAACAAATCTTTTGTCATGCCGAAGTAACTAATATTGGCATTTGGGAATTGTATATATCAAAAAGCGACCACTGGAGCACAGAGCCTACAATCCATACGGTAGACTGTGGGGAATATAGTATGAAGTACACGAACATACTGATAGCCATGACCAGCACCAGCACCAGCATCAAAGGAAGCAAAGGAGATATAGAAGCAATATTTGACCACAGAATGAGATGGGAATCACTAAAACCTGTCCTTTTGGAACTGGATAGAATAGAGAAGAGGAACCCGCCCAGAACTTGGAAAAGAAACCATTGGACACTGTTCGTGACCGGGACAAACATACAGGGGGTGGCCTTGGCAGCGAATGGAGATATAGCGAAATTGGGAGCAAGTAAAAAGTAGGAGTCAGTGTCCAAAGGTAAAGAAGTAATAAAAAAAATAGAACCGTTTTGGGGTTGGGTTGTTGTTGCATGACATCGTAAAGAGTAAAAGAACGCCGCCACCCGGATTCCCAGAACAGAATCATATCAGAGAGCCGACCGAAAACAAAAAAAAAAACAACAAAAGCAAAACAGTTCAAAGAGCCACCTCCATAACAAACCCATAAAGCAAAAGACCATAACCATATAGACAAAGAGACAAGAGTACAGCCGCTGTCAGGTACATATTGTAGCAATAAAACGGCGTTTTCCTCCCAGAAATAACATAACAGAAAGCGTAGGGGTCTATCTCCAGGAATAAAAGCAAAAGCAACTTGAACAAAAAAAAAAAAGAAAACAAAATTCCCCGACTCCCACGCTCCCATGGCCATAAGCAACCAATCACAAAGGGAAAGGTATCAAGAGATTAGATTTGTGGTTGTGCCATTTGTGGTTGTGCCATTTGCGGTTGCGTCGCTGCTGTAGTCGTCCATGTCGACATGGGTTGTGTGGCAGCGTAAGGCGTGTTTAAATAGTACTGGGAGCGATCCGTATTGTAATAGGACAGCTGAGGAGGGTTTGATTCGCGGCGAGGCACGCTGGGATCGAGACCGGGCATGCTGCGGTCGAGTGATGGGTGGTTATCCAGTTGGCTGGACATGCTGAAGCTGCTGCGGGAGTAGGTGGCTGGGGTGGATGGATCCATGGGTGAAGTAGCGTCTGTTGCTTGGCTGCGCGAAGAGATGGAAGAATTGCGGTAGGCGGAAGGGCTGTGTTCCGAGGTAGATCTGTTGCGCTCGCTGAGCGAACTGGGGAGTCCCGTGTTGAGGCTGCCTGGGATCGAGGCCATACTGTGCCCGCTCATAGAGTCCATGCTGCCGCCGTAGGGCCCTGCGCGGAATGAGTGGTAGTCTTCCTGCTTTGGGGGAATGGATTGCCCCGGGTTTGGCAGGTACTGGTTTGGTGCGGCTTGGGCCATCGGGGTACCCATCGAGTATCCCTGGATCGGGCCTTGCTGCGGGGGATGTGTGGCGGCATACGAGCTGGGGTGCATATAAAAGTCGTTTGAAGGTGTTGGCATGGGGTAAGTGGGTGGGGCCATCATCTGCGGGCGATATCCGTATAAAGCGGCATGGGAGGGCTCCTGGTTTTCCACGGCGTTGGCCTCGAGCTCGTCGATCGGGGAACGGAAGCTTTGTTTCTGGGTGAGTTCGGTACGGGGTCGGATAAAGCGTAGCGAGTCCGACATCGAGGGTGGGTTGAGGATCCCGCGCATCACGTCCTCCACACTGTAGTATGAGACCAAATGGTGGGTCACACCCAAAACCGTCACGCTCATCGTCTTCTTGACTAACCCGGAGTCCTTGAAGCCGTAGGAATCAACCAGTGACCCCACCAATGCCCGCTCAAGCTCCGATTGATGGGACGAACGGTCTGTGAAGGGGGCCGAGCTGGGAGATGTCGGGGAATAGCCCTGACTGCTATCGTGTCGCGGATAAGGTTCGCCTGGCCGGCCGGCTGGCACTGGTCGTCGAGTAGCTTTCTTCATGGCGCGCTTCTTCTCCCCTGGAGGAAATGGCTTGTCTAGCTCGCGGTACACGAGGAAGTTCCCCAAAATGCGACTTGGACTCCAGGTGACCCCATCGGTCCACCGTTTGATACCCGAGGCGTTTTCCTCATAGATGAAGACGCTCCCACTGCGCACGAGATGACTCCGTTCTCGATCGTGAGGGCGACGGGGAACGTGATGCAACACACCGGTCAAGCATGCTTCGAAGAGTATCAGGGCATCTTGAGTGGTTGCGACATACCCGTTGAATGTGGGTTCCAACACGGCGGCGGTCCCGTTCACCATGATGTAGAAATGTGAATCAGATATCCCAACCCCCCGGGCTTTTTGCGGATATATTCAAAAGAAAAAGAAGAATTAAGCTAATAGATCGACCAGGGTATGGAGAAGGATGGAGGTTTTGAGTTGTGACCCCCCTCAGTTGGAGAATTCAGGGATCGGCCAGCACGGGCCTTCTCAAGTCAGCTCAAGGTTGCACTTTGGAAAAAAGATGGGGATCTACTAGAAACCCGTTCCACGGTTTGAGTTGCGGCAATTCCCAAGCTTTCTTTTTTTTTGGGGATCCACTGAAGGGGGGAATAACTATGTACCTAAATAGGGACCCTGGCTAGTTAAAGAAAAAAAAAAGAGAGGGGAAAAAAAGTACTAAAAAAGAAGGGGGAAGAGGTCTGAGTGATATCTCCACATTATTTTGGATTAGTATTACTTTATTCTTTTTACCTTCTTTATACTGCAGTATGGTATGGTCACCCGGGAGTCTAATGGGTTTAATGTTAATGTTAAAAAAATAAAAATAAAAAAACTCGGAGGGTTGGAAGAAACTACACAGAACGCTGAGGCCTAGAGTATCGATGACAGATATGACATGCGATATTATTATGTTTTTGGGGCTTTTCTTTTCTTTTCGATTTTTATTTTATTCCTTTTTTTATTCTCGATTTATTTGCCATTTTCCGTATATGGTCTAGCTCGGCCCAGAAAATAGAAAAGAAAAAAGAAAAAGAAAAGACGGTGGAATTCGGGGCGGAGAAATACGGACAATGAAACATCAAAGTCATGATTTCACCATACCCTCCGCGAGAAGCAGGTACAGTTTCACTTTTATAGAGAACTTTTTCAGGTACTATATATAATCAAGTCGATAGACTTTCAATAGACAGGAATATATATAAAGTATTTAATATAATTAAAAGTTTATCAGTAGAAGAAGAATAGAGCAGGTCAAGATACCATCACTCTCCGTGCCATGGGTGATCCGAGTGGAGCCGTGAATTTGGATCGGAGGGTCTCCGTGACATCTTATACCCAAGGTAGCCACAAGTAGATCCTCACATCGAATGACGGACAATATACCAAAGTCTACCTACCCTTCTGACTCAGCACACACCTGCCCTCTTTGGAAAAGAGAACAAAGTGGTCGAGTACACAGAAAGACTCCCGGGGGTGCGACCAATAGCTCCAGTAGTCACAATATACACCTCTCATTGGCTCCCATATCTACTTTACCCCCACTTTCCCATATGACGCCCCATAAAAGAAAGGATCGACATTTGTCTGAGACAGTGGATTTAACCTTGGGGTCGATACCAATCCTCCGAAGGGCGTCATCTCTACGGGGCCTAGTAATCTCTGGTGCACAAGCTATTGAAAAATTGACCCCCACCTCGAACTCCGGATGGGTCATGATCATCCAACGGTAGTCAAGGATGAGATCCTCCACGGTCTGAGCCAGTCAGACGCGGGTCAAATTCCATCACACTGATGATTATTATATTCTTTTTTTCTTTTTTCTTTTTTCTTTCTTTTCTCCGGGCCTCCGGGTATCGGTGACTGTTATACTTGATGGATTTGCTGCTTCATGACTGGTCTCCCATTTTGACAGTCTATGGAATGCCCCCAAAGAGAAAACCAGAGGACTGAGCGTCAGGTAGATCTCCGCCTTGACCCATTTCAATATACAATCTACATTTGATGTACAATGTATAACGGGTATAGAGACAGAATACAATATAAAGCATCCCAATCAGCATGGTCGGATATGTAGAACCGGGGGACACGCGTAGATAAACAAAAGAAGGTTAGGCTTCCGGGCTTGGAGAGAGTTTTCGGTAACTTCACTTTACTTTTCTCAGGGCTAAGTTCCTCAAAAAAAACTTAAGAAGGGAAGAGGGTCCCGTACCTAACTAAACACCACTAACCAGTCACTAACCAGCTATCGTAAGACTAAGGAATCATGACTGGGGTTCGATTGGATGGTTTAAAACTTTCGCGGGAGATCCTCAGCAGATCCAGGCCAGCCTGCACTGCCACGCTCCTCAGCTGGACCGTAGACCATCTAGTCCCAAGCCATTGACATGTGGCCTGGCTATGCACCCCGGTCGAGCCATGGAGCTAAGGATTGAGGGATCGGCAGTTTTGCTCGAAGTAGAGGGAGATTGAGCGAATTTTGAGAAGGGGATTATTATGTTTGTATAATGTTTATAGTACAAGAGAAGGACTAGAATTAATAGAATGGGGTAGGACGTTAGATAGTCGGAGTACAGTGCTCCGTATTTAGAGTCACGATCTTAGTCCCAGAGAACTGGTTGACGCACGCTTGTTGAAACTTAATTGGCGCGAATGACAGATGCCAATATCTAACAAATTTTTACTTATAGCACAGACGCGAGAATAGTATGATATTTTTTTTCTCCAAGATAACGTAAGTATGTACGTAAGTCAATGTGAGGTATCAAGAACAGTATAATCGCCGAAGTCCGAGCAGAAAATCGGGAAGGAGCACACCGGGCCCAAATTCGATTTTAACATATTAAACATATTTCACTAAAAAGTTCTGGACCATATTATTCTGCACAGCCCATCACAAGCCAAGGATCTAAGCGCGGGGAGTTCACGACTGGACTCCGATTACGAGTTGGAGAACAAAAGATAGTTAGCGTTGGCGGTTAGGCTAACAAAGGCACCCAAAATATGGGAATACGGGAAAAACCAATCTAATTACCCCACAAATGCCTGAACAAATCATATCATAACCTCCGAGATATTGGATATTAGATCGAAGTTTACCAAGAAGATTCTGGATATCCTTTTCTGTCGATCATACCATTCGGCGAAACCCACCACGGACAGCGCCCGTACCAAGGAAGGATTCAGATCCATATAGTTTATGTATTATTAATCTGAGTTCCGCTTCCACGTTTAAACGCGTGAATTAAAAGCTGTCAAGTAGAGTTTCACTGTGAAGAAAATGGATTTTGAAAAAAAATTTTTTTACTAATTAGGGTTCGGCGCCGATACGATCGAAAAGTCGAAAAGTGGCTAGCATTACCAGGATGCACAAGGTAATAATAGGCAAATGCACGCACCTTGAAGAAGAAAATAAAAACTAACAAGAAATAACTCACAATCCTACTAGTCCCGGTGGCGTCCGTGCTATGCTTCCCTTGGATCGGACTAAGAAATCCCGCAACTTTCATGGGTTGTGCACTAAGGGGCGATCATCATTAGGGAACTTGGCGTCCACGAAGATCCGGTTTGGATCATCGGCTTATGGTCTCGGAGGATTGTAGCTTCAACTTCGGTGTCTCGGCGAAACTACAGATATTTGCACTAATACGGAGTAGATTAACCATAGATATCGTTGTCTATCCGAAACATCCACGAATTCTATTATTCTCGACTGAAGGATACCATAAAACGTACAATAAAGCGAGAGATGTGCATCGCATGTGCATCTACACATGCACCAAAATTCAAGTACTATGCACTGTGCCACAAAGCACAAGTCCCAGCCTTGCACAAAGATCATGGGGAAAGGACGAGCGCAATGGTACTACCTCCCTAATCCGTCCACAACCCCGAAGACTGTTTTTAGGGCTTGCTTCTCTCAACGGAATAACCCCGGCGTCTTGCCCCTGACTCTGATTGCCGATTATCTATTGGCTATTTGAATATTGCTTTTAGTGTCAGATTCCCACCTCCAAACACACATAATAAGATTGCCAATCCACCCCTCATTGGTCGAGTCTAGACTTAGGTGTGTATCCGTACAACAGTGATGTGGCCGACAATCAGGGCCATAATGCTTATTATGTGGTTTAAAGATAATGTCAGATGACGTGTATCTATAACTGTGGAGAGTGGAAACACATTTTATTGTCAGCCTCAGAGAGGGTCGAGTGGAATCATGATTCGTCGTAATCGTCTATTTATTCCCTTTCGGGGGGAGACGGAGGATTAGTGGGTGCGCTCTGTCCGATCGCGCTTGTGCATCGAACAATGGGCTAGTTCCTCATTCAGGTACTCTGTATCGGGAGGAAAGAGGCGAATGATGCACATAGGAAATAAGAAGGTCGGGTCATTTGTATAGTTCTCTACTAAGCATCGCCTCCACCTCGTATATCGAGGATATCAGACCCCGTGATCCTCGTGTCAAACCAGCCGATCGGGTGGAAACGAGGAACGAGTCCGAATCCAATTCATTAATTTCCAGTAATAGTTAATGATGGCGTGTCACACACTACCGATCCCACCCATGTGGTCAGAAGGACGACAGGGATTACTGAAACTCCCAGCGCTACGGCTCGTGTCTGGTTTTGTGCGACTTGTGTTTTTTTTTTAAGGAAAACCAATATTCTAGAATTGTACAATGGAAAGATACGTACGTTGTAGGTATTATAAAATACGGTGATGACTCACTTTCACCTGAGTGTAGGGCTTCCAAGGTTGATCGAGGGCTCTGATATTTGGTTAGTACGACAATGATAGAAAGCATTGAAATCATCTAGTTAATGTTTGCAAATTGAATTCTTGCTTTGGTTCTGTTACTTTGGCCCTTCTGGTTAGAATATGAAACGAGACATCAATTCTTGTTATATCTGTATGGATATTTGCCTGATCTCCTACAGAACGACTTCGATCTATTCTCTGTAAAGGCCAATTTGTATATCATGATATGAATTATCGTGATTGTATGAAGAAACCTACCAGTGTAAACAGGAAACCACCACCCTCATCCATTCCCGTTCTTTATTTCCCCATTAAGAGGAGCAAGACTCCACAACCGGCAGCTGATGGCAGAGGAATGCCGAGATGCCCTCTAAGTTAAGGTTTAAGTATTAGACCTCAGGCAGTATGGAGTACATATAACCCTTATACTAATTATACTATAGTTATGGGGTTTTATACTTCACGATCTGATCAAGATACATCGAACTGCCGAATGACCCACTATCAAAACTAGAATGACAGTAGTATAAAAAGGAGCTTGAGACTTCCAAGCAGAAAGTAGAGAATCAAATACCTTGGAAAATACTACGACCGAATAAGTGTTTCTATGTTGTAATTCGCTATAGTCTGTCTTGTATAGCCCGAGAAATTGTTGTATATCAAACTACGAACACAACCAGATTACCAACGACAGCCATATGGACGCCAATACCTGAGCCACTAAGCTTATCAACTTATAAGACTTTAGTCATATAAAATGCCCTTTGATGAGTACTGCAAGTCGAGACACATCGCCATACAACATATATCGCTCGGCATCGTCATAGTGGACATCCTCAACCTGGTGGGACGCGTAAAGCATTTTGATCTATGATATCAGTCAGATGAAATCCCAAATGTGAGATTCCAAGATCTGCAAGACTATTGAGGCTGATGATAAATAATGGTCTCCGTCAATTCATGTCTTTTGTGATTGATTCTAGCTAGAAAGGAATGAAGTACCTATCCGTCTAATGCAGGATAGAACAAAGAATGTATAACGTAGTAGTCTGTATGTTGTAGATCTTGACCCTGGGCTCCACTAAATAGTTCTGTTCCCCGAGATTGATTTAAAATGGAGGCGAACTACATCATATGTCGTATGCGATGTAGGGCTTCGGAATACTACCCACCTCGGCACTGCGGCATACATCATCGCTCTAGTGCCGAGCATTATTATGTTGTACTGAATTGTTTACTCCGTCCGCACAGATTGCCCGATATGCGGAGAACGCGGATGTGATGCACATACATGGAGCTTTGCCACTATCCCAGCCCAGCTGGAACGTGTTCCACGTCCCAGTTCGCAAGATAGTATCCAGCATTCTAGAAGGCAAATACTGACATCTTCCACCGACCCACCATGTGCATTCTTCACCATGCAGGAGAATACTTTTCCAGCTGCCAAGCCGTCTCAAACCATCATGCTGGTGACCATCCGCGAATTACAGGAATCAAACATACATGTACCTACTGCATGGTACCTATGCATCTTCTGAAAGAACTGTACTAGTACACATTATAGCAGCCCAAACCCAAATCTGCATGGGCTCGATCAACCACGCAAAGAAACGCGCTAAGAAGCAAGGAAGCATTCCCCCTTACCATCCCCCTCCAGCCGCCTACCCGATAAACACCGACCCCTCAATAGACCATACAACATACATGCCTCGAGGGGGAAAAAGAGAATGATGTACGGCGCTTACGAAAGAACAGGCCAGGATGCATCAATTCGATAGATCCGAACGCTCCCGCCGATCCACCATTTGCCCTCTCAGCTAACCATTACAACGCCCCGTTCCTCCCCGGGTCTAGTGGAGATGTGATTTGTGATTTCATATACATCACAGCCCCGGATGAGCGGAAGACCAATTGAAAGCGGCCAGCAAGCGATCCAACCGTTTTGGAAAAAAAGGCGATATCAGATCGATACTAACGGCTTATGCACGCCAGGTTTTCTTTTCACAATAAAACAGTGCACAAGCTTCCTGGAATGGATTGCATGGGCCTGCAGAGGTTGTCATGTACGAGGCCCGATTCGGTAGTCTTTCGTCACATTTGAATGAGGGAAGACGGTGTGGATACGCCCTGCAATCGGGATCACCAGATGGTGGGCGAGGTGTGTGCGTTGGTATTCTTTTGTAGGCTAAGGCACCGAGGTCTTTTCTTTTCGATCACCAATCGTGTTGTATAGGGGGAGTAATCGGTGTTCCTTGTTCCTGGCTGTCCTGATTTGGTCATAGACGTCTTGTCGCAAGTCCCCCTTGCTTGTTTTCTAGGTTGTTTGGTCGCGCCTAGGCCTCAAGGGTACATGGCTTAATTCTCCTTTTTGTTATTTTGCTTTTTCTCGCTTGCTTTTTTTAGGAGTATAGGTTTGGGATGCTTGTTTTTAGGTAGTTGGTTTATGCTTTTAGCTGAGAGGTTGTTTAATACTATTTCCCCCTATCTGAACGAACGGTACTTTATTACTTTGGTGTGGCTTGAATTGAGATGATAATGGAGGACCATTGGGAGAATTGTCAATATATTCCATATGCTTGGATATATGTAAATATGCAAATATGCACATTGGAGATCAAATAGTATACATGTCGATATTGTACAGTCAAAGCACATCCAGCGCCGAGTCACTCCCGCTATGCCAATATATCAAAGAAAAGAGAGTCTAGAGTCCATCACGCCTAGATATTCAAGAATCAAGGCGCCGAACGGAGTAGGTCAGCAACAGCAGGGTCTTCTCCATCAATCTCCTTAGAGAACCCAGTGCCCTTCCGCACATGCATCAGCAACCGCAAAGCACCAACAGGCGTCACGCCCTCGATGCGCTTCGCCATGCCAACACTGACAGGCCGCACACGCTGAAGGACCTGTCGCTCCTCATTACTGATTCCGTGAACCATATTATAATCTAGATCCGCAGGCAGCAGCAAGTTCTCATCCTGCTGGAACCGCTCAGCCATCTTCTCCTGTCGCTTCAGGTACGGCGCATAGCGGCCTTCGATGGCGACGCGGGTGAGGATATCCGGTGCAAACGAGGACGGGTTGTATGTGGTCCCCGTAGGAGACTCGATGATAGGAATGAGGGTGTTGATGTCGGCACCGTCCAGACATAAGATATCGAGGGCTGAGCGGATCGAGGTATCAGAACGCACCTTGAAGCCCTTGCGAGACCAGGCAGATGACGAGAGCTTCGTGTTGCTAAGGAGAGTCTGCAGCTCTAGGATCTGCGCTTCGGTATCAGAGAAGTGGTTCCAACGCTTGTCGGAGACGACGCCGGCATCGCGGGCCATGCGAGTCAGACGCAGGTCGGCGTTGTCGGAGCGGGTGGAGATGCGGTACTCGCTTCGCGTCGTGAACATGCGGTAGGGCTCTGAGACGCCCTTGGTGATGAGGTCGTCGATCATAATTCCGATGAAGCCGTCGGACCTGGCCAGGGTGAGTGGTGATCGGTTCTGTGACTCGAGGCCGGCGTTCGTGCCTGCGATGATGCCCTGTCCGGTTGCTTCTTCGTAGCCTGTTGTGCCGTTAATTTGACCGGCGAGGTAGAGACCGCTGATCAGCTTTGTCTCGAGGGTTGGTCGCAGGTTGCGCGGGTCTATGTAGTCGTATTCAACGCCGTAGCCAGGCTGGAGCATGGTGACGTTCTCGAGACCGCGGATTACTCGCAACATGGCGTATTGGGCGTCTGCAGGCACGGTCATCGAGATACCGTTGGGGTAGATGACGTCGTTTGGTGCGAAGCCTTCTGGCTCGAGCCAGATCTGGTGCTGGGTCTTGTCCTTGAATCGGATGATCTTTGACTCCAGTGAGGGACAGTATCGTGGCCCGCGCACAGTCTCGCGGATATGGATAGATTTATCCAGATTGGCGCGGATGATTTCATGGGCAGCTTCGTTTGTATGGGTCATCCAGCAGGTAAGCTGGCCTTCGTCGCCCACTGCAACAGTCTTGTTGAGATAGGAGAAAGGGTGAGGCGGCGAGTCGCCCTTTTGCACTTCGAGAGCGCTGAAATCAATAGTCTTCCTATCCAATCGAGGTGGTGTACCGGTCTTCAATCGTCCCAGTTGGAAGCCAGCTTCTCGGAGGGACTTGCTGAGACCATACGTGGGGGCCTCGCCCATGCGTCCCGAAGGGAATACATCCATTCCGATATGAATCTCACCACCCAGGAAAGTTCCCGTCGTGATAACCACACGACCAGTAGGAATAACCTCCCCGGATTCCAACCGCACGCCAACAATTTTGCCTTGTGCACCAGGTGTGTTCTCAATGCCTTCCGTGGAGAGCACAATGTCAGCCACCTTGCCCTCCACAATGCTCAGATTTTCCGTGCCGGCCAGCTCCTCGGACATATACCGTTTATAGAGATCACGATCAATTTGCGCACGTGGTCCCCAAACAGCCGGCCCCTTGGAACGGTTCAAGACTCGAAACATGACACCAGCCTTATCGATGATTCGACCCGCAACACCGTCCATTGCATCCACCTCACGAATCATCGTTCCCTTTCCAATGCCGCCGAAACTAGGATTGCACGAACAAACACCGATATTCTCCAACGAGGGTGTGACCAACGCAGTGCGCGCGCCAGAACGAGCAGCAGCAGCGCATGCCTCAGATCCAGCATGGCCTCCGCCAATAACAATAACGTCGTATGGCCTATCAACGAATCAATTAGCATACCTCTCCATACTAACAAAGGGGAGAGTAACGAACCGTGTATTGTCTGTAACAGTCGCGAAACCACGACTCCGACCCATAAATGAGCGGAGCCCGCGGCTCTGACGCATCAGTGCCACCGACCGTGCTCGAAAAGCCATAGCGGGGTGTAATGCAAATATTAACCAAAGATAGACAGGTACCAGCCTGAAGATCAAATCAAATCGATAAGGAAAATTGTATTTTATCACGTGATTATTATTATAGCCGTTAACCCCGAGGGCGGTCACACCCTGACATAATCGCTTGCGCCATCGTCCAATTGCGGGGCTGCTGATGTTAAGGTTGTACAAGCTGATCGCCTTTTTTTCTACGACTGACCCCTCTCTACATCTTTGAATCCACCAGCTCAACGAGCAAGACAATACTTCAAAATGAAGGCATACTGGTACGACAACATTGAGGTAAACACACACCAATTGGCTGTACCCAACTTTCCAACCATTTCCAGGTACAGCCCACCTTAGACTAAACAAACGCTGATGTCATTTGTTTACAGGGCGACCAGCGTGAGCCACATGACTCCGGCCGTGCCGTGTCAGAAGAGAAGCTCGCCTCGCTAGGCGTGCTATACAAGCACTGTCCGACAATCGACGCAGTGGACACCATCGCAGCGGAGCGTGGATACCGTAACCGTGACGAGGTCTGCGTGTCTCCTGCGACGATGGGCGCCGTGTATGAGGAGAAGGTTAAGTCGTTCTTCTCGGAGCATTTGCACGAGGATGAGGAGATTCGGTATATTCTCGACGGGGAGGGGTACTTTGATGTTCGCGGACAGGAAGACGAGTGGATTCGTATCTGTCTTGTTAAGGAGGATATGATTATTCTTCCTGCGGGAATTTATCATCGGTTTACTACCAATGAGCAGAACGTATGTTTTCTTATTATTGTGGCTGTGGATATGGGACTGACTTTGTTTGTAGTATGTTAAGGCCATGCGTCTTTTCCAAGACGAGCCTAAGTGGACGCCGCTCAACCGTGGTGCGGATGTGGATGTTAACCCGCACCGGAAGACTTATCTGGACAAGGTCATCAGCCCTACCGCGGCTGTTTAAGATGGACCACTTTGATATTGAGATGCGTTATGACTGAATTCTTTGCACATATACTACTGAACGATGGAAATCGGAATTTCTTGAGATTGTCTTATATCACTTTCGTTGCATGGTGCTTTTAAATGTACACGGGGACAGCAACCCCACAGTAAATCAATCGAAACAATACCTGAGTGAGTAGGAATGGTCGAAGGACACTTTATACTTATATCAGTTGTCTGGAATGCCAGGCGTTCCCACCGGCGTCCCCGCCGGCATCGCACCAGGCATATCAAAATGTTCACTCGTAGCACCGGCGCTCTCTTGCCTTGTCATACTCGAGCTGCGCAAGCCACCCATATCAACGTTGAAACTACTTGTGCGCGAGCCAGCGCGAAGCCCTGGCCGCGCTTCCAGGCCCCCACGGAACCGCAGCCCCTCTGGTTCCCGAAGATGCTCGTTGGAGAACATAGGCGGCCCGGATGCCTCAGTAGAGCCCGCACTGCGCGGTGGCGCGGTGGACCCAGCATCCGAGTCCTCGCCGGGCCGGACGCCTGTTCTGCCCATGCGCGGCCACAGGTCTGGAAGTCCGACGACTTGCACTCGAGGCTCGACGACACGCTCTTCGAACCACGCGTGGACTCGCGCTTCGACAAGCTGGGCTATCTTTGGTACATCCTGCAGTCGGCTGCGGGATCCGATGAGTGAGCGCACGGAGAGGTCTAGGCGGTAATCTGGGAGGAAGGAGAATGCGACGTTGCTTTTCCGGCTGCTTTTTGGTGGGAGTTGATCTTGCGAGGTTGTGTGCTCTCCGTGATCAGAGGATCGATTACCTGCGTTGTACCCTGGGTCTGATGTGGGAGGCGCCGGTGACCCGGCAGGCGTTTGAAGTGGTTCTGGCGGTTCGGTCGATGCTGGGATCAAGGATATGCAAAGTGTTCCTGAAAATCTCACGACCGAGACTGATAGCGCTACTGGCAGGATGGCAGAGCGTGGTTTAGGGTAGTTCAGAACCATGGATGTCTCGACGGCAATAGAAAGATTGTCATCGCTGAGGTCGACATCCAGTAGCGCCTGTAGCCGTCCACCGTCCGACATGGGGTCGTCAACGGCGATGATGCGGCAGTTGCTAAAAATTGGAAACTCTTCACCTAGTGAGATATCGGTGACGTTGATCTTGTCTATGAACGATGGTTTCTTCTCCGGGTTGTTCATGGCTGCCGTTAGGGAGCTGAGGATTGATGAAGTGGGCGAGTCCTTGAGGGAATAGGCCGTCTCCCTGTATTGAGCAATTGTCTGTGCAATAAGCACATTGAACCAGTCCAGCGACTCGGGCTGATGCGACGAGTGATGCATGCGGTGTCGGCCATGTTTGCTAGTAGGGTTGGTAGGAATGGCACTGTAGTAGGTTTTGCGGAGGATGGAGCGGGTGTTTGTAGAGGTAGAAGGTACGGGACGAAGAACATTGGACGTCGAGGGTTTTTCTCGTAATGATTTCTGGCTATCTTGAGGGGGGTTATAGACGGAGCTGTAGCGGCGGTGTGTTGTGCGGTTTGACATGCCCCGGGACGGAGGGGGAGGCGCTTCACCAAAAATGAAAAACTTGATGAAAGCGCCTATCAGGAGTACTACTGAGAGCTGGCCGAGAAGAAACCCTTGGGTAAAGGACAAGCTAAGAGGGTGTTAGCAAGCTCCCATAGTCCACTTCACGGGCAGAGAGCGTACGAAGATTGAGGCGCGAATGGCGCGGGCTCATCTACATTATTATCAGCACACCAATTCCAAGCCCTGGAGGCACCACCACTCACGTTGTTGGAGCGCCATTGTCAGCGGCTGTTGACAATACTTATTCACGGTGCCATCCCCAGATGGCGAAGAAGTTCGGATCTGGCTTGGCTGAACCGCATCTCTTATCGTTGATATGCCACCCGCGACCGCCTACTCCTAAAATTTTAAGGAAATGCCCTTAATCAGTTCAGGCCTAGCGTCATCAGCATCTATAAAATATGATCTACAACATGAATGTCTACCGAATAATGCCTGACACTCAAATTCAATCTTTTCTCTTTTCTGATTTAGTACTTGTATCTTGAATCTTTGTAATTTTAGAGTTAAATTGAGTACACCATTGAGATCATCCCTTTGTTGAGGATAATCCCCAAGGTACCGGATAAACAGATACCCCGGCAAAAGACCATAACTAGTTAGTTATAGTGTAACATTTATAGATGTCACTCTCTTCCGTACCTACACTCAATGACACTTACATCCTGTTATATACTAGAATACACCCACAGTTGTCTATTACCTCTTCATCTACATATGGCAACACCCCCTGAGCATCTTGATCCACTCGCTGATCATCCTCTGAGCGCCCTGGTTTGCGAACTAGGACGAATTGAGCGTACCGATGAGCGGCCTGAATACGCTATATCAATAACCTTTAGAGTTCAATGTGACATCCGTATAATTGTGGGTGATCTATAATTCTACTGACATATCGTCGATTCTGGCTCAACCTTCACATCACGATGCGTAAACGCATTGGCAATTATATCCTCTTAGGCACCCCCACCTCTGCCAGGGACTCCGTCAAACCTAACCTGACCCAATTATCAATCTCCTTCGTCGTAGCCACAGCGATCACCCCCAGCATGCCCAGCGAATTCACCCCAGCCTCCTTATTAATCCCGCCTCGTCTTCTCGGCAACACGATCATCCATCTCTTGGTAAGGATCATATTATGCGGACAGACTGCTCCAGGCGGCGTACTCGCCGTGTGGTCCCCGCCCACCTTCGTAGCCTCCTTCAGCAGGTCTTTGTAGACGCCGAACAACACAGCGGGTGTCACCTCGCCCTCAAAGCGCCGATAGAACCACTTAAACGGAACCTTGGTTTCGGGCTCCTCGGATGAATCCAGAAAGGCTGCAAAACTGTTTGCCGGTAAGGGCATCAACTGCATATGCTTATGCAGCCGACTACATCCGCCATTCTGGCCGCAGTTGAAAAATGCAACGTAGTCTCTCTCCATGGAGATCAAGATCCGCCACATGCTGTCTAGATCGGCTTCCTCAAGCGCTTCATACTGTCGTTTGTATCCATCAGACGTGAGAAGCATGAGGTGGGGCCGCGCAAAGCAGAACTTGTTCACGATCAAAAAGTGGCTATCTAGCGTGCCGAGTTCGAAACCGGTGGTGCTGATGTCGCTGCCGTCTCGCTCTTCGGGTCTTCGACTATTGACCTCGGGCTGGGACTGCGGGGTGGTTAGGGTGGGCTTTTTGGCGAGAGCAGAAGTTAGAACAAATTGGAACTTGGTAATTTTGTTAGTGGATGTTTGATTTAGATTACAAATTGGCAAGTGATACTTTGAGATTCTCATCAATGTGCTCAATGATTCGTTGTTTCTCATCGTATAGGACGAGGCCAGATTGGACGAGATTGTCGAACTTGGAGAGGACGAGGGATTCTTCCATTTTGGTGATTTTATTGCTGGATTATGTTAGACGTAGGTCTATGGTCTATATATATAGTTGGAGGTGGGGTAAAAATCCCAGCCCCCAGGGGGGATTTCAGGTTATTTATAATTCAATACCGGACAACACTCACACTCTTCTTATCCCCAAATCATCTCTGATCTCACTTCCGGGAGAATGTTACTAGTAGAATAGTACTAGTTTCAATCATTGCAAATTGGTATAATGGAATATATATGAAAGTGACTATCATTATCTACGATCAGTAGGCCCTTCCGCCATTCGTTATTCTCTCGGACACACGGATAGGGAAATACAAAACACTACGCATATCTTTCATGTTGGTTATGCGTACATTTCCACATACGAGTTGAAACTGATTATCGCTAGCCTGAATATATATGGGTGTATAGTGCTCTTCGTCACGTCACTTCCAGTGGTAGCCCAAATTTCCATCAAGACTTCTAGATTGGTCTTGCCATGTGGGATTCGCAGTTGCATATTGGGCAGAATGATGATGGAGAGTACGACCATATACGGATGAATGCTAGAAAGAACACTGCCAATTCAGGAAGTTATTCTAGACACGGCAGTAGGCTTTAACAAAATACCCTGCCACACCATGCCGGCCAGGCAAAGGGTATGTCACTCCGCTCCATGCAAGCCACACTAGTATAGTACAATGCTGTTGGTACACCGTAGTGTGTAGATATCAGCCTACTAAGAAGAGTTGGCGTGAACCCCTGGTACGAAGACCTTGGCATGGTGATCGTACCTGGGTTGGGTGCTTGGCTGATATTAAAACTTGTATCGAAACATAGAAAATCCTCGCGGACTCCGACGGCAATGGCTTTCCTGACTCGCCATGCGGGTGGGCGTAAGTCATAGAACTACATGGATAAGTTCATCAAGTTGAACTCCCCTGTCGGCTCGGGCGAGAAGTGAATCTCCGGTATGTGTATTATTCAGTGAGTGCAATAAAACTCCTTATGTGCATTTGTGAGAGACACAATGTTCATCCGGAGCCGTCTTGACAGGGCAAAGATCTAGAATTGAATGGTTTCTGAATATAGAATCCGTGCGCATGTTTTGTTTCTCCTCTTAGACAACTATACATATTGCAGTACGTTGATTTGTAATCAGCTGATACGTGGACCCGTCCGTCGAGCATTCTCGAGACGATGGATATGGCGAATGGGGAAAGAAGTGGTGTTGTGGGCGTGTAATGGGTGTAATGGGTGGGCGATAGCCACCCCGAGAGGAAAAGCTACTATCTACAGATTTTGAGGTCTGGTTCTACATCAACTCGACAATCAAATGGAAGTTCTCTGTTCTTTCCTGTGCCCTATACTAATGCTTATAAACGTGCTAATCCATTCTGGGTAGTTATGATTAACTAGTTAGTTGATAGTCCACCCATGTGTATTAGTCATTCCCCACATATCCACTGATCTCCCCAGGTGGAGTTAATTAGATATCACGGCTGTCGTGTGAGACGCAGTTACATCACATCTCTCATTCTCAAGCGACTTGACCAAAACCTCAGCGAGTTTGTCTCAACGTCTGATTTCCAACAGATTGACAAAGTCAAGTTTTTCGAGTCTCTCAAGTCGGCGATGGAGCGCCTACACACCCTGGGGCTAGCTCGTAACGATATCAACCTGGATAATATTATGGTGAAGAATGAATCACCTGGGTTGATTGACTTTGATTTCTGTCGGCCTTTCAGAAAGCGCTTGCAGTCTTTGGGCACAGAGAGGTGGTATGAAAAGGTGTTTTATACTGCTGAGAAGGAACATGACATATACGTACTCTCTCGGAAAAATACAGGAGTAGTTTCGGACTACTAGGTGATGTTGGAGTAATACACATATTCTTTATTTGGTGTTCATATATTTTCATCTTGACTATGTATGATATTAACATGGGATAAAAAGCCATGCCCGAAGCTTTTACTATCAAAAATTGTGTAGTAACTCTTTAACATTGTACAAGGTTCTCCTGCAATGTAGTTCTAGATGTCCTCCTTAGAGGTCTTTTGGATTAGTGCTATACTCTTATAGCTACTGGCGAATGCGTTGGCCGAGTCTATTTTTATAGCTCGCCCCTTGACTTGGGCAAATTAATGTTCTCGAATTATTGTGGTCGTTTTAAGGTTGAAAGCCAGACGCCAATATCCATAGTAGGATTGGAGGTATATATCCACATATAGATCTACCTGTAACCTTGGAACCCGAATCCCACGGCATACCTAAAATATAAGTTAGTATTGCTAGCGTGAGCCCATGTATGGGTGGTATGTGCACACCCGCAAGGTTAACGGGCACAGCTCCAGTCTGCCCCAGAAGCGAGCTAGGTGTGGTTGGTTCATCTGCATATACTATCAAATACAAAGACTGAGATTTGTAGGGTTAGAACATTCCCAGTTATTTTGCCAATGTCACAATAGGAAAGCCACCGCGGAAGGTCGAAGTTCAATTCAATATAATGAGCACTTACCTCGTGGCTACTACATTCGACTCGTCGTATTGCCGAAATTTTACCAGTCTGCCTAGGATCGAGATCTTTCGATATCGATGCCTCCTCAATATACGAGGAGCTCTGCCACAACTTCAACGCCTCATATACTACCCAGATTGGCTTTTAGAGAGATAACGTCGCTGATATAGTGGCAATCAATGGAGCCTTGATAAACTGCGGATGTATCAGTCAACTTTGGGCCAACTTTGGGGGACATCCTTAGGATGTGCCGAAGATACCCTGAGCTCTCTCTATATATGCTCTGCAATACTTAGTAACGAGGCGCTCAAATCAGCTATATACAATATGTGGATGCAAGATCCTCCTGGGGTCGGATGCACCATCCTCTTGGGCGCTGTTAATACGGCTAAGTACATCGGGCAACTACATATGATGACCGTCCCCGCCCTCGATGGAGTGCGTTGCCTTCCCTTGTTCCTGGATATAGCGATTTTAGTTCTAACTTTCTCTAGTGGCTCTACTAGACATACAGCCGGGCTATCTCTATCTCCAGCTCTAGACGCTAGGGAGCCAGTCACGTACCTCCCAATTCCCATTATTAACCAAATATATAAAGCTATGGGAGCCTCGTATGACATACTAGACCCAAACTCAGGTTATAAATTGCGTCGCAAAACAGAAATATTACGATTTGATATTCTATGATAACAACAAATTTCAACTCGGGTGAAGACAATTCCATGAAGATCGACAACGCAGTATCTGGGCTATTTCAGTGTTTATCACTAAATCTGTCCCAATCACAACTGTAATAATCAGCCTTTATATTAAAATATTTGTAGCCCACTTTCACTTCTAGTAGGTCGTCTGTTACATCTACTGCCCAGTAAGCCACTTCCACTAGCAGGGGCGCGGCGGTTGGTCCGACTAGCACCCCATTACGGGGTTGATTAGAGCATGAGTCTCGCTTACGCATAATATAGTACAAGAATAATTTCCTTCGAAAGTCCTTGTGAAACAAAAATAAAAGAAAAGTTCTATATTGGTAGGAGTTATATAGATCGTGCAAACAGAGCAAACAAAGCTATAGATTATTGTTCTCCACTCCCAAGCAAGGTTGAAGGACACGGAATCCTTAAAATAGTCGCCACCTATTGACTCATAGCATTGGAGCCTAATCACCTGAAAACGCTAGTCACATTGTGCTTACCACTAACAACAACCTCAGAACAACCCTTAACGAATATTGCTCCAGGCACTACAGACCATACATAGACTACAACCCAGAGAGAGAGCTGTCTAGCTCTCAACGAACCAACCATGCACAGTCTCACCAACCTGGCACTCACAGCCTTACTCCTCATCTCACCAGCAACATGCGTCTCAAACCCCAAACCACCCGGCAAAGACGCTATCCTACTATCAAATGTGCAAACCCTAACACTCCGCGCGCACCGCATGACAAGCTCACGCCGCATCTCACCAATCCCCCAACTCAGCTGCGCAGGCCCATCAAAACAAATATGCAACCTCTACCAACCAGAAGTAATGCGCTGCACAAACCAAGGCTATGACTACGACGCCGAAGACGTGCAGTGGACCTGCACCGCAGACATGCCGGCGGAGTTCAAGCTCGGCGCAACAGATGTTATCTGCGAGGGGTACCGGAATGCCGATGATAAGTGGGTGCTGAAAGGGAGTTGTGGGGTTGAGTACCGGCTTCTTTTGACCGAGGCTGGGGAGAAGAGGTTTGGGAAGAAAGGCGGGGACACGGAGTGGGATTGGGCTAGGACGGGCCGGTCCGGGACTGGGGTTCAGAAGATGATGGCGGTGCTTGGGGATTTGATCTTCTTTGGGTTCATCTCTGCTGTTTTCGTTATGATCTTCTGGCCTATGCTGGCGCAATGTTTCGGGTGGGGGAATCGGCGAGCCAGGCGTCCGGGCTCGGCCCCAGGGTGGGGTGGGTTCTGGGGAGGAGGTGGTGGTGGAGGTGGAGGTGGTGGAGATGATCCTCCACCTCCATACAGCAGTTTTGATCCCTTTAAATCTACTGGTCGGCAGCAGGGTTGGACGCCAGGTTTCTGGGCTGGTGCGCTAGGCGGTGGTGCCGCTGGTTACCAGATGGGGAGACGTTCTGGTAATGCATCGCGCGGCGGAATGCCAATGGGCAGGTCTGGTGGATATGACCCAGGTGAAGGCAGCTCGCGTTCGTCGCCACAGTTTTCATCTACGACTGCTAGTACTGGGTTCGGGTCGACTAGGCGTAGGTGATCTTATGAACGTGTCATTTACGCTTGTCGTCATTGGCTACCGACTTGAGGGGAAAGAGACATCAAAAGAGCCAAAAAAAAGGTCTTTGAGAAGGAAGCCACATATCTTTAAATGGCCTTAACTTCTTGTGGCCATTATGAAACTGGTACATATACAATGAGAACGAAGTAACAAATCAATTAGCAAATCAAAGGCTTGAAACTCCTAGCTTGATATCTTGTAATCCTACACCCAGAACGCCGTAATTTATAATCTTTCGCTTCATTAGATGTCCATTAGAATCCCCAACCTAAGCCGTGGGAAAGTCATCAATCGATCCCAAAACCTCCTCGGTTCCGCCTCCCTGGTTCTTCAATCCCACCTTCTTGCGAGACTTCTTGACAACCGTCTTGGCATCATTGGCATCCTTGGAATCCCCAGTTGGGTTGCGCAGCATGTCCTCTTGCATCTCTTTCTCCTTGGCGTGTTGGTCCTCAATCCGCTTCTTTTCATCGTCGAGTTCTTGCTGAACAACCTTGGGATCATCGTAGACAGTGTTCGTCATCTCTGAGTAGGTTGCAATGTCGATAGTCTCAGATGGGCCCATCAAGGTGTCCTTGATTCGTTGCGGATCACGGCGCTCTTCATTGTTGAACTTCAACTTGATCTGACGACGAGACCGGCCTGGGAACATTTTGCTGATAACCATGAAATCGGTGCCGAACATGCGGAGCCCGCGATAGAACAGATCCGTCATCTCTTCATCCCATGCTTCAGTCTTTGTACGCTTGCCGTATGATGCCTGATTGATCTTTCGGGTGAAAGAGCTTTCCACCACGTCTTCGAGGTCGCCGGCGGCTCGAGCGGCATCCGCGTGACGATCCACCTGCAATGACGTATTATCCAGCACGATCTCACCATTAACGATTCGCATAATAGGGCCATTTTGAGGTTTCCAATCGACCGGTTGTTCGGTTTTCTCCTGTTCGGCCTCAGGCTGCTTGACGGGTGTTCCTGGCCCAGGGGTTCCGCCCTGCTTCTTCCGTTCTTCTTCAGCCTTATCAATCTTGCGCAGTTCTGTCTCACGCTTGGACTTCTTTCCAGTTCTGAGATCTTTGCAAAGCTCTGACATTTTCACAACATTCGGCAATATTTCCACTGTCTCTGCGCCTTCCGGAGTGGGTTCGCGCTTCTTGCGGGTGCGTTTAGGCTTCTCGCTACCCTCAACATCCGAGGTACCAGCCTTCGAGTACTTTCGTTTCTTTGGCTTTGTTGGATCTGGAGTCGAAAGGTTGGATCCACCGGGCGTTGCGCTTGCATCTTCGATTGTAGGCACGATTGACTGGGAACCTCGACGGCTTGCCGCTGTGGATACAGACTTCTTCCGAGCTGGGGCCGCAACAGATGTAGTTGATGAGGTTCGAGCACGTTTTGCTGGTCGACCCTCGATTGGGGTAGTTTGTTCGGTTTCAGGTTGAGATTGGGGTAGAGCTTCGGTTGAACCGACGAGGTTTTCTGCGGCCCGCGCTGTTTCAATCCTGGCGTATTCTAAAAGAGCCTTTTCCGGTCCATGTTCCTCGGAGGATGTAGGCTGAGCCTCACTAGTCGGAACATTGGCGGGAGACGGGGTAGGTTGAGTGGAAGGAGGGGTAGGCGGGACAGTTAAGACGGATGTGGGTTGTGAGATAGAGGTAGAGGCATCGCGTTGCTGCGGGAGAGGAACCGCAGCCGGCTTTGGGATAGGAGTTGGCTTTGAAATAGCAATCGGCTTGTGGATCGGAGTTGGCTTCGAGATGGCAGTTGGCTTGGAGATTGGAGTGAGCTTTGAGATGACAGTCGGCTTGGGAATCGGAGTCGGCTTGGCGATGGGTGTCGCGGTAGGTGTGACGATCTGTGTAGCGATGGAATTGGCGACAGTGCTGACATGAGTAGCAATCGGGGGAGCAGCTGCAGTATCCAAAGTAATGGGTGTTTGTTCCGTGGTAGGCGTAGCAACTGACGCAGGTGAGTCCTCTGTGACTGCGCGTAGTTCCGGCTCGACAGCCACAGAAGGCGTCAAATCAGAATCAGCTACATCTTTCGCTTTGTCTTCCTGAACAGGCTCGGCTGGTGATTGTTGAACAACACTAGGTCGTCTCGCGGGCGCGGCGGCAGGCGCACGGCGGATAGGCGCCTTCGGGGCGAATTTCTTGCCGGTTTTATCTGTCAAACACACAGTTAGGGACCGTAAAGGTATGCTTCCAGCTCAGATAAAGCTCACTGATTGCAGAACTGGAGAAGGACTTCATGGCTGCCCATTGCTGTAAGGTGTGGATTGATGAAGATCGTAAAAAGTTCCAGGCCGGGGAAGTGGGCGAGGATCACGTGACGACACTAGCGGACGCTAAACCTCGTTGAAAATCCTCCTGTCTTCAACTCCTCGATCTCTGCCATCCCACCCCTTCTATCGTCTGCTCGCCCACCCTTCCTTTACTTCCACTTCTTTCGCTTTCTTTTAATCATTATTTCTTCTTCTACCGGACTCTCCTTCGACAGGATTGGACACAGTCGCGAGATCTGCGTCTGGCTGACTGACGGACGGTCCGGTGGTGATATTAGCCCTCCCATTCCAGTGTAGCCACTGATGCCGGCCGTCGAACCCCCCGTCCCGTCTTCAGAGCCCGGTCTTGTCAAGATGGAAGACCGGAAGAGGCCCGCTGCGGACAGCAATGACTCGGCTCCGCCGTTGAAGAAACAGGCTACTAGTGTTAACGGCGGCAGCAAGCCTCATCCCGATGCCGATATGCCATGGAAAGATGATCTGGAGGTGAGTTCGTGTTTTGGGTTTACTCCGCGATTTGGAGGTTTGCTTTTGGTCTCCTGCTGGATATATGCTAATCGGACCTTTCGCGATAGCGATTTCAAAAAGAAGCGATTTTGCGACAGATGCAAGAGTATAAGCGGGAGAAATCCTCATTGGAATCGCGTTTGAGCCAGATGTCAAAGGCTGCCACGTTTCACAACGATCATCTTCGTGTTATCGATTTATGGTTCAAACAGGTATGTTTCCATTCTTTTGTTTCGGTCGACCTGAGAAAAACCTGGGAGCAGTAACTAATCTCACAACAGTTAATTGATGAAGTGAAGTTGCTACTTGGATCATCGCAAGCAGAAGACCAAGGTCAGTACCTTGTTTTAGCCCCACATCACCCACTTTTTTCCCCCAATACTGACAATAATCCCAGAAAACCCCTTTAAAAGCTCCTTGCAATTCGAAGACGTCGAAGAGTTCGAGACGCATCTGAAATCGCGATCGGAGGATATTCGCGCAATAATTTCTCAAATTCAGTCTAAGTCTAACGATGCGCCTGCCGATCTATCAGAGGTACAGACTCGCCTTGCAAAGAAGTTGGCCGAGGAAAAAGTAACGATCGCGGAACTCGAAAAAGCACTAGCCGAAAAGCAACAGTTAGAGGAAAGCCTCGAGGAAGCCTCGTTGCGGTATCTGGTAGCCGAAAAGAAACTTGATCGCGCGAAGAGTTTGACTGTTGCAAAATTGGAAAAGCAGCAGTCTATGGGTATTCAACGACCTGGGGAAACGGCACAATCAAAGCGCGAAGAATCATCCCCCGCAAATGGAGGAACTCCCGCTGGAGACCGCAATCCCGAGTTGGAAGAAGCCAATAACAAGCTCACGGCAATTTCGGAGAAACAAAAGGAGCAAATCCGGAAACTGGAAGCCGAAAATGCCAGCCTACTGGGCCAAATTACCGAAATCAAAGTCAAGGTTGGACCCACCCTGTTGTTATATTGTCGTTTTGTCGCTCACATTGTGATCGCAGTCTTCAAAGTTTACCGACGACGATTACGCCCACACAGATTTGTTTAAACACCTTCGATCACAATACGACGATGTAGTTAAGCGAATCAACCATCTGGAAGCAACAAATGTTCAACTTCGTGAGGAAGCAGAGAAATACCGCTCAGAAAGAACCGCATACAAGATCCAGGTGGAGGACGAAACACAAAGTACGATTGCCGAGAAAGAAGCTCAGTTGATGAGGGCTGAAACGGACCTCGCCCGGATACGGAATGCCCGCGATGAACTTCTGGCCGACCAGCAGATGCGAAAGGCCGCGCAAGATCAGAAGAAGATTTCTAGTCTGAAACTGCAAGAACTGGCAGACGCTAGAGAGGCTCGAATCACAGCCTTAGAGTCCGAAAGTCAAAGGTTGCGACTGCAGATCGAGGGCTCCAAGTCTGACGACAACATCAACGATATGCCGCTGGAGGAGCTTCGCGCCAAGTACACCAGCCTGGAACGCCAGTACTCTATGCTCAACACCGAGTTAACATCGATGCAGACGGCATACACGAAGTTTGCTACTCTCGCATCGCAGAAAGTCACTGACTTTGGGGCCATGGAGGAGAAGGTCGCACGGCTGACTGCGGAGAAGTCTAAGGCAGATCAAAAGTTCTTTGCTGCAATGAAAAGCAAAGAGGCACGCGATGTCGAAGTCCGAACGCTCAGAATGCAAAGCTCCAAGACGTCAGATATTGTGTCCCAGCTGAAGGAGTCTGAAGCAACCACCCGGTCATTGGTGTCCAACATGGACAAGCAAGCCAGTGAGACCAAGGAGGCACTGAATGCAGCCCTGAGCAAGTACCGGGCCATTCAACAACAGTTGAACGAGAGCAACATCCTCACGGAAGGATTGAAACAACAGGTATCCGAACTTAAAGGACTTTCAATATCCAAAGACTCGACACTGGGAAGCACCACCTCTGCTTTGCGGCAAGCCGAAACAGAGGTCGCCGGCTTGAAACAGTCGCTTTCAGATACCAAGAAGAGTCTGGACAACTGGAAGAACAAGAGTCTTGGCAATTCGTCCTCAGAATATGAAATGCTGCGGGTATGTTAAATTCCCACTTTTGTTAACGAACCAAAGCTAACCCCGTTCAGACACTTGCACTTTGCACGGTGTGCCGTCGCAACTTCAAAAACACGGCGATCAAAACATGCGGCCATGTATTCTGCAAAGATTGTGTCGAAGAGCGTCTCACGTCCCGCTCTCGCAAATGCCCTAACTGCGGCAAATCCTTCGGAAGCAACGACCACATGCATATTACCCTCTGATTGACCTACAAATCTCCTGTATTATATCTTCCTTTCGATGCTTTCCTCTTTACGCCTATCTTTTTTTAGTGTGTCCTATCCGGACAGGTTCATGGTGTGGTGTTTTTTTGTGTGGTTTAGCAGGTGCAGGTCTGGTTTGGGCCGGCGTTTGATGAGTTATGCACGGTCAGCCCTAACTCGGGGCATCTTATGTTGTTTTTCTTCTTTCTTCTTTTCCTCTTTTCCCCATTACAAACCAAAACAATGGTGGGTTTCCTCAAGGCGCAGGGGCGTCGTTCGTCATTCTCTCTGGATGAGAGACCGGCGCACACTGATTTTCCTCAAGAGGCTGAGCTATTCTAGATTTCTGTGTCATGTAGGACTACCGTGTACGGAGCAAAAAAAAAGTACAAAGGAACATGATGAATGCAATGTGAGGATTTTCCATGCCCCTTATGACTTCAATGTCTCCCATCATAAAAAAATCTTGAATCTTGATATTGTCATATTCTCATGAGTTAAAGATCCGACTATACAACAATTCATGTCTGCCAACCCAAAGATCCAGCGCTGGCACAACCTGTCCAGCCTGCTCAACAGGCGTGTCCCACTCGCGCTCAATGCGCCTCATAATCGTATCCTGCAGCTCCTGGCTAGCCAACACATTCTGCGCTTGGTAAGGGCCCATGACACTCGCTCTAACAGCCGCACTAAGCACAGCCTTAGCATGATTCATAACAAAGACATACGCCGTCTGCTGCAAGTCCAGACCCATAGCCCGACAAACCACACCCCATAGCGGGGCAAAGTGGCCCTTGGGGCCGAGATCCTCGTCTTCCTCGAGACAAGACTTCAATGCATCGGAGAGATCATCAATAGCAGTGGCGGCGGCCTCAGCGTCCTCCGAAACCGGTTTCCCCGCGAAGCTGACTCTGAACGCGCGCTCCCAGACGCCGATGAGGGCACGTCCTTGGGCAATGCTTGCGCGCTGTGCGACGATGCACGGCGTTGATGCGTCCAGGTCGTTATCTAGTGTGTCGAGGGTTGAGGGGTGTCGATACCCGGCTAGCACGTAGGGGAGGGCTGTGCTTGCGATTGATGCGATGGAGAGTTTGAGGAAGCGGTGGAAGGAGCTTATTGCAACTGCGGTGGAGGATTTGTTGTGGGCTAGGTAGGACTCTAGTCCGCTGGAGTAGGCGAAGGAGCCTAGTGGGAGGGCGGAGTCTGAGAGGAGGAGGAGGGCGTGGAGGGATGTGTGGGTTGCGGAGGTGAGTTTGATATTATTTGTGTTATTATATGGCTCTATGTGGGGTTAGTTGAGAGGTATACGGTATTATTGGAGGTATATATTTGCCTACCTTTAACGGCCCATGAGGAGGGTGGACTTGGGTATTCGGAGGCTGCTAGTTGAGCGCGGGCATCTTGGAGGCGTGACTCGAGGAGGGTGACTTCAGCTTCGAGGTCTCGAGTGTCTTTGATCAGCATAGTGTAGTTAACAAATAAGTAGAGGTATAGTATATGTAATTTGTATAGAGTACAGATTTAATAGGTGAGAATTGAAGTATCTGAACTAGAGAGGAGCTTTGTCTTATAGAAAGAAGCTCGCCGATCGGCAAAAAAAAAGTGGGCAGGTCGGAGGCCGCCGCACACGTCCGAGAGCTCCCTATCAGCGTGACTGTTTCGCATTATCAAACTGTTTTGGGGCTTAGACACCTATCTTGCTGATCTTTTTTTTATCCTATTTTCCCCGCGTCATGATCTAGAGTCTTCTCCACAACCATGTCAGGCAAGCGTCTGCTAGACGCCCTCCAATTCCTCAATGTGTCCAAAACGGTGGCAGCCAAACACCTGGCCATTCGGCAACATCAACTAGATATCTACACGCGCACATCCTCCCTGACCAAGGGCATCAAAGCCCAAACAGAGGGGCTGATCCTGACCGCTCAAGCCGCCGCCGCATTGGCACGCCGATTTGACGAACCTTCGCAACCACCTTCGCCGAGCCCGGCAGACTTCCCCGAGTCGACGGCCGATAAGCCGCCCGCCAGCACTGCAACATCACCACCTCCCGACCTCGCCCACAAACTGCAGCGTCAGGCCGAATCGCAGATCCCGGCTTCCGCGGCAACATACAGCGGCAATGAGAAGTCGAGCGCTCTGGATGTGAACGAGCAGCAGGATGTCTTCTATGAGCCATCGCTCCGGTCGGAGCTGAATCTCTCGGGACTCCCGAGAGTGAAGGTACCCAAGGTCGCAGGCGATGCTCAAGTTGGTAGTGATGGATTGAATGCGGATGTCTTCCACTCGTCTGTTGAATCAAAAAAGCCTGCTCCGGTCGAGCAGGAGATGTCCGAGGAGATGATCCAGGGTCTTTTCCACAGCCCGAGAGTGTCGCGCATGATCTCCGGAAAGCCACCGCCGAAGAGGGACTGGAAGCTGGCCGCGAAGCCTCAGCAGCCGACCGTGAATGTTGCTAAGCCCATCTCCGCGGCTCCGAAATCTGAGACCAAGGAGATGGAGGAGCTTGCGGCCAGTGTCGCTGAAGACGTGGTGCCCAGTGCGGCCACCATCGGCGAGCCCAAGAAACAACAAGCATACCAAATGCTGGAGTCGCGTGTGCCGTCCTCTCGACTGGGCAGACTGTGGCAGTACGGTGGTCTGGCGACCTCGATGGCTTTTGGCGCTGTCGGGGAAGGTTTACGGCGGGCCACTGGCAGCCAGGACAATGGGTCGATTATGTTCAGTGCTGGTAACATGGAGCGAATGGTAGCTAAGCTATCAAAAATGCGCGGCGCAGCTCTCAAGCTGGGACAGATGCTGAGCATCCAAGGTGCGTTACATCATCTACCTCACTGGTAACCCTAACGCCCATGCTAATTTCTTTAGACTCCAACATGCTCCCCGAACAAATCCAGCAAGTCCTCCAACGCGTGCAAGACCGAGCAGACTACATGCCCGCCTGGCAGCGCGACAAGGTCCTTACTGACAACCTCGGACCCAACTGGCGTGACCTCTTCACCACCTTCAACGAGGTACCTATGGCAGCAGCCTCAATCGGCCAAGTGCACTCAGCCGTCTTGAAAAGCACCGGTCAACCTGTCGCCGTAAAAGTTCAATACCCAGGCGTCGCCGACTCAATCGACAGCGACCTAAACAACCTCTCAATTCTCCTAACAGCCTCTCGCCTCCTCCCCAAGGGCTTGTTCCTCGACAAAACAATCGCGAACGCGCGCACTGAGCTCGCCTGGGAATGCGACTACATCCGCGAAGCCGAAGGCGCCAACCGCTTCCGCGAGCTCCTAGCCGACGATCCGGTGTTCGTCGTCCCAGAGATAATCGCCCACGCCTCAGGCAAACAAGTCCTCACAATGGAAATGCTAGACGGCGTAGCCGTAACCAAAGTAACCGACTTCACACAAACCCAACGCGACTGGATCGGCACACAAATAATGCGCCTCTGCCTCCGCGAGATCGCCGAGTTCCACTACATGCAAACCGACCCGAACTGGACAAACTTCCTCTACAACGCGTCAACAAACAAACTCGAACTCCTAGACTTTGGCGCCTCCCGCGCCTACCCGGAAGAGTTCATAACAACCTACGTGCGCACTCTAATTGCCGCCTCCCGCAACGATCGCCAAACCTGCCACGACCTCTCCATCGAGCTGGGGTACCTGACAGGAATGGAATCGCAAGCGATGGTGGACGCGCACGTGAGCTCGATTACAACGATCGCGGAGCCGTTCATGCTTTCCTCGCCGGATTTGTACGACTTCAGTAACCAGACGATCACGGACCGCGTGCGCGAGTTCATTCCCGTTATGATTCGGGAACGGCTAGCACCGCCGCCTGAGGAGACGTACTCGCTGCATCGCAAGCTGAGTGGAGCTTTCTTGCTTTGTGCGAGACTTGGCAGCTCGGTGCCTTGTAAGGCGTTGTTTATTGAGGCTGTTGAGGCGGCGCGGCGAAATGGCTTGAAGGTGGAGTAGAGATTGTGGATGTGGCTATGTACTATAGACTGTAGACTGTATACTATATATCAAACGATTTTTGAAATCTTATAGGCTATCTAGAGGTTCTTACCTTGCAAAATAAAGCGAGTATTCTGTTCATGTCTTTCGCTCAAGATAGTAGAGCATAGATCGCAAAGCTTTCCGCCCTAAACTAGTGGAGTTGACTGGGAGCTATTATCGCCCAATGATAGGCTATTTCTGTGATCAAAATGCACTTGAGCCCCAAAATCTTCACTCAGGAGTTCCAACCTCTTGCTATCTTCAATATCACATTTCATTCGAACATGCCGTCGGATCTCACCGGAGACGACTATCTCAGTGACTATTCACATGTCAGCAAAGAGACGATAGATGTGCAACTTCTTCGGCTAGGCTTAGCCACGGCAGCTGTTGGATTTGTTCTAGTAAGTTTTCATCTCACAGAGTATATGAAAAAGAATGTATAGAATAGCGCATTGACTATATGAAGGCTGCATATGTGGATAGGAACGTCACTGCGACATTCATTGCAACCTCAACACCAAGGGAAGAACGGTGGATATTCTCCCTACAGAATTTCCGAGGCTTGCCAATCATTTTCCTTCATCGATTATTGAAGTGCCTTTTTCTTTCCTTATTCCCTGCATCTGGTTCCAGTGTCATGAAATGCTTTCTCCTAAGTGTGATATCAGACTTGTTACTTTCAACTCTCAAGGTATCCAACGTGCATACCGTTCTCAATTTACACGCGCAAGTGCCATTGCATCGACGCATCTTCAGTCAGTCGATATGGTTCGATATATTTCCGGCTACTTTATTATACAGCACAGCGTGGAACTCGTGCTTTTACCTTACCATCTACGCCATGCGTACATTGGGCTTTGTGGATCATGAATTCACTATAGTCTCAAGGAACATTGCACTCTACACTGCTTTTGCCACGTTTGGAATCCTTTACTTTGGGGCTATGGTCCCGGCGCATGCCATTTTTACCCGTGTCGCTGTTTCCCTGAACCCGTTGCAAGACAATCGCAGACAGACTAGGAATCTGGATATCAAAGGTGTCTGGGAGGGTTTGTCATGGCCTACTCTTGGTATGCTTCTTAGGCCGTTTCACATGGTCTTTATCTTTGAATTCCTGGCTGCATCCTGCATAATGTTGTGTTCTCTCATATACTTTCCTGAAGACAGGTACGATGAGGCGGGTCGGTTCTTTGTCAAATACGCTGGGTAGTCCGACGTTGTGCGTGGGGGATGAGCTGTCAATAGAAGACTGGACAAAACCAAAAAGATTTGACAGTGCAGATGGTTTGAAGAAGAATTGTAGATATTATATATGGCAGAAGTACAGCGGCCCTTCGGGGATCGCGAGATGACGAGGCATTGAGCCGCAGGCTGGTACGACGGTGACTGAAAATCCCAACACACAGAACAATGCCCGAGGGAGCAAAACGAGCAAGACAAGAGGTAAAGAGGTTGAGGGGCCTAATGCTTACAGCGAGACCACCAAGCTCGATCGTCACGATGATCATCTCCGCAGAATGCGGGCCTGTAGCGATATCCTAGGAACACGCATAGCGACTTAAGGTCAAATGCCTAATTTTGTAGGGTTGATGCCTAAATATGCTTAAAGCTTTTGCGCTTTTGACGCTCCATGTATTGTAAATGAAATTATAATTGAAGCTATTCCCACCATACAAATCCCCAGATTCATTGCATCCAATGCGTTGCCCGGCCGTGTTAATCCCGTTCAAAGCCATTCCTATAAAATTGTTAGGGCGGGCCTAACACCAGGCCAAAATACTGGTAATCCAAAGGTTTACCAAAACGACTACCCAAAGTCAACTGAATGCTTGGTATGCTAGGTTGCCAATTTATATACCCACTCACTCCACTCTCGGGTTCCATCCTTATTAGAACCCGTATTAGATCCTTATAGAGGGGTTGAAGTATTAGCGAATGAATACAACACATAAGAGATAAAGAATGAATGATTCAACAATAAAAGTCTATAATACAGAAGGAATAGGATTTTATGGAAGCTCGCTACCAACTGACTATGTTGGATGCTCTATATTCCGGTGGCACTTGCCGGCTTGTGTGAACAGCGAGGTTTAGCCGTATTTAGCTGTGGCAGTTTATTTTCCTGCCCGTTCTACAGCATGGAGGGATTATGACATCTCTTATATTGGGCGTTTTCGTATAGCCTATTATTTGAAAATACCTATGGAAGTGGTAGTAGGGGAAATAAAGAAACATGTAACTACTAGTAGAAGAATAGGACGATCTTTCAGTATCCAACACCTTACAGAGAGGTGTTATGGTCTGGTAACGTATTTTCCCCCATTACCCACGTCTTCGTTCCCGTGGCCTTTCCCCTCATTAGGCACCTGGCCTCGCATCTTAAAACTTCCTCCACGAGACATCTCTTATCTTCTAACCTACCATCCACTACCATGGGTGACCCTCTCTCGATCGCAGCTGGCATCGCCGGATTCCTCTCGCTTGGGATTCAGGTGACGCAAACCTTGATGGATTTCTATTCAGTCTACAAAAACCAAGACACTGATATCTCAAAGATCACCCAAAATATGGAGAGCCTTCAAAGCACTTTTCGCTCCCTAGAAATTGCAATCCAACAACGTCAAAGTCGGCCTAACGCAGAAGGGCTACTTCAAGAAGTCGACAAGGCTACACAGAGATGCCATGAAATAGTTAGAGAGCTCGAGGCTGAGTGCCAGAAACTTTATAATGAACCGGGTACCTGCTTGAAAGGTCGTCTTCAAGTCACTGGACGTCGCGTTACCTATCCGTTCCGAAAAAGTACAATTCAGAAAATCGAAGAGGATGTTAGCGACATCCGCGAAAACTTGTTATTTGCACTAAATGTGCTACAGTTTAAAAGCCACAATAGGATTGAGGATGAAATATCGACTGTCCAATCTCTTCTCGAGCGGATGAGCTCAAGCCAAATCTCTTTCGTTATCCGTGCGTGGCTTCAGGCACCCGATGCATCTGTCAATCATGACGCCGTCTATGCCAAACACCATCCAAAAACTGGACTTTGGCTTACCAACAGTCATCAATTTACGAACTGGCTGGTAGAACGAAGCTCTTTTCTCTGGCTTCATGGATTTACAGGATGTGGCAAGTCGGTCCTCTGTTCAGCTATAATACAACACATATCTCGTGGGATGAAGCATAGGACGGATATAGGAATCGCATTTTACTACTTCGCTTTTAGCGACGAGTCAAAGCAAGATGCTCACGGGATGTTACGCACGTTGTTGTTACAACTATCGGTGCAGTTCCAAGATGGCGAAAGGGAACTAGACCAGCTCCGTATACTGTCTAATTCGTCCACTCCCTCCAAGGAAGTACTACTTCAAACTCTTCGAAGATTTCTTCAACGATTCCAGGACAGCTATATCCTTCTTGATGCATTAGATGAGTGCCCACGAGAGAACGGGAGAGAAGATGTTTTAAGAGTGATACAAGAGATACGGGACTGGCGCTTACCTGGTGTTCATCTCTTAGTAACCAGTCGAGACCAACTTGACATCCGAAGATCACTAAATCCTTCCCATAAGTGTGATCTGTCAATGAAAAACTCGGGAATTAATAACGACATTTTTGATTTCGTCTCTTATCAGCTCGAAAATGACACCAAGCTCAAGAGGTGGAAAATGCGACATGGCGAGATTCTAAACAAGTTAACGCAAGATGCGCAAGGAGTGTAAGGATTATCTCATCCCGGTCCCATTCAGATACCCTAATAGGATTTATATAGGTTTCGATACGTGGAATGCCAGCTTAACTCTTTTCGAAGGGCTCGAAATCGAAATCAACTTGACGAATGTCTACGCACCTTACCTCGTGATCTAGATGAGACTTATGAACGCATACTTTGTGGCATCGATGAAACATATATTGAGGATGTACGGCGTATGCTTATCGTGCTCTCTTTATCTGTTCAACCTCTCACTATTAATGAGTTAATCGACGCTCATGCGGTAGAACTTGGTGAATCGCCGTATCTAGATCGGGAGGACAGATCCTACGAACAAGATGATCTCGTTGATACTTGTCTCGGTCTTATAGAGATTGTGGAAGTCAATGATAGTGATAGGGGAAAAATCTCAATCGCTCGCATCGCTCACTTCTCCGTCCAAGAGTACCTTCAATCGGATCGCATTCGTCAACAGAAAGCTGCAACATTTGCCATTGAAAGAGAATCTGCTAGCGCGGAAGTTGCACAAATCTGCCTAGTTTATCTATTAGACCCGAGGCTATCAGACGGCATTCTGAATGAGGTGAAGCTTCGAGAATTTCCACTTGCTCACTTCGCTGCCAAGCATTGGTATCACTATTATCAGGCATCCGAAGAGGGAAAGATAAAGGCTGAAGAGCTTTTGTTGAGGTTCTTCCAGAGGGAGGCAAATTCTTTCCTAACCTGGATTATGCTATACGAGGTTGACCGTCCATGGAACCGAGGGATCAGTTTTCAACAATTCCCTCATATGGGATCGCCTCTATACTATGCATCGTTTCTAGGACTAGAGGCCATTGCATGGAGTATCCTAGCGAGGTACGATGGGTCGTCTAGTCTGAATAGCTCAGTTCATGCCCATGGCGGATTCTATGGCAATGCACTTCAAGCAGCATCGAGCCAGGGTCACAAAGAGGTGGTCCAACTACTCCTAGATCAAGGTGCCGACGTGAACGCGCAGGGTGGATACTATGGCAATGCACTTCAAACAGCATCGAGCCAGGGTCACAAAGAGGTGGTCCAACTACTCCTAGATCAAGGTGCCGACGTGAACGCCTATGGCGGATTCTATGATAATATACTTCAAGCAGCATCGAGCCCGGGTCACAAAGAGGTGGTCCAACTACTCCTAGATCAAGATGTCGACGTGAACGCGCAGGGTGGATACTATGGTAATGCACTTCAAGCAGCGTCAATAGATGGCCACAAAGAGGTGGTCCAACTACTCCTAGATCAAGGTGCCGACGTGAACGCGCAGGGTGGAGAGTATGGCAATGCACTTCAGGCAGCGTTAATGGATGGCCACGAAGAGGTGGTCCAACTACTCCTTAATCAAGGTGCCGACGTCAACGCGCAGGGTGGAGAGTATAGCAATGCACTTCAGGCAGCGTCAAAGGGGGGTCACAAAGAGGTGGTCCAACTACTCCTAGATCAAGGTGCCGACGTGAACGCCCAGGGTGGATACTATGACAATGCACTTCAAGCAGCATCGAGCCAGGGTCACAAAGAGGTGGTTCAACTACTCCTAGGTCAAGGTGCCGACGTGAACGCGCAGGGTGGAGTGTATGGTAATGCACTTCAAACAGCGTCAATGAATGGCCACAAAGAGGTGGTCCAACTACTCCTAGATCAAGGTACCGACGTGAACGCGCAGGGTGGATACTATGGCAATGCACTTCAAGCAGCGTCAAATGGGGGCCACAAAGAGGTGGTCCAACTACTCCTAGATCAAGGTGCCGACGTGAATGCCCATGGCGGATTCTATGATAATATACTTCAAGCAGCATCGAGCCCGGGTCACAAAGAGGTGGTCCAACTACTCCTAGATCAAGATGTCGACGTGAACGCGCAGGGTGGATACTATGGTAATGCACTTCAAGCAGCGTCAAAAGGGGGCCATAAAGAGGTGGTCCAACTACTCCTAGATCAAGGTGCCGACGTGAACGCCCATAGCGGATTCTATGATAATGCACTTCAAGCAGCATCGAGCCAGGGTCATAAAGAGGTGGTTCAACTACTCCTAGATCAAAGTGCCGACGTGAACGCGCAGGGTGGATACTATGGCAATGCACTTCAGGCAGCGTTAATGAATGGCCACAAAGAGGTGGTCCAACTACTCCTAGATCAAGGTGCCGACGTGAACGCCCATAGTGGATTCTATGGCAATGCACTTCAAACAGCATCGAGCCAGGGTCACAAAGAGGTGGTCCAACTACTCCTAGATCAAGGTGCCGACGTGAACGCCTATGGCGGATTCTATGATAATGCACTTCAAGCAGCATCGAGCCCGGGTCACAAAGAGGTGGTCCAACTACTCCTAGATCAAGGTGCCGACGTGAACGCGCAGGGTGGATACTATGGCAATGCACTTCAGGCAGCGTCAATAGATGGCCACAAAGAGGTGGTCCAACTACTCCTAGATCAAGGTGCCGACGTGAACGCGCAGGGTGGAGAGTATGGCAATGCACTTCAGGCAGCGTTAATGGATGGCCACGAAGAGGTGGTCCAACTACTCCTTGATCAAGGTGCCGACGTCAACGCGCAGGGTGGAGAGTATAGCAATGCACTTCAGGCAGCGTCAAAGGGGGGTCACAAAGAGGTGGTCCAACTACTCCTAGATCAAGGTGCCGACGTGAACGCGCAGGGTGGATACTATGACAATGCACTTTAAGCAGCATCGAGCCAGGGTCACAAAGAGGTGGTTCAACTACTCCTAGGTCAAGGTGCCGACGTGAACGCGCAGGGTGGAGTGTATGGTAATGCACTTCAGGCAGCGTCAATAGATGGCCACAAAGAGGTGGTCCAACTACTCCTAGATCAAGGTGCCGACGTGAACGCCCAGGGTGGACACTATGGCAATGCACTCCAGGCAGCGTTAATGGATGGCCACAAAGAGGTGGTTCAACTACTCCTAGATCAAAGTGCCGACGTGAACGCGCAGGGTGGATACTATGACAATGCACTTCAAGCAGCATCGAGCCAGGGTCACAAAGAGGTGGTTCAACTACTCCTAGGTCAAGGTGCCGACGTGAACGCGCAGGGTGGAGTGTATGGTAATGCACTTCAGGCAGCGTCAATAGATGGCCACAAAGAGGTGGTCCAACTACTCCTAGATCAAGGTGCCGACGTGAACGCCCAGGGTGGACACTATGGCAATGCACTTCAGGCAGCGTCAAGGTGGCACCACAAAGAGGTGGTTCAACTACTCCTAGATCAAGGTGCCGACGTGAATGCGCAGGGTGGAGAGTATGGTGATGCATGCCAAGGTGCCAATGTGGGCACAGAATCACCTTAGAATCGATCTCTCAAAATGCAATAGAGAACTTTCTAACCCTCTCTCTGCCCACCGAATACCAGTGCGGTTTTGCTTCTTCATATACGAGGCCGGAAGCCCCTTTCCAGTCGGCAGACAGTCCATAGCACAAAGAAATATCTCACAGGGGACCTTCCAGGCAGCGTGCCTCAAATTGATTGGAAGAATCCTCCGTAGTCGGTTGAATCGAACGCGTGGGATTCAAGGGTTACTGTATCAAACTTGGCCGTTTCACTCGCTTAGGCATGGACTCTAGTCTAGGTGCCAAATTGCTGTTATGTAACTTTACAGAGTGTACGATGTAGGTATGTTTGGAAACACTGTGTCATAGAAAGAAGGGTATACAAATCATAATCCGGATTACCCCTATAGAGATCCTCTAATAATTGAAAATGCTCCGATCTGGCGAAACACCGAGCTGAGACAAATTACTCTCGGGGTTTTCCGGCAGGCTTTCCCATTTTGCTGAAATTTGTTCCACATTGGAATCCTGATGTTCCTGCCCATTGTGTTACTAGCTTCTTATCATTAGGGGGCCATGATCTTCGACTGAGTTGTAGACAACGATCCTGATGATTGACGAAGAGGTATCCGCACCGCAAAACTTGGCAAGTTCATGAGATTTGGCTTTCAATGTCTGGGATCCCCTTATGAATTTGACTGGCGAGTTCCTGTTAGGATACAAGTTCAAATATCATTTAATAAGAGAACTCAGACAAGAAAAGAGACAACGGAATTGTACAAGTTGGCGACGTTACAAATGTTGGTTACAGACGAAAAAGGTCTCATATTTATACCCGAAAGTTCCTAATTATTGGAACACCACACATTCTAATTTAAGGGAAGGTACTAATTTAGAAACACCACTCTGCTCGATAGACAGAGAGTGTGATAGTCATTCCTTTACTTTTAGCAAATTTAGCGTATTGAACTCTCTTCTACCATTAATTCTCCATTCCGTAGGCTAGCTGCTTTTTGATTGATTTCTTTAACTATCATACACAAGGCAGTACACGCAAACCAAGCCAACAACCGGAAGGAAAATACCAGTCATGCCTCCCGGCAAGACCCATGTAATGATCGATAATGCCTAATAGGCATTGCATATTAGGCCCCGAGGGGGTCCAAATCGTCATGCCATGCAGCTCGCACATACAATCAATCCTCCCCAAAGACAGTGTACCAGTAATCCCTCACCCCATCACAGATTCCCTGATACGCAACCCAACTCTCAAACTTATCCTCAAGCTCACAAGCTGTCCAAGTAATCTCCTCCCAAAATCCCTTCTCGACATCAACCTTGGTATTGAACCCGCGTACAACATCCACCGGAAGCGTCCAAGCCCGCGTGTAAGTACCCTCATCCGTAAACGCCGGGTTAACCTCATGCGGCTCGAAGATGGTGGCGGGGTTGAACTTGGGGAAGTTGGCGTGGATGAAGAAGACAGGTGGTGCAGAGGCGTCATCGCCTTTGACACGCCATATCCCACGACTGGTTAGGGCAAAGTCCTGCACGGGATCGAACTGCGCCATTGCAGAGCCGGCTATGCCGCCGTGGGTTCCGTGGCCAAGGGCACAAATAGACTCGCTGACTTGGTAGAAGGATTCGTGCACGGCGGTCGCGGCTGCGACGAAGGTTTCTTTATCACCTTCTCCAGCGGCGCCTTGTGAGAGGAGCGGGTAGTAGTGTGAGGGGCCGTGATAGTTGTAGTATGTTGTGAGTAAGAGGGAGCAGAGGTGAGATCTTTTGGAGAGGAGGACTTCGCCTGATTCTGTCGACTGACGCAGCTCCATTGGCGGGGGTGGGTAGTTTGCGATGTCATAGAAGAGTGGTGAAACGGAGGAGGCCCAGAAATCGGGCCATGTGACCATTCCGCTGGAGAGGAAGGGCTCGGCAGTGAAGAGACGCTCTGGTTTCTCGAGGGGGAAGGCATCTGCGTCTAAGAAGAGGATCTCTTCGAAGGACGAAAAGAGCATTGCGAAGGGCTTGAATTGATATTTCTGGATCCGGGCTGGGGCGGCGATGAGGATGTGGGATAGAACTACGCAGCGCGCGTTCAGTGAGGGTAGGACTTCATCGCATATGTAGGGTTCGTACTCGTCTTCGTCGGAGAGGAAGACTTCCATCGGGAGCGTGGAGCCGGTTCGGCGGAGCATGCGGAGGGATATCACTAGCACTGGGAGGTAGAAGCCACCTGCTGTTGAGACTATGCCTTTTGTACCGTGGATGTAAGGGAGCTCGGGCGGGGAGTCGATGATTGCATTGACGAACCCGGTATGCGCTTCTTTTATTGTGATGATGTCTTTCTCTGGAACGTAGAGGGTATCTGGGCGTGGTGGTGCATTACGAGGATCGAACCCTTCTGTCGATGCCTTCTCATATTTGATGATAGGCTCTGTGTTCGGCGCGTGGTTTTCTAACAGGGCATAGAATTCCCGCCAGAATTGTTTATGTGAGGGTGTCAGGCCTGTGACGGCCTGTGACGAGATGGGCTTGGTGATGTATATTTTGAATCCCAATATTGCCCAGGTGAGAAACATGACGAGTGTCAAGGCTGCCAACAGCATTCGTATGCGCAGAAATCGCGGGATCGGCGGGACCATCGTGAAGTGTCTCGGATGTAAGTCCGTTGACCCCACAGAAGCTTGATCGGACGCTAATATCGACGATCGCACCAATGACGTCGGAGAGGGCCAGGTACCCGTGCAAGTCATAGAAAGCTCACGAAAATGGAAGACTGACATTTCTAGAATGTAAGCTTGTAAGACTATCCCTAGGTTGCACAGTCTGCTTTAATATTGACAACAAACCTCTATCAAAGTGTCTCTAGATGTAGACATTTTGTTATAAGAGATCCTGAAAGAAATAAAAACTCGGTTGATAATCCATTGAACAATAACTATGTACTATATCTGTGTATCAACTTCAAATTTGATACGTGAAGGCCGGAAAGCCCTGTGCCGGTCGCCTAACCTCGTCTCTCAAAGCCTTCAGCTCTTTATCTTTCTCTGCACTTTCTGCTTTCAACTCCTCGTTCTTGTGGGTAAGGTATTCAATCCTCTTAAACGCCATTGAGATGGTGGTCAGCTTCCGGGCAAGCTTATGCGACAAATCGACCACAAACTCCCCTCCCTCTGTGATAAGTTCGTCCAGATGCTCGCCAACCAGCGTGGTGTACCGCAGTGCCACAAACTGAGATAGCAAATTTCTCGCATCGTCAGCAATATCGGTCGTCTGATAGATCAGTCGGATTGCATCCACTAAGTATGGGAATAGGACCTTGTCTGTTTGTTCCAGGGCAACAAGAACCTCGGCCAGACGGTTTAGAGAGAATTGCTCCAGCTTTTCAAAGTCGAGTTGACGTGCGAAGGAATAGACTTTGGCGTGGAGATAAATCTCAGCGGCGCTGTTTCCTTCGGCTTCTGGTTCTGGCTCTTCTTGATATTGCTCCTTCCTTTCATGGTCTAGAATCTTTGGTGCCAAGGTGTGCTCCGTAGTCAGAGTTACCCCATCGCAATATTCCAAAGGTGTCAGGGGTCGGTCATTTATGTCGCAGTCGGATAGGGTCTCGGATGGTGGTGAGTCCGGGGTTATGGGTGAATCGGGAACTGGTGGTGACCTTGCAGGTACAGCAAACATTGGAGGCGAGTTTGGCCATGAAGGGCTTTCGGGTGGTGGAGGGGACCTTGAGGGTGGGGATGGTGGCCATGAAGCATGCGAAGGTGACCTTGCAACCGGTGACGTTGGTGGTTCTGCATTGGCTGCGTATTAGTGTCTCACTCATCTCCATAATGAGATGGTATGATCTAAGAGGGGCGATTTCTTACCGGCTTCTTCATCCGCTTCTTCTGTCTCATCCACTACTTCTTCTTCCCCCTCTCCTTCGCCGTCTTGCGCTGGGGCCTCTTCCCCCACATCTGCCTGATTTTCCTCAACTGCCACAGAGGTCGCTTGAGGTGCCTGGTACCCTCCAGTGTAAAGGAAGCTCAATACGCAATCAATGGTTTGCTCATCAAAAGCGGACCAATCAATCGCATCCTCGTATTCGTTAGTTGACACCTTCAATCGGGCATCGAATGTGGGGTGAACTTCAAGCGTTCCACGGTGGACATAGTAAGCGCGCTCGTCACTGCCCACGCTGATCTTGACTGGCGGCTTTGCGAAGATCGACCTATTTGAGAGTCAGCAAGAATCAGAGAAGTGGTGAATACACCGCTATCTTGTGTGGATATACTTGGGAGTCCTGGAGTCGGACGACATGATGAAAAATAAAAACCAGGGAAAGTAGCAAGATGCTCAGATGTTCCTGGAAAAAAATCTAAGATCAGGATATAATGGTATGATGGTTTAAGTAGGGAATCCCAGAGAACATCTCGTAGCCCAGAAGTACTTGGCAAGTCCTTTTGGCTATGCAGTGAGACCCAATCTATTTTAAAAGTAGGGCGACCTCTAGCAGGAGTATATGTGGGCTCACTAGGCTGTCGCGTTCTGTACATATGTTAGACCGGCATATATATATCACAGCCCATGGCTTTTGCAGCTTTTATCAGTGCGGCCATGACTTTACTGATTACAAGGCATGTTAGTACTTACATAGGTAGCTATATGTACTTGATTTCCTCTGCCGGGTGGGGTTTTCCTATCTTAGCTGCCGGTTTTATGAGGGCGCTCAGAGCCAGGCTCACTGAGTAGATTTCAGTCCGCGCTCCGACTCAGTGAGCTGCTCAGATATATCCAACGTGACTCAACAGTGAGATCTAATGAACGCTCACTGAGCACTCAGTGAGTCTGATTGGATGCTCGCTGATTACTCAGAGACCGCTCAGAGTCCTCTAACTAATGAGCACTTAGTTAGTCTAATTCAGAGTATACCCAAACGACCTGGCCCAGGAGACCGATTTAGTCATTCTGTTGAAAGTAACGATGCTTTTCTACTGCCCAAAAGGCTTTGATGGTCGCTGTACTCGAGACTACTACCTAGCCCGAAAAGCTGCGGGCTCGAATACAGTGACCAAAACCCGCCCTTTTTGCGGGGCGTAGGCATGAGCGGCCTGAGTAAGCACCATCAATAACTAAAATGCAACACGCTAATTACGTCACGTGTATGTTTTTGCTTATCGGGAGTATACTATTAGGTCACCTGACATGTTCTGGTATAATACATGTAATCCAGCAAAATTTCGCTGGTAACCTTTCATAACCGTAATTCCGTCCACCACAACAACTCTCCATTTCTGTTCTTCCAAGGTCTTTTTTTCTTTCCTTGACAACCTCACCTTTCTGTTACTTGACAATGGAAGCTCGAAGTTCAAAGAGAAAGCGGGAGTTTTCCCCTGGTACAGTTGCGTCTAGTATCAGTCTTCCTATTGCTGTACCACCACTGCCGCTAGCCGAGACCGAACCAGGCGTCCCACATTCCAAAACTCCACCGTCATTGACCAGTGATAACGACTCCACCTCGAAGAGCTCTTGCCGTTCGCCACCAACTCCATCTCAAACTCGAAGTGACCAAAATACCTTCACAATGAGAGACGAGAGAGATATACTAGATCTGTACGCAACCGACTACCAACCTGTTTGGGCTGCAGGAATTGAATTCCCCGGTGTCATTCCAGAAGAGATATCACAGTATCTATATGAGGATGGCGAGCAGGTCTCCTTGTTCATCGGACCGTTGTCAAGCCTTTTTTGGCTTGAGGGGGTGGAAGAGCTCGAAGAGCTCATTCGCGATCCCGCATATGTTCTTACAGATGAGTACCGTTCGATCCCACAGGGTTCTCCGCGTCTTTGGATTGTTTCAATTTTGTTTGAAGAAGGGAAGATACCAGCAACATTCATGGACAAGATCTATGAAGAACCTGTCCGACGCCAGGCTTCCGCGCTTTCTTATGCCAGCTCTATTCCCCCAAATCTCACAACAACTCCTACTTAAAACAGGATTCAAGATGTCTTCCCCTCTGCGCGCCTCCAATCTTTTCCGCCAACTATTTCTTGCGTTAAGACAAAACTGAAGGGAAAGAAGAACAACCGTGATGAAAATTACGTTGATTTGATGAATACATTCATCAATTCACTTGGTGGCAATCTTCTTTACAAGGGCTTATCACGTCCGTCAATAGTCAGCCTAGCCTCACTCTTCGCGCCCCTCGTCTCTTCATACACGCTTCAGAACGAGTTCGGACCCGGTTTATACGCTACTTCCTCACTCAAGTATGCGTTGGACTATGCTGGCCCAGATGCGGTCATTTTGATTTTCAAGGATGTTGACTTCCGTCCGTTGGTTAAGATTGATTTGGCCGGCGAAGACTGGCGAACTACGGTAGACTATTGGACCGGGGCGACGATTTCAAATGTTTCTGAGCGTGTACCAGCACTCTGGGAGCGATCCGATATCTTGCAAGGCCAAATCTCCGTCAAAGATCTGAGGTCCAAACAGAGGGTTCCCGGACCAGATTCCCAGGTTGTGGGAGTCAGCTATGCAGGCTTGAATGCATTTGCATCTGCTTTGCACATGATCATTTGGCTAGACAGTTCGCGCTGAGAGAAGTTCGTTGCTTTATGTCATCTTGTTTTCAATTGTCTAGCCAGATCCGGGCTCTTATTCTTATCCAAGGAGCGGATCGTCTCTGTCGACCCGGCGTGGTTGTGGCTTTTGCTTCTGATATTATTTCCTCTATTGCTGTTGCGTGAAAGCCTATAGCTGGTGGAAAGATAATGGAAAGCCAAGAAGCGGCAGAGGAAATCAACTACATAGGTAAATCGCATCTACACCTTTGCATCGGAATATTATAATTGTTTAAGAACATAAGAATATTCAAACAATTCAAGGTCAGTAATGCAGCAATATGACTGGATCGGGTGCTTAGGGAAAATTAGGAACTAACTCTCTTTCCCGACTTATTCTCGTCTTCTTTACTTCTGTTCTCTATTACCCACGTTTAACATAAATTCCATGATACCAAGCCATCGAGCAAAGATAGCTTCATACCCCAAAGAACGCGAGGTAACTACACAGAATGTCGACGCAAAGACTACTTGAGGGTTATGGCATTCTCTGGGAGGTTACTGATAACCTTGGAAGGTAAGATAGTAAGTGAACAATACCTATATGAAGATCCTAGTTTGTTTTAAAAGGGTCCACATTCTATATAGTCCGGGCAGCCGACCGCTATGTTCAGGGCCTAGAGTGACTGAATTCTATACCATAGACACACATAGCCATAACATAGCTCCATTATCATTTTTCGGGGGCAGCCGTTCCTCTTCGAATATCTTTCCAACCCATTCCAAACGAAAAGACCACGATGAGCACACCAAGTGCAGCAGACATAATGAAGACATAACTAATACTTTTCGAATAAGCCACTAAGACACCGGAAAGGTCGCTACTAGATACCGCATTTTGAATGCCGGTAGCGCCCGCTGATATTATAGTCTGGAGGTCGACTTTTGGTGCGTACTTGGGTACAAATGACTTCAACCCCGAGTCAAACACCGCACTTGCTGCAGTGAGAAAAATTGCACCAGAAAATGTTTGAGTGAACATAAGAATCGACATAGCGATTGACACTTGAGTATGAGGGAGAGTATTTTGAACGGCAATGAGGGGCTTCGGCGCTATTCATCAATGATATTTCTCGTGTTTTGGGTGGAAGGGGAACGTACCGTTTGAAACGCAGCCCCTCGGCCTGCACCAGAGAGTATTTGATATCCAATCCATTTCCCGATGCTTGTGTCTGGATTTAAGGTTGACAAGAGTCCACTGCCGATAGAAGTGGAAATTCCACCAAAAATGGTCCACGGGAGATAGTATCCCATTTTCCCAACTAAGAAGTGTGTCAATAATCGGTCATATGTTCACAACAACCAATTGACTTACTCAAAATACCCGATGCTACTGCAACAAACAGTTGAGATAATATACCGGGGAGCGTTGAGACACCGCTCATCATTGGAGAGTTGTTTTTTATAGCTTGGAAATAGACGGGTAGATAGTAGGAGCTGCAGAGCGTGATGGCAAAAATGGCCATGATGACAATGCAACTAGTCCAAACCTGCATTTTTGCAACCATCCTCAGTGGTATCATCGCTTGATCTCCCTGGCGATGCTCCCAGAGCAGAAAGATGATAAACGTGGCGGCAGCGCCGCTGAACAGACCAATTACAGTCGCACTTCCCCATGAATTATTGTTTTTGCCGTATTCCAATGCGAGCAGAAACTGTAGAGCCGCAGGGGAGAAGAGAACGAACCCTATCAAATCAAGCTTATGAAGGATTGTATCGAGCGCCAATCGTACCGAAGGCTTGGCGACCTGGTCGGGGATTTTGATAAAACAAAGAAATATCGCGACCAGAGCACCTACCGGGAGGTTGATGTAAAAGCCTTCCAAGAACTTCAGTTAGTAATGAGCCCGACGCCGAGACTTTAAGTTACTTACACCATCTCCAGGTTAAATACTCTGTAAAAGCACCCCCGAGCAAAGGCCCGCCAATGGTACCAAGCTGAGATACTACATTCCATATTAGCGGACATACGGATCCTTGTGTATGAAGAGATACTGACAACCCATCATCACCCCAATAAGAGCTGTAGTGTGTTAGCAAGCACCTATCGCTCGGGAGCTATTAGCCACTCACGTGGAGATTTGTGCAGTGGAACACAAGACGATATGATGGTGAGAGCGCCGTTCATCAAGCCGGCAGACCCCATTCCAGCGACTGCGCGAGCGATAATAAACATCTTGGAAGAATTTGCGATGCCACACAGTAGAGAGCCGAGTTCAAAGACGAAGAAGAAACCCATGAAGACCCACTGTTATTATGGTGAGTTCTGATTGATCATGGAGTTGATTGGGTGCAGGGATTTTTGAGAGATATACCTTGGTGCTGAAGTTAAAAAAGACCCGACCTGCGAGAGGCTGCAAGCAAGCACTGAGATGTAAATTTATATGAGTTCTCTGGCCGATAAGCTAGTTTTTGAAAAGACTCACCTAGCCATTTGATACGAGCTGCCATACCATCCAATATCACCAAGAGAATGAAACTCTGAGGTCATCCTAGGGATTGCCTGCCGAGTGTGTCAAAAGAACTCAGGGAGGAAGGGCAAATGAGAGCTCACGGTTGAAATAATGGAGGTGTCCAACATAACCAAAAAGCAGACCAAGGTAACCCCAGAAAGCATGAACAGAAGCTTGAGACCGATGAGATATTCTCGTTCATCACTTTTCGCAGGAGAAGAATCCTTCTCCAAATTTTTCTTTGCACCATCTGTTGAACAACATAAATCTTTAGGGCCACCGTCTTCGGATGTAGGTTGAAAGTCCGGAGTGTATTTTGCGGTGGTGTATAGGGAGGTCTCGGCTGGGGTTAGGGCTGGATCTGCCATTTTAGCTTAATGATTGAGGACAACTAGATCAGTGATCTCGAAATTCGCGAGATGTTTTCTAGTAATATTTGTTTCGTTTCATCTTGGAAGATGCCCTACAGCCTTACTTTAATACTTTTGTTAATTGCGAATCCCGCCGTAGATGGCTTATTCAACTAAAAAGTAGGAACAAAGGAGTAATATTGTATAGAGTAGCCAATCACTACCATGCGTCGGACGCCAATCCCGCCGTCCTAATAGTAGTCCTATAGATCGGGGTCGGAATAATAAAGATCCGTGGTGAATCCCGCCGCTCCCTTTACCGTCATTTGGGCATTTGAGCGCCTCGATGATCAAACTCATCCGAAGATCTTGCGAAAATTCTCCCGGGATTTCTCTCGGAACACCTCTATCTCCGCAAATTTGAAGATAAGCCTTTTCATGAATGACGAAAAAGGCACGTTCAAGGTTCGAGAGTCCGCCTCGTACGGCCGAGCATGTGCCGGCTGCTATAAGGCCAAATGCAAATGCATATTGAGAGGACCAAGGCTCAACTGCGAGCGATGTCATCGCTTGAAGCAAGAATGTGAGCCATCTACTGTGGTGCGGAAACGACTTTCCCGGAAAACAGCATATAGGACGGCACATCTCGAAAATAGACTTGATGATCTTGTGGACCTATTAGAATCACAGGCTTCTGGGAGTTCTAGTTACCCGAATAGCGCACCATTGGTACGCTCAACATTTGCAACTCAGCCTGCTGAATATTGGACTGGCGAGAAAGGGTCCAGGAATAAGCCCCTTGCCCCTCGAGCCTGTCAGAATGCGTTACCAGCTCAGCGTACACCGCAGAACACGGACCCTCTCTCACAGATGGAACCTTCTACAGCTCAAGCAGAGCAATACTTGGCGACCTTTCAGCAGCAGCACCTCAATAACTTCCCCTTTTTCTGCATTTCTTCAACGACAACGTAAGTTGAAAATGAGAAGATTGTGGCTACTTGTTGTCTCACTGATGTCGTTTGAAAGACCCGTCCAACTGCAAAGGGAACGTCCGCTGTTGTGGCTTTCCATCTGGGCCAACGGTTGTAAATCCGTGGTACAGCAGCGCGCCATTGAGGTCAGAATTCGTGAAACTTTAGCGCAAAAGGTTTTGGTAGACCTGGAAAGAAACTTGGACCTTCTACTTGGATTAATCGCCTATCTCTCTTGGTAAGTCGATATTGTCTACATAATCCTTCGATCTAGAGGCTAATTGCTCAGGGCGTCCGATAAGTATAGTGGCAAATCTATTCTGGCCGTGTTTGCCAATATCGCCATGTCCCTTCTGTCCGACTTGAAACTTGACAGGTCCTTTCGAGAGTTTCCCTGCCGAGAATTAGATGCATGCAAAGCTTATTCTCATCCCATCAAGGAAAGGGTTCAGTTAAACCACCGCACGAATGAGGAGCGGCGAGCAGTGCTAGGATGCTACATTATTTGCGCCACGTAAGATATCCTCCGCAAGGGAATTGTCGCTATATATCTGTCTGGTTGCGGCTCCCAACTTACTTTACATAGGATTGCTTGGTTCTTGAATAATAGGCCTGTGCAATGGACGGTGCATATGGAGGGCTGCCTGCAAGACCTGGGTGAACACCCTGGAGTACCCGGGGACAGAGTACTTGTAGTACTCACCCAGCTGTTAAAATTGAAGAGCGACCTCCATGAGGTCTCAACTTGGCGACAAATTGAGGATCCTTGCCCGCAGACAAAGTCGCACCGGGCCCTTCATGTCAAATCTTTGCGAGGTGTTCTGGATAAGATCAAATCATCAGCTCCGCCAGAGGTTTTGGGGAATAGTAAGTGACTGTGATTCCCTGGGGTCCCATTTACGCTGACTCGAAAGAAATTGTTCTGTCATATGTGTATTTCACGGAGGCCTTGATCAACGAGCTACCTTTGTACCCGCTAGAAATGTCCGAACAGATGGGCTGCTTGGACTTTGGAAGGACGGAATGCTTCTTTGCATGCCTACAAGCTATTAAACACTGCATAGAAAACTTCGTCACCTTCGCTCCAGAGGCTGTTTATTCTCATACCATGATCCTACATCTACATTTTGGTCGGTGCACCCACATTCTCTACCGCCTGTCACTCATGGAAGACCCATCATGGAATCGTGGCGATATACCACATATTATCGACGTTCTGAGATCAATCGAGCGATGCGCATCTCTTTATGCGTCTGTACCGATGGCCATCGGGATGGACACGGATGGAAGTGACATGTACACCCAATCAGGAGAAATTTTGAGAGCTACGGAGGCTCTATGGCGGAGGAAGTTTGAAGAGGCTGGTTTAATTCCGCGCATTACGAAAGATCAACATTCGGACAACAATACTCTTGAAGCAGATGAGGGCGGTTTTGATCTACCAGCAGATGGCTGGTTTGCGGACATTTTTCAATGGGGCGACCCTTTCCATATCGACACGTAATGGACCTCACAAGTAAAAGGGACCTAGCTTGCCTCTACATTTTTTTTCCAGATTTCTTGGCATGCTGAAGTTCACCAAAGAATGTACGATCGGACTTAAGGCTTATCTCGTAGTTCGGTCTTTGGGGTCCGAACGATCAACTGCATTGAAGTCGACGCTTTTGTGTATTTGTGGAAATAGCGGGTCTGGGGTACTACCGAACCGGAATTAGGCCTTAAGTCCTATAGCCGGTGGAGCGCATCGGGCTCGTTTTGATACTTTGGTTATATTGTGCTGGCGGTCGACATAATGCAGGTCTCAATCAAGCAGCCTCAAGGGTCTCTTACTCCTTTCCTCTCTCATATTCTTCAAATTACACACAAACCACACAGTAACTATGCATGTCCTTCTTACTGGCGGCACAGGCAAGATTTCAATCCGCCTAGCCCGCTTCCTTCAAAATGAGAACATTCCCTTCCTGTTGGCCTCTCGTCGCGGTCACTCCGCAGCCCCCTCTGGCATGCCGGCTGTCAAATTTGACTGGCTGGACCAGTCCACCTGGAAGGAACCCTTCCAGTTCCGCTTCTCTAGTGGCGGAACCATCTCAGCCGTCTATCTCATAGAACCGCTAGTCGACGAGCCCTGGAAACCTATGAACGAGTTTATTGACTATGCACGCAAAGAACATGGGGTGGAGAGATTTGTGCTGGTGGGGGGTAGCACTACTGAGCCGTCGAAGCCGGGCATGGGGATGGTGTGGCAACACTTCCTGGACACTGGAGTCGACTACTGTGTGCTTCGACCCAGTTGGTTCATGGGTATGTACCTGCCTCGAAGTGGGTGTTGATGGTCTTTCGGTACACTAGCTAACCATGGAATTACCTCAACCCATAGAAAATCTCTCCGATGAAGCTCCTAGTATTGTCATCCGGGATCACAGCAAGATATTTTCGGCCTGTGGCGATGGGAAAATTCCCTTCGTGAGTGCTATTGACATCGCCGCGGTCGCATTCCGGGCCATCACCGACCCCAAATCACACAACTGCGACTACCGCGTGCTGGGACCGGAGCTACTAACCTACGACGAGGTGGCGGAGAAACTCTCCGCCGCGCTGGGGCGCTCTATCGAGCATGTTAAGCTGTCTGGGGACCAGCGGTATGAAGCCTTGGTCAGCTTTGGGGTCTCTGACTACTATGCTCGGCTCCTGGCGAGCCTGGAAACTGCGGCATCGACAGGAATTGAAACTCGCATGAACGATGACGTGGAGAAGGTGACGGGAAGGGCCCCCAGGACCCTGGATCTTTTTGCACACGAGAATGCAGAGGTGTGGAAGTCAGTCAGTGAATGAGGGACTCGGTAGCCGGGATGTTCCCCTACATGACTATTTATAATTCTCGCGATATTTACCCCCAAGCATTCAAGGTACAACTCATAAACTTGTATTAAGGAATTCAAAAGGCTATATATACAATACGAAACACATGGGAATCAACTTAGCTCGTGTAGATCGTGTAGTATGTGGAATTATTACAGATGGCACTATACTGCATGTATGTTTGGGATGAATATCTTGCAACGATATTGATATTATTGAAGTAGTACCAGCAGTGAATTACAAAGCTATATAATATCTTCCTTGGATTTGAACCCTCACTGGGAGGTATATATATCAATACCCTAGAAAGCAATTAGACAATTGTCTATTTTAAGCCCAGGATATCTACTTAATGGCGGCCTGCAGTGTGAGCAAGCCAGCGGAGAGGTACTCACATGGCATAAATTTTATGCTGAACCTGATACTCGTATCTTTCGAGGTTGTTGAACGGGGCCGGTATAGTCCTGGAGATTATCTGCTTGAACTTGTCTCTGATTGGCACCGCAAATCCGTCTGACATAGGCAGCGAGGATCCTTGAGATCGTTGGATGGCGATCGTATCAGCGCCAGTATAAATAACTGGGCCACTGCAGCATGTCGTGTGTTCCGATTTTTTAGTGTGCATAACCCGACGCAGAAGCTTCACGTCTAGGATCATCAGTATGATAGAAGACGTCCCAAAAGAACCAAGGAAAAAGACACTTGTGGCTACTGGCGAAGGGAATAAAGAGAAAGAAGAATCTAGAAGAAAGGGTATTTATACCCTACTTCCTAGCAAACAATCCGTTCAGTCTGTAAGCAAAAAAGGGGGATACGATCATCAACAAAGACCACCAAAAAGATCACTAAGAAACTACTTAAAGGCACTACTGTTTATGTTTATATCCGAAAACCCTGATATTTAAGAATATTTAAACAATTCAAGTAGTTGAGTAAGCCGTAATATGACTGGATCGGGTACTCGGGGGAATTGTGGAACTCTCTTCCCCAACTCCTTCTCTTCTCTACTTCTCTTCTCCATATAACCTGCGTTATCATAAAATCGGCTATGAGCCATCGGGTTGGCAAAAATAGCCCCGTCCCCCAAAGAAGGCGAGATGGCTGCACAGAATGTCGACGCAAAAAGGTCAAAGTAAAAACTTCCAAAGTTGCTTGCCAGCTGAACATTGCTAACAAAACGACCAGTGTGATCTAAAGAAACCTATCTGCTCGCGCTGCACCCGGTTTCCCAAGGAGTGCAAATATGATATCAATATCATCAACCAGAATGTAGTGATGCACACAAGGCCGGATGAAGCGAATTGTCGCAATGAGAGTCTCAACCAGAGCCTAAACCCTATCGCCCACCAGCCTGTTCTAAACCTTTCACCATTTCTATCATCAAAAGAATCTCAATTTTTCATGCACATCTTTAACACCGAAACCGCCCCGCGGCTGTTCCCCGCAGCCCCAGCGCTCTTCCTGCAAAGGATCATTGCAAGTTCCCTAGAGACACCCCATCTTCTATATGCCCTCCTCGCATCTGCCTGCAGTCACCACAGCCGACTTGTCCAAGACACAGGACCAAAGTCAAGGGTTTCCTGCTTGAGGTTTACGAATCTGTCAATTTCCAGCTTGCGCTCGGCGCTCAGTGAAAGAAGTGCAACACTGACAGCTGAGACTGTCACGACGGCCATGGCTCTGTGCACTAATGATGTGTGCAATGGAAATATGCAAACATGGAGGACTCATCTTGGCGGGGTAATGCGCCTTTTGGGTGCCTTTTTGGATAGTCAAGAAACACTACCCATTGCTGATCCATACATTCAATGCTTGGTCAAATGGTTCACAACAATGGATGTCCTCGCGGGATTATCAGGATTGAGTACTAGTCGTGTGATGAGCTTTAAGACTGGGCTGCTTGATTTGTCTTCTGATCTGCTGAACCCATATGTCGACGATATATGTGGATACTCCTTGCATTTGGCTCCCCTGCTCGTAAGGCTGTCCCAATTGGTGCAACGCCAGTACCACACTGAGCCTGAAATGCAGGAAGATGTTTTGGTAGAAGCTCGAAGACTTGAGATTCAGATTCTTTCCCTTGTTGAGTGCAGTGTTTCTGGCAGAGACTCCCTTGAGCTGCAGAGTACCCATCTTGCCTTTGTACACTCTGCTTTATTACACCTCCACCGGCGAGTCCAAAGACTCCCAATAAACCATTCGAAGGTGAAAGAGGACATAAAAAACACTATAACCGCAGTGGAATGCATCCCACCATTTTCTTCTGCGAATATATTGATCCTTTGGCCCATGTTCAGTGTTGGCTGTGAAACCGACGATACCGAGGAACGTGAATTTATCCACAACCGAATGGGCGACATGCAAAATCTTGGGATGGGAAATTTTACAAGAGCACGAGATCTGCTGAGCAAGTTTTGGGCATCAGAAACACGCTTGTCCTGGGACGTCTATTTTGCGAATCTTGGATTGGAATTGGTTTTATTTTAGGCGAGTGTCCTCAGCAAGCCAGCGGCAGGTTCTCATACTCATCATGAATGAACTGTCTCAGAGTGTTCAATCCATCAACTATCACCTGGTTATCCTGGACATAGCCCAGTCTCACATATCCGCGGAAGTCTACACCACTCCCGAAGCACTGGCTTCCAGGGACCAGCATAACCCCGGTCATTTCCTGAAGTCGCTGACAAAACACAACATCATCAATTGCCCTCCCTTCCCTATCAGCAAGTTTGATGAATGCAGTCGTTCCAGCCTTTGGCTTTGTCCACTTCATAGCCCAGCTGTGCTCTTCGATGAATGCCTCAAGGACATCGAGATTCTGTCGAGAAAGGCTAAAATTGCGCTGCAACAAGTTTTCCACGCATGGACGGGATAAAGCATGAGCTGCCACACTATCATCGATTTGGCCAACTGAGATGAGGGTATAATCACGGGCAGAGGCACAAGCTTCGAGAATCTCAGGATTCGGCGAAACGATCCAACCCAATCGGATCCCGGCCAAGCTGAAAGCTTTAGACATGGACCCTGTTGCAATGACATTCTCATACCCAAATTCAAGAATCGATGGGGGAATTTCTTGGTCGGAGTCCAGAGAATGGAACAAAGGTCGATAAACCTCATCAGAATGAATTAGGATACCGTGCTCACGCGCGATATCAACAATCCCTTGCAATTCCTCACGACGAAGAATCGCCCCAGTGGGATTCTGTGGGTTGCTATAGACTCTAGTCAATAAAAATCCAGTCAAGGGGCCAGCAAGAGCCATACATACTTCAAAATAATCATCCTCGTGTTCGGCCTAATCAAAGACTTCAGCCTCCCCAAATCCATCCCCCACTTATTCGCCTCATCCGACCGCCATAAAGTGACCTCCGCCCCAAAAGACTCGGGAACAGAGTATAATTGCTGATACGTCGGATATTGACAAATAACATGGTCCTCCGGTCCGATATGAGTATAAAGCGCTAAGAAATTAGCCTGGATGGCACCGTTTGTGACGAGGACTCGATCAGCAGAGACGGGGCTGGTCTCGGCAGACTCAGATCGCAAATACAAGTCCGCGATGTTAGTCCTCAGCGCCTCGGATCCCCGGATCGCGCCGTAGACTTGTTTTTGCGTGAAGTCTACGAGTTCCTTTTTCGGGGACAGGGCTAGTAGATCATTGAGGGAGATGGATGCACAGCATGTTTCAGCCAGGTTGTACTTTGCACTGGTTTCGTAGAGGTCCATCCACTTTTGGATGTTAGTTTCTGTGTAACTAGTAGGTTGATTGGGTATAATAAGGCTTGAGGGTTGCTTACTTGCTCCACGGCGAACGCATTGATTCGGACCATTTTGGGCTAGAAGTGATATTGCAAAGAAGGGAATTTGAGAAACGAAAGACGGATACAGAATTTTCAAGTCTGGATTATGGATTTTGAGGATATTATATACATCGTACCTTGGATTGTTGGAGACTAGATGTGGGCGATGTGATTGGCTAGATCGCATACATGGCCCAATCAGGCAATATGGGGGCCCTGGTCCACCGGACCGTGAAGTGGGTGCATTTGTGGAACATTTCTATCTCAAGTGGAATATAATGTCGCGCAGAGATTGGACAGGTCGCGTCCATTGCCTAGTGGGATTTTTGACACTGAGCGACAGGTTTGTGTCTAGCCCGCCAGTGATGGCAGGCTCGATTGCATCTTGTGATAATATAAACTAAACTTGGAAAGATATCTGTACATCAACCTGACTCGTGGCTGTTCTCTTCCTCCTCCAAGATCGTCGAGTAGGACGGGAAATTGCGATCCTCCATCTGCGCTTCTAGGTAGTCGAAGGATGGGTTCTGAGGTTCGAAATCTAGAAGCTCCTGCTTCACACGAGGCTGTCGTGACTCATTTGACTCTTCAATTTTTAGGAGCTGTGATATGGTGCTCCCGGTGAAATGTAGGATCATGCCTATAGTGGCTCCGACAAGCACAGCCCCGGTCATGAAGTAGATGAACCCCTGTCATGGCTTAGTAAATGCTCCCACCAAGGAGCTACGATATGAAGACATAAGATATCGTAGATGTCTATCTCATTACATACCTCTAGTATCACGAGGATGCGCAATGGAAGCAGTGCCAGGTATAAGACGACATGTCCGATGTAGATCAATGGCGATGCGAGGAAGAGAAGGGTTGTCAACAAGTAGGACAGTAATTGGATTGTAAAGCCAAGAACGAACGACAGAGGATATATCAGGATCGATATCCAGCCCATGATTATTATTATAAACGTATGTTGCAAATCAATCTATGCATCTTGACTCTGTTATGATATCCAAGTAACACGCGCTGCAGTCCAACTGCCAAGCCCTAAGCCCTATATTACCGGATTAGGCTTCCGGCGTCATCGGCGTCTGCATGTACTTTGACAAAGTAAGTACATCAATCGACTTTGTTTACTGCCCAACACCAATCCTTACTTTGAGCTGGCATCGGAAGTGTCTTTCTTCGGCCTGCCATTGTGACTTAGTTTGACCCTCTTCTCTCCTCGACTCCCAGCAAAAAGCTCGGCCCAAAGTCACCACATCTTTCCCCGCCTTCGATGGGCAACAACCCTTCCAAAGGCCCGGTGGGCGACGTGCCGCCGGCCCATGCTCACCACAGCTCTGCAGGCGAGCGTAAAGTCGCCCGTCGATCCTCCCTCAATGCGATCTCTGCCCCCAAGGCCACCGCGGCCGATCCTTCAGCTACAAAGGAGACAGCCGCCGGGCACTCGGCAGGATATCAAGGTTCCGTGCAAGAGCGCCTACAATCCCGAAATGTTCCCGAATCTTCACCCAAGAACATAGAGAAGCCTCCGCCACAGGATGCACGCCGAGTCGAGCCATCCCCGATCAAGGACATCCCAATCCGCGACACCTCAAACCCGGTTCAGGTCCCGATCTCGCGCCATGCCCCTGAGCGCGATCCTGTGGCACCATCTGCCCCACCCCTCAACTCTTACTATAGCGCATCGGCTCACCTACAACGCCCACCGCGCTTGCCATTGCCAATTGGTGATGCCAACACCACGCCCGGATCGCCTGTCGCCGGCCCTGAGGACTCGCATATCCAGTCGCTCCCCGCGAATGGCCTCTTGGATGAACAGATGGATCCGAATACTGCGGCTTCAGGTCATACAACCATTGATGAGGAGGAGTTGCTTGATGAGCTCCAGCCATTCACCATCAGTGGCGCCGGCAAGGCTGTTCCGGTCGTTATCGAATGGACAGCGCCTGCGCAGAAGGTCTACGTTACTGGAACTTTTGTTAACTGGGAGAAGAAGTTCCGTCTGCACAAAAGGTTGGTTAAATGGCTGATTTAATGGCTGATTTGGGATTCACGAAACTCGACTAACATTCGATAGTGAAAATAATCCGTCCGTTATGTCCACTACTCTGAACCTTCGACCGGGCACGCACCACTTGAAGTTCATTGTCGATGGAGAAATGCGTGCTGCGGATAATCTTCCAACCGCCGTCGACTTCACTAATCACCTGGTCAACTACATTGAAATCAGTGCGGATGATGCTCATGACAAGGACTCGACCGTTCAGTCAGGAGCTCAAACCCCAAACGCGGTGTTGGATTCCTCTAAACAGGATCACTCAAGGGATACCGAGGACCACCATCTAGAAAAGGAAGAAAACGAGGAAGAGGTGCCACCCGGTGATTTCGGTGACGCCATTCCACAATTCCTTGCCGATCTAGATAAGGAAGAAGAGAGCCCAGCCTATGTCCAGGCTGCCAATATCATTGGAGATACGGCTACCCCTCCCAGTCTGCCTCTCTTTTTAGGAAAGTCAATTCTCAATGGCACAACTCCCATGAAAGACGATAGCAGTGTTTTGAACTACCCGAACCACACGGTCCTGAACCACCTTGCCACGAGCAGTATCAAGAACGGTGTCCTGGCTACAAGTGTGACAACCAGGTATAAAAGAAAAGTACGTCATGGCTTTATACACTTTTCGTGGATTAACTAATCTTTCTGCAGTATGTTACGACTATTTTGTACAAACCGACCGGCGATATCACAGAATGAGCTATGTCCAGGCATATAGGTCGTTTTCAATTGCATGCATACATTTTTTTACCGAATACTACCTTGGACATGTTGTGGTTTGTCCCATTTGCAGAGATAAAGGGATTTACAAGCAATTTCCTGCCTTGTTCGACTCATTGACCCTCGCCAGTCTGGTTCCTGTCTGTCCAGATGTTCCCAGGTTCCTCGTCCATAGTGGCAACTAGATCCTACTACAAGATCACCCAGTCATTGACTACAACCAACACACATGAATGTGCGTTGAACAATTTGTCTCAGTGAGGAGATCACCACATATTGCATATTTCTCAGGCGTCACTTTTATGTTGGGTATTGGGAAAGGATTGGGAATTTTATCGTGCGCACTTCATACAGCTGTACAGGCGCTTGGATTTATGCAAGAATATTACAAATTTCTCGAAAGTCCACTTGAGATGAGTGATGAATGTTGAATAACTTTTTCCAAATTCATCTAACCGAATGCAAAGGATATCGGATTTGACTCGCTCAATTCATAACACATGATAGATATATTTTTGGTTCAGACAAGACATCGATTGATATCAGTCCCGCCACTTCACAAACACTTCATCTGTGCGGAAGCGCTGGGTACAAGTACTCTCCTTCAAAGGGGTCCGGAATCCGGTCCCATATGCCAGCATACCAGCCTGTGCAATCATAATTCCGTTGTCAATGCAGAACCGCTCATCTGTCGCATAAACACTTCCACCACGATCCCGCGCCATGATGCCCATCATCTCCTGCAAACGTTCATTCGAGCCAACACCACCAACAATAAGAACCTGCTTCGATCCAACATGCGCCATTGCGCGCTCGGTGATCTCAACAAGCATTGAAAAGACAGTTTCCTGGAGGGAGAAGCATAGATCTGCGCGTGTAGGCGTGCTTTCCAATGACTCGTTCGCGGTGGTAGTAGATTCAATGGTTTTCTGCTCATCTTCCCGCGCCTTCTCTTCCCCGCCTAACCCCCACTGCTTAGCGAGGCCATCGATCGCAGCCAGGATCCCAGAGAATGAACAATCCATACCCTTCACGACGTAGGGTAGATCGACTAGCTGCTTTCCTTGCTTCGCTAGCTGTTCGATGTTATATCCTGGTGCTGGGTCGTTGGATATGTGTAGTGTGCGCGCGAATCGGTCTAGACAGTTTCCTACTGCCATATCGAGGGTCTCGCCGAAGATGCGATATCGTTGCGAGCTGTATGCGATGACTTGTGTGTTACCACCAGAGACGTACAGGACGACTGGGTTGGTTGCACCGGTGATGAGGCGACCCATTTCGATGTCTGGAAATTCACATTGTCAGCGATTTGGTCGAGTTCCAACTCCAAATAGTATATCGCGGTGTGTATGAATTACATACGTCCAACACAGTGATTCACCCCGACGAGCTCTTTGCCCCAAAGCAGACTTAACATCCGCGCAGCGACCACCACACTCTGTAGCGGGGCACCCATTCCAGGACCCTTAGTGAAGCAAATGCAGTCCACATCGTCGACGGAGACCTTGGCTTCTTTAAGGGCTTGCTTGACCAGCTTCACAACCCACTGTCGGTGATGGCGTGCTGTATCCTTTGGCAGGAAGCCCTCGCCTGGTGGGGAGACATAGGTGTGTCTGATATTGGCGAGGACCTGCGGGGGGCTACCATCCTTGGGATGCAGCATGATGCCGATGCCCAGTTTGTTGGCAGAGCCTTCCATTCCAATTGCGATCATGATGGGCGGTATTTCAAGGTATCAATGAGAATGTATCAGATGAAATCTAATAAAATCGCAATGTATGCGAGCTTGGGAGACTATGATTTTCGTTATCGTTATCGAGTCTTTAAAGCGGCACCCATCGGTTGACCGAACTAAACCCGAGCTACCCTTCTCGACTTTAGTTTGCCATACTCCCGACTCTCTTCTTCTTTCCCCTCTTCTCCATTATTTTCTTCTTCCCTGTATCCACTTCGTTGGTTTCTTCATTTTACACCCTTCCCCTCCTCTTCCTTTCCCTCCCAAGGGATCTCTTCTGCCATGTCTTCGACAGCCCACTTCCCCGATGCCGAGGGCTTTCAACAACAGTCTGACAACTTCATGTCATGGTTGCAGGCCAGCCCAGGTGTACAGCTCAACCCCAAGCTCAGACTAGCAGATCTTCGGGCAACTGGAGCTGGACGTGGTGTCGGTAAGTGTTCAAAAAATCTATTACCTCAACCACACAAAAGTGAATACGGAGTGTTCCTAAAAAGTGAAGGTTCATAATTGTTCTAGTCAGTTTCTAATATACTGCCTACGCTCTAGTGGCCCAAAGCAGCATCCCGGAAGGCGAAGAACTATTCTCGATTCCGCGCGCCATGGTTCTCACCGTGCAGAATTCGGAGCTGAGGACTCTGCTTGGGGAGAATTTAGAGGAACAGATGGGTCCATGGCTTTCCCTGATGCTGGTCATGGTGTATGAATACCTGCAAGGAGAAAGGTCGAGATGGGCCCCCTATTTCCGAATCTTGCCTTCTCGTTTTGATACTCTGATGTTTTGGTCGCCAGCTGAGCTGCAGGAGCTGCAGGCTAGCACTATCGTCGAGAAGATTGGTCGGTCAAACGCCGAGGAATCTATTAAGGATTCTATCGCTCCTATTTTGGTAAAGAGACCGGATCTCTTCCCGCCTCCTCCTGGTCTTGCGTCTTGGGAGGGCGATGCTGGTAACGCTGCCCTCATCCAAGTGGGTCATGTCATGGGTTCCCTCATTATGGCCTATGCTTTCGACATCGAAAAGGCCGAGGACGATGAAGATGAGGGAGAGGCTAATGATGAGAGCTACATGACTGATGACGAGGAGGAAGAACAACTTCCTAAGGGTATGGTCCCGCTCGCGGATCTCCTCAACGCCGATGCGGACCGAAACAACGTGAGTTTGGACATGGTATTTTTTTTCTTCCATCTCACCTCTAACCCGCTCTCATTAGGCCCGTCTCTACCAGGAGGAGGGTGCTCTAGTCATGAAGGCAATCAAGCCAATTCAACAAGGCGAAGAAATCTTCAACGATTACGGAGAGATCCCCCGCGCAGATCTCCTCCGCCGATACGGCTATGTGACCGATAACTACTCTGTCTACGACGTACTTGAGCTATCATTGGAAACCATATGCCAAGCCGCAGGACTTCCAAACGCAGACACCGAGTCCCAGCCCCGACTTGAGTTCCTCTCAAGCCTCGACATCCTCGAGGACGGCTATGTAATCCCCAGACCTGTCAACGCCAACCCGTCTTTGCAAGACATTTTGCCAGCTGAGTTAGTAGTTCTTCTGGCTACGCTGTCTCTCTCTCCTGAGGAGTTCCAGCAGCGCGTGTCTAAGGACAAGGCTCCCAGACCAGTGTTGGACGCCAATGCGACCGCTATCTTGGTCAGGGCGCTGCAAAAGAGACAAGCTGAATACGCTACGTCTCTGGCCTCAGACCTCCAATTTAGGGCTTCGCTTTCTCCGTTGTCTGATTCTGGTGATGTGAATGAGGGGGCTCGTCGAGTTCGGATGGCCTTGCAGGTCCGCATCGGCGAGAAGGAGGTATTGCAGGCTGTATTGGGCATGCTGCAGCCCGCTGCTTCTGGTTCATTGAAACGTTCTGCCAATGGCGATGATGATGAATCACGACAGTACAAGACTCAGAGGGTGTGAATGCCTTTCGCTCTTGTCTCCATTTACTGCGGCCGATATCAGTCTGTTCTACTGAACCCAACAGAACAAAAAAAAAAAGTGCTTCTTGCGAGTGATTAAATTGTTTTAGATTTTCTGAATGTTTTTGAGCCTTTTTCTTTGCCCTCCCATTCGTCGCTTGCATCATAACTTCGGTTATCCATCATACAAAGGCTGCCCGACACCAGCCAACACCACCGAGATTCGGGAGAAAAAAGATACTATGTACACTAACAAGTGCAGATGCGCTCGGCCATAAGTGGCTAGCACCTGCGTCGAAACGAAATGTCGAGAAAGAGATGGGTGAGGAGAGGGTGGGCGGACAAGCAAGAAAAAGAAGAATCGGGCATCAAACCAGCAACCTTCGCCGCCCGCGGAAATCATCGAAACATGAGGAGTACTAAAACTACAAGTGTGGTAAAAAGGTGGGAAAAGACAAAGAGACGAAAAGATGAGGAAAACAGAGCCACGAAGAAAACGCCCGCCAAATGCTGTGAAAGAGGGAAAAGAGGGAAAGGGTCGGTCAGGTCTCTGACACCGACACGGCACTTGGTGCGAGATTCGACCCCATAGAGCCTTGGTGCTGACCATTTTGGTCCAGCAGTCGTCTCTGGGCCTGGGCTTGGGCTGCCTGTGCTTGCGCCTGCGCATGAGCCTGGGCAGCCACTGCAGCCTGTTCGCGCGCCTTGGCCATGGTGATAGCCCGGTGCTGCATGATTTGAATGCTGTACGCATCGGTATCATAATCGGGCTCCTCGTCAGAATCCTCTTGGTCGAACTTGAATCGGTCGGCCTTGAATGGGTCCATATCGACTTTACCGGCTCCCATGTTTCGACGATCGATCATCAACCGGCCACCACGTCCAACTCGTCGTCGGAAAGATGGCATTCGGTGTGGTTCATCGTGCAGTTCCATGGCGTGCGCAGGAAGCTTATCTCTAGAGAAGAGCGGGCTGGTGACATCTAAGGAAGTATCCATATCGCCAGATGATTCTGATGATGGAGGAGTGGGCAACTGTGCCGTGAATGCGGGTCGGAAAGCAGCCACATCGAATATTCTTTCTGGAGAAGGAGAGAGTGGTGCACGGGTGTGATCCACGTATCCCTCGTTCCACTTGATGTGCTTGGTGATGTTCTGCTTGATATCGCGCAGAATCTCGTTCTCTTTCTCGGCCTGGACATCCTCCAGGAGTTGCAAATCCTCTGCGCCTTGTCCAGCCTTGAGGGGCATACGCAGTTGAGGAGCATTGGGACGTTGGGTTGGCATATCGAGCACTCTCTTTTTCGGCTGTGGGAAAATGGTTAGCTTATGCACATACTGGGTGATCACAGTAGCCATGCTTACCTTTTGGTTGATGAGATCCTCGTCATCATCCTTGATGTTGAGCTTGCGCTTCATCTCCTTAACCTCGCAACGCTGCTTGAATAGCTGTCGCTCCACGGAGAGCATTTCCCTCCGAGCAACTTCACGCTGGCGCACCAAAGCAACAAGCTCGCGAGCATCTTCCAGCTCTTTGCGAAGACGTCTGAGCTTTTCGGCACTCTGTGCATCTCTACCACGAGTCTTGCGGATCTGGCGAACCTCGCGTCTACGGAAACAGACAAATGGATCACTGTCGTCGGTGTCTTGGCCAGTTTCAAACTGCGGGGATAGAAGTTAGTGACTTTGCATAGCCAATGGCATGGGAGAATAACGTACCTTGAGCTGTGGTACAAGTGCGTTATTTTGAACAGCCATCCGACGCGACTTCCAGTGCTCATATATCTCCTTGGCAAAAATCTTCATGGGATCTTCTAATGTGGCATCCATCATGTCTTGCATCTCCGCAAAGGATAACACCGGGGGATTATCAATCGATGCGTACGGCTGCTTTATCTGCGCCGTCTCCTCAAAGAAGTTCATGACCTCCTCGAAGATATCCTCTGTGCAACGACCAGCTGATGGATCGCGCTTCTGATTCATGATCTTAAGGAAGACATCATCCTCCTCTGTCATGTTGTACGGGCATCCGCAGCAATCCTCGACGGTCGAGGAGAACCGAATGTACGTCGCGGGTTGCGAGAAGACGGGAGGATAGAGTTCGTCATATTGGAGATTACTGAGAATGGTCTCTGGAGTAGGAATATGTGCCTCATTTACTTTTCCCTGGGCAGTGGCATTAATCGCGCGTTGCAGGTGAATTTCCTAACACGATTCTAGGTCAGCGCGAGTCATTTTATATTGGGGTGAAAATTTCGTGTCATTTTGGCGATCGTGTCACGTGATTGTGATAGGGATGAGGCTAAAATTAGGACTCACCGACTCCTCGGCTTTTTCGACGCCGGTTTCGATCTGCTGTAGAGAGCTCTGGATTTCATCGTCGATGGCATCGATGTCTGACTCCCGGACAACGGGGATGGATGCCTTGGAGGTGAGCTTTTTAGGGCGCGTCCTCCCCAGGCCCCCGTACCGAGTCATAGCGTCGGGACGCGCAATAGGGCAACGACCATGGGCGGGGACGGGGTAAAATGGGAATCAGAAGAAAGGTCTGTTCATGCGCTTTCTCGTAGACGTATTTTTGAGATGAAATTTGATGGAGGGGGGGAGATATTGACGACTGAAGATGGGGTGATTCACGGCTGGCGGTTGGGTTGACGTTGTAATGTCAGCCGGCGGTGGCCTGTTTTGGCCGAGTGCACGGCCTCAGGGGCTCGCTTGCCTGTCCGGATGCGGTTAGTGCGGGGCTGGGCGATATCAGATTCCCCGGCCCTTGGCAATAACAACTCTCCTGCCTCCTCTTTTGCTATCTTGCTCGATCTGGCTATTTGTATTTGGTGTTTCCCTAGTCCTGCGACCTTTATTTTCTACGCACCTCCATAGGACAAATCGCCACTGCACCTTGTTTTCCTCTCCAGCCACCCACCATGGACCAGTCGTCGTCCACCAATGAGCCCAACGCTGCTGCGATTTACGATGCACGGAGACGTCGCGGCTCCGTGGGTACCACCCAGCTCTTCGATAACATTGTGTCTACTTCCAACTGTATGTCTTCCACGGTCGCATAAGGTGTCAAGGCGATGGATCGGGCTTGTGACTGACTTTGCGACAACAGTCAACCGGGACGAAGTGGATCGCCTGCGCAAGCGCTTCATGAAGCTGGATAAGGTCGGTCACCCAGCATGGATTCAGAAGAATTTCTGGCATATTAAACAGCCTATAGGATGCCTCCGGCACTATCGACCGTGATGAGTTCCTCTCCCTACCCCAAGTGTCGTCCAACCCGCTCGCCACGAGGTTCGTTGCTCCCCCGGACATCCATACCCACACCCCCACCCACGATCTACGATCTGCATTATATACGCCTGGTCCCTGACACATCTCTTTTATGATAGGATGATCGCCATCTTCGACGAAGATGGTGGCGGTGACGTCGACTTCCAGGAATTCGTGACCGGCCTGTCAGCATTCAGCTCCAAGGGCAACAAGCAAGAGAAACTGCGATTCGCATTCAAGGTGTACGACATTGACCGTGACGGCTACATTTCCAACGGCGAGCTGTTCATCGTGTTGAAGATGATGGTCGGCAATAACCTCAAGGATGTGCAACTGCAGCAGATCGTCGACAAGACAATCATGGAGGCTGATAAGGATCAGGATGGAAAGATTAGCTTCGAGGAGTTCACGGATATGGTGGAGAATACAGACGTGAGCCTCAGTATGACGCTGAGTATGTTTTGATCCGGTTTGTCTTTGTCTCATTGGAGCTCTTCGTGCTGACTATAGTCCAGATCAAATATGATTGCCTTTCTCACTGGTTGAGTGGCGACATATTCAATGGTGTTTCTTCTTTTCTTCTCGGTGCTCGGATTTCTCTTTCTTGGTCTCGACATGACATGACTCAATGATCAGCGACGTGTTTGTAGTTTATTTTCTCAGTCCCGATATGGGAAGGACATATTATGGAATCATCTTTTTCGTGACCTTTTCTCCGGCTTTATCTTCCAGCTGTTAGATTTTCCATTGTCAGCTCAGGCGCCCAGTGTCAATGATACAAATACTACCCTGGAAAGTATAGTACGCACGAAAAGCCAAAATATATTAACAAGAATAGTTGGCCGCTTATGCGGCCTTCGGGGGTTTTCTCAGATATTATGTTTAGATGTCTTTTCTCAGCCATCTTTTCACTCTTCTCGGTTTTATACAACATAGGTAAGTAGACGACAGAAAGAACGACGAGGTTTGGTGAAAACGACTTTGCCATGTATACCTGGGAAGTACAGTATCAGCCACCCCTTGCACTCTACATCTCAACCCAACAACTTAACAACTTTATTTCCACCCGGTCCCGACCTCATATCACCATGCTTCAACAACTCCCAAACCCAGCCATCAAAACAAAGCCTTGACGTTTCAGCCGCATGAGCAACCCCCTTCCCATTCGGACCAACCCTGATTCCACACCCGCAGACTAATCTCGGCAGACACCAGCCCCTCTCGAACCTCCCTTTCCTTCTAGACCGCAGTCTCGTGGACTGGATGACGCCTAACAAATTGGGTACGGGAGCAGCCACAATGACAATCCTTGTTGTCCAGCACATTGCGCGTGTCGGTGACGCATCTACATCTTATTGCCTTATCCTTTTGCAGTCCACGAACTATACTCCCCATTATACTGTGTTGTGTTGTTCTAGCGGTTCTCCCGACCCCCAGCTCCCGTTTGATCCCTGCTGCATACAACATATGTAGTCTGTGCATATGGCCACGCCGGTATGTATAAAAAGAAAAGAAAGCGTGAACGTCAAAAGGTATAAGAAGTATGTATACTTAGGTATGTGTACTTCACTTTCTGGGTTATGTATGTTGTCGTGCCTAGGCAGAATGTATATGCTCCAGTGCCTACATCTGTGATTACCGACTATGTACTGATGTACATATGTGTATCTTCAGCCCACACTGCTCCCTATACGCCATTCCTATCCACCGTCCCCTGTATCGGCGACGTTCGTGCTCCTGACTGGGCAACCGGACTGGATGAGCGTGGTGAGACGATAATTTCGGAATTCCGAGGCACTGGATTCGTTGGCTCTGCAGTCCGATATGGAAGTCGTACGAGGCGAGGCACTGGTGTTTCGAGAGAAAGGTGTTTATTTATTTTATTTTTCTTTTAATAGAAATTTTCTTATCTACGAGGGTAGAGGGAAGAAAGAGTGATGGAGAGAGAGAGAGAGAGGGGGGGGGGGGGGGGGGGGGGGGTCATACTTTCGGTTTGCATACACTCTCATCCGATGTAGGTATCAGTGTTTCAGCTGGGAGATTGCCTAACGATGGCCCTTGTATAAGTGGTCATGGGATTAGAGAAGATTTTAGTCCAAGTTTTGTTTTGGGATTCTAAGATTAGATATTAGTGCATGTTTCGTCTGATATGTTTGGAGAGATATCCAAACCTGAAACAGGGAGTGTCATGGCTCTAGGCACGGCTAGAAGGATATCGTTTCCACCATGAACAATAACAATGTATCATTCCCTTTTCGCCCCATTACAAATACTCAGGTCTAGTTCCAGCCTCGTGTTTTGTGTTACCGGTCTATCCAACGTGTCGGGCATCTGGTTGCGGGCGGCCGAGAAGCACGGTGATCTAGGAGTTCGATCAAGTACACGCGGGTTTCTCGATCTGTCCAATGACCTAATTTATTCCTTTTTCTTTCTGGAATTTGATTCATTTCACATGTCGTACATCCGCATATTGGATCCTGTTTCGGAACCTAATCTGGATTTAAAGTCTGAAACGCCAGTATTAAGTACCTTCATACATGTACGGAGGTTAAATGCTCATAGGTACGAAGGTTAATGTTACGGCGTAGATCGTTTCGGAGTGGATCAAAGGTATATACACTCTGTACTTTATAAGCCGGATCTTTTGAGGTCGCATCCGGAGTGATTGTCCTCATCTCAACCAGACTGTCGGATCTAGATTAGAGTGGAATCTGGAATATGGGGACAAAGGTCAATAGTCCATAGTTTATAGTTATGGATGAGTAAACAAATACCTTTGTCTTATAATAATTGCTTTTCTCCCCACCTGAGCAATCAGGAAAAGAAAACGTATGTAGCCGTGTAGATCCAATCGGGCAAGTCTCCACTATTTGAAATGATTTATATTGGACTACGGAGTATGTACTTTGTAGATTCAATAGAATAATCTGACACTATGTCCACTCTGCCCATTAATATTACATATTAACCTCACCTATGCATCTCCGCGAGAGTTCCAGCAGCTGCCCGGCTAATCTCCCCGGAATGTAAGTATCCCCCTTTTTTATTTTTACCTTGTTTACTTCTAGTTGATTGCCTTTAGACTTTTTCAACCTTTGCTTTTTATTTTCCTTTTCTCATAGAACTCTACGCAAGGGGAGAATATTTTGTCTCATGTCAACTCCTTCATTATCAGCCCCAGGCAACATGGACGGCGTTACACACTAGAAGAGACTAGAAAAAAAGAAAAGAAAAGAAAAAAAAACCCCCCACCTGACCTCGAGAGCTGAACTGAATAAAGAGAAAATCGAATAAAAAAAATCTCATAAATCCAAAATGACAAAAATCCCGAGGAGAACCATTGCACCGGGTTCCCGAATAGCGCTAGATGTTAGAGGCGTAGATCCTTCGCCGATCATGTTATGGCTTTAGGGCTTGATATTTGATATTTGATATTTGATATAATTTATATTACTCTACGGAAGAAGCCCTAGTTTATTCCCCCTTGATGATTCCCTTTTTCTTATACTCTTATACCCTTTTATACCCTTTTATACTAGACCATTCATGGACTGGATTGTTATATACTTGATCTATCTACCTTACTATTTTTTACTATTAGATCAGCTCTTTTCAGACCCATCTACTCTTATTAATATCTCTACCTGACCTTGCCCTGATTTTCTGCCTAATTACATTTAATTCCGGTTTCTCTTTCGTTTTCTAAATTTTTTGTTTTCAATTCTTGTGTTATTTTATTTTCTCTATTACTTAAATCTGTGTCGCGGCTGCGTCAGAGGACAAGATTTGAATGTCTACTTGAACCGCAAGGATCACCTCTCATCCTTTCTTTCCCTCTCTCTCTTCTCCTCCCACCAACAAGGGGAAAACTCCTATGGGAAACTAAAAATTTCCTGGAATCCTCAAAACCATCCAAGCTGGCATCCTACGCAAGCCCACCGCTGTCCCCCAAGCATTGGGCTGAGCTTGATCTGCACCGATCCTGTGATTGCCTCATGGATGGCGATCAACGTATGAAGCAGAATGAAAGGTCAATGTCTCGGTCTGGAAATGCCGCTCGCAGAGCACCGGGTCGTGCAACCGATTTTGACCCGGCCATACAACCACGTGGAGACCAAACGGGGATGTCGCAACCCCCGGAGCAAGCCCCGATGTCCTACGACTACGGATACACAGGCAGCTCCTTCCACGGCGGTTCCCTGCAGTCGAATGACTTACAGAACTATCAGCCTCAGGACTTCGTACGGACTCAACGGCCGCAACAAGCGTCTATTCAACATCACCGACGGCGTGCACATCAGGACCCGGCATTCTCACCCTATGAGTCTAGCATGTTGTATGGGTTCAGTCAGCAGGGTCCAACCCAAGGACACTTCGAGGTTGTGCCACAGTACCAGACACGGCAGTCTGCAGCCATTGATGTCCTGTCGAACCAATTTGTTCCACAGTATTTTCCACCAGAGGAATCTGCAGGGTCTGGGGTTGCAGGACTCTCTTATCTGAATGCGCAACTCCAGCCTTATAACCAACCGGGTCCCATGGCACGCCCGAACACCACCCAGTCCTTTTCTGCACCCATCTCGGATTTTACTGTCGGTTCCGGGTCCATGAACCGATTGGATCAGCCCCAAACAGAGTCCCAACAGTCGGATCAGCTCAGCCTGGAGGAGGCCATCGGACGATATCACCGCATCTTGCGCCGCACTTTTGATCAAACGCGAGCCGGAAGGTTGGTAGAGGCTGGAGGATCGCTACTCGAAATTTCCGAGTGGCTTGTGACCAATGCACGGGATCTTGGTAAGATGCAGCCTTTTTTTTTTTTTTTTTGATATGATTTCTTATCGTTGTGCTTTTTTTTTGTCCCGTCGGAGAAGACAGAGGAACATGTGTTCACAGTTTACTGAGGATCCTCGTCTGTAGCACACAAGTCGCACTCCCGACTGGACCCTTCTTTTCTTGTTCATTTTGTCCCTTTAATGTTTCCTCTGAGTATGCAGGCACGCGTCATGCAAGCATCATTTGATACCGTGATGGGTTTACAGGGAGAAATTAATACTGATATGATACATAGGCCTCCTCCATGACGACAGCATCCAGTACTCCGACCGTCTGAAACTCTGGAGCGAATTCAATCTATGTTGGCTAGCCATCTGTCAAAAGCAAAAAGATTTGATAATGGAAGTGATCGCGACAAGCCAACAACCTGCGCATACGAGTCTGATTCGACGAGACCGCATGGAGACTATGGGAAGGGACCTAATTCAGCTTTGCGATCAACTTGAACCACACGGGTTAGTGGATTATCAGATGGGCATATGGGAAGAAGAGATACTATCCGGTGAGTTTGCGCTATACTCCACACCTATATTACCTCCTACTCATACCAAATCCAGTCTTAGGCCAATGCCTTGATCTCATGGACAGTAGACCCGACCTTCATCACATCCCTGTCAGACCCGAAGCCACGGCAGTGCCACAACCATGAACCAAGTCCCAAAGAGGCAACAGAGAAACCGAAAAGCAGAAAACGACCAAAAAAACAAGCCCGAATACCTCAATCATCACATCAAATTGAGCCCACTCCCAAATAAGAAAGACACGAGTGATGTACGCATTGAGCCAAATTCACCCAAGCGCTGCCGCCACGGGCAGGCTATTGCCTACTAGCGTCACGCCAACCCACGAAGAGGAAACCTGTCACCTCTAGCCTCGTCAGGCTCGCATTTGAGAGTTCGACCTCCTTCCATCTTTGGTCTTCCCGTTCCCCCCTCAGTGGGGGCGATCATTCGGTCTTGGCCAGCGCTTGATCCTTCCACATGAATCATACCTATCGCCTATTTAAATCTTAGCGAGGTGACTTGGCGATGTCGCATTCTCGTTCACAGCCATCACAATCACATCACAATCCTCTTTACCATATCCTAATGAATTTGACGAGTTGTACATAGTCTTTTGTGGGCGGTTCTCTTTGACTTCTGTTATTTTCCTATCTCATTTATTTTTTTTGTATTGAATCGATCCGAACTGGCTTTGCATTGGGGCGTGGGCACGAAAAACGGCAAAGGGCATCTGGCGCAAAAATGGAATGGGACCTTTGTGTTCCCGTTTTGGAATTGGGCTTGGGATTTTGGGGTCGTTTCATTCTCTCTTTGGTCTAGTGAATAGTCTATGCTTGTTGCTTCGTGTGATATCAAAGATCCATATTGGGTCCCGGCGTTTTGAATCGCTATCTCGCTAGCATACCCCTCCAAGGATTGGTTTGATCTGTTGGATCTGAGGAGTTGATGGACTTGATATCAAATATCAACTATTTTCACTATTCAGGTTTATATTCGAGACTATGGCAAGCAAGAGTAGTGGGGTTGGTAGTGCTCAAGTTGTAAGTTGTAGAGCAATATTTGCCCTAATTGGTGTGTAATAGTCGGTTGTCATGTTCACCCTGCCCCAAGGCTGCTACCACATCGGTGCTGTCTTGGATTCAATTGAATATTCCGGACAACTTAACATGGCGTCTGACCTCAATTGACATCCGTTTTAGTATCCTTCCCATGCCATTTTTCAACATAGGAAGAATCGCCAAGAGCAACCTTAGAAACATAAGGAAATAAGATAAACTTCATTACTCACGATCCATACTTGTTATAATGTATTCAGTGAGATATTAGAACCATAGGCCTCGAAATGGATGTAAACACGCTGATCTAATCATTCAATTCAAATCAAATTCAGTGTAAACCTTGGAATTGATGCCCCATATGCATTGAGAGTACAGGATATAAAACAAGTCGCGAACTCGGGGTGCCGTGGTTGGTGGAATAATACAATATTGAAACAAAAAGGAAATAGAAAATGCTCGAGCGATCTCGCTGGCCACTTAACGCTTGACCCAGGTAGGCATCTTGCGGGCCTTGACGTGACCAGGCTTCTTTCTCTCGACGCGACGGGCGTCGACTGTGATAGCACCGGCTGTAAAGGAATTAATGTTAGCAACAGTCCCAGAAATGGAATGAGATATAAGAATGGAAGCAAGAACATACCCTTCCTCAGAATCGGCTTCAACCCAGGTTCATGCAACAGCAAAGCTCGGCCAAGAGCCAACGTAATCGCCTCAGCCTGACCAGTAACACCACCACCCCGCACTGTAATCCAAGCGTTATACTTATCCAAACGCTGTGTACACCTCAGCGCCCAAAGCGCACTCTCACGATCATGAACCCGCTTAAACGCCTCCACCAAACTCTTCCCGTTAACCAGCACCTCACCCTCGCCCTCAACAAGCTGCACAACAGCCGAAGACTCCTTCCTCTTTCCCTTGCCGCGAGCGCGACCATTCTCATCCACTGTCCGGGGAACATTCTCCACCGCGTACGGGTTACCCGGACGCAAGAATGCGGCGAGGGTATCGCGCACCTCGACGGGCACCATATCGGGCTGGATGCGGTTCAACCGCTGCAGGATCTTGACGAGGGACTTGTATTTCTTCATAGGCACGGGCTCGCCGACGAAATCACGGAACTGGGCGAGCTTGAACCACGCCATGCGTGGTGCCTCGCTGGTAGCCACTGTAGGGAGCGAGGCATGCTTGGCCTGCAGAGCTTCCAGCTGCAGGACGTGGTCGATGAACCGCGGGCTGCCGGAGAAGTAGGAAGGGGAGGAGGGGATGATGCGAGCGGGCTTTTGGGAGAAGGCGCCGAAGTTGATTTCTGGGGCTGCGGCAGCGGGGACGGATTCGGCTTCCGTTGCGTAGGTCCGCGTGCGGAGGGTGTTGAGAGTTGTTCGGGAGGCTTGGGATGAGGGTTTTGTGAGGGTTGAGGTTAGGCGCAGTGATTGCATCGCCTGTGCGAGGCTGGTGGGTTTGTGCCACGCCATGGCTGGTGGAATTGGCGGGGAATTCGGGGCTGAAACTCGGCTCTGAGGTCCTAGATGGAGGCCGTTGATGGTCTCCGAGTGTCATGTTTTTTGTCAGGTCATGTGATCACCAGCAAGATCAGTTTCTCCGAACGCCGAGGTCGTCCCGCCAGCACAAAATTCTTGCGTGCCCCTCTCCTTTCTCCTCTTTCTTTCTTTTTTTCTTCATCTTCCAAACTTCACATACAAGATGGCTTTCGGAAAGCTTTACGGTCTGCCTGTATGTCCCTATCCATCTCTGTTGCATTGGTTCTCTGTCTAACATTCTCTAGGACAACGGTCGCACCATCTCCATCCTGGTCGCTGCTAAGCACAACGACCTGGACTTGGAGCTGGTTAACACCCAGGCCAACTCTACTGCTGAGTTCAACAGCAGCGCTGAGTACCTCAAGATCAACCCCACTGGCAAGATCCCCGCCTTCGAGGGTGCCAATGGCTTCACTCTCTCCGAGGCCATTGCCATTGCCGTTTATGGTATGTGAAGACTTCGTCCCCCCCTATTCAATATATTTCGCCACCCCACTCGGTCCATATTTCGCCTCAATTTTTTATGATGAGATACCATTAGTTATCCCTGTCAGAAATGTAACTGTTGAGAAAAAACAACTCTGAAAAAATTTTGGCTACCCCGCTCTGCGGGAAAATTTGGACTCGACTTTCCCCTTTTGATATGGACATGTGGTGCCATTGGCAACTCATTGTTCCACCGTTGGACTCGACTGAGTTTCAAAGCAACTTGACTAACACGTCCTGTTCATAGTCACCTCCCAGAACGAGAAGACCACCCTCCTTGGCAAGACCAAGCAGGATTACGCTTCCATCCTCCGCTGGATGTCCTTCGTCAACGCCGAGGTCCTCCCCAAGTTCGGTGCCTGGTACCGTCCTTTGATGGGTCTCGATGCTTACAACAAGAAGACCACCGATGAGGCCGCCAAGTCTGCCCTCAAGATCGTCGGTGCCTTTGAGACTCACCTCACTGCCAACACCTACCTGGTTGGTGAGCGCATCACCCTGGCCGATATCTTCGCTGCCTCCCTCCTCACCCGTGCTTTCGCCACTGTCCTTGACAAAACCTGGCGCGAGGCCAACCCCGCCACCACCCGGTGGTACAACACCATCATCAACCAGGACTCCTTCAAGGCTGTCGTCCCCACCCCCAAGTTCGCTGAGGAGGTGATCAAGTACGTCGCCCCCAAGAAGGAGCCCAAGCCCAAGGCCGCTGCTCCCGCCGCTGCCGCTGCCCCCGCTGCTGAGGCCCCCGCCGAGGCCCCCAAGGCCAAGCACCCCCTTGAGGCTCTTGGCAAGCCCACTCTCATCCTTGATGACTGGAAGCGCAAGTTCTCCAACGAGGATGTCCGCACCGTTGCCATGCCCTGGTTCTGGGAGCACTTCAAGGCCGATGAGTACTCTCTCTGGAAGGTCAACTACAAGTACAACAACGAGCTCAAGCTCACCTTCATGGCCAACAACTTGATCGGTGGCTTCCAGACCCGTCTTGAGGCTTCCCGCAAGTACCTCTTCGGTGCTCAGTCCGTCTACGGCGAGAACTACAACTGTGTCGTCTACGGTGCCTTCATGACCCGCGGCCAGGAGTGGGAGCCCGCTTTCACTGTCGGCCCCGACTTCGAGGGTTACGAGTTCACCAAGCTCGACCCCTCCAACGAGGCTGACCGCAAGCTCGTCGAGGACATGTGGGCCCAGGATGTCCCCGTCACCGTCAACGGCGAGGTCAAGGAGTGGACCGATGGCCACGTCTTCAAATAAGCGTGTTCACCCCGATCCACCCACCCCATCTCCTATAAAATTTCATCCCCCAATACCCCAATGGACGTGCTGTGCTTGAAGACACCCTACCCCTCACGTCCATTCTCTTCTTTCCTCTGCCTGAAATTCTTTGGGATTATCCAAATATCTTGACCTATGGTCTTATGTGTTGATGTTGAATCACGGTTATGAATACGTTGCGACGTGGAATGATGATCGACTGAGCTGGCTTGGGTTTGCTACTATGACAATCCCAGTCGGCCAGGTCGCTGCTAGTTTAGTTCTAGCAATGAAAGAACAGAGACAGTTCTCTGATTTCTTGAGTGCATGCTTCCTGTGCCTTGTAAATTGTCACGTAACACTTAGTAAAAAGAGGTCTTGGGGTGATTCACTTGTGAGTTGTGCGATTTTAGCCAGGATACATCACTCCCAGTCCGCCAATACCGCCTTCCTAAAACGCATAGTATCCATGAATATAACAGTCCTGGAATAGCACGCGAAGCTGCTTCTCGACACACCAAGCTTACCCAGGATTACTACATGTAGATATAGGTATTGGTGTCCCTGGTAGCCATTTATATAAACTGCTATCTGCAATCCCCATCCAACAATGGCGGAGAACAATAGGCAAGTCGAGTGCATATACAATGGCTCCTGTCTTCCTATATCCCTACATGGGATGTCTAGCGTGTAAATTGCTAGGGCCCTTAGTCGTCTTAGCAATGTCTCGTATTAGGGTTCATATACGGCATATCTAGGAGACTTCCAAAGGGTAGGAGAGAATGTTTATCAGAGTATCTTTCAGTCCTTACTACTGGTGATCGTAACAAAGCCTACCCAATCGCTGGTTTACAGGATATCTATACGACGTAAAACCCTGTCAAGTTTGCACTTGCCATATCTCAGTTGCCATGGATGAAGCTCAAGGAAGACCGAGTATGTTCTGTGTCGTTTCCTTGACCCTTTTCTTCCTTCGGACTTTCCTCAAGTACCTCGAAAATGGCGTCTCTAAAAACTGAAGGCTCTACAGGCCCAGATCTTTCTCTTCCTGGCCCTGTCTCTCGTACCACTTCCTCGTCTTCTATCATGGCCAATCTTCCAGATGGATACGTTGTCCACCACTTTTCCTGTTTCGAGTTGCTGCGCGCTCCCTCCCGACTGGCCAACCCTCACCATTGAGACAGGCCTTTCTGAATCTTTATCTCGCCTCAGACAGGAAGCACTATGGTGGCTATCTAACTCTTCTGGCATGGTCCGAATCGTCTTGTTCATATCTATCTCCAAACAAAGAGATAGAGTCTTCGTGGAGAAATGGCAACTGGCGCCACCAAACAGCCCGCGCCCCTTCACAAGGGCATACATACTTTGGGGAAGAGATTCGCTAAACTTATCAATACCCCAGGATATTGCTTTGCTTGTTCATATCCAAAAAAAAAAAAAGTAAAGTCTATAGACTTTACGTAGTATAGCTTAGGGCTCAAAGCTCAATTAGTAAGGGGTCGTGTAGAGGTCATAGCTCCAAGGATAGCATCAATGCCCTAAGATGTCGGCCAACTTGTTAGTCTCCAATGGCAATTAGACCTGGGCCTCAGATCGCACAAAATTTGTAAATCCGTTCAGCTGCTAGTTGACTTGAATGTACACACTTCATACAACATCCACCCTTTGTTCGAGTTTCGTCTTTTTGGTTGTTTTCTCTTTATAGTGGATTCAGAGTCTCGATGAGGGATATGGGGACTGGTCAGGTGGCCAAAGCCAAGGTGAGAAATGATGAGAGCCATGTTGTACTCAACTTGAAACAGAAAGATATTAGGTATGTTGTCGTCTACCAGCCTGGTGTGCACAATTCCGGAGGGTAATTGTTGCTGTGACTTTTATGTGAACGGCTCATGTTGATGTCAATGTATTGACAAGTATAGTTGGCCATTTATGCGGCCGCGTCATGTTTTTTCAAGGGTCTTTTCTGTGGTCTTCTCAGATATCCTGTTTATATGCCTTGCAGATATTTTCTCTCCCTTCTCGGTTTTATAGATAGCAGAAAGACTTTTCCCTGAACAACCGGGTATATATATCTCGAGTGGCAGACATAGGAACAAAACGGCCATGTACCGTATTACGATGTATAGTAACCTGCTATTTACATTTAATCTTCCCTACTAGTCTACTTTGATCTACATAAACAAACGAGACTGGTATGGCGGGGCAATGCCTTGACGTAGTTACATGTAGTATTCCGAGACAACTCATAGACCATCAATTCAAAACCTCTAAAAAGAGGCAACAATACACAGTGCGGGATATCTATGAAACAAGCCAAGGACAAAACAAAAAGATCCCAAACGCTCAGAATCCACGCATCAACCACGACAACTAAGCCATATCAAGGCTTGCGAATCCCAAGCCCCTCCTCAAGACGATCAAGCAACCAATTCCCCGACCCAGCCGATGAAGCCGGCGACGGAGATCGGTCATGCTTAGCACTCGACTCCGTCATAACATCCGGCGGAACATACTCGGCCACATCCAGTTCCATACCAACAGTTATATCCGCGTCTGGGGGGAGATACTCGGGCGATAATCCGCCTGTTACGGTGTTTGCGGCATTGGTGGCGTGAGCTGCAGCAGAGGCGGATTCGAAGGCCGTCCCGGGACCGGAGGCATATCCAGAGCCTGAAATAGAAGCAGATGTAGAGGCAGGGACATCTCCAGAAGCATGCTCATCACTAGACCCGGGATGACAAATACTCCTTTTTCGGAGGTTGTATCTTGGCTCTACCGGATCAGCATTCTCAGACGCAGAAGGAGGCTTGGGGCGATTAGCTTCCATCTGAGCCTTTCTGTTGGCGGCCTTTTGTTTGCGACGAAGCGATTTCTGACTTTTGGCGCTTCGAGAGCCATCCCCGGCACCGTCTATGCTGGGCTCGATACCGGCGATGACTTGATTGCTCGTTGCATTGTTGTAGCTCGGCGTGGGCATGTCATGGGTCTTGGCTTCGGGGACGATATTTGCGGCGCGAGTTTCTTCTTTCTGGGCTGCTTTCTTTGCTCTTTTGCGCGCTTTGCGGGACAATTTGATTTCGGCTTTTTGTTCCTCCGTTTTCTGGGGTTTTGGGTTTGGGTTTGTGGTGGTTGCAGTACTGGTGACTGCGGGAGTTGTAGTTTCAGTGTTCGCGGCTGTGGTTGTATTATTGGCAGCTTCCGCTTTTGCTCTAGCCTTGGCCTTCTTATTTTGCTTGACCTTGGGCTTAGCATTTGTAGGAGCAGGGGCAACCCCCACATCATTGAACGTCATGGGAGCGCCATTAGAGTTGGCATTCGGCTGCTTTGGGAGGAGACTCATCCCGCCATCCTCGTTATCGACAGAATCCTCATGGAGCCCAATATCCAAGTCGAGAATACTGCCCTCACCCTTGTCTACGCGTTCATTCCAGACGCGGAGGACCTTGCTCACGTCGTCGTGGTGGGCGAGAAAATCGAGGCGGTTGAGGACCTTAATGAAGAGCTTCGTCTCATCGATATTGGGATCGTTGTTGAACTCCGGAATCTCCAGAATATTGAATGGTTCGCTGGAAGCCTTGAGCTTGCTATCATCGATGAGGATGGTGTTCGTCTGGTCCCAGCGGTGGCCCGCGGGGAGCTTTGCAGCCTCAGCCTCGCGCTGCTTTTGCTTGCGGTTCTTGTGTGGCGGTTCGGCGCCTGGTAATGAGACAGGGGGGTCTCTTAGATGCTCGTTGCCTGGGAATGCGCCTTGGATATTTGGTTCCGCCCAAACTTTATGCAGTTCCTTGTAGACCTGGAGCTTTTTGTTGTATTGGCCAGCGGTGAGGCCGAACTTGTCGCGTCCCCAGAGGGCAACGAGAGCATCCTGCATGGGATCTGGGAATAGCTGCTCGCAGACTGCGTTTACAGTCGGGGGTTGGGAGCTGGACCAGATCATGACTTTGTAGTTTTCGATTAGCGTGGCTAGGAAGTGATCTAGACCGGTGCGTCTGGCAAATTTGGGTGGGAATTTGCGTAGCTTGCGGTAGATGAGGGTGCCGTTGAGATCGAGAATGACGAGGAGTGGTCGCTTTTCTGTCTTCTCTGGCTTTAGTGATGCTTGATTCATGTATTGCAGTGTTGGAAGCGGAACTTTGACTGGCGGTGTCGGCGATCGTTGTCTTTGGGCATCAGGAGTAAACCGCTGTTTTGCACCACCGGCCATCGTGCTCATGGGTCGGGTGTTTTGGAAGGGTAGTGGGGTATTCATATCGAAAGGGAGGAGAGGAAATGGGGGTGGAAATGTGATCCCGCTATCAAAGCCTGGATGCATCCAGGGCATATTCTGTGTCATTTGGAAGAAAGCTTGATCCATTTCCATTGGGGTTTGTGGTAATGTATTAAAGGCGCCAAATTGTTGGCCTTGTCCCGAAGCCATCTGCGGTTGGCTGTATTGTTGCGTGGCAGGAGCGTGTCCTCGAGATTGATAGGCCTGTGGCGTTTGATTTGCTTGAGGGATCTGATACCCAAAGTTCGAGTTATTATTCGGCGCAGGAGTGTACTGCGATGTTGGAGGATTGCTTTGTACAGGATAGTCCCCATATCCCACATTCCGATGTGTATCCCGAGAGGGCGCATTGCGGTCCCAAGAGCCGTGTGAGGGAGTCGGCCGGTTGCCCCCCCGTCCATTCTGTGTTGGTGCAGGTTTCATGTTCACTGCATAGTAGGCTGAATCGGCATACTGGGGTATCGAACTCGACTGGTATTCAAAGTCCGCGGCGTTAGACGCACGCTTCGTTCTTTTGTTTGCGCGAGACAGCTTGAAGGACGTAGGACGCGATGAGAGAAAAGTAGAGAATCTCAGTCGGGGTTTCAAAGCGCCAGAGTTTGACAATACGAGAAGCTGTTTAAAACAAATCAGAATAAATCAAGCAATTGGCGAACATGCTATCCACGTAGCGAATGGTGGAGGCAATACCTGATTGGCTGCTCTGGGAAGAGGCTGAGAGTGATGCAATGAGAAATTTGCGGATGAAAAACGAGGGAAGTCTCGACGCAGAAAATGCAGGGACATCTATAAAACAAATACAAATTGGCTAAGAGCGTTCCAGGTTCGCAACCCCGGGGGGCATCGCGAAAAATATCTAATCAGTTCTTATCTCTCTGACCGCTCTGGGCGGCAATATTTTTCTTTTTGACAGTTCTTCTTCCTCCGCGGGGTCTACCAACTACAGCAACAAAATGGCTATTACCGATATGCTCAATCGCCGAGTCCGAGCTCGGCCAGATGACGATGAGGTCTACTCAGAGGCATCAGGTTCCGACGAGGGCTCACAAGCTGGCTCTGATGCCGAATCCAACGGTTCCATCCAATCAGTAAGCCAACCCATACATTTACTCTAGAATCACACCTAACAAACAATCCAGCAGCCCGTTGGCTCCTACTCCGAAGATGCAGGCACAGCCTCCGAGTCCGAAGCCAGCAACTCAGAAAAAGAAGAAGAATCCGAATCCGACCACGACGACGGCGACGACTTCAAAGCCTCACTAGCAGACATTTCCTTCGGCGCACTCGCCAAAGCGCAAGCCTCAATGCGCGAAAAGAGCCGCAACAAGCGCACCCCGAAAGACGAAACACCCTCAACCGTCGATGAAATCCGCACAAAGCTGCGCGAAGCACGCGAACAAAAGCTCGAAGCCGCCGCCAAATCCAAATCCAAAGAAAAGAAAAGCAGATCATCCAAACACGCGCCCATGGAACAATCGTCTAAACGTGCCGTGACGCGCAAGCGCACAGCAGTCGAACTCCCGCCCGCGCCGCGGTCCCGGGATCCGCGCTTCGATGCGGCTGTCATGGGCCACAGCGGAGTCGGGAAGCACCCGCATGGCGGGAAAGCGTATGCATTCCTGGATGAGTACCGGGCGTCTGAGCTGAATGATTTGAAGGAGCAAATGAGGAAGACGAAGAATCTTCAGCAGAAGGAGAAGCTTAAGGGGGAGATTCGACGGGCGCAGGATAAGCTGCGGTCTGCGCAGAATAAGAAGCGTGAGGCGGAGGTGCAGGCTGAGCATAAGAAGCGTGAGAAGCAGTTGATCCGGGAGGGTAAGAAGGCCAACCCGTACTATCTTAAGAACTCTGAGTTGCAGAAGCAGGTTCTCGAGCGGAAGTACGAGGAGATGGGATCACGGGAGCGTGCGAAGGCTCTTGAGAGGAGACGCAAGAAGATGACTTCTAAGGAGCGAAAGGAGATGCCTTGGGAGAGGAGGGGGGCTGAGGGTGGTGGTGAGGATGGGGGTATGCCTAATGGTGGGAAGAGGAGGAGATTGGAGTAGACCTTTTTTTGTACTGGATTATGGCGTTGACCTGGGAATGAAGAGCACATAGTATTATGCATATGAATATTGAATATCTACATGTCCACGGGTATATTGTATAGTGAGGTGTGATGCATTAGGATTACCAGTGTCGGAGCTGAGGGCCAATATGGTAATAGCAAAAGGTAAAGAGAAGAAAATAAGGCATTCGAAACAGGCCGGTAAGAGGCAGAGAACTCATTACCATAATGCTTTATCTCCCAAAAACAAGTTCAAAAGGTATAGTACGAAGCAGGGAACCACCAACGCCCAAAGCAAACTTGATGCAGAAAGGAACCCGAACACAAAATTTTACAGGGTGTCAACGTGCCCTGTCAATACTGTCGTAACATAGATAACATAATATTGATGCAAGCATCATTGTGGGAAGGAAGGGTTTCGCGACTCGATCGTCCAGGATGAGTCAGGGAATATGGACATTCGCATTTGCCCAGGCATTGAATTTGGGGTTGGACTTGCCAAAGGAACCAAATAATTGCCTGGGACTTGCAGCATCAAAGGTCTTTGCATTCCAAGGCAGCAAACTCCTCAGATGTGTGCTATGAATGATGGAATCGGGGATGATCTGTTGGGTAGGGCATTTGATAGCAAGTAGGTTCAAGCAAATTCCATCATTACTTGGAACTCGCGAGGTACAGCCAACCCTAGGCCTCCGTAAGAGGCACTGCTTCCGAGACTAACAGAGCGATGTCGTATCACGAGTGAAACAGATCCCAAGCCCGTGCACAGAGACCCAGGAATTCATCCTTCTTTCTCCGCTGCGTCTCGGGCGAGTCTCTTCCTGCGCCGAAAGGTCCAGGGAACGAAGCATGTGGACCGGGTATGGAAGCTGGGTTGGGTCGGTGTTGGGAGTCGGGCCCATGACCCAGCGGCGGACTTCCGTTGTCGTGTTCATACTCGCTCCGAGGGCGACGACGTGCCGTAACATCGGACGGGGCGAACATACCAAAGGAGGCAGGAGGCGGACCGTGGGGCGCTTGGGGTTCTGGGGCAAGAGGCGCGGTCTTGGGGCCGGCGTGAAGTATTTGTGGGGATGGCGGGGTGGGAGGTTGATGACCTCCATAGTGGACAATGCGAGGCAGAAGTTCCTCCCGTCCCCCGGACATCTCTTGCACGGCTTCTTCGGCTGAGTGATATTCGCGCGGTCGATTGGGGGTTTGGGACACGCTACCCGGCAGACCAGGGGAGGGCATTGGGGCCAAGTTGTTGGATTGCGAGGAGTTGCTCGATGCGTTCAAGTGGATATTAGCGAGGCCAGAATCGCGGTCGCGACCCAACGCATCGGAACCGAAAACATCAGAAAGGGGAGGAAGACGATTGTTTGTTTGGGTTGCCGGTAGCTGATGCATGTGGGAGGTCGAGCCCAAGGTCGGACTCTGGTTGACAACATGGCGAGTCAATGGTTGTGGCTGGTACCTGCCCGTGAAAGTCTGGTGTAGCGGAGCAGATTGGATGACTCGCTCGTTTGCGAACTGGGAGGCGGATGGAGGGACGATGGACAGGCCGGCCGGTCGGCGCTTTGCGGTCTTGGGCATACCCATCAAATTCGACTCGGAAGGCTTAATCCCATCCGGACCATCATCCTTGGCGGATCTCTGCATGCGCTGTTCAATGATCGACCGCTGCTGATCCCGCACGGAGAGGCTGCGCTGCAGCTGCTCTCGCATGATCGGATCGTGAGTTTGGAAGCCAGGTGATAGGCACGCGAGGCCTACATGTTGCATCGAGGCTGTCAAAGGTCCCCCGGGAGCGCGAACCGACAAACCACTGGAGGATGGAAGACTAGTCGAAAGGTCCAATTTCCGAGGCCGGGGCCGACTCTGTATGCGTGGGGAGGATCCCGGTTCCTTCTTTACGGTAATCTGTGGGCCTCCGCTGCCTTGAGATCTGATGATTATGTTAGTCTGTGGAGCTCCGATTCTCAGAATCTCTCAACTTACGGAGACGCTGGACCTCTCTTCTCGGCGGGGGAACCGGGTACCGTGGATCCATTCTGGGGACTTTTGGACATCCGGGGCGGAGAGAAATTGGACGGGATGTTATTCGGAGGAGCCAAAGCCGGGAGATTTCTCGGGCTGGGGTTGCGAGTAGGGTGTGGTGATGACAAGGGGGCCGGTGCGGATGCAACTGCAGTGGACATAGTGAACACAACGATTCGAGTTCCAGGTATCACGCAAATGATCAAGCTGTGTATTGACTTGATAAATCTCCTTCACAGGATGCAAGGGCATCCGGCGGGCAAGGTCCGGAAAGCGGATCGAAACGTGGGATCGGCCTCTCGGTTGATATGTCCAAGTCGGAGAGTACCAAATCTCCAAAAGATAGAAAGGGCGGTTAAGCGTCAGGCGGCAGTGTGACAGTCCAGAGTAACAAGCGAGAGAAATGGACGAGAAAATGCAAAGGAGGGGGGGGGGGAGTCTGGGCCCTTAGAAAAAAAAAATATTAAAGGGAAGAAGAGATCGCCCAAGCTATCCAGGGGGAAGTTTAAAAAAAAAGGTGTACCGAGTGAAGATGTACACAGTACGTTGATCGTCTCAAGTACAAGGAGGGGAGAGAGCATTAGCGGTGACCCCAGTTAAGTACCAGATACCCAGCGGAGCCATCTGAGACATGTGTTTTTGGGAGTTCCAGGTCCACCGTTCATTTTATTGTTTTTCACTTATTACCTGTACTAGTATTTACTAGAGATATATGTAGAAGTATGCAGTATATACTGTATATAATTCTCCGTCTCTAATAGTTCACATGTCACCTACTTCTACTGTAGTTATTTACTTGATCATCAATAATTCGCAGGAATATATGTGGACCCCCTTCTCTAACATTAGTATAACAGTAACAAAATAATATTACCCCAAAGTTATCGAATCACATCCAAACACAGACTCGGCACACAAAGAAAAAAAAAACTAAGTCACATCACCTCCATCCTCTCGTACAGCGTTATATGTCAAACATGGCGCAGCGGGCGCTTATATCAAAAGGGGCCACTAGTGGCGTCCATAAAATAGTCCATCGGGGCACCAACCAACACCTGTCCCATGCCATAACACTGAAACTGAAACTGAAACTGAAACTGATTGAGAATATTTCCCCCCTTGATTCAGTGCTTTTCACGGCTTGCTCTATTTCGAAAAAGAACATTTGAATCATTATGGAGAATGGAGTAAGTTACTCGGTACACTAACATCCAATAGATCCTATGTAATCTACCACTGAAATTAGAGATGGCCCACTTGGCTTTTTTCCTGTTGGCTTTGAGCATGTAAATGCACAGACCATGGGTGCGTGCCTTAGACTCGCATATCACATCTGTGCTTAGGTATTGCCGACGCCTACTGCCCAGCCCTGGAGGTGGGCATCAAGGATGACAAATAGCTTGCATTTCCCCCACCTGGCCCCAGGCAGAACAGCCTTAGAGGCCCGGGGGGCATAGGGATTAAAGTATAACGATATTACCTTTGTTTCATGATTTATCTTACTGTTTAGGGCTGTGACTATTCAGAATTTTAATCTATCTGAGATGCCCTTATAACAACTACTTTGTATACTAGTAATTATCAAACTTATACCAGTTACTCCGTCTATGGATACAGGCGAGTGCAGAGTAGATCATTTCTACTACCGCAGTGGGAGGTATATAATCTTACATGAGCAGAGGCTTTATATGTGGGAAATTGTACTTGCATCACATTCCCAACATTATTATGTGCATATGTAGTGAATTGGTACATAGGCAATGGTTGCAGCCATAGGCTATAGTGATCCATACCTAGTCTGAAGGACTTTCTTAACACTCAAGGATACACATACAACACCGTTATACAGATCCTATACTCATAAGCTCTCTAGAAATAATCCTTACACCCTTTACCTTCACAGAAGACAATATCTCAATTTTATAGATGACAAAAACAGCAGGCGGTGAGACCCGACTATCGATAACCCACCTTTTTTTCTTCGTGATAATCTTCGACTTGGAGATCCAGATCGCGCAAATTTGTTACGCTGAAACTCCAATCGAGCTTCCAAACCAAACGCCAGCAAAGACATTAACCAACTGTCTTGCAAATCCCGGAACAGCCAACCACTACCCACCCACCCCAACTCCCACATCCACGCAAACAGCCTTCGACGTAGTGTCGAACTTGTCAGATCACCTACCTCACACCCCTCACCAAATCCAACACAATGCCTGAGTCTGTCCACTCCCAAGACCAGGACCAGTCCATGGTCGATGCAGAGCAGCCCGCCGAGCTGCCCCAGTCCAACGACCCCATCCTCGAAGAGAGACAGATTGTCGTGGTATGTATTAGATCTGCCCAGGATCCGAATTGTTCTCTAGATATGCCTAGAAAGCATCAAGCTAATACTATATTTTCAGCTCCCCGGTGCCACCGAAACCGCCGCTTCTTTCCAGTTCGAAGGCGAAGGCCATACCATGGGCAATGCGCTGCGGTACGCAATTATGAAGAAGTGAGTATATATGCCTATGATTGCGAGGATAGATTCAGTTCTCGCACTGGACTCTTTCCCGCAAGCTTTGGAATCAAATCCTCGAATTCATCTGGAGAACATCGTCACTAACTTGAATAGCCCCGCCGTTGAGTTCTGCGGTTACACCATCCCCCACCCCTCGGATCCTAAGATGAACGTCCGCATCCAGACTACCGGTATGTCCTGCTATCCTGTTACTTTCTTGTCTATCGGACTGTGGGAATATGTACTAACTGCCTGACTTCAGATTCCACTACTGCTCTCGAGGCTCTGGAGAAGGGCTTCAATGATCTGATGGACCTGTGCGATGTCGTAACGGAGAAGTTCACTGCTTCGCGTGATCAATTCAATGCGGAGAGTGGTAACCGTATGGAGGCATGAGGTTGTTGATTTGCATATGTATTATTTAATTGGCGTTTCGGGTAGAGGGAAAAGTACATTTTCTATCTCGGGCATGAGAAGTGCTTTTGGTTTCTTTGGTATATATATTTATAAGAAATACTGAAGATAGAGTTATTCGTGTGATGCACGCTACGAGACCGATATTGCCAAGTTCGTGCTGTCTAGGCCCAGCATCTCAAGTCTGCAGCTAGGCGTATACAGAAACTAAATAGAAATGAAATAAGATAATGGAATGGCTTGTTCAGACAATATATACACATCATGTCTATCGATGGCGCAGTTCCTTTAACTGCCACATCGCGGACCAGAAACGAGATGAAGAAGATAGGAAATGAGAGAGAAAGAAGCAGAAAGAGGGTTTTAATTGCGGCCCTCGAGGAAACCAGAGACGAAGTTGCGGGGTAGGCGCGCGCCAGGATCTTCTTCTGGGCGGAAGTACTTCATAACGTGAGAAAGCTGCTTCCAGTAGTTAAGGGTTTCCTGCATTGGAATGATGTCAGTATTTGATACTGGAATTGCGGGCTGCGATAATGATCAAAGAAAGACAAAGGACAAGCAACTTTTGCTGCTCATAATTGTCTCTTTGAAAGAATTCGTATGGCGAACAGGCATAGACGTATTATATATCCCGGGATAGAAAGGTGGACCTGGACTAACCTGGAACTCGGCGTGGCTCTGGTACAAAAGCACATCCACGACGTTCAATTGGCTGACGTATCGGTGCTTCTCGAACTCCTGGCGGATTTTGGTGCGGATGGCGGACACGGGCATGCCCAGGGAGTACATGGTCTGGATCTCCGGGGACTGTATTCGGTGATATCATGTTAGTTGAGTCCATTGCGGGGTCAAAATGTGGCCTTTTGAGCCATAGAAAAACAGCCACTAATCAATCTGCTCCTGCGATATCCACCTGGAACAGAGGAAAGGAGCGTAACAAGGGAGAAGGTGTATCGGCCTGGGATCTCGGGGTAGACTGACCGCGCGGAGCCATTCACGGTACGACTTCAGGACTCGGTATTTCGCATCGCCCCAGTTGACAGCTAGAAGACAAACAGATATATTAGCACCTTTTCGCGGGTGGGATAGACTCCATTGACGATCCCGCCAGGTGGACGGCGGAACGCATCGGGCGTGGAAGGGACGTACAGGAGCGCGTGCGCTGCGCCAGGTAGGTAGGGTTGATAGTCATATTGGAAGAGATTTAAGAGCCCACTCAATCCAGTGCAGTTCAATCACTGGGTGCAGAGAGACGGAGGGGAATTGAACGTGGGTTCCTGAGCTATGAGGGTGGAGGTTTCGATCTGAGGTTGGTGGTGGAATGAACCAGGCTCACCGCCTGCCTTTTCAAAAAAAATCTTTGCGAATTTGGGGATTATGGGACCGTCTGCGCGACGTTTCTCTGCTCTTGTTTTTTTCCCGTCGAATATTTTTTGATATCTCTGATTTTGTCGCAGAGGTATTGGATTATTTTTGGGTTGTTGAAATAATTACAACTCATTTCTCGCCAACCTATTAATCTTTGCCTTCCTTCCACTCTCAGTCCGCCTCGCCTCAACTCAATCAACCATTCAATTCTTCAAACACTGCGAAATGGCTCCTAGCAAAGGTCCTAACGTTGGAGGTGCAAAGGGTGCCGCAAAGGGAGGTGCAAAGGGCGGCAAGTCTTCCAGCCTCTCGTCTGCTTCGCGTGTCAGCAAATCGAAGGATGGTCCCAAGCGTCCCCCGGCCAAGGAACAGAAGACCAAGCCCCGCACTGTCCAAGAAAGCTTGAAGAAAAAGAAGAAGAGAGTGTACACCGAGAAGGAGCTGGATCTACCCGAGTTGAACCAAATTACACCCGTCGGAGTCATCAAGCCCAAGGGCAAGAAGAAGGGCAAGACTTTTGTCGATGATGCGGTACGTTTGCCTCTTATGCTCTGTTTTATTGGTTATACTCTATGAAAGTCTAATACTAATATATCACCTACAGGAGGGCATGATGACAATTCTCGCCATGGTCAACGCTGAAAAGGAAGGCCAGATCGAGTCCAAGATGATGAAGGCACGTCAATTAGAAGAGATCCGCGAGGCAAAGAGAGCCGAGGCCGAGGCTCGCATGAAGGAGAGGAAGAACAAGTTCGACGACGTCAAGGATTCCATCCGGCAAAAGAAGAAGGGCGGTCGTGGCGACAAGGCCACGGAGGCGACGAGTATCAAGGATAGTATCTCAAAGCCCGGGCGATCAAAGAAGAAGACCGTTGCATTTGCTTGAAAAAAAAAAGTCTGAAGAATTGTGTCTATACTTTGATTATGTACTTAGATGTCGGGGTTCGGCGTTTTCACCTATTTATCAATCTATGTCTATCGGAACAGAAACATCATTTTGCAAAAACACCGTCCATGCTGTGGTTCCCCCATTGTAAACCATGAATGACAGGTCGCTTTCGAACACGGTCTTTGTAGCAGTGGGTTGGGAGGAGTCAATGTTTTGAGGGGCTGCCAATTACAGCCCCAAAGGCAGCGCGAGTTTGCGTCGCATCGAGACGAACTCAGGCTTAGGTGCCAGGTCGGGTTCTTTGTTGTCCCCATCGTGGCTGGCAATATTTCCAGGGAGTCTTTCAGGGTGTTCGACAACACCAGGGATATTAGTATCGATTTCGTTTGCCATTGTGTTCAAGAAGTTTACCACCTGAAGGAAAGGTTAGTATGAAGTTCATTTCGATACTCATGGTCCATTGCAACATACCGGCTTGACAAACCACCTGGACCCTCCAAGCTCGAACCAGCCGAGATGGCCACCCCACGATGTAGTCAACATGACTCCATATGGCGTTTGGGTCATTTCCTGGTAGGGCAGAGCCTCCCAGCAAGCGATCTAATAAAGTCAGCGATGTGTTCACGGTTAGCATGATAGACTTCATAACTTACAGGATCATCCTCTGCTTGAATGCTAAGGAAAGGAATCCTGATAGCAAGCATGGAATCGGTAGAAGTGGCATCACGGTAATACGCTCCTTCGGTTGGGTAGCCCCAAGTTGGGCATTGCAGAGCTCTGTTTCATGTTAGAACCAAATTCATTTTGAGATGCAGAATGAACTCTTCTTACCGGTCGAACTCATGAAGGTAGGTAATGTTTCTTATCGCATCAACATCGATGCGAGGGTTTTTAGAGACTTGGTCAACATGTCTGTTTTCCATGTGGTTAGTTAGCTTTTCACATCAGCTGAACAGACTGGCACTCACGCCTCAAAGAGCTTCTTCATGCTTGTCCCCATGGTTCTACTATATACTTCCTTGCCAATCCAGGTGCTTTGCAACACCATAGAGCTAACATCCAAGTTCCACGGGCTCGCACAAATCACAGCTGCCTTCAATTCACAGGCGTCACCTTCCTCTCCCAGATACTACACAGTTTGTCAGTGGGGAGTGCAGACAATCAGTTTTGCCAGGGGGTCATACATTAGTGAGGATGTTGGCACCGAGTGAGAAGCCGATTCCGAAAAGAGGGCGATTGGGGAACTGCTTCCTGAGCCACTTCACCGATTGGCGAACATCCCAGGTAGCTCGAGCATTGTAGAGAACACCGGTACTGATGTTTGTCTGTGCACATCCTCTAGAATTGACAACACATGCTTCCCAAGCGCCATCTTTCACGAGTGGTGCCAGGACTTCCCGTAAGTATACTTCATGGGAGCCACCACTCAGACCGTGAAGAAGCACAAGCATGGGCTTGGTGTCATCTGAGGGCAACACAGCAAATTCATCCTGAGTGAAAAAGGATGTGCGTGGCGGCATACCAGACTTTTGGGTATACTTTCTCGCTTGATCGATAAGCTCCGGGTCTTGAGGAACGTCGTACGGTGCAACCACGAAATCCATGGCATAATGACCCGTAAATGCAGGGCTATCGGACTCGAACATTTTACGTTTGTAGTAAACAGGAACGTTGTCGTGTTTCATAGTGGTCCAGCATGTCTGTAGGTGCCCATTGAACAAAAATGGGTTCAGGTTGCATGTTTCTGGCGTGGCAGACCGACAGACATCCACGAACGTGATTTGTTCTTTAGCACTTGCGGCGCCGGAAACTTTGGTCAACGTCAAATTATTGTCTTTGGCATGATGAAAAGCTATGCGTCCCTTCGGACGAAGCCATGAAATCAAACCCATGGCGATCAGCCCCGATAAGAGGACTGATAGGGGGATTGAATTCAGAAGCGTTGGGATGAGATCGAGCATGAGGGTTTATAAACACTAAGCGCTGAAATCGAGCAAATGGACAAATCGATATCCTAGAGGTCATTCAACTTTTATATGCTCTTGATAAGAAGAAAAAAACCGGCTTGAAAAGTATGCAGAAATCCCAAATCCCTGATCCAAGGATGCAGACCACCATTTATTGATATCAGACTAGACCTCGGCAAAAAAAAAGTTATGTTTAGAGTTTCCGCTCATATTCTGCCCACGGTTCAGTGTGACTAAGCCAGCTTTATCCCATTTCACGTGATTCACAGACTTATGCAGATGTCAGGTGATCTGAGCCTCGAGGGTGGCTTAGTCATGATCATGATGGCTCCTGGGGCTGCCCAGGTGGCCGGGCACGGACACACCTGATAACATGCTGGCTTTTTTGTCATACGCCCGCAGTCAGTTGACAATGTCATAGCGCATAAAAGTCCTTCAAATTTGATGGAGGAAGGGCCCCCCTTATCTGGTGTTGCAAAAATTTGGAGAGAATTCCGCCGAATATGAAGTGATGATACTATGATGCTCAATGCGGCAATCTACTTTCCGCATGCGGAGGCCCTAAATTCACTTCCGGCGTGAAGTGACAGGGACAAACCCCCATATTTTCCGACAATAGCAATGTCCTTATCGAAACCGACCAACGATAAATGTAGGGAGAAAAGGTTGAAGTATCCGGTGTTCTGCATATGGATCATCGGACAAAGAACGTGCTGAGCCACCGATGATCAGTTCCTCTTCTTCTTTATATGTAATACTGATAGCATTAACGCCCATCTTTTGTGACCCAGTCCCATGGTCCGTTTCCGTGCGTCTTTATCTTCCAGTAGACTATTTCAAGGTCAACGGATCCATATCTTTTTTCTTTTTTCCCTTAAAGGTGATGTCTGTTTTGTCACGAGATGCGTTTGATCTCTGCAACATGATAGCTCCGTCGAAACGCCACTACCTATCTTGTTGATTCACAAATCTCTCATGAGGTCTGGTCATAACACATCTTTAAACGACCTTCGATCTAAATAAAAAGACCAGCCTGGCGCCTATGACTTTAATAAGAGACTTTCCTTCCGACATGTCCGATCGTCTATACCGTGCTACAGAGAAGTTTAAGACCATGATCAAAATGAGACCCTGGTCCCCAAAACGAGTGAGGAAGCAAGAGGGTGGCCGTTGCTACCTAATGGAATTACCCACCGAGCTGTTGCTGGAGATCATATCTCATCTGACAGTGCTGCCGGAGGCTGCGCTTGCGCTGACCAACAAGCGCATGTTCGCAATCTCCGGGGAGATCCTGCTCTCGAAATCCCTTCGATTCAGTCGCGACTTTGCGCCGCTTTTCCACCATTATCGCAATGGACATAACTTTGTCACACCCCGGTGGGCATTTCTCAATGTGTTGGAAAACTCCAGCTGGAAACTATGCTCCAAATGTTTGAAACTCCACCCCCGAGCCGCATTCTCATCTAGAGAGTTGAGACGGAAGCCAGAGAATCGAACATGCAATGTTGGAGAGTTAGCAGGGGTTGTCGATCTGTGCCCATGCAAGAAATTAACTTTCCGAGACAAACTTGATCTCGCAGATCATGTTCGAGTGCGGCAGGTGACGATTCAAGCCTTGAAATCAGAATTCGGGGACGCTGTTGACGACCGCTACTGCTGGCATACATGTACCGAGCAGTATGGCCCAACCGAACTGAAGACATCTTTGTTTCCAGAAATCAATGCCGACAACCAGCTGGTTCTTTGCACGGAATATCAGCTCACCACCGAATCGGGCCAAGTTGGCAAGGAAGATTATATCACACCACGCTTCGGGTGTGCACATCGATCGGTCGACTTGTGGCTCTCCGGCGTTCACCAAACCACTATATGTCGCCTCTTTGACTCTTTCTGCTCGTCCTGCAAGCGTATATCCGTTTGCAGTGCGTGCGATACGACTTTGACATGTCCACGAAAAGCACCATTCCACTCTGAAAAATCCGGCAGAGCGACATATTCATTCTCGACCCAAAGAAACCTCGGGGGGACAGGTCCAACTCCTGATCCAGCTTGGGGAGCACAACGAATTCATCCAGCCGAACCGTCAATCAGTGTTGAAAACTGCAACGAGTTGTGTCCTTGGACAGTGCGCGAACATCCAGCGCTCTCATTCGCGCCGAGTATAGAACAGGAAATTATCGATTCTGGAATAGGTAACCAACCCATCAGCCAACTTTACACATACATCAACACGATTTAACGATTTTGTCCAGCTGCAAGAGAGGCCTTAGGGGCAAGACCATAAAGAGTTGATGGACCAATTGGGGTTCATTTCTTCTCTTGTGTCCGAGTTTCGTCAGTATATATTGTATAGTGAGCGTTGGTTCAGCGTGTTAGATTAGTATTTTGGTTAGCACCAAGTACTTAGGCATATTCTCAAATAATCTAATCATTCAGATTTAATCATTCAGACAAGAAGTGACGGCTACCTTAGTGACTCTTCCTTGGACATTTTTTGCAAGGTCCTTTGTGTGAGTCCTTTGGGTATCTTTTTCGTCTTATCCAATCCCGTTGACCAAGAATACGACCCAAAATAAAACTGCAAATCGTCAAAGACGACTGTTTCATAATTTTTCAGATCTAGAGAAGTCTAGATATACCTCGATGGAGCAGAGTCGCGTAATCGCAAGATCCCTTATCAGCTGACCGCCCTGGGTTTATCCGGACCGACACGATCTACGCTCACTATCTCGCGCGTTCGACTTCATACTCGATTTATACGAATATTGTCTGTTTGTCGGGGCGATGAGCTTCCCACCACCCGGTCCCGGTCAATACCCGCATTATTTACCACCGCCGCAGTATCAACACGGGCAAATCCCCCCGCAGATACTGTACAATAATGCCAGTGCTCCGCCGCCCCCATACGATGGCTATGGCAAGCCAGCAATGTATCCTTCGGCCATGATGCCATATCCTTCATACCCATCGACGTATACTTCACAGCCGCAGTCACAGCAGCAACAGACGCGTCCTCCTCCGCAAACTCCCCCACAGCAGCCGCAGCAATTACCACAACAATCTCTCCAACGACGGCCACAGCCAGGACCACAGCAGCTTCATCCTCAACTACATTCCCCCCCTCCGCCTCAGCCGCCTCCTCCCCCGCCTCCGCCTCCGCCTCAGCCTCAAATCCAACAAGAAGAGCTGCAACATCAGTTTGTCAACCCGGCTCAACTGTTTGTACAACAACCTCTGCCTACTGCTCCGCGATCCCGATACGCTCAACTCTCTCCTCAATATGGCGAGCCACCTTTCATCCAGAATGCTAGTCCGTCCAAAATACCACCGGCTGCCTTGCCAGCTCCGCCGTCAGCCATACCTGTTCATGTTGCTTCTGCCCCGCCTCCTAAACCAAACACCCAAAGCAACCAAGGACAAATCAATATCCATACGCCACAAACACACCCTGTCATTAAATCTGAACCCGTGCCATCCAAGATCTCTCCAAGAGTAGAGTCTCAGAAAATACTTTCCACACCTATTGCGACGCCGAAACGACCCCAGCCTGCTCCTGCTCCTCCGCCGGTGACACATGCGACTCCGCAAGTCATGATCCCGGCTCGTTCTCCAGCGGTTCAAGCAAGAATTCAAGCCCAGACTCCGCAAAAGCAATCTCAACCACAGCATATTGAAAAGAAGGGACAGCCGACTCCACCAAATGTCGAAAAGCATGGGAAGCCCACGCCTGCCAAGTCTACGAAGCCTCCAGTCGACTATCAGGTTTTGCTGTTGTCCTTGGCCGATGAATATCTAAATGCTGCTCATGCTCGTGGAACGACGACCTCTTTGACCACTCGTGAGACGGACATTGAGGAATATTATAAGCTGGTTGCTACCGGATTGGGCTGTTTGGAGGCTGTCTTGAAGGTTGGTGAACTGCTCTATTGGAGAAATTTTGTGCCCATGCTAAGCAAATGATATGATAGAACTGGCGATTGCAACCTCGCAAAGAAGCTCTTGTTAGACTTCGCTATGCGCGTACATTGTTCGAGGAGACAGATAATGACATCGAAGCGGAAACAGCGTTGAGTAAAGGGGTGTGTATTTTTCTCCCTCGTCTGTCCCAGAAATAGTCACTAACTTTGAGCAGATCGATCTATGTGAACGAGTTAGTCAACTGCAACTTGATAGCGAATTTGTTCTGATCTCTAACTGTTATAGAACCGTATGCTGGACTTGAAATACAGCATGCAGCACCTCTTGGCACGAATGCTCCACAAGACTAACCCTAAAGCTTCCCTAAAAGCGGTCGATGGGATGATTCAGGATGTGGAAGCGTATGTGTCATTGCACTCTCTTTGACTATGGGATACTAATAACAATAGGTACCGCCATGCCGCATGGGAGTACGCATTTCGTTTCCTTCGAGTATCACTCTCGTTATCATCTCCGTCACACCAAGACTCCGTGCAAGCGTTACAGCATCTTCACAAAATCACTGCCATGGCTAGTCGTAACGGGGACAAGGCCGTTTCAGCAATGGCGGCTGTGATTGAATCACTTGCACACTTACAACAAGCGACAAATTCCGATTCTATCGAACAGGCGCAGCGTGCCGTAGCAGCCGCACGAAGCCATCAGCTGAATGATGAACTTCGCCATATACCTCAACTTACAACCTTGATTCAGATGGTCGATATCTGCTGCAGTATTCTAGAGTACGACGTCAACCAGTCTGGGCAGAAGTTGAAGGTAATGCAGGCTTTGATGGATGAAACCCTTAGCGACAGCAACTGGCGTCCCGATGGGTCATTTTCGGTCCCTCTCAACGGTAAATCCGCTGGGCCGTCGTCCATCGACACAGGTGACATCTTGCAGGTTCATAATGGCACATTGCTGTTAAGCTTCAACTGGCTTCCTCAGCACGATCTTTATGCGCTTTGTTATTTCTTAAGCTCGATCACACTCAGTGCCAAGAACTCATACGATGGCCGGAAAGCAGAGAAATATCTCGAGGAAGGGCTTCGAATGGTTCAAGGCAATTTCAAGGCCCCCCAAGAAATTTCAGAATCCATGGCCAACGCCAACCGTCGGGTTCGGTGGCGCCAGTCCCTTTACTGCAACCTTCTCCTTCAACGAGTCTTCCTGGCTTGCGCCCGAACCGATTGGGATCTTGCCAGCCAGACTCTCAACGACCTTCGACAAGTCTTCCAAGAGCTTGGTTCCAACCTTCTGGACACCATCGAATGTCTGATGGAATATGCCGCCGGCACCATCGCACAGGCAACTGGTGATCTCAAGGCCGCGCTAACCATATTCCAATCACCAATTCTGTCACTAGACCCGGCTACCAGCAAGACAGGACGCAATGACCCCTGTCGTGATACGCGCATCCTCGCCGGTCTCAACACAGTCCTGATCCTCCGTGATCCAGGTCACCCGTCACACTCGATGCTCAGCGCCGTTCTAGCAACCCTCGAACCCTTTTGCCAAAGCAGTCCAAACAAGTACATCCAAGCTGCCTACTTCCTAGTCTGCGCAACTGTTCACTCCGAGTCAACCATCCAAACAAAACAATACCTCCAGCAAGCTCTGCAGTCTGCCACCGCAATCAGCAACAGCCAAATCACCTGCATGACCCTAACATTCATGAGCTGGAAGTACTTCCGCGGTGTGGTCGGTGAGCAAGCCGAGAAAAGCGCTCGGGCCGGCCGCGCAATGGCCAAACGAGCCAATGACCGTATGTGGGCGAGCGTCACCGACGACATGTTGGCTGAGACTCTGGAGCGACAGGGCAAGGGCGAGGAAGCGCAGAGCGTCCGCGAAGAAGGCCAACGCTTGGTCTCGGGTCTTCCCCCTCGTCTGAGACGTTCGGCCTGATTGCTTTCGTCTATTGTTATGAACATGATATACCGATTTGTTTTCTTAACGTCTTTCCCTTTGGCGTTTGATTCAGAATTGTTCCTAGGGAGGCGCTTTACGATACCATTTGATGGCTACCCGGGGAGGCGTTTGATATTTTCTGCAGTTATTGTTGACAGGGATGCGAGCCGGTAATTGATGTTATTGGCGAATCAAGAAATACCTTTCTGATACCCTAAACACATAAGTTTCCCGATATATTTGTAGGTATTGTTGAGTTGAAAACACTGATAGGATTCAGCGCAGGGCGTGTATACCACACCTTAGGAAGATCATGAATTGCTTCGCTCCCTATAAAGAAGAACATGAACACCCGACATCCATGCGTAATGTACAAACACCATGGTATAAACCAGCCTGCAGTCGCAGACACAAGCTCCACCAGCAGAAGCTGGAGGCAACAGAATAAAACGAAAGGACAACTCCATGCCCATAATACGCCAGCAATGTCCTTGACGCTCCTCTCCCCATCCAGAGAGTAGAGTCACCACACCGCGAAATTAATATTAAACTCGAAAAAAAGCCGCCAAAATCGAGACAGTCAATAGAACAGCTCAGCCCAGCCCAGCCCAGACTCCGCGAATTCTCCGCGCAAGCTGGATATCCTTCTGCATAATCGTAACGCGTTTCGCATGCAGTGCGCACAAATTCGTATCCTCGAAGAGATGAACAAGGAAAGCTTCAGCGGCCTCTTGCAGAGCTTGGATAGCGAACGACTGCCAGCGCAGCTCGGCGCCGACGTCGGCGGGGAGGAGATCGAGCGCGACTTCGCGGACTAAGCGCGCAAAGGGCAATTTAGCGATGAGAAGGTCATAAGAGCGTTGGTAGCGGCGAATTTCTTTTAAAGCGACGGTGCCGGGCTTGTAGCGGCGGCGATGGCCTGTGGGGGTTGGGTCTCCGGCTAGGGGATTGTTAGAATGGGGTGATTGAATTTGTGGGGGATTGGTTGCAGAATTGCGCAAGTAGAGCAATTTAGGGCGCTCGTTGTGGTGGTAGGTGGAGGGTTGAACGTACGTTGGACGTTGGCGGTGGTCTTTGCAACTTTGTTTCCTGCATTTGTTTTGCGTGCTTTCGTTGGTGTGCCATCTCCATCTGCGGGAGCAGCGGCGGGCGCAGCGGCTGTTTTGCGCGCTTTGCCTTTTTGTGCACTGCCTGGTGCTGTCTTGCGGGCTCCCTTGGGTGGCATTGTGGTAGAGGAGAAACGCGGTGCGTGGTTTTTTTTTTGGTAGTGGGGTGCTGGAAAGCGATCAATTGGGAGGTCTATCGCCTAGCAACCAGCGTTCTGCGGATTGCCGCGTTTGTGTCGAGATTGCCCCTTGCAGGAACCGTGTCCGAGTGTTGAGGCTTAGACTTGCACACGAGGTTCAACTGAAGGGATTAGGATTACAAGTCGTATCTGCTAATAATTAGACAGTCTTTGTTGCGAAGGGAAGGCTGGGGGAGCTGTCAATATGAACTATTCGGGCCTTGGCGACCCAGCCCCCGTGATTTCTTACGTAGCAACGCGTCTCGTGTTTTAACACGTGACGATAAACTGGCCTACCTGGTCTTATCTCCGTCATACGTTGGATATACCCCAGAGGCACTTTAGAGAGCTCTCAGTGCTCGTGCTGATCATCTGCCCTGGCTCCAGCTTCTTTCTGATTTCTGTCCCCAGAAGCCACAACCACCATACATCATGGCCGCTTTTTGGGAGAACAATGGGCAGCCAGGCCAGTTTCCTCTCGAACAATGGTTCTATGAGATGCCACCCGTCACCCGGTGGTGGACGGTAGCCACCGTCGCAACTTCAGTCTTGGTGCAGTGCCATATAGTGACCCCATTCCAGCTGTTTTACAGCTTCCGCTCCGTCTATGTCAAATCGCAGTACTGGCGACTACTCACGACATTCCTCTATTTCGGGCCCCTCAATCTCGACTTATTATTCCATGTCTTCTTCCTGCAGCGCTACTCCCGCCTTCTGGAAGAAACCTCCGGCCGTTCTCCAGCCCACTTCGCATGGCTGATCTTCTACGCTATGACATCTCTCCTCATCATCTCACCTTTCCTCTCAATACCCTTTCTGGGAAGCGCGCTTTCATCTAGCCTGGTCTACATCTGGGCCCGGCGCAACCCAGACACCCGTCTCAGTTTATTGGGACTGCTGGTCTTCACTGCTCCTTATCTGCCCTGGGTACTGATGGGATTCAGTGTGATTGTACATAAGATCGTGCCGAAGGATGAGATGCTCGGTGTTGTCGTCGGTCATATCTGGTACTTCTTCAACGATGTCTACCCGCCCCTGCACGATGGCCACCGTCCGTTTGACCCACCTCGCTGGTGGCGGCGTCTGTTCGAATCCGCGCCTGGACCCAATGAGCGTGCGACAGTTGACCGCGAGTTTGTGGCTGCGGCGCCCGAGGTTCGATAAGCCATCTCTTTTTATTGACCAAGCGTCGCTTTTCGGGGACGAAATCTCGAGGTTCCTTGTGCATCGAACGGAAATTGAAAACTAGATCGCATTCAAAGACAGATCTCACTGGTATAAGTAGAGCCGAGGGCGCAATGGGTTCGATTCTGGCCTTGGACTCTGCTCAAAACTGGCTTTGGGCCATTGATATCAAAACTGTGAGCTGTGCACGGGAGGGGGCAAGCTGAACCTCAGCGAGTTCTCTTGGTGGCGCTTTTTTCTCACTCACACCGCATGAGAGCATTCGACATTATTCGGCGAGGTCTGCATGCAATACTGGTTAGCCATGGAAACTGGTCACTTTAGAGCTGTGTCAAAAGATGGTATGACGGAGACTGCCGAGAGGTCTGTCCGGAGCAACTCCTTTTATCTGATGATGTGGGACGTTGCCCATTAGCCCAGTCCGCTCAATGTAGAAGCAAGGATCAGGACTCGTTTTCTTCTTTTTTTTGTTTACAAGAGCGTGCATATGTTTGACATTGGAATAGCCATAGATACCCGAATTACTTTTTATTTTATAGCTATACCCCTTAGAGGTGCATGCAGACGCAGACCCTATGACGATATGTATCAACCCCTCGCCATGACCTCCAGTGCCAAGTACTCAAGTACGATTGCCGAGTACGAGCATTTGAGTTCGCTCTGTCCCTTAAAGTAAACTGAACACCACATGCTTTAAAAATAAAGTAGAACAAGACCGTGTGGCACGCATTAACCGACCACTATCGAAACTCCTTACTGAAGGCAGCCATGCATGATCATATGTTTGGCAGTGCCAAGTTCATTACAGGGCTGTACAGCTTCGATCTTGCATATGCATACGGAGTACGGAGCAGTATCAACAGGCAGCATGATACAGTGTAGTCGGCCTTGTCATCTCACATCATTATTAGTATGTTGTCGGCTATTCTTAGAAGGAGCTGTTGTACCACGATTTTAAGGAACCACGACGTCAGAGCAAGACCACGAGGAAATATGCATTGTACAGCGCCCCAGCGCCCCGTGCATTTTCATGTATTGGGGCCAAATTTCAGTCCAAACCAATATGGTACAGCACTTTTAATTAACCTGGGGTCCAAGAGACACATAGATCAGAATTCAGTAAATATCTCTTCAATACGGAATACGTCCATCTCTCCGTACAAGGTAGATGATCATAAGAGTAACATACGTTAGGCACTGTAATAGCTATCTTATTTTACCAAAGGAGTAATTCGCCGCCGTTTTTTTTTTTTTTTTTTGGCTTACGTCCCGCTTGTTAGCATTCCACGGCAGACGATCTTCGCAATGTACAATGATAGGCAGGTTTGTAAGTTATAGCGATTAGATTGGATTGGGACCACCCACGTCACGAGCTGATCTTAGAATGAAAACCGAAAAACTGGAGTAAGTTGAGCCGATCTCTTTCTAAGTCTGTGCTATGACGAGTTACCAGACCCGTTGAATCGAGATACGACGTGTTGAACCATGGGCGGATTTGCCAGGCCACGACCTCGGAACCATTCTAGATGGTAGGGGTGAACCAGAGATTGGGGATTATGGGGGGCCTAGGTAGTGGGGTGTTTTCTTACAGTTCCCATGGAAATGGAATCTCCAACTATTGATTGTACTCTGCATAGAAGTTATTTCATGGGTTTAGACTGAAACATAGATATACAAAATAATTGAACGGAGTTTTCAAAACCACGTCTAATACCATATACGAATACGCTAAGACCAATAACAATAATGGTACCCTCTAATCGCAGTGTGCACGTCCCGTGCAGGTGGTGGCGGTTCGCTTGGCGAATCGGTGCCAATTCCTACCTCGTGCTCGGTATCCTTGGTTCTTTCTTCTTATGGGAGTTATAGAAAAAGTTCAACCGAGGTATTGTCCCCGAGGTCTGATCAAAGGTCTACGTGCACGCCACACATGTGCGGCGAAAATACACATTCTACGTACAATTTTCTTGTACGGAGTATATTGGGTCCGGAGTATACAGAATAATGTATAATATTATTGAACTTTCCGTGCTCCGTTAAAATTATACTCCGTACTAACCTTGGAACGCTTTCTTTAAGACGAACTAGTAAATTAATAGACTAGCGGGTGCAAGCTAGCCTCGGCTTTAGAAAGGTACCGACCAAGTACATACCCAAATAGGACTAGCTCAATACACTGCTCACGCGTTGGCGTGGGGACTTTTTCCCCACAGCGCTATATTTACAATACGCTGACGAGTCCTTGCACCAATATTGGGATTATTTTAGCGACATGAAAGTTAGACATTTAGAGATACTTCTATTAGGTATATCGGTACGGAGTAGTGCATATTAGATTACTTGAAGAACAATTCAGAAAAAATGTTCAAAGTAATGTAGAAAGCCCAAATTCAGTTACGGGCCACATTCATACAATGTTGAAAGAAAATAAAAGGTTAAAAGAATTCCCCTTAGTTGCCCCACTAACGGCTCACCAATCAAAAAATATCTAAGCCGCTTAATCTTGGAACCACAGCCACCCCTTCTGCTCAGCCTCGTAATCTTCTCAACAGCTTTCCTTCCCATGTTTGTATCGTATTGTTTTCCTTGGTCACCCTTTTTCTTTTTTTGCCTCAGGGTTGTCATTTTTTAAGTCTCCTTTCCTCCTTAAGCTTTAGTCTCTCCACTCCCGGCACTCCTTATTATCGTGAACTAGGCTCCCCTTTTAAATACTCTTTATTCTCCCTTTATTGTCTACTATCCTATACCTTTTATGACCTGCATTTTCATTTGAATCCTTATCTACGGCCTGAGGGTCTGTGAAACTTGATACGACTTTACGAATTGTTGGGGTTCAATTGGTTACACTTCTCCTGTTTTGAGCCTTTGTCTTTCGCCTTCATCATGCGGCGCGGTCTCTTAATCTTCATCCTCGTCAATCTCCTCATCCTCTCATTGCTCGTCCGCAGTGTCTCAACGCTTCTGGCACTACTATTCGAAGATGCTGCTGCCGACGCTATACACCGCGCAGAGCTGCCCTCGCCGAATTCCAGCCTGATCGAGCACCGCCCCCAGATTATTCCAAAAATCATCCACCAAACATACAAGAATGAGACTATTCCAGAGGTCTGGGTAGAAGCCCAACAGAGTTGCATTGACTTGCACCCGGATTATGAATATATTGTCCGTCCATAGCTCCCCCATTCGATCTGTTTATTTCAACGTTCCTAACGTGTCATTAGCTCTGGACAAACGAGAAGTCGCGAGACTTTATCGCCGCCGAATACCCCTGGTTCTTGGACACCTTCGATGGCTACAGTTATCCTATTCAGCGCGCGGATACTATTCGATACTTCGTTCTCGCGCACTTCGGTGGTACATACATTGACCTCGACGACGTAAGCATACCTCCGAATGACCATGGTGTTTCGTTTCTAACGTCAACAGGGCTGCAACCGTCGCTTGGATCCTCTCAACGCTTATCCCGCCTGGGTACGCCGCACTGCACCCACCGGTATCTCCAACGACGCCATGGGTTCCGTACCACAACACCCATTCTTCCTCCGTACGATCGAAGTGCTGCAACAGTACGATCGCCACTGGCTCCTCCCATACATCACGGTCATGTACTCGACTGGACCGCTGTTCTTGTCTGTCATCTGGAAAGAGTACATGCGCGAAATGCCGAGCGAGGCTGGGCGCGTGCGCATCCTCATGCAGGATGAGTACAACAAGTTCTCTTGGAGCTTCTTCACCCACCACCGGGGTAACAGCTGGCACGGAAAGGATGCGCGTTTGATCTTCTGGGTAAGTGACACAATGAGTCTTGGTATCGAAATCTTGGAACAATGCTAACATCTCGCAGATGGGCCAGCACTGGGTCTTCCTCACGGTCTGCGGCTTCCTCCTCGCTGGAGTCGTTGGATTCTGCCTTTGGTGGAGCTACGGACGTGTCATGCTCCTGGGCGCCAAGTACCGCTACCGCTACTCCAAAGTGCCAAACATCATCAACCCGTCGCGACTTTCCTCGTCGCCAACACGACGCTCGCGACTCTCCGTCCCGACGCTCCTCCGCCGCGTCAGCTTCAAAGAAGATGAAGAGTCAGGTGGGGTCACCGAGACCTCGTACGAACTCGGACGTCGCGATGACTAGAGATCTAGAGATTGACTTCTCGACTCGCAACTTCGCCATTTTGCAGCTTGTGTATTTGTCTGTAACGATACGGCCCCGGACATGATCTCTGCATCACCATTTATTGTACAAATTTTGCTCTTTCTGTGTTTAGGAGCGCATTATGCATGGTGTCTCAATCCCGTGGACGGGATCCTGGATTGAATGCTCACCTGGAGCAATTGGGTTTGCTTTTGGACATGTGTGAAGACCAGTGTCTGTGCCTTGGTCTTATTTCACTGTCCCCTATTTTTATTATTTTTTGTCTATTGATTTGTAAACAAGCTAGATTTCGCTTCTTGGGAGACAGTGAAATTTTATGGACATGCCCTCTATGCACTCGGACCAGATATCTCCGTGGAGAAATGATGAATCAATAATGCCTTTCAAATAATCCATGTATAAAATCTGAAATAGAGAACTAGAGTTATAGTCTGTGCAATCAACCCAGTCTGAGAATTTGATACGTTAACCCCAAAGAGCACCTGATCCTGAAACCCTAATTTCTCCCTCCAATGACAAGCCTGTGCCTTGCATCGACAAGCTTTCCAAATAGCCCTATCAAATTTAGGCCTTTGGTCTTTTTACAAATAGTATGAGTATATGTATGTAGCTATAGCATGTTTTCTAAGTAAATAGGTCGTTGATTGTTGGCATTTTCCCTTGATATTGGCCTCTGCCGTCATCTAACATACCTCAGTCCACGTCTAGCATTCTCCGCGTCGAGCCTACAATGTACATACTATTCTTACCTTTGCCTCCCCTTTGTATGTCCCAGCAGCCTTGGACAATGCAAGCCCTTGTTTCACACACTTTCTACCTCTTATAAACATGGGCGAGGACTTATAAAGATGATCTGCTTGCTGCTCTCTAGATCCAGCACATAACCAAGATCCCTTTCTATACTATCCAACTATAACATTCAATCTCGATTCTTGATTTCTACATGATATAGTTACCCGTAACTGATCACCCATTTTTACATACTATACCTACTCTATCCACCATCTACAAAATGCACCTCCAAACCCTTCTCCTCTCCCTAACCCTAACCTTCACCATCCAAACAACCGCGACACCGATCCCATTCTCCCTCTTCACCCGCACCGCTGCCCTAACAGAATCTCAACTCATCGCAATCGCCCCAACATCCAAATCCTGCTCCGACGCACCAGCAAAAGGCGAATGCGCCACAGCAAACCAAGCCGCAAAGTACACCACCGAAGCTTTCGACACTTATAAAGTAACCTCGAAAGCTGAGCAAGCAGCCATAATCAGCATAATGGCTTTCGAAAGTGGTGATTTCAAGTATAATAAGAATCATTTCCCCGGTGTTGCCGGACAGGGCAGTATGTAACCCTAACTCTTACCCATCCAACATCCACATTTTATATACATGCATGCTAACCATATTTTTATCTTCCAGCACGCAATATGCAATCCCCATCCTACAACAAAAAATACGCCTCCTCCCTGCCAGACCTGAAAGACAAACTCCCTAGCGTCAGCAACAACCCGGCAGATCTACTCGATCTCCTGCGCAACGACCCTGCTACAGACTTTGGTTCTGCTGCTTGGTTCCTTACTACGCAATGCTCGAAGGAAGTGCGGGCTGCGCTTGCTGATGGCTCGGAGACGGGGTGGCAGCGGTTTATCTCGGATTGTGTAGGGACTTCTGTTACTGATGAGCGGAAGGAGTATTGGGAGAGGGCTGTCAAGGCTATTGGGGTTTAGATTTTCAATGATTTGGTCGAGGTTTATTCTTATGTGTTTTGATCTGGTTTGCTGTGTTCTTGGAGCTGGTTCTTCGATGTTGGCGTTGACTACTGTGTTTGCCAATTTGGATATTTGATATTTAATGATTTATGGATTATGGGATTAGATTTATGGTATAGAATAGCAATAAAGTTTAATTCAAAAGACCCGATCTCATTGCGTTTCGTTTCATAGCCAGATCGCACCGCTCTATAATGGGTACTGTGTAATCAATAGACAATGCTGTATATCCATCTCATCTCATTCATAACATAATTTTATATTTATATCTAAACCATTGCCCAGACCCCTTACAAAACACCCTTAGTGCTAACAACATCACCGGCACCGACATCACCCGCAACCCTACGCTTGCAAGCATTGCGTATGGCAACAGCAAGCGCCTTGAACGCACTCTCCGCGCGGTGGTGGTCATTATCACCATAAGTGCAACCAACATGCAAAGTAACGCCCGCCGCCTGCGCAAAGCTCTGCAGACCATGAGTGATCATCTCAGTGCTCAAATCACCGATCTTCTCGCGGCGGAAGCCCAAGTTAATGACCGCCCACGGCCGGCTTGAGAGATCAATCACAGCCCATGAGAGAGCCTCGTCAAGAGGCGCATCGCCACGACCGAATCGTTCGAGAGATTGCCGTGCGCCCAGGGCCGCTGTGAAGGCTTCGCCGAGTGCGAGGAAGGTGTCTTCTGTTGTGTGGTGGTCGTCGACTGGGTGGTATTAGCAATGACATTCCTTATATGTTTATTATAATATGTGTATAATGGTTAAGCGGAACTCACTGTATAAATCACCCTTTGCGCGAATTGCAAGACTCATCCCGCCGTGCTTGGCAAGCGCGTGCAGCATGTGGTCTAGGAACCCGATGCCTGTGCTGATGGTGATTTGCTGAGTCGGGGTGAATTGAGTGGCATGGCCGGCATCTTTGGGTGGCACAATGCCTGTCTTGGAGGCTTCGGCTTCTTTGGGGTCTGTTGGGGCGGGGAAGTGGGTTGAGGGTTCGTAGGGTGGGAGGACGCCGCCGTCTAGGGAGAGGGAGATTTGGATTTTGGTCTCGTTGGTGGACCGGGAGATGGTCGCGGTACGTGCGGCGAGAGTCATTTTGAATTTAGGAGTTGGTAGAGGTCAAGTTGACAGGGAATTGAATGAAATCGGTGACTTTGAGATGATTGCGATAATCGGATCTCTTTTTTGTTTGACTCGTCCGCTGGAGAATCATTGATCCGCTTTTTAGAGTATGGGGGAAATACATTTGAGATCGTAAGGTGAACAGTTTCTAAGACACTGGCTGGTCCCGGCTTGTATCCTTGACATCCTTGATATTTGATATTGTCTTTGACACTGCCATTGTCTGAAACACACATCTTCCCTTGGGTATTGTCTTTTACTTCGTTTATCGTCTCGCCGAACTCGGCTTCGATAAGAACTGACATCAAATCCCGAGGTCTCAATCCCGAGTTCTAGAATTCCTTTCCCGAGTTAGGCTGTTGCCTCTTGTTCACCACACACTCACTGTAAATACCAGGATGCCAGCACCATCCAACAAGACGGGCGGCATTGAACCCCCGGAGGAAATCTCCTGGATAGCCGCCCAGGGCTTCATGACCGGCGTGTTCCGCGTAAGCAACCGGACCTCTTCCTAAAGCCCTAGTGCAATCGCTAATATCCTCCAGTTTGGCTCTGTATCCATTTTGGCTCATATGATTCTTTCCTTACCCCACCCCTTCGTCTTCTCCGCGCCAAGTCCGCCCGCGTATCCCGCGACACAACCCCGTCCACGCCCATCCATCTTCTCCCGCGATTACCTCCGCTCACGACTCTTCCACCGTCCCCTGGAGGGTTTCTCAAGCTGGATCTCCCCGCAGTCCCGTATCTACCGCGGTCTAACGCCGCAATTCAAGGTCTTCCTGCAAGTTGCGGTGATGACTTTGGGTGGTTGTATCTGGCAAGAGAAACGCGTGACGGAATACATCGAGCTAGTTCGACGGATTAAACGCGCGGAGCGAGTGGAGGCTGAAAGGGCGGAGGGTAATCGCCGATAAAGAGCTTCAAGAGACATCGCCACTTGTTTTTTTGCGCCGACAAAAGCTTGAGCTTGGAGCATGACCATTTGCACCGGACACAATACACCTACTTTGTTGGAACCTCCGGATCAGCTGAATCTCATTTCCCAGTCATTTCCCAACCCTGCAAGGCCTCGCAGAATTGAGGCGAATACTTTGTAACTGCGTTCATCAATCGCTGATCCTGAAACTCCGTCATCGATGACGCCAAGTTCCTGGGGATATTCCCCCTGGTTGCCAGGATGATCTATTATGATCTCCTTTTTTGCGTGGGCCCGAGACATCAGTTACCCCTACGGAACCTACGGAAGCAGCAACATCGTGGAGTGTCGTAGACGCCGATCATATTTTGGGGGTGGATCCCAGGATTGAACCTATGATGTGTTGTTAATTGCAGTGTAGATCGTATAGGGGCATATGGTAGCTTCTAGGCTTATAAAGAACGGAGGATGATACATGCTCCGTATACCGAAGATGGTTACCGAAGAGAAGTCTAAATTAGTTTCTAATCCTTATACGGAGTAACCCTTAAGCTATATCGACGCTATCAAGTTTAGTGCGCCTCCTACGTGGTACTTATGTATGTGTAGAGATATAACGTGGGTCTTCGGTTTCTCACTATTTGGGTGTAAATAAGCGGGCATATCAAATAGATTATTTAATAGCTTAAAATACAAGCAAGTTTAAGCGCTAAAGAAGAATGTAAATTTAAAAAAATAATTAAATTAAGCCCAAAGAATAGAAAAGAACAAGAAAAAAAATTTAACTCAGCTGAAACATCTCTTGATCGTTACAGTTGGACTGCATCCGTCCATTTCTCTATTCTCATTCCTCCTTTTCCTCTCTCTCTCTCTCTCTCTCTCCCCTCCCCCCGATTGAGGGTTATCCCTGCGAATTTACACTGTTTTCATTTCATTTCCGCATTCAATCAGATCCCCTCATCTGATTAAGGAAGACCTATCAAATCACGGACTTAATTCGCTTGATACTGATATTGTGGATTCCCCCCTTCCGCAACCATCACTTTCGCATTGTTGACAAGGCCGCGGGAGCTATCCTAGATATAATCACTGGTCCTACATTGACCGGAAGATTTTTCCTGGCTTTTTGGCAATTGCTAATTGTTTCTCATGGCGCTGTGACAGTCTGCAGTATGTGCATTTCCCCTCATTCTTTCTCCGCTTCATGCTTTCCATATTGCCTGCCATGACGTATCAAGCTAATTGATCTAGTACGAACGACGTTGAGGTCGTCAATGAGATATTGCTTTCTCAGTACACTCGCGCCGCTACTCTTCCACACGCAATTTCCTCTTCTGTGCCACTAGTCCCTCTCCCCAACCCGACATGGCTGAAATCATCGGCAAACGACAACGAAGAAAGAGCCTGAGCGTGTTCAGTCCATCCCTCACAATATCGACTCCCCTCCGGCCTCCACTCCATGACCGAACACCCTCGGATGATAACTTGACCCGAGACAAGAAAACCCGACGGAATTCTGGCTTCTTCGGCCGCTCTCACAGTCCCAATAGAGGGTCCGATGGATCGAATAACCGTCGCCCTGGGACAGCAGGCTCCGACACCGCCGGCTGGTCAGCAACCACACCCGTCATTGAAACCCCTCGCCCACCACGGAGGAAGTCGCTGCAGAAAAAGCGAACCTCGGTGTTTGGATCTCTGAGGTCATTGCACTCATGGGAGGATGATGAACCTCTGAGTGCCTCCGTTGGTTCGGTGGCGGATGAGCAAACCATGGCCAGTCCCCGAAATGGGATCTGGTCATCTGCAATCCTCCACTACGGGGAAGTGCAGACGACTGGAGGCATGTGGAGGAAAAAAAGTCAATATTTGGTCCTGACGGATACGCACCTCATTCGATTTAAGAACCAGGGAAAAGCCGCCGATGTCTTTGGTTCTATCCCCGCTTCTTATGCCCGAGCTCCGGCTTCCCATCGACAATCAGTGGCTTCAGTCAGTTCTCTGCAGGACGTGCAACTAATAGCTACTGGAGATTCGTCCGCCGGAATCCCATTAAACAGCATAATTGCGGTCTACATGCTGGAGGATGCACGATTGTCCCCATCGGTTGAAGTGGCCTATCTCGATGAGCGCACACACAAAGCTACATTGGTTCAAATGCAGACATCTGATCTGCAAGAATTGAATCTTTGGATGGTGGGCATTCGCCAAGCCGCCCAAATGGCTAGAGCAAATTGTCCGATGCCGTTTAGCGGGGGATCGATTGAGTACGTAACTCGTATGCTGGAACACGAGCGAGATTACGACCCGGAGGTGTTCCGCATGTTCCGGGTCATTCAAATCGCCTCCAGCAAGTCAATCACCCGCTCTTCCTCTGATGACCTGACCAAACTGTCGCCCACGGGCTGCTATCTTGCTATTGGTGCACACAAGCTTCATCTGCTGCCCATGCAGAAGACAACCAATCGATCATCGGTCGTATCCCTGTCAGATTGGGAAGCCGGTACTTCATTTGGTCTGATGAACCTGACTGGTTTGTCGATGGAGTACGGTGACGATAGCCTGCATCTGACCTTCAGGGTTCCTCTCAAGAAATCGTTCAATGTTTTCTTGGCCTCTGTTCATTCTGTTGAAGTCGCTTGCTGGATCCGACAACATACTGAATATCTCCGTCCATTGTGGATAAGACAGCCGTATGAGTTTGTTGTTCCAAAAGAACTGCAAAATGACGACAACTTCCCGCCTGTTGCTTTAGATGAAGATTTTGGATGCTTCGACCGAACCCTCGTCGCCTACTCCGCCAGTTATGACATCGACACGTCAAATATTCGGTACACAATCGACCAGGAATGCGAGGATGCTCCATGCTTCCGTCTCTTGAAGCCTGCTTCCCCCAAGACCCCGCGGTACACCGCTCTAGAACTCATTGCGGTCATGCGCACACTTCGCTACAATGAATTCTTCCGGTCAATTTCATTCCGCGGTATCAACCTTGATGCATTGCAGGGCGTTCGTGATGTTCACGGAGTGGATCCCGACGTCCATCTGGACCGAGGAGGTGCCTCCGTGCACATACCAGGCCAGGAGAATTTGACTGTTCTCTCGCAAGAGGTGCGCGCTTTAGCTCTGAAGAGCAAATGGCTGCGCCGACTCGACTTCTCTTACTGCCTTACAAGAATACCGACACCAACTCTCGACAAGGGTACTCGTGATCCAGGCTGTGGGATTCCAGAAGCGATATTCCCCGTGTGCCGCCGAGAATTGACCAGCGTGGACTGGGTTGTGCTCAACGGCATCAAGCTGGGTGAGTCTGATCTGGACTATCTTGTCGATGCGGCTTCGCAAAGACGTAGTCACCTGCGAGCTCTGGAGGTCGGGGACTGTGGATTATCCGTGCATGATCTAGACCTTCTTCTGTCGACTATCGTCGCACAAGAGTCAACACTCGAAGCGATCAACATCTCAGGCGTTCAGGGCCGATTGAATCCCGATGTACTCCAACAATACATTGGCTACTTTGGACAAATCCGCAAAATCAACTTATCTCGCATCTCACGGACATCCGGCACCGATCCGCTCATCACGGCTGAAATGCTGTTCAACTGGCGACTCGAAGAGCTGGCTCTCAGTCGGACGGCTTTGAACCGCGAGTCCGTAGATGCCATTGCTACTTACCTGGCTAGCGATCGTTCTCGCAACCTTCGTGTGATTCGTCTTGATCAATGTGGTCTGACCGGAGAAGACGTGGCTATGTTTATGCACTCGATGTCCGTTGGACCTGATTCCCCACGTAGTCTCCATCTGCATGTCAATGAGAACCGCCTTGACAATGGCTGCTCTCATATTTTCAATGCTATTGCGAAGAATCAAACCCCCTCGCATCTGTCAATGCGCATGATTGATTTCAAGAAAGAAGACCATTTCCGTCAAATGGTGGATTCACTTCGGAAGAACAGCACCCTCAAGTTCCTAGATATTTCGAAGGCTTCCCTCCCATATGATGCTAGCCCTGAGACCTGCCGATCGTTGCAGGTGATGCTCGAGGAGAATGAGACTCTTGAGGCTTTGGACATTAGCGGTGACAATGCGCATCTTGATGTTGCACGCTTCGGCATTGGCCTCAATCTTGCGCTGACTGGCCTGAAGAAAAACAAGTCTCTAAAGGTCCTGAGAATTGAGCACCAGAAACTCGGTCTTCAAGGTGCGAATACGCTTGCCTCTGTCTTGGAGGAGAATGATTCGCTGCGTGAAGTACATTGTGAAAACAATGATATTAATCTGCAATCATTTACGGTGTTGGTCAACGGCCTCCGGTGCAACCGCTCCCTTCTCACTCTCTCCTGCATGGGCCGGGATCGAACCATGTCACTGGATAAAGTACGCCGAGAGGTTGATAATGTTCGATGGGAGTCTGGCAACAGCAACCAAACTTCCACCGCAAACTCGGTCCGTCGCTCTCTGTATGCAGCGATGAGCGTTGGCCAAGGGGGTCAAGGGCACAGATTGAGCAAAGCACCGCCGCCTAGCGTCGCTTCGGCCTTGGAAAATTCTCCATTCGCCAACCACAACGTTGAACTAGTCTTGCGGTCTCTGAATGATAGATGGGATTCGGAAGTCGCCCGACTTCATCGATACCTCCGCCGCAACTACAACATCGCCCATGGGATTGAGGAAATTGATGATGATGCTTCCAGCGATGGACGACCGGGGACAGCAGCGAGCCTGGGCACGATGCTTGACAATCTCAAATTTGACGTGTCCGTGTCTGCAGATGAGGTCCGAGCATCGTCACTGCCAGACGAGTCTCCTGCTGCCATCCGACTTTCAGAGGCATCCGACACCCTGTCCCAGTCCTCTTCGAACATCGAGCCCACCCCCTCCAACCAAAACGCCTTCCATCCGATACCCGCCGCCCTCATACCGCTCTTCCTGCACAATTCGTTCCATCCGGTCATGGTTCTTCAACCTCAGCTTCTCGCCTGGCTATCCCGGTTCCAGCTGTGCCCCCAGCAGTCCAGAAGGCCGAGAGCGTCCGCAGCGCGCGCAGTTCTTCCAGCAACGCCTCAATAGGCGCCGGCAGTACGCGGAGCGCCTACGGCGTCGCCTCGTCAACCCTAAGAGGCTTCCTCAGCGGCACCGCGCTGAGGGAACGTCGCCGTGCGGATGGAGTGCGCTCCACGCATGTGTATGTCAACAGTGACAAGCCGCCTCGGCTAGACTGGGCACCACCAAAGCTTGACTTGGGAGAGCTCCAGTAGCCTTCCTTACCTCCATCAAACTATCCCCCTCTTCTACCTTGTACAGCATCCTCCACACCTCACCCCAACACGAAACGAAGCCTAGCTCTTGCAGTACATATATACGACGAACCAGCTTTCGATTGCACACCCCTGCCTTCTTCTTCTTCTCCCTGTGAATCATATTCCTATCTTATTAACTCATAACTTATCAACCCAACCTCCATCCAATTCCCATTTCTTGAAACCGGCCAGTCAGCACTGATACCCTGGCGTTCCAATTTCTTTTTACAGAGACACCGCATTCTCCAGGCGTTCCATACTCATTAACTACTCATTTTCAATTACATATCCCAACATCTCTTACCAGCGCAATCGATATCCTCCTATCCGTTTGATCGTGCCTGTTTTTCTTTTTGACTCTCTTGCTCTTATTGGAAGGTTTCGTCCTCATTTATTTTGCGGTTTAATGGCTTGTGTGCATTAATGTTTATTGGGGCTGGGGCTTTGGGCTATTTGCTATTCATTGTGGTGGTTTTTTTGCGCTTGTTCTTTGCTTTGACTTGAATACTGTTTGGATAGACATGAAAACACCATTGTTCCTTTCCATTTGATCTAGTCTTGAGACTTTGTAGTTTAAGCGTACCTGGAGAGTTGCATGATGGTATAAAATATAAACATGATAAGTTGTACATCGTTGAACACCCAAAATATGTAACCAACCAAAACCCTAGAACGCATCCAGTCCAACTATGTAATGAAACAACGCCACGAAATGTATACCCAAACTATCTCAATATACAGTACAGGGAAAATGCGAGAGAGGAATTAATCTAATACTTTACAACAGGGATTCCAATCTCATCCCCCAATCCTCCATCTCCGCCCCAAGGCTTAAACATCCATATCACAAGAATCCTTATAAACAAGAATCCCACGGTCACGGTCAATCTTATTCAAACGCTTCCGGAAAGCACGTCCTTTCTCAGATAGCCTTTGCAAATTTGCGAAGAAGTCATTCGAATGATCTTGCACGTTCTTTCTTAGAACAAGATTGCGACGCTTCTTGATCGCCTGTAGAGTATGATTGCCCTGAACCACATCAATCTCGTCGAGCTCATAATCAATCGTCCATTTGTCAGACTGGGTAAAGTGTCCCGGCCGCTCCACTCGAACCCCGTTCACTTTGTTGGTTATGACGAGTGTCATAGCGAGTAGGTTCTCGTCGTAATCGGCGGATAATTCGGGGTTGGGCACGAATTTGGGCTTTCGTTTGGGCTTGGATCCCGCCTTGGAGTCTGGGCTGAGGCCGGGGAGCTCGCTCGTGGTATCGTGTTCTGGCTCGGCGCTTTGCTCGACAGTGCTGTCGGCCGGGTCTATTGGGAAGAGGGCGTCGGCCAGGGAATCGCCGATGGATTTCGCTTCGGTCTTCTTATCTGCTTCGGTCTTGTCTGCTTCGGCTTCGGTATTCTCTTTTGGAGATACGGGTTTGGATTCGGCTGATTCCGTCATCTCGCAGTTTTCGAACCGATCCGGGTAGAAGAGGCGTTCCGTGATGGCATCGACTTGGGCTTGGTTCTTTGACTGGATGGCGTCGATTTGTTCCTCCGTCACGGGCTGGGCAATGATGTGCATGAAGGGAGTGGAACCATTGCAGGTCTCAAAGTGGAAACGCAGGGACTGCTTGGGGTATTTTGCCGTTGCCTTGTCCAAAATCTTCTCCCACAGGCCGAGACTCAGTTCGAATTCTGTGTCTCCGAGTTCTGTGTTGGACGTGCCATGTAAAGCCTCATCCATCTCTTCGAGGGTGATATATTGGAAACCAAAAATGCGTTCGGTGTTGTGATACGCGACAAAGATGCCGTCCATGCGACCCACGCGTACCTGCAGGGAATACTTAAGGAATGCGGCGCGGATCATGTCGAAGTATTCGCGTTCGTAAGACTCCCACTTGCCAAAGCGGCGTCTGATCTCGTAGCCCATTCCGCGCTGGTGCTCCGCGGGTTCCATGCGGATCGAAACTACCGCACGTGTTTTCAAGTCGAACATGCCAGTACCTGGCAGTCTGGGGTCGTAGGCGTCAAGTTGCGATCGCATGAGGAATTTGCCTATGGTACTGTAGTGGTATGACTCCGGAACGCTTGCTTCTTCCTCGGCGGTGATCTTGTTCGCATCGCTGCGGCGGTAGCGCTCAAACTTTTCCTTTGGCAGCGTGAGTTGTTTCTCCATTGACTTGCCCAGGTGCATAAGGATGTTAGCCGTGTCGTATTCCTTGTCGGCATCAATGGCGTAGATATCCTCCTTCTCATTATAACGGAGGAACATGGCAGTTGGTGCTCGAAGGAGACGGGTGAAGGAGCGTAGAGGATCTCCGTAACTCTGAGTAAGTTTGGAAGTGTCGACAGGCCGCCACGCGGAGAGAAGATAATGGAAATGAGAGAGAACCGAAGTCATGCTCGACGACGAGCCATAGTACTTCTTCTCATGTTTTTTGGTCATTTCGCAAGCCGTCACATCTTTAGAGGAGGTGACGTACGGCTTCAAGGTATCAAAGTCGAATTCCGACACGGGCATGATCTGGTCTAGGTAGGGGTCGAAATTGTAGACAAGAGACCGAGGGTCGCGCAGCTGGTAGACACCGGGGCTGTTTGCTCTTAGTATATCGATCAATAATAGGGTAACCTCAACAACTCACTTGAAAAGCACTCGATCGAGACCAAAGGCGACGCGTGGGACAGGAGGCATGGGGGTACGCACCTCTTGAGTATAAAATTAGCCCAAGTTCAACAGATTTATGCCAAAGCTCGAAACTCACCTTTCAATTGCAGGCTCTTGTCTTTTGAGTTAAGAGACCCAGTGTCCCTAGATGTAACGTGACCCTCAAGGAAAGGAAGAGATTGACTCCTATCCTCGGAAAGCCACACATCCTCCATCACCTTCTCTTCCTTTTCCTCCTTCTCCTCTTTCTCGACCTTGGGTGATGGCTCATTTGGACTTGCAACACCGTTCTCGGAGCTAGTTTCCAATATTTGGGCCACCACATTACTGGACTTCAATTTGAGCGTCTTCTTGGGTTCACTGACCGCTGACGTATCTTCTGGACCGTCTGTTGCAATCTCGGCTTCGAGTTGGCTTTCTTTCTCCTTTTCCTTCGACGTTTTAGCCTCATGTTTGGCATTAGCCAACCATTTTTCTGCCTTGAATTTGGCCTTTCTTTCCCGTCGGGCTTCCAATTCTGTTGCAATCGTGTTCTGTTGCAAGGCCTTGATTTTTTCTGCTTCCACCCGTGCTGCCTCTGACGGGGTCGCCTCTGACAGTGCGGCCTCCAGCGGTGCTGCTTCTTGCTCGGTTGTTTTGGCCCGCGCAATTTCTAACTCCACTGCTTCCTTTAGTGACATTTCTCTGTTGGCTAGCATTGCCTGCTTGAACTTGTTGAATAACTCGTGATGCCTGTATTTGTAATTCTTCCGTTGGACTTTATTCATCTGAGCCCATGCAGCAGCAGTGAGTACTCTCGGTGAGTTAGGCTGCCTCGAAGATTTCTGGGGTGTGGAAGAAGCGCCATCTTTTGTCTCTGGAATCTGACTCTATAGCACACTCTGTCAGGACTTGTTCTCGCGTTGTACTTTGAAATGGAAGACATACATTGGGCGGCAATGGCGCTGGAGGTTCGATCGACGCGTCAAGTAAATTGACTTCCGGCTTCGTTTCACCTGAATCGGTACGGAGAGCAGATATGCGATGAAACTGGCGCAAACCGAGTGTACCAGGGCGCGCTAGACAGGAGAGACAAACATGTCGGCTTGAACGGCCTGAGACAGACCGCAAAGAGGTCCGAAGCATTCAGGTCAACGGTCGAGGAATAATCTGGGGATGGGTATAAACGTAGTCTCCCAAATGTACTTCGAGACGACAATTCAAGAATTCAACAAAGCCGTCAATAAGCCACCGGGGCGAATTGCCTCTCCGGGTTTTTTTTCTGCCGGAAGATTGGAGTCACCGCTTCGTTATCTCGGTGCCTGAGGCAATATATATCAGAAAATATAGTCCAGAGTACGGAGTAATGGGATATTGGTTTTTTTATATGCTTCATATATCAATTGAGGATGTGTAGAGTGTTATCAAACTATATATGTATATACAAAATCAATGTTCTTCAAGACTTATATAGAGTATTGCAATTGCAATCCTAATCCTACAATCTTATCCAGTATGATACAAGACACATAAAATCATAAACACTTAAGTCAATTCAATTCAATCAAATTTATACAAATACAAATATATTTCAGGCCTTTATCATAAGATACTGGCCGAGATCGCAGGGCTGGATTTCTAGGGTCGGAGAAACACCCAGCCGGAGGGCAGAAAAAAAGGTGAATAAAGTTTAACATCTTTGGACTCTTCATTCTCGCATACAAGCTGTTTCAATTTGCTTATAAGGTCTCCGTGAGGTAAGTAAGCTGTCGATTTTCTTATTATCAAATCTTTTTCAAATCGTTCACCTCCATCCCATTGCTCTATGACTCATTTTCCTTGAGGAGGGGCACTACCTACATACCCCGCGGGAATTTCCTACGTACTTGCTAACACCACCAAAGTCGAGACCCAGCTCCAACCATGGCCTCCGAACAATTGCGCATTCTCATTGTTGGCAATGGTGGCCGTGAGCATGCTTTCGCCTGGAAGCTGAGCGAGTCCCCCTTGGTCGACATCATCTATGTTGCTCCCGGAAACGGTGGCACAGGCCGGGGCAACAGCAAGATCACCAATGCCAATATCAAGGGTGACGATTACCCCGGCCTCGTGGCATTCGCACAGAAGAACCAGGTGAACCTCGTGGTGCCAGGCCCCGAAGCACCTCTCGTTGATGGCATCCAGGGTTATTTCCAGGCTGGTGAGTCACATGCCATTTTCTGTTTTTTTTTTTTTTTTTGGTCTTATTTTTTTTCTCCTGTTGTTTACGCCAATTGGTTTGAATGATTCTAACAATGTCTCTTGAAAATAGTCGGAATTCGATGCTTCGGTCCGTCCAAGGCTGCTGCCCGCATGGAGGGCTCCAAGACCTTCTCCAAGGACTTCATGCAGCGTCACCAGATCCCCACCGCTGAATTCGGCAACTTCTCTGACTACGAGTCCGCACGTCAATACCTTGACTCTGTATCGCACAATGTGGTCATCAAGGCCGATGGCCTGGCTGGTGGTAAGGGTGTCATCATGCCCACTACCAAAGAGGAGGCCCACAAGGCCTTGAAGGAAATGATGGTGGACCACCAGTTCGGCAAGGCTGGTGACGAGGTCGTGATCGAGGAGTGCTTGGAGGGTGATGAGCTGAGTATCCTCACTTTCAGTGACGGTTATACCATCCGCTCGCTTCCTCCAGCGCAAGACCACAAGCGCATCTTCGATGGCGACCAAGGCCCCAACACCGGTGGCATGGGCTGCTACGCGCCTACCCGCATTGCGCCGAAGGAGGTTGTGGATGAGATTGACCGGACCATCATTCAGCCTTCCGTTGACGGAATGCGAAAGGACGGTACGTTTTTTTAATAAAATATACATGCCCAAAGCATGTTGCTAATCCTGTCCAGGCTTCCCCTTTGTTGGTATCTTGTTCACTGGTCTCATGATGACCAAGAATGGACCCAAGGTCCTTGAGTACAATGTCCGCGGTGGAGACCCAGAGACCCAGACTCTGCTGCCCCTGCTCAGCAAGGACACCGATCTTGCACAGATAATGGTGGCCTGTGCTGACCACTGGCTGGACGGTGTCTCAATCAAGATCGAGCCCAAATTCTCCACCACCGTCATTGCTGTTGCTGGCGGCTACCCCAACGCCTATGCCAAGGGCAAGACCATCACTCTGGCCCCCGAGCCTGCTGGAACCCTCATCTTCCACGCTGGTACAACTTTGTCCGGCAACGAGTTGCAAACCTCTGGAGGCCGCGTAATCGCCTCCACGGCCACCGCCTCAACCCTTGAGGAGGCCGTTGCTAAGAGTTACGAAGGAATCAAGACCATCAGCTTTGAGGACATGTTCTACCGCAAGGACATTGCCCACCGCGCGTTCCGCCAGACCGCCAGCACCTCGCTCACCTACGCCCAAGCCGGTGTCTCCATCGACGCCGGCAACGAGCTCGTCAACCAGATCAAGAGCTCTGTCCGCCGTACCAAGCGCCCCGGCACTGACGCCGTCATCGGTGGCTTCGGTGGTCTCTTCTCCCTGCCCGCTGCCAACTCCGCGTACCACCCTCACTCCCCAACCCTAATTGGAGCCATTGATGGTGTCGGCACCAAGCTCAAGATCGCCCACTCAATCGGCATCCATGACACCGTCGGTATCGATCTTGTCGCCATGAACGTCAACGATCTCGTCGTCCAAGGTGCCGAGCCCCTCTTCTTCCTGGACTGCTACTCCTGCGGTCACCTTGACGTGCCCACCGCTGCAGCCTTCGTTCATGGTGTTGCCGAGGGCTGTGTCCAAGCTGGCTGTGCCCTGATCGGCGGTGAGACCGCCGAGATGCCCGGCCTCTTCGTCGACGACTCCTACGATGCCGTCGGTGCCGCCGTCGGCGCTATTAACACCACGGGTGACAACGCTCGTGCCATCCTCCCGCACACAGAAAACATGCGCGCTGGCGATGTTCTTCTCGCGCTCGGCTCGTCCGGCCCCCACTCGAACGGCTACTCTCTCGTCCGTAAGATCGTCGAGCGTGCCGGCCTGAGCTACACCGACCCCGCACCTTTCTCCATGCCCGGTCTCGACGCCGGCGTCTCCGTCGGCCGTGCCCTCCTCACCCCGACCCGCATCTACGTCAAGTCCATCCTCAGCGCACTGAACACCCACGGTGCTGCCATCAAGGGTCTTGCTCACATCACCGGCGGTGGTCTCACTGAGAACATCCCCCGCATGCTCCCCGACTCCCTCACTGCTCAGGTTGACGTCAGCACCTGGGCCCAGCCTTCTGTCTTCACTTGGCTCCAGCGTGCCGGTAACGTCTCCTCTGTTGAGATGGCTCGTGCCTTCAACTGTGGTGTTGGTATGATCATTGCCGTCGACCCCGCCTCCGAGGCCGCTATCCGTCAGACCTTCGAGGCTGCTGGTGAGTCTGTTTACCGCGTTGGTGAGCTGCGTGCTCGGGGCGAGGGCGAAGAGGGCTGTGTCCTGTCTGGACTTGAGTCTTGGTCTTCGTAATTTTTACGACCTTGACTTGAAAATTTTGATGTTGGTGATGTTGATGCGTGATGCTTTATATATGGATGGAGAAAATGATTTGCCTGGGTTATCTATCTTATAGATCTTTTTTTGTCACTGTTACTTTTTCTGGTTTCTTCGTATTCCCCGTCTTTCTTTGCTTGGGGCCCATCATAATATAGGGCTTTTGGATGCGTCCCGAACTAATGCCGGTTTTTCTACATGATGCATGATGCATGAAATTATATATACTGTTTTAAAAGAATTCTATTGATGTATATGTTAGATGTGTGCTGTAATTCTGAGTTGATACTCCGATCCTTGTTTCTGTCCAACTTCGCACTCCTGACCCTTCGCAGGGAAGCTACTCAATGTACTCATCACCTCTTCCTATCCCTCTCACTTTTACTTCACTCTGCTCTCACTGAACCCTCTTTCCAAACAACCTTCCCCTACCATCACTCACTCTCATTTAAACATTCTCCTAGATCCCTTTAACATCCCTCTTCTCGACTACTCCTACCCTCCTGTTTGCCGCCCCTACTCCGTCCTCTTCGACCTATACCATCACGACAAAACTGATTCGAACTCAATCGCGGCAAGGACAGCACCAATATACTCTGTTCCCAGTGTATATTTTGCTTGATTCGACCCTCGATAAGGTGACGTGTGACGATTGTGGACGAGGTAATCACAACCCGTCGTGATGAAATCCGAGAGCCACCCGGACGAGACGGCCAAGATGCCCCTCAGAGTACCGGGTCCTGGAAGACGGTCGACATCGGCTATTTCACCCCAGACCCTACGTCAGATACACACGTCCGCACCTTTAGGGGAACCACGCACTACATGAATGTCTACGCCTTCATTAACCAGCTTAAGGCTCTTGTCCCATTGAAATCCGAGGAAGGTGTCCGCGCAAATCTGCCTTCATGCCTGTGAGAAGCAGCCGCCCGGTGGTACCGCGCGGAACTGTCGGACGAAGAGAGACAGGATTTAGGTGTTCGCTCACTACAACTTGGCTGGTACGCCACCCTCGAGAAACGATTCAAGCCACGAACCACGGAGGCAATTGTCAAGGTAATGGCCCCGACATTTATCTACTCCTGGCGTGATGTACGCGCTGGACTCAGCGTCACTGAATGGGCACAGAACATGCTGAGGGAAGCCCGGCTTACTTTGTCCATCGAGAAGTACCCAGGTTTCCTAGTTGTCAAAATGAAGAGTTCCGGAATATGCTCAATGTCTTATCCTATTTTCTTCCTCTGTGTATATATATCTAGTCTTTACTAAATTAAATGGATTTAATACTGACATGGTTCTGTATACATAGGCATCTACACAATCAAGGCTAGCAACCTTGGGAATAATCAGGTTATATAAGGATCCTATTCTCCTCCAAGACTACGAATCGCTGATTGTAATGACGAGCATGTCCCTGCTGATAATCAAGCCATGTACTTCGAGAATAACTAGAGCAAACGGTAAAGAAGAAGACTTTAACTCAAGGGCTGACGTACGATATTAGATCTAGTGGCCCTAAGAATTGACGAAGTAGAAGTGAAGGACTTATAAATTCAAAGTTGCTGACTATATATGAGTGCTTCCTATTCCAGTTTGTTCATTTAGTGCCTAGGATACCTATGGAATGATTGAGTGATAGAAATGATATATATCGGTTATGGTAAAGACTTAATATGGATAAGGTCAAGACAAATGATGTTCTTTAAAAAGCCAGAGTGTAATGCGCAGAAGACATTCTAACAAGAAGCATTAGGTTTATCGACAGGTTTCTAGGAGAATACAAGACAGCAGTGGAAGATTTGAAGTCAAAGTCACGTTAAAAACTACGGCAAAGGCGGGCAATTTAGTTGACAACACAAGGGGCTAACACAAAGGCAGACGCCGAAGACGTTGAGAGAAAAGAAAAGCGCATCTTAAGCCCTATAGCCAAACCAACTCCATATACATCCTCGCCCTACAGGTAGACCATTGTCGCCGTAGCGCCAGAGACCCGTCCAGGCAAAACAATCAGAGGTGGACGAGGCAACGGATTCGAATGAATGAAAAAAAAAGAGAACTGTAAAGATAATAAAATGTTTCAAAGCAGAGATGGTTGGATAGAGAGATCGAGATAAAGAGTAAGGTAATGAGTAACAAAAAGAAAACGACCGACTCTATTCCACTAAAATCGAGATTCCATTTTCAGGCTATCCGCTTGATAATGCGAGTCCAACAACGCTTGCAATCCACCAGTGCCTCCATCCTGCTTTTTGATACACCAGGAAAGTACGAGCGAATACGAGTAGAAAAGTGCTGCAAGAAGCTTAGAAGCACTTGCGGTGAACGATGGAAGGACCGCTCTCGTCGTACTCCTGCTTGGAGATCCACATCTGCTGGAAGGTCGACAGGGAGGCCAGGATGGATCCACCGATCCAGACGGAGTACTTGCGCTCGGGGGGAGCGATGATCTTGACCTTCATGGAAGAAGGAGCAAGAGCAGTGATCTCCTTCTGCATACGGTCGGAGATACCGGGGTACATAGTGGTACCACCAGACTAGAAAAAAAAGAGGTACACGTTAGTAGGGGATCTTGTGCAAGTTCAACTCTAGGGGCTTTTCTTACCATGACAATGTTGCCGTACAGATCCTTACGGACATCAACATCACACTTCATGATGGAGTTGAAGGTGGTGACGTGGATACCGCCAGACTCAAGGCCAAGAACGTTTGGCTGGAACAGAGCCTCGGGGGCACGGAAGCGCTCGTTACCAATAGTGATGACCTGTCCATCGGGAAGCTCGTAGGACTTCTCGAGGCTGGAGCTCTGGGAAGCGGTCTGGATCTCCTGCTCGAAGTCGAGAGCGACGTAGCAAAGCTTCTCCTTGATGTCACGGACAATTTCACGCTCGGCGGTGGTGGAGAAAGTGTAACCACGCTCAGCGAGGATCTTCATCAGGTAATCGGTCAAATCACGGCCAGCCATGTCGACACGCGAGATAGCGTGGGGCAGAGAGAAACCCTCGTAGATGGGGACAACGTGGGTGACACCGTCACCGGAGTCGAGAACGATACCAGTGGTACGACCGGAGGCGTACAGGGACAGAACGGCCTGGATGGAGACGTAGAAAGCGGGTGCGTTGAAGGTCTCGAACACGATCTGGGTCATCTTCTCACGGTTGGACTTGGGGTTGATAGGAGCTTCGGTCAAGAGAATGGGGTGCTCTTCGGGGGCAACGCGGAGCTCGTTGTAGAAGGTGTGGTGCCAGATCTTCTCCATGTCATCCCAGTTGGTAACAACACCGTGCTCAATGGGGTAACGGAGCGTGAGGATACCACGCTTGGACTGTGCCTCATCACCAACGTAGGAGTCCTTCTGACCCATACCAATCATGATACTGCGCCCATGTTAGTATTATTTTTCCTTTCATTGCGGATCAAGTTGGCTGTATATTCCATATACAGCTAAAAATGAGCCAAAAAAAAGGGGGGATTATTTACCCATGGTGACGGGGACGACCGACAATGGAGGCTATCGAATTTTGTTAGTTATTTTATCCTCATATTCAAGGCTACTCCCAAGCGAAGAGGGGAAAAGCCATCCGACGCAAGGGTTGGTGGGATGGCGGCCTTTGCAAGGGAGGGGTGTCATATTCTGTGGGGTTGAACTTACGGAAGACAGCTCGTGGTGCGTCGTCACCGGCGAAACCGGCCTTACACATACCCGAACTACATCGCAAATCATCAGTATCATAGTTCTTGTAGACTTGGGAGCGCCGTCTGGCAGTTGTGGAGGGATGTGGAAAGCCATTGGGATGGATTCCATCTGCGGTCGTGGCGGATTAGGGGTGGCGACGACCGCGACCGTGCTGGTTTGACGACCAGGCCCAAACACAAGCCAGAAGCTCCGGGGGAGAAAGCGTAGCACATACCCATTGTCGATGACGAGAGCAGCAACTTCTTCTATAATGAGATATACAGGTTAGTTTCTCATTCGCAAGATTCGAAGCTGGGTAGGGGGGGGGGCAGCTTCCGGGGAAGCTGCTGATGTGGCCACATCAAGAATAACGTACCCTCCATTGTGACAGATTAAACAAGGAACCTAGGGGAGAAGGGAAAAAAGAAAAGAAAGATGGAATGAGGTTAGAGGGGCGGATATAGTTGGGATTAGGGGAGAAGGGAAGGAGGAAGAGAGTGAGAGAGAAGAGTGGAGAGGGGTTTGTGATGGCTGGGATTGTGCGCTGCCTGAGGCCTTCTCTTTTTACCCCCTCTGATCTACAAATTTCGGGGTACTTTATTTTTTTATATATAAATGAGAATAAGGCAGAACTATTTTCAATATGAATTTCTCGTCTTTTGATTCCTTCAATCTTGTCTACCTAAAGCATTGCGTGGACAATCTTGGGGGGCCTGTCAGATCCTTCTGGGGGGGGGGAACACGTACCTTGACCGGGTTAGTTATTTTAGTGACTTGTATTACAACGATTACAACAGCAAAGCATCCAGTCCAACTCAAGGCTACTGGATTCCCTGAGGCCAGTGGCGTGTTCTAAGTATAGGACATACCGGACCCAGACTTCACTTGGGGTAGACCCAAGGTTGTTGGAAAGTGGATAAGTACGGGATAATACGGCTATCTGAGAGTCTCGGATTGCCTGAGTTGTCTGTTACCGCCATTTCCTTTCCCTTTGAAGAGAAAAAAAAAAGCCTGGGTGAGGCGGTAAGGTGCCACGTGATATGGGGAGGAAGTACACTCGTTTTTCTATTCACCCCTGACTTTGACTCCTATTTTATATCTCCTGATTTTACAAAATGAAATTGCGTCAGCCCACTTTGACCATATCTGAGAATGCCATTTGACCTCTATCGGTAACAAAAAAAGCTGAACTTTCAGCCCCTTGGAATATATCTTGGCATTCAACTTTGATAACCGGGTTCTGGAACATTCGAAGGTTACATATGTACTTTCATCTGAAAAGCCATGACCTTGTCATGATATATCACCAGCACGAGGGCCCGATTATTCCTATCACTATCGAATTCACGCCGTCGTCGGTTGTTTAGTCTAGATTTCCAGTCTGAGATGGCTTAGGCCCACCGAGCTATCCGCTCAACGGTTCCACGCGTTTGAAAATCACACACACCCATTAGGAGCTTTCATTCGAGCCGAAACAAAGCTTGATACCATTCTTTTAGATCTTCCTATCTTGAGGGTTACTATGAAGGGATTGACCTGAAACCGAATATGCATTACGTGGGCCAAGACTGAAAACAGTTCGTAACTCAACAATTTGGGATGAAGATCACTCGGCTTCATAATATACCCTCCTATGCCAGTATACACAAATGCACAACACTACTTTACCACTTCTTAAAGAAAGCGTACATTCCATATTGTAGTCTATGATGAGTTCAGTTCCTTTTTTTTTTTCCACGATTTTGGACATGGTCACATGATCGAACCCGCTGGTCGCCGCGCGAATCACCCAGAGCCCTCCCCGAAACGTCAGATTATGTCAGCGGGGTTTTTTCCAGTAGAAAAGTATTGGGAGAAGATCGCGTTTGCAACAATACTGTGTGATACACAGTAAATCAATTTGTGACCGACACAGACTTTCTTCATACCATCCTCTTCTTTAGCCTTCCCCCAGAACCAATACCTACACCCGCCAGCACAATTACCCCGCCAGCCCACCATGGACCCCGAAATGAACAAGCTCCTCAAATGGAGTGTCGCCAACTCCCAGGCATCTGCAGGTGCCGATGGCGAGGGCAGCGCCCCTAATCTCCCGGCAGCTGCCTCAAACCTGACCCCGCAGATGGTCAACACACTCTTTGGTGGCCCTTCCGATGCCGACCTGATGCGGGCTGCGATGGAGGTCGTGCACGACAACGAGTCCGACCTGGAGAACAAGTTGATTGCATTCGACAACTTCGAGCAGATGATTGAGGGAATTGACAATGCGAACAACCTCGTCCCGCTCAATCTATGGAAGCCGCTTGTCGAGCTCCTCAAGCACGATGAGGCTGAGATCAGACGCTACGCGGCCTGGTGTGTGGGAACAGCTGTGCAGAATAACCCGAAGGCACAGGAACAGGTATGGAAAGACCCCAATTGATCTACCAAGCATGATAATTATTGACATATCCATCAGCTCGTCCTCCTGAACGAAATTCCTACCCTCGTCACCCTCGCCACGACAGATTCCAACCCCGCAGCCCGCAAGAAGGCCGTTTACGCCATCTCCTCCGCAGTCCGTAACCACCAGCCTGCCTTGGATGCACTGAACAAGAGCCTCCCAGAGGGCTATCCCACCGACAAGACCGACGCCGCCGACATGGACGGCATTGATGCCATCATTGATAAGCTGCGGTCCCACCCGGTCGACGCCTCTGCATGAAAAGGGTCCAGCTGTGACTGGACTGTAAGAGTTAAGATACCCAAAGATACAGAGGCAGCAAGATACCCACTAAATGCGAGTTCATCCCCTGGGACTGGCTGTGTGTCGTGCCAAGGGTTGGCGCTCACAGTGCGACAGGCAACTAAGATGTTACTGTAACCGCTTTGAGCGCTGTGATGACGACGCTAGGCTTCACTGCTGGTAAATGCCGGCGATCATTTGACGTGCAGATACCCGAAATGGATCTGCGTTGGTTTCTGGTTACTTGGTTGCCCGAGGGTTGCATCGGCATGATCAACCAACTTGAATTTTTGTGGCATAAGCATATATTTCGATTATCATACCCAGGGATTTTGTCCTACCATAAATGCAATCACGAATTTCGACTGTCAATGTCCATCTCCAGATACCTGGATCCATCCATGTATCTACTTGGATGCCTATGCTGCCTAATTTGTGCCGTTTGGTTGCTGTAATAGTACAGCTCAAATAACCCAATCAATACATACTATACCGTAGATGATTGATGAGAGATCTCAAGAGAAGCAGATATCAATTCGCTACAGATTAGAGCTCATGTTGCCGTTGGTTGATGATATGCATAGATATATCGGAACAACATTTCTCCACCCAGACATCGTCATTAGACTCCAGCTCTCACCAGCAACATCCCCTCAATCAAGATCCCATCCCCACACATCCCAAAAATGGACAGCTCAAGCAACCGACTCTTCCGCTTCTCCAAGCCTGAGTGGCTGAATAACTCTGCCGTCCGCAATGGCGGCGTCTACGTCGCAGGCGCGCTGGTAAGCATCCGATCCATCTCCACCTCCACCCTCCGGGGTCGCTCGTCGCGATAATCAACTCCAAAGCAAAGTGAAATAGAATTGAATCATTTACCTTCCTCAAATAAATACAAACCAGAATAATCCAAAGCTAACAGCCCCTCTTACCATAGTTCGCAGCAGGCTTCTTCTTCCTAATCGACGTCGCCTCATTCTCGCGCAGCCCGCGCAACGGCTCAGACGTGCATATCAAATTTGTCGACTGGATCCCGGGTATCTGCTCTGCACTCGGAATGCTGGTTATCAACTCGATTGAAAAGAGCCGGCTGCAGGCTGATAGCTTTAGTTACAGCGGGAGTGGGGTTGCGTGGAAGGCGAGATTTGTGCTGTTTTTGGGCTTTGCGCTGCTTGCTGGTGGGCTGGCTGGGAGTGTGGTATGTATATGTTTTTTTCCTACTACGTATACCTGTGGAGAGGGTGTGGGTGGTATTCGGGGGCTTTGCTGACTCTCGCTTCTTCGTAGACGGTTATGGTCCTCAAGTACCTCATCAAGGATTATCCTATCCAGACGCTCTACTTTGGAATTGCGAATATTGTGGCGAACGGCCTTGTTATGCTCAGGTACGTGTCTTATCTGATTTGATCTCATTCGATTTGAAGTCGTACTTTCATACTAACATTATTATTCTAGCTCGATCGTTCTCTGGGTCTCTCAGAACATCGAAGATGACTACACTTACAATCTTGCACTGTAAGGCGGGGTATTTCAATCTATAACTTGTCTTTCTGTATTCTACTCGATCTTCTTGGTGTGATGACTTTTTGCCGGGATGCATGATATGCCTCCGCATCTTTGGCTGGGATTGGCGCTTTAGCATGAATTCATTTGCATTTCTCTTACCTTTCACGTTGTCTCAAATTAAGAGTACTTATTATGACGGTCTTTGAAATATCTAGAATGTCATTGTTAGAGTTAGACATTATTGAGAAAAGTATCATTGCAACTATGCATAAAAAAAAAGAGGGCCCTAAGCCGCCCTTTGAACGCCCAAGCCCAGATATGCATTCATAAAATCGTAAAAACCACCATTTCCCACACTGCCTTAAGTCCCTTCAGTGATCCTCGCAGAACAACCTCAGTAACTCATCAATACAAGTCATAGCTTTCTCCTTCTCCAAGACCAAAGGTGCCAACTCCGGCGTCTGCTTCAAATACTTGCGGAGCGCAAAAGCAGCAGCTTTATACGTCGCATGGTACATAGCCTTGAACTCATCATCATCCGCAGTGGTACCCGGCGCAGGCGTTTCCGGACGTAAAGCTTCCGGCGCCGGCGTCATACCCGATACATCAGCTTCAGGCTCCAATCCAGCCCCACCTGGCGGTTTGCTTATGGACGCAGAGCGCATATTCGGATTTGCACGGTGGAATCCATACAGGCGCATACAGGTCAAGATCGTGCGTGTGATGAGATTCTTATTCTCCGCAATCACAGTATCGGGATCCTTAGCCGGCGAGCCTGGTGTAGACACCGGTTTCTCCTCTGAGAACGAAAGAGACGACGGGCCTTGGCTCTGCGACATCTGTGACCCACGACGCAGACTAGAATCTAAGAATGGGTTCGGCGTTGGAGCACGCTTCTGCGGATCGGCGTTGAGGCCTGGTGTTGCGCGGCCGCGCACGCTACCTGGGCGATGTAGGCCTGCCCCGATAGAGACGGATCGGGAACGGTGCGAGACGATCCGGTCGAGAGATGGGAGGGAGGGAGCATCTTCTTCAGGCTCGCGCTTGATGCGAAGTGTTTGCAGATTCTGTGATGAGGAAAGAGGTCGTGAAGGTGCCATTAGTTGTGAGACCGCTTCGCCGCCTCGCTGGCGGACGCGGCGGTGGTGCTGCGCGGCTACTTCGAAGAGTGTTGCTACCCTTTTGCGTTTGGGGCTGGGAGAGCTTATGTCTGGTAGGAACTCCGCGCAGCGCGGATTGGCGATGGGTTGGTCTGGGTTGGAGGGTGGCGGAGATGGGTAGGCTTGGGCCTGGGTGAGTCGTGAAGTTGATAGTGGTGCAGCATAGATTCTGAGTTCGTAGGGAGCACGTTGTGGTGTATTGCCGTGGCCTGGGATCTCGGAGGGGGATGAATGCGGCGGGGTGGGTGGGCGTGTACATGATGCTGCGCTGGATAGCACGCCGTAGACTAATAGGCTTGTTGGGCTTGCGTTGCCTGATTTGGTGTTGCCTTCGACGCTGACCAGCAGACCGACTGGGCATTGTAACGATTGCTGGAGTGTTGGATCTTCTTCATTTAGCCAGAGGGCGCCTGTTAGCTTCCTCTGAAGCCATTTTGATGTCCCCGCGTGGGATGTGTGTAGCTCGAGGTTAGGACCGGCTCGTGCATGCAGTGGGATGAGCGCTGGATTGACGAAGCTGCAGATATTGAGTTGGGACTCTTTGGATAGCTCGGACTGCCAGTAGGAATTCGGATCGACCAACCGAATCTCTTGTAAAGTGGTCAGCGAAGAATAAGATGCGATACGCGTGGGGTTTACCTTCTAACTTGGAGTCCGAGTTGAGAGGAATGGATCCTGTCCAGACATTCATCTTGTTACCTGGATCCCGGAAAGATGTTTCATGTGTTCAGCATGGTGATATCAATTTTGTATAGTTGTGTTGTTTCTAAACTGATCTGCTGCTATCTCCGAATCTCTCAGACGCGCCGAGTCCGCGCGCGGTCACGTGGACCATTTCATAGATCATACGAAAATTATCAGTTGGAAGGGAATAATTGTGAACAATTTCAAAAACAAGGTAGGTTTACATTCCTCGATTTTCAGAAGAATTTTCTATATCCATTGGGTTATAGTACACCTAGAGTAGCACAGCCAGGTGTTGGAGCCATCGCCATTTAAAGTGAGGCACACCCCCGCACCAAATCACTCATACAAAGCATATCAAGCATACGCTGAAATCAAAAGAAACAGTAGAAAAACAGATATCATCATGAAGGCCGGATGCCGCGAGGCCAACTGGCCTACAGTATAGGTATACTAGTCCTTGGCAACCCCGCCTTATCCAGTCTGGGCGATCAGAACTCTTCCTGTTCCTGGAAGAACATTGAGAAGCTAATAATGGTGCCATAGATCAAAAGGCCACCGAAAATAGACATGATCATCGCTGGAATCTCGATTGCGCCGCTGTGGGCGAGGACGATAGGAAGTGCTAAGGGAGAGGTCAGTTGAATATTGATCAATGGTGCAATGGGCCAACTAATATAGACAGATTGTAGTCTAGACATCAAGAGCCGACCATTCGGGGAATGATTTGTCCCACAAGAGGGGGTATTGTTGACGGAACCAACGACGTACCGATACCAGTAAGAACCAAAAATCCGGTCATGAACCGTCCAAAGTCCATCGCGGAGTTGCTCGAGCTGTCCATGAAATCATCTGGGTTTGCGCATCGTTGGCAGATCCAGTTGGGGAGCGGCGCAACAACATAGATGCCGACCACCAGCAACGGCCAGTACCGGTGCCATAGCGCGGAAGAGAGAATAACGAGGAGGAATCCAATTGCGAGAACCTGCTCAGATGTTAGTGTATATTTAGAAGCCAGGCAAACGTGGAAAGGAAACATACAAAGGAGAGCGCGATGATGGTCTTGAGTCCAGCGGCCATGATTGCGGAGACGCCGAAGCCCGTTCGATGAGACTAAAGGTGGGAGGGGTAGGAGTTGTTGGACTGGGTGAAACCAGGAGACAATATCAAGAGCAGATCAAAAATTACTGCCCCATTGGCCGAGTGCAGGATATCAAAGAGGGACAGTACAGCGATAAGCTGGAGATGAGCTCGAGAATGAGTGACGTTGGCGCCTGAAGGTCACTGGATATTGTGGCCTCAGGCACCAACAGCTCATGCTTCACACCGCGTCACTTTACTGCCTGCTCCAGCTCCCCCATTCTCCCTCCATCACCGGATTATCCCTCGGATTCTTGAGTCGCTGTTCCTGAATCTTTATTTATCAACAATAATCCACTTTCTCTGTTTGCTTTGATATCCATTCAACCCTTTCCGCTACGATGTTCAGAAACAATTACGACAACGATGCCGTCACCTTGTAAGACCAGGTACCCGACCTCCCTCGGATTCATCAGATGCTAACTCGAAGGATCTCAGCTCTCCACAGGGTCGGATATTTCAAGTGGAATATGCACAGGAAGCAGTGAAGCAAGGATCCGTCGTCGTGGGATTGGTGAATAAGACACATGCCGTGCTGGTTGGACTCAAGGTTCGCAGACCTACAACAGAAAACGAACAGGTCAACCCGTCAAAACTAACATTTGAATGCCCTCTAGCGCAATGCAGAAGAGCTCTCCTCGTACCAGAAGAAGATCATCGAGATCGACTCGCACATGGCGATCGCCATCGCCGGCCTTGCATCAGACGCCCGCGTCCTCTCAAACTTCATGAAGCAGCAGTCCCTCGGATCGAAGATGACCTACGGCCGGCCCATTCCCCTGGATCGAATCGTTGCCCAGATCGGCGACCGCGCGCAGACCAACACCCAGCAGTACGGGAAACGGCCGTACGGTGTGGGTCTGTTGGTTGCCGGTGTTGACGAGGCTGGCCCGCATCTGTTCGAGTTCCAGCCCTCTGGGCTGACACACGAGATGCTTGCTTGTGCCATCGGTGCCCGTTCGCAGATGGCGCGTACGTATTTGGAGCGAAACCTCGACAAGTTCGAAGACTGCAGTCGCGACGAGCTGATCCAGCATGGGCTGAGCGCGCTAAAGGAAACGCTGTCTCAGGATAAGGAGCTTACGGTGGACAATACTTCTGTTGGTGTTGTCGGTGTGACTAATGGCAAGAAGGAGAGCTTCAAGCTGTACGAGGGCCAGGACACGGCTGCGCTGCTTGAGGTGCTGGAGCAGCGTGAGTCCGCTGGTGCGGAGGGCGAGTCCATGGAGGTTGATTCATAATTGTTTGATTTGGTTTAATGATTCGCATAGACATGAAATCCTGATTATGCTTTGTCTTGTGTTTGCGTCCAAGAACCTCAGTTATTCAATCATCAATTCACAAGGCCCCTCTAACGAAGTAATCTACTTGTGCATATTCATATGTCCACTGAAATTTTCCACCACCGAAACCCAAAAAAACCCCGAAACAAACCCCGAAACTAACGGGGCGATATTGATATCCAAACGCCCCATTGTTTGATGATCAAACAGAGCAACTTCACTCTTCTCCCCAGTTCAACTGCATCCGCCCATTACTGACTTGATAAGCCAGCAACTTCGGCCAGACCTCGGAAACCTCCTTGGCCTCTGCAAGAATCTCCCCATTGCTAGCACTGATATATCCCTCCTTCACAGCATTGCGCACCCAAGCCAACAACCCATCCCAGTACCCATTGATATTCAACAACACAACACCAACCTTATGAATCCCCAACTGATTCCACGTCGTCATCTCCATGACCTCCTCAATAGTTCCAAACCCACCAGCCAGCGAAACAAACCCAGACCCAGGCCCACCTTCGAGGACCTTCTCTGCCATCATACGCTTGCGCGTATGCATATCGGCGACGATGGTTGTAACGCCGTACTCCGACTCGGGGATTCCATTAGCATCAGAAGCATCGATAACCCGCTCGGCGGCTTTGCCAGGTCCTTCCGCACTGGACTGGCCTTCGTGGTGGTCGCGCATGGCGCCGACGGTTGCAATTTTGACTAGTGCGCGTGGGATGATGCCGTGTACGGCTTTTGGGCCCGAGAGCGAGACCAGCGCGCGCGCTACTTCGCCCATCAGGCCCGTTGTGCCACCGCCGTAGACTAATTGCACATTGTGTTTATGGAATTCTTCGGCGAGGGTTCGGGCCGCTTCCATATGTACTGGGCTGTTTCCTGGCACGGAGCCGCAGCTGTGGACCCGAGGGGGTTTTGTTAGTTTAATGTTTCAAGGTAGTAAGGGGTATATGCAACATCTGGGGTCTGGGAGTCATATACGCCAGATTAGACGATATGGTGTTGTGACCTCGAAAGTGCCCAGGTGGCGGTGAGGGGTATGACTCACAATACACAGATAACGGCTGGTTTGGTCTCCGAGTATGCCATTTTGATATATAATTCGAGTTTGAGTGTACAAAGAAAGAGGGTTTGAAGGGGGTTTGAGCAGAGACTGAAGAGAAGATGCTCGCGAGAGGGAAGGGACTAAACAACCCAGATCCCCCACACCGATAAGAGATAGCGAAGTATAACGTCAGGGTCCAATCGAGGTGCTTTTTATGTGATGTAGCTAATATTTTACAACTCTTGTAAACGTAACCAAAGAAAAACCACAAGACTCATCATCCAGACCATACCCATGTATTGAATTCCGGGGCCGAAGGGGAATTCGCAAGGATATCGAAGATTGTAATCTTTTGCTGGCTTGGAATTGACGATGTTGAGATCATCTGGGCTAGCGGATCCGTTAATGACATGAAGTTGGGATCTGCGCTCTGCAGAAGTAGGATGTTGTGTTGTTTTTTTTGTCCTTCCATGTTTTGTTATAGACTAGATCTGGACTATCTTAAGAAGTTTTTAATAGCGAATTTGAGTGTTGCAATGAGTCTGACGTTTTAAATAAGAGCAGGATATTATGACATGTGTTACTAGAAGCCACCGACTTTAACAGGAAGTTAATATCATTATCAAGAGAGATCCTAATGCCTTGAGTGGGATTCCCAAGCTCACCTGCTACAAAGACGAGAAGTGCTGGAAATACGCATATCGTAGCATCCAGACCAACATTGCGATTACGACGCCAGAGCTTGTGCTATGGAATGCTCCGAATCCCCGGACTATATCTCGAAGGATGTCCCGGATCGCTCGCTATACGCTCAAAGTAAGCCGTTCACTTCGTGACTCTATATCTTGTAGAAGAATGAACCTAACGAGAAATAAGAATACCCCAACCGACCTCATATCTCTTGATAACAATTGCTCTAGTTACAACACAAACCACAGCTCCACCGATAGCAATCCTCAAACTAATCCAACTACTCGGGTAAAGAAAAATAACACAACTGTTTTTGCAAGACGTGGGCAGTTATTTTCCAATAAAAGAAAAGAGCTGGGCTGACCAGTTCACCTGCACAATCACCAGAGATGACAAGGCTTAGAGCTGATGAATCCGAGCCTAGAACTAATTACTCCATCCCTGAGACTGGAGCTTCTGGTTCTCTTCCTTCGTATCTTCTAGCCCTAACGGTGATAACTCCTCTTGTGAAGTGATGTGTCAAGCCGTGAGTACGCATGCGTTCTCGGCAGATTATTCAGATACTAACTTGCTGGTTCTATAGCTGCCGAGTTACGCCATATCTCACCACACACATGCGTTGGAAGTGGTTCGAATGTCCTAGTATAAGCTTGCTCCATGGCTACTTTTACACTGCTATCCCACTGCCGTCTACAACAACCGCAGAGCTACAGTGGTTTAGGATATTACAAGTCAAAACTTAACATCAGGCCAAGATATATGTAAAACTCAGCTGATAGTCAGCTCCTAGATACCAACAGAGTAGTCCCCGTAAATGCTATGCCCAATCCCCCAAACGCCCAGAGATGCAACCAAAAAAGGGTATCAAAAAAGCAACTCAGCTGACGATCCGGCTCTTCTTCTTCTTCGCCTTATCACCGGCGGAGCTAGGCGGCGAATTACTCTTCTCGGAAGCCTTGCCAGGGGTCTCGACGCGGACCTGCGGCGTCGAAGCCCTAACAGGCAGGGCAGAAGGCGTACCAGTCGCCGCCGAATTAGCAGCTATTTTTGGCGCAGCTTTAGCAGCCGAACCGATAGTTTCGCCGCCAGTCCGTGATAGGATGAACGAGCCTGGTTCGCCGACGAGGGGGCTCTCGTCCATGAATTCGTCGCCGTAGCGCGTGAGCAGGCTGAATGATTCAGCTAGACTGCGCGTATCTTGGAAGCTTGAGCCTGTGTTTGATCCGCCCAAGCTTGATTTGCTGGCTGTTTGGGAGGATTCAGTGGTTGCGAAAGATACATCTGGCATGGGTGTTGCTTCTTTGCTCTGTGAGGTTTGGTTGGTGGTTCCGGCAGTTTCTTTGCTGCGGACTCCGGGTGGCAAGTAGGTGTGTCCATGGGAGGCGGTAAATGTTGGTAATGTTGCGGCGGATTTCATGAGCTGGGTTAGGGACGTGACGGCCGATAGCTGTAGGGAAAAGATTCATTAGAATGCTTGTCTCGGAGCGGTTGGTGGATTCCGAGCGAATACATACAATTCGGTTGCCCACTACACTCGCAACTGAAGGAGCCATGTAGATGCAGTCGCCGACAATGAAGTACGTAGATATCACGGTCACCTCGTCGTCCATGCCGCTTCTTTTCCGTCGGTTCTGCTTGCGGATCACCCAGATGTTGGACGGCTCGTGGGCGAAGCGATTGTCTGTCTGTGCAGCTGCTTGGAGGGGGTCATATGACACGACAAACTCCAGCCCCTGCATTGTTTTCAGTCGGGCTTCGAACGCTTCGCGCGTCTCGACGAAATGACGGAAGGCATCGTTGTAGTTGGCTTGGATGGCTAACGAGGCGTTGTTGGAGGTCGAATCAAAGAAAGGGGATTCGGCAAAGTAAAACAGAACTAATTGACCAGAAAATTAATATTAGGTCTAGGTGTGGTAAGGTGTGCCACTCACTGTTGTTGGAATGAAGGAAACCCCCCATCATCTGGACGTGCGGGGGAGACCGCCAGAGGATCTCCTCCATTGAGGCATCTTGGTTCGCCATTTGCGATTTTGGAATAGACCGAGTCACCTCCGGTCTATCGAAGCTCGTGGCGAGCTTTTTTTATTAAATTGCGAAAGAGGTTTAATGAAAAGAAAGACGCAGCTCAGAAGTTGAAGCTGCGGAGAAAATGATGTTTGTTTTGTTTGCAACTTGACAGTACAACCTGTATGACGACGGGACCCTATTCAGTTGAAAGAGTGGTGAATATTTGCATTTCGAATTTATATGATTATTTAACAAAGATTGTAGACAAAATACAAGGTGATGAGAGAATATCAAAAAGCCAACCGAAACGCCAACGCTGTATGTTGAATCGAATCTCTATCCCAACGCATAGATCCGAATGTTGAAAGCAAGGAAAAGCGTGGATCATGATGCGACCAGGCACAACTGTCATAATGACCAACAACAAAACACTGCACCGAGTAGTTAAGACGTCGTAGCCGATTTCTCGCCTGCTTCAAGCGGCGAGAAGACGTTGCAAACTACACGCAGTTTAGTCAACATCTCATCCCATTCGCCCTCCGCTGTGCTGAGTGTGGTAATAGCACCCCCGGCGCCAATTCGCCAGGTCTGCTGCTTATTCTCGGTATAGTCTCGACCACCATAACAAGTGAATGCCGAGCGGATCAAAACCGAGAAGCTTCCACCGCCGCCAAGGTCCAGGAAACCCATCACACCAGAGTAAATGCTACGCTTGCGATTCTCAATCGTGCGAAGATGCATGCAAGAGCGTTCCTTGGGTGCACCAGTCATGGAACCTGGCGGGAGGCACCGCTGGAGGGTAGTCAAACCGTGGACGGACATGTTTGGGGTATTCAGCTGAGACATATGTCGTACGGCGAAACCAGGGTGGTTGGGGCGGATCTTGCCCTTAATATGAGTGATCATTGAGTAGACTCGGCCGTAGTCTGCGACTTCGAGCAGTTTCTCAACATGGACGCCGCCTGATCCGCAGATGCCGTACAGATCGTGCCGGATCAAATCCGCAATCATCAGGTTCTCGGCCATCTCTTTCGTGGAGCCAAGGATTTCACGGGCCTTCTCCATAGTCATTCCCGGTGATTTTCGGACTGTGCCTTTCATTGGCTTCATCTCCACTGTCGACTCACGGTCCCAGTTGAGGAAACACTCTGGGCTGCTGCTCGCGATCTTCGTGTCTCCCAAATCTGCAAAGGCGCTGAATGCAGCTGGGTTGTATATTTTGAGTCGCTTATACAGTTTCCAGGGAAACATCAAACGGTCAGATTCTACTTCTGGAACTGGCAAAGTGATTGACGTCTCAGAGGTTAGACATAGCTCATAAGATTCACCAGCTTCCAGCTCCGCTTGGCATGATTCGATTTGCCGTTTGTATTCCTTTTCCTCGGGGAATCTAATTTTGCTTTCCCGGAGAATTGAATCCAAGCCCATATCCACAGATGTATCATTGCCGCTGTTCGAGAAGCCTTGCAGCAGCTGCAGTGTCTCATTAAGCCAACCCGCATCATCATCGCGAGTAGATTGAATAACAATGGTGCCAGTGGAATTGTCAACCACGATACTTCTTTCACACCACAGAAGGTTGACATCAGGTGGATCCGCAAAGGAAGGATTAGAAGAAGATTCCCCGGTGCTGGGGGGCCTTGGTGACTCGGAAGCCTGCGTATGGCCTGGGTGGGGAAGACAAGTGAGGCCAAGTTCATAAGAGAGATAACCCAGGAAGCCACCCCAGAATGGCACCTGAGAGTTTCCTGAGTCCACTTTCTTCATTTCCATCAAATACCGTAAGGCATCCCACAACTGAGCAACGGTAAGATAACTTTCAACCTCTTTGTAGTCGCCATCCAGCTGGAGCAATCGAAGTTTATGTGTCTCAACATTGTATTCGAACCTCCATGAACCAGGACTCGGCACCGAAGCGATGTTGTATTGGCCATTGGATTGGAAAAGAACCGCCGGCGAACCTGGTTTGTTGAACAGCTCACTTATAAGCTCTGCAGTCAATTCAGGCTGTTTAAGGGACCGAGAAGCCGAAATTTTCGAAGTCGACTGGCTCCAGTTGAGCATTTCATAAGCAGCATCAGGGAATGGACTGGGGGCTGTTAGGGGGCTGATGACTGTGTTGGGAAGGGAACAATATCCCCCGCGTCCAACAATCTTGTTGTACCCAAGAGCCATTCTCCACCAATTTCGGAGAAGTGCCTGGCACGCATTGATTTCTGATTTGCAGGACTCCGGGTGGAACTGAACACCCCAGAACGGCTTCTTGAGATGGCGAACTGCCATTGGTATCTGTGTTTTGGCGCGATCCTGTAGAGACAACCAAGCCAAATATTCTAAATTGGTGGATGTTGAAGAAGCCGAGTTGGCATAGAGTGAGTGGTAAAGCGTCACCTCTACCTCTGGTAGATGTTCAAAGATATCCTTTGCTAACGTGGAGATCTTGTGAATCTGGCCATGAATCGGGTACGGGAGCCGCTCGATAGGAACGCCGTTATGAAGGCAAAGACTTTGAAACCCAAGACAGATACCAAAAACGGGAAGGAGATCTGAGTCATGAAGATTCCAAATGTCTCTCATGATACCGACATCGGTGGACACATTTGGATCTCCTGGTCCTGGTCCAAGAACGACAGCTTCATAGTGCTGTAGAAACTCGTTCATATTGGAACCTGGCCATTCTGAGTCGATGGTCATGACTGTGACCTTGACTCCCAGTGTCTCCTCCAGCATGGCAACAACATTGTAGGAAAATGAGTCATAGGCGTCAACATACAGAACACTCTTAGTCGAAGAGCTGGGATCAAGTCGTGGCACTGTGCTTTCCCTGTCTAGGGCATCCCAATCACCTAGCATTGGTGCCATTTTGATGTTTGAAGTTGATGGTGGGGTTTATATTAGGCTTGATTGGTCGAAGAATTCCACACCCGTAATGAACTTTGAGATCAAACAAAACCCAAGTGATCAAGGCTCATCTGCAAAGCAGGAGCTTCGATTCTTAATCTCGAGACCCAGACCTCGGGAGAGTTCGCCGCTTATCTGATGGAGTGAGATTGGAGTGTAGCAGCTCAGAACATGCCCCAATGAAGAAGGTAAAAATAGCTTTGGAATTATAGCTTTCAAAGTCCAATTTCCATGCAGAGAAACTAACAATGCATTGTCGTTGACGCAAGGAAAATTTAAGGTTGGCGAGAGAAAAAGATCGAAAGCGGGTACCGACGGAACTTTCACCGATGTGGCAATGGGACGTTTTTGATATTGAACTACGGAATACCTTTTTACGAGAATAACATCTACATTATTTAACTTGAAGTCATTGAATAGTAAAATGTCGGTGAGAAGCATGTAATGTATCACACAGTACTTATTATAAGCCCCTTAACGGGGTATATATATAGCCTCGAAGTTAGAACCTATAGATAGCATTATTATTGGGTTGTCTCATCTCACCTGTACATCAATGAAGCGTCAGATAACGCTAGCCAAGAAAAGCTAGGAAATATCAGACCCCAGAGAGGAATATATGACTCAAGAGTGCATAGTACCTGTCAAGTTGTGGCCCTGCTCCATGGCAATAACTACTAGCGTGCCAATCGGTAGATCATGGATACATGTCTTATATTAAAATTCCTTCTACCGGAAGATATCATTGAAAGGACTCTCACATTTACATATTTGCAAAAAAATAACTTAAAGTTCTAGAAAAAAAACCAAAGCATTGTAAATCCGAAAGGGGTCGCTAGAGGGTATTTAACAAGGCAAAACATCAAGACTATCTAGATTGAGGAACTGGGGCTGGGGCTGGCACCTGGAGCGAAGCGAGCTTGACAGCAACCTTGGGGAAATACTGGGCCACAAAGCCCTCCGTGTAGTAACTATGCGCAGAACTGTGGTCCCCGACCAAGTTGTGTGCCAGCTCATGGCACAGAATCACCCACCAATATACAATAGCATCAGCGCGATCTGGGCTGGCACTCTTGAGTAGTTCCTGCTCCTGCAAAGACTGGAAGTAAAAGTAGTTGCAGAAAATACTACCCGCGCGGTTAAATGCGATCGTCTTGCCGCCGGGGTCATAGAAGATGGATAGGCTGTCAGCCCGCATAGAGAAGATCGTGCCACAGTCAAGGAGGATCGAAGCAAAGATGTTAAATCCTACGCGATTTTTGGCGAGGAAGGCAGATCGCTCGGTGACTGATTTCGTGAAGAGGACGTTCACGCCACTGCTAGGTAGCGTGGCAACGAATTCCAGGTCGTGGCTTGGGCGTTCGTCACAGTAGGACTTGCTTTCCTGAATTTGGTTTGTCTCTGGGCGACTGTACACATCGGAGGATCCGTGAGGTCGGCACGCTTGGACGGCCGAGAGAAGCTCGGAGTTTAATCGGTGCGGAGAATTGGAATTAACTGGTTGCTCTGGGCGTTTCCCCTGAGTCTGGGGGTCATTGGGGGAATAAGGCGGCGGTGGGGGCGTGGAAGACTCGGGAAGCAGAGACCGGGATTGTTCTTCAGTGCCAGACTTTCCACCATTAAAGTTAAACCGTTTTGCCAGATTTACAAACATGCTTCCTTTGGGCCTCGACGGCATTGGCATTGGCTCTGGGGGAACGGCATGTGCTTCTTCTGACAGGCTCTTGTTTTTCGGCGACTCGGGGAAAACGCCAGGCATCGAATTCTGCGCCTGTTCTTCGGCCCTCTCTTCCTCGGCTCGCTGAGAGTCACGCTGGGCTTGACCCGCCGCCCAGGCAGCTTCTTTCTCCTGCAAGATACGCCTCTCTTCCTCGAACTGTCTTTGGCGCTTATCTTCCGCGATCCGAGCTTCTTGGGCTTTTTGCCTTAGAATACGTTCCACGTTGTAACCTCGAGCCCGGAGTTCTAAGAGCTCGGTCTTCAGCAGCATTTCCAATGTGAGGATTGAGTGCAGCTTCGGTCGCTTCAAAATCAAATGTGCCAAGGACTGGCTGATCTCATACAGGTCGTATCGATCAGGGCAGATGCACAAGACCAAGCCCGCCGTCTGCTGTGCGACAATTGCATTTCGCTTCTGTGTGTGCGACACCCGGCGTCCCTTCAGCGATCTCGTAAGACTGATCGAGGTTACAACCTGGACTTTGAAGGATTTCTCTAACCATCGTGCCCCATGTAAAACAGAGTCTGCAGGCTGATCGTGCAAGAAAAGCCGCGCACGTTCCAGGATCAACTTCTCTAGTTTGTATGCAGATGTTTGGTCGCAGGCGATGCTGCCAAACCGTGTTTGTTGTTCAACAAGACCGCTCAAGGATATAGCCCCAAGAGCAGCGTAGAAATCCTCTAATGTCTCTTCTTGCGGGGCGGCAAAGATGTGTTCTTTGAAAAGGTTGAAACTCTGGAAATCGTCTACTACGACAATATCCCTGGCTGAGGCGAGACTCCATTCTTTGATGTCCATACTGTCCTCATCGTCATGGAATTCCTTCATGTATGGCTTTTCTTTGTTATCATGATTTGACGAAGTAGGCGGGATGTCTCGACTGGCGAGAAGGAATTTTGCTCTCCGCATCTCAACGAAAAGGTCCTTATCCTTCTTCAGCGCCGCGAATTGCTCCGCGAGAGTCCTAAGAAGCATGAGGTATTTCTCCGAACTTTGGAATGAGGCAGATATGCGAGCGGGCTCTTTGACCAGCATGCGTGCAATCTCAATCTTAGTTGGTTCTCTTTTTGAGCCGATGGCCATCAGGAAGAGATTCGCCTCCGGGCCGAAATTGACAAAGTCAAAGATGTCTCTGTAATCTTCTCCGTCTCCAAGATAGCACACCCTAGGGGCCACAAGCCGGTGTTTGACTCCCTTTTCTGATTGATCGCGGATCGGAATTGGGATGATGGGAGTTTGGCTAATGCGGTTTATATCCTGTTGCTTCAGATCGGATACCCTGCCTGCTAGATATTTAAACACAATCCGCGCATCCCTCTGGGTAGTCGGGGGCTGCTTCTCGAGAACATGAAGACAGTCCGTCATGGGAGGATGAGGCTTGACTCCCAGCCTGGAGGCATGGGAGTGCAGACTCTTTCTGAGAAGCTTGAACCCGAACAAGGCAGCACCTTCATCGGTAAAGCACTTCTTCGGGGTGCATAAGCTATCAGAGCCTTCAATGGGAAGGAATGGCACTGTCACCGCACTGATATCGAACGAGGCATACCCATTTGTGTAATATTCGCCGATGAAATATGACAGAGCCTTGCTTGATAGACTATCTTTCTCGTTGCTTCCAGCTGACATGAGCATTACCAGCTCAGCGGCTGATGGGTAACTCTGAAGTCCCATCATCGTGAGGAATTTACCCTCATTGCTGCTGTTGTTATAAATGCCCGGCCACTCGATGATTGGTAGCCCGAGAGCTCGGAGTGCATCCTTCGGCTCATAAAGCTCGGAAATTTTGTACCGTTTGCCATCAGTGCCACTCCCACTTTCGGCAGTACAAATGCTCGTCCCCTTGAGTCTCTGGATATCGTTAGCGGGGATGTCCTCTTGTACAGAGGCGAGGTATCGGATGAGATCAACGTGGTTCCATTTCCTGGACGTAGGACCTTTCACATCAGTAGAGGTTGGAGTATTGATCAAACGGTCAAAGATCACACCAAGTTCCACGGTTTTGCGAACCCCAAGTTGGACCAAGATTTTCTCTTTGACGCCATTCAGGCCATGAACCACAGGCAGATCGTCAAAAAGGCGCACGGAAGCAAAATATGTCTGCACAGGCTGCTTCATTCCGAATTTGGTGGGGATCACAGTTTGGGGTTGAAGCATTGCGATGATACTTTGCTTTGAGGGTTGACTTAGAATTTCCCACTGCTTTGACAAAACAGGCAATATCTGGCCCGAAAAGGTTGCCGACTGCGTGATATCTTGATCTACTGAGAAGATATTGCGGTTTCCGCAATTGCTGACGATCCACCTAAGCCAAGGAACGATTTGCAGCTCGACCCAGCCAAGTGCCTCCATTTCATGCTTGCCCAAAGATTTGGTGAACTTGAAAGGTACCACGCTGGGTGGAACCGGCAGTTCTGCGGGAATGCGCTGAGGGTTCAAAAAAGTGGTGATGTCTGCAAAGATAATTAAACGAGTTGGAACCCCCTCTTTGTCCTCGTCGTTTGCCACCGCTACGCGTAGTAGACTTTGGACCGAAGACCCATCAAGTTGGCCAGCGACTGCTTTACGGCCAAGCCATGAAATGAATTCAAGGACTTGGTTAGGTCGCAAAGTATTAGATTCTAACTCGCGCTTGATGTCTGATACTGTGATTTCCGTGACTAACCCGAAATCTGTAAGCCTTTTGACAAAATCTTTAGAACCTTGCACAAACTCTTCGGGCAAAGCAGGAATTGAGTCCATGAAGCTGAGATCTTTGGGTGCGATGCGCGTCTGATGACTGGGGATGACACCGCAGGTAGAGAGGACCTCAATAGAGGCGTTCTTGTTGCACATCCAAAATGCATCTTCGATTGTCTGTCCCAAAATAGAAGATGGGGTAGATTCACGGAATACAAATTGGTTTGCAGTATGAATAGCCTCTGGGAGTACATCCACAATGTCTTCTTTCCGAATCTTAGATGAGCGCGATGGTCCAACTCTGGAGGCAAGTTTAGATTTCATCGTAGCCATCTCTGCGGACCAAGCGATTCGACAAACAATACCAACTGCCCGCAACATCTCGAGATTCCATTTGCTGATGTAACGAGTGTTTAAATCTATGCTCTCTCGCTCCACAGTAGGAATGACAGATGGAGCAGAGACATGGGCATTCAAGCCGGTCGTCTGCTGTGTTGGGAAACCAATAAAGACTCTTCCACCTTTCGAGGGTAAGATCGATGAAAGAACCTCTGACTGCGACGAGGACCTTCCCGTCGCCATGTTGGTATCGTAAGAAGGAGTCAGGATTGCGAGAGTCGCCTTCTTGGGTGGAGGTTTCCGTGTGGCTCGTTCCAATTCTTTGCTCAGATCTCTACTGATCGATGGTACGAGAGATGCCGTGTTGATATGCAGAAATACTGATGCTGAGAGCATAGTATTCATGCTACCTGAGTCTTCTTGGCGCTCAGGTTCCGGGTTCTGGCCGATAGATTGTTTCTCAGGTGTAGCCTGCGTAAACTTGGAGAAGAAGCTCCTCAGTGAACTGGTTGTATCTCGAAGATTATCAAGGCGGAACAAGCTTGCATTGGGATTCCATTCCACAATTCGCATCCATGAAGCGTCGACCTGCGCAATTTCTCGAGTGACATTGACAATTTTCATCAAACCTTCCGCAGTTCTAGTGTCAATGTCTCTCGGAATCGGGACATCGACACTGGGAGCCGTTTTTTTTGATAGCCCCAGCAGTTTCCAATCATCCAACCAAAGTTCGATCTCTTGCAATGAGACAAATGTCAGACTGCTCGCCAGAAATTGACAGAGCTGCAGCAACGACGGGACTGGGGAGGAATCGTTGCGGTAATCCAAAACAAAAGTTGTGTCTTGACTTGCGACTTCACCGAGGTCCAGTCGGCGGGTAAACAACGCATTCCCCTTCCAGTAGAAGGCCATAGCTTGGCTACCAGAAGACACAAAGGGCTCCTCGCAGTCATCGAAAACACTATAAAAGCCCACACCAAATGCGCCGATCTTCGTTTCATCTGGATTCCCGTCTGCGATCCGCTTCAATCTTGCCCAATCCTTTTCACTGAATGGAGCGCCGTTATTTGAGATCAGAACACGTCGAAGAGTGTGGTTGGTGATGGTATGTTTCAGATGTGCGGTGGGATCATTTGACGAAGGTGATGGTATTGTGGTCGATGGAAGGGTCTCAAACTTGATCGTTACCTTCGTTGCAGAGGCATCGGCGGCATTTTGAATCATTTCTCGAAGGACCGTCCTGTTTACAACAACAAGTAGGTTAATATATAGATCTCAAGATAGAAATGTATCTAGCTCTTACCATTTCCCAGAATATCGAGCAAGCACTTTCGAAATCAATCCTCTTGTATCGACCGTCACAGCTTCCTCGTCGGCCCCAGACCCCATGGTCCGCGCCTTCAACGCGTTGAAGTCCACCTTCGTAGCCATCTTGCCGTGTATGTAGTCTTATATCTGGTTATGTCCAAGCCGTTTATCTCAACCAGGTAGAAAGTTCATCCACACCTCCGTACGAAAGCAGATGAATGACAAACAAGATCGAGTTGTCTAGGCTGTCGTGAAGATTATGGGCTCGGGGGCACTGTTCGCAAAGATTGTGAGATGACTATGCAGCCCGAGAAAGCAAAATTTGATATAACGCTGAGTAGGGTTTAAATTCCGGTAAAAGCAAAAAAGAAATACACAACAAAGAAAGATTATTCGGTGAGAGGAGGCCGAATAGTTTGGGGGGGGATTGCGGAGTTTACGGGCTTATCTTATCGGGTGTATAATTGCCGCTACTCTCCGCCTTTGTCCCGAGCATCGTGTGTACATGTATTCATAGGAGAAGCCCCGGACCCGCTTCTCGTCCAGTACGCAATCTCCCCTATCGCATGACGCCTGAAGCTTGTCTAGGTAATTGTTTGGATGTGGGCTTAATATCATCAATCGTTCTCAACTGACAGGATGGGTGTTGACCCTCTGTCCCCAATTGCGCCTGTGCGCCTCAGGGCGCTCCTCCTTCCCATCGGCAAGATCAAGCGCTCGCGCTTCTTGAGCTTCGCTGCTCGACTACAAGCTGAAAATGTAGTTCGACTAGGGGACATTAGTCCCGATGCGCGGCCAAACAGAAGTATGCCCTACTCATGATTACGAGAAGCTTGTAGATATTGCTACCATATATACTAACGTGCTGCCTTGTTTAGACATGTTCTCACCGCTGGCATTTCCCACCGGATTGATTCTTTACGACCTCTCCTTCTCGGTCCCTCCGACCTCGCATCTCGAATTATTTCCCTTTGAGCTATACAGAGAGCCACTAGTGATCATTGCGATCGCAGATGGGTCCGAATTGCCCGAGAGCACCGGCGGCGAGCAGAATCACCCCACTCCGGAGGGACTGGATCAATTATTGAAAGAACTTGATGGGGTGAAGGAGAGGAATCCACGTGCTTTGGTAAACCAACTTTTGGTCTTTGATCACCATGGCTTGGATAAGATCACGAATGGACCGGATAATGTCCTCTGGGTTCCTCCGCCCCAGGCCTCCAAGGCCACGACAATGAAGACAGTCCTCTGCGATATTACGTCGGTTTTGCTCTCCGAAATGGATGAGTTTGCAAAGACCATTCAAAGCATACCCTCAATCGAGTCGCCTAAAGCATCTTCATGGGGCCCGCACCGGAACCCAGAACTACGGCCACGGCCAGTAGATCGACTTTTGAATCGTATGACTCTGCCCGCACAGCTACCATCTAGCCCGAACGGAACACGGGATGGTACTCCAATAAGCTCCAACGCCAGCTCCCCAGCTCCTAGCGATCATGAGACTCCTACAACGTTTGATGAGATCACTCGGGCAATTCACCTATCCAGTCGTACAAACTCGGGCAGATCACCTTCAATATCATCCCCAAAGGAGCATAGCCGCGACCGGATGTCTGTCAGTGGCATGAGTGCTACTGACAGAACTAAGAACCGGATCAAGGGTCGTGCTGGGGTGATCATTGGAACTCTTTTCCTGCAGGCGGGAAGATGGCCAGATGCTCTCAAGGAACTGACCGAAGCGGTCAATAATGCCCGAGCAAGCAGCGACTACATCTGGCACGCTAAAGCACTCGAAACCATTCTTCTTTGCCTGCTGATGCTTGGGTGGGCAGGCATGGATTTCCAGGTATGTGAATGGCTAACAACGCCATCAAATACCCTCGGTACTTGTGCCAGATCACTTACTTGCTTACTAGATTCCATCAGTCCTGTACCCTGTTGCGGACAAATCTTCCAAACCTTCCCGCGACTCAACAACCCCTAGTAGCGCTGGGAATAGGATTATTTCTCTACACAATCTGGCCAATCTCTTGCCAGACCTCTCAAACAACATCCTAAATCTCTACACCCGCGCCGCAAATATCACAGACGAACCTCTTCCGCAGCTGGTGTTTTCGGAGACGGTGATTCGCTTAGCGCGGCTGATGGTGTCTGCTCGCGTGCGTGATGGAGCTTTGGATGACAATGCTTTGAAGCACATCGTGATGAATGAACAATTGGTTCCATTGCTCCAGCTGGAGCTTCCTCGGGGGACTGTTTTGCTCCGAAAGTCCGAGATTGCCAACTTCTTATACCGGGCTCTGCCGCTTGCCCCTGGTGGGAGTCTACCTGCAACTGACGCTGTTCCCATCATCGTAGGCGTTGTTGCTGTTCTTAATATTCTTGACCTGCCCAGAAAGAAAGCATTCATTCTGCGTGAGCTTCTTTCTGTAATGGTACCAAGTCTAGTGCAAGCACGCAAAATTGGTGCTGCGGAGGTTGGCATTCATCCTGCTGCGGGGCTGGCGTCTCTCGGCGATACCTCATTTGATGTCAATTCTCTAGACACAGGCCCTGGCAATATGGAGTCAAGTGTGCGTCTCCTTCTTGCGACCATTGGAGAAATCTACGGAGTTCAACCTTCATCGTTCTCCGAATGGGAGAAGAGACAAAGCCAATCATCTGGGGTGAGCGAGGCTCGGGAAGGCACTGAATATGATTCGGTTGCTAGTATTGCCGAGCGGGCATTCCGACATGTAGTACTTGATCGTTACGGTGACTTGAACTTGAAAATTGATGTCTTGAAAGCATGCATCAACTGCTGCGAAGCGCTACCAGATTTTAATGGAGTTCTCCGTTTCACAGTTGAGCTTTTGCAGACTATTCGGGGGGATATGATGCTGGGTGAAGGATACAAGTCCCCGCCGTATCTACCGCAAGATGAACAAGTCCGTCTTTTGAACAATATTAAGCGCACCGTGGGCGCCAGCACCAGGCTAGGTATTTCTGATATGGTCGCAGAGTACTGGGATGACTTCCTAGTACGTGATGTCCAGCTATTGTCACTCCCAGATCCCAAAAGGCCTGTTCGGCGGTCCAAAACGGAACTGGATGCGGTTACCACAAGTTCGGACAAGGCGAAAAAGGATCCGTTCTTGTACAACCCCTTCGCCAAGCCTACTAGCAAAGCATTGGAAATGCTCACTGTGGCTGATGAACCTGCATCGTTCCAAGTAACTTTGCAAAACCCATACGAATTTGAGATCGAGATTGAACATTTACGCCTAGAGAGCAGTGGTGTATCATTTGATGCAGTGGCAGAAAACTTTGCCATCGCACCCCTCTCTGTGCAGGATATCACTGTTCTCGGCGTCGCTCACGGGGAAGGCAACCTTCAGATCACAGGATGTATCGTGAAAGTGCGACACTGTCGAACGCGAAGATTCCCCATCTTCAAGACATTCTGGAAACCTGAGCCTGATGTCAAAATTAAGCGAACAGGTTTGGGGGCAAAGAAGCCTCTTACAGAGCGCCCGCTTTCCTGGGCCTCAACGACCTCAAAAGATGGCAAGGTTGATGTCAAGAAAGGTCCTGAAACATCAACTTATGAAGTCAAGGTCATCGCCAAACAACCGTCACTTGTCATTGAATCTATGTCTCTATCGCAGTCGGCGATGATGGTACTTGAAGGCGAAGTTAAAACCTTCACTGTTACACTTCAAAATGCCTCTTCGTGCCCCGTGGACTTTGTCTTATTCACCTTCCAAGATTCAACCACCAGACAGTTACAGTCTGCACTGAGTAACAAGGATCTATTGCCGGTCGAGATCTATGAGCTGGAGCTCAAACTAGCAACCAAGCCCGCTTTACGATGGCGCCGCCAGGGCCAGGACCCCAGTGATTGTTCGATTGTAGCGGGCCAGAAGGCAACATTCACCGTTGATGTTCTCGGAAAGCCTGGTTTGCAGGACACAACAGTCCAGATTGACTACTCCTGTGTTGGGGCAACCCCGGGTGAATTGCCCGATATATTCTACACCCGGCAATTGTTTGTACCGTTAACAGTCACGGTCAATGCGAGTGTGGAGGTCGCCCGGTGTGACATCCTTCCGTTTACCGGTGACTTTGCCTGGAAGAACCATATTGAACCCCCCGTCGACTCGATACAAAAGCCGGATGCGCTACTTTCCACCACTGAAAACGACCCCTTCTCGCAAATTCTCGGGCGTCTCGGTAACGGGGTTTATGGACCTGATCACTGTGTCGTTTTGCTTGACCTGCGCAACGCCTGGCCAAGTCCTCTGTCGGTGTGGTTGCGCGTAAGTGAACACATAATGGCAACCCTTCCACCGAAGGAGACGGGCAAGGATTCTCCTGAGGGCAAGTACTCTGTCGATGGGGAGCTCCAGCCCGGCCAGGTTTCTCGGTTTATTCTGGTTTTGCCTCGCGTCTACTTGGATAATCCACATGCCTCTATCCCCGTCGTCAACACCGGTACTCGGAGACAATTCGTCGTCAGCGCCAACAAATTATCCTTTGAAGCCGAGGCGGCCTCGCGCGAAGCCTTCTGGTTCCGGGAAGAGCTCCTCAAGAGAGTTGTCGGAGGCTGGAAGGAGTCTGCCACAGGCCGCGAGGGATCCATTGACCTTCGAAACGTCCGATTGAACAACCGTATGGTCGAAGCCATGCGCCTCGAAGACGTCGAAATGAAATTCTCTCTGACCTTGCCATCATCTTCACCCGAGACGTCTGACGCAGTGGAACAAACGGGCCGCTCACGCTTCCGCGTCAAGACAGACGACCTCCTTACCTTACATGTCACCGTCCACAACCGCTCCTCCCGCCCCATCCACCCCCTCCTCCGTCTTCAACCCAGCCTCCGCCACCAGCCAAATAACATCGCCCTAGATCTAACCCGTCGACTTGTGTGGACCGGAATGCTGCAACAAGCACTCCCCATCCTACCTAGCGGCGAGTCCACCAATGCCTCCATCGGCGTCACGGTTCTCTGCCGCGGCGAATACGAGTTTGGCGCCAGCGTTGAGGAAGCCCGACTTCTGCGTCCGTCTTTCGATGATGGTGAAGACGATGATTCTGCTCCCCGCTACAACGAGGATGGTATCATGGATACTTTTGGTGCGGATGTCGTGCGGCGGCGTCGCATTTGGCATGCAAAGGAATCGTGTATTATCCATGCAAGTGATGCATGATCTTGGTGTTGGGCTCTTCTGATTTGGTCTGTCATTTCAAGAGCATAGACATCCATCTGTCCTAGCTTCTATTTTCTTGTCTTTAGCTTAATTCGATCATGACCATGTAGCATACCCCCCTGTACAAATCTCTGATACAAAGTTTTGCCACTGAATTACAAATATAAGGATGATGTCCAAGGTTCTGATTTGACCAATGCGGGTAGATGCATGTTCGCCACTTTCTATTGGTCCAGAGTATGCTCCACTATCCCCCGGGTTTCCTAAGGTTCAAATGTAATGTCCGTGGGGTAAAAGTAGTAGGGATATAGCAGAGTGTATACATACTACTTTTCACGAAATAGTATTGTTTAGAATTAGTCATACTGATAACATCTAGATACGGGAATCCTAGATAACCCTAGAACTTACTAGATAAGGATAGGAGCCCTCTTCATATCACCTCTGCGGGGCTCTTTATGTAACATGGCAATCGCGGGCTTTTCCCCGCACTTTACTTAAATAGCCCCCATTTCCTTGGGAAATTCATCTTTGACCTCTCTCTCTCTCTCTACTCGCAATCATGGCCCATCTCGTTACGTTAACCTATAAAGGCGATCACAACAAGCCTGATACCATCCATGAAACCCAAAACTTCGTCGACAATGAACTGGTCAGTTCCAAAACAACCAAATGGATCGAGGTCCACGACCCCGCAACAAACAATGTGGTCTCACGAGTCCCCGAAACAACCCTCGACGAGTGCAAAGCCGCAGTGATCTCAGCCCAGAATGCATTCCCCGCTTGGCGAGACACCAGCATCATGAAGCGACAGGAAATGATGTTCAAACTGACCCACCTGGTCCGCGAGAACATGGATTCCCTAGCAATTTCCATCGTCACCGAACAAGGCAAGACCTTCGCTGACGCAAAGGGCGATGTCCTCCGCGGCTTGCAAGTCTGTGAAACAGCCTGCGGAATCACCACCCAGCTTCCCGGTGAGGTTCTCGAGGTAGCGAAGGATATGGAAACCCGTTCCTACCGTCTCCCCCTCGGAGTCGTCGCGGCTATCTGTCCATTCAACTTCCCCGCCATGATCCCTCTCTGGAGTCTCCCCATTGCCATTGTCACGGGTAACTGCTTGATTCTGAAGCCAACCGAGCGCGCCCCCGGTGCCACTATGATCATCGCGGAACTCTGCAAGAAAGCCGGCTTCCCACCTGGTGTTGTCAACGTCATCCATGGTTCCAAGCCGGCTGTTGAATTTATCTTGGACGCGCCGGAGATCAAGGCTATCTCCTTTGTCGGATCGAATAAGGTTGGCGAATATATTTATGAACGTGGCACCGCAAACGGGAAGCGTGTGCAGGCGAATCTGGGAGCTAAGAATCACGCGGCTCTGCTGCCGGATAGTAATAAGAAGCATGCTTTGAGCGCCCTCGCTGGTGCGGCGTTCGGAGCGGCTGGTCAGCGTTGCATGGCGCTCAGCGTTTTGATCACAGTTGGTAAGGCCCGCGAATGGCTTCCTGAATTGATTGAGAATGCCAAGGAATATCAGGCTGGAAGTGGGTTCAATGCCCGCTCTGATCTGGGTCCATTGATCACACCCCAGAGCCGGGATCGCTGTGTGGATCTCATCTCGAGTGCGGAGAAGGAGGGTGCTACTATCGCCTTGGACGGTCGGGACCAGAAGCCTGAGGGCTTCCCTAACGGAAACTGGGTAAGAAAGTCGCTATGTTTACTTCAACTCCCATGAACCACCCTGCTAACACGTCAATTCAATAGGTCGGTCCGACCATTATCACCGGAGTGAAACCCGAAATGAGATGTTACAAAGAGGAGATCTTCGGCCCTGTCTTGCTTTGCGTTGAAGCCAATACCATCAACAGCGCAATTGACTTGATCAACAGCAACGAATGGGGCAACGGCGCAGTCATCTTCACCCAGTCTGGATCTAGCGCAACACACTTCCAGAAGCGCGTAGAGTCCGGACAGGTTGGAATCAACGTTCCCATCCCCGTCCCCCTTCCCATGTTCTCTTTCACCGGCAACAAGCGAAGCGTGGCTGGAACGGGACTGCTTAACTTCTATGGCAAGGACGGTATCCGATTCTATACACAGTGGAAGACTGTCACGTCGCTTTGGAGAACTGAAGATGCTACTGAGCTTGAGAAGCCGACCTCGATGACTTGATTGGTCATGATCACTTGCATATGGCGGACTCGGAAAACATATCTCGGGATTAGGGTGGATCCTTGATAGGCGTAAACATGTCTTGGGCATTTTAGATCATTGCATGAATAAGGGTTTACTGGCAGAAGCTTGCGATGTAATATACCAAAATTGACTAAGATATGTAGGATATGTTTAGGTGTAGGTACATTCATGGATACTGTATTGATATTAACTGATTCAATTACCCTGCTCGGGTGCCTCCCTGATAGCTTCTTGAGGTCAGGTCCCACAAATAATATGTTTGGATGTCATTTTGGATGTCATTTTGGATGTTTTTTCCCTCACTGATATAGCCAGAAGGAGTGTAGATAGATCTTTGACCGTCGACATTAGGATGAATTGTTGAGAAGTCTTGAGCTCGCGACAGAAGAGCAAGAAGTTCCTCATGGTTATTACGATCATCAAAATATGCGGAATGATTATGGCCGGATCAAGTTGGCTTCAATCTGACAGAGGAATCGCCAGTTTTTACGTCGTTTGGTAGGAGCAAATCTGGGATATTGAGTCTGGAATCCCAGCAGCTCAAGTTCCACCTGGACCGTACGTGCTTGCAGGTAGGAAGACTTGGAAGCGATGGAGAATCTACAGCTACTCCAGTGCAACATTACAAATTTGAAGACTGGAGGCTTTATTTACTAGAAATTGTTGGATGATCGCATCTGTCATTGTTTGCCAGGCATCAAGGTATAAATGCCTGGCTTTTTTCTAGATTGAATAACAATGATTCGTCTTTCTCTCCCTCCCTTCGTCGGTAGCCAGAAGGAAATGTCACTGCAATAACGGTCGAGCTCTTGTCTTCTTTCTGTCTCCATACCAATATCGCTCTTAGTTGGTATTCTATATCCCCTCATCTGACATTGAGCGTGATATGATTGGATTTTCAAAATGAAACTAAAACCCTTAGTTCCTTGGCATCTGCACACAGCCGCCCTGTGAGACGACAAAAGCTAAGCGTCGTCGTTATATTATCAACTGTGCCCTGCAATCATGTTTAGCGATCTACCCGCGGAAATACATTATCTAATTGCGCGCTATCTCAAGAGCAAAGATCTTTATCCCCTGGTATGCTCATCACGTCGACTGCACGCCGTATTCAAACGAAGCCTTTACACCGATGTGACTCTGAACGGACGGCAGGCTAAGGACCGAGCAGTCAACATCTTCCTATACGCCGTGACCCGAACCCCGAGGCTGGCTAGCTTTGTTCGGTCCCTGATGGTGAAGGGCTGGGATCCCAGAAGCTCCAATAGAAAGAATCAGCACAGAGTTGAATTTGACAGCAATCTTGTACGCAAACTAGTCTGTGAGAGGACGGGATATTCCGACGAAGAGAGATCTAATTGGTTGAAAGATCTCGAACGGGACAACGAAGATGCATGGCTGGCTCTGCTTATTCTGCAGTTGAGGGGATTGCGGAAACTCGGGCTCATCTGGCCGTACGGCTCATACTATGTTTTGGTTATGTTGCAAAAAGCTGCTATTGGTTCGGAACCGATATTTCCTCATCTCGAGGAAGCGTATGTAGCTTATGCGGATACAGAGGGCTCCTTCTCATCACATTACATGGACGCATTCTTTAAAATCCCGTCAATGCGCAAAGTTAGCTGCTTTATGTTGGGCGAGAATGAGGATGGCGATGATGAAGAGTATATGCCTGGATCAGATGACCCAAGATTTCCGATGCAAGAAATCATCTCGCCACGCTGCTCGAATATAACCGACATCGACCTCGAAGAAAGCAATGCTGCGGAGGGGATGCGGGAATTGGTTCAGGCCTGCAGAGCACTGAAATCATTCCGTATTACCCATGGTGGAGGACAAGTCTCCTATGATATCTATCAGCCGCGGAAAATTTACGAATCGCTTTCGCTCCACAAGTCAACGCTGGAGTCTATTTGGGTCGAGCCTAATGATGCTGAAGATTATGATGATGAATGGATGGGATCTTTTGTTGATTTTACCGCTTTGAAGGTTATTTGTGCTTTCTTTTGCAATCTTGTGGGAAATGATGAGGGATATGATGAGATGCGAAAACTCCGGGATGTTCTTCCGTTCTCGTTAGAGATCTTATATGTTTCTGTCGAGTACGATGAAACTTTCAATATCGCTATTGATCAGTTGGCAGAATTGACTGCCTCAGAGAGCTTCCCTAAATTAGCTACGATACATCTTGAATTTCATGGTCTCAAGATACCGGAGAATGTTGCGAGGTTTGAATGTTTGGAACAAAGGTGTCAAGAGGCTGGTGTTTTGTGTTTTTCTCACATCTCAAAGTGGACAGAGGAGGAGAAGCAAACGATGGGATTATGGCCCGATAACGAAGCCTACTTGCTTGGGTATCGTAATTGGGAATGAATCAAACAACACCTGGGTACAGAAGTCACTGGACCACCTTTTTCTCATCCAATTGGCCATTACGGAATTCTATTCTCGCTCTATCGCCATATCTTTCGATGATATATGATGAGTAGACATACCATCTATATTATATATAACCACAGCACCGCACTATATCAATGAAGGGAGAGTCATTCATGGGGAGTGCCGACTATTGATACTAAAAATCTTGAAGAGTAAGAGTGATATAGACAAAGGAATATAATTCGCAATGTGAAGTGGTAGCACAAATTTGGATATGATATGTTTGATAAAAAGGAACTACCGTGATTTTTTAGACCTTGGTCAAGTACCATTTTATTCTTCCTCTCTCCAACAGCCCGGCCGGGCTAGCTCAATCGGTAGAGCGTAAGACTCTTAATCTTAAGGCTGCGGGTTCGACCCCCGCGTTCGGCTATTCCTAAAAACCAAACCTGAGATTTCTTTTTTGCTTTGAATTTTTTTGCATGGGACGGATTTTTAAGGTCCACTTAGGGCTCGGGTGAAACTTTGAAATCTTGGCGGCTTACATAATAATGAGTATATAATCAATCAACCTTCCGAGGTTCAAGGTTGCATCCATGTTTGCAGTCACACCTGGCTTTAAGATTTTAATCTATTGACGCGTATGGAGTAATCCGTAGTAGATTATGTTTTAACATGTAACCAAATAATTTACATGTAAGCCTCAGTGGGGGTGATATGGAGAAAAGAATGAGCTAGGCGGCAAGTGGGGTCTGGATCTCCATTTCAATTCACTTTCTGGGCTGACAACCTACGTCGACCCCTTATTTTGACTCAACTTAGGCAATACCCCCCAAGCGCAAACCCAGTCAAATGTTACAACCCTCCCAGTCGAGCTGGCATTTTATATCTGTATTTTTCTGCAGCTATCAGAGTTGCCAGCATTCAGATTAGCATATCGCGACTTATACTAAGTCTCGCTTGATACATGCTCGGATCGGTACTTCAAGAGCATTCGCTTTCTTGCGACAAACGATGGCATTCGTAATCTAGAAGATATCACGAAGGTTGAAATTGCCCGCGAACGAGTTCAGGAGGTGTGGATGATACCAACCGTCTTCGAGGGTAGCGATTGACGACACAAAAGGACATTACAGGAATGCCATCAAAAAGCTGCGAAATGTTGCAGTGTAATGAGCTGGAAGCTCGTTTGGCCATATATCGAACTATGGTCACCGACAGTCGCTCTCTCCTTACATCGGAAACATCATTGTGCCAGCCAGCAATGTGGTGGTATTTACGTTGATTAATTGATGGAAATTCTAATGCGGATATAAGAGATGGCTAAAACCGACTCGACATTCACTTCCTGTTCCTTCTCACCCCGGAAGCGGCGCTGTCTCGCCATGTTGTACAACATTAGCCATAGACGAGTGGCGCAAAGCCATCATCATGAGCGTCTGCCCCCCCCCCAAAAATAGAGGTATTATGACCCATCCAACAAAGCTATACCACATAGTAAAGGTTTTCCATCCCCATTGCCCGCCGAACTCCTCATAATCAAATCATAATCGAATAGAATATGTCAAATACCGGAGCCATATACCCCGGTCGGTTACAGTACTAAAACCCCGGATCGGATACAAGGTAAATTTACCTTGGATCTCCACAAACGTTGGTTCCATACAACCGAACAAAGTGCAAGTGATTTAGTCTATTTATACTCGCGCGTTCATACTGTTTTATTGCTAGTCAGAGAGTTCCAATATACTCAGTTCATACCATACATTTCCATACAGTCAGATTTCTGTCAGAAGATTCCAAATCTATGGAGTATGAGTGCTTCATCACGTGCCATGGAGCTGCATACAGATATACAATGCCAAGCTCTCGTAGCGTATTCCGAGTGCGGGTTGAAGCTAGCCTTCCGCATAGCCTAACCGGACCCGAACCCAACCCGGACCCAACCCGTTAGGCTGGGTCCCTAATTAGGTTATAAATAAATGTATCTAGGTATCCCGACTACATAATTTATATAATCCCTTATTATAATTTTAGGTTTTCCTCTTATATACTACCTTTATTCTGAGTCTTATGGATGCGATAAAATTTAAAGATTATTAGAGTGTAAATTTAAGGTAGGAAGGTACTAATTTAGCTAACTAGGCTCGTTAGAAATTATTATTTATGCTTCCGTCCTAGTAAAAATGTATTCCCTTCGCTGCCCTACAAAAGGGGGCTTTGCAGGAGCTTTGCGCTTACTAACAAGGGTGCTTCGCAGGGGAGTGTTGCGACAATAAGGCCTCCAACGATTTGCAGGAACCTATTCCCCCTTCGTGGTGTCAGGGACCAGCATTCGAGTATTCCAAGAGTATTCGAATAAACACAGCCTCCAATTCAAGTGAGATGGTTGAATGCGATCACCGGATTCCCCTCCATTAGTTCAACTATGGTCAGGCAATACCCCCGGGATCAGACCTACCAGGCATAAACATAAGAAGGTGAAGCTCGAATATACGAATCATTGGCTTGAGTAAATCTAGTGATGCGGTAGGTGTTGTTCCCTGCGTATTCAAATTCATCGCTCTCTGGCCCGTTACATCGTCGGTAGTAGTAGTAGCTAGCCTAAGCTACACTAAAGATGCTCCTAACAGGACAGGGTTTGGTTATAATCGACGCATTGACTGTGGGAGAGACGGCACATTCCGATGGTTGATACAAACGGAGGTGGAATGTATGCCTTCCACCTTCATGGGAGACCCCAACCGTGCTGGAATGCTTCCTATTTGTAGTCCGTGACCCGACAGCTACTTATATAGGCCTCGTTAATGTAGTCCCCCACTTGTGCGACTTAATACATACTTTAATCACCGTTTTCACATCGGGTCACCACGAAACGGGAGTAACAACCCTCTCCCTTTAAGCACCACTCTTCACCAAAACTTTATTTACCATGAAGTGGTATTCACTGCTGCTGGTTCTCTGCACTGCTTCGATTGCCAATTCCGTCAAATTATGTCCTCTCCTGGGCCCGAGCTGGCCTGCTCCCACAGGATTATCCACCGACCCAACTGTTAGATCGGCTCTCCAAAATGTTACCACGACGATCCAGCAAGCTATCAGTGCTGGAAATCTGTCATCGAATTCAATTTCCTTGCAAATCTTCGAGGCAAATGACCCTAGTGCACTGCTTACCCTGTCGCACACTTCCGCCGAGATTGACACCACCATTGGTGTGAGCCAGGTCGACGAGAACACTATATTCCGCATTGGTAGCACATCTAAGCTCTTTACTATGCTTTTGCTCCTGATTGAAAACGGGTTCTCCTACCTGCAGGATCCAATTGCAGAGTACATTCCCGAGTTGCGCCAGGCCGCCGTTGACATTTTCCGGAATTCCACGAAATGGGAGGACGGAATTGACTTTACTAAGTGGAATGAAGTGACCATTGGAGAATTGGCTAGTCATTTGGCTGGAATCGCGCGAGACTGTGAGTGATCCTAGTTGTCCCTTGTTAGGGTTCCCTTGCGGCGACGCCCTATGAACAGTGCAACTGACAGAATACCTAGATGCTGTCCTTGACCTTACGGCGCAAGCTCCGATGGTCGAACAATTGGGATTTCCTGCGTTGCCAGAATCCCAAGTTCCAACCTGTGGTGTATCTACTCCATGCAACAGGAAGCGTATGTTCGCCCGGAATATCCCTATCTGGGTTGACCCGTATTAATATGATCCTATATATTAGAGTTTTTCAAGGGGCTGGTGCAGAGCCGCCCTATTTTCCCCACATCATCAACGCCGGTCTACTCCAATGCCGCCTTTCAGATCCTCGGATATGCTATAGAGGCGATCACTGGTAAAGATTTCGAGGATGTTCTTACATATGAGCTCCTGAAACCACTGAATCTCAGCCGCACCTTTTACAATACGCCCGATATCTCATTAGGTGTTGTTCCCACTTCAGGAGGCCAGAAATATTGGAATTTTCCAATGGGTGACGAGACTCCGTGAGTATCTTGACTGTAATCCATATTGGTCACAAAAGCTCATACATCTCCAGTGCCGGAGGAATTTACTCATCTGCAAAGGACATGGCCGCCTTTGGACGGGCCATTCTTAACAGCACTCTTGTCCCCACAGACATTACAAGACGCTGGATGAAGCCCGCCGCTCATACGGCATCCCTAGGTTATGATGTTGGGGCACCATGGGAGATTTTTTCAATTGGCAAGCAGCGCCCAATAGACCTCTACACCAAAGCAGGAGACATTGGCGTCTACTCGTCGGTGCTCGCTTTGTCTGTAGACCACGGCGTCGGCTTCACAATCCTCAATGCCGGTAACAACACTCATTTCTCGGCTGCACTAGCCTCGGATCTCATTTCAGCAATTTTGATCCCTGCTCTCGAGCAAAGCGCTAAAAACCAAGCACACCAGCGCTTTGCGGGAACATATTCTCTGGGCAGTAGTAACTCCTCAATTACCATTGCCACAGACAATGGGCCTGGGTTGGTTGTTACGAATTGGATCAACAACTCCTCCAATATGCTCAATGCATTCATGGCCCTAAATGGTATCAGTGACCCCTCGCAGCTCAGCGTTCGCCTGTACCCCACCGGCCTCGAGAGTCCAGGGCGGATCTCCTTCAGGGCTGTGGTTCCACCGGCTCTGCCATCTGGAATTGGGCCCTTTACTTCGTCCTGCATTACATGGGTGACCATCGACTCAAATGTGTATGGTAATGTGGGTATTGATGAGTTTGTGTTCAACCTGGATCAGAACGGTAATGCAGTGAGCATCTCCCCTCGGGCGCTGCACACAACTCTTCAAAAGTCTTGACTTGGGGTAATCGTAATAAAATAGAATATTAGGTTCATTCCTGCGCATGAAATGGGCAAGATCAAAAAATTCCCCCTTTATCGTTCTCCCCTTCACTCAACCTTAAATTGTGCCTTCGGTGCCCTAGAACCTTCAGCTGACCCGTGATTACCCTTGTCGCGATTCTTTGTTAGAATGGGCACTAACATTTTACATCGACCGCCAAAACTAGTGGACTTTAATTCCATGAATTTCTCAACCTAGAGTATTCTTGCATGTTCTCCCTTTGTGCATTCAACCCTATGCAAGATATGTTTCTTTTCCACATCTAACCGAATACATACGACCATGGCGTGTGGAAAACAGGGCTTCCAGTCCGCTCAGCCGTACTTAAGCCATGTATTCTACGCGGTCAATATTAAATGCACCCTCAGCACCAAATCGGCACCCCAGCGTGAGTGTGGATGATATGGGTGGGAAGGCTGGAGACTGGGTGAGAGGTGAGAACGAGGTGGCAATTCTCACCGAAGCTCTGGCTTTGCTCAGAATACTAAAATGAAGTCCTTATGGACGGGGTACGATGGATGTAGTTCAGATCCACGTGAATCTGGGGCTTTGGAAACCTTCATGATTATGTCTTGCTTATGCCTCGAAGGTAAGACATCAAGTTAACTAATTACACCCCTCGATCTGCAAGGGACCCTTCAATTTCCCCATCATCTGACTCGCTTCTCCTACTCTGCTGCCGGACACCAATCGTAGTGGCCCTCCGCGTTGTTTCCCCACCACGATGGGAATGGGTGCGAGACTCCACCAGCCCCGAAAACAGCGAATGAGAGGATGAATAGAACCGTCAGACTAGCGCCATCAAAGGCTCCTGCAATCAGATAGGAATAGTCCCTGAAGATCCGCGGCCGGTAGTTTCGGAGATAAAACTGAACGTAGAAACCAGCAAGGATCCAGGTGAAGAGGACACAGGTCTGGCTTTGGTTGTAGGGGATATAACCGGCGTATTGGATGAATTGCGGTAGATTGATTTCTGACGTATCAAAGTTTCCAATTTTGGGCACGAACTAAAAGTACCCGGCGTCAGCTTCATTTAGAACAAGAAAGGGCGAGGATACTTACTCGATGGAAGACGGCGTGAACCATCACAGCACCGGCACCGGCGATTATACCAAGGGGTACAGCCCCATATGGGGTACCGATCTTATAGATGTAAGGAGCCAGAGCCCATGATGCGGCATTGGTGTTGAAAGATTGTATAGTTGCACCACTCCAGGAGGAGTTTCCATCACCCTCGACAAGAAGATCTCGATTGCCCGATACAATAGAGATCATAATGGCGTAGTTGATGAAGCCACCAAGAATTGTGCCATAGATTTGTGTCAGGAACATGATTCGCGGAGGGATTTTGACTAAAAGAGAATTTTCAAAAATAAACATCGGGTTCTAATTAAAGGATGAGGGAGGTACTCACGATATTCGCCCATCTTTAGATCATTGGAAAGATTAACAGCATTGTTAATGACGTTATGCGACCATGCAGCAAAGTACATGTTACCGATTGGGCGTCCAGGAAGGATGAGACCAGCCAGCATTTTGGACAAATTGTTGGTAGCAATACCATTACCGAAGCGAGAATAGATGATGGTACTCTGTAGCACGGTCATAATCAGCATCGTTCTAGGAAGATTATTATCGGGAATCCTGTACTCACAAAGGGTGAGATAATGCATCCCAGCGCGAGTGAGACCACGTATTCCCAAGCTGACAAGGTGATGTTCTCTTTTGTGACGACAATTATACCCAGGATAAAGCTGCCAACGAGCACAGTGATATACCACCACCATGGAGCCTCTTTATAGTTCTTGGCCATATGCTCATGGTGTATATCATCGTACCTACCTTCTCTCGCGCTTTTATAGGCCTTCCAGATATCCTTGCCCCAAAATAGAGCGCAGTGAACGATCAGGGCACCAATCGCTGCGTTGGCCATAAACATTGCGAATGCAAACGTTCCAGTGAGTTTGGGTAGCCCATGTTCGACCAGGGCGGCTTCGCTAAGGACACCGCCGGGGAAGACCTCGTCCAAAGGGTATGTGGTGCCATTGCTCATGAGCATTCTCGTCGACATAAATGGAAGCGATTTCGCATTCCAGGCATTGCCATAATATATCCCCATCATAGCAATAAAACAAGTGGCAATCCCTAAAGCCTGATGAATTTGTAGTTTGAGAGGGAGGGAGGTTTGGAAAGATGTGAGCTGCTTCTGTTAGAGACATGCTAGATCAATAGGTGGGTATAGAGGGCATTTTCTCACATATTGCCAATCGAACGACAGCGTGAATAGGCCAATGCCCTGGTTGTTGGTGGCTCCACCGAAGACATTATTTAGTACGTTGGCGGTTTCACCAGTGGCCTTTTGTGCAGCCAGGCACTATAAATACGAAGTCAGTCACTTCTGTTCAGATCAAATCCCGATAACCGAAGAGAGTCAGAACACATTGAAATAGACAAACCACATACCGGAATAGAAACAGAGTTTAGCCACGGGAAGATATAGGCAGGAATGGTCTCGTATAGCGCCATGCCACTGAATGCATACCAAAAGTATCTAAGAGGCTTCGAGTTTTTAACTGTCTGCCAATGAAGTCCCTGGAGCGTCTTGACAGTAGGCAAAGTACTCCAGTAGACGGCCTCGGTGTGCCAGACAGCGATAGGACGCATAATACCACAGATACCGTAGCCAAATAGACCGATAGAGATAACACTCAATATCACAGTCGCCGGTCTCAAGGGAAGGTTGTAGAATAGATCCTGTGCTGCGAATACCGTCGCGCTAGTAGCAGCATTTGAGGCTGACGTAGCAGTAATTGAACAGATTGCGTGCTCTTTCAGACCCCATTCCCCCTGATTGAAAACCTTCATCGCCTTGATCCAAAAGGGTAGTTTTCCCTCGCCATTTTTCGCCCTCCAGCGAGCTTCAAATTTGTCGCCGCGGGGAAGGAATTTAGCCCAGGCATTGCCAAGGAAGTAGGAGATGAGCACGATGAAGGTTCCCTGAATTGTAACCATGGTCGGTTTGAACTATGGATTAAGTCGTTAGTGTCTGTGCAGGAAATGGATGGATTGAAAGTACCTGATAAATCTGGTACATCACAGCCTGGAAACATGCGAGGCCAGACGAAAGGAATATACTTCGAAGGGTTAAAACACTGTCATGGTCGTCTCGCAGAGGCAGCAGATGGAGAGCTGCATCTGCACCGGTGACGATGATCGCGCCCGGTTGGTCATCGAGGCCATCGTCACCGAGTCCACGCTCATCTTTTGTAGCAAGCACAGTAACACCAGTCTTTTCACCGATGGCTTCCTGACTAGCGACAGAGATGTCACTGGTCTTTACGGGCGACTCGGACATACTGATATATCATGTATATGATTATCTGTTCCAAGGACGCTGAGGTATGGCCATAAATATGGTTGCGCGTGTTTGTTCCTAGGTCCTACCGGCCTCTTATACCCCAATATAGGAGAAATTGCGTTCTTATCGGACCACTGGCGCAAATATCCCCATGGTACCATGCATCCCTAAAATGAGCCACAGGCTTTGAAACGATACAACCCTCTTTCGCCTCACAGCTCAATTATTTAATTGAATCCTGATATTTTTTGAGAACCTCCCGCTTAGTCCCGATGATAACATTTTCCCTAAGATGACAACATGCCAACCCTAGAAAGCTCGGACCCTTGGCCAACATCCGTATGAGATCGCAATTGGTTTCAATTTATTCTTGTGTTTCCCCAGGCCGCGGGGTTGTAGTTACCACCTGAGATAGTATCGCCCTCGAATCAGAATCTTATCATATCGAGTGAGATGCGTTGTGTGTATGGACAGAGCTTTTGGAGGCGTTTTTGAGATAAGCTATGTCCTCGGCTGATTATGCCAATTTGTTGGCGCTGACTTGTGCGTTCTTTCTTTAGCCAATGTATGCCATTTTGATACTATTTGGTCAGCTGGTAGGCACTTGGCAGGCGGAATTCCGACGGACCCCCTAAGATAACGTCGACTCCCCCGAGGTAGGGTAGTAGTTTTCTACTCTTTTTTTTTTTCGGACATTCCGTGGGGTATTTGAACCGAGATGAGATGTTCCTTCTGCTTTTTAAATTAGACTTCTTGGCTAGGCTCGACGCACTTGATAAAGCGCAAAGTATAGTATATTTCAAAAGAAGTGGGGAAATGGGCATCCGCTGTTTTTCCTCCCTGCTTGAAGTTTTATAAATTAAAGTGATCAAATCAATAGAAGGGCCGTGGAAATATTTATCACTCACTGGTGAAATTACGGCGAAGCTTAGAGGGAAAAATCTCCGATTATCATGGAAGAGACAGAGAATATTGGAAGATATTTGGCAGGAAGCAGCACATGGCAAATAGACTATTACGAGTTTGCCAGTTCGCCCGTCCAAATTGTGGCAGTATAATTTGTGAGCGTTTTATACCCCCGAATATACCAATATCGATAGTCAAATCTTAGTGCGCGTGTCCTTGAAGCTTGTCATGCGGGAAGCCCCCCGGGGCCCGGCAAGACTAGCACCTTACGGCTGAGACATGTACGAGGCATAAACATGTACAATTTTAAGACCGCAAAACATACAAACTCAGACCTCTAGGTCAAAGCCATATAGCCATATGCCTCTTTTAAATTATTTTACATGTTCCCTCGGGGGGTTCCAAAAGATAAGCAGCCACCTCCTTTGAGCTACTCGCGTGACATAAAAAAGCAGAAATCTGAACGTCGCCATTTCACTCTGAATTCGCTACAAAATGGCTAGTTTGTATACAGAAACAACCCCAGCGGTGGTCAAGAATGCTAAGGTATTGGCCCCTATAGTCTTATTTCGCTTGGATGCTGACCTCGGGACCGTGAGACTAGGGTTTACATCTTATCACCTGCTTGACTCCTAACGGAAAGAAAGTCCAGATCCTGCTTGAGGAATTGAAGGATATCTATGGACTAGAGTGGACAACTTCTTTGATAGATATTGACACTGATGAGCAGAAGAAACCGTGGTTTCTGAAGCTCAACCCTAATGGTAGAATCCTCCCAAAGTGTGAGGTGGTATGATTTCTTACACATATAGGGAAAATCCCCGTGCTCATTGATAACACGGGAGAACAACCTTTCCCGGTGCTGGAGTCATCAGCTGAGCTACTCTACCTTATCGAGACGACGGACAAGGATCATCAGCTGAGCTTTTCCAATGTCAAAGAGCAGTCTCAGATGATGCAGTGGCTTATCTTCTGGCATGCTTCGGGTCAGCCAAACCAAAGCCAACTGAACCACTTTGGAAGATTTGCTCCTGAACAGATACCCTGTAAGTTGACCTCTCCAAGATATACTTGGTACTGGAAGTGTAGAACAAACCTTGGAATAATTTATTAATTGGTTAATATCTGCAGACGCCATTGAGAAATTCAAGACCGAAACTCTACGCATTTACAACGTACTTGAGATCCACCTTTCTGGGCGTTTGACCTGTCAGGCTCGGGAATATCTTGCGGGAAACGGTCTTGGCAAGTTCAGTATTGCTGATATTGATGCATATCCATGGGTCCAAGCATGGAAGCGTAGCAAAATTTCAGAGGAGGAGATGGCGAGTTACCCGCACTTGAAGGAATGGATAAACCGGATTGGGTCCCGACCAGCTGTACAGAGGGGAGTTAGTGACTTTTACGACGAGGCCATTCATCCCGAATTACTCATTAGCACCTGATCAATAAACAAACTGGGTGTCCAAATGGTCTAGTCTAGTACTGATGGAAACACACGATGAAAGTGTTGCTGATAGCCCAAGGGGTATTTCCCATACGCAGTAGGAAGGCATGTCGAAGATGCCACTGCCTTCTGTAGGTTAAACAAGTAGGTTCATTTCACCGCTAAACTAAAGCAGTTTCACAAATCCCCTCCATAGGCCCTTGGAGGTGAAGATTCCACGAGGATCTACCGCCTTCTGGATATCCTTGAGTCTTTGCAAATTATATTCACCATAACCAGAAAACACCTGGCTGGCCTGCTCGGCTGATGCGTAGTTCATATACGTATACCGATTTGCAACGCCCAGCTTATCGGCTGTCAACGTAATCCTGTCAACGGCATTTGCGGTCATCCTGTTAACGGTCACATCATCACTTGCATTCGACCAGGCTGTGGAGACCAAAATAACTACAGAACGTGTTAGTAGTAATGTTAAAGATATCTGTGATCAGAAGAGCCTGAGAAGGAGAAGCACTGACTAAAAAGAGGCTCATCACGCTCGAGATCAATACCTAAAGCATTGCCGCCTCTGTTCTTCATGGCTGCGATGACATTCCTTTGTATCGGATAACAGATCAAGTTGGTATTTAAGCCGGGCACAGACTTGATAGACTCAACCTCCTGCTGGAAGATCTGGAGAGCCCGGGAGAGTAAGGAGCGAGATGGAGACACGGTCAGGGTAGCAAATAAGTTTCTGCCACACGATAATGAGTAAACAAAGAAAGAAAACCTTGGAAGGGTCAAAAGACCAGCACTTACCGAGTTGTACCCATTGGGATAGAACCATTCGACACACTGCTCATGAATCCTATGGTTGTAGCCCTGCTCAATGTGGGGATTTGGTCAATTTCGCGGAAGACCGGGGGATTCTGAATTGCCTTCCCGTAGCGCTGGGTGCCCATCAAAGTAAAGTCATCACTCGCCGAGCGGTAGCTATAGTATAGATCATAACCCATTTCCACGTCACTGGTGAGATCTTTATCTGTAAATAAGTCGTAGACCTTGTCAAGAACTTGCTCAGTATAATTCGCGGAGTAGGACGTCTGCCCGGTGAAGACAGGGCCTTGGGCAAATGTGCGGATTGTGAAGGCTGTAACAATGGCAAAGTTATTGCCTCCCCCCGGAGAGCAAAATAGAGGTCCGGATCATGCGTCTCGGAGGCGGTGGTAATCGTACCATTGGCGAGGACAACCTGGAAACACGTATTTCAGCGATGAATCTATTTTGCGGTTTGCCATGGAGCAAAACGTACCTCATATTCGAAAACATTATCTAAAGCCCATCCGTACTTGTTTGAGAATGGGGATGTTCCTCCACCGAGTGTAAATCCACCCATACCCACGCTGCCTACTCTCCCACCGACAAAAGACAGGTTCCGAGATTCCAGGGCATGGTACACTTGAACGCTAGTTGCGCCACCACCAACACGTGCCTTGTTCCCATTGTCTAAGACATCAACTTGGCTCAAGAGGTCTAGGTCCACAGTAACTCCGCCAATGGAATTAGAGTCTCCCGCAGTCCTGGAGTGACCACCACCCTTCACCGAAAAATAGCACCAGTGGTCAACGAGAACACTCAATGCTTTAGCCACATCAGAGGCACTGCTGGGCTCGATGCGACAGGATGGGCGAACCTCCTGCTGCTTCGCATCCCATATGGTGAAATCATCACTGTCAGGGTAGTGGACTGCGGATCCGAAGAATGTGGAGAGTTGGGCACACTGCACATGGTTAATATTGGAAGGCCAAAGGGGCATTGACATACTGCTAGTTGACAGTTTGCAGGGGCTTTTGTGATCAAGTGGATGGTTTCACCTGCGTTTGCCATAGCAAGAAATGATATCAACCAAACAGTGGTTCGCAGCATTGTCAGACAGCACACGTGAAAGTATAAGGAAGGGACTTGCGGTAGCCAGAAGAGCTATGGAGATTTATCTTCTACATCTTTCAATATTGTGAGACTTCGGACTTTATATATCACTTTCTGCTACAACGGAGGATCTTCGCAGCCAAAAATGATAACGTAGGCCAAGTGAAGAGCCGGTGCAATGATCGAGGTGGGTGGAACCCAACCTGAACCTCATTCGATGGCGATGAAATATGCATCGTGATTAAATATGTGACCTGCCAATTCGCAAGGGACAACATTCTGTGTAAGGGCAGAGTAATTCTAGACGGTGTATACATTGATCCATGGATCTCCACGGGAAAATATCGGCTAATAGATCCTCTATTCCTAATATGGATAAGCGTTATGCAGGTTGATGACAGGGTGGGTCAATGAGGGGTGCGATTGGCCCAACCTTACAAACTACTTCAAGGTTTCGTACAATTATATTTAGACTTTAGCTTTTTTCACTCTTCACGCTATCCCTACTTCTCACGACACCCATTTACTAATGTCCCGAAATTCCTGTCATCAAGGTGCATAAGGAGTAAATACCGTATAGATGAAACGCACAATGGAGGAGCCCTCTAAAAACCGGATAGTTTTACGGCCGTTCTCGGAGCGCCTCTGCGCATGGCCGGATGAAGATTGGTCAGGCATAACGGACCCAAAAACCCGCCGAAGGCTGCAAAATCGCCTAAACCAAAGAGCTCGACGTATGTTCAATCCATAGCCCATTACCTAGCAATCATGGAACTGACGGTACGTACAGGTCTACAGAACAAAGAACCGACAAAGCGCTCGGACAGAAAGGATCAACACGACATCAACTGTTTCGTTGCTAAACAACACGTGCAATCTACGCGTGATGCCACACATCCAACAAATGAACAAACTTTAGCAGCACATACCATGATGGACGTGACCTCACTGATCCCCTTGGAAGCAATTGAGGATGTGCATATCCTTCACTCCCATTCAACGGCCACAAAAATCACGATGCAACGTTTAGAGATGACGGCACGTGGATATTACATGTTAGGGTCTCCCCGCACTGATCTTCTACTCCACCTGATTCAGTTCAATTTCACCAGAGCACTCATGGAAAACACTACGGTCTTAGGCCTCACATCAGATCAGCTGCACGATGATGCTATCTCACCATTTAATATTGCTGGCCCATGGCAATGTGACTTTGAGAGCTCACTTCCACCCAGTCTACAACCCACTATGATCCAACGCTCTATTCCACACCACCCGTGGCTAGATTTGCTTCCAGTTCCGCAGATGAGGGATAATCTGATCCAAGCTGGAGACTTTGAGGAGGAAACCCAGCTCTGCCTGGATATGAAGGGGAGTGGGAATACTTACCCGGAGAGGACTGGGATCATTGTTTGGAGTGATCCTTGGGATCCGGCGGGGTGGGAGGTTACGGAGTCTTTTGCTTGTTCTTGGGGGTGGATTATCAAAGACTGTCTTGACTTGGCGCATTCCACAAACCGGTGGCGGGCAATACGGAATGAAAGACCGCTGTTTTGTGTGAATTGATATGGTAGATCTCTACTGAAAATTGAAATGAGAATACAAGCCTAGATCGGAAAAGGCTTACATAGGTCAACAATTAACGGAGACAACCAGAGCGACTAGAGCGCCAGGTCTCCAACTACCTAGGAATAATGGATAAATTAATATGCAATGCAAGATGAAAACTAGCAGAATTATGATATTCGATTAAACTAGCTACCAACGAGTCTCGAGGCGTATTCCCAAAACTTCTTTAGATCCTTGCTTGAGACACTAGACTAGTTTCGAATAACATGACTCTCTCCCTTGACTTCAATAATGCATATCTCATTGATGGCCAATCACTTTCTTGGGATCATATAGGTCATCAATGCTCTTCAACTCTTCGGGACTAAGCTCGAGAGAAATAGCGTCGACTGCTTCATCAACCCTTTCCTTCTTACTCATTCCCAGAATCGGGGCAGTGATAAAAGGCTTGGATAGGGACCAGGCAATTGCCACAGTCGCCATCGATACACCATGCTGTTTAGCAATCTTCTCGACCTGTTCATTGACATTTTTGTCTGCATCTGTGATAGGCTGACCAAAAAAACCCTGACCTTGATCCTCCCCCCGTGTGGTAGTAGAGAAATTACACCAGGGCCGGGCAAGGAAGCCCATTGCAATAGGGCTCCAGGGGATGCTGCCCATTCCGAATTTGGCACACGCAGGGTACATCTCCCGCTCCTCCTCACGGTAGATAGCATTGTGGAGGTTCTGCATGGAGATAAACTCGGTCCAACCATGGATGCGGGCGGTGTACTGGTACTCGAGAAGTTGATGAGCCCACATAGACGAAGCGCCAATATACCGCACCCTGCCCGACTTGACGACATCATGAAGCGCCTCCATGGTTTCCTTGACGGGGGTTCTGGGATCGAAGCGATGGATCTGCAGCAAGTCGACGTAGGGTAGGTCTAGCCTTTTCAGGCTGGCATCGATGCTGTCGAAAATATGCTTTCGGCTCAATCCGTACTCATTGATGTAACCAGAGTTATCTTTTTCATCGTCAGTCATCGCCATTGGTTGTTCGAGACCGCGACCGACAGGCGCCCACAGTTTGGTTGCGATGACAATATTCTGACGGCGCCAGTTGTATTTCTTGATCGCCTTGCCTAGGATCTCCTCCGAGAGCCCATTGGAGTAGGCATTTGCCGTGTCAAAAAGGTTGAGACCAGATTCGTAGCAGTAGTTGAGCAGGGGCAGTGCTTCTTCTTCTGGAATTGACCACTTGATACGGCCCTCGGGATTTCCAAAACTCATGCATCCCACGCCAATTGGGGCGATGCGAAGGCCGCTGCTGCCGAGTTGCACGTATTTCATGTTGGCTTGTTCAAGGAGGATGGATGGAGAATATAAATTGTTGGGTGTGAGGATGGGAGTTGTTGGGACAGAGCATGGTTTTATAATTTATGGACGGGGTTAGGGGATAAACAATATTTACAAATGGAGTTTCTGGAAAGACTTGCAATGAGATTGTCTGTCCTCTTTATGCAACATGATGACATATCGAACCTCATTGGTTACAGTTTTAACATAATGGGGCTTTGATTTTATATAGATATCTTGGCATCGGCGCTACAGATAATTCGACGACCACGCGCTCCCTAAAGCTGTCTCTCGATCATATGCCTCCCAATTGACTCTAGATTGATGGTTAGCTGGGCGCTGTTGAGCCTGCGGCGATGGTGTTTTGTTGAAAAATGGAGTACGTGAGGATGTGATGGAGGGTGTCTTCGTTGACTGGAACCCACTGCTGACGGTCGAAACGCGCCCTGAGTGTTTCACCTTGCTCCGACACGTATCCTACATTCTCGACCAGGCCGAGATTTATGGTGTTTTGTGCAGACCGGTGGCGTTACGGTAGCTGGTGAAAGCGTCGAGGAAGGCGTTGGCCGCTGCATAGTTTGCCTGGCCTTTGTTGCCGATGACGCGGGATATGCTGGATAACATGGCGAAGAAGCCCGGAGGTTGAGGTTGCTCACGCTGCATTGCGAGGTGCAGCTTCCAGGTGCTGGATACCTTGGCGTGGATTGAGGTGGTGTAGTCATCGTGGGCCGTGGTGTCGTAGGGTTTGTCGTAGAAACAAAGGAAGTTAGTTCGGGATTTCACTGAGACCACAGCAAATTAGCCAAGCATAACACACCCGGAGAACCATAGCGCCTTGGATCAGAACTGCGATACACCGGAGTTGGATGGACCTGGACACGTGTCGCACGAAATCTAAATCTCCGACGTCGCCCTTGGCCTCGACGATCTCGCATACATATGCATCGCAGTCGACATGAATGCGGGAGGAGGCCGCATCGTGGGCGCCGCTCCGGTTGATTGAGATGATGCAACGACACCCCCCCTCTGGCGATCCAGGTACAAAGCCAGGCTCTAACACAGACTGCGGAGCCCTCCCACAATGAGTTAGGCAGCCGCAGGATCGAGGTTTGGTGTCGGAACAGCCGGTCGAATGGGCAGCTGCAAATCGATCGCCTCCAGCGGATGTGCTTGCCACTGCGTATATACCATAGGGCGGGGAAGGCTTCTTCAAAGGGGTAGCGAATTATGGGATGGATCGGTCCAACATCACGCCGTTTACCAGGTCGAATATCTCGCTGAAAAGGCCGCTAATCAGTTATCGCCGAAAGGTAGAGATTCATCTTGTTGAATCTCGATGTATATGTATGTCGGGCTTCTAGGATGTGACGTCAATTTGTTGAAAACGTGCGAAGGTAGGAAACGCTATCGTCACGAAGGCCTATATTGAAACTAAACAAATTGCAGGCGATTTTACATAGCTAGCTCGTATCAGGTCAACCACCACCATATCTTACGGGCCTAGATCAACCTGCTTCCTATGGCCAGTGGAGAACACATTTCAAGGCTGCGCGTCCCATATCCATATTTACAAGACCGTGTAGACGCGTCGGGCCAACGAGAATGTCGTTTACTCCGTACCTAACCAGATGATATGGATCAGCTGAATTAAATGGAGCCAAACTATTCCGTGCTCGGTAGTAAATCTACCTGCAGGAAGTGACTTGTCAGATCTAAATGTGGAGTCTTGCATATAATGATCGTCCTTAGGGTTTCCACAACTTTCCAACCCCTAACTATCTATGTAGCTAAGTATTAGTTTATGATGTAGATCTGCAATTGGTGGAACACGTACAAAAACCATATTATTTTTTCAACCAGTTCTCCCCTGCACCCACTTTCTTTCTTCAGATCGAGGGTGGCTGGCGTTCACGTACATTAGTATTGCTAGTGTGTGTTTTTTTTTTTTTTTTCCCTTTCTTTTCCCTTAGATTTTCTATACCTAACAAGTTCGACTGGCCACTATTTTGAGTCAATTATTAATGGCACAAGGAAATCCCTGCAATTGTTGCAGAGGGCTCAGCTGCGAAATGATCTGGCTGAGACCAATTTTGATAATTGTTGCCCTAAAATCCACCGTCAAATATTCTTCACTGCATGATGACGAACCCACAGGACTCGTCACACTTTAGTTTATTTCCTACCAGGCTCTCAGTGAATCGTTTTCTCTATTTATTCACATGATCCTACATGAGTGTTGCAAGAACTTCATTCCTAGGTTCGAGATTTTATCTACTTTAAACCATAATGACTTCCGATACATACTCGTTAAGCGAAGTTATAAGGGTGGCCGAGATCCATCCTTTCTATAATTCCGATCGGAAGTATCCGCCTAGCCCAGAAGAAATCCAGAAGGCCCTTCAAAACTCACCGACGGAGCCAAAGAAGACAGACCTTGATTTGCAACCTTTGCTCAAAAAGGATGACATGTAAAGCTACGATTCCATGTATTTCGATTTTCGATTTCAACTGACCAACTTCAATAGTTATCGTGTCATCAAAGAGCTCACAAATGACACAGATCCGAGAAATGAATACCGGCGCAGCGTGTATATCAGTACTACAGGGGGAGGCTCTGGTGGGCTACCACTGATGTTTGCGACAGACACGAAGGAAAACCGCAAGCACAGGGCATTGTTTGGAGAATTTCTGAAGATCTGCAGAGTCATTGAGCCAAACGACTGGGTTCTCACAACCCACACGTCAGGGTTCCTTTACAGGTATGTAGATTCATGTGCGGGCTAAGAATATCCAAGTGTAACATTCTATGAGATAGATCCCTCGATCTTATCAGCGAGATCCTGGAAAACGCGGGAGCATCTGTTCTCTGTGCTGGGAGTCGCATGGATGCCGCAGAAGTTGTCCGTGCTTTGATCAACTACCGTGTGAATGTTTTGACAGGGGACAGTAGTCAAATAATCCATATTGTTCATCACATTTCGACCCTTCCCGCCGATGAGCGAAGTGAAATCAAGATCAACAAAGTGATTTATACCTCCGATTTGATGACATTTACCCAGAGAAGCTATGTTTCGAAGGTACTGGGTGGAGTTAAGATACTGTCGATTCTGGGAAGTGCTGAGGCAGGTCCGTACGCAATCAGCAACCCTGACCTCACCGGACGCTGCACTTCTTCAGCAAGAGACTTTGTCTTTGATACTCGCACCATGCTCATTGAGATTCTTCACCCCTCTATTGTCAACGAAGACTCTTCCGTTGGGAGATTTGGGGGGCAGCCGGTTCCTGAAGGGGAACAGGGAATCATTGTCCAGACGTCACTGCAGCGTCTGCGCAATCCTCTTATACGGTATATAACAGGAGACGTGGGGTCAATCCATTCAATCCCCGAGGCTGCCGCTGGAATTATTCCGGAATCAGAACTGAAGCACTTTCGAGTCCTCCGCCTTGGAGGTCGGGATCGTCGGTTCAGCTTCAAATGGTTCGGCGAGTATTTCAATTTTGAAGGGATCGAGAATCTCATGCAGAACGAGGGTTCAGGCATCCTACAATGGCAAGTTATCCTGGACTCTTTGGATTCGTCTCCGCAGTCCACTTTGGAGGTTCGCATGCTTCGTGCGGCTGCAGGTGATGGAATTCTGGATAGAGAAACTTTTGTGGACTTGGTCGAGACTTTCTTTTTCGTCTTCCCTGAAAATCGACACCTTTTCAAAGTCAACTTCCTTGATGACCTTGAGGGATTTGAGAAAAGCAGCACCGGAAGCAAGATCATGAAGCTTGTAAATAGATTTGATTAAACTTGCCAGTTGACGCTTCGATTTAACACTGGTTCTTGTCGGTGGGAGGGCGACCCTGTCCGGTTTGATGCATTAGCTTCGACGTAATGATCATCCATATGTTGGATACGTCGCCATCTAATTGTATATACCGTGCTAAGACCATATAAGAACAAGCTAAAACAACGATCTCACAACTTCGTACTGGTCAGTCTCATCATAGCGGGGCCTGCTTGGCGCAAGTGATCAGATAGCTCTCCACACCCAAAGATGTCGACCAAGGGTTTGTATTTGCCCCATGTTCGAATGAAGTTATAACACGACAGATCTACTGATTGAATTGCTCTGGAGTGGAGATTCCCAAGTCCGAGTATCTATGAACAGCGAGGATATAATTAGTGGGCTGGCCCTTAGAATCTCGGACAGAACCCTTCAATCCAATCTTGGGAAGAGAAAAATGGGGAATCTCATTACAACAGAAGATAAAAGCCGAATATTACATATAGCATCACCAGGTAAAATGAGCAGAAGCATTTATAAACTACCTGAAGATAGCAAGGGAGACAGTTCTGAAAGTGTTACGGAATAAGCCAGTGGTGGTAAAGATGATCCTATTCATATGCTAGAGCTACGTACGATGTAACCTATGCTTAGTAATGACAGTGAGGCCTAAGGCCGTCACAGAAAGAGGATTATGAGCGGAGAGTTTCTCGAGTCCTTTTCTTGGGATCAATAGGGTAGGAACCTTTTTTGTTGTAGACAAAGAAGTGCAGGCGTAGAATTTCAATCTTTTACATGGCAGAATAGTTAGTAAGGTGGTAGGATCCAATCTCCGATTGGCTCTCTGAGCTCCCAAAACAACTAAAGAGCCGTACAGAGTACTCCGTACATAGCAGAGGATGATTGTCAGATTGACGGAAGAAAATTTCTGATGGCCTCGAGACATCATGCAAGGATGAGCCGAAATATTCTCTTCCCCCGGGCAAGGAACCCGGGGATTCCTGACCCGAACGAATGATAATGCGAAATAATAATAAACACGGAGGAGATCGTAGCAATCAATTCGGTGGCGACCGGGTCTGATGTCACGTGCACCCCGGACCTGAGAAAAAGTCGACCCGCCCTTATCTTGTTATCGATCTGGACTTGTCAATCTTCGACCTTTACACGTCTTTCACCAGTCTCTTTCTCTGGGAGTCATCACCAGCCTTCAATCTTCAACCTCGCGCCTTTCATCGGTCTCTTGTCAGTCGATCTGCCTTTACATCTCCGACTTTCAACCCGCCTCATCTACACATTATGGATCACACACGCGATCCCTGCCCCTGGGTTGCCCTGAGCGATTTTGGCGGTGCCTTCGCCATGGGTGCTATCGGTGGTGCTGTCTGGCACGGTGTTAAGGGTTTCCGCAATAGTCCCTACGGTGAACGCCGGATAGGTGCTCTCACAGCTATCAAGGCGCGCGCGCCGGTCCTCGGTGGTAACTTCGGCTGTTGGGGTGGACTTTTCAGCATATACGACTGTTCAATCAAGGGAATTCGCAAGAAGGAAGATCCTTATAATGCTATCATCGCCGGTTTCTTTACCGGTGGTTCCCTGGCTATCCGTGGTGGTTACAAGGCCGCCCGAAACTCCGCTATTATGTGTGCCGTGTTCCTTGCTGTGATTGAGGGTGTCGGCATTGGTTTCCAGCGCATGATGGCTGATAACACAAAGCTCGAGGTATGATGAACCCCCTGCCCTTAAATTGACCTGTTTGGGGTTGGAGTCAAGACTTGTCTGCTAACCACGACTTTCCAACAGCTTCCTCCTCCACCCCCATCCGAGCACAAGGCTCTTGCTTAAAATCTCTCTCGTCTCCATTCACCAAAACGATCGACCTATCTACATTCGATCGCTCTCAACCTATCCTCCCTTCCATCTCTTTCTTCATACCGACATCCCGGCTTTGATTCTCTCTTCCTGGGTGTTCGATTTTGGTCACCATATTTAAACGACATAGCATAGAGGTTCCTGTTTTTTTTTTACTCGCTTTTAATACCGCATCCCGCAGCCTGTGTTTTCAAAGCATTGTATTTTATGGACGGCGGATTTGTTCTTGTGGCTGGTACCAAGACTGGCGTGTCTCTTTTCCGTGGCCAGGTGGCTGAATAAAAGAATCTCTCCACTACCTATTTGCAAAAAAAAGTGTTGAAGGCGGGTATTTTTTGGACTCCTGTATATTAATGTATGACAAACATGAGACGCATCTCTTTTCTATATATTGATTTCGGCTTAGATCACTCAGAACAGACCGAGTCCGAGTAGGAACTATGGTTTTTCCTAAACTGACTCCACACAATGAGCTTATATAACATGGATGTGGAGTTTAGACTATCACAGTTGCTCTGTTTCATCTATGACTGTCACTGCATCTTCCATAGAAAATTACGCTCGAGACCAGGTATATATATCTTGCATGAATTGATCAATATTTTCTGAACTCCCTAGAGAAGATAGACATTAACAGCATCAATCCAACATGTTCCTTTCTTGTCTGACAAGCTCGAAAAAAAAGTACTGGTGCTATCCGAACTGGCTAAGGGGGAAGGAGATTCGAAAATATTCTATTATGAGATGAATAATATTTAGTCCACTAGAAGTGCGTTCAAGATGGAAAGATGTAGTCTACGACTCTAGCTAGTGCACATGGGAAAATCGGTGGCCGTACCTTAGTGCCGCTAGTTCCGTTCAGCCTCAATTCTTATCTTTTTCAATCTTTCCGTCTTCGTCTAGACAGACCACCTTGCACAGCTGACGAGATGTTGACGTTCAGTCATCTGAACGCAGACGCATTCGAGAACCCCAAGAAAAACGGTCGAAAAAGACCCCGCGTTCGGGAGCCCGTAGCATGTAACCATTGTCGAAAAAACAAAGTGCGCTGCGATCGCAAGTCACCATGCAAACCGTGCCAAGATCGTGGAATGAACACACAGTGCACTTACTCCCGGTCCAAAAGTCCAGTTTCAGAATCTGTATCAATAATATCCCCTCGAAGCGCAGAGATCGATCTACTCGCGTTGCAACAACCGACAACCCGTTCCTCCGATGGCGAGAACTTTGACCCTCGATCAGTTCTACCACACCAAACCACCGTCAGTCATGCCAATAGTGCCTTCAAGGGGTCTAACTTCAAAACAAGGCTGATTGGTGGCACCCATTGGATGGCCGTGTGCAGCGATTTGCCCGTAATAGGGGCCATGCTGGAGAAGACTGTTCATTTCCAACCGACATGGAGAACTTTCGCAGAAGTCAAATATCTCCTTCGTGTCGCAAACTCGGTACCAGCCGGGGTGAATGGAGATAGTAAGAAGCTACAGAATCTCCTTCCCGATCGATCGACCTGCGAAAAGTGGATCAGGCGATATTGTGAAACATATGGTAGAATCTACCATGTGGTCGACCAGAACTGCCTGATCACTGAGCTGGAGGAAATGTTGATCGAATGCGTCGATGCTAATGAAGTGCACGTTCTCAAGATACTGCTGGTCATTGCGATTGCCATGCAGACCGACAAGTCAGAGCGACTACGTGGGCGCATGATACTGCAAGAAGCTGAGAGCCGTATTCACACATCGACACAGTTCCAAAAACCTTGTATCGGCGTTATGCAGGCCTTGTTATTGTTGCTCATCATGAAAACCATCACTGCCTCTGACACTGACAAGATTTATAGCCTCGGAGGTATCATGGGGCTGACTACGCAAATTGCTCTGAGCATGGGCTTGAATAGGGATCCGGCCTTGTTCCCCGGTGTCACTCCTTACTATGCAGAAGTTCGAAAACGATTATGGGCGTGTTTTTTTCGATTGAACCTCGACTATTGCATCCGGAGTGGGTCCCACTTTGGTATACGGCTGGAAGATGTGGACTGTCCTCTCCCAAGCCCTGTCGACCTTCTAACCCTTGACCCTGAGACCATGACGGAGTCAGGTGGCTTGTTGAACCATAGCCAGAAAGCAACGGACCAGGCTTTCAATATCGCTGCAATGAAGCTCGCTATAGTGAGAGCTCCATTGCACCAGCGACTTTGCTCCATAACTCCTCAATTATCAAGCGAAGTACGGAATCGAATGCGCGATTCCTTCCACAAGATCCTGCGTGAGTTGCCTCCGAATCTGCAAGAGGGAGCTTCGTCATGCAGTCCAATGGAAAAGCTTCAACAAGCCTTGTTATCAATGAGCGTGCATAGCTTCATGATCATTATCACACTCAATTTTGTCCTAGGAGTCCCGTCTCATAATTCACAGCGGGCTGACCTCTATGATTTATGGGACAATTCGGCGTCTATTCTCTGTCAGTTGCAGGAGGTGTTACAGATTAGCACTGATCTGTCTAGCGTGGCGTACCATCTTCTTTGGACTGACCTTGCCCGCGCAGCCTTGACCGCATGTTTGGTGGTTGGTCGCCTGCGGAGAATCAACCTGGGAACAACGGTCTCCAATGGCCCCCAGCCAACGCTGGTCATATTTCAACAGCTTTTGCTGAAATATCTAGACTCGTTATCGCACATTCTAGCGGGAAGATACCACCTCGGGCCTGTTGCAGCGAAGACAAGACTTGTCCTTGGTGTCGCAACAGCTGTCACCTCAAGCCTGATCAACGACTTTGGCGACTCACAACATGATTCCAAGTTCTTCAAGGTTGGCATCAAAGCTGCCGAGGATGTCGTAGCCGAGATGGAACGTTCCCTGAAACGTGAAGAACAAGACTCAACCCTAGCCTTGCTGGGATTCAATAGCACAGGGACTTCGGCACTACCAAGTGCACCCACCCCTCTTGCGGCAAACTGGATGGACCATGCACAAGTTCCAGATCCCTTAATTCAGACCTTGTTTCCGAGCGACTGCAACTTTTACCCAGATTCAGAATCTCAGGGTCTGGATATGCAGTCCGATCTATGTTTATCATATTCCATGGCGCCATTCAAATCTACTTCGACGATCCAATCCACGCCTAGTCTTTTATGGGAAGACGTTTGAATTTGAATCCGCTGACAGCTGACGTTCAAATCACTTGTGCATAGACAAATGGAGGATAGATATTATGTGCCACCACCCCTTCTTTTTCTTTATTTCTCTCCCCCATCTTTGACTGCTACCATGCCCCATCGATTTACATGTCGAAGTTACACTACATTGATCTTGTCCTCATTGGCCTCTACTATTCCCGCGAAATTTTACGGGGGGAAAAGCTAGCCGTATTTGTAGGTACTTTTTGGATGTCAGGCCCACATGAAAGGTACCTAAGACAAAAGTATGATTTGGTGGGATAGACTGTACCAGGCGTGACTCACTCTTTCCATTTAGGATCCTTTATTAGCGCCTCCTTTTCCTCCAACCTCGGGACTAGTGTTCAGTTAATGATCAGATGACTATGCAATAGCTCTGCGGTAGTTGTCAATCAAATTAAGCATGCAGATTTACATTTGCCATTGCCTTCTCCATCATACTCATGATCTGATCTTGTCTCAGACATGCTGGCCAGTTCATGGTGTACCCGTCTTATACACAATCTCAAGCCTTCTTCAAAGAGAATCCCACTTTTACCACACGGGCAATGATCAAGCACACACCTCCGGCCATGATGAAGAGTGCGGAGAACGTCAAAGTACCCCAGAAAACATCTCCCCCGGACGTTCGTTGGTGGTCTAGGATCGCACCCGCCACCGGGCTACCGATCAACAATCCCAGACCCGACGCAAAGAGGGTCATGCCAATGTTGGTTCCCAGCTTAGACAGATCGGGACAGAGGAAGGCGACCGTTGCGGGAAGCACAGCCTGGATAGAACCGCTTGTTAAGCCCACAAAGACCGAAATGGCGATCAGACCCGACTGGGATTCCACACTGATCCACGCCAGCATTAAGATACCGGTGAGTAGAACGGACGGGATCATGACCGACAGGTTACCGATCTTGTCAGCGATGATGGACGGCATGATACGGCCGGGGACCGAGCCCGCGTTCATGATGATCAGCATATAAAAGGACGAGTCCCGCGACATGCCGAGGTTGATACCGTACTGCTCAACATAGAAAAATGGGATATATAGACCGATGAAGATGAAGAAAGCGGCTAATAGCCAAATGGCGAAGACAGGGTCCCGGAGCGACTCGAGGTTGATCAGCGGGCCTGACTTGCGAGGCTGAAGGCGAGGCTTCATAACAGCGACCGAGATCAGAAGCGTTCCCAACATGATAAACGCCATGACTCGGACTGCCCAGGGTAATCCAATCTGGACGATCAACCGCCTCAGCACGACGGGGTAGATAATGCCTCCGACGCTTGAACCGGTGGCGGCTAGACCGAGAGCAGTGGATCGTCGCGTCGAGAAATACGTGCCTACGATGGCAACACTGGGGATGAATGACATTCCGGCTCCAATGCCGACACAAATGCCCTGGGCCAAGATAAGCTGCCAGTACTCCTTGCAAATCGAAGTCACTGTTGGATTAGCGTTTATCTCGTAAATGGGTGGCAATACTCACTCATCATGCCAAACACTTCAAATAAGACACCCAACGTGATGTCCATGTAGAAATACCCAGCATCAAGAGCGCGTCCACACAGAACTCCAATCACTAGCATCAGAAACGCCTGCAGCGATCCAATCCAAGCAATCGACGACTGTGACGAGTCCTTCAGCAAACCGGTACTATATTCAGACTGGAATGTGCCAAATGTGTTCAAGAGGCCCCAAGTGTTGAAATTTAGAAAAAAGGCCCCGAGGACTTGGAGCCATGCCGTCGTGCCTCCATTGGGCGGTGGAGGAGGCCCTGTGGGCTTTGGTGGTTCTTCTGCTACTCCTTCTGTCTTTATATAGCTGCCGACAGTCGTTCCATCAGACTCGACGTCTTTTCCAAACATGTAAGACGGCTGGGAGGATGCCATTGGGAAGTGGTATATGATCGAACCGAGGTCGAAGTTGAAAGCGCCGAAGAGAGTGATGAAGATGTCAATGAAGATGTTTTGTTTCTCATGCCATCAGCAACTTGTGGAAGACATTGACAACAACTGAGAACACGCCGAAATATATTGCCCGGGAGAGCTTCTAATCCACAAAACCAATCAACTCAACCAAACTGACCAAACTGACCAAATGTCCCTAATCAAACTAGATTCTATTTCAACAGAGTACTGTCTAACTCGCAATGTCCAATCACAAGAAGGAACAAACACCACATTAACAAATTTGAAATCTTTCCAGCCGATTACCCCATCGGGAAGTGCACGATCCGGAGTTTAATTACCGAAAGTGGAAGTGGATAGGGCTGATCAAGGGTGAGCCTCAATAGGCCTCCGAATCTGACTACCTCGCTCCCGTCTCATGCCGGCGGACTGATATTGTCGCTCTGAGAATACATGGCAAGTCTGGTGTAGGGGCACACGCTTGGTAAACGCTCGGAAGGCGTCCACGGGCCGGGGCCGGGTAGATGTACTAATCAAGATTAGCGCGATCTTATGATCGGCGAAGTATCTCCCTATATAATTTTGTGTGAGAAGTGACTTTAGTAGCAAGACTAACTAGTTAAGAAGCTTATAGTTGACATACAGCGAGCCTTCTGGTTCTAAGTCCAGGCCAATTCTTAGGATAAACATCATGCCATTCGAAAAAAAAAAAACCATACAGCAATGCTTAGAGTTCAACAAGTGTAGAAATTCTGGCGTTTTGTTCGATAGGACCGGACTCCAGTGTCGAAATTTAGAGGGGTGGAATAATTACGAGGTTTCTTCGTCAGTATATTTGGCCCTCGTGATGATACATAACGCTTGGGATCTCAGCCCGTATCCTATGCTGTTTCAGAATCCTACGTACAGCTATCTGGAAAAAAATGTGTTTCCAAAACCACCCAGGGGACCAGTTGGCTTGAGTTTATAGAAATTCGAGAAAGCCGTCCGTACATGCCCAGCCTCATTTATACCGCTGTTACGTCTGCGAATTTGGACAATTGTATTATACACGATGTCTGCGGCTCTAGCGCGATAATTGATCAAACTCGGAAATCTAGACACCTTCGTTCCTCGTACTGTTCCTCGCACTCTGATCCCGGTCCACCACCGAATCCTCATGCCCTACAAACTACTATAATCTATCCAACAAAAAGATGCGCTGATCACAGGGGGCATTTAATAATCAACAGAATAGAATATGAAAATGTGCGTAACTCTTAATTTGGAGTGGTCGTTGGTTTCGGGACTCGGGTAGAGGAAGACGGGATCCTCGTCGAGGATGGTGCGGCTGTTGTGGAGCAGCTTCCCGTGACGGTGGTTTGGGGTAGCTTAGTCCAGTCTGTGTAGGACTTATTGGGCGCGTTTTTCAGCGTAGCCGCCCAGATGTTGTGTCCGTTGTCGTGATAATGGAGGCTAATATCAGATGGACAGCCGGGGTTCCCCGGAGCTGCAAAGGACTGGACCCATCCCAAGTTCACCAGACCTGCGCTCGTGGTGGCGTTTCCACTCGCGCCGCCCTGAGTCCACTGCAGACAGTTTGAGCATCTGAAGATCAAGGAGTAGTGCGTTGCATTGATGGCGGACGAGATCTGGGTTAGCTTGGCGTTTCCGGTGTAGACGTCCGGCTTGTGGTATTCTGTGGTGTAACGGAAGGACGTGAGGATATCTTCACCATTGGGGTAGGCCAGCAGGAGAAGGGAATCGGTCATTGTACCCCCAAGCGAAACACCACACCAACCTGTGAAGGTAGCATTCGTCGAGGAACATAGCTGCAGGACTGCTTAGTACAAAAGACAGGCAGAGCGGAAATACACAAAATGAGCAGAGCCACACACCAAGTAGCCGATGAATTCGGTAGCATCTTTGGTCAGAGCATCGGATGGCAGAGCGATGCCAAACGTAAACCCTCCCTTACTCAGGGACTCTGGAACAGACCAGGTATCAAAGGCGATGCCTGTATCCGGGTCTGTGTATGCCACCGGTGCCCCGCTCTGGGCCATAGATGTTGATAAGACTGGATGGAACCAGGTTAGCTAGTGATTCACGCACCTCCCAGCAGGAAGAGGCGAGAGCTTACACGGCGTAATGGCCGCAATTGCGGCAAAAGCATGGGTGAAGAATCTCATATTGCTGTTCGGCTTATGAATTCAATCGCAGCGTCGAGCATGCCAGTATCAGGAGAAAGTGGTGTGCAACAGCAATCCGGGTGAATAGGCTTCTTATAATGTCAAACGCCACTCGGGCCCCTGGGCAAGTGGATAGACCTGCCGGGCTTCACTCTCCATCCGTACCCCGGTTGTAACCTCGATGGATTACCCGACAGGCAGGATTATATGGGAGGGTTGCTTAATCGGGCCGAGTCTGCATTGAAAGCGGAACTGCAACGACTAGTGCATGCATGGCGTTGACCCCTGGCAGGTCCTTTCTTCAGGTGACTAATACACTCGCTAACCCGTCGACCCGTAAAGGCAAGAAAACGCAGGCCGCCGCCCACGGTGACTATTATCTGAATATGATGAAGTACGACAAAAAAATGAAGCACCTCACACACATTGAGTCCGTCTCAAAGCCTCACAGCTACGAAAGCTAGCTGCGGAAAAGCCCGTTTCTCATCCAAAAGTGAAAGAAAGAGATCGGCAGGGCGGCATCGGAGTGTTTCCGTTTAATTATAGTGAAAGAGGGTACTAGATGCGAGATGACAACAGCCGGCCCGTTATTTGTCGAGCCCAAATCGTAGGGCCGATCGTTATATGAATATAGCTGTCGTTGCGGGGTAGGACTTGATGATTTGATGGCTCCCCGACGAAAGCCCGACGGGTACCTCGGGGGTGCGCTAGCTAGGGCGATCATTACGTCCCCGTCTAGTCCCGGCAAAAGCCCGACAAAATACATCTCTTGTGATTTTATGTTACTTCTATTATTTTTCTTGTCTACTATTTAAAACAATGATGTCAATCACATTTCTACCTCACATTGAATTTGTTGTACCTTTCTGTGCCGCTCCCTAACACTTCTCCTCTGAATTGCCACCAAATACTTTCCTAACAGTCGAAGACTAGAGTAAAAATAAAGGAAGAGAAAGGGTTGGAAACAATGCCGAGCTCTATAATATGAAGATCACTCTTCTTCGGATACCTTAATTGCCCAAATTCAGATTGCTGAACCTCACTAGATATGTTTGACAAGATCGGCTGAAGATGAAACGGCACGACTCGGCAATAGAAAAATGCGTTACAATATCAACATTGCTAAATAATTGAAAACATGCAGAACCAATATACCACTCCTTCAAAATACCAAAACCAGAGCATATACTACTCAATCAGCCTAACCCTAGTCGGCAACCCCAGCGACGGCTTAGCCGTGACATCCAAAACCTGATACATGAACGTCCCCTCTTTATACACAATCTCAAAATCAAACGTCCTCACTGTCATCACTAGGGCAATCTTTAGCTGCATCAATGCCAACGTCTGGCCCAGACACATCCGCGGTCCCTTCTCGAACGGTCTCCATGCGTCGCGGGGGACAAAGTATGGATCTGTGGGGTCAGTAACAAGGTGCCGTTCAGGATAGAACCTCTCTGCATCCTTGAAGAGATCTTCCCGGCGCATGGTGGCGTAGTTGTTGACGAGGACTGCAAAGGGGTATGTGGGCCATTCTTTGCCGTCTGCGTGGAGGGTTTGGTCTGGTTGGCCGCGGCGGAGGCTGACGCCTGTTGGGGGCCAAAGACGGAGGGCTTCTTTGATGACGGCGAGGGTGTAGGGGAGGTTATTTACGAGATTGGGGTCGTTGCGGAGGAAATTTGCCGCGGCGGAGGGGTCAGTGCCGAAGAGGGCGTTGTGTTCTTGTTGGAGGGTGTGGAGGACTTGGGGGTGTTTGCTTAGGGCGGCGTATGAATACTGACTATTGTTAGTAGTGGTGGAGTAAAGACTGCGGAGAACGTACGCAGAGAGTGCTAGCTGAGGTGTCGTGGCCAGCGAAGATGAGCGTCTTGACAGAGGCGATGAGCATATCCCGCGTATATTTATCCATAGAGGCGGTAGGTTGGATGGTCTTGTTGAGGGTGCGGCTGGTCGCAATGGCGTCGTCGATGGCGTAGTATATGGCCTTTTCACTTGGAATAGCAGTCGGGCCGCTCTCGACTCGCTGGTCTACCAGACGACCAACGTAACGGTCTAGGGCACGTCCGTTGCTCCACTTCCGATAGTATCGGCGGGGGCTGATGTCGTAGAGATACCGAGACCAGAAGTCCTGAGGTGCCATGGAGGCCTGTTTCCGGAAGAGCTCGAGGAATTCATCGTCACCCCTCTGCGCGTTGCACTTCAGTCCCCTATACTGTGTCAGTTTATGCTTGAACGGCAAAAAAGGACGTGTAGCTTACAAGATTACCCAAGCCGAGATGTTGAATATCATCCTCGCACCCAGATCTTCCATTCTAAAAATGTCACTCCTTGCAGAATGTTCTCTTAGAACACCAGCAAAAGCCAGCGCCTCATCCACAATCATCGGAATATGCTCCAGCAGCTTCCGCGGCTGGAACCCCGGAGCGAAAGACTTGCGAGCAATGAACCAGTCATGTCCATTCGCAGAGACCATAGACTTCTCGCCAAGGATAGGACCGGTCCACTTCTGCATGACGGCCGACTCCTTGGGAAGATTCATCTTGTGGACGATCTGCATGGCCAGTTCTGGGTGGGCGATTACAAGCTGCGGCGGCGCGAGCGGCCACAGATCAAGGTAGAAGAAGTCACCGAGACCGTACCTCTCACGCATCAACTGCGCGAACAACTGTGGGGTTGCATCGGGTGGTAGGGTGCTTGCGATCTCTCGCATGATTAAAAAGTGACCCCATATAGCGTGATGCGGTGGTCCAGGGAGATTTTTGAACATGCCGCGTTGCTGGCGCAGTCTCACGAGGAAGTAGCTCGTGAGAGCGACTAGGACAAGAAATAGAGCGAGCATGGTTGTATTCAGGTGTTGAGGACCAGGGGTCGTCGCTAGTGGAGTAGATGCAGAGTTGGAGCGGTGAAGAGACTGCGAGGTAGGCCAGGTATTCAGCTCCAAACATACTGTTGAATATGATTCTATTTGAATTGAGTTAAAATCAAGTCTGTTGAGGTCTTATATATTCGATCTCAAGGGGCCAAGGCGGATTCTGCGATGGTTGTGTCGTAATATAGAATCTATTTCTGGCTTTCTGGGGCCGAGTACCCGTATACTAACAATAGCTTGCAGACTGCGATGAATGTCGGATGGGGGCCATGGGGTTGCAAGATTGATCTCACGCCTCTAGAAAAAAACAATGATAATCCTGGCATCTTGGTGGCAATTTTCGAAGCGATTTGTAGTTATAGTTATTTACTACTGTATATTTAGAACCTTGTGCAGAACCTCCTCAAGCTCAACGTCGCACCCATCTGCTTGATAATTTCCAAGCTCACCATGTTCGCCCTACGAGATGCAATTTACCTGATCGAACTGGCATTCTATGCCCCCATCGTCCCAGCTATTCTTTTCATCATTATACTCCATGGCAATAAGCACCCTTACACATGGCGTTCCATCGTGGTCCCCCTCATTATTCTTTCCGGCCTGCGAATCGCCGCAGCAGGACTCGGCCTAGCAGCCATGGACCCGGCAAAATCCAATCTCCTAACAACAGCCACCCTCCTAGACACAATCGGCCTCGCACCAGTCCTGTGTCTCTTGATAGGACTCCTGATTCGAGCGTAAGTTGACTCATCTCATCAACACGTCTTCTAACACCAATTGCAGCAACGCCCCCATATACAAAGGCCTCCCTATCTGGGTCTTCATCCCGCTGCACATCATCACCATAGCAGCTACAGTGATGACTGCATACGGTGGGCGAGACCTCTACACAAGCCGGGATAGTCAAGCGCAAGACCTCCGCTTGATGCGCGCTGGTATCATCCTCTTTATCGCCATTTTTGCTGCGATCGTCCTTCTTTCCATCATCACTATGCCCAAAGTCCGAGTGAAGGTCTACCGCACTGAATGTACGGCTGTTGTTTGTGTCTTGCTCTGTGTGCCCTTTATGAGTGTCCGCTTGTTATTCTCAGCTGGATCGTTGTTTTTGGGGAGCCAGTCTGTGTTGAACCCGATGTCGGAGAATGAGACGGGTGTTTGGCTCCATTTCCTTATGGTCATTGTTATGGAGTATATAGTTACACTCTCAGCCACGGCTGTTGCTCTGACTGCGAAGAGGGTGGTAGTACTGACGGCGGGAAAGTTTGAGTCTCTTAAAGATGAGGATGAGGAGACGTGAGATATGTCGTTGATGTTGGTTTGGAAGCGGATTGGGTGTTTGGTGTCAAGTTTTGTTTGTGTCTTTACTTTGATTGATATCACTTGGTTAGTCTTGTTTTGAAAATGCTCAATGATCCACTACATGATGCTTTGTCCGTATGTGCAATCTAGCTCATCCTTGGGTAAGTAGATGGCTTTAGTAACTACGTCGCATAGTGTGGCAACATATATTTACATGATGCGCTGATACAAACAATCTCGATGCAATAATACAACCCATTCAATCTAACTACACCTGATGTAACCGAGGGACATCTAAAGACAGAGAGTAAATAAGTTAACATAAGCTTCTTTCTTAATGTATGATCATATCAACTCAGCGGTGACAGCAATGTTCTCTGTGGTGCTAGGATAAAGACAAGATAGCCTAAACGGCCTACTGCTAGAAGGCTTCACCCGAGGCACATTACTATAGACCAGAACATTCACAAATGTGAGACCTCTGATTCCGCCTCACACCATGTAGGACCCTATACGATGAAGATGTAACATCAATGCTATCTAATAATAGACACGACACTCATGCGCCGCTAGATACGAAAACCGCCTCAAATAATCTTCTTCGATGCTGACCAGCGCTTTAGCAGCGAAGGGGAGGACTAGATGATGAGCAGCCTTGTGGGCAGGATCTCTGGGTTTTTGGCCCCATGGGGGTTGATAGCCACTCGATCCTGCGATATTCTAGTCATGAAGATATCCCACGCGAGGCACACATGGTTATTTTGATATACGAAGTAAGCCTCCGATGCTGCATGTTTTGGCTGCAGACTGCCCCAAGCTGAACGACCACGTAGGGATCACTGTGGGGTCCAAGGTTACCAATTTAGGACGCCTCGTGTTGGGGCTATCCTTAGCGGGAACGAGTCAAGATCGTCAAGATCCACTATGCCGGTTGGATTGCTCAGGGCCCCATATCATGTCGGATTTGATTTATTCGTGAGCAATTCAAATTCTCCATGAAGTAAAGAAATTAAGCTATTTCTGTCCGCTGGACTGTTAGACTATTGGTTGCTTAGTTCGTGTTGCTTGTTTTGCGATGGGGGCCATATCACCTCACGACCCTGTACACCGCAGCCCACCAAAGATGAGTGGTCTACTAATAGGCATTGAAGGCACGTCAAAGTCAATCACTTCTCACTAACCACTCATCTCAACTACTCTACAACATATCTCACAATGGAAACCACAAAACTGCAAATGGACATGCACAAGTCCAACTCCCGGCTCTACTACAAGCTCGGCATTCACACCCTAGGTCTTGTCCTTCGATCTGGAATCACGATCACAAGCCCCGACCCCAAAGCAGATGCAAAACTCCAAGTCACATCAGGCGTACATCATGGAGGGACCATCAAAGTCATCGTAGTACGTCTACCCAGCAACAAAACAAAACTGACACATAACTAACACAACCTAGGCCGGACTCCCCCGCACAGGCACAATGAGCATGAAGCAAGCCCTTGAAGAGCTAGGCTATGGCTCATGCTTCCACCTCGCCGAACCCCTCTGCCAATTTGACAACCTCCGCCAGAGTGCCGCCATCGTCCACACAAAAGACACAGCCCTCCGGCGGCGCAAGCTCGCCAAACTCTTCCAAGACTGCGAGGTCACCCTCGAGGTCCCCGGGAGCGCATGCCTACCCGATCTCCTAGAAATGTACCCCGACGCAAAAGTCATCCTGACAGAACGCACCTCCGCAGCCGTCTGGCTGCGCTCATGGCGCGGTTTCGGCATCGATCTGCGGTCTGACTGCTTTCGCTGGGTCGGGTACTGGGTTCCCGGCATGGTGTCGGCCAACGATCTCTACCGCGGGTGGATGCAGCTTTTGGCTGAGCGGCTCGAGGTCGAGCCTGAGCCGTCAGAGGAGCTGTACCATGCGTACAGTGCGTGGGTGAAGAGTATTGTCCCGCAGGAGAGGTTGCTGATCTTCAAGTGTCAGGATGGGTGGGGGCCACTGTGTGAGTTTCTGGGGAGGCAGAGGCCGAATCTTTTCCCGCATGGCAATGAGGCGGGCTATTTGCGGTATTATAAGCGGGTAGCGCTTGTGTTAGGCATTTTCCTGTGGTTGGTTGTTCTTGCTGTTACTATTTTGTCATTTTCTGTGATGTCTTTGCTTGAGTAGATTGCTGCTTTGTTTCTATTTGTTAGGTCTTTGCATCTTGTTTTGTGGAGCATGTATGCCAGCCTCGGAAATTTACTTTTGCTTAACTAATTTTAACTGATCTGCGATGCAGGCCCCGGGGCCCCCATTGTGTATGCGCAATAAATTACAGTATATTTCCAATATCCCATTGTTAATTGGCCCGAAGACTCAGGTCATGCAGGTTACCGAATCACTGACCGCCGCCATCTCATCTCCCCCTGAAATTGCCTGTAGTTTGCATCCAAATTATATATAATTCCTATTCTATAGTTCTGAATTCAGGGATCTTGCACTTCATCCTTCTTTCTGTCAACATTTCCTCGCCTATATTCGTCATAATCCTCTAGACTGAGGAACTTCCATTGTATATGTTGTGACCATGAAACAAATAACCCAACTGATGTGATGCGGTAGAGTACACTACAACGTGCAGCTTTCCGGGATATTATAGAGAGGTACTCATGAGGCTATACCAGAGGGGGGGTGCATCATCACACACGAGGGAGGATGAATTGCAAAGGAAATATATTCAACCGGAGATCAAACCAATGTAGTAACCGCCGAAATAACAACTGTGTAGTAACCGCCGAAATAACAACTGCAGCCGTGATGAACGCCCTCGCACGCTCATGAGCACCAGGCATCTTCGTTGCCTCAGCAGTAAACCTTTCCCCCACCATAATAACCAACTCATAGTACGAGCTTGTTTTGGTCACGGGCAGTTTCGAATGACCTTATCAGGAGGGTTTTACCGAAGAACGACCTAAAGTAGCAGCGGCCACAGATACATACTAGCCAGTCGGTCGTTAGGAGATGAACTCGCGAAGTCGCTTGTGTAAGTTCAAGACAAACTTAGTAAATTATAATGCCATTTAACTAGCGAGAAGTGAAAGAATAAGACCTCTGACAGAATAAAAGACATAGGAGGAAAAAACAATTCAGTTCCTAATATGCTCCTTCCCTAATCAGATCTCAAAACAACCATCCAGTCTAATCAGAATTGATAGTGCAGCGGGTGAAGGTAGCACCAGCTTTCTCAACCATCACGCCAACAAAGTTCTTCTTGTAGTCGGTGACAACACGGTACTTGCCGGGTACGCCGCCTGTTCCAATGGTCAGTCTCGGTCCAACAACCATATTCTTGATGACCTACCAGTCCAAGTTCCACCTTGAATGATAGGATACTCGCGCAGGTCTTTGGTGACGCCCTGATACACCTGGGTATTACCGTTCTTGTTACCGAATTTGTGCGGGTAGCCGCCGACGCCACGGTCATCCCACTTATTACACTCCTTGAACGCACTACCGACATCGTCCTTGGAGAGCGTGACGCCCTCACATGTAGCGCTGCCAATCTTCTTCTTCTTTGCGCGGGTGGCCAGGTCGCTGACAGTGTGGCTGGTGGATTCCTCCGCGATCCCAATCTCAGTCGCCTGGACGTTGCGCTCCTCTTTGTTACCCTTCTTGTCGCCGTGCTTGTCCTTGTCCTCTTTGTCTTTGCCGGTCTCAGGCTTGGGTTTTGTGACCCGCGTGCAGGCCGTATAGGCGCCACCAACGGTTGCACCGGTATGCTGCATCACACCGCGGAAGTCGCCGCGGTTGTCCTTGTAGTCTGTGACCACACGGTACTTACCAGGTACGCCTACACTAGTCAGCTTGTGGCAATGTCTTTACTGTTTGTAAAGCTTACCACCAGTGTACTTTCCACCCACAATAATGGGGAATTCCCGCAGATCGGTGCCATCCGGAATATTGTCAAATACCTTTTGATTGTTGCTCTTGTTACCAAACTTGGCCGGATACTTGCCGATGGAGCGGTCATCGAGCTTGCGGCACTCCTTAAAGGCCTCGCGGATGTCATTTTCAGACAGTGTGGTGCCGTCAGGGCACTGGAAGTCACTGAGTTTGGCCCGCTTGCTGAGCTCGGGAAAGGGAGAAGCATGAGCCAGGGCCATCAGTCCGTAGAGGACGATGGATTTCATGTCGAATAACATTCTGAGAGGCTGGTGCTTTGGACAATGGTCTAGAAGAAGCAATAGGCTGATTAGCCGGAGTAGATTGCTTTGATACAGCTAATGATGAGGAATCTGGCGATATTCTCACGGTTTTATATCTTTAGATTCAGCTCACATTTCTAAATTCTAAACTTGGAACACTGATAGAACATCTCATGATCGTCAGTCTGAGGCAATATTCAAGGCTGAGCTGCATGCATGAATTGGCCCCCTACAGAGTAAAGGGTACTAAAAATGCTTGGTACCTTAGACCCTTGGGGCCAAGGATTTGCCAAGGCTGGGGGCCAATACTGGGCCCTGGAATAAGCAACTACCACTAGTCCGGTCGATCAACACAGCCCACCTTTGCCTTACCCGCTTCTGCGCATCTCCCATGTGCTTTTTGTCATTTCTACTTTCCACACATTCTCCATCTCAAACATTCAATCTACCTAACTTCTTTCTTTGACACCATGGGAAAAGAAGACTTCATCCGACAAATCGAAAACTCCGTGGAGTTCAAATTCCTCGATAAAGTAGTCAAGGAAGATGTCACACCGCAAGATGCAGTCCAAGAAACCATCAACATGACCATGAACGCATTGTCCATTCATGGTCCAGACAAACACAACGGCGTCGGTCTCCCAGACTACAACATCTCTCTTGCAGTAATGGAGCTCGCTCAACGCCTGGAGCCATCCAAACACACTAAGCTGGTTGAGTTTATCTCTCATCTCCAGAAGCAAGTTGCCGTTGATCCATCTACGAACAAACCCCTGAGGGTCCAGGATGACATCCTCTGGACAGGCATGCCCTCATTCGGCTACACGGAGCTTGAGACGTGGTACGAGTTTGGCGGTGATTACAAAGGTGATTCCATCCCCCAATTTACACAGTCAGAACGCTAACACATTCAGACCCATGTGATGCAACCCTAGATTCCCAGCAACGAGGTCGCTGGGTGAATCTTAACGCTTTCCTCGCGCAGCTCACTCAGGCGGCAGATATTCACTATACACCTCCCAATGAAGAAGTGCCGTTTTCTCCCCTGGACACATCACTACGAGCCATCTGGACCATGGCGATGGCACTTGAAGGCCAGCACCCTGCGTTGCTCGTAGATACGGCGGCGATGGAGGCCGCTTGCCAGTGGTTCATATACGCTGCAGAGCGGCTGTGGGCGAATGTGCTCAATAGTCGCACGTATCCTGAGGAGTCTGGCGCTGGGTCTGGGAAGAGGTTTGAAGAGAAGGGCTGGACGGGCTATACGCGGGAGCGATGGGGAACCTGGGAGGATGCGCTGAAGGAGGCTCGGGCTGAATGCCAAGATGAGCGGTTAGGGAAGCTGATTGATGATGCTTTGGCGAGTGCGAGAAGGGCAATGGCAAGTCAATAGTAGGTAGACCCATTTATTTCTAGTGGATGTTCATTTAAATGCTCTGGTTGTGCAGTATGATGATGTCTATTTCTTTTCACTTTGTACGAGTCTAGCATCAGCCTGATCTGATTATATTCACATTCATCCAGTCTTAACTGGCTGTGACCCTGTAATCGTGTTAAGCGCCCAACACAAGGTGTCTAAGTATATTTTGTATGTGCAAGCGATACAAAAGATACATTTTGAATCCTATGGGTAATTTGAATCTACTGGTGTGACCCGCACTTGGCACGATTAAAGCTTGGAGTTATACGCAGTAAAAGGGGGTACACTTAGCATACATTGCTGTTAGTGGGAGGTAGAAATTGCGTTTTGTAGCCCTCGATGGATTGCGAGGGTCCCATTCGGGGTTCAAGCGCCGCTTGATCATTTGATCAGGTTCTAAGCCAGGCGACACGAAATCACTGCCATTTGGAGGACTAGAAACCAGCAAACAATTAGATTTGAATCTGTAACATATATGAGACAATGCCTTTCTCATACCACAGCATTTCAATCTGCTTCAAAATTCCCCTAAGCAATGGCAATCGACAATCTTGAATATCATATAGATGTTCATTATCGACCACATGGTGAAGTATACCGAATATCTACCATTCCAATTGTCAGCATCGACTCTATGCAGCGGAAACATAAAGCTTCAGCAGCATCGTATAGTGATTCACTTACCTGCTGGCGATCATAAGTGTAAGCCCTTCTCAACTTGTAAGGTATGGCTGCTTGGGACTTAGTGGTAGGCGGTTAGTCCAGTTGCCCATCTAATTGATTGCCACAATGGGATCAAGGGTGGCATAATAGTTTTGTTTTTTTACTTCATGCACGTGGCCGTTCGGATTGGTAGAAACTACTAAAAATTACATCAGACCTGCCCTCAATCCCAGGGATCCCTTCACCAACAATCCTAACAAGCGGACTCTGCCCACTGTTGCGATAATGCCTCCCTTTAGAATCTCTACTCCACCTTCTGTGGCGGTCTCGCTGGTCAAGTCACCTACGAATACCTCCGCTCTGCCACCAGTAAGTATAGGCTAACTCCTTGTTTTGGCCATGTCGCCTAAGGATTGTCAGTTTAACATTCCCCCTGGCTGGACCTTGAACCCATCAAGTCCTCATTATCAGGAAGAGTGGATAGGCGCCGACTCCGAAGGTCAAATAATTGCTCGATCCTATGGTCTCCAACCAGGACAGCCGGTTATGGAGGATAATAAGGGGTGGCACACAATTTTCCTGTCTAGCAATAAGTTCTATCTTTGGGGGCGGATGAACGACGAAGTCGAAGAATTTGTGTCTTAGGATATCCGCGAGATCGCTTCTTCGATTTCCCAGTCGGGGCTTAGAGAGCTAGCCAGAAAGCCTCTTATTTGACTTCTGTATGAAATATACGACTCTGATCACGAGGGTAAACACCCTAACTATTATATCTCTTTTTTGACCGATAGACTGCGCTGGAGAGCTCGAAGGGCTACACGGGGCCGGCCGTTCGCGCTGGCGATATAAGGGTTAGCGGAGCTCGGTGATCCGGATCAATAGTAAAAATTCCTCACTCGCAAGACGTACATGAGGAACAGAGAGAAAGAAAGAGTAGAAGCGCAAAAAACAGTTAGAAGTTGAAGCGGCGATGAAGGTGACTTTAAAGAAACACGCACGACGATAGTAATGCGCCGATAGGCCCTAAACCCGAATAGACGCTAAACTTTTCTGCGTAATTCATCGTCACCGAATTATACGGAGTATATCCTAAATTATCTCACAGCCTCACTTACAGTGCTGATTTGAGCCTCACGAACTACACTTTTGACAAGGCTATTTTGATTTTGTGGGGGGCTGAACATCCTTTGCAATTTATTCCCGACTTATATTTCAGCCCCAATAAAGCTTTCTTCTGCATTGCCGAGGGGCCAAAGCCTCGTATCTCTGGATCAAGCGAATGGACAAGCTCATGCCAAGCCTCCCACAATGCTTAATACGAGGGACGGGATTTCAGCCTGGCCCGAATGTTGATCCTACCTGAATGATTGGCCCCAATGTCGATCTTTGTCTGTTGGCAACGTGGCGCAGCGGCTGCCAGGTTGACAAGCAAGATACCCAAGAAGGATGTCCTACATGGATGATCCAAGGCCTGTTCGTCTTACTAACCGCTTCTCCTTCTTTGTCTTATGTCGTTTGTCCTCTTCAGTCAAGACAGAACAAAAAAAGTGACATTTCTACGGACTTGCAACAATGACCAACTCCCTCTCTGTTGCTACCTGCGCCATCTACGCCGTCCTTGCTATCCCAGTACTCTACCTTCTCTTCCGACACGGTCGCTACGGCCTTCTAGGATGGCTCTTCCTATTCTTCTTTTGCACCATCCGCATAATCGGTGGCGCGCTATCAGTCAACAACACCAGCGTCGCCGCCAATATCATCTCTAGCGTTGGTCTTTCTCCTCTCCTCCTCGCAACAGCTAGCATTCTACACGAGGCGTAAGTAGTAGTCAGTCCACAAATATGAGGTTCATGCTAAGTCCAGCAGTCGACACTATCGCATCCAATCCCTCGACAAGAAAATGGAATGGGCCTTCGTCCTAGCCTACCATATGCTCGTCGTCGCAGGCGTGGCCCTAACAGCTGCCGGCTCCGTAAAACTTCAGGAACACAACCAGCCCCTCGACAAGGCTAAGAATATTGCCAAGGCAGGTATTTCGATTCTGGCAGTCGCGTGGGGGGTTTTGGCTGGCTGGACCGGGTTCTCGTTTATTGCTCCCCGGGGACGGAATTCCTCGCTCACGAGGGCAGGGAACGTCGTAAGTACTCACCCCCCGCTTGTATCGGAGTGCTATGTTAATGTTTCGGGAATAGCTGCTTATGGCCATCGCCTTCTCGTTGGTCTTCATCGGCATCCGAGTCTTCTACAGTCTTGCTGCACTGTGCACGCAGAGGGCGTCGCTTAATCCCGTCACCGGGTCACTGGCTATTCGTGTAGTGCTAGGGCTCCTACCTGAGGTAATTGCCACGCTTGCATGTATTTTTGCAGGGTTCAGGACGCAGGGGGCGGCACTGTTGGCTCATGTCGAGGAGGAGAAGGTAGTTTCGGTTCCGCCGAAACCGTCTAAACCTTGGATTTAGCTGGCTTGAGATGCGTGCGCTGTATATGTGTGTCTTTTACTATACACGTAGATGATGAGAGTTTGCAATGATCAGAGGAATTATAACAGACCCTGACCACTTGCGAAATAAGAACTGGCAATTTGTCAACACGGGCAGCTACTGCCTTCACCATCAGCTTGGGCCACGAAATGCCTCGTCGAGGCTCTAAGTTTGTCCCAGTAAGTGGCACACTCTACGTATACATGCGCGGATATATATAATTGTGGTATCCTGCATATGGCTGTCGATGCGATGGGCAATGGTAAATGAAGTCATGCATACATACTACAGAGATGGAATTTAACTATTTGTGGTGTACAGGATGTTTTAGCATCATACGGCATTCTGGGTCTGGTGAAAGGCGTTTCAGAGTTCCCTATGGCTCGAAGTGGAAAGACAGACTACGCGGCTATTGTGGACATATTCGTCTCTTGTTCAGACCAACGCACCTGGCTCGATCAATCAATCAATCAATCAAAGTTCAATTAACCTGTTGCAGTCTAACTAGTTGCGTATGACTATGCAGGCGCTTCATCCAACTGAAGCAAGAACTCGAAGCCAAACGCCGAGCGGGATCTCTCCCAGAGTATACAGATACAGATGCTGATCGTAAAGAGTGCGGAATCAGCCCATTCCTGTGGCCTGTAAACCCATAAATCCAACCCCATCCAACCCCATACATAAGAAATTAACATATAATGATAGTTGTGGAGTGCACCCTCCCCTTCCAACCCCCACGCCACTCTCTCCTTCTCTCTCTCTCTCTCTCTCTCTCTCTCTCTCTCTCTCTCTCTCTCTCTCTCTCTCTCTCTCTCTCTCTCTCTCTCTCTCTCTCTCTCTCTCTCTCTCTCTCTCTCTCTCTCTCTCTCTCTCTCTCTCTCTCTCTCTCTCTCTCTCTCTCTCTCTCTGCACCCCTCCTGCCTCAGTTTCAATTAATGGTGACGTTATCCTGGCCAGTTGATTGGCATGCTTGTCAACTCTGGCTGAGCTCTCGTTTCACAGCATCATTTGTCGTCATTGGCTAATACCCATCGTCTTCCACACCTAGATCCATTGCCGCGAGGCCTGTCGGTTCGTCGTCGTCGTCCTCCGCCGTCACATATCGGAACTGTTAGAGGAGACCTGTTCGGTGCATGAAGTTGACCACGCAGCGGGTGGCCTGCAGGTGGGAGATGATCTTATCATAATCTATCTCCTTGATGCCAACTACCCACGGCTGCTCCCACAATTTTGTGCGTGGAATGACATATCGCGGACACTGCATAAGAATATGCTTTGGTGTTTGTGAGCTCTCGTCACAATTACACCGGTCTGTCTCGGCTGCCTTGATCTTGAACAAGAAGTGTCGAAGTCGCTCTCTTAGCGGCTGCGGCGAGGCGGATTATCGGTTCACCCAAGCCCTAAGTGGACCTTGAAAATCCGTCCCATGCAAAAAAAATCAAAGCAAAAAAGAAATCTCAGGTTTGGTTTTTAGGAATAGCCGAACGCGGGGGTCGAACCCGCAGCCTTAAGATTAAGAGTCTTACGCTCTACCGATTGAGCTAGCCCGGCCGGGCTGTTCGTGGCTTCATCTTATTTGAAAACTTAAGGCAAAATCATTGATATTTAGCGTACCGTCCTAAAACTTGATATCAATCACCCCACTGAGGATCACGATCATTTTCTCGATATGGGGGGCCACTCTCTTGAGCATCTAACGCTAGCAAGCTGTGTATCGAAGGAAATTCGTGCCCGTCAAGTCATTGGTTCCCCTCGTCTCCGTGGCCAGGTGGCATTGTTCTCCTCTTATACAGAATATACCCCTAATTGCGTGACGAGTGGGGATGTAGCGCAAAGTCTGACTCCATTAGGAGGCAAAAGTCCGTCTCTTATTGAAGTCGAGCTGTGGCAGAAGTACAATTTGTGGAAAGGATCAACCGCCTTTAACGTTATTATGTCTGCCGCCTAGACATAGCCATTGACGTGGTCAGATTGACTGAGGGATGGAACACTGTCCTTGCACGGCACGACATTTTCCGGTCTCTTTATTACACACATTGATCGCAGTTAGTCCGGACTATGAGAAGTTCGTGGTTCGTGTCCCAAGTGCGTTACGTCTCGGATATTGATATCCAACAAGCAATCAATTACGAATTCGATCTTTCTGAAGATGTTCCCATCCGCGTCTATCTCTCACTCTATCTGCTGATTCTGGTTGCTTCTCACATCATCCTAGCTCTGACATCTCTACAGACAGTTCTACGGGAGGTGGAACTAATCGTCAAGGGCGGTCCCACCAGTGACCAGACGATATAGTGATACCACATGCTGGAATCGGGCTGTCGCTTCAAACGACCTCGATTTCTGGAATTCTTCACTGCGTGGTTTGCCTTTCTATCCAACCCGAAACGAACCACATTCCATGGGGTATCCCGGGTGTATAAACCCCCCGAACACGTCATGTCAAGCATGACAGAGTACGGTGTACGGTACGGAGTCACATTCCATCAGCTCTGTCTCGCCGCTATTTCACTATGTCTGTGTCGAAATAGACCCTCGGATCAGCCAGTGGTATTGGGAGCGCCATTTCTCAACCGAGGATTGGATGATCTTGACGTAGTTGGCCTATTTCTCGAGCCATTACCTATCCGCGTGATGCTCCTTCCGATGGACTTGGACTCAGCTATGTACGCGACACGCAAAAGTCTAGCCGGGATTCTCTCTTTCTCACTCGATCCCATGGCATGCGTTGTTAGATCATTTTGACATTCATCCAGATCACCCCGATGTCCCTTGTATCGAGGAATGACATTCCATGATCATCGAGCAGTCCGTGATTTTGACGTTCCTGGAGTAATACCACCACCTACTGAGGGCCTGGTGTCAGGGCGCAACGTTCAACTTCATGATGGAAGTTTGTGCCCAGAAAGACGGCTCCCTCTTTATACGCATTGAATATGACGATGGGAACTACGAGGCTATCAAGATCGATACTGTCCAGTATTCCATCGTGTTGGTGCTCATGGAATCGACTAAGGGTTTGGATATTGCGGGTATTCAGGCAAAATTAGATAATGTGTCTGAGATTCCACCATATATGGGTGACCAGTAATTTTCTATGCCAAATTTAGATGTTTCATCAAGGACACATAATAGTTGAATACAAAAGCCAAGGTCTGAGTACTCCAGATCCTTTTTACTAACTCGAACCATCACCCCAAGCCAACCTTCCCGTCCTTTCCAAGCCCCCAAGCCAGAAATCCACTCGCGTTAAACGCTCTCCTGTTCTCCGCAACGCTCTTTAAGTACTCAAAATCCCAACACCGTCTCGCAAACCCAGCACCCAAAAACCCATGCTCCGTATCAACCGCCGGCTCAAGCGTACTATCCGCCGAACAGGTAATCGCCTGGGCAAGGTAATCAAAGCAATGCGCTACATGGACAGAGCGGTTCCGACCGAAGTCGAAGCGTTGGAGCTCTGATTCAGGTGTATAATAGGCTCGTCGGAGGAGGTAGAGGCAGTGGAGCTGGTGGAAGGCGGATGGGATTACCACAGAAGAGGACTTTGGCTTCGAGGTGTTTGTGGCTGCGGGGATGAAGTAGCCCAGTCCGTCTGTAGATTGTGTTATTACCATATCTTATATTAGGTGCTGAGATGAGGTGCTGGAAAGAACATACTAGGTATTAACGCATCCCATATAGGCTCTGAAGCGTTCCCCTCCCGCGGTGGCTCCTCTGTGAAAGGAGATTTATGTTTGAATTTGCCTGCAATTTGGGGGAGCGGGAGGTGAGGCGCTATTGGTAGGTCTTCTACAGTCCCGGATTCATAGCTGCACGTTGTGGATGTGGAGATGAAGAGGGTGAGTAATACACCCACTATGAAAGCGGTTATGAGAGAGACGACGAAGCATATGATGTGTGGGACTGTGAACTGTCTCTTTAATGGTTTTGCAAGATGAGGTCGAGGCTCCTCTCGGTCTAAGTCCTCATTGGCATTTGAAAGAGGCTTATACTCGTGCTCTTTTGCAGTTATCAACATTACTGTGTTAACTAGAGCAAGGTTTTTTTTTTCAAAAAAGAAAGAGAAAGAAAAAGTGAATTCGTAATTTGAGGACGTCAGAATTGAAAATACGCCTAAGCTCCAACGCTTCGACTTCGGAACCGCTCTGTCCATGTAGAAGGCCGACTCGGATGTTCGGGTCAAGTCAGAGTATCCCTTGCTTTACGCCAACACAGTCAGAGCGGGTTGGACCGTCTGTCAATCGCCTAGGCATGGATGGTATGTCATCTATTTGATGGAGACCTGCATAGGCCAGTTGGAAATGGCCTGTTGGCGCTGGAATGTATCATAATGCAGGACTCTGCTATTTAAACATTAAATACTCCGTAAAAGGTTGATCCAAGCGCCCTTCTAGGATTGCGTCACTTCGGATCACATTTGCAAGGGTAAGAAAGGCTGTGAGTGTGTAAGGCGGAACACCTTGCATATTCTTTTTAGGGATCTACATACTATTACTGTACTAGTCACCTGTAGGTAGAAGAGGGGTGTGAATCATGCCCTCTGTAGACGCCCTTAACTGGCTGATCAACATGCACCCGGGTTGAACTGGAAGTATGCAGTACTATGATAACCAAACTACGATATTTATGACATTCCTTTCCTCGTGTTCTTGAGTAGGTATATTTAATAACGTCAAGTTGCCCTAGGCCACGGTCTATTTAGAGCAATCTCCAACTTTCAGAAATATCATCTTTGACCGTTCTATCCTCCATACAAACGAGTCCCCCAACCACCCATCATGCGTACATACCTCTTCCTCCTTACCTTCCTGGCCACCTTGGGATTGGCTGCACCCACATCCACTGAAAGTGAGTATATCCCCAAGGAGAGACACATCCTGCAAATGAACAGGGCTAACGGATGCTCTCAAGACACTGCGGTTTCCAGATCCGCGATGATCGCCAGAGAAGAGCAGGGAGCCAACGAAAACCAGGGAAATATCAAGTGGAATAGCAAAGACGTGGTTGTCGCAGATGGGTTTTAAAAGGGTGTTTCTCTGGCAAATCCTGGAGTTCTCCAAATGTACCTACGATCCGACTTGTTCCCTTGATTAAATTATCAGAGCCAATTCTAGTCCTAGCACTCCGTACTCTGTACAAAAGATCTCCCCCTACGTAACATCCTCTATACCTCCCCAGCCCCTGTTGCAATCGACTCTTCGGGCAACCCCACCAAAACCTCCTCCGTGGGCACATACCCCTCATCAACCACATAGCCACTCCCCTCCGGGCAATGCATAAACCTCTTCAACCCAACCTCATCCCCGGGCTTCTCAGGGCGCTTATAGCAAGCCGTATGAGCTTTCGCCCAATTTTCCAACTCCCCCCAATTCCTACAAACTCGATGCTGCCCAAGCCCACTAACAACCTCGGCCCTTCTCTCCGTGGCCCTGGGCGTATCATCCGCATCACATAGCGTCTGGCGTCTCAATGCATCAAGACAATGCGCGATATGGTGCCAGGTCCTCGATTGTTCCTGGCCGGTCCGAAACTCGAAAAGGCTGATGTAGATAATCTTCAGACAGTGCAGGTTGTGGAAGCCGTGGAGGATGTAGATTCCTTTACTGGTGTCCCAGGGAAAACGTTGCGCTGTACGAAGATTATGAGATGCGGCAAAGGAGTCGGGGAGGGCGACAACACCGCTGTCAATGTTTATGGAGTGCCAGAGGGTGTCGGCTAGGGTCGTGTTGTGGGAGTAGTCGGTTAGGAGGACGTAGGGCTCTGTGTGAGTGTGATAAAGGTTGGCGTATGTTGATGGGAGTTGATAAGGTTTGGGGTTTGAGACGATGATAGAGAGGGTGATTATGTTGGCAGTGAGGGATAGAAGCAGGATGGGAACTAGGATGAGGAAGCGACGCCTGTAGGGGTCCTCGCTCCTAGGACCATTTGGTATGTCCGGGTTCTGGGTCTTGTCGATATCGTTGAGAAGACCGGTGCATTCTTCCTTGTCCTCAGAGGGTATTGACATTGTAAACAGACTCTTCCAGAGTTAACTAGATCTTAAGGATTACAAAATTCAGTAGATTAGAGGGACAACACGATCTCCGCTAAAAGTTCGCGACTGCTAGAAAATCAAATCAAGTACCCCCCCCCCCCCCCCCCGGCATGCTGCAGCACGCCCCCCCTGCAGTTACTCGAAAGTCTTGCCCCGTCATGTTCCAAATCAAACCAACTGAGCCTTTGCCCTTCCGGGCCAACTTTATCTGTAAGCCGCTCGATCGAGTAAACATGCCGAGCTTGGGGTCATTCCTGGATGCCTCCCTTGGGTTTGTACAACATATAGCCATTCCTGAGATCATTTTGGAGTCATAAGCTTCATTTCTTTTACTAGCGAACCTTTTTTTTTTCGTCATCGCTAGTGCCTGATGGGTATACGAGCTCATTCTTCTTGCTCCACTTGATCGGTATCTACTATATACACCAAGGCTTCAGAGACAAACTTCAGCGGAAGCGCATTTCGGCGAATATCCAACAATGGCATACCACCGCGCCCTCCCACTCGTCAACGACCGCCCGGGGTTAATAGTCATGACATCGATATTCTTCCTGACGGGGATATTTGCAGTACTGCTCCGCTTCTACTCCAGACGACTCACAAAAATACCCCTGGGGCCGGATGACTGGTTTGCGCTGTCTTCTCTTGTGTGTCCCCCGTATAACCCCAGAGTTTACAGCGACGCTATACTGATGTCGAGGCGAACAGTTCTTCGTCCTCATTCTAAATGGAATATTCCTCTCGGGCATAATACAAGGCGCAATAACCGGTCACTCTATAGTTCTAAACAACTGGCCCCAACCCAGCGAGCTCGAAGTCCTAGTCCAAAAATACAAATATGGTTTCCAGACAACAGAAAAAATCGCCTTTGGACTAATCAAACTCTCCATCCTGTTCCTGTGGAAGCGCATGTTAAGTCCCATCCGCTCTTTCCAGCTGTTTTGCTGGGTTATGATTGGGGTCGTTGCTGCCTGGAGTATCTCTTTCTTCTTTGCGACTGTGTTCCAATGCGGGACGAACTGGGACTGGAACTGGGCGCCGATCAAGTTCTTTTTGACCGAGTGTACTGATACGCTGAATATGCTGACGGTGTTTTGCGGGACGGATTTGCTGACGGATTTTGTGATTATGTTTATGCCTGTGCCGATCATCTGGAAGTTACAGATGTCGGTTAAAAAGAAGATTGGGGTTACGGGTGTGTTTATGGTCGGGATATTGTATGTTCTTTCTCACGTGGAAAGAGTCGGATGACCTGATGCTAACCTTGCTCATAGCACGATCGGCGCTGGAGTTGCGAGGACATACATCTATCTCGTGACGTCTTATGACAAGGAGGATAACCCTGATTTTATTGCCGATTTCACCCTGTTTATCCTGTGGTCCGAGATTGAGGTGAATGTGGCTATGATTGTTTGCTGCATGCCAGTCTTTGGACCTGTTCTGGGCCAATGCCGCGATACTCTATACCGTCGTTTTGGTCGGTCAAACGATGGCGAGTTTGGTCTCCTTGGACATTCTACATCGGCATCAACGAATGACGGGAAGACACCACTCACAACTTTCAGTACTTCAAGTGGGTCCTATGCACACCGTGACCAGGGGTCTTACGAAGCAAAATTGGATGGTCCGGCAGAGCTCGGATATAGAGTTGTGAGGATGTAATATTGATTGGGAGAGACATATTTCCAGGTCATTTTATCCGTGACTATAGCTCAAGTTTTGTTTTCTAGTTTAATGAATGTAATGTTAATTCCCAGGAAGATTGCAAGTAATTAGGTTTAATACATTGGGCGGCCTTGCGTTTGCATGTAACTAGCCGTCAACAAAGAAAACGCAAAAATACAAGGCAGCTAGGCGCCGAAGCATGATCGTCACACCCGGCAGATCATCCGTACGGATATACACATCCCCCCTTGCTGCACCTTAACTCTCAACTTTCCTTATCTTCTCACTCGTGGGGGATACTCTAAGGAACCTTAGACCTCTGACATCTCGCCGTCATGGCTAACCGTTTGTTTGCGTCTGTGGTAGCTGTGCTTCTGGCCATTATCGCAATATATTATCAGGAACTTTGCGATACATTTTTTCTAAGCTCCAGCATAAAGGTAGTGGACTCGGCGCGAGGAATCTCTTATCTTGGCAGTCTATCACCTGTGGGAGTTGAGCATTTCCAGAACATTTTCTACGCGGAGGAACCCACAGGGCAGCGGCGTTTCGCACCGCCAGTCCCAACGAGACCAGTAAAGGGATCGGTCATTGACGCAACCCGGGCTGGTGCCTGGTGTCCGCAAGCGACGGGGGATATACTTCCGTTCACAAGTAGGGTGACCAACATTAGCGAAAATTGTCTGAGCTTGAGAATTGCGAGACTGGCAGGAACGCAGGAAGATGCTAAGCTTCCAGTTGCAGTTTGGATCCATGGAGGTTAGTCGGTTGTTTGGGAGGATGTAAGGCTCTGGAGATACTAATGAGCAGACAGGTGGCCATGTTTTAGGCTCAGCTTCTGATATTCTTTACGAACCTGACGGCTTGGTAAATCTGGCGGCTGCTGATGGACAGCCGCTGGTGTATGTTGGCATAAATTATCGCCTGGGCCGTAAGTGATGCGCCAGGAGTCCTTGAAACCTTGCGCCGAGATTGTGTATTGATTGTTGATTCCTGTTCAGTTTTCGGTTTCGCAACTAGCGAAGCATTGATTGAGAGAAAAGACACAAATGCAGGGCTTCGGGACCAGCGTGTCGCTTTGGAGTGTATGTATCTCGCTGCTCTTTTATCACACCATGAGAAGCTGAAATGTCGAGAAACCAGGGGTCCGCGATAATATCGAGTCATTCGGCGGTGACCCTAACAGAGGTATACTCAAACTACCATTTCCTGTATTCAAACACCGATATGCTGACAGGCTATATTCTAGTGACTGTCATTGGACAAAGCGTGGGGGCCAGTGACATTGGTCTACAGCTGACGGCATTTGGTGGTGATCAAGACGTTCCATTTCAGCAAGGAGTGTAAGTGAGTCCAAGCCTGAAACGGTGCAATGCTGATCCACGGCCCTAGAATGATGTCTGGTGGTCCAGGCCTGAACTTCAACAGCCACCCAGACCTGGTTGCGAGTCACACGGCTGCTATTGCACAGCAAGTAGGATGTGGCAGCAACCAAGATTTGCAGACGCTGGAGTGCCTTCGAGGTGTTCCCTTTGAGCGATTGGCCAACCTATCCGTCACTGCATCTCGCGCAGCCCGTCCGCCTTTAGGCGAAGGGTACTTTTACCCAACGATCGATGATGACTTCATTCAAGATAGACCCTCGGAGTTGACGCGCGAAGGAAAATTTACCAAAGGAATCCCCTTGATAGCTTCCTGGGTCACCAACGATGGCGCTTGGTACGCGCCTCCAACCACTGCGACGGACGACGAAGTTCTAGGGAGTTTCGGATTATGGCTGCACAAGCTTTCCCAATCTACGAAAGAGAAGCTGCTACATCTGTACCCTCTGGAGGACTTCGAACACATGATCAAGCCAGAGCATGAAGGTCAGCTTTCACCGCAGTACTACCGCGCTGCACAGCTGAATCGCGACATCTGGTTCACTTGCCCGGTTCTTGACTTTACATGGCAGTATGTCAAAAATGGGGGTGTGGAAGCCTCCCAGGTACGGCTGTTTGAGTTCAACCAAACCAGATACATGCCAGTCTTTGATTTCATGGGTGTGTCAATGTGGGGTGTAGCTCACCTCAGCGATATCCCCTACCTGTTCAACAATGACCACCTAGGGGCCGGTGCAGATAACTCGGACGCTCAGCTTGCGCTGGCTCGCGATTTCAGTCGGACTATTATTCAGTTCGTGCATGGCACCCCTAAAGGGTCAGACGATCGGCTCCAGTCATGGCCGCCTGCGTTCTCGAATGAGTTGTCGAAATCTTCAATAGGCGACCTGCCTAGTCACATCTCGGTACAGCTGTTTGGTGGACCTCATGGCTCAGCACCCACTAGATGTAGCGAAGGCATTGGAGCTGGCATGGAGGTCATGACCGACGCAGAGAAAGCGCTTCATTGGGAAAAGTTGTTCAGTCGCTGTGCGTTTCTCAATGGCCAGCAATTTAGAGAAGAAGCAGGGGTTTGATGAAAAGGCCCCATTGACCTCCCTCTTGTGATAGTATTGCAGTTCAGATTACCTACATACTCGTCACTCTTAGGTAGATATCGACCATCTTCTTATCAGTCAATTTAACATGCAGCTATCAAAGCCACGTTACGTTCCCATTCTGATCAATTGTTCGTACATTATTCCTGCTGTCTCGGTTGGGGGTGGAAAGTCCTACTTTCTTCGTAGTGATAAGAGGATAAAGTTGTGTTGAGGACGCCAGGGCTACTCGATGACTCCCACCCTATACACAACTGAGTGTCACGAGGGTTTCTCGTCCACCACCCAACCCTTCACATTTTCTACAGTTTGGGCTTTTTGCTGCCTTTTCATCTTTCTATCTACATATATAAGCTAGGAGGGGGGAGATGCCTTAAGAAGACGCCTGGGAAGAATACATGAGAAAGCCGCATAAGTGGCTGACTATTCTTACATAACTATAGTCAAGTAGGATTCCTTGAAAGTGCAGTTTTCGACTCCGCTTTAGCATAACAGCACGAGGCTAAGGAAACGGCTTAGCTTTGTGTCAAATCAGAATGCAGTTTCGACTCTCAATATCAATGTATCTCCCAGATATTCAATTTATGGTTTTAAGATATAAGGTGCGAGATTTGGACACCAACTACTTTTTATATGGTGGTCCTATACAGAAAGTACTTAAGAGTCAAATAGACTCTGTACTAATGAAAATCCCATTTAGTTCGCAGTAATTAACATGAATTTGGGATGATTTCACCGCTAAGCCTCATCCATTATGCCAAGATATGCTTAGCCTGCATCCAGATTATATACTCCGTAGAAGGGGCGGGATTTCAATTCGGACTGTGTTTAAACTGCTTCAACTTGCTTCCTCCGGAGGAATCCGTTGCTCTCTCCATTTCTCCGTGATTCCAACCATGTTGTCATAACAGATTGTATATTACATTTGGGGTTTTATTATTTGTATCTACAGGGGTATGAGCCCCGTAAACATGACCTTCTTACCAGGCGTTGAGAGATTAGACAGTTTACATCTTTTGATCATATACAAGATTTCCGGATGCCTTAGGGTCTGTAGTCGAACATAACTGAGTTACATAAAGACTGGAGGCTACTAATTTCAAGTAGCATTAGAAAGCCATAGGGTATAATGCCGATTAAGTGATGAAATAATAGGGCTAGTGTGTCAAGAAATACGTTTTATAGGAGATATAGATTTGGTCGCTGGCAGAACTATAGTCGGTAAGTCATAATTCCACAAATTGAGCACAATAAAAGAGCACGGGGGCGGTGTACAGACCGTAAAGAATAGCAAAGTCTTGCACACGAATTCACCTTAGTGATGTGAGTGACTTCAAGTATTACTTTGCAAGATCTTTTCCCACAATACATACTTTATGTAGTTTCTATACTCTACGTTTCAACAGTGCTAACCAGGTAATCGCGCCAAGCGCCCAACTCTCGCGCTTAGCACGAATGAAAAAAAAAAACCGCCAAAAACAGTGGGCCCGAGCCCGGGATTGAACCGGGGACCTCGCGCAATATTGCTTTGGGTGAACCCTAAGCGCGAATCATACCACTAGACCACCCGGGCGATTGATATGGTTAGAGTTTACCTATGTAAATGGTAGAGATATGTAATATAATACAAGTTCGACCCCATAACTTTGTGACGATATGGTTGTCGTTATCGACCGCCCTAAGGAATTTCCTTAATAGACCTTGCCAACTCCTACGGGACTACGAAAATTTTGGTCTCATATCCTGGTCCCATCAGTACTCTAAGCCTATTTAGGTAATAATATTATTTAAATTGGTAGTGATAGCCGATCTATGCATTGATTTTGACCGCCAAGACTTTCTCATGGGAGTGGGTCTATGGGAGTTGACAAGGTCTATATAGAGAAGAATCCTTATAGAACACTTCCCTTTACTAAGTAGTAATTTCTAACTATATAGAAGAAAATTGTTACGTGCCAGTTCGATCAATGAAGAAAGGGTGCATTCCAGCTAGAATATCAAAGATAGAGAAGAGGAAGAAAGAAGCAAGTGGCAAATCCCGGGGAATCTTATAGCAGAGTATCCCACGAAAGCAAACAACCTCTTTCCCAATTAGGCTTAGTATCAATTTAGAAACAAAGAAAGAAGCAACGGCAAACAATCTGGGAGAATCATGTGGCAGCATGTGGCAGGAGAAGTATGAGATAGCAGATCGTAACAAATATAATACATTATCCCCCTCTGCGATAATCACTCGCCTAGTCAACAGGTACTAACTAGCCTGACCGCTTAGTGTTCTTTACTCTATGTACTTACAAAAATTACCCGTAGGCGTATAGGATGGTACCCGTCTATGGGTATGTCTATAGCAGGCATTACTAGGGCCCGTGGGCAACCCGCACGTCTATAGGCAATGTCGCAGTCAGGCCTACTAATACGGGATATGTTAATGGGCTTGCCACAATCAAGTCTTGACCTCCTTCCCGGTATAGTTTGCTGATCGCAGCGAAGCAAAATAAAAATAGAAGAGGAATCGGCCCGAGCCCGGGATTGAACCGGGGACCTCGCGCAATAATGCTTTGGGTGAACCCTAAGCGCGAATCATACCACTAGACCACCCGGGCGATTGATGTGAAAGGATTCTTGTAAGAGAGATAGGAACATTTTATAGACGGCCTACCTACTAGTTACCAGCTTAGGTGCATTCCTAATTAGGTACATAGTTGGCTACCGCTCCTACCTTGACACTTCGTTCTGCTACCAATCTCGGAGACGAGTAAAGGCGTAAATCTCGCACAATAGACATATGTTATACAGAGTAGATAAGTATAGAGATCAGAAATAATACGTAAATTTTTATGAAAAATGCAGGTTTTTTCACACCATGTACATTGCTTTTAGTTGACGTATTTCACATGCGAGTGGTTCACACAAGCGAGTGTGGTCCACGCCAAAACACATAGTAGAGGCGATAAATTACAACATGTTAGTGCAACAACAGTCTTGTAGTTATATAGCCTGTTTCTTACAGCCTAGTGCTGTTTACGTGATGTCTAGTCACTTTACATATTTTAGGGGAATTTAATAGGTTGATAATTGAGAGTATATATTTCTAGAGTCCAGCGACGTAATTTTTAATACCACAACAATAGAAGTATTCGATTCGTTCAATATTGATGTACAAAATTAAACATGTCTATTAACCATTATCGGGAAGTCATGAAACTAGATAAAAACGTTGGTTGTTGAAATATAATTGACAACTATATCGCTTTTATTATGTGTTTTGGCGTGGACCACGAAATACGTGAACTAGTTAGTTCTGGCAGAATAATTGATGCCTTATTTATTAGGCAACAAACCACGGAAATCTTGTCTCCTTACTGAGATGTCCCACTCCACAGGGAGGGGCCTGTATACCAATACACAAAAAATATAGGAAAAAAAAGGGCCCGAGCCCGGGATTGAACCGGGGACCTCGCGCAATAATGCTTTGGGTGAACCCTAAGCGCGAATCATACCACTAGACCACCCGGGCGAATTGATATGGGGTTAAGTTCCAGGTAGACTATTCAATATCAAAGTATGCGAGCTGCAAAAAACACCTTAATCTAGATCAAGCTACTAGAGCCACGAAGACAACGAGATAGGCACTGTAGTCATCTATGGTATCAGTTCGACAACTGGAGGACCAGTGAAAGCCTTATTATATGACACAGAGTACACGCCAAATTCTCATACCAACTTAATCTCCCCATGGTCGGATCCTGGAGGGCTCATCTAAATTCAAGAATATGTGCATTGAGACAGCTGATGGAAGACCGATCCTCAAACTTCACTAGGATCAGAATCTCACATGGTTGACACAACTAGCCAAGAAAGAATAACTAGTGCGAACGATTGAGCGCAACAGGCGGATTTGATCGTTTCGTTTTTGCGCCGAAAGAACTATGAAGGGAATGATGAAGGAGGAATCATAGAGTGAGAAAAAAGGAGTCGACTCGGACTTGACATATGGAATGATTTGTGAGAAAAATCCGTCTATCACCAGCCATAAAATTTATGGCCTAGAGGGGGGTATATCTGTTATGCTTCTTGTCTGACACACCTAGGAGAGGTTGGTGTCTTGTATTGGGCTGCCCTATCCAGTATGTACATATCTATGATCATAATTGTCGTTTTGTATCAATGAGACTTGTAGGGATTGGGTCTTATTCCTGTATTTCGACCTGCAGCTGTGAATCCTGTTCCAGTTGTGCGATTCGCGTGTGCAGCATGATTTGAAGTCGCTATGGCTATCAAAACGGTAATCTGAACGGAGAGTCCTGAGGACAAGAATACTTTTCGATATTGCTAAAGCAAATATCTTTTTTTTTTTGTGGAAATTGCTGACGTTGGAGTTGGATAGCACTTGGATGTAGATGAAGTCAGAGAAAACTGAAGTTCAAGTTATAGAGAAGGATCGACGGATTTTTGGGACTTGACCTAAATAGAACGTACGGTTTGAATGCAAAGTCTATAGTTACTTTCTTTTATACATCTCAACTAGTTAGTCATACACAGATGGCCCGAGCCCTGAGATATCAGACCCTGAATGTCTATATCTATTGGAATCTTCTTCTTTCCCCTCATAGATCTCTTCCATCACCCTTGCCCACATTTGTATCTATTATAACGGGTTACCCCAACCATCCCATCGAACTATACACATGCTAGAAGCTCTGTGGAACCGAGTGATCAAGACTTATTTAGAGACCATAAAATTGGCAAAGTAACACACCTTCCATGGTAAGGGTCACTCTAACATCAACAGCCGGCGAAATAGGCGAGTACACGCATCTATCTCACAAAAACTAAGATAACTTTCGAGTCCATAAGCCAAGGGCATTCCCAATATGCAGTCCATTTTGATTGGAATGATGTTTGCACCCACCCTACAATAAATAAAATTACAAGCACGTCTTACACTACGCTAGGTCTTCAAGATCAAATATGACAACATAAAGCGAGGCTCGCGCGCATATCCGTAGATGCCGTCAGCTTAAATCATTAGACTTCCATGAAGTCTATGCATTACGAGGCCAATGTCTTTTAAAATATTTACTACTATTGCTGGGAAAGGCTGGCACCTGCACTATGTGGACATTATGACTACCTTCCTTTGATGCCGAGCTGGAGGAAGGCCGCTCTGCCTGGGGCCCAAAAGGAAGAATTCCCAAATCATATTAAACTGCTTTTGGAGATTATTTATGACCTAACACAATGCTGTAGACTATCTGCTCATTTCCAGGCTACGAATATCCAAGTCGATGCCTCGAGTCTAGATATATTTAGCTTGGAACTCAATATGCTAGATAGATATAGAACATAGGATTTACCAAAAAAAAAAAGTACCTGTATGGTGTACAGTATTCATGCAGTGTAGTATGTAAAAACATAATCTCAAATCTGTGGGTATGGACATCGCAAAGTGCGCGAGTCTTGTTCGGCGACAGAAGCATTCAACACCAGAAGCTGTGTAGAGCGCCACACATGTCTACATAGGGAAAACCCCCATGCAGGGAATATGCAGGTCTGGCCATCCTCTTCAGAGGCCCCTTAATCAGATTTGGGTATCATTGAAGACATTGACAAAGTCCAAAATCATCCATTACCCAATTCACTCCCTTCAGCTTGAACAGACTTATCACGCTCAGCACCAACCGGCTGCGTCTCACCCATCGGGAAACTGAGATGTTTCCAATCCTCAATCTCCTCAATAATACACTTCAACCGATCCCGTATACTCTCCACAGCATACGTCCCCAGAACCAGCCTCAGAGGCGGGTAAGAGCAATGACCAAGCTGCCAGACCAAATGCGCCGCCTTTACCGCACTAGCAGGCTGTTTATCACCCAGCCACATGAGCATACGTCGTGCATGCGCCGCCGGAGATGTAGTCGTATTATACGGCTCACTGGGCGGCTTCACCAAAAAATGGCCGTAGAGCGGCAACGGCGACGACAGATGATGCTCGGAGGGGTTAGTCGCGAAAGCCCCCGGAGAAACAACATCCCCATTATCATCACGACGCATATGACCCGGCTCTACAAGTGTACCCTTAATATTAAAGCTGTCCACCTCATACAGCATACTCTCCATCAAGCCCTCGACGGCATATTTGGAGGCGCAGTAGGGTCCGAGACCCGGCACGCCGAGCGCTCCAGACGTCGAGCTAAAAATGAGGTATCTCCCCGCGCGACGCTGGCGGAAATGCGGTAGAGATAGCTGGATCATGTTCAGGGTGCCTGTGAAATTTGTTTCGAATTGGTTGCGGATGTCGAATTCATCCTGGTCTTCGCAGGCGCCGATCACGCCGTAGCCGGAGCAGTTTGCGATTATATCGATTCGGCCGAATCGCGTGATTGTCTGGTCGATTACGCGCTTGACGGTCTCGCGCGCTCGTACGTCGCATAGGAGTCCGATGCAGTTTGCTGATTCGAGCTCTTTCATTGATGCGGGGCTGTTCTCGTATGTGCGTCCCACTGCTGCTACTAGGTCATTGTTGGCGAGGGCGGTTTTTACTAGGGAGCGACCCATGTGGCCCGTTGCACCGAAGATCTGGGGAGGTGTGTTAATGTGTTGAATGTGACTTTTGTTGCTCGGGGGAGGGGTTGTATACCAGCCATACGAGGGGTTTGGCGGGGTTCTGGGGACCGGGTGGATCAGTCGTTGAAGGGAGATGGAGTCTTGGTTCGCGTGATACTGGAGAGGAGGGCCCTCCTTTGGGGGAAGTCTGTTCCATGATGTGGCTCTCAGATGAGGGGAGAGGGAAAAGATGGAGCTCTCTCCGCATTTGGGGTTTCTTCTCTACGGAGTATATTAGCGACAAATGTGTAATAAGTTGAGTTGCCGTTAACTATTCTCTTTTTTTTTTTTTAGGAAATTTACTATTATTTGTTCAGTCTTTACTTGATATAATGCTATTCCATTACCTATAAACACACTAGCTAAGCACAATTATTGTCCCACCTCCCGTCGCAGCCGTCCCGCAGCCGTCGTAGGTCCTGGTTCCGGCCAGCTGCCCACTGCATCGTCAACCTCTTCCAAGAAGGTTGTACTGTTGTGAATGGAAGTACCGCCCAGAACGACTCGCACACCAGGGGAGCTGGCATTGACCTGCGCTACCATCTTGGCCTCCTCGTACGTGGTACCACCAACCATAAAGATGATGATGTCTTGCGGTTTGTCCCGCGTGTGTCCACTGCCCTCGAGGAAGGGGTATTGCAATTCCTTCAGGCGGCCTTTGATAAGATTTTGGAGAGTTACTTCCAGTCGGGGGGAGTGTTGCGTGTAGACGTTCTCGACGCCTTTAAGACCCTTGAAGCGGTCTCTTGCGCCGGAGAAGAAGGAGGTTGATTCAAAGAGGTCGGAGAACCCGCCTGCGACCGGAGGGGCTTGGAGGGAATGGTGATAGGCGAGTAGCTTGGGGATAATATTTACGCGGTGAGATGAGACTTCGCCGGCTGTGACGAGGAGATCAAGGAGAATTGGTAGCGCGTTGTTGGGTTGCTTCTCAAAACGAAGGGCATAGAGAGCCACTAGGCGCAGCTTATTGTCTGCTGGCACATTTGGCAGCGCGATGATTCGTTGTAGTGACTGGAGAAAAGTGAGTCCGTGAGTAAAGCATCATCAGTTTCACGTTTGAACGTACCCTAAGATCATTGGAGTGGTTATCATTGCATGCCAAGCTCTGCTCCAACTCGCTCACGTCGAGGAGGGTATCCTCACCGACGCGCCGACTGAGTTCACCTACCAGGGTAACGTGCTTGCTGACATTACCTGCCAGCTTGCGGAATTCGGGATAATCCTCCACAAAACGTTTCATGTCCGCAATAGACTCGATATTCGCAGTGCTTTGGGTTTTGGTCTGGTACTGCTCCACATATTCTTTAATGTTCTGGCCCAGATCACCAAAGTTCTGATACATATTTTTCTTGAAGAATGGGTCCTGGTCCTGAGCCAAGACAATCTCTTTCAGTTCTGGTCGGATATCTGGTACATCCTGCAGATCCACGCGGCCATTGTTGATGCCAAGCATCTCATGCACCATCGCCTGGTACGTCCATTGAGTCAGCAACGGCGTAATGGGATCATCGCGGCGGTCAAGAACGAGCAGGATAGGCGGTGTATCCGTCCGGCGGAAGTTAAATAGCTGCTCCTCCTGCGTGATGTGGTATCGGACCTCTGTCGCCAATTTCCGGGCCAATAAACTGTTCTTCTCGTAGCGGATAAGCGGGTTTTTCTTCAAGGCGAGGAGCAGGGCCAGAACCCCCTCCGTGGCTCTTTGTAGTGAATCCGGGTTCCATAAGTCCGGCGATTGACTCCATATCCGTTGCAATGGGAAACCCATACCCAAAGAGCAAAGGTCCGGGTTTATCACAAGGAAGTCGGCAAACTGTTCCTGGACCGACTGGACGACCTCGTGGCTGTCCGCTTCCGCAAGCCGCTCGAGGGCGGATTTGCGGATAATGTTACTAAGGTAGATGTAATATTCGCCGTATTTAGGTTCTCGGAGCTCATCAATCAAAAACTGAATAGAGGTGGGTGATGGTCGCACGAAGCAGAGGCATCGCAGATGTCGCATCTTCTCGCGCGCGGTATTGTCCAAGCGGTCGATTAGGTAGACTTCGTGATTAAGGAGAGCGGATTGGGTAATGGCCGTGGAAACAATAGGGACCTATAACCATAGAAGTTAGCGACCAAATTCAATATATTGCTAGCAGGGTAAAATCACCCACTGTCTCACTATCAAGAAGCAAGATCTTCATCTTTGATGACGACGCTCCTGCCGACTCACCCACGGTAACCATCTTGGAGATGTACCCCGAGGCAGCCGCGACGACGTCCATGGTGGGGAGATCCAATAAATCGAATTGGGTTGAAGTTATCTTAGCTCCTTGATTGAAGCTGTTGAAGCTGTTGAAGACCGAGGGGGTTGAATGTGGAGAGGGCGGGAAGTTGTTGGGGTGGAAATTCCACTTTCCACATGACAAGCTGTTTTTCTTGTCTTGTTTTTTTTTTTTTTTTCTCCTTTGCTTCTTCTTTTCTTCACTCTGATATTTTCTTTACTGTTTTGTCTGTTTTCTTCTCTTTCTACAAGGTCAACAATGTTGCCCTATGTAGATCAGAGTATGTCAACCCCCAAGCTTAAAGCTCCTCGGTCCAACTAACATTTCTCCCCGCAGTATTTGAGGTGCCAGCTCGACTCACTGGCGCATCGACTGATGAGCGTACGATCTTCCATTTCCATAAGCTCCCGACATTGCTAGCAGTTTCTGACTCCCAGCTCCAGTCAAGTTGATCGGCTCGTTCCTTATCTCCTACCCACTGGCCGCCCTCCTCAAACGTATTCCCGATGGCCAACCCTGGAAAAAGAATGCCTTCATTATCGCCGTGTCGATGTTCTATATTGTCGGACTCTTCGATCTTTGGGATGGTCTACGCACCCTACTATACAGTGCCGCGGGCACCTATGCAATCGCCTACTATGTGGATGGATCACTGATGCCATGGATTGGGTTCCTATTTCTCATGGGCCACATGTCGATTAACCACATCGAACGCCAGAGGGCGAACGAGAGCGGGGCCGTTGACATTACTGGAGCGCAGATGGTCCTTGTTATGAAACTTACCTCGTTCTGCTGGAATGTTCATGACGGCCGTCTGCCCAAGGACCAACTCTCGGACTCGCAGAAGTATTCTGCTATTACAAAGTTCCCGAGTATTGTTGACTACCTGGGCTACATCATGTTCTTCCCTTCTCTCTTTGCCGGTCCTTCCTTTGAATATGTGGACTACCGCCGTTGGATCGACACTACGCTTTTCGAAGTCCCGCCTGGCACTGACCCATCCAAGGTGCCACCCACCCGAAAGAAGCGCAAGATCCCTCGCAGTGGAAGACCTGCCGCAAAGAAAGCCGCCGCCGGACTGATCTGGATTTTCGCCTTCATCCAATTGAGCTCATACTTTACCGTCGACTTTGTGCTTTCGGACGAGTTCTTGCAGTATTCCTTCCTGCGTCGCATTTTCAACGTATATATGCTTGGTTTCACCGCTCGCACTAAGTACTACGGCGTCTGGGCTCTGACTGAGGGCGCCTGTATTCTATCCGGCATGGGATACAACAGCTTCGACCCGAAAACAGGCAAGGTCTTCTGGAACCGACTGGAGAACGTTGATCCATGGGCCATGGAGACGGCGCAGAACTCGCACGCTTACCTAGGCAACTGGAACAAGAACACCAACCACTGGCTGCGCAACTACGTCTACCTCCGCGTCACGCCCAAGGGCAAGAAACCCGGCTTCCGCGCCAGCATGGCTACCTTCGCCACCAGTGCGCTCTGGCACGGTTTCCACCCAGGATACTACATGACCTTTGTTTTGGGTTCATTCATCCAGACCGTTGCAAAGAGTAAGCACGACCAAGACATCTCCGTAATCCACCCCCTCCAATAACTAACCTTAAATAGACTTCCGCCGCTACGTGCGCCCCTTCTTCCTTACACCGGACGGCACCAAGCCAACCCCGAACAAGCGCTACTACGATATCCTCAGCTGGCTAGCAACGCAGCTAACCCTCTCCTTCGCCGTTATCCCTTTCATCATCCTCACCTTTGACAAGTCTTTCGCCGTCTGGTCTCGTGTCTACTTCTACGGTATCATCAACTGCGCTGTCTCATTGGTCGCGTTCGCCTCCTTCTCCCCACTCAGAGCCTACCTTGTCTCTCAGCTGAAGCGTCGCAACCGTCCTCATGCCGGTCGCACCACCAGCGCCGACTCCGTGCGTCCGCCCGTCCTCGGCTTGCCGAATGATCCTGAGCGTGACTTTGACGAGGCCGTTGCTGAGATCAAGGCTGAAATTGAGCACCGTGGTAGACGGGGAAGTACGGTTAAGATGCCTACGGGTGAGGAGTTGAAGGCTGCTGTTGAGCAGAAGGTTGGGCGGAAGTTGTAGGTGCCAGTTTTGGTTAAGACTAACTGTGAGTGGTGGATTCATTGGCTAGCAGGGGATTGAAGAGCCGATTTAGATCGGCTTTTAGGTGTTTCCCACTTTGCTATAAAAAAATAATTAGGAGTGTTTCATGGGTTTATGCTTTTTAATGGTGGCTTGGTCGAGATTGGTCTCGTCTAGGTCTGCGGATGTGTCTATAGATTCCAACTTGGAAGGGATGGTTTGGGTTACGGAATAGCAAGCTTTATTTAGATTACAATTACTTCAAAGTAGAGCAGTGAAGAAGTTGATCCTAGCCAAGCAAATTGTGATGCAATATAGAACGCCGAAGAGAAGAGTAAAGTAGCAGAGAACGAGTATGCATATGCGTATGTGGTAAAAAACAGATTCAACTTCAAACTCAAGCAGTAAAAAGCAAAATAACAATAAGCAACAATATATCCGTTGCACGGATGTATAGCAGAAATGCAAACAAAGGCAGTCGCCATGCATAGGAATACTAGCAAACATATGAATCCATAGACGAGTCCGAAGGCAAAAGTTCAAATGCACAGAAAGATGTAAAACAGAAGAGGATATTTATGTGCGTTGAAGTCGTGGAGTCGTTCAGAAGAAATGTGCAGTCAAGGAGAATGCAGAGAAGGAAAAAGAAGAACAATGGTAAAAGGGGAGGCTGAATGAAAAGAGAGAGAAAAAAAATCCAAATCACAGTAAGGATGTATCTGCAGTATTAGTGCAAGGAGAAAAGAAACCAGTCGACTGGTTGAGGGAACTCAACCCCCAAGAAAAAAGAGAAGAAAAGCATCATAGTCTGAAGCAAGCGATGAAAGAAAGTCCAAGTCGTAAGAGCGTAAAAAAGAAAAGATCGCAATAAAACGCAGTCCGAATGCAGTAAATAACCCTAAAAACCCGTGGTAGTCCCAATAACAGCCAACACAATAATAACAACAACAATAACAACTCCAAGGGAAATCATCCATCGATTAAGATTCCTCCACCACCGAGCATTGTCTCTCCTCCTTTGCTGCAAATTAACACACTGAGCCTCAAGCGCCGCACCAACATCCGATCCAGACTCATACTCGACCATCTGCGCCATCTTAGGTTTCGGCGGCAGTGGCAGGAACGCCGCAACACACCATGCAACGGGGAAAATGAACCCCACACAGAATGAATAGACCTGGATATTTCGACGGCCGAAGACAGGCTCGTTGCGAGAGTCGAGAGATGGCGCCCGCCACCGGCTTGTTGAGTGTTGTAGAACACGTCGGTCTGGGATGAGGTGTGGTGACCAGCTGTGTCGGAGACGGTGGAGGTGGTTGCCGGTGAACTCGCCGTCTTCGGGTTGTGGGGAGGGGACCCAGTGGGCGCGTGGATCGCGCGGATCGCTTTCTAGACGGCGTTGAGGGATGGGTTTGCGTTGTGGGGAGGGGGGTCTGTGTTCTGGGGAGCGGGGGCGGGGGATGTTGAGGGGGCCTGGGACGAGGTTGAAGACGCTTGAGTTGGAGGTTCCGGTTCCTGGGCGCGTGGATGGTGGGCGAGTAGATGGTGGACGGGTAGTGTCCATCATGGATAGTGTTGAGTTTAGGCCCATTGGTTCGCGTAGGTAGTAGACTTTTGCCCAGGTTGGGAGGATGCTGAGGATTGTGCTGGTCCCCGTGCCTGGGCGTTGGAGGCTGCGGGTACTGTTGCTGCGGGTACTTTTGCTTCGCTTTGAGCCGGAGGAGAGACTTTGGGAGAAGACTGGGCGGGTGGGGAGCTTGGTTAGACTATCGAGGCGCTCATCTTCGCTGTCGTTGGAGGAGTCGACAAGCCAGACGGAGGATCTGGTTGGCTCTGGACTTAGGGCTGCTGGTGGGGGTGGGGTTGGCTCTGCCATATCGCGGTCTGAATCTGTGTCTGCTTGTCCGGCAAGGTTGGTTAATTCATCGGCGGACCAGATGGAGGAGACTGTTGATAGGTGCGGGTTCCAGCGTCCTGATGCCAAGTGGGGATTGCAACGTCCGGATGGAGGGCCAGGAGTGAAGTCGCGTTCTGATGCAACTGATGTGCCGGCGCGGGAGCTTGAAGACGATGGCACGCGAATACGTGGGTATTGAATAGGCACACCACTGTCGATGGCTGCCTGCAAGTCAGAAGCGGAGCGGAGGCTCCGCGAAGAAGATGTTGCTGATTGGGAACGGCTGCCTGATGGTGCCCTGGATGAGGAGCGGAATGAAGCTATTGATTGCGTGGGTGGGCTGGAGTGGAACGAGGCGATGGACTGTGCGGGTGGGCTGGAGTGGAATGACGGGGATCCATAGCTTGAGTGCTCGGATGAAGCTGGTTGGAAAGCATTTTGGAACCAGGGTGCAGAGCCGACATGCCTGACGACGGTGCCTCGTGAGTTATACGAGGAGAGGGAATTTGTTCGCGGATCTGAGTCGGATGCTGTAGCGGAACTGTGGAAGTTCATGCTCGAGTTATCCAGCATAACAAAGTTGGGACTTGACGGGGCCCCGAGTTGTTCCACGACAGGGCTGGAGTAGCCAGTGACGGACTCGGCAGAGGACTTTGGCGACATGGATGGCTCAGAGATGACAGCTTTGATAGTTGGTGTGGTCGTCGGCAAGACCATCATCTCGTCATCCGAGTACTCGGGTTCTGAGCTCTCGGACCCATAGTCTGGTGCTTTCCCCGTGCCTGGCAGCGACGACTTGCTGGAGGATGGGTCATCGTCCCACAACGGCGGAGGCGAGTTGCCGGTATCCACGGTGGAGGATACATCCCAGCTCTCACCAATGGAGTGGTCTCTGGGGCTGTTGGGTGCCGGTTGAGTGAAGGCCGGTGGGGAATATGCTGACGATCCTAGGTGGTGATCTGAATAGCTAAACCCGGTGTCTGATATGTATTGTTGTTGTCCTTTGCCGGGGAGAGGTAACAGGATCTGCTCGGGTTTGGTCGGGAATGGGGTCGCAGTGTACATATCAAGCTCTTCGTTCGGCACCATGCGCAATGACTGGGTTGGTGATCTTTCGTTTGAGTGAGAGGGGGTACGCTCGTGCAATGCCCTTCGCGCGCGTGGCGAGTTCGACCGCGCGGTAAAAGACATTATTTGGACCTTATCGCATTGGTTGGAAAATAAAGCAACGGCGAAGGTTGTCAGGTGTCAACCCAGATGTAAACAAGATATCAGAAAGAGTGGATTGTTCAATGTTGTTGTTTTTCGAGTATTCAAGGTAAGGAATGTGGTACCCTTCGATATGGGTAGTTTTCTATAGGCTGATGTTCATCAAAAGAGCGTGGGTAGACGTGCAGAGGTTCGTCAATTAGTCCGTTTCAAACAAAGGCTATTAAAGAGCGACAGAAAAACAATCATTAGAACGTTTCAAAACAAAAAAGGGACACAAAAAGCACAGGAGTAAGAAGCCCGAGAAGCAGAACTTGAGACACTGGATGAAGGGGGGAGGATTTTTGTTGGCCAGCGGTGAGCGTCTAAGCAAGTGAGATTCAATTGAGCCAGACCGCAGGGGTTGATGCAAGCTGCATGGGCTGGTAGGCTGAAAAGCGTTGATAAATCGGTGGCTTTGGCTGATTGGTCAAGATGAGAGCAAAAGTACTGGACAAATTCTTTTTTTTTCTTCTTTCAGGGTGTTCATGAGTTGTTTATTTCTTATATTGGACTTGATACCTGGGCTATCATGTTTTAATATACAAAATCCATATTAATGCGGAGTATCAGTCAATTGAGAACCACAATTGACTCCTTCAAACGTGTTTGCTCATTTAATCGCGTATTTTAGGTGGATCCTGTGTGCGTTGTCCCTGATCCTGATGAACTGCCACTAGTTTATAGCGTCAAGGGGCCGAACAGAGCAGAACAATATATGCTCAATGTCAATAGTGTCTCCTCGTGATCGGAGAATAGATGCCCACGATCCCTCGCATTTGACTCACATCTGAAAACTCGGCCTCAAGGGGTGAGAACTATTTTTTTTTTCCCGATTTAGCACGGTCCACTAGTTCGAATCAGGTTTTGACATTTTAAGGAGGTCAAGGTGAAACCAACCTTGTTTATACCTTGTTTATATCCGAGATAGATATCCAGAGATATAGAATGGAATAACTGTCGCGATCACAAAGAACAATCGTAAGAATTGGCATTGATTCCCCTGTATCCATATGACAGTACCATACTGTATTGTACTGTTTCCAACCAATAACCAAATTTTTCTCTGTACGGAAGGAACAAAGAACCCAGGCCGTTCCTTTCTCTCTCAACCATAAAAGAGACAAATAGTCTCCCCCAACTCTGCATATGGCGCCAGTGGGGATAATGAGTCGACTCAAGAGTCTGTACTCCAAGCAGGGTAAGTCAGGGGCAAACCATCCAAAGAGTCTCAACTAACGCGACCCCAGATGAACCTGCCCTGTCAGAACAGACGGTCGCTTTTCTGTCTGTATGTAGAACTCCTAGAACAGAAGAAAAAAAGAAAAAACACACTTCACTCGACGTCCTCGTATCTAACTCCCCATTCAGGTCATCCTCACACTACTCTATGTGGTGCCATTCTATCTCTCGCCAACCACGCGCCCATCCCCAACTCTCAGTCGGGATGCCCCGTCCGTGATTCGCGCCCGCATCCGTGTAGTCACAGGCTCCTGTATTGTGGGCTCAGTCTTCGTCCTCTGGCTCATCGTCGAGGAAGGGAATTCCTCCCTCGGCGCCGGTACTAGACTCCTCGGTTGGTGGCCCGTCGGTGTGCTAGAGACCCTTCGGAGTCTTCTCCTAACCGCGATTCTGTTCCTGGGCCCGCTCTTTGAGCGTGGCATTGTTGAGGGCGAATGGAAGTTTTGGTTCCGTCCTAGTAAGCTCTCCGAGAGTCTCGGTGGCTGGATTGGCTGGAGGAATTATGTCGCGGTATGCACCTACATTTGCATCTTTTTGTTGGCGTTTGGGGGGGTTTTCCCTGTTTCGTCAAACCCAATCTAATATCCTCCCAGGGTCCCTTCACAGAAGAAGTCATGTTCCGATCCGCGATGGTCCCGCTGCATTTGCTAGCACACACCTCGCCGGGCCGAATTGTGTTCCTCGCACCGCTGTATTTCGGTATCGCGCATGTGCACCACTTCTATGAGTTCCGTCTGACGCATCCGGATACACCAGCTCTGGCTGCGCTGCTGCGGTCGCTCTTCCAGTTCGGATACACGACTATCTTCGGCTGGTATGCGACTTTCGTCTATTTGCGGACGGGCTCGTTGCTAGCCGTTGTTCTCATCCATAGCTTCTGTAACTGGTCTGGATTGCCACGATTCTGGGGGCGTGTTGAGGCTAGTGAACCTATCGGTCCCCCTGTGACGAGAGGAAAGGAGGATTCTGGTGATTGTATCGGGGTTCGAGGTAATGGTGGTTTGGGTGTTGGGTGGACGATTGCTTATTATGTGCTTCTTGTTGCCGGGGCGCTTGGTTTTGCTCGGGGTTTGTGGCCTTTGACCGAGTCCTACCATGCTCTAGTTTCGTTTTCGGGGAAGTCGAACTAGATTGGGTATGACTTGTGATCTCCGTCTTGCCTGATCTATTTTGGTTTGCTTCCGGCATATTCTTTCGCGGGGCTGTTATATTTGGTGTTCTGTTGCATCTGTCATGAACCAGATCTGGAGACCCATGTATGTAAAATGGGGGATCCTGACGCCATTTCTAAGTTATGTATACCTCGACTATAATCTAGTATTCATTGCAGACTACACTGGATTCCGAGCATCGCAGGCCAATGAAACTACCGTGGCGGATGTAGATGTTGTAAATATTATTGGTTATCAGAATGGAGAAAAAGAAAAAAAAAAAAGAAAAAGGGCCCGAGCCCGGGATTGAACCGGGGACCTCGCGCAATAATGCTTTGGGTGAACCCTAAGCGCGAATCATACCACTAGACCACCCGGGCGAATTGATATGAGATTGCTCAAAATTTGGCAACATGAGAGAGCTCTTCTTTTTACAACCTAACGGAATTTCAAAATCGCGCCGAGGTGAGGGCCTTGCCCCTTCTATCCCTTAAAACAACCTGAAAGGCACCTCTAACGCTACCGTCTAAGACTCCTGCTCTATTGGTGTCGTAGTCAAGCCTGTACGTAATATAACCAGCCGCAAAAACTAGTAAAACCCCCGGATTGTATGACCAAGCCATCTAGTATGTCAAAATATATAACCTGATACAGTGAGTATATTTAAACATATTTTACTTAAAAACCCCGTATACCATTCCCCTACGCCGAGAATACCAGTCAACCCACAGTAATTAACATCCCCTAGGATAGTTTCAATGCTCACAACAACTCCTGCATCGAAGCAAAGCTAGTCGTGCTCCCTAGTCCCAGTCCGGTCTACATATAAAGTCGTACTAAATTACCAGAGTGTAAGTCAACGATATTAGTTGATTTAGCACCTACCTAAAAGGTAGTCAAGGAGCAAGAGCAAGCCGATTCAGTTGCGGTATAGAGCTTTCATATATGGCGTGCAAATGCCAAAAGACTTGCTCCAGGGAAGAAAAGCACAGTAACACCACACATATACTTGGCAAGGGTAGTTCTCATTCTCACACCATTTTCACCTAGGTCGCGATGCTGAAGCAGTGCTCACCTATTTCTCACTGGGACACCTAACTATGGCACACAAGAAAGCCCCACGCTAGCGAGTTGGTAGGCTATGTAACCCGCACTTTGTGTTATGTTGATTCATAGCCTAAATAAAATAGCATGACTACATAAATTGATTCAATTTACCCAAGTAGTAATTATTTATTTCCCTTATATAGGCAAATTTTGAACCACATAATATCAATTGGCCCGGGTGGTCTAGTGGTATGATTCGCGCTTAGGGTTCACCCAAAGCATTATTGCGCGAGGTCCCCGGTTCAATCCCGGGCTCGGGCCCATCCTTTCTTTTTTTGTTTTTTTCCAGTCCTTTTAGTCCCCCTTCCGTCCTCTTGCTTGTTGTATATGGAGAGGAATAGGGAATATATTGTCATAAGCCCTCAACAAGGTCGAGGCTTACCTGGCCGTCTATTTGATCTCAAATACCGATTTGTGATACAAGCATATACGGGCTCTCACCTTAATATGCGGTCTACCGCCCGAGATATAGATCCAGCTGCTTAACTACTCGGATATCTCTCGTCTTCCGACTTCTATACAAAATCTAAAGAGATCTACTAGTTGTGGGCGAAGGCGATAAACGATTTTATTTTATTAGGTCTTTACATATAAAGTGTAGGTACCTGCTGTCTTGGTATATTGCATGGGGAGTTTAACGTAAAAACAGTGTGTATAATTAGAAGGCGGCAAGGAGAGAGGTAGACAAGAGCAGGTATCAAGGTATCTTTTGTACTTTTTTTAATACTTCGTATGATAACCCCGTACAAAATGTACCTAATTTCAAAATTTATTGTTCACTGGGAATTATCGTTAACTGGGGCGCACCAACACAGGAAGGTGTGCTGGGCGTTTGGCACGGTTAGTACATATATCTTTTTATATCTCTGCTTAGTCTATTATTGGATATGCTGTGTCTAGTTATGTACCTTATGGTTAACTAGTTATGTATTATAGTTACCGTATAAAAAAAAACAATTTCACAATTTAGCACCGGTGGGCCACCAACACTAGGTACAACATACGTATGTGTTGGTTTGTTTGCCACGATTAACACCTATGTATGTATTAAGGATGAGGCTGTACGGCATTTATTTATTTAAAATATAAATAAAAAAAGGATGGGCCCGAGCCCGGGATTGAACCGGGGACCTCGCGCAATAATGCTTTGGGTGAACCCTAAGCGCGAATCATACCACTAGACCACCCGGGCCAATTGATATTAGACGCTCAAAATTTGTTTATATGAGGGAAATGACTAAGTCAGTATGTATCACAACTTTTAAGTATACCCAGTCAACAATAAATTTTGAATTTAGGTACCTTTCATATGGGCTTGTCGTACAAAAAGGTACATAGGCCACAAAACTGATAGTCTCCATTTTCGTCAACCCTTGAACTAGCTAAAAAGATACTAAAAAGACAAAAAGATAAATAATACTGGTATTATAATATAAGTTTGATTGAATCGTTCTGCTACCAGCATCAATTCTAAATAATTAGTGTAAAGGTGAGAGATGCGATAAAAAAATACTAGTGTTACATTTTTTATGATAGCTTAGCCCATACAAAACTTCAAGGTACCTAATTTCAAAATTTATTGTTGACTGGGCATTGTCGTTGACTGGGACGCACCAACACACTTGGCACTATTATACGATGGCACGATTATACGATAGAACTACGGTTTCTAATGAACCTCTATAATTTATTTAACGCCTTGAATCCACCAAATTTTATATATTTAAATTATATTTTGTATAGTCTAAGCTATATCTACTATGTATCCTTAAAATAATTCAAATATATTCATTGAAGGCCTATAAGCGGGCCCTAAACATGCTATGGTACGTCTATTTGCACTATTTATTAAAGAATAGGCCCCCACAAATAGGTTAGGTTTTGAGCATCGTGGGCTCTCCGGAAGCCTAGCGGTACCCTACCTATATGCTGCTTTTCCTTATATAGACATATTTTGAAACGTTTAATATCAATTGGCCCGGGTGGTCTAGTGGTATGATTCGCGCTTAGGGTTCACCCAAAGCATTATTGCGCGAGGTCCCCGGTTCAATCCCGGGCTCGGGCCCATCCTTTTTTTCTTTTTTCCAGTCCTTTTTAGTCCCCCCTCCGTCCTCTTGCTTGTATAACGAGAGGACTAGGGACGGGACCATATTATTTAAACCCTCCATCTAATAAGTCGAGGCTAGGTATAGCCGTTATATTTAATTTTAAACACCGATTTGTGATGTAAGCATATACGGACTCCCACCTTAATATGCGGTCTACCGCCCGAGATATGGATCCAGCTGCTTAACTACTCGAATACCTCGCCTTTCGACTTCCATAAAAACTCAGCGAAATCTACTAGCCTCGTGGGCGAAGATGACCCAATAGCCGTAATAGCGGAAACCCCTAAGTCCACGCCGACTGTATTTTGCTCTAAAGTCGATGGCTAAGAAGGTGGTATTCAGAGATTATGAAAAGACTAGTTGGGACTGCAGAGATGTCGATGTAAGTTCCAGAGGCAAGGAATATTTCCCCTCACATTGGCAGATACCGACCTTAATTGTGTGGAAGTTGCTATCCTAAGCCAATCTTTACATGAAGTCCTTAGCTCTGGCCTCTAGATCGATCTTCTATTCTTACGACGAGAGCTACAAACGGACAGGTTATGCGGCAATATGGGAATACCTCCCATTGTTGCATCGACAGTACATATTCCACCAAAAGCCTGTGGCTAATGAAACTGCCCTCACGAGTGAGTTTCATCTCGGAACTAGACAGTGAGCGAAGTAGTTACTAGGGCGAGGTTGCCGAGGAAAACGCAAACCCATACTATCATATTGGGGTAAGCACCAGTTATGTACGCTGATCTCCCGTTAATGGCCGGGCTCCAAAATCTGCTGGACAGCTATCATCATTCAAAACAATGCCGGCTCATTGTAGTATCCATATATTGCAACTTTTAACTCGTCAGCCAAAACATTGGGAACTTTACAACCACGATGATGAAAGCACATAATATTGTAATACCTTGGATGATAGAAGCATTCACGCGGAACAAGTTGACATGTAATTGGTTGAGTTTCTTGACCCTGCTAGGAGGAGCCTGATTCTGAAATCCCCTTTGCCTGCGTGTCCTTCCGTGGGTGATTGACTAACACTCTTCATAAGCGTTAACCAGCTCAGATAGCTCAAATTTCCTATTCCGATCTTCCTGTCCGATGGAATGGGAGTATGTCATATGGAAATCAGGTGGCATGGATGAGATGGAGTCAAGGAAATAATATCGAGCATTATTATCGCCTGCTTGGATCAATCCTGTCCTTGCACAGCCCCTTTGAATAGTCTCCCAACCCAACAACTATTTGTTGATGTCGGTGTTCTTATGTAGCCCTCGGTCTTGATCCCTCCATTGCTGGCACAGCTTAGCAGCATATGCTGATGTTGGATCGCACGGACTCATAGCATAATCCTGCGAGTACAATGTATGATGAATTCAGTGACTCTCTAAAATGATCAACAGACCGCGGGAGAACGCCTGTACGACGAAGTATAATGATGAATTCAGTGACATGAAAACTCTCTAGCAAAACAGACAGGATAAACGCGCGAATTCAAAGGGACAAAATAACTCAACAATGCAGGACTGGACGCCGGTCGTGTGTTAATCTGGATATTTGAAATTTATTGATAGCACATTTGTTTTGTTCGTTTTCTTTCCCCTTGAAAAGCCAGAAAGAAACCGGATGAGAAGACAAAGCTCTATGCGATACCTAGCAGAAATAATATACAAATCTATCCAAGATAGTAATACAAATCCCACATCTAATATGGATACAGAAAGGGAACTCAGAAAACAACATTGACAAGCTTACCTCCCTTGACAACAATAACTCGTCGTCTCTTCTCCCAGTCATTCTTCTCCTGAAGCCACGACTTCCCCTCAGCAGTCTCCAAGACGCGACTAACAATCCAATCCTGTTCTTCCTGCGAAGGAGCATTCTTGCCCTGCGGCAACTGAGACTCCATACGCGGAATGGTTACAGCACAGCGGAGCTTTCCATTAATCTGGACGGCGACCGTTTGGCCGCCGCGAGATGAGAGAGTCTCGGCTTGGGGGGTGTGAGGAGGGTGCTGGGCCAGGGCGAGGAAAGGACCGACGGCACTGGTGTTGTAGAGATGGTGTTTGTGGTTGCGTGCAGGACTTCCCACGACTCAGAGGCTAAGGCTGGGGCGATGGGGGCTAGCAGACGGAGGAGGGATGAGACGGATAGATATAGGATGAGAGGGGAGGAAGCGGGGTTCGAGGCCAGGGCGTTGGTCAGTTTGGTTAGATCTGAGATGACTGTGTTCAGGCCGTAGGGGTTGCTTTCGATGCAGGTCGTGACGGATGCGATGGTGTTGTGGGTAGCCAGGACTGCGTCTGCGTCGGAGTCGCTCAGGTCCTGGAGTGATGATGGGAGGGGAGCGACGTGGGTGGTAGAGGATTTTAGATCTGCTTCTGAGACGGAGAATGATGCCTCTGTTAGGGTCTGCTGGGTGTCTTGGACGAGTTTCCAGAGTCGGCCGAACCAGCGCTCGACACCGACGACCTTGGCTTCGTCCCATTCTAAAACTTCGCTGACTGGTGCGGAGAACAGGATGTGTGCGCGTGTAGCGTCGGCGCCGTACTTTGATGTGGTGGTTGTAGGGTCCACGCCGTTGTACTTGCTCTTGGACATCTTTTCGAATGAAATGTTAGGGGTGACTGTTGTTCCCTTTATCAAAGGCTTGTCTGGATTGGTCAGATCAACCTCCGACGGGAGAAGGAAGCGGCCTGTCGAGGGCTCAGTGAGGGTCTTTCCATGGACCATGCCCTGGCTGAGAAGCATTTTGAATGGTTCTGCGGGTGCAGCAGAGTTCTTAGCCGGGGACAGCTCGGACTGAGAGAGGAATTTGTAGATGAATCGAGCGTAGAGAAGATGCAGAATGGCATGCTCGACACCACCGATGTACACATCCACCGGCTGCATCGCTGCAGGAGAGAACGGGGCTTCCTTATTAGCAGAGTCCAAGAACCGCAAAAAGTACCAGGACGAGTCCACGAAGGTGTCCATGGTGTCTGTGTCGCGTCGAGCGGGACCATTGCAACTGGGGCATTTTGTGTGGAGCCATTCCTCTGAGGATTCCAGAGGATTTCCCTTCTTTCCCTTGAGCCACTCTCCCTCAATCTTCGGCAGCTTTACTGGAAGATCCTTGTCGGGGACCGGAACAGGACCACAGTCCCCACAGTGGATGATGGGGATCGGCGCACCCCAGTATCGCTGGCGACTGATCAACCAATCCCGCAGGCGCCAGCTCTCGACAAACGCAGCCTGGCCGACCTGCTCCAGGTCATTGACAATCAGTTTTGATGCTTCCTTGGAGTGTAACCCTTGGTACTTTCCACAGCGCGAAGTCAAGAAGCCCTCTGGTGTGAAAGCTTTTGTGTTCGACGCTGGGATGACACTGCTGTTTGCATCACTGCCACTTGGCTCGGCCTCGATGACAACTGGGATCGAGTCGGTGTCCACATTCTCCTTGAAGAACGCCATGTCCCTGGTGTCATGGCCAGGAACACCCATGACTGCTCCCTCGCCATAGTCGCTAAGGACGTAAGGAGCTACAAAGACAGGAAGCTTCCTCAGCAAGTGGGGTGTTTCTGTATCAATCTTGCACAATGGATGAGACACCTCAATGTCAGATAGCCGGTATCCTGCTTTGGAGTCCGGTGCAAGCGATGACGCTTCACCCAGGAATTTGCGAAGCGCCTCGTCTTTCTCGGCAGCCTTCAGCACAATAGGGTGATTCAAAGAGAGTGCCAGATACTCCACACCATACAGAGTGTCTGGGCGGGTAGTAAATACGTTCACATCGACTTGGTCACCCGCGCGTCCGATGGTCACAGGGAATGTGACCTTGGCACCATAAGACTTTCCAAGCCAATTGCGTTGCATCGTGAGGACACGCTCCGGCCATCCTCCAGCAAGAGAATCGAGGTCTTTCAGAAGAGCTTCCTTGAAATCAGTGATTTTAAAGAACCACTGCTTCAAGTTCAACTTCTCAACCTTCGCTCCAGATCTCCACGAGAATCCATTGGCATCAACCTGCATGGAAATTAGATTAAATCAAAGTTGACCCTATGATCCCGACTCACCTGCTCATTTGCCAAAACGGTCTTATCAACAGGGTCGTAATTAACCAACGCTTCCGCCTGGTACGCCAAATCCTTCTTATATAACATCAAAAAGATGCGCTGAGTATGCTCATAAAAGTCCGGGGCACACGTAGCCAGTTCCTAGCCATAGATATCAATTAGCCATCCCATCGCAAAACCAACCCACGACCAAACCCGCCGAATCCAAACAATTAACACCAACATACCCGATCCCAATCAAACTCTGCTGAAATACACCTCAACTGCTCCTTCATCTTCGAAATATTCGCCTGCGTCCACACCGCAGGATCAATACCTCTCTCAATCGCCGCGTTCTCCGCCGGCAGTCCAAAAGCATCCCACCCCATAGGATGGAGCACGTCATGCCCGCGCATTTTATAGAACCGCGAGATCACATCTGAGATCGTGTACACGCGCAGATGCCCCATGTGCAGCGTGCCGGACGGGTATGGGAACATGGACAGAATGTAGGATTTGGGTTTCTGTGTCTCGTCCGGTGTTGAGCGCGGCGCGGCGCGGTCGCTTTCCCATTTTGCATGCCATTTTTTGTCGAGGGCTGGGAGGTCTAGTCGGCGGGTTGAGGTGCTGGATAGTCGGGTTAGGGTGTAGACTGGTGAGAGGGCTCGTAGGGTTGGACGCGTGTGAATGCGGCCAGGCGCGACGGCGCTGGTTAATCTGAGTCGTGAGAGGGATTGCATGGTGGCGGGCTGATCATTTCATCTCTGAAATTTTTAGATATTGAAGTAATTGGAGCGATTGGTCATGCCCACAATTTGAAGGTATGGCTTGATTCACTGCGCATCTTCAAAACTTCCCCGGAGCCCGGGTAGCTTTAGCCCCGATTTGGACTAGCGTATTAGCGGTATACTTTGGACATATTTCTTGAAGCTGTGAAGATGCCGAGGTCTTTTGGTATTTGCATGAGATTTGATCTTTTGGCAATGTTTTTAATGTTCAATGTATATGCATATCCACATGTATCGTACGCTCTACTCTATCCTAAGTTTACATCCTCAAAATATCACCACTCCTGTCAATGCCACCCCGGAAATGATCCGCAACCACTTTCCCTCCGAGAATAGTCTCCTCGACAAGACCCTCCACATGCTTCGGCTCAATGCGGCCGTACCAAATCCCCTTACCCGCCAGCGGGTGGGGCTCTGAAGAAGTTTCCAATGTCATCTTCGGCGGGATATAGATAATCACATTGCCTGCGTATTTGTGTCCTCCAACGTGACTGATCAGACCAATATTAGCATGGTTGGGGCCATCCACTGTGGTCCCATCACTGCCCGCAGAGCTGAATCCTCGCGCTCGCAGCACGCGCTCGAACTCGCTTTCCAACGCGGGGGCCATGATACCACAGCGCATGTCGCGACCTCCATGTCCGCATATTAGCACTGTCGGAGAGTGGTTGATGTCGATCACCCCCGGGAAGTTTGATGCTAGGTCTGGGGATCGGGTCATGTCTGCTTGTTTGCTTGTGGGGAGAGAGGAGTGCATGTCGTGGAGTCGTTCGGGGAGAAGATATGCGCGTACGAAGGTCGTTAGATCGGTTGTTTGGTCGGGCGATGAGGCCGTGTTCACGGGTATTGAGGGGATATATTTGAAGCTGGGGAAGAGGAATACCGACGCGGAGGCGGGAGAGGAGGTTGCAGCTGGCGCGATAGATGAATTCGTGACCAAGATATTGTTGAAAGGCTAGAACGATAGGATCTCAAATCAGCAAGAGTTTGGGTATCTATTGTCGGGTTGTACGATCCACTTACATCAAGATACGGCCCGCCACGACCTAGCAAGCTCTTCAGTCCCCTCACAAGGTTACCCCAGCCTTTATTTTCGCCATCTTCCTCAATGCGACTCGTCCAGTCTGGCTGTCCTGTACAGACGAGAATCTGCTGCGCGTAGGCAGCCATCGTCCCATTCAAGACTTGTTCATGATCGATCGGTAGATCCTCCGGCAGGTCGGGCGTAGGTGGACAATTGCAGTTTGATTCAGGACATGTCTTGGTAACGGGGAAGGGAGGGGGGATTTCCAGGCGCGCGCGGAGTCTGCTGCTGCGCTGAGGTTTACTGGACAGTAGACGGATTGTCTGGGAGTTTCGATAGGTTCGCCCGCTCCAGGCGCGCGTGAGCGATTGCGCGAGTATTGGTCGCATTGAATTTATGATCTTGGATGAAGCGGTAGAAGGTAGACAAATTCAAAGAAAAAGATGTTTAGAAAATAACGGAGATGCCAATGTCCGAGTGCCGAGTCCGAGAAATCGGAGATTCAGAGATTATCAAATCCCCACGTCTGATCTGCAGATCTAACAATTATGAGCAATTATCCCTGAATATTTTTTTTGAAAGGGGAGGAGATAGGTAAAAGCAGAAATAGCAAGAGTCTTGTATAAAAACAATTTTAAAAAAGATACGCAAGATTGAGAATCCTAGCCAGCACCTGTGGCCAGGCTTCCAAAGAGGAAATTTTCCCCAATGCCTTGTGTGGGATGGAGAGCTTTCAATCTTGGAATGTTTGTTGCAATGAACGAAAACCCATCATGTACATGGTTGTCTACAGATACTTTAAATTCCCGAGGTCAGAATTCCAAGTTGCGCCTCGAAATTGTGAATGTACCATAGCATTCAGTTTATCATCGCAATGTTCCCAATTCAAGCTCGTGCCAGCTGAGGATAATGGTATTCTTGGAACTGTCACGCTGGCTGACAAGGGAGCTGGCCCGGTGTGAGATATTCGACGCATACATGTTCCACTCATGATGCAGCTTGTCGTAATATTGACGGAAGACATACTCTTGTAGAAAGTGGGGACTGCAATTATTCTCTGCGTTGTATGGTGGCGGCTAATTTGTCTAGAGAAGTATGATTGAGGCCGGAGGTCTGTGCGGACTCGAGCGATTGGGCACATGATCCAAGTGTCCAGATGCTAGCATCGATATGGAAAAATATCGTGGGAGTATCACCGAAGGAAAGGTGCTGGTAATAGCCTTACGGATAGCCTTGTGGATGGAGATGTTTGGAGGTCTTTTGGAGGTCTTTTTTGAGACAGAGGTAGTTCATCGGTGGAACGTTTTGGGGTCTGACTGCGAATGTGTTAGATTATCTAAGATAGAGATGTTAATGGATCGTCACGCATGGACAATGCTCGAGGTTCCAACGACTGCAGCGTCTCTGGATTTGAAAAGGAATCACATATTTCATATGGCAATAGTACCCGGAAACAGCTTGACGTGCTTCCCCGTCCACTGCAGGCTGGAAGTTCGAGTGACTAATCGAATCCGACCCCCGGGCCTCCCCCGCACTGGTCATACGACATATGCGCCAAAGCCTCGAGACCAGCACTTCATGACTATCCTGACCGGTTGCATGGGTAATTTGAGTAATCTTGGGATGAGTTAGGAAGGGTAGCTAGTGCATCGTCGGCATCCTGCGAAAGTAATGGTGTATAGTCTGTTTTCCGATCGGAGGGCTCGTAACTATAACATCGGTCAGGGAAATGTTTTGAGGGTTCGCTGATCAATGTCCACATGCGACACCCAATGTGGTACATCACATCGTAGCAATGCAATCCCATGTCCGACCGGGGAGCAATGCTAATCAAAACACGCATTGCAGTTGTCCAATTGACCAGCAGTTCAGCAAACGCGCAGCGAAAAGACAAACATAATGGGTCGAAAGACCCGGGATACGGTGGATTAAAAATAAAGGAATCCTGCTCGAGCCCTTGATGCGGTCATGCTATCCGTGATCATGATCTGATCCGGAAAGCTAGTGGACCCGAGGACGGTTCTCCAAGACCTCCTCGCGAGGAGATGTACCTGTATGGAGTATGAAGTAGCGGGGCCGGAGTTGGAGAAGGTGGCACGAAGGCCGAACTTCGGCAGAAAGGCGGTAATTGCCCGGGATTCCGTGAAAGTAGCAAAGATGGGCTGAGGAACTTGGGGGTGAGATAGAATCTAGAGTTAGGAGCTATAGGAGGTTGGAGATGCTAATATCTGTAACAGTTGGGGGTAGATGGTATACCTAGGCGGTTGCGCGTAGATTCCACCCCCTCATTACGTAAGCTTATATCACCTACCCCCCTGCGGGGTAACTTTGGCCATTTTTTTGGTGGGCTGATGAGTTGGGAACTATTGGGAGGGTATAGCGATGTAGATACATATGTAGCTTTGAGAGATGCTGTATGAAAGGTGAATTTTACTTCTGTATAGCTGTATATACTGCATATATATAAATACTATCAAGAGTTCACGTTCATCCCTTTAGAGCTTTCCAAGGTTTAAGATATGCAGTAGTGATACATAGTAAAATATGTAATATACAATGTATGTGGGCTTCGGGGTACGTGGCAAGTTACCTAAAGTCTAAAGATGATAGGCTTTAGTTCCAAACAACCTTGGAATGTGCAACATTGGCCCCCTGTCCCTCATGCGGAGAGATCTCCAAGTGGATGTTCAGTGTCCGGCTCTCCCGTTTCTATGGCAGTTATTTTGAGGGGATGCAATTGCCTGTAAAGAGAGAGGGGGCCTATATATAATCAGCTCTTGCTGTTCTTATTTCTTCTCTATCCAACTACCTACTACACTACGATTTACTCCGATATACTCTACCTGTAAGTCTTGTATCACTTTTCCTATTTCTTCCCCTATAGTCAAGTCACATTTCTTGGCTACAACATTCCCCACTTTTCTCAGGCCTTGCCGCATCCAGCTTTCTATAACGCCGTTCTTGGACATTGACCGCATTGAGATGTGCATTTATTCATTATAACAGAGCGCTGACCTTTTTTTTCTAGCGACGTCTTGATTTTTTTTTTATAATCCATCACAATGGTATTTATCCGCTCTATTCCTCGTCAATTGACAGCCCTTTCCCTCAAGCTCTCTCGAGCAACGATTGCCTCCAGCCCATTCACTCGGACTTCACCGTTGGCCGGCTCTATTCCAGGTGCACGTACGCTAACCGCAACTACCAATCTCCAGGGCAAAGTTCTTTTGGTTCTCTACGATGTAAGTCATGCTCAGTTCATGTGGGACATACTTCAATCGCTAACCTGGACTCTTCTGTCATATAGGGTGGTGAACACTCCAAGCAGCAGCCTAAGCTGCTCGGTACCACCGAGAACGAGCTCGGCATCCGCAAGTGGCTCGAGGACCAGGGTCACACCCTGGTGACCACCTCCGACAAGGAGGGCGAGAACTCCACCTTCGACAAGGAGCTCGTCGACGCTGAAGTCATCATCACCACTCCGTTCGTTTCTCATGGCATAAACTTTCAAAAACTCCCCAACTAACGATAAAACAGCTTCCACCCCGGTTACCTCACCGCTGAGCGTCTGGCCAAGGCCAAGAAGCTCAAGCTCGCCGTCACTGCCGGTATTGGTTCCGATCATGTTGACCTGAACGCCGCCAACACCACCAACGGCGGTATCACCGTTGCCGAGGTCACCGGCTCCAACGTAGTCTCCGTCGCTGAGCACGTCGTCATGACCATCCTCCTCCTGGTCCGCAACTTCGTCCCTGCCCACGAGCAGATCAAGAACGGCGACTGGGATGTCGCTGCCGTCGCCAAGAACGAGTTCGATCTCGAGGGCAAGGTCGTCGGTACCGTCGCCGTCGGCCGTATCGGTGAGCGTGTCCTCCGCCGCCTCAAGCCCTTCGACTGCAAGGAGCTCCTCTACTACGACTACCAGCCCCTCTCCGCCGAGACCGAGAAGGAGATTGGTTGCCGTCGCGTCGACGATCTCGAGGAGATGCTCGCCCAGTGTGACGTCGTCACCATTAACTGCCCCCTGCACGAGAAGACCCGCGGTCTCTTCAACAAGGATCTCATTTCTAAGATGAAGCCTGGTGCTTGGCTCGTCAACACTGCCCGCGGTGCCATTGTCGTTAAGGAGGATGTCGCTGAGGCCCTGAAGTCTGGCCACCTCCGTGGCTACGGTGGTGATGTCTGGTTCCCCCAGCCCGCCCCCAAGGACCACCCTCTCCGCTATGCCGAGCACCCCTGGGGTGGCGGTAACGCCATGGTTCCCCACATGTCCGGTACCTCCATCGATGCCCAGGTCCGCTACGCCAACGGTACCAAGAACATCCTGGAAAGCTACTTCTCCGGCCGTGAGGACTACCGTCCTGAGGACTTGATTGTCCACAAGGGTGATTATGCCACCAAGGCCTATGGTCAGCGCAAGTAGAAAGTGTCTTTACATGATGCAGTGTGAAGCATTCTCCGGCTGAGATGCATCCTTTTATATCTTGTCTTTTTTATGTTCATAACAGTCCCATTTGCTCAGGATGGCATGGGCGATGCTGAAAAAAGTAGCATCTTTCACGATACCGATGAATAATATTTATAACCTTCAGTTCTTTTCCACTTCGATTTGCATTTAAATTTCTATACATTGACGTACAAAGCTCGATATGGGGTATAATATGCAGAGTTGTGCATGATGATCGGTGGAACTCTGTTAGTGGTACCAAATTAATTGAGCCTAGCTGGTGTCTTTTTTTTTAGAAATTCTTGATCAAGTATGATTAGTAGGAATAGTCTATAATACATAGATATCAATTGTTTCACCAAACCAAGTCTTGCTACATGCAATTGCATAAAAACAAACAGAACAACTATATACACGAAGTACACACCCATGCTCGAAACATCAAACATATAAACCAGACCATCTAGCTTGCAAAATATCTCTAGACAAAAACCTAACCCCAAGAATGTAGATATATATATATATGCGAAAATGCCACCAACATTTCAAAGCCTCCCTCCCCGTCCATTCTCACTCCTCTCATCATCACTGTCATCCATAAAGCCCTGCTCCAAATCCCGACTCAAACGACTCTGCGTGTCAGCCATGGTATCACGCCTCCGTTCCTCCAGCGCACCCCGCCTCACAGAATCCATATCCATCCCAACCAAGGTCTCCCCTTCCTCATCGTCAATGCTGATTGTATCATGGTCGGCTATGCGTGCGCCCAACCGCCACCGAGACGGAAGAAAGAAATGCATCACTTTATCGGCTATGCGATCGCGTAGGGAGAGAGTGTGCGCCGATATACTGTGTAGCGGGAGGTATTGCGAGTATCGTTGGTGGTAGCGGCGGAAGAAGGGGATTATCACACATGAGGCTAGGATATAGATTGAGAATGCGATTGCGGCTGGGATGAGTATTGTCTGTGGGGGTTTATTAGTTTGGTTTTTGGTCGCGATCTTCATGGAATGTGCTTCTGCCGGAGATGACGTTGTGCCTCGAGATAGGGAGTTTTGCGCGTACCTTGGCAAAGACACCTGCTGATCCCATGCTGGGTGGGAAATTAGGCTTCGGAGCCTAAAATACAACGGTTGAGTGAGGTTTGGTTTGGCGTGAGAAATTGCGGAGGTCGGGGGGGGGGGGAGCCTAAACTCAGGATCGGCAGATCGACAAAGCACCGACCACTCGGGATCTCAGAGTTTTGTTTGAACTTTTATACTATCACACTCTCGTTACTCAAAAAAGTTTCGGTTTCGTGGAAAACTAGTTACTTGACCTTCTCGTGGCCTAACCCTCAAGGCACTCTAACAAAATGCGTCGATGTTGGACAGTGAGACTACTTAGTCCCAGCGGCCGCATCAGTGCTAGGAGTACCAAGAATAGTCGCTAATAACTCCGAATAAGAACTTCCCTTGTCTTTCATCTTTCTCCTTTATTCCCTTTGCTCATCACTCGATAATATGAACGATCAACAGTAGGTCTGCTACGACTCTCTCGATATCTAGGAGAGTGACATTTTCTTTAATGAATCTCTGTTTTTTTTTTGTCCTTTTTCTCCTTCGTAGACTTCGGCTCAAACCCGCTTGAGTTTCAACTCCTTGGCTATGCCCTCTTGCTGTAATATATATCGCACTATCATGAGTTTATTTACATTTTTCAAACTGTCTAAGTAAGATTTACTAGCTAGGTATGCCACAAGGAGTTGTAAATAAAATATAGCCTATGAACTGACAGGGTACCATATATGGAGATCAAACTCCAGAGAATATATCCCTTTCCCTTCCTTCTCTCCAAGCCCCGCTCAAGTCGGGCTTACATGTTCCTCTATCGTCGTGGGTTGGAGCTGGAAATGCTCCTCTGGGGTTGTTGATATTGTTGTTAGTTGGAAGAGAAGAAGGAAAAGGAAAAAGAAGGGGGTTTATAGTAGACTTTTGGGCTGCGCTTTCCTAGTGTAGTTTTCATGGAAGGAAGCCATATCCCATATGGCTCCTTAACCTAGTACCGATGTATGCGCTCACTTCTATGGCCATACCGGACAAATGCCTCCATGGCATGGCAGTGGAAAAGCTCAAGGTTGACGTGATGGTGATGATTCAGTGCCTGGGCAGTAGTGATGCCCAGGTGAGTTCGTACTGATCTGTCTCACCCTCGGAACTATATAGTGAGAATTCTGCAAATGACGCTAATATGTGGCTGATAGTATGAATACAGATTCTCAATATATGGGTGTTTCATCACAATTGCTCTTCGAAACTCCGTTCCAAGTGCCCTGGACGTCTTTCAAGTATAAGCTTACGTGATATTGGCGATCACGTGCGCGGTCGGGGAGTTTCTCCGGGAGCCCCCTAATATCAATAGGACGGATTAGATGAACGCTCGGGCTTTGATCCTGGTGTCAAACTGGACTTAACATTTGCAAAAAAGGCTTGCATGTTAATTTTCTTTTCTCATAATTTGCCTTCTTTGTGGGGTGAGTGCCCGTGAAGAAATTCCCTTACCCCTCGTCTCTTGCGACTCCGCTGTAGCAACGGGTATACTAACCAGGGAGGGACAATACAGAGAGCCACTTTCGCCCCATTTGAATGTCATCACCTTATCCCATATCACTTGCGATCGACAGCGCATCATCGCGAAACCGACATCTTTATTTAATACGGTTCCCGAGAGTGTTGGAGGGGCTCTTATGCTGTGCCCTGCCTCATCTTAGTGACGCCCGCCAAAATGCCACCGAGTTCACAAGCCGACAAATCTAGGCAAACATCGAGCGGAAAGTCATTCTTCGGACGAAAATTGTACAAAGAGAAACCTACCGAGGAACGATACGATAATTATGGAGGGCCCTACGATAGCCTGGCACCTCCGGGAAGTGCCGCGGGCTCACGCTCGTCCCGCTATTCGAAGCGGTCTTCGATTCAATCTGTCGACATGACCCAGGATTTGGACCCAAGCAGTATCGCACACACCTCGGGCGTCATCACTTCCATCCCCTTTGAAAGTCTACCCACCGACACCAGGACCCCGATTCCCATCGACAACTCTCGCCCTGGCTCATCGCGCCACGAGCCCTCGCCCAACCATCTGGGGAAATCTGGAGGCGACTACCATCAATATCCGACCGTGACCTCTACCTCTGCGCCAAATGGGTACGCTTCACATCCTTCTGGCCCCCGTCCGCCTCCGCACACCTCGAACAGCACCTCAAACAGCACCCTGAGCAGCAGTAACTCCGGCGACCGAGGTGCCAGACCACAACAATGGGGACGGCCAGGCAGCTCTGCAGCGAATAGTGGGCCTAATCACAACTCCTATTCTATTGATTCGTCCTCCAACTCCCGCACTTCCCTCGACCAAGCCAGCATCTACTCCTCCGTTTCTTCGAACACGCGCGGTTCAAGCTACTTCTCCTCAGATAATTCCTCTCGCACTCTCACAACCTCGCATTCTGGTGACCGCACCATGTTCCCCAGCTCCAGCTCGGGCCGCTTGTCAAATGCGGGATCCTCCCACCAGATCTCTGTACCGGCCGCTGTCCCCCGGCCACAAGATAACTACCTCACTCGACCGAGAGATGACCGTATTGTGGATCAGCTGTTTCTAGAGCTGATGCAGAAGCGAGGATGGCAGAACCTTCCCGAACAGGCCAAACGGCAGATGCTGTCGTACCCCGCTTCAAAGAAATGGACATTGGTACATCAGGATCGCTTGACGGAGTTGCAAGGAGAGCAAAAAAGACGACAAAATGCGCGACAAACTCATGGCCACGACGGCTTGTCCGGTTTGCTTGAACGTGCTGATGAAGAAGGTAGTCCGGAATGGTATGTGAAGAAGGTGATGGATGATACCATTACGTCCAAGCAGCTTGCTAGTCTGAGTGTCAGCTTGCGGACACAGCCAATCAGGTATGAACTGCCCTTTTTCTCGATCTGGTGCATATCACTAATAACACAACAGTTGGGTGAAAGCCTTTGTTGAAGCCCAAGGTCAAATTGCTTTAACCAATGTCCTCTTGAAGATCAACAGACGAAAAGTCTCTGGTCCTGTCCCGGCACCTCCTACAGGCGATAAAGATCTAGACCGGGAATACGATATTGCCAAATGTCTGAAAGGTCTCATGAACAACAAGTATGGCGCAGACGACGCTCTAGAGCATCAAAATGTGCTAGTTGCACTCGTCACCTCGCTATCATCGCCACGTCTGAATACTCGGAAACTTGTCAGCGAAGTCCTCACTTTCTTGTGCCACTGGGGTGATGGACAAGGCCACCAAAAGGTCTTGCAATCCATGGACAAAGTCAAAAATGACCACAACGAAACTGGTCGCTTCGATGCTTGGATGCGTATTGTCGAGGTCACAATCGACGGTCGTGGAAAGATGGGAAGTCTGGTCGGTGCGAGTGAAGAGTACCGCAGCGGAGGCATTGGCATGGAGAACCTCCTCATGGAGTACGCGGTCTCAACCATGATCCTCATCAATATGCTGGTCGACGGAGCAGAAACGGACCTGCAGCTGCGTTGCCACATCCGCGCCCAATTCACGTCATGTGGAATTAAGCGTCTGTTGACGAAGATGGAGGGATTCCAGTATGAGGTTATCGACAAGCAAATCGAGCGGTTCCGCGAGAACGAGGCCATCGATTACGAGGACCTCCTCCAGCGGGAGGGCAGCAGCATGAAGGATAGTATCGAAGGCGAAGTCAAGGACATGAGCGATCCTATGCAAATCGTCGATGCAATCACGTCCAAGATCAACGGCAGCCGGTCCCACGACTACTTCCTCTCAGCTATGCAACACATGCTCCTCATCAGGGAGAACTCTGGCGAGGAAGGGCTCCGTATGTTCCAGTTGGTAGATGCTATGCTGAGCTATGTGGCCATGGACCGTAGGCTGCCTGACCTTGATCTCCGACAGGGTCTCACTTTCACTGTACAGAGTCTGTTAGATCGGCTGCACACCGATGCTGAGGCAAGACGGGTCTATGACGAGTCTCTCGAGGCCCGGCAGATCGCCGAGGCTGCCATTGCTGAGCGCGATGAGATGCGAGCGCAGGTTGAGCTTGGCGCAGATGGCCTAGTCTTGAAATTGCAAAAGCAAATCGATGAACAGGCTGGTATTATTGAGCTGCAACAAAGGCAAAATGAATCTTTCAAGGCCGAGGTTGCAGAAGTACAACGGCTACGTGCTCAGGAATTGCAGCGCAATGAGCTGGAAACCCGAGAACTATACCTTATGCTTCGAGACGCCCAGGATATTGCCGCCTCAAATGCCCGAAAGGCCAATAACCCTGAGACGGCGGAGGCCGCAGATCCATCCCAGATGCCTGGTATCATGGATCGCGAAAAACTCATGGAACGTCTGGAACGCCAGCTCGAGCGGACCAAGACCCAGTTCAAGCTCGAGGGCAAGGTCTGGGGCCAGCATGGACCATCTGACCGACTCCGTGAGCTGCGCGAGAAGATGGAAGGCGAAGCGGATGACAGTGAGGACTTTGCTGAAGCTACCCGCCGAAACCTCGACCCTGGTTCTTTGGGATCTGTTTACCGCAAGCGCAGCAATATTCCTACGATGGACTCGACTCTGGAAGACGTGGAGGACATCCCGGTGGATAGTAATGGCGAGCCGATGTACGAGAAGCCTCGTCTGGTGGAAATGCACCGCCCTCGTTTGAATCCCGCCCAGGCTACCGGCTTGCTAGGCGAGATTGCTTCCAAGGTTCCTAAGTTCGATGCCGAAGATTCCGATGCCGTTGAAGGGGAACACGTACTAGAAGACAATAAAGCTGCTGCAAAGGCTATGCCGCCTCCTCCTCCTCCAGGTGGTAAGATTGTTCCGCCGCCGCCGCCGCCGGGAGTTATGGCTCTTCCCCCACCTCCACCGCCAGGAGGCAAGATTCTCCCTCCTCCGCCTCCACCAGGGGGCTTGGCTCTTCCCCCGCCGCCTCCCCCGGGTGGAAGGGTTGGTATGCCTCCTCCCCCACCGCCTGGCGGAATGACTCTCCCACCGCCGCCTCCACCAGGTGGCGCCAAGGGTGTTCCTGGACTGCCGCCTCCACCTCCACCCCCAGGTGGGAGAGTTGGATTGCCTCCGCCGCCGCCTCCAGGTGGTGGTGGATTTGCTCCTCCCCCTCCTCCCCCTATCCCTGGAGCCAAGGGCTTGATGATCCCCCCGCCTCCACCCCCTAGCGGTGCTTTAGGTGCAGGCTGGAGACCGACATACATGGTTGGAGATGTTTCGCCATCTACAATCCACATGCCATCCATTCGACCCAAGAAAAAGCTCAAGGCTCTGCACTGGGACAAGGTCGATACTCCTCAAGTGACTGTTTGGGCTGCTCATGCACCGACTGCTGAGCAGAAGGAAGAGAAATATACCGATCTTGCTAAGAAGGGTGTATTGGATGAGGTTGAGCGATTGTTCATGGCCAAGGAAACGAAGATATTTGGAGCCAGCACTGGTGCGAAGCAGCGCACGGCCAAGAAACAGATTATCTCGAACGATCTATCCAAGAACTTCCAGATTGCTCTGTCTAAATTCTCTCAATACCCGGCCGAGGAGGTGACTCGCATGATCATCCACTGTGACAAGGAGATCCTGGATAATAATGTCGTTATGGACTTCTTACAAAGAGACGAAATGTGCAGTATACCAGAGAACGTCGCAAAGCTTATGGCACCATATAGTATGGATTGGACGGGCCCTGGCGCCGCTAGTACCGAGCGTGAACAGGATCCCTCCGAGATCACCCGCGAGGATCAGATCTATCTTTACACTGCATTTGAGCTAAATCACTACTGGAAAGCAAGAAACAGAGCGCTTGCTCTGACTCGCACCTACGAACCAGAGTACGAGCACATCTCCACAAGGCTACAAGAAGTCGCACGAGTCAGCGAGTCCTTGCGAGACTCTGTGTCATTGATGAACGTGCTCGGTCTGATTCTTGACATTGGAAACTTCATGAACGACGCCAACAAGCAGGCCCAGGGTTTCAAGCTGAGCTCCCTCGCCCGGCTGGGTATGGTGAAGGATGACAAGAATGAGACCACCTTTGCTGATCTGGTTGAGCGTATCGTGCGCAACCAGTACCCAGAATGGGAGGGTTTCCTTGACGAGATCAGCGGTGTCATTGGCCTGCAGAAGGTTAATGTCGATCAGCTCCGCTCTGACGCCGTCAAGTACATTAGCAACATTAAGAACGTACAGTCGAGCTTGGACGCCGGTAACCTGAGTGATCCTAAGAGGTTCCACCCCCAGGATCGTGTCAGCCAAGTCGTCCAGCGATCCATGAAGGATGCTAGACGGAAGGCTGAGCAGCTGCAGCTCTACCTGGATGAGATGGTCAAGGCTTATGACGATATCATGGTCTTCTACGGCGAAGACAACGCAGACGAGAATGCTAGACGAGAGTTCTTTGCTAAGTTGAGCGCGTTCTTGATCGAGTGGAAGAAGTCTAGAGAGAAGAACACGTCTCTAGAGGAATCCAGAAGGCGCACAGAAGCATCTCTCGCCCGTAAGCGAATCAATGCCAACCTCGCCAACAACACTCCCACTGCAGAGGCAGCGCAGTCGCCTGCTTCAAGTGGTGCCATGGACTCGTTACTCGAGAAGTTGCGTGCTGCAGCGCCTCAAGCCAAGGATCAACGAGACCGCCGCCGTCGTGCTCGTCTAAAGGAGCGGCATAACGTCCGCGTAACTTCAGGCTCCAAGCCACCTCCTGATTCGGGCGAGGCGGAAGAAGGCGAAGAAGGGGCTGAAAAAACAGCCAGTGGCGAAATCAATGACGAGAGCGGTCTTCTCAGCCCTCCAATAATCGCAGAAGAAGATGGAAAGCAGGAAGGTCAAGTGTCTGAAGGCGAAGACGTTGCCGATCGTGCTGCCAGCATGCTTCTCGGCCTGAGAAGTAATTCCGATTCAGGCAGTGGCGAGCGCCAGAGACGGAGAAGAGAAAGCGCAGACGAAGAGCGTCGTAATCGCCGCATGAGACGCCGCAATCCCGCTACAAGCGGGAGCAAAGATAGCGCGGATGGCTCTAGTGGCCTTGCTACAGTTCAAGAGCCTGCTTCTCCGCAGGCAGACTCGATGGTTACAGACGACCAACAACTCCCCAGCCCACCCAACGAGTCTCAACCTCCGCCTTCAATTGTTGTATCAGAGCAAGACGCTTCTTGCTCACATGATCCCTCAATTGACGGTTCTTCTCCCCCCAAACCAACTGATTTGTCGGATTGAGTCAAATCACCGACAGCCGATTTAATTTAATGTTTTATCGATTCCCATTGATGACGCAACGGATCTATACTTAAATGGGTTCCTTCGCCATCAACACCACCACTCACTACTACTACAACCGCCCTCGATTGTATAATACCCATTCCCTACCTACACTACTCTTTGAGCCGCCCTCCTTGATTTGACGAGCCGAGCATGGTGTGATGATACCATTTCTTTGTTTCTTCTTTTCCTTTCCCTCCTAACAGTATACCTTCATGTGCAATCATTGTCTCTTTTCTTTTCGTTATCCACTCCCGCATACTCATCTGACACCGACTCCCTGTCTCTCTCTCTCTCTCTTTGTACATAATCTCTTTCCCCCTGTCTTCATCAAACGCTATCTGCCATGGAAATGTCGCCATGATTGGAGGGCGTATCATCGAATTGCATATTGAGCCTGATGCTCAATGTTTCTTGCATTGTCACCTTGTTCTTTACTTCCTATTTCGGAGCGCAGGCGTGATCAAGTTTTATATCTGCTGTGTATCCTTGACCAGAGCTGCATTGGATGGACTGCTATTGCCTATGCCTTTCAGGATCAGGATCTAAATACCCACAGTTAGACAAAATCTATAGTTCTTATTAATCACGTGCACATCTTATCGCAAGATAAACATTGAGCCAACATTTGGACATTTTGAACATTTGAATACTCTTGACATTTACCAATATTGCGTTGGTTTAATCTTGCGCATGCGAGCTACTCACCGAGTACTACGTTGGGCTTCTCCCTTCTGCCCATCAAGGAGTCAACCGTGGCAAACAATATCAAATAAATCCTATATCCGACGTCATGGCTTTCTCTCCGAATCGCCAGGCCCCCGGCGGACTCCCACACAAGCTCGAGCTTTCTCGTCGACCCGCCCTGCCAGATTCATGCTAGATGGAGACTCTACAATCTATGCCCTCTCTACTGCAACCGGGCGAGCAGCTATTGCAGTTGTACGCGTATCGGGTCCGGCCTGTGCCTCGGTATGTATTCCCCTCAAGACAAATCAAAACCACCAAATCACCCGACTAACAACCATATCCAGATATACAAAAGTATCTGCCCAAACCACCCCCTTCCAAAACCACGCTATGCAGCCCTCCGTACCCTTTACGACCCAACCCAACCCCCAACCGCAAATACAATTCTCGACGCTGGCGCGCTAGTCCTCTACTTCCCCTCCCCACGGACCGCAACAGGCGAAGACATCCTCGAGCTCCACATCCATGGCGGACCAGCAATAACAAAAGCTGTTCTCTCAGCAATCGCGCAGACAAACACCCCAGAGCAAACAGTGCGCTACGCTGAACCAGGCGAATTCACCCGCCGCGCCTTCATGAACGACCGCCTCAGCTTGCCTCAGATCGAAGCACTCGGCGACACACTCTCCGCTGACACTGAGCAGCAGCGACGGCTAGCCGTACGAGGCTCGAGCGACGCATTGCTGAACCGATACGAGCGGTGGCGCCAGGGTCTGCTGTATGCGCGCGGCGAGTTGGAAGCGCTGATTGATTTCTCCGAGGACCAGCATTTCGACGAGTCAACTGAGGAGTTAGTTTCGTCTGTTGCGGGGCAGGTGCGCGCGCTGAGCGTGCAAATCGGGTTCCATATTGCTAATGCGTCCCGCGGGGAGTTGCTTAGGAATGGCATTCGGGTTGCGCTATTGGGTGCGCCCAATGCTGGCAAGAGCTCGTTGCTTAATCGGGTTGTTGGGAAGGAGGCTGCTATTGTTAGTACTGAGCAGGGGACTACGAGGGATATTGTTGATGTTGGAGTTGATCTTGGGGGATGGTATTGTAAGCTTGGGGATATGGCGGGTATTCGGGCCGAGAATGGTTCTGGTGATGGAGAAAAGGTTGTTATTGGGGCTGTCGAGAAAGAAGGTATTCGTCGGGCTAGGGAGAGGGCTTTGGAGTCCGATGTCGTTATTGTGGTTGTCTCGCTGGAAGACACTGCTACTGGCGTCCGGCTGTTCGTTGAGCCGGAAGTCCTTGGTGCTGTTAATGACTGCGTTGAGGCGGGGAAATGTCTCGTTGTGACCATCAACAAATGCGACAAGCTGCACACTGCTTTGGAACGTGGTGTACCGCAGTCATTATCTGATACGATCCACGACATCTTCCCTTCGGTCCCAGTAGACCGCGTCTTTGCCATTTCCTGCGAGGAAGCCAAGCAGGGAGCATCATCTCTCAATACCACTACAGACCCAGGTAATCTACAGGTCTTTCTACGTGGACTAATCACGACTTTTGAGCAGATTGCTTCGCCCCTTGGCATGGACGGAGATGGAGATGGTCAAAATAATCTTTCGTATTGGGAAGATTCTTTAGGTGTCACGCATCGCCAAAGCTCTAATCTACAAAGATGTCTCGATCATCTGGACGACTTCCTATCCCAAGCCTCTTCTGCTGAATCCCCTGGTGGCCCCTTGTGCGAGAAAGAACTCGGCCCTCTTGATTTCCATGCTGAACATGAGGTCGATATCGTCACTGCTGCGGAACATCTGCGCTTTGCGGCTGATATGCTGGCCAAGATCACCGGAAAAGGTGAGAGTGGAGATGTAGAGGATGTGTTGGGAGTTGTCTTTGAGAAGTAAGTGCTGAAGGATCTTGATATTGGTTTGCTGGTCCGGATGGTTTGAGCTGACTGTCGTAGATTTTGTGTCGGCAAATGAATACTACAATCCAAATGATGGTTCCAACGACGAGGTTGACCTGGAATGCTGTGGTGACTCGTTCAGCAAGAGTTGTGAAATCAACTTGCTGAGATGATTTAAATGATTGTTGGGAGTGCATTTCCCATCATGCACTTTCTGGACAGCCTAATTTTGGCCAGACAGAAGCTTGGGGCATGGGTGGTTGGCGGGGGCATTGTACCCTCCTCGGCCCATTGCAAGAATCATCATTGTGAATGATTTAGGCAGATATAACTGCTGGAATAGCTTCAAAGTGGTAGACGGGAGGTGATGTGTCGGCGAAGAAGTTGCGACAAGCCGATGCAATTGTGTATGAATAGCAGCTCGATAGACTAATAATGTATGCAATGATTAAACAACCAAGATCACTTTCGATTATCAACCCGATACTTATATAAAGAAAAGGGGCCACCAAAATTGTCTGCCTTGGTTGCCGGGGCCCCATTCATCATCATCATCCTAGGCACCTAGGAATGAACCCCGGGTTCATTTTAGAAAATGAGCCACAACACCCCTATTGTCCTTGTCAAAGATGCAGAGAAGTCTGTCAAACATGAATGATCTACCTGAGTCAGGATCCAGATACGGTCTCCGCAAAGTACCTACATAGTACTTAGTGGAAGTCTCAGTAGGGCCAGATGTACCGATACGAAACACAACACGCCCTAAATTGACACACTCAGGTTGGGGGCTATTCTTGTCATCATAGATGCTACGGTATCATGATAATTCTAATGCCGAGGCGAGCTTCAGCTGTATAGTCCTGGAGAGAGCCTAGTTTGAGGTTGAAACATGCTTGGGAGGGGCGTCGATCATTGTGATTACTCACATAGATACAAAGATATTTCTATGGCTTTTTTCCTATTGGTTATTATATCATATCTATTTGCTATTAGACTAAGATACATGTCGGACTTTGATGATTCAATTCTAAAACTCATGTCAGATCTAAGAATAGCGGGATGGCTGTGTGGAATGTCAACTCCTTCTAGAAGGATTGTAAATAGTCACAGAACATAGTAGAAAAGTGAAAAAGGGAAAGAGCCCTGAAAACAAGATAAAACAAGACAAGAACAAAACTGGACCCCCATCTTTGCTTAGAGAGAATAAAAAAATATATTAATTTATACTCTATAATAAGCCAGTAGTCTGATAGGGAAGGGTGAGGTTTGAAATAGGCCGGATAACCACCGATCTGGTTGTGCAGGGTGTGCTATGAATAGCTTCATCATCCCTGTCGGTCCATGTGGCTTCTTCCTGTAGGGGCTGTTTAGCTTTATTCAAAGATATGTACTCCCCGTTAAGGGTTTGCTAAGCCCTTATTTTTGTTTTTGTGTTTCCTTTGCGTTATTCCTTTGGTTTGTCTATCGTCTAGGGCCATTTCATACATGTATAGGAAGATCGCCTGATAGATGGTATTTGGTGATGTAAACTATTTTACCCATATTCCATGCCATTACCTTTCCGAACAAGGAACAAGGCACTACGCCTCATCTCACTGTAGCCCACTCATCCCCCTACAGAACAAACGAAAAAGAAACCATCGATATCTCCACCACTTTCGAAATGAGCACTAGGCAAATTGATCCACCCCAAAGCGCTCGCACCATACCTAGCAGCTCACAATTCCAATGGCGAATTGGTATCAGAACCCATGGAGAATAAAACTCAATAGTGGACGTAATCAGTACCAGGGCACTCGTAGTACTCAATGTAGAAGTCACGGAGAGCATCTAGGCACTCGGATTTGTCGAGCAGGTGCGAGCAGGAAGAGTTGCGCTCGACATGGTAATAAAGGTATGAAATTTGCGGAAATTGAGCGTGGCATTTGAAGCAGAAGAATGGATTATCGTCGGTGAGATGGTTCCCATAGAAGCCATACTCTGGGGACTCGAAGGCGAGGGTACGGATTCGGTCCTTCTTCACGCAGCGGCCGTCTTCAAGGTGAAAGAGTAGGCCGGAAAAGCCTATCCATCTCGTTGGACAGAACCAGCATTCATAGATCGGAAGATTCAGAGGGTTGCTGGGGTCTTGTTCGGCTACAGGGTGAAACATGGCGGGTAGTTAAGAGCGTGGATGGTTGTGGATGATTGGAAGTGAATTTATCGACGCACGATGATTGATGGGTGGTCGATAGACGATGGATTAAGATGGACAGAGTGATGAGAAGTGAAGGAGCGAAAGAGGAAGAGGTCGACTTCTGTTTGTTATGTAGGTGCTTTTTGTTTCGGGATGTTTACGGTGTCTCTTACCTATTTGCTATTTGACTTCACTTTAACATGTTCCTTCTCTGTCTATAATCTATATATCTTCCTTCTCATTCCGTTCTCTTAGATAACCCTCGCCCTACTAGGGAGCATCTTTGAGGTTGGTCCTAGATCCAGATACACCTACATCCACTCTCAGTGTTTTATTAAGGCTGAGATCAGATAGGAACCTTGGAAGAGACGACTTATCTCGTGGTCACTGGGCACTATCATAACATTATATGTCGATGATAGAGAGACCCTAGACAATATCGCCGATATGGCAGACCTCATTTGAACTAGAAAGGACAAACTACTACATCTGGAAATGGAGTGCCATAAGGTACACACTATTCAGCAGATGCTCAGTGACAAACTAGTGGGATCCATCTATGGAGAGCTAACTATGGCCTAAGCTGTACAAAACTCTCCTGGTCTTCCTTTGACAAAGTTATCTTCATTCTACTTCTATACTGCGACCTTCAAACCTTGGAAAGTTCGAAGATTGTCCAAAATCTCAGAATTATTACCATGCGACGGACCCCTCTCTACATAAGAAAGACCTACACTACTGGATTTACACCACAGTCATAACCATATATTTTTCAATTATGAGTTTGATGCATTATATCGTGGAATATACTTCGGAGACAAACACTGCAAACCAGGCAGTGTAGCATGTGACTCCCGATGTCGGCCTATTATCTCTGTCTTCAGATATTTCACTTTTCAGTAAGAAGAACAGAGGTTATGAAAAGAGTAATTGAAAACAGGAAAAGAACGAGATCTTTGCTCCTATCTACCTTGTCCATAAACCAATCTTGGAAGAACAGCCATTCTGTACTATACAACCTTGTATATGTCGATCAACCCCGCCATTCCAAAGTTGAGCTCGAATAGATTAGATCGTGAACAATTGGAATGCGATACAAGTCTTTGATATGCCTCTACTATGTATATCTAGTCAGTAAAAACCAAAGGGAATAAGTTTGCACCCTCACCTTCTGAGATGGTGACTCAATGGCCCATAACGGATTGACTCATACCCCGCCATTGCCAGGATTGACCTATAAAATAGTCAATTGGGTGTGTAAACGCAGATCCGGTGAATATATTAGGCTGCATGTTGATATTCTAGCAAGTCCTGCCATTTGAAAATATAAATAGCTATATTCCTTCTTACTTTTCCTCCAAGGTTTGATCCACTGCGGTCCACACTTTGAGGTTTTTCTCTCCCGCTTCTTCTCTTTCTCTTCTACCTCAAATCTACCTCAATTAACCTCATCATGCCTTCCCGACAAGAAGTCTCCTACTTTGGAGCTGGTCCCGCTCCCCTCCCAACCCCAGTCGTCGAGGCCGGCGCAAAGGCATTCGTCAACTTCAACGAGGCCGGACTCGGACTCGGCGAGATCTCGCACCGCTCGCCCACCGCCAACAAAGTCCTCAACGATGCCAAAGCCAACCTTTCCGCTCTCCTCGATATTCCTGATAACTATGAGATTCTGTTCATGCAAGCCGGAGGCAGTGGCGAGTTCAGCGCTGTCGTGCAGAACCTGGTCCCCGTCTGGATTGAGCGTCGCCGCCGCAGAGCCGAGGCCGATGCGAAGAAGGCAAAGCCCGATGCGGAACAAGCTGAGGTTGACGAATTGGTCTTCCAGAGACTTCAAAAGGAGGTCGATGAGGAGCTGAAGCTGGACTACCTTGTGACTGGATCTTGGTCGCTCAAGGCTTCCCAGGAAGCGAGCAGACTGATCGGCTCAAAATACGTGAATGTTGCTCTTGATTCTCGCAAGACCAACGATGGGAAGTTTGGAAAAATCCCCGCCGAGGATTCCTGGTCCTTGACTCCTACCAAGAAGGAGGGCGGCAAGGGTTCTGCATTTGTTTACTTCTGCGACAATGAGACCGTCGATGGTGTCGAGTTCCCGCAGTTCCCCAAGTCATTGGAGGCTCAGGGTCAGGATGCCGAAGATGAGCGTCTCGTTGTCGCCGATATGAGCTCCAACTTCATCAGCCGAAAGGTTGATGTCAGCAAATACGCTGTCATCTTCGTACGTTGGCTTCAATCTCTCCACTTTATAGGAATGGTATGCTAATGATATATACAGGGTGGCGCACAGAAGAACATCGGTGTCACCGGTATCACCATTGCTATCGTTCGCAAGGACCTCCTCCCTCCCCAGACCGCGACTCCTTCCCCTGCTCTCCTCCACCGCTTGAACATTGGCGGTCTCCCCGGCCCAATTGTTCTCGACTACGCAACCATCGCAAAGAACAACTCCCTCTACAACACCCTCCCCATCTTCAACCTCTGGATTGCCGGCCAGGTCATGGCCGACCTGATGACTAAGTTCAGCGCTCAAAAGGTCAGCGGCCAAGAGGAAGTCGCCAACAAGAAGGCGCAGCTCATCTACGGTGCTTTGGAAAAGTTCCCGCAATTGTACCAGGTTGTTCCTGACGTCAGCGTCCGCAGCCGCATGAACATCTGCTTCCGCGTCGGCGGCGGCGATGATGCAAAGGAGAAGGAGTTCATCGCTGGCGCTGAGGAGCGTCTTCTCCAGGGCCTCAAGGGCCACCGCAGTGTAGGCGGTATGCGCGCCAGCAACTACAATGCAGTTCCATTGGAGGATGTGCAGAGGCTAGTGAAGTACCTCGAGGACTTTGCTACAGCACAGTAGATTGAGTTTGAAGATAATATCGATGTTTGAGCGAATTCAACCCTGGGGCTTTCGGCCAGGAATGTGTGATGGGTAACGAAATAGGACGCTATAATATGTCCAGGACAGTTGCGACTGTTTATTCAACATAACTCCCAGTATATCCATGCTATATATGCTTTAATGACAAAAAGGTTTCGACGTTTGTACAAAAGTGGTCCAAAAAGCACAAGGGAAAGCAGTCAGAGCTTCCACACACCCCAATCTTTGAGATCAAGTTCTTTGATGACTCCCTTCAGAGGGCCCTGGAGCTCCTGACCTTGCGCCCATAGCTTAGGCCCAGCCATGTAACTGATGAACCCTTCAGGACCGGAAACCATAATCAACTTGCTCTTGCGAGAGTCGCTTGTCGCTGGGGCAATAGCACCTCGGATAGCTTCCTTTCCAATGAACGTATTTTCCTCGTCCAAATAGTAATCCACAGTGACCTGCCCGGGATACTGGGACTTGAGCGCCTCTAGCTCTCGCACAATAATAGAAGTGTCCTCTTTTCGTACAACATCAGCATTTTCCGACCAGGTTTCCTGACTCTTCGATGAGCCAAACCACCCAGAGAACCAGCCCCGGCGTGGCTGCGGCTTCAAGGAATCGCTGTGACCACCGGCGCAGTCGTCCTTCAACCGATTAGCCCACAATATATGGATCTTCGGCCGACGCTCCGTATTCGTGCGATTCAAAAGAGAATACCCAGCCTGCAGAGCCGGCGCAATCCCCGTCCCACCAGCAATAAAGAGAATATCCTCGGTCTCCTTCGGGATCTCACACTCGATCTTGGGTCCACGCATCTCAACGTCGGCGCCTACATCGATAGTATGCAGGTAGCGCGAGACCTCTCCAAAGGGATCCTTCCGAATAAAGAACCGCAGGCAGCCCTCATTCTCGTCGTCGACGCTTAGCGATGTCGCCGCCGTCGTGGGCAGCGGCGTATAATCACGTCCGATTTGTAACTGTGGTTGCTTGAACATCACACTCCAGACTCCTTTCTGCCATGCTTCCTCGTAGACATCGTAATTGCTGTCGCTGGGTTTGCGTGGCCGTAGCGTGAAAAGGCTGCTGGTTGCGGACACAGGTTCGCGTGACACAAGGCTGTATTTGGTAAATGTTTCTGGGTTCAAGGTCGCGGATGATGTGTTTTGAGATCGGATATAGGCACCTGCACCTACTGCTGCTGCGCCCACAAAGACGATGCTTAGCCAGCGCGAGTTGGAACGGGAAGGCTTTGGTGACGTCGAGGCTGAGGTTGAAGCATAGCGCACAGGCTGAGCTACAGCTCTGAGACCTTGGCTGCTTCTACAGCGTAAAGAGGGTAAGTTGTTCATGTGTGGAAGCGCAAATGGAGAGGAAAAGAAATCACGGGCGGAAATTCGAAGGTCGAGGCCAAGAGAGAGCCGATTGGGCGATCGACAAGAAAATACAAGAAAATACACCCCCTTGGCGGTTCTTCTTCACTTCAACTCACTTTGAGGATTTCTCCTCTCTACAGAATTGACATTTTCGACACCCTCGATATTCCTTTCAGGCAATGGAGACTTCCCTTGGCGACTCCTGACGACATACCTTTCCGCCATCCTCTCTCTCCTTAACTTATACACTCTGAACACAAAAGAGACTATGTCGAATACATACCAAGGCAACCGGAATGGCAGCCTCGCCGCCCGTCGAGATTCACTAGAACTTGCCTCTCTCGCATCCTCATCCCCTGGCTCCATAGGCGGGTCCTCACGCTCCTCCTCCTCCGACGGCATCTCCTCATCCCGCAAGCTCTCCCTCGCAGACGAAGATCCTCTCGCAGAATCGCATGATGCCGAGCTAGGAACAGGCCGCCATAGAGCTCAGAGCTCATATTCCATATCCTCGGCCTTTGATTTCGGGGCCACTCTATTCCCGCTGTCGCAAACACAGGGTGGCTACGCGCCCCTCGGTACTCCGTCCGCGGACAGACCAGGATTCACAGATGGGTCGCTGGAGCGGAATAAGACATTGACATATTTGAATGGGCTATCGCTTATCGTCGGACTGATTATTGGATCTGGTATTTTCTCATCGCCGAGTCAGGTCAACGCGAACGCAGGGTCGCCGGGCGCATCGCTCATCGTTTGGGCTGTAGCTGGGTTATTGGCCTGGACAGGCGCTGCTAGCTATGCAGAGCTAGGAGGAGCCATCCCGCTGAATGGAGGCTCACAGGTTTATCTTTCCAAGATCTTTGGAGAGCTGACGGGCTTCCTGTTCGCATGGTGCGCCGTATTAGTACTGAAGCCTGGGTCTGCGGCGATTATCTCTCTCATCTTTGGCGAATATGTCGTTCGCGCATTTGTGGGCGCCGATGTGGGTGATCTCAATCCTTGGATCAATAAGGGTGTTGCATTTGGAGGACTTCTGGCAGTGACTCTGCTCAATTGCATTTCCACCAAGTTCGCTACCCGCATCGGTGACTTTTTTATGTTCTTCAAGTTCATTGCCCTACTGGCAGTCACCGTCATCGGTATTATAGTCGCTGTGACTGGCTTTTCAGCTGGTGGACATGCAAATGAAGAATGGAAGACGACAGGATGGTTCGAGGGAACCAATACCGAGATCTCTGATTTCGCAGTGGCTCTGTATGCAGGTCTCTGGGCATTTGACGGCTGGGACAATGTAAGTTGACTCGCGCATATATCTAAAATGCTTCTACTCACACATTGCAGACCAACTACGTGACAGGCGAGTTCAAGAACCCAAACCGCGATCTGCCACGAGTCATCCACACAGCGATGCCAATGGTCATCATGTCCTATCTGCTCGCCAATATTGCATATTTCCTAGTTCTCCCTCACTCCACCATTGAAGCAAGCAACACCGTCGCCGTACAATTCGGCGCAAAAGTATTCGGTCCCATTGGAGCCCTGGTTCTAGCTCTCGTCGTCTCAGCCAGCTGCTTCGGAGCGCTCAACGCAACCACCTTCACAAGCGGCCGACTAGTCTACGCAGCCGGCAAGGAGGGATACCTTCCCTCAATATTCGGCCGCATCGGTCTCCACGCCTCTCCCACGCCAGGCCCTCCAGCAACCAGCCGACTACGCCGCCGCTCCTGGGCCCGCAAGTCCCTTTCCCGTCTCTTCGGCGATGAATCCAGCCTCGGCTTCACGCCGATCTATGCTATGGCCTTTAATGGCGCCCTTACAGCCATCTACATCATCGTCGGCGAGTTCGGCACCCTCGTCACTTTCTACGGTGTAGCCGGATACACCTTCTACTTCCTCACCGTTCTCGGCCTGATCGTCCTCCGTATTCGTGAACCCCAGCTGGAACGCCCTTACCGCACCTGGATCACCACACCCATCATCTTCTGCTGCGTGAGCTTGTTCCTCCTCAGCCGGGCTATCATCTCCGAGCCCCTGCAGACACTTATCGTCGTCGCGTTCATCATTACTGGCGTGCCCGTCTACTACTGGCGTATCTACCAGCGAGATGGTCGGATTGACCTCCCCAGCTGGAAATTCTGGAAGCGCGGTTCCCGATAAGTTCAAGGGAACTCTCCACCCGCTCCGTTCTGTTCTTGTTTGCTCTTATGATTGTGATTGTCCATGCATATATACCTGGGATGTACGGTACAAAGTGAAAGATGCCTTTGGTTTTTGTGTGCGTATTCGCGCTTCCAATGGAAGTCTTTTTGGCGACGATGTGATGACCATGGCTCTAGGCGGGTGCATTTTGATTGCTTCATCTTGCTGGTTTCATGATGGCCCACGCCGTGTCTGCTTCTACCCTGTTTTATTACTGAGATCCACTGCGCTGCATACTACATGCAGTGTATATTATACATAATGTTCATAATATTTGCATATTGCAGATTCCAACCCTATTTATATACACACAAAAAGGATATGTCTATAACCTCGGCGGTGGATTCGCTAACTCTCGTACACCAAGACCGTCCCAAATAGAAGCTCGCACGAGAACGGCAGCTGGCTGCCCATCATCCACCCCAGCATCAGACTCTGCAAAGAACAGTGCTCCGAAGCAATGATCTGCTGGGTGATAGATTCGTGTGGAGATGACCGTTCTGTCATTGACAAACACTTCTAACACACTCGAGTCAAAGAAAGCGTGTACCCGAAGCGTCTCTTCAATCTCCTCGCCATGTTCGCCCAGGAAAGTAAACAGCGTGTGCGGGGCAGTTTCATAGCCGTCATTCACGTCGGCATTGTCGATCAGAGGTCGATGGATTTCGAAGGTCTCACTTCGTGGATCCCAGGAAATGGTCGTACAGTTTTGAGCATCTAGAAGAACAAGTATCAGCATATGTATCATAGACCCGGAGAAGCAGAACCAATGCCTTACCAGAAGTGTGTAGAATCTTGATACCAACGCGTGCACAAGCTTTACTGATGGAAAATTCGGCATCGATTTCCCATTTAGATGTCCCTAACATCATTGCACTTTGTGAAGGTGAAGTAGATAGGGTAACGCCAGCGATATGGCTCTCCCGGGTACTTTGTCGCAGTCGTGTAAGTCGGCTATCTGGACTGATCTTCATGGTATGGATCGTGAAGGTACCAGTGCCAGGTGCATCGGGGACTACGTCGATTGAGGTGATTGAACTCAATTGCGAGCTCCGTGCGTTCTTGACCTTCTTCAATGTCATCAGTCCCACCACACGAGGAAGTGAAATCAAGCCGCTGAATCCTTGGCGATGACGCAGAGAATCAGACAGGTCCTCTTCTGTGATCCAGCCACAGACGATATGTTGCGAGGTTTGAGGGTCGTAGAATGAGTTGGCCGCATAATAGCAGCCATGATCGAAGATACCAGAGAATGCATATGAGGCCAGAGAAATGTCTGTGGAAGTAGAATTCTTGTCTCCGTTGGACGTGATAGACATCCAGAGCTGGGCTCGGGCTTCTCGTTTCCGGCGTGCTTCTTGGTCCCCGTTTTGGGTTGGATTCGAACTATCCAACGGCACACAGCCTTCAGCTCCCATGATGATGAAGTCCCGAGACGTGCCAGTGTCATTGGTCAGGGTCATTAGATTGGCGACTTCCCAGTTCACGCCGTAATCGCCAGACCAGCGAGATGGTTGTAGGTTGAGGCCAATGTCGACCAATGGGCCAATAAAATCCCACTTGCCGAGGTCTGTTGCCTGGACAGTATAGACAAAGATTGTTGGGGTTTTCTTGGCAATTCCTCCTGACATAAAGCCGTATAGTGTTGATGGTGTGTGTTTGGAAAGAGGTCCCTCGGCCCAAGTTGTAATGAAAGGATCTCTCCAGGCCGTCACGTTAAAATGTGGAGGCGGGCCGGTGAGGACCGGGTTGCAGTCCTGGCGTTCCCAGGTCTTGCCTCCGTCTTGCGAGACAGCTAAACTGAGAGATTCACTTCCGAGTGTATATGGTAGCGTGTGGTGGATCGGGAGATGGCTCACTGAGGTGTATAGGATTGTGAGAGCTCCCGGGTGTCCGGAGGCATCTGTTGCCTGTAGACATCCCGTAAATACGCCCCGGCGGTCGTATTTAGCAGAGGGCGTCAAGATGGGAGTGGTGGATGTCGTCCATGACACTAGATCTGGGGATGTAGCATGGCCCCATGAGATATTGCCCCAATCATTCCCGTGCGGGTTCCATTGGAAGCACAAATGGTATAACCCTGTAGTTGGGTCGTATCCCAATCCACACGGGTCATTCAACCATCCTGCAGGTGCTGTGACATGGAATGATGGCCTCCATTGTGAAGGATCTCGAGGTAAGCTCTTCTCTTCGTGCGCTTTGCAAAGAGCTTGCTCTGGTTTTTGCCCAGGCTTGTGGACAGACATGTCCAATTCTGTTATGATGACAGAATCAGATATGTTTAGCATTGGGTTTGATGCAAAAGCAGGAAGTAGATGATTTGTTTTGCAGCGGATGACCACGTAGAGATATACTCTATCGCAGTTCAAACTTGGCCACGTCGCTTAACAAATGCATGTGATGTTGGGATCCACTAAGGATTTAAAATTATGCATAACTAGTCTGAGAGAATGTGGTCCATAGAAAAGAACGAGATATTGAAGCCCAAATCGCCGATCCCTCGATTCGGAGGTCAATCGGGAATAAGTTCGGCATATGCAGGAGGATCGTCGGCGAAATTAAAATAGACTACTCCGTAGCTGATAGCAGAGTAGACAAGTAGATGGATAGATGAATAGATGAATAGACCTGGTAGTAGAGTGTATGCAATGAGGTATATCACCACATCCCTGCAGTGTCAACTGAAATGGGAAACCTCGGAGAAACTCCCCAAAAAATAAATCCGGGGGGGCTGAGAGAGTTTGGGGCAAAACCTGGGGGATCTGGGGAACTTTCCTTTTGATTGTTTATTCAATATGAATTGATATAGGGCATATAGGGTATCCGCATGGAAGTGTGTCTTCGAGGGTGTACGCTCACACTCCATTGGATCCGGACAATCTGCAACATGCCTTTCAAGTGCGCTTCGACTGAAACCCAACATATCGACTACTCACATTCGTCTCGAAAATCTCAAGCGATCAATGTCCAGTTGATCTTCGCCTGTACAGTATTTGCTGCCGCCTCGTTCTTGTTCGGATTCGACGACAAGATCATTTCCCCGGTTGCTGCATTGCCGGATTTTGTGAGTGCTGATGCAATCATAGCAAAAGATGATCCCAGCTGATTCGAATACAGGTTGAGAAATTTCAAGGACCTAACCCAGCCACTGGGAAGTATGTCCTCACGGCTCGCAATCAAAATCTGGTCTTCTCCCTTCCATTGGCGGGCTCGGTGATCGGAGGTCTGCTTGGTTCGCCAATGAATTTCCACCTTGGTCGCAAATGGCCTTTGATCATTGCGTATTTCGTATCTGTGGGTGGCGGATTACTGCAGGTCTTTGCGCCGAATTTGGGGGCCTTTGTGGGAGGTCGTTCTATCAATGGGGTTGCTTTGGGCATCGTGGGTGTGACTGCCCCTTTGTATGTCTCCGAGGTATTGATCATTTACCACTTGTTCGATGTTGAATGATGCTAATTCTTGTATTTAGGTGGTTCCTGCTTCTATACGCGGAAGATGTGTCAGTTCAATGAACATCTTGAATTTAACGGCTGGTGTGGTAGGCACCGTGGTGGTCTTCAGAACGGAAAAAATCGATGGAAACCTGTCATACCAGATCCCAATAGCTGTGCAGTGTGTCCTGCCTGTCATTCTTCTCATCCTGACAGTGCCCCTTCCAGAAAGCCCACAATGGCTGGCCGGAAAGGGAAATATAGAAGACGCTCGGCACAGCCTGCGGAAATTGCGTGGGTTCAGCGACGCTGAGGTTGAAGATGAACTCCGTCTCATGAAGCTATCTGAAGAAAATGAGCGCCAGATCCACAGCCAGATCAAGTTCTGGCACATCTTCCAGCGACAGCACCTCAAACGCACCCTGACTGCGGGTTCATTCTTCTCTCTTAACCAAATATCAGGCATCATTCTTTCAACAACATATGCAACCGTCTTCCTCACAGAGCTAGACATTGCAGACGCCTTCTCCCTGACAATAATCGCTTCCTGTTGCACATTAGCCGGCACCATTGTTGCACCTTTCGTCATCGACCGTGCCGGTCGACGTCCCACGGCATTTTTCGGGATGGGAATTATGTTCATAATCGACGCCGTAGCCGGTGGCTTAGCCTTCGACAGAGGCAACAAAAAAGCTACCATGGCCATCGCCGGGTTGTCCTTTGTATTCAACTTCTTCTGGGCATCTTCTTTCTCCTCGCTGGCGAACCTCATGCCCTCCGAAATGGCAACTCCCAAATTCCGCCATCACACCATGTCCTACACAGTTGCCTGTGCCCAAACAACTGCCGTCATCACCACTCTCGTCGTTCCACGGCTGACTTCGGCGGATGCGGCTAACCTTGGTGCGAAGACTTATCTCATCTTCGCTGGCTGTATGGCTGCCATCATTATCTTTTTTTACTTTTCCATGCCGGAGACACGTGGCCGAACTTTTGCCGAGATCGATGAGATGTATGCGGCTAATATCCCTATGTGGAAGTGGAGGTCGTATGAGACTTCATTTGAGGTGAGGCCCCATGCGTGAAAGGGCTCATGACATGGTCTCGCAGTTCATCTTTGCAATTGGAGTCTTTTGCCCATATCGCCTTCTATATCCCTTAGAATTATGTAGTCTATAAGATTCTTGTGCCCATGAGCCCCATCTATGCCTCGTTGAATCCAATTGTTGAAATATTAATTACGATTCCACTGAGATGTCTTTCCAATATCATTCGAGATTTCTTTTGAAATGGCTTTTCAGTTAGTTAAGATGTAGATATCTATGGTGTTTCTGGAGAACTTTCTCTGGGTGTGGCTGAAAGAAGCAAGGGTCAAATCGCAGTTTTCCATTACATATATTCCACTTGGGAGGTCTTGATCCCGAAGAGTCTGAGGTCCTCGACAGTAAGAAATATGGATTGATAAGAAAGGACAGAAGACGAAGCGATGAGAGGTGATAGACGGTGACATGCTCATTCAGACCTCATTTGACCAGAATAGGACGGATTGCAAAGAACCTTTGGATTTCGGAAGGCTAACGCTTCCATTAACATTATATTTATAAACACTTCGTTTTATCAGAGGCGGATATCAAGGATTAGTCCAAATTGTAGGTAAGCGAGGACACACCCACACGTATATATACTAGCTTGAACACGCTCTCATGATTTGTACGTACAAAAGAAATAGTTTAGCCCCCTCCATGAGTCATGACTGTTGAAAACTCCCAAGTGTTGAATAAATCCTCCCTGTAGATGCAGATGCCAACCCATAAACCCCGTCTATGCCTTTTGGTTGAACCCAATTGTTGTTGAATGGCACGTTAAATGACTCCTGACATCAGTGTTCGCATGCAAAAATAGAAAACACAAAAACAAAAACTGTCAGATCTCTTTCCAGATTATTTCTCATTCGGGTTTTTCCAGTCCGTAACCTCCAAGACCTTCAAGGGACTGGTAGGTCTTGCCCTGGTTACCACGGTTATCCCGGGGACCTCTGAGCTTCATATCCTCCTTGAGCCACTTAAGAACAAGCTCTCCAAGGCGACTATTCTCCGAAGTCCACTCGGGGACTTCGTCATGGAATGACTCAACACTACCCAGTGCCTTGACCTTGCCCAGGTGCATGTGGACCAGATGGGTAGGCCACTGGGCGAGGTTGTCCAAGATATGGGTAGCGTAAACAATAGTGCAAGCACGGGTCTCAGTCTCCCGCTTCAGGAAAGCCAGGAAATTGCTCCTGGACAAAAGGTCCAAGTCGACGGTGATCTCGTCGAGCAGCAGAACCTGCCAGGGACGCAGCAAGCCCATGGCAAGCTGCACGCGGCGGCGTTCTCCGTCCGAGACGGCATGCATACGCCAGCGTAGATCGATATCGAGGATATCGACCAGCTCGTCCCGGCGCTCTGGGTAGGCATTTCCGCCGACAGAGGCGAGCAGCGTCGGCACGTCGATGTCGGTGCGCACGATGCTGTTCAACACCCACTCGACTCCCAAGTAGGTCACGCCATCGAGGCTGTCTTTGAAGGGATCCTTGCCACCAATGGCGATGGTGTCAGTGGGTGCAAGGCGTTTCCCTGCTAGGAGGCGGAGGAGGGTGGTCTTCCCCGCTCCATTTGCTGTGTGTTTGGATTAGTCTCCAAGATTAATCTAAAATGGGGATGAATTTGACTCACCGCCAATCAATAGGGTGCGGCTTCCAGCTGGGAGGCTCATTTTTATATTCTCCAAGCCATCAGAGCCATCTTGGAACTTGTACGAGAGGTTCTGTACCTCAATGGAGGGGAGAGTGGGATTGGTATCCGCCATGACGAGTATGGGAGAAAAAGAAAAACCACCGAAAGAACTGAGACTTCGGAATTAAAAGGAAGATAAAATGAGTCAGACAAGGGTGTTCAATTCGAATTTATTTAGACTGATTTGATCTTAGCGCTCATGTAACATCGATGAGACGATTCCCCGGGGCCGGTACGCCATGGATGAGGTAACCCGCCTGATAAGGCAGATAACACCTTTTTTTTTCCCCTCGCTGCAATGAGCATCGCGGTATGATCTCGGCTCTACGATCTATCTGGCACGGTCAAAGAATCATGAATCCTCTCATAGCCGTTGTCGGTGCCACGGGCACAGGCAAGTCAAAGGTATGATCCCAAGTACGGTACACTTCCTCCAGACACAATGACTGATAGCTGTAGACAGCTTGCAGTGGACTTGGCCTCTCGATTCAACGGTGAAATCATCAATGGCGATGCCATGCAGATGTACCGCGGTCTGCCGATCATAACAAACCAGATTCCGACAGGAGAACGGAACGGCATCCCTCACCACCTCCTCAGTTGCATCGATTTAGACGCGGAACCATGGCGCATCGGGTTGTTCAAGCGAGAAGCCCTGCGTGTTATTGAAGACATCCGCGCCCGTGGCAAGGTTCCAATCCTCGTTGGGGGCACCCACTATTATACCCAAGCAGTGCTGTTTAAAGAACAGCTCGTGGGCGAGGGAGTGGACGACGAAGGCGAGCGGGAACAGCTCACGGAGTTCAGCACAACCTCGAAGAAATGGCCAATTCTAGATTCATCGCCTGAAGTTCTCTTGGAGAAGCTGCGCGAGGTGGACCCTGTTATGGCTGCACGATGGCATCCGAAAGATGCGCGGAAAATCCGGCGGTCATTGGAAATCTATTTTCAAACAGGACGACAAGCCTCGGAGATTTACAAAGAGCAGTTCTCTCAAAAAAGAAAGGCGATAAACCAGGAGCAGGGGTTGCTAAGGTTCGAGAATACGTTAGTATTCTGGGTACATGCCGAGAAGGAGGTCCTCAACGCGCGCCTGGATGCACGCGTCGATGATATGGTCAAGCAGGGCTTGATGACCGAGGCGGAGAAGATGTCAGACTACTTGCAGGAAAAAGCCTCGCAGGGCATTGAAGTTGATCAAACACGGGGAGTCTGGGTGTCCATTGGATTCAAGGAATTGGCGCCATACTTCAAGGCTATCCGGGACGGAGAAGCAAGCGAGAAAGAAATCGAAGATCTCAGACTAAAATCCCTTGAATTAATTCGCATCGCTACACGGCAGTACGGAACGTCGCAGGTCAAATGGATCCGCAACAAACTCTGGCACGCACTCACAGAAGCTGGAGAGACACAACGTCTTTACCTCCTGGACAGTTCCAATGTCAACGACTGGAGCAAGTGCATCACTGAGCCGTCCGAGAAAATTGTGCAACTGATGCAGCAAAGCAAACCGACCCCGGATCCCAAATCCCTTTCTCAGTTGGCAACGACAGAGTTCGGCGCGAAGGAAGCTCAGACCCAAAAGCGTGTACAAACAGACCCAATTGGGAAATGCTATACCTGTGACGTCTGCCAGAAGACTATGGCTTCTGAGGACCAGTGGAACATTCATCTGAAAAGTCATCGACATAAAAGTGGACTCAGGTCTGCGAGCAAGAGGGCACAACGCGATGAATATTTCCGAAAGAAGGAATTAGAAGCGCAAGCGAGCCAGGCTCCTGAAACAGAACCTCAGCCATGAGTGTATTGGACAGTCCAAGATAGATTAATCATAGAAATACCCAAGATTCTTCTTATACAGTCGAGGGGGATCCATGTAACGGTACCCTGAGGAATTCAGGCCGAACGTTCGTTCCTTCCCAGCCTCCTAGGGAGTCCCAATGAGGCAATTGAAATCATGAAGGCGCGACGCCTCCACCTCCGAGTATAAACTCCCGCCTTCTCTTTTTCATATTCCTACCCTTGTCACTGGCCTGTGCCTAGGTATGTTAGAATGAATTATAATAAGAGGCCAAATATTGCAATGATACATCCAAGCGACAAAGGCACATTAGCTCTCCCTAGCATACATGAGACTTTCCAGTCATGAACTTGCAGCCATGGTCGACCGCCAGGCCTTGAAAGTAGGAGAGAGAATATCGCCATGTCCTTGTTCCTCAACTTGATAGACCTCGATGACCGAAGACTTCTCCTTCTTCCGAATTCTCCACGTCCCCTCCCGATTGATAGTCTGCTTAAGCCCTGGAAATTGTGTCAGTGCTGCTATAAGCTCACCAAGAAGAATCACGCACATTCCAAAAATGCACCAGTAAAATTGATGCAGACGTTTCCATCCCAAGTACGCCGGCCGACACTCAACACTTTCCCGGGAATACTGGCTGTGTCCAGCTCCTCCAAGCTACGGCAAATGCCATTTTCATCGCGGAATCCAACAATGATCTTAGGAACACCGAGTAGGAATGACTGTGCCCAAAATTTGAGCAATTTCCGCTCATACTTTATCATATCGCGATCATTGCGGATCTGAGCCGATGTCTTCAGCTCGACCCAGTTAATGGGGTCTTCTTTTCGTGAGGGCTTGCTGTCCCAAACTAGATAGAGTGAGCACTGGCTATAGCCACAAGAATAAGGGTAAACATACTGGCATCAACCTCTCCACCGAGAATCATACGTACCTTACCGATGCCGGTGCGGACAACGGAACAATACTGTGCTGCGTTATTGACGACTTCGTTCTCACGACCTTCGATCTCTTCGCGGGTTGATTCGTCCCACGTCTTCCGAAGTACTGCCAGATTTTCGAATTTGTAGCCTAGGATTGTTAGCCGGTCTAGGTATATATTTTCATAGGTTGTTTTACGCACCCCAATACATCATGAGTTCCTGCGGTGCCATTCCAGGTGGTGATCCTCGCTTTCGTTGGATTTCCTTCTGTTGGTTTTTGTACTCATTGTTCTCTTCGATGAATCTAGAACAAGTCAGCGCCTCATACAATAAACTTGCTGGCTTAATATACACACATAGTGCCCTATAATTAATGTTAGATTATTGAAGCTAGAAATTTCTGTCGAGATTGATATCATACCTGGAAAAAAGTTGCATTCATCTCGAAGCTAGAGATAGCATTGGGTTAGAGAAATAGCGCGCTATGTTGGTGATGATCGGGGCTACAAACCCATTCATGTTATCAAAGGGAGCTGTTAGAATCTGTATATAGGAGTCAGAATTTGGTTCGAAATCAGATGATAGTCAACGCCAGACTTCAAGCCAACACACCTTGGTCATCATTCCTCTCCAAGTGATGATGTCTACATCACACTTCTTCTCTGTTTCTTTCTCATGGGCAACAATGGTATCAAGTAAAGCATCCAAGTGCTCATCCGGGCCATCATCGAGCTTCTCGAATGTTTCATAACCCTTGTTCAGGTCTGCAGGAAGAGCCGGCGTGTAATAGTAGGCCATAGACGAATCGCCCAGCGAAAAACGACGATGGTCATCATAAGAGAAGCAAGCAATTTCCTAACACTAGGTGAGCTATTTGTTTTCACTTGATTGACATAGCGCCAGGTCTTTGGCCTACCCTTGGTCTCCGGATAGAGGTATTTGCGCCGCCGAAGCGATGCAGGGGCTGGATGTTAAAAGTAGACCGGTTCATGATGAATTTGTCGCACTATTGAGTGATGGACATGGTCGAACGGCAAAGAGCGATTGTTTAGCCCTTGATGTAGATTGTCGCGACCTAGTTAGGAAGCTCGTATACTCGTTAGGGATGCCCGTAATGGCGTCGGTACTATCGTATTATCGCCGGAAACAGGACCAGTAGAATAAACAGATTCGAATCAACAGAAACTGCAGATTTTGCGTAAGAACGAAGCTGGTAGTTCCAGCTATAAAGTTACCCTAAGGTATTTTGGAGGAGATGACGGATATGCACATGTTCTCTGGGCGAATTGCCGCGTCCCCACCAAATCTCAACCTACTCCCCGCGAACGTTCTTACACTGTCCACTCTGCTTGATAGCGTCCTCGATTCTACTTTTCTTTGATTTACATGATCAGCGCTTACTTTTAATCGACAATGTCATCCCGGATTGATAAGGTCATCGCCCGCCAGCGAGAAAAGTGAGAATTCCACCTGGCCCGTAAACACCTTGGACCACCTTGGACCTCAAAAGATCCCATTCTGACTGTCTGTTGCTGTCTATAGGATTGCCGATGGCGCCTACTATGAGGCTCACCAGCAACTACGTGTTATTGCTGTCCGGTATATCAAGCAGTCCAACTACGATGCTGCGGCGGATATTCTCGCTGGTGGCGCGAAGGAGCTATTGAAAGCTGGTTCTCAGAAGGGTGCATCAGCCAGTGGTGGGGATCTGGCCATCATGTTGGTGCTCGAGGTATACAACAAAGCCGAATGGGAGATTTCAGGTGGTAATGATGATGCAGAGGGTCGGGCTCGGAAGAGTAAGTCTATCAAATATCGTTTGACTACTGGGGGTTGATTACTGCAGCATGCGGTAGTCGGTCTTGCCCCCCCAGTAGCTATCACAGACCTAACATTGCTAACTTATATATTTTGTTCAGAGCGCCTGATCGAGCTGCTGCGCGAATTCCCGTCCGAGGAACCTACACGAAAGAGATTTATCCAAGAAATGATTGGATGGAGTGCAAAGTTTGGACCATTGGAACGAGGAGATTCAGATTTACATCATGCTGTTGGCTCAGTATACGCCGAAGGTGAGTGATGTTGGAGCGCAATGTTTGATGTATTCTAACGTAGCGCCTTAGATAACGAGCCATACGATGCCGAGAAACATCTCATCCTAGGAACCTCCGAATCAGCCGAGACCCTTGCAAAGCTCGAGTATGAGTGGTACACCAGCGACGAGCCACACACCGCGGCGATCTATGCGTCACGCGCAGTCTTCCCATACCTCCTCACCGGAAATATCCGCAGCGCTAATAAAGCTCTGCTTATCTTCACTTCGCGGCTTTCAGCGGCCAATCCTCAGCTAGGTGTACAGGATGTCAGCAGCGCCAGCTCCGACATCCGGGTGTTCCCTGCGCTTCCTTTGGTAAACTTCATCAGCATGTTGATGTTGGCCATCCAGCGCGGAGGTGCCGAGCTCTTCCGACAGCTCACTACACACTATGCGGCACAGATTCGAGAAGTTGGTATCTGGGACGATGCTCTGGCTCAGATTGGCGAGCAGTACTTCGCCATCAAGATCCCGCGCCAAGGAAACCCCTTGATGGACATGATGAGCGGTATGTTGTTTGGAGGAGGTCAGAACAAGGCAGGTGGCAAAGCATCGCAATCCAGAGCTGCGAAGAAGGTTGAGGCGCCGCCAACAAGCATGGAGCTTGATTAAAAAAGACCAGATGCGTGGGTCTTTTGAAGCAGGCCTTTGCGGGAAACATATCCAACTGATAGTGTAATGAGATCAAGATGCATGCAGCAAGCGCAGCCCCGTCTAGTTAGAAATCGAGTCCTTCTCAGGCTCAAACATCCAATTATCGTCATCCAATGATGCTACCTTTTTGCGTAGGCTCTCGTGCACGATATTCAGAATCTCTGTTTCCGATCAGTATATGACCGCAAAAACAACCGTGACTCAAGCCAGACTAGACCGTAACTTACCATCAGGTTCACCGTTCGATTGTCTGGTCCGATGCCGAACCATCATCTCCACAAGGGCTGTCTCGAACTCTGTATTAAGTGTTAGTAGACTATATTTCACAGAGGAAAACAGCACCGAGTCAAGAACATACTCTCTTTGTCCCGTCCAGTGAGCTCTGAAGAAGCAAATCCTCCATTCTCCGGCGCAAGTTCAGCCAGCTCCTCTCCATCTTCTCCAACCAGAGCCTGCGGCAATGTCGGAATCTCAAGCTTATAGCTACCATTCTTGTCCCGAACCACGATATCTTTATTCTCCGCCATCTTGAATGGTCGAGTATGCGGTCCCGAGTCCGAAGACGTAGTCTTCAACCGGTGCGAGGGGCGATTGGAAAGGCCGTTGTGGTTCTGAGGAACTGTGCCGTTAGGTGGTCCTGCGGAGGCAGGTCGGCGGCTGAGGTTCCCGTGGAATAGGTTGCGGCGGACAGAGCTCTGGCTCATGATTCCAGACGGTTGCATGATTGTACAGACCGCTGTTTGTGTTTTGTCTGTTGTATTTGGCTGGAAGTTCTGAGTATGCGGGGAGCCGTCCGCGTCGCAGAGAGGAGGCGTGGATGTTTCGAGGAGAGGGTTGATTCTAGCCGTGCATGTCAGGGTGTGTAAAATGGAGGGAATATGGTCATTTCCCAGTTTCTAGGTATTAAGAATAATTGTTGTTGGGGTGAAAGGAGGAAGAATGGCACGGAATGAAGTAGATGAGAAAAAAACCACGACAACCACCATTGAACTAAACTATGTGTGCAATAGTCAGCATATTAGGATTAATTGTCTAATTAGGAGCCCATAGAGATTACACAGAATAAAATAATCAAAACCAACAGCTTCAATGCCTTAAATGTCACACATCCATCTGAAAGTGCACAGGCCAGCTGATAAGCCGTTATCGCGTTTCCCACGCGTGCTTCTTTCGCGTCTTCCTTTCACTGCAGTTCTTCACTTTGGAATCACCAAATCGCTCACAATGGTTCAAGCTGAATCTTCCTCTGCTTCTCGCAATGGTGCCAAGGCAAATACTGCCGGTGCCCCTGTGGACTATGAGCTCCCCTGGTAGGTAGAGTATCCTTTCGGAATATTAGGCAGAGCTAACCTTTGGCTTGTCAATAGGGTCGAGAAATATCGCCCAATCTTCCTCGATGATATTGTCGGCAACACTGAAACAGTGGAGCGGTTAAAGATCATTGCCAAAGATGGCAATATGCCACACGTTATCATCTCCGGCATGCCGGGTATTGGAAAGACCACTTCAGTACTATGTCTAGCGCGGCAAATGCTGGGTGATGCATACAAGGAGGCAGTTCTGGAGCTGAATGCTAGTGATGAGAGAGGTCAATACTTACATCATTTCTTTGAATGTTTGGGCGGTCCATACTGATGCTGTGGTCTAGGTATCGATGTGGTCCGGAATCGAATCAAAGGTTTTGCCCAAAAGAAAGTCACACTGCCTCAAGGACGCCATAAACTGGTCATCCTTGATGAAGCTGATAGGTTTGTTCTCGTTGGAGTTCCGTTTCGGTCATTGGACTCACATCTTCCCGCAGCATGACCGCCGGTGCCCAACAAGCCCTGCGACGTACTATGGAAATCTACTCCTCTACCACAAGATTTGCCTTTGCCTGTAACCAGTCGAATAAGATCATCGAACCCATCCAATCCCGTTGTGCCATTCTCCGCTATGCCCGGTTGACGGATGCTCAGGTTGTGAAACGGTTGATGCAGATTTGCGAGGCGGAGAAGGTCCAGCACTCGGAGGATGGCATTGCTGCACTTGTTTTCAGTGCAGAGGGTGACATGCGTCAGGCTATCAACAACCTGCAGAGTACTTGGTCCGGTTTCGGTTTCGTCAGCGGAGACAATGTTTTCCGAGTAGTTGACAGCCCGCACCCGGTCAAAGTCCAGGCCATGATCAAGGCTTGCTGGGAAGGCAAGGTGGATGTGGCGCTAGAGGGATTGAATGAGCTATGGTATGTTGTAAATGTGTTTGATTCGAAGTACTGGAGGTTTCTAACCATTTTATATCTACAGGACCCTGGGATATTCTTCTCACGATATCATCAGTACCATGTTCCGAGTCACCAAGACCATCCCCACATTGTCCGAACATTCCAAGTTGGAGTTCATTCGGGAGATTGGATTCACGCATATGCGTATCCTAGATGGTGTGCAGTCACTGCTTCAACTGAGCGGCTGTGTGGCGAAGCTTTGCAAGATTAACATGAAACCTGAACTGTTCGAGCCTCCCAAGGCTTGAGACTCAAGAGTGCTTGTCTTGTTGCATATTCCCACGGCGTTTTTCATTTAAGTGACTCTGGAGGCAGATATCCCGTCAAGCTGCATAATGAGTTACGTCTACCATATCTATCCCAAAAATTAGTTCAATCATCGGCGATGTACGTCTTTCAGTCTGCGAGTTGACCCATGTTCATATTCTGCCTATATGTCCTAGATAGCTCAATTGGATTTGTCGACATGACTTTTCCAGAGCTTCTCAATAACCGTAGCAGCCCCCAGTACCTTCTCTTCCTGGAGTTTCTTCCCGATGATCTGCAGATTCACCGGACATCCATCCGCCTGTTTCGCATCGAAGATATTCCAATTCCACTCATCGGGGCCGTTTCTTGGAACATAAGGCTCCGATGGCAACATATCCAGCTCAGCCCTCACTCTGTCCACCGGGAACGTCAAAGCCGGGTAGTCCAGCAAATTCCAAATCTTAGTATAGCCAACCCAACGTAGTTTCCGGTGGGGCACAGTCGTATGCGGCAAAGTAGGACTCAACAGAATATCGACAGGCCGACCCGACGGAGACCGCACCGCATTCCATTTATCCAGATACTTCTTTTGCACCGCAGTCTTCCGCTTGTTCAATTGCCAATACTCATAAACCGAGATAGCCTTGCCGCGGTTAAGCATCGTTTCAACGTGTGGAATAAACGGCTCGCCGGCAGCAGCTACATCCCGACGAATATCCTCACCCCCGTCGACCGTGTAGAAGAGATCCATAATCTGAATGCATTCCTCGTGGTCAGATGTATCCCAGACCACAACCTCGTGGCCATGTGCTTTAAGCACCCCTGAGAGTTCTAGCAGAGCGCGCGCAATAGGCGGGTGGATCTTTACCACACCGTCATCCAGGATCAAGCCGATGACCATAGGTCGGTCTTGGAGTTCTTGGAACGCAGTGTCGTTCCAGGGAAGAGGAACACACCGTGGATCGACATCCCAGGGCTGGCTGTTCGCTATCAGACGGCTCATATAGCAGATCGAGCGAAGATCTCGGGCCATCGGGCCGATAGAAGATGGGACATGTTCTTGGCCTTCGGTGGAGACGGGTACGCCCTGGTATGGGATCCGAGAGCTCTGTTTTTGGGAGATTATAAGCACATATCTCAAGAGAAATAAAGTTGTTCATGGCAGCTGTACTTACGCTTGGTTTGAAGCCATACAAGCCCACTGTAGCCTGTGGGATTCTTACACTTCCGCCGAGATCAGTTCCGAATCCGAATAGTGATCCATGCAATGTCAACAGAGCGCCTTCGCCGCCAGTTGAACCACCGGCTGAAAAAATGGGATTGCGAGGATTAGTCGTCAGTCCCCAGAGGGGATTCTCGGTCTCGGCCCACTGGATGTAAGATCAATGGTCAATGTCCGAATCAGATTCTATCAGTGGTGATCTCGAACGAACCATGATACTCTGTGGAAGGTTTGTCTTCGCGATGACGATAGCGCCCATGTTCTTTAGGATCTGCACAAGCACCGCGTCTTCCTGGGCCGGGGCGAAGGACCTGCCCACATATCCCAGGGTCGTGTCGACGCCTTTGACGTTAAATTGGTCTTTCAACGTGATTGGAATTCCATGTAGGGGGCCTTTGAGCTTTCCGGTTTCTGTGAAAACGGCATCTAGCTGCTTTGCCTGTTTCAGGGCATCTTCGAAAAGAACCTCGGTCAAGCTATTTGTCTATTCATGCCGGATTCTATCAACCAATTGGCCGGGGGCGGAAATTGAAATGAAGATGCGAGGCACATACCAATTGATGTGCTATCACAGCCCTACCGATGATATCAGTATACGGTCCGTTCCAACCCTCGCTAAAAGACATACCGTTGGATGTATGCCTTGACCACCTGCTCTGCTCGAAACTCCCCTTTCTCCAGACGTTCCAGCAGGGCGGCGACATTGTCAATATCTGTAATCTTTTGAATCAAGGGATCTTCTAGTCGAGTACGCTCCTCGGCATTCTGTACTTGCGGCAGACGTTCAGTTACGTCGATTAAGTACGGTGCGATGAGTTGGTCTCTAATGTTCCGTTTCTGAGACACAATTTCCTCCCAAGTCTGTGAGCTACCCATTTTTTTTTGCTATGAATTGGCTGAGTCGTGGAGGTCAAGACTAGCTTTATATAGTCTGCTCGGACAGCAGTCCGAGGGGCCCTCTTATCAAGTGGGGACGTGGCACACTCTTGTCAAATATCATACTTGGAGTCATTTCCCTCTTTATCTAACCGGGATTTGCCGGTCCCCTCAATAATTCGGGGTCATTTCCATATGATCTTTTGTATCTGCGTATTAGACAGAGAGACCGAGAGAGACGAGAAACAGAAGGTGAGAGCGGGGGGCGAATTGCCCATGTGGGTCAAACCTTCTTTGACCTCATGGATTTTATGTCCGACAAACTCCCCGATAGAGCTATAGCTCTGTGGCTCTCTACGGCTTTTGTATCATGGCGATGGAATCCAGACCGACTGGCTCTGCGAGCGCCATCCGCTCACACAAAGCCGCCATTGCCAAGCGTGCGTGCGACCAATGCAAGTTCCGCAAAATCAAGGTGAGACATCCCCCTTTTTATGTATCAAAAATGAATGTACTGACTTGACGATAGTGTAGTCTGTCGCAGCCATGTAAGGCTTGTCAGTCCATGGGCTTTGAGTGTACATTCCTTCAGCCACAGAAGAAGCGCGGACCAACCGGGCAGTGAGTAATCGCCCGTGACTGTGGATAGTATCACACTGACGAGGATGAAGTCGCGTGTCACAAATCAGACAGCAGCAAACTGTCATAAGTCCCCAAGAGGAACCTAAGAATGCCTTCCAATTTCAAACTCCGACCTCATCCGTGGAGTCTGGTCAAGGTTCTGTGCCCGGAGCACCTTGGACCCCCACTCATGGTCCAGCCCCCTTAGAAGGGGCCGGAGGACTGGCGCCTCCAGGTATACCCCCTCCAATGGCTGCATGGGGTGAGGAAACCGCATCTATAGATTCTCACAACAGCGGCGTGAGTTGGAGCGACCGAAATGACGTCGAATATTGGCTTCCAGATAATCTGGATTCTCAAGTCCCTGTCTTCGAATTTCCAAGTAATGTATATCTCAAGCCATCTCTCCCGTCTATCATTCAATCAGTCCCCGATACTGGGGCTATGGGAATGCCTCAGGAAGCTCCAAATATGCCGTTTTCACCAGCCGTAGGGTCTATGCACTCGGATACGCGGGAGACTGAGGCAATTTGGCCAGCTACGATCAACGAAGCAAATATGATCCCTTGGATTGACGTCTACTTTGATCGGCTACATCCGACCATACCCGTCCTCAACCGGTCGTCCCTGTACACTTCAATGCTCGCACAAGAACATCGCAAGAACTCTCAGTTCGGGGCCATGATCTTGTCATTATGTGCATTCTCGCTCACACAGCCAATTGAGATCAATGAGCGGCCAACATCCTCATCCCGAGCTCTGCAGGCACGAGCCATGATGCACGAAGCGACCAAAATGCGAAGCTGTTCGGATTTTGGCGAGAATCCGACCATTGAAGCTGTCCTAACAAGTTTTTTCCTCTTTGGCTGTTTGTTTGGAAGTAACCAGCACAACGCAGCGTGGCTTAGGATACGCGAGGCACTCGACCTTGCGGCCACGCTGGGTTTGAATGATCCCGAGTCATATCACGATCTGTCTGGGGAAGAGAAAGGCCAGCGACTACGAACGTACCTCGTCCTTTCTATCACGGAAAGGTAAGTAAATGACTTGGCCTTCTCAAAATCAACCTCGCTGACCATAATTGTCAGAGCATATGCTTTGCAACACCGACACCCAATAACCTTCTGGGGGAAGCCAGGATTCACTATGCAGTCAGTGCATGATTTTATCCACAGCGCCACGCACAGCGTCGTATCTGGCATTATAGTCCACAACGAGAAAGACGCCGAGGGAATGATGGGTCTTGCACGAATGATGGAACTATTCGATGCCATCGACGAAGATGTCATCGACTGCTGGAACCGCCGGTGTGATATCAGCAACGGATACTGCCAGCGACTCACCGAAGCCAAGGCACTCTCCATCCACCAGAATCTCAATCGAATCAACCAAGCCGAACGATATCGAGGCTATGACTGGTTCGAGCGAGCCAAGGGAGGCCGTAGCGAAACCAACAATGTCATATTTGCCATGGGCCTACGAGAAACCCAAGCAGCGGACGTTTTCATCACCCAGAAATGGCTCCAGAATCGTGTCTGGCTCCTCTCCTCAACCCACGGGCTTCTGAGTGCCCACGCCGAGCAACCCGAGCTAAGCTTCGGATATGCTGTATCCGTTGCTGAATCCACTCTTCAACTGTGCCAGTCATTACGGCTGAGCTCCATGGAAGCCCATGGCATCGGTCTGGTGTGTAACTTGCTCCCATCTATAATCTGTAGATGCGTAGGTTTGGCTTGTGAACATGACCCCATACTAACGACTCAATATCTAGGCCGAAAAACTGTACGATATCGCAATCTGTGCAACAAACATCCTATGCAACACAACCTCGCCTTACGGGGGTCCCCTGAACATCCCTGCCAATTTCACTGAAAGACTACCACCAACTTCAACATGCACGCCCCAGAGTCTCGCAGAAGACTTTTTGTTGCTTATGACCAGTTTCCGGGGTGGAAACCATCCTTATCTGGAGAAGTATAAAGCTCACCTACGCTCACTACAGATTTTGGAACCCAAAGCTCAGGAGTGGGCGCAATGATGGGGCTCTTAGAGGGGTGTTTGATATGGTCTGAGCCGTGATTTGTCCAAATATTTGTACGAAATGGATCTTCGAGATGTACGATTTACTTTTTTCTCTCTGATTAGCCCATGTTACAGATGGAAAACTCATTTTCGACCGATTCTACAGCCCACCAATGGAGCAAGTTTAACTAAACCCCGAATTTATGTATGTCCATGGTCAGTATGATGCGGATAGCGAAGAGCTTAGGCATTTGCCCTGCGGTATATATTTACAGACTCGAATTGGAAACCCCCAGCCCCTGTATTGGTCTTGTAACTAGAAGGATAAGAAGAATCGACTACAAAATATAGAACATACGAGGCTGTGAAAAAAAAAAAGTGTACAGTTTACAGTGTGCAAACCGGTTCTTCTACTTTGTATATACAGGAATAGCTGTCCCTTATGGGGTTCTTTTCGGTGGTCTTCTCAGATATTCTGCTCAGATATCTTTACCTAAGATGCAATATATATCTTACAGAATCTGTGTTTTACGTAGGAAGTGTAGGAACATCTTACAAGGTGGTTAAATTACTCTAACGTAAAAGATGATATCTCTGTGCCTCCAAACCGATCCCAATTGTACTTTCACTGATCCTACCCGTCGACTTCATCATCGCTACCTGATCCTACATCGGGGCCCTGGGTTGTTCTCAATCACGGGCTTCTCTACCCCCAGCTGGAATGCTCTATAGGGTCCTTACCTGGGGGTGGGGGTTTGTGTGCCCTCATTATGGCGGCGTGGGTAGCCGTGATTGTATCCCTCAGACAAGCGGCCCAACCGCGACATTCTTCTCGAGTATGCTCGGTCATCTCACAGAACGTGCACCATTCCTATTCTCAATGGTCAATCTATATATGGGTTGAGGGCAGGTGCTGATCAGTTCAGACGCTCCCACGCGATTCGACGCGTGTATTTCACCTACGGCGACTCGTTTTTTTGCCTGGGTTCGGCATCGCAGCTTATTCCGAAAGGAATGGAGGCAAGAACCAACAGAAACTGGCCTTGTGGAGGTCCGGGCTTGTTCGGGGTTTGAGTCGTGAGAGAGGATAGAGAATAGAAAGAGGAGGGAGAGAGAGGGACGGAGAGAGGATGGTCTTGTCTCGGGACTTCATCTGAAGTGGTAGGACCTCTTTCCTTCAAGGCTTAGACAGGGTTTATTTGGCATCTACAGGGATTGTTGAACACTTGGGAGTTTTCATCATAACTCATAAAGGGGGACTAATCCCATTTTGTTTCTACAAATCATGAGAGCATGTTCAAGATAGCATATATCCGTGTCGAGGTGTCCTCGCTTGCCACCGCCAATTCAAACTGATTCTTGGTATCCGCCTCTGCAGCTGGCACCGGTCGCCATGCTAATTGAGTAATTGTCTTTGAGGGTGAGATCACCTTGTCAATGGTCACAATGTGCTGTGCTTCAAGAGTGTCGGCAGCAATTCCGTGAATAGAGATGACACCACTGTCCTCGCCGACAGCAATCACATATGTGCCTTTGTATGTTGCGGGCAAGAAAGCAATTGCTGAGACCGCAGATGTCAGAGCCACGGTTGTTTTGCAGGCGAAAGTGTCTTCGGACTTTTGCCAGATCTTCACGGATTTGTCACGACCTGCCGTGGCAAAGACATGGTTTGTTGTAGCTGGGGCCCAGGCTGCACCTAGGATCATTCGAGAATGACCCTTGGGATTGATGCTGAGGTTTGTAAACGTAGTTGGGTCTGCATCGCTCCGCTGGAAGACCGCCCATTGGCGATCTCGTCCAACACTGAGAAGATAGCGATCGTCACTCGAGAATGAAAGGTCCGTAATGGTCAACGAGTGTGCAGTGAGAGACGGCTTGATCTCGTGCCAGTCCGACGTATCATAAAGGCGAATTACTGCGTGGTCGATCGAGCTGGCCTTGCAGGCCGTAGCAATGAGCTTACGGTCATGGCTCACTGCCACTGCTGAAATTTCATAGCCATGACCATAGAGCTTTTCATGCTCTGGCCACAATGTGTAACGTGACAACTGATCTTCCAGTGGCGGGTGATCGGCAGCCAGCAAGGCAGAAGCGACTGGTGCCTCAGTGGGGGTTTTTTGCCCATCCTCTTCCACCGGTGCCTCATCTCCAAGTGCCTTATTCGAGAGACCCAGCACTGGGATTTCAGCAGTGTCTGGGAGGTCCTGATCATTTGATTGTTTGAAACCAGTGAGGCTCTCAAGCAACTGAGCAATTGGTTTGGGCTCATTGAAAACACGCAGGAGCTTCTCCTCTGCGCCAGTCACAAACTGTGAGGGGCCCAGTGTATCGACACAGTTCAAATCGTACCCATGAATCTGAGGGCGAGAGAACTCATGCCATGAGCCTGTATTTCCCCGTACCCACTTTGCATGGAGCCGGGTGGTTTGGTCTGAACTGGTTGAAAGCAAATAGCCTCCGGTGGGCTCCCATTGTACACCGTTCGATGAGCGCACATGGCCCGAAACACCGAACCTCTGTAACCAAAGGTCCGAGTCGGAATCATGTCGCCAGACTCTCCAACTACCTGTCCGGCCAAGACTCACCACCTGCCTGCCATCTGGTGACCAGAGCCCAATCCAGAAGCCACCTGCACTACCAGTCGCTGTGGTAGATCCTTTTTGGACACTGATCTCTCCCATTCTCTCTGCGGACATCCAAACGCCTGACGCTTGATCTTGTTCCCAGATTGTGATGGTGTTATCAGCCGAAGCCGAGAGAAGCTGCTGTCGCTTCGAATCAGGATTCCATGCAATGGTATATATCCAGTCTTCATGTCCAAAGAGAAGAGCTTCGAAAGTAATGGAGTATTTCGATCCCGCAGCCTCAAACTCATGGGCTTTGTTCGATAGCGTAGGCTCCATTCCCCCAAGCAGAGGATCCGTATCATCTATCGGAGCAGGGGCACTTGCTTCACCCCGACGCAGTCGCCAAAGACGGATGTATCTATCTTGGCTTGCAGATGCTAGCAGGATATCACCGTTACTCTGCTTGTCCTGGGTGAAGGCAAGAGCTTTGATCCAGGCTTCGTGTCCCGCAAGCACAGCCCGGCGCTTAAACTCTGGCTTACCGACGGAGGTTTCCGAGACGTAGATCTGAACCTTGGTCGTTGTACCTGCAACGGCCAACACCAATGGCTTGTCCGAGTCGCCTTCAAGCGCCTGCAATGACAGAGATAGCGGGAAGAATCGTGGTGTCATTGTAATCGTGTCAAGTAGCTCACACTTCAATTCGCCCTGTGCATTTATTCTCCAGATCCGAACCGTGCCATCAGCTGCTCCAGATGCGATAATGTCCGTTCCATCAGCGACGGCAATCGCATTCACCGAGCTCGTGTGACCCTCAAGGGTAAACGCAAGGACATAATTGCGGGGATCGGCATTGTCCTTCTGCCATACCCGTATTGTGCGGTCGACGGAGCCAGTGACGATAAATCTCGTTCCTGAGGCGGGGCATGTATAAAATCGAACGACACTGACTTTGTCGGTATGACCAACAAGTAGGGCATGGATACCACGATCAGTCTTGTCCTTGGCTAAGTGTCAGCTTTTCCTTTTTATCAATGCGCAGTTGTTCTCAATGGACATACTAGAGGATCCCATAAGGCGACATTGTTGTCCGCACCAAATGCGAGCACACCTGTCTTCACATCCCAATCCGCGGCGCCAGGGTGCCGGTTTCCCCCACGCTAATATATTCTGTTTCGACGGCGACCATGGAGTATTATGAGGGAGTGTGAACCCTCCTGTCTGTCTGTGCTGCTGTATTAGGAATAAGTTGGAGAAAAGCCGCAAAGAAATTGCGGGAAGATTGGGGCTTATCGATAAGAGGCTCTGTCTCCGCCTAGCCCCTCCATCTCTAACAGAATCAACTGTGATCTCTTTTCGTTCTCAATAAGAGAGATAACTGCTATATACTCTATATTTCTCTTCATCTGCAACGCTATGGCTGATACTTCGAACGCGGACCAGGGAGATTTTCCTATCCCTATCACCGTCGAGTTTACGTACGTCAAATCTTTCCTTCAATCGATCAACCTTTGCTAATCATTGATCTCGATAGTGGCGGCTTAGAATTGCTATTCGGGAATGAGCGCAAGCATAAGGTCGTTTTACCTGCTCATTTAGAGGACGGCAGCAGGCCAAACATCTCATACCTGCTCAAATACCTCGTTGACAACCTCATGAAGGATCAGAGGATAGATATGTTCATCATGGAGGACAATGTGTATGTCAACATAGCTTTGGGACTTTCTTCAAACAGATGCTAATGGCTTCGATAGACGACCAGGCATTCTCGTCCTTATCAACGATGCCGATTGGGAACTCGAAGGCGAAGAGACATATGAACTTGAACAAGGGGATAACATTGTTTTTGTGTCAACTTTACACGGCGGTTAAACTTGATGGATTGTATTGATACTATCAACGCAACGACGACAAAAAGGAGACTTGATTCGAAGTGTGGCTAAAGGAATTCAAGAGCAAGATATGGGTGGTATTACCAGGCAAGGCGAATTACTGTGGACTTCTACCTAGACCACATCTTCAACATGCTGCTGTGAGATCCTTTCGCGCTCACGCGGTGTTCGGATTCCACTGGGTGTTCGATGTCCACCCTGTGGGGTTGCTTGACCTTCTGGGGTACCAAGCCCCTGCGTTGGTGATACCACTCCGCTTGGGGGCACTGGGATCTTCAAGTCCCCTGGAGGAGCCAGGACAATCTCTTCTGGGAGGTCGGGTATATGGATCCGCTGAGCCTCGTTCTGATAGCTCTCCGGAACGATCTGGAATAGTGTTAATTAACCATAGATACTAATATAATCCAAAGTCCAACTTACCTCAATGATTTCATCGCGAGGGAACTCAAGGAACGGAATGTCAGCAGCATTGCAGGCCATGAGATAGCCATACAAAACCCTCAAAACACTTTCATGTGCAATGATGAGCAGATCAGTTTGCTCCCTCTCCAGTTCAAGGATAATTGGCTCGAGGCGAACAGCCAAATCATGGTATGACTAATAAAAAGGGTCAGCAGCCACACACTTTTAAGTGGTTGAGGTAAGGCTAACCTCTGCCCGGGGATAACGGTGGTGGTAGGGGTCAAGCTCGTGCTTAGCAACCTCGTCTCCAAACTCTGCTCGGATGGCACTCTCAGACATCTTCTCACAAACGCCAGGGTTTAGTTGGCTCAATTGAGACCTCTGCCGGATTTTATATCCGTATTCATGAAGGTATTTCGCGGTTTCCACTGTCCTGCGCCGTGTGGAAGTCCAAACTTTCAAGGGCCTTGACTCATAGCCAGTCTCTCCTCGCTCAATCATTGCTTGCTTTTCTTCTTCCCGGTGAGCTAGAAGACGTTCTGTCATTTTCTTGGCGTAGTCTTCTCCCTGTTCTGACAACGAAGCATCGGCTTTGTATGAATCTGCCTCTAGCGAAATGCCAGCCTAGATAAAAAGTTAAACGCTGCATTATGGCAATAGGACAGTAGATGACCTACCCGGACAAAGTATGTGCGTCTCGATTTGATGTGGAGATTCAGAAGATAGAAGACTATGCGGTTAGAAAGATAACCAAAGCTCCGATTGTTAACAATCAGTCTCTCGCCGGCGTTGATCATCTGTATTTAGTGAGCAATTGCCATGCGATAAAAGCCAATTGCGCGTACCTTGATATAATTCAAGTCCTTTTCCTCCATGGTCTGGAATTGGGGGATGCGAGAATAGATACGGTTCAAGTAATGTTTCACGGCATCTTCCGATTTCCATGAGACGTACTAGTCATGGTTGTCAGAGATTCCATTCAATGCCAGGATATACAAGAGGCTTACATCAGGAGAGGATATCTTGACCCTGCGAACATTTTCTTCGATGATGCGTTCGTCATCACACCAAGACTCAATGAATAGGGTCTGGTTGGAGACATCAATTATTAGCCACTTATCATATATCCAAAAGATAAATTCTGACTTGCCTCGATATCATGCTTTGCAAACTCCTTCGCAAGCGAGCGCCGTCCTGAGGCTAGAGGGTTGACGGCATCATATATCGCTATTTGACCATTTTCATGGTTCAAAAAGTGATAGATGTCTTCTCGACATTTTCTCACAATCTTTTGGCGTAGAAGAACGGACTTGGCAGTCGCTAAACAGATATGTCAATATGGTCGTTCAGTAAGATCAGGGTACCATGCCTACCATTGACATAGAAATAATCATCTGGCATGTCTTCACCAAATGGGATTGTGGCACGACGATAGTCCCCCAGATGGAAGATTCTGGTTTTGACACCAAGCCTATCAATGCATTAGCATACCTCTGGAAATGCGCAGATTGTAGGAGTAAAGCATACCATCGCAGGTATCGTGCCAAAGCCACTGAGATATGTCTGCCATGGATTTGAAATTAGTTTACACCACAACACCAATCTGAATGTAAAGTATATCATACGTTTTGCCTCTGGCAGGTAAGCCGACGGTGATGATCACAATGCGGCCCGAATGGAAAAGCCGACCAGATTCGGTGCTGTACAGCTGGGCCGGAGCCAGATCGGCCTTTTCCGGCAAGTCATGAATTGCATCGACAAAGATTGACGATTTGCGACGGAATCGTGGGGAGTTGGCTATAATCTCAGCGGTGCTATATGATGTCAATTCAAGTCCATTTTCTGGCTTCACTCTTCAACTTCAGCTTCAACCTCTCCAAGACTATGTATGGCACATGGCTCGTTCTTATTTCTTTTCTTTTTTTTCTGTCTAGTGTTGCCAAGCAGGAATCACAAATTATGGGAGAAAACATGAAACTGCGAAGTGGGCAAGGCAAGCTTACAGTAAGGTGTCCATGGTGGGATGTCGAGGTGACGTAGCCTTGAGATATCACACAATTCGGTATTGAGCGTGTCAGAATTATCGATAGGTAGTGCTGAGATAGATCAGAGATATCTTGAGCCGCCTCAATGATGGTAAGAGTGTGCACGAAACAAGGAACCTTGCAAGTAAGGGTAAGAGGCGGTATAGGTAGTTGATCAAGACCCAGATATCGGGTGCAGATCATCGGCTTTATTTGCCTTGTTTTTCAGGCCGCAAAATACAAAGCAGTCCAAATGGAACCCAAATTCAAGCACAACTTTTTTAAGCATCAAATGGAATTAAATAAAAGAAGTTCTTCAGATGACAATAAAGATCAAATCAAATTCCTCCAGTAAACCCCATGCCCTCCCCCCCAGTCTAGCCTTGAACCGGGAAAGCCCGAAAAAAAAGCTTATGTAACATCCCGGCGAACGACAGCAACCAAAGACGCCGAGGCAGGTGACTAGCATTTTTCACAGCTTGGAAAGTCTTGAATTGCTTCCCCTACACTCCTGAGCGCATCAGATACAGCCCTTTCTACGCTATTTTATCAAAGGTCATCTGAAGACGTTTGTTCGTCCCAGATCCTCGGGCTGGTCTCAATCCCTTTTATTCTCAATTCTTTGTGTTTTCCCCCGAGTCTCAACTGAAGACCAACACGCGTGACGACACCTAATATATTCGTCAATTATCACATTTCAACCAAAATGGCCGATTATCTATCATCTCTCTCCTTTCTCGCAGAGAACCCTGCCGCCGCGGCTATCAACGAAGCATACTCCTCGTTCTCTGACCGAAGGGCCTTGCTCAACCTGCCCAACCCCGGCACCGTCGATAACCTCGCCAGGGAAGTGCAGAAGGATGTTCTCTTGACCAACTTCATGTTCTCCGGCCTCCGGGCAGACCTGACCAAGGTCTTTGGCATGTCCCCTCTGTTCCGTGTGTCGCATGCGTTCTCTATGGGCTCAACCGGCAACCTGCCTCCATATGCTTTCTCCGCCATGTACGGAAGCCCCAGGGTAAGGACAACTATCCCATGCGATCTATGTGTCGATAACCACAATTGTCAGTATCTAACAGATTATTCTCTGATAGGTGTTTATGCAAGGTAACTACGGAAGCGACGGTGCGCTCGCCGCCGTCGCCAACTACCGCTGGAACCAGGCCCTTGTCACCAAGACCAATGCTCAGATCATGAATGGTGGTACCCAGGGCTTGGTCCAGATCGATAACGACTATACTGGCCGTGACTTCTCTGCGTCCCTTAAGGCCTTCAACCCCTCTTGCCTCGAGGGTGGTCTCACTGGTATCTTCGTCGGCAGCTACCTGCAGTCCATCACCCCCAGTCTCGCTCTTGGTTTCGAGGCTATCTGGCAACGCCAGGGTATGACCGCTCGCCCCGAGACTGCTCTGTCTTACTCCGCCAAGTACAAGGGTGAGGACTGGATTGGTACCGCTCAACTGCAGGCCCAGGGCACTTTCAATGCCACTTACTGGCGCAAGCTGTCCGAGCGTGTTGAGGCTGGTATTGACATGAACCTCCAACTCCAACCCTCCCCCGCTACTCTTATGATGGGCGGCCCTGCTCGTGACGGTACCACTGCCATCGGTGCCAAGTACGACTTCCGTGCCTCTTCGTTCCGCGCCCAGGTTGACAGCACCGGCAAGGTCAGCTGCCTCCTCGAGAAGCGCATTGCCATGCCCATCTCTCTCTCCTTCGCTGGTGAGATCGACCAGGCCAAGGTAAGCAACATCCGTCTTTCTTTCTAATCGCAACCTCGATGCTAATTTTTTTTTTTTCTTTTTCTTTCTAGCAAACGGCTAAGCTCGGTCTTGCCGTCTCCCTTGAGCTTGCTGGCGAGGATGTCATGGAGCAGCAGGACAAGGTTGACCCTGCCACCATGATCCCTCCTCCCTTCTAAGCTCTCCTCTCGCATCCCCCGAGATAATAACCCTTTCGTCCCCCATGTTTTAGTAGTTCTTCACTCTCCATGTCTGGAATGACATATGTTGTCTCTCTTCCTCGGTATATCCTCTTGAATCTGGGTTGCTGGTGCAGGTGGCAGTTATTTGGCGCCATGGAGATTTCAGATTTTTTTTGTATAGATTCACACTCCGTTTCTTTGATTTCCCTTTCCATTACCACCTGATGCTGCATCTCTGTTTGGCCTGTGGTCTGATATCTTGTGTCTCCCTTGCTGTCTTTCCAGTTCATTTCCTTGCATGGCCATGTTTTGGGTCTATGGGATTACCAGGTCTGGGATGCATGGCTGCGCCTGCAGATAGCTCTGGTTATGTTTTTCGCATCATAGACGGGCCAATGTAAAACAAGTTTTGATTAGAGTTGATTCGATTGTAATGGTTTCATTGTATTTTTTGTCTTTGACTTCTGGTTCTTCTAGCTAAATACTTCTCCCAGTACGGAGTACTTCGTACAAGAATGAACAAAGTCTGCTCTTTGTCTACCCAGGTGATTGTTTAGGTATTGATATTGCCATAAAATCAGATCATTAGACATATACATAGACCCCAGTATTTCTGAATGAACCACAAATACTTCCGATTTAAGGTATCTAACAAGACAAAGCTCTATATTCCAGAATTGACTCCAAAACAAAAAAATATCCAGCCTTACCCGGGCACACAAATCAAAGCGGAGAGGAAAATGATCCCGAATAATGCCGGTGCATACCCAAAGCGGTGACCGGGACGAACGACGGCATCTTTCAAAGCCACAACAAATCAAACGAATCAACCATACAGCATTGCCCCACTCTATGCTGTGGCACTGGAGTAACTTATCCAATTGGTAGAATACTCCGGAGTGCAGTGGCCTATGCATCCCCTAGACTGGAACCGTTTCTGCTTCATTCTCCACTCAGTTGTTGGACTAAGTTTCTCGGTAAAGTGGGTTCATTTATATATTGGGTCCCTTCCATGTTTCGCTGCTCGAAAATGATACGGAGGATTATTGTGGAGAGTGTTTTGTCATAGAAAATGAAGTACATCCTTTGTACAAATGCTACAATGTTGTATATTAGGAAAATGGTATGTTTCTCTCCTAATAGGGCATGTGGGATCATCAGCCACTTACTCCATATCTCAAGCCTGACGACCCAAATCCACTTGTGAAGTCTCTTGATGGGCCATAGTCACCCAGTTCCCTGCTTTGAGTGTGGCTGGGTCGGAGTTACTGGCTCACGATTGGAAGTCCCGTTGATAGTCGGGGTTCGGACACTGATTATCGGACTTTAGTGACATCATATTCCCCGTTCAACCATTGTTTAGGGCTTTCTTTTTTTTCGTAAATCTCTTCCCGGGTTCCCGACTACTATATAAGAAACTAACTGGCCAGTTATCTTCGAGGCCTGAGATGCACCTAGGGATGTATGTCCCGGATAAATGGCTGTCCCGGGATGATACTCTTCCTAGACGAATGAAAATGAAGAAGAGAAGGAAAATTACAGTTTTGAGGGGTCCGAGTGTCTGCCCAATTGACATGCTCTCTAGTTTTGGTAATATACCTACAACGTATGGAGCACAACATGCTGCTCTCTTGAATAATGCAATTTCCTTTGGAAATGAATGTGGGTAGCTTGTCCACAAGGCAAATTCATTCCTCCCATGAGATTTATTGGTAGATGTCGGCGATTAATGGGAATGATTGCTTGTGTCTTCCTTTCTACTCGTTCCATGGAGGTCTTGCCCAAGGTTCGGTTCATTGTGTGCCTATTCTGGATGGATTACTCCGTATAGGCTGGCACAATGTAAAGCGATGTATTTGTTTCTCGGGGTTACGAGAATCATACAATTATACAATCATATAAGTATGCATATCTACCGTTAGTATTGTTATGGTCTAAATATGAATAGGCGCCATGTGTTCTTTTTCCACAGATCGGTAGATTTAGATATGAACATGACTGATCTAGCCACAGCGTGGGAAAAATAGATCCGATTTCGAGATTAAACCAAGAGCCTCCAAGATGATTCGCATATTTGCTTGGTTGCCTTGGGTACGATGTATGTGATATGAGTATGCAATTCCAATTCCAACCTGGGAAGACGTCAAAGTGCTGTCTCGTAGATCTTATATCTCTCTCTATGCCCACTATTCCGAGAGATAAGCCCACGTGTCTGACAGAGCGTAGAACGGAATGCCGTTCCTTGCGTCCATGCTTTACGATCCGTACATGCCGATGGTGCATTATTGGGCTAGGCATTCCGCCGATGTCCTCCCGTGCATATGCATCGACATTTTAAACATCGTGCCAGTGCCGGGAAGTGTTGCTTTTGCCAGGAACACACCCGGTTCCTCATCCCGGGTCCGTGAAACGATAATGTGACTGATATGTGCATTGTACAATTTTATACATTATCGAGTATGTATATACTCTTGTATATGAACGTCCACGGCTCTATTATATGTGGGTTCCAAGCTGTGGCTAATAGGGAATATCGAATTAAATCCACTCTCCCCGAAAGAGAAGCAGTTGATCAATATTGAGTTGTAAAGTCAGCAAATAGGGTCCATTGTTTGCCGAGACCCGATGGACACTTCGGAATCCCGAGTATGTATAGTCATGGTTGTACCGGTGCATAGTTCTGAATATGACATGGATTCCTCTTATTTTTTTCTCTCTTTCAATTTGACGGCGTCAGACCCCTGCTGAGGGGGCGTCATTTTCCTCAAGAAGATTCACCAAGTCGCATGACAGTTTGAACCAAACTGTGGCGATTCGGATCCCCAAGCCATGGTCACCTGCTCTATGTCTGGTGACGTCGATGAGGGGAAGCTCCAATTACTAGAGACATTATACGGAGTAAATATTACCGTGATATAAAAATTGATATACTACGTAGTAATACTATTCGAAGATGTACCTAGGCAGTGCTAAATGTTAAATGTTGTGTTGAAATTACCAAATACCATACGAATACAAACCAGTACGTAAATGTTCTCAATGTTAACCTTTTGAGCCAGGTGCATCCCTACAGTGCAGGGGCCAAGTTCAGTCGAGGGAACGAGAACGTCTTGTTTTTCAGTACCTGAGTCGGCTGCTTGCTTGTGTCAGGAACCAACATTCCTAAACCCCTTCGAGGATAAGGGTTCCTTTTTCCACTTGAGCTTTTTTTTTTCTTTCTTTTTTTCTGTCTATCGGTCGCTTCGCTTTTCTGATACGTCTCGTCTATGGATGCCGACTCGGGGTTCATCTGCCCGGTCCAGGTTTCTGGTAACAAGCTGCATGGACGGGACTACGGCTGGAACCGCAATTATTGTCCCGAGTTGGGCGTCGGCTGAGATAGCTTCGACTCACATGCCAAGGAACCCCTGCACAGACACACTTTGATATCGAGAGACGCTCGAAAGAATGGAAGAACGGAAGCCCCTTTCAATTCTGATAGATTTTTCCGGGCCGAATAGCTCTGATTAGTATATGGGTTTTCCAACCGGTCTGTTTTCCAATTTACCGGTGTGTCATTTTTGGTTTCGGAAGAGCTCATAAGCATAGCAGTTAGTATATAGTATATAAGTCCTAGTATACTGAACTTGGAATAGTCGGGTCCAGCTCCAATTGCAGCTTGGACCACTTGGCCCAAGCTTCTTTTTTTCGAGGTCAGCTGGTCTCGTGATAGTAAAAAAGATTACAGTACAGTGATTCAACCAATGACAATGGTTCCAGTGAAAATCACCGTTGGGTCACCCGACATCAGTTCTATCGCCTATTTTTGGAGGGGGGGGAATATATATTAAGGTATATATAGTTATAAACAGATACTATGTATAGCTTGACTATATTCCCACTACCCCGGAGACTCCGCTTTCTCCAAAGTCTTTTTTTTCCCTCCCAATATTTCCCGGATTTCACACACCGGCACGTATTGGTAAATACTCCAACACCCGTACCTATGATATCATTTCCCGAATGGTAAATAACAGTAAGTTACAGTACCTATACTGTAAATCAAATAAATAGAATTAGTCAGAGAGAGAGATACATACATATCTTAATAAATATAATGTAGCTAAAGAAATATTAAAAAAGAAAAGAAAAAAAAAAAAAAAGAAGACTAAAAAGACCTTAAAGAGTAGATACCTGAGAAAGTTGGATTTGAACTTGAACTTGTAGCTCTCCCGCCCCTCTCTTTTTCCTCTTTCCCCCCCTTCCCGAATTGCCCACTCCGTAAGACATTGGCTTTCATCTTTCTTGATTCTATCTTTTGATTTTGTTTCTTTCAAAATATTAGATCTTTTTTTAACAAAAAAAAAAAAAGAAAGAAAGAAAGAAAAAAAAAAAGGAAATCTATTCCATCAACGTCACCTTTCTTTCGCCCTGAACCCGCCCCAATTTTACCTAACCTTCCCTAGTCTAACCCGTCTTATTTCACTCGATTCGACTTCATTGGTTGAACATTCTCTACGAAAGTTGCCCACCTTCTCCTCTCTCTCTCTCTCTCATTCTTCTTCTTCCCTACTTTTTACTACATTCTTGGCTCCCGGGTGCCATTTTCTCTTCCCATCGGTCCTTCCGCCCCTCCCTACTCCACCCCGGTTTAACCGTCTTCCCAACTTCACATATCTATCTTCTTGCCGCGATGTCACAGAATCGACCCGGGTTGTTCCCAACTTTGCGCATGGGTGGTAAGAAAATATTGATCTACATTACAATGGGTTGGAACTGACCTTTCCCCAGAGGTGATCCGGGAGAAGGTCCAAGATGGACTGACTGGCGAGTCCAAGGAGATCTCCTACACTCAGTGCAAGATTGTCGGCAATGGCTCCTTCGGTGTTGTGTTTCAGACCAAGATGGCCCCGAGCGGGGAAGATGCTGCCATCAAGAGAGTCCTCCAGGACAAGCGGTTCAAGGTGGGTGCTCGACCGTCTCTGTGTGTGTTTGTGTGTCGGATCACTAACCCAGTCTCTTTAGAACCGTGAGCTGCAGATCATGCGGATTGTGCGCCATCCTAACATTGTCGAGCTCAAAGCCTTTTACTACTCCAACGGCGACAGGGTATGTTGTCTCCTGGGTGTCCCACCCGGTCGTCTTTCCGTCCCCCCGTTCCAATGGGCTGACCGTGTCCCCCCAATTTCCCCAAATAGAAAGATGAAGTTTACCTCAACCTCGTCCTCGAGTATGTCCCGGAGACCGTGTACCGCGCATCGCGTTACTTCAACAAACTCAAGACTACGATGCCCATCCTAGAGGTCAAGCTCTACATCTACCAGCTGTTCCGGTCGCTGGCCTACATCCACTCACAGGGTATCTGCCATCGTGATATCAAACCCCAGAACCTTCTCTTGGATCCCGCTACTGGAATCTTGAAGCTCTGCGATTTCGGATCCGCCAAGATTTTGATCGAAAATGAGCCCAACGTGTCATACATCTGCTCTCGCTACTACCGGGCGCCTGAATTAATCTTTGGCGCGACCAACTACACAACAAAGATTGGTACATATTCCTTTCCTGCGCATCATCTTCAAAGCTCTAACATATCTGTTTTTCTAGATGTTTGGTCGACCGGTTGTGTGATGGCAGAATTGATGCTTGGACAACCCCTCTTCCCCGGTGAATCGGGCATTGACCAACTGGTAGAAATCATCAAGGTTTTGGGCACCCCAACTCGGGAACAAATCCGCACCATGAACCCCAACTATATGGAGCACAAGTTCCCTCAAATCAAGCCCCATCCCTTCAACAAGGTATTTTTCCACCCCGTACCCAGGTCTGTAATGGTGCTGACCAAACTAGGTTTTCCGTAAGGCACCACCCGAGGCTATTGACCTCATCTCCGCTCTCCTGGAATACACCCCGACCCAACGGTTGTCCGCGGTTGAAGCGATGTGCCACCCCTTCTTCGATGAGCTCCGCGACCCAAACACCCGGCTACCTGATTCACGCCACCACAACAACCCCTCCAAGGATCTCCCCGCCCTTTTCGATTTCTCACGACATGGTAAAACATCCTCCCCGTCCCTAGAGAGAAACCCCCACTAATCAACCTTTAGAACTTTCGATTGCCCCTGATCTCAACGCCCAAATGATTCCCCCTCACGCTCGCCCAGCCCTCGAAGCTCGCGGTCTTGGCCTCGATAACTTTAAACCCCTTGCCAAGGAGGAGATGCTTGCACACCTCGACTGAGTTGACCAGTGTGTGTCCTCCGCCCTTCGCGAGGGATACGTCTGTTCGTTGTGCCGCCATCTGCACTGTGCGTGAGAAGATTCGACCTGCCAACCAAAGTTCCATCATGATCTCGAGTAAACTCTGAATTGAGAGTGCACTGCCCTGTCTTTTTTCTTTTTCTTTTTCTTTTTTTGAGGACTCGGTTTGTGTGCCTCAACCCTCGGACCTAGTGGAACTTTGGAACTGGTGAATGAGCAGGGAATGGTATGAAGTGGGAAAAGTGCATCCTTTAATGGCTGGGAAGCGGAAACTATGTTTCTTGGTGGTAAGGGCTGATGGTTTTCACGAAATGGGAGGTCATGGCCTGGAGTTTATTTTGAGGTGTCTGAGACAGCTCTTGGGAGGAAAAAGTGATACCCTTTCTGTGCACGTCTGCCTCTGGGGGTCGGAGACTGCATAGTTTCATCGGTCGAGGGGAAGAAACCCCAGACGCAGCAAGCCGATCTCAATCCCGGATGGAGGGGTGAATTTCCACAAATGCATGAGAGATCTTGAAGATTTCTTTCGATACACGTTTAGGGAGGGCCCCTTCTATGATGGTCAATCTCTCGTCTTGCAGCGCTAGAATCCCCGTTTGTTCTTCCCTTTGCGTCCTTGCTTTCTTTTTTTTTGTTCGCAATATCCTTGTATCAGATTCATCGGGCTTGGCTGGTTCCCCGGTCCTCCGACTTACCGGCCATGAGCTATATGTCGTTCCAGTTCTCAAGCAGACGGTTTTCTTTTCTTCCTTTCTTTTTTTTTCGGTAGTGATGCGTAAAGAATAAATGGGATTTGAACAGTGTAATTGTATAGTAGGTGGAATGTATTCTATTACATCCCTGGTTATATGTATACAATCGAAATTCTGTAGGGTTTACACTTTTTCCACTTTTTTCTACCGTTCAGCTATGAATTTGAGAAGGAAGAAAAAATATCTCAAAGAAAGACATCTCACAAGACATGTAGATGAACCACTAAAAAGACATGACGCCGCCTGAGCCAACTCTTTAAGTGAACTATTGTCCGAAAGGCAGGGGCACCGGGTCCGGAACTTCAATTTCCCCCGAGCTCCCCATTCACCTCAAGCTCCCAAGCTGTCACCTTTCCACTTACCCACTGTCTCTATCAAATCCAGTATTATACTGGCTTATTGACTTGGTTCCAGAACACAATGGCCGAAAACGACCGTCGAAACCAGGGCTACAGGGGTGGGCGCAAACGCCGCTACAGAGGTGAGAGAGACATGGATCTGACAAGTTTCCCGGACAACACGCTAACTTAGCTTGTGATTCTCACAGATGATGATGACTTTGATCGCCGCCCCCAAAGGCGCAGATATGAAGAGCCATTGTTCGTCCAGGTCCGACGGCAGTTGCTGACCATTGCGGAATCGGTACGGGCCTCGTTTTTTTCCGCCGCGCGCATTGCGCTCCACAAATGGTTGATATGAACTAACGCCTATGTCTCATTAATAGGCTGCTCGCAGAGCAGAAGATGATGTCCAGGGTATTGCGAAGACAGTCACGGATAACTACGATGACGAGGAAATCCGCCGTGACTTTGTTAATATCTCCCTTGATCTGTACGTGTCGGCGTACTCAATTGATCGTGGAATTTTACTAATTTGGATATGTGCAGCGTTCTCGAACAACCCATGAAAATTCCTTTTATCGCCGGTACGGTCCTGGTCGCACATAGTCTCAAGCCCGAGCTTGGATCGGAGGTATTGAGCAAGGCAGCGGAGGCCTTGCAGAAGTATATTGATATGGGCGCATGGCGTGAAGTCAAGCTTCTTATTCGCTTCTTGGGTATTCTCCAGCCGGTCTATGAGGGTGACGGCATCTTCCCTCTTCTGGAAGAGCTGTTCGCTCGTGCAGTCGATCTCCAGACTGCCTCTTCGGAAGATGTAAGTTGGGTTGTTTCCCTGTGATGATGAACCTTGTCTAACAGCTTTCCTCAGCTTCTGGGCCTTGAATTGGTGAAGATCATTCAGTTCACTATCCCTTATGTCATGCTGTCCCCCGCCTCTGGCTTCGAGGCCCAGGCTTCCGCGCTTCTGGAGAAGACCGACATTATTGCATCTACGCCGCACGCCCTCGTGGATTTGGTGAACTCGTTCAGCACCGAGGAGAACCAGGAGGCAGCTGGTCAAAGTGTTATCAGTTTGATGCAAACTCAACTTCAAGCGGAGGCCAACCAGGGCTGGGAGCTTAAGTGCCTCCCTCGTCCTTGGAAAGACGTCCGGGATGCCGAAACCGATGAGCCCAAGTCTTTCGAATCGGTGGCCAAGGTTCCTTTCCCCACAATCACTGTTCCCAACCCCGTACCAAACGGCCCGCGTCCTCTCTTCCCGGAGGTCTACCTTTCGGTGTATGCCAACCAAGAAGTAGACACCGTCCCTGCGATTACAGACATCTCCTCTTCGCTTATTCGGGACGCACTGGTTGATACTATTAACCTCCTTGACTTCAACCGTGTTGCTACAGCCAAGTTCCTGATCGATATCGACTGTTATTTCACTCCTACCACATTCGTGAAGCGTGCCACGCCTTTCGACCGAATGCGCGAGCTCATTGGAGAGGTGCAGCCGTGGAAGCCCGAGGATGTGGCAGTGGACGCAGTGTTCTCGCAGCTGTTCCAATTGCCAGCGTCTGAGCACAAACTCGTCTACTATCACTCTGTTCTCACTGAGTGCTGTAAGATTGCCCCTGCGGCAATTGCGCCCAGTTTGGGACGTGCAATCCGATTCTTGTACAACAGTCTGGAGACAATGGATTTGGAGCTCAGCAACCGTTTCCTGGATTGGTTCGCTCACCATTTGAGCAACTTCGGGTTCACATGGAAATGGAGCGAGTGGTAAGTAAAAAACGGCAGCTTCTACACGTTGTAATTAGTCATCTAACCATTCACAGGGCTGACGATCTCGATCTGCCCGCCATAGACCCAAGAATGGCGTTCATCCAAGGCGCTTTGGACAAGGAAATTCGTTTGAGCTTCGCCCAGCGCATCAAGGGAACTCTCCCCGATCCCTACCCAAAGTTGATCACACCAGGCAAAGAGAAGGATACTCCCGATTTCAAATATTCCTCCGAAAGTATGTTTACTCCATGATCAAATGGCAGCGAACAGTTACTAACTTGAATTCCCAGTGGCACCATACTCTAAAGAAGGGCAAGAACTCATGCAGCTTATTCGGAAGAAGGCTAGCGACGAAGAAATTCAGCCCGTCATCACAGCCATTGAAGACCAGGCCAAGAGTCAAGGCGTGGATGACCCCAAGATCCCCTCGACAGATGCATTCGTAACCTCACTCTGCTTCGTCGGATCCAAGTCGCTCTCTCACGTCCTTTCATGCATCGAACGCAGCAAAGATCGCCTCTTAGCCATCGGCACGGAATCTCAACGCGCTCGCTGCCAAATCATCACCTCCGTCATGGACTACTGGGTCGATCAGCCCGGTATTGCCATCAACATCATTGACAAGCTGCTTAACTACACCATCCTCAGCCCGCTCTCCGTCCTTGAATGGGCCCTCTCCGAGTCTGTCGCGGCAGGAACCATCCTCTCAAAGCCCCATGTCTTCGAGATGATCTCCGCTACTGTCGGCAAGGTCACCAACCGCATGCGCCAAATCGTCGCCGCCCGCACTCAACCTGGTCTCTATGAGCCCCAGCTCAGCATCATCGACGAGACCCTCGCCCGTGAACGTGCAGACATGCAAGCCCTCTTCAAGTACATCGAGGACTCCATCGTCTCCGTCGCTGCTGGAAGCAACGACGAGCAGATGGAGCGCGGTGATGGCAGCGGCAATCTGCCCGAGGACGCTATCATCCGCCAATGGGGCCGTCGCTGGCTCCGGGTGTTCCGGAGAAAGGCTGCCGTCGAGGAATCCTTCATTTCCGATGCCCTCGCTAACGCTACTCCCCTCGGTACCCAGGCCCCGCCTGTTTCTGGGCGGGAGGATGCTGCAGATGGAGATTTGGATATTGCCGATGCCGATGCGCAATAGAGTTGTCACATATATGAATGTCATCTCGGTCAGGTATCAGCTTACGCATGTTGCGTTCTCGCATTTGATCTCTTTGAACTGTTTCATTAAATGATTTATGTCGCGAAGAGCCTTTTCTTTTCCTTTTTTTTTTCTAGCTTTCACTCTGTATTGTATACTTTAACTCCGGGTCTCTTCGAATTAAAGCCAACAGAAATCTGAAAACTCGTTCGATTCCTTTCGAGTAATCTGCGCCTCCGAGCTAACTTGTCTTGTCTTGGGGCTTGTGGCTTCAGAATTGTAACTTGGCGCTGATTTCAATATAGTATAGGTGCCATGGTCTAGTGGTATGACGACACATTGTGGTGTTAATGTGTTAACTTGTTAACATGTTAGGTTTCCTGTGTCAGCCCCAGTTCGATTCCGGGTGGCGCCAATCTTTTTTATTGATTTTTGAATCTGTTTTCCCTCATGTCGGAGTAATATCGAGATATGTCTCTTTTATGGGGTGTTTTTTGCACGGGTTGAATACACTAGTTTAGTGCAAAATGTACCTTTTCTATGGGATCTAAAATACATTTCGAAGTATCTTTTATACATCTCGACTACATTATTCTTCTTCTATCAAATAGATATGGAGAGTTAGTATAGCTTGTAGTAGGTACATCAATTTAAAGGAACCATAGCAAGGCAATATGAAGACTATGAAAGACAACCTTGGAATTCAACATTGGAGTTCTTGAAGATAGAGGTTTGTCTTGATCGCTTCAAAGAAAGCCTCTTCCTCTAGGTCCTCTAGAGCCAGTTAACCTGTCTCCATGTTATACCTGGGGTCATCTTTCGAATCGACAAGAATTTCGCCGAAAATGCTCCCAGAGTCCCAGAGACTGTAATGAAGTGACGGGTGATTCCTCCAATATTCTGGATCGCAATGTCTTCCAATTCGCTCACGCAGGCTCAGTGAGTGGCCAAAGTACAGCGAACCCTTTTTCTGGCAAGAGGATTTATTGGATGATGAGTTGCGTGCAAGCCATTCACGCTGACGCGTCTCTTTCTTGGCCAGATGAGGATGCTGGCTGGTAGCAGTGGCATGGATGGGCAAGGGCGCGGAGGGTTCGATTTCTGGACCATATCCAGGTGTGGGTCGATATGCACGTTAACAGTACGTGTTTACTTATAACACTAAGTCACCGGGAAAACAATCGGCCCGATCATACACTAACGGCTGTTCTTGAAGTACTGAGCGAACATCCGTCTGCAACAAGTGGTCCCTTGTGACTGACGGCCTGACCTGCACGGCGTTGGCGAGCCAGGCGGGGATTACGCTGAAGCAGTTTTTGGCGTGGAATCCGGCGGTGAGTAGCGATTGTGTGACGAATTATTGGTTGGGGGAGGCGTATTGTGTTGGTGTTAGTGAATTTGAGATTCGAGTGTGGTCTACCGGCCAGGATTGTTGATTCTGTACATTAATCTGATGAGAATCAGATATAGTCCTCCGGATCCTGCTCCCTCTCTTCCACAAACTCAAAAGCTTTCCACTCCATGTTCTCCCCATCTCCGCCCACAAGATCCTCAAACGCCTTGATGACTCCGTCCTCCGGCCTCCAGTCCTCACCGACCTGCCACGTCACTTTTCCTTTCCCATCTCCAACGGCAGGCGCCTCGTATCTCACCCCCCATCGGAACACAACCGTCTCCTCCTCATACGAAGTTGGAGGCACGTCATCACTCCCTTCATACTCCTTCGCCCTCTGCTTGGAGGGCTGCCACGTAAGCCACGTAAACAGCTCGGCGTCTCGAAGGGCGGGCATCTTTTGCCGTTGCAGAGACGAGGCAAACGCCAAGAGCAAAGGGTTCATGCGTTCCGCTATGGGGCGCAGACGGAACATGTCGGGGTTGCGGAGGTCGTATATGTCCGGTGCGTCGCCCCGGTACTCTTCCTCCTCGTCAGACATCAACTCGTGCGTCTCGTCGTCGTCTTCCTGGCCGGGCGGGTAGTGCTCCTCTCTCGTGATGGCGAACCCTGTCGCGTGGGGATCTTCCCCTCGCGGGCCGGAAAAGTACCAGCTGCCGTCGGGCGCGCACGGGTGGAATTCCACGTTAAGGTGCCGCATGTGTGGCCATGACAAATCGTCGCCACCGGAAGGAAAAATATCTGGGGTGATGAGCGCGCAGACGTCTAGTTCCTCCAGGCGACTTCCCAGTTCCCGCAGGCCAAGAGACACAGGGTCCATGCCTTCAAACTCGTTGGTCGAGGACGATGACGACATGCCAACAAGATCGGGCATCTGCGCCGCTTGGTCCACCTCGTCCCAATGGGAGCTGGGCCTCCAGAACCAGAGACGGGCTTTGGTGAGCGAGGACGCCAACAAGGGCATCGCATGACGCACAGCCCGCGCGAACTCGGCGCGGTCATCGCGCCAAGGACCTGCCCAGACGCGGGAAATTATGCGCAGTGCCTTGGATGTGAAGGCAACGGGAAGGCGCTCCCACAGCCAGGGGCAGTCCAGCTCGCGGAGTTGAGGGAGGCGGGTGGCGAGTTCGAAGGGCGTGCGTAAGGAGACGGGCCGCATGTTGATTGGGTCAAAGGTGGAATCCCGGTCGGGGAGGATGCGCAGTTGAGTGACGCGGTTGAGGAGGGGCAGGCTGTCCGGGTTCTGGACGGTGAGGCGGCGAGTGTGGAAGGCGCGGTGCAAGCAGTCTAGGTGGGGTTCGAAGGACTGGTTGGAAACGCATATGACGGGCCGAAGGCATTCGTCGGGGCGGCAGAGGTGCATGTCGTCCGAGGACGGTTTGTCTGCCATGTCCTCGAGGTCGCTCAGTGCGTTGAAGAAAGCGTGCATTTGGGCTGAAAAGTGGGCGTTGACGGTCTCGAACTCGGCGGGCGGCTCCCTACACGGGAGGGGCCCGCCAGGCCGATTGAGAAGCAGCGGCATTTCCGCCTCGAGTTCGCACGCGCCAAAGACGATCTTGTCGCGTCCGGGCAGTAGGCGCGCATTGCAGGCGCGGACATTTTCGACGAGGGATTTGAGGATGGCGTCTTTGGAGGGCGGCGTGGCCACCTGAATGTGTTGGGACGCCATCGTGGACATTATCTTGGAGTGGTACTCGGTACCGTCGGCATGGCTGATTGGTGTTGTGTGAGCCTGTGATCTATGTAAAGGGAAGAATCCAAGAAAGAGCCCCGGGTGAGATCAAGCTTTGTACGCCATTTGGAAGTGATCTAAGTGGGGCTCCGGTCTTTTTTCTTGCCCAATCGCCTCCAAAAGTCCCTATTCCAAGATCGTTCAATTACCTAGGTATTGAAGTGGTCGATATATCACCATGTGTCCCGGTTGGAAATGGTCGAAAGATCCTTCTTCGGCGCCTAGATTTCTCCAGGATCGGGAGAGTCGGAAACATTAGTAACGAGCATGCCTAGGAATGGCACTTAGCAATCAGGGAAAGTACGTGGAGGCTCCGAGGCGGAGACGATGCATGGGGAGACGCTTGCTTAGAGTCAGAAGATAAACGGCATCCCCGTCGACACCAGCCTGAATGAATAAAGTCACTTTACTACGCACCAGAGTTTATCGGCTGCTCTTGGGAACTTTATTAGATAGTCCAGGCTCTGTGCACAAGTATCAAGAAAGTGAAGATCTTGAAGATGCGTATATAGAGAAAGAATCACGTGATCTATAGATATGATTGATTCCCAGATGGCTTTATGCTGTGGCGCATTGAGAATTGACCGCGTACTATAATGGGCTTAAGTACGGCTGAGCGGACGGGGTGCCCTGTTTTCCAAACCCTATGGTCGTATGTGGTTGGCAACTGGGAAGAGTAGAATATGGATATACAATAAATACCGAGTTTGGATATCCTTCGTATGAACCTTACATGCAAATTGTACTTACTCCTTGATATTTACGCTAGCGTACAGTCTCCGCTAGATACGGGATGGAATATCTGCGTCGCTTGAGGTATTTTCTCCCAAGCAGATTTGGAAGATCCCTGAACTTTGGACATTCTGTAAAACAGAGCCAGCAAAACGTAAGCCGAATACAGAGTACCACTTGGGGCAGAGAGAAGAGGGTTGAAAGCAACCTCACTGAACAAATCCTCCATCTTAGCAAGGAGCTTGGTAACTAGAGGTTCAATTTCGGCACTCTTCAAAGCCCCAAGACAGCACTTCCAGAGTACCTCTCTCACCTTGATGCGTACAGTCTTCCCTCTACATATATAATGGAATATTTGCGCAGTTTGAGTTATTTTACGCAGAAACAAAAGAAAGAGTAAAGGAGGAGCAAAGGTTGATCCGTAGTATTCGACGAGAAGGTAAGCTATCTCAATGAATCTCCGCAACCAAAAGTCTGTCTTTGGAGGCCTCTGTGGTTTAGCGGTCAAAAATCCAATTGACCATATTTTTTCAGGCAAGGTGTTGGACGGGCAATCCGTTTTTGCAAATCATTCCTGATATCGTCTTTTTCTGTTTGCGAAAGGCCAAAGCCTCAAAAGGCCATACAGCACCAGCACTCTGAAGTGCAATGCCCCATACCTTTCTTTCCCGACAGAGATCTGCGTGCGCAACATCCACACCCCCGACTACAGCATCATCTAGGAAACATGTTACGAAGGCTTTGAGTAGATAGCCATCCCCGTCTTCAGAGGGCAGAAGGAAAAGTAGATCGTCACCAACGAGGCCTCCTATGCTCTTCAATGCCTTCAATGTATTTGCGTCGGGCTGTAGAGAGTAATTTTTGCGTGTTACAGTACTGCTCAGCACCGGCGCTATTCCATGCTGCTAGTTTAGCTGGAATATTGATGGGAATCAAGTTGCCAAGTATGGTCCGACGAGCCAAACATAGAACTAATCAACAGCAGATTTCGCACTGTCCTCGTTCGATCAGCTCGTTTACGGTGGCATCCTGTATTTCTAAATATTTTTTCTGTTTTTGAATTAATAGCACATCACATCGTCACTCGGGAACCTATACTATAGTCAGGTTATAGTTCGGCTTAAAGGGCCGTAGCTTCAAAGGTTGCTTGTTTCTCCAGTCACAAGCCAAAAGTGGGTCAACTGGTAGGTGGGTGTTCGGTTCACGGTTGAGCCGAGGTTTTGAAGCACTGGCTTGGAGGAAAATATCTTGAGCCTCTGCTCAGTTTTTACTGACATGAGAAGAAGAGCTGAAACCAAGGCGATGCAAAAAACAACAGGCAAGCTTGGTCATTGTACAATACCGACCGACATGATTAATTTAAGAACGGTTGGGAATGGACAGTCTTTGGTAAAACATTGGGAATGGACAGTCTTTGGTAAAACACATGGTAAATGCGATAAATTGCAACTGGATATCTCAAAAGCACCTGTCCATATGAACCTTTCTAGCCCAATGCTTTTTACATAAAATCTTGCCACTTTGGGGAAATTAAGGAACTCATAACTCAAATCCATATTCCCAGGGTTAAAGACGTAATTTTTGATACTGTGACAGTACGAATTTTTGATCCTACTGGTGGCTACGGGTCATCGATGACCTAACGACATAGGGATTCGAACGGCTACATAGGTAATACCCGAAGTAGCTTAGCGGGAGTGTGTCATACAGATAAGCTTTTATAAACAAAAAATCCGCCATACAATTATCCCGATTTTAAGGAAGTATATATATACAAAGGGAAAAAAAGGATGGGCTCCTAATAATTAGGAACCAAAAAAGAAATGGCGCCACCCGGAATCGAACCGGGGCTAACACAGGAAATCTAATATGAAGAAACACCACAATGTGTCGTCATACCACTAGACCATGGCACCTTATTAATGAAAGAAGGGCCAGATTTAGGGTCCATGAAGCTAAACCATGCCTATGTCTCATCTTTGGCACTTATAGGTAATTAGTTGGCATGCATATCTTCTACTATAATATAAGAAAAGCAATAGTATGACATAGTCCTGTAAAAGTATAAGAGGATTCTAGTGAGAAGTTAAAGATGATTTATAAATGGAGCCCTAGGTAGGTAGTGTAGAGGGCTATTAATAAGCGTTTAGTAATAGATAACATTTAGTTATAGGTCTGGGTGATCTATACCTCCATAGGCCCACCGCACTGGTCTAGAAATCTTTAACAAGTACGTGCATAGGTATGAATACCCCATAGTTGAGGTTTAGCTTAATCAATGCTAAATTTGGGCTTCCTTCCATCAAATAAGGTGCCATGGTCTAGTGGTATGACGACACATTGTGGTGTTTCTTCATATTAGATTTCCTGTGTTAGCCCCGGTTCGATTCCGGGTGGCGCCATTTCTTTTTTGGTTTCTAACTATTAGGAGTCCATCCTTTTTCCCCTTACCTATCTATCTATCTATCTATATTAATTATATATAACTCTAGTTATTAATAAGCATCGAGACATTTTTTGTTTCTTAAACTTATATTATATAGTAAAGTCTGACCGCTCTAACACAAATAGTACTAATCATGTATCAGCCTCAAACTACATAGAATAGGTGCCATGGTCTAGTGGTATGACGACACATTGTGGTGTTAATGTGTTAACTTGTTAACATGTTAGGTTTCCTGTGTCAGCCCCAGTTCGATTCCGGGTGGCGCCATTTCTTTTTGTTGTCAATATTTTTGATTAGTACATTAGGATCTCTTTTTGTTTCTAAAGAGCAAAATCCCAAGTTGCCGGGCACGAGGGAAGGAAGGCGGTAGCAGAATAGCACTGTATAGCAATCCGACTAAGTTGTACAGAACTATAAAAAAAAAAGCAAAGAAACCAAGATCCTGTTCAACCGTACAACCTAGCACGGGGATATCCCAATTCCAAAATACATATGGAAAGTCCTCATGAATCGTATACACCTTGATAAACCCTAAAGGAAAAGAGTAAAGGAGAAATAAGTGTGAAAAGACCAAGTGGGATTTGGATCCCCTTCCTGCCTAGAAGAAAATGAAATAGAATAGAAGAAATTAACGATAAGAATCACAGGGGAATCAAGAAAAAAAGAGGGGATATCACAAAGGGGTGTGCAGACAAATACAAAGCAATATAAAAATAAGAAAAGGCCCGAAACCAAACCCAATCAAGGACCGTGACCGTGACCGTGACCGTGACCGTGACCATGACCATGACCATGACCATGTCCATGAAGATGATCCCTGCGATCAATATAATAAGGCTCCCCATCATCACCATCACTGCTAGAAGTATTATAAACGGAGAAACCATCCTCAAAGCTTCCACGACGCATCTGCACCTGCATCTGCATTTTCGAAGCACCCTCTTCAGACTCAACAGACTGTATTCGATCCATAGAGTCACAGCTACTCTGTCCATCGGACCGTTTTGTCGTCGAGATCCGCCGGTCCTTACCACGGCCCTTGATGCCTTTGTTGCTGTTTTTGTATAGCCCGGCGAAATATATCCACAGTTCGCGGTCTGCGAGGTTCATGTTCATCGGTCCGTTCTCGCCCATTTGTGAGAAGCGGACTGTTAGATTGTGGAGTGTTGCTGCGTGGAATTTGTTCTGGTGGGACTGTTTTTGGGGGAGGGTTGGTTAGCTTTTGTTTAAAGAGGATATTGTATGGGAATGATGCTGACATAGAGGGGATAATGGGGTGGCCAAAAACTTACCTTGAGGTTGCCTAACTGGGTAAACTGTTTGCCGCATTCATCTAGACGGCAGTCGAACCGTTTAGACTGGTCATGGGTGAGCTTGTGAGCGCGGACGTTGCCTCGCTGGGCGAATCGCTTATGACAGATTTCACATTGGAAGGGCTTTTCGCCCGTGTGTCGTCGCTGATGGGTCTAGTTTGAGAAACGTAAGTCAGTGTCTGCCTCGTGTGTCGTAATCACATAGTGCGGCAGCTGGAGGGGGTGTTGTGCTTACCTTGAGGTTGCCTTGTTGCGAGAAACGTTGCCCGCATGAGGGCTCCTTGCATATCTGCCACATCCGAAAATGATTAGTTGCTGATCCTACCAAATCTTGTGTAGGAATATGCCATGTACTCACAAATGGCTTGTCACCTGTGTGTGCCCTAATGTGGATGTCCAAGTGTGTTTTCTGCGCGAAGCTTTTGCCACAGCCTGGGAGGTTGCAATTGTACTTGCGCTTCTTGCCTGTGCGCGATAGCTGGCCTTCGTTGGCATGGTAGCAGCGCGGTGGTGTGGGTGAGGCAGTCGGGTAGGATACGGGATAGGCCTGTGGTGTGGGTGGGGCTAGATGTTGGAGTGGTGGCAGCGATTGCTGGGTCGGTGAAGAAGCATGTTTCGCCTGGATTGCCTTCATCAGGACATCCACGTTGGTTGAGAAGGCGATGTCAGCGGAAGTTTGCTTCTCGTCTGTTGCCCCGACTGGTGAACTGTGGCCTCCAGTTGAAAGCTGCACCCGTGGACCATGGTCAGGAGTAGACTTGACTGTCTGGCTGATGGCATTCTTTGCCGGAGGAATCTCTGGAATAGACTGCAACGGTTGTTCCGTTGTGAGACGCAGTGGTTGCGGCGGTATCGGGTGCTGACTAGGGACAAAGTATTGCTGGTAGGCATTCGGATGTGCATGTGTGTGACCCACGGAATGGGCGAAGCTGTAAGGCAAGCTACTCGGGGTCTGGTAAGGCAACGAGTATGGTGTTGTTTGGTGTGAATAGAAGGGAAAGTTCTGGTTCGGGGTCGAGTCCATCGGGCGTCTGTGTGCAAACGGAGCCACAGCATGGCCGGGGAACTCGTAAGAGACGGGCTCTGCAGTCTCCATCTTTCACTGTTCGTGTGGTCTTCCTCTCAGTATCAGAAAAGCAAGGATACCTTCTCCCTGCGGATCTCCCACGAGATACCAATGTAGCTCAATGTATACTGGTCCTCAGGATGCGCTAGGGTGGGTTTTTCCTGTGTAGTCTTTGACTAAGTTCTGAAACTCAATCCCCGGTGATATTTGGGTTCTGGCTGGTAACGAGTTGCTTTTCAAGAAAGCAAGGATAGGGACAATAGACAAACAGGCTGGCCAAAGCGCAATCAGTCTATAGATCTGGGTCTATATACGAGGGGAAATGAAATAGCAAATATATGCAGGTCATGCCGTGAAGAGGAATATAATGATTGACAACTAGCGATGATCTTCCGCATCGACCGTGGCGCCTCCCGATCTAGATATACCAGGGCCCCAATGCAATGGCGGGGACAACAGGGGGAAGGGAGTCAGCCGGTGAGAAGAGAGTCGAAAAGCCCCATTTTGATCGTCTGTATAACGTTTGGGGAAATGGTAATTTTTTTTAAAAAAAAGGGGGGAAGAAAAGGCAGTTCAAGAGAGGATACATGCAATGCGCACTGTACAGTGTTTGATTCGATCTCCGTAGGCCGGTGATCCTAGGTGATTGAGGCGACCTGACTCCACCGGGAAATAAAAAAAAAAATCAAATCAATCGGGGACGAACTGGGGTTCCTGGGGTTCCTGGAACCCGAAAAGGCCCTGGAGCCCCCGAAGCACTGGTGCATTGCATGGTCCATGAGATGCATGGTTTGCTTTGGACGCATCCATTTTCTGTACCACGAGGAATAGTAATTCTCATTAGTGGTAATGTATTTGGACACATTCGGTGTGAAAATGTGTGTCAGTCACACGAAAAATATACTCGTAGCCGCGACTGGCGACGAAAGCCTTCTCAGACTCCTTATAGTTCCCATACTTCTCCCATAGTCTGCACTTCCTGTGACTGATATTGTTGAAGTGACTGACATCTGTCAGACTCAATCTCCCCCCCCCCAAAAAGAAAGGAAACACGCAAACTCATCGTGCTGTGCATCTTTCCCCTCGAGGAGACGGGCCGGGCCTTCAAATCGCGGAATTCTCAAGTGGACCGTGATCGACCTGCAGTCGACATGTAGATTATTCAGTCGATCTCGGAGTCAGCAATCGCTCAATGGCCAGCTGGGCCGTAATTACGAGTCCCAGGATGCGCCATCCCGATAGTCGCCAATAGTGTCCGATCTCAGCCCATCGAATATCCCAGTTAGCCGCCCATGGCCCTAGAAAATTCTGTCCGGTGATCTGAGTCTCCTTGGAGAGCCAATCAAATTGTTCCTCCAGCCAGTGCGATCTGTCTCTCTCTCTCTCTCTCTCTCTCTCTTTTGGGGCAAGTGGGTGTCCAGGTGGGAGTCGATTTTGGCCCCCGTAGAAGGAGTCAGCACGGGCTTTTGGTCTAGTCTCGATGTTTTTTGCCCCCTTAGACTGCACCAAACGGCTTGGCTCATGGGTCACGTCGATCGTAACCACTCGTGGTCTTAGCTCCATACTGGGGGACGATCCGAAAAGTGACAGCCATGGCAATCTGACACGAGTGGTAACCCTGCACGACCTGCGTCGAGGTGAGGTATCGAGACTTGATAATGGTTCCTGCAGGGATGCGACTAGTCTCCATGAACTACTTCCTGAATGGGCGAAGGCACCTAAATCTGCATACACGCCGCGTTAAACATGTTTTGATGAAAATTGGATCAGCATGTACATTTCCATAGGAAGATCTGAGGTGTATTTTACCAATCTTTCCATTAAATAATATTCAACCCAAGAGTATTCAAAGTATTCAAAGTTTTTCGGAGTCAAAGAGTATTCGGAGGCTCTGTGGTAATTCAGACGGACAGGGATGGTGTTGTTGGGAAATTCAGCTCGTTCCAGAATGTGTGTCCGTGTGACCTTTTACGTCTACAACATAATATACAGCTGTTGTAGTTATATACCAGGTAGTATAGAGAATGGCAATTTTGGAATTGAAAAAAAGGTGTTCACGTATACACCAAGGTGTATAGAGTAAAAAATAGAAACAAATTCAGCATAAATAAAGCCCATAACCAAAGCAAAAACATCATACGCCCATAGGATCAACCCTTTCATCGTCCAGTGTATGCCGAGTATCTAGAAAGGAGTCAGCTTATGATCTGAAATACAGTCAGGGAAAATACTTACCTCCAGATTCGTGCACGCATGTCTCCACTGCCCGTCGCGAACAGGTTGCCAGTAGGACTGGGCGCAACCGAGATGACTATTTGGAGTTAGTTAAGAGATAAATAATGCATGCAAAGGTTAAAACTCACCAGAGTTCTTGTGGCCTTGAAGCATCATCTGGGCATTTCCAGTCACTGGATCCCAGAACTGAACACCGCGGTCCTTGGAACCACTCATCACCCAGGCACCATCGGGTGTCAGGCAAACACTGAGGACAAAGTCCTAAATTGTAGTCAAAAGTTAGCTTCTGCCCGTCTCCCAACGTACTCTTAGATCTTACCTTGTGGCCCTCGAATGTACGAATACACTTGCCACCCTTGATGGCACTGTGAGGGTGCATGCCTCGGGGGACAGTAAGCTCCCAGAGCTTGATAGTCTTGTCCAGACTGCCACTGACAAGGTCGCGGCCGTTGGGCGCGAACGCGACCGAGTAGACACTGTCCTTGTGGCCATCTGGGTTCTCCAGACGCTCCACCAGGTATCCAGTTGTCGTGTCCCAGACGCGCACGCTCTTGTCCAACGAACCTGCAGCCACGTAACGGCCATCCGGAGACATAGCCACAGTAGTGACACCATCCTCAATGCTAAGGGTGTAGACAAGCTTGCCATCGAGAATATCCCAAAGGCGCACGGTCTTGTCTCCACTGCCAGAGGCGATGAATCGACCGTTGCCAGCAAAGTCCAAAGAGTAGATATCCTGCTCGTGTCCACTGAAGATGTGCTTGATCGTGCGCTGGTTGATATCCCAAACCTAGAACCAATCGCATTAAGTCAGTGATCTTCCCATATGCTGCTGATCCCATATAATCCGAAAACTTACCCGAATCTGCTTATCCTCAGCACCAGTCGCAAGATACTTTCCATCCGGACTGAAGCAAACACTGCGAATGTACAAGTCACCGTCCTTATCGACATTCTCGTCCTGAAGAGTGGCCACGTTCTGACCGGTGGTCACGTCGAAGATTTGAGCCGAGCGGTTGCAGCCTGTAGCCAAGTACTTTCCATCACGGCTGAAGCGCACACAGCAAACAACGCTATCGTGATTCAAGTGGTGCACCAGCTCCACATCGAGAACACGCTGGACCTCAGGGTTGAACACGGCGTACCAATCGGAACCCTCACGCTTCTGCGACGGAGGCAAATCATCGGGGTTCCAGTTTGCCAGCATGTTTCCTGGGCGTTCGGCGGTGCGGCCGAGAGGGGGGTTCGGAGGAGTCGGGCGAGGGATCTGAGGGGATGCACGAGGGTCCGGGTAGGCGATGTGCGTTTGCTGGGGGGTACCTGGGCCTGGGGGAACGCGGCCACGGCCCTTACCAGGGCCCGGGGATGCAGTAGGAGGCGGAGGAGGAGGCCCATAGCCTGGGAGATGAACGATCCAAAGAGTCAGCGGACTGGGTGACCATTTTCATAAACACAACGACATACCGTTCACAGCAGCGCCAGCCGGATAGCCTCCAAAGGAGCTCTGCTGGGGTTGCGGTGCGCCAGGCTGGGCGACCGAAGCAGGCTGTTGAAGAGGATGCTGGGGAGGCTGCTGATCCTGGGGGAGGGAAGGGGCAAGACCGGGGCCACTACCTGGTGGGTTGGTCATGATACCGCCAAACAGATTGCTGGGGCCGTGGCCCAAGGCAGGCGGAGGAGCCTGGGAAGGAGCTGTATGAGCCGCAGCGGGTCCGCCGATGTGGGAAGGGATGGTTTGCACGCCGCGTGACTCGAGTTCGTGTCGCAGCATTCGAATTTCAGCTTCGTAGCTAAAAAAGAAGAAGATACGACGTCAGAGAGGAGTGTTCGAGCTTTCGAGGTAAGGGACGAACTCTTGCTTGATCTTGATCTGCGCCTGTTCCAGCTGATAGACCTTCTGACGGATCATCTCCATCTCCTGGAGTTGACCAGTCACTGCATGATCTGTCAGTTAGATAACATTTCAGCGAATGTCGGAAACCCGTGGAGCTGCAGCCATTGGGGGAATGAGCTGACAGCTGTATAAAACGATTGGACAGGGGGAGGGGAAGCTCTGAGGCGCAAGTGGCCCGAGCATAGGGGAGAGGTAACACAATATGTTGGAAGGGATACATACACTGATGTTCAAATTCACCGGTGTTTCGCGACTGGCTCTCAAACTCCTGGCGCAGTTGATCCAGCAACTCCGTCAGACGGGAGTTGGGAGCGGGTACCATCCCGCGATGAGCGTTGTACATGTTGGGATATTTTTTTCCTTGTTTTTCACAAATCACAGAAGGACAAAACGGATGTTCGGATGGCAGCTCTAGGTCAGCGAATGGGATCGCAACCAAGGTTTTGACCTGGACTCAATGATCTTGATCACTGAGGCTTCAATGCTTGGTGGATAGCACCGCGCAGCTAGCCACAGCGATGGTGGGCGGTACAGTATAAGCTGGGGGATGAGAATGGGGGTGTAGCGGTAAGAGGGGTGGAAGAGGCTGGCAGATGACACTTTAAAGCGGGAAGGTTTGAGTTTGGGGGGAAGGGCGGCAGTGGTTTGACGCGAGAAGCGAGTTCATAGGCGAGAAGCGCGGGTACACTATTTTTTTAATCTTGCACATAATACTTTGTATAACGTATAATAAAGAAAGAAAATGTTCAGGCGATTAGATGAGTACTGTATATACTCTATACATATATGAGACTAGAAGGATATAGGATTCTAGTTAAAAGTCCAAAAGTACTTTGTGAATGCGTATATTGGAGTACATGGATGGACCCAGATCGAGAGGGTTCAAATGTTCATATGAAACCTGTATTTTGTATTCCGGCTGAAGATACCCGAAATACAAAGGAATACTTGGATCTACACCCGCAAGTGCGGGCAGTGGAGGTACCTCTGAGTACGGGAAGGGAAGTGGAACTGGCTCGTGCAGTACCAATGTGGTACAATTACTTGTCATGTACTTTTTGTCATCGCCTGACCTATAAGGCTAAGAGCCACAGCATGGCGCAGGCACCAAGGCATCAACTGTGGCAACCAGGGGTATCGGTGTTCTTTTCTTCTTTTTTAAGCTTCTATCTCTTTTTTTACTCTATAGACCATAAGAGGTTATATGAAGTGATAAAAAAAGAACAAAATTGTACTTTCATATATAACACTATCCATTCATAAAATAACTATATCCCGCATCATACCATCCGCCCCTGGATGAATTGGCTTATTAAGAGGTGGCATCGCAACGGCTGTGGCGGTTCCGCGTTGGTGTGACTATTTTGTTATTCGCCGTGGATCTCCTTTTTTTTGGTTCCTTCAAATACCTCTCAATTCCTCTTCCCTTCCACCCCTCCACTCTATCTGTGCCCTCAATCATGGATATCATTCTCGAATTATGGGACACCTTTATTGGTGATCGCCTCTATTCGGCAGTCCTCCCCGCCTCGCTCTCTTCGTCCATCTCGCTGCCGGCCTTCGTCAATGCGGCCGCGAACACTTCAATGGCCCTTTTTGGACCGGAGCCTTATGTCTATGAACAGGCTACACAGATGATCTATCTGGAGCCCTCGAAATACGCATATCTGAGTGCTTGGCCCAGGAACAACATCTACCGTCAATTTACAAGCTTTTTCCTGATTACTTGGTAATGCGCCAATCCCTTCATTTCTTATCGTCACTTTTCCGCAACACAAGAACTAACAATCAATTAGGCTGTTTGGTCTGCTCGTCTACTTCTTGGTCGCATCGCTTTCGTTCATCTTTATCTGGGACAAGACAACCTACAACCACCCCAAATTCCTCAAGAATCAGATTGGTATGGAGATCAGACAGGCCATGTCCGCAATGCCTCCAATGTCCCTCTTGACAGCACCTTTCTTCGTTCTTGAAGTCCGCGGATACGCCAAACTCTACGACACCACCGCCGATGAGCCCTTCCCGTACTACAGCCTCATCCAAATTCCCTTCTTTATCTGCTTTACCGATTTCTTCATCTACTGGATCCACCGTGGTCTGCACCACCCCCGCGTCTACAAGACCCTACACAAGCCTCACCACAAGTGGATCATGCCCAGCCCTTATGCCTCGCACGCCTTCCACCCACTCGATGGCTGGTCCCAGAGTGTCCCATACCACGTCTTCCCCTTCATCTTCCCTCTGCAGAAGTTCGCTTACGTCTTCCTGTTCGGTTTCATCAACCTCTGGACCGTCTTCATTCATGACGGAGAGTACGTTGCCAACAGTCCTATTGTGAACGGTGCTGCCTGCCACACCATGCACCACCTGTACTTCAACTACAACTACGGACAGTTCACCACTTTGTGGGACCGTCTGGGTGGCAGCTACCGCAAGCCCAACGAGGAGCTTTTCCGCAGAGAGACGAAGATGGGAGACAAGGAGTGGAAGCGACAGGCCAAGGAGATGGAGTCGATCCTCAAGGATGTCGAGGGCGAAGACGATCGCAGCTACACTTCCGACAAGAAGAACCTTTAAAATGACCCGTGGACGACTACATCACGTTCTTCACGACTTCACAATGCTTGCTTGGTTCTAGACTGCAGGGACCAATCCGGGCCCATCATAGACTCCGATAGACGGGCTGTCAGCGCTTTCTTGGCCTGAGTTTTGGGTTTGGGCTTTTGCATCCCTGTTGTTCCCCGTGCCATTTTTTACACTAATTCAAGTACATTAATTCGCTCTGTGCATCTCTTATTTGTTTTAATACTTCAAAAACTGACCACCAGCGCTCTGCCTTGTTGGTGATCTACTCCATTCTGTACATAATGTTCTGTTCTTCTTTTTTCTATGGGCGGTCCAAATGCACTTGGTTGGTCTTTCTACACATTTTTCTTTAATGCGTTGGCAAGTTCAAGTGGTCTTAAGGCCGAAAATGAATGCATATGTATGATACTTTCGAATCTATGAAACCACAGATACCAAACTAGTATAAATTTATCCATAAGATTGAAATTAATATTAAGAGCCACCAGCTTTTTTTTTGTTTCCATCAACTACCCCAGCCCCGAGAGCGATGGACACCTTGTGTACGCTACTGGAGAGTCTGTATGATGACAGCCCGCGATCCGTCAGTCACATGAAACCCATTATCAGCCAAATCCTTCTCTCGACTCGGCCAGACCTCCGCACTAAACTTCCCAGATTCCGCCGAAGCAAGTCGCTTGTGAAGAGCAACAACTCGATTAGCCTGGCTAGAATCCCCACATTCCAGCACCGTAAGCTTAGCCTTCAACCTGAATGCCAGAGTGAGAATGCGGTGATAGAAGATATCCTCAGGCATACAGTCTTCTATCCTGGAACACGAGTATGGAGGTACAAGTGCTAGCTTGGGCTCGAAGCGCCGTACACTGCGTGCAGTGGTGCCGTTGCGGAACTCTGTTTGAGATATGTAGGGCGGGTTGGAGATTAATAGATCACATCCACTTTCTTGGTCGGGTGGTAATGTGTCCAATGCTCCAAAATTTTGGAACTGGGCTTCCAGTATTGACTCAATGGACGGTACTGAATTGTCATTGCCATTCCCGAGGACATCGGCGCGGCGGAAGCGGATGTCTGTGCCTGCGCTGGATGCCAATTGGCCCAGTTGCAGATTATGCTCGAGGTTATCCTGGGCGAGGCTCAATGCTGTAGGACTGATGTCCACTCCTGTTATCTCCAGCTGCTGGAAATGGGGAGCAAGTAATGCGTGCAGAAGAAGTGGTATGCAACCTGTGCCTGTGCAAAGATCAATGACGCGCAAGGGTCTCGCCTTGTTGGGAGCCTTGGACGCGTCTTTACGGTCCAGAGCTATTTCACGGACTAATTTGGCCGCTTGATATGTATATGATTCAGTTTCTGGCCTGTGAAAGGTTGTCAGCGAGAAATTTCGCTCTTTTAGAAAGTCGATATACAGACCTTGGGATCAAAACGCCTCTTCGGCAAAGAATCTCCAAGTCGCCAAACGGCTGATCTCCAAGGATATATTGGAGAGGATATCCTCTAGATCGCATCTGGCACATAGATCTCAATCGGCTCCTCCATCCCACCTTGGATGAAAGAGACTGGCTATCGCGAACTGCCCGCTCACGTAGCCAGCGAAGTTCATTGCGAGCAGAATCGATCGTGCGACATTCCTTGAGAAGTATAGGCAGAAGATGATTTTCCCGTTGGGCTTTTATGATGACAGAAAAGGGGATTCGGGGCATTATGGGAATTCGAGGGGTGGTCGGTCGAGGAACTTTGGTGCCAAGGAAATTCCACCTGTTGATGCCAAGATACAAATCATATACATCTAGCAAAGAGGCAATATATTTTTCAGTCTTATTGTTTACGTGGGAAATGAAGGGACATTAGATAGTTGTTTCAATTACCCCAGGGTAGGAGAAAATATCATCGTCCACTGCTAAAGCCCAATCGCGGTGGGTATACAAGATTTTTTTTTCCATAATCTCATCCCAGTTGAGATCATTGTCGTCCTTGCCTACACAGAAGCCCTAGGTGGGTTCCACCTGGCGTGGTTTTTCTTCAATCTGGAGCTTCTCTACAAAGTCCTTGTAGACACTTCTCTCGTCCATCATATTCTGTGGGGCATGGAGAAGCTGCGCTGCATCGGACTGAGAGACACGACCCAATCTCTAAAGCAGGTCAGACACCATACCAGGGCTACCCTCGACAGTGATATCGTAAGTATCAGAGACTATGTTCACTTACAAGTTAGCATAGACCCTTTGAATACTGACGATATTCAGAAGGAATGGGAAGGGACCAGATTGTGTAGATTGGAAACGTTCACGTACTGGACTTGACGGAGGAGGCAGGGCTAGAGGCCTCCACAGAGAAAGTAGCAGCGGGAGGTAAAGGAGGAAGGTGAGAAAGAGGCTGGCTAGTATGTATACATGTATAGGCTTGGATTTTCGCACAGAGTGGAAGTGTTTTTTTCTCCATTTTGCTTCGATGCGATATCAGAGGTTTGCGCAGTCAGAACCAACCCCTTAGTTGTAATGATCAGGCTTGACTCGCTGTCTCCCTGCCTCTATGGCTTTCACGCATCAGCTAGGCTACAGTCGCCGCTATTCTTGCCAGAGCTCGGGGTGCTTCACCCGGTCTCGACATACTTCGGTGATTGCAAATATGTCGCTTGTTCCAATTTTGTCCAGGTATCCACCCACCCGTGCGACCATCTAGTTCTCGCCGAATATCACTTTGCCATGCGGAGAACGAGTGAAGACCATCGGCACTACACATTGGGGATCGGAAGTGTAAGAGCTTTCAGGTATTGCGGTAACCTTCGTGGATGCAGCAAATGGGATATCGTTATCGGCAGCCATTGTTAGTCTTCGAATGTTGATATCGAAGGGTGTTCTGAAAGTGGAGAGGATTCGGTGTGTATGGGAGTGGAATGGGTGATGGGATGAGGATTGATATTGATTGGGGAGGTGGGAAAATGGGAAGGAGACCTGGAGGTAGGAAAGAACTGAGAAATAAAAACACTCCCGAGCGTAACCCAAGTCAAGAAAGACACTTGAATTCGATTAAGATTTATGTAATGAAACGCCATATAGATCCTATTAACTAATACTAGATGGGTTGATCTCTTCTGGTAGACACATATATAGCCTGTCATGTTTGACCAGTCATATGTGTAGACAACTTTCTACTCTACATGTACACTGCTATATTTGGATCAAGCATTGAATAATTCAGATGCCGTACGTTTCATAACACATAACTAGAGGATTAGGAGTATGACAGAAAAGAAATCTAGGTATCTTCCCAGACTCCAAATACACCACAGGATGCAAGATATATACATAAAAAGAAAAGTATGTGATCATCCAACGGCCTCACAGAACCAACATAGCTCCAACTCCGGCAAGGCCGACAGCCAGGTGTTTTGGCATACCTGTCACCCTGGGAAGGGCCATATTCCCTGTAGCAGTGGCAGTAGCCGAGATGCCGGTGGAGCCATGCGGACCTCCAATGCGAGCAGCGGCGCCACCAACTGGCGCGGTCGTCACTGGGTTCGAGACTTCACTCGCACCGGGGACGGAATCACTGCCAGTCCCAATCTCCAAGATATCACTCTCGGTGACGTTGAATCTGGTGTTGGCGAGGGAGATTTCATTATTGGCGAGATCATACACCACGTACGCACTGCGGAGGAAGGTATCTCCCAGGACTGCCGTGCTGCCTCCCGCGGGTACGATACCGAAAACGCAGGCTCGCTTGCCGTTCTTGAAATACAGATCGCCAACATCGATAATCATCTCGTCGATGCCCACGTCGATCGTCGGGGATGAGAAAGTGTAACTGATGGTGATTTCCTGCTCTGCTATGCTGCATTCAACATAGGCAATACCGCTGTCCGCCTCATAAGAAACTCCGAGATCGTCGTAGATTTTCTGAACAAGGGCGTCTGGAAGGTATGAGAGAGAGCTTCCCGAATCCAGTAACACGCCCACAGGAATGGAACTCGAAGAAAGGGCTATCTCGCTGGATGAATTGGTGATGGAAACGTCAGTGAGCGCAATGATGAACTCCGCATACTGTCCCTGGAGCTTCTGGATGGGAACTGTCTGCAGGGTGCCGTGGTATTTCTTCGTGTTGACTCCACCAAACAAAATCGAGCCTGTGCTCGCTTCCAGGTCGTTCAGCCAGAGACTGTAGGCATTTGATTGGATTATTCCTTTATTGACCATTGCCTTGGGCAAGTTGGCATAAGGCGCGTCTCCATTTCTGCCAACCTGAACTTCATTCGCAGGATATCCTATGCCCAGGACACCCTCTGTACACAAATATTCATGTCAGCTCTATAATAATTGGCGTTATATCTATCGCGAATCACTCACCCGGAGAACCAGACGAAAACCCAATGCCGAATTGGAAGTCTTTGATAGTTGTGCCTCCGATGGTAAGAGTGTCGGAACCATAGTCTCCGACGGCGCTAGATCCATCGGCATAGCTAATATTGAAATCAGAGTTCACAAATGAATATGAAGAGGAAGCACTCGAGTTGAAAGTACCCGATTGGGCACAGGCTGCTTTGGTTGATTCACAGAGAGTAGAATTTGGCGTGTTGCACCACAGATCACTACTTCCAGTGTCGAGAACCAAGCGTAAACTCTGCTTCGGGGTACCCAGCGTGACACTGCAGAAATATAAAGTCTCCTAGTCAGAAACATTAGCATCAAAGTGATGATGTTTCTAAATATATGCGTACCTCGTTGTCTAATGCTTGACTGACTGTATCGGCACGTTTCCTCCTTGCTTGATCTCTAGCGACGGGGTCGAGAACATCCTTTCGTTGAATATCCATTTGAACCACTGCGGGATTATCTCTTCGATGAAGACTTATACCCCAGACTGGCAGTACTAGGCCAGTGACCAATAAGATCCATGCATTTTTCATAGCGCCGATCGTCCTCGAATTCGGCCGAAATGTGAGAGATCGACAATATATTCGTTGAACTGTTTGATAGATGTTGTCCCAAGAGGCTGAGTAGTGACTTGGAGCAAGTTAGACAAAGATAAAGAGAAAAAAGAAAATTGGGGCAGTGATATCTAGGATCTAGATGTGTCAATGAGTTATTCGGTCCAGCCGGCTAGGCAGGACCACTTTATGTCTTTTACTCTGCCTTGATAAATTTACTACGGGTTAAGGCGGAATCTTCATGTGCTGTCGTCACCAAACATAAACCCGTACAACCTATAAGCGCAATCCACCACTTTACCTAATATATTAGTCCATAATCTTCGTCTTTGATTCATATTCAATCTTAGAACAAAATAGAATTATACAAGTTGGAAATCCTTAGCATACGTAGGCTACATACGTAGTGGATGATGACGCGGATGGCTCCACTTCAGCCCACTTTGGGCTTCGGAGTCTATACATATCTGACTCGTATACTTATATTTTAAGGTGTACATCTTACTATACAAATCATTCACTACTTTACTATTTTACAATCCAGACATCCTACTTGCCACTCACAGACCCATCGCATCCCGAATCTGCCGCATGGTCTCCCGACTGTTGGCCCGGGCTGCTTCGGCTCCATCCTCAGCCACTGACTCCAGGTACCCCGTCTTATCCTCCATGATCGTGATATAACGATCCCGGATCTCCTGCAAATGATATGCAATCCTGTCTGCAACATGCTCCTTGAGCGAGCGGAGACTTGCGGTGTGGAAATCAACCGCAATCTCTTGGCATGATACACCTTCCAGGTGACTTAGGATCTCGATAAGATTAGACACGCCAGGTCGAGAGATCGGGTCGTAGGTAATGTTTGCTTCCGAGTCTGTTAGGGCTACCTTGACTTTCTTGCGGATTTCGGCCGGTGAGTCGGTAAGGATAATCCGGGATTTCTCATCGGCGTGCGATTTAGACATCTTTGAGGTGGGTTCCTTAAGGGACATTACTCGTTTGGCAGGGGCTAGTCAAGTTAGTGTATGGTCTGAATCATTATGTTCCTTCTGGCACAGGCAAGCTGTTATCTTACATATCAATGCCTCTGGGATGGGGAAGATAGGCCCGTAGAGGTGGTTGAAGCTGTTCGCGGTATATCTGGAAAACTCTAGGTGCTGTCTTTGGTCTTCTCCAACGGGGACATGGGTAGCTCTGGTGATCATTAGTAAAGATCGCGTTAATATAGATGAGCAACATACCTGTGCACAAGGATATCAGCAGCTTGTAGTACTGGATAGGAGAAAAGGCCAAGTCGAAGTTGTGCCCGTGCTGTAGAGTCATCAAGTGTGGCATCGTCTGGTAGTTGCAGTTTACTCTGGAGGGTGTCAATAGAATGGCTTTCGTATATAAAAATTATAGGGCCGCTCACCTTCCACTGTGTCATGCGCGACAGATACCCCATGGAAGCTACCGTGCTGAGAATCCACATCAACTCAGTATGTGCTGGCACCTGATGAATGTCAATATAAGGTCTCCAATGTGTTTAGCAGCCGACAGGTATAAGACGGAACCTACACCGGACTGGTAGAATATCGTAGAGCGCTTAGGGTCCAGGCCCACAGCAAGCAACGTCGCAAAGGCCTCCTTCCTCCATCTCTTCAATTGGGCTGGGTCTTGCGGTACTGTCAAGGCATGTAGATCAACAATAGAGAAAAATAGCTTGGTTCCTTCGGCTGCAGTATCCTGGAGCTTCACCCATTGATGTAAAGCTCCTAGATAATTGCCCAAATGAGGCACGCCAGTGGGCTGAATCCCGGAAAATATAATAGGCTCATGTGCTGGTGGTGTGGTGTTTGAGCTGTTCCATCGATGGCATCTCCTTGGGAGAAGGGAGAGCCCGCTTGGACGGATCTGGAGATGTTTCGCACACAATGACCCCAGCGAGGCAAATTCACGTCGCATCGCGTTGGTAGACATCTCCAACAAACGCTCGATCGATGTGAGAAGGAATTTTTTTTTATGTGCAATCACTTCGTACTGCCGTAGTCCCTAATGACCCCGAAAAACGCGAAACGCGATATGTATCACGTGATTGACATCGTACAATGTGTCGGCACAAGATGGTAATGCCCAGATGGGCATCATTGTCTACACCTATAGGCTAATTTCACATATTGCAAATAATTTCGGAGCACGTCTATCGGGGACCCGGTTGTGGCGAGCAACCTCGTTCAGTATACATAAGCTTCCTTTCATCTGGGCTTAAATGAGAATAGTAAAACAGTAAAATACATATGGCCTAGATCAAAAAGGCTTTTGAATATAATGAAGACAGCGCCTGCAGCAAAGACACCAAGTCCGGATGTTCACGGGTATACAATTTCAGCAGTAGATCGCCATTCCATCTATAAACCCTTGCGCTCTCCGAATCGCTCACTGTTCAAAGTATCGAATATCGTGCCGGGGGCCGAGTTGTCCTTCCGCTGACCGAATTGCGCAAGCTCGGGGCGGAGGGCCTCTTCCACCTCGGCGACAGAAGCGTCCATAGCCTTACCAGCATCTGTTATAGAATCGATGGTTAGTACCTTGACCAATAAAGACGGCCATGCAGACGAAAAAAAGGAGAAAAATAGTGTAACCATACCGAGACTATCGTGTTCCCAGATATTTGCCTTCATACCGACTCCGTAAAACGCGTGCTTTCGGAGGAATGCAAGCCACGTCTGCACCGCTTGCGGGTTTCCATCCTTGATCTGAACCAGTCGGCGGAGGGTGATACGTTCAAAGTTCTCCTGGCTCTTCTTGTGCACGAAGTTGCTTCGGGGGACGGTCCAGCGTTCAACGATGCGGGGGAGAGGCACAGGCCCGGACACGGGGAGGTTGAGGTAGTAAGCGGCACGGATGGCGAAGTCGGTGAAGAACTCGACGTTACGGACGCTGTATGATCGCAATTGAAGGTCGCAAACTGGGAGGCCGTACTCTGCCTTCCTCCGCAAAGGACGTAGGTATATGGCTTGCACGCTTCGTGGCAGTCGGCTCTCCTCGCCGAATGCTCCTAATCGTTCAGACCTAACCAAACTATGAGTAGTGATCTTCGATATATTTTGGCATTGAGCCAATCGTATTGGATACTCACCATTCCTTAACGCTAGGCTTGGTGATCTGCTCGGCTTCCGTCGATCTGAATTGTCTCAATTAGCCACAAACCCAAATTCTACTAGATTTGAAGAGTGTCTCACGCTACTGGAGTAGTTGATGCAGGGGCGGTAGCGGCGGGGGTAGCGACGGGAGTCGCGACAGGTGTAGCGGCAGGAGCAGCGGCAGGAGTAGGGGCCACAGGGGCAGCTTCTGCAGGAGCGACTGGTGTAGGGGTCGGTGTTGGGTCTTGAGCGGGTGTCTTCTCTTGCTCCGGCGGAGTTGGCTGGGTTGGGGATGATAGAGAGCGGAATGGCACAGGCACCTTCCAAGGAGCTATTAGCGCGTGAATCGTGAATCAAACAAAATGAGAACATACCCTAAGGTGTTTGCTCACTCCAATTAAGGAGCGCGATGTGTATGAGAACATTGTTAATCGTGATTTTGAGGAAGATCCGTTGTTGTTAGCGGATGGGTTTTTTCGGGGAGCGACTCTAGGGCGGTGAGTGGGGAATTTGGATATAGAGAAAGCGACTGAGACTACGGAGTACTCCGGACAGTGATATATTCTTTATTTATTATCCTAATATTGATACAATAATGACAAAGGCCGATAGACTACCTAGCTCCCAGGGATTGATAATTTATATAATGATTAAAACCCTGAGTGTGCGATCTATGCCCTATGTTACCGGCTATATAGACATGTTCCCTAAGAGGTGATCAACTCTCTTGCTCCAGCCTTTTAGATGGAATATTCTGCTCAAAGACGCCTAGAGTTATCATAGTTATCCTGCTTATCTCAAGTGATTTCTATTATGAATCAGATTACTGCACCCCCGCCAAATTAGCGACCTAGGCAATGGAACCATGTGACTCCGCACTTAGAAACGTCGCCTTTTTGGCACAATCCTACCTTCCACTTTATATATTCTACTTCTTTAAATCTGTGTATACGACAAGACTGACTTCTGCCAACATGACCAAAACAGACCTTTCCTCGTTCGAGCGGGCCAACGAAGCGGTTTCTTATCTCAGAGCCAAGTTGCCAGAGGCTCTGCAAAAGCCTCATGTCGCAATTGTATGTGGCTCAGGACTAGGAGGGCTTGCAGATACTATTGACCCCGAGTCACGGATTGAATTTGATTATGCATCCATCCCCCACTTCCCTCGCTCAACAGGTTTGGTCATCTATCTCCTTCGGGTTAAAGAGAGGTTCTAACATTGCACAGTGGTTGGACATGCTGGAAAGTTGGTTTTTGGTCTTCTCGGCCAGAAAATTCCTGCAGTGTTGATGGTTGGCCGTGCTCAGTCAGCTTAAGCCCTCATTTCTGCTTGTAAAATCATAGCTGACTTTGGCTTAGTTACTACGAGGGGCACTCGATTGATCAGGTGTCATTCCCAATCCGAGTGTTCAAGCAGTTGCAAGTGAATACGGTTGTCTGTACGTTCTACATGATCCTTGATATGAAGACTGATGTTACAGAACGACAAGAATTAATGATGTTTGGTAGTGACCAATGCGGCCGGAGGCTTGAATTCTGAGTATTCTGTGGGGGATATCGTTCTACTGAATGATGTAAGAGAAAACCCCCATCGAAGCTATCGAGTGGAGTAATTCTAACACCGATTTACAGCATCTCTTCCTCGCAGGTCTGGCAGGAACTCATCCATTGAGAGGACCCAATGAGGATGAATTTGGAGTGCGATTCCCACCGCTATCTGACGCCTATGACCTTGAGCTCCGTCGTCATGTGCATCAGTCATGGAAAAAACTCATTTCACCGGAAAGCAAGAGAAAGTTGCATGAGGGTGTATATGCGTTCTGCGGAGGTCCCACGTAAGTCACCTCACCGCAATCCCTTTGCACTCGATTCTGATAGCATCAAGCTACGAGACAAGAGCCGAAAGTCGCATGCTTCGAATGCTTGGTGCCGACGTGGTTGGAATGTCCACAGTACCGGAGATTGTCACCGCCAGACATTGTGGCTTGCGCGTGCTTGCCTTTAGTTTGGTCACCAACAAGGTCGTCTTGTCTCCGGTGCCTCGGGGAGATGACGATTTGCTCCAGAATAAAGCAGCAGGTGAACTGAGCGCTCTTCTAGAGGAGGGCATGGCAGGACATGAAGAGGTCCTTGAAGCTGGCCGCGAGGCTGCTAATGACATGCAGGTAAGATCATTACATCAATTCTGGAAGACAATGAAATTGACATCGATCCAGAAATTGGTTGTCGAAACCCTTGTGGATGTCTTTGATCAGGTTTAAGACTGGGCTTGACGTGGATGATTGCATATGATGATCTCAGATCGTGACGATCTGAGTCCAGCTTATTAGGATCCTAGCAGAGGCGATGTTGTTGATATGTCGGCCATGTTTAACATGGAGTTGTTGCCGTTCCTGGCATGGTTTGACGAAAGTAGAGACCGAAAATTCACTTGTTCTTCCGGGTTCTCTTTGCCTGCAGGTCCTTGTAGAAGGATTTCTTTCCGCTTGTTTTGCTGGCTTGAATATCCCTGTATTTGGACTGGAAGCGCTTGGTGGCACGCTCGAGTGCCAATGTTTCCTCGACGAAGTTCTTCTTGCGGTCCTTCTTGACGATACGATTGCTGAAGAACTCGGTAGGACCCTGGATGATGGTTCCGACCTGGGAATATTCAGGCGGTTTGGCCTTGCCATTTTCCTTCTTGTAGTGACGCTTGGGATCCAGCACAGAACGCATCCGGATGAGCTGCAGATCTCTCTTAAGCTCTGGGGTCATTTCTGTCTTCGGGAGGTTGAACCACTCAGGCCCAGCAGTAGGCTTGTCCTATCAAGGGCGATAATGGTTAGCAATTGGCCACAAATATCGGACACCGAGAAAATATAGTAATTGTGATGAATGCTCAGAGTAACTATGAATAAAAAAGGCTCTCACTGGTGCAGCACAGCCCAAAACGGACTGCTGACGCCGCATCAAGCGCTTCGCGTTGGGAATATCTTCCTCATAGCATAAAAAAGAAAGGGCAGGGAGGCAATTGGGCGACTCACGGTATTCACTTTCTTGATCTCAACCTTGCGAAGAGAGTTGGCCAACTCCTTCTGTTTTTGGTCAATGATCTTTGCAGCATCGACAGTAGCAACATCGTCTCCCTGGCGAATGTATGTTTCCAGCGAGGACCCAGGTGTCAATTTCGGGATCCTAGTAGATGTTAGCCTAGATCCTAGCTTGTCAAATCTTAAAAAGGTTTCCATACCTGATAGATGCCAGATCATCAGTCTGGGTGCTCAGAGTACTGGGACCCTTCAGGCGGGTCTCTGCCTCGAGAAGCAGCTGCTGAATCTGATCATCAGTCAGGTCCTCCTGAACATCCTGAACACATGTTGAGTCAGCCATCCCTGGTGAATAGGGAGGGTAGCAAAAGCTCAAAAAGTTTCAAGGTGAGTGGAGAGAATTTATATTTTTTCTTAGCTTTGCTTGCTCTTTCCCGGGGCCGGAAAAACGTTTGTGAGAAATTTCTGCTTGCGAGAGTGGATCTGTGTCATGTGATTATTGGTAACTAATTATTTAGTACCTAGTACAAGCTAATTGGTTTATTTAACGCGTAGTAAGTAAGTACTAGTACTTACTTCTCAAGTACCGTCCGAACGGTACAGCTGTATTGAAAGTCGAAGGTCCCCGATTCACCTATCAGAGGTATTTCTCTAAATATGCCCAAGTTATAGATACAAATGTACATTATTTCCATTGCGACAGAGTAATACAATGATATAGAACCCCTTTACTATTCGAAATTAGACCTAATTATATGCAAGAGAGACATATACTACCATCTTAGATATAAATCCCTTATATCACATCCATACATTGTATAGGTATTATACAGCATCGAGCTCGGAGGGGTGTGGCTCGGGGGAACGTCAGACAGCTGAACACCAGCTTGGCACCCAACGCGCGACCTGGAACACCACGAGCTTCGTATAGTCTCTGACTGTGACACTTATCTAATTATCGGTTTTATATCACGTCAATTCTTTCTTTGTTCTAAAATATTCCACCTACCTCCCCGCATCTCACACCAGATCGCGTCGCATCCTATCGGTCCCTCCAGAGCACCATCTGCCCGACACACCCTAGAGGACGCATATAGCTCAACCCCAAAGCCAGCATGGAGCAATCCCCTCAAGGCACTGCGCAGCAGAGCAGACAACAGCCGCAACCGATCTATGATGTTAGAAATGGGGGTCATTATGGTAGGTTCCAAGTTTACCATTACGCCAAAGCTATGTTGTACGCGCCATAACTACGCATCGCGGTCCGTCAAAGGGCCACTCTGCTGGTATATTTGCTACTTCTTGGCTATACAATCGATATAAATGGAGACTGACAATAACCGTTATTATAGGTGCTAGCGCAGCGGTATGTCCATCGCGGTGAGCCGCGCGAGTCTTACAGCCTTACCTTCCCTCTACGATGATCGCGCAAAATGTCTTGAGTAGCAACTAATGAAAGCTGCATTAAAATAGCTCTCAGCGCAAGGTTATGCGCCAGTTGCCGAGTTGTACACTGGTACCTGGGCCAATGTAAGCGCCCAAGATGACCAAACACATATTGAGCTCGATACTCACCAGAACTAGGTAAACCAAGGCCTTCAAGGAACTGCGCGTGATATCCTAACGACCTACTGGCAACATGTCATCAATCACCTGGAATCAGACAACCACGACTACAAGATCCACCAGTTGCCATTGGCCCGCATCAAGAAGGTGATGAAGGCGGACCCGGAGGTCAAGATGATATCCGCTGAGGCGCCCATCTTGTTTGCCAAGGGCTGTGATATTTTCATCACTGAGCTGACTATGCGCGCCTGGATCCACGCCGAGGACAACAAACGTCGTACCCTGCAGCGATCCGACATTGCCGCCGCTCTGTCTAAATCGGACATGTTTGACTTCCTGATTGATATAGTTCCCCGCGAAGAGGCAACCTCCCATGCTAAGCGGTCGAGTCAGGCTGCTGGTACCGCCCCAGGACCTTCAGCTGCTCCCGGTCAGCTGCCCCCTGCTCCGCATGGAGTTCAACCGCACCAGCAGCACATGGGCCCTGCCGATTACGCCTCCCTTGGCCAGCACGGTATGCCTCAGGAGCAGGAGTACCGCCCGCAACCTGCCATGTACCCCGGAGCCGTCCAATCAGACCCATCTGCGGCATATGGTCAACCTCAATCCCAAATGTTCGAGGGCATGTATGCCTACCCGCATCTCCCTCCCCAGCAGGTACGTAGTTGTCACATCTCTCATCTTCAGCAGACAAGCTAATCTTGGTTGTCAAGTGAACGTACCGTCCGCACATGGTCCAGTCCGTCATTTTTATTCATGTAGTTGATGCGCGTTCAAAGGCGAATTTTGGTCCTTTTTTTTATTTCTCACTGTTTTTACTGTTTTTATTCGATTCTCTTATTATTTTATTTTCCCACGCAAGGCAAGGGCAATGCTGTAGTGGTGATTGAGCGACTCCCATCTTTCTGATCTTCCAGGATTCTTATATGTATGGAATGAGAAGGTTTGATCCTGGCCATAAAAGAGAAAAGATGTCGCATTCTAAAGACTCTGTGATATTACTTTCTTGATTATTAGTAGTATCATGTATGTCCTACGGCTGGTGTAGGTCTTGGGAGTATGCCGAGATTACAACCTGAGAGACAAGAGACATCCTCAGACGGTTCGGAGTCTTCAATGTCATAAGGCTTATTTATATATGCTTCGATGGGCCCCAAGACGTACTTCATCCCAGGTTATACATAGAAAAGTGGTTTTCGCCAATTAAGCCTTTTCTTGCTTTCTGCTATCTACCTACCTATGCTGCATAAAACTAAGATGAAAGAGACATCCAACCAGAATTTCTGAGAAGCTCACTGAAAATACACTGGGAAGACTACTGAAAGACATCACAAGCACAAGGCCGCATAAGCGGCCTTGTATTCTTCTTCTTATAGGTAAACATTGCATTACACATAACACACTCATAGATTTATCCAGTCTTCTTGAAGCGCGATGAAAGAGTCGCAAATTTATCCACCTTGGTGGGGGCTTGAACACTGCGTGTGAGCCTATTCGTAACTAGTTAGCGGGCAGTTCACGGCAATAAGATGTAGACTCCAAACCGTACTTTTCAAGCAAAATGGGCCCTTGCATGGCGTCAACACGTCCATATTTCTTGTTTCTCGTAGAAATGTCGTAAAACTCGTCTGCGCTGTCCGCTTGCATCAACTGCACGGTTTGCTGTAGCTCGTCGAGGTTCTCGCGAAGAATCGGGACATTTAAGCTATCCACAAATTCGGCAAGGTATTCAACATCTTTTGCTAACGCTGCCACTCCGTTGGGATTGATTTTCTTCACATCTGGCGACAATGGTTGCGCCTGTATGGCCAGTCAGTAAGTTTCTGTTTCGATGGATTAGGGTCTATAATAAACGCACCAGAATCATGTTAGCAGCATGGCTAAGGGCGTCAAAGTAGATGAGCTCTTTGATCTCCGTCGGCAGACCCAACAACGTGGAGTTCATGATGTTAGACAAGAAACGAGTCAAGGTTTGCATGTAGTTGCTCGGCTCTGTGGGAGGTGTAGGTGTCATCCACTCGTACTCTGCTGTCTCGATAAGGTCATCGATTTTGGAATTGACCACCTCGAAGATACGCTTCTCGGCCGCCTTCTTGTTGCTTTTGAACTTTTCAGTGGCCCTCAACGCAATTGAGATGCCGGTGGAGTTCTGTGATCGGGCTGCTGCTAATAAGAGTTCCAGCTCGCGGCAAGCTAGCTCGAAGTGTTCCAGGTTGATCAGAATCTGAACGATTTGACCTAGATATTGCGAGGAAAGACGTTCCACTAAAGTGTCACAGACTTCGTGTGAAAGGAGGTCATCCAGATCCTACTAGGTTAGTTGTTGAGTCATGGGTCTTGAGTGTTGGTTCGAACTCACATTCTTCAGTGTCTCATCAATCACATTTGTATTAGCGAAGCCGTCACTCGCGAAGAGATAGAATTGGCTCAGGAAATTATGGATATCAATGCAACACAGCGGATACATTCGGGAGAATGGTAATATGCATGGGAATCTAAAAAAAAGTCAATGATCAGCTAGGTCTGAATAAGGACCAATCGGCACTGGCTGATTTACAACTTACACTTGTTCCTCACGAGGTTGATCGGGGCTGTACCAGCTGACGCTAAGGACTTTGTCGTACTCCTCTTGGGTCTGTATGGGCATGGGCATATAATCGTCCGTTGACACAACCTGACAGTGTCAGCATTTGAAATAGATTGGGAGGGGAGCAACCGTACCTCCTGGAAATCGTCACTGAATCTTTTCTTCAGAAGCTCGGCATATTTGCCAAAGAGTGTCAGCAAGAAGTCATCAAAGACCCGCACGGGGAAGTTCCATGTCTGTTATATGGATATCAGTCATTTGAGCTCATGATATTAGAGAAGGGTCTACCTACATTCATCGTCTGCATGAATAGAGCAATTAGATTCTTAATGCTGAGAATGCTTTCAGCGTTGTCGACTTCATGAAGTGCTTTCGATATCAACACTACAGCCCCTTGGCACATCGAATCCCACAGCTCATCAATCTATTCGGAGGCATGAGTCAGATCATTGCTGGAAAGGCCCTCCTTGGAAGGAGAGTAAAAGGAAGGGAAATATGGTTTCTTACATCGACGGATGACCTAAGATCGGGGGCCCTTTTCATTGTGGCCCGTTCAACAATGGCAAATCCAGCCATCTCTTCCAAGAGATTGTGCAGACTAGAACCATCTTCATCAACAAGAGTGATAGAAGACGGAAGCAAGAGTTCTTTTTGTTTTCGGCGGGTGGTTGCGTATTCAATTCGGAATTTATCCATATGTCCCAAAGATTGATGGATATGCAAGCACTCGAACAGCGGCGTGAAGTCAACCTGGAGATCTTCATTCTCGAGTAGGTCATACTCTTCATCTTCATCGGCCACCAATTCGATCGCAGAATTCAAATTGAAATGCTCTAGATAAGGGATTCTTTCCGCTCTTTGTTTTTGTCTTGTCTTTCGCTGGTCTGTGTGGAAGAGTGCAATTTCCCCGAGGTATTGAGACATTTCTCGGATGCGATAAAGCCAGGTGTTCAGATCTGACATCACTGCTTCCGCGATAGCTCTCTGTGTCGCTGGAACTGAGCGTTGTATCATGACTGCAATCTTGTATTGCGTCACCCCCTTCAGATGGACATTTTGTAATTCCTCCAGCGCCCGCAACGCTGCGTAGTGGTTTTTCTTTGCCAAAAGATCATGGACTTGGTTGGCTAGACGCAGCACCTCCAAGCAATCCTGAATCGCACGACTGGTCTCATCAATGTTCTGTCGGTGGCCACGCGACTCCACCAGTGCTTTCTTCTGCTCAGCCAGGCGTTCGGTACTGGTTTGAATAGACTGATTCAAGTCCAGAATCTCTGCTGTCAAGCTCACTGTCCCCTCTCTAATCCGAAGCAGTGAATTGACAGAGGAGACGAACTCCTGGTGGTTTGTGTTGCATATGCTTTCGATCTCGGACTCCTTGTCGCCGGCAAACCGGGACAGTGACTGCAGGAGTTGTGGAGTGCGATTCCCAACACTGTAATCTCTGATTGAAGGAATAAGCTGATCAAGATAGTCTGTATCGGAGGGTGATATGATAATCTAAGGGCAAGAAAGTCAGTTAAGGTACATCCTCCAACGTGCTCGGCTGGCTCACTTGGTTCAAAACATGTGGCTCATTGAGCGTTGGAGCCATGGGTGGCATAATGGCTCAGCTTCATAGCCGAAGGGAAGCCCAATAGTCAATACTTCCCACTTGCTAGGTTTGCAACCTTATCTAGAGTAGATGATCTCAAGCTTATAGGTACTCATTGACGTCCACAGGCGGTCAGACGTTCGATCTGCCACCAATGTGCATTACCGCCTTTGAATGGCTATTTGCCAAGATTAATGCCTGATATTTCAAGTGTTGATGCCTGAATTATGTCTGATCTAGACCGCTTTTGACGTCGCTCTATACGGTGTACTATAAACATAAACATTCTCTATAATTAGAGCTCTTCCGACCGTACAAATCTCCATATTGATGTGATTGAAGCTATTCTTACCTTGCAAATATCTATGCTCACCCGATTCTAGGCGATTTGAAACCTCTTTGACCGCGTAAGTCTCCCTATTCACCCCTAGGCGTTGAAGCATAAATCTTTATATTTGACGAATCTAAAGCGATCCTCGCACAAATCTCTATATTACCAAGCCCTAGGCGTTAAAGCTGTCCCAATCGCATATACCTCGATCTTGAAGTCATATCCGACCACTTCCGGAACATACAGAAACACGTAGAATGAATACCTAGTATAGATGAGAATATCAACCGGACGAAAGTCGCTACGAAAAGCTTCAATCCTGTTTACCTCGGGTACCCAAGGTCATCCATGGATGTCTACAGAACATTGGCGCTAATCCTATTATGTACTAGCCTTGCACTAGCGTGAACCTTCAAATATAAACTCCGAGGACGGGTTTGCTACTATGATAGACAGCACGACAGAGAGTGCAGTTGCTGCAGTCTGAAAGAACACAACCATATTAGCTGATTTAAATTATGATGCATCGTGTGCTGGAAAGTTTACGGGCTAACGTTTCTGACCGAGACAGACCTAGCAATGAGTGCGCTGGCAAATTTACGGTTTTTGTGTCCATGGCAGCTAGCCGGAAGAGATTGCTGGGGTAGGTAGTACGTTTGTTTGTAGCGCTTAGTCGGCGCATGTATGAAATAGATGAGCTAGAAACCGTGACACCCTTTATAAAGTAGATTTCCCCCCGTCGCCAACGACTTTTCGATTCTCCTTTTCAAAATCCCCGTCGCTATTCGCCCCAGAGGTCGCTTCATAAACTTTCTGAACTTTCTGCATCTTCAATCGCTACGTTGCGCCCCTCCGCTCTCGTGGACATCCTTTTCTAGCTTGTATGTCCCAGGATTGTCTTTTTAACACTACCGTCGGCTCACTTTCGCCTTGCTTTAGATTCAAACATGGAGAGGCCCTCGTCAACTCGAGGTTCGCCATCTGAGCAGCTGACTGCTTTCGACCCTATTGGGTATGAAGCTTTCGCTCATCGGGGAAATCCTGTTCCGTTTCCTGGTGTGGGATCTGTCCGCCCGATCGGGTAAGTGCTTCGTTTATACATACGTTGAATAAAAAGCCCTAATAAATTTTGACGTTACAGTGATCCGTTTGCTAATTGGTCCAACGAGTTGCGCATGGCGTCGACCATAACTTCTCAAACGACCCCTACAAGCTCTGCTTCCGGCTATGCCTATGCGCCCCAGGCGTTCGAACACTCCAATGCCTTGGCTCAAATTGCGCCCGCAACTCTTGACGTAACTCTTGACCAGGCAAACACCCATGCCTCAGGCAACCGGTTTGAGTACTCTTCAACTTCCTCACAGCTTTCTCCTACGAATGCTGGTTCTGGTGGAGTGCGATACTCGCCTTCTCATGTCCAGGCATCACGGTCTGTGAATCAAATGCAGTACTTGCCTCATGCGTCGACTCACAGACGTATGCATTTGGGTGATCCACGCTACCTGCTTTCTCCTGTTCAGACAGCTATTGCCAACACTCGCTATTCACCATCCCGTGAGCAAATTAGTTATGAATATAGCCCTACCCCGGCTTTCATATCCAACTTGTTCGCAACCACTCACGATCCCGTAACTGGAGATGCAAATGCTGCGCCTGCGAATGCTGCGTCCCCAAATGCACCAATCCATGGAAACATCGATCACCAAGCTGGTTGCAACACTGGTATCACCGCTTCACGCTCCTTCAGCGGTGGAATTCATGATGCTACTGAGAAGAATCGATCCTTTATCGTGCACAATGTCTCTCTCGACACTTCGCACCGCTCTATCATTATGATGTTCCCTGTAAGTTGCAACACTAACTTGATCATAGGATAAACAAAAGCTGACTTTATCAAGATCGAGGAGTATCCTTCCCTTGAGAATGTTTGCCTCAAGCAGCTTGGGACCAAGGGCGTGTTCTCGTTTTCGTTTGGCGATCTTCGAGAAGCCATCAATGCCATGAACAAAATTCGCTCAACTCGTCCTGGATGGCGCGTCTTCCCGTCCACTGCCAGAGAGATTGCTAACCTGAATGGAACCAATGGACCGTCTGCCTCTGCTCTTTCCGATGGTGCATTCTTGCTTTCTGTGTTCGTCACCAAGTGGCTCATGAAGCCTATGGATGGGGTTGTCGAAAATGTTGTTGCCTCCCTTGGCAAACTGCGTTCATGCAAGCTTATCGAGAATGGAACGAACATGAGTCGGTACCACGTGGAATATTTCAACGTGCGCCATGCGGCTTATGCTTTCTCCTGCCTTGGTGGGTTTAGACTCGATGTATTTTCTTTTCTTGTTTTTCTGTTCTTACAAGTACAACGCTAATATTGGTTTCCTGCAGAGTCTTCATTTCGACGTCTCCCCAATTGATGCGAAAGAAGAGCCCGCTTTGTCTCACAATCAAACTCCTAGTCGTGTTTCCCCTCGGAGCCCTGTGACCCCATATCACCTCGTGTCCAAGGAGAACGAGATCGAGGAGAAGATCGACATTTCTCCTGCTTCTGAGGAGGGTAAGACGAATCCTGAGCACGCGATTGATCTCGATCGAATCAGGCACGGACTAGATGTTCGCAGCACTGTAGGTTTTCTCCACTCTGCTGCCAGACCGATTTCTCACATATTGTCTCATTACAGGTCATGATCCGCAACATTCCCAACAAGCTTAGCTCGGTATGACTATCTTCATCTTGTTATTAAAACCACGAAGCCTAACTCGATGTGATCAATAGGAACAGCTTCAGCGCATAATTGATGAGTCCAGTTATGGGAAGTATGACTTCCTCTATCTTCGCATGGGTAAGTTCTTCTCAATGATTCATTCGCTTCCTCTAGCTAATGCGGTCCCTAGATTTCACCCATCGTTGCAAGTAAGTTTTGAGTGCTCATTGTTGGTTTTCGATGTTACTGATCCTTTGTTTTTCTAGCGTTGGTTATGCGTTCATGAACTTTGGCGATGTGAGTATTTCTGCTGAGATCCCTTTCATCTGGTATCCCTTTCCTCCGATATTTTACTAACACCGTGTGCAGCCAATCGATATTCTCGATGTAAGTTATATCGTAGGCCAGTGTGTGACATGTACTTACCAATTTCCTTTAGCTTGTTCGCGCTCGAGAGGGCAAAACTTGGTATGCCCGTTCTCATCTTCCCCAGAGAACTGCACGGTTGCTGACTCAATTACAGGCCCAGCTGCATCTCCGAGAAGAGAACCGAGATCTCTTATGCTAGTTCGTGTCCCACCCGTTGTCAATGAGAATGATGTCTGACAAGTTTCAATAGCACTTCAAGGAAAGGATGCTCTGATTAGCAAATTCCGCAACAGCAACGTTATGACTCGTCCTCATGAAGAACGACCTCGGGTGCGTTTCGTCCTCTCTTGTCCTATTGCAGTACCGATATTGACTGGATATAGCTTTTCCATATCGACGGCCCTCGTGCAGGCACCGAAATGGCTTTCCCAGGCCCCAATGATGCCAGTAAATTGCGACGTTCAGTTGCTAGCACCACTCAGCAAGGTAAGATGCTATGTCCTTTGGCTTACGAACCTGCCCTGACCCTTTCACAGGCCTTTTCGCACCTCGTACCCGAGGTCCCACTACGCCTCACACCAACCGCATCCGTCCTCAGTCTCAGTCGTTCGGTCAGACTCCCCGAGGTCGAGGTTCTATCCGCACTTCCCGGCATTCTGCTGGTCGATCGGTCCAGCATGCCCCTGGCGAGTTTGCTTCGATGCAGACCGAGAACCGTCAATTTACATCGCAGAGGAATTAAGCTTTCACCACGATGCCGACCAGTCCCATTCTTCATGGGTTTCTGCATTAAAAATTCAGTTCGTACCTTCCCTGAAAACGATCTCGTCGACGAATAATCCGACAATCCATCTCTGTCCTGTTGAACCCGAACACATTTCAAGAGACATTCGTCGACAAGTCTTTGACCAAGACCCTCAAATTTGCCCTCAACAAATGAAATCCAAAAAAAATCGACGATTGCTTACCCTTTCCTTGCCTATTTTGAAAAAAGATTACGGTTGACTGTGCTCCTCCGGTAGATGTCTACTCGAGAGGGCAACACAGACTTCTTTATCGAAAAAAAGATGAAAAACAAAACAAAAACATCTGGGACTCAGTTCATTTCCCTTTCCACCAAAGATACATTCGGCTAACAGAAACTTCTCGTTTCCTGCCATTGATGTGCTCAACATTAATTGCCTCGTTGCCTTTGCTGTTCTTTGCGTTTTCTGCGTTTTTTGCGTTTTCTATTGCTTTTTGCGTTTTCTGCGTTTGCTATTTCTATTGCTTTTTTTGTTTTGAAAATCCGGAAAATCCCAAAAATATTGGGGGGAGTTAGTTAGCCAAATGGAATGATTGAGTATTCAACTCTGATGGTAGAGAGTAGATACATTCGACAGTAAAAGTACGTCGGGAAAACCCACTTTTCATCTTTTCCAACTCCCTACACAAAACATGGACTCCAAGGAAATCCTAGCAGTCCACTCAACGCTGCATCTAATCTTTCACCGTAACAAGAATCAGCATCGCCGTACAAAATGGTGGAAATGGCTATCCATCTTGAAGCGCGCCACCTTGGATCTCGCCCGATCGGGGGTAAAATCCCACCTGGCCACCCACATAATTCCGAGATGTTACATGTATGAAAAGGTTCTATTACTTTGCTGAATCAGACTAACTGTTTCCTTAGTGCCTTCTCAACTGTCATTGCCGATAACCAGTTCTCTACCCTTGGAATCGTGCTTCTAGCTACCTTGGCGCGACTGTCCAAAATCACTGGGATCAGTCATCAGCTGAAGGTGCAACCTGTGGCAAGCAAGTCCAAGCCTACTCCTGTTGTCGCAAAGGAGGATCTTGGGGAACGCATTCGTCGAATTGATGATGCGCCACTCACCCGCCCGGTCAAGGTTTTGCAGTCTGAGTCCAAGGTCTCCAAGGTTCCCAAAGTCCCCAAAGTCCCCAAAGTCTCCAAAGTCTCCAAAGTCTCCAAGGAGAAGAAGAGCACGGAAAAGCTTACCGAGGACGGTGTTTCAAAGCCTACGCTGAAAAAGAAAAAGAAGAAGAACGCTATTGATGATTTGTTCAGCGGTTTGTTTTGAGTCTCATACCCCTCTATGTATAGTGTTTACTTTTTACGGTTTCCAAGGGGTGTATGTCCAGGCCTTGTATTTCTATGCTGAAATATTGCTTTTTATGAATAATGAGATCGAGATCGAGAGAAAATAATCTCCCCCAGTAAATTGACAGCAACATGATTGGCAGTGGCCCACGCCATACTGTAGAGATATTTGGGGGAGAACACGGTCCAGATGAAAAGATGCGTCCGCAGGGCTGTACAGGCGGCCATGACAGAAACCAAGGACATGGCGACATGGAAGGTCAACAGTGCCGAGGGGTTTTGTTCTGCGGGATTCGTCGGCCGGAGACGATGGCTCTGTGAAGCCCACCAAATAGGTCCTGCCCAGTTGCTCGCGAAGGTGAGAATGCCCACGAGCACCACGCTGTAGTTATCAATGCCGTTATACCCACTAGCAAGGTCCACGGAGGAGATTGCGTTGGAGCCGCCAAACGCGAAGAACGTCATATATTGAAAGATTAAGGTTGTGATAGTCACTTCGATCCCAGTGAGGTTCATGGAAGAGAGAATGCCGGCCTGGATTCGGAAAATCAGGAACAAGGGGACGTTAGTGGCACGGGACTGCGTCATTAGGAAAATATGTAGAGCTTCATGGATTATATCATGTGGCGCTAGAGATGCTGGTCAGTAAGGACTCCAAGCTCAGAGGCAATTTAGCACGTGTGGTCTTACCTCGGGCAACTCTTGATCGGTTGCCAACAACGAGCGCTAGCAGAACAACAACAGCGAGTTCATAAAACACAAGCCTGGCATGTGAAACCAATGATAGACTGTACGGCCATTCCTTCATGATTTGCGAGATGAACGTCCCATCGAGGAGTTCGGGGGATTCCGAAGTCACGAAGTGCAATTTGAACGTACAGGCCAACACGACAGGAGCCAATGCACCGAGCTTCATAATCCCAGATATTGGTATACTCTTGAAAAGATGACGACCGGCATCCACGTATGTGAGGATAAAAAGCCCCCAGAAGATTTCTGGATGGCGTGCGAAGAAGGTACGAGCAATATCAGGCTCAGCTGCGAACTTCTGTCCTGTTTGGTTCCATCGTCGCAAGAGCCGCTGGGTGATTGCGAGCACAGGAATCATGAATTTGTTAGACCAATATGCTAACGACCCAAAGTGTTTGCGTGACACTGGGGTTGCAGATGATTGCGATTTGATATGAAGGTAGACAATCCATCCCGAGCAGATCCAGTACCAGAATTGTTGCTCTTCTTCCACGTAACTACTCGCAAACATCATCATCCCACAGGTGATGATCATGAGCATCAAAAACATCCCGGAAGATCCGTGACGTGTGCATTCCTTGTATGTAGCCGGAAGTACAAGCAGACCTGCAGCCAATGTAATTAGAAGACCCAGAACGAGTCTGGAGACATCGTAGTTACTGGCAGTTCGGCTCATGACCTCTTGTGCAATTCTTAAGAACTGCAACAAAGCGGGGCCGGCCGTAGAGTAAGAATCATCTGCTTCATCCCTGCTAGAGAGGATTTGCTGAACTCGAGCCCAAGCACATTGAGCTCCCTCAATACCCGATGAAACTCCCGAAGCACAGGATGGAATGCTATCGGGGCTAAACGTAGATCCAGGGAACGTAGTTGTCAATGTGTTCAGCAGCTGCTCGGCATTTTGATATAAGATTCGAAGTTTATGAGAACCTGTTTCCGAGTTAGTTCCTTGTTGTACTTCGCTTTGGTGCGTTTAGAAATAGAGTGCATACCAGTATCCCACATCTCTAGGAAGTCTGGGATGAATACACCAAGACTGTTTAAAGGAATTGGAATTCCAAGAAGCCCCGCCAAGGTTGGAGCAATGTCCGCTTGCTCAACGGTCTGATAGTACTGCATATCGCCTAACGGTTCCGCGGGGCTTTCTCTTCGGCCGCCTAAGGCTTCAAACTTGGGTGATATGAAAAGTAACGCGGGGGATGTTTCGCCAGCAGAGGACCCGCCGTGGTTTCCAGCCTCGTTCATGCCATGATCTCCGCACAACACGAAAAGTGTGGATTGGAGATGATCTTGTTGCTGCATTGCGGTATAGATTTCAGCCACCATAGAGTCCATCTCATGCTGTTTCGGTACCATGAAGGGACTAGGAAGGTCAGGGTTAAAAAAGCATTTAAGGATGAGGTAGCGGGCCGTATTTACCTTTTCGGGCCAGCCTTATGTCCTATGTGATCCAAACCCAGGTAATGCATAATCATAGCAGACCAGTCATCCTGGGCAAGCTCATTAGGAACGTGTCGAGTCACATTATGATCTACTTCCGTGAAGTCCTGTGAAAAGAAGCTCAGTTTCAATACTAATACTGCGGATACACAAACACCTAAAGTACAACTGACCGACACGAAAAAGCTTGTCGTTCCATCAGCTCGGTCAAACATCCCCGGGAAGAGCTTGAGCCAAGTGTCGTCCCCATACATCACAAGCCGTCCTCCTGCGGCCTTTATTTGCGCTAACCAGGTGTCCTGGTATGCCAGTGTTGATGTGGTATCTGATTCAGCGATGTTGAGAATAACATCTAGAAAGGATGGAACCGAACCAGTTGTGATGGCCTTTAACCGAGGCATTGTAACAGTCGGAGAGCTCGCATAGGCTGTGAATGGCAATGCAGCACCGGACCGAATCAAGCTAGTATCAAATCAGTTACTTATTTCGAGCGATAAAATAGTGGATTTCGAAGGCAACACTCACCTCTGTGTAAACAAGAAACCTGACTCATTCGAGTATACAAAGTCGCTATATGTGACACCTTGTTAGTTACCGGTATAGTTTGGGAGTTGAATTATCCCAACCATACCTCCGGAGCGCATCGACCACCATGAAGATAACTTTGTCAAACATCGCAGGTGTTGTAGCATTTGCGTCTGTTTCATCAAAAGTTGCTAATCCAGGGATCAACGGTTTATAAGGGAAGAATCCTGAAGAGAAGGTAAGTATGCCCATGGGCACTAGCAAATTGGCAATGACCGTCGTCCAGCTGCGGAAGCCCGCCATTTTGCAAACTGACTAGCGTTAGCACTGGCAGCACGACTTTGATGTAAAGAGCCCCCAAATCAAATGGACATGTCGAACTGTCCGGGGGAATCCAAAAGGAGGCAGAATCGTGTTTATGATCGACGCGCATCACCACACCGCCTTCTCGAGTACCTTGGTCTATTGTGCTCCATATAGAAGTCTACATTTACTTCAAAATTTGACCCCTCTATTCATGAGATAGAAGTTAACAGTGTTGGATGAAGCCATAAATTCGCTAATTAATCTTGACTAGGGTTGCTTATTGGTGATTTGGAATTTAAGAGCAACCTCTATTGGCTCCCCGGCCACACTGAGGTTATTCTTTTCCCACCGAGCAAAATCCAAGTAATATCTCAAGCCTTTAATGAAAAGGTATGGTATATCAGACATAGACTATGAAACATATGTACGTGAATCGCAGGTGTAATCGTGGACTCCCAAACGCCTTTTTCTTCTTTCCGCCACACCATCTCATCAATAATCCATTCATTGGCCCTCACTAGGCACACGCCTCACTTCCTCTTGGGACCCTTCATGGTTGTACCTAGACGCTTTTGGAAAACAATCGAGTTGCGGGGCTTCTGGTTGCGCTTGTGCACACGTTCAGGCTTCTTCTTGGACTTAAGTGCGTCGATATCCATCTCTGTGTTAGACGGGTAAGCGTTCTGTATTTCAAAAAAAGGTATAATCAAAAAGTTGAGCCATAGACTAACCTTCACTGTCGGCGGTCTGGGCCTTGACTGCTGTAATATGAGGTAAGCCGGTATCCTTGAAAAATGATGGTAGTATACATACCATCCTCGATCTCTTGCTCCTTCTTTGATTTCTTAGGGGGTTCAGGCCGCGGCTGTGCTGCAAGCTCCTGTAGTTTGGCAGCGAGTCTCTCGGTTCTGGCATCAACCACCGGGCCGAAGACCTTGGTGCGCAGAGTAGCTCTGTTGCGCTTGGAAACGCTGGCTCGGACACTCTTGGCCATTTTATGAAGATATAGAAGAATAAAGAGGTAAATGGGGTATCAAGACGTGAGGATATGGGCAAGAATGTTAAAACTGATGTTGAAACTGATGTCGGGTGGGAAATAAAATGGTCAAACTGATAACACAATCAACTTTTTTTTTTCCCGATAGGCTCGTCTTATGTCATCCGGAGACCGCACTTCCAAGGTTCACCTCCGAGTGTCGACTCGACCTCGCCGCTTTGTGACTGGGTTTGTGGCATTTCACATTTCACTTCAGTCGAGAGATGTATCGATGCAGAGCCCTTACAATTGGCCTGGCTGAATTGGACCCTTGTCTCTCGAGGAACACTGAACCAAGTCCTTGATTACTTTCGCACTTCTCTTATCTGCGCAGTCATAAGCAGCCATGTCGACCAGCCTGGCGTCAGAGGTCGCAACACTCACGGCCTTCATAAAACCTCTCACAAATCCACAACTGAAAGATTTGTTGAGGTATGAGGGCCTACAGGTATCCGGGTTGAAGGCAACCCTACAGTTCCGCATTATTCAACGTTCGTTAATTCCCCCGGTTCTTGTTATGGCTTGTTCATTCTATCCTCTGCATGTTTTACAATCCTTTCTTCTTCATGTCCCTGTTTCACGGCCCATTCTTGCAGAAATCTGGATACTGACCAACGAAATAGGCATCCAATCTCTCGCGGAATCCGACCCTGTCAGTTTCGATGAGCTAGCCAGGCGCATTCGTGCGACTGCTTTTCCAAACACTGTGCAATATCAGTCACCCTCTAGACCACAATACCAGCCGTCGCCTGTCTCTCAATCTCCTGCACAAACTCGACATGCACCGCTTGGCGTCTCCATGTCCCCTCATCCATACTCGTCCGGTCCGACTGCTCCTCTCATGAACCCTCCTGCGGCGGCTCATATATCTCCAGGTCCTTTGGTTTTCAAAGAAAGTCCATTTTACACAATCCTGGAGCCTTTGACCTCAGTCGTGGAATGTAAAAGTATGTTTCTTTGTATTTTTGAAGCTTGTTGAACATCCGTGTCTAATTTTACCCAGTTCGCGAACAAACACGGGATAGTGTTGAACTGAAGGTCATGCTATCTCAGCAAGTTGCCTATAGGCTGCAAACGGACTCAAATCTTCGAGTGATGGTTTATTGCGCCGGTGATTCAGGCCTCACACAATACACCAAGTCAGACATCGCATTTCCACATCAGGTCGAGCTCAAAGTCAATCTTGATGAAGTTAAAGCCAATCTCAGAGGCCTGAAAAACAGGCCGGGGACTACACAACCTGCAGATGTTACCAACTTGATCCGCAAAAAGCCCAATTACCCAAATAATATTGTCATGACTTACGCATTGACACAAAAGGTTGGATGAACTCGCTCCATTTTTACTTGGTAGAGCATATGTTAGGCCGGTCGACTAACTTTTTCTTGCACAGAAATTCTTTGCGCTTGCCAACCTCGTGAAGCAGCATCCCACTGAAGACCTTGTATCGCAGTTGAAGACACGGAAACTCATCTCGAAGGAGCAAGTTTTACGCGAAAGTAAGAACCGGTCCCTTTCCATTATATTATACCATGCTAATCTCGATCTCCAGTGCAAAATCGCGCAAACGACTCGGAGATTGTCGCGACATCAAGTGTCATGTCACTTAAATGCCCTCTATCTACCCTGCGCATCCAGGTGCCTTGCCGCTCTATCGTTTGCACACACAACCAATGTTTCGATGCATCTTCATTCCTTGAATTACAAAAGCAAGCTCCCACTTGGACCTGCCCCGTGTGTTCCAAATCGACTAGCTTTGAGTCTCTGCAAGTTGACCAGTAAGTCCTACGCGCCCCTCATTGACATCTCTATTTCGTTTCCTAACTGATCGCATAGATACGTTGATGACATTCTTCAGTCAACGTCACCGGACATTGATCAAGTCACGGTTGAGCCTGACGGTGTATGGTCAAAGCCCAGTGATTCCGACGCGAACAATTTGGGAGGGATGACTCCCACATCAGATGATGATGACGACGACCTAATTGAGATCAGCGAACCAGGGATGCCCGCTGTAAAACAAGAACCGGGAGCTTCGAAAATCTCCCTGGAGCGAACACCTGCGCAGTCGCAGTCTCAGTCACAGTCACGAGAGGCATCAACTCCGTCCTCTGCGATGCGCATGTCCAGCAAAAAGCGATCCATTGCTCAGGTCATCGACCTTACTGAAAGCGGCGATGAAGATGAAGAGTCTCCTGCGCCACCTCCTAAAAGGCCAGCTACCAGTCTGCCTTCCCGATCTTTTTCTCGTCAAGATTATCATCTCCCGCCTGCCAGCAGCCCTCTGAATGGCGGGTCATACCCACCATGAATTTAGATTCTTATTCTAGTCCAGCTCTTGTCAAGCTGATCACCAAAGCATTGGTCTTTTTTTTACCTGGTGCATATTTCCATGGAGTTATTGGCGGGTGGAGTCTTCAAGATATCACAAGTGGCTATGTATCTAAGGGGCAATTGTATCATTCTAGTTTTAATCGGGCAATGAACGGAAATATATTGACTATGATTATTATCCTTCTATTTAAATAACACAACCAAGGAGTTGTATTTTCTTGTATAGATCAAACGGCCAATATCAGGTGGATTCCGGCCTGGAGTTGTTAGTTTAGACCCAGCTCCCCGACTCCCCAACTCCCTCCAACTCCCCCATTTCCAGTCCTTCCCATCAACACGTCCTCGTTCCATACATCAACCCGGATCACTTGTTAATTCGCTAGACTTAGTCGCCTTTTATTGACTCTTTCATAATGTCAATCGATTCAACCTCCCCGTTAAATACCGATCCAAATGCCCGCGTCTTCAGCTCCTCATGCTTTGACTTCCTACTCATAGAATTGGTGCCAATGGCCGAGCGCATGGCAAGGGAACTAGCGACCGAGGGAAAGGAAACAGAAGACGAAGAGGTTAGAGAGACGACATTCTTCCGTCTAGAGTCTCTGGGTTATCGTGTTGGACAAGGCCTTGCGGAGCGGTAAGCCATATCTCCTTTTACATCGGCCCCTTTGCTTTCTCTTGCAATCCTACAGCGCTCTAACCTGTGTCAATCTCAATAGCTTCGCCCGCGACCGTCCTCGATTTACCGATAATCTCGACGTGATCAAGTTTCTCTGCAAGGATCTGTGGACAGTCCTATTCAAGAAACAGGTGGATAATTTGAAAACGAACCACCGGGTATGTGCAATACAGAGATGTGTTGTCGGGGAAACGCGACATCACTGCACTAGCACAGATGTCCCTGAAACTAACGCGGACCATAAATAGGGAGTCTATGTTTTGACCGACAGCGCGTTCCGGCCATTTGGTAGGATGAGCATGGCGGTACGGAGTGAAGCAATATCCATGGCGCAGGCAGTAAGCATATCCCCTTTTCAATTCAATGGGGATATCTTGGCTTATAGATTGATCTAGTACCTTTGGTTTCCTTGCGGTATCATCCGGGGCGCATTGGCGAATTTGGGTATCAACACGACGGTGCAGGCCGAGACCTCAGATCTACCAGGTGCAACTTTCCAGATCAAAACTCTCCAGCCTCGGCCTTGAATGTGAAAATGGTTGCGCCTGGGCCTGGGCTAGCCCTTTAACCAATTTACGCCTATTGTATGACTTATGACAGTTCCATCTTGCAAAGACCTTGTGGTTCATTCAATTTACTACAAGGGTCATTGATCATTCCAAGTCTCTTGGCTACATGAGACAGGATACCGAAAAACGGCCGAATATGAACGGTGAAATCTGTACTTCTTTCCATTGCAGGTTGGTTGCTACATATATTTGTGCCAAAACTACCCATCTGTTGGACCGTACACTACTCGTGTCTGCTCATTGTTCATAAACTCGTGGTCTCACATTTAAAGCCTATCTTTCCGGGAGAGGATTGGTTAGCAACGTTCTGTCATTTTCCGGTGATATCGCGGCCGTGGAGAAACCAGCGAGAAATGTACCGACACAAAGAGACCCACCTGATATACACGATGGATAACAGACAGGGGGGGAGGAGGGCTTACTTTGGTGGGGAGTTCTTGGCGAACTCAACACCCTTCTCGATGTTGCCCTGAAGTCCCTTGACGCAAGCCTCAAGGAGCTTCTTCTCCTGCTCGGTAATATCGTCAAGGATGTTGATGGCCTTCTCGGCACCGTTGGGCTGGATCGAGCATGTCAGTTAGTTGTCATAACACACTGGAAAATTGAAGACTTACACCGAGTTCCACGGGAGTGGAGAAGAACTCAAGACCGGTGGCCTTGGCAATCTCATCACCGCCGGCAACGCCGGGGAGGTAGACGAAAGTAGGCTCAACAATGCCCTTCTCGCCCTTGGAAGCCTTGATGACAGCCTCGGCGAATCTAGTATTTGTCAGTCATTGTGGTGGCTCCGGATTAGCGGGGTAAACATACCTGAAACCGGCAAAGGCCATAGACAGAGTAGCGGAACCAGCACCGTCCTTGGCCTTGACTACCTCGTCACCACCGAATTGGACACCTGTGGAATATCAGCAAATGCATCACACAGAAAGGACTGGTCACATACGGTTGACAAGAGCATCGTAACGGTCAGCGGGGATCTGGAAGTTGGGGGAAACCTTGCTGAACAGAGGAACAATGGTCTCGCCAGAGTGTCCACCAATAACGGGAACGGTGGCATCAGAGGCGTTCTTAACGCCAGAGAACTCCTGGGTGAAGGTCTCGGCACGAACAACGTCCAGGGTGGTCACACCGAACAGACGCTTGGGGTCGAAGACACCGGCGGCCTTGAGGACCTCGGCGGCAATGGGGACGGTGGAGTTAACAGGGTTGGAGATAACAAGGATGAAAGCCTTGGGGGCGAACTCGGCGATGTTCTCGACGAGACCCTTGACAATTCCGGCGTTGACCTTGAAGAGGTCGTCACGGGTCATACCGGGCTTGCCTAGATGTTACCATAAGACGTTAGCAAAACATCACATGCCGATTATCGGATCTACTCACGGGGAATTCCGGCGGGGATGACAACAATGTCAGCACCGGTCAGAGCGAGCTTCAATCCATCATCCTTGGGGAGGTAACCAGTGATTTTCTAGTCCATTGTTAGCAAGATTATTCACCATGCTTTCAGAGTATCCATGGATACGATACATACGGCAACCGAGGAGATGTGAGAGAGATCTGCAGCAACGCCGGGGGTATTGACAACATCGTAGAGGGCAAGGTCATCGACGAGAGGGCATGCCTTCAGCAAGAGGGAGAGGGGCTAGAGGGATCGATTAGCTGAGGTTCATAATGGAACGACTGAAATGCCTGGAGAAGGGGGGAGAAACATACTTGGCCAATGCCACCAGCAGCTCCGAGAACAACTAACAACGTATCAGCAAATGATAGACAGACCAGTCAAACAAACATACCAGCTTTAACCATGATGAATTATATGTGTGAAAGAGAAAGAAGATGGGGAGGAAAGAAGAGAAGGGGAAGCGTCCGATTTATAAGAGGGGCAGGTCCCCGGTGAGAGGGGCAACCCCAGACTGTTTTTATGTACAACATCGGCTTTCCACATGTAAGACGACATTCCCCTGTTGTACTGTTGTACCTTATATAGTTCTATTCTTTATTTTACTTTAAATTCTTACTATTTAATATTACATCTTCCATTCTTATACTTAATATCCTTCCAACATCCTGCCAATATCCAATATCCTTCAGTTATTGCTCTCTACAGGAATGCCGTCACTGCAGCTCTCGACCTTTCTCCAGACTCCGGCTATTCTTCCGAGGTATTCTCTTCACATACCTAGGTAGTTCCACCCGAAAGTTCCCCGAGTTACGGAGTACCGGGTCGTCATATCGGGAAAAGGCGGACTACATTCAGAAGATACAACCCGGGCATTGTGGCACGGGCCGACCAGTCGGTTGTTCAGTCGTGAATCAATTTTACTTTTATCCGGAATTTGTTTTGGAAATTTGTTTTCTCTTGCTTTAGAAGGTCTCGGCAGGACACTGGTTTTTTTTGTCCTTGGGAGCAGGATTGCTAGATTATGGTTTCCGAGTCCAGCATGGCGTTTTACATACGCCTATCAAGTCTCCCATCTCCTCTCCCCCAAATCCCCGATCCTCCATGGTCCACAATTCATCCTTGTTTCAAGACAAATTTACTCGGACTCCTCAGCCTTCTGGGCCTTGGAGCCACGGGCCTTCTTGGCGGGAGTATCCTTCTTGGGGAGCTGGGAGCGGCGGACGGCGCTGACACGGGCAACGGCCTCCTCGCGGATATCAGCACGGTAGCTGTTCTTGGCGGTACGGTCGGCAACACCCTTGTAGATCCTGGAGAAGATGACGGTCAGCATTGGGCCGTGAAAGTAACATACACCGTGTGTCTTGAATAAAACGAAAGGAAATTGGATGCCGCTTACTTGCGGGTGGAGGTCTTGGGGCCGTAAGTGACGGTAACCAAGTTCTGGCCGGGCTGGTTGGGGTTGGTGGGCTTCTTGGTGGTCACGGCGACACCGTTCTCAGTAGCCTGGACACCGACGGCCTGAAGGTAAAATAGTTAGCACGACAAAATGTTTAAAAGAAAGGCGACAACACCAGTAGTGCAGAGTATAATTACCTTGTTGTTGGCGAAACCGGCATACTATAATGCGCCAAAAGAGACCGTTGTTAGCCATCCATTCCCGGATAGGTTCATGCATTCCGTATAATCCCCGAGATGTCCCGTACCTTCAAGGAGTGCTTGTTGACCAGGTTGAGGGGGTCGCGGGAGAACTGGAAGCCGCCGGCGGAGTTGCGGTTAACCAGGTAGGCGTTCTGCTTGCCTATTCCAATTGATGAGCTCGAGTTCGGTTTCCAAAAGCTTTGACTTGAAATTTCGAAAGGGAAAAATGCGCAGGGTCGGACGTACGGGTGATCTGCCAGATCAGCTCGTTGGAGATGTTGGAGGAGGCCATTGTGATGTGAGGGGATGTTGAGTTGGAGAATTGAAAGATCGAAATCGCTATCAAAACCGTCTTCACGTCGATCAAATTGTGTGTGTCTCGAATGCCAAGACCTCAGATTGGACGGGGTCTCGCTAAGCCGGCTACTTTAGGAATAGCTTTAATGCCTTGGTGCCTTGATTACCTAATATTTGGTGCCTGAGCTCTGAAATACCTGGATGCCTCATCGCCGGTTTAGTAAGGCAGAACTGACAGCTTCCGGCGACCTCCAGGCTGCCAATAATATGAACGCGATGCTGACGTTGCCCCCTCCAAACTCTCCCTTCTAGTTAACAACCACTCTAATCTTCACATGCCTTCTTCATCGACGGCGTCTTACCTGATGTGACACATCATCTCTTACCTCTCTAGCGAAATACTCTCAAGCGCGCCAACTCCTCCTTACACCACAATATCACAAAGCTCTATACTACTTTACTAGCCACTCTACGCCGGAATCTTCCCCGGTATCACTCATCATCATGACCTACATTCTCTTTTATTTCCTACTCTTTTCAGTTATTATTAGCGGGACAGGTAAGCAAGATGTCTTTCCAACTGCAAAGAAAACAAAGAAATCATTCATAACGGATTTGGTTCTAATTGCACTACAGCGTTATATCTCACACGGTCACGATGGATGCCCTTAGTCCAAGTGCCTGATTATATCTATCACCGCCTTCCCTCAAGTTTCACCGCCGATCTTGAGGCCGGCCTGAGCTCGTCACAATTCGACATCACTGCCAACCTTGCAGATGGGGATTCGAGGGCTGGCTTGGATCAACGAGCAAAGGCCGAAGTGATGAAGATTATGAAGAGTCGAAAGGTCAACTTCGATGAAGCACGCCGGATTTACACAGAGCAACGATTCGCAAAGAATAACATCGGACCTGACGGCCGGCCAAGGGATCCCAAATTTGTCTCGTTTTCGTGATTCGCCTACAACCATATCACCAGTTCTAGCATGTTTTCTTGACCATTGTCAGAGCGGCCATCTCGCTGGCAGAATCCATACAAGTAGAGGTCACGGCTTTCGCCCAGTAATATCTCATCTTCGCTGTCAAAGCCCTCGGGGTACTACGATTACCACTTTGGCCAGTGCATTTCTTGTCTCTGTGGATCCTTGGCAATTGAAACCTATTAAGTTGATGTGTTATCAAAATACAACAAGTCTGTCTGTTTTGTCCGTGTCAAGTAGATACTTAATATTACATATTACCATCCAGTGCTGCCATTAGCCAGCCAGCGCCGAGGCACAGTTTGATCCACCCCACATAAAACACGTTTTGAGGCAACCAAGCAAGAGGAGAACATCAAACACATGGACCAGCGCTTTGGTCCTTGGGTCATCAAATCATATCAAAAAAAAAAAACCACCACCTTCCATAGCGACAAGGGCATAACTGTTGGTGGGGAGGGGCTCTCAAGACTGGAGGCCACTTAAGATCACCGATTGCCTCCATATCCGGGCTGTTGGAAGCCCGGTGGCAATGAAGGGGCTCCAGCTGGAGGTCCAAATCCAGGCGGCGGCGCAAACCCAGGGGGAGCTGCAGCCTGTGGAACAAAGGGTGGTTGACCTGCACCATTGAATCCAGGTGGTAAGAAGGCCTGTGGGCCGCCGTAGCCAGCTTGGGAAGGCGGGGGTCGAGCTGGGAGCCCGGGAGGGGGGGTATTGAGTGAAGGGACAGGAGGTGGGATATGTCGGTTTGGAGGGGGGACGGCCTGGTAAGGCATTGAAGGGGGTGCATTCTGGTAGGGCATAGCTGGTGGCATACCCCGGTTCATGCCTAGATCGGGTGCTTGTGATGGGGCTGCACTCAAAGGTCGAGAGATGTCGCCATTCGACGTAGGCGTTGCTGGTACGCCTGGGGGAGCGCCAGGGAACTGAAGAGGTTGCTGAGTCGGTGGCTGTACATTATGCTTGCGAGCCTGGGCTGCCAGCATTCGCTCCGCTTCATCACCATGTCTCTCGCCTTTTCCATCCTTCTTGTATGCATACTGTACCGAAACCTGTTTGTTCATCAGGTATTGGCCATTCATGTTGGCAATGGCCGCGTCCGAGGATTCGAAATCGGCAAAAGAAACAAATCCATATCCTTTAGAGAGATTGTTGTCATCGCGCGCAATCTGTAATGATAAAAAAAGGCTGTTAACAATGTCCATCTTGTTTGTATTAGAGGGAGATCTCACCTTAGGCGGACTGACGAGGTTGCCAAACCGGCTGAATGTATCGTAGAGAACCTGCTCGGTGACCATAGGGTCAAGATTGCCCACGAACAGCTCTGCGCCAATTTCCACGGTCTTTTGCTTATCGGCCGACGCTTTGTTAACACGAATGGGTTTGCCATGGAGACGAATTCCATTCATGATCTTCGATGCATATTCGGCATCTTCCTCGCTTATGAATTCAACAAATCCATACCCCTGGTGTAGCTGCGTGACCCGGTCTTTGGGCAGGTGGACGTTAACGATGCGCCCGGCCTGCAGCATCAGTTCCCATACCAGGCTGTCTGTGACCCGTTCATCGAGGTTTCCAATGTACACGGTCGCCTCTTTATCTTGTTCCCTAGATTGAGTTAGCATCATGGCCCTGTGGTGAGGAAAGAGGGTCTTACCAATGCCTTGTGTTAGACATGGTGAATTAATTGGAGAGTGAGAAAGAGAGGGGAAAAAAGCTCCCCCTAAAGGAAAAGGGCTCAAAGATCCAAGTACAATCAATTGACTAGGAAAATCCTGTTGGTAGAAGACCAACAAAGTAGACTGAGGGGAAGTGGAGAGGTAATAAGGTGTGAAGGTGTTGAAGTGAAGGAAATCCGGAGCTCAGGATCAGTGACCTTTCCCGAAAACTTTTGATTCCGCAAATCCTCCCCGTTTCCACTTCATCTATCAACCACATCTCCCACTGTTCACCCGGATCGACTTTGAACCAATTTCAAGTTATTCTTCTTGATCCCCTTGAAACCCTCCAACTTCAACTTCATAAATTCACAATGGTTCAATTCTCCGAGGAGACCAAGGTTAGTTGCAACCCCCGATCATCTATTATCCTTAAGACCAGGTTTCTAACACTCTGTTTCATTTATTCAGGAGCGCGTCTCGAAGGTCATTGATATTTCTCGCGTTGCGATCCACTAGTGAGCCCCATGGCACCTTCATGTCATCCTCCGAGCTGACCGGCGATAACCTTTTAGCGGATACTTGCCTCTGATTGTCTATCTGGGTATGTATATACCCCTTTGGCGTTTTCAACACCATAGGCTAACAAAAAGAAAACAGGCTACACCTACAGCGAGCCCAAGCCGACACTGTTCAGGTACGCTTCTCAACTCCTTGAATGCAGCCGTCATGACTAACTTGATACCTAGATTGTTCTCGCCTCTTGCCTAAACTACGCGTTGACCGGAGAAACCATACGGGATATGTGGATAGAACGGAGGTGCCCCAGTATATTCTTGAATGACCCTTCAATTATACCCTCTGTGAGGGGTGGTGGGTTTGAATATCTGGATATCACTTTTTGAAGCTTGTGAAAGCTGGATGATTTTGTATTTTTAAGTCTTTGGCCGAATATTTGTCTTTGGTACGAAATGCTGTAACCTTGTGATAATTCGGAGTAAACACTGAGCTTTGTATAAATAAATGACAAGAAAATAAGATATCAATGTGTTTTGATGTATGTTACTAGTACTCTGTACGGAGTTAATCGGCGGTCACATGTTCTGACGTTCTCGGGATATTCCCGATCTCGTCTTGTTTCTTATCTTCTTCTCTTGATATCGTTCTCCATACACTCTCTCCTTTCGTCTTTGTCTCTGTGTGTTCAATTTTCCTATCTTCTTTGAAGGCAGGTTCATGACTGGTCAAGATGGCTTCTCGACATCCTTTGTGGAGACCGTAGCGGGATTCACAGCGGGAATTGTGTCAACTCTGTCGCTACATCCTCTTGATATGATCAAAACAAGGCTACAAGGCAAGCTTCGATGTTATTTTAGCTCCCCTTGGGGTATACAGTAACTAATTTGTTTTGATATTTGTAGTCGATCGGTCATCTTCCCGATTTGGGGGTTCACTGCGAATCATTCGCAAGATCTTCTATAATGAGGGTGGCTATGTCGCTTTTTACCGAGGACTTACCCCCAATCTTATTGGAAATTCCACAAGTTGGGGTTTGTACTTTTTATGCTACAGCAGCCTGAAGGATACCATTCGAAGCCATCGTGAGAAGAGAAAGCAGATTCTCACATCGTCTGATTATCTTCTCGCATCTGGCAGTGCAGGTATGCATATATCATGTCCAACTCAGCATCGTTCCTCCGTTCCTCAATTAACCTGTGGATTTCCATAGGCGTTATCACGTCGGTCCTCACCAATCCAATCTGGGTGATCAAAACTCGCATGTTGTCAACGGGTTCCCATGCTCCAGGGGCGTATTCTTCATTTGCATCTGGAGCAAAACAAATATATCAAGGGGAAGGAATACGCGGCTTCTACCGAGGTCTTGTACCAGCCCTATTTGGTGTCAGCCATGGCGCCCTTCAGTTTATGGCATACGAGCAATTGAAGCTTTTCAGGCTTCGGTCGATGAATACCGGCTCAATTGAGGGCAGCCATTTGGGCGCTGAGCGGGCCCTTGGTAATGTTGATTTTTTTGCCATCTCCGGTCTATCAAAAGTCTTTGCTGGCAGTGTGACGTATCCTTACCAAGTAATTAGGTCCCGGTTGCAAACTTATCAGGCCCATCTGATCTACCGCGGGGCCATTGATGTCATTTCCCAGGTATGGACCAAAGAAGGGATTGCAGGTTTCTATAAGGGTCTTGGTCCAAATCTGTTCCGGGTACTTCCAAGCACATGGGTGACCTTCCTGGTATACGAGAATACCAAGGTCTACCTATCCCGGCTGTCTCAAAAAACATGGAATACTTCCTACTAATTCCTGCTTATACCAATTTGATCGTACTAGAGACCACCTGCTTAGGCTCTACTATAAACTCGGTATCCTCCTTATAGCGTCTGATTATAAATGTCCCCTTGTTGTTCTAAAAAAACACGCCTATTCGATGTAAAGAAGCTCTAATGATTTAAATGTTATTAATAAGATGTTTACATTGTAATGCCAATAAAGCAGCTATACATAGAAATATCCATAGATGACATCGTCCTCAAAACTTGATATCTAAAATTCGACTGTACATATAACCACACCTTTATCGAACAAACACTAGTTATTTGACATGATTGTTAACGTAGCAGATTAAAGAACAGAGTCACGCGTTCATAATCCACATCTGACCCAGGGGGGCCAGATTTCGGGACCCCTCTGGCCGGCCCAGCAATAGCTTCCAAGTCGACCTTCGTCATGCCAGGATGCAGATGTATATCATATGAAAGTGTAGTTGCATCGCCCAATGAATGTAGACGCTGCATACCCATGAGTGCAACGATTTTCACCTGTCGCTGGGAAGTACTAGGCGCTAAACGAGGCCTGACTGTCAGTATATTGTGCGACGGAGGAAGATGGATTGTGATATTCTGTTGCGAAACAAGCGACGAAGGTGGGATATCTAGGCAGAAGTCGGTTTGCAACGACAAAGAGGGATGTGTAAGAATCTGAACATTACGAATCAGAGCCATCTTTGGGTCTAGCTCGAAGTTAGCTGGAAGTCCCATCAATCTCAGCGGGGGTCAAACCTTGGCCTGATCGCCTCAGAAGCGAATCCATGGGCGATGAACCAACTTGTGGTTGGTAAGCTAACAAAGAGTCAGCAAAGGCCTGCAGCCGAGCAACACATTTGCCAAGCGACAAAATATCTACTGGGCGTAACGTACCAGAAGCCGAAGATGAATGCCGGGTGGCATCCGAAGAGACACCAAAAGACGCATTGGGGAGATTTTGCGAAGTGGACGTTGCTAGGGCGGTTACGTTTGTCACCGAGCTCGGTAAGCCATGCGCACCCATAGAACCGTTCTGTTGTTGCTCTGAGCCAGATGGTGTGGCTGTGGTGCTCGACCTGGGACTGTCAAGTTGCCCTCCAAGAGACCATTCTCGAGGAGATCTGCTGGTTTCTTGGCCTGCTAATCCAGCCCCGGAAATATCTTGCTTATGGCCTTGAGATTCGTTCTTGAATGTGACATCTGAGGGTTGTCCATCTTCCTTGGATGGTGTATCGGAGCTCTGCCCAGGCATTCTCAAGGTTAACCTCTGCGCCATTGGGGGCACAGGCGTGCCCACTTTCAATTTGATGCGAGACATCTCAGGGGTTCCATCTACCTGAAGGGGATCCGGAACAAGCTTTTTGGCTTCCGCAACCCGTCGGTGGAAGTGATCCTGGTCCTCCAATGTCAGCATGCCGAAGGGAACGGATAGCAAGGGCGTGGCAGTATAAGCTTACCTCCAAAATCCCCGCCAGAATGGAGATATCGCTGCCGTCTTCGTTGTACTCTCTAGCATTTCGCCATACATAGCTGACCTCTTCTTCAAATGACTTCCATGTAGGATATGCGGTGGTTCTGGATGAATTCTTCCTGCTGTCTGTACCACGAACTCTCTTTTGGATGCTCCGTAAGGACACGGGATGTTGAATGATCTCATAATAATCCCGGTAGAGATTCCGGTCCGGTTTTCCAATAAATGGGTAAGAAACATCCTCGCCACTAGTTCGGGTCATCAGCGTTGAGCAAAGGGTCGGGATCAGTGATAATTACTCAGAATCCTTGAGCCGCGTCAACTCGGACATAATCTTGTCTTGTGCAGTCTGAAGACTATCACCTTCAAAATCTGCCTCGGCTTCGGACTCGGCCTGCGACTCCGGGATTTGATCTGCTTCCTCTAGTGGCTCTGAGTCTAGATGCGACGACGCACGATTGGGCTCTTCGGGGATAATCTCATCATCCTATCAAATGCAACGCATCTTGAATTAGCAATTGAAACATGTGATCCGATCTATATGCGCAAAGAAACAATGTAGGGTTTGTAAATGACATTCGAACAGTGCAGTTCCAACTGTCATAGTCACAGTGTCGCGAGCTCTCCATTCAAGTGTATGATACTTACGGAAACCTTTCGGCGTTTCGTTCTACGAAACTTCATATCTGGGGAAGCTGCGGCAGCCGCTCGTCGTTTTGAGGTCATTTCGGATTACTTCTGATAACGTCCCGAGTCGCGAGTCGAGTCACACATTGAAGATAGTAATATGTGACTGAAGACCACAGAAGAAGTGGAAATATAGCTTTAATAAAGGGACAAATTGATTGAAAGAATTACAAGTAGTGATAGAGTATGGCAAAGGGAGATATTCACATAGACATTCCTCATCTCAGACGTGTTGCAGACGCGTCGGCGGAGCCATCCCGCCTTAGGTAAGGTGGCCCCCGGATAACTAATTATACTGTATGGTATCGAATGGTATCCCCTGTTACAGGTATCAACTAAATATCCAAGGTTTGAATGGAAGTTCAGCTAATCAGGTATGTAAATCTCGTATCCTGGGCTTTATAACTTTGTAATTTCGATACTGAGATTACGTACTGTAAATGCATGTCTTAAATCCAAGCACGTGACTGGAGCAGATTGGGTTGACACCTGAGGCAACAAGTGGTTTGTTCCCCCCCCCCACTATTTTCCCGAGTCCCGCAAAACAAGTCCCGGTGATTGTTGTTTCTACGACTCGCACCTCTTTCTCTATCGTGTCACACTCTCACCTGATCACTCATCCTCGGTACTTTGATTCCTCCATACCAGATCATCTTACACAACCCTAGGACCTCTATCAGAGCCCCGTGAGCGTACGTTTTCGTTGTCGTTACATGCGATAATCATTCCGCCACATTGTGAGGCGCATCCTCAAGCAACTTATTTACTAGCCCTTGTTGCTTGAACACATGGAACAGACTGGTACTGACAATCTGATATATAGGAGATCTTGTATTGCCATTTCTTCTCATTCCGCTATCACAATGGACATCGACCCAGCTAGGCGCAACAAGAAGCCCCGTCTCCTCTTGGAGACGGAGCGCGAGAAACTTGACGAATTTGTGGACTCCATCCACTACTCCGCAAGGTGAGGACCCCATGCCGTTGCGCTGGACTCTCCATTGACCCCTCCGTATAGATACAACGACGACAAATTCGAATACCGCCATGTGCAGCTCCCGAAGAACATGCTCAAAAAAATCCCCGCAGACTACTTCGACAGCGCCAAGGGAACTCTGAAACTGCTTTGGGAGGAGGAATGGCGAGCTTTGGGTATTACACAAGTATGTTGGACCTGATTCGAGGATGTGCATGGGTTCTAACAATGTACGCGCAGAGCTTGGGATGGGAGCATTACGAGGTGCATGAACCTGAACCTCATATCTTATTGTTCAAGTAGGTTATTTGTGAACTATTGCCTTGGCTATGTCACTAACTGTCTTATAGGCGCCCACTTAACTACCAGCCCCCTCTGCAACAATAAGTTAGTCATTGATCTGATCGGCGGCGTTGTGCTTGGAAATATGAGCAGTCGAGAAGACATTGCTTTATAGTCGTTTAGGCACACGCGTTCGCAATATTGCTCATTAGCGTCTACAAAAGCTTCATAATTGAAGTCCTGGAATGAGACAAAGTTTCATTTTCTCCTTACCCGCCATTTCATTGACACGCTAGACCCCGGGGCCAGGCCCTCTCTCTATTATGCCATACGGAAGACCAACATCTGTCTTGTCACGGACGCCTGGACTGTTCTAACGTGGCCATCAAATCGAGTTTTTGGCTGGTTATTCTCCCTACTGGCCAGTGGTGAGGCTGCTACGGATGCTGCGCTTCCCCACTCCCTGAACTTGGTGTGAATATCTTGAAGAACTATCCCAGTCAAGTTATCTTACATTGAAGAGTACTGTGGGCGAAACATAGGCCTCCTGTGTTGGGTCCCTCTAGCCAATGTCAGAGGGAAAACAAAGAGACCAAGTATTTGCAAAGGGACGGACAGATAGATGCATACCTAGGCCATCCACTTAGTGTTGTTGGTCATTTGGTCTCCAGCTTTAGTTGCCTCCCGTGATATATCATTCATGATTAACAAATCAAGTAAATTCTCATCCATTCCCACGCTGTCTGCAACCGTCACTATGTAGCTAGTCGTATAGTTTTCGTCGCGGATCTAATTCATTATGTTGAAAGAACATGGAAGTACAACACAGATTATTAATAACCCTCGTAGACATGGCTTCTTATGGATAGATCTAGAAGTAGTCTCGAAAGTGTGTTGATTCCTTAAATAACTGCGGGATATATGTATTTACATGGTGTTCATACAAAGGGCAAGATGGTTCTTGAGTTCAACACACATTCCGTGACCTGAGGAGGCCCGATATTTTTTGGGCTTTGAGAGGAAAACCTTTGAAAGTCCTGGGTATATGTGATCAACTTCCCAATGCCCTCTGTCTCTTCATGTTCAGATCCTTTAGCGTCATTTCCACTGTCCGCCATTCACGCTTGGCTGGATCATACTCGCCGCTCACTTCAAATCGACAAAACCCATTAGGCCCCTTCAGCCCAACTGGGCCCGTGATAAAGAAAGCTCCGCGGCGAGCAGACCTTGGTGCCAGGGCCTCTTCATGGTTCAATCGTAATTTGAATGCCTGTGATGCCAAGTGTAGTTCCGACCCAGGGCCGAGGTCTGGTAACGGTAGCCGCTGTAATAAAGATATGACGGAGGATGGGTGGTAGTTGGTATTCTCGGTATTAGGCGGCATATTTTCCTTGAGCCCGTCGGCCAGAGGTGGTTGTAGCTTAGATTGGTCTTTTTGTCCAATCCAGTTCCCTCTCTCGTCACCAGGCGCGGCAGAAGAATTATTTAATAAATCAAAGCCATCTAGTGGCTCCCCTTCGGGGTTCCTGAAACGATCCAGTTGCCTTAAGAATAGTATCAGATACGCATCTCTGATTGCTAGAGCAACATGAACCGGTTTCATGAAGGCCTGTAACCTGTCACCTATCTCGGGGTCCATCGGTTTTGTCACCCATGATATATTACCGTCATTAATCTCCAAGCTGTCTACTATCAGTATAAAAACCAAGTTTTAGGGGATCAGTAGTACATACCCTGATCGCACATATCCAGGAGGGGCACGGTTTGGAAACTGATGGACAAGCCAGAATCCTGTAAGGGAGAGGGGCTCCCCGAGTATATGTGCCATCTGCTTCCCCGCATGATCTAAGACGACTTGGGCCAGTTCATCTAGACTCGTAAGCGAATGATCTTGAACGGAGATTGAATCGATCGCTCACCTCTAAGTTTCTGGAGCTTCTTTCGATCTTTGGATAACTTCACGAATTCTTGCCACTCTGGATCCGATGTAGCGTATAGCTCGCCTTCTTGCAACCGAGACCAGGCAAGCGGTATGAATAGCGCACCCTCGTTTTCGACCTCTTTCCCGGTGATTTTGTCGCTTCTCGAGGCTTGACGCGGGGCTGTGTCCCTGGAGTTGGCCACAGGAGGTATGTTTTCGTCGTCGGTATCGTCATCAAATCGTACCAGCACGAAGGTGCTCCAGAGGTGGAAGGCGGTGCCGTACAGAAGACATTTGGATATGAAGGACCTGGGGGATTCTGCGTCAGTCTGACTAAAGAGGCCTTGGGTTGGGTTCAAATGGGGTTCCTTACCTAATCCAAGGCCGCCTAAATCTCACATGTCGCACATTTTCTGGTTTGGAGAAGTTGGAACGAGCATGGGTAGGCCTAAAGAGAGACGAGCGCGCGAGAGGACTTCGAAGCAGATACCTGAGCCGGAGCATTGGGAAAAGCCAATCCCTGCAATTATTCTCACTAGAGTATCATCTCAAATTGGAAAAGGGGATGGACAGAATCCTTGAAGCCTGATATGCACGGGGATTTGTGTTGCGAGTTTGTCGATAGCGACGGGCTCGGCGCTTTGGTCGATTATGTAACATGCGGCGCTGTAGCCCTGAAGGCCGGGCCTAAGTACCAGGATACACATTATGTACACTACAACATATGTAGGTACCTACATATAATAGTTTCTTCGAATAAATGATAATAATGGAAGAACAAACTCTTGGATTAGAGATTGATGACATGGATATTACATCTACAGGTGATACATGTATTTGCCAGAGCTATTTGTAGCTGTACATGCTATACCACGTGATATATATGTGGTATCTTATCGGGTGTCCCCCAAGTCGTCCGTAACCAAATGGTATTCTGTCCTTGACTCCTCGCCGTCGTACCCAACAAAACTCCAAATACCCCTAGAGGAGAACCTTGATGTGGGCATTGCCACGTCTGCCATAATAGTCTTGCCTTACCTCCCGCCGATTCTACCAATATGCGCTGGGTGTCCGCCTTCCTTGCCCTGGGATTAACAGGTGCATTGCAAGCAACTGCACTGGACGCTACGATCTTCACGTTTCCTCCCAAGTCTGCAACCTCTTCAACTATTAATCCCCAACAACAAACAATATCAGAAGATGAGGCCCGGCTTGTCTTGGAGCTTCGCATGAAGTCCTCTGTGGCATCGGTCCTCGGAACTGTGAATGCAGATACCGTGAACCACTTGAATCAATTTGCTCAAGATGATCTCACTCTCTTTGGGGGAGCTACTGGGGGTTTTGTTCCTAAGAAGAGCATTCTTATTCTGGAAGGGGTCAACCAGGAAGTTGGTAAGTGGAAGCGGACGCACACTTGACTGGAAGCTCTAGCTAATGTCCTTGCAGCCCTAGTCATGCAAAAAGCCCAACCAAACCACCTCCATGTTCCGCAAATTTCCTCGCCGTTTATCGGGTTTGACCTCCTGGAATCATTCATCGAAAGCAGCCCCACTTCAAAAGAGGACCGTGGACAATTCTGTACATACTTCAACGATGCCAGCAGCGCTGCATCATCGACATCCCAGGTAACAAAGCCGAATTTCAATGATCCTCATGTTCCCTCGCTAATCTTTCAGTTACATCAGACTCCTAAGGAATGCTTATCCAAGAACCCCATGTTTGCTGATGGGTCTGATTTGCTTACCCGTGACTTCCTTACACTGGTTGATTCAGTGGAATCTTGGATAAGCAAGGATCACAAGGATTCAGCTTTGAAGTTGTCCTTTAAGGTATCAAGTTTTCCCCTCTCTGACCCGTGAATAATTTCTGATTCCACGTCACCAATTACAGAAAGCTTCTGGTGATTCCAAGCTCCTAGAGACATTGCTTCTTCACCTAGCCGAAATATCGTCGACCAGCAACCGGGAAATCACGACAATCGTTCTACCCCCCGGTGTTAAATCAGAAGGATCCAACCCCCGAGGCGCGAGGCAATCATTGGCACCAGTCGCTGCCCAACAAAATGCCTTCAAGAGGTCCACCCCGCATTCTACAATCCCGCTGCACTCAACCCTCGCGCCTGTCTGTCATGTTTCAAACGCCTCGTGTGTCGAATCTACCAACGACTGTTCCGGGCACGGGTCCTGCTATCGGAAGTACGGCTCGGGTGTTGAGGGAAGTTCGGGCAATTGTTATGCATGCCAATGCAAGGAAACTATTGTTCAGAATAGCGATGGCACCACCAAGAAAGTTCGGTGGGGTGGAGCGGCTTGCCAAAAAAGAGACATCAGCTCACCTTTCTTCCTTGTTGCAGGCGTCAGTCTGCTTGCCATCCTTCTCGCTGGCAGTGCGATTGGAATGCTTTTCAGCATGGGCTCACAGGAGCTACCTAGTGTCATCAGCGCTGGTGTAGGAGGTCCTAAGTCTCAGATGTGAGCGTATGGAAGGCTGTGTAGGTGTTAGGGTGTGCTTTTTTCCTTTTGCCGTCTTTTTAGGGGGTCCGCCCTGGAGGGCTTCATGTTATTTACCTCAATCCCTCAACCTACTATGTATAAGCAAATTTTGCCTTTGTTTCCGATTACTCCTTCCCTGCGATCCATCAAGGGGACACTTCCACGATTGGAAGGTTCAATACAGCAGTACATACATGTAAAGTGGCGCAAATTACATATTTCAGGGGAACGCGGCTATATCAAAGAATATGTTGTATAGCATGTACGAAACAGTACTCAGTATGTACTCCAGTGTTGCGCACCAAGAAATATAAAGATGTTCAAGCAATGCACAATCCATTCAGCCCGCTAAATGGATCAAGAATCGGGGGGAAACAGTGGCTGTAAGTAGCACCATAGGACAAAGCTCCTCATAGCAAGAAATAATATGAGAGGGAGACAAAAACAATTCATGAATATCCAACCGAAAAAAGGGGGGGGGGGGGGCTCATGATCCATATGCGCCCCAGTCCAGTCACGCAAAAATCGATAAATTACACATATCAAGTCATAAACAAGGAAAATAAAACTCCAACCAACATTCCAGATGTGGTTCCGGTATGAGAGTATTGTGCAGATTAGCCAAATCGTGAACGGGTATGAAAAGAATAGTAGTCAAAGATCTGTCATGTGGTACCAGCTTCGACTTGACGAGGCGTGCGTCCTTCTGAGGGTAGAGGTTCCACAGGTGAAGTCCCAACTTCAGGTGGTGTGCGCAGTCTTCTTGGCGAGGAATGGAAGGAAAGCTGGCGAAGCCGATTGGGAATCAATCGAGACCAGGTAGATTGACCTGGAGAACGCGAGGCATAGGCTGAGTCCCAAGGCTGATGACGCCCATTTTGCACATGCTGTTCTCGGGCTGGTGTGTCTCTTTCATCCATAGATGCTCTGGATGTCGGTTGAAATATTCGGCTAGGGAAGCCCATTTGAACCCATCCATTTGCCCTGCCACTATTCCAAGCAACTCGAGGAGGTCTGAGAATTTCATCAGCGCCAGTCGAGTCTGTACGACGACCCTGGCGATCTGTGGCAGACGGTACTTCAGTCTGTGCACGGGGTTTAGGGACATAGTAATCAGCCTTGCACAGCGGGCAACATGCCCTTCTGCTAGTCAGCCAGGGGTCGACGCATGAGGCATGGAAAGCATGTCCACATGTAAGTCCCCGAATATCATCATCATCCTCAATGATATCTAGGCAAATCGCGCAAGAATCGCCAGGGTTGGGCAGAAGTTCAGCAGGAACAGCGTTACGAATGTAGGCATCACCATCATGGTCCTCAAGATCAATGTTCATGTTTTCATTGGTCAAAGAATGCTGCCATTTCTCTTTCTGGATACCTGCATCAGTGCACTGCTGAGTAGAAGGCGTCCCAGATACTGTAGGGCCCTTCTGCTCCAAAGTCTGAACCGGAGAGTCATCATGCAGCTCTTGGATGGTGGTTTTTGATGTATCATTGGAATCCACCCGTTCATGACCCTTGGTGGATGGTATTGTTGCTGTGTGAACCCCAACCGCTGTTGTCACAATTTCACTTTCGCCTTTTAGACTCTGTGGTCTGCTATTCGGGGTTGTGATACCTCCTTCTGTTGAAAGGCCCTGGTTGGCACGAGATGATCTCCACACTTTGTACTTGACGAGTGGAAACCGCCCGTTGACTTCATCCATCGTCATTAGCTTCTTCTCCCTTCTCCTGCGATGAGTTCGTGGCATAGCGACCAAGTCTATCGGCTCTCCTAATTCCTCACCGCGGAGCTGACGGTTTCGTTGATTATATCGAAAGCAGTATTTGACACCAACGATGATCCTGCGATGACCGTCAGATGCCATCACTGAAGCCGAAATGCTGGAAGGCTGGCCTGGACAGAGGGATGAAGCGACATACCATAGATTTGTGAACACGACACCAAACCCAAGAGCGACGAAGAACAATAAAGGTGAGCTTGTAGCATTATTTGAACCTGAACCTTCTCCGCCGCTATTAGCGCTTGTGGTTGCAGCACTGCTAGAGGCCGAGGTTGGTGTGGAAGACATTCCGACTTGAAAGTTGATACGAAAATAGCCGCGCTGATCCCACTCGGAACGTGGCCACTTAATTATTGGAGTCTCAGTTGCCCCGAGGTTGATTCTTCATGCCTCGAGTTTTGTGTACAGGGCAGCCCTGTATGTGGATTTTGGGGTAGACTCTAGCCGATTAAGTCCAAGGCAACGAGAAACTGGATAGGGACGACCCGAGAGTATGTATCACATGCGACAGGATGAATATTTGAAGATTAAACTTGATGGCCTGTCATGGATCGACCGTAAGCAGAACACACAGAACTTCCTGCGAAGATAATGTGAATGCCGAGAGTCGATCTCATATCATTATCAGCAGTAGAAGAAACCTTGGCGAGGCGAAAAAAGAGAGAGGGAAAGAGAGAGAGACGGAGAGAGGAGAGAAAGTGGATCAGGGCAAGGATGGAGCCAGGCTCCTGGTTGATTTAAGGATGCATGCGGGACTGACACCTGAGGCTGGGAATCACGGGACTTGGTACTGTCAAAGTCTCAGATACCTCAGATTGACAGGGGTCTAGAACTAAATCAGAGGTGTAAGGTACTTCATGCATTTACAGGGATGAGACACGGCTGTATTTGTCTTCCCCTCTCCTTTCCCGCTTCTATTTGAAATAAATTATAGTGTATTGCATGTTTATTGCATAACCACCTCTAAAAGTACATATGCCTTCATCATATGAAGACTTTAATTATCTGGTACTGTAAATACACAGGGCTTACATCGTATACACCTTGCCACTCTATAAATCAATACACTTGTACTTCATACATGGTAGTATCCGTAGTATATAGTAGACTATACATTAATCCATTAACCCTTTAAATCGCAAACAATAGCTTCAACTGTATTCCGACTTATAATTCTGGATCAGTTCAGTCAAATTTGTATTCACTATCAGTTAGAGATTCTGAAATTTTATTAAGACTGGACTGAAGAGGTTGATACTGCCTTTACATCACATGTTATATGTAGAAAAGTTTGCATTTTACATCCTTTTCACTATGTTCTATATTCTGCTCACTCTTCTTTTCCTTCTGGTATACACGTATATATTATTTGCTTCAGCAAAATGATATTATATTCTATGTATAAAAAAAAGGTCACATGGCCGCTACACCGCTCCGTACTTGCCGCCCCTGGTTCACCTGTGAGGGACATCAGATATCTATCATGCACACGTCCCTCTTCAGCACATCTTAACCACAATTTCACTATGGCACAACCTAATCCAGTGGTTTTCTTTGACATTGCCCTTGGAGGTAAGTCAGCTCACTTATTTGCATACTCTGGTGGCCTTGGCATCTGAGTAATCACCTAACATGACGAACTCTGCTAAGTAATATATACAGGCGAGTCTCTCGGTCGAGTGAAAATGGAGTTGTTCGCCAACGTCACTCCCCGAACTGCGGAGAATTTCCGCCAATTTTGCACTGGCGAGAGCAAGAATGCCAAGGGACAGCCCCAGGGCTACAAAGGAAGCAAATTCCACCGAGTGGTATGTAATGAAGCTTCTTGGGTATCGATTCGGAACTAATGCTCGCTGCAGATCAAAGATTTCATGATCCAGGGCGGAGATTTCATCAATGGCGATGGAACTGGGTCATGTACCATCTACGGCACTTCGAAATTTGCCGATGAAAATTTTACTCTCACACATGACCGTCCCGGTTTATTAAGTATGGCTGTAAGTCTGAACATCTCGAGACTGGGGTATCTATCCACACATAAAAGGACCCTTCACTGACAGCAATAGAATTCGGGCCCAAACACCAATGGCTGCCAATTCTTTATAACAACCACGGCTACACCATTCTTGAACAACAAGCATGTAGTCTTCGGCCAGGTGATTGATGGGATGGATATCATCAAAATGCTTGAACACACCCGGACCACTAAAGATAAGCCCAACCAAGATGTAACGATTGTGCAATGTGGAGAGATGTAAGAATAATTTCGATGGGGGTGATATTTGGGAAACAGCTACGTCCTACAGATCTATAGCTCCCAGAATTGCAAGAAATGACTTTGAATCATGGAAATATATCAATTTCATATGGCTTTAGTAACCAGGACTTTTTTTTTTGGATATTTCATAGTGGTTGGCACAGACGTGATATCTTCCCCCGAACAAAAAAAGACTTCACAGAATCCTGTTCTCATATCTAGAGCTTGAACTTACTCAAGTAGTCCGCAGCCAGTGAGATAGCCTCCTCGACCTTGTCAGGATTGGTACCGTTACCAATGGAAGTAGGACCCTTTCCTCCGGCTTTTCCTCCCACGGCGCCAGAGACGACGGCCGCCCATTCGCTTGCGGAAGCACCTTGGTCACTCAGTCCCTGTGTCTAAATCAGCATAAAAATCCAAAATAATAATATTCCACCATTCCTTCCCCTAAGATTCAAGAGGGATAAGACTGATGTATCCTGTTACTCACCTGAGAGATATAACATCCGTGTGAAACACGACCTTGTTCAGAGTCGGCCGCCAAAACATAGACACTCTTGCCCTGCATTTTTGATTTGACATGGTTGAGAGATTCACTGACAGCCTTGGCATTGGCAGAAATCGGAAGCTCGACCACAAGCCACGACTTATCTTGGTTTTCAGGATCCTCGAAATAGGAGTTAATAGTATCGAGTGCTTTCTTCGATTCTAGTTTTTGTTGGGCCTTCTGGCCATCGAGGACCTGCTTATTGATCTTGGCAAAACGTTCACGGAACTTGGCCTTGACGACGGCGGAGATTGCGAGCTGGTTGAGATCCACCTGGACTTGCTTAGCCTCCTGCTCCTTCTTGGAGCCCAAAGGCAATGCATTCAGACGATCAAGGCGCTGTCCGAATTCCTCGGCAACTCTCTGCACCGCATGTGCGTCCTCTCCAGTGACGGCAATAATTCGGCGAATTCCCTTAGCAATGCCACTCTCTTCCAGGATGATCAAATCCTTGATATCGCCTGTCTTCTGGACATGAGTTCCACCACAGAACTCAATGCTGACCTCCTTCCAGCGGGGATCCTTGATATTCTGCAGGATTTCCTCCAATTCCACGCCGACAGAGACAACACGAACAGGATCGGGGTAAGTCTCGCCGAACACGGCCCGAACGCCGGAAATTTGCTGGGCAGTGGCGAGGGGAAGATCTTTGGAGTAAACAGTACAGTTCTGTCGAATATATTCAGTCGCCTTGGCTTCGATCTTCTCGAGCTCGGCGTCAGAGATTGCGCTCTTGTGGGAGAAGTCAAATCGAAGCTTCTCGGCGGCCACCAGGGATCCCTTCTGGTCAATACCATCGCCTAGGATTTCCTTCAAAGCGAAATTCAGGATATGGGTTCCGGTGTGGTTATTCCGAATGGGCCAGCGTCGGAGCTCATCATACTCGCAAATCACAGAATTGCCGACAGTAAATGATCCGTATTTCATGAAGCCGGTGTGGAGAACGTATCCAGCATAAGACTGCACATTGCCAACTTCAAGCTCCGCTTGTCCATCAATGATGATTTTACCTGTATCATATTCCTGGCCACCCTGTTCGGCATAGAAGTTCGTGCAGTCGAGAATGACGCCAAGCTGTGCCCCCTCGGGAATATCGCCAGTGCTATTATGGAAAGTCTTTCCATGGTAGATAGCCTTGACGCGAGAAGTGATGTTACCGCGGCCAAATTTGGGCGAGTCATCAGTTTTTTGCACGTCGTTCATTTTCTCCAGATTGCCTAGATCGTGGACATCAAGCTTGACTGTGTCTTCGGCAGCCTTCTTCTGACCCTTGCTAGCTTCCTTTGCCTTCAAGCGAGCCTCTTCAAACTCGACGTCGTCAATGCGGAGGCCACGTTCCTCGGCCATGATCCGGGTCAGATCAACAGGGAAGCCGAAAGTGTCGTACAGTCTCCAGACATCGGCACCATGGAGCACATCGGTGCCCTTGACCTTGGCCTGCTGGGCGTATTGCTCAAATTGTCGCTCACCTCTATCCAAGGTCTTGGCAAATGACAACTCCTCCTCGTCCAAGATTTCGATGACATCTTGCTGCTTGCGTTTAAGTTCAGGGAACATTTCACCCAATTGATCCACAACGGTGGGCACTAGCTTAGCGAAGAAATTCCCGATATCAACCTGGAAATATTTCCGGGCATACCGAGCTCCTCGGCGCAGGACACGGCGAATGACATAGCCACGGCCCTCGTTGTTGGGAATGACACCATCCGAGATAGCGAACATCAAAGTCCGCACGTGGTCTGCAATAACGCGGTAAGCGGTGTCAATTCCATCGACATCATCTGTGCCAAATTTGCCGCGGTATTCACGGGCTCCAGTGGTATCCTGGATAGCCTGGAAGATCGGAGTGAAGACATCGGTATCGTAGTTGGAAGATTTGTCCTGGAGAATCGACACCAGTCTTTCGAAACCCATTCCGGTGTCAACGTGTTTGTTGGGAAGGGCTCTCAGGGAGCTATCCGGCTCGCGGTTATATTGGATGAAGACGTTGTTCCAGATTTCCAGCACATTTGGGTCGTCCTCATTGACGAGGTGAGCAGCGTTGCGCCCACCGATCCGATCATAGTGCACTTCACTGCAAGGTCCACATGGGCCTTGGTCACCCATTTCCCAAAAGTTGTCTTTCATATCTCCGGGAAGAATGTGAGACTCAGGAACGCCCACCGATTTCCATAGTTCTTTGGCTTCCAGATCTGGTTCCAATCCACCAGCTTCGTTGCCCTCGAAGTAAGTAACGTAGAGGCGTTCGGGGTCCAGGCCGTAGACTTCCGTCAATAGAGTCCACGAATATGTGATAGCTTCTTTCTTGAAGTAGTCGCCGAAACTCCAGTTGCCGAGCATCTCGAAGAAAGTCTAGGCTTCGTCAGTACTTCTTGTGGCGAGGGATAGAAAGGGGATTCAATACTGACATGGTGATAGCTGTCCTTGCCAACATCATCCAGATCCTGTTTCAGGTCAGTCAGTGTACCAAAGCCCCTCCAACAGCCCCTCTAGGGTTTACCAAGGCACACCCACGTTATGTTTTCCACCGGCACGGAGACACTATTCAATCATGTTAGCAACGGTCCCAAGTCGAATATTTCCGTGATGGTGATTATCCAATACCTTTTGCGAATTCGTTGCGCGCTTCATCTTTCCAAACTCCGACGAGGCGTCAACGGTGCCCAGGAAGATGGACTTGAACTGGTTCATTCCCGCATTGGTGAAAAGAAGAGTCGGATCCGACAGAGGAGCGACGGGGGAGGAAGGGACTGTATCCAAGAATAACTTCAAGTCAGTTCATGTCGTTGGCGGGGGTGGAGGGGTAGTGCAAAAAAAAAAGAGAGAATGGGTTCAACGCACCGAATGTATGGCCATTTTGTTTAAAATAATCTAAAAAGGTGTCTCGGACTCGCTGAGCGGTCCATTCCGAACCGAGAGAAGTCATCCTGTCGAATTTGGGAGGGTTGGTTGACTGGGAGTGAACAAAGCGAAGGTAAAAGGGTCTGGGTTGATTTCTGCGAAAGAGATGAGTCAAGGCCCGTTCCCCGTTCGTCACCACCCCAGAAACCCGCATCGAGCAACGAATTGAACTTGACCCCAGTACACCTAGGAGGAATCCAACCACTTATTTTTTTAAAATCACACACTTCCCAATACTCGAGAGAAAGAGAGAGAGAGAGAGGAGATGACGGGTGAGGGAGGTCACGGGAAGAAGCGCCCGGCCCCAGATGACCCCGATGTCGCGCAACCGTTAACGAAGAGATTTGGAGGCCTACGACTAGGTAGGTTGATCTTGAAGGTGTGGAAGTTATCAAGCTAACATATTTCTAGATAATAGCCTGCCAATCTCCGCTCGGGCCCAACCCAAGGGGCATATTCAGCACCAGCATATCCATAACCAGCAGAACCACATTGACCATCACCAATTTAACCAACTTAACCAAGGGCGTTCTTCCCCCGAACCAATGCTCTTGGATGACACCAAGCATACGACTTACATTCACAACCTGGATCAAGAATTAATCGAAGACGACTCTCCTGGTTTGGTCTTTGCACCATTCGCGGAGAAAGTCCTCTCAGTCCCTCAATCCGTCCTATCCGACTCGAAATCCTCGGGAAAAGAACTCGTTCTTTATACGGAACCATCTTCCCTGACGGTGCCCAGGGAAAAAGATAATGTTCGAAAGGCAATTCTTGAATCTCGAGCACGAGCTAGAGGGAAGGTTGAGAAGGATGAAGTTACGGAGAATGAGGATATATACGATCCAATGGATATTGATTAAAGGAATATAGTACGGATGTACAATATGGGTAATTAAGCTAGTGAATTGTATAATTTTGTACCTTTTTCACATATCGACGTGTATAATGTATGTGATAGTACATAGGAGTACATAGTAATACTACGTGCTCATTAAAAGGTACATTTACGTAGGATATGTGTATGTAGTATGTAATATACACGGTATTTGGTAACCGGAAACACGTGACTCACCGCTAAAAAAATTCTGGTTTTTTTTTTTGTGGCACCGACTAAATATGCACTCGGCTTGATAAAAAAATTTCCTCTCTCCCCCACCATCCCTCTTCCCATCCCTCCCTCAAAATCACATATACAAATTCATAATGGCCGATTCTGAGGTTTACGACGGTGCCGTCGGTATCGATCTTGGTGCGTCTTAACACTATCAAATTCGATCGCACAGTTGCTAATTGCCTTTTTATAGGTACCACCTACTCTTGCGTTGCCAACTACGAGGGCACCAATGTCGAGATCAGTACGCTTTTCCCCCAAAATTCGATCTCTCTCTCTCAAATACTGACTGTTTAATCAGTTGCCAACGACCAGGGTAGTTACACTACCCCCTCCTTCGTCTCTTTCACCGACAAGGAGCGTCTGATTGGTGATGCCGCCAAGAACCAGGCCGCCATGAACCCTGCCAACACCGTTTTCGATATCAAGTGAGTACTTGAAGAAAAAATTCGCGCCTATCAATTCGAGATAATGCGCATTCTCCACAATTCCAAATTGGTACTAACTCGAATGGAACAGGCGTCTGATCGGTCGCCGCTTCGATGACCCCATCGTCAAGAAGGATGTTGAGTCCTGGCCCTTCAAGGTCATCGACCAGGGTGGCAACCCCGTTGTCCAGGTCGAGTACCTCAACGAGACCAAGGTCTTCTCCCCCCAGGAGATCTCCTCCATGGTCCTCATGAAGGTATGGCAAACTATATATTTGAAAATTTGTGGGATTGGTTTGCTGACTACTTGAAACAGATGAAGGAGGTTGCTGAGATCAAGCTCGGCAAGAAGGTTGAGAAGGCTGTCATCACCGTGCCCGCCTACTTCAACGACAACCAGCGTCAGGCTACCAAGGACGCCGGTGCCATCGCTGGCCTCAACGTCCTCCGTATTATCAACGAGCCTACTGCTGCCGCTATCGCCTACGGTCTCGGCGCCGGCAAGTCTGAGAAGGAGCGTAACGTCCTCATCTACGATCTCGGTGGTGGTACCTTCGATGTCTCCCTGCTTAACATCCAGGGTGGTGTCTTCACTGTCAAGGCCACCGCTGGTGATACTCACCTTGGTGGTCAGGATTTCGATACTAACCTCCTTGAGCACTTCAAGAAGGAGTTCCAGCGCAAGACTGGCAAGGATATCTCCGGTGATGCTCGTGCTCTCCGTCGTCTCCGCACTGCTTGCGAGCGTGCTAAGCGTACCCTGTCCAACGCTACCCAGACCACCGTCGAGATTGACTCTCTCTTCGACGGTGAGGACCTTAACTCCTCCATCACCCGTGCCCGTTTCGAGGACCTCAACGCCAAGGCCTTCAGCGGCACCCTCGACCCCGTCCAGCAGGTCCTCAAGGACTCTGGCATTCCTAAGAGCAAGGTTGACGAGATCGTCCTTGTTGGTGGTTCCACCCGTATTCCTCGCATCCAGAAGCTCCTGAGCGACTTCTTCGATGGCAAGAAGCTCGAGAAGAGCATCAACCCCGATGAGGCTGTCGCCTACGGTGCCGCCGTCCAGGCTGGTATCCTCTCTGGAAAGGCTACCTCCGCCGAGACCGCTGACCTGCTCCTTCTCGATGTTGTTCCCCTTTCCCTTGGTGTTGCCATGGAGGGTAACATCTTCGCCCCCGTTGTCAACCGTGGCCAGACTGTCCCCACCATCAAGAAGCGCACCTTCACCACTGTTGTCGACAACCAGAGCACTGTCCAGTTCCCCGTCTACCAGGGTGAGCGTACCAACTGTGCTGACAACACCTCCCTGGGCGAGTTCACTCTTGCTCCCCTTCCTCCCATGCGCGCCGGTGAGGCCGCTCTCGAGTGTGTCTTCGAGGTTGATGTCAACGGTATCCTGAAGGTCACCGCCACTGAGAAGACCTCCGGCCGCACCGCCAACATCACCATCTCCAACGCTGTTGGCAAGCTTTCCAGCTCCGAGATCGACCAGATGGTTGACGATGCTGCCAAGTTCAAGTCCTCCGATGAGGCCTTCACCAAGCGCTTCGAGTCCCGCCAGCAGCTCGAGTCTTACATCTCCCGTGTTGAGGAGATCGTCTCCGACCCCAGCATGTCCATGAAGCTCAAGCGCGGCAACAAGGAGCGCATTGAGTCCGCTCTCAGCGACGCCATGGCTCAGCTCGAGGTTGAGGACTCCACCCCCGAGGACCTCAAGAAGAAGGAGCTTGCTCTCAAGCGTCTGATCACCAAGGCCATGGCCACACGGTAAATGCATACATGGGAAGGCATGAACATAGACTTATGGCCAACGAATTTTCCTTTTTCCCGGGACTCTGCTTCTCAGGGAATCTGCACCATGTAGACCTTGGGCAGAGTTGGTCTCTGTCACGCTTTGTTTATGAAGCCGGGCAACTTGGGCGCAGTTTTCTTTTCTTGAAAAGTACGATTTGTTTTGTTTTTTGTAGACGAAGTTCGCCATCTGCAATTTAATGACATTGTGATGATTTCCTCTCAAAAGTAATACTCGATATATTTGGTAGTTCTAATAACGTATGATTTTTGGCCGAGAGGCGGAAAGGCGGGTAACGTGAGATACCTCAGAACCTGTGCGCCTCCACTCTTAAACCCTTCTACATCAATCACTTCCACCATGCAACGCATTGTAACCCAATCAATTCGCTCCTTTAGCCCTCGTCTTGCTGCACGCCCTCAAGGGACTCAGGCGCTCCGACCTTTATGTCTTCTACCCCAAACCCCTCACGCTGTTCCTCTGAACCGGCGTGAGTTTGCCAACTCGCCTGCCCTATACAAGAAGAAGGACAAGGCTAAGAAAGCTTCTGCTTCTACTTCCGAGCCAGAGGAAAGCTCTAGTGCCCCTGCTGAAGATCCCTTTGATCTTTCCCAGTTACACAAAGGTATTTCCACAGCTGTTGCTCGGCTCAAAGATGATCTGTCCAAGCTTCGCGCAGGAGGACGGTTCAATACCGCGGTCCTAGAAAGCTTGAGGGTCCACCTGAGCAAAGAGAGCAAAGACTCAGTTAAATTGGGAGATCTAGCACAGGTTGTGCCCAAGGGAGGACGCATGGTTACTCTGTTGGCGGCCGAAGAGGATGTAAGTTCATGACGCTCGATTTTTCTTTCTTGTTTATTGCAGCATGAGCCTGCAGCTGTCCCTACGAAGCAGTTCTAATAAATTTCGCGTAGCACTTGAAACCTCTGACTTCAGCGATCGTCTCCTCAAACCTCTCCTTAACCCCTCAGCCTGATCCTCACAACGCCCTCCAGCTCAACATTCCTATCCCACCACCTACAAAAGAATCCCGGGACAAGAACATCCAAGCTGCCAAGCAAGCTTTCGAAAAGGCCGCCGGGTTAGTACGTGACTCTAGGGGTGCCATGCACAAACGTCTTCAGGATATGCAGAAGAAGAAACTAGCTCGGCCAGATGACGTGCGCAAAGCTCACGATCAGATGGAGAAGGTTACAGACCAGGGCCAAAAGGAGGTGAAGGATGCATTTGAAGCGGCCAAGAAGACATTGGAGCAGGTATAGGAAGCCCAATTGGCAAGCCAAGGGAAGATTATGAGAAAATTATAGCCTATGGCAATGGGCGTTTGTAATATAAAAATTTGTATATCCAGGTACAGACAAAGGCATAATCGGGGAAGATATGGGAAGAACATAAAAAAAGGAAAATGAACCCGATCAATGAAACAAATATAATACAAATCACTTCTAGCTAGTTCACATATCCTTAGGTGCTCTTGGTCTTAGCGTTGCGGCCAGCAGAGACAAGAGATTCAATCTTGGCCATGAACTGTGCGGTCTTTCCGGTTGTCTGGTAGGTACTGTTGTTCCTGAGGTTCTTCGACACCTCTCCCAATACGGCATGTCCATCTTTCCCGACTTCAGACGCGGGGTAGTTACCCTGAACGAATGTTTCTAAGAGAGACTTGGTGGTCTCTGCGTCGATTGGGCTAAACTCGACATTCCGAGGCTCCACAAGGTCACCCTTGCGCTGTGAAATTCGATCAGCACGAAGCTGAGACAATCGCTTGATCTCTTCCAAAGCCTCAGTTTTCTCATTCTCGCTAGTGAAGAGAACGTTCTGGCCCTTCCACATGCGTCTTCCAAGCTCATAGGGCGGGATATAGCCATTGCCAACACGGCCGCTCAGGCTGGAAAGCTTCTCATAGATGGCAGCCGAGCGCGAGTTCACGTCTGTGGGGATTGAAGGCCAGGTCTGTTTCAAAGTAGAGTAATTGATCTCCTGGGGCTCGTAGCGAATCGGGGTTGGCCGGGATTTGATGATTTGCTCTTCCAGAACTTGGTCGATAGCTGCACCTTCGGCATCTTCGCCATCGTCGTGCTCGGAAGTTCTGGCGCTCCTGCGCGGGCCATTTCGGTTGCCCTTGGCACCCTTGACACCTTTGGCGCCTTTGGCGCCTTTGGCGGAGGGTTTGGGTTTGCGATTTTGGGGTTGATCGCCGCCACGAACGTTGCGTGTTCTAGGGCTGCGGATAATCTTAGACTGCTCTCCACCGCTAGCTCGTGCTGCCGCAAAAGATCTGGCATCAATTACTCGAGGAGGCCGAGATTGATACTGGTTGGTGCGAGCTGGGGGTCCATTGGGGTTGCGAGGTGGGGGGGCGTTGGGATCGCGAGGCTTGTAGGACATAAAATTGCCCGATGAAGGGCGGGTATTGGGTTTAGGCTTGTCTAATGGTCGTGTGTTAGAATTAAAACGTCCAATGGCGCAATTATTTTGAGGCGCAATTGCATAATTGTATTTATCTTGCCCAATGCCTGCTTCCCTTGGATGTACCTACCGGATGGCTTGTCTTGACCTTCGTCGGCCACTGTACGGGTACAGGAGAACTGGCGAGCCGGGGTAGAAAGGCCAATTTTCGCCCGTTCACAGTGCAGCGAAATCTGCCTCAGCTGTGGCCGAAACATCTTGTATTCTGAATGAACCAGGTCGTGTCCCTGGAACGTTTTGGTAGTGAGACTCGATGCTGTTCGCCGTGGAAAGATTGAATGAGGAATTGCAGTCACGTGAGGCACCGCCTTCCTCTGGCCGCCGCTCAAGTAAACACAACCATAGTCAATTTGGAAATCTTCCTTGATTTATTTTGATATTTTTGACTGCCAAAATGCTTCGTCGAAAGCCAACAGCTATTGCTATTACCTCGGAGGATATTGCTGCCTTTGAAGAAGCTAGACTTCGCAAACTGTCTGAAGAAAACAAACACCCAGAACAGCACGCAAAGGCGACCTCCAATGTCAACCTTGACCCCAGCGATGAGTTGAAACCACTTCCAGGTGACAAGGCTAGGATTGTGCGGACACGTGAAGAAAGAATAGGCATTAGTCGACGTGGTTGATTCGACCTCGGGCCCCCATACCCACCGTTGCATGTTGGAATGACTTGCTCCACGCTGCGACACTTCAACATGAGGTACATGACCCAATCGTGATATGCTCGCATGTATTTCTTGATCCCTGAATCGCCTGAATCACTCCTTTGAGTCATGTCATTCACCATTAACAAGAAACAAATAGTGCAGGATCTTTGGCGTTGAAAATATGACACTCGTCACATACATCACACACCACACCCTCGTATGACAGCGAGCGATCGAACAATCATAGAGCGCGGTGTCTTCTAAGCACCATATGATCATGGTCTTGATAGGGCATGGGGTTTGCTCTCCCAATATCTACCAGTACCCTGGCATATCCCACCATTTCTCCTATGGTGACCCATTGGTTAGAACGGTGATTCAACACTACAGAAGCGAAGTGGCGGATTTGGAACATTTCCTTGACAAAGCAGCAGCAATGTGCACTACTTTTTTCATCTCTCGGGCATCTTGACAAAAACCGATGCTCTAAGCGACCTCTCTCTTTTGGCATATTCCGATATTTTTGTTCTGATCAGAGACTGTAGCTTAAAATGGACATAAAGCAACATATTGAAGAGCAAGAACAAACTGAGATTCCCTTCAGTATAGAACAAGTACTATATTACCACCGCTCTACCGAAATGCCCAGCAATCTGAATAGTGTTTTTCCGAAACTGTCAATTCTTCTCTAGATTCAGTCCACCAAAGAGAATCAATTAAAACAAGTTTATGATGTACAGCAGGATTCATGCATCAACTATCATCCCAGCCCGGCTGGTCAGAGACATCTTGATGGTTGACCATCTCTACCCTCTAACTTTCCTCGTCCATGCTTATGCTTCTGGCGGCCGTAACGTAAAAAGAAAACAAAGGAAATATTTCACAAAAGAAAAAAGAAATAGGGAATATAGAGTGGCAATAGCAAAGGTAGAGGTTTCGGATTTCAATGGCAATGGTTGCCTGGGATAGTTCAAGAACCAGCAGCAGAAAGAGGAAGAATCCGGCGACCGAATGGGATAGAATCGAAGTCGTAGATGATATGGGTATTTGTACGTCTCATCCTCGTTGACGCTTAGACATATTGTCCGGGCCAGGATCAACTGAATAATTCCATCGCCGTTTGGTCCCCTGTGGATCGTACACACTCGCAACACTTTGCTGCCATTCTCGTGCTGAAAACACAACTGGAGGTGCTTGGAACTGGGGAGGGGAGAGAGACTGGGTAGACGTGATAGAAGGCACTTTGTTAGGTGTCTCGTACTGGACGGGGTATTGGGGGTTCATAACGCTTTGTACACCCGGTACTGAGGTGTTTATAGGCATCGGCGGGGAGTTTGCGCTGACGGTAGCGGGGTTCACGGAGAAGGCCATGTCCCATTGACTAGATCGAAAGATTAGTAAGAGACCAAGCGGGAGTCGAGTTGTTGGGAGAAGTGGATCATGGACGTACGTGATGATTCGGGTCGGGTCCCATTGGTGTTCATCAACCGAAGCGGCTTCCATGGGATGAGTTGTCGGAGGCTGATGGGGAACCATTCCAAGAGACTGTATCTGAGAAGATGTGTCGGACTTCGAGTCTTCAGCATCAGTCGAAATTGGAGGAGTTACTGGGTTGTAACGCACTCTGGATTGGAGTTGATTCAAGTGTGGATGGTAGTGCGCATCCATAGGTGGACTGGGCTGATAGGGTTCCGAGGGACTCCCGTATGGGAAACTGGGCTTCAAGTCGAAAGGACGATGCATGTCGGCGGAGAAAGCCAGTCTTAATGAATCGATCTGAGCTTGAATTTCAGGCATGGGCCAGGCGGTGGAGCACGTCTCGAGAATTCGCATATGGCGGGTGAAGAATTCACGGGCATCCGAGTTGAACTCAGGGTCGGGGGAGGTAATCGCAATCTGCTCATATTAGAATCGCCTTGCTGCTAAAGACTCCCACGCGTTGTTGAATGCTTACCAGGTGTAGCATCGTACAAGTCAAGATACAATATATGGCAAAATTGATACCTCTTTGCATGTAAAGCAGGCCAGATAGCCCAAACCTTTGCAAGATGGCTTCTTGTAGTCGACAGAGGCTTTTCGCCGAGGAGTAGCACAGTGACATATGGATCTTCCATTCACCACCGGCTGCAAAAGATTGAGAAGCGAACAGTTGAGGGCGATGTAGCATAATAATGGCGAGATGGCAATGAGAATGCATATTGCCCACAAAATGAGATGGAAGCCACGGTGGAGAGCCATCGGTAGGATAATTGACCTGTAGGTCCGGAGGGAGGCTGCGAAGCCAATCTGCGAAAAGCGGGTTGATTCGCACAAATCTGGCATCTGCACCCCAGTCCTTTTGCTTCTTGACTTTGTGATAGATATCTGTAATGATGCGAATGTGATGTGCGTTGCGAATGAAATAGGCGTATTGTCTTGAGCGGTCCATCTCGTAATGATCGAGACCTCTGATATCTGGCGCCGGGCGCATATCCACTGTTTGAGGATCGACCCCGTAATCCGAACGGCCTACTTTGATCAGAAGCTGGTTGATTTTGACAAACCAGGCGGAATAGACTTACCTTGCGGCCCACCAATCATCACCTCAACCACCATGAGAGCCTGCCACACTCTGGTGTGCACCAAGCATTCAATTGGACCGAGTCCACACGGCTTGCCTTCAGCGTGACTGCTGTAATGTTCGTGGATGTCCAAATCTTTCGCCATTGATACAATAGTCTTGACAGTCTGCCACGACCGATAATAGTACCCTTTCTTTGGCAAAGACTCCCGTGCTTTTAGTAGCAGAAGTAATGCCTGGATAGTACTCAGACGTGGTACATCCATAAAGCTAGTTTCGTGCCCTAGGAAATGTCAGCTTTCTAAGATGGCTAGATGAATGTTTAGTGTCGACTCACTATTTGCCAAGGCAAGCCACTGAGCGCCTTCTGAAGGCTCATCAGATAAACGGCCCGCGCATGCAAAAAGGGCCTCGAGAAGAAGGGGGGAGATGGAATGGCGATCATGCTGCCATTGATAATACAGATGGGCACGAGATATGACAGGAACATATGGGTGTATCTCATCAAAGTAGATCTTGAAATAGGCCATTACGTCGTCTTCGGCAGGCATGAGCTCAGGGGGAATTCGAATCGTCGCACCCGATCCGGTTCTGAGAGGTGGTAATTGCTCTTCAGCCTCATCCTGGACAGGGGCGTCGGGCTCAATTCGATCTGTGCGTTGCCTTCTAATGTATGGGGCTATTGAAGGGGGGTGGAGTGTTAGCCAGTAGTCGCGGGAAAATCCGTAGAAGAACAATGTGCCATACCAATCCCACTCTCGTCAATCTTCAACTCCCCAAGTACATCACTAAGGTTTTCTGCATGCTCGTTATCGGCATACATATTCCGATCTGACGATCCCATAGATGGAGTTTGTGGCCCGGGAAACATTTGAGGCTGTTGAAAATTTTGGTGTGGCATTGCCATTTGTGGTGACTGAAGATCGTTGTAGATGCCAGGTTGAGCCTGAGGAGGGACGAATTGGGAATACATGCTCATTTGATCATACGAGGGGATTGTGTTCATGGTGGGTTGACTGTTGTCTCTGTAAACTGGGGGCCCTGGAAATGTATGAGAGCCCTCGTCTGCATTGGAGGGTCCTCCAGTCTCTAGAGTAGACTCGCCCTGGCCATCAGGGAGAAAGTCTCCATCTTGCCCGATGGTCGGAGGCACGCAAACCAGCTTTAGACGAGTGCATGCAGAGCAAGGCCACGTATTTGTCGTAGCTGCGTCGCACTTGATTTTCCTTTTCCGGCAACCGTTACAGGCTCGCATCACTAAATGTCAAGCTTATTAGTTTTTGTTGACTTGCGATGGACAGCTTTCCCTACCCTTCAGCCTCTTGTGTCGGTTGTGCTCATCAACGAATACATAGTCTACACGGATGAGTGATTAGCTGCCAATGCAACATGCAAGAAACAGATGGTCCTCGGGGCATACTTTTTTGGCCTTCTCTCGGGGGGCCCGCTGGGGGCGCAAACGAATAACCTTGCATCCTTGCCCGTTTGATAACAAGTGGCGGGTTTGGAAAACGGTGTAAAGTACGACGGTAGAGATAACTCAAGCTGGGACTATCAGGGTATCAAGGGAATAAAAAGTCCGTACTGGGTCTATCCACAAGGACCTGCCTCGGGAATTTGCCGCGAGTGATCCAACTGCGCCGTGAGAGACGAACTCCAGGTTGTCCTAAGGATGCGATCGACTTGCCGAGGCTCCGCAGAAATTGATCGGCAGAAGTCACAAAAGACCCGAGACGTAATGTTTTGTGAGGTAGTTGGAAGATTTGCGCTCTCGGCAAACCGAATGCAATATATATCGAAGCGCGCGAGGCTTGACACCGAGATAAAATCAGGTTGTCTTGGGGCTCGAATGTAGGTGAATAAATAGTTTGCTGCAACAAGCGCAGGGTCCAATTAGCGTCCCACACACACACATATATAATCCAGATCAAATATCACACGGAACACCGAGGTGCTTACAATTGTAAAAGGAGTTTCCGGTGCATATCCTTCGATACTAATGTAGAGTACTCCACATTCGAATTAATGAGCCTGGCGCATTGCATCTCAATTGGGGAATGGAAGAAGCGAGCATTAGGAAGAACACGCAAGTGGAGACATAATAGGAACGGGCGAATAAGCTCCTTGAGACAAGAGAAAGGAGGGGAAAATTAGAGCTGTGAGAAAGAGAGAGAGGGAAAGAGAACAGAAGCAGAGGGGTGAGAGGTACGAATGCCAAGTGTGGGAGAGGATCCAATAGCGCGCCTCCGCTGTGGATTTTCCCAGGGTGGAGGGGCGGGTGATTTTCTTATGACCTACATATATTGTAGGAAGATCCGATATTTGATTTATGGAATAATAGGAAATATTATTCCGGCCTATACACATAAAGTAGAGGGATATTTCCCCTGATATTACCTTGAATCAACGCTTCACCTTGCTTATGGAGATTATTGTAATGATTATAAATGTACATAGAATCATATACCTTGGCATGCAATGCCACATAGAAAAGGCAAATAATCCCAAGTATATAAACACAGATTCTAAATATTAAAAAGACACCAAATCTGAAACAAAAAAAGACACGTTCTGTGAAACCATGAAAATAGGCCAAAATTGCCGGGGACACTTCGGACAAAACATGATTTAAAAGCCATCGGCTCGTCGATCATCCCGAGTGGCTGAAATTGTCAGGGGAATTCCGTACAATATAGAACGTTAGTCCTATTATTAGGGGATATGTTAAGATGCTATCAATATCATTAGGGGGATATACTCACCCATTCCCCAAAGTTCTCTAGAGTAATTAGTCAAACTCCAAGAAATCATATATTAAACCCACGATTAAAGACAATGTACTTACCGAGGGCTGGCACGTGAGCCTGATAAGCGTTATCAGCAATTTCCCCCCCCCACCTTAACTCTACCTTCGACCTTGACCACACTCTTGACTCTACCAGATCCTTGCACCCCCTACTTCATCATGGCGGAAATGCAAAATTCAAACCCCACGATCATCAATGCAGCTGATCTCCCCACACGTCTGCGACCGACCGCCACTCGCAAGTCCGAATATGGTGGTATCTTCACATCGGCCCTGCCGCTCGCCCCAGTAGACTTCGATAGTGCCCCGTCATCTGACTCGGAGGATGACAACCTGATGGAGGAGCCTATTGATGAGCAAGAAATCTATGGTAAGACTCTTTCGGACACATGTCTTCAAAAAAAAAGCCCTATCCCTAGAGATGATTGCATAGCTTAGTCAACTAACACAACCAGATCTCATCTCGACAATCTCCGACCCGGAACACCCCATCTCGCTCGGTGAATTAGCCGTGGTCTCTCTCCCCGATATCACAATCAAGCCAACCCTTCCAGACGTCCTTGATTCGCCTTTACAAACTGTCACCGTGCTTATCACGCCCACAATCACCCACTGCAGTCTGGCAACCGTCATCGGTCTCGGCGTCCGCGTTCGTTTGGAACAGTCTCTCCCGTCACGGTTCAGGATGGATGTACGTATTAAGGAAGGTACACACAGCACCGGAGATGAAGTCAACAAGCAGCTCGCCGATAAGGAGCGGGTTGCCGCGGCCTTGGAGAATGGTGCGTTGATGGGGGTCATTGCCAAGATGATGGAGACTTGCCGCTGAAATTTTAAATCCCCCTTTGTACTATAAGCGGGGTCTGATTGCATTGGTGCAATGACGACCCATCACCCGGCAAATAGACCAGGCCCTCTAGTGTGACGACCGCCTACGACGAATGACTTTAGATTTTGAATGACTTGCATTGGAATGAGTATTAGAAGTATGTATGAACTTTGTTACTAATAAGATTGTTGAACACCGGAAGCACTCCCCCTCCCCGTAGCCAATCCTATTTTTTAAGTAGTGAAATTTTCTTCAGATCATGAATCCAACACACCACTTTCCTTCAATCCCTTCCAAAGCTCCGGCTCCAAAAACTTGCTCACAGTAACATCTTCGGCCAGACCCTTGCGCCTCCGTGTCTTCAAGACAAAGTCCCGGGCAGTGGCCATGGCAGGGGCCATCTCTAGGGGCTTAAGTTTGATATCACGGTCTAGTGGATCACCAGGAACCACGCTCCACTTATCGAACGCAAGGTTTACCATAGCCTGACCTTGTGTGTGAATTCGGAGATCGGTCTCAAATCCAAACGAGTCAATCACGGGGATCAATCCACGTACAGAGTAAAGAGGTGTTCCCGCAATAGGACCGTCTGACAGGACGTGACCTCTTCGGCGAGACAAGACTGTGTATACCGAGGCCACGGCGTCTGCAGGTCCTGTCATTGTGCAAGAATAGATCGGCTCCATGAGACGTGGGGACGCCATGAGGAAGGAGGAGTAAACAGCTCGGCGGGCTGTGGGGATAATCTGGCCTCCACCGCGGTAGATAGCCTGATCGGCCAGGGAGACGTCTGTGAGCCTGAACTTTGTGTTTCGAATGGCTAACCTTCAATTAGTGTCACATTCATCATTTTCACCGAGACTACAAGATCACTGGCGAATGAGGGGAGGGAAGTCAAAACTTACGTTCTTCACAAAGAGGGCCTTCCCGTGTACCCCAGCTGAAGCCTTGAGTGATAGAATCCCTGACAGTACCGAGAAGTTTCTTATCCACTTGAGAGGGTAAAGTGTCATCTTGCAGTATATTGGGACCCATTTCATCCGGGCCAAACGCCCAGATGCTTCGGGCGGCAAGCTTATCCCAGTCGTAATTGTCCTCGAAGTATCGAGCGACCTTCCGAATGGGATCCTTGATACTGACTTTACCGCTTTCAATATCTTCTGCAATCCCATCATCTAGAGGCTCCGCAATCATCGTGATCTTATTCTTCTTATTCGGAGTGATCGAGTAACACATGATGGCTGAGGTTTCCACCACAGTCTCACAGAAGCGTGTAACGGGGTCAGATACCTTGATCTCCATCTCTGAATATAGTTTCCGGAGATCATGGAGCACACAGTCCATGTAAAGCTCGCCAGTTCCTAGAACCACATGCTCACCGGACTCCTCAACCTTGGTTGAGATGAGGGGGTAGCTCTTATTGATTTTCCGCAATCCATCCAACATCTTGGGAAGTTCTGATGGATTGACCGGCTCAACAGCGACCTTAAACACTGATTCGGTCATGTGCCGAATTGGGCGGAAGATGTACGCCTCCTCGTCATCTTCGAGCTTCAGGGGCACCAGCGTCGCAGTTTTGACAATAGAGTTGTCGACACCACCCAAAAGAACCCAGTTTCCGGCGGGGACACCGGTGGTCGGGATGTTGTAACGCGTTTCCGCAATCCACGTGTCGGAGATGGTTGCTACTACCATGTCTTCCTCATCTTCCGGCGTGTAGCCCTCACCGAGGACACGGACCTGCTGACCAGGCCGCGCTGTGCCACTCATAATTCTTCCAAACGAGTAAAAGCTTTTAGCATCGGTACTGCTGAAGAGTTTGGTGACATGGATAACCAGAGGTCCGTCTTGGTTACAAGCGAGCATTGAGGCCCCAACATTGGTATCCAAAGGCCCAGTGTAGTATCGCTCCAATGCCCTCTCGGCGCCTTCCACCGGGGAAGGAACATGCTGAACAACCATGTCCACAAAGCCGGTGGCGGGTCCAAAGAAGTTTTCGCAGACCAGACTGAGCAGCTCCTTGGCATCGGTCTTCAGCTGAGATGGCTTCAGATTGACGCCGACGCTAGCTAGAGTCTGTTTCAAATCCTCGGGGCTTTCGCTCAGTGTGTGAGAGTAGAGCTTATAAATCGGCTCCAAGACAAACTTGACAAATGATCGCTTTGCGTTCTCCTCCACTCCTTTGCGAGTGAACTTTCGGCTCTGGGGATTGTAGAAGACGTCACCCCAAAGTCGCGTAGCAAATTGTGTCGAGTCCAGGCTCGGGTAAGTGTCTGCGTACATCCGGGCAAATGACTGCAATGTAAAGCACCAGTTCATCGAGCTTGATGCGAATGCAACATTGCCCTTCTCGGGACTCAGTCGTCGTCGCTCGCCTTGTCCGGGTAAAATGTTCTCGATAATCGTATTCACCTCCTCGATCACATGCTTCAGTTTGAAATAGGCATCATTGGGAGGAAGCTTGAGCTCAAGAATGAGTCGATCCATCTTGTTAACGACCAAGGTCAAGGGGAGATCCTCCAATACTGCATGCTTGATAATTTGCTCAGTATTCGCCTGAACACCTTCGACAACATCAACGACCAGTACCACACCATCAGCTAGGCGGATAGAGGCAGCCACCTCATCAACAAAATTCACATGCCCGGGGGTATCAAGGAGGTTGAGCAGGTGAGATTTGCCTTTAGTGCTTGGAAGAACGAGGGTCATCGGTGCCGACTTGATTGAGACACCGCGCTCTCTCTCTAGGAAATGGACATCGGTGTATCGCAATTGTTCTTCTCTCTTCCGTCCTGTGCGCTTCTCTAGCCGCTCTGTTAGGTCGTGTGTCTGTTTGACCAGCATATCCATGAAAGCAGTCTTTCCATGGTGCAAGTGACCAACGATCGCAACATTCCTTGTCTGTGCTGGGAAGTTCAAGAGATCAGACATGAACTCTCGAGAGAAGTGTACGGGTGGGAGTTCGGTCTCTGCGATCGCAAATTTCTTCTGCTGGACGGGGGCAATGATGGGCTCCGATAATGGCTGCGCATCTTCCTCCTGGACCATGGTTTCGACATCCTCGCCGTAAACTTGTTGTGCGCTGGGGTAGTATTGCTTGTCTTCGTGTAATATGACCGCATTGGAAGGTCCTTCTGGAGATGCGAAATTAGCGAGGTTGCAGATTGCGAATCAGGCATATCAACATACCATCGACTTCCATCAATTGTAGGTCATTTACTTCCTCTTCTTCTTCATCATCGAAAGCCTCATCGAACTTGAAGGCTTGTGGCTGTACATTTTCATGGTGCTCCTCGTCGGATTCGGCATCGCCGATGTAGTTACCGAACCTACGTACAATTAGTAAGATCGTGGATGTAGGGCTAAAGAAACATACTCATCATAGAGGTCATCCATAATGAATGGAGAACGTGAATGTGTGAAGGGAAAAAAAAAGAGGGACCGTAGCTCCAGACGCGTGATGCTGGAGAAGTTGAGGATCTCAACTTTCACTTGGTCCGTGCGTCCTTTCGGAGTACTCGTGCCTACACCGTACAGCTCCTCACTCTCCACCGTACAATTTACTCTTATAGATGCCCCTCCCTCTTTGATCTCTTGTCTCCTTTCTCTTCTGTATATTCTCCCTTTTCTTCTCTACTTCCATAACCGTTCTCTTTTTTTGCCAAAATGTCTTCTCTTCCTCCCGTCTACATTGTTTCTTCTGCCCGTACTCCCGTGGGCTCTTTCCTGGGGTGAGCATTCACGGATTCTTCTGTTTTTTTTTACCCCTGGAACCTTATCTGACATTGGTTACTATAGATCTCTCTCCAGCTTGACTGCTCCCCAGCTTGGTGCACATGCCATTAAGGGTACGACATATCACCCAAACTATACCACCCATCTTCAATACTAATAGTAATTTGTAGCGGCCGTCGAGCGGGCTGAGGGCATCAATGCCTCTGATGTCGAGGAGGTTTTCTTTGGTAACGTCTTGTCTGCTGGGTAAGTTATCTTTGCTACGTCTTATACCACAATTGAGACTGACCTGTCTTCGTTTAGTGTTGGACAGAACCCCGCCAGACAATGCGCCATTGGTGCTGGCCTGAACGAGTCTACCGTTTGCACCACTGTTAACAAGGTCTGCGCTTCTGGACTGAAGGCCATCATTCTCGGTGCCCAGACTATCATGACCGGAAACGCCGATATTGTTGTCGCTGGTGGAACTGAGTCCATGTCCAACACCCCTCACTACCTGCAAACCTCTCGCAGCGGTACCAAGTTTGGCAACCAGACTCTGGTTGACGGTATCCAGAAGGATGGTTTGACCGATGCCTACGGCAAGCAGGATCTTATGGGTGTTGCTGCCGAGGAGTGCGCCGAGGAGCACGGCTTCAACCGTGCCCAGCAGGATGACTATGCTATCCGCAGCTACGAGAAGGCCCAGGCTGCCCAGAAGGCCGGTGCTTTCGACAGCGAGATTGCCCCCATTGAGATCCCTGGCTTCCGTGGCAAGCCCGGTGTGACCATTTCCCAGGATGATGAGCCCAAGAACGTGAGTACCTCTGGTTTCTGCGGTGGATTATTGTGGATTTGACTAACCATTCCTCTCGGTTTATAGCTCAACCCTGAGAAGCTCCGCGCCATGAAGCCCGCCTTTATTCCCGGCACTGGAACCGTGACCGCCCCCAACTCTTCGCCCCTAAACGACGGTTCCGCTGCCGTTGTCTTGGTTTCCGAGGCCAAGGTGAAAGAGCTCGGCCTCAAGCCTATTGCGAAGATCCTGGGTTGGGGTGACGCTGCGCACAAGCCCAGCAAGTTCACCACTGCTCCTGCTCTGGCTATCCCCAAGGCTCTCAAGCACGCTGGTGTGACCCAGGACTCCATCGATGCCTTTGAGATCAACGAGGCCTTCAGTGTTGTGGCTCTTGCCAATCTGAAGCTCCTCGGTCTCTCCGAGGACAAGGTCAACATCCACGGTGGTGCGGTCGCCATTGGACACCCTCTCGGTGCCAGTGGTGCCCGTATTGTGTCCACCTTGCTCGGTGTCTTGAGCGCCAAGGGCGGCAAGCTTGGCTGCGTCGGCATCTGTAACGGTGGTGGCGGTGCTAGTGCCCTGGTGCTTGAGTCCATTTAAAGATAAACTCTGTTAACGAAAAACGGAGATGTGAAACGACCTTTGTTCTTTGCATATGAAATACCAAGTTCATTTTTGACGGGGAAGGTACTTGGTTCTCTGCAGACATACCCCATTCTGCGGCAACGAAAATTCGCAGTATCAGTACCATTTCTCGGTATTTAGAATAATTAATGAGATATCGTTGTGTCATATTCTGCTTCCCACTTGCTTCGTGTTGATATTGATGAAGAGTCGCGGTTTGAGGGCCGGTATTCTAGATTTTCAAGGCTGAGGCACTCAGCTCGTATTCCATCCCCATTTCTATTCTACCCATTGGTCACTGGAATCTGAGCGGCGGTAATATATATCAATAGTGATGGGGGATATATCCATAAACTCATTGCTTATTGGATCATGGATAGCTGTATTAGTGCACTGCCTACGTATACGGGGTAAGGGGTACTTTGATGGTTCAGGAATATATAAAGCAACCACTCTACCCAGGTGAGAAGATGAACCTCGATAGCCTAAGATTATCTATCTCGATATCATTCAAGACCTCAGCCATGATACCTAAAACCGAAAAGGACAATAAGAATATTGAGAAAGCCAGGGCCCTCCAGAATCGTTTCTGGGGAGAGGAATATGAACGAATGATATCGGGGATGCTGTAAGAGATACACTTCCTTTCTAGTATACACTCAAAAGGATCTAATTTATATACAGATACAACCCTCTAGGCCCCGAACTCATAGAGGGAAGGTCTAGAGCAAGACGTTTGATGACTACATTCAATGCACCTGTTTCATCGGAAGCCCCCGAATCGCAAGTAGTCTCTCAGCGAGAAGACATACTTCGAGAACTCTTTGGACGTGTTGGGCAAGGAGTATATATTGAGCCTCCGCTCTTCGTAGACTACGGTTGCAATATCAGTATAGGCACCGGTTTCTATGCCAACTTCCAGTGAGTCGAACTTCTGTAAGCAAAAGAACCAAATCTAACCCGAGCCCCTTCAAGTCTCACTGTCCTGGACTGCGGCCTAGTTTCTATTGGGAATGACGTTATGATTGGTCCTAATGTCAACATCATTACAGGAGAACACGAGACAGGGATCAAAGAGCGAAAGGCACATAAAGGGTTGGAGTTTACGGAACCTATTGCCATTGGCGATGATTGCTGGATTGGAGCGAATGTGACGATCCTGGCTGGAGTCACTATTGGCCATGGATCTTCCATCGGTGCTGGCTCCGTGGTAAAACGGGATATACCAGCCTTGAGTGTTGCAGTGGGTAGTCCCGCTCGAGTTATTAGATCGGAATAAAGAGGAATCAAGTGTTTCACGAGAATCCCCCGGGATGGAGTATATAGCCACAATAATTCCTGAAATGAATAGAGACTATTATTAAACATTTAGAAGAGGAAAGATCGCTTGCTTCGTTAATCTATCAGACGTTATAACCGAGAAATCCCAATCAATAATTAATGCTTTTAAGCAAAGGCTCCGACGAATGCCATGAGGAGAGCACCGCAGGCAACAGATATACAAGCTTCAACACGCCGTCTGCCCTTGAGGGTGTCATAACTTGACTCGCTTAGGAAGTCCTCGGCGAGGAGTTCCACTAGACCCGCGAAGAGCAAAAGACCACTGCTAATCGCATTGGTGATGCCAACCATCAGCAGACCTGTTGCGCTGGCAGGATCGTAGAGATTGTGTAGAACCAAACCGATGGCTTGGCCAAGGGGTGTTGTCGTTCCGTATGCCAGTGACATAAGCCATGGTTTCATGGAATTTGGAGCGAACAGATCCGGTATCAGCGACGCAATCCGCGATCCCAGGGCGAAACCTTCAAAGGTCTGATGGAAACTGATTGCAATCAACAGGACGACAAAGGATGTGCCAGTCGCAACACTGAGCGCCATGCCGATGAAGATGCTGTGAAACAAAATGCCAGCTTCCAAGAGGAGGCATTGCAGAAGCTGACGTTGCGGATTCTGCATTGGCGCATCTGTATCGGTCGGCTGCCGGTGGCTTTCGCTTGCACGGGGTCGATGCCGGTGGACAGGCCGTGACTGCGCGGAATGGGCTGCCTCTCCGCTGATAAGCGCGTCGTCATCCATGTAATCATCCAACCCATCGAGGTCATCCACATCGTCTTCCTTATCAGGTGATGGGTCTGTCAGGTGAAGACGGTCCGATTCATGGTCCGAACCGGAAGCTCTCGTTGCCCGCAACTTGGAGTTGTTCATGCTATCAAGATTGATACTGTCTGAAACCTGCCGGGCCTCTAGCCCCGAGTAATCCACATCTGGATCTCCCCCATCCCTAATTGAGTCACGCCTAGCCTCGCCAATGAGATTATCATATTCGCTTCCGTGCACGTGCTTTGCGCCTTTCATCGCAAAGAACATTTCCACGATCACGACCGCAAAGACTGCTATCATTGCAACGAAACCTGCCATAGCACGATATGTTTGACTCCAAAATCGAGGGAGACATGGGTCGGTGAGAGAGACGAATGCTGTGGGGAGTAGATGGACGAATGCCGTGGCGATCAATACGCCCGTTCCGAAATGTCTCGATATAAAGAGGAACCGACGAGGAATTGGGAGACCGGGGAAACGGCGTGCCAGAACCGGAAAAGAACAAGCTGTCGTAGTTTCAGAATTAGAAAAGGTTAACTGGAGGGATCCGAGAGAAGCTAGTGCATACCGAATGTACTCAACCCAAGGATGAGGAACAATGCCATAACATGCAACGGGGTGTTATAAGACCCGCGATCTTTGGATCCGCATGTCGGTGTATCAGCTGAAGCTCCATCTCGCCGAAGAAGCTCTGCCCGCAAGAGAGCATCGGGGATGTCTGAGATTGCGGAGATGGCACGCTTGAAGTCTGCTCGGAACATAGTTAGAAACCGACCACGATGGATTTGTAAAGATTGCTAACCTGATGGTAAATCCTGCGCATGCTGCATTTTGTTATCTCAAAGCTGTTGAAGCTGTTAATGACATCCCCAGTTGGACTGCCGTGGGGAATGTTTGAGGGTAGGCCGGGTAACGTCAAAGAGATATAGGTAGTCACACAATTGGGTCAACACAAGGGTAGGGGAAATCAACAAGGAAATTAGTAACACATAAGTCTTTTAAAACAAAAAAAAAAAAGCTAGAGGGGTTTGGGACACGCGATAATGTCTCGACTCCGGGCCCCTTGGCTTAGTCATACTGAATCACACGTGGGCAATACGCGTCCTGGGATTTGGTGTTTTACTAAAGTGATATGATATACATGGAAATAGTTGGTATATTAAGCCGATCTGCCTCTACCTGTTGCCCACCTTAGTCCAACCTTTAGTACCTTTAGGTCGGGAAGCATCGCCTTGAGTCCTCCCAGAACGTGTTTTTGAACTTGTAGCTCTGCTGTCTGTGTCCGTTTCTACCCTCGAGGATTGAGAGCCCGAGACAATGCCCTTGGGGGTTTGCGGAACAGATGGCTCAGGTGAATCCATGACCGCATCATCCCATTCTTTTTCTTCTAGCAATTCCCACTCCGCACTGGCCATTTCCCCTTGAAGATTGGACTTCAATTTATCCACAATCTTGGTTGGAGTTGGGAGTTTCCATATTCGCATGAATTCAACTCCTTCCGATGCCCCCAAGAACGAATGTGCCGTGCCATGAGAATAGTGACCCAACATTGGAAAAGAAGTGGTCCGCTGAATTGTTGTTTTGGGTGAATCTTTGGCAGATTTCATCTGTGTCTGTGTGTCTCGGCCGGCAAAAGCTCGCATTAGAGTTGAAGGATGGGCTGGCGGAGCAACCAGCAGTTGCCATAAGCTCTTTCCAATATCGCAGACTTCCTCCCAAGAGTCCGATGAGAGGTTTATCCCTTGGGTTCGACATAACCATGCAACATTCCACGCCAAGAGAGTGGCTCCTTCAAGAAAGAAGGCGTATGTTGCGGGGTCCTCCTTCGCTAGTCGGGCTAGAGGCTTATCAATGAAGAGAGGCCGCGGGTGTGGTGTATGGGTGCGCGAGTCCACTGTCCTTGATGCGGCTGGACTTGACGAAGACTGGTGATCAGCTCCGTCTTGACCGTCGCGCGAACGATATGATGCCGAGGGATTGTAGATTGTAGGCACGGGATAGTTTTTGTGAGGCAATGTAATTTCGGCGGGAAGTCTCAAGGAGAGATAGTGCGACACAATGACCAGAAGATGAGCGATGTTAGAAAAAGAGGAGGATATCTGTTCTTGTGGTATACCTGTACTGGCCCTGTTAGTATGCCACGGGATGAATAACTGTTTGGAAGCGACGGTGAAAACTTGCCATTCATATCCCTCAAATCAACGATAAGACCACTTCCAAGCATATATGTCTCCCGATTTTGGTTCTTTTTCGTAACCTTCCGCAGGCCATAGAGATTGGCGACTTCTCGACAAAGATAGATACGTGACTCTGCCGTCTTGCTATGGAGGGAATGCCAAACGTGTTCCACCCGTTTGCTGGTATTTTGAACGCCCGCCAGAATTCCAGCTTCCCGCTCTTCAAGTTGAAATTTGGCAGATTCGGCATCAGAGCGTCTGCGTGCTAAGGCTTCTTTTCGTTTGGCAATCTCGGCTTTCTTGGCTTCTACCTCTGATTTCAAAGCCTCAAGCTGGTGTGAAACCAATTCTCTCTTTGCCAAAGACACTGCATGTCGAGTGCTTATCGTTTGGAGGACCCAGCGGGGAGAGCAAGGTTTATCCGTATCGAGCAGGTCTTGTTCGTGCGGGGAAGACAAATCACAGGAGCTATCACAGGTAACAGCGACCTCAATTTGCTTTCCAAGGACTTCTTTCTCTAGAAGAACTTGGGTGCTGTCGATTCGTAGTTGATATAGCTCATTGCGGGCACATGTCGGACAGTGGAAAGAAAGGCGGGAATGAGGGACACGTGAGCATATGGAACAGCTCATCGCAGACAATTCGATTTTATTTTCAGCTGTTCTTTGAGAGCGTAAGGGGAATTTCCATGTTGCGTTCGAGGATAATTATGGGTGCTACTTGAGTCGCCGCCGAGAACCATATAGTGGAGTGAAGGGGTCATCAAATAGATGCAAATCCCACATGACTCAAGTAATATGCTGATATAAAGGATACGACCGGCTTCAAGCCCAGCATGTCAAGTTCGCATCACTTAGCCAATGTTTCTTTAGAGAGGAAGAGAAGAAAAGACGGGATGGTGTGCACATGCACTTGTCGACGTCACCTGACGCTCCGTTATCGCGAACCTTATCTTCTGGATAGGAACATCCACGAATCAAAACAAAAGACTTCAGATTCTATTGAATCAATCATTGGTTTTGATATGGATTTGTTCTGATACATCTTTCTACCAGTCAGCGAATTCAGTATGCAGTCAACACCAAACAGGACCAGCAAAATCCCTCGACCGGGGGCAATATCACCCCGTGTCAGTCAAGGAAGCAAAAGCCCTCCAGGCAGTGGGAGCTTCCAAGAGAGCAAGAGCCCTCAATCACCAGTCGAAGCTCGTACATCGACCCATATTCATGATGAGTTTCCACTTGTCTCTGAATTAACACAAGGACTCGAGGACTGCGACTGGGAACAACTTCAAGGGAAATATGCCGATGCAATGGAAGAACACGGCCGAGTAGAAGAGAATCTTCGAGTTGAAACAGCCAAGCTTCTTGAAGTAAGTTTTCGAAGCACATACTACTCGTAATTCTGTATCTGATCAACTGGCAGGTTTTCATGGCATGGTCTCAAACTACCGTTTCGCAAGATGAGAACAGGGCTTTAAAAAGGTTCGACCAACCCAGCTTTGAGCTAAGATATCAACGAACGAATAATTAAATGTTCTACAGGTTTAAGACCCAAATGCAGCATGTTCAAAATTCCGAAGTCAACGTGGAAAACAAAAAGAAGCATTGTAAGTCTTCTCTTACCCTTTTAATTTGAAAACAAGGTCTGATCGCTCGTCTGTTGAAGATGCGGAAGTAGTAAAGGCTTTCCAAAATGCTCTCGCTTTGCTAAACGATCAAATGAAAGTTTAAGCACTTGATGGTCACGACATTTATGACAATTATGAAATTATGTTACTCTGCCCCTTTCATCTGAGAATCGATATTCCAAGACAGGGATTAGATCAGTATGCAAAAAGCATTCATCTTGTATCATCCATCATGTATTTCTCACTTGTATGATGGCTTAAAACTAAAATAAAACCAAATGTACTACAGATAAAGGAAGATACCATTTGAATGCTTGGAGTCATTCAACTGGGACTGCTGGGAACATCACAAATCATTATTGCAGGTAAAAAAAGGGCTATTTAAGCTCTGGCACATATGTGGTCTCGGTGGCTAGAGGCTAGAGGCTCGTAGCCACCATCATCTGTAAGGCCTCGGTGATTAGCCCTGGGAGCGTTCAGTCCGGGCAGCTCTCCCTATGATGTCTTGCCAGCTGGCATTAAAGCGTCTGCCGGTATTCGCCAATAAGCCTTCCTCCTCGGCTTCCTCGGCATCTTCATCGAGCTGCGCTTCATCCAACTGAGGTGAACGGAAAAGGGAAGTAACAAAGACAATCAGATACAAGCCTGCAGTGTTGGTGTTAGATCAATATGAACAAGCAATTATGGTAGCAACGCAACAATATTTAGACATACCTAGGAAGACGAACTGGGCCCAAAAGAACACGACTCCAAAGAATGGGTAGTTCAGGGTGACCCGGTTCAAGAATGTGCTCACGACACTGGGTGTGCACACTTGCTGCGCAGCGGGAGTTTTTGCCAGCTCTGAGCATGGCTTGATAAGTTCTTTGCTGTTTGAGCAATCTGGCTTCCCGATGAAGGTACCCGAATCGCGGTCACAGAATGTCTGTGAGCCGAATGTGGCATACTGGGGGGCGACTACCATCGAAATGGAGTAATTCAGCGCTAGTATGATTAGCATTAACATGGCGGTAGCTAAGAGCAGAGCCTGGGGAGATGTGTGGCCGTTTCTGATTTGGAAAATCCTAATCCATAGGAAGCGGATTCCGACCACAGCGATTCCAACCACAGAACTGCAGAAAAACAGCAATACAAGTGCGGTAAATATGGCGTAGTCAATGGGAAAGAACCTGGCGGATTTAACAAGTGCCCAGTTGACAGGGTTAAAGATGTTAACATGTGCGAGGATGTATCCACAACGATGTTTGCAAATCGAGTTCATGGCTTTGTCGATTGCTGTCAAGAACATGGATACCCACGTGAGGAAAGCAATGAGAAGTAGCAATATGCCTCCCAGGAGCTTGAAGGGACGGAACACTGCTCCGATTTTGTACCATGCCCTCATTAACCAGCTGCGGCCTCCGCCTTGGGATTCTTCGGCAAGACGTTGGCGGCGAATCAGGGTTCTCTCTTCCCGCACCAGTGTATCAAGTTCTCGGCGGTCCTTGGAGGACAGGAGCTCGGGATCTCCAGCACATCGTCCCTCGAGCTGCCGCTGGCGCTCTTGGTTTGTGTCAAGTTGTTGTGCACTGCTCGCTTGCAATGTAGCACTGGAGACTGATGGTGCAGTCTTGATCAAACTGATTGGCAGAAGGGCCAGTCCCACGGATGTGTACAAGACATAAAGACAGAGCCCAATCGTCATCAATAGACCAAGAGCAAAGGTAAGGGCACGCTCGCCATCTTTTAAGAGTTATGTCAGCTCCACGGTTCTGTCAAACCCCAGGATACTCGGATACTCACGGTTTTCAGTCAGTAAGCGCCTGAAGTAATCCAGGTCCATGTCATTATTTCCCTGTGACACTGGCACAAAGAAACCAACTAGGAACAATATAACCACGACTGCAACAAATGAGAGCGTGTATTTGAGGGCACCCCAAATCCGTTGGCCCACAGTTTGCTCGCCCAACTCGGTCGCAACGTCGTCATATTCTTCATACCAGAAATATGTGAAGGGAATGACTAGAAGACAGAGTAGAGCATCCAAGGAATAGAGGAAATAATAGATGATGGTCAATGAATATGTGATTCTGTCCACCACATCCTGTGATGCCCAGTCCTTTCGTTGGCCTAACTTGGACGATGTAGTCGATGATACTAAAGCGACATCGACAGGCAGCAAGAGCACTGTTGCGAGAAGACTAGTAATAGAGATGATGCAAGTCAGAGTGACCGAAGGAGAGCGGTCGCGGGGAGTTTGGTAGACATAGATAAACACCGACGCCACTGCCAGTAGAATAGCTACCACCGCCCCATACAGAGCCCAGATAAGGGAAGTTTGAAGGAGGGCCATATTGCAGGATAACAGTTCACACTGTGCAGATTTGTTGTGAAGTCTGCATCAACACTTCTAGCAAAAGAATGAAGGTATGATGGCAGGAATGAGACCTACAATATTAAATCAAAATCTTCCCTTTCGAAGCTCTGGCGATCGCCTGTGTCGTCATTGTTAATTCGGCGCTAAACCATTTTGAGGCATATGCAGTAAATGGCGGTATGATTTATCTGGCAGAATATTTTGGCCGCTCGATTCTGCCAGACCAGTCAGCTGACCCGCTCCCATCTCCGCTTTGCTTCCGCTTCAAAGGAGCTACAAACTTAACTGCACAAGGCAGAGATCTTGATCTTGATCTTGATCGCTTCTCGTGTTTATATTAAATTTTTTATCTGTGTTTCTCTCTTTGTGCTTACAAGGCTTCACGTTCTCAATTTTCCGTCCCTGGGTTTAACAATTGCAATGTGCATCTCAGGCCATATCAAAAACACAATTTAGCTCATTGGCGGTTTCCTAGCAGTATCAAGCCTTCTACGAGCTTTGACGGTGGACTCAGTCTCAAAATGCAGTGCTACACAGAGCTATTACCCCCCACGGGGGTCACCCATGCTTTGGCAATTCCGTTCACCTCAGCAACCGCCAGCAATTTGATCGTTGTCAGAACTTCTCTATTGCAGGTTTTCTCTCTCGTTAAGGTCTCTCCTCAGCCACAGAAGGAAGGCTCAGAACCTCATTCTTTACAATTTTCTCAACCAGAAACGAAATTAGTACTGGAAAAAGAATACCCACTATCCGGAACCGTGACTGATTTAAGCCGAGTCAAAATCTTGAACACTAAGAGTGGCGGAGAAGCCATCTTAATCGCAGTCCGCAATGCCAAGCTCAGCTTGATCGAGTGGGATCCTGAGCGTTATGGAATCTCAACAATTTCCATCCACTACTACGAGCGGGATGATCTGACCCGCAGCCCCTGGGTGCCTGATCTGAGCCGGTGTGGGAGCATTCTGAGCGTTGACCCAAGCAGTAGATGCGCGGTGTATAACTTTGGAATCCGCAACCTTGCGATTTTGCCCTTTCATCAGGCGGGTGATGACTTGGTGATGGATGACTATGACTCGGAGCTTGACGGAGAACGCCCAAATCAGAACTCTGGTGGAGGCGCTCAGATCGAGAAGAGCAATGAAGGACCAGCGCACCAAACACCCTACTCCTCGTCTTTCGTCCTGCCACTGACTACCTTGGACCCTTCATTGCTACATCCCATCAGTCTTGCGTTCCTATACGAATACAGGGAGCCCACGTTTGGAATTTTATATTCTCAAGTCGCAACCTCCACTGCCCTTCTTCATGAAAGAAAAGATGTGGTATTCTACGCTGTGTTTACACTGGACCTTGAGCAGCGCGCTTCTACCACCCTTCTTTCGGTATCTCGTCTTCCTAGTGATCTGTTCAAAGTCGTGGCACTCCCACTTCCAGTAGGAGGTGCCTTGCTTCTTGGATCAAATGAAATTGTTCATGTGGACCAAGCTGGTAAAACCAATGCGGTGGGAGTGAATGAGTTTTCAAGGCAGGTTTCTTCATTTTCAATGACCGACCAATCAGACTTGGCGTTCCGCCTCGAAGGCTGCGTGGTTGAGCGACTTGGTGGTGATAGCGGCGACCTATTCCTAGCACTTGCGTCCGGCGACATGGCACTGATCAAATTCAAACTTGATGGTCGATCTGTCTCCGGTATCACTGTTCATCCCCTTCCGTCCCATGCAGGTGGAGATATTCTGAAGTCGGCCGCCTCATGTTCCACTTGTCTCGGAGATGGAAACGTCTTCATCGGCAGCGAAGACGCCGATTCCGTGCTTCTAGAATGGTCGCATTCATCTGCCTCTACTAAGAAAGCTCGGCTTGAGTCAAAACACACAGCCGATGGTCTTGATGATCTTTCAGATGATGATGACCAGATGGAAGATGATGATCTTTATTCCTCGGCGCCTGGATTGACACAGATCGATAATCGCATGGGGACCGACAACTCAACCCCCGAATTCTATAACTTCCGACTGAACGATCAACTTCCTAGCATTGGGCCACTGAGGGACATCACTTTGGGCAAAGCTTTCTCGAATACGAATTCCAAAAGTCATGATACAACTGAAAGTGTTGCCGCAGAACTGGACTTGGTGGCATCTCAGGGCTCAGGCAGAGGTGGTGGCTTGGTAGTCATCAAGCGTGAAATCGATCCCTTGACTACCATGTCTCTGAAAGTCGATGATGCGGATGGTATTTGGTCAGCCAGCGTCACCAAAAGAAGAGGTCTCTCCAGCACAGACAACTCCTCTCGTCAATATGTGGTTATATCTCGGTCTACGGATTCGGAGCAGGAGGTGAACGAGGTCTTCGTCGTGGAGGAAGAAAGCTTGAAGCCTTTCAAGGCATCAGAGTTCAACCCGAACGAAGATTGTACAATTGATATTGGATCTCTGGCAGGCGATACTCGTCTAGTCCAGGTTCTGCGGAATGAGGTCAGAAGCTACGACATAGGTACAGTCTATCTCAGCCTGTTAGCAAACGTTGCATAAGCTAATCGTGAGACTCCACAGATCTGGGATTGTCACAAATTTACCCCGTTTGGGATGAAGACACCAGCGATGAGCGCGTGGCTGTGAGCGCGAGCTTTATTGATCCTTATCTTATGATTATTCGGGATGATTCATCAGTACTGCTTCTTCAGGCGGATAAAAGTGGTGACCTCGATGAAGTGTCGCTTTCAAATGAGATTAGCTCCTCCCAATGGCGCTCCGGATGCCTTTATCATGATAATTCTCAGTCATTCGGTGTTGCAGGCTCATCGCCGAAGGACTCCTCAGAAGGCGAAGTACTTCTATTCCTATTGAATCTGGAGTATAAGCTATCGGTAAGTCGTCGTGAAAAGAAAATGCAGGCATTGGTTCTGACATATTATACAGATATTCCGCCTTTCTGACATGCAATTGCTCGCGGTCATTGAGGGTGTCGACTGCTTACCACCCGTATTATCGACCGAGCCCCCGAAACGATCTAATACTCGGGAAACCCTGACAGAATTCGTTGTTGCCAATCTTGGTGATACTTCTAGCCTTTCACCCTATCTGATTGTAAGAACCTTTCCTCTATAGTTTTCTCTGATCTCTAACCCAAGCATTCTAGGTTCGAACCGAAAATGACGATCTCGTATTCTACAAACCGAGCCTAGCCCCGGCAAATGCAGGTCATGGATCGTCTCGTCGCCTGCAATTATTCCGAGAGTCAAATTATGTTCTATCAAAAAACCTTTCAGGGGAGGCATCCTCTCAAATAAAAAAGCAACAGCGATTGAGACCGCTGAGGGTTCTTCCCAATATCTCAGGGTTTAGCACCGTCTTTATGCCTGGGGCTTCATCGAGCTTTGTCTTTAGGACAGCAAAGAGCTCACCGCACATCATTCGTCTCAGAGGAGGCTTCACACGTTGGCTAAGTTCCTTTGACTCGGCCGACACTGGCTGTGAAAATGGGTTCATTTACGTGGATTCTCAGGTGGGTCTTTTCGTTCATAATTGTTATGCTATTTACATTTACTAATTCTCTCTCTTCAGAGCTGTATCCGGACATGTCAACTACCCACTCAGACACAATTTGACTATCCGTGGACATTGCGCAAAGTTCCAATTGAAGAGCAAGTCGATTTCTTGGCCTACTCGACGTCTTCTGAGACGTATGTTCTCGGCACAAGCCATCAAGGTGACTTTAAGTTACCGGAGGGTGATGACCTGCACCCTGAGTGGCGGAATGAAGGTTCGTTATTGCTTCAAGCGTTTCCCATCGTGCTGTGCTAAATTTATCTCAAGAACTATCATTCTGTCCGAAAATTCCCGAAAGCAGCATCAAGGTCGTTAGTCCCAAGACATGGACCATCATCGACAGGTAAAAACCCCCACAAAACCCGCGGCTTGACGAATCCGAATACTAATATTTATAGTTACCCTCTGGATCCTGATGAGCAGGTGACAGCAGTGAAAAATGTGAACATTGAGGTTTCGGAGAATACACACGAGCGGAGGGATCTAATCGTCGTCGGAACCGCCATTGCTAAGGGAGAAGATATGCCAGCTCGCGGAACAGTGTATGTCTTTGATGTGATTAAAGTGGCCCCAGACCCAGAAAAGCCAGAGACAGGCCGCAAACTCAAGCTGATTGGCAAGGAGTCAGTGAAGGGTGCAGTGACCGCACTGTCTGGCATCGGTGGCCAAGGGTTCATAATCGTGGCCCAGGGACAGAAGTGCATGGTCCGAGGTCTCAAGGAAGACGGGAGCCTTCTTCCCGTTGCATTTATGGATATGCAATGCTACGTCAATGTCGCCAAAGAGCTCAAGGGCACCGGCATGGTTATCCTGGGAGATGCCGTGAAAGGTCTCTGGTTCGCCGGTTACTCAGAGGACCCATATAGAATGACACTTTTCGGCAAAGACCCCGAATATCTGGAGGTGGTGGCAGCCGACTTCCTCCCAGACGGGAACAAGCTGTACATGCTAGTCGCTGACAGCGACTGCAACCTGCACGTCCTACAATACGACCCCGAAGACCCCAAGTCCTCCAACGGCGATCGACTCCTCAGCCGAAGCAAATTCTATACAGGCAACTTCGCAACATCGGTAACCCTTCTGCCGCGCACACCAGTTTCATCCGAGCTCACAGAGTCATCTGAGGAAGCAATGGACGTGGATCAGACCTTCGCCACACACCAGGTTCTCATCGCTTCCCAGAACGGGTCCCTGGCGCTTGTGACGTCGGTTCCTGAGGAGTCATACCGTCGACTATCGGCGCTACAGTCTCAGCTGATCAACACCGTCGAACACCCTGCCGGTCTGAACCCGCGTGCTTTCCGGGCCATTGAAAGTGATGGCGCTGCAGGACGTGGTATGGTTGATGGCAATTTACTGCGTCTATGGCTGAATATGGGCAAGCAGCGACAGGCCGAGATTGCGGGCCGGGTCGGCGCGACGGAGTGGGAGATCAAGGCTGATCTGGAGACTATTGGCGGTGATGGACTCGGATATCTATGATGCCAGAAATAGACGTCTTTCGGTGCATTAGTTTTAAGGAAATTACAAACCCCGACCCACTGAGTGATATTCCTCGTGCGAATTGATTATAGTAGCTTGTCTGTATCTCCAAAAGAAAAAAAAATAAATGTTCAGCCCGAGATGGGATTATCAATATATGGCATGCCACGAGAACATGTATAGCTGAAGATTCTCTCAGCCTACACCGAGGAAGTCCCATCACGATAAAGTAAATAGCGTGATATCATAACACAATGGGATATAACTAAACCAGGACCCAAAAGGGAGATGGAGAAAAAAACAAGAGACCCTAGTACCTATCCCAACCAGTCCAACGTGGGTAATCCAAGTAATCCAAAACCCATCCCAATCCCAAAATTCACCACCCAAAAACAAAAGACAATAACTTAAGTCAAAACACCTCAGCACGCCACATTCGCCATTTTCGCCTTGCATGATTCGAATTCAAAGAGAACCAGATCTTTGAAATCGTACATGCCAAATCCCACCCGAGCCCCCACGAGCATCAATATCAGTAACACATTTGGCATGTCAGCTTGGAAACCAACGATGTTTTGTACTTTGTATTTCAGGGGAAAACACAAAGCCAAGTCTAAGAAAAAGCAGTAAAGAAAAAAAGAAGTAAAGAAATACCTCATAACAGAGTGACAATGCAGATGCGAGAAGAAAAAGACAAACGTCACCCAGCGCCATTAGCCCAGCATCCCAGTACTGAGGGGTTTAGCACACATCTTCTGCAGTGAAGTACCGTTTGCTCCGGCCTCTGGACGCCACGAATTTCATCTCCGGCATGTTAGTGTGATGCACTACATGTGGTCGGTAGACGGCGTCGACGGGGGCTTGCCAATCATCCAACCCGAGGGGGAAGTACTCGTAGAGAAGATCGGTGCTTTCGTTCGGAAAGGGGAGCGACGATGCGAATGAGTGGGGTAGGTTGGCAGTTTCCAGCAACGGCATGGACGAAGCAACACTCCGCGAAGGAGTTTGAGAGACCGCATGAGAGAGCTTGCGCATCTTAGAAGGCGGGGCAGATTGGTCGAGGCTCAGCGATCGCTGATGTGACATCTCAGCAGTGAAAGGAGACACCATCTTTTGATCAAGATGGAGATTAGGGTCACCGCCTTCTTCCTCGTCTAGCAACGACAGATTAATTGGCGCAGCGGCCGCTGTTGTGGAACTGACGCGGCGATGTGGGTCTGTCGCCTGGGAGAGTTGCTCCGGGCTGGAATGGGGGAACATTGACTTTGGGGCATGAGACATGACATTGTTTGAATTAGACTGCGGGATGGGGGTCCATTCCGATGTCGCTTTGGTCTGCTGCATAATGCTCGGTGGGGGGACAGATGTTGTTTCAGGAGAGCTGCTCTGGGCAGCTGGCTTCGTCTTGGCTGGAGTCACGCTGGCCCGACGCGGGACGGTGTCGCTTGTTGGTGTGCGGTTCATGGCGGCATTCGAAGAGCTGGCCTGGGCATTCTTTCGCGAAGCGGCAGCACTCCCACTAAGAGGGAGATCTTTGCGTGACTGGAAATTGCGTGGGCTGCGGCCACGAACGATGACGGGACCTGACTGCACCTCTGAGATGGGGATCTTCGCACCAGTGGATAACGTCGCGACCACCTTGAGTCGGACGACGAAGTGTTGCTGTAGCTCCTTCCGACGACCATTGTTGGCGGTCGCGACACGGAATTGTAGGCGTTTCCAGGCAATAGGGAAGGTCGCGTAGTCCGAATCCAGATCCTGACCCGCCATGATATCCAAGGGAATTGGGGGAGGCTCCTTCTCGATCTTAGAACCAGTGCTAGGGTTGCCCTCCTCTGGCGCCGTGCCAGAATTTGCAGCAGCCGCCGAGGGGGTCTTCCATGGCACCGAGATAATCTTCACCGGATTTCCTTCCACGGATTCTGTGGCTGATACGGTGAGTTCCTGGGCGAGGATGGGAATTCGGTCGCCTTGCTCCGTCATGATATAGCGCATCCCGCGGGGCAAAGTTACTGAGCCGGTAATTTGAAACAGATTGCGACGATAACACGTCAACTCGGCACCTTGTTGTGGCGGGGCATTTTCCGAAGGGGATGTTGTATAGGGGGACTCGGCGAGAAAGAACATCCCGTGCAACTGAGCCGACACCGATAAGTTGGTTCGGCGCATGGAATAGTCGAGGAGCGTAAAGTGATATACCGGTAGCGAAAAGCTCAACAGCTTATTGTTGTGGTCGATCGACGAGTCCTGGGGTTGTTCCTGGGGCGCTGGGTCAAAGGGCGCCGCCATCTCAGTGAAAGGGTCATCATATGCGGAAGAGAAGCGCCTCAGTTGATGTGACAAATTAGGAGGTGCGAAAGTGAGATCCTCACTATATATCAAATTAGCAAAACAATTTCCCAGCCGAGCGGAGTGGATAATCCACCCCTCTCGTCCCACTTGGAGATCTAATCACCCACCTAACAAAGGTCTCCGAATCGAAGTTGGACCGGTGATCCGGTAGATCCAAGCCGGACATCGCATTGAGATAGTCAGGACCCTGCAAATTCCCAAGACCCAATGGACTAGCCAAGTACGGTGTCATCGCCGCCATAGTATCGAAGCCCTCCATGGTCAGAGCTGCGATACGGAGGCACACGATGCGGGGGAGGGAGATTTATAGGATTGTCTTTTATATAAAGACAGTCGAGCGAAGAAGAAGAGGAGAAGTAAAAGATGAGAGTAAAAGGGTAAGAGAAAGAGGTCAGACGCAGAGAAGCCAAGGATGAGTAGAGACCTGGGGAATGCTGCAAGCAACGGAGCGGAAAGATAGGCTAAGGCGGGAGTGAAGGCGGAGAGGACATTTGAGACGGAAATGGAAAGGTCAGGATTATAGTGGATAAATAGTATATAGGTATATTAGCCCTGGAGAGTACCTAGAGAGAAAGAAAGAGCAAATCACCGGAGAGAGAGAGAGAGAGAGGAATCTCCGTTCTGCCAAACGATCAACGGATTCGGGGAATAGTGGAGCCGTGGTTTTTGCGGAGAACGAACGCAGCGCTGAGTCATCTTTTTATAGATAAAAGGTTTATGTTTAATTTCCATTTAATCTTTGATAATTCCATTAATTTCTTTTTTTTGGGGGGGGGGGGGCACGGGTGTGGTACGGGAGTATCTCAAGATCTCCAATAACAATTAACATGCAAATCCCTCAGCACCGATGGGGTAAGACTTGATCGCCGGCTCTCGGCTCTCGCTGGGCCCTGAAGATCAAGATGTGAAATATGATAACTCCCAATACGGATTACAGCATTCTATATTCTAATGCTGAGTATTAGTATAATCTGAGATCATTCGCTTTTATGATGAATACCCACCTGCCTATTAAGGTACTGCTGCTTCGGGTTGACTTCCTGAAAACGCCACATATTAATATTAAACATTGGTATTCCGTATTGGGGTTTGGGATGAGTATTGGTGCCTCCTATGTCTACTATGTAGGTCTGAATAGGTCTAGGTGAATATATAGTCATCTATGGTTGTTCTAATATTTTAATATTCCAACATTCCAATCAAATCATGTATCTACAGTATACATAATTCCATTCTTCCATTTCAACAATGCAATCACATTCGCCTCAAGGATGATCATCATCGGCTGTCTGACATGCAGATGTAGGGACCAATCAGAATATGCGGCGCATAGGATCAGAAAACGCCCCTTCTCGTACTCTGGACCCTGTACAACACTTTGGCGCCCCACTGGAAACGGCAGTAATATAACCTGCAATAATCTGCAATAACCTGCAATAACCTGCTATGTAATCATGCATGTAATATGTTCAGCATTTATATGTACTCCGTACCTCGGTGCCTTGGTAGCCTTAAAGTTCAGCTGTTTGGGCTCGGGTCCGGCGATGTCCGGATCTACGGAGTAACAGATTCCAAATTCAAAGTTCATACTTCATACTTTTTAGGTATACTTTCTGATAGTATGTTGTATGCACTTTTCTTAGTAAAACTCATAAAAACAATCATTGGGGAAGGAGATACAGCCAATGTCAGATGGTAAGACTGGGAGATTGGGTGGCGAAGAAAAGCTTCCTCGTTCTCGCATGTGAGCCAATGGGGAGTCTGTGCATTTACCCAATTTGATTATTCCCGAGGGAATGTCTTTCAGGTTTCCTTTTTTATTCTTCTTCCGGCGCGTTTCCCATTGCGGCCTAGAAATTATACCAAGGTTCTGACCACGGGAGTCATCCATGGTTGAACATGGCATCCAGGAAGGTTCCAAGGTTGGAAGCTCTGTCAAATCTATTATTTGGGTTTAGGCCTGAGATCCCGAAAAGCTTCATAGTATATGGGTACTACTGTGTCTGAGGAATATCTCTGCAACATTCCTGGGATCGTAGATCAGGAATGATCGGGAATGTACAAGACCTCTAGACTTCCAGTTCAGCTTCAAAGAAAAAAAAGAGAAAAAAAAGAAGATCCGCTTGTACAACTGAGGGATTTTTAACGCAAACAGAAAACTAAATTGGTTCAAACTCTGAACCAATGAAATTCATTGGTCCGGGTCAAAGTCAGGCCCCGAGGCCCGATAAGCCCGTTTGGAGTTTCGATTCTTTGGTTTGATATAGAAAACCTTGAAGAAAGAGAGAATTTTGCCTTTTATATATATATATATCAAATCTCTTCTAATGTCACATCTTGAATTACACAAAATACTACGGAGTACTCCCTGGCGTTCTTCTTTTTGACCAAAAAGGTGCTTGGCTTTTGTCCACCTCCGGCGCCAAAGCGGAGTTCCGTTCCCCCATCAAACCCACTTGAAGTTAAATGTGCCCGTGGACAAAATACATAGTCTAGCCAAGTTCGACTTCCAACGGACGTCCGATCCAGTTAGGTTTCAGCTTTAATTGTGATGCCTTCTTGAAGATAATTAGAATTCTGATTTCCCCAGGCTTAATTCTTGGACTAAGTTTGGGAACTCACCGACTAGCTATGTCCTCCCGAGGTCCAACACAAGGGTAATTAAAGGGTTTTTCTTACGTGTAGACTGATCCAACCCGATTCCCGAGGACATATACACTTCCCTAATTCACATTGGCATTTCTATAAATCCAGATATCTCTGGTGATCGCCAGTGGGAACCCTGTGACTACAGCATAGAGAATTTATTTGATTGGACCCAATGCGAGAACAGACTACCTGTCCTACCCCAGGCCCTACCAAATGCCTCCCCAAAGAATAGAAAAATAATGTGAAAAGAAATCCCGGGGAAAAGCAGTTACCGGATCGGGTGAAACAAAGAAAAGTGGTCCAGATCCAATTGGAAGAAAGAAAGAAAGAAAGAAAGAAAATAGGTTAAAACAAATGCCAAACCCAATGCGATATGGATATCATAGACTCGAGGAAAACAGGACCGGAAAGAGAAAGGAAATAAAAAGTAGAATCAAATCGAATCGAATCAAATGTGATCTCTACGCATGCATCATCGTCCACGTAGCTGCGTCACAGTTCACTTCTTCAAAGCTGTGTAGCATAGTGAAGCCCATGGTAGAAAGATTGTCGAAGTTGTTGTCGCCGTCGACCTGTATTGTGTTAGCGGATGAATGGGGATAAGGAAGCGAAGAGAACATACACAGTCCATGACCACGGCATTGGCACTCAACTTCCGGATCTGCTTGATAGCCAACAGGATCAGACCCTGCATAACGGTAGAGTAATCTTCGCCGCAGGAAGAAATGACGGGAGACGAAATGCCTCCGACGGAAGCCTGAGTGGCCCGCAGCACGGGCATGTGCTCTGCCAAGGCAGATCGCTCATTGTAGATCACGATACTCCCGAGTATAACCCCGTCGGAGGGCCGCTTGGCCCGGATGATCCCGCAGTTAGGCGCGCCACCCAGAGCCATGCGGTAAATGTCGGCCACGCCCTGTCGCGCATACGTTTTAATGTGATCGAGAATCGCGCGCGAAAAGTCCCAGCCATACACGAGGTCGTATGTGACCTCAGCACTCTGCAGGGTCGCAGTGAGCCCTTCGGGTGGCACCCATGTCGATAGATTGCGCAGGATCACGCTGCATACTGGTCGCGAAAGCGCGGTGTTCCACCCCATGTTCGCGAACCATTGCCGCAGCCGCTTGCGCTCAACAGGGTTGACGGTCGGGATACCAAGGTAGATCCCTGGTAATCGGGATCCTAGCTGGAAGCGTTTGATACCGCTCCGTTGGAGTAGAGTCCGAATCGCGCGGCCGTGGAGAGAATGTCCGATTGATAGTTTCCTTCGAGAAGGGTCCACGATCAGACATGCAAGGACGCCAGTGCCTGTTGATCGAAAGAAGTAGGTCGCGCAGAACCCATAGATGGCCTGGGTGCTACTGTTCCGGACAACGAAATGGGATTCGTCGATATCCTCCTTTCGTAGCAAGAAGCTGCAAGCGGTAGCTCCAAGCAGTTCTGATGGCTGGCCTAGTGCACAGTCGTCTCGGATGGTGTCAAGCAAAGCATCCAACGCGAAAGAGTCGCGGTCCTCGTTCCAAGTTTCGACAAGCCAGTGCTGTCGAGACTGATTGATTTTCTGCGTTCGGCCAATGGAGCCGGGGAGGGCGGCTGAAGGTGTCAAGTCGCCATACAAGACCTTGACCAATGCCTGGAGGGCTGTTTCCGTGAAGTCATACGTGCATATATAAGTGCCAATTGAGGAATCCATGGCAAAATCATATGGCGAGCTAACTGCCACCACAATCAATGGCTTCTCGCGACGTTCGCCAGATGTGGTATACTGTGATTGGCAGATCATGGAGACATGTTTTGAAAACCCTTGCTGATATACATTGCGATTTGCATCTGCCGTGACAACGACTACAGCACTCGCTCTTTGGATGAGGTCTTCGTGAATGGGACGCACACCATTGGAAGTATAGGAGGTGTGCAACACGCGCCCATTCCTCTGCCGTGAGAGTGACCGTCCAAGTTCTTTGAAGACGCCCTCTCCACTCAGAACTGAAGAGGTTCGTTCCGACGATAATGGATCAAGTGGCCCATTCACAGAGTCTGCGACCGAGAGAGAAACTGCTGATGTTGGGAGTGGCTTGACCAGCGGAGTCAGCAGCAAAAGTTCCTCGTCTGCCTCGATGACATTGGACAACGGAAGTAAATTATTCTTATCTCTCATCACTGTGATGGAAGAATTGTAGGCTCGGGTGGAAAGGTTCGTGTGCGAGGGTTGCATCTGTGTAAGTGAAGAAAGTCCCGGAGGGTTTAGTGCCTGTTCCCACGAAGTACACCGCGCCTTCAAATCCAAAACTCGGCGCAACGATTCTTCAATTCGCTGACGGTTGATGATACCGTTCTCCACGCCGAGTTTCAACCCATTGATGGCTTCTTGTTGGACCGGGAATGACCGACATAAAAGGACGACATCGCAGCCGGCGTTCTTCGCCATCACCGTGCCACCTCCTACTCCAATGTTATGTGTGAGTGCCTCCATTTCCAAGCATTCGGAAACGACAACTCCTTGAAACCGGAGATCTTTTCTCAAGAGCTCGTCGACCACCTGATCACTTAGGCAGGCGTGCATCACGTTCATCCCAGCAGATGACAATGAGACACCTCCCACCATCATGGCATCCAGACCCTGACTTATAGCGTTGCGAAAGGGTACAAGCGCGCTGAGACTGAGTTGCTCCAGTGATTCTGTAATAATTGGCACATCGGTCTGGGAGCCGAGAAATTCCAAATTACCATAGGATGGAAAGTGTTTTCCACAGGTCACTAAACCTGCTTCTTGATACCCTCTCATGAACTGGACACCATATTGAGACGCCTCTTGGGGATCGTCACCGGCAGTACGAACACCTAATGGCTGATTTCGCACATTGGTCAAAACATCCAAAACGGGTCCTAAGATCCAATTGACCCCAACGGCCTTCAGCTCCTGTGCTGTCGCGAAAGCCACCTCGTGGGCTAAAGATTTGGACCCAGTGGCTGCAATTCCCATGGTACTAGGGAATTGGCGAATATATATCTCATCATATAAACTGTTGACACCACCATTCTCCTGGTCCAGGGCAATTAGTAAGGGAACGAGATGGCCTGCATCACGCGCAATGGTTTGTAACTCCAGAACTAATCTGGTTGTTTCCTCAGCCGCTATAAGCGCGTTAGTGACTGTTTAAGTTGATGTCGAGGGCCTTTAAAAGATACATTTCAGATTTTTAGCAGATAGCAGCACAGCACCCAAGTGGTAATCCTCAATGAGTGATCGAATCTGTGGATTGACAGACGTTCCATCAAAGCCCATCATAAAGAGCTGACCCATCTGCCTGTGCCATGTCAGCGTGCCCGAGGTTTCATATTTTTATAGAGTGGAAATAGCCTAAAGGACCCTCATCCCCAGGTTGACTAAAGGTTCCACAGTGAAGGGAGGGTACCCAGGAAGATTGGGAAGGGGGGAGGAGGATTAAGGCCGATAGGGGATGAGCCAAGCGAAAAAGGTGATCGACATACCTATCTAGGTCCTCCCAGCCCGGGGGCAGCATGTCCTCGTTCCGGGCCATGGCCCGAGGAGGAATGCCTGCAGCGGCCCAGAAAGGTAGGATGCAAAGGGTGCAGTGTCGGAGGATCAAGGTGTGGACACCGCAAACGTCTGACAGTTAAGGAATATGAAGCCAGTGCACGCGCGTAGTCAGGTGACAGGGGGGTGGGAAAGGGTTGCAAGAGTCAAAATTTGGACCTCGGGAGCTTTGTCTTTCACCCCAGAGCCGCAGAAGTCGGGGAAGAATTAGGACTAGAGAGATAAGGAGATAGGTGCCCCCGCTGTTAGGGTCACGGGATCTTGGCATCTACATGATTTAAAGTATACAATTGATCTAACAGTTAAAAAAAAGTACATAGTTCAATTGTATATACAATCTATGAATTATTGATTATTGAATAAATCATAATATCCACCTGGGTAGTCCCCTGGCCACACACCCCAATATGGCAATCACGTGATGTGTATGTAACTGTAATCGGGTCCCGTCTCAGGTCACGTGCTGTATGTCCCCATACCAATACCATACCGGGGCGGCTGCGACCCTACAACGTCCAGGGTTGCACTCAGCACTATATTTCTCCAGCTTATGCCGACTTCACCGAATGCAACTCCTACACTTCTCAAATGGAACCTTCAGACCACCATGTGTGCTGTGGAGCTTCATACTCCAATCAGAATGTCTTTTTTTCTCTTTTTTTCGGGCGTCATCGCACCCTTGGCCTGATTGTTGGGCCACATGGAATACATCCGAGTGGACCTTGATAGAAACTTTGGAATCGGCCGAATGAGGACAATGGCTGTTTGGCTATCTCAGTGGATTCTAACTTGCCAAAATACGGTTACCCGCAGACGTTAGCCAGTCACTTAGTCCGAAAGACCCTATCCTATCTAAGGGCCATGGGCAATGATACATTTACGAATATAGCACGTGGCTCACTCTCTATACGACGTTCTTTTTTGTCACTGTACACTCCACCACACTGTAACCTGTCCCCTTTCCCTTGTTCTCTTTTATTTCCCTTAGATACCAGCTTCCTCCCTTTCTTCTTCTTCCATACTTCTTACTCCAATCCAAAAACCCTGACGTAATTATGTGCGTGACATTCTATATATCGCATCATGGCTCCATACTAATTTGGCTTCTCATAGGCGTGTCATTATCAGAGAAGATCCCCGTGAGGTGTCTGTGTATATTGCAGACTATATTATCAGTAAGCTGAAGCTCAGATCTTCCATGCGCCGATGCGCGCAACTCTTGCTGAGACTAACTGTCCCATCTTAGGCCGCATCAAGGCATTCAATCCGACTCCCGAGCAGCCATTCGTGCTCGGTGTGCCCACTGGAAGCAGCCCTGAGCTCATCTACAAGATCCTCGTGCAGCGTCATCGCGCCGGCGAGATCTCCTTTAAGAATGTCGTGACTTTCAACATGGTATGCGCAACAAAAATCACGGGGGTAAAAAAAATCCTACTAACCACAATACAGGATGAATATGTCGGTCTGCCTCGCGATCACCCTGAGTCCTACCACAGCTTCATGTACAAGCACTTCTTCTCCCACGTGGACATTCCTCCGCAGAACATTAACATCCTGGACGGCACCGCAACCGATCCTGTAGCCGAGTGTGCATCGTTCGAAGCACGAATCGCCCGCTACGGTGGTATCGAGCTCTTCCTGGGCGGCGTCGGACCAGATGGCCACATCGCCTTCAACGAGCCAGGTTCCTCGCTGAGCAGCCGCACTCGCGTCAAGACACTGGCCTACGACACCATCCTGGCAAACTCCCGCTTCTTCGGTGGAGACACCGATAAGGTGCCCCGCATGGCTATGACTGTTGGTATTCAGACCATCATGGATTCTCGGGAAGTGGTTATTGTAGCCACTGGAGCGCACAAGGCTTTCGCCGTGCAAAAGGGCCTCGAGGATGGCATCAATCACATGTGGACACTCTCCGCTCTGCAGCTGCACCAGCACCCGCTTGTCGTTTGCGACCGCGACGCCACTCTCGAACTCAAGGTCAAGACCGTGCGGTACTTCGAATCCATCGAGCAAGCCGGCACCGATGCCCGTACCCAGGGACCCGCTCTCGTTTACCGTCCTCGGACTTACGTCCCGGCCCCACTCCCAGCCAAGACCCCCAAGTCTCAGCAGCCTACTCCCGATGGAACCCCCGAGAAGACCCCCAAGGATCTCCGCATCAACACTGAGCTGCACCGCCGCGCACTGGAAGAAGAGGAGCTCACCCCGGATAGCATGTCCTCGCGCCTAGTCGACTCGGCTATTGGCGGTATTGACGGTGCGCTGAAGAGCGACTCTATCTTTGACCGCATGGGCACCAGAATTACCACCCTCTAATGGTGAATCTCTCTCAATCTTGTGGCACTTTCATACCGGGTTTTCTTCTTTCGGATTTAATCTTTTTATGGGCGGGAATATGGGTTCTGTCTTTTGCAAATCATATCTGCGTGGTCTCTTTTACTGCTTTCGCTTACAGGATCCATGCATGGGTGTTATCTAAGGAGTTTCGCTGGTCATTTCAATTATTCCAGACTTGATAGATGCGATGCGTTTTCTAGGAGTCAATTGATATCATGAAAGATTTTAGCTATAATTCAAGCTGTGTACATTTAATCTAATTCTAAATTTTAAATGTGCTTGCGTAGCGTGGTGTTGTTCAGTATATATACGTTGGGATGCTGGGACCTTGCGGGGTCAGAAATATGTAGATTAACAAAATGAAGATATAGAAAAAGCTAGGATATTTGCTTTAAATTGTGCCGCTCAAATGGGTCCATATTCTGTACATTCTATGATCATTGCTTTTAAGTCGTACATTGCATGACATATTAACATTATAGCTTGGCGAAGACACTGACCACGGCACCGCTCATATCAACCAGAGTGCTCTTGTTCTGCAGCCAAGCCTCAATGCCGCGGCGACCATTCTCCACGCCTAGACCGCTCTTCTTCCAGCCACCGACAGCCATCTCAGCAGGGCTCTCACCCCACGCGTTCACCCAGGTAATACCAGCCTGCAGCTGGTCAATGATGCGGTGAGCCTGGTTCAAATCTTTAGTGAAGACACCCGCAGCCAGACCGAGCTCAGTATCATTGGCGCGTCGCACGGCCTCCTCGACGGTGTCATAGTACAGGATGGACATAACGGGGCCGAAGATCTCCTCCTTAACGATGCGCATGGAGTCTGTGCAGTCCGTGAAGATGGTCGGCTTGACCCAGTAACCGGCCTGCAGGTCCTTGGGCACCGAGGGCTTCTCGACACCACCACAGAGTAGGGTGGCGTGGTCAGACTCAATACCGTGGCGAATGTATGCGACGACCTTGTCGTAGTGGGGCTTGGAGCTGAGGGGACCGAAGTTGGTCTGCTCGTCAAAGAGCGGGCCAGCCCGCACATATTGTATCTTCTCGAGCAGGCCCTTCTCAAACGCAGCCTTCATGGTGCGCGGGACGAAGACCCGGGTGCCATTGGTGCAGACCTGACCTGTGCTGTAGAAGTTGGCCATCATGGCGCCATTGACAGCGTTCTCCAGCTCAGCGTCCGGGCAGATAATCAAGGGGCTCTTGCCGCCCAGCTCCATTGTCACGTATTTCATGCTGCCCGAGGCGGCGCCTGCGACCTTCATACCGGTTGCCACTTGGCCGGTGAAGGAGACCTTGGCGATAAGTGGGTGGCCGGTCAGGTAGGCACCGACATCACCGGCACCGTTGACCACGTTGAAAACACCATCGGGGAGGCCGGCCTCGGTGTAGATTTCCGCGAGGGTCTGACCGTGAAGTGGGGTGAATTCACTGGGTTTATAGATCATTGTGTTACCGGCGGCTAGACAGGCAGCGGATTTCCAGAGGGCACTGATAAAGAAAAATCCAAGTCAGCTTCTTTTTCTCCATTGCAAACGCATGATCGAAGAACTTACATCTGGATGGGGTAGTTCCAAGCACCAATGCCGGCACACACCCCCAGAGGGGCCTTCTTAGTGTATACCCAGGCATCCTCGCGGAGGTGGGTAGTCTCGCCGTTGAGACCACCGCCACCAATGAAATTGGCATAGTACTCCAAAACATCGGCACCAGTGGTGACGTCGACGGTGCTAGTCTCAGTAAAGGCCTTGCCAGAGTCCAAAGTCTCGACGCGTGCAATTTCATCGTTCCGTTCGCGTAACAGAGCAGCAGCCTTGTGAAGAATTCGGGCGCGAGCAATCAGTGGGGTCTGCGCCCATGAGGCGAATGCACGATCGGCAGCAGTAATGGCGGCATCGACGTCCGCGTTGGAGGCGATCTGGATATCGGCCAACGGAGTTGCAGTGGCGGGATTGATAGTCTGGAAGGACTTGCCAGAGGTCGCGGCTTGGACCTTTCCGTCGTAATAGAGTTGACGAGGTGGGAATGAGAGGGCCATTGTGTATGTGAATTATAGAATGGAAGATAAGAGAAATGATAGACCTCGGGAAGAATGAAGCCCGCCTTATAGTTTCTCCGAAAAAAAAAATCGGGGTTTAGCGCACTACTTAATTTGATTAGGTACTCGGTACTCGGCCGCTACGCATGTTAGTACGTAATGGTCAGGTACTAAGTACGCCATCCGGTCAGCGGCTGAAGGTGGCTTGGAATGGCTGAATCTCTACGCGGGGTCAGACTTGTATTTCCGGGAATTTCATACTAAGAAAGGCATAGCTTAACAGTGCTATCTCGATAATGGAAGGGAATTCCTATCTGGGATCTACCTAGGTATTTCTCCAATTGAAATCACACTTTGAACATACACAGATAAAGCATATAGCCGTTTGATCTCGGGAGAGTCGGAGCAAATTATCCAAGAGATCTCTGACAAGGCTCTCTCCACTTTTAGTGATCGCCACCACTCAGAAGCCAAGGTTCGCCGAGTCTAACGGAAAAAAGAAAAAAAAAGAAAGGTAAAGAGTAGAAATTGGATCCAAGACCTCTCTCCGATCAGACCACCCCAACTGAAAATTCTCTTTAAAGGCGGTCCCCGTCTTCTTTCTTCTCCCACAGAACCTTACATCTTCTTCCCCCGGTATTCAACATGGCCACCACTAACGAGCTCCCCGCTGTCGATGTCAACAGCTACGACTACATTGTCGTTGGCGGCGGTACTGCTGGCTGTGTGATCGCCGCACGCCTGGCTGAGTACCTCCCTAACAAGCGCACTCTGGTTATTGAGGGAGGTCCTAGTGATTTCATGGACGACCGTGTTCTAAACCTGAAGGAATGGCTCAACCTGCTTGGAGGTGAGCTTGACTACGACTACGGTACCACCGAGCAGCCTATGGGTAAGACACCCTCCCCCCCCCAAATTTTATGGGAATGAGCTTATGCTGACTATCCCTGCAGGTAACAGTCATATCCGCCACTCCCGCGCAAAGGTCCTGGGTGGCTGCTCTAGCCACAATACTCTCATCTCTTTCCGCCCCTTCGAGTATGATTGCCGCCAATGGGTTGCCAAGGGCTGCAAGGGCTGGGACTTTGAGACCTTCACCCGCATCATTGATAACCTGCGCAACACTATCCAGCCTGTGCATGGCCGTCACCGTAACCAGCTGTGCAAGGACTGGATCCAGGCCTGCTCTACCGCCATGAAAATCCCCGTCATTGAGAACTTCAACGATGATATCCGTAAGACCGGTGAGCTGACTCAGGGTGTCGGCTTCTTCAACATCTCCTACAACCCCGATGACGGCCGCCGCAGCAGTGCCAGTGTCGCCTACATCCACCCCATTCTCCGTGGCGATGAGAAGCGTCCTAACTTGACTATTCTCACCAACGCTTGGGTCAACAAGGTTAACGTTGAGGGTGATATCGTGACTGGTGTTGATGTTACTCTGCAGTCTGGCGTCAAACACACTCTGCGTGCCAAGAAGGAGACCGTTCTGTGTGCCGGAGCTGTCGACACCCCTCGCCTGATGATGCTCTCCGGTCTTGGTCCCCGCGAGCAGCTGTCCGCACTCGGTATTCCCGTTGTGAAGGATATCCCCGGTGTTGGTGAAAACCTGCTGGACCACCCCGAGAGCATCATCATGTGGGAGCTCAACAGCCCCGTGGATCATAACATGACCACCATGGACTCTGACGCCGGTATCTTCTTGCGCCGCGAGCTGCCCAACGCCGCTGGCCACGACGGCAAGATCGCCGATGTGATGATGCACTGCTACCAGATTCCGTTCACCCTTAACACCACTCGTCTCGGCTACGACGAGCCCGTGAACGCCTTCTGCATGACTCCCAATATTCCCCGCCCCCGCTCCCGCGGTCGTCTCTTCTTGACCTCCGCCGACCCCTCCGTGAAGCCCTCGTTGGACTTCCGCTACTTCACCGATCCCGAGGGCTACGACGCCGCCACCATCGTGGCGGGTCTCAAGGCCGCTCGTGAGATTGCCAAGGAGTCTCCTTTCAAGGAGTGGATCAAGCGCGAGGTTGCCCCCGGCCCCAAGGTGCAGACCGACGAGGAGCTGTCTGAGTACGGCCGTCGTGTCGCCCACACCGTGTACCACCCCGCTGGTACTACCAAGATGGGTAACGTTGCCAGCGACCCCATGGCGGTTGTTGACCCCACCCTGAAGGTCCGCGGTCTTAAGGGCATCCGTATCGCCGATGCCGGTGTCTTCCCTGAGATGCCCACCGTGAACCCTATGCTGACGGTCCTGACCATTGGTGAGCGTGCCGCCGAGCTGATTGCTGGTGAGGCCGGTTGGTCTCGCAACCAGCCCCGTCTGTAAAGCAGGGGCTTTTTACGTGCCAAAGATCTGATATACCTGTAAAAGTTACTTTCTTCATTTTGGTCTTTATTTTGGTTTTATTATAGCATATGAGCGAGCGGCGCATAGCTCCGTCGGAGTCGGGCGTGGAGGATCGCCTTTGAATGCGGGCATCTTTCGAGTCTTGCTTCTCCCCAGCGTCTGCGAGACAGACCTGGATATTTTATTTATCTGACATATATACAATCATGTATAAAACTTGATATTTGAGAATAAGTTTCTCTTGAAATTTGAACTTGAAAAATCTGAAACAAAATATTCGAACTAAAGATGGTGCTGGCGCTATGACCATGCGCTTGCATATGCTCGATGCAAAAACCACAGCCTCAAAAACGCCTGTAACCAACCGACCGAGATGAAAAGAGCTGTTGAACATATGCTGGAATGAAACCAAAGAAAAAGAAACAGATCACCTCCAAGGTCGAAAACCTTATACCGCCACGGCAGTCTTGTCAGTATCGTGGATCTTAGCACCCAGCTTCCACACCTGATCAACCGTCAAGGTCGGCCCAGAGAAGGGATCCTCACTCTCACCCAACACGATGAGATCGGCATCAGCACCACTTTCCAACGAACCCTTAACACCCTCCAAGTTAAGCAGACGTGCCGGCGCAGCAGTGACAGCATTGATAGCCGCAGCCGTCGACGCACCCGACCAACGACGGAAGTTGTTAACACATTCGATAAGCGTCGCTGAAGACCCGGCAATCTTATCAGAGCCCTCAAGCGTCAACCGTGCACCGGTCTTAACAATCCGCTCCCCATTCGTCCAATCATAGACACCGTCCGGTAGACCACACAGACGCATCGCATCGGTAACCAAGATCAACCCATCCGGGTGCGCATTGTATGCGATCTTGATGGAAGTGGGGTGCAAGTGGATGCCGTCGGCAATAACACCGTAAAATGGCCTGCGGCGTTCACTCTGTCCCAGCAGACCGAAGATACCGGGGTTACGGTGGTAGAAGGGACGCATGGCGTTGAACAGGTGGGTGATCATGCGGGCGCCCTGGTGCGTGGCCTTGACAGCCTGCTCATAGGTTGCATCGGAGTGACCGATTGAGTAGATGATTTTGTTGCCCTTGGCGATTTCGGGGATGTGGGCCATCATGTTGCCGACTTCGGGGGCGGCTGTGATCATCTTGATTGGGCTATCTTCGCCCATGTTCTCCGCGCCGTAGCAGTGGATGAGGTCGTCAAAGGTTTCCGCGGCGCGCAGCACTTCGGGCTTGTGGATGCCATTGCGGCCGGGGCTGATGAAGGGACCTTCAGCGTGTGCGCCTAGTGACTCGGCACCATCTTGGGGCGTATGGGTTCCTGCGGTTGGGCCGAGAGAAGGGAGGACCTGAAAGAATAAATATTAATCTTTTTTTTTTTTTTGGTTTCTTTGGGGGAAGTTGGAGTTGCTGTTCTAAGCACTTTTGCGCTTTGCTTACCTTCCAGTACACCTCGGGGGTGGAGCTGACGAGCGTTGGCAAGTAGGAAGTGACACCGGTACGGGCCAATCCACGGTTCACCCTGCGCAATCCCTCATCATATTCCTCCTTTGTCTCGCAGGGTACAGAGAAATCAAAGCCATGGGCACCGTTCAACTGGACATCGATCATACCCGGAGCAATGATACGGCCGCCGAGATCGATGATCTCGTCGGGGGTTAGGTGCGATCCATAGAACGCCTCTTGGTCCTTTAAGATCTTTCCAGTCAGAGAGTCAATCCAGAGATCTTGCTCGACCAATTTCAAGCCGCACACCAGGCGGCAGTTGGTGAACTTGGTAATGCGCGGCCCCGATGTCTTGCCCGGCATTGTTTATTGTTTATAGGAAATACTCCTATCAGATCAGATCAAGTTTGAGAAAAAGAAAACAGAAAGAGGGGGAAAGCTCAAGTACATAAAGATCCAGGTACAATGATGTAACAGTAGGCTGAGTGACATTCGGCATGCCGATGTGGTATACAATATCTGGAGTACGTACCCTTTGTACTATACAGGTCGATACTCGGCCCGTAAATTACCGGCTTTGACAATACCGTACTCCATACGACACTCCCGGATGCGGGTCTTCCTTTTTTTCTTTTTCTTTTCCAATGCAACATCTCTGTCACACTGCATCTCTCACGTTACTCATAATTTATAATATGACTCCTTCTTATTTCCTGGGTTTCTCCAGATGATGACTCCATCTTTCCCCAACATCCCCCCAGCTGACCCAAGGTATCCATGTCGCATTAAAAAAAATGGATCCCTAGATAAGACAAATAGCGTGACTCGGTTATATATTAATTTGTCTACTAAGGACTAGCCTTAGCTTCCTAAAACTTCCTTGCGCTTATTTCAGAATTTCCCTTGGCAAGGGATTTATGTACATTCTTCACGATTCTTCACCTTCACGTGGGGAACATTCCTCGTGCCCCTTGGCTCGCTTGTTGATTTACACTTTTTTTTCCCCTGTTCCTGTAGATCCCATCTCCTACAACCATGACTGAGCCCGAGAAGCAAGCCGAGAAGCAGACAGAGGGACCGACAGAACAATATGCGTCCATGTCTACGACCGTGTCTGGTCCGCAGGACCCTGAATCTGGTGTGGACCAATCAGTGATAGGTCCCGCTTGGATGTATAAGCCACTATTCAAGATTGGCAAATGGGAGGCTCCTTACTTTGCCTCACCCGAGATGCAACTATACTTGGTGTCATTTGTCTGCTTTTTATGTCCCGGCATGTTCAACGCCGTCAGCGGTCTCGGTGGCGGCGGTCAAGTTAACGCCCACGATGTGAACAACGCCAACACTGCGCTATACAGTACCTTCGCGGTAGTCGGGTTCTTCGCCGGCTCCATCACCAATCGCATTGGTTTGCGACTCACCCTCTCCCTGGGTGGGTTTGGCTATTTCCTCTACGTTGCCTCGCTCCTATCGTACAATATTAACCAAAATGCGGCCTTTCTCATTTTCGCCGGAGCCCTGCTCGGTGTCTGTGCTGGTCTGCTGTGGTGTGCCCAGGGTGCGGTCATGTTGAGCTATCCACATGAGTATGAGAAGGGAAAGTACATTGCGATCTTCTGGGTGATTTTCAATTTGGGTGGTGTCATTGGTAGCTTGGTACGTTCAATTGCACACCTTCAATGCCTCCCCCCCCAAAAACAATATACTGATATCAATAGGTCCCTCTTGGCCAAAACATGCACTCGACCGCCGGCAACGTCAACAATGGCACCTACATTGCCTTCCTTGTTCTAATGGCCATTGGCTTCGTTCTCTGCTGGTGTCTTGTCGATTGCAAGCACGTCATGCGCAAGGACGGCTCGCGCGTTATTGTGATCAAGAATCCAACCTGGAAGTCTGAGTTTTTGGGTCTTTGGGAGACATTGATCAACGATTCGTACATCGTCCTGATGTTCCCCATGTTTTTGGCCAGCAATTGGTTCTACGCATACCACTTCAACGCAGTCAATCTCGCCTATTTCAATGTGCGCACCCGGGCCCTGAACAGTCTGCTGTACTGGCTCATGCAGATGGTGGGTGCGTTCGTCTTTGGAAAGTTGTTGGATTTGAAGCACCTTTCGCGTCCGTGGCGCGCCAAGCTCAACTTTGGCATTCTGCTCGCTATCACCATGGGCATCTGGGGTGGAGGATATGCATTCCAGAAGAGATATACCCGGGAAACCAAGGGTCTCGGCATGGATTTCACCGATAGCGGCTACGTTGGACCCATGTTCCTCTACATGTTCTACGGATTCTACGATGCTGCTTTCCAGACCTGCACTTATTGGTACATGGGTTCTCTCTCCAACAACAGTCGCAAGTTGGCCAACTTTGCTGGTTTCTATAAGGGCATCCAGTCTGCTGGTGCTGCTGGAATGTGGAGGTAAGCAACCCACTGTTCTTTGTCCTCTCTATTCTTTCCGTGACTAATGAGATTTTAGCCTGGATGCGCAGGATACCCCTTACATGACTGAGTTTGCCACTTGCTGGGGTATGCTAGTTGGCAGTATGCTTATTGCCTCACCTGTGATCTTCTTCAAGGTCAAGGACAGCACTGCCGTCGAGGACGATCTGCGATTCTCCGATGAAACCGCCGCCGAGGTCCTGGGCCATGCTAATGAAATGTCTGAAACGGATAAGCCTTATACAGAAATGCACTCTCCTACCGATACTATCCGCGAATCTCACGAGGAGAATACGACCAAATAATGAATTGTCGGTCAGGGAATCAACACCCCCACCGATCAGATGTACCACCACGCGGTCAATATTCGATTTAACCACCTTCTTGATTCTTACCACGGTGTGACGAAATGTTCATTTACGAGGCGTGTCGTTTTTATATACTTGCGAAAATCCCGGATCACAACTGCGCCACGGGTCGTAAGGATTGACAATTTTCAACGAATACTTGATGTCAGTAAATTCTTTTTATTTATTTAATGATTTGTACATGGTTTGGGGCGGATCTGCATTTTGGATGCCAAGGGGTTTTATTTGGGGTATTCTTCAGGTCTCCTATAGTTATGGGGGACTTGTTTATCCAAATGCGTACATAAAGTAATTACTATTGAATATTATCAATATATACCCAGATCGATCTATGGACCTCTCCCACAACCTCGAAGCCAAAACTAAGCCTTAGTAGGTGTAGGCAACGGTACCGAAGCCTGGGTATGAGTCGCGGACTTGGGCCCCGTCGAGCCAGAATTGGGCTTCAACTTCTTCTCCCCCTTGGGTAATTCCCACCCATTCAGCGTACGATTGAACAACTGCAACGAAGCCTCGGGTTGATAATACGGCACCTCATGACCCGCCTCGTAGACACGGGTGAAAGAGAAATTACCATACTCCCTCGTCTCACCATACTCAACACCATCGACGAGGAAGGGAGCGTAGCCCGCCTTCCGGAACTGTTTGCTGTGCTTGTATTTGGCCGCGAGGGAGATAGCCTCGCCGCCGAACCAGTTGCAGATGTAGTCTGCGTCGCCGTAGATGAGGGCGACGCGGACGGGGCGCGAGAGGATGTCTTCTAGGTCCTCAAGGAAGTTGGGCCAGACGAAGTCGCCAGTTTGTTGGAAGGCGAAGTAGACTTCGTCGTTGGACTGCGTGTAGTTTACGTCGACGCCTAGGGCGTTCATTACGGAGTCTTTGGCGAGGTAGTTTCCGTAGTAGCTTGGTGGGGTTGGGTCGTCACTTGGATGGCGGATGTCGTAGGTGCCTCGGCCGCTGAAGACGTAGTAGGGGCCCTCTGTATAGGGGAGATTGTTAGTTATTTAGTTGTGGTATATGTAGTCCGGGGGTATAGTTCACATACCGACATTGTCCCGGCACATGTTGGTTGCTTCGCTGCAAATTGCGTGGTCGGATAGCGAGGTGCGGTTTGTATATTTGCAGCTTGCGACCTGGTCCTGGCAGCCGTTTGGCATCTCATTGGCAAATTTCATGTAGTTGTAAACTGTCTCGTTGACCTGTATGTTTGTGTTAGTGTGAACCCATATCATTGAACATTTGAAGACTTACAGCCTTGATGCCATAGGAGTTGTGCACGGCAAATTCGGGGTAGTACTTGGCTTGGATACCTTCATCGATGATACCATTAATGATACCCAAGGTGTTGAAGTCCAGTTGAATGCCCTCATGGGTGCCGTTGGCAATCTTGAGGTTCTCTTCATAGAAGTGATCGAAGAACTGCCAATGTTAGAACTATAGGGAAATAAGAGTTAGACAGGCAATTGACTTACGGCAGGGCCATAATGTCTAGAGGGAAGTCAGTAATAATACATCAACGGATATTTGGAAAGCAGTAGAGGGAACTCACCCTCCATAGCTTTCGGTCCACAAATTGAAGCTCTTCGATTTGATCTTCGAGTCCAACTTGGGGAGACCACCTAGGAATCCCTGCAGGACTTCCCAGGTGGCTTTGGCAGCGAGTTCAGTTGTATCAATTGCAGTGGCATTAATGACTGGATAGCGACCATCAATGCCCGCAAAGGAGGGGTCTTCATATGAACCAGTGAAGGGGTTCAGGGTACCGGCCGCTTTCTCAGCATAGGAGAAACCTGTGACGATGTTAGCCGGATAGTTCAAAAGAGAAGAGAGAATGGAAAGATGTTCATACCGACACCCAGTGGCTGAGAGAGAAACAGCAGATTCGAGACCTCATTCCACGAGTTCTTGTTGATATACGATTCATTATTCTTGTTGACACCACAAGGACCCAATTCCTCGAACAATCCAATCAACGAGTCACTACCCGGGCCACCATTCAACCACAGTGTAATCGGGGCATTTTCAGGGTCATGGCGAGCCTCGAAGAACCAGAAGAAAGTGTGCTCTGTGGGTGAGAGGTCGACATAGCCCGCATAGGATTTGACACCTGGGGTAGTTTCACAAACACCCTCTTTACCAGGCTCTTTATAGCGAATAGTGACATTATTAGCCGTCTTGATAGTCTTGACGTGTGTTGGGTGATTGGGCAGCTGGCGGCGGAACAAGCCCTCCAAGGTATCGTCCGATGGTACCGCGAGTGCCGCTACCGCAGGCAGCAGTGGAATCCAGTGAGAGACACGCATAATGGGCTCTACGGTTTCTTGTACAGATTACCGAGGGTGTCTACAGGGATACTTATAGCCCCAGAAGAGGGGAAATGAGCAGTAATACGTGATCAGAGCCCAACTACAGGGTCGGAAAAGGTCGGCGAAATATGGATCTTGTCTTTGGGATCTCCGTAGGAGCTCCGGGGAACGGCAGCATCGCTTCAAGCGGGGGAAGACTTACAGCTCCACCAACTGTTGGAGGTTCATCTATTCGAGAGGGGAAAGATCGACACCAGATTGTACTTTGTAGGCTGTGTTAGCAAGAGCAGGGATCTCACCGGCATCTCGATTGGCCAAGAATAGGCAAGGAGAGGATGCCCGGGAATATCACGTGCTATATTCCATAGCCTATCGGGATTTATTCCAAGTTGTTTTCCAGAACGCTATAGGTAACCTGCACTATTGTCAAACATCTGCTGCCATATACGAGGCAATAATAGCCAAGCCACACACTGTTCTTCAAATTATAGATAATACCCAAAGGCGAAAGCCGATGTCATAATGTAGATTGTAGTTACAATAAGCGATATCTATAGAGCTTGGCCACATAAGGCCGGTGGGTGAAATAAATGCCAAGGCGGGAATGCCTAAGGAGGAAAGTCCCTAATACACAAATTGGATTTCAAAGCGATCAAAAGCTTATTCTAACATTGTTCCAAGTAACATGAATGTTGTGTTTGTATAGGCAAGTCTCGAGGAAGTAGATGTGAGGCAAATTGGCCAAAATGATATAATGTTCCATCTTACAGTTTTGAAGCTTCTAGACCGATCTCACTATTGGATTTCGCTATGTGGGCCACAATAATCCCCGATCATTCTTCCTCTTTTTCTTTAAAGAACCAGATATAATAGCTTATCAACGTACAGAGTACATCTGTATTCGCCACATTTCAATATTTGAAACAAGTGCTTATAGGGAAACCTCTAATATACCAAAAAAGGAAAAACATTGATCCGAAATTATGCCGTGGTCTCAGACTGCAAGATCGTCCTAGCCCAGCTCTTGTGGTTTGGATTCATTTCCATTCATTTCCGCGATACATTGGCACCAGCCCATTGGTTGGTTCCGTGTGTCAAGTGGGAATAAGTGGGAATAAGTGGAAATAGGTGGAAATATACCCAAAAGACAGCAACCCCCTGGCTAACCCCGTAATAAAAGCCCCATAATAAGGACAAAGGCACGGAAAGATTAAAATTTAGGGGGGAAAAAAAAAGGTAAGATTTAGGTCCGTGGCGATGGCGATTTACTCTCATAGCTTCTCCAATAATTTAGACAATATAGACGGTTGTGAAAAGGGGCCATCGTCTATCCTCTCCCTTCCGTTTACAACCGAAGCTGTGTTTCACTGGTGAAACTGGTAGACTTCCAAGGACATAAACTGTCTTTTATTCAGAATCAGAGTAAGTCAGATCCACTTCTATTGATTCTTTTTCTGATCCGATATAGAGTAATACCTTGCATGATTCAGACACCAGCCATCTACCATGACTAAAGCCACTTTGGGCTGGTTGCGATTGTGATTTTATAAATGGATAGAAGGATTGCTCAAAGCTTCCAAAATTATTGCAGTCTAATTCGCAACTCGGGGAGTTATATCTAAAGTGTGCAATCTCGACTTTGGAGACTATCTACATCGTATACTGCGACAGATCATGGCTTCTGCGCCAGAGACGCCTGTTCATACGTCCGAGGTTGCCGAGAACGAGCAAACAGCCACCCAAAAAACATCCAGCCCTTACCCATCCCATCCGATTGCCCAGCTCCAGGGCCCGTTTGAGGAATCAATCGTGGAAACGACCGATGGTTCAGGAAATAAATGGGTCGTTGACATTGACGCGCAAACCCGGCGACGTGATCTATTAGAGAATGATGAATACGAGCGGCTTTGTGGGCGAAAATGGCGCCAAAGAACCTCGGAAAAGTGAGAAAGCTAGCCTACTCATACTCCATACTTGACACCGAGAACTAACCCAACCGTATAGATATCATCCGTTTTGGAAGTTGATTTCTCAAATGATCTTCGGAGTTCATCTCCTAGCCAAGAGCCTGGCCAAATCCGAAGGCTCGGTCATGAAGATTCTACAGAAACACGTGAATGAGTTGGATGGCTTTTTGGAACGGACCACCGAAGACTTTTTGATCGTCCGACTAGACGTTCGCACTCGAATTCAGTATCTCAGTCTACCGCTGGGAAACCTCGATGTCTTCGATGAGATGCTGCAAGACCGGAATCTCCGGCTAGCAGTTGTCGCCTATAATGATCAGATCGAACATTCCATTGACAGGTTCACCCTTGTCATCACAGACTCGCTCAAAGACCTACAAAAGGCAAAAGAGGCCATGGGCGCACTGTGGTTCTACTTCCGGGAGCTTACAGACGAGGGTTGCTTCAAATCCGAGAGCCTCAAGGCTTTTCAGCAGGCCATGATGGACAATATGGAGGGCTGGATTGTCGCCATCTCAAAACTTCGTCGACGGGGCAGTGCTCTTAAAAAGGCCTTGGCTCAACTTGGCTTGGCGACTACCGAAATGCAACGACGAGTTGGAGTAGCGAGTAGAAAAGATGTGGTGAGTTGACAGAGTCTTGGGTTTCAATTACAGCGCTAACTATCACAGCGATCATTTATTAAACAAACCGGCAAGACGACAAGTCGAACCAAGTCAATTAAACAAAGACTCTTTGATAAAGAGCGGCCGATATCAGAAAAACCTCTTCCTCGCGATCCATTGTCGAAGCCAAAGGGGGCACCGACGGCTTCCAAGCAGGTTGATAGTCCCGCCACGAAAGATAAACTTGACAACCCCACGGACCAACCCGCCCCGAGCGATGGCATTCGTCGCAAAATCATGAGTCGGGCCAAATCATGCAGTGCTCTAATAGCAGAAGCCGGCGCAGGCGCCAGCAGCGAGCCGCCTCCTATTCCATCGACACCGGGAAAGCTCAAACACAGGCTCTCAAAGCCCTTCCTACCCAAACGATCTGCCAGCGAGAAAGTCGAAGTTCGACCGAAAACAGCACCTTCGCAGCCGTCACGCCTCACACGCAACATCTCCATAGAACAACTCCGGGCGTTCTGCGCCACCCCACGCCCTCGAACTGGCCAATCCACAGTCGAATCGCCCACGAAAGCGCGACAGGAGGCCCACAACCAACTCACAAATGGCCGAGAGACCCTGAAGGAGCAGATATCCCAGTTCCTTAAGACGGACCGCGTGGTCGAAGCCTGGGATAGCGTATCCAAGAACGCGTGCTGTACACGCCCGATCGCCAGGACGAAAGATTGGCCCAGCAGTGTCTTCCGGACCAAGTCTTCTACTACCCTCGAAAATAAAGGCAACAACGCAAGCCTCTCCGGGCCGGACCTGGACAGGCAGATGTCCTGGGTACAGGAGACATTCGACGTATTACCTACCTACTCGTTCAAACCGAAGTCTGACATGTTGCCCCGGATTCATGTTTTATCGGTGCAGATGACCCTCGATGAGGAGGCTAATGGGGCTGAGCGAGAGGCGAGTTTGGACTTGAAAAGTGAAGTCGGGTCGAGTATCACCGCGTTACCGGCGGTGCCGACACCCATTCCACCGGTTAGTTAATGGAAGAGCGTATCTCATGTATTATTGCTAACTTTATTATACAGATTACATTGGAGCATCGATCTAGATTGATTGACTCTACTCAAGCTTGAGGAAGTAAGTGTAGTATAACATCACTCGGGACTCAATAGAGACATAGACTTATAGATTTAAATCGAATACCACAGCCCATGTGCGTATTCATACAAGAATTATAGAAGAATAAATCATAATAATTATCTCTTCGTCAGCCCTGCGCCCCAACTGCGCCACCCAGTCTCCCCATTTGATTAGAAATTCTTTTTGTTTTCTTTCTTCTTTTCTTTATAAGATTCCTCTACTCTGTACTGTGAGTAATTTTCTATAAACATATCTTCAAAGTATCAAGTACCGGTACCAATATCACCATACAAAATAAGCAGAGAGACAAGTCATAGGTACCTTCCTAGAACGAAATTGCAGCCTAAACCGCCAAGGACCCACCGCTCTCACCAGCCCCCATTGACGTCGAACATCTCACATCCTTGCAATTGCATTCATCTCTCTCTGTTTTCGAAGGTTTTTTTTTTCATTCTTGTCCCTTCAATAATCAGCATGGCGGTCATATACCCTCGATATTGGTAAGTGCCATGATGAACATCCAAGAGACATATCACTAATCCCTCACAACTCTAGTTCTAGTTCCTATTACGGCAATGGCTGTTATTCCAACTGGGACTCTTGGGGTCGTTGGGTAGCGTTCGCCGTAATCGTCGGTGTAGCGTTCCTACTTTTCTTCGGGTTCGCGTGAGTCCGACCCCCTGAACTCAGATTCTGGATTCTAACCAGCCTTGTTCCAGATGCTTCAACGCACGCCGCCGCAGAACTCATGGCCAACGCCCTATTACAGGAACCGGGTGGATGGCTCCTCCCCCGGGTCCTCCTCCGCCAAACCAGCCCATTTACCAGCAACCCCCCTACGGCGACCCTTACTACCAGCAAAATGCGCCCCCTCAATACAGCCCGAACCCTCAACACCACGGCTACTTTGGTGCGCAAAGCGCGCCACCACAGCAGCAAGGTATCGAGTTGCAGCAGCCTCCGAATGCGTACGGTGCCAGCGGACCTTATGCGCCGCCTTCTGGCCCGCCACCCAACGGCCACAAGGGCTAGAGACGCATCTTTCCAAGGCTTAATGAGCGTGGCTTTGAAGGTCTTCCGATATTACATTTATCTCAATAAATGTGCCGGAAGTTAATGGTTCAGGTTTACGGCGTTGTCAACTGGGTGCGAAATATGGACTTCTTTTTTGATTTGATTGTATACCCGCATGGGTGGATGTTTTTTTTTTCTTTCTGTTATTACTCTACTGCTTCCTCATGTCTTCTGTGTCACATTTAAGTGAAGTTATGTGAAGTTCAGTTAAGTTCGAGCGTTTGGTCTGCAGCATGCGATCCCTGAAAGAATGGGACTTGAGGTTATCAAGTTCTGGGTTCTCTCGTACATTCTTCTTTCTGATAATATAACTTGAATGGCCCAATGGACTTGAAATGATACAAATTAGAATTGCGCTTTGGAAGTTGACTAGCTTTATTCCATTCACTGGGACATTGTGTAAGTTGTAGATCACTCGGTTTCCGGTTTCAGAGCAGAATGTCCAAATTGGCAAACGCTTTCAGACCAGGCCAGTCGAACTCACCAATTTTAGCACCTCAATTATCAACTGTAAACTAGCCTCGCAGATTCATGAACATGTATCATGGATATTTCGATACAGCGGGCTGATTAGTGCCCCAGGCACCCCATCTCCGCCCTATATCGCGCTCCGCCCTGCATTTTCCTCAATGCGACAACCTCTAAGCCCATGGATATCGACGACATTCTCGCGTCAGTGGACCACGGCCCAGGCGCCAGCTCGGAGTCCGCAGCGCTGGACCACCAGCTGCTCACGCGCTTCTGGGTAGCCGAACGCGCCGTGTCGGAGGTACTACCGTGGCCAGCGCCACTGATGGAGCGCATAATGGACCGCGTGCGGATACAGGTACACAGCAACGACACAGCAATGCTCCCTAAAACCAGATCGCTAATACACTCACAGATCGAAACAATCGAAGACCTAGCCGCCTCGTCAGAGTCAGCCCTCCCAACAACAGCAAACACGCACAACCCCAACCTCAACCTCCGCCTCTCAATTCTCCAAACCGACCTTGCCCGCACACAATACATAGTGCGCAGTCTTTTGCGAGCCCGACTATCCAAAATAACAAAACACAGCATGCACTATCTAGTCCTACTAGCCTCGCGCAATAAAAACCCCCTCGCATCGCAAACACAATCAACGGCCTCCTCGCAGAATCCGAACCAGCAACCCGAGGACTCCGTACCAGATATATCAGCCCTTACGGATCTGGCACCGCTGTCCGAGCCGGAAGCGACGTTCCTGCATGCTCACCAGACGCTCCTGGCGGGCCACTACGCGGGGTCTTTTATGGGGGCGTTCCCGCGGCAATTGAGGCGGTTGGATGATAATGCCGGTGGGACGAGTATGATCCAGGGGCCGGAGTTGAAGGAAGTGGTTTTTGTTCGGTGTCTTGGGGCAGAGGTTCCTGTTGTTGTTGGGGGTGAGGACGAGGAGGGGGATGAGACGGGGGTTACGATGCGGATGGGAGATGTTTGGGTTGTGAGGTGGGAGGGTGTTAAGGGAGCTTGGGGGAGAGGGGAGGTGGAATTATTGTGATTTTTCTTTTTGGGTCTTTTGGACTGGGGGTTGATATTCGACTTCATTCTTCATAGCGGAGTAGCGGTTCCTGGGCTGGTGTAATTTGGGCGTTGATTTACGACATATTTTCTTATTTCTACGACTGGGAATTGTTGAGAGATACTATGCATGTTCTGCCAAGGCAGTTTCAATTCCATCAAATCAGATGGTTTTATATGACCATTTCATTTCTTTCAATCCCTCGGAAGACGCCAATCGCTAAGCTCAGAGAAACGCAGGCACAACCTGAAAAAGCAAACACCGAGATGCGAGGACACCCCAGATCATAAAATCATAAGAAGCAGATCAAACGAGTAGATCAGGTAAAAGGCAGATGCATGATCAACTGAGATGGTCTGACTTTATGCGACATACCCGTATGTGGGTGGTTCTTCGGAGACTCGCTCCAGGTATTCGCGATCAATCAGACTTTCAATGCGACGCTTGATCATGTTCACATCTGGAACAAAGCGAGCCGAGAGTTGTGAAAGAGTCTCAGTCATTAGCTGAGAATGTGTAAGCGTTTTACGTTGTCTGCCAGAGATTAGTTCATCAGATCATATACGAGGGGATTATAGAGAGAGACATACTTCATAATGCGGACGATAGCAGCTTCGATGGTACCGTTGCGCTCGTCATTCATCTTCTTCTCAGTGACCTTGCGCTGGTCTTGGTTCTCGACCTTGTTCGCACCGCCGCTGACAACTCCGATACGCACTTTCACAAAGGGGCTGTGGAACTCATGGTTAAAAAAGAAGCGGTCGGTGGGTTTCACGTCCTTGGTCATAGGATCCTTTTTCAGAACCCGAGTCTTCGGGGCAACGGCAAGCGATTGCAAGTTGCGGATTAGATCGTGGTCTTGGATCCGCGTGCGAGTTTTGATCTCGTCATAGGTGAGACCTTCGCCGTTCGGTATGTCATTGAATAATAACAAGATGACCATGGCGTATGTTGACACGTTGAGTTCATAACGCTGAACTTTGCCATTAGGGCGTACAAAAGTGGCCCGAAGATCGCCAGTGCCCATGCTAGCTTGCCACGACAGTTTGCGGCCGCTGTGCTTGTCGAGATAAAACCTCTCAAAGCTTTGCTTCAGTGTTTCAATCTCCCGTGGGAAGATACAAGGCAATTGGACTGTTCCCTCTTTGCTTGCCATGATTTCCATCGGCCACATCGTACTGGTGAGAACGTTAATCTCCAGATCCACGGGTTTCTGGTCGGGATCGCCAGTGCGCGCAATGTGCTCCTTGTAATTGGTAGTAAGGTCTTCCGAGATGGTCATATCCTTGAACATGGACTCAATGCGCTGAGTAAACTGGTTACCGACCTCCATCTTCATCTTGGAAATCATCTGTCTTTCTGCATCCATGCTGATAGAGCGTTTCATCAATAGACGGCGTGATAGATGTTTCTTGTAATAGGTCTCAAAGAGATCCTTGTCCTTAATGTAGCGCAACAGTGTGATACCGTTGTCTAGGAGAACGTCTACCTCACTTTCTGTCTTTCCCTTGATCCCCTTCTTCAAGTTCTCATCGAAGAAAAGAGACAGGTACTCGGAGCTCCGTGAGTTCATGTTGATGAAGTTGGCAAAGCTGGCCCCAATTGAGCCTTGCATGCCCTGGTCGGAGGCGAAGGCATGCTCCCAAATGTGATCGAATTTTCGCTTGAGGCTGAGAATATCGTCGACCCAGCGGATTGCTGACACTGTTTGCTGATTCTGAGGCTTTTCTTTATCCTTCCCCTTCTCCGGTCTTTTATCTCCTTTGCCATCTTTCTCTGCCGACGGGGCTGGGACTTGTGGTAAGAGTATAGACGAAGCATTGATTTCTTTGCCCATTTCCACAATCCGTGTGTTGACCAGTTTTGTCAAAGCTTGCTTCTTCTTGTCGACTCTTTTATTGAGCAGGTAAACATCCCTTAACCCATCCAACTGATCGTGATCCAACATGCGCCGGACACCGGTTCCCTCAAGATTGACGACTTCTTCGATATTGTTCCGGATTAGCTGCTCGTCAAGCAACTCAAGTACCTTCGGTTCTGTCGTGACCGACAGCATATAACGACATCGCTCCTCCTCTTCCGTAATCCGCTGGGTTGCGAGTCGGCAAAAGGTGGCAGCATCTCCCATTTCCAACAACCGTTGCCCTTCTGCTTGGTAGAATTCTTTACTCGTTTTGAGAAAGGCTGGCTCAAACTCAGTTAGATAAAGCTTCGAGCTCTCTTCCTCTGTAGCAGTTTCATAGAGGCCCTCTAACATCTGAATGCAATGCCGAATGAGCGGCCGCTCAATAATGTGTCCAGACCGTTCCAGTTGGATCATAAATAGTATGGTAGATTCGAGCACATCCATAACAGTCAAAGGAGAGCTGGCACGGATGGGAGATCGTAGAATATGGTCTCGGAATAGAGCCATGCAGGCAACGTAGATGGGTGGGTGGGTACGACTTGTTACCATACGGTCCTGTGTAAGAAGTTAGAGCAATGTGGCAATATCTCAGAGCGTAACAACTCACCATGTACATCAGAACATCTGTGACCATGCCCATGCCCAGCTGATGATCTTCCCAAGCATCCTTCAGGACAGTGAGAAACTTCTCCCCCGCTTCCCTCCTCTCACTTGACTGGTCCTGCGCATCGGTGGATTTTTGCGCGCGCACGAGGCTTGAGGAAATTGAATCGACAATGAGGGTTCGGACATTGGTTTTCAGCCAGTCCTGCTCTAGTTGTTTGACATGCTCGTAAAGATCGGGAGCCCGCATCATCAACACGATCTTGTAGGCGTGGCGGTAGATCTCTTCAAATGCCAGGGTTGAGGCATTTTTGGTATTAATTTCTGTTAATGACGATGAAAGGACTGTCCATATAGAATCGAAATCTTCGGTATTGGCATGGGAGACTCCCTAGAAGTATAGTTAGTAGATAGCTTCATAGTTTTGACCCCGCGGTCAACGAACCCTTCGGGGAGCTCGAATCTTGTGACGAGCTCTCATTGCTGCCATCTTGAAGGCGCACACACGGTAAAAACAAGAGAAAGAGAGTAAATAGAGACGTCAAGAAAAAAAAAAAAAGGTGAAGGAGAACTGCGCTCTTCTCTCCGCGGAGGCCAACCCCGGAAATTCTAAAGTTCCGTCTGTCGCTGACCGAGCATCGTCATTTCACTGGTTGTTTTTTTTCCCTTGTGAATAGTATCTCTCCCCGAGTTGCAAACATCTCTACTACCTTTGACTCTTTCCTCTTCCAGATTTCAAATACCTACACATATCATTACCATGCGTCCTTTCACCTCGGGTCTCCGCCCATTGAATGCCCTTGTGTCGCAGGCACAGCCCTACACTACTATTGCACGCACACAATCCTCACGCTTTCTCTCAACACAATCCCTCTCTCTACACTCGGCTCGCCCATCATCTATTCTCCCTCGCTCGCAGCGCATCCTTGCCCAGACTCAACTCCGATACAACTCCCGCGCTCCTCGCCCTCTCACCGAATCACCCAAGAGCCAGACAGAGCAAGAGGCTGAATGGGAAGCACAGAACCGTGAACGTCGCAAGGATGAGGAAGCCTACCGCATTACATTCACCTGCAAGCCATGTGGCCATCGGTCTGCGCACCGCATGTCCAAGCAAGGCTACCACCGTGGAACTGTCCTTATCCAATGTCCCTCGTGTGACTCGCGCCATATCATGTGTGATCACCTTGGTGTATTCTTCGAAGAGAAGACAACATTGGAAGATATTCTGAAGGAAAAGGGTCAGACCTTGACCCACGGCCATACGGAGGGTAACCTAGAATTCTGGGAGGATGGGTCTGTGAAGAGTTATGACCTGGAGGGCAAGGAGATACTGGGATCACGCGATGATGATAAGTCGACTTGAGTTCATTTGAAGCGAGGGTCTTGCAAGGATCCTTGGTAAATTCGGTGCATGTCAGGTGTCGGTTTTGTCTCGTTGGACAGACGTGTATATTATGGCGATGAATGACTCTCCACTCTCAGCATGGCAGGATCCAAGCATCGAGGAGGAAAAAGGATGTATGGGGGCTTTGTACATTAGAAATCACTTTTGACTGGATTCTCGGTCAACCCCCTTAATTTCCAGGACAACTCGATCTTCAAAAAGACTACACATATTAAGAGAACACGAGATGTGTACAGAAGAAATCAAATTGTTCTGAAAAGGTATATACAATGCAAGTATAATTTATTAACCCATTCCACCGAAACGCCCAATTTTTTGTATGCCAATAACAAACACCATTTCATGAGACATGCAAATAGATGCCAAATCCTCTACCAACCGCGTCTCTTTCCACGGTGCTCCAAGCCCTTCTCACGGCGCTTGTCTCTCTTCCGCTCGTTCTTCTTCATCTTATCACGTCCGTACTTCTCAGGGTCAGAAACAGCTTCGATGCGACGCTTGGCCCGTCGTCCTTCGCGACGTTCCTTAATAGCCGCCTGGACTCTAGAAATCTGCTCCACGTACTCGGTGGTGCCGAGTTTCTTCTGGAGAAGATCCAAGACCTCGTGACAGTTGGAGACCAGGGACTTGTACGTGTTCTGGAAGGTCTCATCCGACGAGCGTGGCGCCGGGATTGATGGATCCGTTAGGTGCTGTAGGGGAATGAGAATGACACGGAGCGAGGGACGGATCTGATCAACTTCGACGTGGCGAATGAGTGCAGCAAGAAGCGTGATGGAGGCTGTCTTGGGGATGAGGGCTTCTGCTCGGCCGGAGATAGTTTCCCGGCGCAGAAGAGAGGAGACCTGCTTGAAGATGTAATGGATGGCAGATCTGTTGTACGCCACCTTGGCTCCCTCCTTTGCCTCTCCTTCAGCTCCACTTCCAGCATCCTCGTCCTCGTCCTCATCTTCGGATTCAACATCCTCGCCTGCCAGCTTTGGAAGTTCAAGTCCGTTCTGGGAACAGCAGCGTCCAAGGAAAACAGTGTTGCGTACACTCTGCATAGCCAGTTCCTCGGCAATGCCTGGGGTACGCAGACTGCGGAGACTGGCACGAAGAAGTTGCAGCATGGCCGGCTTGTCGATGGCGAGACCGGAACTTCCAGTCAATGGAAGGGAAGCGTAACCAGTAGCGGCATTTGTCTTGGCCAGATCAGCCATCCACAAGCCTACAAGGTTTGCAGCACAGGTCTTGACCCATGTGTGGGGGAAGAACAAGCACTCTTGGACGGAAGTCCAGATAGAAGCGCATTCTGGGCTCAGAGCAAGCGTGGGAGCCGTCTTGCAAAGCTTTGTGAAAAGTTGCAAGGCATAGTAAAGAGCTTCCCAGTTGCCATTCTCATGGTCATCAAGAACGGGCTTCATCAAACCGGGGAGGAGATCGATGACGAAACGAGCCTGTTTATCCTTCTCAGTTTGCTCGGCCTCGAAGTAGATTCGCATGGCCTGCAATCCTATACTACATAGAGCCATGTTGTTGGTCTGCTCCAACCACGACCGAAGGGGAGTAAGGATGGTTTTCATCTGCTCCCGATCCGCACGGTTGAAGAACTCTCCTAGCAATGTACCCGCCAACTCGCGGCATTCCGGCGAATCGTCGTTGGCCATAGCAAGGACGATAGGCAGGAAGAAGGTGCTGATGATATCCTGTGCCAATTCTGGGCCGGTCTTTGAAAGGAGCGCGTGCATCGCCTCCATAACTGACTGACGTCCAGACTGATGCTTGTAGTCCAGGTTCTTTGCGAAGAAAGCGAGCTGTTTGGTCCAGCGACTCTTTGCCTGCGGATACTCGATCAGGAAATGGACGTAGGTACCACGGGCAAGATCCCGGGCCGACCGAGTCTGGTTTGTCACCATCATGGTGGCGACGTTGTCCATCAGTTCATACATCTCGGGAACGACGAGCTTCCGGGACATGACTGCGCGGATGAAGTTGAAAGTCACACCTTGGCGATCTGGCTCCTCAATGTCGGATGCCAGACGCTTGAGCAAGTATGCAAGATGTCCGTCACGGAGCTTGGTGTCTTTTCGTTCACGCAGCATGGAAGAAATCAACTTCAGGGAGGCCTGTGCCGCTTCGGAGTTGGTGCTAGGAGACTCCTTCACAAGTTTGACTGCTTCCGTGAAATAGACGTGTGAGTTCTCGTCAATCTCTGGCAACGGAAGCTTGATGATCGTGGAGAGCAATCGGAGAGCAGAAACCTTCACTTCCTCCTGAGACTGGACAAGCGCATCGCCGATGATGGGAATGAAACCCGACATGTTAGAAGCCGTCAACAATGAATTGAACTTGTTCAGGATAGCACGAAGCACATCCATGGAGAACCGGGTCAACTTGTAAACATGAGAAGATGTCGTACCCCGGTGCTCGCCCCGCTTGGCTCCTTGCAATCGGACCAAGAACCGCTCCTCGTACCTGGTCTTGGGCGCAGCTGGGCCCGCATCCGGGGCATTGTCCCGATAGGCCTCTTTAATGACTTCGTAACAGAAGATCAACATCTCGCGACTTTCGGCATCGGGGTTTCTTAAAAGACCGATACTGATTCTTCGCATAAGCTCATCAAGCTTGTTGACGAGAGTCGTATTGAGCTTTTCGCGCAGCAATGCCTGCAAAGGCCTAACCAGGTTTGACAATTGGCTGATAGTTGAGATCTTAGCAAGAAGCTCCATAGAATCGTAGCTCTTGCTGCTTTTGACTTCCTGCATTTTGCTGGTGTATCCTTCAGCGTCCTTTTCTTGACCGACTGTGCCGAAGGTATCATCCATCACAACCGCAACCAGTTCTTTCAAACAATAATCCAAATCTCCTTGCTTGAAGTGATCGGTGGTGGTCACAAGCATGGAATGAACGGTGAATGAGAGAACATGAAGCTGGTAGCCTCGTGCGAGAACGTTGCGAAGTTCCTTGAGGATGTAGCCGAAATAAACAGGACCTAAAAGGAGAGCGATCTCATTGAGTGTTTTCCGTGCAGTATCACGAGAATCCTGTGCTTTACTCTTGAGAGTTGTGCAGACATCTAGCAGGACCGGCGGGAGACGAATAGCCAGATCTTCTTCGGGGAGAATCTTGAGAAGCTTGACAGTGGTAATCGAAGCTGGCAGACGCATACTCATCTCCTTCTCTTGCTTGTGGTGGATATAATTGGTCAGGAAAGGAATGAAGTTTGTGGTCAATTCTGTTGAAACCTTCGCAAGAGAAGGAACAGTCTTGGCGAGCGTGCACATGGGCTGCTCGACAACATCCATCTTGTCAATTTCACCATCAGTCTCGACAGCATCCGTCTTCTCAACTTCGCCATCGGTCTTGTTCTCTACCCCCTTCTTTCGGTTCATTGCGCTAGACAGCGCATCGGACATGCGGCCCAGTAGTCTGAGGATGTTCTTCTCCTTTTCAGGCTTGCTTGTCATGTAGCTGCGGTATCTCCGGAAGTTTGCTCGGAATTGGCCCCATTCCAACCATTCGGAGAGAGCGCCAAGGGTCGCAACACCTTCGGCAATCAGATTGTGGGCGTTTTCATCAGCAGCATCCTCAAAGACGAAATGCTCAATGAGAGGAATGAAAATGGTGCCCAAATTCTTAGCCTGAATGCAGCCTTTAGCTGCGTCTCCAGCCAGACGTCGCAAGGCACGTTGCCGGCGGTGCTGTTGGATGTGGAGAATGTTGGTGAAGAAAGAGGCTTCCTCGTCATCGCCAACGAGAAGAACTTGCATGTCCTGCACAGAGGGTCTCGTGGGGTTAAGTTTGACAAAGTAGCCAATGACAGCAACGACTTCAGAGCGAATAAGTTCGGATTTTTGCCGGATGCCGTATTGCAAAGACGGGAACAGGACATCATTGATGAGTGTTTCAAATTCTTCGTCTGGTTCCGTGGACGCTCTGTCGATGAACCGTCTCAGACCAAAGGAGGCACTAGATCGGATAGCAAGCTCGTCTTCATCCCTCAAATGGAAAAGCATGTTGTAAAGAAGAGGTCTCCACTGCTTGGCGCTCAAAGTTTGAGACAGTTCGTCGCTGACTATTCTGAAAGCTTGCAAACGTCTCGCATAATCGGGTTCGAGTCTTTTAGCGGAACGAGAGTTTAGATCTGCACACAAGTCGGCAACTACTTTCAGGTTCTCGTCGTGGGTAGCAAGAGCACCGAAAACCCGGGACAATGTTTCTCTGTTCGCGTCATCCTTGAAGTAGTCGAACATCGAGCACACCGCATCAAACACTTGTTGGGCAAGCTCGGCATCTTCCTTGGGGTCCCACAGAGGCAAAAAGTGTTCGAGAATCTTCAACAAACCAGACTTGGTTCTGGGGCTGACACGATCCGCAGGCTGACGGAGCAGATAAGTCGTAATGCCAATAAGACTAGCGGTCTCCTTGGAGGATTCGACGCAGGGGGCGATCAGAGAAAGAGCATTGACTCCGGAGTAAAGAACGGGTTTGGAGGGGCCTCTTTTGAGAAGACGGCTGAGGTGGAAGAGAGCATGCTCCAGGTAGGGGGAGAGGACTTCCGATTTGATTTGCTCGGCTGGGAAGTCAGACATCTCTTCGGTTTCCTGCAACTTTTTGCCCGTAGACAGCTCAACCAACGGTATGAGAATCTCATCCAAGACAAAGTTCTTGACTTCATCACGAGCAGACTCGACCGCGAGACAGTCAATCACCTTAGTCAAGACCTTGTCATTGTGCTGCACCAAGTAGAAGGCTGACCTTGGGGAAGCGGCCCAAGTGTGGAACAATCGTAGAAGGCCTGAAACACCCTGTGCTGTCTCAATGGGGAACTGATCCAGTCTGGTGTCAATCACCTCCTTGAAGATTATACGGACGTAGGGAGTCCAATCATGGTTCGGGACAATCGAGAAGACCAAATTGAGACAACGAATACACGCTGAGCGAATATTTTGGAGCACAGGCAAGAGGCGTTCATCTGGGCGATCGCTGCCCTCGTTGTAAATCCCCCGGCATGCTCGCACCAAACAGTAGACAACCACATCCATCGTCTGCGATGCAAATTCGGTCATACGGGTTTGGAGGGTCTCAAAGACAGTATCAATCAGCTTGAGCAGACCCAGCTGTCTTCTTGGGGTTGTCAGCTCTTCCTGGAAGACAGTAAGATCGCACTCATTGTTGTCTTTGACAACGTGTACGTTTGCAAGAGGACCGAAGGAGAGCTGCATGAAAAGTCCAAAGTCGTGCTCTGAAAGGTGCGAGATGGTTCGAAGAATGGTCTTTCGTCGGCCAGCTTGGCCAGCAGCGGCTGAACCAGCCTTAGAGATCATTCGACCATAGAGTAGTCGAAGGACCACAGGGAGGAGAACAGCTCGGTGCTCTTGTTGAATTAAACTCTCTTCGTCGCCGACATGCACGAATACAGCCAGCTCGTCCTTGAATCTGGCCTCATCCAGGAGATTAAGTAGGTTTTCCTGATACGGGCGAATATTCGGATCTTTCCAAGTGAAAAGCACTTTGAGTGCATGTTTCTGCAGGTCAGAGTTACCATGGCACAGGAGTCCCAGGACTGCCGCATGGACCTCGGGGGCCTTATACAGGACAATGGGGTTGAGGAACTGCGCGAACAAAGCAAGCATGGACAACCGATCCCGGAATCCCCAGCGCACTTGCGCATCGGCACTCTCACCAGTCTCGGTATTTTCAACCTTCGTCTCGCCAGTTGGAGGCGCGTCATCTTGATCCTCACGCAATGCCCAAGACAAGAACAATGGCACAATCTGGCGCGAGCGTTTCTCGGCAATTCCCGGTGCAGCGTTCAAGACACGAAGTGCATGGGTCCGGGGGCAAGCGGGAAGGATGTCTGCGACTGTGTGGTCCTGTTTGAATTGTTGAGAGAGGACATGATACGGATCTTCTGTGCTCTTGGTATTTGCGGCGAGTACTTTTTCGACCTTTGCAACATTGTAACACTTGAAGTGGCTCTTGACGAAAGAGCTTTCGTCGTCTTCTGTTGGCACATCGCTAGGTGCTTCGGAATCCCGCTCTGACAGCCACTGGATGGACAGATCAGACACAATCTTCTCACCCTGGGGATTCTCGCTAATAGTCTTCAATGCAGCAGCAGAGTCATCCCACAATGGGGCCAACTTCTTCGAAAACAATCCGAAGCAAAAGTAAGGGATCAGGGTGGCCATCCATCTACGGTGAGCGATTTGGGGGTAGAGAATTGCAAGCTTGCGGATATGCATAGAGATGGTTCTCACGGCGTCCATTGTCAGCGGGCTCTCTTCGACTTCGATGGCCAATTCCACGGGTGAGGGATCATCCTTGGCAATGCGAACTATTAATTCCCGTAGAATCTGGAGAGATACCAGCCTCAGCCTGTGTGACGGGCTTGCCAAGTTCACAATTAGGTCTTGGGCAAAGTCTTCCAGAGTAGGATGTTCGAGATCCGCAGAGTCTGGGAGAGAGGAAATGAAAGCAAGCGCACCCTCCAAAAATACTGGCAGGCGGGAGAATTTTGTAGCAGTGGCGATGATCGGTTTCAAGAGACTCGAGTCAAGCTCTCCAACTTTGTTAGCGAGTTCGACATATGTTTTGAATCCTTGACCAAGGAAAAACACCAGGCCTTTCGTCTGGACATCGCTGCCTTCAGAAGCACCATCTTGGAATGCTGATAGGAGGTTACTATGCAACTTGGAAACCATCTTGGACAATGTAGCAGAATCTGCAAACAAAGAGATAGCGGCTGGAAGTTTCACCAACGCGTTCAAGAATGCTTCGTCTTTTGTGGGGTACTCCAATGAATCAGTGATGCGAGATTTAAAGGCATCTGGGCAGGAAATGTAGCCAGGTTGCGAGGTCTCGGGGGTGATGCAACCAGCCTCATGCAGGCGTAGCAGTGTGAAACAAGTCTCCCACTCTGACTTTTGCCATGATGAGTTGATAAACTTCTGGAAAGGCGAAAGAAGTAAGCTCTGGAATCGCTCTGATCCCCACTCTGAAAATGTTGCGCAGAAGAATAAGAAATATTTTGAAAGCGGGCCTGTGGACACCAGGTCCATAATAGGGCGAAGGAAAGGTAGCAACTCGTCCATGGGGGACATTTGCAAGGCGTATGCGACGCTTGTAAGGAGCTGTGATATCATCGCTGGTGATACACCAGATGCTGACACCTGCTGAAGCAGGGACACCTGGATCTGATGAACAATCTTCCAGTTTTGGATTCTGACACCCTTACGAGTTGTCACAAGCAGGAACATTAAATGGCAGCACTCCGAGAGATTGGGATTCGGGGTTGATTTTGAGCGATCTTCGATATAAACCTTGACCGTGTCGAGGACTGGCCCGAAGGTATCAGGAGTTGTGGCGTGGACAAGGCTGACGACCAAACCAAATATAACTTCCGCGGGATCATTGTGATTGTCGCTAGTCGGAGGCATTTGATTCAGAACACAATGGAGGATATCCATGCCATTGGAGTGAAGCCCGTTGTTGACTCCCCTGATAGCATCGGAGAACATAGTCATCAGTCCTTCTCTGTAGTTCTCGGTATCTTTGTTGTCATCGGCAGCTTTCGAGATATCGTCGAAGAGGAATGAGACGGCAGTCTCGAGGGGTGCTTTGTTTTTGTAATAAACAAGACCGGCCTTTCTGATAAGGAATGACATCGACTCAGCGGCAAATCTCGCCACGAATGGCTTTTGTCGTTCTTTTCCGAGATATGGAGTCATGATATTCAGCAGTTGTCGCAGGTCCGGCACCAACAGACGAGAAAGGAATTTGAAGATCCACGCAAGACAGGTGAAACTCCATTCAACAACCTCAATATCGGGATGTGTTGCTGCAACGGACGACACCAGTGTCACCGCCGTAGCAAAATGCTTTTCGAACTTGACGCCTAGATCCCGAGCAAATTGCGCAAGCAAGCTCAATAGCGGCTCCATAGAGAGCTGGTCTCTCTTCTCTATGAATTCCACCAATGTAGCCATAATCTTTTCTTCATGATACAGAACTTGCGCAAAGCTCTCCGAAAGAGGGTTGACACGCCGTACGAATTGTGTAAAGTTGTCTGAAAGGTTCATCTCGAACCAGTGATCGAGGGCCGCTCGGAAATAAGAGGATGTTTCGTCTTCATCTTCGCCGAAACTGGCGCGGCGCACGCGGTGGATCGGGTCGATTTTGAGCTTTGTGATGCGTGATGAAAAGCCCTCGAATCGATGGTTTTTTGTGGTTTCGGTGCCCGTTTTTAGGCGCCTAACAGGCTTTGCTTTTGAGCCTGTCCCCACCATCTTGACGGGTCTGACGAGCAGCACTGTTCGTAAGAAAGGTACTGTAACTTTTTTTTTTGGCTGATCCGCATGGAATACAAAAAAGTTCATCGGGACGGTATTTCCTTATTCCGAAGCCGATATCTATGCTTATCACGTGCTGATAAGGTGGCCCAAGCTCCTGCTTTCGAGAACCCGGGATGTTCTATCCTGTGCATCTAGTCGCATGTAGTTGATCTCTGGTGGCACCTTTGGACAGTTTGGGTGTTTGAAAAAAAAGTCCTTTTCGAGGCTTCTCCTCTTCCTATTTTCCACCTTTCTACCATCCTTTTATCAACTTTCCATCAAATTTTTCAACCATTCCCTGTACCAACTCAACCTACCATCCAAGACAGACCCAAAAATGGTTCCCAAATGGTATGTATGTTCAGGTCTGCATGTATTCCAATCACTAACCCAATACATATATAGTATTGTCTTTGGCAGCTTGAATGGTCAGATACGGCCCGTGTTCACCAAGCTAGCCAAGCTGCAGCCAAAGCAGAATTTCTCCTTTGCCATCATTCTTGGTGATCTTTTCGGTGATGGCTCGACTGAAGACGAGCTCAAGGATATTACCGCCTTGATACAGGGGAATATTACTGTGGCATGCCCAACCTACTTCACCCTTGGTAACCGACCACTTCCACCTCAAGTGGTCGAAAAGATTGAAGCAACCGATGAAGTATGTCCTAACTTGTTCTTCCTGGGAAAACGAGGAACTTTGAAGACAACAGATGGTATCCGTATTGTCGCCCTCGGCGGAACCATGGGAGAGGCAGAGGGTAGATCCAAACCCGAGAGTAATGCTAGCGGCAAATTCCAGCAGACATACAGTGAATCTGATGCTCGTGCATTGTTCGGGATTCACAAAACCGACATTCTTATCACCAATCAATGGCCGAAGGATGTCCGTCTAGGATCTAACTGCGAGGTCTCTGGGGATAAGGAGACTGTGCCATCTGAATTACAATGCATTGCTGATGTCTGCGCGACCTTGAAACCCCGGTATCACTTTTCTCGTTCAGACGGTGCTTTCTTCGAGCGTGAACCTTTCTTTCACATGCCATCGGAGGAGGGTCAAGATGTCTACCAACTCACTCGGTTCATCTCATTGCCTACTTTCGGCTCGTCGAAACATGCTATTTATGCCTTTAACTTGGACCCAACAGCACCTTTCCCAAGCAGTATCCCCACAGGTTCCACCATCTGCCCTTGGTCGGCGGCGCAAAGCAGGCGCCAAATGCTCCCAAGCCAAAGCGAATCATACCAACGCTACGCACCCTCCGACAGAGATAGAGACCCAGGGCACCAGCGCCGACACAAAGAACGCGCTCCTCCCCCAGGCCCAGAGAATTGTTTCTTCTGCCTCTCGAATCCCAATATTGCCACCCATCTCATCACCTCAATCGGCAATGAGAGCTACATCACCACCGCCAAAGGGCCATTGCCCACGAAGGAATTTTACCCTTCTCTGGGCTTCCCGGGTCATATGCTCATCATCCCCTTTGAACATTCCCCGACCATCGACCTAATCTTTGACCCGGCCATCCGAGCCTCGACGTTCGTCGAGATGCAACGGTACCGCGAATCCCTGCACCAAATGCTGAACGAGCGATCAGGAGGCAAGCTCGGTGCTGTCACTTGGGAAGTCAGCCGCTCGAACGGTATCCACACACATTGGCAATTCCTGCCGATGCCAGTGGAGAAGATCCGCTCCCGGCTTGTAGAAATGGCATTCAAGAAGGAAGCCTCGAACCTGGAATATTCGACTTTCAAGACCGTGCCATCCCCCGACGAAATCCACAACCACCATATGACCGACTATTTCCGAGTCTTTATTTGGACACCTACGCCCAGCAATGAAGCCGAAGTTAAAGGCGATAACTGGTCTGCACCTGAGCACAAAGGTGTTTGGAAGACTGAATCTGGAGAGGAGAATGTTATTATTATGAAGATCCTGCCGGAGACCCGATTTAATCTGCAATTTGGTCGTCAGGTTATGGGCAAGGTGCTCTATCTGGATGAGCGTATCAACTGGAGGGATTGTGTGCAGACGGATGACGAGGAGACGAAGGATGCGGAGGCTTTCAAGGAAGCTTTCAAGAAACATGATTTCGCGATGGAAATTGAGGAGTGAATTTGAGATCGGGAAGTTTCTTCTCTACCAGGTTGATACATGACAAATGTATGTCATTATGATCAACATTGGAAGGGATCTTTCAGCGGGGGGAGTCTTCGGAAGCTCCCTCGTGTACAGTACGATGAAATGTGACAAATGAGTTCAAAATTGAAGCCAAAATTCACAAGTTTTACAAATGCCGAAGCACATGTAAAAGATGCCCATATTAACGAGTCCTCCCAAGGTATTTCAGCTAGAAATAGAGAGAATCAAGAAAGATGATGCGACCACGATCGCGATCCCTTCGAGATCAATACCAAATTCACAGGTTCTAGTGCGAGGCCAGTCAAGTGGTCACACCTTGTCGTTACTTTAATATACTACTAGTAGTAGGTATGTATGCATCCATGGATAGTAAAAACCCAACATATCCCAATCGGCAATCTAGAACCCTCAAAGCTCCGGATATCATCAATTCTATCAAGATAATCCAAAGGGTGTGGCATTCTCTGCTAGGCAAAAGCGCGCAAGGTCTACCATACAGGAGTATCAAACGAGTCGACCAAAGCCGACCCGGAGAAATGATGAAAAAGAAGAGAAAATTGTTCAATCCCAGGGCCAATTTCGGCCCGGGGTCATGGTATGGAAGTGAATATGCGAGATGAACGAAAACAAATACAGCCTGAGAATGGTATCAAAAGTACGTGAGGGAGAAAAAAAAGGGAAATGTTCTGCTCGTAACCGCCTCGATCGACGAGGGTCATACTCAAAAGTTGCTAGAAGCATTCAATGTATGCTTTTTACCGCTCTGCAACAAACTCGGGGGTCTGTTTTTGTCAGGTTCGGGGATGGGGGTGGTGTTGGCGTGGGGGTTATAGGAAGTATACTCGGAAGGCGAGGGAGCCGAGAAAGCAGGAGGGGGCGAAGAAGGGGCACCGGGGGAGAAGGCGCGGTATGGAGGCTGGGAGGTGTATGTTGGGGGATACTGGCTAGAGCCGAAAGACGGCTGGCGCTGGAAGCCTTGTGTTGGGGCCGCGGCTGTGGAATGGCCAATCTCCGATGATGGGGAGAAGGACATTGGCACGGGGCTGTAGTTGGTGTGCGGCTTGTATGCAGCCACAGGTGAAGGTGCTGTCACTGCGTGGTAGCCATTGCCTGTGCCGTAGGAGTGGTCGTCGTTGGCATCGTGGTACTGTTGCTGGTCATAAGGGTTGTGGACTGGTGCACCGACGGGCGATGTCAGACCCGGAGAGCGTGGACCGTATGGGTCATGGGCTAGGGGTGCCATGCCAGGCGAGCGGCGCCCGTACGGATCCTGGGTGGCAGCGAACGCCGCGGGTGGGCCCGGGGAACGTCGTGCGTATGGATCCTGCGCAGCACTGAGTGCCGCGGCCGGGCCCGGAGATCTTCTCGCATAAGGGTCAACGGCTGCCCCATGGGATGGCATGCCGGGCGAACGTCGGCCATATGGGTCTTGAACTGGGTTTAATGCTACTCCCGGGCCGGGAGACCGGCGTGCATGTGGATCAGTAGGCCCAAATCCTCTGTATCCTGCCGCGGCCCCGCCCATAGTTGGGTTGGGTGAATAGTCAGAGTAAGCAACACCAGGTGTACCGGCACCCTGTTTTCGGTCTGGGGGATTTAATGGCTCCATTTCGACGTCGTCGCGATGATTCGGGTCTTCAACATGTTTGTCAACGGCACCGGCCCAGGTAGGCATCTCAGGTAAGGCGTCCTCATTGATCTGAGCGGCCGGAGTCTTGGGCGCGTCGAAATGCGCAGTCTGCTGCGCACCGCGGAACGAAGGCGCTCCCTGTTGTGCACCACGATATGAGGGTGGGGCCGGTGGTGCTTGATAGGCTGGATTTGAAGCAGGTGGTGGAGGCTGGTGGAACGGAGGGTCATCAAAGTGCTTGGGCGTTTTGTTTCTGCGCCTGCCTGATGGACAGCAGCAGCTACAGCAGCACTTGCAACATTGATAGCCGCAACAAAGACAATTGATAACGCAAGCTAATACAGCGACTAGAACCACGGCGCCGACGATGATACCAACGATGACAGGCCACCTTGCGCCAATTAATTAGTATGATGCCAGACCATGCGCAAATACGAAGAGAGGGCGCACATTCCCTAGAACACTCACTTGCAGTACGATTTGGCCATACATTTGTCCCAGCTGGAAAAGGTGCTTGGAACTGACTGGAGATCACTCACAGTGTCTCGGGCCCATAGTGTAATATTTGCTGAGCTCATCTTGAGAATGAATAGCGGGTGCGCAAGGCGATAGAAAGAGAACCATCCGATTTCCAATGGCTGCAGAACAGCCTTGGGTAATGTTCTCCTAATATGATCGAAACGAGGGGCAGTCCAGTGTGAGTGAACTGTATCGTGAACTGGAGAGGTACAAGCCGGGGTGGGAGGTAACGAGAGGGGGCGGGGCGCGAGGCCGAGAGCGATAATAACGATGGTTGCGATAGATGCGACACAGTACACTCAATATCAATGAGCGAATATATACTCCGTACAGAGTAAATAGATGCTAATTCAAAGTGGATTGACCAGGCAGCAAGTTACCAAAATAGAACGATTTGACAAATAAAGACTGGAGAGAGTAAGACCCTAGAACGCGATCCAAGGAACTGAAGCGCAAAGTCTCAAAACGACTGAAATAGCCAAATAGGCACTGCTGGACGCGAGAGAAGAGCCCTGAAGAATGAGAGAATGAGTGAAATTGCCGAAACACCAAAAGTTCGACGGGAGGACAAGGGTTGACGAGGACAGAAAACCCCATAGTTCCCGCTTTCCCGCCTATCACATTCATCACCAGGACTCCAAACGACAATCCTCATTAATTCTGTCGATCATTTAAGAATTTTTTAGGAGTTGAAGTTAATTTGAATTGTTTTTTTTTCATTTTCACAAAGGGAAATCAAACATGAAGTCTCCTCCGTTTACCCTTTCCAGACCCTATTAAAATCTCACAAGAGAAACACATCCAGAGAGAGATGGCCTGTAGTACACAGGCAATTCTCGTTATGTACAGCTGTAAAGTCACTCTCGATGCAATATTACATCCTCAAGATCCTCCGCACTACCCCAATGGCACGGTTCAAAGGGGGATTGAATACAAATGCTCCTTGCGTTGAGCATCGAGATGGAAGTTTGGTACAGCGAGGAATGACGATGATCCCACAGTAGAAAGTCTGTACAAAGAAGGACCAAATAGTGGATTAAAGGGCGATAATGGTGTCAAATGAATGTTCGGAGAGAAAAGGAGATGCCAAAGTGCCGGCAAAATGTTCGATGAAAATCGTCGTTGGGGTATTGTTTTTCGTGGGACAAGACCCACGAGAAGTATGAGAAAATGGAAATCTGGCGATGATAGGCCGTCTTCGTGCGCATTTTCGGTGTCGAAGTTGCGAGGTCGTAAATAGACATATGAAATGGGACACTCAGATTCGAATGGGTCATGAGAGTCGATTGCCCGGGGGAGATCATGGGCGATGGTCATAGAGAGATGTGGCGAGATGCCAAGTAAAGGAAATGTTGAGGAAAGCATGAGCCCATGAAGTTAACAAGGGCCGTCAAGGAGAGGACGATACCGATACAGGTATCAAAGAGATGAGGGAAATGGTGAACACAACACAAAACAGACCTCAGCAGGACTGAGGTGGTTGAGAGAAGTTGAGGGTGAAAGGAAAAGAAAAAGCCGCCGTAAAGCATCTTGCAATGCATCAGCCAAACACCACGCTCCAAGGACAAGACAAGAAAAAAAGATAAGATGCAAGAAAATGCAAAGCACCAACAATGAAAGGTACGAGCGAGTCGATTTAGTAGGAAAGCATCCGGCGGCCGGGGGTTCGCGCAGGGACTGGGCTTTGGGAGAATGGGGAGCTTAAGTATCGGTTTCGTTCATTGTCGCCAAGTCGGCAACGTCCAGTTGGGCTGTCCTCCATTCCGGGTGATTGTTCTCCAAAGGCAAAAGTCTGGGCGCGGTTCAGCTTAGAGCGCTGCTTGACCTTGCCGAGCCCACGCTCGCAGGCGAATTCGTGCTCCTTGGCACTCATTTCGACATAGTTCTGAGGGAAACAGAAAGAGCGGTGCTCAGCGAAGAACGAGCTGTATCCCCCATCCAGAATGTACATATCTGGGTATGATAGGTGAGGGTAAGTATCAACGTTGATGGCGCGATCATGGTGACGCAGGTACTTGGCCATGATGGGAGCGCGGTGGGCAGAGTACTCGCAGTGCAGGACAAGCGCAGTGCGGGCCTGGGGGGCACTGAACAATTCACCGGCGAGACGTTCCTTGTCGTTATAGTTCAATGCACCAGTGATGTGGCCACCCTCATACTCGTACTCGAAGCGGCAGTCGATGATGAGAATGTTGTCGAACTGGTCGTTGAACTTGCCGCTCATGAGTTCCAGAAGAGTGCTTTTTTCGATGCGAGGCAGAGAGTCCGCGCGATCCTCAGGGATGAAGTGAGGCAGCTTCATGCTGGGCGGGCTCGAAATGTCACTAATGGACTGGACGGGTGTATTTGTCGCTACCTTGGCCTCTTTATCGGTAATAACATCTGCTGGGTTCTCAAACATGCTCAATGATCGTCGACATTGCTTGCGAGGACGCATCAAAGGATGAGAGGGTTTGCGGATTGAACTGGACGCGGGGGAGCCGCTGCTACGGGCATGGTGGAGTGACGGCCGCATACGGGGCGGCGCCAGGTGAGTTGAAGAGTTGTTGCGAGAGAGTGGACGTTCACGAGGAGGCGAGTCCCCAAACATATCTTCCAGAGAAGTGGACGTGCTAAGAGATGTCTTCGCTCCAGTTCCAAATCGGAACGGAGGTGCCTTGCTCTCTGGCGCAGGTCGAGTCAGTCCAAGCTGGAAAGATTGAGCCTTACTCCTGGCCAGGTTAGGACGCAGGAAAGTGGGCCGCTTCCTCCTGTCAGATAGAAATCCATGTTAGCCGAAGTGATTTGGTGGCTGGCTGAACATCACGTGCACTTACTCAGGTGGGCATAGAGGTGACTCCATTGGAGACGCCTGCAGAGGGCTTGGTAGCGGAGACACCATTGGTGATTCCATAGGACTACCCCCGGGTGTCGGAGACTGTATCTCGATCTCAGCAGTGACATAAAACGCCGGCTTGTGAGGCAGTGGAGACATTTCCATAACGTCCATAGCCGGAGCTGGTGAAGATGATGGGAGCGGCGGAGTGGTCATCACATCATCTATATAAACGTATCAGTCACTACTCCACCCTGCCATTGTAGGTGGCGATTGCTTACCACGTCCATTGGCTTGACCAAGCATACTGGCCGTGAACAAAGACCGCCGTGGTGTGGCTAATTGAGGACTAAATATAGAGTTAGCCGGGCTTTGTCTCTTTGAACCTCATGAAATGACCAAGAAACCTTTGACATACCTCTGATCAATATGGAAGTTCTGAGAAAGATCAGCAGCCAAACTAGCTGTGGGAGAAGATCCTCGAATTGGTTTCATGTTGAAGTAGTCCGAACTAGACTTCTTCATAGACAATTCCTTGAAATTGAACGGGTTCCCACCAAACCCGGACATTGAACCCAGTGAATAAGAAGTGGATGCCTCTGAACGAAAGCAATGGCCGAACATGACCGATGGAGGCTGCATAGCAGCGAGAGGTGAAGAGTGCTCCATGGCCGGTGACGATTTGCAACTGGACCAAAAAGCCGACGTTGTACAATTCCTGGGAAGGGAAGCAACCGGCGAAATAGAAGGCAAATCAGGCCCTGACCACAGATGTCTACCCAGTACTAGGTCCTACAAACTGAGGTTCAAAAAAAAAAGTCTCAACGCACGTCTCCACGTTTGCAATTTCAACGTTATGGGTCCCCACGATCGCCGTGACAACCAGTTCGGGAAAAAAAATCCTAGGTCCCAGACCCTAACCACCAACGGCAAGAGAGTTGTATTTTGTAGACACAGGATTTATCGGTCCATGGCAAGCTTTTCGGAGGATTTTGGGGGGTGAAATATGGTGAATATGTAGGTGATTGGAGGGGTCGGCGTGGGAGCTCGTGGGTGCTGCAGGGCTGAGGGGAAGGTCCAAGAATATGATATGGGGATGTCGGCGAACCCGAATAACAAAATTGAAACTCACAATGTCGAGTGAGGATTGTCGAGAGTAATTAAGAAGAGAAAAGTAGGAACAAAGCGGTTTGAAGAAAGAAGCCGTGAAGCTGAAGGGATGGGCTTGTTGCAATGGGCAACGCAGGTGGGGAGGATCTCCGAATGTACAAGTATTGAGTAATACTGCGGCTCCGATTTTCAAGTAACCGGGAAATTTGAATATTAAAAAGGCTAGAAGGGTAATCGACGTAATAGGCGTAATATAGTATTAAAGTGTATGGGAGATCAAAACAGCTAGTTCCCTTATAACCTGTATAAGGAACCTGTACGGTAAAAATAAAAGACGAAAATATATAATTCATGGGGAAAACTAGATCGGTATGCAATGGTAGTAACCATAGAGAGTAAAAGATAGACAGTCCCCATGCTCTGGCTAGGGGCCAAATACTTTTTTTTCCCTCTCGTTGCCCGGGGCTCCCTTGCCGCAGCAACCCAGCGCCTATCAGAGCTCATCACCTTTTTTCTACTATGTCTTGGGTCTAGCTTTGTCTCCCCTGCTCTATGGAAGGAGGATTGTCTCTCTCGGTACCCTTGAATATGCGAAATTACCTCTATTCCATGCATATTCCTTGGTTCTTCCAATAGTATCCACCAAAAGTGAGAAAACTTTTCTCCCGTGTGTGTCCGTCACCAAATGAACCACAGGCGAGCTGAAAAAAAAAAAAAAAAAAAACGGAGCCAAAGATCGAGTCTAATGCAAAATATCCACTTTCTTGGTCCTCGGGAGAAAAAAAAATTTAGAGCTCCTGCAAGTGATGGGAAGCAAGTGATGGGATGCAAGGGAGCTTCGATTGAACGGCTTCTTTTTTATTATTTTATTGCTTCCAACGTCACGATATGCTTCAATCCAGAAAAATCCTAGAAATCCTAGAAATGTCCCGCTCACTTGAACCTCACCCAATTATAGAACATAGTATAGTGCTCGATCGAGTCAGCCCCGATAAGTGATATTCATTTTCGGGAGAGCTTTAGGTGTTGATTGGCCACACCGGAGAGCGTGGAAGGTTAAGATCTCGTCATCTCCGAGAATTCAGAGTTCGCACTATCTGAGCTCTACTAAGCAATATGAAGAGCCGATCAGAGATTGGAATCTATGTTGCATGGAGTATGGAGTACATCATAGATTGCCGTTCAATTACTTCTAGATCGGAACGTACAACGTAGTATTGAGTAAGGAATGGTAGATAAACTCATTCTTACTCTTCAAGCTATAGTGCTCTCGCTATTCAGACATACCCGTGCTGCCCTTACTTGCACCCGCATTCTTGTTGATCAAGGGCTCGCGATGACCTTCAATGTCGCGCATCCCTTCCATCCCCCTTGGTAGGGTCACTGACTACAATATACATTAATTGCCTAAGGGCAGTTCTATTGAAACCTTCCTGTAGGATAACCTTTGCGCTTTCTACACCTGACAACATTGAAAGCAATTGCACCTGCCGAGGTACATTGCCACCGTCGCTCTAAAGCTAGGGCTACTCCTAACAGCAGTGATAACGAGCTAGTTAGGATCAACATTCATGCCATTGACCCGCCAGACCAATTGTGAAGGACATGTTTCGTCAACACCTTCAAGTTTATTCACCACAGATCTTAGTCCAGTCCCATTCGGGCTATCAGATGCGATATTTACTCCGTACCTAAGATCTCAGATTTGCCACCAGGCGGCTCTTTACTTTGTACTAAGTACGGAGTATGCCATACGAAACTGCTAGTCGCTGGAGTCGGCTATACTAGTGGTCCAGTCAAAAGTGGACACCGGGCTCAGGATTCACTACTGCACCCCACGGTGTGCTATTCTAGACCATCTCGCGAAACACCGGAAATCTCGAGCTTCACTGGGTCATCCTGGTATATCCGATCAATCCGAGATGCATCAACCCCCGGTCCTTTCAGTATTTACAATTGGCTGCCCTTTCTGTATATGCATCTATCAAAGGCCTTGTTACACACACTCACCCCGTGATAGACGATACGGTGTGCAACTCCACGACGTGTTCGGACGATTCCATTGGCCCGTGATGCTACGTCATATCTACTGAACATCAATCTATTGGTGCTCCGTGCACATCTACAAACCTGATGTTCTAATGCTCAATTTACGTTCAAACTCGGCCGGTTTTGAGACTTTGGCAGGTACCTCGCGTTAACATTTGTTTTGATATGTGTTGATATGTTGATCATAACACCGGAACACCTATTCACGAATCAGAAAGCACCTTGGCTCTTTTCAGGCGCTTACAGTTGCGAAACTCGCTGACATGCTGACCGTGTCAGCCCGGTCGCCCCGATCTAAGCACTTCTATGCGCCACGGCTGCAGAGATGCAGCTCAGGTGGGGTCGGGGAGGACTCCGATGATGTGACCGGTCAATCGCATCACAACGCCGCGCACGCTGGGGCCAGTCATATCCGCCCTCCAGCCGAGTGCTTCATTGCTGCGGGGTTCATCACATTTCAACTCGTGTTCTGTCAGATATAGCCTGCAGTGTTAGGGTTGTCTAGACCTTTTCCCCTCCTTGTCTCAAGTTTCTCCCCCTCCCATCGTCCAATGTGATGTCACGATGTTGATTGTTGATGGCGCGTGAAGCTTCATGTAAACAAAGCAAACCAGCTTCCACGAAACTAATACGTTGTCCCGTGATCACACATGACATCGAAGGGAAAATTCCAGATCAAGATTTCCGACCCTCCCCAACTAGGATTTGATTTGTATTTTGGTATTATACATCCTCCAGTACTGGAAATACCCTTACCCTTCATTTCCTTTGGTCTTTCTATATTTGTCAATTACTAGTATCCTCCCGGCTCGGAGACCCCGATCAGCGCCGCTATTGGCAACCCCCGGTCGTTTTGCGCCAGCGCCTCATCGGCTTCGTGCCTGTCAGCTCCCCTCCCCCAATCGTGCTATCACTTCTTAGTGACGCCCCTACTCCTTTTTCGGAAGCTGGTGACTCCCCATATCACACAGCTCCGATTATGGACCATGTCTCTGTCAGATGCCCCCGCCCAGCGTGATAGCTCGCGGGTCATACTTGGACGCCACTGGACTAGTATATTCCACCACCGTATTCTACCAATCTAGACGTTCTTTGTAGCACAGAATAGAGTCTCTTGGTCAATATAGTATATTCCTTTTTTTAACCCCGTATCGAGATCACCGTGAGCTAAACTTGTAGCCACCCCCGTCTTTACTTAAACACCGTGTGCATTCCCCAACCCCAGTGCTCAGACAAATTCCACTCCGAACCTCTGTACAACTTCCCAAGTCACACAAAGCCATATAATACGGTGAAAGTTGCATAATCAGGCAACCTACGAAGCCCCTGAAATCACAAAATCTGACACCCGACTCTACATCTATCACAACGGTTGCCAGGACTCCCAGGCCCACCAAGACGCCGGACTCCATACATTATCACTCCGAGACCCGTCCGCCTACATCAAAACCACCTGCGCAATTCCCACGAAATCCATTCCCACATGTTACCAGCACGACGACTACCCAAAACTAAAAACTACTTAAACCATGCAGATCCACGGCAGATGATAACCCATCCGTTCCAACACATCAATTCGACACAGAGGTAATTTTCTTCCATCTCCATAATATGTGATTCCATCAGTCAAATGGCCTCGCCCTAGCCAAATTGATAGTTCGATGCATGATTTCTGCTTTCTCTATCGACCGACCAAGAAAGTCGCTTTGTCTGGTATACTCGTATACAGATCAGCCCCGGGCGGGTCGGTGCATCCGCCAAAAAAAACAACACAAGCGGAGCCCGGATCCTGAAGCTCGGATCCCGCGCAATTATCGGATTTCTTCGGTGTTAAGCGATTATATAAATGGAAGCTGGTTTCCCGGTTGCCTTTGACAACAGGATATTCCTGCGTCTGGACTGGTGGTTTGAGGTTGATGGTCCGCGGCTTAACCTTGGGTGATCTCGTTTTTAGGATTCGTCATTACCCCTGAATCAGTCCGGACTTCTTTTCGACCCCGGTTTCTCTGACAGCTTCGAATACACTACATTCTTTCGTCTATTGAAACGCCGATTGCATGATGCCATACCCGATCTGTTGCGTGGTTTTTGAGGTATCTTTGCTACAGCTTCCAGGGGGCTCTGTTTGAGGTACGGAGTACTCCGTATATTCCGTACTCGGAGACAGTCTGTCTTGTGGCTTTGGGGGCTGGATTTTTTTTTATTGGCTTGGATCCTAGGTTTGGTGGGTAGAATTTGACTTGGTAGTTTTGAACCATCCTCTAGAATTCTGTGAGTAGAGGAGGATTAGTTTTGCTGGATATCTTGAAGTCTTGCTGTGAACGATATGCCTAGCTACTAGGCATGCTACAATATATATACATATATATATGCCTAGAAAGGTTCAATATAAGTTTGCACCATATCTTTGATTTCCTACCATGATCAATACACTATAGGTTCCAAATATCCTCTTGAACACTTTAGAAATATCTATCTTGAAAGGTTTACCCGTTCAACCCCGGTCTCATGGAGCATCAAAATTCTTATCGGCTTATCGGTCTAGACTAGTCCCAAATAGGCTAAAGCATGAATTTTTCTGAGCAACTTCAACGGCCGCAAGGAGTGTTGAACGTGCTTTTGGTTTGCAGATCTTCATTGTCAAGGCCTGAGAGCGGAGAATTCGATCGTTAATTGCACCTCACACCTATCCGCAACCCCCAACCCCCCCAGACTCAGCAATGGGCCCCCCCTTCGCCGGTTCAAAGAAGCGCCGCCGCGAACCTCACAATGTCGACGTGAAGCTGGTGGAACTCTACGAGGATCTCGCTAGCGAAAAAGATGAGATCCGACTCAAGGCTGCCCAGGCCTTAGTGTCGCAATTCACTCCAGACCAGAACCCTGCAGATGAACAGATCAAGAAGGTGCTATCGAGACTCTTCCGCGGTCTCTGCAGTAGCCGCAAAGCTGCTCGAATCGGATTCTCAATTGCCTTGACCGAGATTCTGAGCCAGGTCTTCTCATCTCCGAGAGAGACATCACGCTTCAGCTTCTCGGATGCACTGAACCTCTGGGAGTCTCAGTCGAGTTCCTCTGGCAGCGAGTCGGGACAGGTTGGTGGCCAAACATGATTTGAAACGTCGCATGCGCTAATGAGGATATCTCTTCGTTTTATATAGGAACAACGCGACCACCTTTTCGGTCGTCTTTTCGGCGCCGAAGCGATCATCAAATCCTCCGTTCTGTTCCAGCCCACCGTGCCCTTCGAGCAATGGACCCAGGTCGTCGATCTTGTCTTCGAGCTCGCACAGAAAAAACCATGGATCCGCGAAGAGTGTGGGTGGATTATCTACCAGTGTGTCTATGACCTGGCTGCACGCAAGATGGAACCCAAGTACCTCCAGTCTGCGCTGGAACAGCTGTGCGTGCGCGACCTCGCCCGGTCGCCTGAGGGTGTTGCTATCTGGCTGGCGGCGAAGGATATGTTCCCCGAAGCCACCTTCCCGAGCAAAATCTGGAAGCATGACGATCCCCTGGATACGAAGGAGCGCAACAGCTTGTCGAAGATCATGAAGGAATCGGGTGCTGCGGCCAGCGACGGTGAGACTAAGGTGAGCACTGCAAAGTCCTCTGGCGTCTGGAACAACAAGCTCCACTTCGCCTGGGATGCGGTTATCTCTCGGACCAGTCTTGAGGTGAAGGACAAGTCGAATAAGTCCCGTATGACCTTTGTTGATTTTTGGACTGAGGTTGTTGACAGTGAGTACCTATCCAGCGCTGGAATGATACATGAGACACATAAGAACTGACAAAAAAAACTCACTACAGACGGTTTGTTTGCTGCTGCGTCCTCGGATGAGCGCAAATACTGGGGCTTCCTTCTTTTCAACAGAATTCTCAACGACGGCGGGTCGAAGCAGGCCCCTCAGACTTTTACCAAAAATCTTATGCGATGCTTGACGAACCAGCTCGCTGTGGAGGACCGGTACTTGCACCGAATGGCCGTTAAGACGGCGAAGGCAATCCAGGCCCGTGTATCCAAGGAGCCTGAATTCGCAGCTGCGGCCGTTCGTGGATTGATGGGAACTAGCGGCACGTTGAACTTCGACCAGGCTACAAAAACCAAGACTGTTGAGAAGATTGTTGCCGAAGCCAACCACGAAGCATTGGAAGAGATTGTCCCATTCTTCGAACAACTCATTCAAAATCCCGGCACGACCGACGAGAAAACTGCCGCATCCAACCGTCAATTTGTTGCTGGTCTCCTTTTGACTATTGTGCGCTCCAAGGCTTCTGCCACCGAAGATGATACCGAAGACCTCCAAGCAAGCCTTGAGAAGATTCTGTTCATTTTCGTGCGCTTCGCGTACTTCATGGATGCCGGCAAGAGCTCCACTGCCCCCGAGCCTGCTCTCTCATCGGCGACACAAGAACTCTTGCGCAATCGAATCAACTCCTGCTTGAACAGCCTTATTTCTAACCAAAAGTTCGCCGCTACACTCCCGTATGCTGTGGTGAAGCAGATTCGCGATGCAGCCAAATCTGGCGAATTCGGCAAGTTCATCATCGCTATCGATGAGAAGCTGTCGGAATCTGTGAAGGCTGCTTTCAAATCTCTGAAGAAGTTATCCAGCAGGGTATGGTTTTCCCCCTCATCGGTCTCGTAGCTGCTTGTACTGACTACCATATAGGAGAAGAAAGACAAGGGCATGGCCGCTTTCAAGCTGCTTTACTCTATGACTATCATGCAGGTGTACAACGGAGACGCAGACGCGGTATCCATGCTCGATGAGCTGGAGTTCTGTTACACCAAGTTCCTGGGCGACAAGGAAACTAAAACGGAAGACGCCGGCGATGCCTCGGATGCGTTGGTTGAGATCCTTCTCAGTTTCGCATCCAAGCAATCGCAGCTGTTCCGTCGTATGAGTGAGCAGGTGTTTAGCGCATTTGCTGACCAGATCACCGAAAACGGATTGGAATCTTTGACCTCGGTATGTAACTTTGAGTTTTGTCAGACATGCATTTTCTAACTAGACCCAGATTCTGGAGGCCAAGGAGAGTCTCGCTGGACAGCAAGAGATGTTCGAAGCGCAAGATGATGAAGGCGAGGAAGAAGAAGACGACGATGCCGAGATGATGGATATCGACGAGGATGAGCTCGACAGCGATGTCGAGGTCGTCGAAGCCGGTGGCTCCGGCTCCACCTCAGATGACGACGAGGAGGAAGAGGAGGAAGAAGAAGACAACGAAGAAGATGCAAAGGAAGTCGCCGCCTTCGAAGCCAAACTCGCCGCAGCTCTCGGCGCACATGGCGCAGACGAAGGCGAGTCCGACTCCGACATGAACGATGATGAGATGGACGAGCTAGACGACAAACTAGTGCAAGTATTCCGCGCGCGTCGCCAAGAAACCTCCCATCGCAAAGACAAGAAAGATGCACGCGACAACATGGTGAACTTCAAGAACCGCGTCCTGGACCTGCTAGAGATTTTCGTGAAGAAGAGCCACACCCGCCCGCTCGCGCTAGATATCCTCCTGCCATTGCTCCGACTATCTCGCCGGACCAGCGTGAAGCAGATCGCCACCAAGGCCAATGGAGTGCTGCGCGAGTACACCAAGGTGTGCAAGGGTAATTCGCTCCCGAATATCGAGGACGATGCACAGGTAGAGGCGCTCTGGGAGCTGCTCCGATCTGTTCACAAGGAGGCTAGCCACAGTGGACCGATGGGCCATGCGACTGCTTGCAGCCAGGCTAGTTTGCTTGTTACTAAGGTGCTTGTTGCGCATGATAAGGATGCTATTGCGGGTGTTGTGGATGTCTACGCTGCTACTCGCAAGGACCAGCTCATGAGCACTAAGTGTCATGTGCAACCCTCGTTCTTTTCGGAATGGAACAACTGGTGTGTTTCTGCGAGCAAGCAGTTGAAGTGAGGTTATGTTTCTTCCAATTGCATAGAGCTCGCGAGTATGATCTGTCGCTAGTTTTCAATGTCAATGTCATTATCATGTTCATAACGGTTCCTCACTGTGAAATCACTACTACGTTCTATTTAGTATTCCCATTCCCGACTTTTTTATATCACGATATATCGTCACATATATATATATATATATCAACTAAACATCGACTTCGAAAGTAGTATCTAGCCTTATAAAAGGAGATCCACCATAAAGCTTGGAATATGTATCCATGAATATTCCAAAATATATACCAAGAAGAGTGAACAATTAGAGAATATTTCATGTTTGCCATTCCAATTTTGAGCCCACTCCCATTCTGTGTATATACAGCCCCCTCAAATCACAACGAATCACATAAACCTCTCTAGAAGCCAGTCATATATCGATGCTCAGTCGTCTCCTCCAAAACCTCCAACTCCATTCCAACCTCAATAGTCCCCTCATTACGCGGCGCACTCAACATCCCAAAACAAGGCTTATATTTAATCCCCTCATCAACCCTACGGTACGAAACAAGCGTGTCCCACGGCTGTTTCTTATGTTTGAGCGCCGTATCCGGATCAACATTAGGCACCTGGCAGCGCGCACAGCGAGCCACAATATCCAGATCAAGCGAAGGCCGAATAACAGCCTCGCCATCACCACACTTCTGACCGTTAATGCGAACCAACTTCCACGAATCCTCACTCCACGGTGCTCCGCCGCGAACAACGATATTCGGACGGAACCGCTCGACAGTAATCGGGTCAACGCCCGCCTTTCCCAGACGAGCATTGAGTTCTGCCAGCGAAGCCTCCGACGCAATCAGCACCGGGTGCACATCCGGAAAACCGGTCGTCTGGACGCGGCCCAGATGGCTGGGCGCGCCGTTACCCTTTAGCACGCGCGGGGTCGGGCCCTTGTAGACGAGGGCGACGTCGCGGCGCAGGAAAGCGGAGAAGGGGGCGTTGATTTCATCGCTGTACCTGTACCCATCTGTATGCGTGTCCCAGATCTGGACGGGGCCCGGATTTGTATTTTCCGCTAGCCATTGCGGGGATGGATGGGAAGGGATACGGATTGTGTGGAATTGATGCTCTTGATCTTGGTCTTGGTCTTGCACTTGATGTTCGAATTTGTCCTGACTGGACTCATTGGTTCCTGGTTTTGGGATACTCACGATCAAATCGTCGCCGTCGGCACTTAGAGCGGTGCGGATGCGGGTCATATCCGGGATTTGGCGGATGGTTAGGAAGGTATTTGAGGATGCGTCGATGAGCATCCAGCGGCGGTCAAGGTCGAGACCGTGCTGTTTTAGGACTGTCGATTGGACTTCTAGGCCTCGGCATGATTTTATGGGATACATGCGCAACGAGATGATCTCGCTGCATTGTTTGGGGCGCTGACGCCATGATCGGAGAAGTTTGGTTGGGTATTGAATTGATTTGGGCCATCCTGCGAGACGGGGAATCAGGATGATTGGAATTAGGAGTATGAGGGCTAAGATTATTGCTGACGCCATGTTGTGCGCCTGAAGTATGTTTGCTGTTTGGGAAGATGTTAAGGTTATACCTGATGTAACAGGTTGGTTTTGCCAAGGAGTGCCGCCTTTCGTTGCGAGGGCCTATGTGGAAGTGCTCAGGTCAGGGAGACGTGGTGCTTCTAGTTCATCATTATAGTGGTCTGTTGATATGCTGTACATTCCTATTATTCTACATTTAGTAGCTGCTTTAGATCCAATAATAAAGGAACCCGAAAGTATGAATTAGACATATGGTATCTGGAAAATGCCACATGAAAACACCATGCATGTATAGATATGCAATAAATGAGAGAGAAAGGAACCGAAAATGCATATAAGTCCAGGAAAAGCAACTGCTGAAGCCGAGTACCCGATATGAAAAAAAAAACCAACATGTACCTAGGTAGACCACCGAAGGGGCAGATGTCAAAGACAAAGCCGACGGCGATATTGCAATCTGTTTATGCCGAATGCTTCTTACCAAGCCAACATGTGACCATTGCCTTAATTAGGGCGAGTGTGACAACCCGGCCTTGCTCAATATCCGCATCCTCAGACCCCCCAGGGACATGGAGGAACAGAACATTGCGGTCCTGCCCTTGTAAGTGGGCCAAAGACATGCTGGTATAGAAAATAAAGTCACACAGATAGTGACCTGCGTCCTTGGAGATCCGGAGATCCGATTTGGGAGCAAAAGAGCGCCACGTCTCCAGGAACTGGTCCTCGGGTTGGTAAGGCGAAGCAGAGGAGGGATCGTCTGTAGCACGACCTGGGGTCAGAATGGGCGGCAGACCTAATTCTTTCCATCGCTTCTCGCCATCCACATAGCCGGGGCGACCATTGACATCGGTGATATTATAGTTATCTCGGTGAGCTAAAGTTTCGACGGAGTAATATTGCCGCGGAGCAGCGATGCCGATATGAATAATGAGATCAGGTCTGCGACCATGAGAGGCAACAAACTTCTCCAGAATTAATGGAAGAGCCTCTCGAACAGTGGCATATGCCACTGGGATTGGAGTGGGATGCACATGGAGTGAGACTCGTGAATCCGAGTCATCTGGGAAAAGAAAAGACGATGGAAGAGAGGAGGCGATTAGATAAGAGGCATTCACAAGGTTTGTCTTGAAGGGCTGGTTACACTGTTAGTTTGGGTCAGGTACTAATGTAGATCACTTACCCCAAAGCCGGTTATTAGAACAGATATCTCTTTAAGCGAGGGGTCGACAGTGGGGAGTATATATGGAGCAGTACCGTAGTCCCCCATTTTGACGGGTTTGAAGTTGAGATTTGAAGCGGGGAATTTATCGGGGAAATGGGAAACGAAGGGTCTTGGCGGAAATAGGCGTCGCCTATTTCTGTTGAGTTATGTAACCAGTTAGACGTTATGCAGGGTGCATATCTTGCTAGCTTAGCTTGTTATATATTACTTTGTTACATGTTCCCTACACTCTTTGGTTACGGAGAATCTTTTTATTGTACCACGGAGTACAGAGTTCCCCATTCTACCGTTCAACAGTCTTGTATAGACCTCTATTATCACTGGCTTATAGCTTGCAAGACATATGCAAGTGGATCCCAGACGGAATAGAAACTAATTCAAGAATTGCCTGTTTGGGTAAAGCTCGCTTAATCTGGGCCTCGTTCTCGCATTTCGCCCACTTTTGGACCAGTGAGGTTAGCTATATACATAATAACTAATCTAAGAACATTATTTATTAGAGCGTTGTCGATCCAGTGAAAGGGGTTGGTTAGCTTAGACCTTATTGGACCTGTGGCTTTTCAATGCTTGGCTTTCGTTTGATCTAGCTCAACTTGATATGTAGCATTTGATATTTTCCGTGGACCCCCCCCCCCCCTGGTTTGAATATCTAGTGCGAGGTCCGTGAGGGGGGAAAAATGGAGTCTCCCTGACTCGCAACCCAAGACTTTATAAATGAGAAAAGTCCCTCGGAGAATATCAGTTCTGTAGAAAACTGGGGTGTCGTTTCTACTGTCCCCCCCCACTTTTTTAAGTCTTGACCTTGACTATGGCAATAATCACCGAACTGATCAACAGTTCCTATGTCGTACAGGGTATGTGCATCGCCCTAGTGGCGGTGCTCATAACAAGTGTCTGGGCAGATATAGCAGATGAGATTCCCTATAGACACATTCCGTTGGTGGGAAAGACCGGGTGGGACCTTACCAACAAAAAGGCCCGGCTACTCTTCACTCGGTCATGTCGTCAATTAATTGCTGAAGGCTTTGCAAAGGTTAGTCCGGATAATAGACTGTAGCATTCTCCTCAAAGATGCTAACAGGCTTTCGCAGGGAGTCAATGTCTTTCAGATCATCGGAGCCACAAGCCCGGTTGTTATATTGCACCCCAAGTTCGTCGATGAAATCAAGAACAATCCAAATCTGAGTTTTAAAGACTCTGTCAAAAAAGCAAGCTATGAACCCGGAATAAGCTGTGACTATGGCTAACTTGCCCATAGACCTTTTTTAGCGATCGCATTTCTGGGTTTGAACCATTTCATAATGGCACGGCTTCAAAAGTGACCGTTGAGGTCGCGCGGACTAGTTTGACCCAGGCGCTCGGTATGTCTTTATATACCTCACCCGACGGACATAATTGACTCATCTTTCCCAATTAAACAGGGTCCATCTCACTTCGGCTCTCAAAGGAGTCTGGTGCGACATTAAAGAAAGGCTTGCCCGCCACCGATGGTATGCTGAAGCACCCCATTCGCACTGAACCCTCTCACTGATGTTGTCTCTTTTGACAGAATGGAAGCCCTTCCACCTCGCCTACAATATCCCGCACATGGTAGCCCGCATCTCCTCCTTGATATTTGTTGGAGAGACCATCTCCAACGATGATGAGTGGATTAATGTTTCCGTGAATTATGCCATAGATTCGTTTATGGCTATGCGTGAACTACGAGGATGGCCATCCGCCATCCGCCCGATCGTACACTGGTTCTTGCCCTCTACCCAAAAGCTACGCCATCACTTGAAAATAGCTCGCTCCATCATTGGCCGCGAGCTCGACAGGCGGGCGTTGATTCGCGCGGGCAAGCTCCCTGCAGAGGATCCACCCCGTGGACCTGACGCTATGGACTGGTATCGCGAGACCGCTGAAGCCCGGAATAACTTTACCTTTGACCAGTCTATTGCCCAGGTTGGATTGGCGCTGGCGGCCATTCATACCACGTCAAACTTGCTAACTAACGTCATATATGACCTCGCGGCGTACCCAGAGTACATCCAGCCATTGCGTGATGAGATTCGTGCGGTTGCTGCCGAGGATGGAACTCTAAAGAAGACTAGTTTGCTTAAGCTGAAGTTGATGGACAGTGTGATGAAAGAATCACAGCGTACTCACCCACTCTCATTCAGTAAGTTATCCACGGTCTGGCGATGTTTATCCGTTCAAAACTTGTTTCGCTTGGAAGAATGACTCGCTGACACTCCACAGGCTCTATGAGCCGCCTCGCCCTTGAGAAAACTGTGCTCTCCGATGGAACTGTGATCCCTAAGGGCGCCAACATCTTTGTTTCTACAAAAACACTGGAGGATGACAGTATCTACCCTAATGCTGCCACCTATGATGGTTACCGGTTTTACAACAAACGCCAGCAGCCCGGCAACGAACACAAGTATCAGTTTGTCACGACATCACCCGAGCACTTCGTGTTCGGCCATGGCCTCCACGCCTGCCCTGGCCGATTCTTCGCTGCCAATGAAATCAAGATTCTGCTCCTTCATTTGCTCCTGAAGTACGATTGGAAACTGGAGAGCGGCGGTCGACCTCCGAACATTGAAAATGGGTTCGAGTCTATCACCGACCCAAGGGTTCAGCTTCTGTTCCGGTCGCGGGAGTCTGAGGTTGACCTAGCTTTCCTAGGAGAGTAGTGGATGACTCTAGGGACATTCCCCCACTTTTGGTTCTATATATATTGGAATTGTTAGGGTTGGTGTTTTAATTATGATTTGATCATGGAAATGATGTTATTTATAAGCTGTGAGCCAAGCTGGATTCCGAGTACCCCATTTGAATATTATCGAGTTTGGAAAAAGGTCGAGTCCAAGTCTTAAGAGTACTTAGTGGAAGACTTTAAGAGTGGAGTTGATTGGCATCTGGCCCACAGTTCTGCGGGTATACTGTGGCTATCCATTGTAAGCGAGATGAGATCTCCCAAGACTAAATCTAAGAATTTCTCGGAGAATTTAACATGTGCACTATTTCAATGCTCGGTGCATATGTAAGTCACACAATCGAGATCGAGATTTCTGGGCACGTGATTGGTAATTATACAGTAATTATACGGTAACTTCCAACACGTGTGTTGGACGCGTCGCGCGTCAACGTGAAGCTCCAACACCCCCAATGGGGTTATAATGGGTCTTTGGGCTCCAGGGCCCCAGACCGCACAATGAGAAATAGTGACCGATCGACGGTACCCAGGTACCCGTACCTTTTTTTCCTTTGAACGTAACAAACCAATTCATGAAAAAGAGCTTTTGCTTTTCCAGACCCAAGCCACTCTATAATTGGTTAAAAAAAAAAAAGGAAAAATGAGCTGAAGAATATTGGTGCAGACTATCAGCTGCACTTCTACACGCAGCCTGACTGTTCTGTTCTGTACGAGCCCTTGCAGCTATAGAGTGAACGGCTGGAGACAATGTCTCGAAGATGGAGCACCGATCTGCCATACGGAGTACTCCGTACATGGTACCTGATCCCACCAGCCCCCTCATTTATGAAGCCTATGTATAGAGTACTTACTCTGTACCGAGTACTCCGTACTGCTTACAGCCTACGTTATACCTTCCAGCCCTAGAGCAAAAAAGTAATGATTTGCCCAGGGTGTCCCTACCTCCCAAACTTCCCTCCAAAGCCCCAATTTATTTGTCGACAGTGCATGCATCAAGCAAGGCCTGTGTCCACCATACACTATAGGAAAGACTCGAGAAAATCTAAACATCATTTTGTAAAGAAAGACCTGAAGAAAAGTTCCTATAGCAAAGTTTTTAGTCGACAACGCATAAGATTTTCGCAGTGGGCCGTTGAAGTAAGTACTAGGTACCAAGTCCAGTAGGCAGTTCACCACAGGGAGCACAGGTACCAAGTACCCCCCACTCCCGCACGCCTCACCCTACGCCCAATCCTCCCCCATCTTCCTCTTCGTCTTTCTCTCTACCAACACTTACTACCCATTATCGCGAGATATTTGCTCGCACCCGTCTCCGTTTGAGGAGACTTTCTTTTTCTTTTGTGTTTTTTTTTTCGGGTAATGACGAAATCCTTCATTCCCTACTACTCGGACGGGATGGAGCCGCAGATGTGATCTGGTGATCCCCGATTTCAAGTTGCCGCATTCCTTAGGAAGCACATCACGCACACCGAGACCTCGGTTTTTTTTTATTCTTTCACGTTCCTCTGCTCTCGTTGCATTTTCCTTTATCTTGCCCCTTCACGATTCACGATATTGACGCGACGCTGCGCGCTTCGACTCGAAGTCGCGCCGTACTCACCTACTCTCAACCTCGACACGTCCTCTTCCCAGAAGTCGCATTGACCAACATTCTGCGGCTCGTAAGACCGTAAGATCGGCAGAATGGCTCAACGTCAACTTTCGCGTACTCTGCCGAAGAACTTTACCTTCTCCCTCGACGACAATGAACCCAAGACTCCCGAGCGCCCTAGCACCACTATGAGTGTGCCTCCTCCACCTCGCCATTCAATCTCCAGCTGCCGTCTGCCCAGAGTTCGGGCTCGCGCCGGTACCAATGTCTGTGCTCGCATGGACATGGATATGTTTCAATTCCACGGCTCCGATGTTCCCCTACCTTCAATTGAAGTGCCCCCCCAACCGACCACCGACCTCGAGGCGCCTTTATTTCGTGATTTCGCCAAAGATGAGGGATATCTTGCGCCTCCTCGCACGCGAAGGGATTTTAAGACGCCGCCTGCGCAGATCCGTGGCACGCCTTTCGACTCCTGCGACAAGGAAAGTACGTGGCCATCGTGGGACCAGACACCTGGCCCAAATGACATCAAGCGCCCAGACTCGGCCTGCTCGACTTTGTCCAATTCTTCAGTTGAATCCATTGAAACGTTCGCGTCACGACCATCTGTAGGAAGTTTCACTAGTGTCGAGAGCGATTTGTTTGACTCATACTTCCCTTTGGAGATGTCCAAAGAACCTGAGGTTGAGTCGCCTTCGCGACCTCAGAAACAGTCGGTGAATGTCAAAGCGTCCAAGAAGTCCTGGACTCGCGAGATGGATACCCACTTATGGAACACCTATCAAATTTACCTTCAGGACCCTACTATGACTCCGTTCAAGATGACCCCTGGTAGTATTCCTCCTCTGGGAGTCACCTCGCGTGTTGCGCGACGCGCCAAGAAGACATGGGGGCAAAAGAGCAGTCGCATCGTTGAATCTGTTTCGATGAAGTCTGTTGACTCTATTGGATTTTCTACACCAAAGGCTGCGGACGAGCAGTTGCAACCAGGCTGGCCCAAGTCTGACTCCAAGACTCGACGACGCCTCAAGATGCTATGTCGTCGCAAATTCTCCATCTCTCCTCATTATCAGCGCATAATGCAGTCTCGCACTCCCGAGCCTGTCACGGAGATGTTTGGCCCTCCTACGGATACCCGCGTTAAAGACTTTGCTGATAACTCGGCCTACACTACTCGTGACCTCGGAATTTCTCTTGTCGCCTCCGAGCCGACTCCACTTTCTCAGGTTACACAAGACTTGCCCTTGACTACGGACTGGTTTAACAACCCTGTACCTACTCATGTCGAGCCACCAGTGGCCAAGACTCCTAGCCAGCATCTCCGTACCGGATCTGCCCCTAACATACCTCGCCTGGGATCTCCGTTCGTGTACAGCACTTGGGGCCCCGGTGGATCAAACCGCCATGTCCATGATCCCAATGCCCGACGTGGGACCGTTCATGTTCCGGGTTATCGTGCCCGACGCAACACATACTTGGACCAGTCCTTGCCCGACACCGACGATGTATTTGCGAGCGTATCTAGGGAGCAGAAGAATCCCTCGGATCAAGAAGTTGAACGTCGCTTGGAGGATTATGTTCGTGATAACAAGTTCCAAGACATGGGCCATGGTCGGGTCCGCGTTCGCAATCGTGGAGCCACCACTAGCGCTGTCAATCCTAGAGACATGGACCAGCTTTTCTCACCGCCCTCGTCCCTCAACTCAGGCCCCATTGAGCCCGAGGAGACCACACCTATTCTGAAGCCGCCCATGAACCCATTATTGGACCTTGGCGAAAACATCAAACGCCTTGGCTCACCCTTCCGGATCGAAGGAGGATTCAAGCGTCGCGAGGCTCCGAAGCGGCTCACTAGACAAACACCTGCGCTGTCTGATCCGTTCTTGAGCGGTGGCCCTTCTCACACCAGACTTGATGACAGCACTTCTCCCATGCAGGTTTCTCCGGCTCAAGTACATGATAAAGCCCCGGATCCTTTGCCATACAATGCCTCGGAGGATGGCCTTTCTGATGCCGAGCGCATCCGCCGGCAAATCTTGAATATGCCCTTTACACGCAACTAGGTTGCGTTTTTTTGCTGTCGAATTTCCAAGTATCCGTTTCATCGTGGCGTCGATTTCTTTGCGAGATTTTATCCCCTTTGCATAATGATTTGAACGAGATACCGACAGGGCCCTGCTACGGCCCTTGCATTTCCAGCCTTTTTACGACAGCAACACCATCCACGACTGTAACGATACGTTTGAGACCTTTTTCACGCTCAACCCTCAAAATCGCAATACTGAACCCAACGACAAAAAAAAAAAAGTGATGGGTCTTTCCACTTTTCATTTGGTCGAAACTCACAGTACATTGGCCTCTGGCTGTTGGTTATCCACCTACGAACATTGAGCTCGTTGGTCTTGTAACAACAACCACCATATGTGTGGTTCTGTTTCGCACCCCTTTCTCGGTGAAACCAGCATTTTCTTGATGCAGTTTCATCATCCATTCGCTCATCTTATTTCCTTCTCTACCAACGGGGCTTTCACCTCCAACAAAATAACCCAAAACCACCAAAAAAGTTGAAAACAACCGAAACCCCATATTTGCTGTCAGCAACCAGCAATCATTCGCTATTTTTGCGACCCACGCTCCTTACATTTTTCTTTATTATCTTCTTTTCTCAGACCTTGTCCAGTTGTTCATCTCCTGAACCTCCTACATGGTACATACCTTACCCATCATGTCATCCTGGAGATACGACACGACTTGATAATGGTCGCCTTTCGAATTACCCGTCACACATGGAAACGACTCCCTGCCTTTATGTTGACTATCGTCAGCCAACATCGATGGCACTGCACCCCCCAAAAGCGAATGTGCAACGATACATATGCAAATACATAGACGAACTGAAACGAAACGAACGCGCATGAATATTGCAGTTGACCAACGACATCCCTGATACGCAAGCGAGGTGTTTGGTTTTCTTTTGCCAGCGGTCCCATTTTCTTCCTAATTCGCATTTCATGATCTCAATCTTGAAGCTGATTTCCCCGGTTAATTCTACTTCTCGATTGTTGATCCACGATTTACCCCATGCTTTCAATTCTCGATTTGATTCAGCTCGTGCTCCATGATTCCCCTTGTGGCGAGCCTTATTGGGTTTGCATTCGGATAATCGCGTGTTTTTTTCCTTCTCTCTGGTCATTTCCTTGCTTCTTCTGCGTCTCCTGGCGTATGGATGTCTGTCTTTTTTCTTTTTTCTTTCAGAGCCTGTTTTTCTGGATCTTTGTGATCTTACTCTGGAGCTTGTGAGAGTTTGGCCGTTTTATCTACTTTTTTTCCTGATCTATTTTTCTCCTGCGGGGGTTGATCTTTTAGAGCCAGCCATTGGCTTTGTTTGACCAAACTGATCCGCCAATTGAAGTATTATTTATCTTCCATTTTCATCTCTTTTTTTTTCCAGTTGTAGGTTACCGATTGTCGGGTAACTCGTACCTGTGTTCTTGAGCTGATCCTCTATTCTCGCACCTGTACTTTAATCACTCTCAAATGCACTTTGCAGGCACCATAGGCAGACGATACACCCCCTATATTCTTCGGTCTCGCTGCACACATGTCACGACTTGTACATGCTCTTCTATAGTAGCCTTGATCAGCCTTGGGTTCCATTCATACTAGCTAGCTAAGCTCTATTTTGTCTGTCCATATACCCTTAATTTGTTGTACTCGGTCACATTCAAGCAGATGATGGATTATTTGTGAAAGTCCCAACAATCCGAAGTGAGCAAGAGGAGCCTAGGATACTTAGGTAGTCAATGAACAGCTGGCCTTAATGTAATGACGACTCAATATTAGATATTATCTACAGATCGGACAAGTACATCAAAAAACAATAGTAAACCAGGAATAAGAACAGGCAACAGGTAAAATGAGATAGCAATGGGGGGTATAAGTTATAAAGATATCTGCAGTGAGGCAATTCAACACAACAAGAAACGAACCAAAAGAAAATCACTTCTCCAATTTCCTCTTCCGCTCAGCAAGTAGAGCCTCAATCTTCCGAATCTGAAGAGCAAGACCCTTCTTCTCAGCATTGGCAAGGAGCCACTCCTCCATCCCGCGACGGACATGCCGCATGGAATGCAAGACAGGCAGAATAGGCGCAGACGACAAAGCTGCATCAGCTCCGTTCTCACGCTCGATGCGCTGCCAGCGCTCGGCACCGGGGTTCAGCAAGAGATCGAAGACACCAGCCCAGAGTTCACGGTCCCAGTATCGTTTCAGAGACTCGCGGATGCGATAGGTGCGGGATGATGCGTTTTCGTCGTTGCCATTGATAGGGGTGGATTCGATGTATTTTCCGAATAACAGGACATGGATCACGCCGGCAATACCGTACAGATCGATATGGTGGGTCCAGGGGCGCATCTCGCGGATTTCGTTGCACTCGTGCGTACCGGTTTCCCAGTCGGCCATGAATTGCACGCCTGGCGAAAAGGCTTGCATGTCGATGCTGCGGCCGAAATCAATCAAGGCTAGGCCCTTTTGTCGCCAGCCGTAGGAGCCGCTTGTGGAATAGTGGATGCTTTCGCGGGGATCCAAGGCGGTTTCATCGGCGCCAAGGTCGAGTAGGGAGAGGGCCTTGGAGGGTGGTTCATTTGGATTGTGGTCGTCTAGGCGGACGAGGCAGTTGTCAGCTTTGATGTCGCCGTGGAGGACGCCGTTGGCGTGGAGTGCTTCGACGGTGCGGAATAGCTCGACAGAGAAGAACATTGCTAAGACCTCCTCAAGACCGCCTTCGGAAGTATGGTTGGGGTTGATGGTTTCATTGCGGACGATGTTGACGAGGTCAAGTATGGTGCCTTGTCCTCGATAGTCCTCCACCAGGAAGCTTTCACGTCGGTGGACATGCAATTCGTGTGCGCGAACAATGCTATCGGTGGCGCGAGAATAATCCGTAGATTCTCGTAGGCGGCTATATGCTGTGCGAATCATGTAAAACTCCCATGCACTTGATGGTCCATTTTCGACTTTGACTGCTTCGAAGGGGAATCGGGGAGTTTCATAAGCGTTTGACTTTCTCAGTTGGGAAGTTTTGCCGTTAGGGCTTGTGCCATCGTCGGAGTCGGAGTCGTAGGATTCAAGACTGTCGACACTCTCCGCGAGGTAGACAGGGGCATATGCGCCGGCTCCTAGCTCACGCCTGATAATGTAGCTTCGTTCCGCTCCTGGAAACTCGAGGATAGGTGTGTCAAATGCCTCATTTCCGCCACTCTTTGATCGCCTGGTGTTAGTTTTGACGAATTTTTGGATCACCGAAGCATAGTTGCTATCCTCAACATGACCGTGATAACCCGTGTACGTCGCAAGTGGCCTTTCCAAGGAATTGAGAATCGTGTTGCGAATGCCCTTGTCAGTCGGATTGCACTGCGCATCCTTGATTATTGCTTCCCGTCTCCGTAGCTTGGGCGCGAGGGCCTTGAAGGCAGTGGGACTGAACGGTACGTCAGCCGTAGACGCAAGAGTATGATCTCCGTGGTATGGCGTGTTTGTCCCCAGTGGACTGGAAAGCAAAAAGCTGCCGGCCGGTGATCGAGGCTTCGAAGGCGTTTTCGCGTTATAGATGCTGTTTCGAGCGGCCGTCAAAGAAGGAATGGATTCCGTTCGCTCCACGATAGGTGTCATAAAGGGAAGGCGGTTTTGGGCCATGATCGCAGGGTCACGGTAGGTCCCCCATGGAGGAGCATAGTCCTCGGGCATTTCTGGAATAAAACCTTTCCTCTCCGGTGTTCCTTGTGTAGGACTACCTTCCGTTCCATCACCCACGACAGAATGTGAGGTGAGTTCAGCATTTTCAATATCCGGAATATCACGATCAGGATTGAACTCTGTCCAATCGCTGCCATCGCCATCAACGCTCTCAGCTCGTGTGGTGTTTGCATAGTCGGTGTCATCGTAGGATTTGTGGAATGTTTGGGTCTCTTCGTCTCCAAAGTCGCTCGAGGCCGCTGAGAGGTGCCCCGTGCCTGTACTGTCTCCAGTACTAGCACAATCGTCATCTTCGTAATCGCTACCGCAGAAGCTATCTGCGTCACCTTCAGTCTCTGCCTTCAATGGCTGGTTGAAAATGCCATAGATTTCATCTGTCGCTGCACGAGTATGCATCGTCATTGTCGGTTCCCGAGTACTCTTTCGTCGGACCTTCTTATTATTGGACGGGGAGTCAAACTTCATTTTGACTGCACAAGTGTGAGTTTAGCCTGCCCAAAGGATGAAAGACTTTTACTACTAACCGGTTTGTGTTTGTGTTGTCTCCCCCTTGATCTTGGTGCGGCTCGCTTTGTTAGATTTGTCTCCATGGCCTTCCTCTTGATATTGGGATTGGGTATGATTAGCTGTGGTGAGATTTTGGCCTAGATGCTCCGGCAGTTCCTCTGACGAGTGGGATTTTCCTAGTAGGGACTCGGTACTGCCAGCGTTCCCAGCGATCTGCTGCAAGGGCTCTTTTTGTTGCCGCCAATTATTGCCCATCCAACCACGCTTGATGGCCCTGAGCTCCTCAAAACTCATCTCATATGCAGGGTTGGTGCGGTCGGGGTATACTGATTCCAGGTCGACAAATACACGCTCGCGTCGGCCGGTGCGCGGGTTAATCGCTTCCCTTACATGATGCTCGGGTACCTTTCTGGGTGACATTGGTTCTTTGGAAGGAAGATCTGGATTGGACTGAATACATAATAAAACACCATAGGTTCATGCCAGCAATTAGTCCTGTGATCGTAAATATGTGGAGGTCTGAAAAGGGAAAGGACAACCAGGAATGGAAACTCACCTCGTCCCTGAAGATAGCCATCTTTTGTGTTGGCGCTGCTTTTTTTCCGGCCTTCAATGTTTCTCCTGCCCACGGCTTTGCCTCCACTTCGTTCTCCTTCTTGCGGTCCCGAATCGACCCAATGCTTTCCCACCCCTTTGTTGACCCACCAGTTGCGGGGCCCGGCGCAGCAGAGTCAGCGTCTGAAAAGATAGCCATCTTGGGCTTTCCGGACTTGGTTTTCGCGGCACCGCCCATCTGAGGTGGGGGTCGTGAAGCCTGTGGGTCAGCAGAGGCATCTGATGGCGCGAACGGGTTCATCTTGGCGGCCAGCGCAGGACGGACAGCTGGCAAAGCAGGCGAGGAGGGCCCAGTATCTTGTGGACGCTGATCATATCGGAATTGAAATTCGCTGTACTTCCGTGCCAATCTCTCGACCGGTCGCGCCTCGCGGTCCATACCGAGCCTGTACACCTCGTCGGCCTGCGACCACCGCCCAGCACCCTCTAGCCACCCGGCAAATTCCTCATAGAAAAGAGCCAGACTTTCACCGATCTGATGACGAGCAAGGAATGCAAATGTTTCGCGTGGGGCATCGGAGAAGAGTCGAACATAATGAAGCCATAATCGTAGATATCGAGGGTCGTTTCTGTAGTGTGATGATGAAAGGAATGACTTCGTCGCTCGTTCCAATAAGGGAAGAAGACCGGATTCTGCGGTCGCTTGTGCGGAGGGGTAGGCGTTCAGTGTCCATTTGACATAACGGTCATAAACATCAAGCGGGTCGTCCGATTCTCCTATCGACTGCAATTCACTCTCGTATTCTTGGCGTATAGCATCATTGATGGTCCTGGTGCCATTTGGCGATGGCGACGGGATCTTGTCACCGTTGCTGCCGGCTGAAAATATCCGGGCGAGTTCTCTGGCTGATCGGCCACCGGGCAGTGATTGGACGTTTTCCTTTTGTGCTTCGATGATATCGAAATCGACCAATTCTTCGGGGGCTGCCATGTTAGCGACAGTTACAACGACAGATGAGATGAGACCACACAGATCTCAGGTTCTGTCGAAGACCAAAAGTTCAAAAAAAGAGCAAGTAATAACTTTAGCGGGGCTACAAGGAGATTCTTTGGTTATCGATAAACATCACATGACCGTTGCCCCGGGGACAGTCACGTGGTACTTCTTCCTTGGGTTCCTAGCCTTATACTCTACTGACAGCATCGGACGAACATTCAAGCTAATCTATTCTACAAGCTCAATTTGTTCTATAAATACAGCCTTCATCTGTATTTTGGTTATTTGGAGTCTTCAGAGTGTGTAGGGTCCTATCTTGATCCACGAAGCTTGGCAATATCAACTTCTTCGGGTCTTCGATCAGGGTTACCCACTTAGCTCAAGAGGCTCTACACCGTGATATTTTCAGTGCTATGTGTTGCCAAGAATCCGAGTCGCCAGCGTGCGAAGACTCTGGATCCAAGGTCAACCATAAACGGAATCTCAGCAATGGAACATCTGAGCTCTCGCCACCCAGACGATCCAAACGACAGAAATCCACTACAAATTTGAAAGAGCCCTCTTCTCCAGAAGCCTCAGAGTCGGAGGCCGAAGAACTTGCTCCTACAGTGAAAAAGGAGGCCGACGAGGCACCTCTGGTTGATACTGCCAAGGATAAGAAAAAGAAGGCTCCAGTTAAGGAGTCCAACGAAGACGTCAAACCTAAGAAGGCGAGAAAGTCTAAGAAGGACCAAGAGCTTGAGAGTATGCCTTTGGCACCGCGGACTAAGGGTCTGCGCATGTTTGTCGGCGCTCACGTCAGTGCTGCAAAAGGTCAGTGTTCTCACCATCTCATCGTCTCAATTCCATAATAACTCGATGCTCATCGAACAGGCGTTTTTAATTCTATACATAATAGCGAGAACATCGGGTGAGTTTGAAGGTCTTCCAATCAGATTTAGGATTGGAATCAATTCTAATCATGGTATTAGAGGGAATGCATTTGCCTTGTTCTTGAAGTCTCAGCGGAAATGGGAGAACCCAGCTCTCCAGGACGACCATCGCGATCGGTTCCGTAAACTTTGCGCGGAAAAGGGTTATGATGCGTCCAAGTGAATTTCCTCAATCTGATTGCACCCGTATGGATCACTAACACCTACTACCCAGACACGTTCTCCCCCACGGCTCATATCTTGTCAATCTTGCCCAGAACGACAAAGCCAAATCCAAGCAAGCATACACCTCCTTCCTGGATGATCTCCGCCGGTGCGAGGCACTTGGAATCACACTTTACAACTTCCAGTGAGTCGACCGTCTACAAACTGTCTCAGCGCACACTAACACACCAAAGCCCCGGAAGTGCCAATCAGACACCTTTGCCAGAAGCACTTGCCCGCCTGGCAGAGATGTTAACCCAAGCCATCACCGAAACAACGACCGTAGTTCCCGTCCTGGAGACAATGTGTGGCCACGGCAACACAATCGGCGGCGCACTGTCCGAATTCCGCGACTTGCTAGCTCTAATCCCGAAAGAGCACCACTCCCGTATTGGCATCTGCATTGACACCTGCCACAGCTTCGCAGCCGGCTACGATCTGACATCCCCAGCCGGATTCAAAGCCTTCCTCGACGAATTCGATGAGCTAATCGGAATCAAATTCCTCCGAGCTCTGCACCTCAATGACTCAAAGGCACCGCGTGGAAGCAAACGCGACCTGCACGCCAATATCGGCACGGGTTTCCTCGGCCTACGCGCGTTCCACAATGTCATGAACGAGCCGCGCTTTGAAGGGCTACCTATGGTCCTTGAGACGCCTATTGACCGTGTCCCGGTACAGAATGTAGCAAATGGAGATGATGTAGCTGGTGGCAGTGAGAGCGAGTCTGGAAAGAAAAAACAGCCAAAGAAGGGCCCCAAGAGACCTGCTGGTGCGGGTGCAGCTGCTGTTCCCGATCCGGGTGTGTGGGCGGGTGAGATCAAACTACTTGAGTCGCTGATTGGTATGGACCCCGAGGGCGAAGAGTTCCTGTCTCTTGAGGCTCGGCTTTCGGAGGAGGGCCGTGCGGAGCGTGAGAAACACCAGGATCAGTATGAGCGTAAGCTCGAGGCAGATGAGAAAAAAAAAAGCAAAGGGGCCAGGAAAGACCAAGGGGCAGAAGAGTCTTATGGACATGATGAAGAGTGGCACTGCGAAGGAGTAGTCTCCTTGAGCTCAGAGGAAAGGTTTGCTAACGTGATGCGAAATGATGCTTGCTTGGTTTCTATGTAGTTTCTACATTATTCGGACCAAATGAAGAACAAAATCATTACAATACTCGAGATGTCTCAAATTCAAATTAGCAAAGATGTGAAAGATGTAGCTGTTCTGAAGCTGTTGAAAGTAGGGAATTCAATTGATGGTATCAGTTAAGCCAAAGCCAAAATCCAAACAACCCCCTTCATACAAGCAGAAATATGAAATTGTGTTTTGGTCAATCCAGAGTTCGACTAATTCATATTTGTGAGAGTAGACATGTGATTCCAAGAGCCACAGGTTCTCTTCGAGTAGGTCGCAGACCCTCCAACATCGAAGAGACAAGGGATGTAAAAGATAACTACATGCATGTGCAATATAGGTAGATCAAGATAAGAGAGGAGTAGTTAAGAATGAGTGTGAAATGCTAGTGTTGAGTGAAATTTTGGTTCCGAATGGGCGACACAGACGAGCTCGATTGCACACCTGGCGACGCTTCATGATCAGGGTTATGTAGGTGGGGGAACCCTGCCTCGGCCATTGTAGTGATAGTCGCAGGTGCTGATCTAAGAGGAGAAGCGGGCCCATCATCTTCTAGAATGATAGAAGTCGAGATTGAGAGACCTCGCCTGGAACCGCTAGCGCGCACTCGGAATGAGCGCCGTTGGTCACCGGCTGATGATGATTGATGATCATCGTTGAGGTAGCCGCCCGGTGCAGGGCTAATTATGCTAGAGTCTTGATGGGCGACTCGGTGATAATCTCCCGGATCGCCACTGCTATGCTCACCTTCATCGGTGTCAGATGCAGGACTCGACTCGCGACTCGATGAATCATTCTCCGGTAGCTCGCTGCGCATTCCTGCAATCTTCATGTAGTTGTACGCTGCAATACTGCTGATAGTGACGATCAAACCAGTCACATTGACCGTTGTGAGCTTATCGTGGAAGATAATGCCTGCGGCACTGATTGTCACTACCTCCTTAAAGATACCGCAGATACTCAGAGTGACAACCGAGGAACGCTTGAGAAGCGCAAACTCAGAGGAAATCATGCAGAATGCAAGTACTCCAGGGAAGATCAGAAGGAACGAGCCAAATAGGTCCCCATGTTTGCTGGCGAGCGCGAGGTATCCTTTGTAAATCTCACGCGGACCCTCGATAGATAGCGCGATTGTGATAAGTGAAAGGAACATGATAGGGGTTAGGAGAAAGAGAGTTGAGAATGGATTTGAAGTAGCCGGATGGCGAAGCAAGAGAATTTGTGTCAGGCCCCATCGGAAGCCCGAAAAGAACGCAGACGCAATGACGAGTGCGAAGCCAAGTGCGTTGAAAGCCGTCTCTCCAGCTACCATCATCACGACACCTATTGTCATTGTGGCAATGATGATGATTAATTTCATCGAAGGTGTTTCGAGTCGGAAAAGGAAGGCGAATAATAGGACGAAGGCAAGTGCAGACGATTTGCACATGGTTAAGAAAGTAAGAGAAATGAACTTTAAGGACATATTTCCGAGACCAACGTCAAGCGAGGTTGCTGCACCACACGGAACAAGGCGAGTGAAATAGAATAATTTGGATACGAGGGGCTGCGGTTGCTCGGGGCCATCGATGGGAGATGTAGACGCAGAACCTGGCGGTTGTTTCGGACGGAGCGATGGAAATATCCAGAGTATTATAGCGGAGAGAGAGAATTGGACAGCCATGTGTAAACTCGTTGTGAAAAGAGGGAAAGGGAAGACGATATCGTTCTCGGAGAACATCCATTTGTTGTACTGCGAACATGACAATTATTAGTTCCTTCTTGACTCGCCAATGCCACGATAAAAAAAAGTCACTTACTATTGAAATGGACAGCGAGAAGAGATACCACAGCAAAATCAGCCCGCCATTGATTAGCAGGTTCTTGACAACGTTTCTGTCTGACAGAATCTCGCGAATAGAACCCTGACCCTTGACATCTGCGATTCGAGCGTCCAACCTGCGGCGCTGCTTTCGCCGTCGACGTCGCTGACGTTTTTGATGTGTTGTGAGTCCCGTTTCTTCGTCATATTGGTCATCATCCGAACTCATCGGGTCCAGCTCCAGAGTCTCTGTAGTGGATATGTTATCGGACGCATCGGTGTCTTCTGCGGTCAAAGGTTCTTGTTCTTCGCGTTTGTGATTTGCTCCATCTCCATGCGACCAGAGTGCGTCATCTCTGCGCTCCAAAACCGGTTGTGAGGATCGCCCTGTCCCGGCAAGCATGGAGCTTCGCCGACGGTGGTGGGCGCCGGCCGAGAGCCCCATTATAATAACTGGGACAGTTACGAGGAAATGAAAAGATCGGAACCGAGATGTATCTCCATTAACGTGGACGGAATAAGAGTGTCACACGAGCACGAGGGCAAAAAGCCTCGGGAGTTGACAGGGGAATATGCTGACAAAGAAACAGGGTAGGGATATTTGGAAATCCAAAGTGAAGGCTCACAGAATAAAACAAGAAAACAAGAAATGAAACAAAAAGGAACGAAAATGGGGGAGAAATGTATCCAGAGGAATGGCAAAACTTGGAATTGAAGGGCGGTGATGTTCATTTCAGGACTCTCCTTTCCCTCTCCTTTCTCAATAACTCCTCTCATTGGTTACACATTTTATATCCCCACTCTCCGGTCGATCCGGGGTCAACGGGAAAAAACAATGAGATTTCGATATTTCGTCCTTCCGATATTGAAGGGTTTGAATGGTTTGAATGGTTTGAATGGTTTGAGAGGGCTGGGAGATGTTCTTGGTTGTAGGTCCTCATTGGTGGACTGAAACCTCCGGCCTCAACTTCGAGCTGTGAACGAAAGCCAACCTCCTTGATCATTCCACTTACCTCGGTGGCCTTAGATTGAACACGGCTTGTTGACAAAAGAGGCCAGATTTTCACTCTCAATATGAGTTTATTTGAAAAATGACAATGTGTGTCTAGTCGAGCTCATCATCTCTATCTCCCTGAAGAAGCCCTAAACCCACCTGGCATAGCCATGACCTCAGATCCATTAACATCATCATGTCGTGGTGTCTCCCTCTAGCTCCGGATATAATATATGTCGGAGGATGCGGATGATATGTGACAATGGGGGCATTGCATCTACCTCTCTGCTTTCATTTTCCGCCCTTCTCCTTCATCTCTTCCATCCTCTTTGGGTTGATGCTGCAAAAAAGCCTTTGATCTTCATCAAAAACCTTACTGGTATTCTGAACTTGCACCGGATTCCTTTAGATAGTTCGCTCGCGTTGTCATCATGGCTGAACCTGCGTACAATGCCATTGAGGACTACGGCTTGATCGGGGACATGCACACCTGTGCCCTGATCAGCAAGGCCGGTAGTTTGGATTACATGTGCTGGCCAGTCTTTGACTCTCCTACCGTTTTCTGTCGCCTGCTTGACGACAAGAAAGGAGGGTTCTTCTCCGTGAAGCCCTACAAGACGGTGGTAGATGCCCACAGCAAGCAGCGGTATCTTCCATACTCGAACCTGCTTGAAACAAGGTGGACCAATGAGGATGGCGTCGCAACATTGCTGGACTACTTTCCCGTCACACCCAAAAAGGGTGCGCAGGCATCCCGGTTGTTGTCAGGATACTGTCCTTGTAATGAACCGGGCACCAATCGCTTCAAGTCGGGACTGCAGCACTCGGGCCTGGTCAGAAAGCTAGAGTGTAGCCGTGGCTCGATGGAATTGCAAGTGCAACTGTTCCCGGCTTTTAATTATGCGCGAGACTCACACAACACTCGTGCAAAGCTGGATGACGACATGTCTACGCACCGGCTGCAGACCGTCCACTTCGAGAGTGAGACAGAGCGGCTGCAACTCGAGATCTTTGCGGATTCACGGGAATCAGATAAGCTTGGTTTCCCCTCGGCATCCTTCAAACTGGAAGAACGAGATGGCCTCCGTGGCCGCGGATTGGTGGCCTGGATCCGTCTGTCGGAGGGTCAGACCATTCATCTGGTGTTGCACAGTCCCGAGAAGGCTGTCCCCAGCTCGGCCACCATGGCTGCCTACCTCTTGAAAATGGAGGAGGAAACATCCGACTATTGGACCGATTGGACACGCAAGTGTGCCTTCCGTGGCCATTACCGGGAGACAGTCGAGCGCAGTCTCCTCATTCTGAAGCTGTTGACCTACAAACCGACGGGTGCAATCGTCGCGGCACCCACCTTCTCGCTCCCCGAAAATGTGGGAGGCGCCAGGAACTGGGATTATCGATACTCCTGGGTGCGTGACACAGCCTTCACGCTGTATGTCTTTCTCAAAATGGGCTACAGCCAAGAAGCGGAAGCGTATGTCAACTTCATATTCGAGCGGGTCTTCCCCCATGCTTTCCAGGACCTTGATCCCAACAGCAAGAAACCCTTCTTGCCGCTAATGTTCACTATTCGGGGCGAGTACGACATCCCCGAGGTGGAACTAGACCACCTCGATGGGTACAAAGGTAGTAAGCCTGTTCGCATCGGCAATGCTGCCGTCTTCCACACGCAGCTGGACATCTACGGCGAATTGTTGGACAGTATCTACCTGTACAACAAGCATGGAAACCCCATCACCTATGACCAATGGAACTCTATCCGGCGCATGATCAATTACGTCGTCGGTGTTCGAAACCAGAAGGATATGTCCATTTGGGAATCGCGTGGCCAGATCCAAAACTTTATCTATTCAAAGATCATGATGTGGGTGGCCCTGGATCGCGGAATTCGCCTTGCGGAGAAGCGTGCTAGCCTACCATGCCCGGATCGGTTTGAATGGATCAGGGTCCGTGACGAGATGTACGACGAAATCATGACCAAGGGGTACAACGAAGAGCGTGGCCATTTCTGCCAGAGTTATGAGAGTCGCGAGGTCCTGGATGCATCCATCTTGATTGCACCCTTGGTATTTTTCGTTGCGCCCAATGATCCGCGATTCATCAGCACACTGAAAAGGATTTTGCAAAGTCCCGAGAAGGAGGGCCTGTCCAGCGCTAAGATGGTGTTCCGATATGACCACGAGAAAGCCAACGATGGTAGGTACCATTTGTGTTTTCTAGTACCTTGAGTTATTGAAACTCTAGAACAAGTGCTGATACTCACGTTGTACAGGTATGACAGGAGGCGAGGGTGCTTTCATCATGGTAACCTTCTGGCTTGTCGAAGCTATGGCTCGTGTAAGTTTTATGAAACTACCCAAAAAAGGAAACATTGAACTATGCTGACATGGGCTGAAATTGGAAATGCAGGCTGCCAAATACGATGTGCCTATTCCAAATCTCTGGAAACTCGCGCTTTCGCACTTTGATAACATCCTGTCCTACGCGAATCATCTGGGCATGTTTTCTGAAGAAGTGGCCATTTCAGGTGAGCAGATGGGCAACTCTCCACAGGCATTCAGCCACCTGGCCTGTATCAGCGCTGCAATTAATCTGGGAAGAGTTGGACGAGTCGGTGACTAGAGTCATCTCTCGCTCAAGTCGGTAGCAGCTATAGACTGACTATGATACTGTTGTCTTTAAAAAAATTGATTGATGCAATTCTATACTTTCTGCTTACAGTTAGAAAACAAAATACAACTTTGTTCCTTTTCGTTATTTAAGTCGCAATTCACTCTAATATGTACTTTTGAAGAAATTGGCTGTAACATAAACCAACCGCTCAACTCCGAACAGTATTGGTGTTTTGAATTGGGAGATATCTGTGTAGCTGTGGCAAATACAGCTAGATAATACACCTTATATAGCTTATATAGCCAAAATATTCTATAGTTATACCCTTGTCCTGGTGTGCAGAATGCTTACATAACGGTCCAGATGATCATCCGGGAGCTCCAGGGTGGCAACGGCTACCCCAGATTCCCTTTATATCATCTTTGATTGTTTTTGTTCAAAAACAAAAATATCTGAACAAAAGAACCTCCAGGGTGTGCTTCTCTTCAGCTTCTAGCTGGAGATGTCTTCGCCACTGACCTATTGTGCTTTATTACCCCCGCGTTCGTACAGGAATCCCCACTCTAATGGCAGGCGCCAGCTTGCATTGGGCTGATAAGCCTAACGCCGATCTCGCCTTGTCATCGGATGAAGAGGACTTTATTTCCAGCCCAAGCACTGCTTCAAGGGAGCTTGAGGACGTTGCCAAGCAAAATCTAACCCTAGCTTTAGGGAAATTGCGCTTGGAGCAAGAGGACTTGAATCGATCCTCCACACAGGACGCGACTCCAACAACTCCCCGCACAGAAGGTCCAAATCAAACCCCCCCCGAACTGGAAATGGCCACCCCTCTGCAGCTGTTGGATTTACCTTTGGACATTTTGAAGGAGATCATTAAAGAGGTAACACAGGTCTTCCCCACAGATCATGAATAGATAGCTTACGGTTTTGGTGTACAATAGGTGACCCATACGACTGACCTAACCTCGCTCGCTCTTACATGCTCTGCTCTTCATTCCCTAGCTATCCCGCATATGTACTCCCGTTTCGACATCGTCTGGCCCGAGTCGCTAAACCCATCAACGGATGACTATTCGGGGGTGGATGCTCTATCTTATGGTCTTTCAACATTGGTCATGGGCGAGGATGTATTCAATCGGATGCCGTTATTTCCATCTGGCCAAGCCAAAAATAGCTGTGCGAAGTGTGGTTGCAATAACCTTCATCATCAGCCGGACTCGGACCCTGGCGACAACGGAGTACGCATCTGGTCACGACGAGGCAATCATTATGCCCAATATACCCGCACATTCTCTATTGGAAATGGCCCGCTCAGCTGGGTACAAGAATACTCGGTGACCAAAGAGGTGGGTAAGATGCTAGGGACGCTGGTCGCCTTAGCAGTTGCACGGATGGTGAACCTCGAGGCCTTTGTTTGGGACATGCCGACTGGAGTGGTCCGTGAAATTTGGCTGGCGCTTGCATCATTGGCAGATCGGCCAGGGCACGATTGTCGCCTGGAGCGCATCTGGGTGCGCTGGCATGACAATTCGGAGAATGCTTTACGCAGTTCCTCGGCAGCGGCAACGAGGCTCTTCCAGAAATACAAACATGTGGAACATCCTTCCTTGTCCGTACTGCCTCCACTCAAGAGTGTGGCTGTTCTTGACATAGATGAACCCGCTTATGTGGAGGAGCTGGCAATTCTCATTGAGCGGTCACGTCGCTGTCTGTCTGAACTCCGAATTGGTATTGCCGAAAAGGCCCACATGAGTACATGGCTGCTTTGTGGGAAGGACTCTGATGGCTCATCGAGTTGGCCAAGAGCTGATGGTGTACTTGGCATCTTAGCACAGCGGAATCTTGACAAAAAGCAGGACAATACTATAATCGCCTCCCTTGAAGAGAAGTCGATGCCATCTGACGGTTCGATGAACAAACCACCAAACACTACGGGAAATGCAGCTCCATTCACTCCAAATGGGGAACAGCAGCCTGCCAGCACAACCAAGGACAAAAGGTCCACACCAAGCTCTGGTTTGCCGAACCGGAGCACCCACTCACCGCTACCTTCCTACAAACCTGACTGTGACATGCTTTATCTCAAAATCCTCGAGCTGGAGCGCGTACCCCTTTCTGTGCCAACACTACTGCCGGTTGTTGACTGGACTGGATTGACTACTCTTACCATTATGCGATGCGAGGATCATGAAAAGCTTTGGAGGGCCCTTCGTCGGAAGTATACCCCTCCTGCGATGCCAGCAAAACGTCCACAAGATCCAGATGATCAAGTAAGCGCCAGCTCAGTTGAATACTCACTAAATCTGAAACATATCCGCACGGACAGTGTTTCGCCTTATCTTATACTGTTTATCAAGGATGCGCTGGCTCCGAATACCCTGGAAAGTGTTTATTTGCATGAAGCCCCAGGTCACGAATCTGCTGTGCAGATCGATGCTATCTACAGGCACATTCTGCGAAAGCACAGGCAGAGTCTGCGAAAGGTATTGATTGACGCCACTGACCGTATAATTGGTCCCGGGTATTCAAGCACACGATGGCACAAGTGGATGTTCAACCACGACATGGTATCATTTGTCACGAGTGGAAAGATGCCGCAGTTGAAAGAGCTGGGAATGGCGATGCATTATCGTGATTGGGTAAGAGAATGATGTCTAGCATGAAATATTTCGACCAGACCTCGGGGGCTTGTGCTAATGATGACTCCGCAGCATTTCTTCCTCCAGAGATTGCCGAATATGCCCCAGCTTCGTGCATTGTATCTGCCACAAATCCACCATACCGTCCACCGTGACTTGAAAGAGCTTGCGCTGCAAGTTTTGGACATCGTCAGCATACGTCCAGACCTGAAGATCGCCTACATTGGTCTCCACGTCAAATGCTACCAAATTCTTGAAGCAAGAAATGACGATAATCCATTAGATTTCGATGATAACCCCGCGATTGATAATTCCCCGGCGCATAGCGAAGACGAGGATGAAGGATGGGCCAACACCAACCACGAATCTGGAGAAGACAGCGATGATTCCGACGATGCCTCAGGAGCAGCTGACACAGACCTCCTTTCCAGTGGCCCGGACGACTACGATACCGAACCCGACGAAGAACCGGGTGCTTCGCGGATTCGGTACCGGCTACAAGAGATTTTATTTTACGACGAAAAAGTTTCCATTTTCAAGGCACGCCACGGTGTTTTGTGATCTTATGGCTTGCATTCTATATGCGCAGGGGTCGTCTGGGCCATTTACGGCGTTTACGGGGGAGAGTACACGAGATACCATGGCTGTGTTAGCTTAGCACTAAGGTTATTTGCTGTCCTTGGAATAATGACAAGTCGTTTTCAGTCAAGGTTGGTTTATTTCATTTGAAAGTAATTGATGGGAATATCACATCTAGCATATAATGGGGATATTATATGTCAACATCTAGCTCTAGCTGCACAATGGTCAAGTGACTGTATATCATTTGGACCAACAACCCGCCTATCTCTGAAGACCATTCCCCATCAAGTGTATCATGATGTAGTTCTTGCCACAGTCATCAGCTCCCCATCCAGTGAGAATGCAATGCAGTACAGTGGTTTGGAAACACCCATCTATCTTTTCTCCCATAGAGTCGTGCCCCATGCCACTGCCGAGACAGCCAACAATCTAGAAATTAATGGCTTGTGATCCGGGGAAAACAGAAAACAAGTGATAGGCCTAGAGAGCTCGAGAGACGTTCTGAGGTACCCTGTCTCTGTATCCCACATGCTAACTCGATCTTCCCAACATGTTGCAAACGACTGGCCATCTGGGGGGAAGTTCATCTCTGGTAGGTAACAGTGGCCTATGGCGCGCAATAACACACCCCAGTGACTTTCAAAGACCGTTAATCATGATATATGATGGGGAAGCTCATGTTCAAACATCTTTCGTACTTTACAATATAGTGGAGCAAAAGTCAATGCAGAGTCATACACCTGAAGGGGAACTGAGGCTGCGATCATCATGTTTTTGAAGAGGAATCTTTTGGCACCAGACCAAAAATCGGAGAATGTAAGATCTGTGTTGGTCTGGATTATTATAAGTTATCTCTTTATGACCATTCTTGACACCAAAGGGGGTCACACTAACCTCAAAAATGGACTGTAAGAGGCCTATCAGACTCACAGTGTATGTGGTATAGTCCCCAGTAAGCTCATGGTCTCTATCCAGTGAAGAAAGGGTTCCTCAAGGAAAGTGTAGATTGCTTTGCTCCAAAGGTGTTTTCACTTTGTCAATGATCGACCGCGGAAGAAACGCCGCAAATTTATCGCCAGGGCCTGGTTAGTTTGGAAATGACCCCGTTTAGGTGATATGCCCAATAGCCACAAGCAGTATAAGAATGCAAGCGGGTTAACATGATACGTGGGACTTTGGTCCTATTGGCTTTTATCGCCATAAAGTTGGCGTTCTCATAATAATTGATTAGGGCACTCATGGTATATTTTATACATACTATGTACCTATGTTCCAATTTATACAAAACAAGTCCCCAAACGGCTATAGATCAGTCACCCCTCTCGCTCTTCATTTCGATAACAACAGTCTTCATAATATTTGACCCAGGCTCCAGCATAATCTTCTGACTGCTATGCCTATCAGTATGCGATGGCACCACCCTCAAGCCCGAACCATCAACAGGCCCACTCTTATCGCCGTCCTCATTCGTCCACATCTCAAAAGCCCTATCATCCCCCGGCCGCAACGTCTGCGATACCGCCGCATCATAGTCGTGTGGAGTCCAAGACGCGTCGTGGCACGGAGCTTGTCCGCAAGAGCGGGCATAAGATGAGCCCTTGAAGGTATTGTTGAACAAGGGACGTAGGGAGGGGGCAGATGCGGAGATGATGGCGACGTTGACTTCGACCTGCGACCAGATGAGGATTTGGATCGCATCGTAGGAGACGTCTTTTGTTATTGTGTATTTGTATAGTGCGCTTAGGCGGATGATGGAGGCGACAGAAGCGAATGTCCCGGTCAGTAAAATGGCGATGAGTGCGTCTGTTGCTAGAATTTGTGATTAGCCTATAACTTTTTATTGTGGGGAGTGCACATAGGCTGAGAGGGAATTGCTGACATTTTCGCCTGTTGCGAAGGTTAAGTTTCATGAGTAGTGGTAGCGGCATGATCAATATTACTACATCTGTGAGGATATTGATCCCGGCTGTGGAGAAATAAGCCTTGGGGAGATTGTTACAGCCTTCGGGGAAGCTTGGATCCCATGCGCGCCAGGGTTTCGTGTGGCATTCGAAGGCCTTGACGGGGTCATATCAGAACATGAATTGATAGGGGGATATGTCAGAGTAGCACACTCACATTGACAAAAATGCAAGTGATAGTGTAGACGAAGACAAAGAGTCCGACCCCAATGGTGGCTATTCGAAATTGCTTGAGAGCGAAAATACGATAGTACTGTGCCAAGATACTGAACTTGACCATACCCACTGAGAGGGGATAGACAAGCTGGTAAACATACCAGTGCTTGAGTGTTGGTATGAGAACTTCCTCCAAGGGTAAATCGCTGAGGTGACGACTGAGGTATGATGCCTGTTAGCGAGGCCATTGAGGGGGAGATATGATAGACCAGCAAAAAGACTAACCCTGTGCCCAGACTGACATGGAAGCCATTCATTATGCCCATGCTAATTGTTACGATCAACCCTGCCACTATTAGGTAGTCGTCCAGTCCAACCTTATGCACGAGAAACACCCGGCAGTAGACTCTCAGCAGGACGCTTATACATGAGAGCAATAGTAGCAAGGTCATGACCGCAAGAAAGGCAGGCTGTAACGAGCCATTGCTTGCTGTTATCCCGGCCATGATGGACCAGATAGAGGTAGAATCGAACTTGAGTTCGTGAGAGCGTTGGTAGCTATACGTGCATATGTGCGAGAGGCTGGGTCATTTATCTTATATCACCTTAGCGAGGTAATAATCCATGCGCGTTACTCCACATACTTTTAAAAGCCGGCTAGAAGCCCCTTGAATACGGAGCATATGCTATTATTACTTAAACCATTGTATAGAATATCTGGCCAAATTTCAAGCAATGAATCAAGTTCAATTGTTTTCCCAAAATTCCCACTCCAAATGAACAAGGCAACGAATCACAGAATCCGAATTAATATACAATACTGTATTCTATGACATTGGAAGTCCAGTAGATTATATCTAGGTTTTACCTACCTTGCAGGATGCAGATGGCCCTACGCTAATGCGGGTGCTAGTTCAAATGTAAAAAGCTAACTGTACAACCATTGGTGGGTAGTCTCCCCCCTGCTTATAGAGACTTGGCAGGGAGATTCGAGGGCTCGGATCAATTTGCGAACGCGCTATCATTAGGGCATATTGGTGAGGATACGGAGTAGAGTAGCTCGAATTATGATGTGTCCGACAAAATCGACCAAAGGAAAATCTGGGCTAGCGTCTGTACATATAATCTTATGTGACTGCCAACGGCCAATTTCGCCAAGATCTCAATGCAAATGTGTATGAGTACCGAGATAATCTGAAAGAATAGCTTGGACAGCTGGAAAGGCAGCCGTCTCTGTGTACATAACCGGAAGGGATAAACCGAAGGCTTTTGTTTACACGAATGCCTGAACCTCCAGTACTTAGTCTCGGGCCACATGGTTGAATGTGCCGGAAAAGCCGCTTTAGCGTTGCTCACCTAATATGTGATAGTCCAGATCGGCCCCGAGATGTTAAAAGAACACCTCTCCCTCCATCTGGTCGAGCGTGCAAATTTTAGATGACCAAAAATGCATTTGATCAAGTTCATTTCGCTAGGGCTTTTGCTTCTGGTGGACAGCGTTGCTTCATGCAATAACCCCCCATTGCGTAAAGAATGGTAAGCCACATGGCGGAGGCTGAATTGATTTGGCTTTTCAATATTGACCTTTTTGCTTTTTTTCTCAGGAGAGATCTGAGTATGCGCGAACGCCGCGACTATATCCGTGCAGTTCGCTGCCTGGCGGCACGGCCAGCTATGACTGGTCTCGAGAATGTAGTTACGCATTTCGATGATTTCCAAGCTACGCACAGTGACCAAACCCCCAATATTCACTGGGTGGTAAGTGCTCATCTTTCCCGATCTATCGATTGTTGATCATGCTGATCACATCACTATGCATAGGGTCACTTCGTCCTCTGGCATCGATACTACCTCGCTACCTATGAGAAGGCTCTACGAGAAGAGTGTGGCTACCAAGGTGGCCAGCCGTAAGAATACACTTTCTGTCGTTTGTAAATGCCTAGGAAATAATCCACTAACCCCAATCACAGCTACTGGAACTGGTCCCTGGATGCATCCTCGACAGACAACAGCTCCATGGCCATCTTTGAGACCGACATCTTCGACCCTGTCCGAGGATTCGGAGGAAACGGCAAATACATGCCGGCCAACGAGACGCAGAACCCCTTGAATCTGACCGGCCGAACTGGTGGCGGTTGTGTTGAGGATGGTCCCTTTGCTCCTCCTAACTTCATGCTTGCCGTTGGTCATCCCAAGGGACAACCCGACTGCCTTCGTCGTGACTATATCCCATCGATTATGAACTTCTTCTCACGCCAAAGTCTCGTAGACCATGTGCAGGCCCAGTCTGACTATACCACTTTTGCACGGGCACTTGAAAATATTCCTGCCTTCACTCAGCCTAATATCCATGGCGGTGGGCATTTCGGTGTTGGGGGCGTGCTCGGAACATTGGGTGACCAAGCTCTCAGCCCTGGTGGTAAGCTTTCTTCTCTTGGTTACTATGACTGTGTGTGCTGATAAGCCTAGATCCTCTCTTCTATCTACACCACGGGAATGTTGATCGTATCTTCTGGGAGTGGCAGCAGAAGGACCTGCCGACTCGCTACCATCAAGTTGGGGGCCCTGTAAAGTCGATGGATTATACTGGAGTGAATGTTACCCTCGATTTCGAGATCAACATTGGAAAGCTCGCCCCCAACGCTACACTTGAGAGTTTGCTTAATACTGAGGGTGGTACTTTGTGCTATAGCTACTGGAATAATGGTAAAAGCTAAAGGTATGCAGGTGCACAGAAAGGCTTTATGTAACGAGGTACATCATACTGTACATCATACTTCTCTTTGTATAGAAACCAATAAATTCAAGCTGTATAGACAATTCTACAGAACGTAGCAATACAGTACATACATGTACTATATGCCTGAAGCCCATTGATTCTCGCAACGAAATTTAAAGCTTTCGCAAATCTCAGTTTGGATCTCAGCCACGCTAGGCAAGTACAAGATTGATCAATTATTCTTTCCATTTGTATAATCGTAATATCGTAGTATTTCTATGTTTATGGTAAGTTTAAAAAAAGGGGGGTATCTAAGAGAGTTCGCTAGTGCTCAATTGATATATATATGGCAAAGCAGGCCGGTTCATGCAAACTCCCGGTGCGCATTCTCATACTGGGCACGAATTAGCTCGTTCTCGATCACGCGTCTCTTAGCATTTTCTTCCTCGCTAGAGTTGTCTTTGAACACATGGTCCATCTGCTCGAGAGTTCGACCCTTGGTTTCTGGCACAAAGAAGTAAGTCCACATTCCGGCGAGTATGCAAAAGACGGCGAAGAAGACGTAAGCACCGTAACCGGTGTCTTGGACGAGAGGCGGGGTGATGAGGCCCTGCATGGATAATTAGCAACTTCGACACATGGTGTAACCTAATAATGACAACGAGAAACTTACAATGATGAAGTTGTTGAGCCAGTTGGAGCAAGTTGAAAGAGCAACACCCTTTGCACGAAGGGAAGAAGGGAAGATTTCTGACTATGTTAGATTGGCGCTTGATAACAGGATGAAAGAAGAAAGACACACCGGAAGGCATAGCCCACGGGATAGGACCCCAGGAAGCCCCAAAGGCAAGCATGTAGAATAGTAGGAAGGCCACACTGGTCCACCCTTCTGCTTTGTGGGACGGCCAATCGGAAGAAAAAATCCCGACCAAAGCAGCAATAATAATGTGGGATACGGCCATGAGAGCTGCGCCAACTATAAGCAACTTGCGACGACCGACGACGTCCATAGTCCAGATACTAGTGGTGACACCCACTAACTGTACCACGTTGAGGACGCCGGACATGATCAGTTGCATGCTCGAATCGAGACCCATTGTCGCAAAGAGGGTGGGAGAGTAGTAAATCAGAGCGTTGATACCGATGAACTATCCATGTGGTTAGCATGTGTCGGTTATCTCCACATACAAAGAACTAACTTGTTGGAAGAATCCCAGTCCAATACCAATGTGAGTACGACGCCAGCAGCCCTTCCTGAAGCAATCGGCCCACGATGAAATCTCCTGCAGAATGGAGTTCTTTGTGCCACCACCTTGTAAATCTGGATGGTTTTCCCTGTTCATTTGCTGGTGGAAGCGAACTTCGGCCTGAATATCCATAAGCTCCTGTCGAATGCGCCTGTCGGAGGCTGGCAGGGAACGGAGTCTGCAAAGACTCTCAAGAGCTTCCTCATCGCGACCCTTTGAAGCCAGCCAACGGGGCGAGAACGGAAGAGCGTATACACCGGCAGCGAGGACAAAACCCGGGATCAATTGAAGTAGGAAAGGGAGGCGCCATGCCCATTCACCGACCATGTATTGTGTGCCATAGGTAATCCAAAAGGCAATCACAATGCCGAGGACAATGCACCATTCTTCGAGAACCAGGAGAGTACCACGGCATTCGGGGGGACCTAGTAGGAGAGATTGGAATAAGCATGTATATTACATATATGAGGAAGGAACCCTCCGAGGAGAATACATACTTATTTCGGAGATGTACAATGGTGCAACCATAGACAACATTCCGATTCCGACACCGCCAATTAGCCGAGCCACCGTCAACATGGGGTAACCATAGGCAGCAGTCTGAAGCACAGAGCCAACAGTGAAGATGGCAACGGCGACAAGAATCGAATACCGTCGCGAGATCTTATCCGCAATCCAGCCCTGGTTGAGAGCACCAATCAAAGCCCCCAACTCAATCATCGCCGTCAACAAACCTTTCGCAAAGCCTGAGCCCGGGTTACCCTCTTCTATCCGCGGAAATTCCGCCAAGAACTGGTCCATGACCAGAATCACCGACACAACACCTTGATCATAACCAAAAAGCAAACCACCTAGCGTTGAGCAGGCGGCACACAGGACCACGAACGGGTTGGCTGCCAGACCGCGCAGACCGGGTGGGCCATAGGGTTCGCGGTCTGAGGCAATGTTGTCGGCATGGTGAGAGAAGCCATCCACCACGGGATCATGGGATAGTTCTTTTGTAGCGGGAATGTCATCAGCCATTTTGAATGGAGATTGAGAGGGGAGTTATAGAACTCGAAGATTATGTGATTGAAGCGGCAAACGCTTTGATATTCACACTGTACCCAGGAGGCACTCCGATATTTATACCCATTCCCCCAAATTAACATGCTGGGGTAGTATAAAAGGTTAGTTTCCTCCGTGAATTGGGGCCTATAGGGAGCGTGCCCCTCCCCCGGCTAGAAAACCCAATGAGACCAGGGCTCGGGATCCAAGTCGGGGTAGATGACGAAGTAACCGGTTCGGCCAGCGGGGTTGGGGAAGATCGGCACCATTTGCGATTGTGGGGAAAACACGGAGAAGGACAATAGCATGTCGTCGATTGGTGGCGGCTATTGGTACAATTCTTGGACGTTTCAACTTCCTTTTGTGTCTATACTCGGCCTTTGAGAAATAAAGCTCTCAGCCACAACTTTATTGCGCCTGGCCCAGGCCAGGATAGGTCAAGTGGAAGACAAGCCTATCCCTGTAGGGCATATCCGCTTTTGCTTTGACCCTAGAAATAGTATGGTGGTTGTCACTACATCTTCAGTATTGATATCAGCTTCTGCTATCCTTTCACTCTACATTTGCCTATATATAGATAGTAAGATATCCAACAGGGGTTGAACAAAGCAATCACTATCACGAGATGCAGTGACGAAACCTGCCAAGTTCGAAGATACATATACATATGTATGATTAGAACTCTATCATTTTCGGGCCGGGGCATGCATTTCGGAAAGTCAAGTGACTATAAGCCGATCTATCCCGTGATGGTGTAAGACATGGGCCTGATCCCTTCATCTGACTGAATTAATAAGTAGAATAGGCAGAATAGGCAAAATAGTCAGTATAAGTAGAGTACTTAGATAATATCCAGAGCAGATTCCCCACGGGGTGTAGGGTAGATTCCTAGATTCCGAAAAATCCCCTTGAGAAGTTCGGAATTCATTGTCCACTTTGACGTGGAGAAAAGCCCAAGCTGAGCGGTGTCGTTTCCGGTAACCATTTTCCCCCCACGGATTCCAGTTCCCGACCCTCCTCACCCTGCAACCTTCGATTTCCCACTTCATTTTGCAAATAATGGCTTCCTTCATGGGGGACCTGTGGTCCAGCATCTTCACCCCAGGACCCACCCCAACGCTTTTGATCGCAACCAACGTCACCTTCGCCGCACTCCAGCTTATCTTCCTTGCACTCCTCCTAGCCACCTACAGCCTCCACTTTGTCGCCTTATCCACCATCAGCGCTGGACTATGGTGGGCCATCAACTGGTTCGCCGCCGAGGTGCAGCTTGCCCAACAGGCGCAGGAGGCCGAGAAAGCAAAACAAGAGGGTGACAACGCGAAGACGCGCCGGAAGAGCCCCGTAGGAGAAAGCGCCGACAGCGACACGGAGACTGAAGCCGTCGTCGCCAAGAAGACAGATAAGTCTACTGCTGTCACCACTGGGAGTGCAACGTCTGGGTTGCTGCCTACGGCGCGCGATCACAAGAAGCGGCCCAACGCCGGTGGTGAGGGATCTGGGTATGGGAGCACTGATAGTGAGTGGGAGAAGGTTGATGATACTCAGTCTTGAGGGATACTTGGCACTCCAGGATGCAACACGTTGCTTCGAAATATCTACACAAGTCTCAGTGGAACATGGTTGCACACTGCATGCTCACCAGGTCCCGGACCTTGCAACGAATGCGTAGGGCGCGTTTATGGTGATACAAACTCTGTCTCGACCTTTTGCATACCGTGGCTGGGATCTGGATTTGATTTTGGATTTGGATTCGTATATACGCAATGCCCTCTTGTCTATTTGTCTTGGATCGATACCCCATACTATGTAGATGGTGAAGTTTACAGCAGCTCGCGCTTGGTTTTGATTTCAGCAGGAGTTCAATACCCTATTTCTCTCTGAATACATTCATTAACAATAACATAACAATAAAAACAACCCATTTACCGTACAAAAGTGAGTATGTAAACAAAACCAGTGGAGTTGAAGCTTTAGCAAAGCATCCACGTGACCTTCCTTCAATCCAAACATTGAACTCCGTCGCAACATAACAGAGGCAACCATCGAACACAATCGAAGCAGCAACCCAAAAACTTAACAGCGAGCTGCATCTCACAATGTCCGATGTCCCTTGATCAAAATGCTTTCAACCGTACCCCTCAATGTGGGACGTAGGCGCGTCTGCGGCTCCGTCTTCTCCCCCGCGTCTCTCGAAGCCCACCCGCCGAAGTCGACCTCGGATTTCCAACACGAGCAGACACCAATCGCGTCATTCCAAGAATCCACCGACTCCTCATCGACCTTCAAAGCAGACTCGCAATCAACCTCATTTGCGACGATTGGGGGATCGACAGACGCTGCATCCCCAGAGGAAGACACATTAAACCAGGCGCGACAGGCGGCGAAAGAGTTTCTATCTGTGCCCAATCTGGGATTCGAGTTACTTTACAACTTCCGGAATACCGATGGAACCCAGGTGTTGAAAGAATGGAACCGGCTCAGCCCTCCGTCGAAGGAGATGGCCGAGGCGCTGGAGTATCTTATGCGAGCTTCTCCGTGGACGTTGTTTGAATGGTATGGGAATGATATTCGGAGGCATTTTCTGGTTAATTTTCGGACAGGGCTATCTAAGGTATGAAAATTGAATTTGGTTGGTCTGTCCATGCTAACGTTCTTGCAGCTGTTGAAGTCCCCGGGAGAAGGTCTGCTCCGCACAATCGTGGACTGCCTACAGCTTGCGCGTCGGATCTATCTCGCTCCCGTCGTGCAATACCTGCTTCCGTTAATAGCTACTCCCCACCCAGGAGGGTTCTTGGCTCAACTACAGCGTGCCTTTCATACAGTGGTTCAATACAGTCTACCATGGAAGAAGATTTCGCCGCTTCTCGCCAGAGAGCTTACGCAAGATGCTGTGATTATCTTAGGCATCGATACCTTAGACGAGGATTCTGATGCGGACAGAATGAGTCTTGATGGAACGGAGATGGAACGGGCATACTCTGTCTCGTACAAAGACTGGAGGCAAGAGTCACCCGAAGCCCAGACACATATGATGACAGAGGGGGAAAATAGCTGTGTGACCATGGCACGGGATCGACTTTTGGCGTTTCTCAACGGTCTGCAACTTGTCGGTCTTGGCGGTGACCAGGCCCAGAAGGTCTTCGCCAACGTGATGAACGTTATGATGGGAGACTTCATTCGCGCTGCATACGCGGGTGAGTGGGAGTCGCCCTCAACCGCACCGCAGCACCTGGAACAATGGGTCGAAAATGTCTATGCACGGCTGGCTGTGCAGGTTCTTGCCATCATCCATTCCGACCCCACTGGAACCCAATCCGGGGCAATGGAAGTGAGCTTTCGCGACGTTGAAAAGTGGCAAGTGATAGGTATTGCCCGGCTGGGAAAGCTGCGAGTTAGTGAGCTCTTTGATGTGGTTGTTGATTGGCCTGTCAGCAGCGGGGCGGTGGAGGATCTGCGACGTTTCACAAGCAACTCGTCTGGAGCACGATTGTATGTGACGCATTTCTTTTCTATTAACTTGCTTCAGCGGTTGCTGCACCCCGGTGCTTCCACAGTTGAAATCTTGCAGGTTTACATCTCGATCATTCGAGCATTCCATATCTTGGACCCCAAGGGTGTTCTGCTGGATCGCATCGCTCGACCGATCCGACGATACCTGAGAGACCGCGATGACACCGTCAAGGTGATTGTTAGTGGTCTATTGGCGGACCCCACGGCAGCCGATGGACCGGCAACTACCGGCGACACCTTGACAGAGCTGGCGGCAGAGCTGACCAAGGTCCACCAGCATTCCATGCAAAACAATAGGAGCGAACTAGACTATGACGATTTGTACTGGGTGCCTGATCCAGTTGATGCTGCTCCCGACTATAAAAAGTCGAGGAGTGTAGATGTCATTGACAGTCTGGTTAGCTTGTTCGACTCGAAGGAAACCTTCGTGAAGGAAATGCAGACTCTTCTCGCCGACCGCCTCATCCAAAAACGCCAGAACTACGACCAAGAGATTACAGTACTAGAGCTCCTGAAGGTCCGATTTGGTGATTCGGCACTACAGGCATGTGAGGTGATGCTGAAAGATATCGCCGACTCGCGACGTCTCGACCTCACCGTACGGAATGATCAGATATTGTCTGGACATCGGAAGGAAGGAGGCGTTGGAAAACTCCACGCCAAGATTCTATCACGCTTCTTCTGGCCGGAGTTCCAAGAGCAAGAATTCAAGGTCCCCGATGAAATCATCGAACTGCAAGAGCGGTACGCGACTTGCTTCGAAAAGCGCAAGGACTCGCGCAAGCTCATGTGGCGTAACGCGCTGGGTCAGGTCACCGTCGAGCTGGAGCTGGAGAACCATACCTTCAAAGACGAAGTGACAACCTGGCAAGCAACCGTAATTTATGCCTTCCAGTCTGACTCAAGCGAACCCGCCACAAAAACAATCCCGGAACTCGCCGACGAGCTCGAGATGACACCGCCCCTTGTACGCAGCGCCTGTCTCTTCTGGGTCAGCAAGCGCATCCTCACCGAAGTACACCGCGACACGTTCCGCGTGTTGGAAATCCTCCCCACAGAAGAGGAGGAACACCATGCGCACACAGCCGGTGACTTTAGCGACGCCTCGGACAGCGAAGCAGGCGACACGGCCAACGCAGCCGCAGCGGCTGAAGCAGCGGCAGCAGCGGCAGCAAAGGAATCCGCCGAGGCGGCTGCCATGGAGAAAATGAATGTCCATTGGCAGTTCATTGTGGGCATGCTCACGAATCAAGGACCAATGGCTCTGAATCGGATTGTTATGATGCTGAAGATAGCCGTTCCTGGTGGGTTCCCCTTCAGCAACGAGGAGTTGCGCGAGTTCTTGGGTGGTATGGTTTCGAAGGGCAAATTGGAGATTGTCAATGGGGGTAATTACAAGATCGTGCATTAGCACCAGGCGTCTATTGAGTGTGGGCTTTTTTTTCTTCTCTTTCTTTGGCGTTGCTGGAACAGATGTACAAAATACCCTTTAAAGAATATGATTTATGAATGATAGATAGGCTAGGTAGGTGTAGGGTCTTCACATCTAAATCTGCCTGACATTTTTTCATGTTCTTCCTTATCACATCAACTCGCTTTACTCACATATTCAGACACAACTTCCATCCTTCAAGTAATTTGACTTGCTTTCCCCCACAATCCTTTGCAGCACAGGGTTTGGTCTGACCTGAGCCACACAACTATAGAGAATAAACATAATGGGAAACAGGCACTCGGCAACAAACAATGAGGAACGAAGAGTGTAAATCAACCCAAGAGAGATCGGACACCGGGTTACGGAGAGCTATCTCATGGCAAGAACAAGAGATCCGCTCAAACAGCATGGTGTTCAGCTCCTGACCGTCAATAGACAGTCATAGTTTCAGATTGGCTGTGCATTAATATTCTCCGCTGGCGATTCTTAATCTACTATCTTAGAGGGGGCAGAAGATCACCAAATTCATTTGCTATGTACAAGAATACAGCTAACTGTAGTGTAATTTATTAAGATAACATAACATATTCGGTAAGCGGGTGGTCCATGTAAGCCAGTGGTCCACCCCAAAACACATAGTAAATGCGATAAATTACAATTTGATATCTCAAACAACGATGGTTTGTGTGGACTTTTCCTTATAGCTGAATGCTTTTTATATGCTATCTCTACACTCTAGGGAGTTTAAAGAAATTTAGTAAACTTGTGAGGTTTATATATACTCTAGAGCTTTTGCCGTGTAATTTTCGATACCGCAATAATGCAAGTTTTCGATTTATTCGAAATTGATATATACTACTAAGAATGCTTATCGGTAGCTATCGGCAAGTAATTAAATAAAACAAAGACGTTGGTTGTTGAGATAGAAGTGTAGCAAATATCGCATCTACTATGTGTTTCGGGGTGGATCACTGGCTTACATGGACCACCCGCTTACCGAATACGTTAGCAGTTTTATACGTCTAAATTAGGAAAGGTGAACTTTTTTAATGTAAATGAGGGCGGGCAGCTAAATGGTTTTAATGAGATCGCCTATCCTGCTGAAGGGGCCGAAGAGTAGGGCGGCAAGAGGGACCTTGGGCTCTAAAATTGTTTATAAGTCTAGATTTTTGTGTTGACCTGTGGGGGAGAGTAGAGAGATCCACTAGCGGAGTAGACAAATGACGCACTGTCAAACTAATACATCCCTTTGTATTGATAATGGGCAGGTAGAGTAATAAGTAATAGAATAGAATCGGTATCTCGGAAAGCAAATGTCTAATGCAGCCGTTTAAACGCCCGGTGGAACCCCGGGAATGAGGTCGATGTTACGCACTTTTTTCACACTTGGACCTAGTATGATCGTCAGAAAAGTTTCTGCACATGCAAACTAATCAAGTCTGCAGGGACGAACAAATACGTGTATTCGGTACGGAGTACATAGGGGAAATAATCTCATCCACGTGGAATTGGGAAATGATCGGTAAATTTCGGTACATGTCTTAGGATTACAGTTCATAATACAGAGCACCATTACTATTTACTTCTATTAATTATGTTCAAGGGCGTTTAACTAGTACGACATACGGAACACGGGGGGTGTTAATTATATCCAATTGAGAACCCAACGGGTTGCAAGATGTCGTTATTATCTTCTCCCTTACCTCTATTACATTGGTAGGCTCCCAGATTTTAGCCGATCGGGGGGCCGATTTATGGGGGTCCACCCTGTTCACTGACCTTGGGAGTATTTCACAGCACAGGATGACTCAGTGGATACCCAGTGTTCACAAACCCTAGCCTTGGAAGGTTTTAATATTGACCATCCTTTTTGTTGATTGCCTTTGCATTAAAAATGTATTGACATGTCCGTCAGAAGATGGCCAATTAAACATACATGGCTAGGTTATTTTCACGAGGTATCCAACATCTTGTCGAGCTATGAATACAGTGAAAAGGAAACTCATTGGAGTTGGTATAGACAAGCGTAATAAAGGTCTCGATCTTCACCGACACAGATAGCATTGTTCATCCATGGTGGTGCCGTGCTTATAGCTTCTTGTCATATCCGTCGTTTTGGCGTTGAGACTGATGTGTCTTCTGCGACTTGCCTGCCTCTTTTTGACCATCAAGTATCGCGAATGATCTAGAAGTAGCTTTTAAGGGCTTTTTGCGGCCAAAAGCAACTCGTTCGAATTGAAACGCGTTTATCAGCTTAGGAAGGTGACCTTTACCATTCATATAGGATGTAACCCTGCGAGGCACAAAGTATGGCCACGATGGTTGTGGATCGGCTAAATCCAAGAGGTAGCATCTAAAATACATATTTAATCTAGATAAGAGAAATAGGGAAGAAATAATTATTTTCATAGGTACTTGGAATGCTTAACCTTTGCAGACGCTACTGGAAGTATGGCCGGATGATTGTGGTCGTGTGAAAAATATTTTACAGGTTCAATAAGGGTCCTTATTAAATTTTTAAGAAACTATTAAAACATGATAAAACCGCAATTTTGGACAATCTGTGCGGACATGATAACTAACTGTAATGTAAACTTTTATGTAGAAATCACTTCGCATGGTTGCGTGATCTTCTGGGTAAGCTGCCCTGTATCGAACATTATCGGTTTCGAGTACTAAGCATGCAGAATCAAGAGAAGCCTAGGTCATCAGCGAGTTCCATAGGTTAACCGCAGCCTGGCCAGTGAGGCCAGCAGTTGCCTCCTTCGCGGCATAGCACTGATCAATAGTGGCCTGCGGCGCATTGCATGGGCTCCTGAGACGGTTGCAGATGAGATCTTGCGGGGTAGCGATGTCATGTGAAGAACCGAATGGGAAGTCTGACTGGTTGTTGGTGGTGTAGGCCCACTCATTGCGATTATCCAGGCCATACTCATACCTGATGGTCGGGTCCGAGCAGGTACCGTAGTCGAGTGTTGGAGTTGGAGTAGGTGAAGTGGTGGTAGTTGTGGTGGTTGTAGGTGAAGTAGTGGAGGTGGTTGCTGTAGTAGTCGGCGAGGTAGTGGTAGTTGTAGTGGTTGTAGGTGAAGTAGTGGAGGTGGTTGCTGTAGTAGTTAGTGATGTGGTGGAGGTGGTTGCTGCAATAGCTGGTGAGTTGGTGGAAGTTGTGGTGGTTGTAGGTGAAGTAGTGGAGGTGGTTGCTGTAGTAGTCGGTGAGGTAGTGGTAGTTGTAGTGGTTGTAGGTGAAGTGGTGGAAGTGGTAGTGGTTGTAGGTGAAGTAGTGGAGGTGGTTGCTGCAATAGCTGGTGAGTTAGTGGAAGTTGTGGTGGTTGTAGGTGAAGTAGTGGAGGTGGTTGCTGCAATAGCTGGTGAGTTAGTGGAAGTTGTGGTGGTTGTAGGTGAAGTAGTGGAGGTGGTTGCTGTAGTAGTCGGTGAGGTAGTGGTAGTTGTAGTGGTTGTAGGTGAAGTGGTGGAAGTGGTAGTGGTTGTAGGTGAAGTAGTGGAGGTGGTTGCTGCAATAGCTGGTGAGTTAGTGGAAGTTGTGGTGGTTGTAGGTGAAGTAGTGGAGGTGGTTGCTGCAATAGCTGGTGAGTTAGTGGAAGTTGTGGTGGTTGTAGGTGAAGTAGTGGAGGTGGTTGCTGTAGTAGTCGGTGAGGTAGTGGTAGTTGTAGTGGTTGTAGGTGAAGTGGTGGAAGTGGTAGTGGTTGTAGGTGAAGTAGTGGAGGTGGTTGCTGCAATAGCTGGAGAGTTGGTGGAAGTTGTGGTGGTTGTAGGTGAAGTAGTGGAGGTGGTTGCTGCAATAGCTGGTGAGGTAGTGGTAGTTGTAGTGGTTGTAGGTGAAGTGGTGGAAGTGGTAGTGGTTGTAGGTGAAGTAGTGGAGGTGGTTGCTGCAATAGCTGGAGAGTTGGTGGAAGTTGTGGTGGTTGTAGGTGAAGTAGTGGAGGTGGTTGCTGCAATAGCTGGTGAGGTAGTGGTAGTTGTAGTGGTTGTAGGTGAAGTGGTGGAAGTGGTAGTGGTTGTAGGTGAAGTAGTGGAGGTGGTTGCTGCAATAGCTGGTGAGGTAGTGGTAGTTGTAGTGGTTGTAGGTGAAGTGGTGGAAGTGGTAGTGGTTGTAGGTGAAGTAGTGGAGGTGGTTGCTGCAATAGCTGGTGAGGTAGTGGTAGTTGTAGTGGTTGTAGGTGAAGTGGTGGAAGTGGTAGTGGTTGTAGGTGAAGTAGTGGAGGTGGTTGCTGCAATAGCTGGAGAGTTGGTGGAAGTTGTGGTGGTTGTAGGTGAAGTAGTGGAGGTGGTTGCTGCAATAGCTGGTGAGGTAGTGGTAGTTGTAGTGGTTGTAGGTGAAGTGGTGGAAGTGGTAGTGGTTGTAGGTGAAGTAGTGGAGGTGGTTGCTGCAATAGCTGGAGAGTTGGTGGAAGTTGTGGTGGTTGTAGGTGAAGTAGTGGAGGTGGTTGCTGCAATAGCTGGTGAGGTAGTGGTAGTTGTAGTGGTTGTAGGTGAAGTGGTGGAAGTGGTAGTGGTTGTAGGTGAAGTAGTGGAGGTGGTTGCTGCAATAGCTGGTGAGTTGGTGGAAGTTGTGGTGGTTGTAGTTGAAGTGGTGGAAGTGGTAATTGTTGTGGTTGTACTAGTCGGTGAGGTAGTGGTAGTTGTAATTGTTATAGGTGAAGTAGTGGAGGTGGTTGCTGCAAGAGCTGGTGAGTTGGTGGAAGTTGTGGTGGTTGTAGGTGAAGTGGTGGAAGTGGTTGTAGTTGGCGAGCTAGTACTTGTTGTGGATGTTTTCGGCGAAGTAGTGGAAGTGGTGGTTGTTATAGTTGTTGCCGGTGAAGTTATCGGAGATGAAAAACTCGTTGTGGGTGACGTAGTTATCGAAGAGGGTGGTGAGGTAGTACTTGTGGTTGTTTCTGGTGAAGCAGTTGTCGATGAACAACTCGTAGTGGTAGTCTGAGAGGTTGGCGAACTAGCGGGCAAAATACTCGTAGTTGGCTCGGGACTCAAAGTATCACACGAGGTGCTATGCTTGGGATGGGTAGCCCAGCTAGGTGGTGTTCTATCTCCTTGATGATCCCCCAGATTGTGGAGCTCCTCATCATGATTATCATTGCCCCATTTGTGAATATTCTGGAATGGATCTGTCGGGGCGGCATTCTCCAAGAATACCAAGGAATCCCTGTTCCACGGGGCTGGAACATCCCTTGACACATGCTCGAAGGGCGTTGCCTCCACACTCTCAGCTGACCCATCGACATGGCCTTCGAGATTGACTCTGTGCGGGTGACAAAGAGATTGCCCGATCAAAAGCAGAGAAGTGACAGCGGCGGTTGCTATTCTCATGTTGGCGGTTTTTCTTTATCCTTTGGCGATTTTTGGCTAAAATTGCAGGAAATATCATAACTTCACGTCTTTTTTATATGATCCAAGAGGATTTTAAGCTTCCAAACTTCCATGTTTTCATACGTGTATGACACAACCCCATTGAGGGTAGATATTCATAGACCCGGATGACCTAACGACAAACACTATAATCCTGACTAAAAGACACTAAGATTGTGTAATGTTCATAGTGATGTTACTACCCGTAAGGGGCCACCGAGCCATATGGAGTTGGGCGGATGTGACATTATAGACTACAAGTTTCTTCTAACTTGTCCAGCAATTGATGCATTACGATGAACCATAGACGTTGTTTCAAACACAAACCATTGATCTCTAATAGACAGAATTCTCCGCAATTAAGTAAATCCTATCTCTTTCATCTCTATCGAGTCAATCTCTATCGAGTCAATCTCGCAACCATGGGCGGCTTTATGATCAAAGAGAACAAACGCCGGCCGAAATCTCGAAACAAATCACTTGCTACACAGATAGCCCTTGTTATTCTATCAATATGGCTCTGCTACAATATTGCACTAAGTTGGAATAGTAAGTGCCAAGCCGGATATCACTTATGGTCTGTAAAGTTTACAGTAATACCAGCCACAGCCAAGCAAAACGCATCCCAATTCTACCAAAATGACCTTGCAGAAGACACTCAACGGTCGACCGCCGCACTAACCGATAGCCTCTCACGCATGCTCCTCCTCCTACCCGACGAAACGGAAACAAAGCAACTCCTCAGCCCTATCGACACAACCGGTGAAGCCAGACTACACGACTTCGGCCTCCGTACAAGACAATACAAAATCTTGTTTGAAGTCTGGACAGAGCTACACACCACAAACTCGAACGCAGACATCTCTATCCGAGACGACATACCCCAAAAAATACGAACCAACCCCCGACTCTCCACCGCCCTCTCCACAAATCCTTCCAACCTTCTCCACGCCTATGAACAATACCGCTCAGCCCTTGCCCGTCTCCAAACCTTCCTTTTCCCCTGGACATTACCCTACCATGCCGACCACCTTTCTCTCCATCATGCCCTCTCAAAAGGCGGCCGAGGCCTCGTCTTCACAGCAGGCACCCATCAACTCCCATACCTCCTCACCTCAATCCCAATACTCAGAAACCTAGGCTGCACCCTCCCAATCGAAGTCTTATACCTTGGCCCAGAAGACCTCAGTCCCGAAGCGCAACGACAGCTTGAATCTCTACCGGGTGTGCTGGCGCGCGACTTAAGTCTCATGATCTCAGATGAGGGCTGGACGCTGCGTGGATGGGCAGGGAAACCATTCGCAATCCTATTTTCCAGTTTCCGAGAAGTGATATTCATCGATGCAGATGCGCTGTTCTTGCAGAATCCGGAGATCCTTTTTGAGGATCCGGAGTACAAACAGACGGGTGCGTTATTCTTTAAAGATCGTCGTATCATGCCGGAGGATAAGAGTGGCTGGATGAGAAAGGTCTTGCCCGCTCCTATTTCTGAGATGGCGAGGGGCTCCAGGTTTTGGAAGGGGATAAGTGGACATATGCAGGAGTCTGGGGTTATGGTTGTTGATTCCTGCAGACATTTTGTGTCATTGCTTCTAGTTACGAGGATGAATGGGCCTGACCGGGATGGGAATAAGGAGAAAGGTCTGAGAGGGGTTTACGATATGCTTTTCGGTGAGTTTCTTGTATTGATTGCTGTCTGTTTCCCTTTTATCAAAGATTAGAGCTGACAATATACAGGCGATAAGGAAACCTTTTGGCTTGGCTGGGAGCTTTCTGGGTCCACATCATACGCATTTCACAAGGGAAGGGTCGGAACTATGGGCACTGTCCAAGTAAACGGACCAACACGCGGGCGACGTCTCGACGAAACAGACTCCGATTCGATTCATTCAGTCTCTTCCGAGAGCATTGAGAAACCTCCGCGGATCCAGCCCGCTTTGAGTACACGGCCTCGGGAGTATACGATCTGCGCACCGCAGCTACTCCACTTGGATCTTGCTGGGCGGCCACTGTGGTTTAATGGTTGGCTCTTACAAGATAAATTTGCAGACTCTAAGAATCAGCAGCCTGGAAAGTTTGAGAGTTTTGTACATGAGCAGCTGGAGGATGAGAAGGATCCAGAGAAATGGAAATTACATGGGAATAATGTTTGTTGCTTGAGTTCGAAGAAGGTGGCGACGTTTTTGGAGGATGAGACGGAGACTTTGAAGATGATGGTTAGGGTTGCGAGAAGAGTGGGCGTCTTTGGTTCAGATTGGCTTGATACATGATTGATTCGCTGTTGCATGTTTTCCGTCATGGCGTAGTAGCAGCATACTATTGGGGCGGTCCGATATAGTGGCGCCTCGTGGCGCACCGTTATTTACTTCTAAAGGGAGGAAAAGTAGATTTTGTTCCATAAGCCATTTCTCTATCAAAGAAAATCAGTACTATAATTGAGCATATTAGGTAATACTAATAGTCGTTCCTAGGATTCTATAATTTCTACTATCGATTTATCTAAGGATATAGCTCTATCTCGAAGCCCCTATGCCGATTAATTAGGCGAGATATCACGTTCGAATGGTCTACTAAGTACGAGGAGGCATTCTCACTTATAAAGGAGAAGCTAGTTAATGATAGACTTCGGCACAACCCACTCTAACCCAAAATGGGTTTTAGGTCAAATTCTATAGCCTAACGATGGGTTTTGGGTTATTAGCTATAACCCAAAACCAATTAACTAGATAACCAATTAGGGCAATAATATATTGTAAACCAGATAAACATACTTCTAATGTATAACTGTATAATTAATGCATTTTTAGCTTATAATATTGAGCATTTTACTTATAGCGCTCTTCCAGAATAAATTAAATGATTAAACCACTATGTATTTTTCTAATATTACTTAAATCATCATCTACTCTACTCTTACGTTTCCTCCCTAACGCCCGTGTCTAAGTTATAGTCTCTAGTAACTATGGCTCCGTCACCTCGATATGTATTAAATGAGGAGATATCTCTCGCGGTCTATTATCCAATCCCTCCTCCTCTTTATTATCACTAATTAGGTTAAGCTAAGTATCCTCTATATAATTATCGTTCTGATCCTCCGCTGTTATGGGACTACGTCGTACGTAGCCCTGTATTGGATGCTTGCTATATTACCTGCTGTGTATTGTCCCAAGTATGCAGACTCGGTATTTGACAATATAATAAGGCACAGGCGCACACAAAACAGCAATTTCTCGGACTCAAACTTCTCTAGTATCAAGACCAGATCCTCAGTTTTGGTTGACAATAGCTTTTCCATTCGGCCACTTCTGACAAGGAACAGCATAAGTATAATCTTAAATCCGAATGCTCCCACACTTCTATATGATCGGTCGAAGAGAACCTACGGGCTTTTATCTGCTATCTATTATATTGAGTTTATTAATTAGGCAGCAATGGTAAAGGTTGCGGGCAAGCTAGCTAACTAACTTGTTAAAATACATAGAGCAAAGAAAGAGGGGGGGGGAAGGAGAAGCCGTCTTTAATAATGAAAGCATACTAGAGCAAATTCTTCACCACAGACGATATTGTTCAACGGAAGATAATCTTTCAAGATGTCAAACCGCCGGGGAGAGACTCATACGGTGCAGTGCCCGACGGGCTACTGTCCGCAAATCTTCTATCTCAAGATAGACCATATTGTTCGGAGGTTGGGTACGTACTGGGTCAGGCAAGAGGGAAGGGACGAATGCTTCTTGACGAGATAATTCAAGTCTTTGAGGGGTCATAGTTCCAGTAGGTGCAGGGAAGATATCCTAAACGCCATTAGCAAATTGACCAATAAAACTCGAGCACTTCAGCATACTTCTCTCTGTCGCCGTACGGGTATGCCTTGCCGATCACGTACATATAGCTCCACGAATCCACTCACAACTCTTGTTTGTCGGTTTAAGTTCCATTTGAGAATTGTGACAGCGCGAATATCTCCGTTACCGCCGACCAGCAGAAGATTCATGTCATCCATTAATGCATCCCAAGACTCGCTCCAGCCTGTCTTAATAACGAAGGACGGGAGATGGTCGTAAATCGAGCGGACGAATAGATCAGGTTCCTTGCGTGACGACCGATACGGACCTTCAACGAACAAAAGTACTGTAGCAATTTAGTATATAAGAAGTCAAAGAGAAGCCTGTATACGGTATCTTACTCGTGCCAACGAGGACATCAAGTTGCACATGTTCACCATCGGTCAAGTCACCAATCCTCCGTAAGTTGGTCTCTGACAAACGCCACCAGCTTTGAGAACAGTTGTGTACTTCAGTCGGCATGACTCTAATTCGTAAAACTCCGATTAACGAATCATAAGTTTTTCTAAGAGAATAGGTGTTAATGAAATTTGACGAGAGAGCACATATGGGCTGTGATAGCTTACCTGATAGAATATCCGTCATCGGTTTCATTGATCAAGTCCACTATCCGCTCTCCCCACGATGAGTTGACATCCGTGAAAACCAATACTTGAGATTCAGACGCGCTGCGAATTTCTTTCAGGACATGATATTCAAAGTCCGTCTGGTCGACGAATTCTGTCGCGGAAGTGCTGCTCATTCCTGGGAAAAGTGGTGGGCTAGATTTTACGGGAGAGTCAGGCTCCGAATGGCGCTCCATGATCGGCTTGGACTAGGGGACGTGGTTTGGAAATCGCGGAAAGAACTGTAATGGAAAGAGCTGTAGACTGTGTGGAGAAGGATGTCAGAATACAGAGATGAATTACGTGAGACAGGGTAATTTACCCCGAAAAGCATATGACCAGTGGTACTCGACATACCAAAAGTGTGTATTACAGTTAGTGATTGTTGAAATAGTGGGTTTTGTCATTTAAAGTTAATAGTCTTCGATATCTGCTATTTTTACCATACGTTTGTGGTACGCTTGATTTCTGTCAAAGGAGGTTTGTGGAGTTGTGGAGCTGTGGAGCTGTGGAGTTGCGGGAGTGGCGGGAGTGGCGGGAGTGGCGTAGGGACCCGCAAGACCGGTCACGTGTACATGGTAACAGGTGCCGAATATCAAGACTCATTCCATTCAGACTTCACAGCCAGTTAGCGAGATAATCCGAAAAGAAGCCCAGATTCCTGAGACTTCCTTTTATCTCCCTACGTGGACTTATAACTTGATAGGGTATTTCTTGATATAAAGAGGTACACGCGCACGCAGTGTGACTAAAGCGTAGTAGGAATACTGATGATACTTGAGTTAGGTCCATATGCAATACAGAGATCTGTGGTCTCAAGAACCATGTAATTCCAAAGTTGGACGTTGGTTTCATCCCTTTAATTCCAAAAAGGTCGCTTGAAGGCCACGGTTGCAGTAAACCTCGAGTGAACCCTTACGGTGTTATAGCCGAAAGGGACTCATTTCTTTATCTTTAAGAATAAGCTAAATTAAAAGGGGCATCGATCCTCCTATGTCGGTAAGCCACTCCGAAAGTGTAGGCGCGATCCTATTAGCTGCGAATCTTCGATCGACGTGCTCGGCCCCCCCGAGATCCCTGTCTAGCACTTTCAGTGGATTTCCGGGTTTTCGGCCAATGATGCCTAGATCTCGGTCCTATATGGACTTACCCTTTGGAACAGGGATCGCGGTTCAGGATGTCGAAAATAATGACTCGCTGTGTTACCGTCTCGGACCTAATGGAATGTGAAGGCGGGGCGGGCTCTCTTTATACTGTGGATGTTACTCGTAAAATGGTTGATTATATTAAGATGCCAGTCTCGATCTCCTACCGAAGCCTGAAAATTCCCACAACCACTGTTTTTCCGCATATGAGAGAACAACACACCCAGACTACATATGAACAGGACGATTTTGCTCTAGCCCTTGCCCTTGTTCGAGGTTCGCCAGGTATGGCAACTGAAGTGTATCCCATATGTGCGATTTTTCGATTGCGGTGTTCTGATCGGGAGCTTTTAGGGATGCTACACGACGTAGTCTCCGCCACAAGTTGAAACAAGTTGAGCATCTGGATTATAAACTTTCAGGTGTTATCAAATATATAGTTCACATTCACCGCGCACTGACAGATAACCAGGAACTCGGGCACTATCTCAGCCGCATACATGCGACTGTATCAAAACAAAGTGTTGGATTATAAAGAGAATCCAGGCAGGGTTCGGGACCCATTAATACCCATATCCAACGAATCCCCTTTCTTCCTTTCTCCTCCCCCTCTTTGCACTAATATTTTGTATGAAATGTACTCTTCTGCTTGGATAATCTGGCAGGTAATCAAAGTCTTATAAATAAATTGTTAAGTCTCTTGGAAGACAGATGAGAGGATGGTAGCTGGTAAAGAATAGGTTCTCTTTGGAGCATATGCTTGCAAATATTTTTGACGTATGAATTTCGAGAAGCAGCCTGTTATGATCAAAACAACATCCCTGTGAGAAAAAATCAGTACGGGAGGGGAAGGACACCTTAGCGGTTCAAGGGCGTGCAGGATATTCAGCTGTAGAATAGTGGTGTTCAGGGCATTCAGGTGAATGGGCTGAAGGGACTAAAGAGTAGGGCGACAAGAGGGAGTTTCTGAATAAAATAGAATCAAAAACGTAAAAACATACAACAGCATGTCTAAGGTGGTGGTCACCTAGCGCCCACGGTTCAGGCATGGATTCAGGGCAGTCAGGATAGATATTCAACCCGTATAGCAAAGAGTACATTTCCTATTATAACTAAAAAAGCTAAAGCACCGTTCCTTTCCTCTCCGTTTTATCACTCCAGCCTTGATTTATCACGAGCAAGATACGTACTAAGTAGACCTAATCTTGAAATATATGGCTAATGTTATAGATTTCGGGGCGTATAGTAATAATGAAATCTAGCGGGTAGTGCTACCACGAATAGAATCTAGTTATAGTTGTAAGCTGCGTATTTTCCATGAGTATGTCCTAGCTCTAGGAGTAGAGAAGCAAATCCCTAAATTATACCTATATCCCTAGTTTTGTCAGTCTATAACTATAGGCCATTATCCAGGCGGATATTAGAGGCTTTTCTCTAGTGGGTTGTAAGAGGAATAGACAGTGGGATCAAAGAAAGGCCTATAGTCGAGGTGATTTGGAATTTTTTTAGGAAATTCGCCACTAGAATAAATGGAAAAAGAAACTTTAAAAATTCTCACTAATCGTGGCTACAGTCACTTGGACTACACTCAATAAGGTCGATACTAGCATCCTTTCAAGAAGTATAGTGTTAATAGTAGATAGTATAGTTATCGTAGGAGAGATAATTATAGATTAAGATTACTCTCTTCTCTTAACCAAGTAAATGAATAAAGATAGCGGTATATCCCTAAAGGACTGGACTATCTTAATAACTCAATTATAGTGTCGAGACCACTATAAGTACCGTACGTAGGACCCCTACCGATTGGGCTAAAGTTTAACTAAGTATCGTAATGCTCCTTTGGACATATCTTATAGTAAAATTCGTGTGCCTATGGTGACTATTCCCATTTATATGATGAATAATTAGAAATAGGCATTTATAAGCTATAGTATTCTATTATCCGAATCTTTAAGCGTTATAACCGGCCCTTTCTTGGGAGCAACGAAGAAACTATCATCTAAGGAATCTAAACCATGCTGAATATATTTATAATCAATGTCTCGAGGGCAGATATATCAACCAGTCTCACTTGCAATGTAGTACCTCCTTAGAGGGAGGACACAATATGTAGGACGAAAGAGATAATCAGTTAGAACCCTAACCGAATATACATTGGACTAAAAGAGCTCGTTAAAATAGTCTCAGTTAGGCTTGATATTCTTTATTTTAGGATACCGCTTGCGAAACTATCGCTGATACTTCAGCTCCATATCATCAATCTGGTTATGCGCTACTATCGATTGGTCATCAAGCCAGATAAACCATAGTTGACGGAGTGTTTCCTCATCAAAATATTCCACAAGACGAGCCCATAGCTTAGTGAATTGGAGTTGATGTTTGAGGCCAATACTTTGGCTGGTGCAATTTCTTCTTTATAAAATTTCCTAGTACATAGTAGTAGTCCTGGCTCGTACTCCTTAACACTCTAAAAACTGAGAGACATGCCTAGGTATTGAAGAGACATGAGTATATGCATATCGTTTAGTCAAGGTACTGCCGTTTGCTTAGTAACGACAGCGTACGTTATGAATAGACGGATTTAGGGGATTCAGGCGAAATATTGAAGAGTGGGGCGGCAAGAGGGACTCTCCACGAATCAAATAAATAGAAATAAAAAGTAAAAACGTACAATAGCATAAGTATGGCCATGGTCATCTAGCGCCCACGGTTCTGTGTCGTGGGCGGCTTGTCGCTCTAGCACTCCTTTTTGAGGAACCCGAGTACCCGTTACTCGTTACTGAAACCTGTTACATACAAAAATAACAGAAATGTTGGGACGCATTTGGGCTAATCCCATGTCACTGTAATGAACAACCCCACTTCTTCTCGACATCTTCCTATTCCAGCCGACTATTCCTAGCTAATAGCTGTTCCGAGATTCTTCCGGACATATGTCTTCAATCGATGAGATTCTGATCGGATCCTCTTCCAGCAGCACTCTTATCTCATTTCTCATAATCCTTGGCCGTAGCTAGGATAAAGAAACCTTCCACCCTTATGTCTCGTAACCATCAAGGATGACTCCCAACTCAAGAATTTGAGTAATTTCTATTACGCTATGAGGTCTGGGTGTTGATAGAAATGAAGCCATGTTGGTCCACCACTGCTCTGTTATGTAACTCGCAAGTTGCAAGCCATGCACATTCGATTCTTCAAGAAATTGTGTCAATAGTCCCTCGAGATCCAATATCAAGGGTTTCTCTTCATCTTGGATCTCTTTTATTTCATCTGGGTCGATATTTCTGTACTCATGGAAGCAAGTACGAGTGATATCCAAGGTTTTGAATGTGATGAAGCGAAGTATGCCAGCACTCAAATGGCTCCTAAAGCGTTCATCAGGCTCGAGTTCGAATTGTGAGTCAAAGAGAATAGCTCTTAATAATTCAGAAAAGAGATGAATAAGCTTGGATAAAGTTTCATGATCAGTTCGTGTGGGCAAAAGTCCGCTCAAAAGGGTCGTCAGTGGAGAGCATCCGATCAGAGAACAGGCACATTCGCAATCATCTCGAGTATTGTCGGAAAGAGTTATTCTCAATAAGGCCTTTGAAGGTTCACTTAGAGAATGAATCTTCGAAGAAGGGTGTTCCTCTTCTTTCATCCCATATAAAATTGATCCAACGCTATTTCATATGTCATGCAAGGTCGATCCGGATGATTTTTGGTGACAGACATCAGCACCTTTGCTGATCAACCAGTGAATCTTTTGCAGGAAGACTTCCAAATCACAGGGTGGTGTGTTTTCCCAAGCCTTTGTCAGACATGTCTCATTGTCATCATCGATTTCATTCACGTCTCGAAAGCCAGCACTCCATAACTGGTCCGCCAAATCAAGATTGACACCAACACAGTCAAAGACTGACCATCTATAATGCTCTAGGAGCCCTTTCAAATCCACAGAAGTCACCACAAGTAGTGTATATGCTTCATAAGCATGGACATTTAGTAGGCTTTGGGATTCGATGCGTAATTTATCTTGGACACTTCTCGGTAAGTGTGTCTCACTTAGTGTCTGGAGCCGCTTTCTGCGATCAATGAATTCGCCAACAATCAGGTCAACGATAGCCTGGTTGGGATGAAAACTGGCGATTACAAGCTCTTCATTTCCAATGAAGCACCTATTATCATTCACCAATATCTTGACGCTCTCCTCGCAGTTCGCTTCGCATGCCGCTTCAAGGGCGCCTTCGGTTGGTGCATGACCAGATTGAAGAATCAGGGCTAAACCATCACCCCAACGAGTATACGTCTTGATCCACCGATGGAAATCGATCCCTCTTCTCAATTGTGTGGTTAAAAGTTTGCTGGATTTGTACACAAGAGGCTGTAGCTCTTCTGGGACATCAATATCTTGATTTAAGTCAGCATCGCATTGATTCAGGCTACTCTTTGAGGTGTAATTGCCCTGGAGCCCTTTCTCATCGGCAATTCTCCAAATAAGGCGGAAGCTAAAGTCTTCGAACAAATCATCATGCCTACGTCTATCTATTCTATACGCATGGTAGCTAGGGTTGAGTACGTTTTCTCGGTGCCTCCAATTAAGGGCTTCGCGGGCCATATATCCTCCAGCTTTCAGTAGGTCTGAACAGATATCAATCGTTATCTGCTGCTTTTCCAGATCGCTGCCTTCATGACCAAAAACATCGATCATGGTGTCAGCAGGAGTCTGACCGCGGTTATTCGCACGCTCTGGAGAGAGGCCCGCCTGTAAGAGATTTTGGATGAATGAACGCCAGGTAAGCCGTGAATGTGTATCCCAGCGAGAACTGTGATGTTGCCAACCAGTGACTACCTGTAGTTACAGTTAATAAAAGACATTCAAGTAAAAGGTCGAGACATCCCAACACCGGAGTATTTCTACAGATAGAAGCGTAGGGCATCTGTGGCTAATTCATACTCACATGTAGAATAGTATCGCCGGTTCCAAGAGAATCCGACTTTGATGCTTTGCCTTCACGAAAGGCTTGAAATAGAGCCTTCTGGGTATTCTGGATCACAGTGGGGACATCTTTCGACTTAAAACTTTTCTCTGCATCATAAAGGGTATTGAATATCTTGGGAATTTATTGGCACAATGGCACGGAATTCAAGTTTAGGGCTAATGGAGAAGCCCCCTGCTCCGATTGTGCTTGAAAAGGATGTCTCAAGGGAGATTCGCAGAGCCCATCTGCAGAATATTCGGCGATATAGCAAAGTTGTGATGGTTTTGCTTTCTGTGTGAAGCTCATATCCGTTAGTACAATCTGAACCAGCATTGCGCGCTTTCCTGGAGTATATCGTGCCACATGAGCATTTGTTCGGCGCCGATTCCGCTGAGAAATAATGGTGGTCCCCTGGTCATGCGACTCTTCATCCAAAATTCGTTGGCACTCCAACGCCGATTGGAGTAGGCCTGGTGTGAGAGCTGGCCGGGCTTTATTGCGGAAGTTGTCACTTTCCTAAGTTGAAGTAAAATCGTAAGTCGCAGCTCAATGATGGTATTCTTCGAGTTCTGAACCATGGGGAATAGCGATACCATCTGCTTAAGATAACCTTCAAGTATTTCTAGTCTGTTCTCAATACTAATACCGCGCTGATCAAACCTTTGAGCCACGAGTAACATCTGACTGGTATTGACGGCGCTCGATGCTGAGTACGTGAGGACCATGTCCGTTTGTTTCTGAGAGATAGCTAGCATAGCCCTTAAAATCTTCGATTAGCGATAAAACACCATCATTCTTTTTAGTTTAGACTCACATATTCAGTATTTGTAGTGAGGTATTGAGATGACCTTGCAGCCAGCTCGCCATTTCCAAAAGTGCCACCAGCGTATCGCGTTTGAAAGGATACAATATCCTACTGATCTAGATTTTGGACTCTAAAAAGCTCGTTCTTGTGCTTTTGCACTTTTCTAGCATCTTGCTTAATCTTTTTAGTCCTTCCTGGCAACTAAAGATGGAGTCGAGCGCAACTGTTGCTGATTGAACCGTCAAAGGGGAAGAAAAAAGCTCCGCGTTACCGAGAACATTTTTTAACGCTTTCAACATGCTGTTAAAACTTGATATACGGTTTGAGACGTCGTAAATTTGTTCATCATACGCTTTGAATGGCCCGTAGTAAGCCAGTAGGCCCTGGCAGACTGTGAGGCCAAGCGAGATAACACCCACCGCGCTCCCAGCCACAGAAAATAGATTGCCCATTTAGAATAAGAATTAGTGGGTTCAAAGGAATTTCACAGATAAATGAAGATCAAGGATTTAGAGACTAACATAGGGTCTATGTTGATATTTATGGGGTAAAGAGCAGCCGGCGTTAGGTGGAAGCCCAAGGGGCCAGTGCAACGCTCGCGCTATATTAGTGGCGCTTATAAACACAGCCCGACCAAAGTCACGCTTATCCCTTTTTTCACCTCATGACAGATGCTAATTTCAAGTCGCAAGTCGCAAGTCGATGGTCTAATGCGAAAAATATTACTAGGAGTTTGTAAAGGCCTTCTGGCTTTTACAGATCATGAGCAGTGCCAGAATTGAAACCTTCATTTGGATGTATAGGAAATATTAAAGTAGCGCAGGGCCAGGATGGCGGTAAGGTATTTTTTCATATCCTGTATCGGCGAATGGTGTCCTTATGTAACCCTCCTCTTTTTCCTAAAATTATATTGCTAACATTTCCTCATAGGCAGCAGTAGTAGTGCAGGAAATGGTGGGGCAAAATCAGTTTCAGGTCCAACGACGTGGATCCAATGAAAATCAAAACAGGGGAAGACAAAAATAAACACTAGACGGGATTCACAGGCAGCCAACAGATTCTAGGCTATATATGATTACTGGCAAGTTTTTCAGGAGGATAAAAAAAAAGACAGTAGGTAACTAAGAGTAATGTTCTCTGCACAATCTACCGCAGCCAGCAATGTGCAGATTATCGGCCATTTATATGAGGACCATGGAATCAGAGTGACCGACAGGAATTTCCACTATATTCTTACAAGAACTGCGCCATAGGGCAAATATCCCCGGGCAAAAACTACTTTTAGTGGCTGAGAGGAAAGAAAGGAGAGGGATGCAGATGTTCCCTTTAAATAAGATGTGTCAGTATATAGGGGGAGGGCAGGCAATCGTTTCCTTTAGTCTCTGCGGCGTAGATGGCAGGAACCGCTGCTATTTGATATGGTAAATAGTGAGACGTTTAGCCTAAATACAGCGATACTATCTAATTCGTATATCCCGCATGTCGCCTCGGTAAGGAACCAGGGTAAATAAACTGTATTTTTAAAAAGAAAGCACATCCACATTCTATATCAGCTTCCATACGTTCAATCGCGTTGTTTCATACTTAGGTATTTGTTAAGAGGTTACAGAACTATTCGCTAGGCGTGCGCGCTCAATTACACTAACATCACAGGGCAAATGGGGGCTAACTTTGAAGGCCAGTCGCCACCCATTCATAAGCTATACCCATTCATAAGCTATATACGGTAACGGCTATGAAAGTGATCGTTCATCCGCCGATTTAATTGGTGCACGTGAAGCAAAATGTAGTTCATCTTCTAAACACCCAGTAACCCCGCAGATTTCAAAGCGTTGGTGTGCCACAAGCCAGATGAGCTCTGCGGTCTGGACCCCACGCAGATGATTCGATTCGGACCATAGCTGAAGGCGGTGTTAACTCACGGTCCTATCGGGCCCAGACTGATTCCTTTACAGGATATCTTAGGCGGGTTGGCATCCTAGGCAACTGGTATCATAAGGCGGATGGAGGATGAGAGAGGCGCCACGTCAGCACTTCAAGGGTATTCAGGGCGTTCGGGTGAAGAATAGAGGGGCTTCAGGACGTTCAGGTGAAGGGGCTTGAAGCAGGTGAAGAGTAAAGTGGCAAGGACACTTGTCCCATCGAATGACAAAAAACAAACATACAACAGTGAGGATTCGCTGGTGGTCACCCACCCAACTACTAACTCACCGGCGTGTGGCTTAAGTACGGCTGAGCGGACGGGAAGCCCTGTTTTCCACACCCTATGGTCGTATGTATTAATTTAGAAGTTGAAAAAGCTTATAAATCCATCAGGTAGGTACATCTAGTGAGTTAGTACACATACTTGGTCAAAAGTATCTTCCCACCCCACTTTTCGGCTACCCTCATCAAATATATAGGAGAACCCAGGAAAGTACAATATGTATCTACAGTGGTCGTAGAGGCACTGCCCGCAGGCTTGTAAGACCACATACTTCGTGCCATTAGACGGAGAGACCCCAAATCTAGTTTCAACCTAACCTGGACCGCGTCAAAGATCCAATCAGTGCCCTCAATAAATCCATTATTGGACGTGAGACTGAAATGCTAAGTAGAGAAGAAAGAAGAAGAGGGAAAGTGGGAGGAGCCAGGTAATCCTGGCTTAAGTCGATGGGGAATCGGGGTGATGAGTGACCCAAAAGGGAAGGCATGGTCTCCCAAGGTAAACGTTCTTATTTCCAGAGCAACCTTAGAAATGGCTATACTGACAGTCAGCAGAGGAGCCTCGATGTCTTCCCGGGCCCGGTAAGCACAGGAAGTTAGGTGCATTCAAATCTTTAGTTAACTCCTTGTCTCGATTCACATTCACGGAGATACCCCAGAGTGAAGGAATTCAAGAGCTGACATCAATGTAACGTAAAATTTTACTCACCATGTCTTCCAAAATTCCCCAGGAGTATCATCGGATGCTATCGAGACTACCGTTATACCGCAATGACACGGAGGAGGCCGCTACCTTCCGATCCATACAGAACCTTGCCCAATCTCAAACAACCCAGAGAAGAAAGTAAAAGATGAAAAAGGTATCATTTGAATCTATAAACCCCAACCCGTAACCAAACCAAGCCTTACTCTGCATCCAAAAGTGCAACAGGAACCTGATCATCGACCTGAATCCCGCCTCTCTTCTTCTCATTACTATCCCAGAACGGCAACTTCCACCCGCCCTCATTCTCAGGTGTTGCCAGCCAAAGACGCATAAGATGGCGGCGTGGGGCAGGTGGCGCATGATCTGTGTATGCAGTTCGGGCATGCAGGACGTGTGCATTTGACAAGAACTGGATATCGCCGATATCGAGAACCATGTGCAGTGACAAGCGCACACATGTTTCTTCCAGTACGCGCAAGGCTTCTTGTTGTGCGTCTGACAGCGGGGGGATGATTCCTGCGTCGCTAAAGCGGCCGAGAGAGCGGACATAGTATGGATCCCATCTGGTATTATTGTTAGATACTGAAATAGAGATTATGGATTTAAGATGGGCGGAGATGGAGGGGCGGTGTGATGTGACTTACTTTGTGTAGACACGGCCTTCCTCGCCGCGCTCGAGGTACACCACGCTGGTGCGGATGTATTCTTCCTGTCCCTTGCTTGTCTCGCCCTTGCGGTCAAAGTACCAGATTGGCTCGGTGAGGGTCTTGAGGACGTCTGGGCGTTCTACGGCGAGGGTGTTGTAGACGTGGTGGGAGGAGACGATGTCTGATTCGCCGCCTTCAAGGGCCTTGGCAATGCAGAGAAGACCAACGATATCTGAGTCGTCGGCGTGGAAGTATTGGCTGGATTGGGAGGGTCAGCTGATTGCTCGTTTTGTGTGCGTGTGCATTCACTTGGCACTGAGACTGTCAAACTCACCGAGCATTAGTGCGATAGATGCGCACTTTGTCAATCTGGGTTGAGTCCTCGCCGAGATCCTTGACGTGGCCCAGGACGTGGCCGCGGCTGTTCTGGCTGACGAAGTAGCCGAGATATGTGCCGAGACCCATGTATGCTACGGCGGACTTGTGGTTGCCCCATTCCTCGACAGGGAAGCCCTTGAAGAGGATGAATCCCTTGCCGTCAATGAGATCTGCGCGCAAGTCGTGTAGGTAGGTCGCTAGTTTTGGGAGTTGGAAGTTGGTCTATTGAAGGTATGATTAGTTTCAGTTTCATAGTTTTGTAGATATGAATTCTTTTGATCTCTCACCTTTGAGATTCCGGTTAATGGAGTCTTGGATGAGAGGAACGCATCCGATGCTGAGCTCAGCTCATCGATCTGGTCCTGGGTGAAGACATGCGTCCACCTTTCTGGGTTCTCGCGGTAGTCCTCCGCCTTCCAGACTGTAGGGCCGGTGATTTGTTTAGGGAATTTCTCGAAGGGGATGATGTGGTCGTATAGTGGGGGATGCTGGCCGGTAGTTTTCAGTCCATCTGGGAACAGATCCCATGAGATGGGCCCCGTAAGGTTGTGAGGGGCAGTTGGGAGAGAGGATGTAGCAGCGGGAGCCATGATTAAGGAGAATGCGATGTACGATATAGCACCAAACGGAGGGCTGTTGGTTTTTATTTATATTCTGCATCAGTTCTATGTAAATGAGCAATGTAGTGGGCTTTATGGCGTGACGGGAGATAATTTTAGGAAGTCTTGTTGTATAGCGGAATGAGGACCGCTGAAGAAGTGAAGCTGATTGGGGGTTGAAGGGCCGAGATGGCGCAATTTGCGGGGTAGAATGTTGTGATGACAGTGGGGGAGCACGTATTTTGGCTTCAAAATATTTTTCAATGCATTGAGGAAAATAAAGAGCATGTTAAATGGAAATATTAGATTCCTGTGAAGTAATTGATGTTGGATCAACGTTGAACTAGGGGCCAGGTACCCGAGGATCCTATAGTATCTATGCACCCCATAGTTACTGAGTACCTAGTTAGTATATATTTAATATAAAACGTATACATCTACATCCAGCCAGTCACAGTCTCGGCCGATAAACTAAGGTTATCCTGTAGCACAACATATTCTGACCACGAGCGATCACCGGCAGCCGTGCATGAACCGGCTGGTCGGGTTACGTGGATCATCGGGTTGCCTGGATCCAAAAGAAGAAAGGCTTCAGGAAGATCTCAGATATCAGCCCATACATGTAAGCAATCTATCGGGCGAGAAGTCGAAGGTCCCTTACCCTTTATGTTAAATATGGGCTGCTCTTAGGGCTTGGGGAAGCACATGGTTAAGAGCTGTCCACAGGTCGCTTTATCAGCCACCCGGCTCTCTTCTGTGATAATTCGCGTTATATTCTTGGATATATCTCAAAATGCCTCCCTTCTTACACAAGCACCTTCGAATATTGCATAGAGGTTGTCATTGGTCTCATGCGCGTTGACTTTACCTCTTAATCATTCTTTGGATGCACTATTCCAACCTCTTTCTTTCTTTCCTTTTACTGTCCCTTCAATCTATATATTTTATGACTTTAATTTCTTTTGATGTCGTTCCTGATGCTATTCTTCGTGAGATCTTCTGCAGACATGGATTCGATTTCCTCTTTGGGATGCCCCACCAGATTACTCAAATCCTTATCGGGCGTGTGGATGCGAACGCCCTTTGAGCGCGAAGTTTTTCGTCTTTTATATTTGTAGACTCACGTATCATATTCTCTCATTTGGCATCTTGCATTCATTTGAATAGAAGATTTCCAAGTCTATGGCCCAACACAAGATCCACGTGGCCGTGCTAGACGCCGACATTCCCTGCCTCTCGGTATATAAAGCGCGAGGTCTATACAGCTCGCAATTCCGCGTCCTTCTGCAAGCAGCCGCCCAACGCCTGAATAAAACGCCCGAATCCCTCCAAAATGGACCTCTCGCCGTCGATGTAACGGCCTTTGATGCCGTAGGTGGGTCCTTGCCTCCGCTGGAAACCCTACGAACCAACCCCAAGTCCCCAGCCGAGCTTCACGCTGGCGGACCACTGAGTCCAATAGACGCGATCCTGATCACAGGCTCAGCATCCTCAGCATACGAAGACCAGCCCTGGATCCGCACAATGCAATCCTACATCCAAACAGTGCATACACACTATCCAGACGTAAAGCTCTTTGGCTCCTGTTTCGGGCACCAGATAATCGCTCAAGCCCTCCTCAGCACCAACGCAAGCCATCCACCGACATCAACTTTCCACGTTGCGCACTCCCCAACCGGCTATGAAATGGGAATCCAGCCCATCACCCTCAATGCCTCCTTCACCGCGCGCTTCCCGCCTCTTGCGCGCGCGACAGCTCGGAGTCCATTCCGCATACAGCTGATCCACGGTGATGCGGTGGTGCCAACACGTGAGGCTCAAGCTGCCGCGGGCGAAGCAGGCACCTCGCTGCCGGCACCGTGGTCTAGTATCGGGAGTAGTGAGCAGTGCGCTATCCAGGGTCTTTATAACCCCGGCCGGGTCCTGACGTACCAGGGTCACTTTGAGTTCGATACTTTTGTCAACGGGGAGCTTGCGCAAGAGTTTGGGCGCCGTGCAGGTTGGTCGGCGGCTGTTGTAGCAGAGTATCTGGAGCTGATTTATCGCTCGCGTGTTCCTGGGTTAGAGGACGATGATGATGCTAAGGCTGCCGCTGAGGCAGTTTTGTTGTTCTTTGCTGGGGAGGATGGGGACTTGACGGGCTGTTGTGGCGGTACTGGTATGATTACACCTCCGCTGGATTGATTGAGAGTTTTTTTTTTTTTTACGGTCGGGGTGAGATTGACGTGACTACATGTATGCTTGGATTATGCATGGGATTTGGCTGTTTCGACTGGAGAGCTGCGCTTTTCTATCAGTTATGGGCACTTTTTGTCCAATCCCGCTTCTGCATTTCTGCATTTCTGCAGCTGAGCGAGTTTGTTGAAGTTGAATCCCTTGAAAGGTAAGCCCCGCAGCAAGGGTTTCGGGTGATGGGACATGAACGGGATGTACGAGTGTACAAGTAGAGTTGGTCAGCCCTCACCCCTTCGGCAGTGGCAACACACCTCACCATGATGATGTTGGGCCCTGCATGGCTGAGGCGCAGTTGGTATGCTGCTCTGCAGGGATCAATGCGGTGTGAACAAGTATGTAAATAGGATTACGAGGTACAATAGCCATAGTCATGCATTAGATCCGAGAGATCGGATACAAGTATGGAGTGAGTATAATTATAGGCTGCATGAAAGCTAGCACCTTACATGAATTCCAAGGCAGAGAAGATACAAGCTGTCCAGAACAAGAAAGTCTCGACTCGCAAGCTCTCCACCATGTCATATTAAGTGGAGCGTGACATGCTTGACATTTGGTATACGGATACATGTAGATAGTGTACATTATTCTGATAACAAATTTATTAGGTATATTTTGTATCCAAATTAATATATTAGTATCAGATATTAGTATCAGATATTGGTACTCCGTACAGCATAAAACCTCGAACTTGAAATCTCAGACTTTCCTAGTGATCCCCCCTGCACGGCCACCCAGAACCGGGATGGCGTTGTGAATTGCACCAATGAGGATGGAGGTAATTGGTGACTCGGTGCCCAGGTGGAGATTAGGGGGCCAATCAGGCTGCTTTGGGATGCTCTTCATCGGCAGTTCGTTATACAGCGTATTAGGGGTATTTAGGTAATTAATGGTTTAGAAGGGTAAGCGGAGGAGATCGGAGCTAGGATTAATGTACTCGAGAAATGTGAATATGTATACAAGTATATCATCCAAGGCATAGAAAATCACACGCTTGACAGACACCCCCATTAGATATAAAAATTAGGAAATAAAATATTAAAACCGTGGAAACCTCGAATAATACGTAATATTACACTGTATCGTGGCGCTAGTTTGCCACCCGGAGCTTCCCTCCCTTCTGGAATGAAGCTCAGGAGCTGGGGGGAGCTTCAAGAGGGGCCGCTGATAGCGCCTTTATCGTGACCGTTTTTTTCCCTTCCTTTTTCCCGGTAACTCTGCGAGTGAGAGTTTTTTGTATAGACATATATGTATATATCTTTTTAATAGTCCGGGTAAAGACTATCATCTCAAATATTAGATAGAAGAATAGAAAAACGCACAGATGAAAATGGCTAGAGCTCGGTGTTCCACCGGGGTATCCGAAAAGCCGTGCTAATTCGGCTGTATTTGAATACCAATACCGTACAATTTTCTTTTTTTCTTCTCTTTTTTTTTTTTCTTTTTTCTTTTCTTCTCTTTCTCCCTTGTGTAATTTCAATCTTAATAGGGAACGTTCCAAGAATGGGGGTATTTTTACAAGGGAAGCTCAGAGCTGCACGCCCCTCTTTTTGGTTATCGATACTCGATAGGGACGATAGCCACGTATGCGAGGCTCAGTAACTAAATAGCTACGGACATAGAAAAGTTGTTCCTGACTAGAATTACTATTACTTGCACATTGGAATTCAGAGAAATACAGAAAATATCAATTAAAAAAAAAGAAGTACGGAGCAAAAAAATAGAATAAGGCGAACTGCGTAATTACCCGTAATACCCCAATGACTTTCACCCACAACTACGGGGGGGCCTCGAAGTACTCTGAATGTATGAGCCGCCCTCTTCCTTTTCCTTTTTTTTCCCTCTTGCCTTTTTCAATTCTTCCCACTTCTCTTTTACTTTAGAGCATGTTGAACTGCATTGCCTATTGTTCACATAAACCCTGTCTGTGCTTGGCTGATCTCTTTATTCGCCCCTCCTTTTTTTATCTCAACTCCCGGGATCTCGGATGACCATATGCACCATGCCTCCTCGAAGCTCACTGACCAGCTCTTTCTCGGTAACCGATGCCAATAATGAGGTGGTCTGTCCCTTGAAGAACAACGATGGTTCCAATTGTCGCAAAAGATGTCTAGGTGTGAGTATTTGCCCGAGCCCCACCTATCACCTTGGACAGCTTGCGAAAGCTATAATAACTCCCGTGCAACTCTTGAGTCCCAACTCGAACTAATCCGGTTGGTGCTCTAGGAAAAACGCTATCGCTCCATGCAGGAGCACATTCGACGTGCGCATCCCAATCATTACATCCCGAAGCTCCCGGCTACCGAGGAGAGCTTCCTGTTGATGGTGAACACCCCGCTCGAGCAACGAGTGCAGCTGTCACCCCCCGAGCCTGCTCAACCTCGGCGACCTCAAGGTCAGTTTTTGCTTTTTTTTTACTTGCTTTCTCGCCACAGGGATACTGACGGCTACCCACAGATGTGGCGCCGGAAAGGGACGTCTATGTCGCTGACGGCTCCCCGGCTACCCCTCGAGCTTTGGATGAACCCCACCCAGCTGCGGCCACTGCGGCGGTTGCTCTGGCACAACTGCACCACCATCGACTGGCCTCGGACTGGGATACAGACATGGTTTGTCGCTCCAGGCTGTTGTGGGCTTCGAAGCCCGAGTCTCTCCACGGTGGCACTGACCCGCATTTCCCCAGGACACCCATTCGGATACCGACTTAGGTCATCCTCGCATGCGTGGAGCTATTGAACTTCCCCCACTCCGCGACCATTTCAAGCAGGAATCTCTCCCGCCGTTCACCCCTCGTCCCCGCGAGCTTCTCCCGTCCATCCTCAACCACTCCCCGCCCGGTCGCTCATCCACATTACCGCCAATCCAGCGGAGAGATAAATTTTGCCGCCCGCGCAAATCTTCCATTACCCAGTCTGCCAGGAAGCCCAAGCAGGATCGTCCCAAGTCAAAGGAATTTGGGCGGCGACCAAGTCTCACTGACCGCAAGGCCCTTTCAGCAGAGCCGCAAACCGCGGCCTGGGCGCAAGGCAAGCGCTGGGAGGATTTGATTGAAGCCGCGACGTCGGCAACTGAAGTAGACGATGAGCAATACTCAGAGGTGAGTTTGAAGTCAATTTTGGACCTTTTTTTCGATGCTGATGCGCCAAACGCAGGCTGGCCGATCTCCAACGATTGCCCCACTACTTTCCAACGTGACGTCTGCTCCCTCTGGGGTGAAAAATCGGTCATCGCTACCACCCGCTTTCCAGTCTGCACCACTGCCTCCTATCTCTTCACATCGGCCCTTCCCACCGCATTCATATGCCGCCTCGCCTTTGCACAAATCATTAACCCCACCACCATACGAGAACAACCGCAACCGTGAGAGCGACCTGGAACCATTCCCATCTATTGAATCATCGCTCGATTCCATGTCTTCAGCCTCCGGCAGGAATTTTGCCTCCTCGGTTTCAGGAGTCGCGCCGTCCGTAAACTCCGATTCCAGCCCAGTTATGAATCTTATCCCGTCCATGTCCCAGCGCCAACAACACAGGTTCTCAAATCCTACTCCGGCGTCTTTCCGCAATAAAGAGGTTCAGGTGTTTTGCGCTAATTGCAAACGACCCTCGGCACTAAATGAGTGCTATGCTTGTACGGAGTGCATTTGTGGAGTCTGCCGCGACTGTGTGGGCATGTTCATTTCAAGTCCACCCGCTTCATTCCGAACTCCAGCGAATGGGCTCTTAAATAATGCCCCCTCACAAGGACCAACGAGTTACCCTGGTCCTCGCGGGTGTCCACGATGTCGAACGGTGGGAGGTAAATGGAAAGCCTTCCAAATCGACATCAAGTGAACGACTTCAATAAGACAGCCTACATTTCGGCTTTACGCATTTTACGACTGATGTTTGATACACGTTCATTCTTATATTGTTATTTATTCTTCATCCTTCGGTCGGCTTTTGGGGGTTTCTGATTTTTTTTTGTTTGTTTTTACTACGATCTGGCAGGATCCATCATCGAGACGATGTTGCGGGAGTTGCTTTTATCAGGCTAGGTCTTTTCGGTATAGGTTTCCGACAGCAAAACCTAGAGAAGCTGGTCTTCAACATTCAAAGGTCTACATTTTCGTTCTGCATTCTGGGGTTTAGGTGGACATATCTTTTGGTCATGAGGTATATGCTTTTGATGCTTTTTCAAGTTTTTCATGTGATGCGAACCTGTACTGCAATGATTCATTCTGCTGCGCTGTTTATAGAAGAGAGCTGCGGCCGTCACAACATCCAATGGATTTATATAACTGTAAATATCTACTCATCCCAGATGACACTACTGAGACCTTCCGCAGTCCCGACCTTCCCAGGCTCACCAACCTGTACAGTAGCAACCTCCTGGCCCAGATTTCCCGTCTTCGGATCCCGACGCACAATTGCAACCGTCGCTGAAGCCTGATTTCCAATCGCAACCAAATCCCCAGCCCGATTAATCACAAAAGTCCGCGGCACTTTCCCAAGCGCAGAAGATGAGTCCCGCAACTCAAGGGACCCATCCTCCGGCGACCGATCAAGCACAACCATCGAGTCGCTCGACGCGAACCCCTGATCGCTTCGAATCGAAACATAAAAATCATCTCCAATCCTACTAATCGCAGCCGGGGTCGCGCCCTCGGGCATAACACCCCCGGGATACGGAACCATCGTCTGGGTCTTCTCAAAGGACAAACACCCAGACCTCGGATACGAAACATCAAACACCATCATCGTACCTCCGATCTCGTTGGCAAGATACATCATCGTCTCGCCAACAGCCTCCGTCTTCTGCGAATGCGTCGACCCAAGCCCAGCTGATCGATCGCTGCCATCTGTCCAGAACACGCCGTGTCGCGGCCCGCTGCCGAAGGTGACGTTCACGCTCGGACACTCCGACAGCTTTCCCGACCGGTCATCCTCGATTGCGTACACGCGCAGCAGATCCGCGCCTAGATCCGGACTGACGATGAACGAGCCGGTCGGGTCAAGGAAGACCTCGTGTGGATGCGGCGAGTCCTGCTGGGCGACTTTTCCCGGCCTGGTCAAGTTGAAATGGAAGGCTTGCAGGGCTGGTTGGTTTTGTTTGATTGGTAGGGCGAAGGTTGAGATGGCCGAGCCTTCGCTATTGGATTGTTAGTACAGGTCCACATCATCACACCTATAACCAATGCAATGCACGACCAAAACCCTGGGAATGCAGGTAAGGAAGGAAAAAAAAACGTACTAATGCGCAATTGCAAGGAACTTCTTCCCCGCACCCGCCTCATAGATAACACTATTTACGCCACCACCGACAGCCTTCGCGACAGCGCCTTCACGCAGCGTGCCATCTGGGTTAACATGCAGGGCTGTCAGTGAGCCGTGCGTGGAAGGATCAGCAGTGCCGGTCTCATCGGAGCAATAGACAGTGCGTGTATGCGCGTCAAGGGTTAGCCAGCTTGGCATATCACCGCAGGTGTCAAGGGTTTGCGATATGGAGAGGTCATTGCTTTTCAGGGTCAGGGTATAGACATTGCCATTGTAGTGGGTTGCCCAGAGATGGACTGGGGGTTTGGAGGTAATGGCGGCTGTTGCTCCTAAGGCGGAGAGGACGGGGAGGAGGGTTTGAAGATGCATCTTTGGGGTAGGTGTTGCTACCTATTTGGTGTGGGATTGATGGTATATAGGTAAATGTAGGGGGGTGGGAAAGACGCGATCAACGTGTGAGATCGGCAGTTCTTGCCGTGCATGTCGTGGAATCGAGGGGTAGAGAAAGGGTGACATTGTGTTTAGGTTGTATTGCTTTAGTTTGTTTCAACTGTGCATAATATCGTGCATGAAGATGTAGTTAATTAGGGAGGTAAGCCTGGTGTAGTATACTCTTTCAAGCCACATCGTCATAAACAGCTTCGAAACCCACTTTGGCACGGTTACATAGATATGATACAACCTATACTATGTCTTGCTGTGCTAGCTTGGTTTCATCCCATGTTGCGTGGGGGTTGCTGAAACAGGGGCTAGACCAAAAGGAAATAGATTCTGCAGGCTGATTGTGTATGCAAAGGCACAAACGAAACGGCCTTGACGTAGTCTTGGGCTCAAGGATAAGCTTGACAAGGGGCTAAAGAAGGAATGCGCTTCGTTTACACCCATAAAGTCAGCAGGAAAGAGCCATTCTGGGAAGATGCAAGTGCTGAGGGTATACAAACCCCCCTCGCCCCCAACTTTCTTTTTTTTTCTCTTTCTCTCCCTCTAGATTGCCCATGTCCCTTACACGCAGATATATCCAGTTGTTGAGGTTCAGGTCCGCACCCAGATCAAATATTTAAATATTTCGTATATATTTCTCTAAACAAGAGTCAAACCTGTGTAACAAGCATCATTGCGCGCAAGCTCAGTCTTAACTCCATCCTCCAATGACACCGAGTATAAGCTACCACCCAGGTCAACCACATACACAATGTTATTCGCCTTATCCAACTTCAAGCCGATAGGCTCGTGGAAGTGACGCGCCAAAATAACCTTCTCCATATCCATCTCTTCACCCCCAACGTACGCACGATTCAGCGTGCAGCCGAATGGGTGCTCACCACGATCAGTCCAGTACAGCGTCTGGCTCTCGTTATCCAACTCAATATCAATAGGCTCAGGGAGGTTGTTCCACAGACGCCGGATATCAGTCCTATTCTCAGCAGTCTCACCGGCAGGAATATCCAACCCAGCGCAGAATATCTGACCCAGACCAGCCTTGGAAGGCCCCTTCTGTGTCCAATACAAGAGACCGCGTCCAGCATCGACAGCTACACCCACACACCAACTCGTCATCTGTTCCAGCAGACTAGAGCCAGGCACCACACGCCGCTGCACCAGGACAACGTGGTTACTACCGTCATAGTCACAGCGGTGCACGCTTGTGCCCTCACGGTCACAAAAGTAAATCTGCTTCCGTGATTCGACAACAGCGAGCTGCTTGGGCGTGTGTACCTGTCCGACGGGAACAAGACAGGTGACATCGCCGCCCTCCAAATCAGCCGACCAGACCGAGCCGTCACAGCCCGCCGTGCTACGGCCCATATTCGTCCAGAAAACGCGCTGCGTGGACAGTGATACGTCAATACCGTCGGGCAGGTTCTGGCCGACCACGACGGGGGTGAGCTTCTGGGTTGCGAGGTTGAGGCGCAGGATTTTGCCGTTCGAATGCACCTGTGAGACGTCCTTGGCGTTTCCACCGAGGCCGACGTCAAGAAGGTAGATATCTTTTGCGGCGCTATGTGGGTTTGCTGGGGTTGCTTCTGCGGACGAGGATTTCGCGAGCGGGGGGTAGAGGCCGCCCTTTTCACTTTTCTTGCCGAGGCGTCCTTGCTCAATATATTCCTTGCGCAGCCAGTCGACGGTTGGGGCGGAGGGGAGACCCTTCTCCTGGATGTAGTTGTCTTCGATGAAGGCGACGGTGTCAAGACCGATTTGGTCCATCAATTGGCAGGGTAGAGGGCCGTTTCTGAACATGTGTTCCCAGAGAAGGTCGATTTCGCTGGCGTCGCTGACGCCTTCGGAGAGGATGCACATGATTTCCCGCTTGATTGCTGCCCACAGGCGGTTGAAGACGAATCTACACGTTTTTTTGTGTCAGTCGGCTGTCCTATATATGGTTTGCCTCTGGAAGAATACATACCCGGTCGATTCGCGGCGAGCTGTCACTGGCAGCAGGCCACACTCACCCAAGACTGTCTCCAAGTAAGGGAAAATCTCGGTTTCGGTCTTGCCACTGGTCATCAGCTCGACCATGCGAATAGCTGGAGGCATAGCGAAGTGAATATTAAACACTTTCTGCTGACGCTTGGGAGTGACCTTAGCAAGCATCAAACTTGACTTGAAAGAGGAGCTGTTGGAGCCGATGTAACAATCCTCCGGAGCGTACTTATCCAAGTCCGCCAAAGTATCAATCTTCAACTGCAGCACCTCAGGCACAGCCTCGATAATCAACCAAGCATTGGAAACCGCAGGCTCGAGCTCAGTGAATGTCTTACAGATACCGTACGGTGCGGAAGTAGACGACTCGAGGCCAATTTGGCAAATGGAGGTCTCGACTTTGTGGTCGCCAGCATTTTTCTCTTCTTCCCGTGCCTTGTGAATGCGCGGCATTAACGAGAACTCGGCTTTGTGGTGATCGATGAACTCCGCCGCGTCGCGGAGAGCCACCGGCGAGGGATCCCGTATGTGGACATGGTAGCCAGCAGCGATGAAGACACAGCCAATGCGCCGGCCGAGGACACCGGCACCGATAACTGCAACGGGGCGGTCTGTTCTGGGCGTAACACCCATATTGGGGATATGTAGGTAGGAGTAGAAAGGGAGGTGGCGTTGTAGATGTTGGTATATAAAAAGTATGTAGATATGACGTGAAGAGCGGGAAAAGCGTTGGCTTTAGTTAGGACAAAATTACAAGGGCGACAGTGGAGTAGATGCTTCCTTATATAAACCCTTTGGATCCAGGATCCGACTTCACAATGATATTCATCTATCCATCAGGAGGCTTTCTATGCACTTGGGTCGCAATATACCACCCTAAGGCTATTGGACATGTTAGGGCTCCGCCACCGGAACCCGGCATTATGGGTATGAATTCTTAGAAACAGAAAGACACGGATATCACGGATGTAGTGTTGCGTTGACGGGGCCAATAAGCATCCAGAGGTGAGGTAGATTTAGGATCTACCTACATCAGAATGAGTTCGGGTGGGGGAATGCTTTTCGGCTCGGAGTCGCAACGGAATCGTAACGGAAATTGTTCGGAGGAACTTGCGGAACGTCTATTGTAAACAAGCTTTGAGCCCAAATATTCTTCAGACTCTGCTTGTTTGGGCAAAGGCCCGGGAACTGCTGCCGTTCAGCCCGGTGTTAACGATTCAGCTCCACTTGATATTGACTATCATTGATGCAAGATTGGTCTATTCCGTTGATTGTTCTAGAAGCACGGAGAGATGAAACTCGGAGGGCTGAAGACGACGTCATTTTTCAAATACCAACCTGAGGCATCAAACATAACATAGTTACGTCGCAATATATTGAGGTTTGATGTGGAAATGTGGGTGCTTCTACTAAGGCATAATAACAATATCTAGACCCCTAAGTACACCAAATGTATACGAAAGATTTGAGAGCTAGAGATTATCAAAAAGAAATAGTGGAAATGCAACTAGTTGCTAATATCCTATCTCTATATCTATATCAAATTCATGAAACTTTTATACAATTCAGACTCTATCCACTGATAATATCACAACGTATGTCCTTAGAACAGGAAGACCTGGTCCGTAGCCTTAGAAACAGCACTAGGATCCTTCCACCCCAGACCAGCGAGAGGCTTCTTCATCGCATTAATCATAGGCGGCGGGCCGCACAGCAGCATCTTATTGTCCTCATCGGCAGGCGCCAAGTATGTCTGGATCAGACCCTGCGAGACAAAGCCATGGTGACCAGTCCAATTCTCACCAGCCTGTGAAAGCACATATTGTACAGAGAACTTGTGCGGGTTCTCACGAGCAAAGTCATCCAGCTCCTTGCGCAGCAAAATGTCCTCTTCGGTGTTATTCGCGTACAGCAAGCTCATCTTGGTAGTATCGGCTTTGTCGTCGCAGATTGCCCGGATGAGCTGGTACATGGGTGTGATACCGGTACCACCTGCGATCATACCGATGTGGTTCGCGTAGGAAGTGGTATATTGCATTGCGCCCTTGGGGCCGCGGATCTCGATAGTGTCGCCGATGTCCATTTGCTCGAGGTGCTTGGTCATCTGGCCTTGGGGGTATACCTTAACCAAGAGCTCGATGCGACCCAGATCGGTGTTGTTGGAGACGGGTGTGTAAGAACGGGAGACGACCTTTTCGTTGATGGTGGCGCGTAGGGCAATGTGCTGGCCTGTGGGGAGACCGAGGATATCATTTTTGTTGGGGAGGCCGAAGGTGAATCGGTAGACGTTGGGGGAGACGACTTCTTTGTGAGTGAGAGGGAAGCTCTTAAACTGACGCGGGTCGAGCGGGCTTGTGGAGAGCGCCTTGGTGGGTGCCTTCTTGGCGGTTGATGAGACTTTCTTGCGGAAGATGAGTCTGTCAGAGCGAGATGTGCGGTGAGGCAAGTGATGGGTAAACTCTTGCTGGACGTCTAGCTTGGATGAAATCCACATTGTCGCTCCCAAGGTGATGGACAGCTGGGCGATACTGGCGATGCCGAATCCAGACCAGAATTGGCCAGAGGAGCTGGGGCGGTTGGACAAAATAGTTGAGGTGCTCTCCGATAGCTTCTTGAAGATCGGGCCAAATTGACTCCATCCGTTGCTGTAGCCGGCGAAAGCTACACCCCCCAAAGCGCCAGTCATGCCAAGTTTGAACAATGAGAGGGCCAACGAACGAGTCCGATCGGGCGATGACTTGACAGATACGACAGCGGTTTGCGCAACTTGCTCAAAGGTTGGACGGTAGACTTCGATTGATTCGGCGTGTTCCTATATCAAGTCAGATTATTGTCATCTCATGTTAGGGCTTGGAAAACATACCTCTGATGGGAGGTCGCCAACATAATATTGCACTAACTCTTCACGAGCCTCGTCAGAGTGACCAGTCTCTTCGAATGCCTCCGTAGCATCTGTGCCAGCGACCTCAATCAAGATGGCACTGCCACCAGGGTGGTCTTCGAGGTATTTGGTGACATCGTAGACTTTGTTGTGCAGAATGATCCAAACATCATCTGGCTTGTTATGCCGTTGAACTTCTTCAAGGGTGTACATTTTGTGAGCTAAATGAATCTCTTAACTTTTGAAATCCACCAAGCATTTATTTAAATATAAAATATGTCAATCCCTATATTCAATATTCTCGTGCGAAGTTCGCCCGAAGGTCGGAAGTCGGAACTACATGCCGATCCTCATACACTAATGAAGACAATGTCCAATGCTCCACTGGATAATTCAGATATTGCCATAAGAGCGAGAAGATATTTAAGAACAGTGGTGATCAAATGGTTCTTCTAAAATATTAACCAAAATTTATCATGTCTGTCGCACTAGCACCTAATATCGTTCCTGTGTTTTACTTGATCGGAGATGAAGTATCAACAGCACAGCCAGTAACCATCGATTCCAAATGGAAGATCGAAGATGTCAAGCGCGCTGTAGGAGCTGTATTTCATGTTGCTGCACCACTTGGTATGTGTTCCCAGCCACTAACATACATACATCACCTGTGCTAACATAATCAGGCTTGACCTTCCACGGAGAAAATGAACAGGAATTCTTGTCAGTAGAGGAAATTCTTGGCGCAACCTCATCACAGACTGCACCTATCGGTCTCCGTGTTGATGGACAATCGGTCCAGAGCCCGCAAGGCCCCGAGGGCCTCCCACTCGTGGGCAGCTTCTATGAGATCTTCCCCGACCACCTGGGCAATCACTACCGACTCTTCCGCAAATATGGCCATGTTATCAAGACCACCAACATGGGCAAGACAACATACTTGACTGATAGTCCTGAAGTGGCAGCTGTCGCCCTGACCGAATCGGTCTACATGACCAAGAAGATTAACGAGAGCCACCCTCTCTGGGGTGTTAAGGACAACACAGCAATCTTTATCGGAGATACCGAGACTGAGAACTGGCGCTTGGCTCATAAGTTCTTGCCATCAGCGATGGGTCCCAAGGCAGTACGCCACTATACCCCATTGATGCAGGAGTGTGTGCGCAAGTCCTTCGCAGTCTTCGATGAACTCGATGCTCGCGGCAAGTCCTGGAATGTCTACCAGTACATGGTGAAGCTAGCATCGCAAACCATCGGAAAATTTTCTCTGGGTACCGACTTCGAACACTTCACCGATGTTGATGCCCCTTTGCATCCGATCGTCACCAACATTGCCAGTCTGTTGTCTCTCAATAAGAAGATCACCTCCCGAGGTGAATGGTACCGCCACCTCCCCTTCGGTGATCCTGCCCGTCTCAAGTTTGTCCAGCGTACAATCTATTCCCTTCTACAAGAGAAGATCGACCTAGTCAAGGGTTCTGACATCGATGGAATGCCTATGAATCAAGCCGCAGTCGAAGCCTCTTGCGTAGTCGACTACCTACTCAACACCGTCGACGAATCCGGCCAAAAGTTCCCCGAAGGTCTGATTGTCGCAAACATGCTCATTGTCACCGGTGCTGGCTTCACAACCACCTCTGCATTGATGTCATGGCTCCTTTACTGCCTCGTCACCTACGAAGGCACCCAAGACCGCCTCTACGAGGAGCTGTGTGAGCGTGGCGTTGCCAACACCGACAAGCCTGTCGACTGGACACCCGAGTTTGCCCACAGTCTTGCATTCCTCGACTGTTTCGTCAAGGAGACTCAGCGCCTGCACAACGCCTCCTTCCAGCCTGGCCGCACGACGAAAACCGATGTTGTCCTGCCCGGTGGATACCGTCTACCTCCTGACAGTGTCATCGTCCCCAACCTATATTCCATCCACACAAACCCAGAAGTCTGGCGCGATCCTTTCCGCTTCGATCCTGATCGCTGGACTGGCGAAGAGACAAAGAACAAGCATCGTTGCGCTTATATTCCTTTCGCTACGGGTCCCCGTGGCTGTATTGGATTCAACTTTGCGCTGCTTGAGGTTAAGATTTTGCTGTCGGAACTTGTCTCGCGCTATGAATTCACCCGTGAGGGACTTGAGGCTGTCGAGTATGATCCTGAATTCCAGTTGATTCGGCCGTTGAACTTCTATGTTCGCGCTAAGAAAAGAAACGCTACTGCTTAGAGTGTTGGAGCACTATTATTTAGATTGGTTTGGCGTTGATATGGATTGATCTTTGTTCATTAGACTCATAGATGGCAGACAATGCTATGTACAAAAGAATTTACACCTGATATTTCCTAACTTCTTAACAAACGGTCTCTGAAGAGGAAAGCTCAGAACTAGGGATCATGATATGTCCATTTGCAACCATCACGCCAGTTCCGGAAATCGTGATGCTAACCGAATCTTCCGTATTCGGCTCAATGCTCAAATGCATCACGCATTTCCTCCCAGTCTGTACACCCTGTACAACCTCAATTCCAGATACTCCAGTCTCCATCGAAGTTAGGATATTGTTCGCCCACAAGTAAGCAGCCAAAGGTCCAGCGGCCGAGCCCGTAGCCGGGTCTTCCATTGACATTCCCGGACTGAAAAATCGGGCCTCAAATCTCGGAATCTTTGGCTCGAACTCATTTGCCGCTGATGCGAAAACATATATGCCGCTATTATGGCTTTCAGTACTAGCAAGCTCCTTTGAAATCCCCTCTTTGTTGGAAAAGCTGACACTTTTCAGGACATCAATGCTTCGAACTGGAACCAAGAGATGACGAGCAGGTGAAGTGGTAACAACCATTGCCCGGTCGAGTACAACATTCAAGTATCTTAGTCCAATATCACAGACGTCGATCCCAAGAGATGTCGCAAGGGAACCGTGGTTGGTATGTTGATTCAAGAACTGTGGTTGTCCCTGGCGCATCGAGACAACAAGATCTCCTAGCTTTGATTGCGATACATCCACCGGTAGAACGTCATTGCCTAGTTGTTGGAAGTAAGTACGACCGAGTTCCGTGTCTTGCGCGATGTCCCCCAAAAGCCCAGAAGCTGCAATCCACCACCAGGCACCGAGCGAGTTGTGACCAGCTCCGAAAACTTCTACTCCGTTGGGGAGAAATGATCGCAGGCCCCAGGTCGCTTTTGAGTTTGTTGGGGGACATATGAAGGTTGTTTCCGATAGATTGAATTGTCTTGCTAGTAGTTTCATCTGGGTGGGGGTGAGAGTGGTGGATGTGGTGTCTACCACTGCGAGGGGATTGCCTTGGTAGGCAATGGATGAGAAGACGTCGATTATATAGTAGCGGAGTTGAGACATTGTGGAAGTTGCGCTCAGGAAATAGGCTATAGTGTGAGAGTGAAATGGATGATAATTTATACACAAAATATGGAGAAATAGGTCCAAGTCCATTTAACAATTCAGCTAATGATTCTGATCTATTATAAATCGATCAAATTAGAAATCTCCCTCGTATTTCTCCTCGTATTTCTCCTCGTATTCGTCACATTCTTCCATCTTGGCCACCTTGTATGCAATGATATCCCATATTCACTAACCATCACTAGTTTCCCGCAAAGCCTTCAAAGCCCGCGAATATGGACCAAAGTACCTTACGTTAGTATCCGTATCCTCCCACACAGACTGTTGCTCCTCGCGCTCCAAAACAACAATCAACCGCTTAACAAGCACCTCAGCACGCGAACGCTGCGGACTAGAAGAAACTAAACTCTGAAGCGTGAGAGCACAACTAACAGCATTATGAACAAATGCCCAGGAGCGGCACACGGTCGCCGCAAGACGGTGCATATCCAAAAAGCTCTCAACAGCTTGAGCAGCGCAGTCAATACATTCCATCTTGATTGAATCAACATCCACAGCTGGACTATGAACTTCACTGGATGAAGACTCCAGAATCAGCCGACACATCCGACAGACTGCGTAGCAGATGTGGATATTCAGGGCTAGACGCTCGAGATGATCTTGCAGGCTGCGACAGTGGGATTTGTCACGAAGGAATGGGGCGGCGTCTTCGAATATAGCTGCCATCCGGCTTTTGAAGGATAGTATTTCGGTGACGGTTTCAGTGTGGTCTTGTCGTGCGCGCTCGAGGAGGACTTGGCATATGGCGCAGACGCATTCTGCGAAGGAAAGTCCAGGACTTGTGTCTTGGTCATGAGGGATGCTGCTGCTTGGCTTGTTTATGTTGGGTGGGCGGTCGTAGGTGAAGGAAAGAAAGGTATCTTGCCATAACAACATCCACCTAGAGTTTAGGTTAATGAGAGTTATTGTATCAAGTTTGTTAGAAGTTGAGCACGTACCATAGACGTTTTCGCTGAAATTGTTCCAGGGTGGAACTTTGTGTGTCTGAGGCCGCCTCTTCGTGCAGTCCAATACTCTGTGCAAGACGTATCGTTGATCCTATAACTAGTCAGTGCTGTTACCTGGTTATAACTAAGACGGGGTACATACCCATCAAAATCCAGGCACTATTAGTATCGAGATTGTTCCGCAGGCAGTTTCCAATCAACGCCTTGGCCTGGATCTGGTTCATGTTGGTGTTGTTGAAGAAGTTTGAGGCTCGGAGGCATTGGAAAGATGAGCAGACTGGTACAATTAGATCCAGATATGGAAGTATGTGGGTTCGGAGTAGACTTACTGAACACCTTACAGCGTAGATCCCGCTCCTTGATGGGGTCATTCGAGAACTGCACTCCACAGGCAAGCACAGCAAAGAGCAGTGCAAGCCACGAGGAATCCACGTCATCTAATCTCATGGTCTCGTTTTCCAGCAGCATTCCTGTGCGCTTGTTCATGAATGCAAATAGCGAGATATTGAATTGCTCGTAAGTTACCAGCGCTGGGTAGAACGGGTGGACATTGGTTTGATAGATTTGCCAATACCTGCGACCATTCAATCAGTACAATAATAGAAGCAATAGTTTCAACATCCATGTGATCATGCCAATGAGAATCATTCATTAAGCAGCCGTGATACATACCGGATAATATCCGACTCGTCAGGTAAAGTCTCGCATATCTCTCCAGCGCCGGGCTCTTGCTTCCACAGATTCGTAAACGGATACGTTCGGGGCGCAAGCTGGTCGGAGAGCATTACATCGTTAAACATAGGGTCACTCCCAGCCTGTCGGCATCCCAGAGCGACAGGCGGATCGGAATGGCTGCCCAGGAAGATGGTAGCGCCGGTAGCATCTTCGACGAAGTGCTTTCCGGGAGATTTGGCAAGTGTAGAGCCTTTTCTCGTAAATGGTAATTCTGTGGGAGATGCAGAATAGGCTTGGGCAATTGTGCCCGACCGATCATTTGAGCGGGTCTGGCGAAGCTCTGCTTTGAGTGAAGATATCTGCTTATCCATGTTGTCGAGCCGGCTGAGAATGAGATCAATCCCCGGCGGGTATTTATTATTTTCATTTAGATATACTGTTTGATCTTCGCCGGAAATACTATTGAGTACGTTGTCAGAGGTTGGAACTTTCCAAGGAAGCCCTCGAAAATATGAGATAATATCCCATGTTCATGACGTCGGAAAACACCGCAAAGCAAGACAAGGAATAACATAAAGACAAATAGTGTTGGATCATACCTGTGAGTGCTAGTTCCCTGCGTTTCTTCATCCCTATCTCTATTCATCGAGCTACCCTTCCCATCGGAAGCTGGCGGCTCATGTCCTGAGCTAGGAGGCAAACAGCATAATTCCGGGTGGTTACGCTGCAAACAACTAGAGCATGGCATATTACCATCGCAGCGGACTTTCCTGTGACGACAAGGGAAACATGACTTGATGCCGCGGGTGCGGCGCTTGCGCTTAAGCAGCTCACTGATGTGGTTTATGTCGTATGGATATATGGTTTGCTGTGAGCCCTGGGACTTAGACGGATCCATGTGGACAGATTTTAGATGTCAAAGATGATCAATAATTCAAAATGAAGATGTGTATAATCGTACTTTCATATATGTCTAATCAAATTTGTTGCAGACTTCGGGAGTGACTGATAATTATGACATTTACTCTGTTCTGATTCGTTGATAGATCTTACCGCCATCTCCCCCATTTTACCTTATTTTAACTAATTTTCACCTTCAATCTTTGGCTAGAATTCGATCCACTTTGATCACTCTACTCCGTATGATTTGCTCTTATACAATCGGGACGGAACCTTGGAAGCCCTCGAGCCCTGCAGGGCTGATTATGTCATTCCAGCCTTTCGAGGTTATCCGTCAAAAGATATATATTTCTTGAGAGGTTCGAGGTTCAAAGCCAGCTCTACCGGTGCTGCTGGACTTTTTATACTACGAAGATATCGTCAAATTAGACTTTTTCTAAGTAAACTCTATCAAAATCTGTAGCTGCAAGCGAAATCCAGCGACCGGGTAAAGTAATGTACAACGCATCTCTGTTGAGCTAGATATAGTTCCGATAACTGACTTCCCTGGCAGAAGACCATCGGTTAATCAGGTATTTTAGCCGATATCCGTTATTCCTACTCCATAGACTCTCAGCCTCATAGAAGCGTTATGACAGTGCCTAGGGAGAACAGAATAGTTCGGCTTTATATTCAGATTCCAGATGACATGAAAGAAGCCGCCCGGCAACACCAATCTCGCTCTCCCTGGGCCATGGTAAAAACGGCTGAGAAGCTAATGAAGCCGTATATGTTGACGTATCACCATATTGCATGGATAGGCAGTATGGAGGACACGGCTGGCTTGGCAAATTATTTCTCAGTTATTCTTGAAAAGTAGGCAAACGAGAGGAGTTGATGGATATATAGTTTTGGGCAGCGTTACTGCAGGACTAAGGACAGAAACACATTTAATTTACTTCAGCAACAGCAGAGAACCACATAGTTACGGGTCTATTTGATATTGTGGAACAATAACCTTGAAATGTTGTGTGACCTTGAGAGGCTGTGTAATGTGATCCTTGAAGTCTAATGTAATATAGATCTGCAGAACCCCCTACCTCGCATCTGACCTACCAATCCTGACTGACAACACTCATTCTATGCGTATCCACCCTCGATGGGCATCAAGCTCGGATTAGCTCGATTAAATAGCCGCCCCCTGAAGCTTAACCGCACCTGGCTCGTCTAATAAGGTAGTCAGCGTCTGGAACACAGTCACAGGATAATGTGACTTAGCCCTTGATGGGCATGATGATCAAGGGGGTAGTCCACGAGAATCCATTGAGAGGATCTATTTTTGAAGTGACTAGTAAGTCTTGACCCCCTTCCCGGTATAGTTTGCTGAGCGCAGCGAAGCAAAATAAATAGAAGCATACCGTATTCAGAGTATTGGCGATCTCATATTTCTGCTGGCGCGTACGAAGTAAACATACAAGATCATCAGACCATTCTATCTCGGCGTTATCATTCTTTAGCAAGGCTTGATTTTACTAAGCCTATCAACCAGACTCAATTGAATAACATGCGCAAGGGAGGGCAGTTGGACGATCGTAGAATCCGTCTCTATCTATAGCTTCTTGATTGAACCATTCACTGCTGCGGTAAATGTCTTATTGGTCTTACCAGTATTCTTAATCATACATTGACAGAATGACTCGGGTAGGATGTAGGGATAGGGTTCGTTCGGAAGGTTCGATGAGAGCGCGGCTGCGTTGCTTTTAATGGCTTTCTTCCAAATTGGCCACGTCGGCAACTATTCCAAGGCCAATTGGCACTATAGCACTCCGCGCTCCTGCCCAGCCCAGAGTGCCGGGTTGCGGTTGTACTGAGCCGACACAATGGGCACAAAGGAAAATGGTAGGTAATACACCGTACCTCGGTATGTTTTCCTTGTTGCGAAAGCTCCCATGTCCGGTTTCTGACCTACCAGGAAGAGACGGAGTTATATCAAGACACGATTATCTCCAACCTTGAGTGCATTTTATGGCCATCAAATCTGATATCGATGCGGTGACTGAACAAAGGCGACTAGTTTTTATTTCATGAAAAGAGTCGTCATTTGATTATTAGCTGAAGGGACATCCTTAGGTCTACCATTAGGTGATTCTGCGGCGCTAGCATAGGGAGTTCGATTGGTGAATAGCCTACATTAATAGTTCTGTTGGTTCTCTGGCATGCCTCTAGGAATCGGGCCAACCCGAGCCTTAATACCCAAATCAAGCGCAGCACGCGACATTCAGCTAGATGGCGCAGGGTAAAAGCACATTTTGGCAATATCACGTCGAGAGCCTGTGCTGCTGGCTATTCAGAGTGAACGAATGGCCAATACAGGATCGCATTTTGTTGCCATGGCGAACCTAACCTACGGGTTTCCAGCCTAGAAAACCGCCTTTAAGGATGTCTGCTGGTTTTGATTACAGAGAGGGGCATTATGACTTCTGTATTGCTTTGAATTCCTCAACTCATACTCCCTCCCACGTGAGCTTGGTAGAAGTCATGTAAAACCAAGGAAGAACATATCGTTAACTTGATCAGAAGTGAACAGTAAACTTGATATCTTCATAAATCTTCATGGTATGAGTATCGGCTCTGTATATCATTACATCACCGATGGCCCTACGTGTCGCATTAGGCAATCTGCATAGCTTGGCGCGAGCCCACACTCTGGAAATAACAACCAATCGTGGAGAATAAGTACTACGTTGTGGACGATGACTATACTTGATTTCAGAGATGAAGAATCTGTCGACTTGCCCAACCTGGAAGCAGCCTTATCTCAAGAGGATAGCCAGAGCTATGCTAAGAGCTTTAGACGAACAAAGATGCTCGTGCCTTCACGTTCTCATCCTAGCGCACCAGACAAACCCCCATTTGAGACAGTAGTGGGGCTTCTGAGGGCACCAATCGATCATGACAGAGATCTGACGGTATGAAAAGTATGGTAAAATCCAGTGCTATATAACTCTCTTATCTTGCTAAATATGATAAACTCGCTAATTTAAATAGACAAAATTACTAATCGACTATGTACTTTTCTGTGGGTTAAGATGGCTAGAGCCAAAATCCGTCATTACGATAGACAACGCCTTATTCCACCACTCAGAGCGGCTTGCGCAAATGTGTGCGGAAGCTAGGATGAAATTGGTTTATCTGCCGCTCTTTCGTCTTTCGCCGGACTTAAATCCAGTGGAAGAGTTATTTGCTGAGCTGAAAGATAATTGGAGTTACTATGAAAAAGCCCCCGGTCAAGGTTTTGATGTCTTGAATGGTGTATCAATGTGGTCGGTGCACAGGAAGAGAGCGCCAAAGGCCATTTTCGCCATGCGGACCTGAAAATAGATATTTGAGGTGGCTAACCACCGAAGGTTGGTATATATTGTGACACTATGTGAGTAAAGGGAAATCCCAAAGACGATGCGAGGTCTGACTTTGCTTGCGGTGGTTGGATCGTCCTTTTGACGGGGCTATATGAGTTGCGACTTTTTGCATATTTCTGCCCCATTGATATGTGATATATTTTTGATCACAAATAAGGACGGAGGTTGCCGTTTTCGCCTTCTATGTAGAAAATATGAAGCCCTGTTTTATACATGCAAGTTTTCAAGTAATATTAACTTGATTTTGTGCTAAGGTAAATGGTAGGCTCGACTTACAGTCACATAAATCTGTCAAGTCACCAAAAAGTCTCTCTCTATTAATGAGAACTAGTAGGGAAGGGGGCGAAAGGAGCTAAAGCCCAGGGTGATATGCACTATCGCGGGAGAAGGGCACAATATTGATAAAGGAGTACAGGGATACAAGTGAGATTCCTGATGAGAAGCGGGATCTGTGAATCCGATACGTGATTTCGATGCCTCATAACTTTGGTTTCCAGAGTTCGGACTAAAATGGAGATGCATTGTGATTTTATCGCTTCAGGGATGATGCCGAGTCTTAGACATTATTTCCTGGTTCATAGGGTAGTGAGAATCCCGTCTGTTTACATTCTTTAATAACCTCAATGTACAAGATATGAATTATAGAATGGATCAGCATTTCAATGATAATTGTAGGTTGGCCCGTCGTGCATAGTGCGAGCGGCCACCAGTTTGTCCGTGATATTCAGCTGTCCTACAAAGGACATGAGCATAAAAAAACGTGCATAAACTCTAATTACCGCGGACTAGTCTACCCCTAGCAAATTAGGATTAAAAGATTTTATGAACAAGTTCTTGGGTGGAGACGAAAGGTCTCTGTGGCTTCAGCAATGTGTAAAAAGGGGGCAAATAAAACCAACAAATGTGAGGAATACAGGAGACGGGCCAATTTGGCACAGAACTCTTTGAGGATTGTGGAGAGCATAGGATTCAGTGAGCATTCAAAGGAGCTTTGGGCGATCTAAGAGGGAAATGATGTACCAACGCGATCCTTTCCGATCGGGCATCCCGTGTAGATCCTGCGACGCACGTTGAGGTTCAGATCGACAATATGTCCCCCCATGGTAGTTACCAGGGACAAGACCCATTACTATTTAGAGGAGCTTCTCGCCATACGATGAAGGGGAGCCCCAGGTCAGAACATCTCTTTCGTGACCTATCGACTTGTCAGCATGTGGTTGACTCACCTCTTGGTGGGTATGGTGGCCCTCTCGACCACCTCAAGTGCCATTGGTCTTCATGGCGCTTTCAACGATCCGCTACAAGTGACACCCTCCTTCTCAGGCGACGACATCGTCCTACACCCAGGATGGGCACCTGGGCACGACCCTGATCACCTCGATCACCTGCGTCCAGGCCTGATAAAGACCCTCCACTACACACAAGAGGGCCATCGCCGTAAGCAATAACAGTTCGAAAGTCTCATTATTAATACCTAGTTGACTTTTCTATAGCTGCCGTCCACGGCGCGAAGCACGCCTCACTCGAGGCAAACTTCACGCGACATGCAGTTGTTCTCGACCACTCTACCAAGATTCAGAGTATCACCTGTGATGATGACGACATCCAGATTTGCTTCAGAACACCCGAGGCGCTCCAAGTGGCTGAAGAGTTTTGGTCCAGCGATATGACCCTAGTAACCTACCACACAGGCTGTGGTGATCACGGCTCTGGGAAGCGCAGCTTCTTCCATACTACTCGCCCCATCACCGTGGCGGACTCCCAGTGCGCTGTGATGGGGATTATCCCGATTGAAGAGGAGAAAGCACTTCACTCGGGAGTAGTTACATGGGGGACTTACCGGTCTAGTGACGGGCAAAAGAGATCAGAACACTCTGGGACAGGCGGGCACATACGCGTTGCCCAACCACCTTCGGATTCGGAGAATGGCGACGATATCACCACCAACCCAGACGCCCTGCATCATTTCTTCAATAACACCGACATTGACACCACCAACATGACCAAAGAGGTGGACTACCTGGATATCATGCCGATGGATGGCGAGATGAATGAGATGAACTCAACAGAGATGGGCGGGACCTCACTTTCCAGGAGATCCAGTCACCAATTGGCTGAGCGGGGAATCTTTTGGGATATTTGGGAAGGCTTGAAAGCTATGAGTGAGGTAAGATGACCTGGGCCATTCTCAGTGGATTTGAAGATCGATGAAGCTAAACTCAAGAATATATAGAAAATTGTCAGTGTGTTCGCTAAGGCAGTACCTGTCCTGCTTACTGTGCATGATATGATGCGCACCTACGTTGTTGTTAGCGCGAAGCTGTGGCTGGTTCGCTTTGGGGTCCCATTTGACCATTCAATCCATTATGATGTAACGGTCGACAAACATCTCGAAGGGAAGAGTGTCACGAACAAGCCCCCCTCCATCTTAGGGATTGGGGATGGCTTCAGCCTGGCCCAGACTATCGACCATGGTATGGAGTTCAATCTGCGGTGTGTGAAGTGCGGAATCCACGCCGATTTCAACATCGACGGACGACTGGCATTCAGCATTCTGGAAGGGGTGACTGAGGGCTTCGTGGAATTCGTTAATCGCGACCCATTCACACTGGATGCAGTGTTCGGGGTTACGATCCATAGCAAATTGGCCTCAAAGACGTGGTCAAAGAAGTGGTCAACACCGTTGGAGGATCGGAAGGCCAAGCAGGTCACCGCGGCCCCGTTTAGTCCTCTCACTATTCCGGGAATCATCACGTAAGTTTCATCCCTCTCCGTGTATATCTTCCATCCCATATGGAAAAGAACCGTCCTCGATTAACACTATGATCATGTAACCTAGGCTAGGGCCCCAAGTTTCCATCAGTGTTGCCTTCGACGCCACGGTGGAGGGAGAGTTAGAATTACTTCTCGGGGGCCAACTTGAAGTTGCAGCTGGAACCGCGCGTGCTAGCGTTAAGGGGAAGGAGGATAGCAAGCTCAAAGGCCTCGAGGTTCGAGTTCAACCTGTCTTCCAGGCATCTGGTAACCTTAAGATGACAGGCGACCTGGGTCTGCCCTTTGCGTTGGAGTGCGGAATAGACGTGCTCAATGGAAAGTTCAAGAAGACGGTCGGCATCATCCATACTCCATCTGTCTACGTCCAGGCGGAAGCAACCTTCGGTGGTAATGCATCGGCACCTTGTCATGACGGTGTGGAACTGCGTGCTGGTGCTAAGGAACGGATCCATGCAGCGGCCCTGGATATGTGGGAGTATGACCTCGTTGATCAGATTCTCTATGAAAGATCTTTGGGTTGTGTCACGTAAGTGCCTATCGCGCCGGATTGTGTTAAAAAGAAAGGCCATTCTAACTGCTTACCAATCCCTACAGGGCGAGCGGCTGGAATGATACCAATGTCCACGAATCCAAGGGGGTTATTAAGGACGTGATTAAGTCTTTCGACGGGAACGACACCGGATCCAATCCGCCGACTCTAAACGATGTGGCGAACACAATGAAAAAGCCAAAGACAACGAACGCCGGGTTCCGGTTAGTGATGGACGGTGAAGCAAACTCGATCATGGTGTCCGGCACGGATGGCGGTATTTATCTGGTTGACCGGGACAACAAGTATGACTTAAGCGCGCCATTTGGAACCACCGATCTGAAGCATAATACTCTGGTGATGGACGTGTTTGGACGTCTCATCGGCTACAAAGGTGTCACTCAGGCGCATGAAGCCTATCCGAATATAGCTGAGGTTCGAGCTGTCGACCCTCACCACGTTCCAGATGGCTTTCTAGCAACGTAAGTCCCTTTCCCCGGATTATACATATATAAATAATCCACCAAAAAGACTGACTCACCTCTGCCTGGACAGCTCAATTGTCGAACTGGAGACCTCTGAGCCTGGTAAGAAGTTCTATGGCATTCCTTACCTCCTTCCAAAGGATGTGCCTAGCGTTTACACGCCGGACATTGGGTATACCACCTTTTGTAAGACAGATCAGGGCCTGCGGCTATATATGACGAGAGCTGCGATCGACAAGGATGGCAACGTACGAAATACCGGGCAAGATTCCCCCAATGCGAGCGCGAAAACATATTACAACGAATTCTTTAGGCAACTAGGTATTGGTCTGAGCAATTGCCGGACCATCCAATTGACCTCCTCAGAGAACTAGGTCTCCTCAATACCGGGTTGCGAGGTTGAGGTCATCAAGGTCCCAGTTATGTCATTAGATAGTTCCTAATAGCTCATAATTATACTCCTACTACTGTTATTACTACTATTAGCTCGATTCAGTCCATGTAGTGTGCAGTGGACAATGCTGCTCGTGTTTCGAAGGCTAGGTGACACCTCCCTATTATTGACTATCACTCGCCACTCTATACGTTAGTGGATACACGTTGGCGGGGCCTCATTGTAGGCTTTCCCATCCTCCCACTCACACAGCTAGTGAAATTTTATGGATGGGATGGATCATGCCAAGCGCCTAACACACCTACCGAGGATTCTGCCAAAACCTGTTTTTTACGCAGGTTTTGTAGGCCTAAGCCCACACGATGGGTCCTGGGTTGATTCCTCGGTGGAGGTCTTCGACGCATTTATGGGGTTTGTTGTTGTCTAATAATCATAAGTAGGATGATCTCTCTCACTATTCCCTAGGCCGTACTCGGGTTGGCGCTATAATTAAATTAAGCGAATGTGGCTGCTCTAACGAAATCCTTCAAGGTATGACCTAATCTTCAGGCAGGGGGAGTCACTCTAGTTAGGACAAGGGGGGAGGGTCGCTGTAGTAATCCCCTCTATGCAACTATACCGTAGATAACGTATTTCACAAGCGAGTGACGCTCACAAGCGAGTGACGCACCCCAACCAGCCTACTGATTTCAACTTCTTTTATATCAACAAAAATGTCATTAAATCAGCTCAACTAATTAAGTGGTCTATTTGGACATGTTTCCCTTCGATGCCCTGGCAATCTGCATATTCCACACCCCCGGGGGGGCCGAGTACGTGGCTGAATACCCGATTCTCTAGAGGTGCTAGGGCCGGGGGGGTTTGCTTCACTTGCTTCCTGTTGCTGCATAATTAATGCAGAAGCTTCTTCAATTGAAAATCCCTCTTCAGAAGTGATCGGCCTTCGAGATCTAGTCCGCTTTTGCTTCTGCTTCTCGTTTTCAGCGCGTAATTCCTTGTTTTCCTTCGCTAAAAAAATAGCACCTTGCATTATAAGACGGAAGCCTTTTATAAGCTGGTTTAATGCACGATCTGACGGGCTGGGCGGGCTTCGAGACCTCGTACGAAGTAAAGCTTTGATTGACGAAGCCTGTCGACGTAGTTCTTTCTCTGTAGTAGGTGTTTTTGGTGTGAAATTCCGGCTTAAATCGCTCCCCCTGCTAGGGGGGGGGGTGTTGGGGTTCGAAGTTAAATATTCAGCTTCGAGATCACTCTTTCTGGTGAAAAAGGGACTAAACCAGCTGCTCCGAAGCTATTCTTGATAGTTTCCGATTTAAAAGCTTTAATTCGTGCGAGGGGGTATGCTTCGAGGAAGTCAAGTTTATCAATATGATTCACTTAGAGCCTCATTTTTGTCTCCACCAGCCGCCCGTATGATCGTTTTAACACAGCAAAACAGCCAATATCGAGAGGCTGTAAAAGATGAGAGGAGTGCGGAGGCATACAAATAGGTATTATCCTATTTTGCTCGCAAAGTTCATCGAATTTTGGGGTTAAATGACTCCCGTGTCCGTCAAGAACTAGCAGCCTATACCTTCCCTTCGTACGAAGAGAAGTGCTAGGAATAAAGAGCTTTTTAAGCCAGCGAACTCCTATTTCATCTGAAGTCCAACCATTAGGACTAACTTCAATTCGCCAGTCGTTTGGTAGGCCTTCAAACCATGATTCTAAGTAGACTTTGCCTTTGAAAATGATACACGGAGGGAGGGCCCACCCCGCTGAATTTATACACTCAATAGTAGTCACCCATTCACGATTTCCAGGTTGTAAAAGCGGGCGCTGACCGTAGAATTCAGCTCTTGTAACTACCTTCGTAGTAGCGATTAATCCCATTGCGAAACCAGTCTCGTCAAAGTTATAAACGTCTTCAGGATCGATCCCAAATTGAAAGATGGTTTTTTGAACAAGATTAAACCACTCTTGGATAATCTTTAGGTCTTCGCACTTTGCACGTTCGAAATTATATCGTTTCGAGAATCGGGAGGAGAGGAGAGGATATCGTTTAATGAAGTTTGTAACCCAATTTTCGCCGACCGAAGGAGCTGGGGTTATGCCACGTTGTTGAAGTAAAAGATTCGCCATTTCTCGTACAGTAGTAGGGCGGGGAGCTGCTCCACGAGAGTCCATAGAGACGATCCATTTTTGAAGAGATTCCTCTTCAATTGATGTCAATTTATGGGAGTTTGCGCGTGAAGTCGCGCGACTTTCAACCCCTCGGAGGCGTCGACGGAGGGTGGCCTCAGGCACTTGAAAACAGCGTGCTGCTCCACGAATAGAGGCGAATTCTTGATTTTTAAAAGCCTTGATAGCTAATAATATCCTACCCTCTTGCTGTGTTGAATTTTGACAGCTTTGAGAGCGAATTGGTGGCATGGTGGGGGGTTGAAATGATTAAGTGCTAAATCATGGACGCGTTTTGGTTGGGGTGCGTCACTCGCTTGTGTGCGTCACTCGCTTGTGAAATACGTTAGTTAACTAGTTAGTTAGCTTGATTGTCGGCCTGGTATTTTAGGCAATTAAGCCACCAGTTAACTATCCACCTCCCAATACGGCTAGTGCAACGCTATCAGGTTAACCAGGAGGAAAACGACGAGTATGGCTTCCGTTCTTTCGCCTCGGCTAAATATCTATGCTGCGATCCAAGAGCCCGGACTAAGAAAGCCTTCATGCGCATCTACATTCAATTTCCCCATCGGAAGACTGAAATGGATGATACATTATGGCCGGTGTTGCAGCTTGAAGAACTTCCTTTCTACTGATATGGCTTCTCCAGATATTGAACCTCACTTGGTTGTCATTGCGAAGTATAATGCGACATATTACAAATAGCAAAGACCGAAAATATTCCTGGCGTTAGTTGTGAAGATAATCACACTTTTTGCGACTTCCTCGATGCTGCCCAGTAAATTCGAGAAAACCAACACGCAGCCACTTCTACCCTTGGCGGCAACATATGATCGTTAAAATGGGAACTCTCTTTCCATGATATTCTGAGGGCCTATTGAGACATCAAGACCAGAAGCATACTCAGATTCGGAAGAAGAGCCTAGCGGCCTCTATCCCCGGAAGACGACTTCTACGAGACAAAGGAAGAGATTTCACAGGACTCGCTGATGATGCAAAAACCAGTGGCATCACTACAGTAAATATTACTATGTCAACGGAGAGCCTAGACCAGAGGATTAAAAACACTAGAAAAAGAGTGGGAAGCCCCCCCCCCCCCCCCCAAGCTCCCAACACCAAACCTAGGTGTATTGGGCGCTTGGCACGATTATATCCTTGCTATTGCCCGTTAAGCGAATCTGGTAACCGAATTTTTCTAATCGCTTTTTTAGGATGGTACTGTTGACAAGGTTATCCTCGGCGACTAAAACGTATAGTTTTGACCTTCCTTTGTATTAGTTATCGTCGTATCGGAAGCTTCGGTTGGCGCCTTAGATTCTTTGAGGATAACGCGAGTCCTTTCCTCTTTTTCTTACTTACAAGCGGTAACAAGGCCTTTAAAAAAGTTATAAGTATCTTCCTATTAAGTGTGAAGAGAATTAGCCTGAAGAAAGGGATCAGTTCTTTGTCTAGGGTCTGTAACTGATCATTCAAGTCTCATTTATACCCGTTGTCCCATGATTTTACGCACTTGTGTATGTACACATATTAATGGAAGGCACGCTAAGCCTTATTTGGCTACCGCCGTGGTGTCTAGCGCTAGGTGAAAAGAAAAGCCACGCCCTAATTACTCCGTACTTCTTACCACTTGCTTAATTGGTAATAGTAATCACCGATAATCCCCGGGACACGCTAGTATGGTATTTATGTCCCACTTTATATGACAACAATAGGATTTGTTTTTTGAATAATTTTAATATGAAGTTTATCGGCTTGGAAAAGTTCTCCACCTCCCGGGGACCTCGGGACAACTACCGAGACACCACTTTCTATGTTTAGCTCATTATTCAGATGGTCGAGTAAAACTTCGCTAATTCATTTATATTTTACATAGAGATATCATATGTATGATCTGAATTGATGCACCAACACTCGTAGGTGATGTTTGATCTAAAGGCTGGACCTCGAAAGGCCATACTGGCTGATCAACTTCTCTGCACAAAGTGCACCAGTGACATACGCAGTAGCCTGAACATGCGCATTCACTAACACAGGCACGACCGACATATCTGCCACACGCAGGTTCTCAATACCTGTGACCTTGAAATCTGGATCCACGACCGCGTCCACGTCACCCTTCTTACCCATCTTCACCGTGCCCGTCATGTGCCAGCTCGACGAGATGTTCTGCCGCCAGTATTCGAGCAAATCCTCGTCTGACTCGCCCTTGGGCATTGCCAACTCTGCCACGTTGTCCTTTGTGTAGGATTCGTGCTTGGCGATGCGGAATGAGTCGCGCAAAGCCTCGATCGCGAGTCGGCGGTCGAATGGGTGGGCCAGGAACTTGGGATTGAAAGAGAGAGGAGCATCGGGATCCGACGATTGCAATGTGACTTCCCCGCGAGTCTGTGCGTTGAACAAGAAGACAAGCAAACAGGAGTAGCTCAATGCCTCGGGCGGGAAATCTGGGATGACCCAGTGAACAGGGAAATGGGTGAGGATCTCGTAGTGAGGGACGGTCTCCTGTAGAAGATACTTCTGCTCATCTGCTGGGAGGGCCTTGAACTCTGATGAGGAAGTGAGCTGCTCAGTCAGCTTGAACCAGCCGATGCCCAACTCGCAGGCAAATTTCGACCAAGGCCCTGTCCCGTCTTCCTGCCATTGCTCCAGCGCGGCATCCATGGCGGCCTTGTCGCCATAAAAGGCTTTTCGGTCCGTGCTATGTTCTGTGCGAGTGTTCACCATTGGTACGAAGCAATGGTCTCGGAGCCCCTGGCCAATGGCTGGTACATCGTGAACGACGGGGATATTGTATTGCTGGAGTTGGGCGGCGGGGCCTATGCCTGAGTGCATCAGGATGCGGGGATCGTTTAGCGAACCGGCGGATAAGATGACTTCCTTTTCGGCGCGGTCTGTTTACGGGTATTAGTATCTGGGTAACTCGCAGCATGGATAGGGGGGCGTATTCACATTCGGTCCCGTTCGACACAACGCCCACAGCCTGCTTCCCCTCCAAGAGGATACGCTGCACAGGGGCCCCAGTGACAATAGTCAAATTATCCAGTTTCTCCTTAATCAGGTCCCCGGCTGTTGAGCGCAACCCCTTGTGCGTCGAGTTAATCAACACCGACATCCCGATTGGATCCCCCGAGTTATGATCTGGGTTCAATGGAAACCCAGCCTCCTCGAACACATCCAAGACGTCTGTTAAATCCCGCTCCCACTCCTGTGCAAAGCCCACATGCAACGGGCCCTCACTTCCATGATCTTCCTTCTTCGGGTCTGCATACTTCCTATCTATGCCCTCCGGAATCTCCCCATGGAACGTCTCTAGATTTTTAAACTTTTGCTGGACATTTCCCCACGCAAAAGTCTCATCCCCGACAATTCTCGCCCACTCTTGGTAATCGTCACGTGCCCCGATACTGTACACGCCAAAATTGATGGAGCTTGACCCGCCCATACACCGGCCGCGACTGTAGTCGATCTCACGGTTGTTGCACTCCGGCTGCGGGGTGGTCTTGTATCCCCAGTTCATTGGCTGCTCCTGGAAGGTGAGCCATCGCTGGCCGTCGATGCGAAGATTGCGATCTTCGTAATTGTCGCCTGCTTCTAGGAGGAGGACGCGGGGCTTTGCGGTAGAGTTTGCGAGGCCGGTGGCGAGGGCACAGCCAGATGGGCCGGCTGTAAGATAGATGTATTAGAAGATTTGGATTTGGAGAATGGGTGGATGTGGGGTGTTTTGTTTGTTGGGATTTGGGCGGATTTGGTCTCATTTCTCAAGTTCGTTTTCTCCATTTACGATCATGAGACCTGTGTGGGCCAACAAAGCTAGAGCGGAATGATGATTACTCACTCCCGACGACGATGAAGTCAAATGTGGACATGGTGCGAAACGACCTGATGAGACGGTACCGATGTCGGATTGGAAGTGAAATCAGCAAAAAAATACAAGCACCAATAAACAAGTTTGAAATTTGGGTGGGAAATTATTTGGAGGAAAGGAAGAATAAATACGTGATTTCCAACGGAGAACAGCGGAGAAAACTACAGGGGAAGACTCTATTCCCAATGTGGTAATTCATGCAAGTCTCAAAGCTTTCTAACGTCCCGATCCAGCTACTTGATGAGTCCGCCAATGATAAGTTGGCTTGTAGCCTGAACCCCCCACCAAGCCTGTAACGGTTCCAAAGTATAACCCGTGGGTCGGGACATGCCTCCCGTGTCGGACAAACGGATTTTCACCCCCCGCACCAATTACAGCGGTATTTCTATCTTAGACGTGGTGGACCTGGTGGAGCTGGTGGGGTTCATGCAAATTTCCATGGATGATCTTTACATGGATGATCTTCCAGGGGTTGACCATTCGCGCTATGGGGTTAGCCTGACAAGCTAAGTTGTATAACATAGTAATTCTCGACGTTCTGGAAATTCCTGGTGGGCCGGTCTGGCTGCAGGCTTTCTTTTTAATTCCCTCCAACTCCCGTCCTCATCTTCCGTTGTCTTGTCTTCCGCTTTGCGAACTACCGACTTCTAGGAATGGCCGGTAACGTCGAGGCATGGACCTTGTTGTCCTTGGCCCTTCTAATCATTATCATACGTATTATGGTACGATGGAAGCTCGTTGGGCCAGCCAATTTCCAACTTGATGATTATCTCATGCCATTGGCGGGGGTATGTTATTTTGCCTGCCCTATGAGCACCGTTGAAAGAACTATAATTGACGCCTTGCTCCTTGATAGATCCTTTTTGTACTCGAAACAGTAGCGGCGTATCTCGTCGGTGCCAAATTCCAGGGCCTGACTAACAGCTACATGACACCTGAGCAGCGAGCAACCCTCGATCCCCATTCGACTGAGTGGTCCAATCGTGTTGCTGGGTCTAAGATCCAGATCATTGGATGGTCATTATACGTGGCTATTCTCTGGCTGGTCAAATTCAGCTTGGCAGTCTTTTACTCTCGATTGACGTGCGCTTCACACATCACCTTGGACATAATGAAACAATTCGCTGAGCATATTACAGGACTGGCCTCCAACACCTCCCCACCCGAGTTCGGCTGGGATATATTATTCTAGGTGTGACATACCTCGCAACAGCGTTGTCCCTCCTGCTGTCATGTCAGCCCTTCCATGCATTTTGGCAGATCCACCCTGATCCTGGCAGTGAGTTACATTGTCACCAGATATAGTAGTCTTCTTATCTGACTAGATTTGCACAGATCTCTGTCAGCCAACCAAATCCCACGTTTATGTTTTTGTCGTCGTCGTACTCAACATTGTCACGGACATCTACCTTCTCTCAATCCCGCTCCCACTTCTCTGGACTGTCAACCTGAACCTGAAACGAAAGCTCCCCCTTATGGTTCTCTTCTCTGGCGCTACATTCGTCATGCTAGCTGGGATTATCCGGGCTGCTACGATTATGAAGGTACGTGCCATGCAATGATAATATACCTATACAGAAAAACACGCCTATTACGTATCATATATCTGACACACATGTTACAGTCCAGCCCTGACGGAGCTGAATCTGGCTCCCAATGGGCCTGTCGTGAAACTTTTGTCTCAATCGTTGTTTCAAACCTGCCCATCATCCAACCACTTATCCGCAAGGGCTTCAGGAAAATCGGTCTCTCTCACATCTTCAGTTCCTCGGGAGGAAAGACATCAGGTCAGCCATACCCGCTCTCTAGCCGAGGTTTACAGACCTTGACAACCCGCGGCGAGGGTGATACCAAGAAGGGTAAGACAAATGCTGCTGCTCCATCACATATGCAGGCATCCGCATGGGGCAGCGATGAGCATATCCTAGCTCAGTCCGAGCCGGGCTCCAAGGATATTACTGTTGTCTCGGAGACTGTCGTGCAGAGTGAACCATGGACCTTCGAGGAGGGATCTGGAGTGGGTCATTCGACATCGCCTCCGAAGGAGTGGGAGAGTCAGGTGTCGCATCGATGAGCGCCACTTACGGAATGCGAGGTGTTGTATATATGTAATTACTTAGGTTGGCGGGTATTGATCCCTGCACCCCAAAAATCTGCAGAGCCTTGATGAATATAGTATGGGCCAAGAAGTATATAAATTATCTATGGGATGGATTCTTATTTGGACATTAGGGTGTTTTTATTTCTTTTCTACCTGTACAAATTGGTCTTGTCCTTGAAATACATTCTGTTTTTTTTTTCACAGGACTGAGCCTCCACACAACATACTTCATATTTCGTTAGTGCTGAAAACATTATAAAGTGTAGAAAGGAAGCCGAGTCATGTGTGCATTATGCCATCGGGTCCAATTCAAACAACCTAGCACACAGCTAGTTTCATTAGCGCTGCAAATTTTGGACTGGCCTGGATATGCAGGTCCCCGTCGAACCATCTGAGCCAATCTCCATTGATCACCACGATCCTGTTCCCCCCTGGTTTATCTGTGTCTCATACCAAGTCTGTCCCATATTATTCTCTCTGGACTCGATAGTTTCAATAGCAAACATGTATTATTTCTTTTCTGGTATACATTATTCCTCTCATTTAACCGATCGCAACACGAAAACCATGCTATTTCATTAACACGAGCTTCTGGTCACGCGCGATATATACCTGAGCCCCCGACTTCTATCACTGCTTCACAAAATCCGTCGCATGTTCCTTATACAAGGTACTAGAATCTAAAATCTCCCCAGTAGAAGATTTCACAAAATCAACCTGTAAGTGCTGCTCATCCAAAAATCTGAGTGTGCTGTAGCTATAGTCATCGGCATACGCAAACTCCGTATAGGCAGGCTTGCTTCCCACATCGCTCAAACCCTCAACATTACCCGGGCCACCAGCAACAATATACATGGGTGCCTTAGGGTTGTGCATACCGTTGGAATCGGCGGTACCGTTAACAACGGGCGCAAACCGCTGCGAGTTGTGAACATGGCCAAAAACACCGAGGTCAACACCATACTGGTAGAACAGGCCCTCAAACGCCTCTTGGCAGGGGCCGCAGATGTTCGATGATTTTCCAGTTGAGTACCACGGTCTGTGTCCGGCAACAACTACCCAGGGAGTGACAGTCCGGTCGACGGAAGCGAGATCAGCCTCGAGGAACTCAAGCTGTTGGTTCTCAGTGCCAAAGGGGCCGCCGTTCAGCTTGGCACTGCCATCTTTGCCGCTTGGTGCTTTAGGGAAGTCTGTTTCGGTGTCGATCATTACGACATGCGCCATACCGTATTCGAAGGAATACCAGAAGGGCGGCTTTGACAGGCTGCGGGCCTTTCGGGCCAGAGTTTGGGCCGTTGGGTTGGAGGACGAGGAAACAAACGACTGGGGCATGGTTTTCTCGTACCGATGCATGAACTCAGTGAAGTTGTTCTGGCCTTTGGGGCAGAGGTTGTTCAGGTATGGGATCTCCGAGCAGTCTGCTTCGTGGTTTCCAGGGCTGGCCATGTAGAGCTTGCGGCCTGCGATTGGTGCGAGCTGGTCGTAGAATTGCTCAACAATGGACTCGTAGGCTTCTTTGCCGTCGAGCAGGTTTGCGAATTTGAGATACCAGTCGTCTGCGTAAGCAAAATCTCCTGGGTGGATGATAAGCTCGTAGTCGTCTACTGTCTGCGCAAGGCGACCAATTGTGGTGTGGTTTAATTCTGGCTCGACGACTGGAATAGTGTCCTTTTTGGTGCTTTTGCTTGTGAAGCCGTCTTTGCCGTAGACACCTAGATCAATGATCACATCCATATTAAAGGCAGTTTTATCGCCTGGCGTGCGAGGGCTGAGGAAATGGCCTATGGTTGAGTTGGTGGACTCGATCTTATAGTAGTAGGTTGTCGCCGGGGTCAGGCCCGTTAGGACGGCGACATTCGACCACGTCCGGGAAGGGTCGTAGGTGCTCGACAAGGATGAGCAGGCTTTGGTATTCAGGTTGTTTTCCGACAAGCCATAATGCACGCAACTCTGTTCCAGCTGCTGAAAGGTGTTCCAACCGACAGATACAGCTATAGCCGAATAAGTTAATCCTGATTCAGATTCATTATATTTAGCAAGTTTCTTACCATCAGGACCATAGACTGCCAATCGCTGCTGGAATGGCGTACTCAAATCCGTCGGAATCTTTGGATAACTAACACCAGCAAAGGCGCAGCCAGCCACAAAGGGCAGTAACTTGAGCGACAAAATTCCACCCATGACCAAATAATATAATTAATTCCCCGAATGTGAGACCTTAGGACCATGCCACAAAGACTCCATGGCTCAATATATATAATTTGTACCTCGGTGCAGGTACCGTAAGCATCATATATTCGCGTACGTCGAAATGCAACCAGGGCCAATCATGCCCGAAGGCCAACGCACGTCGTTCAGTCTATAGATCGTTTTTATGCATTGTCAACTGATCGACGACTTTCATTCGGCACAAAAGGTTACTATGGCCGTTTAGGATTAATGTAGGTATACTAGATGGGAAAGCTCGGGGAAAGCATCAACTTTCAGCGACGGGCGGTTTAGATGTCGGAGGGTAATTTATGGGCCGCCCTTGTTTAGTGTGCACGTGTGGAAACGTGGTGTGTTGGTTGGCTTTCCGGGGAATTGGTTTAGATTAATCTATGCATGTGATTGCTTACGTCTGAAACGTTCATTTTTTCGACTTGGATACACATGCCTACCTGTTGAGAAAACAAGAGTTAGAAACTGATCACCGATATGCCACCGAAATTTGACCAAATTTGTGCCGAAAACGGTGGCCTAATTTCATGCCACCTATTTCTCGCCTGGCAGCGGTTTGCACCATACAAGACCTCTTGAAGCACCCGAATCATGGTGTGTAGCCACGCTGAATGTTCTCTCTGATCAACTGAAGAACCAGATCGAATAGGTCAAAGGAAGCGACCTTTGTCTCTCGCTCCCCTTTGCTCTTTTTCTCTTCAACAACCAGAATGGTACCCCGATATTTTGACATGATCAGGGAGATGTGACTTACACCAACCAAACATCTGCTATCCATGGAGATCAGCCACATACATCTATCTTATTAGTCATCACATCCTGCATCCCAGCTGTCAGCGCCATTAGCAACCGAGTAACCACTAGTATCATAGCCTGGTTGCAGACGATATGGCTTAAAAGCACATCGACCACTAAACTTAAATACAACATCATATGCGGATGTATCGTCCAAGATTTCTGTCATACTGATATAGATGTGATCCAAGTGTCTGAAAGACTGGACGAGATAAGCCTCTTGCCGGTCCCCGCCAAGAAACCCAACCCCCAGGTGTTGGGTTCAGGGGTTTTCCTTGGCGAGTACCAGCGCTGGCTTACTAACTTTCTGCTAAACAAAACTGCCCAAGTGTGCGTTGAGCACACTATAGCAATTTCCCCAACCGAATTCCCCATTGATCTTATTGAAGCTGACCAACTTGCGGGTGGATCGGGTGGATCGGGTGGACCGCTTGATACTATCGGTTTCATGTGACTTTTAGCGGCGCGCAAACGCCGATGGGCAAATCCATATGCCGATCTCTGTGATTAATCGGGGAAAAGGTCCACGGGTTCATTGTGGATATTGTAGCAGCTGCAGGAAGCGGTCGCCTGGCAATTATTAATAATTCCCGGTCATTAACTAACTATTACTTACTATTGCTCGGTAGTGACCGTCGCCTGGGGAAGAATTCCCCGCCCCCACGTTCTTCTCAATGCTACCCCACACATTTGCACTTGACCTACAACTAGAAACTGCAGAAGTTCTAACCGTAGAGGGACCGAACGAATAGAATTATATCACAGTGTGCCTGCCTATAGCAATTCAAGACCGCAGGTGTGCCTTTCCCACATTCATGTGCTACATGTGCTACAGATATACTTTCCGAAACGCATACGGCTATTCTAATGTCTTTTAAAGATCCCAACGGGGGACGCAAGTCTAACACGTACTCAATTACCGGATGAGTCCGGAAAGATGGTTGAGGAAGGATGATCCTTCGGCTTTCAGATTGGAACCCGCGTTGGGATCAATTGTCGGAGAATGTCCGACTTCCCTATGGGTTGAAAACCGATTAATCCTTTTTTTTATTCCCTTATTCTGCTCTCATGATTACACTATTTGCCCAGGTGCCATGGTCAGAATACGCACGGGGGACTTCATCAAACTACAAGCTGTCGAATTACTATATGTTACAACAGAGATAGTTCTTGTCTGTGTACACAGTCAAGCAGAGTCGCCCCAGTGGGTTGAAATCCCCGCAAATTTTATTCCACCAATGCACTTATTCCACCAATGGCAATTGTGCCCAGCTTCGGTTGCCGATAGCCGCCTGTCCAAGCTGGGATTCTATATTGTGCTGGGCGCCCTATATACTTGTTACCGCTAGATCATTCTTCTTCGATCTCCCTTCCACTAATTACACCAGTAAATACAGATCTTGAACCTCGGCACTTTGGTATGGAAGACAAGAAAGAAAACCTCCCAGATGTCCTGGGGTCGCAGAGTGGAAATGATGTCCAGCACATAGAGGAGAACCTCAAGGCCTCGGTGGCAGGAAAAATCAACCAAGGAGAAGACACTGAACTGTATCTTGCAGCAATCCAGAGATATCCTAATGATGAGGCCATCGACAAAGAAGCAGAAAGGAGGTTGAAACGCAAGCTTGACATACACCTCCTTCCACTTCTTGGCATATGCTACTTCTTTTATGTTGGTTGTCTCAAGCCCGCTCTGTTTAGGCCACAGCTAACACTGTCTGTCTCTAATAGTATGTTGATAAGACGACACTTTCCTACGCAGCAATTTTTGGCATCAAAGACGACCTCCATCTATCCGGTTCAGAATACTCGTGGTTGTCAAGTATTTTCTACTTTGGATGGCTTGTTTGGGCAATCCCATCTAACCTCCTCATGCAACGGAGCCGGATGGCTTGGTATCTCGCCTTCAACATCTTCATGTGGGGCGTGCTTCTCATGTGTGAGGCTGCATCGCAGAACTTCGGCGCACTTGCGGCACTCCGAATCCTTTCTGGCGCGTTCGAGGCGATTGCTGACCCTGCCTTCATGCTCGTCGTCTCTACATACTATACCCGTGCCGAGCAACCGTGGCGTATTTCGGCATACTACTTATGGAATGGTATCGGTGTTTCCGGTGGCGGTCTGATTGGTATGTTTCATTCATTATCACTGCCATGAGTGGCGAACACTTACTGTGATGTTTAGGCTATGGAATTGGCAATATCAAAGGTGGTCTCCAATCGTGGCGCTACGAGTTCCTCATCGTCGGTGCTATTTGCGCTGCCTGGGGAATTGCAATCGGTCTCCTGTTGCCTAACTCGCCAGCAACATTCTGGGGCTTCAATCGTGAAGAGAAGCTCTTGATGATTGCGCGACTGCGATCTAATCAGACCGGTATTGAGGGACGGAAAGTTAACTGGGGTCAGGTCAAAGAGGCATTTTTCGATTATAAGACGTGGCTATTCACCGTCTTGGGCTTCCTTGCTAATGTTCCCAACGGCGGAATATCCAACTTCTCTACTTTGGTTATCCAAGGCCTCGGCTTCGATACACTCAATACGGCCCTTCTTGGTATACCCCAGGGAGTAATCGTGGTTATTTGGATCGTCCTTGGAGGATACGCCAACCAATACATGCCTAAGAATAGCCGCACTCTAGTCTGCGCACTTTTCATGATCCCGACGATTGCGGGCGCCCTGGGCTTCTTACTTGCCCCCGAAAATGCATACGTTGGCCGGTTAATCTGCTTGTACGTCGATCTAACTAATCCTTGTCCTTAAAAAGCAACGACTAATTGATATCCAGCTATCTTACCGGATCATATCAAGCCTCCTTCGTGATATCCCTTTCCCTTGTTACCTCCAATACTGGTGGACAGTCCAAGAAAATGATCGTATCTGGAATGATCTGGTTTGGAGCATGCATCGGCAACATTGCTAGTCCCTTCTTCTACAAATCTGAGCAAGCGCCGGCATATCCCTTGGGTATCGGCTCTCTGCTGGTTGCCAACTGCCTTGAGCTCATGCTTTTCTTTGTTCTTCGCTATGCCTTTATCTGGGAGAACCGACGAAAGGAGAAGATACGTGAGGAATTGAGGGAGAGAGGGGCTTATGCTGATCTTATGGCCGATTCCACGGCCTTCGCTGATCTTACCGATACACAAAACCCGAATTTTGAGTACGTATATTGAGAGGAAGATGCCATGGTGGGAACCTGCGCTTCAGAATGATGAATGCAGGTCTTGATCGGAGTGTCAGCGCGGACAATGTGATTCCTTGTGCTAGATAGAAAGATAGATTCGTTTCAGTGACGTGCAAGTATCCGGGATATTTGAAAATATCACAGTCATATCGAAAAAGGTCTCTCCTTGCTGTGATCAATTTAACCACAAGGGCCAATTTATTCAAAGTGGTCCATCTCTTTTGCTTAGAACCATCCTCTGCTGTCGTCACATGATTCGAAATCATAATGCAAGATCACCTCACAAAGCATCAAACGCATGGTATAATGAGCCATTCTAAAATCTTTAAGAATTAAATACAGTAGATCAAACACATCTCGATAACCTTAAAACTCAATGAGTGGACATAATGTTTACCGATGCAATTTCTAGTACCGATACAGAACGATCTCCATACATCCTTGCCATCTTTGGAGAATCCATTGTCTGTCTCCGAAATATATCAACATTGGAAAAGGAAAGAGTCTGGATTATGGGAAACTACCACATAAATATGGTAATCCGGTTCAACTGGATAGGCCCGGCACGATCCATTGATACATGCATTGAGTGGTTTTATTTCGCTCATTGGGGCCATATTGATACATTTTCGTTGCAACACACGACTCTTGAGGAGCTCAGGACATAGTGGCTCTGCTTGGCTGGCACTTCGGGACAGCTCGCCTCTTCATTTTTGACGCACCTTGCAGTCCTCACTGTCGACACAATGTTACTATTTGCTTTCGAGGGTAATTCTCGTTGACTAGGACTCAGTATCATCTAAGACAAAGCAGCGCTATCTAGATTTTGACAGCACACCGATAACGCCTTCATTGAATTTCAAAGTCTCATGGAATCCATAGCCTTCGGTGGAAGGTGGCACATGAGAGGTTTCTGATATTGGCATAAAGTCGACTACCAGACTGTGCCTGATTAGCACACTATCAAGATTCGATGGCAAGTACTGAATCATTTGCACTAGTCTCACTTGGTACAATGAAGGGTAAATCTTGTTTGGGCGACTGAAATCGACATCCCTACCACTTTTACTTTAGAGATACCATAATGGATGACCCTCGTAATAGAGAATGGAAGCCAATAATGACTATATCTAATTAGGACTAAACCTTATTCCAACAGTGTTCTACTTAGCTAGATTGGGGGTTAAGAGAGAGAAACGTGAAACTAAAGGTTTTCAGCAAAAACATGCAGTGAGGATTCGCTGGTAGTCACCCACCCAACTACTAAATCACTAGCGTATGAATCATGTACGGCCAATGGTTCGGTGGGTGTCGATAGGTAAGAAATAGGTGAAGGTCGCTTTAAAGTCGCAGACCAGGGGTGAAAGGGGGGAGAAGCGAAGGAAATCAGCTTCGCTCGGCTACCGCACTGGCCTTCTAGTCTTATCTACGATTGGACAAACCACTCCGTACTGTCTAAAATACTCATTCTCTTGGCATCAGCCCGAGTATTTTTGAGCTTCGTCTCACTCCCCCAAACCCCCAACCCCGACTCATCGATCAACCGACGCGCAAAACAGATGCCACCGATTTGGCAGCATGGCAACGGTTGATATTGCCCATTTTTGCTCCATGGATGTACTTCTCGGGGATCCACCAAACTCGATTGCACCGTCTCGTTTCTCTTATTACGCTGGGGATGAGATCTTGGGGTCAGTCTCCATTAGATCCAAGATTGATGTACGATTTGACTCGTTAGATATATATTTTATCGGTCAGTACCTCACTTGACAAATTTTCTTCCAGCCAATCTACCAAGAAGGTTGCTTATTCTAGGAGTAGGCGAAGAATCCACAACACTGCTGAACGAGAAGACTACCCATCGGTTTCAGACTATCAAATTTCGAATAGATGACACAGATCTTCCGCCAGGGAATATTTTTCAAAAGAATTATGAATATCGCTTTAAATTTGCCTTTGATGGACCTGCTCGTCTGTCTGGGGTTTCCTGCAATCACTTTATTCGCAATGTTCTTGTCCGGGAGGCCCATCTGCAGCCTCCCCCAAGCTTTGGTGATTCAACAATAGCCGGGTTTGATGGCCGGCTCCACAATGACTTCGCACCCTCAGCTTGCAAGATAATTTATAAGATTCAGGCCAAACTAAGTCGCAAGAGTTTAGCCTCAGCGGAACCACAAATTATGCTGCAAAGGAGCCTCAACATACGAGTCAAACCGACTGGACAAGCATTGATTCCATCCTCAATGTACAGTGGGAGCCAGTACCATCCGCAACAGACTATCGATATTCGAAATCGTGGTTCGAATCTTACCTTGGGCCGTTTAGTTGCGACAATTATAGCGCCCGAACTTTTCTATCTTCCCTCACACGAGACAAACGGATCTATGCGCCAGACAGTTCGTATCAGTCTTCGCTATGACAAAATAGGCAGACATGAAGACCTACCCCGTGTTCACTCTCTACGAGGGCGTCTCATAGCTACTACGTTTTTCACAAATACCTTTCATTGTGATATACCGGCGAAAAAGAAAGATATTTTCGGACAGGCCACCAATTTCTCTGACAGCATTCTCACTCGATTTTCTCATCCTATCACGTCGCTTAAATGGACATCCGAGCAATCGGCTTACTCCTCTTCCACTCTGCTTGTGCCGGTCAATATTTCTCACCAATACATAATTCCAACCTTTCATTCGTGTCACATCTCACGCGTTTACACCTTAGAATTACGACTGAAGGTGCACGGTGCTCCTTCAGTGGAAATTGCGGCTCCAATCCACATATTGCCTTGCGAGAATCAACCTATTCTGCCCCCATATAGCGAGTGATGGTTTATGCGGCTGTTGCCGGGCATGAGACCCATGGAAAGTTTTTGCAGAGTAACAAGGTAGATCCGTAAGTGCTCCCCTGTACTGAATCCTCGAGGTTGCTAATGGTTATTTTAGCGGTGCACCCGTCTCCCAGGAGAAAGCCGGACAGGCCTTTGTCGAGAGATTGTGGAAGGACATTACCACGGAGGCTAGCCAGTATGATGCCGAGTTGCAGAGCTTCGCTTGATTTGGAGTTGAGATATATGATACCTCTGAAATGTTTGATTCTCAACGTTTCCTATTCTGTTATCATATTCCGTTATCACTGTGGCTTGGGTCGGGCCGCTGCATTGATACATTTACAATGAAGCATTCGACGTTATTCACACATATGTTTACTAGGTCCGCCTTATAGTAGGCTAGGACAGCTTTATATGGGGTAGCGAGACACAATGATCTATGGAGCAAAAAAGCAATCAAGATAAATCCTATACTATACGCTTTAAGAGATCTTTAGGCGGGTTTACGCTATTTCCGATGTAGACTAATTTTACTATCTCGGTGGAGCCGTAGTGGGACCCATAGCCTTAGTTAACTGGAGATGTCTCTTATTGGTTCTTACTGGAAATAGGAATAAGCACTAAAATCTCACTGATAGTTCAAGTTAGGCTAGCTGACCTCAGGAGATACCGCTCTTCCATGGTTAGGTTACTACATGGATATGGCTAGTGCCCGACATCTTGGCAACTCGGTTTTGTCAGCTAACACTGATTGGCCCGATAAATGGCCCGATGGATCGTTTCCACGCCTGGGGATGACTTCTCCACATGGCTTTATATCTGATGCCTGTTGAATTCTAACATTCGCACACTTCACTTTTCATCTAGAGTATTTCTCTAACTCTTTGGTCGTTGACCCTGCCTCTGAGAATGGAGGTAGTAATGGGTTCACACTCGACAAACGAGACTGAAAAAGGGGGTACTGACCCCACTAGAGGGGACGATTGACGGCAATAACGTGTCGAATGTTCACTATGGCACGCAACTCCCACCTATGGATGGCGGAATGAATGCCTGGCTGTTCCTCGCTGCATGCTTTGTTATGGAGGCTCTCGTCTGGGGATTCGCATTCACCTACGGTGTTTTCCAAGCGTATTACAGCGATATCCCGCAATTCAAGGACTCTGGTAATATCGCTGTCGTTGGAACCTGCGCTATGGTAGCAAAGAATTGAATATCCGCTGTTCTAAACCAACCCGAACTGACCTATATACGCTAGGGAATCATGTATCTCGACCTCCCTCTTGTCTTTGCCGCCTACAGGTAATGGCCCAAATACCAGCGCTTTGGCTACGGTCTAGGTGTACTGTTAATGTGTCCCGCTCTCGGCCTGAGCTCCCTCGCTACAAACACCAACCTCCTCATCATAACTCAAGGAATCTTCTATGCGCTTAGCGGCAGCATCGCCTATGCCCCCTGCATTCTCTTAATGGAAGAGTGGTTCGACCGACGAAAGGGCCTCGCCTTCGGCGTCATGTTGGCCGGCACCGGAAATGGCGGTGTCGTCCTCCCTATCGTCATGGAACAGCTGCTGGGTAAGTACGGATTCCGAATCAGCCTGCGTGCCTTCGCAGTCGTGCTGTTTATCCTCACCGCGCCGCTGGTCTACTTCGTCAAACCACGCGTGCCGATCGTAAATAACTAACCCAGTCCACCACCCCCGAACTTCCGGTTCATGTTTACGTCCACCTTTGCACTCTTCGAATTTTGCAATACTGTCGAGGCCCTCGGGTTTTTCTTACCATCTATCTACCTCCCGACTTACACAGGCATGATCGGCGCCTCGAGCTCCCTCCAAGCACTCACTGTTATCCTCTTTAACTTGGCCTCCGTCGTTGGGTGCGTGCTTATGGGCGCCATCATCGACAAACTCGATGTGACACTGTGCATTCTCGTTTCAACTATCGGATCCTCTATTGGCGTCTTCATCATCTGGGGCTTCTCCATGTCCCTTGCTCCTCTGTTCATCTTCTCAATCGTATACGGACTCTTCGCAGGCTCGTACACCAGTACCTGGCCTGGTATTATGCGGGAGGTAGTCCGCAAAAAGCCCTCCGCTGAATCAAGCATTGTCTTTGCTTGTCTTGCAGTCGGAAGAGGCGTCGTAAATTTGGCTTCAGGTCCCCTTAGTGAGGCTCTAATTCATGGCAAGCCGTGGGAGGGGGATGCTGGGTATGGATATGGGAGTGGATGTGGATCCCTGATTGTTTTCACGGGTGTCACAGGCATCGTGGGTGGTGGAACTTATATTGCGAGGCGTATGAAGTGGTTGTAAATTTTGCCACGCTACTCTTTAGGGCCTACGGTCTTGGTGGATATTGGTGGATTGTCCGACACTCGCTAATATATAAAAGCCTGTATATTTTGGTGCGCATGGTATTAAACTGTTCTAGGAAACAAATCCAGCCCAAACTATTCTCACCCAAGTTCCTTCGCTCTTTGACCCATCGCAACAGGGATTATGAGCCGTAACCTGGTACTACAGGTCTTCTAGTAAGGGGTCGAATAATCTCCCAAAGCACTGCTAACGTGGAAATAACAAGATGGCCTTGACGACCCGAGCACCAACTCTTGTCAAACTTGAATAACCATCAGGCTGCGACCGCTTAATCACACAGATGGAGCGAGACAGATCGCCATTTCGGAGTGTCCACAAATTTGGTCTTGACCAGAACCTCCGTCGCCAAAACGGCCTTGTCAAAGATATCAATCTTTTTGTGGCCTATACTTGTTCCATTTGAAACAAGCTTGAAAGGCACATCCGCAGCACTACTAACATCTTGACTCTCAACGACCTTCGCATGCACCTCGTATGACCGAATCACTTGGCCATTCGTTTGATCCTCCATCAACACAATGCGGTCAATGTTAGTGGGTTTGTCAAGCTTGATAGTATACTCCCCCTTGTCATTGGATGAGTGCGCAACATCACCTGCAACAGGCTTGCCATAGCACGAGTTGATGAAATTACCTAGTTCCTTGTAGCGGGCTGCGTGTTCCTTTGGGATAACTCCGCTTCGATCAGGGGAAAGGTCCAATTCGAGGATACAGTTTCGGCCGACGGTCTTGTGGTAGACGCCTATCATCTCTTCAAGAGATCTTAATGGTTGATCAACGCCAAAGAACCAACGATCCTCGGTCTGCAAGGTGGTATCGCATTCGGCAGGGCAAAAATACGGGCTCGTATGGTCTCCGCCATCATTTGTCAGGCCACTATAACAGTCAATTTCGTTTTCAGTATAACTCAGAAGATTGGTTTTGCATACGTGGACCAATTCTCCTCTGGGGCTTCACCAATTTCCGTTCCAATCCATCGAACTGGAATAAATGTAAGCACGCCATTCCACCCCAAGGGAAACCGAACAAGAATGAAACTCACTTGAATTAGCCGATACGCAGGTTCCCTCCGTGTCACATCCATTGAAAATAACCGCTTGGGGCTGGGTTTCCTTCAAGAGTGTCTCAATCTTATCTTTCTGGTCGTTGCTGTAACCTCCATCAAACCAGATCTTTACAGCAAAACAATTAGCAATGAAACTCTGCCGGCCCTAGCGGCTCAGTCATACCTCAGTCAAGCTGCCATAGCCCTTCCACAATTCACTTAATTGGTTATAGACAATTTGGTCGTATGTACCATTCGTGATATTAACTTGGCCGGGGGCCCAAGTGCCGGCACGAACATCTGAATCTTGCACATTCAGATAATTGTTTACCACGACACTGTAATAGAACCCATGCCCGATATCGTACTTTTTGGCTGAGTCCACAAAGCTCTTGACGATATTCTGGCCATGGACAGGTGATTGGGCGATTGTATAGTCGTATGGGACGGTCTGGTTTTCCCGGTCTTGGAAAGTGACTTCACTCGGCCAGATCGCAAATCCACAGTTATGCTTGGCGACAAGAGTAGCATACTTTGCGCCTAGAGCAACAGCTGAGTCCATCCACCCATCGGTGTTTATTGAGGTTGGGTCAAATAGGGATATGTCAGGAACAAGGTCAGGGACCTTGTTGCAGCCATCAATGTCAAGATAGGTGGCTATCTCAAAATGAATTAGTACTCCAATTTCCTTATCTTGCAAAGCCAATTGCTCCTTTGTTGGAAGTGCAATCTTCGAACCATCGATCGGAGAAACGCGGAACTTGGGCTGGTAGGAGCCGGCCAACGCGCCTGTTGCTGCGCATATGCCGGTCAATATATGGTTGGTGAATCTCATGGTCCGACAAGGTGGTGAGGCTGTTGGAGTCTAGTAGTGTAAAGTGGGCTCGATATAGAATCTGATATTCCTTCGAGCTCATGGTGGGCACTATCGCCAACATTATATGTGAAGCCCTTGGTGATGTAACGTACCAAATATATTCCTACGGTAGTATGAAGAAGAAATGTTAGAGGGGAAGAAACCATTTCATGAAGTCGACATCAGTCACGTCATTTGCTTGAGTGTTGTAGTTGCATCCTTCGGCTACATTTCGATGTCCTTGAAGGGAGCCCTCACCAATGGGCAAATAGAGATCGTATCTTGATTAGGTGGAACACATCTTTTCTGCGGATGGCGTTGATCTTTCCCTGGGGAGAGTAGCTTGCTAGACCTACTTGAGTGCAAATCTGCATATATGCAAGCAAAATTATTTGTCGATATGTTACCCTTCCCGAAACTCCAAGATATCCAATGCGGGGTAAATAGATACAAGCTGTAACGTCACACTGGCTATGGGTTTGAGGGCAACAATCTACGACTCGTAGTTAGTCTAAATTATTTGCCAGCGATCATTTTTGGTGTCCTATTGTCTTGTTAGGTCTTTCGCCATAGTCCCTGGAATTTTGGTTGGCATTTGATCGGCGGGCGATGTAGGATGTAACCATTTTTTTCTATAGTTTATAGATTTTGGGCAGATTGTAATTCGTAAACGTAGCCCGAATCCCCTTGGTCGCGCGATGGCCGCACAGAGCTTTAGACTCTAGTTTATGAGAGGTCGATCATCCTGCTACAGGCGGTGCTGTAACAGTATGTCCTCTGGTATCTCAGTCAGCACACGATACTAATATCGGGTAGTATTATTTATAAGGCAATCTATAACCTATTTATCAGTCTTGTATGCGTTGTACCTCTATCAATGGTATTAATAACGGGTGAGAGGATCTGGAAGTGTCACTAAACAGACAGGACGAGTAGAAAATATATCTGGCATCTTGAAGAAAATATGGTCCTGTTGTGCCTATCGGACTGAGTGAAGTTTTATATGCAACACTGCAGAGTTTCAACGGAAGACAGTCAACTATCCAGACAAGAGAGAATTCTGACATATGAAGACATAGATGGTCACCGCACAAAAGGAGGACCAGACCTTTACCAAATTCCAGTTTTATGCCGTCAAGCATTGGGGCGGAGCGCAATGTGGACAAACACCGCGATACGCGCCGCCTGCTATCTCATGGTCTCTGTTTGAAATCTCTCAAGGAGCAGGTAAATCAGTAACTGCACTCTTCTCCCGCGAAGGGGTGACAGTCATGCCTCTGACTCTCCCCGCCGACAACACTTTCGTCAATAATTATTGGCTTCTTGGCCCTACCCAGAAGTGTGTATACTCCTGTCAGACTTTCTAATCTCTAGCAACTTAGCTTTCACAACTCTGAGAACCTCAACTGACATTCCAACCATAACTGACCGAGACTCGAGATTTTATCACATTGAAACCAAGTCATGGCTGATCATCACCCCACAGGTCCTAATGTAATACACAATCCATCCATGTAATTCCACAAGGGTGATGAAGCTACATATTATGAAACACATACTCAGGGTTCATTGACTCTGAAAGGACTCCGAGACCCCTGCATGCGATCTGCAGCAATATCGCTTATAGTGAGTCCCAGAGCCGATCATGTTTGGCATTCGATTCTCGCAGCTTTATAGATCTTCTCAAAAGAAAAGATGCCATGCACCAACGTTGTGCGAATATCAAGATGCTTGGGTTGCGGAATATTTAATCTGCTTGTAAATCAATGGTTAAACGAGTATAGTTGGATATCTCAGGCTAAATAAGCGCTACTTCAAAGGCTAACAAGACTAACTCACAAAATCGTGTCATAACAAGTCATCGAACTCGCGTGATTCATGTGGCCTGTCACGATGGGACTGTACCAGGAAGACAAGGCGACTAAGGACACCGAATTCAAGCTTTAGTTTGATGCTGTATACCATCGATTTGAGAGTAGTTTGGATGACAAAATAGTTCAGATATTCAAATACCAAGAGGACAACGTCCATCATGATAATCAAGGCGTTGATGACGAGCAGCTGGTACATGATCTTCCTGTTCGGGTTGTGGCCATGGATGGTCGCGAACGACATGCGAAGGATTTCGATAGTTTTGGAGATATAGAGGCCGGAAATGATGAATTCTTGAAGACAGAAGCCGGTGAGTTCGATGCGCTCCATTATTGTGTAGCCATGGGTCCAAACCGGGGTACGGATGAAGTTCGACCCATACGTGAGCACAGTGGTTGGGATATGCAAAACGACGGCGTTGATAATTATCATTGCTAGGACAAGGCGGCTAACAGTCAAATCCTGCACGACAATATTGAGGCGCGAAAATAGCACAAGCGCTTGTCCTGTGACCATAAAATACCATCCGATGGTCGAAAATGTGAGAGAGAACCAAAGTGGCCCTATGTCGTAGTACTTTAGGAGAAAGCTCAGAGACTGCGGGATGACCCCCAGTAGCGTGGAGCAAAGCAGACTCCAGAAGTATAGCCCACGGTAACGGCGGAAGGAGGCGAAAATGAGCGCCAATAGTTCGATGGAGTTGTAAAGAGCGATGCCCAGGAACACGGTGAAAGTGGCCTTGATAGTGAAGTCTTGTCCTGAGTATTCCCCTATCACCCCATCCACAGAGAAGTCGGACATTTTACGCTCAGCGAGTGAATCTGGCGGGCACGGGAGTGAGATGCGCACGACGGTCTGTAAACCTGGACAGGCGCCGAAGCATTGGTCACTGATGATGACCAAGGCACTCAGGGCCCCTAGGGATTTCCGCTCTCAGTGAAGGCAAACGTTCATCGTGGATGGATTCGAGGGACTACGTCAATAGTCATTATTATAATAGCGGAAAGAGCACCGGATACTCTCTGGCCCTCAATTTCCACACTAATAACCGAATGGCAAGATTTCACGCCAACTAACGAACGACATTACGAGACTAAAAACGCCTAAAACCCCTTAACGGATCCAGCTTAGTCACCACGGGTCGAAACAAAATAAAACGGTGATTGTGATTCTTATTGGAGCAAGAGGAGACAAATACGCTAATCTTCACACCTGAGTGCCACTTAATTCCCACATTTCTTAAGCATTTAGGGTTCTTAATAAGTAACTCACATGCCCGGTGCGCACCAACACAAGGTCTGTGCGTTACGGGCTTGACGTGAGAAATCTGTGTTTTCCCCATTAAATCAAGCCAATAGCATATGTACTTCCAATTATAAGCGAGGTACGGAGTAAGTAGGTACGTTTTAGGCTTTGGCCCTTCGGGACTCGCCGTTGCGACGGAAGTATATCGCTTTATGTGAGCAAGTCTAACAGCGGTATCGGGCATTCCTCGCATAGCTCAAGCATTTGATCTTATGTTACAATTGTTATATCTTTATACTCGAGATTGTTTAGGCAGCATAGCAAAGTTACCGAAGGGTTCCTACATTAGTTCTAACCCTATCCTTTCGAATTACTACCTAGATACGTACAAGTGGACGCAGTCCTTTGGCTCGTCAAATAGACGTATGGGCCCAGGTAGTCCCTACTCTAACACTTCACCCCTATCCCACAAAGCGCACAGGCACCTGGAATCCACGTGCTGGTTCGAACTTGGGGTCCCAGGAGTTAGAGTATCCGAGGTGCATCGGCAGTAGTAGTGGGTTCCGCAAAAATCAGAGCTCGGACTTGGATGCTCTTGGGAATTCATTTATTCTCATTCTGCTATAATCATAGTTCTCACACGATAGTTTCATCCGTTTGCATTAATCCGGTTAAAGTCCCACTTGTATCATAAAGAAATTTTTGGTTGCATTTGCCAGGCGCTTTGATTCGTCTCTTCCCCAGACTAGGATCAAAAGGATCCGGGGATACTGCGGGGAGCGGGGAGGATTGGCCACCTGCCCCGACAACTACCCGTCAGCTTATAACAAACGGTCTGTGCTCACGCGCCACGGTGTTAGATCGCACTGGTTTTTCCTTGTGGGCAATAATGAAAAATAAAAATAATAGACCGGATTACAGAGTGAAGTTAAGCCATTCAAAGCTCAATAAGTATTCCTCTGACTACATTTCAACCTTTAATCACGTAAACGGAATCATTGACTCTGCAATTGGATCGAATGTGCCATATGGACAAGCACATATTATCAGGTATTTATGTAGCCAAAATTCTTCACCATAGCAACGTCCTGTTTCTGGCTTTGCCTAGGGGGCTTTTTTCCATTCTTTTTGTTTTTCTGTCAACATATTCGTCTACATTGACCTTTCAAAATTCCAGGGGAAGGTAAATATTGAAACCTTAACCCGTCACTTTCTCCAGTACATACTGCGTCAAATATGCTTCGTCTGTCACCTTTTTACCTACCAACCAAAAAGTCTACGTCTGCCGATGCAAGTCAATTGGCCCGACTCATTTTAAGCCATCTCCATTGATCATATTATGATAATTTTTTCCAAACATGTACGGGCCTAGCAAACCCCTCCTCGTCCCTCTCAAATTGCAGTATCCTCTCAAATCCCTGCGCTTTCAACTCATCCTCAAACGGTGGTCTGATCTGGATCGTCTTATACGTCTCTCTCAATTCTTTATTCTTCTTTGAAGCTCTCGCATAATTGCTCATAGGCTGCGGCTCCATGACAAGATAGCCCCCCTCATTCAGTATGTTTTTTATGTGCGCAAATAGCGTCAGCATCCCAGCGTCTCCGTTGTTGAGATGTATCCACTTGGTCACAGAGAGCAGTAGGACAACGTCGAACTTGCCCAGCGCGGTACCCGTGTACGCGGACGCATCCACGAAGTCAAAGTGCTCAAATGTGCACGGCCCGTCCGGGTACGCCGCCTTCGCCTGCCCGATCAACCACGGGTCGATATCGACACCGACTGAGGCGGCCGCGCCGCAATGCGCTATCGCCTCATAGGTCAGTTTGCCCGCGTTGCAGCCTAGGTCTATGACTCGCGCATTGCGGAGGATATCTGATGGGAGAATGGAAAGGCGCTCGTCCGGAACGGTGGGGGCCCGGAACTTGGCGTAATATTGGTGGTAATTGCCATGGCGCGCGGCGAGGTGCGTAGCTTTGAAGCGCTCTGCTTTGGAGAGTTCTGTTGCAGGTGGGGGATGATGGCATGCTTCTGCCATATTTGGAGATAGTGCGATCAGAGAGGCAGGCATGTTTCGGTAATGATATTGATTATGTCGGGAATAAAATGTGGAATGATGTGACTAACATCAAGTTTATCACACCAGATACGCCATATATTAGAAGTTATAAGTCTTAAAATTCTGTGATCAATGCCAAAGTTTTGTCGCGCTCCCGAGAGGTTTGTGGGGTTTGCATACTCTCAGTGCCTGAGGCACTAGCTCCTTAGCAGATCCTATGGCCCTGAGGTTTCCACAATATGACGTCAGCTTTGCTTACTGTTTTTTTCCGCGTTCTCGCTACTCGTGCAACCCTAACATCCGAGGTCGTACTCAACATGCCATTCAGACAGGCGCTTCAGGGCATTTTCGATAAGGCAGACAAGGCTTGGGAGGAAATAAGCCATCGCGCCCCTCAGCCGGTACCGTCGTACAACAACCATCCCCCACCGCCTATTCCAACCTCTACCAAACCACCACTAGCTTATCAGGAACAGCACTCGCAACCCCAGATCTACTGGCGGCCAAATCTACATCCGCAAGTACCGGTATCCTCCAACTTTCATCACGAACTGGGCCAACATGGATGGGGCAACAATGAGTCGCAGAATTATACCGACAGCCCGCAAAACTCATTCCATTCAACCCAGGGTGATGCGGTGATCGTGCGCGCTCTGATCAACCACGGGCATCCCGACCCTGCCCAGAAGTTTACCAGCGCCAGACTTTCGAGTCTCCAGACCCTCAGCCGACCACGGGGCTGTCTGTCGGCCAGGATTACGGCGCCGGTGGCCCGTGGTATCTGGCCTGCCTTTTGGTTGCTGCCTAAAGACCCCTTCAAGTGGCCCGAGGATGGCGAAGTCGATATAATGGAAGCTTGGAATGGCGATGCTGTCAACCACACGTGTCTGCATTGGGGCCACTTCAATGGCGAGGACTGGAACAAGCATCGCGTTCTCGAAACCCCCATCCCCAACATTAGCTCGCCGGCGGGGGTGAGGTACGATTTTATCTGGGACGAGGACGAAACATCGGGCAGGGGACGCTTGATCTGGTTGATTGACGGCACACCCATCATGAGGGCCGAGAAGCCGCCTGGCACGAGGAAGATGAGTGAGTTCAGAATCCTCATCAACATCGCTGTTGGAGGAAATGTCTGTCAGGGAAATATGCCCAGTGATGGATGCTACGAGACAGTGGTCCGTGAGTTAGCCATGTGGGACGCACCGCCTGGGGGTTGGAACGAGTTTGACAGGGCTTGGTGGAATGCCAAAGACGGCAATGCCATGTAACGAAAGGAAGGAAATTTACATTGCAAAGTATACCCTCATCCCCTACTTTCTACAAAAGGTATCTCTGACTAGCCGAGTGAGATGAGTGTCGCATGGCGATAAACCAAATTTAATAATTTAAATAAAGGTTCAAAGCGATGAGGCCGTCTTAGGTATCTCCACCATTTCGATGTGTTAATCATTATGGTACTATAGTATTCCTAATCATCACATGAATATACTGTCCAGTAGAAATTGTAGCTTGAGACTCCTGGGATTCACCGCAGATGTTGTAGGATGTCACCAAGATGCTAACTGCTTTTCCTGGCTGACATGATCTCATAGACTTTTCCAATATTACCTCTCAGTCGGATACACAACTATCCGATCCAAATCCGCACCCTTGTAATCAAACCCATTGTATAGCCCGCCGACTGTAATAGTATTCTTCTTCCCCTTGTTCAGGGTCAGCTGCAGCGGAGTGGATAGAATGACACCTTTGTGGGTATCTCGTTGGTATAGAGTTTGTATGCTCGAAGGGTCTCCGTTGACGATCACGCTGCTAATCCGACGCAATTGCCATGAACCGCCGATTCTATCAGGGGTACCTCCAGCTATTGAACATATTAGAATATCAGATCCATACCATGGCTCTGAGCAATGTGCAGATGAGAATTTACTTACGTTGGTCGCCGAAGCCCAAATCGTCAATGTCTAATAATAATGTCAGTGTCGTGTATGGAGATGGAAAGTAAAAGCTGTAAACGTACTTTGATAGTAGAATGACACCCATTGAGGCTTTCCAGATCCCTCAATGTTTTCAAATGTAACGGTACTGTCGTTTCCATATATTCCAGTGAGAATAACGCCATCGGTAGCAAAATTCTTTCAGTATATCATATTAGCCACAGATAGTCCAGTGTCTGAAATAATAGAACTGTACTCACTGCCTCCTGCTTATATGTATCACCGTGCGTCTTCGCCTTTTTGGCGCTGTATGTTTTTCCCTTGATAGGTTTCCAGTCCCCGGTTTTCCTAGTATTCAGTTAGTACGGATGCCATGGTAAAAAGGAAGACAGCACACATACACGTCAAGGTCATAAACATCGTGCCACTCTAACTCTAGAGTCTTCTTAGATTCATCGGTCTGAATTGGCAACCAGATATAGCGACTGTCCCAGACAGAATTGGAGTCCCATTGGTCTCCAATGTACAAGTGGGTTGTCTTTTTCGTCCCCTCAATTCTGAGCGTGAATCCCGACTGTGAGTTGAAAGTCCGTGTATATAACGGCGCAATGGTGAAAGGCTGTGACCAGGGGCCGCTTAGTGAGTCGGCCCGGAATGCCACCACGTCTGAATCATTAGCCAAGCAATACATACACGATGGGGAACTAGACCTCTTACTATTTGGCCTATATCCTGTCTTATGGCTCATAAGTGCCCAGTAGCTCTTCTCTGTCTGCATGATAGTGGGCGCCTCCAGATCAAATTTTGGGAATCGATACACGACCTTTTCGAGCGCCGTGAGATTGCTGTTCATGCTTGAGAGATACACATCTCGTCCATCTCGACTATCTCCGTTCGAGTAAAGGGCATAGGATCGGCCATCCTTGTAGTCGGTGAACAAGCCAAAATCCTGGGACCAGTTTCCAAGTGGCGCTGACGCGTCAACAAAGGTGTACGGCCCGCCGATGGTGGAGGACACCGCATGGCCTTGGAGAAGGAGCCCGTAGGTGGAGTTGTCTGCATGCCACCACATCTGTCTAATCAGCCTTGGGGTGCAAAATTTGAGAGAAGTCCGCATGCATACATGATAATCCTCAGTCTCTGGGCTGTATGCCACCTTAGGTCGTTGTATCACGCCACCGGGGGCAATATATGGATGTCCCTTGATTGGGGCTGTATATGTTAGAATATCGACCTATCTCCAGCACGGCCATGGAGCGTTACCTAGGGCCAGTCCCCCCGATTTCCAGGTACTCAGATCCTCCGAACTATAAACAGAGACACCTCCGCCTTCCGGCTCATCTTCTGTCTTATGTTCGCCGAACCACCAGAAGCGGCCAGACTTCTGGTCGAAGGTAATCCCGGCACCGTGCGCATTAATGAAGTTACCATCTGTGTCGCGCCATCTTCCTCCGGGGACAATGTATTTACTTTTTGCTGAGACAGCTAAAAGGGTAGCCAGACAGGCTGATAACAGTCTCATGTTGATGGAGTTGTGCAAATTGATTTCCTTTGGATGTCAGGGCCTACATCTATTCTTCAAGTTGGAATTAATTTATAGCACCATCTACCTACATAGCTATCGGTCTCTATTGTACCGACATTGCGGGGTAAAATATATATAAATTACACCTTATTTTCTTCATCTTGGCATGGATATTACTTGTAGTTTGTCTTTCAAAACATTGAATCCTTATGATATTCATATGCCCCTTTTTCACGCCTAGCAAGTAAATACGTAGTTAGGGATCAATTTAACCCATCTAGGTTCCTCATTCTTACATATTATCATCCCAGTGTTATGCAAGGAATCCTTGCCAACGCGGGAAAATGCCTCCTAATGCCAAGCATCCCCGTAATCTCATCCCCGCAATAAAGCAATAAAGCTCCAATAATGCCGAACTTTTATTGGATGCATTAAGTAGGCTAGCGGGCGACGGAAAGTTTTTATCCGTCTATTGCATGAGAATAACCTTAGGCCTAAGGACGATCCCACGAGTAAATGATATTTCTTGAGGCCAGGCCGCTCAAGCTAGTGGACAGTTACACCACCCTTCTTTGGGCAGCACATAAACGGTCCTATATATTAATGGCGAATCCAATGGGAAAATGCATCCTTTATGATGAGTATAGAAGAAAGAGAGTCCTCAAGATTTGGGATATAAGTCTGCGTTTTATTTGGTGGGCTGGTTCCTTGCTGGTTCCTCTTATAATTTCAAATGATCGTACCTAAGATTTCATCGTGGATGGAAGAGGTAGAAAATATACTAATGAGGATATGTAGACATTTACAAATACTTTCGCCTCAATTTTGAGCCCAGCCTTTTGTCAATGGCCAGACTAAACTGAGGATATTCAGTCTCATCTATCTACTTAGAGAGATGTTTATTTTAGAAGTGGCATGATACTGGAAGGAGAAAGGAAAGTGGAGATGAATATAAGCTTGCGTTGGCTTCACCGAGAGGCTACTAGTCAACAGCACCACGTAGAGGTCCAAGCTCGTGGCTGTTGGATCCCCCGGGACGCTCTCTGCTGTCCCAGGAGACCCCGGTCTTCATGGAAGACCGGTCGATTCGTTGTTGGGACTCGGGTCTGGGTCTGAGTTGTTGTCATGGTCGGGGTCGTGGTCGCTACAAGTCGCGGGTCGGGTTGCACTGCAGATACACATCTAGCAGAATCTCAGTTCCGGCCGGTTTCGTGGTCTCTAGTGAATTTCGTAGCCACTAGCTCGCTCCATCGAATCGATACAAGTCAGACTTCGCAAGCCCAGTGTCTGCAACAAATTAGCGAACTTCTATGCCGAGTGTGATCAGGTTTCCGACTCCCTCGGTTTCCACGTCTCCGTCGACGATTCGAAGTTTTCACTCGGCCACTCGGCCGTCACCTCAGAATCTTTGCCACCTCCGACCGACCCCTCGGTCGGATGCCCTATGTTCTTCATCAAACTCAGTAGAGGCCGTTAGGATCAAGTCATGAAACAGTAAGAATCGATGGATAATGATAGGGGTGGATAGTGCATAGGATTGCTGTAGGAAGGAAATTCAGGAGAAAGAAAAGGAGGAATGGGTGCCCATTATATGTTACCACAAGCAGGATTGCTATGCCCCATCTATTCCGTTTACTAATTAGGAAATAGGTTTGACTTTGACGAAGTAATTGAACTTTGCGATAGGTCAAAGGTTAAATCTACATTTGATTGGCCAGCATACATTGAGATACCACATACGTCAAAGCTTATTCTACTACAAACTTTATTCTATCCATGGATGTATGTGAGCTTCTTCTTGAAAAGAGTCGGGAGCAACACGTTGACAAGCTTTCCAAGGTTGGAGCCCCTGCACAGCAGATTTCGAGTGATACGGCACATATCACCTGTCAAAATTAGCATTTCCGCAGGTACCTGCAGATCAGGCTCGAGATCCACGGCCCAATCTGAGGCCGGGAGGACGCACCTAGACACAAAGTACGCATGGCTTGGAATGTAGGAAACTCCATGGATAAGCCCAAGTCATTTTTGGCGATCAGGCACAAAGTTAAGACTGACTTTTCCTGACTTTTGCCGTCTTTATATTTCACCAACTGTCTCTAGAGTTGATTTACCACATCGCAAGTGAATTCCCCGATGCCAGATACGGGCCGTTATAGGTTTAATTTGAGATTTTTAGTAAAATAAATTGCTAACTTTGAACTGACAATTAACTCGTCGGTCACGCTGACTATACGGCATGTAGGCTAAAGTGACGGCTAGAAAAACTGTATTGCATGCTTGGCTTTAGCTCTGTTATGAGGTGTTTGAAAAGAGGAGCCTAGCCTTTTGACGGGTTTCATTGAATAGCACACTTTGGCCATGTGAACTTGGAAGTCTTACGGGGTGATTGCGAAAACCCACTTAGTTGGAAGGCACCGCTCCTTTGTTTGGAAACTTCTCTTCCTTTCTCCACACCAAATCAAGGCTTCTCATCTCTTTTTCAAGAAAAATTGAAAAGATGAATTCTGTCGACGGCGATCCCTCGGCTCCTCCCAATCCTCCCCCTGGCCCTGGGTCCAGTGCTAATGGTCTCACCAGCCGCCAGCGTAAGCGGTTGAAGGAGAAGCGTCGCCAGCTAAGGAAGGCAAGTCCCGTTCTACCTCGTCACATCATTTGCCATGTCATTTAATCATGTTTCCCCTTTGTGTGTGCACCTCTCAGAAATCTTCCTGGGAATCACTCATCTTTCTGTCGATTCAACATGTGTCGCACATCCCAAGGTTGACGATAGATCCTCCCTCCACAATGCCTGACCCTCCAGATGTTTGCGCAACGACACTCATATCGAATCTAGAAGGAAGCACCAAAGGCCGCTGAAGAACATGCCTCCCGCGTGGTTGAGCTCTACTCTCGCGCAGTACAGGCGCAGGCAAATGTCAGATACTCCCGCTTTCTTTCCCCGTTGATCCAAACCAGTCTTCTTCTGGGGTGGTACGAGTGAATATGAGGTCTGACGAGTATGATCTGACTAGCTTGTTGCCGCCATCTGTGCTGGTTTTAGTGTGCCTAGCAGCGGTATGGTCGGTATGGGCCGTGGTGGTGGCCGTGGTGGCCGTGGCCATGATGGTGGTCGCGGTGCTCTCCACTACACCACCACGGGCGCACCGGCGCTTGCTACTCCCGGTCCCGCCAGTACCACAGGCGCCTCCCCGACCCTCCATACCCGCAATGCCCCCCTCGCGCAGCGAGATCCGGCCCGCGAGCAACGAAACCCTCCACTGGCCTACAACGCCCCTCATTGGGCTCATGCATCTGGACTCCCCCCACGTCAGCACCCTCGTGGTAAGTCGGCTCATCTGTCACTATCTCTTGAATCCTCTTGTGGATGGGTCGTTATACGCGCACAGAGCATGCAATATATAACAAAACTGACATATTCTTCGATTATAGCCAATGATACTCAATGAGGGAGTAGAATGGAATGTCGTCCCCTGCATCTAGAACCTACCCGGGCAGGTTTTAGATTGCATTTTGAATGAATCGAATGTTCATCAGGCCCGACCGGGGCACCCTAGAAAGAGCAGGTCCGGGCCCGCTCTTCATAATTGTTTTTTGATGTTTTTCGCCCAGTGGGTGCTTGTTTGTTTATTCGGGAAAAAGGCATTGGATAAAACAAATATTGCATCGTCACGATAAGATCGATAACTATTGGCCGAGACTAGGTGAAGGCTTTCAAGCAGCAGGTTGAAATAGATTCAACACCTTTAGCCAGAGAACCAAGGCATGTAGTAAAATACAACAATGACTTTGAGGTAAGATTTACCATAGGTACAGTCACTAGGCAAAGTTATCTGTCTGTACCGCCTTCTATTCAAGACCGCCGCCCGTTGTCTTCGAATTTTGAATGGCGGAGAATAAATTTGCCGGCAGAATATTGGATCGGGGTAACTTTTTGCGGAATTCACATATGAAATATGAAGCAAGGGTAGGGATGTACATCACGTGATTGTATCACATGACCTCAAGGATAAAGCTTTTGTTAAACCGGACGGAACACGGAAGTAGCTATCCGCTTCCGGTGAGATCGGCAGGTTAATGTTACTGAATTTATTTTAATCACTCATTATAATGAGGAATGAAATTGGAACGATCCTTTGTCTAATATTATACAGTATTTATAGGGAAAAAAAAAATTCTTAGTAGGCTTGCTCAATGTTCAGACAGTGGCTTTCAGGCAGGGAGAGTGGGCCCGGAGCCGGAACGGAACAGGAACTCATGTTACATGCTCCTTCGACGACGCCAAAGTTTTCATAGAGATTAGAGTATCCATTCCAGATACACTCCACCTAATGCGGGGAAAAGCATTCAAGAATCCGGGGTCTTTCATATTTTTCGATGCGATGTAAGACATTATCCAGGCACAGGGCCAAATAATGCCTGTAGAGACTGTCCTCCCCCCTGGCAGACACGAAAAATCAGTACATAAAAAGATCATCTTGGTTCCATATATTCCGAATATTCCGCTCGAAATCTCGGTTTTATTTGCATATTCCAACCATTGCTTCACTCTGCCTGTTCTCATAGTTATCTTCCCCAGACAAGGAAATAGTGGGGCCATGGGAGTCAGAGATTTCTTCAAAGATCATCGTTGGTGCTCGATGAGTCAACACCAACTTGCAACCAACCCATTAACAATACCAGCATGGAGAAAGACATGGAGAAGGATATGGAGAAAGTCATGGATGTAGAGAAGTCACAAGATCCGTTTGCCGGAGAAGTTGTTGGTGGAGTGCGTTACAGGAGTATGAAATGGTGGTAAGTCTACACTTGCAGGATTCGCAGCAAGCTATCGCAGTAAGCTAATAAAACTTGCGTTCAGGAACTGTGCAATCTGTACGTACGCCCCAATTGGACTAAATCCAATCATGGACCACAACTAAGCAGCCAATAGTGATGATTGCTCAGTCTGTCTCATTGGGAGTTCTCTCCCTCCCATCGTCGATGGCAGTCTTGGGTTTGGTCCCGTACGTCTGATGAAAATTCCTCTGAACTTTATTATGAACTCGTGCTAATCTTGGCAGTGGCTGTATCATTATTGTTGGGATCGGAGCTTTGACAACCTACACTGGATATGTTGTCGGCCAATTCAAACTGCGATACCCTCAAATTCACAACATGGCAGATGCCGCAGATATCTTATTCGGCGCCTGGGGTCGCGAGATCGTTGGAGTCGCCCAGGTTATGTGTTTCATTTTCCTTATGGGCGCTCATGTGTTGACATTCTCTATCATGATGAACACTCTTACTGAACACGGCGCTTGTACCATCATTTTCTGTCTGGTGGGAACCGTCCTCTGCTTCATCCTAACCCTGTCAAGGCGCATGGAGGAAGTTTCATATCTGGGCATTATCTGTATGACAGGACTCCTTCCTGTTGTTGAAACTAAACTAACAACTACTAGCCTCGCTATCAATCTTCACCGCCGTAGTGATCACCATGATCGCTGTTGGCATTGAAGCACCCGATCCCAGAGCATATGCTATTACCCACCCATCTCTGATTAACGGCTTTTCCGCTACACTTAACATTGTCCTTGCTTATTCTGGCCATATGTCATTTTTCAGCTTCCAGTCGGAGCTGGAAGATCCACGTGACTACCCCAAAGCGCTGATTGCCTTCCAAGCAACGGACACATCGCTGTATCTCGTGACTGCCCTCGTCATTTACCGATATGCCGGGCCGGATGTCCTCAGCCCCGCCCTGCTGAGTGCGAGTGAAATCGTTTCGAAGGTTGCATTCGGCATTTCCATCGGTACGATCGTCATTGCTGGAGTGGTCATTTGTCACGTCGGTGCAAAGACCATTTACGTGCGGCTGTTCCGTGGCACCCACATGATGAGCGAGAGGTCTTTCCGTTCATATGGCAGTTGGGTGCTGATCACTTTCCTCATGTGGGTTATCGCCTGGGTGATCGCACTCGCGATCCCTGTGTTCAACGATCTGCTCAACATGATCGCGGCGGCATTCTGCAGCTGGTTTTCTTTCGGTCTGGAGGGCCTCTTTTGGTTGAAGATGAACCGCGGACGGTACTTTTCAAGCAAACGAAAGATCGCTTTAACTGCACTTAACGTCTTTCTTGTTGCCCTGTGTTGCCTGATTGTAAGTTTCCTACGTTTTAATTCACAACAGTCTGGTACTAACGAATTAGTGTGGCATGGGTCTTTGGGCCACAGGAACGAGCATTCGGGTCAATGCGCAGGCTGCACAAAAACCTTTCTCCTGCGCATCCAATGCCTAGACCAAGATTTTTCGTTTTGGTCTTACAGAATATCCTTATATAGATTGTATACATGCTACGATAGATTTAGAATGTACAATTACTTGCTGAAGCGCATTTTTCGCTGAATTCAATGACATTCAACCTGCGGTTTTCAACCGCCCATTACTCCATAAACATAAATACAAAGGGTATTTGGAGATATCATGCTGGGCTCGAACTTCGGGTGGGCGGGAAACGGTACCGTCAATCGGGATTTGACAGTAGATTCGCATGAAGCCCTGCTAAGCAGGGTTGAGAAGATTATGACAAGAGAATCTGATAGCAGCAAACGGCGGACCCAACCCTTGGTCGCATTCCAACTGAGTCATTGTCTGATACTCTTCTGGTAGCTTTTCATCGAGGACAAATGTCTTAGCGGGTAAGGTGGAAGGGTGGTCAAGCCGAACTTCGGTGCCGGCGAGGTTATCGAAATCGCCGGGGCGGGACATCATGATAAGGAGAGAAAATGTGATACAGGTCCACGGCTTAAGAGAGTATAAGGCGTGCTGGTAATATCGATAAATAAGTGAATTATAAAAGTAAAGTTCTGCATAGAGAAAAGAAAGGCGGCGTAGAGCTGACGAGCATACTTATAGGTTAGTGCTCTCTACCTTAGGTGTTAACTGTATTGTGAAATATGTTAGCTACTAGTAAACTAAACTCACCTAGTAACCTGATAACCTAACGAGGTTTTTCCTTAAAAGTGAAAGCGCTATATGTATTAGAAGCTTTTTTTTTTAAAAAAAAAACTTAATTACCGTGCTTAATATGAGATGAACATGGCTCTCTTTCACCAGCCATAACGAAGGCAGCGAGGCGATCCTTAACTTACGGAATGATCCTTTACATGTGTTAAATGTTCCACCGCTCCTTAACAAAAAATCTTTCTCAATATAACTTCACTTATTTTTCCCTTCGTGTTCACAGCTCCTGCGGGCAGCGAGTAAGGACTCGAACGATCTAAAGTAACTTCTCCGTTAGGTAACTAAGCTGTATCTACAGTTTATTCGCATCGCTCTATTGATGCTCACTAAGTTCTTCAAGCGCTACCCTTAACCATTTAAGTATTTTAGCCCATCTTCTTGTATCTATCACCGGGCCTGGAAATCACGGTTCTTACGGACTCGACGAAGTATTGATTATGGCTTATCATAAGGCTTAATTTAGCTGTGCAGAAGTCAATCAAATGATGGAGAAGTGTCAGAAATATCTTCAAGGTCGCTTGACAGCTTTTTGATAAATGTCGAATACTAAGCTGAATAGATGTGTAGTCGGCCCGCAAAATTGAAGGGACTATCACCCAACGAAGACGGTTTTCCTGTACCTCAATCGGGTCGTACGCAAGTGTATAGCGGCCAAGGGTCGGATGCGGTTCCTTGTAGTGTGTCGGCGCATGGAGACCGGCATACCGGAGGATTTATTAAAGCCATGAGCTACATACTGGTAATTGATTCATCGTTATTATTATTACCGACAAGCTATCCCCAAATAGGCTAATGCATTCATATGTATTAACGTCCCTTCTCGAGCTGGAATGACAGGGTATTGTAACCCCAGGTATGGAGGATTCTGTGCTTTACCATAGTTTCCCCGCTCAAACATAATATCTTAGAATTACCACATAATATCTTAGAATTAAAAAAAATTCTAGTTCTTCCAGTAGAACCTCGGGTTTCAATGTGCAAGGTTCTCATCCTTTGGACCGCTTAGACGATTTGAGGGAACTAAGATACTAACCGAAGGCACTAGCACTAGTATAGCTTAGCCAGTGTCTTGTTTTAATTTCCGACTACAGCATCTGTCGCCTGATGTGAAACGATTGGAGTCTGTAACGGTTACTGGTGAAGGGAAGGAAGAGAAAGAAAAAGCATCGTTGTTCAATCTAGCAAGGAGCAGGGTATTTATACCCTGCGTAAATACCCTGCGTTTGACAAATCTGCTCAGTCGGCAAGCCAACGATGGGAGATGATATCATCCAACAAAGTCTAACATTTAAAAAAGATATTTTGGAAGGCATCTACAAATACCAGCAAAGACTACAAGGTCCGCATAAATAGCCGACTATTCTTGTAGAGTATACCCAAGAGAATTAGATATTTAGTAATTTGACCTAAAATGTTGAAATTTTAAAGTATAGAAAGCGAGAGAAGGAAAGAATGAGAGATAAATGTAATATTTCAGCAGCCGTCAAGCCTCCACGTTTATAGTCGATTGTCGGTCCCTAGTTGCCGAGTTTATGGATCACACAAACTATTACGCAAATTATCTTGAGGGGAATAGAATACACAGCTCAGCGACTAAAGGGGCGTATGCCGAGTTCAAGGGAAAATGAGCACTTCCATCAAGATGGCCGAAAGACAATGTATGAAACTAAATTGATTGTATGCAGCCTTGGAACCCTATGGCAACCCTCTAGGAGTCCCAACAATAGACCTAGGATTTTGATATGGTGTATAGTGCGAGCGACCATCCTGCGATCGATCATTCAACGACCCTCCATCCGCCGATCCTGGTATCTGATCCAATTGTGTGAGCGGAAATTCACTATCCGTCTCGTCCATTCCAAACGTCCGTTTCGCTGTACTATTCTTGCTTAGGGAAGGTCCCGTTGACGGCTGCGTCGAGTACGTAGCACAGACACTGGAGAACAAGGACGGGAAAGCGGCCTTCAGAATTGGTCGAAGCATGGGCGCGCAGGAATTTGAAATAGCAAGAGCAGGCTCCGTGACACTCCAAAAGGCAGCCCAGATCATTGAGTACGACAGATCGGTGAAATCGACTGTGGTGAGGACAAGGATGCGGATGATGGTGATGGAAGAGATACTGTGATGCTCGTTAGAACTTTTTGACGGGGAATCTGAGAAAACAGAGAAGGAGAAAACGTACAAGATTCCCAATCCAAAGATTCCAATCAACGCTAACTTGGTCGCAAGAGACATCTGCAATTTCCAGACAAAACGAATAGGCAACGCCATGATCATCACATCGGTGAACAGGTTGAAGGCTCCAATCGTCGAAAACGCCACATTCTGACTCGCACAATGGCCCGGTAGAGTCGGGTTCCAGTTCTTCTCGAAGGGTGTGCAGATTAAGAAGATCTGGAGCATACTCCCGGTCCAGTATGCACCTGCACAGCCCATACAGATACGGGTCAGGATGCGAAATTCCCACGACACAAAGATGCGCAGGTAGAAAGCGAGATAAGAGAATTTAGCCATAACCATGGCGTTATAGTAGACGATCTGGTAGACCATGAGCATTTTTGCGATCAACACAGCATTCTCTGGGGGTATATCGGTGATGTGGTGTCGCATCCCGACACGAGCATAGTGGAATTGCATTGCAAGCATTCCATATGTGTGGAATAAGCCCCCGACGCAGAATGCATCGTCCCATCCTAGATAGGCTTTTCGGATTCGTCGGGAGACGCCACGCAATATTACCAAGAAAGTGGCTAGTGCGACGAGGATTGTGTTGGCGATGAGCTGGTCTCGCACGATTGGAAATTCGAAGACATTGTACAATTGCATTTTTCAGTTTAGGATATAGAGTATAAAAGATGAAGAGTTTCTGCAACATTACCATCCGATCACATAGTGTACTGTGTGCTAGGGTTTCAGACTTTGTGATTGGCCAGCCTAGTCGATCGGCAGGGGTTAACCATGGAATTGTTATGGGCCGTTGTGCGGGCCGTTTTTCGACCCAAAAAAACCTTAAGAAGATTAATTTACCCAAAAGGCTGGAGGAATTGACTGTCATTGGAAAGACTACAAGCCACCAGCTGGGGCTAATCCAAATTTGGAAGGAGCATTTCCTCTATTGTCTCCATTGTTTCGGCTACTAACAAATAACAACCTAGTTACCACCTTGTGATACAAATGATCAGCTTCCGAAAAAGTTATCGTACGGAGCTAACAAGCTGACAGCTGACAGTTAACAGCTAACTCGTTAATATGGGTATGGGAGTCCGGAATTATACCTCTCCGTGTACTCCACTACTCCACTGTCAGCCGATGTCAACACTTGATCCCCAACTATTCCTATAGTCAATCCCTCCATTAAGCTAAATTGCAACATGGATGAATACGACTACATCATCATCGGCGCAGGAATCGGCGGTCTTGTTCTGGCAAATAATCTAAGCCAGGATGCCTCCATCAATGTCCTCCTCATTGAAGCCGGCGCCAATCGGATGGGGGATCCTCGGATCGAGACCCCTGGATTTTTGGCCACAATGTATGGCAACCCGGACTTTGACTGGGATTACATGAGTGTTCCGCAGGTATGTCCCCCATAAGCATCTTCTCGTATGCAAAACTAATTCATGAACAGGTCCATGCAAAGAACCGACAAATCGGCCAGCCCCGCGGTCGCGTCGTCGGTGGCTCTTCCGCATTGAATTTCTCCGTAGTTATGTACCCCACCGCATCAGATTTTGATGCTTGGAAGACGTTAGGAAACTATGGCTGGGGTGCTAAGGATATGGCTCCTTACCTTCGGAAATTCCACACGTATTCCGCACCCAGCGAGGCCACAGCAGAACTACTCGGCACAAGTCGGTACATGAAAGTTGATAACCAAGGATCTCACGGTCCTGTCCCCGTATCTCTGCCCGATATCTATGGGCCGTTTAACAAAGCTTGGAACGAGACTTTTAGGCAATTGGGTTGGGAAACGGATGCCGATCCCCTCGATGGCCACAAATTGGGCGCTTTTACTTCCCCACTGAGCGTCGACCCCAAGACGGGGACAAGAGGGTACGCAGCGGCATACTACTCACCCGATGTTGCGGCGCGGCCAAATCTGCGACTTCTCACAGAGACGATGGTTGAGCGAATCCTCTTCAAACAAGAAGACGGAGAGATCATCGCCACAGGTGTGCAGGTCAAGACTCAAGGCAATACAGACCCGTACCAGATCACAGCAACGAAAGAAGTTGTTCTCTGTGCAGGCAGCCTAAACTCCCCTCAACTACTCGAGCTCTCGGGTATCGGTCGTGCAGATCTTCTCCAAGCCCACGGCATCCCGGTAATCATCGACAACCCCGCCGTGGGTGAGAACCTCCAAGACCATGCCATCACGAGCATCAACTTCGAGATCGCCGATGGCCAGGTCTCGGGCGATATTCTACGCGATCCAAACGTCGTCCAGGCACTCATCAAGCTCTACAAGGAGACGCGCGGAGGCCCGCTGGCAGGCATGCCCCTCAGCATGGCCTATCTCCCGTTAATGGATGGAACTGGTGCCGTGCCGAAAGAAGAAATCGAGACTCTGCTCTCCAAATACCTCGACGACGAGAACACCCCAGCGAACCTACGGGCGCAATATTCTCACATCCGCAAGGTGCTTCTCCAGAGCGACGAGGCTTCATCGCACTATCTCTTCCTTCCTGCCCAACTCCACATGAACCCAGGAAAGACAACTCTTACCGACGTGCTGGCCAAAACTCTACCGGAGAATTACATATCCATCATGATGCTACACAACCACCCCTTCTCGCGTGGCTCGGTCCACATTTCCTCCGGAAAGATCGAAGACAAGCCCACCTACGACCCGAACCTGCTCTCGCACCCGCTCGATCTAGAGATCATGGCCCGGCAGCTGCAGTTCGTGGATCGCATTGCGGAGACTGCGCCTTTCTCAACCCTCCTCAAGACTGAGAAACGCATGCCTGAGAATGCGACCGATTTGAGTGACCTGGACCATGTGAAGGATATTGTTAAGGATCGCTTGTATACGTGTTTCCATCCGGCGGGCTCATGTGCCATGCTGCCAAGGGAAAATGGAGGTGTTGTTGATTTTAACTTGAAGGTTTACGGGACGAAGAACTTAAGGGTTGTTGATGCTAGTATTTTCCCGCTTGAGCCTAGTGGCAATATCCAGGCTACTGTTTATGCGGTTGCAGAGCGGGCATCGAGCTTGATGCGCCACGTTTGACCTCTGTGTAATAGAAACTTCAGCCCGAGAGAGAATATGGACGAGCACCTTACGATGGTGCATCAGGCAATAATTTGATTTAGGCGCTGGGATATGACCAAGACTAGATATGGGACATGACCTCTCTTTGTGAATACCTCCCTAATAGCATATGTTCATTTCGCTAGATTGTATATAGGAAATTGAAACTATGGTTTTACAACACGATGGTCTATAAGAGGTGGCATACAAGGAAGTCTTTTAAAGTATATCAATGCGATATCTTATTCTTTGTAGACCTCTACTGGCAGGTGATGAACCCTCGAAAGCTCTATCAGCTTCCTCATTGCAATCATCCAGGCCCCTTTTCTTCAACGCTCAGCTTCTCGCCTTCTGACCTGTCGTCGTCATTTCCGTTTCGGTGCCTCGGGCTCGACCGTCTATCTGTCAAGGCCCCAGTTTTTACCACCGGCACTGCTTTCGTCTGACCAGTTTTCATATCTACTACATCAGCTCGCAGCAGTACGTCATCACATTTCTCGCATTTATGCCCACTATACGGACCTCGGCATTCCGTATTGGCATCCTCCTTGGCTATCCGGGCTTGCGACCGGCTTCACTCTGAGATGGGTAGGGTTCCGCCGTCTCTAGGTCGATACCTGTTCAAATTGGGAGACCTAGGACATTGTTGGGGTGCAACTTCGACGCTACCTGCAATGCCATCTCGCGAATTACTCGACTGGTGCCAGTTCTGCGAGGGATCAGAAGAAATAGTTCATCAATATCACCGAGGGCTGCTCCATAGTTCGGCGCCGGCGAAGGACGTCTGTCGGATGCAGGGTTCTTGTTTGGTTACTATCCGTAGATTACCTAAATGATAAGATTGATAAGTTCTCTGTAAGACTGTAAAGGAGTGGTTACTACTTGTTGGGATTGCTACGGCGGCCCAGAAAGAGAGGAGGGAAGAGATGTATTACTAGAGGAGCGAACTGATGCCTGAGGCACCAAATCATCGCCACCACAACACTACTTACCGTGCTTCTTTATCGAGTTGAAGGGGAATACGTTTAGTTTCGACAGTGGTTATCGCTGGGCTGCATCCAGACGGGCCCGTTTAATATTAGCTGTGATGAGGTGGTACTAATTATTGTGTTGCAATGCTGTTAGGTGAAGGGCTGCGTGCCCTGAGTCGCGATAAACATAGTCGTTCCCTCCTGTTTAAAAGCAGAAGTCACGTACTCGGAGCGTCCGAAAAGGTAGGAGCAGAATCTAAGAGAACTGCCCAGTTGACTGTTTTGATGCCCGAAATTATACCACTTTTCAAAATCGTATAGCCTATTCCGGCACGGAACAATTCGGCCCGGTAGACCTTTTGAGGCTTTTTATATGATACAAACTTTTGTATCACCACATTTTGAGGTGGTTTACTACTATACTGAACCCTGCCACCAACCCTATTAAGGTTCCTAGCCCTATTTCCTATACTAAGGCCTCTGATCTCTCATTCTTCATTTTTACTTCACAGTTGTTTAATTGACGAGAGCATCCCGTCTTCCACTATACTACCCGTATTACCAATTCTAGGCGTAGGCGTTCTTGCCGCAGAATTCGGCAACATGCGACATAAATATCTGTCCTGGGGTAATAGCTTGGGGTACAGTGGGGATTTTCGCGATGAGTGTAGCCGCTTCATGCGATTCTGCCCAGACTTTGGTGGCTGAGCCAAGATACGAGATTTTCAAGTCAGCTGCTCTACTCCGTACTCTTGAATATCACTCAGGGGCATTGTGTCAAATAGGGCAATCTAGCTGTATACCGTTGCACTGGGAAATATACTGGTACTTATCCGAGCTGGAATAATTAATTGCTCTGATTTCCAAAATGAGAACATCCAGGACTGAGTAAAGGTTGATGCCCTGGAAATGCTGTTGTTTATGGTTTTCTAGGGGTGGCCGCATATGCCGCCTGCGGAACGTTTCTTTGTGACTTCCGGTGGAATAAGCCCGAAGACGTGGCTGCCACAATCGACACCCTGGCGGCTAGGTCGATACGATCTGCCAAAGTCCGGTGATGAATCCAGGTCCGCAGAGCTGGGTCCATTTGCGAGGTCATCTGCCAGCCCCCAAAATATAGGGGGGTTTCACTTTTTTCCTTACCGATGGTAGCGCTGGTTCCGGTTTCAGTGAAGATAATGCAATATAATTGTCTCGTGATATGAAGACTCTACCCCTACTTTATTTGCCACATCCATTTCTATTTCTTTTACGGAGTACTCCGTACTCCGTAGTGAGATTCGTGTTACTAAGTGTGCAATATATATCTGCAGATTAGTCTAGCCAGGCCGATACTCAAATTATAGATTTGGAGTGTGACTATACTATAATTAACAGCTAACACTAACTAATTCACGAACAAGTTTAATAAATTAATAAAGTAGGCTTATCCATGCAACAAAATAAAAAAAAAGATTTATCAAATAAAAAAACAAAAAGAAATGATAAGAGTGGGATTCGAACCCACGCCTCTTGCGAGACCAGGAAACTATTGCTAGTTATGGAGTCAAGGTATACCTTAACCTGGCGCCTTAGACCAACTCGGCCATCTTACCAATTTGATGGGATACGTGTCCTTTTAATGCTCTATAATCAACACCAACATTCCAAACAAAAAACAAGGAAAAAGAGGCAACTCTAGACCGGATTCCCTCGGGTGGGGCTTTCCCATTTCAGCTATGATCTCACAAAATTGGGGAACATATCAACTTCTTCTAAATTTTCAGTCCAGCTGACCCTTTTATCCCTCCAGGGAAACCCCATACCATGCCTTGTCTCGTCGCTTGTTATGAAAAAAATCCCGAAACCATAACAAAAATCCCGAAAGGGACCAATGCATCGGGAAAAAGAATGTTCTCGGCCCCCGAGATCGGAAGCGGACAGCTCTGATGCAAGGGCGCCTATATTATTAGAACCATAACTTTCCAAGGCTGCGCGCGGACTAGTTGAGTTAATCTCCACCAAAATAAACTAATCAGATGCCAAAGGATTATTCCATATGGCTCTTTGCAGTCACAGGAAGGTGGACACCTTCAGGGGTGGCGGTTTGAGTCCACATGATGTAATATTCGCCCTGGCAGATCAGCGGTCAAAACCAGCGGTCACCCTCGCAAGCTTGTCGATTCAGCTGTAAACCTTTCATATTTTCTCAAGCCCCTTCTTTCAATTCCCCTAATCACAATGGCAGCCCTAAGGCTCAACACCAAGAACCTGGACTTAATTGGGAGGGCAGGCCGTGGGAAGCTTCAAATCCCAAGCCACCGTATACGCAATGCTGGCGCCGTTAAGGAGGGAATTGTCCACATTGGCGTGGGCGGTTTCCACAGAGCTCATCTGGCCGTCTACGTCGACCAATTAATGGAGAAGCATGGTATTAAGAACTTCGCGATTTGCGGCGTTGGCTTGCAGCCCTTCGATTCTGCCATGCGTGATGTCCTGAGAGAGCAGGACCACCTCTACACCGTCATGGAGCGCTCTGACAAGGGAAGCTTCGCCCATGTCGTTGGATGCATCAATTCCTACCTCTATGCCCCAGACAACCGCGAAGCCGTCATTGCCAAGATGGCCCACCCTGATACCCATATTGTGTCGCTCACCATCACCGAAAGCGGCTACTACTACAACGAGAACACACACGAGCTGCAAAGCGAACACCCCGATATCAAGTACGATGCCACCGCGGCCAACGAGAACGCACCGCGCACAACCTTCGGTTTTCTCTACGCTGCCCTGGCACGACGTCACCGACAAGGACTTAACCCCTTCACCGTCATGTCGTGCGATAACATGCAGAAGAATGGCTCCATCACACGCCACATGCTAGAGTCATTTGCGCGCATGCGCAACCCTGAGGTTGCCGAGTGGATTGCCGAGAAAGGCGCCTTCCCCAACGCCATGGTAGACCGCATCACACCTCAGACAGAAAGTGTCGATAAAGAGGCACTGGCCGAAAACTTTGGCATCGAGGACTCATGGCCCGTTGTCACAGAGCCCTTTAAGCAATGGGTTATCGAAGACAAGTTCTCCGATGGTCGCCCACCTTTCGAGAAGGTCGGTGTCCAGGTTGTTAATAACGTCCACGACGTTGAGCAGTTCGAGATGCACAAGCTCCGTCTGCTCAATGGAAGTCACTCAGCCATTGGCTACCCAGGTCAACTGGCTGGCTTCAAATACGTCCACGAGGTCATGCAGAACGCCAAGCTGCGCAAGTTGGTGTGGGAGATGATGCAGGAGGAGGTGAAGCCGCTCTTGCCCAACATCCCCGGCGTCGACATCGACCAGTACAGCAGAACTCTCATGAAGCGCTTCTCCAACTCCACAATCCAGGATCAGCTGCCTCGCATCTGCCTCAATGCCTCTGGCAAGATCCCACAGTTCATCATGCCCTCGATTGCCGAGGTGATCATGAAGTCTAATGCAGATAAGCGTGAATATCCTTTCCGCCGCCTGTGCTTTGTTGCTGCGGCTTGGTTCACTTATATCAGGGGCGTCGATGACAAGAAGGTTCCATTCAACGTCAACGACCCCATGCTTGACGAGCTCCGGGCTGCGGCCAAGGCCGACCCTGGCGGTCCTTTGGGACTACTTCAGATCAAGAACCTGTTCGGTGACGACTTGCGCACAGATAAGAGGTTCATCGCCGAGATGACACAGGCCATGAAAGACATTTCCGAGAAGGGCGTCTTGGCCACACTCGATGAGTACTTCCCAGATACAAAGGAAGACCGAAACGACGTTGACTAAGCGTGGTTGATTTCTGGCGAAAAAGTTACACTTGCGTTTGCGAGCGTTGTTTTACATTTTTTTTTTGCATGCGTCCTAAGGGTGAATATACCCGGGATGAAATTACATGACGATGGTAGAGAAAATTACCTGAATATGTATGTACTTGTATATTGGAATGGATCTCGCTCTTTGGAGAGACCTGGCGGATTTGGGATGTGTTTTCTGGTTGTGTTTTGGAAAAAGCTGCACGTTTTGTGGGCAGGGATATATGGTCTGTTAGGATAGACCTATGCGAATCTTAAATTATTTCGTCCGATATAAACCTCGGGAGCAACTTTCCAGGCCTACAAAAGATAAGTGGAGTAGACAGTTTGCCCGGGGCTCACCTCCCATGAGCGTGCCCAGTTTTACATTGAAAAAAGAAGTGAGCACGTACGAAGGAAAGTAACTACGAACGCACATTGGAGAATATTTCAAGCCAATAGTTGCGTTCGATAGGCTATCAAGATGGCAAGTCCATAGGTATGCTCTGACCTTGGATGATTCCTGGAACTAAATACAAGCTAAGATTTGTTGATGACATCAATAGATTTGAATCCGGGAGAATAAAACACCCGCTAGTTTAAAAATAGGAGTATGTATGAAAAATGTTACAAAAAAGCCACACCCATCCAAGTCATTGGTTGGGGGCTATACAAAACAGCCAGAAAAACAAACAGTCGAAATCATGATCTGCGTAAATTCAAGTTTACAGCATGATCATGAAGACACCAGAGGCAACTGCAGCGACTGCATAGGCACCCGCCTGCCAGGTACCGATGTGCACAGCCTGGGGAACAGTACCAGCAGCAATACCAGACGAGGTAGCACCACCACCACCAGCAGAGCCAGAGGCACCAGCACCAGTGCTAGCAGCAAGACCACCACCGACAGCACCAGTACCAGCAGAGCCAGCAGCACTCATCTGAGTAGCGCAGGAGCCAGAGGCAGAGGTAGACTTCTTGGTCTTAGCGACACCATTGAAGTCACAAGCCTTATCACCAGCACTACCCTTGTTCTTCTTGTAGTAAGCGTTCATAGCCCAGGCCAGACGCTGCTTGGCAGAGCACATGGAGTAAGCGCCATAGGTTCCAGAAGTGGCGTTCGACGCCACTCCATCCATAACGCCCTTTTCGCCGCCGAGATAGCCGAAAGTGGATCCGACCTGCTTGTCGGTGATATCGGAGTTAGGGGCACACTCGAGGGAGTTGTACATGCACTCGCAGAGGTCTGCGTTGGGCGCAGGGGGAAGCTTGCTCGCGGCGTTCCAGTCCGAGCCGACGGTGGGGCAGCTGCGGCCAACTGTGGTGGTGACGGAGTATTTGTCTGCATTTACACCGGTCGGGGTTGCGGAGGCCATTTGCTTGGAGAGGTTGTTGAAGTCGGAGAGGGTCTTGACTTCGTCACCGTCGACGGAGACCAGGCCGTATTTGTTGGCTTCTTCGTAGTACATGTAGACGATACCGCCGGACCAGACGTTGGTCATCTTGTCGCTGTACAGGACGGGGACGTCGCTGAACTTGCGAGGGCGGACTTCGTTGCAGCCGTATTCGGAGAAGAAGGCGGGCACGGGGTAGTCGGCGAATTCCTTGGTGCGCTCAGAGTAACCGGATTTCTGGAAGCTGGAGTCGCCGCACCACTCGTAGATGTTGTAGCCGAAGAAGTCGATGGAGTCGGCGGCTTCATCGCAGATCAGGTAGTTGGAGACGGCTTCACGGACGGTGGCATCGTCGTCGGTGGCGTAACCAACGGCGAGGGAAGAGCGGTAGTCCTTTTGCTTGATGTAGGACTTCATATCGCGGACGGCGGCCTTGACGTAGGCCATGGAGTCGGTGTTGTTGACCTTGTTGGCGACCTCGTTTCCGGCGAAGAAGCCGATAACGTTGGGGTACTTGGCGAAGGCATCGACGACCTGGGAGTAGCGAGTGAAGAGATCCGAGTTCCAGGTAGGGTCGTCGGACACAATCGATTCGCTAGGCGAGGACAGATCGGTGATCAGGTAGATACCGGCATCGGCGAGGGCGGTCATACACTCGTCGTGGTCCTTGCTGGGGTCGACGGCGTATGTACGGACAACATTGGTGCGCAATTTGGTCAAATACGGAATATCACGCTTGCAGCTGTCGATGGCTAGCGGGTCGGTGTACGAGTCCTTGCCGGAAGCACCATTGCGACCCGTGAAGTTGGGCTGGTAGGCAACACCACGGATGAAGAACTCGGTACCGTTGTTGGAATAGAAGAACTTCTTGCCCTTGATCTCAATAGAGGGGATGTCGGCAGCCATGGCCGCTCCCAAAAGGGAGAGACCAGCAATGATAGAGGCCTTCATTGTGCAAGGAGATTGAGATCCTTAAGGAATGTCTAACGGGTGCACACCAGAATTAAAGCGAATGTAAATAAGAGAAAGAAGCAAGTTTAGATAGGAAGAAAGAAGGAAGGGGAAGAGGACCCAAGGGGGGTGGATGTACGCGCATTCATGTGGGTATACTGCATATCAATGGATTGCATATAAAGTACATTGGGTTATTTTTCTATTTATTTTCCATATTTGGTTTTTATAAATTGAATTAAAAAGATGTGATTGGCAACCCATATGATGGGTGTAACAATGGAAGAAGTTGATATCCCACGTCATTGGCCCTTACACCCCACCCTATCTCCACCGTCCCTTTCCTTCAAGCCCTTCCCGTTGAGTCCCTTTGCTTATTTGCCACTGCCCCTGAAACAAGTGTATGCGCTAGTAAGCCCGTGGACGGCTGATAGTGCGTGAAAGACTCTGGGGGACCCTGACTGGAGGGTGGTGTGGAGAGTCTGATCCTTTATTTTCTGGTATTAATCCATTGGAAAGTGTCTTATACGGGGTAACTTCAGACACGGCTCACAAAGTAGTACATTGTACATCGTACATACTCCGTACAACATTCTATAGTAGACAAGATATCGTCTTGCTTCCATTCAAACAAATTCAAAAAGCTTGTTCGTTGCCAAGGGCGATCGATACGATGACTTCGGGGATGAAATTTCTGGGCAATCCTTGGCTAAGGCTTGTATATTGCGATAGCGCTGAGAACGGAAATATAAGACATCATAAAGTGTAAATCCTGTCCTAAATCATGGACCTCGTTTATACCAGAGTGTGTGCCCTCAAACGCACTTGTGTAGGTACCTGTGGACTTCTAGGGCATTTCGGGCCAATCCATCCATGGGTATCGCACAATGGAATGCTATATTCTGTACATAACAGTACAAAGTATATTGTACGGAGGAAGCTTCTATTCCCTATCTCGAGGCAAAAACTATCGATATCCAGAAAATTCTCAAATTTGCATGGGCGATCAGACGGCACAGTAGGCACTGCTATTCCCTCCCGTTATCACAGCCCTCTTTTCCATGGGAATAATGATGCCATTATGTTTTTCTAAAAAAAAGCGCAATCCACATACTTTGTATAGCCCAACACATACCATACCATTCAAGACCAGGCAGTGCAGCTCAGGGGTAGCTGTGCCCCTGAATATCATAGATCACGTCAAAAGCGGGCCTTAGCATATGATATACATACTACGATAAAGCTAATCCCCTCCCGCTCGGAGCTTCATGGTACAATATATGTACATTTTTTGCTTTACCAAGCTTTTGTGGCGGCCTAATAACCCGCTTGTTATGGAGTTGTGGTGGATTCTTTGTTTTATTATGTATCAGTATGAGCCATTTTCTGGATATTGGGGCTGAGACAAAACCCTCGAATATTGGCTTTCCGTGAGACATGTTTATTTTTGTTCTACAGACTAACAGAGCCTGATCCACCTTTGCTGTATAGACCGGGGTACATGATGGACGTGCCGGTTAAATATGTGAAGGTCTCTGTTTTGGACACCTATGATGCACCTTATGCCATCGCAAAAGACCGACTTGCCGCAGCGAAACAGACATTCCTGAAGTTCAGTATTATTTAACTTGTTGTTAGAGCTGGAAGATTAAGCCAGTAATCTTCGACAATATGTGTGCGATACTCGCACCCACACTGTTAGACGCAGTGGTCAGGCATCGTAAAAGCGTATTGTATACTATCACATGAGGAATAAGAGTCATAGGATAATCACCGCTAAAATCAGGTTAGGTAGGTATGGGACCTCTAGGATTTATAAGATCATATAATCCTGGGAGTAACTTTCAACCATTTGGTAACCACCCGCGAGAATTTCCCTGCAATGCTCAATGCCCTGAACCCTTTTTAACTCATCATCCAAAGCTTTGAGTGTACGGGAATGACATGGCCGTTTGTCGTCCGGTTAGATGGGAATTTGGGGCAACCTTGCTAGATTTATTCTCTATTTTTAACCGACAATGTAAATACATAATGTGAACTAGGGAAGTCTTCCAAAGCCCTGGCTCAAAGGGGCTAGCGCGAAACTGGCAGGCAGCAGCTATTGTAAGCCTCTTAAGATGCCTCAGAAATCCATAGGGCTGAATTTTTTCCCTTCCTGTGAATTTACACACTTGTTATTTAATTCGACTTTCCTTTTGCTATGCCTGAGCCTGCTTCACTTCGCTTCAGCAACCGACCGTCGGCCTTACAGCACAGACACCAAGCAACAGAGCTGGAAAGGTGACAACAGCTATGTCAGCAACTCAGCTGGGCGAGCTGAGTGTCTCATGGATATATGTTTCCTCGCAGTGGTGATGACCATTTACTTTTCACGGTCAAAGAGTGAGCCCAAGCCACTGACGTCCGCAGTACCTGCCCAAGGACTGGTCGGTCACTGCCTCGTTATGAAGAGCCTGCCTATAACAATTGTCAATATAGACACCGGCGTGCCTAATGATAGGATTAGGGTCACTGGTCCCTTGTTGGGGAGTATGCCCTATCCCAGAGCATTTCCAGGGTCCCCCGGGGGAGGGTGCTTGCTTAGGCGACCACGGGAACTGCCCACCTGGGCAGTGCTTACACAAGTACAAACCAACCTTCAAAACCAACACGTGATCGTTTCATCCTGCGTTTGACCTTGAAAAGCAGTACGATGACATAAAAGAAAAGGGGTTGTGGCGCTCAGGAGTACTGTGGAAATCAATACTCGAGACTTGATTGACCAACAATGCCAAGAGCGGGTCCAAACCCCCCTACACAATTTGTGTTCGCAGAAATTTGCTCCCAATAATGAACGGAAGACCCATATTTGTGGCCCTAGCCTTTGTGCCACGATTGTACGGCTCGTTAACTGCAGGAATGCCCGAGCAAATTCATCGGTGTGACAATACTTTTTGAAACAGCTGGCGATCTGAAAGAAACCAGTTACCAAGGTTCTGCCAAGTAACCCAATCACAAAGCTTCCACTGGCGAAGCTTTCGGTTCCAAGCTTTTGAGTAGCGCTGTTTGGATCCAACGCATCAACATCCCATGCCTGACGCAGCTGGTGCATTTATAGAACTGGGCTTGAAACAAATACTTACCATGACCGGTCCTTTCCCGAATACTAACTACTTCATACCAATCTCGCGATCCAAGCTTGCCTTTTCTACTCCGTAGACGCTAGGCTCATATTTACTCCACTCTACGGAGTACGCACCGCACCATCAAGATCGCCCCAGACGATTGTGGCTGTGTTTTCTCAACTCTGCTCGAAGTCTGTTAGAGAAATCCTGGAAATTGGTAGCAGTCGAATTTTATCCCTTTATTTCCCAGTCCCTCCTTTCGCTCTCTTTCTGACCGCACTCGTTTCATAATTGTCATTCATCTGGTCTTTGTTGATTTCCTGGTTACCCCTTGCTTGCGCGCGACTCTCCCTGTTTCCTTGTGCGCGTGCGCCATTATTTTGGTCCCCTTTGAACATCCCAGATCCGCCATTCATCATCCTACTGTGGCTGTATCCTGAGTCTCGCCCCCATACAGCGCTTAGATTGTTGTAATCGCTTCAGCCTGTCAGCTTACTCAGCTGCCTACATCTCGAAACCGTTAGCAAGTACGTGTTCCCTCAGCTCCTTTTTATAGACATGCGTCGCAAGGATCGCAAGCCCAAGCCACGGTGTGGCGTCTATCGATTCGCCCATGTTGAATGAACGTCCCTGCTGCCCTCTTTCCCCTAATCGCCATTGCTTTGTCCTTTTCCCCTTCGAAATATATCTCGCAAGACTATACTTACGCATAAATTCATCTACAAAGGCTCGCAAAACTCCATCATCATGTGTAAGTCCAACAACCATAGGTAACTGGCCAGCCATACTAAGAACACAACTAGTCTCAACCCGCAGCGCAGCCAACCGACTAGCACGGCAAAACAGTGGAGAACGCTCCTGGAACCCATATCAAATGTTCGGTCAAAAAACACACAACCGATCGAACTCTATGCAGCTCGAGAATGGACTATCCCATTCCCAGACCCTGGATGACCTCCCAACAGACCAGCTTCGAAAAGAAGAAATGAACGCCGGCATTAGCGCCCCGGAGTACTCGAACACGTTCCCGGCAGAGTTTACTGGCAGCGACCATGAGACACACAAGTCTCCGCCTGAACCGTCCATGGCTAGCCAGGATCCGATCAATGTTTCGTCGACGCGCGGGATTGATACTGAGAGTGTTGGATCGGCGCAAACGCGTTACCGGAAGGGTGGCATTTTGGGCAAGTTTAAGCATAACCATGATGACGATGAGGGGGAGGAGAAGAAGCCGCGTCAGAAATTTACTTTCGTCTCGCAGTTAAGGGCTACTCTCTTGAACTCGTGGATCAACGTTCTTTTGGTTGCTGCGCCTGTTGGAAGTACGTCTTGCTCTTCTTGCTGGCTTTGGATTTATGAAAGGGAATGCGCTAATTATATGTCTGTGCACAGTTGCGCTTTATGCTGTTCACGCCAATCCGATCGCGGTCTTCGTCGTTAACTTCATTGCTATCATGTGAGCGATTTATATTGGTCATTTTTGAGGTGATTATGGCTAACAGACATCTACTAGTCCGCTTGCTGCCATGCTCAGTTTCGCAACTGAAGAGATTGCCCTTCGGTATGCTTCATCACTTCCAGGTATATTTCAGCTATACTTACATTTCTTCCAGCACGGGCGAAACAATCGGTGGTCTGCTTAATGCGTCATTCGGGTATGCTTTATACTACCTGTTGTTCCTTCCTTAATATTTCTAACCCATATAGTAACGCCGTCGAGCTGATCGTTGCAATAATCGCGCTGGTCCAACGCAAAACCCTCATCGTGCAGACCTCGCTCATCGGAAGTATTTTGTCCAACCTGCTCCTGGTGATGGGAATGTCCTTTTTCCTCGGGGGTATCCCTCGTATAGAGCAAAATTTCAACGTGACGGTTGCCCAGACAGCCGCGAGTATGCTCGCATTAGCTGTTAGCAGTTTGATCATCCCCACTGCCTATCACAGGTGGTCTAATCGTCAGTTATGACTACATTCCAGGATCAAGCCAACACGAGAGCTAACAAGAATATTGATTGTAGTTGAAAATGGAGACGGAACCGCCGCTCTATCTCGAGGTATGTTGCTACTTGCTGGAGCTTTACATCCTGTCTGTGCCTATCGGTTTTCTATCTTACTCACACTGCACCACAGGAACCAGCGTCCTCCTCCTAATCGTATACGGCTGCTACCTCTTCTTCCAGCTGAAGTCGCACGCCGATATCTACAACAAACCTAGCGAGAAGGTTGAACGGCGACACGCAAAGGTCGGCGAAGGCGACGCTAGTCGGGGCATTGCCCAAATCGGCAAAATGACTGCCGTGCCGTTAGTCGGACAGAACGCGGACCACATGCAAATGGAGGATCCCGATGATGATACCGAGGAGCCGCAGTTGTCTGTTATGACTGCCATCCTCACGCTGCTTATCTCGACTGCGTTTGTTGCTGCGTGTGCCGAGTTCATGGTATGCAAATGCGCCTTTCTCCTAGATCAGTTCCAGATCTTTTTTTGTTATTCTTTTGTGTGATTTCGGTAAGCTCATTTATCTATACAGGTTGAATCCATCGACGCTTTGACTGCTACCGGTAACATTGGCGAGACGTTCGTCGGGTTGATTCTTCTACCTATCGTTGGTAATGCGGCCGAGCACGCTACCGCGGTGACAGTCGCATGCAAGGATAAGATGGATCTTGCTATTGGTGTCGCCGTCGGATCTAGCATGCAGATTGCGCTGCTTGTGCTGCCACTGATTGTTGTTCTTGGGTGGATTATTGGTGTTGAGGATATGGTAAGCATGAGCCCTATGCAGAATATTTATTTGAATTGGGAGCTGGTACTAACTGCCACAGACTCTCAACTTCGATGGATTCCAGGTGATCGTACTCTTCATGTCCGTTCTTTTGGTAAGTGGATTCGGTTCACGGCGAGAAAGCTATATCATTGTACTGACTGTTGTTTCATAGGTCAACTACCTCATTGGTGATGGCAAGTCTCACTGGCTTGAGGGTGTCTTGCTGATCATGATGTATCTTATTATCGCTCTTGCGGCTTGGTATGTGATTTTTATAGATGGTTGACAAGTGTCCGTTGCTGATTGTGTCGTTAGGTTCTTCGTTTAAACCCTCACACTCATTATAGTCATCGGGCTGGGTCCTCGTTGACGATACCATATCGATCTACTAATTTACTATCCCACTCCTGGGGACTTTGGTTATTACTTCTCTGTATCATGTTCATTTGCTTTAATTTTGGATTCTATTATGATGGCTCATAATATACTCACTTTGGCGGTGCTTTCCTTTTCATGTCCGACGCATTTTTATTTTTACTTTTTTTTCCCTCTCTCTATACAACCCGACTGATAATAATTCATATCATAAACAGTAAAACTGAGATAGCTGTTCACTTAACCGGCGTTATAGATTAGGCTAAAAAGTAGAGTTAACCCGGTATCCCCGGGGAGTGGGGATAGGGCTCGGGATTGAGCCCCCGAAGTCAAGTCAGCAGACGCGCACAAATAAGCAGAGTACAATTATGCTAATACCACAGTATATTAAGGCCCGGAGGTACACTTTAGCCATCGGAGAATTACCGGACTAAACAATCATGCACGGTAGGCTCGATTTCCCAATCCGGACTCGGGAGACTCGGTATCCCACCGACATTCTAACCGAGCCGATGTGGGGAGGCATTGTTCTTGGCCTGTTCTTTCGAATTTCATATTTACTATGGGGTACGGAGTAGTGGCATCCGGGATACACTTTCCCAGGTCCTTACTTTTGAGTGTTTAGCCTGGAGAATTAAGACATTACAGCGTATAGTCGGAGTGAATCATGACATCATGAAATCATTAGTAACCACGTGCCGATAAGTTGTAGTCGGCAACTGCTCCGCGCCGAGATGGGACAGGAAGCGGAAAAAAAGAGATTTGATCCCGACAGTTTTGGTAATTTAAAGCCACTATGGCGAGGCTTATTTGGGTTGGAAGTATTTCCTAATCGAAATCCACGGATAATATCGAGGGGTGAAAACGGGGAGAAAGATGTCCGAGAGAGTTTCCTTTTATGTTTCCTTTTATTAACCTTGTCACCTGAGATACGATGTGGGCCAAGAATGTCCACGGGTGGTATGCAATGACCCTTATGTCATGGAAATTGTTCCTTGGAATTTTCCCTTTAAGCTTCCCCACTGGATATCGGAGATTTATGGGGCACATGACCATTGGTACCCTGAGTCATTAAGGTTACTTTGTATATATAAATGCTACTCTATATAGTATTTTACTACTCTATATACTATAGTATACTCCCTACACAGACCTTGGAAAAGGAGACCGAGAAAGTTCGACTTACCTAATATAAAGTAAATGCGGGGTCCGGGGTCCAATCGCTGGAGCCTCGGAGGTTGCAGTCCAATCACTGAATCGGATGGGGCCGAAATGTGACCGGGGGGATGGGGGGGGGGAAACTCGGTGTATGATCTTTCCGATGTGTGACATTCTTGGACATGTGTATAACCTCGGAACTACAATGTGAACTCCGTAAGGGATGAAACAATGCAGTCGGCCTCGGACTGTTTGCACTAATGGAGTATAAGGATGCCAGCAGGATGGTCAAGTCGGTCCAATTGACCATCCTGTAAAATATGCGTGTTCTTCCGAGATGGCAACTCGTTCGACCTTTCGGCAGAGACCTGATCCCTTCCCCGATTCTTGTGACGGGTGGCAAGGGGGGTGGGGGGAGGTCAATGGGGAACATCAACAGGCCACCTTGTAGGAACGTCACACGGAGACCGTCAAATACGGGGTGAGAGGCTAAAGGTCACAGCCGACGCCAATCAAAGGGTAACTCTCAATGTAACTTCCGTGAGGATCTAGGATCTCGCTTCTTTGCGGGGAGCCCCGACCAGGGTTGGTCTTGGAAATATCGGTGATTGGATGCTATATCCCCTTCTCCCCCAGATTGATCCTCCCATAGGCTACGTCGATGGCAGGTTAACCCATATTCTGGGGACAAGGCTATACCCGAGGGATCCAAATGGCCCGAGATACCCCTCTTGAGAGGGAAAAAACACCATGTGGGAAAAAAAAAGAGAAGCCTTATGATCCGGTCCACTGGTGGGTTTTTGGCATTTTGTGGAGTCACCATTCGGTTCTCGGTTCTTTTTCCTACTGACAATGGATTCTCGCTGTACTCTCCGAGAATACCCCCATCAGGGTATACTCTTTACTTCCCGCTTTCCTAATCTGGCGTTCCCGACGCGGGAAGAGACGGTGTATGGATTCCCGCCCAGACAAATGCCGATCGGACATCAGCTGCCACGGGGGTTGACCTAGTCAATTGCCTAGGTAGAGTCAAATGGTACCTTTGTACTCCGTACGGAGCACCCTAGGTACATAGAGGTCTAGGCCACGACACTAGGATGTACAACATTGCATGTCTGATGTTCCCCCAATCTACCGATCCCCCAGATTTGGGGGCTGTTATGATTTATTCTTACAGGCCCCATATGGAAAAAGAAAAGCCGGAGAATGGCCGGAGGACAATCGGCCGGCGAGTGGACGGATATTGTTATTCCAGCCAGTCCGGGTGGTTTGGATATGAATTTGGCCTGGTAGAAAAGACATTGTCCTACTTGACAGGCCAAATCGTTTCTTTCTTTCTCTTTCTTTTTTTTTCGGACCGTAAGCTGAGCCCGAGTCGGGTAGAGATGCAAGATGACGATCATGAGATCACAGGGTAAAAGTTGGGGATATTCCCTATTTAGGCCAGACAGGGTATTTCCCGTGCCGAGAAGGTATATAGTTTATATTGAGAGATATGTATAATTATATAGTATAGTGATATAGATTTATATATAACCTTTACATGGTTTTTTTTATAAATATTTTATATTTGTATATTATAGATGAGTAATAGAAACTAACTCGGCAGCCCGGAAACTGGGGATGCTCCACCTCCAGGAAAAAGCGCGTCCTTGCATACTTTTGGGCCCTCCGCAATTTCAGCGGCTCTCATTTTCTCGGCTTTTTATTATTTTTTTCCCTTTTTCATAAAATAAAATTTCTCTTTCCCCGGTCAAGACATTTCCCCGTTCCCTCCCGACTTGTGTTTCTCCCGGTCCGGTGCCCCGACTCTGAGTTTCCCCCACACTCCACCAATTCTGTTCTTTCTTAGCCCTTTCCCTTCTCTTCCCTTTCATATCTAGTATGTTTCCTTATCCCCCGGCATATGCAATGCTAACTGCCAGAAGAACGTCACTTTAATTCTAGATTCTTTCCCCGCACAACCCTGACACGGATAGTAAATGGGACCGCGATTGATACAAACCGAGTCGTCACCTATCCGCAGACCTCGGGTCTGTCCAATACACCATGCGGTCTAGTATCGCTTGCGCTCGATGCCGGCGCAGTAAGATAAAGTGCGTCAATGCTGGTATCGATACAACTTGTCGCGCGTGCGAGTCGTCCGGGCGCGAATGTGCCTACCCAACCCCAGCAATCGGAGTGAGCGGCGCCAAACGAGATTTAGCCACCCTGGCAGAAGGCGAGGATCGAAATGGTGACTGGGATGGTCCGAAACGACATCGCTCACGCAAGGTGGTAGGCGTCTCTGGCTCCTCGACGGGTTCCAAGCTCGGTATGGATGCGCTGGATTCCTCGATACTTACAAGAAAAGTTTGGGAGGCCGTCTTCGATCTCTTCCAATCGCATTTCGCGACCCTGCTACCCTTCCTACATCCCGCGACCTTTCTCGGCCAGATTCGACAGCTTTCCTCTCCTCCTGCGACCCTCGATGGACAAGATCCCCGGAATCCCGTGTATAAGGTGGACCCATCTTCGTCACTGATTCCCCTGGGTGTACTGGCCTTGACTGCTCGCTTCCACCCTCCATTGGTGGCAGCTCACTCACCAGCATCGCCTAGTCATTCTTCGAATCCGCTCGCCGCATCGGAATACTATGCGGCAGCCCTCCGCAGCCGGCTGGCCGGCTTGGATGGCGCTTGTCTCACTCAGCCTGACCTTGCGCGCGTACAGGCGCTATTAATGCTAGCCTTACACGAGTGGGGGATGTGCCGAGGCAAGAGTGCTTGGGTCTACGTGGGAATGGCCATTCGGCTTGCACAGGCTATGGGTCTGCCCTTTGAACTTGAAAATGAATTCCCAGCGCGAGATCCTTCGCGTTCATCCCCCGGCTTCAAGACTGAGGCAGATCATTTCGGTTTGCCACGGCGTGCAGAGCCCAGGGAGCCGACATCTGATGATATCATTGCACAGGAGACCAAGCGCCGGACATTTTGGGCCTGCTTTATCCTCGATCGATGCCTCAGCAGTGGAAAATACCGCCCTCGGATGGTCAGAGTCAAGGAACTCGGAATTCAGCTTCCGAGCGATAACGCTTTTGCTTTCGGCGAGCGGGTTCGGACGGCCCGACTTAATGAGCCGACCGTTCGGCGTCCGCAGAGTTTCAGTTCCCAAAGTATGCAAATCCCCAGCATCCGTCAAAGTATTGGAGGCTTTGGCGAAGAAAAACTTCCAGGACCCAATGGGACTCCAGATGGCAACTCCTGGTCACCCATCTCTCGCCGCAAGGACTCGAGCGAGGAGGAGGTTGATCGATGGGAGGTTGGTGCAGAGGAGTCGGTTCTCAGCCGGGTTATTCGGATAATTCGTATTTGGGGAAGCATCGCCAAATGGTCTTGCGCCGGCGGTCGACGCACGGAGCAATATCCCCCCTGGCATCCCGAATCTCGCTTCGCCTCCCTCCGTCAGCAGTTGAACGAGTTCCAGGATAGTCTTTCTCGCAACCTGCAATATTCCCTGCGAAATACCGACACACATATCATGTACAAGACCACTCTGGCTTCATATACCGTGATGCATGTTGTCTACTTCCTTTCAGTGATTGTCCTTCACCGTGCCTATATTCCATTCCTGCCTCTCCGCTGCAATGAGCCTTCTGGCCCCTTAGATGAGCCGTTGTTCGCTGTCGACAAGGTCAATGGCCCACCTGACAGTTTCTGGCGGGACAGTGCTCGTGAGCTCTTCAAGGCAGCACGGCAGATGATCGACCTTGTGGCCACCTGCCAAGCCCGCGGTGCACTTGTTGAGAACCCTTTGGTCGGATTTGCTATCTACAATGCCGCTTTTGTCGGTGTCTATGGAACACATTTCCCACACATGGATCCGGATGGATTGATGGGAATTAAGCCGCCCCCCGCGAACCATGATAGCCACCAGCTTGGTGTCGCACAAGCACGCAAGGCCTTGGATATCATACGAGAGATGCGGCCTCGACTGAAGATGGCGATGGGCTGGTTCCGCACCCTGAATCGCCTTCACAGCTACTTCTCCAAAGTCAAGCGTGATTTCCGCAGGGTTTCACGGAATCGCCTGGATAGCATGTCGGATGCCTCTGACCACGCCCTCAATGGGGTTCGCCCCCTTCGCGAAGGCGGTGCTGGTGGTGGCCTTGAGGAATTCAAGTTGCTCGAAAAGCTTTTCCTCGACTTTGGAAGCATTGAGGACCAGTTGATAGAGCCTGGGATGGACGAGGACAGTATCGCAGTGCCCGCAGCAAACGAGACCATGTACGAGCGGAATATGAGTGATGCTGGAAGCAACGCTGTTAGGAGCGAAACTGGTGATCCTGGTGACCAGATGCTCGACGGTGCCGGTGGTCGTCGCGAATCGTGGGTCCCGGTCAATAGCCCGGGTCTCTCGCTACCTGGCCACGACGGCGATCGCCGTCCCAGCCTACCACTTCCCAACAGCCGCCAAATGCCATCTGGATCCCCTTACTCCCTTCCATCCCTCCAGCAACATCATCCAGACGGCCCCGTCTACACCACCTCATCTCCCAGCTTCCCCTCTCTATCCGCAACTACACAGTCCCCATCCCAGTACTTGACCGCAACAAGCAACCGCCTAAACCCCATTAACTCCTGGATCCCAGCCCGCCCGCAGGCTCCTCCTCCGCCATACTCCCAATCACTCCCGCCCATCAACGCAGCCACCTCACACACCATCCCCGTCCTTCCTCCACCGGGATCCGTTACCCAACTGGCCCCTTCCCCGCCTCTGACCTCAACCGAATGCCCAGACTCAACCTTGCTATCAACAAGTCTCGGCGGAGATGATGTCCTCGCCTTCCTGGACGGGTGCGAGTGGGGTCAGCTATCCATGCTTGCGCCTTCTGAGATTGGCATCCCCGCCGGTTGGCTGAGCACGGTCTGGTCCCAATTCGGCCGCTAGAGTTCCCAACAGAGACAATGGCTCTCTGTCCCAGCTCTTCAGCAGACAACCATTGAAGCACTCGCACCAAACGCCCCGCTTCATTGTATTATTACTCTTTACGAATTCCCTCGTATTGCTCTTTACGAATTCCCTCGTCCGTTACGTCTTACGTACTCCCCAACCATCTGTTTCTCTCTCTCTTTATATCTATGATCGCCGGCGACTCAAAAAATGGGACATTCAAACCTGCGGAAAATCCCCCGAGTGCCGAAGGCAGGCGAATTGAACTCCAAATCCAATCATCCCTGGTTTGCTCACTACATGGATTAGTCCAGACCGGGAATTGAAAACGGGATCACGAAGATTGATTATCACCTATACCCAGTGCGCACGACCTCGTCTTTGTTGTCTGTTCTTGTTCTTGCCATTGTTTACTTGCTACATGCTTTTTTTTTTGTTTGGGTTATGTTGTTTAACATGCGCGAAAGGCGTTTCTCGTGGTTTCCAGCCGAAGCCCGAGTTGATTGTTTATTTACCGTTAAAGGTTTTCTCTATTGATCTTTGGCCCGTTTGTTTCGAGCGAAATTTGGGATGGCACGGAAGCTCGGCAGCGTGGCCGGGTTTTTCGACTTTGATTTATTCCTCCTCGTGTCGGTTTCTATGTTTTTATGTTTTTATGTATCGTTCCAACCTCTAAAAAGGGCTGGGTGCTTTTTTGGGGGATACGTTTATGATAGCCTAGGCGTTGCACTTGTGTCTTGCAAATTGCAATTCTCTTGGGTCAATTTATCTGCCCCTATGGCTATTTTTTCAATTCCTCATCCGGTTTCTTTTCGACGTAGAGCCAAGACAACCCACTGCCATAGCGCTCATAGAGCAGATGCCGGTGGGACTAGTTGCGGGTTATGTTTTACAGACTTGCCGTTCCTCGGTTTGCGGCTAAATGTTTTTTCGCCCTGGTGAAAATGGGGAAAAGATGTTGGATGTCGTAATGGCATCTTTTATACAATGTCTCTGATATAGTTTCCGGACAACTATCTCTTAGGTTTCCTTGCCATAGACGACACCTTTCGGTGAATTTTTCTAGGATTTCCTTTTTCCAAACTCTTCAACGGACTATAAACATACATAGAGCACTCGGGAAATAATGAAAATACACCGGGATCTCTTATGACCGAGGCAATCTACTCCGTATGGTCCGAGCAAGCCTACACCTGTATTGCCGAAGTTTTGTTTTCCATGTGGCATCTTCCATAACTGTTCAATATAACCTAGGGGTGTTTTTAGTTAACTATGTAATTATTAATTCCACATACTTAATATTGATATTATATGACGTCATTCCCAACAACAGGCGACACAAGTGGCCAGCCGATTATTCTTATGTTGCCCTCCATTTCCACGCTCAACAAACAATAAAATAGGCAAAAAAGCAAAAACATACAACAGTGAGGATTCGCTGGTGGTCACCCACCCAACTACTAACTCACCGGCGTGTGGCTTAAGTACGGCTGAGCGGACGGGAAGCCCTGTTTTCCACACCCTATGGTCGTATGTACGAGAATATGTTTAAGAATGGAAGATGTAACAGAAGTTGCTGGATGCAGATATGTTCGAGAGTGAGAGCGGGTGATTCTCACCCTCCGTCGCGCGACTGCCGCACTGACCCTCACTCCCCTGGGCTCAGATACAGCGTTATTGGTTCGCCATGGTGCGGCTGAAGCTGTGGTCTCTTTGTATCTGTATATATCATCGAATCCTAACCCAGGAAATCAACGGCAAGTCTGGATTGATATGTCGCCTTGGGCTATCAATTACTATGCTGGATCGTGTGCCCATAATCATGGTTATAGAACAGTAAGTATATAGTTGAACGCAGAAAAGTTGAGAGATACCCCATGATGACTTGCTTATAACACCCTAGCTGACCTATGCAGTCACCTTTGAACCCTTTATGACTTTTCAAAAATCAGATAGATGCCAGTTCTGGTGACGGGATAATCGTAGATAAGACCTTATTTATTATGTGGTTGCTTATAGCAATCGTAGTACCGAACTTTTCGCAAGCCAGGAGAGCGAGGACTTGGACTGTAGGATCGTCTTTAGGGCGCTCTAGGATGATTTTTGTCTTATCAAGCATGGTTTGGGACTCCGTCATTTCCAGTGGTAAAGCACATATCCAGCCAACGGTATATTTACTGTAGTGGTTTATCATCGGTGCTCTGGCCGAAGGTAGATTCAAGTTTTAAAATTTGGACGCAATATAGTTACACATTCTAACTTAGAACTGGGGACCGATACATAAACGACAAACACTGGTTCATATTTCACCTGTTCACCCACAGCATCGCCGGCGAATGTTTTGATTGACCGTTTTCAAATGATAATGTGAAATCGAGGAGAATTGAGATGCCCATTTTTTTCGTGACCATACAAATCCTTCTAGCGCTTGCGTCCTTAGACCAGACAAAATCAAGCTCCAGACTCTTCCTCTTCAACAACCTCCCAGTCAGGCTTCCGCAACAAGACCACAGTTCCTATTATTCAATAAACTACCCCACCGGCTCAGTCCATGAAGAGCAAGTTCTCGTGTCTGACGAGCGGGAACAGTTCTAGGAGCTGTCTTTAGGGCTCATAATCAGGATCTCAAGCTAGGGTCCTTCAAGGGTGCTTAGTCGCCCTATCAAGGATACCTTAAAGCCCCTGATTTTGTGCTTATGAACTCAGCCCATATTGCTAAGGTCCTAGGAGAAGCCAATGTTCCCTGGATAGCAGAACACTGTCTCGATAACCTAGTTGACGAATTTGAGAATGGTGACACAGAACAAACGTTGAGGCACGCACTAGGTCAGTATTATAAGCTATTGATAGGAGATTCTTACTAACATATACCTATAGGCCAAATTGCGCGACATATGCTTGAGATACGTCTGAAATATGGATTCTTAACCACGTACGAGCAAACAATCTTCCTGCGAAAGGCAGATGTCGGTCGAGTATGGGGACTGGAGTATTCTCCCGTAATTTACCATCGCGACAGAGGAAGCACGTCGGGTAGAACAGTGTCATTTTTTCAGAGTCTTTATCATGTTGGATTGCTAGCCCTCGCAAGACTCAGCTTTCAACACAGGCACAGGCATGCGGAACCAGGTTTGGACGCGTAACGCCTAAGAGGGGACCATCTTGTTCGCCACGTCTGTCAATTATATGATTGTATTGTTTCCGAGCATAGAAAAGCAAAGATCAATGTCAGGCTAAACGGAACATTCTACTTCTTCCTTAGCTACCATTTCCAGCGTGAAGTATCCTTATCCCAGTCTTTCCATCTGACTGGAACGTCCGGTAAAGCAAGCTCAAAAGTCGCGATCCGTTAGGCAGGCTCAGCTAAACGTCTGGGTTCACCCTCCATAGTCTTGCTAAAGCGACCGATGAAGTAGCTATATTAAGCTAAGATAACGTGGTTCGCATACAGTGTTTGAGTCTCTCGGTGCCAAACAAGACTTCTTGCCCTATCCACACTCGGGTACCACCCATGCTCCTTCAGCTTGCTAAAACATTAATAATAATTAGATTTAGTGATAGAGAGAGAAGGAATATCGAACTTACATAAGAGCCTTAAGAAAGGATACACGGACTTGCTCTCTTTCATAGCTTTCAAGACCCCAAAATGGACCAGCGCCATCACTATCGCCAAGGCGTAGCCCCGGAATAATTTCCCAAATAAGCCATATGATAAACCCACCCGGAACTAGCCCTGAGCGATCCTGAGTACTGGTCTTATATCCGAGGAGCTTTGGTGTGATATTTAAGCCCTTTTCAGTTAGATCGAGCAGGGAAGCTAATTCTTGCGGGGTCCATGACGTGGCTTGTTGGCCCCTGGTGTCTGCATCATCCATTTCAGTTGTTCGATGGGGAACTTGAATGTAGACTCGCATAAAGGCTTTCGTTGCATGTCGTTGAGGATCATAACATAGGAACTTAGCCGAGGCGAAAGAACGGAAGCCATATGCCTTATTTTGCTCCACGGTGGCCTACGACTTATGCTCGTTCAGATTCTCGAGGATCCTGTAATGGGGCGAGAGGGGTCATACCTGATCGTCATACCCACTCAGCTTCTCAAGAATTTTCCACTGGGAAATTCGAGGTTTATCAAGGGTGATGATAGTTCCAGGGTCGGTGCCCTTGCGGAACCAGGGCAACGAGGATGTCATTGAGCTGCGTTGGATGGGTGCTGTGGGTGTGGGGGTGGGAGAGAGTCGAAGGTGGATCGAAGCCTAAAGTAGAGGGTGAGGCTCTTATGTGGGTCGTATGTGGGCCAAGGCGATCGGGATCCGGAGGCGGTCAGTCATATCATGTAACTATCACTGGACAAGGTCTAGCAGAACTTCCATACACATAGTGGGAGAGAAGTATTCTCATTATGTCAAAGCGAGCTAAATCTGTAACTAGTAAAAAGTTGGGGTGTCCTCTGCAATTCCCTCCGCGCCAGCTGGAACCCGATAGAGAACTAGTAAGAGTAAGTATACAAGCAATCCCAACCAAACCAAGCCACAGAATAAGCCACAGAACAATAGAGACTGGGCCGGACAGCTCTGGCATCGTGCTAAACAATGTCAGTCTGAGTACGGATTGCTTTACACTTATTACTCACAGTGGGAAATATCCGAAGAAATAATAGTAAAGGATTTGGCCGGTCTGAGAGACGATAGTGAAAAAGTGGGCAAGGACGAGTTTCAAAGCTGAAGTTGGGCAAGAGATGCAAAGTGTGAAAAGTGAAAGAGACTTGGGAAGTGTACAGGGCCGCTCGAAATCAGTTTCACCTCTTTGTTTTCTTCGATTCTTTCTCGAACTTTATTCTGAAACGCGCTAGTCTATTTTTAATTTTAGTGTCTCGTAAGGTCATGAAACGTATTTGTGGAAAAAGTCACATGATTGAAACTTTTGTATTGTAATTGAAAAAAATACATGGCTCTACAGTGACTACGCAAAAGTTTTTGGATCCCCCCGGGCCCCACTTTGTTGACCGCCTATATGTTATACGCGACGCATTAGAAGAAATGGAGATCGAGGTAATGATTTAGCCACCTCATTCACCTGATCTAAATCTAATTGAGAACCTATAGGCCCTTCTTAAAGCAGAAATCTATAAGATTCGGCCAGATCTCATACATATCAAGAATAATAATGAGACTAAGCGAATCTTGGTGGAAACTGCATAGATTACATGGCAAAATATGGATATGAAGCATTTGGAACACCTTTCTGAGGCTATGCCTAACAGGGTGCAAGTAATTATTGAATCGGAAGGGTGGTATACGCCTTACTAGGCCTATTAGGTGGCCTAGTGGTGGTGCAGTAATTAGTTCTTTGGTAGATTATTGAATTCATGGAGTTTAGCGGAGGTTTTGCGACCGGCAGTATATTATGTAATATATGGGGTGTGGGGCGGGGGTCCAAAAACTTATGCGCAGTCACTGTATGTCTGGCATTGTCTGGATATTACAGTGAATAAAAGGCTTTCTTTCTATTTACTGTAATAGATAAACCGGCACTACGTGGTCACTACACATATAGACAGGGAGCGAACGTAGCATATATCTTTGTGAATATATCAGGAGTATGAAATCAAGAACATTGGCTCCCCTGATCAAACTTGATCGGTCACCTAATTGCGGGGTAAAATTCCAAGTTAGTAACACCTATTAGGTACCCGAGCATCGGCCTGATTCAAGGACTATTATGGCAACTAATATCTCATATGACGGCCCTAACTCGGGGCTTCAAATTGGACAGAACCGTGGCCATATCACTGCTCAGTTCAGTAGGTAGGAAAAACCACGACTCCACGGAATGCGACTAATTAGTTTGATTGTCTCAGTACAATCGGAACCGTCATTGGATTAAGCGTGCCTCCGGGATCTGCGAACGACCAGTCCTCATGATGACAAAGATCGCATCGAACGAGCCAATGGAGGGTTGCTCGTAGACTCGTATCGCTGGATTTTCGACAACGAGCACTTCAAAAAATGGCAAGACAACCAGAGCCGCCGTTTACTCTGGATCAGGGGCGATCCTGGGAAAGGCAAAACAATGCTGATATGCGAAGTGCGGTGTATCACACACACATATATGTTGACAGATACTTACATTAAGTAAAAGTACCACACTAACTGCCTCGGCGTCCGGTCCGTGTTCTGCTAGCGTCATATTCGATGCCGCTGTCACTGTTGGGCCAGACATTGGCACGGGTGAGACCCCACCGTGGTGGCTGGGGACTGGGCGCCTTAAGCAGAGTACTACTTATTAGACTTCGGCACAACCCATTCTAACCTGGACCCAACCCAACCCAACCCAACCCAAAGTGGGTTTTGGGCCCCAATATAGTGCAAAAAAAACAAACAAAAATTTTATATGGTTAAAATTCAAAGATTTGAATATATATATATATAGTATAGTAACTCAATTTTAAAACAAAAGCAAATTTATATAAAAAGCATTTTATACTACTAAAAAAGTATGTTTAAAAATGCCAAGACTTGTATTTTATGAATTTTATGAATTTTTATGCAAAAATGGGTTCAAATGGGTTATTATTTGGTTTTGGGTCGGAGACTCCGACCCAAAATGGGTTCTGCCGAAGTCTACTACTTATATAAGGACGGTGGAGATGGCTGACACCCTGCCTCTCTTCTGTAATAACAAACCGACGCCTACCTATGCACCTACCAAAGTACTCACTTCAACAAATGCCAATTTAAGGACTGTTAAAGTGGAGTGAAAACCAAGCGATTAGGTCCAGTAATGATAATGGAAACGCAAATAGCTGACCTGGCCATAATTGGTGCTGGTAAATTCGCCCCTCTCATATCCTTAGACTCTTTTACCCTATATGTTCATCAGGAGCTTCCGCAGCTAACCACAATTAAAAATTGATCGCGACAGGCTGGCACGGTCTCGCGGCCGCCAAATCAGCACTCGCGCTCGATCCCAGTGTCAATCTGGTGGTTCTGGATTCCGCCGCATCAGTGGGGGGTGTCTGGGCAGAGGAACGCTTATATGCGGAACTCAGAACGAATAACCTACTGGGATCATACGAATATGGTGACTTTCCTATGAGGGACAACGTTCCCGGTTTAGTTAAACCCGGTGAGCATATGTCAGGCAGAGCGATGCATGAATATCTGAAAGCGTACGCTGCCCACTTCGGGATCCTCGACAAAATTAAGTTGAATTGTAAGGTTGACAGCGTGGAATACTGCGAGGGAGATGATGGAAGGGGAAAACAGTGGGTCATCAAATGCACAACAACAATAGAACCAGGACACGAGAAGAGCAATACTATACGGACGCGGAAACTGATACTCGCTACGGGCCTTACCTCGCAGCCGCGTATTCCTACATTCTCTGGCCAGCAATCTTTCGGCGCGCCATTGTTCCACGCAAAAGAATTTGCCCTTTACCAAGACACCATCTTCGCTAAACCCAGCAATGATAACACAGGCGACCAACATGAAGGCGCCCGTGCCGACCACACACCAATAACGGTACTCGGCGGAAGCAAATCCGCTTGGGACACCGTCTACGCCTGCGCATCAAAGGGACACCGCGTCAACTGGGTCATTAGAGCTTCTGGGACTGGACCCGCGTGGGTGAGCCCGGCCGCTGCTTTCTCGCCCTTCAACCTCCTCCTCGAAAGCCTCCCTCTCGTGCGTGCCTTGGGCTGGTTCAGCCCCTGCATCTGGGTGAGCCACCCGATACGCAACTTCTTACATGGGACATGGCTCGGCTGTATTATTGTGCGTCTGTTCTGGACCTGCCTGGAGTGGGATATGGTTCGGGTCAATCGATACAGCGATCATGAGGAGACGGCGAAGCTAAGACCCTGGCTTAACCCTATCTGGATGGGGACCGCGGTGAGCATTATCAATTTCCCGGGTGATTTCTTTAGATTGATCCGACGGGGACTGGTGAAGGTGCATATTGCCGATGTTGAGCGGCTGGAGCCTTATAAGGTCGTTCTGTCCAACGGTGGCGACAGTCTGGACACGAAGGCACTTATCCTGTGCACAGGCTGGAAAGTATCTCCAGGCATTCGGTTCTTGCCGGATGGAACCGAACAAGAGATGGGCTTCCCGTGGGCTGCGGACCCAATTGATCAAGAGCTCGTTAGGCAGGCCCGCAAAGACATATACACGCGTATGCCCATGCTCCACACCGGCCCAGAGAGCAGGACCTACCACACGAAGGATGCGGAGGGTCAAAATGAAACCGTTCTGCACCCCTTCCGTCTCGCGCGCTTCATTGTCCCACCAGGACTATGGGATGACCATAGCATCGCCTTCTTAGGGACCGTAACCACGTTCAACACATCCTTTGTTGCCGAAGTGCAAGCCCTGTGGGCGCTAGTCTATCTTAACCACGGCTCTGAGCTTCACCATCATCATCAAGACAAGGAGTCAATAGTTAGCGAGACAGCACTACACACAGAGTTCTGTGCGCTGCGCTCCCCGGCGGGCCATGGAGTACGGACTGCCGACTTTGTCTTTGAGGTCATGCCGTATTTGGATCTCTTGCTTGGGGATTTGGGCTTGAGGACTGCGAGGAAGGGGTCGTGGTGGGAAGGTTTGTTTGTTCCGCATCGGCCGAGGGATTATGCGGGGTTGGTGGAGGAGTGGAAGGCGCGACTATCTTCATCCCAGGAGGGACGGAAGATAAAGGACACTTAGCGCTATAGAGAAGACTCTGTACGGGGTGGCTCCGCGTTACTGTTCATGGTAAATACTTTGATGGGTTTCATTTATGAATGTTAGCACAAGGGGATCTAAATGACCTTAGCCACTAGGCAGACGGCATGAATCTAGATTACATATCACACTAATAATGTTGAAATCCGTTGACCATCTTCCCTCAATCAGCTTTCTCGCTAGCCTTGTCTATGATTCCGAACATCCAGTAACGCACTTGGGTTGGAACCTCCGAACACGGCGTAACACACCATCAAGGCAAGAAAAGCATATGACAGAGCCGATTGGGAAAAGATCGGATGGGAGGTGCGGACACTCATGAGACCATGAAAAACCCTGGACTCGATAGAGGCGCTTCATGCTACGGTAGAAAGGCTCACACAAGAAACTGCAAGAGCGATCGACCGTCATACTTCGGGCCTGCAGTTGTCTCTCTCTGCAAAGCGGTGGTCCACCGCGGACTTGAACCCTCCACAAAAAGAGGTAAACCATGCGCGGCGTAGATAGCAAGAGCGCTGCGCGGCGATAGGGCTGGATAACCCTCACGCTTTGGCACTCTTCGGAGACATGCGCCAGAAGCGACAGAGGGCGCGGATAATTGAGAAAGCCAAGACATCACATTAAATATATTTTCTTGACGACACGGGCAAAGGAAAGTAATGGAAAGAGGCAACATACATGAAAGCTACCGAAGTAACCAGGAGTGGGGGCATCCTGCCAATTTGCTTCCGATGGGTCGATTATACGAGGCTGATCTGCATTGTCACCAAAAGAGCTATTGGTCATGGCGAATATGTCCAGAGGAGGGGTAAGCTAGAGCTGTACTACGTAAGGGATTAGCCAGGTATGCCTGATGCCCAATGAACACCGGAAGCCGCCACATGGCGATAAGCAATGATAATCACGACACAAAGCTGTCAAGCCTTGCCTACCAACTTGACTAGAGATGGACACTAAAGGCAGCGTCAAACCCTCTGCAGTGAAGCAACTGAGGGTGGAGGGAAGTTGACACATTGCTAACGGTCGCTGGTTTGCTTAGCTTGCATAAAGCCTGCTAGTGCTAGCCATCCATGCTTCCAGGAACTTGTATCGATACAGCCGGGGTACAAGATCAGGTACTATTACAATGTATATTCAGAACTCGTAATTCACGCGATTCCACATCAGGTTTCTCAGACCACGTGATTAGGGTTTGAAAGAGCAACACTCTGTTTCCAGATATGGAAGGCAATAACGGGCGGCACTATACTGTACTTGATGACTACCTGAGGATTTGGGGCAGTAGAGCTGGTATTATCTTTATATAGCACTGAATCACAACAAATCAATAGCGGGCGATTGAACACGAAATCTACGTATAATATCAAAACGTCTGCCACGCATTCGCACTGTAAGCCTGCGTAGTCAATCCCTCACATCCCTTGCCCATCTACCAATATCGCCTACGAACCGGCGTGCGATACCTACCGCAACTCCTTTTTCGATGAAGAATCCCGCATTATGATCCTCATGGATCTGTTCAAGATCCAAGCCGTTGGTGAGCGTTACATCACAAGCCAGCCGAAATTGGGCCTTGAGGGTTTCATCAATGACGTTTGTTTCTTGCCATGCACTGTATTCTCTCACAGCCACATCTCGGGGTCCATAGATGACGAGCTGATTTGCGTCTTGCCTGTTTTTCAGAGGCGGCAGGACAGATGCCGCTGTAGGAGTAATCACTGCTGGCTGCATAGAAGGCTGCGCTCCCATAAAGTTGATATTGATCGGCGGGCAGCTTCCGGAGACGGCTCCTTTATTGCTTTTGGATCGTGAAGATTCTAGCCTGTGCTGCTCCTCCATATAGAGCTCTTCACGGATAGTGTCAGGAACATCATCTTGGCACTCCAAAACGCCGCCCCCTTCAACGTAAGCTATCAGACGTTTCAAATGATGAGTCCTTAGTTGATAGTGTTTCTTCCCATGAGGATCCTGCCAGCAATGCGGGCCTAGGTGACAGGATGGTGAAGGGTAACCCATCAAGCTGTAGACAGCCCGCCAGATCGACTGTTATCCGGATACGTACTCTTCGGCATCGAGTTGTGCGTCTCGCTCATTGAGCATCTTCTTGGTGACAGGCGACTTTCCCCGTTTATCGCTCCTAGAAAGGTCGTCCTCTATGTAGTGGAAGACGATCACGAGCCTCAACTCCTTGCCCCGGGTATAAAGTTTACTCCACGCAAGTAATTGTTTCTCAACTGCCATCCAATCAATATCGAGAGAGTTAAACCGCTTCTTTAGGTCCCGTTGCTTGCGATCGTTGACAGACACAACTATGGACGTGTCATCGGACCTGACCCGTCGATTACGAGAGACTCTCTCTTGGAGAACTTTCTCCAGCTTACCCTTGAGGACCGAGGGCCAATGAGCACTTGGAGTCAGGGTTACATCCTGTTCCGTGTCCTCCGACCTGAAGCGGTTATTCACCTTCACCTTCCATTCGATTGTATATCGGATAACGTTTGAGGAAGCTCGTCGTCTGTTCTACATTCTTCCCACTCACAGAGTTGAAGAAGCCGTGGGTTGTCTTCCTGGGGAGAAGAGGGGGCTGCAGGGCCATCTTGAGTGTAGCAATCCGGTGAAGGGCTAAATCCATATTCTGAAGGTGGTGTGTGATCATAGTATCCTGGAGTGGGCGCGTATTGCCAATCCTGGCACGAAAGATCGCGCGTATGAGCTTGAGAATCGGAATGGTCGCAAAATGAGTCATTAAACATGGTTGGCATTCTCCTAATGAAGGCAACGTTAGCATACCGGGCTTTTGATTTCAACAGGCGGTGGGATCGGTTGAAAGGTCCAGCAGTTTGTAGAGTCGATAATAAAAGCGTTGATAAGCAATACCCCACCAGATTATTCTTTACTTGCCCACGTCTTTTCGTTCTTTCAACGACCTCTGTCTTGTCCGTGGAATGGGAGGAGTCGACCGAAGTTGGAATGTGTGACATCTGCCCCTTTCTCTTGACATATTTGGCTTGCTTGTTAGAGGGAGCTTCTAGAACGGACAACCCATACAAGACAATACAAAGGCTATTTTTACATAGTATTTTACAGTGGTATTAGAATACCGCCAAGCACGGCTCCAGGAGTAGCCTAACCATAATAGATATAGTTTGATGCAAGATAAAGTTCCAAAACAAATTAAATTGAAAGAAATAGGTGAAACTGATTTCGAGCGGCCCTGTATTGTGAAGAAACAGTGAGCAACTGCTAGATGTTTACATTGTCGGCCTTGAACCATGGATTCTATCCCTCCCCCTCGCAGCCATCTCGTCAATTTCCAAGCTACTCAGATTCTAGGGAACGTTGATTGAACAATAGGTAAGGGCTCACTTACTCTTTGACGCCTCTTTGACACTTTGAGACATTATCGGTTTCCGAATACGTCTGATGCTCGAAACGAACCAACCGCGTGGAGAATGTAGGCCGTTGCCATGCATCCCAGAGCAAGAGTAAGTCAATCTGCATTATTTTATACGAGTGGGACCACTGCGTTGCAAGTCCTCTTACGCCAGCGGATCTGCAGGGAATCGGGTTCCTTTCAGGACGGCGGACTAGGTACTTGGTACTTAAATTCATATGTTTAGGGTACAATACATTTCAATCATATATTCAATTTAGTATTCGATAGATACTTTTTGTGTGAATATGTATATTCTTTTGAGAATAAAAGTGAATCATAGCAGAGCAAAAGAAGGGACCTGGGGTTTAAATTTATGTGAATTAGCCTAGGTGAGAATTGCACCCCATTCTCACCTCTCTCACCCTAGTCTCTAGAATTCTCACCTAGAGTGCCGCTTAGGTGCTAAGGGCACATTGAGTATTAGCCGTGCAGAAGGGCTTGAGTACGGCTGAGCGGATAGGAAGCCCTGTTTTCCACACCCTGTGGCCGTATGTACTTGTTTTGGTGCGGGAAAGGATTATAGAGTAAAGAGATCAATGTAGAATTGATTGTCAGATATTACTGAGCGTCGCTTTATTAGGTACAGGTGTGCTATAGATGTGTGGTTGAATACTGAACGAAGAGCTCCTCTACCCGTTATTCATATTGTTTTATAGATATCAAGAGGAGAGCATAAAGGCACACAAATGTCCGCCTGAGTCGACATCGTCTCTATGCTAGCTAGACGAGTGGCACGAGCATTGTTACCGGCGGGGGTATACACACTCTCTTCCAGACTGATCATCTTTGTACACTACATGGGAAGCAATAGCTTGTAGGGAAGGTAGCCTGCAACTTAATTAGAATCCGATTGTATTGCCACTGGGCCGTAAACGTCAAAGGACTTCACAATTCATCAACACTGTTCACCCAATCAAAAGAAGCCATTAGACATCATCAACTCCGAGAGTAGACAAAACCTGAGCAACAGTCTGCACATCCTTATCACCCCGCCCACTAAGACAAACAACAACATCCCGTCCAGGCCCCAACTCCCCCGCAACACGCACAGCTCCAGTAACAGCATGCGAGCTCTCAAGTGCAGGCATAATTCCTTCAAGCCGACAGAGCAACGAAAAAGCCATCAGGACTTCCGTGTCATTTGCCGCGATAAAAGTAGCCCGACCAGACTCTTTCCAACTCGACAACTCGGGTCCAAGACCAGGATACTCAAGTCCAGCAGAGACAAAATGTGTCTGACGAATCTCCTCGTCCTCATCCTGAGGCAAAAGTTTGCGCAACCCTGGAAATACACCAACAGAGGTAAGAGTCGGCAAAGCAGGGTGCTGCTCCAACAGAGACCCATCACCAGCTGCCTCGACGCCAACAAGAGCAACCGAGGAATCATCCAAGAAGGGATAAAACATACCGACGGCATTTGACCCGCCCCCAACACAAGCAACAATCGCATCAGGCAGTCTACCAGAATTCATCGCGCCGAACTGAACTCGAGTCTCCGCACCGATGATAGTCTGAAACTTGCGCACGATAGTCGGATACGGATGCGGGCCAAACGCCGAGCCGATAACAAAATGTGTCGTCTTCAGCTCTCTCGCCCAGGTACGGAAGGCCTCGTTGACTGCGTCTCGAAGGGTACCCTTCTTGCCACCACCCGCGGCGTCAACAGGGATAGCCACCGCACCGAGAATGCGCATGCGCAGGACAGCCAAAGGCTGGCTTTCAAAGTCCTCGGAGCCCATAAAAATGGTGCATTTCATGCCGAATTGAGCGCAAATAGTTGCTGTTGCGATACCGTGCTGGCCAGCGCCTGTTTCGGCGATTATGGAGGTTTTGCCGAGTCGTCGGGCGAGAACTATTTGGCCCAGGGCGTTGTTGACCTTGTGACTGCCAGTGTGGTTGAGATCTTCACGTTTCAGCCAAATGCGTGCTCCACCTGTGTATTCTGTTAGGCGCGGGGCTAGGTGGAGGGAGGAGGATCGGTTGGCATATGCTGCGTAGGAGTTGATTTCAGCCCAGAAGGTTGGGTCTACATTTGCTGCCTCAAAGCCGTTCTCCAGCTCGGTGATGCCTTCGACTAGGGATCCTGGGACATATTGGTCGCTGAAGGTTCTCAGGTGGGTGTTTGTGTATCTGTGGCTGGTGGCATTGTCGGTTTCTTCGGGTGTATCACCTGCTCCATCATAGGAACGGTAGATAGTAGTGGAGGACAAGGCTTGGGTGGTCTGATTTTTCCTTTCTGGAATAAGAATTTGATCCTCAGTGCGTCCAGCAATCTGAAGACAATACTCCTTGACCTTCTGAGCACCAGTTCCAGGAGCCGCATTTCCCAGTATGGAGATGATTGGGCTGCCAATGACGACTGCTTCAGCGAGACAAGCAATATTAACAAAGTTTTCTCGGGCGTTGATACCGAACTCGACAGCTACTGGGGCTGAGTTCTCAATGCAAGCATGCACACGACGGAGTAGGTCTCCGACACATTCATATGGCTTTTCATGGGTTCCGCTAGCTCCCATCCAAGCTGGAATACAAACAAATGAGTCGGCGATGCTGCAAAGCATCTTCAGGTGAGCGCTCGGGGCGGAAGAGGTAGCAAGAGGAATGTACGATAACCTGGGATCTTGATTAGCCAGATACAAATGAAAGCGGAATATGGGGCACACAGACCCTTTTGATTTATATAGATCATAGAACCACACCGTATCCTCGGGGGGAATATCAGCAATGAGAAGCCCGTCCACACCGGCGGCCTTGCAGTCTCGAAGTAGCTTCTGTTCTCCGTAGGCATAGGTACGAACATGGCTGTAGTACACTACCAGCAGCACGGGGACAGCCAGACCTTGCTTACGGGATGACCTGACCATCTGTAAGATGTGTGAAATTTGCACGCCGTTCTCGAGGGCCTTGGTATTGGCCTGCTGGATGGTTGGGCCTTCAGTCACGGGGCCTGTGAAAGGAATCCCAAGTTCGATGATATCTGCCCAGGAAGTATAATTAGCTGATGTCGAATACAGGAAGGAACATGTCTCACGGAAGAGACACTAGTAAAACAACACCTACCTGCACCTCCGGCCTGCATGGATAGGATGATGTCTGGTATTTCGCTAATCGTTGGATAACTAGCTGTCCCGTATGTGACCAAAGCATCACGACCTTTGGCCTTGCATTCTGCGAAGGCTTCTTTGGTGGCTTCCATGTTGTTGTAGACTGAGAAGACAACAGTTATTTTGTCGAGGAGGGAGCGCTGTCGCACTGTCGAAACCTAGTGGAAAGAGGAGATAAAAGAGGAAAAGAAACGTGAGATGGAACCTGCACCTATTTGAGCTTACAATCCCAGCTTCTTACTTGGAAGTCCTATGTTAAAGGCATTTGTCTGAGGTCTGCCTGTTTGCTCCCCAGGTCCTCTCTTCCGGCCAGACATATTCTTCCCTTTTCCATACTAATTTATTCAAGTCGTTTCCCTAGCGACTTTGCCATAATAATAGAGAGGGGACTCAAAGCTACCAGTATTACAGATAGGAGGGTATACATATAAAGTGTTGATTATACGTGCCACGAGGAGTCCACAATCGTCCGACCAACTGAAGCACAATGGCCCGAAGCACAATGGCCCGTTGCTGAGTCTCCAGCTCATTTGGTAGATCAGCTATTTACCTACCTGTTCGCCCTCCTCACTAGATCCAAGGCTCGAAAATTGAAACTTGCGAATAGCATGTCCCTTCCACATGAGCAACATAACGAACATAAAGGAGAGCACCGCAAAGAAAGCCATCATACCATAAACCCAGCCAACATCAACAGCCTCAACCCAAGGGTTGATATAGAAGCTAATTGTCAATCCATAGACAATGCGATAAGCACCAATAACAATACCAGCCTCAGCCGGATAGCGCGTAAAGCACTCGACAACATAATTCACCGTGACAGGCACACTAGCCAGCGACCCAACAGTCACAATAAAAACTGCCAGAGCGAGTACCATATAGTGCAGATGATACTGCAACGCGGCACCAAAAATACCCAGACCGATGGGGTTGATCACAAGACTAGGGAGCCACAGGACATGCAGTCGATACTCGGGCTTCCAGACACCGCCGTTGTACCGTCGCGCCAGTGCGAGGGGCAGCCGATCGTTCAGATAGTGGCCGTAGAATTGGACGACGATGATGCCAATCCAATGGCAGAATGTGAATGCCGCGTTTTGTTCCAGTGAGAACCCGTAGCCACCTTCCGAAATGGGTTTCTGGAGCCACACCGGCGTGAGGGCATTGACGCCCACGTAGAATCCAAAGGAGATTAGTGTGAACATTCCCATAATCATGGTCACAGGACACATTCCGATTAGGAAGGGGGTGATTCCGACTTTGGCCTGTTCGATTGACGTTAGTTGAATTTGGTTCTTATGGTACAGCATAGAGCGTCAGGCTTTCCCTGTACATACCGTCTCTTTCCAGGTAGTCGGCAAGACAACCTTCTGCCCGAAGAAAAAAGTAGCGAACCTGTTAGCCAAAATTCCACCTGGGATATCTGGGTTCCTTTCAAAGCATTCGCGGTCGAATCCAGTTTCCCAAAGGAAACAGAAACAACAGACAAGCGTGAACCCTAGAAGACCGACCGTCCACCAGAACTCAACAGGGAAAAAAGAGTGCGCAGAAACAAAACCCGAGAACGTCGGACCGGCAATAGTTCCAAACAAGAATGCCATATGCAGAGCAGTAAAAGCGCGGCCTCGCTGGTGCAAGAAGAACAGATCGGTCACGATACGAGGGCCAAGCACTGTAGGCACAGCACCAAAGAAGCCGGTAAAGAGCCGGGACATAATGTATGCAATATAGTTTCCAGGATCAGTCATAACAGCGCCCCAAATCTGGCATACTAGCGTGAATAGCACACACCAGAAGATCACAGAGCTGCGACCGAGCATGTGAGAGATCGGGGCGAAGAAGAATGGCCCCGCGGCCATACCGGCTAGGGCGGCTGAATTCTGGGAGATATTAGATGGAATGATACTAGATTTGATAACCGTACAGTCAGAAGTCTCGGTTAGAATGGAGTTGTAGACATACTGCATAGGACTCTTCCAGCTTTGTCTTGTTGTACAGCTTCTCCTGATCAGCCAGGTTGAGCTGCGCTGATAAAGCCGCAGTAGCGCCGGAGAAAGATGCGAGACATAACACGGAAAGTATTACATATTTGCGGGTAAGAGGCCAATTCTGAAAAGATCCTATAAGTTTATTTCCAGGTATAATGATGCTCGAGGGTCTTCTGCCATACCAAAGGGTCCCGGGGGTGGGCACTAGGTTGGGGAATTAGGACAAGTTGAGCTGTATGGTGCTTTTCCACTGGGGTTAAAGGGGAAGAGGATGCGTTGACATCCAGTACTCCTTTGTGGTCCATAGCTGAATTTTATTGCGTTGTCGGATCTTATATAGCGATCAAGTACGGAGTACCGTCTCTGAGGTTTGTCGCTCGCTATCCCTTGCGTCGACGTCTCCTTTTTTTTCTCCCCAGACTTGGGACACAAGATATCTTGGCGGGCTAGATCAAAAGCTTTAATTTCGCCAAGCTCTTTTGCCGATCTCTTGTACGAGTAGAGGAAAGCTCGCATGGGGACGCGTCAGCTTGGCCCTGGGGTCGGTTGTGGGGTGTTTGGTGTGTGGGATGGAGGAAGCATATAAAGTACTGGAATAATTCCTAACATATTCCACACCGAGAACACACTGTGAGGAATAGCACTGAACAGACCATCTTGGATTTGTGTGTTGTCAAATCGGCGCTGAAGTGGACAGTAAAAACGGAGGCCTGATATTTCAGGTGGTTCAAGCCACAAGTGGCACTTTAATATCAACTTCACACGGTCACTAGTTATCACTGGGATTATGCCTGATTATTTTGTCATGTCTCACATCTTGACAAGCAAAATGAAGCAATCGGCTACCCACGCCGATCGTCCTATCCGATCCACATCAGAGAAAAATGCTCCACGCGAGAAAAAAACCAGGCTTCGGCAATGGCTTCAACACGCCGAGGGATCTTTCATACAAAATGTCCACTGAATCCTGTTAGATTATTCTCTGTGCACATCATTTCACTGCTTGAGAGATGCGGAAATCATAAATCAATCTTTTATATTGATTATATACCATCTAATTCCACCTAACGACCAATCATGGAATCCAGACCAGATCTCGAGTCCCAAAAACCGCAGGTTGATTCTCCTCACGACTCGGAATCAGAAGACGACCTGGTCCTAAAACTCCAGCCCTCAAATGCCTATGGCATCCCAACATGGCGCAAATGCCTCATCCTCTTTGTCGTCAGCTGGATGACCCTGGCTGTCACGTTCTCCAGTACTTCACTATTGCCCGCAATCCCGGAAATTGCTACCGAGTTTTCTACTACATCCGAGATTCTCAACGTCACTAACGCTGGTGTGCTGATTGCCATGGGCTTCTCGTCTTTTATTTGGGGTCCCATCACCCACCTATTTGGGCGTCGCAATGCCTATAATGCAGCTATCCTTGTGCTTTGTGCATGCTCGGCTGGTACCGCCGCAGCGATTAATTTACACATGTTTATCGCAATGCGCATTCTGGGAGGGTTCACAGGTACCTTCTTCATGGTTGCTGGGCAAACTATTATTGCGGATATCTTTGAACCGGTATGTTGGTTTGATTCCGCTTGTCTTCTGATTACTGACAGGATTTGATAGACTGTGCGTGGAACGGCTATCGGCTGCTTTATGGTTGGATCTGTCAGTGGGCCTGCAATTGGTAAGTTGAAATATCTATGCGTGTCGTTATATCTAGGTGACTAACTGTTTAATTAGGACCCTGTATTGGCGGCATCATCGTCACATTTGCTCAATGGCGCATTATCTACTGGCTGCAATTTGCGATGACCCTACTTGGCCTCGTCTCGTCTCTTCTTTTTGTGCCAAGTATTCAAGAAAAGAACCAGACCATCGACTCCAACAAACCCTGGAAGCTTTGCACTGTTATAAGCATGTTCAACCCCTTGCGCATCTTTCGTCAATTTGTGTACCCCAACATCTTTCTTGCGGTAAGCATTCCCTGCCAGCACTAAGATTGCAACTTGTCCAGTTTCTGACTAACAAGCAACAGTGCCTCACATGTGGCCTTCTTTCTACATTCCAATACACACTTCTCACATCAGCCCGCTCAATTTTCAATCCACGTTTCAACCTGACGACTCCACTCGTCAGCGGCCTGTTCTATCTCTCCCCTGGAATAGGGTTTCTGATAGGTAGCGTCGTTGGCGGCAGGCTGTCCGACCACGCCGTGAAGAAATGGATTCTGAAACGAAACGGGGTGCGTCTACCTCAGGACCGTCTGAACAGTGGTCTTGCCACCCTTTTTGGGGTCCTCCCAATTGCAACCTTAATATACTGCTGGACCCTACAGGAAGAAGTGGGTGGTATGGTTGTGCCAATTATCGCCGCTTTCTTTGCGGGCGTAGGGCTTCTAGGTGCTTTCAACGGGCTGAATACTTATTCGGCTGGTGAGTGTTACCTACTTAATACATTACGTATTCCCGAGCTAATCATATATCTTGCAGAGGTTATGCCGCATGTTCGTTCGGAGGTCATCAGCGCAAAGTACGTGGTGCAGTATATCTTTGCAGCCGCAGCGACGGCGGCTGTTGAGCCGGTAATCAGTGCTATCGGAGTAGGATGGACATTTACAATCTGTGAGTCTCCCAATAATATCATGATTCAAACATATCTGACAACCTACTCAGGTGTATTTTTCGCTATACTAAGTGGTTTCCTTGTGCTTGCTATCACGAGATGGGGCATTGATATGCAGCGATGGTCAGAAAGGAAGTTCAGCCTCGATGCGAAATCTTGATCACAACGACATGATGCTTATTTCCCACTTGTACTTATGTTTTTGCATCATAGGCGACATAAAATGCCTGCATGATAGAGTTGGTTTATAGATCGCGATAGACATGACTCAATGATTTTGTGCATAATAATAGAGTTTGATACTAAAGTTTTTCGCTATATGGAAACTCCAAAATGAGACATCTCAGTACATTTCAAGACACATTATTTGTTCCTACTTAGGTCCACAATATATTATGCTCGCCTGGATAGGCCTGGCAAGATTCCAGCGCGACCAGCAGGCTGATTAGTCATCTCCAAATCGGCCAAACCCCCAAACTTGCCGAATGCTCGGGAAAAACCTTCCAAATCTCCGACCGCATGCATCTTTTGTTGCGCAATTTGAAAAGTCCGAAAAAATAATTTGTCAATATGGCACGAAAAAGACGCGCTCTTACACAAGAGCAAGAGCAGGAAGGTCGGGATTCCCAAAGAAGGAAATTTGTTGCGTGCGTATTCCAGGTACTTCACGCCGAAGCCACCGAGTACTGATGCAGATTAATAGCTGTCAAAGATGCCACTCGCATAAAATCAAATGTTCCGGAGACCAGCCGTGTAGCAAATGCTACGCAGTAGGACTCGCTGATGAATGTGCCTACGCTACTCGAGATCGCCAGGTGAAAGTTAGTGAGAAGTATGCAAGCCAAGCCGCAGGATATTATTAGGCCAAGCCTTCTTAAACGCTTGTCTATCACATGTGTCAGACCAGAAGCTAAAACAGCCTTCTCCAATCAGCTATCTAGATCAGATCCTTGCAGAGAATCAGCGGCTCAAAGAGCGATCGATCACTTCGGCTCAAGTTACCGAGACCAACGACCCCTCGCAGAGGTAGACATACATCCCTTGATTTTCCAAAAGATGACCCGCAGCATACTAAGGTGTACAACAGACGCCCTTCCAGAACAGCAGATGTCCCTGATGGAACAGGCATACAGAATCCATTAATTGGAGATCGAGCCTGGTTCCACCGGTATGATCCTTCTTCGCCACCAATCTACATCGGCGAGGCAGCGTGTTCAGCATTCGCAACACGGTTTCGTCGATTCTTGTCGGGGAATAGTGCAATGCCACATATTCCCCGAACACAGTATGAACGTGAAGAGACAATCACCGCAGCGAACGAAGCCGATATCCAGTGGCCGAGTCTTCACCATGCTCGGCTGTTAGTCCGGATAGCAATCCACCAGATTGGGCATCTGTACCATCTCATGATGCGCAAGTCGACACTAGATAAACTGGAAGAGATCTACCAGACACAAGACTTTGACTGCACGGCTAACAAGTGTAAGTTCTTCGCCCTGTTCGCCTTCGGACAGGCGTATTCAATCCGATCTGAGCCCAATTCGGGCTCCAGAGTACCAGGCACGTCATACTTTGCTCGATCAATGGGATTAGTCCAAATGTTGCCGGAGAGAACCAGTGTTACACACTTGGAGACTCTATTATTGTTGGTATGTGGCTCGGCATGTACTATTGTTCAGCACCAGGGAGCTTACCATATCTCAAGTCTCTTTTTTCATACTATCTCAATCGGCGTCATTCAGCGTACATCCTGATCGGAAACGCCATGCGGATGGGTTTGACCATCGGCTTGAACCACAATATTCCAGAATCACAGCTCATCGACCCAGTGGAGCGCCAACACCGCATCCAAATATGGTGGACAATCTACATCTTCGATCGGATGTGGGGATCTAAAATGGGCCTCCCAATGCAAATCCTCGACGAAGATATCCACGTCGACATGCCATCGACCATCTCCCCCCGCTGGCGCCACGAAGAAGAACTCTCTGACTCAGAATATATGACTGCCAACATCAAGCTGGCACGCATAGTCGGCGAGACAATCACTAGACTATACAGCCGGAGAAAGTACCAGGAGACCTTCCTACAGCGCGTTCAGAAACTTCTCAAAGCCCTGAAACACTGGGTGGAGACACTCCCCGAATCACTAAGACTGAACATGGAAGACCTGGAATCGAGCAAGAAACCCATCGTCTCCCTCCACATGGCCTTCAATCAATGCGTGATCTTAACTACGCGCCCAACGCTACTACACCTCCTAATAACACTGAGCAAAAAAAGCAAACCCCACCCCAACGCCGTCAATAATACTAGCAAATTCGGGATCGGGACCGAAAGCGATAGCGAAGACGTATTCGTTTCCCAGCCCGTCCTTACTCTAAGCGAAGCATGTATCCATGCAGCGCGACACTCTCATTCGATGATCCTGACACGGTGGATCAACGGATCCATGCCGACCTTTGGCTATTTCCACGCCCACTACCTCTTTTCTTCCGCGTTGATCTTGGCAATGTCCAGCTTTGTTCCGATCGGCAGTCCGACGGATATGACGGGGTTCGACTCAGCGCTGGATCTGCTGCGCTCCATGACCGAGAACGGGAATCTGGCTGCGGCGGAATTTTATCATAATCTTGAGCAGGTGAAGGTTTGTTTGGCTGCGTATCGGGGGATGAGGCGAGGCGAGGGGAGTACTGAGTTGGCTGCTGGTAGAGGAGTGGCTACTAGTACCAACCCTAATGCTAGTGGTAATGCTCCCTCTGGTGTTGGTGCAATAGCTTTATCTGGGCCTTCATCGGATTTAGCAACAACGCCCTTTTTGAACACCTTGCCACTGAATCCATCGGCATCGACATCTACGCCCCAGCCGTCGTTAATACCAACAACACATGATATCATTGCTTCTGCCACCGCCCATCCTGTCCACAGCCATGGGATCGATGCATGCGCCTATCCATTGAGGGATACCGTCAGCGGGTACACGACCGAAATGGCGTTTTTAGAGCCGACCATGCAAGATTTCCTGGCGCAGTCAGATATCGACCTTGGGCTGTTGCATCCTGTTGATACGTTCTTCACTGAGGCGGAGAATTTATATACGTGCCATGAGTTATGATCGGGTTGGCCAGGGCAAAAGATATATTCATAATCATATGCACATTTTACGCAATGAGACGCAACCAGCTAAGCGAAAAGCATTGATAAAGATAGGCCGAAATCATAATTGAGTCATCACATGAACAAGTATTTCCAGCGTCATAATGAACACGTGATGGATAGAACAAGTTGCATGGTATATGTCGTTGTAGCCTGCAAGCAAAGCAGATGAATCGCTTCAGGTCACTTTCCCCCACCAATCAATCCAGGGTATAGATCAAACTCCCATAACTACACGAGACATGTTGAAAAATGCGTGTTCCTAGAGTTCGGTGTCAACATCGAACCCAAACTTCGAGCCATGCCGTGAAAGAAGGTCCATGCAGACAAGCCAGGCTCGCTGCGAAGAAAGGTCTTTGGTTGACATCTCCTTCAACCAGCGAGTTGCTTTGTTGATCTTCTTGGTGATGTAAACCGCCTTCGTGGTGCCTATATGAGTGCGCGTGAACAGCTCGGTGAGAAGGATGGTAGTCGACTGCATGATGTTGTGCAGGACGCACCACCATGGAGCGACGCTATACAGCCAAGTCGAGTCTAGCTCCTCGGGGAGAAGGTCAAGCATTTGATCTGCCATCTGAACGCACAAGGCTGCCATATGGTCACACACCGTTCCCGGGGAGCTTGCTTCAGATGACTGAGATAGATGGCGGATACAGGGCTGCAAGATTATCAGCTTCGTGGCGTAAAATCGGAAAGCAAGACTAGCACGCTGCTGTATAAATTGGTGAGTTGTGTCTAGCGTTGTGAAATCAAACTCCGCCGGGAGACGAGACAACCAGTTATCAGCATGGTTGTTTAGTGTGGAAATGGCGGTTTCGATCTCATGCCATGACCGTCGCATTGCTCTAGGAGCATACAGGACACCAATAGCCTCCCGTAAGAGATGAGATAGGTCCACTGCATACAGAAAGCACAGAGAGGGGTTAGGTGTCACGTTCTCTGCCCCTGTCTGACTGGCCTTTTCTTGTTTTACATTGCCCGACCCTTGCTGTCCCGGGGTGCTGAGAGTCATGCTCTCCCTTGGCGAGGCCTCCGTGGTATGGGAAACCAAAGAGGCGAGAAAGGCACTTCGAGTCCTTTGGTCGGTAATAAGTTGCGCAACACGCGTATCAGAAAAGTCCTCGTCTGCGAAGGGGACAGGGAGTGGGGTGGAGCAAAAAATGTCCCCAGTACCAGGTGGACGGCCTGTCATCTCACATAGCACAATATCTAGCATAAATAGCGCCCACCAGACCCGATACCGAAGTTCTTTCGAACAGTGTGTGATGCTCTTGCTCTCGCTTCGAATGTTTAGACCCATAGTCACCGCCGATCGAATCGCAAATCCAATGAGTCTCCATGACCTAGATGAGCAGGTCCCGCAGATCAGAAATCAGTCATGCGGAGATGGAGAGAAAGGGGAACCAACCTATTAATTTGGCCAACCGATAGGAGGTAAAAAGCAGCCAAGCCCTCCACCTGTGCCTGTTGTAAGTCGGGATGACTTAGCAATATGCTACCTGCGTTCAGCCTCCACGCTCGTGCAAAATAAGTCTGATGGACATCGCAGTTTGTTTGGGGTTGATCGACGAGCAAGGAATGTCTGGTCGCAATGGCAAACACTAGGTTTAGCATTATCATCCATCGTTTCCCAGGTCGCACATTCTTCGCATAGAAGGATCGATACTGATGCAGGAATATTGCCTTTCCAATAACCGGAAAGGTAGGATGAACGACGTGAAAGTAGGTGTCAACGAGCCTGTTAGCGATTTGTTGTGAAGGCCGGCGTGCGAGGTCGATATCGTCGAGAACCGAAATCTCCAAGTCATCTTGGAAGTAGTTCACTGAAGAAATCGAAGGGCGTTCAGGGGTCTCTGGTGTTTGCAAACCGTTATGGTCAAGGTCGCGTTTGAGTCTGTACAACCATGCCGTCACCGAATGTTCGCCCACAAATCCCGTCGCCTGTACTTTCTCGTCTCCATTGAAGTCATCTTCGGTGTAGTCTACAATTCCCGAAGGAATAGATATACCAGTATTGGCAGGAGAAAGTACCGAGTGATTGATATGGCCTGATGGGTGGGTGAACAAGGCAGGGATCTGGGTAGGGGGAATGACTTGAGTGAGCAAAGTGCGTGCATTTAGCTCCATCAGGGTTTGATCAACCTGCTGGGCCGACGAGACATCCAGCTTGGGATAAATATCGCGGAGCAAGGCATCAAAAGTTTCAACCTGTGTAGTTAGATCGTTCAGCTGCCTATCACACGTTAGAGAATATTGAAACTGGAAAAAGTTACGTACTTTGCCATCTTATCCCTTTTCCGGTCGCCATATGAGCACTGGACGCCGGAATCCAGACATCGATGACAGGCTGGGCGATGGCCACTACATTTGGCCTTTTGTTCACGGCAATTTTCGCAAGCTCGACTGACTCGACCACTGCTAGTCCAACTACTGGGTTGTGCATTCCGGGGGATAGCGACCTTTGCATTCACGCGGTCGCTGTTGGATAATGAATTATCACGGATATCACGACCGGGGATAGTTTCGGCGAACTCGACGGGGGAAGGTTGCGGGTATCCAGGCACAGCCCAGCCGTAATTGAATTCATTTTCCAGTGGATACTCGGAATAAGGGGCACCAAAGTTCTCACTCATATCGTTGATATAGTTTTCAACAAGGTTTGATTATAGGAATGGGTTTTTCGAGACGCGAGACGCGAGACGCTAGCGGGACATCGAGTCATGGGCCGCACTAGAAGGCCGCGGAAGAGGAACCCCGGCCCCCTTGCACAAGAGTAAAAAAAGTCAAAAATCAAAAAAAAAACCGAAGTAGTAGATCCCCCTACAGTGGGTATTCACAAGTGGGTTTTGACCGAAATGAGAGCTTCTGGTATGCCGGATGCCTTTGCCGGGTCGCCACTAAGAGCAGTGATTAAACCAATAAGCGCTTGGCCAAACTTTGGTGGTATTTTTTGACACAGCATGGATGTTGTAAACTCTGCCACGCGGTGAACATGAATTGTATCACATGAAAAATAACATATGTGATCTGTACGATCCTTTCGAAGCTTTCCTTGGTGTTTGAAGCATCCATGATTTCCATGCCGGTAGTTATATGAAACATGTTCTCTGATACGCCACGTGGGACTGACGTCCTCCCTGCCCAAGGAACAGTTCCATCGTGACATTGGACGTTCCGAATAGTATCGCCCTCTTTCAGTCCGAGAATCACCGATGTTCCAAATCTCGGTGATAGCTTGACATTCAAACCACCATCCTTGTTCGAGGACCCGACATGATAGATCATGAATTCATTTCATAAAATAACATCGTTTTGGTAACCAGAACTGGATTCCGTCTGCAGTGAGGTTTCTGCCCGGGTTTCCTCTCCCTTTAAGGCTCTTGGAAAGGGTTGATGAAGGGGGTCAGCGCTGTGCTTTCAGACCCCAGAACACTGAAGGTTGTAAAAGGGCCCCAACTGAGCCAAACTTTCAATGCTTTTCTTTCAATCATATCGTCTTCTTGCCCTTCCAACTTGCCTCGATTTGGGCCGATCGATACTCGTTCGCCATCAAAATGTAAAACCCACCGATGTCGGCACGATCATCCATACTCTAGAGGCAAGCATGACAGCAAGTCATCACGACCCCATTGATAGAGGTGTCTTTTGCTGGATTTCCGGGTCTTTTGTACCAACAAGTCGACAAGTCGACCATTTTTGCTTGCGCGGTCAGTTTCGGTGGACATTCGGGCAGCTGTCTGCAGCATTGCTAACACGGCCTGTGAGCTGCAAGTCATTTTTAGATCCAGAGCTCTGCATCGGGCATTTAAACTCAGATATCACTGTAACCCTGGGGAGAGGTGCGGTGATGTGGCCGTGAGATGAAGTCGTGCTTCCCAGACCTCATTGCAAGCTGTGCTCAAAACTGAGGATGGATGCGACTAGGTCCTACAGTGTTGCCACGAGGTTATGAGGGTGGTCTAATACCCCGAGGGCATGTTGAAAGCATGGACGAGTCTGCGATCTTGCTGGACAAAGGTCGACCCGTGAGTGCGCCACCCGGTTACATCACGGGCTTAGGTGCACTAAGCAAGAAAAGAGCCACTGTCATGAGCAACATCAAAACATAATGAAAAAGGGAGTCCTTATTTGCATGTGAAAAGTCTGACTATTAATCGCGCTTCGGCGATTTCGGTTAATTTTGACGCGCTCGGCAGTCTCCATGGTTTCACGGCACTGACAGTTCCCGTGACATGCACCGGTGCATGAATCTGGACAACGACGAACTCTGATTGAGTCCGGGGCATCCTCAAGACATTCTAATTGGGTACTAGCAGTTGCAATTTCGAATATTCGAGGTGCTCTTGGATGCGAGGATAGGGATGGACTTTGGAGCAATGCGCCCCGTTACTCTTGCTTGTCCTGTGAGTACAACATGCAAAAATTCACAGTCGCTCGGTGCTCATATTCAGGGAGCTCCCAGGGATCAATTGACATAAACCAAAATCTCTGTTGGGGGTAACGAAGAGTGTTGTTTAGATTGGGTTTGGGAGACGACGGACATAGGGGCAGCCGGAAATCAATTCCGCATAGTATGGAACCAATTACGTAGACTCAACGGGTATTGAAGTGACCAATATCTCCGCCCTGTGGTGAGGTAAAATTCGAATTTTCGATCTGAAGCAATTGCGTGGACAATTTTGTGGAAATCCAGCCCCCTACGTCTTTAGTCTGCTTGTCTTTCTAATAATCAAGGAAATTTACGACCAAGCACACCTAAACTTACAAGATGATCGCTTTCCGTTCCTCTTTGATACTAATGGAGAGCCATGCCAAAGACCAAAATGAGACTAGTGCCTCATATTTAGCCTCTTCGGTCAAGCCGCCGTCCAGTTGGGCATTCCTCCGTTACACGGAGGTTTCATGTGTGTGCGCGCACGCGAGCGTGTGAGTGTGTGTGTGAAACTCCAACATCAATCGCTCGAACTGGGATATAAATGCCGATTTGACAAGGGCGTTACGGCATGGCACCCTATGATCGGTCGTTTCAGCCCTCATCTAACAGTAATTACAACCATAACCTATGCGTGATGAAATCATGCTTACTACTACTTACATATGTTACTATTTACTATTTACAATGCTCACCTTGCTTCCAAATATTTTCTTCTGGTTTTATCCTATTGGGTTAATCACACCTGGACATGCGCTTAACCGACCATAGCGATTAATCCAGTCCACCGGAGAGACAATTTACCTGTCCGCGAGCTACAAAATCATGTCTCAATGCCTCGTGCCTAGTGTGTCCAAGAAACTTGCACCAAGCTGTCAGCTAAAACAGGTTATCAATCCGTGGATGTGGGGCTGGCTCTAGAAATCCACAATTCGGGTTGCGCGGGACTAGCAGTTGACTGCTTGTTTCCCCCCAGAATTCGACTATTTTCGTTATTCGTTATTTCTTTTTCATTGTCTCTCAGAATAACACAGATTCTGTTATACATTGAGTCAATTGGTTCAATTCGTATGATATCTGGAAATCAACGGCTGCTATTGTATGATTAGACATGGATCGAGGTTCATATTTTGCCTCAGGCATGAATGCCACGTGACCAATATGATTCACGTGATCGTCATATCTCCCCTTTGCAAAGGCTATCTCTTGCAAGAACTCATGGGCGCATTCTGATATTTGAATTAACTAATTACGGTGAAATGCAAACATAAAGCCATAAAGAAATGTCTTTGCGCGGGCCCATGCGGCGGTCGCACCTGAGGCAAGTGAGCGCGGCGAGTTTGGAGAGCAGCTCCACTCACTCACTGGAGACTTCGAGCCGTGAGCACGACCACGACCAAGCTGCAGATGATCGGACCGTCAGACTATCCTCAGCAAGCTGGACACGACACCAATGTGCGCTTTGGGTGCACGATGAGACGTTTTCGCGTGAAGAGATTTTGTTGAATCCATCGGCTTTCGGCGAAACTGAAGTGCAAGTTGGGGATGTCGTCGAGATCCTACCCATGCGGGGACCTGGCGACGCTAGCTATTCTACCCTAAAGCCCGAGGCCGCTTTGAAAGCTGCCCGCGAGGGTCATGCGGAACTCAACTCGGCGTCCCAAGCGGATAGCACCTCGAAATTCAAGACTCCACTACAGAGCCGTTGTCTATTTGTGGTGAAGGCCTTACCGCCAGAAACCAAGGCTCGAAATCCTCAATTAGAGATTTCAGTGACAAATAACATTGCAAGCATCTTCGGTTTCAAGAACAGAACGCAAGTTCTATTATCGATTGTGGATCGAGACCAATGTGCAGCGTCTCATGTCGACATCGCCTTTCGCGATCAGTACATGGTCCGATCGGACATGTGGAGGCTAGTCATGTCGGAGCTATCAGATAAAATCATATACAAAGGACAAAAGATCATGTTTATGGGGAGCATCAAAGCCACTGTCAAGAACATCTTTATCCGAGAGAAGAAATGCCTCTCAGGATATTTCTCGCCACAAACGATCCCTATTTTCCGAAGCGAGTCCGCCAAATATGTCCTATTCATTCAAATGTCGAAAGAAATGTGGGACTTTGACTCGGAGGGGACTGGTGACATCCTTTTCAGTCGGGTTATCAATGGCTTCCTCCCGGAGCTCTTCAAGAGATGGGCCAATTCAGACGCAAAACATCTGGTGACCATTGTATTGTTCACTCGAGTCGAATATGATAAGCCCAACAATCCAATTCAACCCAAACTCAGCGGTGGGAACTTGAACAGCAAATCTGGACCAAACAAGGTTCCAACTCGAGATTTCTACCGCGTGGTAGTAAATGATATGGCAAGCGGCCATTGGACAACCATCCTAGACGAGCTGAAAAGAGAATTCAGGACCTTTTTGCGAGATGTGTCAATCCTGAAAACGGACGACATTGATGCTGCATCTGGCAGTGGTATCAAGATCCCTTCCAAGCCAAACATGGCAACCATTGCCGGGCACCCAAGCTCAGCCCTACGAGGAAATATCCTAGAGGCCATTCATCTCGCCTCTGCTCACCTGGCTTTCGACCATATCGATCGAGACATGGTCCACACTGGCACCTCGATCATTGTTATCACCCCCGGTAGCGGCGTTTTCGAGGTCTCTTATGAGTCCTTGGCTTCTACAACAGAAGCCCTTGCGAACCGAGGCATAGCAATTGACTTGGTCTGTTTGAGTCCGATGCCTCTCCATTCTGTGCCACTCTTCAAATACCGGGAGCCAGTAGAGCGAGATACTGGGGACTCTGGGGGAGCTAGGTCCAGTGAAGCTAGCAGGGAAAGGATGCCTTCTGAGATACATCATTCCCTGTCAAGCGTTGTGAGCAGATCATCATATCTTTCTCCAAGCTCATACCTATCTGCGACCAGAATGAGGGAACGGGCAACTCCTCAAGCTAAAGATTGGAGCTTTGGTATTCCCCATTGGCTTGACATCTCCTATTGGAACCCTGAAACATACAGAGAGGCCCGGCGGATCTTGAAAAAAGACCCAAATGCGCCCATCTCGCTTACCGTCACTCGGCCATCAAAGGCGTTCACGCCACGAGTGCGCATGTATGAGATCCAAATGATGGGAGTCATGGAAAGTGAACAAGCGAACATTACAATTCCCTATCTTACTGAAGGGCGCGGTGGGACAAGACCTCGTGGATCTTGGCCTACTTACAGTTCAGCTAGTCGTGCTCCCCCTAAAGCCCGTTTCGCGAATCCTTCGTCTTACAAGGCACAACTTAGTGATAGTCTTCGCCCGGGATCATTTATCCAGAACGCGGCAGATCAAAATGAATCGCAAGCCCGAGATACGCAGAGTTCACGCAAGGCAGTGATGTCCTGGATGGACCAATACGACGAAAACCTTTTCGCTATCTTTCCGAAACGGCACCAGGCTACCAAGGCGCCCAAGGCAAAGCGACCCAGTGAATCAGAAGTCCAGGCTGCTGGGGGCGGAGTGCACGAACGGTTATCTGCCCGCTCTATCACACGCCTTCGTCATCATGAAACGAATCCAGCAGACGATAATGATTCTGTGCACTCTGGTCCTCGAAGAATTGACTCGAATATGACTACACCAAGAAGCTCCAGCTCGGGCAAGAGCATGTCTCCCATAAAACCAGCGTTGAAAAAGACACCGGCGCCCATAGCCTCACGGATTTCTCGGACGATTAGCTTTGCGCTTCGAGGCTTGAGCGCTACTCCCCCGAGAGCCTTGGCAAGCACAGGGGTCAATGTGGAACATGCCAGTGCTCTACCCATGACAAACCAAAGAACTCCTGCCGGGTCAATTTCCGATTCCAGGAGTATCACTTCTTTGAGCCCGTCAGAAACAGCATCGACTACATCAGTCTTCGAGGCACTTGGGTCATCTTCAACGCCCACCAAGTCTTCACAGACTCCTGCCAAGCCGATTTCCATCAAAATCTCTCCCAAAAATCCACCAAAAGAATCCGAACAGCCAGAGCAGGTGGGCTCCCATGGATCACTTCCGGTGGAAACGGCAACGAACGAAGTCGGTCGGAGCCATGGTGAATATGATCTGAACGATCACAAGATCGAAATCACTCTCAACCATATTCCACGCGAGCCATATGTGCGGAACTCCCCGAGCAAAGCTTTGTCTCCGTGGGTCCGATCTGTCAATCCATGCAATACCCCTAAAGACGTGCTACGGGATACTAGTTGGTTTGGCCGTTGGCAACATGCGTATCCTCGTCCTCCACATGTGGCTGTGGTAAAGTGGAAGAGCTTAAAGTCACCCGCCGTGCTTCCATTGACGACGGAAGAATTCCCGGCCGCTAGTGTGCTTGCTTCGGACTATCTACAGACACCATATCGTGTCTTCCCAAATGAAGATTCCGAAGGCATTGAAGCACCAAAGACACGTGGAGTGCTTTTACGAGAAATGATCTCGCTGCGGCTTTCTCATGGATTCCAAATCATTGTTGGAAAACACGTGGCCGAAGTGTCCGCGCAGCCTGCCCTTGAATCATTGAACGTCTTCGATTTCCGAGGGCTAGAGCGTGATGGGCTCACAATGTTTCTCTCCAAGGGCAACACGATTCACCGACTTGTCTGCGTCCAAGACGGAGAAGTTGAAGTGACCCGCTTTACGCATCAAAACTCTGCGGTAGTCACTTCTCCCAGGAAGCCTACCTTTACTCTCTATCAACCGGCGATGAAAACAATATTGAGCGCGGAATACGAAGTGAAGGATATCAAGCTAGATCCAACCTCCGAAGAGTACAACTGGAACTATGCCGATAATTATGTGGCTGGTCATCGAGATTATCTCCAAAACCCAGCACAGCAGCTGCACTTCTGGCGAGTCCGTTACGTCTTGATTCCGCTCCAACTTCATGCCAATTCTCGGCGCAATTTGCAGACTTCCCATGAAGATAACGAGGAAGAAATTCATTTGCTCGGTATCAGCCAGCTGACCCATATCTGGCAACGGTTCAAGTACGTGTCACCGGAGGAAAAGCTTTTCGAGACGTCAAATCCCAAGCGAGACCAGAATCCTTTGAACATCATGTACCAAACACGCAATCCATCAGAAATCGTTACAGCAGAGCTAGATCGTTTGCTTCTCACTGATCCAGGGCTTGACAATCCTCCTGCTCAGCTCTTACCCGAGTCAGAACTATTGGATAGATCCAGCATCAGTCTTATGTCGTTGGCACAAATTATCCAAGGCGAAAAGGGTGTCCGGATGATGGACCGAAGGTGGCATTGGAGGTTACACTACAATTGCTTCATCGGGTTCGAATTCACAACCTGGCTGCTCCAAAACATACGTGGTATCGATACCCGTGAACAAGCAGTCAAGTTTGGCAACGAATTAATCGATCATGGCTTGTTCCAACACGTGGAGAAGAGACACAATTTCCGAGATGGCAACTATTTCTATCAAGTATGTGCCGATTATCGTGTCACTCGTCCAGAGTCTCGAGGAAGTTGGTTCCCTCAGCTTAGACCAGACAAATCGATGCCGTCGACACCCGCCATCGGGACTGCCAAGGACTCTCCTGCCAGCCTCAAAGCGCGATCAGACAGCATCGACGAGCGCATACCACAGACTCCTAGCACTCCTTCCAGGGCGAAGAACAAAGTCGCTATCATGCTGTCCAAATCCATGAAATACGATGTTGATCCGCGCAAGAGGTCGAATCGGCCGGAAGTGATTGACCTTCACTGGGACCGACTACATAACCCCGAGAATTGCTTCCACATCGAACTCAGCTGGATGAGCACGACTCCCAAGTTGATTGAAGACACCGTGCTTTCTTGGGCCTCGACTGCCGACAAATTCGGACTGAAATTAGTTCAGGTACCGATCGCCGAAGCTTGCGCTATCGACAAGACGCAGCCATTCCGGAAACCCTACCAGATCAAACTCAAAGTCCCACCACCCAAAGGGCCACTACACACAGTGTTCAACAATGCGTCGTTTGCGCAGCCAGGTCCACCAGATAGTCTTTACTACCAGAAGGCCATATTGCGGAAGTTTGATTTTGTACTAGACTTCGAAGCCTGCTCTGCATTCCCAGCCGACGTCGAAGTATCCTACTCCTGGGGAAAGCCCGATTACCTTTACCCGCAATTCATCCATCGAACCGGTAGCATCCTGGCGCAGATCACCGACGAAGGCGATTTCCTCCTCCTTGCCAATCGGCTGGTGAGTACCCGCAGCACGGCGAGTCGAGACGCGAGCCGTTTCGAGAACCACAATCGGTCCGACTTCCGGGGCCGTGCGCCGAATCACGATGGACTTGACCGCGTCTCGCCTCGACTTTCTCCAATTACCCGGCCCGTTCATGACATTGGTAGCATCGGAAGCCCACTTACCCCATCCGGATCAGCAACCATCGACTCGGCAAACCTGTACCGGGCCCCGGAACACATTCTTAGCGCTCTGGCCGAGTTCTGCAGTGATGTAGCCCAATTGGAGCAATTCTACTCGGAGTCGCATGCTCGTCCATTATCTACGAAGGTGGAGTCGACTACCACAAACCTAATGGATGCATCGATCCCGTCACTCGAGCTTCCTGCTAGTGTAGTCAGTCATCATATCTCACCGCCGCCAGGGTTGCCATCCCGGATCACCCGTGAGTCGCGCGAGGGACTGATGTCGCCGGAAGTTACACGCGCCAGAGCTCGAGGGGAAAGTCTCAGCTACAATGCAAGCCCTAGGAGTGGCAACTTACGACCCTTGATCTAATTCGAAGATACCCATACTCTGATGATTTTGTACCCAATTGAAATGCCACATTAACTATATTCTTTTTCCTTTGAGCAAAAGTCGTGAACGATTTTATTCCACCCCCACGTTCTCCGTACATTTTTTTTCCCATCGATTCGGGGGGGAGCCCAAAATATCCAGTGTTTATCTCGATTTCGCGCGGTACCCCTCGCTAGAGCAAGCCACCATCATATTAGCCTGATATGTGCCATTCAGCCGACATCTTAACCACGCGCTCTGGTTGGTGGGCATCCAATCCAACGGCATCGCCAAAATTCCCGAGGATTTGCCCCGCCTTTATTCTACCCCAAGCTCCAGAAATAGCGGAGCTCTCTGCTGGCGAATGCACGCTATCCAAAATCAGGCCATGGCGGACGATACGCCGTGTCCAATGGAGCAAGTCAGGCGTACACCAGGACGTACCGGCGTAAAACAAAAAGAGCTTGACTCTCCTCCCCTGTCATTTAATTTGTTCTTTCACTCTGCTTTTTATTTCTATCCAAAGCTCAAAGATACCAGCTATCTCTGGGGTAGCTTGTGCAGAACCGATCCCAAGAATAAGGACCTCAATTGAGATTTCCTACCCTTCCTCTCAAGATGAAGTTCACCGCCGGCATGTGGTGCCTGCAGGTAATTTTACTCGCTTAATGAAGCTGGCATAGGATGAATACTGACATGCAAATCATATAGGAGGGCATCAGCATCGAGTGGATGAGCAACGTGGAGCGATTTTCCATTGAAGACGACTCTGTCAATCTGCTGTTGAACAAGTTTCAGGCACACCGAGGACACACCCTCAATTCACGTACGTTTTCAATCCTCCTTTGGTACGGAAAACGAGAAGCTAACAAAGATCTACAGCAACTGTTTCCGCGCGGGTCACCTCGCCACTGGAGGGAGTCATCGGCGTGAAGCTTGTCCACTGGTAAGTAGCTCAAAGGCTCAAGCCAGAGCTCTCCATGTTTCAAACCAATTCTCCAGAGTATACTAACAGCATACAGGGACGGCCAAAACGACAACGGTCCTCACTACCACCTGAACAAGGCCACCGGACACACCAAGATCCAGCACGATAAGGAAGAAAAGAAACTTAACTACACAAGCGGGCCACTCAATCTGGCTGTGAACACCTCCGCCAATGATCTGGCTCTAGAATACCGCTCACCAAGCGGTAAGAAACTGACCGGTCAATCGTTCCGCTCTATCGGATACGTGCGCGACCAGCGCACTGATAAGCATCGCTATGATGACGGCATCTACGCCGAGCGCCAGGGATATATGCTTGCAGGGCTTGATCTCGGCGTTGGCGAGAAGGTCTATGGCCTTGGAGAGCGGTTCGGACCTCTGGTCAAGAACGGACAGACCGTCGATATCTGGAATGAGGATGGCGGTACCTCGTCCGAGTTGGCTTACAAGAACATCCCCTTCTATATTAGCTCTAAGGGATATGGTGTGTTCGTCAATCATCCTGGCAAGGTCAGTCTGGAGGTGCAGTCTGAGCGCACGACTCGCGTCAACATCTCTGTGCCTGGCGAGGAAATTGAGTACTTTGTTGTGTATGGAGCTACACCCAAGGACATCCTGAATCGGTATACTGCTTTGACTGGCAGACCTGCCTTGGTTCCGTCGTGGAGCTATAACCTCTGGCTTACTACGAGTGAGTTCGGATATCATTTGCCCTGAAAAGCTGGATGAAAGAAGCTAACCTTGTTCCAAAGGTTTCACAACCAACTATGATGAAAAAACCGTCACTGGGTTCCTTGATGGATTCCGTGACCGCGACATCCCCCTGGGTGTCTTCCATTTCGATTGCTTCTGGATGAAATCCTACCAGTGGTGCGACTTCGACTTCGATTCGGAGATGTTCCCCGATGCCCTTGGATATCTCAAGCGCCTCAAGGAGCGCGGTCTCCGCATCAGTGTCTGGATCAACCCTTACATCGCTCAGGCATCGCCACTATTCGCAGAGGGCAAGAAGAACGGATACTTCATCAAGGTATGTGGCACACAAAATGACATCAGAAGAAACAATCCCTGACAATTTATAGCGCACCGATGGCTCAGTGTGGCAATGGGACATGTGGCAAGCCGGCATGGCCGTCGTTGACTTCACAAACCCCGCCGCCTGCGATTGGTACAACGCCCACCTGGAGCGATTAATGGAGATGGGTGTCGACAGCTTCAAGACCGACTTTGCCGAGCGCATCCCAGTCAAGGGCGTCCAATACCACAACGGCGCCGACCCCGAGCGCATGCACAACTACTACGCTCTCCTCTACAACAAGGTCGTGTACGAGACACTCAGCAAGCGCGTCGGACACAATCAGGGTCTCCTCTTCGCCCGCAGTACCGCACCAGGCGGACAGGCGTACCCCGTCCACTGGGGTGGTGACTGCGAGAGCACATTCGAGGCTATGGCAGAGTCGCTTCGCGGCGGACTGAGCCTGATGCTGTCTGGATACATCTTCTGGGCGTCTGATATCGGTGGGTTCGAGGGTACGCCGCCACCGGCGCTGTACAAGCGCTGGGTGCAGTTTGGACTTATGTCTACTCACTCGCGTTTACATGGATCGTCTTCGTTCCGTGTTCCTTGGATCTATGGAGAGGATTGCTCGGATGTGCTGCGGGATTGCGTTAAGCGCAAGATCTTGCTTACTCCGTATATTCTGCAGGAGGCACTGAAGGGCCATGGAGACGGCACACCGCTTATGCGGCCGCTGTTCTTGGAGTTCCCTGAGGATCTTAACACATATGCTATTGATACACAGTATATGTTTGGACCCAACTTGTTGATTGCACCGGTCTTCACGGAGGGGGGTGAGGTTACTTTCTATGTGCCTGAATCTCCTGATGACGAGGCTGGAAAATGGATCTCGTGGTTTGATCACTCCAAGTCTTATGAGTCTGGTCGTTGGTACACGGAGACTCATGACTTTGATACCATGCCCATTCTTATCCGTCCCGGCTCTGTTACTGTCACCAATCCCACGATCAAGGCCCCTGATGATGATGCCTTGTCGGGAATTGAGTTGCTGGTCAATGGACGCCTGCGCGGTGAAACTACCGTCGAGATTGTCAACTCGGCTCAGTCAGACGAGATCTTGAAGACTATCAAAGTTTCTCCTACTGCGGATGGAAAGGTTGAAGCAAGTGGTCATAGTGTGAAACTGGTCTATGTTGCTTAGATTCGGATTAAATAGAGAATCAACTTCATGGAACTTAGTATCATTTGCATCAAACTGGTCAATGATCATATTAAAAATGCAGGGGAAGATCCCCCACAAGTAGAACTAAACTTCAGTACGAAGTGAGTGGGTATCATATTCAAAACAGGTCGCAATGCAATAGGCAAAGCCGAAAAAGACGAGAAAAAGTGAAGAGAAAACGTAGTCAAGAACTAAACCCAGGTCTGGCACCATACCAGGCGAGACCATATCACTAATGATTGGGCAGGGGGGGGGGGAAGAAACAATGCATGAGTGCAATAGGCATGAATATGCAATCAGCAAACCTAAAGAAATCAAAGCCTGGTAAAGCAGAATCACCAAACTTCTTCAACGTCAAGGAGCCATTTTCGGATTCCTTCACGCAACGTATTATCAGCACCTGACTGTGCTCTTCTCCGCTCGCGGTCGGCAAGCCCGAGTGTGCTGTCCACATCTTCACGGCAATGCTCGGCAGTAACAAGGCGGACGACTTCTTCCAGGGCCCCAAGCACCATCTTGCGGCATTCACCACGAGGCACCTCAACGGGAGGGGCTTCGTCGCCTCTAGAATAGGGGCCTTTGTCTTCAGCTCTACGAGCACGGTTAGGGGAAGGGGCACGCGATTGTGCCATTGACGAGTAACCACTCTGTCCCAAGACACGCTCGACAGCATCAACTAGAACTCCGTCGAGGTCCATCACAGGCTCCTCGATGAACCGCTCTTCCACAAAGCCCTGGTCCTGTCCATCAGTGGCAGGCCCTTGAGGTTTCTCATGTCCAGAGAAGAAGCTGCTGAATTGGGAGGCCGAGGCACCTCCAGTAGATCCACGGGGGGTAGCGTTGGCAGGGGGAGGCGTACGAGCCCCAGAGCTGTGACCCACTATGATTTTGCGTCGCAAGCGGAGTCGTTTCACCGTAGAGGCCTTGGTGTCTGCAATCAAAGTCGTCGCAACATCTACCCATCTCTCTGATCCGTCCACATCGGAGGCGGAGGCGGCCATGTACGGGGATGGTTCAGCCCGCATTGCCCGTTTGATTTCTGCTTCCAGGGAAGCATAAGGCCGGACCGCTTGAAGCGAGAAATCCTCATGGAAAAATTTCAACCAACCAGCCACATGGGCAGTCGGCCCATCGCTGTCCTTCATGATACCGGGAAATCCGGAGCCACTGCTGTGCGTAGAAGCAACTGCATCCATGCTAGTAACGGAGGTTCGAGTCTTCTTTGGCGAGGCAATGGTTGAATCGCCGGACGAAGAAAGTGACATGAAACCAGGAAGTGGAAGGTCAACATCCACCACGCCCTCATCTGCTCGTACTGACAATTTCAAAGGCGACTCCCGAACTTGGCTAGTGAGTGATGACGGCTCTGGCGAGGCAGCCTGGGTGTTGTGAGGAGCGGCGGCAGAAGCAGCTGGAATTGAGATGTTCCCACTAGGAGCTGTTTCGGGCCGGTGCTCATCCTCATTTTCAGTGACCTCCCTGACCATTTGAGTCAAAGTGGTGGACCCGCGCCTAGCAGGACCAGAGATTGTAGAGGCGGACCTTTTGCGAGCTTCGGATGAGGAATATGGCTCACTGCTTTCGGTAGATGAGCCTTGACGGGAGCTCCAAAGACCGGAGAAAATACCTCCCCAGCGGCCACCAGCTGAGGAAACACTGCCGTTTGTGCTCACTGCAGTGCTATCACTTCGCTGAAGGCTCTTCAGTAGAGTCTCCGATGCTAGGCTATCGTTGCCTTCGGCTGCGCTGCTCTCTGTTCTGGCCTGGGTAGAATGGCTTGGCTGAGAAGTAAAATGGGGAACAGGAACGGTGCTGCTCTGCGTGATCATAGAAGTAGTTGCTCCGCTCGTATTCATGGCCCGAGAATCCTTCGGTAGGATGTTTGCACCGGGGGGTTTGATAGAGCGAGCATCAGACCCTCTGCGGGCCGAGGCTGGGTGTTCCGCCGGTGGAGTTATTTCAGCTCCGTCTATCGACCGCTGGGTTGTCTCCTGAGATGAAACGCTCACTGATCGCTGGTGGTGATCATTATCACCCATGATCATTCGTTGAGCACGGGCTCGGCGTTCAATCGCTCTCCGGAGAGACTCCTGGCGAAGGACAGGCACAGTCGGTGGGCTTTGAGAGATAGCACGTATTGAGGCCGATGTACCAGGCCTAAGAGGGGACGGTAACGGCTCCATGCGTTGTTTGGAGGGCAAGAACGCGGCTAGTAAGAACACGAGGCGGCGAGCAGTCATCTTATCTGGGCATATAATGACTGTTCTGTTTGCAAGAATGAGTTCGCCATCCTGCTGGGCTTTCTGTTGCTGGCTATGGCGGCGTCGATACCACTCTGGGCCAAGGCTATTGAGCCACTCGGTGTGATTTCCCAAAAATGCTGTCAAAACCACTAAGAAGAAGAAGTTCTGCTCTTTGTCGCCCAGACCACGGACAATTGAGCGGCCTTCTTCCCTCCAGACACCCCAGCGACTTTGACCAGTAACCACATATGGGGTTTGAAGAGCAAGGCTAATCCGGCGGGAGCTACGAATAGCTTCTTCTTTGAGCTTCGAATTGACCGATAAAATGTTGGCAGGTAAATGGACAATCGTCTGGTTGGTGCGCTGCATATTGGGAGGCTTCGCGGGCTTTGGATGTGGCCCGGATAAAGAGTCCACCTTCTTCAAGAGGAAGAGAATTTCGTTGCGAACAAGTCTTTCGAGGTGGGAAAGTGTACGAGTGATAACGTCCCAATGATCAACTAACAAGTCCAAACGCTCATCCAGGCTAGCCGGGGGCGAAGCAGAAGATAAGCTGTCATCAAAAAATCCACCTGGCCAGCGGTGGTCAGAATCCAGCGAGCTTGAAAACCTGGGCCGAGGAGAGTCAGGGCCTGGTGTACTAAACCTTGACACAGGACGTCCCGTATTGCGTGGCAGCAAGGGAATCTGAATTGTGATTGCAACCGCGTACATGGGTGTCTTCTTCTCCTTGATTTTCTTGCGCTTAGAAACATCCGGGAATGGGAACTCCATCTCGGGCAATGACTCTTGGTAGAGAGCGTTAGCGTAGTCATGTCGCTCAGCCGATGCTTCCGCTCCTTCGGGAAGATTCACACTAAACATGCGAGTCAAGAGAACTGTGACTTTGGAAGGTGGTTTGTCCTCCACTCCTCGGGCTCCTCCTATCGGAGCCGAGGGACTCCCTGTGGTATAAGCCCGGGAAAGTGGACTGCGGGCAGCAGGTGATGCACTCACCCCAGTTGCTGAGTCTTCGTCGGCGGAAATGATGTGCATTTTTGTAGATGACCCGCGGTAGCTGAAGGCGCTGCTGCCGAAGATGCAGTTCAGAAGGCCGGTATCATTGGAGTCGGGGGAGTGTCGTGATGGGCCATGGTCATTTGTTCCCGGTGGTGCCAGTGTAGAGCTACGGCCTCGAGCCCGGGAAAAGGCGCCCGGGCTGGCTGGTGACGACCTGCGTGCATCTGCAGCTGCGGAGAGGGGACTCGATTCGATGAGGGAGGATTGGGTGAGATTTCGACGTGTTCCACGAGAAAGACTCGAGACTGCCCGAGTATGTTTAAGACCGGATTGTTCGTTGCCTTGTGGGTCGATTCCAAGACCGGCGGGGGATGAATCGGACGCACGAGTGTCAAGTAAGACACATGCGTCTCGGTCGCCCAATGCATTTTGTGCAACAATCACACGAAAATCTTTGATTGCATCCAATTCCATTCCCCCACGATCATCATATGCTCCAGCGGCTGAGGCATTCGGGGAATTGAAGGTTGTCTGTAATGGGAAGGCATGGGTATGGGAACGTCGAAGGAGGCTGGCGTCGGGGAAAAGAAGACCGGAGGTATGTTCCTCTTCAGTCACAGACTCAAGAGGTGTTCCATTGCTTCGTCCAGAGTATGCCGCCGGGTTCAGAGTTGATGCGGCGGTACTCAAGAGTCGGCCAAGCATGGTGAATGAGAACGGGGAAACCCGCAGAGAGAACAGGTACTTAGAGACGCAGGGAAAAGAAAACGGGCCAGTTGAATTCACGCGGTGTAACAATGGGTATCAGACAGCTAGGGATATCTAGGCTGCATCCACCCATAGCTTAATTCAACGAAGCAAGAATCATCATCAAATGATGAAGGGAATTGAGAATATCCAGAGTTATGAGAGGGGAGGAAGTGGAAGGTGGGATGAGGTGCAGCAGTGGGGCTTGGATCAGCAATTAAGACTTGAAAATTGGCTTTGCACCCACGAGGACTCCACAGTCTGATATGAATTGTGTAAAAAACTAGGAGGGCAAGTGAAATAATCCCAGAGCTTCTTAAGGGACCCAGTCTATTGAACAGAGAAACCACCGGGGGGAGCAGTGGAGAGGGAATGTGAAAGGGCGGTGAATAAAGTCACATGATCTCAGCCTCAAGGCTTACAGTAAGGGATAATGACCTTTCTGATCTTTCTTATAGATATGTTTCTCTGACCCTAATGAATGCAGCACTGAAAGCATCACGAGGTATACAGCTTGAAGCATAGGAAGACCCTCGCTTGACCAAATATTCTTGGCTATTGGAACTACATCCAATGATAGCTTTACCAATCACTACTGCTGCTTACCATGTCGCTATCCTCCACCGTCATCGTGTCACCGCACAGTCGGGTTTGCAAGGAGTCGTGTTACTCGGGAGTGGTGATTTTGTGTGATTTGAGACGGAGATGAATTTGGGATTGGATGGGAATGATTTATCTCTCAGAATATTACTCATGTTGGGCACATGCCGTCTCTACACCGTCAATCATACCTCGTGTGATACAAGGATCATGCCTGCAACCCCAGATACCACACCTCTCGACATACCCTATAATCATGCTTGTAAATGCCCCGACCCTAGGGAAAAGGGATGCTCTTCATCTTGACCTACTAAGCTTGTTCTGTCCACGTGGTTCTGCGCTTCGGCCGGTCCTTTTTTGTGTTTCCTTTTCCGTTTCCCATCGTAGTAAGTTGACACAAGACGGCACATTGACCATCAGCTATTCTGAAAAGCATGCTACTAGTATCTAGTTTCATATTGCCCCTGTACATATTTAAAGAGATCATATTTCACAGGTCAATTTCTTTCATTGAACTCCAGTGTATTAACTTCCAAATCGTTTCAGTTATGCTATACTCTTAGTGAGAACGCTTGACTTTTGCCACCAATCGCTTCAACTCTTCAGAACTAGACTCCTTGGAGGACTTCTTCTGCTTTTTCTGGCTATCCCGGTTCTCTGTTGGGGCCTCAGCCTCTGCGTCATCACCGGTACGTCGGCGCTTACGGCCCTCGTCCAACAGGGCCTTCATGCCGGAAGTTGACTTGAACCGGGGGTTCGTGGGATCAATGGCGAAATCATGAGTGTCGTACAGACGTGAGAAACGAGGGTCGCTGACGTTGACTTCAAAGTCATCTACCTGGACAGGTTCCACCGTCTTGCCCTTCTTGCCCTTGCCCTTCTTCCGGGCCTGTTTCTCGGCCTTTTCAATCTCAGTCATATCGAAGTGCTTGATGTTGACCTTTTCGTCATCTACCATCAGTAGCTCCAACTCAGCACGTTGAGCAGCTGACGCGGCTTCCTCGGCGGCACGTTCCTCGCGCTTCTTGCGCCTCTCCTCCTTGCGCCGAGAACCTGCTGTAGCCTTTCCAGTAGGGTCGTCAAAGAAGGGATCATTGAATCCCATCTCTTCTTCCTCTTGCTGTGGCGCCTTGGTTGAAGCAGCCTCGTTGTTTTCACTGTCCGCTGCGGCGTCATCCCCTGAAGATGCCTTAGGAGCCTTGAGTTTCTCCTTTCGGCGCTTTTTGCGCTCACGCTCCTTCCGCACGTACTTGTCAAGAGTGCTCTCTTCAATCTCCGGTTCATTTTCGAAGATGGTATCTTTGCCATGGCCGCCAGCCAAGCCCGATGTGAAAGTAACCTCCATCTCGCCGACGGGGCGTTCCGGCTTGGTGCGGGTAGGCTCGGCGCTCAGACCCAGCAACGCACGCATGCGCTGTCTCTCGACCTCTTTCTTGGATAGTTTTGTGGTCGAAGCCTCTTCTGCCGTGTTATCAACAACTTCAACGCCTCCGTCCTCGTCATCTGAATCTTCGTTGTCGGAACTATCGCTACCGAGGTAGGCTTTCAGGTCGTTCTCGTCAATATCCTGGCGTGAGCCCCGGAAGGCACGTGCCTGAGCTTCTTTTCTTGTCTTGTCGTCCGCGTCCCATGTCAATTTCACCTTGCTGTGTTGCAAAGCATCTGTTACGAATTCAGTAGGCTTGTAACCGTCGGGAATCCGAGAACACTCGTCCCGAGCCTTGTCATCGGAGAAGTCGGTGTCCTCGGGCACGAAGCGAAGATCAAAGAAGTTGGCGCTGGAGAGGTATTCGGCACCATCCACCAGGTCGTAGACATGCTTTGCAACGTCTTTTGATGAAAATTTGATAATGGCGTAGTAATACCGCAGTCGGTCGAGCTGGTACCGCCGTAGCTGTGTAGAGTTGAATTCTTCGCCGTCGTCAGCCTTCAGCATGGACTTCTTAATTTCCTCCTCCTCCTCATCAGAGTCAAGTTCCTCCTCTTCGGAATCGTCGCTGGTGTTCTTTTTCTTCTCAGATCCAAAAATCTCTTTCGGAGGGCCTTCAACTTCCTCCCTCTCCATGCGCTCCTTTCCAAATTCACTGGGGTAGACTGTGGCGTTCAACACCCGCCCCCCAGATGGAAGGAAACTGGAAAATACTGCCATCAAGTCCTCGGCACGAATGTTTTCCCAATCAAGGTTAACGACAGCTATCCGATTCGTCACTTCGCCGAGTGGCACTTCGGACCGCTGCTGGTCCGGGAACTCGATTTCTTCCTCCTCCGCCTCGTCTTCCTCCTCGCTGGAGCTTTCTTCTTCAGACGATGAGGACTCGAAGCCGCCATCACGGGCAGGATCATATGAAGCGGCGTTAACCCGTTTCAGTTCTTTCTGGACTTCTTCGTCGTCGTCGGCGCTGTCCTCATCCTCGTCTTCGTCTTCGTCCTCCTCCACCTGGTAAAACTCCTTCAGCTTTTCTTTGGTGTCATCTTTTCTGAGCTTTCGTCCATATCGATCGACAGGAGCGTTGCTGGAGAAATCCTTATCGTCTAGCACATGCGCAAAGCGCTTATCGAGTTTGACATGAGTCTGGCGTTTGCTAGGAAGACGGTAGCGAGGATCGGTCTGGATATTCGCAAAACGAGGATCCGCTGCAGCGACACTAATAGTCAGTAATCATGGTCATATGGTTTTTTGAAAATAAGTTTTGAGCTTCCACTGTACGTACTGATCGCTGGACCGGCTTCGCCTTTAGGCTTGCCGGCCTTGGACTTTTTCTTGTCTGAGCCTGCCATTGTGAGAGATGGGAAATTTCACTTTGCGCCCACAAGTACGCAATAAAATATGTCCAATGCCTGGATATCAATAGAGATCGTCGGATTCAGCAAGTGAAAATAGTCGAGACCAATAAATTATTTCTTTTTTTCTGCCCGCCGCAGTCATGGCGGTCAGGCACGTGTATTTTCAAAACGGCAAGTCTATTTTTTTACTTTCGAAGGTCACTGTCATGGAAATCAACTCAAGAACATAACTTATGTATAACGGCATTCACTTGGATTCGAGTAAATATGCAGTGTGTATATAAGAATTCTCTGCCCTTGGTAAATGACAATCCTGGTAATCCAATGCTTGGCCTGAGAAATAAATCACGATGAATGGGTCGATATATATATGTACTTGGACGAGCAACAAACGAATGAACATTTCAGCATCCAAAGTACCGCTTCTCTATCCAGCGCGGCTCTCCCTCTTCTTCGATGCGTCCAACAATCACATTGATCCTAGGGTATACGGCAGTAAGCCTCTTGAGGCCCCGTTCACCTGCTGCACAAGTTACGAAAACGATCCTCCCTTGTTCCACTCCGTGATCAATCAAGACACGAACAGCCATAAGTGCAGCACCTCCACTGGACATTTGAGAGTCCATCAGAATGACAGTTGCATGCTCCTCGATCTGTGATGGAAGTTTCAAGTAATGCAACTCTGGCTCATCATTGCTCTCGTTTGTTTGGATGAGCATACGACCAGTAATACAGTCGGGAATGGATCGCTTAAGTGCGGTCTCCATGCAAGAGCCTCCACGTAAGATAGCCACAGCTGATACGATACCCTTGGGATGCAACCCGGCGTATGTGTTCCCTTGTGGTGTTTCCACATTTGCGGATACATACGATGTCATATCCAAGGCCCTGGAATGGTGATGTTAGTAAAGTAACCACAAGGCACGCATTAAGAGAGACAGTGTTACTTTTCAATCAAGATCGAAACTAGTCGATCAAAGTAGAAGATGTAATCCTCTTGCTCAGTTTCGGGGGTCTGCAGAATAGTATTCATGCCAATAAACTGCGGCGTCGAGGGCAACACATGCACATTTGAAGGCAGCTCTACTTCTGCTGCAATCAAGCCTAGATTGCGAAGAGCTTCGGTGTGGTTGTCGGATTTTTCCTGCAGCTTGCGTTGAATGTGTTTGACCACCATGTCTAGATGAATTAGTGTACAGCTCTCAAACCAGCATCCCCAGGAGATTAAATACCGATAGCGGTGGTGTTCTCAATGCCACGCGGGATAATGATGTCTGGGATCCAAAGTAAACAAAAAAGCCTTTAAAGTCTTGCAGACTCATACGACTACCAACCTGAGATATGGCGTTGAGGCTCCACAAATCGAGTGTAAGAAGGCTTCACAAATTCAAACCATTGTTTGATGATTCCTTCAATATCACGTCCTCGCTCACGGACGTCACGCAAGACTATATATTGTCAGTGAGGATTGGCGTAGCACGATTGAGGTAACTCACCCCTGCGACCTAGGCATACATCCATATCTGCTTCAACAAAGATCTGAGCCATCAAATTAGCACCGATAAACACAAGGATAGCGAGGAAGTTATTATACCTTCACATCTAACATCTCGACGATTCTGGGATCATGGAGCGCCAAAATCCCCTCGAGAATGATTACACGAGGGGAGTAGAGGGTGGTCATATTAGGCTGCCGCTGGTGCTCAGTAAAGGAGTAAATTGGGATATTCGCTTTCTTTCTGTGTTACATCTAGTCAGATCAAAGAGAAGGACTATAGGAAGAATAGCGAGTTCACCCTTTCTTCAGATCACGGAGGGTCTCCACCAACACATCAAAGTCAATTGATTCTGGGCAGTCAAAGTCATACTCATTTGCATGGGCCTTGTGGTGTTGCTCAGAAGTTAAGGTCTTGTAGAATGAGTCCTGCATCGAACATGTTAGATCAAGAGGGTCTCAATTTAGATGCACTAAATAGAGTTCGCAAGCTGTACCATTACAAGGATCACTACCCACGGCAAGTTCAAAGACCTGACAATCTCCATTGCGACGGAACTCTTACCGGAGCCAGAGCTGCCAGCAATACCAATAATGCTCAAGTCCTGCCATGGTGGAGCATATCGCACTTCAGTGGACAAAGAATGAAGAGGCGAAATTGATTCCATGTCTACGTGTGCAACAATATAAGGTCGGTATCTTGACCCTCCCCACCCCTCTTGATTTCGATTGTGACCTTGAAAGCTGTCCAGGTGGGGGCCCACGATCATTACCTAATGTTCTAGTCCTAAAGCGGGTTAGTCGAGGCCAATTCCCTGGAAGGTTCCAAGATTGCTGTGGCTTCTCACGTGAGGATCACGTGGTGTAAATCAAGTTATGTAATGATCCTATTAGGGTTTAGCGCATATTTTCGCTTAAGCTACTTCTTTCGCCGCGAGCTTTTCAATTCCTTTTCCCTTTCGCATCCAACCCGGTATTCTCCCACAAAGCGATTTGCCCTTCCCCATGGCCGTCGTCTCTCGGGTTGCCTTACAGCTTTACGGATAGCTCCAGATCATATTAAAGACCGGCTATCCAGTTCATAATGTCTGCTAATCTTGTATGCTTCTCGGCTTGACACCCGTGGATGCTGGCATTTAACACTATGCAGATGTCCCGCACTCCCTCGACTGCGACGCCTACTTGGCATCACTTCGAGCGGAAGCTCGAGGAGGTCAAGCCATCTAAGACGTGAGTTACCCCTGTTCCCCCACCATCACCACCGTGACATGATGTACTTGAAATTAAGTTGGGAATCTCTCTGAAAACATGTGAGGAGAAACAAATTGACTTATCCTTCTGATTCACGTCACCACTGCAAAATTTTCACTCATCTGTTGAATCAATGGTTGCTGACAATTACAATGCAGTGATATCAACTATTTGGTCATGGATTACCTCATCACCAACGGCTATCCCGCTGCTGCGAAGAAATTTGCAGTGGAGGCCAACATCCAACTCAGAACGGATCTTGAAGCCATCCAAGAGCGGGTTGAAATTCGCACTGCGATTCACTCAGGTGATATCCAGACTGCCGTTGAGAAGATCAACGAGCTGAACCCTCAGGTAAGAAATTTTTTTCCCACTAGCTTGCTTCAAACCCTTGGCCCCACTTGCTATGATTTTACCAAGTTTCATGCACCACTCTTAAACTCCTTTCGGGGACATTTGCAGAAAAACAAACATCTTCAGTCCTTAATATGAGCAATTGCCAAATATTGAATCTTACCAGCATATCACACATATCATGTCAAGTGTCATGGCTAACAAGACTTGAATAGATTCTTGATGAAGACCCGTCGTTGCACTTTGCCCTCCTTCGTTTGCAGCTGGTTGAGCTGATCCGCACCTGCATGGACACCCCCGGTAGCGATATTACTCCTGCCTTGGATTTTGCAACCGCACAGCTTGCACCGCGCGCTCCTACAAACCCTCAGTTCCTGGCGGACCTCGAGCGGACCCTTGCTTTGCTGATTTTCCCCAGTGATAAACTGGCCCCCTCGCTTGCGTCGCTCCTGGACCCTGCGCTTCGTAAAGAAATTGCAACCCAAGTGAACGAGGCAATTCTGCAGAACCAGGGTGCCCGTAAAGAGGCCCGGCTGCGCAATCTTGTGAAGACCCGGGCATACGCCGAGCAAAAGGCACGAGAGGCCAAGAAAGATATTCCAGATACTCTGGACATTGGCTTGGTCGGCGATTCCCACGACAACAGTAGCAGTAATGACATTCGTACTAACAATCGTGACTCTTTGATGTCCAGCAACAGTGACATTGACCCAATGGTCTCTTGATTCAACCTTCCTCTCAAGCTGGCCTTGATTCTCAGTCATACTTCTTCGATCCTGTCGCGGCAGAACTTTTTTTTTTCGTCTTTGCTCTTCTAGCGCGGCGTCTTGATTCCACATTTCTAGGTGTTCGGGCGATGGCATCTCGCTGGCTCCAATATGGGGGTTTCGACCCCTTTACAATATAAATGGCTTTTTTAATCTTGATTCTGATCACGTATCTTTTTATCATAATGTGTACAACATGCTATGCAGCTCCGGCGTAATGTCACTTGATTAGATTTGAAAAAGGTGTTGTTTTGAATACATGGATGTATCACAATGCATGTACATACCAGCAGCAAGCAAGGAAGACAGATGTCCCAAACAAGAAATTCAACTTGTAAATATAAATCAAGCTTGGCTATGAAAACTAATGAAGAAGTAACGAACAAACGTAAGATCTATCTATGGGCGTGTTTTTAAAGCAACCAGAATAGCCCCGGACTCGCTGTCTGCCGAGTATCGAACATAAAATCAATTCTAAATGCCTCTAGACCAATGACAGGCCACAAATGAGAGGCAACAATGGCTTCCTTAGAAGCTCATGAGATCTAGAGAATAAAAGCATTAGCAAAGCACGAATGTTGATGGAGACCTCGGGAGACAGTAAGAGAATAAAAGACATACCTCTTCCAAAGAGTGCTCTCTTGCCCCAATCCATGGCCAGCATACACCGCGTACGGAAGCTGACACTCTCGGCGAAGTAGATACTACGCCAAAGATACATAGCAACGACACCACCACTGAAGCTCATACCACCAAAGTCAAAGATAGCAGCGTTGCTGATATACGCCAAGCTTCCGAGGTGCTTATACTTGAACGCCTTGTAGACAGCGTCGTCGAGGTCTCCGTAGTCGATCTCATTGGCCCTGAGACCGGGAAGGGCGGCGGCAATCTTGGTCAATTTACGGCCTAGGTACACGCCCTGCTGGTTAGCGCGTTGGGCAGTGGCAGGCAGGGACGTAAGCTTGGTGTCAATTTGGTGCAGGAGCTCGGATAGCTCGCCGTAGTCGAGAGTGCCGGAGTGGTCCTTGTCGTACTGCTCGAAGAGCAAATTCAAGCGACGGAGATGGTTCGAGGCTTGCGGGAAACGTTTCTTTACCCGACTGGCAAATTCTTTCCATTCGGAGAAAGTGAGCTGCACTTTCTCGGGGTCGCGGCCTTTCTCCCAGGCAACAGTGCGGAGGAACCTGACGATGTTGTCTGCGACGTTATTCTGGACTGTTGAGCAGTCACCGATTGCGTAGACGTCGCCCAAGGGAGCGCCAATTAGACGGAGATGGGAGTCAGTTTCGAGAGCGTGCTTGTTGTTTTGGCCTTCGAGTTTGTTAGAGAGTACTTCTGAGAACTCGGCTCGAGCTAAAGCGATGTTAGTGGTGATTTGATCTAGTATATTGAGTAATAGTGTTAGTATACTAACCGACTCCAGTGGACCATAAGCAGAATCCAGTTGGAATTTCTTTTACAACGGTCTTGCCGTCTTCCACCTGGGAGAAAAGAACCCGATCGCCGCGCACTTCTCTGACACGGGCGTTGGTCAACACCTCAACACCGTCGCGAGTGAATCGACTCTACAAGGCGTTAATATCAGAGCAATTCCAAGGGAGATTCAGGTGTGGAGAAAACATAACATACCTCGGCATACTGGGATAGCGCTTCGTCGTAAGTGTTCAGGATGTGGCTTCGGCTTTGGATGATGTGGACAGACATCTCGTTTCGTACAATGCGAGGGAAAGAATGAAGCAGATCTTCATTTAAGAGATCGTACAGCTCGGCAGCAAATTCAACACCGGTTGGGCCACCTCCACACACCACGAAGGACAGTAGGCGTCTGCGCTCTTCATCAGAGGTGGTAGGGAGACATGCTAGCTCCATATTCTCTAGGATTTTGTTCTTGATTTGACGAGCATCATCAATCGTCTTGAGGAAGTTACAGTTCTCAAGGCCTTTCACACCGTGTGGGTTTGTTACACAGCCTAACACATAGAAATGTCAATAAATTTACTTGCTCGCTTGTTGCTTGTTCTTTTGGTACAACATACCGACTCCGATAACAAGCTTGTCGTATGGAAGATAGAAGTTCTTCCTCTGACCGTCTTGGCCAATCTGGGATACTTCAACCAGCTTCGAAGAGAAATCGACATCAACCGCCGAAGCCTTGAGGAAGTGACCATTGATCTGGTCAATAATGCGCCGAACAGGTTCAACCAGCGACCGAAGACCCAAAGTTCCAACCGTACCAGAAGGTAACATGGGAGTAAATAGGAAATAGTTAGTAGGAGAAACAACAGTAACATGGTAATCGGCAGGATTCAAGTTCTTAAGGAGCGCGATGGTACCCCAGCCTGTTCCCAGAACAACCAGACGAGGCTTATCCTTCTGCCGAAGCATAGCCTCCGAGTCGTAGTCGCCAACCAGCACATCGGCAATGGGCAAGTTCTTTGGGCCCCCGATTTCAGGATTGAGAGCCAATTCCGAGACCGGGATATCCATCCCACTGGCACCTTCGCGGTATGTACTAGCATCGTAGAGGAAGAAGGCGACTACCACCGCGCCGGTGGAGATGATGAAGAACCCGCAATATGTAAAAGCCTTGCGTATAGCAGTAAAAGCACGGGATTGTTTCAAAGGTTCGATTTTAGCTGCGATCTCCGATTTGGATCGGATCGGTATCGAGACCGGCGCCAAGGCTCGCCATTGGGGGGCCGGTCGCCGACGAGTGTGTAAGGATCGGGATAGGGGTTGGCGGGAGGTAAATAATGCCTTCGGAGTATGAATTCGACCTGGTAATGACCCCATTAACTTCAGTGCGGCACCGTCCGCACGGGTCCGGCGCAGCATCGCGTTAAGCATTGTCATAACAAAGGGAGCTTGTGTAGAGGATGTTCAGCGATGGAAAACAGAGACGAAACAGCTCATGGTCTTTCTATGTGTACTCAAATAACGAGCGACCTTGAATCAGTCTGAAATAAAAACAGTTTATCTCATAAAAAGTTTAGAATACAACAGGTATCCATGACCGGCGACGTCATCATGTATCGGTCACGTGCCAGGAGCACTCGGGAATCCGGCATCAACACCTTTGAACTCATACGACAGCCCGTTGTAGATTCACCGACAACTATATCTAGATAAGTCATTCTTTTATGTACCAATGGAAATGAATCCGTGGAATTCTATTATATACCCATAACTAATGGGAGTGGATATCGGGAGCTCGAGGAAAGCCTCAAGCTCAGAGCATGTATGAAAAAAAAGCATAAACATAGCAACCACCCATTTCGGTCTCGAGAAGAAAATAAAAGTCACTCCCCGTGGAATGCTTCATGTGCAAAGGAAAATAAATAAACGCCGACCTCGCTTGACATGCAGATTAAAAAAAAAAAAATTTCCCCTGTATGATGGATGATGTGGATACGAGAAATCAGTCCCAATCCAGGTCCTCGTCCGGCTCAGCGCTAGACTTCTTCCTTCCGGTTGAAATCTTCCGGCCCTTGGGTCGTTTGCTGAGGTTTGAGCTAGAGACGGAGCTCTTGCGCTTCATGGGCCGAGGAGCCACCGTCTCGTCGATATCTCCGACAGTATCCAGGCTGTCCCCTTCTGCGTCCTCGTCTCCATTCACCCTGAACTCCTCGTCGATGGAGAGTAGGGTTGCAAACTCTCGACATTTTTGGAGCATCGCTTCCTCGCTGTCTAGAGCTGTCATATTTCTAGCGATAGCTTCCCAAAACTTGTCACCGGTCACCCCGTGCACCTTGGTGGCAGTTTTATTGAGCTCCTTCGTTGCAGGTTTCCCTTCTTTGTTCTTACTGTGAGCATTGACTCCGTACAGACGACGAAGGTGAGTCCGAGCTTCCCAAAGCATTGACAATGATGCAGCGGCAGTTGCCAACAATCTCAATGTCGCAGGGTTGGCTTGCCGCGGTGTGATTATCGATCGAGGCATCTCAGGCGCAAACCCTGGCATCATGCTATTTGAAGCATCTAAGTGAGGCGGACCAATCGGGGTGGGAGATATGTCCGTCTCAATCGCGTGTGCAATAATAGTGCCAGTCGAAGAAACGATACGCTCCATACACGCGATTGTTGGCACCACTTCGGCCAATTGACCGTAGTCGAAATGGGCCAAGTTTTGGGAGATGAAGCGTGCGAGTAGAAGATGTTCTGGGGGGTTGCCAGTTACATCCAATTTCTTCAGTTCGAAGTTGATTTTGGAGCAAAGGTTTGCGAGGAACTTTTTCTGGTAACGGCTGTTGCTGATTTTCACGATCTCAAACAACGGCGCGAGCTTTGAAACATAAGGCCGAGGATTAGCACCATTGGAGTCGCCGACAATATCACGCTGGTAATAGAACGCTTCTTGCACAGCCCGCATGTATTCTCGCTCAAACATGGATTCGTACTGTTGGTGGAGCATTTTGTGTGTGTCGAATGCGATTTTCGCAATTGCAGGGACCGTAGAAGTCTCCAGAGACACGAGAACGCCCGCGCATTCCTTTGGATGCACTAAGCCCTGTCTATTGATACTCGCAATGAGCTCAATGGCAGTCAGTGAATAAGTGTCCTGGCGCGATTGGGCCACCTGAAGCATGTTTGAGAGAAAGTTTTGGGCGATCAAAGCAGCAGCGCCATCGTTGTCGCTAGCTTTCAAAGAACCACCCAGTCTAGTAGTGTCTTCCTGACTGGCGGCTTCTGCAGTTGGCATGACGGCCTTTTCTGACTTGCCTTCATGGATGGCAAAGAAGTCTGCAAATGATCGGAGAACGATATTTTGTAGGCTTGGGGCGTCTTCCTTGAAAGCCTGAGCGAAAGTCTGCCGTGTGCGTTCTCTGCCAAATTGACCAGGCCAGGACTGGCATATAGATCCCAGGCTTTCGAGAGCCATGACCCTCAGATCGAAGGGTGAATTTGATGCAGTGAAGGGAATAATGGAGTCAACCATCAGCCCCGCAACGGAACCACCAGCCCATGTGGGGAATTCACTCCTGAAATGAGATGCATACTTTTCAAGATCACAATGTCGCCCAACACAGCCTGCAATGCGAATATAACTCTTGGCACGGGCAAGGATTGCATCATGTGTAGCCGAGGAGAGATCAACACTCTTATACTGTTGCAATGGCTTCAGTACTGAAACTGTTAATTTCACCAGTCTGTTCGTATTTTGCAGAACGCTGTTGATGGTCCACAAACAAGCCATGACTTCGTTCAACTCCGAGCGGGCGAGCTTGGCAACACTTTTGAAAAGATCATTCTGCACTTCCTTCAGAAGGGTATTATGGGACGATGATAGAAATGGCAAGACGCAGCGATAGATAACCACAACCGATCGGAATATGAAAAGATCATCTGCGGTAGAAAGGTGCCCGATGTAAGGATGCAGAGCCTCCAGTTGATCCGGGGTGAACAGCTTCGCGTTCGACCTGGCAAAGACGGTGATCGTCTGCAAGAGAGCTTGCTGAAATTCCTTGCTAGATCCATCTGAATCTTCCACCAGTCTCTGAAACATGGTAGAGACCATCGCCTTACAAACTTTGAAGTTCAATGCCGCCGACTTGGATTTGTCCGAAAGGACCCCCTTCAGACATACGCTAAGAGACTCCAGGGCAGTTTCACTGCGCTCGGTCAGGCCAACGATGAGGCCTACCTGCTCTCCGAGCGCCATTTTCAGTTTTGGCCCTTCGGACGAGGAATCAATGGATTCGTGGAATGGAACGAGCCATATTTCTTCAAAAGTCTGGCGAGCCAAAGATGCCACGCTCTCCTCAAGATCGCCTGTGCGTTGGAGGAAACTGTCGAGAATGGCTAGCTTCAGTTCCTTCCGAGATGTTTTGTGGTAGATTTCCTTCAAAAGCCCGATGCAGCGCTTCCGGACACCAGCTGTTTGATCGGCTGCACAGGCCAAAATGCTTCGACATCCTTCTTCTTCGAGCTTAGGTTTCAAACCAATGCATTGTCCGATCAACTGCAACGCAGAGTCTCGAACCATGGGCGAGGCATCTGTCGTACACCGGTGTATTACGCGTAAAACCGAGGGATCTCTGTCAAGAAGGTTCGGATCTTTCTCGAGCATGTAAATAACACTTTTCAAGCTGCGGCTGCGAACCTTGGCCGAGTCACCGAGAAAAGAGGCCAAAAGAACTTTGAGAATGGTGTCGAATGCTTTGCCGAAGTTGGAATTCAAGACCGTGAGAATATAGGCAAATTTGCCATGCACGTTTGGAATGTTGTCGAATTCTTTATGAGTCTCCAACCAGCGTGAATCTGAGAAGGATCTTGTTAAAAGAGCAACCAAATCATCTGTCACCTCGTCGTGTGCAATTTCTTCCTGGTCCTCGGAGTTGTAGTATAGGGCGCAAGCTGTTTTGGCCCATTGAGCCAAGTAGTAACCCCGTGCGCTGGTCAGTTGCCAATTGTCGGAATTCTTGTCTTGTAAAAGGTGCTCGAGCGCAATCCTATACGGACCCGTTGGAGTGATGAGGTCTTGATTATGCAGTGCGCCAGAAGAGAATTCCTCAAATTGTTGCTTGAGGTAATCAGTCAATTCACTGTCGGAATCTTCCAGAGCCGGGAGCATGTGCTGAGCGGTTGCTATCAGGTCTGAGATAGCAGACCCCATCCAGCCAAGAAGCTCAAGTGCCATACTCTTCGCAGTCGCGGCGCTTTTATCTTGGTCGGTGATTTGAATCATGCGTAAGGCCAAGATCCGGAGAAGCAGTTCTGCGGCTGGCCAATCAGCCGAGCCCAGTACATTGATCAGATCCTGAGTGAAAAGATCCAGGATATTCCGATATGGCTGGTCACCAGTTTTCGTCGAGTTCATAGCACGCTGAACGATAAAGTTCACAATGTATTGTGCGGAGCGCATGGCATTGTCGTAAAGTCGGTTGGCCTTGTTCGCCAGGCGTTCCAAGGATTCGTCTGACTCGTCGTCATCCGACTCCCCATTTGCACGGTCCTCGCCATCGCCCATAAGCTCGTCGTCATCGTCATCGGCTTGTGATTTGATTCGACGTTTGGTCTTCGATCGCGAAGGTGTTTCCAACGCAGTTGTCTGAACAAGCTGCAGGACTAATGCGGTGAGAAGTTGGATGTTTTTTCCATCTGCAACTTTGAACTGTCGGGCATTCTGACGTGTGGTGGGAAGTTTCTCCAATGAGACCAGAATCTCATCCAGAATGAACGGCCGCTGCTCAGGATATTTTGAAAACACTTTTGCAAGCACATCCATCGCACCACGTCTCGCAGGCTCATATTTCTGGTATCCTAACGTGGAGTCTTTGTCATTGTGCGCATTTTCCACGAATATCAGCTTTGCGGCAAAGAATTCCGCAGCCGTGATCGTCCCCTCGGAGACGTCAATGCGAGACAAAAAGTCTGCAAAGAGAGTGAGAACTTTCTTGCTCTGGTGGACAAGAGTACCAATGGTCCGCTTCTGGGTCGAGAAAAATTGGAAGTGCTGGCCATCTTTGCCACCAGGACGCGATTCCACTGCGGGAATAATGCAATGGTCAAAGAGGTGATTGAGAACGGTGGGAATGGCATCGATGAGATCTTCTGGGCAAAGCTCTCGCTCCGTCTGACGCCCAGACATCGTCTGCAGCAGCGTTCCGATTGCAAATAGTGCATTCAAGACATCTTCGATTTTACCAAGCCACTCTTGGGACTCAACCTCACTAGATGAATCGCCTAAGCTTATGTCGAGAGATTGTGCAGCAATGATTGGCTTTTCGCACAATTTTTGTATGCGGTTGAGATAATCAGACGGTATGTCCTGGAGTCGGTCAAACCCTGCAACTTTCCGAAGGGCTTTCTGGAGGCGAGTGTGAGCATCAGAAGATAGTATCAACCCGTGCACCTCTAGAGATGTTGGGTTCACGAAAATGGGGTTTGTTGTCTCAGAAGTTGGAGGAGTCGAAGTATCAGGTTCAATTTGATCTTCCGCTTCAAAAACCTCGTGAAGAAGGTCTTGAAGCTTTTGCAAGGCCGCATCTGCTTCCTCTTTCTGGTCTTTAAGTCGTACCACCGCCATGGGGTCCTGGCCGTGGGGTTTCGATTGTTGCTTCTTCGCATTCGCGTAATCGCTGTGTTGGGGTACAGGTTTAACTGGAATAACCACAGACAGTTGGCTCGATGGAGGACAATACTGCTCAAAAGAGGCTGAGAAAGATGCTGACTGCGATCTGTTTGCAACGAATGCGCGCTGATTGAATGAAGCGGCTGTCGTCGGGGTGAGGTCTTTCTTTTCGGGTTTAGTCTTTGGGGGTGCTTCGGGGTCTGCGGCCGGTAAGTCAATTAACTATGTACAAACAGCCATAGCATCTTGGGGCTTACATCTGAATGCAATGTCCGTAGAGTTAAGCATCATCCGTGCGAAAGAACCAAGGCTATTTCTACCGGAGGTGTTATCATCAGGATCGTTTGGGCGCAACTGTTGACTTCGGGTAGAAACCTGAGGAAGCTTGAATTTGCTATGAAATCCAAATGAGTTAACTGCACTTCAAGTACTCGGGCTTCCTTACAATTCTGTGAGCTGGTCTCCGTCCAGCAACTGTTGAATATATTCTCGAGACGTTTCTAAACGGCTAGACTCGTCCCGTCCAGATTGCATCTCCGTGTCAAGTTCACCCAGTGTTTTGCGGCCTTCTTGGAGGACATGATTTATAGAAGTAGTATTTGAGGGTCGACCAACATCGGGACGTAGGATACAGTCTGTGCATATAAGTTGTCAGTAAATTGAGCAGAATTAAAGAGATAAAGAGACAGACGAACCGAGACCAAAGACAGGCGCACTGGACATGGATGAGTATTGCAGTGCTTCATCCACAGATAGCGGCCTTTGTTGAAACTGCGGTGGCATCTGATCATGGCCATTGATGACCACCTGGACGGCGGGTCGTCCATTCTGGTCCATGGTCGCGGTTAAGTCAAAAGAGGTAGGCGCGAGTCACAAGGTTGACATGCTCCTGGTAGAGACATGGCAAAGGAGGCAAGCGCCTTATGACATCCCTAGATCATTTGAGTAATGGGAAAAAAAAATGAATCTGAAAGAAAATGAGCAGAGTTACAGCCAAATGAGTTCATGAATTCCGTATGGGTGAGTGACGGCACGCTTAATGCCGTCTGTGACCGCCTATATGGAGGCTCGTGCGTCAAAAAAAAAGTTGCATAGATTATTCGCTGGATAAGGCCCCGATTCGTTGTCACTTTGCTTGCACTCTTGATCTTCTGCTTCCAGATCGTGAAGTTTATTTCAAACTCTTCAACATGTCTGTCATCGGTTCCTTAATTTTCTGCACAGATTGCGGTAATCTCCTTCGAGAATCTACCGGCAATGCGGATGCGATTTTGCACTGTGATGTCTGCGGCACTCGGAATAAAGGTGGGTGAATGAAAACTTTTTGTCGTTTCTGCCAGGCTGCTAGACGATTCATTGCTAACTTGTTGTTTGCAGATACAATTCCCCAAACAATTGTGTCCGAGTCTAAGCCCTCCGCATTCCCCTCAGCACTGAGAGCCAAACGATCAGCAGTCCAGACCCTATCAGCAGAAGACCGGAAGACTGAGGCCATCATCGAGCGTACATGCAACGACTGTGGAAGAAAGCAGATGTTCTACACTACGGTGCAACTTCGCAGTGCCGATGAAGGAAGTACCGTCTTCTACAGATGTGTCTGCGGATTCAAGTATGTCCACCCACCTGAACAGCATATATCTATGAATGCTCAACAAATACTAATTATTTTGACAGGGAAACCTCCAACAATTAATCTTGGAAACGTGGATTGTACAAAAGATATGGGAAAATGTCTATTTTTGGAGAAAGGCTGTATAACTAGCTATTAAAATCACGACCGTCACGAGACAAATTTCTTTTTTTGCACGATATCCATCACGCAGCAATGGGTGCAGCGCTATCCGGGATCAGCGCATATTGGGTTTCACCATTCTTCTCAAACTCTGCCATGTCAAGAGCAACAATGACACTGTCTCTGACCACCTGATCGTGGTCATTCAAGAATTTCTTCAGGGTCTCCTCCACACCCTCCTCCTCGCCCAGACTGCCAAGGGCCTCCGCCGCTTCGTGTCGTACCATTCCTACTTCTGACAGGTCACTCAGTGAGGCTGTGAGACTAGGGATCGAGGCAGGGTGGCAGAGTTGTCCAAACACAAAGGCAACCTCATGACGGAAGAGAGCAGATGGGTCCTTGAGGCCCTTGGCCAGCGCGTTGACGGCATCGACTGCTGTGGGAAGATCAGGGGGCGAGGCAAGGTCGCGCAGACCGAACATCGCACGGTACCTTTGGAACAGAGGGAGCTTTGTGTCAAGCAGTGTCTTTTCCAGGTCGGGGATACAGGGTTCAGTGCTGGCCTCTAGGGGCATGGGTGGAGCAGGGTCGATAGAGGTGAAATCACTGTAAATCAAAGATCTCAATGTCAGCATTTCTCTTCATGGTATATAATATCCCGCGCAGATCGTACCTAGGCTTCAATTTCTCGGCCTTGCGCTCTTCTGAGTTCTCCCACAGGATTCGGTCGACAGCAATGTCGCAAGTCTCCCGAATGATATCCAGTTCATTTGTATCATCCCTCAGTCTCTTGAGGATATCCAAGCTATCCGCGTATCCAAGAGCGCCCAGCGCCTCGGCAGCCTCATGGCGACACATCGCATCCTCCTCGGCATCCTTCACCACATGCTGAAGGTATGCGACAGATTCGAAGTTTTTGGTTTGGCCGAGGCAGTAGGCAAGCTCATGCTTGAGCAGAGCTGAGGGTGACGCGAAACCTGCGGCGATTGCTTCGATGGCGGGGAGGGTCTGGTCTGTAGTGGGCTGTAGGCAGGCCAAGTGCTTGAGGGAGAAAAGAGCGCGGAAGCGGCGAGCAAGCGGCTCAGATTCGGAAACCAGAACCTTTCGGAGAGTATGAACGGTATTATCTGTTTCGGAAACCATTTTGAGGGGTGTGGTTAGAAGGACCTCGGGAGTATAAAAGGAAAGAAAAGTTGTTAATCTTTTTGATCTTATCAATTTTTAGAGTGGGGGGTGGCGGGGCCCATTCAGGCTTTAGCTGCACATGGGTTTTTGCTCGTACGTTATTGTCTTCAATGCTTCCGGTGTAAGCTCAACCCATATCTCTGGATTGAACTATTCTGATGGTTTTTTTATATGTTGTTGTAGGTTTAAGTGTTGAGTATGCGGGTTTTCCTAGGGAGCGTTGATCTTATGTAGAGAATATATATAACTAGTTATACAATATTTTCCGCCATAAGGACATTCATTCCATATGTATATTCTAGTGATCCTTGAGCCTTAATCAAATAGAAGTTATTACACTTGTTGTACACATACGGTGATACCCAAAATATCTAGTCAATATCGGAATAGAAGCTTGAATGGATCAGTTCGAAGCACCACAAAACTAAAGCTAGCCCCTATTTTATTTTGGAAAATCATTGCTCGGATGCACCATGCTCATGCAATGATTATAGTAGAAAGCACATTGGGATCCGAGCACAGCTGGGTTGAGACCTATCGGACAGTTGGGGCTACAGGCATCGGTTGACGGACTTTCCTAGGCAACTTTGTTCAATGCCATCAATAAAATAAAAATTGAGCTAGCCAAATACCTCGCACTTCGTAGCTACTCACTTATTTATGCTCAGCTCACAGTAAATGCTACTGGACTGGGAATCGGTTTCTTGGCTGGAAGCCCTAAATTGTACATCGTCCCCTTCTTTTTGATCCTGGTGGTTGACTGGTAATTGTTGGCCTTAGATTATAATGTTTAAAGATGATCTATGTTAGAATACGATATATAGGAGTGCTTGAAATTGATTTCGAGTGGGAAACTGGCAAATATGTACATAATACAGCGCGAAGTCAAATCATTTGGTCTTGATGTGTCTGAGCTTCTTGGGTTCGTGAACGAAGTTGTTGGCGTAGGACTTGGGCACAAAACGGCGCTCGTTTGGTTCCTGAACAAAGTATTCATAGCCCTGCTTCTGGGCAAAGTTGATTGCGTCTTCCTTCGACTTGAACTTTAGGTTGGTGCCCTGCATGCAATCGGCAGACGACTGCCAGCCCATGAGCGAGTTCTCCCAACGGTGGCCCCGCTGCAAGATATCCCAATCCATACGCCAGTGGTGCTGGTGCCAGGTGCCGGACTGTGTTGCGGCCTTGGTAGGGCGGTAGATACTGTGGGAATCATTGGTTAGTTTGTGGGGGCTAGGCGATACGGCTTCAAATTTGTATAACATACCGGACAGTGCGGGCCTGGAGATCGGTAGGGGCCCCGGAGAGAACGGCCGCGGGGAGAGTGTTGCCGGGCTCGCTACCATCCATGACGCGCTTGGGCACCGGGGAGAATTGCCTTAATTGAAGCCGAAGAGTTAGTGAAAGGATCTGCGACGGAACCAAAGGGGGATGTCGTACGAGGTGCCATGATCAATGGTGGCCTCATAATCCGGCTGGTGACGGGCCATAGCCTCGGAAGGGGTCTCCTTGGTGATCAAAGAGCTGTCCTTGGGAGGCGTAGTGGGAGCATCCGTGGTGGTGGTCTTCACGGAAGGAACGGCCTTGGGGGCATTGACGGAGACGAAACGGGCATTGACAGGCGCAGCGAGTCGACTGACCCGAAGGCTAGCAGCACCCCCAATTCTGAAGAGTGACATTGTGTCTTTTTTGATGTGGGAAATGGTCGTTGCCAGTGAGGACTCCCTTCAAGTGTGGTTTGGTTGCGAATTACAGGCAGGTCACGACACCGCCGAATCGGGTTTAGCCGGGCTTGGCAAGCCGAACATCCGCAGGGCTCGGTTTGTTCCTCCTTCCTCCTCCATCAGCTTTCTTTGGTTCACTTGCGCTGCGAATCAACGTAAGTCCACGCCTCTACCGCCCTGCAAATACTCATTGTGAGCCGCTTTATTCAGAGCGACCAGTTTCTGACCCCTTTCAGCCTAGACAAGATGAGCTACATTGCCCGCCGAGGTCTCTCGACCTTGATCCCCCCCAAGGTAAGAACACCGTCATTCATAACTATTTGTACTCATGCGATTCTTGAAATGATGCTAACTGTCCCTCTAGGTCGCTTCCCCTAACGTGAGTTACCCATGCGCTGCCATCTTTGACTTAGTGCATTCCTTCCACACCCGTCCCGCCCCGAAGCCGTTTTTCGTGAAGCCCGCAATTTGATTCCAAATGCCGCCTTTCTTCCGCCTTCATAACTGACATATTCTCAATCAAGGCTATCGGTGCCGCCCAGGATGCCGCCCGCATGGAGCGTGTTGTGACCTTCTACGCTGGTCTTCCCCGTGGGCCTGCCGCTGCTGTCAAGCCTACCGGTCTCATCGGTCGCTACCAAGCCCGCTACTTCAACGGCAAGAACGCCTCCGGTGTTCGTACGTATTCGTCAATTGTCCCATTATATTGATATAAGTGCTAATTTTGACGCAGCCCTTATCCACGCTATTGGCGGTATCTTGATCCTGGGTTACAGCATGGAATACTACTTCCACCTGCGTATGTGTTTGCCAGCTATCAAACTGCTTGTATACCCTCTTTATATTAGGGACACCACTGACTTGATTTCTTTGACTAGGTCACCACAAGAACCACCCCCACTGAGCTTTCCTTTCTCATCGAATAGGTGGAGGATTGATGTATATACTGGATCCTCTGTCCTAGTGCAAGGGACTGGTTTTAGCGAGAATTTTAGAATCTCACTGTGTTTCAATATTCAGATTTACTGTCCTTTGTTGTTTTGTCGTAGTTTGGAGTAGATTTGGAAGTATACATATTAAATAGCAGCTTGAGTGACAGGCTCTTTCCACAGTTTTTTTCATCGCATATGGACTTCACACCATATATCAAGAAATCCCCGGGAATTCTGATTCGCAAGCAACGACAGCATCTAACAAAACCACTGCTTAAATCGATCAAAACAACAAAAAACCAGGGCTTTCGAAGGGATTCAAAAGGTGTGTGGGCAGACCTCACAACTTTCGTACGGGCCACGCTAAACCGAAAGCAGCGACCCTCAGCTTCAACCCGAGTTGACTCTTGAATCTCGTATCATCTCCCTATCTTTGTATCATCAACCGTCCTTACGCATACTCCCTCCCTCTTTGCTCTAATCCCTTTCTGGGACCACCTGGGCTGCGGATTTCCCAAGACACACGCGCCTCTCGATTCCGCGATCGTGCTCTCCACACCGAGCCCAACTTGACACGGGCTTTCTCATCAACATCCGAGAAGTTGACCCCATCTCTGGTTGTAATATCCCAAATATTCAGGGTGCAACCAGTCAAGGAACCAGTGCAACTGTGGCGATCCTTGGTATCTGACGATAGGTATGTCTTCATGGGAATCTGGCATGTTTGATCTGCGACTGCCTATTACGTCCCCGGATCTATCTCCCCACTGTCAGGGCACATGGCTGACATGGTCGCAATTATTGTATGGAACAGAATCGAGTATTGTTATGGCAGAGCAGAGCAACCGCGATGTGGTAGATCAGACCCTGTCGGGCGGCGAGCCTTCGCCTTCCGACGTTCCTGCGAGCACCAACGACAACCTATCTGCTGGAGGGGACGCAGGGAAAACCGAACATATCGCAATGGCCACTATATCGAACAACTCAAACTTGAATGATCAGCACAATCACGAGAAAACGAACACTCTTGATTCACGGGGGGAAAGCGCCGCCGGTGACAAGAACGCTGGAGGTTCTACGATGGTGAGCATTGCTTCTGGATGCGCTACAAAGCACTTGGCTAACACGGGTGCAGGATACTTCTAAACAGAGCGCCGGAGTTGTCGCGACTCGAGTTCTTGAACTTAATGGACTGGCCTCGGCATCGGATGGCGGAGACGACACAGCATCACAAGGTGGTTCGGAATCGGATGCGAGCCGATCAGATGGCAAGAATCCCACTCATAGTGGCTCAGTCAAAAAGCCAACAGGATTCAAGCCAGTTTCATTTGCCAAGTTCTCGGTAAACAAGGTCCCGGGGGCCCCAACACCACCTAAGGTGCCGGAGAAAGGTATGTACTTTCTTAAACATCTCTCATAGTTGGTTCTAACTTGCTTAGTGCCAACTTCTACAACACCACTCGGTACCCCACAGCCAAGCTCCCGACCGCGCTTGGTTGCGAAGACTACACTCGGCATGCGTGATTCCTTTTCGAAGACTGGAGCAGGCGGAGGCAAGCCTGGTGGATCAGGGCCTGATCCAAATCAAGTGTGGAATAAAAACAGACGTATGTATTGGTCATGCGATGGGGTGGAATCCTGTAAACTGACATTGATATCTGTGTAGCTGTTGTGCCCGCTCCTCCGAAGCATTTGACTGACGAGGAATTGAAACAACAATACGGGATTCATATGACTTCTCGTATCCAAGAAGATGGGGCTGTTAGCTCTGAAGCAAAGTGGGCGGATATTGATGATGATGAAGACGATTGGGCCCCTGAGACGATTGAGTGGACAGATGGAACTAAGGTCAATCTCACTCAACATCACAATGAACCCCCACCGGCTCCTAGTCGTCGGGAGCCCAAAGAGCTGCCGCCTGTAGAGCCAACCGTCGTGAAGGAACCTCCCAAGCTTGCGCCGAAGCCAACTGTATCAATGGGGTCTCGTGCCATGGTCCTCAAAGTGGGAGCGAACGCTGAACGGCAAGCGAGAACCGCGAGTGCTTCTTCTAGCGGCACAAATGACAAAGTCCCATCTAGCTCTACAAGCCCAGCACCGCCATCCAAGTCTCCTTGGGCCGCTCTGCCTCCCGTCGAAAGAGTGTCTCCAGTCATTGCCCCTCTTCAGCCTCACCAACAGCGCATGCCCGTGAGATACCCCCAGAGAGATGATGGCCACCATGGCCCAATGTCAATACCGCCTAAGGAGATTGCAGCGGATGATTTCAACCGTGCATGGAAAGACCAGTCGGATCTGCCTCAACTTTTCAATCCTCGATCTTCCCAGTACGAGCCGGTGGCGGAAACCAGGAGAGGATCTTGGCGTCATGACCAACACCCCCGTGCTCCTGCGGTTTTGCAGAGGCCAAACGATCATCCAAGTGGACCGGCAGAGCCATCTGCTGCATTCCAGACGCACAGGTCTAGTCATCAAGATGGTATGGGCTGGGGTGGTCGTCGTCGCACATCATCAAACGTGAGCGGAGGAAGCGGAGGGTTTGGCCGTAGGATGTCAGTTGGCCGATTTGATGCCCCTCCCAGACACAATGATGCTCGAAGAGGTTCTCAGGTGAACGGCCTGGGTGATTCAGCAATAGTGGGTCACGAGCAACACCATGGCAAAGACGAAACTACTATGTCTGGTCCAAATGGTACAGCTCGTCCAGCTGTTGATGTAGGTCTGTCTCCTGTGGAAACACCGGCGGTTCCTCAGGTTCCGCAAGAACCTCAGGAGGACCCTGTTGCTTTACAAGAGCGTATTATGAAAGAGAAACGGCTAGAAGCGAGGCAACGAAGAATTGAGCAGGAGGAGAAAGAGGAAGCGGCTAAAAAGGAGAGGATTAGGCAACGTCTCGCGGCGATGGGTCCTGCGCCAGAGAAGAAAACTCCCGAAACGCGCAACCCCCCCTCTCTTCAATCTCAACCTCACCCTCAACCTCACCCTCACCCTCACTCTCTTCATCCTCCCCAAACCCCTTCCCAACTTCCTCATCCACCTATCCATTCTATTTCTTCACCCCCCAAACCTCCTGTTCCAGAACCCAATCGGGAACCGAAACAGTATGGTATGATGAAAGTGCATCATCCCGACTCTGTCAAGAAATTCGTTGGTGCACATGATCGCACATCTGAGAGCAAACATCTCAACCGACGTGTCTCATCACCCCACCAAGAACCCCATCGTGACTCTGCACCTTCATCTACCTCCCACCTCAAGACTGAACCCCACTCACCCGTCCAGAGCAAGGCATCTGATGCCAAGCTTGACGAGCACGGGACTCAGTGGCAAGGTAATTTAACTTCGACTTCACCCTGGTCTCATCCCAATATTGCTGTGCCTTCCACATCCGCCAAAAATCTGTGGAAGCCCTTTGGCAGTGACCGCACTCCGACTCTCGGTAACGGAATCTTTGACCAACCTCTGGGGACTTTTACATCACGTGAAAACCCTCTAGGCCAACTCGGCATGGATTCGTCAAATATGCCTACCCCTCCCAAGTTCTCTGCTCCTAAGGAGCCAACCGATTCATTGCCGTCACCTGAGGCACGCCACCCCTCATTTGACACCCTTAACCCAATTGGACGCCCTAGCCCAATTGGCCCGCCGAGCAACCGGAATTCTCGTGCCATTAATGATTGGAATAACTTCCATGAGAACGCCCTGGAGAAGGAATCCCAGAACGCCAAAGAGTTCCTCAAGAGACTCCATGACAGACAGAACGGAGCCCCAGCCCCGCCACCCGCGCCTGTTGTATTCAGTGAAACCTGGAAAAAAACACGTGCCACTGAAGATGGCAGACGAGTTGTCACACAGGTCACTGAAAGGGTTGTCAACAACGACGAAGACATCGCCAAAGCGAAGGCAGCTGCCGCCAACCAGCAGTCCAATCCTCTTACGAGCCTTGATACTCCTATGGATGGCCTGAACGTGTCTGACATTGGTGTTCGTCCAACCGGCAATGTTCCCACGCGGAGCTCTCGATTCTTCCCCCCGGCATCTGAACAGTCGAAGCGCCAGGTCGCCGAGAAGGAGCGCAGTAGTCCTTCGCCTCCCCCTCCAGAAGAAGTTACCACCCATCCTGTGTACTCCGGAGACTCGAGTCGCCCCCACGTTAATCTTCCGACCCCCAAGCCTCCAAAGCCTGTTGTTAAGCTGCCTCCTAAGGCCATTGGTGCTCCGGCGCCCCCGCCGACATTTGCTTCTATGGCAGCTGCACCACCGCGTAACGTGGGCCCTCCTTCTTCGACTGCGCTGTCGTGGCAGGACAAGATCAATGGCCTCTTCGGCAAGACTACTCCTACGCAGAAAAAGAGTGTCTTAGCTGTGACATCAGCTACCAAGGAGCCCCTTCCGGTTCATGCAGCTCCTGTCTCTGTCTCTATTCCACAGACCAAGCTCAGCTCCCAGCCTGGGGATGGCGATTTCGCCGTTAGACAAGTCAACGAACAAGATGAGATGTTCGAAGACCGCGAACCTGGGTCTCTGCCTGCTGTCCGTGTGCCAAATATGGCACCCCAGAATTCTTGGAGCGCAACTCGTCCTTCAGAGCGATCTCGCGGCAAGAGCTTCAAGCCGGTGCAAGCACAGAGTATTCAGCCGTTCCTGGTTGGACACAATGATCGAGACAACCATGGCAACATTCGTGCTTCGGTGTTCCTTCCAGGCGGCTCTGAACCCAAAGGTTTCTTGATTCAACGCAAGGCTGGTCCGACTCGAGGCCGCAATTCCAATACCAATACAAATGTCAATGCCAGACCCCGCAAGGGAATTAACAATAAATCCGGCGATGTTTCTGGTGGCTCTAAGAAGCCTACCCCTATCACCGCCTCACGACAACAACCGCGCCAGCGGTCGGGCTGGAGCCCCGAACCCCCCACTTCTCGTTAAGAAGTTTTGGTTCTGCAAACATGTGGATTATCTTCAAGCGTTTTCGGTATTTTCGTTTTACTCTATCTTGCCTGGGAGGCGAGAACTTGGGCCATTCTCGCTAACTCCTAATCAACATCTGTTTTCACGACTCTTGTTGCCATTGCCCACTTCGTTGCTCTTCTGGAATTCGGCCACAATCCAGATACTCCTCTACCCTCTTCACGCATTTGCGTTTCTCTTGTAATTGTGATTTCCGTTTTTTCCCCTATGTGTCTCCCCGACCCATTCAGGACTCCGGCCTTTCTTTTGGCTTTTGATGTGTGGATGACCGTCATCTACCTATTCAACGTCCTGTCTGCGTGATCATTGCTCGAGTGGTGCATGCTTGTTCCGACCTAGCAGTATCACATTGCCTCATGTTGCAGAGTATTCAGCCAAATCCGCACCGATACTTACCAAGAGAATTCCATTGTTACAAATTTCAGTCCCTTTGTCTGCCGTAAACGTAATTTCCAACCCTCACGATACTTAAAGAGGGTTTGATACTGTGTGGTCTGTGGGGTTGCCTCGTAACAACTTTAGCAACTTGAATATCCTAAAACATGTATGCTCCGTCAATCTACTACTTCCACAGAGTGATCAATTCCAAGAAAATCCATCCAAGAGGCGACAACGTTGTTCACATCACACTTTCACCTGTCAACTCCCTCGTCAAACCCCAAGCAAGCATCCTGCTCTCGAGGTGCTGCGCCCTGACCACTGTGATTTATTCCAGCGAAACTGCCCAGGTGAAAGCCTTGTGTAAGACCACGACCAAGAGCTCAACGAATGTCTTGTCTAGGCCATGGGCTAAACGTGTCTTACAGATTACTGGGAAGGACGCACGCATTCGAGACCGTGACGAGAACATGCGACTTGGACACGTCCCGTAGCCTTGATTTCAACTGCCCTATTCTTTCGAACCTACTGATCCATAACACCGAACTGTCATGCCCAAGAAGCCACCAGAATTTTAGCTTGAAGCACGCTCTTCGCCGATTTCTGCAAACAAATCCGAATTGAAAAGGCAGGGGGTCATCTCTTTGGGCGTCAGGGAAGAGATCTATGCTATAGCTGAGATGGGATACTTGGTCTTTCTACGGGACTATTGTGGAGGATTGCGGTGATATGGGGGTCACATACTTTATACTCAAGCTAAGTGTGGGAATATGGAATTGGTTGGGTTGTTAGGGGTAGTCTGTTCAAACGGCGCCTTATTGGGTTGTTTTATATGGCTTGGATCGCACACTCAAATGTGCTGCCGAGACAGATATGGAGACCTGGAAAGATTTGATATCCCGAGCAATGAAAGGCTTTCAATTAAAGAACAGGCTTAGAAGCACAGGCAGAGGATAGAAGATAATCAAATAATTTACACAAATGATAGGTATCAACCGAGGAAAGAAAGCCCTTATAAGGCTCAAGATAAACGCCTTGTCCCTCGAATACGCCGCTGAGATCAACCGTAATGCCAAAACAACTGCATCGACGCAGAACTAGTGGCATCTGTGATACCACACGTCCGCAGATGACCATAGTTTTGACATCCATAACGCCCCAAAACCAAGCCCGACCATCCATCAGATAATCACGCATATGAGAAACAGCTCGCAGAGAATTGAACAAAAGAACGTGAGTAGAAACCTCCCTCACCAGTTCCAGGTCCGGCTGGAAGCAGCAAAGACAGGAGGCTTCCACTGGAGACGGGCAGGATCGATTTTGCGCGCGCCCTTGATCTCTTCCTTCTTCAGACGCTTTTCGTGCTCCTCCACGACATGGTCTGTGAGTACAATGACCCAATTACCCTTCTGCAAGAGTGTTAGTAAATTGTACAGTATGGTATGTGCTGCAGTGCAGTGCACACTTGTAAGACCATACTTACATGGTATCGGAGCATGTTGAATACAACCAGAGTCTCGTGAACATCCTTCTCAGTCATGGAAGTGAGCACCGCGAGTTCGTTCTCGCTAATAGCTTCTCGGTTTGGCTCGATCAGTAACTCCACTAGCGTCTCGCGCCAGTACTGTCGATAACCAAGTAGACCGAGATCACTGAGTGGTTTTTCGGGGGAACCGAGCTTGCCTTCGCGCTTGCTGAGCTCGTAACTGAACGAGATGAGCAGGCGGCCGAAACCGCGGCGCTGGTATTGTGGCAAAGTCATAATGCACGCCAGGTTATACCCTTCAGCAGAATCTTTCTCCTTGGAGAAGTAGCCGACAAAATGGCAACCGGTCTCGTCGCGTGTAGTCATGCAGTAGAACAGAAACGGGTCAACATCGTAGTAAAGCGTCTTGTGGTCGAGGAAGAGCTTGCTCAGAAGACACAAGTTTCGGCACCAGGTGCGCTGGCGACGGCCGTCGACTTCAAAGAAGGAGATGTAGTCGTCGCGGTAGATCTCGTTACCGGGTGGGTGGGTCAAGGTACATTTTGCGCGATGGCGCTCAAATGCACGCTTGTTGTCGAAGTAGCTGAGGCAGAACTCGTCGATGTAGACTAGGTCGACGTCCGAGAAGGAATCCGGGTACGGTGAGAAGTACCACGGCTCGACGTCATACTTGCCCATCTGGAGGCGGGTCAAGTTTCGTACGCGATGGATCTCTGTCGGGTTCTGTGTCATACTACCACCTGTACGAAGTCGCTCGATTTCCTCCCCGCGTGTAATCACCTCGCCCGTTGTTGTTTGGACTTGATCTTCTTTTACTGATTTGCTTTCCGCTGCAGCATCCGCCATCTCGAAGTCTTCTGACTCGGTGGCCTTCGGCGTGCCGACTGTTGACACAGCCTCAGATGGGAACATCGATGAGTCTCCTCCAGGTGTCTCGGCACCGAGGTTTTCTTTCCCTCCAGCCTTTGAGGGCCGTGATATCTTGCCGACATTCACGTTCTTGCCGCTCAGAATATCGGGTGTTTGTGACAAATCCCGGCTGTCAGCCCGGGCACGCTTATTAGCAGCCACATTCTTGCTAGGAGCCGCTTTGCTAGCAGCAGCGGTCTTCTTTTTATCAGCCTTTTCTGGCTGTGGCCATTCAACTTCTTGGGAGAGATCGATGCGAGACGACGCAACCCATTCTGGAAAAGATAAGTCAGAAAAAGTTCAACCTGCACCAATGCTGGAGCGGGAACTTACCATCAAGACGCTTGTTGAAATCGACATAGTGTACGCTGGGATCTATATCAGCACCAATTCAAAGCACATGATATAAAGAGAGGCAAACTTACTAAAATGAAGGGCCATCCTTCCGCTGCCTAATAGACAGAATCTCAGCTTTTCGCAGTTCTCCGTCCTACACAGAATAGTCAGTATCAAAGCCCAATTGAGGTCGATCACGACGATTGATAATCATGTGATATAGCCACAAAAATCTGCGACCACAGGGTCAAGACGAACCTTCTGCACCATGGCCTTCACACCGATTCTATGAAGTCAGTTAGAATTTGCGACCGATGAAAGTAGACATAAAAAGTCCATGTCTAATTATTTCAGATATAAAAAGCGACGTACCGGATGGTGTTGAGTGTGGCGAACCCTCTATCGACGGGGTCGGGCGTCCCCGTCATCTCCCCGTGGGAATCTCGGACGCCCATATTGTTGGACTGGCAGTAGGGACCGAAGCAATATCAGAGATGGGAATGATGGAATCGAGTAGATACTGTGGTCATTTGGTGATGGGGAAATGATGCGGGAAAGGGAGCAAACTGGGAGAATGTTATGTAAGCTGTTCCGCATCGGGGGGTGCTATACAGGACTTGGATGTATTTCCAGCTGAAGATTTAAAAAATTACATTACAAAGAGGGTAAATCCTTTCATTGCTTGAAACAACCCAAATAAATGATAATGCCGTAAACACCGTCTCCTGTTTTCGGGATTTGCATCCCCTTCCATGTTGCCATGCCATGATCTTGCACATAAAATACAAAGCTCAAACCAACGCCACGCGCCTTGCAATGAATCAGAGACGAAGGGCAGCCGTGAAAGAAGCGATATGTCTCGATCAAAAGACCGTACATCTTTCCTATCACCCTTCAAACTTTCGCTTGACACCATTTGCATTCGCGGACGGTGGCATAGCCTGTGCTCTCCGTTTTTTCTCCTCGTCCCCGGCAGCCATACTTTGCTGGCGCTGCTTCCAAGCTGTTTTGATGATGGGAGCAAGGCGAATGAGATCGTCTTCGGTGACACGGTCCTCGATACTTTCAAGAACCTTTTCAACAGTGGAGATGTGGTTTGCATCGTTCTTGTCATCACGAAGACGATGGAAGCGCCAGCGTCCTTCATTGTCTTTGGCACACTCAACGATAGTGTCATCAAGAGGAATGCCCATGGCTTTGAGATCTTCCCATTCCTTCGGTTCAAGGAACATCTCTCCAAAAAGACGGTACTCGCCCGCATTGAGCATGACGAACAAGTGGCAGATCGGGATAGCGTCGTAGTCCACGTATGGCTGGGTGATACCCTCAGCCTCATCCTCAGTATCTGGCTCGAGCGTCGGAAATTCGAGGCGCATACGGAAATCAACCGTGTTCTCTTGGGGTGGCTTCCACTTGAGGATGTGTTCGTCGGTGCCGATACGGTATGGAGTACTGCGGCAAGTAAAGATGAGACCGTCGTTACCATGAATGCGCTTGACCTTGGGGATAATTTCGCGGAACATCATCTCAATGCCGTAACTGAATTGCGTAGATTTGTCCTCAACTGCGAAGGGGCGGTGATTTTTCTCTTCCGGGAATTTGCGGTACATGGCATTGTATGGCCTGAGCACCTTTTCCTTGAAGTACGCCAGCCGCTTGTCCAGGGTGCGGTGCATCAAGCTTTGTCCGTCCAGCACCAGACAGTCGAAGACCAGATATTTTAGCTGGGTGGTTCCATCCTCGTAGGTGTCGTTGACAAGCTCGCCGTCAACCAGGGTGTCGACGTGGTATCCCTGGAAACTTTCGTCGTTTGGTAGAGGGAAGTGTAGACCAGGTACATAGCGGTAGTCATTCTTGCGATCGATCAGGTAGTGAATCTCCGGCATGTCGGAGTCGGGATCTCCGCGCGCAAAGTACATCAGGCAGCGGATGCCGTCGGTCTTTTCGCAGACAAAGTAGTCCTCCCGTTGTAGCTCGCTGAGGTGGCGTGACGCGAAGCTGACCGGCTGTGCTCCAGGGAAGTTGAGATTGTTGCGCCCAAGGAGTTTGGCGACTTCGCGACGAAATTGATCAGCTAGGTCATGGTCGGCTTTGATTCCTATCGCATCTAGATCAGGGACAGCGTGGCTCATTGTGAAGATTCGAAGATTCGGAGGGGCAGCTTTTGGCAGTATAAGCGTCTCAGCAATGAGTCTGTAGGGCTCAGACTTCCCTCAAGAGTTGGGAGAGGGGTCAAGCTGCGATTAAAAGACTCGGAGAGCTTGGTGGTGGAGTGATAGCAAATGCGAGGGCGCTCGCCCGCAATCGCGACAATATAAACCAGGCGTTTTTCAGCTGCAGGTGGCTTTGTATAAAGAGGATCACCCAAGGGTCATAAGATGGCTCGTTTTGCTCATGCTGTCAGGTTTCAAAGACAATAGATTGGCGAACAGAATGAATTGAGAGATGTCCTGATGCCTCAGGCGCACATCACGTAATCTGAATAGCTTCCCGACCGCCGAGGTCACTGCGGGCTATAGTGCTAGGTGATCTTGTCTAGTGAATTTATTGGAATGTCCTACATGACTGTAGATAGTATATACGCTTACATATGTGCCAGACAGAACTAGAAAAGGTGGAAAGTATTCAATTGCAACTACTTTCGAAACTTCAAATGTACATATCACGCCAGTCGGGGTATCATATCGTCACCTTTCAAAGCAGACAGAACCAGCCTGTACCCATGGCCTATCCAGGGAAATCGAAGAAAGAGAAAGATGCGAAGAAATCGAAGAAGAATAGTGCGATGGTCAGTAGTCCTCCTGCACCCATGAACGCCAGCATCCAGTATCCAGTACAGGCAGTAAAAGCTCAAACCCAACCGCAAACGAAAAGAGAGTCGTCATAAATCATCGCCTGATATGCGGATATCAACTGATATGTCAATCAAGCGGCTGAAGTAACCGGAGTTTTGCGGCCACCTGGAACAGCGGATCTCTTGTTTACATCCATTCCACCAGCAGAAACATCAGGCTCTCCATTGGCGTCAAGGGACGATGAGTCTAAGTCGGCTGCGACAGTCGAAAAAAGAATACCACCGAAAAGGGGTTGGCTGTCTTCGTTGGAGAAAAGACCACCGCCGTTCCGAACTCCCATGGCATGTGACATCTGCTCCTTGATGCGGACGTATCGGTATTTCGACTTGGTGGTGATGATGGGATGACGAACAAGAGGCTGGGGCGCAGAACGGGCAATGGCAGCCATTACAGCGTCTCTTTCTTCGTCTGAGTCAATAGGACCTGTGTTCTCGATATCTTCCTGCAGAGGAGCGTTGGCATCGATAGCAGCCTCTGTAGTTCGAACGGGTTAGTCATCTTGTCTATAGTGAGCATGAATAAGATAATGGGAAGCTTACTCTGCTGGCGAGCCTGGTTCTTCTTCTGATACTGCTGGAGAAGCATATCATACGGCAGTGTTCGACCAGGAACCGAGCGCTTGGCACCCATTGAATGGCTCTTGCAGGTCAAGGAACGAGCGCACTGCGCGCCGTTGGGAAGAGTAACACCACACTGTTTTTCGACATCGACAGGACCCTTCGGCTTGGCTGTCTTTTGCTTGGGCTCGTCCTTCTTCTTCTTCTTCTTTGACTCCTTTCCGTCGTCTTCATCGGCCTTGCGCTTCTTGCCCTTCTTGTTGCCGTCCTCGGTGCCCTTAGTGGCACTCTTCTTGGCGCTCTTCTGGCCCATGTTGGGGTTGTCTCCATCGGCCTTGTCGGGACCGTCATCGTCTCGATCGTCGCCGGCCTTCAGGCGATTGGCCGCGTCGCGGGCTTCCTTCTTCTTGCGCGCCTTCTCCTGCTTGGCCTTCAAGCAGCCGCGGACATGGTCCGCTGCGGTTTGCTTAAGAGTGGGCCGCTTGCAATGCTTGCAGATTACGGTCTCAAGGAGGTCATCTTCGCGCGGCTTGCCAGTCGGGAACACGGAGACGACTTTGCTGTCGAGGGTGGGGAGGGGAGAGGCGGTAGGGGAGGTATCGATAGGACCATCTTTAGCTTCTATGTGCTTGTTAGTATCATCAATGCCCGTGGAAACATGCCCGGGGAGCTGTACCGTCTGCCTTCTTCTTGGTGGATGCCTTGGCCGTCTTCTTCACCTTGATCTTGCCGGGTTTGGTATCCTTGTCCGTGAAGGTGTACCCGGAAGCATCAACCAGGCTTCCCGGTCCTGCCAACAATCATAGAGTTAGCTCAGTTCGTTTATAAATTTCATATGCGCCGAGCTTGATGTCAAAGTATCCCAAGCCTCTTGCGCTTTTGACACGAACAAGGTATTGCGTACCTCGACCGGGGTCACCACTGTTCGCCATGGTGAGCGCAAACTGAAAGAGTAGCAAGAGACAGAACAGTTTCTTATCACTCGGAAAGCCTTTGAAATGGCGTGGGTGGGAGGTTATTAAGGAATGAGTTCAGTCTCCGGAGTGAAGGTCGGGCTGGGGCTCCGCAGTAGGATCAAATCACGTGCTATCTATTGATCTATTGAATCGGCATCTTGGCCTCTATTATGCTCAAAGCATAACATCAGTTTATTGTTTAAAATGGTCAATTTGTGGGTTTACTGATGTTCTTTCAATATCTTCGATAATAGTACATCGGTCAATCAGATCAATCAGATCGATCAGGCAGCGATTCTTAGTCAAATCAGTATATGCCAAGCTTCTGACCCTAAAATCACATAGTAGTCTCAACAAAAGTATCATACAATATCATATCCTAAAAACATATATCATGAATAATTTGCAAAGCAAAGGCTACTGTTTGTACCACCGAAGCCAAAGCTATTTGTCAAGGCAACATCAATCTGTCGTGACTGAGGATCTTTCGGCGCATAGTTGCAATCAAACCCATCAGCCAAGCGGCCTAGATTGATAGTAGGGGGCATAGTATTCTGTTCCTTATTAGCATAAAACTCTAGCACAGTATGTCCAATGCAAAGCTGCAACTCACCTCATGGATTGCAAGTACACTGATCAAAGCTTCTATAGCACCAGCACCGCCAAGCAGGTGACCGAGAGCACCCTTTGTGCTGCTAACGTTCACATCAGCAGCCTTATCTTTGCCATCAGGGCCAAGAAGAAGTGCCTTGATAGCAGCGTTTTCAGCAGCATCGCCGACAATGGTAGAAGTTGCATGTGCATTGACATAGTCAACTGCAGAAGGGCGTAGCTGGGCTTGCTTAAGCGCTTTTTTCATAGCCATAAATGCACCTTCACCATTTTCCTTAGGCGAGGTCATATGGTATGCATCACTGGAGCAGCCGTATCCTTTGAGTTCTGCATAGATCCGCGCCCCTCTTGCGAGAGCATGTTCTAGCTCCTATATTCCAGACATTAGTATCAGGTTGTGGTACGTAAATAGAAGCAGTGCACATACCTCTAGAATCATCACAGCTGCTCCTTCACCAACCACAAAGCCTACACGGTCGGCATCGAACGGCCGTGAAGCCTTCTCTGGATTGTCATTGAATCCAGTCGCTAGACTTCTTGCACGCGCAAAGCCGCCGATGGCTAAAGGATGGATACATGACTCGGCGCCACCTGCGACCATCACATCGGCATCACCACAGGCAATGAACCGAGCTGCGTCGCCAATGGAATGGGCGCCAGTCGTACAAGCCGTTGTCGCAGAATGACTCGGGCCCATGAACCCGTGCTTCATGGAAATGTGTCCAGCCCCAAGGTTGATCAGTAGCTTTGGCACGAATAGTGGATTGACTTTCTTATAGCCCTGTGGAACAGGTTAGTTATAGGCTTCCATAAACAATGTACGATAGAAGAAACTCACCCCCCTGTCGTAGGCTATGACCGTGTTGTAGATTTCATCAAAGTTTCCAATGCCTGATCCCAGGCAGACTCCCTATCAAAATGGTCAGTAAATACGCCAAACCAGCATATATTACAACACGTACTGTCGCCTCTCTCTGCTCAAAAGACTCAGGCTTCCAGTTTGCATCTTGAAGCGCCTCTTCTGTCGCTGCCATGGCATACTGCGCAAACTTGGCCATCTTCCGCTCCTCCTATCCCAAAGTGTCAGGGTTGCAAAAACACAAATCACAAGGCACAAAAGTGAGAGCATTGGGAAACATTTACTTACACCCCGACCCAACCATTCCGACGCAGTCCACCCTCCATCCTCGCGACTGCCCTGTGGCACAACAGCAGCAACCTGACAGGGCTGCTCAGCAAAGCGCTCATCGCGATCTTTCACGTTAATAACACCACAATGACCATCTAATAAGCGTTTCCATGTACGCCGAATCCCTGCAGCCAAGCAAGATGTTAGTCACAGTAACATTCAAAGATTCCAAACACCAAAGTACGATCAAATGCGTATAGTAAACCCAGTATGTATATGGCGGGTACTGTCTCTTATCTGCAGGTGTCCCGCACTAGTCCACATGCCCTGTCATTGGCTGTCACAACCTTCCCCTTCCGGAGTGGGAAGTGGGGACGTAGAGGGAGCTTGAGAGCCCGGGGTCCGGGGATATTGGATATCACGCATGAGCTCTTGGATAATCAGGAATGGGTAGACCGCGGCAGGGATTGCCTTGCTAACACACATAATTGCGGAATCGCATGCATACCCGATAACATTTCCGGGTGAGCTCCAAGGTCGTCCTCGGAGCTATCAAAACAGAACAAAACCCCTCCCAAAAAGAAAGAAACAACTCACCTACACCTAGCGGTGTTACCGCCCCAAGACCAGTTACAACAACTCGCCGCATTGCATTGTCAATAGCTTTGTATAAAAGCTATCAGAGGAGTGTGTCAAAAGGAAAGAAAACCGAAAAGCGGGCCAAAGCCAAGAAGGGAAAGTCTGCACGACAGACACACCTTATCTGCTCGTCTTTCCCTTTCCAACATCGCTGCTTCAGGAAACTTGACGAGACAATATGTAGAGAATAAAATATCTTCATTCCCAATTTCTCTTTTACTTTATCCCAACCACTCCAGCCATGCCTACTTGGAAAACCCTCCTTACACTGGCTTTGGCCGGCTCCGCAGCCTCCTGCGCGCACCACGATAACGGCGAGGTAGTCCCCGAACATGAGCGGGCGGAATTACTCAAGAAGTGGGATCAGGAGGTATGATGATAATATAATATCCAAGAGATGAAATTCGAACATTCTAACATGTAACTATCCAGTGGTCCTTCTCCGGCATTGCCAGCTTCGCCCACCTGAAGCCCGTCAAGTGTCTAATCGAGCCCGATGAGCACTACGACATTGCCATTATTGGCGCGCCATTCGATACAGCCGTCAGCTACCGACCAGGTACGAAAACAACCCCTTCCGATCCCATCACTCACCGACACAGCATACCACAGGAAACGCAGTTACTAACAAACCCCACAGGAGCCCGTTTCGGACCACGCGCAATCCGCGCCGCGAGTGCGCGCCAAATGGCCGCAACAAGCTACAACACGCGCGCCGGGATCAACCCATACCAATCATGGGCTAAGATCACCGACTGCGGCGACATTCCCATCACACCGTTTGACAACGGGCTCGCCGAGCGACAGATGTACGAAGCGTTCCTGGAGCTTGGATCACGCAGCATCGTGAACAAAGCACCCAAGGCGAACGGGATTGGCGCCAAGCACCCCAAGCTCGTGACGCTTGGTGGAGACCACAGCATTGCGCTGCCAGCGCTGCGTGCTCTGCACCAGATCTACCAGAAGCCAATCACAGTTTTGCACTTCGACGCGCACCTGGATACCTGGAACCCCGTTCGGTACAGTGCGTACTGGCAGTCGGAGCAGACGCAGTTTAACCACGGGTCGTTTTTCCACAAGGCGAGTCGGGAGGGATTGATTTGTAATTCTACTTCTGCGCACGCGGGGTTGCGGACGAGACTTACTGGTGTTGATGCGGGGGATTATACGAATCCTGGGCCTGAGCAGGGATTTATTCGGATTCATGCGGATGATATTGATGAGCTTGGGCCTATGGGCATTGTTGAGACAATTATTGCGCGAACGGGACTTGATCCTGAGCAGCCGGTTTATCTTTCTGTGGATATTGATGTGTTGGATCCGTCGACTGCGCCAGGAACGGGCACACCCGAGCCTGGTGGTTGGACTACGCGGGAGTTTATTCGGATTCTGCGTGGGTTGGAGAAGTTGAATATTGTTGGAGCGGATATTGTGGAGGTTTCGCCAGCTTATGATAATAAGGGGGAGACTACTGCTCTTGCAGCGGCGCAGGTTGCTTTTGAGATTATTACTAGCATTGTCAAGTCTGGTGTTGACGAGGAGCTTGGTGGATGGTATGGGTGGATGGAGCAGGTAGCTGAGAAGGAGGCCAAGGATGAACTTTGAATTAGTTTGGATAGATCTACGAGACGCATGCTGAATGAAGCGAAGGATGAATGACATTGTATAATTTGAATGATTTCATGATCCCGTTGTATAAACTGTGGTGATGTCATGACACAGTAGAAGCTCAGGTAAGCTCATTTAACCCCTGGAGGTATGATATCGGAGGCCTGGACCTCGGCAAATGACTTCATAGAACTAGTTAGATTGGAGTCCACTATCGACTTTCTAAGAGAGATAACGTTGCTCTTCAGTGAGACATAACTCGCAAGACTGCAAGAGATCAAACGCAGAAGGAACATGAACAGAGATGCTTGTATCAAGACCGCGTGCATAGAGAGTAAGTCGCGATAGAAGATCAGATTGGAATAAAGGGCGAAATCATAGGCAAAAAAAAAACGCAGGGAAGCCGAACCTGCAAGGGAACGGTACAGCAACTTCAAATCCATAGTCCGGTTGGTCGCAAAGCTGGAGTAAATAAATAGAACAAAACACAGGGGCATATGGGGGGATATGGGGAGAGTGACGAAACAGCCAAAACACGCCCTGACGTCCAACGCCGAGAGAGACGATCAAAGGAGGTGAAAGCGTCGGGTGCGGAGAAGGTGATAGGTGAGATTCGAGGAGGATAGCTGACGCGACAAAAGAGGAGAAGGTCAAGATTGCTGTCGCTGTAGTTCGTAAAGGAGAGGTATGAGGATCGGGGGAAAGTGGAAGGTGAGAATAGACAAGAACCAAAGGGTCCAGGCCAAGTTGAAGACGGCAGAGCGCAGCCAGGTGAAGCAAGAAAAGAAGCAGAGAAGGGACACAGCAAGTTAGAAAGACCAGAGCTCGAACCGGGATATGCGAACAGAGACAAAATAAGAGAAAAGGGGGGGAAAATCACAGAAGCCATTTTCAACTGGAAAACGTAGATATGGAACGCTTCAAGATAGCATCGCTAGCCATAATACAAGACCACACCCCTCCCCCCCCCTTTTTTTTTTGTCGCTGAATTTGGATATTCCAGAAAACCAGTCCAGCCAGAAATATTTGCCGCCCAATAGAACGTGAAAGAGTAGAAAAAGAGAAATAAACAGGTTCATTCCATCGTAGCTGCTTCGGGGCGCGCGTCAACCAGGCATCAACCCAAGTGCAACATATCCATCGCACTCAAGACCTGTTGCGATATCCTGAAGGATAAGTTCACAGCAAGCGGCAGCCCCTTGACTTCTTCTTGGGCGCAGGCTCGAGTGCCGCGACAATAGCCTAGAAAGTGGAACGGGTCAGTGGCGGTGTGGAGAGATCGGGCAGCAAAAATGAAAGATTCGGTGTACCTCATCAAAGACGTCCTTCAGCTTATACTGTGTCAGGGCAGAACACTCGACGTATTTGACAGCGCCAAGTTCCTTAGCCATCCGGTCACCGTCTTCCTTGCGGATAGGCGACATCTTCTGGCGGGCGAGCTTATCCCGCACTCCGGCATCGTCGCGCAAATCAGTCTGGGTGCCGACGATCAGGCAGGGAACACCGGGGCAGTGGTGGTGGACTTCTGGGAACCACTTTTCGCGGACGTTCTCGAATGAAGCAGGTGAGGTGACGGAGAAGCAGACCAAGAACACGTCAGTCTGCGGGTAGGAGAGCGGGCGCAGGCGATCATAATCCTCTTGACCGGCGGTATCAAATAGTCCAAGGGTGTAGGGCTCGTCACCGATCCTGTAGGAGAGCGATCGATTAGAAGTGTTTCTTTGAGCCTGGACTGACGTATAATATTTTTTTCTCCGGGGGTTCGGCGAAGGATGACTTACATCACGGTAACGGCGTAGTTGTCAAAGACGGTGGGGACATATTCCGAAGGGAACTTGTTCGTTGTGTATGAGATGAGTAGACAGGTCTTTCCTACTGCACCGTCCCCCACCACGACACACCTGGGTTGGGGTTAGCCATGAGATCTGAAGGAGGGGGGGGGGGGGGGTGGGTTGTTTCTCGGTTTCTCGGCAAGAAGGGGATGAAGGGGGATGGAATAGCGTACTTGATGGTAGCGACGACCATTTTGAATTATTTTGAAGTATTGATGTAAGAATGTTAACGAAGAAGAGTGTGGGAGACAAAAAGGGAGGAAGAAGCTGTGGTCTGGATTGAATGGGGCAACCCGCAGAGTGATGGAGTCTAGACGGCTAGTCTCGATACACGGTCTGTACAGCTCTCGCTTGATTAGCAGCCTATGTATTTATTAGAAGGTATTTTAAGGGATATTTGGATATTTTGATATAAAAGATAGTTTTATATTTCTACATTTCCCAAAGTTTGAATATTAATATGATATGTATCTCCTGTCAACGATGTCACTCATCAACTGCCAAGAGAACGGTAAGTATCTCATCTCCCTCGACTCCTACAAATACTATAAACGGCCAACCGCCGTCGGATAAGCGCTGTGATCCATAATTTTCTATTCTCTACACTCGAAGTTAAGGATCAAAGTCTTAAATCAAAGACAACATATTCAAATACTAATAACTATTCCAATGATAGTATAAGGCTCATAGAGCCCGGTCTTATAAAGGATCCAACAAAAGGAGAGGTTACCCCCCGGAGTATTTCCCCCCCCCTTTTCCCTTCGAGTCACTCGTTTCTTTCACCATTTGAAATCCCCGTGACACGAAAGAAAAAAAAAAAGCAAGTCGAGAAAAAAAATCCCCCAATTTCAATCTCGTTTCACCATCACGGGTTTCCGGTCTCCTCTCCGCCCTAAATCTCCACCTTTCAACTCGCCGTTTTACGTCGGTGTGATATCTATAGATACAATAAAAAAAATACAATCCATACCTCAGTATCTATTAGCTCATATACAGTTCAATTCAATCTACCATACTATTACTACTCCGTCCTCCGTAAGTGGCTTATTCCCATCACAGCTTGGCAACACGATCCAGATCCAGTCCTTCCACAACCATCGCCTTACTGGGTGGCCGAGGTCCTTGGCTCACACAACTGACTATGGCATCTAGCTGATGGCTGACAACTGACAGCTGACATGGCATCTATGTACTCCAGGGCTCCAGTGGGCATACTCGATACCCCCGAGGTCCCGTACAGTAACTATACTTTTACAGTAAGCATACTTTTACAGTAAGCACATGCACATACCAGGGGTCCCGGGCAAATTCAATTCATATCTAACCCCCGGTCGCGGTATCTGGTATGCATGCATATATGCAGGTACATGCACGGGTAATATACGTGGGTATACGTGGTGCTTATGGGGCTCGGGGGATATGGTACACGAGCCGAATAAGGGTCGGGGAGAGAACCTTAGAGCAGGATAGGGTAAAAGAGAAAAAGAAAAGAAAGGACAATTCAAATGCTCCCAGGTTTATGTAGGCTTTCGAGATTTGAAATAAAGTCAAAGTCAAATCCAAATCCAACCTCCCGTGGATAGCAGTGGATATAAGGCCGCGATGAAGTTTGGGCTGAACTAGGGAGATTCGATTCTGGTATAAGCCAATGCAAAGTACCTTGTCTAGTGTGCGCGCCAGGGGGGAATCAACTCTATTCCTGACCGTTGCAGAGAAATGAGACCCACTGGGCTGTAGCTGCAGGAGACCTGTCACAGGCCGAAGGTCTTAGAGCGGCAAGCCGGCCGGATCGGAATAGTCACTTGGTTTCAGTGGATGTTTGCTTTAGTGGACGGATTATGCTTGATCTACATGTATCCAAGTCCATTGAACTGTTACAGCCTTAGATACGTCTAACCCCGTGAATAAAGTAATAGTAACGCCAAATGCAAATGATGGACTGGATCGTCCAGTCCGAGGGAGCAGAGTATACCAAGGATGTGTTGCACCTTGCTCAAACAAACCAAAACGTCGCTTGCTGGTTTGTATCGAGATGCAAGAACCAAAGAAAAGTCACGCAAAAAGGTTCAGTTCGTAAGATCGTAATCGTCGTGTGAAACACACACAGGAATGTTGGGGTTTAGGTTCGTTTGGAGTGTCTGTCATCCGGGCTAGCCTCTGCCTCTGCCTCAACTGGGGCCGAGTCACCCCGGGAATTGGGACTACCGGAGCTCATCTAGAATTAAGTCAGAAGGAATCATCAGAAAGCACTGTTTGGCGACTTACCTTGTCAAGTTTGTAGTTGACCATGAGGAGACTCAATGGAATGAGGGGGAGGGTGGCGATGACAGCCAGCGTCAACAGCCGGTTCATGGTCTCTTGATACGCACGGTTGATAGCAATGCGAGTTGCAGATCCCATCGGGTACGACAGAGCGGTGGTCAGCTTGCCGAAGATATCAGCAGCTTGGTCCTTGGTTTCCTCGGGGAGGTAGCGGAGGAGCTTGTGTGGGATAGCCGAGGACCAAACGGCCCCTGAGATAGCGGCGCCGACAGCGCCACCCATCTCCATGGAAGTCAGGAACATCGCAGTGGCTGCTGCGACTTCCTGGTGGCTGGCGGATGCTTGGACGCCCAGTTGGACGGGGACGTTAATCAGACCGCCACCGATGCCAATTAGGACTTGTGTGCCGAGGATTTGGAAGTGCGAGGCTCCTTCTCTTCGGTACAGGAGCATCAGGGCTAGGCCGGTCATGTACACAACACATCCGATGGTAATGTAGATGCGGTATCGTCGAGTATACTTGATAAGAATTGAGACGCCGAATGCAGAAATGGTTGCGGCAAAAGAGAAGGTCTGGGTGATGCGTCCGGCAGTGGCAACGTCGTACCCTTGTACAACCTGCAGGTAGGAATAGAGATAAGGCTGAACAGAGAAGTAGAAGGCCACTAGGTAAGATTAGCGACGATGCCTCGAAGGTCGAGCGAATAATGGACTTACTGAAATACCAGAACGCCAATGCACAGCCGGCAAGAGCAGTCCTCTGCTTGAGAAGGTGTAGAGAAAGCAGGGGCTTGGGAGCCAATTTCCGTGAAGACTCCCAGAGCGGTAACAGACACAGGCAAACAAAACCAAGCGCGATCATGACCAAAATACTGACACTCTTCCACCCGTTCTTTGCGGTGGCGGCAAGAGTCAAAGGCACCAAAATTAATGTGACGGCAGCGGACAAAAGGGTTAGTCCGCCCACGTCCAAATCGTACCAGGTCCGACGCATGATGCTGACCAAGTTCACCCGTCTTCTGGTCCGCTTTTTGATCAAATTCAATCTCTGGGCCTTGCGTTGGTTGAAGAGCAGTGTGAGGGCGAGTGGCAAGAAGGATGCAGGTAATATAATAGCCCACATTCCATAACCCCATCGCCATGAGCTAGTGCGCAGCACCGCGCCCGCAATGGTCGGCCCGAGCCAGACTGTAACCAGGAACGGGAATTGGGGCAAAAGGGCGAGGAAGGCACGGTTCAGCAAGTCACTGCTGTCGGCGATAAAGACTTGTTGGAGGATCTGCAACCCCGTCGAGCCGGCGGAGTAGAAGATTTGGGCAGAGGCGTAGGTCTGGACGTTGGTAGAGCCGGCCATCTGGATGTATCCCAGCATGTATATAAGGATACTCAAACAGAATGCCTCGAAGCGACCGAATACGTCGGCGATCTTAGCCATGGGGGGTTTGATGACAGCTAGAGATCGATTAAAGATTAGCAGCCGCTCATTGCGTTGGAGTAGTCAAGTCTCACCATTGACCACATTTTGAATAACGAGGACGGTCGAGATCAATGAGTGTTGACTGAACGCACTCGTCGCATATGCAGACAACGACATCACAGTCTGACCTTCCAGTGACGTGCAGAATGCCATGAGGAATATACTGTGCGCCATGTTAGCAGGAGTTCAGCGAAAGCACGAGGCTGCAAGCCACACGAACCTGATGTAGGCTATCATTAAAGACTTAGCTGTCCAAGTCATATTGATGGCTTCAATCTTTTGGACTCCCTCCTGCATTTCATCCGGTGTAGACAGTCCACTAGACTGACCCTCGACCTCGTAGTCATCCTGCAATAGTTGATCTCTTTCTTCCTCCATTCTGGCGTCTTCGTGTTCGATAGTGCCGTAGGATGGCCCTAAGCGTGAATCGAGAAGTGGCATCTCGATGACCGATGCACCGTTACCACAAGATCGTATACGTTCAACAGAAGTGTTCTCTGGTGGACAGCATCCATGTAAGAATAACCAGCAAGAGAGTTCGAGTTGGGATTGGTAGAAATCATATACAAAAGTGGGCGATCTTAAAAGCGGCGATTAAGCGGAAAACAGATCATCAAAAAGAAAAGAGTTCATGCGACATCAGACGTAAGTAGCGGCGGGCGTATCACATAAAAAGGACGAAAGCCCGCTCTAACCAGCAAGTACTTTCGGCGCTCTTCAGCCAAGTAGCCCGAGCCAGTCAGGTCCACAGAGAAAAAGCAACGACAACACGAGATGTCAAGAGCGAATCGGAGACCGGATTTGGACAAGACAAGAAGAAAATAAATATGGGGCGCGATATGTAAAAAGTCGTGGAAGCGCGCTTGTCTGAGGGGTTCGACCCATGAAGGGCTATTGTATGTGAGAAATAGGATCCGGTAGGTAGCTATGGGGTAGACTGGATGGGTAGATCCGCCGTGCTTCGGAGGATGACGCCCAAATGTAAGGGGAAGCTGGACTCGAAGAGTTCGGGCCTGCAGGTCTTTTGGGAGTTTTGCGCAAAATGACACCAAGCCCGATCGTCGGTCGCACTTATGCACGTTGATGGGGTCTGTGGCAGAGACGTGAGGTGAGAGGCTGAGGTCGGATCTCAGCTCATCTCTAGCATTCTGGGATGCACCAATACAGTTTCAAACAGTGTCACAGTTGTTCGAGTCATTAGGGATGTTGAAATCTCCAGGTATTTTCCAGTGTATTTTTTCCCTTTATGGGAAGATATGTTAAAGAGGAAAATCAGGGGGAAAAAAAAGGTGGAGTACCACGAGGGAATCATTTAATATTACAATTGGAGGGGTACCCGCGGGATACCTTTGTTCACTTAGTGGTATAAGCTGAGTGTTTGGTACTGCCAAGTCACTTTTTTTCTGGTTCATTTCATCAGATAAGATGTAAGTTTGATTTCTATATTTATTCTTTTGTATTCATTTTTAAAGAAGTTCTTGCCATTTCATCAAGGGCACTGCATACGAAATGTCCCCACTATCTGGCAGCAACATGCATTGCTACCAAATTAACTCCGATCTAGGAAAGCATCAGGTCACTATCGGAATGACGGTGCCGGTCACTTGATCTAGGGCTATATCATTTTCCCTTTTACATCTATGGAACAATATTTAATCATAGTAACTCCGTAGTTGGAAGTTGAGGGAAGAAAATGCAAGGAGTCTCTAATTTACTTTTCTCCACTTGTGTCATATCAACACGCGACTGGTGTTACCTCGGCATCGCTTGTGCAGCATATACCGTACTATAGTAGGATCAGATAACTCCGATAGGGAATGTAGTCTGATGCTCTCTAACGGGGTAATTCACAAAGGATAACATCTCATCCGAACAAAAACAGGACCCAGAGTCTATTATCCATATACCTATACTTTGTAGCTAGAGGCCCAGGAATACATGGCTGATCATTCATAAGTTCGAACAATAAATCCGGGATCAATTTTATTGACTGGGATCTATCCGCATATCGGCTGATCTGCACCATGTTGGTCATCTTTGGCACACACATAGTGGAGCCATGGTATGTTCGCAGCAAATCGGTATCTTTATTTTCTTCCTAGACAGATCATGAATATTCTGTGCTCTATTACAAAATATGATCAAAAGTACTCTTGCTTTACTTTATTGCTTCAACTATCCTATTCGTCATATTTATATCATGAGTGTTCGCAGTGGCCATCGCCATCTACTTATTGGGGCATCAAACTAAGAACATCCCGCTGATCTATTCCTGGTCTATAATCAAAGCACCAAAATGGACAGGCAACTCCTCGCCCCCACCCTCACTTGATGGCCGGGCAGCATAGAGACCAACCCACAAGTCCTTCACATTCTCCTCCTCAAAGACCCAAGTAACCTCCCGGATAGGGGACTTCTGCAGACCCTCAACAAGATAGATCCACAAACTGTTGTCCTTCTCCTTGACCAGTTCGATAGTTGCTGCGCCACCACCTGAAGGCACAGGAAGCAAGCTCCAGTCCGCCCAGTTGTCTTTGGCGACGACGCTGAGGTGGGGTCTGCCGTGGGTGAGCTCAATGCCGCTCTTCACCCACTTCTGCCCACCATCGGCGGTATTCAGGACGAGAATCACGCCGCCCTGGTCATAGTTCTTCTCCCAAAGGCCATTGAAGGCGACACGGATCCGCTTGAATGACTTCAGCGGGATAGACTTGTACAAGATCGGAGCCGAGAAGCGAAAGGTGGAGGGTGGCTTGGCCCATATATCTGTGGAAGCTGGTGCATTGATGACAAACTCTGCTGGAGGAGTGCCTGTGGCATCACTTGGTACTTTGGCATCTGAGTTGGCGAATTTAAATTGTGATTGCGACATGGTGGGCTGTGGAATGCGGGGAAACAGTATAATGTCAGATTAATGTCAGTCACCACGCCGCAAATATTTGGACAAGTGGGTAGATTTGAAGTGGGAGGTCGAGGATTTCAAAGTAAGTGAGCCCAGAGAGTAAGCGGAAAGATAAATGATTTCATCTGGGCGAACAGAACAGGCAGTGCCCCGACTTCAGCTACGTCACTACATACCGAAACTTCCATCAGAAAATCATGTTACACATTTGTTTTTACTAGAGTCACCTAAATGATGAAATGAGTAGAGAGATTATCAACTGAGCTATTACTTTCAATGTTTTATTTCCCTATTCAATCATATTCATTGAAGCGTATAGACATTTGAGCTCTATGTTGTACATCATGAACTTGCCCGTTGTCATCACGTGATTGGGTTGATGATGTAAGTTATCCATGGGGCCCCGGGCACCGGATCAAACAAGTTGCTTTTTGACTATCATAGATAATGGCTGCTGTGTGCCACATTATTGTATCGATTTGCAATTGAAGATAGTCCCAAGGGTTTATACCCGTTTGGAGACACGAACCACCATGACTGCACGATTACTTCATCCCGATGAATGGGAGCTTGCCTCACGGTCCTCAGTTGACTCGCAGGGGACGTTCAACCTCGACGAGGATGATTTTGAAGCACAAGTCCCTTCTTCATCCAAATTTGGCAAACGCCAGGGCGGCTGGCTCTCCCGAATCATCTCCTCGGCATCAGCAGGTTATCGCCGCCTGAACAACCCTTATAGACCGGCCCTCGCAGGCACACCACGACCGAGTTGCTCTCGACGTTTCTGTATTCGTCGCTGTTGCTACCTCCCCGTCGTCGCCGGAATAGTTTTCACCCTCGCGCTTTTCACCTCGATGCTCTTCCCATCATATACCCATCTCCCCCCACATTACTCTACACTTCGCAAATCACTCCTCGAGAGCTCATATCCCGGACGAGGCAATCCCCGGCAGGAAAAGGTCTTTATTGCAGCAAGTCTGTATGATAGTGGCGGTGAGCTTGCTCAGGGCCAATGGGGAACACAACTGCTAGAGTTGATTGATCTGCTTGGACCTGACAATGTGTTCCTGAGTATCTACGAGAATGACAGTGGCGAGGAGGGAGAGCGCGCATTGCGTGCGTTGGAGGAACAAGTGAAGTGCCAGAAATCCATTGTGTCTGAAAAGCACCTGGACCCGAAGACTATACCCACTGTGACAATTCCCGGTGGATCAAAACGAATCAAGCGCATCGAATATCTGGCCCAGGTTCGGAACCGAGCACTACAGCCATTGACCGACCACCCGGAGATGAAATTTGATAAGCTACTCTATCTGAACGACATCCTCTTCCACCCCGCCGAGGTTCCTCAGCTCTTATTCTCAACAAATGCCAACGAAGACGGTGTTGCCCAATACCGTGCAGCCTGTGCCGTAGACTTCGACAACCCTATCAAATTCTACGATACATATGCCACCCGCGATCTTGAAGGTTACAGTATGGGTCTCCCCTTCTACCCATGGTTCACGTCATCCGGCAAAGGTGAGAGCCGAAGTGATGTGCTGGCCGGCAAAGACGCAGTGCGAGTGCGCAGCTGCTGGGGCGGAATGGTGGCATTTGATGCCAAATACTTCCAAACCGGTTCGCCACCTACAACCCCCAACCCAGCACGCTTCCGCTCCGGGAAAGATCTCTTCTGGGAGGCGTCTGAATGCTGCCTCATCCACGCGGACATCCAAGACCCGCCAACCAACGTCGATGATATCACCGATACTGGTATCTACATGAACCCATTTGTGCGAACCGCCTATGACCACCGCACCCTCTCTTGGCTGGGAGTCACCCGCCGCTTCGAGGGACTGTACTCGTTCCTCCACAACCTAGGAAATCACCTTGTCGGTCTGCCTTGGGACAATCCCCGCCGCGCTGAAATCCCCGGTCAAACTGTGCAGGAGACTGTGTGGGTTCCGGATGCCACGCAGGAGGGTGGTTCTTTTAAAGTCGTTGATCGGGTTGCGGGCAATGATGGCTTCTGTGGTCGTCGTGGCCTTCAGGTCATCGTTGAAGACCGTAAGCCTGGGCAGAAAGGCTTCGAGAGTATTCCTATTCCGTCGTAGAAGCTTTAATGTTCTACAATCAGATACCCATTCTACTCATTCTTGTTATATATATTTGCTCATCTTTTGGTGTCTTCGGTGTATTGATAGTTCTGTTGGAGAGATCGTTAGGAACATCAAATAAATGAATAATATACCAATGTTTTTAATGTATACACCTCTTGAGGACCTGTGGATTTGATGAGAATTACCACTTTTGAGGTCAGAAATGGCTGCCCACTACGCTGGACCACCACTATTTGCACCCACCCAGTTGCATATAGTCCTTCTCCAGCCCTGTATAGGTAGCCATCTACTGTTACGGCTATAACCTCCCGGAAACAAAAGCATGCGATGTCTACGGAGCACTGCTGCAAACTCTCCAAGTAAGGCCTGTTCCGCGGGTAGCTACAAGGGCGAAATTATCCCTTTCCCCCGCATTTCCTACAAGATCCAAGGTATAAATAGTATGCCTAATAATTAGGTATACTAGCATAGTATCTAGGAGCTCGAAATACCTGTGGAACGTATCATGGCCATCATCTCAGAAGCGTTGATCTCAGTCTGGTCACATTTACCAGTCATCCTTGTCACTCTTGCTTTATTTCACCTCACTCGCAATTATCTCACCCCAGGAACAAGGTCAATTCCCGAACCATTATTGGCTAATATAACGAACCTTTGGAGGTTCATCGATGTTGCCAATGGCCGCACAGAAGTGACGCTAAAGCACGGGGATTATGTTCGACTAGGACCCAACGTGGTCAGTGTACGGAACTTGGATGCCTTGAAAACCATATATGGCATTAACAAAGGATATCAAAAGGTGAATTCCAACTATAACAACCGGTTGACCTTTCCGCTAACATCCGCAAGACAAATTTCTATTGTGTTCAGCAGTACACTATTCACTACAGCCGATGAAGCTTTCCATGCTGCTATTAAAAGACCTATCTCATCAGCTTACTCAATGAGTACTCTGACCGAATTCGAGGTCTCACAACTCCTCTAGGTAGTATAGCTTGATGAATAAGATATCTAAAACACAAATAGGTTGATAACAGCACAAGCTGTCTCTAGAAGAGCAAGAAAATGCACTGTTTGTCGGGAGATCTCTTTGTTAGGCATGCTGAGAACAATGTGAGTCTTTCTAGAGACCTGTTATAACTGTAAATGTCGAGACGTATAATCTGGGCCTCATGGGAATCACCCTGGGCCCTTCTATCTTTGGACTTGGTCTTCTTTTTAGCATTGTAGTAGACACCATGAGGAATGTCTACTGAGACAGAGTGTCTCAACGGACATCTAAAAAGGATCACAGTCGCAAAAGTTTTCTCACGAGGAAAGAGCCACCTGATCAACGCATGCCTTCCCAACTCGAACCCTTCTACGCCCGTCTATCTAGCAAATCATATTACTTTCCTCTTTCTCCCTCATCCTTCTTCTTCTTCTCCTCCATCTTCGTACTGTCTCATTTCATCATGGAGAAGCCTTTTGTTATTGGACCTAACGGTCTTGCCCCGATTTCTATCAAGCAACAGGCCAATTTTCGCATTACCACGAAGATAATCTACGACGTCATCTCCAGTTGCAAGATGATCAGCTTGAAGGAGAGCATTCATGCTCCGCTCGCTGTACGTAAAAAAGCCCGTGCAAACCGCCTCGGCGTGGAGACGGTGTCAGCTCAGCTGACTACTCGTCGTTCCGCTCAGCCTGGTGTCTCGGATGGCTTGCCTAGTCTTTATGATACCTCAAAGGGTCTTCAAAAGGCTATGCCGCTCGGAAAGGTATGTCGTATCCTTTCCTCCATCCATACCTTTACCTTTCCCATTGCATGTTCATGTTCTTTCTTTGACTCACTTCCGTTCTCTGTTCTTGTTTTGTTCATAGGTCCCTCCGATTTCTATCACTCTCTAGGATAAGGCTCATCTCTTTTCGTTACTTCTGTCTCACACTGATCTTTCATAGGAGAACAAGACTGCTACTGCTCCTGCCCCCACTGCTGCGCAGAAGAACCATGGAATTGATCCACGTGCCAAGCCATTTGTTCCTGTTGCTACCGAGTCTGCTGAACCCAAGGGCGAATTCGCTCATGTGCCTCTGAAGAGTGCACCCCGCAAGGCCACCACTGGACCCAAGGAAGACGCTGGAATCCATCGTGACACCGTCGATGATGTTTCTACCAAGGACCTCGCCGCTAAGAGCAAAAAGGCTGTTGGTACTTTTACCAAAGCTGGAGCCGGAAGCACTGATCCAGGCTACGAGTCCACCGCTGGTTCCAAGGCATCTCAGAAGGCCGAGTCTGTCGGGGATGAGGAGTCCACTGCCTCGTCCAAGAAGTTCAGGGGCCTGACTGACCCCGCCGATTTTATGAAGCAAGTCCGGCTGCTTCACATGCAGAAGGTGATGGCACCCAAGGTCGTTCCTACTGGACCGCCCCGTCGCATTGTCTTTGGAAATCTTCCCGAGTGGACTAATATTTCTGGAATTCTGCACCTTGTCTATGGCGGTGCTATTGAGCGCGCGTGGAGTGAGAATGGTGAAGTCATCGTGCAGTTTATTGGGCAAGGCGACTGCATCAAATATTATGAGAACCACTCTGATGGAATTAAGGTGAGCGATGGTGATGGCGAACTCACTATTTCGGTTACTATGCCTGAGGAGGGTTTGCAGGACAACGCTGAGCTTTCGAAGCGCGTCGAAGAGGGTGCGTCACGTGTTGTTTGTCTCTCTGGTCTACCCACTGGCTTCAAGACTAGCGACAACGAAGATATCCTGGGTATTACCTCCGATCCTACCTGGAGTAGCAAGTGCTTCGATCACATTCTGATCAAGCAGGCTGAGGTAAGTTTGCACGCCGGTGATTCTAGGTTTTGGGTTCCTACTAACATGTGTTTCCCAGTCTGGTGTTGATGTCTACATCTTCTTCTATGATCTCCATGGAGGTTGGGATTTCATGCAGAGCATCAAAGAGGGAGCGTACGACTGCATTGCCAGCTTCGAACCTGACCCGTAGGTTCCCAGTTCCCAGTTTGCCCAGATAGTTTCTTTACTGACTATTTATTCCAGATGCGCTCGTGCTGAGGGATTCCACTTTGTTGATGAGCCCAACCAAATGCTGTCTAACATTATCGTGGAGTAGATGGGTATGAGCTGAATATCCATCGACGGCCACAACCGCGTCGAGGGCCATCATGGCTATCGATTTGATGGCAGTGAAGAGGATCAGCCAAAAAGATGCTCCTCTGGATTAAGATCTTTTCTATCTGTTTTCGACGGGTTTTTCAAATAGTGAGTTTTCCTCTTGTTAGGACATGATTCTATCTACCATAGCCCAATCAAAGAAACACAAGTCGACATTCAATTGAGAACCTTGGCATGGAACACAGAAGCCACCGCAGATTGTAGAAGCCCGCATGCACGGTATATAGCAGCTGCTACAGTCGTAGGAGAAATCCAACATGGACATGCAGGTCTACCATGACAATGCCCGACATTGCACAACGTAGATTCCCAACACGCTCATCCTCGCACAACCTCAATGCTCGACAAACAAAATCCCCGACACCATAATTTAAAAGAAGTGACACGATACGCCAATGGATCACATAGTCCGTAGTCCGTATTCCGTACATCGCTAAGAATGAGTCCTGTCTAATTGGCGAATTTAGATTAAATTGGTCATGAACTATATCGGCATTTACAGTGCCCCTCTTGCCACTTGCGTCTTAGTGCTGATGAGATTCGACAGCGCGGAAGAGGGAGAGCAGTCAATTGGAGCCTTTATTGTGGAGTTCTAACTTTAGTGCGAACTATTGTGGATAGTCAACTAGCTTTTAGATAGTATACAATTCGGAAACATGCAAGTTGCCCCATGTGTAATACTCTGCAGAGTTGCCTTGTCGAGATTGGTTCCTGTATCACTGCAGGCTGTGTCACTTCTATCAACTGGACACTTCATATTGCCTATATTGTATAGTGTAAACTTGGGAAATATTCAATTCATTCCCTTGCAACATATTCCTAAATTATATTTACGGACCCCGGAAAAGCACGAGACACTATCATCAACATCCTATACTCTAAACATCCAAGCCTAGTCAATTTGCAGATTCTTCTAACCTATTTTGCATTTTAGATACATTTACTAAACACATTTGACTTATCAGCCCCTTTATTACACCTAGCCCCACCCAAAATAACCGAGAATACAATGCTCGAAAAACAATGAGGCTGAGACAACGGATCGGGATTTAAAGGAAACCCCCCCCCCCCCTTTATGGCGGGTCAGGTCCCAAACCCGAGCTAGGAATTGCATTGACGTTTTATTTTCGATCTTTGCACTGTTAATAGATAAGATTAAAAAAGGAAACAAAAGCAAGTAAAGCGGGACATGTCGGTTACGTATTGCCTAGACTCATCACAGTCAACTTTAGTACTTCGCGGATATACATGATTGTATTCCCATTAGACGCGTTTATCTACTAAATGGCTAGATATGAAAAATACAGCGAATTATCCGATTGAACCGAGCAATTGGCCCCCAATCTATATGGTATAGCACGGCACATAAGTACGGAGTACCATGTGCCAACAATGCAATCCTTCAGACTAGGCCCCTAACATCCCCATCGGCCCAGTCTTGCACGTATGCACACTTTGATCCAAAGACCCAAGATCTTCATACTTAATAGTACAGACACGGAGTACACTCTTGGCACGAAGGATTGCATGGGACCCCACGATCGACGGATCTGAGGTACCGGGCTGTGGATAAGTTCTTTTCTTAGCACGGTCTCTGGTCGGTTGTATTAACCGGCTGTACGGAGGACTAAAACGTGAATAATTAATTAATTTTTTTCAATCACGCAATAGCTATTATTGCTGCACATACATTTGAAAAACAAAAAACATTCCCAACGGGTCAAATCCAAGGGTTTCGGGTATCCTTCCTAGGCTGAAAGGTAAACCAGATGCGGACCATGTCGAGTATCGATTAAGGTGAGGAAGGGCCATGTGCATTGCTCAGGATTTGGAAGGATTATTTGCTTGGTATGCGTGAATGGGAAGGACAAAAGCAAGGGGATTTGTTTGAGGATGTTCAACGATCATGCAAATAGGAAAATTCAGCCCTGGAAAGATTTATGTGTGATGCGTCAGACCGGTAAAAGCTTGGAAAAGAAAGAAATGGGTTTGAAATTTAAATTCAACCTCAACTCTATAGTGATATCTAGATCTAATCCGAGTGATATTGACTCTCACAAGTATGGATTGCTCCATACAACATATTTGTAGAATATTATATAACCCAGAAACAGCCCGTGGATCTTGGGGAATGTAGTGTGAAGGCGAAAAAGAAAAACGACAGGAAGCCGAGTGGAAATAAATGAGAGAAGAAAGACAACAGACCTCCCACGCTGAACAAGAGGTATCTTAAAGACGAAGACCGACCCACGCAAAAAAACCAAAAAAAAAAAAACAAAACAAAGACAAATTGACCTCCCAGAACGTAGCCAGAACAAAGAATATTCAAATCCGTCGCAACGCAGGATCCCCTTCCTTCCTCATCCAAGGATACCAAACATTAGTATATTCCCGAACCCCAAACTTGGGCGCGGACCCATGATCCCCCGCCAACGCAGCAGTAGCACCCTCCCTCAAGAATTCCCCATCCCGCATCCGCCTCTGCTCACGGAGGGTAGGACACTTCTTCTCCTTGATGAAGCGGTAAAATTTGCACTGAATGCCCTGGAACCCACGTCTCTGACGGTCCGGGAACTGTCGATTGAAAGCCTCACGGACCTCCTTCCACTCCTGACACAAGTCAACACGGTGGTACCAGATGAAGTACATTTCCTCTTCCTCGTACTTTGGCCGAGGAGGCCGACGGCGGTCGCCGTTAGTCGAGGAAGAGCTTGAGACGCTAGAGAAGCGCTCACGGGATTGGTATGGGTCTGGCGAGGAGGGTGCCGAGAGCGAGCTTTGATTTGTGCTTCCGCTGGCGCGGTTGGCTGTGGCTGAGGGCCGGTATGTGAAGAACATTTGGTGGGATTGGGGTGGGTTTACGCTGTGGTGACTGGCGTTTGTGCTGCTGCTCTGGGTTGTTGCTGTGGTAGTGTTGGATAGTGCGCCTGGGCTGGTGTCGTGGTAGTTTCGGTTGTACCAGTAGTTTGGGCTTGGGGGGAAGCTTGGTGAGGGCTGATGGTAGCTGTGACGATGGGATGGGATTGTAGCGTGTTGGGTGCGTGGAGAGTCGTAGGAATCTCCATCACCTGGGTTGAGTAAAGCGTCGATTTTCATTTTGCTTTGTCGTTCTGATGGCAATGCGTATTCTGCTTGGGTTGCCATTTTGGATGTTCAAGATTATATAGAGACCGAGCTTCCAAGTTTTTGATAGTGGGGATATAGAGTTATATATCAAAGAGCCAAGTACAGAAAGGGAAGTATAAGTGGGCGGGCAAAGTTTATAGATCTCGGAACTCTAGAAAAAGAAAAGAAGCCTGGAGCACGCGGTCTTAAATGAAAAGCAAAATAGTCGCTGTTGGGTGTTCCTTTGGCCCCCCTGTATAGCTGTGTATCGCGGATACCAGGCTCCATATGCTAGCAGGGGTCTTTTTTTTTTTTTTCTTTTTCTTTTTTTTTTTTTCTTTTCTAGAGGATCGGTTCCACCCCCAGATAATTAAAAAAAAAAAAAAAAGAAAAAAGAATTTAAACCGGTGAACCGGACAGACTTCTCCGTTCACCTATATACTTTTAGTACTATTTTCGAATGTTGCCACTTAATTTGATATTGAAGATGTGGCAATCTTCGGTCTACTCCGATTTCTTTGACTTGACTAGAAAATTTTGTGTCTATACTAGTAGCTTCATCAACCTGTACTGCAAGTTACGAAACGGGGGCCGGTAATCAAAATTACCTTAGCGCCAAGGCGAAATTCAAGAATGACAAATATTAGAATATCAAGTACCTAAGTACCCGACATTAGAACGATTGCTACTTTGTATATCTCTCCATGAGTGCTTAGGTGATAGGCTCGAGATCAGGAACATATATTAGTTAATATATTAAACAAAAAATCAGGAGATGAAGAGATGAGATGAAATCGCGTGCATTCTCTGTTTTAGCGTCAGTGTCTCATTTGCACTGTCGAACGCTACCGTACCCATTCATGTGAGAAGTGGATATGTAATTGATACAGTCAGATGTCGACGGGTTTTTTTCCTTACTCTTTTCTTTTTTTTTTTCGAGGTCATGGAAGGGAAAAAAAAGACTGCAGAATTTAAGAGGAAAAAAAAACCCAACACAAACGCGCCGCGTCTATTGGTAGACGCAAAAGTCATCTGTTGCGACATACGCCATGGCCCTGGGATGTCGGGGCGAATGAGCGTGAAGAGCTAATGCAAGCTCAATTCGTCACTGCCAACACATTCAAGGCCAGCATGAGGTAAGAGACTGCTCTATAATGACATTGTATACAGATTCTGTAACAAACGGAATGTAGTCTACACCGAGATATAACCATGGTAGGGCCTTTAAATTCTAAACACCCGACGCGGGGGGAAATCCAATAGTAGCGTTAACTCGGCAGCAGCCGATAGAGGTTTCCGCAGTCAACTTGCATAAATCTGTGACGATGCATCTCTCTCCACTTACGGCCTTTAAATATTACTCGCGTGATAAATTTCCTATGCGCCATTTTTCCCTCGATCTGCGCCTTGACCAGGTCGATCGTCAGTCTGCAGCCGCCAACGGTTTCCTTGGATTTTCTTCACGATTTTACGTTTCAGAGGGGGGGGGATATATACAATATAGGCAGGTATAGGCAGGTCTATGTGGGTACAGGTATCATTGTATCAGGGTATCGGTATATAAATCTGTATCTAATCTCCTAAAGACATCCACGCAATCTCCTCAAATTGTGACAGAAGAAAAAAAAAGAGCGACCCAAAAAAAAGAGCAGAAACGTTGTGATATCTTTGCGGCGCAGTCAACTTGCGCAAGCGTAAAATCCGTCAATTAGGGCGCCATCCGTTCTGTATGGCCCGTTACTTCCGAGACCACTTGGCAAGCCTCTCCTCACAATCCTAGTCCCTGAAGCCCCCGATTCCGTGCAGATCGGATCAACATGGCTCCCCCCGGGGGCTAAAACCAGCCTTTCCCCCTCCCCACTTTGTTTTCTTTGTCTATCCATGTCCAATCACAATACTTTTGGCTTTCGTCAGTCGCGTAGCCGCAGACGGTTTCAGTCACGTGGTATGATTTAATATGTTACAGCGGTTCCCATCTATTTTTCTTAGACACAGTATGAAGTACACTAACGTATATCCATAAGATATGCGCGCTTCGGGACCTAAATGATAACTCCTTCAATAGACAATATTGTCGTGCTCATCTGCCGTGCTCATCCATGGTAAAGAATATGGTAATTTTCCAAGTTAATTATTGTCACATTGCGCGAGTCATGATGTGCATATTAGCATGCCCCCTTCTCTAACGGCCAACCAACTATAGCGCACCAAAAAAAAAAAAAAGAAGATTATCGTTTTAATTTATTCAAATTCAGAACGTGGGCAGATTGGTCCAAAATTCATGTGTATCTAACCAATCATCTTCTTTTATCGCTTAACGTCTGATAATTTCCTATTTCTTTTTCCGGTCTGAGCCGCGTAGATCGGTGAGAGGTGTCGAAACTCCTTTTTTCAGGTATTTTGTTTTTTTTCTTTGTTTGTATCTCAATTATGAGAATCTAAGTAGAATATGCAGGGTTGAATTCCAAATCTTAGATCCTTGATTGTTCTCCAGGCTCTGCAGCTGTCCCCAATTCAGCAACCAAGAACGCTATGGCCTGTTGCTAGACGTTAGCGATAGCCGCCGACAGCCCCACGGCTGCAGCACGCAATTAATTGGGTAATATCGGTCTGTTATCCTACTTGTGCATTGCGGAGTACAGAGTAGACAGCATTGTACTTTGGACTTTCGGACCTCGATCTAGAATCCATTTACTCCGTAGATCTGGACCCTTCTTCTCTCGGCTTGAAATCTCCTCTCCCGCATTTGAAACGGGACAGATCCGTCGACAGGGGGGAGGGGGGAATGACTCGTTTGGTGTGCAATTTTTCGGAAATTTGCACCGTGGATGCTACATCGCAGGGAGATCAGGATCCAACTTGTCTTGGATGGATCCCGGAGACGCGCAGTCACTGCGCAACACTCGGGGAACGCACAGGGCTAGAGCGGGCACAACCGTTGCCTAACGGAGAGACACTCCCCCACAACGGGACAAAAAGTTTTGTATATCCATACTCCGTACGGAGCGTGCGGAGTACAAGGTAATCTCTATTGACGCATAATACCGATATATTTGACTGGGCCTACTCCCTTCAAGGATCATCCAAATGATTACAAATATCCCTTTTCGAACCCTGTAGGCTCGGGATTCCCTCATCTTTCCATGGATCAGGATTTGAAGCTCGGATAGTTTCAAAATCTTGGATCGTAGTAGATCCCCCGAACTACACCGAACTCCCTGGCATCATACGCTTACAAGGAGCTGGCACCTCATAACTGCAATAGGTGCTTGCATTGGATCAGTGGGAGGGGGCCCCGTTGTAAACCGGTTATATTGTTCGTAGCTACGACATATACACAGGACCAGCTAGTTAGCTAGCTAGCTAGCTCAAAAACAAAATGGCTGGGCACGAGCACCTGACGGTAACCTCCTGCAGGCAAGACCGACCATCCCGAGCACCCCGGTAATCTCGCAGAGTGTTGGCTTTTGTTGGCTGTTGGTTGTCCGGGCCCGCTGAAGGCGTAAACCCCTGGGCGCCAGTTTTGCGACATCAGATCATGGGTCTGGGTAATCTCCAAGCATCATTTGGCTATTGAGACAAAATTCATTAGTCAGGGTAAAACTACCATTAATAATCAAATAACTATTCCGCAACTCCTCTCGGCCTTTCGCTTCGGATCCGAGTCCCCTATCTAGCTATAGGCCCAGAGCAGCCTTCTGGCTTTTGCTCTCGGACTTCTCGGCGTATATTTCAGCCGCAAGGTGACAAGCGTGCAGGGTTTCTTGCACTAGACTCGCCTCCATTGGCAGTAGATGTCCGATATGTTCTTTTACTACTTGTAGACAAGTGGTAGTGCCGCGTTATGTTCCCAATTCGGTACACGAAGTACTAGACTACGTGATGCGCAATATTAGTGTAGGACTTAAATCCGAATATCTCCGCTTCTTGGACCCCACGCCATCATTCGCACTAAAACGATAAACGGGGGCCGACCCAATCCTGCACGGTTCGATCCAGCGCAACTCATCCGCAATAAAATTAAACATTATCATCTTTCTGTGCTTCATGGCTCGGGTATAGGTACACCTTGGCCTTCGGGTATTCAATATCATCATAATATCATTCAGTATATACCCCCCTGTATATAGTACTATTGAACCAGCGAATCAAAAATGGGGAGAAAGACCCGCCAAGCGAGCTCAATATACAGTATCTACTAGTGCGTCCAGCTTCTTTTCCCATATTCAGTCTAGGGCAAGGTAGACACACGGCCACCTTTGTCTGAAGGAGATCTAAGTTTTTTTTCCGGCAGTCACCAGGATCCGTAAGTAGAAAGAAAGAGAGAAAAGTACCAGTTAGGTTGTAACACCCGAGCACAAAGAGAGAATATGAAGTTTTTTTTTTTTCAATTTCCAAGAAAATTTACTAGATCAAAAGTACTCAAAGAAAAGTAGACTCCACCACGCTTCTGGAATCGATCGACGCGCAAGTCACAAAGAAATGATAAGCGAAGCAGCGAATGAGGATCCTCGGCCGAAAATACAAGGCTAACTCTCTATTATATAAACCTGTCTTGCATATCACTGTATTTTAAATTTTCATTACGTTAATTACTGCTGACTGGCCACAAATAGCAACTATGCTAATACACATCCGGCTACAGTAATATCATTCGGCTTGTATAATTGTCCAGCCACGTGGATAATACAAAATTGTCGAAGCTCACCAATCCCATGGGGTATCCACAAGAAACCTTTTATTGAATCCTAGAGATGGAAATAATATCACGCAAAGTCATTGCATGATGTCTTGCCCGCTATTCGAAAAGACTATAATCTGTAGTCCACTTTTGGATCCCTTTTTTTTTTGCCATTGCCGATCTTCTTCACAACTTGGGTCAGGCTAAGTGGGTATAGCTTCAGATTTTGTATCGAGAATTCGTTTCTCTCATGCTTTTCACTTTATACGGGTTAGTGGCTACTCAGATATAGCACAATGTATGTTTGTACTCCGTAATTCTAGGCTCCTGTCATAGCTAGCCACTATTACCAGCCCCCAAGCCAAAAAGAAAACTCGACCCCAGCTGTGGAGAGAGGTACTTATAAGCACTAGTGACACGTGGAAGTTAGTGACGAACTGACAGAAGCTGTGCTTATTTCTCACTTCTGATGATCTATTCCTTCTTTTCGTCTGACGCTGTCATTAGCTTGATCCTAATTGTTGTTCTAGAACCGGGGTGGTTGTGTCGGGCTTTGCTTATTTTAAGCCTATCAGGTTTAGGCGATGGATCCGGGGATATATATCCATGAACGTAGTAGATTATTACACGGCATATAGTATATTGTACGGAGTACGATGTACACTGATACTCAATGTTTATTTGTTCTATTTTTCTCTGATCGGCAGACAACTCTTCAGCTCGGGAAACACGGTCAACCATGGTCTGTGCAGTACGGTCGTATGGAGCATACATATATTGTACAGACTTTAGACCTTAAATCGGCCCACTAACTGCCGGATAAAACAGCTGTCTCGACTTGTGATTGGACAGGGCGTATATGCAACATTCAGCCGGTTCTATGTGGAGAATAACGGCATTGTAGATCCGGATTGGATACTTCTGACCTATCGTCTCTTTTTCTCTGCGGGACACCCCCGGTATGATTTACGGGCTCATAGCCTGGTAGAGTTACTACGTAGATCTGGAAAAGAAGGAGAGAGTTGATTTCTATGGAAGCAAACCTCCCGAACTATCTAGTTATCTAGTTAGCGAGGTGTGATGCCTAAGGCATAAAGACAGCAACCACCACAACATGCATTGCAAAGAGCTAGTCAGCGTGGCTGTGTGAATACATAAGATCCTGCAGAATATTGAATTTTCCCATTGTGGATCAGCCCTGGCGGCCTGGTCTGGCACGGGAACTGTTACACGGCGGCCGATCGAAGGCTATGCAGTGGAACGAGGATATGTCGCATACCTACGATGTACTATAGCCAATGATCAACCGGAAAAGGGATTTTCACTGCAAGGCTAGGAATGGTTGGATTGGATGGGATGTGGGCTATGGACGAAGGGAGTGACTAGGACATGTGTGTGGCCGTTGCGTATGGGGAGATGTGACATGGAGGATCCTTCGAGGGAATAGAAAAAGCGAAAAAATGAAAAAAAAAATTTAAATTTGAAATGAAATGAAAAAGTCAAGTGAAAAGGTCCAAGAACCAACAGTTAGAATCATCTCTCATTCGTCAGAACGAAAAAGACTACATCCTTGACTCATGATCGTGAGCGACCATGGGGATCATAAGTTAACTTCACGCGCCTTAACGTCCAGACGTTGTACACGTCTTCAATCATCCCTAAAGTAGTAAACAGTCAAATGCGCAACGTCCTCTATAACTATCGGTGAGTACAGCGATCAGGTCAATGCCCACACGTGCGTATTACACCCGAGCCACGCCAATCAGCCCCAAGCACGGACGACATGGCGAAGCACTAATGCTGCCACCATCACACCGAAGCCAGAGACCTGGGTCATTAGCCCCGGGATCAGGCCTTCTGGCGTGAGCTATTTTTGCACTTTGATGTTTCAGCTGATAGACTGGGTTCAAGAGCCTGTTGGATAGTGGACGGTGGATTTTGCATGTTGGATATTGGATGTCTTGATGTGTCGCTTCGGGATTTGCTGCTTGTGGATGGTGAGTGGTTCGAAAGGAGGGGGTGGGGTCTATGATGTTATGTAGTATTCGTCCCAGCTTGAGGTTGAGGTCGTATTGCGTTGATTCTTTTGGCAGGATGTCCGATACTGACTGTATCTAGCTTAGTAGGTCGTTAGATAGTCGATGGCCTTTCAAGGTTTCTGGCTCGTGAATTTCTCCGAATTCTGGATCAGGGTGTAATCGTCAAGCAGTATAGTCAGAGTACAAAGTATCCATTCTACTCCATATACCCACTTTGGCAGGGGGTTTTCCCCCCAATATTATTAGCATTTGCAAAGTATAATCGAATACTATCGTAGATCTTCAGGTATTATTCAGTAAATTTGTGTCTTCAAGGATCCTTCAAAGATCGCAGTATCATATGGAATACCACGTGTAATCCGTGACGAATTGTTCTTTCCGATGTTCTCCGAGACCGCTAGATACTCGAGCCCAATTAATGGCGAATATTCAATAATAGACTCACCGAGCACATGAACCTGACGACAAATTGCACATCTTGACTCGGTTTGGCAACACCCTTTCTTTGGCAGTTAATATTCCCATTGGACAAAGAAAGCACATACTTGAACAAAGCGGACTGGTGACGTCGGCCTCATGGTTTCTTTTGCGAGTCAGAACGTTGCACGGTTGTTTCAAGTTTGGAAGGTGCAGACGGGAGTACGAGTATGTGCCTCAATCAGCGAAGAATGAAGGATTGGCAGGAAAGGTAAAAAATCGTATTTTACTTGGGTAACCGTTTTACTGTAATTGCTTTGGTAAATTACCTCTAGCGCGACGTTTTTTATTATTTTCCTTTCCCTAGGAGCCTCACCTCACAAACTTTCGCTTGTTATATCCGCCCAACCAACTTTGAGAGATTAAATTGCATTAAACGAGAGTGAATCAACCTTGGAATCAGACTGAGCTATAATATAGTTCCATTTCCACCCATGGATATACTTCGGGGTAGCCGTGAATAATGGGTCTAGCGAAATCGGAGAATACGGAGATGGAGACGGAGATGCAATATTCAGTTGATCTTCATTTCAATCTTCAAGGTAAAAAAAAAATGTTAAAAGGTGAAGATTACGAGGTGCCTAGCACCGTGCACCGGATCTGCCCGTTTTCATGCCGAATCCTATCTCTTTATATGATCTTCGAGGTTTGGCATGTTTTAGGCTGTGTCGCCGGATTGACATGGATCTATTTCTGCAAGAAGTAGTGGGGTTGGTAGCCTTGTGAATATTTTGACGAGTCTGCGGCGTGCATATGTAGAATGATATCCAACCTTGCGCCTCTCAAAAAGCCATTAGCCATTTATCTAGCGCCGTTGGAACGTGCGTGCATTTATCATGCATTTATTGAAATTCCATGTCAATTAGAAGCTGTTCGTACATGTCGGGTTGGCTCCCAAATTTGCCGCATCCGATTACGTATAGTGCTACACTAGTGACCGCTATAGGATATATCTCCTGCAGCATGTATATTACTGTTTCGGGACATGCAGGCAGACTGATTCGTATCTCGTCATATCTTGACTTTTGGATGGTCTGTTCTCCCTAGCAAGATGTACATTACATCGATATGTACAATATAGTTGGTTGCCATAAATCGCCATAAACCAACTACTGGAGGAATGAACTACAAATATATATATTTTCCTCCAATAGACTCTAGAGCTACCAAGTACCTATATACAAGATCGACACACCAGCATGTATATATCTAAACACCTGACCAAATATCGTCACCAACGCAAAGTAATATCTTATCAACCTTGGAAACCAACACCAACACTATGTAGCTAAAACCAACGCCTCGTCTACCCGCCTTTCTCCAAACATGACTTCATTCGCATATCTACCCCGCAATACGACCCCCGGCTTCAATCTCATCACATCTCACGATGACTGCATCTCCAAAAGCAAAACCACGTGGCCCTGTAACTAGCTCCTTCCTATCTCGATATGAGACAAGCGAACGCCTCACCTCCCCAACACAAACCATCACCCCTGGTTGGTTCGACCGGGCTACGCCGGAGAATTGAACGTTGGCCCACACACCCTTTCGTTGCTTTTTTATATTTAACTTTGATGGCATGGTCACTTTCGATGCACGGAGTTGTTCCGACTACATTCGTTGTCAAAAGGGAGATATTTTTGGTGGTGGAGGTGTGACTGCGGGTGAAATGGCGCTCGGGGGTCGGTATGCAATTGGTAAATGAATGCCATTGGGAACGGGGATGTGGTGGGGGAGGAGACATGGCTTAAATTCACATGTTTTAGATGCTGTTGGTTGCTACATTTGATGTTACTGGTTGTAATGGCCTATCTCGTATGTATGCATCCCTACACGGCTGGGATACTCGACGGATGTCTAGAAAGGTGGTATAGTATAGTAGTATAGGTTGTGGTAGTTTCGTTTCAGGTTTCATTTTCCATGCAGGATCGGCGGTGGGGAGGGGCCTTGATCCTGGTTTAGTCTCGGGGATAACGCTTTATTCCATCATCACCGATGATACATAGATGTATCGAGTTTGGTAGATTAATGTTTTAGGAGGCATCTCCCGAGCTCGTGTAGATAGGTATACTGCATGTCTAAGGAATCATATCCTGTGAATCATTGCAGCACTTGTTTGCCTGTTGCCTACTTGATCTGCCAGTCTCCCATTGTAGACCAGTGGAGATTAGGCCCAGCCATCTTTTTGTCCTCTATAACTGGAGCTTGCAGGATTACTTCTCGGCTCATTGGCCAAGTCTTGGCTCTTAATAGCCGCAGCAAGTAAGATAGTAGTAGCAAACGAAGCTTGCGTTGATTTCATGGGAATACATATGAAGTTTGAGGTATCTGGGGTAAATCAAAGCAAACGCCCGACCAACGGGGCCCTGCTAAAATAAGAAACAAAGAGAGGTTGGGAAATGGCAAAAAGAGCAGTGTCGCTTTTGGTGCTAGCCATAAACAACCAATTAGATCAGTATTCTTCGTCCGAGTCTACGTGCCCGCGGTAACGAGACATGTACCCAGTCCCGCCATCCTCGCTCGCTGAATCATCAAAGTCAAACTCGTCGTCATCGGATGATGCTTCTTCATCCGGGTAATCGTTGGCGGGGTGATTTTCGGCTGTGATTGAAGAGGGTCAGCGGAAGTCTATGAGTTGGAAATGAAGAGGAAGAAGATGGAAGCGAAGGGTAGAGAGAGGGCAAAAGCGGGGGAAGAATCACATACCATTAGAGTCAGCATCTTCACTATCCCATTCCTCCTCGTCATCTTCAATAAATTCCTCCCAGATTTCCTCGTCCTCGGCCGTGATGACAATAACACCCACTCCAGGCTGAGACTTGGCGATCTCCTTTTTCTGCTGGTCGGACTCATATTCGGCGAGCGGATTCTTCAGCATCTCAGCCTCCGATAGCGGACGGCGGACGTAAACGTCGTAAACATAGTCGCCCTCGTCATCCTCCTCCACAGCCTGTTCAGTTTGCTCCGAAGTCTGCAGTGATGTAGGTGCGACTCTGGGTTCTTTGGGCTGCCGGGGCTGGTGTTTCAACGGGGGCTTAGGAGCTGTGCTGAAAGCAGGCTGCAAAGATGCGGGCGGGGGAGGGGCCGGTTTTCTAACGACCTGAGTATCGAGGTCCATGGCATGGTCTTGGTCATGTTCGAACTCAAGCTCCATCGCGACCTGTTCTAAATCATGGGCCAGGCGTTCAGACTCCTCATCCCAGCTCCTCTGCTGTGTCTGAGCAGATTTCTCTAGAGTTTCAGACAGATGCTGCTTCGCAGCCGAGATGGCACCCTTGCGCTCCTCGCGCCACCGTTTTTCGGCTTGGTTCACGACAGGTCGTTTGCGTGGTTTAATTGGTGACGGGGGCGTGTCATCCTGGACAAGTTGCTTGGGCTTCAGCGAGAGAGCCTGTGCTTCCGCCACCAGATCCGAGACCATGGATGCCTTGCGCGAGTGCGCATTCCGCTGCAGCTGCTCGACCAGAACAGCCACACCAGGCGCAGGACCACCAGCGCGTCGCTTCTGAATTCCTCCAGGCGAACCTCTCAAGGAGTCGAGGTTTGAGCGCGAGATCTGGAAGCGACGAAGGGCTTGCGCGCGGCTGGAGGATGTCTCCGCTGATGCCGGGCTGCTGTCACGCACTGCGGGTTGGTGGGAGATATCAGAGCTAGCCGCAGAGTCGGGCTGCAGGTCGGTGAAAGGATTGGGACCCCCGTAAACGGCACGCTTGTGCCTTTCTTCCGCTTCTTTTCGTGCAGCTATAATGCGCTGCGCTTCGCGGAATTCTGCTCCCGGCGAGGTGGCCCGCACCATGGGCACGCCCATTGAGGATGCTGGCGCGCGCCTATTTACATGAAGACTGCTTACTGAGCGCGGGCTGCGCAGGAGCCGTTGCACAGCTGGCGTTGCTGGTGGGCTTGGAGATGTATCTGCACTCGCGCGCTCGCTGGCTTTCAGCGTGACTCTGTGGAAGACGAAGTCGGTGAAACGCCGCTTGGTTTGGTGGAGTGCGGATTGAATGACTGCGGGGTAGGTTAGTGTCTGTTATCAATATGTCGGTCAATGTTTCATATCTAGAGGCAACCCCTTTCGGGGGTTTATGTATCTCTTTGGATGGTCTACATTGCGGGGGGAAAATAAAGGGATTGTTCTCGTACATAGGGTCTCGACGGGCTCTTCCTCGCGCCGACGCTTGATATTAATTTGCTCTGGTGGAAGCGCCATGATACAAGGTTGGCGCAGATTTTGCGATGGCTTGCTTGGAGTTGTGGAGGAGAGATGAATGGATGAGGCGGTTTGAAGCATCCAATTTGAAGTGTCCGATCTTTGCCCGATTCGGTTTTACAATCACGTGACTTGAATATTGTAGATGTCAATGACAATTGAGGATGATAGTAGAGATAAAATGTGATTTGGTGCATTCTTCTTGCTTTCATGTATAAAATCTGCCTGATTTCTATTACAGATAGATGATCATTTACATTTCTAACTTATGTTTCAAGTTTGATGGGTAGATGGCCAATTTTCTGCTAGCAATAAAAGCCAAAAGGACCAAAGTCCCAAGTGGTCGCTATGCAATGCGGTAATCACCGCCACGACTCGTCCCTCTCCATGGTCATCATCCAGTGAAACATGCGGCGTACTCACAGCCCCCAGAGCAAAATAAAGAGATATAAAAGTCAAAGATAAAAAGATGGAGGAGACTCAAACCCAACTAGCAATACAAGGTGGTAAATGAAGGGAAGATGGCATGAAAGGGATTAATAGGGGAATAGAAAATCATTGCGAACGGAATATGTCCGGACGAAGAAAGGGGCGGAAATCCAAAAAAGCCAAAGAAAAGTGAAGAAAAGAAAGGGGGTTGAAAGTGAATGGCGAAAAGTCAGAAGGGAAAAAAGTGATTATGACCAATACAAGAAACGAATCAGATCAAAATGGGGGGAGGAAAGACATAACAATCAAAAAGGGACTATGTGTAAGAACAGAGAATATTGTGGCATTAGGTTCACCGAGGATGAGTCGATAGTCGCATCCTTCGGAGCGTGCGCAGATAATTATTTGGCTCCGATCTCCTCTTCAGCCCAGCCGGGTAGCGAGTTTTCGTTTTGAATAGCCAGGCCAAACCCTGAGTGATTCAGTCCACCTAGGGCAGAGAAGCTAGAGAAGCTGCTCTGGGGTTGGTGCGCACCTGCGCGGCTGTGGCTTTGACCAGAGACCGGTCCGAAGGGCTCCTGGGAGAATGAGGGCAAGCTGACAGCCCGCGAGTGCGAAGCACGGGGTACACTAAGGCTGCTGGTACTTGCGTGGTGACCGTGTCCCGATCCGTTTGCCACGCTCAGGTAGCTGTTGGAGGACTTGTGCTGGTGCATAGGCGGGTCCATGTTTCCATTTGACATGTCGCCGTTGCTGACACTGTTATACAGCGACTGTTGTGCTTGAGACTGTGCCTGTAAGCTAGCGAGGGCCATCGGGTCGTGAAGATGGTTCTCCTGATCCTGTGCCTGATGAGCGGACATCTGGTTCAGGTACATGGTCAGCGGATTGCTCGAACCGACATTCAGAACCCCAGAGGGAGAGGACACGTTTTGCAGGGGGTGGCGATGCTGTCCGTTTTGAGAGGATCCTGATGCCGGGGAAAGGGCAGGGCGAGTCGGGCTGGATTGGGACCCAGACTGGCTGAGGTTCTGCTGGAACCCGTTGAGAGCGGATGGTGGCGACTGGCCTTCCATGCCGGTTCCATTGCGGTTCTGCTGTCCGTTCTGGTTATTTCCGGCTTGACGCGGTGGGTTTCCGCAGCGGTCCTTTCCAAAGTTGATCTTGAATCGCCGGTAGTCCTCCCGATTGCGCATTCCCTCAATAGCTTTGATGGCATTGGCGATGTTCGTGAAGTTAACAAAGGCGCAGCTCTTCTCACGCAGTGTGTTCACCAACTCGATCTCGCCGTACTCTGAGAAGTCCTGGCGAAGGCGTTCCTCCGTCCAGGCCTCGTCCAAGTTACCAACATAGACATTGCGTGATGCACCACCGCTGACTGCTAACGCAATGGCGGGCGGGAGAGGACCGGAGTGTTTTCCCCATCCAATCTTCAGGCGTCGGTTATGGATCATCAGTCCCTGCAGATTGCTCAGAGCGTAGAAGGAGGCGGCCGAGGTGGGGTCGATGAATGTAACAAAGCAAATGTGCTTATCTGGGATATATCTAACATGGTGCAGCAAGCCTCCGCGGACGACGTTGCAGATCTCTTCAATAGTAGTTTCGGGGTGGATGTTTCCAAGATAAATGGTGCGGTTGCCGAGATTGTTGACACCGCCCGCTGTCGTTGCCACGGCGGCCGCGGCAACAGACTGCTGCGCAAGCGCATTAGAAATCAGATCACGATCCGCAGTGTTTAGCACGTGCGCATATCCGGGTGCTATTCCAAGGAACTGCGCAGCATTTTGCTGCTGAGTCTTGGACACATAAGCACAACGGTCCTTGCCGTAGAATACCCGCTTTGGCGCTTGCCATTGCTGCTCCTGGGGGAGCTGGGTGACAGCCTTCATAGCATTACTGATCGACAGGAAATGAACGAATCCAATCGCCTTCTCCTTGACAATCTTGACGGTATCAATGGGCCCAAATTTGCCCAGATCCTCCCGCAGCTCATCCTCGGATGTTTCCTCGGGCAAGTTTCCAAGATAGACGTTACGCGACGCCCCCGACTGTTGAACAGCCAGGGCGACTGAGGTGGGGACCTGCGAAGGCTTACCCCAGCCAACCTTGATGTCATTTCCCTTGATAGCCAACTTCTTCAAGATGGCATCTGAATGGAAATGAGTGGCAGAGCTGCTATCCAAAAAGGAGATGAAGGCACAGTTCTTATCAGGAAGCAGGCGCACCGACTCAATTTGACCGCTACGCACGTGGTTTAAAATCTCTTCGGCAGATGTTTCAGCCGGGATGTTTCCAAGATACACAGTGCGACTAGTAGTCCCGGACAGCATGCCCGGGGCCACGGAAGCTTGGGGGCTGCCCAGAGCCGCATTGCCCATACCCCCAAGACCATTGATAGGCGATTGAGGGCCCATAATTTGGGAGCCCATACCGTCAGGTGACATCATTCCATACAAACCGTGGTTCTGCATTCCCTGAGTTGGGCTGTGCATATGGTTCTGGTTGTTTTGATTGTGTCCATTGCCGTTGGCCTGTGAGAAGCCACCAAAATTGGCAAACTGGGGCGAAGCAAAAGCCGAGGGAGTTCCTGGTTGGAAAGGACTGCCTACTAGCAGCTGGGAGGGAAGAAGGGGGGTGTAGTTCATGTCGAAGCCGGAAGCCATATCGGAGTGTTGGCCGGCGGCAGTATTTATAGCGGGGATATTGGCGCGACGAGAGTTCCGGTCCGAGAATCCTTGGATAGGGTTGGGGTGGTTATTGTTGTAAGCTCCGTGGGAAAAGCCAGTGTCACCGTTCAACGCGTATTTAGACCCGTGGATTAGACGCGAATTATTCGGGATGCTCGATACATCCGAGGCTTGCATGGCGAGATAGATCCAAAACTTGTCCTTAAGACAAGAACCTAGCCTTAGTCGGGGATAAGATGCCCTGACTACCAGACTGAGAGGCTCTGGGAGGGGGAGAAGAAAGAGAAAAAAAATAAAAAAATAAAGGGAGGATTATCAGATCACCATTCAGGAGATGACTCCACAGGCCAAGATCACAGGGAAAAATAGGGAGGGATTCGGGTGGAGAAGAGCAAGATCCCCTAAAAAAAAAGACGAAGCTCAAATGGAGACGTGTCTAAATTGAAGTTCAAAAGTCAATTGGAATGTTTCATTTTCAATGAATTTGGGGAATGGGGAGAACAAACCCGTCCTTTTGATCTCTTTCAAGAGAATGCCACTTATATATATGCCACAATCCCCATGCAGAACAAAGTATCAAGCTTCCTGAGGGAAAGAGAAGGAGAGAATCAAAAGTCAAAGACTACAAACAATTAGCTCAAAGAGGTTAGGGAAATCCAAGAGAGAAAAAAAAAGACCTGAAAAAAAAAAAAGGGGGTAAGACTGGGGGAGATAGGGAAGAGTTTACAGTTGACAGGCTTGGACTAGTTTTTATTTTATTTTAAGAAAAATAGAAAATAATCCTTAAAATAAAATAGAACGAAGAAACAGAAACAAAAAGGGTTAAAAAAGAGCGTGGAGAAAAGGAATGAAAGGCAAGGAAGTGAATCCAGGTAAGGTATGAAGAGGGAAAAAAAACATTAAAAGGGGGAGAATAGGAGTGGGTTAAGGGGCCGGACCAACTCTCTATATTGATTTTATAGAAAGTTATATGCAGTTCTTCATATTATATACATTGAATATTGAATAGAATATAAAATATAAAATATAAAATAACAAACTTGGGGTTCCCCAAACTTCGAGTTCCCGTGGCTCCTGCAGAACTGGATCAGGACCTAATTTCCCCCCTGACAGGTTCATGGGGTTAATATAAATTGAATAGAAGACGGAGTACGGAGTACAGACAGGACATCTTTTAAATACCTTTCTTTTAATCTCCGTTGCCTCTCCGTCTTTGAGTCCCGTGACCCCCTTTATATACATCTCCAAGACTGCAATATCCCGTGTGAGCTATATAATCACAGACGAACTAGATAGAAAGTTATCCAAGGCTCTAACTCGTGGATGAGTTTAAAATGTTGATCTACTTCATATGGCAGTATATCCCTTGATATACTGCACGTCTTATGAGAAAGAAAATGATATAGATGGATTCAAATCAGATAAAAAATAATACACGTTTAAAATTTAATATCTAGGAATAAACCAGTCAGGCTTGGATCAAAATATAGTCCGAATGATATCCGAGATATACAGCCCAATGCCTCAGGCACCCGTGGGGAATCCCGCATCTATCGGAAATTTACCCCTCCACCTCAATGTGCGATTCCTCCCTTGGACAACTTGCAATTGGGAAGAGATAAGAGTTCCATTCTCTGCATATCATGTGAGTCTGCTCTTTGTCACATTCTAATCTGTCCTTGTATCCCTTCAGCCTTATGGTGTATGACTCACAGATTAGACCCTATATTAATTTATTATCTCTCCCACAGAACTCTCTCGCCACAACCCAATCAATAAAAGCCTTGGGCTGCAAGGACTAAATCAAAAGTCATGCCTACCATCTACATCGACGAAGACGTCGGGACAGACGAGTCCTCCGCCACCGGCACCGAGACCGCCCCCTACAAGACCCTCGTCCACGCCTACGTGGAACACCCCCCACCACCGAAGGCATTCAGTATCTCACACGCAAGTCTCAGACCGATGCCGCCGGTGAGGATGTTGACCCCGCAGCCAAATTGGAGTGGAAGCCCGCCACCAAATCGGCAATGAAGAAGGCCAACAACCTCTGGGAGCAGCGCAAGAAGAAGGCCGCCAAGGAACACGAATTGGCCATCCGCGAGAAGGCCGAGGCCGATAAGCGCCAGAAGGTCCTCGAGGACGCCAAGAAGATCGTGATCAAGGAGGACACCTCGCTGCCCAAGCCCGTACGCGTTCGTCTGGATGTCACCGACCCGGCCATTGTCAAGCTGCGCACCCCCGAGTCCGATGAGGCCGGCACCCGAGTCCGCGTTCTGGGCCGAGTTCACCGTGCCCGCGCCCAGAAGGATGTCGTCTTCATCACTCTTACCGACGGCTACGGATACCTGCAGTGTGTCCTGACCGGCGACATGGTCAAGACCTACGACATCATGACCCTCACCCTCGAAACCTCCATGTCCATCCACGGTGAGATGCGCGCTGTGCCCCCCAAGCAGCACGCACCCAATGACCGCGAGCTGCACGCCGACTTCTTCGAGATCATCGGCAAGGCCGCTGGTGACAAGGAGGCTATCACCACGCGTGTGGCGCCGGACGCCGACCCGCAGACTCTCTACGACAACCGCCACTTGGTTCTGCGTGGTGAGACCTCCTCTTCCGTCATGAAGGTTCGCGCCGCTACTCTACGTGCTTTCCGCAAGGCCTTCGAGGAGACCCGCATGCTGGAGGTGACCCCTCCCGCCATGGTGCAGACCCAGGTCGAGGGTGGCAGCACTCTGTTCGGATTCGACTACTACGGCGAGAGCGCCTACCTGACCCAGTCCTCGCAGCTGTACCTCGAGACATGCCTCCCCTCCCTGGGTGATGTGTACTGTGTATGCCCATCTTTCCGTGCCGAGAAGTCGTTGACCCGTCGTCACCTGTCGGAATACACCCACATCGAAGCCGAGTTGGACTTCATCACCTTCACTGATCTGCTCGACCACCTCGAGGATGTGATCTGCCGTGTCATTGACTACACTCTGGCTGAGCCCGAGATTGCCGGATATATCAAGCAGCTCAACCCTGACTTCAAGCCCCCGTCCCGTCCTTTCCGCCGCATGAAGTACGACGATGCTATCCAGTGGCTGATTGAGCACGAAATCCCCAACGAGGAGGGCCAGCCCCACCAGTTTGGTGACGATATTGCCGAGGCTGCTGAGCGTCGCATGACTGACATCATCAACCAGCCCATCTTCCTGACTCACTTCCCTGCCAATATCAAGGCATTCTACATGAAGAAGGATCCCGAGGACCGCCGTGTCACTGAGAGTGTTGACGTGCTCATGCCCGGTGTTGGCGAGATTGTCGGAGGTTCTATGAGAATGGACAACTGGGATGAGCTGATGGCCGCCTACAAGCACGAGGGCATGGACCCCAAGCCCTACTACTGGTACACTGACCAGCGCAAGTAAGTTTTGATATCTCGCATTTGTTCCTGTTTTATCTTTTATTCATTCATACTAACATTGGAACAATAGGTATGGTACCTCCCCTCACGGTGGCTACGGTCTCGGTCTCGAGCGTTTCTTGGCCTGGCTGTGCGCTCGTTATACCGTCCGTGACTGCTCATTGTACCCTCGGTACACCGGCCGTTGCACTCCTTAGATATGTCAAAAACAAAAACAAAAAGTATAAGCATTATCACGATAGGTACAGGAATGTGGCATTGGTGCTACAATGGACGAAGAATGAAGTCTCTTTCAGATCAATTAAAACTGTTTCTGTTTCTATGTTATATACCCAGGTACAGAGTACCTATGTAAATTGGACGTTTCTCCTTGGAAACACGGATATCAACTTAGACCTTGTCGTACCTTGCAAGATTCTTTAGATCGATGCCCAGTGACACTATACACATACTATAGCCCCCAAACATCACCAGTCTTCCACACTCATCTCTGTATACGAACAGTCCATGCAGCGGTCTTCCACTATATAGGATCTTCCACTATATAGGATCTTCCACTATATAGGATCTTCCACTATATAGGATCTCCCTGAGTATAGTTTCCAACCGCAATGATGCCTAATTCCAAGATTGTTGCCTTTGCTGTTGAAACCTAGCCCAAGACCCTGGTACCTGGGATTACAAACCCAACCAAAACGGAAGTATGCAGGTGTACATAGCCTCAAACCGAATCCCGTCTGCATAGAGGTTTGGCTAGATTCACAACACGGCTGTTCACGCGCGGCGTGACACGATCTGTCATGCTTTCTGCGTCGACATCGCCCCTGACCGGTGAATGGAAGGTGGATTTGAGGCTTTGTTGGATTTGGGGTTGGATTTGGCAGTGGAGAATAGGGAACGGGTGTTACGTTCATGGCTGTCATCGAGGATGGGGTATCGAGTTGTCATTCGTGTATAGAAATAGAATAGATTGGAATCAAAACGAGTTGGATAAAATCTGGTGGTCACGGGGGATCGAATCGGTGTGGTGTGGTCTGTAGTTTCGTTGTTTCGGGGCGCGGGAAACCCTGTCCCTGAACCACCTCTCATCATCCTCATCTCTTAAGGCCGACGATGAGAGATGGGTTAGTGCATACTTTTCTTCCAGAAGAAATGGATAGAATGTCTTGGGCTCCTGTTCCTGGGAGATAGAGAAGGAGTGAGAGAGGAAGAGGGTCTTGGTCTCTTTCCGTCTCCAGAGGTAGACTGTGCAAGGATGAGTCTCAAGTCGATAGATCTCTGAGACGGGTTAGTACCGGCTCTTTGCAAAACAGAGAAAAGCCTTGAAGTATATCTCTAGTATCGGAGAGAGAAGAGGAGCATCTCCGTCTACAGGAAAAGAGGCGCGTAGCGGGTGATCCACTACACCCTGGGCTTCCATTGCTCCAAACCCCACGGAAATAGAATCCGTTTCCATTGTCCAAAGGAGCCAGAAGAGAACTGTATCGGATATTTTGGATGGGATACGCCGTATAGGCGCGCGTAACATCGGCGGCGTACTTGTCCCCCGTTTTCGGCTTTCTGACGTTCTGACAACCACAATTCGCCACCCATGGCAGACAGATACAGCTCAATCTCGGCTCGGTTCACCCACACGTCCCGCGTTGTTTGAATCGTCCATCTTAATGTTCGTATCCTTTTTCCACCTTTGTTTCATTCGTATCATCGCCGGTATCACTTTGCCCATGTACCGGCCGATGGGCTTGCATCGGGGTTCCACACACCATGGGTTAGTGGCATACTGCTGTCACTACAAAGTGTTGGCTGTATTTCACTCTTCATACCGTGGTTGGGTAGGTATTTTCAACTTGACATCCAGGGCATCCGAGGCGTATGGACGTTCCATATCAACGATGAGATCATAGCTGTTGGCTGAACGCCGTCATTGCTACTGGGTACAAGCACTTTTCTTTTTCCTGTTTTTGCCCTTTGAGCCGGACACACGTCATTTTTCCTTTTCCTTTTCAACAACCCTATTCATGCATATCCCGGGCAATACTACGGCGAGAAGCCCTGGATGTCAAGTTGAAAATACCTACCAAATCCCGTGTGGTAAAATACCCCAAGAAATAGCATGGATGTGGAAAAAAAAAGGACAAAGCGTCATGGGCTATACCGTCTACCACTCGACTTGCAGCATTCAATTTGTCTGTCTTTTCCAAGACCTAGACATAGAAAAAAAGGAAGACACTTTCATGATGTTCTCTTAGAAAACATCAACATGCATGAATAGTTCGCTATGTCAACAACTATTCTGGGCCACGTTCCAGGAAACAAAAAAAAAGCAAACAATCATCGAAAGCTAAAAGCCAACGACGGTGCAAAGTCTCATTTCAAGGTCGAAAGCCGAAGAGTGCGACGTTCAGCTCTCGTCTTGGATGTGTTGAAGGGCGATGTGGATGTCCTCGTTCGACGCCCCGGAACGAATGAGCGAGATGATCCGAGCGATGGACTCGCTATGAGCGTCACGAATGACGGCGACCAAGTCTTCCAGGAGCTTCCGGTAGTAGTTCAGGTCGACTTCCTGCTGAAGGATCTCCTGACGGCGCTCAGGTGAGTCGTTGGTGTGTTCGCTGTGGGGAAGTCACGAGTTCTCAGCTTTCAGTCATCTAAGCGTTGCCGAGAAGGGGGATTGTTTACGGGCAGATGCGTTTGGGAGGAGAAAAAAAAGTGAGATAGGTAAGAGAGAATAAAGGTTTGTTGCAATTTGGGCGGGAAAATGACTACTCACCTTGCATTCTCCCTGCCTGACGACTCGGTCTGGCGGCCTCCGTTGCGGTCTTCGGGGGCTCCGCCGTTTGTGGAGTTGGTTGCGGTGCGGTCTGACATCTTGAGTTGAACTGAGTCGGGTGTGCTGTCAAGGGTTTCTGTCCTATGTGGGAAAAAGGCTTGGGGATGATGGATGATCTTGGGCTATCGTGTTCGAAGCTGATCATATGAGGGTTCTTGGTATTCTCTTGTGTCTACCTATAAAATATCACGACTTCATGGCGGTTAACAAGCAGACTACAAACGTTGGGAAGTATAAATATTGACCAGGTAGGAGGGGTTTTTGGGCGGGAGCGGTCGGCCATACGTGTTTATAGGCACGTGTCACCCGACTTGGAGATAGATGGCCTTATACATAGAATCCATAGAAAGGTGGGAAGATGGGACTCGACGAAAGTCGACAGGTCAAAGAGAGAAAGGTGGGACCTTTAAAAAGATGGTATTTGGGGGATACCCTAGGCAGATTGCCGCCAGTCTCAATACAAGGCCGAAAAGACTTGAGGCGAGAAATATCAGACCAAGTATACTTATGAGTTCAAGCTCTCAAGCCTATTTGATTAACATATTTACCTAGTAATTTCAGTGGAAAAGAAAGCTAAAAAATCAAAAAAAAAAAATTAAAAATTGTATTGTTCACGATTCTGAAGACCACAAATGGGCCCGGATAACATTGCCAGCCAATCGTCGATGCTCCACGAACGTCCGAGTATCATATTTAGACCATCCTGAGCTCGTGGTTTTTCTATTATTATTATTTTCCAAATTCGGATTTGCTGTGGATTAATTCTTGATTCCAAAGAGGCAAAGACATCCTTCTTGGATCCGTGGCGACTTGCACTTTCTGCAAGTAGTTGGAGTCGCGCAGTGGCAATGATTTGCACACTTTTGTTCCAAATAGATCCCAGGAGATAGGAGCAGCCAATTGGCACGGCTCCAATTGCACTTTACCTGGGGGAGACTTGAATTAACAAGTAGACTGACTGCAAATTTAGTAAAGATGAAACTCGACCATCTATCACAATGATTCGTTCAAACATGTCGACCTTTTCCCTATACCTCGAAGCGGAAGCTGTGAATACTGGTGGACGATCTGCGGAATGTGGTCTCGTTCAGTCGCAACCTGAACGGTTTCCTTGGGCACTCCTGGAAACTCATGTTCTGTTTCCTCTCAACAGAAAGGAAACACATTGAAGAGGTAATGTTCTGTCTTTCAGCTTTCGTCTACAACATACGGGTAGAAACTGTATGCTGACTCCCGAGGTCGCTCTTTCCGTTTAGGATCCTTTGTTGGCGCCTTCTGTTTCTCCGACGTCGGGATTCAAGTTTCCTGTTCCATCTCCTCTGCCGATAATTGAATCCTCCATATTCACACTGTATACATTGTATATTCGACCGCACCTATAAGGTTGAGCACAGCTCTTCTCGACATTCCATGATCCCGAAGATTTCGCTCCCACCACGACCCTCCGAAGTTTGAAACATGAGCATCACACCTTGAATGTCTTCTAGGACCGTCTAGGCCTCGGTTGCTGGCCGTCAAATAGCAAAACAGTGGTCACATAATAGCCTGGCTGTCCGGTTATGGGGGCCGTGGGCGCGACTGGATGGGCGGGTCGGTTCATCAAATACTCCAGAAATCACTCAGTCTGGCAGTGTCTGGGGATTGGATCAAATACCGCAACTCGAGGATTTGACACAGAACCAGTATTTGACGTTTGAGTCTTGCGTTGGTTTGTCCATGATAGACCACCCAACCCCATCCCTGGCTTGATCGCCTCCTATGCTTCTGTGAGAGTGCGTTGTGGCACCTGTTCTTTATACCAACATTTTTCTTTTATTGGTCCATATGGAGCAGATTATTATTGCCGCTGTATACCATCTCTTGAGTCCGATGGGCCATCTCAGCTGTTTCCGTTGTCGCCTTCGTCGTCACATCTGGGATATTTGTGGGGGTATTTCCAGGGCATATGGGATTGATGGAGGTGTTTCTTGGAACAGTAACGGGGGCAGGAACGGGGATGAGGACGAAAGAAGTGAGCGGTAGTACAGTACGGGCCATGGGCACCGTCATCGAACTATTCTTTGTGGACGTCGTGGGTCGTCTTTGTGCATCAGCTATGCAGTATATGTGGTTCTGTGGCTGTTCAGGCCAAGGGTGATGATGTCTGTTGACCTTGCAATATATGGGGAAGTCCGTGTCTGAAGACCGTCTTTGGGTCGGACGTCAGCTTGAAGAGAGTGTCTCATGGCCACATACTACAGAACACCGTGATCTTCTCTCAGCCAAACGCGATAAGGGGAGCATTGGTCGGTGACTTGAGGGCATTTTATTCGGGCCATGCCGAAGATTGCTTTGGTGTTGTCGGGCTTTCGGCGGGGGTCGTGATGGGCATCGATGTTGGCTTTTTGCACCGCGAAAACGTGTCATCCTGGTTTCTAGACATCCTGGAAATAGGCAACGCTGTCATCATCCTATCTGTCTATGTCAGTCATTACACAGCACGGTCGGTAAGCTAACCTCCCGGGGCCATTTGGTCAGCTCGATGTACGCCCAAGGCAGTTTCTTCCCGTGGTCGTTTCGCCGTCAATATGAGCCTTCCTGGTGGTGTCAATAGGAGGCCTTGGCGATCGTATGTCAAGCTGTCTAGTTATAGATTAAAAGCCATCCTGTTTACTAAGCCTCCATCTCTTTGACAATATATGATTGGCGTGGTAGGTAGGATTGAAATTTAGCAGAGATATTGATAATGGGGAAAATTAATCGAGAAATTATTATCTTAATTTAATTGATTTCATACAGCTTTCTAGCGGTAATAACTGGGCGAGGCACATATGCCCTAAATAGTAGGATTACATTCGAAGACATTAATGATAGTTTTACTATAACGTAACGACCAGACGTCCGGTGAATAAATCTGCAGCTGCTTTATCAGGTATGCCCTCAGCCTTCTCTAGTGGCAGGATGGTAAGATGGCTGATGACCCTATTATCAGAAACAGATTTAATCATTGCTTTAACTTCATTAACGGGGCAATGCAGCGATCCTTTAACGATAATCTCTCGGAACACGAGATAAAACGCATCGAAATATAAGCCAGATTCTGGTAACCCGAGGATAACACAGACTCCTCTAGGCTAAAGGCGGTATAATGCCTAGTCACTTGCTAGTATATCATTAATATAGACCACAGCACCGTTTAACCTAATGCCGTCCGTAAACTCAGAGATTTTTTTAGATAGCATCGTAACCGTTAAAGTTAATGACCTGATCTAGTTAAGCAGGAATCTCGAATATAAGCTTTAGACTAATATCACGACTATCGATAGCTACGACCCGTAAGCCTAGAGATTTAGTAAATTACACGGCTAGAACACTAAGTCCGCTAATTCTAATAATGGTAATCGACTGCCCCTTCTTTAGCCCAGTTTCCTTAACTACATTCTATACAGTGGCCTGCTAGATCTCTTTTAGTTTACGTCTCCTCACGGCCCTGTCGTAGAAGGGATATATATACACTAGCGCATATTAATGGTGCGGCTTACAAGGCCAGGTTATCCGGTAAGTGGACGAGCGCATAATACGAAGTAATCATGTACTCAGTAAAGCCGCCGCTAGCTCTCAGAATACCGCTTATGGTCTTATTTTCGTAATACCGGGTATCTAAGGAGCTATACGTCTTCATTCGCTATCGGCATCCGTTATATTCATTACATGGATTTCCAAAGTTAAGCACACTAACGCGGTCGTTCACCTAATACCCGGTACTTCAGAGCTAAGCTTAACGATAGTGCCTATAGGCTCATAAGAGCCGGTGAATGGCAGCTGAGTTCCATATGCGCCTTAGTAGACTTAGTAATCGGTATGGTATAACCTAGCTGCGGCCACGCGGATAAGGAGCTCTCCTGGCCCAGAAATCGGGACAGGGACATCACTCCGAAGTCAGTAGTTCTCGTTATACTTGCTGATGATCAGCTGGAGTTCCGATTGGTGGACTTTGCTACACGACTCGAGTGTACTAGGGGCGACAACATACCGCCACGAGCCTCAACGCCTTCATGGTCGTTGGTATTTGTTCCTGGGTCATAGTTTCTGCGTGATTCTGATACCTGAGCGAGTTGATGAGTGGAGGAAATTAACAGCCTACAAGAACCTTCCTGATGTGCATCATTCCGAAGGTCCATATCGGTTGAGTGGATACCATACCCCAGTCCCACGTTGGAGTCAAAAAAGGATGAATTCTCAGTTGGAGAAACAATTCAAAATGGGACTCAGGTTTCTCCAAGATTATTCGGAAAGTTTTTCGGGAGAATAAAACGGAAGACGCAGTAAGAAAAGATTTTACCCAACGCAATGATAACTATAAAATGCGATGTGAAATTATTTACTAGGATACAATTGTGCTTGACCGACGGTTCTCTTGATACCTCGACCTCACGAACACCTCCTTTTAATGGGTATACTCCCATGGTGACGTTCTTCAATGAAGACGAAACTGTCAAGTTCACGGGACCAATCGGGTATTTCTCCCACACTTCGAATGACGCCCGACTACTTGACACAAAAAGAAGCTAACCTGACACTAAACTAATTGGTACCGTCTAAAAGTACACCAACCAAGGAATATATCATGCTAACCTGAGAGATGGGCTTCTCAATGGCGTCCCCAAATTAAGGTCTCCGAATTGACAAACAACTCATGTGCCCGTGTGCAGCATTTCCTTCTCCAATGCTCTAAATAAGACATCTAATAACACCAAGTATAAAAGGCCGTCCCACATGTATTTGTATCCTAGTTCACGGTCAGATCGGATCAACACCATCTAAAATACAGGAACTTCTATAATGGTGCCCCAAACCCTTTTTCTCCGTTCAATTTGCGCTCTCTTAGTGGGTGCCTTTGCCAGTGCACACACTCCGCCAACGAACATTTTACCACGATCGTCTCTTCCCGAAACTACCCCACACATCGACCCTTCCCATATTGGGACGTTTACTTTGTCGAGTCTCAATGACACAGATCTCGCAAACACTGCTTTTCTCATGCGTCATGAGGACGAATGGCTCCCAAACCGAACCACCCAAGTTCGCCACGGATCCAAGCGACGCCAATTGGCCGCGGAGAACCAATCAAACTAAAAGCAATAATCAATGGCAGCATTCAAGATATCGACTCCTTCATGTATACCGCTGGATTGGCTGGTGTCATGATCATCAAAGATGGTGTGGTTCGACTTGAAAGATATCAATATGGCAATCTTCCATCTTCTCGCAATGTTGTTGAATCAGTCACAAAATCATTACTATCCACAGCGATTGCGGTACCTCCCAGCAGACTCAACACGCTGTTAAACGCGTCTTAAACGCGTCCCCAACTTCTCTCCTTAAGTCCCTTCGCGATTCCCTCAGTCTTGGACAGTCCACCAGCACGTGGACGACTGTTTCCTGCGCGCCGCATTCACACTGATCATCGTCGCGGAAGCCGAAGGTCTTGGCGTAGGTGAATAACTGGTTATGGCCTGTGCGTAATTGTGTCAGTAGGTACGCTCGGTTCCTAGGCAGGCTTCCGTACAGCCTTCTGGTGTAGGTCGCCGGCAGGGTCTTATCGATACTTCGCAAATGAGCACCTTTAGCGGAGGACTTCCACTCTTGCTCCCACTGAGCTAAGATGTTGCTGCGGATGTGCGCCCGTTCCCTGGTGAGTAGAGGGCGGAAGAGATGTGTCTTGCCAGGGCCCCGTCATCTCTTGCAGATACTCCCGCGCCCCTTGCATTTGCAACCAATGAATAAATTACCCAACGATCAAGGTTCCTCTTGCCACACATGGCCTGGATAGACCATGTCCTTTGGCTGCGAAGCGATGGGCTTTCTACAACCCACTGATCAATTCGACCAATGATATTTTCTTTCGCATGCACTGTGTCCATCGGCTGACCGTACGAAGGACTAGTCTATGGGGGCTTTATCCGTGGACACTTAGCTGTTTTGGCAAACATAACACAAATCAGTCGACGGCCGGTGTCAGGAGGGTTCAGTCTTGTCCGCCAAAGGCCACCCGCAGGAAGAAAGGTTTGGCATCATCGCAAAATTATGTCCTAGATACCGCCGAGTTGAACCGGTACAGTCTTTCGTGTGTATGGGGATCTATACGCCAGAGAAGACCAGCTGGATGGATGGATGGTTCCATTTGCCCTAACAAATCGCGGAGCAATATGCAGGCTACCACAACTATATATATACCCTTGTATCTACATGTAAAGCCCATCACACTTCCTGGCCTGAAACCAATTTGGACGTTTGTCAAGTACATCAGTCTCAGCCCGAATTTAGTCATTTCGTATTGTGCGCTCAGCTTAATCGACCGAAATCTTCTCTTGAGTACCCCCTTTGCTGGCAGACAGAAACATTGCATCCAGAAAGCGATGTCGCCGGACCGCATCCTCAAAAGTAGGGACAGTCCTTCCATCCGAAAATTTCTCATAAAGACTTCCAATATTCTGGGCAGCCAGTGGGAGATCCAGATGATCCTGGAGCCTCGCAAGCTGGATGCATCCAGATTTGTAGTCCTTGACTCGGATTTTGTAGTCGGGTGCCCCGAGATTCAACATGATAGAGCCTCCGGTAAGTCGAATCTCACCTTTGTCGCCGATGATATCCCAAACTAGGCCTTCACTCTCATCAAAGGCATCTCCACCACGTATGGTATAAGTGTACTTAACACCCGAGGTGAGGGTGCCTTGTAAAGAAGCATAGTCGTCTGCAGTCTTCTTCACGTGGCTCTGAAGGACTTTGTTATCGGGGGTGGTTATATTGACGATAGGCCATGTCGTCTTTAACTGCGCAGACACTTGACTAGGCTGGCCCAGCAGATGAGCTATTGGCTCAAAGGTGTGGCCAACATAGATGCTTAGCATGACCTGGCCTGAAACACCCTCAATGTCACGGTCCTTGAAGTATCGATAACGCTCCACAAGCCGAGTGCCCGTCTCCCCAGTGCAAGCGCTACCGGAAATCTGAGTGACCAAGGGGGTGCCAATTCTGCCGCTCTTGATAATCTCCTCTAAAGTAGTCTGTACGTGCGAAACGCACCCCTGAAGACCAACGATGGTACGGACGCCCTTCCTCCTAGCTAGCTGCTGGATCTCCTCGGCCTGCTCTGTCGTAGCACACAGTGGCCATTCAACATAAACATCTTTCCCGGCTTCAATCGCGGGTTTGATGAGCTCATAGTGCGAGAAAACAGCAACAGCACAAACCACCAAATCGATGTCTTGCGAGACACACATGGTTTGTGGGTTGTCGAAAGGCTTGGCAGACTTGAGCCCGTATTGCTCGATGGCTCTTTTGCTGGACTCGGCGGACGAGTTGCAGATAGCTGTGATGGTGTATTTGTTGGACTGCTGCAGGTATGGCAAATGGGCCGTGGCAGCCCAGCCTCCATCGGCGGACAAGCCTATGATGCCGAGCCGGATGGGAGGCATGTCTTATCTTCTTCAGCGATGTTGAGTTGTGTGTAGAGAAGGAGGATACGGACGAAGGACTAGGAGCTAGCAGTAAGGGCAGGATAATAAATAATAAATTTACTTGATGCCCCAATTCTACTACGTCCTGAAGAGCTATGAGAATTTTTACTCCAAACTTAAAGCGCTTTTTAATTCTTGGCCCAAATTTACCCCATTGGATAGATTGGATAGATCCCGAATCTTCTCCATTCCTTCTCCAGTAGGATACATCGACATGAAGTTGCCGAATCCCAACAAATTCAAGTCCGATCGACCAATAGACCGTTCATGTTGCCGAGCTCGACAGAATATTGCGTGCCATCAGCTTGGTGTTCAAATTAAGCCCCGGTTGTTGGAGTTTTACTAGTGGCAAGGAACCATTTTCAATAGCCCGTCCTAAAGGTGTTTGACCGAAGTTGTCGACGCAATTTAACCTCACGTTCGTTTCTTGCAAGAGCAGTTCAGCCATCTTTGCGTCGGGGTTATCCATCGCGTACCAAATTGCGGTGCGTCCATTCTCACAGTCAAGGTACTTCAATGGCGCAATTTGTGACGGTCTCAAGGTATGTTGAGAGAAACCTCGGCTGATTCATCTCGGTTGCTTATTTTGTCAGACACTTGATCCTGTCAATTTGAAATTCAGAGATTTGCATAGCACATTTTAACCATTGCCTACACTGGTTTGCTGTGAAAGTTCCAGGGCTCCTGACCACCTTCCGTCAGTAAATACTCAATTCAACTGATTTGCGGAGCCACTATTTCGCAAACTACAAAAGCTTGCCGCCGCCCATCAGGGCTACCTCGTGTTTGAACGCGAGGTGAACGTTGGCTCGCACAACTGTTTACTTCCCTGTGCCATGGGAGAACGGGTTGTTGAGAGGGACCGCACGAGAAGACCCCGAGCGCCCTCGCCGGAACAAATGTGCCCCAAGGAACTTTCCAGCCAGCAACACGATGCTCGCCAGGTTAGTTACCCAATCGAGTTGTTCTTATGTCACGGTCTCACAAGGTATGAAAGGAGAGCCAACCCAGAAACGTCTTTCACGATAGGTAAACAGTTTACACTCGTCGTCTTCGACCTGGCGCTGAGTCAAACGTGGCATTTTGAAACGAGGTGAGCAAAGTATGCTTGAGACTATCTTTCAGAGCGGATATCATGCCTTATGAGGTTAAGTTTCTCTTTCTTTTAGTCTATAACGACGCCATCTGCCGGTAAGGTTTTTTTGATCCACTGCATTTAAGGTTAGTTTATGATAGTCTTTAAAGGGGAAGTTACGAATAAACTAACCATTTTTATTTCCTTTCGATCGTCTGGGAAGATTTTACTTTTTTAAGAATTATTTAAATCCACTCAAGAATTATTCGGCATACGCACCCACGGTTCTTACCGTAGGTAGTCCATCATCGTTCAGTCGCCCTTAAGTAGAACTTACGTATCAGCGAATGTACACCTTGGTCATCTCATGAGTTAGAGCCGGAGAACTAAGGGAGGTTTAGTAATATTTAAACCCATTCTCCGGGTCTGCAGTGAAATCAAAAGGAAGGTCAGTATAATTCATAATAGGAAAGGGATTACCATTTCAGATGTGGCTTAACTCACTTCAGCCAGAGGTTTATAGTTTCTTAATGTAATTTATTGGTTTTAGGGAGCCTTTTATCTTTCTCCCGAATTAAGTCCTCCTCTCTATGGGCCCCAGGAGCATAACCATTCTTTTCTCTCTACAGACGGCGCCTCTCCCTAACATCTACTCAGTGAGCCTGAGCCTAAGCACCCTCATAAAAGCGGCGGTAGCTCAAACAGGAAAGCCCCACCCGCCAGGGAATATCCAGTACGTATAGGTGCATGTGGACGGTACAAATGCACAGATAAGCACCCTAGGTCCTTTTGTATCCACAAATAAATAAGCTTGAATTAGAGAAGTAAACTAACATAGCTTAAATTATTTGATCCTGGAGAAATAGAGAGAAATAGATGAAAATAATTCCAAAAAAGGTTCATTTGATCTAGATACCAGAGATATCCGCATTAAGAAATCTATATTCGATGGGGGTAGACGTAGGGAATAAAATAAAGAGCAAAGTCCATCATATCATATCATTTTCCACACTGAAGAGTCACAGCTCGCTCGGACCCAGAATTCAAAGAAAAGAAGAAAAGAGAAGCACGGGGGCGAGAAATAAACCGAAAGGAAACAAAGGAAAGAAGCAAAGATAAAACTCATCTCATTGCATGAGATAGCAAATAGTTCATTTCATGTTCTTTGTTCAATTCAGTTTTTCACGCAAGTTTCAGCGGGCCGGCCGCCAATACCCCGCGCCATGCAGATAGGAGCAGATCGTTTCTCATACGAGCTATCTTCCCACACAGCACTGCTGGCCGGGAGGATAGAGCCACTGTCCGAGACACCGATGGTGCCGAGATCCTCATTCGCAGAAGCAATGTGCGGGACGACCAGCTCGACGCCCTTGCTCACGCTCGTACCGGAAAAGTACGGGTTGTGGCGCGGGGGGAGAGGCCGGGCCTCGTACATGCTGCCGAGGTAGTCGGAGGCGGTGCTGCTGAAGGATGAGGCCACGGTGGACGGGGTGTTCGTCAGGCCGGGCACGTTGCTGTAGCCGGGGGCACCTCCGGCCAGGGTGGGAAGGCTGGAGCTGCTGCGTTGGACAGCGGGGCGGGAGAGCATGGGCTCGCCGGTGCCGCGGTGGAACTGGGATAGATAGTTCCATGCGTCGGAAGATGCCAGAGAAGAGGCGCTGCGGGCTAATACGGGCTTCCACTCGGTGGGGTCGAGATCTGACTTGGCATCATGCACGTGGCTGGGTATCCGCATGGTTGGGATTGAGTTACTTGGCACCCTGGTTGGGGTCATTGGGGCCACGATCGTGCGTGGGGAGAGAGGAGGAGATGTGGGTGGTGTAGTAGTGGAAGACATTGAGGACATGGACGGTAATGATGCCGAGAGTGGTTTGCAGGAGTCTTTGCGGCGGCAACTATATAGATGAAAGGAAATGATGAGTATCCAAGTACCAAGATATTATGTAGGTTCCAAACAAAAAAAATGGAGAATTGGAAGAGGGAAAGGAGAGGATATCAATGGCTCTAAATATAGGCCGCGGGAATTGCCACATACCTTTCGCTACAATATAACAAAGTGTTGTTGGGGACAGTAATCTGGTTCTCGCACATGGCGCTGGAATTGGGTCAGCTTTATGTTCAAGAAAAGACCGGTGTATCACAGATGACGGCAACAGGCATGTGAGGGAAATGATCCCTGCAGCAAAGATAAGAGCTTTGGGTTGATCACATACCAAAAGTTCAAGAAGCTGGCCATATCAAACTCAGTATCGTCCGAAGACGTAGATGGCTTGCTCGCTCCCCTTTGTCCCGAGCCCAGTTTAGAGATGTTAACGCCGGATGTCCCTCGTCGATGTAAAGCTGGACGAGTAGACTTGGACTTGGAGATATGAGGAGTAGAAGGAGAGCGGCGGTGGAAGGGGGCTGTTTGAGTCATTTGTGGCGGTGAAGGCATTCAAATGCCTCACTATCTTATCAAAAGAAGAATATCGCCGAGACTGGAGTGTGGAGCACAAGAGCCCCTAAGGGAGCACAGACTGAGGGATTTGTGGTTGAAAAAGTGATGATTCCAACTGGAATGTGCCGGGCCGGTGTGATTGGGAATACAAATGCTTCCGTTCTTTGAGGAACACCGGAGTATGTATACTGAGAAACGTGGGGTGAAGAAATAAAAATGCTGATAAGGTGGTTAGCATCTGACACGGACGTTCTCGAATCCTGATGCAACAGGCTATCTTTAGCCTCTGAGTGGGGGGAGATAAGGGGGAAATAGGCCCTGAAGATAAGAGTGACATACCAGTCTATAGTAAAAAGGTCTATAAAATTGACTTGAGAAGGGAATACAAAAGGCAAAAGAGGGGAATTGCAACATATAAATACAAAGATGGAAAGTGCCCTGAAAAGAAAGAAAACGTGCTGTTGTGGTAGGATGAGACGATCACGTCTAGACTCTTTTGAAGCGGAGTGAAGTACCCGGTAAGTCACTTCCGGTAGGCCCCGACGCCATTATGCACGCTTAAGAGTACTTCCCGGGTACTTTCCGGCTCCCAAAGTTAGCCCGAACACGCAATCCTCCGATCTAGACCAGCTGAGTCACTAGTGACGAAGGTCTCTTCTATAATTAATCGGCCTTTTTTTTTTTTTTTTCTTTTCTTGTCTTCTACTGGATCTGATCTGAATCTAGATTACTGTATTTGTCTTGGTGCTTGTTACAATAGTGTCCTTGGACATCGCCTGAAACGCAATGTAGGTTTCCTAAGTATATCATCTGTAGTGCAGTAACGCAGGGACCATATCTCCGGAGGGGGGTCGGATCTGGCGTGATCGGTAGATTCACATTCTTGACAAGCCAGTATCGCTACAAATTAAGTACTATACATTTTGTACATTATACCGAAGAACTACATTCTACATGACGCCATAAATCGCTCTTCAACTATGGCATGAACTGGTGGGTATGAACACATCATTGCCCACTATTACTCCTTGATAGGGCTGTAGCAAAGTAGTCAAATAGTTAAGATGATACTCCGTAACAGAATAACTGCCGGCTACGGCGACAACGATAATAGATCGGCGGAACAATCGAGAATCTCTGTGGGGGTGAAGTGTCACACACACACGTCTACCTATTACGATAAAGCGTTGCAGGGACCTCGTCACAGGGGGTGAGATCATTCCAGGCCTTGCTAATCGTCGATCCTCCGTGTTTCGGGTCTATGGGGAAAACCGGGGCTTTGTTTCGAGAATGATTTTCGGAAGATAGGGTCTTCACTTGCGAACACCTTTTGTTTGTGACTTTTTTTCCTTTCCCGTTTTCCGCCGGGTACCGATTTGGTTCCTCGGATAAGTCAGGTCGGGGTATAAAATATCACAGGGCAAGCTGAGATTGATTTTTTTTATTGTGGGGCAGGTGACATCTGTCACCCTAGAATACATCATAACAAAGCTTTGACGTTGAAAAATTATGTATATGGAGAGGTGATGCTGACGTTTGGGTCTCGATTCTGGGTATCTACAAATAATCATGCCTTATCGATCTCCATTGGCTCTGATGCTCGAGTCCCTGGGGGTGTCGCAGGAACCCCGAGAGCCATTTTGTCAATTTCCTTCCCTGTCGATTCGGCCAGGCCCTCATCCCTGTCGATCTGTAGTTTTATTGTGCCTGGGCCCGTCTTGCCTGTAAATCGCTCGGGTACTCCACGGGCAGCCTCGGCCGGGCCGACAAAGCATCCAAGCATCGAGCTCCAAATATACCCTTCCGATAGCAGACGACGGATTTGGCCATATGCGTATGAATTGGCGTAAGGGAGAGCAGTCTCTGGATCGCGGTAACGCGAGGGCAATGAGGTGATGACGCAAAGCGATGACGAAATTTCTATCATGTGAGGTTAGCCTTACAGATTCCTAACCAAATCTGATACAACGTACTGGTCAAACGAGCAGGCTTCTTGGCGTTGAAGTACATGCTGTATTTGCGATTGTTGGCGGTCGCATAATCAAAGTTTTCCAAAATCGTAAGAGTGCGTCCCGTATGCTCAATCACTGGAGGGGGTTCTGGAATCTCAGGTGGTGCTGGTTCCTTCACCATCCCATTTGATAATAGTGACTCGGACTGTAAAGTGAAGGGTTGGTTTAGGCTCTGGGCTGGAGCATTTTCGGGCACCGTGGCTTGACTAGGTGCTGCAGTAGCCGGGGAGGCTTGAGGGGCCTGTGTAATTGCAGGGCTGATAGTCGTGACTAATTCAACTGGCTGGGACTTGTCCACTGGTGGTTCTTGTACAATCGTCCCAGCAGCATGTGATATAGGGGTCTCTACCGGGGTCGGTTGGGCACCAGCAACGTGTGGGGTGGCCAAGATTGCCTGGCCTGTTGATTCTGGAACATCTTGATTCATCTTGGTAAAATCTGCACCCGCTACAGCCGCTGGGGGTTGATCAATATCCATGGCATCGTCGTTCTTGGTGGGGGAAGAGTCGGGCAATCTTTGGGTAGAGCCATTGCCCGCAGAAGCTAATGAATGACGAGACGCAGGAATTTCCACAGCAAAATTCTTTCTCTCCGAAGGGTTAGACTCCGAGGATTGCCTTTCAGAGGTAGTGGTTTGATCTTGCGCAGAGGGTGATACTGGTGTATTTGCGACAACCTCCGGAGCTTTCTTTTCCACGGCACTGTCCTTGCTTTGCTCGGCAGGAGTTGCCGTGATTGTCTTCGTCTCTGAAGACTTTGTATCTGGTTGGCTCATGTTCGCCCCAGAAGACACTACGGGGGTGTCTGCATTCTCTGCAGTCGGAGCTGCAGCATTTTCGGGTGGCTTGTTTTCAGGCGTCTTTTGGTCTAAAGTGGGGGTGGGAGGAGGTAGAGCGGAATTTGCTGGACCAGTGGTCTCAACTGCATGAAAGTCTGGTGGTGGCTGCGATGTGCCTGTGGTAGAAGCAGGGGCAGATCCAACAATGCTTGCAGACCCCAAGGACTTTGACTCTGCCGCAGCCTTCTCTTTATCTTCCTTCTCTTTCTTTTTCTTCCTCGATTCTTCTTTATCTGGCTTTGGTTTGATCTCGATTTTACCCACCCGTGTGAGCCGGCCGTTCGTCCATGTAGCCACACCACTCCAGTAGGAAATCACCGGACCATCAAGACGACGGTTTTGCAGTGCTTCGATCCTCGCTCGTCTTTCGTCCGCTTTTCTTTTTTCCGACAGCTCCCAGCGGTTCAAACTTTTGCTATTAAGCCGTTCCACTCTTGCAGCCTCCGCAAGATGATCTTCCTGGGTCATCTCTTTCGGTTTCAAGTGGGCCTTCCGCTTCTCTGCCTCCTTCATTGTAGCGATGATGCGGACTCGTTTCTCTTGGCTATCCTTGAGGCGAGCATGCGTAAGCTCCTTGTTGACCATGGTCTGGCGACGCGATGATTGCCGAGTAGGCCCATCCTCCACAGTGGGAATCCATGAGATGCGCTCTGACTTTTTCTTTGGACGAGGAGCGGCGGACATGGAGGATGGGGCGGTTGGATCGATCTTGACTCGTTTGCGCAAGGTCTGGAACCGGAGGTCATTCTGGGCTCTACGCTTCTTGCGCTCGTCTTTTTGTAGTTTTTGTTCGCCCTCGTAGTCATTTTGCGCATTCGGTCCTTGGTCTTCATCCTCGTCCGACGACTCTAGTAAGTCATCCTCTGCGTCGGGGTCTGCCACATCCGCAAACTCATTGTCGTCTTCGACTTCCTCAAAGAGAAGCGCCAAGTCATCATCGGCAGCGGCTTCGAGGAGGGCAGACATGTGTAGTCCTGCGGTACTCCGTTTCGCGCGCCCTCTGACCAATGATTCCACGGGCATCTCCTCTTCCTCCGAAGATTGTAGCCCAGACGATGGGTCTTCTTCCATAATGTCGGCCATGGTGTTACTGGGGTGGCAGGTGCCTTAGAATGGACGATTAAGCATCGGACGCGAGAAGGGGACGCGTGCGCGACAAACTATGAATCGTGTGTCAACGATAAGCAAAAATCTGGAAAATTATAGCATATAGAGTGTGGATTCTGCCACGCGATTAAGAATGAGCTGTTGAAGTGATGGTAAGATACCGTTGCGGGCAAGTTGGCAAGGAGACCAGGCAGTGGCGCGAAAGAAAATCTGATGCCTCAGGCGAGCAGAAATGATCTGGCCAATGATCTTAACTAACGTGTTTACATTGACCTTGAAGCAACGACACAAGATTTCTCTGATGGTTCATTCGGTCCTACCCTAATTGCATCGTGACTGACACTACCCAACTATTATCCCCAAAATGATAATCCACCCTATTATGTACCACGATGCCACGAACCTCCCGGTTGTTCCGCCGTACCGAATGCTTCTGGAAGCTTGGCGAACACCTTGAAGATCCAGAAAGCACGGGGTTCTTCAAGCTAGCAATCGGCAGATAAAGTCTAGTCTATTTACGTCTCTAAAAACACAGCCACTATGACCAATCCAAGAGGACTCCAGGACGCCTCTGGGAACAAGGACGAGGACATAGTACCTGACCCATACCCCTTGCGCGCATGCAAAACACAGTCTTTTGCTTCAAAGATCTTGGTCAACTCTGCTTAGATGACTGGTATCATATCTCATACCGCAGGGCAATATCTTCACATTGATGGGCTTGCTTCATTATCCTGTCAAGGATTCAAGCGTTGAGGCATGACGCACTGGAATGCGGGGCTTTTTTTCGTTCCCACTCTTGTCTCTTTTTTTAGGGTCATGCCATGAGCGCTTTTCTTCCGAGAGAAAACTTCGAATGGTACTTTTCTGGAGGGCATGGGGGTATAAACGTCTTGTATATGTACTAAACGTATACCTCTTTGGATTTGTTGATATCTCATGTCCAGGCAAAATGGAGCCTCCCAGAAATCCAATGACATCGATGGGGCTATGCCATTGCCAAACGCCTGGAGGAACTGCCGATTCCCGATATTTGTTTCTGTTTAGATGAAAGTACAAACGTGCAAAGTACTTATAGATGTCTGTCTAGGGATTTATGCACCTTGGATATCCCAGAACTCGATAGAAAATGAAACCAACCATAGAGTCATATAGTAAACAGATCCAGTTACAGGCAATCAATCATATTCCATATTTAAACCCAAAATCCATCTGAATCAACAATCGAATTGTGGGTGAAGCTGAAGGAGGGCCCTCCACCAACCACAGCCATCTTCCTCGGGCATCCGGCCAGCTCCCCAACATCTCTTCTCCTTCTTTTCCTCTCCCCTTCTCATCCTCCCTTGACTTCTTCCTCACTTCTCTTTTTTTTTCTTCTTTTGATTTCTGCATTCTTAGGGTGAATTCAACTTTCGGTTAGTGTTGAAAGACACTCTCGGAGCGCAACATTAACTCACTTCCAGCCACCTCGATCGATCCCTTTGGACCCGGATCATCCTTTCCATCTTTTTATTTCTCAACTTGACGCACTCTGTGCTAGACAATCCTTGTGAACTTGCCGTGTTTTTTGGGCCTTGGACGACCATAGAAAAGGACTTGTCCTTTTTTTCCTCAACTCAACTCGATCACTTTTGGACACCCGCAGATTGTCATACACCCCGAGCAAACGGTGAGATTATCATCAAAGACCCTCGACACAGCACAGTGGCTCTTGCATTTGGAAAGAATCGCTTTCGGTACGAAATATCCTCACGATTCATCTCGTATGGAATTGCTTTGTCGGCCCCTCCCACTTTGCGACCCCCCTCCCCAAATAGCAAAACACGTGTTTTGAACACCAACTAATTTCAGTTTCTGTTTCTAGTGTATCCTTGATTCCTCGTTCTATCCTTATTTTATGTTTCCTATTCCACGCCTTTAAACGACAAAGCTCATTAAAGTTCCGACCTTACTACATTTTGGCATTCGCGCGGAGGTCATAATTTGGAAGAGATTCGGGCACTGCCTTACTGAAGGCATAAAGTGATAATCCATAATGTTGCCGGTTTCGCGACCTGACGGTCAGATGAATTTCAATTACATCCCAACCACCCAGCCCATGTCGGGTACCTCGACGGGGCGCAGCTCCCCCAGTGATCTGGCAGGGTCTGGGAACCCAAGAATGCCATTTGGACCCTCTCCAGGGTCCATTGGCAGTTCAAGGCCGGGGGCTGGCTCCCCTTCTCATGATTTGACATCACGTCTGTACTCGAAGCGGTAGGTTTTCTTCTTGCGGGACATGAACCGCGACAATTAGCTGACACCTTGACTCTTCTCGCAGAGCCCGTGAAATTCAAGCGCAAGAAGGCATTTCTCCTAGTATCTGGGGACCTCCTACTAGCGGTCATTCAACCCCGCTTCGCGAGAATATCCCCGAATCGCCGAGTCAAGATAGCTTTCCCGATTTGATTCCTACCACCAATGGCTCCATGGACAGTCCTGGCCGCCGAGCTCGCGCTGGAACAGTGCCATCTCGTTTCCCTCCAATGGGCACACTGAATGAGGTGGATCTTCAGCAGCCTTATATGCCACAGACCTCACGACCAACGCCTTCAACTAGTCCTTTTAGACCCCCCGGTGTTTCCGGGATAGATACAAGTTCTAAGGTTGCGAGTTCAACTGGTGTCCCCAACCCGGCATCGCTATCCCGCCTTCGAGCTGGCTCGATGCCACAAAGAAGCAACTTTTTGGGAGGTGGCGGCCCCTTCGGCCCATCATTGTTTTCAACCAACTGGTCGACGGGTCGCGAGAGAGCTACAACTTTAACCAGCATTCGGTCTTCGGAAGGGCCGACTTCGCCCAGCCACTCTTCTTTCTCGAGGGATGGACTCGCGGACACCGATGTGAAGACCTTGGATTACTTGGGTCTTGCTGAGACCCCTCAACAGGGAATGGCCTCTCTTGCACGTCCCTCAATGGAAGCTTTGATGCAACAGCAACAACAGCAACAGCAAGCTTCTGCGCTGCCGCCACTCTTGGCTGAGCTGGCGATGATGAAGAACAACAATCGATTCCGATCATATTCTGTCAATGCGAAGGAGAAGTACGCGGATGACGAGGATCTTGAATATGAGAGCCGTTACTCGCAACTTCCTTCGGGCACTATGACGCCAACCGCCGCTGCAACTGCCGCGCAACTTGCCGCCACACAGGCCCAGATTCACCAGCATAATCTCGCTGTCCAAGCTTTTGCCAGTCATGCCTCTGTCAGCAGACCCAGGGCGCGAACTGCTGGCATTTTGGAGGCACCTCCCCAGCGATCATCCATCCGCAACTACCTTGCCACGCCTTCCCGCCTTGACAACAGCTTCAGTGCTGCCGACCTACAGATTCCCGAGAATGGCGAATATGATGAATTGTCCGAGGCAGTTCAGCTGATGCATCTCGGCGGTAACAGCATTCCCGCCATGGTTGGCCGACAGGTCGGCGAGATGGCAGATGAGAACAACCAGGATGGGCCTACCCGAGCACTTTGGATTGGTAGCATTCCCGTGTCCACTACTGTCACGTCTCTGGAAGCCATATTTGGCATGTATGGAAAGATCGAATCGACCCGTGTTCTGACTCACAAGAACTGCGGCTTTGTCAATTTCGATCGCCTTGACAGCGCTGTGCAAGCCAAGTCGCTGCTCAATGGCAAGGAAATTTTCCCAGGCGCAGGCCCTGTTAGAATTGGTTACGCCAAGGTTCCTGGTGCATCGGCCACCGGTACTCCTGGCGCAAATGGTATCCAGTCGTCTCCCACTCCTGACCCGAACTTCAGATCAAATCTCGCTGCGGCCGATGGAGCGGATGGAGCGGACAACGCTAACACTGTCCCTCAAATTGCCGCTCTGGCTGATCTGTTGCCTGAGATGGTGCAAATCGTGCAGGAATTCGGCGCAAGTGAAGATGACTTGAAGAACATCACCGCAAGCATCCAGACTTCTATTGCGTTCCAAGCTTTCGAGGATGAAATCCCTTCGGTCCAAGAAACGAGCCAGTCGCGGATGTTCGACGCCCCTCGTCTCCGTGACATCCGCAAGCGCATTGACAATGGTGCATGCTCAATCCAAGAAATTGAAGAGACTGCCGAGGCCATGCTTCCTGAGGTTGCAGAGCTAGCCTCCGATTATCTCGGCAACACGGTGGTTCAGAAACTATTTGAATTCTGCTCTGAGTCCACCAAGGAGAAGATGCTGTCTCACATCGCACCCCATCTCTCCGAAATTGGTGTCCACAAGAATGGAACTTGGGCTGCGCAGAAGATCATTGATGTTGCGAAGACTCCTGGACAGATGCAGTTGATTGTTGATGCTCTCCGCCCTTACACTGTTCCTCTTTTCTTGGATCAGTATGGAAACTATGTCTTGCAGTGTTGCCTGCGATTTGCCAGCCCGTTTAACAGCTTTATCTTCGAGTCTATGCTCAGCCGAATGTGGGAAATCGCCCAGGGACGTTTCGGCGCCCGAGCGATGCGAGCTTGTCTCGAAAGCCACCATGCCACCAAGGATCAGCAGCGGATGCTTGCCTCTGCTATCGCTCTGCACAGTGTGCAGTTGGCCACTAATGCTAACGGAGCTCTTTTGCTCACTTGGTTCCTTGATACCTGCACATTCCCTCGCCGCCGAACAGTGTTGGCCCCGAGACTCGTGCCTCACCTTGTTCACCTCTGCACTCACAAGGTTGCGTACTTGACTGTTCTCAAGGTGATCAACCAGCGCAACGAGCCGGAAGCTCGAGATATTGTTCTAAAGGCACTGTTCTTCAGTCCTGGCGATGAAGTTTTGGAGAAGATCCTGAGCGACCAGACATCTGGTGCGACTCTGATCTTCAAGGTCTTGACCACCCCGTTCTTTGACGAATCTATGCGGACGGAAGTCGTGAAGAACGTGTCCAAGGTTCTCACAAAGCTCAAGGCTTCCCCAAGCCAAGGCTATAAACGTCTGATGGATGAAGTGGGCCTCTCCTCGCGAGGTAGCGGCGGTCGGGAGCATCACCATGGACGTGAGGCGGGCCACTCCACCCCGGAGAAATCCCAACACCGCCAGTCTCGCCACGGAAGCACAGGTTATCCTGCCCAGCCATCCATGGACAGACAATACACTGGGCAGTTTACTCCCAACACTTTTGGACAGAACCCCGACGCCCGTCCTATCTCCGCCGACCAGTCCAACCCCCCGCCCCTTGATCCATATGCGAGCAATGGGCTCGGAAACCACTTGAACAGTCTTTCCGGTGCAGGCGGATACAGCCAGGAATCCCTGGGCCAGCAACAGCTGCAATACCAAGCCTTCCTCGCCGCCCAGGCTCGTGGCGTTACCCCAGGCTATCCTGGCATGCCAGGCGCCAACTACGGCTACCCAGCTGGCTCGCCCGCTGTGGATAATCTGCGATCTCTGCAGCCGCAGCAGGCTTCTCCGCTGTCTGGACCAGGCCAGATGAGTCCCAATCCGATGCTTGCCCAGAACTACCAGCAGTTCAGCCCTGTTGTCAACCCTGCCCAGATGTATCAATATCCCCCGCAATACTACCCCCAGGCACAGCCTGTACAGGGGCAGTCGGGCGGAGGCCGACGTGGACGGGTGAGTTCATTCTCGGATCGGCCCTAAACCATGTAATGCGGCAATACTAACGTACATGCCTTTGTACCCAGCGTTGATCCCATCTTCGCGTATGATTTCTAATCGATCTTCCTGCCTTCCCATCTACATGTATAAATTTTCTTGATCATCTTTTTCTTCTTCTTTATTTTCTCCCATCTTTGAAGTTTCTCATGGAGACCAAGCGGGTTTATCTAGCTACGTGTTGTGATTTCACTGTCCTATCTCTTCGCCCTGATCGGACGCTGGATCGCCGGCAGGGGAGAATCGGACCCGAGGGAGGAACTGGATGTGCATGGGGAATCGGTGAAAAAGTCTTGTGTCTCTTCTGGGTGGAGGCTCAGTTTTGTATCTTCTTCAGCGTTTTTGAATGACCTTGTATCTTGTGATCTTACGATAGGACTTTTTCTCTTCTGTCTATTGTTTTAAGATCGAGATTTTGGCTGCCTAGTGGAGCATAGTGAATTGATTGATGCAGATGTGAAAATTATATTGTAGTGAATGCAAATAAATCGAATCTCATTGCGTTGAAAACAAAATCCGTCTAATCTTGAATTTATACGAGGCTGAGAGAACTCAAACCTCCACAACTACCCGGCGCAATCAACCGCTCAGTTTCGCCATCGCCAACAAGGGGAAAGACAGGGTTGAAGAGATGAGCAATACTAGCGAAGAGACTGCAATTCTCTTCCAGTATACGAATACATATCTCCTCGACATCCCCCTTTCAATTGCGCTCGCGCAAGAAGGAAAACCGACACCACACCAACAATCAGCCCCAGAATCAAGTTCAGGAACAGAAAAGAGTACACATAGGAGGATACTGAACCTACTTTCATGCGAACCCATAAAAGAGCCATTCCCTTCTACCGAGCCCAAAAAGCCAGCTGCTCTTGCCAAGGTCCTCGGCAGCATTCCTATCTCCGAGAGACGGTTCCACTCGGAACTGATACTGCCACTCGTGAGGGATTCTCTCGAAACCATCAGGGCCAGGTTTCCCCATGATCGTCGGTGGTGTGAGGCTCGAGCTGTACCTAGTGCATCCCACGATAGCACCGCGCCGAATCAGCATCCACGGAAGCGGCGGAGGGGAAATGATACTACGTGTTTAGAATCTATGCCGGATGACCATATTTCAACTGAAAATGAACCACCCATAATTCTATCGACCACCTCGTTAAATGACTTTGAGGCTTTATCAGATCTTGCCGTAGTCAAGAATCCATCACCAGAGCCCGCAATTGTTAGGGTTGGAAGCTGGCATGGTGAAACGAATTCTCCATGTGAATATGTGGTCCCATCTGAGTCGAGCTTTGTGCTTTGTACACTACCTCTATTCCGGACTGAGGTCAACCGTCCATCTACATCGAATAACTATCCAATCCCCGGGCTCCCCAAGCACCGGAAGTTCAATCTCATCCTTATGGACCCGCCCTGGCCAAACAAATCCGTGCGGCGCAGCAGACACTACCAAACACATCACTATTCTGAGATGGATGTGCTTAGTGAAGGCTTACGAGATATACTTCGTGTCCACTCGCACGTTCCAGAAATAAGCCAGGGGCTACGGCCATCTGAAACACACACTGGACGCCCGATGCAAAGTGAACAGTCTATAGCTGCTATATGGATCACGAATGCGGAAAAGGCCCGGCGAGCAGCATACGAGGCTTTAAGCGGTGCAGGCTTTTGCATCTGTGAGGAATGGATATGGGTCAAGACTACATGGAACGGACAACCGATTACAGCACTGGACGGCCTTTGGCGAAAACCGTATGAGATCCTTGTCATTGGCCGCAAGAGTGGGCATCATGTCAATGTCAATGCAAAGGCCAGCAGTACAACACCCCTGTCTCAAATGGATGATCTGACACGGATAAGTGAGGCCATTACCACGAGACGAGTCATCGCTGCGGTTCCGGACTTGCATTCTCGTAAGCCAAACCTGAAATCCATTTTTGAGAACGTGTTCTTCACCGAGGCTGGTCAGCTTCAGGGGTATTCTGCTCTCGAGGTGTTTGCACGCAACTTGACCGCTGGCTGGTGCGCTGTTGGTAATGAGGTTCTTCGATTCAATGCCCGTGAATGCTGGGTTAATCTTGGATAGAGAGATGCAAAATGCGCCAATCAGGGGGTTCGGGTCGGCCAGATGCCTTTCGTTGATGGCTTCCAATGCCAGCTGTTAACAGCTATTGACTCAGCGCTAATGTGTATGGAGTCATGATACTTGTTTCACGTGCATTCATGATGCATGACGCATATACATCAAGGCCCTAGTCTGGGCGCACTGCATGCTTATTCTCGAGTCTCACCCGATAACGATCAGCGCGGCATGTTCCGCGCTGACAAAAGAAATCATTTTTTTGGTGACTTTTGATCAGGTTAATAAATTGACATCGTAAGTATCAATTACTATGCCCATTCAGAAACGTTCACAGGGAAATACTTTCTCTTTTGTTAGACATATTATTCCCCCTGTGTGACCACCCCTAAACTGGCCGAATAGACAAAATTTTCGGCCCCAAAAACAGAATCTTCTACTTTAGAAGATTTCTCAGAAATGGCCAAAGATCAAGAAAATGGGACAGAAGTCGACAATTCACAGCGTCCAAAATGCTTCAACAGCACATTTCAAGAAGTTCTCTTTGTCCTAACTGCCACAATGGCCATTGGCCAGCAGTCATTCTTCCAGGGCTGTATCGTGGGAGTAACCGCATCTATTGGCAATGATTTACATATGAATGCCGCTGAAATCACCTGGATTAATGCCGGTGCTTCGTACGTACAATTTTCCATACCTATTTCTCCCCACGTTTCCCCTGGGTTTTATCCGACTTCGATCTCACCCTATCCCCGTATACATCATACAACATCTATCACACAACATACACAACTAACCATGCAACCCCAACAGCCTCACCAGTGGCGCCTTTCTACTCACCTTCGGGAAGTTAGCCGACATGTTCGGACGGAAGATTCTTTTCATAATCGGCATGGCTGGTTTCACCTTCTCGCTACTCATCGCAGGCTTCGCAACAAACGCCATCTACATGGATGTCTTCTCGGGGATCTTAGGTTTATTCGCAGCCGCCGTCGTCCCACCCGCGGTCGGCGCCCTGGGTGCTACTTATGAGAAACCCTCGAAACGCAAGAACCTTGCCTTTGCCTGCTTCAGCGCGGGAAACCCGCTTGGTTTTGTCGGCGGCATGATCATCTCCGGTGTCGCGGCCCATTTGTATAGCTGGCGCGCTTCTTTCTGGGCTCTCGCTGTTGTCTATGCTATCTTTACCGTTTTGACCGTGTGGACGGTGCCGGCGGATGGATTTGATAGGACGCCTTTGAGCGTCAATGCTTTGAAACAGTTTGATCTTCTCGGGATGGTGTTGGTTATTGTTGGGTTTGCGTTTTTTTCGAGTTCGCTTTCGTATGTTTTCCCTCTGGTGGATTCGACATGTTTTTGACATTCCCGCTGACCACTTTATAGTCTTGCTGCAGATGCACCGGATGGCTGGAAAACGGGATACGTCCTTGCTCTGTTTATTGTGGGCTTTTTCCTTCTCATGGCGTTTCTGTATTGGCAGTCCGTTGCTACGCACCCTCTGATGCCCCTTTGGGTCTGGCGAGATCGTAACTTTTCTCTGGTATGTGTGTCCGCTTTCCAAGGAAAGATAGATCGAAACTGACTGCTCAGCTCATTGGAACTTGCTGCATTGGTTTCATGGGGTTCTCTGCCGTCAGCTTTTTCCTCTCCCTCTACCTTCAAAATCTGAAACATCTGTCTGCCCTTGAGATCACCGTCCAGTTACTCCCGATGGTTGTCAGCGGGGTGCTAGTCAATGTTGTCTGCGGCCTGGTCCTGCACCGCGTAAGCAACACAATTCTAACCGGCATCGGAGCACTGGCGTATACGGCCTCGTTCCTTATCCTGAGCTTCATGAGGGAAGAAGCTTCCTACTGGGCATTTATTTTCCCAGCGCTAGTTCTTGTCGTTGTTGGTGCTGATATTCAATTCAACGTCACAAATGTACGTTCAGCTCGTCCTTCATTTCATTTCCTTGTCTTTATGCAATATGTTCCGTCTTTGGGGTATTGACTAACCTCGTCTAGATGTATGTGATGTCAACTCTCCCACCCTCCCAGCAATCCATCGCCGGTGGTATCTTCAACACCGTCAACAAGCTGTGCAGCAACCTGGGCCTTGGCATTGCTACTTCTGTGCAAAGCTCAGTCGCCCTTCGCATGACCGCCTCCACGCCTGCCATTCGGCCTTACCTTTCAGTTTATTGGTTTGCAGCTGCGGCTTCGGGTGTGTCTCTGGCTCTGGTGCCGTTCTTGACAATCGGTAAACAGGGAAATGATGTCCCGCAAGACGTCCCGCTGATTCCCGGCGAGGGGACTGGTGAGGAGGTCGGCGAGAAGACAGCTGTTACTGCCAATATCAATTCTGTGGTTTCTTCTGCGGTTGATATCACGGAGCACGAGAAGAGGTAGACTACTGAGTTGGCCTGTGCAGTTCCGAAGAGGGTCGGCATTGTGATTGAAGGGCAAAATGTGTGCGATATCTGAATACACTAGATATATCTGGGCATGTATATATATACACCACATCCCGGTATATCCTACTATTCTCCGCGGAATGCCAAAGACAGACACATATCATTAAATGTACTTAATAAGCCTTCGAGGCATAGTTGAAGAAAGACACCCTATCTATCCGAATACCAGATTCAGAAATTACCCCTCGAAAAATAAACTCGTCCCCATACGACTCTAATCAAACAAGGGCCCCAAGCTAACCAAGCTAAACCTCAAATCCGGATTTCCCCCCTGCGCCTCCATCTTCAAGAACCTCCTAACCCCCAGCTCCAACGCAGCCTCACTAAGCGCATCCTCCCCCTCCTTCAAAAACCCCCTAGCCAACGGCCCCTTCCTCCTCCCATCCAACTCCCAAAGTGTCCCATCAAGCCCCCGAACAAAAGCAACAAAATGCAAATCAACGTTATCTCCCGCCTCCGGCGCAGCCGTATCCCCCAGTTTCGCCGCATCAGCATGCGCACTCTCCAGCGCCTTACTATCATAAAGCAAATCCGCACGCTTCACCGGCTCCAACCCCTCCGCTTCACGGAGCAATATATCCAAATCCGAGCCGGCAATGACATGTTTCCGGGCCTCGCCGTTCGAGACAGCGTGTAGCAGGCCGATCAGCCCACATGCATTGCGGATGGTTTGCTTGAACCACATGACGGGCTCTGTGGGGCCGGAACCGGTATAGTTTTGTTTGGAGGCATCTTCGGTTTCGCGGGAAGCTTCGTAGGTTTGTGAGACGGGGAAGACGAGCAGGAGGGCTTGGGAGGGGCGGGGGACGAAGGCGAGGAGGTCTGGCTCGTCGATGGAGAATACGTCGGTGAAGCCTAGTGTTGGGGCGAGCCCGAGTTGGTGCACTAGGTGCGACATTACTTCGGGGTTGTTTTCTGGGTGAGGGGTTAGTTTGGAGTTGGCATAACGGAGTTGAGAGGGTTGAGTCGGACCTAATGGCACAAAGGCCTTTTGGGTGTGTGGGACGTCGACGTGTGACATTGCGTGTGGTGATGGTGGTGATGGTGGTGGTGGTGATGGTGGTGGTATATGTATGTGTTCAGGATAAGGTGAGGTTTGGGGGCCATCGGAAGGATTGCGGGGCCCGCCACGTTTTCTGCACATATTAAATTACTTTAGTTGAGCTTTGATAGGTTCGTTGGACTATAGCTTATATTCTAATTTTAAGGAATCTGAATAGTCCAAACTACTCTCCAGGTCTTTGCTAGATTATTATTCGGATAAAGCTTGGAAAGCCGGAAAGCTGTTTCAGATGTGTTTGCAAGATTTGCATATATTAATCGCAACTCAGATCCCAAGCCCTACACCAATTTCGATCTGCATTGACCTCTCTTGAGCAAGATCGCCATTCATCCACAAAAAGGAGACCCTTAATCACCGAGGTTGGCCGGGATCGTTAATAACATAGCTACTTAAGCGGCAAGAAAGTTATTGTTTCCAAAGACGAGCTAGTACACGCCATTAGCGTCATGTTAATCGTGATCGCCACTCTACTTGCTCAAAGTATCAATCAGCCTCGGCAATGATTGACACCACCGGACCCATTACCTATTTCGGACTGCCAGGAAAGTGCGAATTCGGCCAAGTCAAACGAAGCTAAACCTAACGGCGTGAACTAGCTTGCGCAAATCCTGCCAAGCACAGCCCAAAAACACACCTTAGACGCAGATTTTCTTCACAGAAAAAGTCCGTCTTCTTGGCGGTCCACCTCGCCACATAATACCTTCATAATATCCCGGCTATTTCACGATCGACAGTACAATTCGCTCTTAGTCAATATATTTCGATGAAGCCATGAGAGGCGTGTCGATCATCTCGAGGTCGGCTTAGCGCTATTCCAAGGGGGTTTCCCGACCAAAAAAGCGCTTAAAAAGTAAAAGGTTAAAAGGTTCTAGTTCTTCGCTTTGCCCCTGCATTTCGGAAGGTTTCCTGTGGGTCTGGTTAGGGAGAACGGTCTTAAGAATCCTTCCCCCCCCCCACATTCGAATCCTTCAGGCTATGTCAAGCCTTTGATATGACAGACGAAAAGCAACGATGCACGGCGGTTCAGACCGTCGCCGCGGTCTTCCTGCCTATCGCCACGATTACGGTGATGCTGCGCATCTATGTGCGCGGCTGGATCGTAAAGGCATTCGGATGGGATGATGGGACTATGGTAATTGCATTGGTATGTTTGATATTGAATCTTGAATCCTCCACGTTATAGAGATCTAAAAAATTAATTCCACAGTTATTCTACGCCATGTTCTGCGGAACCATGATCGGAGGCACGATTTTTGGCACAGGCTATATGTTCAAAAACCTCGCTGCCGAGAATCGTCTCATAGCAATGAAATACTGGTGGCTCTGCGAGATCGCCTACTGCTTCGCCTCGGTTGGATGCAAGATCTCCGTCTGCATCTTCCTAATGCGCATCACTATCAAACCAGTTCACATCTTCATCCTCTATACCGCCATGGCCTTGACCGTCATGGCAGGCCTGGTGTTCATGTTCCTCATGCTCCTCCAGTGCAAGCCAGTGGATTACTTTTGGACTCGGGTGGCTGGAGATCCTACTGTCACAGGTTATTGTATCGATATAAATATCATCATTAACATGACCTATGTGTACAGTGCATTTGCCGCACTGTGCGATTTCATCGTCGGCATATTGCCCATCTTCCTCGTGCACAATCTTCACATGAAGCGTCAAACCAAGATTGCCGTTATGGGTATCTTAGGCATGGCTTGCATGTATGTTCTTGTTTTGCGTTTCCGTACTAGTTTCAGGTTGCTGACAAGAGATTCTACAGTGCTTCATCGGCGGTTCTCGTCCGTTTTCCGTTTGTCCAAACATTTCGGGACCCCGATTTCCTCTGTATGTACCTACCCCCGAATGATAGAGACATGAGAATAAAACTAACCAAATCCCCCTCACCCCAGATGCAACATACCAAATCGCCATCTGGTCCAATATCGAAGCAGGCCTCGGCATTACAGCCGGTAGTCTCGCAACCCTTCGACCCCTCCTCCGCATCTGGACAGGCTCTCGCTCAGATCCAGATTACTCCACTGGACTTCCGGGCGGACGCTCACGGTCTGCCTCGCGCCAGTTGGGCGGCGGTGAAAACCGTGCTTTTCCCTTAGGCTCGTTGGATGAGAGCGTGCAGTCTCGCTTGAGACCGGATAAACTTGCTGTCACTGTCACGACTATCAAGGGCCATAGGGATGATGATGATATCTATAGCACGAGCCCGAGTAGCAGCGAGGAGAGGTTGACTATTGATCGGCCCTCGCCTCGGTTGCCGAATGATATGGGGTTGGAGATTCATCGCACGTTCGAGGTTACGCAGACTTCGTCGGATAGGCATGATGCTGAAAGGATTGCGATGGAACGTGTATAATTGATCAACGTATATATATGACTTGAAAATTTTATATTAATATCTTATTACTATCATTCTTTTCGGGAGATATATACTACTGCTTTCTAGCGAGGACGAATCCTGGCTAGATGTACCGGGTTGTTGTCGTGGAGAATGGTAGTATTTGATCCATTCAGTCATTACAACTTTCGATCAGTATGTACACTTGAGATGCCTCTTATGGACTAGGCTTCTTTCCCTGCTTCAACGGCTCGAAAATATCCGTCCACAGCTCATTAGCCTCGCCCAGGAAGTATGTCAAATCAACATCAGCCAAACTAGCATCCCCATCTCCAGACAGAGTCTCAAGCTGTGAGATCAAGTTCTCCAGTCCAAAAGCCTTACCCGTCGCCTGCGTCGCCCCAGCTTCGAGCATAACATTGACAACATGGATATGGAAATGATAGTAGGTTGGTTGATCTGCGAGATTGAAAAGTCAGCCAAGGAAAACACCCCAATGCAGTGCAATGCAATTTCAAACACCAACTCACAATGAACATAAAGCTTAATCTGATCCTCCTCCAAACCAGGATACATAGAAACCGTAGCCTCAAGCACCCTCTCCCTCAAATACTTCAACCAAGGCACAAAACTCTTCTTAAGATCCCTCAAACTCCAAATATCCCTCCTCTGCACCAAAGCTAACAAATGCAACGACCCCATACTCTTCCGATCCCAATTCAAATCAGGCAACATCAAAAATCCATCTTCGGGCCCGTGCCCCTCATCCCGCAGAATCACATCTTCCTGCTCGGTCCTGCCCTCCAGGATATTAAACACCCAATTCAGCCGTCCTTCCTCGCGCTTCGCTTGCATGTACGGCCGCACGTGCGTGCGGTATATCTCCGCGGTCTCAGTTACCATGCGCAGTTGCTGATCCGAGTACTTCTTGATGTGCTGTGCTGTGCATGGCCAGATGAGGTTAAGTTTGAGGTCTTGCTGCGGGTGGGCGGCGGCTTCGGCGGGTGTTGGGTCCGTGGTGTTACCGCTTGATGAGGCTAGGTACCAGCGGTAGATGTCGTTGTCGCCTAGGTTGTTAATTCGGGAGATTGCGGCGTGGAAAGCTTGGAGGACGGCCAGGGATTCGGTTGCGAATGCCGCTCGCTCGGCTATCAGGATGCCTTGTGTGTTGTCGATTGTGCCTAGGAGGGCGATTCTTCGGCCATTTTGGTCTGGAGGGGTTTTTTTTAGTTTATTGATTGCTGCAGGGAGTGATGTGGATGAGTTGTACCTTGTTTGAGGAGCTTATTCACTTGGAATTTGGTGATTAATGCCTCTGGGGCGATCTTGCCGGTGTCTGGGGAGTCGGCCATGTTTGGAAGCTTTCAATTTTGGGATGTAGGGAAGTTTGAAGATGTTTTGTACGATTTATCTAGCTTTATCGGGTGGGGCGGTCAGGCTTATCTTTTGGTGTAGATCTATGAGATGGGCTATGTCTCAATGCCTTGAGAAATCATTTTGTTGTTAGAAATCTATATAATATTGTAGCTTTACTTCAATATTCTGATACATCGAGCCCCAAGTGTATCCATTGAATGCATTGAACCAAAAACAATTGCTCTCAAGCCTTCAACAGATAGTTCATATTTGATGAAGGCTAAGGGTATCTCGGCACTTAGGTTCAAGCAAAAGTAAGTATATATAATAGAATTATATATCAGATGCATTGATATATAGCCTGGGATCAATAAAACCCCATCCACCAACTCCATTGTAACCTACACAACAAACCTTCCTCAAGCAGCAGCAGGCTCCTTGTTTCCATTTGTTGTCGATGTTGGGGTTGTATGCATCTAATAGACAATCAGAGAAAACTCAAGGAAAATAGGAACATGGATAGACCATCGAAGGGGGATTAAACATACCGCATCTGCAAACTGCAGCCACTCCTCCACTCCCTTGACAAACGTGTCGTCTGCCGCAGGAAGAGCCTCATGCCCCCATACTACAAACTCATCAAATGTTCCCTGCGTCTCCATAATTTTCACTGGTTCCTCAGGCTCAGTCTCTGCATCCTCAGCGCTATCACTGTCTGCCCGTTGAGCTACAGGCAGCACACCGTCTGTGGGTGTTGCGACTACACCTATATATTTTCAATGGCATAGGATCAGCCAATCATGATTCAATTCCAGATTTTATATTGCTGGGAGGCTCATTTGGACGTTCTCTCGTACCTTGGTAGCCATCAGGAAGGGCAACGCGTCGACCTCGAAGTTTGCGTCCGCGGAAATGCGCCGTTTGTGTATTATCTGGATATAACAGAGATGATGTTAGCTTTTGTTTGTGCATTAGTCCAGCTAGGTTTTTTCTAGCTAGAGCTGTCTGTCTTGCATACCTTTTTCATCTTTCACTGCCCAATACCGATCCAACGAATCAATTGGTCCATCGTGGTGAATTCGGCATGGAATGATATTTGGTGTGCATTGCAGAGTCGAATCATTCTTTTCGGATTGTGAGCTCGCTTTTGAGGAGGGCTGGATGGTGTACATGTCGGGCATTGTGTCGGTTGCTTTTCGCAGATGGATATTCTGTTCTGAGGACTAGTGAGGCAGTAACGGTCTAATCCAGGATATTTGCTGGGACCATTTGGTTGCCGGTTTGCTTTTGTGTCGCTGAAGTCTGGGATTAGAGAGATTTTGTCTGGGATCTGCTGTTTGGATGGTTGCGTTGATTCTTGCAAAAGATCGGAGGTGAGGCGCGACGCGTTCTCCCGCTCTCCGCGTTAAGTGGAAATTTGAGGGACCGAGACAGAAAATATCTACTTAGCTATCTTTACAATATGATTGTAGGCGTTTCCATGCATCCGAAGTCCTAAGAAAAAAAAAAGAAATTATAGACTTCTAAATTTTATTGTGGAAATGCAAATTCAATTGGCAATGATCGGGGTATACATGTACAGAGTATCTAAGCATGTCTCTTCGAAAGCTATATCGAATATTCAACATCAGCGCTTGCGTGTGGTCTTCTTCTTCTTCTTCTTTTTCTGGCCCTCGCCCTTCTCCCGGTTGTCGGCAATCATCCGAGCAGGCCATTTCTTCAAATGCTCCCGCTCAAACGCATCCTTCTCCCGACGATACAAAGCCATCGTAGCCCGAGCATCTTCCACACTAGAATGCGCTCCGTCCTGGATTTTGATGCCCAAAAACTCCTCAGCCAACATCTTCAAACGCGGTGATCCACCGCCTGCAATCCTCCGATATGGCGCGTGCTTGCTGGTGTCTCGGATGTCACGCTTGGGGTGGCTGAGGAGAAGAGCGTCAAGATCATTGCTGACAGCATGACCGACGAGGATGCGGTCCTTCATGATATCTGCAATCTCTTTTTGGACGTGCTCAAGGGTTCGTGCCTCCACCATGTGCTTCGGGGCAATTCCGCTGACATGTGTGCGCCAGTCTGTGACCATCTCCTTCGGGCGCACGTAGGAATCGTATATTTGGTCGCCGTTGAAGTTCACGACACTGACGCGGGCAAGTGCAGAATCGCTGTCGGGGTTTGGTCCGACACCCACCATTTCACAATCCATTGCGACATATTTTCCTAGTTCGGCACTGGAGGTGGATAGTTAGTAGCTGATATAGTAAACGGACGGTTCATATAGTATGGCCCGGGGTGGGGGGAGGGGATTTGCTAGCACTTACGTTGATGAACGGCCTTCATTTTCCTTGTGACGCGAACTCGTCTCGATCTTGGGAGATGATGCGGCTGAATCGCCAGTCTCTGACTTAACAGACATTCTCTTGCGCTTGAATGTTGGTTTGGCGTCTGGGTTATATGGCTTTTGCTTCTCGGTCAACTTTCGTTTCTTCACGATCCCATCTCCGGAGTCGAGCTCGGAGGGCTTGCGCTTGACAGTAGGATCTTTCTTGAGTGTCGCCTGCAGCTTCTTCCAATTACTGGAAAGCGCTGTCTTGTCCATTCTGTGTCTGTTGGTGAGAGAGAAGATGGGAAAGATAAAAAAAGACGATAAGCAAGTAAATTTTCGGGACCCACTTTTATTTTGGGGGTGATAGTTGACCAGGTAGCGAGTCTGAGCCCTCGATATTGTCGTTACATGGACAATTTACTGTATAATTGAGTGCTTGGTGCTTAGTCTGATTTAATTGAAGTGTTTGGTTTACTTTGTGCTTAAAAATATTGAGATGAAACCTGATCCTAACTCATTGAAGGACCACATTATATGTCCAGATAACAAAATGCACGCGCTTTTAGAGGGAATATGCAGAATCACTCGTATCCAGTCTTGAAATCCTTCGCAGACCACTTCTCCGTAATCTGTCTTCTGGCCTTGCGTGCCTGGGTAATTGGTGTGCGGGACTCGAGCTTACCCTGAACGATCAATGTTCGGAATCGATCATCCAAGAGATTGCCTTCCGGCTTCAGGAGTCGTAGGGAATCCTGCAGCTCGTCAGGAAGAACCAGCTCCAACGGCTGCGCGGGTACACTAAAATAACTTGTTAGTCGCAACATGGTATAGGAAGATGAACAAACACGTACGGTCTCTTGCCACCGAAGGTCTTCTTGCGGAGGGCGACCTCAACATCATCTTCAGACTCATCCGCATCCGACTGGTTCTCGCGCTCGAGCTCCCGTTGTTTGATTTGCTCGGCGATTTTGAGAATATGCTCGGCCTGGGCATCTCTCTTTACCCTTTGAGCCTCCCACTTCGCTTTTCCCTCTGCTTCCTTGCGTCGGATAACCTTGTTGCGCTGCGTCTTGGATTTACGCTCGGGGCGCTTCTTGTTCAGCCACTCAGGCTTCTCGTACTCGCTTTCGAAGCCCTCCCAGGCACTCTCGTCATCCGACTTCACCTCGCCGTCGTCATTCTTGGCCTCCTCGATCAAACGCTGCTTCTCGGCTTCCTTGGCCTCTTCCTGCAACCGCAACTTCTCGGCCTCAACCGCCTTGGCACCGTGCGTCTCCAATAGTTTGTCCCACTCTTCGAACACAGGATTGTAACTGGTTCCGGCGTGAGGCACCTTAACGGAGGGGACGGGTTTGCCGTTGGCAGCAAGCGAGATCGGGGCGTGTTTTAATGTGGTCGGCTCAACCTTGGGCTTGGGTTTCTGTAGGAAATCAAAGCGAGGGTCGTCGTACGTGAGCGTGGGTTCGGTATCTTCAGCCCATGGATCGTAGAACTCATTGTCGCTCTTCTTGCCCATAGGGTTTCCCTCCCTCGCAACTTGCTTTAGACGGAGATATTCCTTCTTGCTGACCCAGTCGCTCTTGGGCTTCTTCGTCTTCGGCTCAATGACTCCGTCGGTGACGTTCGGGTTTACACGCTTCCGGCCATCTAGGGCGGGGATCATTGACCGCTGGGCAAGGATCTCGTCTGACTTGAGGGGCTTCTTTTGCTTTTTGGCGATAGACTTGCGTACTTCTTCATTACCAACAGTATCGAGAACGAAAAGCTGATCGGAAGGCTTTTCGGAGATAAGACCACTAACAGGGAGAGAATAGTTAGAATCCTAATCACCAGTAGAGAGCCAAAAAAAAAAGAGAGCAAAGATAGCCTACCCTGTGATCTCGGCGTCCTTCAAATCGCGCAAACCCTCCTGCACCGCGGTGATATCGACATTCTTGCGCCACGCTTTCTTGCCCTTACGGGAAGGTTGCTTGAATTGCTTCGGGGCATCCACGGAAGTCGACATTGTGGAAAACAACAGAGACGGACAGTCAGCGTTGATAGTATGAAAATATTGGCTTATCTTTTTTTCCGGGCCAAAAAATTTCAGGATCTGCTTATCTCAGCACGCGCGGGGGCGGTGATCGCGGCTACCACGTTTAACGCGCTTGCTTACGAACTCGCTTTTCTTCCGCTTCAAGCTGTCATCACTTACGGCGCGTGAACTCCCTATACGCCAGTGGATTGTTACTTTCCATCTTTCTGGTGGCACTCTTGGTCTTCTACTATCGATTTTTAAAGGTTTGACACTGCGCTTAGCGCGATCGCACGCCATGCCTGTCGTCAAAGGAGGTGTCTGGTAAGTGGCATTGGAACCAGCCCACGAGCTTTCGTCGCTAACATACTCCTAGGACCAACATTGAGGATGAAGTGCTTCGGGCAGCTGTATGTTACTCTTGTCTCACTCGGAACTTCTCTGGCCAATGTTTGGTGAAGCAAAAACTGACCGATCGCAGGTATCCAAATATGGTCTCAACCAGTGGGCTCGAGTCTCCTCCTTGCTCGCACGGAAAACCCCAAAGCAATGCAAGGCGCGCTGGATTGAATGGCTGGACCCGGGTATTCGCAAAACCGAATGGTCGCGGGAAGAGGACGAGAAACTACTCCACCTTGCGAAGTTGATGCCCACGCAATGGCGCACAATTGCCCCCATCGTCGGGCGAACAGCCACACAATGTCTTGAACGCTACCAGAAGCTTTTGGATGAAGCTGAATCTCGCGAAAACGACGAGCTCGGTCTGGGAGGACCCGGCGAGGAGAGCGCCGCCCCCAGTGCGGACGATGTCCGCCGCCTACGGTACGTGGATTTTAATTTTACTAAAGGTCATGAAGTTCATGTTGCTAATTCTTTTAGACCCGGTGAACTCGATCCCGACCCAGAGTCTAAGCCCGCCCGTCCCGACACTATCGATCTAGATGAAGATGAGAAAGAAATGCTGAGCGAAGCGCGTGCTCGTCTCGCCAACACACAGGGTAAAAAAGCCAAGCGAAAGGCCCGAGAGCGTCAATTAGAAGAGTCACGTCGACTAGCTGTTCTCCAGAAGCGTCGCGAACTCAAGCATGCCGGTATCAACGTCAAGGTTGTCACGCGGAAGCCTGGTCAGATGGATTACAATGCGGACATTCCATTCGAAAAGCCAGCTGCTCCTGGTTTCTATGATACAATTGAAGAGAAGGATCTGAATGAACGCCAACGGGAAGCATTCGATCCTCGGAAGCAGCAACTCGCAAATAAGAGAAAGGGCGACCAAGACGACGATGCAGAACGCAAGAAGCGCAAGAACGATAAAGGCAGCGCGTCGGCCGCTTCTGCTGCAGCTGCACGAGCAGGTCAAATGCAGAAGATTCGCGAGGCTGAACAAAGCAACAAACGACGGGGTTTGAACTTGCCAGCACCGCAGGTCAACGAAAGTGAAATGGAAGAAATTATCAAGATGGGAATGGCTGGTGATAAAGCTAGTCGAATGAGCGGCGATGAAGCAGGTACTCGGGAACTCCTTGGAAATTACTCGACCATTGTTGGAGGAACTCCTATCAGAACTCCGCGAGCTGCCCCGGAGGACGACCACATCGCCAACGAAATCAAGAATATTCGAGCTTTGACCGAAACTCAGTCTTCCCTTCTGGGAGGGGATAACACACCTCTTCACGAGGGCGGCTCATCAACTGGATTTGATGGGATTGCTCCTCGGAGGCAAGCAATCGTTACTCCCAACCCCATGGCCACGCCATTCCGCCAGGCGAATGGCATGGGTGCAACACCTATGCCTGGCGGCGTTGGGGCCGGTGCTACACCGTTGCGCACCCCGCGAGACCATTTAGCTCTGAACCGGGAGGGAGAGGGTGGTCAGCTCATTGGCAGCACACCCCGGGACATTAAAATGCACGAGAACTTCACTCGCCAACAGATGCGCAGCAAGCTGGCCTCGCTTCCCAAACCCAAGGAATCCGAGTGGGATTTGGAAGATATTCCATCTGAGTCTGCTGAGCCCACCGCCTCTGAGGAGATTAGCGAAGAGGATGCGGCCGAGCGTGATCGCCGTAACAATGAGGCACGGGAGAAGGCTGCCAAGGCTGAATTCAAGCGTCAATCACAAGTTTATCAGCGAGGCCTGCCTCGTCCCGCCGTTCTGGATCTAAACGCCTTGTTGCAACGTGCTTCTCAGGCCACCGACGCCATTGAAGGCTTAATTGCCAACGAAGCCGCCATCCTGATTGCGCACGACTCTCGCAAATTCCCCCTCCCCGGCGCGAAGGTCCAGGGCCAAGCACCAAAGTTAAGTCAATTGGACGACCGGTTCTTGGACGCAGCACGAGCTTCTATTGCCGCTGAGATTGCTTTCGCTGAAGCACAGAAGTCGGAATGGCAAGAGAAATTTGATGACAGTTGGTCGTCAGTTCGCGCCAAGTCTCTGCCCGGTCTTGAGAATTACGAGGATGACGAGCAGGACCCCTTCCAGGAAGAACAACGCATGATTGCGGCCTTCGACACAGTTCAAACATCCCTCTTTGCTACTGCTGAGCGCGGAAATAAGCTCGAGAAGAAGCTGTCTTTGCACTACGGCGGATACCAGAACCGTGCCAAGACGCTGCGGTCGAAGATCGTGGAGGCTAGTGCTGCTTTGTCCACCGCTACAAATGAGCTGGACGCTTTCCGTACGCTCCAGATCTCCGAGGAGTCAGCTGTGCCCCGGCGACTTGAGAGACTCCGTGATGCAGTATCATTGGTTCTGCGGCGTGAGCGAGAGGCTCAGGATTTGTACAAGAAGAGAAAAGATGAGCTTGATGAACTTCTTGCCGGGACGGGTACGGTCAATGGATGGCATTAGGTAGTTTGCTTTTTTTTTGTTCTGCGTCATGACCACAATATCTTGCTCTTTTGTACAATTACTACCTCAGTTTAATTTGACGAACCGTACGCGGTCATTCAATGGAAGATATCCCCGATCTATCCCAGTATGGTGTGCCATGAACAGTTTGATAAAGATTTGGTATTGATTCAGCTGCTTGCTCAGTTGGTATGATAGCCTCCGACTTAACGGACTAGAGCCTCTCCAGCCTTGATTCCATGGATCGATGTTATCCATTCTAGATAGGTTGTGGAAAATATCAAGCTCTACAAGAAATATAAAGTTAAGATCCATTGGTAAAGACGCAAGTCCGCCAATATTCTTTGCACTTACCGATACCATATCAAACGCCAGGCTTTGGAGCCTCGGGCTCTGCATTTTCAAGCTCTGGAATCTGGGGTTCGTCCAACTCGTAAATCCCGGCAAATCGTTTATCGTACTTGGTAAGAGCATCCTTTTCCTGCTGCGAAATAAGAGGGTAATGCCTGGCATGGTGCAAGGTAGGCAAAGTCTCAAGGATACGAATGTAGAGTGCCGTCGCACGATCACCAACAATAGAAGGATCCTCCGCACTAACCATGTGTTTGAGGTACGCATTGACCTTGTGAGCGTTGACCTCGAAGAACTCGCAAGGCGTGCCTCGGTTCGCATATACATGGAAAATCAAAGGGATGTCACGGAACTGGTCACAGAGCTCGACGATGGTCATCTTGTCAGTTGTCCAGCCATCCCAGCCGTTCAGAACGAAGATGCACTCGGTCTTGGATGCGCGAGCTTCCTCCAGTGCCATTCCCAGGAACTTGCCGACTCGGCTAACAGATGAGATTCGGGTGTGGGCGGGCTGGATGATTGTCTGCATCTTGTGGGGACGGATGCCTAGAAGACCGAATCGCTTGCGGTGCTCGGCGATGGCGATTACCAGAAGTCCACGTAGGTATGCGTGCATTTCGGTGTTGTTCCAAGTCGAGCGCTTGTAGTCGTGGTCATCCGTGTTTGTTGCTCGGGCGATGAAGACCACCACTGGGCCGAGGGGGTTACGTGGAGCAGACAGGTTTAGTTTGGATGGGGAATCTTGGGTGTTGTCCTCGACGGGGGTGGACGAGGTCTGTCCGGCGACTGCTTGATTTGAAGCATGGTGATAAAAGGCGAGAGGGGGATGATGAAAGAGAAGAGTGGAACGAACAGAATACCTTGATACGTGTTTGTTTACGATTGTCTGATGGTATATACCCCAAGGAAGGGAAGTCCAGAGGAAGGAGCAACCCAAGCTTGAAGATTACGGCCCTCAAGGAATGAAGTTGGGAAGCTGCGAAGCTGAGAAAAGATTGTAAACATACAAGTCGATTGGTGAGATCCCTTGGAAACGACTATAGAAAAGTAACAAAATGATATTGACATGAACCCGTTTCACGCAGTTCACCGCTTCTTGATGCTGACATCGATCTTTCCAATGCCCCAGGCAGCGACAAAGACTGTAAGCATACCCGCGAAGATAGTAAAAGGCTTGCGTAAGGCATCGAACATGGAGTGATCGTACGTAACCTAATGGCGAGTTAGCATAACTGAGAGATGAACAAATGACAATATAGAGCAATACATACCACAAACTTAGAGTCACGCGCCTCGTCTGTCAGACTGTCAACCTCCAGGGTTAAGGTGGTCCGGCCCAAAGTATCCATGTAAGTCTTGAGAGAGCTCAAGTGAGCGTGAATGTGGTTCACACCAGGAAGACCATTGCTGTTGGTTCCCTCGAGGATCTCGAAGCGGACATTGTGAGCACCTTCGGGGAGAACAACACGCACAATCACACGCTCATACTGGATGCCCTCGGCCATCTTAGGTCCCTCAATGAGCGGGGCCTTGAGGACATAGGAATCGGAGTCGACACCCGCGGCATGGCGCAGGAAGGAAGCAAGGTCATTGTTCCATCCAATACGGAAGCTGTAGTTCCAGCCTCCGAAGATTGGGTAGCGGGGCTTCAGCTCCAAGCTACCCGCACTCTTACCAATGCTGGGACGGTAGCGGCTAGTCGAGACATTGCCGATATCATCAATGAAGTAAGGGTCGACAGAGCCGGGAAGAAGCGGATATGTCAGCTCACGAACCGCTGAGGTAGGCGCTTGCTGGTAGTTGGCGAAGGTCCATTCGACACGCGAGAACTGCTTGGTCAGCTCGGAGCCGTTGTTGCGCAGCCAGTACCGTTCCTCGGTTGCAAGGTTACCGCCCCAGTGGGAGACATCTAAGTCACGCTCCAAAAGGTTTATCGTGATGACGGGCTTAGTGAACTCGTAACGGACGGTAATTGGGTGCTGGGTGCCCGGTGCCACCTTGGCCGTGTCATACGGGCCGTAGGTGTATGTGGCGCCCTTGCGCTCAGGGTCTGAGCCGGACTTGAGACCCTCAGTGGTTGTGTAATCCGGCACATTGGTGCTGGGGAACTTCAACTTGGTCTTCTGTGTATTCGTCGTGTAGGCGGATGGCATATAAGCGGAGAAAGAGTAGGTGAGATATTGCTTGTCCGCCTGTCCAATGGTCGCAGGAAGCGGGCTGAGAGAGGAAAGCACCGAGTACGAGATTCCAAGGGTGATCTGTGCCTTCGGGGCTAGAGGCTGGGGAAGGTGAACGACGAAGTATTGGTTACCGCTGTTTCCATTGATGTTAGAATCAGTGTCACGGTGTTTGTGCCTCGCCTACTACAAGGCTAGACGCCTGGCATGGGCATTGGCTTCCCAATTGATACTCACTCAGATGATACAGCTTCAGTATAGTCCACGTCAAAGCGTCCCTTCTCGGGGGCCTTCTTATCCCTCGCTTCGAAGCCTGCAACACGGTCGAACACCTCGGCAGGGAAGGGGATGTAGTAGTCGTTCTGGGGCTGCTTGTCGATATTCTCCACAACAACATTGATTGTTTCCCGCACATAGCTCTTTTCCAAATTGGTATTCCGAACCAAATTTGTGTTTTTGAAAACTTGCGGAGGTTTGAAGCCGAATGGAAGATCCAATCGACTAGGCGTAGTAAGGTTAGTTGCAGCGCACAGGCTGGGCGCGAGCAGCCCGAGCACCGTGGCGGTGAAAAACCTCATTCTGAATACCTGGAGGACACAATTTCTCCGAGGTTCAAAAGGTTCAAGAATCCAAGATGTGATTGTGTCAGGTCGGTGAACCTTGGGAAGCTTGCGAAGCTGATGATACGTGGTCCCCATTGTATACTAGGGTCGCCGAAGCGGCCATATCGCGCACTCCGGCTTATCACTGATAACAGTCTGGGTGATCTCCGGAGCTTCTCCTCATCTCGCGTCTTTCCTTCTTGCATATTTGTTTTGCATGATAAATTTGCGGGAGGCAGCTGAATCTTGTTCTCAAATATAATCATGCTGTCACACACGATGTTCGCCTCTCGAGCTGCTCTGAGGTCCGGCTGTTTGAGGGGAGCTCCGCTCTTATCTGCTCGTCGTTACCATGGCCTTGCCCAGAGCAAGTTCTTTAAGGTATCAGAGGAGGTGCGTGATGCAGTTGCTACAGGGAAGCCAGTAGTCTCACTCGAGACTACAATCTATACACACGGTGAGTCTCTCTGTGTTCATTCCTGGGATTGAAGAGCTTCGCTCAAAAGCGGGGAAGCCAAGACTCTGATCGGCTGTAGGTTTCCCTTATCCCGATAACATTGCTCTCGCTGCATTGTTGGAGTCTGTTGTGAGAGCCAATGGCGGAGTTCCTGCAACTATAGGAATCCTTGGTGGTGTGGCCAAAGTTGGTCTGAGTACGGAAGAGCTTATCGAGCTGGCCTCGACAGCCCAGGATAAGAGCGCTCTGAAAGTGTCTCGTAGGGATCTCGGATATATATGTGGCATGGTGAGTTAGCTGCTACAATACCTTAAGAGGACCGAAACTGATCTATATTAGGGTATGGTCGGTAAGCCGATGCACGGCGGTACTACAATCTCAGGCACTATGATCTTGTCAGAACTGGCTGGTATCAAGATCTTTGGTACCGGTGGACTAGGTAAATCCAATGATCAAAGTTCAATCGAAACTGAAACCCATGTATCTAACTTGCTCTAGGTGGTGTACATCGTGGGGGAGAAAACTCAATGGATATCTCTGGTAGGAAAAATGTGGAAACGAAAACAACGTACCCAATTGATTGACAAATCATTCTAGCCGACCTCACTGAACTTGGACGTACTCCAGTGACGGTAATTAGCTCTGGATGCAAGAGCTTCTTAGACATTCCTCGAACGCTCGAATACCTCGAGACCGAAGGTGTCTGCGTAGGTACATTCGCTGATGGCCGAGATGGCCCCGTTGACTTCCCTGCTTTCTTTACACGAGAGAGCGGCATCCGCAGTCCCCGGGTTATTCGAAATGAAGCTGAAGCTGCTGCCATAGTTTGTAAGTATACCCCATACGTTGACAGCTACAGTCTCGTTGACAGAATCCCCAGATGCGCAATCCAAGCTTCCAGTATCCTCCGGAATCCACTTTGCCAACCCAGTCCCGCTGGAGCACTCAATCCCCAAAGCCGAGATGGATCTTGTGATTGAAGAAGCTATCCGCCTTTCCCATGTAGAGGGTTATCATGGCAGTGACAACACGCCATTTGTGCTTTCTAAGATCAAGGAACTAAGCGGTGGAAAGAGCGTAGTTGCTAATCGGGCCTTGATTGAGTCCAATGTCAAGCGTGCAACCCTTGTAGCTGTGGAACTTGCCAAGCTTGAACAAGCTGACCTAGAAACAGGGTCTCGGTGAGTTTTGTTTCTAGATACCAGATACGAGATGCAATCAATGCTAAGTTCCGAGATCTCCTTCCGTATAGACACATGCCATCAATCCCAGGTGTAGCTTTACCAAGTCAAGTTGTCTCGCAAGTTGAAGATATCCCCGAACCAGTCAGCACAGAGGAACCTATTACACCGACGCTGAAGGCAGATGTCGTGGTTGCCGGCTCGCTAGCCATCGACCTCTCCTGTGACTACACTCCATTCGGAGACGAACTCACACAGGTTGCACCAGTACCGCATACATCCAACCCAGCAATTATCGGACAAAGCCTAGGCGGCGTTGGCCACAACGTTGCCGTTGCCGCCAGCTATATTGGCAGCGACGTCATCTTCTGCAGTGTCGTTGCAGATGACCTCAGTGGCCGCGCCGCACTATCAACCCTTGAGAAAGAAGGCCTCAGCATCGCAGGCATTCAAGTCCTCCCAGCGACGCCAGGCATCCGCACAGCACAATACATCGCAATCAACGACACCAAAAAAGACCTCGTAGTAGCCATGGCCGACATGGGCATCGTCGAACTACCCGAATCCCAGCTCGACTTCGACGGCTTCTGGGAGCCTCTCCTCGAACGCACGAAGCCCAACTGGGTCGTTGTCGACGCCAACTGGCGGCCCGAGGTAATCGCCAAGTGGAGTGTTGTAGCACGCAAACACGGCGCACGCGTAGCCTTTGAGCCCGTTTCAACAGCCAAGTCCCGACGCCTGTTCGGCAGCGGTGCAAACAGCACCGGCTCGACTATCGGTCCCAATCAGACTGTGCCAAACAACGCTATCAGTCTTGCGTGTCCGAACCGCCTCGAGCTGGCGGCCATGTACACCGCTGCGCGGGAATCGCTTCTTTTCGAGTCGGCGGGATGGTGGCATATCATCAACTCTATGAATATGTCCCCGACGGGCTCGCGCGAGCGCCTCATTGCAATCACTTCGCTGTCTCTCGTCGACGAGGGCCTTCCGCAGCAGACTGTTCAGCTGCTTCCTTTCATTCCTTGCATTGTTACCAAGCTCGGTGGTGCGGGTGCTCTTCTTACTCAGCTTCTACCCCCTGGTGATCCCCATCTCACGGATCCGGAGTCTGCGCCATACATTCTTGCTCGCGCGCCGCTTGACTCGGACGTGCCTTTCGGTGGTGTTTACATGCGTTTGTTCTCGCCTGCTACTATTCTAGATGCAAACGACATTGTCAGTGTCAATGCTGCGGGTGATACGCTGCTAGGTGTTGTGGTGGCTGGCTTGGCCAAGGACACTTCCGTGCGCATTGAGGATATCATTCCTATTGCTCAGGAGGCGAGCCGGAAAACATTGGCTAGCGCTGGAGGTGTGAGCAAGGAACTGGGTGAGCTACGGGGCTTATTGGGGCTGTAATAGTGTAGCTGTGACACCCCAGTACTAATGACGTTGATCCCTAAAGTATGAGGCTCTTCATATGAAGTGGGTGTCCAAGGTGTCTTAGGGTCTTGGGACTAACTTTTTGGAATACAGGCAACTCCGAAGCAAAGCACTTACTAGGGCGATCAAAAGGTCCACAGGTCAACTCGAAGTATTAGCCTGATTAGCGGAGCTTGGTTTTGAGGGCTGAATCTGTACATTGATTAAAATAAAGCATTAAGACTGTTATCTATTATTGCTCCAATAATAAGAATATTCCTAGTATCTTGTAGACTAGTCCTGCCAAGTAGCACGTATAATGCTTTATGTAATAACTTCTCTCACTTCTCTCATTTCTGCGCTTAGTGGTGGTGGTGTACTCCTCCCATTGAAGGTATTAAAGACTCCCCCTTTACATCTTGCATGCGAGACGACACTTCGGAAGCAGATATCTCAAACAAGCAAACCACACATCCTTAGGATACTCAACTTACTCTCGACTTCTTCGGTCGGTCAACAGGTTACCGCCCAAGGTCTGTGTGGATACCAAAGATAAAAGAAAGAGAAATATGATGCTTGATTATGAACAGGCTGTCTTGGTGGACCCGATCTATGTACGTATGTGAGTAATGACCCCCAGACAATATCTATAACACAGAAACATAAGACGAAGACACCGCCCAACACTCAATGGCTTTCGACGGCCTTTGACGACGACACAAGTCCCGGATCCAATAATCCAGCCTGCACAAGCACACCGGCCTGGTCCCAATAGAGACTCTGGCGTGTAATCTGACCGGCAGTGAAGCTTGCCACCACAACGACGATAACTCTGATATCTCGATCCGTCGGTGGAACACCAGGTAACAGCCATGGAACCTCAGCAGTATGTCGACAAGAAAACGACATCTCATCCACGATGCGATCCGCACCCACAGTGCGGGACAAGAGGCGGACCTGCTGATCAACTGGCCCAGCAGGAATATACACATGAGTGAAGAAATCTTTCAGACTTGAGATATCAGAACCTGCAATAAACATATCAGTAAATCCAAACCAGATCGTAGAAAATAGAAGTAGAAGAAAGCTCACCTCCGGCCTGGGTAGGAATACACTTCACAAACACCTCCCCAGCGGGACACCCCACCTCGCCATAATGGCTATGGCCAGTCAACATCCCAACCGTCGACTCAGAACCATAACTGTCGGTCTGTTTCCGCGTCTCCAGCTCGCCAATCACATTATCCCAGTACTCTTCCCAAACAGTCTCAATATCAATAACAGGCCAGTGACTCCCGACATTGAACGAGCGCCGCAGACACGCTAGCGCCCGACTCCACGCCAGCTGCGAGCCGATCTCGTCATCCTGGTTCAAGTCCGCATCCACCTCGCCTTCTTTCTCCTCTGCAATTTCCCGCTCCGCGAACCCAGCTCTGGACCCCGGGTACGAGTACACATAGCACCGGTGTTTTTTCTTGTAGGTGACGTCACCTTCTGAGGCACTGAGGCTTATCCATGGCCACAGCGCGCAGGGCTGGACTCGTGGGCCTGGAACGTGGACTTGGATTGGCAGATATGTTGATTTGGAGACTGGGCCAAAGATTGAACTTGTGTCTGAGCAGCCTGGTGGCGAGCAGTCTTCCCTTTGTCTGTAGGTGAATTCGTCTGTTGAGGAGAGGGGGTAGTAGGCTATCAAGGCACATAGGTGTGGGAATGGGTTTGTGTTGCTGTGTATTGTGTGGTGTGAGGCTAGGAGGAGGTAGGCGGGTCGGCGATATGCTTGGATGTATGGTTAGCTGGGCTTTTGTTCGTCTTCTAAGGCTAAGATACCTGCTTCGAAAAGCGAAGCATGTATATAGCGACAAAGAAAGTCGAATGTTAGACGTACCGACTATCGCATACCGCTCTCCATTCTCAAGTTCGTCCTCTTGCGCGTGTATCGCATTCTCCAGCGCTTTTCGGTCTTTGTCTTCATCCCCGCTGCCGAGGAAGGGGATATAGATCACGTCAAATCCTTCTGCCTGGAAGCGGTGAACTAGATGGGTATCAAACTCCACAGTGTCGGAGACTAGGATGAGGTGTCGGGGAGCCGGTTCTTCATATCTCCAGCGTTTGCCGGAGCTCGTGCTCACTGCCCGGTGTAAACCATGTGGATGGGATGCTGCGGAATTGGGGCCCGTAGTATCTCCGTCCTGATATGGTAATTTACTGCTGGAGCTTGATGCTCGGCGTCGAGTGAGGCGCTGGAATACATTGACCATGATCTAAATGTAATTTGGATGATTGGATAAACTGTAAATTGGAACGTTAAAAGGGCATGTGGCCCTGTTTATATGTATATGAAGATTTGCTTCAGATTCGGAACGCTCGGGTTGCTGCTCTTGGTATTACATATGTCAAGACGTGAAAATGGATGCCGAGCGGATGCCAATGCTTGGTTTCTTGGTCCTTTGTGTCGAATGACAAGTCCGCATTTAGAGACTGGAGTGACGTCGTCTCGGCATGTTGCATTCCGCGATTAGATAGGGCTGCGCATAGGGCTGTACATAAATCTTCATGCAACGCATCTATAGAATCTGATACGAGTCAACAAATATACCCCTCTTCTATGTCTATACAGAGAAATGATCTGCGCTATAAAATAGTCGCAATGCAGGATAGTCATCTCACCCCGAATGCCATGAAATATCTAACCCCACTCATTCAAAGTTCACCAACCACCCACGATCCTCGCTGACTTTTCCAGGTGCTTTACCACTGTCAACAAGATAGCATTTGTAGGCCTCGCGTAACAGACTAGCCCGCGCAACCTCACAGTCTACCCGAATATCCTCCACCAAGGCCTCTAGCGAGACATAATCAAATTCAGGCCGGATATAACCCAGAATGAGCAGGTTGAGTCGCGTTTTATAGAAATCCGGCAAGCGGTTGAACTTAGTCTGACCCTCCTGTCCCGCAGCAGTGGGCGATGGTTCCGTAAGAGGTGGCATGATGTGGATTTCCTGGAGTGAGCAACCACGTCAGTCACATGCCCCCACCAAAATGCTGGTTTCAACATTTGACGGCATTTCGTCTGGTTTATATCACATACCACAGATCGTACAGTGTTCTTATAGAAAGGGTTATATCCGATACTCAACACAGCAGGCAAAACCACCGCAGTAGATGTGCTGCCTTCGGATGAGTCATGTTGGTATGTTTTCGGGTCGAGAGCTACAACGCCGTAGTAGACACCGGTTGTCAGCTCTGGGTGTTTTTCGGACAGGTCATCGGCGGGGATATTGGCGGTGGGGATTCCGAGCTGTAGCCATCCCGGGAGAACGAGTCAGTGGTAGGTCTGTGTTGCCCGCTGCGCTGTGCGATAGCAGCGAGGTTCTGTTCCCAGATTTATGGACATACATCTTTGCTACCACGGCCAAATCCTTTAATCACTGGCCCTGACAATCGCACGGGATAAGGAGGTTCCGGGCCTGCGTCGGGGCCGGCTACCGAGTCGCGCGTCTTGTTGGAGCCCATGGCGGATTCTGTCGGTTGAGGGTACGGTAAAGGGCGGATAATGACACAGACAGATCTGCTAATATTGTCGTTTCGTTTGGTATGTACTGATTGTGTGATTTAGCAATGGGTTGGCGTGATGCTGTTGAGTGTGTCTGGATACGACCTCGGGTCAGCCCTGGTGGGGGTTATCACGATAAGGACGCCTTATGGATATAATTCGGCGCCCGATGTATCAGGCATCGATCCTCAATCATCAGATCTGAGGTTGGATTAAGCTTATTTCTTCGTTTAAAATCAGATGGTTCAGGGCGCAAGGTCAGAAGTGACCCCACTCAATATCATGCCATTGTGCTTATACAGTGAATCGTCCGAGAGATAACATTTTTGTCCGTTTTGAACGCCGCAAAAAAAATACAAAGCATATCGACAATCCTGAAATTGGTTCCAGGAATCCAAGAAACATAACGTATATACGAGAAGTAGAACAAGAAAAAAAACCCCGCCGGCCAGTGATCCGAAGGAAATCAAGATCAAAGAGAATCATACGATTCCAGAACCAGGAAATATGTACTAGGGTAGAACAGCAGAAGAAAAGACAGGCCTGGTGTGTGGCCTTGCCGAGGGTATGAAAAGGCAACCTGAAACAAATGCACGAAACTAAATAATAAAAAAAGATCAAATGCATGGCAAGAACTAGAGGATGGGCGGATTAGCATGAGATCAACTTTGAAGGGTTGCATGATCTTAGAGACTTACATTCATCACAATGAGCATCGGGATATCGAACACATCGCGTTTCACTGTCCAGCAGTACGCGCAATCAACCTTTCCGTCCTTGAAACCAAGTTGGTTCATGCCAGCCTCGCCAGCAATGCCACCCTTGCGGAGGTGGTTGTTCCACTTCCCACTATCATCGGATTGCGCAACCTCCATATCCTCCTTGGTCTTGTATTTAAGCAGCTTGCACCGGGTCATGACACTACCACGAGAATCGCCGAATGCCAGACGCGCAAAGTCCTCGTAAAACTCTACGACGCTGTCATCGTCCAGAAGTTCTGCCAAGAATACCGGCTGGGGGCGTCCACTGCCGGAATTCTCTAATGTTGAGCCGCGCGGTGTGAAGCTACCGCGTGACGTTGTCCCGGACTGGGGTACGCTCGAAGCACCGGTGTTGACGTTAAGGTTTGCCTCCTTTCCTAGAAGCACGTCTTTCTTCCATCCAGTCAGGATGCTGAACTCCTTGCCTACGGCGGCGATCTCGCCAGTGCGTCGGCAAACGATGGTTGGCGTTCCACATGCATTTATGAAGTCCTCGTACTCCCAGAGTGTTCGCTGGAAGCATTTTTCCATGAATATGAGATCATCACGATTAAGGGTCTTAGTAGTTGCGATAAAAGAGGGTCGAATAGATGCAAGCGCCTTGGCAATTCGCACGGTCTTTTGCGGTGTGAAGCGACGTTGAATGAAAGCAGTAAGATTATGGAACCCACTTGTGTAAGCATAGGGCTCCTTCACGCTCTCGTATATCGAGGAAGGATTGCGGTGGCGCCGTTTAGGGCCAACCTGCAAATTTGGGTGCTTCAAGATCGACGCTGACGTTACCTGGCGTTGTCCATTCGGCACCAGGCTGTTGGACTTGGGCTTGGGAGCAGGAGCGATATTGTTGAATGGGCCGTCATCGAACGTAGCCGTTGTGATGTTCGGACTTGTGGCCGATCCAGGACTAGTGAAACTTGCTGGCGCAGTTTCGATCGCAAATGCATGTGGTGCATTTGCTTTCATGTGTTCGGGGAGCATACCATTTTGCCCATACACTCCTCCGACATTCACATGCTGGCCTGAGGCCTGTCCGGTTGACCAATCATTTAGGAGAGGATCACCAAACATGAAAGGTTGATTCCCCGGGCTTTCTCCAAATCCAGGAGCTGGTGTAGAGAATTGGGCCGATCCACTTCGGCCGATCGACCCTCGCTGTCCTGCGGAATCAGTGGGAGAGTCTCCGGCCGCTCCAGTGGCCATATGGCCAAGCATGCCGAATTCCAGAGCACCGTATCGATTTTCGAAGTTCATGCTCGAAAGATCAAAGTTGAAGAGAGCTGGATCACTGGGATCAAAAAATGGTCCTGCAAAAGGATTCTGAGACTGACTTGTATCTCCAGAGAGAGCAGTACTTGGGGTAGGCTGCTGGTTTACAGTCGATGAAAGACTCGAATTTCGACCATTGGTGCTGGTCTTCATGTTGAAAGTAGGTGAAACGGGTGATTGCGCGGTAAAAGGGCTTTGGCTCATGGAGGATTCTTGGTACGGATTGTAAGACCCTGCCTGCGTCTGGGGCGTAGGGTAAAAGTTGTTATTCGGGGTATCGGTTGGTTGTTGATTATGTTGATGGCTGTGCTGCTGACTATGTTGTTGGCTGTGTTGCTGGTTGGAGCTGAGAGCATTTGCGCCATTTCTAGACATAGGCATATTATTCCGGAGTGTGGTGTTGTATAGACTGGTGTTGTTGCTGCTACTAACAGCTGGCATCAACGCCCCATCGGGAGCATCATGGAGATACTTGGCCTTTTTGCGAACACCATCATGACAAGCATCTTGAAGACCACGCTTGATGCAACGTTGACACGGTCGTTCGTCGCCTAAACTCGATATATATTAGTCAGATATTTAATAAGTGCGGAGATCAGTCTATCATCATACCGCATGTCAAATGAGCTCGTTGGCAGGCAAAGCAAGCTCGCCGGGCCTTCTTCCGTCGCGGTCGGGAGGGATCCTTGGCATTGGCTGCTTTGCGATCCGCTTTGCTATCGCCATTAGTTTTGGGCTTTACGTCCATTTGTTCGTGTTCGGTGATATCGGCGGAGTCACGATCCCCACTGAAGTCCTCTGCAGGAACCGGGGAGCCGTTCTTGGTCTCCATATTCATTTCGGCATGTATCCCGATAACGGTGAGCTATGGACACGTCCACAAAAGTGAGGTAAATCGATGCTTCGAACCCCGTAGGCTACTTTAAGTGCCTTCTTGTGTTGATCTAAAAAAAACAAAGCGTGGTGGCGACAATACCAAATGATATCATCCGCGCTTCGATCTCGGCGGGCGAGCGGATTCACGTGGACGAGCTTCAGTCGAGCTTGTGAAAGAGAAAAGAGAAACGATCGCAGATTGTTAATCGTCTGTGTTGAGGCTGAATATCCACCCAGATCACTTCTCGAATATTGGAGGGGTCTCCGGTCCTTGGTTCCTATAATCGCGCGTTTGCGACTACAGTTGGCGGGGAATCGGAAGCGGAATCACGGGGAGTCGAGTCACGGGGAGTCGAGTCACGGGTGTAACGGGGGACAATCGACTGGAGATGCGGCGGATGTACAATGATCTGACACATTGAAGGGTTTCAATGTGGTTTGTAGAAGGGGAGAAATTGGCGCAAAGCTGACAGCAGAAAATCCCGCAACGATTCGGGGCTGAATTTGGAGCGGAGAGGTTGACGACTTGGTTCGGTTGCGGGGAAGATGCGAATTTCTCTCCAGATGCGAGAGGCGTGACAATGCCAGGTCGAGAGCTGGGGAAAGGAAGAAAGAGTCGAGGCAAATAATATTCGTGGGGAGATTATAGAACAAGTGAACTTTCAGAACTCAGCGTTCCCGTGACTGGTATCTAAGCACTCTCAACACGACACAGCCCAATTGTAAAGGACTTAAATAAAATCAGAACAGATTATTTTTTTAAATGGGTTTATTGATTTTTTTTAAAATGATTTATTTTAGAATTTTAGCGCTGTGTTTCGTAAAAGGCGCAGAGCTGGCTATACTTCGTAAAACAGCCACGATTTTACCTAATTAATTTGAAAGCTTTTCCTTTTTGTAAGGTTTTTTCTTTGCTACCCAACGTAATCCCATGTTGGGCGTGTCTTTTAAACATTTACTAATATATATATGTATTGTTCTTTAACTGCTTCATATATAAGGAACATTGAACCAAAGGCCGATGTATGTACGTACATTCTCACATGCTCACGTTCAGGCAGTGCTGGCGGCAGTTCATTGTGACCAGTATTATCTTTCACAGCATTACCGGAGCCAACAGGTAATTTAAGCGCGTCCACTGACTCTGATTGGCTGAATTACAATCTTGCACCAGATCGGGTTCAGTGCATACCGGATGAGCTATAACCCCGCGGGGGCAATTGCGCACGTGCAACTTCCAAGTCGATTGCGTCTGTACCTTGTTCTATTCTGACTTATAAACTTTTAAAGGCAAGTATCTCAATTGAGTCATTATTCTTCTGCCACGGTCGGATCCCGAGACTCTCCGGTCCAGAATTTTCACGTTCCTCGGCGGTCCCGTTTTGTTCCGAGGCTGGAGTGTGGTCTGCCGAGGCTAGAAGGCTAATATATCGCTCAGCTATGACGCCTGCTATACTCTAGAGTAGGGATTGTTATTTCTGCCTGCACCCGGGGGTAAGTTAGTTGGGGGTGGTTACCGGTGAGTAGATTCCAAGACCACATGACTCGTATGCTTCGCAACTGGCCTAGCAGACTGGGAGAGGGGGTGCCATCGGAGAATTAAAGCCCGGGCCAGGTCTTTCCAATATCTATTCATAGAATGAGGGGGAGTTATCTGTTTCCGGGTTGTCAAACATAGTAGTATTAAAGACTTCATGATCTTCTTGGGATCAGGAACGACCAGCTTGAATATACAAGGTGTGTAAAGATGGCATCAAGTAGAGTTAGGTGATGAAGCATATATCCTTGCCGATCATGCGTATTATTGACCAAGATTTTCTGCATTAGCTTCTGAACCGCAGGCGGTACAGCAGCTGAAGGCGTTAGGTCTTGATCTATGGTTGCAGGCCAGATGTTAACCCCATCATCCCCAGTAGCCAAACGTCTCAATCCAGGAGGTTCCCAACATCTGGTCATGGGATGCCGTGTTCAGACGAAACCGGTTGGTAAACCGTTGAGATGCAATGGCACCGAGGGTAGGCCTGTCTCTGCCCTCGTAAAAGAGCCGGCGAGCAACCAGCCCACTTAAAATTGAAGTATGTATAAGATGTTATATGTGCACGGAGGTATCGATGTCGATCACATCTGTGATTTCGCGAATCGGCTCTTACTTCGGATCCAGCTTCCATACCGAAAGAATAGATACCTATTATGAATGTCAGTACAATGTTCAGTAAACAGAACAGCCCATGTTGAGTTGTATGTCGCCAGAGCCACATGCAACTGGGATATCAAACTTTCATGTTTGAGGCGACTCGGTCGAGGTTCAAAATGCAGGGGAAGTAAATAGGTAGGTCATAGCATAAAAGGAAATCAAGTATGTCGACATGAACACTTACGGGAAAGGAGTCATGACAAGGGTCAGGAATGCTAACAAGGAGGTTGCCCAATGATATCCGAGGTTGTTATACACTGCATAACCGTTAGCTATAATCATTGCGTCTCAACTGTGTGCAGGCAAGAATATAGCTGTCAAGCATTGAGGAAGAGCTACAGATCGGCCTGTTCAGAATCCAACGCATCGACCCGTATGGGAAAGATGCGCTTCATGCAAAGCACGGGCCTCCAATTCTTGTCGCAGCACAGAGGTAGTGCAGATAAACTTACTTTGGATTCCAAATAGTGGAAATATGCCTCCAAAAGATGACCGAGTGAAGCTGTTCGCTGCCAGGGCACTGGCGGCAAAAGTTGGATATGCATCGACCAGGAATGTAAAGATACCGGAATAGACCAGGATTGTCCTAGCAGTAACACGACCTATTAGCCTCACACGGCCAAAAGAAAAAGCCACAAGGTAGACAGGGGCTATAGGACCAACGGGTGGTCACCCGGTCAGGTGGGATTCCAAGATTGATCTTACCCTGCACCAAAAACAGTGCTGCCGATGATAGGCGCAATCCAATGGACATTAGGATAGATTGTCCAGGCAAAAATGAAAAGACCTATAGTAACCAAGGGTCCTCCCAGGATCGCTATTCCATCAAAGTCAGCCATCGTTTCCCAAGGGCAATTTGTTGGTAAACTTACCAGGGGGCAGCCGCCACTCCGGCTGGAAGTCATCGACCTTGTTCGTGGCTTTCTCGTGGTTGCGTTCCAAGCGAGCGTAGTTTCGGCGCCAAATCGGATCTGTCAAAATGGCGATAACCATTCCAACAAACATACCAAGGAAACACAGTCCACGCTGCCATATTACTAGCCCATACACCTCATGGAATACTAGCTGGAAAGCACCAAAGAAGAGGTACAGAATACCCAATAGGATGGCCGAGAAAATGCAAAGGCATAAACACATTGGCTCCAACGTCAAAAGCAATACGGGTCTATACATGGATCGTAAGACTGTCTGGGCCACAGAACGCTGAAGCTTTTCTATCGGAGCTTTCCATCGGATGTCCCCGGTGTCCTGGCGCAGCTTCTGCGCTTTACGCCTCAAGAGTCTAAAATATTCTTAGTGTAATTATTCCAAGAGCGGAGAAACACATACACTGGGTGATAAGTCTCCGGGACTAATAATATCATCGAGATAAGCAGCACTCCTGTCCAAATCAGAAGTACGTAAAACGTCCAACGCCTAGTGATGTAAGCTTCAACTACCAGAAATTTAATGTAGAGACATACCATGTGGTAAATGCATTAATGAAGCCGCCGACCCTATTGTTTTACTGTTAGTGCTGAGACCAGAGGGTACCTGAGTAAATGACTTACAAAGGACCAACTTCGGGGCCAACAAATGGGCTCGCAGTGTATAGCATCATGGGAAAGGCAAGCTCATGGCGATCAAACATATCACCAACAGTACCTCCCGCAACACTCAAAAAAGCACTGCCTGACAGTCCAGTGAAGAACCGAGAGATAAGCATGGTCTCGGTATTCTTAGCCACTGCGCTCGGAATAAGCCACACGAGAAACAGCGAGAACGACACGATGTAAATGATTCTGCGGCCATAAAACTAAGTATACTTAGATCAGTGACTCAAATATAGCAGCGAAAGTCTCAAACAAACCTCAGATAACGGACTCAGAAAAAGCGGACCAATTCCTAAAGCGAAAAGCGTCAACACATAGTCCCGCGAAAGACGACCAGATCAACACGAACCAAGGCCCCAAATGAAAAATGACAATCCAAGAGTTGCCACTTCTTGCGAACACCCAAATTCACTCATCAATTGGGCATATGTCGTGGTATACATCGAAGAGGCACAAGTTCTACACGCAGTAAATCAGCTTCTGCGGTGCATAGAAACCAAGCCTAAAGCAGCTGTATACTCACACACAGAGCGAACCCATTGAGATAATTATGACAATCAACCACCGTCGGGCTTTGCTCATATTGCGCGGATTCATAGGATCGTTCTCCTCCCAACCCACAGTATACGCTGCATCGTCTCGTGGCACCTCAGCCTCGTTGACTTCGTGACCGCCAATACTGACCCCATCGTTCAATGACCAGCTTCGGTCCAGGGACGTGACTGATTTAGACGCATTTGAGCGCTGTTGCTGGAGTGGTGCGCTGCTTTTGTCGTGGGTACTGGGGGAGGTAATCGGGGCATAAGTCACATCCTCGGATCTGGTGCAGTCGAGTTCGTCGTCGCTCTTATCGCTAGGGGGTATTTCGGGGCCTACTCGGGCTTTTTCTTCGGGGTCTGCATGCGACACGTCTGTACTTGACCGTGGAGACATAGTCAATGGGAAGGTCAGACTTGCTCATCTAGAATGTTTTAGTGGTTAGCGATGAAGTCATAGAAAACAGAAAGAACGGTCTGGGGCTACCAAGGTACATGCACTGACTGGGTGGGTATGTGAGTCACTATCTTGCGAGCGAAGTTGAAGGATTATTTCTTAGCGTCTAAAATAACGCAAAGCCCGAGCTGATCAATCAAGGCGATCCCGGGGTTAAGGTTTAACGGGTGTTTATTTCCGCGTTTTTGAAGCCGACTTCGGGAGTGATCCCCCGTATAGCTAATTAACAGCCTAGGATCTTGTTTTAAAGGAGATATTTCAGCTAAAATGTAATACTTACACGGGGTGGTTCTACCTAGATACTATATATAATATACTTGTACATATATTTCCATGGGCATAGGTTGTTATCGGTCGCCAAGAGCGTACACACGTGGGAGCGTTATGTGATGTATACACCATGTGGTACAGAGCTACATGTATGTAGGTACATATAATTCTCCGAGCTCAGTCTAAAAATATATAGAAAAAAATAAGATATGATTGAGATAGAGATATGTTCAATTAAGTTGGAGCTAACTACTACGCAACAGAAACAATTCACGGACGTCGCTCCCAAGGGACCAGGTAGTCCAAACAAAACCCCCAACAAAAATTAGCAACCAAAGTCCTGTGTCTCCCAAGTCCTATACTCCTGATAGTCATTCAATTGAACGCCATCCCCAAAAGAAAACACCGGATCTCAAATCGAGATATTCCACGGAACCATCCCAAAGTTGAGCTGTACAAGAAGAGAAAGATGCGCCAGTAGATCCCAGAAATTTTGATCAAGAGGACACGTCCTCTACAGAGCCTGGCTGAGCTGGCTCATTGCACCAGAAGCGTTCTCCTCGGCCCAAGAGCCCCAGAGTGCCTGCTTGCCAGCAATCTTGAGAGGACCACCAATAGACTTGGCGCCCTGGTCAACCTTGACAGCATCTTTTGTGGCCAGCACCAACACTTCGAAGAACATCTTGGTGGCATCGGCCTTGCTGGACCGCTGCTCAGGAAGAAGATCCTGGAACAACACGCTCTTTTTCTGCTGGGTGGCTGAGCTACCGAGCTTCTCGCGAAGAATGTGTACAGCGTGCTTTGTGCCCATTGAGACCGGCTCAGTATCCACGGGATGCGCAATAGTATCGTCCAGCTCGTCCATGGGCTGGTCCATGCCTTCGTCTTCACTCAGATGCAAGACGTGATCTTCGTCATCTCCAGGGAATTCAATCTCAGAGCGCTGGTTCATAGTCGTATCGAGAGCAATCCCCTCGTCAATCGGGACAATGGCTTCCTCGTCACCAAGCTCCAGGGCAGGAAGGTCGACGGCAGCCACATCCATATCGGAAATGCCACTGTCACGCTTGCGCTTCAACTCACCGGCCTTCTTGACGGAATCCAAAGAGAGCATGCCACGTAGCTCAGGTGCCCATCCGCGTCCACGGTCCTCGCCAAACACACTAGACACAAAGTTGCCATTCTGCTGTCTGGTCATGAGGGTGAGTAGGACGGGGTCGCGAGGCAAGAATGATGCGGGTTTCAAAATCGCAGAACGATCATTTTGCTGGTCCTTAATCTTGGAGCTGGAGATTGCGACTTCCTTGTCGAGTCCCATGAGCTTCTGGCGCTTGGTGCGCTGACCCTGCTGGGCGCTAACGGCATCGGGTGTTGCAGATACATCTCGGTTGAATTCTTCTTCCAGTTGATTCATCTGATCGGATCCAGCATCAGAAAGGGGGCTTTCGGAGTCACGTTCAAATCGGTTGTCGGCAGCGCGGGGCGTCTCGCCACCACCAAAGTCGTCATCGTTGTTGAAGTCCATGGGAACATCTGGGAGTAGGTCATTCAGATTGTCGTGGACATCATCGCCAAGATCCATCTTGTCGAGGGCGTCATCATCCCCAAGGTCCAGTCCCAGATCGTCGTCGTCGTTGAGTTTTGGGGCGTCATCAAAAAGATCTTCCTCCATGGGACGAGGAGCGGGAGCATCTCGACCAATTTCCATAGTCGGGTCATTTCCAAGGGGCAATTCATCCTCACCCAAGTCAAGATCAAGAAGGGAAGGGTCTTCAAGACGTGCGGGTTCCTGAGAAACAGAGCGGCGGAAGCTGCTGTCTGGGAGCAATTGGCTTCCAAAATCCATGCCACCAGGGCGCTTGGCAGCAGGTTCTAGGTCGAGGGTTTGAGGGAATAGCAGAGACGTATCAAAGTTGGTGAAAAGATCAGATTCAGTGAGCACATCGGGAAGAGTAATGCCACCTGGAGCGACGACAGTCGATGCCAAGTCATTGTTGTTTGTGAGACGGAAAGCCTGATATATGATTAGACTAAAACAAATTACTATTGATTCAAAATAGTGCGTACCATTTTAATTTTCATCAGAGCTTCATTGCAATCGTCGAGGAGGTAGCGAGCCTTGCGGCTGTAAATTCGAACCACACCTAGCAGCAATTGGCCACTCAATCGCAGAGCCATGGGGGCTTGGCCCTGATCAACAATAGCATTGACACTGCTCTCGATATCCGACTGCAGAATATGCGACTTGGAAAGTTTGCGTTCGATATTAGCCGACAACCAAACGCGAGCCAACGGCCCGGTTTTCGACAAGAGGGTCTCGGAATAGAACATGGTGTGTTTGTCGTAACGTAATACTTTACAACAGTGGAATTTGTTTAACCGAATCCAGTAGGTGAAAAGACCCGCCTGGCGCGGGGTTGAGGTGTAGAAGGACGACGCGCTGTAGCTGGGAAAACAATGACTTGTGCGATGGCTCGCACTCGATAATTGTATGGAAAGGTAGATATGTCACTAAAAGTATAAAAGGTTTATCACTCGATCGCGTGAATTCAAGACATCGAAGTCGATGAAGATGGGAAGGGTATGTGCGCGCGAGGGATATCTTGGAGTTGGCTAAGAAACCAAGGAGGAACGAAAGATGCGCGTCGGTGGGAATATCAGGCGGCAGCCGTGGCCTGGGCGGGATTTTTGCTGATGTAATTGAGGGGGCTGGGAATGTCGAGTCACGTGCAAGGTACACAAAGGAACACGGTAGGGAGCTATACGAAGTATCACAACAATGTTCATTCTTTTTTACTGCGAAAAGAATAGTAGCAACCAGGTGTAGAAAGATAAAAGTCACTAAAGAGACAGCTAAAAAAAAATCTCAGAGAGTCATAGAAAACGCTTGTATAAAATCATTGCTGTAACAGAGTACATCGTATACTCTGCCCTACACTGTAATATTTTGCGCTATTCTAAATGTAGTGTCGGATAAACTCCCTACCCGGAATCACTAAGCCACAACGGGTAAAGCATCACCCATCATGGGACTCAGCCTCTTCCGAGTGGACTCGTTGCTCCGACTGGGATTATTTTGCGGTTTGGATTATAGCAGAAAAGGCTCTTTCGCAAGCGAATTGGAATTTTTTGGTGTTAGGCCATCTGTCAGTCCCTTGTTTGTCGTCGACCCACTTGCGCCAACTCCGCAAATCCAGCAGTTAGTCTAGCCCCCGTGTGCAGCTGCTGCCAGATCGCATCTAACGTGAATTGTCGAAACATAGTCAATCCGCGTCGAGGCGGGATGATAAATACTTCCCGACATATCTAAAGTCCTATTTTATCGTCTTTAATAATCCATCCTCCAAAGCATGAGCAATGTCAAGGTCCGCAACACCTTCATTGCCGTTGCATAATGCATCAAACATCGACCTTCTGCAGCCTCCCTCCACAACACCTCTGACCGGACGGTCAAATACTCCATCGTCGGTAAGTACAAATGATTCACGCACCACGTGTGCTATCTCGCTCCGATGTCCACTTCTTGGCGCCGTTAGACTGGGGATTCTAACGTACGGTCTTCTTCTCTTGCAGACATCCACCTCAACATATTCGTGGCTCGAGTCTCATGAAATTGCTGAGCGACTACGAACCTCCCTTTTACACGGCCTGACACCCGCAGAGGCGGAGATACGCTTGGCCAGAGATGGACCTAACGAGCTTCCCCACGATGAGCCGGAACCCCTCTGGCTGCGGTTCCTTAAACAATTCAAGGAGCCGCTAATTCTCCTCCTTCTCGGCTCTGCTGGAATCTCGTTTGTGATGGGCAACTACGATGATGCCATTAGTATTACTCTTGCGGTAACAATTGTTGTGACTGTGGGATTTATTCAAGAGTATCGGTCAGAGAAGTCGTTGGAAGCATTGAGCCGGCTTGTACCCCATTATGCCCATTTGATCCGTGACGTTCCAACAGCTTTCTCCGCGACAGCTGAGAATGGCGGCACGCCACCCCTGGGTTCAGGCATGGAAATGGACGAAATCCGGACCAAAAGCCCAGGCTCGGCGTCTGCCGCGGTCAAGGCTTCATCAACCGTCCCTGCGAGCGAACTTGTGCCCGGGGATTTGGTGCTTTTCACTACCGGAGACCGTATTCCCGCCGATATTCGAATCACTGCTGCGACACATCTCAGCATTGACGAGTCAAACTTGACTGGAGAAAACGAACCTGTAGTGAAGTACGCGGAAGCTCTGCGCAGCACATCTGGCGGGGCCGCTCCAGGGCTAAAAGGAATAGAACCCCCTCGATCTCCATTCTATGATGCACCGGCCAGCGGTGCTGTTGGTGCTGACATTCGATTGAATGAGCAACACAATGTCGCGTTCATGGGCACACTAGTCCGCTCAGGCTACGGCCAGGGCATAGTGATCTCGACCGGTGCAAAGACGGAGTTTGGCAGTATATCAGCTTCGCTACAAGAAATTGAGAGTCCCCGAACACCGTTGCAACTGTCTATGGATCGGTTGGGCCAGGAGCTAAGTTATATCTCCTTTGGTGTCATCGGATTGATCGTGGTCATCGGTCTTATACAAGGTCGTAAAATTCTCGAAATGTTCACAATCGGTGTTTCGCTGGCCGTCGCAGCAATCCCAGAAGGCTTGCCTATCATTGTCACTGTCACGCTCGCTCTCGGCGTTCTGCGCATGGCTAAGAGGGGGGCGATCATGCGAAGACTCCCTAGCGTCGAAACTCTTGGTTCTGTCAATGTCGTCTGCTCGGACAAGACTGGCACTCTTACCCTCAACCACATGACAGTCACCAAAATGTGGCATTTCGACTGCCCAGAACCATTCGAGGTGCAAAGAGAAATGACTTCGGTGATGCCTCCTGGCCCTGCAGCGCAGACAATCCTTCGCGTTGGTAACATTGCAAACAACTCTCGTTTGTCGCGTATGCACGCAAACTCGCCAGCCAGCGCATCTTCTGCGGCAGTACTTTCTTCCACCATCAATAGTGATTCAGCTGCTGCCAAGAGTCGGTGGGTAGGTCAACCCACCGATGTGGCAATCTTGGATCTAATGGATACCCTGGGAGAAGATGATGTGCGTGATCGTATCAGTGCTCGCGTCCATGAGACTCCGTTCAGCTCCGAGAGGAAATGGATGGGTGTTGTTATAGGCAGTTCTGGTGCTTCAAATGGAGGCTCCCATGTTGCCTATATCAAGGGTGCTCTTGAACAGGTCCTGGCGCGATCGGATACCTATCTCACCAAGGATGGTCGGGAAGTAATTCTAGACGAGCCCCGCCGCAAAATCATCCGGGAAGCAGCAGAGACTATGGCATCGGAGGGTCTTAGAGTCCTCGCTTTTGGCAGTGGAGTTGTTCGTGATATGTCTAGAGGTGGCAGAGGCTTCGGCAGTCGGTCGTCCCCGAAACTCATTCAGGGTGATGATGACGAGCGGTATAACGGGTTGGTCTTTGCTGGACTGATGGGCATGAACGACCCGCCGCGTAAAGATGTGCACAAATCCATTCGACGCTTGATGTCTGGTGGTGTGAGAGTCATTATGATTACTGGCGACGCCGAGACAACAGCTGTGGCTATTGCGAAGAAGCTTGGGATGCCTGTCACCGATTCCCCGCGTGCGCGTTCGGTCATCCGAGGCGATGAACTCGACCGCATGACTGCCGCCGAACTTGCCCAGGCGATCTCAACGGTCTCTATCTTTGCCCGTACAAGCCCAGACCACAAGATGAAGATTGTGACAGCACTTCAGGCCCGCGGTGATGTAGTTGCCATGACCGGTGATGGTGTCAATGATGCGCCCGCTCTAAAGAAAGCCGACATAGGTATTTCCATGGGCAAGCTTGGCACCGATGTTGCCAAGGAGGCAGCGGACATGATTCTAACGGACGACGATTTCTCGACTATCTTGCGGGCAATTGAACAGGGCAAGGGCATCTTCTATAACATCCAGAACTTCATCACGTTCCAGCTTAGTACCAGTGTGGCTGCACTCAGTCTTGTACTGCTGAGCACCACTCTAGGCTTCAAGAATCCGCTGAATGCTATGCAAATCTTGTGGATTAGTAAGTACTCCTGTATCTCATTCCATCCTCTGTGTTTCTCTGACAATCATTACAGATATTCTCATGGATGGCCCGCCCGCCCAGTCCCTGGGCGTCGAGCCCGTCGACCCTACCATCATGAGCCGCCCACCACGACCTAAGACAGCCCGTGTTCTGACAAAACCTCTGATCCAGCGCGTCCTCACCTCAGCCATGGTTATCATGATCGGCACATTGTCAATCTACATCAGCGAAATGGGTGATATCACCGACGGTAGCCCAGTCGACAAGCGCTCGCGCATTGTCACCGCGCACGACACCACCATGACATTCACCTGCTTCGTTCTATTCGACATGTTCAACGCATTGACCTGCCGCAGCGAGGGCAAGTCCGTCCTGCGCGGTGAAATGCCACTATTCGGAAACAAGATGTTCAATTACGCTGTTTTCGGCTCCTTGGCCGGCCAGGCCTGCGTGATCTACCTGCCGTTCCTGCAGCGCATCTTCCAGACGGAGCCTCTCGACCTCGGGTCCTTGTTCAAGCTAGTCTGCATTGCCAGTTCGGTTTTTTGGGTGGATGAAGGCCGCAAGTATCTGCACGCGATCCGTCGTCGGCGTGGAATGGGTTCCGGTTATAGCGTCAATGTCTGATCTGCCGATGCAATGTTTGTACGGTTCGGATTGCCTGTTACGATTTTAGAGGCATCCATGATATAGGCGCGTGTAGTTTATCATATTTGGATTGATATCCCCCACATACATAATAGAATTGTCGGTTTTCAGCATACATATTGTGACATCCCATAGGTTATGGGGCCTTGTTACCTAGGGCTTTTTGGTAGAGTCTTTCTAGGAGTCTTCTCAGGTACTCCCTTGGATATATTTTCTATAGGTATTTCTTCCTAAGGAGTATTATGTGCCTATATCTGTGTAAAACACAACGTTAGAGCTACTTATCCCACACTAGCCCGAATTATGCCCTCTAGTCATTAAACGTTCACAATTTTCATAGCAAAAAAATCCAATCTACACAGGTGGTTCCAGGGGTTTGGGTATACGCAAGATAATAATTCTTGTAAGTCACACTTAACTTATAAATAAAGAAACCCATTGGCTACTGCTAACATAGCCCGCTTGAAAGCGAAACGCTGTAGTTACAACACACATGCTAACTAGTGGCATCGTCACTAGTTATATAACTTCGAGTAATACTGTGACAAACATATATATTGGAAACGCTCTATATAGCTTTCGAGTATCAAGTCCTTGCCAAGTCACACTTAATTACAGGGCCGCATAGCGGAAAATTCTTGTGACTTCTAAATAGAAAGAATTATCTGTAATGCTAGCACAACCCACCCAAAGCGCTGGGACTAATTCACATACTTAGTTATAGCCTTAGCTAACTATGAGATACACCAAGAGATACAATCGGTCCTATTCTGCCATGTCCTGCCACCTTCTCTTATAAAGACATCCATGACTCTATCCATTCCAGTTTCTCCCTCACTGTTCCACTTACCTTTAGGATCTGTTGCCTTGAAACCAAGATGTCTTCAGACTATGATGCACCCAATATCGAAATTTCCAATGCGAAATTCGTTGAGCTCATTAGACAGACGAATAAGGTGTTTATTTGCCGAGCCCGCTGGCAGGACAAAGACTGCGTGCTCAAAGTGGTAAGTGATGCAACCACACATTGTGCCTGCGATCTCTAACGGGTTCGGTAGTTCCCTCCTTATAAATGGGACAGAATTCATCCACCGTTCCGTTCGATTGATCTTTTCAAAAATGAAAGTCGCGCATACAGTCGATTGAAGGCTCGAGGCTTTTGCGAACGAGGATCTGTGCCTGATTTCTATGGGGTGGTTGAGAATATTGACTTTGAGGCGGAGGGCTGGTAACCGCAGCTCAAGAAATTCTGACAAAACTTTTCCTCGGGGTCTTGATCCTAAGGCTCGCCCAAACGGTGTCTTGATGGAATACATTCCCGATGTGAATATGCTTGAACTCTCTAACTACACAGAGCAAAGAGCTCGCAACCTCCGGCGACTTCTGCTCGAGATTCATGAGGCTGGGATTGTACACCTTGATCCTTATCCTCGAAACATGCTAATCCAGGGTGATTCCGATTGGGTGCTCTGGATCGACTACGAACTTGCCCAGATATTTGACCCAGAGCACTCGGAGCAGCCCAGGTTTTTTGCCTAGGAAAAGGAATTTATGGATGCTTTTGTGGAAGCGCTGGTAACTTCGCCAGTCCCAGTTTGATTTTAAAGTTCTCGACTGACTTCTTTCGTAATATAGGATAGAGATCATAAGCTAGGGAAGTATGAAGAAGCGCGGCCGATTTATTTTGAGTAACCATGAGGAGGCGCTTGACATTCAAGAGCCCTTGTGCCATTCCATGTCTTTGTTAAGAATATCTTTCTATCGGAAAGATACTCACTTTTGTCATGTTGCGGGTGATACCAGCAATTTACCTCTGAGTACCAGGAGATACTCTTTGATCATTATCCAATTTCACTTCTGCCTACAACATAGCTCATGGCGAAATGGGCGAAACTGTTTAGTCTCCCCAAAAGACATGGCTGTTCTATGAACTGTAACAGAAGCAAAATCGAACCACATAGTGATGACTTCCACAGAGCCAAAAAAAAAAAACAAAAAACAAATCATCTTCGCCGTATATTTCTATGGGAGAGAAAAAATATTGACCGACGCAGGGATCGAACCTGCAATCTCTTGATTCGTAGTCAAGCGCCTTGCCATTGGGCCAGCCGGCCTTGTTATTGTGGAAATGAGCTAAAATATGCTTTATAAGCGATGGCTGATTTGGGCCTAGTCCCGATGCATCTCGTGGGCGCATTGGTAAATCCGAAATTATCAAGTCTACATACTTGAATTTAAATAGTTTACTTTATAGAGTTATTGTCTATTCAAGTCCTTCAATATGTACGGAGTAGTTCTGATGTTTTTTTTTCGCCACAAGGTATGCCTAATATGGGTGTATAGTATAATCAAGCTATAGAGGGTCTGGGTCATCCATGGATCAAAATTATAGAATTTTCCAAACCCCGGAACGCTATAAATACTCCGTACGTCGTTCTCGGCCCAGACCCGGAGTGGATGACCCTAGCGGATCGCTGCAGAAGGTAATTTTTTGTAACTTATAAAAGATCAAACGTACGATTTTCTAGGGTTCAATATTGGGGGGTGTATGTACGATGTACGGAGTCCATCCTCCGTACTCGGTACTCCGCATGGAGATAGAGTCATCCGGCATCGGTCCCGAACATGCGAATCAAGTCCATCCCTGCCCGACCCGAAATCGGGAAAATACGGAAAGAAAAGTAAGAAAAGGGAGCTTATCTGTCGCCAATCGTTGGCTCATTCCCCTTCGATACGCTACTACCGAAAGGGAAAGGCTTGGCATGCGGCCGAGCCCCACTTAGCGCAAGTGGCAACTTGGGCTTTATCTGTAGCCAATCAGATGTAGTAGAATACAGCGTCACTCGTCCAATTGCTGGTGGCGGATAGGAATTTGATGGAACTTGAAGCTCTGATATCCGCGAGACAGAGATAAGCCTCTGTTCTCTCTCGAGTTCTCCAGAAATTGGAACTCCACGAGCCTATTCTATACAGAAAAGAAGGGGGGTACCTGCAGCATATTTGTGATAAGCTATCTATAACTAGTTTAGCTATCTATAGAGAGATATATTTAAAGATATATAAGAAGGCCCCAGGTCAGAGTGGAACTTTTGAAACCTTCGAGAACTATTCCCCGCGACTAATGGTTTGATCATAATGTAATGTCCAGGTATATCCCTCAAAAAACAAAGCAAGGCCAATTGCTTGAACTATTGGCGGAATACTTATCATCCCTTGCCACTCTGCGGTTGTTTGAGCCGGGAATGACGAGGTTATGTGAATATGTGAATGTGTGAATATGTTAATTATGTATACAGAAAAATAAAAATTTGATCCCATATAACCAGACCAAAGACTGAAAACATGGAGAGGGAAGGGGGATAGGGATTATCCCATTGATACTGTCACAATCTCTGACCAAACCACTTTAACCACCTAGGCAATTTTTCACCTATCTCCCCCATTTTCTCTTCCCGCGCCTTCCTCTCAAAATTTACGGGAATCGTTTCAAAGAATCTCTTTTAACTTTTTTCACCTCTCGGCAGTGCTTTTTTACTTGGGAAACCGAGGGAAATTGCTTTGAATTGCTTTTTTTTTATACGGGGGACCCACCGTCGATCGACTTATCTTTGGATTTTTGGCTCGAGAAGTTCGGGTTTCCATCTTATATCGTCCGTGGCGAATTCCTTTTTTTCCTTAACTCTGGGACATTCGACCTTTTTTTTCTCCCTCTACTTCTCTTCCATCCTAACCTTCCCAAAACTTCGATCCTCTTTTAACAATCATGGCGTTCAGCGGGAAAGCCCCGTACGCCCCGGACTATGCCTCCTACAACTGGATCGGAGCTCCCTCCAACTACGACCTTACGACCAACAAAGACTTGGGCGGCGATTCCCGTATGCCCGCCTTTCTAACAGTGACGTGAGATGTGGTCTAACGTTCCCCTTAGGAACCGAAAATGTGAACAAATGGTTTCAATCTGGTGACCAGGCCTACATCATCGTGGCCTCGGCCATGGTCATGGTCATGGTCCCCGGTCTCGGATTTCTCTACTCGGGATTGGCCCGCCGAAAGTCTGCCCTCAGTATGATCTGGGCCTGTATGGCTTCCATGTCCGTCGTTACCTTCCAATGGTATTTCTGGGGGTATTCACTTGCCTTCTCTCCCACCGCGACCAACGGTTATATCGGCAACTTGCGCAACTTCGGTTTGATGAAGACATTGGCTGATCCGAGCCCCGGTTCTCCACTGGTTCCTAACTTGCTCTATGCCTTCTATCAGGTAAGATCGAACATTGGGATTGATCTTTTTTTGTGATCCCTAGGCCCATGCTGATTTTTTTTATTTATTAATCTCTAGATGCAATTTTGTGGTGTCACTGCAGCTATCGTGATGGGGGCTGTCGCCGAACGCGGTCGCCTTCTTCCTGCCATGGTCTTCGTTTTCATCTGGGCTACCATCGTTTACTGCCCACTAGCCTGCTGGGTCTGGAACGTCAACGGTTGGGCATTCAAGTACGGCGTGCTGGATTACGCCGGTGGTGGTCCCGTCGAAATTGGTTCCGGTTTCACAGCTTTGGCCTACTCGATGGTCCTCGGTCGCCGACAGGAACGCATGATGCTCAACTTCCGCCCACACAACGTCTCTCTCATCCTTCTCGGCACAGTCTTCCTCTGGTTTGGCTGGCTCGGTTTCAACGGTGGTTCCGCGTTTGGAGCTAACCTACGTGCAACCATGGCCTCTTGGAACACCAATCTGACCGCCGCCTTTGCCGCCATCACTTGGGTTCTGCTCGATTGGCGCCTGGCCCGCAAGTGGTCGATGGTCGGCTGGTGTTCCGGTACCATCTCGGGACTGGTAGCTGCGACCCCTGCCTCCGGATTTATCTCTCCCTGGGCCAGCGTCATCCTCGGCATTGTGACCGGTATCGTTTGCAATTACTCCACCAAGATCAAGTACTGGATCCGGATCGACGACTCTATGGATGTGTTGGCAGAGCACGGCATCGCTGGAATTGTCGGACTCCTTTTCAACGCCTTCTTCGGTGACGACGCCATTGTCGGCCTGGACGGCGTCAACACCGGCACCGGTGTCGGCGGCTGGGTCATCCACAACTGGAAGCAGCTGTACATTCAGATCGCCTATATCGTCGCTACCGCCGCCTACGCCTTCGTCATGTCTGCCATTATCGCCTACGCAATCAACGCCATCCCGGGCCTGAACCTGCGCGCCTCCGAGGAAGCCGAGCTGCTCGGTATGGACGACGACCAACTGGGCGAGTTCGCCTACGATTACGTCGAGGTACGCCGTGACTACCTCGCGTGGACCCCCCAGAACCACGACCAGCTCGCAGATGGCCACCAGATTCCCGCCGCGCAGCGCTACGGCATTGGCGAACACAGCGAAATGATGCTTGGTGGCCCGCCGCGTGAGATGATGCTCGAGGGCCACTCGCCCAATGGCGAGGCCAGCCAGAGCAGCCGCGGCGGTAGTGAGGGAGATATGGCTATGCACGAAATCAAGGTCGCTCCTGCTCCTCGCCAGGCTGCTGAGCAGCAACATCACAATATACATGGTGGTGAACCCACTGTGATGACACCGGTCCAAGAGAAGACGGAGACCTAATCAGTTTCGCTACATTCTCCCTTTTTTCCAACTCATTTTCCCTCCATCTTCTTTGCATGGCATACATTTCGCATACGCCATTCCGTCCAGCAAGCTTTGATTTTCTTCGCCTTTTCGCTTCTTTATCTCGATATCCTTTGAGCGTGCTTCTTTTCTTGCAACCAAAAGCCTGGGGCTTTTGCTATGTCTTCAACCTACCCTCCGACTTTCCTCGATACCTCTACCATCAACTCTATACCACCGATCTCATATTACCATCCAATATTTTCACCATCTGTTATTCGTCTTGACCGCACTCTTCCGCTACCAAATAACATACCTCACCACCTCCAAACCAAACTACATCTCCCTCGGGAAAAGCAACTTGAATAAGTCTAATTTGGCCTGGCGCTCCATTGTTCTATGTTTTTTATGGCCTTAAAATGGCCCAGTGGGGTTTGTACGTGTATACAAACTGCTTCATTGAACTGCAAGGGAAATACCTTGTTTTCTGTCTGTTTTCTGGTTTTGTGTCTGCAGTATAGAGCGAGACAGCCTGGTTTACCTAGGTTGAAACTTATCTATTATTTAAAACTGCTCTTCCTATCAACGCTCACTTGTACAATGTAGATTGTGCCCATACATAAAGATAAAAGTTGCTCGCCTAGTGCTGCGAGTCTACATGCAATTTATCCACATAGACTCGATATAATAGATCCCCAAACCTGAACAACAAAAAAAAAAAGAAAAGAAAAACAAACCAAAAAAATTAGTCAAACAAAACACATCAAATAATCCAATCTATACAAAATCACCCCCAACCAAAGCCCTAAAACAAAGACTTTCCTCTACCTCCTAACCATCCCTCTAACCCTAATCAAATCCTCCCTCCCAAGCTTCTCAACAATCTCTGCCGCAGCACCACCCCTCCTAACCTCATCCCACTCATCCTCATCCATCCCCATAACGAGCGTCATCTGCACACAACGCGCAAAGCACTCCCGATACCGATATCTCCCCGGCGCACCAGCAACATACCCAACATCAACAGCAGCTCCAACAATCCCTGCAACATCCCTCTCAAGACGCGCCGCGCCCAGTGCGTTAATCCGCGCCCCGTAGGACCAGAGTCTCTTTTCAAGTAGACGGGCCAGGTACGCGATCGTTACGCCGAGGACGCGGTCGAAGGCGGAGGGCGTGAGGATCCGTGCGTATGGTGTTAACAGGTCATTCCAGAGGGACGTGAAGCGAGGCTTGACGAGTTCTTTGTTGTCGAAGTTAGGATTGTCGGATTCGGTGTTGGGGTTCGGGGCGTATTCGATGTCCCGGAATGTATCTGCCAGGATCGGGCGGAGACGTGGTTTTATGGTGTTGTTGAAGATTACTTGGATTCCGTCTGTTAGGAGGTCGGTTACTTTGCTTTCGAAGGCTGTAGAGAGGGTTTGGAGGGTTTGGTGCACTTTTTGTGCGGTGGCTGGGTTTGAGAAGATTGCGAGGAGGTGTGGGGTTGCTTGTGTGCTGGTGGTTTCTGTTGGGAGGGGAACTTTTGAGCCCGTGTTGTTTTGCACGATTCGTCGGATGTAGTCTACTCCCAGGTCGAGGTTGTTGATTTGAACTAGGAAGGAGATTGTGGTTTGTTCTGCGGGTTGGCCGCCTTGTATGGAGCGTGGGTAGCACTCGTCCCGCATCTTGCGCTGCGTCATGCCGATGAAATCGGAGCCTAGGACGCGTGAGAGGGTCGGGACTACGTTTATCACGACGGTTTCTTGGGAGGTTGCGAGCGACTGCTGGATAACCTTGTTGACAATGTACATTATGTCGTCGACGGCTGAGGTGATGTGTGGTGGGTCGGCTTTTAATGGACGCTGTGGGTTCAGCGTGAGGCCTAATGGGGACTCGTCTAGCTGGAAAGCCTTTTCGACGGAGCGACGGAAGAAGAAGGTCGTCATTGCATTGAAGGGGGCCACCAGACGATCATTGATCTTTTGGGCCAGAGGTGACTCTCGCACGAAGCTGGGAAGTTCGAATCGCTTATCGTCCTCTGCGTCACCATCACTCGAAGACTAGAGAAGTTGTTAGTGCTGGTAGTAAAGAGGTGGCGGAGACTGCAACTCACATTACATGTATCAGCCAGGAACCGACAGTACAGTGACCACCGGCCCAACATGATAGCCATTTCATTCAAAACACCATCGATCTCTTTCATATCCACACCCTCCTCGTCGGCGGCGGTGCCCGCCCCCATGGTAGGGGACTGCGAGCGAGGCGGGCCTGGTCGCTGTGCGGGCAGGAAGCTCTGCACTAAGAAAGTGAAAGCGTAGGATTTGATATCCATCAATTTGCGATCCACATGTCGCTCATCGCTCCAAGTATCAAGAATGATACCACCCTGTACATCAGCCTCGACCTGTAGCCGTTCAATGACCCGCCCCATCTTACGGGGGCCATAGTGGTGCTCAACGAGCCCACCATGACCATCAATAATCTGCGCAATATGCTCAAACAGTTTGGTAAGCGCATTGGCATAGAAGAAGCCATCCTTAGTTTGAGCCCCCCGGCAGCCCCGTTAAGGTTAGCCCGAGCCTTGGCCGCGACGCCCTGGCACACGTAACGCCCATAAACATCGAGTCCAACCTCAGAACGACCAATAAGCGGGAAAAGCTTGAAGAAGCGCGTAATCTTGGCTCCGTCATTCTCCTTAACCGCCTTTTCAAACTCTCGCAGGAATAGCCCGCACAGCGACTCCGCCGCGTTATTCAGCGTCACGCTTGGCGGGTCTGGCACTTCAGCCGTAGGAACCATATCTGCAGCAAACGCACCATTGACGACTGTCGCCGGGATCTGAGCTGCACGGTGTAGGTAGCTGGCGGCTTTCTCCCAGTCTTGGGATGCACCCATCGATCCTGCCACGCCCAGCGCACACGCCTTGAGCTCGGCAACCTGCTCGACAACCTCTAGGGTGGCTTTCACCCGAGCCTGCTCGAGATCCAGCCGGCGGACTGCGCTGGAGATCCGGTCGGCGGTGCCGGCGGCTTCGGAGAGCATTCCATGGCTGATGGAACGGGTCGTGCTGGCATGGGTCCCAATGTTGGCGCGCATCAGGTCCAGCCTGCCCAACTCACGGGAGAGATCTTTCTGGGATGTCACCAGGGCATCGAGGCGGGCGGTCACAGACGCTTCTTGGGTGTGTAGGTGGGACAGCGTGGCTTTGATCTCGGCGACGGAGCTGGCGTTGAAGATATCGGGCTGTGAGGGAGAAGATGCCTGTGTGGGTGAGGCATTGGTATTTGTATGGCTTTGGGGCATAGAGTTAAGCCCATTGGCGGTTGCAGCCATCCTGGGCGCCATTGGTTGTCGCAACTTAGTTTGTTGATGCCACGCCAGTTGTAGGGGGAGCTGCGGGCGGTGAGGGTGGGTTTTACAGCCTCAAGCTTCAAGTTACTGTGCTACGTCAAGACTGGGTTTTAGACTCCAAATTGGTTAAACAAATAGAACTTGTCCTAACGTGCCCTAGAGGTTTTTTTTCCGTTTGTTTGTGATTTTTTATCTGGCGCGTGTTAATGAGGTTGTGAATCAGGCCGACGTCATTTTCCCCCACGCTCAAGATTCCATATCAGTTGCTCTTTTTCAGTTTCCTTTTTTTTCTCTCTGTGAAGCTTTCTCTGTTAATATTTTGACTATTGTCTACACATCTCAAGACTTGACTTTTTATCTGTCAAGTCCCCAGCCGCCAACATCGGACGCCGCAAACCCAGACGTCCAAATCGGCGCACCATGGGTAACGAATCGTCAACCGAGGTGGATGAATCCACGGCACCCTCGGTGCTTGAAGCGCGCAACATTGAGGCGCTCGCCAAATATGTTAAACAGCACAATGTGAAGAAAGTTGTGGTGATGGTATGCATTTTGAACCTCCATGAAACTTGCATCAGAGCTAACCAAGCATGCAGGTTGGAGCGGGCATCAGCACTTCGGCAGGCATTCCAGACTTTCGCTCACCTGATACGGGAATTTACGCCAATTTGGCAAAACTAGATCTACCAGAGCCTGAGGCAGTCTTTGATATTGGTTTCTTCCGGGGTAACCCCAAACCTTTCTATGCGCTAGCGCACGAGCTATATCCTGGACGCTATCGCCCGACCATCGTGCACTCATTCATCAAACTGCTTTACAACAAAGGGATGCTCTTGAAGCATTTTACTCAAAACATTGATTGCCTCGAGCGCCAGGCAGGCGTGCCAGGTGAGAAGATCGTCGAGGCCCATGGCAGCTTTGCGTCACAGCGCTGCATTGAATGCAAGGAGACCTTCCCAGATGAGGAGATGCACCAGATAGTATCCAAGTGCGAAGTACCCCATTGCCACCACTGCAATGGCCTGGTCAAGCCGGACATTGTATTCTTCGGCGAATCTCTACCATCTGATTTCTTTGACAGCCGCTCTCTGCCAGAAGAGGCTGATCTCTGCATTGTCATGGGAACTAGTCTGTCCGTCCAGCCATTTGCCAGTCTGCCTTCGATGGTTAGTCAGGGCGTGCCTCGTTTGCTCATCAACATGGAGCGTGTCGGTGGCCTTGGATCACGGAGTGACGATGTGTTGGTGATTGGAGACTGTGATGCTGGAGTGCGCAAGTTTGCAAAGGCTATGGGATGGGGTGAAGAGTTGGAGGCATTGTGGGAGGAAACCAACCCGGACCCGCAACAAAGGGCGGAGGAGAATGCTCCGCTACAGACTCGAGACGAACGACTGCAGGACGAAGTGGACCGACTAACGGAGGAGGTCGATCGAACTCTGGGGTTGACAGATGCGTATCAGAATAAAGTACGCGAAAAGCTGAAGTCACACGAGCAGGCACACCGCCAGTCTGGAAGTCTCGACCATGTTTTCCCCCATTTGGCGCGTAAGCTGTCACATTGAGATGATTTTCATGAAATGTCTTTGATAGGCAGAAATACGATATTCATTCCAATTTGGAGTGTTTTGTAGAGATCCATAAAATATAACATGGATACAGTCAACGTGCCAAGAGATGGATCTTGTGTCGATCACGACGTTAGCATTGAAGTCATAGGAAGATTTGGTATTTTTGATGTATTTTTTAAGTCTAAGACACAATTTGTAATAAAAATATTTATAGTCCAGAGATATCGCCCCTTGGCTCCAATTGACTTTCCTACTTTCTCTCCGACAGCCAAAACAAGACATCTACAAGTTGCCCCACGTTTTTTTTCCCATATCGTCATTTCCCCCTCCCCAACTTCTTTCCACCTCTTTTTATTTTCCTTATTCAATTCACATTCATCATGGTTGGACTTGGCCCTAAGCACCCGCCGTCCCGGAAGGGTGAGGCTCTTTAAACCCTTGTCCGTAATATTAACTAACTATGTCGTACAGGGTCCATGCAAGAACTGCCCCAGAACTTGTTGGGGCCCATTCAGGACCTCGAGAAGGCTTTCACAGTGGATCGCTCCAAGCTTAAGGAGATTGTCAACCACTTCGTTAAGGAGCTCGAGAAAGGTGAGTCGAGACTGATCCGGAGCTGTCCGATTCCCCGCATCGCTAACAAACATAGGCCTAAGTGTTGAGGGCGGTAACATTGTGAGAGCGACCCCAATCCCCCGCCTACAACATAGACTGACCCTTAGAAAATAGCCTATGAATGTTACCTGGGTCCTGGACTTCCCCGATGGAAACGAGCAGGGAACCTACCTGGCCCTCGATATGGGCGGCACCAACCTACGTGTTTGTGAAATTACCTTGACTGAGGAGAAGAGCGCCTTCGATATCACACAATCTAAATATAAGATGCCCGAAGAGCTGCGGACTGGAACCGCCGAGGAGTTGTGGGAGTACATCGCCGACTGCTTGCAGCAGTTCGTCGAGACCCACCACGCCGATGTAAACCTCGCCAAGCTGCCCCTCGGTTTCACTTTCTCCTACCCCGCCACCCAGGAATACATCGATCACGGTATTTTGCAGCGCTGGACCAAGGGCTTTGATATTGATGGTGTCGAAGGCCAAGATGTTGTTCCCCCTCTGGAGGAGATCCTGAAGAAGCGCGTATGTTTATCCTTGAGATGTTACCTTCCCCATGCAGGTTCAAAAGACTCACAGGGCTACAGGGCCTCCCCATTAAAGTTGCAGCCCTTATCAACGACACCACCGGTACCCTCATTGCATCCTCTTACACCGATACCGAGATGAGGATTGGCTGCATCTTCGGTACCGGCGTTAATGCCGCATACATGGAGAACGCAGGGTCCATACCCAAGCTCGCCCACATGAACCTGCCTCCCGACATGCCCGTCGCCATTAACTGCGAGTACGGAGCCTTCGACAATGAGCATGTGGTACTCCCTCTCACCAAATACGATGAAATCATCGACCGCGACTCCCCCCGCCCCGGCCAGCAAGCCTTCGAGAAGATGACTGCTGGTCTGTACCTCGGCGAGATCTTCCGTCTCGCACTAATCGACCTGGTTGACAACAAGCCCGGCCTGATATTCAACGGCCAGGACGTCTCTAAGCTGCGCAAGCCCTACCTTCTCGATGCCTCCTTCCTCGCCAACATCGAAGAGGACCCCTATGAGAACCTCACAGAAACCTTGGATCTCTTCGAACGCATGCTGGGCATCCGCCCCACCGAGCCAGAGTTGGAGCTAATCCGCCGTCTCGCCGAGTTGATCGGTACCCGTGCCGCTCGCCTGTCCGCCTGCGGAGTCGCTGCCATCTGTACCAAGAAGAACATCGAGTCCTGCCATGTCGGTGCTGACGGCTCCGTCTTCACCAAGTACCCCCACTTCAAGGCGCGCGGTGCCCAGGCCCTGCGCGAGATCCTCGACTGGGCCCCTACCGAGAAGGACAAGGTCTCCATCATGGCTGCCGAGGATGGTTCCGGTGTTGGTGCCGCCGTGATTGCCGCCCTGACACTTAAGCGTATCAAGGCTGGTAACCTCGTTGGTGTCCGCAACATGGCTGACATGCAGACCCTGCTTTGAGTGGGATTGATCTTGTAACGATCGCGACCATCACTGTCATCTGACTCATGACAAAACAAACCTTTACAGATGGGATGGAGTATATCTTTTTGAAATTGTGGTTTATGCCACTTGGTTCGGGGGGTTTGATGAAAGATTTAACGATATATCGATTCTGTGTATGTTTAGCCTTGGAAGGCTCGTGAATAGAATACCTTAGTGCTATTATTCGCTCAACTGTATACTGCAGCCAGTCCACGTGATCTGGATCATCTGCCTCCACACCACATGTGGACATCTCCCATCTCCACCTCTCGTGTCCACTTTACAAAATGGCCGATTCACATCCCGTGTTTAGTCCAGTCTGTCCTATACTCTTCGTCCTGTACCCCGCAGAAAGAACCAGACAGCTGAAAGATTATCTCCCAACAGAAATTGGCCAAGTACAGCGTGTGAACGTGAAAGCTCTCGTCCGCATGTATGAAGGTGGTGAACTGGGTCCACGTTACCTCGGAGACCCATCCGTTTACCTTGAAGGAAAACAGGTTGAGAGAATCTCTGGGAGGATGATTCGGTGCCAAACAATGCAATGAAATGATGCGAGGTATGTTCTTGACCATATACTAGACATTGTATTACACTTACATGGCTCTTTCAGACTGTGTATCAACGCAGAGTGGACCTCGGGAGCACCTCGGGAAAATCTTATGACAAGCGTCGGGCACCACCTTCCTGGTATTGTGCCCCACTGGATGGTTTCGCAGGATGAGGTATAGGAGAATAATCTTTATGCTTGTGTAGTCTTTTTAGCAGTCTTCTCAGATGTTGTTTTTAGATATTATTTTTTATATCTGTTGGGTATTCGTCTCAGTTTTATAGGTAGACACAGAATAAAGCGGATGACCAGGGACTGTGTGTGATATGCCTATGTATATAAAATGTACAGTAGCTATCACATCGGGCCTTCTTATCCCCTCAAACGAAAAATAGTGAAATATGAGTAATATATAATATGAGTATGATTGAATCGTTCTATTATCAAGGTTCATTCTACCTCCCATCTGTGGATTTATGATTGATCTAACTACCCAGCCATCGTAATACTCCAAATATTACATAGGAGATCGGATATGATCTGATGATATGTGGGGGAAAAGGTGCATTTAATATTCATGCAGTAAAGATGTTATAAAGAAACCAGACCTACACCAATGTATAGATAAAGATATAACATCAATATCCGGAGATGATAAATTGGTGATATAAAATATCGGAGCACGACCTACCTACACACGAAGCACACCCCAAAGCAAACAATATATAATCACCGAACCCATCTAGAATCACATATCCGTGGCCTCCCCTAAGCTCCCCTAAACCCCCGAATCCTCCTGCTCAATATCAAAAGCCGCATCATAAGCATTCCAAGAAGCACAATTATCCTCAAGAGCTTTTCGATCAATCAACGGCTCAATCTCACTCTCCCTCTCCAAAAACTGCAACGCAAACCCTTCATCCGTATGCCACCCAATATGACAATGCATAAGCCAGGCCCCGGGATTATCTGTCTCGAACGCAATGAGCAAAAACCCGTTCCCAGCCAACATCGCTGTATCCCTCCGCGGCGGATTATTAGTCGCAACACTCCCATTCCACGGATTCAACCCCTGCGCCAGAACAAAGAAATCATGCCCGTGCAAATGAATCGGGTGCGTCACCGGGAAACTCGTATTGATCATGAGGTAGACCCATTCGTGGGGCCGTGGCAGCTCAATCACTCCACTCGATAATGTGAAGTTGGGCGTGATTTCGTTGTTGAAGAGCTGCAGTAAGGTTGGGTCTTCCCAGAGGACTTGCATCGTCGTGCTGTTGAGGTACCAGCGGAAGAGGTTTGCGTTGTTGCGCCCGAGTGTCACGTCTGTTAGGTTGTTCCAGTCTGCGGTTGAGACGGTCTTGGGGACTTGCGGAACTAGGCTGGAGGCGGGCTCATCGACGCATTCATCCGTGAAGACGTAGGGTTTTGTTGTGGGTATGCGGGGACGATTGCCATAGTAGAGGATTCCTTTTATGTTATTTGGGTTTGCATTTTCCGAGCAAGCTTCTTGGGGAATCGCGCGGATCCAGAATGAGTCGGAGATTTGACGTTTGTTTGCTGTTACAATCACGTCGTAGCGTTGGCCTGTGGGTGTTTTCTTTTGTTAGTTGGAACTTTTTTAGTTTAGAGGAGGGTTGGAGTTAGGGCTAGGGGGAGTTGACATCAAAAAGTAAAAATAGCAACGAACCCATTCCGATATCGATATGATCTGCCGTAAACGGCTTGATTGGCACAAAGTCCGCCGCAATAACAGTCAGTGTATGGTTATCAACCATGAACTTCCAGTGCGTATCAACAGCTGAATTAACAATCCTCAACCGATACGAAGACCCCTGATCAACCTTCATATGGAACCGCTGACCCGTAGAGTTGGTACCATTACCAAAGACGTTCGTCCCGTTGATTAGGCCGGTATCCAAAGTCGGCGGACCAATGGTCTGAGCTTCCAAGTACAGCTCATCGACAGTGGGATGCGACCAGTCCGCCAGGAACAGACTGCCTTTATCGACATCGTAGTTGGCCGTAGCAGGGCCATTAATCACAATCCCACCAAACACACCCTCCCACGCCTGCAGTCCAATGTGAGAATGGTACCACGATGAACCATACTGCACGGCTCGCCATTTATAGGTTATGGTTGAGCCCGGCGCGGTGGGACACTGCGTGATGGAGACCACGCCGTCATTTCCGTTGGTGTAGTTCTGTCTGATCCCGTGCCAGTGGATGCTCGTGCCGTTGTGGGACCTGTGTAGGCTGTTCTTGACGTGGATCACAACCCAGTCACCCCAGTCTGCGAAGATCGTTGGGCCGGGGATTGTACCGTTCACGGCCATCACCGGTCGACGGAAACCATCTGGTGCGGCCATTAGCTCTTCGAGGTTGAGCCAATATTCCCGTGTTACGCCTGTATTTGGTACTATCTGGGTGTAGTCGGTGTTGACGTCGTATTGGCACCATTTGGACCGTGTTCGTGGCGTGTTGCCCGCACAGGGTCTTCCTGTTGGCTTGGTGATCTTGGTGATGGTTTTGGTTTTGGTACTGGTTGTCTTGGTGGTGGGTCTGCCCTTGGTTGTTGTCATGGGTCTGTGGTATTGTGGCTGGATATTCACTTCACTGGCTGGATCCCCCGGAACGGCGGTGACCGAAGCACTCAGGCCGAATACCAGGAGAAGAAGAGCTTGGAGCTTCATAGCTGCCAGTTCTACCCACGTAGGGCACTTTTGCGTCACGAGTATAGCTCTATCTAGAGCTCGAGAGAGACCAAAAAGCTTCGAGTTTAAGAAAGGTGGGATTTGCTGCTGATACACAAACAAGAGACCTGTCCTCTATTTAAGCCACTATCTTATATATGATAACGTACCGCACGACACGAGCGGGGAGATTTGGCCAAGACCAAAAACGCCATGTTTCTTTTCACGGGGTGTCCTGCATTCGTACCTCGCTAGCATACCTCACTAGGATATGCCGGGCAGCCCTACCGGCGATGCCGTGAGAAACAGAATCTTGTGTTACGCATGACGACCTGATAGACGAATAGCCATAGCGAAGAGTTATCGTCATCGTCCAGCTCGGGTGTTGAGGCTATGTCTTCAGTGGATACCAGAATGATAAGTTCAATGCGCCTCGTATCCACGTCAGGGACCGTCCACCATTCAAACCATCAGAAGATGGTCAGCTCAGGGGTCTTCCTAGCGGCTGAATTAATGTTACACTGTCTATCAGAACATGTGCGAACTGTGGACATTGCAGGTGGCTGCTTTTCTCTCGTAAGAGTACTATTGAGAAGATCGATAGCCTGGATTTCCACCGAACTAGGGCTATGTATTTGTCAAATTGTCAAAGTAAAATGCCAAAGAGCTACTGACGGAGATTGACAATCGGGAATATTCTCTAGTTCGATCGCCGTCAGATTGGCTTGCAGGTCTTGCATTAGGGTTATGCTCCCCGACACGCGGTCCTGTTTTATGTTGGTGTAACTGTTCTCAGCCTACATGTATATACGAGCGTAGGTATCCCACGTGTGGATCTCGGAAACTAGTATCGCATAGATGTTTCTGTTTTGAATCAGCTGGTTTGTCCAGGATTGTCAATTCTTGCGAGCGTTGACGCATCACATGGATGGTGAGTGGACGATCAATCTGACTATTGGGGTTGTAATAGCTGGGATCTGGATCCTGATATGGAACACAGCCAGATGACGACAATTTGCTTTTTGACTGGGATCTTGGTCTCATTGTCAGCTCGTATTAGTCCAAATCACAAAACGGGGCTTTGGGTCCTAATGTCGGGAAATGAAGAGAATTATCGATGGAAACCACATATGTCATTGGATAGCCCCTAGTGCGCTGCCTGCTTCTAATTTCTAATTACATCAACTGTTATCTCATCGAATATGCCCTCGTGACTCTTTCTTATTCTATAAGTTTTGCTCAATCCTGCCCCGGTACACTGAGGTGTACACCCCGTATGACTTGTTCATTGCAAGATGCTATCCCTTTCTATTCTTCCCTTTCTAGCCTTTGGGCTCATCTGTTCTGCAAAGCCACTTGAAAAGCGACAGACAACCGACACCACTTCCTTCAAGCTGTATGCGTATGGCCCAGACATTAGCGGACTGCCCATCTTCTATTTGAACGGTATCTCAGCCCTTCTAAACCCGCAAAATAACAGTATTGACTGATTTATATCACTTTGACAATAGGTACTGCCCATGTTGCAGATGTATCCAAAGTAGGCGCAACGACAATGGCCGCAATGACCCCAGTCAACTGTAAGTGCCCAAGATCTCCACTTGATGAGAAAACCACAAGGATCTACAGCTAACCATGTAACAGTCACTGCCTCCACTGATGGGTCGAACACCTGGACGGCACATCCCAGTTCTACCGAGAGCGTTACCACTCTCTCGACCAATACCAATAAACTGTGTCTAGACCAGGGCAGTACAAACTCCAACCCAGTCGGATTTACTGGAACAACATCGAGGGAGCAGACAAACCAGCTCAGCAATGTGTGGTCCCTGTATGGGAACTACGTCCTAGTCACTGTGAGCGGGGCCAACTTTTACGCGAGACAAACCGAGGACGGCTTGTACTCTCTACTTTGGAGTATCTCAGCTGAGGCGATGACGGATACTATACCGCTAGTGCTACGGACCGCTGAGCCGGCGACGGAATCTGTGACCTGAGCTGACCTGGGGTCGGATAGGTTGCCCAGGTAGATATCCTGGATTTGGTGGTGCACGGGGTCTCTATAAACGCAGGCAGCGGTATCGTATGTGGTGGCGTTGTAGTGAATCGATCTCGGCTCTGCTCACCCGGAGATTGTGTTGAATACGATATAGTGCAGCTAGTAATGCGCTATCGCGTATCATCTCTTTATGTTGTCTTGGCTGCATTGTGGGGGAGGGGAATACAAGGGTTACCAAGCGATTACTTCTATATATGACATATAGTATGCACTCGCTGATTCCAAAACACTAGTCCCGCATTCTTTAATTGTCCGACATAGTCCAATTGGAAATATATACCTCGCTAGCACTGATGGCATTTGGGCTTTGGGCCGTAACAATATCTAGTTCTTTGGATTTTGGATTGGGACTTATAGTTGAAATTGCTGAATATGGCAATGAAAAGCAGGAAAACAAAAGATGAATCGATATACATCTATGATATACAAGTATTAGCCACTGGATCATCGGGCAACTAACACGAGAACTCAGCAAACATATCAAAGAACATAGATTCAAGAAGTTGCTACATAGCCCTATTGCTGATATATGCATGAGGGTAACGCAGAGTTGTCTCAGACAAATGGAAAAGAAGTACATATGCGAGACTGTTGCATAAAACACCTCGTTGCTGTGCGCAGCCGAAGGGGGAGAGAAAGCCCAACAAAAGATTAGCAAGCAAAGTGTTGGTTGTGAAGAGGCCCCGGCATAAAAAAAAAAGAATCCACAGGGAATAAAATAGAATAAAGAAAAAGACTAGGGATAAAAGGTGAAATCAGGCCTAGAAAGGCAAAGCAAGGCAAAGAAAAGCATCTGATGCAACAATTGATATCAAAAGCCAAAACTCCCCAGTTCTCCCAGACCCAGAAAACGCCAGAAAATAACATGAAATAACGTGATGCTTGAAAAATAAACACCGGATTTCCCATCCCGAGCGAGCCCTTGATAAATTGATATCCCGAACAAAAAACATAATGAACCATTCTACATCTTTCATCTGTACCGGATGCCTTCTGCGAAACTAAACTCTCGTTGATCGTTTCCGCAGACCAAATTCTTGTTCTTGTAGCTCTCGTATCAAACGAAGACTTTCCTCGTCTGCATCTTCGTCTCCAGTGATGTGATGAGTATGCTTGTGCTGACGTGGAGATAGTGATGTAGGGGCGTGACGATGGAAATGCTTTTCATACATCGGAGAGCTCTTTTTCGCGTGTGAAGACGAGGGACGTGATGAAGGCTTTCTTGTTGATGCTGGAACAGGAGTAGTCTTGCGTGCCCCGATAGTCGAAGACGTGACTTGTGCCGCTGGCTTCGGAGCCCGGGCTGTACTTGCATCGGGCGCGAACCGATCGACGTGCCGAGGTTGGCGAGATGAATGTCGAGAGCTAGAGTTGGGTGTGTGGAGAGCAGTTGACACTTCGCCTTCCACAGACTGTACGGCATCTCCCTCTTGGACCCCATCCATCTCGTCAGCCAGCGACGTGGGCGGTGACACCAAGGAGGTGTTTGGCTTGGACGAAGACACAGGCACGGAATTTAAATCTTTTGCATCCATAGATTCGGCCTGAAAAGTAGGTGCAGGTGGTGGTGATGCGTACAGAGCTTGGGTTTGATGTGCCTCATTTGCCTCAGGCAGATGCTTACCCGAGTCAATTTGACTCAAAGGCTCGTGATCATAAGCATGCATCAGGTCGCCTTGCCTCATCAGTTCATCGCCATCATGATCGAAGAATACTGCAGGCTGTGTCATGGGTGATGTGCTCTCCTGCTTTGCCTTTTTGGCTGTGGTAGGCAGGTCATCTTCTTCAGCAAGGCGTGCTCGTTTAGCGGAAGCATTCGCACGAGGTTTAGAGCGCTCCTGAGCCTTGATTGGATCGATCCGACCGTACTCATCGTGAATGCAACGGCGCTAGTATTAGGTCAGTAACCGGAAAAGGAGCAAAATATGTCTTCGGGGGTACCACAAACCTTGCTCTTCCGACAATCATCGCACGCCTTGCTGCGCCCCTTTTTTCCTCCATTGGTTCCGTCAGGGCTCACATCAATGAGACGATTGGCGGCTATTGTAGAGTTGCCCATGACCGCGGATTGGAATCTTGCCGAGTTTTCAAATCGTTCCAGGTCAACAAGCTGCCCGTTATTTTGGAACCCAGTCTGTGATGCAATCGCTGCCAAAGAATTCAAAGCAGACACAGCATCCTGGGCCAACGAGGACGGCGTGCTCACCCCAGAGCCGGGTGTGAAGGCATTGACTGCGACTTGTCCGTTAAGCACTAGATCACCAGGTTCATCTTTATGTCGGCATCGAATGCGTCGTTTGCGACAGGCGTCACATGCAACTCGCTTGGGGCCAAGACCCGAGGCTCGTTGCACAGCCCGGGGCTTGGGTGTAGCAATATCTTTGATGCTTGTTTCTGGAGCAACACTGAATGGTGCCGGTGTTGCACTTCCATCAGACTGTGCATAAGAAAGGCTGCTGGATGGGGGATTCGGGGTTGCAGGGGCCTCTTCTGAAGGCCACTGGACCGCCTGTCTTTCGGCATAGGTGCGCTGGCTATCGACATTGCGCTCGGATCGGCGGCTTGGCCGTCCTGCGGGCTTCTTGTCTGTAATAGAAACCTTGGGATTACTTTCGATGACGCCAGGTCGAGTCCAGAGGGGTGCCTTTTCGTTTCCACGTTTCCAGGCGACCCAAATTCCGAACTTTCTGATCATGTCCACAGGATCTCCCGTGATTTTGGGAATGGACCTTCTGACAGCGTTTCGAACGTCCATGGAGATGACTCCATCAACTGTATAGCCACCCGCAATGAGTGCGGTCCGTAGCAAATACTTAGTTAATTCAAGTAGGCCTTCCAACTCCGCCTGGGAATAAAAGCGTGCATTATGATGGGGAGAACCTGGAGGTTCTTGGTTGGCGCGTTCTCCAAACTCGTAATAAATTGGATATTGGCGATGGAACCGATAGTTCTCATCCTGCATGAATGCTTCCATCACATTTGGCGGTACAGGGTCATCCTCCAGATACTTTTGAGCCGTATACCACTGGATCTTTTGGAAGAAAGGGTATCGGAACTTCTTGGGGACTTTGGTCTCCTTTTCGATGTTGAGGATCTTGATTTGCATTCCGTAGTTCAGTCTGGTCAAGAAGTTGCCACCAATAACCAAACTGTTTTCTGGGGTCCAAACTGCATGAATCCAGCCGGACGGGATCAGCATGGTGTCTCCCTCGGAGAGATCCACACGATAGCATTCCTTGGTCTGGTCTCCAAGGAAAATAGAGTCCTGGGCGGGAGAGTTGCACCACTCCTCGTACTTCTTGAGGTGTTTGTCTTTGGGAGGAATGAAGAAGAAAGTCTTCTTGCCCTTGAGGATATGGTAGTACACTGAAGATCCTCCGAAGTCGATGTGAAAGTCGGTATAGCAGTCTGCAACTGACATCAGGCAGTAGAATTGAACTTTGGGATATTCGCCAATTGCTTTCAGTTCCTCTGGCCACACAGCATCTTGCAAATCCAAGTCACGCACAACCTTCGGTCGCCGGATAAGTCTGCCAAGTTTGCTCTGCGATACCTCCAAGCTGATGACATTCCTGACAGGCTTGTCCTGCTCATTGCTTTCATAGTAATCGGCCCATTTCTGCATGTTCCACCTCTTGTCCTCTCCCTGCTGAGACTTGACATCGATCACTTCAACTCTTTCGTCGGGTCCGTAAAGCTCCGCCACAGCACGGACAGTGAGGCCCCGTGGAATGACCATACCCAAGAGGTCTTGGCCACAATCGACTATTTCTTCAATATGGGTCTCTTGTTCGGGGTGGTTCTCGAGAAGATCATCGAACATCTCTTGAGACGAAGCCTCCTGTACTAGAGATTCGTAATCTGGATTCCCCGAGGAAACAGGTTCGCGGGAGTTCCAGCAGGCAGGTATAACGATAGGCTCCGTCCACCCGTTTCCTCGTTCGAAATATTCCGCTGTGACCAGCTCAGGCTTCATTCGGGGGAAATTCTCAGGCTGAAATTGAATCTTTCCTTGACGAATGGGCTCGAGATAGTGATGTTCCAACGAGTCAGTGGCAGCTTTGACAAGGCCTTGGTTCAGGCCTGCGTAGTCAATAGCTGTTCGGGCGCGCGAGGACTTGCGCACAAAAGTTGTTTGGCCATAAACTGATCGACATGGCCGGCAGATAAACTTGTCGACTGTGCGGACCTCTCGATCATTCTTGAAGCCCGCGCAAATGATATGGAACCATCGTTTGCATCCATCGCAACTGATCCATGTGTCTTCATCTTGTTCCTCGGTTTCAACTGGGATGCGCACTAGATGACATGCTCCGCAGCTTGCTTGATTGGTATCACCCTCTTCCTCTCCCATTTTTGGTGGAATGGGGAGGGACTTTTGCGGGAATTGAGGTTCCTGAGGATCGGCCGGAGGATGGACCCCATAAGCAGTATGATGAAGCGTATCAACTGGTTGCAGGACTTTGCCTTCGTGTTCGTCCTCCCAAACAATTGGTGGGAGAGTGCCAGAGCTAGTAGTTGGACGGATTCCACGAATAGCAGAACGGGATATGAAGGCCGACCCGTCAGAGCGAGAGCGCATGCGGGCATAAGGCATATCCTCGGAATTGTGGCTCATCCTGACATCGCCGTGGCCTGAATGTCCAACGGCAGGAAACCCAACTCGAGCTTGACGAATCGCGTCGCCTGCGTAGTGATGGAAGGTTTCGTCGATGCTGACTCGTTTTGCATGGTTACTCGGGTGGAAATTAGTAGGCCGCGCGAGATTGAGTAAAAGCTCTGCATCGGTTGTCATGCTTTCAAGCCCGGCTGGGTGTGGGTTTTCTGTCAGCATTCCTGGGCCCGGGCGGTAGGGTGAGGGATGTCTCGCCGACCGCGCCCGCTTGGCTGGTCGTTCAGACTCTGCGGAGTCGGGTGGAAATAAGGGTATTGTCGACGGAAGGCTGGGGGAAGGCGGATTGGGAGGGAGGGATGCGAAGGTTGGACTCGTTGCGAGGGCGATCGTCGCAAGTGTGTCGATAGTCGAGCTTGAGCGGCCATGGCCCGATCGCTGATGCGAACCACCTTCTGCGGCGACATGTCGATTGTGATTCGAAGGACGCTGATCGCGATCAAGACTGGCAGCTCGGGGAGGGTCGCGGCTGGCCCAAGAGGAGTGAAAATCGGTGGTTGTGGATGGAGTGATGGGCTCGACAGCGCGGAGAGGAGGGGACGGAGTACGGTACTGCGGCGGGCGGCCGCCGATGGGATTCGCGAATGATGCCGCGCTCATCATTCTCGCAACGCGGTGGAAGTATAGGTTAAAGAAAATTGAAGATGGAGAGTCGGAGATGCGAAAAGATGCGCTTGCGGTAGGTGGGTGCAAAGCGGGGATACTGGACCACACGGGCTAGCGAGAGGCCGGCGCAGGCGAAGGGAATGTCATTCCTGGCAGGAGATCATGCGCAAGACGGACCGCAAGTATATGATTGATATCTGATGAAAGATTGAGGGCGAAGTAGGTGGTCGACGGTAGTCGCGGAGCGTTGAGGGGGTTCGAATCGAGCGGCGGGAGGACAAAGGCGCCGAGAGTCGCGCCGCAGCCTGCGGGCAGGTAGGGAAGGGAATCGAATGAGATCCAGTAGCCAGGAATTGTTTCCTGTCAACTGGATGGACTTTAACAAGTCTGCGAATGGATGAAGCGCCGAAAGCGAGAGAGGAGCGGATGAGTGCGAGGTGTTAAGGCGAAGGAGGAAGCGGGAGTCGAGTAGCAACTTTGAAGGTATGTATACGGTACAGCTGCGGGCTCCTACATTACGTTTGTGTCCTATCACTTTTACTAGAAAGCTTTGAGTTGTATATAAAGAATATAAAGATCAAAAAGCACTCATTGCAACATGCGATAGTGTTTACTTGGTTGTTTCCCCCCGTGCTCAATTCTCTGTAGTCCAAAGGAAGTTGGCGACGCCGAGAACGTCCGTCTTGATAATACAGTCCGATACCATCACAGTACCATCACGTGCTAGATTTGGCAGATCACCACACTCATTCTTATCACATGACTTGGTCACATACGGTTTAAGAACCAACTGCCACTAAGCCGGGATAAGTAAGCGTACCGCCAAGACAAACCTCGTGGTTGTTCTTGTGCCTTGCTCTGATCTTCTGCCTCTTCGCTACTCCAACCTGCAACTGATACCTTGCGTATCTTTCTTGTCAACACTTTCATCCAACATCTTCTAGGACTCTCTCGCCTCTGAGAATGAGCCGAAAGCTCGCCCCCGAAGCCAATCGGTATGTGAGAATACTTTTTCTATGCCCCTCCCCCGATTCTCGGCACAAGTGCCATTTCGCCATCAAATGCTTGATTGTTGGGTCTAGGAGATCCCTGACATCTTGAAGTGACTAGCGCTAACCTCTTTTTTTTCTGCTTTTACAGGATTCTCTTCGTCAAGAACCTCAAGTATGTACCTGAATTTCGCCGCTTTGCACCGGCCCGCTTTCCCGGCGGATCAGCCCTACAACTCGCCATTTGCAATCGCGATCGGATCGCTGACATCTTTCTCAACAGCTATAACGTAACAGCCGAGCAACTGTTCGACCTATTTGGCAAATTTGGACCCATTCGGTAAATAGTCACCCATGGTCTCGTGTTAGAACCCGATCTAATACCATCTCATTTGCAGGCAAATTCGCCAGGGTATCGCCAATACCTCTAAGGGAACCGCATTCGTTGTTTACGAAGACGTCCACGACGCCAAGCAGGCATGCGATAAGCTCAATGGTTTCAACTTCCAGAACAGATACTTGGTTGGTACGTACTGCATATGGATCAAATGAGCATCAGGCATTCTTTGGAGATGACTAACTTTGGGTGTTATAGTCTTGTATCATCAGCCAGAGAAGATGGTCCGTACGAAAGAGGACATTACGGAAAGGCAGGAGAATTTAGAACGGCTCAAACAGCAACACGGGATAGAATGATGTGACGAATTCTTTTTCTCTTCCCTCTGCTAGCATTTAGCTGTGCATGGTATTGCAACGGCTCTACTATTCAATCGCGGCTTGGTTGAGGGGTTTCCGGCGTTTTTTATTCCCTGGGGTTTTTTTTCTTATTTCAGAGGGTTTGATGGTGGGCGAGGCTGGTTCTGGTCGTCATATATTGACCCAGAAATGATGTGAACAACACGCCGGCGAGATCTGATTTCTTCTTATGTTTATTCTATTTAACCATTATTACTATTACTCTCTTCGTCAATTCGACCCTCCACTTTGCTCCAACATCCTCTGTGCTATGGCTAGGTGCTGAGTATATAGGTTCTTCTGAATGTCACACTGGAAGCGACAACGTGTCGAATCTTGAGCTATTTCGATCATCTGGATTTACAATATCAAGCTAAAACCGGGGCCTAGCTATTTACGTCAGGCGCATCACTGATACCCACTCTTATACAGGGGATTCTAAGCTTGGCATCAACTTACCTAGGTCACTGTTTCCTCTGCCGGGTCTTTCTATCTTAGCTGCCGCTTTTACGAGGGCGCTCAGAGTCAGGCTGGGTAAATTTCAGTCCGGGCTCAGACTTGGTGATTGTGCTTGAATGCTCACTGATTACTCAGACTGATCATAGGAATCTATTGAGCACTCAATCCATGCTCAATCCATGCCTAAAGGAGCACTTTGCCCCACAATATTGTTTATTTTGCGATCATTTTTTTATGGCCCTCACTTCTCACCATGGCCCGATTTCTAGAAGTACACGATCTTCTAGTCTTGTTCCCCTCTCAAAAATAACGCACTGATACACGATGACGTAAAATTGGAAGGCACCGACCTTATCTATAACGAGACGACGCCTAAATTACTGAATTAAAACTCTTCTTTTCTATAAAAGAAGAAATCGCCGGAGAGAAGCGCTATAAATAATTGATAGAGAGCGGCTATATTTTCGGCGCTTATATAAAAGATGATTCTATCCGAGAGAAAGATAAACGGTTACCTAAGACCAAGAAGATAACTAACTAACTATAGTTAACTATGGATAGTTAAGACATGATAAGGCTGCATAAGCGGCAGACAATTCTTATAATAATACAAATAAAAATAAATAACCGGTCGAAAGAAGTAAAGTACAGGGATATCATCGAGTCGAAACTAGCCGCCTTGTTCGCCTGTGAGAAGCAAGCTTGAATTGAAGATTTTTCTCATCTCGTAGGAGGTAGGAATGAAAGTGTTTACCGTAAGCGGCGCCGCAACCTCAAAATCGATAAGAGTCACAGCCCTGCTCTCTCTTGCATATAGAACATTGTGCTTCCCAGGGTCGTCAAGACGAATAGATATTTCACGAAGCGCGTGGATAGCCTTTAAACATTCGTTTTCAATGTAGGCTCGCTCAGCTACATTAAGCATATACCAGATATCAGAGAGTCGCTCCCCCTCCCGGTATTCCATAATAATCACGTAACCTGCCGGAAATAGACTCGAGCATACCACTTGTCTTGCAATACACTTAGGGAAAAGATAACATCCAGCCGGGTGGGCTGTTTCTAGGCGATGGTAAACACCGGCTTCATTATCAAATCTAGTTATATAAAGGCCATTAGCTAAGCCCAATAATAGAACACGGCGTAACCCACGGTGCATCTAAGTCAGGTATCCAGCATTTTAGTACTCGTCGAACTCCATTTATTTCTGCTAACCACACCGCCTTTTCCCGGTTGTCGGGAAGTGACATTTGTTCCACGCAGTTAATAATCACAGGTGTTGTGGTGCTACATTCAATAGCCACGCTAGTCGGTGTGATAGTCTGGGGGGTGCCTAGGGGAGGTAAATCTTGGACGAAGAAGGCATAGCCTTTCTGATGCTGGAAGCCTGGAAATACCTCTTAACTTTTATATATGTTAGCAGCTACCCGTATATCTAAAGTTCACCTAGATAGGCACTTGCCATTATCGCCGTGTTAGGGTCACTTTCATGGTAATTTGGATCTAACCTGGACAGAAGACAAAATCCAAAGAACATTTCTCGGAGGGACGGGCCTTGACAATCATATCCGATGGGCCGTGAGAGGAGGTACGAAAGGTCGCTAGCTCTCTTAATAAACACAATGAAGTTATACGTAGTCAAAAAGGCGTATCTGACCCGTGCCATTCGCATTTGGGCTGTAACTTGTCCGAGAAATGAGAAGGGTTAGCCGGGATTAAGTGATGATATGAGTCAGTAATAAGGGTATATACCAATCAGAGTTTCTAAGCGAGGGTGTGGGTTTGGACAATTGATTTCCATTTCGTGGAAATTCACTGTCCAGGGTGTCTTAAACTCGCCAACCATAGAAGTGCCGCCAAGAGAAGCAGAGGATTCTGGATTCACAACGAGACCGAAAGCGATATCTGGGATAACTCTATCAGAGAAGGTGAGAGCTTGGATATCAGCGAATCGTACGGAGTGCATTTCAGACAGCGGCATCAATGCTTGAATAACAGGATCGCAAAGGTTTCGTACGAATCTTCCGGAAAGACCGAGTTCACTGCCCACAACATAGTTTTCAGACTCATTGTTGATAGGGACTTGATGCGTGAATGGTGTCGAGTGAAACATTTAGGTCATAACGTCTTGCACAAACGAGGCCCAGTGTCCCATATACCCCAAAGCCACACGGTCATTGTGAATAGACGGGTGCGTTATGCCACCATTTCGTAGTAAGGGTGCTAAAGGGCGAGCCAGCTGTAATCGAGCGGGTTCCATGTTGTGTCGGTTAAGAGGAGCATGTGTTGAAGACAGAAGATTGGAGAGTGCAGAAGAGTCGAGGCCCTGTGGCCCATGTATGCGGTCACGTGTCAACTGATTTTGAGCCTAACTTTGGAATGCACGTTGAGAAAAGAGTTCAAGAGTAAGGCGTTCCGCCTGGTCGAGGACGAAGAACTGAACGAGTAACAAGAACGGCTTTTACGTGGAGTCAATCATACGTGAAGATAACTTCAATTATTAGGACTAAGTGTACAAGTGGAAGAATAAATTATTAGGACTAAGTGTACAAGAGGAAGAATAAGTTGGGAGGCATAGATCAAATTAGCCGTCCCGTGCAAAACCTTGGAAGGGAAATGCCATCTTGTCGATCCTGCGGGGACCCTGACACCGCCTAGGACCGCGAGTGGAATCGCCATCACGTTCTTTTCCCTTTCTTTTTACCCTCAGGAAGAACTACTTTTCAATTCAGATCGTTTCTTATTTATCTATTCTGATTCATTGCTACTCATTTCGATGTCACGCGTATGACGTCCGGCTCAGACGTCTCCGCCTTTGACCAACCTTCCGAGGTTACTAGCTTACTATTACCATCTGGCTTCCAGCATATGTCGCGTTCCACCTGCGCTTTCTCACCATCTTACTGGTTTTACCAGACTAAGAAATGATGGGCGACACGACCGGCTCATTGGCTTCGATAACCACGACCACGCTTATCGCTGCTACCGGCACCCTAGCTATTCCAACCCCCTCGAGTGTACACACACTATACTATCATGCAGCAAATTCTTCAAGCCCAGGGCAGGATTCAAATGACGAAGGAGGAGAATGCAAGCTACTTGGTCCATTCTCTGTATTTGTGCAGATTGCTCTTGGTGGCCTCGCATTATTATCTCTAGTCTTTAAGAGATGGAGAGAACGACCACAGCGCCCGGTGAAGGTTTGGGCCTTTGACGTCTCAAAACAAGTTTTCGGATCGGTGATGCTTCACATGCTAAATCTTGTCATGTCGATGTTTTCAGCGGGCCAGCTAGAGATTCGAAACTCGTACAAGCCGAACCCATGCTCGTTCTACTTACTAAACCTAGGAATCGACGTGCGTTTCTACCGATATTGCTTTGATTTCTTCTGAGGAGCTGCTGGCTAACTGATGGAATAGACTACTCTCGGTATCCCCATTCTGATCCTCCTTCTCCGTGTGCTCAATTATTTGGCATCATACACACCTCTTGCAAACCCACCAGAATCGATAGAGTCAGGAAATTATGGCCAGCCTCCACGGGTAACATGGTGGCTCAAACAGGCCATCGTTTATTTCATGGGATTGCTCGGCATGAAGATATGTGTCTTCTTCCTCATCCAGCTCTTACCTTTCATTGTCAAAATCGGCGACTGGGCTCTAAGATGGACAGAAGGCAACACTGCTGTCCAGATCTTCTTCGTCATGCTTCTTTTCCCAGTCATCATGAATGCCATACAGTATTATATTATCGACATATTTATCAAGAAACCAGTCTCGCAGTACGCGGTGGATGACACGATTAGAGATGCTGCCACAGATGACGATGCTGACCGTCGGGAGGCTCTTCTTGCCGACGAGACATATTCAACTGATTCCGACGACGAAGAATCTGGAAAATCCCCGAGAACCACCTCACAGCCGAAGGCTACTGCAGACGCTCTCGCACTCCAAGAATCCGAGCATTTACTTCCCGAGGATCACAATCCTGTTCCTCCATATGAACCTCCGAGCTCGAGTAGTGGTGGTGATGAACCTGGCCCAAAAGCCAGTTCAACACATGACTGAATATTACTTTTGTTTGGGCTTTGGAAATTTCATATTTGCTTTGTTATGGTGTTACTAGTGATTTTTAACGTGTATACGATTATTTCGTTCTTTGCATATTAGTATGACCATTACATATCATTTCCCCTGATACCTTATGTATGTAGTGTGCACACATCCAGGTTATCCATTTGCATACCTGTTGTTCGTATTACTCGTGATCGAACCATCTATTACAGTCAATGTACTGAGACATTGTATCCGGAGCAAAATTGAAGTTAGTGTCTCTTATTCTGTCTGCGTCTTCATCTTCACCTTTTGCTGCCTTTTTTCATGTACAAAAGAAAAATGCTTTAGCTCTAAATATGATCGTTCATACCAATTTCCTATAGCTACGCAGACGATGAAAAGCATGTCAAATGAGTTTATCGAAGTTGATTTGGACTAATTTGATGCCCTAAATTCAAGGCCACATTATATGCCGCCTTTTACACCGCCCTGTTCTGCTGGTTCTGGAAAACTCAAAGAAGAAAAATATTCAAGCTCCGCCTGAGGAACATTCGCAGCCTACAATTGCATTATTGCATTCAAGTGTCAATTCGGTGACCAAGTCTGCAAGCAGTTGTGCTTGATTGGCTGATATTCCTACACCAACCACCATGCCTAACGTAGGCCTAAAGGAAAAGTCCAAGCGGACGACCACCCGGTCTCCGTTCGAGAACACTACGGCCAATCTCCGCCCAGAGGACTCAGATGTCGAGATGGACGACGAAACGAGCTCGGATGAGGACGATGTCCCCGAGAAAGACGAAGCGGAGAAGAAGCTAGAGCGTATGCTTTTTGGCGACGATGAGGGGTTCATGGGCGCATTGAAGGACCAGCAGGCTCGCGAGGCCGGTATGGCTCTTACTCTGCACAGTGATGACGATAGTGATGATGGCGAAGATGCCGAGAAAGGCGAGGGCCAAGATTTGGCTGCTCTAGCTGATTCAGACGTATGCGACTCCACTCCCATGCATTTACAGACCTCAACCTTTCGATCTAACAATTTGCTTTTATCTAGCTTTTCTTCCTTGACTCCGGTGCACCCCCCACCACTGATTTCATCCCATCGCCGGAAGCCCCGTCGGACGCTGAGGACGACGACGAAGAAGAAGAGGACGAACCCGCAGTATGGTACGACAGCGACGATGAGCGCCTCGCTGTGTCGTTAGCAAGCCAAGCCAGGCTGCGCAAACTGCGCAACACCGAAGCCGAAGATGTAGTCAGCGGCAAGGAATACGTCCGACGACTGCGCAGACAGTTCACACGCCTGCACCCGACACCAGAGTGGGCCACGCCTGAGCTCAAACGCCGCAAGACGGACTCGGACTCGGACGCAGACAGCGAGGCGATCGACTCGGATGACGAGAACGAGAACCTCTCCATGCAGCCTCTAGCCAAGCTCCTCCAAAATGCTTCCGACCTAACGCGCATAGAAGACAACGCGCGCTCCGGCGGAAAGCGCAAGCTGCGCCAGGAAGTCATCGACATCCAAAGACTGAAGGACATCGGCAAATCCCAACCCTCCTCCGTCGACTCCCTGAACTTCCACCCACACTACCCGCTCCTGCTCTCTTCCGGACCAGCCTCCACCCTTTTCCTGCATCACATCTCTCCCTCCGCCCCCGCTCCCAACCCCCTCCTCACCTCCCTGCACATCAAGCGCACACCAATTCACACGTCTGCCTTCGCCGCACCCACAGGCAACAAAATCTTCGCCTCTGGCCGCCGGCGCTACTTCCACATCTGGGACCTGGACACCGGCAAAGTCGACAAGGTCAATGGCTCATCCGACCGCAAGGAAGAACAAAAATCCATGGAGCGCTTCAAGCTCTCACCATGCGGCCGCTTCGTCGGCCTGGTTGGCACAGCCCGCAAGGGCGGCGGTCTGATCAACGTCCTGGACGCCAACACCGCCCAGTGGATCGCACAGGTGCGTGTGGACGGCCGCGGCGGTGTCGCAGACTTCGCCTGGTGGTCTGATGGCGAGGGTATGACAGTCGTGTCGAAGAATGGTGAGGTCTCTGAGTGGGATGGCCGCGTAGGCCGTGTTGTGGCGCGCTGGGTCGATGCCGGTGCTGTCGGTACGACCGTTCTCAGCCTTGGTGGTCGCTCTGGCCGGACTCAGCTTGGTGGAGATCGTTGGGTCGCGATTGGTTCTTCGAGTGGTATTGTTAACGTTTATGATCGTCGCGAGTGGGCGGCTGCATATGCGAATGCTTCTGCTGCTGAGAAGGATTCCCCGGCTCAGTCTGGTATCCCGCGCAACCCTGACCCCGTGCGTGTGCTCGATCAGCTCACTACCCCCATTAGCCATTTGGTCTTTGCGCCTGATGGGCAGATGATGGTTATGGCGAGTCGGTGGAAGCGTGATGCTTTGCGTCTTGGTATGTTTTGTGGCCCTTGTGCTTTGTCTTTTGTAGGTTCTTTGCTAACCGGGTTTGTTCTACAGTTCACCTTCCTACCTGCACGGTATACCGTAACTGGCCTACTTCCAACACGCCATTGGGTCGTATTTCCTCGGTGGCTATCTCACCGAACTCTGAGCAGTTGGCTGTTGGTAATGAGCAAGGTGGCATCCGACTCTGGGAGATTCGGGGATAGAGGTCCGATACTGAATAAAATATTTATGTTTTCTTGTCATATATTTTCAACTCTGATAGGGCACATGCTTTTCATTATGTTGTACAGTCGCAGCCGTAAATCAGTATGGTCATTCTATTTTATATTAGGTGATCTCGGTATAGAGTTAGGGCTGAGTTATTGGATTGGATACCCAAAACATCCGCTGACTAGTCTACACCGGTAGGTTACAGGAAAGCACAGAACACCTAGAGTTTAACCAAATATACACGCAATAGTACTTTTGTAGCAGGCCAGTAACTTTTTGAGATTGTTGGTAGCTTTTTAGCAAAGAGAAACAAGTATCCAGGACGCCCAGGATCAGAAGGCAAAGAGTAGGGTTGAAATAAAAGCCATAAACACACCACAGCACATGCAAGTCGTGTCAAGAATGAAGGGTCATGGTCTGATTCGTGGGAGGGTCTATACTGTTGGCCTTGGTCAAGGTTCAGTAACAAAGGGGGTATCTGGGGCAAACAACAAAGGGGAAAAAAAGCATGGGAAAAGAAAAGAAAATATGTTAGCAACGATCATCTCCGGGGTGCTTTGCTAAATTTGGGCTGGGTATAAATTTGGAGGTTTTTAGAAGACTCTGACCACAGGGGAAGGGGGCAGATATTCGTAACCGTAACAGATAGGTGAGACTTGAGAGATTGAATGGATATCCACGAAAAGTTACTCTCCCGGCCCGCTCGAACCCCATCGCTGTGATCGCTTCCCTCGCTCGATATAGTTCTTGATGACGCAGGGAGCGCGATCAGGGCCCTGACAGACCTTGTGGCGGTTGAGATGTTTGAACTTCGGGCCAAGGGGTCCGTTCACGAAGTGGTACTGGCCTGCAAAGCGATACTGACGAGAATCGCCTAGTGGGTAGAACTTGTCACCCCAGTGGCCCCTGTAATGGAACCATTCCGTTGGGGCGGAGGGGCTAAAAGTGGACGCCCGCAGATGCTCTTTTGCAAAATCATAGGTGTAGGCCTGCGAGTTGAGAAGGGGATCCCATAGTGGACCGCGGTCAGTTACATCGTGCAGCAGTCCCCAGGGGAGAATGTACTCGTGCACTCCGGTCGAAGCGTACATGGCATGGCTGCCCTCGGCAGAGTAGATGACAGGCTGGCAAGGCAGAGTTAGTGAGATACTATTTGATGTTTGTGTCATTGAGAACGCACCCGTTGTCCGAGCTTCTCAACGGCTTCATAGCTGTAAGCCTCCCCGCCCTGGTGAGCGCTGAAGAAAAGCGCTTTCGGTTTGCCATTGTGGAATCGAACAAGACAATGCTCCCAGTCGCCAACGTGATTGCCAAAACGCACGTTGGCAACAGTGTTACCGAGGTTGAAGCTGTAAAAGTAGAACCAGAACGCATCGACGATTCCGTTGCCTTTGTCCATCACCACCAGGATTGCAGGGGCATCGCTTCGACCACCGGCACCATCGTCGTAGATTTTCTCTCCACCATAACGTTTGCGGATTTCTTCTTTGAGTATTTGCTGAGCTTGGAAATTTTCATCGGTGTTGGATTTGTGCGCGGCAGCAACCTCTTGTTGTAGTTGGAAATCATACCACTTGGCACGATTTTCCTCCGTGTCACCGGGAATATCACCATCGATTCGACCATCCCAATCTGCCCAGGATTCTTCTTTGTTGTTTCCATCTGTTTGCGGAATATTCTTATCGCCCTCCAGCCATGGTGGACGTGTTTGTACATCATCATTGCTCGTCAAGAAAACGTGTCTGCCCCTTTCCCACTTGTTCAACTCATCCAGATCGGCCAGAGTCGGATGGTCCCATTGGGCCTGAATCGGAGTGTAATTCAGGGTCGGAGTGGTATGATACAAGTGCTCTGCGATATCCCCAGGCCAGAACTGCTCGCCAGAATAAAGGTGAACGAGTGGGGCATAGTGGAAAACATAGTCCGGGATCTGCCGCCGAGCCCGCTCTTCGGCATCCCACTCGGACTCACTAGCCCCGCTAAGCCACCAGGAGCGCCATGGGTCTGGCTCGGCATCTTGCGCATTTACCCACTCCGCTGGATCACGATGTCCGAATTCGCCGTGTACAGTTTGTAAATGGGCTGCACCACAGATGCCGAGCCATCGGCAGGATTTGCGGTCGAACCACGAGTGCGAGCTCGCAATCCAGCTCCGCTCCTCCCGATCCTCGGCAGACCAGACAAAAGCAGCCGGTCGGAGTACGTGTATTATGCTGTTGATGGATACATAAGCGATCAGGGTCGAGAGCACGGCAATGGTTGCCTTGGCCTTCCGGGTCATCTGCTGGAGCGAGTCGACATAGACTGTCAGGGCCGAAGACCTATGTAGGGTATGTTCACAGACTGTGATCTCGGAAATTCCAGTCGAGGCTAAGGGTTCAATGCAGTGGGAGTCAAGTGATAGGGCTGCAGCGGTCGGACATTCCCCAGGAACTATGGTGGGACGAGAGATAACGAGAGTTGAGACGAGGGCGCACAACAGGACCGCGGGGTTACCTATATAAAAAATATACAGCCCTTTGTTAGTCCGGCTTTTCCAAGTCTAAGGTAATATATCCCGATTAATAATTCAAACAAGGGAGAAAAAAAGAAAAGAGACAAGGCAAGAATGGTCTAATATCTTGAACTAGTCAGACCGGGAACCTGCGGAAATGCATAGAAACCATAGCCAAGCCGGATGCGATATACCGAGTGCATAGACTTATCCGCCCAGAGCCGAAGCGGAAGAGAGGGGAACTTACGAAGGGATGATCCCATTGTTCAAGCTGTCCAAGTTGTCCAAGTTATTGCGGTAAACAGATGGGGGTTTTTTTTCTCCCATAAGGCTGACGAGGAGTCTGGGCACAACTTTACTTCCAAGGTTCAATGTTCTTCAATGTTCCAGACAAGTGTATAATATATGTACCTAATTCAGAAAATGATTGATTGCGGAATAAACCCCTCCATCTGAAACATCAAAAAGCAAATAAGCACGTCTTGTCATATTTGCCACCAGGTCCCATTTGTTGATTATATCCCACTCCGGAAGGGAGGGGAACCACTTGGGCATGCCCGTACCTCCAGGGTCTCACCGCTTGCAGAAAGCTGACTCATCTTTATCTTATCTCGGCTTTTTTCCAGGCCCAGACCTTCCAAGGTTGACCTTGCATGAATTCATCATGGATACAATGGGCTCGGAATCCGATGGAGAATATGAATATGAATATGGCACAGAAACCGAGGTAGGAATAATTGATGTCTTCTCTCAATCCTGCTAATCAATTGATAGACCTTTTATCTCAACCTGGACCTGACCGCCCACCATGGCCCAGTTCGCCCTCCACGTCGTCGCCCAAAGGAAGCAGCATCTTTGGAGAATACACAGAACCCAGCAGACGACATGAGCCAAGGATTTCCAAGCGAAGCTTATCATCCGATCGAGAGCGCCGAGACAGGCAGTCTCCCGAACGAACGAATCCAAATTCTCGACCTCCACACGACCAACCCAATCATCTCATACTACAACCAAATGTTCAGTTGCTCCTGGGCCGATCAAATTGGCACTGAGCTAGTTTTTGCCAACCCAGAAACAGAAACCGACGCGGAAACCCCCTTCCCTCAACCACTACACCGTGGACCCTCCTACGAGCTTGTAGCTGCCAACAGCGTGAAGATCCTCGGTCGGAAGGCACACCTCGCCCCCAGCGCTGGGCCAACAGTAACTCAAGGCTTTACCGAAGGATGCCCAACTACAGGACCTACCCCGGAGTCCGCATCTTCTCAGGGAGCCGACCCCCTCGGTGTACCGCGTCGTCCCACGGGGCCATCCCACCAGGCGCAGTTCCTCCACAGGTTGCAGCAGATCAAGAACGCCAAGGGAGAGGCCGATACCGTCCGCACGGTCATGAGTACACGTCGGCAGGTGAATATGACGGACAGACAGCAAGGCTGGGCCCGTACCGAGGCGCAGCTCGCTGAGATCGAGCAGCTGAACGAACGTGCCTCGAGAGGGGACTTGGAGGCCAAGGCGACCCTTGAGCTACTGATCCAAGAGCTCAATCAAACGCTCAACCCTGATGAAGCACAATCTGAGTCCGACTCGGACTTAACATCTGACAGCGACGATCTTACTTCATGAATGTGCAGATAGCAGTGTGCTGGCATCGACACAGAATTCGGGGCTAGACCCTGTGTGTTCGAGTCGATCATCGCCTGAACAACCCACCGGATGCCTGGATCTCACTATATCTACGTTGTAGTTTCTACCCACTTCAACTACGTAGCCGAGTTGTGCTGTCACGTGGAAGCGTGCCGGAAGTCGGGAACCGAGGAGCAACACTAGCGAAGAGATATTGATCCCCTTACTGGGAGCAAAGAGGCTACAACCGTGATGAAGAGACATGGCTGGTTTTCGCTTCCTACCGGAGGAATGGTATTACAACCCGGGACAATCATCCCAACGAGCAATCACCAGAATGACATGCCCCACCCAACTTGAACAGCCTATCGATGGAGCGAGCCATCTTAGCCAGTTTACCGCCCAGGTGGATCTAGAGGGCAACGTCATTCCCAACCCCAATGCAGGAATGACATCCTCACTTTCCTTAAAAACCACCGATCCCGCAAACCATGATATAATCCAACGAATATGTACAACATACTACATACAACATAGATTGCTCTTTGAGCCAATTATATGCTGCATATGGTGTTGCCCCTTTCGGCACCTGGAACGTCTGCATAGAGTACAGAGCTGGTTGTGCGACCCCATCTACTTTCACAATGCGAGACGGGTGATGTCGTGATCGACAGATCCTCACATGCAGCAATCAGATGGTTTGTTACTCGCGTGGGACTGCAGGTTCCTAGCTGTATATCTTGTTCTATGTAGTTGGTACTTTGTATTCCCGACGCACGAAAGTACTATTCTAGCTATTCTTCTAGCAACCATTATGTGAGTCAGTCACACCGTATCTCCGACTTCCCAAGGTTGAGTGTAAATACAGGACTGCCTAGGTTCTATGATTCTATGGTTATAGTAGTAAAGCTATTGATGGCAGTGCAATAGTCGTTGTTTACTACATGCCGGGCAATAAGAATATGTAGCAAATGTGTCTATTCTCCCTATCAAGGTCACACAAAAGCATATAATAAAACATCAAATTATGATTTCTGGTTTGACAGCCCAGGGAAAAACAAAATTAAAGAACACCAATTCCCCAGACTTTTAAAGGCGCCCCTGCACCCAAGAACCAGAACCAAATAATAAATGTTCGCGCCGCCATGCAACACGCTAAATCCAACAGGCGACACGCAAAGGAAGGACAAAGATAAAGACCAAACAACAAGACAAAAGACTAACAAGAATCACGGACATCAAGTCAAGGACGGATAGTAAAAAAACCAAGAGACCAACGGACAGGATGGGCGAATCCGCCACACAGTCCCATATGTCCATGTGCGCGAGACCATTATCAGGGAATATTGGATGATGGTACAATAATTTCTTCTGGAAGAGAAGCACAAGAAGAGGTATTGAAGAAGGATGGTGAGAATGGAGCCGGAAACCGAAAAACAAGACCAGGGTTGAATCACTCCAGGCTCAAGCTGGGGATGTTATTGTAGCAAGCCTTGCCCTTGGCGTAGGCGACGGGCGACGGCGGAGGTGCAGGAGGCATGCCATCGATAAGGATCGAGCGGGTCTTTTCTGCCTTTGGGGTTGAGGCTGTCATCATGGCGCGGGAGAGATCCTGCGACATGGAGTAGTAGGGAGGCATGACGGGAGTTGCGGTTTTGGTTGCGACGGTGGCCATTGTTTTGGTTTTGGATTTCTTGGTTGGAGGTGTAAAGGTTGAAATAGTAGATAAAAACTCTTGAGTTTTTGAGTGTTAAGTTGTTGGGTTGTTGGGTTTTTATACTTGGGGAAAGTATGGAGTTGATCGGCAACCTCGGCTGGGAGTAATGAGATAGGACTATTTTTGAGCTATTCACGAGATCGAATGTCAGCTTGCTATTTGTGCAGAGTGCTTGTGCTTTGTACTTGGGATTTGGCATATGCGCCGTATAGATAGAGCTTGTGGCTCCGAGGTTGCCCGAGGACCCCGGTTTCGGGGGATCGGGTCGGAGCGATGGGATGTGGGTAGTGACCTGGGCTATACTTACGAGAATCAATGGAAGTGGATTCGGGTATTTCCGAGTAAGTGCAGGAGCGAGAAGTGAGTTGTGCTGAGATGACAGGTTGTAGTTGTGACGGTGAGTAGGCTTAATTAACTTGATTATTGCAGTGATAGTATTGCTCCGGTAGAAAACTCAGATAATCAGAGCGAACGATGATAGCAAAGCTGTTCACAGTGCTGAGTATATTGAAAAATAATTGTATAGGTGAATGAACAGAAGAAAAAAAAGAGTGAGACGATTTCAGGGTCAACAGGTCGTTTATATTTTTTTTCTGTACATAAAATAATAATCTAAAAAAAAAAAAATAGATATGAGACACCCAAAACAGATAATTAAATCAAAAAGAAAAAGCCATCCCCGTAAAAGTGTGGAGGAGTACATTCCCTGGAGAAGCACGAAAGTACCCAGTACACGCATACCTGGCCAGGCCTAATGCTTACTCCCTAGAGATCTGCCCGCCAAGCCTAATCGCCTCATTCTAAACAGCCCAATAACCCAGTTATCGAAGTAGGGATGGAGACATTCCCCATCGGAATAGCGGGAGCCCAACCCCGAAAACCAGTCGGGGGGAAAAAAATTATTAAAAAACAAAGGAGATGGGGCCTTACGCGTTAGTGTGTGGGGGAGAAGACCAGGGGGTGAGAATCGATGAATCAACCAATTGATATGTATTGCGTTATTGACATTATTTGCCATAGAAACAGTTAGCTTAGGGGCGGGAACAGCTAACGAAAGCCGATCAAACCGGTTGAATCGGCATGGCCCTTTTAGAGCTAATGATTTAGTGTTAAAGCCATGATTCTATGCTTTCTAGCGTCCTTCCCGGAGAAAACTCCTGGACCTCGGCAGGTGGATAGGGCGATCCTTCGAGAAGCCCAGCGACCAGATTGCCGGGGTTATGTAAGGATCCTTTTCTGTTGCGGTGTAGGAGATCGGCTTGAGGGTGGCGACAGGAATCGAAGCTCTTTGATATGCCCTGCAATATACCCTTCCGGGGAAAGATATTATCCCGACTTCCGATGTTAGCCAACCTGGCAGTTTCACCGTTCGTTGAATGTACTCAAATCAGGACCTTTTTTTTTTCTTTTGACGTGCTCACCGAATTCCGAGGTGCATGGCTAATTAGGATGATCTTCCAAAGATTGAGACAAAATTGGCTAAAAGCTCTGTTTTGAGTTGGATATGATACAAAGGGACGGCTGAAGTACCTGTATACCCGCCTATAGTATATCTCCACAAACCCAACAGGATGAAAAAGTATATTGCACAACGCCACAAATCAACCTTTCTACGCACTCCGTAATCATTTCGGAGCTTCGCTTAAATCCCAAGGGAGAGTGGATTATGCCAGGGGCCGAAATAGTCTGGGGCGCATATCGAATCCTTTGTTTGAGATGTGTTTACATCGTATACGGACGACGGAGTAGATGCCACAGGGTTTATAGAGTACGATGTATCCGAAGCAGGGATACGATCCATGATCCGATAGCTTTTTCCCAATTACGACCCACAGTCACCTCTCACCTCCTTGGTAAATTCAGGGGCACAAAAAGGCTGAGCTGCAAAAGTACCAAAGTCCCCTTGACCGTTCGACAACGGCGTTGATCGACGTCCGAATAGGGAACTCCACAATTCTTCTCCCCCGGATTCAAGGGGCGTAGCGATTTTACTATTTTCAATATGCAATGCACTCCACTCCTCTGCCACATACGTACGCACAATATATCGTTATCTGGGGGAAAGGGGGAAAAAGTGCTACTCTAAAATCTCTAGAATGTCCCATTCCACTGATTTCCTGGGTGCCGGGTCTCCGACGGTGATTCAGGGCGCATTTCCCGGGAATTTTGGACCTCCTTCGATCGCGCATTTCCCCGTAGGGCCTATAATAATAGCAATAATATACTAGGGAGCATCATATTGTGGTATCAGCAACTTCTGTGCTATGTCCAGTATACTTGCATATTGAGGTGCACCATGTACCTCGTGAAACGGTCGTAGATAACATTCTTTTTTCGTGAACACGTAAGATAAGCTCTCGGTTTGGTGACCTGTCCTTCTCACCGCTCGTTTGAAGATACTTTTTGACCATGTATACACTTGCGATAGAAGATCGAGATAGGCCAAAGAGGGGGAAGTGATGAGTTGGCTGCCCAGTATGTTCGATAACCACACCATTGTCTGCATTTGTGGCGCCAACTTGGGGATGGATTCCTCAGGTACAATATGTACAACACATCCTATGCATGATAATGAGCTGACGTGATCATGGGCTGCTAGCTATTCGGACTACTTGAACATACATAAGACCAATGTTGGTCTACCCAACACGTCAGGTCAACTCGTCTGCCTTATCAACAGGCGGGATATCCTTGTAGCTGCCAGACTTACAAGGTTTGTGGTAGGATAGGAGAGACACCCTTGGGCATACTTACAATATAAGTACCTTGGTGTTTTGTCCTAAGCCAAGTATGATAAGGCGAACGCAGGGGATACTTCGATCGGAAAAGATCGAGGCTAGATAATCGACTCGCTCTGCTGGGAAGGGTGCCCGATCTACAGATTGGCACTGACGAATATCGGGGTTGGAATCGCGATCTATTCTGGCCTTTGCACATCTTCGAGGATTGATGTCTAATTATAACCATCCCTTGAGCTACTCATGATCTTTCAGGCACGAGAGCCCTACTTTTGTACCTACACCCCTGAACTCTATGCCACTTTCAACCTTGCAGAGAATATGCTTTCAAAGATGCGACCTGACTATCTTTGAGATGATCTTCTGACCTGCTGGTGCCCGTGTCCCTCTTGGGACTTGACACTTGAATGCACAAGGATCTCCCTAACTGCCAACAGTAGTCGTGATCGTGGCTAGCGTTAGAGCTCGTGTCAGATGGTGACACATCACTCAGACACCCGGAACCCTTTGGAAACATGGGGGAAACCATTCTATGTTTCAGGTGAGCCATGAACCAGGTGAACTGGGAAGTGAAGTAAAGAAAACCTGGGGGGAATCGGAAAGCCCATCCGAGCGGGAGTGGTGTCCCCAGACTTTGAGAGAAATAACATCAAATGCCTGAGGCTAATAAATATTTACGTCACGGGAACGGAATATCATTTCCCCTAGAGGATAGCAATTACTTCATCTCTCCGCTGGCGGCGGGATCTTCCAATAGCAAGCCCCGCCGAGAGCCCGCAATCACGTAAAGGCCCCGCCCAGGTCTTCTTGGGATGCGTGAAAAATGTGACCATAAGTATATTTTTGGGGTAAAAAGGTCTCAATGCGCAATTTTTAATGGCCATGTGCAACTAAAGAGCGTGTATGGAAGAAGATGGTATGTTACCCCGCAAAATATATCCAGGTACCAGCCTTGGAGAGCCCGAGAGAGCCCCTCTAGTTGGAGATATGGAGATATTCTAAGGTTGGCACCGGCTTCTCAATCACCGGGCCGGTGACATTTGATAAAGATTTGCATCAAATTGCAATTGGCCTTAGTCAAACTTGTCAAACCCGTCAAACTAACCCCCCTAATGGCGAAAATCCCCCGGACCGAAACAGCCACCAGTGGATCTGAATGAAGGTAGTCGATCACGATGCGATCTGGGGGGGACACTATTCGGGCTGGAACGTCGAGAATGAGGCATTTAGTAGGATAGAAAGTGAAAAAAAAAAATTCAGTTCGGCGCTTTTTCATCCTAGCCGAGTGGATTCTCCATGACACATTGCATTCCACGATGTTCGATAGAGATCACATCATTTCCTGTATACATCATACATCGACATACTAAGACATCTCAGGTGACACTATATTCTCTCTATTTTCAGTTCCACAATCTCTTTCAGGTCACCTGCTTACCTCTTTTTTTTGCCCCTGTTCCTGTAGGGCGCCTCAGCCACGTTCCAGGCCTTGAGGCAATTTTTTCTCATATCGGCCCGCATGACGCAGCGGGATTTTTCCTTCGGCCTGAGAGCTCGGAAGGAGGGGAGGTGAGCTCCAATCAGCGTGCAATGCATCGCCGGCTCTTAGTCAAAAGTGGACAGAGAATGACCGTTTTGGGAGGCCCCAAGGTGGAACTGCGGACCTCAATGGACCTCGAGACTCTATACGGTTGAACCTCCCGCCTACCATCGGTTATAACTGGTCAAGGGTGTTGCGGGACATATGTAATAAAATAAAATCAAGATATTAATAGAGATTAATGAGAGTTACTATTAAAAAGTTGAGAATCAAGTTTTGTATATAAAGTCCAGGGTTCCCCGGATTTTGTGCTTCTGATTCCAAAAAACCCATTCCCTTTGCTCATCACCTTCAGTCCATGGCGACGATCGGTGATCATTGTATTTGCCAGTAAGTCTCCTTCTTGCCTCTGTCTCCTTGCTTGTTATCTCGACTTGCCAGTCGAGATAAGAACATTCTTTGTGTCTCTTATCTCCCAACACGTGCCGCAGTCGATGATCCATCCCAGCTCATGCTCTCGTCCTATATAGCTTCTTTCATCTTCTCACTATTACGTGTTAAGAGGTTTACCTCACATACTCAATCATGTCGTCTCCCGCATCTACCCCACAGTCGGAGACTCCCAATGGCCATAGCGTGAGCTTGCCTGCTCGCCCTCTGCCTAAGGCCTATACAAGCCAAGATGGAAGCTCCGGCTCCGGCACCCCCATCGGTTTCCAGCGCTATCCCCCCCACAACAAGCACTTGGACCATGCCGTTGGAAGTGCCTTGCGACAACCGTCCCCGGAGCCCACTCACTTGGGCATTCCCGGTACCCCGCACCGCGTACTCTCTGAGGAGGACCCGGGCTACATTGCGGCTACCTTCGAGGGCAAGCAGAAGCAGATGGAACAAGGTCAGTAGAATTGATTGGCGATATTGGGATGATACAATTGGCTAATTTCCAGCAGTCATGGACATTTTGGAGGAGAAGGGCTTCTTCCCTAGTGACTTTGTCATCTCCGAAACCACCTGGTTCTATAACAAGCTTGGTATCGACGATACCTACTTCCAGACCGAGACAGTGGATGCCATTGTGACCCAGATCCTATCCCTATATGCCGCCAAAGTCGCCGCCTATGCCCGCGATGATAAGCAACTGGAGATTCGTCTAGACAAAGAGGCCGAGGACCATGCTGTCTATATCGATACCAGCAAGCCCGGTATGGCTTCTATCAATGGTCCACGCTACGAGGAGCGCATCGATGAGAAGTACGTCAACCACTCCAAGGGTGCCAACAGCTACCGCGTGGAGACCTTCCGCTCGCCTAGCCCTCTGCCGGGCGACAATGGCCAGCAGCTCCGCTGCTATTTCGTGTATAAGTGCCAGTTCGCCAACCCCAACCCCTCACCGAATGAGACCAATATCGATATCATTGGCGAGAAGCGTTTCTTGCAGAAAGCCACCCCCAACACCAAGGCGATCTATCAGGAAATCATCACGACGGCTGTTGGTCGGTCCGGTCCTGTCATCGAGATGTTCGAGATCGAAGGAAGCCGTGAAAAGCGTCTGGTGATTGCTTACCGCCAGGGATCCGCCATGGGCTTGTTCAGTGCTCTGTCGGATCTGTACCACTACTACCGCTTGACCAGCTCGCGCAAGTACCTGGAGAGCTTCTCCAACGGAATTACTGTGATTTCGCTCTACTTGCGTCCTTCGGATAACTCAGAAATCTCCACCAAGGTCCCTCCCATCGAGGCTGCTATCCACCAAATCATGAAGGAAGTCTCCCTTTTGTACTGTATTCCTCAGAACCGCTTCCAGGGCCACTTCGCTACTGGTCGTCTCAGCTTGCAGGAGACAATCTACGCTCACTGCGCGTGGGTGTTTGTACAGCAGTTCCTTAACCGTCTGGGTTCAGAATACACTTCGTTGTCTGCTCTTCTGGACAGCAACAACAGTGTCCACGCAGAGTTGCTCTCAAAGATCAAGAAGCGTCTGCGCACGGAGACGTTCACTGCTGATTATATCTTTGAGATCATCAACAAATACCCCGAGCTGATCCACAAGCTCTACCTTGACTTCGCCAACACCCACTACGTTCAGACTCACGAGTCTGGTGATGACTTCCTCCCCACCCTCAGTTACCTGCGCTTGCAGGTTGACGAGGTCCTCGACGGCGCCAAGCTGAAGCAGCTCATCCGTGGCACCGCCATGAACGAGCACGACGAGATGGTTATGACCTCCTTCCGCGTGTTCAACTCCTCCATCCTCAAGACCAACTTCTTCACCCCGACAAAGGTGGCTCTCAGCTTCCGCTTGAAGCCGGACTTCTTGCCAGAGCACGAGTACCCCCAGCCCCTCTACGGCATGTTCCTGGTCATCAGCTCCGAGTTCCGCGGTTTCCACCTGCGATTCCGTGACATCGCTCGTGGCGGTATCCGTATCGTCAAGAGCCGAAACGGCGAAGCATATAACATCAACGCTCGCTCGTTGTTCGATGAGAACTACAACTTGGCCAACACCCAACAGCGCAAGAACAAGGATATTCCCGAAGGCGGTGCCAAGGGTGTCATCCTCTTGGATGCTGACCACCAAGACAAGGCGCGGGTCGCCTTCGAGAAGTACATTGATAGTATCCTCGATCTGCTCCTGCCCCCGGTCAGCCCCGGTATCAAGGATCCGATCGTTGATCTGCACGGCATGGACGAGATCCTCTTCATGGGTCCCGACGAGAACACCGCTGAGCTTGTCGACTGGGCCACCGAGCACGCTCGCAGCCGTGGCGCTCCCTGGTGGAAATCTTTCTTCACTGGCAAGAGCCCCAAGCTGGGTGGTATTCCCCACGACGCTTACGGCATGACCACCCTCTCGGTCCGCCAGTACGTGCTTGGAATCCAGCGCAAGCTCAACATCGATCCCTCCACACAGCTCAAACTGCAGACCGGTGGTCCTGACGGTGATCTTGGATCCAACGAGATCCTTCTCTCCAATGAGAAGTATGGAGCCATTGTTGATGGATCCGGTGTGATCTATGACCCGAATGGTCTGAACCACGAAGAGCTTATCCGCTTGGCCAAGAAGCGCGCTATGATCTCAGAGTTTGACACAGCCAAGCTGTCCCCCGAGGGCTACCGCATCCTGATCGACGAGAAGAACATCAGGCTCCCTAGCGGCGAGGTTGTCCACAACGGCATGGTCTTCCGTAACACATACCACCTCCGCTCACAAGAGAATTTCGACGTGTTCGTGCCTTGTGGTGGCCGCCCCGAGTCCATCGACTTGTCCACCGTCGGCAAGCTCATCAAGGACAACAAGTCGATCATCCCCTTCATCGTCGAAGGTGCCAACTTGTTCATCACCCAGGACGCCAAGCTGCGCCTCGAGAAGGCCGGCTGCATCCTATACAAGGATGCCTCTGCCAACAAGGGTGGTGTGACATCTTCCTCTCTGGAAGTCCTAGCCTCGCTGTCTTTCAATGACGAGGAGTTCGTTGAGAACATGTGTGTCCGCGAGGATGGCACCGTTCCCGAATTTTACCAGGCCTACGTCCGCGAAGTGCAAGAGGTGATCAAGTCGAACGCCGCCTTCGAGTTCGAAGCCATCTGGCGCGAACACCAACAGACTGGTGTGCTTCGCAGTGTACTCAGTGACCGTCTCAGCTTGGCCATCACTAAGCTTGACGAGGAACTCCAGATGACCCAGCTCTGGGACAATGTTGCGCTCCGTCGCTCTGTGCTTGGCGATGCTCTCCCGCGTCGTCTGTTGGACAAGATCGGTCTGGAGACCATCTTGGAACGTGTATGTCTCTCCCTATCTCTTTTCTATCTTATATTAGAACCCCCGCTAATAATTCCCAGGTCCCTGAGAACTACCTCCGTGCCATTTTCGGCAGCTACCTGGCCAGTCGCTTCGTGTATGAGTACGGCAACCAGCCCAGCCAGTTTTCCTTCTTCGACTTCATGACCAAGCGCCTGGCTAAGCTTCAGTCGTAAGCTGTTGGAATTAAACATTCCTGTTGCGAAAGCGCTGGTTTTGACCCTGTTTTGACATTATGTTTCCTTTTTTTTTTCACGAGAAAGACTTCCCGGAGTCAACGAAATACTTAATACGGAACAAAAGAAGATCTGTTCCCTTGACGAATGTATGGTTAAAAAAAACTTTGGCGAGTGAGAGAAGAGAGAGGCCGTTAGGGCAATATGATTCTTTAGAATCAAAAATTCTTACCCATTGGAATTAGCAGTTTAATCCTACATCTCTCTCAACACGTAAATTCCATTATATTACACCAATCAATCCCCTTCCCCCATCTTACCTCCATTTATTCTGAGACGACACAGTCTCAGCCATAATCAACGCGATATTCACAGCCTACATGGCATGTCAGTATATCTTACCAAAAGGACCAACACCCTTGGGTAGCCCAGAAGCTCGTCCCGATCGAAACCAGCAAACTTACCAGTAACAAATCCACTCCCTCGGAAACCTCAACCTCCCACCTCGGCCTCGACTTCACTTTGGATTTACTGTATTCTATCACATTGTGTCGCGTGATATGCATGATCTTCTGATTACCCATCATCACACCCGTACCGGACCCAGCTAACTGCATCACTCTCAACTCGACTTTTGAGCCAGGGGGTGCATCGGCTTCTGCATTATGTCCTACAGGACCGGGACTGGAACTTTCATGGGAATTCTGCGATGATGAAGGAAACGGTGAAGCCGGCGCCGGCTCTTGCGGCGGCTCAATTGCATCGAGTAGATCTCGTATGGAATTAGGAGAGTTTTGTCGGACGGAGTCGTAGGAGGGGAGAATGGAGAGAGGGTGAGGATGGCGTGTATGACTCGGTGATGTTATTAGACTCTGAGCGGGGTGTGGATGTGAATTAGGGAGTGATGGATATCTCTCTTTCTCGTTCCTCTGTGCCACACCCACATCCCCCATACAACGACCATTCTCTTCTTCCCCAGTAACAGCACTATACGGCGGCGGCTCGTCCGGCACAGCCAATCTGCTTGTCTTTCCACTCTCGCTTCCTACAACCCCAGACCCTGACCTGATCGCAAGCGCATTCACAAAGCGCACTTCAAGCCTCACCCCACCCCCACCCCCAACTCTAGACCCAGGCCCATCGCCAGCCCATGGGATAGAAGCAACCAATAAATCTGCAGTCCGCTGATTCTGATCCGGAAGTCTGACACTCCACTTCCGGACGCTGGACAACCACGCGCGTCGTAATACGAGCAATGGCATGCCCTCCGCGTCGCAGACTACGCGGCTCGTGTTGGGCCATGGTTTCCCGAACACGGTGTAGAAGAGGACGGTGCGGTCTGGGCTATCGGGGGCTTCATGTGTGCGGATACGGTGAACTGTGTAGACGGGAGAGGGGAATTTGTCTTGGGATGATATTGTTAGGGTTGTGGCGGTGTTGGTTAGGAGGTCTGCGGGTGGGGAGAGGAGATGGTGGGGTTGAAGGGCTATTGGTGTTGCGGGGGATATGAGGGGGTTGGATTTGGATTTGGACATTGTATTTAGTAGGGTTGATGTTTAGGCTTATTGTAGGATTGTATAATTGTAGGTGCATATTTGTAGAGAGTTGGAGAAACCATGACGATGTGTCGGGAGTGCCGGATAAGTGCAGAAATGGCCACCAATTAGGACAACATGGAAGAAATAAAGGTGAAATTCCATTCATTTTCATTAAGAGTAAAATATCAATGTGATTGGAGCTTTTTTAAGCATCCTACCTTACGGATATAGCACATTGACTGATTGACCTGATATATACTTCGAACTACAGGGGCTAGACCTATATAATTCACCTCTCTCTACCTCTGATTTGTATAGGCTTAGAATCCCATGAAAATTTTCAAGGTGAAACCATGGTCCACCACATGCCAATGCTAGAGGCGCAGTCCAGACCAGAAGAAAAAATTCTGCTTGAAACTGGATTTGGGAGTGTCTAAGAGATCTGTATATGTGAAAACTATAGTTACAAAGAAATTTGTATGTCAGGTGTCAGGTGTCAGGGCAATTCCCACCTGTTGTATAAATCAACTGGTCAGGGGCCGAGTTTACGGGTATCTTTTTCCTATTTTGGGTCCGACCAGGAACAAACGCGTGTCCAACATAAATTTCACTAGCATCCAGGTTCTCCTCATTTTAGACAAAAGGAGTCCACCTCCCATTTCCCTTTAAAATGATGTCCGACCGTTTGTGGGGCGTTAGACCATTGTCACATTAGCCTCTCTGCGAGGTCTACTGAAAGAGGTCCATTCCCTTAAAATATTTCCCATCTAGAAAAGGCAAACAATCAATACACTTCCGTCCACTTTCGGATTCACGTGTTGCTGTGCACCATGTCGGAAAAGTTTCCACCGATCCTTCCCCATCCTTCTGCGGAGACAGCCGAGGAGAACCGAGCCGAAGAGAACGGCCACAATGTCAATACCAACACAGAAATCCCCCACTCAGACGAACCTAGCCTGAAGCCTAGCATATCAAATATCCAAAGATGGAGGACAGTAAGCCAGCGGGTACGGACTGGCGCTGCAACGATAGCCGAGAAGCTCGGACGACCTCCCGAAAGAGAGGCTGATGGCTTGGATTCGCCCATGTTACCAGAGCACTATGGAGCAACAGACGATATCCGAGGATTCGAGGCCCGGCAGGCAATCGACGAAGAAGCTCGCCTCCCACAAACAGACTATGATTCACAAGCTCGGCACTTGGTGGAACGGATGGGGGTACAGTCCGGGCCACAGCGTCCACGCATTGAAGAGCCGCGCTCCGGTTCGACGACCCCAGGAACTCCAGATGGGATGGCAACACCCGGCGGGCCACCGGGGGGACTCTTGTCACAATTGCTCCGTGTATACGCCAACAATCTCAGCACTGCGAGCCGGATGAGTGTTGTCTCGACGGCATCAGAAACAGACCAGGACACAGAAAGCTTCACACCATCCGGCACAGTGACACCAAGTGGAAAGAAAGACAAGTTGAAATGGTACAATAACGGCCATCACCCCGGCAAACCAACTCACAGATATACTTCCTCCCTCGTCAATGCATCCATGGATTTGGGCCGGGTCGGGGTTCCTGGAGCCACGGGTCCCCCACCCGTGAATCCCAAAGAGCAAAAGAAGCAAAAGCGCAAGAGGAAGAAAAACATCAAGCTCACCGTCCACATTGCCGCTATTCTTGCCCGCCAACAGTACATCATGCAAATGTGCCGCGCGCTAATGAAATACGGCGCCCCAACCCACCGCCTCGAAGAGTACATGATAATGACCTCCAACGTACTGGACATCAAAGCCCAGTTCATGTACATCCCCGGCTGTATGATAATGTCCTTCGACGACCAGCTAACCCGCACCGCGGAGGTAAAGATCATCCGCGTGGTCCAGGGGCTAGACCTCTCCCGTCTCGCAGAGACACACAACATCTACAAAAACGTCGTCCACGACATCATCAGTGTCGAACAAGCAACTCACGACCTAGACGAGATCATGCAACGTGAGCCACGCTACAACCGCTGGCTCCTCATCTTCCTAACTGGCTGCGCCAGCGTCGCCGTCGGCCCATACGCCTTCAGCGCCCGGCCCGTCGATCTCCCTATAATCTTCGTACTCGGCTGCATAGTAGGATTCATGCAGCACGTCGTCGCGCCAAACTCAGCCACTTACTCAAATGTGCTAGAAGTCACCGCCGCGGTCCTCACCTCCTTCATTGCACGCGCTTTCGGCAGCATCCAGTACAACGGCGAGCGCGTCTTCTGCTTCTCGGCCATGGCACAGTCCTCCATCGCAATGATCTTGCCGGGTTTCGCCGTGTTAAGCAGCAGTCTTGAGCTACAGTCGCACCAGATGAACGCGGGCTCAATCCGACTTGTCTTCACGATCATCTACTCGCTCTTCCTCGGGTACGGCGTTACCGTCGGTACGACGATCTACGGGCTGATGGACCACAACGCGACGAAGGAGTCGACGTGTTCGAATCTGCCGGAGGTCTGGGGGAACGAATATATCCAGCACTTTCCCTTCGTCGCACTGTTTTGTCTCTTCGCAGCGCTGATTAATCAGTCGAAACCGAAACAGTTGCCGGTTACGATCTTTATGGGTGTTTGTGGCTACGTCACGAACTACTTCAGCACGAAGAAGCTCGGCTCAAACCAGGTCGCTAATACTGTTGGCGCGTTTACAATCGGCCTTCTGGCTAACTTGTATAGTCGACTGTGGCATGGTCATGCGGCTGCTGCTATTATCCCAGGTATCTTTACCCTCGTCCCGTCGGGTCTTGCGTCTAGTGGGTCGATTATCTCTGGCTTGCAGTATGCTGAGGCTGTTGCGTCTGGCAATGTCTCTAATGCTGCTACTAGTGCGACATCTAATAGCTCGCTTACCTCACTGGGATATGGTATGATCCAGACGGCTATTGGTATTTCCGTTGGGCTGTTTATCTCCGCTTTGATTGTTTACCCGCATGGGAAAAAGAGGAGTGGAATCTTCAGTTTGTAGATGTGGGCGTGCATTTGTTTGATTCAACGATATATCTTGTTTGTTTTATATTGTATCATTTGCATTAGCGTCTTTATTTCCGATAGAGCGGATAAATCGTTTCATTTAGGACAGTCGAGAGAGAGCACAAGACCCTGCACGAGGATCGGGAGTACAAAATTGAACTCACTCTTGACGCAGCCGTCGATATGGTCGCCAACGACCACCATTCAACTAGGAGATACAAACAGAAACACTCCAAGCCGACTGATGCGAATGACGGACGTCGAGGGGTATTATATTGAATGCGCGGACACGACAGCGAAAGAGAACGGCAAAGTCCATGTGACCCCCGAAAACGGGTTTCAAAAAACACATCAGCTTTGATTATGACCCCGCCAAGAAAAAACCTTGTGAGAGCAGTAAGGACCCAAAGCCAAAGAACGAAGACAAAGACGCTGAAACCACGGAGCAAGGCAAAGCCCCAGCCAATATACCCGTGACCGAGTCTCAGGTAGACGTAGTCGCCTGGGTTAAACCACTTCCGCATGTGTGCTTTATCGTAGTAGTTCTTCGGCCATTGCCGCGTAGGCCAAACTGTATTTGGCATCTAGGCGGATAGAAAGGTCCTGCTCTGTTGTGAAGGCTTGTCGCATCGTGTCTGTGGGGTAACGGAGCTCCACGCCGTACATCAGAATTCGTGTAAGGTGCAGGGTCTCAGAGTGCCTTTTTCTATTTCGTGTAGCCTGCAAACGAACAAGACCAGGCCTGTTTCATTGCCCGTCTGCCTTAACTTTCATATTTTACCTCACACTTAACATCTCCTATCTTTATAACTTAAATTAAGGTGAGTTCAAAGTCTATGCTATTTGAAATAAAAGGACAGCTCTGATATCATATACCTACATACGCCTCGAAGCGAAACCTGCTAGATCCATCTCCGGCCTTTTTTAATCGAAGATCAGAGTAAAGGGCTAAAACTTCCCAACAATGGGAGCTGGTTGAAAAGAGGATTGTTTTAGGTTGATATCTCAACTTGCTCACCACACCTTCCTCTCAGCAACTCTCAAACAAGGCTACAAATCGGCAGTCCGTTCGAAACCTTTTCAATTTCGGCCACTCCGCCAGCCTCAGGCGTCCTAGTCCTACTCCGAGCCCCCAGCAATGTGGTCGAAACGAGGCCTTCATCACAGGGATAAGCTAAGCCAAATCCGATACAACACCCTACGGATGGTGTGGCATTTGCCAAGAGGTTCTCCCATATCAACGAGCATCAACTACGCCGGACTGCGGAGGAACCGGGATATACCTGCCTCCGATGGTTCACGGGGCTGCACTCGTAAATACCGTGGTACCCGATAAGATGAGGTTGTAAGCCTTCCAAAACAAGTCTTTTTCGGTTCGTCGAGTCACTCAGCTGCTTTTATAGCATTCGAGATTCATTCACTGCATATTCTGTCTATTGACGCTTGTCCAGCCTCATTCTCCACAATATTAGGTCTGCAGCACGTGCGTTTTTATATATAATTTTAGTAAGTTCATTCTTTTCTTATCTATGTGGTGTGTCTCTGTTGATGACCATTGCTGATTCATTATTTAGAAGAAGTGGAACAATATATATCCTGGTGCAAGGAGCAATTCACAACAGCCTCAACCTCACAAAGTGGGCTTATATTGCCTCAGAACCCCCACAGATGACCTGACCGAGGAGCCAGCTGGCTCAGCCTAATCTCGAAGTACGTCGTTTGGAATGATATCCAGAAGAGATTCAGTGCTTTGGATCTTGAAAACCTCCAAAGATAGGACCGACAAGTGTAGATTACCACACGCAGTTTAGTTGATAGGAATCATGTTTTTATTCTATGGGTTTAAATCTTAACATGCAATACAAAGCAAGGTAAAACACCATATATCCACGACTTAAACCTCCAACAACAGGTTGTCTATGTTTCATTCCCCGATTTAGCTCTGTGACAGTCTCTTCCCACACCCGAGCTTGATCTCCTGACCATCGCCACTCTTCCCATACCCTGAAATAGAGGACCTTACAACCACCCAAATATTTACCATCCGAGCTCTCGTCAGCCAATATTGCCGCATGAACAAGGTTCAGACACCCGTAGAGACAGATCGACCCACAACCCTCTTCATACTAGAAATGACCTTCCGCTGCGGATAAGCTCTAGGAAAAAGAGCTGGCAGAGTAGCTTCAAAGTGTAGTATCGATCACCCATGTCAAAATGTGTCTTATCATCCAGGACCTTGATGAGAGGAGTACCATTCGTAGTAGAGACCCGGACTTTGAACTTCGCCCAGGTAGCAGTTTCGCTACTTACAATTGAGGTCACAGGACGGGGATGTGTAGGATTGGCTGCATCCTGTTTGTTGAGCATAGGAAAGAGAAGCAGAGTAAGCAGAGCAGTGCTCAGCCAGTATATCTGGATACTCAACCCGTGGGATGTCGATGGAGTCTGGGTATAGTTGAAGTTGGCAACACCGGGGTCGAGAAGGGCAAAGTCGATGTAGATACTAAATAGCTGGAGACGCCTCACGAAGCTAGTAACACTGCCATAATCTCCCAGTCTAGCCCCCATACTTTGACCACGGGAGGCTTGGTAGACTTGGGAAGGGAGGCGAGGAGGGAATTGCGAGCAATCTCGCTTTTATAAAGGCCGCGTACAGCTAGGATGGGATGAGTGAGACCAAGCTTTAGTAGCTGCGCTGGGGCTTGGTATCCTAGACCAGTGTTTGAGCCTGTAACTATGCCGGTTTTGCCTTGGAGAGAGGTGGTGGATGGTGCCCTAGGAAGGCACACTAGGAAGGAACCGGAGGTATAGGAAACCGAGAAAAGAATTGTAGAAAGAAATGTTGGTGTTATTGCTAGAAATAAGAGTAGATAATTGTAAGAATTCATTGCGAGAAGGCTAGATAGGGTATAAATAGTTGAATGGCATAACTACCTCCAGGGCTTTATAGAAAACCCGACGGTGCCGTTCTCAACTGTGATTGGGTAGTCGGGCTTAACTATGATGTCCGAGAAATCGACGGTGCGTTTCTCTCATCTCACATCTCGTCTTCCTACACTCTTGATTCTTGATTATGTTCTCAGAGATTATCATGGAAACACTCCCTCCATACCAGTTGCTACGCTATCTCCCGACCCATCAAGTTTTGATTTGTTTGCACTGCCGCTATGCCATTCAACCAGGGGCTATCGTCCGCCATCTCAAAGAGATCCACCATTTAGATCGTTTGCGACGTCGAGCATTTGTCGATTATGCGGCTCAGTTTGAGTTAGCACCAATATATTCTGTAGTCTTACCAGACGAGACCGAGTTTCCGGTGGACTTGTTACCGATTCACAGCGGGCTGGTCTGTCGCTTTGAGGGGTGCGCTCACCTATGTGCTACTCTCAAGCGAATGAAAGCGCACCAGTCATCTGTGCATTGTAACAGTACCAGCAATGATAAAAGCTGGTGCTCAGTGCCGCTGCAGACCTTCTTTCGGGGAAATGCCTTGCGCTATTTTACAAACCCAGCGCTCTTGGCGTTGTCGACTGATAGTCCAGAAGAACCGATGAGCGCAAGTGAGGAATCTCCAATAACTGTAAGTAGAAAAAGCAATATTGGGCAGTCAAATCCTTTAACTGTTATTTGCAGACTATCACTACCCCAGATTCAGATGACGAGCAAAGGATGTCAAGTCTATCTACCTATGAAAATAACGTATCGTTGTACGCCAAGAACATGCACCTCTTCAACCATTATCTAAACTCCACATATAAAACGATATCATGTGGCCCAGATACTGACAGTGTCTTCCGGATTATTGTCCCCAAATTAGCCGCCCAATTCCCATTCTTGCTTCATGGCATGCTAGCCTGTTCGGCGCTCCACTTGGCTTCCAGCAACCCCCTGAACCAAAGATCATACATGTTCCAGGCGATCCACCATCAAGACCAAGCACTTCCAGCATTTCACTTGGCAACTATGCAGGTCGACACGAATAATTGTCAAGCAATACTGGCCTATGCATTCTTCCTTGTCATCTATGGCCTAAGCTCCGAAAGTGAAGATGAGATATTGTTTCTCGGTAATGAAGGGGAAGCAATATCCCCTTCGAACTGGATTAGTCTTTTGCGCAATGGCTGCTCCATGCTGTGTGATGTCTGGTCTGAACTAACACAGGGGTCATTGGCGCCATTCGCAGCAATATGGCGGGATGATCTCGGCTTCACTGCAGACCCGAGTGATCCATTACTTGTATCATTGTTGTCTGCCATGTCAGACTCAAGCGAAGTTGTTGATTGTGACCAGAGATTTTCGGATGATGATATGCATGTATACCGCGATGCAGCTCTCAGGTTGGCCGAAGCATTTGAGTTTACTCGACGATTTGGCGCGACCTTGAGTATTTGGGATGCTTTGAGCTCGTGGCTAACGCGGGTTTTGCCCGAGTACTTTGATTTGTTAGATCGTAACCACCCGGGGGCATTGCTACTCTTAGCTCATTACGCTGTCCTACTGAAGCCACTCCAGGCTGAGTGGTTTCTAAGGGGTCGGATTACGAAGCTGATGGATGAAATTGGGCGACGGCTGGAGGGGAATTGCTCTCTGGGCATATGGAATTCGTTTTTGATTGCCCATCAAAAATTTACTTCTTGATACTAGGGCTGGGGTTTGGCTTCACATTTTGTATCAAAGGACTGAAGGAGAAGAAGAAAAAGGAGGGGGTGGGGGGTTATACTCACAGTTGAGGACGTCGCACTTTCCTACATGGGTAGTTCTCAAAAGGAAGCTAGGAAATGACAATACAAGAAGCGGATTGAAATTCTGTTGAATAAGAAATTGCGTCCAATATCACTGAAGCAGACCGTGTACAACAGTTCATAATGTGACTGCAATTCTATCTAGTAATGGCAGAGCATAACAGGCCTAGTAAGGGCTACAGTAAAATAGGCAAATGAGGATAGGTAAAGAGAAGAACAGGAGACAAAGGAGGCAAGAGGGTGGTTAATGGACTGCAATTTCCCACTCTCTTTGAATTTGTATATGACCACCTCTAGGCTGTTTGCTTCTACATGTCTATATTAATAGTCTCCTCCCCCCCTGTGTATAGCTTTCTCCTCCAGACATGAGCGCAAAGATTTCCAAAATTCTCCAATCTCTAGCAGAGCTCCTGACCTCCATGCGTCTTCCCAAAATGGAGAAAGTGAAACAGGAAATAAAAACACTAGCTCTACATGTGCTTGAAAGCGATGGTGGTCAGTCCGATGATACCACATCCTTAACCCGGGCCGAAGATGCGGCAGCCCCCATCACCCCGAACAAACGGCAGGACATTGGCACACCTGCCCCGGCAAGGAAAAAGAAGACCGACCGCCCCCTCCCGGATTCGTACATCGTGAAACCCCGCCAAGGACCTTCGTATGACTACGCGTGGTATCATTCACCCCTGGAAGAGCCTGCTGTGTACCATATGAGTGACCCTGCAGCGGCGGTGACTGCATATGCGGCCATCAAGGCAGTGAACGAACGTGTGCAGTTTGATCTGCGGAACATGAAGTCCGTGCTGCTAGAACGTGGATTGATTGAGGACTCTGACTCTGGGTACTCCGACTTCAAGGACAAATATGCTATTTCTTCTAATGGCTACGTTGATGTTTTTGCTGGTGCGAAGTAGGCTCAGGTGCGTGCACGGATATGGGGAGATGGAGACAGAGTTAGTTTCTTACCTTTGGTCTTCTCGTGGGACCCATGGGGCCCCTTTTTGATAATTCTCGATGTTTTTCTTTTTAATTAGGTCTGGCCACTGGAATACAATGAACCATGTCTTTTTCTAATTTATCAATGTTTGTAGCCATGAACTCCTTCATCCCTCCTTCCGATGGTGGCGTACAAGGGGAAGATATTCCCATCTACAAGTCTCCATTTTTGACGTAGAGGCCAAATCCCTGTATATATCTACCTATATAGACCTAGGTCTTTCCAATATTACTTGGGATAGGGCAAGATTGAATGTTGATAAGGTCTATATATAGAAGCAGTCTGGGATTCCCTTTATAGTCGGGAGTTAAAAGGATATAAAGTCGCCTAATCTTATCTGTCTGGCTTGGGCCAATGGTGCAATGGCGCTTCCACGCTTGTTGGTTCAAAGAGAAGCGGCAAATCCGACAGCTGAGATGATACACGGGATTATGTGCGCCTAGGTAGCATCGGGCTAATTTCTCATTACTTCTTTCTCTTGTTTATGCAAGTCTCATTCTGTGCAGGAAACCCTATGTTCCCTGTACTTTTGTTGTCCAGGCCAAGATATTAAACCTCAGGCATCCACCAAGACTTGAAAGTTTTCCTTGCACATTATACTTCCTCTCTCCCCTATCCGGTTGTCTAGAGGGAAATTACTTTTAAGTTTCCGACCGTTTGGAGTCGAATTGGTCTAAATGAATCTGACCTGAATCGTTTCCACACGGCCCGCCATGTACTCCACTTTCTCCGCCAACTTCGATACGACGAATGCCTCCCGTGAGAGATCAGCGCCCATCACAGCTCCACGCCCTAAACGCAACCAGGTCGCTCGGGCTTGTGACTGGTGTCGGCTCAATCGTGTCAGATGCGATGACAAGCAGCCATGCCAGAACTGTCTGAATCGAGGAGGCACCTGTAGCAACACAAAGCCACAGGAGGCCACCTCGCTCCCAGCTGCAAACCGGTAGGAAATCTCCACCATCGGGATCACATCGTCATGGTAAATGGTCTGCTAAACCCATATCGAAAAACAAAATAGAGAAATGCAACGATTACGAACTAAAGTCAAGGACCTTCAGGATCAGATCGAGAAACTCAAAGATAGAGCGGAAATCCAAGTACAGACGGGTTTCGCGACGCCCCCACTGTCGGATGTTGCACGCAGCGCTTTTGACTTCGCGGAGCTCACCAATACTACGGAAGGATGGCAAGGTGTCCAGCAGACGGGGCAGATCCACTACGGACCCTTGTCATCCTCATATTTTGTCTCCCGAATCACCCGCCATCTCTCCGAAGCACTGGATGAACCATTGGAAAACTCCAAATTAGAGGCATGCGTGGCACGCTTTCATTATATTGCCCCGACCCATGAACCGTCTAGATGGGATGCAAGCCCGGCTAGCCAGGCAGATCAGAATCTAGACGGAAACGAAGTGGCCGAGGATCTGACTCGGTCACAAGAGGAACACTTTATCAATCTGCTCTGGCAGTCCTTTCATTGTGTCTATCCTATCCTCTCCGAACGCGAGTTCCAGCAACATTATGAGTCATTATGGTCCAGTTCCACGCCTGATGGAATACCTACGCGAAAGCCATCCGCCTTGGTCGATGTACTATTGGCAGTCTGTATGCAGTACAGCAGCACGTTCTTCGTCAGTGGAGACAACCAACATGAGGAATCGGATGCAGGATGGCAGGCCAAAAACGCGAATTTAACCAGTCGAATTTATTACCAGAGAGCCCAGAGGCTTCTGCAGAGCGAGCTCGAAAATCCAACCGTTATGCTCGTGCAGAGTCACATTTACTCGATCGTCTACTTGTACAATACCTCCCTGCTAAATACGGCGCATATTAATTTGGGTGCCACGCTGCGGATTGCCCACGCGCTGCGGCTGCATATCCGCCCGCTGGACGGGACCTCGCCCGAACAGCAGGAGCTACAGCGCCGGATTTGGTGGACGCTCTATCGGATTGATAGCCAGCTCTCGATGACCCTGGGTCGGCCGCCACTCATTCAGCTGTCCCATGTCAGCTGCGGGCTGCCCGGAGATGATCGCGAGCACGCCCGGCTATCCGGCACAGTCCTTCTCTCAAATCATGAGGACATCAGCTGGCTCAGCTTCCATGTCCAGTGCACGAAACTCACATTTCTCATTCAGGGAGTACAGACAGCATTACACCGGAAATGTTCCCAGTTGTTGAACGGGGATAAGTCGAAAGATATATATGATGACCAGCCCCTGCTCGAGACCTTGGCCGAGTTTCTGGAGTCGGAGATGACAGTTATCCATAACTGGGTTCAAAATGTGCCGCAGTCGCTGTGTAATCCTCGCAAGGGGGCGGGGGACCCCTTCTCCACCAATCGGGACGCGCTGAATCTGTCTCCGTATAGCCCGCTCTGGCTGCAGCGTCAACGCCTCTTACTAGAGCTCCACTATCACCATCTTGTGATCTCGACACTACGTCCCTTTATCAGATTCCCTCCCGTGAGCTCCTCCATAACCCCACGGACCGACGGTCACAATATCACCTGTTTGAATCACGCCATGGCGATCACCAGTATCCTAAACCAAGTATTGTCCGAAACGGATCTCTTACGTGGCTGGTCGCCCATCTTCCAGTACCAATGGGATGCCATCCTGTGTACTCTGGGATTTGTGCTCGCCAATGCCGTGTGCCCCCCGACGCCTTCTGCGCGTAAGTCGCTGCAGACGGCAGTTCGCACGCTGGACCTCGTGAGTGATCACTTCCTGGCAGCCAAAAACGCGGCGCAGGTCGTCCGCGAAGTCAGTTGCCAGGCCGATCGGCTCATTGCCAATGTCCAACAAGGTCTGACCAGACGACAAGTGCCGCGTGCCAGTCAGCCGTTATCTACCAGATCCCAGAATTCTAGGCCGTCGTCAAACCAGCCCTTGTTCGTCATGCCCGCACAACCTGGGGTCCAGGCTAACTTGCTCAAGCGGGCGCTGCCACCGACCACTCTGGAGGCGTCGTCCCATCAGCCAATGCCTAACTTTGAAGCGCGCATGCATTTAATTGACATGATGCCGATTGGGTCATTATCAGAAATATCTCCTTCTTTCGGGACGACGGAATCTCTGTCCGGTGTGATGCCCTCGGTCACATCTGCCGACATGGTCACCGGCACTGAAGCCCAGTGGCTACATGCAAGCGCGATGATAATGGACCCCTGGACAACTAACTCATGATTAGACATGTATTTCCCTTTACTGCTCTTGATTCTTTGGTATTGCTGCTTTCACATTTTGTCCGACTTGGAGTACAGCCTCTTTTACTCTAATTTATAGTCCGTAACCAGGCAGCGGGATCTGCTAGGTGGAGAGAAATAGAAAAGATACAAACTGGATCGGTAGCTTATTCATATACATATTTAAGTGAACTGAAATATTTTTTCTATTAAAAATATATGGTAGGCAACTTTGTATGTGGTTCTTATACTGGCCTCTTATTTGGGTAAGAGCAAAGGTTTCTGTTATATACGTTCGTAAAATAGCCTCCTATATCAAGTCGGCCTTGATAAGCCCCGATCGAATTCCCGCAGTCATTCGCACAGCTGGGCCTGTATAATGCGAGCTGGTGTAGTTTAGGACTGTTTCCTTAGTCTCTGCTACGTGTGCCTATTCCTTTGTAGTCTCTGCTGCTTTTAGTCGGAGGAGAATGCTAGTTCAGATATGCCCACTAGGAAAAAGCTTTTTCTTAGGTTTATAAAACAATATCATTGGCCTTGTTCTCAGTGCTAAATCTACTGGGTGCCAACATGAATTCCCCCATCGGCCAACATATTTGCGCCCGAGACGAAGCTGGCCAGAGGTCTCATTAGGAATACTGCCACAGCTGCTACCTCTGTCGGCCCTCTTTTCGGCCGCTGTTCCCCCACCCATTCCGGATTACTCTTTGAATAGAGATCCCAGGGACCTCCTTTGCACAGGATCGGTCCCGGCGAGATGGCATTGACCCGGATCCTCTTTGGCCCTAAAAAGTGGGAAAGTTCCTAGACATGCTGCAGCTGCGCTGCCTTGCAGGGCCCGTAGGCCGCTTGGAGGGAGACCGGTAGAATTCACGTCCCATGAATGAGCTCTGCACGATGATGGATGCCTCCGAGGACTTTTCCAAGTAGGACGTGGCTGCCCTGACCACCTCGACAAAGCCCATGACATCGATCGCAAAACTGCTCTCCCAGTGTTCTGTCTCACCTTCCATATGCATCGGCGATGGTGTGGCCGGTCAGTGTGCATTCTAACCAGAGGATTCCGGAGATATCAATTACCATTGGCGATAATCACATCAATACGTCCGAGTCGCTCGGCGGAGCTCTCGACCCACTGGACGATAGCGTCTTTGCTAGCAACATCGAATGCCGTGCCCACGGTGCGGGCGGTATTCCCTTCAGGGAGCGTCGAGTAGAACCCAGCAAACTCGGTGTTGGTGACGGTCCGGGCACAGTAGGATACATTGGCTTCCTCCTGGAGGAATTTATGCACCATTGCCTCTCCCATACCCCGTGTGTCTCCTAGTAGCCGCGTAGTCGGACGCAGGTTGATGAAGTCTTTTCTTATTTTTCTTACCTGTGATAAGCACATGGGCGCCTTTGAGACCAGTCGCGAGCACCATGGCAATGAATTTGGAATTTGGAATTGGAATGTGGACGAAACAAAGCGATTTGAAAAGGCAAAATAGGTTCCGGGGCAGGCTGAAAATACCCATTGGCTCTCAGACCCTAAAGCTACACTAGGCCATCTACCTTAGCATTCTCCGGGCCACAAGTAGGATGTTCAGAACACTTACCCGATTTGGACTGTCTTTGACACTCCGTAACTCCTTTAGGAAACCACATATATCTAGATTCGGCGGCGATGGTATAGGCGATGGGCTATTGTATATATTCCTTTTGCGCCCGTATATTTCTACTCTTTCTAGCCCGTAACGTAATTCACCCATAGTGAAGGGGTTGTGATAGCTTTGCAGTGTGCTTCCTATCTCCATAATGGTAGATAATTATCATTCGTCGCTGGACGGGGTAGAGACACTTATCCAGTCCGATGGCTCTGTGCAGAAGTCTGAGTTGGCTGAAACTGACGGACCATCGTCGACACCGTACCAGATTGCAGCAGCAGCGAAATCAATTGCAGAAAGTGTTCGAAACTTCCTTGAAATACGCCAGGCCGACATTCCAAATGACACCGGGGTGGTATTTGACAACATATCGGCCGTGGGAAGCGGAACCGGAGTGAGTACTGCCGATTCTAATTGAGATACTTCACAAGTAGCCCACGGAATTAACGCTTGGTAGTCGCAAGATGCACCCACTGTCTCGTCGGCGGCTCAATCAGCCTTTGGGCTATTGAGTCCTCTGCAAAATAGACAAAGAAGACAGTATTCTCGACCCATTCTGAGCAGGTTCTCAGGCACGATCGACCCCGGAGAAATATTGTTGGTATTAGGTAGACCGGGGAGTGGGTGTACAACCTTCCTGAAGACATTGTCGGGCCTGTGGGATGAGTACAAGGAGATTCAGGGTGAACTCACTCTAGGCGGTCATCCGCTGCCAGATGTGATAACGCAGCGGCCACAGGATATTCTATTCTGCGGTCAGTTCTCGAATTTTGCTGTTGGGCCCTTTGGGGGACACACTGACGCCTCCATCAGCCGAGTCTGATGACCACTTTCCTACGTTGACCGTGGCGGAGACCCTGCATTTCGCGACCAGAGCGCGCTGCGGTCCCAATGTCTCGGCCCATGAGATTGACACGATGGTTACCCAGCTGGCCAGGCTAGTTGGTCTTGAGAATGTTCTGAATACCAAGGTGGGAGATGCGAAGATTCGAGGAGTCAGCGGCGGAGAGCGACGGCGGGTGTCTCTGGCGGAGGCCCTGGCCACCTGTGCCCGGTAAGTGGTTTCTTCTTCTCATTAAGGTACTAATGGTGATGCACCGACTCATACATCCTCACAGGCTGATCTGCCTGGATAATCCAACACAAGGACTGGACTCATCCACGGCGGTCGAATTTATGGAGATGATGCGCGAGTGGACGACACAAAGCCGATGTGTGACAGTGATGAGCGTGTACCAAGCCAGTGATACGATTGTCTCCTACTTTGACAAAGTTCTGGTGATCAATTCAGGTCGCCAGATCTTTTATGGACCTGTCCACGAGGCAAAGGCATATTTTGAAGATCTAGGCTTCGAGTGCTTATCGACCACCACGGTTGCCGACTTCCTCAATGTGATGTCCGCTGATCCAGACGTGCGACGAGCTCAGGAAAACAGAGAAAGCCAGGTCCCACGAACAGCGGAAGAGTTTGAGCATGCGTTTAGTGGGAGTCGCATCTACCAGGAAATGCAAGTCTCAGTTCAGGTGGCCAAGGAGCGATCCCAAGCTCGCCCCAGTCCCCTCCTTAAAGCATCAGCCTTTGCCCTCCCCGTATGGCATCAGATTTGGTACTGTGCCAGCCGCCAATTTCGTATCGCCACCAGTGATTATAGCTTGTGGGCGGTGGAGCTGACCACCATCGTCGTCCAAAGTCTGGTGTTGGGCACGCTGTTCCGAAACCAGCAGCGAACCACCAATTCCCTGTTCATTTTCGCGTCAGCCTTGTTCTACTCGGTCCTGGTGCCGGCCCTGCAGTCCATGGCGGAATTTGGCAATGGATTCGCTCAGCGACCGCTCATTCTGAAACAGAAGCGATACCAGATATCACGCCCGATTGCCTACGCGATCGGCTTGGTCACCACAGATGTTGTGTGGAAGGTGGCGGCAATCTGCTATAATATCCCCTTATACTTTCTGACTGGATTCCAAAGGACGCCCGGGAATTTCTTCACTTGGTTCTTGATCATCTATTTGGAACATCTCGCCCTGTCGATGTTCTTTCGCTCCGTCGCCATCTTTTCTCCCAACATGCATCGGGCCGTACTCCCGGTGGGCATCTTCTTTAATATGTATGTCCTTTACACGGGGCTCTACATTCCCGCGCCACAGATGCAAGTATGGCTCGGGTGGTTGCGATATCTAAATGTCAGTACAGACCGTATCATGGGGGTTTGACAAATGATGCTAACATATCACAGCCCCTATATTATGCATTTGAATCAGTGATGGTGAATGAATTTGGAGACATGAGCTACCAGTGCAGTGCCTCGGATCTGGCCCCATCGGGGCCAGGATATACGGACATAGCCCATCAGGTCTGTGCCGTAGTGGGATCGCAACCTGGGGATAGTCTCCTATCTGGGGCGTCATACATTCACGCCCAGTACGGGTTCAAAACCTCCCACCTCTGGCACAATGTAGGGATCAATGCGGCCCTATTCATATTCTTTGCCCTTTGCTCTGGGTAAGTCGCCAGGCGCCGAAGCCCGGTTCTTAGGGAACCTCTGGACTGACACAGAATTTTGAACAGGATCGGGATGGAGATGCTGAAGACACCCGCAGGTCAACTGGCCACCATTTTCTACAAGAGCAGCCCACAAGGAACACACCGCCGTGAGAAAGTCGATAGCGAAACTGGACCAGTCCACGGGAATGAAAGCTTGGAGATATCGGCTGGCCAAAGCAACAACGAACATCGGTTATACGAACATCCGGACCCCGACAAGAGCCACAATCTTGCATGGACTAATCTTTGTCTCGACATTAAAACCAAGGAGGGGGATCAACGTCTACTAAACAATCTGAGCGGCTCGGTTAAGAGTGGACAACTCAAGGCGCTAATGGGGGTTTCCGGTGCCGGGAAGACAACCCTGCTGAATGCACTCGCCGGACGTTCCTCTATCGGGACTCTCACAGGAATGTTAGCACTCAACGGTCAAGTGCTGCCCACGTTCTTCCGAGGTCGAATGGGATACGTGCAACAGCAAGACATTCATCTTCCCACTCAAACGGTGCGTGAGGCATTGCAAATGACGGCACGACTTCGACGCCCAGAGTCCATCCCCGTGGCAGACAAAAATGCCTACGTCGAAAAGGTGATCGAGTGGTTGAATATGGAGCATATTGCGGACGCTCTGGTTGGTGTCCCGGGGGCCGGTCTCAATCTCGAACAGCGGAAGAAAGTCAGTATTGGCGTGGAGATGGCATCCAAACCAGAGATCCTCTTTTTGGATGAACCGACCTCGGGTCTCGATGGACAATCCGCCATTTTAATCGCTCGATTGCTTCGTCGTCTAGCGAACTCGGGCCATGCCATCCTGTGCACGATTCATCAACCGGCAGCCGAGCTCATCGACCAGTTTGATACGCTTTATCTACTGAGCCGCGGAGGAAACTTAGTCTATGATGGCCCCCTGGGAACACGCTGCCACAAGGCAATTCAGTACTTTCAACCACGTAGTCGCCCCTGCGGTCCGGAAGAGAACCCGGCAGAGTATTTCCTAGCAGTGATTGGAGCTGGGTCTCGAAACGACGCCCATATCGATTGGGCTAATATCTGGCATGAGAGCCAGCAGGGAAAGGAGCGAGAGAAGGCGGAACAAAGCCTGGTTTCCATCGCAGAACAAGCAACACTGCTAGAGCAACGGTCGTTATATTCGTCACCGTTCCATGTGCAGCTGTGGGTAGTGGTCCAGCGAACGTGGCTCTACTACTGGAGAGAACCGGATTATGTCACGTCAAAGCTCTGGATGAGCGTCGGCAACTCCTTACTCAACTCCCTCACGTACCTGCAGTCCCCCTACACGGAACGGGGGGCGTACAATCGGGTGTTCTCTGCCTTCATGTCACTCATCGTCGGCCCCCCGCTAGGGCTACAGGTGCAACCTCGTTTCGTGACCCTACGGGATATTTTCGTCCAGCGGGAGCGGGAGAGCTTGACCTACCACTGGATGGCCTTTGTCTTATCCGCGTTTATTGTGGAATTGCCCTTCACCTTTCTCAGCTCGCTGGTCTATTGGCTACTGTGGTACTTCCCAGTTGGCTATTTCTATGCCCCCTCACGTGCAGGGTATAGTTTCCTCATGTACGAACTCTTTGGAGTCTTTGCCACCAGTCTGGCTCAGCTTTGCGCATCGTTGCTGCCCAATATCGAGGCAGCCTTTGCCGCCAATGGATTTTTCTTTATGTTCTGCAACACCTTTGCTGGAACACTTTCGCCGAAGCCGGTGACCCCCTCTGGTTGGCGCTGGTTTTACAATATCTCTCCCCTATTCTACCTAGGCGAGGGTGTCACCTTGGATGTGTTGCAAGATTTGCCCATCCGATGCGAGGAGTCGGAGGTTTCAATCTTCTATGCGGTGAATGGCACCAGCTGTGGCCAGTATGCCCAGGAGTTCCTGAAAACCGCCACGGGATATCTACTTAATCCAGAAAGCACGGCGGAGTGTCAATATTGCCGGTATCGCGACGGACAGTCATACGTAAGTAGTTCTGACCAGGAGAGAAGAATTCTAGCGAAAATATCTAGGCTGGAAACTAATCATTTCGTAGTACCAACAATATGGCTATGAATTTGCTCATCGCCATCGCAACATTGGTATTTTCATCGGGTTTATCGCATTCAACTTCACTATGGTACTAGTGATGACCTATCTCACGAAGACACGCCGTCAATGATGGAAGATTCTAGTGTGCCGTGGATCCAGGCTACAGGAGGGGAATTTGTGGGGGTGGTTTACTTATTAGATAGTAGTAGAGTAATAGAACGAAATATAGATCGATAGATAAATTTGAATGAACTGTTTCTCTTCGTATTCTTGTCCTGGTTTTTGATTGAAATAGGCTGTACTCTACGTTCCTATCAACAGACATGGTATGAAGTACATTGCAGCTCCGACCTGCCAATTACCTTTTGAGAGACAGTCCTTTCTCCGCACAGAGCTAAATGGGGAAATTGACGGCATCGAGAGATGAGGAATGACTACCATGATGGGTTCTCTTGGCCAATCTGATTTGGGAAGCTCAACCCCGACTTCTCCATGGAGTAAGTCACAACCCCATCTCATACCAAGGGTTCTCATATTGGTCCTGGACCAACTGATCGCTGGATAGATCTATCTGTAATAAGAGATTATGAAGTATCGTGATTATGAGACCAGCGTTCGAGGGGTTAATGCTATCTCGAAAGGCCTGAGGGATTTGGGGAAACGAGCGAGCGAGCTTTGGAATATCGGTGTTGATTCTACACGAGGGTGACTGCGAGACTCAATAGAAGCCATTTGGCTGTCAATTATATTGCTAGGATGATTTGTTGAGAGATACAGATAAAAAAGCTATACAGGGCTCTGTACAGAAGGACCAATTAGGGTTAGGGTTCAAACCCTAACTCCATGGTAATGAACGGAAGCAACTGCCTCAACACTAACATAGTGAGAGTAACCAGGTTCCCTCGCTAGCATATGTTTGAATGATTGTTATTGGTCTCTGTTAGGCATGGTTATATGATAGGAGCACAAATCATCATTATTTTGAGCTGAGACGCGCTCAAACATAACAATATCGAGGAACCGTTCCATTCGCCTACTGAGTTCATTAAAACTCGACATCCTACCAATACACACAACGGTCCGTATTAGTAGAGTCCAGCTTCACGCGCATCCCATCATCTCCCAGGGAAAGCAGATGAGCTTGTCTATAATAGAGAGGCACATGGGGGTCTCCCTTGGCGTTTGGATTCCCCGTGATAAGGATTCGCACTGAGGGATCAATCTTGCGCTCGAGTAGGAGTCGCTTGGGACTATTGGGCACAAAATCTCCATAAATGGCCTATCGTGATGAAGGGAAGATTATTTGGTCAGTATTGCAATAAACGAAGAACAGAGCAGGATAGCAAATAGCTCCACGTGGTACTCGTTGGTCCCAACACGCCAGACCCATATAGATGGGATGCCACCAGCTCATAGCTAACATCTAGCAAGATCTGTGACGGTAGATGCCGGGCCGCCTCCAAGCTGCTGACATTTAACAGTGCCAGGAATGTATTCGACAAGTCATCCTCGATGACCGGGGTCTTCGTACCCAGCTCCCAGACCGGGCTTTGTACGATGATATGGGCAAACGGGGGCGAATAGCGCTTCCGTAGACCGTCATTTGAATGGTGATCGAACCTCTACCGGCCGAGACGCCCATAACAGTGACGCTTGAGGGATCACCGCCGAACTTCGTGATATGCCGTTGCACCTATTCCAGCGCCAGACGCTCATCACACAGCCCAGCGTTGGGTACTTCTCCTACCGACCGGAACTTCTTGCCTGACAGACATCCAAATGCGCCCAGCTAGTTGACACCAACACAGGCGCGCCGTGTTTCGATCTTCCTTTTCCGCCTCATCGTTTGGAAAGCACCCTTTCTGGGACGTACACATCGACTAACAGGCAATCTTCCAGTTCTAGTGGATTCTGGTCTGCGACGGGCCGCGGTTTGGTGCAGCCATCCTGTCGATAGACCTGGGTCATACGCGGCGGTAAAATTAAAATTAGTGCCCGCGGTCACAGCACTGACAAATTCGCCCTGCACATTGAACCAACGAGCCTGCGACTGGGGACAAATATTACCATGTCCCTTGCCATTACCAACCTCGTGGCTGCCATTGCGTGGGGGGACAGGCAGCGCTAACTGTAAGGGGCCCAGCGGTGGTTTGGTATAGCGGATATCGGAGAATTAGTAATAGTGGCCGGTTGACTAGGAATGTCATTGACCTGATAATCAGAGCGATTTCTAAGCCTTTCATTTTCCTCATAGGTATGAGACTCATGTTGAAGCCAATGGCTTGATGCCGCTGATAGCCCAGGTCCACAATCGCCAACTCAGCTGCTACAGCATTCCCTGATGCGACCAATAGCAGACAGGTCCAATCGATGATTTGCATTGGGAGAATTACGGACAATGAAATCTGCCAAAATTTTATGTATTCCAGTATTTAATATTTCTTTAGTTTGGTACAGTTATATATATGCAATATGCGTTGATGTTAATGTCCTATGCAATACCTTAGTAAAAAAATATAGTAACAGAGAGAAACGGCTAAAGGGGCTCCATATAAATCCCGTTTACGAAGTAGTTTGTTCTGCATTCTAAAGTTATATCCATGGATCATAGCTATCGGTGGAACCTTGGAAATCTTGAAAACGATTAGAAATTGTAGAGTGAATCCATGGATGCATGTGGACCCACTTGATTACCTTTAGAGATGGCCAAAAGGAGATTCGGAGTTGGTCAGATATCAAACTGACAAACATGAATGTCCCAAAGGAGTAATGAATGCATTGTCACTAAAATATCCTCTTTCAGCTCTGCTCACATTTAAATAACCAGCCACGGGGCAATATGGACATCAATACCTTCGCCAAGCTCCTCCAGCGGCTATCCATATTTCTGCCTTCCATTTTAACTTTATTACGACTCCATTGGACAAGTACCTGGATAGCTGACTAAGTGCCGCTCGGTTCGCTTTCCACCATGAGTATAGACGATAATTCGCCAAGTGAGAGCGTGCTCGAAAGTCAACCCCCAGATCGTGTGGATGAATCGGTCCCGATCAAAACCGGGGATGGCGAGAAGGATGTAGTCCCGCGCCGGGACATCACAGGCCTCCGCTGGCTGCTCGTCTGCATTGCCGTTTTCTCTGCCAATCTGCTCTATGGCTTGGACAATACCATTGTAGCAGATATCCAGGGTCCCATTGCAGGAGACTTTGACGAGTACACACGGCTAGGCTGGCTCGGGGTGGGCTTCACCTTGGGATCGGTGGTTTTCATTCTCCCACTGGGCAAAGCTTACGCCATTTTCGATACGAAATGGCTCTTCCTCGGCTGTTTGACCATGTTTGCAGCTGGCAGTGCCCTCTGCGGTGCGGCTCCCAGTATGAATGCCATCATTGTCGGGCGCGTGTGGGCGGGAGCCGGGGGAGCGGGCATGTATCTGGGGTAAGTTGTATTATTCACAGGCAGAACCAGAGAGAGAAACGACTAACCAAGACGATCTAGAAATCTGAATCTGATTACCATCCTGACAACCCCCACGGAGCAGCCCGTGTATGTGGGCCTGGTTGGATTGATCTATGGCACTGGCTGCATTCTGGGTCCCATTATTGGCGGTGCCTTCTCCGATAGTTCGGCCACATGGCGATGGGTACGTGGGATCCCTTTCTTATTTCTCTGGCAGAATACGCTAACCGTAGTGGACAGTCATTTTATCTCAATCTGGTCATCTTTGGAGTCATGTCACCCATCTATGTATTCCTCCTGCCATCCTTGCCACGCCCAGCGGGCGAAGGCCGCAGCTTCATCAAGAAGCTTGTGGAGTTGGACTGGGTAGGCACGGTCTTGTCTGCGGGCATGCATATCTCTATTATCTTGTTCATCGTATTTGGCGGTGTCGAATGGTCCTGGACGGATGGGCGGAATATCGCTCTGTACGTGGTTTCCGCTGTCTGCACCGTTGCCTTCGTGCTCAGCCAGTACTATTGTGTGGGAACCAACAAAGAAAACCGATTGTTCCCCGGTGAGTTCTTGCGGGACCCCACGATGATCCTCCTCTATGTCATAATGGCCTGTGGCGGTGCCTCTCTCTTCGTGGCGGTTTATTATATCCCACTCTACTTCCAGTTTGTCCACGGTGATTCTGGCATAATGTCGGCGGTGCGGTTGTTGCCGTTCGTTTGCTTCTACGTGGCTACCATTTTGCTGTGCGGATATGTCATGCCAAAGACCGGCTTCTTTATCCTCTGGTATCTGGTGAGCGGCATCTTTATGCTCATTGGATCCGTGTTGATGTACACCGTGAAATTGAATACTAGTGCCGCCAACGTCTACGGGTACTCCATCCTGATGGGACTCGGTATGACCACCACACAGGCCGCCTACGCAGTGGGCCCGACCATTGTGACCCCCGACCGGGTGGCCGAGTGCCTCCAATTCATGAATATTGGCCAGGGCCAGAGTCAGCTGCTGGGATTGGCTATTGCAAGTGCCATTTTCCAGACCAAGACCCTCAACGGGCTCACTGCCCTGTTAGGGAATAAGGGATATTCCCAAGTGGACATCCAAGGTGCTGTCGCTGGTGCCCAGAGTACTCTGATGGAGCGGCTGCCCCCGGCCTTGAAGGAATCAGCCCTGAAGGTGATTGTGAGTTCGATCAGTGATGTCTACGTAATGGCGGTTTCGGCGGGTGCCCTCTACGTGGTTGCATCCTGCCTGCTGCCTCGCCGTCGATTCTAGACCCATTCCGGGGAGGAGAAGCAGCAATGGCATTTGGGAATGGGTTCTTTTTCTTGTTCTTTTCGAGCACAAGGTAAGCCTCTGGGCGTGTCCTTCGCTCTTTTTGGTTTATAAATCGTAATATACCTAGCTGGTGGAATAAAAATACACATCTTTAAAACATAGCATAGAACATATATCAGCACCTGACAAATTTCCGCATTTAATACGACAGATGATTGTCATCTACATTTATACTAATGTACCAATATAGTAGTCTCCGGAACTCCGACTCCATATCCCCATCGTACTAATAGAGAGAGGGCCCAAATGATTATATATATCCCATCCTTCTCTCTTTATGTGCTCCCACCTGGCATTATAGAAACAAAGTCTTACTTCGCACATCTATCTATTATCCAGCACAATACGCACCATGGGATTATGTATTCCCCACCATCTACAAGCAGGCCGTCTTCAAGGAACAAGGCGCCAGTCTGACCCTGGAAGAGGTCGAAATTACTCTGCCCAAACGCGACGAAATTTTGGTCAAAGTCGAAGCCTGCGGCGTGTATCATTCGGACCATTTTGCGCAGACCAACCTCATAGGAGGAGGATTGTGACCTTTTCCATCATGAGATACATGGCACTCTGGCTAATTTTCGGTGCTTCAATAGTCCTCTTGTTCCCGGTCATAAGATTATTGTACGCGTGGCTGCCGTTGGGGAGGGCGAGACCCTCTGGAAGGAAGGAGATCGGATTGGGGGTGCATGGCATGGCGGACACGATGGTACTTTCCGTTTAAATTCAAAAGGGTTTGCTTTTTTTAATGAGATTACATACTGATGCATTAGACAGGTACCTGTGTGGCATGTAAAAAGGGCTACTTCCAGTGGACGTTGGGGTGACTGAGCTTAGACTTCACCTTGGTAAGGGATAATCCTAGAAGAATCTCGTGTTTGGCCAGAGAGCTCTCTGATTGCCCAAGTTGAAGGCTGGTAGTCGAGAACACAGTAATATGGCCCGCATTTCCAATTCCGCTCTATTAGAGACCAGAGGGTAGCATTGATGAGGGAAGTATGAAGTCTGAGAGTTGCCCTGAAGCAGCCTCCAAAAGAAGAGGTAAGATTTAAGAAGCCAAAGACAAGATATGCGAAAAAAGATACAATGTAAATCGGGGCTGCTCACGCCCTTTTTGCTCACTTTTCTCTCCGCGATATCCCTAGACCGCAGTCAAGTCAGAACAATTGCCAACATGTTTGAGTACCTGGACGGTCTCCAGTTCAAGAGCCTGTTCTGAGCATCCTCATATCCACAAGTTTAACAACAATGTCTCCCTCCGCCGTGACAAGGAAACAATATGCGCCTGTCTCCGCGGCGAGCAGCCTGCAGAGACTACCGACATGGGAAGAAGATTGTTAAGAGGTAGTTCTCGGTGTCTCCATAATGGGAGCTATGATACATTGGCTTGCTACTTAAATACAAAAATTATTACACTGACACTTCATTTGAGATGCCATCAAACTCCAGCCCGTCCTCTTTATCAGTGCGTTTGATCGTCATCAGATGCTCCCAATGCTCGGGGTACTTCTCACTTGCCCATTTCTCCACCTCGTCTTTCCAGTATTGGTACGGGATAGCGTTGTAGAACAACCCGATACTAGGACCCATATTAGCGATCATAACACACAGAGCGAAGGAATGTACTCACGTATTGCTTGTAGGGGGGATCCCAATCTCCGCTTCCATATTGTTGATAGCCTCAACGGCCAGATCAAACTCGCACTGCGCGGCCAAGGCCTCCATATACGCCGAGTAGAGGGGGCGGTTCGCAGTGATCTCCAGCTTCTTGACCTTACTCATCATCTTTATAGCTTCCTGAGCACCATTGTGGTGCTTCTCGCAGACCTTGAAGAAAATCGTGATAGTCTTGTGACAAGGGCCTTCCTCCGACTGAAGAATCTGTCGGAAAATTTCCATGCTCTTTTCTGGCATCTCGCACGCGGCATACGCCATCATCAGACCATTCAGGATTCTCGTGTTGAGATCCACTTCAAGATCTAGCTTCAGCATGTTGTGCACAAGCTCCAGATTGGTTGCATCTGCCGTGCGAGCCAGGCCCTGCAAGCAGCGCGCATAAGTGTCTGGCCTAGGGCGTCGACTGGCTTCGTCGGCTTGGCGCATATGTCCAAATACCAATACAGCAAGATCACTGCGCTTCCGGTTGAAGAAGGAGGTCATGATTTTGGTGCGGACTGAGACCCACGTTTCCGGGAATGCGATCTTCAGAAGCTCGTATACATTCCACACATCTGTATCGGACTGGCTTTTGTCCATGATGTACTCTGCGAGTGTGTCACGCACCGGCATCTTCTGTTCGTCGCTGTAGCTGCCTAGTCGTGGACGTAGCAACTCTGAAACAGCCTCGAGGTCGTGGCGGTAAAGGAGCATATGTGTCAATGCGGCAATGGTCGTGGATTCAAGGCGTACGTTCTCTTGGAAAAGCGGGTCTAGCAGGGTAGAGATTTGGTCGAACAAGGCGTCCTTTTCCTCGGACCGACAGAGCATTGCGATGAGCTTGTTTGCGATTGGCAGGTTGTGACTCGTGAGGAAAGTCGTATCAACCTTTTCTTCGAGAATCTTCAAAGTCTTATCCACATCGCCGGCCTGGATATGGGACTCTAATTGTAAGATATGAGTTTGGCTATCTGGGACGAGACCCCACTGGCCTGCGAGCACCATGAAATCAGAAGCCAACTGCGGATTCTGCGTCGCGTTTGCATACTGGATAAGGTGATTAACAGTATCTATGCTAATGGAGCCCTTGAGCTGAGAATTCTTCGCAGTCCATGCATCGACCTTTTGCGCAAGAGCAGAGGCATTGCTGCCCTTTGCTGCTTCCCAGAGCAAAATGATGCCAGCGGTGTCTTCGTTGGGCTCATCGGGAAGAGACTTGAAGATCTCCTCCGCTAATTCTGCCCGGGAATTCAAGAGATAATATTCAATGAGAGCCTCTTTCGCAGCCATGGACGGTTCTGAGCCATCGGCAATTGGAGAGTCGTAGACAGTTTGAGCCGCTTTCCACTGACCGTGGTCGACGAGAAATCTAACCAGCTCTCCATGCGAGGCTTGGTCAAACTTGTTGCCATGATTTCCCCACTCATCAACTATCTTCCGCACCTGTCGTAGGTCGTCCTTCATGGCAAATCCCTTCATGATTGTGAGCCAAGGTGACGGAACAGCCTTGCTCATTTGACCCCAAAACTTCAATAAGGTATGTCTAGCATCCTCAGGATTACCATTCATAGCCAAGATATTGATATAGAGATGAAGGGCTGGCCGGCTGATCTTCCCTGTACCAAATCCGTGATCGAGGTTCAATTCTTGATATGCGTATCGGGCAAGGTTTATAACAACCTCCCGTGCCTGTGGGGCACATCCAGACTCTGAGAGCACATCCAACACTTTTTCGAGGTTCTCAATCGAGAAAACATTCTGCCAGTCTTCTTCTTCCATCTCGCCCTGCTGGGTCCTTAGATGTTTGAAGGTGACGATCAGCGCACGGGCTTGGAAATGACTGATGAGCATTGGTGTTTCAAGCCGCATTGTGAAGAACGTTTGGAATGCCTTTGCGAGAATATCACTCGGAGGAGCTCTGCTTCTATCTTTAAGTGCTCTCATCAAATCAGCCATCGGCTTCAGGCCCTTTTCAGAAGGCAATGTCGATTTTGACCGGTCGGGGTCTGAGCTGAAGACAAATATGTTGCGTCGCGATGTATAAGGGAGGCTGGACATGGCAGGTCGTACACGGGCAGGAGTGATTGTGTGCAATAGGCGATTTCGATGGCATTGGGAGAACCGAAGTGGCTCATTGTTGATAAGTGCCCGGAAGACCCGTCTCGTGAGATGAGACTGCATTGTGAATAATGTGAACTGAGATTGTAAAGCTCAGATCAAGTAAGAGGTATTAGATAAAATCGTATAGTCCCAAGTTGACTCGCAATGTTCATGGAATCGTGAAAAATGGGGGTTCGCGACACGGAGAGATCTGGAGGCGGAAGAAGTCTTGGCAAAAAAAGATCTCATCTCCGCTTTGCCCGGTCTCCCTATAACCGTCTTCAACGTCTACAGCTAATCAAGGATTGAAAGGCCAAGATGTCTTTCAACGTCTTTTCCTCCTCATCATTGCTGCGCAATGCCGCGAGCACAGCTAATGTTGGCTTGTCGCTCTGTCGCTGGAGCTCGACCGCTGCCATGAGCGCCTTCACTTCCCAGCGCGGCACAAGCTCACAGAGTATGTGATGGACCCAGTACACTGTGATTAATTTATTTGTTGTATCATTATATGATATAGCCATGCGTTGATTTTGGTGTGATCGGAGACTGACATGTTACGATAGCCTCCCAAGTGGTTCAGCGACGCCGTTTACCAAGTCGCCTGAAGTTCCTCGAGGACCAGAAGGCGCAAGGCGAGAGCCGAGCCCTTGAAAGATATCAAACCCGTGACTTCAAGGCTGGAGATATCTACTCCCCTCACGATCTTAGTCCTGCCGAGATGAAGAAATGGGGAAAGCGCCAGAACCCTTCAAAGGATGCTTTCGATGCATTGAACTTGAATCCTATGGATTTGTACAAGGTATGGAGTCCTCGAGTCAATAGAGGTATTGCTGGTATAGAGTATATACCGTGATGAACAACCACTGACTGTTGGCTCTTTTTTCATTACAGAACTTCTCGGTCATGTCCGAATACATGACCAGCATGGGCCGTATCAAGCCCCGAGCCGTTACCGGTCTTCGACCTGTCAACCAGCGCAAAATTGCTAAGGCGCTCCGGAGAGCCATCGGTATGGGTCTTATGCCTAGTGTCCACCGACACCCCGAAATCCTCGCAGCTGAGATGCGGCAACGTATGGAGGGCCCTGGAGGTTTCTAAGCTGAACATACTACTTTGGAGTCATTGTTTTTGGGATCTTAAAAGAGATTTTGGGGGATTTCCTTGTACAAGTACAGGCCGGTGCCTGGTGGAAGGGGCACGACTTAGTGTATTATTACTCTTAGCGCTATGCATTGATTTTATTGAGAGCTATGACTTTCAACCTCCTTTATGCTAGAAATATTTAAACATCAGATTGTCTTGTGTATGTGTTCACGTTCCTATTTCTTTTTTAGCACATTGTCAAGGCTTGTTTTATGTAGACAAGACCGGGCTGTGTTCCCCGCTATTATTGTGGCCCGGGTACGTCAGTCGATAAACAGTAGTCTACGGAACTTCCCTCTGCTTTCCCTCTCCTCAGCTTGAGTGTGCACATCTTAGCAATGTCACTTACGAATGGTGAGACCCCGACAGCCTCATATCATCTTTTATTATCCTGACATATCCAAAGAGTCCATTTGGGCTCCTAGCCCCTCCACCACCCGCGGCCAGCCCACCCAGCTTTCTTCCGACGCTAAAGGCGAGCGATTGGCCTACGCAGTATGTGATTCCAAGGATCTCTACAATAATACCACTAGTTCTAACACAAGCAATTATAGTCCAACAAATCCATCTTCTTGCGTTCAATTGATGACCCCGCAGTCGCTAGGCAGTACACCGAACACAAGGCGCAGACAACTGTTGCACGCTTCGCCCCCTCCGGCTTCTACGTTGCAAGTGGTGATGCTGCGGGAATTGTGAGAGTATGGGACTGTGTCGGCGAAGGAATCACCAAAGGTGAATACAGCATTGTTAATGGTCGAATCAACGATTTAGCCTGGGACGGTGACTCCCAGCGCATTATTGCTGTCGGCGATGGCAAGCAGCGATATGGACACTGTATCACTTGGGACAGTGGAAACACCGTTGGCGAGATTCACGGCCATACGCAGCAGCTCAACACCGTGTCAATTAGGCAACAACGACCTCTACGTGCCGCCACTGCTGGTGACGACAGGAAGACGGTCTTCTACCATGGAGCGCCATTCAAATTCAACAACGGAATCGCCGACAAGCACTCAAACTACATCTACGGAGTCGGCTTCAGCCCGGATGGTACACACTTAGTCAGTGTTGGCGCAGACCGGAAGATCTGGCTCTACGACGGCAAGTCTGGTGAGACCAAGGGCCAGATCGGCGAAGGTGAGCACAATGGCAGTATCTTCGGTGTGTCATGGGCCAAGGACTCGCGAAAGTTCGTGACTGCAAGTGCGGACCGGACCGTCAAGATTTGGGATGTGGAAGCTGGCAAAGCAACACAGACCTGGACCTTGGGAGAGGAGGGTGCTATGGCTGTTCGCGACCACCAAGTTGGCGTGGTCTGGCCCCCAGGAAGAAGTGATAACCTACTCATCAGTTTGTCCCTCAGCGGAGATCTGAACTACCTGGTAGAGGGAACCCCTGAGCCCCGGCAGGTTGTCTCGGGCCACCAGAAGAGCATCACCTCCTTGACACAGACAAACGTGGATAGCAAGGAAACTCTGTGGACAGGTAGCTTTGACGGAAGAGTCTGCAACTGGGATGTAGCTTCAGGCAAGGCTGAGGAGATTGAAGGAGATGCCCACCCCGGTTACGTTGCTGGGCTTGCAACCACATCAGAGGGAAGCGGTAGAATTTATAGTGTCGGCTGGGACGACACCCTCCGTTCTGTCGATGTCGCCGCTAAAACATACACTGGCAGCGCTTCGAAGCTCAATGGACAACCGAAGGGCGTTGCGGCTGGTGACTCGACCGTGCTTGTTGGCGAAGCCGAAACTGTCGAGATTTTCCAGGATGGCAAGAAGACCGGAGAATATAAAACAGACTTTGTGGCTACCACTGTAGCCGCTCACGGCTCTCAGGCAGCCGTCGGGGGTGAGAATGGATCTGTTCAGATCTGTGCCATCTCCAGCTCTCGGCTTTCTCCCCGGGCAGATATCAATGCCTCTCGCAATCCAATCTCTGCTCTTGCCTTCTCCCCAGACGCCTCCCACTTGGCCGTGGGTGACTTGCGGGGACGTGTCCTAGTTTTCAAGGTTGTGGATGGCAGTCTGGTGACGGACCGCTGGACGGCGCATACTGCACGAATCACATCACTTGCCTGGAACGAGGCTGGCTCACACGTTGTGAGTGGATCCCTGGACACAAATATCTTTGTTTGGAGCTTGGCCAAGCCAGGCGACTGGCTTGAGCTGCAGAATGCCCACAAGGAGGGTGTTCATGGTGTCGGATGGGTTGCAGGAGGCTCTAAGATCATCTCAGCTGGTGCCGATGCAGCGGTGAAGGTGTGGAAAGTGGAAGGCTTGAAATAATTGTGAAGCAGCTTTGATTGTATTTTGCTACGAAATTATAAAGATCGAGTTTTGCTTTGTTACTCGGACAAATGCGAATTCAGTATCCAATCTGTTAGTATCAAGTCGAGTTGTAGGCAAAGCAAAAACCAAAACAAAGAGGTGCGTGGCAATGGAAAATAGGAAGTGGCCGTAATTGCCTTCCAATCGTAGCCGCCAACAAACTAACCTGCATAGCTCTCTGCACCTCCGCACAACCTTCTCACGTCTGAATATTGGAAGCCTGGAGCAAGGGCAAGTCATTTAATTTGTGCCATGGGGCTTGTACGATGCCCTGAGTCCACGTGAAGTACGTGAAACCTGAAAGATGCCGTCTGGAACTCCAAGCAGCTCCCGTCGTTCGCGCCCAACGGTATGTACTCGCATTTTCTGACTTGAGATATACTAATCGCCGGTGAAGCTCCGCAATGCTACTTTTATTCTCCCAAAAACAGGCCAGCGCCTGAAAGGCCTCGTGAACCTCCGAAACTCCACGCCCATTTCCGACGACGAGAACGAGGAAAGGCGCGGCCTCCTCACAAACGAGATACAACACTACGAGGGGTACTTTGACGTGCTCACGCGCCGTATACATGACAAATGGACGCAGACAAATCAGTTCATTAGGTCCGAACCAGGCATTGGAGTCCTGAAGTACAGTCTTGCCTATTTGGTCGGATCTCTTGCAACTTTTATCCCCGCAGTCTCAAACATGCTGGGCCATCAGGATGGAAAGCACATGGTGGCTACGGTCACGGTCTACTTCCATCCTGCCAGGTCTCAGGGTGGGATGTTCAAAGCCTTGATCTGCGCGTTCCTAGCGTTCTGCTATTCTTCCTTCCTGACTATTACCAGCATGTTTGTGGAGATGTTTTTCCAGGACACATTGGAATTGCCTGTCCTTGGCCATGCGGTGGTTCTCATAGTATTTTGTGGCGGTGGGCTTGGCTTTGTGGGTTGGACCAAGCAACGATTGGGAGACCCTCTAGTGAACGTTGCCTGTTCACTCACTTCTCTGGCAACAATCACCGTCTTGACCAAGGAGGGTGCTGTGCAAAGCGGCGACTTGTCTCTTGCCAAGATCTTTCAAGTCTTGAAGATGGTCGTAATGGGCGTGATGGCCGTCATGATTGTATCCTTTTTCGTCTTCCCCATATCAGCGCGTAAAAAGCTGCGCTCGAACCTCGTCACGGTCACTGATACATTGGCTCTCATGATGGCACTCATCACAGAAAGCTTCCTAAGCGGGACTGAGGAAGTTCTTGCCTCAGCTGAATTTGTTGACGCAGAGGCGAGGCACCGCAAAGCCTATAGCCAGCTCGACAGGCTCGTCCGAGAGGCTAAACTTGAGCACTATGTGGCAGGCACCGAAAAAGAGTACAGGCTCGAAAAGAACCTCGTCCGATGGGTTCAAGATATCACCCATAATATGGGAGGCCTGCGTAACGCAGCTGCTCTCCAGTTCAGTTTGATTCGTGAGACCATTGCCCGTGAGTCTAGCTCCCCAGGTGATCAACATGGTATCTCGACTCATGTGGACTATTTTACGCCTCTCGAACGATCCTGGTCATTCCCCGATGGGTCCTTTCTGGAGCCTATAGTTGAGAGACCAGAGGAAGAGCTATCTCCGGGCGGTTCTATACGTTCTCACCAACTTGGAAGTGGTGAGTCAACACCAAGACCCGCACTTCTTCCGGCAGATGTCTTCACTATCTTCATCTCTCATTTGGGTCCGTCAATGGTAAGTTGGGATCTCGGGAAATATCTGATACAATTTAAGACTGACTGGAAGTAGCGATCGTTGGCCTTTACATTGAAAGAAATCTTTAAGGAGATTCCATTTGGGCCTGCACCGAACTACAGAGTCTCAGTGAATGGTCGATTGCGAATAAGTCTTGACCGGGCGCTTGATCTTTACAAAGAATCGCGAGAGAAGACACTCGCATCCTTGTATCAACAAAAGGAAACCATGAAACTGAAGACTCGTGAGGCTGAAGCCGATCTTGAGGAAGTCTCAGCCAGCTGTAGCCATTTCAGCTTTTCCCTTCTCGAATTTGGAGAGCAGCTCAAAGAGATGCTTTCTATTTTAGATGAGCTGCAGTTGGAAGTCGAAGAGCGGCCTAATGGGCGAACCTGGTCATGGCTCAAAGTCTGGCAGTGGTCGAGGACTAAGGAGACTGCTAAAATGGCCTCCTTTGATGCTGGTACGTATATCTCCACATAGCAATCGTTGAGACCCTGGATACCGTATTAATGTTGCATAGAATCAGCTTCCAGACATTTTAATCCACCCGCTACCGAGCAAGGCTTCCATAGTCATGCTAGGCATGCATCAGATGGTTTGATTGCACATGATAGACTGCCTGTCAATGTTCAAATACAAACAGCCCCCTCGGCAAAGGAGACAACAAAGCAAAGACTGGGTTACCGTTTATGGAAATGGCTTGGGTTCTTCAGGCGAGATGATACAAAATACGCGATCAAAGTAGGGGCAGGAGCTGCAATATACGCCCTTCCTGCTTTCCTTCCTTCAACTCGCCCGTTCTATGGACGTTGGAGGGGAGAATGGGGATTGTTGTCCTACATGCTGGTGTGCTCAATGACAATTGGAGCCTCGAACACGACAGGGTATGCTAGGTTTCTCGGTACTTGCTTGGGGGCAGTCGCTGCTATCGTGGCATGGAACATCACCGCTGGAAATGTATTTGGTCTTGCATTCTTGGGGTGGATAATGGCCGTCTGGACTGGATATATCACTATTGTTCGTGGGAATGGGCCCATGGGCCGGTTCATAATGCTCACTTACAACCTCTCCGTTCTATATGGCTATTCCCTCTCTCAGAAGGCGGCAAATTTCGACGAAGACGAAGGCGGTTCTCATCCAATCATGACTGAAATTGCACTCCATCGAGTTGTTGCTGTGCTATCTGGATGCATTTGGGGAATCATCATCACTCGAATGATCTGGCCTGTCAGCGCAAGAAGTAGACTCAAGGATAGTCTGAGTCTTCTCTGGCTGCATCTGAGCCTTATCTGGAAGCGCGACCCCCTATCCGTCATGGCCAAAGATACAAAGTCTATTTTATACATGACACCCCGAGAGAAGCTTGAGATTGAAAGATTTTTGTCTCGGTTGGAGTCTCTTCAAGCTGCGGCAGGCTACGAATTCGAATTGAAGGGTGCATTCCCCGAAGCCTCGTATGCGAAGATTGTTCGCCGTACACGCAGCATGGTCAATTCTTTCCATACCATGAACATCGAGCTGATGAAGAATGATATGGCCACTGAAGGTGAAATCAGCCTTCTTCATTACACAAAATTGGAACGGCACCAGCTATCTGCTCGCGTGAGCCATCTGTTAACCGGTCAGTTCTCCTGAAATCATGCACTTGATGCTGTGCTGACTATCCAGTGATTGCTTCGTCAATGAAACTAGAGTATCCTTTGAGTGATGTTCTTCCTAGCATTGAGCATGCCAGAGACCGGCTGCTTGCTCGCATCTATCGCTATCGCCTGGATCGTCAAGCATCTCAACACACCACAGATGAGGACTGTGCTTTGCTTTACGCCTATAGTGAGTATTTTCTTTGGTTTCTGGTTATATCCTGTCCAACGTACTGACCTTTGTACTTCTAGTTTTGGTAACGGGCCAATTATCGAATGAGATTACGGAGATCATTGCGGAGATCGGACAACTCTTTGGAGTATTAAGTGAAGACGTAGTGCAGCTAGCTTGAAAATATAGCTAATCAATTTGAAAAGCACCTAAAATTACCATTGTAGAGAAAGATGATATATGTGAACATAAAAGGGCACTGTTAAGTTCGGCGCACATCGATGTATCCGTTTCTAGGCTTCTGGCGGGGAACCGCAAGTCGGAACCTCCCCTTCCACCCAAACCCATCGCCATCTCTTTCACTCCATCAATTTTCATCTTCAGCCCATCAGGTTCTCTTATGAAAGCATCCTCTCTTTCTTTATTTCTAGTTTGAACCCTAGAATCCTTCTTGATGAAGGCGTAGGTGCCAATATTCCCTGCCCTTCGGCGTCGCCCGTCGCGCTCCCGCGAGTCCAGCAACCATGCAGATTGATCCGGCAGCTCTGAGTCGGAGTGACTCTGTCTCAAATCCAAAGGGCGCCGTGCCCAATGGCTCAGTATCCGCGAAGACCTCCAGAGCTCTGATATCGGTGCCGAGGCTAGAACTGGAGCATGCCTACACGGACCTGAAGACTGCCATCGGAGACAAGTGGGCCGAGTACAAAGAGGCCACAGCTCTGTTCTTACTAGGTATGTCGCGATGCGCATGGAATTTCTAGCCACAAAGCAATTGCTTGAGCTCCGTGGAGACTGTTTCCCCCTTCCCTTCTACATACTGGCCTCCGGTTCGATCACCTCCTGACCTCTTGCCTGATTATAGGACATTACAACCAGAGCGAATACGCGTCACGAGTTGACTACTTCTTGTGCGCCGATCCTAAAAATGAACATCTACACAACAATTTCGTATGCGCGCTCATCGGAAACCTCACGCGCGACCTCCCCGATCATGGCGTCGCAAACTGGGTATCGGCCAATGATAAACCGTCAACGGTGTCAAAGCCCGTCTCCGGAGATGCTGCGGAACAAAGATTGAAGACGGAGGTTATGAAGTTGCCTCCGAGGGACCGTCGGCGCATAAAGGCAATCCCAGAGGTACGTAGTCGCAAACGATGACGAAAACCTTCACCCCAGAAACCGAGAGCTAATGATCACCAGCGAGATCCCAATGAGAAAGTCCCCACAGAGCTCGAAGAAAGCTATCTAGCTAAGCAATTCAAATTGCCCAGCCAAGTTCCCGCAAGTGCAGGTGGGCTTAACAAGACTAGTAAGGCGACATCCTCCCCGTCGAACTCAAGATATCCTCTCCGTTCCCGTGGTCCCCTGTCAGTAAATAATGCCTAACCATCCTCCTCCATTATAGACTGGGAACTGGAAATCCGAAAACGATATGCCCAACCCCTCGCCGCAGAAACAGGCGAATTCCCCGATGCCGAATCCATCCATGCCCGCATGGTTCCCATATGTTATGAAGAATCTCTACCCAGCGGTGCCGGGCTCCCATGTGCTGAGTTCATGGCAATTGCGACGGAAACTTTCGTGAAGGAACTTTTATCCGCGGTATTTTCGCGGACCCGTTCGAATGGCCCGTCTGGTACAATCAATAACATGATGATGCGTCAGTACCGACACCAACTGGAAGTCGAAGAGCTTGCATACACACGTGGGGAGATTGCGAAGGATGCTGCCACCGGCCTACTCCCCGTTGAAGCGAGAGAGGCCAACCTTCGAAAACCATTGGGCGTTAGAGACCTGCGGTTAACTTTGGAGCTGGGCGGTGGTGTCCTTGGCCACATGCCACTCATCGTAGACCAGATCATGAACGGCTACCTTGAAGACGAACTAGAGACTGAAAGACACGATCGGTTGGAAAATGGCGTTGGTGAGCCACATCAGGAAATCAAACCCGACGAAGACGCGATGGATTTGGACGAAGACGAAGACGGTTCTCTGCTAGACTGGGAAGGTGGCACACTCGGTGATCGAGATCAGTTGAGCTCTTTACTCGACGAGTGTCTGTCCATGGCTGCATGAGAATTTTATACCCCCTTGTCCTTTTTTTTTCCCGTTGTTTTTCATACATGCTATATTACATGCTTTTTCTACTCTTTTCGGTTTGGATGGGGGCTCACGGCGTCTGGGTACTACCAAGGGAGGCTATCACTATTTGTGGCGCCACATGTTGCATATGGATTTGGAGTTTGAAGATATTGTCTTATCCGTTCTCGATCGCCTGTCTTGTCCTATGTTTCACCTTCCTATCTTGGTCATGTACAGTATCGCTTCTTTAAGGGACAAGGCGAAGCGGTCGATATCTGGAGGATGACGGGGAATCTTGAAAACAAACAGACCTAGAAATCTGAGTGGCCATGACCCTTGTTGAAGGTCAAACTTGTTCGATACCCATGAATTCTACATTACAATTTGGTTATCTTGGAAGCTATTACATAGTTACACATTAGGACACTGAATTTTTACATAGACATGAGTCTAACAGAGACATATATCCCTGTCAAAGATTGAATTCCATGGGCAATCTGCCCCCGAAACGCCTGTAGACGATACACCCACAAAGAACATGCCAGTTAGTTGATGGCACTTGCGACGAGCTTCAAGATCTCCTCGGTGGACTTGTAGGCATTGGCCGGGTCCTTAGCGATGGACTGCCAGAATTCACCGTGCTTGGGTTCCATCGAGATGCACTTTGACACAACATCTGATCGTTTTTCCTGTTTGTAGATGTTAGATAGATATTCAATGATAACATAGAGCCTAGAGAATGAATGAAAAGAGAGGGGTAACTAACCTCAGTTCCATGCTGCATAAGGAACTTGTAATACCAAGCCCAGCCATCACCATAATCACTATCCGAAACGATCGCCTTCTCAAACCAGGTCATGGCCTTCTCCAGCCGACGCTCGCCCCAGAAGATACGCGCGACAGTAATGAACAAAATAGGGTCATTCTCGACCTTCTTGATAGCCTCCAGACTGCGTGCCTTGCGCTGTGCGCGGGGTTCCAGATGCCAGATACTTTCGCTCCACAGAAGCCCTGATGTTGGGACTTCCTGGATCGCACGCGCCATGAGGACCTTGGCCTGAGCAATATTGTTGGCGCGACGTTCAACGCGCACACTTTCGGTCCAGAGCTCTGCACTCTTGGGAACGGCCAAACGAGCCTTGTCGAGGACGGACCGGGCTCGGACCACGGCGCCCGCTTTTTCTTCCAGTCGCGAAGCAAGTAGCCACAGCGCAACGGACTTGGGGCAGGCTCGGGTGCCTGTTCCGTACGCCTCGCGCGCCTGCGGGAACTTCTTCTGCGCTTCGTAGATTTGGCCCTTGATCATCCAGAGCTTGTCAGCCTTCGGGAAGAGTTGTAGGCCTTGATTGACTAGATCCAGAGCATCGTCGATGTTGCCAAGCTGCCGCTCGAAAGCAACGCTCTTGGTCCAGACGCGATCTGTGCCGGCTTCGCGACGAGCGGTGGCCAGGAGCTCTCTAGCTTGGTCGGTCTTTTTGGCGTCGGCCTCTAGCTTGACAGCGGCCAGCCAGATATCTTCGTTGTTGGGGTTTTGGTTGAAGGCACGGCCGAGGACTCGTCGAGCATCATCAATATCTCCAGACTGCCATTTCTCCTTGGCAAGAAGGAGCCAAAGTTCCTCGCTCTGCGGGCACGCTTCGACTGCCTTCTCCAGAACTTGCCAGAGAGCTTCTTTGGTGCCGTGGTTGCGCTCCAGATCCGCTGCTGCGAGCCAGATTGATCGGCGATTCACAAAGACCCGCAGGGCGTAAGCGTAAATTGCTCGAGCAGTTTCATAGTTACCACGGGCAATACTGGCCTTTGCATCATCCATCCAGATATCCTTTCGGTCATCATCCTCGTCCAGGCCCCATCCGAGAGTCTCTTGGATGATACCGGCACATGTAAGGACAGCGCCTTCGGCTTCACATTTCTCGGCTTCTGTGATCCATTCTTCTCTTTTCAGCATGGCGTTCTCTCGGGCCAGGGACTGAACAGCACGCTTCATGACATTGACCTTCGCGAATGTACCCATCTGCTCCTGGAGTCGAGCTGCAGCAATCCAAATTTCATAGCTAGTAGGAACCGCTTTTCGAGCAGCATTCAAGACTTTCTGTGCATTTTCTGGGGTTTCAAGGCGAGCAAGCGCAAGCCACAACTCAACTGACAGAGGAATTATTTCAACAGCCTTTGCCAACAGCAAGCGCGCATCGGCTGGATCGTCTTCTAGATTAACAGCTTCTTTCCATATCTGCACCGATTGGGGAATGTGCAAAATAGCCTGACGTAGAACATTCTTCTTGGCACGGGTGTCCGTTTCTAATCTCATGGCCTCGGTCCAAAGTCTTGTGGAACGGTCATTATTCTTGATCGCATTGGCTGCAATGACCTTTGCATTGTGACCTTCATTGAGTCGAATGTTTTCCAGCCACGCATCTTCGCTTTTGGGGCAGAGCTCACACCCTTTAGCGATGAGACTCCTAGCAGCCACAATCCGGCCAGCAAGCTCCTCCAGACGAGCTAGGGCAATCCAGCCGGGGGCATGCTTAGGGTTGGTCTTGGTGACGGAGTCCAACAGAGTACGAACTCGCTTGATATCGCCCACCTCAACTTCACCAGCTTTAGCTTCTGTTTGTGTCAAGCTAGTGAGGTAACCCTTAGGGTCGATATTCGTAGAGGTTCCGGATGTACCAGCGGATGCAGCCTGATCTAATCGGACCTTCAGCACTTTATCACGCGCCGCACCGATATCTGCAAAGTTCATCATAGAGCCCTCGGCGGCTTCTCCTTCGTCGGTATTCGTTTGCGTGCCATCTTCGGCAATTGTCGTGCCGTACTGAGCTGAGTCTCTCGCACCAGCAATGACACTATCCGGGACGGCATAGAACCGCTGTCGGGCATTCTGTTTATCTCGTCGATTCTTGCCCGTCAAATCTCCAACCTCCGGGAGGTTAGCCCAGTCTTCTTCAGATACCGAGGCAAGTGTGCGTTTGAGGTCGGCAAATTGGTGTTGGATTTTCGGGTTATTCCGTTCGTATTCTTGTTGTTCGGCTTTCTCTCGAGCTTCCCTGTAGGTGGCGAGCGATTCATGTCGGTACTCTGTCCAAACAACCGGGGCTAACCCGATAAACAAATGGTTTCGGAGGGGGAATGGGAGGGGTATGACTAACCTACGAGCTCTGCGGCGCTTGTCCATCTTCTCATCTACCTCTTGGTAGATGCGGTCTGCCTCATCGTCTTCTTGGTCGAACTGTCCGTATGCGAACAGCCCGACCTCGTTGTCGGGATCCTGGAACCGCTCATCTTCCTCCTCCTTGTCGTCTTCTTTTCCGCCTTTCTCGCGTGTAGTGTTTCCGTAGGCAGTAGGTGCAGCAGCTCCGAGAAGCTGAGCTCTCTTGGTCAGAGCAGCCTGGATCTGTTCGGGCGTAGGTCCTTCACGCGCCGGGCCAAGATCGGAGCGAGTGGTAAATCCTGTCGCACCACGACCTAGACCAGCGACGTAGTTCTCAGGCGCTGCCTGGCTTAGGAAATCCTTTCGTCCAGACGCCATATTGGGCTCAACACAACTCAAAGGGCTCTCGACATCGACGGCGCAGAAGGCGAAAGCGGACTCGGGAGAATGTAATTCCGGTGCCGACAATCTTATCGCAAAAAAAGTTCCGCCCACATTGAAGTCGGTGCTTTGTTGCCGCAGGTTTTCTCTGGTTTCTTTTGATAATTGTCAAATTCCAGAGGCTTATTACTACAAGATGCCCAAAGTCAACAAGCCGAAGCGCAATAGCGCTTCGCAGGGCATGTCAGATGCTGCGGCCAAGACAAAAGCTGCTCACAGCATCTTCAAGATGAACACTGATATTGGCCAGCACGTTCTGAAGAACCCTGGTATTGCTGGTAAGGACTGGTTTTCACTGCACTATACCTTCTCTATCTAACAAGTTGGATATCTAGCTGCAATTGTGGAAAAGGCTGAGCTCAAGCAAAGCGATGTGAGTTACAAAAGACATTGATTGGCTTGACAAACACTAATCGTGTGTGAATCAACAGATCGTCCTCGAAATTGGCCCCGGTACCGGTAACTTGACAGCCAAGATTCTGGAAAAGGCAAAGAAGTGCATTGCCGTGGAATTGGATCCTCGTATGGCTGCAGAAGTCACCAAGCGCTTCCAGTCCACTCCATACCAAAAGCGCCTAGAGGTCATTCTTGGGGATGTAATGAAGACAGAGCTCCCATACTTCGATGTTTGCATCAGTAATACTCCCTACCAGGTATGTCAACCTCATGTCTTCTCGAACGCTTCTTCCGAGTCTAACAGAGTAAAGATCTCTTCTCCTCTCACATTCAAGCTCCTGGCTACATCTCCGGCGCCTCGCTCCTGCGTTCTCATGTAAGTCCCCGCCAGCAATACTGAGAGATTTCAGAGACATTCTGTGTAATTGGGAGTTAACATGTGAACCTCCATACAGGTTCCAACGTGAATTCGCTCTGCGTTTATTCGCCAAGCCCGGCGACAAACTTTACAGTCGACTTTCAGTCAATGCGCAAATGTGGGCCAAGATTGATCATATCATGAAGGTTGGCAAGAACAACTTCAAGCCACCGCCGCAGGTCGAGTCAAGCGTCATTCGAATGGTCCCCAAGAACCCACGGCCACAGATCAACTACGAAGAGTGGGATGGTCTTTTGCGAATTGTTTTCGTGCGGAAGAACAAGACTCTCCGGTCTAGTTTCATTGGTACGTCAAGCATCATGGAATTGCTAGAGGCAAACTATCGGACATGGTGTGCGCAAAATGACATCCCTGTGGAGGATGGTCCGGTAGAAGTCGCCAATGACGATCCGATGGCAATGGACATGGGCGACGAGCAGGAGGAGGAACAAGCTGCTGATGAACCGGCCGACGAGGTCATGGATATGGACGATGACGATGTTCCCGATTTCTTCAAGGCGGACACAAATGCCCGTCTCGAAGCAGCACTCAAGAATGGAGCTTCGCGCAAGAAGCGTGGCAAGGTTGCAGAACTAGTCCGTGAGAAGGTGCGCCAGGTCCTGGAGGATGACACTGATCTTGGAGAGAGGCGCGCGAGAATGTGTGATGAGAATGATTTCTTGAAGCTGCTGTGGGCATTCAACCAAAAGGGTATTCATTTCAACTGAGCGAGAAAGACCATCTGCCCTGGGGGAAAGCATCCGAAAATAGAAGTTGAAAATTCGGATCATGAATTATGATTACTATCAATAAAAGATACCATTTTCAGGAGGTTCATCACCAGCCGGCCGGAGGTGAGCACGCGAGTCCTGAAACAGGCTCTGCCAGATAAATGCTTCGCTAAGTAAGAGCTCAATGTCTTTCTCGGTCCAACCCTTCGTTGGCAATGCTTGGAGGAACATCATGATCTCCTGGGAGAACGTTAGTCCCTGTTTGATAGTGGCGATATTCGACTAAAATCTCGTACCTGGAAATCCATCTTGACCAATTGATCTGTCCATTTGACTAAGAATGCAGCGCAGACATAGAGGTGGAATCGAGAGAAGCCCTGCTCCTCAGCCTAGAATGACAATCAGTACCATGCAAAGCAGTCCGCTAGGGGGAAACGAACCATGTACGTGTCCCACATGCGTATCGTGTTTTTGATGCTCATTTCCCGCATGAGCAAGCAGTTCATCCATCGGAAACTAAATTGCATAAATTCCACACCTTCTTGCTCCAAATGCTTCGCGAGTGTTGCATCAATGCGCACTGTCAAGTCTCGCAGCGCCCTGACCTGTCGGTGAATGCCAGGCTGAGCATATATGTAGTTGTCCTGGATACCATCCAGCAGCTTTGTCAGACACCAGAAGGTGTCCGCTTCCACTGCATCTAGCACACTCCGAGGCAATTGGCCTGGGTCCATGCCTTCTTCAACGTTCAGGTCGGTTATGTAGACACCCAGGAAGACCTGCCAGAATGGTGTGACTAGATCATTGATACCTTGAACATAACCACTTGCAGGGTGTCGGATGGCCCAGAGATAAAGGATGCGTTCCAAAGACCGCTGAGTGGCTTCATAGCCGTACAGCGGAATGTGGGGGCTGGTGCGTGGAACATCGATACTAATCTGGTGCCAAACTGCCTCATCAAGTCCTCTGCCGCGGCCCTTGGTCGAAGAAGAGGGGTTTGCAGAGCTTGCTCCACTACCTCGGTCAAAGGCCTGCCGGACTCCGTCAAGGTACTCCTTGCGCTTCCGTTCCAGAGTAGAGATGCGTCGTTCACTATTTGTAGGAAGATAGCCGAGAAGAAGTTGCCAGGTCATTGGCCGCACTTCCTCTGGCACACCTGACCAAGCGAGATCCCGCAGCTCGGTGGGAGACACCGTGCTGGCTTGCAGGATGCGCTTGAACTTGTTAATTCGCGTGATGCGACTCGAATGAATGTCCCTTTCTTTGGGCGAAACATCTATGGGAGGTGGGGAGTGATTGATGAGGTTCAGAGCATTAGCAGGGTCTATAACTGTCAGCTTTGCTCCAGTTTCTTTCGGTCATGTACTCATACATACCTTGTAGGATGTCCTTGTATTGAGGTCGGAGAATCTTCCCATCCCCCTTGCGAGCCGTTGGATACATCGGAGCACCACGCTCTTCCGCAATATCTGAACTATTCGCGCGTTGCCTGTTGGCGGCGCTTAATCCGTACCCAAGTGTTGAGGGGTTGCCTGCTGCTCCGCCACTGAAATCAATATTCTGGGCCTTCAAAGGCGCGGATCTTTTTCTCCTCATACTAGCAAGACTAGGAAGCCCGAATTCATCTTCATCATCATCGTACACAATCTCATCATCATAATCATCATCTTCTTCGTCTTCTTCGGTGGGGTCACGACTCCACTCGTTGACCCCTTCGGTCATAATGCCAGGGTATGGTTGCCGGGGAGGTGAGGCCACTAGGTTTCCTGGCCTGCGAGCTGAGTTCGATGCAGCATTTGTAGCCGATGGTTTCGGCGGTGTTCTCGGGCCTGAGTGGGAGGAAGTAGGTCTACCAAAGAAGACACTTGTCAGTCATCGTTTCTGATCAATTGCTGGATCTGTAGGATATATGATAACATACTGTACAATATTGGCATGTGAGTATGATGCGCCAACCACAGTATTCGAACCATAGAACTTCGATGATCCCTGATTTAGGGACGTACTTCGGCCAGCCCAGAAGGGCGATTCGGTGCGTCTTAAAGAGACATTAGCATTCGATAGACATTGCAGCTGTGTTCATAGGTGTAGAAGACATATAAAGCTTCCACTTACTCCGACTTGTCTGTGAAATGGGACGAAAGGCCATGTAAGCTATAGCTGCGATTAAAATGCAAGGGGAGGCAATAGATACGAACCAACCTGGACCATTTCCTAGGAAAGCAGTCAGCTCAATGCCCAACACAGACAGATTCAAGAGATTCATATAGCTAGGGAGTTAGACATACCTGCTGCCCTTTTTTGTTTGCCATCGTATGGTGATTCTGAAAGTGGTGTGCTCATGCGGGAGTCTAATATACGTGCGGGGTGGCACTGTAATAGAATGAATGCCGTCTATCCTGCAGCCAGGCCATGTAGGAACGAAATAGAAAATCAATAGAGCATATTTGGGAGAGATAGACTCGAAATGAAAGGCAAATCAAAGCAATACAGGTTCTAAAATGTATAGATACGAAATACGTAGCTTTCACCCCGAGTCCCGCGGGCGACAACGTATTATGTAATCGATCCGCTTGGGGATTCCCGCGGTGGACTTCTCAACTTCTTCATCCACTTGTTCTCACATTTTCCGCGATTCTTGTTACTTTAGTTTTGCTTCTACTCTGACAGGCTAGGGTTACACGTGTTTCTGTGACTACATCTATTATTGCTTTTATTGACCGTTCACTATTTTATCATGGCTGACCCCGAGGATGGAGATGATCTCTTTGCTGATCTGTATGTATTCTACTTGACTCTACATTGAATAAATTCTAATCAAGTTTCTTCTTTTTAGCTACGATGCTGACGATTCCACCAACCGTACTACTGCAGCAGTCGAGGCGCCAAAGCCTACTGATGTAGGCGCGACCAACCTTGCACCTGCTGGAGACTCTGCTGGGCAGGATGTCGCTCTTGCCCCTGTTGGCACGTATGAATCGCACCCTGCCCAGCCTTCGGAGTTCGACCCGGGTTATAACAATAGCTCCGGAAACGCTTATGGCGCCCCTGCTACTACCCAGGCACCCCCTCCTGCCGAGACCGAGTCTCACGGAACAGGGATCAAAGAAGACGGGTAAGTCCACTAATCGTGTTCCTTTTATATCTTTATGTTCGAACTCTACCCCAATTGCATGTATCTGTCTGGTTTTGGGCTTCACCGCGTCGGTACAAGCCTGGGTGGTGCCAATTGCTATTCATGGGGTTCGACTACAATTCTGGGTGCAGGAAGGACTTTCCTAGCTACGGGTTAATATATCTCTGGGCTGTGGACTGTGGGCTGTTTCGAGGAAAAATTCGCCGGTTGTTTGGTGGCGCATGCATTTTTAAAGGAGGGAAAACAAAATGCGGGCTCGGCGACCAATCAGCAAGTCTGTTCGAGGAACCATCACACAACCACCGATCAAAAGTGATCTACAATTCACATTGGGATACCCCGGCATTCGCTTCACAGAGTCAAGCGGAGGCTCAGAAGGCACATTGCCTGGAGCCCTTGATCAAGACAATTGCTTGCGCAAATCAACCACACGCCACCCACGGACCTTTGTCACAAACGATTCATATATAGTACAGCCGATACTATATAGTTTCCTGTCGATATACCTTGATAGGGCAGAGCAAGAAGTAGCTATCTAGCTTGGGACTCTGTGTTAGACAAGGCAAAGGTTTTCACGGGTCAGACAGACAGACAGTGACAATTCACTTTTTACGACTGAAATACTTGCACCTGCACGCTTCTCATCTCGCCTGTCTCCGGCTTGAGCAATCCAGAAAGAGAGGGACATGAATTGTGCATCCAAGCCCATGTAAACCAGTGGGCTTGACGTTAAATCCCGGTCCTGAACATGAAATTTGCTCAGGACCGTACAAGTATACATTGACAGTGACTATGAGGTACAATGTTCATGTACCGACCTAGCACGCGCCCTGTCTGTTCTAGGGCAATGTGCTCAAAATAGCGAGGCTTTTCGCACGCTCGACTAGCCCATGAATAGCAATACCTGGCCACCTACCTTTGCACTTTGATTTCCTTCCTTTGTCCTACCCATTATCATTTCTATCACATTACGTTCAGCATCATGCTGCTCACTGAATATCATTCCCTGGGCCGTTTCGTTTTTTATTTTTGCGATGAGCCGCCGCTGACCGATGAAAATGTGATTGTTAGAAAGATGTTCATTGGTGGTCTGAACTGGGAAACTACGGACGGTATGGATATGTATCTTTGCTACATGGAAACATGTCATTTAGCTAACATATATTGATGTTGATCTAGAGTCCCTTCGTGACTATTTCTCTCAATTCGGTGAGGTTCAGGAGTGCACCGTCATGCGGGATAGCGCCACTGGACGCTCTCGCGGTTTTGGATTTTTGACTTTCCGTGACGCTAAAACTGTCAATACTGTGATGGTGAAGGAGCATTATCTGGATGGAAAGATTGTAAGAATTACCTCACAATTGGACAAAGCAAACTGTTGCTGACAAATATTGAAGATTGATCCCAAGCGTGCTATTCCCCGCGATGAACAGGAGAAGACTTCTAAGATTTTTGTTGGTGGTGTTAGCCAGGAGGCTACCGAGCAGGACTTCAAGCAATTCTTTACGCAGTTTGGCCGTGTTGTGGATGCCACTCTTATGATGGACAAGGACACTGGACGTCCCCGCGGATTCGGTTTCGTCACTTTCGACGGTGATGCTGCTGTTGAGAAGGCTCTCTCCCGTCCTCTTGAGATTCTGGGCAAGCCAATAGAGGTCAAGAAAGCCCAGCCCCGTGGTAACCTGCGTGAGAACAACGATCAACGCGGCGGCAGTGGTGGCCACCGCAATGGAGGATACCGCGACCAAAACCAGAACGATGGAGGTCAGCAGCAAGCCGCTCAGCAGGGACAGGGTAGTTCGATGACTCCTCAAATGATGGCCCAGTACTGGCAACGCATGCAGCAGTACTTCACCATGATGCAGCAGTCGATGGCTGCCGGTCAAGGAGGAATGCCTGGCATGAACATGAACGCCATGAACATGAATCCCGCTATGATCGCGCAGATGCAACAGATGCAGCAGATGCAGATGCGCCAGCAGCAGCAACAGCAGATGGGTGCCCAGCAGCAAGGTACTATGAGCCCCGGCCCTCAGAGCCCTGGCTCCCAGCAGGCTATGCCCAACATGATGAACCCCGCTATGATGCAGCCCAACCAAGCCAATGTTCCCGGCGGTCCAGGCAGCGATTGTGCCAGCCCCGTTCCCAACGCCGCCGCGATGGCCGCCAACTACAACAACGGAGCTGGAACCCCAGCCAGAGGACAAACCGGACCTGGATACAACGCCACCGAGCAGATCGCCTTCGAGCAGCAAAAGTATGAGCAGCAGCAGATTAACCGCTCGATGGACCCTCGCGGTTTCTCGCCTTACCAGCAGCAGGGTGGCCCAACTTCGTGGGAGGGCATGTACGATGAAGTTCCTCAACCTCATGTCCCGACCGGACCAGCAGGTATGAGACGCATTGGAAGTTCGGGTAGTGGTATGTGATTCTTACGAGTTTCTGCATATTGTGTCCCTTTCATCTAAACCCCGTTCCTATTTTCTTTGCTCGCATTCGCTAACACTTTTCTCAAACAGGAACCACTCCTCAGCCCCAGGGCACTGCTCCTCCTAATGCTCCGACTGGACCCCGTAACGCCGGCAAGCCTGGTGCGAACTACCGTGGTGGTGGCCGAGGAGGACACCGTACCTACCACCCCTACCAGCGCTAAGCTGCTCGTTGGGGCTATCTCAAAGTAACATCTAGCCTCTTCTCGTTTCAGTTACGATTTCGTTTCTTTTATGTGTTTTTTAAGTCTTTTTTTTACCTGGGGCCAGCGAATTTGGGCCTCATGGATTGATAATTGTGTGGCCGCCAACGAAGGCGAAGTTGGGGCCCGGCGAACTGGTTGTATTGGTGATTTCCATACTCTTTGTCTTCACTTCAAGGTTGTCTCTGGTTCGGTGCTTTCGTGGGCGAAGCTTTTGTTCGCCAGTGTCGAGGTCTGGGAATCAAGGCTTGAGTCGAGGTTTCTCGTGTCACCGGGAGGGAAATTGTTCGGCGATCGGTGAAAGCGAGTCTTTAACCTTCGTTCGAACTCGTTGATACACTACTTTCTGTTGTGATGTTAGCCTCACAATCAAGAGTCAAAAGTGTTCATTTGAGCTACATTGTAGATGATCTCGTAGCCAGTAGGGCGTAGGGCTTCGGGTTTTCGTTGCTGGGTTTTCGTTGCTAGGTTTTCGTTGCTGGATAGCAAGGTTTGGGGCTCCCCAAGTCATTGTATCTCTAGGTGAGAGCCAGCGCGACACGGCTCAATCAAGCCACGGACCATTTTGTGTAGATTAAATTATGATTAAGGGGGTTATAGACACTTCTAGATAAATATTCATATATCTTGAGATCAGAATCGTTGTTCGTATGGTGTGGTGATCAAATTAAATGGATGGGTTGTCTGCTAGATAGGGCCACGCAATCCACGTGACATGGACAGGATTGCCCAGTTCGTGACCTACAAATAGCACTTACACCACAGCCTTTGCAATTTACGCTTGTTTCAATCTGGAGGGTATAATTCTACATTAATTTTTAGTATTCAGCTCTTCTTAAATTAATGTACGGCCCTGGAAACGTTGATGATTTGGTGATCAATCAAATGCGTACCTGGGCTGGTGTTCAAAGATCTGTTAGAAGGGTAAACATCCAACTTCCAATACGTTATGGGAGATATATTAATTACCAGGGAAACTCTTCATGGGCTTGTGCAGATAGATGACACCCCCTTGGTTGGTCTTGTATATACATTTATCCATTTCGCTTTCCCCACGCATATCAATGTTTCTACCTGTAGATCTGTGTCCTAGAGGAGGGACAAGGCACTTGAGCTTTGTCTTTGGAGTACTATTAGGACATTTTTTCAAAAATAGTCCACGAGAGGTTATTTCGCCACAACATACTCATCTCGGCATGGTTACAGACTAGTAATAAGATACAAGGATTAAGTACTCAATATGAAGAAATTCTCATCAAGTGCAAACTGTAATATAAATGATAGATGGTAAAGATGATAATGAATGAGGTATGTATAGAGACAAGATAAAAAAAGAATGGATGTAAGTGATATCACACAAGAAGATGCATCTAAAGGCGGGAAGATCAAAAATGCCCGCCATTTTCAAGCACACGCTAAAAACCGTCAAAAAAAAGTAACTCCCAAGTCACAACGCGTGTGTCCGATCTAAAAATGTCGAGGAAGGTAAAAATATAGAAGCAAGAAGAGTTGTAACGTCATGTCGAGTCTGTGACGCTTTCGTTGGTTGTTTTTTAGTTGTTTTTTAGTTGTTTTTTTAATATGCCATCCCGTAGCCCGGAGCTGCAGGACGACGGCCTTCGAGAGAGCTTCGCGAGTGGTGGCTGTCGGGGCTTGCACTGCGCCCGTGTGCCACGCCGTAGTCATTGTGGACTAGGCCAGCGCGTTCGTCGCTGCCAGTTGGCCCGGCTCGCTTGGGTTCGTCTCGGTAAGACTCGTATGGACCGGTGAAGTTGAAGTTGCTCATCTCGGCGTAATCCTTGCGTTGCGGGTGGTCCATAAGGAGGGAGTCTCGGGCGTCCAAGGGAGTCAGGTCGTCGAGGTCGCGGTTTGCTTTTTCTATAAGAAAGGAATCGTTAGTATATGTACATGTTGGGATGGAGCTTGGATCACAAAGTAGCTTTTGACTTACCAGCTTCTCTTCTTCGCTTTTCATGCGGGTTCTCACGGCAGCAATTGATGATGGCATTGACTGCGATGAGAATAGCGAGGACTGCGGTGAGAGTGGACTGCACGACAATGAGGACAATGCCAGTGACAGTTTTAGTTGTTTGAGAAAGACCAAGTTCTTCGACGAAGACTAGGACGCAAACAATGGACAGAACACGGACGACCTGGACGGCGATGTTGATTCCCATTGATGCCTTGGTGGCATATGGGCGGCTCCACACCAAGAGTCCCAACAGAAGAATTTCGCAGACGAGCTGGCCGGCACTTTGGAACAAACCGTGGCCTTCGCCACCGGCGATGATGCAGCCCTTGACTAATGCGTAGACAATGACTGGGATGAAGAGCCACCAGAAGTCCTTCTTGTAGTTATCGTAGAACAGACTGTATTTTTTCCAGGTTTCCCTGTCCTCGTACAGGCTGGAGGCATCTCCCTCGGCCTTTTTGTACTTGCGAGCCATGTAGACAATGCGAATGGCAAAGAAAAGAAGAACCGCTGTGAAGATAGAGAGGGTTATGGCAGCCAGCGTCTTTGCTGCCCACGAGTCACCCTTTCGTAGTTGGTAGACACAGTATAGCACCCAGATACTGTAAAGCACGAGGATCATGTTGGTGATTGTCCGTGCCATCAAGCCCCAGTAATCTTTCCGGAAGTCGGACAGCTTGTTGGGGAAGTTGCCATACAGCGCCCACAGTTCCAGGACGACCTTCACTAAAAGAATACCGACGACAACGACGGCAATCACGATGGCAAAGATCAGGAGAACAGTCATGAAAATATTGGCAGAAGGAACCATCAGTTCCTGAGCGAGTTCCTTCAGGTCGCTAACCGTGCTCGAAGAGCCACTTTCCTCACCCTCACTGTCTGAAGAGCTCTCCGAAACACTAGGATCGGCGGAGGCCTCAACCGAGCGAGCGACCATCGCGCCGAATTCGAGGGTGTAATCCCAGCTCCGTTTCGTTGTGTTGGTGGATGAGCTACTGTGCGTGACAGAGGAGTTCTTCAGGTACTCATAGCTTTCCGTGGTCAAGTTACCGCCAGTGGCCTCTCGGAATTTGTCGATGGACTGCTGCATGCCAGCCCAAGGGATCAAACCAGTACTCCACATGAAGTTGGAGGAGAAGCTGCGATAGACAGGGGGGTAGGCGACACTGAGCATGCCATTGGTGGCCATGGAATGGAACCAGCCCATCACATCGCCAAATCCAGGGCTATTGGACGGTGTTCCAGCAGTTCCCGCCGAACCAAGAGCCGAGACACCGCTCAGTGCTAGAGCGCCTGCCGCAATTCCGGCCGAGACATACTTGACTGCGCCAACGTCGACGGTGTGGCCGTTGGATAAATGAGACTCGATACATGCCACGTTCTTGTCCTCTTTCTTGGATTTCAGGACAAGCTTTGCCTGGCCATCCAAGTCAGGTATTTTGAATGCGATACCAGGGATCTGGCTAGCATATTCGGACGGAACCTCCATGGATCCACTGGCCTTGAAAGTCCCCTTGGGCACGGGGCAGAGTTGGTCCACATGAATCTCGTCGCCGCAGGGATCAAATTCTTTCTTGTAGATTTCGTTGCCATAGGCAGTGACGGTGATAGCCGCCTGCACCTTCTGTTGCATCGCGTTGGTACCAGCCACGTCGAAGACAACTATTCCAGTAGAACGAGTGTAGGTAACATCCATCTTTTGGACGTTGATTGCCGAATCGGTCATGCACAGGTTGAATCCGCTCGTGGATAGGGTGTCGGCTGCCAGGGCTTGAGGCACCATGGCCAGGCCCAGCAGAGCCCAAATATAGTTCTGCATGTTGGCCGAGCACGATTGATATTCGATACGTTATACCAATCCAAAATCTAATAGTTTGAACCAAGTAGGCGCGTATTCATCAAGGATGGAGGGATGGCGCGAGGATCGGGTGGGCTGTGACGATATATGGAATGACTGTGGGTAAGTCACAAGGGGGAAAAAAAAAGGTAAAAAGGTAAAGCAGGATCAACCCGCTGTGCTGTAGAAAAGAAACGAAAAAGATAAATAATAAATGAGTCGAAAGGGTCGCAAAGACGTGGGGTTGTGAGACAACGGTTTTCGAGCAAACCAGCTGTAAAGAAACAATGAACGAGAGTAGGAGAGTAGGAGAGAGAGGAAGCGATTGGAGATTAGTGAATGATATTCCCCCTCTCACAATGTGATAATCAGTCGAAAAGAAGAAAAGAGAGGAAAGTCTCGACCGTAGAGAATTACGACCGATCAGTCTAATCTTGGCCCCTGAATTTGGGACTGATTGGCTCCCCCCGTTTCAGTCTAGGCCCAACAATCGGTATGTTACTATTTTCATTAGACTTATATACCTTGAATTTATGTTACAATATCGTCGAATTCTTAAAAGGAGTCACTACCTATGTACATATAGGTAGTACTCTGTAGATATGTGAGGTAAAACTAACAAATATGAAGCTTTCCTCCAGACTTGACCCAAGGTTCCCCCCCCTCAAGTTACCGGGGTTCCAGCCCAAGTGGCGCTAAAGTTCTCTCCCGTCCATGGAACAGTACAGAGTATCGCAAGGGAGTGCACTAAAAAAATAAACGCCACACCAGCCACACGGGATGTCAATTACCTCCTATTTATGATTCGACCATTCAAAATTAATTCACTCGGTACCTGCAGACCCAACAGTTGGCTTTGCATACAAGTGCATAGCCTTTTTTCAAACATCCCTCTTATGACGTGTACTCGAGGGATGTACACATAAGCCCTGGGAGAACAGGGCTCAAGTATGACTGGAGCATCGAAGATCCCATCCTAGTTCTAGGCTTACCGGTGGACCCCCCTTACAGGCTTCTGGATGGACACATAATGTTCTTAGTGAAGTATGCGTACGACCAATCCAGTTAACAGGAGTAGGAATCATATTTTGTGCGCGCGCACACACCTTGGGCTGTGAATGTGTAAAACAAACAAATTTGGGGTGGGTTCACCCTATGGTCCCATTAATGTGAGACAAGGCCAAGCGCCGTGCCACGGATATCTATTCTTATCGCTTTCGATAGCCCATGGCACCTCCATCAATTATTGTGATTATCACTATATTCGCCTTCAGCCTTTCACAATTATTACTTGTCCAACTCGTGAACTCTATATAGAGTACCCAGCTTGTTGCTACAGAGTAGTTACAGAATACTCTATGAATATTTTGGAGAGATTTATCTCTAAAAGATTCATTTCACATGGTTTCAGATTGATTGTTACCAATGGGAAAAAAACCCCTTCCTGATGATATTAATATGGAGCAACTACAAAATAGGGGCCTGATTCCGCGTCTCCAGGAAGAGCCCCGCCAAGGAAATCTATTTATGAAAGCAACATAAAAAAGCTTTCTATTTGAGAGCTAAATATGGAGTATGGAGTAAAGATCTAAGCATGTTGTAGATACTTTTCTTGAATGCCCTCATTTACAAAGTAATTCAAATATTGTCTTATTTCTTTCTACGGTGCTATTACCAGAAGTTGAAATAATTAAACAATGGCCACAGCGGAACATTCGCAATGTTAAGCGTTAATCCTTACAAATAACTTATGTAACCTGTGATTTATACAGGCGAAAACGTGAATGAATTCAGACATGAGGATATATACTTCGTACGACTTTCCAGTTCGGGCCAGGCGGCAGAAAATGTACTATCCATACCGCCTACTACATCGTGACTCAAGACTCCCATTCCACCACCCCGCTCTTCACGTCTCTCTCCAGGCACAACCTCGCTACCATGGGGCCCGAGGGGCCCGAGGGGCTCGAGAAGCCCGAGATTCCAGATAAACCCGAGAAAAGATCTCGTCGACGTGGGGCCGAACTTGATCCATTCCTTCGCACCCGGCTCTGTGTGCTCAGAACCACAGCCAAATGGACCTACAAACAGATCCAGAATGAATACCCACATATCCCACTCTCCACCATCAAATCAACCATTCTCCGAGAGAGCAATCGGGTCAATAACCACTCACAAGCCCGCTCTGGCCGACCCTCTAAGCTGAAGGACGAAGATCGAGCCCGAATCCGCGAGGCTTTTCATGCGAATCCTCAAATTACATACGATGAACTACTTGTGGTGGTTGATTATAAAGTTGGCAAGGAGTCACTTCGTCGGTTCCTGAATGAGGACGGGCTGAGGAAGACACAGACCCTTGCTCGATCTTCTTTGGCTGACAAAGGAGCTGCCCAACAACTTGATGGGACTCAATCTGTTCACTCATATGACACACCTCCTGCTGGCTGGGCTGGTGATTTTGGGTCTGATCTAGCACCCAGCGTGTCAGATCCCGCATCTGCTACAGCGAGCCAGATCGTTGGCAATTAGACGACTTGTTGAAAGAGATACCCTGGAATTTTCGGCGTTGCGCGTTCATTTGGAGGTTGGCTCAATTATCCAAACAAATATAAGCTACAGGATATGTAGGGCATTGGAGTGGAAACTTCATTGCAGGATTGGTTTTGTGTAGCTATTATATCAACCTCTATGTTGCAGACAAGTGGTCCTAATTTGAATTAGAATAATGAAATATACACAATACGGTGTGTTGGTTGATTGCATCATCAATCCAGCCTACATAAATTCTTGATTCCGGGAGCCTTTATCAGGTCATGGTTTTCCAGCACCCCGTTTATCATGCTAATAGTCTCGGATATATATAGTGTCCGAAAGTACAGGCAACATGGCCGCAGAATATCCCTATTTATGTCCCTTAAGACCGAACTCTTGAACACATACTACTATGAGGTCAGACGGAAGATCTGAGTAAATCATCTCCATTTGGGGTAAATGTTCTGCTTACATACATGGAGCCATTTTTGCATTTTGCGCACCCAAGAATGGAATCTGATCTGAGTATTTGTAGATCCTTGCTTCGCGTTGAAGGATTCTCATACCACACTTCGCTTCAGAAACGGTTACAAATGAGCGGTGCTTCATTGCATCTGCTCTTGGATATACCTGCCTCGGTATTTCCTAGACACTTAGTAGGTGAAGGGAAAGATAGTGGGGGCTAAGTCTATAAATAGTCACCCAACAGGGCAAGTGATCAATGATATATACTTCTACAGGGCTCTCTTTGTTTTAAGATGAAAGTAAGCTTGTATTCTTTCGGATCAATTGATATATTGTTGCAAACAATGCGACCAGGTCTTGTAGGTCTGATTCCTTGCAGTTTTTGTTGTTTTCATATAGAGCCTATGCAGGAGCTCCCGGCCGCCCTGTCGACCAAAGGGGAAAATTGAATGTTGACGCAAGAAGAGTAGGGTAACAAGCTAGAAGATGGAATATTTTTACCGATTCTAAAACAGACTAAGTTTTGCTGTTTAATGTTATGAGCGAAATGTATGATCAAATTCTGAGTAATTACATTCGCTCGATATGTCAGATGTTCGAATGTGATGCAAGTATCAATTAGATGAAGTCACATGACTGATAATAAAAGTCCAAGCTGGAAGAACAGCCGGAAAACACAAATTGTCCATATGAGAATGACACCAGACGCCGGGGTATTTTCCTTTTCCCGAAAAGCAACCGCCTATGCAGAAAGAAAGAAAAATCGTTAGGTAGATGGCAGAGATCAGCTCATGCCATGGTCACATCCTCCGCAGTCGCATCTTCCGCCGGGGTGGCGGCAGTGGAAGACACAGCAGACACACCAGTCATGGCATTATCGCCATCTGCATCGTGGGCAGGGGTGTTGGTTTGCGAGTGGGACTGCGAGTGGGACTCGGGGGTAGGGGTGACACTACCGCTGAATGCATCATCGCCGTCGTCGTTTTCGCCTACTTCTTCCCACAAACGAACCGTCTTGTCCACCCCGCAGCTGACAACCATACGCTTGCCGTTTAGGGTACCAGTGTGAACACAAAGCACGGCGCCTGTATGTCCGTCAAGGCGCTGCAATATTTGCTTGCTCACAAGATCCCAGAAGAAGATAGAACCATCCTCACTGCCGCTGACGACGAAACATAGGGGCGGGTCGTAGATCCCATTTTGGGGCCCATAAGTACCGAAGCATCCCGACAAGCTGTATTTCGTGTTGACATGGCCTTGGAATGTCTTGAGGACACGGCTCTCAGCATAATGCCACATCCGAATGCAGTTATCCAGGGTCCAGGCCAAGACAAATTTGCCGTTGGGGGAGAACTTGACGCAAGTTGCAGGTGGGTTGTCCTCCATTACTAGGGTGCGGAGACACTGGCCGCTGTGGGTGTCCCAGACGCGAATAAGTCCATCCAGGGCGCATGAAACGATAAGGGTTCCATCATGCACAACATCGATACCGGCGACAGGATCGGAGTGGGCTGGAAGGGAGCGCATAACTTGGGCTCGGCGAACATCCCACATGAACACGGCCTCGTCGTAGGAACCGCTGACAAGGATGTTACCCTTCGGCGCGAATGCGATTTGATACACGTAGTTTTGATGGCCATCAAAGACCTTGGTGTGGGCCTTGAGCTGTATCTAAGCATTAGCAAGAGGCCCTAGGACATAATATGATAGAGGGGTTTCTTACAGTGTTCACGTTCCACAAGCGAATTGTTTTGTCGTCGGAACCAGTTGCGATCCATTCACCGTCAGGGGCCCAGGCAAGGGTGGAAATACCAGCGAGATGTCCTTCGAAGATGTGAATGAGTCTACCGCTCGCAGTGTCCCAGATCCTGACAGCTGCGTCCGCACCTGTTGTGCAAAGTCAATTCTCAAGTCATGTAGTAAGTAGATCATGAGCATAAGACGTACCAGCACTGGCAATCATAGAGCAATCCGGCGAGAATTGCACAGCTGAGACTCCACGTAGGTGACCATGCATGACAAATTTCTCCCTATAGTCCACATTGTTGGGAATGGAAGCGGCCACTGGAGTAGGAACAGGCGTCTCAGAACGATTGGACCAGTTGTCGGCGTCGTGAGCTTGGTCAATGTTTGAGCCAGGCACGTTGTCGTCAGGGAGATCATCCGATCCGCCCTGGGAATGGTCGTCACGCATGTTGGTGTGGGCGATTGGAGAAGGGCTTCGGTGACGTTTGCGCATGCGTGAGGAACGCCAGTATTCGTCGGCGTCCACAGCTAACTCGTCGGGGCTCTCAGATTCGCTGTAGAGACGTCCAGTCTTCTGTGGGCGCTGGGGGGTGAAAGCCTTTTGCATAGTCCAGCTGGCTCGGCGGCGCTCGGCTTCGTCGTGGTCGGAGCCTGCTGCGAGTTCATCGGCGGACGACTCAGCGGGTGATTGCGCGCGAGGATCTCGGCGTCGAGGTTTGGGGTTTACATGCTCCATTTTACAATAGCAACACGCAAAAGCATCCAAACAAATGATGCAAATACGCCGAAATTAGGAACAACTGCTAATTTCAAGCCTCGAAAACGAAAATCAATGGACGCGCCGCGAAGCACAATATCAAGGCGGTGTCGTGTTTTGCAGGCGGTGAGCGCGAGGGCAAGCTCTTGTTGGCCTGCGTCATACTAACTAAACAAGCACGTGGACCCGTGGACATTCAGCTGGAATATCGACCTCCGATCTTTGTTTGGCACTTCTTGAGCACTTCTTGGCCGATCAGAAACCCTAAACCGAGTCTTCAAAGCTCATTTCGGTCAATATATGATCCAATGGCTTGCTCTATCCCCTCAAAAGCCCCAAGCGACATCCGCATTCTCACGTTTAACTGCTGGGGTCTCAAATACATCGCGAAGTACCGCCATGAACGCATGTCGGAGATTGGGCGGCAGTTGGCAATAGCAAACCCGCCGCCGGAGATAGTCGGACTGCAAGAATGTTGGACACAGCAGGATTTTGAAAGCATTCGCGATCAGACACGACACATCCTGCCATATGGGAAATTCTATTACGGCGGCATATTTGGCGCGGGATTGGCGATTCTGTCAAAATGGCCAATCGAGGAAAGCAGCATGTTCGGCTACCCGTTGAATGGCCGGCCAACGGCATTTTTCAGAGGAGATTGGTTCGTGGGGAAAGGTGTCGCCAGCGCACGCGTTCGATTCGGCCCCGGTACTGCTGATGTCGCCGAGGTGTTCTGCACTCACCTACATGCTCCGTATGAGCGCGAACCGAATGATTCATATCTCTGCCACCGGACTGCACAGGCATGGGAGATCTCTAAGCTCATGCGTGGCGCTGCAGAGCGCGGTCATTTAGTCATCGGCCTAGGTGACTTCAATATGCTTCCTTCCTCGTTCGCCCACCGCCTCATCACCGCTCAGAGTCCCGTTCGCGATGTATGGCGCGAGCTGCACCCAGACTCGTCCCTCGCGGCGGCAATTGATCCTGTTGAAAAAGCACGGAATCTGCCTATTCCAACGGCCGAGTTCAATCTTGCTGAGAATGGAGCTACGTGCGACGGGTCGTTCAATACCTGGCGCTGGACTGAGGACATGCGCAAGCGCCTAGTCAAGGGTGAGGACATTGTTATTGACAAGGATACCCCAGACCCGCGTGGCAAACGCCTAGATTATATCTTCATCGGCGACGGTGGTTACCCGCCTGCGTTCCCGCCGTCTAGCTGGTCAGTCGAGTCGGTTCAAATCTCCATGACGCAGCGTCATCCCACTCTCCTCTGCTCGCTGAGCGACCACTTCGCCGTTGAAGCTGTCATTACCCGTTCGTCGGTACCGACATACCCTCCTTCCCAGTCCATAGACTCTGCTCCAGCCTCTCCCAATTCTCCTACCTTACATAGAACAACTTCAAAACCCGTCTCCCCCAATGCTGCGCTTTCCCCAGACACATACGACCATATCATTGACATGATTCACACATACGTGTACCGTGAACGCTCTCAGCGCCGTTGGCGTCTGGCGCATTTCCTAGTATCTATTGTGGTTTCTATTGGTTGTATGGTTGGGGTGTGGTGGGTTGGCAGCCGCACTTACATCGGATTCATTCTCGTCCTGGTCAGCACGCTCAACTTCGGCGCTGGGATTTTGGATGGTTTGATTGGTGGACTATTCATGTCGGGTGAGTTGCGTGCCTTGAAGGAGTTTGAGTGGGAGGTCAGAAATGCAAGAAGCTTGGTGGTTGCCGCTGAGGCAGGCGCAGACATTGCTTTGGGGGAAACGGAGAGAGATCACAAGGATGATTGATCTTTTTTTCACAAGCTGTTTGGTGGAAAGGGAATTAATTATTCCTAGGAGAGGTGGCTGGATTACATGATTTCTTCGTCTGTTTACATGTGTATATTTAACGCAAGCGTAGTATACTATATGCCCCTGGCTAGTCTTTCCTGGATTGGCAAACCTAATTCATAATTCGAAAACAAGATCAATTTCTCAAGATAAGATATTTGTCTACGGGCTTAAACAGAAGAGAATTGGCACGAAATGAGTGTGTGTATTTGTTAAGAAATCGTCATCATCAAAGTTATATGAGCCTCCACCGAGTCCACTAGCATCAAGCAAGAAGCAAGCAGAAACGACCAAGCGAGCCAGCACGAGAGAGTGCGAATTTACTCAGCACACTCGCGCTTACGGGTCTCAAAGACACGCAGAGTCTCCTCGGCAGCCTTGACACCGCTCATAACCATAGCGCCAAAAGTAGGGCCCATACGGTTAAAGCCATCGATCTCCGACAGCTCCATACCACCAATGATAAGACCCTTAGCGACCTCACGGGTGTTCTTAACAATAGCGTCCTCAGCCGCATTCATGTCGAGGCCACGCATGCCGCCCAGCTTGTCAATAGCGTTCATGGAGACAAGACGCTTAGCGCAGAAAGCGCCGAATGGCCCGTCGTGGCCAGTAGTGCTGACGATGATCGGAGCATTGATGGTGTTGGGGTCCATGCAGGAGTGGTCGTCGTGGTGGAGGGTGACGAGGGTCCAGTTGACGACGACACCGGCGAGGCGGATATCGTCGCCGTCTGGGCGGGTGATCAAGTCTTCGACGCAGGTCGCATTGAAGAGCTTGACGTTAGGGAAGGCGAGGACCTTTGACAGGAGCGTCGACGTGAACAGAGCGGCGTGCTTGACGACCACGAAGTTAGGGTTCGTGGGCTCTTCCTCGAAGGGCACGCCGAGCTCGGTCAGGAAGGCATCTGCAGGGCGTCGGAGGATCATGGCGCTGAAAAGCTGACCACCTAGCCAGGCACCACCACCTATATTGTATGTTAGTGATGCTGTATTGGGTGGAGGGCCGAGGTCTACAAGAGAGTGTCTGCTCGCATGGGACAGGACTAACCGGGCGACACAGAGGCCTCCACGATAGCGATCTTCAGGTCTGGTCGGGCCTTGGCGAGCACATAGGCAGTGCTCAGACCACAGGAACCAGCGCCGACGATGACAACATCGCTCTCGGCGTAGTTGTCCAGATCCTGGAAGTACCGCCGGGTCATGGCGCGCGAGACTTGGCTCTCGCGGATCGGGGCGAACTTGAACTCATCCCATTTGTTGCCGAACTGTTCAAGGAGCTTTGACTGGCCCTGACCGGTTAGGGTGGTGGTCACCGACTCGGGGACGATGACCTTGCCCTTGATGTCGGTAGGGGCAACAGTAGCAGGCTCAAACATGGCAGCAGGAGGAGACATAATGGTTCAGAGATCAAGTCGAAGATATGACTTTGTGCTTTGGTTAGTTTTGACTACTCTAGCTTAGGGGGATAGGAAGGGGGAGGGCATGATCCTTTCGCTGGTATTATCCAGATCAAGTTAAAGGCCGTATAATCTCAGAACGAACCCACGCCGAAGATGAATCCGATGTCTAGATGTATATCCAAACATTGAATTCACCACCGACGCAAGAACGAACACCGGCTCATCACCCAGAAGTTACCTGAGATACCTTGATCCCTGAGGGATAATATGCCCAGCCAAAGAGTATCCATGGCTCCCAAAGGAAGGGCAGTATGTACTTGTTTGGGATCTAAACAAATGTCAGCCCTGATATATGAAGTATATGGTAGTAGATAGTTACTGTTGTAATGTAAATTCGTCAGTGGATGGAAGAAAGAAGAGAAGAGAAGAGAAGAGGGGCAGCTCAACCTTATATGCACCCCCCACCATCCCTGGATATACTTTCTCCGACTCCCTCCGGTTTCCTCGGTGAGCTGTTTTCTTCGGTGAGCTACGTTGCACGAATGAGATCCAAGTGACGTTTGTAACTTTTCGAGCTGTTAGCTTCATGAGTGGCCGGAGCGTTCTGTTCCGGGTTCTTTGCCCCACGGAGGTTTCTAGTGCAACGTAAGGTAGCTACTAAATTCTATAGATGGGCTGTAGATGGGAACAAAGTATACTATTATACTGTGGGATGCTATCAATCTTGTCTAAACGTATAGGGTGTTTGGCAGTTGGTACATCGATGTACTGACGATCGACTACGATGGACCGCCACCTGGGCAGCATCGCAGAATGGGGTAGCATTGCATAATGGGAGCAATTATTACCGGGGATGAGATCCACCCACATTTGTGAATGCAATAGGAAATTCCGTATGCCTATATCTTTTTCGCTTCGAAGACCCTGTAGGCTTTCTGACATCATAGTCATCACAGCCTTCGATATGAAAACACAAGTGCAGAATATACAGGGATATATCTGCGAGACGCAAAAATCACAGCACAAAACGATAACTGGCACCGTAATTATCCTCCGCCACCGGGGTATTCACAGATTTTGTCGGGTCTTCAATGCGAGGCCCATACTTCTTGTCAAGGCGCCGGTTCTCCCATACCAGGAGCACACGCAGACTCAAAGCGAGGAGTGTAGTGAAGAACATAAAAGCAGCACATATTGCCATACCATTTATATACCTGGGGGCTTGATCATCTGGGAAAACATTGGTGCCCAGGAAAGGACCACACTGGCCGATCAGGTTGAGTAGAACAATACCTCCACCACGACGTGTATCTGAGCCCTGATTGTCTGTACAATACAGTCAGTAAAATGCCGACAGCAAATTGTACAACGTGATTAAGGAAATGACCCACTCAGAACCCAAGGCAGAATATTGGCGATCGAGGGGAAGATCCCACAGGCCGCCAAGAATACTCCAAAGTATCGAAAACCCACTGATGTGCAAGTCGCGCAAAGAATGTACCCCACACCACCGACCATTGATAAAGCCGCGATCATCAATCCACGTTGTTGTATGCGATCCGCCACCCAGGTGGTCGCGATCGTCGCTAGGAATGAGGCAAAGAATGGAGGTGCAGTGAGCCCCTGGGCGTTGATGGCTGTAAAGCCCATTTCCTTGAGAATGGTGGGTAGGAACACGGGGAGAGATGAGAAACTAACGTTACAGCTGAAGTACATCAACTAGGTAAACGGTTTAACATCAGCAAGTTCTTCGTACACTATACACAATGCTGATGTTTGACTTACTGCTGTAAGCCACGCTTTCACATCGAGAAGCGTCATGGCTAATTCCTTCCATTGGACCTTGCCCGTGCGATCCGTCTCACCGGATTGTTGCAGTGCACGCGCACGCGCAACATCCTTTTCTTCCGCAGTCAGGAACTTAGCGTCCAGCGGGCTATCTGGCAAATAGAACCAAGCCAGCACCGCAGCCGCGCAGACCGGAACACCCTCAACCAGGAACAGCAATCGCCAATTTGCCAACGAAGCATGTCCCGAAGTAATACCATAGGCCAAGGCACCGGCGAATGTATTTGCCAGCGGCGCGGCAGACAGGAACATACCGCATCGGAGACCCAGTTCGTGGCGGCGGTAGAAGAATGACAGCAGATAGGGCACACCGGGACCAAAGCCAGCCTCGAATGCGCCCATCAGGAACCGGAGTGCCATCATACCTTGCCAATTAGTGACCGCTGCCTGGCACGTTGCCATCAAGCCCCTTTCCATCGTTTGTCAGCTTATTGTTCATAGATTCATATACTTTGCAATTCCGGCTGGTTGACAGCATTGCATGTGGGATTCGTACCAGGAGAACACCACACAGGCGGCCCATTGGTGTGGTTTGACAATCTTCCACATCAGTGCTTGAAATTCAAACAATGTATATGAAATATAGAAGATTGTCAAGAGCCAGGCGTAGCTTTTTCCATCGAGGCCGAGGTCCACTTCCATGCCAGCGATTTTGGCATTACTATGGTTTATATTGTCAGCGGTTGTGCCATTGCACTTGCAAGTCCAAAGATCGTATCGCGGACTAACCCGATGTTACTTCGGTCGAGGAAAGCGAGGAGATCTAGCCACAGAAAGACATGGTTAGATTATACGTTCGTTTAATGTCTTGAGTTCGAAGCACACATAAAAATCCCAGTAAGGTTGGAACACGCCAGTCCAATTTCCTTACCACTCGACGCTCTAGTTCAGGGTCAATAGCCGGCAAGGTTACATTGGGCAGTTTCTCCTCGTGAGCGGGCACAGCAATTTTCTCAACATCTTCCTCCGGGGCTGCTTGGATTACATCTTCCGGTTGCTCCTGCTTTTGCAAGAAGCCCATGGTGAATTTGAGACGTCACAATGGACAATGGACAATATAATACTAGTCTGGAGGTAAAAAAAAAAGGGGGGGGGAGAGAGAGAAAGGACTCGGGCAGATCTCCGAGGGTTGGAGTCATACTCGTGGGGTGAAAGGAGAAAAAGAGCCAGATCGGCAGAGGTAGCACAGGAAGGTAATATGACCTCAGGTTATATTAATGATTGGTGGATCTGCAGAAACTATAATATCTATTGCTAAGACACGAAATTTTGAGTGGAGAATTGGAGAATAGAATGCGGAGGAATTGGCAAAAGCTTAGGTGGAGCTGCTTTTGAATGAGGTTGGGAAGTACATATGCACCCTTGCCGCTCTCTCAGTAAAGCTGAGCACGCCCACAACCACTTCGAGAGCCACAGTACTGGAAACATTTGTAATTCAGTACCTAAAACAGGTTCATTGACTATGACTAGAGACGCTGTACATATCTGGGCTTAAGATATTACCAAAACCTAGGATTCGACATTATAACCTAATAAACACTACCAATACTTCGGTATCGATCTATCCGGCACCCCACCTAGTAGGAGAATTACTAAGTGTCAACATGTAAAGTTGGTCGCGGTTATGACTGATCACCGCATCCCCCGAGGAGTAAGGTGGGTCTGTTAGCGAGGCAGTGAATATTATTGGTTCCTCATTGTCAAGATCAACCATTAGTGCGACTGGAAACTCCACCTAGCCCTCTATCAACTATCACGCTACTCAATCAGATTCATAAGAAAAGCTTAGTGCTAGGGTTAAGAATAGCATTGGTTGGCCTCAGCGGTGTTATGTAAGTGTAGAGGGACGGCTAACTAGTTAGTTAACTATGTAATTTAGTAGTTACTTATTGCTAATAACTCGAAGGAAATCGCAACCTGCGATCGAATACTCCTAGGTTCGGTCAGAATCACCGGCAATATAGGTCTTGTGTTTACTGATAGACCTGGCCGGAGGGTCCCTTTTTTTTCATAACGGGGGTGTAAAACACCATTGCTAAGCAGAAAATTATCTATTTAGGCCTAACTAGTTAGTTATTTATACCTCAAAATATTACATAAGAAGGTCCAAGGTCAAAATTTGGACCTTCCTGATGTCTTGGCGGGTCTAAATTGAGGGTGAGTGCCAGGTCTACTTACTGAGATGCCCTGAGCGTTCACTGTACCCTGAGCATTATTTGTATATTATTACTAATCATACACTGAGTGCTCACTGAGTGTCATCTGATTGTTTATTAAACAAAGTAAGGGCTCACCGAGTAGTAAACTATTCACTCTATGCTGTTAAATGCTCAGTGAACAGGACCCTGGGCGCCCTCATGAAGCGGCAGCATCCCGGTCAGGAAAATCCCGACCGCGGCCTAAAATCCGGTATATACTATTGCATATGTAGTTAGGTACTTTTACTTTATATGTATTCAAGGGGATGATAGTATGTTGCTTTTGTTGATCTTGAATCTTAACTGGGGTACGTTTTACCAATGTATTTAATAGAAAAAAAGTAGTAAGTTAGTTTGTCAAATGTGTAGAATAGTTACACGTTTTCTCATTTATCAATGTCCATTCAAATTTTCTTTAATTCCTTCTATGAACAGAGTATGCAAAAACATTCACTTATTGTCTACTATATAACTACACAAAATTACATAAATAAGGGATATAGACCTTTCAAACCCGAAAGACACATGAAAGATAATTGACGCCTGTAAATTCAGGTGTTGTGCATATCAGGTCTGTATCGGATACCGTATCAAAAATCTCCCGCGTAGTGTCGCGTTCATTGAACACCTCCATCCTTCATTGCTCTTGCCCTGTCTACCTCCATCGCATCCCAATTACCTCACTTGATCTGAAATTAATTTAATCATATCTTCCTAAAGTTGATTGCACTTAGCAATCAAGCCTCCAATATGGATGACCCGGCCACACGCATCCCGGGGCAGCTGGTAAGACCCCAACAACTTCCTATGTTGATTGACTCATGATCTGTACCCCCCACTAATCTTGTCGCAATCATGATAGCTCCCGCACATGCACCTGGTTTCGCGCAACCGGTACCCTAGCATGCATATGATGCCCTCCGAGACCGCTGTCGAGTATTTGACGAGCGCACCCCGGATCTGCCAAACCCAGCCAATGCATTGGACATTCTTAGATGGTCCCCCGGATGGTACTGTCATGCTTACATGGCAGCCACAAAACCACCTAGGCAATAATTTTGCTAGTGATGGCTATATCTGGGCCGATCAGGAACAGGCCTTTACCTTTGAATCTCGTGGCTATGTATGTTTCCTGCGACAAAGCTTCCCTTACTCTATGTGGGCTCCATTCTAATACCTGAGGATACAGACCGTCGAGATGTACCTTCACCGAAGCGGTTTCCACCCTCCCAATGAGCCCGTGGCGACCCACTGCCGCAAGCGCTACCGCATTACCTCTTCCAAAGTACCGAATGCTCCCCAACCCGACCCATCACTATGGATTGTGCACTACACCCGTGCGGCGCCGCAGGATCACGCGCCTGCAAACCGGATCCAAGTTACACCCCAAATCCAGGGCATGATGGGCCAGCGCCGCTTCCTTCAGAGCCAAGGGCAATTGGCCCGCAAGGACTTTTTGCTTCATGATCGCAACAGCTGGCCGGTTATCAATTTCCCGCAAATGACTCCACAGAACTTTGCTCAGCCCGGTGCTTTTCCGGCTGCTGCGCCTCGCGGACCTGGTTTCTATGCCCCCCAGGGTCATCCAGGTGCAGTTGCGCCCAATGCACCCGTGGCCAAAGGGCCACGCGGACACCGTGCGCCGTCGGCGGCCCTCGCTTCTGCAACAGCTGATTTTGCTATTGAAGATGAGGACGTCTCCAGTGGTGACGCTATGGATCTATTGACGCCCCGCGATGTCAGCAAAATGCGATACCAGCAGCATCACGAGTGGATGGAGGAAATCTTCGCGTCGCCATACAGTATTTCACAAATCACACCAGTTTCTTTGGGCCTAGGCCGAAAGGGAGAGCTCGAGTCCCTGACCGCAGGTTTCTTCGATGCTCCTGTTGGAACACCTGGTGGGGAAGGCCAGGAGGCGGGCGACGCCCCGCAAGCTAACAAGATGGAGCCGGCCAAGGCAAAGGAGTTTGCTGAGCGGGTCTCTAAAAAGGTGGCGGACATGACCGCCGAGATCGAAAACTTGAAGAAGCAACATGCCCGCCGGATGCAACGTTTCAACCGAACCTCATTGCTCAAGGATGCCGAGTTGCGCCTCCGAGAGTCTGCTGCTGACCCGACCGAAAAGGGCCCGGAGATTTGGAGACTGGAGGGCCGAGTGGTTATTCCAACGGAGGATGAAACCCCACAATTGGATTACATTGAAGATAAGGCCAAATACAGGGTTGACGAGGTAGTCCGGGAAGTTGAGACTGCCTGGAATAAACAAATCGTTGCCGAGCCCAAGGTATCCTGTGTCGAGAAGGGTGGTTTACTGGAGAAGATTGAACCCGAACACAAAGACGAGCCTGACTCGTTTACCAATGATATGGTCATGGACGACGATTCCCACCTACTCAACCAGTTTGGAAGCCCAGGAGTTGGTGCAGGCGTAGTCTCAGGCGTTTCTGTCAATGGACAACCAATCCACGGCGCTGATATGTCCGGTGATGTTGACATGGATTTGGGCGACCAGCTCCACGGTGGCACCAATGGCCAGACCAACGACTGGGTGATGGTGAACAATGAGGCCAAAGATCATGGGCCGGTCGGTGAAGACTTCGACTTTACCAACATCGACAGTGCCGGGGATGCTTTGGCGGCTTATAGCGAGCAGAACGATGGGCTTGACTTGCCAGACCTAGAGAACTCGGCGTTTGGTGACGCATTCCATGCATCTGACAACGAACACTCACACAACCCCGATACGGATGACATTTCCTAGTCTGCCCTAAGATCTTTCCATACGAAAGGGGGGGGGGCGGTGTTTATTTTTTTTAACGAATGAATCTGCGGATCAGTCATTCTGATCTGTTCCAGGCGTTGCGGGGTCTGAATTTATGCAGGGTGCTTTAGCTGGTTGTGTACCATCAGATGGCCAGGGGAGATTCTTTATTTCCTCTGGCTTAGCGAATTTCTTTTTTTTTTTCTCGCCTCGAATTGAGAGGATAGAGGGTGGGATCTCATGAATTTAATCCCTATTTTTCATCGTATCTTCCGCCGTAGGATTGATCGAATCAAATATCTCCCAATTAGGAAGGTAGCAATTGCGTCCACGCATAGTCAGAATCTGAAAATAAAGAGACAATTCTCTTTTCCATGATTATGACATGTACCTATATCTATGAACCTTGGAAGTGCATATAGCATTGTAATCAACTAACAAGTCTCTGGGGCTCTGTGGATCGGGAAGTGGAGAATGACGATCAGCCCAGGGCTAGATACTTTCCAAGGTCACTCAAAACTTATATAGACCATCACCACTCAGGATTATTCTACAGCATTAAGCTTAGTATTTCCGCAATCGGACAAGGTGATGTGCATGAATTCGACATCCGCCCCTCCCCGTTCATGACGTCAGCCGGGACTATACTTCCTCTCTGACAAAAAGAAAAGAGAGAAGAGAATAGGGTTCGAGCATATCGTCATCTATAGGAAGGTGCCACATGACTTTCCATTGCCTCCCTATAGATTCAGCTTTCTCAATTTCTCGTCTTAACATCCTCCCAATCCTAGCTTGTATTGAACCATATCTACACAAGAGACAAGATGTACGTATTCTACATTCTATAACCTCTCACTTTGACTAAACCAACTAGGAACCGCAACCTTTCATTCCGATCGCGCAAAGAGCCGCCTGCCAACCGGCAGCGGTTCAACATCTCGACCCTCCGTGGGATGCAAGCGCCGGAGCTTAGTCGCAAGATGACCAAGCTGATCAAAAGCGAGAACACCGCTATCGGTGCCCACGAAGCTGCCGGCCGTGAGCGCGTCTCGATCGCCGCCCAGCTCTCTGAATGGGGAGAGTCGACTGAAGACGACAATGTCTCCGACATCTCCGACAAGCTCGGTGTCCTGCTTGCCGAGATAGGCGAGCAGGAAGACAGCTTTGCGCAGAACCTCGAGGACTACCGTAGTATCCTGAAGCAGATTCGCAACATGGAGGCCTCGGTTCAGCCATCGCGCGAGCAGCGTCAGAAGGTCACCGACGAGATTGCCAAGCTCAAGTACAAGGATCCCAGCAGCCCACGTCTGGTTACGCTGGAGCATGAGCTTGTCCGGGCTGAGGCTCAGAACTTGGTTGCTGAGGCGCAGCTGTCTAATATCGTACGTTTGATCCTGATTTCGCTCTGTTCTTATGTAATGTGTAAAGTTGGTTCCGACTGGCTAATGTTTATCTCATCTGCAGACCCGGCAAAAGATCAAGGAGGCCTATGATATCCATCTGGCGGCCGTTATTGAGCGCGCCGAGAAGCAGACTATTCTGGCTCGTCACGCTCGTCGTCTGCTCCACTACATTGATGACACTCCTGTTGTCCCTGGTGATGCACGCCAGGCGTATGACCATGAGCTCTCGGCACGCCAGGTTCTCGAGGATGCTGAGAATGATCTCCGTGATTGGGAACCCAGCGTCGAGCCTATCGGCTCCTCCACCGAGCGGGAGTCTCGGGCTCAGGCTAATGGCGTCAATGGACTCGAGGATGTGTCAGAACAGCAGTCGGATGTTCTCGAGAATGTCTCTGTGACTGAGGGTTTCACCGAACCAGTGGGAAGCGGTGCGCTGCCCGCGAAGATGGTGGTCGAGCCTACCTCTGCTTGATCGATTCCTTCTCAAAGGTCCAGTGATGTCCTTTTTAGTTCGATACGGACATACTTCAGCTGTTATGTGTAAACTCGATTCCTCGCCTCAGATTAGGCACCAAACGGTGCAGGTGTTTTCGGGAAGGCGTTGGCACTGAACATGGGGGGTCTATACTCAGGAAATATGCAAATTGTGTATTGCAAAGTTTAATTCGCTAATTCGTTAATTCATTAATTCAGTCTTTTATCTTCTTCTCTTTCCAAAATGATAATAATATAATATCAAACAGAGTATCAAATCGCGATTTTGTAGTAGATAATTCACGTGACCATAGGCGCCAGAGTGACGCGGAAACCCCGAGCTCCAGCGGAGCTTCAACCATCGCTCGACTGTCTCACCAGAATCCCTTTCACGTCTTCCCAGCATCTTTTTTCTAATTTTCCCCTTATTTTCTTCCACTTCATCACACAATGGATAAGCTTGTTTCCCAATACTCGCGCGCTCCCCATCAGAATGAGATGTACTCAGAGCAAGAGCAGCAGGACCTCACTGCGAGCGTTCCTCCACTTTCGCTGAAGTTCAGCCTTCCTCCTGTCGACAACGTGAGTTCCCGATGAATATCGTTGCAGATTCTTTTTGCTCTGGATGGCGGTTTGGCCGGGGGATGGATGTCTATCCTGACGTCAACCTAAGATGTGCTGTCATCACAGCTATGCCCAAGATAACCGCCAACCAGAACCTATCTATGATTGAAACAAATGAAATAATGGACTGACACTGGTTTCCTTTATCTAGCACTCTGCTTTCTTACGTGCCATGACCGATGACCACTCCAATCCCAGCTGTCCTATCAAGCTCGCTCACGGCACAACAACTCTGGCCTTCCGATTCCAGGGTGGTATCGTACGTTGTCCTCCTATCTTTCGATTCTATCTTGGTTTTCTTGATTTTGGAGCATGTTGTGCTGATTGATATATTGAGATAGATCGTGTGCACCGATTCACGAGCAACAGCCGGCAACTGGATTGCCAGTCAGACAGTCAAGAAGGTCATTCCTGTATCGCGGTTGAGCCGAGGTGAGGACAAGAAGACAAATGAGCCGACGCCAGGTCTTCTGGGAACGATGGCCGGTGGTGCAGCTGTAAGTTTTGACCACAAGTGATGGTGTGGTGGACGTTGGTTGCTGATGATTGTTGCGAATTGCCAGGATTGCCAATATTGGTTGCGGTATCTGAGTCAGCAGTGCACTCTGCATGGTAAGCCAGCTCGATTCTTGATATTTTCAGGAAGTGGAAGGACAATGCTGATGAATTTCCATCTAGAAATCCGACACAAGCGCCGTATCACTGTTGCGGCCGCATCGAAGATTCTTGCCAACCTCACTTACGCCTACAAGGGATACGGACTTAGCATGGGAACTATGTTAGCAGGAGTACGTCCCATACATCATTCATAGCCATGGTGTTCGGAGACTGACAATGATCTCTAGATGACGCCCCAAGAAGGACCCGCCCTGTACTACATTGATTCCGACGGCACCCGCCTCCCCGGTAACCTGTTCTGTGTTGGATCCGGTCAGACTTTCGCCTACGGTGTGCTGGACGCCGAGTACAAATACGAGCTGACTGAGGAGGAGGCATTGAACCTCGGCCGTCGGGCCATTCTGGCTGCCATGCACCGTGATGCCTACTCCGGTGGTTTCATTAACCTGTACCACGTCAAGGAAGAGGGATGGGTGCACCACGGATTCGATGACATGAACCCTATCTTCTGGAACACAAAGCTCGAGAAGGGCGAGTTCTCTAACGTGACATCTGCGTTGTAAGCGGGTCTAGAGGAATGATTTTTGTGTGTAATATTGATATCAATATGTCATTGGATTATGCTTAGGTTTCAAGTGTCAACACTGGTTTCAACTTATATGCTGCTGTTCAGTTGGATGGCAATCTGCTAAACACACGCTCCATCTCAAATTAGTAGTCCTGTCTTTCGCCTGGCCCCCTTGCCAGAATATCTCTGACCTCCAACTAAACAGCCAACTGCATAGCCACCTCAATATGTGGAAACCTCCCCCTAATCAATCGAAACTTATCCAACAGAATATCCTTCGGCATAACCTGCAAATTGTGAAATGAAAGCACAACACCCTGCATAAACACAATATCATCAATGCGACTCGTCGTCTCCTCCCTAGTCGCCTGCGGTACATGAATCACCACATCAGCAATAGTATTAATAATCTCCAACAACTTGCTAATCATCGACGATCCATGCATACGAATCGTATTCTGCGAGATCTTCGTCAAAAACTGCCTGAGCTGACTCGACAATCTCAGCGGCATCTCCAGCTCCAACGACGGACACGACGCATGCGAACTAAGCAAACAATTCGACATGGCCATCTGCCATAACAGAGTCCTCATCCACTGCCTCGTAATAACCAAATCTGCCTGCTGCAACTCCGACAGCGCCGAAACCTCCACCTCCCACAATGCATCATCTAGCTCGCGGTGTTTCCGCTCAACCCAAGACGCAGTCACCTGTGTACGGTCCCCAATCCACAAACTGATAAAAGACGTATCTAGCATGCAGAACGTCTTGATCACCTGCGTCCAGCCTTGCTGGATGCCAATGCCCACGGACGAGTCGTCTTCGGGGTACTGCGTGTGCGGGGGCAGCATCGCCGGAGTGAAATTCACGATTGACATGAATCGCTCGTGGATGAAACATTGCCAATACAGTCTTTGGCGTCGGGCTCGTTCTGCCGTGCTGAGGCCAACGTTGACAGTTTTGTCGTCGATGCGAAGCATCTGGATCATGCTGATTGCTTCGCGCAGGTAGAAGAAGCCCAGGTCGTAGTGGCCCAGGCTCATGGCGCACATCTGGATGAAGACGCTTGTTGTGGCGCGGAGAATTGAGGGTCGGAAGCCTATTACTAGTGGTTGTTGGGTTTCCACGGACTGGCGCATTAGGTCAGTTATTTGAGTTGATATTGGTGGAGTGCTGGATGCGGTGACTTGGGAGGACCGGGTTAGGTCCAGGGTGACTGCGGTGAAGGCGTAGATGAAGGCTGCGTGCTCTCTTTCGTTCATTTTCGATATTGACAGACGCACTTCTGTGTCGGTGATGAGTGGGCTGAAGGGATATACATAGGTCATGTAGGCTGGTATTAGGCTTTCAAAGTACGAGGTCGGTAGTTGGAGTGAGGCTACAGGTGCCAGTGGAGGAGAGAGGAGTGGCGTCAGAGTGGTTGTTTTGGTGTTAGCGCTCTTGTATTTCGAGATAACGGCTCCTCGGCGTAGTGAATGTTTTCTTGATCGCAATGAACGGTTCTCTGTGTAGGTGCAGAGGAGATCGAGGTGCTCGCATTGCTGACATCTTTGCTGGCCGTTGCAGCGAACCTTGCGACGGTTACATGGGTCACACGCTTTAGGGACTCGCGACTGGGAAGTTGGACTAGCCATTTTCTCTGGGGTCTCAAGGGGTCAGGGGTAGATCTGTTGATGTTTAGTCGAAACATGTACTTCTTTTCCCCGCGTCGTTGGGGCCTTGGCAATTCGTCCTCTTAGCGCCACGGGCTTATTCTCCGCGGACTATATTCGGGAATTATAGAAAATGAACATGTGAGACTTACTTAGGTAGGTCTACCCCGTCGATTTATGCACTAATTAAAAGCTTGGTAAGATTAGAATCCGGGGTGAACTGGGGTGAACTGGGGTGAACCTAGAGTGCGTAGTGGCTTACTAGGTATATATATACTAGGACGTTTACGTCGAAGATTGAATATACAAATTTGACCTGAATCATTCAAAGAGTGTAATTGATTGTAATCTGCCGTAATGTCCTCTATTGGACGTTGACTATGAGGTATCTAACCAGTAGTATATCCCAGCCCTAAACCAAAAAGACTCTTCCTTCAAACGCCTCCAAGTCCTCCTTGGGTTCATCTACATTGCCAACCAACAATTTCCAATTCTCGCTCTTTACAGAATCCGGTTTCTCGAACTTCTGTGTAGTGTCCGAGAAGTTAAGAACCACCAAAATAGTCCGGCTGTGAGCTGTCTTGGTATAGGTGAAGACACTCTGATTTGGCTCGTCGAGAATATCAAACTCTCCAAAGACGAGTAGGTCGGCATACTCCTTGCGCAGCTCATTCATCTGTTTCCAGAACGAAAGAACAGAAGATGAATCTTTCTCCTGGAGCTTCACATTGATCTCGGGGTAATTGTCATGCGGGCGCATCCACGGCTTTGCCGAGGAGGCCGGTGAAAAGCCCGCATTAGCTTCAGCACTCCACTGCATGGGGAGTCTGGAGTGATCTCTCGCCAAATGCTGCAGAGAATCCATGGCCGTGCTCAATGCAACTGGATCATCGCCAGACAATTTGGCTGTCATTCGGTAGTAGTTGGTGCTATCGATATCTTTGTATTCATCAATCGTCCACTCCCGGGGCGCATTCACCATTCCAATCTCTTGACCCTGGTAGATAAACTGGGTGCCGGAAAGTGTACCTTGCATCATGGCAAGCATCTTTGCAGACCGAACCCTGAACTCGGGTGTCTTATCAGAGCCGAACCGACTCACAGAGCGGCCCTGATCGTGGTTCTCCATGAACACTGTCGTCCATGCATCGGTGCCCTTGAGAAGATCTTGTGTGGACTTGATGGCGGCTTTCAATTCTCGTAGATTCCATCCCGGGAAATTGGTCAGGAACTTATAGTCCTTGCCCTGACCGAGGTCCACGAGATCGAATTGGAAGACCATACTCAGCTGCTTCTCAGCTGCTGAGACAAAGCGCAGAACACCGTCCACGGTATGTGTGTTTGGCAGTTCGCCAACGGTCATTGCATCGTATTTGGAAAGCACCTCGTTCATCTCGCCTATGTACTCGTGAATGCGAGGACCATTGCAGAACAGATCGAAAGCAGGCTGTGTATCGGACTTTGGGTCAAGGATTGGAGCATTGGCATACTCGGGGTGCTTGCTGTACATGTTGACTGTGTCGACGCGGAATCCATCCACGCCCTTCTGCAGCCAGAATTCCATTGCAGACTCGTAGATTTCCTTGCGAGTCTCGGCATTCTCCCAGTTGACATCGGGTTGTTCAACACAGAACAGATGGAGATAATACTCCTCTGTTTTCTCGTCCCATTCCCACGCACTACCTCCGAAAATGCTGCGCCAGTTGTTGGGCGGCTGACGGTTTCCATTGGCGTCGTATTTCGCTGGCTTCCAGATGTACCAGTCGCGCTTGGGGTTTGTCTTTGAAGAGCGGGAATCTTTGAACCATTGGTGCTGGTCTGAGGTGTGATTCACCACCAAGTCCAGGATAATTCGAAGTCCTCGCTTGTGGCATGCATCGATGAGGGTCTCCATATCCTCCACAGTACCGTATGGGCCATACACACTTTGGTAGTCGGAAATGTCATAGCCCATATCAATCTGTGGGCTGTCATACATGGGACACAGCCAGACTACATCGACACCAAGGCTTGTGATGTAATCAAGGGAGGAGATAATGCCTGGGATGTCGCCAATGCCATCGCCATTGGAATCTTTGAAGCTGGCGGGATATATTTGGTAGATGATGGAATTTTTCCACCACTTTTCGCCCACTATAGCAGGAGACATGGTGAATGTGTAAGGGATTGCACAAGGGATGGTAACAGAAGATCAAAGACAGCTCCAACATAGGAGAACTCGAGGAGGCTATATATATGTGCCTAAAGCATTCAATTTTAGATAATCATTGCACTGCCTACTTTGGTATCGACGATGGAGTCCAGGCTTCTCATAGAGGGAGGGCCATGGTGTTCATTGACTCGATGTCGGGCCGACTGTCGTTATTTGCAGTATCTTGTGCCATACATTTTGTCGGGGTTTGCTTTTAGTGCATGGTTGGTGTTGTTTCAGTCTGTTGGCGATTTCCACTTATTTCCACTCAATCGCACGATCCGGGGGGCATGCCGAGCATTCCAACCGTCTGGGCCATGTGAAATGCCGACGATCTCCAGCCGATTCGTCTCTTTTCCGGGCCTAACTGACCTTCGTTAGATCGACAAAATTGAGGGGGAAAGGGGTATGTCGGGCCGATCTTTCACCAATCACCTGACGATATTCCCCCGGCTTCCTCTAACTCGTTTGAGAGAAGCGACAGCCCTAAGACAGTTTAGGATAGCCTGAGAACAACCCAAGACAACCAATACGAAAATGGCTGGAGGAAAACGCCCATGCGGGACGTTGGCAAAGCGAATGAAGATGCACAAATGCCTCTTCATCCCTCTCCGGCCCGACAGCAGTCCAATCATGACTCTCTCAGAAAATCCGGGGATAGTGGGCTGACCCGACATACCCCGTGCAGATAAACCGGGGAAAGATCCTCCACGCCACTATTCCCGCTCGCTGAAAGGATTAAACAAGGATTAAACTCGACGGACAAGTGGGCCAATCGAACCCCAGTCCCGTCCTCGCTCGTTAAGGACAAACCATCGACGAACATTGACACGATTTGGTATATAAGTATGGAACACCCCAAAATACTTCTCTATCCAGTTTCACATCCAACAACCTCGAATCATCTTGAGGGCCTTCGTTTCCCTCCAATCCAGCAATGGCGTCTGAAAAGCTAGCCACCAGTCATGTCGAGAGACATGACTCAATCGAACCAGCAGGCAATGACGTGGAGGAATTCACAGACCTCAAAACCACCGCAGAAGCTCATGCCGCCATCGAAAAGGAGCACAACATGACCGCCATGGAAGCTCTCAGGCTCTACCCCAAGGCCGTGGGCTGGTCCCTCCTCCTCTCGTGCGCCATCATCATGGAAGGCTACGACACGGCCCTGATCGGCTCATTCTTCGCTTACCCGGCCTTCAACAAGAAATACGGCCATCTCCAGTCCGACGGCAAATACGGCCTCTCCGCCCCCTGGCAATTAGGCATGACCAACGGAATGAGCGTCGGTCAGATCATCGGTCTCTTCATTAACGGTATCGTCTCCGAACGCTACGGCTACCGCAGAACCCTAATGACCTGTCTCGCCGCCACCGTCGGTTTGATCTTCATCCTCTTCTTCGCTCCAAATGTCCAGACCCTTGTCGCCGGCGAGCTGCTCATGGGTATCCCCCTCGGCGTCTACCAGACCCTCACAGTCACATACGCTTCAGAGGTCTGCCCCGTCGCACTGCGCGCCTACTTGACCACCTATGTCAACCTATGCTGGGTATTCGGACAGCTCGCCGCCTCAGGCGTGCTGAGGGGTCTCGTCGACCGTGTTGATCAGTGGGCGTACCGCATTCCCTTTGCCGTGCAGTGGATATGGCCGGTGCCGATCTTCATTGGAGTATACTTAGCACCCGAGAGCCCGTGGTGGCTTGTGCGGAAGGACAGACGCGAAGACGCGATTAAGTCTGTGAAGCGACTCACACGACAAAGTGCCGACCCTACTTTCAGCGCCGAGCAAACCGTCTCCATGATTGTGTATACGAATGCGATAGAGCAGCGTACCGAGACTGGTGCCACGTATTTGGACTGCTTCAAGGGGACTGATCTACGACGCACGGAGATCGCGTGCTGTGTCTGGGCGGTGCAGAGTCTGTGCGGCAGTGGTCTGATGGGCTACTCGACTGTCTTCTACCAGCGTGCTGGGCTTGCCACGTCAATGTCGTTTACCATGTCGCTATCGCAGTATGCGATTGGAGTTGTCGGTACGTTATTCTCGTGGGTTTGCATGACATACTTTGGTCGCCGCACCCTATATGTGGGTGGTCTGGCGGTTTTGGCCTGCATCCTGTTTGTGATTGGCTTTGTGTCTGTTCCGGCAGCGTCTACCTCGCTCTCGTGGGCTACAGGATCCATGTTGCTTGTGTATACGTTCATCTATGACTCGACTGTCGGGCCGGTGTGTTTCTCGCTGGTTTCGGAGATTCCGTCGTCGAGACTCCGCATCAAGACTGTTGTGCTGGCAAGAAATGTGTATAACATCCTCAATCTGGTGACTGGTATTATTATTCCTTATATGCTGAATGTGGAAGCGTGGAATTGGAAGGGCAAGGCTGGATTCTTCTGGGGTGGACTGTGCATCTGCTGTTTTGTTTGGTCGTTCTTCAGACTTCCTGAGCCCAAGGGTCGCTCTTATGCTGAGTTGGATATTCTGTTTGAGAACAAGGTGCGCACAAGGGAATTCCCAGGTGCGAAGACCGGTTTGGTGCAGAGTGAGCTCGAGGGGGAGAAAGGCTTGGTTTGAGAGCTCAACTTGAGAGCTCAACTTGAGAGCTCAATTTGAGAGCTCAATTTGAGATGTAATATGTGGAATGCAGTAGTGGAAGTATGGTGAAGTGGCGAGTTTAATAGTATGTAATATGGATCAATAAAATGAACATCTCATCGTGTTGTAACTGAATCCTGAGGTCGTTAAACGCTGAGTAGAGAAGATTATAGGAAGTAGCCCATATACAAAGACCGTTTTCTTTAACACTTCTGATTCTGATTGGAAATGCTGTTCATACACGAAAGAATATTTGCAAAAAAGGAAAATAAGACAAGAAGCAGATGAGTATAATCATTAAAACCAGGTATACGCCACCTATGACATTGAAACAAGGAAACAATTTTTGAGATCCCCAGTCAGAGACTGATATATCAGTTATCCACCAGGAACTTCATTCTGATACCCATAGCGGCCAACTCGACATCCAAGTACCGCAGCACACCGGGCACAGCAACGATAGTAACATTGTCACCACCCACGTAGCGGTGTCCATTGCCATCTTCCCAGACCTCGGCACGGGAATCATCAAAGGTAGCCTCACGGGCACAGCGACGGCAGCGCACAACACCATTGACACCGCCAACAGCACCAATAGCAGCACCAGCGTGAGCATTGGTGCTCTGCTGGTTAGGAGCAGCCTTGGCAGCAGCGGCGGCAGCACCAGGGTTGATAGCCGCGCGGTTGCGAGACGAGCCGGAAACAGCAACCTGTGTGGACAGGAAGGAACCACAGCAGCGACAGATCCAGGTGTGCTGGGCGTCGGAGCAGTTCATGAGACGATCCTGCAGCAAAAAGGCCGCACCGTGAGCAATGAGCGAATCACGCTCCATCTCTCCGACACGGATACCACCACCCTTCGCACGACCCTTCACGGGCTGTCCCGTGAGCGCGTTGACGGGACCAGTGGTACGCACTTGGAACTTGTCGTTAACCATGTGACGCAGACGCTGGTAGTAGACCAGACCCATGTAAATGTCGGCGGAGAACTCGCGGCCTGTGATACCACTGTACAATGGCTCGTTGCCGTAGTAGTTGTAGCCGGCTTTGCGAAGCTGCTCACCGAAGTAGTCGGTTGCGGTGTTTTCTTCGGAAAATTGGAAGGGAGTGGAATCTTGCGGGAGACCGTGCATGGCACCAGCTTTGCCGGCCATGGACTCGATCATTTGAGCGATTGTCATACCTACAGATATGTTAGACTGGTGAATGGATTTGATGCGAAGACAAAGGGGAACTTACGGGATGGGAAAGCGTGGGGGTTGATGATCAGATCAGGTTGCATGCCGCTCTCGGAGAAGGGCATGTCGACCGCAGGCCAGAGTTGAGACAAAACACCCTTCTGACCGTGACGAGAGGAGAACTTGTCACCAATGACGGGCTTTCGGGGAATTCGGTACTTGACGCTGAGCGATTGAGCGGGCTCGTTACCAGTCTCGGAACCCATAAGGCGGATGCTGTCGACGTAACCTTCCTCGGCATCCTTGTATTTCATGTAGTGGGTGACTCCATCGACGTTGACGTACGAGTCGGACGCGGGATCGAAGCGGACATTGTGCCAAGCAGCGATCTTGTCACCTTCCCTGACGCGAGCACCCAGGTGCGGCATTCCATCCTCGTCGATGATGTTGCGCACCTGCTCTTTGACCTCGTCGCCGGGGGCGAATCCAAACAGCTTGGTGACCTCACGCTTGGACTTGTTCCGGCGAGAGTCGTTCTCAGCTAGAGTGACAACCTTGGTCTTGTAGACTGTACCGTGACCGAAGCCACGTTCGTGGGCGGACTTGTTGATAATCATAGCGTCGTCCATGTCGTAACCGGTGTAGGAGATAATAGCCACGACTGCGTTCATACCGTTGGGGAAGTTATCCAGACCGTAGGCGTTGTAGAGAGGCGGGCGCACAATTGGCGTTTGACCCGTTTGGATGCGGTACAACTTGTTGTCGGTACGGTGGGCAATCGAGGTACCTGGCGTACCCATGGTTTGTTTGCTCATCTGACACTGGTACATGTTACGGGGAGATTGGTTGTAGTCGGAGAAGGGGGTCATGTTCGCGACGATAGAGAGGATATTCGTGGGTGAGAACTCAATATGGGTCGAAAGACCAGGAATCAGGTCAGACTCGACACAAGCAATCTCCATGAAGGGCTGCTCGAAAGGTCCGACGTAATCCAGCTTATCCAGCGCAAGATACTTGACAGGGCGGTACATTCTCGCTGATTGGGAGAACATGTAGATACCTGGGTATTGACCGCCGCTTGAGTTGGGAATATATCCAATTTCCAATTCACGAGGAATGTTGTTTTTGCCTTCGACCTTCCAGTACCGAATGGTATCGGCGATTCTCTGGGCCTGCTTGGGCGAGCAGTAACCGATGATTCGGCCATCCAACTGGACGACAACGCTCTCGTCCAGAGCCACGGAAGACTCAGACCGGACACCAAGCTGAACCAGAGTCCGAGGCAGATGAGATACATCCAAGTTGTCTGTAGAGATCAAACACTTGTGCGACAAATGGTTGAGCAAACCGCAAGGCGATCCATCAGGGGTGTGAACGGGGCAAAGGAAACCCCAACTTTCTGGGAGCAGTTTGCGGACAGTGGTAGTCTTCAACTGAGCGAAGAAACTACCACGATGAATCATGCGGAAATGACTGATGAAACGGTAGAAGTTGATCTTCTCTGCAATGACGGTGTAACCTGAGGTTTGCTGCAAATCAAGACCCGTAGGACTGACCAAGTTACCGGTGGAGAGGAAGTACTCGAGCGCATTACCAATATTCTCGTTTGATCGCTTAACGATCTTAGAAAGGAAGTCTCGCTCAAATGCTTCGTCGGTGAACTTTGCGCCGTTGTTGCGGATGGACCAATCTCTGGCAATGGGACCGAATGAACGGAGCCACTCCTCAATACGTTCCTTCAGAATCATTCCGTAAAGGAACCCACCAAGCAGAATTTCTTGGTTGGAAACGGCATCGGGGTTATCGGGGGCACAGTCTCCTGCAACTGTCGAGTAAAGCTTGCGGATCATGAAGGTGATCAACTTGAACTTGTCCCAGTCTTGCGCCTCGGTGACATTCTCATTTCCAAGATGGGGGAGAACAACCTTGCGAAGGAACTCTGTGCCAACTTCCTCGTCAGGCATATCAGCGGAGACTCCGAGCACAGGTCGGAAAGCCTTGCCCAAGTGAGATCGGCAATCGTACTGGCTGTGCTTCTGGTAGGCGTGGTAGGTTCTCAACAAAAGCTCAACACGGTCCGTGACGAAAGTGTTGTTCAAGCCCTTGGAGGAAGCACCACCGACAATGGACTCAAAGATTTCGCGATCGTTGGTCTCGGCAAGGGCCTTGAGAATCATCATCACGGGAATAAGGTACTCGTTCTTGCGCCATGAGAAACGGAAGGTGACATTTCCATCAGAGAGGTAGTGAAGCACGTTGGTCTGCGAAGTCTGATCGGGACGGACGGATCGTATTTGAACACCAAACTTGGTGTAGGTCTGGCCACGCTTGACGAAAGAACCACGAATGATAGACATGGGGTAGTTACGCTTGCCGACGACCAGCATACGAATGAGTTTCTCGTTACCGTTGACGATGTAGAAACCGCCCAGTTCCTCGGATTCTTCGTTGTGTCGAACAAGCTCCTGCGGGGTAGCCTTCTCGAGGTGACACCGGTTGGTGCGCACCATGATCGGGACATTACCCAGCTCGCGGACAGACTCCATCCAATCTCCATTGTTGACCTGGTACTCGAGGCGAGCGCGGAGCTTACCACGGTACGTCGCATGACGCTCTCGACATTCCGAGGGGTAAATCTCACGGTTTCGGGTGGTGTACTTGTTGGTGGGGGGCAGGGTAGGCTTTTCGAGGAAGATTTCACGCACGCGAACGTTCAAGCGATTCCGCTTCGGTGGGCGAATGCCTTCTGCTTGGCGGGCCTTCTTCTGCTCATAGGTTTCGAGTTCACCATCGAGGAAGGTCTTGGTACCGATATCCCTCAATCCTGCTTCTAGGATCTTGCTGTCGTCGAAGAGAGCATTGAAGGAATCAATATGCGGTCGAATCGACTCGGCCAGCGATGGATAAGCCGTGTGGTCGGTGGGAGGATTCTTGAACAGGTTCTCCCGTCGCAGAGTGTCATATTCGACTGACCACTCTGTTTCAGTGGCTGCGGGCGCCATGATAGAAATTCGCAGCTCTCAAAAGCCGATGCGGTATAGAAAGAAGAACTGAACGGCACAATAAACGTGACCGTCAATGTGAAGATAAAAGCGCGGCAATATCGGTTCGATTCCTCCGCCCAGTATTATATCAGCCACGAGACCACAGGAATTGAACCGACAATGGCAGCTGCCAAACGAAGACGAGAGGTCTGTTCTGCTTGGGGAAATTTTTCGAGGGTGGAGCCGGATGCTTATCATCACGTGGAGATATGCATTTATGGCCTAAGGCAAGATTCCATGTCCAAGTTCGGCCTTCAGTTCCATGCCATTCCTGTATCCCTACTGAAATGTTCAACTGCAAGTTCCTGGCTCTTGAACCCCTAACCCTAGTAAACTCTAGCTTGGTTAAACTTGCAACACCACGGGAAATGTGGAAATTTGTAACGCCACACGGGCTAGATATGCTACACAACGCTATTCACCCCCCTCCATTTTGAGGCCAATGGAGCCTAAGCGCCCTCGGGGTCATGTGTGTAAGTAGATCCATCAATTCTCCATAGAAAATTGTAGATCCGACATCCTTTTTCTATTGACATCTGCCGCAGGAGGCGGCTATCCCCTTAAAACAGCTCTCTAATAATAGGCCTTTTAAATTGTTGCTTCTGATTCTTGTTTACGGTGTGGCGATCTTGCCTTTTTTTTCCTTATTTTCTTTTCTTCCTTACCTTTTACCTCTTCAAATAAGAGACTTGAAATCACCATTGAATCAACCTGTTGCGCAGTTACAAGGTTGACCCCACTCTCTGGCTTTTGTCATCCTGAGCTTTTTCCACACACAACTTCCCAGCTCTTATTCTCTCTAGCTTTCGTTATTTTTGTATTCTTTCTTTTCTATACTGTCTCTTTTCGTTTCTTTTAATATTTCCCCATCATGGCCGGCATATTTCGTGCTATCTATGACTGGCTTCTGAGGATGTTCTGGTAAGTGGGCCGTTGATAGATGCAGTTCCCGGGAGACCACGGCCCGTCCCCGCAGATGAAGCCCTGCTAAACTCCATATAGGGCCAGCGAGATGGATGTCACCATGATCGGCCTTCAGAATGCCGGCAAGTCTTCTCTGCTGCGTGTATTGGCGGTAAGTCGAATCTGATAATGTCCTTATTCGTTGCTGACCATATTAGGGTGGCGAGTTCACTATTGAGTAAGTTGTAAATGGCCTCTCTTGTCATCACGGTGTCCTAATATCTTCTAGCTCCATCCCGACAATCGGATTCAATACCAAAAGAGTGCAAAAAGGCCATGTGACCTTGAAATGGTATTGTTCATTCTTCCCGGTCAAGCACGGCGCTAACATATCCCAGCTGGGATCTGGGCGGGCAACCTCGGTTTCGGCCGATGTGGGAACGGTATTGTCGGGGTGTCAACGCGATCGTGTAAGACTTGCTTATTTCCCATTTCTTGCCCCTTTCTAGAATACTAACCAAAGTGAATAAAGGTATATCGTGGATGCAGCAGACCGTGCTGCACTCCCAGTAGCGACAGAAGAACTTCACGACCTGATGAAAAAGCCCACGCTGGATAGCATCCCCCTCTTGGTCCTCGGAAACAAGTCCGATCTTCCAGACAAGTTGTCTGTTGATGAGATCATCGAGGCGATGGATCTGAAATCCATCACCCATCGCGAAGTAAGCTGCTATGGTATCAGCGCCAAGGAGGAAACCAATCTCGACGCTGTCCTGCATTGGCTCATCGCCCGAGCTAGCCGATGAGAACCTTGCCCCTTGTGTTTGCCAGCTTTGACCCTCGACCTCTCATGATATCCCTTTCGTTTTTCATACCCCATAACTGTCTCGCATTTTGATTGTGTTCATATCCCGTAGACTCTAGCGTGTTTGGCCCGCAGCCTCCGGATGTAACGACGTTGACGATGTAGTCTTTTTTTTTGTTGCTCGTGGATTCCCGAATTCACGATGATGTATGTTAATGGTCAGTTGCGCTTCGTTTGATCCCTGTTCTTTTGTCTTTCATGATCGCTTTCCTGAATGTGTATTAGAGCATTTTAGCAATGCTCTTTGGGGGAGGGGGGAATGATTGACAGAAAGACCTGGGCAGGTCCAACATAAATAAAGTGAAACACGGACCCCAGGGCTGCACTGATGCGTTGGCAGCCAACGCATTGATGCAGATGAACATCCCCGCCAATGGATATCTCACCTTAAACATCGCATCTCATGGATGAAGATGAAACTTGGAAAAAATAATTCCATAAATCGTGGGCCATTACTTGCCACTACTCCATATAATTTACATAGATATACACTGTGCACCTTCATGTCTGCATATTATTCTCGGACAAATCAAATCAAGTGGCATTAGTCGTACACAAAATATCTAGATCAGTTTTGTAGGTCCTTCCTTGCAGACAGGCCAGATCTGGAGTTGCTCAAAACCCCCTTTCAAGCGCCCAAGATAGCACAGTAACGCCTGTAAACATCAAAATCAAAAGCCAGCAGAGAAACACGAAGATCTCGAATCATTTGCAACGCTTCTCCACAATGTTTGGTCCATGCTCCTCGTACTCTTTCTTGGAGATCCACATCTGGTGGAAAGTTCCCAAACTGGCCAGGATACTTCCGCCAATCCAGGAGCCGAAGCGTCGCTCAGAGGTGTTACCGGGAGCAGTGACACGCACCCTGGGGCCAGGGAACATCTGCATCAGTTCGTGGTTCAGACGATCAGTGAAACCATAAAGCAAGCTGGATCCACCTGTTACAACGACATTGGCCAGCAGGTGGGGCCGGAGGTCGACGTCAACGCCGGCCAAAGAAGCCTTGACAAGTTCTGGGATGGTCTGGGCAGGTGTCGGGGGAGGGAAAGTTGAGTCGGGGTCTGGAATGGCAGCCTTGGCATCGAATAGAGATTCCACCGCGCGGAAACGGTCGACACCGAAGACTTGGTTGTATCCATCGGGGAACTCGAATGGGCGACCGGGGGTGGTTCGAGCCATATCCTCGTTGGAGACTCCCGTGGGACTAGGCGCTGAGAGTCTCGTAGGCCCGGGCCACACCTGGACGACACATTCCTTGAACTCAGACAGTGTGCGCTCCTCAAGGAGAGCACGGTACGACGCATCGGGTGCTTTGTCTGCGGGGAAGGTCTTGTATTTCGCTTGGGGCGGTTGGCCAGCTTCGACAGCTGACTTCGAGCTGATAAGGTAATGAGGCGTGATTGTGATGGGTTGCGGGGCGTTGGCCTTGAAGATTGCTTTGATCTGCGACGAGATGTAATCACCACCCAACGGAGAGTGCTGCACGCCTCGTTTTAGGATCATGCCATCGTGGATTGGGGTAACAGAAATGTTGGAAGCTCCAATGTCAATAACTAGGGCGGAGGCCTTGCCAGAAGCGAAACTGTGCATGGAATTGGGTCAGCAAATGTTAGACCCTATCGTTAATGGGCCTGGTACGTACGCAGCAAGCACACCGGTGCGGGCGAGATAAAAGGCCGGGGTATCCCATTTCTCCATTGCGATTTCAATGGTCTTTTCGCGTGCCTTTGCCGGGTTCCATCCAGGCTCGGTCATCAACAATGGGCTGTCCGACAAAGGCTTCTCCTCTGACTCCACCTCCATTTCTGTAGGGAGTTCGTCTGCGGAAACATCGTTTAATCCGTTCTGGAATGGGTTGCCCGCTTTTGTGCCGGTGAGTCGCGACATGAATGAGTGTTCCCACACCCTCTCTGCCATATCCCAATCCTCGACAATTCCATCCTTGCCGATCGGGTTGTAGATGGACAGACCGGGTCGGGGGGTGACAAATACGTCGTCGCCAAATACGAGCTTCTCTTGGCCATCCGCGTTGTATTTTCCATAGTAGGTTGGGATCAATGACTTGGGAGCATCTTCACCGGCAAAGCCCGCGCGAGTGGTTGAATATCCCGGGTCTAGGACAATGGCCGACACCTCATCTATAGTCGTGCGATGATTAGTATCTTGCGCGATAGTAGTCAATCGTTCTTTGGGATCGCAGCGGCAGGCGCAATTGGAATGGCATATCTGGGATCACATACCTCCACCATACTCGGCAGCTTGAGGTGGGTTGGAAGGGTTCATCGTGAAAGTTGTGCAGGTATATCTAGGAAAGGGGTCGTAGCTGTCACAATGATTATGTGGATATTCTGGATGAGATCGCTTAAAGACAAATCAAGACGTGACCATGCGTATCGGACGGACAATCAGAGGGGCTGGTCGGAGGCAGGAGAAGGGCGGGTCTTTTTGGTGCGGGTGTAGCTTTGGCTTTGACTCCCAAACGGGCAGTTCAAGATTGGGCTTAGTCACCGTGAACCGCGGTGATGACTAATCAGGTACATTCGCTCGGCCCTAAGTAGATGTTTCGAGTATATATGGTCATGCTTGAGTCTGCATCCTGTTTATGGTTAGTATTGGAGGTGTACAGAGCTGGGTGAAAGAAAACCCATATGATACACCAAAAATAAACTGATGGGGTGGTGTATATATAATCCGAAATGAACCAAAAAGGCTCTATACCGAACAAGACATACCCAACAAACAAGACATCATTTCCTTTCTCCCTATTCCTCGTTTTTATTTCGTAACTTGATGCCTTTGTATGCATTTTATGCTTACTTCAATGTTTGGGCAAAAATAATCATTCGGCGTATTGAACTATCTGCACGAACCATCCGGCATATAGTATCTGAATATATATAGCAAAAATAGTCAGCCGGTTAGGCGGCCTTTGTCCCTGACAACGCAGGACTTTAATAACAAATCGAGGATCCACTTGACTCAAGATGATTCTATAGACTGTATACATTGGATAACACTACAATATCTTTGCTCCTTGGTGTTTGGAGCTAGAAGGATAAAGATAGTTGGCCGCAAATTGCCCATCACCTGTGGTTAAAAGAAGCTTGTGACTTGGCAGCTCTTTGAAAAAGTGGTCAGAAATAGTACTGGCGCAAAGTCATTATGGTATCGTATGCATATCGAGTAAAAACATATGCCGTAGAGGATTAAGTACATAAAGTCCATATTAAGGGAAATCTGCCGCTTTGGATGAAAGCAACAATCATTTCTTTCCCGCCTGTGCTTCCTTCTCTCGCATTGCAGCTCTTGCACTGCGACTGCCTCCAAGCTTCGGACCTCGAGGCACCTCAACATTAGCCGCCGGTTTTGCTGCGGGCCGAGTTCGACGACGAGTCTGCATGGCGTCCATAAAGTCTCGCCTGAATTGCTCAGCAACTCGGTCATCAGCAGCCTGTTGGTCATCAAGTTGTGTTTCCTCCTCGTGTTCATCATAAATTTCCACTATAATAGTAGTGTTAGCAAAGACAAAGATTCTGTAAGATTCTACACTTGAATACGACCTACATCTGCTCTCACGTAGTACCTCCTCGACAAGACGATCTCTTGCGATGTCTGCCTCTGTCCTCTGTTTGCGATTACGCCATGACTTGCCGTCTGGGCCAGGGCGACCCGTCTCTGAAGCAGCATGAGCCACTGATGCGGGCAGTTCTCCCTTCTCGGTCATTTGCCGAGTCGCAGCTTCTGTCCGTACAATGTTTCGTAATGTGGCTTCGTGACCGAGGTCGATTTCATGGAGTTTGCCTAGCGATGCAGGTTCACGTGTCTGATGTCCAGGTAGCGATAGCCCCGCAGCGACTTCTTCCTGGGTTGGTTGGTTGGAACCTGAGTGGTCCACCTTTGATTCGGGCTGGTAGCGCTTAGCCATCTCGGAATCTATGAATGCCATCCTTATCTCGTTAGTCTACATTAAACGAACTGAACGATCAGCTATAGGAAAAAAATTCGTACATGTGCTTGTCAACATCCACTGTCTGACCAGTATATCCCGTGAAACGTTCGTTCATTGCTCGGATCTTCTCATCCTCAGTTTCTCCGGCTGCTGGTACTCGCGCTAGTTGCTGACCCTGATCATCTCCTAGTCGTGACGCGGTAGAAAACCCAATGCCGCCCTTCCGAACTGCGCGTGGCCGCCGAAGATTATTGCTCCCCGGAGCCTGTGACGCGCTAGGATTGTCATTCTGGTAATCGGCCTCTTCGGTGTCTGGGATCTCATGATCGGGACGTCGTCGCATGAACTTGCGCTTTTTCGCTGGACGAAACAGGGATTCGGTTGGCACAACATCTTCTTGCGTGTCCATAGTGATTTGCGGCAACGTAAACTTGGGTGGCAGAGGAAAGACAAGCGGCAAATTAATTGTCAAGGTGAGGTCATTCAGCAGACCAACTACAATTGGCCGATTCCCGACCGCTCTTTATTCTGCCTATTATATCGATTATGGAAGCACGATAAAACGAAATCCTAACATGTAAGCTTCCCTTTTTAGACAAATTAGACCTAAATTCGAATATGACATAAGAATATCAACCTGCAATTGCTTCTAAGCTAGGCCCTAGTCTTCTAGCAACTTGCGGGAGCCTTATGTCCCTATAACAATAATCCAGGCATATGAGGCTGCGATAGTACAGATACAGTAGGCGGTCAACCTTGGAAGGCCTACAAGTAGTAACTTGCCCATACACCAGCGTTTGGCTGATATAATTGTTCAAATGTTGTCGATTATGCAAGTTGATGTAATACTATAAATTACCTGATCATAGTTTGCGTTACCCTAGTATAAACCTAAGGCTAACTAAAAATAGCCGAAGTAGATATTGACATGACTGAACCGGCTACCTAAGTACCTACATAGGTAAGGTTTGTCAAGGATTTTCAACTCCAAGTAAACAAAGAGATATTCCCGATGATTTTACTACTCAATCTCAAAATCAGGTTAGAGCCAAAATATGTATGATTATTGAACCGGGACACGAGTCACGCGACATCAAAAAGAGAGTTGTTTGATCCAGAGCCTATCCATAGCTCTTCCAACGCATACATAGCCCTCCAGGACTGTTTATCTTATCTGACAGGGATGGTAAGTGTAGAGCAGCGTGCATTGAGATATACTTCCAAGGTAGGTTATATGATAGGAGAATAAAGTAGTCAAAGTTTGCTAGTCGGACCTGGAAAGTCTAGCCTTGGTTAGGCCCGGGGGATTTTCCCTATTCCCGAGGTCCGTTTCCGACCGACTTAGGTGGTTTTGCCTAGATCGCTTGCATTTATCCGAGAATAGCCACGTGTATTACCCGGGGTAACTAATATACAAGTTCCAAACTAATGAACCTGGGACCCAGAGGAGGACCCGAATAATACCATACATTAGCTTTTGAGACTACGAAGTATACTTTCCACAGAAGACCGAGGAAGACCGGGTGTCGCTAATATCTAGAGACGCGAGGGCCATTGGATTATAGAAAAATAAAACGAAACATGTGTCACCGAAAGAGATTGAACCCCTAAAGCCGTCTCCGTAATTGTGCCGCGCCCAGCACATATGCCCTGTGTCTTGGACGGCTAGTAGCGGGAAACCGAGTCACGGATGAAGGGCATATGGATATCACGCGCTTAATTTAGCCATCATGTGTCTAATTTAACTTAATGATATGAATCGGGAAGTTGTGCTCCGTACTAGAATAACCAATACAAAATTTTAGATCCATTTGTACATGTACTATGTGCACACTATGTGCATAGAATTCTGGAACATGACCCCGGACGGGGTTTTATCTCTGGCTGATTCAGGATCTGACCGAAGGTACAAATAATCAAAATATGTCGGTAAGCGTGTTCGTAAGCATGTCAAACAAGAGGAAAAGGCTAGAAATTTCCCTCCCTAGGTTAGGGTAGATTGTCAAACCTCTAAGCTATAGTGTAGCGAGCATATGCTTTCAATTTGGCTATTTTAAAAAAAATTGCTGACCGATCTCTCTCAATTCATCCATTTGGTTATTGGTCAAGTTTTTCACCTTATCTAGAGTATCTACTAGACCCCGCAAAAAAATGTTGAGATTTCAGACTCCAGGTGAGCCGAATACGTCTACGGTGTGCAGAGAGGTCTTCCATGAATTTTCTCAACAATATAACTCGGACATCTCTCGGAGAAAGCGGCAAGGTATCCACCTGGGTCCCAGGGAAGAATACGTACATAAAGGACAACGTAGGTGGCTACCTAGATAGCCGAGGATATTCAAGACTTCCCTTCTCTTTTCCTGAACCAAAAAATGACGATCTCCGCTAGATATATATCTTAATACGGGAAAATCCGGAGAGTGACCGAGATGGTGGAGTGGGATGAAAAAACCCCAGGTTAAATTCGAAGTTGAATTTACTATATCTTGGCACTTGGCAGTGGACAAGCCTTAAGCCTTTGAGGCTAGCTCAAGCCTTTTCCCGAGTTTGGAATGCCGAGACCGGTCCGAGTAGGTAATGATACTCTCAATGATACTCTCAAAAATCGTACCTAAAAATTTTCATGCCCCGGCATTTGTCGGAAAATAAAATGTGCCAGTACTTCCCCAAAATGTTTCTTCAAATTCCAGGGGATTCTAATTGACGGACTAAGACCGGGGGAGGGGGGCCGTAATCTAGTCTATATTATTCGGCATTTCATCCAATCAGCCCTCAGATTATCCCGCCTCTTAACTATAATTTTCGGCCCTAAGTGGCCGTGGATCTAAGCGGTTTTAACTCGGGTGTGGCGAAGGCACCGGATCATTGCACACCGGGACCAAACCTACCCCGTGGAGTCGGCGGTATGGTCGAGTCACAGTCCCATAATATCGAAATTTGACTAAAGTAGTGGCACCACGGTGGATAGTCCCAATCCACTGTGGAATTCTCCATCCCACAGGTACAATGATTAATTTTTCTGATGCGGGGTCTCCACGAGAAGGGCTGACCGGCTATAAACCCATGGAGAGTCCTCTTCTTCTTCTCTCTCTCTCTCTCATCCCTATACACACACTCCAATATGGTCACATTATTCCGAGGAAAAGCACTGAGCGTAGCGCAGGCGCTGCTCATTGTAGCACCGGCCTTCATCGTCTTCGGTTACAACCAATCTGGCTTGGGCCCTCTGGCTACCTTGCAGAGCTGGGTGAGCGTGTTCCCTGAAATCGACACAATCAACACCGAGGGTGCTCAGCGTGCGCATAACTCGACAGGCAAGGGTACTGTGATCGGATCCTTCCAGCTCGGTGCTCTATTTGGAGCCTTGTCGTGTACATTCCTGGGTGACCGCCTCGGTCGCCGCAAGACTATCTTCTTGGGTGCTATCCTTACTATCATCGGTCAACTGCTGCAGACTGCGGCTTACGGGTTGCCACAATTCATTGTTGGCCGTGTTATTCTTGGTGTCGGTGTCGGTCAACTGAGTGTTGCCGTTCCCGTATGGCAGTCTGAGTGCACATCAGCCAAACACCGTGGACAACACGTGGTCGTGGACGGTATCTGTATCTGTTTGGGTTACGTTCTCTGTAACTGGATTGATTTTGGCTTGAGCAAAGTCCCTGGAGCCTTGCAATGGCGTGTGCCGCTGGCCATTTCCTTCTTCTTCTCCCTCGTCGTTGTGCTCTCAATCTTCTTGCTCCCCGAGTCTCCTCGATGGCTCGTGCGAGTTGGCCGGGTCGAAGAGGCCGCCCAAAGTCTAGCTGCCTACAAGGGTCTGTCTGAAGATGACGAGGCTGTCCGCACCGAAATCGCTAGCATCGAGACCTCCCTCGAGAGTACAGTCGACAGCACCTCGCTCATGGATATCTTCAGCAGCAAGGCCGACGACGAGCGTCTTCTCTACCGGTTCTGTCTGTGTGTTGCACTGCAATTCTTCCAGCAAATGTGTGGTGGAAACCTGATCTCGACATACGTGTCCACAATCTTCGAAGAGAACCTCAACATGAGCAGTGACCTGGCTCGCATTCTGTCTTCATGTGCCATGACCTGGAAGTTCATCTGCAGCTTCATCTCCTTCTTCGCCATCGACCGACTCGGCCGCCGAAAGATCTTCATGATCAGCGGCACTGGTATGTGTGTCTGCATGACCGTCCTCGCCATCACCAACAGCTTCAAAGACAACACAACTGCCTCGATTATTTCGGCCGTCTTCATCTTCCTCTTCAACTCGTTCTATCCTATCGGTTTCCTTGGTGGTAACTTCCTCTACTGTACCGAGGTCGCTCCTATGCGTCTCCGTGTCGCCATGTCCGCCGTCTCGACTGCGAACCACTGGCTGTGGAACTTTGTGGTTGTCATGATCACCCCCGTCGCGCTCGATACCATCGGATACAAGTACTACATTGTGTACGCTGTCATCTCTGCTTGCATTCCAGTCTCGGTTTACTTCTTCTATCCCGAGACGATGAACCGCAACTTGGAGGCTTTGAACCACGTCTTTCGCGATGCCGCGACCCCATGGGATATTGTCGCCATGGCTCGTCGCCTGCCTCAGGGCGAGGCTTCCGAGGTGGACGAGTGGATGCACTCGGAGGAGAAGCGTGCGATTGACCAGAAGGAAAATGCTTAAATTATAGATTAGATTTGTTTGAGACGTTGCCAACTGTATATACTATGTCTGACGATGATGATAGAATGGATTGTACTGAAGTATAATCTAAATAAATGAGATCATTAAATTGAGCCTATCAAGAATTTTTCCCTCTGAGATGTCCCAAGTCCCATGAACAGCCTAAATGCAACTCAGAGATGTAAATTATTTCTCAGGAACGTCAAGTCAACTTCTTTGTCTTCTATTCTTGGACCTCTCTCGGGTTTCAATGCTATCTTTGAGTTGATATACCATGTCATTGTCATTGTTTTCCCAAGGTTATTAACTCCACGTCGGGTTTCTTTGTCTTCCAAGGCTATGTTTGGGTCCACGTCCTCGGAGTATTATTAATTGTTCACCCTTTGTGTTTTATTCTTTGGCCTTATCTCTGGAATTGTGTGCTTGGTCACGATGAGGATAATAATAGCTTCAACAAAGACCAGTCAAATGACCAGAGCTACCTATATAATCCCCCCTCTGCACGTCTCCTGGTCTTCATTCCAAGTTCATTATCCAATAAACCAAATTGTTTCATTTATCTCAAAATTACCAGCACAATGCTCAGAAGAATTCGTCACTCATTGAATTGTTTACCAAGACGCCACTGCAGTTGTGACTCTGACAGCGACTCTTCGGTGGTCCGACGACCTAAGCGCACACAGCGAGGAACCCGACCTAATCGCCCAGTAGTAAATGCACCAAAGCAAGTCCTGCGTCAACCACTTCCTAAGAATGTGGACAAAAGCCCGGCTCCAGCCGAGCCCAAACACAGCAATAAAGGTGAAGAGAACGAAGAAGTTGAGGATGACGATGGCGGCGATGATTGTTATTCTGCTGACCCCCCACCCACCGAGGTTTCTCACACAGGAATAACACCCGCAGTGAGTGAGACAAATATCGAAGGTGAGTCTTTGTCTAGTGATGACCCATCTTCCCTTTCAACAAGATATCCACACGCAGACTGCCCACCCGAGCTAAGTGATGTCTATTCCAACAAGAGTTCATCTAGTGATGACTTTTATTCCGTTTCAACAAGAAATTTACACACAAGTATCACTCCTGAGATGAGTGATGCCGGCCGTAGTGAGTCCCAATATCATTCATTCCCAGAATCAGAAGGAAGCTCTTTTCCAGTGAGAATGTATTCTGCATGTGAAACCAGTACCGACGAAGAGGGCTACAATGGAGCTGATGAGGGCAGCTATAATTTCGACGGAACCCAACACCACGACGAAGAAATGTGCGATGACGAGACAGTGCCTGAGCTTGGAGAAATTGGAGGACGAACCGAATATTACAGCTCCGAATATCATAGCCAATCATGGCGGAGCACTTCTAGTGATAGAAGGCGCCGGCGTTCGCTAGAGAGTCAAGCTCGAGCCGATGCTGAATACAGGGATCTTCATGGCTCCGGCGGCAGTAGCGGCGGCAGCAAGCGGCAGCGTCTTGAACGGTCATCCGGTATCGCAAGCGGGAGAGTGAAGAGTGATGTCGAACCAACCACGAGAGACATCTTCAGGTACCGAAAGAAAGGAGCACAATACCAAAGATGGATAGACGACCCCGCAGAGCCAGGATGCAACGTTTACCCGGCAACATTAACTATAGAGCAAATGACTGACGAAATGCAGCAATACCCTTGGGTAATCCAGGACTCTTACACCACGGTTGAGCCCATGGCACTTCAAGGCGGTGATGTCGAATCGATGAATATTGCTCGTGGGGGTGAACGATACCGCTACACATACCTCCGAAGAGATCCGGGACCAAATTCGCACGATTCTTGTGAATTTGAACATCGGGTTGCCCGTGGCGTTCTCGTTGCGGAGAGACTTTGGAAGGAAGACGGTCCTCATTGGAATGAGGTCGCTCGGGCTCAATACTTGCTTGATTTTAACCTGAAAACTCTGAGGCATGTTGTTTTTACTGATGTCTGGAATGAGGAAACAGCTCCGTATATACGCCATGAACTATACCCTAGATTGGGTGTTACATGGGCACAGGCAGGAAACGTCGACTGTATGGTATTTGAGCACGGTAGCACTGAATACCACGAGCTCCTCGGTACACAGTTGGGTAAAGGCGTCGCTTGCCTTGTTCTTTCATCATTCCCTAGGGGAACAATGAAGATCAATCGTATTGTCACTTGGTCTAATTCGGATTTGCCGCAGATTAGATTTGTGATTGAACCTGTTACTGGTGCGCCTATTGCTGTGGCCACAGCTGCATCATTTATATGATTTGATTAATTGCATCTACTGGCGCTAGAATTTAGTTTATGGAATTGTTTTAGAGATAAAAAGCAGCTTACTCTTATAATCTTTCAGTTCGCTTCTATAGTAGACAACCTTTAGAAAATAGTAATTAGTTAGGTTGGCCAGACACGTGGGATATCTTCCAAGCTTAACATGGGCAATTGTTAATAGTTATGTAAAGTTTGAGACTGACTGCTTTCAGGAAGTCATCAGAAATAAGAAATTATACAAGAATGGGCAGGGAAGATGGTCACAGCCACAGACAGCAAAAAGAAAACAAGACAGGAAGATCGCAAGCTGGGTATCAGCCCAAGTATTATACAGCATCGGCAATGATAACCTCAGCAGCCTTCTCACTAATCATGTAAATTGGTAGGGCGATATAGTACCCCGGAATCTTGGGAAAGACGGAAGCATCCACAACACGCAGCCCATCAACCCCCCGAACACGGAAGTCAGCATCCAACACAGCCTGAGGATCTCCATCCTCTCCAATAGCAGCGGTGCAGCAAGCATGGTGGCCCCATGCCTCTTGCTTAATGAAGTCTTTCATCTCACTCTCGCTAGTGACATTAGGTCCCGGCCAGACCTCTTCAAATCCGCCATCGAGGGGAATAAGATCATCAAAGATCGTGCGGGAGAATTGCATTGCTTCATACACAGCCTGCAAGTCCTTGTCATCTGCACCATCTGTGGTCACTCCGGTATCGAACGAGTGGAAGTTGATAAGGGGCATATCACGTGGGTCAGTAGATCGCAGCTCAACCGTGCCGGCATTGTTGCGGGAGCGTGATTTCAACGTGATCCAGGTCCAGTGCTGGGAATCCTTGAGCCCTTCGTAAGAATAGTTGGGATAATAACCGGGAAAGTTGACCGGTGCTCCTGAGATCAGTAGGTCGGGCTCATCCTCTGCGACAGACGACTTGCGAATGATGGCTATGGCAATTCCATTGGTGGTATAGGTGCCCTTGAACAAGGGATTGTTTTCATACTGCTCCAGACAAGGATCGGGAAGGGAATACATAAAGGTACACTTGGATGTGAGGACGAAATCGGTGGGTGACTTTCCCACTGTACCCATCTCGTACCGGTCCTGAAGGTTACGACCGACGCCGGGGAGATTCACCAGGGTTGAAATTCCAAGCTTGGATAACTCCTCCTTTGGGCCAATACCACTTAGCTTCAGTAGCTGGGGAGTGTTAAACGAGCCTGCAGATAGGATCACTTCACGAGCAGCACTCACGCTACCTGGTGTCCCGTCAGACGTTGTCTGAGAAGCCCGGGGGTCTGCGCGGTAGAGGCTCTGTCCCCGAAGGTAGTCAACCCCGGTAGCCCGTGGCTTAGCTCCGGTGGTATCGAACCGGAGTTTGGTGACCAGGGTGTTCAGCTGGATATCAAGGTGATATTTTCGCGAACCATCCGAGTTCACAGCATTGACCGTCTTCATGAGGAACTCTCGAGGACCTGTCCGCTTATACTCAGGAACATCCACAGCGAGAGGCACTTGGTATGGGCCCTCCTCGTAGTCGCGCGAGGGAAGGGGATTGTTCAGGTCACGCAGCAGAATTCCTGCAAGACCCGCGACCGTGGTGATCAGTTTACCCAACAGTGTTTGACCCGCGGCGGTCGCACCGGCCAGGATCAAGGACAGAAGCTTTTGGTCTTCAATGACAAGGCGCAAGTCTGTAAGACTCGTTGTAAGCCATCCGTCAAATCCGTGGCCTAGTAGGCTGCTGGGAAGATAGCGGTTGCGCTCTAGTCTCTTGAAGTATTGTCGCATATTTGAGGCAGACCATGACTCATTGCCAGTGAGACTTGCCAGTTGCTCCCAGTCATTCTCATACGGGTAGATGGTGCTATCAAGATAGTGATTAGCATATGATAGTCACGTCCGGCAAGCACCGCGGAGAGTATATGGCTCACATCATGGCATTGTGAGCGGAGCATCCACCCAAAGTACCTGCTCGAGGGTATAAAATCCCCAAGGGTTCGGAGCCATTGGGCGCATGGCTTCCAACATGGAGGTCACCGGAAGGTGTCCGGTAAGTCATCTTGGTGTCTTCTTTCTGACGAGTCAGGTTCGAGTAGTGATTCACGAAATAATCCCATCTCATCGGCTCGTATTCAGTAGATTGGAGCTGTAGAGCGGGGACGATTTGCTTGGTCGCATTTCCCTGGTCATCTCCTGCTTCTAGAAGAAGCACCTTGTACCCTGCAATTGCCAACCGTGCTGCTACAGGGCCACCTCCAGCGCCAGAGCCAACAACCACATAATCATACTTGGGGTTTTCGTTATCCGAAGACCGCTTGTGCGTATCATGATATCGATGGTCTGGTTTATGATCACTGTTTTACGGCGTTAGTCTGTACCATTTAAGATCCGAGTGGGCAACTGGGGAAATACGTACTAAGCCAAAACAACCGAAAGGGTGGACAGTAGCCCAATGATTGCAGAAAAACGCATAGCAAAAGAAGGGAGAAGTACTCCAAAATCAAAAGAGCAAAAATGAAATCTTCAAGCAAAAGCAAAAGAGCGAAAATGAAATCTTCAAGCAAAAGCAAAAGAGCGAAAATGGAATCTTCAAGCAAAAGCAAAAGAGCGACCTAGGATAGACACAACTCGTCTCCTGGGCTCTGGTTCTATTATAAGACCGAAGCAAAAGCACGACGGGCATACAATTTTTGGCCGTGCTATATCCCCCTTCTCCTTGTGGATGCGATCGACAAAAGCTTCTACTTTCCAAGTTAGCCTGTATCCCGCATGAATATCTCGGCATACACCAATACAGCTCTGGTAACAGAAGTATTCCCGAGGGCGTTTATAGTAAATTTCCTCTGTTGGGTTGCTTCCTATCTATGTAGTTCGTAAAGGGGTTCCTTGCACCTAAAGATAACTCTGACAAATGAAGGATATCTTATGGGGTCAAAATATGTTTGGATCCTGATTCCTCGAGCCGACGTCTTCATTTGGCACGCCGATCATACAGCCCCCGAACAGCCGGTGAAGCTAGTCTTTGGTTAATGTTCTTTTTTTGCTCGTAACAATGATATATTTTACTGTTTCGGGTATTCTAAGTATTACTGCGCAAAATGAGTGGATCGGGACTTCTCCATACTGTGACTTTCGAAAGCCACTCGGGAGTTGCTCCACTCTCCAGTAAAGACAGATGTAACGGCTATCTGTGCGGAGGACACTGTGCCTGGAAGCTAAAAGCCCCTTATTATCTTGCTTCCTTCCTGTTTCAATAATGCCGGAAATATCCCCTTATATGTGGAGTTAATTTTGTATGGAACGAAATTACGATATAGTCACTTGAATAAGTAAAGTTGTATTATGCGTTTATTAAATTGAAGAGGAACGACGTCAATTTAGTAGGATTCAACAATCCGATGACTGCAAATAAATGAATACAAAAATAGAAGAGAGATGAGGGCAATGAAAGATATTTCCATTTCCCTACATAAGAAGACACCCGGTCATTTTCGCCCTCGACTACACCGGGTGTGGGTGGTGTAGCCGGGCTTCATCAGAGTTGTCCACGTCATCAAGTGGGTAGAATTGGCGACTAGAACTCTTGTTCTGGACAGGGACAACTGCAAATTGAGATCCAGTCCCGCGGGAGTGAGAGTTCAGACCATATGATGATTTGGCGTGCTCGGTATCGCCAAAGAGTCCGGGAGATACACGACGGAGCAAGGATCGAATGGCAGGCAGACACGCACAGATAACGCCAACATCGCATTCAATAGTACTCCAATACCCAACAGTCACGTAGTCCCCTTACAGGTGTCAATGAACTTGCATATATCGAAAGAGGAAAGAGAAGAAAATGGAACACTCACACGTTAGGTTAGTGGTAGAGGCAAAGTGAATGAGGGAATTCAGCCGTAGGATGCTGACAAGGGTAACGCTAAACTCACAGGTTAGTCATTGACATTGTGGAACAGACCAGAATAGGGAAACACACAAGATGCCCAGGCTGAACATGCACATTACGTATGATTTCCGTTTTACGGAAAGGTTGAGACCGTATAGCTGGCGCAGTGGAAGAACCATGACAATAATATCAAGGACCATGTTGAGAGCTGCCGCTGCCCAGCCCTGTGCGTTGATATGGTTGCACTTGTAGTTTTCCTCTTCATACCAGCGGTGCCACGCTCCGGGTAGAGGGCGACACTGGAACACCGAGATCAAGACAAATGCAATCCAGTAGGAGACGTTCAGTGCAATTGTCACGTAAGTTGCTGTCCGAAACTGCCGATCAGGGAAGATCCGAAGGTAGAAACAACAAATTGATATCTTGGTCAGCGGGAGAATGCTCAGATAGATCAATTCATCCCAAAAGTATACCTGGCACAATTAGATAAGTTCGCCTTGAAAAGCGCAGGTAACACCTTTGGGGTACTCACATAGAGAATATGGGTGATGTTGTCGAACGGAAGGGTCCACATATCTTTTCCCAAACCTGCATTGGCCACTATATAGAACGATCAGCCGGGTGAAGATAGCTTTGACCAGATTCAAAGGAAACCATACAAACCACTGAGAGTGCCGAGAGTGGAATGAGAAAAGTCTGTCAATTTCCAGTGAGATGAAAATCCGATTTTAAGGGAAGGGAACTTTGTATATACCATCGTCAACATCATAGTCCAGTCATCCGCGCCGAAAATGCCACCACAGCATCCCAAACGAGCTACCATCCGGAGAATAAAAGCCACAAGTGCTATAACTCCACCTATAACCCCTGCATGAGAAACAATCTTTGTGCGATCCCGGATAGGGTCCCCGCACGCTGATGTCGTGACATTTTTTGTAGCTTGTGTATGTTAGCAGGGAATATATGGGGGAAGAAAGATTAGTCCATTGGCTCACTTAGAGATTCTTGAATTGTGCAACTAGTGAGGACGCACTTCTGGAGAACGGCTGTGTAATGTGCATCATTGCATAGACATTTCTGGTCGGTTTTCTCGCACGATGATTGGGATATCGAACTCGTCATACAGTCCAGCTTCAAAGGGTCAGTTTTATCGCGTTCGCAGAAGGATTATACTACCTACCGCGCACGAGGGTAGAACGGCCGCCAACTGTTCCATCCCTGCTATCACGCTCATTGCGAACAAGGCGGCCACGAGGGCTGCTGTACTGAACAAACGCATTGTGAAGATTGCAGTATATGATGCATTCGTGATCAAGAGACTGACAGAGGAGACCTGGGCTGAATTTGACTAGGAGGGTTAGGAGAATCTACGGAGTAATCTTATGAGATCCATGTCGATCTCTTGGCTGGGATAGAAGAGTTTGATGTTCCTCCCCTGTTGAGACTGTTAGCGTATGAGCCCCCCAAGTTCAAGTACCGAGCTCGTCCTCGTTGGGAGTTGCCTTTCTCCGTTTACAGGTGTTCAGGCAACAAACAGATCTATCACTGACAGCAATTCGGGAATTGTTTCAACTTCTCGACAATCCTCGCATTATGGCCTGAAAGTAACCCACAGCTTGCCGAGTTCCTGACCTAAATAAAATGGGTACAAAACAATTGCGTACAGCATACAGCCATACAGCCGGGATCCATCGAGAAGTTCGCTTAACTGGCCTCTCTGACATGGTGGCTGATTTAGAAAATTAGGATCTGCACCAATACGAGCCTTTCCCCAGTTCTTCTTGGCTCTAGCCTAGATGTTTCCGGGGCCCACAAATACCGGCCTGAGCGCCCACCAAGCAAGCCAAAGAGCTTGATAAGACGATGATCTACATTGGTACTTTGACACCTCGCCCCACCCGGGACGGGTTCATGTGTTCCACTTCTATAATTGACCCTAATTGTGTCCAGAAAGAGTCTATAAGAGGGCTCCGGAACAATCGCTGGCCCACTATTGCTCAGACCTTGCGGAGAGGATCCGAATATTATCCGCAGTGGGTCTACGTCTTGCTATTCTGAGGTAAAGATCGCTTCGATATTACGATACAAATACAAAGTACATCCGTTGACCCATAGTATAATGGCTCAGTGCCGTGATCGGCACTGTCATTGAACTAAGATTTGACTTCACCGCGAGGGCGTGCGCCAAGACCGAACATCCCCCAAAATCAGACCTGATCAACATCAACATAAAAATATAATATCCATAGCCAACCCGCGATATAGCCGAACGGATGAACTTGCAGGAATCAGGGGCTTATGCCGTGATATTTACGGCTTTTTTCAGGGATGCCAAAAAGGATCTGCAATGTAATTATTTCAGAGAGGAGGAGCGTTGAACCCGAATTCGAGCATCAAGTGGGCCGTTCAGCTTACTATATAGGATGTATCCTATGCGATACAGCTACTGTACGGCCGATATATTCTGAAATGAACTAATGCGCTAAGACCGGGCCATTCAGGGGGCTATCATTTCTCAGCGTGTGTATCATTAGGAGATTTACCTAGGCACCGAATCGCCGCCGGGTATCTAAGAGAGTTATTCGTCTCCTTTTGAACGGTGTTCTTCAAACGCCCGTTACATGATCATTCTTTCGATCCCAAGGGGAAACTGGCAGTTTTAGTGGAGGACCAACACATTCATCCATCATGCGAATCTTCACTCCAGTGATATTGCTCTGGCCACTGTCGCTTATTACTTTAGTATCTGCCTTCCCGGGGTCAATGAATGGCCACAATGGCCACTCAGCTCATCAAGGCGCGCACAAGCCTTGCCCATATGCCAACGCCCAGGGCCAAACCAAGCCGAAGACGGAACATGAAAAGCGGTTTCTCTTTAGTTTGATGAAATCGCCTGTTGATAGTATGCCGCAAAGTTTCACCTAAGCTGTCACAACTTCTAACACAAAACAATTATAGTTACCGGCGAACATTCATTTCAGCCCCCGAACTTCGAAAATGGTGACCAGCGAGGCCCCTGTCCAGGTCTCAATGCACTCGCAAACCATGGATATATCCCACGGAGCGGAGTGGTCTCGGTAGGTTATTCCCGTGTGACTGGCATCGACTCATAAGCTAAACGTGAAAAGTTCATACACGTCATTGCCGCAATCAACAAAGGTACCTTTGCATCATGAAATCATCGATGCGGCATGTTCTAAAGTCTATTCTACAGTGTATGGCATGGGCGTCGATTTGGCCACGATCCTTGCGATCATGGGCACCGTCTGGACTGGGGATGTGCTTTCCCTCGATCCCAGCTTCTCCATCGGGGGTCCCGATACTGGCGTTAACAACCTCCTGAATAACTTGGGTGGTGTCCTCGGTCCGAGCACCTTACTTTCTTGCAAATATTCATTGGTCGCTAATACTACCTGCAGGCGAACCCCAAGGCTTGATTGGCTCCCACAACTTTATCGAAGCAGACTCTTCTAACACGCGTGATGATCTCTACGTTACGGGCAATAGCTGGACGTTGAACATGGACAAGTTCATGGCTTGGTATAATATGTCCTCCGACGGCACTTATGATATGAGTCTCATGGCTGAACGCGCAAAAATCCGTATGGAGCAGACTATCCATACAAACCCGGATTTCTATTATGGACCCGTGACGGGGCTTATTGCGCGCAACGCTGGTTACATTTTTGCAGGTCGGCTCTTCCGAAACCACTCGCATGAAAACCCAGAGGGAACACTGAGTAAGTTGATAAAAAAAGGATGGTTAAATACTCCTGATTATACGAGATTTGCTAACCTCATCCTAGCTAAGAGCCACCTCCGGAATTTCTATGGCATCTACGGCCCGGAACACAATTTGACCTACCGCGAAGGATGGGAAAGGATTCCTGAGAACTGGTACAAGACCCCAGTTGACTACGGACTCATCTCACTCAATCTGGATATCATTGGCTTCATATTGAGGTATCCGGAGCTTGGAAGGTAAGAGACCGTGCTAGGCTCCTATATTGATCAGCCCCCTAACGATAATTTGAACACAGTATTGGAGGGAATTTAGGTGAAGTGGACAGCTTTGCTGGAGTTGATCTAGGGGATCTGACAGGTGGTGTCTTGAACCTGGCTGGCCTATTGAAGGATAACAACCTACTGTGCTTTGTGACCGAGGTGCTGAAGTTCGCCAGCCCCAACGCGCTTGCTGGGATATACTCGACCGTAGCTAAGCCGTTGGAGTTTGTTACTAATATCCTCGCTGTGCCTTTGCTCAACCTTACTTGTCCGGCATTCCAAGATCTTCAGATGGGAGGGAAACCGCTATGGGAGGCGCTTCAAGACGACTTCCCTGGTGCTTTGAAGAGCAACCGTTCACTTTAGATGTTGTTGGGTTGGATTGGTGGTATCTGGCGAATATAATGTGTGGAAGTATACCAGAAGGATGATAAAGTGCAAGACTTCTGGATTAGAATGATGGGATACAGAGGAAATACGGAGCATATAGGATAACATTTGAATAGGAATGTAACGTACCGGTAATTTCAGGGGAAAGTGGGATCATGGCGATCAGTAGTGATTCGAATGGTAACTTGAGTTTCCCGGTCAATTGACAATGTGATATTGAAATACAGGGGGTATAATGTATCTCGCATACATAACGTGATTCTACATCTCAACAGTATCCTTAAAACGACGGTTGAGATAAAATTCTTTCAACTTGTTCTGTGAAAACCTGAAATGGGGATACATATCTGGTTACATGGGGGTTTTGACAAAGAGACATACAAATTGAGTGGAATCCAGGAGTGTCCTATGTTGGTAGTCTGGCAAATGGGTGATGATAACAGAAACGTCATCTTATCAGCAATGCGGCTCAGTGGTTTAGTGGGATAATTCGTCTTTCGGGAGAAATCTCTGGTTTCAAAAGTTACCTAATATAGACGAGGTCCCGGGTTCGATTCCCGGCTGAGCCCCATGTTTTTTTTAATTTTTGTTAATTCTTATATGGATGGAGTATACGACAACTACTTTAAATTATTATTACTGTTATAATTAATCATCGAGTGTAAAAGAGTCTTGCAAGAATGGGACTTGAATAACAGCATGTATGAGAAGGTTCTACAAACATGATCTCATATATCACAATTGCATTGATCTTCGCACCTCTTTTCCTTGTGATCACATTATAGGAATTTCGGCTTTTAGATTCAATTAGTCAATCAATCCCTTTGGAATTCTGGGAAAATCCCCGTTCAGACCCCTCAATAGTAAACAAAGAAGTCCCATATGCCAAGGTCACTACCCTCGGTTAGCCAAAAGTAGCGCTAGTTAGGTAGTCCGGCAAACAACAGACCAACGACAGACCAACGATATCGAGACTAGCTCATACAACCAAATTATAGCTTAAAGCTACTCTACGTTTCTAGCAGCAAAAGTGAATGCTCCGATTCAGTGGTGAGAATCATCTACACATCAATGGTCGGTTATCATGGCTAGGACGGCCGGGATGACAAAGATTGTCAAGTGTCGGGGCAGTGTATGGACTAATAATGGACTCGTTGCGCCCTGCTCTTCCTTTCTGATATTGGAGCTGTCTCTCTGAATTTACCCTTGTGTAACATTTCCTAGAAAGTCATAACAAGCCCAAGCTCCCAAAGTCGATATGACTATTGGGCTAAATCCCAGCGGCCTTCTCGTTTTTTTCCCGTCAATACACACTGGTGGTACTTCATGTACCGTAAGTGGCAGTCGCGTTTCTCGTCGTAGCGATGCACCTTTAGGAAATAGTATTCGGGTAGTTCGAGGATAATGGCAAAGGACGTGAGAAGCTTGCCCGCAATTCGGTCATGGGTATGGCGTACAACTCCCTCAATGACGGGACGATTGTGGCTCACAATGTCAGGCTGGGGAAGCTCGAGGGCTGTGATGAATTTCGGGATATTGTAGATCTCTGTCTTGTCATAAACACCCGGACTGGTTTCCTAATGGAAAGAAACCACAGAGGTTATTCAATAAATTTAACTCTTGATACCATGTTATATTCCTACATAATATTTAACACTGTGGTGGCGATACAAGGGTTTTTACTCAATGTACCTTGTGGTACAGCCCAACAACCCGAAAGGGTTGGCCGTAATGAGTATGGCGATCTTAATAACACTCCCCACCTCCCAATTTCTCCATTTATTTATGTATTTCCTAAGCCTTGGGACGCTCTGTGAGTTCCTTATTGGCCCCAGGGAAGCGGGTACCTCTATCCTTGACCTTCTTTTCCTTCTTCTGTACAACCGGAGGCGGGTAAGCCTTAAGGGTGATTTCCTGCCATTCGGGCGACTCTGCGTAGGCTTTGTGAATAGGTGCCATGAGACGGTTCAAAGCCTCTGCAGCTGCAGGCTTTAGAAGTTGGGGAGTTAACTAGGTGATTGTTAGTAGGTTTCCGGGAGCAAGTAAAAGGTATGAACATACAACGTCGTTTGTGTAATCATCTTTGAGTTGTTGGATGTCAGTATGTATGAGAGGCTCGTTGTCCCGGCGTTCTACACGGAATTCCTTCTTGCCAGCGAGGGCGGCTGCAGGGAGTAAGACGAATTCCACCATAGCAATTACGCCATTATTCTCGACGACTCGAGGGACCGCTTCCGATTTACGGATTTTTTTGGAAACTACCTCAGGTGTGTTAGACAGATCAAAGGAGGAGCAACAATGGGAAAGAAAAACCCTGAAGGGAAACCACAGAGAAAAAGTCTCTCCAAATAACCCCGCAATAAAACCTGCAGAATAGGGCTGCAGATTAGGCGGTCAAACGAGGTGAGCCACGGTCACGACCAACATCCGTACCTGGCCCAATTAATAAAGTGGTGGAGCCGTTCCGAAACCGTAAACATGCATGGACCTGATTTCTGTAAATCATAACTGTATGAAAAGCTTAGAATGAATCTAATCCCCGAATCAAGCCAATTGGGTATTTGAAAAAATGCTCAGATCGATCCGGAGCACTGGTCATCTACAAGAAGCCACCCGAAATTGCCACTAGTGCCAAGTAGATGTATCCATTGCGGGAAATTTGTTGAGTGTAGACAGATAATGGAGCTCCATCTTGCAGATTGCCCGCGTCTGTCGTTAATGTCTTAGCGCCCTTGGCGTGGATCATAATCTATCCGTCTCGGAGAGATCCATAATTGACAATTGACCATTTAGCTATGTGTAAATTCCCCGGCCAAACATGAGAATTATATAAGCAGCAAATATTGATAACTAGTTAATTATAATTACAAATACCTGGTTGGTAAATTACTATAAACTCCAGGGGAACCGTATTCTCTTGTCCCAATTAGCAAGAGTCTTCGCAATACCCAATACCTCCATACCTTATTTATCGCCTGAAAAAGTCAAGCAATAGTTTCGCCAGCATCTCGCTGAAAAAAAAACCCCCCACCATGTCACCAGATCTTCGACGCCCGCCATTTCATACCGACCTTTCTGAAGTACACAGTCAATTCCCCCAGAACGAAGAGATCAGTTCAGCAGAAGATCTCGCCATTCGTCGCAAAGTTCTCGATTTTTCATTAGAAGACACCATCCGCGGGAAGGAAGATTCTATCTTGCACGAAGAGCGAGAGATTCCCGGACCGATAGGGCCCATGAAAGCATCAGTCTTCCGTCCAAAGGTCGAGCAAAAGTCTGGACAACAAAAACCAGGAATACTCCACATCCATGGCGGTGGGCACTGCAGTGGAAACCGCTTCATGGGACTCTCAAGTGTGCTAGACTGGGTCGAAGAGTTCGGTGCCGTCCTCGTCTCTGCGGAATACCGCCTCGCCCCGGAGCATCCTCAACCAGCACAGTTGGACGATAGCTACGCAGCACTAGTGTGGATGAGCGAAAACGCACAAGGCCTAGGTATATGCCAGGATCAAATCATAGTCTGCGGTGGCTCGGCTGGAGGAAATCTAGCTGCTGGCGTGGTTCTGTTAGCGCGCGATCGCTCAGGACCAAAGATACTCGGCCAGTTGTTGATGTACCCGTGGCTTGATGACAGCAATACAACTGGTTCGATGCAGCAATTCGGGGATACTGCTCCATGGACTAAGTCAAATAGCATCGATGCTTGCAACTATGCCCTGGGAACGAATCGCGAGCATGCTACTATATACACTGTTCCCTCGCACGCAAAGGAGCTTGGTGGCTTACCACCAACATTTATCGATGTCGGCGAGGCTGACTTGTTTCGAGATGAGGACGTCGACTATGCATCGGCACTGTGGAAGGCCGGTGTATCCACCGAGTTGCATGTGTGGCCGGGTTGCTGGCATGCGTTTGATATATTTGTGCCGGACGCCCCAATTAGTCGTCGGGCGAGATTGGCGAGAAGCGCCTGGCTGTGCAGTTTGATCTATGGGCAATGAGGTTCCTTCAGTGACACATAGATTACACCTTTCCTTGCCGCAAGCATCTACGTTTAGCACAAAGTAGCCTTATCATATCATTTATAAATTCGCTCAATTCTTGAGTTTTATATGTGAAATCCTCCTAGTGCAGTTCCTGGGAAACTGAGTAATCTGAAAATTCCAGGTAGCGGTCTAGCTAGATATTATAGGAAGACTGCCCAGCTGCCTCCATGGTTTAACGGCAATGATATACTACTAGTAGTGGTTAATCTAGGCATTCTACTGGTGACATTATTTAGTATCCTACTGCAGTGATGTCTTAGGTCTTTCACCAAAGTCGCTCAAATTTTCGTTTCCATTTGATCAGCGGACAGTGTAACCAATTTTTTCTATATATTTTGGCCGGATTATTGTTCGCAAACGTTGTATAGCCCATGTTGGAATATACAGTACAGAAATTGTACGAAACATGTATAGGATAAATAACTCTTTGCAAAAATGATACTGAACTATATGGTCAAAAAGATAAAGTGTAAAGTATTGAGGACCTCCGTGCCCGTTACGCCTAAGGGGAAAAATACAGCATTAGCTCCCTTCTAATTTAAATGATCAATTTGCACAATAAAAATGGAATGGATTCACCATCCTATTCCATCTATATTCAATTGGTAGCGTAGAGATCATGATTCCATTGCCTACAATAACATTAGAATAGACATCATATCACTGGTATCAAAAGCAAAAGAAAGATGTCATTGCCTCAATTTTACTGTAGCAATAAAAACACAGACAAAAGCGAAAAAGGTGGCGGAGTAAAAATACGGGATAAAGAATACATAGACTCAACGGCAGACCTCAGTGCCTATCAGAGCAAGCTTTGTAGAGCTAAAAACAATATCACGCTCTTTCGGGAGAGCTGTCGTAGTCTCTCCATCTGAGCCTTTGTCGGGTTGGTGTCCATGGTATCACTCACCCACTTATCGATCCAGCTAGTACAGATTTCAACAATTTTAGCACGATCTTTCATCTTCTTAGATGTGTTAGGGTTGGACTGAATTTTCCAGTCCTTCCATTTCTCAAGCGATCTAACATTCGCAAGATAATCAAAGATCCGAACCAGCTCTTTGCTAGTTGAACCAAGCCCTCCACGGGCATAAAGAAACTCCCACGACACATGATAGTGAGATTCAAACGCCGGCTTCCACCGGTCCACCCTCGAGTCTGGCTGGTCAACCTCCCGGAGGATCACATCATAGTCGGCAAGGATGCTACCTCCGTGAGCAGCAGCGTTCCGCTGAGACCATCTGGTGTTGCTGATAGGCTTCCCAGCCCATTTGTCCAGCACAATTGACCGCACCTCAATTGTATGTGTCTCGAACGTCCGCTCATAATTGATAAGGGCTTTTTGGGCCTCTTCGAGGTCATTGCCTTTGGCTTCCACATTCTTCTGTGTATCCTCGAGGCTTTTTGTGTATTCTCGAGGATCTTTTGTTGGGAATCATCCCTTGTCTGGAGGTCTCGGGCAGCCTGTGATAGGGTCTCAAGCGTTGCTAGAAGGGTCGTCCCCTCACTGTTTGCCCATGCTTGGCGACTGTCGTCAAACACGACCGGGTCTGGTAATAATGCTTGTCGCATTGTTGTGACCGAGTCTTCGCTCGTAAGCCGTGATAGAGTGTAGTTGGCTTGGCCCTAGTCTGATTAGTGAATAGGTGTTAGTCCCAGTTTGACTAATACCCTTGTTGCCTCTTGTTGCCAGAGCCTTGGTGATAGACGTAGTCCATAGAGCGCTTTGTGGAGCAGCCAGCAATACCCCTCCCTTTCGAACCCAGGGGGTAACCTTGTATAGACTGCTGTCTGTAGAGTTAAGTCCAGGAACGCTGTGATCACGTCCCTCTGCCGCATATCGAGGTCGAACGCTGCTATTATTGAGAGTACAGCTCTTGCTGTTTTGACTGCGAGTGTCGCTGCCTTCTTTTCCTCTGTGGATAACCACTGTAGATCTCTGACACAGACTCTCGCCTTGAATTTCTCGAGATATCCGTCTGCGTCGAGTTTGTAGTTGAATACCCATTTCAGTGGTAGGATTTGATAGCGTTTATCAGTCGGATTTTGGACTTCAGTTGCTGTCTCTTTCCAGCGGAGTGTCTCGACTTCGTAACTTGCTGCAGTGAGGAATTCCTTGGCGTAAGGGTGAACCCTTAATTCTTTCATATTTCTCGGCTCCGGTGGCAGATTGTCTCTGTGTAGTCTCTTTTTCTGGTTAAATCTCTCGTTTAGACTGACTGTGAACGCGTGGAGGACTTCAGGAGGGTCTTGTTCGGTGGAGTCGTCCAGGACTATATATGCTGCGTAGTCTGGGTCTTGTTTCGCTCTCCGTGATCGCCTGCCAGTGATAATATTTGAGAGATCAATATCTCCAGAGATATCCCTTGGTGCTCGGTCTGATAATGGCAGATCTGGGGTAGGTGACAGGGTAGGTGGCAGAGCAGGTGACAGAGCAAGCTCCTGTTGTAGTTGCATACCACTCTCTGATTCAGTCTCATTTTCGTCACTTATCTCTGATATATCTCTCACTTCACTTCTCTCCTCTCCCTCAGTTTCGATGCTTTGTGTCACAGGGATCGGATCTGGTGACAGCGATATCGACTCTTGGAGTCTAGATCTCGATAGATCTATCGGAATTGGAGGATTTGTTGATGGAATTGATGATGAAAGTGATGATGAAGGTGAGGGTAAAGGTGAGGATATTGACTGAGGAGAGATTGGCAGATCTGGTGGAAACGCTCCGGGTATGGTTTCTCTTGTTTGCTGCGTCGGTCTGATCATTTGTTTGCCTGACTGCGGAGTCAATGGTAAAACAGAGGCTGATTTAGCAGGTTGCTGCAATGGGGTTTTCTCCCTCTCTCTCTCTCTCTCTCTCTCTCTCTCTCTCTCTCTCTCTCCATCCACCTCCTCATTTCTCTCAGTTGATTCATCAATTTGAGGGTTTATCCGATCAGTTCCATCAATTTGAGGGTCAGTTTGACCATATCCACCAGGTCCACCTTGCTTGGTATGCTCAATTTCATCATATAGCGTGATCCTTGCTATTGACTTTGGCAATCCCATTTTCTCAGTGAGTTCAACCTGTGCTTCGTCTATTGATAGCAGGGTTGGCCAGTTGACCTCTTGCACTCGATCATCGTACTGACGACTTCCTCTGTTTCAGGTGCCTTTTCAGATCGAGAATATCGCCTTATTTTGTCAAAAACAGCGTCCCTGACAACTTCGACCCTTCTTCCTCCTCTCGATCCTCCTTTGTGCGGGAACCATACACGGTATTCCGTTCTCTCTCTCCTCTCTGCGCTACCCCCCGTCATTTTTCTTTCAGCGCGTAGCAGAACTCCCTCTGACAACCCGTTTCAAATGAGATTCATCCATATGATTACCTTTTTGATACTACCAAATACTAATAACCCCACAGAATCAAACGTCAATCCACCTGTTCTTTCCCCTCTTATCTCCCCTTCCCGGCAAGACGAACGAGTAAGATCTTACTCCATTCCTATAAGAGCTACACTAATACCTCGAGCAGAGCACCTGCTGTCCCCAACATCGTTCAGAGCGACATGGAACTCCCACCAGGCAGATGGGCCGAGTATGCTATATCCCTTCCATGGGATGCCGCGAGACGCGGCACCCACATCCGAACCGATATCCTCACAATCCTCCGTGGCCATGAACTTCAACGCGAGCTAGTGGTTAGAACGACCATCTCCTGGAATGCGCGCCGCTTTGATATGGAAACCGGACAGAACAGCACCCGCGCAGAGGCGGTCTTAATTTTTATGACCGGAAACTTGATGGATGTCCCATGCACTTATTGCCAAGAGGGGAGGGGGATTTTCCCCTATGCGTTCGAAGCCGGGAACGTGGCACCCCAGGAGCGTGCGCTAACTGCTGGTGGCCAACTCCTGCTCGCAGATGCTCACTAGAATTCACTACTAGGGCCCTAGCCGCTCCTGCGGCGTTCTTCTAACCTTCCCCTGAAGTCTTGAATGGACCATAAGTCCGTCGTGCCCTCTGCGAGCGAACCGGACCCCTTGCCGCTGCTAACCAGAACCTTGAAGTCGTGTTACGAAACCCCGCAAGCACTATCCAAGAGATCTATACTGCCATTGAGAATCAGATGGACGAATTTAAGCAATTCCTTACGAGCTTCCAGTAGGGGCACTCTGAAACCAATTAGTAACTAATGTTAAGGCGCATTTCTCCTCCTTCCACCCAGTAATGATAATCGCGATTCTATCTTCTTTTTTTTTTTTCTTTTTCTTGTTCTTTCATAGCCTGTTGTACTGAATAAATTAGAGATATGAGAGTACGAGACACCGGCACTCTACACCTCTCGAACATCTCGACCGAGCACATGTCCACACTAGCGAGATCTGTCGATTGATCTCCGCGGATTTGGCAAACGGACAAAAATTCCCGATGAGAAAATGCCGGTAGGGCGTACTGGAATTCGTTCCAGCGGCAATACCGCGTTTAGGGACGACAAAGCCATATTTCAAACATGTCAGGATGGCTGGCGGAGTCTCATAGGGACCAGAGGCTTATCTCTCAGGTGAGCAGCAGATTCATCCTATTGTGCCTCCACATGACTGCTAAGTCCCCCTCCCCCCAAAAACCCCGGTTCGGTGTTAACCCGCTCAAATAGCATGATGGCCTCGATTTGTGGGATCGGCTCAATAATGTACGACGCGGATCGTTGGGAAGGCTCTGGAGCCAAAGAGCTTGCATTTCGGGGGTTCGTCGTCGACAGTCGAAGTGGCAATTCGGAAAGGCTGCCATTTCAGACACCCGGACACAGTTGGCAAACCTGCCATCCAGCTTAGTGAAGCTATCAGCAGCTGTTCTCATCTAACAATTCCCCAACGGCTTGACCAACCAGCGCCTCGATGTTGGTTTTATGAGCCCCGATTTGGCGGTCCAACTGGCTGCCATTTGGATGCCTCCTCTTGAGGTTCTTACTGTTGAGTTATAAGACTGGTTCTCTTTGAAGTGGATAAGGCGGTAGAGCAGGCCGCCTCGTGTGAGGCTGGCTGTTAGTCCCCGCCTCCATTCGCACCCAATCGCCCGCTTGGCCCAGAAGCCTGGCCTTTCTTCTGCTGCACCAAAGGTACCAATTTGGGATCAGGGTCTGGCGTTATCGGTGCTTGTTGACCGGAGACGCTATAATGGGCGTTTGGTTCCTCGGCTATCCATTTATCAGTATCCATCAACACACTGACTTGCCACTCAGCGCAGGGATACCGTACCTGGGTTTGTTGCCTGCCTTTTCAGCAGGTTATTCCCTTGGGTAAATACATGCCCGAATGATAGAATATGAGAAGACGAAATCTTGCGTTATATGAAAGATCGAAGAAGTTGAACGAAGAAATTGACGTTACTAATATATTGGGACTTTTGAGAAGGCTCCTCTCACTTGGTGAACAGCAATAGTGGCGATTCGGTGCTAGCTCATTCCTTTTTAAGGGAGGTTCACACTGCTATAGCGGCATAAGAAGACCAATTTCAGTCAAGCATAGTATCTTGGATTGTATTACGTATCGGTTCTTGTACTGGATATGGAGACCCGTCATATTTTTTTAGAGATAATCAGGTCTATCTCAGCCTTCCAATCTTGACTTTTTTTCGTCTTGCTCCATATTCCTTTTAGCTGGGTTCACACTCCGGGTCAAATTCATCCTTATCTTCCTTATCACATGTATCACGCAGCGACGGGACTCTGACTGTTTTCGGTCCATCCCTTTCTTTATCGCTTTTTCCTACCTCATTCGAGTATTAAACTGGATTATCACTCGTGGAATATTCGAAAAATCAACAATTGTTAGATTTAGAAAGGGCATAGTATAGGCCTAAGTTGTATGTTTATTTATTTATTTATTAGTACCTTTGGTGTGGAGGGTTCGAACGGCATATCGCTCTTGTCTTCTTTCTAATATGGATGACAATACTCCGTAGCAATAGCAGATTATGGTCTAGCGCACTGGTACACACTACTCTGTGTGCATCATATGACCTGTGCATACATAATATATGCATAAAGTTTATGAGCGATGATCAGTGAAGATCCAATGCTTGAGCTCGAGGTCTGTGAGTTATGCCCGAAGATCTCCCGGCTAGCCGCACAAACATTGCTTATGCAGGGATGACTTTCATATGTAGAAATATAAAGTATGTACAGGTTAACCTGTTTTCATGTCAATTTCCCCCCCATAATTCACCCCATACTTCTCCTTATACCCCTCGTACCTCTCTACACTCTTTTTATATGCGTAGTTAGAGTTGTTTGTACGTTGGGCTAAAGGCAACAATATCCCACGTGCAGGATTTCGTCAGCCAAGACTACCCAGAAACCGCCCAGAGATATCATTTTCTTGGGTTCGTGGCAACCAGAATAGAAGATTCTACTCACATTTACCCAAATCTGACATACAAATGGGCGCCAATAGAAAATAGTGGTCTGACGTCAGGTTATGGGTGGGGAATGCCAAGAAAGGAATGATAGCAGATCAAAATTGACATTTCTCTTTTCTTCTCGGAGAAAGTCGCATACGGGACATTGGATAGACTGTAAATATATAGAAGAGTATGAATATACTATTTATTTGAATATATAGTAACGTATCTCCGCATGCTACTCTCTTTATTACTCCTATATCGCGAACTATGCGTTGTGCGCCACGGCCGCCACCACATTCCTAATCTGAGTGGGGTGTAGATCCACTGTAAATCCACTATAAATCCGGTTTCAGCCCGTGGTGGTGCGAGGTAAGAAAAAGTCTGCGCATAGCTACTACGACTCTGTACATATAACATTTGGAGAAGGTCCACAAAAAGAGATCCTTCCTCTCACGCTCTTTGTTCATTCCCGACACAACAAGGATGACGCCCCCAGAGCAAGACGAAGCTCCAGCTGTTCATAGCGAGAGTAGATCGTCTCTAAATGGCGTCGACGATGAATCTAGCACCCCCGTCGATATCTCCGCTGAGCTTGAAGAAAAAGAGAGCAAAGAAAGCGAACGCTCCGACGGAAAGCGTGAGCTTAAGGAGGGAGATTGCTACGAGATCCTAGGATACTGCTGGCCACGATGGAAGAAATGGACCTATCTGTGCGCGGTCGCCTTCGTGCAGGTTTCTATGAACTTCAATACCTCGGTTTACCCTGCTGCTGTCAAGAATCTGTCCGAGGCTTTCCACATTAGCGAACAGCATGCTCGTACAGGCCAAATGGCTTACCTGGTTACTTATTCTGTTGGTTGTGAGCTGTGGGCTCCTTGGTCCGAGGAATTCGGTCGCTGGCCTATCCTCCAGCTCTCCATGTTTCTTATCAACATCTGGCAACTCCCTGCAGCCCTTGCCCCCAACTGGGGCAGCCTTGTTGTGGCTCGTGCATTGGTTAGTCTTTCCCGAAAGCTAGCGTCTTGATACTTGGTAAACTAACTTAATATAGGGTGGTCTCTCTACTGCTGGTGGTAGTGTCACTCTCGGTCTCATCGCCGATATCTACGAGCCCGAAACGCAACAATTCCCACTCGCATTCATCGTTCTGTCATCTTGTCTTGGTACCAGTATCGGTGGTGTGATTGGAGGACCGATTGCGCGATGTAAGCAAACCACTATTTTCACCTTATACTGGTTTGAGCATCTGCTAACACCTTTGATATTTAGTCCTTGATTGGCAATGGTTCTTCTGGATCCAACTCATCTTCGGGGGTGTCACCCAGCTCATCATCTTCTTCATGCCTGAGAGTCGTTCGACCATTATTATGGACAAGGAAGCCAAGCGCCGCCGCAAAACCGGAGAGGACCCGAACATCTACGGACCCAACGAGCTCAAATCTCCCCGTGTCTCCCTCAAGGAAGCCGGCAAGATTTGGGCGCGTCCATTCTACATGCTTCTACGTGAGCCTATTGTCCTCTGCTTGTCTCTTCTGTCCGGTTTCTCCGATGCTCTGATCTTCACCTTCCTGGAGAGCTTCGCCATCGTCTACAAGCAAGGATGGGGCTTCGGTACTCTCGCACAAGCGTGGGCAGTTATTCCCATCAACGCTGCCTACTTCATTGCCTACTTCAGTTACTTCCCGTGGTTCCTCCGCGATCAAAAGCTCCGACTCAGACACGGTGATGCCGCCATCCCACCCGAGCGTCGTCTCAAGTGGCTGCTTTTCCTTGCACCGCTCGAACCAATCGGTCTATTCGGTTTCGCCTGGACATCCTTCGGCGACTCGAGGAACGTCCACTGGATCGGATCCATGATCTTCTCCGGCTGTGTCGGTATCGCCAACTTTGCCATTTACCTGTCCTCGGTTGATTACATGGTCGCCTCCTACGGTGTCTATTCCGCTTCTGCGACTGGCGGTAACGCTTTTGCGCGTGATCTGCTTGCTGGTATCTCGGCCATGTACGCTACGCCCATGTACACAAATATTGGAAACAAGTGGCATGTTGAGTATGCAACCACCATCCTGGCTTGTCTTTCCTGTTTGGTTGTGACTCCCATCTATGTCTTCTACTGGAAGGGACCTCAACTTCGCGCGAAGAGTAAGTTCGCCTCTACTCTTGCTGCCGACAGAGAGCAGAACCATGGCCGCCGTGTCAGCAGGATCAGCGTCGAGCCTTGATTGCATTATTAGAAGCATATGAAACCGTGTATATTTTCATATTATGTATATATGACTCGTCATGTCTCGATCGAGAATTTTTGATGACCTTGTTATTAACTACATCATGACTGCTATATAATCTTGGGGTTGGGACTTTGTTCCATAGTTATCTCATTGCAAATTAGATCGGATAGACTAAAATTTAAAACTTATTTCGATATTTCGACATTCATCTTTACAAAGTACAACAGTCTACCCTATAAAGATTCATCCACCTCTAAACTAGCGGTCACGAGATCTAATAATTTTCTTCCTAATTTAAATTAGTCCTATGTTTTCAACCTGTATTATGATATCTGAGTTGAATTCTGAATTCTTCTTTCTTCAACTACCCTCCTCCCTATTGAATTGAGATCAGATCAGTTAATTCAACTTGCTTGCTTCAGATCAATTGCTCTGGAATGGCCTAATCCCCTTATCGATGAGATCCCCCCGATCCCCCCGAAGGCGATAGGGGTATTCCTGGTGCGCCTCCCTTTCCTATGGTTGAATTCCACTATGATTTATAACGCTGGAGCTGGCTGGAGAGAGATACCGCTCTTAGGGTGCTTACCCTAAGTGGAATTGGGTGGTCGTCACGGAGGGTTAGCGAGTATCTTGATATTACGCGGAATAAAGTACGCCATGCTGTTGATCAGGGTGCTCCTACCCCTCGCCGTCCTTGTGGTCGAAGCCCGAAATTGATCACGAGTGAGGTTGATGATATTATTGCTTTTATTACTGCGAACGAGACGAATCGCCGTCTCTCGTATGAGAAGCTGGTTGATATACTATCCCTGAATATCTCGGTTAATACCCTTCCACGTACCCTATCTCGGAGGGGGTATAACCGGCGTATTGCGATTGATCGACCTGATATAAAGGAAAAGAATATCCTTGAACGTCTTAAATGGGCACGTGGGCATGTTAATTAGACCCGCGAGGATTAGTGCCGAATTATTTGGACTGATGAGACTTGGGTGACTCCTGGATACCACCGAGAGATGCGAGTGACGAGACGTATTGATGAAGAGAGGCACCCTGACTGCCTTCGACCACGACGCCGGAAAAGCGGAGGCTGGATGTTCTGCTCGTTTCTTGGAACTGAAAAGGGACCGTGTCTATTTTGGGAGAAGGAACGGGGCTGGATATCTGGTGAATCCCATGTTGTAAGTATTGCCCCTTTAATGGAAGGATTCTTCCGTTTAAGAAGGGAGTAAGATCCGATTGTAATGCACGATAATGCTCCTGGGCATACTGTTAAAGAGACTCTTGATTTCTTCGAGGAGCTTGGGGTTATTATGATGAAACCGCCTATCTTTTCACCTGATTTGAACCCCATTAAGGAGGGATGGAACTGGGTGAAGAATTATATCGAGAGAAAGTATGGGGATCAGCACTTTCCTTTATCGAAGCTTCGTGGTGTGGTTTAGGAGGCCTGGGATGCTATACCAGAGGAATTTCTATCTGATCTGATTATTAGTATGCTATAAGGGGCCAGGCAGTTATTGATGCTCAGGGGCGTGCGACTATTTACTAGAAAATAGTATGGTATATAGCAATTAATGGTTGAAAACATGGATTATATCTCCTGTATTGTAGTAATTTGACTTAGTAGAAATAAGAACGAATTGAGGGTTGAGAATCCTGTTTTTTTTTAAAAAAAAAGATTGTAGTATTTATTTATAAAAAATACCATATAAAATACTACGCTACTTATGCGCCAGTAAAAATGAGGTTGAATCTTTATACGGAGTAGGGTAGACTGTTGTATATTGATTTCGTGGTAGGGAAGATATTAGCATGTGACATGTCCAACAATCGTTGAGGCTAGCTGCAGATCGGGTGGGGAGTACACGATGGATATAGCAAAGATGTGCACTATTCTACATCCACGCACTTTCTCCATATAGCACCATTTATCTGTATCCCCTCTCTCGTGCGTCCGACCTCCCTAACCACACCACCGACAAAAAAATGATCACAAGTACAATTGAAATAGCCGCGCCACCTTCCAAAGTGCGCGAGGTTGTATGTACTAGCCCTAGACCAGAATTATTGACGAAACAAGCTGACCAGCCATCCCTCCTCTAGCTGCTCAATTTCTCAGCATACCCGGAATGGCATACGGAATGGCTTAAGGGGATCGAGCTCAAGGACAGCACCAAAACCTCACAAGAACTTTCCTCGGGCGATAAAATTGAAGTCAATATTGAGAACTTCAAGTTCGTCGCCGAAGTCAAGGTGAGAATAACATCACGTCTTCCCCAAATAAAAATAAGAAAAGTAAGCTGAAGACTCAACGTCAAAGGAGAACACTGAGAGCTTGTTTTCTTGGCAAGGTCCGCCCGTGTTTACCATTGCTGGATTGCATAAATTCCATATTGAACCGGCCAATGATGGTGCTTCGACTGTTTTTACGCAGACTGAGGATCTCAAAGGACTCCTTGCGTTCATTATGAGTCCTTCCCTGCTTGGGAAGAAGATGCGTGCCCATTTTGATATCTTCCACAGGGATCTTAAGGCCCGCGCTGAGTTGGCGTGATTTGGGGGGCTGGATTTGTTGGACACGCACATTTTGCTGTTTTGTGCACGGGCCTTCGGTTTGTGTTGTTACGGCTAACAGTCATGTTGATTGAAATTGTATTTCATATGAATTCCACGCTACTGCTATATGGGGAGACCGAGACCGATATCGAGAGGTCTGATAGTACCGATTGATCCATGCCATTGAAGATAGTATCCCAATAAGATCGAAAGAGATCTGCACTCTGCGGTTTCTCCAACCATAAGACAGCTTTGATGTGGATCAGAGTGTCACTAAAGTTGTCCAGTTGTAGAGAAGCAGCTGCATCTTGTGCCCTCTTCGCGAACCAGCGATGATGAGCCGTGCCAGCTGAAGCCACCATCCCGACCGCAGTAAACCAGACATCAAGTGAATCATAAACATGAGGGGTTAACGCGAGATGCTCGAGGTGCTCCATAAATCGAATGACAATGGTTTTCATTATGACTGCATGCGAATAATATGTTGGTCCCTGAGCGATGAACATGTAAAGTATGATTCCGCAGCGGATGGATTCCGTCATTGGTGAGAGCGGAGGTATCGTTGTGCCCGGGGCGGAGAGTAAGAGTCGGTGTATGACAAAACAGGTAAGGTCGTGAAGTTGTGTGGCTGGAAAAGGTATATTGCGCGCTCGCTGGAAGATGTTGCGTAAACGATTGAAAACATTGCTAACGGCACAGTCCACTTCGATGGTGCTGAGATCAAATAGCTGATCGTCATGCGCGGTCGAGTCAAACTGCCATTCCGGGATGGGAGGGATGCCATCCCCAATGCCGAAGTCATCCTGAGTCTCAAATTGAGGATGACCCATGATGAGCATCGATACCCTTTGGGACATGTGAGCATCACTCCTCTGAGTAGTAAAGTGGATGACCTACCAGCTGATCATTCTCGCGGTGAGCGGGCTTGTCTGCCTTATTGCATTGATGCCACCTCTCATATCGACCAGCTTTTTCAATCCATTAACATGCATTTGGCCAACTATTACATTGCCTTTGCCGAACTAAGAGTCGTATATAATTAGGGACTGGTTCGAATAATAAAACAGTAGGAAAAGAGGGTGCTTGGGTAATATCTCACCTCGATGGTTGCCAACGTGATGACTGAGTTCATAGTCCCATCTTGAACAGCTAGTGACGTATATTCAACCTTGCGTCGTAGTAAAGCCACCGAGTCTGCCATGAGAAGTTCGGATGTCTGAAAGCCTTTCTGGGCCAACAATTCTTCGTCAAGACATGCTGTCTGTAGAGAGACGTGAAATAATGCAGGATCCCCTAGGGCAAGTGGCCACCAAGAGATCAAAAACGGATTTGAAGTGGCATTAAGATCAAGAGGGTAGTATTGGAAGGCGATTTTGTGAAGGACTAAAATTTAAAGGAGTAAGCCAAGGTTTCATCGACAAAGCTTCATTGAAGGGCTACATACAGCTGTAGATCAGACGTTGAACGTGTTCCCGAGGAAGTCTAGTCTGTGGATACGAATCAAAAGGATCAAGAGACCCGAATCTGTAGTTAGTTAAAGTGCCGTATCCACTTAAAGGGTTTGTTGATTCCCCATTCTGCCATCCGGGAGTTGCCGACCCCGTCGAGGGTTCGTTCGCATAGGCGCACTCGACTTGACGCTTGATGCAGCGGGAACAGCGCGGTGTGCGGAGATCACAACTGGACTTTGATTTGGCACATGCCGCACAGGACCGGCGGAGAGATTGGCGCATTTTGAAAGAATATTTCTGGGTATCCAAAAGGGGGATGTGTTAGCTTTGGGAATAGCTCAGGCTAGAACCCCACACCGCTTTTGAGATCACGATGTGAATCGAAGAGTTGGAACGTCGCAAACGTAAGTGACCGAAGGTCGGCTCATTGATCCTGGGCAATTGTTCCGTTATATGTGGACCTCAGAGTAATGTCCTGAGCCCAGATCAAAAGAGGACTAGCCCCCGCCTTTACTCCTGCTTAGCACCGGAGTCTAGTCCTAATTGGGTAACATGTATAATCTGAGCATATCCATGCCATGCCATTACTAATAAAACTCTTATAGATATCTTCCACCTATTTCAAAGCAGCTTGTCAATTTACCTCTGCCATCCACCATAATGGACTCCAGTGTGGCTTTTGAGATGACCAACATCTCCATCGCTCAGAATGAGTTGCCACAGATATGGCCGTCCAACCATTCCCAGCTTCAAAGCTACCTACTAGCCTCCTTGGTGAGCTTCTCGATCTGGCAGTACGCAGTGACCTTTTTGGTAGCCGTACTAGTCTATGATCAAGGTAAGCAGAGCCTTCAAGGCCATGAGAATCTACTAACGCCATCTCTAGTAATGTATATTATACGAAAGGGCTCTATAGCTGGCCCTCCACTCAAGATTCCACTCATGGGGCCATTTATACAAGCCCTTCACCCGAGATTTGAAGGGTATCTTGCACAGTGGGCAAGTGGGCCACTCAGCTGTGTATCCGTCTTCCACAAGTGAGCGCTCACACATATTGTCCTCACGTCTATTGTCGTCTAGCCGGACTCTATCGAACCCATCAAACCGTCCGAGCTAATCCGATTTGCTATAGATTCGTTGTTCTAGCCTCCGACAGAGACATAGCCCACAAAGTGTTCAAGTCGCCCACATACGCCGAGCCATGTATAGTACCGATCGCAAAGGATATCCTAGGCCACAAAGCATGGGTCTTCCTTCAGGGCAAACATCACACCGAGTACCGCAGGGGGCTGACTCCCCTATTCACCAACAAGGCCATGGCTACTTACCTGCCTGTGCAAGAGAAGGTGTTGGCCGATTATTTTGCTAAGTTTGTCGCCACCAGCAAGGCGAATCAGGGACAGCCAAAGGAATTCATGACCATGTTTCGCGAGATCAACTGTGCACTTTCATGTCGCACATTTTTCGGTGATTATATCTCCCAGGCCGCGGTCAAAAAGATTGCAGACGACTTCTACCTCGCTACAGCCGCCCTCGAGCTAGTCAACGTGCCTCTGTCGATATACATTCCGTTCACCAAGCCCTGGCTCGGGAAGCGGACAGCCGACGCTGTTCATGTCGAGTTTTCAAAATGCGCGGCTGCATGCAAAGCAAACATGGCGACTGGGGCAACACCAACGTGCATTGTAGACCATTGGGTGCTCCACATGATGGAATCCAAGCGATACCACGAAAGAATCGCGGCAGGGGAGACAGATGTTGAGAAGCCAGCGAATATGATCCGTGAGTTTACGAATGAGGAAATTGGAGAGACATTGTTCACTTTCCTCTTTGCCTCTCAGGATGCATCGAGTAGTGCCACTACTTGGCTATTCCAAATTCTCGCACAGCGCCCCGACGTGCTTGACAAATTACGCGCGGAAAACCTAGCTGCTCGCGGTGGTGATAAAAACAAGTCATTCGATCTTCCTATGCTCGAGTCGCTCACCTACACCAATGCAGTGATAAAGGAACTCCTACGCCACCGTCCACCCGTTATTATGGTCCCATATCTTGCGACAAAGAACTTCCCTGTGACGCCCAATTATACCGTCCCCAAGGGCTCCATGATCATCCCATCCTGTTATCCAGCTTTACATGATCCGAATGTTTACCCTAATCCTGATAACTTCGATCCCGAGCGTTGGATCTCCGGGGACGCCGAGTCCAAGACTAAGAATTGGCTAGTATTCGGTGCGGGAGCGCACGATTGCCTCGCAAGGAAATATGTACCGCTGTCTATGGCTGGTATGATCGGGAAAGCGGCGCTGGAACTTGACTGGAAGCATCATGCCACAGATAGATCAGAGGAGATTCGAGTTTTTGCTACATTGTTTCCAATGGTTAGTACCACTTTTAACTCGTTAAGTATGTAACATTCATTAACTTTTGACATAGGATGGATGCCCGTTGGTGTTTACCGAACGTTCATAGATGCGTTGGCATTGTTAGTAGTACTCGGGATAGAGGTGAGCTGCTGCATCCTGGACTCTTTCACAGTGGAATGATATCCGTTGTGATGGCGGCTATAGGACTTCCGACCTGTACGGGCGGGTTCATCATGTTGGTATATTTATGTTTCAGCCTATGGTATAAATACATATCTCACGTGCTTCCAAATTGTTTAAAGAATTGACAATTCTCAACTTCTCTCATCATGGCTTCCCTTCTTTCAAAACCATGCGATTGATCTTTCTAACAAGCTCCTGAGTCCCGTAAGGTTTATAGATGATATCATCCATTCCAGCACCTACCATTTCCTGTTGTTGCTCCTCTCTGACATTTGCTGTGACTCCCAGAATTGGAACATGTCCTCCGCTTTCTTTTTCAAGGTCACGGATTGCTTTCGTGGCACAATTTCCATCCATCACAGGCATCTGCTGATCCATGAGGATGCAGTCGAATGGTTCATTTTGATTCGCATCCACAGCCTCTTTCCCGTTGCTCGCTTCCGATATATCAAAGCCCAGTGTGTTCAACTTGCGCGATATGATTCGCCTGTTGATAATGTTGTCCTCAACCAAGAGAATACGCTGACCGTTACCGGTTAGTTTCTCATCGTCAGGATGTGATGGAGGATTTCGCTTTGCCCGTTTGATCTCCTCGTTCTTGACCTCACGGGCTATACTGTGGGTTCGCGCTGTGGGTTTGTCCTTCGGGGCACCTGGCTCTGCCTCAAAACTCTCATCTTCAGAGGGGTTTTCCGGGATCTGGGGCTCTTCCGTTGTTTGGTCCACACCGCACATTTTATTGCCCATTGACTGGATATCAACACAAAGCTTATCGATTGCAGAAACACTGGGGCTTTCATATTTTTCGCCACCTTCGTTGGTTGTTCTGCGCACTTTGAAAAAGAACCCAAAGGTACTTCCGTGAGATTCTTTTGAGCTCACGCCAATCTCACCCCCATGGAGATGGCAGAGTTTCCTACACACGTTTAGCCCAAGGCCAGACCCGCCGTATATGCTCTCGGTTTTGGGAGTTGCTTGGTTGAAACGTTCAAAGAGCCGTTTCTGGGCTTCCTCGGTGACCCCAATACCCGAGTCCTTGACGGCGACCATGATATATGCAATTTCGCCATCTCCCCATTCGGGATTGTCAGTCGCATCTTGACGGAGCCCTGTTAGACCTGAATCGAAGAAGACAATATTTGGCGGGTAGGAAGGTGGACGCTCGAGCGAAGCACCCACTGAAACTCGGATTGATCGCCGGTTCTCCGATTTGGCTGTGAATTTGATAGCATTTGAGAGTATGTTGACGAGAACCTGGCCCATCCGATCTAGATCTGCCATGACCCAATCAATGCCGCATTTAGCGTAGGAAACATCAGCCTTGTATTCAAAGTGTATCCTCTGCTTTCGGAGCTCGGGTCGGAATATTGCCATCGGAATGGTGAGATGTCGCTGTGGCTGGGCCTTTCGTGGTGACAGCGGCAGCATCGATGCGTCCAGTTTCGAAAAGGTGAGAACATCATTCACAATTTTCTTTTGATGCCTGACGCAGAGACTGATTGTCTCGGTCGCCTCGGTGATATCCATGACCGAGATTTCCCCCGGCTTCTTGTTATAGATTGCTTCTTGAATATCCTCTGTGCAATGTACAATCGCAGATAGAGGATTGCGGATTTCGTGACTGATCATATCGATGAATCGCTCTTGCTGCCTCTTGCGTTCCCGTGCCTCTTCTGCAGCCTGCTTCTGTACGAGCTCAGCCCTTTTCTCCGGGGTGATATCTGCGATTGTACATATAAACACCCCACCTTCGCCTAGCCCAAAGCATTGTACATCCCTATCATCCAACCGATCCAATGTCATAACACACCAAATCGAGTCCGGGTCACGGGTGTGGTATTCGAGACGTAGCGGTTGTTTCGAGGTTGCGACCTCCTGGTACCCAGTGGACACCCGGTCGTAGTCGTCTGGATGGACGGACCGTAACCAACAGTCGGAGAAGTTGACGCTGGGGTATGGGATGAGTTCCCGGAAGCGGCGATTCACAGAGACTAGTTCATGTCGGTGAGTGAGGATGGCGACGCCGTTCGGTAGGATGTCGGCCAGCTGCTGTGCCGAGACGTTTTGCTTGAAAGTGAAAGGCATTTATTCCTCGCCGCGCTTCTTCCAAATCAATGGAAGAGACGCTAGACGAAGATGAAAGCCCCGAAGTGTTTGACTGCTTATGTGTTACCCGCAAGAGTTCGGGCGCGCATGGCAGATGAGGCTGAACGATGTGTGAATGTCCACTTTGACAGCCAATATATGTTGGATTATATATCAAAAATCAAAAGACATTAGCAAAAGAAGATGACGGTATAAAATGCTGTACGTCATTGTGGATTCCCCTTCGATCTACTTCCAATCTGTGGGGGGAAGTATTCCCGCGAACATTGTGATTGGCAAAAAGCCTAGAGCGATGTCCACCGGGGGAGTGACCCTGGATGCTTGGCTCTTCACACCTGACGTCATTCGGGGTTGAACTTCAGTTTAAGTCAGGGGATATCTTAATGACAAGCTCTCCGGTATTTCATTTTCTTTCTCGTTGAGTTCATGTATAATGAATTTTGATTCTCTGCGTGTTGAAAGACTTGGGGTTGGAATGTCCGTGAAGTATGCATAGATGCTAGAAGTAATATAGAATTCTAACCATCGTAAAGGCCAAGGGAATGATATATTCTTCTCTGACAGTAGTCTCTAATTAGCTTGACTGGAAGGCATCTGATAATTGTTAACGAGAAGTAGATTGAGGGGTTAGTACGAAGTTGACGCCTTGCGATTATGCAAAAGTGTGGAACACAGTTTAATATTACAATCTAGTGACAGCACATGCTGTATATAAAAAAAAGTAAAATGTGCCTGTTTTTGAAGCACCTCGCAGTGGCGATATGTGTATATGTACTGCAGCGAGAGTTATACGTCAAATGCCAGAATGGTATTGTGCCATGAAAGCTTTCCGAGTTGAGATTCGGTAGATAATTACCAATCTCGTCAATGTGCTGTTGGTCAAAGCTTTTGCTTGGCTGGCGATCAGCATGGCAAAGCAGGGGAGAGCGTTCCTATTGCTCACGTTTGGCTTGGCAAAAGTGATCCGAGGGTTGGAGGGGTAGGTTGTAAGTACATGTCGTAATTCATCGATTATTTCTCAATTTTATTAAGTTCAGTCCTTTGTTAATAGCCGTGTTATATGGGGCAGCTGTTCCTTCACTGAAGAGCAGGAGTACGAAGTACAGAATACGCTATTGAAAGGACAATTATTATGGGAGATTTGAAAATTTCGACGGAAAAGACCGGTCCCCCACTAAGAACCAGTGGCCTAAAAGACGGCCTGTGGGTGAAAGTGGGATGAGATGCCGGGGAGTAAAAATCAGCGCGTGGCGAATCTCAAATTTTGACATACAATAGAAATAAAACATATCTAAAGCAAAGGTAGAGTCACAGCTGTGGGCTTCGGATGTTTTATCCGATTAAGAATATACAAAGTAGCCCTAGAAATATCCTGCGAAGTTCGTGCGAGCCCTACCGGGATGCCGTGGGTCTGAGCGCTCGGCCCGATCACATTTGAAGATTTCGGCCTGATAGCCATTTTGAAGCCATTGATGCGTTGGCTCTAGCTATGTGTTAGCAGAGCCACAGTTGTATCATATTATAACCCTATACTATCTCGCATGTGCGAATGACAGGGCCAGTGGTTCCTCCTCTCCACTTCTGGATTCCTCGTGGGTCTTGACCACCTCAAAGAGGTAACCCGAAAGAACATGCTCCAGTCCACGATCTTTCTCGAAAAGGTAATCCGAAAGGCTTCACTCCACTTTTTAAACTGGATCGATTGAAGAGTTTGATTTTTTTTCACTCTATAGTAAATCCTATATTAGTATGAAAGTAGCTGCCAGTGCTACCCTGGCCATTCGTTTCCATTGTTATTGTATTTTCACAATCGCAATGGGCATTGTCAACTATTTCAGTCGACCGCGTAACCATCGGGCACATGGTGGCGATGAAACACCTACTATGGAAGCCCCAAAAGTAATCGAGCCTACTATCATCTCTAGTCCGGAGTCATCGGGCGCTGTTACACCTGCACACATGCTCCCTTCCCCGGCTGGCAGTGAGGATCCTCTTATGTTCGAGAAGATCCCGCATCAGTTTGGCCGCCTAGGTTCTTGGAAAGGGTCTTTGATCTTGCTCGTCACCTCTGGCTCTCAGTTTCTCGATAATGTCTTCATGACAAGCGCCAACATTGCCCTGTCGTCAATTCAACAGGATTTCGATGTGTCGAGTACTGATTTGCAATGGATGATCTCTGCATACACTTTGTCATTTGGTGGCTTCCTTTTGTTAGCCGGTGCTCTGTCTGATCGGTATGACACTTCCTCTCATTGTCTCTACACTTGACAAAATGCTAACCCGCACAGCTATGGACGAAAGAAGATTCTCTGTCTGGGTCTTGCCTGGCTTTCTGTGTGGACCCTAGCGATTGGATTTGGGCAGTCGTTTATTCAACTCACGGTGTTCCGAGGCATTCAAGGAATTGGAGCTGCGATGACTGTGCCATCTGCTATTGGAATCATCAGCTCCTACTTCAGTGGTGTTGATCGCACCCGTGCACTGTCAATATATGGAGCCTCGGGGACCCTGGGATTCTGTACTGGTCTCATCTTTGGCGGTTTCTTGACCTCTTCCCTGGGCTGGAGATATATCTTCTATCTGATTGTCATAATCACTGGGTCCTTGGGAATCTTGGGCTTTATCGTCCTCCCAAGCGATGTTCCGTCCGAAAAAAAGCACGAAAGAATGGACTACATTGGTGCAATGATGTCTACAGCTGGTCTAATCTTGCTGCAATTCGTCCTATCCAGTGGTGGAACCTACGGTTGGGACCAGCCGTTTATTATCGTGCTGTTGATATTGGCAGTTGGTCTTCTTGTTGGATTCACAATCTTTGAGAAATACGTCAGCAACCCTATCATGCCGCTTGCTTTGTGGAAGATTCGCAATTTCGCCGGTCTCTGGGTTATCGGTTTCAGTAAGTTTTCTGATTCCCAAACTTGTGCCTCGGGCAATGCTAATTAATTAATTAATAGCGGGCTATGGTACCTACCAAAACGTTATTTACTATATTGTCCTTATGGCACAGGAAGTGGACAAGCTTTCTGCTGGCGACACGGCCCTTCGCTTCTTGCCTATGGGAGCGATAGGCTTCATTGTTTCTCTTGGAACAGGAAAACTTCTCGAATTCATGAATGGAAAGCACCTCCTCATTATAGGGCTAGTTCTGGCTGTGGTCGCTCCCATCTCGAGTGCTTTGACTTCCAATCCTGAAGCAGGCTTGTATGTATTGCCACGCTTTTTTTTTTTTTTTGGATAAAACTATACTAACTGTCACAGTTGGCTTAATGTTCTCCCCACATCTCTTATCAGTATTTCATCCGTGTCTTTTATATTCGTCACAACGAGCACTGTGGTACTCACAAGTGTACCGGTCGAAGTCAAGAGTCTTGCTGGCGGAATGGTGAATTTTCCCTTTCCTTTATTTCAACTTTCATTTGCTGACACCCTAAACTAGCTCAATACTGCATTCCAAATTGGCTCTGGTGTTGCATTGGCTATCTCAGCGGCTGTTACCGATGCTGTCGACATCCAGCAAGGACACAGTCTCGCAGAGCAATATGCTACTGGCCTCTGGTGTTCTGTCGGTCTAGCCGGGCTTGGGCTGATCATCGGTCTGTTTGCGGTTCGACACAAAGGCATCGGACCAAAAGATAGATTGGGCGCCGGCCCAGTTGCTATCTAACCCCGTAAGCCTCCATGACGGAGACGATGTCGACCACCCGGAAAACTGGACTTTCTTCCACTATATCTCCTTTCCAGAACCGCGCGACCATGTCAATAAACGAATGACGCGAGAACACATCGCACATCAGAAGGAGTTGGCCTGTCAGTTTGTCGACCCCTGGCGCGGTGTCTTTTAGTGGATGTCCTCCGATAGTGAGGTTTGGTATTCCAAGCTTCGAAATGGGGACCCAAGCCTGTCGCGGCATCGGTGGGATAATCGTCAGGGCCGGGTATCTCTGGCAGATGATGCTGCTCATCCCATGACTTTCCAGTATGGCCAGGGGCCCAACCACACTATGAAGGACGCTTACACCGCATGTAAGGCAATCGAGTCATTCTGGAGCCAGGGTGACTTCACCATTGAGCGTGCCGCGGCTATACAGGCGTATGAGGAGGATATGGTCATGCGGACAGGCGAGGTTCGTTTGAGCGAGGAAACCACTGTAAAATGCATAATTGGGCCAATGTTATGCAAAGCCCCTTGATCAAAAATAGGATGCGATTCAAGATTAAGTCTGAGAATAGCATGTGTGCTATCACGTGCAGGAAGTCAAGGACACGTCTAAACCAGGAATCATGAACTTCACATCACAATCACTTCCCATAGACGATCTTTTGCTCTAATACTTTCCATTCCTCATCCTTACTAAGCCTCTTCTGCAGACTAGGACTGAACTTCCTAAAATACTCCATTTTGTCGAACACCATCATAATGTGGTGAAACCGAACAGGACAGGGGCTCTTTCCTCGCCATCCAGTGCTCCGCTGGGCGCATACAACTTCATCAATGACAACATTCTGTATCGGTTCTCGACACTTTTATCGATCAAGATTCTCAGGCACATTCGGTCTCGACGAGGGACCGTTCTCATGTTAAAGGACTGACTATGCGTCAAGTACGGTCCCACATTCATTTATCTGAAGCATCAACAAATATCACAACATACATCTGTCCCAGTACCAAAGGTTTAATGTGCATTTACTCATTCTGGGCGGACATGCATCGCGATGGAAAGGATCAGGGGAGGTATGATTGGTAGTGATTGGGTAAAACGAAGTGAGGATTTAAAGATGAAACTTCTTTCACAGCTAGCGACAAAGGTCCACGAGATGCGGCGCCTCTAGACATTGGAAGACACTAAGATTGCTCCTGTTGATGGCGGATCGCTTTTTGACTGTCGTGTTTTGGGGCTTATCTTGCGCTTCAGTGCCTTTGATACCATCGAGGACTTCCATCAGTATTTACGCATGGGCATGGGATTTGGTTCAAGGCTTAGACCTGAACCTCAAAAACTTATCAAACAATGCAGCAAGTCTTGGCCTTTTGTATTTACTCACGGCGACCTCAGCAGCCTTAACATTCTTGTTCGCGGAGATGACATCGTTGGTATCCGTCATATTGAGAATACACTTCCGTTTACCAAGTCAACCCACAAACCTCTTTTCGGATCAATGAGATTGACAAATTCCTACAACCAATGCTAGAAGAGCTGGCGATGGAACGGATCCGTCAAAAGTACTTTGGAGATGTATAGGCAACCCTAGCTGGTAACGAATATATACAATTGGGTAATTATCATCAGGATTCGGAGATTTATCTCTTAGTATAAAATACCAGTAAAATGGATTAGATAAACAGTACAAAGTCCATAAAGTTCCCGAGGTCATGGTATTAAACTAGTATGCTAGTGTGCTAGTTAGTTATATACTCTAGACTGCCTTGTCACCTTACCCTTCCTTGGCTTCTTAGGCTTTGTCTTATGAGGTATCCCTTTTTAAGTAAGGTTTCGAAGTATATAAGAAAAGAGATCGGAAATTAGTATACAAATTGAAATGGCATATATGCTTCGAGAAGGCGGTGATAACTTACGGTCAGGCAGTATCCAATGAGAGAGTTGTGCCTGGCTTTGTAGTTGCCTGGGGGCCTCATGTATAAGGCAACGAACAGTGGACCCGTATACCAGATCCGCGTTTGGACAAACTCCGCGATCCGTCCATAGCAAGCTGTTCCCGGCACTCAAGGAATGTAAAGAGAAATATTTATCGCAATGATTTCCCTGTCACAGTTCGGGAGGTTGACTTGGACTTTTACCCTTCTGAAGTGGTGTAAATGACTTGATTCTCATCATTATTGTTAACGCTGCGCATCATGATCGCCAAGAAAAGAGTCCTTCAGGTGGTCACGGCAGCTCTTGCTGCCTTTTTCCTCTGCACAGTGCTTATCAAAAACCTCGGGGATAAACCATGGTCCCTCTCGTTTCCAGAACTCTCTCGGAAATACATGAGCGATAGTGCCTTTGAACATATCAAGAACCGCACTCTTGGGGTAAGACCCTACCTACGATCACATAGAATTGATTGCTGACTAGGCATCAATCTTTAGTTTCAGCATGTCTACGCGATCAGTATGAAAGAGCGGACCGACAAGCGCGATTTCCTCACACTAGCAGCCTCGATATCGGGGTTCAATGTCGAATGGCTCGATGGAGTGCGACCCGATGAGCTAGCTCCCAAGGCCATGCCTGATGTATGGTTTCCGGCTCAATAAGCCCCAGACAATCTTCTCATTCTTTATTAGGGACTGGACCCCTCACTCGTGAAACCCACTGCCATGGCATGTTGGCGTGCGCACATGAATGCATTGGTCAAGTACGGTCACCCCTCATTCTCATTGTCTAGAGGCTATTCTGACGTATGGATTTGAAAAACAACAGTGTGATAAGCAATGACTATTCGACTGCATTGATTTTGGAAGATGATGCAGACTGGGACGTGAGTCTCAAGTCCCAGCTGGGAGAATTCGCGCGTGGGCTACACACTTTGAAAGGAACGAAACACGTATCCAAGGAAGCTCCTTATGGAACAGATTGGGATCTCCTTTGGATTGGCGGGTGTGCCTCGGGCCCGAACGCCAACGAAACAAGCTTCTACGCTATCCCGATGGACCCAACAGTTTCAAGGGTCCACCACCGAGCCACCTGGGGCGGACCCACCGAAAAGTGGAAGCAACAATATCCAGAATTGGCCGAGGACTCGACGCGATTTATCTACCGGGCTGAAATGGGCTGCTGCATGTTTGGCTACGCAGTTACGACCAGGGGTGCGAGGAACATTCTTTCCGCTCTTTCTATCGATCGTTTGGATCAGGCGGTAGACAATGCCCTGAGTGACTTGTGCGCAGGTGCCAATGGGCGTCACAAGATTGAATGCTGGGCCCCATTCCCTAATTTGATTGGTACATATAGAAAGGCCGGCTCGGCTTCTCGGGATTCGGATATCGAGAAGAACGATGCGGGTGTTTTCCACGAAGAGCAAGCCTGGAATATAGTATACAGTACCAGGCGTAATATACAGCAATTGGTTGCTAATGAGGAAACTGTTTACTCGCAATGGAAGGATGAGGATGTGCCATGGTCGAGTAAAGCGATTAACCACAGGGAGTTTGTTTATCCTGGTGGATATCTTGTCAATTAAGCATAACTCGGGTTTCCAGGTGTTTGTTAGTGTTATAGAATATTCACGAATAGACCTCAGGGTCCTATCTTTGTTATTTTCTAGTATTAAATGATGTTAAAGCTGGATGGTGAGAGGGTTGGATCAAGTGCATATTGGATCTTGGCTTCCAAAAACTAATCCAAATCTCCTTGCTCCCCAAAGGGATTGCAGGAAAAGGGTTTTAATATGTAAAAACAAATGAGAGGCTACGGTACCATGTAGATAAATTGTAACCCAATCACACAGTATCATTCCATAGGAAATTCCTGATCCCTTGGAATTTATATCCTTCCAGCCAAATCGGTGATTAGGTTTCAGGCTTATATGCTCTATTTTATAGCTTAGAACTCCACATTTGTAGTCCCTTAGGGTCGGCCCGGGCGGGTTTACATCGAAATATTGTCTTGATGGATGAACAATCTGTCTCGATCTTATTTCGCTTAACTAGCTTGTAATGACAGGGGATTCATGAGTGATCGGCAATCGCAACAGCCTTGCTTTTCACTTTTATTATAGTTAGCTCCAATACTAACTAACCAACACACGACCACTCCGTATGGTATAACGCATCAAGCATTGAGTTGGAGATACCTCGACCCTCATGTGGGAGCGTTCCCCTTGCGTCGGCTGTTGGGTACCATTTACTCCAGACTCGGGGGTTTTCTTCAGTAATTACACCAAGCCCTTCACCAATTCCTCATTTGCATCTGCTGCTACTATTCCTTTCTGCGCATTCTTGGGGCCTGTCACAAGGGCATTTCCAGATCTGTCTTCTCTTCTCCTCCAAATACTGTTGGCCTGGTCATTGGGAGCCCTTGGTTCTAGAGCGAGCCGAAAAGAATGAGCCCAATAGCCTTGCATGTCCTCTTCAGGGGCATGTGGCTCAAACATCCTACTTGGGTTCGGTGGTGATGAGAAGATAATGCACAAGAGAATGGAATGCCTAGAGCTGATTCCAATGAGCCGAACTAACCGGGTTTCAACTGTCCTCGATTTCTTTAAATCTCGCCGATTTCATCCAGTTGACAGCAGCTGGCCAGTCTAATTTGCACAAAAGACTTCGTCGATCTGTTGATCAGTGTCGATCCCAGTCCTGCCGATCTATTATAGTTATACATATTACCCATTAATTTTCGCCAAGCCCTCCACATGCCACGCTTCCTCGGCCTTCGGGGCAATAGCCTCAATATCGCAGCCATTCTGGGGGTGCTCATGCCTGGAATCCTCACAATTGGTTACAATGCATCACTACTCGGGGGTGTCTTGACACTGAAGAACTTTGAAGAACAATTTCCGGAAATCAACATTGCCGTTGCCGATGATAAACCACATGCGTCAACGGTCCAAGGCCTTGTTGTGGCCTCTTACACAATAGGAGGGTTCTTCGGAACTCTCTCCTGTATATGGCTAGGTGACATATTTGGCCGCCGGCGCACAATAATGACAGGCTCAGTCATCCAAGTCCTTGGAGCTGTTCTGATGACCAGTGCAGGCTCTCTGGCTCAACTCATCACGTCTCGGGTCATCCTCGGTGTAGGCACTGGTGTTCTACTGGCCACAATCCCTCTTTGGCAATCGGAGATATCGCCTGCCGATAAGCGCGGTGCTCACGTCGGCATGAAGGGAATATTCAGTGGCTTTGGGTGTGCCCTTGCCCTATTTCTCGATTTTGGAATGTCATTTACTCAAGGCAGCGTCGCCTGGAGATTTCCTTTCGCTTTTGTGGTGCTGCTTTCCATCGCTGTTTTGGTGTTCATCTACGTGCTACCAGAATCCCCTCGGTGGCTTATCCGACAAGGCCGACTTTCTGAGGCCAGTGAAGTCCTGGCAGCTCTGGGCGATACATGTGCCAATGCTGAAGCGGTGGAAGCAAAAATCAAGGACGTCCAAACATCACTAGACTTGTTTGAGGCAAAGTCACTTGGACAAATATTCCACATGGGCCCCCAAAGAACTTTCCACCGAGCTATGATTGCTGCTTTGGCAATGTTGTTCTTGCAACTCACTGGATCTACGGTTATAACCTTTTACAGTACGTATCGCGGATCGTTTATTTCCTATTTACACATTGTACTGACTCATTCTGCGCCCTATTAGCAACAGCAATCTTCGAGAACAACCTTTCGCTCGGTAATTCAACATCCACAGTCCTGGCAGCAGTCTACCAGCTAGTCGGTCCCCTTGGCGGGGCCTTCTGTGTTCTGAAAGTCGACGGACTAGGTCGTCGTGTATTGCTTATAGGCAGTGCGATCGGAAATACCATCTGTCTAGCTTTAGTAGCTGGTCTTGGAACCCAAACCGACAACCCACTTGCAATGCGCGGTGCTGTTTTTTTTATTTTTCTATTTCATTTCAGCTACATCATTGGATTCGGCGCAATACCGTATCTCTACGCCACGGAGATTGCGCCTTTACATCTACGCACGACTATCAACAGCTTCAGTATCAGCATCTCCTGGGCCGTCAGCATCATACTCACCAGTGTCACGCCCATCGCATTCAATAGTATGGGACAGACATACTTTGTCATTTTCGCCGGCTTCAATGCAATGATGATACCTGTTATCTATTACCTGTTTCCAGAGACAGCTGGGCGCAGTCTCGAGGAAATGGACAAGATCTTCACTCTTTCGCGAGGTGTCTTGGATGTTGTCAAAGTTGCTCGGCTTCTTCAACACGGACAAGCGATTGACCAGTCGCTTGAAAAGGAACTTGACCCAAACTTCAAGTGCCCTGAGCTTCAACTTCGCGAGGTATATTCGCCTTGATTCTTTTTCAGATTTGTAGGGTTATACAATTGCAATAAATAGATATTATGATACTGAGAATTGTACTTCATTGGAAACACCAGAGGATATATTGATGAACACACATGAAGGCCAAAATAGAACGAAACATGTCCAACCCACTTTCCGTAACAAAATAATGGATCGCGGCATGAGAAACTGCAAACAATTTTAATAAATCGGAAGCATCTGGTAGCCCTCACTTTTTTGTACCCGAGTAAACCCATATATGAATTGGTCATCTGTTCCGTCGGGGTTTAAAATCCTCTCCACTTACTGTGATTAGTTCAATTTATCTCACTGCTAGACCCATGACCACACAGCGAATTCAATCAGATAAAGAGGTTGATTGAATACTTTGAGTGGAGGTTATCAGATAGCAAGCCAAAGGTGGGGGTGCAATGGGTTTCGATCTTCGTAGGTTTTGATCTATTGAATTTCCAACTCACTTTCAAGTCAGAGCCTTGATGTCAGGATAGATGGAAGGGATTATTTGCTGTAGAGCAAGCCAGCTATATAGCTATTTCCATAAATATGTACCTTTGTGCATTGAAAGTGTTTTCAATGATACACACATGGGATGTTTAGTGTCCCCAGATTATATAGTTGAGTTCATGAAAGCCTGACTAACAAGGATCTGCAACCAAACAGTTTCTTCTCCAAGAGTGGGATACACTATCTTCCATCCCCTACTCCATGTCACCTACCTCTTTTTACCAACCGATCATGTCTTTACCAGAGTCATTTAGTGGAAAACGAAGACGGAATAGAACCCCCTCAAGCAAGCCAAAAGTGAGCAAAGCGCGATCCTGCGAGGCTTGTCGGCGCTTGAAAACGCGATGCGAAACGGGCAACTCTGACCGATGTCATCGTTGTGGTGTTCTCCGGTAACAGGCCAGACTGAAAAATCGGGTTACTGAACTTTCCTATCTGACCATATTTAGAATAAAGTGCTCTTTCCAGGCCATTTCCCGCAGTCACCCTGAACCGCTGGAGACGGGGGTGGATTATAGGACAAGTGGTGATGACTACCATACACGGTATATCCCCCCATGCTCGATTATGTTAGGCTCATTTTATATACTAAGAAAAAATAGGCTTTGTGCGGTAGAATCCACCTTGAGTCAACTTCAAGCGTCACTATCTGTCCGCAGTTCTAGCGACTGCCAGAATAGACCAAGGGTAAATTTCGGTCATCTACAAGATATCTTGGAACTCAATTGATTCAGTACCCTAGGCTAATTCATCAATTATTGAACGAACTGCACGCGATGCACCCATGAATCTTATCCAAGAGATCCGATCGAGCATCACTTTATATGAACAACCCTCGACCGGCGATGATAGCACTGAAGACATTATAATCAACGGTATAGTTTCCGAGGATCTTGCTACCATGCTTCTTAGAGGGTGAGTTCGCTCTCAATAATGTTCTTTGGGGGCTGTTTTGGGGTTGACGTTTCAGATTCTCGAAATTATCCAACCGCTGGTTATTTATGAGTACAGACCCCGTCCAACTACGAACCAGATCACCGCTCTTATTTGGTACTTGTATCTTGGCTGGTCTCCATATTACCCCCTCCTTGTACGGGTCATCGACACACCAAGCTTTGTATCGCCATATTCACGGATTGCTGGGTCAGGCACATCTTTCTTCCACTGCCTCGCTCGACACAATACAGTCTATGTTGATTTTCTCCATGTGGGACCTACGACCAAACTCGGGCCCTGATCATAGTACCTCGTGGCTTCTCAGTGGCACGGCGGCTATGCGGGTGATTATGACTACTCCGTTTGGGCAGCATCCAAAGACAAGCGACGCCGATGGACGCGAACGAGCCCAAGCACAAGAAATAATGCGCACATGGAACTTGATTTGTCTCTGTCAGCTACAGTGCGTTACAATAAAAAACTTCCGATTCTATATTAAGAAAATCTAACACCAATCTCAGGTTTTCTGTGGGCTCTGGTCGTCCACCGATCATATCTAGCCAGTACTTTGACGAATGCATCAAGGTCCTCGATTTTCCATCATACAATGCGCGCGATGAATTGGTGTTGGCTGGAGTCAGGTTATACCGACTCCTTTGGGAAATTATAAGCTCAAACGTGATACAAAATGGAAGTGCCGTTTGGCCCGAAATCGACAACCTGCGAAAGTCCCAAGAGAACATTTATAGTGAGTGAGCAATTTCTCGTCGCATGATTTACATAAACACTAATTGATATTTTTATAGAGCTCGATTCCTCTGAGCCACTACGATTTGCATACTCCTGCGCCTACCTGATTTTAGCACGTCGCACACTCCAACATATGGGCGAAACTCAACCCGAGGAAACGAGCAACTCCAGAAATACACCAGAGGAGCCAACACTCCCGTTAATTCGGTTTGCGATTAGCCAGTCGCATCAACTCTTGAATCTATTTGTATCCATGTCAGATTTGACAACTTATATCCACCCTGCTTACGAAAACGTGCTTTGTTCCTTTGCAATGGTGACACTGGCCGAATTTGTGGCCAATTTAGATGACGTGGGTAGTATAATTGTTCTCATGGAACAAGCCCTTTCGCATATTCAATGTGGAGGCAAAGCCGAGCCTGTGAGCCGGTGGTCTCTGAACATCATGAAGCAACATGTTGCGGATAGGATTGAGCAAGAAGATTGTGCGACTTCAATGGGAGAGAATAGTACGGGGATTTGCATGCTGCAGTCAGTTCAAAATGCTACTGATCCCTGGGTTTATAATGAATGGGGTATCGATCAGGAGTTTCCATCCCTGGAAGATATGTTCTTTGGTAATGTGGTTTGAATTGAGTAACAAATATTGACACGCTCCCTCCCATTGTGAATATAAAACCATTTGCTCCTGTCAGTTCCATATATACATCTAAAAATGTGGGAAATTTAACTGCACTCCCTCAACCTGAGACCGGCCTGGCACTCCTTGGGCTTTTTCGAAAATCCTTCGTGTGATTCCATGATTGGCTGATACAACGCAAACTCATATCGATGAAACAAAGTTCCGATAATCAGCTGCAGCTCCATGATGGCGACATTCTGTCCGACACATGCCCGGGGGCCATATGAGAATGGGTTGAAAGCAGTTTTCTGTCGAGCAGTCAGGTTCAACCAGCGGTCAGGCTTGAATTCTTCGACGTCGTCTCCCCAAATATCCTTCATATGATGGATCGTGTACGAGGGCACTGAAAGTACTGTTCCAGGGGGAAAGTGGAAGCCATTGAAGTCAACGCCCGGGCTATGATCGGCGACCAAACGTGGCAGACCAATTGCCGATGTAGAATGAAGTCGCATCGCTTCATCGATGCATCTTCGCAGAAATGGGAGATCTTTGACTTGAGAATAAGATGCGATGCTTGCTTCGGGCTCAATTGCCTGGTCCAGCTCCTCTTGTAGTCGAGGAATTATCGTGCCCGGCGCACTGCGTTCTCCATGCAGGATCCAGTAAAAGATCCCACAGGCCGTGTTGGATATTGTGTCAGAGCCAGCAATAAGCTGTGTCAGAGCCTCTGCTATGAGCTCATCTCGCCCCATTAGCCTTCCATTAGCATCCTTTGCTTGTAGTAAGCGTGAAAGGATGTCATTGCGCGAGTCGACTATTCCCTTCTCCGCAGCATCCAGCCGTGACGAGACAGCGGCGACAGCAATCCCCGTCAGGTTCTCCACGGCCGCTACGCCCTTGGTGAAAAATGGATCGGGAAGGTACCGAGCCCATGGACGGAGTGCTGGAAGGAGGCCCAATGTCGAAGAGACCTCGCCTCGTCTATTCAACACATCAACCGCCGGGGTATATGAAATCGGTCCTCCAGGCACGAGCTGTGTCTCAGTCTCGTCTTTTCCCTTGTTTACCATACCAAATGGTGAACCAAATGCCAGATCTCCGATGATATCAAAAGCAAGGTAGCTGAACCACGGCATTGCGTTGTATCGAGCAAATCCCTTCTCATTTCGTTGTGGCTGGGAAGCCGCGATCCGGTCCAGTTGGCTTATCCATCGCTGTAGGTTTTCTGCCATAAACGGCTCAAACGCAGCGACTGACCTAGGAGAGAAAGCATGAGATATAATCTTTCGCTTGCGTGTGTGCTCGGCGCGGTCGCGAACATTGAACATGCCCGGTGTTCGAGCCACAAATGCTTCATAATAGTGACTAGGTATCTTCCGTTAACACTAATAGATTTCAACCAGGTAGGAGATATAACGTACTCCTTGAGGAAGCCGTTTCCATGTGCATAAACAATATTCAATGCCCGTTCATCGGCGATAGATACATGGTTGAAACCAATCCGGACAACTTTGCCGTGTTTTCGATGCGCCGCGTCGACTGCCGCGTATTTCTGGCCATGTTTCGCACTTAAACCGACCCATATGTTGCTGAATTTGGCAAAAAAAGGACCCGGGACTCGACTTAAGTGCCCATATGATACTAGATAGGGGTATATGTAGTAGAAGGCGAACCACACGGGGATAGCCACAGCCATGGCCCACGGCGAGAGCAGAAGAGATAGAATAGCCATTTGGTAAATCAATCAAGATTGAATAAATTGAGGAACTAGCTATCAATCCATTATCTTCCCTCGTCTTAAATGAATTCTGTTGCACTCAACATTTCACATGTGTATTGTCCGTCCGACGGAGTACAAGCAACACCGTCGGAGGCGAGAGGCCGATATGAAGGATCGATGCACAATGACCAAAGAACCTGCGGATGATTGACCCCGCAAGATTTTCACAAGGAAATGCACACAATTCGAGTGTAGGCCCATGGCCACTTATTCCAAGATTGTTCTCGATTGTCGACGGGGATAAGTGGCCATAACGCGGTATTTTTGTTTACTGAGATGTCCGCTCTCACAGACTTCTTTCTAGATACTTCTATCCAAACAAGTCCTCCTTGGAGACGCAGCCCCATTTGAAACAAGTGGCTCATTTATGGGTATATGCCGCTCATATATGGCTTTCTAAGCCTTTAGAAAAAGACCGAATGAGTGTGTCTGCGTTGCAAATTGACTGCCTCGCAGTTCTATACCGACTCGATCGGCGCTGATCTTTGGTCAACCCCCCTAGAATCTCTCGTTCGCAAAGCAATGCAATTAAATCTACACCGAGATCCCAAACACCTCTCAGGCATATCTGGGGCCGAAATCCGAGGCTCTGGGCCATAATTATCGAAGTGACTGCGCAGTCATCTTTGGATTCGACCCTGCCAGCCAGAAACAATAATAACCAGATCTCAGTCAAATGTGATTCTATCGTTCCTGTCATTGAGAAATTTCTGTTCTTCCAACGAAAATTGAACGAGCGAGGTAAATGAGCCGCTGCGATGCCCAGGTTGTTTCCCCCTCATGAGTTAGCAACTACGCTATGCCTATTTGGGTATAGCTTCCACCCGGGAAATCAAATCACGTAATCACGGGGCTGCCCGTCCCCGCCAGGGCTTCGTTCGTATGTACTCGATCCCTCCAATTATGGGAGTTGGCATCATTGCCGAGATACCGTCTCTGTATCAAAGATCACGTATTTACTTGTGCACTATGCTGAACCAGAACACAAATGGCTACATCTCCAATCGCCCATTTCGAGATTCCAAGAAATTCCATAAACAGACAAACTGGAGACAAAAAAAACAACCCCCCGAATAAATGGGTATCATATTCGACGAAGATAGAATTCAATCTCATCTGAATGAAACTCCACTGTCCCATAAACTACCTGGAAAGAGACGTTCTTCGCGATTTGAACCTAGACGAGACAATTACGTACAACCTGCGGAGGTTGGGAACTCGAAATTTTCATTAGCAGCCTCGGAAGAATCAGGTGCTTATCCAGTATAAGCCTAGCGGATGCCATTGTCTCATTGTGTCTGCGGCTTGGCACGACACGACCTACTTTTTTACCTGCAGAATACAATTCAACCGAATCTAGCGCCAGGAATCTTGCGAATCAGTAGTCTCTCCTCGTGTCCCAATCAATATGATTGATACAAATCGCTTTAGCAGACTCCACTGTGCTCCACATCTAATCGGACAGCGTACCTTCATAAGGGTAGACTGTCATGGCGCTGAGGGGGGTTACTCCACACAGGTCCGACCATCGGTTGATTTTAACTCTTTGATCTTATCTGATCCATCTTTCTTCATTTTGGTTTCTCCTTCTTTTCCTTCTTTTACATCTGTTAGGCTGAACTTATATACCAATCTGGGACACAGGTCGCAAAATCATTGATAAACCACCCACGAGATCTCGACACAATGGCCAGCGACGCTCTACCCAAGGATCAGGACCTTTTCGACCCTGAGACGCAAGGAATCTTGGAAGGAAATGCCCGATTCCGCCGTTTAGGTTGGAAACGGCTCACTGTCATTTCGATAGTTGAGGCAATCGCTCTGGGTAGCCTAGGACTACCATCTGCATTCGCCGCTCTCGGAATGGTCGCAGGTGTGATCCTCACTATTGGACTTGGCTTCGTTGCAATCTACGCGGGCTATAACATCGGCGAAGTCAAGCTGCGATATCCACAAGTGGGTCATTATGCAGATGTCGGCCGACTTCTACTAGGAAATGTGGGATCAAAGCTCTTCGTAGGCAGCTTTGTTGCTCTTCTTGTCTTTGTTATTGGGTCGCACTGCTTGACTGGCGCGATTGCGTTCCAGACTATCACTCAAAGCAGTTCGTGCTCGATTATCTTTAGCGTTGCATCTGCTGCAATCCTGATGCTGCTCGCTATTCCTCCGTCATTTGCTGAAATTGCGATCCTGGGCTATATTGACTTCGCGTCAATTGTTTTGGCTATTGGGGTTACGATGATTGCGACTGGTATTCAAAGCTCGAATGGCTCGGGTGACTTTTCTGCGGATCACTCGCCGTGGTCTGCTTGGCCGAAGCCTGGTCTCACTTTCTCTGCGGCTATCGTAGCCACCAATAATATTGTCTTTGCATATTCCTTTGCTGGATGTCTACCGTCATTCATGGAAGACATGCATACCCCCGAGGATTATGTCAAGACACTATGGTGGCTAGGAGGTATCCAAGTTGTGATCTACACCCTGACAGGGTCAATCATCTATGCCTTTGTCGGACAGGAGGTGCAATCACCTGCTTTGCTGTCGGCGGGCCCTGTCATCTCGAGGGTTGTTTTCGGTATCGCGCTTCCGGTTATCTTCATTTCGGGGTCTATCAACACAACAGTTGTGTGTCGATATATCCACGGAAAGATATACCGGGACTCAATCGTTCGCTTCGTGAACACCGCGAAGGGTTGGAGCACATGGCTTGGTCTTGTGTTTGTTGTTACCATCCTAGCCTGGTTAATTGCTGAGGCCATCCCTATCTTTTCTGAGTTGCTCTCTATCATTTCTTCCTTGTTTGTGTCGGGCCTATCTTTCTATATCCCACCGATCATGTGGTATGTGCTTTTGAAGGAGGGCGCATGGTACGAAAAGCACAATCTGAAACCTGCAATTTTGAATGGCGTGGTATTCATCGTCGGCATGATAATTTTCGGATGCGGTACCTATGCTAGCATCGCTGAACTTGTGAGCCCTTCTTCCTTTCACCTTCCGGAAATATTGCTAACTCTATGCTTCATAGGTTGATAAATTTGAGTCGGGCTCAGTAAGTAAGCCATTTACCTGTGCTTGAAATATCGCAACAGTCTGGTGATGTCTGGCTTCCTGCCTTCTCAATTGGAGACCTGATCCATTATAGTTCTGCGTATATAAAAGTTTGACTCGCAAATAACTATGACAGTGGTTTACTTGGATATAACTCCAGCGATCTCTTTTTCTTTCTCCTTCTTGCGATCTACTATATCCACAAGGATAGAGACTACAAAATGCGGCTCCAACATAAGTCATTAGAAGCGGCTTGGTCTGCACGCAATTAGAATCGACAAAGAAGAACGCGACTTTCGAGGCATGGATTATCCTGTACAGAAATATATTTGCGTAAATATAGGTCGAGACTTTCAGCAAATTACAAAGTTATATTGGGGACTAGGCCCTTTTGGGTGCTTAGATTTACAAGGGGGGGAAAGTACTTTGATGTTTTGTTTCTACGCGGCATCAGAGAAGGGTGGTTTAGATGAACCTCTTTTCATCACTGCTCCTTTCACTCCTCCTCCATCGGTGCTCCATCTCCACCCCACTGGTTCTGCTCGAAGAATGCTTGCAAGGCGGCATCATCATCGCCCATAAGTGCCGGGTCATTAAACATTGTAGGATCTATACCGGCCAGGAAAGTAGGTTCACTGTCATCCGCTAGGGGCTCTTGCCCGGCGGGAGCTAGGGTAAAATTAGGGTCGGTAGCAGGGCCACCGCCAGCGGCAGATTTGGGCATTCTCTTTCTCTTTCGAGCCGGCGGAGCTTCTCCCTCGGCCTCAGTTTCTGCTCCTCCTTTTCCTGCCGCTTCTGCTATCTTCCGCTTGGTTTTGGCGTGTCTGTTGGCCGCATATCGAGCTACCTGTTCCATTCGGCGGTTAGGAGTGATCGCATTACCACCCAATTGTTCAGCGGGACGAGCTAATGCTGGCTGGTTAGCGGATAGAGCCCCTCCTATAGAAGAAGAATGTTAGTATGCGGTCAATAATCATATTTGGAAAGGAAAACTTACCTTTTGGAACACCGTTTCGAATGATAATAGTCAAATTAGGTCTGGGTAATGGTGAGCGCCTCGAATTTTTATAGGGCTCAGGGGAGGGATTTCGAAGCTTAGGCCAATGCTCACGGATAGTTCGCAAAAGTGTAGATGCTAGGTTGAAGGAAGTTAGTCGTGACTCGCCAGGATGTGGGTTATCAATCAGCGTAGGATCAATTTCCTCCAGAGTGAGATGACTTAACCAAACTGTATCCCCATTAACCCAATACCCTTCTTGGGTGAGATTATCTCTTAACAATTCAAATTGGATGTTGGAGATATTGATCCAATCCCCGTCAGGGCATATATCCAGCGGGTTTCCTTTGTCTGTTAAAAGGTCACTCACCCTAATTGCGATTGGCATGTCCGGATAATCTGCTCGGATAATCTGGATGTCACCGTTGGGCACAATGAAGGGCCGGTGGTATTCGAATTTCTGCGGTTCTTCTGAATTTGCTGGATTTTGTGTTAATCTTCGTGCTGGCGCTTGCACTGGTGCTTGTCCTGCCTGTTGTCCTGTCTGCTGTCCCCCTGCCTGGCCAGCGGTATTTCTTGCTTGATCTTCCTGGCGTTGGCTTGCTTCAAAGTCCAACTGCAAGTCATCGTGAATAGTAGTGAGGTATTTATACAACGCCCCACTAAGAAGGTCAATGTCTGTTACGTGATTCCTAACGGCCAATGGCAATCTCAATATTCGCTTGCGCCACTCAAATAGGATTTGATTGCGTGAAGAACTCGATCGGAAAACGTTGCCGATGATGACGCCTTTTCTAAGAGCCTCAGTTGCGACAGCATCATAGACAACCTGTGCTACCTCGCGGACAGCCTCTTGGTCCTCGGTGCTCCGTGCTATTCCAAGACGCTTGAACACATAGGTTTGGTCGAAGGTGTGCGGCCAATTCTTGAGCGGGAGTGGCTGGTCAGTCATGTTAGCTTTGAAAAATAATATATTTGGATGCGTGGATGTCTGAGAAACCCAGGGTCATGAGAGAGAACTGCCCACCATTTAATACTTGAAATGCTCTTTGTGATGAAATATTATGCGTTGTGGCCTTGCTATTTCAATATACATTGTTAATATTTGAAAGAGACAAAGGAACAAAGAACGGAACGGGGATACCCTAAATTAGAATCAAAGAATAGACTGTATGAAAACGAGGTATTCAGGGTCAACACTAGGCAAGCAATGAGACCTTTGAATGTCGCCAACTTTAGAGTGAATGCCTAGGTGTGAGCTATTGTGGCGGGCCAGGTTTGCCATGTGTGGCCGTCGCCAACCCGCCACCTCATTCTAAGGATGGCGACATTTGTATCCAAACTCAATCATGATTCTAGACTACCACTTAGGCTTACGCAAGAATGATTTTGGATAAAAAAAAGATCAGATGGCGTTGGTGGATATTTGCGTTAACTTGGAAAATATGAACAGAAGATAGATATGAACCTCCCAAGGCGACCAAACGCCAGCAGAACCCATAGAAGAAATGACAATTGCTCGCATGCCCCTCATCCTCCTATTTGCGTGATTCGTTTTTTTAATTTGTTTTCAACATGTTAAGCACAGTTTTACGCAGAGACGTAAGCCTGGCCAGCCTGGTTGAGAGTGTTGCCGCTGAGCAAGTAGTTCTCAGCGCACATGAAGTAGGAGTAGCGAGTGACACCAGCCTGCGAATCCAACCAAGGGATAACCTCGTTGAGGAAAGCAGCCGTGGCGGCGGTATCAAAAGAGCCGTTGACATCAGAGTTGAGAGCAAACTCAGTGATCCAGACCTCAGCCAGGTTGTGCTTGGCAGCAGTGTCGACGGCCTTGGTGACGAAGTTCTTGAAGTTTTCGGCATCGTCACCATACCAGTGAACGGCCAGACCAGAGATACCACAGCTGCTGCAGCTACCGATGAAAGACTCGAACCAGTCAAGGCCGAGTCCGGCCTCAGTGGACGAGGTCACGGCGGGCGAGATCAGCTTGGCCTGGCCGGACCACGGGGTGATGTAGGTATTGTAGTAGTTGGCAGCATCCGACGGGCTCATGTCAGCCTGCGAAGGCATATCGGGCTCGTTGAATCCCAGAATGTAGCTGCTGCCACTGGACAAAGCAGTCTCGATGGCGGTCACCCAGCCGCCGAACATCTTGGGGCCCCAGAGCATGGGGACGAACTCGACATTATCGGGGAGCAAACCAGATATGGATCCGGCCCAGTTGTAGGCCCAGGAGACGCTACCACCACTAGTCAGAGCAGAGACAGTGGTGATATCGTTGTAGGCGGCACCACGCTTGCTAGAGGAGTCGCGCTTAACCTGCAGGGGGGCGGCGATAGCCGAAGTGGCGACTAGGCCAGCAGTGAAAAGCTTGGTGAAAGAGACCATTTTGAAGTCGATGGATAAAGTCACAAAAGGATAGACTTGTAAAAAAAAAAAAAGGAGGGAAAAAGAGAGAAACCTGTTCTCGACCTTATGAAAAAGGAATGTAGACTTGAAGGAAAGTGAGGCTCAGACCGTGCACGGCACAGGACTAGAAGACCAGAAACTAAATGAAGGAAAGATAGGTGATGAAGGGAGAAGAAGAAGGGGGAGGCGGAGGTTTTAAATCCCCCAGACATCAGTGTGTCAAACTTACCAGCCTAACCCGCTGGCTGGGAAGATATTCCATTTTTCGCGGGGTGGAGTGCAGATAGGAAGTGGTCATTGGATATCCGGGGACAGAGGTTCTACATCATAATGCCTTTGACTAGATTGAACGATCTGTGCAAAATATCATTGGCCCGGGGGAAGACCAGGGATGGATCCAAATGGACTGGGCCGTTGACAGAATTTGGAACCATGGTGATTGGACTGAACCGAGCGTCATTGCTTACACTTCTTACATTTTGCAGAAGAAATTTACTCCCAAGGCGCTAGTTAACACTAATCCTTTGTATTCTTCGGTATCAAATTAGCTCACATCCGGTCCAACTCCATAGCCAAGATCTATAGACCAATCCACAATAGCCTGGACCATAATGGAGGTTTGCTACATCGAATATTGTGATTGACAGGAGAGACAAGTACACAACTTGAAACTCTGTTCCTGGTGCCTGTAAATTTGTCTACAACAATAATTGGCTTACCCCTGGCAGAATACGAATGGTATGCAATGAGAACCCACGGGATACTTGGAGCCCAATGACAGAAATTGTCAGAAATTGAAGTGCAGTGGGGTGTGAAGAACGTACCACGGATAATATTGCATCATCCAATGGTTTTCTATACTGTGCAACGCGCGGTTCCCTGGCTTCCGGTCAGGGGAGCCGCTCTGATAGGTGTACCCTACATACACTGTCATCTGGGCCCTCGGGTGACCAATCATATCATTGTGTTATTGAACATAAACCTAGGAACACGATGAAAACACCCAAATATCACACTACGACAATTTAAATTGCGCCCCAGATTTTAATGAGGTTTTTCAAGATTGTTTCAATCGAATAGATCAGATTCAAAAAAGATTGCTATTCATCACACCCAAAGGCGTCAACTAAAACTGGATATGACACACCGTAAATGCGCCACCACATCGATGCAACTATGGATCGAATCGGCCACTCATAGTGACACCAACCTCCGATCGACGCCATGTTTCACCTTCAACATAAGACCTAGACCGTCGCTCCCTTTCACCGGTATCCCGGTGTGCTTCCTTACTTCTGGATCGGCTGGGGGCGTTGTTCTAGGGCTAGAAGGAAGAGGGGCGCGCCGTCTGAAACCAACTCTTCAGCCCCCACCCCTGTAGCCGATCGGTTGCCGAAAAACGGCCATGACAAGCCTTGCCGGACTACACGCCGGTGTTTGATTCCAGTACTCCGTATATATATTACGTTTGGATTGGGCGCCCCATTCGGTGTTATTCCCCGGTTATACTTTAGCGAAGGTGTGCATTTTGTCTGGGTTGCTTTGTCCCACCTTTGAGTGATTTGCTAGTAATTTTCTCCCTAGGTTAATCACTGATCAATGCTGTAATCCCCGATTGGGCATACTCGGTACACAAGTACACTGGAATGTGGATGAAGGTTTACATGTCAAATAGATTCTGAATTTTTTTTTTTATCATCCGTGGTACTCCGTACTCTACAGGTTTCTTTCAATTTAAAACTCATTGTCCCTCCCCCGGACTAATAGTTGCCACAAGAATCAGGATGAGATCAGACTTCAGTCACCCGCTGCAGCCAAGGTCCCGGGCATAATTCCGAGGCATATGCATGCCTGTATCTCTATTTCCAATAACCAAGACTGGGGTTCTTCTCATCTGAAACAGACTAAACTCCACCGACCCTCCCCATCAACGTGGACCAAGACTCTAAATCTACTCCCGTTCAAGGCTATGCAGCATACTTTCTCGGGCTATTAATTTCCGCAATATGATTATCATAATTCTCTCCGAGAAAAAAAAAAAAGAAAATATCACAGGTTGTGGCCGCGTTGGCAATCAATGTGGGTTGTCTCAATAGACTCGCTTCTAGCCCCCGGCTCCCACTTTCCCACTAGCACTCTGCCCACGTCATCCTACTGCGCAGCCCTGAGGCTTGCTGACTTACTACATTGTACACATCGAGAATCCCGGAAATGAATAGGGTTGGGGAGGTTCTTCATTCAATACTTACCAATCTCATTCTGGGGCAGCCTTCGCTCTCCTGCTAAAACTATCATCCCAAGATTCTTACCAGTTTCGACTAACCCCCGAACTTACAATCCAGCAGCCTGGCTAACGAGGACCATTTTAAGATTGTCACGCGTCGTCCTGGCCGCCAAGCACTCATTGTGCTGGGCATATACCGGAGATACTGGACTACTCTATGATTTGGGTAGCTATGGTAGCCGATACGAAGGTGTCTTCAAATGGATGTCGTTCATTGGTTCAAGTACGAGTTGGTACATACCTTTGATTGAGTTGATATGAAAAATTTACCTCATATTCCTATGGGATACTCACTTTCACTATGCCCTCTGTTTCTCAGATATGGAGGCGATGCGAGTCTCCTTGGTCTCAACATTAATGGCGCCGGACATGTCGTTTTCGGTGTTGATACTAGTATCACTGCCAACACATCTCTGTTAATTTCGGACCATTACGCCTATTCGGAGGCCTCTTTTGCACGGGTAGTTTCCTTATGCACAGGTATCCTCCCTGTGCGCATCGGGCCCTTGGTTGTGGCCGTTCTGACCTCTACAGCGGCATCCACGGCTGTCTGGTTATCTCAGCATGCATACGAACATCTCATTGACAGCGTACACAAGGCTTCTCACTGCTTCGCTAACTCCAGCAAATTATCTTCGTCTTGTTCAGCACCTGCTAAACGGTTACTCGAAAATATAGGTAGATGTAAGCAACCATGCGGATATCTTTGGAGTAAAGTGTGATATTTGCAAAAGCTCACACATATTGTCAATAAATTTGAACATATTAAAACATATTCTACAATTCCTACTTTTTGAAGTTTCCAAACGCTGCAGTCTTAGTGGTTGTTGGTAATGGACCTACATAACGAATTGCACAAGTGTATCCTCAATCCACCCAACCATTAGATGCCTACAAGGCATTCAAGTATTCGACAAGCTAAATCACTATATAGTCCACTTTTTGTAAATAAAATACCACATCAAGCAACTCATCTATACCTCCATCCAATCACAAGTACTGCCCATAATCACACCAAATAAAGCAGGCGGTGAACACCGATGATGTAAATTGTCCGCATCATCAGAACAGCTCCCCCAACCTTGGAATCTTCAATTACTATATTCTTCCACAACCTGCAATCCAATCACCCTCACACAATGCTTTCTCGCACAGCCCCTCGAGCTCTGCTCGCTTCCGTGCGCCCATCCATCCGCACAACAGCACCCACTTCAACTCTCCTCCCCCGGGCCTTCGCCATTCGCCCCAGCTCCGCCTCACAGTTCCCCCGCTCATTCCAGTCCTCCCCGGTAATCCGCAAAGGCATTCACCCAGAATCAGCAGACCCTCCAGCTCCGAACCCACAGCAGGGCTCTGTTGCCGGAGCTGCTGCACATGTCAGTGAGCCCTCGCCGTTGACGCCCGAGGAGTACTACGAGTACTCGGAGCATTATTTCAATGTGCTGCAAAACCACCTGGAGAAGGCACAGGAGGAGGGGTCGGATGTTGAGGCTGAGTACAGTGTATGTTTTCCGAGTTTCTTTTCAGTCTATTATCTTTTGCTGAGTTTCCATCTTCCTTTTCCCTATCTTTCTCGGTCTACACAAAGACCTTCTGTTAGAATGGCATATAAAATATAGAATACTAACCCGCTCTTTTCCTCCAGGCTGGTGTTCTGAACGTCTCTGTTCCTGCAATCGGCACCTATGTACTCAACAAGCAACCACCCAACAAGCAGATCTGGCTCAGCTCGCCCATCTCCGGGCCGAAGCGGTACGACTGGATTGTCGAGGGCGATTATATGCACGAGAAGCAGGATTCGCGGCCTTTCGCCAGTGGGCAGTGGATCTACCTGCGTGATGGATCTAATCTAACCGAGTTGTTGAACACCGAGTTGACCTTGCGTTTGCCCAAGGATATCTACAGTGAGATCGTTGAGTAAGTTTGAATCGTCTTGCTGGGCTATCGATTACCTAGAAAGAAGAGGATTCTTGTCATTCTATTACTCATTTGGGATGCTGTTACATATTGTAGTATAGTGTCTATTTTTATGATGCGGTTGCATTAAGATCTCTCACGTATCCTTTTTCTCATAAAGTTACTATAGGGAGACGGACGAATAAATTGGGAACATAGTTGTGGGTATCAATTGAGGTAAATGCACTAGCTGGGTATAGAGTGATGGTGTGTGGCGGGAACACAATGCTAATGAGGGAAAAAGCCTTCTCATCGCCCCAATTGAACGCGTGGATCAAAGTGCTGTTCTTTCTTTTGAATGAAGGCGAGATGTACATAGCCAAAATATAATCTCAACCCGATGAAGCAGTGTCCTGCTTGGCCAAGTGATATCGGCCAAGGCAAAACTCACGCTGGAGACAAAGTCGACGGAGTCTGAGTCAACATTGAGTACACTGGGCGAGGACAGCGGGTATCCGAGTGCGAGTGGCCAATACAAAAAGCCCCGGGGGACACCGAGTCACTTGGCAAAACGCATATTGACGATAATCGCTGCAGAACATGAAACATGCTCGCGCGATACGGTGTTTGAAGTGAGCTCCGCTGGACCAAAGCCGCCCAAACTCGGCGGGACGCAGTATGCAGTCCACGACGAGTAGTCATAACTGGCAGATGACAAAATATCCAATTCTTCAAGCCACTTGTGCCAAAATAATGAGAATGGGCGCAAGCCGACTTTCAAAAATTAACAGCATGATCCTTCGCTTCGGGCTGGGATTGACTCGATACTTTCGAGGGTATTTCGCATAATCTCCATTGTCATGCTCAGGCCTGCGCATCGGCTTTAGGAAGATCGGCCTGCAGATACCCCGCGGGGCGTATAATTAGCCAACTGAGCATATAAAGCGAGATGTGTCTGGTTGTAGGATATGGAAGCATACCACGTCAAAGATAACCCGGATCATGAGACTGCAACTCGGACACACAGCGATCTCTTCGCCGTCGCGCAAATCGTCGATTGCGATCTCGAAGCGATCGCCACATGGGCAGGGATATGTGTAGATCTGGATATTCGGGTCGAAGGTCATGTCCTCGATCTCGATCTCGTCGTAGATGTTCAGTCCTTCGTCGGCCATTTTGAATAATTCTCAGAATGTACAAGAGAGATGTGGCGAATGAGTAGGTCTTGTAGCGTTGACTCAGGGCAAAAAAAGTTTGGCGCGGTCATGTGATGCGCGGGGTTAAGACAGGGATATCCCCGGATTTAAGACTCGATGAACTATGAACTTTCATCACAAAATTATCTGTGTATATACTTAGTATGTTATGCTTCTGGCTCAGAGTGTTGAATTCACCGGTCTCATACCACATTCCCCATTCCTTATGCCTCGTGGACATCATACCTGCTGCATAGTTCTAATATCTAGCGCGTGTTGGGGTCCTATGGTGGTTTCTCTAAGTCAGTTATATCCATCAATAATATTTTCTTCTTACTTCCTTGTGACCCTAATGTTCCGCATTCTAGACTTGTCCCTGGTGCCAAGAGGTGAATTTCGTTTGATGGGTGGGTACTAGGGGAGCATTACAAGTATCTTTTTATTATTATCGCGAGTATACAGATAATCTAGAAAAAAGGCGGATCAGGTTCAGCATTTTTGATGCAAAATCCATTTCCCCATAGCATTCTCAAATTAGCAAAATGGGAGTACCAGCTTAGCAAGACACGCATATATCTAACAAATCCTTGGGACCTTTGCAACGGTGTTTCCTTGCGGTAAAGGCCATGCCCATTCTAGAAGCATGTTCAGCTTTTACAAATAGTCTTTTCTATCAATCATGTCGAAGTGCCTTTGCCCCCAGATAGGGACAGCAATCATACGTCCTAGATCTAAGACCTGTGTGTATTGAATATAAAACTTTCCACCATCAAGATAGGATTGAAGAATACGGCGTGCGCCAAATTGATCCATAAGAATGGCTAGTTGCTAAAGATATGTCAATAGGAATAAGAAACTATAGATATTGAAGTATAAGAGACAACCTTACATGGAAGTGAAGTAGCACTTGTCTGACCCATTCTGATGAACCTCGGCCATTTCTTTGTAGGTTAATGCGACAAGAACAAAGAGCTCCATAGAGGAAGGGCGTTCGTCAGAACCGTGGAGTGTCAGTGACCTTTGTGGGTATGACAGGACACTGAATCCAGATGAGATTCCAGCATACTGGATTGTCTAGATTCAAAGTCGATGTAAGACCGTTCGAATACGCCTATAAGACGATCCAAGGGATGATGCGTGTTACTAGTGGTCCAATTCAGCACTCAATAAATTTGAATAATTCAACCATGCTTATGTCTGGCCGGCTTCTTATCCATCTACTGTTAGGAATCCTAGTATAAACTTAGTAGGCAAATTATAGATAAGAGGTATACGAACTCTTCATAAAAGTCGGCCTCCAAAGCATCGTTCATAAAGGAAAATTGTTGAATCCCGAGATCATAGCAAGTGGAACCATCGCCATCTGCAATGATTCAAGAATCAAAGGATGCGAACGAGAACCTGGCCGTCCAGACCAACTTCCAATTCCCAGCAAGGGCGACAAATTTGCCAGGTTTGGAGAATCCATAACATCTGCAAAATCAAGATGCGGTAGAAACTAGCTTGTAACGGAAGTTGAACCAATGCGGATATCAAGGTGATCAAGATCGACTCCGAGATCAAAAAGTTGCTGATCTGTCATAGGAAGCTTCCTGTTCTCGTGAAGGGTGTTGTATATCTTCTCCGTCGTTCAAAATTGGGGGGTTCACTTCCTGATCTGCGTAAGGGGACACTTAAGGGTAGGTAACTCGTTGGGCGAGATGGTGATATCCGAATATCTTCCAAGGTTGGCATATCAAACAGGCCATACCCGACCACATTTTCCCTAATGGTGTCGGACTTGTGTGTGATGAAGTTCTTTCCGCGAGACTACAATCTTGATGGTACCACAATCTCTGCCTTGCTCAATTGGCATGAATCATTTTGCCAGTTCCTATTAATCCACATGCTCCGTGTCGTCCGACCTAGTTTAACTTCCTAAGGTTCGTCGTTTTGCTGTGCGAGATGTATGTGTTTTAGTTACGGAGGGAGATATGAAGAAGAGAATTTATCTGCTATTCAATCTGGAAGCAGGATATTTATACTGCTGTCTGGCAAACAATCGCCAATGAGATGGTCCAACAGTATGAAGCTGTATCAATGTGACAGCGACAATGCGGCCTCGAGGTTGTCGAGGCCAGTCATTTAGTGTGTCCTCTATAGCTGCTATAGAAATCAGACTTGTGTAATCGGGCTTGGGGACCCCGAGACTGTAAGGAAGAAGTGAGGCTCTCTCACATGACCGTCAATGGGATGTCTACGGCTACCGGAGGTCTACTAATCTACAGGTGAAATATTGCATGTGCTCAAGCTGTATCTTGATTCAATTATATCCTACCTGGGGTATGTAGTTGTAGTTTATTTCTCTAATCGTGCAATTTCCATCTTTACTTCTTCAACTTCTCTCGCCAAAACCCCATACCGACGAGCAATATCCTCGAAAGTCCCCTCATCCACAGCGATGTCAGTAGCCGGATCAGACATTTCCACATCGCCATAAGCTCTCAGCTCCTGAATCGTCATTTTCCGACGGTGCTGCAAGCGCTCCTTGGTCTGCCTCAGATGCTGCCTATACCGAGCAAGGGCAGCAAGTGTTTCCGGAGTATAGAGCGTGGCCGCAATCTCCAACTTTGTAACCCTATCCAATCGTTAAAAGGCCAATTCCACCAAAAAATAACAGCAAGACTTGAAAACCGGGAAGGAAAAAAACTTACTCTAATTTCCCCTCCACGCCCTGCGCAACAACAGCCAAATGCTCCGCCTTAGCTTTCGTCGCGCGCGCCAAGGCCCCATGCTTCGCCCGCTCCAGAATCACGACAGTGCGCTCCAGGACTCGCGCCCGCATGGCAACAACCTCCGCCGCCGTAGCAGCCATCTTCCGCCGAGCGACGGGCAGCTCGGACAGCTGTGTGTGGCGCAGCGCGCGCACCCGCGCTTGTAGCTGTGACGACAGCAGTGGGACTGGTGCCATCGAGGTCCGGACTCGGCGGTCGCGCGCTCGGGCGCGTGCGTTGTGGTTCGAGTGCTGTGGGTGGGCGTCTGCGTCGGGCGCGGTGACTGGGTCTGTGTTTGCGGTTGATAGTGCGCGTAGGTCTTGAATGGCGGATGAGAGGGATTTGGAGAATGGCAGGATGAAGGCTGGGATATTGGTGTAGAAGGCTTCGATTTCGGGTGCTAGGAGGGAGAGTGCTTCGTCTGGTTTCTTGGGCTCATTTTCTGACTTGGGGTTGGTGGGTTCGATTGTGCTGGTTGGGGTATCGAGGTAAAGGGTTATTATAGCGAGGTTATCATGGCACTGAAGGTAGTATATTCATTAGGGATGTGGCTTTCCTCTTGATGGGTTGGTGGCCTATAGCAGGTGTTGTACTAACCTCCGCGGGTAAGCTGCTGTCTGGGGCGAAGGCCAATTGTCGGAGCATTTGCTCCTTGATTCGCTTTTTGGCATGTTGAGCCTGACATTGCTTCAACTCCTAGTGATAGAGTGTCAGGGCGCTGTTCGTGTCTGGGTCCGTTTGGTATGTGCTGCGCAATGGCGACTACTTACTTCCACCACAGCTGTGCGGGCTGGGCTCGCGCCTTGAGCACGCGTTGAGGCATCTGGGTTGAGGAGGGAGATTGTTAGATCCTCATATAGTCGTTTGAATTGAGGGTTGTGCTCAAGAATTGAGGGGTCGCATGGAGGAATCATGTTGATGTTGCAAAGAAACTGGGGAAGTTCACCGCCGAAGAAGACCCGACACACGGCCAAGACATACTAGAAAGAGATGCAAGCTATACTTTGTACATTCAAACTACATGTGTAACTAGCACCTAGGAACTTAGATACTTTACTATTACAAGTACATATTCATTTTGCATTTCCGCGTTTCTTTCGTAATCATACAAGTTGAAGCTAAAGCTTCGGTTCACCTCTTCCATCCGCAACGTCGTCGGAGAAATAGAGCAACCTCATCCACCTATCCTGGTTGTGAAACGAAACGGGAAAAAAGGTGTACACACAGGCATAGGGGAAGGGAAATTCAAAGGGTCAAGTAGATGAAATCCTGTTCGGCCAATCTTGAGCATAAGGTCCATCGGTGGCAGCAGAAACCTTGCCGTGTGCAGGGGTATTCGAAATCAAAGTATGTACAGACGTTGCCGGCTGGGATTGTATAGCGCATTGCAAGCCCACCAGGATCCAGCGGTGTGACTGAAAGAGAAAGAAGATATGGCGAGAAATTGTTCGGAAAGGCACTGGGGAAAACGACGCTTGGAACGCAAGTCAGGCTGAAGAGCCATCCCGTATGGAAAAAATGGCAGGATTGAATCGGAAGAGTATATTCTTTACTCCTCCTCGCTCTCCTCCTCGGACGAATCAGACTCATCATCGCTGCTTTCGTTGTGCTCAACCGAGGCCACTGGGTCGGGAGAGTGAGGACCACCCTGGAAACGCGAAAGGTTGCTCTGGAGCATATTGATCTGCGCTTCCTGCTCAAACTTGCTCATTGGCTTGTTCTTCTTGGGTTTGGGAGGTGCCACACTGCTAGCAGGGAGATCATCTTCATCTTCATCGTCCATAAGATTCGGTACGTGCTTCTTCACGAAGTTAAGCAGCTTCAGCAAGACATCGTTAGGGAGCTCGTCGATGTCCAACTCAATTTCGGCTTCATCGGTGCCCTGTGGAATCTATGTTAGAATCGGTTCGTGCATAATGATAATGTGTAAAAATCTTACCTTGAGTTGAGGAACGTTGTTCTGGATAATCTGAAGGGCTTGCTGCATCCTCTTATCAGGAAGACTACTGATACCATTCGAGATGATCTGTTTCTCGTTGTAGGTGATGGCGCGGGTCTTGCCAGGTAGAGAGCTCTTGCTCTTCTTGTCTCGCTTTCCAGAGCTGATTTTCTTGGAATCCTTCTTAGCAAGCTTGGTCTTGCCGACCTTCTTAGACGAAGGGGGAGTCTTCTTTTTCTTGTTGGTAATAGCCTCAACCTGACGAGACATCTCAGCAATTTGCTTCTGAAGCAGCGTGAGTTTCTCGTCATCTTCTTCGCTCTCTTCTGCATCCTCGTCACTATCTTCATCAGAAGAATCAGTGTTCTGTTCGGGGTGTGGTTCATGCGCTTCGAGGTAGTCCGACTTCTGGGCCCACTTTGCGTTGAAGATTTCTTCAGCTCTCTGGCCACAGACGTAAGTAGGGTCACCAGGGATATTGAAGCGGTAGCAATTCTTAAAAATGAGGCGGACATCATTCTCGAACTCCTTGGCATTTTCGTACTGGCCGGCCTTGAGTTTGTTTTGAACGGTCGACAGATCCATCGGCTTCTTGACAACGCTGTGATATGTGGGGATATTCAAAGCAACGGGATCCACGGGGTAATAGAAAGGCATCACCCAGCTGTAGTGCTTTTGTTTGTGTAGCTCATCCAAGACTTCCTGGCAGAATCGCAATTCCCATTGGAACTTCTTCTTCTTTGGCTTGGTAGAATACGGGAGGTCACGCTTCGGGGGATGAATTGACCGTTTGGGGCGACCATCAGGGTTGGAAGAATCGCGGCGGATGACGGGCAGACCTTCGGGACCTAACGCAAATGTTTGGGACTGGGGAGAGGCAGCCTTTGGCTGACTTGGGAGAGAAGTCCGGTGCTCCCGGCGAGCAGCAGACGTCTTCTCGGTCTGTTTCTTCGGTTTTCTCTCCTCAACCTCTTCGGGCTTGGGAAGGTTGGTCATCTGCTTCTCGAAGGTCGCCTTCAGCTTGATCCCCTCTTGGGTGACCAGGTGGTCTGGGCCATTAAAGATGGTGGTATTATTGACCATTAGTGCAAAATCATCTGCGACTGCCTGGGGGGAAGAATATTGGTTATTCCTGAGCTTCCTTTCCATGGTTCCCAGGTCCATTGGTTGGGTGATAATAGTGTGGTATTGCGGAATGTTCAACTTGACAGCATCCACAGGTTCCTTGTAGAAACGCGCATCGTGCATGCGCTTGAGGCTTGTAAGGCTCTTCGAAATGAACTTGTGTTGCATTTTAGTGAGCCCTGGTCCACCACTAGTGCGATTTGAACCAGGTGTTGCAGCAGCCGGGGTGTTGAATCCCGGTGTCTGAAAGTTAATAACCGAGTCATCACCCTCGACCTTGGTACGCTTGGGAGCTGGTTCTTCGCTGAGATCAGCATCCCGTTGGCGGGACATCTTGGAAGGAGATAGCGGGGCCTCAGATGCGTCCTTCATCTCCTGGTCAACGGGCTGCGGCGCGGTGAAAGCAAGTGGTGCGGAGGCCGGGGTAGGATGATGAGGCAGGTCAGTTTTCACAGCAGTCGAAACATCTTGGTTGTTATCGATGGCCATTGGCTCGGATGTGTCATTGGATCCATCTGCGGATGCAGGAACTGTGGGAGGTGCCACAGCCTGGGGGGTGGACGGAGCGACACATTCAGCCGCAGCGTTAGCTGCACCAGGAGCGGTAGATTCCCGAACCTGCAAAGGACTCTTCTTTTCTTCGGTCGGCTGTGTCTCCGAGGGTGGAGCAGATCCCGCCGCAGGTGATGGCTTGTTTTGGATCATTTCTGGGGAGGTATGATTATCGGGGGACTTGGGCGGTGAGGTCGCAACGATTGTACCATTGGTGTTCGAAGACGCGACAGGAGTGTGGCCATTCAGCGTAGGTGATTTAACCTCGGCATCCGCGGAACCATCAGTTTGGAGATTTACTGCGACATTTTGCGTGCTGCGCACCAGTCAGATCAAGAACAGAGCAGATAGTGAAACTGATGTACTTACCTGTTGGGTGGGTAGTCAGGCGCAGAAGGGCCAGTAGGCGATGGAGGCAATTGAGGCTTGTCCTCCTTCGTGACAGGCGGAACCTCGGGAGGCGGGGTCGCCATTGGGGTCGCGTTGGATAAACAAGAATACAAGATAGGGAAGGGTGAGAGTGTTGAAGATGTGAGAGTTATGGGGAGGTGCTTTGAAAGCTAGTGATCAACTGAAAACACCCGTGGAGCTCTCGCCGCGAAACAATCTCGAGTGAACAAACACTAGCGGCAACCGAGGGCACGTAGTGTGGACTCAACGGTTGATGAGGCTTGATATCAAACGTGTCGCGAAGAAAACGCGGGCGGGGAGGCGGGAGTGAGGTCAGAGATGATCGGGAGATAGGAAGAGTGGAGAATGCGATCGGAGACGAGGTATTTATACTGCCAAGGCGGTATAAAAACTCTCACGTGATTTAAAATTGAAGCCAGGTCTAGATGACTTGGTAAGATGTATGGAGCTAAACAGTTCCGATGCCTGAGGCAGCAGGATAAAAGGGAATTATGAAAATGAAAATAAAAATAAAAAAATAAAAAAATAAAAAAAGAATTTGGGGGAAGGGCGGTTAAAAGGGGAGAAAAAACCGTGACGCGACGCGTTTGTTATGGGTTCTTCTTATAAGGCGGTCAGGGGAATAAAAATAGGAGAAACCAGGACAGAAGCAGAAAAATGTCGGGAGGGGATGCCAGAATCCTTAAGTACGAACGGCCGCCTTGCGCTCTCCTGTTACCCAGTTCCACCAGCCACACTAGTCCCGATTCTGTTAACCTTCTTCCCCCTTGATTGGTTCTATACCCCTGGAATCTTTTTTCTTCTTCTCTTTTCTTTTCTTAACTTTTCTCTTTCCAAGCTGAACGCCTTATTCTGAACTAAAAGTTACTCCCCATCTTTCTAATTTTACTCATTTCTTCCCAACTTTAGCTATTAGAGGTTTAATAAAACCCTTCAGTGGACGCATCTCTCGGATGACTCAAAGCCCTAGGGTTCTGGCTGAATCCGGGTTAGGCCGTGATGGGTCTGAGTCACGTCACCACTCGAACTTTCACGTGACTAAATCATGATGAGTACACGTATTGTACATTGATAAGAATATATCCTTTCAATGTTCTATGTATACATTTAACGCAAGGCACATGTTATAAAATATTAAAACATCTATAACTAGATCACAGAGTAGGCTAGTATCTAGTTCCCCGCTAATCCATTTCCAATCGACATTTTGCATTTACTGCCAATGGCAGTGGACAGCTGTACCCGATCCTTACAGGTTAGGCAAATATACATATGTCACATGATCTGGGAGTTGGGGGTAGGTACTTTGGTCTCGAAGATCTGCCCAATGGGAGTCTGATGCCTTGAAGTATGCGATACATAATTTTTAGTGCTGCACAATTTAGATAGCTTAAGTTTATCTGTAACCGCTGTAACAAGGGCTTTGATTTTGCTACTGTCTTGTTTTTTTACATATGTTTAGAGTTTAGTTTGGGTCATATAATGAACTTGAAATTGTTGCTATTATCGTCTTGGATTTATAAACAAATCTTCGGGATGTATGCAGGAAGTATATGTTGAAATGGCCTGCAAATGTTATATATTTTCGCTCGAAGGGATGTTGCTACCGAAAGTGCCCAAATTAAAAAAATGTAGTGTAACACTAAAGCCCCTATATATAGAAAGAAAAGGCCCTGGTGGACCTCAGGACATAAACGAAATCAAAAATTCGACCAAAATGAACCATAGAGCGACAGAGTTACTCCAGTGCCTACTCAACTGATATTGAAGCATCTCGAGGTCACGGGATGATATGATTAGATAAGAACATTTGACGGTCTAAACCATTTTTGGACTAGACCGTCAAGGCTCTACAGAACATTTTTTTTCCTGTCCGGATCAACTGCGAAACCACCAGCCTAAACCCCCATTTGTTTCCTTAGGGGCGGAAAAAAATAGAGTCTTATCGGAATCTTTGCTGTCTTTATTTTGGTCTGCTCTATTGATATTTATCTTCACACCACCCCGTACTGGACTGTGAGAAAAAAAACGACCAGAAAAAAAAAGTTACAGCCAAGATGGGAAAGAAGACCACTCGCCCATCCACCAAGGTCGCCTCGGCCGCCGCCTCGCCAGCCTCGGGCATGACATATGCGGGCAGCAAGTCATCCATTCTGCGCGCTGCATTCTCTCCGTCAGAGTACCAATTGGCCCTGTTTGCGTCCGTTATCCAAGGCCTCGATGGTCAGCACATTCGCATTCACGACACACAGACAGGACGCCTCCAGTGTGAGCACGCTCTGGGGCCAAAGGAAACAGTAACCTCTTTGGACTGGGGATACTACGGTGGCTCCAGCAAGGGTCGTGACCAGTCGAAAAAGAAGCGCAAGCGCGGCTCCGATGTCAATGGGATGGACGGCCTGGACCAGGGCGATATCGTGGTTGCATTCGGCACAAACACATCCGATATCCGCATGTACTCGCCATCTGAAGATAAGATCGTCGGCACCTTGACTGGTGCGCATGAGAAGGGTATCAAGGACTTCAAGTTCACGGCCGATCGGCCCGCCCAGGAGGCTTGGAGTATCGGTGGTGACAATAAGCTTGTCCAGTGGGACCTACGCACCGGACAAAGCACCAAGTAAGTTTTTATATTTGCTGGGCTATACCGAGCTCCTAACTAATGATGTACCTCTAGGACAATCCACCTCCCCGCATCCTCAGTCTTCACTGCTCTCTCCCGCCCCGTTCCCTCGAACCCTCCTCTTATCTGCGCCTCCCAGACCCCGTACTTAATAGATACCGAGAAGGCCGACGAACCGGTTCAATTCCCTGCCATGCGCAACCCTATTCACACCGTCATTTCATCCTCTTCCGAGTCTGCTGGTGTGGGTGCATTCCTTGCATCCGATGGTGACCGCTTCGTCAACGTCTTTGATGCTGCCACCCAGAAGCTTGTTCGCAACCTTGTCGCCGACCAGGAGGTCTCATCGATTACACTGCAAACCGATGGCGTTGCCACCCCGGAGAAGCAAGTGCTTGCTGCAGTCACCGCAGATGGTAGCGTCGAACTCTTCACGAAGCCATTTGTTCAGCCCCAAAGTGCGCCCTCCGCAAGTGCTAAGGCCAGCCGGAAACAGATGACTCAGAAGGCAAACGCAACCCTCAAAATCACCAACACCGAGTCCTCCAACGCCTGCGTTCCCGTCGCGGCCATCTCATTCCAGGGCCCTACCCTCGTGGTTGCATACACCGAGGGTGGTGTGATCCCCGTCTTTGAGCGTGTCAAGTTCCTGGACGAGAACACCGATGAGCTCTCATTCACTGGAATCAAGACCGTGGTGAAGACCAAGTCCGGCTCAGCACTTTCTTCCGTCACAACGAATGGAGTTAAGAGCGCAGGCGAGACCCGTGTTGACGAGTCTCGCATGAATGTCGAGCAGGGAAACCTGGTCGATGATGATGTAGAGATGGAGGATTCACGACAAGACGCATCCGACTCCGACAGTGAGGAGGACTCCGATGACGAGGACAACAAGAAGTCCAAGGTTTCCAACGAGAAGAAGACAAAGCCCACCAAGCAAGTCACAGCGACCGAAGACGTTGAGATGCAGAACGCGTCTGATTCCGAGCAGGAAGAGGAAGAAGAGGAGGGCGCAGAGCCATCATTCGGAGAACTCCTGCGCGCAAACGCAGGCCAGGAAGTCGACGTCGAGGCCGAGCTTGACGACGACGTCCTCCTGGGCGCATTGGTTCCCGGCAAGCCCCAAGCCGCAGTGCAACAGATTCCCACCGGTGTTTCTCTTGCTACTGTTCTTACACAGTCGCTCAAGACCAACGACAACGGCATGCTCGAGTCTTGTTTCCACACCGGCGACACCTCCATCATCCGCACTACCATCCAGCGTCTCGACTCGTCGCTGGCCGCAACTCTGCTTCAAAAACTCGCTGAGCGCCTCGCCTCCCGGCCCGGTCGTTACGGCCACCTTCTCGTCTGGGTGCAGTGGACCTGCGTCGCCCATGGTGGTGCCCTGGCTGGCCACCCCGACCTCTTGAAGCGTATGACTTCCCTCTATAAGGTCATGGACCAGCGCTCTGCTACCCTGCCATCCCTCCTCCTCCTCAAGGGCAAGCTTGATATGCTTGATGCCCAATTGGGACTGCGCCAATCTATCCGCGGTGGCGATGAGGATATGGACAGCGAGGACGAGGATAATGTTATCTACGTCGAGGGCCAGGATGATCTCGAGGACAGTGAGACCGAGGCCAAGACCCCCCGGAAGTCAATACGCGACCAGGCTTACGATGAGGATGAGTCAATGATGAATGTCGATGAGTCTGAAGACGACGAGGATGATGGAAGTGACGACGAGGATGATGACGAAGAGCCTATTTTGGATATTGAGGCTGCTGAGTCTGTCGGTTCTTCTGATGCTGAGGAATCCCTGGAGGAGAACGAGGATGAGGACGACGATGAGGACAGCGATGGCTCGATGGTTGACTTCATTGCCGACACGGAAGACGACGAGTCTGACGATGCCGCTCAGGTGCAGCCCCCGCCATCAAAGAAGAGCAAGTCTTCTGCTTCTGTCGGCAAGAAGAGCAAGGGCGGCAGAAAATAAGCGTGTCTCTCTTTTCAAGTTGTACGAATTAGAGATGGGAGAAGGGGGTTACGGTCTATAAAAGAACATATTTTATTTTATCCTTTGATGCATCCGACGGGTCTGCATTTCATTTTTCTTTGTTTTTATCTTTTGCTTTCGATATCTTGTGCCTCTACCGAGCGCCTCTTGCGTCTCTATCAATGTCTATTGAATTCTACCTTGGTATCTTGATATCTCTCTTCCTTGTATAGAGTACTCCGTACTTCCTCAGTAGATATGACTATGCAGATCTGTCAATCTACTTGCTATTTATACCAGCAACTCCTCCCCCTGACAGGGGCCCTCATGCAAGACCCTATGGCCCGGCACTCCTTTCTCCCCGAGGGGGATCAGCACGGATGTCGTCCGGTCCTGCGAGGGGTAGGTAGTGAAGTGACCCAATGCACTAACATCAGCGGTGTCGAGAGCCAGTATGACTCCATTCTTGCCACCTTCAATCCAGGCCTCGGTAGTCGAGTTAGGGATCGTAATATGCGCTAAGCCGGAGAGGAAGACCACCCATCTATAAGTGCGAATTTAGCCAAGAATGTGGAAGCCCGCTCCGGAGTATAAAAACAAAACAACTCATTACAAAGAAAACAACTCATCCAGGGTCATTTTGAAACAGCAAAAGACATGCGTATTGAAGAATATATGGAAAGGAGCATAATACTTACTGTAAAGCAGGTGCATTATGCCTACCCCCATCAAACCCAGCCGGCAACACCGTAAACGACGCGTTCCCACCGATAGTCCCCAAATCCAGCGCAGAGCTCCCGACCTGGCCGGGTTGAACGGAAGTTTCAAATCCCGGCCGGAGCGCCCAGCACTCTAGGGTGGAGCGATTGTGGCGGGCGCCGAGGACGGTTATGTTAAGGGTGGCGAGGGAGGGATCGGAGGTTTGGGCGAGGATCGTGGATGGGAGGACGAATTGGATGAGGGTTTGAGGGCGCATCTTGAGGATATTAAATATGTAGGAAAGATAGAATAAGGAGAAGATCTAAGAGCTGGAGCTGGAGCTGAGATCCGTTCTGGATAGCTGAAGGTGGAGTGAGATCTTCCCCTACAAGCTTATTACAGGGCACTAATGCGGAGATCAATGTATTGCATATTAGTACTACATATGTATTTGGAATGTGAGATTCCACCGGGTGCCGAAGACCACGAATTACATGTGCTACATGTGCTACATGTGTATATGTTGAATCTGCTTTTTTCGCTCGACTAATTCAAGGACATGTAAGACATATATCCAAGCTTCGATGGTGCAAGCCAATCCCGGAGATGGTTTTCTTAGTCCTGATGATATTGCCCGCTATAAGAAGATAAAATATATTGGGGATGAGTTATGAATGAATTAATCTCTCACTGTGAAAGAGGTATAGTTTAGAATTTCTTTATATATGGATGGGTATTCGTTATAGAGGCCGGAGCTCTACTGCATATGTACCCATCAAAAGAGGGCTTTCACTTGGTTGGATTGGACAATAGAAGACAAGAACATAAGAATTCATTTCCTCAGAACAAAAAATGATAAACCTACTTACCTAAGTTCTCTCTTTGCAGCATTTAACTAATAAAAATATAAATGCTTAATGATAGTGAGAGTACCCAGTACCCAGACCCAAGAGGACAAAGAATACTAACGAATGACTTCACCACCAGACTTCTCAATACCCTCGAGGCCTTCAAGAATGTCGCTTCCACCGAAGAGTCCACAAGCAGAGCTAGTGCTTGTCCTTCTTCCCGTCCAGACCTCGTGGAACTTCACAGTTTGATCACTAGACGCGACAATAATGCACCCCTCCTCCTTTGTTCGCGTGCACCACATTCCACCTTCTTTCTCCTTGGGAGTAAACGTCCGAGCACCAACCTTGCGGCTACAGGTCGGGGCTACTTGCTCCGGAGACCGAGTCTGACTTGACGAGGATGAAGACGAAGGTGACGATGGCTGACTGTCCGGTCTACTAGAGTGTACACCCGAGAAACGAGAGGCTTTCCCTGGATATCGCACTGCCCACAGTGCCCTTCCGCAGTCGAAGTTGTTGATTCGAGTCTCGGGGCCATCCCAGGTGGTTCCATAGGGCCCCCAGGGAATGACGGCCACCTGTGCGCAGCTAGGCCAAGCAAAAACAGCGATTCTAAATGGGTGATCTGGCTGTGCATAACCGAAAGTAGCGGCGATCTCACGTCGCGTTTCGCTCCATATAAGACTGGTCACCTGCGCGAAGACATTGATGGTTGCAAGACAGGCTCCACTCCGGGTGTGATAGAAGTGTATAGATTTGTCGTTGGTACCTCCTCCCGTGGCGAGCAGGGAGGACTGCCATGGCGCAAATGCAATTGCTTTGACCGCAGCGGAGTGCGGCAAACGATGTTTCTGACGGTCGTATGGGACCAGAATCGTTCTTCCACCACCAGAAATTAGAGTGCCTGCATGGTTTAAAATTGCGGCTGCGGTTGAAGGCTTAATCGGAGCAGCAAGCCATGATGGAAGAGCAGGTCGCCTAGGAAACAGTCTCCTTGTCGCGGTGCGGAGGGCAAGGTATGGAAATACACCGAGGCTGGAGCTGCTAGGGGAATCCGGGAGCGTAATGGATCCGACCGGATAATTCAAATGCTGTGACGGAACAATCTTGGCTAGTTCAAACAGAAGACAGACATTATCATTACCGCCCGTGGCAAGGTACTTCTCATCGGGTGACCAAGCCAGTCCACATATTTGTTCAGTGTGTGCACAGATCTTGGCAAGAAGCGTCATGGACCCGTTCCATTTCCACTTAGCTTGGTCTTCTTTGTCAGACCACTCAACCGAATAGTACCAGACATTTCCAAATTCATCACCGACAGCAAGCTCTTCCGCTTTGACTTCCACATGCATGAACCGCTCTGAAGGTCGCCGTGATGTTCTCTGTTTGAATGCCACGCATGTAAGGATACTGGGATGACTGATCTCAAACCGGGCTTGCTTCTCGAAGGTGCTCCATAGAGACAACTGACCAGATTGACGAGCCACTGCAAGAATGCTTCGCTCTCCATCCTCAGAAGAAAACGACAAGGAGGTTATATAATTTGAGGGGTGCAAATCTGGAAAAGGAGGATAATCCACACCATGGCCTTCAGACCAGAGATATACTTGATGACCTAGGCCCACGGCCAGTATCCCAGATGTTGTTGAGTATGCAAGAGTGCTACAGTAAAAATCGTCCCGAAGGAAGGGAGCATCAAGGATTCGAAAAGGCTTTGGTGGAACGACCTCTTTCCTGCCAGGAGATCTGGGCCCTGAAAGCAATCTGAGTCAGTTGATGCCCCAAGAAGGCTGTGCATACCGCCAGTCTCACAATTTCCAAAAGTTTGATTGAAATATTACATATGTTTTATCTGTGAATGGTAAATTTATTCCAAAGATAGGACTGGGGTGGCTGTTGCAAACTACAGTTGCACTTACAACATTCCTTTTCAACTTTCTTCCAAGCACTGTCCTTCCATACAAATGGGGAGAGGCGCTCGAAGTCTGGAGATGCTGGACTGAGCGGAGCATCCAGATACCGTAGACAAGTCCCTAGCTGTTTAGTCGTGGGGTCAATTCCCAAAGCAAGCGCAAGCCTCGACTCATGGATTTCTTGTTCACTGTGCTTGGGTCTCTTGGGTAACAATTGAGCTACGAAAATCGGGGCAGTTGACGATCCATTGATTGAAGTGATTGGCGTGTCATCAGGAGCCGCAATAACGGAACTACCGAGGACTGCAGAAGCCCCACCCACGTTCCAGACTGCACCGGAACTAACCTGCCTCAAAGATCCATGTGCAACATTGTTGCCTGTGATGTTGGGTTCGGTGACTAGACGTGGCCGTTGATGTGGAATCTGTTGGAGTCGAGTTGGCTGCTGGAGTCCGCTAGCGGTATAAGTCCTATGCAGGGTTGAAGGTAGAAATGGATAATCCCCGGGAGGAAGTCGTCGAAGTAGTCTCTCTTGAGGCGAAAGACGCTGCGGGTGCTTGGCCACACGAAATGTTGTTGATGTGGGTTCGACGAAGTCTCGCTTTGGGATGAATCTATCAGGCGAGAGTGGACTTCGAAAGGACTTTCCTGCTACTGCTGTATTTCCAGTATTTCTCACTCTGCAGCGACCTCTTTTGGGTGACAAGACTCGATTTTCTTTGAAATGAGGGATGGGTGTGAGAACAGGTTGGGCCTTGGGCTTCGGCAATGATTGAGAAGTAGGTGTTTCAAAGAATGGCAAATTTATGGTTGCAAATTCAGTCAATTGGACAGGTCCACTATCCTTGGAAGACTCGGATCGAGAGTGTTTGTGACTGCCTGGGGAGGTTTCCTCGAAGGAGTGACGTTGCATATCTACCATTGTTCTGGATGTAGGTGGATAAGCTGTATATGAGTAATGACCTAGATCTAAGAAAAGGAATGTATAAGGAGGCCTCTCGTTCAAGGCATAGCGACAAGACGAGAAAGGTGAAGCAAAGACAAGTCCTCAAAAGTTCATATGTAGAAAGAGCGATCACGTGAAGCTATACAACCTTTCAAGGAAGGAATACCGGATATTACATAAGCTACCCCACCGCCTCATGCACCAATGAGATAATTCTAGTTGGCATCTGATCAACACGAAGCAACCTAACACATTTGGCTTACTTCTTATTGTCAAACAAACAGTGAAAATGCCCAGTGTGAGGTTAAAGTCCCCATGGCTGTACCGCTTCGGGCTGACAATTGTGATAGCATGGTGTGCCACGGTACAAGCCAGTTGAGAAGTCCGCCGAGGCACGACAGCAAGAGCTGCAGAAGATAGAAAATTACAAGGATCTCGAACGTTCCGTATCCAAAAAGGTTGGTCGTCCTATGCCACCTGACATATAAGCAAAATCTGATAGAAGACAGGTGGCTGAGCATGAGTACACAATGGAGACCTTGAAGAAGATCTCGGAGCTGCTGTCTAGCAACCCAGAATATTACACAGCCTGGAACTACCGCCGGCAGGTACTGCAGTATCAATTCTCCCAGGCAGGAGGCTCGGATGATGAGACTGCCCATTCAATTACACAGTTAATCGTGAATGATCTACATTTCCTCATCCCCCTTCTCCGGAGCTTCCCCAAGTGCTACTGGATTTGGAACTATCGTTTATGGCTTTTGGATGAGGCTCGCCGTTTACTATCCCTCCCCGAAGCCCGGCAAATCTGGCAGCAAGAACTTGCCCTTGTGGGTAAGATGTTGACTCTTGATAGCCGGAATTTCCACGGGTGGGGTTATCGCCGCTTCGTGGTTGAGACCTTGAAGGAGCTTGGTACCGCCGAAGAAGCAACAAGCATGACCGAGAAGGAATTTGAATATGCGACCAAGATGATTGGCGCCAATCTTTCCAACTTCTCCGCGTGGCATTACCGGACAAAGCTTATCCAGTCGCTTTTGGATGAGCAATCTGCCAGCGATGACGACCGGAGAAGAATGTTGGATGATGGTTGGTCTAACTTGTCTTGCCAAATCTACTTTATGCTAATTTGAGTTTTTTTTTAGAACTATCTCTTATTCATCAAGCATTTATTGATCCTTATGATCAGTCACTTTGGTTCTATCACCAAAATTTGATGAGTGTGTTTGACCCGTCGATGGCCGAACGAACTATGGCCCCCAATTTGAGCTCGTCCGACCGACTGGAGTACATTAGAAATGAGATCCAGGAGATCCAGGAGATGCTGGATGGGGCTGAAGACTGCAAATACATCTATCAGGCATTAATTGAGTGCACCCTTCTCGCATCCAAGGTGGAAGGCAGTTTGTCTTCCGAGGATCGGGACCAGATTCTAGGCTGGCTCTCAGAATTGAAGAAGCTGGATCCATTGCGACGAGAAAGATGGTTTGATTTTGAGAAGACCTTGTGAAAATAAATATTTACATACCTATGCATCCACATATTATTTGTTTATTGACCCCTTTGCCCACTATGTAGTGTTACCACACCTTGAATTCCTTATACATACTAAGATGCCACCAAGACATTCTTACAATAGCATATTAAACATAATACCCGTAGAGATAAGAATAATAATTCCAGGCTGATCATATATACATGTCGAATATGCAAATGCATTTCCAACGTCCCCAACTTGTTCCGCCCTGAGGCGCCAATCAGCGGCGAGTGTACCTGGCCATCGAATCAATCACTTGAAACTCGCCAAATTCCTTTTCCTTTCTCATTCCATATTTCCTTTCCCTTTTCGCGAATTCCACTCCCTTGTGATTTTTGGTCTTTAGCTCTTTTGAGCCTCTGCTTTTTTGCGATCCTATGGAGTGTTCCATCTTCTGATTGTTGTGAGGTCATCTAATAGCTATGACCGACATGTCTACGCCTACGAAACACAGTCCTGAGTACGAAGTGGTAAGTGGTTTAGCCTTATATATTTACAAACCCCAGCTTGCCTTGGCACGAGCTCATCGCCATCCGAATAGGAGTCTTTTGATGACGCCCTTGAAACGGCCCCAATCCAGGAGAACAACAACCTCAACGTCACAATCCCCAAGTCCGCTTCCACCCGATCATTGACCGACAGTCCTCCAATTGGCTCACATATGTCTCCGGAATCGACGGAGAAACCTCCGTTCCCTTCTGAATCGCAGGACGAGAAGAAGACCGAGACCCCCGAGGAGCAGGCCAAGGATGGCGAGGGGCTGGATGGACAGAATGACAAGATGATTAAGAACAAGAGCAAGGGGAGGAATAATGACGCAGGAATGGATACGAACGATGGGGCTCACTATAACACCAATGATGAGGTGAACACCGCGACCGATGAGCCCACCCAGGGTGAGAAGCCGGAGCAAGGGCCCGAGGTTACGCAGACAGAGAAGAACGAAGGAGATCATGATCAGAGCCCATTGCAGAAGTCACCTCTACTCACATCCCACCGTCTATCAACATCATCATCGCTCGACGAGGTGAACTTGATGAACAACAAGGAAGACGAGTCAACAGACAAGGCACAGAGCCCCCGGGACAAAACAGAACCGCCTCCATTACCCCCTAAGGACAATCCCACCCCTCCGACAAGCGCAGGTCTGATGGGTCTGTCGGGTGGCCTGCCCTCAATCCCATGGGCGGCCCCTCCAGTGAACAAGAACCCACCTGTTCCCCCGCCAGCCCCTGCTCGAAAGCCCAGTGGACCATTTGCGTGGTTCTCTCGAAGTTCAACCTCGACCAATGTGAAGGACATCAAATCCCCAACCCACTCTGCCAGCCGACGAAACACTGCCACCTCCGTATCTACTCTTGCCAGCAACCTAGACCAGATCGCTCGTGATGGCGACGACCTCTCAAGCATCGGCTCAAAGAAGCCGAGACGCAACAGCCTGAAGGATCAGTTCAAGATGCTGCGCCTGCGTGAGGAGAGCCATGCGGTAGAGGTTGATCAAACGAGCGTGCGATCTGGCCAGGCCAGCATCAGCCAGTCGGGAGCTAGCCCCCCTATCATCCCAGAGGAAGGGGAGGAGGGCATCTTGGCACCAGGAGCTATTTCACCTTCGGCGACCGTCGCTCCTGGGAGAACAGGCTCTGTGGCTGATGCTTCCACCCCGGTGGACTGGGAGATGTGGCAGCAGCTTGTGAACAACGGACCACAGGCCTTGGCAAGCTCAGAAGAACTGAATGCCGCTATCAAACGAGGTATCCCTCAGACGATCCGAGGAGTTATTTGGCAAATTTTGGCGGATTGTCAGACTGCTGATCTGGAGGACACATACCGAGAGCTCGTGGCGCGAGGTACAGCACAGGACAGAGATGGACGGACAATAAATGGTACCGAAACTACGTCGTCGCGCTCTTCAGTCCGCTCCCACCACTCGGGTTCCGGATCACGGTCTAGCAGCGCTGCCCCTAGCCCGTCTTACGAAGGAGACACCGATAAGTTGTGCAAGGAACATTTTTCCAATGACGCCGACCGTCTGAAGAAAGCAAAGACAGACGCCGTTGCGCTGCAGAAGTTGGAGAAGGTCATCAGGCGAGACCTGGGTGCTCGCACTAGCTACGCGAAATACTTTGTTTCCCAGGGCAGCCAAGAAGGCCTCTTTGGGCTGTGTAAGGCATACGCCTTGTATGATCCGGGAGTTGGATACGCACAAGGCATGAACTTTATTGCTATGCCATTGTTGTTCAACGTGAGTGAACCCTTAACTAAGCTGACTGAGCTTACAGGCTAACCTTTCATGCAGATGGACGAAGTCGATGCTTTCTCTATGATGGTCAAGTTGATGAACAAGTACTCCCTACGAGATATGTTCATTCAGGATATGCCTGGGCTTCACCGTAGCCTATATCAATTCGAGCGACTTCTAGAAGACCTAGAACCCGCTCTGTACTGCCATCTCCGGCGCCGTGGAGTTCCTCCTCAGCTTTATGCCACACAGTGGTTCTTGACTCTATTTGCTTACCGTTTCCCGCTGCAACTGGTCCTTCGCATCTACGACCTGATCTTCGAAGAGGGACTGGAGACCACCATCCTCAAATTCGGTATTGCGATCATGCGACGAAACGCAGACGCGCTGCTTGAAATGAAAGACATGAGCCTGCTCACTACTTTCTTGAAAGAGCGTTTGTTCGACGCCTACATCGACAAGCAGCCATCCACCTCGTCAATCCTGGAATCAGGCTTCTTTGGAAGCTCCGGTGCCTCCGATAAGGAGATCTACCGATCTGACATCATGGTGCAGGATGCCTGCGCCATTCCCCTCACGTCTGAGATGCTTGCCACGTACACCACCGAGTGGGAGGAAAAGACTCGAACTGAGAAAGAGCGTGAAGTCGAGCTGGAACACTTGCGGCACACTGTGAGCGCGCAGGGCGCGCGTGTTCGACTTCTTGAGGAACGTGCCGAAGCATCAGATAAGGAGCATGTGCAATTAGCGTCTGAGTTGGTGCACGTCAAGGTAGATAACGAGGAGCTGCGCGACCTCAACGAAGCGCTGCAACTACAGGTCGCCGAACTCAAGAAGGTGGTCGACAAGCAGCCGGCCGAAGTGGAGGAGAAGCTCCGCTCAGAAATGGAACGTATCATGACACGGAATATGGAGGTGCAAAACGAGAATCGTGCGATGGAAGAATCGATGTCGGAGATGGAGAAGGAGTTGGTTGCCACGAAAATGAAGTGGGCAGAGGTAAAGATATCCCCTTCAATATTCAGCGTGGGACGCCGGAGACTGACGAACACAAATAGATTTCCGAGAACCACGAGACCCTTCGCCAGAAATGGAGCGACCTTCGTCGTGCCCTCGACTGATCACCTTCTATTACCTCACCTCTCGACACCGGATAGCAGTATCCGGTTCTGTATATTTGGAATGCACAGATGAGATAACGAGGATCTGTGATCACGTCTCTATCCTGCGCATTTGCATGCTTATGGGCCAGGTCATTTGCTTTTGTTCATTTCCTCCCCGTACCTGTTTTCCCCCGTTTTGAGCCAATGTTATGATTCGCGCCTTTTTACGACCCTCTTTGGTATTTCCCTTCTCCAAGCTCTCAGCATGCCGTTTTTTGGAATCGGTGTTTTGCCTGTTGAATTATCTTTGCTTTAGTGTGTATGTCTATCTCCGATCCTCGGGCAGGGCGTACGAGACGTATGCAATGTACATCATCAATGGACTTTGTTCTCTTATTATCTAGCTTCTGCATGTATCCTACACCATCATACCTTAGCTCTATACTCTATCCCAAGTTCATGCACAAATCCACATCTAAACTCTTAAATCAATTACAGAATATTCTCATAGTAACTCGTCAACACATCCTCCTTGACAGGCCCAGCACAAGCCTTGAGAAGCTTATGCGCCTCACACTCGCTATCATAGTACTTCATATCCTCTATCGAAGCAAAAGTCGTCTTGACAGACAAGTTGTATCCCTTATTGCGAGGATCGGGGATCGAAGCGCCAACAGCAGCAGCGACGATGTAGGGCTTGCCGTCCTAAAGAAAATACCCGTTAGTAACCGTTGCGTTTCATTCCGAACCTCCCCGTCCATTCCTCTCCGATTGGATAGGTAGTACAACATAGTTTATAAACATAGGCACGGAATGCACAGGACTGTGTATAGCAAATGCACTCACCTTTGTAGCAGTCTTCGCAAGAACCTTGTACTGCTCTAGTACGCGGTCGCGATCCGCCTCGTTGGGGATCTTGAAGAGAGTGATTCGCTCGATAGGGGCCATTTTTGTGATAGTGAGGGTGAGTCGAGACATTTGGGGTTGATCGGGGGGGGGGGTTTATACTTATATATGGTGGGGTTAATGTTTAATAATCTCCAACGTTCCTGAAACTTCCGCTTGTGAAGTGTCGGAGTAGATCCGTTGATTCATGATTTGTTCAAATCGGGGATTTTTCCAGGTGTCAGTACTGGTGTTGACCTTGGTTGTCTACAACTTCGACATCTGCTATATCTATCTCATCAACTAAGAGTATTTCTTTTGTGAATGGGCGGAATGGTGTTGGTTGGAGAGCGCGCAATTCCGCTCGGGTATTTCGTGTGCGGAATGGGATATTGAAGGATAATGGTATTATGTAGCCTAGGATGGACAGTCAAGTGCCGAGGAACTTATCGGCTTCACTTATGTCCAAAAGATTGATCAAAGTCCTTGAATTGGATATGACATCTTCCAATTCAATCATCCCATGCTCTCTATGAACCATTGGTCACAGATTCCCACGCAGACCCTGCTCCCTCTCAAAAGCCTCGAACAAACTCTTGAAATTCCCAGCCCCAAACCCATCAAACGAATTCCGCTGTATGACTTCTATAAACACCGTCGGCCGATCCCCGACATGTTTGGAGAAAATCTGAAGTAGGTATCCACGCTCGTCGAAATCAACCAAGATATTTAGCCGCTCGAGCACGTCGACATCGGCTCCAAGCGTCCAGGACACTTGGGTCAGGCGTTTCCGTAGGTCGGCATAGTATGCAGCTGGTACATTGAGGAACTGGACACCGCGCGCGTGGAGCCCAGTTACGGCAGCGACGATGTCGTTTGTGCGGAAGGCTATGTGCTGCACTCCGGCGCCGTGGTAGTAGTCGACGAATCTGCGAGGGGTTAAAAGGATTGGTATGTGGGTGGAATAGAGAAAGAAAGAATAGGGGATTGCGTACTCTTCAATCTGTGATTTCTTCTTGCCGGTTGCGGGCTCGTTCATAGGCATCTTGATGATTTCGTTTGGTGAAGCGATGACTATTGATCGCATCGCCGAGTACTCGCTGCACATGTCTTTATCGTCGACCGTCCAGTAGCGGTGGAAGTCGAGACATTCCTCATAACTAAGGCTCATTTGTTAGAGCGACGATTCCAACCAGGATGGCTTTGACTCTGCTCACTATTGGACGATGGTGTCCACTCCTCCCCACGACTGATTCCCGACACAGTGGTCAATCTCAAGAATGTTGATGGGCGGCAGAAGCTGTGTGATCGGATCTTCACTATCGAGCACTCGATACCCAGGCAAGAAGGGGGCGCCTGCCGAATACTTCTCACGATTCACCAGAGAATGTACCGTATCCCCGTATGTCCCAAGAGTCGCAGAGACGATCCATCCATGCCCTTCGACAGCAGACGTCTGTGGCTCGGTGATGGCGTGAGCACCGTTCCCTACAGCTCGCTTCCATACAGCGTGTATATCGCCCGCGATCCGGAATGCGACATCCTTCACCCCGTCGCCGTGTATCGTCCAGTGTCTATGGATCTCCGCCAGTGTCGCCCGCTCGTGATTCGAAGCCTGGCGCAAGACATCGTCTTCTGAGCCTTCATTCGGCGGGCCACAAACTGGCCCCGTAAGAACGAAAGTAGCGCCGCTGTTGGCTACAACATAGCTCACAAGATAGGGCGAGCCGGTTTCCGGGCCGCGGTATGCAATGGGGCGGAAGCCCATGCGAGTGATCCAATACGAAGCAGCTTGTTTGGGGTTGCCGACATACCAATGGATATGATCGAAGCCGACATATTCGGGCCCCAACTTCGCGGGAAAGATATCTTCATTTTCCGGGATGGTCATGGTTGGTGTTGATTGTGGCTGCGCTGGTACAGTGCAGGTATAGACCTAGAAGCATGTCACCCCTTCGGCAGCCGTTGGCGCCGGTATAAGTTGTGATCAAGTTATTTATGAATGATTTTGAAGACAGCTAGGCCAGGGTTGAAGGGAAAAAATTAGAATGGCTGGTGAAGGGATCCCTGTCCAAACGCGTCACATTCCAAGCCCGCATCTCCGGATCAATAGAGCGCGGGGGGGCTATCTAGATAACCTTACATATGAGGCAATGCTGAAGTCATCCATGCAGCCATGGGGATCGATCATTCCATATCCTTCCTGGATGTTTTGCTGTCTGTGCGGGCTGTTGGTCTTCTGGTAAAACAGAGCTTTGTCCGTTGGTGAACCTGGTAGGTTCGGATTCAGGCTTGTATACCCGGCAGAAGCAGAGTTGATGTGTTTGCACACTAAGGTCAATGCAGCAGAGAAGAAGCCGCTATTCTCCGTAGCAAAGCGCGAGTCCATGTTCAGTTGGGTTGGCCATGCATGTCATGACCTCCGATCCAGTCCTGCGGCTCCAGTATATGTTGTACACAATAGATGCCATCTCCAAAAAGTCCCGATTCGCCAATTTATCCCATTCAATTGTAAGAAAGTAGAACCTCCAACCCGGCCCAATCAAGCATTAGTCACGGGCTCCGGTCGACTCTTGAAGAAGATCTTATAGCGCACAATCTCCACAACCTCGAGTTCCTCGCCCTCCGACGCCTGACGCTTTTGTAGCACAGCAATTGGCCGTGGCAGCTTCTTGACTTCTCCAGTCATCCGCTGGTACCGGCCGACATACATGTATGCGCGCTTCATCCATTTTGTGTCGTTTGGGTTGTGGACCGAGTAGTCTGGGAACATGAGTTTTCCGATCGGAGTTTCGAAGGTAGAGGCTGGATTATCCGTAGAGGAAGAGTAGTCTATGTCATCTTCTTCGTTCCCTGTGGGGACATTGATTGTGCCCTGGAGCTCAAGAAGGGCTAAGCCCGAGGGTGTTTGAAGGAGTGCTGGAAGGGGATTGTTTGGCGTTGTGGCGGTCGCAGCTGCTTTTGCTGGATTTGAGCAGTGTGGGTGCAGCTTTATGGAGGGCATGATGTGGTCTCTTTGATGTTCAATTGGAGTTGAAGGAGGAAAACGCGAACGCGGCACGCGTTTGGCTCCCCACACTTCTTATCGCGAGAAGTGGGCAATTACTAGACGAGTAGAAAAATACAGAATACATATGGAAATGATTATTATTTGTAGAATTGGTGGGATTAAGAATATGTACAGGGCTTTAGATACATGAATTCTCAATAGTCCACTGTGTTTATTCTGTCTCCGGGAAGGGTAGTCAACACTTGGCCCAAAGCCGGCGTCCAGGACCAAGTTAAGTGTTACATGTGTAACAATTGATGTAAATTTGCTACATGGGTTGGACATAAGCGTTGGTCGACAAGAGCTTCGGCATAATAGAAGAGTTCTTCCAACCCACGGCCGAGATTGGGGGGATCATAAGAGTGCAATAGATGTCCTTTCCAAGAGAACAAATTTCTTGTGTCGCAAAGAGCAGCTAGCTTGACCAACATAGTCCTGGAGGTAAAAAGGGCAGATGGGCGACAACACAGCAATCACGTTGAAGATTAGAACGTAGAGCTCGATGCACAAACTGCCAGACAACTCTCCAAGGCTGGAAATCAGGATTTAGACATAAAAGCGCCCGTCATATTTGGTCTTCTATCTGCATATCAATATGTCAGCTGAGGTCTTTCATTGTTAGAATCAGACCACGTACCAATAGGTCAGGGGTACTCAACACTTGCATTGCAAATAACCAATGGGAACAATGCACAATGCACAATGAGCCAGAAGCATAATTCTCAAGAAGTGCTACTCTCATAACAAACATCTTCGAGGTTCTGTAGGCCCTTGATCGCCTCACTAGCCACATCTTCTGCAATCCCAGCGGGACCCTGTAATTTGCCGTAACGGAGATCGCTCATACCACCCACAGTCGTATTGAGTTGAGCCAAAATCTTCGCAGCCTCATGATCAATCCCAGCGATTTCATGCTCAATATTAGCGCCAGCCGTCTCCATTTCAGCCAGGAGACTAGCCACCGAGTGATAATCTCCCGGTGCGGTAGGTGGCTGGCCGAACAGATGAAGATCCATGTCCATCTCGCGTTGCTCTTCAGAATTGGAGGCTTCGACTCCAGTGGCTAGGATGGCTTTTCGGAGCTCTGCTCTCTGCTTTTCACCTTGCTTGATCTCGTTGTCAATGCTTTCATTGACCCGGTCCATGTCCTGTTCTCGGACCTGCTGTAGCTCCCGATACAATGTCCTGATGTGTGGATGGGATCTCCAGCGCTTTGGGAAGAGCTCTGTGAACTTTTGTAGTGAGATGACTATTGGCAGCGGGGCTGGAGAGAGCAGGAAATTGCTTAGGATGGACTCCTCTGAGGGGGCCATGATGGATGTGTGTAGTATTCACAGTATGGTGTTTTTTCCCCCCATGTAGTTCTGTCTTTTCCCGTTTGACGCGAACCGAAGTTGACAATATTCACGTGAAGCTCAATAAGAAACAGAATGAATTGAATTGGGAAATTGAAATGAATTGATGAATAGTTATTGTAATAATAGAAGATGTATGAATAGTAAATGTGAATGGAATAAAGTGCCGCGCCTAATTCTTCTCAAGGGGCCACTCATATCTTCGCTTGATTTCCTTCTTCTCCTTTGCACTCCACATCTACTACATCGCCAGGACTACTTCACCACCTTTTCTCTCTTCTAAAATCTTGATATTTTCTATGATTCCTGAGCTGGTCTCTCGTCTGATCTAATCTTGTGGATTTCTTCTTCCACCTTGGTCAAATTTGCCGTTATCAAAAACATCTTGTACTGCCTTTGTGCATCTTCCTCTGCTGTCTTTGCTCAAGTCTGCATCTATTTGCAGTGTTACAGTCCATCGGAATCTTTGAAGGCTCCCGAGATTCTTCTGATCGTTGTGGCTGCTACCGCCTGTATCACTCCCACGGGACCTTTTCCCGTGAAGACAGGAAACATCTTCCAGACTCTACACTTTTGAGCTCGAAGGTCTCCAATTCGTTATACCGACTTGAAACACGCACATCTTCCACCTTTCTCCGACAAAAATGGCTCCTATTTCCATGTATAGTAAGGACGAGAAGGTCCTTTGCTTCCACCATGAGATTCTTTACGATGCCAAGATCCTGGATGTTCGCCACAAGGATCCCACTGACAAGAAGAGTCCCTTTGAATACCAAGTCCACTACAAGGGCTGGAAGAATACGTAAGTCTGGCTTATTTCATTTCCCTGTTTCTCTACATCCTGGCTGTGGCGTAGAGATTCAATGTTGTTGTCCCCTCCAAAGTTTGTCCGGGCCATTACGGAAAACTTGACATTCGTCTATGCACTCTCTGTTATGAACAAGGCCTCTTGTTTCCTACTGCACATGTTTTGAGCAACCAACGTGTCCAGACCCGTTCGATTTGGAGCAATTTGCTAACATTTCAACAGCTGGGATGACTGGGTCCTGGAGGACCGTCTTCGCAAGCACACGGAAGACAACCGCGAATTGGCCAACAATTTGCGTCGCGAAGCTGAAGCTTCTTTCCGTTTGAAGAACACCAAGGTCACTGCTAAGAAGCGTGCCGGTTCCGACCGTGACTCTGTGCGGGACAGCGAGGAGCGCGGCGCCTCCGTGCCCGGCCGTGGCACAAAGCGAGCCCGTGACAGTGAAATTGAAAAGGTATGCAATTACCACATCAAACTCCCAAATTTGGTGCAATTGAAGCAAAACCAAGAAAAAAAATACAAAAGAACTATAACATTCATGATTTCATACTAACAATCCACAACAGGAGGAGAGCTTCAACATCCGCCCCTCAGTCCGCATTCTCATGCCAGACAACTTGAAGTCCCTACTTGTCGACGATTGGGAGCAAGTAACCAAGAACCAGTGTGTCGTCTCTCTACCAGCGAAGTATCCAGTCCGCCAGATCCTGCAAGACTGGCACGAGGAAGAACTTCCAAAGCGGTCGGGCTCGTCAGCAGACGAGGACGTGCTTGAGGAAGTTGTCGCCGGGATCCAGGAGTACTTCGACAAGTGTTTGGATAAGATTCTTCTCTACCGCCACGAGCGCCCCCAGTACCGCGGACTGCGTAAGAAGTTCGAGGCTGCCACTGGGGACCTAGCCGATAAGGGCCCCATCGATGTCTACGGAGCGGAGCACCTGATCCGCTTGTTCAGTATGTATTTCCTGTTCACCTTCTGATTTAACTGTGAGGGTCGGGAACTGTGCTAATCGTTGCGTTTGTGTAGGTACCATGCCTGAGTTGATTGCTCAGACTAACATGGATATGCAGGCTACAAACCGTCTGCGTGAGGAGATCTCCAAGCTGTCTATGTGGCTGAGCAAGAACTCTGAGAAGTACTTCGCTACCAGCTACCTGCCGGCGGAGAGCACTCACTGAGTGCGGTAAGTTCTTTGGAGTAAGGGAAAGGGGCTTCTGTTTCTTTTTTGTTGCCTGTGTTTGTGTTGGGGTGGAGGTGGCTACCCTTCCAGCAGCAACATGTTTTTTTTTAGATTTCGATTCGAGAAGCGCGGGCCTGGAATACATAACATTTTGCTTAACTATGTCTTAATCTCTAAGAAGACGTAGAGTATTTCATGGTTCTCGTAGGATGTATTGGAAGTAGAGACCAAGGCTAATATTCCTTGGTAGTTATCATGGATGCAAGGCAATAATAACAAGTTAACACCGAGAAGGGAGAAAATATGAATTCTCATTGGATATCTTCATGGAAAACTCCATGATACCACCACTACTACCTAGTGATCTACCTCTCCATAGTACCACTCACAAATATTTTGAATTCAGACCAGAATCCAAGATCCATAGAAAAAGAACAAAGGAAAGAAAGATCCCCACAGCCGGATACCTAAGCAACCAGTTGCCTAGCATCATCAACAGCACATCGCGCCGCACGCTTCAACTCACTCTTCCATTCCGCCTCACGCCACTTGGTCCAAGCACTCAGACCCTCAGGCGGCTGGATACTCAGCGTATCATAGCCCTGCTTAATGATAAAATGGACCTCGCGCGGGGAGAGATTCTTCTTCTTGATTGACGGTAACACCACCGGCGCAGGCTCACCAGCTTTAGGACTGGCTGTCGTAACCGCAGCAGCGGCAGCATCCGTACCATCCGACTGGAAGAGGAGCGTATAGAAATGAGTAGACACGGACTGAAGGGTGTCTATAGCGGCTGAATGCAGCTCGTTCTGGGATATTGCATCGGCTGATTTGGAGGCTGATACGCCTGTTGCTGCAGCATTGGAGCGTGACAATGCGTATGCATCACGGAATTTGGAGATGATGGGGCCTGTTTCGACGAGCTTGTAGAAGAGGTCGTCGTATGAGGCTGGGTCTGGGAGGAAGGTGTCGCCGCCTGAGACGCAGAATGCGATTAGGTCTGCGAGGGAGGTTGTGAGGGTTTGGATCTTGGGGTTGCTGGTTAGATCGGAGGCGTAGGTTGTTAGGAAGCGCATGAGGGAGAGAAGAGTCCGCCAGAGCTCGGACCAGTGGTAGGTGAGGCGGATCTTGTTCTTTGAGAGGTATGTTAGTAGGCGGAGGGTGATTGCGATTGTGTGGCTAGGAAGATTGTTAGTTATGCCGTGGCTAGTGGATATAGTTGATTATTGTTACATACCTGTATATGTTGACGTCGAGGCGCCGGCGAAGGTTATGCGTAATAGTGTCGATGGCGATGTCAAAGATGACGGTTGCGAGGACCCGGTCTCCGCTGACTAGGGGGAGATAGGGCTGTTTCTGTCGACAGATGCGAACCTTTCGCTTGACATCTTCGCTGCAAATGTGCTTGCAGATGGTCGGGTCTTCAACCAGAATGCGAAGTGTAAACAGGTTTAGTTCGGCATAGTGCCCGACCCGCGGGGATCGATATGCATGTTGGAGAAGATAGGAGGACAATGAGAGGAAGCTCGAGAAAGGCGATTCTTCATTATTGCTTCCCGGTTCCAGATGAACCAAATGATAACCAAAGAGCTTATTGGCATTTGTGAAGTCGTACGTGGCCATTAGAATTGCGGCTTCTTGTGCTGGGCTGCCAGGATTGTAAGTTTCGAACCAATGAATTATCGGCGCAGAGAACTTACAGATCAGCGAACAGGGCCTTCGCCTCTTCTGCCGAAGGAGGGTTCACTTTGTCTCTGGCGCCAGGAGCGAGCACTCGTAGTCCAAAGAAAATCAATGTGTTGGTCAAGCTCCAGCCTTCTGGGATATCATCCTGGACAGCAATGTAGCCGTTTCGCAGGCGATTACAGGCCAGACCGACACCCTTAGCAACCTTTTTAATATTTGACTCATTCACGAAATCATCAAGGCGAAGCTGATAAGGATTTTGGAATTCAAACTTGTTGTAGTTGGCCAATAGCCCCAGAAGGAGGAATGGGTCGAACACTTGTAGTGGGGTATCAGAATCAGAAACATACTGTTGGAAACTGTCAGTTATTTCCATACATAAAAGCAATATGACTTAATCAAACCTTCATAAGCGATGGGAAAAGATCCCTGTGTGTAAGATAAGAGACCAGGCTAGTTTTGTATGCCCCGCTAGTCATGGCAATGGCCGTGTTGATAGCTTTGAGCCGCACATCGACTGGAAAAAAAATTAGGATCAACTGCCATGATCGTGGTAAAGAGTAGGACAGACAAAGACTTACAACTACTGCCATTGCGAATTATTCTGTCCAAGACGGCCACGAAGTCAGCAATGATATGGTCCACTTCGTCGAGTCCTGCAAGAACGGTGATGACATCCGAACTTGGATTTGTGTATTTCTTGCTCAGAATACTCGTCAAGAAAACAGTCAATGTCTATGAAACAAGGTTAGACAATATGTCCCGGATATTGATCACGGGGTTCTTACATCTAGTGCATACGAATCTGACGGGGCGACTCCAGCTGCCGCTTCGCGAATGGCACGGACAAAGAAACGCCGAGTTTGAATCTAGTAATTGCATCAGGTATTTGCGTCTATTTTCTGGGATGCATTCTGCATCATGGCTTACCTGTAGACCGATTGTATCGTCTGGGCTCAAATGGTCCAGGATAGCATGCAATTGATTCCGGTCTGGAGGTAGCAAGAAGAGTTCTCTCCAGAAGCCCTCTGAGGGGTCTGCATCATCCGCTGCCTATCATGGGTATGTTAGCAATATCCCACAAAGCCATGTTTTCTGTCCGTACTTTGAAGAGATTCTCATAGAGCTGGACAATCTTTGGTGTGAAGGACTCAGGTCTACTCTGCTGGGTGAGGGGTGAGGCGTCCATGATATTAGACAGAATGATCTGCAACGATTAGATCGCCAGCATTGGAACCCAAAGAGTAAGGTTAATTTAAAGTCGAGTTGATTCAATTGCTTCGAGGTTCATGAAAAAGGGACACCAGCCACTTTGTCAGCCGATCCAGCCACATGTCCTTTACACTAATGTCTTTACATTCTGGGATTATAAAAATGAAACAATTCTCAATATATTCGTATATTAAATTCGGTGGATCTATACAGCCCATCTACATTTTTTTAACACTATTCTCCGCCACTTAGCTGCATTTGGTGTGGCATCCCTCTTGAGAGGTGAGCCAGGTTTCTCCGAGGAACGGAATTCTCCGCGGTCAGGGATGACTCAGCATCCGAAAAACGCACCTGTAAACTGGATGACAACATTGAAATCAATCAGGTCTGAGTTGTGGTTATATTTAACAAGGTAGTTAAATTGAATAGGGCAAAGAGGAATCATATGTTATCTCAGCCTTTCCTTTAACAAAAAATAAGCTAAAGAGCCTCCCGAGACCGAGGAATGGCGCCACTGCTGCAACTGCTTGTGTGTAGAAATTACTTAACGATGATTGGCTACATTTGCGTCATGCAACCACCTTACATAATCCAATCCGGTGCCACGGGGGAATCCTCAAAACAGTCAGAGATTCTTCTTTTGAACTTTACTAGTTAATCCTCCATCCCACCATCTTTCTCGCACTTTTTTTTCTATGAGGCGATAGCTATTTTCGTCGAGGCTCACTCCTATTCACACTGACTGCACCTCGACCATGAGTTTCTGTACCGCCATGCAACGTCCTGTGACATCATCCGCCACACTGCTCCGATGGGCAAAGCCCTCGGCGGCACGTCTGCGTACTTTCTCATCATATGGAAACGCTCACCTATCTTCCAAGCGGGATATGCAAACCGCAACCGCCTACCGTCCTCATTCATTCCCATCCTTCCCGCCACCCCGAAGCACCGGCGGCGCCGACACTTCTATCTCTGCTGAATTCCCTCCTTCCGACATGAAATCCCACCAGAACACATCACAAAACACATTGTCTAATGTGAGTCTACGGGAAGGCGAAGCGCAAAAATCGAAGCCGACTTCCGCTTCTCCGTCCGCCTCCAAGACTTCCTCGAAGCCTCGTCGACCACTTCGGGCAAGAAAGGCAGCCATGAAGCTGTCCCCAGTGGCCACCGAGCAGCTTCGGAAATTGATGGCACAGCCGGAGCCGAAGTTCATTCGAGTGGGTGTGAAGAACCGTGGCTGCTCCGGCCTCGCCTATCACCTGGAGTACGTGGAGAAGCCAGGAAAATTCGATGAGGTAGTCGAGCAGGATGGGGTGAAAGTCTTGATCGACAGCAAGGCCCTGTTCAGTATTATCGGCAGCGAAATGGACTGGCAAGAGGACAAGCTGAGCAGACGATTTGTTTTCCGCAACCCCAACATCAGTATGTGGCCCCTACAAAAAAAATGCAGCTTCTTAGATTCGGTTTACTGACTCATAATTACAGAGGAAGAATGTGGCTGCGGCGAATCTTTCATGGTTTAAGCACACAGCTTGAGCTTTTCTTTTGATATGTTTCTTATACGGGAACCTCTTGGCGTCTTTCTTCTTGGTGCATCGGACGGCGTTTTTAAAAGGGGGTTTTGGGATCCCACGACTACCCTTTTGTTTGAATACATACGCTTGATATCCAGTTAATACCTTTACGCACTTTCTTTCTGCATTTTCCAACTCTCTCACATCGTCACTGTGAGTTCCTGTGGGCACACAAGTTGACGGGCCTTGTCAAGAGACAGGCTAGAGGCTCAGCCAATGAACTGTTTCCTTTCTTTTCTGCAGAGAAATGATTTTGAACCCTTGCAAAATCAACCATGTGATATCTTTGTTTATAGATTAGTCCGAACTTTGGAAGGACATTGATGATGATATGTGACATACCTCAAAATTCATACATTTTTACCATAAACCTGCTTCCTCGATGCTTGATCTTACTTTTCTTCCTATCAGTCTTCGGGGTTGTAGAGAAGCGATAGTATACACTTCGTATCCTACATGTAGTATGTCACCTGACGGGATATGATATGGTCCGAGGCCCCGGAATGGGGTAAGTGCCGCATCTCCAACTTGAAACACACCATCAGTCATTGCTTGTACAGAGCAGCCTCAATCCATTCCACATAAAAACACAATATCAACTCCTACTGAACCATGGCCTCACCATTCCTCTCTCCATACGCATTAGGCGAAACAGACACCGACCCGCTCCTCATCACCGTCCGCTTCTCCGCCTCAATCCCCGATCTCCAATTAGACGTCCCAGACCCCGAGACCACAACAGGCGCAGGCCTAAAGCAACTAATCCGAGCGGAACTCCCCCAAACCCTATCATCCAACCGACTACGCCTCATCTACGCCGGCCGCGGTCTCGAAGACACAGCCGCATTAACAGTCTCACTAAAGCTCCCACCATCACCAAGCCGGAGCCCTCGCCCCGCAGCAGACCAGCCAGAGACACCAGATGAAAATGGCAAAGGCAAGCAGCCGGTGCGCGATACCCGCCCACGCCTCTACATCCACTGCTCGATCGGCGACATTGCACTCTCAAAACAAGACCTAGCCAGCGAAGCAAGCGTGGCATCCACAGTCCTTCTGCAGCAGAAGCAGCAGCAAGCCAACGCAGGCAAGAAATATCCCGCCAAGGATACTTCATCTCTACTCCCAACATCTGCGCAACCGCACCGCCACCCCCAAACCCAGCCCCAGTCCCAGTCAACTACCACTACACCCGCACCCCGCGGCTTCGACCGCCTCCTCTCGGCAGGTTTCACAGCGGCCGAGGTTACCGCTCTGCGCTCCCAGTTTCTGGCCGTGCAGTCTGTTTCTCGAACGCCGGATACTATGCCTACTGGTGATCAGCTGCGGGATCTTGAAGATCGCTGGATGGATGAGGGGTCGACGGCAGCGCAGATGCAGGGTGGTCTTGGTGGGGAGGGGGGTGGCTTTGGGGATGATGAGGGCGGGATTGGATCTGGATCGCGTGGGGCGATGGATGATATGCTTTGGGGGGCTGTTATGGGGTTCTTTTGGCCTGTTGGTTGTGCGATGTGGTTGCGCAGAGAGGAGGGAGTTTGGAGTTGGAGGAAGGGAGTTGCTGTTTGTGTGGGTGTTATTGTAAATGCTGTTTTTGGGGCGATGAGGATTATGAACTGAGGGTATTGAGATGTGTCTTTCCGATTTTTGTTATTTGGCGTTATGAGATACCCCCCAATTGAAACTATTCGGTACTTTCTGATAAAGACTTGGGATTCTTTGGGCTGTTAATCGTCATATTAGAGACCGGGATTGCTTGGACCAGAAACTTGGGTCTAGATGTATCAAGACTCGCCGGATGCTATCATACATAATTGCAAAAACACACGCAAGAGAGAGACGATAGCCTTGCTAGAGTAGACGTGAGAGCAAAAAATAAAAGGACATGAAAGATAAGGCTGAATATACAAACGCCAGCGCAAAACTCGAGTGCTAATGGAACTTGCTGAAAATAACAGCGAAAATCAAAAGAACCAGGACTGTAATGATAGCAATAGTGATCATCCGATTGGTAGCCATCCTAAACAACACACGGGAGGTCAGCAATCACATATAATATAGATCAGAACGAAACAAAGGGGAGTCAGTACCTACGGGCCATGCCCCTCAAAGTCTTGATGCTAGTATCAACGTAACCCTCACTCTGCTGCAAATTATTCCGAGCATTCGTGATCTGCTCTCTCTGCTCATACAGGGTGCCGAGCGTGCCGCGAGCAACATCCTCCGTCTCCAGCGCCATGCGCTGACTTTGCTGAAGCCGGGCTGAGCTGCGCTCTAGCCGATCAGTACCGGAAAGCAATTGCTGTCTTTGTTCGAGGTGCTCATCCTGCGGCTCGTCGGTGTACCGGTCGCCGAATAGTGCTTGCCGGTCATCCGAGAAGGACTTAAGCTTGCGCTTGATCTCATCGATGTCGGTTGAGTAGTTGCGGAAGCGGATGTTGACTTTTGACCGGGTTGCTGAGGGGATGTTCTGCTTCTCCATGCGCAGTTGGTCGAGCTAGATGGGAATTTGTTGGGTTAGTTCTCTTGTTCTTGTGGTTGTTCGTTGTTCTCGCATTGTGGCGCACAAGAACGGTATGAGGGGGCTCGGTGAACTCACCAGTTCTGTTGCTTCTTCGAGAACATGTGTTGCGTTGGCGATTGCTGATTTCCGTTGCTCGCCGCTTGCCTCGGCGATTTGGTCCAGCTTCTGGTTCAGATCGGCTTGCACCAGCTTCAACTCGTTCTCATAGCTGGCGAACATCTCCGAGCCGGCGTCTGCGTTCAGTGCGTTTGACATGGTGATTGTATGATATGTGTTCTAGCTGAGGTCGAAGTGAAGATCTGTTATCTGCAATGGTTGATGTGTTGATGTAGGCTCCACCTTTATCTGGGGCGGGTGACGCTGTTCAATAGTGCTGGGTGGCGGTTCAGTCAACGGATCTTATTAGGGTGGCTTCACTTTGCAAATGATGTAGTCTGGCTTTCCGGGGGTAGTAGGGAGCACAAAGAGAAAATACTTAAATAACACAAGGTGCTGATAGGATTAGCAAAGGCTGGGACAGGAACGGGTGACGGTGAGACACACGTGATTCATCCCGGGGTTGCATTTGCGATATGCAGATGACATCTATACACTCCAGGGCTATTTTGTATCTACAGCCATTTATCCTCTAAAGTTGAAATAAGTTGGAAATAAAATTTGATACATAGCATTAGCGTAACACCAGGCCCACACAAAACAATTCGCCTTTTCAATAAACATCCAAGATACCCCATTGGTATACAAGATCATGGAACTTTAACCTCAGAGCCATCTATTGCAGGAAATTCTTGCTATCCTGATCAACAATAATTGCACTGCGCTTGGCATCCAGGAAGAGGTCCTCGCACTCAGCAATATCACCCTCCTCAATTGCGCCGGGGTGACCATTGACGCGCGAGAGAATGCTTGCGGGAGTCAACAGCTGCAGGGCATACCGCAAGCTGACCTTGCTGCCATGTTCAGAGACCTTGTTCAAGGCAGGTTCTGTGATATTGAGGCCTTCGACCTTGGCGCGCAGCCGGATAATAGTCTTGATCTCCTCAGGGGTGTAGGGGTTGGTGGGGATGATAAGAAGGCGGGCAAGCAGATCAGGGGGAATACCGTGCGCGGCGCTGATTTCGTGAGTACCACGGATAACGGTGTGACCGCGGTTGGAGGCGAGGATGACAATCGGGGAGATGGTCGATTCGAGGGCACGGTTCAGATATGTGAAGCACTCAATGTCGAGCATGTGTACCTAAAGAAGAAACGAGGTTAGAAACGCGATCTACTAGTGCACAGGATAAACTTCTCTACATACCTCATCGATGAAGAGAACACCGGGAACCAATTCCGCGACACCCTGATCAATGTAGCGGTTAACAACCTTGTTGATTTCCTGGCGCAACTTGTCCGTGATTTCCGTCTTCTTGGGCTTCATCAGTTGTCCCATCATGCTCATCACATCTTGTCCGCCCTGGGGGCGGGCATTGGCCATATCCAGATCGTGAAGCGTCACATCCTGAACGATTTCCTTCTTCTTGTGCACCTCGCCCTTGGGGACAGGCACATACTCCTCAGCCTCGAGATCGAATTCGGTCGCATACGCATCGGATCGCCCGACTCGCTTGCATGAGCCGGTGTTGGCTTCAATGTAGATAACATCTCCGACTGTGACACGCTCCTTCTGGATGGCTTCGTAAATGCTGGGGTCCAGGCGCAGCTTCTTGGAGCCCTTAGCGGACTTCAATCCGATGATCAGATGGCTAATCGTGCGCCCGTATCCGCCCAGTGGGTTCTCAGCCTCCTCGGGGGTAAGCTCTGTCACCTCTCCCTCATAAACTTCCTTCGTTTCGCGAACACGGAGGCCTGTCATACGTTAGCTTAGATTTCCATGCTTGTTGCGCTTTTCTTGATGTCGTATTGCATACCAATAGCTCTCCGGAAGTTCTCCATCAATGCTTCGGTCTTCTTGACCTCTGCGGAATAGATTTCGCTGCCAACAATTGGGCAGAAAGGAACCTTGGTTCCCAGCTCCTGCGATACAGCAAGAGCCAGAGCAGTCTTTCCAGTACCAGGGCCACCAGCAAGCAGAACAGCTCGTCCAGCCATCTTCTTTGATTTAATCAAGTCCACCACAACACCACATGCCTGCCCCATATAAAACGTTAGTTATCGTTACTGCAAACCAGTCACCCTGGTGCATTCGGCGTTACTCTCCACTCACCTCGCGGGCAGCTCCTTGTCCTACAAATCCATCGGCATTGTTCTCTGGAGTGCCATCAGAGCGCAAGCCTAGACCCCGAATGTGCGTATGCGCAGCGGTTCTGTTCTCGCGCGAGTTGCCCTTCACTTCACTGATCTGGACCATATTTGGAAGAGATGTGGCCGAGTAGAGCCACAGGTATTGACGAAATACAAGTCAATGGGTTGAAAAGCGGGAAGTAAAAATGAATCAAAGCTTCAAAGAAATAGCTTAGATAGAGAGGAAAAGTAACGCGATGGTTCTCTCTGAGATATGCTTCTGGCCGAAATTCGCGAGCTAGGGATCGCCAAATGAGAACGCCGCCCCCAGGGCGGTGAACTGCCCCAAATTCTTCCCTGTTGGACCTCTCCTCCGCCTGTTGTCTATTAGCGACTTTCCGGCTCTTTGCATTCTCGACACTCTGCGACGGTCCGATATCTGTCGAGTACAATGGCAGGCCTACACACAAGATCTGCAATGGCCGCCCCTTTCTCTTTGGCCGCAGCCTTCCGAAGCCTTTCCATTGCCACACCAAAGCGGTCCTTCTCAACGACGCCGACAACGCAGTCGGTTCCAAAACTACCGGACACTGCCCCAGTTTACCCCTACGGACCGTCCCAATGGTACAAGCAGGCTGACTCCGGTCTGTACGGAGGTGCTTCCATCCGATTCGGTAACAAGATCTCCAAGGGACGCAACGCAGGCAAGACACGACGAAGCTGGAAGCCCAATGTGCGCCGAAAGAAGATTGAGAGCGAGGCTCTGGGCGAGTCGGTGTTTATCAAGGTCACTCGTCGCGCGTTGCGATCAATTTACAAGGCCAAGGGCCTAGACAACTATTTGCTGTCTGATCGGCCAACACGCCTCAAGGAACTCGGTCCTTTCGGATGGAACCTTCGACACCAGATTATGCAGACACCAAAGATCAAGGAGAAATTTGACCAGCAGCGCAAGGCTCATGGTATTCCTGAGCCCCCGTCATTGAGCAAATGGATGAGGGACCACAGGCTGGAAATCAGGAACAAAATCGACAACCTGGACATTGACGCAATGACCAAGCCTCGCAAAACTGCGCGGAGCGCCCAGTCACATGCTCAGTAGAGCAACTTGGACGACCTTTCGTGCCAAGGGGAATGGACAGGCGCTTGTATCACTATCCTGAAGAGCGATGGACGGTTTTTTGGGCACCATGGAATTTGTGCCATTATCTTTGTACGCTATTTCGTTTCTCGTGGCGGAAATGATGTCCACAGCTTTCTAATTTGGGTGCGGTCTCTTTTTTCAATTTGCATCTTGGGTCTTCTGTGTACTTATACTCCAATCTTACTTTGTGTTCCTTATCAAGTTCATCTAACTCCATTTTTGTGCCAAGTCTATAACATGCATAAAGAGAATATAGCACTCCACTGAAATCAAAATTCCGCCGACCCAAAGAGGAGTGGAAACATGAGCGTCTCGTCGTCAATCCCATATGCACTACCAATTCCGTTCTCAAGTGAGGAAAAGGCCTGGGTATCCCTGTTACTCGACCCAGGATGCGTTGGTTCACGGAAAAACGGACACACTTCGGAGCACATGTGATTACTCAAACTGCCAAGCATAGTTTGGTCATGCGATGCCGACTGTTGGTGGAATTCCTCACTTAGACTCCTAGGAAAATCTTCCGTAGTCATCTCGCGTATCATGCGCAAAACACCCCGATGCATGATGATCGACGTGAGTAAAGGCATCAGGGATTGGATGTAGGAAGCAGACTCCGTCAAGATGCGCCTCGGTGGCGGGTCTTCCTCCGCCGTTCCATAGAGCGGGATTTCTTTAGCTAGAACATCGAAGACATCACGCAAAGGCTCAGCTTGAACCCATCGCTCAGCGAGAATAGCCAGCGCGGTTGAGCAGGCGCGTAATGCTTCAGGAACCTCTCGTGATCGGTAGGCGATAGTTTGATATTGAGGTGGAGTCGCCCAGAAGCAGTATAGAAGGGTGATACCTACGGCAACTTGGCTCAAAAGCTGATTACCGGACTAGGTCAGTTGATGGGGTAAAGGATAGGGGGGTTCGAACACATACTCCAGGCCATAGTTGTGCTGTCTGTCGGTCTTTTTGGAAAGTCCTAAATGTCATCGCAATCTGAACACAGGCTGGGACTGATCTGTCCCCAAAACCATGACAGACGTTTTCTTTGGTCGGCTGGTGTAACAGGAGAATCGTGTAGTTGTAAGCCATGCCAACCCATCGATCGCTCGTGTAGCTTTTGGAGGCAACATCGCTCAATAGGCGTAATTGAGACCTCCAAGAGTCCAGTTCGCCCAACATGTGCTCTCGCCATGTCGTTGAGGCATCGATTTCTTTGAAATCAGACCGCATCATGGTGCTGATGATCCGGGATTGTATACGTCTGCATCGGAATAGGTGAAGTGCTGGTGAGACATGTGTTTTCTGCGATGGTGTTTCTATTTGAATGCGACTATCCTCTGATCCTTCATGGTGAAGGTCCGCGTCTCCGACGTTTGAAAAAAGCTAATATTGTCAGTGTCTTCAATGTACTTTCCAGGTACATATCATAATCTCGGGTTATTGAGAAATGACTTACCTCCACGCTAATATGCTCATCCATAATATTGTTGGGGATGTGGTAAATCCAACTGACAAATCGATCCAAAGCATAAGCAGACCAAAACACTCGACGGCGGGTTTGGATCTCCAAGGAAAACGCGGGATTTGGCACCACCGGCTCACTCTCAGCTAAATGAAGTTGGGCCATGACACAGTATCGCATCATTGCAGAGACAATGGTGACAATCATATGTGATGACGGAGAATGAAGTGCATGTAAAGTCAGAAGGAGATACGCCTGAGCATGTAGAACAGGATCGGGTTGCGCAAAAACGTGGGTAAGATATTGCATGGCAGTGTTATACAAAGACTAAGTTATTAGCTTTTCCTTTGGTCGTAGATGTAGCATTAAATGTACACTTACTTGAGAAGTAGCAATGTCATCGACCGAGACTCGGGGTGTTAAAAGTAGGGCAACAGCATGCACCTAGAATGTATTGAAGGTTAATAGGAATTCGAAATAACGGGCATTCGATCCATACCATGGTTACAAAATAGTCCTTCCATAGAGACGGCTGATTCCTGACCCTATCCATCTGCGAATGAGCCTTCCACGATTCATACCAACCGAGGAAAGTAGCGAGGTGAAGAAAGGGATATCGTGGATTAACTCGCTCCAGATATATTTGAACTAAGCGATCAGATGCCTCAGTTGACAGCCGCAGGACACGATCTGCCTGCAATACCTGATCTGTGAACTGCGGGAAAATGCGGGCATTTGGACTTTCAGACTGTGTTTGCGAAAGTCCAAAAGTATCGGTGCTTGTCAGAGTAGCTAGTATGCCAATCAATAGGCTGGAATGTCCACATTGGCCACGAGGATCTGGCAAGCCCTCCACTGCATAGTGGGATGGTAAGGCTAACAACGATGGGCAGGGGGCCGGAGATTGCAGAGAAACAGAATCTGATGAGATCCTGTCCTGACCTACACTGCGAGAATATGCTGGCATTGACGCAAGTGAAGCCTGAGAGACATGATCCGTTTCAGTGCTTCTTTGATGCGGAGATCCCTGCGTAGTTGTTTTCCGGCTGGCAGAGATATTCCCTGGTCTCTCATGTGGAATTTGAGACTCGAGGTCTATAATTCTTTCTTCAAGGGCTCGGGTGTATCTATAAACTTAGTTAGCAGGGTACTTGTAGTATGGTCGACTCAACGTACTCGGTACTGACACGAGCCTTTCGGCTCGCCGGCTCACTTGAGATACATTCTATATTCAATCAGGCAAGACCGTCCTGTTGTTTATGCCATAATATATTTACCCTGATTCGCTGCTGCGCAATTATTACACGGTCTACTTCCTGTACACTAGCTTTGGTTGGTTTTTCTGCGATTGAAGGCTGTAATGGAGCACACTCACCTTTTGCTTCCGTGATCGACACCGTCGACAAGCTAGTGCTTTCTGTCTCTTTCTAGATGGAACTTTGTTTCTCTCCATTCGGACTTGGCATTTGGTGGCTCATTGAGTGTATCGGACTAGGATGTCCGATGAGAGTTCCATTTCGGCTCAAATCGATCCACGTGACTAAGGATTTACTAAAAGGATGAAGGCTGGAAGACTGGAAGACTTGGTTATTTTATCTTTAGCTTCATTTTGAGTGTTTTTATAGAGAGAACAGACAAATTAAATTCAAGGTCATATTCAACATTGGTGAAATTCCCATGCAAGCTCATCGGCATGTCATAGTCCGACGGATATTACAACCCCCGAAAAGAGTCCGAATTGAGTACTTTAGATGCTCAGAGGGGTAACAATTTATTTTGACTCCTTGCAACCTTCGCTTTTGAAACATTTCACTACAGCAAAGAAGACCGCACTATAATGCCTCAGAAAATCACTGTTGCTGTGGCGCAAGCCCGCACTCTGTCTACACTTGAGTTAACACTCGCCGCTCTCAAGCAAACCACCCAACATGCAGCTTCAAAGGGTGTCCATCTTCTGCTCTTCCCAGAAGCTTATCTAGGAGGCTACCCCCGCACTTGCGATTTTGGAACAGTTTTTGGCGCTCGTGAATCCCATGGCCGGGATCAATTTCTTGAATACTTCCGTGCTGCCGTTGACCTGGGCGATACGCCTGCTGGAGCGGGAGATGAGTGGGTCGAGCGCAAGCTCCCCGTAGCTCAAGGTCGGGACCACCGTGGCGACGGGACAAGAGAGTTCCTCGAGCGGCTGTCGCGAGAAACGGGTGTCTTTATTGCAACTGGGTTGATTGAAAAAGCGGGGGGAAGCCTGTACTGCTCCGTGCTGTATGTCGACCCACTGCGGGGTGTTCTGGGGAAAAGACGAAAGGTCATGCCAGTAAGTACACGGTCATTGCTTTTTTGCTGTCAATCGTTGTCAATTCGACTTCGTGTCGAATACAGCGGGATTGGTAGATATAAACCAATGCTGACTTGAAATTGTTGAAAAAGACTGGCTCAGAACGTTTAGTATGGGCCCAAGGTTCCCCTTCTACCCTTAAAGCTATCACTACGGAGCTTAATGGAGTCAAGCTTACTATTGCCGCCGCTATCTGCTGGGAAAACTTCATGCCTTTGCTTCGTCAAAGTCTCTATTCACAAAATGTGAACATTTACCTCGCACCCACAGCTGATGGCCGTGATACCTGGCTGCCTCTCATGCGCACTATTGGTGGCGAAGGCCGCACTTTCGTGCTGTCTTGCAACCAGTGCGTGCGCTACAATGAACTACCATCCTGGGTCACTGAGCAGGGTAAAACGACAGAAGGTACGTCGTATAAGATCACACTCGGTTTCTTCTGCGCAGTTATCCAAATGACTCATCATCTCTTAGAAGCTCCAGACCGCTATGTCTCGCGTGGTGGCTCCTGCATCATCGGACCCTTCGGCGACGTCTTGGCTGAACCCATCTGGGAAGTCTCCACTGACGATGTAGCCGATGGCTCCAGCAACGAGAATGGACTTGTGATTTCTGATATCGACTTGGAGGATTGTGAGCGCGGTCGACTTGATATGGATGTTGCGGGAAGTTACTCAAGAGATGCATTCCGGTTGACGGTTGACGGGTTGGACTTGAACCCTCCTCCGTTCTAGGGAGCAAGTAAAAGCAATGCGGTTGTAGTAGCCTTCATAGCATTAAGAAGCCTTCCAGCTATATATCACACGTTGTACATATATGTGAAAGACTACTGGAAAGAATAAAGGTAACAAGTGCCAAAGAAGAGTGACATAAAATGTAGCGTTCAGATGTATACTAGGGCTGATCTAAAAAATATATCGGACAATATTGTTTTCCCGATTTTTTTTCTCGCAATTTCTTGTCCAATGAAAACTACATTATCAAGCCAATCAGCAAAGAGTATATATCTTAACTCCGATGATTTTGAATCCAAATATAAATTCCCACTGGATGCGGGATGTCTCAGCCCGTTGGAATGCGAGGTGGGCCGGATTCGGACGCCACATCTTTCGGGATCTTCGCACCCGCGTCGATCTTCAACTCTCTTACTCCAAGCCTTCTTCAACTCTTCGACTTAGCCCTTCTTATCATGAATTGTTTTCTGTCTAATGATTCAATCTAAATAACACCGTTCCTTGTATAACCTCACATAGGGACAAACACACCTGCCTTCATGCAGTTCGCGTTACCTCCGCGGCGGAGCCCGCATACACTACCTCTCTCTCGTTCCTCTCGAATGTCGTCCTATCGCAGGAAACAACTAAAATCGGCCGCTGTCCTAGCATTCGCAATATTATCCCTTATCTATCTCCTTCACTACCTCTACTCCTCAGCCTCCTCATCCGTTGCAGCCCCAGTGGGTACTTCTAGCGTGGTAATCGTCACGCTGCTAGACCGTCAACAGTTCAGCGAGAGCTATCTCAAAAAGATCGTTGCAAACCGGGAAGATTATGCCAAGCGTCATGGTGAGAGACCCGTCTATGGACTAATGTGGAAGATATTTCTTCGCGATGAACTCCATCTAACCATCACCCGGGAACAGGCTACACCAACTTCTTCGCAAGTGTGTCGGATTATGACGATGCCGTTGGCGATGCCCCAATGAGCTGGGCTGTTGCACCGGCCACCCGTCATGCCATGGCTACATATCCTCGCGCGGCATATTTCTTCCATCTCGCCACAAATGCCTTGATCATGAACCCTACTAAATCCCTCAAGTCTCACATTCTGGAGCAGGGCCGTCTTGAAGAGTTGATGATGAAGGATGTGCCTATTGTTCCACCAGATAGTATCATCAAGACGTTCGCACACCAGAAGGAAAATGATGTGGACCTTATCCTCACCCAAGACAGCGAAGATCTGAACTCCGGGAGCTTCATTTTGAAGAATGGAGAGTTTGCCCGTTTCTTCCTGGATGTCTGGTTTGACCCGCTTTACCGCAACTACAACTTTGCTAAGGCGGAGACCCACGGACTGGTAAGACAAATTCTTTACTCTATTACTCCATCTTTATATAGATAGAGCTTCGAGAACCTTGATCCTGACTGAACTTCTGCCAGGATCACATCATGCAGTGGCACCCAACTGTCCTTGCTCGAACCGTCCTGGTCCCCCAGCGCATTCTGGGATCCTATAGCAGTGACTCGTCGGGTGCTTCTTTGGATGGTACCTATAAGGATGGTGACTTCGTGATCCAATTCCGTGGGTGCGTTGACACACAGGGCCGAGACTGTGCCCACGAACTAGAGCCATACTATAAGCTATGGGAGAAGAAGAGACAGAGCGATTAGACAGCCGAGGCTCAATTCTTGAAGTGGCGTTTGCATTTAGGAATCCACTGTTTCCACATGGGGGAAATGGCGTTTTGCTTGGGGTGTTTCTCTTGTTCGCGAGTACAATGTTCTAGGGTTGGTCAGGCTGGTCGTGAAGACTTCAACATATGGCGTATTCTTGCTTTTAATGGGCGTGCATACATAGCTGCAAAAGAACCACGATAACCATTCTTTTTTTCTATGTCCAATACCAAAATAATACATCGTCTCATGATGTCAGTAACTCATACCGTCTATCATGAAAACTAGGGTTGATCGATAAGCTGTTTGGAGCAGCTTTCAAGTCGTTCACAAAGGCAATCGGATACCTTGTTACGGTTTTCTTCCTCTTCTCCACTCACACAATCATTCAGCCCATTGCCATGGTATATGGGATCGCCAAATACCAGCCTGCACTCGGCCATTCCGCCAACTGCTTAGGCAAGGCCAGGGAAGATGACAGCGCGCTTCTTCTTGTACTTGTCACCAAACTCCTTGCGGTAGCGCTTCTCCTTCTTCCAACCCCAGCTCCACATCTGCAATCCGCCAATAAGAACGAAGAACAGAACGCTCCAGTTCAACTGGCTGACAAGGAAAATACCCAACCAGGCCAGGATCTCAAAGAAGTAGTTGGGGCAGGTAACGGCACTGAAACCAAATCCAGACGGAATGCCCCGCTCAGTAGTACCAGGCCGGCGGAGGTTACGCAGGATGTAGTGCGCATTTAGGTTCGCTAGCTCACCAAAGACAAACAGCGCAAGTCCGGCGTACACAAGGACCTGGTTGGGGGTACTAGTAGCAGCAGTCGCGTCCGGACGGAACACCCAGTAGGCGAGGTTGAAACCGGCCAGAATCCAGTAGTGGGCGCTGTTCTTGACGATATTGCGGGCGGGCATGGTGGCGCTGCTGAAACGGTGCACGAAAATTGTCTCGAACTCGCGCTTCAGGAAGTGCACGCTCAGTAGCACGCAGACTAGGAGCTGGACGTCTGATGGCGGGGGTAGGGGCTTGTCGAAGGTGAAGTACAGGAAGGGTCGGAGTGGGAAGAGGAAAAGTGCGGGGATCAGGAGTGGGCCGAGATATTCAATGATGAAGACGGTGCGCCAGGCGATTTGGGGTCCTGTTAGAACTATATGTTAATTTCTGTGTGCTCGCTGGGAAGGCTGCGTTGATCCTAGGGGTTGGATTCGCATTGTCCATGGTATGAGGTATAGACACGCACCGAGATCCTTGACGTAGATCACGCTTGAGTTACGCATGCCAGTATCCTCGATGGTCGTGTTGACCGAGTTCGGGACCACGCTATGGTCGCTACCCTTGGTGATTCTCATCCGGTGGGTTGAGCAACCGGATGCTGCGGATAGTGCAGTGTGCAATTCTTCACTAGAAGCATTGAGAGGGATCTCAATTTCCTTGGGGAGCTTCTTGATGGGTTTGCCTGCGTTTAGATTAGCGATGCTTTTGGGTTACTGTGGTCTTGAGAGCTATGAGCAAACAATAATAACCATGTATGCATACCCCTTGGCTGAACGACAAGCGTGATTTTATCAGCTGCCATGATGATAATTAAGCTCAAGCAAATAGAATGCTTGCGATCACCAAGATAACTCGTTGAAATCGCGACAGGCTAAAAAACAAGCGCAGTCCCAACAATCTACAATTGGGGCCTCGGTTGACATCACGTGTTGACACCTGAGGCCAAATATTCAATATCCAATGTTTCCCAGTAATGGCCTTACAAGGTTGCCTTGGCAGCTTTTACTGAGAACAAGGACATGCGGGTTTGCCTTTTTTTTTATTAAAGTCGTACAATCATTGCATCTTGGCAATTGAGCGCGTGGCTATGTCTTATGCCTGTTGCTCCGGAATATTTGTCTTCCGCACTCACTTTACCTCGGAAATTGGACTAGCCTGTCCACCAATGGCACATCATGTTCAATGTGGTATCTCCTCAGAAGGCCACATTGAATACCATTGTTTACTGGGACAACAAAGGTTATATACCTTCCTCGGCTATCTGGTCTGTCAGCTGGAGCAACCCGTCCCCGGAAGCTAAAAGGCAGCGAGGCGCAATGCGCATTCCAGTGGGGCACAAACGTTACAAGGCAGTGTTGGTTTGTGAAAGCTGAGAAAACAAGCTAGTACTGCAATCATCAAAGGTAACGTCAAATCAAAATCGAATGAAATCGCCCGTCTAGCCCTGGAGGTCTCAGCTCCATCTTACACGGTCAGTCTGGCCAAACAGCATCGCCAATCAACGCCTCAACCGGGCCAAACCTTCGAAGTTCACTGAGGATCTGTAGGTACCTGCCGTTGTTCTTGGTATTTTTTTCTGTAAGAAACTATTATTTCCAGAGCCTGAGTTGCAGATCCTCGGACCCATTTGGCCGCTGTCATTTCTCCAATCATAGTGCGCAGTTTTGACCACATCTTTCAAAACTATTAAATAGAGCTATTGCATGTGCTAATATAGCTCGTGTCGATTAGTTGAACTAGGTATTCGTATTTTGGATCATCCACCACGGCCCCTTCAATAAGTGGCTAGGCAAAAATCCCGTAGGACTCGACGGGGGATAAGCATGGGCGAATCAGAGATAATTAATTGCTTATAGCAGTGGGGCATTACTCTTCTCCCAGGATGTCCACCTTACGCTAAGAATGATAAATGGAGGCGCGGCTGAACCTCTAGGATGTGAGGTCCATTCAGCCGTACGCATTGCTCGGCTGATGGCTCTCGGATTACTCCGTGCTTCCACAGCTTATAATAATATGCTATCTCATTTCCGCCGAAATGATCGCATGCACTTCTTCTTTTCTTAACTACACTGTGATTGTTGTTTCTTTTGCTGCTTTTCTATATACAGGTTTGCGATTCTGAGTTGTTGCCAAGCTGTCCACCTTATTACCTCGATATTTCACCCTATCCAACCGTGCTTGACATATACCGGTAAGCTACTAGTCGCTACACTATTGTTTTTTCTTGTTTTACTTGTTTGTCTTGTTCCACTTCTACCTTGAACTATTTGGCCCCCGTTCAAGGTCTCCTTAAACACTTAGTCGCAAAATACCACCCTGCTGGTATCCATGACATTGAAGCTAACAGATCAGTCCCAGTTTGCACTCGAATTTCTTATATATTATTCTATTGTATCATATCATCTCAATTCAATATGTCTGAGAACGAGTCCAATTCCAGCAGCAGGATTGCTCAGGTTGAGCAAGTTGTGGGTGCAGCCTTGCGGCCCTTGCCCACCCAAACTGGCGATGGTAGCTATATACAAGCGCCAACTGTGACGGGCCTTGCCAAGGACCTGCTTCATTTTGACCTGAAAGATGCTAAGACTTTGGCGGACGTTGCCAAAAGTGCCGTGACGGGTGAGGCTGTGAATGACAGAGACTATGTCATGGAGCGCGTGGTTCAGGTTTGTGTTTCCGCAAGGAATTGGCTATGTTCACGCTCTAACTCATCTATAGCTTGCTGCTGGCTTGCCTTCGACATCTCGAAATGGCAAGGAGCTGACCAATACCTTTCTCGCCCAATTATGGGGGGATCTAGAGCACCCACCTGCCTCGTGAGTCATGCAATGCGCTGGTGGTATGTGTGAAAATGTCTAGTGGCTGACTAGTGATGTAGCTATCTTGGACGCGATGCGGCATACCGGAAGGCTGATGGATCTGGAAACGTAGGAATTGTCCCCTTAAAAATTGAGAATATCTGCTAAATAGCCCAAGAACCCCTTCTGGCCTCAGATTGGTGCTGCTAACACTCCGTATGCACGGTCTGTTCGGCCGAAGACTATGCAGTCTGCCTCTCTCCCAGAGCCAGAGGCTCTTTTCGATAGTCTCTTGGCCCGGAAGGATTTCAAGGAACACCCGAACAAGATTTCTAGCGTGCTATTCTATCTTGCCTCTATTATCATTCATGGTAAGTTATTGCCTGTTGGTTGAGATCTCTGCAATAAGAGATAGCGGAATCATTGAAGCTAACAGTTCTCAGACTTATTCCAGACGGACCCCAGGGACCAATCCAAATCTTTGACATCCTCGTACTTGGACTTGTCTCCACTTTATGGTAACAATCAGAAAGAACAAGATACAGTCAGAACATTCAAGGATGGAAAGTTGAAACCTGACTGCTTTTCCACCAAGCGGGTCTTGGGGTTCCCACCGGGCGTTGGCGTCCTTCTCATCATGTTCAACCGTTTCCACAACTCGGTTGTCACCCAATTGGCAGCTATCAATGAAGGTGGCCGTTTCACGAAACCGGACGAGTCAAATGCTCAAGCTTATACCACCTGGGATAACGACCTCTTCCAGACTGCAAGACTGGTTACTTGTGGTCTTTATGTTAACATCATTCTGAAGGATTATGTCCGGACCATTCTCAACGTCAACCGAACTGACAGTATATGGAGTCTGGATCCCCGTGCGGAGATAAAGGATGGTTTGCTTGGCCAGGCACCTGCCCAGGCTACCGGAAACCAAGTATCTGCCGAGTTCAATCTTGTATATCGCTGGCATTCTTGTGTCTCTGCTCGGGACGACAAGTGGTCACAGGATCTGTATAAAGAGCTATTCGATGGGCAGGATCCGAAGGATATTAGCATGCAGCAATTCACAGGGGGTCTTCGCCAATGGGAATCAAAACTCCCAGCGGATCCCCAAGAACGCCCTTTCGCCAAATTGCCACGCCAAGCAGATGGGAGATTCGACGATAATGATTTGGTCAAGATCTTTGAGGAGGGTGTTGAGGATCCTGCCGGAGCTTTCGGAGCTTTGAATGTGCCGGATGTCTTCAGAAGCATCGAGGTTCTTGGCATCAAGCAGGCACGCTCTTGGAATTTGGCTACCTTGAACGAATTCCGTCAATACTTTGGTTTGGCGTCTTATCAAACCTTCGAAGAGATCAACCCAGACCCATATATCGCGAACCAGCTTAAGCATTTCTATGACCACCCCGACCTCGTTGAGTTGTACCCTGGCCTCATTGTCGAAGAGGCTAAACAGGCCATGACCCCGGGTAGCGGTCTGTGCACCAATTTTACGACCTCGAGGGCCATTCTCTCAGATGCAGTTGCCTTGGTTCGTGGCGATCGCTTCTATACTGTTGACTTCACACCGAAGCATCTCACAAACTGGGCATTCAATGAGATCAACAATGATGTCTCGGTTGATGGCGGTCAAGTCTTCTACAAACTGGTCCTGAAGGCCTTCCCTAATCATTTCCGTGGCGACTCAGTTTACGCTCACTTCCCGATGGTTGTCCCTGATGAGAACAAGAAGATCTTGACCAGTCTTGGTAAGGTAAAGACCTATAGCTTTGACCGACCATTTTATAAAGCCCCGGCCCTCTTCATCAACTCCCACTCTGCTTGCACAAAGATCTTGAAAGACCAAGCAGGATTCAAGGTAGTGTGGGGTGAGAAGATCCAATTCTTGATGGAGAACAGCGGTCGTCCTTACGGCCGAGACTTCGCCTTGTCGGGTGATCTCCCTGCCAACGCAGCTTCTCGAAAGATGATCGGTTCTGCTCTGCACCGTGAAAAGTGGGAATCGGAAGTGAAAGCCTTCTACGAGGATATTACTTTGAAACTTCTCGAGCGAAACTCATTCAAGGTTGCTGGCGTCAATCAGGTCGACCTCGTTCGTGATGTTGCCATTCTCGCCCAAGTTCACTTCTGTGCCAACGTTTTCTCTCTGTCTCTCAAGACAGAGTCAAACCCAAGAGGTGTGTTCAGCGAGCAGGAGCTGTACCAGATTTTAGCCGTGATCTTCGCTAGTATTTTCTACGACGTTGACGTATCCAAGTCTTTCCAACTTTGCCAGACTGCTCGCAATGTTGCACAGGAGCTGGGTGAGTTGACGCTAGCCAACGTCGAACTCGTTTCTAAGACTGGATTTATTTCCAACCTGGTCAACCGCCTACACCGCCATGACATTTTGAGTGAATATGGTGTGCACATGATCCAACGCTTGCTGGACAGCGAGTTGCCCGTTAAGGACATTGTGTGGTCTCACATTCTTCCCACGGCAGGTGCATTGGTTGCCAATCAAGGCCAGCTCTTCTCCCAGTGCATCGACTACTACCTCTCCGAAGAAGCGGCGGAGCATCTGGTAGAGATCCAGCGCTTGTCTAGGGAGGACACTCCTGAGGCCGACGAGCTCCTTGTGCGATAGTAAGTTTCTTCATATCCTAATTAGGATCTAAGAGGCCATACTAACTGTATACAGCTTCATGGAAGGAGCGAGACTCCGATGCTCGGTAGCATTGCCACGATTCGTCACCCAGCCAACTGTGGTCGAAGATAACGGTGAGAAGGTCAGTTTAAAAGCTGGCCAGGAGATCATTTGCAACCTGGTAAGTTTTTTGGTATCGCTTTTTTTTCTGTCCACATTCAGATATTAACAGACCATGCGAAATATAGGTTGTTGCAGGCCGTGATCCTGTTGCGTTCCCCGATCCCGACAAGGTCCGTCTTGACCGTGATATGAGCCTGTACACTCACTTTGGCTTCGGTCCTCATGAATGCCTGGGCGTTAAAATGTGTCCTCTTGCACTTTCTACTATGCTTAAGGTGCTTGGGCGACTGGATAATGTCCGTCGCGCTCCTGGACCCCAAGGCCATCTGAAGAGGCTCAATGGACTGGGAGGAATCGCCATGTATATGGATGCCAAGCACAGTAGCTTCACTCCGTTCCCAGCGACTATGAAAATCCAATGGGACGGAGATCTGCCTGCTAGAAAGGAGTAAAGCCTGTATATACGAGGATTGCAAAGGAGTTGAGTTTTGTTTGAAAGATCTTTGTAATGTTTATGGCTGGTTGTTTGTATAGTGTGCATGTACTTTTCTCGGTGTGATTCACCGCGCATCAATAAGATCGAAGCTGGCTTTTAAACCTGGAGTCCCACATTTTTCAAAAATAGTTGAAAGACTGTAGTCAAGTAGATTCCATTGTATTTTGCTCTGTACATAAGATAGAATCCAACAATTGCATCATATTGAAGATTGGAAGTTGGAAGTTGGAAAAGACAAGAGATGCCTGAGGCCCAGCGGGGAAATCAACGGCTCCGCCCTTCTGGCTTCTGCCGGCAGCTTCTCTTCACGCTGCTCGTCCTTTTTCTCTTCTCTTCTATCAAACCACCCCTTCCTGTCATCTTTTCCTTTTGACATCCTTAATACCTCTACGTCAGATCTTGAGGGATAACGACCTGCACCCGTTTTCCCTTATTTGACCGACTTCCGATATCTCATCTCTCTCAGCTCTCAGAGTTGAAGCTTCTTACTCAAAGATCCTTCATTGAATTTTAAATTCGATCGAGCATCTCTTTGATTTGCGTTTTATTGACAGAGAAATATTGCTCAGGTGTTCATCACGTTGAGTTGATTCGATTTTCGTTGAGGCAGCAAAGCAGCACCAAAAACGTCATAAGGCATCTTCGCGCTTTCTCCGCGACATCGGTCTTTAACGACCTTCTCGCTCTACCCTCTCTAGGAGACAATCCTCCTGGAATCTCTTAACTCCCTCATGTTTGACTGGTCAACCGATCGGTATCATGGGGAGAATTAAGAAGGTAGCTAGCCAAAAGCATGAGGCTACAATCGTAAGTTACTCTCTCTGGAAGCCTGATGTGCAACCCAACTAAAAAATTTTCCTTCCATCACAGTCACCTTTTTTGCAAGAATTCATATCGCGCGCCACAAGTATTCCCGTTCCAGAGCTCCCGTCGCTTCTCAACACATTCCCCAAGCTATGGCCGTTCCCACGCGGTGATCTCTACCATTGGATCCAGGTCCTGGACCGATTCGATGAGATCCTGGCCTCAGCCGTGGAGAAATATTTCCTGAATACTGGCCCTCAGACCCAGCTGTTCACTCGAAGTGTTTTGGAGGAATCATACTCGGCTGACGAGAATCAGAAACCCGCAGAGGGTGTTGATGCCAAACTGAATGCCCTGGGATACGGCCCTGATGGAGATAGAGAGCTTGTGGAAGCAGTTCTTGATTTCTCTCGTCTTTTGCTCGATAAATGTGGGAATCGCAGCCTGTACAGCAGCAGCGACCGTCTGGGTGATCTGTTGAATACCACCTCACTCTCTCTCCTACAATCTACATTGCGGCTGTCTCTTTGCTTAGCCCAACGGTACCACTCTCGTCAGCGTGGCACTCATCAGCAGTCCGTACTACAGTCCCACTATGCTCTTGACCTCGAAAAGTTGCAGAAGATCGCAGCACCTTTCCCCCGTCCAGTCATCGCTAGTAAAACGCCGTTTGCCGCATCTCCCGCCGTTTTAACCAAGGGGAAGGAAAATACAGCCCAGACTAAAATCAACGCCAATGAACTGGTTTCCCTCGTGCGTGATACCGACGGCTGGGAAGAATGGGGAGATGTCCGAGTTCTCTACTATCCCTCGAGTCCCGAACAGGCCAGAACGGCATCCGATTTTGGCCAGACAGAGCACTCTCACGTTCCAACCACGCCAACCCCATTGCGACGTAGTGCAACACACCCAACTCCTCATTCCAACCTGGGCTCGAATGGAGATGAATCACCGGCTGCCGTCGGTGGGAAGGCAGAAGAGGCCACGCGAGCGGGCAAAGTGCTAGAGCTTCCCCATTCAAAAATTTCAACCGCAAAGGTGGAAGACCTTCTTGCAGCTAACTTGCCTCATCTACCCCTCGAATCAAAATATGAGCTGCTTCAAAAGCTCCGAGTGGCAAAGGCGTTGACAGAGTCGCGTGCCACGCGAGAACAGATTCTTTCCATCAAAGCACTGGCAGTCACCAACCTGGCCCATGTCCAGCCCGAGAGTACCTTCCAATCAAAGGTTCTTCAATCGGACCTGGAACAACCGAAGCGTCTGCAACTTGCTTATCAGCTTGCTGAAGTGGTTCATCTCGGTGCCAGTGGTGACCTCGAGGTCTCCCGGTCTGTCCAAACTTTGGCGATCCAGACTCTGGATGCGTTGGCCAAGCACAAGGCTCGTGCTGTTGACGTCTGTGCAGCTTTGAGCGTCAATGTAAATCACGGTATTCTTATGTTCTTGACCCGTAAAATGGTCAATGAACTAGGCCCTGAGAACAATGATCCGGATGATGCCTACTTCGATGAGTGGCGAGATGCTTTGCTTGCACTCCTGCGCACTCTCCCAAGCTCGAGCACACGTACACCGGAGACTCTGGTTGCAGCCGGTCTGATTCCCATGTTTGTTGATATTTTGAATCTGCGGACTGAAAAATCCCGCCGAGTCTATTCCCGAATTATGGAGTTCCTTGACACATTTGTGCACGCGGTTCGCGATGCACTGGGTACATTGACAACAGCAAAGGGCTTCGACGCCATGTCTGATTTGATTGACCATGAGACCAAGACCGCGTTTGAGAAAGTCAATCGCGGGGATGGATTCCCTGCTCAATACAAGAATCCTTCGGTTGACTATCAAATCCCTTACTTCCAGCAGCAGACTCTGCGCTGGATGTTCCGTTTTGTCAACCATATCATGCAGCACAATGGCGGAGGCTTCGACCGAGTTCTGCGAAACTTGATCGATTCGCCTCAGCTGTTGACTTCTCTTCGCCTTGTGTTCGAGAATGCTCGTGTGTTTGGCTCGCATGTTTGGAGCAATGCTGTCAATATTCTCAGCAGCTTCATCCACAACGAGCCTACTAGTTATGCTGTCATCGCCGAGGCTGGCCTCAGCAAGAGCCTTCTTGCTGCTGTGATGGGCCGTGAACTTCAGGTGCGGGAGAAGCCGGCGGTCGTTGAGCTCGAAGACCGCGAGACCGAGGCCCAGACCGAAGCCGAACCGGCTACTCAACCGCCCAGCGCCGAAGCCGCCACCCAGTCCGAGGAAAAGCAGAAAGATCGCGAGTATGCCATCGTTAGACCCCAGAATACACCTCTCGCACCTGGCATCATGCCCGCCGCTGATGCTCTTGCTTGTATCCCTGGTGCGTTTGGAGCCATCTGCTTGAACTCCTCTGGTTTGGACCTCTTCCAGTCCTCCGATGCACTGGAAAGCTTCTTCGAGATCTTTGAGAACCCTGAGCATGTCAAGTGCCTGAAGGATGACCCAGAACTGGTTCGTTCGCTGGGAACGACTTTTGACGAGCTTGTTCGACACCACCCGGCATTGAAGACCTCTATTATGTCTGCTGTTCTCGTAATGGCTGCTCGCGTCAACATTCTGGGGCGAGTCAAGGCATGGGAGCTAGGTATGGGCACGAAGATGTGGACTGAAGACGCCGACGGCAAAGCAACTCTTTCAGGAGATGTCTTTTCATTGTTCCGAGAAATCGGCACAGCCGTTGATGCGTCTATAGACGACCCTGCCTCGTTTGGTGCTCCCCAGCTCAATGTGAACACTCTTCCTAACGGCGCTAAGCTTGTCGTTGGTCATCTGGATCATGTTCTTCCTTCGCCGGGCCCCGACTTCGAGCCTAAAGATAAGGATGATCATGGTCTTTCAGCTACGGACTACCTGTTCCCAGCGTTGCGATTCCTAGGTGCTTTCTTCGAGAATCAGACAAACTGCACATCCTTCATCCTGGCCGGCGGCACAGAGTTCTTGTTAGATCTTGCGACTCTCCAAAGCTTGGCATTTGATTTCCATAGCACCAACGCCAACCAAGAGATTACTGTCCTTGTTCACATGCTTGCGGAAACGAAGCCTCACCTTGTCCTCCCATCTCTCGTTCGACGCGCACAGGCAGCAGTGGACAATCTGTCGGCCTTTTGGACTGCGCCCACTGGATCGGGATTCTTTACAGAATTGATTAAGCCAGCAGACTCTAAAAAGCCGGCTCTTGAGCCTACAGCGGCTGCTAAATCTGGCACATTCTTCGTGAGGCACTTGAATGCCGTTCTTCTCCTCACCGACGTCCTTCGCGAGGTTTTCGCGTCGCCACTGTACCAAACTCGACCTGGTCAGTCTACCTCCATCTTTGGCCAAGCCAACCTTGCGGACCACTACTGTTCCCTGATCTCTTCATTGAGCAACCTTCTTGCTTCTTGCGTGTGGGAAGGAATTTTGCTGGAGAAGAACATCCCCGAGAAGTGGCTCAAAGCCACACAGGCCTCTGCTGAAAAGCAAGGCTCTGGAAAGTCGAAGGCTGCTCCGGTTACTGGGAACCCCCAGGAGCCTTCAGCAATGCCTGGCGCTGATCCTCAACGGGAGGGCACTGGTGCACCAGAGACTGCCCCGGCTCAGCCAGGCCAGAGTCTGAAGGAAGACGACACCGAAGTCGATGAGCAAAGTCCTGCCTTCAAGAATGCGCGTACGCTTCGCTACCTCCTAAGCGCTCTGCCAACCTCGATTACGGGCTTCTTGCACAACCTCGGACTCGGTATTATCGGCAAGAGACGCACAGATCCGCTGCAGAAACAGAAGGCGAATGCTATTATGGTATCAGACGCCATTGCTGCAGGTGTTCTTCGCCAACTGCAGTTTAACCCTGCCAATTCGAGTGACAGCCCTAAGCACCGGTTCGCGTATCTCATTGTTATTCTTTCTCACTTCTCGCACCTCCTCTATGAAGTCTCGGCAGACCGTCCTAGTCCGAACTACTTGACTTCAGTTCTTGTTTCATTCAATAAAAACAACGGCCTTAAAGTGTTGAAAGACATCTGTGATGTCTTCTTGGCTGACATCAAGTCCCTCCCATCTGCGGAGTCCATCCCCGACCAGGACAAAGAGCTTGCTGACCGGCTTGCATCCGGGTATGGTGGAATTAAGATCATTCTTGGGTTATTCGCAGACCTCACTGCTGGGAAATTCATCGTGGACTCTAGCCAGACACAAGCCTTGACTTCTCACCCTGAACGTGACCGAGACCGTCCCGATTACTTCCAGCCAGGTCAACTCCTGGTAGAACTTCGCATGGAGATTTTGCCCATGGCCAAAGACATGTGGAACTCTGACTTTGCAACCCAGTCATCGAGTCCGATTGTCCGATTGTTGATTGATATTATGCGGTGCTCCTTGGATGGTGAATACGAGGCCGGTGCGGCTCGTAAAGCAGATACCCCGCCCCTCTTGGTAGATATGCCCAAGAAACCATTCGTTGTCCACACGGAACGAGCAACTGCCTTGCTTGAGAAAGGGTACATGGATGTTGATCTTAACAAAGAAGCCCTTTATCGTTGTAACAATCTTTTGGTGGCGGCCGAAGAATACTGCAAAGCGCAGCAGTGGCTACGAGCCCCTCCCAGAATCCCCCCGGGTCCCGGCGATATCAAAACTGGAGTACCCGAGTCTGCTTCTGGCATCGACTCCCTCGAGGATCAGGGTATTGGAGAGGTTCAACCTTTCCATGGCGCTAATGCACTCTTAGACCACCGCTCTGCAGCACTACAATTGCTTCTAGCTCAAGCCACCGGACGGCCCGTGCCTGATGCATTACAACGTCCTCCTGTCCCCGGAGGTGATATTGACTCTGACATGCACGATGGGTTGGCTAGAGCTCTGGACAATGTTCTCAACGACAATGATGATATGGATAGCGATGACCAAGGCGAGTCATCGAACCAGCGTCGACCCGAGAGTCGTAATATCGGGGCAAGCTCTTCTGAACCTACCGGGGCATCCCAGGGAGAACCGGCCAAGCGTCGCCATATGGTTACGGTCGAAGACCTGGATGCAGAGAGGCAAAACATTCGGTCAAACCTGATCGATCGAGCTCTGGACATTCTAAACGAACACCATGACGTCTCTTTCGAGCTGTCTGACTTGATCACCTCGGCTATCAAGAAGCATAGCGAGCCCGTCAACTTCCGTCGAGACATTGGAGAGACCCTCGTTCAATCGCTAGTCTCCCTGCAAATGGAGAACTTCCAAACAGCGGGCAAAAAGATTGCGGCTTATGCACACATTCTCGCATTGACCCTTCAAGATGTTGATATGTACCGCGCCACTCTTGAAGAGCTCAAAGATTGCTTCTCGACCTTCCTTGGGTTTATCAAGCTCCCAACACCCGAGAAGCCTGACCAAGAAACCTTCCCTTGGGTTGGACATGTCCTGCTTATTCTCGAGAAGCTGCTGTCTGATGATTGTCAGCCTCCAGAGATTGCCTGGAAGCTGCCGAACCTTGATGATCCTAACCCCGCCGGCGACGAACCAGCCCATCTTAAAGACGAACCCCTTGTCTCGCTCGAGGAGAAGACTCAGCTATTTGAATCTCTTGTCGAGATCCTACCCCGAGTGGGCAAGGACGATACACTAGCGCTATCTATTTGCCGTGTTCTTGTCATTCTCACTCGCGAGCGTAGCATTGCCGCCTGCTTTGGTGAGAAGCGAAACCTTCAGCGTTTGTTTGTGATGGTTAAGCAACTTTCCAGTGCTACTAATGATAAACTTCAAAGCGCCTTCATGCTCATCCTTCGTCACATCGTCGAGGACGAAGCTACTATCCGGCAGATCATGAGGAGTGAAATTGTTGCCGCTTTCGAGTCCAAGACTGCCCGTCAGATTGACACGAACGGCTATGTACGGCAGCTTTATCACCTCGTGCTGAGAGCTCCTGATATCTTTGTGGAGGTTACGAATGAAAAGCTGCGGTTGGTCCGATATGACAACCATCAACGTCCACAGGTTCTTGGGTTGAAGGCCGACAAAGATCGGCAGCAAAAGCGAGGAAGACCCAGTATCCTCCTCGAAGAGCACAAACCAGAACCATCTACAGCAGCCGAAGCACCTGCCCACGAAGACACGGACATGAGCAAGGAGGACATGGGCAAGGAGGACAAGGGCAAGACCCCAAGCAAGGGTGCCGAACTTAAAGCCCCAATTGTGGAGAACCCGGATGGTGTCATTCATTACCTGCTTTCGGAGCTTCTGTCCTACAAGGATGTGGACGACAAAGAAGCTGGTCCTGAATTCCCAGAGCAGGCAGCTGACCAATCCGATACTCACACTGATGTTGAGATGGCTGTGGACGACCCAACACCTTCAATTTCGAGCACTACCGAAGCCCATGCATCTCGCGGTTCCAAGAAGGCAGAGAAGCCCCAGTTCAAAGCAGATGACCATCCAATTTACATCTACCGCTGCTTGCTCCTTCAGTGCTTGACAGAACTTCTTTCTTCTTACAACCGGACCAAGGTCGAGTTCATCAACTTTTCCCGCAAAGCTGATCCTCTGGCCACTACGCCCTCCAAACCACGCTCTGGCGTCCTGAACTATCTGTTGAACGTTCTTGTTCCCCTTGGTACTATGGATCACGATGAAAGTTTGGCGTTCAAAAAGCGCAGCATCACCTCCACATGGACTATGCAAGTGCTTGTTGCGCTTTGCACCAAGACCGGTGAATTTGGCGGTGTTGGCAGGCGTCGTACTGACCCAAAGTATGAAGAGGATGAGCCTGAGCTTGCTTTTGTCCGCCGTTTTGTGCTGGAGCATGCTCTCCGGACCTACAAAGATGCCATGGCCTCTACCGAACCCCTAGATGCCAAGTATTCAAAGCTCATGTCTCTTGCTGATCTCTTCGACAAAATGCTCAGCGGCTACTCATTTACCAACGACGCAGGCTTCCCAACTTCAACCAGACAGCTCGCGAAGACCATGTTCGAAAAGAACTTTATCCCCGCGCTCACGTCTTCAGTCGCCGATGTCGACTTGAATTTCCCGTCCTCCAGGCGTGTCATTAAGTATATTCTTCGTCCGCTGAATAAACTTACTCAAACTGCTGTACTTCTGAGCGAGAACTCGGACATCCATATCCAAGGTGATAACGAGGATGATGAGATCTCGTCGGCAACTTCCGTTTCTGACATGGAAGATGAACGCGAAGAAACACCTGACCTCTTCCGTCACTCTACTCTTGGCATGCTAGAGCCTCGTCACGACGAGGAAGAGAGCAGCACCGAAGAATCGGAGGGTGAGGACGATGAGATGTACGATGATGAATATGACGAAGAAATGGACTACGACGAGGATGTCGCTGAAGATGATGGAGAAGTCGTCAGCGACGAAGATGACGATGGTATGGGTCCAATCGAAGGTCTTTCCGGTGATGCAGTCGAAGTCATCCTCGACGAAGATGATGACGATGACGAGGACGATGACGATGAAGACCACGACCATTTGGACATGCATGATGACATGTATGACGGAGAAATCGGTGGTGACCGAGACAACGAAAGCCTCGAAGATGGGGAAGAGGACGAATGGGAAAGCGAAGAAATGACCGAAGACGAAGAGGAGGTCGAGATGATGAACCAATTCGAGGATGAAATGGCCGACATCAGACAATCCACCCGACACCAAGGTGAGGATCAACATCTTGGTGACCTATTCCGTGCCCTAAATGGTACAGGTGTTGATGATCTCCATGGAGATGCCCTAGGTGGTGACATTCATGAAGAAATTCTTGATGATCTCGACGAAGATGGTTTGTCCCTCCTTAGGCTGTTGAGGCAACTTCCAGTGCCGCTGTTAGAACCAACCTTGCTGACATCCGGTCCAGTTGAAGACGAAGACGAAATGGATGAACTTGACGAGGACATGGATGATTTCGATGAGGAGCAAGGATCTTATGAGGATATGGAAGGTGAGTCCAACTATCCTAACGATTTTCTCACATTGTTACTGACTCATTTAGAAGACGATGATCTTCTTGAGCCATGGGGATGGGAAGGCGATGAGCCTCCAATGGCCCGAGGAAATGCCCAATCCCGCTTCCGCGGAGGCCCACCACCAGCTTGGGCTACCGTCACTGAAATCATGCCGGGTCGCCAATCCGGCCTTGTTCCTATCCAGCCTTATCACCGTGTCCACCGAACCCAAATACCGTCCCGCGGCAACGACGATGGCACTAATCCTCTTCTTGTCCGGACTGACCGCCCAGATCCTGCCGTTCCACCTCGTGGGGCTGCGGCTGATCCTTTCGCCGATTGGGGCCAGTCTATTGACCCTGCAGGTGGCCGGGTTGTTGCCATGGATAGCCCCATCAGCTTCATGAATGCAATTATGCAAGCCATTGGTGGACAGGCGGCGCCAGGTTTCGGCGTTGTCACTCGCCCTGATGGTATTCATGTCCATGTCGACCGACGGGCAGTCTTGCCTGGTCGTATCCAGGATATGCTTGGAATTCCTCGAGGCGCGGGCCCTCCAACTCGCACTCGCGGCGACGACCCTCACACTGCTGTCAAGTTTGGCCTTGGTACCACCAGAAACCGCTGGCAAGAAGAGGCGCGCATTATCTTCAGCAGCCAGTATGTTGAGCGGACCCAGCGCGTCATCAACTCCATTCTAAGGCTCTTGGTTCCTCCTGCCATCGAGGAGGAGAAGCAGCGCCAGAAGCTCGCGGAAGAGGAACGCAAACGTCTTCAAGCCGAAAAGGCTGAAAAGGACCGCCAAGATCGTATTGCCGCTGAAGAAAAACAGCGCGAGCTCAAGCAAAAGGAGGAGGAAGAAAACGCCCGACTGCAGGCAGAGAAAGAACAACAGGAAGCCGAGCGCCAAGCTGCTGGGGTCGATGAGCCCATGGAAGACGTCCAAGAAACCGATACTACGGTTGAAACCGCTGGCCCATCTACTCAACCCGAAGCCCAGCCCACTGAACCTACTCGTCGAGTCTATACAAACATCAGGGGCCGCCAAGTTGACATCACCGGTCTAGAGATTGATTCAGAATATCTAGAGGCTCTGCCTGAGGAACTTCGCGAGGAAGTCATCATGCAGCAGCTTGCTGAGCATCGGTCCCAGGCTGCCGCCGCGGGTGAGGAGGATACTGAGATAAACCAAGAATTCCTTGAGGCCTTGCCTGCCGAGATCCGTGAAGAATTGCTACAACAAGAATTAGCCGATCGACGCCGGCGGGAACGTGAGACCGCGCGACGACAGGCGGCCACTGCTGGTGGTGCTGGCGCTACAGCTTCTAGCACTCAACCAGCAGAAGAAATGGATGCTGTCAGCTTCCTTGCCACTCTCGATCCCTCTCTGCGCCAGGCTGTTCTGGCCGATCAGCCCGAGGATGTTCTCGCAACCTTGGGTCCAGAGTACTTGACTGAAGCCCGTGGTATGGGCGGTAGCGGCCGACGCATGGCCCAGTTTGGTGACATGAGTGCAATTGATCACCGACAGAGAACTGAGCCTGCCGCCGGTCAAGAGCCGAAGAAAGAGCAGAGACGTCAAATTGTTCAAATGCTCGACAAGGCTGGCGTTGCAACCCTTTTACGCCTGATGTTCATGCCTCTGCAAGGCAACGCCCGCCATCAATTGAACGATATTCTTCACAATGTTTGTGAGAACCGTCAGAATCGAAGTGAAGTGATCAGCGTTCTTCTTTCGATTTTGCAGGATGGCAGCGTTGATTCCACTGCGATTGAACGCAGCTTTTCTCATCTTTCCTTGCGTGCAAAGGCACCAGGAGCACAGAAGACACCGCAGTCTAAGCGAACCCTCGCTATCCAGACTGCTTCGAGCGTCAGCAGTGAAGTGACACCAATTATGGTCATCCAACAATGTATCGCTGCACTGTCTTTCCTTTCGCAGTTCAACCCTCACATTGCTTGGTTCTTCCTGACGGAGCATGACTCTGCCTCAGCTGGTAAACTCAAGTCATTGCGCAAGGGCAAAGGCAAAGAAAACCGAGCTAACAAGTTCGCTCTGAATGCATTGCTTTCTCTACTTGACCGCAAGTTGATAATGGAAAGCCCTAATTGTATGGAGCAACTGTCTAGCCTCCTAAGCAGCATCACACAGCCATTGACTGTTCTCCTCCGTCGCGAGAAGGAGCGACAGGAAGATGGCAAGGGCAAGAAGCCCGAGAGATCTCAAATCGAAGCATCTGCAGATCAACTTGCTGAGGCTGCCGATTCCAGTATGGACACATCCATGACCGATGCTCCGCTACCCACTGTGGAAACCCCTGGAGCTCCTGGTCAAGAGACCGCAGAGGGTGAAGAGGCTACTTCAACTGAAGCTAAGGAATCTGAAGATTCCAAAAATCCCGCCGAGGACGAGAAGCGCAAGAAACGAACCATCGAGCCTCCTATCGTTCCAGATCACAACCTCCGACTGGTTGTTCAAATCCTTGCGGCTCGTGAGTGCAATGGCAAGATATTCCGCGATACGCTTTCCACCATCAACAACCTTTCTGCTGTTCCTGGGGCTAGAGACGTGATCGGTAATGAATTGGTTGCTCAAGCACAGGCCCTTAGCGATACCATCCTGAGTGATTTGGGGGATCTTCTCCCTCATATCCACCAGGCCAAGACTGGTACCGACATGCAAGGTCTTGCTCTGGCTAAGTTCTCCCCAGCTAGCTCCGACCAGGCGAAATTGCTACGTATCTTGACCGCACTTGATTATCTGTTTGACCAAGCACGAGCAGACAAGTCGAAAGATGTTGAGGCTGGGTCCGCCCCCAAGGAGGACGTGCTCAAGAAACTCTATGAAAGCGCCACTTTCGGCCCACTTTGGACCAAGTTGAGTGACTGCTTGACTGTCATCCGGCAGAAGGAAAATATGCTGAACGTGGCTACTATCCTCCTCCCTCTCATTGAGGCATTGATGGTCGTCTGCAAGAACACCACGCTGAAGGATCAGCCGCTGTCTCGTGGCAGCCGTGAGTTGTCAGTCAACAGCGCCCAAACTGATGCTGGTCTCAGCATGGAAAACATCTTCTTTAAGTTCACCGAAGAACATCGCAAGATTCTCAATGAGCTCGTTCGCCAGAACCCTCGCCTGATGAGCGGCACATTCTCCCTATTGGTCAAGAACCCCAAGGTCCTGGAATTCGACAACAAGCGCAACTACTTTACTCGTCGTGTTCACTCCCGCGGTGCCGAGCCTCGCCACCCTCATCCTCCTCTTCAGCTCTCTGTGCGCAGAGCTGAGGTTTTCCTTGACTCGTTCAAGTCCTTGTACTTCAAGAGCGCAGATGAGTTGAAGTATGGCAAATTGAATGTACGATTCCACGGCGAGGAGGGTGTCGACGCTGGTGGTGTCACTAGAGAATGGTTCCAGGTCCTTGCCCGTGGCATGTTCAACCCCAACTACGCCTTGTTCATCCCTGTCGCCGCTGATCGGACTACCTTCCACCCTAACCGCCTTAGTGGAGTCAACTCAGAGCATCTCATGTTCTTCAAATTCATTGGGCGGATCATCGGTAAGGCCTTGTACGAAGGCCGTGTCCTCGACTGCCACTTCAGCCGAGCAGTCTACAAGAACATCCTCGGACGAGCCGTGTCCATCAAGGATATGGAAACGCTCGACTTAGACTACTACAAATCACTTCTTTGGATGCTTGAGAATGACATTACTGATATCATTACCGAGACATTTGCCATTGAAACCGATGCCTTTGGCGAGAAGCAGGTCATTGACCTGAAGCCCGGTGGCCACGACATTCCCGTTACCCAGGAGAACAAAGAGGAGTACGTTCAGCGCGTAGTCGAATATCGCCTCGTCGAGTCGGTTCGCGAGCAACTGGACAACTTCCTCAAGGGTTTCCATGAAATCATTCCTCCCGAGTTGATCTCCATCTTCAACGAGCAAGAGCTGGAACTTTTGATTTCTGGTCTTCCTGAGATCGACGTGGACGAGTGGAAGAACAACACCGAGTATCACAACTACTCCGCGTCCTCATCGCAGATTCAGTGGTTCTGGCGTGCCGTCCGCTCATTCGACAAGGAGGAGCGTGCCAAGCTTTTGCAGTTCGTCACTGGAACCAGTAAGGTTCCTCTCAATGGCTTCAAGGAGCTTGAGGGTATGAACGGTGTGAGCAAGTTCAACATCCATCGCGACTATGGCCATAAAGATCGCCTCCCCAGCTCGCATACATGTTTCAACCGTAAGTCTTTCTCCGCATCTCTTAGCTGCATTAGCGCAATTTACTAACTATTTTCTAACAGAGCTTGATCTTCCTGAGTATGAAAGCTACGAAGATCTCCGTCAGCGCCTTTACACGGCCGTAACGACTGGCAGTGAGTACTTCGGGTTTGCCTAGACTGTTGTCCTATTCTATGGCGTGGGAATGGTTTCATCAAGCCAAAGCATAGTATGGCGTTTCTCTCGATTCTTACGGGATTTTCTTATTATTGGGGACGAATGCGGAGAGTATGGAAGGCTGGTGGTATAGGCCAGCGAGAAGTTTCTTTACGAGAAGATGAAAACTGGGGCACCTGGTAAGGGATTCGGTTGAAGTGCAGGTCAACCGTGTTCTTTCTAGAGCCCTCTTTATGTACTTAGATTGCTGCATTTATTTCTTTTCCTTCAAATCCGCTACGTATCTCTTTAGTAGAACTTCATACTCCGGCAGGTCTTGGCCAAGGGGCTTATATCATCAGGCGGTGAGTCCGTCACGGGACTGCATAGAAAAAACGGCATGCGGGGCCGCGGATTTTTTGAGCCGAACACGGTCATCTTGGAGAAGAGTGTGTTTTGAGTTCATTATAATTGAAACTCTCTCTTCTTACTATTTCACAAAGCCCTACATCATGTCGGCCAACTCCATCAAGCTCTTGACTGGCAACAGTCACCCGGAGCTTGCCAACCTAGTTGCTGACCGGTATGTGCAATCGACGAGGTCAAGACTGGGTAACCGGCTAATTCTAGCGCTATGAATCAGGCTCGGTATTGAGTTGACCAAGATTATGGTCCTGCAATACTCCAATCAAGAAACCAGTGTCACAATTGGAGAGAGCGTGCGGGATGAAGATGGTACGTGCATCGCACTTTCATCATGATATCAATAACCCCCACTCATATATATCTGACTTGTCGCAGTCTTCATTCTCCAATCGACGAAACCCAATGATATCAACGATGGACTCATGGAGCTCCTGATCATGATCAACGCTTGCAAGACTGCCTCGGCCCGTCGCATCACAGCCGTCATCCCCAACTTCCCTTATGCCCGTCAAGATAAGAAGGACAAGAGCCGTGCTCCCATCACCGCCAAGCTGATGGCCAACATGCTCCAGACCGCCGGCTGCAACCACGTCATCACTATGGACCTGCACGCCAGCCAAATTCAGGGCTTCTTCAACGTCCCCGTCGACAACCTGTATGCCGAGCCCAGCATGCTCAAGTATATCCGTGAGAACCTCGATGTCAGCAATTGTGTCATCGTCAGCCCTGATGCTGGTGGTGCTAAGCGGTGAGTTGTACCTACCTCGATACTACGCATGTATCACTATAGCGGGGGAATGTAGAAGAACTAATTTAAATTGCTGTTAGTGCTACTGCCATTGCTGACCGCCTGGACTTGCAATTCGCACTTATTCACAAGGAACGTGCCCGCCCCAACGAGGTTTCGCGCATGGTCCTTGTCGGTAATGTCAAGGACAAGGTCGCTATCATCGTCGACGATATGGCCGACACCTGCGGCACGCTCGCCAAGGCTGCCGAAACCGTCATGCAGCACGGTGCCACTGAAGTCAACGCTATCGTTGTACACGGTATTCTGTCCGGCAAGGCGATCGAGAACTTGAACGGTAGCTGCCTCAAGCGGTATGTACACGCCCGGATACTAGCAACGAGTCATTTTAATTAACTCTCTCCTCGCAGCATTATCGTCAGCAACACTGTCCCATTGGGTGACAAGCAAGAGCAGTGCGACAAGATCCATACGATCGATATCAGCCCTACATTGGCAGAGGCATGCCGTCGTACACACAACGGCGAGTCAGTTAGCTTCTTGTTCTCGCACACCGTGGGATAAATCAGAGACAGGAATGAATACATCAAGACAGAGGATTGAATCTACGGGTTGTCCTAGTGATCACCTACGAGTGTGGTTGCAAAACCGTGGAGTGAGCGGGAAACAAAAATACGATTTTTATGACCCTTTTTATTAGCCGGACGAGGATGTTAGTCCCCGGGTGTTTTATTATTTTCATCTATGTTTTCTTTTCTTTTCTTTAAGAGAGAGACCGACGTTTAAATGTTGGCTTTACGCAGTTCTCTCTGGCGGAAGTTGGTTATCCTTGGCTGGGTTCGGTTGCACCGTGCATGTGTGTGCTCGTCTTATGCAAAGTACTTGCTATTTGGTTTAGAATATTTCAAGGCCTCGGGGTCGCTTTACAACGTTCAATTAGACATGGTGTTTTTCTATGGAAGTGCTGATATAATTGTGTTGAGTTCGCTGTGTAAAATGATATATTGCTATGGTTCTAGCATTACGTACGTTTACAGAAGAGCACATGTAGCTTGGGCACTACTAGCCGCGGAGGTGGAGCAGACATAAGAAAAGCAAGGTGAATTCCCGAACACACAGTCATCGAGCTGTTCAAAAGACGTGGGGGTAGAGCCATGTAGCCATGTCTTTGAAGGCCATACTAGCTCTTGCTCGGTCATGAGGGATATCAAGGTCGACCGGAAACACATCCGATCGTGGACTTGACTAGTGACCGCAAAGTGCAGCCATCTTGAATAACATAATTCCGAATATACCCTCAACACACGTGACCCATATACATATGTACGAATAGTTAGGACTAGCGGGGGAATTTAAGGTAATACTAGTATGATTATTGAACTAGAGTTCAAGTGGAGTAGACAAGTCCACAAAGAGAGGGGAAATTAAGGGAATATACAATATACTACTCCATAACTACGCCTACTCCTTGAAAAGCCTCGAGCAATTGACAGAACTGAGTATTGAAATTTGCATGCACTCCATTCAAAAAAAAAAGGGTCATCAAAAAAAGGTAGGTTCAACACAGACGGAGTATCAACCACTCAGCCTGCTTTGTACGTTTTGAACCCTGTTCCCCGTCTCTTTTCTTGTTCCCTTTTCTTTTTTATCAGACATGTATTCTCCGCGCCCCTGAGAGTGATTCATTTTTTGTGAATTCCCCTCAAATCATCCCAGAGACGTGAAGCTCCTCCATTAAACCCCATCGCCGCAGAACGAAATCATAAAACCGCGGGTTTGGAAGTTTACTTCCGCATGGAGGAAGCCCTCCGCTTGCGGAGCTCATCACGCTTAGCCTTCTCCTCGTGGACACGGCCAGCAAGGAGCTTAGCGTAGTCGTTACTATGTAACCGTTAGTTCAGATGTTTTCCAAAAAAAAAATGAAATGAAATGAAACCAATGCCACTCGTAGATCATTGATCGGAGCATAGAAGCAGAAAGAATGGGGGAGTCTTACGCAGCATCGCGGGCAGTCTCAGCACGGCGGCGCTTGATGGCAACACGTTGGCGCTTGCGCTGCAGACGCTGGGGGGTAACCAGACGCTGGATCTTGGGGGCCTTGGTGTAATCCTTCTTGCCCTCCTTGGTGACGGTACGGCGGATGACGAACTTGCGGACGTCGTCCTTCTTGTCGAGACCGAAGAAGCGGCGGATCTTGGTGGCACGCTTGGGGCCGAGACGCTTGGGGACAACGGTGTCGGTGAGACCGGGGAGCTCGCCCTCGCCCTGCTTGACGATGGACAGAGCAAGGACGGCAAGGTCCAGACCGGTGATGGCACCACGGACGGACTTGCGCTTGCGCTCACCGCTGCGGCGGGGGCGGTAGCAGCTGTGGCCGTCGGCAAGGAGCAGACGGGTACGGGTGGGGAGGAGAACTGTAGAAATCATTCGATGAGTATCCTGCGGTTTGTTGGTTGTATCCCTGGGGTTGGATATAATTTTTTTTTCTTGTTCATTCCCCAGGTTGTTGTGTGGATGTGTACGTACCACCCTGCTTCATGGGGAAACCTGTAAATTCAAAAATCGTCAGCATTATTATTCTCGTTGTGTGCGTTGAATTCCATTCTCCATTATCGAGTCCGTTGCTCCGACACTGGGAAGAGAGAGGAATTGGTATGCGTACCCTGCTTGTCGTTACCACCGGTAATCTTGAACACGTAACCGCTGAACTCGTCACCGAGAGCATCGCCGGCAACCTAATCAAAGAAATCCTAATTAGCCAGTCGTTCTCCATAGTCGTGTGTGTGTATGTGTATGTTGATCGAGTTGATGGTCGGACAGTCGGGGAAGGATGAGGTTTAAGGGAGTGCTGACTTCGGTGCCCATGCGCTTCTCCATGAAGGGACGCAGCTTGCGCTCATCGTCGATCTCGATGATTTTCTGGGACCCATTGGCCGGGTAGGAGATGTTGAGCTTCATCTTGACGGAGGCGGCGCGGTCAAGACGGTAGCGCGTGTGTTGTCGATTTGTGAGATTGTCGTCGAAGGAGTCTGTATTGTGGATTTTTTAGTTCGCCGGCTTAGCGAGGTGCAAGTCACGTGTCACGTGTGGGAAGTAGGGCTTGAGTCCGCCAAATAGGGTTTAGTGTGTTTTGGGAACGTCATGTGACCTGGCCTCAGCACCCAGGCATTTTCTTTTCTTCGTCAATCAACTCAGTCATGTTCACAAAATGTTGTGGTGTGGGTGTCTACAGAGCGCTGACCACTCCAAAATGACTGTATTTTCAACGATGAACATGCAACTCGCCCCCGCCAACTATGCATCCAAGAGACAAGACGTATCCCGGACCGCCAACAACTACAATTTTCTTTCCACCTTGAACCAACACACTGCTCTTTGAATCAGGCGTGAGACCTCCCAATGGGACTTTTAAATACAACGAACCTTGAATCACCAATGGAATGATGAATGAATGTTTCGGGTCATGATTCAGTCCCGACCGGCCGAACTCCAACTTTTATATATCAAAGACTTAACACGGTCTCACAAAGCGACTCATTGACAGCCACCACGAGCCTCGTACGGCAATCGCAAATCAAACACATCCACTAACCATATTTGACTCTATTATACCCGGCCTTGGTATTGATCATTGGCTTACCAGACCCTGCAAACGCCTGAATGCATGGATCATTGACAAACCATCATATATGCACACAATCCTTGGACCTACTGTCTCATAAAGATATGTGGATATAGGTTTCAAAATATGGAGACTCAGGGACGGCAAGTATTGATCGACTAATTGCCGGACCCATTCCAGGGATGATGTATAAGCATAGTCGGCTGCTTATGTGGCCTCTGTCCTTGACAGTGTAGGGCTCCAGAAATCTGATCCATTTCGTTCAATAATATTAGGGACGTTCCAAGTTCATATTCAAAATAACACTACGATGTGTTTTTTTGGAAGTCATTTTTGTGTGTTTTTGTCTTTCTCATTGTTATAGCTAGAAAGATGAAAATGATTAGCTCGATTTATATCATACCTTTTCCCCATACTTTATTCTCCCTTGTCCGTCTTTTCCCCAATAGAATCATTGTGTCTCACAGTACTCCGCTCTAGAGATCTGCACTAATCTGCACTATACAATGTCTTGGCATGTCCATAGTACCACAAAACAATTGCATATCAGACGGCAAATAGGCCAAAAGAACTTAAATCCCTGAGACAATACGAAACAGCACGCCACTGGACATGGCCTTGTGCGATGGGCTTTAGATGAGATGCAAGCAGACTGGTCTCCACTATTCGGACTGAAGAATGTGAAAGAATAGGAGAACCTAAAAATCACCAACAGGCTTAGATAGGGAAGAAAATACCAGATCAAGCGATCCTGGCCCAGCTCGAGTAGAAAGGAGTCAAAACTAGTGACTCTGATTTGCCCAATCGAACGTTGTCCTCCTCGGCTCTCTCTGAGCCACGCGGCCAATCTACAAATGTGACGAATTCACGTCTGATATAGGAATTTTAGCTTTTTTTGGTGCAGACTCTTGTATATTATAGCTCTAGCTTATAGTCTTGGTCATTGTATCCTATTTTTATCCTATTTCCATTTTTCTGTAGCGTTTCTGGAGGAACCACCACATATCCGACCTTGCCGGTTTCTTGTCCGAGTGGAGATTTCCTCGTCACCAATTTTCCGCAGTGCTGGATAATCTTTTGGTTCCCCGCAGAATTTGAAAGACATTCTCTGATTATATTGTGCATTTTTATTGCTGGGAGCATAGCTCGACGCCTTGCACTTTGCCATCGGAGCCATTTATGACGACTTTTTTTTTTATATCTGAAACAAGCAGAAGACTTGTGATCCAAGCTCGACAGTCTTCAACTGGGCCCTGACACTTGGCCATTCAGTCACCATGATACGCCTTTTTAACCGTTTTTATGCACTGTCTGCTGTCGCAGTCTGTACGATTTTCATATCAGCATGGTTTTTGAAGTCACGGGCTCTCTCCGACACGGTCCCTTTGGTATCAGAGCCGTTCCAAGTAGCCAGTACATTCGACCAGAGATTAGTCGTGTTCGGGGACTCATGGAGCGGTAATCAAACCAGCGAGGCACAGGGCAAGATGTGGACGGACTGGCTCTGCTCAATGGTATGATAACACCCGGGGAAAGCTTAAACGCGGAGAAACAAGTATCATATCTGACTAAGACGACCTGGAACACGAATAGTTCTCCTGCCATCAAGAGAACCTCGCACCAACAGCAAATCCACTTATAAATGGCAATGCCATCGGTGCAGTGGTCGACAATAAAGAACTCGATCTACTAGGCCGATGGCCTGAGACCCACCTCGCAGACTTCAGATCCCAGCTCCAGCGATGGTTAGACGCCGAGTCAGCTGCGACGAAGGACCTCTCCGAGGAAGCGGTCCGGTCCCGCCAGGACCGGACGATCTTCGTCGTCTCTTTTGGGGTCTGGGATCTCTGGAGCATGATTACGGAGGACTACGACGCAGCAAGCAAATCGGTTGAGCGACGTATTGCAACGTTTATGGGTCAACTCGACACGTTGTCCGGGCAATTGGGCACAACGGAGCTGAAACTCATTCTGACGCAGACGGTTGACGTGACTTTCCTGCCCGGGTTTCAGTTCGCCGGTGATCAGTACAAGGATACAGTGCGGATCTTGGAAGAGTGGAATGGGAAGCTGCGTGAGATGGTTAGGGAGTGGAGTCATGGCACTGTCTATCTCTTTGATACCAATGCTTTCATGATGAACCGCATCCGTGACTGGCAGCTCTATGCGGCAGGCATTGAGGAGGAAAATGGTCTAGGGAAGAACTTGGATGGGTGGGAAAATGTCGAGGAGCCTTGTATTGAGAGTGGGTTCCGGGTCATGATGTCAAAGGAGAGGAAACAGTGTGAGCATCCAGATAAGTATCTGTTCTGGTAAGTGGTTCCTTTCTTGTCTCCCCTCGTCATCCCCTACCATTTCTATAAGAATTGGGAGGAAAGAGGGAGGGATCGACGGATTAAACCTTTTTTTTGCTGAGACATGGTTGATATTCAGGAACGAAATGCATCTAGGTCCTTCAGCTCACCGGCTCATGGCTACGGAGATCTACCATGGGATTGATGGGGTTCTATTGAACCCTAAGGGAGTGTCACCGAAGCGCCACAGCCGGGGGTTTGCAGCTTAGACATTGTCCAGATCAATGAGACGCCCCCAAAAAAAAAGAAAAGAAAAAAAAAAAAGGAGAAATATGACGTCTCCAAAGGGCTATAGTAATGTCGGTAACCGAATGTCAAACGCATTACCCTACTATACTTGATGCGGGTGAGAAATGGCCCAATTAGACAAGGGGCTCAAACGGTGGATCTTTTGATCCAAGGGCAGGGTAGTATGTCAAACTGGAACCTGCAGGGCTATTGGGAGGTTCGATCCAGATCCATTACCCGAGACAGAGGGAAATAGGGGAAATAGGGGAAAAGGTGGTATTGTTCCAAGTCCACTGTAACGCATAGTGGAGATCGAGATCCCAGATCCCGGGAGTTTGATACATTTATATTCATAGAATCATATGGCATATGGGAAATACGTCCAGGTGACAATACCAGCGCCTAAAAGTAAAAATTGTCCAACGTGTTTGTTGGCAGATTTCTTTGTCTGATTTGACGGGGAACCGATTCAGAATGCCCGGCCAATCAAGGTAATATTAGTTGGACAGGCTCGATGAAGCGGGTCGCCGCATCCGGAGACAAAGAAAACAATGACTCTAGTACCTTGACCCTGGAGATTAGAAAAAGGGACTTTTTTTTCTTTTTTCTTTATGGTTAATATCTGAAGGGTACCGTGTCGTTGGAAGTAGGTTGAGATTTTCAAGTCCAGTCTCCATAGAAATCGAATTATAACAAAGAAAAAAAAACCACTTAATTCTTTTCTCTTTTAATTTATTTCTCGGTTGGCTCGGTCAAAATATCAAGGGCAATCTGGAGCTATTGTCAAAGAATAAGCCGCTAGACAGGGATTCCGGGGGGGAAACCGACCCAAGACAAAGAAACCCGCGCTTTTTAGGGCTTTTTGGTCCAAACGCTATACTTCGCTTTGTCTAATCCCTGATACTCCCCAGTTCAATCAATTCTTATTGGGATTATTTCCCATTTTCCTTTCTGATTCATTCGGCTTTGTTTCTCGCTTCTAGCCCCCCTCTCTTTCTTTCTCGTTATTTCTTGGGGCCCAGTCGCCCCCAAACCTATTCACTTCTACCTCTTTCAAAGGGTACTTTCTTAACCTTTCCCTTGTCGCCTATTTCTTTGATTCAAAGTTCGCCTTCGACCCTTTCATTGAAAAGTATTAAATGTCTTACGATCGAGTTCTCCCCAACCCTGTTGCTCTACGCTATGAGTCTGCCCAAGTCACTCTGCCTAGACCGAGCAATTTACTCGATCACAAAGTCATGAACGAAGAATTGCCCAAATCAGCCATGGCCATGAGACATCCTGGTGCTCCAGTTGGGGCTGCAGTCAGATATCCAGATCCCCGATCAACGGGGGTACTCCAGACACATCCACATATCTCTGTAACTACAACCAAAGAGACACACAAGATGTCCTCCGGTGGCTCTCTCAAGCCTGTCGGCCCCATCATCTCGACCACGGAATTGCCCATGCGGGAAAGATCAGACCGGTCATCGTCTTCTTCGGCCAGCAGTACCAGTCCTGTCAAGTCACAGAAAGAGAGTGTCATGCAGTTTTGCCTCTGTCAACCGGATCCAAAAATCCCCCGGCCTCGTAATGGTGAGTCGATACTGTCCGCACCGTCACTAGAGCTTGGCAAGTGCTTTTTTCGATTGTTTCTTTTTTTGGTCATCATTAGCCAGATCTGATCTTTCGGACTCAATGGACATGGCTAATATTTGAAATTTTAGCTTTTATTCTATATCGTCAGCATTATCAGGCCATGGTAGTCGCTCATAATCCTGGCTTGGCCAATCCCGAGATTTCCAAGATTATTGGAGAACAGTGGCGATCTCTTTCGGAGGATGACAAGAGTAAATGGAAGGCACTGGCAGAGGTAAGAAAAGTATCTCTGGCAATGTGAGTTCAAAACGCTGACAATTACATCAGGAAGAAAAAGCCCGGCATCAGCAGCAATATCCTGACTACCGCTACCAGCCTCGGCGGTATGGTCGGGATGGCAGCGCCCGGAGTGCGGTCTCAGGTATTGGGCACAATCCATCTGGATCATCACACTGCAGCAGATGTGGTGGTCGATTGATGAATGCACCCGCTTCCCCCATGACCCCGTTCACACCCAGCAGTGGGCCTGGGTATCGACCACCTTCAAACTTCTCAGTATCATCACCACACCCAAATAGCATGCCACCAAGAAGCGTCCAAGGTCGTGAGAAGGACCCCAATCCAGTACCAAAGCCGGCAAAGGTGGACCACGATCCCCGCTCTCGTCAAAGACACTGGGAGGAGCCCGGTGGTCGATCTCCTGATAATAAACGCCGCCGAGTATCCCACGGCTCATTCAAGCCAACTTTACACCCCTCCTACCGGGACCGCAGTCCTGGCAGTGGCATCCCGGAGTCACCGCACTCGATGAGCCCTTGGGGCGCTCACCCGGATATGCCGCCACGCCATCTCCCCATGCTTCAACCACAACGGCCATATCAAAGTGTCCAGGGACAGTCACATCCCGACCCCAGTCTGAAGCTACCGCCACTCCAGACAACACCGATGACTCCTTTGACACCGTATCCACAAGAAGGATCTAGTGTCGAAGCAACAGTCATGACAATCCCCTTCCTCAACAAGATCAAAGTCCTCGCCAAGATCTCCCCACCACTCCTCCCCTCATTCCGCGACGGCATCCCTCCAGCCCGCGGTCCGGTCATCGCCGTCGACGGCCAAGACCCTGACCTTGTCCAAATAGCCGTCGAATACCTCCACAAACTTCTAAAAAAGGAAACAAAGTACAGTGTACGGGTATTTGACGGTCCAGAAATCAAGCCACCCCGACCCACCTTTGCAGAAGCAGGCCAGATGGGCGACGCCACAGTCGACTACCTCAACACCATCTCAGCCTGGCACCGGATCTCCGACGAAGTGGTCGGCTTCGTGAAATCCACCTCAAGAGCCGGGTCCGTCGACGCTCGCTCCACAACAACAGACGAGGAAACCACCGCCCCAAACGTCTCCCCCCGCACTCTCATACCGAAGACCGCAAACATGCAAATCCACTCCCCAGTCCAATCAAGCGAGAGCGGCTCCGAGGTCAGCGCAATCACAACAAGCAGCCACTATAGTGTGCCGATCGCGATCGTCCCGCGCTACCAACTCACCACGGCAGACGCATTCGCCTGCTCCACGCCTATCGGCGATTCCTACGCTCCACTCGATCACTGGCAGTGGATGGCATCGCTGTGGCGTGCCTGTGTGGGACCTGATATCACGGTTTATATTCGCGAATGCAGTAAGGAGGAGTTGGATCGCGTGGGTGGGAATCCTGTCGAGGTGCGGCTGCAGGATGCGCGCACGGTCGTACTAAGGAAGGTTGCTGGGCGGGATTTGGAGGAAAAGTCACTTAAGCGGATGGGTTTTGAGATTGATGACTTTTTGACTCAGTAAGCTCAAGCTCAAGCCTTGGGGCTGAGCCATAGAATGCAATTTGGTGCATTGTTCAACGATGCATGGATTCATTGGTTGGGGCGTATGATAGATTAGATCGTGGTAATTTAATGATGGCTTATCTTACTTCTAGTTCATAATATTAATAGTGAAAACTGTTGAATGAGGTTAATATCACAATTGAGACGATGTACTCCGTAAAGTGTATCGAGAAAGGGGACGTTGTCCTAGGAAGCCGACCCCTGGGTGCTCGGACCCTCTTGATCCACCAACCCGACAGAGCCGCTTATCGAAGGCGGTCGCCTTTCTGACTATCTATCTCCGAACTCCCGTCTTATGTTTTTCTTGCAAGTATTCACCGTGCCGGAGTTGAGCCAATGCGCCTGTGAGGAACAGACTGCCAGTACTTATGGACGACTTTCCGTCAGGACTTTCTCGGGCTTTCGTTCCCCCGTCCAGTCCTCAACTCCATGTGAAACTTGAAGACCCAGCGGCGACGGATGAGCCTCCTAACTCCCACGCCTCAGAGGCAATGGTTAATCATATCGATCACTATATCCCAGCCGGAGTTTTGGGTAAATCCTCGTCCACACACCGCTATGCGGACACCGACATAGCTCTGCTAGAAAAACACGAATGGATCCGCACACGCGCTCTTGATGACAGCGACAATGTACAGGTTTTCGTGCTACCAGACGCACGGCGGACCCATCTGAAGTCAAACAGCAAGCTCATATCTGCTCTCAAACGGGTCATGTCCAAGCTTGACAGCTTCCCCGAAGCATGGGACGGCGTGGTCAATGCCCATGCTGGTCTATTCGCCAACACTCAACCCGATAGCGAAGAAGAAGAATCCCTATATTATATATACAATACACTGCAACAACCTAAAACAAACTTGGCCTATGTAACAGATCCCAACTCGCGGATGATCATGGAGGAATTGCGTGAGGGTTCAGTTCGAGGTCTTGAAACGACGCTTTATAACTTTCAGCGCGAATCCGCTGCTGTGATGGTTCGGCGGGAGACACAGCCGGCGCTGGCACTTGACCCAAGATTTCAGCGCCAACGGGGTCCGACTGGGGTGGAGTTCTATTATGATAAGGTGAAGGGGAGAATTGTGAGGAATGAGATATTGTATCCCGAGGCCTGTGGAGGTAGGTGGTCATGCCTTCGGCGCGCTGATTTTCTCGATGATTCTTGTGCTGTAAATACCTTGGTGAACCATGCTGACTGTTACTAGGGATTTTGGCAGAGTCCATGGGATGCGGGAAAACCGTCATCAGTCTTGCTCTGATATTGGCTACGCGAGGACATTTCCCCAAAATCCCGGTGGAGTATCAAACACTCAATACCCCCATCAGGAACAAGACTGGAACATTGATGAAAATGGCTGCTTCTGTTGCTGGTCGCTTTTCCCTTCCCTGGAAAGACTTCTTTGACCGGAAGAAAGCCAAGGGAAAACATCATATCAATTGTATAGAGGCCTGCATGGCCGACAGTGGCTCCTACATTATACCGGCTCCAAACGAACGCCAAAAGCGTGAATCAAAGTACGCCCTGTTGGCCAGGGAAATCTGTCTCTGTTCTGGTACATTAGTTATTGTCCCGGAAAACTTGGTGGACCACTGGGAACATGAGATTGCTACTCACACTAGCGATCTGAACGTCCTAATTCTGCGAAATAAAGACAAAACACCACCAACGGACGAACTTCTAAACTTCGATATTGTGCTGTTCTCCAAGGGCCGATGCAACAGAGAGAATCCAAAAATAGGCAAGTCTGGGCATTATCCTATTGTCAATCTTCACTGGTTGAGAGTCATTGTCGATGAAGGGCATGACGTTGCCGGTAAAACAACGGAAATGGTCGACTTCCTAAAAAAGCTGCACTTTGAGCGCCGCTGGATTATTTCGGGAACCCCTCTCTCGGAATTGTATGGAGTGGAGCTGAGCATTGCTTCACAGGAAGTGAACACAGACGATACTGAATCTCCACTCAACGGTCGCGCGATCTTGCAAAAAGCCAGAAACGCGGGCGGTGCCTTCAAGCATGAAATAAAAGATTTGGATAAATTGGGCTTGATGGTTCATGATTTCCTCGATCTCAAGCCTTGGTCCAACAATCGTAATAAGGATTGGAAATCGGAGTGGGATACATACACAAGAACGGTGGGTGAAGATGGAATTGCTCGAAAATCTCCATCTCTACGTGCGACCCTCCAGAGTCTTGTTGTGCGGCACCCGTATGAGACGGTCAAAAAAGAGATCACTCTTCCACCGCTGTATAACAAGGTGGTCTACCTTGAGCCAACGTTTTACGACCGGCTATATATCAACGTATTCCTTTTCACGCTCTCAGTGAACGCCATTACATCTGAACGTGAAGGGCCTGACTATATGTTTGGTGATAACAAAGACAGCAAATCTAAACTCACTGAGTTGATACAAAACTTACGTCTAGCTGGATTTTGGTGGGCTGGCTCTGATGACGTCCAGAGTACCGTCGACATTGCTCTGGAATATCTAGAAGAAAACCAAGAGAAGATGACAGTGGTGGATTTCAACCAATTAAGACATGGAATCCAGATCGCACGAAAGGCAATTGGTTCTCCCGGGTGGAATGGATTCAAAAAGATGCATGAGCTTGGAGTCTTTGTTCGGCATTTCCCAGCGCATGCTCGCAACATGTGGGCCCTTGATCCCTTTGAGGCCGACCACGAGCCCTTGCTCATGGGTATGACCCAGGCCCGCCGCGCACAACAATTTGTGATGAACCATCTCCACACTCCTGATCCCGCCGAAGGTCTCGCGGGAGAGGGTATCAGAGTTCGTCGGGAGGTGGTCAAACACAGCCAGACAGCTACTCTTCCTCACAGCGGTGCCCCCGAGTTGGCGAATTCCGCAGCAAACACATCAAGCTTGAAAAGTAAAAAGAAAAATACAAAACAGACTTTTAAGAAGAACGTCTTCCGCTCTCTCCCGGAAACTTCACCCTTGACACAAACGAAGCTGGAAGGAGTAGCATCAGCCAAGCTTCGATACTTGTTAGAGCAAGTGCTAAAGTTCCAGAAGATGGAGAAAATCATCATCTTCTATGAACACGATAACGTCGCTTCCTGGGTCGAGCAAGGCCTGGATCTAATAGCAGTTAACTTCCGCACCTACGCCAGTACCACGAGCATGGGATCCAATCTCAAAACCGAACATCTACATAGTTTCCGCCAAACCGAAGAAGTCCGCGTTCTGCTGATGAGTGTCAGAGAAGCCTCTCACGGCCTCCACATTCCCGAAGCCTCGCGGATGTACATCGTCAACCCAATTTGGGAACGCAACGTGGAGAGCCAAGCCATCAAACGAGCCCACAGAATCGGACAGAAAAGACCAGTCTACGTCGAAACCCTTGTTCTGGGCGATACTCTCGAACACCGGATGCTCAACCGCAGCAAAAACATGACTACCGAGGAGACAAAGCACGCAGGAGATAACCCGCTAAAAGATAATACCATGAGCGATATCATTAAGAACGAGCCCTTCCTGCCTATGCCCGACGAGGCTTCGGCTGGCATGGCTCCGCTGACACATCCGATTGGGCTATTTGATCAGCATAAATTGCCGATTCCTGATAGCGAGGTGGACCCTGTGCGCGGACCATTGCGGCAGCGGGGACAGCTGAAGAAAAGACAGCGGTCGGGTCCGGAATCCGATGCCGATTCTGATTTGGCTGGTGTTCAGGGGCCATCGGCCCAGCGGCGACGGATCGGCTTTGCCAATCATGATGAAGTTATGGGTGAGAGTGCTGTGGATGCGCGTCCTTGGCCGCAGCAGCCTCTGCCCCAGTTGAATGTTCCTGTGTCTGGGCCTTCGCGGGCTAGCTTTGCGGAGGGTGTGGTGGTTATTGATGATAGTGGTAAAGAATCTAGCCCATTGCAATATGTGCCGATGCACTCTGTGTCGGATTTACCTGGGGGCGGTGTTGACAGACGAGTTTCGTTGTTCGGGCCATTCACATGATATATATCTATGCTTATAAATATACAGCTCTAGAAGCTATTCCAAGATATGACAATTACTATAAATAACGGAACACTACCTGGATCCTGCCATCTTCTGTCCCCGATGAAAAATATGGGATGAGTCGAGAGGAAATTAAGAGGAAAAGAGATGTGTTGAGGCTCAAGGGAGCATACATATTCCATACATAGGGACTAATCCCAATTAGGATTAGCAAATTTGCTTATCACCCCCGCACCCCTCACCCTCGCTTGAGCTTCAATTCTCCAAATCACCGAGAAAAAGATGGAGCCAGTTAGCGAGGAAGCAATCGTGATAGGGATCTCCGGGCCCTCGAGCAGCGGCAAGACAACCCTCGCACGGTTACTGCAACGCGTGTTCTACGGCGTGCATCTCAAGCCAAAAGACAAACCTCTAAACACCTTCATAGTCCACGAAGATGATTTCTATTTCCCAGACGATCAGTGCATACACCTCATTCATACACACCCACATTCCATACTAACATCCACCCCAGAATCCCCTACACAACAACCCGCTCCGGCGCAAGAATCCAAGACTGGGACACAGCCTCCGCAATCGACATCCCCTTCCTCTCGCAAGCACTGCACTACGTGCGCAAAGAAGGGTCGCTCCCACCCCGACTTCGCAGCAAAGAAGACCAGAACAGCCAGACTTCTTCCGGCGTGTCGGAGGAGCTGGTGCAGGAGTTGCGGGGTGTTGTTGGTACTCGATTGCTGGATGAAACAGGGAAACGCAATGAGAAGACCATTGCGTTCTTAGAGGGGTTTTTGCTGTTTGCGCCTCCCCCGTCTGAATCCGAGAAAGAAGAACACGTACTTCGTTCTGTACATGACTCCATAGATCTTCATTTATTCCTGCCTGCGGCGTATGAGCTTGTTAAGGCTAGACGGGAGGGGAGGAGTGGGTATGTGACTGTTGGGGCGGCGCCGGAACCACCGGTGGAGACTGGGGATGGGGGACATGGAAAGACGAGGACGGAGGTTGATCTTCATGCTGAGGATGATCGTCCGCCGCAGAACTTCTGGGTCGATCCGCCTGGGTATGTGGATGATGTTGTTTGGCCGCGGTATGTGACGGATCATGCTTGGTTGTTGGTTGCTGAGGATGAAGATGGGGATAAGAAAGGAAGTCAGGTTACGGCAGAGGCTGATCTTGTTCGGAGGGTTGGGGATGGGACTAGGGCTAGGACCGATGTCGGGGTGGAGGTTGCACCGGGCTGTGGGAGTGCAGGGATGGAGATTATTTTGAGGTGGGCTGTCGACTTGATTCTGGGATATTATTTGGATCGGACGTCGGTATAGTTGTATGTGTATGATCGAAATGGTGCAATATACAAGATATAGAGCTGTTTATTTTATTTTTCTACCCAACTGCAATTCTAACAAAGAGCGAAAAGTAAGGCTAGGATCACCATCAGGAGAAATAAATGTAATACTATTTTCCGTTCGGTCAGTCTAGAAAAAAGTCATGATTACGATGCTGAAGGCTAGTTTTTCGAGAGGTTTTCGAAGTAACCAGCTTCGAAGGATCAAAGGGGTCAACCCAAGATTTCCTGTCCGGGGTACCTACAATCCCTGGTATATAAGAAAGTCCTACGGTTTACACCTTTTTTTTGGCTATAAACTGAGAGTGATGAAAATATATGCAAAAATATGTATAAAAAGACCACCAAAAAGACGTTACAAGGATATAAACGGCCGACTATTCTATGTGACCAACTTGAATGTACGGAATAACAGGCGTTGAATTAACAATACCCTATCTTGTCTCTGGGTAAATTCCATTCTTGATCAATCAAAATTTTAGATGCTGTTCTGAGCTGGGTTGTTGGGTTGATTTTGGGGTATTATTTGAATCAGACGTAGGTGTGTTATACACTACCTAGGTGATAGAGGGTATATAGTGGCTTAAGAAATAGATTTGTGTCTGCTACGTTCGCAATCTGCTAACAGCATGGCTGTGTCTGCGGTTTCTCATTCACGTCCCGGTCATCTTCCTTAACGATGCTGGGCCGTCCCCATTGTCAAAAATTCACTCCCGCGCAATTGGTCCTCGCCATCCGAGAAGGTAATCGAAGCGGTCTCTCAGGGGCACTGGGGTGATTTCGGCAGGTGTGGTGTTGATAGACTGCTGAACTTCAGATCGAATCAGCTCAGGCTGAAGATCAAACTCCTCCAGGAGCGTGTTCGCCTCTTTCTCCAAATCAGTATTGGTACAATTCTCTGCATAGCCAATGTAGACTTCCTTTTGGGGGCACGAAGTGAGGAAAGCAGAGGGTTCGAAACGGAACCCGCAATTGTGCAGCAAGTATGACCAGTAGAGGGTGTGGACAGACGCCAAGAAAGCAAAGAGGTGGAAGGAGAACTTGATCAGAGTCCACAGTCCATGTACAGCACGGCGTGGCTTCTTTTGCGCTGGCTCAGCGACTAGAGTCTCGGTCTTTGTGGACTTGGGAGCTGGAATCTCCTCAACGAAGGTCTGTGTACTTTCAGACTTAAACAGAGGCCCAGTCAGTTTAGGCTCGAGAAGAGCTTTGCGTTGGGGATATGAAGCTGGATCCTCGGAAAATGGATTAAACACCCCAGGCTCGTGAATGCTGAAACCATCATAGAGATGTGGAGTTTTCTGAACTGTGGGCTCAAAATGGTTAAGCCCAACTCCTAGTTGACACCATGGATCTAGGCACCTAGTATCAACCCCCCTGGTGCGTCGGAGAGAGATACTCATGCTTGGGTCCAGAATTGGCGTAATCTTCTAGGAGAATGGCTTCAACATCACAGTACCTGGTCTTAATCCATGGCAACCAGGTGTAAGCCTTTCCTCGTGGCAGTTTGACTTCCCATGACACCGTGAACATGTCCAGAGCTTGGGGTGTGCTGATGATATTGATGCGCGAGAGTCCAATTCCATCCACATCTGGTGCTAGTGCCGGTTGCAGTCGAATGGTGTTTATCAGAGGTTTCTGGGCTTCAAAATTGGCCTCGAACTCGCCCTCCGGGCCGCCATGCACAACAAGGTCGAATTGACACTTCTCGGCCCAGAAGTTGTGATTGATGAGATCAATGGAGCAGACAGCATTGTATTTGATCATATAGGACAACGGATTGGCTTCTTCCACCTCGGCTTGTATGACTGTGTTGACTTTGTGGTCCTTCAGTGGTCCGTAGAATTGTGCATTGCACTTACGGAACGGAACCACGAGGCTTTTTCCACCGTTAAATTGGGCCATCAAGCAGCTTTCCACGAGCGTATATCGTTTGAAAGACGAAGTCATGAATTCCATTCCCTGGCCTGGGGGTGTTCGGAAGTAGAGATAACAAGACTCGAATTGGGCGAGTCGAGGCAGCCCACTCACAACTAACTCCCACCAATCCCTCGATTTTCCTTTCTGCAGTCTGACTTTGAGCGAGATTGCGATTTGGTATAATGCGTTGTAGACAATGGGAGGGGTCTGTAGGTAAAGAATGTCATGTTCCAAGACCAGCTCGGGATTGTTGGCGATTTCCGCAGACGTCCAGGGGAGAGGGGGTTCATCACAGCCCGAAAAGAACGATGGTGATTCAAGGGATTCATGGGAAAGTAGCAGATCCTCCTTTTCTTTGTCACTATCTGCGGTGTCAGAAAGGCTTCCATTGCACACACGAGTAGAAAGTGTATCATAATTCCGCACTCGCAAGTTTGCTTCGGTGAGCGGTTCGGTGTCGGCCAAGTCAATCTTGCTGGGGGTTTCTCCATTTTGGCAAAGAGTGACTTCATCGGGTACATCTTCAACGTCAATTGTCGCTCCCTTGCTGTTTAGCGAAAGATGCCCAGATGTAACCAGGGAATCTGACACAAGAGTCGAAGCTAAGGCTTGGGGCGGAATGTTCTCATTGGTCACGCTAGTTTCGTCCAGACTGGCAGAAGGTGTGCGAATGGGGTAGGGGTAGGGGCTAAAGCTGACGATTCCGGTGGTGGTGCTGGTGTCCAGGGGCCCAGATTCCAGTCCCGGCAGGTCGATGTTGGTCATCAAGGGTTTGTGTCGGGTGCCTTGGTAGTCATCGTCAGGAGGGATTGAATCAGGTAGTGAAGCAGCCTTAGCGGATCTCTTACGAGGGTTGGGGGAGTTTAGGCTACCAAGGCTTTTGACCCGGCTCTGGCTCTTGCGAGGGTTAGAAGAGGTTGAGCTATCCGAGACATCGACATGGGCCGAGATATCCATAGTACGGCGAGAGACAGGGTCGTTATCCCGCGAACCGTCATGCATAACGACACTCCCAGAGTCAGAGACAGAGGGATTATTGACGGGATATCTCGCGGCACCACCATATTCCTGGCCAAGCCAAGCTTCTTTTTCAGGCGGAGTGTCATCATAGTGGGCGAGCTCAGGCTTCAACCGGATGACCCAAGACGGGCTTTTGACGATGTTTGGCGACTGTACATTGAGGATTGGTAAATGGAGGTTAGGATGATCACGGGCCTGTAGCTTAATTCAGACGATAGTCAGTACCAAAGAGAAGACTGGATGCCTGATTTTTTCGGTGTTACCTCTATGGCGATTGTGATAGACACTGGATCTTTTGGGCTACCACTCCAGTCGCACCACAAATCGAGGTTGCTGAGAGGGCTATCATTAGGATCCATGGTGGGCTCTGTGGTAGGCTCTGTGGTAGGCTCCGTAGTAGACTCCATGGTGAGATGAGATGGAAGAATTTGGAAATTAAAAAGGAAACTGAAGAGGAGAGAGAGAGAAGAAAAAGTTAGAGAGGAAGGGGAAGCTTTCCAACCTTGGAAGGTAGCAAACATAGGAAGGTACGTGAAGTTAAGCCAATTGCATTTCCACCTCATACATCGTCAAATAAAAAAATATAAAAGCAGCACTTGCAATTAGCCAGTGATACTGCTTTAAAAAAAAAGAGGGCTTGTATGTACAAGAAGGGCTTAATAATAGTCTCACTTTTCTCCCAATCCCATGAAAGAAAGACCTCCGCTCCCCCTTTTATATCCGCCAGCGCCTGTAAAAAAAAATATGAAAACCTTTAGCCACCCAGTTAAAGCATCAAGCATAAAAAAATAATGAAACACTCCTCCCGGTCTATCAAGACAGAAGAAAGAAAAAAAGTTAACGTAAAGCGAGAACGTCGAAGACGTCAAGTAAATCATTGGGGCGTTCCATTCGCGGAATCAGGGTGATCAAAGGTTGCTGGGCCGGCCACGGAGCCAAATCGATCGCCTTCGTTGACCATTTGAGATGGAAGAATAGGGGTGTTCGCTTGGGGAGTTTGGTCGAAATAACCTCGCGTGGATCCATTAGTTCCTTGAGGATAGTCGCGATTCCGCTGCAGAGGAGGAAGTATAGTCGAGGTGGGAGGGTATCCGGACCGGGTGTATCCCTGAGCTAACATTGCTCCAGTCGAATCCGGGGTCTGTCTCGGGTCCAAAGTCCTTAGCTATGTATTCCACACTCTCACTGGTTCGCAGAGGGGTGCCGTACAGGGGTGCCAGGCTGGTTCATCGCCATCAATTGTCCCACAGCGGCCTGCTGCTGCTGGCTAGATCGAGATTGACCGGTGGGGTCGGGGATCTGGGACATGGGGGCTGACGCTTGCATGCCCGGGTACATCTATTCACCGAGGTCAGCTCAAAGAACTCCCAAAATCTGCAAATAGGGGTTGTGGGTACGAACCGCCGCATAATCAGGCACCACCTGCCCCGTGGAGTAAGTCTGCATGGCAGCAGGCGTTTGGTAAGCTGCTGGCTGACCGGCGTACATGGCAGCTGTTGGTTGGCTATATGGATCCATCTGACGGGCCATTCGACCATCCACATCATAGAGGTTCTGCTGTCTGCCATAGTCGATTGAAGTACGATGACGTTTGACCGGCGGCTGCTGACCATAGTACCCATAATCCCGGGCCGCCGGCGGATAGCCTCCATAACTAGACGCTGGAGGAATCTGCACCGATTGACGCTCCGGAGATCGAGTAGGGACTGGCTGATGGAACTCGTCCGGCCGTGTCGATCGTTTCCTGCGGTTGTTAGCTACACGCCTTGACATTGCCCATTCATAGCACGTACAACATGGTCCGAGGCTCCTTCCGAATGCGTAATTTCACACCTTGATCCGCAAATGATCGGGAAAGGTGAGTTGACTCCATCATTCCGGGGAAACTCTTGGGAGGAGAGACTGCGAGCTTGTCAGAACCCAACTAAACCAGTCCTCTCCACAACAGATTCTTACCTGTGAACCGCTCTGAAATCACGGTCTTCAAGTAGGAGACACGATCCCTGTTGGTTCTTTAGCTTTTGAAATCCAGGCTAGGCTCCCGACCGTGCTACTCACTTTCGCATCTCGAACAAGGTAAACTTCAGGCGAAACTCGCCCTCAATCTTCACCGAGAGATCTCCAAAGACGAAGAACCCTCCATCTACAAAACCCGTCAGTAAGAAAAACCCCGTCACTTCCCAAGAAAAGCCAGAACAAACCGCTGTTGTCCACGTCCTTCAACCGGTGAAGGGATGAGACTAGGGTTCCTGCTAATGCAGTCGACGGTGCGACGGGCACAGGACGTTCTTCTGTTGCATCGTACAGACTGCAGCACATGAAATAGTACGGGCTTTGCAGGTAATGCCTGCGCCAAAGTCAGCCACCCGCGTAAAGCCACGGTGAATGCACACTTACTGTGCGAGGTAGGTGCCCTCCTCTCGCACCCGGAGCTGGACGATCGGGGGTGGATCGATAGGTTTGCGCTCTGCAGGCGCCATTAGATCCGGTTCCTTTGCTGTTAATTCCCCCTCCCCGCTTCACGGACGGAAGACTAGGAATAAGAGAGAGCTTTCACATACCTTTTTCTTTGCCCCCCGCCACGCGGGCCCGATTGGGCTGCTGGCGAATGATCAAGTCAAAGTCAGAACTGGTGTTGTTCAACATTGTCAGTGGGATTCCCTGGACGACCGCGTAAGAGTTGCGACCCTGTCAAAGTAGACACGGGAAGAACGAACTCACCCCTGAGCTTCGCGCGAGAGAGAGGCGTCGGAGAATGTCGCACTCATCAAGACGAGTAGCAAACAAACGGGGAAAAGGTGGAGAGAACCCCAAAATTGAGGTTGCTTTGAGAGACTGTGAACCACCCAGATACAAAGGTCGATCCCCGGGAATGCAGAAGACCAGGTAGAAGTGATCTGTGGTTTTACAAGGCAAAGGGGGGGAAATGGAAACGGGTCTTTGGACCGAGAGAAATCCAGTCAGAAGAAGTTAAAGGACTGGGAAGAGAACCCTGGACGAGTCACGATGTCGTCGAAGAGGGGTGGCAGCTGTAGTGGGGTAATGATTTTTTTCTGTTTCTTCGGATTTCAACCATGGAAGAAAGGACAAATGAACGACACAGGCAAAGACAGTGAGAGAGTGAGTGTCAGTGACGAAAACGGAGTGGTGTCGTCAGTTTGCAAGCGGAAAGACCCAACCGAGCACGGTTCCAGACAAAAACCTTAAGCGGCTCTCTTCTGGTATAACGGCCCCCCGTAGAAAAATGTAGTTCCGACCGTGAATCTAAAGAATTTATCAATTGGAGAGGGAAAAAAAAAAGATTCAAATTCAGAAAAAAATATATCAGGGAATCAATTGGATCACAGGCTTCCAAAATCTCACAGTGTTGAACAAATCAGATTCCAGAATCCCACAAAAAAAATAAAAAAGTGAACTAACCCAATGAATTATCCAGGATTTTTTTTTTTAAAAAAAAAAAGGGAAATCGAAGATCAAATTAGACCACAGTAATAATCTCTTCAAACGAGATCAGCTGAGGTGGATCTTTTTTTTCTTCCTTTAGGAGAAAACCCAAAAAGAAGAAAAGACAAAAAAAAAAAAAAGGGAATTAAACCCGTAGACGGAAGAAAAGTGGAATAGGTTCAGCTACCCACGGTCGAGGGGGCGAATGGCGATCCGGCACAGTAAACTTCTGGCCTTTTTCTCTTCCGAAATAGTAGTCCGCTAGTCCGCGTTTCTTTGTGATCAAAAACCCACAAGGTTGGCGCCGGTTATGCAGGTGATCAGACCCGGTTTTTCTCATTCGGCCGCAAAAGTGTTGGTCTAAACGCCAGGTGGACTCGGGCCCTGGTCCGGCGTCTAAGCATTTCAGTCAAAAGTGGAGATATGCACGATCAAGCCGCATCGCCTATGTCCGGGGGTTTGTTTCTTTTGTCTCCACACTCGATCTGAATCCTGTAACAATTAGCCCGTGTTCAAACAGTCGATATGTAATACCGTTGGAAGCTAAGATATCCTGGTTATAGCTGCCGCCTGTCAACCAAAGTTTTCAACCTTGGGTTTCAAGATTAGGTTCCTTATGTCATCCCGAACCAAAGAATGCCTTCAGGCCCTAGACCTCCCACATTCGCTTGGACACCTTCCCCAAACAAACAAAAAAATTGAACAATACCTTTATCTTGATGCCCTGAATCCTCCTTGCTATAATTCAATATTCGTATCGCGTGTGGATTATTCGATTGTGGGGTTGCGTGTATGTACCACGCAAAGACGCGAATGTTGGGGTAAGGTCAAAGGACTCAATGCGCGTTCGAAGACTCAGGCCCGGCACAGTCACAGAAGGATCGATCCCAACAGATACAATTGTGTGCAGCAAGTTGCACAGCTCGATAGCGCTGGTCGAGCACCTTATTCCGATTCGGGACGACGAAATGATACATGCCGGGTCATGATGCGACAGTGGGAAGCGAAAAGGGGGAAAGAGTCGAGTCGAGGAAAAACCACAAGCCAGTGAACGGGACTTGAACCGGACGTTTTAAGGGGGGGACCACAATGCAACGAACAACGCATCACTGCACCACTGCACGCAGGGCTTTCCCCGTGACGGATCACATTGCCTGAAAGATATGCAGGCCCAAGATCCCACGCAAGCTACTGTACGTCGACTGTAGTTGGTGGCGTCGACGCTGATTGGTTCCAGCGGCCAGGAATCCCTCGAGCTATAGGGCTGGGCATGCATCAGCCAAAAGAAAACACATCAATACCGCAGATCGGGCGTTCGTCATGATCCAAAAAAAGAAAAAGAAAAAGAAAAAGAAAAAAAAAAACCAGGTACTTTCTAGAATGGACTACAGGGGCTGCTCTGCGCCACACTCGCTGACCCTCGATTTGCGGCTGAGAATGTACGGTACTCCCCTCCTTTTCAGCCACCTTCCAGATGGGGTTGACTGCATTGGCAGTACACAGGTGGATCCCACATTTTAGGACATCAGTTTCTGCGCCTTACCGAGGTATTTGCATTTCACGTTCTTTGGACACGGGACTTGCCCTCTTCGTTATCAGCTATCGGGACCTTTTCTTGGCATTGGCAAAAAGAAATCCCAAATCCTAGCTTGCACGAAGATATTCTGGGGTCTGGGTTGGGAGTGGCATCACGGCGATAATCATCACTGGTCAGCATGTGATACAGAGAGCTGCAGGCGCAGTTGGCTATGACAAGCATTCCTGTCACAGTTAACCCGGCCATATGGGATCTATCTCCGCATGATGGGATCTTGGATAGCAGCGATCATATGCAAGGGTGAGCAGGAATCGGAGGGCGCCGATCAGCCTGACAAAAGTCCCGGTCCCAGTATTGAATCATGCAGCCAGAGTGATAGCGTCATTGGTAACTTTGAACTAACTGGGGCAGATGGGACCCGCGGAGGGGGTGTTCGGCGCCAGTACGGAGTAACCAATTTCTAGAAAACAGCGCCTGCGGTTCGCTAAACTGGTAAGTACAAGCTGACAAAAATGGGGCCAAATAAGGAAAAAAAAAGTGAAGTGAGGGGGAAAGCGGGAAAACACACCATAGGGTACAGGCGTTGTCTAATGGTCTGCCTGGGTCTGAACTTGTGGTTCTTATCCATTGCACTATGCCAGCAAAGTTCCTGGGAATGCAGTTGATAGGCCCCAAAAAAACTTACAGCCCTAGATGCACATCATTATGCGACAAGCAAGCCCCAGTGCTGGGAACACGACCTGTCACTTCCATTTGACTTCCGGGACTCGGCTCCGGCGCCGGGGCGGAAATTCCAAGTCTTGATCTTGGTCATGGCGGGGAAAGCCACTATTCCCCTTTGCTGTCGAGTCATGACTTAGTTGTGGAAACCTAGCATAACTCCTCCAGACATCGGACGGAATATTGCGAAGGGTGGCTGTGATACTGGTGCTAACTGGTAGGGAAAAGAAGAGAGAAAAGAAGAAAAGAAAGTTCGAGTGCGGAAAACGAAAAATTAAAAGTGACCGCCAGAAAGGAAGCGAATTTTTCGAATTTTTTTCCCAATTTAAAAGTACAGCGCACACCTTGGCCCAAATCCACTGCGGCCCCGATTGGAAAAACTAGGAACTTGTTAGTGTCATGGCTGTTCTTCAGACTACAGTAGTAATAATCATAGAACACTAAAGGAAGCTCAAAAGGGGCCCGTGGAGAACAATCCAAAAGTCAAGTAGAACGAACCCCTGTTCGGCACGCAAAAGAAAGGCCGATGGAGTACTCTACTGGGGCGGGATAGGGAAATTTTTAGAATTATCATGGGACCTCAGTGGATTGCAGTCAAAGCCAAAATCAAGGGCGCATATCTGACAGCGGCAATCTCCATTGAGAACCAGTGGTTAGAAGTTGTTAAGGAGGCGCTACTGTGTTTATGCTTAAATGTTGGCCTTGATGGTTCCATGGTGGTTTGGGGCCCGTTCCATGGTTGTGTTCCCTCCTGACAGTTGTCCGGTCCGTGTTGGCGCCTTGGCCGATCTTTTGTCGATCGCGTTAAGACTACTCCGTATCTACAATATAGATTAAATTAGAAGATATTTTGTACTGATCTGTGTAATCCTTAAAAATGATAGTTGATATTACTCGTTGATATTACTCGTTAAATTTCTCGTACATCCTAGTAACCTGATGCGTAGAGACCATCCACAGGCGGGTATCCATCCCAATGCTTTCACCTTCCTAAAATGGGTTGGTCTGAAATCTTCTTTTTGTGTGATACCCGATAGACTGACACGCATGATTGTGATGTTCATTATTATTGCTCGATCTTCCTGTGCATTTTCGGTAGCCTAAGCCCATTGTAGGGAAACTGCAAGGATTATACGGAGTATTTCGTACTTATGTTGATGTGTCCCGAGATGCCCCTAGTGGAATACATCAGATAACCGCAGATCAGCCACAGCTATCGAGATTAGTATCACACTTTGTCCCTCGCATACGGGGAGGTCCTGGGACTACAATTGACGATTGAGTCTCGAGAAAAATATTATCGTTCATCTTCCTTGTCCAGTTGCGGCGTTTTTGTCCAACAGGTCTGTCATTTGACGTTTTCAACCAATGTCTGCGCGACATGACACCCATTTTCGGATATATCGCATGCAAGGCACAGATCTACTATGTACACTAAAGTAAAGAGCTACCCAGTAATTGATACATTGACATAAGACATGCTAATCGCACACTGTACTAATTCGTTGCAACTAGATAGAAAGAGTAAAGAAACTCCCAAGCAAAGAACTCCAGACACCCCCATCCCTGCTCCGTGCTGGATGAAATCCCTGAAAAAGTGACTAGTAGTAAATGGGCCAAAGAGGATCGGCGAGTGCCGCGCAACACTTCCGTCGCCCCCGGACACCCAATTAGCGTAGCGTAGCCTTTGAACAAGAAAAGAAAATGGGGAAAGAATATTAAATCGAAAGGAGGGACAATGCAGTTCCCGGGGACTCGTGAAAGAAAATAGTAGAGAGAAAGAAAGGAATCAGAAACTTCGTTAAAACAAACGCCCTGTCCACATGCGTAACTTGCTTTGTAGGCAAACAAAAAGCTTTCACGAATCATGAGCTGAATTCAAGATTATCATGTCTGCATCATGACATCCCCATCCACTTCGTACTCGGCGTCAGTCTCTGCATCCGCGTCTGCGTCTGCATCTTCGTCGGTGCCATTGGTATTGGTCACGGCCTTTTGACCCTCGCCTTTGCCTGGTGACTTAGAAGCAGACCCTGGCGAGGCGGGAACCACAACGTGAACTTTCTCGACCAAAGCCTTCCGGTTGACTGATCGCGGTGTTTTGGGGTTATCGCTGGATCGACGGGAGACTGCTGTTCTAGGTGACCGCGAGATAGAGTTGGTATTTTTCTCGGGGGTCCTAGGTGCTTCCGTGTTCTTGTCCTCGGACGGCTCAAGCGCGAGCTCGGCCTCGGTGGCGTCAATACCATTGGTCTTCGCGGGTTCCTTGGGGGCAGCATCTCCATTCAAAAACCCTAGTTCTTTTCCGCTCGCGTCTACAGCTTCCTTGGGTACAGGAGCCACGTTTTCGGCATCCTCATCAACGACAGCTACCTCGCTTTGCTCCGGTTCACCGTTGGTCAGGCTAGGTGCTGGTTCGGCTGCGGGCGAGTCTGTGAGGATAGAGCTTCTCCCGCGACGAATGCTGCCTCCAGGGGTGACCATTGCCAGCCCGGAGGGTCGTCGAGGTGTGCTGCGACCGCTGTTACGGGCGGCTGTGGGTGTCGTTGACATATTATTGAGTTTGGTACTACCAGCTGGGCGACCAGGTCTGCGTTTGGGGGGTGCTGCAGGAGGCACAGGAGGCCAAAGTTCGAACCGGGAGGGCGGGATTCCAGCAGCAGGGTTGGGGAGTGCAGTTGATTCAGAGGTGTCCGCTGCAGAACGGTGGGGGCCATGAGGCCCCAGTGACAATGTGGAAGGTGGTCCAGCGGAGTCTGCGAGAGTGTCACCATTCGACCCATTCACCATTCGGGCATTGCCGTCATAGTCAGTCGCTCTTGCCTCGGTCTCGTCTTCGTCTTCATCCTGATCCTCGCGAGGGGCGACAGTATGCATGGGAGCACGATCGAAATGAGATTGGTTGCTACGACCCATGATGTAAGGTGTCCAGAGCAGCGCATCTGGATTGAGCTGGACGTAGCCCTTGCTTTCCCAGCCACTGATGACCTCGTTGTAATATTTGTGATCGAGACGGATGGCGTACGTCTTGGTGATGGGATCCCGCACAAGAGCTCGAAGTCCTTCTAGGGCAGATACAATGTCATCTGCCGTCATTCCGGTGCGATCAGACAGATCTGCAATGCTGACAGGTGCTTTCAAATCACGAAGTTGGTATGATAAAATCAATCGCCAGTAGTTCCGGTACGACACCAGACCCATGTCGGAAAGCGGCTTCTCGGGCGATCCATTTTTGCCTTCGATCCGGGTAAGGAGGTATGAGAAGTCGATGAGGAGGTTTCCATAGCCTTTGCGTTGATGGATGGGTAGAGTGAGAATGCAGGAAACGTTGTTCGCTGAGCTTGGACGTTTTTCTTTACTGAAGTAGCCAACAAAATGGCAGCCCAAATCGTCATACTCAGTCATGACATAGAATAAGAACGGCTCAACGTCGTAGTAAAGAGTTTTGGAGCCTAGGAAAAGTTTTGCGAGAAGGCAAAGATTTTGACAGTATACCGGGTTCTTGCGACCATCAACTTCGAATATTGAGATCGACCGGTCTCGATAGATCTCGTCACCTGGGGGATGTTTCGCAGGGCACTTGAGTTTATGGCGCCAGGCGACGAAGTCCGAGTTCATGTACTTGAGACAGAACTCGCAAATGTACAGAACACGGTTGCGGCTGTATTCCTCCGGGTAAGGCGCTGCATACCAGGTTTCGATCTCGTAGCCGCCGAAGTTGATAGATTTGATCTTTGAAGGAGGACCCGAAACCTTTTGTGATGCATGCGCAGTGGCTTCGCCATTGAGTTCCGCTTCCTTCACTTTCTGTTGCCATTCATCTTCGGCTTTCAGGCGTGCCTGTTCGAATCGGTCGCGATCGAATTGTGTGGGGAGTGTTCTGGATGTATCTTGTTCGATTTCCGACAGAATGCCTCCGTATGGCTTTGATTTGGCGTCGTCAGTCTCACGGTCGAACAAAGTCATGGAGTTGTAGGATATGGGGGGGAGAGGAACGAAGTGGGCCTGGGGTTCTGGGGCCACAGGTGGCGGCTTTGGTGCTTTCTTCTTCTTGCGTTGCGGTCGGATTTGAGAGCCTGTTATTTTAGACATTTTTGCCTCTTCCAGCCGGAACCCGATAATCAATTTTCCAAACTGCCGGGTAACCACGCGGCAGTGCTCTCGGTCCACTGCGCGAGTGCGTCGCACGCGAACAGAGCGTGTCCGAGCAGGAGAGTGGACATCACCATCAACAATGCCATCCCCACCCTCCAAGGCCGCATCATTCAAACTTAGGTGATCGGAGCGGAAAGATGTTTGCCGGAGTCTTTTGCGAAGCACAGGTGTATGTTCTTCGGCCTCAATTGACGAAGCCTTTCGCTTGCGCAGCGATCGCGAGCTGTTGAGCATCTCGTCGTTGACGCCTGTGTTAAAGATAGAGTGGAATCCCTCGTCGTGTGTGCCAGCGTGCGCAGGTAGAAGCTCTTTGGGTAGGGCTGATGCTCCGAGTCCTGTTTGTGTCGCTAAATCTGTTACCGGGTCGGGCTGTAGATTGTTATGAACACAGCCGGGGCACCTCCATGGGTCTGGGGGTTGCAATGTTAGAGGATGCGATACATCAAGAGGTGATAAGGCACAAATCAATGACCGCGGGGTTGCGTACCTTCCGTTTCATCATATGCTCCTTGTTCGCGAGCGCATTGGCAATGGGCTGTTAGGATGTCAAGTCAGCGATTGTCTCGCGGTAAAGGTAAAGGGTTAAGCTCTGTTCTGCTCGGCACCTGCCAAACGGAGCGAAACGTACAGTGATCACCACAAACAATACAAGTAAGCCATTCCTCAAAATCTTCACTTGGGTCGTGTTCCTCATCTTGACCGCAAAACCTATTGGTCCGTTGTTAGTACTTGGACCCTAATTTTGTGCCCAGTGCTCCATCGAGCCCTTTTACTTACACGCAGTTTGAGCCACTACGGATATCAGTTTCGATATCCTCGCGGCTATTGCTCTCAGCTTCCCAGTCTTCAGCTTCTGACTCGTGGTCACTTGATTCGGGTTCTGAGGCGTCACGGTCATTTGCCTCAAACCCGGGATCTGCATCCACGTCGGCTGTCTCAGACTCCGCATAGTCTTCTTCGGAGCCCGCATCATCGTCGGGTAGCTTGACAGCTCCGACAGGCTCGGCCTCGTCATTGTCGTCATCGTCTTCTCCGTTCAACCCATTGATGCTTGAGTTGTTTCCATCTGCAGCTTCCTCCGGGCCATCCTCATCCTCTCCAGTGTATGCTCTGTGGACGGCATCCTGGAGCCGTTGATCCATTTCATACAAGTCGGTTTCTTCTTCGCCCTCCGCATCTAGGTCGCTGTCGGCCAGGTCCACAGTCGGGTCGAGTTTGCCCGGTTCATCGTTTGCTGGCGGCACCGTCGCCGCCATAGTGAAAGTTACCGCCACCGCCAGGTTGAGCACAGCAGTGCTTCGTGTATGCGCTCAGGCAGACTAAGGTATCTTTTTTCGTGAAAGAAGCTTAAACCGATCCGGTTACAGAAGCACCCCGCTGACGTCGGCGCTGATCCGGGGGTGCATCTGGATCAAAAGCGGGTTCGAGGCTGGTTGAAGTGATACCGAAGATTTTTGCGAACAGAAGTACCGTTCGACACTCAAAGTTTCCAGGCGCAAAGTGGAAGCTAAACAAACAGTAGGTGTCAGTCCGCCGCTGGAGTGGCTAGGCATCGCAAGCGCGTCGCAAAACAGAGGAAACTCACCCCAAGAAAAACCGGTGCAATCTTTGATTCAAAAGTGTACCAGACGCGTCGACTGACAGTCCATACACCGGGGCCTGTCTCTTTTACAATCGAATGCGATCCGCAACGGCCTTCACGCCCCTTGTCCTGTGAGTGTCGTTGCAGCGCGCTGAGTCAGCGCGGGCTAAACCACTTTAGGTGGAGGAGACCTCAAGCCCGTCGCTGTAGGAAGAGACACTCCCCTCCATACTCTCCGCGATCTATCCACTCTCCTCAGTCCGTGAGAGGCTTTACGGCTCTTGACTCTACTTTGACACCTCTTTCCGACAATCTACATACCCATACAACCGCACGCCATGGGTGTTCCCTTTGAGGCCCTGCTTCCCTATGGGATTATCATGGGCGTACGTACCATTGGTCAATGCCTTCCGGGACTATAGCTCACCAATTGCTACAGATGTTCGGTGTGACTGGCTACGGTCTTCACTATGTCAAGCGCTTTGCCAACGACGGCAAGAAGGCGCGCTGGAACCGTGATCTGTGGGATAGAGTAAGTTGGTTCCATCCTTGTCGGCTGCGGTCGGAACTTGCATATAGCACATTGGCTAACAATTTCACAGCAAAGTGAGTGACTACCAGCTTATCGGCCGACTCAAAGCGCCTGGGAAGAATTATATGAGACTAACCGCAACCAACAATAGTGATGGAGAGAGATCAGCGCATCACAGGCTCATTCCGCGGGCAGTCCAGCAACCACCAAGCGCCCACCGGATTCGAAGTCAGCAACCCATGGAAGGTACGAATGATATATTATGTGTCTCTTGGATTCCAGTCTCTATGCAGAAACGCTGACCTGAGATATAGATCGAGAATCGGATCTACTAGTTTCAAAAATTGCAGCCTCTTTTCTTTTACGTTCAATGTCTGCGCCTTCCTTACACCGTGATCATACATATCCACTGCAATTTCTCTAGAAACATTCAATGCTGTACCATATCCTATATTCTCTCGGGTTTTCTTAGTAGTCCGCTCCGCCATGTCTACTTGAGCTCCGAGGTCATTCCCCGAATCCCTTGGATCTCATCCTCTCGAAGGTGCATATTGAAATACTTGGCCAAGGCCTTGACTCGGTCCTCTTCAGTCTCCAGCACCTGCAAGATCTCCGTTTTTCCACCCAATCTCTCCTTGACTTCTTTGCCCGACATGACGCACTGGCCAATGATTTCTGTGCCACTTGGGTCCAAAATCATTCGCATGCAGACAAAGACCTGAGTGAACCAGCTAGTTCGGCTCTGGCTGACGGAGAAGTTCATGACCCCAAAATCCTGCGGGAGGAACTCGACGTCGGAAAAGCAGATCATTGGCAACCAGTCGCTCTCGGGGTTGTATCTCGTTTGGTAGATCCAGATCTTTTGGCTTTGGTCTGTGAACTCGGCAATGCTTTCTCTGACAATACGCATCTCAGATGGCGCGATAGCCGTAGCAGTAGCACCTTCTTGAAGTAATAGCGGGGCAGTGGCACAATTGTTTCCAAAGCCGACATCGATCTGTGCATATCCGTTAGTATGGTTCATGCGGTAGAGTATATCTTCATGCCGTACCATGTACTTCTCCCCTCTAATAATCACAATCAAAATCATATGTCCACTTCATCGCGTCAGTGGTGTCAGCTCAGCTCTTCTCAGAATGCTCAGAATACTAAACTGTCGGGAAACCTACAATGGCAAATATAGTCCATTGTTCACTCCCTTCGCTGCTGCATGACTGACTCTACCTCCCGTGGCATAAACAAGATACCCCAGGGACCGCAAAACAATAAAGAAGATTCCCGTATTCTCCATGCAGTACCCATCTAGCCGCCGCTCCACCATCTTCTCAAAGAGACTCTGTGGGTTCAGAGAGATAGTATGATGTTGCGAGTAATGCAGCCCTGAGTTACCCCATGGAATGGCAGTGAGATGCCGCCTTTGCAGATCGCACAGCGCAGAAAGTGCATCATTCTCGATCTCCTGACGGAGATGCTGAAGAAGATTGCCCTCGGATTGAGCAGAGTGGGAGTACCCGATGCGATTCAAGTATAACTCCAGTTGCTGATCGGTATATGTGGGTTTTGGTGCCATTGCTGTTAGGGTTCCTTACCATTTGGTGTTCGAGTGATATATGATTGTCTATATCCACGGCTAACAACGTTGAGGATCGGAATTATTCCAGTTATCGTCATTTTGATGACCAATTTACCTTGGGTCCCCACACATTCCCCCACAAGGTTGCCTTCGCGACGCCGGCAGTTTATACGGCTATATTAGGGAGTACCTCGTGCACGATTCATCTGCAAACAGCCTGCTCAGACACTTGGAGCGTTGAAGTATAAAACGAAGAATGAAGAAAACATGTGTAAAAAGACTACCGAAAAGACCCCAAAAGGCATGACAAGACCGCACAAATGGCTTAATTCCTGTTGCATATCCAGATATTCCTACTTTATAGTTATTCTAGGTCGCGTATAATGCGCCCATCCTTTGCTAACATTATTCGAGTTACTTACGATACTACTAGTAGGCTCAAAAGGCTGATTCGAAATTATAGAAACAATGTTACATCGTAAATTCCCCCGCCTTAAACCGGGGTAAATAATTCCAGTCGAAAATCGGCAATGAAAGACATGAATCCCGGTACTTGTCGCACTATATACTAATAAACAGTATAAGGTATATCCGAGAGTCACTTACCCCACGTTTCCTGCAGCATGCGGAAGATAGATCACCTCGGCTATGACGCTTTATGGGAAACAGGATTATCCAGGCATGATTATTAATTTTATACATAAGTTATAAATTTTTATTATACTCTTCAGTGTCTCAATATCTCGAAATTAAGCAATAAACTTGTAAAATGTGCCTTTAAACCCTCCGAGTTATAGATCTCCGATGATGTAGTATTCATCCGATATCCGGACCTACGGACATGTGCTTCGACTGATCAGCCAATGTACCTTTGCTCCTCATATTCCTTTATTACTTCTTGTCTAAACTCTACTTTGTACAGTACAAATATCACATTGCCCTTCCCACCGTGAACCCCCCGCATCTAAGCACAATGGCTACGCTAAACGAGCAACTCGCGACATTGATCGAGAACTATTCGCCCTGCGATGTATGCAAGAGTTGATTTTCCTTACCAAGTCATCGAGCAACTGCATCTAACATTCTGGTCCTTTAGGTATCAGACGCCCTCATCAAGCTGCAAAAGACTACCGAGGGCAGCACGGCAAGAGCAGGCTACCTTGCAGATCTAGGTACGCCATCAATACAAAGCCCAGCAAAGCATCCTTTCATAGCTCCAACAATCCCACTCACATATACCCACCAGTGCCATTCTCTCCCACGATAGGGCGGAATGAAACAATGCCCAAGATTGCAGCACCGGCCACAACATTCAAATTTCTGGCCAAAGATGCCAGCCCACCATCAATCGCGACAGAAAATACCCAGAAGCACGGTTTTTCGCCGGGTAGGCACTGGGTAGACCACGTCGGCGAATTCCAATCGTCAGATCCTTCTGGCGCTGGATCCATCGTCGTTATTGAGCAGCCTGGGGACCAGTACTGCGCTGTGACGGGTGGGATCATGGCGACCCGTATGAAAGCCTTCGGTATCAAAGCCACGGTTGTGGGTGGCCGTGTCAGGGATTTAAGGGAGTTGCAGGCTACTGGGCTTCCGGTTTGTGGTGATCTTTCCCGGTTTGGTCGTTAGCGTTACTGACTAGTTCTGATGGTAGATCTGGGCTCGTGCTACTTCTACGGTTGGCACCAGTGCAGAGGCCAAGGCTGGTGCTCGTGATGTGCCAATCTCGATTGGGGGTGTTACTGTTTCTCCTGTGAGTTCTGGCTCCTGTGCTCGCTGGTTGCTTCATGGTAAAGCCCATGGTCTAATCATTACAATGCATCATAGGGAGACATCATCTTCTGTGATCCCTTGGAAGGAGTAGTGGCTATTCCTCGCGAGCTGCTCGGCCAGGTACTTGAGCTCATGCCTAAACTAACTACAATGGATAGCAACGCCAAGGATGCCGTTGCGCAGGGAATGAGCGTCACTGATGCTTTCAAGAAATTCCGCTGATAGCCTACTTTCAGCCGAATGTATATAATGCGTGCGACTAGATGATATATTAGATGACGAACTGGAGAGACCCAGATCAAGTACGTATTTCACAGAAGCACGTGTTGGAAATCTACAGCAACTATTGGTATCAAATGTAGAGCATATATATGTAGCTCCAATATTTTGGTATTCGAAGTATTCAATACATAACGAGAAATCTGTGTATCCGAAATAGAAAAAAAAAGGGGCTAAAAAGCCAAATCGCTGTGCAAATGTACAATCGAAACATAAGTTTCGTTTACTCGGCCACCCAGACAGCGGCCATACCCATACCGGTACCGATGCACATGCTGGTGACACCGATCTTCTTGTCTGTGCGCTTGAGCTCAGTGAACAGTGTGCTGACCTGGCGAGCACCAGTGCAGCCAAGAGGGTGACCGAAAGCAATAGCACCACCCTTGGGGTTGATCTTCTCGGCAGGAATGCCGAGCTCGTTAACACACCAGACACACTGAGAAGCGAAGGCCTCGTTGATCTCGTAGATGTCGACATCATCCTTGGTGATGCCGGCCTTCTCCAGTGCAACGGGAATAGCCTTCCAGGGGCCAACACCCATGAGCAAGGGCTTGACGCCGACGACGCTGGCAGCGACGTACTTGCCGATGATCTTCTGGCCCAGGCGCTCGGCGGTAGACCGCTTCATGAGAAGGACGGCGGCGGCACCATCGGAGATCTGAGAGGCGTTACCGGCGTGGATGGAGCCGTCCTTGGAAAAAGCGGGCTTGATCTTGCCGAGCGACTCGGCGGTGATACCGGGGCGGATACCGTCATCGGCCTTCACGGTGATGGTCTTCTCCTCGCCAGTCTTGGGGTCAGTCCACTTCACGTCCAAGGGGGCGATCTCCTCGTTGAAGAGACCAGCCTTCTGGGCGGCAAGAGCCTTTTGGTATGACTGGGCGGCGAACGCGTCTTGGGAAGTGCGGGTCACGCCACGGTCCTTGGCCATGTTCTCGGACAGGACACCCATGGGGACCTTGCAGTTTGCGGACTCAGGGTGGCTCTCGAGGAGGTCAGAGAACTCGGTCACGGCACCAGGTCTGTTGCCAACTTGTTAGCCATTTTATAACAAGGGAATTCCGAGGCTTCAAACATACCCGTACTGAGAGGACATGCTCTCAACACCGGCGCCGATGCCGACGTCGATCATGCCAGACCGAATGGCGTTGGCAACATCGGCGATAGCCTGGAGACCGCTAGAGCACTGGCGGTTCGTGCTCCGCACAGCGGTGCTCTCTGGGAAGCCAGCCACAAGAGCGGCGGCACGGAACTCAGTGGCACCACCACCGGGTGCAAGGACATTGCCGACGGTAATATCCTGGACGGCGCTGGGGTCAACACCGCTCTTGTTCAGAACAGCCTTGAAGACACCGGCAAGGAGGTCAGCGCCAGCGGTATCCTTGAAGCCACCCTTACCACCCTTTGTGAGGGCGGTGCGCAGGGCACATGTCACGACAATGTCATCGGCGTGCTTCTCGAGGAGGGCGGCGGCTCCCTTCTTGCCGCCAGGGCCGAAGTGGGAGGAAACCTGGCTGAGACGTTGCTGAGCTATAGGTATAGATTAGTTTTCTGGTTCTGTTTCGATTATAATTTGCAACAAGCCACTGGAAACCAAGTATTCTGTTGAATACATGGCCATGGGCTGTCACATGCACATCACTCACCGTTAGACATGACGTCAATGTGTGATGGAGATATGGGTGAAGTATGAGGATGAGGAGTAGAGCAAAAGTGAAGATAAGAAAATGGCCCAGATATCCGGGGATCGGTTGGTTTATAAATCAGAGCCGTGGAGTCGGTGATATTTCCCCTTTGGATGCCCGTTGCTGGCCGCTGTCGCATTCTAAGCAAGTACCGAGGTCCATTTAGTCGCACCATCGTTGTTCCGGACCAGTCACGGGATCTCCGACTGGTAGATCAGGGGGGCATGTGAAATCGAGGGATTGCATACATCACATGCGTGTGTTGGTCGGACTCACGTTTTGAGACGTCATGTAAGTAGATCAGCTCGGCATTATGTCCATGTTTTCATGCCTTCGAGTGTTATCTACATAAAAATTTTATTCTGGAGCCTATCTCAATATAATATCGACAAGTCTCCACGACGAAGGAACAGGAACCGGCTGTTGCTTTTATCAAATCTGCGTGCTCACAGATGAAGGATGGACGACTAATTCCAATCAACTCCCCTGATAGCTCAGCTGGAAGAGCGCAAGACTGTAATTGTCCTGTTCTTTCGAGAACCTGTCATCTTGAGGTCCCTGGTTCGATCCCGGGTCAGGGGATTATTTTTTGTTTTTTTTTTCACATATACATATTTTGTGGCACAACATAGGCTTCCAAGGTTACCAGTAATCGTCCCCAAATCACGAACGAATTTGATCCAACACAATGGCCGCAAATTCCAATCTGGTTGAGGATATCAACCTCTTATCTGGATTCCTCAGCGACGATCAACTACAAGATCTCTCCACCGCATCCCCGGTCGACTGCATTGTCATATGCGCCTCAGCCGTTCTCCACGGTGCCGAGGCCCTCTTCAATACTCTTCAGCAAAGACCATCTCTTACCAGGGCTCTCGTACTGTGCGGAGGTATCGGGCACTCGACCGAGCTCCTTTATGATGCGGTGAAATCGCATCCAGGCTTTTCACGGATTGCCGATGAGATCCAAGGTCTCCCTGAAGCCAAAGTTCTCGAACGAATTCTAGATGAGTTCTTCGATCGATCTCTCATTACAAAGGAAGGATGTCAAATTCTGCTTGAACCCCGATCTACAAATTGCGGACAGAATGCTTCATTCTCTCGCAAAGTCCTCGATGAAGCGGGCTTTCAGGCACCAGCCACTTGCATTATCATTCAGGACCCCACGATGATGCTCAGGACCAGAGCGTCGTTCGAGAAGGCCTACGAGGGTATTCAAACCCCGGTCTCGGTTATTAGTTGTCCGGTATTTGTGCCGCAGGTGCAATTGTCCCGTAACGGAGTACTTGAGTATTCAGGCATATCCCCCTCGTCAGAGTTGTGGTCACAAAGTCGGTTTCTAGAGCTGATCATGGGCGAGATACCGAGGTTGAGGGATGATAAAGATGGTTACGGTCCTCGAGGGCGTGGTTTCATTGCTCATGTGGATGTTCCGAGCCATATTGAGGCAGCTTGGTCTCGACTACAAGTGGTGGCTAAGAGCTCTAGATAGGGATATGGATCCTGAGTTCAAACAGATGAAAATGAAATAAATCTGAAACCATTAGGCATGCACAACTATACAGCATGTTCATTGGCTGGGGTGTGTATATTGTACGTATGTATGTAGTATGTATGTATGATGCATTCATTGTACGTTGACTGCGACAATGGGGGAACCGAGGCATCGATCTCGTGCATGCGCCTACAATGCAAGGAGGGCATACATACCCGTGGACAGCCTCACTACAATATATGTATGTCCTCTAATAAGACTCTCTAATAAATTTATTAAATTTTTTTCATGTAAAAAAAAAATACAGAAATCCTGAAAATAAATAAAAAGATAATCCCCTGACCCGGGATCGAACCAGGGACCTCAAGATGACAGGTTCTCGAAAGAACAGGACAATTACAGTCTTGCGCTCTTCCAGCTGAGCTATCAGGGGATTTGATTGGTTGATCAACATATTTGTGTAGTATGAGCCCATAACAACCCGCCCATTCCATTTCAACCGAATGCATACAACCTTGGAATACATTTGTCAAAGACAACAGTATATACTCATTAATTGGTTGTCATGTAAGATAAGCTGAGAGCATAACACTCCCCAACACAACTTTGATCTTCAGCGCCAACGTGCGCCAGTGCCACCGATGTTGCTGTGTATAACCGGGCATCATGCAAAAGTTATCAAGATGTGACTGCTTCTTCCACAAGCCATGGATCGCCAGGACAAACCCCACATGAGGCATTAATACGAGATAAAATCCCATGAGGATCAAACTTCTGCTTTAACATTGGCCTTAACAAGGGTCCAAATGTCCCCTGACTTGGCATTGCGTTCAGCCGTAAAGCTCTCAATCCCCAAGGCTTCAAGGCATTTGGCAAAGGTTATAGCTCTTTTGCTATTAATTAGCAGGTTTTCATGGATGGTTTGGAGGCTTTTTCATCTTCTCGCGAATTCCCGCCTCCAATTATGAAGGCATCAGTCTCAAGGCTCTAAATACCATGGGGCTGTCTTCCAGAAGAATGAAGCAAGGCCTCATTCTCTTTCTTCTCTTTTTGCGGGTCTATAATATTGAGAATAGTGCTCGGAGCCCATATCTTCCACTCGATTGTCTGGTTGGCGCTTTTGACTGGCAGGTGTACCACCTTTCTGTTACAAGTTGTGGCTGGCGGGCTGGTTTTGAAAGAAACTCCACAGCCAATGGAGTAGGCCTTCACCGAGGTCTATTTCCACGGACCCATGTCATTTACTCACACGAACTTGGCGTCTCTGAGAGAGATATAGCCCCACCATCAACCGTTATATCTTCCTTGATGGCCCTCGGCTTGTCGGTCTCCAATAGACTGGCAGCAATGATGCCTGGTGTTCTGAATGTCCGTACGTGGTACTTCAGTGCTAGCTGGTCCTTCCAGTGTGCCTGGTTCTTCTAGAAGCAGTCTTCTGGCACCGCCGTGTCATTTCTGGTTAGCGCAGCCTTCGGATTGTTACAACTTGGGCTTGTTGGTTAGCTTATCGCCTACCATCGAAGCCAGATCTATCGCTCTAGTGAAGCGGGTTTTGAGCTAGAAGATTGAGAAGGTTGAATATTAATTTCTAGCTTGTAGGACTTCTAATCACATAACACTTACATAGCTGGCTTCCATTTGTTTGTAGTACCTTCGACTCCCTAGTGTGTCGATACCCACGCCTGTCCCGCTAGGGTTTTGAACGGGATAATATGCACTAAATCATGTAGATATTATCTCCGACATGCAACCTTATCCAATATTTTCAGGATCCCGGAAGTAAATGAAGATAAGCAAACGGCCTTTGGGCAATGCCCTGGGGTGTGTCCGTCCATTTACCTGCCAGCCGAAGCGTATATATTGACAGGCGTTTCACGGGGTTTTCGATGTCCTTTGGGGTGTTCTGTTCTTTAGTTTAGTATTCTGCTCAACTTTTTGTTTTTGGGATTCTGTCATTCAAATGTCTGGGTTGTATATATATCTTGCACGGGATGTGGATCCGCCACAACCTAAAGCTGGACTTTGTACATGAAGTCCCTTAGGGTATTCATTATACCTGGGAGAAATTGGTTTCCGGGTTGCCTGTCCGGGCCCCTTCTAAGGTTCTCGATGTCGTCACTTCTACCGCCTTCCACCCCAGGACACATCCATGAAGCACTCGTCTCCGTCTTGTTCGGGTCTTCTCTCCCCCCTTCTCGTAACCGCCATTACAGCCCTTCGTCAGATCTCCGCAATCGGTGACGGCGTTTCACGCCTAGCGTTGAAATTTAACAATCGATCTATCCCATCATCCGATACTTCCTACCTCGACATACTGGAACCCAGCTCTTCAATTCGCATATACTCTCCCATTAGAGTTCCAGGATAACTCACTTTGAAGAATTCTCGCAACGCCTGGTAGAGAAGTCCCCCTCCGAACGTAAGGTGTTGGACAAGCTAGACGTCTGGATGCAAGTGTGCCAGCAAGGCCAATGGAGTAGGTCGTTTGAGGGCTACTCCAACACCGCCCGTGCCCTGAGTGCTCAGATGGGAGAGAATAACCAAGCGGAAGTTGCACAGGCCTGGATATATGGGCTAGATGACCAATCTGTCATTCCGGCTATCAGAGTGATGATGGCCACGTGGAAAGAGGTCACTGTGCCCGAAACCATTACACTGATTTGTCAGACATTGGGCAACGTCGTCGAATCCCCAACGATATATAAGACCCTGGAATGTTGGGATATGAGTCTCAGTATGTCCAATTCTTGGAGGCTACGCGGAATGCTTCCTATAATGCAGCCAGTTGATGTGGACCACTTGGCCTCATAGGTGGGTGGCGACTGTTGTGTACAGTTGGTATACGTTCAACGGGTATATATATATACCCAGGGACTTAAGTCCCAACCTAACGGAAACCAGACATGAAAACAAAAGAAAACAAAGCCCGAGACTAGAACAAAGCTCCAAAAGCGGGGGCGGCAGCTCCGAAGGGCGCAGTGGTGATCAAAGGCTTTACACCAGCCGTGGCAACACCAGTAGATAAAATCCCCACCGCCGTAGCCGAAGCCGCCGCATCGGCCGTCAAAGAGTAAATACCATGGGTAACCTGCATGGCTTATAGCCCATATACTCGAGGGCGATGGGGCCTGTGCCACTGAAAGGTCGGCCACGAGTGAACCCACCTCCAACGCTGGCAATTTGGTAACTCGACGAGCAGACAGCAGATTCAGAGGAACGGGTGAAAGTGCATGCCCGAATTGCAGTTGTATGGCCCGTAGCACTGCCGTTGACCGTGGTAGCATGGAACTAGACGCTGTAGGTAGGTAGCCTCGCCCTGGATTATAGTTGCAGGAGTGTGTAATGGGCATTCGGTTCCGCTTCTCATACAGGCGACCTGGTATGTGGTTGGCGTACCCGTCGATGCCAATGACTCGGCATGCGAGACTGGTGAAACCATCAATGTCGGCGTCGGTGTGATTTCTATAGGCAAAATAGCTAATGGTCGTTATACTGGGTTCGGCGTTTGCGACCTGGGCCGATATGGTAGAGACGAAGAACCGGATCACGCGCACTTTAAATGATGATGAATATATCCAGGGCTACGTAGAACAGCTATAGTGGTCGGGAAAATAAACCAAAAAGCAAAGCACGGAGGAACTACCCCATCCCACGTGGCACTCCATGACGGCTCATTTGGGCGCTGGGCACCACCGGAAGCCAAACACCCTTCTTATACTAGCGAATTGCTGTGCTGAACCTCGACCTTGGCGATTGCTAGCTACAGTGGTACCAGTGCGAGGTTAGGAAGTAACAAAGATAAAGACATGTCCTTAATTGCGTATATGCAGATGGTCTATCTACAATGGAAAGACAGCCATTTACAATCCGGTTCTCCTCCTATGAGATATTGTAGGCAAATCAAGATGCCTGCCAATTTTTAGACAAACGGAAATCTACCCCCACAAAAATGATATAGGGCTTATGATAGATAGACTCCATCCACACTCACTCTATACAAAAAAAAAATAGCTGTGGGGAAAAAATAAAAAATAATCCCCTGACCCGGGATCGAACCAGGGACCTCAAGATGACAAGTTCTCGAAAGAACAGGACAATTACAGTCTTGCGCTCTTCCAGCTGAGCTATCAGGGGAGGATATGTTAAAGTCCTCGGAATTAGACACTATGAGCTAAGAGATAACCCCAGAAGGCAAAAAGACCCGGCTCACTATTCATATTCCCAAGAACCACTAGCCAACATATATACCTACTCCAACCGAGCTGGACGACTGAACCCAGCAGATACACACCCATGTTCCGACACGCCTTAACCTCCGCCTCATCAGCGCGCGCACCCTCAAACACAGTGGCAAGCGCCTCCAGCAAGCTACTCACCCGCCCATCATGGCACCATGTACGCGCACCTCGCAAGCAGCCTAAACCGCTCCTCAATCGCATCTGCAACCCAAAAAAGCAAAGCAAAACTAACAACAAAACCGCACCAACAGAGTCCCAGCACCGCCCGCCTCTTCACCACCACCCAGTTCACAGCCTTCACAGCATCACCACCAACCAAAGACCCCTCACCATTCCGTCTCTCCGCAAACAAAACAGCCTCCTCTCCACCGCCCTCCTTCGAAGATGTATACTACAGCCCTTACCAGCCAAAGCGCCAATGGCCACCGGATATGTCGAAGCTGTCCCCGAAACACCAGTTCCGGCTTGAGCGCAAGTACCGTCGTCGCGCGGCGCTGAAATATGCCCGGCCGACATTTATGAAAGCTACTCTGATTGCACAGTGGGTTGTTATTGGATGTGAGTTTTTGTTGAGATCGGGGTTCGGGTTAGAGTTTGGGAATCGCGAATTGCATATAAACTCGCAGTGGATAATGTGGAGGGATTTCGAGGAAGGATGCTGACTTTTTTTTTTGCTACGCAGTTGTCATTATCTATTCCGTGCTATTCATGGAGTGGGAGGCGGACAATACTCTGTTCCACGGGGTAAGTGTTCTCTCTGCCTTGGTCATGCTGATTCGCATTTTGACTAACCTGATTTCTTTCGTCTTATAGATTCGGGATAGCTTCTTTGCTGGTCTCCGGTCTATTTTCTCCAGCGCACCGCCTCCTGGCCAAAGAAGGGATCAGAATGATAATGCAGTGTCCGAGAAGAGCTCGTAGTCGAGTCATATCGATGTGCGTCTGACATCAATATTTTGTACAATATTCAACTAGATTCCCTACTTGTATCTACAGCTCGCCATCCGGAGTAATCTCAAAATTCAATAAGAAAGCTAGTGACGATTCATTCAATTCTCATATCTGTTCATAGGTCATTTGTCATGAAGAAATCCCGTCGGAAGAACAGGCGTCGCTGTACCATGGAGAGAAGGAGAAAGAGACAGGAAAAATCAACAGTCTCTTTTTCGCTTTCTTCTCCGTCGCCTGTGCCAATATGTGGCTTCGTTACATCATGTCCGCAGGACTTCTCTGGACAAGGAAATGCAGCCAACATGCCAATAACACCAAGAATGCCAACGCCTGTCAGGAATAACAGACCATCAATAAACTCCAAAGGTCAAGTAAACAAAAAATACCAACAAGATAAGTTGGGTGGGGCTGCTTGAGGACCAGCCCTAACGCCGAGTCATGATAATGTGTAAGACAAAACGAAAGATAGGAAATAAAGACAAGAGAGGAATGGGAAATTCGTTAAATCGAACCGGGGTGGGGGGGTTTGGCGCACCCGGTTCTTAGAGCCAGCTGCGCATGTCGCTTGATGGGGTAGTTGGACCGGCAGCTGAACGGTTGTCCGAGAAGTCTAGAGCAAGTTCCAGCCGGGGAGGGCGTTCATCGACCAGGCCTTTTCTAGGACTACCGGGTGCGGACTTCTTGGGGGATTTGGTGGGCGAGCCAGGTTCGCCCGCTCGGGGTGGGCCTTCGCGTACAAAGGTATAAGGCCAGCCATCATCGACTGCTGCTGCGACCCATGTTCGCAGGCAATCATGCACCGAAGAATAGAACTTCTCCTTGCAAGTACGCAGACTTCCACCCATGACTTTCTCAAAACCAGAGGCACGGAGCTCATCACGAAGCTGGTTTCGCTCATCAGGGGTGGGCAGGACGGCAATCAAGCCGTTCACAAGATCAAGATGTGCCGCAAGATAGTTGGTCGCATCCCATTCAACACCTCCAACATATGGGGCAGCGGGAACAGGTGGACGAGGGAGTGGGAAGTGACGCTCGCTGTAAGGACGAGTGTCTACTTGGGTCTTTTCGCCGAAAAGGTCCTCCGACTTGGGGAGGGGAATCACATTTAGGTGATGAAGGAAAATCCAGAAGACCTCCTTGGTTACATTGGTGATCTCCTTACACCACACTCTATATGGTCGTGACTGGTAAATGTTGGCAATGAAGGACAGCGGCTGGTTATCCACTGGTGGAGCAGGGTCCTTCAGGTAAGAAAGGATCTGTTTGGCGCGCTTGATCGCCAGTTCACCAGCAGGAGCAGTAGAGAGCTGCGTGAACAGCAGGTTTGCAATGATCCCTCGAGTGGTGAACTCACTGGGACCCTTCTTTTCCTCATCAAAGAGCATATGCAGCAGAGCAGGGAAAAGCTCATCCTCGATGGCACTTAGGTGTGCCAGGGCCACGGATGTAGTGCACAGAGCCTTCAGACAGAGCAATGCCTCGTGCAAAAGGGTGTCCTCATGGTCCTCACTGTAAAACAGGTTAGTTACTGGTTTGAATGAAGAGAGGCAGAATGCATACCGCCAGGTCATCTTCATAATCCGATAGAGAAGCTGTACAATCTCATCCATTCCCCCTCAGTGATAAAGTCATTGACCCACTGTACGGTTTCGTTACGTAGGAGAAGACGCAGCTTGTGCATCTTTCCAACTTCAACCATCTCGGGCTTTTGGATCTCTCTCAAGTAATGCACAAAGTCGGAAGGGTCCGCCGCGGTGTCGACAGCGGCCGCGTCAGCAAGTGATGCCGTTGAAGCATTGGCCGAGAGAGTGGTGTAGACACCAACAGGCTGAGAAAGGTCCACAGACCTTGGACGACGGCTTGACGCCTCACTATCACGCCGCAACTTTTTGCCAGGCGACGAGGGGCCCTTGGTGAAGGTGAATCCGCGGCTCCTGGATCGTGACCGGGAACCTTTGCGATCCTGAGGCTGGGAGTCTTCCTTGGATTCTTTGCCGCGTCCTCTGCGGCTATCACCGGTTCCCGCGCTGAGAGGAGTGGTGTTCTCCGTCCGATCTTTCAGGATAAAATCGGCCTTGATATTGGTATCAAGTGAGCGCATCTTGTCTCTCATGTTATGAGGGATATTCCTCGCATCCTAGAAACCGGTTAGCCTTGCAATCCAAATTGATGTATTTAGTAGGGTCGACAAACTAGCAGCTTCTCAAACTCGCTTTCGAGATCCTTGGAGTTCAGATGCTGATGCACTTCAGCATCTCGCTCCTTTGCATTGAATACCGAGATGGCAGCTTGTACACGAGAAAGCCGCTTGGGCTCTTCTTTCGCCATGGTAGGGGGGATGTTTTTCGTGGACTCGGTGGTCCTCTGCTCTTAGAAGAAGCACTATCAGATCGCCCAGTAGGGTCGGTTTCTCCCGAAGATGCGCGCTGCAACCCAAGAAGATCCTTCACTTTGCGGTTTCCTGCCAGAATGTCTGACTTGGGCCGAGGCTTGGGGTCGTTCGACTTGGCGAGGGAGGGTTGATGGTAGTCATAGAAGTTGCGTTGCTGGCTTGGCCCGTAGCCCTTGGGTGTATAGAGGGAGACTTCGTCCGCCACGGTTCGACTCATGTCGGCGGTCGAGTTCGGCCTCGATCGACCAATAGGCTCTTTATGACCTGAGGCCGAGTCCTGTGACCAGACCGGGGATGGCATATTCATGTCATCAATCAGATCAGTCGGGCTGCGGTTTTCTTTATCGCGACTCTGCTTTGAGCCATCCTTTCTTCCCCGTTGGGACCTTTTGAGGATCGCCGAGAGACTATTGGAGGATTTCGCCTTTTTGGGCGACAGATCCTGACTCTGCTCGGGCGTCTCCTCCGATTTACCATCCTTCCGCTCCATATAATTTCTCAGGGACTTCAATGAGACAGCGCTCTTGGTCTTCTTATGCAGGGCACCTTTCCCTTCCTTGCCCATCTTTGGCATGGCTACTCCGTGGTCGCCCGCATCACGATTGGGGACAATCTCACTGAGCGGGCGGTAGCCAGCAATAGAACCAGGCTCATCACTGAATGAGAAAGGGATGTTCTCGCTTGGCTTGCTTCTCTGCAGAGGCCGCGGGGCCACGGCATCGTCAGCCGATTGATTTCGTTTATGGGTTTTGGATGACATTATGGCCCGGAATATGGACTGTTTGGTAGGGGATCGGTTCGCATCGTCAAAGATTTGGGGACCAGAGGTACTGGCAGCCATTGCTATCCTCTTTGGCCAGCAACTAAGTACATCGTGTTAGCCGATGAAGTGGATGAAGAGGGGGAACAGGTAGTTGCAGTTTGAACTCACGGGATCTGTGCAAACAAACGCAGAATAGAACAGCAACGCAGTTCACAAAAAAAAAAGGGCAATGATCAAGTATAGCCCCTAGATTTCAAAGAACAAAAAGGCGGGGAAGAAGACACTGGTGGAAGAAAAGGAAAAGATCAGGGCAAGCTGGGGAATTTGAAGAATCAACGGCGTCTTGCTGCCAACAGCAACCGTCATCGAGTATCAAGATGTTGATCCACTTGCCTCGACTTAGCGCATGAGACGATCCTTGGGGTTGGCTGGATTGAAGGTGGAGGAGTAAACAACGTGCGGATAAAGAGGTTGCGAGGGGCAACGTACGGACTTGGCGGTGAACTTGTGGTTTATTAGCAGTTATTAGGCTTCTATAGTATTATTTTGGAGTGTTCCTATGGCCAGACATGTCATATTGCATATTATTGCCCATTCATTTGGGGTTATTCTTAGATGTGCATATAGTCCTTGCATGTTTCCTTTTGTTATGATTGTTATGATTGTTATTCCTGTTTTTACTGCATCCGGCTAGTTGTATATATATTGAATAGATCCTTGATTGGCATCAACCTGATACATCGACTTTGAAATGTAAACATTGAAAAAGCAATATCTATATTCCAATTATCTTATAGGGTATAGATTGAAATTCTCATTCTTTGTGGTTCTTGACCAAACATCTAACCCAGTGCCGAATGCCGGGAGGACTGGCCCAATTGAAGATAAACATACTCTCATATTACATGCAGTCGAGTAACTCCGCCACTTCCAAGATCTTCTGATCACATTTATGCGGATTGTGCATAGAAGTACATATCTGACCGTTTACTGTTAGAGTGGAATTTGATCCACAGCTGTTTGCGACCGGGGAATTAAGGCGATCACTCCCGTCAACAAGATAAGGACTAAGAATGTGTAGAATAGCGATATAAGCGAGCATTTGGAAGGCGAATGTGAGACAAGTCCCATTTATATAAGCTTTTGGTTCCAGAACGGGTCGGGAAACAAACATCGGACAGTTCTGACAAGTTCCTCTTTACTTTGCACCCGAGACTTGGGATTTATTCAAGGCGAACTCATAGAACACTGTAGCCATGAATTGCCCATCACGGACTGACGACACACTCAAAAACCCGAGCTGGAATCAAAGCCCACCGCCCTTCAGCCCGGACGCTACTGTGCGAAATGACTTCAATGGTCTCGCCAATTCTAGAGTCCATCGCAGACATGCCAATTCTGCAAATGCAGCAGGAGATGACTCATTTTCTATAGACAGACCGAACAGTTGTCAAGAGCCAGACCCCGGAAAAGAAAAGGTCACCAGCGGCGAAGTGATCGCTGCCGACTCGGGGGTGGATCCACCCCCGAGGAGCAGCCGATCACCTCGCCGTCCTTTTTTTACTTGTTTGACATCTTCTACTCTGCATTGCGCTCGAAGCCTTGCTAAATTCACCCGCTTCATCGGCCCTGGTTTCCTCATCGCGGTTGCATATATCGACCCCGGAAATTACGCCACCGATGTCGCAGCTGGTGCAGACTTCAAGTATGCCTTGTTGTTCATTGTGCTCATTTCCAACCTATTTGCAATCCTTCTGCAGTCCCTGTGTATCAAGCTGGGCTCGGTGACTGGTTTGAATCTGGCCGAAAATTGCCGAGAGCACCTTCCGAGATGGCTAGTGATTTTTCTTTATGTCCTCGCGGAAGCGGCCATTATTGCAACTGATATTGCAGAGGTGAGTGTTACATTTCGGTCTGGACGTTTTTAATTGACACACTGACAATATTGAAAGGTGGTTGGATCAGCGATCGCATTGAACTTACTGTTCAATCTTCCCTTGGTAGCTGGTTGCGCTATCACACTGGTGGATGTTCTTTTCATTCTCATTTTCTACCGACCAAATGGCAAGATGTGGGGACTCAGACTGTTCGAGTTCTTTGTAATGGCTTTGGTGTTAGGTGTTGTCGTTTGCTTTTGCATTCAGCTCTCACTTATAAAAGACCAGTCAGTTGGTGAAGTGTTCCGCGGATATCTACCATCTTCAGCCATCGTTAAATCAGAAGGGTAAGCCTGTCTACTCTGTCTTTTGGCTGTCTCCGCAAAATTTTCCTACTAACTCATCTACAGTCTTTACCAAAGTTGTGGAATCCTCGGTGCCACTGTTATGCCACACTCCCTGTTTCTTGGTAGCGGCGTGGTTCAATCCCGTCTCAAGGAATTCGACGTCAATTCTGGCTATGTGGAGTCCACTGTGCCTTTAGGGAACGCCGACGGCGAAGTGAAATATCGCCCGTCGATCCATGCAATCCGCGACTGTATGAAGTACTCGATCATTGAGTTGTCGCTCTCACTTTTCACCTTCGCCCTTTTTGTGAACAGTGCAATCCTAATTGTCGCGGGTGCTTCTCTCTATGGTGTTCCTGGCGGAGACAATGCTGACCTCTTCGGAATCCACAGCCTGCTCTCCAAGTCGATCGCGCCAGCTGCAGGCTTAGTATTTGCTCTCGCCCTGCTACTGTCGGGTATTTCCGCTGGAATTGTCTGCACGATTGCTGGTCAAATGGTGAGCGAGGGGATGCTGAACTGGACCATCAAACCATGGATGCGAAGACTCATCACCCGCTCGATCAGTATCATTCCTAGTATCATCATTGCTGCGGCTGTTGGCAAGGAAGGCCTCGACAGGACTTTGACTGCGAGTCAGGTTGCTCTGAGCGTTCTTCTGCCATTTGTCTCGGCGCCTCTCATCTGGTTCACTTGCCTCAACCGCTACATGACTGTTCGAACTGAAGAAGCTCCCGAACGAGAGGGTGAAGTTGATGTAGTGACAGTTCCGATGCGGAATAATCTAGCCACTTCGGTGGTTGCAGTCCTTGTGTGGATTGTCATCGTTGTGATGAATGTGGCCCTGCTGGTGCTGGTGGGAATGGGCAAAGCGTCTTAATATCTAGTGATGCTGTCCATGATACAACATATATGTATGTGGGATGACAGCAATGACCAAGCACGTCCCTGATTGCAGCGAAAACAGGAGTTTAATCACGCACATGATAATTGCTATGATATGACACATGAACGAAATGAGAGCTTCAATACGATATGAGCGTAGCTTATTGCAAATTAAAATAAACACCCAATCAACTCCGCTGCCTGTGCCTTGACACAGAAGAACACCTGGTTGCCGCTAAACAAAAGCACGCTTTAACATTAGTTTTATCCAAGTCCGCCTGCGGCCTCTTTGACCTTATTTTGCTCAGGCGGCTCATCAATAAACTGTGGGGGAGCCACCTCATCCTGTAAGAAGCTCGGCATAGCACTTTCGCCCATGCTGCTCTCAAACATGGATTCCTCGCCCAGCGCCTCAAGCTCTGCATCCAACTCGGCCTCATCAACATCCTCCGGGACATCATAGGCCCGGGAGATACTTTCTTGAATCTCATTCCCGACCTCCATCAGATCCGCCATCTCATCCTGCATCTGCTCGATCTTATCGATGTCGACCTTGCCATACTGCTTCTTGAGTTCCTTGGTCGTGGTCTTCATCGCGTCCACCGTTGTCATCACATTCTTCAAATTATCCTGCATCATCCCCGCCTGCTCCATGTTCCATGATTGTTGCGAGAGTTGGTCTCGCTGCGCCTCGTATTGTTTTCGTCGCTGAAGGACTTTGAGCGCTTTCTGTCGGAGGGCATTCTTGCCGGGCCCGTCGCGCATCTTGGCGATCTTGGTTTGGTATGTGGAAAGCTCGGAGTTGAGGGCTGCTAGTTTGACATCTATGCTGGAAACTCGAGTGTCGACCTGTTGTATGGTTAGTGGGGTATCTTGAGGGGGCGGGGATGGATGCCTTGGAACAGGCTTGCGCGGGCATCGTACATTGGTAATAGCACCTTCAAGAGTCGGCTTGGGGCCCGTACTCTTTGTGCCAAATAGTCGGTTCATGATGGTGGGTTGTGTTGGGGGGTTATTATTGAAAGGTGAAGGTGAGGGTAAGTAGGCAGCGGACTTTGGCAGGGCTTCCAGACCGCGCGTGGCCAGTGCTTAATAAAACCGCGATCAGTGGGCCGAGGTGGTAATTTAACCAATAGCTGGGATGGAGCACTCTAAGAGCTGGCAAAGTATAAAATACTAAGGACGAGTCTTGAATTGTTTCCTATGTAAGTAATGTATATAGTACCTATGTACGTCGGATTTCCTGGCACTTCTTGGCTTTCCGTTTTAGTCCTGAGGCCTTGCCGCCTTTTCTCCCAGTAATACTGAGCACGACTCTTTCTTACATAAGACCACTGATCGCCCCCGGGCTCCGGGGCCAGCCCCCGGGGCTAGGGTGCAGCTGGGCAGTGGACCACTTTGAGGTGCCTCGGCTCTGATTCTTCAGCTTGTCAAGCTCCATCTTTCTGATTGAGTGCAAATGACCTTTAGTACCCTAATGAGACCAAAGTGGAAGCATTGTTGAGGCCGGAAATTTATTAGAGTACAAAAAATAAAAAGTCATCGCCCGTAGGCGATCCGGCAACCTGAGATCAAACGACACTCAAGCTGAAGATGGACGGGCTCCAAGTAGGCGCTCAAAATGTTGAAAACGACAACCGCTAGGCCAGACGCCCGCCCATCTATCGATTTATACTGGGCAGCGCTATTTCTCATATGAAGTAAAAATAGAACATGAAATGATTTCAAAACCACCACTCTTTGCGTCCCCAGCTTCTAGTGATATCTAGAAACTAGATGTTTGACACCTTTATGTACGAGATGTCACGACGATCGCAGTGCTTGGGGCGTCGTGTCTGCCCCATAGGCGAACAGAAGCTTCAAACCAGGCTCGAAAGCAGTCTGTACAGACCGACAAGTGGGTGTTCATCTAACAGCATCGAAAGTGTTGACATCTGGGCTATTTTCTGGCAGAAGTCGAAACATGCCTTTCTATATGTAAGGTTGTGGCTCCAGCACTATCATAATCATTGATCTAACCCCGACGTCTCAGGGCTTCTTGGCGATGGTATCATGATCTTGCTCTACAGCGATGTGTAAAGGTAGGCGCTAGTCAGCGGGTTGCCCTCCGTGGTTGATAAAGGCTAGTGATGGGTACATAGGTATTTTTTGTGCACTTCAGGTGCTGCCGGGATGTGAAGTGAAATATATTGTGCTGGGACTTGGTATCAACACATTCTTTATTTGTATTCCGTCCCTGGCAAGATAAAGCTTGATAAAGTATGTGCATGTACTTATTTCCATGGCCCGTACTGTATCCTCATACCTTAACGATGACGGACACATCATATAAAATGATATGTATTAGTTCTCTGTAAAGTTCATTTCCTAAATATAACTGTTCCATTTCTCTTCACACCAGACCCAGAACTTGTTCCCATAATCCAGACCCCCCTCCTCCTTGGAATCCCCAGCCTTAATGAGGTCCTGTCGCGGAGTAGCCTCATTGGGGCGGATCCGACCCCAGGGAATGATGTAAGAACCGGTGTTTTCCAACGTAATATCGGAAGAAAGTCCAGCATAAAGTTCTGTGTATGCGCCGTAGATGGCATCACTCAGGAGAACTTTGTTCAAGACGAACATGATGGCTGCAGGGGTCCCATTGAAGGAAGCTGTCTTCAAAAAGCCCGGGTTCAAACAAACACTGACGATTCCGTCCTTGGCATATCGACGAGCAAACTCCCGACTGAGGATCCAGGTGCCCGCTTTGGAGGTCCCGTAGTTATCAGTGCGATTGTTTGTTCCTTTGTCCAACATATCGAAATCGAGACCGTTGGGTGGCGAGCCCCCCTCTGCCAGAGCGCTCGATGTCCATATGACACGAGTCTTGCCATTTTCACCAGAAGTGGCGGCAGCCCGCAGCTGAGGGAGGAGAAGCTTAGTGAAGAGGAGCGTCGCAATGCAGTGCATTCCTATCATGGGCTCGAAGTCTTGGGCTGTGCGTTGGCCAATCGTGACCATGTTAGCTCCGGTGCCGGCATTGTTCCACAGCACATCTAGTTTATCTTCCTGCTGCGCGAAGCTTTCTGCTGCGGCCTTGACGACCAAGAGATCGTTCAGATCCAGATGCAGGAACTTGAGTTTGCCACTCGTGTTCTTGGATTTTGATGCTTCGGTAATCGTTTTGATGACCGCTTCTGCTTTGGTCTGTAAGTTTAAGATGATTAGTAGGGTTGGAGGCTACAAAACAACCCCCGAGTCTCACCTGGGACCGAGACGCCATATAGATAGTTGCGCCGCTCGCGTAGAGAATCTTGCACAGCTCAAGTCCAATACCTGCATTTCCGCCCGTCACAATAAAAACGCGGCCATTTTGCGAGCCTGGGGGTGCATTTGCCTCAGTAAAAGCCGGAGCCGGAGGATATGCTTGGGTAAGGGTGGCGCGGAGGCTTGAGAAGGGGGCCATGATTCTGCCTCGATGAATAAATGATATCTGGGATATAGAACATTTGGTTCATGCTTGCGGTTTATAAGGAAGACATCAAACGGAGTGGACGTAAGATTAGCGCGAGTAGATTTCTAATGAGCAGGGGGGAATTACAAAGCGCTAGGATAGTGTACAAATAACTAATGTGTCTTATTCACCATCCTATTTGTTTAGAGCGCACATTCATCCGTCCGGACCAACTGTAGATTGGGTTGCTCCACTTTCGAGAGGGTCAATGCTTCCTTTTCTACGTATACGCAGGCTGATGTTTGAATATACAGAGTACATGGGATATAGCAGCTATACGATTATATGACGTTGGAAATACTCTCATGATCTTTATCTTTGACACAAACGATCAGACCGCAAGCGTCCAGGTGGGATCCGTGAACTTTAGCAAGGTCAAATCGTACCTTCCGTATCTTGGCCGATGGGGGGATCATGGTCGAAATTGGCAAGAAGGAAATTCCTGCAATGGTATTGCCACGGAGGTCTTTGCCCGCAATATCTTCAAAGCAATTGACCATCTTGTTTCGCGGTATGTACACTTTTAGCCCTAATAATACGTAACACTTGTTGATTTCTCTTTATAAGATCGTTACTAAGATTAGGAAACATGGATGCTAAAAGGAGAAAGGCTACAGGATATATGAGCATGGAAACCTAAAAAAATGTCTTTTTATAATGTTGTATACTAGAAGGAAAAGGGGCACATATCATACTGACTTTACACCCCCCTGGAAAGAAAGTAGGAAGAGAGAGAGAGGAGCCGATGAGATCACATGTTTCATGTCTGCCTCAAGACAAAACGGAGCTAGTTCTGCTGAGAAGATGTACAAATTAGCGCTACTTGGAAGGGAAAAAAGTGCTTGGACTGAAACTGCCATAGAGCATGGACATTATTAATAATCTCGGGGTCTTACTTATATCAAGATCACGGCAAGGTGTATGAGACTGAGTAGATGCATGGCCCCTGTCTGAAAAGGAGAAAGTGCTGGGGCCGACCACAGATCTGTTGAAAAAGTGTAGCAAAATTGTTGTGGTCTACAAGACGAAGGCTAGATAGAGAAGGGGAAAATGTTATCTTAGAAAAGGAGAGCTCATAGAACTATGGTAAACATAGTTACCATCACAGGATGCCTGAGGCCACAGTATACACGTGATTGTAAAGTACATTCAAAGTTTCCGTTCACAAAGTTTCCGTTCACAGTAATGTTTTTGTAAGTTTAGCTTGTTTCATCTGAGTGGGTTTCTGCGATGGGTTTCTACGAAAGTGTATGTGAAGTTGTCAGATGATACTATCCGCTGGGATTTAAATCTTTGTATGTGTAGTTTGGGCTACGTGGGACAGGACATTGAATGTATTGGCTACTTTCTTTAGCACACAAATCTGGCGGGGAAGGGTTGTACCGAGTACCCAGTATCCGCCGTCATCTTGATGGCAGCTGATCCCATGATGAGATGAGATGGAAATTTAAAAACACAGTGATAACTAAGATTTAAAAAATCAAAAGAGACAAATATAATAATTCTCAAAGTCAGATATATTCAGGGATCTTGTAGTTCTTTCTTATCTGGAGATTTTTATCCCCGCGGTGATTACATACGTGTTTCCGCCCCTACAGGGCTCGTGGCCATCAGGGATCGGTAATCGATCAGCACAGCTTCCCCGAAGCGGAACCTCTCTTTCTTCTCCCAACTGTTTCCTTGATGGATAGGTGTTGAGTCGCCATATTCCGTCTGTGTGTGTATGTGCCCCTCGAGTCTGCTCATTTTGACTCTCCAACTCCACTCGCCATTTCTTCATCTCCCCCTCTGCAAACCCACAGGGAGGTCCAGATTTCTCTCTTTCTTCGTCATTCCCTCGAGATCAAAGGTACGCTCTGTCAAGGGCCCTGTCTTCTGGTTCAGCAGCTCCTATAAAACCCCTCTGACCAAATCCTTCAACTCCATCTGTCGCACTCGGTGAAGGCGGCCTGCTTCATGGGAACACATCATCGGGACTGCTGGTGATGCAAGCGTGTGAACCTGATTGCTAATGCATTATCTATTCACACAGCGCTAGATCGTTTCAATTCTCAATCGATTTACATCTATAGCTCTAGTCATTTATCGGCCGTGACAGTCCAGCGTACCCCACTCGACCTGCGCGACCTGGTCTCTGTGTGTGGACACCACGCTTGGCTTGCCGGTGTATTGGCCTATCGCGCAACCTCTCCTGGGAACACGATATTTCGATTAACCCTTGTACCATAGATTGCTCCGTTACGACATCTCGGAGACGAACGAAACGAATCCATTTTATGAATCATTTCCCTCGGCTATATACTCCATCATGTTTTGGCGCTTTGGGGGATATGCGAATATCTCCACGATCGATACCCTGCTCGACAAACCCGATATCACTCTTGAGGAGCTCCTAGATGAGCCCGAGATCATCCAAGAACTGAAACAGCTTAATACGAAACTCATTGAATACCTGCGCGAGGATCATGTCTTGAAACGGCTTATGGACTATGTCACTGCACCAAGCCTAGTGAGCGATGACGAAGAGAACGATCAAGATGATGCGAAATATGCCTCAAAGAAGGACAAGGATGCTGCCGCTTCCGCGGACCAGACGGATACGGACGAGGAGAAGGAAGGGGACCCGCTGAGGGATATTCTTGACACGGATGACCTAGACAAAGTCGAGAAGAATCGTCTGAAGCATGCCTATATCGCTTGTGAGATTCTCTCATCAGAGACCTGGTCCATCCTCGAATCTATGATGGCCAACCCTTCATACTTGCGAGACTTCTGGGGCTTCCTGCGACGATCCCCACCTCTTGATTCATTGCAGGCAAGCTACTTCACGAAAGTAAACGAGACTTTGCTTGATAAAAAGACCGAGGAGATGCTGGAGTTCCTCAAGACCCTCGATGGAATCGTCCCGGCATTGTTGCAGCATGTTGATAACCCGATGGTCATGGATCTTCTCCTGAAAATTATCAGTCTCGAGAAGGCGGAGGGTGGCCAGGGTACTGTTGACTGGCTCAAATCCGAGGATTTGATCCCCAATCTTCTGTGTTTCTTGTCGCCCGATCGTCCGGCATCCGTTCAAACCTCGGCAGGTGACTTCCTGAAAGCGATCATCACCATATCTGCGAATGCAAGCCCGAACGACCAGTCATGTATTGGTCCCAACAGCTTGACACGTCAGCTTGTCTCGACCAAGTGCGTACAGCAGCTCATCGATGCTATGCTCATGGGTGGTAATCCCTTGACCGTGGGCGTGGGTATTGTCATCGAGGTAATCCGCAAGAATAATTCCGACTATGATCCGGAGTCTCTTAGTGGACCCGATACAATGCTCACCACTTATGACCCAATCTACCTTGGAACGTTGTTGCGTCTCTTCGCCAAACATATTCCCCAGTTCATGGCCCTCATTCAAAGCTCCCAGCACACTATCCATGATGGAAACAAGCTCAAGACTGTTGAGCGAGGAAAGTTGAGCTCTGCATGGGGTGGGAAAATTGAGCCTCTTGGTTTCGACCGATTCAAGACGTGTGAATTGATGGCAGAACTGCTTCATTGCAGTAATATGGGTCTTCTGAATGAGCCAGGCAGTGATGAGTACGTCAAGCAGAGAGATGAGGAGCGTGAGCGGTTGATCCGTGAAGGAGTTTTCGATCCCCACCGAGACGAGAATTCCGGTGTTGATTGTAATGATACGACGGCCGATTTCGTAAACGATTCAGCTTTCGATTCTGGATCACCGGAAGATATCAAAGCTACAGAAGTGCCACACGCGGGCGACGAAGAAGGGTTTGAAGATGTTGGTGCATCTGGTGTTTTAGTGGGCGCAAAAGCTGGTACCGATACAACGACTACTGCAAACTCGCAGCAAACGGAAACGGTCAGCGAAATTCCTCCATCAGAGGTCACAGCAGCAGAGCCGGTGTCTCCCGAAGAAACCACAAAGCCATCTCAAAGTTCCACCGTAGCCACTGTTGACCCCTCGTCGCCTTCCATTGGTCTCCCTGACCAAGTTGGCAGCATGAATCTTGGAAATGAGCCACAAGACGAGCAGCAAAAGTCTGGAAAGGACAACCAAGAGCCTGTGGCTTGTCCCACTCAAGATGTTCCAGCTCCTCTCTTCTCGAAGGAACAAACAGCAGAGTCAAACCCACCCCCTGCCGATAAATCTGAAGAACCATCTAGTGTCACTGCACAGGCCGAGCAAGCAAGCATTATGAACGACGGAGGCGATGAGGATTCGGCCGAACAATACATTCAACTTGATACTGACGGGCGACCTGTCGTCGGTGATTACTTGAAGATCCAATTTGTGGAGAACAAAGTGGTCCCAACGATCCTGGTTAGTATTTCTCGTGGAAAAGGCTGAACAATTATACTAACCGTTGATAGGGCTTCTTCTTCCGTTTCCCATGGAACAATTTCCTTCACAATGTTGTTTATGATGTGATCCAACAAGTCTTCAATGGCCCCATGGAGCGTGGCTACAACCGGGCACTCGCAGTCAATGTGTTCGACATCGGACGGATTACCACCGCGATTGTTGAAGGACAGAAGCGCAGCGATGAAACCCAGCGGACCAAGCAAATCCGCCTCGGATACATGGGTCACCTTACTCTTGTTGCGGAGGAAGTCGTTAAATTCAGCGAGCGTCATCCGCCAGAGTTGCTTTCACGGGCCGTTATGGAGAGCGTGTTGAATCCTGACTGGATTGACTACGTCGAACAGACATTGTCAGAGACTCGCGAGCGGGACAATGCCATTCTAGGCGGCGTTCGTCCTGATATGTCTGGGTCTCGCCAGACTAGCCTTAACAACACCAACGCTGGCCAAGGCTTCTCTAACTCCAATGCTCTGGCGGACGCAGGATTGAACGGAGGAACCGGTGGCTCAAACTTCCAAGGCTTCGACCTCGCCCAAGGAAGTGTTTCCGGTGGAGCATTCGGTGGAGGTGGCACCTCACTTTTGAGTGGCTTTGCCAGCTCAAGCGATGACGACGAGGACGAAGAAATGGAGGACCAGGACGACAGAGACTCCGGAAATGCCGACCAAGGCGACGCCGACAATGTAGGTGATCTCTTCCCGATTGACATGACGGGGCACGATTCTTAAACCGACTCCGCGCATCCACCATTATCTTCTCCCTTCTCCCTTTCTCTTCCCAGTTTTTGATCTCAATATCCCCCATGTATCAAAAGCTATAGCAAGAGGCAACGAGGCACGAGGCACGATTCCAGGTAGAGTGCTGAGTCGCTAGCGCTTGTTCATAGTGTCATCGACTTCCTGTTGCACATTCGGAGTCTTTGCCCATGTGTTTTTCATTGTCCCCTCATGTAAAATCCCAGCCCAGGAGATCCTCCTGTGTGACTTTTCTTCTGAAATGGGATTTTTCTGCCCTATTCCCTTTTCATTTACAGGCTGTGCGCTGTCAAATCTATTGTATCTTTACTAATATGACTTTCCAATAGGTATTGACAAGTTCAGCTAGTCAACCTATTCCTATTTTACCCCCGCCACCTGCTCCATTGAGCGTTGGTCCATCCCGGGCACGCCGTCAATTAGCCGCGCGCCTTGCTGCCCAAAAGCAACAACCATCAGAAAATGAAGAGGGCGACGGGGAAGACAGAGGGACCGAAGAAAATGAGGACCGGGAGTCAGACTGGCCGCGCAACCCATTCGTAATTGCGGGGATCGATGATGATGCCGAGGGTGGCAGCTCTGCGTTCCCTAATAGTGACTTTGGTTCAGCCAATGCCAAGCACTCACCTACCTTCCCAGAATCGGGATTCAGCCCCCCAGACTCGCTGTCGACTAACTCATCTGAAGATGAAGGTGATGGCCATGCGGAATCCGTGAGGCGCCAGGTTCGTGTCCCCCTCGAAGTCGAGGATGACGATGACGACGAGATGGGTGAGATGGTCGGGCCGAGTGGCATTGGCATGATGGATTCCGACGATGAAGACGAGGCTATCATTAATGAATCTCTGGGTTACTCCAACCTCTCAGGCCCCGGCCGATACAACAACTTCCGCCGAACCCGGGCCGTGAGCTCCCATTATGATGACGAGCAAAATGACAGCAGTGACGGCGAGGATGATGGATTGGTGGAAATTGTGGTCCCTGGCCGCAAGTCCTCGACCTCGAATTGAGCTTGGACTCTTTGCATTTGATTGCGTGGCCGTGACGGTTGGGGATTTTTTTACACGAGTCGCCGTCGCGGCATGGCGTTTGTATATACACTTTCCATCGATGGAGTAGCCATGGGGTTCTGCATTAATGATCCTCAATTTCTGCATGGAGAGCTTTCTGATCTGATGTTTTGTTGTCCTTGCATGTATCGCATGCCACCTGCCTGGGATCGGCTTACGAGTCGATGGCTTTTGATTGTTGGCATTCGCCTGTGTACGATAGTTGAAGTCTGGAGAAGCGAATTGATTTAGTTTGAAAAATTTCAAACTCCCGTAGATCAGCCCGAGAATGTATCTCATACATCATTTCTACAATATGCGTATGTTGTAAAAAAGAACGTCAAATCTTACAGACTGGGAGAAAAAAGCGGGCCCCCACCATCCCGCATCAATTCTTTCCTCACGACTTTGACCGATACACCAAGCCGAGTCATTCTTGGATAACACTGTCGGTAAACTGTGCCTGAGAGAGAAAAAAACGATCAATCAAATAAAATTCACTGGTTTGCTTCGAAAATGGCTGCTACCTCGGAGTAAGTGCAGTCTGGAGATACGTCATCCCTAGGGTATCTGCAAACGAAGAATATCAAACATCAGATATCTAACACAAATAAAACAGACAAGTCGATCCAAAGCTAGAAGCCCACGCAGTGCTAATTACTTGGTTCCTTCAGCATGGTGGCACGGTGGATAAGAGCGTGCGAATCGCACAAGATGCCTCCCGCGGCGTGCACTTGCAAGTGAAAGCAGACTGGCCAGAACCCATCCCGAAAGAGACACGGGTGATTAGCACTCCAATCAACCTGTCAATGTCCTGGTACAATGCCGTTGGCTATGAGTGTTCACGGGGCTCATTTCCTAAGCACGGCGTTGACCTCCCGCGGACATGGATCGACGAGGTCGGGCCGGAGGAGACTTTTGCCTTCTTCCTTATGGGCCAATATCTACGGGGAATTGAGGGATTCTGGTATCCATATCTTCGTACCCTGCCTCAGCCGGGTCAATTGACCACCCCTTTGTTCTTTGGTGAGGAGGATGTAGATTGGATCCAGGGCACTGGGATTCCTGAGGCTGCCGTTGAGAGGATTAAGATTTGGGAGCAGAAGTATGACTCGGGATATCTCCAGTTGGATTCAATTGGATTCCCGAACTGTGAGCAGTATACATGGTGAGTATGGGAGACTGCTATTGCCTGTTCCTTTTATTCAGCCCAAGAAAACATTATGCTGATTTGTATGCAGGGAGCTGTATCTCTGGGCTTCGACTATCATTACCTCCCGAGCATTTTCGTCAAAGGTTCTATCTGGGGCTGTCGAGCCTGCTGATCTTCCAGAGGATGGAGTCTCGGCGCTGCTTCCGCTCATTGACCTTCCGAACCATCGACCAATGGCGAAGGTTGAGTGGCGAGCGGGCGATAAGGATATTGGCCTTCTTGTGCTTGAAGATCACTCAGCAGGCCAAGAAATTTCCAACAATTATGGCCCTCGTAATAACGAACAATGTACGTCTCGCGTTTGCTATTGCTTTTGAGTGCCTCAGCCTTCTAGAGACTGACTATAACATAGTGTTGATAAACTATGGATTCTGCATTGCTGGCAACCCAACGGATTATCGCATTGTTCATCTGGGTGTGCAGCCAGACAGCCCGCTCGGCGAAGCCAAGGCTCGCCAGCTAGAACTGTTCCCTCAGGTTGCCAAGAACATCGAGGACCATTATTACATCTTCAATCCATTTTACCCACTACTGGCTCCCGAAACAATGATGGAACACTCGATCTTCTCACCGGCATTGTTCAACGCATTGACCGTCATGGAATCAAACGCACGCGAGCGCAAAATGCTCAAGATCACCGAGGACTATATTCGAATTCCCCCGGGATATGGAAACAGCCATAGTATCTATGCTGCCCTCGGTCAGATTAGCTTTGAGCTCATGGCTCATGCCACAAACCTGAAAGCCAGTGCGGAACATCTGCCTTTGCAGCCCACCACCCTGAACCAGACCCACTCCCAGATCTACCGCAATAGTCAGATTACAATAGACCAGGCTGCCTTGGTTATCGCTACTTGGACTATCACACGCGGCAGGGAACACAATCGTGGTGAAAGTTGGGAGGAGACCAAGGCCCTCATACATGAGCTAATGGCACGTGTCCCCGCTGGCCTCCTCTCAGACGATGTTATGTCCCGGATCCGAGTGCGTATCCTGGAGCGTCCGTCACTCATCACTAAAAATGGTGAGCTGTTTAGATTAGGCGAGCTTTTCAGCCTTCTCCCGGCTGAAATGCAGGAACCAGCTCAGACATGCTTCCAGCACGCCCTCGGAGTGTCGAGCCAGAATGTCCCGAGTATTTCTACCGATCCACAGACTCTGTTTGCAATCGTTATTTGCTTGCTAGTCGCAACATATAATTCGCCGGAGGCACAGTCAAGATTGTCGTCACGTCTTAACCGATGGTTTACTTTCTTGCTTGAGCAATATCATCTGCCTTCTGACACTTCCAGATCAGCTGTGGATGAAGTTAGCGAAACACTTCGTCAATTCCAAGATTATACTATTGCGGAACAACCGAGCTCATTAGCGTCCAACGATGGAGTTAATTGGCTTACCGAGGATAGTGGGTGGTTGGACTCGAAGTGGCTTCAATGGGCATGGACAGTGGCAGGCTCGGAGATGGTCATGATCCCTCTTGAGCCATTTGAGATCCTCAAGATGGAGGGATCACTGTCTATGTTGAAGCAGGCATGTCTTTATGTACCACAAGAGTAAATAAAGAGATAGAAGACATAAAATGAAAGAGTTGTTTACGGTTCAGCCCGCTTGCTTTGTCCCGGTTATCTTACCCCTCTGACCTGAAAATGAAAACAACATGAGAAAAGAAGAGATAGAATATAAAGTTATCAGTGTTCGCTGAAAAGGGAAATCTGAACACATTTCTAGTGAAAGAGGCCACTTAAATGGCAATCCAGGTCTTAATGTATATATGTCACGTGATATAACATACTTGAGGTCGTCATGACCAGATACGGAAGTCTGGAATACTGACTCAGCAATATAGTCACGTGTGGTATTGCCACCCAATCATATCGCGTCCAAAGGCGGATCATTCAGCAAGCGCAGGAATTGCCGTGAGCTCCACGACTCCCTTCCCTCCTTCTCCACGACCCTTTGACCCTCACCACGCATTGTCACCCCCGCCGTCATCATGATATCCAGAGCGGCGGCTCCCTCCACCTCCTCCCTCTCCCACCTCTCGACCCGCTCCCTCCGCGCCCAGGGGGCGGCCGCCCGCTCCTTCGCATCTGTGTCGGAGGCGCCTCCCGTGAAGCACTATGGGGGACTTAAGGACCAAGATCGGATCTTCACCAACCTTTACTCACACCATGGAGCGGATTTGAAGTCATCAATGAAATATGGTGACTGGTATCGGACCAAGGATATGATTTTGAAGGGTGATGATTGGGTGGGTTGTCGCACAATTGATGGGCTGGGGAATTACCAATTGCTAATGCTATGAACAGCTCATCTCAGAGATCAAGGCATCTGGCCTCCGTGGACGTGGTGGTGCTGGTTTCCCTTCAGGATTGAAATACGTAAGTGGCCTATACGCAATTCCGACGAACGCGAGTGTGTTGGGATACCCGGGCTGACCCGCTACTTGATAGTCGTTCATGAACTTCAAGGATTGGGACAAGGACCCTCGCCCCCGTTATCTGGTTGTCAATGCCGATGAGGGTGAGCCCGGTACTTGCAAGGACCGAGAGATCATGCGCAAGGACCCTCAGAAGCTGATCGAGGGTTGCTTGGTGGTGGGTCGTGCTATGAACGCCAACGCCGCCTACATCTACATCCGTGGTGAATTCTACCACGAGGCTACTGTTCTCCAGCGGGCTATCAACGAGGCCTACGAGGCTGGCCTGATCGGCAAGAACGCCTGCGGTTCTGGATACGACTTCGACGTGTACATTCACCGCGGAATGGGCGCCTACATTTGTGGTGAGGAGACCTCGCTCATTGAGTCCATTGAGGGCAAGGCTGGCAAGCCCCGCCTCAAGCCTCCCTTCCCCGCCGCCGTCGGTCTGTTCGGTTGCCCCAGCACAGTCACCAACGTCGAGACCGTTGCCGTGACACCGACCATCATGCGCCGTGGTGCCAGCTGGTTCTCTTCCTTCGGCCGTGAGCGTAACGCCGGTACCAAACTTTTCTGTATCTCCGGTCATGTCAACAACCCCGTCACAGTAGAGGAGGAGATGTCCATCCCGCTACGCGAGCTGATCGAGAAGCACTGTGGAGGTGTCCGCGGTGGTTGGGACAACCTGCTCGCCGTTATCCCCGGTGGCTCGTCAACTCCCGTCATCCCTAAGGCCGTGGCCGACAACCAGATCATGGACTTCGACGCCCTCAAGGACTCCCAGACCGGTCTGGGTACAGCTGCCGTCATCGTCATGGACAAGTCCACCGATATCGTCCGCGCCATCTCCCGCCTGTCTACCTTCTACAAGCACGAGTCTTGCGGCCAGTGCACCCCCTGCCGCGAGGGCAGCAAATGGACCATGCAGATGATGCAGCGTCTCGAGACCGGCAATGCCCGCGAGCGTGAAATCGACATGCTCCAGGAGCTGACCAAGCAGGTCGAGGGTCACACTATCTGTGCTCTGGGTGAGGCCTTCGCCTGGCCCATCCAGGGTCTGATCCGCCACTTCCGTCCCGAGCTGGAGGCCCGTATCCGCCAGTACGAGAAGGAGCTTGGTGCTGCCCCCTACGCCGGTGGCTGGCACCCCAACAGCCGTGCTGAGGGCAAGCTGATCTCCCCTGGCATGTAAACGCACCTCCCGCCTTTCCTTTTCCATTTACAACCCCTTTTCTCCCTTTGTTGTCCCCTCAAAAAGAAGCAGGAACGGGTCGGGGATGATTATCACATCTAGACCTCTCTTATATCTCCCTCTCCCTGGCCGGTAATGTCTTTTCTTGTTTCTTGTTTGCCTGGTCCGGCTGGGGAGGGTGGCGTTTCTCTTTTCTTTACTCTGCTCGATCCCCTCGTGTTCATCTATCGCGCCTAGGTTTCCCTTTATTGTACAGTCGGTAGCAAATTTGATGCATTTGATGTCTTCATTCTTGCCCATGTAGCATATTCTCATTTTGTTCATCACAGGCTATGCATAAAATAGTCTGCTAGTGTATGCTTCTGCTATAAAACGGAGAAGGGGGAGAAAATATGTAAGACAAGCGGGCGACTGTTCTTGTTTCCGTAAAACGATTAATGCCATACACAACAGACGAACGAATGCAATAACAACAAAGTCCACCACCTCAGAATAGCAGAGCGATGATTATCCAACTTTCGCTTCACTGGTTTGAGCGAGTATCTGTTCCTCCAGTGACATCAGCATCAGCAACCAATTCTCGAACATTGGTATCCTTCTGATCTCTTCCATCGGCCTTTCCTTCGACCTGAGTCTCAGCAGCTCTCGCCTCCTTCTCTACCTTCTTCCGTTCGATCTTGAGCAACCTCTTCTCTCTCCAGCCCATCCCATACACATTCTCAACCCAGAGCAGCCCCATCCCAACACCCATGGCTAACCCCAGAAAAACAAAACACCATCCCCATCCCATGCCACTCAGCATCTGGCCAATGACAGCAGCCCCAACGGCACCAGTGCAGCAGCGAACAAGATTGCATGCCGACGCAGCCGTGGCGGGCTTGTCTGGGAACAGGTCGACAAGAAGAGTGTTGAGGCAGTTCAGGGATGCAACGAAGCAGAAGCCTATGATGAACTGTAACACTAGCGGGGCAACTAAGTGTACTCTTTGCTGTAGAACCCAGCCGTATGGGATGAATGCTGCAACGCCGATGGCCATTACTGGGAATACTGTTTGTAGGCGAGCGCGCTCGATTGGGAAACTCCGCAAGTCGTCTCCTTTCTTCAGATCCACCGGGAATCCGAGCTTCTGGGCTGTTTGCTTGTAGTTGTAGTCAATGACTTTCCCATATAGGACTGCGCCGAGGCAAGAGCTTACTCCGAGGGGCCTAGGAGTTTCGGTTAGTCAATGAAATCCTGGGTTGGAAAGATGAAGAGGGAGAAACAGGAACTTACAAGAAACAGAGTCCAATCTGGAGTTCGTTGAATCCGTATAGGGGACCAAAGAGATTTGGGGTGCTCGTCAACAGAGCGATATTCGAGAACATCACAATCCCGACGTACGAGATGATGATCAGGGCATCCCACTCCAGCAGAATGACAAAGCACTTCAAAGGATTCGGGAACCTAAGTCTCTTGGTATGCGGGGACTTCTGAGATCCTTTTGCGTCAGTGTTCTCTTCCTCGTCCGACTGTGCCTGCCTCTTCGACCACCATTGGATGACCGACCTGCGCCACCACTCATTTGGTACTGCGTGGCCATTACCGACAATCTTGCGCGCCGTCTCTGGCATACCAAGCACATAGAACACCAAATACCCTCCACTAAAAATGACTAGGAACCAGAAGACGCTGCGCCAGCCGAGGAATTTGGCCAAAAGACCACCGACAACAGGGCCCAACGCAGGCGCAACCATAACACCTGCTACCATGGGCCCTATATACTTTCCACGCTCTGCTGTTGTCGCAATGTCCGCTATAACGCCATACCCAAAGGCCACAGTGCCACTGCTCCCTGCACTCTGGAGACAGCGGAGGACAAGCAACGCCGCGAAACTGTTCTGCAACGCCAGCCCGATATTGGCAGCGGTATAGACTGCAAACGCAATGATATATGATGGACGTCTACCCCAGGTATCGGCGAAGGTACCCATGAAGCTCAGGGTGAGGCCTTGGAAGATCATATATGTTGTGATTGTGAGGTTGATCAGCTCCGGGGTGAGGTGGTAGTTCCCTACCAATGTTGGCATGACGGGGTAGTATATCTGACCGGAAAGATGGGAGAAGAACGAAGCAAGAGTCACCATGACCATGACGAATAATTTTTCGTATTTGCTGAATTCTGAGAACAATGGCTGGAAATCATTGGGTGCTGTTTCTGTGGTCTCGACGCGTGCTTCAGTAGCTGGGGAGTCTGAGCCACCCTCAGCAGCAGCTTCGGGATGATCATGGACATTGTTGGCATCACTGGTGGTATGTACCGGGGCTGCGACGGGTACTCCAGTCAAGCCAGGGCCATATCCGCTGTCGACTCTCCTTACACTGTGATCCGGGACGTGCTCGAATGGACCATGTAATGTCAAGGCCCCTCCCTCACGACTTCCTTCGACCTGGTGCAGCTCCATCTGAATAAGGTATAGGCCGACAAAGTAAATAACAAATGTGAGAGGGAAAAATGAGTATGAGCAGAAGTAGAGGAATAGAGAAAAGAGAAGGAATTCTAAGTATAGCTCTTTCCGAAATGGTACTTTCCCTCTGCACAATCCGGGACACTTCGCACATCCACATTTCTCCCACACAAACATACAAGTCGTGGAGGTGAGCACGACCTACAAGGTTGCTTGAAGCACAGCTTCATCTACGAATGCGAGAGGTGAATGGGAAATGGGGGGATAGATTACTCTCCCGTGATAGATGATTACGGGCCCCCGGCTCGTAAAGGCTTCACTCAAGTCTTCAAGGGGGAAGGCTGAGTTTAAGGCACATCAGGTCTATCAAGGATTCCACCGAGTTTATGAGTAAGTTCATCCTTTGTTTCATATCTCGGGCCATAGAGCTAACGTATCGGTAAGACAGCTTGTGTGGTATCCAGCCATGTGTAGTCACCTCAAGGAAGCTCATCTATGATAAGTTGACCGAAAAGCTGTATGTGATATTCCTTATCCCTAAGATACTATCCGAGGGTGTATGTGCTTATTCATACCATCAAAGCATATGGATCTTAGCTTTCTGAAGGGCTGGCCATATGGACAGAACTTAAAAAAATGGTTTGATACGAACTATCCTATACGAACTGGCCAAACGATTCGCAAGACGAATCAGTATCTTGATAGCAAAAGGGAGAGTGAATAATCGCCAATCCACTCGTACATACATACCTTCACCACGTTCCAAAAGCGCCTCACCAAGTCACGATTTCTGCGCGGCAAATGTCCACCATGTCGACCTGTGACGGAAACGGGTGGACAACTATTCTGGCCCGTGACGATGTGGTGATCCTACAAGAATCGAGGTTCGTCGGCCCTCCTTTATCCGACTGGACGTGTCGAATCCATAAATGACGGATAAATCGGTCTAGTAACGAAGAAGAGCAGCGTCTCTCGCTGTCCCCCGTGTCGAGCAGCTCAAGCTTTGATTCATTTGTCAATATCCCGGAGCACCTTATCTCGTTTGCAAACCTCGGGCATTTTGGGTACAATCTGGATGTGTGTCACGCATTCATTGAACGTATTGGTCTGGTGTGGTACATCCAGCGTGTTATTGCCGACAGGGTCAATCTTGTTCATCCGCGAAACGCGCGAAAGATGGCGATGGGAGCAGGCACGTTGGGATTTAAGAGAGAGAAAAAAAGGTCGGGGTATCCATTGGAGATCCAATCATCGCTGATAATCAATGCATTCCTTGGTGGTAATCAATTCCGTTCCCTATACCTTTCTCGCAATAGACTGAAAGATGTTACATACGTAGCAACTTGGAGACAACATCGAACATGCCATTAATAATATATGAGCACATATACCATGTCACCCTTAAAAACATCCCGATATGCGAGTACGGCGTAACACAACCCGGACTTGTGATGGTTTCCATTTTACTCTTACTTAGGGTTACAACCGATGAGCGGAGCCGTAAGTGATCACAAGGGCATGACTACGAACTATATGATCTTTATTCTGCTACGATGTCTACGCTAGAGAAGGCCAGAATGAATTGATTCAAATAGTAGTTTTCAGCAATAGGGTAGAGTACAATACATGTCATGGGAACCATTTGAGATCATTTGGGGGAACAGAACACGCAGAAAAGTAAAAGAGCAAAACAAAAGAAAAAGATCAGGGTGCTTGGGCTTTGGATAGTTAGTGCCCGCTAATTCCACAATGAACATATGAAAACTAGAACATGATTTCCTTGTCTCAAACTTAATGGCCACCTGCCATGATGACGCCGTAGTACCGACGGCTCATCTCTGCGGTCTGCAGAACGCGAGCGTCGCCAGTCAAGGGTAGGCCCAGGACAGCGGAGGATTCAACACACTGTAGAAAAGTGAAAGTTAGTAAACAAAACCAAGATATTAAGGAAAAGGGAGAGAACTAACATGAACATCCTCGTGCGTAATCCAGCCAGCGACAGCTCGGCTCATCTCCTTAAATGCAACACGCTCCTCCAGTCCTTCCAAGCTGGATCCCTGGACACGATCACCCATTGCAACGAGAGCGGCCACCAAGCGGTTCAGGCGAGTTGGATCACGACGGCCGCTGGTGGCGTTGACCAGGCGGAGGAAATCTTCGTAAACACCGCCGCCAGAGGCCCAGCCGCGCATTTTACGCTCGGGCCCGTCGCCGAAGCCAGAGACCAGAGCCTCGAGGGTACGGTAGTCGCCCTCGATGATGGTGCTTGGACCAACGATGCGACAGAATGTGGCGTGGGCATCGTTCCAGTGCTTGCCGCGAATAAGACAGTCAACCTCACGGGCAGCGTCACCGATGTCGCGAGCATGCAGGGCCTTGGCAACCCAGATCCAGGGCTCGGGAAGCTGGAGCTCAGTGATGAGGTATTGCCATGCTGGGTGGGAGGAGCCGTCGGCGGCGAAGGGTTCGGGGAGTTGAGCGGCGAACTGGGCGAGAGTTTCTTGGACGGCGTGCTTGCGGTCGTTGGCTTGGGAGAGATGCAAGAGAACAAACAGGGCTTGATCAAGTTTTCCGCCTGCGCTGAGTTCGGAAGCGAAGTCCCAGACGAGTTTGTCGGTTTGGCTTTGGTCGATTTTGATAGCCTGGTTCTGCCCGACCGTCGCAGCAAGAACGTGGTGTAGCTGGAAGGAGAGTCGGTTGGACAGACGGTCACCGGAGACGGATTCGGGAAGGAACGATGCCGGGAATTCAATGGGTTGGGCACTGTTGCCTTCAATCGCCGAGAAGGCCTTGAGCAGAACCCAAAGAGGAGATTCGCGCCCAAGGGTATCAGAGCCAGGCTGCGGGACGGCACGTGTACTGGCTTGGTGCGACGGGTGGGGGAAGGCGGGTTCTTGTCCGGTGGCCAAGTCCTCAAGGAACTTGGAGACAGCCACCTCAATTGGCTCATCTTCGGCAGTGCAATACCACAGACGAAGACCAAAGGCCTGGAACCAATCTAGATTAAACCGCTCGGTGAAGCCAAAGCTGGAGGCCCGGTCTTCAAGCGCACCACCCGATTTGCCCTCGCTGCGGAGAGCATTTCCTGCGACCAGTTCGTAAAGGGCTCGCACGGGTTCACTCATCTCCGAGAGTAGGTTGCTTTGACGCCATACATCGATCTGGTTGGCGATGTCGGCCCGTGAGGTAGCATCGCGACCAATCTGTGCGACCACAGTGGCCAGATGAGGATTTTGACTATCGATCAGTGTCTTGCATGCTTCCTCCACTCGGTGCGAACAAATCAAATGAACGGCGCGCTCCACAGGGGAGCGAATCATATCCAGATTCTGGGAGTGCTTTTCACGAATAATTCCCTCCCAAAGACGTGTGAGGCGATCCTTTTTAATCCGGTGCGCAAATTGCTGTCGTAGTCGCACCGGTACACCCGCTGAGATGTCGTCCTCAATATCGTCATTAAAAAGAATGTTAAGAAGCTGCCACACCAAACGCTCTTCCTCCGCCTGGGCACGGGTAGAAGGTGACAGAGGGAACTGCGATAGGTCGACCTTGGCCATGCGAACGAAAGGAGCGCCGTCGATGCGCTGGATAGAGGACTGAAGCCGCTGGACCTCAAGCATTTCTCTGGCCTGAATCATCATCAGTATCAAGTTCAAATAAACACCAACTAAACCACTAAACATACCTCGCCAGATTGGTTGTAAGTCATTACTGCAATATCACGCTCTTCGCTGAAAATGGCGAAACTTTCTTTCCAGGTCTGGGTGACCCCCAAGATTGTATCCTCCATATCGTTTTTCGCGCAGATGAGGGAGTCCATGGGACCCCAACGGGGCTTGAAAGAGTCATGGAAAGCGGCATCGGATTCACTCATTTGTGTTGTATCGCCAGCAAACGTCTTGGGTTGCTTGTTGTAAGGCCACTGCAAGGAAGAATTTTTTTTTAGCTCAGGTTATCGCATTGTTAAACTATCTGACGGGTGATGTGCAATTTCATAGATACATGATGCAGTGACACAGGGGAAAAAACAAAGGGAATGATAATCAGTGTGAACATAAGAAGGGAGTTCTAACCTCAAAGCCCTTTGGTGGTGCCTTAGGAGCCTTCATCGGAGAAGAGGCAGCTTGCTTGCGCGGCTGCTGAAACAAAGAGTTCATAAGATCAATGCTGTTCGTGAAACCTTTCTTGGGAGGGGCTGTCGCAGTGGTTGTGGGAGATTCGTCGTCCACGAGGTTACGATCAATGAAAGCGTTTGCCTGCATTTCACGCAAGGCATCACGGTTCTGCTTGCGAGGGCTGATGGTGCGCTGCAGCTGCTCGGCCCAGTCGCCACTAAGATCGAGCTGAGGCTTTGCAGGGCTGCCAAAGTGTTTTGAGATAGGGTAAGTGGTATCCAGGTCACCGTTGGTGCTCTGGTAGTCGTCCCGCTCCACGGTACGATGAGGAGTCGGAAAGGCACCCGCCATATCCATTTCATCTGCCTCATCTGATCCAACTACCGAATCGCCAGATTGTTGGCTCTCGGTGACGACGTCATCGTCATTCTCAGTAGTTGAACCCGTGGAGCCTTCCTCTAAAAAAGACTCGGTTTCACCCTCAGAAGAATAATCATCCTGCACAGGCATGGCCTGACTAGCGAAAGAGCCAGGAACAAGCTTGCGCTTTTTGAAATCAAAGGTATCATCTTCAACACCAATCATGGAACCGACGAAGGACTCGTCGATGGAGAAAGTGGTGGACTGATCGAAATTTGTGGACTGATCGAAACTCGCGGGGTGGTCGAAGTGAGCCCTGGGGGTAGGGTGGTCAGGTCCCTGGGCACTCATAGTGCTCTGGTCAAGACTCTCACCTTCCTCTTCATCATAGTCAAGCCCATATGTAGTGAAATGGGGCACCTTGAAAACCCAAGTGCCCGTCTCAGTCTCGTAGTTAACGAACTCAGTATCGCCCACCTTCTGCAGACGATCAATGTGTTTGTCGAATAGAGGACCACTAGTGACAGGAGAGTTGCTCTTCCTATCTCTACCACGGGGCCAGGAGTTCTCGATCCGCAGGGTAGACGGCACGTTCAGTCCTTTGCCCCTGGCAGGCTTGACTGATTCATCGGGGTAGACAGTAATCTTGCGCAGACCGATATCCACAATAGTGGAGAAAAGGTTGTCCAGATCAACGGTAGTCAGATCAACAGGGCCGTTGAAAGTGACAGATCCACAGTTCTGACGTCCAACAGTGAAGTCAACGACTTGTCTGAGCTGGTCACGGCTCAACCGGCTAAGCTCGGCACGAGAAGGTTGCATCCAGTACTCACCGGGCCTGGGATCACCGCCAGGGATGAACGTAAGGCGCTTAACGGTAGCACCGTTGGTGGTTTGTGGTGCGCTTTCGGGGACAACAGCAAGGTCGCGGCGGACAGAAGACTCCACCTCAGGACGATCGGTAGTGCCAGCAGCATCGACACCATTGAGGCTACCGCTCTTGCGCACAGACCGGAGGAAGCCAAGCTCCTCGGCAGACGGCTCGGGACTCTTAGGTTCAACGCGAACGAGCTCTCCGCCGTTAACACCGGAAGTATTAGCGTCGAAGCTGACCTTTTTCTTCAGCTTGTCGGCAGACTGAGCAGCATCTTCTCCGTTGGTGAGAAGAGGGGCCGGGGAGGTGCGAGTAGAGGATGAAAGTATTTCATTTCGCAGACCACGGTTGATAGTGAGACGCTTCAGGTTGCTATTACTACGCGCGCTGCCGGCCTGCAGGGCACCGGGAGAAAGAATGCTGTCCGACTCTGGATCGAAGGTCTTGCTGAGGTTGCTAGTGGAGTAACTCTTGCTGAAGGTGCGACCAATGCTGCCATTGACGCTGCCGCGGAGACTGTTACTGCCGCCACTAGCACCTAACAAACTGTTACCAAGGCCGGATGAAGTGCTAGCGTTGCCAGATGGCGAGCCATAGGTAGAGTAAGAGAAACCGTATCCACGCTTGGGAGGAGTGATGAGGCGATTGGCAGCGTTCGGAGTAATTCTGTAGACCGGCAACGGGGTTCGCTGCTTTTGCTTCATGCTGGAAGACAGTGGCGTGGCAAGGGGACCGGGAGCCGATCCACCAGGTGCAGGAAGACCAGAAAAGATGGACTGGCTTCCATACGGGTTTCCATCAAGGAGGGACGCTTGGAAGCTACCAGGGGCAGGCTGAGACTGTTGTCCGGGCATAGAGGCGCCGAAAGAACTGGCGCCTAGGCCGCCTGTCTGCTGTTGCTGGCTTTGACCACCGAAGAGCGAAGAGCCGGCGCCCTGGCCTGTGGTGGTTTGACCACCGCCGAACAAGCCGCCGCCGGTTCCCGTAGTCGAGCCAAAGAGGCCACCGGGCTTCTGCTGCTGTTGGTTCTGTGTGTTGAACAAGCTACTACCGCAAGTGGCTGGCTGGGGCTGGGAGCCACCGAAGCCAGAGAAACCACCTGCGGCGGGTGCTGGGGTAGATCCGAAGAGACCGCCTGGCTTTTGTTGCTGCTGGTTCTGTGCACCGCCAAATAGGCTACTGCCGGTACCAGCTTGCTGATTTTGACCACCAAAGAGTGAGCTACCTGCCTGCTGCTGGGGTTGCTGCTGGGCTCCACCGAAGAGTGAAGATCCAGTAGCTGGAGTAGTGCCAGCGGCGCCGCCGAGCAAGCCTGTCCCAGTTCCCTGTTGCTGGGTGCCTGCGCCAAATCCACCGCCGCCAAACATTGACTTAGGTTGGGTTTGAGCTTGGTTCTGTTGGGCTGCACCGCCGAAACCACCAAAGGCACTTGGTGTTTGCTGCTGAGTACCGCCACCAAAGGGTGAGGCTGTGGCAGTCGAACCTCCGAACGGATTGGCGGCAGTAGTTGTTTGAGTGTTACCGAAACCACCAAAGGCGCTACCGCCGGTTGTCGCGGGGGCGCCAAATGCGGGCTTGGCCTGTTGCTGGTTGTTGGCACCGAACATGGACCCGCCGGTGTTGCCGAAAGCTGATCCAGTACCAGTATTGCTTCCAAAGCCACCAGCAGTCTGTGTGGCTCCACCAAAGAGGGATCCTGACGAAGCTGCAGGAGTAGCTCCACCGCCGAACAAGGAAGTTGCTGGTTTGGCTGCTCCACCGAACAATGGGTTAGATCCAGTGGAGCCGAATCCACCTGCGGTCTGGGTTGAACCGAAGCCGGATGGTGCACTTGTGGCAGCGCCTCCGAATGGAGTGGTGCTAGCGCCAAAGCCGCCAGGAGTAGCTGTAGTATTTTGCTGACCAAATCCACCGGTAGTGGCACCACCGAAAGCGGGAGCGCCAAATCCACCGGCTTGTCCACTGCCATTGCCGAAGCGGCGACCTTGTTGGTAATCCGCTAGACGCAGCTCCTCGAAAGACCATTTATTGTAGGGCTGCATAAAGCAGATGCTTTGATAGTGGTTTGTGGTATTGGCTGAGCTGGTATCCTTCTCAGTCCAGGGGGTGAACGGGGTGCTGCCGGTACCTTCGCAGGTAGGTAAAGCTCCTTGGAAGGCAGTGCCTGAGCCACCAAAGCCCGTGCTGGGGGTTGTAGTGGAAGCGGCAGTAGATCCGAAGCCACCGCTAGTGCCAAATCCGCCAGTGCCCGTAGTCGAAGAGCCAAAGCCCGTGGGCTTGGCACCGCCGAAAAGGCTTCCACCCGCGGGGGTTGCATTGGCATTGGCGCCAAAGCCCCCAGTGGTGCCGGTAGAACCGAATCCCCCACCAGTACCGAAGCCGCCGGTGGTGCCAGCAGTCTGAGTGCCTCCTCCGAAGAGAGATCCGCTGTTAGAAGTGTTGGTGGTGCCGAATCCACCAGGGCGAGTCTGGCCGCCGAAAAGGGCATTAGGTTGTTGCGCTGGAGTAGCTCCGAATCCTGATGAAAAGTCAAAGTTAGTAAACACAATCAATCCTCCAATGAAGCGATGAAACAAGTGCAGATTGATGAAAAGAGGTCCTCGGGCGCATGTCGGCCAAAATGTGGGCAAGTCGCAGTTTAGTGGCGATTCCAGGAGAGGGCCACAAGCGATCACTCCAGGGGGGAACCGAAGAGCAAATCCACAGAGTGCACGTGCGCGATCGTTGCAGAAGGATTTGGATCGCAAGGCTGTGTGATGCGACGGGGGATCTCGCCAGGGAACATCGAGAGAGCCGCGCAAAGCTCAGATGTTTGAGCACGTACCTCCGCCAGTGCCGGAACCAGATCCGAAGCCAGTAGATGTGTTGGAAGCGCCACCGCCGAAGGCACTGGTGCCTGAAGTGCCAGTTCCGAATGGGGAAGCTGTCGAGCCAAAGCCTAGAGGACGGAGGGGATCGCGGTCAGAGAGACTTGGATTCGAAGAAGCCCTTGCATTCCTTATCTTGTTGTGGTGTCGCTAACGCATCCAAACGGTCCACAGGTGGTTTTCGATCGCACGGCGAAGGTTGTTATGTTGATATTCTTTTCGCCTTGCGCGTGGCACCATGGGGGATCGGAATCAGGAGCACCGGTTGTCGAGATAGGGAAAAGTCGAGGACACAAGTAGGAGGGAACACGGGGGTAGGCGAAAATACAAGGGGAATTTGACGAAGGGAATGGGAAAGACCTACCTCCACCAGTGCTGGCGCCTGCTCCAAAGGCAGAGCCAGTGCCAGTGCCAAAGCCGCTGCTTTGGTTGTTCTGGCCGAACCCTCCAAATCCGAAAGACATGATGTCGGTTGGAGTTTGTCGGGTGTTCACGAAGTCATAGGTTGATTGCGCGCAGTTTCAAGAGAGTGCCGATCAATAGAAAGAAGAATTGCGAGCAGGAGAGCGCGGGACGAAGAAAAGAGGGAGAAGACGCGACAGAAAAGGAAGAGTCAAGTTTGCTGGAGACTTGTGTTAGGTAAGGTCCGGGTCACAATGCTCCGTCACGTGATAGCTGCCTAAATCGGATGTCTCCTATGAATGCGGCGCAGAGCAAAGACAATAGACTTGTCTTTGATTTATTTATTGACAAGTGACTCATTGATACTCAATACAGCTCGAGGCGAGATATTATATTGGCTGACCAGTATTGTCAGTCATAAGCGATGCAAAAGTGAGTTGGACTTGATGTATACCCATTTACTTGATTGAGTCTCCTAGGCTTCTCTAGAACTTTATTTTTTCAAGTCTACTATTCATTTCCAAATGATCTTGAATATGTTTCTGTCTACAAAATTTCGAGCCCAATCTGACATTCGACTATATCGACATGATTCAATTTGTATCACAGAAGTTATCCGCCCATATATGCCTAGCACGTAAACGATGTATTCTAGTATTCTCCGGTCAGTAGAATAGCTCCGTATAGTTGCCAATCTCAAAATTTAGAGTGATAATAGCCACGTGCGCATATCAGCTGGTCTCATGCAACAGTTTAGCGTAGACCGTAGACCGCCGGACGCCCACGCGCCGGAGGCTTCCAAGCTTATACCTAGGGACTATAAAAACAGCCATGTTATTGCCCATTCCTTAGTCTTTTAGGCCTTTCAGGGGCGTCAATAAGAGTCAAAAGAGATTTCTTGTTTTCCTGAGATCCGTATTCTCTATGAGAAATCGCAAGCCAGCGCTGTGGCTTGAACTCATTAACCGAGTTAAGATACCGCAGAGGATATGTACGGTACGAGACAACAGGGACTATGTACTACATGTGTAATGATATGTGCATAACACCATGCCGACTGCGTCCAATGAGAGACAGGACAATGCAGGTAACACCCCATTGGGTACGAGCCCATGATATATGATACCGAGGCAAATCGCATAAGAATTTTGTGCTATGGGGTCATACTTGATATTGGAGACAATAGTCATACGATAGTCAACACATACATGTATAGACGATGATTTGTACCTGCTCTACATTAAGCGGGAAACGCATGATTTGGGAAAAAGGTGATGTCTACTACTTTATTCAAGGAAGGGCAGAGATCATTTGGGAAATTATTAGCATACTCTATCTTTTTCGGGGTTTAGGCTATTAACCGCACAGTACAAGCTACGCACCGACCAAGTGCTTTCTGATCGAAACTGACCCCGGTAAACATACAGCCAACCTCAAGAAGAACGTCCATGAAGTACATATGAAGTGCCAAAAAATACTATTCACATCGCTTCTGAGCGAGCCAAGGGAATCTCAAGTACAAGTAGTGATTCTGAAACCGACCAAAAAAAAGAAAGAAAAGAAAACCACCCGCATAGTCAAGTCGAATTGCGCCATGCATGAACCAACTAGACCGAGATCGGGGGTGTATGATCCGCGGAGGACCATCATGCTACTTCCAAAAGTCTCCTGGAATTTTGCTCTCCGACGTCATTATCATCAAATTCATAGACCTTCACTTTACTTTCGGGCGGCGTGAACGGTTTCGATGATCTTGTCCACGACACTGGGATCGGAGAGCTGGAAAGGAAACCCGTTAGCTATTGTTCGGAGTAGACTATTGCAAGTATTATGTTGCTGAGGGAGCGTTGTGCTTACTGTTGATGTATCACCAAGGCTGTCCTCCTCGCCACTGAGAATCTTCCGCAGGATACGGCGCATGATCTTGCCACTACGGGTCTTGGGGAGGTCATCCACGACAAAGACGGCCTTGGGGGCGGCGAAGGGTCCAATGGACTTGCGAACCTGCATAGCAAGGTCCTTGCTGATCTGCTCTGGAGTACCGGTGGTTTCCTTGAGAGCGACAAAGGCATTGACAGCCTGGCCGGTTAGCTCATCAGCGATACCAACGACAGCAGCCTCGGCAACGGCAGCTGTTCATAGTTAGTTTGGGCTCAGTTGGTAATTTCGGAATGTACTGTGGTTGCACTTACGGTGTTCGATAAGAGCGGCCTCGATCTCAGCGGTGGACAGACGATGTCCGGAAACGTTAACGACATCGTCGACACGACCGCGGATCCAGTAGTAGCCGTCGTGATCACGGCCAGCACCGTCTCCGGTGAACTATGTCCGAGTTAGTATAAATCTCGCCAAGTCAGGCTGCGAGGTGTCTTACGTAATAACCCTTGTAAACATTCAAGTAAGTGTCCATGTAACGCTTGTGGGCACCCCACACGGTGCGGGCCATGCTGGGCCAAGGCTGCTTGAAGGCCAAAACACCCTCAACATCGTTGCCAAGGATCTCCTCTCCGGAGACGGGGTCGATAATGGCAGGCTCGATACCGAAGAAGGGCAGGGAAGCACTGCCGGGCTTGGTGGGGGTAATACCGCCGAGAGGGGTGATGACGTTTGAGCCGGTCTCCGTTTGCCAGTATGTCTGTAGATTTCAAAAATTAAAAGTTATTCCAAAAGGTCCAAGGGGAAGGGGAAACGAACGTCGCAGATGTGAGCTTCCTCCTTGCCAACAGACTCGAAGTACCACTTCCAGACTTCGGCCGCAATGGGCTCTCCAACTGAGCCCAGAATACGCAAACTGCGCATCTTGTGGTGAATGTGCTCATCTCCAGCGCGCTTCAACAGACGCAGGGCGGTGGGTGCAACGTAGAATTGCGTGACGTCGTGCTTGTCAATGACATCCCAGTAGCGGGAGAAGTTAGGGTAGGCGGGGGTACTCTCGAACACGACGGTGGCACAGCCAAGCAATAGAGGGGCGTACACGACATAGGTGTGACCAGTAATCCAACCGACATCACCGCCGCAGAAGTAGCGATCATCATCGTGGATATCAAACACGTACTTTCCGGTCATGGCAGCACCGAGTAGGTAGCCGGCAGTGGTGTGCATAACACCCTTGGGCTTGCCAGTTGAACCGGAAGTGTAGAGCAGGAAGAGAGGGTCCTCGGAGCTGACCGACTCAGGGGCGAGGTAGTTGGGGTACTTCTCGACCTCCTCGTGCCACCAAATGTCACGGCCAGCGGTCCAGGGCACCTCGGCACCGGTGCGCTTGTATACCAGCACGGTGTGCACATCGGGGCACTGCTTCATAGCCTCATCCACAATCTTCTTAGTGCCAATAACCTTGCCACCGCGCTTGCCCTCGTCGGAGGTAATGACGACCTTGGAGGCGGCATCCAGAACACGGTCCCGGAGGGAGTCGGAGGAGAAACCAGCGAAGACGACGGAGTGCACGGCACCGATACGCGAGCAAGCCAAGAAAGCGATCACGGCCTCGGGAATCATGGGCAGGTAGATGCCGACCGTGTCACCCTTCTTGACACCACGTTCCTTGAGAGTCCAGGCAACCCGGGACACCTCGCGCATTAGCTCTCCGTAGGTGATCTTGCGGCCCTCATTGGGCTCATCGGCCTCATAAATAATGGCAACCTTATCTGGGTTCTTGAGAGCATGACGATCGACACAGTTGTAAGATGCGTTCAAGCGACCTTCGACGAACCAGGCATTGTCGCCATTCTCGAACGAGCCGTGGTGTGTGGTTTCAAAGTCCTTGTCGAATGTGAGGAGCTCGCGGGCCATGCGGGCCCAGAAAGTGTCGGGGCTCTTGATTGATTCTTCATAAAGCTTGTTGTACTCGTCGATGTCCTTAAGGTGGGTGCCGGTGGGGTGCTTATCGTGGAACGCCTTGGGGACGTGGAAAGTATCGACCTCGTGTGCCTCGTGCACCTATAATTACCAGCTGTTAGCCTATGATCCTGTGATCACCAGAGCTGCGGGGGTCTGGTCCGGTCAGGAGGTGGGTGATTCTTACCACTGCAGGCTTGGGAGGCGTAATAGGGCCGTCCGACATGATTGCGGGGTCCAATGGAAGTGATCAATGCAAAATAAGGTATATAAGAAATCCTGTGCGAGACCGGATGTTAGAGGAAATAAGTTGCGAAATGTCCGGAATAGGGAAATGAGAGAGCAAGGTGGGATGAGCTCTTGAATGCAGATAGTGGGGGCAAGACAACTTACTCAGATTATAAGTTATAAAGTGTTATCAACAAACAGTTATAGTAATTAGAGAAGAAAAAAAAAAGAAGATCCAAGAGGGGATTCACGACAATATTAGTAGTCCAGCTTTCCCGGGTGGATGTGCCACTTCCCTTGGGGCTTTCCACGTCGGTGGTCCGTGCACTTACAATAAATTACCCCAAATACCACTCTATCAAGCCGCCTATAAACATATGCATAGTACAAATTTTATCCATTTCGATCCTCGAATCAGGAAATGAGATACATTCTCAATACCCAATTCAAGCATAAAGCCCATTTCATTGCAAGTATCACCTATAAGTTTGGGTTCGGCCATGCGGGGGGTTGACATCCCTTCCGTTGCTCCGGGGTAAGCTGCCCCTCCAATATTTTGACTAAGATCATGCCCGCCACCTTATTGGGGCGTTTCATGTCGGGAAGAAACGCTAGTTCAACCGACCGCATCCCAGCTGTGCCGCATTGAACCCTTTGTCCGAGTCCAATAGGCGGGGGGCTATAATCTTGGCTTAGCCAAGGGCCAAGGTCCGGGGATGTTCACGGGCCAGGGGAGAGCGGGCCACAGGAGACCTGCAAGTCAGATATTCATGAGATACAAGCGTATGCTCGAGCCCCTCAATCAAGGCCTTTCCGGATTCGAATATTTGGGGTTCTCCATACTCTGTACGAAGTACATTATGCATAAAAAGTGTATTCCCCCATATTTTACTCCGTACTATGTTAGAACTCATATTGTTGATGTATCATACTATGATGATGTCAAGGCATGTTCGGACCGAACTTCCATATCCATCTATTCGCCATCATGGAGGCTCTCGCCGTGCCGGATCGCCGACCTCGGGACCTCGACTGCGGGGTGGATGAGTAAGCGACGGCCTCTAGGGATGAACCGTGTCCTTTTGTGTTGGCGCTGTTGATCTGATGATCAGTACATAGTCTTGAACTTTATAAGATGGCATGCACAGATACATAGAGTCCAAGGTATACTTGATGTTATCAGAGCCACATGGATCCACTGTTCAATTACGCTCTCTGTATTTACCTTTAATTTACTTCCCTTATACAGAGCTTCGTGGATATTGTGGGGAGTAATATGAGTGTGGGACAAAAAGGGGGTTGCCGGGTTGCTTGTGTCTTACCTACGTACTTTTTAGTTCTTAAAGTTACATTGGTGGAAATATTTCGATATAGAAATGATCTTTGAATCTGAAACAGTCCAAGGTTTAGGAGTTTTATCCTTTCTCTTAGCACCGGTTAGGTTGTAGCCTTAGGTTGTGTACATTGACGGCATCTTCGCCCCTCTGTAACTGCACGAAGATCAGTGGAATGTGAAATACGAAGTCAACCCCGTGAACACACTGCATCTGCTGTGCAAAAAAAAAAAAAAAAAAGAGTTGTTCAATATCCACCTTTTCCCACTCGTTTCCCAACAAAAAAAACGAGTGATCCAGCCTGGACCCAAGGCCTGTACACCGGGGGATCCGACGGGGTATTAAGCCGTATTTGTCCTATTTACAGTAGTACGATCGTTGAATTGCAACGGGAAGAAAGCCCAGACTCTGCCCAATGGGGACAATCGAATTTTCGATAACAAAAGATTATTGTGGGACGAGTCATTAGGGAGTGAAAGAGGACCGAGAAAAGACCGCATTAACTCCATGCTTTACTCGATAGTCCCCCAACAAAATATTGCAATTTCCAATTCCACACTGGGGAAACGGCCTATATAATCTGTTGAGAGAAGAATATATTACGCGTCAAACCCTTCCAGTACGGTTTAAAATAATACAAGCGCTAACACCATGCTACCCTTGTCGTTACATTTACCTAGACTAGCGCGTTGGATTGCATGACTTTTAGACCAGGGGCATAAACTGGAGACCGTTGCCAATTAAGAAAGAACGCTAGACCGCTACATGCTTAGTTTTCGGCTGCTTTAAGTAGGTGGGTTCGAGTGTCGATTGTAGGACCTCTTTCGATTGCTTGATATAGCTATTCAACGTAGACATATGAAGCTTTTCGAATCTTCGAATTTTTTTAGGTGGGGCAAGCAGATCATTGACCCCACCTACATTCTGGAAGACTTGACATGCAACAGGAAGAGGTGCCGCTATGACTGACGGTGGCGAATAGCTTATTTTGAGACGGAAGTGTGCCCATCTATGCAATTCTAGGAGCTGTAAGGAAAACCGGGAGACGATAATTCCAGAGTACGTAGGCGATCTATATTCTTGCTCCAAGGATAAGGCATATGCTAGACAATTCTATCATGTATTGGAATATTTTTGCTTTCTATTAGAATATCCTCAAAGGTGTGGTTTATTATAAAAATTTCCTTGAACAAAGCTACATGTGCTTCGTCTACATATTGCATCGACATAGGCTTGTAGGGTTCTAAGAAGTCTAGGGTTCGCAGATGTTGCGGGAAGGCGTCGCTCCCCGAGCCGTTAACCTTGGAACTAATAATCTCTGGTCTTTTCAGCAATCATTCAAGCATCCAGTCAATAAAATATCTAGCTTCGATTATCGCGACCGTATCTACATCTGTTGTGAGAAGGCGCTGTCACAGTCATTGATGAGTAGTCTCGGGCCTTGAGACGATTTTAACTCAAGCCCTTTTATACTTCAATTCTTCAACTCCCGCAGTCTGCTTGAAACCACATATATTACTTCAATAGACCAGCTGCTTGGTCAGTGTCACTTTGTCCGCAAAATGTACGGTACAAAAGGCGCAACACGCGCCCTTCATTCCAATGCCCGGCGGTTCTCTACTGCCGCCCGACTACAAGCATCATCAGGTCTCAAGATCAACTCGGAGCGCCTATGGAACACGTTGCATGAGACATGTGAATGGGGTGCTGAGCATCGCTATGGCGAGTATGTATCTCCCATTCGACCCTTGAACACAATCTAAAGACGTAGCAGAAACCCAACAGACACAGGGATGGCCCGCCTGACTCTCAATAATGATGATGCCCGTGTTCGGCGATGGTTCGCCGCCGAAGTCCAGAAGCTGGGCTGCTCTCTTTCTGTCGACCAGATGGGAAACATGTTTGCGCGGCAACCAGGCCGGTTGAACTCGGCCGCTCCAATGATCGCAATGGGAAGCCACCTCGATACTCAGCCTCGGGGTGGTCGGTATGATGGTATTCTAGGTATCATGGCTGCGCTTGAGATCCTTCGGACAATGAAGGAAAGTGGGTTCCAGACTAACTATGATGTTGGAGTGGTTAACTGGACCAAGTAAGCATCGATATCTGTTCCGTCGTACCTGCCATTTAGGATTGTTGTTAACCACGAAACCATAGCGAGGAAGGTGCGCGATTTCCCAAATCAATGTGTTCCTCGGGTGTCTGGGCAGGTGCCATCCCAATCCAAAAAGCTTGGGACCTGCGCGATATTCACGATCCCAGTGTGACTCTTCGCTCCGAGCTTGAAAGACATGGATATCTAGGCGATATTGCTTGTTCTAGCGATCCAGTCACTGGATACCCACTCGGAGCCCATTTCGAGCTGCACATTGAACAGGGCCCGATTCTCCCGGGAAACAACCGATCAATCGGTATTGTCCAGGGTGCCCAGGGATACAGATGGTTGACTATGACCGTTCACGGAAAAGATGCTCACACCGGAACGACACCTTTCAGTGCCCGTCAGGATCCATTGCTTGCGTCGTCTAGGATGATTGCCGCTTCGCATGATATTGCTAAGCGACACAACGCACTGGCCTCGACTGGTATTATTAGAGTTCCATCGAACGCGTCTACGAACACCGTCTCATCGCAAGTGACTTTCACTCTTGATATCAGACACCCGCAAGATAGTGTGGTACACGCCGTGCAGGACGAATGCCTCAAGGCGTTTGAGGCTATTGCATTGCAAGATGGCAAGGGTGTATCTTTTGACTGGACGTTGGACACAGACTCGCCGGCTGTCAAGTTCGACGACAACTGCGTGGCGTCTATCCAGGCTGCGGCAGATCAGCTGGTTGGCCGTGAAAAGTCGATGCTCATGACTAGTGGCGCCGGTCATGATACGGTTTATACTAGCAAGCACTGTCCATCTGCGATGATCTTTGTCCCTTGCCGGGATGGTGTGAGCCACCACCCCACAGAATACTGCAGTCCCCAGGACTGGTAAGTCCCTCTTATTTCCTTGGAGATTTTTCAAAATCTGACCGTCGCAGTGCTCTGGGTACGCAAGCTCTTCTTGAAGCCGTCGTTCACTACGATCAATTCAGGGTAGAAGCTGAAGGGCAAAAGTAATCGGCATTTTTAGCTACATTGGCGTTAAACCGCGCCTAAATGAACATGTTATATATTACTACAAGTTTCACTCTGAATATCCCACCATTAGACAACACTTGAAAAAATAAGTATACCCAAAAGATCGTACATTTCTACCAAATTGCATACAAACGCTAGTGCGGAATCCAAGAGAGAGAATCCTACCCAATGGAGTAAGCAGAATAAATATCCGAAAAACTTCCATCAAATTCCAAAAATGTGTAGTTGATGTTGTGAGAAGGCGGAGTCCCCACCCGACATGTCGTCAGAAGGCGCGATGTTGTTAGAAGGCTCAAGGTATCGGAAATAGCAAGACAATAAAGTGTCTGCATAGCGCACAGATCAATTGAACATATACGAACGCATATCATGTCATCACGACGGTCGATCTACTTCAACTCCGCGGCAGCAAATGAGCGCAATGCCTCCCCGCAAATCGAAGGCCTAACAGCATTCCACCAATCCTTCCCCAACTATGCCCCAACTCCACTAGTCCAACTCCCAGAGCTCGCAGCTGAGCTGGGCGTTGGGAAAGTCCTCGTGAAAGATGAAAGCAACCGCTTCGGCCTACCATCGTTCAAAGTTTTGGGCGCGTCATGGGGCTGTTTCCGAGCGATTGCAGCGCAACTCGGCCTGCCGTCTACGGTCTCGCTCGACGCACTATCCAGCCGAGCAAAAGAAGCCTCAATTGTCTTGACGACAGCGTCAATGGGGAATCATGGACGGGCAGTGGCGTTCATGGCTCGACTCCTCGGCATTGAAGCGCGGATTTTCGTTCCTCGGTCTTTGAACCAGTGGACTCGGGATCTTATTGCTGGGGAGGGGGCTCGCTTGGTTGTGGTCCAGGGCGATTATGATCAGGCGGTGCAGAAGGCTGTGGATGAGAGCCATGCGGGGCAGGGTGTGCTTCTCATTCAGGACACTGCGTTTGAGGGGTATGAGGATGTTCCTGCGTGGATCGTGGAGGGATACTCTACTATGATGCACGAAGTCCAGAATGAACTTTCTCGGCTTGGCCTGTCGGGTAGTGTGGTTATCACCCCTGCTGGGGTGGGCAGCCTTGCGCATGCGGTCGCGAAACATTGCAAATCGCAGAGCACACCTATGTCTGTAGTCGTTGTCGAGCCTGACACGGCTGCATGTCTATCTTCTAGCTTGAATGCTGGAAAGCCGGTTACTGTCCAAACCTCTTCCACTATCATGGATGGTATGGACTGCGGCACAGTATCTTCTACTGCCTGGCCAGATATGCAGCGTCTGGTCGATGCCTGTGTCACCGTCTCATCCTATGAGAGCCACTGCGCTGTGCAGTATTTGACTTCCAAGTCTGTGGCAGCTGGGCCGTGTGGAGGTGCATCGTTGGCTGCACTGCGAGTATTGGCTACATCAAAGGAGGCTACGCCAATTCTGAACAGGAATTCTGTGGTCATTCTTCTCAGCACTGAAGGCGCGCGCGAGTACCCAGTTCCAAAAGACGTCTCTGTTGACGATGTCGTTGGCTTAACTCAAACTCTCACACAAATTAACTCTTCTAACCCAACCTTGTCTGTGACAGACGGAGTGGGCGAGACTGAAATCGCAAACTATCTCGCCGCCTGGTTCGCCCATCGAGACATCGAATATCACTGGATTGAGAAGGTCGCCGGACGACCGTCCATTGTGGGAGTCTTGAGAGGCAGCGGAGGTGGCAAGTCTCTCATGTTCAACGGCCACACAGACACCGTCAGTCTGTCTAGCTATGAGGCAGATCCCCTGTCCGGGTCTATTGGAACCAAGAATGGCAAAGAAGTTATCTTTGGCCGGGGTTGCCTCGACATGAAAGGGGGCCTGGCTGCAGGATTAGCTGCCCTTGCAGCAACCAAAGCTAGTGGCCGCGTACCTCGGGGCGATGTCATTGTGGCTGCAGTATCGGACGAAGAAGATGCCTCACAGGGCACTCAGGATGTCATTGAGGCTGGCTGGCGTGCTGATGCTGCTGTGCTTCCCGAGCCAACCCAAGGCGTAATATTTACGGCCCACAAGGGGTTCGTGTGGGTGGAAGTTGATATCCTGGGAGTTGCTGCGCACGGGTCCGACCCTGTGTCAGGAGAAGATGCCATCATGTATGCCGGATCCTTCTTGCAGGCTTTGGAGAAGTACCAATCTCAGCTGCCTGTAGACGATCTCCTGGGCCAGGGTTCGCTACATTGCGGCTTGATTCGGGGTGGCGAAGAGCCTTCCTCTTACCCGGATAAGTGCACTATCACTGTCGAATTCCGCACTGTCCCAGCCCAAACAGAACAGTCTATCCTAGGAGACATCAGCGCGCTACTGAAAGAAATTGCTCAGCAGAAGACTGGTTTCAAATACGCCGACCCGCGAATTACCATGTCGCGACCTACACAGAAGGTGCCAGCTGATCATCTGTTCGTGCAGAAGGCTATTGCTTGTGCCTCTGCTGTGATGGGGAGCAAGCCTGCTGTTAAGGCTGGGCCGTTTTGGACCGATGCCGCCTTGCTTGGTGCTGTTGGTATCCCATCCATCGTGTATGGCCCGGCTGGAGAGGGCCTTCACGCCAAGGAGGAATGGGTCGAAGTTGAGAGTCTTCAACAATTTGAGAAGGTGTTTACTCAACTTGTGCAGGATATTTGTTATTAAATATAGACGTCTGTATATAAGTATGGCTTAGAAGAACATACCCCAATCATTCTTTTATGTTTCCCTTGGATTTTAACGGCATTGCAACCGAAAGATAGTACCGCTCTTTGTGTATGCTTGATAATGTCCCTGGTTAGATATATTTGTAGAGATCTGAGAAGAACATACAAAAGACACACCAGAGAGTTCTTACATATAGCATCACTAATATCATCGATCATCTTGGGCCGAAGACACCAGGTTATTAAAGTCGCAATGACCGAGGTCGACTATATTCTTGTGTAGCTATCAACCTGATAGTCTGATCTTCAAACCCACGCATCTGAACATAGGTGAAAGGAAAGCATTACTTGGCAAATTAAATGATTTTAATGCAGACAGCTAGGCGATTCTTGTAGAGGAGTGTTGTGTGGCTGGTGTTCTTATCGCCACGGGACTGGGGCTAATCGGCAACATCCAGATCGGCCACCTGCGCCAGACGACATCCCACTCGTAATCGCTGCTATCTCGCACAAGCATCTCGTTTTTTCCCAATTCCAGCAATTGTGATCTCTTTTATTGAAGATCCAACAACGATGGCAGACGAATCACCAGCACAGCGAGCTGCCCGAGTGCGCCGCGAGCGCCGCGAGGCAAAGATCAAGGAAGGAGGCTCAGCGCGCCTGGACAAAATTACCAGTCTCAGTGGACGCACGCCACAAATTGGTACGAAATGAAATTCACATCCCTGGATCTAGCCAAGGAGCTCCCGATAGCAAAGCAGACATGCTAGATCATCAGCCACGCCGGTACAGACAAAGCTAACTAAAGTCAACTACAATAGACCGCAAAGAAGCCTCCCCATCCCCTCAACCTCAGCGTGCAATTTCCGCATCCCCTTCTCCAGGACCGCAAAACCCCCAGTTCCAACCTTCATCTTCGCCCCAACCAGACATGCAGTCACCAGAAGCGATCCGCGCCCAACAGGAAGCGTTCTTCTCAATGCTCCGACAATCCGCACCGGAACAAGGCCAGGGCCTACATCCCGATCCGCAAGCGCCAAATAACCTTCAGGCCCAACAAGAAGCATTCCGCGCGATGCTGAGACAAGCTGGGCAGGACCAAGGACAAGGCCAGCCGCCCAGTGACTCCGAAGACCCCACCATCAAACTCCTGAGCTCTCTCATGGGTGCTATACCCGGCGGTGATCCCAATGCGCCACTAGGAGCAACCCCAGGCGCAGCCGGAAACCAAGCGGCACCCGGATTCTCGCTCGCTGCTATTGCGTCGATGCTTGGCGTGCCGCCTTTCATCGCTAATATGCTGGGTGGAGCGACGCCGCCAACAGAGGAGGAGAAGAAGCGCGCTCGGATTTGGAAGACGATGCACATTGTGTTTGCTTTGTCGGTTGCTGTTTACCTGCTGTTCATTATTGGATCTTCGGTCGCGTTGTTCGGTAGTCCACCGCCAAAGCCTGCGACGGCTCAGAATCCCTTTGCGATCTTTGTGACGGGAGAGTTGCTGTTGACTGGTAGTAAGGTGGTGCTCGGTGGGAAGTCTGGGGGCATGGGAATGGCGGTGCAGTTTTTCAAAGATGTCGTGAGAGATGGTAGCCTTCTGTTGTTTATGTTGGGCATGGGAACTTGGTACAATCGCGAATGGCAGACTACGGCATAATGGGATAGATTGAGTATGTAGCTTAGTTAACGACCAGCGCGGTATGAGCATTTCATGGCATATATATATGATCATTATTTCATTATTCGTATACAACTTTTGATCAACGCTAAACAGACATGTTTACGCCGGCCCGCTGAGATGGTGGGACTGCGTTGCGTAAAATACTTAAGGCAGATGCATCCAGACCCCAATCACCTTCCCATTGATCCATACGAGACCCTTTCTTGAAATGAGCTGCCAGGTGCTCCGCCCGAGCTGACCAGGTGGACAGTGAACATCCACAGAAACCACAGCGGCTTTCGACGTTGGTACCCGATCCGCGCCAGGATTCGAGGTCAGCCACGGGGGCTTTCGTACAACTGTGGAATTTGCGCAGATGCTGCCATAGATAATCCTTTCGACTGAATGATCGCTCTTGGGCAGGCTTATCGGCACACACTTGGAATTCATGCTCTTCCCAATGGGCGGGCGTTGGGGAAAGAACATCGCAGAAGGAGCATTCAGAAGACTGGAGTTCAAACGCTTGTTGGACGCTGTTGAGATTTGGAGTGCAAAGCCAGGAGTCCAGGGTAAGATGAACGCTTTTCTCGTGGCGGGCCCAGTCGTGTTTCTTCTTGAAGGACTGCGAACAGAATGTGCACTGGTAATTATAGTCTACTGTTGCTCGCTGCCGTCCTCGGATGCGCTTGGGTTTAGTTTGTTTTGGGAGCAGTGGGAATGGTAGCCCCGCGTCTGCCGAGGAATGGTAGCTCCACGCTGAAGAGGTGCTATCAGATGTCTCAGACAACTTGCTTCCAATGCTCGATACAGAGGACGCCAAATGGGACGAACTTTCGGCGAAATTGAAGAAATCCATCATAGACCCATCGAGCTGGGACGGGTCAAGGCTGTCGTCCGACTGCATCGAGCCAGAGGCAATGGCATGTTGAATGGCCAGTTCTGGAACAGGTTCGTCTTCTGGTGGGGAAGCCTGCCATCGTTCCATGGGAGTCAGGGAAGACAACGTGCTGGTGACCATGGGGGAGCCTGAGCGCATACGGGATGTGGAAGAAAGCCCCGCAGCCTGGATCTTTTGCTTTTGACGGCGGCGGGCGTTTGCAAACCAGGTTGATATGCGCTTTGGGGAGAAGCCAGTCTCGTGGGCCATCTGGTTCTTCTGTGCATCTGTTGGATAAGGATATTCTTGATTTTGATAGAACCACTCGCGAAGAACTCTAGCTCCTTTTCTGAGGAACTGTTTAGGTTCTTTTCGTTCATCGCCATTGTCCACAGTGGTAGCGGGTAACGGGTTTCCATCTTCCGGCACACCGTGGAGATGGCCTAAGACCGGCGAGAAAGTTTCAAAGCCCGACGGGAGGCGTTTCTCTCCCTTTGCTAAGCTGCATTCCCGAAAAAGGGCTACGCAGCTTGAGCAGGAATTTTTGGGATTTGGATTGGCGGGCCCAGTGCGAATTATCAGACATTGCAGCCGATGCCTGCGACAATGGGCACATGATACAGGAGGACGATATGCCCCATCAAGCCACTGTGAGACATTGGCGAGACTTGGTTGGGACAGGGATGGGTCAACATATTCTGCTGCTAAAGGCGGAGCAGTATCATATAGATTTTCTGAAACCTTTAGTTCTTCATGATCTTGATGTCCAGGTTGTGCATCAGCGGTTGGTATGAGGTGTGACTCAGAATTTGTCCACTGCGACCATTCCAGATAACTGATGTCTAAAGGAAATGGTTGGAATTCGTAGCCAGTATTAGTATCAAAATGAGGGTCCTCTTGCATCCATTGGTTCGGCTCATTTGCATCCAGCATGCCCTCCAGCTCTATGTCCAATAGAGGCTGTGGCAATGGCCATGACAAAGGGTTGATGGGTGGTGGCTGTGGAGTCATGCCATATAGCGTTGAACAAAGTCACCGACGCGGTATATACTGAGCCCTTTCTTGTATATCGGGAATATAGTCTAAACTCGACGAGTAGCTTGGCCAGACCCCGTCGCATTCCTCGCCGTTAACTTGCCGATATCGATGGGGTGAGTCTGCGCTAATCCATATTGGGCCAGCGGACGTTCCTCGCCCCACTAGTCCACGAACGGCAGGTACAGGATGTATTACTAATCTTACACTGCCCCCCGGGGGCCCGCGGACCATCTCGGGAGCCATCTGCAATAAGCCTATGGCCTCCGGCCTCAATGTTCGCCCCTTCTCCAAAGTCTCGTTCAGATTCCTCGGTATCGGTTGCTGCAAAATTCTCGGAGTGCCAGATTATGCACGAGGCTGTAGTCCAAAGTTCCCGACGTCCGATCTAGGGTCGAAATCCCTGGTTGTACTTAAAAAAATTCATCTGCATGGTTTATGCTTTCTACTACCTTTTTAACCTTTCTAAATAACAATCGAGAAGGGAGAAAATGTCCGAAAAAAAGATGACCAAAAAGACTATACAAAACAAACTACAAAACAAACATGGCAAGGCCGCGCGGCTCTTGTCATATTTACACGATACTCCAACTAGACAGCCCTAAAAAAGGTGACAGGCCATGCTTGAATGGCAATAAGATCAATATCCTGGTTTGAGATAGAGCCTATATGTTCCTACCAGCCCCCATCATTCCATGTTGTATGAATATCAATTTGAGCCACGTTGCTTATCATAATTAAGCTTATATTATCTTGTTACACCAAAAGAACAAAGCTCGGTCCATGTCGCACTGGAACTATCACCGATTAGGCAGGATACTACTCCGTAATGTCTTGAAACCTATAATCTGGGGATAATTAGGCGAATTGGAAGAGGCGTAGAGGTGTACGGAGTAGTAGCAACGGCAATAGAGGATGATATTAGACCCGGGGTAGATAACTTCGAATCCACAGGTCCGGAGTTTGCTCTACACTCCGGAGTCCGGGTGGGGCATTTGTTTTGCCACTCGCGGCTCGGCGAGAATGTAAAATCGTTAGCCGATGAACGGGATCCCGGTGAAGGATCTGATCTCGGCCCCAAAAAGGTTATTTTATATAAAGATAAAAGCCACAATAGAGACTGGGCGATATACCAAGAGTACTCCGTACACAATTGTTTTGGCAAAGTTCAACAAATAATATAAATCTTAAAACGGGAACTGGCGATCGCTTGTGCCAAACGATCAGGCACCTGGGTGGACCTGGGGTGGGGACGATATTAATTTTTACTGTACGACCAATTTTTTACCAATTGGAATGAGTCAGCATGGTTAACCCAGAACTGGTATTGGTCAGCCACTGGTCAAGGTCTCCGGATTCGGGTCGAACTAGAACGGCCATTGGTGAGTCCGTCAGGTTGCATCGAATTTCTGTGGAACCTTCCATTTACTCCCATGGGGCAAATTTATCCAAGGCACGCGAGAAAACGGGGAAACAATAAGACGGCAAGATCGCCCTTCTTCCTCGTGGGAAAATTGTCTTTCGTTTCAACACTCGACTCCTCTGCTTTTTCAACTACACAGAATGGACGTCAATTCAACACCACCTGCCTATGAGCAGGATAAGATCGCTGAGCGCAAGGATCTGCCTCAATTCGAAGAGGAGGGCCAGCTCAAGGCTGGTGAGGTCCACGATGCTTTTGGCAACGAGGAGTACGCTGAGATCAAGTATAAAACCTTGAAGTGGTGGTATGTATCATTCGACGGAGTCTCTCATCGACCATGCTAACGCGTGGTGTCTTCAGGCAATGTGGCTTGCTCATGATCTGTGAGTCAGTCTCACTGGGTGTGCTGTCGCTACCCTCAGCCGTCGCTACTCTCGGTCTCGTCCCTGGTGTCATCCTGATTGTCGGCCTCGGCATTCTCGCAACATACACTGGCTACAACATTGGCCTCTTCCGCGAACGGTACCCTCACATTCAAAACCTGGGCGATGCCGGCGAGATCTTGCTGGGCAAGTTCGGCCGTGAGCTCTTCGGTACTGGCCAGTTTCTTTTCTGTATCTTCGTCATGGGTAGTCACATCTTGACCTTCCGTGTCATGATGAACACTCTCACCAACCACGGCACCTGCTCCATTGTGTTCAGTGTCATCGGTATGGTTATCTCGATTGCTCTGTCCATCCCCCGTACGATGAAGGGTATGACTTGGATATCATTTGCATCATTCCTCAGCATCCTATGCGCGGTCGTGATCACCATGGTTTCCGTGGGAGTCCAAAGTCACACCGAGCGTATCATCCACGCCACCGTCGACACCAACCTGTACACTGCATTCCAGGCTGTTTCCAACATCGTCTTCGCTTACTGCGCCCATGTCGCTTTCTTCGGTTTGATTGCCGAGATGGAGTCGCCCCAGGATTTCAAAAAGTCCCTGTTCATGCTCCAGGGCTTTGAGATCTCCCTCTACCTGACCGCCGCCGTTGTGATTTACTTCTACATTGGCACAGATGTGCACTCCCCTGCCCTTACCTCCGCCGGGCCCCTGATGAGCAAGATTGCCTACGGCATTGCTATCCCTACCATTGTCGGTGCCGGTGTCGTCAACGGCCACATCGGCTTGAAGTACATCTACTTCCGCCTTTGCTCCAAGTCCGATCTGATGCACCAGCGCAACAAGCGCTCCGTCAGTCTCTGGATTGGTCTTGGTGTAGCTTGCTGGGTCGTTGCGTGGATCATCTCCGAGGCTATTCCTGTCTTCAGTGACCTAAACAGTTTGATCAGTGCTCTTTTCGCTTCCTGGTTCAGCTATGGTCTTTCCGGTATCTACTGGCTCCACCTCAACCGTGGCGAGTGGCTCGCCTCTCCCCGCAAGATTTTCCTTAGCATCCTCAACATCGCCATTGCCTGCTTCGGTTTGGCGCTGTGCGTTCTTGGGCTGTATGCTTCTGGCACAGCTATCAGCAAGAATTCCAACAGCAACAGCTTCAGCTGCGCCAACACCGATACTTAGATGGCTCCATCTCGCTTCATTTTGCTTTATCTTGCTTCATTTTATTAACGTCACACGCACTGTACATATACCGCATATAGACTATGCTAAGAGCGCACTGGTTGACTCTAGAATATAAATAATATATTACAATACCTTAAACACGCTTGCCTGTCCTAATTGTACGTACCTAGACTACACCTAGACTGCGCCCTTAAGACTAAGAAAGGCAAACCTGGCCTCTCAAAAGTCGTATATACACCTGATACCTACAGACATGGAAGTCTTTCATCGGCAACTGGGCTAACCCTCCCCTACTTCTTCTCCCCCTCACATCCATCTCAATTTAGCAACCGTGCCCTCATCTGGTACTATTCGTCATTCTAGAATGGCCCCTCAAAATGAAAAGGCTAATCTGCCTCGAGTGGCTGAATCGAACTTGGCTTGAAAGTCCCTCAGGTCGCTTCCCCATTGAAAACCTCCCAGTTGAGATCCGACATCATATTCTTTCGATGGTGGAAATTGACAGCCTCAAGACCCTGGCGCAAGCCTTTTCCGTTTACTTCCACCAATACCAACTAGATCGCAAGTTTCTGTTCTGTCAACCCAGGAGTCAACACTGGGTAGCACGAAGCTGATGCCTATACAACCCAGGCAAGCTTGGAACGCACTACAAAAAGCATCAATGATTTTCTCGTCTCCTACCATGTGATAAAGTCTCAATCCTGGTCTTCACCTCTCCAGAAAGTATTCAGCATGGAAGACGCCGTGTCCATTACCAAAGTTAACTGCTCGATTGTTCAACCCCGGATGGGACGCTTTGTGACACAAGCATTGGATGATCTCACCAAGAAACCAAAAGGGTCCCAGATTGAAGAGACTTTGAGAAGGGCAGAAGAGGTATTCTACGTTGGTTACCTCGTCAGTAGAAAGCACGAGCAGATCTTCCACATAATTAGAGGGATGTGGACGAAGAGAACCCCAGATTTGATCGATGGCGTGGAGTAGCATTTGATATTAACAATCTCAGTGAGTAACAGTTCGTTTGTTTTGACGTTTCCAATTCGAGAGATACTAATTTTGGCATTGAGCTAACAGATAACAGTGATAGGTTGTGGAACATCAACATCTCCCGGCCTCGAGCTGCTGCGCTTTGTCCGTTTCAAGATCAAGCATGAGGATACTCGCCGCGCCATTGACACACGCTTAAAATGGCTTCGACACTGCCTTCAACCTGGGGAACGGGACCATCGACATGGGCGCCGTGAGCCGGCCACCTTCCATGGCAACAAGTAACCCAATCCCAATGGAGTTCGTGTGCTCCTGCTTCCACCACAAGCCTGGGCGATCGTATGTGGGCTCGGGGCGGATGTAACTTGCAGCAACATCTTTGGGGAGTACATGCCAGACGCTCTCCGCCAATGGGGATGGGTAACGTGGGATGCGGCCCGTTTAGAATGCATGGGTTTCAAGGACGTGAAGATATAGTAATGGGAGCATCATTACCGGGATGACCATAGGAAGGATTACTGGTACTAAGCAGCATAAGCACTCTCTATGATGCGAGTCCACAATTAGTTGTTCGAAATCATCAACTAAGACACAGATGTCCTCAAATTTCTTACGCGAGACCCAAAGCCGGATTGCAAAGATGAACTTATCCCCTTAATCCACGTAGTAAAAAAGGATGGCTAGGAGTGATGAGCTGTCATATAAATGATACCCACCAACAGTCCAAGTGCCTTAAGTCCCCCAAACAATTGTGGTTTGTTATCTATAACTAACTAATACCTTTCGATTTTGGCAGACACCAATCAACCACCCATGGACACATGCTGAGTTGAATTGTTTAAGATGCCTCCAAGACATTCCGAGCTACCATCGCCATTTCTATATCGGAACGAATAAATTAGAAAAACTATTATAATGTTTGGACAATGTGCTCTTGTTGATGGTTAATTTGGTTTATTTGCGCCCAGGTGCCTCCAGACTACATATCGACATTATGGATTTCCAATAGAAAGATGATAGTCTCTGCGATGCATTATAATTACCACAATGTGTCATTCACAATATATACAATCCCAAAAAAAATCAAAACTCCCCAGCTAGTTCATTGATCAATGGCGCCATCTCCATCAGTATGTAACAGTCACGTTCTTGTTCACATACTTCGGGTTCAGCTTCAAGACAAGGTTCTCAGCAAGCCACTTCCCTGCATCCTCTCTGGAGATAGTATAGCCAATAGCCATACACTCCGGACCGGTCTTGGGATCCTCGATGCCCACGCGGATAGGGATTTTGTTCTTCGACTCGCCATCAACAAGGTGGCTAGCACGGAAGATTGTGAATGATTCCCCGCTCTGCGAGATACGGTCTTCCATGACTACCTTGTCTGCACCGGGGACACTGACAAACAGGTAATAGACAGGCTTCATAACGAGAGGAACATCACGGACGAAGCGGGAGAAGCCCGCCGTGCTGGTGGCGATTATGTGTGGCTTTCCGGTGATGCCGGTGCTGCGAAGCTGGTCGAGGGCATCTAGCATAGTTGCTGCGCCTTTCTTGCAGACGTCGGGATCCTCGACGCTGAATCCGGTTGGCTTAGCGCCGATTGTGGACACGATAGTATCGACGATGCGGCCATCGTCGGTTTGGAGGCACTGCAATACGGGCAAGATGTCGTGTGCATTTCCTTGGATGATTTTCAGATTTGGTTGGGACCCGGAAGGGAAGATGGCTGTGAGTTTTGAGGGATTACGGCAAAGGGCGATGCATTTGTGTCCGGCAGCGAGAGTGTGTTTAAGGGCAGCAAGACCGATGCCGGTGCTGGCCCCAAAGAATGCGACAGTTTTGGTGTTTGAAGTCATGGTGTAGATGGGCTGTGGCTGTGGCTGTGGCTGTCAGGTAGCGATGTATTGATAGTAGAGATGTTGCTTCTTTTAAGTGTCTTGGATGGGATGATGGGCTTTTAATATACATTTTGGCTAACAGCGTGTGACCGAGAAAGCGAAAGCTATCCGAGCCAATATAGAAGGTCTCGCTCTTTTTTCGCGACACAGCTCAGAATGAGGGGGAAGAACACGAGCCTAACCAGCTGAGGCGGAAATGCCGTTCTCTCGTTGGTTGTTGCTCATTCTACGCTTATTCTACGCTTATGCCTATCCCTGAGTCAGACGGCAAACTCTTCCAGGCCCATCTGCTTGATGTGGAATAATCAAGGTTTTTGCCTGACCTATTTTTGATTGATCACTCGCTGAAACAAGCTTATAACGGTCCCAAGATGACACAAGAGCGCCCTGCCACAGGCTCAGGGGCGCATGGGGGGCTCGCGTCGGGCTCGGACGCCGAGAAAAACGCGAGAATCGACGCCTCAGGCAGAAACACAACATCCCCAAAGCCGCGCAGCTGTGTAGTATGCCGAAGCCGGAAAGTCCGCTGCGACAAGCGAGCGCCTTGCTCTAATTGCCGACGCGCAAATATCGCATGTGTGCTTCCACCGACAGATCGACCACCAAGATGGGCTCGCCATCTCGACCGCCTCAACAACGCGGTATCCAAACTACAGGCCTCCCAGGAACCTGAACCAGTAGCGGAAGACCTGATGGAGAAACTTCACAACCTTGAAGGACTTGTTCAAGAGCTACGCATGCAATTGCAACAGGCCAAATCGGTAGCTAACTCTGCCGCTGAAGGGTCATCCGGAGTCGGTTCGCCTGAAAGCTCCGCGCATGATCGACAGTCGAATCCATCTTCCATTAGTACTACCAATTTGCAAAATAAGTTTGGGAGACTGGTGCTTCAGGATTCCAGCCGAAGCCGCTATGTTAGCAGTGGTTTTTGGTCTCGGGTCAATGACGAAGTATGCTGCCTTGGGTTGTTTACATTGCTGCACGGAATGAATGGCTAGCTGACTTCTGTTGTAGCTTGATGGCCTCAGGGCCGACGTTAGTGGTCTTCCACTTGGAGAATCCGATACCTCGGCCGATGAGGCATCGCCAGAGATGACCCCTTTCACACAAGAGCTTGAACGGACCCCCTCAGAGCGTCACGGATTCTTATTTGGGCACAATTTGGGTCGTTTTTCTTCTAACCTAACCGAACTTCATCCGCTACCCTCTCAGATTCCATTTATTCTAGACGTGTTCTCCGAAAACGTGAATGTCATCTTTCAAATCGTGCATCTCCCCACTGTTAAGAACATGGTTCGCGATTGGCGCGGCCGTGACATGAAGGGACTCACACCGGCCAATGAAGCTTTGATGTTCTCTATCTACTACGCTGCCATTACTTCGATGGAAGAAGAAGATGTAAGCCAAATCCTTGGACGTTCAATCTTCTGACGGATCTAAGCATGGTCCTAAGCTTACGTCGCGGTACATTTAGATAATGCTGAATTTCGGAGCAAGCAAAGCCGAGCTCAATCTCAAATATCGTCATGGCCTCGAACATGCTCTTGCAAGAGCCGATTTTTTGAATGTACCAGACTTCGTTCTCGTGCAGGCATTTGCGATCTTTCTTAGTCTTTCCCGCCGACATGATAGTCCGAGGTTTGTGTGGATGATGACAGGACTGTTAATCCGAATGGGTCAAGCTCTGGGGCTACATCGTGATGGAACACATTTCGATTATCTCAGCCCATATGAGATTGAGATGCGGCGAAGGGTCTGGTGGGTCATGTGCATGTTGGATGCGAGAGCATCCGAGGACCAAGGAACCGATTACACAATCACAAGAGCGTGCTTCGATACTAAATTACCTCTCAATCTCAATGATGCGGACCTCGACCCTGAATCAAAGCAAACGCCTCAAGCTCACGTTGGTCTGACTGATATGTCCATTGCGCGTGTCTCCATGTGCATGTGTGAGACCACGCGGAAGATGTTGGTTCATGATTTCAAAGACGGAACACCGACTATAGAAGAGCAAAGTAGCTTGTTGCAACAGCTATGGCAAGTTTTTCAACGAGACTTTCTTCAATACTCAACCGAATCAGGGAACATTACACACTGGGTGATAGTTAGAGTCGTTCGGCTTGTCATGGCCAAGATGACTTTGCTTATGTACCTGCCTCTGTTGTTCTCCTCCCCGAATGAAGACTTCTCAGAGGAGCTGAGGACAAAACTATTGGTCGCCAGTATCGAGGTCGCCGAGTACAACCATGCTCTAAGCAGTGAGCAAGCATGTAGGCACTGGCGCTGGGTTTTCCAGACCTACACCCATTGGTACTCGATTGTCTACATGATGCTAGAGATCTCTCGACGCCCGTGGTCGCCTCTTTCTGAACGGGCCTGGGTAGCTCTTCATAGCCCCTGGTTAATACCGAACCAATCACACATGGAGAGGAATCTACGAGTATGGATTCCACTCCGAAAGCTCATGATCAAAGCCAGAGATTATCGTGTTATGGAGTTCAGCCGGCTGAGAAATGACTCTCAAGCTGCCCAACAGCTGGAGCAGACTTATTGCATTGCGCCAGTGCCGTCCAGCACTGGGCCATTTCCATCTGGTTCAGATTCTGTAGACCTCTTCCTTCGCCAATGGCGCCAGCTGGTGGCATACCCAGATAGAACAAAACACGACACCATCGCACACGGGCTTACCATCACCAATTCGTCGAATCCACCGATGCAAATTGCAAATACAATGCAGTCAAGTGCGCATCTTGTTCCCAATTCATCCCACACACCATTCTACTCAGATTTCACTGCTGAGCCAGGCTATGTTGCTGCAGGGGAACGGCAATCCGGATACGATATGTCAAGCATTGAATCTATAAACTTTGGTTCAGCCATGGTCCATAATTCAGGAATCGGATTTGATCCAGACCCTGCCGCATCATCACACTTCTCAATGGCACCGGGAGCCCAATTAGACGATCAACTTGTCATACCAGCCGTCGTACCTTGGCTATGGTCTGAAGAGGCAATGTCAGCTAATTCCACTGGCACTGAAGACCAAGCCGATAACAGCATGGGCATGGACGAGGAGGTGAATTGGTACAATTGGGCCGCGTCTGCGAAGGATCTCGAGTGCGACAGGGGAAACTATAACACTGTACCATGCTAGTCTACCGCTGCCTTGTCATCACTCGTCATGTTCCCAATGATAACGGGCCTTGTCGAGATTCTTGCAGCATCTCATGAACAAGATAGCATCAGGCGCTGTCTGTGAACCTGAGACCTATCTAGAATGCCCCAATACCAAGAAGAGCAATGAGGATAGCTCCTTGCGTGAAGAATATCTTGCCAGGCGGGTGTCCGTTATGGACTATCTAGATACTGTGTGTGCGCCTTCTAATGGATATCTGTTACACGCCATGTCGGCAAGTGTGGTACACGTTCTTTCCCGGCCAGACAGAAGTCTTGACACACGAGGCTCACACAACCCTATATTCACTCATGGGGGGAAGCTGGTAGACTGCCGTATAGAAAGGTTCCTGATGGTGAACGAGAATTTGAGATTGATCTACACTTACTGCGAAAGTCATCCTGTGTCTAGTGCCACTCACGGATTGGATGTCAGCTCCTGAACAAACAAGCCACAATCTGAAGGGACTCACCGTGCACTGTGATAGTACGGTTGTGAAAGCAATCGATTGCTCTTCATGGGTTGTGGGCATTTGGAACGAGGAAATGAGGCTTGTATCTTTTGTTTTTTTCGCTCACTATATTTCGACTTGATTTCTATAGGTATATTCTAATTGTTGGCCACATCATCATCATTGCAAAATGGACCTAAGCAGACACGGAAAGCAAGCAGCAAGGAAAACACCAAGTATCAAAACTCGAAACCAAAAGAGATTCACAACAATGTAAGAAATATCACGCCCCGACTCGAGCAGTCTGTAGTGGAGCATGCAACTCCAGCGTGCTGCCAATAGGAGAGTCTGACCAGGGTGCGTGGGCATTCGGAGTTTTGTCCACTGGTCCACCCAAGGCATGAAGCACCTGCTCTTTAGTGGCATCACCAAGCCCAGCAGACTTCAGCGTCCTTCCGTGCTCAAAGTAGTCAAAGCCACTGACAACGGCGGCCATCTCGATAAGTGCCCTGATAGTTGGCGAAGCCAAACCGCATTTCAGACCGAGCTCATACCAGGGGACCAAGCCGTAGAGAACATCCTCCAACAAATACCGATGGTTCAGGGAGGTTGGGGAACTCTTGGTCTTGTTGTGGACCACAGAACCTGAGGCAAAGTCGTGGTAGTCGGAGTATTCCCGGTCGTTGTTGTAATTCTGGTTCATGTACTCGGTGATAGGTGTAATCTCGAGGCCATAGGCGTGTGAAATTGCCAGACGTTCCTTGTCCACCTTTTCAGTCACACGGGAGACAGAGGGCGACATTCCCTGGGCGTAGAAGTAAAAGTCGCCCTTGGTAGCCTCGATCCAGCCTGCATTCATGAGTGCCGCAGGGCAATGCACGACTGGGTTGACGTTGTTCAATCCAACCTCGAGCAGATTCTGACACCATACTAGCTTCTGAGAAAAGATCATTTCGACCTTCTGTCGGAGGCCAAGCTCGGCTTGGGGGTCAAGTCGCTCGACCTGTGTGGTGTTTGGTGGCTCGGCCCATATTGACAGAGACTTCTTGCAACCCTTGACAAATACGGTGTCCCCTTGGATGCGAGTGGCATAAGGGGAGATGTCGGTTTCGAGGATTGCATGGGCGTTGATCTTCGAGCGGGCGGAGAGGTAGAAGAAATTTCCCACGTTGATGATGAGGGTATGGCTTCGCAAATCAAATTGACTCAGCAATGTTAAGATGGTGTCTTGGCCATATGAGGGTACTGTAGTTACGATGAAAGGAGAGTGTCGAATGGCAATGTAGAGGTCGCTGGTGGTCTTGATTTGGAATTTTCCACTGATCTCTCCGGCGGCGTTCAACCATCCATTGTTCTTTTCAATCATCTCTGTCCCGCCGCGGTGATCGGGATGAGCGTATAGCATGACTGACTTCCCACGGCTGGCCAAGTCGGCCGCAAATGCACAGCCACAGGGTCCTGCGCCGATGATGGTGACTGTTGGCACGGAGTCGATGTTTTCAGCAGTCATGATGCTGGTCTGAACTTTCTGCTGAGGGTCTTGTTCGTATTGGGCTCAGAGTAAAGGAAGGTTTTTAAGAGTGTATCCAGAAATCTCCAGTGTATCTGATTGATGAATTGATTCGAGGTAGTATGCCTATTTAAATATTGCTGGCCCCAGGGGTCAATAGATCTGCACAAATTATACGTTGTATGGTACATTTGGCTCTCCCAAGAAGGCAAGGTTCCCCTGGGTAGTTGTTTTCCGACTCAGACCATACAGTGTAGGCTGTATATTGCACATCACGTACCCGGCGATCATCCAAATGGACTATCTTCAGCTTGCGTCATGTCAACGTACTGGTGCATGATCTTGACAAGGACCATGTGGAAAATCCACAGGGTGATGTGATCTTATGATCTACTGCCCTATGCTGTTCCGTACAATATAACTGGTTAGAATGGACTAGTGTGGACTTTCGCCGGCATCTTGAGAAATTTGAGTTGGCACAAGCCTTCCACTCAGGGGTTTTATTGGCTATATACTGTGAATTCATTACATACTGGAATCTGCAGATCACCACGAAATTGAGTCTAGAAAAAGGATAGTCATCACGATTGACGATCAGAGATGCGCGTTTTTGGTTCATCGTCTGCACCCCAGTTTCACATTTGTATTGGGCTGTAGTGTCTGCCAGGGAGTCCAATTAGATCTCCTGCTTCTGAGCATGAAATAGGCCAACTAACTAAATGTGCTGTTTCATGGGAAGAAAAAAAAAGGACCCCCGTTTGTGTTAAGACTGCGGAGAAGGCCGCCTGTCTTGACCTGTTGGAAGGGTAGCCCATAGATGTTGTTAGCGCTGCCACAAATTCCGAACCCATGACAACGCCCTGACTCGAACAAAGGAGATTACACGCGTGGTGTGCCCTTCCAACCAGCGGGGCACTTGTTGAAAGTACCAGGCCAATACCGTTGAGCCAACGGGGCTTGGGGGTATGAGACCTGTCTTTGTTCTTTATGATAACAGTGCTTTTTGCTGTTTCTGAGGTGATCATAAAGTTATTCCGAGTCCTGTGGCTTTCGTACTATTTCCTGAAGCTATTCCTCGGGCCATCAAGCTTCCGAGCACGTGGGACTGGAGTAGATCAAAAGTGGACCAAGTGGGGATATCCCGATCAATCAGATAACAAAAAGCCATGTGAGTTTGCCAAGATTCCATACCCTGCAGATCTCCCTCCAGGGGGTCCTCGAATATCTTCTAGGGGATCATGTTGCCTCCCGGCCCGAATACCGCGCAATATTGTTTTGTCCCCGAAACGACTTCCGGGTAATGATGGGCGCTTCGGATACTTTTTGAGAAGTCGATCATTTTGTTCGAGACTTTGAATCACATCATCCAACTATTTTCGACTTTCACAGTGGGACTCTTCTCCTAATTTGACGTCACCGTATGCTGTGACCTTTTCGATGTTGCCTGGATTGACAATGAGTTGTCCATTGCGAACAGTGGAAAAGGGGACGACAACCTCGTGATTGTCAAACAATACATATTTAGTCTGTTTGGTTTCTATACATGTCATATACATGTCCCGATCACTCGAGCAGCAATGAATTCTGAAACCACGCTTGCAGAGACTGTGCCACCACCGTACAGCTCCTTTAGCACCGCCAAAAAAAGATACATTGTTGCTACAGCCGCAGGGGCTGGTCTATTTTCTTCCTTGTCGGCCCAGATCTATTTCCCAGCCCTGAACACGTTGGCCAGCGACCTCAATGTCTCAGCATCCCTGATAAACCTGACTGTGACAAGTTACATGGTAAGGATACACCAGTTGACGAAGATAAAGCACAAGTTAACGGATGACATATAATAGATCTTCCAAGGAATTGCGCCCATGTTCATCGGCGACTTTGCGGACAGAACAGGTCGTCGACCAGCATATATCATCTGTTTTATTATTTATATCGCGTCAAACATCGGACTAGCTTTGCAGGACAGCTACACTGCTCTCATTATATTGCGATGCTTGCAGAGTTCCGGGATCAGCAGTAGCGTGGCGCTCTCTGCAGCTACCGTGGCCGATATTAGCACGAAACAGGAACGAGGATCGATGATGGGCTTTGTGATGGCTGGGAATTTCATGGGCCCTGCCATTGGTCCGATCATTGGAGGTCTGCTAGCCCAATATCTGGGCTGGCGCTCGATCTTCTGGTTCCTCACCATCGCCTCTGGCGTATTCTTATTGCCTCTCCTCCTCTTTCTGCCAGAAACGGCCCGAAACGTCGTTGGTGACGGCTCATCTCCTGCACAGCTGTGGAATCGGCCCTTGATTCACTTGTTCTCTCGTCATAATTGGGATAAGCAGTATCCTTCCGACAAGGATAGTCTTGACCGATCTGACAACAGCGACTCGCCAAAGAAAGTCATCGAGCATAAACTCAAATTCCCCAACCCGCTGAAACCTTTGATACTTGTGTTCCATCCGAACTCAATCATCATTCTCTTGGTAACGGGAATTATCATGGGTGGAAACATGACTGTTCTCTCATCTATCACGGAGATATACACAGCGCAGTACGGTCTAGACGAGCTTGAGATTGGTCTATGTTATATCTCGCTCGGCACTGGGTCTATCGTGGCCTCGGTTGTGACAGGGCGCCTGCTGGACTGGAACTACCGACGCATGGCTGCCAACAGAGCCGCTGATCTTACTACCCCCGAACAAGACAAAACCGAGGATTCGATCCCTGTCGAGAAGGCCCGTAGTATGATTACTATTCCTCTCGTTGTTCTCGGCAGTGTCACCGTGCTAGCGTTTGGCTGGGTTTTAAAGTATGGAGCGCCTCTTGCTGCTCCGGAGGTGCTTCTATTCTTCGTTGGCGTAGGGCAGACTGGTGGTTTTATCTCAACCTCTACCCTGCTGGTCGATCTACACACCGCTAATCCGGCTGCTGCTACCGCTGCGAACAATTTGGTGCGGTCTTTCTTCTCGGCTGCAGCCTCGGCTGCCATCGATCCTATGCTGACTGCAATGGGTCGGGGGTGGACATTCACGTTGGTGGCATTCATATTGCTAGCAACAATCCCATTCTTGTTGTTGCTATGCGGGATGGGGCGTCAAAAGAAGGACTCACCAGAGAGATCTGACGATTGAGAAACGTTAGCTTAGAAGCGCTCCACATAGTTGAAATCAACTACTTTGATTGATGCTAAATTATTGCTCTGTGTATGATGGCCCAGGGCATATCGTAACAGTCTCCCGCTGTATCGCAATACCTGAAAGCATTCACCCTTCCAATCCTTAAAGTCAAATACAGATGGCCGTCAGATCGTTCGCCATTTGGCAAAGTGATACACGGCGAGAGCCAGATGGCCGCAGCGTTGATGGATACTCAGAAGAAACTGGCATACAGCATAAACGACATCTTCGCTATCGTCGAGGTAAATCCTTGATTTCGAGACCGAGGCAAATGTAATTCTTTGCAATGCCTACCGGCTCTGATACACTACAGGATTAAAGCACAGGGTTTAGTGGGTACCAATATGCAAGTGAAATCCACCAGATCTTTTTGAAAATGAAGAAGATTGAACTGCCATTTTTCAAAGAGAAACATATAGGCAAAAGTCTTCTAACACATCCTGGACCTAGTAAATCAAGACCTCTGCAATGAGATCATTTTCCTGTGCTCAGGAGACATATTGCGATATGAAAGTGTGGCCAATATCCATCTTACAAATCCTGAAACTGCGAAGGAAGTCACAAAAGTTGAAGATTTACTCCAATACACCATCTCCAAGGCAGCGCTTCAGAGGGTAAGAGTCTCCCAAACAAGTTGTAACAACACCCTTCACCCAGGACAAGGAATTTTGTCCATAGCGATAAGTATCCTGGGTAAAAGAATCCGCCTGGAAGTGTTCGTACTGTCCACTTCCGGGCTGTCCACTGAATACGTATCCACTTCTACGATAGGTCAAGGGATTGCTAATAATAGCACCCCATCTGTTCTTCGGAATTGTCATGGTGACCGTGCCGGTGAGAGTAGCCGTTTCAGTGTACTGGTAGCTGATAGAGGTGCCGATTTGGAGGAACTTCTCCACGGTAGCTGTAAACGAGGTGCTAACTGTGATGCTGTTTGCGATGGACTGGCCTTGTGCCATGGAAGCGGTGGCATCGGCTTCGTTGGCATGCACAATGGTAGACATTGGGATATCCCAGCCGAGGAATTTCTCGTCGGGAAGAGGGATGATGAATTGGGCACCGGAGCGCTTGCTCAGACGGTTTGAGGGGGTGGAATCATTGGATCCAGTCTCTAGGAACTTGGGGACGGAATGGGTAGGCGGAGACAGAGAGACTCCAGGTAGATTGGCACCTAGGTCTTTCTTGTCGACGGTCTTTGTGGTGCCATCGTGTAGAACAAGAAGAGCTGTATCGGCTGGCAGGGCAGAAATGAGTGCACTGTTGGCACAGAGAGAAGCGAGCAACAAAATGTTGGTCTTCATCATGTGCACCAAGAAGAAATTTGGTAAAGGTCCTTTCGTACTAATCAAGAATAGATAGAAAAGTGATACCGCAAAATCGGTGACGGAAAGGAGACCCTATTTAGAGTCCTCCAGGAGATGTCTTTTGTCGAACTAGGCAAATCCATCACACGGAACTATATTACCAGAACGGATCTACCAGATCTATCCCGTATAGAAGCTCGGGATATTCACGCAATCCGTGTTTCATCTGTATGCTTCCGAGATATAGCCGGGAATATACCGCGGATAAGCCCTGACAAACTAATCAATTTAGCTTTTGTTAGAGTTCTGAAGGATGCTGTAGATCATTTACGGCCCAGGGGGAGTGCAACGGCTATGGGGCGTCGTCTCTGATAAGGACTGTGCCTTGGGGGCCAAACCCAGTTCACCCGAAGTGTTCCGCACGGAATAGTGGACACGCTCCTTACATCTCCATGAATACCTTGAAGAAAAGATCGAGTGTAAGAATACGTTTATCTTGCGAGTATGTACCCGCTTGAGATGAGGATTGGAACAATCAATCATCGAGATACCACTTAGCACCTGAAACCCTATCGAGATTCGATTTACACGTGGTCATGTTCTCTCTAAATATCGAGGCAAGTATTGCAAATAAGCTCTAAAGTACGCCGGACTGTGAAGTGAAACACACAGCCCGCCTCAAGGAACCTTGCGAGATGACGAAGTCGCCATAAAACGCCATGTATATACAATTAGGGAAATGAAGATCAAAGATCATCGTGCCGATGGAGATTCCTCGGAATTTTTGGCTTGGTTGTCTCATTTCGAGAAAGGGCATCTGTATGACCCGAATTGCTGACAGACGGGCAAGTTCACCTTATAGTCTCCTTTTTAAAGTACCACTTCTCTGACATTTGAGCATTAGATTTACGCCTACCGCCCAGTTCTCAGGAGCCAGCTTGATAATCACTTCTGATATCATCGTCACAAAGATGAAGTCCATTTCAATTATTGTTGCAGCTCTTGCTGCTGGGTAAGAGCTCCCAATTGACATGCTCGATACAGGCACTAATTCCTTATAGTGCTTTTGCAGACCTCCACACGCAGGGCGTTTGCATCGATACTCCTGGCAAAGGAGTAGTAAGTACAACCTGGAAACTTGCATCACCCGAGGAAAGCAATTCTAACTGTTTTACAGGAGGTTTACAATAGAGCTGCGACTGAAAAGGCATGTGGTGCCTATAAGAGCCGAAACACTGGGAGCAAGCAGTGGGATCAATGCCCCGATTGTACGCTTAAGAACGAGAAGGACCTGCTATACTATTGCGAGTCCCAGGGGAGTCACATCGGAGGAGATGAATTACACTATTACTGCACCCAAAATGGTGCAGGGGACAGTGTTGCTTGGTGAGGAGGCCGAGGAGAGCAGCTAGAATCGAGGAGAGATATCAGTTGGTGCACTTTGTATTTGAATCCATGCGAGGTGAATCTATAAAGCTTAGGTTGCGCCCTCGGGCTAATACTATATCCACGTAACGTCTGGTGTCCCATTGACACGGATCCAATTGCTGTGGTTAGAGACTCGTAATATAGCCCCCGCCAACATCGCTCTAAAACAGACAGATAGCCACCCTGGATTCGGACGGTCTGGCCGTGTGATGAAGACAGTCTTCATGCAGGCTATGCAGGTGGAAAGCCTCGATTTTCATTATCCATCGGAGAATCAAGTAGAAAATTGACTTCGATCCCCGACTAAATTTGAAGCTGTTGTATGTATGGTTCTTGCAATCAATCAATCGAAATTCAATTAGTCCAATCCAATCTAACTGGTTGCGTAGTGACTATACAGGCGTTTCGTTTTAACTGAAGCAATCCGTACGCGTCTTGTTTGGCATCTGCACCAAATGCGTCTCGGGGTGCGGAGGCTCACTGTTTTGCCCATCGCTGATTTGCTGCCGAACGGTCTTCTACCGTGGTAAGCCGGAGAATTAGTTGACCCGTCCCGGTCGCACTTAAGACAAAAAAAGCACGTCACGTGTTGACACGGAATGTAAATGTCGGCGCAGTTACGCCGATATACCGGAGGATTTATTAATCCTACCAATGCTGTAACTAACTAACTAATATTCTTCTGTAACTAGTTAACTAATCAGGATAGTATAAATTGCCAGAATAGTGGATACAGCAATGCAGAGAGTTGAATACCATTGGTTGGACCCATAGATTTCACAATACGGAATATTCCGACAGTAATCGGCGGCCTTCGGCCATCAACATTCTTAGACATCTCGAATATTACTGAGGCGTTGCAAAGATAAATGATACTATGGTGGTACTAGTAATCGTGGCAAGCCCACCAACACAAATATATTTAATCTCGCAATTTGTTATCCTGTGTAAATTTGCTATCCGGTGGTCACGGGGCCTGTGTTGGTGGACTTGCCACAATTATCTTACGATACTTGAGAATTCTGTTTAGTTCGCAGTAATCGTGCCAAGCGCCCAATAATAGGTGCGTTGGGCGCTTGGCATGGTTAATTAAGACTTGGGATGCTCTTAACGCTAACCCTAATTCAGAATTCTTGAATTCCACTTATTGTGAACTTCTACGGAAGCGAGATTAGCGTTGAGATGCTGGATGCCATTCCAATTTAGACTGCGGTCAACTTCAACCGACATAGTCTATTTTTTCTGATTCCATTACAATTTCATATCCAACATATGAGGGGTTTCCTGTGTCTGCAGAGGAAGATGTCCATAAATATTGGATTCTTTCCCGGGATGCAAACATTAGACAATTTCATTCTTGGTACTCCGTACTGAGGCAAGGTTGCATTGCACTCATGTCTCGATTCGGAAGGACAAGCGCCACCGCAAACACGGTGGCGCTCAACAGCTTCATATTGCGCCTCATAAAAGTTATGTACTAGCTTGGCGCTCAGGTCAACATATGCCAACTTGATGGACATGCGAGTGAGCTTGTTTTAAAATTAGGGTCCAATTATCAATATAAAGAGAGTCACGTAGTTTTATACGCTGAATAAGGATTTATCACACCCCGCAATCCTTGCGAATCGGAATTCAACCCCATTCCCTGAAAACACTAGAACTCAGCCTAAAACCCGGGGGTTCTGGAAGCCGACATGCCAGGTGGCTGAGTTTACCGAGTCCCGAGGTCGAACCCTAAGGTTCCAAGGTTGATACGGGAATCTCGCTTCGAGAAAATTCTAGCGTACGATAAGGCTAAAATACGCCACAGTCCGGCCCTAATTCCTCAGGATCATGCATAATTACTTTAAATCCTTCTACTTCTGAGAAGGGATTTTGTTTTCAAGAGGCAAATTTTATTATCTGGGGTTGAAATTTGGGGTAAACCCAGTCCATGGACAATACATAAAACCTTCACTAATACTATCTAAACGCTATCTCCCTGGGGCAGATATTGGGGCTCGCGTGTCTGGGGTCACGCCGGGCCGGGTACGCCGGGCCGGTAGACTTTCAGCAGAATGTAGAACAACCATCTTCTAAGGGGCGAGACATACTGGGGTGGCGCCGAAATACCCCACAACTCTAGTCGCCGGTGAAGATATGTTTATGTAATCCCCGGTGTCGCTAGCCATGAACGCAATTTTCGGTGCCTTCTTACCGAGTAAACATAACATCATTGGCATTTTACCCCGAGGGCTTGAGCGAGTTGGGATTACAGAACGATCTCTCCACAGCCAACTAGATCGAAATATCTGGTATTAAGTTTAACCGCCAAGCAAAAACTCTGGGCCAACCGTTCTTTTCGGGCCTCCACAAGCGATTTTCGGTACCTTTTCTTCTCGCCCTGGACTTTTTCTTCTCTTCACTTCTCCATATATACTATTCAACATGAGTCTTCAAGAGACACCTCGTCCTACTCAGGACCAAGTATACAATGATTCAACCGATATGGAGAAGAAGGCCTACCCGGTCGAGCCCACAGACGATCCCTTTGGAAATGAAGAATCTGGGGAAGTCAAGTATCGTATCATGCCATGGTGGTGAGTATCTCATTCTGTTTACTGTTTTTATGGCATCAAAGAGCACAGTTCTGACTTTTATACAGGCAAGCTGGAATGCGTGAGAGCCCATCATTGACCCCTAGTCAAACCAGGAACGCCTTTCTAATATTGTTCATCTAGTGATGGTCGCTGAAAACATCTCGCTTGGTATTCTATCTCTTCCCTCTGCGGTAGCAACCCTCGGAATCGTCCCGTAAGAAATATCCGCCTCCACTACCCAGGAAGAAAGCTGACCGTCTCCCAGGGCATTTATCATTATCATGTTTCTGTCCGGCATCTCGTGGTACACCGGATACACTATGGGCCAGTTCAAGCAGCGTTATCCCCAGGTGCACAGCATGGGCGATGCTGGCGAGCTTCTTCTAGGCCCCATCGGGCGCGAGATTGCCTTCGTCGGTCAACTGCTGTTCATCATCTTCCTGATGGCCAGTCACATCCTCACATTCTCCGTGTTGTTCAACACCATTACAAACCACGGTACCTGCACTATTGTCTTCGGAGTTATCGGCTTAGTCGTCAGCTGTATTGCCGCCCTCCCACGGACAGCAGAAAAGGTCTTTTGGATGTCCATCATCTCCGCCATCAGTATCCTAATCGCCACTATTGTCACGATGGTTTCCATCGCCGTCCAGGCCCCCGATGATGTCCAGAACGATATTGTCACCACCCCGACATTCCAGGAAGGTTTCTTGGCCGTCACCAACATTGTATTTGCTTTCATTGCCCACGTCTCTTTCTTCGGTATCATGTCGGAAATGCAGGATCCCAAGGACTTCCCCAAAGCCCTTGCCATGCTCCAGGTTGTCGATACTACTATGTACGTCGTGACCGCCATGGTCATCTACTGCTATGCCGGCCCGGGTGTCTCGTCTCCGGCTCTATCGTCGGCTGGACCTATGATGAAGAAGGTTGCCTACGGCCTGGCCATCCCAACGGTACGTTATTTGTCTCCTTGCAGCTTCTTTGGGAGTCTGTTCTAATTTCTGATAGGTCATCATTGCCGGTGTTATTTTTGGCCACGTTGCTTGCAAGTACATCTATGTTCGAATCTTCCGCGGCGATCGCTCGCACCACATGCACCAGAACAGTCTTTTGGCCACGGGTACATGGGTTGCTATCGGCTTGACTACGTGGACTGTTGCGTGGATCATCGCAGAGTCCATTCCGGTGTTCAACGAGTTGCTGAGTTTGATTGTATGTTCTCCGAGTATTTACTACTGTGCGTCTACTAATCTATTGTGCAGAGTGCCCTATTTGGAAGCTGGTTTAGCTGTAAGTGTTTTGAGACCCTGGGAAACATCGAGAAATGAATGCTAACTGAGAATATAGACGGTCTCCCGGCCATTTTCTGGTTTGTGATGAACAAGGGACAGTGGTTTTCGTCCACTAAAAAGATCTGCTTGACTATTCTCAACTTGATCGTTCTTGGAATTGCTTGTGCTATTGTACGTTTTGTCTATCTGTGTGATTGTGAATTTCTTTGCTAACAGGACTAGTGTGCATTGGGACTCTATGTCTCGGGCGTGGCTATCAACGCGAGCTCGTCCAAGGCCAGCTGGACCTGTGCCAACAACGCCACCTAGACTCGGTTATTACGGAGAACATATATTATGTTCATTGCTTCAAACGGTTGCTTTATAGATTGGGTAAGTGTTGACTGATAAATTGCATCAATTGGCTGGGCCATTGTAAATAGACTGATGTTCAAATTTACACATAACCCTTGCATGTGGGTGCTGCTTTTTAAATGTATATTACTTGAAATTACATGATTCTCAGTATAATGTGGTATTCTTCTCTTGTACAAATTGAGCTATAAGACATGGTCTTTTAATTATTTGGCTGAGTTTCCAAGATTCTCCCATCACCTGAATGGTACTAATGTCCGGGCTTTCCAGGCTTGCGTCCCTTCGTCTCCGACAAACCCAGGCATTCAGCCATGTTGAAGAAGATGTCAATCGAGCTGTACACACCCCCAAATAGCTCCTGACACGGGCCGCGTGCAAAGACGGGCACATCGGTCAACGAGTGGACACCCTGCCCCGCATCAACGGGCATGGTTCCATTGACAATGAAACCACTGACCGCATCCTTGTAGTTAGCAACATAGCCAAGCTTTGTGTCTTTCACAGCAGGTGTGCGGGGACCCTCGCTGTGAACCTGATAATCCTCCCGGTGGTCAGGGAAGGCAGCAACGCCCGAGTGCAGGGTGTATCTCGGGTCCCATTGGGCCGGGAAGTGGACGCCCTCAGAGTACCGCAAGGCGTTGGATCCGGCAACGGTGTATTGCGACAAGCCGGAGTTTTCATAATATCCGACTGCATTGCGCTTGCTGCGGGCGTCTTCCTGTGCCTCCATGTACTTGGTATCGACAGAGCCGGTTACGTCGAAGCCGTGGCCGTGGTCGGCTGTGACGATGATCAGGGTATCTTCGAGCTGACCCAGCTTCTCGAGTTTCTCGATTGTGGCGCGCACGGTATCGTCGAGCTCGAGGAGCTCGCCAAGGGATCGGTCGTAGTCCAGAGTGTGCATCTGCTTGTCGATGCTGGCGGCCTCGGACATCAGGAACCAGCCGTCCTTGCGGTGTCGCTTGTCTAGCACGTCAATAGCCTTGAGGGTCATGTCTTTGAGTCCGGGCAAATCGTCTGCATCGCGACCTGAACCATCGGGGTAGTTGCTCTGGTTGTAAAGGTTGGACTGGTAGACGTTGCGATCAAGCCAAGTAGCGAGGTTGGATTTCTGGAAAACACCCAGCAACTTCTCCTTGTTTGAGGCACTGTGGAGCGCGGTGTTGTTCCAGGCCACGTTGTAACCCTTCTCAGCGAAGAGCTTGTAGTAATCGCGAGTCTCTTCGCTCTCGAGGAAGTCCTCCGCACCAGCACCAAGGAGCACATCAGGACCATCCCAGTTTGTCCACTCATAGTCGGTTAGACCACCTGCGTAGTATGAGCCGATGACATGGTCGTATTCGCCGCGGTCGCTGGTGTGAGCAGCCAAACCGGCAGGGGTAGCATCTGCCAAGAACGCAGTTGACACAATGCCAACACCGGCGTTCTTGTTCTTGCGGCGGAAGATCTCGGCGATTGTCTCGAATTTTGGGTCATCAAAGGTATCGCTGGAGGAGTCTACATAGACACCCAAAGCATTGACGGTGGTCTTGTGACCGGTGTAAAGCGCCGTTGCGGAATTGGCCGAATCGGTGATGAACGAGTCCATGGAGTGTGTCATCTGGTGACCCAGGACGGGGAACTTGTCCAATGCCATCTTTGTCATGTATTTGCCGTTGATGCTGCGGTGGGCAATGAGACGTGCTGCGGTGATCATGTTTGTGGTCATGCCATCTCCGATGAACATGACGACGTTCTTCGCGCGACGCTTGGTAGGAAGATCACGAACAAACCAGTTGGCCACTGTCTTTTGTTCTCCGTAATAGGTCAGAGTAGCCTCGTACTCGCCGGGCTCATAAAGGGCAATTCGCCTATAGATCTTCGAGGTCACATTGACAAGGGAAGGCGTTTCTGCGTCCTCGGCGAACCGATCTGTTTCTGTTAGCTTTATGCGTTCCTCAAGGACAGAACGATAGGAGAATAGTACCTTCAAACCATGTGAAGTCCCATTTCTCGAGCTCAGGTTCATCAATCTTGAAGTATTCCGTTGCAGAGACAGCAGCATTGCCCTTGCCCTTGCCATTGCCCTTCTTGGCGATGGTGAATTTAAAGTTTTCGTCCGGCTCTCCAATGCGAGCTTCAGAACCATTGACGGGAGAGTGTACTTCGAGGCGGATGTCGAAGAATTGACCCGCGAGGAAGTCAACCCTGCAAATATTCGTTAGTAGCTAGAAATCAAGTGTAATTGAAACATTACATACTGATCTGGCGGGAAGATACATCCCAAGTCGGGGCAACCACCCAACCTCTGGAAGGTCTGGGCTGCCGTGAACGCGACAAAGCATGCTAGCGCGGAGATTGCGGAGGCGCGCATCTTGATGGTGAATCTGATTGTGATGAAACCAAGTTACGTTTAGAGAGAAAGCCCCTGCATTAAGTACAACGACCTTCGTAGCTAATTGCAAGGTGCCAAGAGCCTCCGAGGCAATTTATAATATATAGTGATACGAATCTCCGAAGTATCCCAGTCCCTTCTGAAAATGTTATGGCTACATAGTACGACTTGTGTAAGAACGAATAGGAAGTAAGCAAGATATGCACGTGTGTAATCCTGGGGTTTACCTGGGAAGCTTGAACCTCCTTGCCAAGTCTAGCGAATGAAATGCCAAGCCAGGTCCAGCCAACCCCCGTTGTCCGCCAAGATTAGTAGTCTTGGCGGACCATTGCACGTGGGATGGATGAGAGATAGGATGGAATGACGTTTTATTTACTAACAGCTGCTGAGACACGTGAATCATTTCTCATAGCTTCCTATGGAGTACCAAGTGTAGGGCTATAAGCCACTAGCCTAGCGTCTACCTCTCCGACGGTATCCGACAAATGGGTAGCTGTAAGCGTTCGGTTGAAATGTCCTGTCTTACGCTCCGCAGGAATGCAACGAAAATGGGCACCGGAGATCGAGATGTCCAGTATTTTCTATGGTCCTAGCCACACTGCTTCGAGATACAGAATCATCATTGTATAGCTGGAAGCAATAACAAAATAAACAAAGAATCGACTACTAGTATCAGACCATGAGGTGCGGGGGATGGTAAACGTCGATCAAAGGAGGTAAACCCGGGGCCGAGACAAAAAAGAAATCATATATAATCGTGCCATAAATTATACGGAGAAAACCATTCGAAATTCTCGAGTGAATTTTACATATCATATAGGTGTGTTCGTTGAAAACCTATTCTCATCGTAGCAGCCAACGGTATGGCGTTGGCTTTCATTGTCTAATTTCTCACCTTGAGACCCTGATACAACTTACCGTGTCGACTCTTTATTGTCGAGGATAGCAAATGGATATCCATCCACATGGCTTACGAAATATCAAAGACAATGGAATGTCCATTGTCCCAGCCCTTCAAAGCATGGATATGTTACTATTTATGATCGAAATCCTAAGCTCGAGTCCAATCAAACACTGCATGGTTAAATTTAGCACTTTGATCTAGACGATGCTTTCAAGTCCAGCTCTTTCTCCATTGTTTATGGATCGCACTTTATGGAAAAGCGAAAGTCCAGTTCAAAGTACAGAGCCTATAAGTTCCTACATGCCCATCAAGTTCGCCTTGATAAATGGAGCCTGATACAGAGAAAGCAGCAATTCCCCTTGTTGGCCTTGGATTGATCTCACCCTCTTTACAGAAAGCTTCAGACCAATCTACATCCAGAATTGACAACATCTCTCCAATGTCACGCCCCAACGTTCTCAGATACGGCAGTCGACAAGCCTATGGCCGATTACTACAGCAATGGATCGAATCTCCAGAATCTGACCCGTCTGTGGCCGAATGTCCAATTCTATCTTCTACGCTAAAATTCAAGGATCTCAAGAAGTCCAAGCAACTGGAAATAGATATGGACACGAGCCCTTATATTCCCATCCAGATTGAACTCGAATTTGCAGAACTCGACATCATGGGACCGACGGGCGGGGCGTGGGAAAGGGTTGCCATAGATCAACCTGATGCTTCGCCAGACACTGAATACCCAGACATTCATACGTGGGAAGGGCACATTGCGCCTGGGGTCTTAATAGTTGAGGAAATTAAGAAAGCACCGGGTTTCTTCATGTCAGAAGTCTGTCACGCCATTTACCAGGAGCACTTCCCGATCGATACCTTGAAGTCTGTCTATTTTATCGACGTGTGCAATAAGGATACCCGTTCGTTTGTGATGAATGAGCTCTACAGCGAATCCAATGGCCTTGCTTGGCCAGATGATAAGATACGAGATTGGATACCTGGAACCGCGGAATTCGAGGCGCTGCTAGGGACAACACTTGGACGGACTATGGCACGTTTGATCTTGGGGGCCTTCAAACGTGGGACTCGGCGAGTCTCACGAATCAGGACCTTTCATTCATTTGATACATTGCAGATGCAGTTTTCCATTGAGGTTGAGCAGACTGATCCCACTGGTACCAAGATCGAACCCGATTCGGATCGTAGTACGGGCCCTGAGACAAGGTCAGCATCGCGCCGGAAAAATCTCGAATCGAAGAAGCACAAGCTGGACTTGGCTGAGACTAGACCGACGAAAATTCGGAGAACAGCCCCCTAAGTTGGACGCTTATGATTGGTGTTGCTAACCGTATCACTGTCCTTGTTATTTGTATTTTGGATGCTCTTGATTTTATTTGCTTATCAGATTATCTTTTGTGTCTAATGCTTTTCTGCTTTTCTGCTTTTCTGCTTCTCTAAATTTGTGATAACCCTTTTTTTCGATAATATTATAGATCACAATAAGATGCAATATTTGTAATTTACTCCTTTCCCAGGGTTGGAATGACCCTATATGTTGACTTTTCTCATAAAATCACCTCGTTATATATTAATACTAAAAATGACCAGAATAATATACCAGCAGATGGTCCAGCTCAAAGAAGAACAGGGTTGGCACACAGCGGACAGCGCGCCTTCCACTTTCAAATCCCAGTCTATAGGTTTCCGCTTCTGATTCTTCTTTCATCTTGCATGAGTGTATTTCAAAACAAAAAGTGGCTGATTGATCTAAGGGGCTTTCTTCCGCCGAGTCGGCGGGTCCGCCAACGCTATACTCAAAGCTCCCTGCACCGAGACGAGACCCAACAGAATCTCTTTCTTCCAAAATTCTAGCTATCTAGCTTGCAGGGATCTAGCTTTTAGTTTTTTGTGAACCCGACATTTTCTAATCGAGTTGAAAGAATTCGCGCTTCGCGCCCAATGGCTCCTTTGTCATTGGACCTGGGGATTGCCGTGGCCAAAGCCCGTAAGTAGCCAACGAGAGATCCGCGAAGTCGATGAAGCTAACGCTTATTGCAAGTTACATGTATTTGCCATTGCCATATGGATTGTCATCATTGCTCTGTTCCGTGGTCAACGGGGAGGCACACAGCCCCCAAGCATATTGTACTATCTTTTACGCGTGCCCTCTTTGAAAATGCATCTATGGAGCAGCTTCAGTGAGTGTAAATGTGAATAAACAGCAAGGATACTCAGATATATGCAGAACAACTGGTCTGACAAAAAGGAATCCTAAATGCACCCGACTTTCGCTCAAAAGAGTTACGAAGCCCACATGAAACAGTAAAAGACCCCTCTCAACATACTCATTCTCTCCAAAGGTACAACGTCATTCTGGCTAGGGAATCCTGCCGCCGAAAAGTTGATAATCTACTTCCCTAGTGGCGGTTACTGCCTCCTTGCGCTAGCGGCTTCAGTTATCTCGAGGCTCTCTGCGGACATGAAACAACATGGGGGAAGTATTGGCGTGTTATTAGTTGCCTATGAGCTTGCCACTCATGCCCGATGGCCTCGTCATTTACAACAGGTTTTGTCATTCCACGGTACGCCATCCAGACACTGGGAAAGCGACCGTCAGACATTGTTCTTCGCGGTGACTCGGCGGGCGCTCATCTTGCACTTGCGCCACTGTCACATCTTGCTCATCCGCATCCTCAGGTGGTCGTGCCAAATTTTCAGTGGATGAACCACTGGGAGAAATGAGGTTGTTCTCCCTTCGGGTTGACTTCAGAACTGATCACGCGAACTCCAGTGAAAATTCGGACAGAGATATTATTTCCACTAAGGCTTTGAAGATCTGGGCTCAGATCTTCCTCGGGCAGATTGTGGAAGATGAGTACAACTGCCCTGTCAAAGCCCCAGGGGGCTGGTGGAGAGATCTTCCCGTTTCAAGAATCTTTGTTGGCGCAGGAGACGACGGCCTGTTGGATCCAATTAGGCAGACGGCCGCGAAGATGAAGATTAAATGATCTTCACAAGATTCGTATTTAATCTAACAGTTTGTCGTCCCCAGGCCGAACTCCCCGACGTGAGCATTAGTATTGTGCCGCGAGAATTCCACGTCGATCCAATCACAGACTTCGCTTTGAAGATACCCCCTGGTTTGCAGTTCAAGGCGATGGCATCATGGTTGAACCAGGCCACGGGATGAAAGACACGGAATGAAAGATGAAGACACTGCATTTAATTGCATCTCATAATCTGTAGAGGCGGTCAGGTAGCGCCAACTCAGACAGGTTTGGGGCTTTGTTTGACGTGTCGACACATCAACACCCAGTGTCCTTGATATTCCAATATTGACTGCACAACTTATATGACATAATTTCAATCCAGATTCTTACAGTGGCACTCGTGTTTTATCTGAATAGATCTTTTTTTTTTGGCTCCGAGATGAGCTCGATCCATCCACAGGCGGGTGATCAGCCTCGGAAGAAGATCCGAAAGGGGACCCGCAGTTGCTGGCAATGTACAGGAGCCCCCTTACTTGAAATGATTTATCCCTAACGATCTTTTTTTTTAAGGCAAACATCGCAAAGTCCGCTGCGATTTTGCATCTGATAGCGACCAAAGCTGCAGAGAATGTCTTGCCCGGGGACTTCCATGTCGCAGCCAAGAATTCCCGGAACCTGAGAACCCCCGCGATTCGGACCGCACACACCTGAATGAACGGATGGCTCGTGTGGAGACCCTGTTGGAGAAGCTTCTGATACGAGTCGATGGAAATAATGGGAATGGGAACAATCAATATTGTGACTCGAAATCATCCATGGAATCCAGCCCTGAATCGAGTCCCCCGACCGTGACCCCAGGTGCGGACAAGGTGATAATTTCGTCTTTTTTTAACAACCAAGCGGTTAGTGTGATAATTCCCATCAGTCCACAATGCCTCTATCTCGTGCTTACTCATGAATAGCTAGGTTTCGAACAATCAGATACCGCTGCGCCCGACCATGCGCCATATGGCACAATTAACCGGGACTGGGAGAGACTGCGCCGCGATCTGATAGCCTTGATACCCTCCCAGGAGGCATTAAAAATTATATCAGAGGCCAGCAGTAGCTGGTGGCTTATGCGCGTACAGTTCTTCGAAGACTACGATCAATCATTGCTTTCGTCCTCGGTGGAAACCCTGCAAACCAGCCACCCGGCTGTAGTTGGTAAAGCCATTTTGTGGATTGCACTTTGTCTCCAACAACTCCCTTCGGAGTGTGATTTGCCCTCCCTCGGCCTTTCTTGCCTGCCATCGGTCTTGGTCGAAGAATGCCTCACCCGTGTTTCCACATTGGTCTGCGCTGATGACTCTATCGTCAGTTGTATTGACGGGCTCGAGTGCTTGATTCTGCAAGGGTTGCTTTTTAGCAATGACGGGAAGCTTCGAAGTGCATGGCTTTCTACTCGTCGAGCCGCAGATATCGCCCAGGTAATCGGGTTCCACCGTGCTGAACCAGCTACCCATGAAAGCGCCGAGTTCCAAAATCGGGCTAGGTCAGTCTGGGGACACATCCTGATGATTGACAGACATTTTTCACTGATCCTCGGAGTGCATGGAGCTATCTCCAATACGGCAATAGATCTATATCAATCCAACCCAAGCGACGCTCAAGATTTGCCCGTTCACAATGCATCCGCTCTGAATCCGCTTGCTCGGATAGCTGGATCAATCATTGACCGTAATCAGGTCTTCACAGAAGTCACTCCGGCTATGGTACAAATGACACAAGTCATCGATGCGGAACTTCAATCGTTCACGCCCCCTCCTTTAATGTCACCCGACAATATTCCGCCAGGCAAGTCTATCAAGCGGTGCAATTGTTTCCTCGAGCTTCACTATCGGCTATGGTACTACCAGCTCATGGTGTGGCTACACCTGCCTCTCCTACTAGCGTCAGGTACTGATAACTCCTATGAATATAATCGGAAAACCTGTCTCCAAGCCTGCCGCCACTGCATCAGTTGCTATGACAATATCCGGCGCACCACGGAAAGTGGGTTTGACTCGAAGGTTCTTCATTTCCAAGCCTTTGCTACGGCAATGGCAATCATTATCAATAGACTCGGGCCATTTGGCCCGCAAGACTTTGACAAAGAAGACCACTTTGCTATCGACCGGGTTGAGGCTGTTCTAGAGCAATTATCGAACACCGTTCCTCCAGACAAGATCGCAACTCGAGGGTTGCACGTCTTGAAGACTATTATGGCGATAGGAATTGGGACCGAACTCCCGCGATTTGACGCGTCAGAAGGACACCAATACCAGAATGGAAGGCTTAGTCGCATCAAGCTTGATATTCCCTTTTTCGGCCGGGTACACCTCGAACGTCGTTCCTTCACCGACCAATCATCTAAAAGCTTTGCTGTGCCCAGCACCGTTCCTGGGCAATACTACCCATCATCTTCAAGAATGCTCACAATCCAGGAACCCGGTTATACAATTGAGCAGGTTGCCGAAACAGCCCAACTGGCGGATGACAATTTGTTTTTTGACCCGAGTACCGAGTTTTGGGCTTTCAACTCTCAATTCACGTTTCAGCCTCCATTTTTGGCTGATTCTAATTTCAACTGGGATAATTGGGGGATGAATGTGGGAGTATGACGAGACCGCGTGCATGTAGAGCAGGTTTGCGCTGATGCCAGCCCTGTGTTCTTGTCTTTATTTTGGTGTTGCGACTTATCTCTTTTTGGTTGTATATGGAGTATTCTTGGATTCTTTCGATGTACCTTGAATGGTCCTGCTTTGGATAGATATCTTGATCTGACAAGCAACAACGCCACTTTGATTGGCCTCTTATTAATCCAATTCTTTTCTTTCCTAATTGACTTTCCCTCCATCGGAAATGGGATTCTTTGACTAAGGATGATAAATCCGGGGCGAAAGGTTCACACCAATTGTACTTGGAACTCTGATAAACATGGAGGTCCTTATTTAGGACGCTCATCGAATGGCACTACATATTGAATACCCCCGCAGCCCACTTTAACATCCCACCCACTGTTTTTCTATGCGTTCAACCCCATGTCACGGTTCGAAACTCCGAGGAGATGAACTGTACCAGAGTGAAAGGACTTGTGTGAGGTTGTCTGTGTAAGTGTGAAGTCGACTAATAGCCCGGGTATGTCAGATTACTACCCTATTTCACACTCCTTAAGCTAGCCCTATGCGGCATAATGATATATGATTGACCCCGTAGGTCCCCACTAAGTCAATAGAATGGCATTGTAACTTCACCCCTTGTTAATGTATGTTTGTTTAAAGACACTAAATACGTAAACACCATAATCAGTTGGCTATAAATCATGTCATTATGCGAGATATGTGCAGTGAAAGGGAAGATGATATGCTAAACTATACAGGTATCGTAGAGGGTGAGTGAGGGCTAGGTTCAAGAAGAATCGGGGGATAAATATTCAATGACAGACGGGTCTGACTGAATCATATTGAGGACTGGGTCTGTTATGTATGCTCTACGAACTCCGTATATTAGTAAGAAGTATCGTTAGAGTGTGCCCAAGTGTGTGAAGAAGACACGTACGAAAAGCCCCTTGCGATCATATCCGGAAATCGGTTTGTGACGGAGCCACCTCCTTCGTGGATTTGTTGCATGTAGACATTGATCTGCTCAGTCGGCACCGAGTCTTGAAATGTTACCTATGCTTGTTAGTAGGGTTCATGGGAGAAAGAGAGAGAAGGGGGTTTTACGATATATTTCGGGGCCATTTTGGCCTGCCTAATGGGTACGGATTTGAGGGAAGTCGAGACTTGGGGTAACATTTCATGATTAGCTTGTCTCTATATAGGCATTTGAACGTTGACGTCATTCATTATATGGGCCTCGTTTTGGAACGCCCGGGGCCCCCGGGCCTCCGGGTAACAGGTGGCAATATACCTTGTACGCTAGAAACCAATCGCTTCTGGGGGCTGTGTATTTCCCTATTGCACATTTCCAAAATTCGAAGGAATAATATTCATATTTTGCCTTGGTCGTGTTTCGAGTTCCCGGGTTATTGCCGTCAATATACACCAATCGGCGATATTCCATTCACAAAATGAGATCTACACCCGCTCTACGGCATCATGCAACAACTATCTAATTAGTCACACACTAGCTTGCTGGTTTTTGAACTCCCATATATATAGTTCTATCTGAAACAGAGGAATGACACGCTGGGTGATCGCAAAAGACATCAAGGATGGATGTTGTATACGTGAGCGAAACAGAAAGAAGGGACAAAGAGAGACAGGGCGATCCGGGGCACGATGGCCGAGAGATCTTATTTTAAAATTTCCGATCCTTGGGACGACAGGAGCTCAGTGAAGTTAGTCCAAGCTCGCTTGAAAGAAGGATCCCTGGTGGAACACTCAGTCAACCATCGCAGAGCCTTCTGGACTCTTTCGACTGACTCATTTCTTTCGCTAGCACCCATTTTATCCCGGCCGAGCAACTGCGTTATGAGTACTACGGTGCTCTGCGTGAGATAATGGAGAGCACACCACCAAGGTGAGCAACTCAAGAGCCAGGAGATGTTTGGTTCATTGGGTAAGAGATCAAGCATTTGGCCTGCTGAATTGAGACAAATCATTGTCATTGGGGTATCAATACCAGTGGTATAGTCTTCACCGCTGGTATAAGAACGGAAGGCAGGCTGTGAAATGACAAGTTTGGTCGAATAGTATTGAAACGCCAAACTTGTCCGCTGACGGACAAAAGCTCGGTCGACTTTGGTTTCGGTGAAACGATAAGTCGTAGGGAGCCGAGCGAACCAGTTGTCAGCAGCGCTGTTGAGCGATGCCATGGCCAGTTCGGTGTCGTTGCGTGGTTTTCGTCCCGCTTCGGGAGAATACAAGATCTCGATTGCTTGTCTCATTACGGCTGCCAAGTCAATGGAATAAAGTAAGTATAATGAGACGTTAGCCTGCAGCTGCTGGGTGGGTGAGTCCCGTTGAGCCGTGGACTGTAAAGAAAGCGAAACGGCTAAACGGTCGTTCGGTTCAGTCGCAGGGTCGCAGGAGAGTAGAGAAGCCATGAGGCGGGCTCTGGATTGATTGTCCAAGATAAGCCTCATCACATGCTCATCGCGAAAGTCTTCCTCCTTGTAAGGCACCGGCAAAGGGGTTGTGCAGTGTTCCTGCTGAATTCTGGGCATGCGTCCAGTCATTACACCGAGCAGGATGTCCAACATGTACAGCGCCCACCATAGCCTGTATCTGGTTTCTTTGGACACGTGTGTGATGCTGGGGCTTTCGCTACGAAGGTGAATTCCCATCGCGATCGCCGACTGAATTGCAATACCGCATGTTCTCCATGCCCTAAACCGACATCAGTGGACAAGTAAAGGCTCGCGGTATTCGACCTACCTATTGGGCTGTCCGATGGAAAGCAAATAAAGTGATATTAGCCCCTCTACCTGAGTTTGCTGCAGGTTGGGATTGTCCAATAGCGCACCCTCGCCCATGCTTAACCGCTGGGCACGGGAAAAGTACACCGTGTGGCTACTGTGATTCTGCTGGGATTGTTCTCCGGAAAGCTCAGAATGCCTTGCAGCGATCGAAAACACCATATTCAATAACGCCATCCACTTGTTTCCAGGATGCGTTGTTGAGTTTGAATAAAATGAGCGACACTGGCTTAGAAAAATTTCTTTGCCGACGACGGGAAAGGAGGCGTGCGCAACTTGGAAGTATCGATCCACCAGTTCATCGGCGACCAGTTGTGGGGGATATGCGAAGACATCCAGGTCGTCTATCGGTGGTACTCCGGCATCATCCATGAAGAATCCACAGGACGAAACTGATGGACGGGCTGATTCCTCAAATTGGCCATCTGGGTTGGAAATTGGCTGACTGATCAAGCACCTAAGCCTGTATAACCATGCGGTTGCCGAATGTTCTCCTACGAAGCCAATCGCTTGCAGTGACATGTCTCCGTTAAAGTCCTCCAGGGTGTGATCCGCGTAGAAAAGTGTTGGGGTTGACGAGTCTGTCTCGTCTGGTATTTTGGCGACGGTCGGCGATGAAGGGGTAATATTAGCTATCTGTTGGTTGTTAGACTGATCAGCCCGATCAAGAGTTCTAGTTTCGGTCGACTGGATGATGGAGTCCTTGTTTTTTTTTTTTAACTGACTTTTGCGAGAGCTTGGTCGACGGTTTTGGCCAGCTCGATGTCGAATTTGGGATAAATATCGCGGACAAGAGATTCGTATTGCTGGAGTTGGGTTGTCATGGCTGTAAGTTGTCTGAATGCTAGGGGTAAGTATTTTGGGTGACCATATCTAGGACAATCACAGACCTGGCATTTCTCTCCCGTTTCCTGTCGACATAGACACAAAGGACATTGGCTTCCTCGCAGCGGAGGCAAGAAGGTCGATGGCCAGAACACTTGTTTTTCTGTTTGCGACAATTGTGGCATGCTCGACTAACTCGGCCATTATTGCTTACAAGTGGAAGGTCAAGTCGAGGAATGGCCACTTTGGCGTTCACTGGCTGTTCCACTATGACCCGGGGCGTGCTCCTGGGATAGCATGTTCCGAAAACCGTCCAGTCAGGTCGGGTCAAAGGTGAGACCTCTTCATTCTCAGCCGCAGCTGTGTCGTAGGTGATTGGATCCTTTTCACCTTGGACAGATGGATGGGGTTCAGACTGCCAAGCGTGATCAAGTGGCCCGCTCATTGCGACTTCGCAGCCCGCTAGTCATTGTCAGTGTTGAGTTATAAGCGAGAACACAAAAGTTGCGACAGACCAGATAGTACGCTTGTGGGGGATGGCTCGGGAAGAAAAGCCCCTCAGGGAAATAAATATCCCTGCCGGTGGATTTTGAAGGCTGGAGTATAGCTTGCAACAGGACTATTTTGGCAAACGAATTCGAAGCTGTGATTGGCAGGCTATGGCTGCCGGCTCAATTCGCTCGGTGCTATTGGTTGGTGTACCGAATGAAAAGCCCGGCCCCCTGGCTAGATTTCAAGGCATGAACATGTTGATGCTTCATATATTTTGGGCTATATACCAATCCGAACTTGACTATAATGGAAGTGGTTCATTCTACATCAAATAGAATTGAAGTTCAAAATATCTTCAACGCCAGGCCTCAATGTTTATAGTGCTTTGTACAGCTCTAAAGAGAAATCCATTCACCACATATTTACTATATTCAATATGATCTCTCTATTTTTTTTAAAAAAATGTGTTGTATGCATATGGTGAATCGAGATTTTTTGATATTCATACCATGCACATCAATAATTACTTCCAGGTGGGAACTAACCGGTTCAAGTAGTCTCAGCTGTGCCGATCTAGGAAAGTCATCACGCTTTGGATCTCCTTTCTAGGTCTTGGCTTATATATGGAGATAGCGGTCTATGGTCCCGAGAAAAAAAAAAAGCCTGCCAGACCCACAGTCTACCCGACGGCAGGGGATTGCCGTAAGTCAGATTTTGCTCGGCCAATGAACGATGCAGCTCAAAATCTGCAATGGGACCGTTTCAGGATTTGGGCCTATGTCTTGCTCAGGTGACTTGAAAGCCTGAACGCTTTGAATTTCAATTTTCTGCTCCGGCGTCTAGTGCCAAGATAACGCCCATAGTGGCGTAGGTGTGCGTCCTGGCTCCCGAGTTCCAGCTTCTTATTATTCGCTCCAGGCCTATGTGGTTCATCTTTTGTCTTTATTCATCTCTATAAAGTACTTTGTCGATTATTCACTACGATGACATCATATACTACATATATGTAAAGTATCGCATTCAGCTGACATTCATCCCTGTAGCCTTAGGAAACAAAGCATGAATATATAATGAAAGTCTCAAACTGAAGAACTTCAGTTTCAGTGTGGTATGGACAGCTAGACCAACTGGCCTGGATAAAGAGCTGTGAACGCCAAGACCCGCAGCGTAGGGGGCCATTGACATCAAATGTGGGGTAATAAGGGTATGTAAATAGGTACGTAGTACCTAGCATGTCTAGTTATATGCGACAGATATATCATAGGTGAGTTCTTGGACTACGACTGGGTAATATCGTCATAGCCATTTCCTGATCGATGACGTAGCCCTGGGGAAGCTGCCATGCCGATCATGAAATTCCTACTTTGTATATTTTTCCCTTCAAATTTTTTGTCCTTGATTCTCATGATGAGAAGGTACATTCTTCTTCTACGTACGGTCAATTCAAATTAAGAGAAGAGAAAGCTTAACCTGACTCATTTCCTTCCCAACCTCCAAGATGGCTACAGGCCAGAAATCTAACGCTCCCCAGAGCCGTCGGGTCGGGGAGCATTGGAGTGGTAACAATCCAATTCCAACCATCCATCACTTTATGGAACATATCGATGCCGAGAAGAAGGAACGCGATCGCAGGATAGACGAAGAAAATAGAGCCAAGAAAGAGAAGGCTGCACATGAAAAGGCGCAACAGGCGTCGGGGAAACAACCAGAACAAGCAGATCAAAAAGATCAAAAATATGGCGATGCTGTCGCTCATAAGCCACGCGAGGTCTCCGAGGCCAAGATGCGTACCGTGACAGACCCCACCACGGGCAAGGACATCGGCGTTGAAGACCTAGACGAGACAGCTATGGACGCTGTCACGAATCCAATGGTATGTGGGATGATCTTGGACAAATTATGAAAGGAGTCTAATCCCTTCGCAGTTGACAGTTCCGAATGCAAATCTTGGGAAACCCACGGTAAGTTGTCTGTATAGAATATCGGCCATCGGGACATATCACTGACATGTATATCAGGACGTTCAAACAAGTGCCGATCAAGATCTTGCAGAGTATAAAGAAAAGCAAGACATCACTGCACCCCCCGATCCCATCGCCGAAGGCACAACCTCCGATGTTCCGATTCGAGGAGAGAAGACGAATGTGCTGTTCCACCCCACACCAACTGTCTCATATCAGCCCATGCTTGATTCATTGCAAAAGCGTGCCACGGCCCTTTGCATAGGGATACCTATTGCCATAATAGTACTGGGGCGGATGTTCGGAGGATCTCTTTGGGGCCTTATTCCCTTGGCCGCATGCATCACGAGTGGCGTATGGTTATGGATGCAGGAAGTTATTCGCAGCGGTCGAGCAATGGAGTGGAGCAGTGAACAGCTTCGTGGCAAGATGGTAAGTCTCGCTCGTATGATCTTGTGGATGAATTGAAATACTCACACCTCACAAGGCCACTGCCAATCTCCTTCCCGAATCCGTCGAGTGGATGAACAGTTTCCTCGCCATTATATGGGGACTCGTCAACCCAGAGATGTTGACGCCTGTGGCCGACACAATCGAAGATATCATGCAAGTCTCTGCACCCAAGGTTGTAGAGAATGTTCGAATTGCAGAAATCGACCAGGGCGACAACCCACTACGAATTCTGAGCATGCGGGCTCTTCCCGACGATCATGTACAGGATTTGAAGGAAAACATCCGCGAGGAAAACATCAAGAACAAGGACCCACAGGAAGCGGCTGCTGCTGAGGAAGGAGCGAGTTATTACAACATGGAAGCCTCCTTTGCCTATCACGCAAAGCCAACTGGTCAGTCTACTTCGGCAAAAGCACGCAATATGCACATGCAACTGGTCTTCTATCTGGGAATTCGAGGCTTGTTTGGTGTACCGTTTCCCGTGTTCGTGGAGCTGATCGAACTCGTCGGAACTGTCCGCATGCGCTTCCAAATGATGCCCGAAGCACCATTCATGAAGGATGTGACTTTCACTCTAGTCGGTATTCCTCACGTTAGGGCTGGCTGCATGCCAATGTTCCGAACGGGAGTGAATGTCCTCAACTTACCCTTGATCTCCAACTTTGTCAACTCCGCTATTAGTACCGCGTGTGGCATGTTTGCAGCCCCCAAGTCAATGACCATGGATCTTGGCATGATGTTGACAGGAGATGACATCCACAAAGATACTATGGCTCTTGGTGTGTTGTGGATTCGCATTCACCGCGCTGTCGGTTTGAGCAAACAGGATACTCGCGGAAGTGAGGGTGGTGGTAGTGATCCGTACATCAACTTGTCCTTCTCAAAATACGGCAAGCCTATGTATTGTACCCGTGTGATTACGGATGACCTAAACCCTATTTGGGAGGAGACTGCTGCCCTTCTTGTGACACCGGAACTGATCAAGGCCGATGAAAACTTGAGCATCGAGCTCTGGGACTCTGACCGCAACACAGCGGATGACATTGTCGGCAAGGTCGAACTACCTATCCGTGAGATGCTTCAGCATCCCAGTCATATGTATCCCCAGGTGTCAAAGCTTCAGGGTATGGATCAGGGCACTGAAATGCCCGGTCAGCTGCATTGGGAAGTTGGATACTTCGGGAAACCAAAACTCCGCCCCGAGCTGCGTACCGATGGCAAGAAGAAAGACCTTCCCAAAAACCTAAAAGGCGATCCGACTTTCGAAGATGAAAAGGGAACCATCAACAACGACGAAGAGGATGCCGTTATGCATACACCACCTGATCCAATCTGGCCCAGCGGTATCGTGCACATTGTGGTGCACCAGATCGTCAACCTTCAGCTTGCCAACATTAAAGGTAGTGATGGGAACCGTAAGGGCAAGGAGTATGAGCCGGCGAAGCCATATGGTGAGAACACAGAGGAGCAGGGTGAAGATCTTCCAACAAGTTACTGCAAGGTTATGTTGAACGATCAACTGGTACGTATTTGCAGATACATACCCCTCAACTCCAAATCCCGGATACTAACAGCATATTTCAGGTATATCGCACTCGTGCCAAGGCTGTGAGCTCCAAGCCTATTTTCAACGCAGGAACTGAACGATTTGTCCGCGACTGGCGCTCAGCCGTCGTGACCATCACCGTCCGAGACCAACGCTATCGCGAGCACGACCCCATTCTTGGTGTGGTTCCCCTCAAGCTGTCCGACATTCTTCAAACTAGCTCACAGGTGACCCGCTGGTATCCCCTCGATGGTGGTATTGGGTTTGGACGCATCCGTATTTCTCTTTTGTTCCGCCATGTGGAGACCAAGTTGCCACCTTCCATGCTTGGTTGGGATGTTGGCACCTTTGAATTTGCTGGACAAAATATCACCGCCAAGGGCTATGGTCGACACACTAAGATCAAGCTGCGCACCGGTGGCAGCGTTGGCAAGATTACCCGGCACAAGTGTCACTTAAATAACAGTGATGCAGAATTCGACATCTCCGATGAGACTTTCCGTGACTCGCTGCGCATGCCTGTGAAGCACCGATACCGGTCCCCAATTGTATTCGAGTTCCATAATCCGGGCAAGCGAGGCGCAGCAGCATACGCTGTTTTGTGGCTTCAACATATCGTTGATAACGAGGAAACAGACATCGACCTTCCCATCTGGACGACAAAGATGGGTGCTCGCTTGACACAAAATTACGTCACCGAGGAGAACTGGAAGGCCAAGGAAATACCCGGACTCGAGGACTTGACGGAGGTAGGACGTCTACAATTCCGATGCAAGTTCTCGCCGGGCATTGACGAATCGCACGAGCGGTTCGTGGTTGACAACGACTCCCGAGAAACCTTCGAGACCTGGGAAGCGTGTTTGTCACAAGGTGTCCGTTCCCGCGCCGTGAATGTCGAAGTTCCCGCCGAAGTGCAAGAGAAACATGAGCAGTCATTGATCGACGGACGGGACGTGTTGAAAAAAGCTTCGCCCTCCGAGCGTCAGCGGTGGATCGACCACCACGGCGAAGACTGGAGTGGTGCATTTGGTCAAGACCCACGTGCCTTCACTGATTCCATCGGACGCAAGGTCGCTGAGCCTGGCCGGGACGAACCTCCCAATGACCCGTACACCCCTCCCCCTCTCAAGGATCACGCTTCTCATCGGTCCAGTTTCCAAAGTGAAGATTACCATGACGAGGAAACCTCGGGATCAGATGACGAACTCGAGTCCTTGTCTAATGGACCCTCGACAATCAGTGGCGGTACTGAAAATGGGCTATCTGCGGCACAAGCCAATATGAGTACCAGCCAGATCAACAGGGCGAATAAACACAGTGAGCAGCGACAGCAGCGTGGTCTTATGCAGTGGAAGCCTGCGCGGAATGCTGCTTTTGCCAAAAATGAGGCAAAGTATGCGCTCCGGAAGATGAAGAAGAAGGTCGGGGCGGGTGGTCTCACTGGTCGCGAGCCAGATATCGAGACGGAGACTTAACGACATATGAATGTTTTCTATTTGTTTCGGGCGTTTTGTATTGTATGGATCCACTGTATAAAATGTGAATATCCATCATTTCCTATATATGCTTCACGAGTTATTGAAAGCTCTACCTTTTGTAAGAAGTGTACATCTATTCAATAAAACCAAATTACCCGTCAAGACCAGCCATCCCCAACCGTCCGGCAATCGTACTCATGTCCACGCCCCGCAAAACCTGCGTATCATCGGGACTGTCCTGCCAGTAAGGGTCCGGATCCCCGGATGCATCACAGTCCGCCATGTAGAAGTAGACTCCGGCCTCGGAGACAAACTTGGCGCGATCGAGCACAATTGCGAATAGGCGAAAGATCATGGGGTACATCTCTTGTGCTGTGATGAAATATTGGGGTTCTTGGCGGATGGTACGGTATGCGCTGGGGGATTGTTCGTCGCCTACGGAGAAGGTGTTCAGGGCGCCGATAGGGAAGGGATCTGCTCGATCCTCTCCTTGGGTTTGGTGGGATTGAACTTCGAGAACTTCGAGAACTTCGGTTTGGGCAGAGTGGATGGCTGACCAGGAAGAGGACTTTGGGATGAAGAATTTAAGAGTGAGTGTTTTATTGGCTGGGAGATGGGAGACAATTGACGCAGTGAAGAGGCGCGCTGTGCTTTCTAAAAGGGGGGACCCTGCTGTGTCTCGGATAGAGCTGAGAAAAAGCGCATGGATAAGGTATTGCATATCAGGGACGTTTCCCTTAGGAGTATTGGTGACTGTTATAATGTCGGCATCCTGAGAAATCTGGAATGCCGGATCAAGAGAGAAGCCGCCAACTGAAGTTTCCTGGCCTAGCTGATCGCGAATCTGCTCTTCTGATGGCAGATTCGAGTTAGGAGGCTCACCCTCGTCTATATCTAAGGCGTATTGCAGCCCGGGGCGACCGGCGTTATTAAAGATATCGATTATGATAATCTGACCGATGTCAATCTGGTTCATAATGCGCTCGGTGGCTAACTCAAATGCCTCTGGAGAGAGATTCTCGTTCTCAGACTCAGATAAGCTCTGCGTCTCGTCAACATCACCACGCGTGCTAGAAAACGAGCGGTTGAAGTAGAGTAAATCCGGGCCTTCGCCCACCTTAGCAAGCGAGTCCGAGTCCTCGGTATAGCCCAGTCGATAGCTGTGCGATCGTAGTAGGACACAAAACCCAACAGTCGAGTAGTTACTAGGACGGGTGAATTGCGGAATCAGCGGGGGTGGATTCTCGACCCCTGACCGGTGTTGCTGCTTGCGGCGAGCGATTTCACGGCGGTTATGCTCAATACAGGCAAAGGGGTCGGGCGGGCAGTATGAATAAACCTCGAACAAAGGCTTGACCTCGTCGTCCCAGAAACTTTGCATCAGGTACTTCCGGAGCTGTTTGTGGTTGTCATCCAGGGAGACAAGGCTGTAGACCTGGATGGGAACCAGGTCGTCGGGGTCTGGAGAGAAGTCTAGCCCGACGAACTGTTCGAGCACCACACGGTGACCCAGATGGTCAGCGTAGGTGTGCACTTGCTGCCAGCCATTCTCGAGCATGGCTACTTGGGCTTTGGGGGTATTTGAAGAGTAAACAGAGTTAGAAACACTTGAGAACTAAATGAGGGTCAGCCAATCTAGCCCTAATCGTGCCTGATCGCCAATCACCCGGGGGCCAAAAGCAACGCACGAGGCTGTGACTTTGGCTGGTTTTAGCTTGTCTCCACTTGATAATGTATGCGGAACAGAAGAGGTCGTATGTACTCCAAGGGGCCAAATGCACCAGTGTGAACGGTCCCTGCACTTCACAGGGAACTGTCCTCAGACCCAAGATCAACAAATTCGGTGGCTGAGGCTCAAGGTAGACACAGGATGTGGAGCGGTGGATAAAGACCCCGGTGAGCCGCTGTCTTTTACCCCGTACCCGAAGGGGAGATTGTCCGGCCCATCACATTCTGACGCTGCCGCAGAGCGATGGGGCCAATATTCATCGATTGGCACTGGCCATATGTGGGAGTATCACTCGGTTGGGAGGAAGAATAGAGAGCAGCTTGCTCAGGGTAGTCGGGATAGTTTCCGGCAGTTGGTATCACATCATTCAGATAGGGGTCAGGCAAATTGGCTCGAGGAAGCTCGCTGGGTTCTGCACTGGAGAGACCATATTAATACCAAACGGAATGGGGGGAGGTTGTTTTGAATATGTTTTATTGAAGCCCTCTGTACCACGTTCTTTTTGTAGTACATTATTCTCCGGGGTATAGCTTCTTTATTTCGGGGCGTCCAGTGGCCTCATTTCGTCAATAATCCGGGTTTTCTAAGCCAGTGGAAGGGCATCTCACTAAGGCTCCTGCCGCTGGCTACCAAAATCTTTGGTTGTTCAGCGTTACCATGATAAATTCAAGAAGTTCTGAATGGACGAAGTAGGATATGTGAACATGCAGATATACTATTATTTTCCATCTAATTTGATAATAGTTTAGTTCCGAATTTAATCCGGAATGAGTCGTCTAGAACAAGCAGACAATCCACTTGTATTGTGATCACGAAGAAACCTCCAAGGCCGTTATAACGTTGAAAAGATAATTGTATTCGTGAAATTTGCCAGTCACTCGCTGTATTGTTTTGCGGTGCTTTATGAGATTAGAAAAAAGTACATATACATCAAATGGACATCATGCATAAAGATATGTATGCTAAAACAGCAGCCATAGAAGAGAAAACAAGGAGGGCAGATGTGCCCATAGCCACCAGATAAAACCAAACAGCGCCTCTATACATGATTCGTGAGTAATATATGCATCGCCATTATTATGCAGACAAAAAAAAAAAAGAAGTAGCGAAAAAAAAGACATCAGCCATGAAACCATGAACATTGCATAATTAATGACCGGATGTAAAATCGGTGGGTACCCGAAGAGGCTCCGACCCAAAGGAAACCTGAGCCGAGTGCAACAATGAGACATTCTCGGGGCCGTTGTTCAAGGCCTTATCGATAGGCCCCAGAGTCCATTTCCATTCCCTGCGTCGCTTAGCACCGTGCCGGGGAGTCTGCGGCGTAGACGAGCCATCAGCCTCAAAGCCATCTAGCAAAGCCACCGCCCGGACCTGACGCTCTATCCGCATTGTGCGCCGTTTCTTGCGTTCCGTCTTGGAGAGCGAAGACCCACGCACACCTTCATCGGCAGTATCATCGCCCGAGGCACTTGTCTCTGATGTTGATGGGCTGGAATCTGTGTCCTCTTTTTCGCCCTCGCCTTCGGGATTGGGGGCGGGGCATGTCTCAGGTGGGGTTTTGGTGTCTGCCTCGTTTTGCACTGCCTCCTCCGTTACGAGATCGAGGTGTTGTGCGGTATAGCGTTCTGTTCGGATTTCCTCTTCTAGTGGGTACCGGTAGCTGACTTGTTTCTTTGCTGGGAAGAAAACGCGGCGGGAGGCTGCACCGTTGGGGCCATTTCCGCCCGCTGATATGGTGCCAGATTGTCGGCGGGTTGCGGGTTCTAGTGGGGAGTTGCGTAGAATGCTGCGCACTCCGATGGGGAGTTGGTAGGGGCTTCGGTGGTTGAAGATGTTATTGTTTGGGTGGATGTAAGGGGAGGATGGTTTGTAGCGGGTAGATTTGGGGGGGGAGGTTGCGGATGATGGGGATGTGACCTCGTAGGCGTTCTTGAAGGTATTTCGTATGGTGGGGGATGCAGCTGGTGCCGCGGCGAAAGAAAAGGATAGGCCGGTGGTTGAAGAGCCGAATGTGCGAGGGAGAGCGGTGGTTTGGAGGGTGAGTTTTGGTCGGGAAGTTATTGTGGTCGTGGCATCTGGCGACAGACACGACATATTGAAAAGTAGAAACCAGAAGATCTACCAGAAGGATCAGAGGAATCAAGAACGTATCAAAGAAGAAAAAAAAAAAGAGGAAATGTGTTTAGCGGGGTTGAACTAAGAATAGAGGAGGTTGGCGCTTGGGTGTGATGAAAGATGCATGTCACAAGATTAAGAGATTAACTTTACAGTGACAATAGTTATATAAAGACTCTAGTTACAGAGTACACAGATTAGAAGCAGAGATTTTCCACAGTTTCCAGACTCATGTGGATGCGTAACTATCGACGCCACCATCCAGACTATTTTCTATCTTTTCTAATTTAATCCTAGGCGTATGCAATCTTCTACTCCGTATTTCGTATTTACTCTGTAGAGTGTTTTAATATATATTCTTGAACCAAATCAGGCTCAGGAGTCAGGCTCAGGATCAGAAGAGAGAAAAAATGTGCTTCTATAAAAAGAACAGGGCCCGTGGGTCTCCGATCTACATCTATACACACGGGTTTGGTGGCGAAGACCTAAAAATGGTTCGGAGAAATCTACAAGGTTGAAATGATAGGGAGTCCTTTAATTGTGTCTTATCCTTTGTTTACATCTTTGTCTATTACATACTTACATATATGTGTTTGATCAAAGCCATCTAAGACGGTATCACACGTGACGCAAGCACGTCAAAGGTGACATCGGCTCCACCCAATAGCGTCGACCTTTTTATCCGGCATTTTCCACTTTTATGCCAGGGAACCTTAAAAGGTCCATCAGTCTCTTCGGGGAGATGTCTACAAGGGAGGGGAGGTAGCAGCTTTGGGAGATATACTTGCTTTGTGACCAATAAATTTCGAAATAGCTTGTAGCTGCCTTGCTTTGAAAGGAACATATCAGAGCCAATAGAATACTACCTGCTCCGTATGGAGAACGGAGTACTCAATATACTCCATGGAATTAGGACTACACTGAAAGACCTGGGCAGGCAGAAATGTGCAAGCCTGAAAATGCTACGCCACAGACGCCACACGCACCAGCCACAAATGCGTTCCAACCTTGGAAGGTTCCAAGCCTTCGGTTCTTCCAGGGCGGTTTTCAGCTCCAGGCATCCAAAAAATCAAATCGCATGGACACGTCTGTATTAGTTCAGGGCTCATGGCTGTACTACTGGTGCGGAACGACAGTCGAATCATCCTCCACTTGGTGACTCCCCCCACTTTGACCTACTGCCTTGCTTTGACTAACCATATCCAGGATTATGACTGTTTCTATGCCTCAGTCTTTGAGGCTGAGAATCCCGAATTGAGGTCGCTTCCCTTGGCAGTTCAGCAAAAGCAGATTGTGGTAACCTGCAACTACGAAGCCCGTCGGCGAGGTCTGCATAAGTTGCAACTCATCAAAGATGCCAAGCGTATCTGTCCCGAGGTGGTAATAGTCCTAGGTGAAGATTTGACCAAGTTCCGAGATGCCTCCAAGAATCTTTATCTGCTGGTTCGCTCGCTTATCTGGGGCGGCCGTGTCGAAAAGCTAGGCTTTGATGAGCTCTTTCTCGACGTCACGGAAATGATTGACTACAACACCGGCGTGTTAAACCAACATGACTTGGCGAATTCGTATTTCTATCTTAATCGAAAGGACCCGACCGTTGGGTTTTCCTACGATGCCACTCGCTTCCAGGGATCGACCTTCCCCGCAATGGAGGCAGCCTCCGTCGCTCAGAAAGATGTGTCTTCGTTGGAAATGCGGTTGCTCGTTGCCTCTCATTTACAGGGTCACATACGGAGTAAGTTGGAGCATCAAATAGGCTTCACGGCTACAGGCGGGATTTCAACCTCCAAATTGCTGGCAAAATTGGTCGGTAATGTTCACAAGCCTAATGGCCAAACGACTCTTCTGCCGCCATATACAGCCGAAAATAATACCAGCAACGTGTTCCAGTTCCTGGACGATCACGAAATCCGAAAGATTCCTGGAATTGGATCTCGAATTTCCCAGAAATTGAAATCCCATATCACAGGACAAGAGGGGATCGACGAGACGATCACAGTCAAAGATGTCCGCCAGTTTCCTGGTATGGGCCCACCTTTACTGGACAGAATCCTTGGCGGGCCAGGCTCGGTGAAAGGGATCGGGATGCGCATGTGGAGCATTCTCCATGGTGTAGATAATTCCGAGGTGCTCGAGGGTCGCGATGTGCCCACCCAAATCAGCATCGAGGATTCATATGGCCGATTAGATACGCTCGACAGTGTACGACGAGAGCTAGTAGTGTTGTCGCAAAGTCTGATTCGCCGCGTTAGAACCGACCTGCTTGACATGAGTGATGACACCGCTCCCCAAGGGAGGTGGCGTGCTCATCCTCGCACTCTGCGGTTATCGACCCGCCCCAGACTTCCGCCAGACTTGGGTGCCGGGCGTGCGTACAATTCCAACCGCATCTCTCGCTCGGCACCCCTACCTCCCTTTATCTTCAACTTGGATGAGCATATCGATGCATTGGCTGAGCGGCTGGTCCGGGAAAGTGTTTTCTCCATGTTTCGCAAATTACATCCCGAAAAGGCTGGGTGGAACCTCAGTTTGTTGAACGTTGCGGTAACCAATATGGTGGAGAGCGCGGGAGATCAGAAGCAAAACAGTGGACGTGATATTGGGAAGATGTTTCGACAGCAGGAGACAGTACTCAAGGATTGGACTGTACAGGAACCCGAGTCATCTGTGTTGCCCGGAGATTCCCGAGAGATAGAGTCGGAGGATGGGTGGGATGACGATGAACCCTTGGGGTGTATGGACTGCCCTATATGCGGGGGGTCGATCCCACAATTTGCTCAGTTGGCACATCAGATATATCATGAGAACTAAGGGGATCCATTATTCGGCAGCCTTGGATGCCAAGCATTGGAAGTTTTTGATAGGTTATTATCAAGTGGCTTGGCCCTGACTTACGCGGCCGGAATAAAATGAAAAAACACCCCTGGCGCTTCGATATTCACGACTATTTCAGTGAGAGTTCACAATCTCGAGTTTTGGGGTTACATATGGTCTATGCCAAGCAATATAAATAACTATCTCCACCCAAAACAGCCATTTTCCCCAAATGTATTGAAATAATGTACATTATTTTACATTATGGAATTGTTTCAGTCCACCGCCAAGCCCTGGCCCTTTAGGATTCCTAAGCCCTTGGCATGGAACCCTGGAGATACGGCTGAGTCCAGATTATCTGATTCTTCTTTCCTACCTTTCTCCGTTTTCTGCTTTTCTAGTCTTTCGTTCTCATTCTCTCTTTCTATATCTTCTTTTTACTTGACCCCTGAACCAGGTGGACCCGTGAAATCCCCCTTTGCCACTCAGGGCCAAACTCTATTCCCCTAAAAAGGAACCTGGGGAAGAACCCTGAGATTTGGATTCTGCGATGAGGTTTTCTAATGTCTTGCCCTTAATCGGTGCACTTTCATCGCTCTTTCAACAAACACAAGGTAAATTTCCCCCCACTTTCAGCTCCTGTTGCCCAGCCCGTTGTCTGGCCCCGTTGCCTAGCCCCGTTGCCTAGCGGCTAACGATTTGTAGCACGATCACAAGCCTCAGAGGCCATTCGACAGGTGACGCCCGTCGATAATGCCATCATTCGTACTCCTTCACATCAAATAGACCATCTCTCACAATTTGATATCACCTTCGACTTACACCAAGACGGCACGCGCATAAAGCTAGAACTTGAGCCCAATCATGATATCTTGGCTGACGACGCTTACGTGCAATATGTGGGTATCGACGGGACAATAACACGTTCGGAACCGATCAATCGACAGGAACACAAAGTCTTCCAAGGTCGCGCCTTGGTAGGATCCGGCCAGGGGAGATGGACGCCCGTCGGCTGGGCAAGAATCACCGTGAAAAGGGATGGCCTAGAGCCTCTTTTTGAAGGTGCTTTCAGTGTCAATGGTGACAAGCACCACATCGAGCTGCAATCGACCTACCTCGACAAGAAGCGCCCGATGGATGCCGCCGTCGAACCCAGAAATGGGGAATCCATGATCGTTTACCGTGACTCCGATATGTCTCTTTATACGCACCTTGAGCTCAAGAAGCGGTCGCTTTCTGGATCCGAGGGCTCTGAAGGTTGCAGCGCAGATCAGCTTGGGTACAATGCTGATCTGGCCAGTTCGATCTTCGGGTATGACATGGACGAAGCAGAAGGTCGGTGGGGTGTCACCTCGTTGAACTCGATGTTTGGATTGGGCAAGCGACAGTCGTCAGATGTTGGCGGTGTCGCGGGTAACACTGGCGGTGTGAATCTGAAAACGACCATCGGGGATTCCAGTGGATGTCCTAAGACGAAAAAAGTCGCCTTGATCGGAATTGCAACCGATTGTGAATTCACCGAATCCTTCATGGCTACCAACTCCACCCCCCGTGAAGCGGCCAAGGACTGGATCATCAACATGGTCAACACGGCTTCAAATCTCTATGAGGAATCTTTCAATATATCCATTGGTTTACGCAACCTTACAATCTCCGAGACAGGCTGCGCCAGCACCGGCTCCACTGCTACCCCATGGAACGTGGATTGCGACGGTGGAAATGTGACTTGGCGGCTGAATGAATTCTCCAAGTGGCGCGCAAGCAGCTCAGATGGCAATGCCTACTGGACTCTGATGACAAACTGCCCAACAGGCAGCGAGGTTGGAGTTTCATGGATGGGTAGTCTATGTTCCTCCGAACTGGTTACCTCCGGAGCCAACTCAGTGGCTGGTGCCAACGTCGTAGTTCGCAATGCTGGTTCTTCCTGGCAGGTGTTTGCCCACGAGACTGGTCACACCTTTGGAGCCGTGCACGACTGCGAGGAATCCGGCTGCAAGGACAAGTTAGATGCCTCATCCCAATGCTGCCCGATGAGTTCGTCGACCTGCGATGCCGGTGCGAAATACATCATGAATCCATATGCTCAGAACACTATGACCAAGTTTTCGGACTGTACCATCGGTAACATCTGCTCTGCCATTGGCAAAAACAGCATCAAGTCATCGTGTCTATCCGACAACCGCGGCGTCGTCACCATCAGCGGCAGCCAATGTGGCAACGGCATCGTCGAAGGCGACGAGGAGTGCGACTGCGGCGACGAAGAAAGCTGCGCCGGCAACTCTTGCTGTGACGCAAAGACCTGCAAATTCAAAGATAGTGCTGTCTGCGATGACTCCAACGACAGCTGCTGCGCCCAATGTCAGTTCGCCTCCGCCAGTACCATCTGCCGCGCCAGCACCGGAGAATGCGACATCGCCGAGACCTGCAGCGGAAACTCGAGCTCCTGTCCCGCAAACAAATACAAAGATGACGGTGCAACCTGCGGCGACGATGGCCAGGAACTCACCTGCGCTAGCGGCCAATGCACCAGCCGCAACTACCAGTGCCGCACAGTGCTAGGCTCCATGGTTAACACCAACGACTCCTGGGCCTGCGAAAACACAGGTTATTCATCCTGCAATCTCCTCTGCGGCACAGCCTCACTCCCCCACACATTCGGTACCACGGAGTGCTACAACATGAACCAGAACTACCTCGACGGTACACCCTGCGATGCCGGCGGCCGCTGCAACGCAGGCCAGTGTAAGGGGGGCTCGGCCCTGGGCTGGATCCGCCAGCACGAGAAGCTGGTCATCGGCGTGTGTGTTGGTGGCGGTACGCTGCTGCTACTCATTATCTTCTTCTGCATCTATAGTCGCTGCAAGCGCAGTTCACAGCTGCGTAAGGCCCGCAAGGCTATTCCCCCTGGTACATATCGCCGCTATAATGGGCCGCAGCCTAATCACCGGCCTATGGAGCACTGGCATGGATACCCGAATGCCGGATATCAGAATGTGCCTCCCCTGGGTGCCCCGCCACGATACTCATGATCGCCCCTTTGCTTCTTGTTTTATTCTAGTTTATGGATTCTATTGAACCTTATCTTTTTTTGCATTCGTTCCTTCTGGAACTTGCGGCCCGGAGAATTTGGGTATCGGCGTCATCGCCGATAGTTGGTTATAACGTACATCGGTCCTTATAGTAACATATCATCCGCGATCTGGATTTTTGTGCATCCTTTCTTGTGGCTAGTCTTTTTGGGCTTTGTAGCATTCTTCATGTAATATATACGTCGACGCCCTTTGGGCTATATCATAATATCAGAGTACAAGTATGGGAATCACAGCATGTAGATTTAGATATCGTATAGAGGAATGAACATCCATTTGAAGTGCGATTTTAACCCAAAATAAACACAAAGAAAAAAGAGGCACTTACTCCCAATAAGCACATGAGTAAAACAACAACATGAAAAGTACTGAAATCCCAACACCAAGGAAAACCCCATGCACAAACAATCAACAGCCCTTAGTCGAGTCTTTGGCAGATCGTAACCATCCAACCAAAGTATCTAAGCCCCAGCAAGGCAACCAAGAAATCCCTCCTCATCCAGATACTTATTGCCAACAAATGCCAACAAATGCCTCCCGAGTAACACCACCGACACCCTCAAGATCAAATTCCTCAATCATAGCCCTAAGTTCATCCTCCTCAAGCCCAGTCTCCCCCAACTCCCTAGCAACACGTCTCAAATCCTCAAGATCAATAAATCCCTTTGCACCCTCATCGAACAGCTCGAACGCACGCAGGATCTCGTCGCGCGGGTCCCGCTCCAGGATCTTCAGCGCCGTGACGGCCTGGAATGACGAGAGAGGCATGAGCAGGTTCGACGGGTGCTGTGGGTTCGACACGGGGCCCTTATTTGAGGCTTGCGGTTGGGGTTGTCCGTGCTGGTTGCCGGCGGCTTGTTGTTGTTGTTGCACTTGTGGACGGGGCACGCCGTAGGTCGTTAGCAAGGAGATTAGCTCTTGTTTACTGAGGGTGAAGCCGAGAGCGCGGAAGGCGACGCGGAGCTCATGGTAGTCGAGGTGTCGGTCGCGGTCGAGGTCGAAGAGGGTGAACTTTTGGAAGGGGTTTGGTTAGCTGGGGGTTTGCTTTTGGATGGGGGGTTTTGGGGAGGCGCGTTTTCTTTTTTTCCCTCCCATTTAGAGGGAGAGAGAGAGGGGGATCGCATTAGGGTGTAGTAATTGTGCAGAATAGTGTCATAGATAGATGGGTTGGGGTATCCCTTACAGCTTCGTTGATCTCTTCCCTCTGCTCTTCGGTGAGTCTGCTCAGCGGATTCGCGTCCTGCGCTGGGCCATGGGACTGGGCGTTTGTTGTGGGCGCGGGCGCAGACTGTTGCATCTGCTTTTGGCCATCGGGCCCATTGAATTCTTGGTTTGCATTTCCCAGACCGCGATGCCGTGAGAATGATGAGGCGCTGAACGGCATGGCGTTCGTGTTGATGGAGCGTTCTGGCAGTTTCGTGCCGGCGTAAGAGCGCGACGCGAAAGGTTGGCCAGAGGCCATGGTGGATGGCGTGTTCAGGTTTAATTAGAAGGATTAAGGGTTCTTCAGCATTAATTCAAGTGGAGGGGCTCGCAGCCCATGAGAATGTGGAGAGATGAGGTGTTTGGCGGTGGGAGGATTCTGGAGACGCGCCAGACGCGGGAATGACCTGTTTTGCTTTTGTTACAGATATAACGATCAACGAAAATATTATTATTGGAAATTCTTTGTAATTGTATTGCTAGAAGTATGAGTGAGTGAGCTTCTAGACACAGCACAATCTGGTGCTAATCACAAGCAATTGGACATTAATCCCAAACCAAAAACTTCACTTCCTATCCACAAGCTAACCTTCCTCAAACGTATTCTTCAAAACGACTGCATGTTCCTTCCATGGATAACTTGTAAACAAAAAAAAAACGCAATATTGAGCGAACGTCGTTGCGAAAGGTGTCAACAATTGTACAGGGATTGCGGGAAATTGCCATTGAGTGGCACTGGATCGAGTGGCATTGTATCAACAAAGGTTGCAGCCATTGGATCGAATGCATCAATACTATCGTTGCCGAGGAAGTTGGATAGACTATTTGAGTCAAAGGTCTCGATTTGATCGATATAGGCCATACTATCGAAGGCATTCTGTTGAGGAATCACTGTATCGTGAGAAGTCCCAGGTTGCAAGTGCCCATCGTCCTGCTCAACATGATTCGCCACACGCCCAGGCCGAGGATAATGATCAGCCAAGAACACTTGCATTTTGAAGGCTGGTGGCGAGAAGGGACTCTCCTGCTGGCTGAAAACAGACTGCATTTGTTCGGGGTCATCCGTCACTCCCAGCCAGAAAGCCATATCGACGTCTGGAGGTGACGGGATTTTGGGAACTCCGTCTTTAAGAATCTCTCTGCTGGAAGATTTGTTCGTAGCCCCGTGTCGGGGGGACATATTGCGCAGGATATCTTCGAGTTTTTCGCGGACACCACTTAGATGATATCTAGAGGGGCCAAATATTCTCGCTATGACTGTGTTGGTTTGAAGATCTTGCAAGCCACATACAACTCGGTAATATAACGCTGCAGCGACCCAAGCGGGATCGATTTCACTTTCTTTCCGTGGCCATTTTTTGTTCTTCTTGTCCTTTCCACATAGAGCCACATACAAACCAGGGCAAAACTCCTGAGACATTTCTCCGAGCTTCCGAAAAGAGAGAATCAAAATATAAAACAAGAGGAGTCGTCCGGTGTTAATTTCAAGCCATGACGCACGGATTCGAGCTTGCACCAAGCCTTGAATGGCCATAAACTGATGTGCAATTTTGAGTGCATGCCAAACGAGTGTGTTTGGTTTGTATTGATCTTTGAATTTGACCAGATCCACGATGGGGAGGGCACTGGTCACCCCAGCAAGAAAGGCGTCGACGGGGCAGTCCGTTTTACTCGATAGCGTGATGCTGGACCTCTTTACTGTCCAATGCCATGCAGTGCAGTCTCCGCCATATGTTTCGCGGATATTGACAATCGCGTTGAATGCATTCATGTGTTTAAAAGCCTCCTCACTCATACGTTGTAGATGATATTTCGCCTCTTGGGATGGGAAGCCAAGGATCCTAAGAGAGTGTCCCGTGGGCGGCCCAAGTAGGCACAGGTCTCCCCAACTTCGAAAGCAGACTCGATTACCTTTAGAAGTGCATGGAGAACACGGTGTAGTTGTTCCACACTTCTTCTTGGCCCGATAGCACGCCATACACGAGCCGCCAGCTTTCCTAAGTGCAGCAATATCTTTTCTCTGTTGCTGAATTTCGGCCTTGTTACGGGGGATTTTTTCGCGGATGTTGTCAGACTTCCCAGGATTCGTTGGATCCCATGGGATGAAGCCGCCGGGATACTGCTCTTTGAGGGGGAGAGACGGTGGTGGTACTGTCCCAATAATGGACTTGGTTTCACTGCTGTGTGCACTTCGAGCATGCTCAGGTTCAGTGGAGGTATATGACCGGGAATCGTTGCCTCTGGAAGGCGATGTCGAGGGTCCGGACTTCGGGCTTACTGGGGATATGGAGCTTTGTGGTTGGTATTCAATTGTGGGAAATATCATCAGTGAATCAAGAACAGGGCCACCAAGAACATCAAGCTCCTGGGGTTGGTTGTCCATCAGATTATTCCCGGATTCATTGGCCATTTGAAGTATGTCTGGATCTATGAGTTGGGTCTCATATACCATGGGCGTCGTCGACGACATTTGCCACGTCTGTGGTATTGGATGTTCGGTATTGAAATCAGACAAATAACGCATGTTTGATGCGAGTGGAGACATGGTAGACTGGAAGTTCAGTGGTCAGTAGGAGGGTGAGTTGAGGGATGGATCAAACTCACAGAATAGACGGACTCCAGTGTATGCGGTGTATGCGGTGCGTATTTACGCCCGCGGTTCGTATGAGGAGAGAACGGAGATGGCTGATGCCGTGTAGCAGCTTGTGCTATCATGGTTTCGATGATAAACGAGAGAAATGGTAGCGATCGAGATTCTGAAGATCATCGAGCAAAAGGAGTGCAAGAGCGAAAGGATGGGCGTCAGGTAGAGCCTAGTAGCAAACCGACGTTTATACTTGAACAACTTGTCGATCCTTCGCGAAGGTAGAGAAGTAGAGAATGATGTGAAGATAGAACTAGACTATACCTGAGAATCTTCAAGATTACTCAAAGCGGACTAGTAAGCCAAACCTTAGCTTAACTTTAGCTGACCTAAAGTTAAGCTGACCCTTTCAACGCCATAGCCACAACGTTACTGGAGGTGAAGCAGGCACGACCAGGCCCATCAGGCCGATTCCAGATCCGGTAAAGTGCTAGATAAGGTTTACCTAGTCTAGATTTCAACGGCAGAAGCATGAGCCTTGGAACACTGCCATACCATAGTTCCATCTTGGGTAGAATGGATATGTATAGGAAGAAATTGATCATGACGATCAATTTCTCTGATATGATATACTGTTCAAATCGACGTCTCTCCGTGTGCCCAGATCCAAGTCCTCCAAGAAGGTGCGATCGAGAAGCTCCTCCGGTAGGTAATCCTGTTGGACCTTGCCGTCGACATAATTTGGATTGTACTTGTACTCCGCACCATAGCCCAGTTCCTTCATAAGCTTCGTTGGTGCATTCCTTAAATGAATAGGGATGGGCAAGCCCGCGATTCCTGGCTCGTTCAAGGCGGCAAAGACATTGTTCAAGCCACGGTATGCGCGAGTACTCTTTTTCGAAAGTGCCATCGCCACAGTAGCATGTGCCAGATTGATTCGCGCTTCTGGGAGTCCGATCTTCTCAACGGCTGAATGTGTAGATATAGCAAGTGACAGCATGGTGTTATCCGCCAGGCCAATGTCTTCGGAAGCAACAACGATCAGTCGTCGAGAGATATACAAGGGGTCTTCACCCGATTGAATCATGCGAGCAAGGTAGTAGAGCGCTGCATCTGGATCACTCCCTCGGATGGACTTGTGAAAGGCGGAGATCGTATCATAATGCTGATCTCCAGCACGGTCATACACAAGCGTCTTGGTCAGGGATCGTTTCAAGTCCTCCTTGTCCATCCCAGGCCTTTTTGACAGATCCATCGCTAGCTCCAACAAATTCAGCGAAGTGCGAGCATCTCCATCGGCGAATCTGGCGAGGTATTGAATCAGCTCCTCGTCCACCAGTTCGGAGGGTGAATAACTCGGGCCTTCAACCCGGAGAGCACGATGAAGGATCGAAGTGATGTCCTCGTCGGTGAGCTTTGCAAGAGTAAATGTTCGGCAGCGCGAGAGCAGGGCATTTTGGACTTTGAACGACGGGTTCTCCGTTGTGGCACCGATGAGCGTGACCTGGCCGCTCTCCACCGGACCCAAGAAGACATCCTGTTGTGACTTGGAGAATCGGTGAATCTCGTCACAGAAGATAATTGTTTTTCTTCCAGTAAGTCCCAGCTCACTCCGAGCTTCGGCAAATATCTTCTTGCACTCTGCCACGCCGCTGCTGGTACTGTTGATTTCCACGAATCTGCTGCCCACCAGCGACGAAATGACACGAGCGATTGTTGTTTTCCCTGTCCCTGCGCTGCCCCATAGTATCATGCTTGGTACTCGGTCCTGTTCGATGAGTCCGCGTAGGATACCGTTTGGTCCGACAAGTTCTTGGCCGCAAACTTCCTCCAGGGTTTTAGGTCGCATGCGCTCCGCTAGAGGTGCTGCTTTGTGGAAGGCATTGATCTTTGGGCGTTTTGCTTGGGGCTCTTTGGCGTCACCATTGGCTTGCTTTGGCCTATCTCGCTCCCGCGTGGATTCCGCTTCCTCAATAAATGATCGCTTGCCGTTGAGAGCGCGTGGGGTTGTTGTGGGTCGTGACGGTGACTCCTTGGGAACATTCAACTGGGCAGAAGCTTTGCGAGCGGACGGAGTTTGGAACATGCTTGGAACTGGTCCCTTTTGGAGGGACGACAGTTCCCCTGGGGAGGACGGTTCTTCGATGAAGCTCTGGCAGCCTGAGTCAATGTGGTCATTGATCTTCAGTTGGGGGACGGCTTTCTCGCATATTGGACAGGAAACCATGATGACCGGAGAATGATATGGTCTACTAGATCACTCAAAAAATCTTCAAGACGAGGTAAAGCTAGAAGTGACAACCGGGTGCGACGCGTTCAACGCGTTAATTAGTAATTTGGAGGCCTTGGTGCCTGAAACTGGGCAAACAACCTTGGAACAAACTGCCTATTTAGTTGTAATTATATGCAGATATGATAGGTAACTAGATAACTACATAGAAGTACATGTACTGCATAATCTCCGAAAATAAAAACAATCGGGACAAAGATGCCGAATGCGGAGCACACCATCCGTGGGGGACATTCACCTTCTCCATATTATCCCCTCTCTTATTTTCGCTCATGTTTCCCCCTCGGCACATCCTTGGTCGATCACAGAATTGCAGGTCTAAGAACCTCTTCTCAGCCCTTTCGATATTACCCCGCCCTAATTACAACGCAAGAGCGATGTCGGCAACAGCTTCGCGACCCGATCCATTTCGCCCCGCCAAGCGGGTGGCAGGACAGCGACAGGATGTTTGGTATGCAGTCTTGGGAAACGAGTCGGGAAAGATATACTAAATGGCGATTCAAGGTCAATTGTCAACGAAGCTGCGGCAGCTTCGCCAGTTCAGCCGATTGTGAACATGGGCCAAGGGTTCTTGTGAGTCACTATTTCGCCCCCAATCACTCCGAGGAATACGGATTGACGTGTGATATTTCTGCGCAGTGGTTATAACCCTCCCAAGTTCGCTCTTGACGCTGCGAAGGATGCGCTAGACCGAGTGGAATGCAACCAATACTCTCCGACAAAGGTAGAGAACGCCAACGAATCTGCGCATGGTTACACAAATACTTATATAATATAGGGCCGCCCCCGCCTCAGACAGGCTATCGCGGATGCTTACTCGCCCTTATATGGCAAGAAGTTGAACCCTGAAACCGAGGTCTCGATCACAACTGGCGCAAATGAAGGTGAGAGATCGGTATAATGTACCTAGAAGTGGACATTTGGCGCTGACAAGTGACAAAACAGGCATGCTCAGTGCCTTCATGGGCTTCATCGAGGATGGTGATGAGGTCATTATCTTCGAGCCCTTCTTTGACCAGTAAGGAGCGCCGATATTGCGAGAGCATCGAGGGGGTATTGATTCACTCGGAATAGATATATCAGCAACATTGAGATGCCCGGCGGTACTATCCGTTATGTTCCTCTCCACCCGCCCAAGGATGGTGCCACCAGGACCTCTCCTGCATCAGAGTGGACTATTGACTTTGAGGAGCTTGAGGGTGCCATGAACTCCAAGACAAAGATGATTGTAAGCATGCGATACTAATGTTTTCATGAATATTCAAGCTAATTGTACCAGGTCCTGAATTCCCCGTAAGCAGCCTTGATCTACAGGGACGAATAAGGTCTCAACTAACTGTTTGTTCATAGGCACAACCCCGTTGGCAAGGTCTTCTCACGCGAGGAGCTCGAGCGCATTGGTGAACTGTGTGTGAAGTACAACCTTATCATTTTGTCTGATGAAGTCTACGACCGCCTCTTCTACGTTCCCTACACTAGAATCGCTACCCTGTCCCCAGAGCTGTACGAGCGCACTTTGACCGTGGGCTCCGCCGGCAAGGCCTTCTACGCTACTGGTTGGCGTGTTGGGTACCTCATCGGCCCTGAACACCTGATCAAGTACGTTGCCGGTGCACACACCCGTATCTGTTACAGCAGTGTGTCTCCTCTCCAGGAAGCCGCCGCCGTTGCTTTCGAGCAGGCGGAGAAGGAGGGTTTCTGGGACGAGAGCCGCACAGACATGAAGGGTAAAATTGAGCGGTTCTGCGAGGTCTTTGATGAGCTTGGTATCCCGGTATGTGGTTACTCTACCCCTCATTATGAAGTCCACTCTGCTATAGGTTGGTTTTGCTAACACCAATCTCTACAGTACTCTGATCCTGATGGTGGATACTTTGTGCTTGTCAATATGGCCTCTGTAAAGCTCCCGGCTGACTATCCATTCCCGCCCCATGTTGCTAGCCGTCCTCGTGATTTCAAGCTCTGCTGGTTCCTCATCCAAGAGGTTGGCGTAGCTGCTATCCCTCCCACTGAATTCTACACTGATGCCAACGCCAGCATCTCTGAGAATTATCTCCGCTTTGCTGTGTGCAAGAATGATGATGTTCTCGAGACTGCCAAGGAACGCTTGAGAGGGCTGAAGAAGTATATCACCCAGTAAACAAAGAGCTACGGGACTTTGATATGTGCGAAGTGACGAGATATGCATAGAAGTGTTACGATGCCAATCGAAATTTGGATACAAAGACGCAAAATACATGCCACAGAGGCCCTTTTTTCATACCTCTATATCCCCTTGCTCCATTAATCTACCAGTACATCTCTTTTATGTACATTTACTCCTATGTAACCTACAACGCCTGGGCACAACGAACTAGGCACAGTAGGACAAAGGCACCAACACCCAACGGTCTTTGTTTCTATGTAGATCAACCCCCCTCCAACCCACCACCAAAAGCATAATACATAAATGGGCATCCCGAACCTGGGGGGCATTTACCGACTGAACACTGATAATATCTCTCTCCAAACCAGCCACCCCAGGTCCAGGACCCTGGTACAAAGAAAAGGGCTAGGGAGGGGACGGCTCCCTACCCTGACCAGCCGTTTTCACGGCATCTCCAGCTCCATGGGTCCCGTTCCCGCCCCGTCCCAACCTTCGCCACGGCAGAAAGTCCGCCGGTCCGTTGAAAGGACCTCCGAGAATCCTCCCCCACACGTGCGAGCCACCACGTCGCTCACCAAAGGATGGGTGGCTCGGTGCGCCCTCAGAACCCAATAGCTGGATTCGAGGTATTCGCACACTCTCTGGAAGCCCAACCCCATACACTGGTTACCGAGAAACGTGGGGCGGCGCTCGCTCGCGCAGGTCGAATCCTCGCAGTGACGTCGGTTGGCACCGACCCACTCCGTCTCACAAGCATGCCGCAAGCCAAGACAGCTCTTATCGAGGGTGTTACCCATCTCGAGTCCCATCTGGTAGCGCAACATGCTGTCCATGTCCTTGTCACTGGCCCACATGTTATGAGCCCGCATCCAGTCCCGGACAAGCCGGTAAAGATAGTCCACGAGGGCTGGATGTTCAACTGCCGCTGGAAGAAATAAAGGGTTAGCATATAATCTGAAAAACGGGCAGTGGTGAGGGTTATATGGTATCAAAGCGCGAGGAAGCCGAGAGTGCAATGGAACTGAAAGTGAAGGTGTAAAGAAGCTGAAAGGGATAAGAAATTTACAAAAGAGACAAATTGCAAGGCACCGGCGGAACCGGTCCTTCTCCTCGGCGGTCCTTCTCCTCGGCATCCTCTAATCGCACAATGTATGCGATTTGAGGTGAACATCGCAGCCCTGCGTGACTGGCTGGAGCGTCCGCGGCCTTCACCAGGTCGTCCCACTCCGCGAACACGAAATAGTCACCTCGGTCGCGGGCGGAACTAAACCACACCGCCTGACGATGGCGCTCAGGGGTATCCCACTGGTGAAGACTGGGAAGCATTGGTGGACCCACGAGAACGTCGTATGGAATCGAACCGGTCAAGAGCTGCTGCTGGTAGACTGGTCGTGTCCCGCAGATCAGCCAGTGCATCTTGACATCCTCCCACAGATGCCCCTTGCCGCAGTAGCGGACCTCGGAAAACGGTCCGCACTTAGGGCAAACAACGGAGACTCCATCCCTTAAAATACAGAGGACTTGGCAGCCTTGCTTCTCGCAAAGCACAGCGATCCTGCCGAAGTTCCACTGCGATTCAGGGGACGGAATCCCGACGTTGCCGAACTGCTTGCCTGTGGGAGTTGATTCTTTATCCTCGAACGACTCGGGTGGAGACGGAGAACGACCTTCCACTCCGTTGCTCTGGGAGGAGGAAGCACTGGAGACGGGGGGTTCGGTGTCCCCACTGCGCTCTTGCTGACGTTTCAACAAGTCCTTGTGTCTCCGTCTTTTCTGCTTTCTCCTCTTATATGCACTCTTCTTGCCACATCGGCTAGACTCGGCTGGAGTTTGGTCGTCTGGCTGGACGGTGCCATCTGACCTAGGCTCATCTGACCTAAACCCAGCCAAGTCTGTAATAGATGGGCTAAAAGAGGCACGGGAAGACAATAGAGGGTCGACTGTTGGGGACGAGGATGCGGTTTCCTGGCTCTTGAAACGCCCTGTAGTCTTTGGTTAGCATGTATTTAAAGCAGATATATGGAGAATATAATTTCATACCTAGACTGGCCACATCAAAAGACTCACTTCGATGCAAGACTTGTTCCTGCACCTCGTGGCCGCCAAGGTACTCTTCAGGGTCTAAATAATAGTCAGCGGCTGCATCAACAATGATATACAAAGCAACTTACCAGAGAACCACACTTCGTCCTTGTTGTTCGAGACAGGGCCCCGAAGCCCAACCTTAACCCCCTGCGGAGTAAGGCGCAGCTGATCCGAAATCTCTGCTGGCCCAATTTTTGCCTCATTCGCTTCCCCTTCCACATCATCCTCAGCTTTCTTCCGCGGGGTACTCGTAGGTGTAAAGAAACATGAAAGTGAGGATAAGGGGAGGGGAGTGTGGGGGGAGATGTGGGATCGGGCTGTCTCGAATGATGCAGACAATGGGGTAGTCAAGTCATTTGGGGTAGGGAGCCAGGAGGCATTAACTGCTTGTTGGCCAGCAACTGCCGCAAGTTGCTGCTCAATCGGGACCTCCTGTCGAGCGATATGCTGCACTCCTGGAAGTAAATCAGGCTGGTCACCACATTCTGTTGACTGATCTGCATCCTTTTTCCCTGAGTTGGAGCCAGGCGAGCCAGGCGAACTAGGTGTGCACTTTCTCTTACCCTTGCCCTTTGACCTTCTGTTGCTCTTCTGGGTATCAATTCTGAGTGTAGCACCCCGCTTAATCAACTCTTGCTGGGTTGACTCTTCCTTCGCCAACTTCTTGGTCAACCCCTGACTTCCCACTGTCTCCATCGTATGTTCTTGCCCCAACGCCGATGGCTCAGGACTTGGCACAACCGAGGCATTTGTATTTTCGTGCTCTGAGCTTCCTTCAATGGTGGAAGATTCCCGGGCTCTCTTTGGCAATCTCTTTGATTGCTTCTTGCCTTTGTTCCTCTTCTTGGTAGAGGAAGGACAATTGTCATCGATAGGCAACTTTCCAAACAGTTGGTTGTCTATGTCGCCAGTCTTTGCCATCAACCATTGAATGCGCAGCCAAACCCGGACTGGAAGTGCCATCCATTTGCCGTAAGTGTTCTGTGATATGTTAGGTAAACCCTAATATTGGTGAAGTGTGTATACTGACAGGGTCTTTATTAGAGATCTTTTGATAAAACTTGTCATGCTCATCAACCGTGACCATCAACTGCTCCTCACGTATCGCATTCCTCCCACTCACAAACCTGAATTGTATGGTCTGTGAATCTTCTTCTGCCTTCATCCAGCTTACTCGGCACCCGGATGTTTCCCACGGGATTGTCCATTTGGTGTAATAGCTGCCTCTCTTCGGGTTCTTCGACTCTCGATAAGCCGGTGCGGACCCAGTCTCGATGTTGCTCATGGAAATATCCTTCGGAGATATGAATAGTGCTTCAATCGATCTCAGGATGCCCATCATGCCGTCCGGGTAATCTGTGGGGACCTTAAAGTCAATACGTATGAGGTCTGATTCTGTGATGATTGCCTCAAGATCGCACCTGGGGCTACCCGTGGGGTTGTTCTCCGCAATGAATGTCGGGGAAGAGGTCCGCCAGTCCTGGATCTCCAGCCTCAGTTGCCCATTTCCCAGGCTTAGCCCAGCCCGTTCATTGGTCCAATCCTCTGGCTTCGGCAGAGCCATTATTCCGATGTGTTCATTTTCGGATGTGTTTGCATCGGGATGCTTTATTTCAGCTTGAATGGCCTGAGGGAAGTTCAGCAGCTCTGGCAGTCGGGGTTCAAGTGTCGGGTGTTGCTTTGTGGATGTGAGCTGGGCCTTTTCGAAGAATTGCTGGATTTCGATTGTATCATGCTCTTCGCATAAATTCTGGTGCTTCCCTCCAGCCACAGGTCGTGAAGTCTTGGGTGAAACATCGCCGTCAACAAACTTGCTAAACATGGGAGCCATTTCGTGTGATAATGATGGTGGACTGTTGACTTGATCTCGTCGGTCAATGACTCTCCATTGAGGTTTACTTTCCTTTGGATCAAAATACGAGTGGAAACAAGAATGAGGTATTTGATGTTCTCTGTTGTGTATTAGAATCAGACTATAAAGTAGCTGAGATCCATTGACATCTGATACTATAGTTCACGAGAAGACTCACTTGCTGGTAGGCAAAAGCCTACATCTGTCTTGACGGATGTAACTAGCAGTGTCTTACTGCTCACTGGCTTTTCTGATGCATCAGTTGAGGCTCATGAATGGGATGCATGAAGAGCTTACCAAGTCGGTCGGCACAGGGCTTCCTTCGACCCAAAGTTATCCTCGGGGTTTTCAACAAAGATGTCTCTCTGCAGGATATACCGGTAAAATGTGAGATTGGTAATTTGACTTTGCAAGAAATGAATTGCTAAGATCAATCATCAAGACACTGAAGGCTGTGAAGGCTATAGGCTTTGGTCTCACGTGAGTGGTGGCATGTGTCTCTTGTCTCAACCATGCACCAGTTGGCAAAGCCATGAGATATACAGATGGCAAATCATTTTGCTGATGTATGTCAAGGCTCATAGCGTTTCAGTGCCCTGAGAGCCAATCTTGGTAAGGTCCATGGGCATCGTTGATGACCCAACGCGTGAGAATATGCGACAACTTACTGTGTGGGGGCTCAGAGCTTGTCTCACGCGTCTGTGGTGTGCATCATGAGGTGAAACAATCTATTTGATACAATTGACTTTGGTCACTCAAAGAGATGAAAGATGCGATGCCCAAACCAAAGCTACTGTGTATGCAGGGGGTAAAGGGTCGGATGAAAAGAGCTTGAGTGGAGGTGGTGATGGAGATGGAGGAAGATAAGAAGAGGGGACAAGCTTTCGAGATTCGACAATAAAGAATAAGACAAACGAACTATGCACGTGCTACTGTCACAGAGTCTTCGGTCAGAAGTTACGACTGACCTAACAAATGTGAGCAAGATGAAGATATGCGCTTGTATCCTTTCTCAACAATTGTCTGGTTGAGGCTGATCCAAATAAATTGAGCGAACCGTCGAGGTATGGGGTAGCTTGGATCACATCTACCAACCAATCACCCTACAGTGGATTTATGCTTATTATCAAGCTGTAGTAGCCGTCTCGGCGACTACTGCACGGAAAATCTCAAATTAAAGATGCTCTTGCCAGAAGTTTCCGCTGGGTTCCGTTCCCAAATGATCAATACGTGATACGGTGTCGCTGTATTCAGCAAAAAGTCTCACAATGCAATTCGAAAATAAAAAGCGATACGACTTGCTTGTCGACCCCACGCGGATACCTAGAATTGGCATGATGCCGACATCATATCTCTTCCACGGAATTTAATCTATCAAAAATGGGTCTCTGTTCAACCATATCCCATGGCATAAGCCTCCGTTTAACAGCCAACTACATCAGAAACGAAGCGAAACAATTGGCATGAAGTTTCAGATGCGAACATGGGGTGACAGCCACAAAAGTCCTTCTTTTGGGCTGATTTGAATATCTCTTAGTTATAGATTTAGGAAATTAATCACATGTTCAACACCATTATTGCTTTATATCAATCTTTACGTAGAAGACTTGGAAAACACACGTTGAAGCATGCACCTAAAGAAGAGATTAAAAATATGCCATATAAAGGTCAGTAAATAACCATATATTCTTAAATTATCACGAACAAACACAACACAAGAAGTTAATTGGGAATCCGTAGGTCCCCTTGTCATGCAATTCAAGACATGTTGTTGCAAGTTGTTAGGGTGCAGCTCAGTCATGTGCGGTCACGTTTACACGGACTCGGTTGATCTCACGTGACACATCTCTTTCTACGCCGGCGACCACAACTCGAATAAGCATCAAGTACTTTTATCACACCCCACTCCTTGGTGGACTTGCTAAATAACCTTTAATAATGATAGAATATATTGCAATATGATTACTTATTTTTCTGTTACTCAAAATTGTACGCGTGGAAACATTTCTCTGCACTCGAATGTGCGAGTCTGTGATTCGATTCACAGACTCGCACATTCAAGTCAAACGGCAACAGCCCAAATAAAGATTAACTCCTAACGGAATGTCAAAAAACATACACATCGTCTACCCACATGATACGGGAACAAGCATGATGTTAGATCGACTAGCCGTCGCTGTCCAGCTATTGGCTCTCAGTCCTGGGCGGCTAAGCGCCCATGGAGGCTATATTTGGCTGTTTGTCCACTCCGGCGCTTTTGACACTCTTAGTAGCCAGTGATACGCTTCGATGCTTCATGAAACAAACCATTGCGCAGGCCCCTGTCTTCAATCTTTATTTTTATGTTTTCTTTGTTTCGAAATGGTCACGGTTCACTCTGATTGGGGCTGTCTCGACTATACGGGGTTGCCAAGGTCCATTAAACTGCTTCTTTGTGAGCAGTATTGGGCTATTGTAATGACTGCTGCCGCCCAGGATGTCTGACAGTTTCCAGGTGATGTTAGCCAGCTGCTATATTTGACGCTTCATTGTCCCTTGTTTGGTTTTGATTGTATTGTTCTCAGTCCGCCACCCGATCTATTCATATATTGACCTCCCCATTCATTCAATAAGAATTCATATACACCATGTCCTCCCAATAGACCGGGTCTTTTCATTTGCTCTCTTTTTCTTCTTTAAGAACCCGCTGTGTTGATGCGGGCTTTGCATCACTTTTTTTGATCTAATTACACCTCCAGGCGTTCCTGGTCTTCGCTGGACGAGATCACACCTGCAACATCTGACAACTATCACTTTCAAAGAAAAAGAAAGAAAAAACCAATACAATGGTATTCACTCGATCTGGGCGATCGATCTTTCCACTGCTCCCGCCTTATGGAGCTCACGATTCAAGCACAGGGCGGATAATTCCTCTACATCCAGATGGCCTCACACCCTATCTCGGTCTGCGAGCTCGACTTTCACAAGTATGGATCAATCGATGGACAATACTTTTACTCCTTGTTCTCTTCCGGGTATTGATCGCAGTTGGCGATTTGCAATCCAACATGGCATCCGCCAAGCGTGAGGCCCTCTCTGCATGCACGTCGGTGGAATCCATGGGCAGTGCGATGGCTTCGATGCCCTTCTATTTATCCAAGGGTACCAACGAGCTTGTGGCTTCCTCAGTTGATGACGCCGTTTCTGCCCTGAAGTCTGTGTTGTTGATGACCATCACGGGCGTTGGGGAGATCCTCTGGTTTGTCATAAATATGATGTACTCCACCTACGCCTGTCTTATTACAATGGCCGTCCGCGGGACAGTAGGAGCCGGTATTGAATTGGTCAAGGAAGCTACTGAGTGGATCAACAAAACCCTCAAGACAATCAGCGGCGACATTGAGAGCACCGTTGATAAATACAAAGACGAACTGAACTCATTTCTCGAGGCGATCAACAAAGTGGCTAGCGTGTTCTCGGATGATCCTAGCCCAATCAACCTCAATAGTACAATCAGTACGCTAGAGAATCTGTCTCTTCCGTCGTCAGTCAACCGCACAGTCGAAAAACTAGACAACATCGTCCTTCCCAACTTCAAGGAGATCCAGAATTACACCAAGACCCTATTCCAAACCCCCTTTCAAGAAGTCAAGGACTTGGTCAATGAAACTTTGGGCACTTACAGCTTCGATCGGTCCGCTCTCCCGATCCCTGCTAAGAAACAGTTGACCTTCTGTAACGACAACAAAGGAATCAATGATTTCTTCGACGGGGTCGCTGAGCTGGCACTGACAGCACGCAAAATTTTCATTGCTGTCCTCATAGTTGCTGCCATATTGGTGTGCATTCCAATCGCGTGGCAAGAAATCCGCCGGTGGCGCTCAATGAAAGAGCGCTCCCAGTTGGTTCGCAAGGAAGCCCATGATCCAATGGACGTTGTCTATATTGTCTCCCGTCCATACACCGCCGCTGCGGGTATCAAGGCAGCAAGTCACTTCAGCAACAGCCGCCGGCAGATCCTCGTGCGATGGGCCATTGCCTATGCAACATCTCTCCCTGCTCTTTTCGTGCTGGCTCTTGCACTGGCAGCACTATTCTCTTGCCTGTGCCAATACCTGCTCCTGCACTCGGTGAAGCAAGCTGTTCCCGCACTGAGTGCCGAGGTGGGGGAATTTGCAGACAAGGTCGTTGACGCACTGGAAAATGCCTCGACAGATTGGGCCACCGACGCCAACAAGGCCATCATCAATCTCGACACCGACCTAAACCACGATGTCTTCGGCTGGGTCAACAGCAGCACCCAGGCCATAAACGGAACTCTAAATTTCTTCATCTACAACACATCCAGCGTTCTTAACGAGACCTTCAAAGGTACCCTGCTGCAAGAGCCTGTCTATGAGCTGTACGAGTGCCTCATCGGCCTCAAAGCAGAGGCACTCCAAAAGGGTCTAAACTGGGTAGCTGAGCACGCCCACATATCCCTCCCCACCCTCCCGAATGACACATTCTCCGCCGGTGCCTCCTCCAGCATCAACGACGGCTCCAGCCCTTCCGACAGTTTCCTCGCCGATTCGGGCGACGAGACAGCCAATAAAATCACCGAGGTCGTCAACAGCGTGATCAAAAAACTCGAAGCAGCCGTGCGCATCGAAGCCATCATCGCGACCATCATTCTCCTGCTCTGGGTGTTTATCGCCTTAATCGGTATCACTCGCGTCATGATGCTTTTCTGGAGTCGCGAGAAGCACCGCGGCGAGGGGGGCCAGGGTCATATCCTGGATCCGGTGCCAAATGGCGGACCACCACCCCATGATCCAAATGGTTTTACTGAAGTTCCACTCACTGCTATTCCGAGGAATATGTCTGGAGATGGCCACATTGCTCCTCAGTACACGGCGGCGACGGCAACCTCCGCTCCTGTGCAAGGTGAGCCGTCGTCGTATGGCGATGAGAAGGTTGGTTTCGCAGGGCAAAGGAACTATGGACATGCATTGCAGGTGGACTCGGGTCCTGATCTTAGGGGAAGTAGCTATGTTGAATATGATGTGAAGCGATGATGGGAAATGTATTCCTGCCTTCCTCCATCTTCAACTTTCTCAGAACTATGTTTTGTATTCTTCCTATATTTCTATGCCATCTCCAGCATTTCATTGCACTTGCTTTGGCCGTTTGTTTCCATATGGGGCTGGTGTTCTGTCATAATGATTCCCAATAAGAGCATTTCTAATTTAGAATCAAGAATGCCACTTGATTTAAAAATCATAATCTCCCATCTACGAGGCGTGTGGAACCTTATCCTAAAAAGAACCCCATACAAGACATCTCACGAGATTGGTATAATCATAGATAGAAAAGAATTCAATGTAGTTGCCTGAATATACTAAACAGAAACTCCAAGACATGGCGTAATCTCATACAAATCGTCGGCCCCAAATTCGTAGCCGCTATATGGCAACAAAGAAGCTCTTCTCCCCCTGTTTGGGTTGCACTCTCACCCGTTCAATGATCGGATCAGCACAGCTAATCCGAATACGCTCAGGGGTAGCAGGGGACTCCAAGGAGAGCACGTCATTCACGTTCCACTGCTTACGTGCAGCCTTCAAGGCGTCACGAATGGCAAAGAAGACCGCACTACCCATAAACAAGGGCGGCTCACCGACTCCACGAGAGCGTTGAATAGTGCGCAAATTCTCCCACTCCACATCCTTGAGCAAACTTACATTAAAAATCTGTGGGATATCACGGAAGCCAGGGATTTTGTAGTTTCCTGGGCCTCTGGTGAATATCTGACCTGAGGCACGGTGCCAGAGACTCTCTTCGGTAGTGAAGAGACCTTGTCCTTGTACAAAGGCACCTTCGATCTGACCGTAGTCCACTGAGGGGTTGATACTACGACCCACATCCATCTTCACATCGGCGCGTAGAGGTGTCCAATCACCTGTCAGGGTATCAATCTGGACTTCCGCTGCGGTGACACCTTGTGTGAAGTAGAAGAACATCTGGCCGCTGTTCTCGCCCCATACGTAGCCGATATCGGGGGTACGGTAGTACCCTTGTGCGGAGAGGTTGACACGGGCAAAGTAAGCTGCATGGGCAAGTTCCTGCATGGTCGCGTTGGGCATCTTCTCACGGAAAGGACGTAGGCGTTCGTTAATTTGTTCACATGCATTGAATATGGCGTAGCCGTTGAGATCGGAGCTTGCTGAGGCAGCGGTTGCGGAGGTGTTTGCCACTGTATTAGTTGCTGTCTCGGAAATGAAGACGCTCTCCTGCGGCACTTGTAACGCTTCAGCGGCGATCATGGTCATCTTTGTGTGGAGGCCTTGTCCCATTTCAACACCACCATGGGCTACGAGGACACTGCCATCGTGATAGATGTGAACCAAAGCTCCTGCTTGGTTCAAGAAGAGAGCTGTAAAGGAGATACCGAACTTGGTTGGCACAATCGCCATTCCACGTTTGGACCACTTGTGTTGCGCATTGTATTCCTCGACAGCCTTCCGACGCTCGTTGTAAGAGCTCTCCTCCAACACTTGCTTGTACATCAATGGCACATACCAGTCTTTGAGAGGTTGGTTGAAATGCGTCGTATCATCTGACATGTACATATTCATGGCCCGGACTTGTTCGGCCGGAATATTCAGATGATCTGCGATCTCCGATATGTAACACTCGGCGAAGAACAGGCCTTGCGGACCGCCAAATCCACGGAAGGCTGTGTTTGAAACAGTATTGGTTTTGCAGATCCGGCCGCGCACATTGACATTCGGTATTTTATACACGCCATCAATGTGTGATAAGCTTCTCTCCACAATCGCACCAGATAGATCCTGCGTGTGGCCCCCATTGGCGAATACATCTGCATCAAGCGCAAGGAGTTTTCCTTCTTTGGTCACACCAACCTTCCATCTGCAGAGGAACGGGTGACGTTGACCAGAAGTCAATATATCTTCATCGCGGTTGAGCATACACCGCACAGGTCGTTTTGTTTTAGCAGCGGCAACAGCACAAATTCCAGCCAGCTGAACAGATCGCGACTCCTTGCCACCAAAGCCACCACCAAGTCGCTTCACGCGCGACACGATTTTGTTCGCAGATACTCCTGTCACCTGCGCGACGTAGGCTTGCCTGTGAACAATTAGCTTCAATTCTGTGGTGGGGCAATCAAATATATCGCTACTCACGTTTCGGTGGGATTCTGTGTACCACTCCAAATCTCCATTTCACCATCCTCCGGCTTCGGAATTGCCACACAGGCTTGGGTTTCCAAATAGAAGTGCTCTTGGCCACCCATTCGCGAGACTCCAGTAAAGATGTGGTCAGCTTGTTTGAAGGCTTCCTCGGTATCACCATTCTTGATGTAGCGATAGTGTTCAAAGTAAGACTCCGCCTCAATGGCCTCCTCGATTGAAAGGATGCTCGGGAGGTCTTCATATTCGACTTTGACGGATCTCATGCCTTGCTCGGCAAGTTTAGCGCTAGTCGCCAGAATCACACCAATCGGTTGACCAGCAGTGGTAACTTCATCGACGGCAAAGAAAAGCTCATCGGACTTGGGTTGTCCCCACCAGTTTGCCTGGGGGTTAGGAAGATCCGTGTGGTCCACGTAGTCTATAACGCCCGGAATGTCCAATGCAGCGGACGCGTCAACACTGAGGATTTTGGCATGAGGCTTGGTAGACAGAAGCATGCAGGCAAATAACTCATTTTGCTGCACGGGAATATCATCTGTGTATTGAGCCTCTCCTGTAGACTGCTTCAACGCCGCAACATGCGGAGTTGCTCGTCCAAGAATCTTCTGTTGATAGGCGACAGAGGTCTCAAGATCTTTCGCTCCTGTAGAAATTGCTCTCTCAATCTCAGCAACAACATCTGAATCTAAGTCCGAAGCCTTGACATCGAGTCCTGACAGTACATCGTAGTAAAATCTGTAGAAGAAGCCCAGGGCCAAAGACTTCCGGTAACTAGCCATACCACCAGGAACTCCAAATGGCAGGTTGAAATCCTGCTCCAGTGCGCTCATGACGCCCTCTAGAGTTGCGGGATTCGTGAACTTCTTCCCTACCAAAAATGCCTCGGCATTCTTCGCTGAGACGGTCATCGCTGCCATACCGCCAAATACAAGGTTGGCGCTGACCACATCATTGGTCTCAGAAAGAGTTACCCGTAACGCGGAGTTGACAATGGCAATATCATCGTCCTTCCGCTTGGACTGTTTGTAGGCTCGCATGTGCTCTCCCTGCGCCTTCGCAGCTGGAATGCGCAAGCTAGCGATGATTGCGTTGGGGGCGAGCGCAGTCTTTCTGTAACCTTGGAAGAATTCGGTCATTGGAATTTCAGTCTCGCCATCAAGGGACTTGGCCACAAGGATAGTGTTGGTGGCTACCAAAACCGGATTTAGATCAGAGATGGGCGATGCAGTGGCCAGGTTACCCGCTGGGGAAGCGACATTTCGGATCTGTCGGCCAGCGAAATAGAGCAACTGCTTCTTGATGGCTTTGAAAGGTTGGCCTCTAGCATCACCGTATTTCTCTACCGCTCGGTCACAGATGTGTTCGAGGTCTGTTAACGACACATTTGCGCCGATCTCTAAATAATCGTCGTGCAAGGTAAATTGTCGCAATTCGGGAATATCTCCCAGGTAGACGGAGGCCGCGTACTGCATTGCCTTGAACTTAATCTCAATCTGCGTCTCCGTGCTTCCACCAATTAGTTTAGCGTCTGGGTGGACGTTCTTGATCTGCAACAGTTGCTCGACAGTCACTGGTCGGTACCACTTCTTCCTCTTGTTGCCATATGCTAAGGGTCGATATTCGTGTTTCCGCAGGGCCGCAGGGAATATCAATTCTGTGTCTGGGCTGTACGGCTTGAAGTCCGGCGCAGGAAATTTGTAATCGACTGTGTCGTTTTCGGCATTGTTGGCGGAAGACCCTTTACAGCAGCCGCCGGAGCCTTTTTTCTCCATGCAGCAGCCCGATCCACCATTGGCAGAGGCTTTTCCGCAGTTGTTAGTCGAGTTGAAGCTCTGGGCAGCATCTAGAATAGGTCGATAACCTGTGCAGCGGCAAAGGTTTCCATCGAAGGCTTCTTCAACATCGTGTTCCGAGGGAGAGGGATTGTTTCGCAGCAAGGCATAGAGGGACTTGAAGCTATCAGTCAACTTCAGATCCCTTCCAAAAACAGGGTATCAAGAGAAAGGACCAGGTTGGCGTACCATGACAATTCCAGGAGTACAGAAACCACATTGACTTCCATTGCCGACCGCAATCCGTTGTTGAATCGCGTGGGGATCCTTCACATTTCCAATCCCTTCGACTGTAATAACATGTTTACCGTCAATGCTAACGAGCGGAGCAATACAGGCATTCACGGAGGCATGGTAGATTTTCCTCGTTGTAGGATTGATATGGGAGACGACCTATTGACCGGTATCACCCTCTGGTTAGCACCATGTGCGTAACCCAATATAGTTGACTGAAACTCACCACAGTGCAAGCACCACAGCCTCCCTCGGCACATCCAAGCTTTGTGCCTGTCAACCCAATACCCCGCAGGTATTCGAGTAGAGTCACTTCCGGGTTGATGGTATCTACTGCAACCTTGGTGCCATTCAGATAGAACCGAATAGTGTCATCCCAGTCCTCGGTCAGTGCAGACAGGCTGGTCGACTTCTCCACTGCGACCGTGGAGTCCGTCTCTAGGATTCCTGGCGCCATGATGGAAATGTAGGGCGATATTTTAGAGGCTTTCAAGGGTTCAGAGGTGCATATTTTATAGCGGGTTGAAATTCCACAAACTAAATCTATTACTAAAATGAAGTCATGAAGATCCAGTATCAAAGGAGGGGAAGTCCAGATGAGAATAGGTTCCTCCAGATATCCCCACTTGGAGATTGTTATCGCGGCGATCGCCACTGTCCGATGGGAAGTCGGCTGACCGTCGGATTCCGCCTTGGCAATATTTTGATCGAATTACTAAGTATCAATGGCCAACCTTGTGAACGAAATTTCTATATCTGACGCCAAACCAAAAAATATGCTATACATATATGAAAGAAATAATAGCCCCGTAAATTCTCATTGCGTCGAGCCAGCAAAAGATTTCTCTTCGTCTTCCCACTTCTGGCGTTCTACAATGCTTCGGGCCCTGAAGAACGGAGTTAGCAGGCTATGGGACATTGGATACAAGGCAACGACCTACCGATAGGCCTTAACAAAACGCCAAACCTCTGTGTCTGCAAGGTTCCAAGCCTCAACAACGTCCTTGACGTTGATTGGTTTCGATTCCTTGGTCTTAATTACCTCCCTGGCCTTTTGGATCAATTCATATTCTTTGCCCACTCCTTGCTCGCTTGGCGTATGATCCTGCGCGCTCTTGGCGGTGTCTTTGTTGTTCTCGGTTGCGGGATCGATCTTACCCCCACGAGGGATCTTGAAACCAAATTGCCATTCAAACTCGTCCAAGAGTTCTGATGGGAGACTCTGGCCTGCCTGTGCAGGGAGAGATTCCACTGTCATCCACAAAGAAGTCCCGACAGCATCTTCGCCTGCGACGACCTGCTTGAAGATCACTCCCCGGTATGAAGAACCTAATTCAGGCCCAAGGTGTTGTTTGGTTACCTCAGACAACCATGCGTCGCGCTCGGTCTCCCGCCGAATTTGTGGTGTGGTGATCTCCTCTGAGTTCTTCTGCAGGCTGATAAGAGTGTAGGGGTGAGGAAGGGTGCCGATGGTGAACAGGAAGGTAGTGTTCTTGTAGGTCGAAGGCTGGCTGATACGCATGGGTTGCTTTGCAGATCCGCATGGGCGACATTCGGGTTCATTCGGTGGACAAGAGTCGGGAATGGGTGACTCGGGGCACTGAGTGAGGGCCTTTGCCAGCCGAAGGGCAGGTTCCACCAGCGCAGTAGTGTGCTGTGGGAATGGTTTCAGCACGGCCAGTCCAGCGGGGAAGGAGCTATGGAAGTGATTGTGCAGGTGAGCGTTGATCAGTTGAACAAGAGCCCGCTGACCACTCGCAGGGTTCTTGGTCATCTGTTCATGCACGGCGGAGTAGCGAGAGGTAATGGCTGCAGATTTGTAAAATGCCAAAGCGCTCGGCGGCTCAACCTTGAACGATTCCGGTGCAATCAGATCAACAAACGACTGGGTTTTATCCTCGAGCTTCTGGACTGCGCTCTGAACAGCTACATCGATCCGTGACTTGTCCGCCGCGTAGAGGCCATTCTTGAGATTTTCAAATCGGGTAATTGACTCTGGGACACTCCCCCGACGAAGGTAGGAGAGCATGGGATCATCATAACGCGCCATGGGGAAGCAGTGGAAGTCCGCGAGTAAGCCGGTACCCATGTGGCCCCACGCAAGCCAGGCAAACACCTCGTTCCGTGTCTTGGGCGCGAGTTTCAATTTCTGAACAATTTGATAGTTGGGGTTTTCCATCGCATCGCCCGGGGTCAATACCACGGGCTTGAATCCTTGCGCGAACCATGCCCGACGCCACGCGAGAAGCAATTCCGCGTCGGCATTCTGCAAATCCTTGAGATCCTTGGCATTGGATTTGTTTGGGTTATATTTCGCATCGTAGTACGTGTAGATCGGTCGACGTTCGCGAAGGGGAGGGAGGACAGAACGACCCTCATCCAATGTGATGGCAGAGGAGAATGGGTTCAACCATTCAAGGGTGCTGTACCATCTCGACTCACCATGTGTGCTGTTGTTCTGTTCCTCTGGCGGCTCGTGGGAGGGAGGGCGGAATGAGGGTAGGTGGAAGTTGCTTAATGAGGGTAGCTTTGGTGTGGGCACAAACTTGGCCGGGCCTGTGGCTTGCTCGCCGGCATCAGGGACCGGAGAGGACGAGAAAATGAAAAGTAAAAGCGCGACAAAAACAATTACAGACAGGAGAGCTGTACTCCTATGAGGAATCATATTTCCAACATTCAAATCAGAGGACCTGGAAAGAGGCCCGTCAAGAGTTGGAAAAACACGTGTGGCTTCAGACCGTGATGCTGCTTCTCCTGAAACTCCGCCTCAAACGAGATCGGATTTACGTCCGGATTCGGCCAATCCACCTGGCAGTCTTGGCAATAAAATGCTAGATATGAATGCAACTCAGCACACTACCATCCGAGTCTCTTGGGCTGAATTTCACACTTCCAATGATGATCCAAATACAAAATAAACCCTTTGATTAAAAATCTTTCAAGGCTAGGATGTTCCTTGCGTGTCTGAGATTAACCTCACCTGATGCTGACTCAGCCTATGCGTTGGAAGTGACCTCATCAGGAAATGACCCGTGAGCCTCTGGAAGCTCTGGAATACAACATATATGGCCTCTTAGGTTCACAACCAAATATATTCTCTTGGAATGATCGAGATTGACACTTTTCTTTTCGATGTGCGTATTATCTTCATTTACAAGAAACTAGTAGCGATATATGAGTCCTTCATGTCTCTGTAGGTAGCTACATTTGACTTGAGACTATTGGAGCCACATTAAGGCTTGGTAAGGTGATATATATAACTACTCCCTACGTACAACAACTTCTGCCGATATGTGCCGCCCTGGGCTGGAGATACCTAAATTCCGACGCCACCCCACCATGTACAAGGCGGTGAATTCTGTGTGGGGAAAACAGCTAATCAGCACCTTAAACTCTCATTGGTAGAAATAGCGGCGAGATCGGACCTTTCCACTATTGGGAGGGTAATTTTAATATTGAGTCATCGTCTCTTTCATTCTCCAACTCTTTTGACATACTGCAATCATGGCTGTAGGAACGGCCTCTTTGCAGGACCGCCTAGAGATATGGGCACAAAGGTTGAATAACCTAACTGTCTCCCCATTGACTCGTGATTATCCCGATACACAAAAGACCGACAGCAAGAGAGTCATTGAAGCTTTTGAGTCTCTTCGACTCCCCAGTGACAAGTTTTCGGGCTCATCGTCCGGCTTCACCGCTTTCCTGACTGCCTTCATTATTCTGGTAGCACGATTGACTGGTGATGAGGACATCGCTGTGGGCACAAACTCCAACGAGGATGGCCGTGCATTCGTCATCCGGGTTCCCATTGATACCTCGGAGTCTTTTGCCCAGCTCTATAACAAAGTAAATGAGGTATGTATGTATGTCTCTTGTTGTAGGGTTCACTGCTAAAAGCATTGCAGGCATATAAGGAGGGCTCTTCCCAAATCGTGCCCTTGGGCAGCCTTCGCTCGTACATCCAGGAGAAGTCCAAGTCCGAACGCACCCCAGTCCTCTTCCGATTCGCCGCATATGATGCCCCCGCTTCCTCGCAAGATTACCCTGCAAACACCTTCGATACTACTGATTTGGTGGTTAATGTTGCAACGGGTTCAGCTGAGATCGAATTGGGTGCATACTACAATCAGCGTCTCTTCTCAAGTGCTCGTATTGCTTTCATTCTGAAGCAACTAGCCAGCATTGCTAGCAATGCTGCTGCCAATCCGGATGAGGCTATCGGACGTCTCGAGTTGATGACCGAAGATCAGCGCGCACTTTTGCCCGACCCAACATCCGATTTGCACTGGTCTAACTTCCGTGGTGCCATCCACGACATTTTCAGTGCCAATGCGGAAAGCCACCCAGATAAGCTGTGTGTGGTTGAAACTCAGTCAACCAACTCCCCTCACCGCGAGTTCACCTATCGCCAAATCAACGAGGCCTCCAACATTCTCGGTCATCATCTGGTACGGTCTGGCATTCAGCGAGGAGAGGTTGTAATGGTTTATGCCTACCGTGGTGTGGATCTGGTCGTTGCCGTCATGGGAATTCTGAAAGCCGGTGCGACATTCTCCGTTATTGACCCTGCCTATCCCCCGGAACGTCAGAACATCTACCTTGATGTTGCCCGTCCTCGCGCTTTGGTGAACATTGCCAAGGCTACAAGAGATTCGGGTGAACTTTCGGACATCGTGCGTACTTTCATCGATAAGAATCTTGAGCTCCGCACTGAAATCCCTGCGCTTGCCCTACTTGATGATGGAACTCTTGCCGGTGGATCCGTAAATGGCCAGGATGTCTTCGCCAACGAGGTTGCACTGAAGTCCAAGTCTACTGGCGTCGTTGTTGGTCCTGACTCTATTCCCACTCTGTCTTTCACGTCCGGCTCTGAAGGCCGGCCGAAGGGCGTTCGTGGCCGACACTTCTCTCTGGCTTATTATTTCCCTTGGATGTCTGAGACTTTCAAGCTCACCCCAGACGAGAAGTTTACTATGCTGAGTGGCATCGCTCACGATCCTATTCAGCGAGACATTTTTACCCCTTTGTTCTTGGGTGCTCAACTCCTGGTCCCCGCTCGGGAGGACATCCAAAACGAAAAGCTTGCTGAATGGATGCAGAAGTACGGTGCGACCATCACTCATCTTACACCTGCTATGGGCCAAATTCTTGTCGGTGGTGCCTCTGCTCAATTCCCTGCTCTTCACCACGCCTTCTTTGTGGGTGACATTTTGATTAAGCGTGATTGCCGCTCCCTCCAGGGACTTGCGCCCAATGTCAGCATTGTGAACATGTACGGTACAACTGAGACCCAGCGCGCTGTCAGCTACTTTGAAATCCCTAGCTACGCCAGCCACGAGGGCTACTTGAACAATATGAAGGATGTGATTATGGCTGGTCGCGGAATGTTGGATGTGCAGATGCTTGTTGTCAACCGCTATGACCCTACTCGTCTCTGTGCTGTCGGAGAGGTCGGCGAAATCTACGTTCGCGCGGCGGGTCTTGCAGAGGGCTACCTCGGTTCCCCGGATCTGAGTGCGAAGAAGTTCCTAACCAACTGGTTCGTTAAACCCGAAGCGTGGGTGGAGAAGGATCAGGCCGAATCCAAGAACGAGCCCTGGCGCGAATTCTACGTTGGTCCCCGTGATCGCCTTTATCGCAGTGGTGATCTAGGCCGTTACACGCCGTCTGGGGATGTTGAATGCTCTGGCCGCGCCGACGACCAAGTGAAGATTCGTGGTTTCCGTATCGAGCTTGGAGAGATTGACACCCATCTTTCTCAGCATCCTCTAGTCCGTGAGAACGTGACCTTGGTGCGAAGAGATAAAGACGAGGAACCCACGTTGGTCAGCTACTTTGTACCCGATATGACCAAGTGGGCCTCTTGGTTGGAGAGCAAGGGCCTTAAGGATGACGACTCTGGCTCTGAGGGTATGGTCGGTCTGTTGCGACGCTTCCGTCCTCTCCGTGATGATGCTCGTGAGCATCTCCGGAGTAAGCTCCCTACATACGCAGTCCCAACCGTTATCATTCCTCTTAAGCGCATGCCTCTGAACCCGAACGGCAAGGTCGACAAGCCCGCGCTTCCATTCCCAGACACTGCAGAACTGAGCGCCGCTGCACCCCGCCGCCGCTCGTCTGCGATGCAGGCCCTCTCCGAAACCGAGCAGACTCTGGCTCAAGTCTGGGCCAAGCTCATTCCCAATGTGACATCTCGCATGATTGGACCGGATGACTCCTTCTTTGACCTTGGCGGTCACAGTATCCTCGCACAGCAAATGTTCTTCGAGCTTCGTCGCAAGTGGCGTGTTATTGACATCAGTATGAATGCTATCTTCCGCAGCCCGACCCTTAAGGGCTTTGCTGGCGAGATTGATCGCTTGCTAGCTTTGGAGTCATTCGCAACTAGCGATGACAAGTCTCTAGCCGTACAAGCTGCTAACGAGCCGGACGATGAGTACTCAAAGGATGCCGTCCAGCTTGTGAATGAACTACCTAAAACATTCCCTCAGCGTACCGAGGCTATGCTTACTAGTGAACCCACCGTGTTCCTCACTGGAGCAACTGGTTTCCTAGGCGCACATATCCTCCGAGATCTACTGACCCGTAAGTCACCTTCCACTAAGGTGGTCGCTCTGGTTCGGGCAAAGACCGAGGAGCAAGCACTTGAGCGACTTCGCTCCACTTGCCGCGCATATGGTTTCTGGGATGAAGCATGGACCCACAAGCTGCAAGCCGTCTGTGGTGATCTTGGAAAGCCGCAGTTTGGTCTTTCCCAGTCAGTGTGGGATGACCTTACCAACCGTGTCGATGCTGTGATTCACAACGGAGCACTTGTCCACTGGGTCTATCCCTATGCGACACTTCGACCGGCTAATGTTTTGGGTACCATCGATGCCCTCAAGATGTGTGCCAGCGGAAAGGCCAAGCAGTTTGCCTTTGTCAGTTCGACTAGTGCCTTGGATAAGGATCATTTCGTCCAAGAGTCTGAGCGTATCATCGCCGCTGGTGGAAATGGTATCAGCGAAGACGACGATATGGAGGGCAGCAGAGTTGGCCTCGGAACCGGTTACGGTCAGAGCAAATGGGCCGGAGAATACCTTGTCAAAGAGGCTGGCCGCAGAGGCCTGAGGGGAACCATTATTCGCTCCGGATATGTGCTTGGTGATTCGGTCACCGGAACTACCAACACTGATGATTTCCTCATCCGTATGCTCAAGGGCTGCATTCAAATTGGCCTTCGCCCAAATATCTTCAACACCGTGAACATGGTGCCCGTCGATCATGTGGCTCGTATTGTCATTGCTACTGCCTTCCACCCACCTTCCACGGGCGTTAACGTTGCCCACGTTACTGGACACCCTCGTTTGCGCTTTAACCAGTTCCTTGGTGCGCTGGAGCTCTACGGATACAACGTTCCTCAGGTTGATTACGTGCCTTGGTCCACTTCCCTTGAGCAGTATGTCAACGATGGTGAGCACAATGACAAGGAGTCTCAGCATGCTCTGTAAGTACTACCATTTTCCAGTCCCGTTAATGGATACATACTAACCTTTTCTAGTATGCCCCTTTATCACTTCGTTACCACAGACCTTCCCTCCAATACTAAAGCCCCCGAATTGGATGACGCGAATGCAGCAACGGCTCTGCGGGCCGACGCCGCCTGGTCGGGCGTCGACGCATCAGCCGGTGCTGGCGTGACCGAGGAATTAGTCGGCTTATACGCTTCTTATCTCGTTCAAACTGGTTTCCTGCCTGCGCCAACTGTCGCTGGGGCCCGTCCTCTGCCTGTTGCTCAGATCAGTGAGGAACAGAAGAAGACACTGTTGAGTGTCGGTGGCCGCGGTGGTACATCCTGAACTATAGAAAAACTCATGTACTTATTCTGATTTTATAAAAGCATTTACACTTCTGAACTCCCCCCAGAAAATATGTATAAGATTGAGCGATTAAAAAACGTGGCTTGTATATATCCTGATAGTCCACGAGGCGTTCGTGTCTGAACGAAAAGCCCGATTCCCCGATCTGCCCCTTCCTCGGGACTCCCCGATTCACCTCCCCAGTGTTTACTTTGAGAATTTATATAGTCCTGACTATATCCTTCTTTCTTGCTCTTTTCCATATCACACTCTCCACTGTTAGTATTTCATGGTTGTTGAAGGTAAGTGTGTGAGCGGGTGTCTCAATTCAACCTCCCCATCAATTTTTCCCGCTTTCTTTTCTACTTCATCATGTCAATCACAACTGTTGGAGCTCTGTGAGAAGTACTGGCTGTTGGGTTTACTTGTCTCCCTGATCATTCGTATAATTCTCCGGTCTTCCTCGGTCCTTTCCCCTCAACCGTCCTTGTCATATCCCACCTTCCTTCCTTTTTCCCCTCATGGGTGCCGCGAGGACGATCCAGTCTCATTGCGCGTGCAGCAGAGGCCTCCCGGGACTCTCCGGGTCTTCTGGTTCACGACTCAATCTCAAGGGACACACAGCACTGTCTCCGCGCCTCACAAGCCATTCTCAACCTCCACACTCTTCTTCTGCGCCAGTCATCAAAATGCCGGCGTAGAGTCACCCCGAGCTTAGACACACGTCCCAAGCCCAAGACCCAGACTAACATCTCTGGTGCGGATCTCACAGATCGTTATGCAGCAGGCCTGCGCCTGAACAAGGAATGGGCCGCACAGACAGCCCGCGACCACCCCCAACTCTTCCCTACCCTCGCCTCAGGCCAGAAGCCACAGATTCTCTGGATCGGATGTTCCGACTCTCGTTGTCCGGAAACCACCTTCTTGGGTCTCGAGCCCGGTGATGTCTTCGTGCATCGCAACATCGCCAACGTCCTGCACCCCGGCGACCTCAGCTCCTCCGTCGTTATCGAATACGCTGTGCAATACCTGCGCGTCAACCACGTCGTGGTGTGCGGTCACACTGCCTGCGGCGGTATCTCAGCCGCGATGGGTAACAAGAACCTGGGTATTTTGGACCCATGGCTGTTTCCGCTTCGCCAGCTGCGTGAGCGCAATCTGAAACTTCTGCAGTCAATGCCGGCTGGTGAGGCAGCCTCGAGACTAGCTGAGTTGAACGTTCGAGAGGGCTTAAACCTCGTCAAGCAGAAGAGTGTTGTCTTGAATGCCATCCGGGAGCGGGGACTCCAGGTCCATGGCTTGATTTATGATGTTGGATCGGGTGTGCTCAGTGAGCTGGACACTGAAGATTCGGAGGAGGTTATTAGGGCTCGTTTGACGGCTTTTCAAACGGAGTGACTTAGCAGGTTTTAATTTGTAATTTTCGGCCGAAGGGCTAAACCCAAATAGATAAGAATATAATTTTCTAGATATAGCGACAGCGATAGTGAACATGCATTTTATGAAACATATCTGAAATATTCTTTTTTTTTTTCTAGGGAGAACGGCTATATAGCCTCAGAAATATGGCATGATGTGTGGAGGGATCCATAATAGATCGTGTACCAATCACCACGAAACATCTTTATATATCAGATCCAATCAGAGTTAGGGCTTTGATCTACATATACATGTCTATGGCTCTTAACTATTCACCTCACTATGATCATGATTACTTTGAAGAAAATATGTAATAATTAGACCTACAAATACAACTCGAGGTGTAATAGTTACATAAGACAAACATATAGCCCTGGAGGTAAGAGATCCAAGCTTCCTTCCAGCTTTGGAACCTTCCTTCTCTTACTTAAATTCATCGCTCGCTGAAACATCCTTCTTCCCTTTCTCATTACCTAGCACTTGACATTCATCATGACGATCGAAGTCTCAGATGGATTTGGTGAGTATTCCTTTCAACATTTGATCATTCACCTAGGCTAATCATCAAAGCCAACGATGGTACCACGGTACCTGAGGCCAAAGATATCCAGTATGAGCCTATTGGCACCCTCTGTGATTTTCACACCCTCTACCAGACAAAGTGCGATGCTTATGGCGTACGGTCATGGGCCAAAGAACTACCCCCCGACTTGCCTGAGCCCGTTGAGGATGAAGAATCGGCACAATATGCGCTTCTTGTGAGAAAACAGAAGTGCTATGATGGACGCAGAAGCTTGTCTATTCATTCCATCGTAGTGCAAAGCGAGCGTCTCAAGGAGTTCTTGAAACGGGCCCTGAATGATTATCCTGGTGTCACACCAACCTTGCAGCGCCTCGAATTCGAATCGCCTTTCCCGCCTTTTGTTCATCGATGGGAAGCAATCACCAAGCTCAGAGATGAAGAGCAGGATTCAACAACCAAGGCTCACGTGGAACTGTTCTACCGCATCATGGACGAGGAGCTCAGGGACGTGATTGACCGCAAGAGGGACCTGGTTGCCAAAGGAGTCATCACTCACGACTTGGTTTGGACGATCCTGGAGCCTCACGATGTGGTCCTTTCCTCGAGTGATGGAGCTCTACGTGCGTATTTACTTGAATCGGAAGATGAACCACCGGAAAGTGATTATTTCACAGCCGAATACGTTATGTTTGACGGAAGCAAGTTCGGATACAGTTCCACGGGGTTTATGGTACCTAAGTTTGCAGGCACTCTACCAATCACCTCATTGCCTATCTTTCCACTCAAATGTCACCCAGAAAAAGATGTGGTTCGACAGTTGTTGACTGCACGGGGCAAGAAGTGGGAAGAGTACAAGGGGTACCATTTCAAATCCTATGAAGAGGCTTCGACCAGCACAGACTCCGAAGGTCGGGGTGACAATTTGAGCGGAACCAAATACTCTGTCAAGAGTCGCGTCATCATCGACATCGAGGCATACAAGCTTTTTGGGCGCGGGCTTATCAAGTTTCACAAGTTTGACAAAGAAATCGATGGAGAACTGGACAATGCTCAGCGCGTCATTGCAACTCCAATGCTCTATGGATATTCTCTAAATGACAAGGAATGGGGTTCGTTCCACGTGGATGATTTGAAAGACATTGAGTGGGATGAGCAGGCCTTTGATTCACTGGTCCTACCGCGGGAGCAGCAGGGGCTCAAAGAGGTGATCTTGGCCGTTGCAAAGGCCCAATCCAAGAAAGTGGATGGATTTGACGATGTCGTCCTGGGAAAAGGCCGGGGTTTCATTATGCAGCTCAGTGGTCCCCCCGGGGTCGGAAAGACTCTTACTGCGGAGAGCGTTGCGGAGGTCATGAAAGTGCCTCTTTATGTCATGAGCGCGGGCGACCTTGGAACTGACGTTGGACGGTTTGAGAACAAATTGAAAGATATCCTGCGGATGATTCCCAGGTGGGGTGCTCTTCTATTGCTTGATGAGGCTGATGTCTTTATGGAATCCCGTGATTCAGCCAATCTCGATCGCAATGAGCTTGTCTCCATCTTTTTGAGGGTGCTTGAATACTACGAGGTAAACTTCGACCTTAAGATCATCAATCCCAGAAAATATGGGGAGAAATACGCAAAAGGACATGTTACTGATATTCTATCCTTCTCTCCAGGGTATTCTCTTCTTGACCACCAATCGTACACAGAATATCGATCCTGCATTTGAGTCTCGGATCCACCTTTCCCTGATCTACAAGGAGCTTGATTTGGAATCCAGGCGCCAGGTTTGGACACAGTTCTTAAATCGCTCATCGAACATGGCGGCCTTTGCGGATGAACAACTTAACCATGTGGCCGACTTGCAACTGAACGGTCGCCAGATTAAGAATGTCATCAAGACAGCCGGTCTCCTGGCTTGGTCCAAGGAACGTGAGCTTCGATATGAAGATCTGAAAACGGTGCTTGCTCTGAGAAATTTGCAAAGGTAATTCCTAATGAGACAGGGGCATGTTCCATTATTAGACACCTAGCTAGTAACTGACTATCCAAAACAAAAAAATACAACTGGCTTTTGAATCGGTAATTTTTCTTCCAATAATATGTTGATACTCAAAGTGCTGAGGTGTTGCGTTGCATTTATCAAAGGCTGACACCAGGCAACACCCAACCGTTGGAAAACAGATCAGCCAAGACCTTCCATCTCCACATTCCATCAAGTCATATTCTCGACACAAGCTTAGCGCTCAAGCTAACAATGCCACCAATATCCCAAAAAAAAACCTCCGGCGGGGTCTGATCCCCCCTGGCTGTCTAGGGCTACGGGGCTCTTCGTTTAGCCTCGTAAAACGGCCCACTCCATTCCATACGTTCCATACGAGAACAGGTCAAACTTTCAATTTGCCATGGCCTCTTAAGGCTGTGATACCCGGAACGCCGATCGAAAGGAAATTGGACACAAAACATCATAGCACCCTCCTTCTCCGGGGGCTCATCTCCAGGGCTGAGCAAAGACCCCTGAGTCAGGTTGAATGTCGGGCGCCACCGTGTCTTGGCTAATGCACACCCGCACGATCCGAATGATTTGACCATAATCCGATGCATAGCACAAACTCCGATAGTATGTTGTGGAGCACGCGAGCAGTCAATTTTCTTTTAATTTTCTCCTCTCCCTTTTCCGCCCCCCTTATATTGTACAGTGTCTACGGATTGGAAAACAGTCCGTGAGAGGCTTCCTCATGTTGGCCGCTTGTTTTGGGTCATTATGATTGCCACTCGTTTTCATCATCCGCAGCGATTGATTTTGTCTGTTTTGGTGCTGTCCGGTCTCTGCTCCAAGTTACTTCACATATACCAACATCGATCTCTTCCCCTATACCTTTTGACCCTCTATTTTCCAACATTCTTTATCCAGGAGATCCTCCTATTCATTGCAGTATGGATTCTCTTATATACAACCTCCGGTCGGTGGTCAGTGGCCGCCGTGGTCGTTTCAGCAATTGTCGCGTGGGTGCACCTTTTCCTTAATATGATGCGCAACGATATTAACTTCTACCCTCAGGTGCATTAATTTGGCAGCAACAGCGTCGCAAGTTAGTTTCTATTCTCAAACCGGCAGCGAAATTCGATGGGATGCGGCCAGGTCCGTGGGCACGAGTCGGCAGGGAATGAATTTGATATTGAGTGGACTTGTGCCTATGGCGGCCGCAACAACAGTGATTTCGATAGCTTCATGGCTTATGGCTCAGGGGATCTGGAATCTCATGACCCGCTGGCTATGCTCCCTCCACGCACTCGGAGACGCCACGACTCTGGGCATGTTGCCAGGCCCCTCGGATCTAAGAAATCTAGTGTCGAATAGATCTCGGTTTTGGACGATAGTGGGTACTGGAATAACGATCGGACTCTGGCTGATCCGACCAGCAATCCCATATAATCATATGACGGGAGCTCTGCCCTTCACCATGCTTGGAGAACACTCTCGGGCTCGTCGCATGACCGTCGAAACATTTCCGCTGCCTGAATTGCTAGCGGAGGAATATCGAGAGCCTGCGAATGGTCACTATAAGGGATGGGCACCGAGATTGGACGACTTGGGCAACACTGCCTACGGAAATTATAAGCCAGCCTGGGCGCATGGCCCTCTTCCTGCTGCATTTGAGAGATGGATTGTGAACCCCGATTCAAACACGGCCGGAATTAGCTTGGAGGCGTCTAACTCGACCGTTCAAAGCGTATCCGAGAGAAGCGACAAAGAATCCGACTCTAAAAACCAGAACAAAACAGCAGAACCACGACACTACTTCTATAACCCCGTCCAAGATCCCATGAGGATAAGCAACCTTGACCTGGAACCACTTGGTCCTTTGCAGGAGGCTCTGAAGGACCATGCCATCCCGATCAACCACATCGTCTTTGTGTTCTTGGAAAGTGGCAGAAAGGATCTCTTCCCCCTCAAAAACGATTCTCGCTTGTATAACCAAATCCGTGATTCGTATGAATTATACGGAGAGGAGGATGAAGCCGATCTACATGACAAACTGTCCCAGCTTACCCCCGTGGCAGAGATGCTTACAGGGGAGCAGTCCGGCTTCGACTCGTCAGGTAACTCAACGAATTCTAGACTAGGTGGTCTCACCTTCGACGGGATATTGTCAGGGAGCAGTCTCTCTGCTAAATCGCGTCTTGTCAACTACTGTGGCCTCGGACCGCTCCCGGTGGACTTCATGCATGAAAATGATATCATTCCATACCAGCCATGTCTGATGCACATTATGGATCTATTTAACCAGCGCAAGAGCTCTTCTGCCTCTGGGAATTCAACCGACAGTCACCTGGAACGGGAATGGCAAACCATCTATGCGCAGTCTGTCACTGGAGAATTCCAGGCTCAGACTAAGCTTATAGATCTGCTTGGTTTCAGCCAGGCATTGTACTCGGAAAACATTGATGTGGAGGAGGCGAAATACTTCCATGAGGATATGGAAAAGATCAACTATTTCGGGTATGTTGTCAAGCAGAATGCCCCCGCAGCCGTATCTGTGTAAATACTAACTTAGTACAGTTATCCCGAAACCGAGGCCCGCCCCTACATCAAAGACATGATTGACGAAACGCTTCGTCAGAACAAGAGACTCTTCCTTTCACATTTCACCAGCACCACCCACCACCCTTGGGGCACACCCGAAGGCTGGGAACGAGAAGAATATTTCGGTGAACTCCACAAGTCACAACATGAACCCATGGATGCCTTCCTGAATGCAAACCGCTTCGTCGACACATGGCTTGGCGACTTAATGAAGATGATTGGAGAAGCCGGTATTGCCAACGAGACCTTGACAGTCTTCGTGGGAGACCAGTACGTGCATTCCCCCGCCACTGACCAACAAACCTGATATCTAACCAACGAAACAGCGGCCAAGCATTTGGAGAAGACTGCCCCATCACAGGAACCTACCACAACCCCCACATCAGCAACTTCCGCGTACCCCTAGTATTCCACCACCCCTTATTACCCCGCATGCACCTTAATGTCAACGGCAGCGCCGTATCCATCCTCCCCACAATCCTCGATCTCCTTGTGAACACCAATTCCCTCAACGCAGACGACACAGAAATCGCTCTGGATCTGATGAACGAGTACGAGGGCCAGTCCCTCATCCGGCCATACCGCACCTCGCACAATGGCCGCGAAGCCTGGAATATGGGCGTTATTAATGCCGGTGGCTCGATGCTGAGTGTTGGTTCTGCTGCAGTGCCATGGCGCCTCAACCTGCCATTGAACAATGACTTTGAGTACCGGTTCACGGACTTGAATAAAGATCCGTACGAGCTTGAGCCTGTCACGGGTTGGACTATGGGGTCGCTTGCTGCGGAGGTTCATTCCAAGCATGGGCCTGAGGCTTTTGATTGGGCTCAGAAGGCTGAGAAGGTTGGCCTTTGGTGGGTTGCGGAGCGGAAAAAGCTTTGGGATTATCGTGATCCTGATGAGTGAGGTGCTGTTTACGAGAGCGAAAAGCTGGTGTTTTGTTTTTTTCTTTTTGGTCTCTAAAGCGATTTGCATAGCATGCACTCTGGGGTGTATGTCTCTTTTTTTTTCTTAACCAGCTCACTGCTGGCTACCCAGTGTCTATTGAATGTGTATAATATTCGGGCTTAGTAGACCCGCTGAATACAAGCAAGATATGATGTGCACCGTTTTGATAGTCCTATCGATTCTAGGGCAGCTATGGTGGCACTGAACAATCAGCACGTCAGACCAGTGACTGCCTACTGCTTCATCAGTTAATATACCACATCCATGGATGTATGTGGCGTCAATAGGAATCAGTACGGCAGTGCGCCAAGGCGGTAAGCCCCGGAAATGCAGATCGTCCTTTCAAAGTGCCAAGTCAGGGAGAAGTTTCAAATACACTTAGGCACACCCAGGATTCGGAGAATTATGCTTATGTGACTGAAATTGGAGAGCATTGGGAGTCAAATGCTAACAGCTTTACGTTTGATTCGTTGGCCCTACGGAGTATAAGCGGTGACATTATTACCGACAGCCGAAAAGGGCTGACGAGGCCTCATGGGTTTTGCGATCCACACGATGATCATGCATCTTGGCGGAAATAAAGCACCACAATTTCTACGTTTCACCCCTTCACTGCGTTAGAGAGGGTCCAATTATAATCATATTGGCTTGGCCCTTCAGCCCCTGCCATTGGTCCATGGGATTCAGTGCCTCCTTCGATCCGCACATATCTTGCCTTGTCTAGACCCCCGACAATGGTCCCCTTTCCTTTTCTCTTCTTCATGACTTCCCTACACCACGCTCTTTAAAGAATGCTGTTTCTGAGCGTTTCATTGCTGCTATGGCTGTGCCAAGCCGCGCTGGCGCAATATTCTAGCGATGACCTCATGTCGTTCGTTACGGTATGTGTCCCATATCCCGCAATTTAATCCCGCTGACACCGCGTTTTCCAGCTCCCCGATGTTCGGGCAGTGAAATTCAATGTCCAGAACAAGAACCGCGAGCGGCTTAGCCCCGGTTACTGGTTCGTCGCTCCTTACCTACACATGGGCCCCGACCCACCGTCGACCTTGTACGAGCAATATCAGATCGGTCCCCATATCTACGATGGAGAAGGAGTGCGTCTACACCAATCCCCTCTATACAGACCCCGACGGCTGACCATATTTCGGTATAATAGCGCCTCATCTGGACTGGCTCGCAACAATTCGACAACCGAAACGTCTTCGATTTCAAAGTCGTCAACAGTCTGGGCCCTGACCCACAGCTTTCGATGATCTTGCAATCCTCGTGGGATTCGAAAGTAGACACTGGGTATGGACTGGTCTTGACCAAGGATTATCGAGTCGAACGAAAGATTCCTCTGCGGGCGGATCTCGGCATTTTTGACATCCACGAATTCAACATCCTAGACGACGGTAAAACTGCGCTGGTCACGATCTATCTTTCTCATGAGATTACCCTAGAGGAATTCGGTCGCCCGAAAGAGTCTACTTGGCTTGAGACTGGCGGGTATGCTGAGATTGATATGAACACTGCCGAAATTATCCAGTCGTGGGACTCTTTTGATCGCGTTCCTATGCCGGAGACTGTTCATTACACCGCCTATTCTCCGGCAGAGGGACTTCCTGGCTGGGATTATCTGCACATAAACTCGGTTGACAAGAATGAAATTGGAGACTACTTGATCTCCGCGCGGTTTACGAACACTATCTACCTCATCTCCTGCATGGATGGAAACATCATGTGGCGATTGGGTGGAAAATATAGTGATTTCAAGCAAGATTTCACCTTTTCGAAGCAGCACGACGCGAAGTTCATAGAATCAAATGGGACACACCATGTTATCTCTTTTTTGAACAACGCCTCGGACGAGGAGTTCAACGAGGAAAATATGTCATCGGTTCTATTTGTCGAGTTGGATACCAGCATACAGCCTATGACCGCTAAAGTCATCCGGCGCTACAACCGCCCCGATCACCAGCTGTCGAGACTCCGAGGCAATGCCCAGCTGCTTCCGAATGACAATGTATTCACCTGCTGGAGCAAAGAGGGCTATATTTCCGAACATGGTGCCGATGGAGAAGTATTGATGACTGCCAACTTCACCTCCTCCCGCTATTCATCCTACCGCGGATACAAATTCGAATTCGTCGGTCGACCCACGGCCCCGCCAGATATGGTGGCGTCTGTCTACGGCACCGATGAGACCAACATGGTCACCACTTTCTGGGTCAGCTGGAATGGCGCAACTGATGTCGCAGAATGGAAATTCTATGCGCAAGCCTCCGAATTCGACGACCCTGTCTTTATTGGCAAGACCCCCCGATCCGATTTCGAAACCATGTACATTGCCCGCGGATACCTAGACTGGGTATCTGCCGAGGCAGTAGATGCCAATGGCACCGTCCTAGGCAGGTCTGAAATGCACCGAAGCAAGTTCCCCGACTGGAAGTCTGTTGGATACAGAGGGAAGTCAAGCACACCCAGTCCGGTTGACCCATCTACCGTCTCCCAATCAAGCGATAGCGCAGCAGAAGACAATACGGTTGTTGAGTCTGACCACGCGTCATCGAAGGCAGCCGATACCCAAACCCAGAAGACCATCCAAGTCCTCAAGCATACATACGATGCTATCCGCAATATTAGCGGTATCTTCTCTTTTGTTTTGCTTCTTTGTCTGTTTGCTGGCGTTATGGCAAGCTATCTGGTCATCCGTGGCTGGAGGGTCCGTCTCTACCAGCGTGTTCGCACGGAAGACGGGTTCCCAGGTGAGCGGGCACATCTCGCATCTTCGCATGAGGATTAATTTTGGCTTTGGTCAAAAGCATCGAGTGCTATTTGCATTATCTGTGGGAGTTTTTGTACATTAATTTCCGGGTCCTTGGAATCTAGTCCAATGTGTATATAGTACTGGTAACTGGTTTCATCGACCCGACATACGAAGCAGCTTTTGAGAGAAGTGTTTAACATGTTAACGCAGTTGAGATAATCGGCATGAGGTTGGCTTCTCAATGGCATGTATACTCAGTGGAAGTTACTCGACTCATATTTTTACCTCATACCCAACCGTCGGCGACCTCCGAGCATGAGTGCTGATCTGATTGGCCAAGTCACCTAGATACGCTAGTGTCGTCTATTTTTCAATCCTCCCTTGCCTACTACTTTAATCCTAACATCTTAAATTTTTCAAATCTTTATCGTTCTCCCTTTCACCAATGACAGCGACCCCCATGCAAGCATTAAAGCCCAACTAGGGTCAGTTATCATACTGGCTGTGAAACATGACTTTGGAATCTTCTCCCGGGTTATCCCCTAATGCCAGCATATAAAGCCTGATATTTCTTGAACCCCCAAAATCCCCGGGGAGGGAATCTGAGATCTAGGCCTTGGAAAGCATCAACGCGACCCTGTACGGGTTGGGCTTTTGGAGGGACTACATATAACCGCGATAGCGGTGTACTCGAACTTGATGCAATTCTTCCGATAGTGATGCAAACAGCTCTGACATCGCTAACCGAAGCTGCCCAAGGTGATACGAACCTAAAGATAGGGAACCCCTCATGAGGGGTATCCCCGTGAGGGGAATAGTGACTGTATCTCTGAGCGTCATGATTCCAGTCCGGAGCCTGGAGTCCGCATCTCGCAGACACTGAGCCTATGTGTTGCCTCAATTTGCAGGTTGTCACACAATATATCTTTCAAATATCTCAATTGAGACCGGTTTACTCCAATTGGAAAGGCCGTAGTAAAGCGGTACCCCATGTTGCGGCCCACAAATCTTACTTGATAATAACTGAAAATGTCCCTGCCCGCACGGAATTCCCGGTACAGGTCTCGGGAATAAATGTGGCAACATTCCCGAGAAAATTATTCCCGATGATTTTTTTCCCGTTATTCTAGATGTCGGACAGGTTCAAATAATTTTTTGCTCTGTTGTTTTTGTTTCTTTTTAAAGCTCAACCTTGGAAACCCCGTTTTGTTGTGTTCGATCAATTTCACAAATATCCACAATGCCCTCAACAAGCTTATGCCAAGATGAGGCATGCCCTCCATACAGCCTTATGGATGACTATAGCGAAGGAGCTCACCCACAAATCCTTGAAGCTCTGTTGCGAACAAACTCTACTCAACAAGTCACCTATGGAAATGATGAATACAGCATTTGTGCCCGGCAATTGATCCGAAACAAGATCGGTTGTGAGGAGGACGAGGCAGATATCTTCTTCGTTCCCAGCGGAACCTCTGCAAACCTCATTTCAATCGCTAGTTGCCTAAGGCCTTATGAGGCTGTAATTACTCTGGACTCGGGTCACATTGCCTCCAAAGAGGCAGGTGCGATCGAGGCAACCGGTCACAAACTTATCCTCGTGCCTGCAGTGGACGGCAAGATGACGCCCACCAATCTCCAAAAGGCGCTCCAGCAAAATCAATTTTACCCTCATATGGCCAAACCCCGCCTACTTTATATCTCAAATGCCTCCGAGACTGGCACTGTCTACACGAAACGTGAGCTGAGCAGCCTCTCTGCTATTTGCAAACAATCAAATCTCCTACTTTTCATGGATGGAGCACGAATTGGCACAGCAATTTGCTCCAGGAAGAACGATCTCACTCTACGGGAGATCTTCGACATGACCGATATTTTCTGGATCGGTGGCACCAAAGCCGGTGCTCTGATGGGAGAGGCAATCGTTGTCAAGAAGCCGCTGGCCGATGGTTTTGTTTTCCACCTCAAACAGCATGGCGCTTTGCTGGCCAAGGGCCGTATTCTTGGAGTTCAGTTCATGGAGCTCTTCCAATCAGACTTATTCTTCGCACTGGCCACGCATGCCAATGAGATGGCCCAAAAGATCTCAACCAACTTTGAGGAGTTGGGTTATAAGTTGGCTGCGGATACCGAGACAAACCAGGTGTTCGTTATCCTTCCTCAAGAATTGATTCGGAGGCTGCAGGACAGATTCCGATTCTATGTTTGGGAACAACTTGATGATGGAAACTCCGTGATTCGGCTTGTGACGTCCTGGGCCACGGATGAGCTGGAAATTGCCAAGTTCAATGCGTGGGTGCAACATTGGACAGTGGCAACCAACATTTGAAGTGGTTCCCCGTCCATTTATTGTTATCCACGGGGATTTGTTATCACCATAGAGACACCCAACATTAATATAATAATAAGAAGTTAAAGATCATATCAAAATTCTTCATAGATCTAATCGAGTCAGCTGATCGCGCTAACCACATTCGGATACTAGGATATCCGTGTAACTCTTGCGCCTTCAGACGTGCGTCCAACTGTTCAATTAATCAATTAATCAACATAAATGGTTGAAATTGGTGCAGTTGCGCTCCTACATTGATCCGATGGCTTGAGTTTGTCTTAATATTCCCCACGATATTCCGTACTTGACAGCCACTTTTTTTACGGCCCACTCCACTCTTCCCCGTATGTACACTCAATGAGGCTGTCAATATCGTGTGATGCTTGTCGGTAAGTTTCGGTCGGAAATATTAGTCTTATAATCTTATCTGATCTTTTGCTGCAGGCAAGCAAAAGTCAAATGCGTTCATGAAGGGCAACCGCCCTGTCAACGTTGCTTGAAGACCAAGAACCAAGGATGTAATTTGACAGATCCCCGCGCCTCAAGGCAGAAGGCACGGAGAAATACTGTCTCATCCAAAACCCCAAGAAAACGAAAGGCATCATCCATCCTATCTCCGGGGATTGGAGATGCTGAAAGAAGCACCACGGAGGATGTTCCCGTAGCTCAAGACCCATCGAAAGATCCCATCACAGCGCTGTCGCCGGCAATCGTCATCAGCGCAGTGGAAACCTACAGAAAAAAGTTCCCAATCACCAATTTTCTTCATTACCCGTCTTTAATTTCTGACATATCATCCAACGCCCACTCGGTGGACTCCGTCTTTGTGGCTTCTGTCCTTTCCTTATGCGTGCGGTTCATGAACAGCGATGAACTCGAAGGAGAAGAAATATATGCCAACTATGCACGCAAAAATCTTGCCCAGCGCGTGCTTGAGGCCCCCTCGCTTTATCTTGCCCAATCCCTTGTGATGCTCTCATTTTATGAGTGGGGCACTGGGCGACCATATCAAGCTTGGATGTATAGCGGTATGTATCGAATCCCCAGCTTGTCGTAGAGCACTAGCTGACAAGTATTAGGCATGGCGACATACATGATCCAATCCCTTCTAAAAATGGCAGATGATAGCATGGAGCACAATCCACAAGAGTTCCACGCATCCCAAACACAATATGAACAGCTGGTCCGAACCTATTGGTGCTGCTTTGCGCAAGACTGCGAGCTGAGCTCTGGAGCCCGTCAGCACTTTGCGCTATCATTCTCCCAGATCTCGGTTCCTCTCCCTATCAGTGATCGGGACTTCACGTTTAATCATACGCCAGCCAGCAGGTTGATGCCTGCTGATATGAATAAAAACTGCTTGCTAGCAAAGGATCTTACGATCGAGCATGGCCTCACGATTGTCACTCGAGGATTCGACATATTCGTACGAATCCTAAGGTTTGCGAACGAACACCGACGAGCACTGGCTTCTTTGTCTTTAAACGACCCAGCTACATCCCCACTCCTCTTGACTTGGCGGGTCCTCAAGGAGGAACTGGATGAATGGAGGTTTCTTCAGGATGTAACGGTTCGGTTCCCAGCTACCAGCGTTCAGTCGCACGTGGCTCTCGGGTATGGGGAGCTGTTTGCGTACATTAATCTGGTTTACTGCATGGGGTATTTACTTTTGTTTGGCATATTCCAAGCAACGATACTAACACCACTTCTTTTAGCATCCTTTTTCTCCACAGAGATCGCTTTTTATCCAGCCTCAAACCCCATTCCGACGTTTTTCACGACATAAATGATAACGCGCAAGGCGAACCCGATACAATTAAACAGCTATTCGAAGCCGCTCAGCACATTGGAGGTATCCTTAATGCACTAGACGCCTCGGGTGCACCTGTCATGTCACCATATTCTGGCTTCAGCGTCTTTGTCGCTGCTCACATCAACATGTATGGAACAATTGCACCACAGCGATATCCCGGCGGCCTCGAACGTGCGGAAGAAGAAAAGAGTCGAAATCTTGACTACCTCGAGCGACTAAGTAAACTCTGGCCCGTTGGTCGCAGCTGGGTGAATATTTCGGACCTTTAACCAAACACCACAGCTAACAATAATCAGTGGCGAACGGTCCAAGAAGCAAATCGATTCTACGAAATAGTTAAGAATAACCAAGCCCACTCCGAGTCTGGAATTCACAGCCCCAGGAGATTCACCTTGGCAGGTACCCTGGATGAATATGGTGACATCCGATCTCGTCCGAGCAGAGACGCGTATGCGACTCGGGCACGAACCTCTGAATCCCGTGATACCCACAACTCTCATGCCCGTGGAGGAACTTCATCGTCGCCTGGTCTTGGTGGTGAAACCAACTTTCTTGCCAGGGAGAATGCTGCGTTTGGTGGTCATCATGACTTTGAAACTGATATGTTTCAATGGCCATTTATTGATGGATCATGGTCCCTTGGGTTTGATGCGGGATTGGATGGGTTGTGGTATAACTCGGGGTTGTTTGACCCAAATCCGTCTCTTAGATGATGATGCTCTTCCTTTTGTTTGGGTGGATATGTCGCTAGGACATTTGTTGCTTTACGAATCCCCTAAAAAACCCCCATTTTAGCATCACGTCGCTGGGCTTTATACTTTCTCACGGTAGATATATATCGCCAGGATTTGTTGGCTTTTTGCCTCTCGAAATTTCCACAAAGGAATAGCACTGCAGTTATGCCTATTAAGTAAAGATTTGAACGAATTTCAATCAAATTTGGAAAAGGCTACAAGTTTTCATTCAAATATTTCAAGGTTGTATATTACATGATTGATAGAACCTGCTCATAAGACTATGATGGCAAGCCTTTCCATCAACCATTCCAATGGTCGAGCAGTAACTCGGCTACATCTTCCTTGGTCTAGTGGTGATGATTTCCGCTTGTCATTAATACCGATAAGCGCGGGAGACCGGGGTTCGATTCCCCGAGGGAGAGATTTCTTTTTGGTTTTATTTTTATTTTGTTTAAGAGATTTTTTTATCCATGTTCCATTGTTCCCATAATAATCGTGGGAGAAGGAAACCATATACGAGGCGCATCTTGACTTACCACCAGTACATATCACACCCCGCAGCTAATGATTTCATAGATAATTATCTAAACGTTAAGGTTAAATGCAACCTTCCGTGCGATCCTATCAAGACGCGCACCCATATAATTACATTTGCACTGACACGGGTCCTTCTTAAGAGCCAACACTACATGGACCAAGTCATGCTCCATGGTAACGAACACGTTCTCGAACTTGTAACGACCATTCTCCTCACGGCACCAAAAGGTAGTATTCCGACGAATAATATCGCTATCCGGAGCATCGGAAACCATACAAAGTGCAATGTCTATGATCCGATCCGCCTGAGCAGACAGCTTTACTACCGCCCGAGAGACATCTATGTGGCGCTCCGCTCCTCGACCATCTGGATCGTGCTGGAGAATATGGGACTGGGCATCCAATTTGTCTCTGAAGCTGCGGCACTCGTGCTGGAGCTTGTCTTGCCAGGATGAGAATACTGGAGGCATGGTTGCGGTGGGTACTGGAGCATATATTCGAGTAGACGAGGGACTTGGGGGTGTATTTATATCAATATGGTTATTTATATGGTTGGTTGGGCGAGGGTGTCCTCTCAAAGAAGAGAAAGGAAGCCGCGAAGACCGTTGTTTGGCCTTTGACCTGGGGATACAAAGGGCGTACACAACAAAGACCTAATATTGTTTGTCTTCTAAGGTTAGTTGATAGGCAAAGACGATCAATTATGAGTGGCAAGATAGACGTAGACCCGCAACAGTATATGCAGGTAAAACAAGAGGAAGAAAGAAGACAGAACGAAAATTCATTACAGTAATTAATGATGGTGGGTATATAACATTGAGAAATTTGACAAGGACATCCCCCGTTAAGACGTTTCCACGGTCTGTGACACAGCCACCGTCTTCCTGATGCCGTCTTGGTTGTAGATCGACTCACCAGCCTCCGGGGGACCAGCAAATGAAATAAGATGGCTCTGGTCACCAAAGTTTGTCATCTTGTCCCAGTCAGCAGCAACATTCGAAGCCGGGGCTGACTTTCTATCACTCAACGGGTGGGTAGAGCCGCCGTTCTCGTAGTATTTTTGCGACGAGTAGTTCTTCTTGTAATAGGCCAACATGACATTGAGGACAGGTAGACAGGCACAGATCAATCCGAATCCTCCCTCGGCATTACTATTAGGCGTTAGAACAAGGAAAAAAAAAAGATCAACAGGGGAAGCGGGGATATGACATACCCGGATAAGATGACAGTGATGAACATGATGCTCTCATCCCTTGAGCCTTTCAACACGATAACCAACCGGTAAAGACTGAACGCGGTGGCCAGTCCACCGGCACCAAGTATGCCTATCACGCGGAGCTTTCGATTGCGTGACATTTGTAAAGACCAAGTCAATGGCAGTGGGAGAATAAGGATGATGAGGTCACTGACGACACTAATCACGGAGTCGGCGATGAGGGCGGCGGTCTGGTCGAGGCAGCTTCCCTTCACCTGGTCACCGAGCCAGTATCTGGGGATGGGGTTACACATGCAAATCTTGACGATCAGAGCGACAATGTAGTAGCAGCATAAGCAGCCGAGGAAGATATAGATGAACCAGACTTTGCCGCGGTAGGGGGAGAAGATGCGGGTGAGGATAGCTAGGAGGGCGATTTTGACGAAGAGCGCCATCGGACAGTAGAGAATGGTCGCAATATAGCAGAACTTTCTGAACGCTATTTGCTGCTTGGGGCTGAGCTCGTTCATGTAGTATCCTCCGCCATGTTGGCTGACTGGTAGAGTATGTAAGTATATAGTCGGTTGCACGTGGGAAGTCTAGCACCTACGGACAATGCCGATTGCACAATATCCCATAAACAGGAGCTGTATCAAGTCAGTTTTGGCCAATCAAGCGTATTGTATCTTGCTCAACATACCCAAGATATCAGACAGGCATCTAAAGAATGGTTAGCAAAATTCTCGAACAGTGTATGGGTACAAGGGGCAAACTCACAATCTTCAACTCCTAGGGATTGCTTGAATCGAAACCGGGTATAGAATCGCAACGCCACGAATATAGTCACGATTGGAATACATACATATTGTGTGACGAAATTGATAGTATGCAAGACATCCGTGGGGTTCTCGACAGTCATGATGGGCTTGAAGTTGAAGTCCCCCCTTTACAATGTAAAGTAGCGGGGAATGGACCAGATAAAGAGGTTCACATCGTGAAAATGAGGATAGACAGGAAGACGATCTCCAGTGGAGACTTTAAAGCTCTCGCACCACTGCTCTACAATGTACTATGTAATACCTAGTGGCGCGGGATCTGTGACGGCGATGATTGACCAAGGAGATGCGTTTGACCCCACCGCTCTGCGTTTCTCAACCGAGAATTTAGAAATGGTTTGAGATTTCTATGAATAACGCTAGCTATGACTACTCCACCCGGTTAGCCAGGCAAATAATATCCATTTTGTCTCGTATTTGTCGCCACTAACGCCGTTGGTGTACCAGATAAAATGGGTAGTTAAACCCTATATTGACTAGCCGAGGCACTATGACAGCTTTTGATAACAACGCCTTTAGTTAATGATCGACCGTGGGCTGAAAAGGGGTCGTGTTGTTTTTTTTCTTCTTTCCTTCTATAATCCCCGTCCGAAATAATTCATTCGTAAATCGACATAGAAAAAAAAAAAAAGAAACATGACTATCCACTACTTGGACGGCAAATATTCCGATCTCTTCAAACCCTTGACTATTTCCAATGGCAACATTACCCTCGAACATCGTGTCGTCCATGCGCCTTTGACCCGCAACCGTGGAGAGCCATTGAATCCGACGAGCACCCCGGATCATCCCAATCGTGTTTGGGTTCCTGGAGATGCGGTTGTGGAGTATTATTCCCAGCGTGCAACCCAAGGTGGCTTGATAATTTCGGAAGGCATTCCACCATCGCTCGAGGTAAGCATCAAACCCAAATTTTAACGGAACCGATCCTATTTAGGACAATCGGCTGTTTTGAATTACTCGCCTAATTATAATTTGAAACTTTAATTTTAATTTTATTTTTCTAGAGCAATGGAATGCCCGGAGTACCCGGGTTGTTCAACTCCGAACAAGCCGCAGGATGGAAACGAGTCGTGGATGCCGTTCACGCCAAGGGAGGCATTATCTTCTGCCAGCTGTGGCACGCTGGCCGTGCAACAATCCCTCAAATGACCGGATCGCCCGCAGTTTGCCCCTCGGCCTCTGTGTGGGATTCCCCGACGGAATGTTATTCGCACCCGCCTGTCGGGTCCACTGAGCCCGTCCCATACGCCAATCATCCGCCTGTCGAAATGACAGTGGATCATATCAAGCAAACTATCGATGATTATTGTATTGCCGCTAAGACTGCTATGGATATTGGATTTGATGGTGTTGAGATCCATGGCGGAAATGGTTACCTGCCGGAACAATTTTTGAGTTCCAACATCAACAAGCGTGAGGATGCTTACGGCGGTACTCCAGAGAAGCGCTGTCAGTTTGTGTTTGAATTGATGGAGCAGGTGGCCCAGACCATTGGTGAGCACAATCTCGCTATCAGATTGTCGCCGTTTGGTATGTTCAATCAAGCACGCGGCGAACAGCGTGTTGAGACTTGGACTCACCTGTGTGAGGGTCTGAAGAAGACTCTTCCGTCACTGTCGTATGTCAGCTTTATTGAGCCGGTATGTTTTTTTTTTATATATATATATATATATATTTGGTTTCCATATGGCACACTACTAACCTGCTTAGCGTTTCGAACAAATCTTTGGCGCCGAAGAAAAGGATAAGTTCCTTGAGAGCTGGGGTCTGCTGGATGTGACCCTGGATCGTTTCCGCCAGATATTTGGTTCCACTCCGTTCTTCTCCGCCGGTGGATGGGACGACCAAAACTCCTGGGGAGTGGTGGAATCGGGTAAATACGATGCTCTGTTGTATGGTCGATACTTTACCAGCAACCCAGATCTGGTGCACAGACTGAAGGAAAAGATCCCCATGGCTCCATATGACCGAACTCGATTTTATGGACCATTTGAGGATACGACTTTCCATTACACGGATTATCCTACTGTGGATCAGTAGGTTCATAGTACATAGTTATGCATCCATAGATATGATATTTTAGTTATGCACAGTAGATCCGCTTGATATGATATTTTGAAGTATCAAACCTTGGAACGTTGAAACGTGAAAAGATCAGAGTCCAGACTCTGCCAATGATCCATGGTTCAACAGCTCCCGGAATTCCCCAAAATAAAACATGACATAAATGAACGGCTCTACAATTTGATAATCTCGGGGTGCTCGGGGAACAGCCCCGGGGGTTGCCGTGATTGAGATCGTCCAAAACCCCACCGAGAAAAAAGTCCAAAGATATCTCAAAAACTGGTGTCAATAGAATATGCATCCGACATATTGCTCAAAAACTATTAGAACCTTAGGGGGTACGGACTTTGACTTGATACCCCCACATTGGGAAATGTCATCCACTTCCCACGTCCTCACTATCTATCAATGAGAAGGGACGGCACAGAAAGCAGGGAAGCGATTTTAAGGGTCCATCCCATCACACAGCCCCTTTACCTCTGTTTGCCGCTAGCCGATGCCGATGCCGATGTACCTTGTACTCCGCACAAATATCGTATTTGTCGATCATTGCGTATCGTTTATCGCCGGGAGGCGCACCCGTGGGACGCATGTGATTGAAATACACCGATACCGTTTTTAGCACCTCGTAGGGATCCGATGGCCTTCGTTCGAATATTATCATAGCGTTTCCACTCAATCGATATATCCTTTAAGACAAGCTGGACAAGGCCGAAAGAATAAGCACGCTGTTGCCTACGACTTACTAGACTGAAAGGGAATTAGTGGATTGGACCAAGGGCACGAGCGGACTTCTTTGATATCAGGCCCGTCATGAAATATCATTTGTGACAGGAAACCATATCAAGGTGACTGAAGTCTATGTTGCGAGATAACACGTGGCTGCGACGATGATTTGCTTTCGCATCCCAGGTCGCACTTCTTGTTTTGATTTGATCTCTCCATCTATTTAGGTCAATCGCAAATCACGCTCACAGGCCACTCAATCCATGGATGGAATTCAACTCCCAGAGACTCCCGAATTCCTGTGATAACATGTCGATCCCAAGCGATCATAAGCCATGAGGATCTCATGAACTTCAACAGAATACACCAATAAGCAAGGACAATCAATGAGAGTGGCTCCTTCTCCTCAAGAAGACCGATGAATCTCTCCGGCCGCCTATATATCCATCCAACGACAAAGGGCATCAAGAAAACACCGTCCTTCCCAGCGCTTCGACACTGGTATGCTTCCTCAAACGTTTCGAGCAAGTTCTCAAGGGCATCGACGTCGATCTGACCCATGGAATTCCCGTCAGTCTGCGTTTCGATATAATGTCGAAGCTCCTTAATATGAGACTGATGTTCCCGGAGCTCATCTTGTAACAACGGGCTAACACCTTGAATAGCAGGATCCGGTTGAATTTCCAAGACCCCGGTGAAGATTTTGTCATGGCTAGACATCAAAATCGATCTCACTCCCCTCATAAGAACGAGCCATTCAGCCTTCCCCGTCTCACTGAACACGAGGTATTCACCAGGTTTTGGACCGTGTGCGAAATAGACAAAACATATCAGCACTGTTGACATGTAGATTGACTGACAGTTCTCCGAGTCAAGACTCGATAGAATAGCCGACACAGATCGAATGCCAAATGTGAAGTGCTCATCTGCCTGCATCACATACTGGTCTCGTACCTCGGGGTGGAGATAGCCCAGATGCAAGGCTGCCAGCGCCAATATGAGGTGGAAGATGGAGGGTGAGGAGAATCCCCATTGTGGCAGGTGAGTTTGCCAAATGCGATTGTGGTCGGTGGTTTCGTCCGCTAGGGTGCGGTATGTCTCTGTGACAAAGTGGTGGAAGAGTCGTAGGTCGGCGAATGAGAGGGTATCTTGAGTCTGTGATAAGACGCTGGAGCTTTTGCAGTGGACTTCCGTCGTGACTGTTTGCGAAGATGGCTGCCCTGTTTCATGCTTGGGCCTGCATTCCGCAGATTGGTATTTAGAAGGCTTGAATCGAAGCCGTGGTTTTGGAGACTTGGATGGGGATGGCGCTGAAGAGAATAAAGTTGATGATATAGTTGATGTCGAGAGGAAGTCGCACTCAATAGCATGATGGATGCATTTGGAGCATGCTGGCTTCTTTTCGTCACACTGTAGATTATTAGTGGGGTCTGCCTAAAAGCTTTCACTCTCTATCCAGTCTAATCGTCCTCCAAAATAATTGAATGACTGGAGAGTACTCTCCTCTCTATATATCTCATTTTACTGGTAGCGGTAGCTTGTGAAAGACAACCCGACTCAGGGACGGGTTGGAAAGCACTCACTTTTATTCGCCGTCTCTTACAATTTCCGCATCCCGAGCGAGATTTGTGATGAGATTTTCGAGGTCGGATCGCGACCTGTGTGTTTTCCATGACTAGGCCCTGTAGAGTGCATTGGCTTTAATTTCGATCGTGAATTCCAGAATATGACGTAATGGTTTAGAGATAAAACACACGTGACCCTGGAGTATATACCAAAATGAGGATGTAAAAGTGAATAAAGAGAGCTAGGGCATAGGGGGAAGCGGAAGACACAAGTGAAGGAGAAAAAATTGTCAAGAATAATTGGCTCCAGTGCTCCTGACCCTAAACTCAAAGCTGAAACGCTCTCTTTTGATGTCTGCCTAAAGACCCTCATGTTCTTGAAAGTTGGGAGTGCTCAGCATTAAGAAAACCAAAGGAAAGAGAAACAGGAATAGACAGCTGCTTATGTGTTCTTAGTAGGTGGTTTAGTAGTTTCTTCTTAGATACCTTCGCAGGTATTTCCAAGGTTTGTCTATATGTTTAGGTAGAATAATCATACAAAATATACAGCCTGTGCTGGCACAGTGGCGGCGAATCCACTACCGGAATATGTAGGAAAACTCTATTTAAACAACTAGAAAAAAGAACAAAAATAGTCTTGCAGCACGTTCGACCGAAGACCGGATCAAGAGCTGTATGAAAGAAAGAAGCACCCCTGTCTGGTCCCCGTATGAACCCCGTATGAACCCCGTCTGGTCCCCGTCTGGTTCCCGTCTGATCCTTGTCCAATCCCTGATTCCACCCATAGTATGTCCCCGTCTGGACCGGATCGGGAAACTCCCCTGGCCATCTTTTCTGGATTCCGTCATTCACTAATGCAACCTCATCTTGGTCGGCGAAGATACCATGTTGGTTGAAGAGACAGATTTGATCATAAACCCAGGTTCGAGCATAGCAACCATCATTGTCAATCTCGTACTTGTGCCGGTTGTTTGCAACGATGATCTCGTGGATATTCCCTACCGTGAATCCGGGGTTCACACCCAAAACGAAGGTCAATTGCCCATTGAGGGGGACCAGGGTTGTTCTCTTTTGAAACACGATATTGGCTTTGGACCCATTTTCAAGGACAGTGGTGTCACGGTCATAGGTTGATTGACAATGCAGCCTTATCGCCGTCATGTTTTCCTCGGATGTGGACAGAAAAAAGGTCCACCTGTTTGGGCTATTGAGTCTGTAGGGTCTCAGGCATATGGCTCGAATGCACTCGATTGGCTGGTGCAAGATTTCGAATTGGTCTTCCTCGGGTTCGAACTTGATTGGGTCCCATTCGGGGTTGAGGATGGCGTCTGGCTTTGTTAGATCTTTTTGTTGGCATGGACGCGGATGGCATACTGCAGATATAATTGGTAATTAGCATGTTCGGTATTGAGTACAAAGGTGGAGAGAGATGAAGAGGAGGGAATGCTGAATGCTTGGCTCTGGTAGATATGACTGGAGAGATGGTAGGAGATCAAGGAGAAACGAGAGCGGAATGGGACATCTTGAGACAGTGTTTTGTTGCTTAACGTTCTCTCTGTCTGATCTCTCTCGATATGACGCTCTATAGTTCTAATTTCCACATCTTTTGTTTGCATTTTACAGTCAATTTAAACTCTTTTTCGAACAATTTTACTGTCTCTTGGCGAAACCTTTCGACATCGGCTTGAGCGCGCAACTCATTTCTCTATTAAGTTCGAAGATAATTCTCTAGTTCTTTCATGCACTTTTGACATTTTCCTTCTAGACTGTTCTGGTGGCAAAACTATGTTTTCTTTTTTGATAGCCCGTTTTTGCTTTTTTTTTTTCAAATAAAAATTTTGGTTATTCAATCTTATATTCCGTACTTAATTTCTCCATCAGCAAGCTGGGCATGGAGTATTTGGATGATGGTACTCCGTACTGCTTGCGTGTTAGAACTTGAATATTGTATCTGCAACATTGCCAGTACATCGAGCTTAAGTAAATCACTTATGTACCATATGCAGGTGGCGCCCCCCGGCGACTCGGTAACCTACCGACTTCCTCATTCAGTTATAAAATCGATCTGTAAGATGTGATCTTACATACTAGGGCTTTGAATTGCTATATCGTTAGTAGCTAGTCCCAACTTGGGGATTGGTCGAGCCAATCACGTAGAGATCTCCCTGCCTGTATAAAAACGTTGGAAGCTTTCCACTCGTCTTCCCTTTGTCTTCCCGCTCACCGTAAAACTAGGAACATTCTGAAAATGTTGAGTAGACCGCTTAGAAAACGTTGGGTAGACTACTTGAGTTTTGGTATGTAAACAAAGAAAAATGTCCATCTCTGGTCTTTGACCATTTCCCTAGGGAGCACGTGTTGCTCTGTGGAAGACGAGACATGTTATCATATATGACCTGTCGCCCCAGTGCTTTTCAGCTGGAGACCAACCCAGGAGATCTTCTTTTTTTTTTTCTCTGCGACCTTCTTCCACATCACCTGCAATGGATCTCATACCGAGTGCCTTTGTGGCACGTCCGTTGAAGATTGTGGTTATCGGTGCCGGGTACGTGCATACTAAGCTCGAGCGATGATCAACATCTGACAGATCGTAGTATCTCGGGAATTCAATTTGCACACGATGCGAGCACATCGTTATCAAATGTCGATCTTGAAATCTACGACAGGAATCCTTCCCTCGGGGGTACATGGTATGAAAATCGGTATCCCGGGTATGTATTTTCCATCTTATCAGAAGAATTGGTCTAAGGGTTATAGATGCACATGCGATGTGCCTTCCCACACCTACCAGTTCAATTGGGCGCCCAACCCATCATGGTCATCGCTTTATCCCCCAGCTCCCGAGATTCATCAATACTTGGAGGATGTGGCTGACAGGCATAATCTCCGCCACTTCATGACCTTCAATACCAGATGTGTCTTGGCTGAATGGAACGAAGAGTCCGCAAAATGGAAAGTTGTGCTCCAAGACGTGGTTTCCAGTGATGAAAAGACCGTCTTTGCCGATGTTTTTGTCTATGCTGTCGGGCGGTTGAACAACTACAAGTTCCCCAAGATTGCGGGCCAGAAAATCTTCCGAGGAGCCCAAGTACACACTGCAAATTGGCCAGCTGATATGACTGCCAAGGACAAGCGAGTGATTGTGATTGGGAACGGTGCAAGCGCCATTCAGTGCGTGGCAGCTTTGCAGCCAAGTGAGTCGCAAGGCCACCCCGAAGACACACCACGCTAACCAGACTGGGCTCTCAAGTTGCTTCGAAAATAACCAACATTGCTCGAGGTCCGACGTGGATCCTCCCACATGCAGCGGCTGAAGATGGTACGGTCCAGCGCGAATGTGAGTGTCTCGCCTTACCACAAACGGAAACGGGCTAGCGACAGTGCTGATCTGTGTTTAGACTCAACCGAACAGAAGCTAGCTCTCCAGGCTTCCCCTACGCGCTATTATGACTTTTGCGTTGCATTAGAGCGGAGACTTGCCGGGAGTTTCACGGGACTTTGGAAAGGGACCCAGTCTCAAGCCAATTTTACAGCATTGGCACATTCATTCATGAAGTCCAAGATCACAAGTCCGGAACTTTTGAATGCACTTCTACCAGAATTCGAAGCTGGTTGTCGTCGCTTTACGCCCGGTGGTCACTATCTGGATGCGTTGCAGAAGCCCAATGCCGGGTACGTGCATGATTCAATCAGTAGTCTGACCGAGGATAGTCTTATCACTGAATCGGGTGGGGAGTACGAGTGTGACATATTGGTATATGCCACCGGATTTGAGCCCTACCAGCCACGGTTCCCAGTCATTGGCCGAGCTGGGCGATCTCTGAGTGCAGAATGGGATCGCGAGGGACCTTGTGAGAGTTATATGGCCGCGATGGTTGCCGAGTTCCCAAACTTCTTTGGTAAGAACCGGAATGCTTTTTGTGAGTTAGTGTGCTAACCACCTCGGACAGTCTTCAATCCTCCAATCTGCCCCGTGAATGGATCCGCAGTTCCCGGTATCGCAAGAGCAAGCGACTATATGATTCGAATCTTATCCCGACTCCAGACTGACAAACTGCGATCTGTCTCTGTCACTCAGCGGGCTCAACGTGCATTTAACCAATGGGTTCAGTCGAGAATGCCTCACATGGTCTGGTCAGGATCGTGCAAATCATGGTGTAAGTAAAGCCTTACCTCTCCTAGCTTTGCGCATTCACTCATCCTTGGTGGTACAGACAAAAATGACAATGGAAAGGTGGTTGTTCCCTGGCCCGGCACTGTCCTCCACTACTATGCGGCCACCGAAATTGTCCGCTGGGAAGACTTCGATCTAGTCTACGAGAACCCCGATGAGAAGTATGCAAGTTTCGGCAATGGTGTGACTATTGATGGATTCACGCCCAATCGTTTCCCCTGGGTCATTCCCCCCACCGATGTTCCAAAGCTCGAAAGGAATGTGGAGCCGGCCTCTGAAGACCTTGCTCCACCAAGCAACGTGTTGCATCGTGTGACAAGTCATTTCTTGCAGTCGCTGGGCGCATGGCTGTATCCTGTTCAAACTCCAATCAAAGGTTGAGGAATGTTACTTTGCATAGCTAGCTTGTGAGAAATCCAACATGTTTCGGGTTAACCTTGGAAGCGATCTATGATACACCGAAGGTACCTATATTGTAGATGTTGTTCAACAATTAATACCACCCGAGATCGTGCTACGTTTCTGAATTATTACAAGGCTACCCTAGATGTGTACAACATAGATGTATATATCGCGCCGTCAGGCTGATTAACATTGTGGATCAACGGGGGATCCTCGCGGTAATTCATCGGCTATATGCTCCTCACGCTTATGGTTTTCGGCAGATTCGCCTGGATTATTAATACCTCCATTTGACTCATCTACTCAAGAATTTCAATATCGTTTTTGGTTCTTGACTCTATCCATAATTGTGTTGACACACTTGGTGAGTTCCCCTCTGCTCCATGGGTTTTGGGCTATGACTTCAATATGAATCAACAAGATACATAAATTATTGTAACTAATATATTTATCTTTGCTAGAGGCCACATAAATAAGCAGATTTTACAATGTCCGACAATAAGATGGAATATGTCCGGTACAGACCCCCTGTGGCACAGATTCCACTTGAATGAGATACTGATTTCAGAAAAACAGCCTTGGAAACTCGGGCCTAAAGATCTCCAAGATCATCCTGGGGACAATGGGCTATGGCAGCAAGCAATGGCAAGACTGGGTCCTGGATGAGGAAGACTCACTGCCCCTGATTGAGCATGCCTACAAGCAGGGCATCAACACTTGGGACACGGTAAATGAAGACATCGCAATGTTTTCTAGGAAATGACCGAATGAGCTACTGATATTCAATTTGTAGGCGGATGTCTACTCCCATGGCAAATCCGAAGAAGTCGTCGGAAAAGCCCTGAAGAAGTATAACATCCCTCGCAACCGCGTGGTAATCCTGACCAAGTGTTTCTTCGGTGTCGATGACGAGGGCAAATTCCCACCCATCGCCGCATCTGCCACAAACGACGGCCCCTTTGTCAACCGCACCGGCCTGTCGCGCAAGCATATCTTCGATGCCGTCGATGCCAGCGTGGAACGTCTCGGCACATACATCGATGTGCTGCAGATCCACCGTCTAGACCGGGATACTCCGCGCGAGGAGATTATGAAGGCGTTGAACGACGTGGTTGAAAGCGGCAAGGTGCGGTACATTGGTGCCAGTTCGGTATGTCCAATCCTTCTCCCCTACTCCCCTTTCTTTTCTTTCATTCTTACCCAACATCCATCATCTCCACACTAACCCGCGACCAGATGGCGGCATGGGAATTCCAATCCCTGCAAAACGTCGCCGAGCGCAATGGCTGGCACAAATTCATCTGCATGCAAAACTTCCACAACCTTCTCTTCCGCGAAGAAGAGCGCGAGATGATCCCCTACTGCCAAGATGCCGGAGTCGGCATTATCCCCTGGTCACCGATTGCCCGTGGCGCGCTGGCGCGGCCCTGGGGCTCGCGCGAGACGGCGCGGGAGAACAGCGACGGCGTGCTGAAGATGTTTGTCCGGAGTCGCGAGTCGGAGGCTGATAAGGCTATCATTGACCGGGTTGAGGAACTCGCTAATAAGAAGGGCGTGAGCATGGCTCAGATTGCCATCGCTTGGTCTTTGACTCACCCTGGTGAGAACCCGATTGTTGGACTGCATAGTGTTAAGCGCATCGATGAGGCGGTTGCTGCTATCAAGGTCCAGCTGTCACCGGAGGAGATTAAGTATCTGGAGGAGCCTTATCTTCCTAAGGCTGTTACTACTCTTGAACGGTAAAATTCTGAGAGCGATGTGAATAGTACATAGTAGTTTAACGAGGCATTAAACAATTGAATTGCTTAGTTCCTGAGTTTACACTACAATATAGGAGTATATATGTACTCCGTACTACACATGTCAGATCCAGCCCCGAAGATCTTCTCTGTTATAGGGTAGTACTTTGCTTATTCCGAAAGCATGCACCCGTTCTTGAACTGATATCCCAGAACTTCTACGAAGTATACGTCTCATAATTCCATCTCAGCAAACGCAGATCTACATCATATTCATGGACAAGCGTGATGCAATCGCGATTATCTCTATCTTGACGAACGTCAATTCCATCGAAATCGTAGACAAGGGTGTAGATCAGCACCCAATACAGGATGATCCCTCCCCGGTCTCCAGTGCTCAAACAAACTATACTATCATGGTGACTTAACGCTCGTCTTTCTTAAAAAGCCAGTTTCCCCGGTCGTTCCTTGGATCTAGTATACATACCCCTGCTTGTTCTCCATTACCATGCATTCCTCCACTGCCCTGATCCAGGACCTGGCTCAAGAAGGAGGGCAGCAGCCTTATCTGGCCGCGCTGTAAGACTGCGTTTGTTTTGGGTTGTTAAGGGGTGATGGATTGTGGGTGTGGATTTGGGACTTGCAGCTTGAAGCTGGATTGTTTGATCCACTGGCTGAGTTAAACGTGCATAATATACATTGCCGTAACGAGACCAACGAGTTATTTTGAACCTGCGGATTACTACTTGGTAAAATAAAAAGCTCGTGGAATTGACTGTAGGTGCCGGGGTATATTATTCATAGGTAGCGTGATGGATATATAGATAACAGTGTACATGAATGAGATACAAGCACACACATTTTGAGTTTAAGCTTCCTAGGACATGAAGATGAAGACATAGTGAGAAGAGATAGGTATGAAAAGTGAAAGGCTGAAAGGACGCGCAAATGCAAAGGATGCAATATGCTAGTTGGAATGAGACAGAGAGGAGAGAAGAAAAAGAAGATTGGCAAGGATTCGTACCGGACGAATCACAGTGCAACGTATGAACGCTTAACTTGTATGCTAGATGCAATGGGACTGAAAAGTGCTGCGATGATGCGTACGCGTGGACTAGCCACGGACATGATGCAGGATTGCACGAGGGAATTGAAAGGTCAATGAGTATCGTGTTTTCGGTGAAAAATGCCAAAGAAAGTACTGAGGCGGTGGCGAATTTTTCCCTTGGGGGTTGAGTCAACAGTTCCGGGGAGTGAAGAATCCAGCTTCTTCTTGCCGGTGCTATGCTGTGTGGTGCGGTAATTCGGGGGAGGATCTCGATCTGGCCCCGGTTTTGATTTGATGTCTCTTTCCGGCTGGGCGTTTGCAGGAGATTTAGCTTTAGGATGACTACTTCGAGATGAGTCTTCCATCTCAATGGGATGTTGGTGAGGAGAAGGGGGACGAGAGACAACGATATCACGGCCATTCTCGCCCAAGGTGGTGAACATGCTGTGTCGGTTCAGGCGAGTGCTAAGCCCAGAAGCGGATCGTCGCTTCGCTCGATCCATGAATGCAGCACCGGTGGAGTTGGAGCGCTTGGACAAATTACCGAGTCGCGTTTCATCCCTGGTTGGAGTGGTGGAACGGCGGATATTGGAAATTGACAAGCAGCGTTTGCTGTCTTCATCCACCGTCGGGAAAGAGTCTGTTTCATTCTTGGCGGTCGTCGGAGATGCGTGATTCACAGATGTCGGAGACGTGTTCGGCTTTGCACCGAACGAAGACACCGGGTCGCCGTAGCGGAAGTTGTCTGACCACCCCTCACGGAAGGCGACCCAGATGCCGGTGATGATAATCAAAGTTCGCATTCCATCATCGAGAGTGACCAGGCTTCCATCGAGGGGAGTCTCTGCATCCGAGGCATCACTCACGACTGACATTCCTGAGCTTGGAGTCGTGGGACCGGTGCCGGAGGACCGAACGGCTGTGGAGTATTCATCATTAACTTCTAACTGATTTCGAGTCATGGACGCGAGAACGGGATGCCGGCGAGTGGTAGGATCGATGACGCTGAAAGTGAAGCGTTTGCCGTCGTCGCGTGGTTGTGGTCCTGTGGGCGTACTCATCCGACGATTCCTCCCACGCAAAGCCCACCGCACGATCTGCACGCCGCTATCTGTCTGAGCAACAAACTCGTAAGTCCCGCTTGGGAGAGGTGTAGCCTCCCAGATGGGTCCAAAGTTCATGCATATCTCCGCCTTTCCTTTCAGTCGAGCATCGTCTTGATACTTTTGACATATCGTGGCGACTACCTCGCGATGATCTTCGTCCTCATCCTCCGAGCTGACGCGCTTTTCAGGAATGCTGCCCACCGTCCGGTCGTATTGTTCGCTCAACACCACGATCAGGTCATACGGACCCAATCCGTTTCTGGTTCGATAAATGGCCGGGAACTTGCGAGCCAACAGTGGTAGATAAGACGTCGATGGCAGAATATCGACCACCGGTAGCGGCCGAGGGGTTTGCGACACTTGTTGTAGCTGCAGGAGGAGCTTCGGACGAAATCTAAATCGCTTGTGGCGAGCATGAGCGGCAGGATGAGCGAATTGATATGATGTCTTTGGTCGAGACTTGCGACCTGTGGTTGAACGGGCGACGCGGGGCCTGGCGACAACAGCCGATTCCTTGGAAGGTGCACTCGAGCCCGAGGCCGACTCAATCGGACTCATCACCATAGCGGACACAAGCCCCGGACGATCAGTACCATCAGAGAGCCTTGGACTATAAAAGGAGTTCAACAATGGTAGAGCGGACAGTAACAAGGTAGGCGAGTAGGTAGTACACGTAGAAGACTGGGGTTCTGGTTGGTTACTAGCTTCATTTGCAGCTACTGCGGCGTCCGCTGTGAAGCCAAGATTCAACAGCATTCTTGAACCCTAGCGGAGCCACATTGGGGTTGAGGAACCAAATCTTAGGAATTTCATCCAGATCCGATGTAGTCATGAATGGCCCGTATCCAAACGCGTCAGCTGCGGGGAGATGTTCAGCCCCGGAGTTATGTGTGGGGAACGCAGCAAGAGCAAAATGCAAGTCAATCTAAGACGAAAAAAAAAGAGAGAAGATGCAAGGGGAAAAAGAGAAAAGATTTGAGAGGGATGTTTTACTGCAGGAGTAATAAAGGGCTTAAGATGAATGGGGCGGTCAGCCTTATAGAACTATGTAAGAGAAAAAAATGGAAAAAAATAGTAATCAAAAATGTTATAGTGGGACTCCCAAGTTTGAAGATTATTTGAACTTGTTTAATTGTTTAATAGCTTGCACAAAAAGACTTTATGCCTCAGCGGAATCGGTTATATCCAGACTCCGACACATCCGGATTCCGATTCCGTGACGATCATATATTCATAGGAAGCTCCAAGAATTTTAGCCTTTGAAGTCCCACCATATGGATACTCTGTTGTTTTGTATGGGCTCGCAAACCGGGATTGCCAAGACAGAATTTTCTTTATAAGAGGGATTTTGTATAAACCTTACCTATAGAGTTGGACAAAATGATGTGCCGAACAGAGTTTGAAGTTTACACTCCCTAGACTACGTATAGCGTGCCGTCGATGTCTCTGAATTTCTTTGTTATCCAGGTATAATTCAATCTAGAGCTCACTTGAAAGCCTTGGAAATCATAGAAATTCTTGGCAAGCTATTATATAGCACAGAGTGGTATAGGAATTTTCACAGATCTAGTGTCGATCCATAACACACAAATTTCTCTTTTAAGCCAATGATATTTGGTCAATTTCCCAGATTCACCCACTCCGCCACTCCGTAACTGATAGTTTTTGACATGTCGGTGTCGGGAGCCACAGAGGCCGGGCCCGAGGCCCACGAATGACTAATTATGTATATTTTATGCCAAGCCCTTTCCACCTCCCTTGGAAAACGGTACCTCGGTCGACCGATAGACCGGTAGACCACAAATCGGGGCAATTACGAGGGAAACATCCCGACGTCTAGACCAACCCCGATCCTTTTCGTCCTAATTGGGAATACTTCCGAGGTTTCACTCACACCTTTGGCTAAAGTTGCTGGAACACCTGTCATGGCTCCAGTCCAACCAGTCCAACCAGTCCAACTTCAACCTACAAGGCCACCGCCATTGTTTGCCAAACTACTACGATTGGACAACCCGATCCGAAGTTTGACACTGGCATTTTGGTCATGGAAGGTTTTATTGTACATTGTCATTGCCGCCTGTCCAGGACCAGGCTATGATACGTCCACCTCCTTGATCTCATATGCGGCCGACCCATCGATTGTTGCCCAGTCCGAGTCTCTCTCGGGACCTCTTAAATTTGCCAGATGGGACAGTATCTACTTTTTAGATATTGCCGAAAAGGGATATATGTTTGAGCAAGAATGGGCCTTTGGCTGGGGCTACACTAAGCTTCTATCTATCTTTGTTTCCGGTACATAGTTCCCTCTATTGCTCTATCCATATTGAGCATCTCATTCTAACTAATACCGTGAATAGGTATTCGTCTCTCGGGCGGACATGTTGGACCTGCTAGTACTGCAATGGTGGGGGTGGTTCTCTCCCACGTTGCCCATTATTTGTCCGTGTTGGCGCTCTATCGTCTGTCAGCCAATATTTTTGGTCATGCCACTGCCACCCAACATCTGATTTGCTTCCTATCTGCAGCTCTTCATATCATTTGTCCAGCGGGCGCTTTTCTGTCCGCACCCTATGGAGAGTCGATAGTCTCTTTTCTCAACTTCACCGGCTTTTATCTCTATTCATCGTCTCTCATTGCCGAGCGCAATGGGGCAACGCGTCTACGAGATATTCGCGTTCTCACCTCGGCGGTTCTGTTCGCGGCTGCCACCATGGTCCGCAGTAACGGGGTTCTCAGCGGGTTCCTATTTGCCTATGATGCGGCAATTTTGGCTTGGAAGATCTTGACAAAAGGGCCTACATTGCACACCACTCTTCGTCTTGCAGTGATCATTGTTGGTGGCTGTATTGTAGGATCTGGGGTGGTTATTCCTCAAATTCTGGCCTATCGCATGTACTGCGTGTCCGAGGGCGATCTTCGGCCATGGTGTGAGTGGACTTTGCCTAGCATCTACGGCTGGGTTCAAAGTCATTACTGGTATGCATTGACTCATGTCTGAATACAGCTGTCGCTCTTACTGATTGCAATAGGAATGTTGGGTTCTTGGGATATTGGACCGTCTCTAATATACCCCTTTTCCTGTTGGCGGCGCCCATGTTGGCCATTCTATGCCGATCCACCTGGTGGGCATTACAAAGTCCCTCGTCATCCTCAACGAGCCCGGGGTCAATGCTCGTTCGACTGGCGGTTCCCCAGGGTTTGCTGGCTGTCATGGCATTAACCAGCTACCATGTCCAGATCATCAATCGCATCTCGTCGGGGTACCCCCTATGGTACTGGTATTTGGTTACCAGCGCGGTAGATCTCAGTTCAAGCTCACCCAAGCAAAGCCGGACACTTGTGATCGCTGTGTATAGCATGGTGGCCTATGCGTTGGTCCAGGGAGTTCTTTTCGGTTCTTTCCTGCCCCCAGCATGAGAAAGAGAATAATGAGCGATGACCCGGCTTGATATTGTTCCGAGTCACCTGCCGTGTATATTGATATGTGATTTTAAGTGAGACGTGGTCTAACTGTGAATGGCCGAAAGTGCCGCTATCCCGAATTTGGTTGGGGCGATACGCGTGCGTAAGGCTGTCTGCCTAAGTCGGGGTAAAATACCCAGTCATCCACTGAACGATTATAAATTTTGGAAAAGCAGAGAGAAAGAAACATAATATCACATAGATTTATCAAATCAAAAGCAATTCCTACTATAGTCCGCATCTTTCCACGCGGGTCTGCAGGAGCCAAGCTTCCAAGGTTCATTGCGTGGAATTATGTCATCACAACCTCGACTATCTCCCGTTTGACCTCTTGACCTTCAACATCTAGGCATTTCAAGAAGAAAAGAAGTAAAGGAGGCCGAACTCTTGAATCGCTCAATTACCAAACTGAATACGAGCCCTTCATATTTCCCCTCGCTTGCCGAGAAAAAAAGTACCCTATGCGACCACAGTCGTGTGAAATACAATCTCCGGTTCCAAGTCTCGCGCTTCTTAGAGTGGGAGCTTCAGAGTTTCATTAAAAGTACGATTTCCTTCGAATATTGTTCTGTGATCGATACTGCGTGAAAAATAGGATACCCCCGTGAAACATCGGCGTTGCTGACGTATTGCTACCAGAGCTCACCGGCAACGGCTACTCCTCACCTCATCTCCACCTCGTGTCGACTGATTCCCTCCCCTATCTTTTATCCGACGATGGAAGCCTCCGGTCCCAAGGCGATTCTCACATCCGACAATTTCCATCATGCACAAGAGCTCTCCCGGGCGACCTCGCCCGGTGGTGAGCCCGTCACCGTGAATGGCGAAGGCGAACCGATAGCCCGCGTGCGGCCCCGTACCTATCCATACTTCAAATATCTCCCATATCAGGTTGAGGATGAGACTGAGCGGAATCAAAATCTGCGAGAGATCTTGAACCAGCTCTATATTGCAGTGGAGGCCGGCGACTTCAATCCCGGAGCCGTGCACTGGACACGCGAGCTACGCGCCTGGCTGTCGCTCAAGTTCGACCCAACCAGGGCGCAGCGCATCAGCCTTGTAAAACTGTATTTTGAGCTTTCACTTGCTCCTGGAATTGACCCGTCAGTCGCCGAGCGTTTTTCAAGCATGTTCATGCTTCTCACCAAGCGCAAGCATTATCTAAGACCAGTCAAAGACCTCGTGTTAGATTGGAAGCCTCTATACAAGGAGCTCAAGGCTTTTGTCCTCCCCACAGAGTCCGGCCTTGTTCACTCAACCAACCTGAAGCGGAATGTGAAGACCCTGACCAAGCTTTGCGCATTCGCTCAATTATTTATTGATCCTTGCGAACTTCCCGCTATGCTCGAAGAATTCTTGCCTCATTATACTACATCATTCTCAGAAGGTGCCTTTGTTGTCGCCGGGCTCATTAATTTGCTGCTTCCGACATCCCCAGCCCCCGAATTGCGAGCCGATCTCCTACCGCAGAGCCAACTGCCTACACATTTCCATTTGTGGTCATTGGTCGGTCGGTCAAAAACATTTGACACAACATATCTAGACTATCTTTCTCGATTGGCCCGAGATTCTCTGCCTGCTGCTCACATTCCATTCTCTGAGCATGGTATCTTCACACAGGAGCAGTCTGCTCTCGTTTTCACCGCGATACTGAGGTTGTTGGAAATCCCCGTCGGGCAATCCACTTCCCCGTACAGTGCCCTGGTGGATATCTCGTCGGGTCTAGGCATCATGCTTGATCGAGATGGGCGGAAGCACCCGGTTGCTCATCATATTGCCCGGTGGATTGTGATGTCGCTTTCCCCTGCTTGTGTGGACTCCGAGGTTTCAATTCTCACACAGCTGGAAGGCCTTATCCAGGCTGTTGAGACGTTCTTCCATCCTTCAAACTCCGGTCACTGGACCAAGACTCTGTCACAACTGGTGTATTACCTCACTGACTTCTTCGTCATGCGTTGGAATCGCGAACAATCCGGCGAGATGGATGTCCCACCCGAGCGACGATTGAATGAGCCTCTGAAGCGGCGGTTTGTCTTGTGCATCCGTGACGTGATCTTTATGGGTATATATGCCAAGAGCAGTACTGCAATGACCTTCTCCCTGTCGACCTTGCAAGGTCTCGCCTATTTGGAACCCCATCTCATCCTACCCGGGGCTTTGCAGAGAATCTACCCTGCGCTGCAGGGTCTTGTCGAGGTGCATCGAACTGCATCTTCTCTTCGGGCTATGACATCCCTGTCTCGTGTCATTTCACGCACCAAAGGTTATCGCTGTCATATGACAACCTTGCTTGGTCTGACACTACCTGGCATTGACGCGAATGATCTTGAGAAATCGCTCCATGCTCTATCATTCATCCAATCAGCCTGTTACAATATCCCGATGGTTGACTTGACCCAAGGGCGAGAGGACGTCAACTGCAACATGCTTGCCATGCAATGGATCTCAGGTGAAATGGAGAGGATGGAAGAGCAAGGATCCGATGTACAGCTGGGTTATGACACAGAGCTGGATGATGAGACCGAAGAATTGATCTTACGCTCTTCGACATGTGGCTTCGGAGACTTTACGATGGCTTTCCTAGGTCGTGTCTTCACACTGTTGGAGAACCTGCCGGACGTCTCCAGAGTTCGAAACGGCTCACCCGAAGAGAACATCGTGAACACACTTCCCGCCACGTTTATGCCTCTTCTCGCCTCTTTATCTCCGGAGTATTACGATATCGCTCTAGGGAAGATTGTGGATTTCGTGTCCAACCATGTCATCCACCAGGCTCGTGATGCAATGGCTTTCATCTGCAACGCCCTATGCAAGGTTAACCCCGAGAAGGCCCTCAAGCGTTTTATCCCCGTCTTGACTGCAGCTATCCGCACTGAGATCGACGATAATGGTGCTGGATCAACCCGAACCACAGGAACCGATGTTTTGCCTCGTGATCGAGGTCTGGTCTGGAATGTCAGTATGCTGAGCATGTGTGTAGTACATGTCGGCAGCGCCGTCATTAACCACCGCCAAGAACTGTTCGACATTGCAGTCTACATGCAACAGAACTGCCGTGGCATTCCTACAGTTCATATTTCCAACTTTATTCACCATCTTTTGCTCAACTTGACTGGGACCTACACTAATGATTTTTCACTCTATGAACCTTCAGTCAAAGCGAACGGCATCGAGCCAAAGCTCTGGAGTTACCAAGCCGATGTGAATAATCTCAACATCAATTGGCATGTGCCGACACGTCAGGAAGTTGAATTTGCCGTCGATGTCTTCAAAATCCAAACAGAGACTGCTTTGAAGTCGCTATCTGCGCTAACCCATGAGACATCAAATGTCAAACGGGATGGAAGCGGCAAGGACTGGTCAGATGAGGTCACTCGGAACCTCGTGCTCCTGCGACTCGTGTTGTCTGGGGTTTCTGTCCTCTTTGACCCCAAAGCCGCATCGACCACAACACAAGGACCCTCGAACGGCACCTCCAGGGATGTCGAGATGGGGGATGACTTGGATGTTTCAAATGACGTTGATAACGATGCTGATACTGTCCTAGACAGCTCTGACGATGCGATAATCAGACAGGCCTTCACCTACCCCACTGGGTATGCCCTCAAGGAGGGAGATCCGTTATATACTACCATCCATGAACTCCGCGAGCGAACTGGCTGGGTCTTGCATGATGTACACCGGTTCTTGAGCGATAACCAAGAGGATGATGTTCCTTGCTTTGGGGCTCTGTACTCTGCCTTCAGATCGTGGTTTGTTGATGTGGGAATTGAGAGGTCCGCTCATGTACTGGACCGAGTGACTCGCCTCTTGGCCGCGGACATCCATCCTTATAAGATGAGTGGTCTGCGAAAAGATTACCCCAGGGCACTGCTTGTGCGCAGAGCCAACGTGTATCACCTCCAACGCCTACGACACAACGCTTCCCCCCGTCCTCGATCTAAGCTTGATGAAATTCTTCTCCTTGATATTGCCGAATCTTGCGTCTCGGTCTACACAGAAACGCGCCGCAATGCTCAAAACGCCGGCGAATCCGCACTCAAGGCGGTTTATGGCGGCAGACTGCTCATCATCCCCCCTCTGCTCACGGCTCTGCAAAGAGGTGTCAAGGAAAATGATCATGCACGCATCAAGGGAGCACTCTACTCGCTGCTTCTAAGCAGTGTAGCCAAAACCGTCGGACGGCATTGGAAGTATGCGCCTGCTGTGATCAGAACCTTTATCGATGCCAGCGCCGTTGATAAGCCTTCCGTCCAGAAGATATGCTCCACCGCAGTCTTCCAGGTCATGGACTACGGTCGTGCGATGGAGCGAATGGCTATCCTAGATCAAGAAATTGTGGAGGCAATTGCTCCCATTGAAGATGTCACCGGGCAGATCGAGAAAAAGCGCACAGTTGTCAATAGCAAGCGCGTTGCTATCGAGAAAAAGAAAGCCGACCTAGCCGAAGAGCTGGTTAACCTGGCCCGGGTATCCCATTGGAAGATTGCCAGTCGTGCTGCGACTATCGTCATCACTATGGGTCTCCGCTTTGACTATATCGCCAGCGATAACTTGATTGAACTGATGACACTCGGGTCTATTGACGACCATCCTGGCTTGCGAGGCATGTACTCCCAGGCTCTCATCGCGCTGTTCACTATGATCGATGTGCGGGCCATCTGCACTCACGAGTACAAGAACTACATTCTTGGCCATCAGCGTTTCCCATCAAAGATCAAGGTTGCAACAAAGCCCTATGAGAAAGGATACACCCAAGAATACCTTTCGAGCTTTGCGAAGCCCGAGGCGGAGTACTACGTTGATCATGACTTCCCGGGCTGGCTTGTGTGGGGCAAGACTATGCCGGCCTACAAGTCCAATGTAGCACAGGACATCGAGTATGATGAGGTTGAATGGAAAGTTCGCACCAAGATGGGCAAGTTGTTCACTCGCCAGTGGTTCTCCAAGTTCTTCATGTACTTGAAGCAAGAGCCACGGGACCCATCTGCTGACAAGTTCCGTATGTCCTGTGCCATGATGCTTCTCTACGCATTCGAGCTCATGATCCGGGATGGGTTGACAGCCGTCTCGTTTGAGGAAATTCAGGAAGAGATCAAGGATGTCTTTGAAGATGGCAGCGATAAGCACCAACATCGTGCCACGGCTGAAATTCTCGGAGCTTTGATCTCCTCTGTGGCAGATACAGGTGTGGAGAAACGGACCATGGTCTGGGAGTATGCATTCCCTATTGTACGAAAGATCTTCACCGACGGCCTCACTCCTGAGAACTCTGGCTACTGGACAACATTCCTCCACATGATCCTTCAATGCCGCGATCCCCGCCGCGCTTGGCCATTGGTCGATTGGCTATCCAGCTTCCGTCTTGATATGACGACGAACGCAGCATTCAAGGAAAGTTCCAAGATCAACCTCCTGCACCAATGTATCATTGATTCTGGTTGGCACTACCAGCTTGAAAAACCCATTGTGGAAGATTTCCTTGCGCATTTGGATCACCCGTACAAGGGCGTTCGCGAGGCAATGGGTCAGACCCTTGCAACTATCTATCGTACCAGGTACCACGAGTCATATCCTGATGTTCAGCATCTTCTCGAGGCCCAGAAATCCTATTCTTCTGTTGGCACATACCCCTATCCGCCCACCAAGGACTTCACGAAGGTGGTTCGGGGAGTTTTCAGCCAAATCGAGGAATGGCGGAAGGCCAGAACCCCTGGCCAACAAACACCCTCACCCTACACCTCGGGTAGCAAAACTGTTCTCCTTTGGCTGGACTCGACTTTGTCTTCTCACGAGTGTACTCAGCTTGTCCCATTCTTCCCTGATGTCTTCACCGCGCAGCTCCTGCACATGATGGATGTGAAGGAAGACCCAGAGCTTCAGTCCCTCGCATACCACGTTTTCCGTCACCTTCCCAACATCCCTTACCCAGCCGAGAAAAACTCCGAATTTATCCAATCTCTCATCCGCATCGGGCAGACATCCCCATCATGGCACCAGCGCCTTCGTATCATGATCAACATTCAAATCATCTACTTCCGCCGTCTGTTCCTGCTCGACCCCGCAGACCGCGACAAGCTCTTCGAGTGTATCGCCTCCATGCTCGAAGACCCCCAGCACGAAGTTCGTGCTGGCGCCTCGGCTACACTGTCCGGTATGGTCCGATGCTCGCCCGTCTTCCTGCGGGAAAAGATGGTCAGTCGCTTCCATGAACGCTTCACAAAGCTTCTGGTAGACAACCCTCTCCCTAAGAAACCGAAGAACTTGCGCCCAGGAATCGCCTCCTCCGCTGTGTCATCCGGTGCTGGAACCCCTACTCCCGAGCACAACCGCTTGATTATTGTTCGTCACGGTGCTGTGCTGGGGCTTGGCGCTTTGATCCAGGCCTTCCCTTACAACAGTCCTCCTCCTCACTGGATGCCCAAGGCATTGACTTCGCTCAGTATCCGTGCCGCCAATGATCCCGGCATTGTGGGTTCGAGCGTGAAGTCGATTATTAGCGAGTTCAAGAAGACTCGGCAAGATACTTGGCACATTGATGCAAAGGTTCGTGCTTATGCGTTTAACGTCAATTCTCTTTCAAAGCAAATAGCTAACGATTATTACAGGCTTTCACATCGGATCAGCTAGAAGACTTATCAGGTGTTCTATGGAAGAGCTACTTCGCGTAGATGGAACTTGGATATTTACCATTCTTGGGTTTGGTTCTCTGGTCAGACGACTCCTAAAAGCAATGTGATTAATGGCCGTTCGTATATATTCCTCGGTCTTCCCACATCAGGAGCTCTCTGATAGGGCGACCTATATTTAGCACGAAAATGAAAGACCTGTGCTATCTTCATTTGCTCTTCATATAGATCCTGTAGAATTCTCTCTACGCCAGGTCACGGGTAGTTGGGATCAAGCTGTTTGAGAAGAGACACCGTGAGATAAGCTCTATACTTTGCCGGTGTTGGATTTCAATGAAACATGTTTAGTACTGCAGACAGGAAATTTTGGTCTGATACTACTTACGAAGTACTCGGTGTATACCCCACGATATGGTACATTGTACATTGTACGACAAGCACGCAGAATATCCAACATATAACTATTTTGGCCTGTACAACTTCAATGTGCCTGTCAGGTTGGATTCAAGTGTGGTATTACCCAAGTGTTAGTCGATGCAGTCAACACCGCGTAGCGATGACATCGTAGGCCCTCTAAACCCTCTCTCGTAGACATTACGGATCAAATAGATTGCTTCACTTTTCTCCCATATATCCTTGACTTGTGCATACAGTTCCTTGTTTCATTTGGAATATCTGCACTTCCCTTTCCATCTTACCAAGCGTATCACGCACATCCCGTGGCTTTCAAAGCCAAAGCATACGATTATTCACCCTGTTACTTGACTGTCACTTGCCATGAAATCCCTCACAAGAAATACCATGCCTTCCGTCTCTCTATGGAATCGCCGATGGATCTGCTTGCGCTGGCTGGGATATCTTACCTGCCTAATTACCGTCATCCAGACTAGCTCATTCCTCTTTGGGTACCCGGAGACAAATCTTGTCCAGATTGTCTATGCTTCATTCCATCGCCCTGGGATCCTTCGGCCTGGTCAATATCCTGGGATTGTTGGTGTGGGGGACAAGGTAGCAGACGAAGGCTCATCTGAGCCAGATGTGTTGAGCATGACACATGATCGGAGGTTTGTATTCATTCCAAGGTATGGGTGTACTGGTATAAGATCATGCTAAAAATAATCCTTACATTAGAGACAAGCGATTTTATCTAGGCGGGACCCTAACCCTAACCAGTATCGAATCTGTCAATGCCTCGCACCCAGTCCCACTTATCTATGACCCATACCCAGCATACAACAGCCGAGAATGGAAGAAGCAGTTCCATGGAAAGTTTCGGTCCTGTCTTGGCCCCAGGGGTCGTTATCTCGACCGCAGGTCTGCAGAAGATATGATCCAAGTCTACAAGGGCCAACAAATCGAGTTCCCAGCACCACTTTTCGGATCGTACGAGGCATTGGAGCTGGATGGGAACGTTTGCACGGACCGATACTCTCGCTTCGGGGCATATGGATACGATGACCATGGCGAGGATGAGGTACCGGGCTTCACGCGCCCTCCCGCACTGCCGTGGTGCGAGGTCGATTGGCACAGGCTGCAAAACCTCTGTCTTGAAAGAAACGCAGATAGATACGAGTCGACCGAGACCGCCAACTCCTCAACCCAGAGTCCCTTGGCCTTCGATCTTCCACAAGCTCCTCCCAAATCATGGGAGTCACCTGTGAGTGCGTCGGGTGTGAAGCAGCTCCAACCTCGCTCGGCAGTGCTAATTCGGGCTTGGAATGGGCTCGACTGGAAGCCTCACCATCGTGAATACGTTCGGGCTTTGATTATGGAGCTTTCCTTGCATTCTGGTGGAGAATATCAGATCTATATCCTGTGTCATGTCAAGGATAACGAGATGCCCATATTTTCTGATATTAATACCATCAACCGGCTCAGGAATTCCATCCCCAAAGAATTTCGGAATATGGCTCTGTTCTTCAATAACAAACTATTGGAAGCTTGGTATCCCAAGATAGAAGAGCACAGGTGAATCAATCCTTTCACATTGACTGCTTTCATAAAGAGAGCTCTTACTAACAGCACTCACAGTCCCCAACTTCAACACCACCAACCGCTGCAAATATTCTCCAAGCTCTATCCCCACTTCGACTATTATTGGCAGCTAGAAATGGATGGTCGACACACAGGACACATCTACCACTTCCTAGACCGAGCAATCTCATTCGCGCGCCAACAACCGCGCAAATACCTCTGGGAACGCAACGCCTACTTCTACACCCCCGGTGCACACGGCGACTGGAGTCAATTCAAGCAAATGGTGCACGAAAGCTTATCCGACAAGTCCAACCGCACAATCTGGGGCCCAGTATCCCGCACAGGGATCCGGCCCCTGGGCCCGGAGCCGCCAGTGCCATATCCAGACCAAGACAACTACACCTGGGGCGTGGGCGAAGAAGCCGACTTCATAACGTTTCTTCCAATCTTCAACCCACAAGACACGCAATGGACGTTCCCGGACAAAGTCTGGAACTTCAGATACGGCGAGGGCACGCCGCGCCGCGCCGCAGTCATCACAATGGGCCGATATTCCAAGCGTCTGCTGGATCTGATCCATCACGCGCAGGCGACAAAGGGCCTCGGTCTTGCGTCTGAGATGACGGGTGCATCATGGGCTCTGTTTCATGGCCTCAAAGCTGTGCATGTTCCCCATCCTATCTATGCGGATGGCCAGTGGACGCCGAGGGAACTGGCGCGCATTTACAACCCAGGTCCGCCGGAGAATATTAACGGGGGTCCTGATAGCATCTGGAATTTTGATCATCTCTTTGATCATATCATGTACCGGCTCTCGTATATGTTTACGACGCATAGCGCGGAGGACTTGTACAGACGTTGGTTGGGGTTCAGGACTGCGGAGAACGAGGGTGGGAAAACGGTGAGTACATTTCCTTTTCCTGTTCTTGGTTCGTTTGAGATGGTAATAATTGACTGATTTATCTATAGATATCTGAGGATCGTTATGGTCGGCATTGCTTCCCATCTATGTTTCTTCATACAATCAAGAACATAGCGCAAGGAATGGGCCTAGATAGGGCTGTTCCCTGATCTATATCCATTTAGTTATACTTGTTCGCATTTCAGTTTCTTTTTGCCTGGAGTTATCTGGCGTTGAGATGGAATGGAGGAACATAACTATGATTTGCGTTAATACTTAATCCAGAGGAATCTGAAGCCTTGCAATACTATTTGCATTAAAAAATCGATCATTGTTCCAGGTATTAAATTATAGAGAAATATATATTGCAAGGAGAGTTCATTTAAGATACTAAAGTTATCTGAGTGAGCTCTATTAAACAAATCGTAGAATTGCACAAAAACAAAATTCATCGCTGTATACATAAAAGGAAGAGTAGTAAAAAAAAGCCATCAAAACAGGCCAGAATACAGGAAAAAGGGTAACCTATGTACGTGAATGGAACAACCTGAGAAACCGAGAGCAATTTACCGTTCATATGCTCTGTGAATTTTGATAATCCCCGTCCCAAAAATGAAAGTAGTTCATCTCATAGCATCATTAAGCGCCCCCGGGGGAGTGGCTCTACCTTTCTATCCCCTGGCATTATACTTCTCATTGAAAGCATTGACCGCTGGAAAAAAAAAAGAGTTAGTTAGTATATGACATTATGTAGCATGATCCGGGTAACCACTTACCAACAGCAATCTGTCTATACAGCCAGTTCCGCGAGCTTTCGTCTTGAACAGGAATGAATGGTCCGTTGGCACCACCCTTGAGCGTGATACTCATTCCCGTGCGCTCCTTGGAGATGGTCTGGATATCCGTGAGACGTATATCCCACTCAGTAGCTAGCTTCTTCGTGCGCACTAGCATGATACGTGCGTAGGTCAACAAGACCAGCATGTCTCGACCAGGAAGCTCTAGGTGGGCAATGTAGTCCTCGTTGAAGTATTTGCCGTCGTCCGTAGTCTTCAGCCAGAACTGTCCGAGAGCTTCGCGCTGCGAGTATGGGCGCACAATACCATCGGTACCAATGAAGCGAGTGAGTCGAACACGATCGAGACCTTCGGCGTCGAAAACGGTAGTGGTGTTGCGAACACCTTCTGCCAGATCTAGTAGGGAATTGTTAGCCATGAATACCAGAGAGACAAATGGTTCAACTTACTGGAGGCAAGATCGAATGCACCGATTGCTGGCTTGGTAGCCAGCCCAAGAACACCCTTTCCAACACCCTTGAAAAATCCTTGGATACCTTCTTTCTCGGCACCTTGCAGTGGATGACGCGCCAATCCACCGATACCGCTTGCTAGACTAGTTGCAAATGCATTTCCACCAGCTGTTATTCCATATAGCGCGTGCTTGGGGCGGTTGCGCACCTTGGACATCCGGCGCTGGGTTTGGAACTCCTTATCAAGAGTAGCGGCGGCGAGACCCTTGGACATACTTCCAGTGAGCTTGGCCATACTGTCCGAGAATCCAAAGACGGACTTCTTGAAGAAGCTTGTGGCACCCTTTGCGATACCCATACCAAGCTCTTGGGGACGGTCGGTCATGACCAGACCCTGATATGGCTCATAGAAGATGGCGGCGACACCAGAGCTAACATTGTTGAACAAACCGACAGGGTTGCCCAAGAAGTCAGCCGAACCGAGGATAATATGGATCTGGCGCAAGAATTCTTGGGTGTAGTGTGCACGGATATTGCCGACTAGGCTGGGGAAAGAGACACGGGCATTCTCGAGCATTAGAGCGTTGAGTCGGACAGGCGCATCATTAACATTACCCATTGACATTGTCATGACGTTGACAAAGAACATCAACGGGTTGGAGGGTTGCATAGCATCTTCCACATTGACACGCTCGGTACGCATGAAAGAAATATCCATCTGCATAGGCTGGAGGTGAAGAAGCTCGAAGTACACATCCTGGCCGTTGTCTGCCTGTTGCGGCTCTGGAATGTTGAGGTTTTCATCGCATAGTTTGCCCTCTTGTTCCTCTGCCCACGAAGCACCCGGAATCTTGACAAAGTCAAGCATGGCGAAGACAAAGTCCTCATCCAGTTCGAGTGTCATTTGCTGCAGTAGCAAGGTCGCGTACTTGATATAGAGAACACCGTACGAGTCGTCCTTGACCCGTGTGATCATTGCATGGAAGATTGGGTGTGCTTCCATCTCCTTACCAGTCTTCGGAACAACACTGGGGTAAAGCAAGATGGGGAAAATGCCACCATAGAGTTGATTATCGATCTGGATCCACTTGATCGTAGTGTTCAGAGTCTGGTATAATACCGACTCCCTGAACTTGATCTCAATCTCGCGGAATGTGAGATACAACAGCTCCTTCAGGTTCTGGTTGATCAATGAGATTCCAATGCCACCAAGGCGAAGTTGGGCCTTGAAGTTGACGTCCGAATGCATTTCCTTGACCTCGAACCCAGTGTTCGTGCCGGTCTGGGAAGGTTGTCCTCTTTGTTGCTTGTACATGCTCTTCGACGGTTTGAAGTTGGACAGCACGAGAGTCTGAGTGGGGCCATCAGCAGCAATGTTGATGTCAATGATCTTCTGGTATCCGCCAGGCTGCGAAGGTGGAATCCGCATTGGGATCAGGTTTCCTATCTCAGCAAGCTTGATATGGCGCTCTTTGCCCTGGCAGGTCAACACGAGTGATTTGTTTTTCGTCGCCGGGTAGTCCCATGCATACGGCATGATACTCCGCGCCGGGATTCGATACCGGATCGGCCTCCAGCCGCTAGTCTGGTCGTCTTCATCATCTTCCACATTTGGATTAGCTTGGTAGAAAATGAATTCCATATCGCTTTCGTTACGCATGGAGAACGGCCAATTGCGAGACTCGATGCTGAAGTGCAAGAAAAGAGTTGCTCCTTCCAAGATGATATCAACCTTGATCAGCTTCTGCCGCTGATTCGCCTTGGCCAATTTAACGTGCACAGTCCCGACCTCTGCAATGTTGAACGGAGAAGACCATTGATTGTTGACGCCCGGGAAGCAGAGGCACAGCTGTTTCTCTTGCACTTGGCGAAGGAAATGAAGCGGTACCAACTGACCGTTTTGAACCTGGAGTACGTTGGACGAGCCTGGCTCCCGCGCTAGAAGATCTTCGCTGAGCTTGCTCTTTAGAATGAAACGTGGAGCAAGAGTGACCACCTTGGTCATCTTATACTTGCCCTCACCTTCAGCAACAGACACTCCGGAGTGGAACTCAGATCTGCCTTGGCGATCAGGGAAGATGACCTCAAATGTACTGCCAATAGCCTCGAAACTCTGCGGCTTGCTCCATGCAGAATCGCTGACCTTCAAGATAGATCGGTTTCGTTGATCCTCATTGGCATAAGAGTACATATATGGGAGTGCACGACCCTCATGTCTTGGATCGGCTCTGAGTCCTTGACCAGCAGCATTTCTCGCAGACTGAAGGAATGCTTTGCTCTGAATGTCCATGGGAAGGAGAGTCTTGTTCAAGATAAGGTATGGGCTGTACACAGAGACCTTGAAAGCACCACCGCTGTTAGGAATGTTGAAGTAATGGAGCTGTAACTTCAGTTGAAGGCCCCGCTCATCCTTAAGAGACAAGGTATGCTCTCTGCGGTAGTCCTGAGCATTGCCGTTGACGATAGCAAACTCGCTCTGGCGGAAGACCGTATCTTGCAGATCAATGCTGAGCAACAGTAAGTGGGACAGTTCCACGACGTGGACGGGACTGACACCCCCCTTCCTCAGGAAATTCGTCCAATCCTTCTTGGTGTTCTTGTCATAAATGCGGTACTTGAAATCGTAGGGCAAGAGATTCTGAATCTCCACGGGGGCGAAGATCCGGATTCTCATGTAGGGATACACGCTCGTAAGCGAATCTTTGTTATCGTATGTTGCGTTGACTTGGAAATAGAAAGGAGGAGACTGTTGTCCGCTTTCGCTGACGCACTTGACAGTGCGTGTGGGTCGCTTGATGAGGTCCTTCCAGAACAGTCGCTCGCCTGACCAGTCATACCCGAAGCCCTGGTCGGGACGAACAACAACAGAATGGAGGTATGCTGATCCGACAGGTGCCGGTCGTGCATCGCCAGGCAAGATCTTCTCGATCTTTAACAAGTGGCCGTCTCCTGGGCTGAAAATGCCCATTTCCACAGGAATTTGAGTGTTGTTCTCGATAAGAAGTGGTGAGCGGAATGTGATGTACTTGACATTATCGGGTCCCAGCTTGACTTCCACGAGTAGTCGGTGAAGAATATTTTCTTGCTTCGGCTTCAGAGCGTAGATAGTTTCGCCCTCGCGTACGACAGGAATGCGGCTGATACTATCAAAGCCACTGCCTTCCAAGTTGACACCGACCACTCCGCCGTGGCCTTCTGGTGTTAGCGTTTCACGGACAGCGGTGGAATCTTCAAATCGCCATGGGGATTCTTCGCCATCACTAAGTTTCGCTGCTGGGCCTTCATCTCCTGCGCTGACATCTGCCCAAACTCTGAGGTCAAATCCAGTATAGTTGCGGATTCTGTATGGGGCATCAGCGCCTCTTGGCTTGGAAAGAACATCCTCTGCCGTAGAGAGGAACTGGAAGGATTTGGATGCGAGTGCAATCGTGGCGGATGTTACGGTAAGCTCCATCGTCTTGTGCGAGTACACATCGAAAGAGAAAACATCCGGGTTGATCTCCTTGGCCAGGTGGAATCCCAACTGCCAGGGCTCGATCAACGGCTCCCAGGCCGACTTCGAGAAGTTGTACACATTCAAGAACGTTTCGAAGTTGGTATCGGCACTCAGTGTTGTTGACCAGTCGCGCACATCGACGTCGAATTTCTTGACGCTCCAATCGAGCAAAGGTAGATCATGTAGGTCGCCAATAAGAATGACTCTAATTCCGTCGATCTTGGCAGACATCTCTTCACGCTTGAGAAGAACTGGACTTTGTGGCATGATTGCCTTATCCAGGTGTGCAACCCCTTGACTCAGGCGACGGGCTCTCTTAGCAATGGTAGAGGACGTCTTGCTGGCAGAACGCCCTCTGGTTGATTTAGCATCCGTGATTTTTTTCACCTCTCCGCTCTCGATCTGATGGGAATTCTGGGCCCTCATTTCGGAGGCCTTGTTGACAATCTGGATTGCCATCAGGATATCACGCAGAGACAAGCGAAGGACCAGAGGCTCAAGGTGCACCTCAATGGAGGTCAAAGCAGATCCCTTTTCTTGCGATCGGCTATCAATGGACATTTCAAGTGTGAAATCATCCAGAATGCGGAGTCGAGACGTCTCAAACTTATCCATGCGGCACAGGAACATGCCCACTTTTTGAATCTGCAGAGTCGACACATTTTGGTGGGAGATGAGAACTTCCTTGGTACCGAGGACGATAGCTTCGGAGTGAGGAATGGCAGGGTTGGCCACCATAATCACCTGAGCGTCGACAAGGTTCACCCGGAATGATACGGTCATGGGCGCTCCTGTGGCATCGCCCGAAGAAGCCTCAGTTATAGCCTTATCGGAACTTGCAGCGGTATCAGACCCTGATTCGGACTCCTCAGGTGTATCACTCTCATCCTCCACCACCTCTACTGGTTCTTCAGAGGCAAATGCAGACTGGCTGAATGACTGCAAAGCCGACAGATAATCCAAAGCAAACATGATGCGAGGGCTATCAATAGTCAACATCGCAACGAGATGCTTCTCTGGTCCTCCAGACATAGAGACGCTAGCCATGAACTGCTGCTGGACATCATTGTTAATCAAAGACATGATATTTCTGAACTTGTTCGAGTCCTGCTTGCGACTATCGCGGATGGAGAAGGAATGAATGAGAAGCTCCGATTCCAATGAGCCATCAGTCAACATGCGCAGCTTGACTCGAGTGTCATTGAGAGAGAACTTAGACAGACTTGAGTCCTCCAGGCGACCGACGGGTTGGTCGTCGCTTGCTAGGATAAGCTCCAAACCGACACTATCGACCTTAAAGATCATATCAAGTCGAACCCAAGTCTCTTTGTTTTCGCTGTCATCAGCAGCTGCTCTTCCCGAGCCATTTTGCGCCTGGACGGCCTTTGAAGTAGCTTCCCTCGTAGGTTCAGTCACCGACGAGGGCAAGGATTCCATAGCCTCAAGCTCTTGCTGCTCGGCATCTGTGGCAAACGCGCCCGGTATCGAGTTCGACAGCTCCAGCAAGAACTTGAGCTGGCTCTGGGAAATCCGAAGGTTAATGGGAGACAGAGAGCCCTCGATTTCCATGTCTGGTCGTGGGTTGTTTGCTTGATGCTCCAGATAGCAAATGCTAAATTCCAAGTTCACCTTCTGGATCATCTCCAGCTCCTCGGATGTATCATCTTCGAAATGGAATTTCGAGGTAAGGCGAATATTGCGGACACCAGTGGAGATGACATTGACAGCAGGGCTATCTTTTCCTTCATCCATAGGGACAAATTCATTCTTGGCATAGATTTCACCGAGGTGAGCAGTGATTGTGTCTCGAGGGCGGTCATCCTTCATAACGCGAGGGAAAACTACAATGGGCGTCTTCACAATAATGTCAAGCCGCACACGGGAAGCATTCTCTTGAAGCTGGTTGGCCTGGCTGGCAGCGGCTTGGCGAGCTGCATTGAAGATGGCTTGCATCTTGCCAAACTTGACGAGGAAGTTGATGATCTTCCGGTAGGGCTCCTCCAGGAAATTGATCTTGATTGAACCAGACCGTAGATAGACCTCAGAATCATAGCCAGGGTATGTGTCACTCTCGGAGTCGAAGGTCTCGTACTTGAAGTCCGCGAAATTGTCTCCTTCTATAGTCAGAAGGCGACGGATATCAGAATCCTCCGCGGCACCCAGGTTGACATCGTCGACCAAAGTCAGACTGCCTATCCGAGACTGAATGAGCATTGAGCTGCCCACGAGGAAAATGCCGACGTCGGCAGTGTTCAAACTCAAGGTTGCCAAGCGGACCCCGTCATTGTTAAGAATGAGAGCAATACTCTTGAGATTAGCCCTGATACGAAGCTTCCCAGCTTGCTCGGGCTTTTCTTCCACATCGGGTGTTCCTTCAATGGCCTTGTCTGTTTCTGGGTTGGGTTGAGTCGGTTGTTGAGGATCTGTGAATGTAAGGAGGATGAAGTCCAGAAGCGTGAGAAGTGTTTTCCTTGTCACAACAAGATTAATAGTCGAAACTGATATGTCAAGGTTCATGGCAACCCCTTCATACGTTGAGTCAAACTCAGGAGACTCAGGTTTGACCCGTACCATCTTCAGCTGGAACAGGTCCTTGTCTTCATCGGCATCAAAGCCTTTAGAAGAGATTATTCTCTTGAACTCAGGAACCGGATTCTCCTCAATATAATCATCAACGCTCAAAGACTTCAGAACGACCTCGGCGACCATGTCATAGGGACGCATGTAAAAGTCCAGCTCAAATCCTTCAGCAACCAGTTCAACCAGCAACCGATCCCGTTGCGGGTCATGGAGGTCAGCACGGAAGAGTGAGCCACGGAGACGGCCAACAGTGAATTTGAATTCGAAGTCTCGGCGATGGATATTGGTAGGTGTATCCACTGTCTTCTTCGCCTGCTCGCTTTCTACTTCAACCTCCTCGTCATCATCGTCAACAACGGGAAGGTCACGCTGGGCTGATGGTTGGAAGGATGATGATCGTGCTCGTGTGGCTATAGCTGTTTCTTCCTTGGCTACTGCCCCGGTAACTGCATCAGAGGTAGACTTTTCCGCGTCGAATTGGGGGATCGCAATATCAATCAATTTCATCAAGCCCTTGTATTTGGTGTCTGATATCGATGCGTGAAGCTCTGGCAGATGTCCAGAGATGCGCGTTCGGGTAAGCTGTGTCACTTTTGGTACGATACACATCTCCAGGGCAAAGTCGACGTTGATGCGGTCGATGATGTGGAAATTCCTAGACTCCACATTGGTGTTAAGCTGCGCTTTTGTTGCTTCAATGCCAGGTCCGATGAGGACTTGAGTGGAGTCCAGTTTGATGAGGAAGCGATCGTACAGCAGATGCTCTAGCTGCTTGTAATCTTCCTCCTCATATTGTTGTTTCTGCTTAGACTGAAGATCCCGCATCGCTTGGCGGTCGACCAACTCGCTGTTGACGCTCGCATGACCGGCGTCGATAATCAAACAAAGTGAACTTGGTTGTGTGATACTTTCTGGGACGATTATCAAGGGCGCGTGGACATCGAATTGCGCATCAACCTTCTTGTGCTCTTCCAAGGCAAACTCGAGGCCTGCCCGGGTTTGCTGGCGCAGCCCTTCGACAGTGGCGCCTGCAGTATCTAAGAGAGCACCGATCGACTCCATGTGTCTTTCGGGCGGCTCAAAGAACTGGACAATTCCCACGAGGAATCGAGGGTTGTAAATGACCTCAATACTCTTCAGCTTGACCTTCACCGCTGTATCTGCATCGCTTTCGAGCGGGTTCTTCTCCAGCTGCAGATGGAACAAACTGTCTTCATCCTGAAGGTCATCTGCGCTAGCTTGGGAGGTAATATCATCGTCGTCGTCGCCCAGCTCTTGAATCTTCGTAGGTTCAGGGGGAGAATCCTTGACCTTAACAATCTGGGGGTAGAGAGTCCCGGCAGTAGTGCCATCATACATCTTCAGTCCTCCAAGGTCAAGATCAAGGAGATAGGAATCAGGGCGTTGAAGTGCTTTGGCTCGGAAATTGTCGAACACCAGCTTCATGACCTCATTGGCTGACCCGTGAGGGTCCTGGATTAGAGTGAAGCTACCAGCACGAAGACTCCAATTGACCTGGAGCTTAACCCATTCCCGGGGCACATCCACACTCTCGGCGATAGCCTTCTTTTCATCCCAGTCAATGGCGTTATACAGCTCTTGCCGCTGTTCTTCGGTCATGGTGGTCTCTTCGGACTCCTCTTTCTTGGCCCCCCAGAGCCAGGCGGACCATGATTGTTGTTCTGCGGGTTTCTTGACTCCGACATTTTCTTTTCGTAGCTGGTTTCTGGCAAGTGAGCGCCAAAATCGGATATCCTCGTAGCTGAGTTTTGCTTCCAGCTTCTGCATTTGCATGGTTTCTTCGGGTGTGAAAGCTTCTTCCTTCTTCCTTTTCTTGAACAAGGCAATGTAGGCGATGCGGTCATCTCTGCGCTCCTTGATATAGTCCCAGGTCCAGCGTCTGTTGCGCTCGTGGATCTTGCTAAGAACGGCTTCTCCTGCGAACCTCATCCATGCCCCGGGGTCTTCCTTTGGTGATGCCTTGGGCTGGATTTTCTTATATTCCTGGTGGCGAATGAAGTAATGGAACAGATCCACTAGCATCAACGCATCGCGATATTGTTTATCGTCAAGAACGAAGCCGAGCTCATCGAAGAGCAACCGTGCTTTGATTGCGGGTCGATCGTATTTTCCTGACTTGTCCATCTCCAGTCCAGCACGGCCACTGACGGGGCGCAACATGAATTGATTTCCTTCGTCAGCATCAATCGCAGTTCTCAGCTTTTCCATCAACTCAGCACGGCCGATTCCCTGGGCTTCCGCGCCTATATCGGAGCCTCGCCCCGTTCCGAGCAATGTAGCATCTGTATTCCAATAAACTGAGAGAGCACCGAGGACGGCCAGTTTATGCGTGACACTGGAGTCGGATTGGATGAAAGTCGGATTCCATTCCGCGTCTGTGCTGACGGCACTCAATTCCTTCAGCGTCACGCCGACAGCGAACGGGTGCCCAGGTGATGAGATAGAGTCTTCGTAGCGGAAATGCACATTCTTGATAGAAATCTGCAGGTTATCCACCACGGCCGTGATCATGCTCTGCGTGAAGCTTTGGTTCCGGCGCTGTTCCTCTTGGCTCATACCTTCCGCATTGCGCTCGCGCAGAATCTCGGCGCTCTCGATTCGTTCCATCTTCAGCGCATGCTCTCTCTTTTCTTCCTCCTCCGGGTCGTAATCCGCATCTTCTCTAGGTGCCGCGAGCAGAAAAACATCTTCAATCTCGACTTTCACCGGTTTGCCTCGTAGATTTGACCATGGGATGGATAGTGTAAGCTGTCCGAGGTGACCTTCGACGACGTTCAGAGGGAGGCGTAGCTGATCGAGCGCTTCACGGCGCAGTTCAAGGTTGCGTAGTTTGACGTCGCCTGACCAAATTCCGATGTTTAGCTGAGTCGCATCGAAGTTCTTGACGTAGTATCCCAGGAACCGGTTAAGTAGATTAGCAACCACTCCCTCCAACATTGCTGCAGCGTGCAGCCGTAGACCGGGCCTGGTGGTTGGGCTCTATGGCCAGGGCGGATGTCAGTGGGTCGGGGATTTGATGATAGTCTGTAATTGAAAGCCGTTGGAAAGTCAGTCGCGATCCAAGTGAAAGTGAATAACGAAGCTTCTTCATTGGATAGGGTTCTTACGCAGTATAGGGGCTGCTTTTAAAAAGCCTGGCTAACAGGGGACATCCAAGCCATCCAGCTGAGCGGGCTAAGAGCACGCGCGATACCGAGGTGGAACCTTTCCCCTCCAAGCAGAGCGAAAATTGGTTAAGAGATGACTGACTAGGTGTCAGATCAAGGAAGGTTGTAAGGAAATCACAAGCGCTAAATTGAGACAGAATAATGTTGGGTAGGTATCCAAGCCAAGCTAATGACCCTGATTGCGTGGATTAAGAGAGGTGATATCTGTTACGCAAGTTGTATGGAGGTACTCGGTACAAACAAGGTACAGCTTATTACGCCAAACAGCGGGTATCATTTCCGCCTACCAAAGTATTTGAAAGGTACAGAGTACTCGAGTTACGGTACACTTAAGCACTACGTGAGTAGTTGGGGGCCATGGTAATATATTCAATGTATTTTGGGTTGCCTTTGGGTTATCAAGGCCGTTTAAGCACGAGGCAATGCACCTGAGAATCCTGCAATGGTAGTATTGTACCGTACTGGTGGATACAACTTGTTTACCCCAGTGACGTAACCAACGTTAGGGCAGCAGCCCCCGAACTTGACTGGATGTTGAAAATGTTGGTGCCTGAGGCCAAAATACCTGCCTCGAGCTACAATTTGCAGTTCGGGTCGCTACGGTCCGCCCGAAAGCAGACCACACCTCATCACTCGGTCACTTCATTTCTAGATCTTCTTATTTGTTCCCCCCCCGGAAAATCCACGCCGTCGACTTTGTGATCAAGTCACTTTCCGGGTGTATACCCTTAATCTCCACTCTTCTACTTCTGTCTAGTTTTTTCAAGGCCAATTGGGTGCGTTGACACTTCACACTGCTCTCCGGCCATACCCGAGGCTTTTCTCCTTCAACTTGCTAACCCGACAACGAAAAAGCTGTATATCTCGCCATGTACCGCAACGCCGCTGCCCGCTCTGCGCTCCGCGCATTCTCGAGCTCCAATGCCTCCGTGGCTCGCTCCGCTCTGGGCAACCAGATCTGCAAGGCTCAGATGACCTCGTCTGCCCGCAGTCTGCTCCGTCCCGCCTCACCGAGCTTCGCGCTCGCCGCTCACAAGCCTGTCACCTCCGCTCTTGTGCGCTACTCGTCTTCTTCGGCTAAGGTAAGAGACGACACATGGCATGCGATTTGCGCAAAGGGCACTCAATGGCTAATTGGCGGCACAATAGCACGATGATGACGATGTCGACGTTATGGCGGGTATGAAGTCCGAGGCTGTACGTATTTAGATTCGATTGTCAAGCTGGGTCTGCATATGCTAATTGCGCAATCGCCAATATAGAAAGTGATCAAGGACACCTTCAGCCTGGCCGATGTCCCTAAGGAGGCTCTCTATCTTGGTATGGCTGGTGTCGTCCCCTACCTGGCCACCTCCATGCAGACCGTCTTCCTCTCATACGAGATCAACCGCGCCGCTTCTCTTGGTGACGGTCTGATCTTCTCCGGCCAGACCGCTGAGCTGATGCTGCACATGCTTGAGCCCATCCAGGTCGGCTACGGTGCCGTTGTGAGTGAGCCCGAGGCTAGATTAGCCTGAGTAATTGATTAAAGTTTACTAATCGCCGTTTATGGTTAGATCCTTTCTTTCCTCGGTGCCATCCACTGGGGTCTTGAATGGGCTCGATACGGCGGCAAGTTCGGCTACCGCCGCTACGCTGCCGGTGTGATTGCCCCCGCTGTGGCCTGGCCTACTCTGCTGTTCCCTGTCGAGTACGCTCTGATCAGCCAGTTCCTCGCTTTCACCTTCCTGTACTACAACGATGCCCGTGCTGCCGCCGCTGGCCGTGCTCCTCACTGGTACGGCATGTACCGTTTCGTGCTGACCTTTGTCGTCGGTGCCTCCATCGTGGCTACCCTGGTCGGTCGTGAGCAGATCCAGCAGACCCTTACCTCCGAGCACAGCATCAAGGACAAGATCAACGCTCTGATCTTCCTGCAGAAGAAGGAGAAGGAGGAGGCTGAGGCTCGCCGTCGCAGCGAGATCGAGGATTCCGAGTAAATTTGCCTTTTGACAAGGCGAGGGGCTTCATTTCCCCGAGACTGATCCCCATGTTTGCATTACCCGTGATTTCCTGTAGAATATACGCAGAACGCAATAGGGCGGCCACTGAAATTTTCTTTTGTTTAATTGGAGTGTCAATAGTTGGAGATAAAACGTGTTCTCATCCAAGTAGCAATACTTTTTTTGTGCCAGGAATTGAACAGTTCACCCTCGAGTGGAGAGTAGATAAGTGTGTTACGGGTCCACAGGAGTATAAGGATTCAGGTAGTATCACGAGGCCTATGGGCTCCATATAAAAAAAAAAAAAAAAAAAAAAAGCGCGAAAGATGAATTCAATCAGCTAGACGCGCTTGAATCAAATATTTAGAGCTATAAAAGTACATATGTACTTCCTAAAATGTACATCCATGGATCTATATGAAGGGATAATCGGCTTCGTCACGCGGGTTGCCGCATATCGGAGTACAAAGAATATGTAACGGGACAACGACACTAGAGCGGGTCTTATTAGAGTCACGGGGTGCCGAAAATATTGACTAGAGATCTTTTGTGGAGGAACTAGCAAAAACGCTTTTTGAATATTATGGAAAAGATGTACTTTTGTGGAGGCATGGATTTTGCTTGGAAATGCTTAAGGAAGGTAACGCGAGAGCTGCATGCGAGGTACACAGTAGTAACGCCCGATAGCGCCAGAAAACATGCTGGGAATCCACCTAGATCGGCCTTTTTTCTTCTTTTTTGCCTTTTCCCCTTATTTTTTCCTTATTTTTTTCTTGTATCTCTTCTAATCTACATTCTCTCGCACGTCCCTGTCCCTGGCAGGTTTGACAAGACCCCCTCTCCAGGTCTTGGGGATGGCCTCTTATAGGGCAATAAAGCCGGTTAACAAGACCGGTTCTCCGTGGGGAAGAATCTACTGGATACGTCATCTTCCCGGTATAGATTAGTCGATTCAACTATGCTGCATCAAGCATAAATGCCAATGTGCCAATGCTCAAGACAAGGATCTTTGATCAATAAGAATGAGACCCGGGAAGTAGGGAGTTGAAGATCAGAGGCAGTTCCCCAGAGAGGGGTTGATGCGCTCGAATGTTCTTGGCCGCGACTAGAGCCCGCTCTCTCCGGGAATGGGGATTCCCCATTCCGTTTCTTCTCCCCATAGGCTATACATAAAAAGAAATCAATAATTCTTCCAGGGATTTCTCCATGAATAGGAATGATTCAATTAATCTGCAAAGAATGTAGACTAATAAAAAGGAGGTTCTAGAACGAAGGGACCGCAAGGGAAAAATGGACCGTGTCATGTGTACGATCGACGGGGGCTTGTGGAGTGCCTAGGCTTGGAGAGATGGGATTCAGAAGGAGAGTATATAGCATAGGAAGGATATCTATGGATATCTATGGATAGGATAGGATGTATTGAATTGAAAAAGGATATAGGAAAGAAAGATATACTGAAAGCTACCACATATAGAAGCTCTATTAATAAAATGGTCGAGGTCAAATAGTGGGGGGAAAGGTGACGAGGTCTTCTGATCAGAAAAAAATCCCCCGAACCGGATTTCTGGTCTTTTTCCCCCCCCCCACCTGGGCTTTTTGACCAAGAGATGGTCCACCCCTTTGGATAAAGAGGGCTGCCCTGGTTCTTCTGTAGCATCTTTGCTGTTTCTCTCCTTCTCTCCCATTTCCTCGGCTTTTACCTACCTACTTTTTTTTTTACTTACTCTATTTACTCGACCTACCACTTTCCAACATCTCATCCTCCCCGAACAATTACAACACCTTATATTTTTTTTTTATAACGGTGAACTGCCATCACGTTTTATACCTGGCCACTTCTTCCGATACGTCACGCTCCACTTTTCTGCCACGGGAGCTGGTCCCCGTATCCCAACACCGCCACCTCGTAGTTCCCTTCCCCCTCCGTCATTCCCCTCTTTAAATCCTGAGGACAGTAAAATCAGTCTTCTCTCTTTAATACCTTTTTTTTTCTTTTCCCACACATTCTGGAAGATGCGAAACCCATTCGAGTTGGACTTTGAGAGCGTCGATGGAGACTCCGAACCCGCCTTGGAGTTCGAGGCCCCCGAACAACATGTGCACGAGCATATCGAGGACAAACAGCGGGAACAACTGAACCTCAACTATCGTCCAAAACAGAGAGACGATGGAGACCGGTCTTTGCTGCAGGATGAGCAGGATGAGGATGAAATGAAAAATCGGTTCATTGGTACCATTGATCAGGGTACAACGAGTACACGATTCATCATCTTCGACTGCACAGGCGTTCCCGTCGCCAAATACCAAACTGAATTCCATCAGATTCATGAGCACCCAGGGTAGGTGTTGAAAAAAACCCCTCTTTGCAAATCCCGACTCAATATATTAATTGCCCCGCACCCCCACAGATGGCACGAACAAGACCCTTACGAATTGGTTGAGTCGGTCTATATCTGTATCGAAGAGGCTATGAAATCATTCCTTGCCCTTGGCTACTCCACATCCGACATCGAAGCCATTGGCATCACCAGTCAAAGAGAAACCGCCTTGGTCTGGGACTGGGAGACCGGCGAGCCCCTGCACAACGCAATCACCTGGACCGATACTCGTACCGTCAACCTGGTACGGGAACTGAAGGAAAAGCCCGGTGCTGATGAACTCCGTAATATTTGTGGCCTACCCCTCTCCACATACCCCTCATCGGTTACGCTACGATGGATGCTCGACCACCTACCCGATGTCAAGTCGGCGTATGATGATGGCCGGGCTGCATTTGGAACCGTCGACAGCTGGCTCATCTACAACCTCAACGGTGGTCCTCAGAACAAGCGTCTGGTTACGGATGTGACCAATGCCTCACGAACGATGTTCATGAACCTCGAAACCCTTCAATACGACGACCGCCTCTTGAAGTTCTTTGACATTGACCCCAAAAAGATCCGTCTGCCGGAGATTCTTCCCTCGGCCGATCCCGAGGGTTTCGGTAAAGTGTCCGAAGGGCCACTAGAGGGTGTCCCCATCACCAGCTGTCTGGGTGATCAGGCTTCGGCATTGGTCGGCCACTGTGCCTTTAATCCGGGAATGGCTAAGAATACTTACGGCACCGGATGCTTCCTTCTCTACAACGTGGGTGAGAAGCCGGTCATTTCGAAACACGGTCTCTTGGGCACAGTGGGGTTCCAATTAGGGCGAGACCGTAAGGCCGTCTACGCACTAGAAGGCAGTGTGGCCGTGGCGGGCAGTGGTGTGTCTTTCCTAATGAATAACCTCGGGTTTTTCCGTGACTCGCGTAAGGTCAGCGATTTGGCTGCCAGCGTGCCGGATAGTGGTGGCTGCATTTTTGTTACTGCGTTCAGTGGTCTTTTTGCTCCTTACTGGATCGACGATGCCCAGGGAACTATCTGTAAGTCTCGAACACGGTGCTTCTCCTCGCAGAAACTTCACTAACCTTCACCAGGGGGAATCACCGCCCACACACAAAAGGGACACATTGCCCGTGCAACCATGGAGGCGGCTTGCTTCCAAACGAAAGCTATCCTCGATGCCATGGCAATGGACAGTGGCAAGAGCCTAACAGAACTGGCTGTTGACGGCGGAATGAGTAACTCCGACGTTTGCATGCAGGTACGTTTCAATGTTTTTTTTTCCTCTTCTATTATCCCCAGACCACACCGCTAACTGGGATGTTTCATTAGACACAAGCCGATATTATTCAAATCCCCGTCGAACGCCCCTCAATGCACGAAACCACTGCGCTCGGCGCCGCAATCGCCGCCGGCTTCGCCATCAACATTTGGAAGGATTTCTCGGAACTTAAGCACATGAACCGCGCCAACCGAGCCTCCTTCACCCCAGTGATGTCCGTCAAAGCCAGCAGCCGCATGTATAAAAAGTGGTCCAAGGCCGTGGAGATGTCACGCGGCTGGATGACCAACGAAGACAGAGAGGAACACAATGACGACGACGACGAATAAACAACTTTTACACATATCCCTTTGAGATGACCTCCTAATCGGTTCCGTCATCGACCCCGCGGCCCAATCTGTGCATCTCATATCATGCATGATATATACACACGCGCAAGAAACAAGAGAGATTTGAGACACAGAGGTTTACATGAAGATCATATCAACCGGATATCGCACATATCCTCATGGATACCCGGATTGTTTTTTTTCCGGAGGGGAGGCGGTTGGACACCTCGCGTTTCCATTTATACATATTTAGAGAATTTCCGACTAGAAAGTCCGTCCTAATAGGCGTTATCCGCCGACGCCCATGTCCCCTTCATCATGACCGTTATGACGGGAGTCGTTGGTTTCAGAAGAGCTGGGGATATTACCTTTTTTTTTTTTCATTTTGCTGTTGGCTTGCTCCTCGTGGAGTGAGCTCGCCTTGGCACATGTGTATATACAAACGGTTTTTTTGTGAGGAAATGAAAAATATTCCAAAAACATTATCACTACAACTCAAACGTACGTCTCTGAACTTAGAATCTAAAACAGTGAATATCTACCTACTATATCATCGTGCGTTGGGGATGGCTATACTTCGGCATCTTAAAAGAGGGGGGTTTATAGTAAATAATACCCTTTCCTTCCTAGATGTGTATGAAACGAAGCATCATAACATCCCAAGTCTTCCAAACTTCCAGCATCCCATGGAGATCGCTTGCCGGATAAAAAAAATACCATGACATCATGACAGTGGAGAAGTTCATTGACGTGATATCTATGTGAAGTCATACTCCCCGCGGAACCGGACATGGATTTTTAGGGGTTGGGTTCCTTGTATTGCTGGATTTGGATGTGGAACACTCTTGTTGTATGAACAAGGGCTTCTATAGCGGATAACTATCCAATGTACATGTTAAATATTTGGAATGTATATCTTTATTTTCATATGAACTTCAGTTTCTTACTATGAATTTCCCCTCTGAAACCCGAGGCAAGAACCTGATCCGGGATGTCGGGGCAAGGATATGACCACGATAGGAAGGTGGCTTTGATGGTGGAGACATGGAGGCTTGATGGACAGGGATCATTGCCTGCTACGATCCAAGATTGGCCAATTTAATAGATTGTGAACGTACAATATACATATACAACGTACAGGGAATATGTGCGGAGATCAATTCAAGCTTCAATGGTATTACGCACGCAGAAAAGCGGGCGAGTCGATGACCAGAGTCAACCAGCGATCTGAAGCAGGATTGAAACATGTAGAAAAAAGAACCAAGGATATATGGTATTTTCAATAGACGCCCGAATGATGGGGATGCACAATGGAGAGAAACAGGGGTGTTTGTAGAGCAAGAAAATAAGACTGAGAAATGAAAAGGGGAGAGATTACAGAGTGGGAAGGGGAACTTAGTCATTGACCGTAGGTGCCGTTCCTGCCGCCGACGGGCTGAGATTGGCCGATTGCAAAGCATCGGGAAGCTTCAGCGGCGCACTAGGGGAGGATTTGAATTTATTAATCTTCTCGCCCTTCAGCACCTGCTCCATCTCGTCCTTTGTGAGCGTCTCATATTCAATGAGCGCCTTGGTCAAAAGTTCTAGTTCGTGACGCTTTTCGGTCAGGATATTGGTTGCTCGGCCACGAGCCTCTTCCACAAGCCGGCGCACTTCACCCTCGATCTCTTGCTTGGTTTCTGATGATAGGCTGTCGTAGTTGGTAGACAGGTCCACGTTGCCGAGTTTCTTGGAATATCCGAACCGGGTGATCAGTGTGAAGGCTGTCTCGGTAGCACTTTGAATATCCTAAAGAGACCGTTAGTATCGAGAAAAGAACAAAAAGACAACCAGTAAGACTTACAGCTGAAATACCACTAGTGACATTGTCGTGGCCGAAAACTAGCTCTTCAGCAGCCTTGCCACCCATGGAGACGGCGATATCTGCCAAGTATTCGGTGTAGTTCCTTGAAACAGTATCCATCTCAGGCAGGAAGTGAGTGATACCAAGAGCCATACCACGGGGAACAATGGTGATCTTGTACAGTGGAGTGGATGAGGGAGAGAAGTGGGCAACAAGGGCATGACCAGCCTCGTGGTACGCAGTCAAGAGCTTGTCCTTGTCTTGAATGATGCGACTGCGAGCCTCGGCACCCATCATAATCTTATCCTTGGCCCAATCGAAATCGTATGGGCCAACGTTAGCCTTGCGGTCACGGCTGGCATGGACTGCGGCTTGGTTGACCAAGTTCTCTAGATCAGCACCGGAGAAACCGGGAGTGCCTCGTGCAATGACACCGATATCAACATCACTACCAAACTGGATTTCCTTCATGTGATGTCTCAGGATGTCCATTCGGCCACGAACATCAGGCAGATCCACAACGACCCTACGATCGAACCGACCAGGTCGAGTGAGTGCCTTGTCCAGCAGTTGAGGGTAATTGGTAGCAGCAATGATGATGACACCGCTAGTCTGGGAGAATCCGTCAAGTTCGGTGAGTAACTGATTGAGTGTTTGCTTGACATAAGCAGCATCGCGCTCGTTTCGCTTTCCACCTATCGCATCTAATTCATCGATGAAAATGATAGCGGGAGACTTGTTACGGGCCTGAGCGAACAAATCACGAACACGCTTGGCACCAACGCCGACGTACACCTCATCGAATTCAGACCCAGACATGTAGAAGAATGGGACACCCGCTTCGCCAGCAACAGCACGCGCAAGCAAGGTCTTACCAGTACCGGGAGGACCGACCAAGAGAACACCCTTGGGCAGCTTACCCCCCAGGGAAGAGAAACGTTCTGGGTTGAGAAGGAATTCCACCAGCTCCTGTAGCTCATCTTTGGCCTCGTCACAGCCATGCACATCACTGAAGCGAGCCGTTTGCTGCTCAGGTTGAGCTTCCTTATCCTGCGCACCTCGAACGTTCTTCAAAACGCCAGTGGTTTCAACCAAGATAGTGACCGTGACCAGAGAGATGTAAGTGAAAAAGCCGAAGATGAGCAAGAATTTGACCCAACGGAACACTGTGCTTCCGAGAGACTCATCGACCACAACGTAAAGAGGAGCGTCCTTGGCACCGGTACCGTTTTGCTTTCCCATTCCGATTTGACTGCCAGTAGCCCGAGCAGCGACCGCTTGACCGACCGCTTGGAGCTGTTCAGGACTTAGATTGTGGTTTGACCCGGTGAACGCTCCAGCTCCAGCTCCAGCTCCAGCGTCGGCGCCGCCGAGGCTTGACTGGGCTTGTTGAACCAATGCTTCAGTTGTAAGATCCCCTGCAAAATATCCGCTCCGGTGTCGTTCAACAACTATGCCCGGCATTTTGGCACGCAAAAGAGCCGAATAGAAAGAATTTTGAGCATCTGCGTTGTTCGGGCTATTGTTGGCGACTTTCTCCTTCTGAGCTAGTATGTGATGCCAGGACCCCCCAAACAAGAACCGTTGCTGTTGTATCTTCGAAAGACCAGTGACCTTCGGAGGCGTACGTAGGGAGTTAAGGCGGAATGGAGTTAGGGTCGAGTATGAACGAGCTCCGGGGAGAGCATGGCGGATCGGAGTAAAAGATGTTGCCTGAAGTGCGTTGTCTGTTATCTATGGTTAGACACGATTCATCAAGGCTATTTGCTCAAGCTCAAACATACTTCGGTTCAACAATGACGACCATGTCTGTTGCGAAGGCCGGTTGACGATCTCCGCTCGTAGGGCTTCAATGGAAACGCCTTCCAGGTATTCAGGCAAGGTTGTGCGTTGAGAGATCTGTGTCTATCAGCATGAAGTGATGCCAAAGAATAATAGGTTAACCCATACTGTTTGGTTTCCTTGTCGGCTAGTACTGCGCTTGAGAGACTCGCTGACATTTGTCGTCGAAGTTCGGCCGGTCTGCTTCCAGGGAGTGGCCAGGACGTTATACATTGAAGGCCAGAGATCTGATGTCACGGCAGCGACATTCTAGTAGCAAGTTGTTTATATCAGTTGTGAGGTCTGGATGAGAAATCGCGAAGTGGTACTCACAGGCATGGGGATCGGGACTTGGAATGCCATGACTGTCCGATATACAGCGGCACTCGGCCGGGTGTGAGGATTGGCGCGTGCTCCTCTTGGTCAAATCTACAGTCGAAAAGCGAAATTGAATATGTTAAGCTTGAGTTGAAGAGACTGACATCGCTGACGCAAGAATGAAGATAGAGAGGAAGGCGATAGTGTGCTCCGCTTTGATGCGGCGAAGGGCGACGGCCATTTGTGTCCGAATGGTCGACCGTATACGTGACACGTGATCTTTGGTGGCACGTGCACGATATAAAGGGAAGCTCTTTATACATAGTGTCAGCTCTTGTCAGCCCCGACGAAGGAAGAGACCATTTTAATGGAGAATGTAAGGTTGTGTATAGTACAATATTTTTTGGTAATATTTTGGTAGCCTCAAATAATTTTTTCAGATGGGTTTCGGGTATTTTCTCCCCATTGTCAGTTTTATAGGTAGACGGCAAAAGAACCCGAAAAATGCAAAAACTATACAGACAAATGTTCTATGTATAGCCTTTGATGTATTCTCGGCGATGTGACAGAGCAAATTGGTAGCATACGGGTAGCTGGAAAGGGCCAGTTACACCTGTCAACGTTGACCAGCCATGGTTCCAAGGTTCACGCCCGATCTTTACGAATTTCAACGTCTTCACGTCTACGTTTTGACCTTTCTTCCTGACTCTCTTACAAATGGCCCTGTGACAACCCCTTGTTCAATGGCTTCAGGGACCTTCCGGCTTACGCCCTTTCTCAAGGACAAGAGCTTTCCTTAATTTGTTCTGCACTCTGATGCAGATATGCCTCGAAAAAACATCTTCTTGGTAGGGGCACCATTGCCAGCAAGTCTGAACTGGGACACAGACGAGCTTCTCAACACGGCCATACCTCCATTTTACGAGGATACTAAGAGCCCGGAACAACAGCTATCCCTGGATCAACCACCTGTAAGATGGAGAGTGTTACGGTCACCATCAGGTGATAAGCTGGGTGACAATTATGACTCTTTTCAAGGTTATGAGGATCCAGCCTTCTTCATCTCACATCAACTGGCTGTTGCAACAGATGCGCCAGGGCATCCAGAAGATTCGATCCGTCAATTCTACGATCATTCTTTTGCCATCCACGAAACCTCCGGGGTAGCTGGCTCAGATATGTATGTGGTAGACTCCACGCAGGAGAGCAGTTTGGGCGAGGACAGCGTGTTGGATAGCTCTACGGGGTTGGACAAACCAGACACCCCAAGGTCACCTCGCATCCTCCATATCCATGGACCCCTCAGCAATTTGCAAGACCTTCCCACAGCCAGGTATATCCAGTCCATCGCACCGCAAACAATGACGGTGAATATGATCGTGGGGGTGCTGGCAGCTCATCCCCCACGTCGGATAGTAACACGACAATGGAAAACCAGATTGGACCTTATCGAGCTTGTGGTTGGAGACGAGACAAGGGCTGGGTTTGCAGTCAATTTTTGGCTCAAGCCAGAGAAGTCGGCCGCTGCCAAGAACAATGAAGCGGATCTGGGTCGATCGCTGGCGTCCCTTCGACCCCGCGACATCATTTTGCTCCGAACCGTCGGGCTAAGTACATTTGAAGATCGGGTGTACGGACAGAGTCTTCGTCGAGGGATGACTACGGTTGAACTTTTGCATCGACAACCGGTGGATGTGACGGATGCAGTCGGATTTTATCAGGGCAGAATCCCAGAAGGTAGCTCTCAAGATGATCAGCCGGTTCTGAAGGCTCGCAGAGTACGGAACTGGATGCTTCGCTTTGTGACGGATTCGGTTGGAATGTCTCATCCACGTAGACTGCCTCCAGACACGCAATAGGTTAACTGTTTTATTAATTTTGTTTTCATGTTTTCATGCTACAGTTAAAAAAAAATATAAGCTTGATAGATATATGTTGAGTACCTATGTGTTAAATATTGTATCTGAGACGGGAGAGGGGAAATACCCACCTAAAAATCCCCATCACCCAAGTTTCAGGGGCGACACCTCATGACCATCGTAAAATGAAGTTTAGTTTGGCGGGGAACGCCATCTGCATCCGGTAGAAAACCGTGCAATAGCATTGGACATATTGGTCGGGGATGGCTGGACTAGGGTGACCTCAGGAGATCAAAGACTTGATGCGTCAGAGCTATCCACCAAGTATTTGAAAGAATGTAGATTGAATATAACTTCCATACAATTCTCATATAACATCCAAAAGGAAAAAGAAGAATAACATCCCAAAACATCTTCATCGACAGCTTCAAGTCGAAGTATATCGCCCCCTTTTTCCCGCAAACAGAGCCCCTCCAATCACCGCCACTCACGTGCCCCCACTTGGACGAAAATAAATCCATCAACGGCCAGGTGTTCCCTAAATAACAGAGAGTCTCTCTCCTTTTGTTTTTCCTAGCCTCTAATCTTTCTCTAATTTTTACATTTTCTTTTCAAATCAATTCATCATGAAGGGTATGTGGTATATTCAATGCTTTCCCTTTTACCCCCGCTAACCCCTCTACAGCTCTTATTCTTGTTGGTGGTTTCGGAACTCGTCTGCGTCCTTTGGTAAAGCTCCCTTTTATTTTTATTTTTGCTTCTCTACTTGGCAATGCTAATTCTGTCAATTGATCTAGACCCTCACCCTTCCTAAGCCGTTGGTAGAGTTCGGAAACCGGCCCATGATCTTGCACCAGGTCGAGAGCTTGGCTGCTGCGGGTGTTACTGATATCGTTCTTGCCGTCAACTACCGCCCGGATGTGATGGTCGCGGCCCTCAAGAAGTATGAGGAGCAATACGGAGTCAACATCGAGTTCTCCGTCGAGTCCGAACCGCTGGGCACGGCTGGCCCGCTCAAGCTGGCGGAGGAGATCCTAGGAAAGGATGAGACTCCCTTCTTTGTTTTAAACTCCGATGTTATTTGCGACTACCCCTTCCAGCAGCTCGCCGACTTCCACAAAAGCCACGGTGATGAGGGTACCATTGTCGTCACCAAGGTGGATGAGCCCTCCAAGTACGGTGTTGTCGTCCACAAGCCCAACCATGCCTCACGCATCGACCGCTTCGTCGAGAAACCCGTCGAATTCGTTGGCAACCGTATCAACGCCGGTATCTACATTCTGAACCCCAGTGTTCTAAAACGCATTGATCTCCGCCCGACCTCCATCGAGCAGGAGACCTTCCCCGCCATCTGTAAGGAGGGCCAGCTCCACTCCTACGATCTCGAGGGCTTCTGGATGGATGTCGGCCAGCCCAAGGATTTCCTCACCGGTACTTGCCTGTACCTGACCTCCCTGGCTAAGCGCAGCCCCAAGATGCTTGTCTCTCACACAGAACCCTACGTGCACGGCGGAAATGTCATGGTTGACCCGTCCGCCACGATCGGCAAGAACTGCCGTATTGGTCCTAACGTGGTTATTGGTCCCAACGTTGTCATTGGCGATGGTGTCCGTCTTCAGCGCTGCGTCGTGATGGAGAACTGCAAGGTCAAGGACCATGCTTGGATCAAGTCCACCATTGTTGGCTGGAACAGCTCTGTTGGCCGCTGGGCGCGTCTGGAGAACGTGACCGTTCTCGGAGACGATGTTACCATCGCCGACGAGGTGTATGTCAACGGTGGCTCGATTCTGCCCCACAAGAGCATCAAGCAGAACATTGATGGTAAGTCTTAGTTTTTATCGATCGCCACCAACCTATACTAATCAATTTATACAGTTCCCGCGATCATCATGTAATCCCCTTTCCCACTTCCCCCTCTTCCTTCACGTCGCTATGCCTTCTGAAATACCTCCCTTCAACTCTCGTGCCGATACCTCCATCCCGCCCTCCTTGATGCATAGAACCGGAGTCGTTTACTGCGTTGTCTTATCTTCTGTTGCCGGCTTGCCTTTCTTCCGTGACGGTTCATCGCCCTCGCAACTTCCTTCCTTTCGTCCGTTGATCGATGCACACAGAAACCTAGATGGTGAAAGCGTGCGACTTCGGCTGTTTTGCAAGAAATAACCCCTTTTAGTCTTGTTTTTCTACGTTTATCCTTGAAGTTATCTCCGTTTTAGTGCTACATATTGAGGGTCTCGTCACTACATCCCCGCTCCCTTGCGTTTGGCCACCTGTTTTCATTCCAAATTTTTTTCTTCAATTTTTTCTTTATCACTGCTGGTCTTCTGGCAATTGGTGGGCAAGGAATTCATGCCATATCCGTTTTAATGAGAACATGGGCGTGGGGCTGGTTCTGTTGATGTAAATAATGGGAGGCGGAATTCGCAAAAGAAAAAAAAACATGCAAGTTCAGTTGGTCTTCAACACGATTCTTCAGGTGTTTCATATCAGGTATATTTGTAGAAGTATCATACACAGAATATTACATATAGTTTTGGGGATATATAGTCATTGAAGCTGTTCTGCTTCGAATCGGTCAAACAGCAAGAAATAGAGACTTAAGCATATGTGAGTCTTGGACGAAGCCGCTCTTTGTCTCCAGACCGTCTCTAGGAACGAGCCTCAGCTTGATCCAGGATCTCATCCCATTGGATTCTCAACTCCTCCATCTGCTTCCAGCACTGGCGTCCAAGTTCTTCGAACTCTTCTCTCTTTTCCATGGTAAGATCTTCCGCACCGCGCTTACGACGTCGGAGTCGATCAGCCTCAACAACAGGAGTGCCGACAACACCTCCATGTCCCCAGCCGTCGACCTCAGTAGAAACCGCACTTTCAATTCCAAGACGCCCGCAAGAGGAGCCCCATTTTGCTCTACCACCACCCGCCCTGTGGTAAGGCTCTTCGGCAGCTTCCACGTCGGCTTGCGATGCCAGTGCGAGGAACACCGGAGCACAAGCGCCGAGGTAAGTAGACAACGGATGCCAGGGCGAACCCAGCATCCTTGCAACCCAGAAACTAGCAATCATCGCCCACGCAAGGGGAAGAATAAGCGGGATGATCGATGTAGCGCAGATACCAGGGTGAGAAAGATACATGCGCGGGGTCGCGTCGGGGGCATCTGTGTGGATAACATGGGTGTCAAGCTCCGTCTCGGACTGCAAGAAGCTCTCGACCGCCCAAGGGGCGGTACTCGGTAGATTGGAAGTCAGCGCGAGGATATCAGTGAGAGCCTTAGAAGACTCATAAGGCGCATCAGTGCGCAAGCCCTGAATATCATCGACCTTAAAAAAGTTCCAAGACGCCTCGAGACTGGAGACCCAGACCACACGCCCGGGGCCGTTGGTGCGCGCCCGCTTCAGCAGTGGAGCCACGTTGTGCGCCAGCATATAGTGCCCAAAGACATTTGCGCAAAAGACCGCTCCAAGTGCGGGCTCTTCTTCCGTCTTTGTTTGCTTACTTGTTAACACGCCCGTTGGTGCGAGCTTGTAGGATGGCCAGGTAACTGCGTGGAGGAGATCTGTGGATACATCCCAAATGGCCCTGGGCCAGTTGATACCAGACCAGCCGCCCAGCCCAGCGTTGAGAACTATCGAGTCGAGTCGAGGGAGGGTATGGACTAGCTTGCGGGAAAGCTCGCGCACTGAGCGGAGATCGCCGAGGTCGACACTCTCTGAGACGAAGTGGACGCGCGCCGCGGCAGATGCGGAGGGGGAGGTTGATTGAAGGTGTGCCTCTAGTCTACGAATTGTGTCTTGGGCTTTGCGTGCGCTTCGAGTTGTGAATATTATAGTGAGAGATTCGGATTCTGGGTGGGAGGAGAGGAACTCGTCGGCAAGACGGCAGCATATAGAGAATCCGAGGCCGCTATGAATGGTCCAAGTTAGTATAGGAAATTAAAGTCAATAGTTCTATTAAGAGTTTTGTACCTGTTGGCCCCTGTAACCAGGATGTACAACATAGTTTGCTGCTCACTAGCGGAATTGACCTGATCCATGGCTTGTTGCTCCAGTGAGTTTGTTGACTCGGCACTTTTTTTTTGATATCGGAGATAGGGGTTATGTGATAAGACGTCCAGCAATTGAAGTTGAGTGAGGCTGGAGATGATGTTGCTTGTTTTCGCAACAAATAAGGTATACGACAATCTGCTCCGTCTGAAACGAAATAAATACCCTCGAGGTGAGCACTGGCGATGTCTGTTGTCAACAATCCACCGAACGGGAAGATACCGATGCCATACAGATCACGTGTCACACTCTAAATCTTATCCTTATCGGAATCGTAGATGTTGTTCCCCGTCATACTCGCTCCTCACACTTCATGGCTGAGATCCGCTAAATCTCACCCAAATGTCGTGCAGTCGACACGCGGGAAGCCATGGCAGTCAGACTTGAGAGGTTACTTAACACAACCGGATTCTTCTTCTTCGCCATCATCCTCTTCTGCCTCATCATCCTCACACCAGTGGACACCATCTACCAATGCTACGAGACGAACCGATACACCAACGTCTTTTTTATTATCGGCGCATATGTGATAACTTTTATACTTGCGGCCCTCATCTATGCGACGCGCATCTACACGAATCGGAGTGCGCTCACGGGCATACCCAAAGCCTGGATTCCCGTGGAAAGGGAAGATGTGAGCAAGAGCGTTAGGCGACTAGTGAAGGAAGGCCTCGTCCGTAGCGCTGTCATCGCATATCAAGCTCGCCCCCGCGATATCTCCACCGATGAGGACGACTTCCAAAACTACAGACCGCTTCTCATTGACCCCGAACGACCCCCATGGGGCTATGTCGAGCACCCCGGCTGGTCTTCGCCTGCTTCGCCAGACTTACCGGGTCTACCATATCGCACGGTCATACAGGAGCTCCCCAGCTTGATCGAAGCCAAAGCTGTCTCTCTTGCCCCTGCCGATTCATTATCGTTTGCGCCCCCATATCCCTTCGATCCGTCAGGCGACCTTACGACAAACTCTCTCCCGGATACACGTGTGGTGGAGGTATTGCAACGGCCTGCCTCAATGGGTCTGAGAGAATATATCCGCCATCTGACGTCCCTCGGTGTAATCGATCCGCCAGAACTCGGTGCAGATTTCCTTGCGCTGTACGAACGAGCCCGATTCTCGCCGCGCGATCTACACGAGACGGAATTCCGCGATCTGATGCATCTCTTTGCAGAGATCCTAAGAGGAATGACATCCCTTGCACCGCCGATCCTGGATGGGATTCGCGACAGCGCAAGCTACCGACGAGCCTATAGCGAATCTGCCATCGGGCCTTCGGACGAAGAGGGAGAAACAGATACCGTGGGAACTTATGGTTACGATGGGGCTCTAGGGTCCATGCGGAACAGTCTTCGCCCCTCGAATGCGTCTACCTGGGAGACCCAGTCCGGGTATGGCACTGCGCCCGCAATGCAGAGTCCCGCCTCGGAACTGTCAACAGATAGTGCATACTACGCGGCGCGAAGCCCTTTTCTCACACCTTCTACGAGGTCTCTACGACGCGTGGCATCGAGCCAATCTGGCAGTTCGGGAGGGAGTGTGATTCGCCTGACGCAGCCAGGAGATCCAACAGATTTACCGTATACAATTGACTACGCTGGACGTAGGCAATGACAACATCCCACCGATACCCTGTACATTAATTATAGAGCAACGCCATTTGGACATCCAATTGCGACAAGCCCTGGAGTGGGGGTGGACTTAGTCAGGCGGAAAACATTCCGATTCCTTGGCAAACCCTGCAAAATGATTGATAAGATCAATTTATCATTTGACAAACGCGTCATAATAAAACGAGGCCAAACTGGCACATCTTTTTCTTTCTCGCGCTGTTGAAGAAGATACCTATATCCTGTAATCATGCATCTCTTTCGCCGAGGGACTTCCTCCCTTTTTGGCTCCTCTAACGTCTCTCCCGCCTCCTCCAAGACCGACATCACCACTGACGCTGTGGGCGACAACGCCCTCGCCGCAGAGGGGTTTCAAACGATCTCGTCGAGCGATAAGCTCTTCAAAAAAGTCGATCCGGCGGTAGATGGCGAAGACTGCCTGCACGACTGCGCGACATGCACAACCAAATACCCCGCCAAATTCGATATCGATCAACAAGACGAACTATATGGACAAGTCAATGGATGGGCGACGCATATGCTTGTCGCAACGGGCAAGTCAGATTGGGTGAGAGATGTGGCTGACGAAAAAGGGAGCGTCATGGAAGCCATTGAGAAGGGAGGACTGGAACCGAGCAACGGGGTATGACAATATCCACCACCATCCCTCCTTACCTGGCCAAAACCAATGTCCACAGAGAGAAGCTAACAACAGCCTTGAAACTTCTCGCAGAGACTCAAACTGTCAGCATCAAACATGCCCGTCCCGGACGAATACCACATGGCCGACGCAGGCAAACAGCCAACAAACATCCTCCTGCTGCCGAGCTTCACCGTCGTCGAGCATGTCACCCCACAGCTAGTCCCAGATCTGATTGAGGATTTCATCAACCGGTCTCTGACAACGACAACGCCACTAGGCGCAATCCCACCCCCACTGGAGCAATCAACAGAGGCAGACCAGGACCCCACGCAAACACAAGAGCTCCCACACCCATCCACAACATCAATCACCACATCCCTCAAGTCTCACCCCTGCCCGCATGCAGCAGTAATCTTGCTCTGCTCACAACGGACCCGCGATGCGCGCTGTGGGCAATCGGCGCCCCTGCTCCGCCGCGAGTTTGAGCGCCACCTGCGTCCGCTTGGTCTGTACCGCGACATGGATGACCAGCGGCCTGGTGGTGTGGGTATCTACTTCATTAGCCATGTGGGTGGGCACAAGTACTCTGCTAATGTGATTGTGTACCGCCGCCGGGACTTCGAGTGGTACAAGCGCAATGCTCCTGCAGATAAGGAGAAGCAGGTCGAAGACGAGGGTGCTGCGCAGGGGATCTGGTTGGCGCGTGTGCGGCCAGAGGAGTGTGAGAATATCATTCGGTACACTGTCTTACAGGGCAAGTTGCTTAAGCCTGGGAAGCAGTTGCGGGCTGGGTTTGATCGTGAGCGCGGGCTGACGAGTTGGTAAAGTCACAGTTGGGTTGGGTTGGCCGGGATTTAGGAGTTTGTAGAGTGGATATAGCAAGGCATCTCACGGAACGGATATATTACTATGCTAGGTTGATATTGGGTTGCCTGATATGTCTCATTTGTGTTTTTGTATTTAGTAGTCGATATGTAGCACTGCCAAATACAGATCACTATCTATGCGTGCAAATACCAACACTTAGTTTTGCTACCTAGCGCTCAGTATTATATCTATTATTTGATGCCTGGTTTTGCACATTTCACACCAATGGAGAAGCATTATGTAGTGATGTTTTCTATAAGAACAGGTTGCTATTATTACTGCTACCTCTCTAAGGTTCCCCGGAAATATATAACAAAACACGATAGTGTTAACCATTGAATTCGAACCACGCTCATCGTTAAGGTCTAGAGCTGTGTTGTTTGATATAGACATCGTTCGTGCTTGACTACGATCATACGCTTCCTGCCAAATAGAACGTATACTAGCATTGACAACCAATCTCGGTGCCCATATAAACCCTGCTTTTCACGTACCCCGAACATGTACAATCCAGAGTTAATTACAAGTTCAGTGTTTGTAAGCCTCTACAGTGCTAAATGACAGAAGCTAGACCATCAATGCAGCGGTGCATATCGATACCTTGTGCTGGATTGCAAAGTCCCAGAATCTCCTGATTTTTCGAAAATAAACGGCCTATAGAGATAAGGATGTGGATTGCTCGGACTGGTACCCAAGTTTGGAAGTCCTCGAGTTAGTGTAATATAGATCACCGGCCGGATCCGTTGACCTCGGGGACGTCCCGGCCTGAAGTGGGCCCCAACCGGTGATTATGTAATATACGAGCCGGAACCTGTGGAGCGTGCTCAATTTTACTCAGATATGTGTATATATGGGTTTGGGTATACAAATCAGATGTGAAATCTACTGCCCTTCGTCCGGCTCTCTATTCAGCACTATATCTCAAACTAAACACTCCAACGCTATCGACTGTGCCCCATATACGTTAGTTGCAGCAAGGCGTGCATGCGTACCCGATGGCTGAGTCTGCCTTAACAAATCCATGAAGCCATTCCCCACGAAAAAAACGTCATACCCTCGAACGAGCAATACTACCAGATGACTAGTAAGGGCATGCAGCTCTGAAAGCCAAGCCTTCCAGCCGCTGTCCCTCAGCCCTCGGGTTCTCTTTTTTTCTCTAGGCTCCACCGGGCTTGTTTGAAAGTAACATGAGACGGTGATTGCGCAGAATAGAGGAGCCAACGTCCCTCGTGTTGTGTTTATTAACGGCCCCCTTGCACAGAAATCGGGAAAATGGTGGATGCGGGAATTATGTGTTTCTTTTGCGGGGGAGGGAATTAGCTCCAAGACATCATCCCTCGCCCGATATCTCTTCTATCTCTTCTATATTTGTATACAGTTAGCAGATAGGACTTGGGAGATGATCCATTTTACGCCAAGAGACTCCCGGGCTTTCAGTAAGGAGGCGTACCAAAATATTAACTTTGCTGTCACAGCTGTGATAGGGGCTTGGGGGTAAGTTTTGATGATCACATTCTTCTCTTCTATCGCTGTTGGCCTTCAAACCCAACATTTGGTGATGTCTAAACTTGAAACTGGAGTCAAAATAACTGCAAGGGGGTCAATTGGTGGCTGTTCGCCCTTAGCCCCAAGATCCTGGCCGGAAAGTTATCGTTTGGTGCTGATAGGAGAGCAAACCCCGATTGTTGACCGACATTCGCGCAACGAGAGCAAGAGAGGGCAATATGGCGGAGAATGATCCCAATCAGCAAGAGGGAGGGTACGGAGTACTTTTCCGTAATTATTTCTCGCCTGATTCTAGAGGGAGATTATCATATGTTGTAGGTCATTGGCCGTTCCTCAATACCTGTGGACATTATATACAGCCTCTACAACATACGAAGTATCTAGAGAAAACATGAAATCACATTCACCCCATCTCTCCTCGGTGAAAAAGCTCGATATTCAATAGCCAGATTGGCGAAATAGAGTCCACTTGGCTTCTAGGCTTCCTTCGATTCTAGGGTGGGGGATAGCAACCCGAGCTTCTCCCATTAGTGCGTCGCCATGCGCGCGTCGGAGATTAATTTAGTGGCTTTTCGGGACATGTGGAGGAAGATATTTGTTTAAAGCTCTTGTTTGCAAGGAAAATTTACCCAGGGGTATATGTTTTTATATGTACAACATAACATGTATCGGCACTTCACATGGTATAGATGATCGCCACGGAAATGAGATATTTCCGATCTACTTGTTAGTCCACGCTGTAAATTCCCTTTTTCATTTTGTACAGGGTACATTAATAAGATTTCCCTCGTATACAATTCATTACCTACAAATACCAACACCATTAGTGGCTTAGCAAGCCCAAGAGGGGGCGCCTTGCATGGGTCAAATCAGAGAGCTCACCAACAGCGTGATATCAACCCTGAATCGCCAAGATGGAATAAAATGCGGGGTAGTCAGAGCTTCTTAGAGCATCATCTCACAGCCGAGGGAAGAAAACGAGCAAAATGGGGAGGAAAAAGGGAAAAAAAATCAGATTCTCTGGAACTCTAACTAGAAAGCCATTGTCCTTGCGTGGTGCTCATGCAGCTTTGAAACAGCTTTTGAACAGCTTTCTAACCCCCTCTGTGAATTTTCCTTTGCCAAACAATATGCTGGACTATTCCAAAGAAGGTGGACCTTTATTCCCCTTTTGAATATGATATGGCCCCCCAAAAAAAAGGCCCGTCCCTATCCGGAGAATTCACTCCACAAAGGAAATAGTCCGCGAAAACAAAGAAGCAAAGAATCCCAAGACCAGGCTCTTGGGTATACAACACGTTTGACTGGCGCCTCATTTATTTGCATGCAAGCACACCGGTTTGCGATTTTCTCTTGCATCCGCGTCAAGCTCGCCAGCGTGATTTCACAGCATTAAAATATGCATATGTGCCTCAAGTAGAGCATGCATGCTGTGCCGTACCTACCTGATCAGCGTACGCATATATTATAGCTCGGCTAAGCGATTGCCGTTTCATTTAGCGTGCATCTAGAGAACCGATGACCGACGAGTTCAACGATAGTCGCAGTTTATCTCTTAGGGGCTGATCGGCGGAGACTTTGGTAATATTTTGTTAACGGAATGTCCAAAGGTTTTTAATGTGGACCCAAGCGTGTCTGTAAGTCTGGACCTTTCAGGAGGAAATGATGGGCTGGGCAAGTTGTCCATACACTATACAATATATAGTAGCCTTTTGTTTGGTTCCCATCTATATTCGTGTTTATAACCGTCTTTCAACTAATATATACTTTTTTATTCTAAACATTAGTACGACTAATCATCTTTTAGTTGTTTCCGTCATGTTCGATTACCTCAATGGCTGAGGGGGGCTGCATCCATAACTCCTAATAGGGAGTTTGTGTGGGTCCTCGAATACGCACATGCTTTGCCTCGTACACTACGTGCATCACCAAGATCCGGGTATACCATGATCGCAAGAACTATTGGTCCTCTGAACAAGACTTACTTCCGCCATCAGGTAATCCGCAACAGATCTGCGCCACACGATTAGGCAAAGCTCTACGGAGTACTCCGTTCCATACCTAGGTTGTACTATTTGTCGATCAATAGAGAGAAAAAAAGAAAAGAGAAGCCACAAGGCGTCTGTCATTCTTCCGGCGTAATAAGGTTATATGATTCAGAAGATCGCCACTGTTAAGATGACTGCGAGTGGGTTGCCACGTTCAGGAGCAGTTATCACAAAAAAAAAAAAAAAAAAGAACGCCTCAGCTTCTATTTGTGTTTCACTTTACTTTTTCATGAGAGATCTAACCCGCTCTGGCATATTCCTGCCTGTGATCCCCACTGTATACGTCGCGCGAAAACCGACGCTTCTTGCGACACCTCTGCTGAGTCTATTGACCATCGAAAACCTCCCGGGCCAACCGAGACTACCCGACACGCACCTTGTGACGAGGCAACAGGCTATCTGCTTAATCTTTGATATGGTTTGCCACTAGAATTTGAGAGCCAAGGTGTGGATAGTAAACCAAGTAATAGCCATTCGTTTCTCTACAGTTAGGCGTTGGACAGGGAAATTTGAAGCCAAGTGATCGACCCCCCGCCGATAAAAGCAATTATAATTGATTGATGTGCGCTATACGGAGTACGGTGAAGAAAGTAAACCCCTTCGTCGGCCAGGGTATACAACATACTCCGTACACTCTATTTATGCCCAATGAAATCTTACATCGCATCGATGTCACATCGTTGTCGCATCGTTGAGATTGAAAACCAGATCCCTAATGTATACAATTTATATAGAAGTGGAGAGACGGGAACAGCCCCAACCTTAAGGAAATGGGACCCGAAGCCTTGGGGCTGTTCGGGGTGGACAAGCGGGATGAGCTGGGGTACCTGATCCATCGGGATAGAATCCGAATTATCGCCGTTGGTGCAGATGCCGCGTCATAAGTTATCCCTTGCAGTCTCGTTTCTCCATTAACTTTGGTTTTTCACTCCAGTTTTATGCCATATTTTCTTTGGCTTTTTTGGGGGTTTGTTTGCGGAGACAATATTAATGGAGAACATTTAGATTAGGGCTCTCCGAGGGGAAATTAGTTATAACCTTCACTCCATTTACTTCCCGGAGAAGATCGTTTTTAGCGTTAGTGACCTTCTCTCATTTTAAAACTAGATCGGAGCAGTTCGGCCGCGGCTACGGTGGCTTGGCCTAATTGTGTTCGGAGAATCTTTGAATGGCCGAATTCCCGTGCCTTGTATGATATCATCCTTTTAACATAACTTGGCGAGATGCGAACCCTTGAGTAAATCAAATCGTATGTTGTATATAGTACTCCGCACTAGTATGGTAGACTCGAATACCCCTCGCCAAGTTATTAAAGGGGGTCAAGAGAGGAAGTTTATTCAAGATACGGGTCACATACAGTGTATTATATACGGTATCATTCTACTCCCGGTCCAGTCTAGCATCTTATTCCGGGTCCAGGTGGAGTGGTAAATAAGCTGGTAATGTGGGGGTTTCTATTTTTCGGGCTATCGCAATTTCCATCGTTAAGAGCTAAACTTACTGTCAACCTTGGAAAAATATATTACCTCCACAGGTATTAGACGGTTTTCCGATGTGGTACACTGAAAATATATTGGAAGAGAATAGGCGAACAGAAGGTCTCTGATAGGTTGTATATCTTCCATACCAAAATGAGGTACCTAGTACCTTCGAAAATAAAATAAAATAATAAGTATAAAAAAAATATATAATTTATTTCTATTATCCCTAAAAATATAAATAAATAATATCTACGGTCCCATCCGCGCCGTTTTTTTTTTACCCCCTTCAAAAGCTATATTAAAATACTTTTAATACTTGAGGCTCCCCCCTCTTTATCTTTTAATCTTTATCGTATATATCCCCTCTTATATTATGCTTTGGATTCGCATCCTGGATCCAGACTGACCAGCTACTTTTTCTTTTTTTTTTCCGTCTGCGCATATGCGCTTACGTTCCCCTCTTGCCCCTCCCCCTTTGTCTAATTTGGCTTTCCAAGTCCATCTTCCCTTACACTTTCAATTTGCACCATGGCTCCAGGTAGCGGGCGCGACTTTAATTGCTCATGGGAGCATTGTGGAAAGGTGGGTACTTCAGCTCTCTCTCTCTCTCTCTCTCTGTTATTGTTTCCTAACCGGATATTTGTAGTCTTTCAATCGCAAGTCGGATCTTTGTCGCCATTATCGCATTCATACCAATGAGCGGCCATATCATTGCACCGTAAAGGACTGCAACAAGAGCTTCATTCAGCGTAGTGCCTTGACCGTACATTCGAGGACCCACACTGGCGAAAAGCCCCATGTTTGTGATCACGAAGGCTGTCAGAAGGCATTCTCAGATGTAAGGACCTCTTGATGTGGTTGGAATTTGGGATGCACCTTTACTGATCGCTTATAGTCATCGAGTCTGGCCCGTCATCGCCGAATCCACACTGGCAAGCGGCCATACATCTGCCATGAGCCTACGTGCGAGCGGAGGTAAGTATTTTGGTGGAAATAGTCGAAGCACTATCTAATTGTCTTATTGAAATTGCAGCTTTTGTCGCAAGACCACCCTCACCAAACACCAACACCGCTCCCACCCTCCTGGGAGTTTGACCCGACCATCCTCGGAAGATGCGACCTCCGAGCACTCTTACCACCAAACACCCGTGTCAGTCTCGGTCCCAAGTGAGCAGTACATGCTCGCCCAGCAACCTTATTACCCTCAATCGGCGACACCAAGTCATGAGTTTTACTCGCCTCAGAGTGTACCCATGGGTACTGTGCCGGTTCACGAAGTTGCCCCTCCGATCGTGTCCCAGAATGGATCTGTGACCTCTCCAGTAAACATGCCACACGCTCAACAGCCACACCAACACCATGCGCATCCACACCAACATCAACAGCACCAACAACAACACCAACAACACCAGCAGCAGCAGCAGCAGCAGCAGCAGCAGCAGCAGCAGCAACAGCAACAGCAGCAACAGCAACAACAACAATACTTGCAAATGATGCAACCGCGGTACGACACAAGCCCACGCACCAACTACATCCCAGAACAATACCAACACCCGCCTTTTCAAGGCCATCAACTGCCACCTGAGCAGTCACTCATTGTTCAATACCCAAACTATGCGTACAAACCCCCAGCGCCCCGGCTCTTGAATCAAGCGGAGGGGACTGACTGGGGCTTTTTGGGAGTAGGCTAAGAGCGGATTACACCTAGATTTGTGGACCAAATGCGTGTTTAATGCCCATCACGACTTTTCTGCTTTCCGGCCCTTTTTTTTTTTTTTTTTTTTGGATTGCAAATCAGGCATCTGTTTTTTTTTCCCTCTGTGGTTCTATATTGGCTTTTTTTCCTATGTTCCATTTCCAGATTTCTAGGCGCTTTTATTATGGATTCCCCCTTGCGATATTATGTTATTCTTCTATATATTGTCATTTTAAACGGAGGCAACGGTGTTTCCCTTCTTGGCGATCTTGTTTTGATACCTGAACATGTGTTTTTTCTTTTTCTCTTTTTAATTCTCTTGTTATATTCCCTCTATGAGGATTGGTCTATTTTTCACTCCGATCCCGAAGAATTCCTTTTTACCAAATGCTCATTCCGATAGTGCCCATGGTATATCAGCCATTTCCTTTCCGGCGACTAGTGCTTTCCAGGAATATTACTGCGATGGAAACTTCAGTCTTATTGGCTCCAAAGACCTAGCCTTTAGAAACCAAATTCCTTCTATTCCGTATATTTACTTTCCCGCTCTTCTCAGCCTATTCCCGTATCCCACATCCTTGTCTAGGCATTGTCTCTCTGAGCTAGTTCATAGAAATGTCATACCATGCCTAGATTGGCATACGGTCCGAAAATAAATAAATTGCATGGCGTACATGACTCGTGGTTTTTTTTCGTTTCATTTTCCCCATATCTTTTTCTGTATTTTTTCTTTTTCTTTTTTTCCGCTGGAGTTTATACACGGTGGCCCCATTTTCCTACTCAGAGTTCTAGGAGTCGAAAAAGCCAAGGAGAGCTAAGGGCCAAGAGAAATTCTAGCAGCGCAACCCTATCTCGCTAATAAAGACAGCGCTGTTTTTTTAATTCGCGCTCTCGCTTGCTTTTCTAGAATGAGGTGTGAAGCAATATTCATTATTATGTATTAATTATTATTATTTATTTGGGCTTCCAATGCTGACACTTTAGAAAGGGCAATTATTTACTATTTATATAACTACTTAGCACATAATTCACTGGGTAATCTGACAATCCCCTAAATCATTATATACGTTCGGTCAGGTTCTAAGGTTTCGCCTTGTCTTCCCGAGTTCCCGATGCAACAGTAATCTGGTTTTTTTCTTCATGTCTAGTAGACAAAGGTGGGTTATCCCGGTAGGGATCTCTACCAGGTTAGTCCACCAATACGGACTAGGTTCCTGTTCTGCATATTGAGTACATAACGGTTGATCTAAGGTAGCAGGAATGTTGCACTGGCTAAAACACATCGCCACTAGTAGCAAATCAAACACCCTGAGTCCGTGGGGGTTACGGAGTACTTGGTCAGTGTACATGGCCCTGGAAGGGCCTTGTGGCAAAACAGAGATTTTTCTTGTCTTCTTTTCATCAAGGGTTTGCCGCCTCTCGAGAACTTTGTGAGACACCCACTACGCCTTCTGGGGTGTGGTGTAGGTTTATTTGATTGTGTATACGGGTTTGGCTCCAGGGTACAAGGTACATTCTTTTATGGAACATACGATCTAGCCAGTAAAAATTGAGTAACGGGAGGGGAAATATGGCTGGAGCAAGTACAGAGTAGTTTTAATTCAAATCAAATGAAAGAAAATAAAAAAGAAAACCCGAACAAGGCCAGAGGCAATCCTACGTCCATCAATACTCCGGAGAATGCAGACCTATTACTGGCTTGATTAGTCCGTACCCTACTCTGTATACTTCTATTTGACACCTGCACCTATCTTCTTTTGGGGGTGAGACTATCAACTTGAAGCGGAGAACATTTCCAATTTGGAATGGAAAGTGAAATTTTGTGAAATCGTTCTGTCCTTGTTTACGCGGGCATTTCTGTCCCTTCAAAAAGTATAACGCGGAGACTCCGGACTTGCGGCCGAGGCCTGCCGAGTGACACCGCTAACTTTCGACGCAGATCCATACAGGGGGTGATTGCCAAACCTGTCCAAGAGTGGAGAGTTAGAACCCAGTGAATGCGGATGAAATATGAAAGGGCCGGTAGATCCCGCCTCCAGAAGGATCAACCAATTTATTTTCAGGAAAACGCCGGAGGATAACTGGGCAAACCTCGGAAGACCCGGCCTGTCGGTGTTGTCGGCCCTTTTCCCAGCGGACTGGGATCTCAATATCACTGTACCTGCACCCTATGTAAGTGGGAACAAAAGCCTCATATTACTTTAGGGCCTGTTTAATGGAGCCCCCCCACATGCAAGTCACAAATTGCGTGCAAACTGGGCCTTATGCGTTAGCCTTGAAAATGGGGTTGATATACCTCCAATCGTTGAGGGCAGGATGTTTCGACACTCTATTTCATTTCGCTTCCATCTCTTGCTCACTTCGCTTCGCCAACACTCGGAGATTTTAATTTGACCGATCCTAATTATACTACTATTTCCCTCTGATCCGGCAAATTAAGTGACGCCTGCGACGGGCCCAACTTTCGAGCCGCCATGCAATATAATATGCTGTACTCCGTAGACAATGACTTCCTCCGGTCAATATAGACTTCGGGCGATAGGCGTCACTAGAATGACACTGGTCAATTAGTCTTTCGCCTCCGCTTCTGTACCTCCGTAGAGAGTTTCAAGATTGGCAAAACGGGGAAGCTACTGCCATGCACACATCGGGCTATACATTCTTTCCTGGGACTCGAATCTAGCCACTTGCCAACTAATGTATCAGAAGGCGTCGGGATGGAAATGAAACCAACACACAAATCTTGCTCTTGCGGGACGCTGATTGGACCATGTATATATGCATGGGCATGATGAGGAGCACTAGACGCAAACTCGATAAAACATTCAAGCAGGAAATCAAGAGATAAATTCACGAGCGGAGAATCAGGCTTTGCATTCTGCGACCAAGGTTGATATTTCTGGCCCCCAAGCCAAGCCCTTCTAGTCGCATCGGGGATCTTGGCCCTATTAAACGCCCAGGGCGAGTTATGTGCCAATAAAACCCACTAGATGGACACCAAGGATACGAGACGTCGAAGCTGCATGCAGCTATTTTTGAAACTCGCAATAATTTAAGTTGATTTCCGGGTTGCAACAAGCGCAATACCGAAAAATAGAGAGGTAGAAAGAAAACAGCAAGGCTTGAAAGAGCTACATGCAATTGTTTCGTTATTTCCACTTACATATTAATTGACTGAAGGCTTTTTACAGACTCATTATAATATACAACCTATTACGGAGTACATAAGGCCCCCTGCGAGATCTCTACCGGGCGCTTCAAGAGTCGGTGTGGGGATATTTCAAACGGCGATCTAAGCGGCATTAGGAGGATGACTGGACCCGCAGAAGACTTCCCCGTGTGAATGGTCAAATAGATAATATGATAGAAATAGTCAGGTCAAAAAAATGGTAGAGAATGTATCATGGATATTCCCTGTACTTTGTACGGTATGCATCAGAGCTTTGCCTAATGTATATTGGGGAGATTTTTTGAGAGAATACGATGACACAGAGCATGGTCATGTCGTATCGGACTTACGGCATTACGTTATTTTCCTGAAAGTAGTAATCCGTACTCCATAGACGCCGCATAGCTTGCCGGCGTTAACGCGAGGTGGGGAACGTGAGCTTGAATCTAACAACTAGTGATTAACTAGGGCTCCCAAAGAAGTATGCAATTCGAGAACATCCCTGTTGCTTTACTATGGCTATTTCTAGACCTATCAAATGATCTACAAGTAATATATCAGAAGCAACCAGCTTTGAGTTTCAGGAGCTTGGGCCTTTCGGGAGCATCGGGGTACACCATGAGTATTGTATTATCATAATACATTTGTATGACATTGCGGAGTGCGCTGTGGACCGTTCCCGAAGGTCCACTGAGATCCCGGTACCTGGAGAGTGTATTTTGGTTCCATGGTACGTTAAGTATCTGCATATTAAGAGAATAATGGAGACAAGTATAGAACGAGGCAAATTCAGGAAAAAGATATGCTTGGCATAAAATCCACAATGTAACCTGTCAGAGAGTAATTCTCGGAAATCTCATCTCTTGGCCTTCTGGATTCTGGTTCCATGTGGTCCCCATCAAGACCTGCACAATCTACATCGGGAAAAAGAAAAGAGGAAATCGGATGGGGTCAAAAAGGGAAGTGGGTCAGTAATATTTCCATTGTATATGCTGTAACAGCCCTCGACCTCAACGCTTCGACCCATTCCGTTACGACTAGCCCGATCTTCCCGGAGAGAGGCATAGGAAACAAGCTTTGTGGAATGGGGCAGAGGACGCGCAAATCTCGGATCACGAGGTTTTTATCCAATTATTTTGAAGCGAAATCATTCCCGAAACAAAGCAGTATACCCTGTACAAAGTACAATGTATAAAGACTTGGAAAGATGGGTCTGACCTCTAATGGCAACTTGGGTACGAGCGATCGACGGATTCAAGAGAGAGAGGAGACACGGTTCTAGCTCGAATTGTGTTGCGGCTCAGGCCGATCATAAACTTTCTTTCAAACTTTGTTCTTTTTTTCGAACCAGAAAAAAAAACAAAAAAAGAAACAGAAAAACAGAAAACGAATATCTGAAAACCCTTGGAACCAAATTACCGCTCGGCTATTGGCGAGCAGTGGAGAAACCTCAAACCTTGAATTGTTCTCGCCCTTCCCACATGGCACGGAAATTATATGGGCCTTCAACTTTGGAACTCTAACATACCAATATGGTAAGGGTCAGAGTTAAGAGTCCCTGACTCAAGAGACTTCCAAGTCGTCTCGCGTTATGAGGCCTAATACGACCAAAGATCTCCATTACAAGTGGTCCCACTTCTCAAACTGCGAATGTCTGGTCTAGATCGTACGGGATCGCCTTTCCATGGGAGCTCCATCGATCAGCGGCATCTTTGAGCGAGCCGCGGATATACATAGAGATTCTGTTACACCAATATCCCTAATTCTGATTATCGATTCCACCTGTGTCGCGCTAAGATACGTGCCATCCAAGGGTCGGGAGCGAGAGACAGCTGCTTATTTCCCCCACCCTTGGAGTTCCAAGGTTGACATGTATGCCGAACTCCATATAGAGTCTAGTCAGATCGATGTGATCTTGGTTCGTTTTATACCGTTCCTTTTACTCTGTGTCACGTAACTGTCTTGTACCTGGTAGTACCGGAGTACGCACATGTTGAATTGGAAATGTTATACAAATATCTTTACACTGGGAACACATAGCCATTGTGATTTCTACCTAGTGTATGAGCCAAACGAGTCCAAAAGCAATAATCGGTTCTGGAATAATACGATCGCTATTGGCCAATATTATTTACAACGCTTTCTCTGTTATTCTCAAAAAGATGCCCCAGGCACCAAAAGCAGCCGCTAAGCCACATCAGGAAACTTTAGACGAAACAGACATCTGCGATCCTTGTCAATGGCCCCTTTTCTTTTCTTATATCCCCACACTGCCTGGGGAAGTGTACAAAGTATCCTATATCCAAGCAAATTACTGTATAACTCACAATATACCCAGGGACATCCGTTGATCTCGAGGGTCTCACGGGTGTACGACGCTGGTAACGGCTGCGTTTATAAGCCTTTTGTGCGACTCCATCCGGCCTGGACAAAGATGCCGGGTCTATGTATGGCACGGTGTATGCTGTACCATGTACGTGCCTATCTGGGAATAGCTATCCTGGCAAGTGTCAGTCAATCCCCGAGGCGAAAGCTGACCGGAGGTTTCCCTGGACTATTCGGGAACGGGAAATGGGGGGCACTGCTTGTGGCTTGACTGGGGGAGAGCTAGGGCAATGTACTATATACTTCCTTTCCAATGCTCTCTCCGTAGTCAATCGGGATATCAACAAGATGGGCATATGGCGAATGGTATTTTGCCCGAGGCTGGGTGGGAGGAGACTGGGGCGTTACGATATTGGCCACCCCTCCTGGCTGAATGTCCGGCTTTTGGCCGCCTGGAACATATGAGCAGGTAGTTGGGTTATATGAGTACTTCATGCAGGTACATATACAATGGTGGCCTCGTGTTTCCTTATGTTATGTATGGCTATTCGATTAACAAAGACAAGACGCAGTTTGGAAGTATGCACATAGAATGATCTAATCTAGGTAGGGCATGCTGAGTCAATCTCTCATCTCTAAGCCTTTCTACTTCTATAGAACACCTCTTCTCAGGTACCAGCCTAGATAGTAAGCCAAAATAACCAATATAAAGATATGCGATAATGCAGTCTATTGCGCTAAGTCTCAGCCAAGATGCTGGCCAGACACAGCCTGACCACAGCTCAATCCTAGATTAGACCAAACGTAGTATCAAGATTCGAAAGGCCTAATCATCCAAAACAGCAACCTCATCCTCCCACTTTGACACACCCGCCTCACGCGCACGATTAACAACACGCTCAATGCCATCAAGACCCATCTTCAACACATCCATCTTAGGTCCGTAGCTCAGACGGACGAAGTGGTGACATGGGCTGTCGAAGAGATCACGACGCTTCGCCGGGTTCAAGTCAAAGAAGATACCGGGAACCACAATGACCTTCTCGCTCAGCAGGGCATTGAAGAAGTTCAGGCCGTCCGAGATGTTAGCCTGAGGAGGCAGGGGCGGGTCGAGCGAAGTCAGATCGAGCCAGATATAAAAGGTCGCCCCGGGGACATCCTGGACACGGAAGCCGATATCGTACAGACGCTTCAGGACGTAGTCGCGCTTCTCCATAAAGTGGGCTTGCAGCGCCTTCATCTCGGTGCGCACGAGGTCGGGCTCCAGCATTGGGATCGCGGCTTCTTGGAACGGCACGTTTGCGCCGCCATCGAGGTACGAGCCTGCGGAGCCGAGAGAATCGACAAATTCCTTGGGGCCAACAACCCACGCAATACGCCAACCGGGAAGCCGGAAGCGCTTGGTGAGTCCGTCGATCAAGAGGACGTCTGTTTTTCGCGTTAGCTTGGTCATGTACATAACTCGGTTCTGGGGGGTGGATATCGTACCATCCTTGTTGACGTCAACAACATTTTCGGCGCCGCTGATCGTCGATCCGTCACAGCCCGTTGTATAGTTGTATCCACCGTAGAACTCGTCTAGGATGAGAGTCGCGCGGTCACGGCAGAGGTCCTGGATTTCCGCCAGCTCATCTCGTGGCATGAAGTGACCTGTGGGGTTACGAGGGTTGGAGGTCAGCAGCACCTGGGTGCCACGGGCGATTTCCTCGGCGATTTTGTTGGGGTGGATGCGGTAGTGGTCATCCTTTGAGAGAGGAAGGGGGATGGGAGCAATCTGCAGGAGAATCAGTAAACGGTAACACACCCCAACTCAGCTCAGCTCTTCCGATAACGCACGTTCTTGAACAGAGACAACATCTCGGAGTACGCAGAGTAATCGGGAATGGGGAACGACAGGTAGGAGTTGCCCAAAATGGCAGCAATGCGAATCAGGCCGGCGCGGCCACCGGGAACAATGCAGACATTCTCCCAGGTGTACTGGCTCTCTTTGCCCTGGCGGTAGTGGTCGTTGTACAGACGAGCGACGGCGGCGCGCAATGACTTGATACCAGCGGTCGGGCCGTACTCCCGAGCAGCGGAGGTGATGGGAATGGAAGTTGGGCGAGGGAAACTGCCCTCGATCTCGTCGTCAGCCTCGGGGGCTCCCTGACCTAGGTTGGCCCACCCGGTGGGATCCTCGGCGTAGCCATGCTCACAGGCTCGCTCTGTGCACCAGACAACACCGGTAGAGGCACGGGAAGCGTCAAGACCGGCGTGGGGACGGTGACCTTCGTGAGCGGCTCGGAATTGCCGGTGGGTTTCTGACCGGGTTTCTGAAGATTTTAAAGGTCAGAAAAGTCAGAAATATAAATGTGATAGCGCATATGCACGTACCGTTATCCGACAGGTCCTTGGTGGTCGAGAAACGGCGGCTATCAGATGGGCGCAGAATGCTCAGGCGGCGTCCGGAGAACGACATTCTTGGCGACTGTTTTGTACACAATATCCCCTTTGGAAAAGAGTTGAGAGTTGGGGGAGTGGGAGAGGCCAAAGAAAAAAAAAAATAAACAACTTTCACACCGAGCGCGGGTTCTATTAAAAGGATGATGCTTGCCAGCAAATACTGGACGACGATTCGACGAAATCACCGACTCTGCCATGATTCCTTCGGGCATCAAGGCCAGGGCGTTCCGCGACCAATACATTAATAGCGCATAGAGGTATTTCCTCTTATTTGGGTGATTTACCATGGTCGGGAATATAACATATGTGTCTAGGTATAACTGTAGCACTACACATACTATATACATATTGTATATAGCTATAGCGTAACCTGCCAAGAATTATTTCGGCTATCCGACCGGCATCCCGATCAGATAGGCAAGTGGATACGAATTATATGGGAGAAAAAAAGGTCTTTTGTATAACTCCATGCAAATCCCTTAGAAAAACAGGCATATACATCATATAGAAGCTTCGTACGTTCGTGGACATTGAGATACTAGATCAGTAAAAGAGATAATCCAAATGGGAAACGCAAATTCAAAATGCAGGGACGTCTTTCATGCCTTCACCTCGTCACCAGGACATCATTCATGCCGTAAACAATACATGTTTGCGGCGTGGCTCGCTGAAAGTAAGAAGAAGGGGAGATAAGAAAAGAAGTATCTCCCCCGAAAAATGGCTGCTCAACAGTTTCAAGCCAATCCAGTTGGAACAAGGGTCAGGATAAGAGCGCCATAGGCGACGCAAAGCTTTGGAAAAGACGGGGATCGACGGGATCCTCGGGGGGGAATCAATGAGGTATTTATGTCAAGAATGAGGGGGAAAGGAAACAAGAAAATGATCTAATCGACCACCTGGCAGTAGAGTTGAATCTCTCCCACCAAGCCCTTGGCGAGCATATCACGATGTTGTTCCCGCCACTCCATGAAAGCAAGCTGAACCGCCTCGTCGCTATCAATCGTGACGAAATCACCATCTTCATCGCGGTAGCGCAGTCGAACAGTTTTGTTCCCGATGGATCGATCGGTGAACCGAGCGAGTTTGGCATCCACGCGGTCCGTCAACGAACGGAACAAAATGTTGGTCGCAATTACTAGCGTGACATAGTTGTCGTCAAAGTTCACCTTGGCCTTGAGTTGAGTGGGCATGTAGTCTCCGTCCTCTGGCTCTTGGGTCAGGGGCGATGTGGCATGATCGGAGATTTGCCCAGAATGGCGGGCATCGTTATATTCCGGCTCGTTGAAATGCGTGGTATGGAGTTGAGGCTGGCTACGAATGGGGAGCTGGGTGTTGGTGGGCGAACCGTTCTGGCTGCGGCTGACGGGGGCTTTCATGTTAGCCATGTGCGCAGGAATCGGTGGCACCGGGACATTGTCGACTGTCTGCATCGTGTGCACTCCCATATACCGACGTGACTCGGGATTGTTGTTATGATGGTGAATATCAGGGCTACTAGCCGATCGCATCCGTTGAGCCATGCCATTTGCGGAGTGAGCCTGCGGGCCCGAGAGTGGGGGCAATGACGGACGCTGAGCACTTCTCCCACTAGGCTGTGGTGGGAAATACCCGCCAGAGGTTGTCCCTTCTCGCGAGGCTACACGAGACAAAGCTGGTGCGGTGTAGCGAAGGGAATCTTCACTCCAGCCCGCTGATGCAGTGGTGGAATTTGTATTCTGACGACTGAAGGAAAATCCTGCAGATTGAGAACTCGATCTCGTGGAAGGAGTCTCCGTGGGAGAAAAATAGGAGCTCATGTTTCGATCACTAGGTGACATGTTGCCGTTGACGGGGAATTGAGTGTGCACCGAAAGCGACGGATCAGTTCCCGCGTAGCGCGGTCGGGTGTTGGGGTGAGGAACAGAGTTGGTGCTGCCACCGGTAGCAGATCGGGTTCTCAGACTAGTACTGGACGCATTTCGGCTCATGGGGAATTCCGAATGATATGGATCCTTGTTGTTGGCGTCATCGGTGTCATACTCTTGTTGATAGGGGTTGGGCATGTGCGCCATGCCCTCCATGTATGTGAACTCGCTGTCGGATGTTCCAGTATTGCGTAAAGTGCGTCGCTCCGCTTGGATCGCCCGCTGGGTGTCAATGTCCTTGTACCAATTCTTCATGGTATCTTCGTTTGCATATCGGATGATGAAATTGTCGACGACACCAGGATCTCCTTTCCAGAAAATCTGAATACGGTAGAGTCCTATAGGAATCAATTAGCATATTTCTTGATCCAACAAGTCAATAGCAATGCTTACCAGGCTTTTGAAGGCAAACAATATCTGTGACGTTGGCCATGTAGATTCGACCTTTCAATTGAAGACGCGCCTTTCCTTTCGCATTCAAAGACGGCTTATCTTTCTGCATCATAAGCTTAGACTTTTGCTTGTTAGGATTGATATCTTTGCAGCAGAGAAGTATGCGCTCGAAGAGATAGATATGGTACTAAGGGCCATGTCAGTGATGTGCCATTTCGGGGAACAAAAAAGCGTAGGACGCGGAAAGCGAGATCACATACCTCTCTCTCGCTATCCTTTCCACTGTCTCCCTTGACAACTTGGAAAGTGCCGAATCGAAGGAGATCCCCAAATGACTCCATCTTCAATGCTTTCCAGTCATCCACACGCTCAGATAGATCAGTTACTGCCGCAGCTAAATGTTCTTTGTGGATTGCCTCGTTGGCAAAGTCCAACACATTCTGAATACAATTGACTGCATGTGTGATATCGGCCTGGAGTTGCTCGTCTTCTAATTGTTTGCGTAACTCCTACGGAAGGTAACCACATTAGCTCGTTGATCTTGAACCAAGCATGAAGCAAACTTACCAAGAGCATCAGCGGGTATCGAGTCAAACGCTGGAAGGGTTTCACAAAGAATCCATTGAGCGTTTTCGGCTGAGCAACCATTTGCTGCAGATCTATATGGCGTGGGGCATTTTTGATTTTGTCCCATTCCTTCATACAAGCTTCGTCACAACGCATCTGGTTGGCAATGAAAGGCTCGTACTGCCGGAAACCATCTTCATGCAGAAAGAAAAGGTGACCCCAGTTCTGCATTTCTTCTGGCAAGGCGTAGTGCTGTTCCATGCGAATCAAGAACCGTTGGGCAAAGTCTAGTAGGTTGTTTAAGTTGAGGAAAATCTGATGGCTCGCATCTCCTGTCAAAGCACCCGTCTCTTCCAGTTCCTTCTTGAGCGCTTGGAGATTCTGCAGGTGATGAACGTAGTCACGCTCCGTCTCCAGAAGTTCCTTGAGAATATGCTCTCGTTTGGTAAGCTTCACATTGGCTTTCGCGCAGGGGGTCTCTAGAACTTTAGATTGCTTTAATTGACCTTGGATCTCGAGGATGTCCACCACCCGGTTGACCATTTTGATCACTTTGATGAATCCGGTGGTACTCTCGCCGTAAAGGTCGGTGATCAAAAAGCAATCCTGCTGAGGGAATGCTAGTTCTTGTAAACAGGCCTGTAGGAACTTGAAGGTCGCCGCTTTGGGACGCTTCGCCTCAGTCACCTTGCTAGGATCAATCTCTAGTTGCTCCTCGGGACCAGACGCATTATAAATGCTCAACAGTGGATAGCCATTTCTGAGACAATTCCACAAAGAAGCCACCGGGTCTGTATTTCCTCTTATGCGATCATCATCGTCCATCTCTTGCAGGTATGACTCGAAGTTGGGAACTTCGGATAGCCGCCTCCTCAAATTGACACAGCTCTGGTAGATCGATTCTCCACCACGGCGGTTGATAATGTTATCCTCGGCGACCGGAGCGCCGTTCATAGCTGCGGCGTCAATCATATCGAATTTCCTCGAGGGCCAGATATATATGAGTTAGACCAGCCAGGCTCAAATTAAATCTGCACAGCAGACCCAATAGGAATAGGTTCGGAGGGATCGACGAGCGTCGGAAGTGAAGAGATGACGATCATGGATTCCCCGGGTGGGTGTGAGCTGCGCGGTGCAGAGAGGTGTCAAACGGAGTTTCGCTCGAAATGCCGGAGACCGACAGCGATATGGTCGGTTCTCGGTCGCAGACGTGATTGTTTCGAATGCGAACCTCTGGAAGCGCCCTTGATATCAGAGGCAACAGCAATAAATATAGGTATGTTTGTTTGAACCAATAGCGCGGATATCAAGTACGATGCACCGTCACTTTCTGGTGGAAAAGGAGGGGTTCGAGAAATATATTCCGACCTGCAGCCAGCCCCAATCGATGAGGCGTGGGAATTCAAGTATTGAAATGACCGCTGCAGCCGGGCAGGCGAGTCAAATCAGGTTGAAGATAGTTCGGAGGAACACCTATGCGAAAGGGCCAGTCACTAGGACTCAGCGGACAATTGAAGTCCCGATAAAAAAGGGGGCGCACGGAATAAAAGAACAAGGGATGCCAAAACAAGACAGTTTCAGCAGTTAAATGAAGCTAAGAACCCAAGCGACAAGAACAAGCACAACAGACGAGAGTTCTGCTGATGGAACAGAGGAATAGGATGGAGAGAGGGTGAGCCGAAGGAGTCTGTTCAGTTGCCTCAAAGGGTTTAGCGTGTGCTCTATGGGGCGGTGTGATGTGGAGAGGGGCAGGTCGTGTTTATGTCATCACAGCCTCCCGGGGCACCCCGGCCCCCGGGGTAAGGGCTGGGCCCAGCCCTCCCTGGGACCTAGGGAGGGCTCAGCTTCGGTATGATGTTGGAGTCTCCCGGTGTAGAGCAAGACAATTTGAATAGTACAGTATCTTTTGTAGGGGTTTCGCATAAAGAAGGTACATCCACTGGACTAGGGAAATATTAACGGTTAAAATATTTCTGCTCTAGAACGTTTTCATTGACTGTCTTTAGCGTCTCAATATTGTCTGCGTAATTGTAATAGGGATTTTGTCGATTCCATCGGGTATCCCTTTGTGACTTAGAGCTATACCAGCACCTAATGGAAGAGGCTACAAGTTGCTTGTATTTTGCTAGTTATATCAACTCGAACCACGTGACTGGGGAATAAATGTCCATCTCACGCGCGCCTAATCAAACATGTTTTATTTCCAAAGCTATTACTCAGATGAGAAACTCTTAATTACTCTATAATAAATTGAAATACTACTTACTTTTTTCCACTTTGCATTTAAATTTAAATTCTCCTGTTCTTTTCCGCTTTGCGACTGAAGTTATATTTGCGCTCTATCAATCCGGTGGGCCTTGCCTCGTCCAAACGTGACGTGACATGCACCGAGGCCAACCCATCTGTTTAACCTCCCTTCCCCAACCCTCCTCTTACAAAGGACCCTACCCCCATCTGTTAATTTTCAATAATATCTTCGCGAAAACTTCCTTGCAGGCTTTCGCAGCCATCGCGCAACACCATTGATCTCGGCGTTCGACTCATCAGCTCGGCGCGGACCCCTCTGAAAACCCGCATCGATGGAGGGTGAGCCTTTACCCGATGCTCAAATCTCTCCTACGCTGCAATTGCAGACAACTACCCTTTCCGAATTTTCTGCGCCTTCTTTGTCACCCTCGTTTAAGCTAGATGAAGGCTACTCGGACGATACTCGAAGCCTGGCCGACAAAGATCTAGGATCGGACAATGTCATGGCGCTTCCAAACTGGGTGCTCGCCCAGTCTGAGGCCGGCAGAGCTGGTAAGATATCCCTTTTCCTTTTCCCCTTCGGTAATTGCTACGAGCGCGAAGCATCAGCCTCTCTAGTTACTATTCGATTTTCTTGTTAACCGAGGGGTTTCCATTTCCAGAGCTCGCATACAGCCTGCTTCGGTCTCTACGAACCTCAAGCATCGCCGCAGTAGTTGCTCGACTTAATCCTATCCTCCATATTGACCCATGTGTCAGGCTTCCTCCGGAAATCACATGGGAGGTTTTTTACCTACCTCGACGCTAGGACGCTTTTGAATGCCTCGCTTGCATCCCGCTCATGGCGTGAACGGATTCTTGAATCGGGTCTGTGGAGATTCCAGTACATCCACGAAGGTTGGGACATGGACACGAGCGCGATTCGTGCGTTTGAGCAAGAACATTCCGAGGCCATGTCGCCTCAGACCCGGAAGTCCCGCCTCCGACACTTGGAACCAGATCTCGGGGAACCTAAGCATAAAAAGCGTGTGCCATCGACCTGGCTCGATTCACGAAGCGATGAAAATCAAAGGCCGACCGTGTTTGGCCCTGCGCCCCCGATGGCCGACAACGAAGGTGATCACCACATGACTGATGATGACGATCAAACCGCACCTTCGTTCGCCGACGACCCGGAGTTCATTCTACCAACTAATATCCCCCAATTTCCTTCACCACTGTACCCACCTCTACAATCGCGTCTTCTCATCCGGGATACCGATGGAAGCGCCAAAATCAACTATTTTCATATTTATAAGCAACGCAGGCGACTCGAAGCAAATTGGCATCAAGGCCGATACACCAATTTCCAACTTCCTGACCCGTCCCACCCAGAAGAGGCCCATCGGGAATGCGTATATGCGATCCAATTCGAAGGCCGATGGCTAGTCAGTGGGAGCCGAGACAAGACTGTGCGAGTCTGGAACCTGGATACCAAACGACTGTGGCATCCCGCGCTGGTGGGACATACGAAATCCGTACTTTGTCTGCAATTTGATCCCCGACCTGAGGAAGACATCATCATCTCCGGCAGCAGCGACAAGTCCGTCATCGTGTGGAAATTCTCCACCGGAGAAAAGATCCATCAAATCGAGAAAGCGCATCTTGACTCGGTGCTCAATCTCAAATTTGATCATCGTTACCTCGTAACTTGTTCCAAAGACCGAACTGTGAAGGTATGGAATCGCCGAGATCTTCTACCGAATAGCAAGGATTATCCGCATATCTGCCATGAATCAAGCGCCACATATCCCGGATGGATAATAGATCTGAACGCGATTGCTCCGAACGTTCTCGAAGCTGGCATTGCGCATGATCAATACAAAGCCCTAGAGCCTTACACATTGCTTATGACCGTAGAAGGACATGGAGCGGCCGTGAATGCGATGCAGATCCATGGCGATGATATCGTGACGGCGTCTGGAGATCGAGTGATCAAGGTTTGGAACATCCGCACTGGTAATTGCTCGAAGACCTTGACGGGTCACGAGAAAGGTATCGCATGTGTTGAGTTCGACAGCCGAAGAATAATCAGTGGCAGCAATGATAACTCTGTTCGCATCTACGACCATGCCACCGGAGCTGAGGTGGCTTGTCTGCGAGCTCATACTAATCTCGTTCGCACCCTTCAAGCAGGGTTTGGTGATGCTCCGGGAGCCGATCACGCCTTACGCGAAGAAGCGCTGGCGTGTGACACTGCGTTCTTCGCCGCTCGAGAAGCCGGCGTGGACGTCGACATGGGTCATCGGGAGCAACGCCGCAATGGCTATCAACCGAACACCGCGGGATCACGAGACCCTCGCGATATGACTGCTGTGGGAGCAAAAATCCCACCCGGTGGGGGAGGTAGTAGCTGGGCCCGTATCGTATCGGGTTCCTACGACGAGTCAATCCTAATCTGGCACAAAGACCATGATAAGAGGTGGACAACGGATCATCAACTGCGACACAGCGATGCCATCGCTAATTCCGCTCGTGGGAATCTCAGCGAAGTGGCACAAACCACTATTGCGGCCCAGGCTCAACAATTGCAAGCAGCGCAAGCTCTGGCGACACTTGGACAACATACCAATGCCAACCCCCACGCTGGTCGTGCCAACCCACAGTTTGTGTCTCCTGTGGTTCCCAATGCCCTGCCACTCAACCTACCCCCTGCCCACCATCATCACCACCATGGCCATCAACGCAGACCTCAAGGGTCCTCGACAGCTGCAAGGGTGTTCAAACTTCAGTTTGACGCACGGAAGCTCATTTGTGCTAGCGTGGACCCTCGCATTGTGGGATGGGATTTTGCCTGTGATGACGAAGATATCATTGAGGCGAGTCCATTCTTCAAGGGGCTCTAATATTCTCGGCTTTACACCTTTTAATACCCGCATCTGTTCTTGTTTTACTTCAGTGCATTTCCTGCATCGTCCTTCCTGGGCGCGAATTCTGAACCCTCTGATGAAAAGATGGCTCAATTCACTTGACGACTTCCTCCTATTAGCATCCATATGATTGCGTTGTGTGTTCTTTGCCTGGCGCATTGATCCTTGCTCTCCCACTTGCTCTCTTTCTCTCCGTCTCCCCCTGACCTCTCCTTACCCATCTTCTCAATGTCGTACCATGCTATATGGTGGGCGCTTGCTTTCTATTAAATGATGTATCTTTTATTTGACTTCTATCTTAGGAATCATTGCTGGCTATCCAGGTCTCATATCTTTTTCGGAGTTTCCTCTATGTTTTTTTTCCTATTTTCTTGTTATCTTTCTTGCATGGCGCCGGTGCGGCATTTCCATAGCATTAGGACTAGAATCAATCACATGTTTAAAACCTCTGGAACCCGATGCGAAATTAAAATCGTGACTCATCGGGGACTACATCCCGCAATGAGTACTTGGATTTCCCCAGACTCAACAACTCAACCTTAGAATTAACTTCTCATTTCTAGACATGGCTACACCAGATTACCACCTCGTCGGGCTATACACCCGCTACTCCAGTAAGTAGCATACAATCATCCATACATCAGATCTAACAAGCCCTCTCCAAATAGGCTGGACAGCACGTGTTGAAGCAGTACTGGAATACTTCCAGATCCCCCATACATGCCAATTCATACAGCTCTCCGAAGTACCTACATCCCTACTCGACACAAAGCTAAGTATACAGTCACTCACGAACCACAGACAAAAGCCTTCTCCCCAACGGGCATGGTCCCAATCCTCCAATGCCGCTCCCTCCCTTCGACAACAGTCACAGACTCCCTTGCCATCTGCGAATTCCTCGCTGAATCAAACCCAACCCCCCCCCTCTGGCCCAAAGACCGCCATTTGCGCGCCCTGGCCCGCAGCGCCGCAGCCCAAATGCACGCCGGCTTCCCAGTCCTGCGGGATAACTACTACACAAACTTCCTCGCCAAGTACACGGGCAACGTGCCCATCCCGGATGGCGTAGCTGCCGAGATAGCGTCCATGTTCCGGATCTGGAATTCGGCGCGTAAGGCGACTACAGAGCGTCTTGCGGTGCTGGGCGAGGTCGATGAAGGGTTTTTGTTTGGTGGATTTAGTATTGCGGACGCGTTCTTTTGGCCGGTTCTTTGGGTGAATTTCTTTCCTTTCTATAGAAAAAAGAAGAAGAAAAGAGTTACTGACTTTGTTTTCTAGCGGTTCCGCTCCTATGGGGTTCCGCTAGATGGTGCTGGCCCTGATGTGCTGGCGTGGATTGCGAAGATGTGGAGTGATCCCGTGTTCAAGGCGCTGGCGGATGGGTACTATGCTCAGGCTGAGGATCCGCAGTCTCGTGTTGCGCATTATGATGACATCTTCCGGGATAGGGATGATGTGCAGTATGGCTTGTTCCCGAAGGATTGGACTTTCTCGATTTCTGGGTGATTATATAGTGAATGGTTGGTCGGGTATAGTGGTCTAATCTTATATTAAATACATAACTACGTCACTTCATAAATATGAAAATCCAGTGGAAGTAGAAACGAGACTTTATTTATATGAGCTAGAGTCTTAAGGTCTCAATGAAAATGACAGAATCTACAAAACATTCATCAATGTGATTCCGAGAAGAACTGTACATTCGGGGGGGCTTAAAAAGGCTTCCTGTGTAGTTTGTTATGGACAGGAAACAACCATGTGCGATTTTCAGCATAGGAGAGAAGAACCATATTATGCTCAAGGGTAAAGCATCAGCTGACAAGAGAGGGACGTATGTATGTATGTATAGGAGTATGATGCTAGGACACGCTCGAATTAATGATAAGACCACCCAGCAAGTGCGTTCAGCACTTAGCACTCAGCAAACAAAGAAAATAGCATCACAGTAGCCACGCAACAGGTTGTGGAGGCGAACAGCAATACTTTAATGAAAGGTTATACAGCGGCAGGGTTCACAAGGGTGGGGAACATGATACCGTATAGAGATGAGATCCATGCCTGGAGGTCATGGAGATGGGTATTCCCCTCTCTGTTTTCACTCTGAGATCCAGCAGGCGATACCTGGCTCTGGGCGGTTACATATGTTTCCCGCGAGCTGGTTGCCCCAAGAGAGTCATCTGGCTCCTCTTGGCTGTCCGAGCAGCAGCAGAGGCAAGTTTGGGATTTCACCCACGACAAAATATCCGGACAGACGGGTGTGCTTGCATGAGGGCCTTCATCTGCACCACCGCGGACAGCCATTGTGAAAACGGAATGCAACCGCGATGGATTTGAAGGGAGATGGTCTCCAGTTGCTCTGGTCCCTTGGGCAGAAGATTCCACTGGATCCACAGGACGGTCTGATCCAGCCAAATTGCACGACAAGCTGAGAATTGCAGTGGCCCTGGGCCGCACCGCACGATCCACTACAGCAGGGACCGGGTTCGATGGAAAGGGAAAATGTCGTCTAGATGGGGTGTCCAGAGGCTGGACACGTCCGCTTGGGCGAAGCCCAAGGCCACCCTTTGTGTGTGTAGCTTCGACATAAGAATCATGGCTTGTATCTGTGGTTTCGTAGTGGGCAATGGGAAGACGTTGATGGAAAGGGTGTTCATGCAGCTGTCGACCAATGTTCATTCCATGGCCACTTTGTCGACGAGGGAACCGGCCCTGTACCAGCGTGCCATCATCGGCTCGTCCTATACAATTAACGGAGATCCCACCAGCATGAGACGCAGAAGACGACCAGCCAAAAAATCTCCTTAAGGTATCGCCATATGAACTGCTACTCTGACCACCAGTAGGACCACCACATTGCATGGTTGCAGATGATCGTGCACCGTTGTCTGGGAGCATGAACCGCGCAGAGTAGGACATAGCCTCTGGCGTGCCGAAGGAGGGAAGACCAGGGGGTGTGGGTGTTCTTTCTGGTGGTGGATACCGAGGTTGGATGGTCGTTATTGCAGGCCCCGAGCTCCTAGGCCATCTAGGCCGACTGATACTACTATCATTCGCACCAAGGGAAACAGCCTTGCGATGAAAAGGCCGATGGGAGTCTGGTATTAATGCCGTTTTACCCAAAGGAGATCCCAGCCGGTGCGTGACTTGCCAGTACTGGTCAGATAACGACTTGGTATGATTTCCAAGCTTCCCTGCCATTCTCTGTCGTCTTCCTTGCCTGGCTGGCACATTAGTAGGAGTATGGTCATCCTGTGAATCTGCAGAAACGAATCTGGCTAGGTTTACCGCCAAGCCTTGTTCGTGAACGGGGTTGTCATGGGAGAAAGATGCATAGAAACGAGGGCTGGAATCATTTGGTGTGGTGACTCTGATCGCATTGAATATAGATCTTTCATCACTAAGGATAGACTCGGATGATTCTGGGTTATTGTATGGTGAAATGGAGTCAGAATCGAGGTGTTTTCCACGTCGGAGGCTCTGTGATGCTGAAACCCCCTGCGAATGGGGGTTACTGGACTGATCGATTCTTCCTCGGGAAAACATGTTGAAGCCAAAAGAGCGAAGCCTGGTCAAGATGAAAATAGAAAATATACTGGGAGAGTGATAGGTGGGAATATCAAAGATGAGCATGTGATTTCCTCGAAAACCTCATCGTGCCTGCCGAGATCAAGCCAAAATAAATTATTATACAAAAACAGAGAACAGTCTATATGTACACTCTTAACTGAATATGCGCTCAAAACCCGAAAACGTTGAATGTCATGATCATAATGGAGTTCCACCTGGGCTGGGCATTGGCCTGCCAGTCACTTGGGCGTGCTCCTTTCTTAGGGCTCGCAGCAACCCTTCAATTCTGCGACGCTCTTCTTGTTCGGCCTAGGAGGTGTCAGTTAAAGAAAAGGAGAGAAAGGTACAATACAACTCACTCTCAGTATCTTCATGTTCTCGTTGCGTGTGTCACGCATCATCTTCTTGAACTCATTCTTGAGCACCATAGTAGAGGTCGTCTCAGATGTGCCATCGCGGCCCACAGATGTGGGACTACTCAAGTTCATCCAGCTGATACGTTCTTCTGCCAGTTGTGTCTCGAGTTGTTCGCAACGATCCCGAAGACTGTCAATGAAACTTTCGAAGCGTTCGCGTTCCTTCTCAAACTCGATGCTTGCTTTCGTCATGGCTTCGTAGTCATCGATGGTCTCACGAAGTTCTCTTTCAAGAGTATCGGCCCGCTGTTGAAGATCACCACCTCCTCGCTGGCTCTTCAGGACGGCAAGTTCCTCCGTGAGCTCGATGTTTCGGGTAACCAGAGCATCGTTCTCCCTTTGGATACTAGGGTTGGAAGATACCTCTGCAGCGCGTTCGGCTCGGGTACCATAGGCGCCGTCTAGCTCTGCCTTGACCATTGTCAGTTCAGTTGTGATCCGCACAATCTCGCCTTCGAGCTCAGTCATCTCATTCTGTAGGCGAGTAGTATTGCTGTCAGACTGCGCGCGCTGATCATCTGCTTCCTTAATACGAGCATCGGATTGAATCCGGATCTGCTGGATTGCGGCTTCGAGCTGAGCCACCTCTTGCTCTGCGCGATCACGAGCACCCCTAACTTCCTCCGATCTGGAATCGCTATCGTTCTGCAGTGTTTCAACGACGCTTTGTAGGCGCTGAACCTCGTTCTCTGCACGGTCCCGGGCTTCCTTGATGTCCTCACTTCTAGCATCGGTGTCGTTTTGCAAAGTCACAATGACGACGTTTAGACGCTTAACTTCATCTTCCGCGCGGTCGCGAGCCTCCATGGCCTCTTTGCTCTTGACGGCGGTGTCATTTTGCAGGGAGTCAATGGCGACCTGTAGACGCTTGACCTCGTCTTCCGCATGGTTGCGAGCCTCTCTGGCCTCCTCGAGCTCAGCATCGGTATCATTCTGAAGAGATGTAATGACCGCTTGTAGACGCTTCACTTCATCTTCCGCATCGTCAAGGGCCTCTCTGGCCTCTTCGCTCTTAGCTTCGACATCATTTTGCAATGATACAATGACGGCCTGTAGCCGCTTGACCTCGCCTTCTGCACGGTCGCGGGCATCACTGATTTCCTCGGCTCTGTCATCGTTGTCTCTTTGCACATCGTCGATGTAGTGTTGCAGGCGCTTAACCTCGGCTTCTGCTTGATCTTGAGCATCTCGGGCTTCTCTGACTTCGTTGATCCTGGCATCAGATTCGCCGTGCAACGAGGTAACAACGCTTTGCAAACGTGCGACTTCGCCCTCGGCCTGAACTAGAGTCGCCTTGGTTTCTTCCTGAGAAGAGCCACTGTGGCGCATTGCGTTGAGCTGTTCCATGACAAGAGCCAGCTCGTCGCGGTTGGCGTTGCTTCCACGCTCAGATACTTCAAGCTCTCTACGAGCGTGGGTCAACTGTTCTGTTAGGTCGCCAATATGAGCATCTCGTTCGGCGTCTGACTTGGAGTTGAGCTCGCGTTGCTGCTGGATTTGTGTGGTGAGAATACTCTTCTGCTCAAGTACTCCATCCACTCGACTCTCTAGGCCATCTAACCCAGTCTGAAGGTATGAGAGTTGTTCTTCCAGCCCTTCGCCGTGAGACGCGTCAGGGGGCGGAGGCAAGGTTGGCGAACGGGTCAAACCAAACCGATCAACGATGGTTTGCACTTGATTGTTGATTTTGGTGAGTTGTTGTTTCCAGGCGCCCTCAATTTCAGGTGCAATGTTGCGAGCAACCACAGGAGTAGGAACGTCTCCCGTATGCAAGACGATGTTGTTCATGCCATTCTGGATATAGGCCAGGTGAGCTTCAACCGTTGCTGTGGGATTGACAGGCCCTCCGCCTCCTGACAGCTGCGGGGGAGGATCGATGAATTCACCGGGGTTGGACTGTATCATCATGTCATGCATGCGCTCGCTAAGTTCCTCCAATCGTCGTTCTGTAGCCTGCATGGCCTCGGTATTCATTGCGGCGGCGGGGTTGGTCTCACTCTTTCCGTGGAAGCCAAAGTTATCCAAATGCTCGGCCGCCCGGTAGAGACTGCGGTCATCGAATTTGTGATCATCATAGGTGCTATCCGAATCGCGTGGAGCAGGGTTCTTGGGACCCTTCTTCAGACCCTTGTGTGTCATCTGCAAGACACCCGCAGTGTGTTCCAGCAAGCGCTGGCTGATCTTCTGGGACCTCTTCTCCAGCTTCCAGAGTTCCTGCGCCAATTCTTCACATCGCCGCTGGCTGACCGCGAGTTCGGAGTCGCTCTTGTCGAGGGCATCAGAAGCCCCACTACGACCAAATACGCCCCGGCTCATCCGGGCGTTTGAGCCGCCATTGGAATTGTATTCGCCGCTGCTCCGCGGGCTGGGCGGGCTGTAGAGTCTACCGAGAGATTGCGCCGCATCACGCAGTTTTGTTTCAAGCGCCAGTTTCCGTTTCGTGCCCTGGATGCGAGTGGACAGTAAGGTGACTTCCTTCTTCAGCTCTTCCACCTCCTCAAAGGACAGCACTTCGTAGTTCGTACTATCCCCTATCGCGGTCTCGGTCAACAGGTACATGGCCACGGGGTCGTTGGCATTCAGGAGAGCCGAGCTTCGCGGGTGGGTCGAGTTGAGCTACCAGAAACGAGATAACCATGGTTAGCTGGAGTCCCAGGTTGGGGTGCTGTCTCTCTACTCACTGGGTTATATCGTGACCGCTCCTCATGTTGGGGGTCCAGAGCATCCCGATACCCGTCCACGAGTGTTTTTCCATGCGGCACCGGAGCTGGAGCATCGGAGGCGGTCATGGTCGAGAGATACCGCGGGTCCCCGTAGGAGGATTGGCTGGAGCGCATACTTATATTCATGGTCGTTCAATGGCCAGGATCTCTCCGATTAGAATGAGGAGAAGTTCAGAAACAGGCGTCGCACATCATGAGTTTCGGGCGCTGGAGTTTGCGATCGGAGGGAAATGCAGTAGGTCACGGTTTTGTAGAAAAGTTGTGGAGAGGGATTCAATGTATTTAGGGTGATAATTTATAAAAGATGGCGGGGAGTGAAGGAGAAAACACACGATCGGCATCACGTTAGGGTTCAGCCACTTTTCCTACAATTTTTAAATGATATGTTCGAATGAATATTGTACACGTAGATATAGATGTAAGGAGTAGTTGATAGAACATTGAACTTGAAGTATACACTGCCCCTGAATACGAGTGCCCCATGTACGATTTCCACTTTCTTTGTTACAGATGATTAGAAAATCCACTATATTGTAGAGAGATACATTCTACTATATACTTACTGTACAATATATAATATCCAATAGCTTATTGTGAAATGAATTAATTTAAGCCAAACCTCACATGGGACCTTCAACCCCGCTAGATACCTGAGAAAGTACCTTCTACCTAATAGTACTTGTGCAATGTAACATTATAGTAGGGCTCATCGAGTACTGCCAAGTACCACAGTTGCGCGTACCTCGGATCCCCCAGAGTAACATGAAAAAAAAAAAGGGCCAAGAGGCTAAGATGGAAATTGCCCGCTTTGTTACACTCCTTTATACCTAGAGACCCCAAAATGTAATTTGGCCTGTCACATCTGTAGACATGTCGACTCTTGAGTTCTCTCCAGATACCGAGCAGGGCTCTCGGCCTGTCTATAAGGTCTATAAGCGACGCTTTTGGGGTCTGGCCCAGTTGGTATTGCTGAATATCGTTGTTAGTTGGGATGTAAGTGCTCTGCAATTGCTATACTTTGTATGGCGCTGACTCTCGTATACAGTGGTTGACCTTCTCGTCGATCTCGACAACGGCCGCCGAGTACTTCGATGTCTCGGAAAGCGCTATCAACTGGATGAGCACTGCGTACCTCTTCGCCTTTTGCGCTGTTAGCCCGTAAGTATACATCAATCGCTGTTTCCAAATGAAAGAGGAGAAAAATACTCGCTCCAATCAGTTCAGTCACTAACCAGTTTACCAGCATCGTCATCTGGATCCTGAACAAAGGCGGGCCCAAACCAGCTATAATCACCACCGCTGCACTACTACTAGTCGGCAACTGGCTCAGATATGCCGGAACCAGAGCAAACGGCGGCATCTTCGGGCTCGCAATGTTCGGCCAGATCCTAATAGGGTTCGCGCAGCCCTTCTGCCTTTGCGCGCCAACTCGATACAGTGAGATTTGGTTCTCAGACCATGGCCGCACGAGCGCAACAGCCGTCGCCAGTCTAGCGAATCCACTCGGCGCAGCCCTGGGCCAGCTAGTTGACTCGGAGTGGGCATCGAAACCCTCCGATATTCCAGATATGGTCCTGTATATCTCGATCATCGTACGTGAAACCCACATCTCCCCCCCAAAGCCCAGGCCACCCATTAGTCCTTTCTCCCTGTCGCTCACACACCATGTAACCCAATAGTCCACTGTCGCAGCACTGCCATCATTCTTCCTCCCGGCAGAACCACCAACACCCGCAAGCGCATCCGCCGCAAAGCCGCACACACCACTGGGCGAAGCAGTGCGCAAACTAACCCGCACGCGGGAATTCTGGCAGATCTTCATCCCGTTCGCTGTGTACGTGGGCTTCTTCAACAGCGTCTCCTCGCTGCTGAATCAAATCCTCAGTCCACACGGGTTTTCCGAGACAGAAGCAGGCATTGCGGGCGCCATTCTGATCGTGGTGGGACTCATCACATCAGCAATTATGTCGCCGATAACAGATCGCTACAAGCACTACCTGGGCAGTATCCGGGTGCTAGTGCCTGTAGTGGCAGTCACGTATATCGGGTTGATTTTCGCGCCGAGCAGTGCGGCGGGAATTCCGCCTTCGTATGTGGTTATGGCGCTGCTGGGTGCGGCGTCGTTCGCGATGCTGCCGATTGTTCTAGAGTACCTGGCTGAGATTACTTATCCGCTCTCGTCGGAGATTGGAAGTACCATCTGCTGGACGGGTGGGCAGTTGCTTGGTGCGTGCTTTATCCTTATTCAGGATGCGTTGAAGGCTGGGGCAGGGGCTGCGCCACCGTATAATATGCGGAATGCGTTGGTGTTTGCGGCTGTGGTTGCTGTTGTGGCTGCGCCCTTCCCGTTGACGATTGGACTTTTTGGAAGGGCTGTTCATCGTCGTAGGTTGGAGGTTGATCGCGGTGTTGAGTTGCAGGCGATTCCGGAGGTGGCTGGGACTGGTGATAGTGTTAAGAAGGTTAGGTCTGATGAATCTGCTGCAGATACTGATACGCTGATCAAGACTATCAAGACTTGAAAGGATTGCCCACTGCGTCGCTCCCGTGATTTTTTTGGGATGATTTGGAAAAGCTGCGAGTCATACTCTTTTTTTTTATTCATTGCTGCACCATGGCCGCTCGAGTCTTTATTTCTGCTCTTCCTTGATCAGCATAGGTTATACCCCCACTTATGTTACCCTAATATGTTTTGAATTTTTGACTCATACGGATTGGATGTGATGTGTGTCGATATATCAGCCTTAGTAAATTGAGCGTACTTGTGGACCGATAATCTACCCATAGCGATACCGAACCGACTTATATACATCCTGTAGTTGGATAATGGCTATAAGCCTAGCCTACCAGAGCACAATGCCAATCTAGACAGATGAGATTCGTTTTACAACAAGAGATTAAACAAAAGCACAGTTCGCACAGGCGGAAGACCAGCTATCTGTACACACAAGGCTAAAAGAGGAGGGCAAATGATCTATTATTGTTTCATGCTCCTCTGGGCCCTCCTCCCTGCCTTGAAAAACACAATATGCGCACACATACGCAAGGAACGAGTAGAAAACAAAATTTCACGTTTCTGGATCGACCCTGCGTTCTCAATCCAAGGCGGCAAGCTACCAGGCTATCAGTTTGCCTTGGCAGCCATCATAAAAGCGGGATTGGGTTTTCTTCCAGCGTTTCAGTCCAAGGGTTTCCCCCGTATCGATGCGGTGGAAAGCGAATGTTATTCGTGGGCCGGATCAATGCGAGGGTTGGATGGAACGCCGAAATCAAGACTCAATGAAAGAGTCGTTTACTTCAGCTCCCTCCAGAGCTTGGGGGCAGCGCAGGCGGTCACGCAGTGAGTGAGGTGGAAGACTGGGGGGGGGTTATGTTAGTCGCACGATCAGAACTCGATGGGAGCCAATTCCATGGTTTTGTTTGGTCCCATCGTTGGTGTCAATTGCACTTACACTCCTCAACGCAGTCCTCCTTGGGGCCCTTGTAATCCTCATCCTCCTCCTGGCGGGTGACGCGCTCGACGCACTCATCGTAGTGGTGCTTGTAGGGAGCGCAGACGGCGGAGTGGGCGCACTCTGAGATGAATAGTTAATTTCCGATCGAGAAAGCTAGTGGGATTCGTCTTTGCAATGCCATTGGCAGTTCTATACCCCGGACGCGCGGATCCTGACACATGAGACCGTTTGTGCAAACGACTCATGTCCAACGATCGCATGACATAGGCGACAATGGAACGCAGATAAAAAAAAAGCAAACGTCAAAAATAATAGCAAGGTTACTCACCCTCCTCAAGCTTGGGCTTGATGTCCTCAGGCTCATCCTCCTCCTCCTCCTCCTCCTCCTCCTCTTCTTCCTCTTCCTCCTCCTCGGCCTCAGCCTCCTCTTCCTCGGGAGCCTCCTCGGAAGATTCCTCCTCAGCGGGGGTCTCCTCAGCGGGCTCAGTCTCGGCGCTCTCGGTGGAGGCGGCCTCCTCCTTCTCGGCGGGCTCTTCCTGGGTGGTGGTCTCGGTCTCGGTGTCTTGAGCGGGAGCCTCAGCCTGGGCCTCGGTGAACCCGAAGGAGGAGACAACGTCAGAGAAAAAGTCGGAGAGACCCATTGCGACAGAGATCAATTGAATGATGACCGGAGGTCTTGTGTGGGGGTGGGTAAGCGGAAGGGGGTTGTAATTGAGGGAGGTTGTTGGTTTTGCCCAAGAGCTGCTTCTTTCGGACTGGAAAATCGGAAAGGCCCGGCCGCTGAGAGACGCCAATTATGCCACACGTGATTGGCCGGTGGGCTCCAACACCATTGGGGAACTTGACAGTGCAACACTGGATTTATTTCAGCTTGATCCAAGGATCTCCGAGATAAGGGATAATTCTACTAATGTTTGCTGGTAATAAAAGTCGGCAAGCATATCGTCTCTTTCATTTCTAAGTGCGTAAGCGCTGCTTTCGTATCGCTAATTGGTAATTGATGAGATAATGTACATGAGAGAATCAAAGTGAGGCCAGTTCGAGTATATGATATAATAGCATGTTGGAATAGACTTTCGCTTCATATCAAATAGATTAAGTGGCCCGTCGCAGCCTCTCCTCCAGCTCGTGGGCTACACTCTGCGACTGAACCTCCTCGTAACAAGGAGGCGGCTCGGCAGGTTCGGTACCTGTGTCAGATGCTCGACTGCTTTGTGGCTCTTCTGGTGTCTCGCTGGGTCTATCGTTGTGGATAGCATTAGGTGGGGCTTCATATGCGGGCAACTCTTCTAAATGAACTGCTGAGAGATCCACGTTTTGTTGCCCTCGCGTGCCCTCGCTTGTGTTCGCAACCGCCTGCTCAAGTCGTTCCTTGATCCGCTCAAAGTTGGTATGGAAGTCAAAGGCTCCGCCCTCCTTGAATGTTACTTTCAACTGAACGGCAGGCAGGGACGGTGAAATGCCACCCCCAGATACTGGTTGCACCAGAGCTGTCCATACATTCGGTCCAAAGAATGGTGCAGATACATGGGAGTCACGGACATTCAAGAGAGGTGACGAGAAGGACTGGAAATCATTGCTTCTGGATGCGGGAAGATAGACAACCTGGTGGGTGTTAAAAGAGGAAGACATTGACATGGATGGATACTGACTCTTTGGTTGGTGAGGTGGATGCAGCCGGCACTGCTTTGGATTGATAGTTTCTCTGCGCCCTTGTATCCCGACGGCGGAGTCAAAGAAACACTAGTACGAGGAGGAGAGGAGTAGACCAGACGTTCGTTGGGAAGACGGACGAAGCCGTCCTGGTCATCAAGCATTACCCAACTAGGCAGTAGTCAGTATGGATCCTTATATGGGTCTGGTTCTGGCTGGTCCCGGGTAGAAACAGCCATAAGGATCATAGGCATACTTGAGAGACATGATGCGAGATCATTCCAGGTGCATGTGACACAGTTTTTATCAGCCTGACCTTCCGGGAAATGGTCAGGTTAGAAGTGGAAGATGGAAACCGGGGATGTGGAGATTGGGCGTGAACGTAGAGATTCAAAAGTGAGAGATTTCCCAAAGACAAGACCAAAAAGTCAAAGAGTATCAAGTGAAGGGCTGTAAAAGTTGCAATATCAAAAGGAAGTGAAGTGGAAAGGCGGGGCAGGCGGGGAGATTTAACCTGCAGGGGAAACTTGTACATATAAGACTTAGAAATTGCTTTTTTTTTGGGCTATGTGTAGATCATTTAGTTACATTATATAGCTATTATGATAGTTAACTATAATTTGTCTATGTATGTAAAACAATAATAGTTGGCCGCCTATGTCTTGTGATATCTTTTTGGTCATTTCAGAGGCCTTTCGAGAGGTCTTTCCAGAGGACTTACCAGATATTCTGTTTAGATGTTTATCAGGTATTTATCCATCTTCTCGGTTTTATAGGTAGACGGCAAGTAGAAAGTGGTAGGCTTTGTGAAAGCGACTTTTCCGTGTATATAACCTTTGACGTATACTGTCTCCACCGCGTTAAGCTTACTCGTTTACGCACTTCAATGCGCTTGGCTATAGCTTCCAGACCGATCTCATCCCAAAAAAAATTAGCCGCATGACGCTTTGATCGCCGGATCCCAGTATGTTTGGATTATTTGGACAGATCCCAAGGGATTGTTAGGTATGTAGGTAGGTATGTTGCAAATGTTCCACGCTGGCCAGTGCTAGGAAGGGTTATAGGGATTTGAAAGGTTTTCTGTGATTAGCTTATATGGGATGTAGGATGTAGAATATACAGAGAATAAGAGAACCTTTATGTACTTTGGAAGTTACTTTTCGACTTGAAACTAAAAGTCTAACATGTCACGTTCTAGAAGCGTCCGAGTCAAAGCGCGCTAAGACTCCAAACTTTCCAACTTCCAACTCCCCCGCTATTCTTCTACTTCTCCCTCTGATATACATCGTCTATCAGAGATATCGGATAGTAAGTGGTGATCTGAGGCTCGAGCCAAGTAGGTGGATCCCAAACCCTTCCGGTTATCTGTACTCACGTTCATCTTTTCTCAAGAGACTTCATGTCGACACGATCATAACCATTTCACAACCCTCCAGCCTTCTTTCCCCGGAAATTGCCCATTGGGCTTCTACGGCACAATGGGCGAAAAGGCCAGTACATCCCACCCCTCGTTGGGTGGATGTATGATTTGGTCCTTTGGTTATTCTCAGTGCTCATCGACCTCTTCTTCCGCGAGGTCCACCCCCGAGGCTCATGGAAGATCCCCCGGCGCGGTCCCATCATTCTGGTGGCAGCTCCCCATGCAAACCAGGTATGCCGCTCGCTTCCGGTCCCACACACACATGCTAATGATGGATGTTCGCCTAGTTCGTGGATTCTTTGGTGTTGATGCGCGTCATTCGCACCGAAGCGCAACGTCGGATCTCATGGCTTATCGCGGACAAGTCTTTCAAACGCAAGTTCATTGGGTTTCTGGCGAGGGCAGTTGGAACACTGCCCGTGGCACGTGCTATGGACAACTTGAAGCCCGGGACCGGCACAATCTATCTTCCCGACCCGATCAACGAGCCAACTCTGCTGCGAGGTATTGGAACCAACTTTGAAGGAAAAGGCTTCGAAAAGGACGGAACTATCGCCCTACCCACCATCAACGGAACGTCACACAGTACCGCGATTGCCGAGATCAAGGGACCGGAGGAATTGGTGCTCAAGAAGGCTTTCAAGCACAGGGATGCGCTGGCCCAGCTTACTGGACGGGAAGACATTGACCGTGATGGAAAGTTCACTGGAGATGCATCCAAGCAGAATCCGGATTTCAAGGGTACCAAATTCAAGGTTGCTCCGCATGTGGATCAGACCGCAGTCTACCAGGCAGTATTCAAAAGACTGGGCACAGGAGGCTGTGTCGGTATCTTCCCGGAAGGCGGAAGCCATGATCGAACTACACTGCTTCCCTTGAAAGGTAAGCTTTTCGTGTTCAAGATACCTGGAAGGTCTACTGACATGATACAGCTGGTGTCGCCCTAATGGCTCTAGGCACCCTGGCAGAAAACCCGGACTGTGGTTTGAAGATCGTGCCTTGTGGCATGAACTATTTCCATGCTCACAAGTTCCGCTCCAGGGCTGTTATTGAGTTTGGTACGCCAATTGAAATCCCCTCCGAATTGGTGGAGCAGTTCAAGCAAGGTGAACGACGTGAGTCTGTCGGTGCTTTGCTAGAAATCATCTACGGAAGTCTCGTTTCAGTCACTGTCACTAGTCCCGATTATGAAACTCTTATGGTAGGTTTCTTCTTATTTCGGGAAATTTGCTTCCGCTAACAATTCACAGGTCATCCAAGCTGCCCGTCGTCTGTACAACACCAAAGGCAAAAATCTTCCTCTTCCTATGGTTGTGGAGCTGAACCGCCGTCTTGTGAAAGGTTACGCCCACTTCAAAGACGATCCCCGGATCGTGGATCTACGCAAGTCTATTGTAGGATATAACAAACAGCTTCGTATTCTTGGAATCCGGGATCATCAAGTGGCCTACGCTAAGTTCTCCATCTTGCAGGTGGTGGCCACGTTGATCTACCGCCTAGGGAAATTAGCACTCTTGACAATCGGAACACTCCCCGGGTTCCTGCTCTTTACCCCTGTTTTCATTGCGACCAAGTACCTCTCGGCAAAGAAGTCCAAGGAAGCACTGGCTGCTTCTACAGTGAAACTTCAAGGCCGAGATGTCATGGCCACATGGAAGCTGCTTATTGCCCTTGCATTTGCTCCGGCACTCTATGCCTTTTACACTGCTGCTCTCACTTATTGGACCTACTGGAACCGAGTTAATGGGATGGTTCCAGACTGGGTGCCACTTTGGTCGGTAGTGATGATCGGCATGATACTCTTCCCCACAATCACATTTGCGGCTCTTCGGATCGGTGAAGTGGGCATGGACATCATCAAGTCACTTCGCCCGCTTGTTCTGTCTCTGAACCCATCATCGGCCAATACGCTAGTGAAACTTCGAGAGAGACGCGCTGCGCTAGCTCAGCAAGTGACAGATGCGATCAATACCATGGGACCTGAGTTGTTCCCCGACTTTGATGCCGCTCGGATTGTCACCGATCCATTCCGAGAAGCGAGCCACACCGATACCAAGGCTGAGACCGAAGTGCCGGAGATTAGAAGAACCAGCGTGGTAGACCATGGCGAGAAAATGCCCTCGTCAGAACCCCTCCCCCGCAACGAGTCCTTCCACAACCTGGCCAATATTGGCTTCTTCTCCACACGACCTCCTAGTCGTGATCGTAGCCGCAGCAGATCTGCTAGCGCCCGATCTGGGTCTCGGCACGAACTAAAGCCGCTCAGCGCTCTCACCACAAAAGACCCGCTTGAGGATGTCAGTTCACGGATCCGCGATGCCATGAGGGAGCGCGGAGAGCGTCGTCGGCGTCGAAGCGAAGACGGAAGCTGGGATATGGCTAGTTCAGGCCCTGGAACTCCATCCAGCACCGAGGAGTCCCGAAAAGATCTCTGAAGTGTGAACTACCTGAATCATTTAATCATTTATCATCCCGGGCATAACCACGGTATTCGGCGCGAACCTGTGTACGTATTTGCTCTTATATAACCATGCAATATATCCCTGTTTCATTTATAGTTGAAATGCCATCGAACATCCACCTTGGGGGTTCAACTAATTATTGAAGAAATATAATACGCGTGATTAATACATTTGTACAGATCATCCCATAATGAATGTGTTATAGGCACAGTATAAGATGGGTAAAAACCGATCACGCAACATGATTCAAGGTGGAAGGGGTCAACCCCTGTTTATACATAGGATATTGTATATTGTACAGTAGCCCGTACTTTACTCTTATCATCTTTTTAGTTATAAATCGGACGAGAAAAACAAACCAAAAAGACATCGGAGTGTTTCTCTTATATCATAAGTTAAATCGCCGATGATTTATTTTCGCCTCGCCACTTCCAAGAACTAGAGAAAGCTAGAATCTAAAAATGCACATGAAAATGATGCAGCCTAGGTAAAATTGCATCGCCTCAAAATTCCAAGGTTCTAAATTTGCCCCCTTATAAGACTTATTGTCATAACCGACCACGTCGCATTTTGTACAAAGCCGTATCCGGCCGCTAACCGTGCACCTTTTTTATCTTTAACTTCATACACAGTCCCACCCCCAACTCCACGATTTTTCTGCGGAGTGGGCTTATATCCTTTCATATATTCATCATGCCGGGTTCATTGCATATGTCGCGTCTCCGGAACTGGTTCCTCGCCTCTCCGCCTGCTGAGTACGCCATCACGAGCCTAAAGGAACTGCTGATCGGCGCGATTCAACAGGGCCCCGTCCCACAGCATGTGGCTTTTGTCATGGATGGAAACAGGCGTTTTGCCCGGTCACATGGAATTGAGACAGTGGAGGGACACAATCTAGGGTTTGAAGCTCTTGCAAGAGTGAGTGCTACGTTTTGCCAGCTCGGGGTTACACGGCAGCGCCCGTATCGTGGCCATACTAACGACCGGTAGATCCTCGAAGTCTGCTATAAGAGCGGAGTGAAGGTAGTCACGATCTACGCGTTCAGCATCGAGAATTTCAAACGGTCAAAGTTCGAGGTGGATGCTCTCATGGAAATGGCCAAGGTGAAGCTGTCACAGATGGCTCAACACGGAGACCTCCTCGATCGATACGGAGCAAAGGTTCGCGTCCTGGGCCGTCTCGACATGCTCAAACCCGATGTTTTGGAGGCCGTCAACAAAGCCGTCGACATGACCAGTCGCAACGGAGACCGCGTCCTAAATATCTGTTTCCCCTACACCTCCCGCGACGAGATCACCTCCGCTATCCGCGACACGGTGGAGGATTATAGCACCCCGATCGAACAGGGTCGCTCCGCTTCCCGCACCCCCTTCTCGGAATCCCATATCGCACATAATATCCGCACCCAGTCTCTCGGCTCGACAACACCCGACTTGCACAGTGATTCTGAGTCTACGTCGGGATCTTCGGGGCAGGATGATGATGCATCTCCTCGGCACGATTCCAACCGAATCTACGGATCGATGTCGTCCTGCTCGTCCTCCACAACCCTCCACCTTGGAAACCAGCAAGACCCCAAGGGGGTTTCACCACCGAGATCAGTGGCTGGGTCAGATAGCCCAGTCTACATCTCCCCCGAAACCATCTCCCGCCAAACTCTAAACGACCACATGTTGACCAAGGGTACCCCGCCCCTTGATATCCTGATCCGCACTTCGGGCGTCGAACGCCTGAGCGACTTTATGCTCTGGCAGACCCACGAGAACACGGAGATCGTGTTCCTCAATGTCATGTGGCCAGAGTTCGACCTGTGGCACTTCCTCCCCGTGATGCTCGGATGGCAGAGGCGGATTTCCAAGTCCCGTCAGGACCCCAATGCAGAGGGGAACTTCGCCGGCGACGCAAAATCGAGCGAGGAAAACCCAGACGCAATGCTGTGGCGTCAAGGTGGAAAGGTCAAAGACATCTAGTAAATTGTCTGCTATATACCCTGTGTCTACTTGTTTTTGTTCAGCTTCAGCATCACTGGCGTCTTGCTTTTTGCGGAGTTTCTGTTGGGCATGCCCGACTTGATATCGGCATATATCTATGCATCGCCGTACACTACATCGGTCCTCGGTAAATAAAATATCATCTACTTCCTAATCCTTCACCTCTCATTTGCCTGCACTGGTTGTTTGTATACATGCTCCGCTTCTCCTTTGGCTATAGATAGCCAGCTTTCCCTTTCCATAGAGGTCATCTCTCTACTACTATAGATCATAATACAAGAATGTCCTTTTCAACGACTCGTTTCCTTCGCAGCATGAATACAATTGACTGTAAACAGCAGGCGGTGAAAAGCGACCTTTGAATATCCCGGCCCGGGTGGTAATCCGTGCTTAGAAACCCCCGCAGCGCCGATACCGGTACACGTGATATTGAGTCACACATCAGAACTGCGGGATGTTTTCCAGATGAACTACCCCAATATCATCTATCATATCAATTGAATCAAAATGGTTAAGCAAATCGCTGGTTCCAAGGCCCTCCTTTTGGGTTCGGGCTTCGGTACGCCTCCCGTCTCTCTTCCAAATCTCCAAGCCCTAAATGCGTCATGCTGCCCCGCATCGAGCTTCTAGAGTCAATACATTTGCTAATTTCTGATTTCTAATAGTCACTAAGCCCACTGTTGAGGTCCTCAGCAAGGCTGATGTTGAGGTCACTGTCGGTATGTTCAATTGAAGCTATACCGACTCCTATTGCATCGAACACCGCTAACGATACCGTCATAGCTTGCCGTACCCTCGAGAGCGCCCAGGCCCTGGCCTCTGGCTTCAAGAACGCCAAGGCTATCTCTCTTGATGTCAACGACGATGCCGCCCTCGATGCTGCCCTGAATCAAGCCGATGTTGTGATTTCGCTTATCCCATACACTTTCCACGCTACCGTCATCAAGTCTGCTATTCGCACTAAGGTAACTATTGTTTCTTAGAAGAAGCGAACACCTTACTAATTTACTACAGACAAACGTGGTCACCACTTCTTACGTTTCCCCAGCAATGATGGAGTTGGACGAGCAGTGCCGCGAGGCTGGTATCACCGTCATGAACGAGATCGGTCTCGACCCTGGTCTCGATCACCTCTGTAAGTGTCTATGCCATGGATCAAAACAGACCGACGCTTATAAGACATAGACGCTGTTAAGACCATTCACGAGGTCCACGCTGCTGGCGGCAAGATCACCAGCTTTGTTTCCTTCTGTGGAGGGTTCGTCCGGCCATTCCCATGTTATATAGGAGGTATAGCTAACAAACAACAGCTTGCCCGCCCCCGAATGCTCCAACAACCCCTTGGGATACAAGGTTAGCAAATCCCAATTCTCACTAATTTGATAACTAACTAACATATGACTGTTTCAAGTTCTCTTGGTCTAGGTTAGCTAAATTCCAATGCTGGGTTTTTGCTTGAACAAATGACTAACTAGCTCAGCCGCGGTGTGCTTCTCGCCCTCCGTAACGCCGCCAAGATCTACCAGGGTATGTGCGCTATTTACATATGAACAGGACCCAAACCGTATTAATGCAGAATACAGATGGTGAGATCGTGTCCATTGATGGCCCCGATCTGATGGCTACCGCTAAGCCCTTCTTCATCTACCCCGGATTCGCCTTCGTCGGCTACCCCAACCGTGACTCTGTATGCCATTTATGCATTCAAAAACTTTGATTTCGGCCAACTAATCTCTCCAGACTCCCTTCCGCGAGCGCTACGGTATCCCCGAGGCCCAGACCGTTATTCGCGGCACCCTTCGCTACCAGGGCTTCCCTGAGATGATCAAGGTCCTTGTCGACATTGGTTTCCTCAACGACGCCCCTAACAGCGTCTTCGATAAGGCCACTTCATGGAAGGAGGCCACTAAGGCCGTTCTCGGCGCTACCTCCTCCTCCGAGAAGGATCTGCAGTGGGCCATCGCATCCAAGACTAAGTTCCCTAACAACGACGAGCGTGATCGTCTCCTCTCCGGTCTGCGCTGGATTGGTCTCTTCTCCGACGAGCAGATCATCCCCCGCGGAAACGCCCTCGACACCCTCTGCGCTACCCTCGAGCAGAAGATGCAGTACGGCCCCGACGAGCGTGACCTTGTTATGCTCCAGCACAAGTTTGAGATCGAGAACAAGGACGGCTCCAAGGAGACCCGTACCTCCACCCTGTGCGAGTACGGTAACTCTGTCAGCTCTGCCATGGCCCGCACCGTTGGTATTCCTTGCGGTGTTGCTGTTAAGCAGGTTCTCGATGGTACTATCAGCAAGACTGTATGTTTATCTATATCCCCTTTGCTCTCAAGTTTTCTATACTCACTTTATTATAGGGTGTTCTCGCTCCCGTTACCTGGGACATCTGTGAGCCTCTTATCAAGACCCTAAAGGAGGACTACGGCATGGAGCTCATTGAGCGCACTCTGTAAGGGAGTAGTCGGATCCTAAAATTGAATAGATTTTCGGCTAGTAAAAAATATAGGAATGACATAGACGACGAATGAAATACCAGTGTGCATTGCTACTATATTCTACCCAATCAATGGGACGTATATGCGTTTATGTAGAACAACTCATCATTCCCAGTAAGGCTTGGATCTACCTAGACATGGGTTTCCATAACCATCAAGATCTTAATCTTGGCCCTACTATTTGACCTTTTGTTCGGGTAGTTAGTACATAGTGCTGCGGAGGAAAGAGGTTACACCAGGGGCAATTTACACGGGGCAGACCTGTCGAGAGTTGAGACAAAACAAGAAAGCAGAGAAAGGCTTCCATCTCTTAGCGGGCTTGTTTGGAAGAGGCGGAACGCAGAGCTTCATCTATCTCAGCATCAGGGATATTTGATGGATATGCTGAGGCACTCTTCATAAGAAGGCCCGTCAACTGCAGGACTCAATCTCACAGTCGGCCATCTTGAGAATTTCCGATATGCTCAAAGGCGGGAGGTCATTATGAGGGCAAACAAAGCCCGGCAATAGGAGAGTAACGAGGATGCCGTCTATCAAAGGGTCCAAGTGGATCAAAACATAAACTTATCTTCATTATCATAGACATAAGACCATTCCTCTTATCATAGCATCATTGTGCCTAGACCCAACACACAACTGTAGGGCCAGACGAGTGGAAAAGAAAAGAGACACGAATTGAAAAAGAAGGCAAATAATCTAGTGCTTGCGCTTTTGCAGTCTTTATCTGTGGCCAATTCATGGAGAAAAAGAGGAAGAAATCTTCGGACGAATGCATTGTTTTGTGTCTTTCATGCCACCGGTGAGAGATGTAGTCGATCAGAGAATAGTGCCAAACCTACACCAAGGAGAATAACGAGTATGATTAGTGACTGATTCCAGTATTGCGAGGTTGCCGAGGAAGGCTGAGATCTGTAGACAGACGGCGGATTGGCAAAGCAGTCCAGGAGAAACAAGGGGGTATCCCGAAAGAGATGAATGTGGAGACAAGACAAATGGGAGACACAAGGCACGAGATAATAAGAAAGGAAAGAGGACATACCCGAAAGTCTGCTTAATGCTGCGAACATAGTACATGTCCCAGTTCTGCTTGGTGACATCCTCCTGGCCAAGAGGAACGCCAGACCAAGAAACACGCATCTGAGTAACACCGTCGACATCATTCTGATCGAAGTTGATCTCCTGCGTGCTGAAGTGATCCTCGGGCCACTGAGCAAGACGCCACTTCTGAACAATCTGCTTGGGCTCGTTGAGGGTGACGAACTCGCCAGTGACGTTGCCATCGAAGATGGCGAACTTGCCGCCGACCTTGGCGCCCTCGAATTGGCGCGGCGCGCCGCGCGTGAACGCCGTGATGCGCTGGGGGTCCGTGAAGGTGCTGTAGAGCTCGCCGGCTGTGGTGCGGAACTCATCCGAGGCCGTCACGGTGGTAGTGTTGACGACGGCCTTACTGGTCTTGGTGGTAGTGGTGGTGGTCTTCGCGGCTGAGGTTTCGGGCTTGACGTGTGGGTGGACGTTGGCCTTGGGGAAGCCGCTGGATGGGTTGACGCCCGGGGCGTGCTGGAGGTCTTTGCCGTGCTCGGAGATCAGGGCGGGGGCGAAGCCGGACAGGGTCTTGCGGAGTTCGGCGACGAGCTTGGTGCGCACCAGGTCCTTTACGGGCTGCTTGGAGTTGGAGTCGGCCTTGTTTTCAATCTCGAACTGGAGGGGATTTACATGGTTAGTATTACAGATCACCTTGGCGATGGGGGTGGGTTAAGTGAACATACGACGTACTCATCTTCCTCGGTATCGTGGGCTACCTCGGGAATGCTGATGGTGCCGCTGACATCCTCATCGTCCTTGGTCTTACCTATGGAAGCGTCTCAGCTGCCAGGTCCACAAAAGAAAGAGAAAAAAAAAGACAAATTGAAATAAACTGAATTGATATTGGACTACAAACCTGAGTATTCTAGCGAGACCTTGACATCGAACAGAGTGATGACCTTGCCCTTGCGCTGGCTGACATCTACGTCGCCATCCATGGACAACAGCTTGTCTACTTTGGCTGACACGCCCCCTTCCTCGACACTGATGCCGACAAGGTTCTTTTCCAAGTACTGCTTGGCCCAGCCAGAGGCATCCTTGTTGACCCAGTGCCAGTTGTTGGGGTTGTGAAGGACCATGATGAATGTTGACTAGGGGAATGAAAGAAAACTCTGATTTGGGGTTGGAAAGTGGGTTGCTTCCTGTGTTTTTTTTTAAAAAAAATGAAATCTTTTGAAAAAAAAGAGTGCTAAAAGTTCTGTTGAAAATCCCGTTAGCCATGATTCTTTCTCGCAGTAGACGAAAATTGCATGTGCAAGGAAAGGCCAATGTCAGGTCTCGGGGCGTATCCCGGACTTGTTAAGCGTTGTCCGCAAGTAGATGGAGAAACATCTCTCAGACTGGTGCCAGCTGAATTCTCTTCATGTAAGGCTGATTGAGTGAGGTCGAGGGGTATAAATCCCACAACCATTTTTGCACTCGAGGGGAATGTTGTAAAAGCAAAGACAATTGAAACTTACAGTTGTAATTAAGCCCAGAATATCAATGACAAGGATATTAAGGACTGAGGTGAAATAAAAGGAAGGAGAGTCGAGGGGGAAGAGAGCTATTTGAAGCGCCGAGACGGAAGACTCTAGAAGGTGCACGTGACTGTGGATAACGCTAGCGATATCTCAGTATATCATGAGGTCATTCTTCGTCTTCACTTTTGGCAATGAGATTAACTAGTTGAAATATATGTAAATTCAACCACCGAACGGAGACCAAAAACTCAAGTGTAGCGGGCACTGCCTCGCATCACTTGATCTATAACGAACGAATGGGGATATCACGCTGCCAAGTACATAAGAATTCACAAAAGCCACACATCTATTCCTCCAATTGTTCCAATTGCTCCCAGCCATCTTCACTCATAAGCTGTTTCTTAACTCGTTCTCTCAACCCCTCGATCTGGCTCCCCAGCGCCTCAGTCCACTGACCCTCAACGGTAGCAACTTTATCCTTAAGATCAGTCGTAAGGGCCAGCTCTTCATCAGCACGAGTCTGATGCATTTCACGACGAACATCCTCCTCCGCCTCCCCACGCTTGATACGTTGCGCTTCCATAAGCTTCTGACTAGCCCGCATAACGGCAGATCGCACCTCATGCAAGAGACACAGTAGGTTCGTCTGCGACTCAATGAACTGGTAGCTCGATCTCTCCGCATGTGACAGCAGTGTATACAAGTACTGCAGCGGATGCTCATGGTAGCTCGGGTTTTCCTCGTATTCGTCCGCGGGGATTTGCACCTGGAAGCCGCGCAGGTCATCAGGCGCCTGTTGCACAAGAGCCAGGAGGGACGGGGCGATATCCCAGAAGGCGGAGAGCTGCACCTCGACACCTCGCATGACGTTCTGCTCGATGACGTCCAGGAAAGCCTCAAGTCGCGTTAGCGCCTCGTTTTCGTACTGTACGCGGCGGTCTAGTGCGTCCTGCGCGAAGAAAGCTTGCGTCTCACGTAGCTTGTCCTCGTTTTTGGTCTGCTTGTAAGGGAGAAGGGCGACGGCCTTGTATTTGTCGTCGCGGTCGCTGATCAGGTCGAATGACTCGCGGTGGAGCTGCTCGCGGGCTTCAAAGAGCCATTTTAGTTGCGTCAGTTTCTCTAGGAGCTCGGGCTTCTCGTCGCCTTCTTCCTGGGTTTGATCGGGTGTCCCGCTCTGTGCATCGTCCGAGAGCATGCTGCTCAGCTGGTCGATGCAAGCTGTGGCTCTGCCGATTCTGTCGACGAGAATGGCGTGCATTGGTTTGAGCACGGTTTCTTGGTATGTGTCGAGCTGGCGTTTGATCATTGCCCTTTCTCGCTCGTTCTCTGCGGCAATCATTGCTGCCTCGGCCTCTGCTGCTTCCGCAAAGGTCAGACTGCCGTCTTGAATCTGGCTTTGGATGTTCGATCTGAAGTGGCGATGACCCTCATCGACTTGTTGCTGGTGCTCTTGAAGCATTCGTTCCACATCGGCCTTATATCGATGTCTAGTGGTTTTGATCTCTGCGAGATCAGTAATTGACCGGACCGTAGTTCGATGGGTAACCAAATCAGGATGGCTGTTATTCACAGCAGGATGGTGGCGGGGATAAGGCGGAGGCAGGGTGATCAACCGCGAGATATCTAAATTGCGGCTTTCATAGCGATATCCAGTCCCAGTAGAATTTGCAGGAGACCCTTCATGCCAGCCGACTTTCTCAGGTGGGTACTCATCAGAGCCATACTCCGTACTCCCATAGTTCATCCTCACATCCTTGGGCTGAGAAGGAGTCAACTCCTGGTCCATGTGCATCGCCTCCCGAGGCAATCCCATGTACTTCGATTCTCGCTTAGATCGTTGAACCCTTCTCTCGCCCCCTCGCCAGTGGAACCAGTTGCCGACTCCCACCAGCGACTTGGTGCGCGGCCCCGAGAGCTCTCATCGTTGCTCATGTTGAGGCTGGCAATCGGCGATAGGCAAGGCTGGTAGTTATTCCACCATGCAGACTCCGGTCGACCTGCTCGATTTTGTGGGATGTCTAATTTGGGATGGGGCTTTGGCGTTGGCGGTTGCTGGACCGGCAACTCGAAAAGATTGCGGCGGACATCTTCTACTTGGAAGGTTTCCCAGACCTTGGAGTACCGCTGGCGCCGGATCTGAGATTCGGCAAGCATATAGTCCGCAAATATCTTGAGTGCTTCGGTATCATCCTCGGCACTTGCTTCTTTATTAATAAAGGTCTTGTGCCTTTGAATCGCATCCTGTAGGAAAGCGGGATCCTGTCTAAGAATCGATTCCATTGACACCTGCGCCGTCTGCTGTCCGGGCGTTCGGCGCGGCGACAAGGGTTTCATAATCGACACAGCTTCGTTAGGCATGTGGAGAATGTGAGAGATTGGACGGTCTTCTGCTCCTCGGGAGGGTGCACGGGAGCGTGAGCGTGGCCGGACCTCTTTTGCTGAGTTCAGAGGCGGAGTTGGTAGTGATTTTGGTGGTACTGCTTGTATAGCTTCTTTGGGATATGTTGACGGGCCCACTCCATTTGGATTTGGTGAAAATGGAGGCGTATGTGCAAATGCAGTCGAGGGACCAGCAGAGTTGGGTTGTTGTCTAGGAGTCCCATAGGGTGATGTTTCTCGAAGGAGAGCACCGGAAGATGCTCGAGGCCGTGAGGCAGTAGGCTGTCCTTCCGATTTAATACTGCTGGTACTGCGAAGGGCTTGGTCGTAGTTGCCCGAGGTGGGATGCCGATCTTGAGTTGGGCTATTGGTCTGGGATGGTAGAATCAGGTTCGACGGTTTGACCTGCTCGAGAGCATCGGCCCAAGGATTACCATTTGACGATATCGCACTTGGGGGTTCAAAGACCTGGCTTTGCCGGTTTCGTCGTTCAATTCGTCTTTCACGGATGCCCTTGGCACTGGGATCGCGGACTGCTGAGCTGCGGAAAAGACCGCCACTACCAGGAGTCCTTTGATTAGATAAATCGTGGGGATCTCCATCCGTCGGCTCTGGTGCCTTGGCAGCTTTTGCCGTGTCAACATATAAACCCTCCGTTGGTCGACTGTTCAAATATCCCTCGTCTATCCAGTCAGCGGGCGTAGGCGGGATGCTTCCCAGTCCTGTTCCTAGCACAGGAGGTCCCCTTCTCGTCGTCCTATTCGAGCTTTGGGTTGTTCTCAGTGATGACTCGGACGAGCCACTCACGCTGATGGACCTTGCAGCGGGAGGGGGCCCTGGAGGTGGCGGCGGAAGTGGCATCCCGGGCTCCCAGTTACTATTTGACGGCGATCGAGTTCGTGACTGGCTCGCTGCCCTCGATGAGCCTGCACTGCTTACCACAGCCCCAGCAGATGCGGCTCTTCGGGATCCAGGGGGCCGGGATGGTGTCTCGAATTGAGCACTTGCAGACATATACTCGTTAAAGGCGGGCGAGGCTTGACCTTGGTCATACTGTGCCAGCCGAGGCCTGTGGCTAGCGGTATTAAATTGCGTAGCTTGGTCATTATAGGGCATGCCCTGGTACTCCACTCGACCTTGAGAAACAGATCTACCAGCTGGGTGTCCCTGCGGGGGAGGTGGAGGAGGTAGTGACTGGCGCTGAGAGTCAGACGGGTAAGCCATGGATAGTGGCCTTGGCCGATTTGAGCGTCTTTGATACTGGGTAGGCATATCAAAGCTACTCTCCCTATTGTCAGGTGGAGAAGGTGTTCCGGCAAAGTTAGGGTTTGTCTGACCGGAAAAGTCCTGGGACATTCGATTTTGGTTGGGAGGTGAGTACGGCGGAGGAGGTGGAGACAACGACACATCTACTCAAGGATCAATATCAATTCAAAGTGGGGTCTGGGATACCACTGATTTACAGAGGCATAAGCTGTGAGTTAGACTCACCCGGATTATTTCTTTGCGGTGTCACACGCTGCATAGTGCCTGGCGGAAGATACGGGGCCTGCGCCTGGGACCTGCCCGGAGGCCCCCAGTCCTGGGGGTTATAAGGAACATTGTATGCGTTTCTGGACGCCATCGAAGACGCGGAAACGGATCTACCGTTAATAGGAGATGGAACAGCGGGCGATAGACCGTGAGTAAATGGGCTCGACAGCGAGGTCGATGATAAAGGTGTCGGTGTTAGTCCAAGACTACCTCCAAGACCCTGGTATTGAGGACCGCTCAGTGCTGTTGTCAACAACGGTGGCTGTACGGCATGTTCTCGGCGACCTGGTGATGGCTGATTGCTGGGACTCGCAGATGTCGATGACCAGCCCGGATAATGGTTGCTCAGCGGCTGCTCGACGCCTGCATGATTTGAACCCAACCAGCTAGAGAGAGGATCAGTATATAGAAAATTCCCGGGAGAATACGAGTCGCACCTATTCATACTGGGCTGTGCATCCATTTAGGAGGCCCGATCCGAAGCCATGGCCGCCTGGAATGAAAGAGGATAACCCAACAGAATAGAGAAAAAGCTATTGGCTCTAAACAGGCGAGACGCTAATTTTTCTATCAACAAGCTCGAGGGGAGGGGAATAGCCCCATACTGTAGAGCCGATAAAAGGAAATCTAAATTTGGAACAGGAAGAAGAATTCCGAGAACAAATGAGCCGGGCTGAAGCGGGGATTGTTATGCACCTTACGAGGTTCTCGTCACATCCAAGGCCCAAGCTCGGCGCGTATCGTTCTCTATGAGAGGTCCAACATCCCTGTCTCCCTTGTCCCCGCAATAAAACAACGAACGAGATAATAGGGACGGGATTATCTTAATTGCAAAGAGCGTAGTGTCTACATGGAAAGTATTCAAAATATCATTTCGTACATTATAAAGCAAGGATCAGGTTTTTCTTAAATTCTTATTGGTATTTGCTAGCTTAAACTCCTAACTGCGGACTTCCCTAATGGAAGACCATATCCCACGTGTCTCAACAGAAGAACGTCGGATCCGATAGCTTGGAACTGTTCACTGAATCGATATTAGTATCAAGTCTAATAAGCGATGGCAAACAAGATGTGGTGAAAGGAATTTCAGATAAAAGCCTTGTCACAGGCGGTGGTCGTCAATTTTAAATCCTTACGTTGACCGTCGTGATAAATTGAAGTGAATCATCATAAAAGGAGATGCAAGAAGAAATTGTCAAAAATACTTACAGAAGTAGAGTAGATCGCCAATGGCGTCTGCAATATTAGTTTGCTTAAGGTTTCTGTTCGAGATCCATCAGCGTCGAGTACTGAATGGACATTGCAGTAATGTATGAGACTGAATTGATCAGGCATGACAGTTTATCGTCTTCGCCAGCAAGCTGACTTGGACATATGCTTGTCTTTTTATGTCGTTTCATCATGTAAAGTCGGGAAGGGAAGGAGACAAGGTGTACATACACCCACAGTCAATATAAAATTCATGGAACTTGGAAGTTCATGGAAAATATCTGTCTTCAAAGATTCATTAGCACCAGCCAACGAAATTTGATGAGTGAAATTATGTGTAGGAGTGAATGTCAGAAAGGCATGAATGGTTATTAAAAGATTGTGTCAGCATCGAAAACTCGAATCAGACTCGTCATCTAAAGGGTATCATCATAAAAGGTAGGGCAGGAAAAAAAAACAGACTCAATCGCATACCTTCTACAGTTACAGTTGGGTCTCAAGCGGGCATAATCAAATAGGCTTCTATTCAAAAAAAGGGTTAGTGACTGTGTCACGCAACCATCTCACGAGTTGATGAATATATGGTATGTCTCAGTGGGCGAGGTTTTCTAGGCCTGCCGCAAAAAGGCATCTCCGTCATGACCGGACATTTTTTTAAACGCCGTCGGAGCCCAGTGCCGTTTCATCTTCGGACAGAGAATATTGTGGGAAAGGTGCTGTAGGCTTACCATTTGAGCCAGCGCAGTAACCTATAGGTCTTCGAAACATTAGTTCATGGTCCGATAAGAATTTTCATTCAAATGTTGTGATAGGGTAAAGATCAGAAATAGCCATTTGTATCATCACCGACCCGAAGGTCTGAGACGGTAATTTCCAGCGTATTTTCATACACATCGCGTTCATCATGATAGTGGGGGAGGTTGAAAGGGATAAAGAATAACTCACCATCTGCGCTTGTTGTGGAGCGGTATCTGCGATCGGTGTGATGTATTTACTATCATTTCTGGAAACGCAAGTTAGCGCAGTCCAACTCAAAATTTTGTGATAATTCAAAGTAATGAGGTGAGATCAGCCTGACGTGCAATAACATAAGTTTCATTCCCCTTGAGGTCAAAGACTCTAGTTTGTTTGGTTAAGGGTATCATCATATTGGGTGTGTTTGTATTCGGGGGAACGGAGTGGACAAGATCTTACCATCGTTGCAGAACCTGAGGAGCACCTGTTGGTTAGTGAAAGACACATTGTGTCGACAGTTATCGTTGGCTCAAGGCCAGAGATCAATCGACCTCAACCTTCGTCTGCAATGGAAGCATTGACCATGCTGAAGATGAGCGTAGGATGATGGAAGAGAAAAGAGTGAAAGGAGAAATTTGTACTTTTTTTCAAGCTACGACGGCGCGGAATCACCTTCAGCCGGCGCTAGCCTGTATTGGGCTAGCTTTGCCATAGGCGAGTTCTGCTTACGTCAAGTACCCAACCGACTCCCGAGGTCATCTAGGTATGATAGTAACAGACTACTGCAACAGGGAGAAAGTCGAAATCTAATAATAAAATTATCGTAATCTATTATTTCACACTCGACGAGTACAATACTCACTTATGTATGAACCCGCTTCTTTTCGCGAGCCCAGAATTTACATAGAACAGCTAGCATAGCTAGCATGCACACATCAAGGGCAATAGTCCAATTATATCCAATAAGATACCTCGGAGCATCAACAGTCTTTTACACGCTAAATCAAAAAGAAATAGTTATTATGAAATTCAGGATCAGGCTGCACCAACACTCGCAAAAGCGGAATTCAAGCCCCGAAAGGTATCACCAATAGTATTCATAGCACTAATGACAAGAGCACGCTCCTCAGCACTATGGGCACAAATCTCATTTGCCCAGGCACAAATAATAGCCGCAATGCCATTCACGGTGTCAGACAGGAAGAACGCAAACAACTCCAGTCCAGCAGGGACATTACAGATAGCTAGCACAATGCAAGCAAAGATATTCAACACAGTAGTGGTAGCAATCAAGCTAGCCTTCGCATCGTACACATCAGATATAACTCCACATATCACAGACGCCACAATGGTGACCGCCGGCAAGACTGTCGTAATCGTATTGATGCTCTCGACCAAGTATCCCTCCGCCTTAAGCCAGATTGGAAAGCCGCTGTTCGAGGATGCACCGTCTGCCGGCGAGAGAAAAAAAAACGCAAACCCGACTAGACCCCACAGCCGCCAGCCTTTCAGGATCTGGAGAATTCTGGCCTTGGTGAAAGGTTGGCGGGCTTCGCGGTTCTCAAATGCTACGCGCTCTTGCGCCAGGCGGATTTCGTCGGCACTGAGGAAGCGCGAGTTACATCTGTCCGGTGTGTTGGGGAGAACACATAGACCTAGGAAGGCGATGTGTCTGGCATGCAGGCTCAGATCCAGCCGGATTCTCTGATTTTATAGGATTTTCCTCGGGTTCTGTTGTCAGAGGAGCTTTGTCGATGGGTAGAGAAGACATGGTCGAATATCTACATCCAGGGCTATGTATTTCCTGACAACACTAGTCTTCAAAGTATGGAGATATAACAATTAGACAGATATCTGAGATTGCTTCATTTTTCGAAGCTTTTGGAAGCTCTGAACTATTATAGGGCTGAGTTGGAGAACGCCATCGCCCACTCAAATGAAGAGTCATCGTAATGGATTTGACGCTATCACCAAACCTGCATCTGAACCCGAAGTGCCGGTCCTGCAGGGCCTGGGCTGTGGAATTAATGCAGACATGGATGTGAGCTATATTCTCTGTGGCACCCAATCTGGTGACGTTCCCATGCCCTGTGTGCACTATGGAGTATACACAGAGTAGGTAGGACTACAGTACGAAACATCATGATTTAAAGATTTTCTTTTATTTTTAACCCCGACATGTGCGGGCATAAAGTATCGTAAAGCGCTGAAAACAAAACTGCAGCGAGGCAGAGATCGGAAAACCAAAATGTAAACTCCGACCAGCTAAATCATCATGTCCAAGAATAAGGTAGATGAATAAATAGTGTTAGGTGGGAATATGCTGGAAACAGCATTCAAAAAAGAATAAAGTAATCTCTCAGCGAGATGCTCATTTCTTGTACTTGTTGTACATAGCAATGATCTTCTCTACCTCCTCCTTGGAGCCGAGGAAGACACCACTCTTATCGTGGATGCTCTCAGGAACAACCTCCATCAACCGCTCCATGCGGGAGTTGACAGCAAGACCGCCTGCATTCTCGAAGACCATAGCCATAGGCGCACACTCGTACAGGATACGCAGCTTACCCTTGGGGCTCTTCGAGTCGGCCGGGTAGGCGAAGATACCGCCGTACAACAGAGTGCGGTAAGCATCGGCGACCATGCTACCAATGTAACGGGCGCTGTAAGGCTTGCCACCGTTTTCGGGATACTTGAGGCTGTGGAAGTAGGCGTTGCACCACTCATCCCAGTACTGGCTGTTGCCCTCGTTGACGGAGTAGATGGCGCGCGAAGGGGGCATCTTCATGTTGGGGTGGGTGAGGATGAACTCTCCAAGCGAGTTCTCGAGCGTGAAGCCGTTGACACCGCCGCCACGCATAGTGATCACCAGCTGCGCTGAGGCGCCGTACATGGTGAAGCCGGAGGCCACCAGGCTGGTACCCGGGTGGAGCAGATCCTCTGGGCCGACGGTTTTGTTGGGGCCCAGGACCTCGTCGGGAAGCTGGAAGACACCGAAGATGGTTCCGACAGACACGCCGGCGTCCAGGTTAGAGGAACCGTCGATGGGGTCACAGACGACGGCGTAGCGAGCATAGGGGTGCTCGTCGAATCTAATCACTTCCTCTTCTTCTTCTGAGACGACAATGCGGCACTTGCCGGAGCCGCGCATTGCGGAGATGAAGATATCATTGCCGATCACGTCCAGCTTCTTCTGGTCATCACCGGTTATGTTCGAGGAACCGGCCAGTCCGGTAAGGTTGATCAAAGAGGCACGACGGATGTAGTAGGCAATTGACTTGAAAGAGAATTGAAGGGCATGGCACAGGAGAGTGAAATCACCCGAGGCTTCGGGGTGCTTGATTTGTTCTTCTGTGAAAAAGCGGGAAAGTGTGACAATATCAGTGTTGATCTTCTCCGCTCCGACGGGGGATCCTGAAGCCATTTTTGAGGTATTGGAGATATTTATGGTATGAAGATTAAAAGGTATAGTCAATTGAGTTTCAAAAGAGTTAAGTAGTAGCAGTGGCAATCTTTAAACAAGAAAAAGTAATTCAACGTCAGTGAGGGGGGGATTAAACCGGGTAGAAGTATGGGGGAGAGCAGTGACCTCAGAGCTCCCGGCATTCGTTTTCGTCATTTTGCCCCGCGTGACCTTCCCGGGGCCTCGTCCGGTTTCCCCCCTTGCCGGGAATCCCCGTTTCTTAACTATAGAACTTCCTTTCAAAAGTCTTCTATTATCGCTGATCGCAGCAGAAATTTGACTTTTTTATGATAAGCCCCTATACTATTTCTCATTAGCTATTCCCCCATACCAATATGTCCAACCTAATCGAAGATGTGTTGTCCAATGGTCTAGATCCTTCCGGTCTGTCCCTTTTGCCGACTCGGCCTCGGGATCAGCAACGGAAGAATGAATTCCCTATACCCCACTCGCAGTCATGCGCACTTGAAAAGTTCCTGAGATTTAGGTAATGCCATTGGTGTACCTAATTAAAGGGGACTATTGACCTTATAAATGATAGTTCGGTGTGGGTATATGTAGGGATCTACATGGAATAATAACAGGGATCGGTATAATATAGATAATGTATAATTCTAGACCCTTTACAATACAAAAAGGAAAGAAGTGGGACAGTCCCGTGCGTTGTAGAAAAAAAAAAGGAAACGAACTAGTCCACAGGGTCGTCCTCCAACAGGGTCTTGAAGCTGAAAGGTAAGAAAGGAATACCCTCACCGACGAAATGCTTGCTCATCGCCTCAACCCAGTGAAGACGAAGCGAATGCAACATGGCACTAGTACCTTCCATGACGCATAGAATGCAAATAGTCAACACAAACCAGAGATAGAAGCTGACAACAATCATGATAACACGGGTCACAGGGTTCTCCTGGTCAAAGGCACTACCAATAGTCATGGTCCAGAGAACGATAGAGAGTTGCTGGTGAGCAAGCGACAGAGCCCACAGACGAAGGTAAGACGCTGTGTGAGAGATACAGTTGAGACAGAATTCGATGGTGTGGATGACTTGGTGGATCATCACGTCGCCGAAGTCGAATTCCTCGTGCTCTTCGCCTTCATCGATGTCCTGAGAAAGCATGGCCACGCCTTCTCCGTCGCTGGCCATACTGTCACGACCCAGTGCGCCGTCCATATCACCATCAGCGTCAAGTGCGCTTACCCGGGAGTTCTCGCCGAGGCCGCGGTAACCCAGGGCACGAGCACGGTTGTGTTCATAGCGGAGCCAGAACGGCTTGAGGAAGAGCATGACAGGTACTTGGGCGACAGCGATGAGGAGCAGGAGAACCTGGACCAAGCTCTGGCCAGGATAGAGTTGTTCCTCTACCGTGCCAGGGCTCAGGAACATGAAAATGAGCATGTTGAGGAGACCGGGAGGGTTCACTCCCTTCTCCTGCCAGTTCACAGTCCACTTGTAGAGTATGGTGAGGACAAGATAACCAAAGATTGACTGGAAGAAAAGCAATCCAGGAACAAAGTTGCCCCAAATATCAACCTTAGACTTAAAGTGACGTCCATTGACGTACTGCAAGCAAAGGGCATAGGTCATGTGGCACCATCCGAGGAGAACACTCATCTTCATCTTCATACTGTTCGAAAAGAGCAAGGAATTGTCCGCCTCGTGCCAGTTCCAGTCCAGACCAATTGGGAAACGATAGCCTTCTTTCAATGTCGCCTCCACCATCTTGTTGGGCTCGATAGTCTCGGGCCATTGCCACTGACTGGGGAAGAAAGTGAAAGATTTAGAGAAGATATCGTTGTAAATAAATCCAGTGTAGATGGAGAACAGACCCATCATCAACATGATGTATCGTCCATAGAATGCCATGTATGTCAGTTCATCCAGTTTAGTCCGCGCCAGCTTCTTTTCCCAGAAGATCATAGCAGAAGCGGCCAAGGTCATAAGTGCACCGTGACCACAATCACCAAACATGACTGCGAACAAGAAGGGGAAAGTGACGACCGTGTACAGGCCAGGGTTGACTTCCGAATACTTCGGGATACCATAAGCATTCACGATTGTTTGGAATCCTTCGGTGAACTTGTTCGTCCTGACAAAAGTCGGAGGGGTCTTGTTGGTTCGGATCTGATTGACAATTGTAGGAACAGTGAGGCCCGCGCGATCATTCACATCCTGAAGAGTTGACTTGATCAGAGCAAGAGAGTTTGTCGGACACCACGCCTCGGCGATCAGCGTCTTCCGCGCTTGATCATATGAAAATTTGTTCAAGGTATCGTAAACGGCCTTTTCCTTCTTAACAATGATCATCCACGCGGCGAGCGAGCGAGCAATTTGCGAAAGTTCCGCGTCAAGGGTGTTCTTGGTGTTCCGGAGCACATTGCCAACATCGCCGAGGCGGGTGTTCACTTCGTGAATCTGGTCTCTTCTCAACTCACTGTTCTCGTCAACACCGTACAAGGATGCGTTGAGCGACTCCGAGATCTTTCGAATCTTGGCAAGGATGTTCTTGCCGTGGGCGAAAATGACGAAAACATTCTTGTGGACTTCCTCGTTGGTCATCGGGTCGATAATGGGCTCCGGGATCTCAGACTGGTTCATGTAAAGGTTTCCACGCAGTGTGCGCCAAAGAATACGCTCAAATGCTCCAATACGATCCCGGGGGATAACACCAGCAACGAATCCAATGTTCATTTCCGAGAAGCTCTGCTGGCCCTGGGTATCTCCGTTTTGACGAGGGGCGTGATGCTCAACATCGCGGAGCAAGGGAGCTTCATCGTTGTCCAAAGACTGACGAATGTCTTCTGTTTGTGTGTGGGCCTATTTTTAGTTAGCCTCGTCTGTCAACGACGATATACTCGAAGCCACCTACCCGATCGAAGAATCCACCGGCCTCTCTAAGTACCCATCGCCATTCGCTTAGCTCGACTTCGCGTTTCTTCAAAGTCTCATAGCTATCGTTTAGAGAAATAATTCGCTGTTCAAGGCTCTCGCTGCGATCGGCCAACTCATCGATCTCTGACGCCAAAGGGGCAGCCAATGTATCGGAGAAGTCCGAGGAAGACCTCATGGGGATTGCGGCCTTTTCCATCTGTTGGTGGAAATAGCGGAGCTGTCTTTCGACATTGTCCAGGCGACGGATTTCTTTTGTAAAGGTTCTTTGGAAAGCGTTCGTGTCCGGGTTGAGCTAGAAGAGGTTAGCGGGGGAGTATCGAAGCAAAGCGTTCTTCACCACTTACATCTCGGAACTGAACCTGACCAACTTCACCTAAAGCACTAACAACCTCTCTTCCGATCTCGTTGGCAATGTAGAGCTGGGTCAAGCTCATATCCGCCGAGCGGAAGAAGGTGTCCCGCGGAGCCATGGTGTAAAGAGGCTACCAGGAGCCGTGTCTTTTGGTGAGAAGACAGGGAAAGGAAGAAAGCTAAAGAGCGACAGTAGATGGATAGATTCAATGAAAGGCACAGATGCTCGGCTCTGTTGTTGCAGATAGTCCGGGCTCTACTTGGACTTGTCTTGGGTGGCTACCTGTCAAGCTGGCTGCATCCAGTCACGTGCTTTAGTTCACACGTGATGTCATGGGATTCTACAACATACAGCGTAGGTTTCCTTTCACCCATCCCCAAGTACAACTACACCTAGGCAGATGAGCTGATATTATTATTATATTTCGTATCTGTGCTCCTTTGTATTACAGGGCTCCGTATAAGTAGGGGCTCTGTCCTAATCGCCTACCGGGGAGTGGGAACAGCCCTGGAGATTTCCCCAACAGATCATAGTTGAAGAACGAATACGCCATCGCATGTTACAAAATATGTGTTTATATGGGTTACCAGGTCCTATATGTTCTGCTACAATCTTATTGGAATGATCCCACAGTTTCTATATATGTACATAAAGTTTCCATAATCTTGACTATTCTTCTTCTCAGTCAATCTCCTTGCTGGATTGGTGACCCCAATATCTCCTGAGACTCCAGGTATACAACATAGGACTCGTCGTTGTGTCTAGAGGCCCATCATGCAAATAGAGAGCAGGGCCCCTGCATAGTATATAAAAGCTGGGTTAACTTGAAAATCCGATTCTACGCTCTACTACCTCGAGGATAAGCGCCCGCTACAGTCTAGCAAGGCCCATATACAGTACCCTATGTACATCTATGATGAATGTGCGAGCTATACCATCATCTGCAACTCATTTTCGGTGGTCTCAATGCGTTTGATGTCATTTACACTCTAGTGCGCGAGGGGACACAAGTTTTGGAAAAAAACATCACACACAACACTTCCTTCTTCTCTTGCTTTTTGCAGGAGATACTACACTAAGGGCTCCTGGTCACATATCTGGGGGCCGAGAGTGCTTTCTCCTCCACAGGCCACTGACATGTCGTGATAGTACCTCGTCATCTTCCACGTCATCTTTCTTCAAAGAAATACACTTCATGGCTTCAGAGACTTCCTCGATATGAGATCTCAGAGAGATCTAATCATTATTGATTTGATATTGTAGCTTTATATTGGGCTCTCCATAAAGAATATCGAGCATGACAAGCTAAGTCCTTCTGAAGCTCTCATCAAATTGCCTTACTTCTCGTCTTAGCTTGGTCGCCTTTCCTTGGATAACCAATTTGGCATGGTTGACATTTGGCCCTCTCCGATTCCGGAGAGTAGGCTTAACTTTCATAGAACAGCCGTTAGCGTACATATCATAAAATAACTGTTGTATTTGAGAGTGTACACTTGCTGGTGCTACATCGTAGGGTCGATGTTCTCCATAAACAGTTTGCACAAAAACCTTTGGACATGCCTTGGAGACTTGTATAAGAACAATTTGTTTTGCAAGCCTCACAGAATGTCGGAGCCTGGACGCCCACAATCTGAATTGTTGCTGCCCTAATACTGTGATTGTGTCAAAGACGGGTGTAAAAAGTTGACGGTGCCATATCACTAAGGACAAGTTCTCGCAAGGGCTCCATATTGCGCATTTCTCTCAAATCTCTTGAGGGGTCGGTGCCATATTCCATGACCATTTCTGCCAGTTACCTACATAGGGTTCAGTTTCCGAGATCCTACCTTCTCAAGAACAACTGTATTCAGTGGCTTACATGATGATTGCGTTGGATATCGCACTCTAATAGGCAACTGTCGAGGCAGATGTGTGGATGTCCGTAAGGACTGGGGTGTTGACGAAGGAGAAAGAACGAAGCTATCTTTCATGTGTTATATACGTCAAAGGGAGAGATTGCACAGCGTAAATGCCCACATATGCAGGTTTTCAGTTGCTGTTTGCCATTGAACACAATGTACCATCACTAGACCCAGGATCCAATCGAGGTGTCCAAAGTATCATAGTCAGGGTCGGTGTCTACACAGCTGCTTTCTTACCTTGAATGGTTGCAATGTCATCTACGAGGTCTTTCGATGGAACATTGGCCGCTTGGTTCCCTAAGATATGTTCAAATCTCTTATTACAATGCCACTCGCAGTGACGGCCAACAGGTTTAAGGACTATGTAGATACCTGTAGCAAGCTAGATGAGGGTTAAGCAGGCAAATTGTTATCCCCAGATCCTTGAGCATCAGGCTATCGCCGAGTGAGAAGATACTTCCTCTGCCATACTATCTGGTAGGATTTTCCAGCTCAAAAAGTGCAACCACATCACCCTCGATCGACTGCTCGTGGTAGATACTAAACCCAGTCCTCTGCAGCACTTTCACGCTACCAATATTAGCTTTATTGCACGCCGCGAACAGCTTCTCTTTTTTGAGATCTGGTACAGTCCCCTCGAACCCCATTCTGTCCAGCTTCCACCATGCATCTATGATACCAGCAACTGCCTCGGTGGCATAGCTCTTGCCCCAGAAGTCAGGATGTATATTGTACCCAACTGATGGGGCTGGGCTAAGAGCATTGATCCCCGCTGCTCCAATAACCCTCTGCGATGGATCATCGGAGCGGATAATAGCAAAGAAGAATTTCCGCCCAACAGTACCTGACGCGTCTGGTGTTGTGAATGTCTTGTTAGCAATGATGGCCTCGGACTCTGATATGTCTTTGTGGGGGACTCTGGGCCAGCTACAGACAGTCACAAGTCAGTGTCTATCCCGGGAGATCGTGGTAATTATTCTTAGGGTATAATCTTACAGCCAATCTGCCACATCTTGTCGTCGTCGGATCTCAAAGATGGCCGCGGCGTCAGCCACTGTCAGCAGTCGTAGGTACAGTCGACCTGTGTGGATAGGTTCCAAATCGGCCGGAATGATCACGGATGTGGTTTGGTTGGGGTAGAAGCTCATTTTGAAAGTATGGATGCGATGCTCTTGGAATCGTGTTTCGTGTTATATATATATCGAAACGACAATAATATATCAATGCAAATTGTTTGCATTATCTGATTTGAAATTTCGCAACCGAGTTACTACTGAAAATTGCCACGGTTATGCCATAGTTAGTTATATACGGTTGTTAGCGTAATCTAGCGTCGAAGTAAGCAGACAACCGTTGGAATATTTTGTGAGTCATAGTTGCGGCTGTGTTACTTCTCGGCCTGTTCTCGAGCTACAGCCACAGAGTAACGATATATAACTACAGGATGGCAATACTTTTTTTTTTTTTTTTTTTAATAAAACTTGATAGAAATATGTATTGACATCGGACCAGACTTCGACCACCACCACACTGGGAGAACGCATCTCTTAGTTCCTTTGAAACTCCAATACAGTGCCGTCTTATAAATTCGGGAGTTTGGGAGTTTAAAACATAACTGTTTGGACATTGATAACTATACTCATAATACATAGTCGTAGGAAGTGGGAAAAAAAAAGAAAGCCCAACCCCATCGTCATCGGTAGACACTAGCGCCTATCGACTGGAGTGGATGAGCACATAGGAATAGATATGTTCAGCCGTACATCGGCGTTGATTTAGGCACCACCATCTCTCTTCGCGTATTCATCCTCCATCCGCTCCTCGTACAGGCGATCGGCCTCTTCTTTGGTCAGAGCGCGACCACTATCGGAATTCTGCGATGCACTGGCTGAGTGGCCAGGCGCGGCCCCGAAGTAGCCGTGGTTGCTTGGGTCGGTGGAAGTGCGAGTAGTAGAGCTGGGAGGCTGTGTGCCATTGGCTTCGTTTTGTTGCTTGTCAAAGAGGTCGGCGGTGGGGACGGGCATCTTGGTTTCAGGTTGAGGTTTTGGTCGCGAGTGTAGCAGTGGTTTTGAGGAAGTTTTGAAGTGATGAAGGTAGACTTAGGATTTGAGCTGATGTGAGTTTGGCTTTAGTAGAATGTTGCGGAGGGTTTTATGCTGGCAAGTTAGCTTGGTGCTTTGTCGCCACATGTGGCGTGGCGAAGCCATTCTAAGGTTGAGTCGACGTCATGTCAACAAAACGGGCCGCCCGGGAAATGTGAGACCAACATAGAAGAAAGAGTTAAACATAAGGCGCTCTAGAATGAATACGAGCAATAGGCTATCATTTACTAATCACGAAAAGCCACCAGCAGTCGGTGCGCGTCGAGAAGACACAGTGGGCTTCGCAAAACAAGCTTGGTGGATGCTCATGGAGCTTCGGTGGGGCGAAGGAACATGAATACAACTAGAGCTAAGCAACAATCACAACTTCATTTACGAGGGACATCTCTTCTCCAACCTCGAGCCACTGGCTCAAAACTTGATGAAAAGAAGAGTTCCACGGATGGAGAGTGCCAAAGAATACGCCTGTCAATGACCCAGAAGGCCGTTGAACAGCCTGTTCCGCCGCGCTGTGCAATGCAGGGACCAGACTGTGGTGAACCGCCTTTATGATCGCAGTCACCCAAACAAGGTAAGTATGAAGAAGAAAGAAAAAGAAGAGGAAGAGGCGAGGGAGCTGGGGGTATTTAAGCAAACACAGAAAGGCAGAAAAGGCGGTGGCAGACCCCCTACGTTTGCTAGCGTCCTCTGATTGGCCAGCAGCCGAAACCACGTGACAATACAAATACTCACCGACATGTGATATGACTCATCCACCCTTCCTTTTTGGGCAAGATGTTTCTGACCTGTCAGGATGAGGAATAGCTCTACGGAGTATGTACATTGTAGAACGTACAGGACACAGGTACGTTGCATTTATTTCCTAGGTTTTTACATGCTTGTGCTAGACACTGTGAAAATGAGCTTGAACACACAGATCACAGACGGGAATCAATAATTGAAAACTCCTTGTTCTCACTCGACGCCTCAAAAACAAGCCAGTCTCCATACCCGAGCTTGTGTGGATCCTCCCCTATTCCACAACTTTGTATTGTGGCTCTCACCTCCCGTGCGACCCAAAACCGCAAGACGTTTGAATCACAACTTGATTCGGATACAGTCCGTCGGAAGTATACCTTTGTTCAGAGTGTGCTACAAGATTAAATCGGGCGAGAAACCCACAGTTAATATAAAGCTAATATTAAGCAAATGACCATCCTCATCAAAGTGCGCCATGGTTAAGTCGATCTAATAGGCGCTAAAGCCGTCGGGGAGCATCGGAGAGCTTAGATAAACGGGAAATCCGTCCCTTGTGTACACCGCAGCTCAAGTTGGTGCTTGGCGTGAAGTATTAAGATTAATTTACTCTGCGCTTGGGAGATATGTTCTGTCTTTCTCGCAAGTGAAGTATCTGTGCGGACCTAACTGTAGTCCTGGTGTGACACTCTTAGCTATCTGCACCATGCACGGTACAATGTCCCTAGAACACAGGTATGATGTAGTCAGATGGAGCAATATGCATCTCAAAAAACGGGAAATCCTTAGGCGCCCGAGCTCCGCTACGCATGGCACTTGCATGGTGTCAAAAATTTAGTCCATACAGGGAGAGAGGAGGAAAGATCAACAAGTTAGACTTGGAACAATGATATGATCGTCAACGACCAGTAAAATCCAACCATTCATAGGACGCAGCGGGAGCAGGGTCGAGACTTAGGACACTCGCAACCGCAAAAAAATGGGTGAAGACGGCAGGGCTGGTACATAAATGGTCCTGAGTAACCCTGTAGGCCCTAACGGGTGCAGAAGGGGGGCCCATGATAGGGTGTAATGGGTTCCTAGTGGATTCCTTCGAGTGGCTATCATTACTTGAAATGCTTCGACAGAGCGTTGGGACCTCATGGTGCTGATATAGACCAGTCATATAACCAGGGATATAAAAAAATGGTGCCATGGTAGTATATAACACAGAGAAAAAGAACGGACCGTATAGAATATTATTTTCAGGTTGGGCCTGCCTATCTAGATGAACCGTGGAAATGCCAAATAGAGTGCTCTGATTCAGAGTTGGTAGGTAGGGCTGGCTAGCCCCCTATTCGCTAAGACTCGGAACTAAATAGTCTGGTGGGGGCGTAATTTTTTTTTTTTCTATCGCAAATGAATCTGGAATTTTCTGGAGCGTAGTACGGAGTATGTTGTACGGGAATAAATGACGAAAGAAAAGGGGCTTGATTAGGGGCATTATTTTCCGAGCCTGTGGATCTTGTTTCTAGTTTTTCAAATAGTTATGTTCTTGTGTAGTATACTTCGTACTCCGTGGATTGGAAGTATGATGAGATGATCCTCGTATGGAATGATGCGCAGATCACGCAAAGAAGCGATATTCTGTAGATGTGCTGGGATTGGCTAGATAAAGACATCATGGGATGCTTGGTAAAGAGAGTTGATACGCCGATAGGATGCACATCAAAGTCGGAGCCAAGAAGGAGGGGTTATATCACTGCTGGTTGGTTGTCCACAAGGATGCCCACGCCACTCCATCATAGAGTTGATATCAGGTCATGGGGCCACAGTAAAGATTGCACCAGGAAGTCGCGATGGCCAACCATTCTGCAGAACCTAAAGATAGGTGCATAGCGTAGCTAATACCTGCCTTGAGGCACACGAATGAATGCGAGAAAGTTCATCTGTACAGTACCTTGTAGTACTTCCTACTCCGCACTATTTTGTATACTGTAGGCTGATCATGACGAAGAAAGTAAAATGACGGGACTGGTGGTGGTGGGGGTCATGGAGTACCACAGGGATGACCCTCTAAAGGGATATTCTAGTACCGATATGGTCATTCCGAGGGAGAGCCTTGCAAGCTTGGATCAAGTTGTCGACCATGCGGAGTAATACGAAAGCACGAAAGGCTCAGTTGATTTGATAATGAATAGATCATTTGGGTAATTCTGACAACTTCAACCCCTTTGAACTGTGTAACGGAGTTGAAAGTGATGTGGAATGAGCGCCAACGGTGTGGCCCACCGAACAATCATAGAACCTCCTTACGGGGCCAGGAAGTATGCAATTGTGCTTATACTTTTTTGACAGTCTGATGACCATCCGAGAATAACCCCGCCATGACGATATGTTGCAAAATTTTTTTGTATAGAATAGAACATTATGAAACCCCCCCCCCCAAAAGGTGTCGAAAGACATCAAATCGGTAAGGGTATCCGAACTGCACGGGTAAATTAGGGGGATACTAGATGAGGGGACCGTTGATTCAAGCTGCATGGCCGATCATAGCTCGGGTGGCCATGGTGTGATGGTTTCATACTGTTCAAAGCCAAGATTTGCAGAGTTTTCTTTCTCCTATTTGAAGTTTTCTTAGGAACTAAATTCAGTTCAGGTCTAGCGTCATGCTAGACAAAGACGTTCGTATTTTTACGAAGTGGTCCGTAACCCGTGGATCTCAGTACTTCGTATATAGAGATGGAGCATTATCCCGGACAAAGGCGCCATATTCCAGGTTTCATAGTAAATTCAAGGTGAAAAATATCGAAAATGAGTGAAACGAAGTAAATTAGAAATTAGAAATATGAAATAGAAAATAATAATATGAAATAATATAAAAGAAATAAAAAAACAATTAACCCCTGAAGTACCATTAGCTAATCTCGGATCCACTGAGCTCTGGGCTCCCTGCAGGTCCTTTCCATTTTTGGCTCATCAACAACCTGACTCTTTTATTCCCTTTTCCTCCTCTCTTCCCTTCTTTCTTCCCACAAAGCAAAATACCCCCTACTTCGTGATACCCGAGCTATTGTGCTCTAATTCTTTTGCTTTTCTTTTCGAGATACCCCATACCCAAAGCTTTTTTCTTATCTACGAAGCTCTGCTTCTTTAATACCCAGTTATTTTAATCATGTCCGAAGTCCAGAAGACTGTTGAGGAGACCCCCGCGGTCGTCCCTGCCGTGGAAACTGCTGTTGAGACCCCTGCCGAGGTTGTTGAGGCCCCCAAGGAGACCACCGAGGAGCCCACTGCTACTCCCGCCGTTGAGAGCACCGAGGCTGCTGAGCCCGCCAAGGAGGAAGTGAAGCCCGCTACTGACGGTGTTCTGGGCTACAAGGCCCCCGGTCTGGTCAAGTAAGTTGCAACTGAGATCACACAAGTGAAACGAGAGACTAACGGATCTGCTTTTTCTAGAGGCTTCCGCTTCGCCAAGCGCTTCTTCTACTTCAACGAGGAGGCTCTTGAGAGCAAGAACCTCTCCGTCTTCCACCAGAACGAGAAGGCTGCCGTCGCCAACCCCACCGCTGCCTGGGCCACCCAGACCGGCAAGGGCCTGCTTTTCTTCACCAAGCGCGCCGAGGATAAGGCCACCCCCGCTGGCATTCTGAACCTTGTAAGTGATTTTTGGCGACTGCACGAATGCGACAACAACTAACATGTTATATAGGCCGATGTCTCTGACGTGACCAAGGAGGGTACCAGCGAATTCCTCTTCAAGATTGCTGGCCACAAGCACACCTTCCAGGCCTCCAGCGCCGCTGAGCGTGACAGCTGGGTTGTCGCCATCGAGGCTAAGGCCACTGAAGCTAAGGCCGAGAAGGAGACCATCACCTCCAGTGAGGGTTACAAGGCTGAGCTTGAGAAGCTGACCAAGCCTGCCGTTGTCGTTGCCGCCAAGAAGCCCGAGGAGAAGAAGGTCGAGGACAAGAAGGAGGAGACCCCCGTTGTGGCTGCTGAGGCCGCTCAGGAGGAGCCCAAGGAGGAGAAGAAGGAGGAGAAGAAGGAAGAGAAGACCGCCTCCAAGAGCCGTTCCCAGTCCCGCAAGCGCACCAGCATCTTCGGTTCCCTCCTAGGCAAGAAGGACGCCGAGGAGAAGAAGGAAGAGACCCCCGCCGCCGAGGAGACCAAGGCCGCTGAGCCTACTGCTGAGCCCGTCGTTGAGGCTGCCGCCCCTGTCGTCGCTGAGACCACTGAGGCTGCTGCCCCCGCCGAGGTTGTCGAACCTACTGTCGAGACCTCTGCTGAGACTACCGAAGTCGCCAAGGAGGAGGTCAAGGATGAGAAGAAGGCTGAGAAGAAGGCCAAGCGTGCTTCCATCTTCGGCAACTTCTTCCAGAAGGTCGCCAGCCCCTCCCAGGAGAAGTCCGAGAAGGAGGCTACCGCCCCCGCTGTCGAGGAGACCCCCGTCGCCAGCACCGCTCCTCAGCTCGAGAACCCAGTCGAGGAGGCCGCCGTCAAGCCCATCGAAGCCGAGGCTGTCACTGCCCCCGCTGAGGCTGTGGAGACCCCCGCTGCTGAGACCCCCGCTGCCGAGGCCGCCTCCACTCCCAAGGAGAAGCGCCGCACTTCGTTCTTCGGCAACCTTGTGAAGAAGGAGAAGAAGGCTGACTCCTCTGACAACGAGGTCACCGACGGTGAGACCAAGGCCAAGTCCAACAAGCTCGGCGGTCTTTTCCGCAAGCCCAGCAAGGCTGTCAAGCTCGACAAGGAGGAGGTTGCCGCCGCTGAGACCGAGGCCAAGGCTGATGCCGCTGAGGAGGCCCCTGCCGTCCCTGCCAAGGAGACTGCCACCGAGGAGGCCCCCGCTGTCGTTGAGGAGACCCCCAAGGCCGTCGAGACTGCCCAGGACTCCAAGAACGTCACTGTTCCTGTCGCCACCCCCGTTCAGGCTACCGCATGAAGTGCGACTCCTCGGAGACCTGTCGTGGAGTTTGAAAGGTGGTGGGACATGTCCTATCCATCGACCGCTCGCGATATCCCTGATGGTCTAATTGAGGCCTGAAGGTGCAAATTTGATACCACTGCGCTTCAGTTGTTTTGTTTTGTTTTACCCTCGCCACTGTCGCTGTCTTCGGTACTCCACGGTCCCCCTTATTTGGGCCTGGACCTGAGATGGCGGCAATGAGATACCCGCTGTCGCTTTTTTCACCCCCCCCCCATTAATCTGTTTTTCTTTTTCTCTAAAAATAATACCATCGGCGCCAACGACGCCAGCAGCCCTCTCGACTGCGGTTCATTCCTTTACGACCGCGATTATGCGTTACGTGGTGTGTCGTCCGACTAGATTGATACCACTCTGCTGTGTTTTTTTTTTTTGGTTCCTTGCTTTTGTGTTTGATACCCTGTGGGGAGGATGGGTGCTCTTTTTGCTTGTTGCTTGAGCTTTGGATCTCGTCTCTTGACTTGTTTCTTCCTGCAACCCAAATTGACCCTCTAATGTTGTCTACCGTTGTTGTCCCGAACGGCTGGTTTATACCCCACCGGTGGAGGTGGCACACCTTGCGATAGGTAATACTTAATAGAATCTCTCAGTTTTTGCTTTACAATTGTGTCCATTGTATTATACGTAGTCTTAGGCCCTATCAATAGTTGGGTATCGCCAGGGTGAGCAGGCCAGAATCCTTGTGGAATGGCGCGCTAGTATACCTCTCACATGTGCAGGTACCAGCTCGCTGAGCAGACTCTCGGAGTTGGCCTTCACACATCCCGAGGGGCACAAGTGTATAATATTAGCGACTTTTTTTTATTAGTCTCTTTCTTCTCGTATACTCATTCTCAAGAATGTCATAAAATGGCGACTTGAACCATAACAGGCCTTTTCCTTAGGGCAACACCAGCAAAATCAACCACCTACGGCCTCGGAACGAATAACTGAGCCTCCCAACATCGAATCTAGCCTAGACACAGAGCCCAACTACCCAACAGGCACCAAGTTCTGGCTCACCACCATCTCACTTCGCGCGGTCCTTAGCTTCGGAGGCCTGGACGCCAACATCGTCGCTACAGTGCCGAGCATCACTAACCACTTCTACACCGTGGCTGACGTGGGATGGTACTCGTCTGCAATTCGACTCTGCACCTGCGCATTCCAACTCGGGTTCGTAAAGCTGTATAAGATCTTCTTAATCAAGACCATCTTCTTGGTAACCAATGTGATATTCCTCGTCGGCTCTTTACTCTGCGCCACCACTGCTACGTCGACTATGTTCATTGTAGGGAGAACAGTGACCGGTCTACGGTTAGAGGGTGAGATGGCTGGGTGTTTTGCCGTCTTATTATGTCGATCAAAAGACGAAGTGTCATTGCGGAATTCATCTTCACGACGTGTACTAATTCGATGATAAACGCCTTGGAGTGGTACGTACGAACATACTATCAAATCGTTCGATCTCGGGTAAGACTTCATGGTCAATTCGTGATTACAAGAAAATGCACTGACAATACTATATCCTGCCAGATCCCAAGCGAGAGCGGCTACCTGATGAATCCCATTTTCGTTGGAATGATGCCCGAGCTCTTTCTTTAGGGCATTGACACTACCACGTTCGGCTGCTATGCCCCCTTTATGGTATTCGGTTCCGTATGTATGTCAATTGCCGCGGGCTTGATGACTACGTACGATCTCCACACATCCCTCACCAAGATCATCTTCTATTCCGGATTCGTGGGCTTCGGTGGAGGCATCAGTTTCCAAGCTCACCAAGCGGTTCAGACAACGTTGAGTGCCGCAGATGTCAACCTTGGGATCGGTGTTATCTTGTTCGGGTATAGTATGGGTCCAGCAGTGTTTATCGCTATCGCGCAGGTTATATTCACAAATCAACTGTTGCCTAGGGTGGCAGATGCCGTAGCAGGGAGAGCACGGACTTGGCAATATTAAGAATGGAGTTCCTATGCGGTGGGATGAGGTCTTGGGTGGTATCGACCGGAGCTTGACTCATACTTGGTACCGTACTGTTGCGTTGGCTTGCATGACGATGGAGGGAAGCCTTTTGGTTGAATGGCGCTCTGTTAAGCAGAAGCAGTCGTGAACTTCTGTATGGGCGGCACAAAAGGAGCGACAGAAGCTTAGATGGGAAAGCCCCACCCTAGTTGCATATATGCAAGTAATACTCGTAGTTGATGATCTAGTGACCCCATCGCGATGCGTTGGTATTCTGGGGTACATTTTGACGAACTGGCGTACCAAATTGTCTCATTTTAGGAAACCACTATCCGATTAGGCAGAGATGTACGGTGTTTACGATGCCGGTGATATTGACCTCTCACACGGCCTCATATTGTGGTTACCTACATTTAACGTTTTGCAATATGATGCTATATTGATTGTAAGACGGCTGATATAAGTTTAGACTTGAAAATCAACTAACTAGTTATGCTAGGCAATAATGATGACATGTTCTTCCCAGTGTATCATGCCTACCGGTGTCTGGCTGGCACCGATTTCGGCGAAGCCTCGGCCCCTTCCGGGAGTACGAGATACGTTGACACTATGAAAAGACACACAGATCAAAGAAAAAAGAGAGGGAAAAAAAAATCAATTAATTGGGTCTGGACTACGGAGAACTACTCCGTATAGCGTAGTCCGCTAAGAACTTTCGAAGTATATAAACCAATCTATCGTGCTTCCTATTGAGCCATTTTTCTCCCCCTGAAACCTTGGAAGTATACTTACACTTCTGGGTTACGGTCTATATACGAAGCATATAATAAAATCTTGAGACAGGATAGAAAAAGTCAATTTCACGCCCTTCGGCAGGACTAAAGAAATGCTTGCATTTCATAGGACATGGGCCCATGTACTCCGCCCACCGCGGGGAGACAATTAGGAAAAGATCGGTGGATCCTTTGCATCCTCATCCTCATGGAGAACGGCTCTACCTCCCCGGTACTATCTGGAGTTGGGATTTCCTTCAACCTAGTACGTTGTATGTATATATATATGTGGATACATAGTAGGGTTGGAAAGATTTGGGAAATAAATAAAAAATAACAATAGAGAAGGAGCAGGGAAAAAAAAAAAAAAGTAAAAGTAAAAATGTTGGATGCCTGGATATTCCGGAGGGATAGGAATCTGAACAATTATTGGTCAATGTGAAAAGACCTGGGGAGGTTGGTGGAGGCAGGTACTTGAAAGATACCTGAGTAATGTTGGCAAACGCAGGCAACTAGGTAGGTATCAGCCCATGTACTGTGGACCAGATGGATGCCTGTCCAATATACCCAATCAGAACCACGGATCACACTTGTGAGTCACACCCCGTGACTTCTGCGACTAAGCCCCGTGCGGCTCCGAAACTCCGATTGGTCAGCACCAGGGCACGCAGCCCTTAAGAAGTGCCTGAGTTCCCCTCCCAGTTTGCCTGATTTTCCTTCCTCCTTATACCGGTTTTTTCACACACATATCCCCCTAACCACCATAACACCGCCATATTGCTATCAGACCAAAATTATACTCAACTTCACTATCGCCAAAATGGGTGCCCAATAAGCTCCCCGTCTTTCAATAACCAGTCTATCTCAACTGAGACAGGCATCATTTCTTCAACCGGAACCCACCCTTCTATCTCCTCTCTTCCCCCTTCAGAGTCTCCTTTTGGACCTCTGAACTTCAGCATCGCATCGCGTAGCTCGAGTTCTCCCAACAACTTTGCCCCGATCGACTTAACGTCGTTCACCACGGATTACCACCAGCAACCATGGCTTCCCTCACCCCCGTCACAGCCCTTGGCTTCCAATCAGAACAATCAGAACAACAACAGCAACAACAACAGTGCACTCGAGGACTTTGTGCTCTATCCATCAGCAACACCACACCCGCAGCCCCGCTTGCGTGTGCCCGTGAACACAACCCATAGACCTTCTGCACTTCAGCCATTCCTGGCGCAGAATAACCCTCGACGACACTCCTTCAGTCTGCAGTTGCATCGGCATCTTCAGCAGCAGTTCTCTGGCTCTCCTGTCCAAGACCCCAGAGTGACCCAGCTTGCCCGGTCCCCCTCTTATTGGTCCCGTCCCACGCTCACGCACAACCGTACTACGGCTTCCGTGCCTTCCAATTCTCCAAACACCAACCGCCCTCCCATCCCACTTTTCAACGGTCAGCAAAACCACAAAAACAACGCGCAAACATATAGACGTGTCATGTCCACTCCCAACTTCATGGAAGGTAATTTATTATACATCTCACCATACCCTAGTGAACATCTCGCTAACCCCACCCCAGCTCACGAGGTTGATCTTTTCGGTCTTCCTTCTGCCGACTTCCCTGCCAGCATGGATTCGCCGCTCTCGTTCAACGATCTCGGTCTGGTCAACGACTTCGCATCCGGTCCTCCAGGCACTATCTCGCCAAAGGACCTCATGATGGATGCGTCCGTCCCTCCCTCTGGCACCTTCACCGACTTGAGCACCCCATCCTTCGAGTCGCCCGGCAACTTCAGCCAGAACACCTCGCCCATGTTCACCGACATGGATATTGCCGGCCACGAAGAATGGCCCTCCCTCTTTGATCACTCGTCAGATCCACTAAATGCCTTTGACTTTGCTACTTTGGATGCCGCAGCTGCCTTCTCTACTGTGGAAAAGAAGCCGGTCCTGCCCATTCCCATGTCTCCTGTCTCCCCTCGCGCAAAGCGATCGATGGCATCGTCACCTGTTCCCGCCTCCGGTGCAGTCAAGCACTCCAGCGTCGCAGGTGTCAACGCCCGATCACGCAAGAACCTGTCGCCTATTGAGTTCGATCCCAATGATCCTATTGCCGCTAAGCGCGCTCGCAACACTGAGGCGGCTCGCAAGTCGCGAGCCAAGAAGATGGAACGCCAATATACTTCCGAGCGCCGCATCGAGGATCTTCAGAAGATCATCGCTGAGCGCGACGCGGAGATTGCCAAGCTCAAGGCTCAGCTCCAGATTCAAAACACTTACCAGTAATGGTGATGCTTTCATCCCATCTTGGTCCTGATTCTGAGACATTGGTCTTTGGCTTATGGCCGCACTTGGTGGTTCTGACGATTATAACGATTGCACATTCGGTATTCATGCTTTGTGTTTGTTTATGTTTTTGGTTTCTTATGACCCTCTGGGTATTGTGGTAGGCGCGGGTGATGGGTAAAGCCTAGCCCCGACGTCTCACCGAGATCAGATGAACGCGATTTGGTTCGTCTCGTCTGATTCTCTAAAAGTTCGAGACATGTTCCTCAGTTACGTTTCTTTTTCATTTCGATCTGTCTCATTTTCGTTTCTCTGCTATGTTTCAGTTTACCTACTTTGTTTTTGATTATCTTTTTGTTAGGCCGGTTCTGATTGTCTCCCCTTCGAGGGATTGACTCGTGGCTATCTTAATATGGAATTTCCTTTTTTTGAATCAATTATCTTGCTTGATATATTGCTCCTACTTGTAAGCCGTACAGTAGACTGGCTATCTAATTTAAATATCATGTGTAGGCCCGGTACCAATCTACTCCCCAAGTATTCCATGATCTATCTGCATGTCCCTCAAGGTGAAAGTGAAAGTGTATAAAATATAACCAGCTCAGACTTGCCTTTTAAAATGCCTCATAAACACACCCCGATCCCCCCAACCACCGTCCATCTCATACCATCCACACTCACAACCCAACCCCAAATCCCCTCCCTGTACCAAAAAGCCAAACAGCACTCCATTCCTCCCTAAGAACGCGCCTCGCCTGCTTCCTTTCACCATGAGCTACGCGCCGTCCGAAGACTGCTGTTGCTCTATAGATGAATGGAGGGTGGGAGACACTAGGAGAGATAGGGCGTTTGGGGTTCTGGTGTGTAGGGTTCGGGTATTTGAGGTGATAGGTGTGCTTGTAGAGGTTGGGTGTATTGAAATGAAGGAAGGCTGGGTTTTTGGGTGAGGTAGATGTTTCGGAAGTATCTGTTTCCATGTTCTGTCATCATAGCTGGTGGTGGGAAGTAGGGAGGGAGGGATAGGAGTCATAGTATAGGAGAAGAGTGCAAGGGAAAAAAAAAGAAATCTATAATGGAGAGAAAGAAAGAGTAGATGGATGTGTAGGAAGATGTATGGGGGGTGTGTGCGCAAGCACACCTCGAAAGCCTCGAAAACGAACGTGTAGCAGAAATCCATCCGCCATAAGTCCATTTCAGCTCAAAGCATCAGTACCTCTCGACCTCCCCGTCTCCATCTTAGCCGTCCTCGCGCCAAATTGAATAGCCCTCTTCTTCTCACGAGAGACCTTCACCAAGCCTAGCCGCAAAGCAACGAGCCGCAGCGCCAACTTCTCAGAATCAATACCAGCCGTAGCATCGATCTTCGGAAGTCCGAACCCGCACTTCTCCCATACAGGAGCCCGCAGCACCCAAGCCACAAACTCCTCGTCCAAGAATGGGAAACGCGTCTCGCGGCCCCAGTGGGAGAGGACGCGGTCGTCGCGGCCGAGATTGCGCGAACCGAGCCGACTGACATCGAGATCGATCTCGGCGATCAGGTCTTTGAATCCGCCTCGGTTGAAGGCCACGCTGTGTCGGCCGTAGCCGGCGAAGAGCTCGTCGGCGCCTAGACCGGAAAGAAGAACGCGGGAGGAGGTTGTGTAGATGGGTGATGGCGTGTCTGGGGTTGGGAGTTGGGCTGAGGGGTTTGTTTGGGCTGTACCTTGGCCGCGGGATGCGAAGTACAAGGCGCATGCGATGGACATGTCCATTTCGGTGTTGTGGGGTCTCATTAGGCGCTTGACTTGGTCCCGGTGTGCGAGTGTCTCTGCATAGGGAATGTCGATGGCGATGAAGCGCCATGTGCGGCCTGGACAAGTTGCTTGGAGCTCGATATGGGCGGAACGGCCGGTTATCCGGTCTGGGCAGTTTTCGTAGATGGAGAGGGGTGGTGTTGAGGAGGGGGATTTTTGTTGGTTTGCTTTTGCGGCTGCTGCCACTCGGGGGTTTTCGAATGCTACATTGAGGAGGTCGATTGGTTCGTCCAGGGGGAGAATGTCATGAGAGAGTCTGGCGAGAAGTGTGCAGTCTAAACCGCCGGAGAAGAGAACGGCTGTTTTGGCGGTCTGGCCTGCAGTGTATCCTGGAGGCTTGGGGATGTTTTGTATTCTCAATTCGAGTGATTGACGCAGTCTTGACTCGAGCTCCTTGACGAATACCGAGTCTGTTGTCAATGCAGGAGGCTGCTCTGTTGGTTGTGATGTGTTCATAGGTGGAATTGATTTTCTCTTTGGTCTCATATCAGTTGTTGCTCCCAGGGAAGATATGAAGGACATACAATATGATCAGCTGGAGGTGAAGTAGCAGAGCTCCATGGCATGATCTGAATTTGGCACAACTCTCTGGGAGATAAAGAAGGATCTTGATAGCGAGCTAGGTCAATCGTACAAACGCCTTCAGTGCCCACTTCCTTGAAGCAATCCACCGATGCACTGTCACAAATGCTGCAAATCTTCAAATTCCCAATTTCATCGAATCCCTCGAGGAGAGATCGCCTCCCAAGACAATCCCTGCTGTAGAAGAGTCTTGAATTGACCGCATCATAGAAGACAAAGGCAAACGGCCCAGAGAGACTTGCAATCGCTTCCGCCATTATTCCAATGGAATCATTCTGATCCCTTTCCATTGCCTGTAGAAATAAGTTGAAAACGCGTTCAGTATCATTGCCTTGGACGCGCTCCCCATCGATCTTCCAGGCTTCTCCGTTCCAGCAGAGCACAGACTGGGTTGTGGGGTCTACAAGTGGCTGTGTGTACACATGGTCACCTCTTAATGAAAGCACTGTGGATGTGAAAGTGAGATAATAGGAAAGGGGCGGAGACACTCCATCCTGTGCGTTGATATCCTTTTGCACCGTATGAGTTTTGTAGCTGTCTGGTCCTCGCTGTTGGAGCAGAGTGCAGGTCTCCTGTGTTGATGGTGTGGGCTTTGATGAGCTCAACGAAAAAAAGATCCCACACATGGCGGAGACACAGGGTGGGAGTGTTGTTTATTCTGGGATGGTTAGCTTGGTGGCTTTTTTTTTGGATATATTGCTGCCTGAGGCATTGAGGCATTAGTCACGTCTATAAAGCTCCAGGAGGGGGGCCGTGAGGTCTTATTACCAGCTGATGCACTCACATCGGATTGTAAGATGTTGAACTCGTAGATTGGTGCTTCTCGATAGATAGTAATTGTCCCATAATACTTAGGCTCTTCATACTTAGGCTGACCTTGAAATCAGCGAAAGGTAAACAGCACCTATCAAGGTACCAGGTTGAGCATGTTGGAACTACATGTAGGAACTAAATTGATATCTATTGCCGATTGACAACTCCATAATGCTGTATCTATTGATACTTTTTTCTGTTACTCCAATCTCATATAAAATAAAAAAAACACCTGGGCACTCATTCCTCCATACATCGATGTAGGCTGGATCAAGAAGCGGACTACGTCGGTTGAATGATGATCCGTACATCAACATGAGAGAGCCGCATGAGCATACTTGCAGCCTTTATGACCCCCTGAATCTATCCTTTTTGCCCAGGCGCATATGTTAAATCCAGCTTATGTCGGCCACAGAACCCCCGTCCTCTCCGGGTCCCGAGACGAGAGACGTCCCCCATATCAATGAATCCACCGAGACGCCGGCCACTCCAACCGATCTCCTACCCCAAACACAGGACGATATCGCGAAACCAGAGAGCAGTCAAACAGTCCAAATGAGTGCACAAGAGACAACAAAGCCACATGTCACGGCTGCTGTCTCCGATCCCGCGGCGATGGACTTGATGACAGCTGCCCAACCATCACAGGCTGAGCAGCAACAACTTGCGGGGCAGATAGAAAGACTGTCAGTCTCAGGAAAAACATCTTCCAGTCTGTCATCCAGTGCAAATACTCCTCCGCCCCCTCCGCCCCAGAAGGACGATGCCTACCTCAACCTCCACGCAGGCTCCACGACCGCTCCGCCAACACTACCCCCCATCAATACAAACCGGACCCCCAGCCCCGAGAAAGAGCTCCCAGATGTGCCTAGTGATAGTGACCCGGACACTAAACGAGGTGTTCAGGTTGAAGGGCCTAAGGACGATAGTGCCTCCCAGCCGGAGATTCAGAGTATTATGGGACAATTCCAGGACCCCGCGCGGAGCACCGACCAAAAAGAGATCATGTCTCCACGGCTCGAGCTTGCTGAGCAATTCCGAAGTGCTCCAACATATTTCCCGCCACGCAAATCTAGTTTGGACCATGCGCCTTCCACCGAGTCCGCGGGTTCTCCGGTCGCTACATCCCCGGAGAAGCAGCCTGTATCCCAACATCCCCACAAGCCCGAATCGCCGGTATCAAACCGGCGAGCGTCCACCTCGACGGTCCTACCATTGCCGGAACCAGAGTCTGACCAACCATTCGATTTCCATCGCTTCCTAGAGCAGCTGCGTCACCGCACCGCCGACCCTGTAGCCAAGTTTTTGCGGTCGTTCCTCATGGAGTTTGGCAAGAAGCAATGGATGGTCCACGAGCAAGTCAAGATCATCAGCGATTTTCTGACATTTATCACAAATAAGATGGCCATGTGCGAGATCTGGCGAGATGTATCGGATAGCGAATTCGATAATGCCAAGGAAGGCATGGAGAAACTTGTTATGAATCGACTGTATTCGCAGACTTTCTCCCCAGCCATTCCAGCCCCGCCAACAATACCTAGAAGTGCAAGTCGGAGCCGACGGAGGGAGCTAGAGAGGCTTCATGGGCCGTGGCGACGTGGCCAGCATCAGGAGGACATTGAGCGAGACGATATACTGGCCCAGAAGATTCGCATTTACGGCTGGGTCAACGAAACGCATCTGGACATCCCAACTGTCAGCGGCGGTGGACGCCGTTTCTTGAATCTGGCACAGCAAGGTATGTATCATGAGCTATCTTGAGATGTTTTCTGACTTTGCTTGACAGAAATATCAAAAATCAATGGCTATCGGGCTCCCCGAGATAAAGTCATTTGCATTTTGAACTGCTGCAAAGTCATCTTTGGTTTATTAAAGAATTCCAAAAAGGGCGACACATCCGCTGACTCTTTTATCCCCCTCCTGATCTATGTGGTTTTGCATGCAAACCCTGACCACCTTGTTTCTAACATTCAATACATTCTTCGATTCCGCAACCAGGACAAACTTGGCGGTGAAGCAGGATATTACATCTCGTCGCTGGTATGTTTGACTTCTACACTGCCCTAGATATTCCAAATTGACCTCTATTAGTCTGGAGCCATTCAATTCATCGAGAGCCTTGACCGCACAAGTTTAACCGTCAGCGACGAGGATTTCGAACGCAACGTCGAGGCCGCCGTATCCGCTATTGCAGAACAAAACCGCGAATCCGAAAGCTTTGAAGAAAAGCCCTCCACCCAGCCTCCTCCATCCCAACCCCAGGCCGGACCAAGCCGCAAAGAAACTACTCAATCCAGTGACGACGACACCTCCGCTCCAGTCGCAGGATTACTACGCACAATCCAAAAACCCCTCTCAACCATCGGCCGCATCTTCTCCGACGACCCAGACTCAGGTTCTGCCGCATCCCAAGAACGCCCCCAGCCCGTCCCGACGCCTCAACCCGCTGTTGCTCCGCCCCGTCTCACCCCGAATGTCTACCAGCCTCCTCGCGCAAGCAGCGAGGACAGTAGGCGGTCAGGCGATGAGCGCGTCCACTCAACCCACGGTAGCGGAACCTCCGCGAAGAAGAATCTTACCCGTGTACTCGACGCTCAGGACGCCGCTGCGCGCCAGGCTAGTGCTGAAGATGCAGAGGCGCGCCGAATCCAACGCGCTGAGCATAATAATGTTGTCGAGACACTTTCGAACATGTTTCCTAACTTAGATCGTGAACTTATTGATGATGTCGTTAAGATGAAAGAGGGGAGGTGAGTACTTCCTGCCCCTGGGGACGTTTGAATGTTTTATTGGGCTTCGACTAACTATCCCTTGTAGGGTTGGCCTAGCTGTTGACGCTTGCCTTGCTCTCAGTGCAGAGTAGTATATAGAATAATGTAGCATCTTTGCTTGTTCGGGAATATCATGTCAGGAACAGTCCTAGCAGCAATGCTGTCTTTCTCGCCTTGAAATAAATTAAAACATTGGTGTTACGTGCCAGTTCGATTAACAAGAAAGAGTGCATTCAACTAAAAAAGCAAAGATAGGGAGAAAAGAGAGAAGAAGCACGCAAAGCATGCGGTCACGTAAATCGTGACAAGAGGTATATTTACCTATTCGACCAAGGGCAGGGTGGTTATCCGATTCAAACCACCGTAAGTATTAATTATTGCAGATGACCCAAATATCCTATTTAATTAAATTTACATATTTGTATGTAGCTAAGTATAAGCTGTTATGAAAAAAGGAGATGTCGGCAGTTGAAGAGAGACGAATGCCTCAAACCCCAAAGATCCTCGGCTCGTTTCCCCGCAAAACCGCGGTCTCTCGGAATTTTACTAAGCTCGTCCCTTGCATCTTATAATAATTCCGAACTGGAATAAATACAATCTCTTATCTCTCAAAGGACAGCATTGCACACCATGCCATCCCCTTTCCGCATCGTTGAGCATGTCGTGCCCACTCAGCACATCAGGGAGTATCCTGGAGCCACCGCCAATGACCAAGAAGAGCCCTTACATCTGGCTGTGAAACAATATATACCACTAGACAATCCCAATCCACAACCAGGTGATATTACTATCCTTGCTGCCCACGCGAATGGCTTCCCCAAGGTATGAGATACAAAGTGCCGAGGCCCAGAGCCGCCAGACCCGCTTTTGGAGCTGTGCGCGCATTGCGACGGCCTTCGAAGTATAGAATCGACGGTGTACTGATCGTTTCTCGCAGGAACTATATGAACCACTTTGGGAGGAAATCCATGCTCGTTCTAAACAGAATGGGATACGCATTCGCGGTATCTGGATGGCCGACGTGGCGCATCAAGGCCAGAGCGGCGTAATCAATGAAGATTCCCTCGGAAATGATCGTATGTAATGCAAATGTCTTATGAGAAGCAATTATGATGCTAACTTTATTACAGCTAGCTGGTTCGACCACCCCCGAGATCTCCTCCACCTAGTCAATGTTAAGCGGGCTGAAATGCCTCGGCCTATCGTTGGCATCGGACATAGTATGGGAGGTGCTCATCTGTAAGTTCCAATAACCGGAGAATTCACGCAGCAGCTAGCTAATATACTCCCTAGCATGCAACTGAGCCTAATGCACCCCCGACTCATCCACACACTAGTCCTCCTAGATCCAGTGGTCCAACGCCAAACCACGCAACTAGACGGTCTCATGCTTCAAGTAAACAAGCGCGAGATCGCCAAAACAACCCAACTATCAACCCACCGGCGCGATATCTGGCCCTCCCGTCAAGCTGCCGCAGAAGGCTTCCGCCGCAGCCCCTTCTATCAAACCTGGGATCCACGAGTGCTATCCCGCTGGATCGAGCATGGCCTGCGTGACCTCCCAACACTCATCCACCCGCTAGACTCCAAGACCCCGACAGACAAAGCCACCGGTCCCCCAGTAACCCTCCGAACCACACTGCACCAAGAAGTGTTCACTTTTTCGCGGCCAAACTACACGCACCCCCTGAACAGTACCAACCCTATCAACCGCGTAACACACCCAGACCTAGACGCAACTCACCCACACACCTACCCCTTCTACCGCCCAGAGGCAGCCCGCATCTTCTCCCAGCTCCCATTCCTGCGCCCCAGCGTGCTGTACATCTTCGCCGGCAAGTCGGATATGTGTAACCCCGCCATGCGCGCCGATAAGCTCGCCAACACTGGTACCGGGCTGGGCGGTAGTGGCGGTGTTGCTGCAGGCCGTGTGCGTGATGTTCTCTTCGAGGAAGCTGGTCATCTTCTTGCCCAGGAGGCTGTGAATGAGTGCGCTGATGCAGCGGTTTCTTGGCTTACGCCGGAGATCGGCCGTTGGCGCGCTGAGGAGGAGAGTTTCCGCGCGGCTTGGAGTCAGAAGTCGAAGATTGAGAAGGCTACTATTGATGCCGAATGGTTGAAGCATGTTCCTGCGCCGCAGCGAAGGCCGAAGAAGGTTCAGAATGGGGAATCGAAGCTGTAAGCGGGTTCATATACCCCTTTGGTTTTGTACCTGCTTCGTTTTCTAGCGTCGGGTATAAGTATAAACAATGTATAGTCTGCTTTTGCGGATTATGCTAGCGCATATAAATATAGAATGTTCAAGTCTGCATCTGAATGTTTTTCTATTGCTTTCAGATCCTATGGGTGAATACGCCGAATCAACAATCATAATACTTCATAGACCCGATTCCCATCTATAGCAATGACCCCACGCGCCGCCTGGTAAAAAAAGAAGAAAAAGGTATCGTATATCTATGGTCCAAAGCCAAAAGATCCGTCTCCGGGACGAATTGTGTTCGTGAAAGCTATGCAATAACAACGCCAAGGGGAAATAAAATCAGTGCTCTGCTCCGAGTCTCGCAGCAAAGGACAGACAGGAAGGAGCATGGTATCTATTTCAGGTTATGTTGAGGGTCACGTTTGCAAGAAGTGTGGTATATCGCCACCCATAAACAACGATGGGTGCGAGTAATGAACCAGCTCGGGGAGAGAGGATGTCTAGGTGGTTGTTTCACGTTGACTTCTTGGCTCGGGATACCCCATTGTCGGATGGCCCACCCGAGGTGCGGATCACTTCGGGGATCTGCCAGAAGTGCGCCCAGCGCAGGTGGTATTCGTCTTGTCGGTCATTGAGGCAGTGGCGGAGCCAAATTCCCCACATGATATAGAGGTAAGCACCGATGCCAGTCATGATATGCCTGCAAGCAAGAATTAATTAGCAAACAGCCTAATGGTAAACAGTCCAGGCTTAACACATACCACCAGCCATGCCCCTCCAAAAGGATACCCCATGGAAGGCCAACAGAGCGGCGCATCCGACGGATCTCAGAGCAGAACACGTTATCCAAGTTCCAGATGAAGAAACCTCCCAAAAACATGCTCAGTCCATATATGACCATGAACCACATGGTCTTGAGCGTCTTCTCGTTGCGCACGTTCTCATAGTGCTGGCGCTCCTTCGTCGGAACGGGGAGTCCCTTCTTCTGGCGCGCTAGGCGGTCCTCCTCCGTCGAGTGGCGCCATTTGGGTCGAAGGGTCACTTCCATGGTGTACATGCTGCGCACGACTACGATGATAGTCAAGAGCGCGAAGGCGTTCTGGTGGAAGACTGGGTCTTGGAGGTAGTGGTAGTACAGGGTGATGAATACGGCGAGACCTGCCAGCGCAATTCCGAGACAGACACGTGTGGTGGTGGACCGGGAGTACGAGAATGAGGCGTAGGCCATAAGGCAGGTGGTATAAATCATTGATAGTTCGTCCACTAGTTGCATAGGATCTATTAGGTGGGTTCACCGGTCAGCATTGCTCTTGCGATTACTCATGTATCGTTTTAGGTATTATTGGTGAATGTCCACGCTTTAACCAGATCCTGGGCTTGAGAGGGGTATAGAGAGACTTGCATTTGAGGGTCGAGTGAAACAGGAAGCTCCCTGTTCCGACTACTAGGTAGCCAAGGAGGGCAACGGTGAAGATTTGGTCATGTCCATTGCGACGGCAGCTCCGTATGCCCTGGATTCCAAGCCACATGAACAGCAAATTCGTGAGTGTGTTGACAATCTCCGCGGCATACTCGGTGGCATAATAGTCCTGGACAGAGAATATATTAGTATGGTTCTCGTGTTCTCGTGTGGGCTTAGGCATCTAGTCGGGAATACACACCTCTTCGCACCAGTTCAAGGTAGAGGTGACGGGCTCCCAGTATCCGTCCTTTGCAGGCGGATATGGAAAAAAGGGTAAAGACCAAGACATTATGCTGTACACCAAGGTAAATAGAGATGTTAATGTAATCTGTCTATAAGATAAGTTCGAAGACAAAGGAAAAGAGAAACAAATACCACATGACGTCGATTATCGACGGACTAGTTGGTCTGTGCACTCCGCGAGTTGCCGGAAGCGGAAGGTTCCTGTCTATTTATTTACTCTAAACATGTAGATATTTACATATTGACATATCTGTTTCTGTCTATTATATGTTTGTGTTTATGCTTATGTTTCTGCATTGGATCTACAAAACAAGATGCATTACGTGTTGACTGCAAATGGTCTACATAGTACACAGAGGGTCCAAGAGCCGCATGATGATATGACATACGGTAGACATACTGTGTAGTTGGATTTGGAATATTAATACTATGAATTGTATACTATGAGCTAGTAATTAGATCAATAGTAAACTTCTACTCCATATATAACTATTGTATAATGGTTATATAAACCACTTTGAACATGAATCCTCCGTGTGGCTTATCGATAGTCATTGCTGACCCCGATGACTTCACTGTTCTCAACGTCTGTCCGTGACCTCGGCAAAGTCTACGCTTGCAATTACTGTCTACAATCTTGTTCCATTCTATTCACCCTCATTTACTCCCTGGTGGAATGCAAGCTGGTGCCCATCTTTGGCTGTGACCGTCTTTGTGGAATTTTCTCTGTTTTTTTTTACGCATCCGGTGGATCTCGACGCCTTCTTGACCGCTACGCAGACGCGACGCCTATGGACCTCAATCTGGCATTCAATCTTTTATCTTTATACTAAATATATTCACTGTCGCCAAAGTCGCGATCCGAGTTGACACAGCAATGTCGAACAATACCACATTAACGGTGCCACAGGTGAAAACGAGCACCTCAACAAGTATGCTTCCCATTCAAAACCCAATCATTTCCATTTCATTGTTAATCATAATCTTCTTATTGCTCCAGCCTCAAAGACGTCCTTCCACTTCGCTGCTGGTCTTTGTTCTGGCCTTACCTCCTCCATCCTCCTCCAACCCGCAGATTTACTCAAAACTCGAGTCCAGCAATCCCAGGGAGCAGCCCTCCTCCCAACTTTGAAAGCGATCATCTCCTCTCCGAACCCAATCCGTGGATTATGGCGAGGTACACTCCCTTCAGCGCTCCGCACCGGCTTCGGGTCGGCATTATACTTCACCAGTCTCAACGCATTGCGCCAAGCCGTTGCGCAAAGCAACCCAATGGCCCTAGCCAGTCCGGTAACAGCCGCCAGATCATCCTCCGTCCTCCCCAAACTCTCCAACACAGCCAATCTCGCTACGGGAGCCATCGCAAGAGTCACCGCAGGCTTCGTAATGATGCCCGTGACCGTGCTCAAGGTCCGTTATGAGTCAGATTACTACGCATATCGTAGCTTAGTAGGCGCAGGTCGGGATATCGTCCGCACTGAAGGCCTGCGTGGGCTCTTCGCAGGATTTGGCGCTACTGCTGCTCGTGACGCTCCCTATGCGGGCCTCTATGTTCTCTTCTACGAGCAATTGAAGCGACGGTTCGCTTTGGTAGCCGCAAAACCCTCTAATAATGGCGAGACACCAACTCCTGTTTCGTCCTCATCAATACACTTCGTCTCCGGTGGAGCGGCTGCCGGCATGGCGACTGCAATCACCAATCCTTTTGATGCCGTCAAGACCCGGTTGCAGCTGATGCCTGCCAAATACAAAAACATGGTGCATGCTACTCGCTTGATGATCCACGAGGATGGCATGCGCAGTCTATTTGGTGGACTTGGTCTCCGCATGGCTCGCAAGGCCATTAGCTCGGCGCTGGCATGGACTGTCTACGAGGAGCTTATCCTGCGCGCTGAGAGGCGGTGGGAGACGAATTCCCAGATGGGTCTTTAGGCTTGCATTATATCTGCCCTTGGCCGCCACTCTTACCACCCTCCATCCCCATTCCACTTTCTGTATTATAGTCCGTTCAGACCCCGCTATAGCTCGCATCCGGGTCCGTGCCCATGCGTGCATACCTGCATTGAGCTTGACCCAATGGGAGGTTTTAGACAGCGGACTGAAACCTGATATGTATATTATACTGTATCTCCACATGTGGCCTATCATATGATCGCCGACCTCAGCCTTTTCATTTACATTAGGGGTATCCCCCAGTCTAGCTGTACCAAGCACCTGTACCTGCGAGATGTTCGCCAAACCCGTAGAATACACAGGAGATGGTGGACTAGATTCATGGGGAAGGGTGAGGACGAATACGATTTGCACGGCGAGAGAGAAGTTGAAATCAAAATCAAATAATGTCATCAGCTCATATCGCGTTAATGTACTACCACATACTCTGTGATATAAAAAAAATCGAAACGAAACACATCTCAGCACAACATAAGCACATATCTCAACAAAAAAACAGTCCAATCAGACCGGGTCTCATAAAAAAATAAGGCAATAACAAGGTTCGAACAGAACATATACGTGAGTTCGAATTTCTTGTCCAAGCATCATCCTTATAATCAAGGCAGCGCAGGATGTAAGGCATTTATGTGAGAATGCGCACCCGACCTGAAGGGCTCTTCTTCCGGACCAGGAACATTCTGTCCTTTTTGTGGTCGTTGACTCTCAGTTCGGTCCTCGAGTGGGATGTCTCGGCGATGACATTGCCCTTGCGTAGGCGTAGGGTGTGGGCGAAGAGCTGATCTTGCAAGTCGTGGTCTATCCACTTTTTGATGATGATGTAGTTGCCGTCATTCTATGAAGATATTAGTCACCGTTGTATACATTTAGGGGACAATTCTTACCTCGTCAAAAGCCCAAGGAAGACCGTAGGCGATCAAGGTATCTGGCAGCAAGTGCTTGCGATGGACCTAGCATAGTGTTAGTTAAACCCCCTAGTACATAGAGAGAGTACTCCTTACCCTAATCCATGTGAGCTTGGTCTCTTCCTGCCTCTTCTCCTCCTCCTTCTTCTTCTCTTCTGCCTTCTTCTTTTCCTCTTCCTTCTTCTTCTCTTCTGCCTTCTTCTTCTCCTCTTCCTTCTTCTTCTCCTCATCCTTCTTATCCTTATTGATGATATTATCAATCTCCTTTTCGGAATAGCCAATGCTGCGAAGTCGGTCACGGAACTCCTTCGCCTGCCGCGCCGCCTCCTCGATCTGTCTTTTCTTAATCCGCTCTTGTTCAAGCTTCCACTCCTCAACAGCGGCAGCCTTCATAGCGATCTCCTTCTTCCGCTTCTCCTCGACCTCTCTCGCCTTTCGCATATCTTCCTCTCGAATCTGCCTAACGAGCTTTTCATGTTCCTCCTCCTCCTCCTTCTGCCTTGCAAGCTCCTTCCATTTCTCCTCCCGCATAAGCTTCTCCCTCTCCTCTTCTTCTTCCTTCTGCCTTGCAATCTCCTTCCACCTCTCCTCCCGCATGAGCTTCTCCCTCTGTCCTTTCTCATCCTGCATACGTGCAAGATCCTTCAACCTTTCCTCTTCCAGTCTGTGTCTAATCTCCTCTTTCTCAGCAGCAGTTCTCTTGTCCGCCGCATACTTCTTGAGCTGATAGCGCTCCTCAGCCTTGCGTTCCTCCTCCGCGGATTGTTGTTTGCGCTCAAGCCGCTGCAGCTTACGCAGTCGCTCCGAAAGTTCTTCCTCATAAAGTTCGGCCTCCTCCCTGATCAGCCGAGACTCACGCGGATCGGCCGGTGGATTCACAATAAGCTGCTGGCGCTCATGCGAGCTGCGATCACGAGACTTCTGCAGCTGTCGCTGCAGCCGTTCGATCTCCTGTTGATGCTTCCAGAGATCCAAATCCTGCCGGAGATTATCGCGCTCCATGATTTGCTGGGTCATATCCTGCCGGATGTCGTTGTGACTCAACAGTTGCTGGCTCATAGCCAGCTCGTGGTCACGGTGAAAGGGGGAGGGCTCACGCGAGGCGGCGGTGCTGACGGCGCGGGGGCGCCCACGGCGGGCTGGGAGGGCCGGCGCATCGTCTTCATCATCGAAGCGGCTGATGCGCTGGTTGTGGTTGTGGGTGTGATCGTCCTTGAATTTCTGGTGCACCCGTCGAGAATGGGGCTTGTTCTCCGCGCGACTCTCTGACTGCAGCCCTTGCTCGTTGAAAATCATCACCGCTGGCGGTGCTGGCGGTGCTGGTGGTACTAGTGGCTCGCGGCGTCGGCCGCTTGTCGAGGCCGACCGGACTATGCGGGTCTGGGTTGGTGCTAGGAACTGAGTGACTTCCGGGCGGCGGTGGCGAGAGATAGAGCGCTGGCGAATATGGGTTCTGACACCCGGTCGATGGAGGGAGACATCGGTCTCGGAGTAATCCGAGTCCGAGGAATAATCATCGTACACTGCGTGTACGGGCATTTTGGCGGGGTTGTTGCGAAAAGTATTGGGGCAAGAATGATAATATAGATTGGGGCCCTGAAAGAGGGGCCTGAGCGGGGGTTATCAGGTGCAGGTGGCAGATGATAGGATAGACATCAAAGAGATAGAGAAGAAGTAAGCCGAAGAACAAAAACGGGCCAAAGTAGACGAAATTTGTATACGAGAAAGTGTGTGCTTATACTTGTCAGCCAAAGCGGGGGAGGGGCTGGGAAGAAAGGAAAAGAGAAAAAGAGGGAAGCCAGGCCTGGAGTACCTTATTTATTCAGCTGGGCGTCATGGGCGTCATTTTTAATTGGCACAACTCCAGGGTTGCAGTTCAGCCTCATGGCGCATAATCTTTGCATTTGACTTGATAACATTATACTCTTATATACTCCTATATTCCATTCTATCGAGTCTTCATATACTATTTCCACCTTTCCTCTCTACGTTCTACACACACTTTCTCTCCAACCCCAACTCCAGTGGGATACAAAAGCATCATCAGGACCCACTTCAAGCCCACGAGATTAATGCTAACGCCCTCGGAAAATCTGGGCACTCTAATATTAATTCTCCTAGACCGCACATCGGGCCTTCCTGCTGCATAAACTTCCGAAATATGCAACCATGTCCTTCGTATACGCTACTTAAAATAGCCCACGATCGGATCCTTTTGAGCGAACTTTTTATGAGACGCCGAGAACGCATCTAAAAGACATAAGGCGGTTACTGACCCTACATTTTACGATCGAGTTCTTTTTCTGTGGGTAATCTTGTCGCTCGTGTCTTAAAAGTTGGATTCGAGTTTTGAGTCTACTTGGGGCCTTTCTACCTAATTCCGATAACTGACAGTGGAGATACGATTCATTGCAATGGGAGATTGGGCACCAACAGTGTGTGTTTCACATTTACCCATACTTGATCTATATCCATTTCAATTCACGGTAGTTCTGCGGGTGGGGCTTTTCTATCCATGGATCTTAGTTGCCGCTTTAGGGAGCGGGGGTCAGGCTGGTCATGACAGATGTCGGACTAGGGCTGCCCGCCTTAATAACTGCTTATATAAGGAGGGGTTGAGACCTCGGGAGGATGTGCTCAATTTTACTTGGCCAAAAAGCGGCGAGAACTGAACCTAAAATGGAAAGTTCAAACGTGATACGTTCCATGGAATGTGACGGTGAACCGGTGGACCAGATCGGGTGTTCCCGTAAGATGACCCATGGGCACCGGACTTCTGCACCAGACCTTCTTCATTCTATCTAGGTATGAGTTCATATTTGACAACTAGACTTCATGTATCTTATGCTCGAAAACCGGCATCTATGTATGTTGTGCACAGCTTACAATACCTGGCTGCATCATCCTGTTGACTAGAATCGAAAGCGATCAGGTATCGCTAGTGATTGTACACCTCCATGGTAACCTTTGGACTTGTTCTAGCCGCCTTATATCCAACCTACACATATAAGCGCCCCAACCCAAGCCACACCTGGAAGAAGCTACCTACAGAACAGCTATAGTGACCAAAAAAAGTATATTGGATGTCTATGTTGTATGAGTCGTACAAGGTATTTGGTCTTTCTCTAGTCCTGAGCCAGGGGAACCCTGTAAATGCGATAACAATGACAAGGATACCTTTATCGCCCACTCAGCGGTCAGTCCATGGCTTAATGCCAGTATCGCGAAGGAGCCACAATAAGCAAAGTATCACACTATACAACATACTTCGTATTGTAGTCATGTTCCACGAATTATGGGTCCGTAGTCCTTATTCCAGGAGATGAGTGGTCGTGTTGCCCAGATACACGTCATTTTAATATACGTAGTGGGGAAAATTGGCGTTGATGTAGCCTGAGCACTAAGATGACGGCAATGGCGTTGGTCTGGTAGCACACGAGAACCCTGAAATGTCCAATATTTAACATTACAACTTATATAGTTACAATTGTGTATAGTGTCATGACTAATCCCTTTCCCCTCCATTGAGCCCTTCCAAGCTCGGAAATTAGTTGTAGTTCCTGAAGTATAGTTTCGATTAGACTATCCTTGGCATATCAGCCCTGTCAGATTGGGGGTTTGGTGAGACACTATGAAAATATCAGGGTAACCTAGCTACCTATCTTGTATTTTTTGCATACATAATACTAGAGAGAGCGAGGATGAAGCAAATTTAACCGTGCTTTGCATTTGAGGACCCTTGCATCGTTGACAGTGACAGCTGCAGCGCAATCAGCTACCGCAGGCCCCACAATGCGCTTCTTGAGATGCAACTACGGAACATCTTAAAATTTGGGAGGTTGGCATCGATGCTACGTAATTATCACGATGGTCTTCTCTCGCTAGACGGCTGAAGATTAGTCAACTCTTAAATCCAGGTTTAGGCCTTGTCAGGGAAATCATAGAAGATGGAAGGGGTATATGCAAAGAGGTATCATGGCATGCTCTTTCTTCGCTTGATTCACCCAGGAAAGATATTTTTGCAAACAATGACCGGGTATCAAAGTCACCAGCTTGCAACCCAAGTATGTATAAGTCGCCAGAATATGACCAGGCCAGCCGGACATAGAAGGGCAAATGTTGGTACCCTCCCTGCATCTCCCCGGGGCAAAGTGTATCATATCCACTCATCAGCTTCGAGATGACGGTATCTTTTACCCATCCCATTTTCTCTATCCAACTTGTGTCGCAGGCCCACCCGGAAAGAAAAGACAGAGCAGAGCTAGCCTTATCCATTCCTTCCCATTAAGATTCACATTCGCGAGGATCGCTGAACCTTTGGTATAAAGATACCACAATCAAGGATACCCGCCACATAGGAGCGCATCGCGTTCACGTCTTGCTCTCGTCTCATATTCTCATTTCAACATCTTGTTCATGCCCTCCCACCAGACTTGAGAATCTGCTCCAGGTTCTCCCGACTTTTTTGGTTTGTCATCTCGTGATATTGCAGCTTTTTCTCGAGGTTTGCGATCTCAGCGGTGGCCTCGCCGCTCTCACGCGTGAGGCGATTGTTGACTGTGCCGACGGGAACGTTGACGAACCTGGGAGAGGGTTATAAGTCAGTCTCAGTTTCACTGAAAATAGAGCGAATGGGTAATTTCCCCGACTGTCTCGCTGTTTCGAAATCGCAAAATTGAAAACAAGAAAAAGAGGAAATAAAAAAAGAAATAAAAAAAGACAGGTATGACAAAAAATGCTCACATTTTACCGACGCCCTCATAAACCTTCGTCTCGGAAGGCAACTCAGACAACTCCTTCGATGTAAGCTGTAGCATACGGATATCGCGCTGCTTGGCCGTCATATGAGCCTTGGTGATACTGATCTGCTGCTGCGAAGCAATCGCTCGGGCCTCAATCTCCTGAAGGAGCTGTATTTGTTGAAACACCATTAGCATTTGCATATATTCATTGGAAATGACATCTTCAATCGGAAACCAGAGAGAGACAAGAGGCTGAGTGAGACCGAATTGAATTGGCATACCACTTGCCCTGGCCATCTGCTCACAGTATCCGACCCAAAAATGCAAGCTTATTCAGCCTAAGACACACCTTTTGGAGAGCTTCGTTGGGAATCGACATCTTGGCTGTGGATGTTGTATCGGGGCTTGAATGTGGTTGAGGGGTAGGAGGGGTGCGGAGGAACGGGCGGAAGTGAAATTGTTTTGTTGTCGTGGACTCCGGATTAGTTATTTGAATTTCTCTTTGAAGTAAATATGTATCGACCGATTTCGCTTTTATTAAAACGGTCTCGCACGGGTGTCTCTGTGCAATGTCTTGATCAACGGAATCAATTCGACTTGCTCGGCGAGGCCGTTGGGGTCAAGGCGGTGGGAGAGCGGAGCGGTGGAGTATTGCCTGACTTAGGGCTCGAGGCATACGAGAGGTATACGAGAGATGTGTCAAGTTCCAGAGAAGAGCGTGGAGTTTGTGTTGGAAAAGGCAGAAAGACATGCACATTTGTCTCTGCTCTGTGTCTCTTTTGCCGAGAGGTTCTAACTAAATTGGGCTAAAATTGGCTTCAGCAATTCATATGGTGTGGACTTCTGTCTAGGAAGGGCGAGCTTAACATGAGCTCGATGCTATCCAGAGCTCCCTGGGCAAGAAAATAAAACTAAGCAGGCCTTTCAGCGTTTAAAAACCTCTTTGTTGGAAGCATCTATGGGTATTATGTATTATCCAGCACACGCAATTTTTACAACCATCAGACCCAATTAACAGATGTTTTGGACTTGGATGGATTCATTCAAAGTAAACAATCCTATGTCAGGTATTTATGCATAAAGAAATATAGTGTCTAGTATTCTGCTATAGAAAGGTAGACAAGTTGGAAAATCTAACACCCACAGAAACATGGGAAACAAGAAGGCCATATTGCGCCCTGGAATATGGAAACTGCACACAAATATCTCAAGTAGCGGTGTGATAGAGTGTGATAGAACAGAATATCAAGATATTCTATGCAACGTCACGAGATCCGGGACCTTGCAGGGAGAGACATCACTACCGTTTATAGCATGTAGGGGTGATCACCGAGAAGGTCCGTGTGGGTGCTAATCTAACTGAAATCGGTGCTAATAGACGCAGCATTTTACCTAAGTTTTAATAGCTTTCGAGAGAGAGAAATTTAAAACGGATATTTATTAAAAAGATCGCAATTCCCTCCAGTGCATCATTCCATCAACGTGAAAATATCAGAAATCTAAAGACCCTAAGTATCGAATCAATTTCCAGGTAGATTTGAAAATCAAATGAAAGCAAGACAAATACCAGATTGATTGGCATGACAGTAAGAAAAGTAAAAAGACCGAACCAAGGAGATTATTCCTGGACCCCATACGCCCCAAGCCCAAACTCCGTTTCCCACTGAGCTTTTTGTTTTGGAAAGCCCATCGGCATGGCCAACTCTTTCTCATGTTCTCGTCCAGGAGTACAGCAACAAAAAGTTGGTCAGCCCACATTCAATGACGCAGTAGACGTATGCAAGGCCTTTGAGATAGACGGAGGCATAGCTTGATTTTCAGCGCCTAGTAACTGTTGGAGTTAGGCTCGGTGGAGCACCACAACTCGAACTCAGTGCTAGTAGGGTCAGTCATGCTTTCATGGCGAGGCATATCCCATGACGAATCCCGGCCCTCGAGGCTCTGCATGCTGGGGAGGTAGGCAGACGCCATGCTAGGATGAGCGTATGAAATAGTGTTGGGAGACATGGCCGGCGCCGATGAGGCTGAGTAAAAGCCGGGCTGAGTCTCGTCGACCCAGGTAGAATATGAGCCAGGAGTGGCAGCATAGGAAGGGCCGGTCATGGTGGCAACTCCAGAAGACTCGACGCCATTGCTAAGAAGCCGGGGATCCATGTCATGCATGGGTACATTATGTGATATGTGGGTAAGCTGAGGCTGAAGCAACTCGTGATGAGCAGCACCAGGGAGTCCAGCGAGGGAAGAGCCATATCCAATGTCCTGCTGGTTTGGGCTGGTGGGACGATAGTGTATATCTCCAGAGTAGGAATCGTGGCCCTGGAGAGAGTTTGGCATCACTGGGAGGCCATTTGGGTGGCTTGTGTTTTGCCAGGAGGAGTGAATAGATCCGGGTGTCATCATCGAGTCAGGCCCGAATGGCGAGGAATCCCGACTACTGTCGTAGTAGGCCTCTTCGAAACTTTGGGATCGAGAGTGAACGTAGGAAGACCCGCAACCCATACTTGATCCAAGATCACTTTCCATGTCAGAGAAAAATCCTTCATCCACGATAGTAGGAGAACCACTGTCGCGTCGATTGGCAGGTGGGAGTTTGTTGGGTGAGAACTTGTAGTCTGGATGTGTTGCGGCATGGTTATCACGTTCTAGCTTAGCCAGGTCTTCGTATTTTCGGCGAACCTCAACAGGCTCTAGCTTCCAGCCCATGCCCGCAATTTTTGAGACGATCTGATGGTTATTCGCACCCACTAGTCTCTTGGTGCGCTCTGCGTATGCAGACCGGTAAAGCATGAAGGAATTCATGGGTCGAGAGATCTTCCCATTCTTCTTGCGGACTTCGTTTTGGCGCTCATGAGCAGATCGAGACACCCAAGCATCCATGTCTTTGATCGGAGTAGTGTGGAAAGTTTCAGTGAGTTGACTGATTGGTCCATCAAGCTTGATACCTGGATCGGAGAGTTCTCTCCGGTTACGGTTGCGTCGCTGCTTGGCTGCCTTGACTGGTGTCTTGTTGCGAGCGCGTGGGGCCCGTGTCCAAGGTGGCGAAGGGGTCATCATGGTAGGTGACCCCATTGGGATGGAACTTTCATCAGATACCGGAGGAGGCGTGGTGACCTGGGTACCGGACATCATAATCTGATTTGACGTATCTTGTCAGTCTCACGCACAGTCAAATGGCAACATGGGGATTCAATTTACCGATTGAGGGGGCATGTTTTGAGAGAAACTGGGGGTGGTATATAGTGGGGGAGAATCGTAGTGCTAGTATGATTAGTATTGCTATTAGGCAACATCCCGAAGACAAGAGACTCACCATTGCTTGGTACTGGGACTGGGACTGGGAATGAGCCTGAGCCTGAGCCTGGGACTGGGGCTGGGGCTGGACACTGTTGGTTTCCTGGCCAGACATCTTTATGTTGTTATACACAGGCTGGTACATGCCAGAGCCTTCGAAGGATTCTTCGGGCAAAGGATGTCCGTCTGTGGACTGGGGAGGTGTAGGAGGAATGGGTCTTGCCACCAAAGTCATTGTGTGTGAGCTTTGGACCCTGATAGACAGGATAAAAAGATAAGCCGATAGAGGTTGAATTGCAAGGAAGCTAGTCCAGCGAGAGTAAAGAAGAGAAAGAGAATTTCCAGAAAGAGGAAAGAAGTGGAAGAGATGTAGGATCAAGATATCCTCTGCTGTCCTACCCAGATGATGGGTTTGTCTTGCAGTTTAGCTCCCCTGAAAGAGGTCTCAACACGACTGCAGATAGATCTGCTGGTAGAGTGAGACAAACACTGCAACAATCCAATTGGATGAAGTGTGGATGTATGAAAGTAACTAACTATGAAGATCAAGTGGATATGTGGGTTCCAGTTCAAAGAAGCTGAGAGACACAAGGCAAAGACTTGAAGAAGATTGAAGATTGAAAGATGGGCGGGTCTCGAAATAAATAGAGTCGATGGCAGAGAGGAGACACGCAAACAGCTAGAGGCTGAAACTGACTCAAGAAGAAGGCCTGGAATACAATACGCATGGCGTGGATCTATTTCTTTTGGTTGGTTAGTGTCATTATTTTTATTATTTTTATTTTTATACTTATTATAATATTTATTATATTATATTATATTTATTATCTTATTTTAGTTTTACTGGTTCTTTTATATAATTTTGTATTTCTTTATTAATTTTAATTTCCTTTACTTTTCTACTCTAAATCTAATAGAGGCGTTCATGGCAGATTATTTACCCTTTTTTGTTTTTTGCCCTAGTCAGATCTGTTATTGGCTTGATATGCTCAATTTTCTACTGGGTTTGCATTCAATGCCCATAATAGTTTGATATGGATATGTTACACCCCCTTCAAGGGTCTTAGCAATATCTCAAACGTCAGGTCTTTGTGCCAAATTTGGAGAACTACAAATAACTTAGAGAGAAAGAAGAAGGTTCGGAAGATTGACGAAGCACCGAATAACCCTGGCAGAGAATCCACATAGGCTCCAGTATGGAGCCATTGCACTGGAGGGGCAGACCATAGACCTGTAGGAACTTTCTAACGCCCGGTACCCGGGGATGCAATAGGCCAGATCCAAATGGCAAATGGAAAAGAGACAACTGGAGCCGGGGTAAGAGGGGCTTAGATGCCACATGCTTGTGAAATGTCATGGTGATCTTAGCTTAGACACAGGTTCGTTGGAATGTTTCCTTTTTTTTTTAAAAAGAAAATTGCTTTTTAATCTTTTCTATGCAGCTTGGCACTGTGACATTCGGAAAAAGCAATCACGAAGAGGCATATAGATGATGCAAGTATCCAGAAAGATGCTAGTTTGACGAGAAATAGGAGATGGAGCACAACAAAACATGTAGCTCATTGCTGTTAAGCGTAATATACGTGATACTATATTATCCCCTCGAATGGAGACATTTAGATGGATTAGTAGAGCAAAGCTAATCCTGCAAGACATGCTAAGGATGTAGCGTAAACCACAAATAGTCGTAATCTCCGCTAATTATCTGATTGACTAACCTCATCTTACTTTGATACCGGGTCACCTTTTCTTGAAAACCCCACGGTTCAACCCGAGTGATGAACCTATTTCCCTTCAAATCCCCCCAGGTATCTCAGATCAACCATGGATTGCTGTGCAGAAAAAGCCAACAGTCTAGATCTGGGAAGTACGTAACTCGTAATCTTGGGTCCGGGGGCTCGGGGGGCTCGGGGGGCTCGGGGGAACCCATGAATTTTTCATTTTTCCCTTTCTACCATATTTATTATTAATGTCAGGGGTGATAATCAGTGGGCTCCGGGGGGTCGGCGCCGTTCTATCGCGGCCGTAGTGGAGTATGTGGGCCCTCCCTGATCGACGGAAAGTTGACATTCCACGGTTAAAGTCTACTGTTGTATATGACCAGAAAACCAACTAGATAGTCAACAGCGCCACTGGATGCTGATTGGTTATCTCCCACCTAGGCGATGTATCCGGTAAGTACCTACGCTGGAATTAGTTCAATTAACTCTTGGCAGATTTTCTAGGCGTGACCTGCCTTGCCCTCATTTCTACCACTTCTCGGATTCTGATGGGATACTCGGCTCGTATCATTTTCCCATAGATTGCACTTTTGCATGAATTTCACGGCAACGCCGATCTATACTTTTTAGTGCTTGATGTTGGATTTCGACTTGTCCAAGTTCACCGGCGATCCACCCAACGCCACGGGAAGTCATGAACTCATTGAATTCAACATCCCTGGAAGATCTCCCCGATCAATATTGTCGAACCCCTTTGCTAATCCAACCATGCACAGCGGTTCGCGCTTACTCGGGGAGATTTACTTCTGGACATACGTCCCGATCAAGTCTAACCGACATGACATAGCCTAATATGGGCATTGCTTTGACGGTGCCAGACCCTAGGATGCTTTCAAAGTTTGGATGTGGCTGTTTACAATGTACGGTAAGAGACCAACCAAGCCCTGTAGCTCTTCCGGAAGGGATTATCATTCCCCAGGGACTGGCTCGTGGGCTCGTGGGACCTTGGACGCAGGAACCACGTTATTATATGGCCCTCTTCGTGTTGCAGGCTTGGCCATGCATGTTTTTCTTTGTATGGCCCTGCACCCTGTCCTTGCCCGGGGAGTCGAAGTCCGCCTACGGAGTAGAGGGACGCTGAATGTCGCTCAATTACTGAAATGGTGTAGAGCGTGCAGCTGTCATGTGTGATCTGCGAGGAGTTGGAAGGCTGAGGCCTGCACCGCAGGGCCATGTGGGTTACCCCTCAAAGAAGGCGGGGAGATGGTAGAAGCCTGCGCTTTGAGCTTATATTTTTTAATCCTTTTTTTATCTCCAAGACGGCCCTATCAGGCATTCTGTAAGCATCTTATTTGTCCTGGTCCATATGCCGCGATCCTATGCCGCGATCCTATGGGACAGAGTTAGAAGGTATCCCAGGTGTTCTGAATGATCAACTCAATCAAAGAAATGACATTGAGATGGCAACAAAGCTGCCTCCACCGACTCGGAGGAATTTCATTTGGGAAGCTGGTGAAGTTTAGTTGGCAGTACTCTGTTATCCCAGATCCCATTTGATATCCCAAATGCCTCCCCGGTACCCGGGCACCCCGACACCACACCCTGTCCTTGAAGTCCTATAGTTGGTACTCCGTGCCTTAATTTTATATCAGGCTTTTAGCTTTCATGCAAGTGCCTTTCCATAAATCCTAATTCCTTGGACCAAAATGAGATACGAATATAAACTCTTCTCCGCCGCATCGGGGGAAATCATCGGTACGAATAGCCAGCGGCCCTTTCAACCGGAATTTACAATTCCTAAATGCCGGTCCCAAAAGACGGCAATTGACCGTGCTCACGAATGAGATGCTCGGACCTCTGAGCCATTGCCGCAACTGGTTGCGCACTCATGAACTCTTCTCTAATAATCGTGAACCATATTGACAGCCAAGGTCACCCCGCTCAAGCCCCCTACTTTTATTCCAAGAGTTTCTAGAAGGTCGATATCCTCGACAGAAGAGGATACGCTCAAGCATTAACCTTCGGTTAGTCGCAGTTCAGTCTGCTGACTCGACTGCTTTGGGAAGGCTCAAAATACACAGGTCTCCACGGCCTCAATGCTAAACGGCGTTTCACGTTAGCTCTCCTCTTTCACCCCCTAATCGCCTGCTCAAGGGTTTCAAATGTTTCTAAAGATATCTTGGTTTCAGTATATTCTTAGCAGGTTCATTGTTGATGCTATTTTCACGGTGGCAGCATGAGAGAAAGAGAAAGAGGATTGGGGGACTGATCCGTATTACAGGGAAGGAGATCTACATCTGATAATGAGAGCCAGCGTAAAAGAAGGGTAAAGGGACTAGCTAGACTAGGAAACTGTCTTACCGGCATCTTCATCCGAGGCCATGTCCCCAACACCCCGATTCCCTGAACCCTGTAGTCCCTTCATAGTGAATTTTGCAGGGGCCTCAATTGAGACCGCCGAATCGGCTGAACGTGGGTTTTGGTGTTATCTTGCGATCTACTTGGCTTTTCCTGACATGATAGTACAACATAGACCTTCAATGTTTTTTGTGTTATTCATTCGTCACAAACTGTTTAGCAAGTTACTAAAACAGGAGAGAAGAGCAGGGAGATGTATCGGAATTGGCAAACCATAAATCGTGCCCTACCAGCGTACCGTTATTCGACATTGGAAAGTGATGCCTTACGAGCCCTGTAAAGCCTAACTCTATCCTATAAAACCCGAAACCATGGATTGAATGCTAATAACCATGGAACAGACCACATGGATTGAGATCAGATCTTGTGTCAATTCCCAGACCGCCACGAGAGGATCTCCTGCGCAACCTTGGAACAGCGGCTAGATTTAATTTTTCCAGATATACTAGGATCTGATGCGCTTGCGGCCCAAAAAGGAGAAAGACCAGCCCGCAATAACCTGCAAATCTCAGCCAAAACATAGTGGTATTATCAACCAACAGTTAGGTTTTCTCACGATTGGTTGGAGGCTGGTGCTGACGGATTATCTGCCAGAATGTGCACGGTTGAGTTATGTAAATGGAGGTTTAAGCTAGCGTACTTCGTACTGTATAGATGCCTACCTCTTGTCCCTGCGCCATTTTTGTGCTGCGCTCAACCTTTGCGGTGATTATATAGAGCCTTAGAACCTTAGAAGTGAAGTGTTGTCATGTCTATCCTTAGCGCGAACATTGATTACACGCCTGCGTTTCTCCCTCCACCGTCTCCCTCTCCCTCTTTCTCCCTCTCTCCCCTTGCCTTTTTTTTTCTTTTTCTTTTGTCAATTCCCACTAGCTTTGCATAGTGGAAGCAACATATGTCGATCGTCATATCGACGGCTCCAGGCATAGGCTTTCCCTCCACAAGCCCCTCAGTTGTGGAAAGTTGATATGTGTGACCTGGCTGTCACAACTCTTAACGCCCTACGTCCCGTCCTTGGGGGACTGGACTGCCCAAAAAGCGAGGTTTCCATGGTTCTTGTTGCTCGATAATTAAGCTGTATAGACTAATATCCCCTAGCGTTGTCTAAGTTTGTTGACACAGTACCGTGTCACCTACGGGGAGCAAACCCCGAAGAGAAAATGTGTCGGGAACATATGTCAAAGATAGTATATTTGGATTCTCGGATCCAACGAATCGGACGACCTCTTGTCTCTCTCCGCGGTCGATACACAGTTTTCCACTCTTGGATTTAATTGAAATGAACAATTACCACTTAATACTTAGAGCCGAGCCAGACAAGCCGGGCCGTTAGTGGCAAATTTAGAATAGACAGCGTGGACACATCCCGAGTCAATAATTATACGATATACTATATTGTACTCCGTAGGTACCCGTGGATTCATCCGGGGGGCGTACTAACCTTGAAAGTACCTAGCTTCATCTACCTAATAGCCCTTGTCGGCTTGGCTTTCAGTCACCTGTTCCAAAGATCCCCGGATATTGCTTATCTCCGTAATCCTACAATGTACGTTGTCTATGTTGTAGTTCGCAGATCGGCAAAGAGAGTTACTTAATCTGTTTAAATAACGGCACGTCAGTGTTTAGAGTTCACTAAAGAATCGGAGGCTTATGGGTAATTCCAAACAAGGCAAGAGCCAGAAGGGAGATCGTGGTTCCCCGCGACGTATGTGATAGTCGCTCTTCCGTCACATCCAACGGCGGCTTGACTCCGGGTGTCTAGTGTAGGATTTGCTCCACATTTGTGGGTATAGATAGTATCGGTAGTGGATTATCTAGGCGGGATCTCGGCTGTGTCCAGACTCTTGTGCACCTTAGGCATTTCTTATTTCCAATCGAAAAAAAGCATAGAACACGGGATACGACGAGGTATATACGCGCCAAGAGAAATTAATCACTTGCCTCTCGAAAAAAAGTATTAATATCCAAACAGAAGTGGTGGCTCCGTTGTTCAATTTGTAGAACGGGTTGGGTTCCCAGTTAGGTCTGGTGAAATGAGGGGGCAAAAGATGGAGGCTATCGGTTAGAAATGCAAGGAGTTGGGTCTTAACGCAGTGGCCACTGCTTGGTATAGCATCTGTGCTGATTTATGATCTCTTACATATATGGAGTATAGAAGTACAAAGTACTCCGTAGATATGTACCTGATCTATGCATATGGTGGAGTATCCGACTTTGATCGAAGAAAGAGATCTCCAAGCACGAATGCAATTGTTTTTCCTTTCGTATCAAAGGGACTAGCTTAGTGGGGGTAAATACTAGTCCCCTGTAGCCACCCGTGTCTGAGTCTAAAAATTGACGTTGGACAAATACTATCCCTCAAGCCCTAATAGAGCTCCCATTTCATTCCCTTCCCACATGTTTTATAGCCATGACATCTATATCCCCCAAACCATAAGGCTCAGATTTTCCCATGTCCATGGCTATAATATAATTATTTCTACGGAGTCAAGCAGTCCAGACTCAACTACCCGCGGGAGCCGGCAGCTCACGAGTGGCCGGGCCAGCTTCCGAAACTCCCACTCTCCACTGTTTTCCCGCTTTTTCCACATTTTTGACAAGAGAAATGAGCTGCATGAATGGAAGAGGTAAAAGCTCGGATCACGATCGTATCTGCCGTGTGAACCTAATATATCCAATCACGATGGATTTAGATTGCCCTAGGCTTATTCCAGCGTCCGGAGTGCTCTGTACGAAAGAAACAAGGACACTATGTAGAGTAACGTATAACGCCTAATCAATTTGACTGGGATTCAGATTCATACACCGTACAATATACTGCGCCTCTAGATAGATATCTTCCATCTAGTTACACTGGACCCTTGGACCGTACTCCCACGCACATCTGATCAAGTTTGGGGGAGGTGGGGGAAATGGCATTTACATTGACATTAACATTCATCTTCATATTCACATCTCATGGATTCAAGCTAGGGCTCGCTGTTTTTTTGGCGCTTGGCGTGCCGAGCTCGCGGGTGACATTGTGATCTATTATGTACAAGTATAAACTCACTTGTCCCATTTTCATTTCGTAAATTCCTTTTTTATTGGATATGGTTTTCCTACTTTCATTTATCATTAATTTCTCCCACGAAGCCTCAGTAGATCTACCAACATCCCTGTCCAAGCCCCCTTTTAGAGTGGAATTAGGACAGCAACATGACAGGATGAGAGATCAACTCGTTATGTGTTCCGAGCCCCGTACCTAGACATTCCCGATTCGAAGGAGCAAATTGCCGGAATATAGGGGGGAGATGAGTATGCAGCTAACGCTACGCAGGTTAGTGCATGATCTACATCGATCGTCCAATTATCGTCAAGGACGGTCGCTTGCAGCAACTATGTAAGTTGGCTGCGCCGCATGCTAGACCCAACGGAGTAGGTAGGTGCTATACTTGTGCCAGCGGGTTTACTCGCTCTTTTTAGCGCATCAGTAACGTGTACGGAGTATGAGGTGGTATTGTCGTTAACTTACGACCTTTCTCATCGGGCATCTACCTAATACAACTTGCTACCACACTAATACCTTTGCGGAATGGGATGCTGGGGACGGGAAGATGTTCTTTTGTTTGTTTGTTTTCTATTTTTTCTTTTTGTTTCTCCTTTTTTAATTATTATAGCCCTTAGTTATTGTTGTCCTATTGTGTTTATAATAAACGAAATGAAATAGTTAATAAAGAAATGGCAGAGTATGATTGCGAGCCGGGGCTAGAGAGAAAGGGTTCAAATGCTGCGAGCCGCGTTGTTGTACGGAGTACAGGATACAGGGATATAGATAGTATGTAGCGCAGTGTATCAGCGTGTGCATACTGTTGGCTGTTCAGCTGGGCAGAACTGCCTTTGGGCATTGCATTTGTAGCCAGGGGTATATGCCGATGGACGTATAAGTGAATTTCGATCTTGACTAGGCATAATGCTTTTGTGTTGACTACCACGTTCTTCTAGATAGACGATGGGTTGAATATAAAGTCATCTTATAGGGGAAATAGATGTTGAACTAGTACATTTAATAGACTGAAAGGTTTACAATAGGTTGGGACCAGAGCATTGCGGTTACTACTGTATATGTCGTTCTACTTTTTGGACAGGGGCTGCAGATATATAGATTTAGAATATATATCTCGACCTTTAAACATTTCCCATAAACCCTTCCATCAACTACATTAAATGTTGAGTAGTTCAAGATTGAAATCAAATAAGATTGTCTATTAGAATACACATGTCTTCGCCCATCAAAACAATGGTGCCAGGGCCAGACCATCTGAAAACGCCGCTCGAGTCCCATCCATCTTGATGCATTATAAAAACAGGAAAGAAAGAAACGAACAGAAAGGAGTTTCGAACGCCAGCCCACAAGTCTCAAGCAACTCCAAGGAGAATCGAAGGAATGTTCAAACGAGACAGAGCCTTGACACCAACGACAAAGGGAAAACTCGTGATCAAAACACGGTACATCAACAAGGTTCGTGAACCTCAGGGAAAGGCAAGAACACTGATGCCTAGCAGGCCAGAAGGCTTGATGTGGCAGATTTAGAGATTCAATGTGTCATATGTCGTTACCCAGGAAAATGACTCCGGAAAACCTGGAAAAACATACCCGGGTGAATACCATTTGCGCCCACTTAACCACGATCTGCAGAAGTTAAAACAGACGTCGAAAAACTTGTCGAAAACACAGATCACACCTGCTCGCAATTCACTGCAGCACAAGTTGTGGGGTTGGGTTTCGATAGTGATTCTAAAATGTATCCAAAACGGTAATCAGATGTTTGCAGACTCAAAAAGGGGCCAATACAAAGGATATCTGAAAAGAGAAAATAACCCAAGCTATTCATACTGTTGCGCTGGAAATTCATTGGTTTTGGCCATTGCTTCCGCGCTGAGGCGAAGGAACAGGATCGGGGTACTGAGATGTGGTTCCTGAGCCCAAGGGAGGAAGGCGATTCAGAGACGGTGATGACATCAGATGCTGGCTATTGCTCTGGTAGTGATGAGCCTGGTGTAGCATTGAAGCATTTTCTCTCTGTCGACGTTCCTCCTGCTCAGGAGTCATGCATTTGACAGGCGGAGGGATCGGAGCATCTGGGGAGCTACGGCCCATAAGCTTCGGGCTCGGCTCCAGTCTGCGGATGGGCGGTAGGACTGGTGCGCCTGCCATGGCACTGGCAGTAAGCGGACGGGGTGAATGTTTAGTTGGGCTGATCCCAGACATAGCCATGCCGTGAGAACTTTGAGGAGGCGAAGAGTGGTTGCCGTTGGGCGTCGCGGCAGAGAAAGACGGGTAGTGATTAGACATCGATGGCGTGGCTGCATGACCTGACTGCGGACGGGGAGTCTCGAAAGAACTCCACGGAGATGCTGCGTGGCTTGGGGCAACAGGCGGGAAGCCCGCAATAGGGCCAACATCAGGGTTGCCCTGTGTAGGTGACATAGATGGTTGGTTTTGAACAGGACTTTGAGCAGAGTGAGAGGAGGAGGGCCGCACAGGGAACGACCCAAAGGGGGGAAGATGAGGAGCTGGCTGCATAGGCGGCAAAGAGTGCTGAGAGGAGGATGACTGCGGATGCTGCTCCATAGCGGCATGCAGCAAGCCGTTCATACCCTTTGGCGGAGAAAAGGGTGGACGAGGAGGGCTTGAAGATGGAGTGTGATCTGTGTGATGGACCCGGCGCTGGGGAGATGGAGGAGGATAGAAGTTGCCATGACCAATAGCGGACGAGTGTAGAGTAGGTTGTGTTCTTAAGGGTTCGTTTTGAACATTGGATAGAGCTCGATGTGATTTCTTCACAGGCGAAGGCGGAGCAGGGTCTTCGTCACCCTCCGCCTTCTGTTTGTTACTGAGCGGAGGAGCAGCCGAAGGAGATGCTGAAGCACTGACTCGAAATTTGAGAGGTGGAAGTTTGGGCTTGTTGGAATCTTCCTCTTTTTGCTTGCAGTCTCGGCAGACAAAGTGAAAGTCTTCCTTTTCGGCCGCTTCCTGTGAGATACCAAGACACTTGCTATGCTGCCAAACATTGCATTTTTCGCAGGCAACACTGTGACTTCCGTCATCCTGGGACAATGTTAGATTAGGGCTGCCACATGCTCGGAAACTGGAACTCACCAAATTCTCACCATGCACTCCGCAGCCAGAGCAATCAAATACCCACTGGTCATCTTGGGCAAGCCCTGCTAGATTCTTCTGGGACTTCTCTAGATCAGCCTGGAGGTTGCGCGCAGACACCCTGCTTTCACCCCTTTCGATTCTTTCTTGTTCTTCCGCGATGCGTTCAAGCTCCGCCTCATGCAGCAGTCGCTTCTGTTCACGATCTCTGATGCGCTGCTCTCGAGTCATTGTACGCGACTGTCGATCTTCCTCAAGCTGATGTTGTTTCGCCTGCTGCTTACGAGCCTCGGCCAGGTCGCTCTCACGCTTTTGGGCAGCTTCAGCAGCATCTCGTTCCTGTCGTTCCTTTTCTTCCTTGGCGGCAAGTCGGCTGGACCTCTTAGCACCTGAAACTAGCTGCAAGTTCATAAGCTCCTTTTCACGCTTCTGGCGCTTGCGCTGCTGCGCTTCCTCCGCCTTTTCGAGGATGGGCAGGACATGCTCGACAATGCTATCGCGTAGGTATTTCTCATCCGCATCCTTGGTTTTTTGGAGTGTGTCTAGGAAAGCCTGGTATTCCTCGAGTGTGACAGCCACACACTCCCACTTGAAAGGGTCTTCAGCAAAGGCCGCGACGGCATCTGCATCGTTGGTATCCTTCCTCTCCTCGTCGGAACCCTCTTCCGCAGCTGCCGTAGAGGTACGCTTTGACGTTCTCGATACTCGGGAAGACCGGCTCTTTGCCTTCTTCTTAGGACGCTGGGGAGGGGGAGGTAAGGGAAGGTCGGTGCGACGGTAAAGACGGTTGTCATCTAGCACATAGTATGAACGCCCCTCGTGGTCCCAGCCAAACTCTTCGATACGCTGGCGAAGGTCAGTATGCGATGGTCAAGAGTTAAGGTTATACGAAAGCTCGCTTACCCATTCTGTCTGCTCAGTTTCCTTCTTTTCGGGCATCTTGTCGCGAATGCGGTCCGGGTTCCAGAATGTCCATACCGTCAGCTGGTGGAGGACATGTATCTTGGTGAAAACATCGAAATGCAAGAACTTGTTTGGTTCTTCCTCGTAGCCGAAGGGATTGGTGGTATTGGGCGCTTTCGCATTGTACTGGCGCCGGGTATACTCATCGAAATTGTCGAAGCTGCCAACAAAGTAATGTTAGTGAAATCGCTTGGGACAGCAAGAAATCTATTCCTGTATACATACGTAAGACCGCGATGCGACGAAATCCATTTGAGGAGACACAATCCAATCTCTAGTAATTTATGAGAGGGCTCGGGTTTGAGGCATTCGACTTCTAGGTCCTAGCGTGGGGCAAAAGCTATCAGCCGTAATTCAACCAACTGAGATACGCTTGTATATCTTCTCATCAATGCGACACGAAGCGCATCATTGATCTCATCTCAGGCGATGTTAATGGACATACCTCAATCCCAAACTCCTCGTCAATCTTCATGACCTGGCCAAAGATGGCAATGTATTGCATGAGGCTTGCAAATGCCCAGTTGCTCCTGAGCTGCGAGAGCAAACCAGGTTCTTCTGGTGCTTGTTGCTCGGCCACCGAGACGGCCTCGGAGTGGGTGCGCTTTCGCGATCCCATCGCGGCGGGACAACCGTTTAGGGCCGGTTTTCTCGGAGGTGTCCAACGAGGGGGTTCACTGGAATTGAATCTGGGCGGAGATGAAAGCCAGAGGAGAGTCCAACTTTCATATGAAAAATGTAAGCGTAAAAACCGAAAAAGGGCCTAAGAAATATGAAGGTTGAGTCTGGGCTTTTTTTCGTGTCGTGAGGCAAGACGATCAGTAAGGCGGCGCGTCAAGGACGGCATCACGTGATTCGATGCGTTTGTCGAAACTAGCAAGGGGAGAAGTTAAGAATTTCAAGCAAATTTTGTCTTGTCGATCATATGATTGATCTTAATTCGGAAGAAAATTATACAATGAGATTATGCGAACAATGGAAGATCGAATATTCATGAATCGGAGACAAGTACATTCATGCTTTTGAGAACAGTCGCATATACACAAGAGAAAAAGAGAAAAATCAAAACAAAGCAGACGCCTGGATCTTTGGATATCTCTCGCTCAAAGGTCTATCTCACACAGAGCAGTTGGGGGTCGTCAAAGACGAGGAGAAAAATGCACACAGACGACAGCGCCAACCAGAATTCGCGCCACGACAGAAGAGTTCCGTCGAAAATGAAAATCAATGAAAAGAGAAGAAGCATATTTCCCAGAAGCAAAATGCAAAACAAAGATAGAAAGAAAGAAAGAAAAAGAAAAAGGAAGAAAGGCACAAGAATACATTAAACCTCCCCCCAACGCAGATCACCGAACCCTCAAGAAACCCAATATAAATGCGGTAAAGAGAGAAACAACCCGGAATGAAGAAAAAGCAGATTTGGATCCGATGCCCTCAATCGATGACATATCTCACGCGCTGGATCCATCCAGTTCTTCAATCACAATTTTGCGCCTTGTGTCCGTTAATCGCCAGAAGCCTTTCCCATGCATATCATAAGGTAAAATATTTCGGGAGAAAGAAACAGATGTTTTTTGTATGTTACATGGCTGCCGGGGCTCCATCCGAGACGGTGTCGGACAAGTTGATAAGAAGTTGAGCCAGGCAGCGTTTGGTGGCTGCGTCGTCACGGAGGACGGAGGAGAACGTGGCGTCCCGGAGCGGTTCGGGGAGACATTGTCGCAAGGCCTCTCGAGCCCGGCTGTTGTCACTGAGGCTGTATCTTACTGTTAGAGATGCCCACGAAGAGGGATATTGCACGAGGGCTTACCGAAGAAAGCAGCGCACAACATGCTTGAGAAGGCGGACGGTCTGTTGCTCCACCAACTGAGTGACCATGTTGCTCAGGACAGTGCCCACGGCATAGAATCTTTCATATGTCGCGCAAATGTAACCCAAACCAATATCATCGAGAAGAATTTTCTGTACGATAAAGATAGCAACAGTTTTGCTCAGTTCCGATCCCGTCTCCATAATGCGAAGGCAGAGAGGGATGATCTCTGTAGTTAGAAGGAAGTTGATCACGTCAGAGGAGTCATTCTTCACCAATGCGCCAATGACGCCCAGCGATGTGAGTCGGAGGTATTCGAAGGGACGAGACTTGGAGGTGGTGTTGAGGAAGGGATAGAGGAAAAGAGGGATGTGAGCTGAACGACGAGCGGAAATTAGCAATCGATTTTGCATGGGGTCATGGTAAATAGATTACTCACCGTTCAAGAAAAGAGTGCGGGTCTCATTGTGGGACGCGACGCATTGCAAAAGCGCCAGCGCATTGCAGACTCGATTTGACGCGGCGGCAGTCAACTGAGAAGGGTTCAAGAGCGGATATACCGAGATGATTTCTTGAAGAAGTGCAGTCATGACACCTGCAAGTTTCCGACCGTTAGTTTAGTGTAGACAGGGCTGGGCGCACGTTGGGAATGGAGCCATACCAAAAGAGTGCCAGATAACCAGAGCCAGTTCGGGGACCTGTTCCCGCTTCTTGCTTAGTTCCATCAAAGCAGATTCCCTGCGAGCTGGATCCAATAGCTCGGCGACCCAAATGAAGACCTTGCGATTCTCCTCACTAATTCCACCATCCATGGCGGAGACTGCATTCGACATACCATCTCCACCCATGCCGCCGGCGCCACCGGCTCCCTGCGCAGGGTTTCCAGCACCGTTGCCGCTCATGGCAATGCGGCCATAGTGTTGTTGCTGTGCTGCGGCGGCAGCAGCTTGAACCTGGGCATGCTGTTGGGCGACCAGGGAAGCGTGCTGCTGCTGCGATTGGTGTGGGTGCGGCTGAGCCTGGTGGTGCTGTTGCTGTTGCTGTTGTTGATGCTGCATCCACGAGGGATCAGCCTGGGGGTATTGATGTTGGTGGGAAAAGACGTGTTGGGTCTGCGCTTGAAGCATGGTGGGTGATGAGTCGTTTCGGAGACTCGTAATACTCCGAAGGATCGGAACTCAGGCGAAGCGACGGCAAAATGGGGGGCTGGGATAAAGTTGAGATAGGGTTAATAACGTCAGGAGTTTAATCCCGAGACTGAAATCATTGATGACTGAAGACAAGTTGCAAGGATAGTGGTAGAATGAGTAGAATGGGTCAAACAGGTAGAACAGAGGAGTGTGGAGGAGGGAAAAGGCGGAAGTGAAGGCGGGGAGGTAAAGTGCCTCCCCTAACTTTTGTGTGGTCTTTTTTGGCCTTGGGCATGTCTCTCTTTACTGTCTTGTACTATATTCCATAATAATTTTCTCTTCTGTCTCTGCTACTCTTTTCTCTTTTCTCTCATTTAACTAGGAATTATTGAATTTGCGTACCTTGTGTCAAACCTGCATGGCATCCGAACAGAGCACATTGTTTCCTGCAAGTTGTTTGCTTTCTGCAGCCGTTTTGCAATTTCCATGCGCCAGTCACTCACAGTTATTTCATGTCGGTGTCCGTGGGCCAGCAATTATACCATGTCAATCCTTATTAGACAGTAATACACAAGTCCAAGAATTATATCGTGTCGAGTTTGTGCTCATAACTTCATATGTACATCGTAGTGTGCCATAAATCTCTCATATCGACATAAAAAAAAGGGCAATATCGTCAATCCTAAATCAAAACCAAAAAAAAAATAATCATCGTGCAAATCGTAGTCGTACATTAGTCACGTTATAAATCCAGCGCCATAAATGCATAATCAAACTAAGGTTGTCGAACTGAAAACCCGCACTGGCAGAGGAAGTGAGTCTCCCTCGCGTCAGATATTATGGACGGTCAGAGCGGGTGCGCGATCGTCGTGACCGTCGCGTATCTCTAGTTCGTCTGTCAGAACTTCGGCTGCCTGTAAAAGAAGAAAAGTCAGTAGAGGTCTTTCGCTTGTGAAGGTATATGGGGGGCAAACGTACTCCCTGTGCCCGAGTAATAGTCAGAATAGTAGTAGTATGAACTTGGGTAGGAGGACTCGGTCTTGTCGTCATCGTGCTCTCTATCTCTCTTCCTCTTCAATCCCAAACACAGAGCAAGAGCACCGATGATAATAGCAATTGTACCGAAGCCCCATTTGGACTCTTTCTTCTCGCTAACCTCGCTGCCTCCCGCGGCTGGTTTGGTGCCGAACCAAGTTCGGCCTGGAGGAGGAGGGGGCCGACTGCCATGCGAATGGTGAGAATGGCGCTCTTCAATATAGGTTGTATCCTGTCTACGGCGCTTCTTGCCAATGCCGAGTGCTGCAAGCAGGCCTTCCAAGATACCCTTGAAGCAGATGCAGGCGCAGAGGAGTAGCAATAAGAATACACCGACGATACTGCCGATGACGATTCCTGCGATGGCGCCACCACTGAGTCCGCTGCTGCTTGTGGCTTTGACGCCGATCAAATCTGCCCCGTCCGTTCCGACCGGCGCTGTGAATCCCTCCGTGGTGGTTGGAGTTGAGGTTGCTGTTACGGTGCTTGCCCCATTGCTCGTCACTCGCACGCCCGGCGTGGCTTCTGATCCTGATTCTGTTCCTGTCGCAGTCGCAACAAATGAAGAGCTCTCAGCAACACATTGGCCCGCGTCACCAGCGGCATTCAAGGCGCATTCTTGGGTAGCATCGCAACAAGTCGAGCCACACTTTGTCTCGCCGAGGTCGAATCTGCAGCTGCCCGTGCCTGTAGCTGCGGCAATCTGGCTGCTCCAAACAGAGGTAATAGTTGATACGTCGGTGTTGGTGAGCACGTAGGTGGTTGTGTAATATTCCCAGTCTCCACTGCTGTCACTGCCACTACCATCTGAACAGACGGCCTCTTTGGCACTGTTGGTACTGCACGTCTGACCGGTCTCGCAGCAAAGCCAGTCGTTGTAGCCGCAAGGGTTCGCACAGCGTTTCTCAAGTCTGTGCTCTTCGGTGACGTTTGCTGGCAATGCGAGCGGGGTTGCAGCTGTGTGGAGCGAGTAGTTGAGAAGTAGGGCAAGTGTCGAGAGCACCGGCAGGACGGATAAAGACCGCATCGCAGAGAAACAGTGAGGCAACCTTTGCCGAGATTCAATGGTAAAATCACTCGAGTGGGAGAGCGTAATAATTTGGACTGGATGTTTCTCAGTAGTCTCACCGTATACTCGAGCGATCTTTGTAGATCACCAGTAAACAAAGATCTCAAATATTTGAGACGTCAAGAGATCGGAATGTAGACAAAGAATGAAAAAGAATGAGAGAAGTCAAGAGAGGAGAGTGCTCCAGTTTGTTAGCTACACAGCGTCTCCCAGCCTCTCTCCGTATACCCAACCACCCGATTTCCTACCAATCGCCTAATCCACCAAGGTTTTCCATTTATTTTCATGGTGGCTGGGGTTTCATATTTTATTTGATTATGATTAGTCCAACACCATTTTTTTCACCTCGAATAACAAGCCCTGAGTTGGCTCCCCTGCGTCCTGTCAGAAGCGATCAACGATTGAATGCAGGTTTCTCCACCCGCATGGCAGCAATCAGCGTGGTGACCAACACCGCCATCTTAAAATTATTATGCCTCGGGTAAAAATAGGCTCGCCTTCTCTGACTCGAAAAAAGGAACACAATCCAATTGTGCATACAACGTACGGAATGCGTTGGGCAGCCATGAATCCCATAAATCGCAAGTCATGTTCGGGGATATTCCGTGCCACTAATGGCAGCCCAACGACGAATTGCCCAATCCTTCAAAAGCCCTAGAGATCCGATCAAATCTGCAGTCAAAGTACTGGAGGGCTGCTGGATCGACATCCTACTTACTCCGTACAGATGCTCAGATCTCCAAGGGACATCCCTAAAGTGTCTCTACATCGTATGCTGATGGATTTGCTTGCCTGAAAGAGATCGAAGACGATGGTCTCTGCATTGACGCGATAATCAAAGCCTTCAAGTGATTCATTCTAATGGAACTCGGCGACTCCGCAATGCTTGGTTAGAAGATTCTCACTCTGTCATGCCACTAACTACTAGGCATATCGCTCTTTTTCTTAGTATGAAAATATTTCTAACGACTGATAGTGGTGTATGCTGCGAGCCCATTTATTGACCACATGGTCGCTTGTACGATGGCTCAAACCTAGAGATAGTGTCACCAACATATTCGATCCCATCGGAGGTGCAACTTTTGTCCGCTGTTGCCCCCGAAGCCAGTGTCTCGTCATTAAACAGCTGGTTATGTTAGGTCACCCATGGATTACGAGACTCTTTGCATCGCCAAAACTGGCCACATTCAAAACTAGCTTCGGACTATCCATGATCTTGCTCCCCACCGTGTTATCACTCTTGGCCCTACTTCTGAGTATACTGCCAAAGCCTTGAGGTATTCTTAGCCCGGGCATGGGTTGGATCGGATTCTGAAATGGGCCACATGACGCAGCTGGTATGTAGACTGGATATAACAAACTAGGCAAGCCTCGCAATATTCTGAGAACCCAAAGACCAAGAATCTCAACACTGGCTCATTATCTGATCAAGAAGGGAGTTCACGTAGGAGACCCTATTCCTCTGATGTTGGAGAAGTCCATTGATACCATTATCGCAATCCTTGGTGTCATGAAAGCTGGCGCCGCCTATGTGCCTCTGAGCCCGGACAACCCGGTGGACCGCAACTCATTCATCATCGACGATGTGAAGGCACGAACGATCCTGACCAAAGCCAATTATGCCGCTGTGTTATCCCTGATCCCCAATCTGAATATCGCTCGGGCCGATGCGCCAGAGATCGATCAGTTCCCTGCTTCCTCTCCCATGGCCCACACCGTTCCTGACAGCACTGCTGCTAGAGGTGCCGTGCAACAAAGGACTCCGAGCAAGACCAAATATGATGGAGAGACTCCCGGTACAAGTAGCGATTGTGGCAGGACTAAAGGCGGACATACAACGCGTCAGACCACCATACGATGATAAAGACTCGATCATCTTTCAAAAATGTGTCGAGTGCCTGTGCTAATAAAGTGTTTTTCTGTGCCTACTAGTCAGTCGGTCATAGAGTGAACGACAATACGTAGTCTGGCCATTGAACACAGTTCATATCAAATTGTAACCATCAGATCTATGCTCCGTCACTAACCTGGAATGGACTCTCATTGATCACATCATCGAGACTGTTGGCTAATTCGCTAGCCTCAAATCGCTAACCAACAACCCGCAAATGTGTTTCAATATGACCCAGTGAAACAGAAGCAGATCAGTCTAAGAGACTGTTCTCTTGCTCTTCATCATCGAACCCAGGTGTAAAAATTTAATCAGATGTTAGAACCAAACATAAGGCTTACATTGGGAAAAAAAAATGTATCTGCTTCTAGAGATTGTACTATCAAAGTGTCATTCAAATTCACAAATCCATCTTGACAAATAACTGCCATGTCCAAACATATAGGCGGTCATTTTCTACACCAAAGTGAGGTTGTAATGAACTGAACGAATAGATATTTCGCCCTTCGGGGCATATGGTCAACTGAAAATATACAGAGAAGATTGGCATAGCCCCTGCACTAAAGATGACACACTCAATCAAAGAGAAGCTACCTTTTTTCCCCCTTACAGATCCTTTATTAAGGGTATACTAGTGTGGGCCTTTTAACAGCATATAATTCGCCCTGCGCGTTGGAAAGTCACGTGTCTATGATCCGTTCGAACCCTGGGTTGGACGAGATAAAAGTGGGGCGGTCATTCCAACCATGGTCGAATAAGTTTTTATGAACGCCATGGCGGATCCATGTCGGGTACGAGCAGGTTCATCTAATCAATCTACAGTGATTTCTACCGAACCAGGCTAGATTGACAGAGCCGACCCCTCAGGTCTGTCAAGCATCTAAGAGACATCAGCTCTGCTAGCCGATAGCTGCACTCAAAGTATGGTATCATGTTTAGAGCTTTCCATGTCAAGAATACTAGATGGTGATAACTTATATATAGTTTAGTCAAAACTGTAGCTTTCTAAAGCATTTATACCGAGAAATTGGCAGAGCTATCACCCAAGCCCAATATATATCATAATTCCAGAGGTCTCTGATTGCTCCACATGGTGATAGAAAAGTCACAGAGGAAAAAAGGATATACAAACAAAAAGAACACATTTCAAATATCATTTCAAATCCGTGAATCATATAAACATCCCCGCAACCCCAACTGCCAGCCCAAAGACCAGATCATGGAGACTCGACATCCGCGCAGGGGAGGCATCATTCCCAGCTGCATCCGCATCGCCAGTCTGTGTCGCAACACTGCCACAATACCCTAAGTTGATACCATGGCAAGCATCTGCACTCAAGCTCGAGCAAATGGAAGTCGCCTGCGACGCAGCCGTGACAGCCTGAACCGTCTTGCCTTCCCCAGCACCACCAATAGTGACGCCGTAACGGCCCATCAACGCACCAGTGCACTGTGTGTACCCAGACTGACACAGGGAGTAGTAAGATGAGCAAGTCTCAGCATTTCTGAAAGCGGTCGGGATGACAACAAATGGGTATGCGCCGTCCAGTGTCGACCCGGTGACGGACGCCGCCCGGCCCTCAGAAGTGGGGGTTGCGGTTGCGGCGTTAGGAAACATGAAGGCGGTGCCTGTACCTGCCGTCTTCGTACCTGTCAGACTGCCGGTGCAGCTCGCACCACTCGCACAGCAGGCGATGTTGTTGGCGTCATCGCGTGAGCAGTTCGTTCCGTGCTTACAGCATGCGTTGGCGTTGCCCAGTTCGGTGCAGGGGATGAAGCCGCCCGGGCAGTTGTTGTCGGCTCTTCTGAGAATGCGAAGAATTTCGAAGGCTCGTTTGTTGGCTGTGGCTTCTTGTGCCTCGGTGAAGGGTGCTGTCTCCGTTGAGTGGACGGCCGAGGTGAGGAATGTGGCAGCAATCCAGATCCACCGGGAAGCCCGCATTCTCGGGGTCTGGGGACGGGGGTTGGAATGGTCGATTTGGAGAAATTGACTTGAGGTTTCGTTTGATTTGGGTGAGTTTAGTGGTTTATTTTCATGCTTCGTTTCGTCGTTGGAGGCGTTATCCGGGGTTGGGCTCGGGTGTCAACAAACCACTAAAAAGGAGTAAGATTAGCTTTCATCGGTCGCGAACGGTATAATTGAAGACTCGGCACTTGAACATACCTGAGTACCTGATGCCGGAAGATTTGAGAGATTCTAGAAAAGATCAGGGCTTAAAGAACAAATGATGTAGTTCACAGCGTCAGGTCACAAATCTCCACCAGGATGCCCCAGCAACCGCAGCCCGACCCTCTAGACCCAAAGCAAGTCAGGATATATTAATTTTTATATTAATTCTATTAATGCCCGGGGGAGTGGTAATATGTACCAAAACAGTTTCAATAATCACTAGAACATAATTTGTAAAACAAAACGTGGGACAGTTTCGATCCTACTGCAGCTAAATTGTTAGGCTGATTGGGTACGTTCTCACGGTGAAGTCCCAATGCCAACGAATACGTGATATGTCTTGGATCGCTACTTGTTACTCTGTGGAAACGGAGATTTGGCTCTTGTACTTTGAGCCAGCCCTTCGCCACAAGTGGATGAAAAATGCCATGTTGAAAGAGCTGTGACAGACCCTGCCAAAGTCGATGTCCCATCACTCATGTTTGCTTCATTGTGATCCCAGAAAGGTGGTAGTAGACGGAAGCCCTTCTCCTCTCTAGCATATTGGCACCGGCGTACCGACTCACTGTACAGCCCCGTAGGAATAAGATCATTTTCGTTGAATATACCTCATCCTCTGGCCCAAGGAAAAGCCATCGAATCTCCTTCCCAAAATGAACTGTGTGGCTGCTATCTGCAGCTGCGAAGAGTAGGACGGGCGGGATATTCTTGCCCCATCCCTCCTGGTTGCGAGGCACCCTTATAAACCTCTGTCGAGCCGTAAGCGCCATAGTATCGTGCAGAACCCCCAAACAGGGTGCAATGGCTTTAAACCGGAGAGACTTCACTCTTTGGATTGTTTAGATCGTTGTCCTCATCGTGAAAAGTTTCGTTAACCAACTCCATTGTAATATCATTCACCCAGTAAAAGAAGCTAGGTTCAGGCGAGAATATCGAATCTAGGAAGGAACTCACTGATGGGTGGAGTCGTTCGCACACAATCTGTATATCCTTGTCAGTTAAAAAAAAAGGCTGACTAGCTAGCTCATCGAGATCAGGTGTCTCTTGTCCATGGCAGGCCATCCAGCCATACGCAACCAGGTAGTTGTGTAGCCTCGCACAGCGCTCGCAGTCGGAGTCCACCAAGGCGCGCGGGATTTGCCTCCGACATCAGGGCATCATCAATGTTGAGGATTTATTGTGGTGTTGTATTCATGGTGAGTCGTGATGGTGATACTTAGAGAAGCAATATTGAGACCCAATAGTCGGGCTGCAACAATGCGGCGCCAAACCTAAAAGGGCACAACTGACCAGAAAACACAGATACATGTAGGGTACCCCAGTGTCTGACATGTAAGGGGTGTTAGGTCTGTTAGGTCGAAAACTTGCCCTTTTCTTTCTTCTGAGCTCTTGTCTCGTATCATATTGTCTTAATTTGTGTCTTGATCCTTACACTAGAACCTCAACCTGCCATGGCTTCTGTTAAGTCCCCCAGCATCCCTGTCGTGGACTTTGCCGGTTGGAACACGGAGTCCAGTCGTCAGCGAATTGCGCGAGAAATCGTCGCCGCTTGCAAAACAGTCGGATTCGTGTACATAATCAATCACTCATTGCCAGAATCGATGCTAGACGAGGTATTCAACTGGTCAAAGCTATTCTTCGAATTGCCACAAGACGAGAAACTCCAAGCGCCCCATCCAGAGGGATGGGCGGTCCACAGAGGGTACTCTTGGCCCGGGCTGGAGAAGGTGTCACAGGCGATGAATACCGGTAACGACAATGAAAAGACGGGCCAGCTGAGGGAAGTTATAGACATTAAAGTGAGCATCCGCTGTTTATCCATGGTCTTGTACTTTCCAATCAGCGCCGGGTTTATCTGTATAGTATAATTTGAGCTTCATTGACCTGCCATAGGAAAGCTATGATATAGGAAGCGACGACAATACCACTCAGCCTAATCAATGGCTACCCGAACACAGTCTCCCTGGTTTCCGTGACTTCATGCACCGCTTCTACTGGGAGTGTTTCCGTGTCGGAGGGGAGGTTCTACAAGCGCTTGCTGTTGGTTTGGAGCTAGATGAGAACCATCTGCTAGAGAAACACTCAGGTCATAATAACCAGCTGCGCCTACTACACTATCCTCCTATTCCGGCAGAAGCAATTGAGACAGAGCGTGCAGCCAGATGCCCCGCACATACAGACTGGAGTTCGATCACCTTGCTGTTTCAAGATGACTGTGGTGGGTTGGAAGTCGAGGATGTTTCGTCACCGGGAAAATTTGTCTCTGCAACGCCTATCAAGAACGCAATTTTGATGAATGTGGGTGATCTTTTACAGAGGTGGAGTAACGGTTTGTCGCTTGATATGCTCCGGGTTTGCTCTCAACCGCTGACTTGTATAGATCTTCTGGGGTCTACCAGCCATCGAGTCACTTTGCCGCCTCTTCCTGATAGATTCGAAGGAACCGATCGTATGACCCGTAGACGGTTTTCTATTCCGTATTTCATGGCACCGGATCCTGACTCGGTGATTGAATGTATTCCATGTGTTGGAGAAGGTGCTGCAAGGTATGAGCCGATCACACAGGCTGGATACAACCAAATGAGGGCTTCTATGCAGTACTGATAGTAGTAGCAATCATTGGCTCACTTTTATTATCTTTTATTATCTTTCAGGAATAATCCCATTGGTCACTTTTCCCCGATTCGTCTAGAATTGAAGCCATTGTGCTCCCTCCAGCTTCTTTGCCATTCCCCCTCCTCAATCATCTTGTGAAATTCCAATCCTACACAGGTATTTAATGAAGTATTGTGACTTCCAATGTACTTTTCATCTGTCTCTTTCGAAGATCGAAAGCCTTTACCATAAAAGTGACTCCATACTTGCCCTTGGCGCCGATCACTCCACCTGACTAAGAGCCAATCTTGGCGCTCGCCGAGATGGATCAAAGTCGCGTCCTTCATCAGGACCAGGATCCCGACCGCGTGGCCACCATGTACGGCGAACTCGGCAACAAATTGGTACGTGTGCTATAGATTTATCCTGCTCTTGGGTGTTCACAATCCCAACCCAGACACCGACCGCCAAATAGCACAAAGAGAGAACACAACCCGCTGACCAACACCTTACCCGCGATAGGTCCAACACGCCAAACGCACTCAATCCCTCGCTCACTTACCCCCCTACCAAACTGAGATCGTGCGCGCAGTAACTCGCGAAGTCCGCGATCTCGACCGTGATGTCACCCGCCTCCTAGAGCCCTTCGAGGGCGGGTTCAACCCCTCCGCGGACCCAGCTATCGCCTGCGCGCTACTCGTCGATCACCTGTGCATGCGCCGGAACAAGCGCTGCCTGCTTGCATATCACCGCGTGCGCACGGAGAAACTCGAGGAGCTGTGCTGGATGGGAGTGGATATCCTCGAGCAGCAGCAACCGTCCGGGGACAGTGGGGCAGCTCAGCACACTGCTCTTGGGGATAGCGGGCATAGTTCGCTGAGTCCCGAGGAGGAGGAGTATTTTCGCCAGTACGGGGATATGCTTGCTGCGTATAAGGGCCAGTGGACGGATGTCGACTTGACGGGGACGCTGGAGCCACCGAAAGATTTGTTCATTGATGTACGGGTGTTAAAGGATGCTGGTGAGATTCAGACGGAATATGGGTATGTTTTCTTTTCTCTCTGGCATTGTTTGGAGATCTGGTGGCTAATTCAGGCTTAGTGTGATCAACTTGACCAAGAACAGTCAGCTCTATGTTCGTCAGGGTGATGTGGAACGGCTGATTGCTCAGGGTTTCCTGGAGCGGTTGACTTGAATGTGAGTCGGGACTACCTGGCTTCTTTGGGTTCTATATGAGTACAAGAAACATGAATTGGCGTTCGCTATCTACAGTGGTTTTATGAAGGGACCATGTACTTTGAGATACCCCCGCCGTTAGCGTGTTCGCCCTAACGGCCCAAATGATAATTTTCTGCATTGCAATGGCGTGACACGAGTCTGATCGTACATGACTGCTGGTTTAATCAATATAATTTTTTTTCTCGAATTTTTTCTCTAGGTTTAGATTAGCCTATGGTAAAAGGTTGGAGCAGAGTCTAGATGCAGATAGATAATCACCTCGGAAAGGTGAGAAAGAAATAAGCTACAGACGTGTAAGATGCCCGGTAAATATTGGCAAATGACCATCCCCGTGGACAGCTCATTGGCTTATGGCGTTATGCAAGGAATCTTATGCTCCAATACTATGCGTCCGACTGCGGAGCTGCAGCTTGCTGCATACTTTGATTTGCATATCTAGTTTCAGAAATCGAGTTAGTCGAATTAGTCGAGTTAGTGCAAAGTTAATTCAAGTGAAGAGACAGCCTTGTACGGAGAGGTTAAGTATTTTTTATCCACATGGCGGTTTCCCTAAGTCTCGCACAGACCATCTCTGTCATCTGTACCAATCCGGATGTGGTTAGTTGGCTGTTAGGAGATAAGGGACGTTTAGTCAAAATTCCCGGTACTTCGATTTCTATCTTTGCTAATTTAGATTTGTGTTGATAACCCTCTCTTTTATACATATAACGCATTGAGCCCCCTGTGCAATGACCATCTCGGTTGCGTCATTTGTTTGTTCAAGCGGTCGCCTGCGCTAGTGGCCCCGTTTATCTTCCGGATTTCTTGACTTTTTCGACTTTATCACTTGGCAATTGCGCGAAACATGGCGGTGCTGCAACCTCGCGGCCGTCGTGACTCTCGCGCATCAGCGCTGTCACGCAATCTGTTGTTTGACCGCGACCCCCAGGGTAACGCCCCGTCAGAAACGCTGGTGGAACAAGCAAACCTAGGCAGCCCGCCCGGTCCAATGGGAGCGGAATCATCCAGCTACAATGGATCGACAACGCGAACACCAACCCGTTCATTCTACCACCGGTCCTTCAACAACAATATGGGTGGGTCATTGTGCATGATATACTGTTAGAGACCCCGCGCGAGTATTTACTGACCGTTTGACCAATCGTAGACCCGGCTCATTATGCTTCAGACGGTCTCCGTGACCAGACCGCAGAACTCGCTACCTATGGCCTTTCGCTGAATAAGAAATCCATCTTGAGGGACGGGCCCGGCTTACCTCCTAGCCTTGATATATTCCACGGCAGCCAAAATTCTGCAAGTTACTCGGATGAAGCTACAAGCTCTCACCATGCCGCGGGGGAGGCGTTGTTGGAGCCGGGATATCCCTCTATCGATCCTACTTCGCCTTCAGGCTCTTCGGCCTTGACAGAGATGATTCGCCGTCCATTGACGGATACGGTGGAGGACCAGGTCACGCAACCCGGGACCGGTGATATGTCCTCTCCCCCACTGCCAAAGACCCACGAGGAACCCGAACAAGACAATGAGAACACCGCGTTATTATCCAAATCAAGATCCAAATCTACCCAATATTATGGAAGTTCAGGCGACGCCGAGAATCAAAGACCGGCTGCCAAACGGTCTCCAACCCTAACAACGAAAGGAATTTCATATGCCACTCACTATACTCGGATCTTGTCGAACCCAAAGTCATGGGATAAGCGAGCTATATGGAAAGAGGCTGTGGTATACCCCGCCAGTCTGGTTCCCGCCGTATTGCTGGGACTACTTCTAAACATTCTTGATGCCTTATCCTATGGAATGATCTTGTTTCCTCTGGGAGAACCTCTGTTCTCTCACCTAGGAACTGACGGTATCTCGATGTTCTATGTCAGTACCATTATTTCCCAAGTTGTATTCTCCTGTGGAGGCTCGATTTTCAAAGGAGGAATAGGAAGTGAGATGATTGAAGTAGTACCCTTCTTCCACCAGATGGCTTTCACCATCATGAATTCGATCGGCAAGGATAACCCGAAGTCAGTGATTGCGACGACAATCCTAGCCTTCTCGGCCAGTTCAATTCTCACCGGCTTGGTGTTCTTCTTAATGGGTGTCTGTGGGCTGGGCTCGCTCATTGGCTTCTTTCCCCGTCATATCCTCATCGGGTGCATCGGTGGCGTGGGCTACTTTCTTCTACAGACTGGAATGGAGGTTTCAGCCCGGCTTCCCGGGTCTTTTGAGTACAATCTCCCCACGATCCAGAAACTTTTCCAGCTTGATACTTTCCCTCTTTGGATGATACCCCTGTTCCTTGCAATTGGCCTTCTTGTTCTCAAACGATTCGTTCGCTCAAACTTCCTTGTTGGTGGATACTTCATTGCTGTTGCTGCAATGTTCTACATAGTCATTTTAAGCGCCAGGATCTCTATGGGTGCACTGCGCCACAATGGATGGGTCTTCGATGCCCCATCTTCGAATAATCCGTGGTATCATTTCTATACTCTTTATGGTGAGTCGATTGGCTGCAATGCTTTGGGCGTCACCTTGCTAATTCATTTCAGATCTCTCGGCCGTCAATTGGACTGCCTTTAGTGAGACAATCCCGGCCATGTTTGCTTTGACTTTCTTTGGTGTGCTTCATGTGCCCATTAACGTACCTGCGCTGGGCATATCCACCGGTGAAGACAATCTCAATGTCGACAGAGAGCTCGTGGCGCATGGCGTGACGAATGCACTTTCAGGATTTGCAGGAAGTATTCAGGTATGTGACCGCCATTTATAGAGCTGTGGTCAACGAGCTAACAAAAGTAGAACTATCTTGTCTATACCAATAGTCTTCTCTTCATCGCAAGCGGTGGATCATCTCGGTTGGCCGGTCTGATGTTGGCGGCAGCTACTGCAGGCATTATGGTTATTGGCCCAGTCATCATCGGCTATATCCCCATAATGGTTGTCGGTGCGTTGATTTTCTTGTTGGGCATTGAGCTTTTGCAAGAGGCATTGGTGGATACATGGGGAAAACTCACCCGGCTTGAATATTTAACCGTTGTCATTATTGTCGTTACAATGGGCGCTTGGGACTTTGTGGTTGGAATCTTCATTGGTATCATTTTGGCCTGCGTGAACTTTGTGGTCCAGACTTCTCGCAAATCCGCCATTCGAGCAACATTCTCGGGCGAAATTTCTGGGTCGACGGTCCGACGTCCTCCTATCCAACAACAATTCCTACGCGAAGCTGGACAACAGACCCTGATTATCAAGCTTGGTGGATATCTATTCTTCGGAACCATTGTGAATGTTGAGAACACCATGCGTGGCCTGATTGAGGAGGAAGCTTTCGACCGACGTCCCATTCGATTCCTCATTCTCGACTTTTCTCGGGTCTACGGACTCGACTTCTCAGCCGCAGAAGCATTCACCCGCATCAACCGTGTTCTCCGAAAGCGCAACGTACAAACAGCTATCTCCGGTTTGAATGTTGAAGGTGAAGTAGGCAAGTCTCTACAAAATGTAGGACTCTTCGAGCCAGAGTCCGGTGTGCCCATCTTCGAAGATCTTAACTCAGCGCTTGAGTTCTGCGAGAACAACTACCTAAAGGTCTTTTACAGCCACCAGGAAGCACTTGCCACACCCACCGACTCAACTGCAAACTCCGAGCTCCCCCAAGTCCCCGCCTCAGTCCCCGCCTCAGTCCCCGTGCCCTCGGGACCCAAACCCACCACCCTAGCCGACAACGTCGTCAGCTCACCCCGGCGTCAATACCTGCAGCGTGTAGCGACCTCAACCATCCAAGCCCACGAAACAACAATGATGGCCTCCCCTGCCTGGTCCGCTATGCGCCAACCACTTCCCCTCCTCCTCCAAACCTTCCAAGGCCTATCGACCCAAAATGAAGACTTTTGGTTCCCCGCCTGCGCCTACTTCTCCCGCGAATCCTACCTTGCTGGCACAGTCCTGTACCACGAAGGCGACACCCCGCACGCGTTCTACCTCCTCGAGTCGGGCATGCTGCGCGCTGGCTACGACCTCCCGCAGGGCCGCTACTTCGAGCTCATTGTCGCTGGTCGACCGTGCGGCGAATTACCTTTCTTCAGTGATACGCGCCGCACGGCGACGGTCAAGGCTGAGCGCGATTGTGTGGCTTGGTGTTTGACGGGGGTGCAGTGGAAGGCGCTGCAGGATAAGGAGCCACGCATTGCTCGTGAGCTGTTGACTGTTAGCTTGAAGTTGACGACTGAGCGCATGGATAGTATCACCTCGTATGTTTTGACGATGGCAGCTTGATTTGGTTTTCTTGGCTTGTTCGCTTTTTGCATCTAGCTTTGGTGGTTATCTGAGCGAGTTGGGCTTCATTTTTATTCTTCATATTTCCCGGCTCTTTGGTTTACATATTTATTCGTACATAGCAGCTACAGCATCCATGCATGCATACCGACAATCTTGATGATTGTACCAAGTAGGCCGACGTCACTACGACCGATCCGCGACGGACTCCTTTTCGAGATGCGGACGTCGACCTCATAGTTAGTTACCTTGAATCACAGGGGATTTTGATTCCTTACATGCCAAACCCTTCACTTCAGCTTCATTCACCAGCGTAAGATTATTTTTTCAAAATGCATGAGACCAAAAGCAGTATGAAGACGCTAAAAGAAATCTCCCTTGAACAGTCTGGAGATATCTACAATTCGAGATCGCTCGCCCTACAGAGTTGCCTATGAAGCCCTGGTATGCAATTTTTACTTAGGCAAGCGATACAATTATTTTTAAAGCTGTTCAAGCAAGTCATGTAGGAACATATGTCTTGATCATAATCTCCCGTCGAGTACAATGAGAACTTCCCTGAACAAGACCTCGTCCAGGCATGTTACTCCTTGTTTGCCACCGCTATATGCAATAAATCAATAAAGACCCCCCACGATGGTCATTTTGTTTCTCAATCTTTGCCATCACTACACCCTGCACATCTTTCCCCTTTTACAGCTTCGTTGCAATCGTCTATCCATGAGCCATCTGGACGGGATGGAGGTAACCTGGCTACGGCTATCCAAAAACATTCAAAGGCGACTTTCTCAATCCCGATGTACTGAATGCAACGAACCCACATCCAGTTTGGGGCTACGCACACGGTGAGTGAAGAATATAAGTAATTTGCTCCGGCAACGGCCAGTATATTGAACCTTCATAGGACCTATTCCAAATAACAATCCTGATTGGAAACTAAAATTGACGACCCAACATCGATATATAAGCAAGAAACGACTCATAGTTGCTCTTGCTTCTAATAGGTCACAAGCCCCGATGGTTACCCCAATTAGAATAGTTGTGATATCTTGGTCCAAGAGACTCAACTGTGAGGAGCGAGCTTCAACGAGCCGCGCACCTTATCCGATCATGTTCGTGACCACCATATTGGTGCCGGTGCGTGTTCCGTTGGCTCGAACTCTGTACATTTAAGGTGTATGCTGATAGTGTATAGTTAACCCGCGAAAGCTCGGTCCCGTGGGCATCGAGGAAGAAATTGCTCGAAGTAACGCGATAAAGCGTTGGGTTTTGATGGGAGGCTGGCGTGATGCCCTCTATTTGAAAGAACCCAAGAGGCACACTATTTCTGCCACTCTAATCGTCTACTATTGTGATGCATTAGAGGAAATTGCGTGGGTCTCTTTTGTTACTCTCTGGTGTGGTCAACTACCTAAGCATATACTGATGACACATTCTACCAGGCGCACCGATGCCCAGCTTGCTGCAGAGTATGGAACTCAATTTCACCGATCCGGGTACCAATATTCATCTACTACATTAGAATACGTAGGTATACTTCCAAGACCCCAAGAGAACCTTAGTATGTTGACATTATTAAGCGCATGACCAATCTTCCTGGCAATCGACTGATGCCCTTGGTTGCGCCATCAACACCCGGTAGCGATGACTCTGTGAAATCCTCTAGATGCGAACAGCCTACCCAGACCGAGCCCACATCTGACAATGACCCCGATGTCAACCCCGATTTTACATCTGGATCTGGGCCTGATTGCAATGTTGTGTCCATTGAGTCCGAGCCCGGGGACCGGCAGATTGTAAGAATAGCCATACCAAGCACGGTTTTGGGAAGTTCCTTATTTGACTACAAGAAGAATAGTTGACCAGAAAAAACGGGAAGAGGCTTGATTTGTGAAAACGACGGATTCTGGGGTCCAGTATAGTCCATACAAATATTGGGCATTTTTGGATATTATCATTTAAGACCTGTAGTAATTTAATAATATCAAAAAAAAAGACCTAAGTTAGGTCGATTCTAAATATATAGGTCAAACGAGATCTATCTGAATTCCAATCCCCGCGCGCCGTGATGCACGTGATCCGGCGTTCCTGATACGCGTGGGCGCGTCCCCGATTGCCTCATTTTGGTTTTACACTTGGATGTGACTTCTCTTGGAGATTTTCCAATCATTCGGTCTTTGATCGCATACTTCATCCCTAAATTTGGCCATGGCAACTGAAAACGGAGAGTCTAAGCTCTTCGAGCAGTGTTGCCTCTGCATTGTATGCTCCAAGGACCTTTCGAGGGAATCCGCGGAGCAGGTATGTGTTTTCCTGCCCCTATTACGGCCTGAACTAGACTGACAAATTATAATCGCCTAGCTCGCAACTATTCTCGAGCAAAATGGCGGCGAACCTCAGATTGTTCAACCCGGTGCCGAGGTCCCCGATGTGGCCAAGTTCAGCCATTTGATCTCTACCACAATTGACTTCGAAGCCTACGATACTGCCTGCGATGCTTTGATCCCTGTCGTGAAGCCACAATGGGTGGGTAACTCATTGACGAAGCGAAAATTGGCGAATCCTCGCCAATACAGCCCAGACCCGCGGCTGTTCATGAATGATGTCGTGGTTACCTGCGGTGACATACCCGAGGGAGACAAGGATGCCATCATAGGTGGCGTGGTTGCGAAAGGTGGATTGTACGCTCCAAGAGTTTCTCAGATGGTTACACACTTGGTGGACCTCACAGCCGATTCCGACAAGGCGCGCATTGTTCAGGCGAAGAAATTGAACGTGAAGATTGTACTACCCCACTGGTGAGTTTCATGCACACTAGTCAGTGGCCATCGCTGACTGGGAACAGGTTCGATGACTGCCTTAAACTTGGTCGACGAATCGACGAACGTCCATATACACTTCCAGACCCAGAGATCTTGCGCGTGGGTCCTGATACTCCAATCCGATGGCAAGAGAATCAAGATTTGGTCGGTGCGTCAACAACAGATCCGGCTAAGCTGCCCACGCCATCTAGTACGGCGCATAACCCAGGCCAACGGAGTGTCTTCGAAGGGAAGTGTATTATGCTGTCTCCGGATCTTGGCATCGGCTCGCACTTGCAAGAATCAATCCAATCTGTCCTCGAACAAGGCGGCGCCAAGATGACATCAAATATTGATGGGGCAGATATGTTAATTTGTCGTTACCGAGACGGATTTGCGTACCGCACAGCATCGCGACTGAACATAGACGTTGGGAATCTCGCATGGCTCTACCGCCTCATGACATTCAACACATATACTTCACCCCTCAGGCGACTGCTGCATTACCCGATATCTCGTACTGGCATCCCCGGGTTCGAAGGCTTGAAGATTAGTTTGTCCAACTATATTGGCGAAGCAAGAATCTACTTGGAGAATTTGATCGCAGCAGCAGGTGCAGAATGTACCAAAACATTAAAGCAAGAAAATACCCATCTGATTACGGCACATGGAACGAGTGAGAAATGCAATGCCGCGAAGGAATGGGGCCTTGAAGTGGTCAACCACCTGTGGCTGGAGGACAGTTATGCAAAATGGAAGCTACAGCCGGCCTCAAACCCGCGCTACAGCCACTTCCCCCTGCGAACTAATCTCGGAGAAGTCGCAGGCCAGACCCAGCTCGACCGTAATGTTTTGGAGCAGGTCTTTTTCTCATCCGGGGAGACTGTCGCTCATAGCCCGCGGCGCGCAATGCAGAGAAAGGACCGAAATATGGTATCAGTGCAGCCTCCCGCTGAGAAGAAACGGAAGATTGATGAGGATGCCGCGGAAACCTCGCATGGTACTCCGCAGGGAAATGGGAAGTCGCGCCAACCCATCCAAACACCTGCACGAACTCGAATCATGTCCGAAGGCAAAGAAAACGAGACCCCGTCGTCGACCAGTAGCCGCAAGTCGAAAGATGCAGCAACTGCCCGACTCCACGAATATGCCCCAGATCTTGCCTTGTACGAAAAGGAAAGGAAACGCGTGGGCGGTGTTATATACGGTGGCAGACGAAAGTCAGACGAGGGCCGGGTTCAGGAGAACAAGAAGCGTGCCTCACTTGAAGCCGAGGATGAGAGCGAAGGCGAGCAGGCAGTGGAGACCAAACGACAGAAAAAGTCTCGGCCACCAATTGCTATGCACCTGCTGATTACTGGCTATCAGAGATGGGTAGGGAAGGGCAACGAGAAGAAAGAGGACGCAGACAAGGTTTGTTTGGCTATTGCAATTATAAACATGATTGGCTCAAGATTCATTACTGACATGTTCACAGCGAGGCCTTCGAGATCTCGGTATTCTGGTGGTTCAAGATGCCCGACGATGCTCTCACTTGGCCGCACCGTCCATCTTGCGGACCACTAAATTCGTGAATGCACTCGCGCATGCGCCGATGATTGTGAGCACAGACTTCATCACTAGTTGCCTGAAAAAGGAGGAACTGCTCGACCCCTCCGATTTCCCTCTAAAGGATAAAGAAGCCGAGAAGAAGTACAATTTTGACCTGTCTTCTGTCACAACAAACGCAATGAAGAACAAGAATAAAATGCTGCAGGGGTATCGCATCTATTGCGTCGAGGACATTCGAGGCGGATTTGATGCATTTAAGTCTATTGTTGAAACAAACGGAGGAGAGTGCATGCTATTCCGTGGTCGTCTGGCTATAGCGAACCATTCCCGGCGGGAGGAGAGCGACGACGACAGCGAAGCGGAAGACGACAACCCTGCTCGCAAGGATGTCTTTCTTCTCAGCAGCGCCGGAGCTAATCATAGTCGAGTCTGGCCACGATTCCGTCAACTGGCACTCGAGATCAAGAAGACTCCCCGGATTGTCCGTGTTGACTGGCTTCTGGACATGGCGATGTCGCAGGAGACACGTGCCACCGACGAATACGAGCTGACCGAGGAGATGATCGAGAACATGGACGAGTAGACTGATACCAAGTTATTGAGTCCATACCCCTCATCCACTTAGGGTTTTCAGCCCAAGAACATGGATTCTGTGTATAAGTTTGGAGTATCGGCGACGTGATTTGACCTGTCTTTTGACCTGCACATGAGAAGCGCTTTGTTTTTGTCACGAATAGCCACGATTTATCCCATAGAGCAATCCCAGCATCTCATCTTGAGCACCTCAGAAGAACTTAACACCCTCCTGGCCCTCACCACCAAAAATCTGCGCTTTGCCCCTCTTAACCAAGACATTCAGCGAGCGCAGCATGACATCAGTATCCATGCCATGGAACTCTGTAGACGCGAATCAGCACAAACCGTAGACGCCATTACCAATAACCAAAGAGAGAATCTCACCCTGTGACATGGCTCCCTCCCCATGAATAAGCTCATATACCGTCAGAACTGAGCCCCTCTGCCCTGTTCCCTCAACCCATTCAACTAAGACATCCGCCCATTCCTCAGGCCTCCTCCACCAAACCCACGCAACAGCCTTCGGCCCCTGCCCGGCACCAATTCCCAGGCTCCCGGAAGACGACGTACCTCCAGCATCAGAGATCCACTCCGCTCGCCGCCCACCGCCACCTTCCTCTTCGCTCTTGGTCATCCAGTCGATGACCGCGCGGGCCTCGCGCAGATCAAGGCGCTTGCGCAGGGCTGTGTTGTGGAATAGTGGGGTTTCAACGGCGTCGATTAGTGAGAGACGGTATTGACGGTGATGCCGGCACCAGGATTGGATTAGAGAGGACCATTTCTCGAGCTGTGAGTGTCGGGTTGTTGTGTTTGGTTGCGGGGTGAAGAAGGGGGGAAAGTTGTAGGTTGGTGGGAAGGGGAACGGGGCTGTTGTTGTCATGCTGGGGGAGATCACGGAGTCAAGATTTAGAGATAATAAGTGAGTAGACAAATAGAAGTAGAAAAGTCCCAAGTACGATGTAGAGAGAGACTAGAGACAAGCAAGTCGACTCCAAGCTGTGGAGTAAAAGGTGGGGCCGGGATTTTCTCAATTTCGTCGACTTCGGCCTTTTCGATTTCTCTCTTCACCTCTGCTCTTCACAATGGCCACCCAAAATCCCCCCGCAAAGCGTATTAAGCGCGAAGAGTACCGTCGCAATGTACAGGCCCAGCAGGAATCTACCGATGGCTCCGTCATCAAGATGCCGCAGAAGAAATTCTTCCGCCAGCGCGCGCATGCGAATCCCTTCTCTGACCACCGGCTGGAGTAGTATGTATCATCTTGTGTCTATTTCACGTTAAATCATTTCTATGGGAATATCTATGTGGTCTTCGAGCTTCACTGGCGACAATTTCTACACATCCGATCGCGAACTGATAGCTAATTGATACTCCAATAGTCCCATCAGCCCCGCGCATATGGACTGGTCATCCCATTACCCTGCATTCGTGGATCCAGACACTACCAAAACGACCCTCAGCGGAGGGCGCAAGTTGACCAAGGAGGTCGAAGTCGTGGATATTGGATGCGGTTTCGGCGGGCTACTGGTTGGCCTGGCGCCATTGATGCCAGATACCCTGATGGTCGGTAAGTACAGCGCAGCGACATCAAATCCATATTTGCACCTGCCATGAATGAGCACCGCAAACTAACAATAAACCACAGGCATGGAAATCCGCATTTCAGTGCTTGAATACCTCAGCTCTCGCATCCACGCCCTGCGCAGCCAACAACAACGCCTCAAGAACAAAGACGCGAACCCATCATCAACCGAACCCCAAGATGCCTCTGCGCAACCCGAAAGCACCGGCTCAACCCCGGCCCCAGTACCAGCCAATGATGACGAAATCGGCACGGAGAAACTCTTCCCAGGAAACTTCGAAAACATCACCGCAATCCGCAGCAACACCATGAAGTTCCTCCCCAACTTCTTCGGCCACCACCAACTCTCCAAGATCTTCATCTGCTTCCCGGACCCGCACTTCAAGGCCCGTAAGCACAAAGCTCGTATTATCTCCGAGTCCCTGAACTCCGAGTATGCGTTTGTCCTGCGGCCTGGCGGTCTGCTGTACACCATTACCGATGTCGAGGAGTATCATCACTGGGTCCTGCGTCATTTCCTGCACGGAGAGCAACCGGAGGGCGGGGCACCTCCTGCTGCAAGCAGTAAGGACCTGTTTGAGCGGGTTTCCGAGGAGGAGCTTGCTGCTGATCCTTGTGTGCGGGTTATGAAGTATGAGACGGAGGAGTCGAAGAAAGTTACGAGAAATAAGGGCAATAAGTACGTTGCTGTTTTCAGGCGCAAGGCTGATCCCGAGTGGCCTGCTTGAAGGGGTGGAGAGAATTGGATGCCTAATTAGAGAGGTGAATATGGGAAGTTATTGGAATCATTGATTTTAATGATATGATGACAAGAGAGGTGTTTTGAGGCGTTTTCCCCCATTTAAAATGCATTGCCGATATCATCCATATACTCCAACATGGCAATCTTCGCTTGCTAACAAGAACACAACACAAAAACGAACAAACTCCCGAAATGAACCCCGGAAAAAAGGGGTTGTGGAACACATGCTGAGAAATGAAGCGATGCAAAAAAATCAAACACCGACATCATGCGTAGATCTATCATAATAACAGTAATCTCGTTAAAACATGGTGATCGTAGCCCCGCAACTAGATAGTGCAGTCTAGCACATCCCAGGCGCCTTAAGACGGATACCTTCACATCTCTCACAGATCGCCAGTTGGACCGGACCACCGATCACGCGGCCCTTGGCTGTTCGCTTGGGCTCGCCTTCGCGAACGAAGAACCGGCCCTCCGGACCAAAACCATCGCCACACTCGTGACAATTGAAGCAGCGCTCGTGCCACTGGCCACCAATTGCGCTGATGACAACCTCATCCATGACATGCTGCTTGCAGCCTAGACAACGTGGTGCAGTACGGCGCGAGTGGCAGTGAAGACACCATGCGAAGCCGTCTTTCTCGACAAAGGGAGTTTGGGAATCGAAGGGCTATATTGAAGAGAAATAGTCAGTTATCTTGCGTGGGAAATAATCAGAAAGGATATCAACACCTACATCACCGCACTCTGCGCAGAAGAAGTGGCCGACATGCCATTCGGCACCACATGCCACCACCACTTCTCCTTCAATAGGGGTCTTGCAGCTCTTGCAACGAGGGCTGAACATCTCGTGGAAATCTAGGTGGCAGTAGAACCGTGGCACACGGGCCTCATGATCATGCTCATCAGCCTCGGTTGCCAATCTTTCGGCTCTGCTAGACTCCGGTTCTTGGTAAAAGGCCACACATTCGAGAGCTGTGTGGCAGTGGAAACACGTAAAGCACTCCGGGTGGAATCGACATCCGCCAGCAGTCACGATTTTTCCGGAAATGGGAAGCGTGCATAGCTCACAGCTTGCAGTCGGGACGCCAGATCGTGTATAGGGCGAATACCAACGGCTCTGCGAATCAGATCCTTGCTGTCTGGGGATAGCCTGATTAGTTGGACCGCTTCTCGTCGAGTGGGGTACCGGTCTGGTCGATTTCTTGGAAGGAGCTTCTATCTCGGAGATAGTGGGTACTTTGATGTCCGGAACATTAATCACGGGAATTGGAGGTGGCTCAGAGACTTCGATTGAGGGGGGGTGAAACTTCAATGGTCGGTGCTGCCACTTCAATGATGGGTAGGGTTGGACGATCAGGCTTCGGTTGATCACTTGGTTTCCAAGTTTGGTCGAAGCTCACGATTGGACGTCCAATTCGATCACTGACGGCTGAAGGCATGGGTAACTTTTCACTGCGGTCTCCTCGTCTTTTGCTGGTCGCTGCCCGGATATCATCACTGCGTCTCTCTCTTCCGTCGGGGGTAGAGACAAGTTCGTTCTTTTCTTCCGGGGGAGGAGTCGGAGTAGCAGGTTCGTTTCTAGTGTAACCGGCATTGTGTGACTGAGTGGGAGGAGGAGTAGCGCTTTCGTTTCGAGTGTAACCGGCGTTACGCGACTGAGTGGGAGGGTTCTTATTGGTTTCAAACCGCGAGATTTTATCCATCACAGGGCTGGTATGGGCTCTATTCTGCAGCCAAGGCAGTGGCCTAGGCACACGCCCCAGAGCGTTGCGTGGTTTGTTTTTCAAAGCTGACGAGTCAGACTTCGAAAATTCTGGTTTTGCTTCGGGTTCCTTCTGAGCATCAGCGGGTTCTTCGTAGATTTGGTCGTTCGGGTTCCTGAAAATTCCTTTAGAGGAATCACTGCTGACGGTACGCGATTTGGGAGCAACAGACTGCTCGGGTTCCTCGTCAGGCAGTTTAAAGTTAACTTTGAGATTCTTCTTTGAGGGTCCAGCTAGAGATGATCGCTTCCGCGTTGACTCAGGGCTAGAGTTACCATCAGAGGAGACAGTTGAGCCTGTCGACTGACTGAATCTATTGGTTGAAGGGGTAGTTTCTCGAGAGCCATTTCGGACAGGGCTCTGGCTGCGCCTGATGGCATCAGGATTCTGGTATGGCGCATAAGGATTTTTGAAAGCTTGACCAGGATTCTGGTGCATCCAAACTAGTTCTGTGGCCTCATCTTGAGCTGCTTGGTGAAGACCAACATCATCCTCAACATCCATTTTCTGCAAGGCATCTCGTAGTGCCCGTGCCTCTTCCTTTTCGTGTCGCCGTTGACCATTTTCACGATAGGGCAGAGCTGAAGATACCGGGATGGGAATGGTACGTGCATGAATCTGTGCTGGAAACACGTTCTTCCGGATTGAGTGCGTGCGTGGCTCCTGAGCTAAAGGACGACCCATTGCGCCGCCGCCAGGCACATGGGAGGCTGTCCGGCGATGGGACATTGCGCTACCTGACCGTCGGTGATCGTCAATCTCATCTTCGACCGGACTGTGCATGGATAATGCCGATGATGCCCTTGGAGGAAGGCTATCAGGTAGGTCGCTTGTTGCGGCTGGTCTACCTGGGTATGGACGAGATCCTGTCGGACGGGCAGGACGATTTGCCCGCAAGTCCTTCAAGTATGTCGCTGTTGACTCACGTATCAGCTCTGAGCCGTCCAGCACCAAAGAGTCACTTACAAACTTGATCGCTGGACATGAAGGATGGGCCAGGAGGTGAGACCTTCCTCTGACCGGTGTTATGTTTATGCATCATGGAATTGCAAGGATCAAGGATGTAAAGAGAAATACGGATAAGTACAGGATGATGACGAAGAACTAAGGACCAAGATGAACTAAGATGAGAAGAGTCTAGTTGCGATCTACATTTGACGGTCTGAGCTGGCTAGCGTCATTGGGTTGTTCCCCCTCCAAACAAACCCCTAGGGCCCGTCGCGAGGCAACGGATGACTCAGCATCCTTATCTACCTAGGTCCTGATAAGGGCTTGGTTCCATTCAACCCTATTAAGCCCTATATTGGATAACGTAGGTTGCTTGTTCAAATCATATTTGGCAAACATATATAGATTCATACTTGACAAAGACTTGGCTCTATGGATACCTGTGGACATGTCTCTATCCAGATGACTAAGACTCCCCCACATCTACCCAACTTCTCCAGGGCTGGACTCGACTCTCTCCGCATCGGCTTCTCGGCACAGAGACCCCACAGCCAAGTAAAGCGCTGACACCTCGAGAACTGCACAGCTTGGACGCAAAGTAGCTATTCGCTATGTATATCAGCTTCCTTCATTGGTTCAATATCGCCGAGTGGAAATAAACCACGAGGCCCCGGGCATTTTCCTTTATTCAAACAATGTTCATTGGATTCGGCATTCAGTCCGAAAGTCCGATAGTCCGATGACTCCAATTATTACCAACGATAAACTGATTGAAATCTAGTCCCTTTTTTGTTAGCGTACTAATTTAAGTCTCTTGCTTCTTTTCACTACATACTTCCATGTTGAGATGAAAACGGCAACCGGTTTCGGTCTACTCTCTAATAAGCTCGTTATCTCATATAATAACAACAAGCTGGGCTTGTATCTGAGCTACCATGGCAGATAATGTGCCAATTGATATCATCCGTTCCCATCAGGATGATATAGACCGAGAGAGCGCAAAGCAGGAACAGAAGTTGCATCCGCAGTCGGCACCACTGGACGTCGATGAAGATGAGAAATATAAGCGCGATGTGGCCCCCGATGGTGGCTATGGCTGGGTCTGTGTCGCCTGTGTTTTCTGGATTAATGCGCATACTTGGGGTATCAATAGCGTGAGTACCAACATTTGCCTTTTCACTGTCATTTTACTAACAGGTCTAATATTCAGAGTTACGGAGTCTTTCTGAGCCATTACCTCTCAAACGATGTATTCCCCAACACATCGGCTTTATCATACGCCTTCACAGGCGGCTTGAGTATCTCCTGTGCCCTTCTGGTGGCTCCATTAGCCACTTGGATGATACAAAAATGGGGAACACGACTTGTACTCAACCTGGGCATCTTCCTTGAAACCCTCTCTCTAATAGGGTCCTCATTCGCAACCCAGAAATGGCACATCTTCCTCAGTCAAGGTGTCTGTTTCGGTTGGGGCATGGGCTTTCTCTTCGTGGGCAGTGTCGGCATCACCCCGCAGTGGTTTGACAAGCACCGTGGTGTAGCGATGGGCATCAACGCGGCCGGATCTGGTCTCGGCGGTCTGATCTACTCCCTAGCAGTGGGCGCCATTATCCCGCGCTACGGGTTGGGCTGGGCGTTCCGCATTTTGGGCATCATTTCTTGCGTCGTGAACCTGGTCTGCTGTAACTTGCTCCGGGACCGCAATAAGGCCGTCGGCAGTAGATTCACGGCTTTCCATCTTCCTCTCCTGCGTCGCCCGGAGTTTTTGCTTTTCCTCGGGTGGGGTGTGTTCAGTATGCTCGGCTACGTGGCGCTGCTGTTCAGCGTTGCCAACTTTGCCCTCTCTGTCGGCCTCTCATCGCACCAGGGTAGTATTGTCTCCGCGCTGCTCAACCTCGGCCAGGGTCTTGGCCGTCCGTTTGTCGGCATGTTCAGTGACCGGCTTGGTCGCATTAATATTGCCACTTCCCTTACCTTCCTCTGCGGTCTATTCTGTCTTGCCGTCTGGACTTCTGCTGATAGTATGGGTGTGGTGTGCTTCTTCGCTGTTCTGGTTGGCACTGTCGCAGGTACGTACTGGGCTACTGTTTCTCCCGTTCTGGCGGAGATTATTGGCATCAGAGATCTCCCTTCCGGTTTAAGCATTACTTGGCTCACGCTTGTTGCCCCTTGCACTGTCTCCGAGGCTATAGCCCTTCAGCTCCGCAGCCACAATGTTGGTGGCGGGACTTCATATCTGCGTGTTCAGTTATTTACTGGCTTCATGTATTTTGGTGCTTCCTTGTGTTTGTGGATTGTCCGCGGTTGGAAGGTCGGCGAGTTGGAGCGTGCTCAGGAACGCTGCGATTCTGTCGTCCATCCTGGCCCGTTGACTCGAAGTATCGGCGGAATTGAGAAGCACAACCTCCCTGCGACTATTTCCCCGGCCTCGGGGGCCACTGAAATGGTTGCTCCGTTATGGGCTCCGGTCAGCTTAGTTCGCAGAATGATTACTTTGAAAAAGGTTTGATATAACTACATAGCATAAAAAACAGATATGCTAGACAAAATGAACATACAAAAATAGACAAACGTCTGTCATTAATTTGATTCGAACGCCGTTTTGACACTAAATCTAATCTACATGGATGTAGCTTTTGGTTCATGCCTCCATAACCAGAATGCGGACCCTTCTCTTGCCGGCGCCACGACCCTCTTCCTTGACGGAACTGACATTGACACGAACCCTTTGGAAAAGTTCAACTGTCACACTGTGTTCTTTCTCTGTGTGACCCTTCTCTTCCACACGAAGGGTGTACTCCTCACTATCAAAGTCTGTGGTACGGTGAGGAGCTAGCTCCCGTCTCTCGGCGACAGAACGAGCTCCAGCTTCACCGGGCAGGACGAAGTCCTCCAGACGAACGACACCCTCAATGCCGAAGCGGGGAACAAAGATGACAACGCCGTTCTCGAACACACGCATCACGTAACCTTCTTCTTCAATACCCGCATCGACACCGTCGGCGGCCATCTTCTCTCCACGGGCTTTGAGAGCCTGACCCACATAGTACTCAATACTAGCGCGGCCGGCATGCTGTGCATTGCGGTGACGAACATTGATGTTCCGGCAGATGTCTTCTAGCTTGTTGCGGGTGCTGACGCCCTCGATGACTGCGTGTCCATCCTCGCCTTCATACCCAATGGCAGAAGCCAATTGCCGATGAACCATCAGATCGGCATATCGTCGAATGGGCGAAGTAAAGTGGGTGTAGATAGGTGAGGCGAGACCGTAATGACGGAATTCAGACTCGGTAAAGGCACCCGCACAGAAGTATTCGGCGGAGGTCATGCAACGGGTCGCCAAGATACGGACCAGGGTGTTGAAGAATGGGTTCTCAGGATCGACGCAGCGGTCCAACGAATCAGCCAGAGCTCTCGAGCTGGAGACATCAAGCTCCATGTTCCGCTTCTTCGATAGTTGGTTTTGAAGCTCCTCGAAATTCTGAGGCGGGGGAGTGGCGTGTCGACGTAGCAAGGCCGTCTGAGAGAAGGACTCGTAGACCTTCGAGCCAACGGTGGTATTGGCGAGAAGCATGAACTCCTCGACCAAGCTATTAGTGTCGAGCATAGCCTTAGTCTTGACGTCCGTCAAAGGATCGCCCACTTCGTCACCCTCAGTCTCAATGCGGACTTCCGGGGAGGCAAGGTTCAAGGCACCAGCGTCCATACGCTTCTGACGGAGAACCTTGGAGAATTTCAAGAGGGTGCGCATGCTTTGGGTCAGCTCGTCCTGCTGTGACTTGTCGTCGATGCGTAACTGGGCTTGTTCGTAACTGAATGCTTCTCGGGAGCGAATGACCGACTTGGTGAAGTTTGAAGACACTATCTCGGCATCAGGTGTAATCTCCCACAGAACCGAGAAGGCATATCGTTCAACATAGGGTTTGAGAGAGCACAGGTCTGTGCCAAGAAGATGGGGAAGCATGTCGATACGCTTATCGACTAGGTAAACAGTGGTTCCGCGAACACTGGCCTCGAGATCCATTGGGTTGTTAGGCTTGACGAAATGCGACACATCCGCAATGTGTACACCAACCTCAAAGTTTCCATTTGGTAGGAGACGTGCGTGAAGTGCGTCGTCAATATCCTGACAGCCGGGTGGATCGATACTGCAAATAAGCAAGTCTCGAAGATCTTTCCGGCCGTTCCAGCCCTTGTTTTCCTTTGAGACAGGGACCTTCCAATCATGTCCTTCGGATGGCAGGCAGTCTAATACAGACTTCGGGAATGGTTTGTACTGCACATCGTATTCAAGCAGTAGAGCTTCGGTTTCGGCCCCCTTGGTTTCGAGCTCTCCCAGAGAACGAATGAAGTGACCGGTAGGGTATCTCGAATCACGGTCCCAAGAATCGATGGTGACAAGAATTCGCTGGCCGAGAATATCGCTAGCCTGTCTTGTGCGTACTCTGATCTTCGGGATACGTTTATCCATGGGCAGCAAGAAAACGTTTTGTTGCCGTCTGCCGGAGGCCTGGGACCCAGTAGAACTTGAGTCAACGTGACCAACGTATTGACGCCAGCTGCGCTTGATCACACCAACAACCTTGGCAGTGGGTTGTGGCTTGCCATCCGAGTTCTTGCCATGGGCCTTTTTGACTTCTTCCTGGAGAGCTTTGCGTTCTCTGTCTGTCACCACAGCCTCGGTCTCTTCAGTATCAGGGTTATCATTGCGGGTCACGGCTTCCTCGTCCACAATCTTAGTCGAGGGGCTCTTCCACTGGTCCTTTGGCAGTACTTCCACCACGACCGAGTCACCTGCAATAGCGCGGTTACTGTTATCACGTCCCAGAATGAGAAGAGGTTTGTCGAAAGCTGCGGTCTTGACAGAGGCTTCCAGGTAGTTGTAAGGAGAAACATTGAACACTCCTTGGTGCAATGTCCCGGCTCGCAGGCCAGTCGTGAGTTTTGACATTGAGAAGTATTCGGGGTAGAATAATTCTCCGCGAGGTGCTTCTTTGGCATCTCGCGCATCCTTTGACTCGCTGATCATATCCAGCAACATCTCGGACCCCTCCAAACCAGAGACATAGTCGGATAGCGACAATGCCGCCACATTTTCTTCCTTGCATTTCCGAAGATTCTCCTTGTCATCAGTGATGACTACAATTACCGGTATCGCCTTCTCTTTCTTTCCCTTTTTCGCTGATTGTTGCAGGTGGGAACCGTACCAGCTTGCTACCATGCGCACAGCGCGATCGTTCCTGTCGTTGATTGTTTCCTCCGGATCTCTCCTAACATGAGTCTCTCGGCGGAACTCATTGAAAAAGAGATAGAAGCGCTTTTCCTCTGACTTGACGAGGGCCAGAAGACGGTTGTAGAGTGGTAGTGATCGGTTTCTCAATTCCTCGAGGACGGTCTGGAGGACAATCACATCGTAGAAGGCCCCAGTGTGCTCGAAAAGATCCATTCCATTAAGCAGCGCATTTGTATCTGGAACAAGATAGTGGCCTCGTGGAAATGCCTTTGTGCCAGCGGGGCGATCGGATAGGATGAACGGCGCAACTGTTTTGCATTAGCAACTTGCTCCCCCGTCACTGCAATCATTTACTTACTGTTTCCATTGGCATCAGCCGGCGCAATCGTCGGGCATTGTGAGCAGAGCTTAGAGGAACAAGGAATATCTTCTCTCAAATAGAGCTCGCGGACAATCTTTTGCACCTTTCCACTTTTCGTGGACCTAACGAAGACCTTGCTGGTAACATTTGCGGCCTGCGGGTTGGCAGACAAGTCTCTCCTTAAACTCTTCATTGCGACGATAATATTTTACCGTCTGGCAGTTGCTGAATCTATCAAAACCTGTGTGTCTTGTAAAAGATCCGAGGTGAGAGTCTTGGCGGGAAGAAAGGTTATCGCTGATCATCGCGATAACTAGCTGAGTCAGCATACGGGTCGTCACTTTGGGGTCAAAAGATGCCATTTCACTCCTATAACAAAGGTATTTTCCCGTAAAGAACTTGCATTCTGATTCCTCTCGAATTCTAAATCTAAGCACTATGGTTTTAGCGGTATGTGCACCATCCATCGGGCATGAGCGAGCCACTTTGCCTAACAACCTGCTTTGATATAGGCCGTGGGGCAGCTATGCGCGACTAGCAACATAACTTCCAATCTAGCTCAGTGCAAGGTGCTGGTTCGAAAGGCTGTTGCAGCAGGCGCCAAGGTGATATTATACATATCCTATTACCAACTCTCCGATAGACAGCTCATATATGTTAGGTGCTCTTTCTTCCAGAGGCATCGGACTATATCGCATCCTCGGGAGAGCAATCGTACTCCCTCGCCCAGTCTGAAGAGAGGGCTAGCTTTGTGTCATCCTTACAGATAGATGCCAAGGAACATCATATTCACATCAATGTTGGAATTCACGAAGTAGCTTCTGAAACCAGGCTCAAGAATTCATTGATTTGGATCGACGACAAGGGAACTATTACCCAAAACTACCAGAAAGTCCATCTATTTGACGTTGATATCAAAGATGGACCTGTACTTAAGGAGAGCGCGTAAGCCTTTTACTTTATTTTATACGAAGATCCGATATTTGACTTATCATTCGCTAACCTCGAACCATCTAGGAGCGTCCAACCGGGACAACAAATTCCAAGGCCATTTGAAACACCTATAGGGCGTGTTGGTCTAAGCATTTGTTTTGATGTAAGCGCAATTCAATTTGACATTATGTCGGACATCAGGCGGTTCAACTTCTTACTCATGCTGGATTATCTAGTTACGTTTTCCAGAGATGAGCCTGGCATTGAGGCGACAGAACGCTGAAATCATCACATACCCGTCGGCATTTACTGTTCCGACGGGCAAGGCTCATTGGGAGCCCTTGCTACGAGCAAGAGCTATTGAGACCCAGTCATACGTGATTGCAGCTGCGCAGGCAGGTCCTCATAATGAGAAGAGACGAAGCTATGGTCATTCTGTAATCATCAGCCCATGGGGTGAAGTGGTAGCGAAGCTGGGAGATGAGCACCAGGAGCCACATATTGCAACTGCCGATATTGATCTCGATCTTGTGGCAAAGATTAGGCGTGAAATGCCGTTGCTTCGGAGAACCGATCTATATCCAGAGATTTGAGAATCCTATGTGAACAGCGAGGCAATGCCATCGTCCTCTTTGTTCCTAGTACATTTCGCGGAGAGTCTATTGGATACCAACTTTCATGATGGACTTAGTGCGAATTATGAGCATTTTCTTTTGCGACCGGGGCACCTATAACCAACATGACGGAAAGAGACTTCGAAAAGTGTAAAGTGATACAACAAGGAACAAACGAAAATAGATGAGCATGCAAAAAAAAACTTGTCTAAGAACGAGACCGGAACATCATATCTGCCGTCGTAGGTAGTACAGGCATAAATGGAAACAGTCCCTCTTTGATCTCTATGTACAGTGTACAAATTTGGCGTTTATTTCTTGACCTTGTCAGGGTCCTCGAGGATGCCCTCAGCTTCCAGTCTCCGTCGGGCCTCTTCGAGTGCCCATGTTTGTATACTATCGCAATTGTCAGTATTTCAGTTGTGCGGGGGGCATAAACGCCAATACTCAAGCGCTACGTCGGGATATGGACTGTACGTACGAAGTATCAGGCTTGAAAACGTATGCAACACCAGCGACCACAAAGCTTCCAATGAATCCGTAGTACCAGATGTTCTCCCAGCCTTCCTTCACGTACTTCTGGCCGGGCCTGATACCGAACAGCCAGCCGGTGGGAGGATCATAGTGGTCACCGTGGTCCGCGGCATAGAGGCTGGATCGAGTTGAGAATGCCTGGGTGCTCTGGGGCTGGCGAAGCAGGCAGCGCGCCCGGAGGATGTGCGACAATGGCCGGGCAGTCATCTTGAAGATGGGGGTGAAGGAGGGTTGGGGCCGATCGAAGGAACACTAGCGTGCGAGGAAATTGGTGAAAGTCACAAGGGTGAAAATATCCCCTTGAACTCAAGTGGCAATGACGGTCTCAATTGATATGTTGCCTCTTGTAGGAGAGTGGAGGGGTGCTTCGGCGGGTTGATGTTGAAGCCGTAAAAGGCCGGGAAGCTGTCCAGTTATCGCGCTAGTCTACTTTGGGCAATTTTCCTTGTCCGCCTTTACACCTGCCATTTCGGGCATAAATGCATTTCTGCCTTTGAAAATAGGTGTCAGCACTACACGCGACGCGTTCTTATCACATCTGGTCCTCTCCCTAGGCCGCCTACAGGGCGCTGGACTCGCCATTCGTTTCATCTTCCCATATGCACAAACATTCAAAGTAATTGAACCAGTAAATACTCTCTTTTAACTGGTACGTTTCATCTCGTGCCCCCAATTCATCCCCTTTCTGACATTGTCCTGCTCCAGCTTCGCGCGGAATGTATCCTTACCCATTCTGATCTCCGAACCGAAGCAATGGCAACAAACGATGCATACCCCATATCTTCAAATTCACGAACAAAATTGAACGCTTTTCGCTTCCAAGAAGGGGAAACACCCGACGACACTTGGAAAGACGAGACGAAATCAGTTAATGGGAGCAAAGAACACAAAAGTTCGGGCTCCAACGGCGCAGCAGGTGTGATGCAGGCATCATCTGACAAAGGATGCCCTCCGCCTTGCGAAGCACAAACAACGGAACCCCCAGTACAAGAATCAAAGCCGATTAAAGAATGCCCTCAGACGCCGGGAAACAGGATACCTCTAGCGGACTTGATCAGCAACGCTGAGGATTCGTTTGATCCCGCGCCAGGCCCGGAGGTGACCCCTGTCGAGCACGTCATCTGGCAGCATGTGCCTGCCAGCTCCAATCCAGACACCTCGTCCCAGACACCAGCGGGTCGTCGCAGGAAGCGCCGGCACAGTTCTTCGCCTGCTGGCTCTCCATCAAACGGGAATAAGAAAAAGGCGCAAAAAGAAGCCCTTGACCTTCATTCAATACAAGCCCTCTTCAAGACACCGCAGCATGATATGGCTGCTGAATTGTGGAACAACTACATGGATAAAAACATGGTTGATGGCCCGGATGATCTTCCACCGCCGCGGCTCGCAAATCTTCTTTCCTCCTCACCCCAGACACCAGGTTCCGGTAGAACAAGTCGAGACTCCTCGGGGCTGAGACGTGCGATTAGCTGCACCACCGATTTCCCCACCTCTCGGACAAAACGACGACGAGTCAATAGACTAGACTCTGGTCCCAATCGCGGCATGTTTCAACGAACTAGCAGCAATGTGGAATCTGGGAAGCCTAAGTCCTCAAGGGTCAACTATCTTATGGAGAAGATTGAGAAAAGTATACACATGGCCCCTGCCGATGCGGGTCCACCTGGATCGTCGCCTCTACGCCAACATATGGATGCGCGACGGTGTCGATCGTCTTCACCCACGAAGGAGCATAGGCTTCATGAAGCTGACGAAGAAACCGCCGGATCCCCATCTGCACCGCTTGAGAAAGTAAGACCTGGGGAACTGCCTGTTCTGCAAGAGTCATCCTCCGAGTTCGGAGACGATGATCTTGATCAAGATCTAATAGACCTAGCTGATGCCTCAGAGGATCCTTTCATTGAGCTGACACATACATCTAATGAGTTTGCTTCTCTGGGGTCTTCTAGCTGGACTGCCCTTGCCGCAGAAAAGTCTCGTTCATGGCGGCCCAAAGAAAATTCAACACTCGACAGCAAACCTCCTATACCTCATAACGCTACTATTAACGAACCAAAACGTGATGAATTCGATGAATTCGAAGATGAATATGATGATCTTCCCGACAATTTGCAGGAAATACTTGCAAAATGCGACGCAAAGCCCGCTCAGGTCAATCCATTAAAGCCAACTACCACTAGACCATCTTTACAGAGGTCAAGTGCAATGAGTGCCCCGGTAAATGGCAGTATGCATAGCAAACCCCCAACCGATGCACCTGTCAAAGCTGAGGTGGTGTCATCGGATGATGAGTTTGATGATGATTTTGATCTGGAGGCCATTGAGCAAACTATGAAGCAAGCAGGTGAAGGAGGACCGGCCTATGTTAGTCACTCTTAGTGGGTTAATCTTTAAATACATGCTAAGACAGTCAAAACAAATAGAACCTAAAAGGTCGACAAGCGATCAAACGTTACCAAATCGTTGACATCACGAAGAGCACATATGTTACTGCGAAAGGACGTACTCAGCCAGAGCAGGTCAGATATCTTGCCCTTGCCCCGGATATAGCCCTGCCCGCTGACTTTAAGTATAGGGTTTGCTAGTTGAAGACGAGAAAACCCGAGACCGCAAGGTTATCATCTTGCGAGAGTCATGGTTTGACACCCCCTGCAGCAAGGACTCGTATATCCACCTGGTCGGAGACTTCAATGCAGCCGGCCAATGCGTTGTGGATAATTCGAACCACATGATCATTCTTCACCCCGACCATCTCATTTCTGCTACGGTCGTAGCAGACTCGATAGACTGCCAGCGACGAGCCGTCCTTCAAGATCGAGTCAAAGTCATTGGCGCACTCGAGCGACCGCAAGCCTTCGGAGTCTTTTTCCACGAAGTTTTCCAAGAAGCCCTCAAAGCGAACCAATGGGATATGGAGTCGTTGAAGACACTGGTCGAAGCCGTCATGGGCAGACACATTGAAGAGCTGTACTCGATTCAAATGAGTATCCCTGAAGCTGTTGAATATCTCATGAGCAGGATGCCTGCTGTTCTGGACTGGGCAGATGCTTTCCTGCATCTCAAACCACAGGTATGTCTCATGCTCAAAGAGGCTTCTTTCGGCTAATAAGCCTTGCTAATAAACATCGATAGGCCAAGTCTATGGTTGAAGACCGCAACAGTTCTAAGCTTAACTTGAGTATCAACAAACTGCTTGAGGTAGAGGAACACATCTGGTCCCCAATGTATGGCCTCAAAGGCAACATTGATGCGACAGTACAAGTCACTTGTCGCGAAGATAAAATGGAGAAAAACCTAGTGGTTCCGCTGGAGCTCAAGACTGGACGAAGGGATACAAACCAGTCACATAGGGCCCAAACAGCCCTTTACACTCTACTTCTGTCGGATCGCTACGGTAAGTGCCGACATGTTCTCTCGATACCCCGGTCCTCTTTCAGGTAGTTGGCTAGTTGCTAAAAATCGTTGCAGATATCGACGTCACATTTGGGCTTCTCTACTACCTCGAGTTAACAAAAACTCTCAGTATCCGTGGTATCCGACACGAACTGCTTCAGATGATTCAGGTGCGCAATCACCTTGCTGGCTATATTCGCGAAAGGCAGCAACTTCCACCGATGTTGAAGAAAGCTCGTCAGTGTATTCGATGCTATGCCAAGACGCCTTGCCTCATTTATCACAAGCTCTCCGAGGATGGCGATGGCGAGACCAGCGCACTTGGCGAGGATTTTGATGCAGCTGTCGGTCATCTGAACGACGGTGATCGGGACTTCTTTCGTAAGTGGGATGAACTTCTGACCAAAGAAGAAGGAAATCTCGTGAAGTTCCGGCGAGAACTTTGGACATTGCTGAGCAGCGAGCGAGAAGCTCTGGGCCGATGCTTCGGGGATGTCGTTATCGATCCGACTTCTGTGTATGAGGAGAACACTGGAGCAAAGATAAACCGCTACAATTATACGTTTGTCAAAAGACAAGCGTCTCCTGGTTTCTCATTTGCTGAATCTCAAATATCTGTCGGTGAACCGATTGTAATTTCGGATGAAAATGGCCATTTTGCTCTCGCCAACGGATACGTGGTGCATACTAGTTCGTCACACATCAAGGTCGGCGTGGACCGAAAACTTCACAATGCACGATCAAAGTCCGCTGGCTTCGATGCAGTCACAAATCAGTCTTTCAAGGGAATCATGGAAATCGGGAAAGCAGAGCCTGCTGCTCTGGAAGACCCAGGTGAACAGCTCGTTTACCGGATCGACAAAGATGAGTTTAGCAACGGCATGGCTATTGTTCGAAATAACCTCATCTGTATGATGGATAAAGACTTGTTCCAAGCGAGGCAGCTTCGACGGCTCATTGTTGATGGGGAAACGCCTACCTTCAAGACCACATCGTCTTCGTACACGATCTCCGATTCTGGCAACCTCAACGTTGATCAAAGACAAGCCATTAACAAAGTGATGAGTGCCAAAGACTATGCTCTTGTCCTTGGAATGCCTGGGACTGGAAAAACCACAACGATTGCCCATATTATTAGGGCCCTTGTCGCACAAGGCAAGAGTGTTCTTCTTACATCTTACACCCATACTGCAGTGGACAATATTCTGCTGAAGATTCGGGACGACAACATTCGTGTGTTGCGTATAGGTGCGACCGCCAAAATTCATCCAGATGTTCAGGAATTTGCCGATCTTGCCGCAATCCCGAAATCAACCATTGAAGAACTCAAGGATTCATACGAAATGCCGCAGGTCGTTGCTACTACATGCCTCGGAGTCAACCATAATATCTTCAACCAACGCATCTTTGACTATTGTATTGTCGATGAGGCGTCACAGATCACGCTCCCGGTCTGCCTCGGTCCGATTCGTATGGCAAGGACTTTCATTCTGGTCGGCGATCACTATCAATTGCCGCCGCTTGTGCAGAATAAAGCCGCCCAGGAAGGAGGACTTGATGTCAGTCTCTTCAAACTGCTCTCGGATGCACAACCAAATTCAGTGGTCAACCTAGAGCACCAGTACCGCATGTGTGAGGAGATAATGTCACTTTCCAACACACTGATCTACTCGGGCCGTCTCAAATGCGGTACACCGCAGGTAGCAGCCCGATCTTTGGTTATACCCAACATCAACGCCCTCGCGAAATTCCATGTCGAGGACTTCAGCCATGCTCCGTCACAATCCCAACCAGAAATATGCCCGGGTACCCCCAGCAGCCCCTGCTGGCTCCAAGACCTACTCACACCATCTGCAAAAACGTGCCTGGTCAACACCGATCCCATCGGCCCTGCAGCCCTCGAGATAGCACAGGGAAATCGTGTCGTGAATCACATGGAAGTTTTCCTCTGCACGCAGCTTGTGGAGTCATTCATTGCCTGTGGTATTCCCGCGCGCAACATTGGCGTGATCACTTTTTACCGCAGTCAACTCTCGCTCCTTCGCCAGAGCATGCGACGTTACACCCCGGAGCTGGAAATGCACACTACAGACAAGTTCCAAGGCCGCGACAAAGAGGTCATTATCCTGAGCTGCGTCCGTAGTAACGCCGAAAACAACGTTGGTGAGCTCCTACGTGACTGGCGTCGTGTCAACGTCGCCTTCACCCGCGCACAAACCAAGCTCCTTGTTGTCGGTAGTAGATCCACTCTCCGTGATGGCAACGAGCTCCTCTGCAAATACGTGCGGCTGGTAGAAAGCAAAGGCTGGGTTTATAACTTGCCCAATGGAGCGATACACAAGCATTTCTTCCCTTCTTGTGCCACACAGTCGCAGTTCATGTCTCCGGGTGCCGCCTCGACTCCTGGCTCCGCCAAGGGCAAAGGTAAAGGCAAGAACAACCCACCTCGTTCTTCCCGTGAGCCGTTGAGCCCACTGAGTTCCCGACAAGCAGCACCTGGCCTTCGGAAGCCTTCAAAGACGGGTGCAAAGGTGTTCAACGGCACGAATGTGGTTGGGAATCGGCCCATCTTACGAGACATAGTGAATGACCTGATGGGCTAGCATACCATGTTTCAACTAAGGTCTTTGTTTCTATTCTTCGAGTACAGATCGAGTGTTCTGTTTCATTTTCTTACGCGACTTGGCGCGCTGGTACGGCCATTCGTCTTACATGTGTAATATTTTGGGCTTGGCGAATGCATGAGCACCCTATATGTTCTAATTTCAATTAGCACTGCAGCCTGTTGGTTATTGGCTGTGAAATGTTACAATGGGATTTGGTTTCTTTCATTGCAGAGCACCGTAGTCTTCAAACAATCAATACGCAAGATGCTCGATATTCAGCTTCTCAATTACGAGAATCTACAGTAGGAATTGATGAAAGAACAAATTGTATTCAAGTAGGCTACAATCCATGTGTACCTACTGCAACGTCCTGATCAGAAACCTCCTCATGAAAAATCCCCCTTCGAAATTTGAAATACACATTCACAAGAGCAAAGACCTTCTCGACATCCTCCGCCATTTCTCCTTCTCAACAACCTCATTCTTCCATCATGATCTTTCGAAAAAAAAAAGTATTCAAATTCACCACTGTGCCAGACAAACACCTTATCTGCCCGATTTTACTCTGAGACTCTTGCCTTTTTCGCCTGGTGTCCGTTCAAGTAGGTTCGATCTCCATTAGGGCTAAGACCCCACCGGGGATGGTTTTTTGGGTTGGCCACAAAGTCGGTAGGCACAATGTTCTCCATAAACTGAAAGGTTCTCTTGGTGGGTGAGGCGGCAGAAAGGGAAGAAACAGACTGCATGCGCTCCTTTGGCGGGGTGGAATAAACTGCTCCCTTTTGCTGGGTGGGCTGTTGAACTCGCTGAGCCGCTGAAGCTTGGAGTTGCTGAGTTTGTTGCATCACAGACTGCATGCGCTCCTTGGTAGGGGTAGGATAAACTGCCCGAGATTGCTGGGTTTGTGGCATCACAGACTGCGCACGCTGCTTAGGAGGGGTGGAATAAACTGCTTGCATTTGCTGGCTGGGCTGCGGAGCTGCTGAAGCTTGAAGTTGCTGGGTCTGTTGCATCACAGACAGCATGCGCTCCTTGGGAGGGGTAGGATAAACTGCTTGCATTTGTTGGGTGGGCTGATGAGCTTGCTGAGCTGCTGGGGCTTGAAGTTGCTGGGTTTGCGGCATCACAGACTGCGCACGCTGCTTGGGAGGGGTGGAATAAGCTGCTTGCATTTGCTGGCTGGGCTGCTGAGCTGCTGAAGCTTGAAGTTGCTGGGTCTGTTGCATCACAGACAACATGTGCTCCTTGGTAGGGGTGGGATAAACTGCTTGTATTTGTTGGGTGGGCTGCTGAGCTTGCTGGATCGCTGCAGTTTGGAATTGCTGGGTTTGTGGCATGACAGATTGCATGCGCCCTTGGATAGGAGTAGAATAAGGTGCTTGCATTTGATGGGCGGGCTGTTGAGCTTGCTGAGTCGTTGCAGTTTGGAATTGCTGGGTTTGTTGCATTGCATGCTGATGCTGATGCTGTTGCTGGTATTGCTGGTACCGGTATTGACGGACTTGCTGTTTGTGCTGATCGATCTTTTGTTGAAACATTTTAAACTGCTGGTGGTGGATCTGACACTGTCGTCGGTGGATCTGGAGCTGCTGTTCATCCCCGGGCTGCTGTCGTTTCAGATGAGATCTTTGTTGCCGAAGGTGCTGCCATTCAATGCGAAGATACTGCTCTTGGCTTCGAAGACGTTCTTGGATTTGAAGGTGCTGCTGTTGAGTGGGATGGGCCGCTGTCTTGTTGGTGGCCCCGGACACTGGGATCATCGGGGTAGGGACACAAGTCATTGGAGCAGGCATTGATGTCATTGGAGCAGGCGCAATCTTCGGAAGAGGTTGTGTGATTGGGGCTAGAGTTGTCTTGCCCTTCGTCTTGCGTGTGGTGCTTTGCGCCTTTGCCTTCTTCTGTGTTTTGTGTAGCTCGTCATTTTGCTTCTTCTTCTTCTTGGGGGCCCGCTTGTCTTTCCGTTTGGGTGGTCGCTTAGCAAGTTGAGGGCGCGATTTGGCTTGTGGCAAGGTAATCACCTTGACCGTACCAGGTGCCAAACCGGACGTGGCAGTAGAGACTTGGACGTCTGGGTCAATGATGACTGGGTCAACGATGGCCGGGGCAACGTTGGTGACTGGAGCATCAGTGGCGGGAGTGAGTTGAACAACTGCAAGGGGAGGACCCAGGTCGGCGTTTTTGAGAGACACGAGGGTATCCAGCGGATAGACTGTGCTAGGCTGGTTGGCGCAAGTGCTCTGTGTGGTCACATCATCAGCCACGATGGGAGCAGGCAATTCAGGGCCAAGCTCCAGGTGATCCTCAGTCGCTGGGCCAATGACAGGGTCTACACCGAGTTCACAAAAGGCCTCGTCGAAAGTCGAGCCGGCAAACTGGTCGTTCTTTCCTTCGAAGCGATATCCTAGGAGCACAGGTTAGTTTGGTCAGAAAGCCCTAAATCAAGAGATATAATTACCATTGGTACGGGCAAGTTCCCAGAGGGACATGCAGGAACCATCATCGCGGAAAATTGACTCGGGTACTTCCCATTCGTCAAGACCCAAGAGAGCCTTGGATGGATCTTCATCATAGGACACCTCGGCAAGGGCGTCGAGAAAGTATTGGGTAGGTTCCTCCATAACGAATGATAGGACAATTGTGGAAGTACAGGTAAAGTGGGTCAGTGTGTAGAAAAGGAATTGGAAAACATGAATGAAGTCTGTCAATTGCTGTGGAACGAGCAAAGACTAATAGCTAATAGCTAATTGTAATGAATGATAGTGAATGTATGTAGTGAATGTATGTAGTGAATGTGTGTAGGGAATGTGTGGGGAAGAAATGCAACGAGTATGGGGTAAAAAGGAGAGAGGAAGGAGGAAAGAGGAAGGAGGAAGGAGGAAAGAGGAAGGAAGAAAGAGGAAGGAAGAAAGAGGAAGGAACGGGACTGGGAGGTGTGTAAGGTGCAAAATCATAGAGGTGAAGCTCCTTATGGGGTAGGTCAAAGGGCAAGGGCTAGGTCAGGGTTCAGTCACTGATGCTCCCATCAACTCCCAACATAAAGTCATTCGACCACCCGGTCCAGTGGTTCCCTCGCCGTTCACCTGGGATTGTTCAGGAAGGACCATAACCATAAATCCGTCCCTTCCTTCCACGGCTTCTTTTCCCAGAGCAGCGACGGAAAGCGCGAACCAAGATAGATTACTAACCTTGGTTTGCCTGGACAATGTCAGTTCCCAACCATAATTTGGTATCTCGGAGACTTACAGTAGATTGAGGAACAGCTGCATGATCCACCGGGACGATATCAAACCATGCCATTTTAAGCTCATCAAATCAGCGGCCTCGGGGGCCTGGATTTCATCTGCGTCTGGAACTGCATAACGACTCAGGTATGGATCGACGTCATCTTCCCCAGACACTCGCGGAGAAGCCATCTGAACCATGGCAATCCATTCGGACAGGGCGCCACAATGTTCCTGCAGATCACCTTCCAACATTTTTTCCAGTACCCCGTATTTGTAAAACGGCGGAATAATTATTTTCTCGTGATCAATTGCCTGTGGCTCGCAGGTTATCAACTGTGGTTGAACCTTGTTGATCGGCATGTTTCCTGCTCTTACTGTGAGTATATTACTGGTATTCCTTTTTTTAAGGGTTCGAAAGCATACTCACCGTCATCCGGACCCGGCTTACTTTCCAGGTCGTGAAAGAGCCAGGCCATTGATTGAGTCAGAACATTGGTGAATGCCCAGACAATTCTTTCGAAGCCTTTTTTGCCATGTAGCATCGAGGGCAGTCGCAAGTTCAGTTCTACCACTGACGACATGATTAACAAACATTCAATCAACCCATTTGCTCTGGTCGTACACACAGAATCTTTCCTTTGCATGTTTTCTGCCGCCGCTGCGGAAAGGCTTGCCAGTGAGACCTGTTCGCTCATAGATCTCCTTTCCTAGTTCCATTCTAAGTACACCTGTTTTGATTTGAGTCAACTTTCGATTCCGCAACAGCAATACTCTTCCAACCGCAACTTCGGGAGAACGAACCATCTTGGAGTGTGAAGACATTATCGGAACCCGAGCGGCCTTCGGAAATCATCAAAATATTCCCTATGTCCCAAGTTAGATTGCCGTCTTTGATGAAATGGATTCACCGGGCACAAAAGCTGTCTGGTGCTTGTGCAATTGATGGCCACCCAAATATGGAAGAACTTTTGGACTGAACTGGTGGAGGCACAATTACCTGACTTGATATATGTATTGAAGAAATCATGCTCAAGCAGAGCTAAAGGAGCCATGAAGACTCGTGCATATCGAGGTTTTTCCAGTTTAGTCTCGAGCGACGGCTTGATCTGTGAGTAAAGCTCCTTTGGCAGAATAACCTCGGCCTATATCCAATGATCAGTCAAATGGCCTTTCATCTCTCAGATCAAGACACAGGCCACCTACTGAGTGTACGAATGCATGATTTTGAATCGTCGAAAAGGGCGATCTCTTGCCCGGTATCTGCTTTGGGTCGATGAACGCCGGCAGTTGAGCGACTGTTGTGAAACACTTTTCACGACGCGATGCGTCATCCACTTCTTCAAACATGTTGTCTCTGATAGCCTTCGAAGTGCTGCTTAACGTTGACAATCACAGCTCTTGAGATCCAAAGGGTTAAATTTTCAGCCGAAGGGTGAGGTTCGATTAAGCTCGGGCTTATCGGACCCATAAGGCTGCAGCTATCAAACGTTCCACATTCCAATAGTGACTTGGAATTTGGGGTATTTTAACAACATAGGTAACCATATAGGGATATTATACAGACTATATATATTGAGTCTAAATGGGATATGTATATGAAATCAAAACATAGGATATCAACAGAATATCAACAGCCTCAATATTGTAATGAGTACAATGACTCAACCTAGTCTTGCACTTGTATCAATTCAAGAGATATTTCAAAGTTGAACATAGAGCTCAGTTTCACTTATTATGTATTGAAATTTGCTTCAACGACTCTAATGTTTTATTATGTGTATTATTTGACCATGAATTTACTATAGAGCAAACAAATCACACTGTCAATTAGAACTTGACGCATCGCAACAGTGCCTATGCCATACAACATAGAGCTCTAAAAAAAATTGCAAGGTGTGTAGATTAATTCAAATTAATTCAAATTAATTAAAATGTGTATATGTATTTTAACCTAATCAATTATGTCTATGGTGTGGTTCCTGGTGGTGTTTGTTGATATGTAATGATGTAGAACGCATTTCAATGTTCTTCCTTACAGGTGAGCCAAATATGTACAAAGCTCACTAACCTATTACCTATTGCTTCCTTCTATCCCGATTTTTCCTCAATATTCTGGCGATTGGAGCGCAAGTTGAGACGCAAAATCCAAATCCAATACCGTAGGTAGGAAAAGTGGGCGCCTGAGGCGACAACCGTGATGGCAACACCCGATAAGGATTCACTGGCAGTATCGTGCTGTCCAAAGGCGGTATCTGAGCACTCTCCAATTCCGACCGTCCATCGTTCTTCGAATAGCATCGAGCCTAAGCTGCTAGGTCCTATCGATTCTACTTCTACTTCTACTACTGGTTCGAATGCAGTTGAACCTCCAGCCTCGCGCCAATTGCTAGAGGTGGAAGACGAAGAGATGGCGCCCGCTTCGCGTCGCGAGCTCCTACACAAGGATCATTTCTCATTCGTGTTTGATAATGTGAAGACTCAAAACTACTTAGATCCTGTTTCTAAGGGACCAGGCTCTCATACGTAAGTCTGGCTTTTGCGCCAGTGGCTGTTGTAATTTTACTGACAAGGGTCTGGAACCACAGGATCCGCACGCTTGCTTGGAACCCCACGGGCCAGCTGATTGCCACTGGCTCAGCAGATCGCACTCTACGAATCTGGAACCCGGAACGTCCTCATGTACGATACTCTACCGAATTGCGTGGTCACACAGCTGGTATCGAGAAGGCTCTTTTCAACCCAGTCCGCGATGCGGAGCTGGCAAGTTGCTCGGCCGATGGTACAGTGCGCTTCTGGGATGTGCGCTCCAAGACATGTGTGAGCCGTCTCGATGTTGGCGGCGAAGCATTTACACTCTCCTGGTCTGCTGACGGCAGCACAATGATCATCGGCAAGAAGGTAATCATGCCGCGCTGCGACTCCGCAGGCTTGGTCTCTCTCGTGATAAAGTTACTAACATGTGACATGTAAACAGGACGACACTTTAATCCCTGTCTCTGTTCAATTCCCCTCCACTCCTACCGCCCACCCTGATGGCGTGAATGCTCTCAATCTCCCCTCCTCTACATCCGGCGCAACCACTTACACAGCTCTCGACCCTCACCCTCAGACCGTCCAAACAAATGCGACAACCTTCTCCTGGTGCATGCCGACACCCGAACGTCCAGAACAGCATGTATTTGTGACGACTGGCGAAGGAAAGGTCAAAATCATGTCCTACCCTTCCTTCGATATTATGCACACCCTCAACGCCCACACCTCAGCCTGCCTTTCTATTGCGCTTGCCCCAACAGGCCGATACCTCGCAGTTGGCGGGAGCGACGCTCTCATCTCACTCTGGGACACAACCGACTGGATCTGCCGTCGCACTTTGTCTAGCGAGAATGGTGGTGCTATTCGCGGCGTAAGCTGGAGCTTCGATGGTCGCTACATTGTTGGCGCATGCGACGAGCTTGGGTGTGGTGGGAATGGACTGGAGATCTTCCATGCCGAGTCTGGTGATAATGTTTACACAATTCCTACTGCTGGCATCAATGCTGGTGTTTCTGCTGTTGCGTGGCATCCCTCTCGCTACTGGCTGGCCTACTCGACTACCACTGATGGACCTGGTAGCTCCAGCGCTGGAGGCTTGAAGATTGTCGGTGCTGCTGGTGGTGGCCTGTAATCTCGAGCATTATGTTATCCTTCTTCTTCTTCGGCAAGCTTTTTTATTCTTTTGCTCTAACCTGATGTAGATTATTGTCAGAAATTATCATGAATGGACGTATTTGAAAAAATATTAAATGTAAGATCAAATGGATTTCTTAGCATTTTGATGTAATATTGTAGTGATTGGTTATTAACATGGAATTGACAGGTCCCAAATACTCCGATTTCAACCGTATGAGTGAAGAGTTCCGCCCCCAAAAAAAGACCGTTCATTCGTTCGTCATCAAATCATTCAACAGCAGAGGTTAATGGATGATTCTCCACTGCCATTTTACTCGAACATTGTAGCAAGACAATTGTAAAGGGATTGCAGCTCCGCAGTTGGTAAACCAACCTCGGGAAAAGAAGGCACTCAATCCAAGGATATCGTAATAAGTGACCTTAATATTTGTGGAAATAGGAGACCAATGCCTCACGTATTTCAATCTCAGCCGGGGGTGGGGGAGGGAAAACGAAAGCAAAAGAGAAGTATCCAATAGGATGACAACCTGCTTCGAGTCGCATGTGAGATCCCCGACCAGGATTGATAAAGGTCCCGATGGGTCGTCCTAGTTAGTGAGAGCCTAGAATATCGGATTTTGAGCAGGTCGAGGGAACACAAAGCCCAGCGCCGAATGTCGTCCGTACGGTGGCAACACGAGAGATATCATTGTTGCAACAATCCCAACCTTGATGAGTTGTTGACATCGGAGACCATCCAACCAAGGCCCTTTCACAGGAAATTATATTCCCCCACGTGCTGTTCTCACGATGGCCGCCAATTCTGCCAGCCGGCGCTGGTCCCATTTTCACCCTGGATTTGAGTATTCAGCAGTTGAGCCCATTGAGATTCACTGAAAGTATCCATATTTAGATTTCCAAAGTCCCCATTGCCAGTTTCTGGATTTGGGGTGGGAAGGTCCCACGCAGAGGGCACTGAAAAGATTCCCGACGCTCCTGTGGGAAGTGTCGGGCTATCAGAGCTGCTTGGATAAAACCGACCAGTCATAGAACCCAAATCAGTGGCTTGCGGGTTTCCTCGTGGCATCATGTTTGGATTGGCCTTATCAAAGGATGGGGCTGACCCTTGACTCGGATATACCGGGTTCGTCTTTTGATGCTTGTTTCCGGGTGATGGGTCGTCGGCACCGTTGATTGAATAGGAAGTGTTGGAGGATGAATTCAAGGTTGAGGGGGTGGGATGGTCTGATGGTGGGTTATTTCTATCGCTGAGGTTGCCGAAATCAGGTGGGAAATCCATGTCCATATCGATAATGGCCCCTGGTGGTGGTCCGGCTTGGTCCATGTTTGGAGCTGTCGCCCGAGTGGAAGTTCCCGAAAAATGAAACATGTCCTCGCCATTAAATTCTGATCCTACGTTGGGCTGTGTTGTTGAGTCCCTGCTCCGGCTAGGGAGGGACGTCGTCAAACCGGCAGGCAGAGGCTGTTTATTGCCACTGCTATTGGTACTGTATTGAGGAGACTCATTATTCGCAGTCCCCTGTGTTTGGCGGACATTGTACATAGGAGATTCGACATTTTCGTGGCAATATGATTGCTAGATAAAATGAGATTAGCTTCGAATGGTCCTTGGGGGACAAGCCAGGGAAACATACTACTATCGTATGTGCAGCACGCATGTTATTTTTCTGTCTATCGTCCAAAGCGCGAATACCAGTTCCATCAAGATCCACATCCAATTGAATAAGAAAGGACTCGGTCAGAGGGTTTTTGTTTTTCATGGCGTTCAGAGCGGAGACGAGAAATTTCAATGAGGACTGGACACTCGAATCCTCTGGTCGGGATTTGAGATACTGCACAAAGACACGAGCAGCAATATAAAGACAAAATGACGTGAAAGGATTTAGCTGTAAGATGTTAGAACAGAAGATCTGGGCAAGAAAGCTCAATAGAAACTCACGTTCGTCAAATCAACGTGGCTGATCATCTTCATGGTACTCGAAATCTGGTTCGCGGCGACAAGGCATCTGCGCTTGCTCTCGGTCGTAATCTGATTCGGCATCTTGTTCTTTTCGGCCTTGAATATTGCCGCTTGGTGAAGACATATGGTTGAAGTATGGATGCTCATGTTGGCGAAAATGACGTTCACGTCCGACATACCACTTGGGAGTCGGAGATGATCAGGCAACGATAGCGAAATATGCAAAAGAATATTATCATGGCTTCTGTGGCGCTTCCAAAACTCCCCATTGAGGTCATGATCGTTGTCTTGGGGCTGAGGCCGATGGATGTGTACGAGGTTACGACCGAAAAGGCTTGCCAAAACCACCACGCATGCAAAAGGGGCTAGTGTAGAAACACCATCTCCAGTGATGATATCGTTCAGATGAAGTGTTCGTTGTGGCTTGCTCTTGGTAAAAGATTCTTCGGATGCGGGGAGGTTGGTCCTGATCTGATTATTGTAAGCCTACCACTCTCTACGCCATGAAGAGGGTTTAGAGAAGAGATACTGACATCGTTCTCATCAATAAGAATGGGCCAACCGGTTCCAACACTCGAATATCTATCTGCGGCAAATGCGCCCCAGAAGACTCTCCTGCGTTCTTCGCGCTCTGTCCAATCTTTCGGTGGTAAAATGGATTGTTTCACGTCGATACCAACACCATCAAGCCGATTCAATCCCAGCATCAGTGCTAGCCTTGCAGCTTTACCAACGCTCAGCCAGGCTCGTGGGAAGAAGATCATTCGGAATTCATATATGCCGATAAATATCCATGTTTGGCAATGTGCTAAACTGACGATGTTCTCTCCGAATCCTTTCATTTCGTCCATCTCAGCATATTTGCGTGCCCGCTGGTAGAAATGATTATGCAAAAAGAAGTACTTGTCACTGACGGATGCGGCATTGGACCATATAATGTATCGCAGGCAAATAGGCGGTCGCATATTAGGGGCGAGAGTCAGGGCTGCAAAGTAACGTGGGCGGTGGATGATGGGCATCGTTGGATAGATTTTCTCAAAGAATATAGCTTCCCTGTACGGCACCACTGTATTAGAGACTAATTCAAGCAGAAAGCCGAGCGAAACACGTACAGTTCATCAATCACGTCCTGTGAAGGAAGGGGCTCCTCCAGTCCTAAACTGATCAAGTCCCATTGAGGATTGCCGCCACCCTGAGTGGTGGGTAGCGGAGGATATGACATTTGACTTGGCTGGCCTGCGCCAGCCAAAGATGAGAACGAGTTATCCATGTTACCTCCAATGCCTCCCAGCCCTCCTAGGACCGAGAGGTCAGGCAAATCCAGTATAGATTCATCGGCGATGGGGGCTGTGAATGCATTCTCCAATGGTTGGGGTGGGGAGGTTCGTTGGATGGGTTCCGGATCCTGGCCTTTGAGAAGAGTCTCTACTTGAGCTGATACAATCATGATCATTAGCATACGGCTCGCTGTCAACATAGCATTTGTAATCATGTTCTCAACGAGTTCGTACCTAATCGCGCTTCAAGCTGCTTGACATATCCTCGTTTTGGACCACTTTTCTTGCGCACTTCATCGTAAGAGCATTCATGTCCCAGGCGTGAACAAGTCCCACAGCTCGGCCGTCTCCCATCGCACCTTAGTTTCCTCCTCCGACAGACGACACATGCGATGCGCTTGGGGCGGGGAACGAAGTTGCCTTCTCCGGTGCTAGTGCTTTCGGTAGCGGCGCCACTTTCAGCGCGCATGAATTCCATTTGAGACGGGTCGGATTCTGCGGAATATTGCGACGATTCGGGTCCAAAATTGGACGGCGGAAGTGCCGCCATAGCGGGCTTGATTGTAGATGATGTTACCCGTGATGCAACGGCTGAGTAATTCGAGTGGATGAATTAATGGCCAAGTCTAGTTTGTCCGCGCGCGAAACTTTTTGGCAGAATGGCGCGTATAGGATAAACCTGAGGCGTCAACAAGCCAGGAACACTCAAGTGTTCACCAGATACGCTGAGATGGGGATGTGAAAAGAAAGTTCTATGGATGACGGAAGTTCGTATCAGGAGAGGCCGAGTGTCCCTCCACCCCAACTTGTATGAAGAGCTAGATCAAAGAACCCCTATTTTTCATTTCGATGGGATTCTAATGAGATCTATGGGGAAAGCTTGAATCACTATTCTAATATTCTAGTCCCCTGCAAGAGTGTTGATAAGTGCACTCAGACATAGAGGGCCACGCACCAACGAGGTTGCCTGGAGGCTTGGCACCCATCGACAAGACATATACGAATATCGACTGCAGAGAGTTTAAACCATTACTATCGGTACGACTTTATAAGTCTATTTTCTTTCGCTTTGAATGTATATAGCTTCGAGCCATCGTACTGTACAGTGCCCATTGCCCGAGTTTCAGTCAGATGGCAGATGCGCAAAACAAGTCCCCAAATAGCGTGTGGTAGAAGAAACCATGAGACGTTTAATGTGTCAAAAAACAAGAGAAGATATCGTACAGTCATCCCCTGTGTGGTAGGGATGAGGTATAGGGTGAGGAGGTACAGATGGTTCAGAGACAAAACATAGTGAAATGGCCACTTCGGCAAAGTAGCGTCATCTCTAGTTGTATCCACGACGGCGCTTTCCTTGGTTGCGAGGTCTGGCGTGAACAACAGCCTTGTTGATCTTCCACTTCGGGCGGGTCTTGTACCCGGATTTGGTCTGGAGGTGAAAACGAAGAGTCAGTCCCATGGAAATTCAGAAGGTGAAAAACAAAAGGAAATACATACCGGAATACCCCAAGGACTTTTCGGGTCCACATTACCCTTGGACTTTCCTCGTCCACCACCGTGAGGATGGTCCATGGCGTTCATGGCCAAACCACGCACGGTCGGACGAATATTGAGCCAACGCGAGCGACCAGCCTTTCCGAGCTGAGTGTATTGGTAGTTCGGGTTGCTGGTGATACCAACGGTAGCGCAGCAGTCCTTGTGAATGAGCCGAGTCTCACCACTTGAGAGACGGACAGTAATGTGCTGGGCCAGACGCTCCTGCTTCTGCTGCTCACGCTGCGACAAGGGCTTCTTTTCAACCTCGGGCTGTTCGTCTTGAATCGTTTGCTGGCGCGAGTCACTTCCCTTGGCCACAACGGTAGCATAAGTTCCAGCACTTCGACACAGTTGCCCACCCTTCCCGGGTCGCAATCCCACGTTGAAAACCAATGTTCCCACCGGAACCATGTGCAACGGTAGACAGTTTCCTCTCCAGGCGGTTCTGGCCGCGAGCACACCGGGATCAACAGCGCTGCCCATGCTCTTCCACAAATCTTCAGGAATTCCGGACATATAACTCTGGACCACGTCGCCGGCGCGCATTCCATCCGCCGCGAGAATGTAGCTCAACTTGCCAGTCTCCTTACTAGCAGTCAAGGCGATGTGTGCAGTGCGCCCAGGATCATACTCGATACGCTCCACTGTGTGCGGCCCCGGAGCCATGCGCAGGAAATCAATTGTCCGAATTCGACGCTTGGCACCACCTCCATGATGGCGGACAGTGACTCGGCCAGAGTTGTTTCGACCACCCTTGGCGTGGCCACGCTTAGGGAACGTTAATTTGTGCACTGGACGACCTTTCCACAGATGGTCATTCACAGGACGCCGCAGATGTCTCACACCGGGGGTGCGCGGAGTGTAGGTGCGCAGCTGAATGCCAGCAGAATCGCGGCCGGGGGGAGGAGCGAATGAGACGTTCGGGTCGATAAAAGTGTTGACTGGTGTTTCAATAGACTTGGGCTTGTTCTTCTCAATCTCACTCATAACTGTCGAATAGCGACGAACCGGCAAAGGCAGAGAGGGTAGACACCTAAAGGGTAGCCGAATGCCCCGGAGGGCAATTCGGGGTTGGAGCATTGCTGCCAAAGGGGAGGGGAGGGAGGGGAAAGATGAGGTTTCAATGAATCAATTGAATAAAAGAGGGGTGGAAGCCAAATGCCAATGGAGCAGTCCAACAAAGACTCAACAGCTCCTCTCCTCTGCTTTGTAGATACGCACCTGACTCTCCACAGAAACAAAAAGTTCACTGAACACGTGACTTTACTCATGCACCGCCTCCACCGCCACACTCATCCGTGGCAGATTTGACATTATGTCAGATTTGATACACGTGATCATTTGTTACAAGGTTTGATACCTTATACAAAACCGAAACGTTGTCGTTGTCGGAGCAACCAGTTTATTTACTCATTGCCATACTCACGCGTATCTCCCTTCATTGCTGGATCTACTTTTCTCAACCTATCTCAACCTACTCCATATCCATTCCTTGATTCTATTCTGTTCTTCATTGCTCAACTCAATTCTTCATTTTACTAATTTTACAAAAAAAAAGGCTCGAACGTCAATTAAGTGATCCACGCGACTGGGCTGAGTGGGGCTGCTTGTTTTCCACGCTAAGCCACAGTACTAGGGCCAAACATCGCCTTTTGCCCTCAAGCTCTCTTCCTTTTCCCTCATCATTCCAGTTAAAGCTACCCTTCCATCTTCCCCCCCCCCACTCCCCTACTAACAGATTATCGCGTGTGGATTCCTGGTGTACAGTGTCCCCAAATCGTTTCTGTCTCATTTGACATCTTTTTTACCCAATTCGCGCGCCATTTGACCTTCGGAACTAGGGTTCTGCGCGGTCTTGATACACATCAACATAGTCTTGTTTGAGCCGTAATTATCGACTCATATCATCTCCGCCTGTCTGAAAACTACCTCTGCCTACTGGCATTGTAGTTTCTTCAGAACAACCGCATTTTCACGCGTGGTACGTGCACCTCCTCAGCCCTCTGGTATGAGGTCCCCACCGAGGCAATGTCGATTCCAAGGTTGGAATGCTGACCTGATTTCTTAAGCAGAACAAGAATCAATATATTCCTGTCCCCTTTATCCCCTTTCTACGCGTCGCTTTCCTTTTATTATCTTCACGATGCCTCAGGTGAGCAATCTTTAACTTTACCAAAACACGCGTTTCATATCCTGGTCACGGGATATCTGATCCATAGCCTCGAGATCTGGGTATACCCTATGACCTCACTGGACTCATCACTGACTCCACTACAGGCCCGCAGCCTTCGTACCAGAGGCACGATGAATGAGAACGATGAGAACGGTCCGTCAGCGCGTGTGACCCGGGCCAAAGCAGCCGCCCTGACCTCCGATGTTTCTGCCGCTGGAGCCAAGAAAACCCTGCAGACCAAGCGAACGGCGTCGACCACCACGGCTACCGGAACCCAACGTCCCCGTGCTGCCCTCGGCGATGTCAGCAATGTCAACAAGACGGAGGGTGCTGAGGCGAAAGCTGGGAAGAAACCGGTCGCTGCCAAGGCTGGCTTGACCTCAAAGGCAACTGTCCAGACTGGAGGTGTTCAGAAGCTCAGTCGCACCAACTCCTCACGAACTGCAACACGAACTGCCCTCCAACCCCGCGACTTGAACAAAAAACCCGCTACCAACGCCCACAAGCGTCCGTCGCCGAAGGACCCATCGGATGAGCCTCCCCGCAAGAAGCCCGAGCTTGGGCGAAAGACCGGGCCTATCGTGGAAGAACCAGAAGTGAAGGAGCCTGGAATTAGCGGGAAGGATCTGAATGACGCCGTGCAGGATCTGGACACTGAGGACTTAGATGACCCATTAATGGCTGCCGAATACGTGGTTGAAATCTTCGAGTATCTCAAGGACCTTGAGATCATAACTCTGCCCAACCCTGACTACATTGACCATCAGCCCGATCTTGAATGGAAGATGCGTGGGATCCTTGTCGACTGGCTTATCGAAGTGCACACCCGTTTCCGTCTCCTCCCTGAGACCCTGTTCCTTGCTGTCAACATCATCGATCGCTTCCTGTCAGCTGAAGTTGTCGCCCTTGATCGTCTTCAGCTGGTTGGTGTTACCGCCATGTTCATTGCCTCTAAGTATGAGGAAGTGCTCTCCCCTCACGTCGCCAACTTCAGCCATGTCGCCGATGAGACCTTCTCGGACAAGGAGATTCTCGATGCCGAACGCCACGTCCTTGCAACCCTCGAGTACAACATGAGCTTCCCCAATCCCATGAACTTCCTGCGACGTATCTCCAAGGCCGATAACTATGATATCCAAACCCGCACTCTGGGCAAGTACTTGATGGAGATCAGTCTCCTCGATCACCGCTTCATGGGCTTCCCCCAGAGCCATATCTCTGCTGCAGCCATGTACCTTGCACGTCTCATCCTCGAGCGTGGACCTTGGGTACGTTACATTCCATTTCGCTTGTTCGGACATCCTAACTAACCCATCATAGGATGCCACTCTCGCTCACTACGCCGGATACACTGAAGAGGAGATCGATCCCGTCTTCCAGTTGATGGTTGATTATCTCCACCGCCCTGTCTCCCACGAAGCCTTCTTTAAGAAATACGCCAGCAAGAAGTTCTTGAAGGGTAAGCATCATTAATAATTTCCTTGTCTCTCGAGATGACATGCTGACCAGTCTTCAAGCTTCTATCTTGACTCGCCAATGGGCCAAGAAATATCACCACCTTTACGTCGACGGCTCCGAGCAGAGCAGTTACGCCAAGGATGAACAGTAATTGTACCATTTACGATGTCATGCTACTCCTGTCTCGCCAACGTCGATGCCTTTCATGACTCCCTAGGGCCTTGCGACGACTTGAGCAGGGAAATCGAATTCCTACATATGTTGGCATTTCATTGTGCTGGTATTCACTTCACTACCTTTTGCATATTCTTACGACGACTTGATTGAATTTCTGTGCTTTCCGCATTTGTCTTCTGTGATGGGGTGTTCGGCGCTCGGCCCTGTGTGCTATTGTTTTCTTCCCTTACCCCTACATCTTCAACCTCGGCTTGCTTGTTCTCCGTGCATCAGCATCTGTCTCCCGCCTGCCTTGATATCTTTTACATTCTCGTCGATCGTGTTTCAGGCGTCGGATTCTGTTTTTCTCTTTCTTCAAATCGCAATTTTACCCTGTTTCACCCTAAGTCGCCTTTGTCTTAGGTTGGACGGTGCAGTGTTATCCTTTTTGGATCACTTTTTTTTGTTTATCATGCAAGTTCCGATGGCTTGCACGTTTGCGTGGCATTGCGGATTGGAAATCTTTTGTGAAGCCAAGGTGGCTATGGTTTTTTTTTTGTTTCTCGGGTGTTTCTCAATTCATCAGCTGGAAGATTCAATGCTACTCAAGCTGAGTCTTCCAGGCAAGCAAGATTGATATCTGATGGACGGTTGAGGTAATCGGTGACAAGTTGGACCGCTTTTGTTTTGTTCAAAATAGTTGGATTTCTAACACTGGATCCGTGTGTATGGCGTGCTTATTGAACCCATTTCTTTTCTTATTCTTTTTGAGTGCATAGTATAATATCTGGGGTTGTAGAGGCGTCCAATTAAGCTTATGCTTAGCCGAGGTTGGTTCAAGGTTCCAGGTCGGTCCCTGGGGGGCCCGGTGAGCCGCTGAATCACTTCTGAGATCAACCTCCATCTTGTTTACTACAATAGTTACATCTGTCTTTGAGACTGATACTTAACCAGATTTACAAACCCACCTTCGGACTGAATAAATAAATTATTCTATCCCATCATGGATTCCAATGCACCCCCACCGTGTCCGTTCTGCAACATCGCCTCATCATACCCCCCAACCCCCTTCAATGACCCTGAGTCCAATCCAGCCTCTACAGCCCCCCCGGATTCAGGTCCATTATCTCACATCATCCTCTCCACTGAGCATGTTCTCGCCTTCTTGGACATTATGCCGCTTGCCCGCGGGCATGTCCTTGTAGCGCCAAGACATCATTACAAGTTGCTGGGAGACATGGGTGTTCAAGCAGGACAGGAGGTACGTAGTTATTCCCCATCGGTTTATCTATAACTGTTCAAAAAAAATTCTTCTTTTGCTGATCCTTGTCTTTGATTTGACGCATAGATGGGGAAATGGCTGCCTATTATCTCCAGGGTTGTAACGAAGACTGTGTTCGGCAATGATCCCGATAGACATTGGAATGTAGTACAGAACAATGGTATGTCTTCCCCTTGTTCTTCTCCGTTTCCCCCTTGGACGTTTGAAATTGGAGTATTTATGCGTTGTATGGTGTTACTTCGTATGGATGTATCAATAATTGGCATTCAAGGAGGTTGAACCCCCCCCCCCCCCCCCCCCTGACCGATATCTTATTTCATTTGTTATTGAACTAAACGGCATCAACGTCCATAACCCACCTTGTTATCACATGTTTATGGGAAAAGAACAATAATCGTCTAACTGAGTGACAGGTGAAAGAGCAGCACAGGTAGTACCCCACGTCCATTTCCACATCATTCCACGCCCTGCTCAAGGGGCCAATCAGAGAACAAGTTTTGCTATGTTCGGCCGCGGGCAGAGAGAGGAGCTTGACGATGATGAGGCTGAGGCCTTGGCTCGTGAATTGAGAATTGAGCTGGCTGAGGAAGTCAAACGAATTCAGAGGGACGAGGGTGTAGACTTGGCTGCAGACTTGGTTCCAGAAGGAAGCCAGCGAGGGAAGCTGTGAAATACACTCTATCTGGTATTCTCTTCTGTTCTTGCATCTGATCATTGGTCCCATCTTCGGGTTATCTGCTGTATATAGGGGTTTCTATTACGCAGTTTTGCAAGCCTCCAAGCTGAAGGTAGGCTGGATAGCTTCCTATCTGATTTGCTATGTCGGGGTTCTTATTCCGTCGTTTTTTGGTCCTTCCCGACCCTGGTGCCGTGGCCTCGGAGCATATGCTGAATTCAACAAGTTAGCCAAGTGCTAAGCCATCAACTCTCAAATAATACGTACCATTCGTCGGAATGCATTGAGATCATCCGCAGTAGTACCCTGGTCGTCAATCTTCTTCCGGGCCAGTGTAATATCCGACAATTGTCCCTCGGGTAGACGGCGGTAGGTTATAAGTCGGCGAGACCCTATAAGGAATAAAATCAGCCAATACCTTTCAATATCAAGGTTTTGTCATAAGCTTACAGGTGTTGAAATGCTGAACAGAGATGCTGACAATCTCGAGATTCTCATGCATGGGAACAGGGAACTCGGTTTTCTCGTCATTTGTTGTGGGCATCCACATTGACAAACGGCCATTGGGAACCAAGGAGCGAACGGCAAAGTTGAGAACGTCGTTCTGCAGAGCCTCGAAGCCATAAGGCTTTTTGGGAGGCACGAAACCAGGTCGGCTATAGGTCAAAGTCAGTATTGTAAGTTAAAAAAAGGGAAATGGAAGCCAAATAACATACAGGTAAGCAGGAACCCCATCAATGATCACATTGACCGCGGGTTTTCCCTTGCGATTTCCCAGAACCCGAAGTCCTTCACGCACACCGTATGGCGGATCGCAGACAATGCCATCAAGGACGGCAGTTCTCCGCAGTGGCGTGTTGGTAAGATCGGAAGTGAACGTATCAACAAATTTACTCTTGAGGCCATATTGGTCAAAATTCTCATATATGCCCAGTTTTCCGGTCTCTTTTCCACGGAAACTGCGGCCATCAATGTCTGCGCCCAGAGTCAGAGCCCCAAAATGCGAAGCAGCAACTATGAAACTTCCAGTTCCGACAAATGGATCAAAGAACAATTTTCCCGGTGCCGCAAGAGCCATATTCGCCGTAATGAGACTCAATTCCGCATCCATGGAAGTCGTGCTGATATAACGACGCTTCTTGAGGTCGTACTTGAGCACGTCCTCGCGACAGCTATCGGCAATCTTGCGACTGAGGTAAATCTTCCGCGGATCTTCCGTTCGCGACACACCCGTGACAGAGACTTCATAATCATCGATGTACTCTTCCATCACGAAAAACTCCTCATCGGGGTTTGTTAGCCGGATCGGGCCTTTGAACCCCATGTACGAGAATGATCGAATGATCTCTCCCTTCTTCACTTGACTGCGCGTTCCTGCGAAGTAGTCAATCGTGAATTTGAATGGGACGTCATTGTAGTCGTCCCAGCGATGCTGGGTTCGTCGATGAACATCTGCATGTAGCTCTTCATAATTGGTGCCTTCGCCCCATAGCTCAAAGATATCCTTGACCAAGATACTGCGCTTGGCAACTGCCCGCGCCGCAGCTTCATCCGGTAGTCTTACAACACAGTATGGTGACTGGATATGTCAGTCAAATCTCTGCAAATGGAGGATGATCATGCAAGGATAAATAGAGGGGTGTCATCATTGTGAATCAATGTTCATGGAATGATTTGGACGTTTCGAATATAGATAGAAAGGGTACATACATATTCATTGTAGGTGATAATTTCAATGTCAACGCCCGCGAGTGTGGCACAGGCTTCAATCTCCGGCCGTCGGAAGGTCTCATGGAGCTGGGCGAACCGAACCAGATAATCCATGGCGAGACAATTATATGCCTGGTTTTTTTCTTAAGGATATCTCTTTTGATAGTGGGAGTTCACGTAATTCGTTGCTGCTCTCAAGGCGGGGTGTTGCGGGTTGAGATTTTTTTTTTTTCTCGGGTCTTCAGAAATATATACGGAGACGGAGTATGGATTTATATCAGAAATTTTCTTCATTTTCCAAATACTAAATTTAGTTTGAATCCTGCTCTCTTGGAATACGATTAGAATGATTTGATCAAGGGCCGGAGAGTTGGATAAGATAGTTTTATTAGAATAGGACCTGTGGCCGAAGATGTGACCTCTTTTGACAGGAACGGCCTTTTGGAACTTTGGACGTCCCTTGACCGCCCACTCCCTATTGTGCAGCACTTTTAGTCATCCGGTGCTGATGTTGACGCTCACCTATAGTCTCGTTTCCACTTGCGACTAAAACAACCCCGAAAATGGCTCCCCCCCGGAAGGAAATTGCGTCGTGTCTTTTGTTATAGCACCTCTTGGAACATATTGACTGCGATTTTTGTAGATCGTGGAAAGAGTCGACCACCTTGATGGACTCTCGTTGATACTGCAACCTGCTGATTGTAAGGTCCTGTATCCTAGAGTGGTCGCGTAGATATGCAAAGACCTCTCGACAGATCCGCAGACCTTCGTTCTTATGCTCTCTTCCTCGAGGATTTGACATCTTGAGATCACTTGTCCACATAATAGCCTCAAGGGTCAAGTGCTTCAGGGTGTGTAGAGCGGTTTGTAGAAACCTCTGAAAGGATGGTACAGTGGTTATGATGTAGCTCAACGATAATACCGATAGACGACGGAATTTGAAATGTTTTGAGACCCAGTCGAAGTGTGTGTCTGCCAGGTCAAGGCCGCTTTGTTGCTTACAGAGCTCGTAAAGGTGTATACCGGCGGCACGCATAGTGATATCCAGACTCTCTATACTCGGGACTGCCTTAGCAAGGAGCGGTAGCAGCCTGTTTTTATCGATTCCGGGGCGATTGTTCATTTTCTCCCAGATCACTGATTCCTGTAGCAGGAACGCCGCCTTTTCTTCATCTTCGCCTGAATGCTGCCGCTCACTCTGTTGGGTATGGGCCGACAAAATGCGAACAGATAGGCGCTGTAGTTGTTCAATGATTGGGGTTAAGACGTCTTCAACTAGTGGTGTGAGGGATACTCCATCTACCATAATCCCACCAGAAGTCTCGAGCGCTGCGATCCGAGTGTGGGTTGTGCCGAGGGCGGCCAATGGTGTAGAGAAAATATGGGATTAAAACAAACTCCCTCGGAAGGAACCTCTACGAGCACACTCAAATATAGCCCCCGGTGGGGAGCCAGGGAAGACTGGATTGAACCCAAGTTATCTTCGCAAGCTACTTATTTCTCTTATCATCTTCGGGTATCTCCTAGTTGTATCGTCATTCGGATGACCGTTGAAATTTCTCAGTCCTGCCGTGGGGAGATTCGAAAAAGCAGGCAGATAGCTCTCTAGTGCATCTTGAGGCGTGTCTTTCCGGTGCTCATACAGTTGGGGGATGATAAAAGAACTCGGAAGTGGTCGACTACTGCATCCTTGTAGATCACATAGCGATCTTCTAATGGTAACTTTAAATGCGAAGCAAGTCGCATTTCGATTGTCGTCCGTTGGCGCAAGACAATGCCATGGGGCAGATTCTCGGGTAAGGGACCGCTGAATTGACGTAGATGTTGTTCATTGCGCTTCTGCAACCCAACCAGTCGCTTGATATCGTCAAGTGTCCATGTGTAGCCCGCACAGAAGAGGCTGGGGACAATCCACAATCTCTAGCGTTAAGAATCAGTTCATATTCGAAGTATTGCATGTAGTGCACCTACCTTGACATGTGTCTCGAAAATCCCGTGGCCAGCCACGTACTTCAGTGCACGTAGGCCATCGCTGGTGAGTGCAAGATAGAAGTCATGGAAAACCCGATCGGCGAAATAGTCGTAGGTCCCAAGTGTTATCGCACTGCAACTTAGTCGCAATGCACAAACATGCTTGATCTTCAGTCTTCGACATATTTGATTCCATAACTCTGGCGGTAGAGAATTGATAGCATTTCTCATTATGTCAAGCCTCTGGTGTTGATGAAGACAAAGCCCTCACCAAAAAACAGGAACAGCACTAAGAAGTTCGAAAGGAGGAATCTAAACGGAGGTGAGAGACTGCCATTAACTAGCACTTTGAATACCCCTGGTCTTCCACCTCTTCTCTTTGGTCACCTCTCTCGTACACACAGCATAATTTCCCCTGCGTCTGCTTTTCAAACTATTCCTTCTTACATTTCATTCTTAGGATGAGTATTCAACACTAGTTCCCTGATGTGCATTAGGTCTGGAGAGGAGACATCTCCTTCGTCTATGAGGTCCATCCTCGCATCGTGGTCAAGGTCCCAAAATTCTGAAGTATGATTGTTACGAAAGGAATGGATGAACGACCTTTCTCAAGCCGTCGCTTTCCTCGAATCGCCCAACCTTGCCCATGGCGACCTACGACCCGGAAATATTTTGCTTTATCGCGATCAATTGAAATTGTCTGATCTCGATTGCACAGCGGTAATCGGGATGGACTTCGAAGATTACATGGCCCCGTATGGACGAATACTCAATAGTAACGAGCCGAACTAAGGACGACGTGGATCTTCCGGCTTCCTAGGTCCTCGAACAGAGTAATTCGCCCTCGGTTCCTTATATTATCCAATAAACTACGGCTTTGAGGTTTATGGAGATCGATGTCTTAACGAGGATCCTACGAAGCATGGACCCAAAGTTGTGGACTTACTGCAGAACATGAAATTTCCGGAGCTAGATGGCGACTCACTAATTGACGGTATTATAGACAAATGCTGGCACAATAGGTATACCACGATTGCGGAGTTAGCTGTCTACACAGAGAGGCTCCTCCCTAGAAGAACCAATGGGAAGGAGAGCGACGCCGAAATAACCTCTATCCCCCTATGGCGCATGGCTATAGGCCGCGTGATTTGTGGATTATGGAGTAGTTTGAGATACTGGTGTGCGTTATTGCTCTATCGCAACGGCGAGGTAACTGACCCCGAAGCAGTCAAGAGCAGAGAACCGAATGACCACAGCTGTGATATGGATCGAAAAACAGAGGATTTCTCTTCGAAAAAGGCATACTGGCCTGGAGAAGCGTGGACTTCTTCATATGCTTTCACCAGGAGAGACTGAGGAACCTGGATTCACTTTTTAATGGTACAGGCACAGTTGTTGTGGGTGATTGAACAGACATTGGTGGACAGACTAGGCAATGAGGATTAATAAGAGATAGTTCAAGTCTTCTGGGAAATCTACCAATTACACCTACCAGCTAGGAGGATGATTCATTTAAGGATGACTATCCGTGCTCTATGGCTCGGTCTGATGTTGATCTAGGAGCGTGGCTACGCTGCTCGGTTGCTGCAACAGAACTTATAGATGTGAGAGGCTTAGATTCCTCTCTAGAGAAACGGCAAAAAATAACCCGATGTAGTAATTCACAGGTCCGCTGTTTACAGCATCAAGAGGAGATTTGAACAAGATTTGCAGAATGAATGATTGAACTACAAGTCGATGAAACCCAGATCTATCCAGGTGTGATATGATCGCAAAAAAAAAAAAAAAAAAAGACCAAGTCTACCTAATATCATCACATCCAGCTATGAACAGAAACCCGAAGATACGCCCTCCCTTAAGACAACAGAAGCAAGACATGCCGAAAACTCCGCCACTATGCACCGACTACCTTGAAAACATGTCGTGATTCATATCCCTCCACCGGGGTAATATCCACTTTCTCATCAGCTGGTATCAGATGATGTTGTAGATCCCAACCGGCCCGACGAGAAAGTTCTGATACTACCACGTCACAGTCACCTAAGAGATCAATATCGAACTCGGTATGTGTCACCGGCTGCATGCTATGGTCAGTATGGTACAGTGTCAATAATTTTTAGTATGACTTACAGTGCGTGATATGTAGATCTGCGGGACATGGCGAGGCAGGATTCCTGGTACTTCAGCCACGGGGGCTACCTTCAACGAGGTTCCGATCACAATGACTAGGTCTGCTAATTCCCGATCTTGATGGATTAGACGTTCACCAAACTCATCGGGCAGATCTTCACCAAAGAATGTGATATCAGGCTGTACTATCTGTAAGCATGGAAGAAAGCAAGTAAGGCGCCGAGCAATCACTGACCTTCATCACTCCAGGAGTCGGGATTTCATAGTCATCCTCATCCGAACTGTCGTCGGAGACCTTGCGGTCTTTCTGCTGACCATTGGAACTTCGTTTGCGCTTAAGACCTTGCGGCTTTAGTTCTTCTTCTGCGATTCTCTCCTTGCAGACGGTGCAGTGGGGGATGTTCCCCGCTCTGATTTCATCGAAGATCGCGTCGCCAGGGACATGGAACCCACACTTCACGCAGGTGGCCGTCGCGAAAGATCCATGGCATTGTACAATTTTTTCTGGGAGTACCCCTGCATTCGATTCAATGTTATCGATATTTTGCGTGTAGTTGGTCAACAGCTTCCCCTTGTCTTGTAGAAGTCGTATGAACCCATGGGTGGGCGACCATTTCTTTTCCGTCGGGAGAATATCCTTGGCAATCGAAAAGAAAACGCTCGGGTCCTCCCTAAAGATATGGATATCAAAGACTTCTTGTGGATCGCTCAGACCCAGATGTGCCAGTTTTGAGTAGAGCCCGGTATCTTTAGAACGGAAGTCAGGGATGCCCAGGCTGGTCGAGATCTGACAAAAAATACCGGTTAGCACTTATGGATTAAAAATCTTTTGGATACACTTTAATATGAACATACACCTGCACCTGTTAGAACGATGATGTTCCGAGACTCGCGAAGGAGCCGAACAGCATCGTCGATGGAGTTGTACTGGGGAAGCTTGGGCCTCCGGGAGAATTCGCGCGAGATCGCGACAGCTAGAAGAGAATGATAGGACTCATCTGGTGCACCATCGAGGAACGCCGGGGGCGCGATTCCAAACGCCGTGCACAGCTTTTTGGCCGTGACGGTTTCGCGAAGGATGGTCTCCTCCACGAACGCCGCCTTGCCAATCGCATGTAGACGTTTTCGATATGCAGTCGCCTCTTCTATAGTACAGGCACCGGGAACTGTGATGGAAAAGCGAGCGTATTAGCCAATGTTCGTTCTGATCTCCGAGAGCGGGGGTGTCCGGGGTAAGAGGTGAGGGTGGATATAGTTACATACCGAGACCGTCGCGGATCTGGTCATCGCGTAGGAACTGGATCGCCTCATCGCAGTTAGATAGATTATCCCATCCTTCGGAATCATCACTGTCCGTCTCCAAATCCGAAGAAATCTCAAGTGCGAGGTCCGGCGCGTCGTCGTCCATGGGGTACTGCTCCATATCTACGGCCTCTACTTCGACCACGGTGGTCTTCAGCGAAGCCTCTCCTTTTGGGGCTGGTACCAAATCCATTTTGCAGGAGTTTGAGATGCCAGCCACGGAGACAGACTCTTTCACTCGCGCTTGAAATCTGCTTTGGCAAAAATTCGGGCATCTGCCTCACCGGAGGCAACTTAATCCGGAACCGATGAATGAATTGCAGTGGCGATATCAAAGAAGTTTTGGTTTGTAGGTACAGGGGGTCGACAATGAAAAAGAGAGACAAATAGTTGGGCGGGAAAAAGAAAGAAACTACTTCTAGAGGTATCAAATCAAACAAATCAATGAACATGTACATCATCTCATGTGGTCGTCACTTTTGGTATCTATGAATCTGCCATCTCATCGTCGGAGTCGACTTCGATCTCAACATCTGAATCCTCGCCTTCTCCCTCTCCTTCAGCTTCACTCTCATCATCATCACCAATTTCTTTGCTAATTTCCTGTACAAGCTCCAATGCATGATCACGGAGTCGGTCATCCTCGTACTGAAGGACATCGTAGAGCTTCAAGCCTTGCTTGAGCCATTCACGACTAGCGTCTAGTGATGCGTGTCGTGGGGACTCGGCAAGCTCCTCAGGGGTCGCATCCTTAGGTGCTTGTTGCTTTTCTGCCAGCAGGAAGAGGCACCAGCCTCCAAGGTACCAAGCCTCTACACTTTGATCATCCTCTAGAATCAAGCGCTCGAGGACTTCCAGAGCCTCGAACTCCATATTCACTTCCATCAGGAGTCGCGCAAGACTGATGCGCACCGCAAAATCGGGGATTTTGAGATCTTCTGGGGCCAGGTCCTTCCAGAAGCTTATACTGCGAGTGAGCGCGGCTTGCGCATCTTCGGTGCGCAGTTGTGAAATCCGGATGGAGGCGAGGGTCTGTAGTACCTCCGGGGCTTCGGGTGTGACAAGGAGGGCTTCCGTAATAAGTGCTTCACACCGAGCTTCGGCATCCTCTTCCCAGCTGAGCGAGTATATTAGCATTGGCCCACATAAAATTTAGAAAGTAGAGGAACTCACGAAAGATCGGTCATATAGGTTTCAGCGACGGCACAGAGTGCGTTAGACAGCTTGGCCTTCTTCTGTTCAAGATCGGCGATCTGCTCGGGTGATGTTTTCCCCTCAAGAGACTGAATAGTCTGTCTGAGGGACGCCACACCCATCTCGAACCACAGGACGCTGTCCTTTCCACCTTGTTCACTTAATTGCGCAAGCCAAAGGAACTTCTCAGCTCCTCCGCCCTGGGATTCCGGAATCGAGCCATTTTGGTCGAGTTGAACAGCTTGAAGGAAGCAGTTTCTGGCGGTGTCAATGTCGCCTAGTTCAACATTGATTTCTCCAAGCAGATTAATGGCGGGGAGCTGTGCAGTGGTGTTTTCAGCTGTCAGATCCAGAGCCTGCTGTGCAACATCAAGTGCCTCATCGGCTCGACCAGTTTGTAGGAGGATTGTGGCTTGGTCGAGTAATTTGGAGGGATCTTGAGCCATGTTGCCTTTCGAGATTGAGCCACCAGGGCCAAGGACGGACTTTTCGCGGGGTTTGGATGACTTCTTCTTTTGCGGTCTAGGCTTTCCCATGGCAGGATACTGCAATGTTTAATAAGAAATCGTAATGTCGTCGACTGGGATATGAAGCAGAGTGAGTGACAATTGTGACTCGCAGGGTATCTGAAAGTAAAAAAAGTGAAGCTCCGCATCCAAAATTTTGGGCTGTTTGACTGGTTTGCATGTGGGACCGCAATATTGGCTGGCCATGTTGCTTTTAGTCTCCTCGAAGCGGGTCTTAGTTTAGATTCTGCCCGCAGTATACATCTTTGACTATAACATAAAGACTACATACGTACCTAAAAGACTGCCAAAAAGACTGCCGAAAAGACTGCCGAAAAGACTATACATGGTTGTAAGCGGCTGACTATTCACTATTCCAGAGCTCTTATTTTCTACACTTTACATGCTTTATGCTATAACTTTTAACCCGGACGACTTTTTCATCTACTATATAGTGTATTGCAATAGTTTGATATATAAAAATAGAGCAATCATCTAGTAAAATTCCACGGCAGTGTCCACAGGTGGAAATTGTATCTATAAGAGCTGCTAATTCATAATGAAAAGCTAGCGGTAAGCTAGGCGGTCAAAATTTACAATAGACTGCATTGGCGGGCCAGGATAACGGCGAATTGACATAGCCACGTGACTAGATTTGGCCCCGACATTTGTTGCGTTGATTTAGCTTGCGCTTCGGTCTTTCACCAGAGTTGGTTAATATTGCGATATATCAAAGTATTGCCGAGACAGTATTTCAATCTGCCCCGCTAAAACCACTCTCGTCTCTGCACGCGGTATCTCTCGAAGAATCTGCACTCCGGCGCTCAAATCGTTACCCCTCCAATCCGCGGGCGGATCAGCAGCTATGGGTCGCGAAGACCAGATTGAGGAGCGTGAAGTGCTCGATTCAATCTTCCCCGACGAAATTACCGGTAAGTAACAGGCAAGGCGTCTAGACGGCTCAAATTCCCTTTTCATCCTTGCTCACAGCGAGACCCGGCACCTAGACATATCTGAAACCTCGTACCGAGTATCCATAACCCTCGATGCCCTCGAATATGAAGGCGACGAAACGGAGCAACCCGTGATATGCCTGGAAGTCTCCTACCCTGAAGACTACCCCGATGTTGGCCCAAATCTCAGCATTTCCTCTCCACCCAATGCTTCGAAGCATGATCGGCTAGATATCCAGGAAGACAGGGACCTACTGATGGAGTCTCTTCAGCCCACCATCGAAGAGAACCTGGGTATGCCGATGGTATTCACACTGGTCAGCGCACTTAAGGAAAGCGCAGAGCAGCTTATGATCGAGCGAGCAGAGGCCATTCAAGCTGAGAAGGACCAAGTCGCTGCGAAGAGAGAGGAGGAGGAGAACCGGAAATTCCATGGTACAGCAGTCACTGTCAAGTCATTCTTGGAGTGGAGTGCCAAGTTTAAAAAGGAACAGGAGGAGGAGGAGCTTCGGGCACGCGAAGAAAAGGAATCAGAAGACAAGAAGAAAAAGACCACGAAAGAAGAGAAAAGACTCACAGGTCGACAATTGTGGGAGAAGGGCTTGGCCAAGGGTGATTATGACGAGGAAGAGGATGATGCCTTGCCGCCCATTGAAAAGCTCAAAGTGGCTGCATGAGCTGATACATAGAAATGTTAATGACCTGCCATTACTTCATGAAATTATGTATTATAACGTTGTTAAATCGGGGTGATTATACTGAGCTGTAAGTGAAGTTCAATGTTGTATCAATGGTATGCGGAGTAATATACAGACTTAAGCTATGGTACAGGGCAATATAATGATCAATCATTAGATGAAAAAGGACCCGAAAGAGGTTGTCTTGGTTTGAGCTGCTTGCTGGAGCACAGTGATCTCGACATGCCAGCAGTCCATGGTCCATGGTATCAATTAATCGTATATAATCAAGGGCGGACATAGCTGCCCAGATGGCGTGGATAATGTACCATGTCTGTTGAATGGTTCGAGCAATCGACTTTTGCGTTTTGATCTCAGGCGATATTGACAATGGCTTGGCTATGGACATGGGTGGCTTTAAGGTGGTCAGACGTGGCCCTAGGCTATGCCGGCCATATGAATTGACCAATGTCGGTCTGCCCGAAGAGCCAGACGATGTACTTTGGTATATCAACCATGCATGCGCGGAAAGGTAGACCGTGACCGCTCGGTTTCATTGCTTTGGCTGCTTTTGGCTAGCTTCTTCTTCCGCCAAAGCCTTTTCAGCTAGAACAATCTTCCACATGTTATCTGCAAGTTCTTTGGACTGCATATCGAAGCGTCCAATTCTCGCATTGACATCGGCTATAGCATTTGCAGGATGCTCAGACCAAGTGGATGGCTCCTTGGTTTTGGTGATGCGATCCCACTCCTCTTCGTCCTTGGCGAAAAGTAATTCTATTTTTAGCCTGTCTCGACGCTCAATCCAGTTCCACCGACGCCCAAGCTTTTTTCGTATCACACTGCTAACGTTTCTCGGCTGCGGCTTCTTATATCGTAAGAACGGAAGCCCGCGTGCATTGACAAGTACAGGGACATTGCGCTTCTTGTCACCCAACGGCCGTGGTCGGTCTAGAATCGATGTGGCGTTCGGATGTCGCTGGGATGTTTCCTCCTGGAAGCGAATTGACTTCTCCTTCCGGGCTTTCTTGGGCGTAAGAGGGTTGACAGGCGGTGTTACTGGCCGGATTTTCCTTTGCATCGCAGCATATTTATCTTTCTGTGACCTGGCTTGGGCTATGAGAGTTGTAACACGGTGCGCATCTTGCTGATTGGTATGAGACAAAGAGAGGAGATTTAGAGCCTGTCATACAGCGATGAAATATCAACACATAAGCTCAGCTTACACGAAGATTCGACGCGCATACCTCGTAGCCTGCCTTCAAGGCATTTGCTGATTGTGATGGGCTTTGTAATTTCTTGTATTTTCGGAAATTCTGTCGGATGAGAGGTTTGCTCTCACTCAGCCATGGGGTGTCTGCAGTTGAAGGACGGCATTGTCGGAGAAGTGCTCGATAAAGTGCCAAGCCTATCAGAGACAGATTGTTAGCTTGAAGGGCTGGAAAGATGAGGATTCATCTCTTACAAGCAAAGCGATGAGCTCCAGAATACTTGGGCACTAGGATTTTATGCATGCTGCCGTGTTGAATGGTTATCTCAAAAATGAAGCGCCAAATAATCACATATCTTATCTCGTTTCTACCTGCAGGTGGTTCACCGCCCGCCTACCGCCTACTGTAAATGAACTGGTGTAATCCGTTATATAAGCGTGGTCGGTGTCCCAATCTGGCTAGTGCATATTGCATGTGCGTTCTGTATTTGCCAAATCACGTGATCCACACACACCTATATATACCCACCCGCGCCCCCGGAACTTCCTCTTCTTTTCTTTCTTCTTCAGCTCTCTTTGCCTATTGGCTTAGATCAAGTGTAGTATCTGTTCTTTTCAGTTTAATCTCTGAAAGTTTCCGTCCAGGAAACACTTTGATTATTCCTATTTTTGGACCCCGTGACTTGGCCCCTGTGCTTGCGCATGCCTCGTTGCACAGTGTCATTGGGCTTACACTACCCCCGATCGACGCGAACCCCTTTTTCATCAACTGTTCGGCTTGCCCGGGCGCTTGGAGACGAAGCTTTCGAAGTATATTCAAAGACGTGTCTTGTACAGTATGTCCCAAAACTGGTGCGATCACCCAGACTCTTCGAATAATTTTCTGGCCCCACTGTCAGGACACGCTAGTACAAATTAGGTATATAACCGGAATATCAATATTCCTGCTCTAGTCTCAATACCATGACTTGCACCAAAATACGATGTTTTGTCTAGCAATTGTATTGGCGTTCTAAGGAAACTATCTGTCTGGCGCGATGTGTATCGTGTCATGCGATGTCCCGGGCCTCCATGTCGCCACGAAGGACAATATTGCTGGAAAGGTCCGGGTGGACGAAGGTACCATAGATTGAAGGCACACCATCTGAAGGCCCTCATGAAATACGTAGAGTAAGGTGGAATTCTTAAGACCCCCGATGACGTTCCTGACAGTGTCCGCGATGTGATTTGTGAGCCATGCGCAAAACTAGTTGATCTAAGCACGTGCCCTTTTTGTAGACGGACATTTTCGGGGTATATCAAATGCTATCCATTTGCAGGATAGATGTGTATGTATTTTCTAATTTGAGCTCGATGCACTTAGTGATTTAACTCAAAATCCTCTTCATCAGCTTAGGAATGATTATAATTTGTGAACACTATGAAGTCTGTAGTATATAACCAAAAGATAGCGTCGGGACCGTGTCAGTCGTGGACGCTCAGGCTATTTTCAGCTTTATCTTCGATATCAACACCGTCTAACAGCTCAAACTTATCACTCTACGTCTTAAAGTTAGTTCGAAATTGCCGGATTATTCCGATTTTCTTACAATTTCATGAGGTGGCTAGATAGAGTGGATACTCCGTGTTTGTCCATGAGTATGGCGTACCACTACTACATACCCGCGCACCAATCCCAATTTCCCAGCGATTTTGGAAAGAATCCCATTCTGAGGAAATAGAGATACTATAAGATAATTTAACTTAAAGAATTAAATATTATGACGGGAAAATGGGTATATTTAGGTCGTAGAAGACGGGTATGCTTATGCACCTTATCCACATTGCGCTTTTGCGCCTTATAACCATTACGCTAATTTCTTATATCCGGTTAACACCGCCAGAGTCGAAAATTATCAGTATACAATATGCGGAAGTTCCAAAACAGTGAATGTACATATGCCAAAGGACTCAGGTTTGGCATGAGCTACTGATTCCCCCATTACATGTTTCAGGCTCATCCACGCAGCCTAGCGTCGATCTCCCGTTTCTATCCGGCCCATGTAACCCCGGATCTTCCTTACGTGCATCCCAGCTCAACTTAATGGCCTCCTTGATAATTTAGGCAACCATGAATGTAAACTGGAGTTCTTAAATGGAGGCAAAAATGAGAAATGTGAATTGGACATGGAGCATTTTAGACTGTGTCGATTATGGTGATGCTTGTCATTTGACTGTTAGATACAACAAACGACCTAACACCAGTCAAATAACCAACAAACATAAAACAATACTACCAATCATAGTCTCCTGGTCCCATACGTGTCCACAGAGAAAGCTCAATTGGTCAATCCAGAATCAGGCTAAGACCTGTGGACCCCGGGGCCGTTTTAGCTGTCAACGTTGTATTGTCCTGTTTCCTCTGTGTCATCGTGCTGCTTCTAACTGTTCTTGCATTTCTCCATGCAATCCCAGTCACTCTATTACAATTGATCATATTAGCCGGAAATCCAAGCAATGAAAGTGAAATGAACTTACTCCGCCATCAAGCTTGCAGAGTTCGATGCAGTCATTAGACCGCGAAGAAAGCGCTGCTCCTGCATCGGCTTCAATGGGCGAGGCAAGCGCCAGACCAATAATGGCTGCAAGGGCTAGAATAGAGAAACGCATTTTGAAGGTGTTTGTGGGATATGTAGTTGGGTTTCTGGTGGGAATTAAAGTTTGAGGGATTGATAGAATGATTGTTTCCTAAGCTACATCAAAGGTGAATTGCCTACATTTTATAGTATTCCTTCGACTGAATACCATCTGATATCAGCTGTTCGATCCATCCTCCTTCGCTATTATGGGGCCCTGCCCCCACGACTCGTGCAGGCTTAGGTGCATGCTTTCCATCATTTAGGGATAACACCCACGAATGCTCACGAATGTTCACTCGTATTCCAAGAATTCCAAGTTCGATCTACACGGAGATTCTGCTGTTTAAGCAAAGACCTGCAAGTTAGGTGGCCTGATTCTTTTCAGCTTCAAGGCATTACAGTGTCAACTGATCTGATCCTGCAATGTAACCCAAAGGGCGAACCAGTCAGGCATAGCCTGGCATATTAGGCGCCCAATCCTAAGGATCTACAATTCCCATGAGGTAAATAATCAAAATAGAACCAACTCTATATAAAGCCCAATGTGCTCACGGGTGGAAACTCATCCCTCAGCAGTCTTCAACATTATCTATTCAGACCTCATAAACATGAAGCTGTTTGTCGTCCTGTTTACATTAGCTGCCTACGCAATGGCCGAAGCCGGTCCAAATCTCGAAGCGAGAGCTGGGTGCTCCCAGAAGGGACAATTCTGTAACGGCGGCACATTCCTGTGCTGTCCGGGACAAGGAAGGTGCAGCGGACAAGTAGTAAGTCGGCCCTACTTTTATTCTGGGAACAGCTATGGTCAGTGATGATAGCAAATGGCTAACATGAGATATAGTGCAAATAAGTCGTCTCCCTCTACTGAGGGAGTGCACATGTCACCTGAGTGCGACGGGATTCAACAAATAAGAGTGTTAGGGCTGTGTCTTTGGTCAAATATGGGTTACTCCAGGCAGTGTGTTTCTGCTTCTGAACGGCCATTAATGAAAATGTCCATCTGCAATAAGAGCCAACAGTTCAATAAAGTTTTATTGTATCTTGCTAGCCTAAGTCTTGACTCAATGAAACCAGCTCCATTTGGCAATTAGTCATCGTCCCAGGACTCAGCTCTCGACCCATTCCAAATGTGATATTAGCGTAGTCTAGATCCGATCCATAGTAGATTATAATAGTCGACCAGTCTCTGTCCTTAATGTTATTATCCAGTTAACTGCATAGCAATACCCGCGCCAGCCATATGGGAGCATTGCCACTTAAACGGCGTACACTATATCCCATGAGCAGCATGAGAAGCATTAAGACCTTCGATCCAAACGTGGATAATGGACAGATTAGGTTGGCTTGTACGGACGGATATGAACTCCTGGTCAGAGCACATTCCTTCAGGATATCGATCCATCAATTCAGTTAAGACAGCGCTAAGCTTAATTAGAGTAGAATGGAACAAGAGAGTGGAAAGGAACATGAGTTTTCTCGATTGCGGAAGCGTACTGTAATAACAGATAATGACATGATCTCCTATTGCATAGAAATATCTAAACAGACATTGAGTGGCGAACCAATGTGTTAATAGAAGTATCTAGAAAACACTTAAGAGTACTCAGTGTATTGAAGAATGATTTATTAGGATCAGATATCCCAGGCCCTCCTTTGACATAGAATTAAATTGTTCATCTTCAGTTTACTGGAAAATTTCATAATAGTGACCCGACCGCTTCTAAACCCAAGAGCAAGTTTTGCGTGTTGAATTGCATGACACGTAAATTCATGATAGTCAGCAGGAAGCCGTAATATATTCTCGCCTCCAAGAGCAATCCAATCATTAGATGAAGATATCTTGGCTAGAGGATTAAAACCAGGCCTTTGCAGGACTGAGATGGGGTCATCTGAATGTTGCGTCTGGCACGGCATTCCGGTGATCGCGTCCCAGAGCTTGACGGTGTGGTCCCACGAGCCGGACGCCAGCGTCTGCCCGTTAGGTAAGAAGGCTACCGCGTTCACGGAACTACTATGGCCCTCGAGCGTCTGCAGATTGCAGCTCCATAAATTTTCCACATTTGGTAATGTTGTGATATGCTTTGATGTTTCATCAAGAAAATTCGTCCTTATGATACTTTGCGCAGGTGCAAACGCCAGTCCGGAACAGTAAATTTGGAATGGAGCCATGCTAACAATTTGGCTGTTTTGCAGGAGAAATCGCTTTGCATCATAAACGAAATTTGAAAGCTCAGGACAGGTTCCTTTTTGTAATTTAAGTTAACTTCTACACCAATATTGAAATAACAAAATCCACCCTTGTTCTTGAGAATAATATATTCAGCACCTTCACCGCTTCTCATGTACTTCAGATACACTCTGGACGAGGAATATGGATGTCACCTGAAAAGAGGAGGATCCAGAAAATATGTTATACTCTTATGGGAAAATTGCACAGCACAATGTGGTGATAGCTCGGCCCCATCAGATGGGAACGTTAGAGGCTGCCCATTGTGCAACCGCAGTGAGCCAACAGTTCCCAAATGTCCGACTCGCTTTGATGGTCGGAATCGGCGCGGGGATCCCAGGCCTGCCTAAGCGAGGTATCCGCCTGGGAGATCTTGCAGTCAGCATTCCTCAAGATGGACATTCTGGTGTTATTCAATACGACTTTGTCAAGTATGAACAAGGAAGAGTGACCTTGAAAGGATGTCTGAATAAGCCTCCCCAAATCCTAACCATTGCGGATGGGAGGAGTTGGTGAAGAGGCACCCACTGAAAAGGGTTATACTGAGTATCACCAAGAATCAGGGGTTCGAACGTCCACATAAAGATGATATCCTCTTCGATGAAAGCTTCTTCCATGTCAACAAAGGGTCCGATTGCAGTGAGTGTGAGGCTGCCGGTAGCGATCATGTTATACCCCGTGAACCACGGCGCGATCACCAACCTGTTGTCCACCGAGGTCTCATTATATCGGGAAATGGAGTTGTGAAGAATCCTCAGGAGCAGCGCAGCTTAAAACGAGACCAAACCGACGCAATATGCTTTGAAATGGAGGCCGCAGGGATTATAGATGAAAATCCTTGTCTAATAGTGCGAGGCATTTGTGATTATGCCGACACGTCCGCATTCAGCATCTATCATTTCGAGATTTTTTAGTGAGTACGGAAAGCGACTTCTACATCAATGAGCGAGAAACGCATGCGCAAATAGCGTCACATTGTCTACGTCTTATGAATGATCGGCTCAAACATAACATCTGTGATCTAAGATATGACACGCAACGCGAGGAAATCGAGCCTCGGATCATTCGTCAATACCTCACCCCTGATGTACAATACGCCTGCCACTACTGAGTACATCATCTAGAGGAAAGCAACGGTCGTATATCAGACTCTCGAATACTTGCCTTCCTTAAAGAACGATTTCTTCATTGGCTGGAGGCACTGGCTTGGATTGGGTTGTTTCATTGCTCGAGATTCAGATATCGAACTTTTGCGCTTCTCGCCGGGGATGTAATTTTGTGATGATTAGGCTTAAACATTCAATATGAATTGCAGTTGGTTGTTAGTAGAAGAAGTTCTGAGTGGGGGGTAAGACCAGAGGCATCAAGCCAAATCGCATTCCATTGCTATTTTTACGCTACGGTGTAGAGTGGCAGGCCGCAAGGCCCTCATCTTTCTTCCTTTTTCATTTTCTGTTTTCTAAATCTTTCCCTGTTCTTATCTACTACAAATCAGTGCATTGAAGATACTTTCCTCACATGTACACAAAATATGTATTCTTCTTTCGATAGTACTATATTAATAACCTAATTTTCAGCTCCTGGTGTCATTAGTACAGTAATTGGTACAATGATATATATTAACGTGCCGAGGATTCTATGCGGAAATACGACCATGGCCTAAGTGAATGATTCTACTCAGTATCTTGTCACTCGATAAAAAAAATCACTTGTTTTTGTTGCTATTGGTAAACAGGCGCCTGCCGCAATGCCCAGTTCCACGAAACAAAACACTGTAGAGATGAATACCTAATGTTGGGATGAAATTGAAAGTTGGGGCTCGAAAGAGCCCCTGCCAATGCCTTCATGCAGAGACTGTACACGCTTTAGAGTCAAAGAAAAAGAGAAGAAGCTAGGAAATTTGAATGAAGCCGACCCTGATACTCCGAGATCCGCCTGCACTGAGTGGGTCACATATGTTGGACTAGAAAGTCGAGCCCTCCGGGGGCTGCGGCAGCTTCTTATGCTGGGGCAAGGCCATGTACCTGGATAAAGTGTCAACGCCAACCATCGATCTTGTACCATTCGTTCTGCTCACCTTCTCAGCTCAATTAGAACAGTCTCCATGGTGTTTTCTCGTTTCCACTGCGCAAGGGTTGGAAGCTTTGTCGGATCGACCTGTAGTATAATGACTCAGTAATGGCTTTATGTATTGGTACCCACTCTCATACCTTGCCAGAGCTGGGATCAACACATGGAATGTTGACTCGAGAGACAAATTGAATGGTAGGCGGGTTATCGGGGTAGTCAGGTCCGCAGTGAATGTTCACACTGTATATCCGGTTCTCATGAACGCTCTGAAAGATGGCAGATTAGTGATAGTTTCATGATGGAGGGGAGTAGGGCTAGAACTAACGTGAGGAGGACCAAGGATGGTTCCGTTCCAGTTGCTCATCATCATATCTTCTCCATCAGCAAGTCCGTATGAGCAGGCGTCTAAAAATAAGAAAGATACGTCAGTGATCCAAGGCGGGACAATGTCGGAGATCGTGGGAGTCAATCGTACCTGCACTCAGACCCTTCTCGCCCTTCTCGAGCTCCTCCAGGAGGCGAAAGTTTCTTGGGACCTTAGCAGCCATGTTGAGCACCGAGTAGTAGGTTCAGAGGCTGGAAATGTCACGATAAGTGTGAATAGTTGCTAAAGAGGGATGTTGCGACAAGAGGGGCAATGCGCTAGGCGGTCAAGTTGGAACAGGGTCACGTGCGATATGGCTTATCGATAGCTTGGGACCAGTTGGAGATGCCACGCCTTGTTGATCCCATCGTGGAATCATTGTAATAGGAAAATCGCGGCCATTGTTCCCTTGCTGCTCACATGAACTTGACCTGGAAGCTCCTGATCTACAACTAGTCCGGCGTGGAAATACCGATCTATTTATCTGCGATCGAGAGCTCCCTGTACTGTTGACATCGGGACCTCGGGCATTAGTCGGTGCTGGCCATGCTCTGATACAACAAATCTATATCAGAAATGTCCTCCCAATTCTTGCAGACGGAGATCGCCAATTTGATTCATGAGTCTCGAAGGAAAAACTCCGATTTGCGAAATGTTGGTTATTACCCTCTATGCATCGTCGGCCATGGCACACTAACGAGGAATCGACAGGCCGCTGAACAATCGTTAAATGAGCTCAAAGCACTGCCCTCAACTTCAGAAGCTCAAATAGCAGCAGGTACGTTCTTAAACGGCCACCTTTTGTCATTTCCCAACCGCTAAATCGCCATTAGACCTTGTTCGCAAGCCAAACTTTGTTGAGCCATTCATTATTGCATGCCATACTCGGCATACGAAGCTTGCTGGTATTGGTGTGATCTGCTTACAGAGACTCATTGCGTCTCGATCATTACCCTCGACTCGTTTGAAAGATGTCCTGGGAGGCCTGAAGGAGACAACGAGCTTGAGTAAGTGTCCAACCAAATTGACACATTCAAACTGCGCTAACGCTTCCTAGGTCTTGACATTCAGCTCAAAATTCTACAGTCTCTGCCTTCGCTTTTGCAGTTTTATTCCAATGAACTGAGCGGGGAGCTTCTTGCGAATACGTTGGAAATATGCGCCACGTTACAGGCAAGCAAAACGATTGCAGTTTCTAGTACCGCCGCGGCTACCCTCCAGCAGCTGGTGGTATCGACATTTGAAAGAGTTTCGAGCGAAGACAATCTGCCTAACGATGACAAAATTACCACAACCATCAAAGTTGATGGTCAGTCGCTTGTCATCAGCTACTTCGCCTATGATGCACTGCGAGTATTGGATGATCTCTGTCGTCTGATCGATGGTGAGCCACTGCAGTTTCTACGAACACGAACCCTATCCCCGACTTTTGTGCTCGAACTTATCGAGAGTATTCTCCTGAACAGCGGCCGCCTTTTTGTGGGACATCCCGAGCTTTCGCAAGTGCTGCGCGTTCGGTTGTTACCACTAGCCGTCCGTTGTCTGTCTGAGAGGTATTCATTCGCTCAAACCGTTCGAGTGGCTCGAATTCTTCTCATTCTTCTGAAGCGTCACATGTCTCTTTTGACTACAGAATGCGAGATGGCATTGAGTCTGATAACCCATCTCGTTGAGCCGGATGGGACAGCACCTTGGAAACGACTGCTCTGCATGGAAGTCTTCCGAGGGCTATACTCCGAGCCGGGTGCTGTGCGGCTAATTTATAGTCTGTATGATGGCGGGGAAGGCAGAAAAAACATCCTCCGTGACCATATGGCTGCACTAGTTAGGCTAGCTTCAGAGAAGCCTTCGTTGATTGGCGTCAGCAATCAATCAACAGTACCTTCACGCGCGGAACACTCAAGATCTACCACAGAGGATCAAATAACTCTTGAGACTGGTGGCGTTGCTGGTGTCATTGGGTCAACTGTTCCTCCAAGCGAAACCAAGGTGCCTGGAATCAGCACTCAGTGGAGTGTTGTTCGTACGCCATATATCGATCTCCTCGACAAGACAGATCCACCCACACCACCAGACACTTACATCTACAGCCTTGTTCTTAATTGTATCAGTAGCTTTGCTGAAGGGCTCGCGAAATTCATTCTTCCATTGACGGTCCCGGATCTAAAGCAAAGACGCAAGAATCGACTTATGAGCCCCGTTCAAGGACCTGACTCCGCTAGATCTTCTCAGGATTTCACAGCAGAACCCACCCGAGTGCAGTCTAGCTCGCCATCGAAAAAATCTCATGTTCCCATAAATCCTCTGGACTTGCATTCTCATATACAGTACTCCGCTATCAAGACCTGTGCGGGGATAATAGAGAACTGTTGGCCTGCTGTCCTAGCGGCTTGTTCCACTTTTTTGCGTGCATCCTTGGATGACGAGTATTATCACAATCTCGTTCGAGCTTTCCAAAAGTTAGCTCATGTGGCAGGTCTTCTGAGATTGGCTGTTCCCCGAGATGCTTTCTTAACAACTCTTGGAAAGGCCGCCACGCCTGCGAGTGCGGGTAGCGCCAAGTCACACAATGCGTCTGCCACTGGCCCCCAGCAAAGTGACACACTCCAAAAGAAACGGAGAAGTGCGGATTTGTCAAATTCCAGTTCTTTGGCAATGGAGGCTGCAGCAGCAACTGCAGGGGAAGGGCCTCCCGTGTCTTTAAGCACCAGGAATCTACTTTGTATGCGGGCTTTGCTCAACCTCGGAATTGCTTTGGGGCCGACATTGGATCAGCCGGCCTGGTCCATTATTTTTGAAACACTTCAATACACTGGACTGGTGATTGGCATGTCCTCAAGCGCGATGGTCAAATCGGCTAGTGGGACTGGGGAGACTTCATTCACCCCAGGAAACGACGTTCCGACAGCCAATCTTGGGACTGAGGTGATTGCGGTCCAGGCGGCTTCTAGCAAAATGCTAGAAAGCACTAGTGATTTCCCAAGTGCATCTTTTAAAGAAATATTATTCGCCTTGTTGAACCTTTCAACATTTACGGAGCAGCGTCGCAACCAAAGTGATGCCCAGGAAGTATCAGAAATGTCTCGAACGCCGCAATCATCCCAAGGAAGTGGACGCTTACACCAAAGTTCCCGGCGTGTATCGCATACGGTCGGAAAATCAAGAATGCAAGACGAGGAACTCAAATTTGTACTGGAAAGAGGAAACGAACTGGCCAAGGCAAACCTTGGGAGACTGTCTTCGCTCGAAGAAGAAGATAGCAAAGCATGGGAGCTGCTGACGCAAAGTCTCATCTCGGCATCCGCAAATACCACCGTCAGTCCGAATCTTCGCCTACAGGCAAACGCAATTTTGAATTCACTCGTATTCTCAACGATGAAACTAAGGGACGAAGACGATGAGAAAGATTACAATCAGTTACAGACGAGGAATTTGCAGACATTGAACGCCCAAATTGCCTCGCTCTATGCATCAGACATGCACACCTCCAAGTCTTTACCGATAACCGTGATTGAAATCCACGAACAGAGCTTGGAAGTGCTAAACAACATTCTGGAACAATATGCAGAAACTTTCGTGGACGGATGGCACCTCATCTTTGATTTGATATCTGGTGTTTTCCAACATACCCCGGACCCTTCAACTGGCGATCTGTCTTCCGCCCCGATAGAGCGCAGATCATCGGCTCTTCCAGCAGGCCCTCGTCTGGTACGTGCTGCTTACAAGTCTCTGCATCTTGTCGCCTCCGACTTCCTTTCTTTGCTACCGGCGCCCTGTCTCTTGAGCTTGGTGAATGCCTTCTCTAGCTTTACGTCGCAAACCCAAGATTTCAATATCTCCCTCACTACAACCTCATTTTTCTGGAATGTTTCCGACTTTCTCCAGGGTCAGATTGAGCAGATCTCAGTTGGCCATGTTGATGCATCGGTCAGCGAAGAAGAGCTAGCTAAATTAGCTCATGATGAGGACCCCTCTGTTTCTCGGAACTCGTTGTGGCTGCTGCTGTTGCTTCGGATTGTTGATATCACAACAGATAGTCGACCTGAGATTCGGAACAGCGCAGTCCATACGCTTCTGCGCATCTTCGACGCCTACGGGCAGCAGCTCTCCCCCGAAGCGTGGCGTCTGTGCCTAAACATGGTCCTCTTTAAGATGGCCGAGGGAATTGAGACCCCTCTGCTTCAAGCCAAAAACAATCGGAGCAATGCAAAATCCGATGACTTCAGGGCGTGGGTGGATACGACAGTGGTGATGATCAAGGGTTTATCAAATCTGATCACCAATTTCTTTGAGACCCTTGTGCGCGACGAGAAGTTCGATCAATCATGGAAGCGACTTTTGAAGTACTTGCAAAGTCTTATTGACTTGCATATTTTGGATTTCAGCGGAGCAACCTTTTCTAGCCTCTCGGCAATTCTCCTACGGGTACAAAATGGAGGTGAACTTAGCAATGATGTTCTTGAGTGTGCTTGGCTTCTTTGGGCAAATGGACACCCTGCCGGCGATGAGCAGATGCTTGACTTAGACCAACCTAACCAGGATGCTGCTTTAGCTTATCTACATACATTCCAACAGATCTATCGCCTTTACAAAGACCAGCTGACCACGAAACACATCGAGAAGGTCCTCCATGCCCTGAGCTTGCTTGTGTGGAACTCGGTCTCTCCGCGCTACTCTCCGGATGTCGATCGACCTTCAGCACTGCAAGCGCTAGTCATTGATTGTATCAAAATGCTCTGCCTGGAGAAAGAGGACTCCCAGCCGGATATTCTCTTGTGTCTTGCTGAACTATCAGATTCAGCACTATCAAAATGGAGCTCCGGTAGTGACACTCGAAGACCAGCATTCGTGGCATTCTCGAAAAGAACCATTGATCTTGTCAGTTGGTACATCGCCGAATTCGGCATCAAGCAAGACATCTTTACAAATGGTGCTCTTGCAAACTCCCTCACACACCTCAGTGCTCCAATCGTGCAGAAGTACACATGGCAAGGGAAGGACCGCGAACCATTCCTATGGCAAAAGGCCACAACAGTATCTTTGAACATCCTCCAAGTCGCGGTCCCCTACGTGGAAAAGCAATACACGAAGACAAACGAGTCAGAAACATCTCAGTTCTGGCAACGCATAGTCGAGATCACAAATGGAATTGTTTCCGCTCGCGGCTTTCAAGCGCACCAACTCCCCAACGCCCGAATCACTGCAGACGAGGCATTCGACATCCAAGCCTTCACCCGCCTGAAGACTCTCATCCTCCCATCCCTCGGAGCAGCAGCAATCCCAGACGCCGTCCGCCGCGACTTCGCCCGCGCTCTCTTCCACTCCTCCTTCATCTACGCCCCCTCCGCTTCGACCTACCCACCACTGGCCTCGAAACCACACCCCTACAGGACTTTTATACCGTACGCCCCGGTCGTACCTTCGACCCACCGCCAACCCTGCGCCCGGGAATAGCCTATGTCCTCATAGACACACTCTTCGAGCTTGCCGCATACTCGAAAGCCAATACTAAGACAAAAGCCGACGCCCCCTTCCCGCAGACTCTGCTCGCACGCTCGATCTCGCCCTACCTGCTCCTGCGCTGTGCGGTCTCGCTCAAGTCTTATATCGCAGACCAGCCACTACGCGGCTTGATGCCCCAGCCCACGCCTGCCCGCAAGGCCCTGCTCCATCTACTTGTTAGCATGGTTGAGCTGAAGAGTGAGCCATCGGCTATCCCGGATCCGCCTTCGCTGAAGACCGTCTCGGCTCTCGCGGCTGGGGGTGCGGAGGAGCAGCACTATCGGAAACATCTCGAGTGGATTTATCCGTTGGTTGTGCGCGCTGTGCAGGTCGCTGGTAAAGAGCGTGATGATGGCCAGATTCTCCAGGCGCTGGGGAAGGTGTTGCAGGAGATCGGTCGGTTTGAATATTAGAACTAGGACTTGTGTGGATAAAGTATGGCCTGGCTGTGTGTGTACTATGTACTATGGCGATTAATGCACTGTTTTTACCTTATACGGACTAACACATACAATCTGAATCTAAGATCAGGTTTGATTTGAAATGAGACTTGGCACGAATTTAGACAGAGTAAAGTATACTACAGAGTGATGTCGTGACATAGCCATGAGACGGATCAATGGACACAAAAGGAATAGTGCGTAGTAGAGGAGTAGGGGAAATCGAGAGCAGAGACAAGAGGCGGGTATAGAAGAACAGATCCGCAGGTACCAAGTGTAAGAAAAACGCGATAATGAGGATAGAATAAGGTAGTCTATGCTGCGGGCGCGGGAACAGGCTGAGGCTCCTGCCGAAGTGGCGCGGCTTCTCTGCCGGGTCCAGCGGTAGCAGAGCCCGGGGGAAGAGCGGGCTGCTGGCGCTGTTGCTCAAGGAGCATTTGCTGCTGGATCTGCTGTTGCTGTGCGATCTGGGGATTCGGGGCGATCTCGGGGGCTTGGCGGTAGAGCGCAATTTCGGATTGTTTGAAGTAGCGACGGGCGTCTGTTATTGGGTTAGTTTTAAGACATTGAGATTGTAGGCCAATGATGTATCAGAGATGGGAGGAGTGTATGGTAAATTATATCGGTGGAGTTGCCGCCAGAAGGGGTTTAGCGTGGGGGTCTCGGGTTTTGGGGGTCTCGGATACAGACCGGCAAAATGATGCAACACGGGCCGACCTGTATGGTTGTATTGGGTAACTCCCATTGCCGGCGGCTATTGCATTTTGCCTCTGCACCCCGCATTCTGGGGATGCATCATGGACTGATTTGAGGATTGCCAAGGACGGGGAAAGAACAGAGAGAACGTGGGGTAATTAGAACATACCTTCGTCAATCAGTACGAGACTGAGATAGTACCTTGTCGAGTACTTCTTGTTAACGTCGCGGAATGTCGGCGTCAAGTCAAATCCACCAAGGAAGAGACGGATCGGAATGGTTTCACCTATAGAAAGTCAGCTGTGCTCAAGATTACCCCAAGCCTGCCAACCCTCGCGAGATTCATTGAAAGCAGGGGTTGGTGACCGTGACGAGGTCCGAAGTTTTCGAGGCATCCACTAACCTCTCGATGGCGAACCGTCCATAATCTGCATGCAAGTTAGTAAGTATTCTTATGGTCTGTATTTCATACCCGAACATCACATCAAGTGTTCAATATACCACATACCTCAAAGCGCACCAAAGTCTCACTCTCGTTATATTGATTTGGCGGTGATCCCGTTGTCTCCCGTCGAATGATAGACAATTCCATATGCTTGATCTTGAGCCGCACGAGCAAGAAATAGATACGACCGACAATCACATCTTTGAGATGATACTTGGATTTGGAGTATTCGAATTCGATATGCAGGCAGTCCTCGATACCGACGTCCATCTTGATGGGGCTGTTGTTCTCAGGTGGCATGCGGTACGAGTACACCCACAAGTCCTTTTCCCGAATGACGTCGGCCATGCGCCGCGAGACGGTCACCCGGACAAAGTAGCGCAGCTTGACATTGATGCCATTGTAAGACTCGTATTGCTTTTCGACGTTCTTGAAATTGAAGGGGAAGGTCTGCGGGTGGAGCAGCTCGCCGGGCGCGGCGAGCTCCTGGACCAGGGAGAGGAATTCATAATGGTTCCCTCGGTCGTAGAACATCTCTGTATTTCCGAAATAGAACGGTGTCAGCGGTCAACCTGCGATGGCGAATTCAGCTGAGAGAGGCTGGGTAGCAGATCCGACGCACCAATCGTGCCAATAAATTGCACCTTGATCCCCGTGTGTTCCAGTCGCTTGCCATCCTTCGGTCTGATGGTCACGGCACCCTTGACGGACTCGCCGTCCATGTACAGAGGGACCCGCTCGCGGCGGCCCTTGTCGAGCTTGACGTCAACGGTCTGGCGCTCATCGAGGTCTTCGAGGACCACATCAATGTCGACCGGGGTGGAGAAGAAGAGCGAAGCCATGATGGAGGTAATTGAGGCTGCAGCTATCGAGGCCCGAACCAATAAGTCGGAGCTTTGATGATCTGGAGCTGTCGCGGTGGCCTGGAGATGGCTTATGTAATACCGCCTCCCCGCCCCGCCCTGCACCGATATGTTCTTGCATACATAGAACTGGTATAAGATCTAAATACAACATATACCTACATATATACGATATACATTCTTTTCATATTTAGCTTACACTTGGTCCCCTTCGCTGTTACTTCTGGAACTAATATTCCAGGTACCACTGATCTACAACTACCCGTTGAACTTTGGACTCTGATCCACAGGAGGAGCTCCTCCATATTTCCCACCGATTGGAGCTGAAGCATGTCTTCGCTGTCTTTCATCCAAAATACAAATTAACCATACGGATCAGGACCCAGCACACCCTCTAGGCCACACCGGGCAAACACGAGATCGGATGTGTCGGAATCCGCTTCCCGCGCGACTCCCTCGTGACCCTAGAAAATGAGCGAAAGACGCTTTAGTCTCAGTCATCCGACTTATTTACCCGGAAGTTCCTTTCTTCCCCGGATTTTTGAAGTGGAAATCAATTACTCTGTAGGTGCCTACCAGGCACACCCGGGAATAGTCGGTGTGACTGTGAATCACCATGTATATTCCATGCTGTCATGTCTGTTGTCCTATCGGATGAAACCATATTCTCCGGAACGTTTCTCTCCCCATGGGAGTATATACATAGTCCATACCATCTTTCAAGGTGGATCTGCGAATCTCGCATGTGGGTCGTTTCTCGGTGTCGACTTTCTCGGGATAGTGAAAGATAAAGAATGACGAAGGTATTTGGATCTATTCGAGTCAAGTATGGAAAATGACGGTTTGGATCCAAACTGGCGGTGTCTTGTTAGCGTGGGGGTTAATACCCGTGACATCATGTATGGTTTGGTATTTTGTAATTTATGGAATTGTACATTCAATAAGAGAGAGTTGATGTGTCCAAGTACAAGTAGAGAGAGCTATACATATTAGCATGAGGTATTCCCTTTGGGTATCTAAAGATATTCAACTTGGCCTATTCCTAACCCCCAATATAAACCAATAACCGTACGAAGGTCCTCCCCCCCACTCGGCTTCTGCTGGAATCTTTTTACCCGACCCACCGTAACAATATAAGTACTTGAAAGGTAGGCTCGCGCTCTTTTGAAATGATAATTCTGATCATTCTTGACCTGTTATACGGGTATCACTGCAGCGTCATACCTCCACCCTGACCCAAGTTATAAAACTGGAACCAAATCCAATCCATTTCTCTCCCAAAATCCAACACCTTTTTCTCTACAACATGCTTTCCGCAGGGGAAAGACCTCAGCCTTCCCACACTCCCACCATAGTAGATTCCACCGTGAGCAAGGCGCGCATTATGCCGGACCTTGCCGCCAACGGAACAAATGGAGCAGCCTCCAAACCTACGCAAATGCAACATATCTGGGTTGTGACCGGTCCAGCAGGATGCGGAAAGAGCACTGTCGGCAACGTCCTGCGTACCGAGCTAGGCATCCCATTCCTCGAAGGCGACGACGTAAGTACTCCCAAGTACCCAAGTACCTCAAAAAGGCCTCAGGCACCCAACCATCCTATTGCGCCCAACCCCAGCAACCCCCGGGAACCCCCAAAATATACACACCTAACTAACAAAAATCCCCCCCCTCCCAGTTCCACCCCGCCGCAAACAAAGACAAAATGGGCAAGGGTATCCCACTCACAGACGAAGACCGCTGGGACTGGCTGATCTCCCTCCGACAAGCCGCAATCGACGCCCTCTCCCCCTCAGAAGCCAACAACTTCCACCCACCCGCCGGTGTGGTAGTAGCCTGCTCCGCGCTGAAGCAGAAATACCGGGATGTGATGCGCGTTGCTGCATATGGCTCGCCTTCGGTGCAGATACACTTCGTCTACCTCAAGCTCAGCGAGGATGTGTTGCTGCAGCGTGTTACACAGCGCCAATCACACTACATGAAGAGCAGTATGGTGCAGTCGCAGCTTGCGGCGCTTGAGGAGCCCAAGGGCGAGTGGGATGTTATTACTGTCAATGTTGAGGGTACGATGGAGGATGTGGGGCGCAATGTTATTGATGCTGTGACTGAGAAGCTCGCGGAGTATAAGTGACTTGTTTCCCCTCCATCTTTCTGTGGATTGATGGGACGGGGCCCACTCGGTCTATCGATATCTCATTACCATGTGGGTTGCGAAAATGGGTATCTATGCATGGAGGATTGTTTAGCATTTTCTTTCTTTTCGGTTTGTTGATTTTGTTCCTCCCAATGGTGTTTGGTGTTACGGCCGGCTTGGCTATGTCACCGGTCTGTTTTAGATTTTGGCGTTCTTGAGAAAGCTCGTATCTCGAGCTTCTACTTCGTGCTGTTTGGATATATCAACTGTCTGGCTTGGCAGGTTCTCGCGATATCCTTTGTTTCGGTGTGGATTTTCATGTCAATTGACCTGTCTATATCTTTTGCATCTTTTGATTTTCTCGGTGTACTAAGAAGCTGAATCTATAATAGATTGGGACTACCAAACTAGATGAACCAAGTATGCAATGTCTTGGTACTTGATCAAAACCGTGGCTTGTCTAATTCACCTAAGATTTAGAAGCATAAGCTCGGGTGACTCCACTAGGTCCTTAACCCTGTTACCCATCCTCGCCATTGTCGCACCATCAATGACACGGTGGTCCGCGCTCCAACTAAAGTTAACCATATCCCCGCGTGTAACCTGTCCGTCCTCATCAAAGACCGGCACAGCTCTAGTCTTACCCACACCGAGAATAGCCACCTCCGTCGGCACAAGTACCGGAGCCACATATGTACCTCCAATATTGCCGATATTTGACACGGTGATAGTACCACCACTGATATCTGCGGGTGTCAACTTGCCGCTTTGACCAAGGGCACTGAGCCGCGCGACCTCAGCGGCAATATCAATAATCGAACGGTTGGCAACGTCCTTGATGTTGGGAACAATCAGACCGTTCGGCGTATCCATGGCAATTCCGATATTGTGCTTGGCGCGCATGACTAGCTTGGGCTTTGTGGGATCGCTGGTATCGATTTTCGAGTTGAGGATTGGGAACTCGGTCAGAGCCTGTGAGACGGCCTTGACGACGAAGGGGAGGAAGGTGATTTTGGTAGGATCGCGTTTATCGCTGGCGAGTTTCTTGCGGATGGCGGTGATGTCGTTGATTTTGAGTTCGTCTGTATAGAGGAAGTGTGGGATGTTCAGAGATTTGGTCATTGTTTTGAACATCTGTGATTGCATCGGGGTCAGGTTGACGATTGACTCTACTTGGCGTGTGTCTGGTGACACGGAGACTGGGGCGGGCGCTGATGTCGGAACTGCTGGAGAATCTCTCTCGGCTACGAATTTCAGGACATCTTCTTTCATCACCCGCCCTTCTTTGCCGGTTCCGTTGATATCGAGGATGTTCACGCCGTGGCTTTTCAATAGCCCGCGTACTGCGGGAACTGCAAGGGATGCATGCTTTGACTTGGGTGTCTCTTCCAGAACTTTGGAAGGAGGAGGGGTTATTGGAGAGGACTCGGCTGCTTGAACTGCAGGTGTGATATCAGAGGCTGGAGTAGGTTCAGACGGCACTGCCCTTGACTCGTGCGACGGGTTATCATCGGGGTATTTTCCATCTGCAACTTCAATATCGCAGAGTGCCTACCAAGACCTGTTAATATGGGAATTGCGGTGTGGATCCTAAGTGAGGACGAGTGAAGGTAGTACACACCCTGCCTGTAGGCACTGTATCATCTGTCTCGAAATGTAATTTCTTGATAACGCCCTCGTATCTCGAAGTAATCTGGGTTCGTTAGCCATTAGCCCATAGTACGGTAACAAAGGAGGCATAACTTACATCATCGACAGCCTTATCCGACTGATATTGGCACAAAGGCTTCCATTCCTCAATATGAGCCCCTTCTTCCACGTACCATTGAATGATCTGGACCTCAGTGATGCCTAGCAATTGTAAGTGAACAAATTGAGGAATAAGCTAGGGATTGAGTTTAAATTACCCTCCCCGACATCTTTTAGAACTTGTGACTTGATCCCCCATAGCAGAGAGCTTGCATGGAATCTCCGGGACAAGAGCGGTGGTAGAGTGGAGCGAATGCGGAGACGATTCTGGGGTAGACAAGGCCTGAAGTTGCGGGCAGTGATGCCACTGCTGCGGCTGAAACTCATGGTAAAAAGAGGACAAGGTGGTAGAGACCGATACAAGAGATGTTATTCTGAAAATTCCTGAAGAGAAAAGGAGCATTGTGTCTACTTTATTTGGCTCTCGAGCGACTGTTCTGCCCGCACGCCGATGCTAACCGATGCTACCCACGTGATCTCCCCGCATCTATTGCGGGTATGGGGGGAAGTATGGCCCTGACGTTATCGTCTAACTTCTTTGTCTCTGTTCAAATTCATCAATGTTTGTTGCTTTGCTCTATGGAATATCAATTAGGAAGTGCAAGCAAATAAGAATGTCACAGGTTATACATGGGACAGCTAGGCAGCACAAGATGAAGCAGACTGTGGAATAGAGCCCAGAGGGCAGTCATATATCATCAGTGGAGGTAATTGGAGTAGAATCTATATGGTATAAACAATAGGCTTTGGTCTACTTGACTCTAGATCAAGGTAGTCTGCTAGAATCCTCCCTGGGTGGCTGAGTGGGTGAGAGACACAAGGCTATCTGATTGCTGAGTGAAACAGTGACCACGGGTGACACCGCATTGGGAAGCTCAGTAAATGGTGAAACTGGTGAGGGTTTCGACCCTGCGCTGGGAGTAATTGGGGTACGGATCACTTTTTTTTTTTCTTTTGTTCTTTTTTACTTGACAAGCTAAGAGACCGGTATAAGACCATCTATCAGGATCTCTATCTAATGAATGAAGAATGGCACTTTATCAGCCATATCAGAGTGCTTCCAATGTTCAGACACTTTTGATATATCGATGCAGGTGTAATGATGCGGATATGCGATCCCTGAGGTCCACTGCCGTCTATCCCATCCGTCATGCAGGTACCACAGCTTTCAAAACTCCACCCAGGACGCTACTACGCTACCCAAGATTGAGCTCAGATAAATATAGATTTCCAACGCCATTGTTGGGTTTCCAGTCCATGCCTGAACGAGGAACACAAAGGTGTATCCGTCGTGATTGTCAGATTTGACTTGTTCCTTTCAGTCACCCAAATCCGGGCTCGGGTCTCAGCCACAGACACTGCGCTAATTCCCAGTGATGAACTAAATGAATATGCTCTAGTTCTGCAAGAAACCAAAAAAAAAAAAAACTTCGAAGCCTCGAATTTTGTCCGCGTGTCAGAGGTGGAGACCATATCAACATGATCGTCTTCACCCTAACTCAATACAGAAACCGAGGCCGATCCTGCAAGGCCCGAAATTCACTAGACTAGACACCGAGACACCAGATAACGAGGTATTTTTGGTTGTATAATCCCTTAATTTTCTGAATGAACATTTAACCGGTTTCAAGCTACAACTATTCCAAGCGTACCGTACCAACATCACGTTATTAGGTACGTAGGCCGATTACGCTGGCGAAGAAGCTTAGAAAGTATAAAAAAAAGTATAAGAACATCACCGGTCCCTCAACTCCTGGCCTTGTGCTTCAGGTTTTCAATCAATTCAATTTTCTTTTGTACGGTGATCCAACCATTATGGCACCCCTGACCAATGCTCTGACCTGGCTGGCCCTAGGTGCTGCTGTCACCCAAGCCCAGCTTTGGGACAAGGTCATCCAAACCTCTTACGGTCCCGTCGAGGGGTTCCAGTACTTTAATCAGTCCACTCTGGAGAAGTACTTCGATGGCGCCGAGTCCAACGTCGCCGCTTTCTTGGGTGTTCCTTTCGCTGCCGATACAGGATATCAAAACCGGTGGAAGGCACCGCAGCCCCGCGAGTCATGGAACGAGACCTTGAAGGCTATAGACTTTGGCCCTGCCTGTCCTAGTGCCTCATATTCCGACATCAGTGAAGACTGCCTCAGTCTCAACATTTGGACCAACGCTAAGACCGCTGATGCCAACCTTCCTGTCATGGTTTGGAACCAGGGTTCCGGCGAAACCAGCAACCAGGAGTGGTGGTACGGTGGTGGCATGGCATTGAAGGATGTCATTCTCATAACCTTCAACCGGCGTGACGATGCATTTGGATATCTCGCTACTCCTGAACTCAACGAAGAAGGCTATAAGCTTACTGGCCACAAGACCTCTGGTAACTATGGTGTCCTGGATCAACTGGAGGTTCTCAAGTGGGTGCAGAAGAACATTGCCAAATTTGGTGGAGATCCTGACCGTGTCACCGTTGCTGGTCAGTCTTTCGGCTCTTCTCAGGTCTACCATGCGGTCAATAGCCCTCTTTTCACGGGGTACTTCCATGGCGGTATCTCCCAGTCCGGGATTAGATACCCCTACGATACCATGCTGGCTGGCCTTGCCACCTCGTACGTCAACATGTCTACTGCTATCTCCAACAGTGCTAGCTACATCAAGGCCCACAACGTTTCTACAATTGAGGAGATGCGCAGCCTCTCCATGGAGAGCCTCCTAGTTGGTTCGTCAGATCGGGTTACCAACAGCTCCATTTGGTGGGTCACCGCACTCACTGCTGGTTATCCTCTGATCTTCAAGCCCGTTCTGGACGACTACGTGCTTCCATCTAAGTACATCGACACCCTGATCAATGGCCCTGCCAACGATGTTCCCGTGATCACTGGTAACACCAAGGACGAATCTGGTGCCTCTCCCGGCACCGACTACACCGTTGCCGAGTACGAGTACTACTGCAGCCTCAAGTATGGCAACCTCTCCAGCGAATACTTCAAGCTCTACCCCGACCACAACAACGATACCATTGGCTCTCAGGCCTGGAACGCTGCTGCTCGCGATCTCTCTCTTGTCGGTTCGTGGGCCTATGCCACTGACTGGTACAAATCTGCCACTGCAGACTTCTACACCTACTACTGGACCCATGCGCCCCCGAGCCAGGATCAGGGTGCCTTCCACCAATCTGAGATCATGTATGCGCTCGGTGCTCTTTACGCCAATTCCGATACGTACGCTTTCACTGCTATCGACTTTGAGATCCAAGAGAAGATGTCGTCCTACTGGGCCAACTTTGCGAAGACCCTCAACCCCAACAAGGGTGGGTCCTACAATGGTAGCAAATCGTTGCCACGTTGGAGCCCCAACAGTGCCGATGGCACCCAGGTTGTCATGGAACTCGGTAATCAGTTCGAAGATGTGCCCATTGCCAAACCAAAGCAGGTGGAGTTTATCATGGACTACTTCCATCAGCAGGTTCCCTATTAGAGGTGTTCTCCCTCTGTATTGACATATGTATTTAACCAGTCAACATGGTTGGCCGCTTCTGTGGCCTCGTCATGTATTTTTAGTGTCAGATATATTATTTAGATGTCTTTGAGATATTGTCGGAATACTGAGATAGATTACACGGTTGGAACAGGGTATTTTTATTGAATGGTAATGTGGGGTATTATGAGGCTGTCAAGTGATGTGGATAATGGTAATGAGACTCTGTTCTTGCTTAGAAAGTTTGCGGAAGTCATGCACTTTCAGCGCCATGCTAATGATTCTCACTTGACTGTGACTGGACCTCTATGGTGCGCAGTCTCTAAGCAATGACATCTCCATGTGGGGGGAATTGTTGCACACGCTTCTTGAGAGCTACGTTTCGCTGTTAGTTCGCTGATAGGACGATGATGGGGACGGAAATTGTGGGAAAAGCGGGTGGTGGAGCAAGGGGAAAAGAGATGGGAGAATATTATTGGTGGATGCGGAATGCACTGAGCGAATTGTGGAAAAAGCTGTGACGGCAGATGAGCTGACCGGTCCAAGTCATATGACAGTCATTTAGCTCAGATTGCTAAACGAAACCGTTCTAGTCAATATCGGCCTTCTTTATTTTGCTTCGAGCTATTGGAACTAAATGAGACTACAGGCACTCTACTCAGATATATCAACGCGATATTAGAGTCTCCGAATATGTTAAGGAACGACATCTCAAGAAGGAAGAGGAAAGCCTCTTATATCCTATTCTCCCCTTGTCCTTAATACTCTGCTTCTGCTCCCCATAATCATGGTGTATGCGCCGAGCTCGTCTCAAAAGAAGTTGTGAATGGCGCTAGGGCGAAGTGAGTAAGGTCGACTAGTTCTTATAACGCGGCGATACACAGCGTGGAAAGGCCACAGTTTCTGGCGCAAAAGCCACGCACAATCGTGTCCCTTCCGTCGTCACCCAGACTTACTCCGTACAGATCTTGAAAATCTCCGCGCTGTCTTACAATCCAAATGTCCACGCGAATCAGATTTACGCGCCAAGAACAAGGGCTCCCCTATCGGAGATCGTGCGCTGATCCCTAGTGGAGGGGTAACCCACTCCGATCCCACTCCGATCTCAGTTCTCCAGGCACCCAGTTTCGATCCATATTGAGAACCCTTTGCACGACTTGGGCTGATTCACCAATTCTCCAAATTGCCATTCACCATGGTTGCCGAATACCTCACTATCCGCAACAACACCTCCACTCCGATCGTCCTGAAGCGCATTGAGCGTTTCAAGGCACCGGAGAAGGATGGGTTCAATGCCTTCAGCACAATGGCCAGAAACCTCACCCAGGTCTTAACCAACCAAACCCGCAATGACACCGTCTCTGCCATCGAACAGGATAGTCCTCACTTCGAGGAAAAGAATGTTGACATTCACGTGGAGCCATTCGCAACGAAGAAGACCGACCTACGCCCCTTTGTCCACTCCGACAAGGAGCGCATGCGTCTAATCTTCGAGGTCGAAGGCCAGAAATACCAGATCCAAGCCCCCGTCCCAACAGCAGAGTCTGCAACAATGAAAGCACTAAGCGAGAACCCCAAACACCGCTTCACCGGCGTTTTCGTGGTCCCAGCATCCTTCCTAACAATCTTCTCGTCCGCACACCTGAATGCCTGGATGCACGAGCTCCGCGACGACACCCTCCTCTCTGCTCTCTCAATCCCAGGCACGCACAACTCGCCCACATGCCACATCGCGCCGCCCTCGGTGCGCTGCCAGGCCGTCAGCCCGAAAGAGCAGCTCGAGAACGGCGTGCGATTCTTCGATATCCGCGTGCAGCCACAGTACCCCGACGACGCAGCGCGCGACGAGCTGATCCTCGTCCACAGCGTGTTCCCCATTTCGCTAACGGGAAACAAGTATTTCCGCGACCTGATGCATGAGGTCAACGAGTTCCTCGAGCGCAACCCGTCCGAGACGCTGATCATCTCCGTTAAGCGGGAGGGTACCGGTAACGCGACTGACGAGCAGCTCTCGCGGATCCTGCACGACCACTACGCTAAGGCGGGTAGTCGGTGGTGGGTGCGCCCCAAGATCCCGACTCTAGGCGAGGCGCGTGGCAAGGTTATCCTCATGCGTCGGTTTAACTTGCAGCAGAAGCTGAAGGGCGAACATGGTGGGAATGGTTGGGGAATTGATGCTGCTGCGTGGGCGGATAATACTCCCAATGCTAAGTGTCCCAGTGGCCAGCTCTGCATCCAGGATTTCTATGAGGTGCTGGAGAGTATGAATATCGAGAAGAAGATCAAGTTCGTCTCGGAGCAGATTGATCGGGCTAGCTGTTGTCGCTATCCGTTTGGTGTTCAGGCTGATATGCATGCGACCAAGGCTTTCCCCTTTTACGTCAATTTCTTGAGTGCCAGTAACTTCTGGAAGACGGATACTTGGCCCGAGAAGGTTGCTGCCAAGGTCAACCCGGCTGTTGTGGATTATATCTGTCGCCGTGGTAAAGAGCATGATGCGGACTGCTCGACGGGTATTCTTGTTACGGACTGGGTTGGTTTGAATGGGGATTGGGATCTTGTGCGCTGCATTGTGGGCATGAATGCCAAACTGCGTTTGAGACAGAAGTAGATGGTGGACACAGTGGATATATATCGGGAGGGAACTTGTCTTTTAAAGGCGCGGTCTGTATTTTGCTTCACATATACAGGGAACACAATGATTCATGGGTTACATAAAAAATGATGCACCAAAGTTAATTTCTTGCAAGTATACATTGACCCTGAAGTAGGAAGTCGGGGTCTTGAGGACAAAACGCAGGATATGATCTATTATACAGGAAAATGAATCAGAATGATCATGACCAGATTAGGACGATTCGCTCTTGTCGCCCTCCGGTCCCTTCTCCTCTTCTTCCAAAACACTCCGGCGGCTCTCCAAGGTAAAGTAGATGCTCTTGCCAGCTCCTTCCAGGGTAGTTGCAACGCTGGAGCTCATGCTCTGCAAGGCCGTGACAAGCTGGGAGCGAAGTCCGTCCATGCCACCCTCGATGCTGCCGACCCACTTGGTCTGATCGATATCGAACACCTGGTTGTCCACACGGGCAGCCAGCAAGTTGATCTTGCTGAGACCGTTCTGAACGATGGGCTCGTAGTATTCCGGGTTTCCCTTGCGGGTAGGGGCCTTGAAGCCGGATTCCTTGGGGGCGAGAATGGACAACGCGGCCTTCATGTGTTCAGGCGAGACGGTAGGGATGGAAAGGACAGCAACAGGGCCGACAAGCAGAGGAGAAAGCTCGTGCATGCCCTTCATGTTCTTGACTGCGGCGTGGGCAGTACGAGACAAGTCGTGTGTCAAAGCCGGGTCATCCTTCGAGCCGGAGATCGCAGGGATCTCGGCGGATGTTTGTGTCACGGGGTCAATTGCACTTGGGGGCTTTCCTGAACCCAGAGAAGCCTCGCTGGGGCGGAAATACTCGACGATGCGCAGAGCTACCTCGAAGATGCTGGTTTGGATGGTCTGGATCTTAATGTAAGGAGCGAGAGCAGGCGCTGTCCGGCCTTCGGCGGCAATCTTCTCATCCACTTTTTGCAAAGCAATGGTTAATTCTCGTCGGATGGCGGCCCATTCCATGGACTTGAGGTTGTTGTGTTGGAACAGCACGATGAGAGGAGACGTGCGGAGAAGGGAGGTGTATGACCGTAGGAGCTGCGACCGGCGGTATTCGGGATTGCGGTGCGAAGGTGGCTGAGTAGGAGGGAATCTTGATACCGGTGCTGGTGAGCGTGTCATCTGCTCAATTGAAGCAGCTGGCGTGATTGCCGGGGCCGCAGCACTGGATGCGCTCCTGGTAATTCGGAGTTCATATTGGCATCGAGGGATTTGTTGAAGCGACGAGATTCTTAACCGAGGTGGCATTGTGAGTATTTGATTTAGGTCGTGAATTAACCAATGCCCAAATAATTCAAGAAGGTGTAATCACAGGTCAAGACAAGTTAAGATAGCCCCCGGGAGATATGCAAAGCGTGATATTTTTTGGGTCCTAAAGGGGTAAGGCGCATTGAGGGCGGTGGGATATTTCTGCCGGCTATATTAGTGTTCTTATTGAGTCACTTGGCATGTTATGATATTACAGGTATCTTTTCAAGCTTGTGAAACCCTATTGGGATTACCGGGCTACTGTAAACATATAGTACAGTGGCTTACAAATATTTCAATTATGGCAACATCTATACCCTCTCCTTCTCAGCGGCCTGAGCCCATTTCGATCGCCCCGCTCCTCCAGCGACTCGCCTACCCCGCTGCTGCTGGCATCCGAGTCAGCGCACAGGATCTCCCCGCCGTGGGCGCAGAGGAAATTGCTTCTGCCTTTGCACTGATCTTTGAGGACCGGCTATCTCATATTCAGACCGCCGCCCTTCTCACATTGCTCCACTCGACCGGCAAGGATAGACAGCCAGATGTGATTGCGAAATGTTCTCAATGCATGCGAGATGCTGCCTGCCAAGTTGAGAGAGATCCGCTTACGAAGATTATCAAGTCTCGTAGTCTGAAAACAGGAAATTACCACGGTGGACTGGTATGCAGGACCTCTCCATTTCGTCGCTGTGTTATATTTATTGACAGGGCACGATGTATAGTGTGACATTGTTGGAACCGGAGGAGACTCTCATTCGACCTTTAACATTTCTACAACCTCCTCAATCGTTGCATCTCCTCTTATCATGACTGCGAAACATGGCAACCGCGCTCAAACATCGACTTCTGGGGCCGCCGACGTCCTCAATGCCATCCAACCCGTGCCGCCCAAAATCGCAGCCGTCACCGCCGAGAATTTGGCCCAAGTTTACGAGAAAACCAACTATTCGTTCTTGTTCGCTCCGAATTTCCACCCGGGAATGGTGCATTCCAACCCCGTCCGCAGGGCCCTTGGCCTCCGGACGATCTTCAACTTGATGGGCCCTTTGGCAAACCCCGTTGACTGGGCACTGGAAGCACGTGTAGTTGGTGTAGCGTACCAGAGCCTTGGTCCGGTATTTGCCGAGGCGTTCAGACAAAGCGGAGCGAAGAAAGCCATGATTGTTTGTGGCGCAGAGGACATGGACGAAATCAGCTGCGCTGGAAAGACAAACTGCTGGAGGCTCTCTGAGTACCCGAACCCCGCATACAAAGCCTCAGATGACAATGCAGATGACTCCAGTGAAGATGACGACAATCCCCGTACACTCGTCAAGCTCGACACGTTCCAGCTCCAGCCATCGGACTTTGGCCTCTCTAGTCACCCCCTTAGTGAAGTTGGCGGAGGCAAAATGCCCAAGCAGAACGCAGAAAAGCTGATGAGCATACTTCGGAATGAGCTTCCCAGGGATGACCCCATCCTGGAGTTTGTTCTCATGAATGTCGCTGGTCTACTTGTCACCTCGGGCATTTGTGAGGCCGATACCAGCAACATGGGACCGGGCGATGATGGACAGGTCATCACCGAACGTGGCCCTGGCGGCGGCCGCTGGAAAGAAGGCGTGCGTCGCGCACGCTGGGCAATCGAGAGCGGGCAGTCTCTGAAGCACTTGGAGCAATTCATCGAAGTAACTAATCAGCTTTAATAGTATAAGATTCTAGCTTTGTAGACCTTGATTTTTTAGCATGTTACGGCCTTTTCGGGGTTAAGGAACTTTCGGATTGAGTTATGCATGGTTTTGCCCGTTCTGATAGGCACACTAAGTACACCATGTACGTTTAGATATATGAATATTTCGGGTACTTCAGTCCAATCTTCTATGAGTAAATGCCTTTGATTCTTCGAAAGCAAATGTAATTGTTTCTAGGAAAGAAAGGTGGAAGCCTACCTCACAGGTCCAGACTTGGGCTAGGACTAGAGGGCATGGCGAGAACATCGTATATGGGTCTTGTAGACTGAGACCATAGAAAACAGGTTTGTGTAATTCAACCCCAAAGCGCCATTGTATGCATAATTCGTCAAAAAATAAAGACTTCAAAACCAAATGAACTCAGGCCGATTCCGCCTGAGCCATCGCAACCTCCGAACGTCCGATTCATGTTTGGGCAGATGAGACGTCTACCGAGCCTGGAACTGGACCATACTGAAGAAAGAAAGCAAAAGTCAGCTCATGTCTTGCGTATATCGCATGATGATTCCCAGAAAGAAAATCTTACCGCTTGGTCCGCTCCTTGTACAGCACACGGTGACCGCAGTCCTTGCAGCGGATCTGGTCACCGCGCTTTAGGGGAACACGGGCAGAGCACTCGCCACACAGGTAAGTGACTGAGGGGCTGTCGATGGCCATGGCGTTGCCGAAACCTCCGCCTTGGGTGTCGAAGTTGTTCTGGGCGCCCGTCGAGGGGACTTGGTAGGCTTCGCGAGACATCGTTTTGGTTTAAGAGTGATGTAGTAGTAAAGGAGTTATTGCGCGCGAGAGTTGATTAGGTCCGGTGGGAGGATGAGAGTTGTGAGGTGGAAACTAGTTTCTATCCCGAGATACTTCAATTCTTTTTCTTTCTGGAACGCGGGATTTTAGGTGCTTAGTCACCTACGGATGCATTTTACAGATTAGTCATCACATCCAAGCCCGATCTGGAAGTATAGAAAGCCCTCTGGTTTTGTATGAAATTTATGGGGTTCTTTGGTTATATCCATGTTTTGATAGCTTCATTAATATCATTGATCATATCTAAAGGTATTTAGACCTTTTTTCTATGCATCTATCGTGTCATAAGCTTAAAAAAACCCGGCACCTCATATATCATTGACCGTGACTTCAAAAATGAAAATGTGGTATATCCCCCAGAAACGTGCAAGAAAAATCAATCCTGGCGCCATGTAAATGAAGCAAAGAAGAGGCCACGAAGAATACCACCCCAAAGGCGGATTTCGTAGCAGCAAAATGAAGGAGACAAAAGTTACCAACCACCACCAATCTTCCCCGCAAGCTCCACAACCCGACTCGTATCATTAGCAGGTGTTTGGTCCTTGCCAACATCACTTTCAACCTTGCGGTAGGTAGTGTAGACGAGCTTAGAGAGCGGTATGTCCATGTATTCTGACCAGCGCCGCAAGCGTTCATGAATTTTAGCCTCCTTGTCAGCCAATGAAAGCAGCTGAGACTGAGTCTCCAGTTCAGAGTCAGTCTCAGATTCCATGGAGAAATAAGCCTCGTCGACGCGAGCAAGCCACGCGCGCTGCTCATGTGGGGATGGCTTCATAGATGCATCTAGTGCTTCTCCTTGGGATGGACCAAGGGCTTCTCTGGCGTCCTCGACTCGGATCTGGCCACCGCCATTCGTGCATCCACCAGGACAGGCCATAACCTCCACGTATGCGTAGTCTGATCCCGAGCTGCTTGTGGACACAGTGTTACGAGACATAGGCTGGCGCCGACCTGCGGCGGGTCTGGCGGCTGGTTTTGCGCCGGGAAGCCTCGATACACGCGCGGGCTTGAGCTTCCGAACAAGGTTTTGAATATTTCGGAAACCATAATAGCGAGCTGCTTTCAAAATGGGTTGGCCCTCGTGAGACATGAGCACATATTCGACGACATCGACATTGCGTCCGCGGTTGATCACAAGTTCACTGCCTGGGTTGCGAGCTTGGAAATTCGCGAGAACGTGATGTAGGTAGCCTCCAGATGTACCTGTAGCAAGAGATTGTTCCGACCGAGAGCGCTTAAAGGAAAGAAAAGAATCAAGGGTTTTTTCAGGGAAAGGCGGGGTGAAAGACGAAGGCAGAGGTTGCAAAGGCAGGGTTGGCAGTGAGAGTCCTCGAGATGAAGCCAGAGACAGAAGCTCACGAGCAGTGATAACACAGTCTACGTCGCGAACAGGCTTTGTCTCAGAGCTCGTGAAATCTCCCTGTCGCCACGACACATCTGTGAGTTCTTCCCGACTAGCTTCTAGCTTCTTGTCAAAGCAGGGCATGACTGCCAAATGCCAAATCCGAGATGGATGGACCCCGAGAGACTTGCTTAGAACGGTTTTGAGGAACGTCCCCGACAGAGCTTGCGGGGACTTGAGTCGAGAAAGGTGTGGAAGGATAAAAGGGTGAGTCTTCTCCGCGTAACAAATCCATCCAGGACATGCCGAGGATAAAATGGGTCGCTTGGGGAGAGAGTCATCCGACTGGCCCGTTGTTAACGAGTCCCCTGAGTCGAGAGAGTCCGAAACCTCGTCTGCAGTGAGTACTAGCACAGCCTCTCGCATGGCATTGGTGTCGACAACCCATGTAAACCCATTGCCGTGTTTGCCCCCACTTCGTAAGCCCTGCGGACCACTAAGTAATTGGTTGATCATGTACCCTGCTTCTATCTCCGAGATCCCATAGGTTGTTGCCAAGCTTGCCCTGACTTGCGGGCTGACACTGGCCACGAAGATCTTACCCTCCCCAGAGTCTTCAGTTTTATTGACTACCACCCCATGATGCTCATGCGTCAAGGGAATCTCCGGATGAGCATCAAGTGTATTGAGGACCTCGGCGTGAGACTGAAGGGATATCAACACTGCTTCAGCAGATGTGACACAACCAGAGCAAGCGAGACAGTCTGTCAAAGAAATCTGTGCGGGGGGTAGATCCTCGGGCGCGACTTTGTCTTCCGTTGTTACTTCATATGCGCCCTATAATTAGAGAATTAGTAAAAGAAACTCTAATTCACACATTCCTAACGAGCTAAATAATCGTACATACTTCTTGATTCTTTGTATCTTTCTGTGGAAGAGTTTCAACTGGCTTGATACACGCGACCCCAGGCGAAATGAAATCATTCAGATCGTCTGCTGACAGGATCGCGCTCATTGTGGCGAGGACTGCTTTGGGCGGCCGTGAACGAAGTGAAAGAAATGGCCTATATTTGGCTAATTATATTGCGAATAATCAGAATAAAGACTTCGAAACGTCGGAGGATTTAAATGGTTCTTCTGTAAGAAGGCGACATGCCAACGGCGTTGCACGCTTTGTCATGGTGGCGAGATCGGAGATAAGCTTACCGCCTTATGCGGGCTAAAATTTCTCTGATTGGTCGGATCAGAACTATGCACGTGACCTAGATGAGTTTCTTTCAACTCCGACTTCCCACAGTTCGAGTCTCGAGTCTTTGTTCTCTCTTACCCTTCCAAGACGTATGCAGTTAACTTTATTGTCTTATATGTAGTCAATTGGTGAGTAAACATGGGCCATAAAAAGTCTCCAGAACCCTCGTCTTCATCAAATTAGCAACTTCTCTACTGTTTCTTCTGTGTATTTACTACATTCAATACAAAAAGAAAGCCATGCCAAAAAAGAAGCTTGTCCAGTCCGATACCTCTGCATCGACACATTCCAAACAATCACTAGGCTCCCAGTACGCGAACCAATCACCCGCCACAAGCAGCAACAGCCGCAGCAGTGGTGGCCTCACTAGAATGATGAGTACCATTTACGAGAAATTCTCATCCGGCTCCAACGGTAACCAAATAGATGGTCTTGATGGGGTGAGTGAAGTTAGGAAGACTGATCTTCGCCGGGCACCTGAGGTTAAAAAAAAAGCATCCCGGTAAAAACCCTCCTCCACTGCCTAAGAAGCGACGCTCTGCTGCTCTTGGAAGCCAGGGTGATGGAGTCACCAAGGCTTCATCGCCCTCTACGATGCAGAAGGTGATCGAAACAACACAGAAAGCCGTGATGGAAATTTTGTTTAAAACGGAATTGGAGGGAACTCGGTTGAGTTATGTGGCGAGCAAATGGAACGCTCCTTCCCTGGATCCTGATTTCGTGGAGTTTCCAAACCTCACCACTGTGGTAAAGGTCATGCCGGGAGACACATATGATCAGGCTCTCAACATGCAATATGCTGGCAACACCAGCGATCACATGCCAGTATGTGTTCTTAACTTTGCCAATGCTTTTCGCCCCGGTGGGGGCTGGCTTAGTGGTGCTCGAGCTCAGGAGGAACAGCTTTGCTATCGAAGCACACTCATTGGGTCTCTCCAACCCCGCTTCTACCCAATGACAGATCTGGAGTGTCTCTATTCGCCCAAAGTGATCGTTTTCCGAGAGAGGGTGGAACAAGGGTATAGCTTCATGTCGGCGGACGATGACCTACACTTGAACCCTGCCGTTAGTGTTATCAGCATGGCAGCGCGAGATAAGCCTAAGCTGACCGCCGACAAATCCAGCTACAGGGACCCGGGGCAACGATATCTCATGAAAGGCAAGATGCGATTGATTCTACGTACGGCAGCACTCAACAATCACCGCCGCTTGGTCCTTGGTGCCCTTGGCTGTGGAGCCTTTCACCATCCCCCCCAGGTGGTGGCCGATTGCTGGAAAGAGGTTCTCATGAAAAGAGAGTTCAAGGGGTGGTTTGAGCAGATTCATTTTGTAATTAAAGATGCGCCCCATGAGAACAATCTCGCAATCTTCAAAGCGACATTGGATGATTTGAACATGGGATAAGTCTTCCAAGACAATTTCATCTCTCTTCATTGGAGTTTCCCACATGGGGGAGGCTTGGGACTTTTGAGGAAGGCGCAAATTACAGTAGAATCGTTAAATCAAGTTGCGTGTTGAAAAAGCGGCCTGGTGAAAGGGTCAGACCTCACGGTGTAGATAGCTATATTTCTCGTAGTTCCATTTGATAATAAATTAGTCTGTTCTACTTGCCCCGATACACCATCTGAAAAGGTTTATAGGCGTTCTTTTTGACATGCACTTCTGTCCGCCATTGCTCTCAGATGGGTTTAACCTAACTACCATTTCTCACTCTTATAACAACTATTACCCATTATTTTCATCCGTCATTATCGCTGATTCTTTCCTTGCCACTCTTCACCAATTGGCATCATGAACCAGTCCCCTTCGGATGAATTCACCAAAACCGCTGTTACTATACCGGAACGCGGACAGGCGCCTCCCTTACTCGTCCTTGACCACCCGCACTATATATGAGAGACATGTGATGGTGTTAATGAGAATATACATCTACATTTTCTATGAATTACTTGACATCAATGTAAAAATAAACTTGTGTTGTCAAAAAAGCGGAACTATAAAATGCAAATAAAATTTGGACAAGACTGAGCAAGTGATGGAGAAACATGTCAAAATAAAACAAGCGATGGATTCACATTTGCAGAAACGCTAAGAGCAACGGCAAAGGGAATAGGCAACACACCTTCAGAATTTCCAATTATCAGGAAATTCTCATCCTCACTCCCAAACACCTGCTGGTCTGTTGCACCTGGCCGCTACTAGTTTACTCAATGATCAGTTCCTTTTCAAAGGTTCCGGAGAGCAAGAGCCAGTCATCCTTGATTTCTCTAATAGGAGAAGGCTCCTCCATCTGATTATAATAATCATTGCTGGTGCCAAGAGGAATCAAGGATTTGCGCTCAAGCCCGGCAAGCACTTCTACCGTCCAGCGTTGACACTCCTGAACAGGGACTGCTACTACCGCTGATTTGACCTTGTTGATATCGCGTGCGGAAATTTGGCCGATGTATTGCTTCTTCGATATACCGAAACTGTCGATTCTCTTCCCAGCTTCAATCTTGCGATCGTAGCCCCGATTCTGTGTCGGACCTCCGACGACGTGGTACCATGTACAATGCAGCGATCCAGGGTTAGCAAGTAAAAGCATCCAATGCAAAGGGTACTTACCTCTCCGTTGGCAGAATGCAACATAGACGTCCCATGGCTCAGCTATCTTCAACGAATAGATAGCCTGGGTTGTCAAAAAGAATCGAGCTTCTTTGGAAAGTGGGATTGTAATTATTCGATGGTAGCCTTGTTGATTGGGATTCGAATGAGACTTGGGACTGATATATTTTAACGGCCGGGGCCGTCTAGGCACTTTTATATTTGTCTTCTGGTTGATTCGCATACAATGACAGACAAATACTCTTTGTGGGCGAATAATAGAACTATGCGATATAAAGCTCATTGTCTGGGATTGAGATAAGTATAAGCGTTAATAACTGTGTTGATATATATATATATATATATAGGTATGTTTCGCTGTCTCCAATAACTATGCGGTCGGTATAAAGCCCATTATCTAGGATTGAAGTGAGTATAGTCATTACGCTTATTGTCTGTTCGACTACCCCCTGGGCCTGCATGGATATTCGTAATATCAAAATATAGAAAATAGCAACAATGAAATTTCACTGATCCTTGGCATTTAGAAACAGAAGTTTGAAAATTACTAGCACTGTGCGTTAATTTGTCCTTCCAAATTCTCACCTTCTCTGTCTCTCCAAGGTCCAAAATGCCACGAAATGCGTACCCCGCCCCCCTAGTCATCCCACCGTTGGGTGAAGAGCATACACACACTATTATTTCGCTCCATGGAAAAGGCAGTAATGCTAAACGCTTCGGACATGTACTTCTTGCCGATGCGAACCTGCAAGCTCGACTTCCCACGGTGAAATTTGTCTTTCCAACTGCAAGTAAGCGGCGGGCAACGAGGTTCAAAAAGATGGCCATCAATCAATGGTTTGACAACTACTCAATTGAGGATCCGGGAGAGAGAACAGACTTACAAGTCGAAGGTCTCTGTGAGACTGCTCAATTTATTCGTGGTTTAATTAGCGAAGAGGTTCGCATCTTGGGTGTGGGTGGCCATCGAAAGCTCATCCTATGGGGACTAAGTCAAGGCTGTGCTGCAGGTGTATTCACCCTGCTGGGTGGCTGGCTCGACGCCAGTGAAACAAGTACTATTGGAGCATTTGTTGGGATGAGTGGATGGCTGCCCTTTGAGCAGCAATTGCACAAAATTCTCCGATGCGATGACATTCCTGCGTCGACTAAAGACGGCAAGGAAACTCGATACGATGATACCTCAGACTCGGACTCAGAAGATGAAGATGAAGTTAAAGACGCGGCTAGGCAACAGTCCAACAGTGATGAGTCAGACGCAGAGCCAGATGCTTTTTCGATATCTGACTTGGATGACGATCTATTCAAAAGAAGCAGCCCTTCGCATGATGATTTCAATCCCTTTGCCGACGACGAGGAAGAAGCCTCAATGCTTTTCCACGCCATCAGCCATGTTCGGGATATTCTTGATCTTCCAATGAGCTCAACAGAGCAGCCGCAACCACAATTAAGCTTCCAGCATCTTCAGATGCCTGTCTTTGTTGGCCACGGCTCCGAAGACCCAAAGGTTTCTGTGGAACTAGGCAGAAAGATGTCTCATGTTCTTTCAGCCGGTTTTGGGATGGATGTGACTTGGAAGGCATATGAGGGACTGGGACATTGGTATCGTGTGGAGGACGAGATTGAGGATATCTTGAGATTTCTTCAGGATAGAGCCGACCTGCCAGTGAAACAGCTGCCATCCCAGGATGAACGCGAGTAAAATGGTAAACCCCGATCACTACTACTTGTTTAATTTACGTAGACAAGAATGATTAGCCGCTCATGCAGCCTTGTTAAGCCTTTTCAGTAGTCTTTCCAATAGTTTTTTTCTATATACAAGTGGTTCTCGAAATTGCCTTGACTAGTACTCCGCCTGTGCAGCACAAGCCAGTCATCATTTCTGAGAGCCGTCCCCGTGTATTATGACGAATGATAAACCGATTTCGAAAGGAAGTAACTGGCTATTACGTCGGGTAGAATGGTGCTGAATCAAAGACTTGCCGCCTATCTGTCTTTGAGGTCAAGAATAGAGTTAAACAATTCTAGGGAGGACAGCGCGAGTGTGCAAGATATTGAATTAAGATCGTCATTTAGAGAAGCAAGTAGCGCTATTCATCTACTCCTTCCGTAGCCCCGCCCGCTGGTACATCTGCTCCGCCTGGTCCAGCTTGCCTTGGTCCCGATATAAAACCCCAAGATTGTTGACAGTCTCAAGCGTCGACGTGTGGTCCGGTCCGAGCGCTTTCTCCCTCCCAGCTAGCGCCTGCTGGTACATCTGCTCCGCCTGGTCCAACTTTCCTTGGTCCCGATATAAAACCCCAAGATTGTTGACAGTCTCAAGCGTCGACGTGTGGTCCGGTCCGAGCGCTTTCTCCCTCCCAGCTAGCGCCCGCTGGTACATCTGCTCCGCCTGGTCCAGCTTGCCTTGGTCCCGATATAAAACCCCAAGATTGTTGACAGTCTCAAGCGTCGACGTGTGGTCTGGTCCGAGTGCTTTCTCCTTCCCAGCTAACGCCCGCTGGTATAGCTGCTCCGCCTGGCCTAGCTTGCCTTGGCCCCGATATAAAACCCCGAGATTGTTGACCGTGCTAAGTGTCGATGTGTGGTCCAGTCCGAGCGCTTTCTCCTTCCCAGCCAGAGCCCGCTGGTACATCTGCTCTGCCTGGTCTAGCTTGCCTTGATTCCAGTATAAAATCCCAATATTGTTGGCAGTCTCAAGCGTCGACGTATGGTCCGGTCCAAGCGCTTTCTCCCTCCCAGTTAGCGCCTGTTGGTACATCTGCTCCGCCTGGTCCAACTTTCCTTGGTCCCGATATAAAACCCCGAGATTGTTAACCGTGCTAAGCGTCGACGTGTGGTCCGGTCCGAGCGCTTTCTCCTTCCCAGCCAGAGCCCGCTGGTACATCTGCTCTGCCTGGTCTAGCTTGCCTTGGTTCCAGTATAGAATCCCGATATTATTGATAGTCTCAAGTGTCGACGTATGGTCCAGTCCGAGCGCTTTCTCCCTCCCAGCTAGCGCCTGCTGGTACATCTGTTCCGCCTGGTCTAGCTTTCCTTGATCCCGATATAAATGCCCGAGATTGTGGACAGTCTCGAGTGTTAACGTATGGTCCGGTCCGAGCGCTTTCTCCCTCCCAGCTAGCGCCTGCAGGTATATCTGCTCCGCCTGGTCCAGCTTGCCTTGGTTCCGATATAGAATCCCGAGATTGTGGACAGTGTCGAGCGTCGATGTGTGGTCCGGTCCGAGCGCTTTCTCCTTCCCAGCTAGTGCCCGCTGGTACATCTGCTCGCCAGCAAAAAGAAGTACTTGGAGTCGAAGTAGGTTAGCAATCAGCGAAGCTTGGTCGAGTCGATTAGGCGTAATGTTATATATATCATCGTTCTGGCACAGCCGCTGTTGCACTAACCGCGTGGCATGAGCAGCCAATGGAGAGTAAGAAAGCTTTGCAAAATCATTCATATCTTTATCGTTTATAGGCGCAGAAATGCAGTCAAAGGCATACCAATAATACGTTGCGTCGATTTCCTTATTGAGTGCTGCTAATGTCCAGTCGTGCACGCAGTTATGCATGCTCCATGAATCTGACGTCTGGTGAACGTCCAGGAAATAGTATCCGACCAAGACTCCCATCACGTCGTTGAAATCTACGTCATCTGTGACCACTTCACGAAGCCATTCGGGAGACCTATCGGTGAGTCCGGCACGAAAAAGCTCATACCAAAGTCTCTGGTTACCGAAGTAAGCGAGTAGTTTTAGTAATTTCGCCGCGTCCGGATCTCCCTTTTCTAGGCGAGAGTATGACAGATCCCAGGTTGTGTAGAGTGTACGCTCCTGATACTCCTGGAGCTGTAGGGGTTGGCGAGGGCTAATGTTCCAACGTTTCTCATACTCTTGAAGGTAGCGTTCGAAAGTAAAGGTACTACGTTGAAGATATGTCCCGGCGGTGGCTAAAGCAAGAGGAAGACCTGCAAGTCGCTCTGCAAGGCGCTTTGCATGAGGATCTAGCGGTACTAGTTAGTGGGTCCTAAATTTGTTTGGATGTACCATACCTGATTGAACATTATCTCGTTTTGATCGGGTTTGGAGGATTGCGAGGCTATCTTCAATATTCTGAAAAGGCTTTATGTCGAGAGGGGCGCCAGCAACGAGATCTAGTCGACGAGTGGTGACCATAATAGCCCCATGAGAAGCAAAGGGGTAGAAGTCTTCAATCCGAAACTGGGCGGGGTCATCGTAGTTATCAAAGATCAATAACCATCCAGTATTTTTGGGAGTACAGAGCCATTGATGTATGCGTCTCACAATCTCTTTATCCTCTGATACTCCAGGCTCCTCGATGTCGAAGATAAGGCTTGCTATCGATCGGAAACTGTCTTTCAATGCGGCCTCAGATACTGCATTAAGCCAGAATACCGAGTCATAAGATCCACGGCCAGACTCTGCGTAGGCGATGGCAAGCTGGGTCTTGCCAATACCACCCATACCACCGAGGACTATGCGCCGTTGCCTTTGAGCCTTGTGATCAGGGTGTAGAATTCTTGAGATCTCATCAAGTTCGTAGCCACGACCGACGAAGAGTTCAGAGGCGATGTAGGGCGCCTGACCGAGATAGACGCCGACGGGTCTGCGAAAGCTAAAGTCTTCTTTCTGCCTGAGGGTGACTATTAATAATAATTAGCTTGAAATCCGGAGTAGGTTTGGGTGGCAATATGGGCTTTAAAAGAGAAAACCGAGACTTTTGAAGGATATCCGCATTTTGTATTGGAGCTAAGAAATAGTAAAGGATGATTTGGTGAGATGTAAGAAATCATTGAAGTAGAGACATTGTTGACTCCGTTCGCACTGGATCGTGCAAACTCTGCTTTGGGTATAGTGCTATTGATGAGATGTGCTAGATGGCACCTGCTCCTTACCGGACTGGATATATTGAGTTCCAACATGAGCATTGTTGTTGATTTGCTGACCAATGCCGCTATTCACGTTGTTGGTCTGGGACCCTCCACCGCTGTTGAATGTCAAGGTTGAATGCTCCTCCGTGGTCAAGCTTTTAGGAGATTTCATCTCTTGTCTCTCACTATAGTCTGCTAGAGTGTCACGTGCTATTGGGGCACTCTGAACTTGATCGACTGGAACGACCAAGAGAAGCTCCTTCGCATAGGCCGCCGCCACGGCTGCCGCATATCCTTGCCATTCTTTATTCTTGTGGGAGTCAGCGTAGTCACAGATCCCCCGAATGACGAGGCATGGAAAGTCATTCATGAGTCCAGCCGCTTCCATCTCCACACAATACAACCCTAGGTCCTGAGCCAGCTGATCTCGGTGCAAGCCATCTTTCACCACTTGATTTGCAGATCCTACGGGTCCGTAGTGGATGACTGGTTCTTGGTGCTCTCGTGAGGGTCGTGAAAAGAGTTTGGATCGGTCGCAATCCATACACGTATCGGATGCTACATGGTCATACCCTGCCTGGAATAGAGAGTCCTCTTGTGTCGGTCGCGTGAACTTGGCAGCTTTGTGGAGCGCTAATTTGGCTTGCAGATTGGAAACAAATTCCACGATCCGGCTATCTTCTGTGAGGTGATGTGCTTGGAGAGTCGCGAGAGCGGTCAACATAACCTTAGGAGGCCGATTAAGCATTCCGGTTCGCTTGAATTGGCCGCCGCTGAGCGCTTTACCCAAATCGTACTGGATCACGCCTCCAGAGGTGTCCGTTGGTTGGCTCACTACAATATCCCCAAGTCGAATGTCTGCATTGCTGCTTGGTACTCCGCCGCCGATACCAACCATCAAACCGAAGCGGATCGCGTGGAAACTAGAGAGTAACTGCATCCCAACTGTTGCGGCTGATGTACTTCCATATGCGCCAGTCGGTAAAGTAGCAATAACGATATTGTGTTCCCCGATGCTTCCAAAAATGTAAGCATTTTGGTCCATCGGCAGGCGAGGCAAAAGCGGGTGTATGTTGTCCAGCATCAGCTTTGCAGCCGCCGTCTCCACCGGCAAGGCGCATATCCATCCAACCGTATAATCGTCGTGGGATCGGGTCCTAGTATCCATAGTGGACCGACTCCAGTACGACCGGATCGTGCGTTATGATCTTTGACTTGTCAATGTGTTTAATGTGTTTGGAACATAGGTGAAAGAATTAAAGCGGGGGTCGTGTGGATTATGTCGGGATCTTGTCAGGAGAAGGCGGGGTTCAGCTGAGGCACGCACCCAGTTTGTCAGTTGTGCGCACGTACTCTTAGTCTCTTGTGGAGGCGTAGTCGATGTTGATGCAGCTTCTTTACATATTTCCTTTTCTTTCTAGTCTTTATTGAAAGAATACTCTAGAAGAAGTTAGCGCAGCTCTGGCATTGCTGAATAGTTGCAAATTTTTGCCACTCCGTAGGGTTTTCGTGCGTGTGGTGTAATATTACGTATCTCCGTACTATAACTTGACAAGTCGAATTACTACTATGTACCCTTGAAGTAGAGCGGCCCGCTCAATAATGATCTGCTCTAAGGTCTTGGCGGTGGAACCAGGAAAGAGTTTCTCAGTATGTATTAGTCAAGCCGATTTCGAGAACAACTGTATATATATATTAATAGATCTTTCTTCCCTTTTTAGTGCTATAGTTATAGGATAAGAATAATTAGCCGGTAAAAACTGCTTAAAATGTGCAAAATGACTTGTTCATGTATGATTAGTCTATGGTTTTTCTCATATACTGCCTCTATTTTTCCCCCTTGCAAAGAGTTGTCTGAATTCATTAGCTGTAAGTTACTAAAGAGATACTGGATCGATCCCATGTAGGTGGGGCTAGTCTGTGATATAATATTGCGTTTTACTCAAGTCAAGTCTGTTTCATTTTAGGAGACTGCTGACAATAGAAAATACAGAACTATTCTAGATTCAAATGCATTCGCTAGCAACCGAGTTTCATATACACCTCACTTGGATGTACGGGTAGATCGTCTTCTCGCAACAGCAGCGGGCTTTGCCTTTTCCTCTTCGAAGTACTCACTCTTTACAGCGGGTTTCTTCTGTCTTGGGGCCTCTCGCTTCTTTGTCTCTATTGTCTCTTCCGCTTCGGAGTCACTTTCTTTCTTTAGGGCTGCACGCTTCCGTTTCGAATTAGCTGGTGTGGATTTTGCAACGTCTTCGCCAATGGAATTGGCGACAGGACCAGTCTTCTTCTGGACAGCTGGAACAACGGCACTTGTTCGACCTCCAACAGTAAGGAATGTGATCTTATCCCCATTGGGTAGGGCGGCGGGCTGGTTCTTCTTCCCCTTGCCCCACCGGTGCTTGAAAAGCCAGTGCTCGGGAAATTTCTCCGAGTCTGCCAGTACACCAATAGATGTGGAGCAGACATAATGAATAGCAGAGTGTAACGCCTTGATCTGATCGGCATTCAAAGTGTTGCTGTATTGTTCTGGGTGTACCTTGGCATGATAGAGAATCTCATCGCTAAGAAATAATCAGCTTCTGTATATTTCATGGGTTACGATTAACATGGAAGACGTACCCCATCCAATTTCCGATTCCACTGATATTCGCCTGATCGAGCAGAAGAGCCTTGATCGGCACTTTCTTCTTTCCCAGCTTCTCTGTCAACCACGCTTCATTCACAGTGTCTTTATCGGTGACTGGATCAGGCCCATTTTCCTTGAGTGGAGTATGATTTCGGATCTCATCAGCGGGACAATCCACCAGTCTAATGCGACCAAGCCTGCGGGCATCCACAAATGCTGCCTCTGTTTTCGGCTCGTCACTTGTCTCCAGCAGAAATTTCCAATATTTAGGAGGCCACTCCTGATCCGCAGGCTTGTCGGTTCGATAGTAGTACGTGTCGGCATCCTTGATCTTCAACCAACCAGCCATCCCAAAGTGCATCACAGCGTGTGGTGGTGAAGACATTGTGATCCAGAAATATTTCCCTTGTTGGCCTGCTCCCACAACTTTCTTCCCTTGCATTGCCTTTTGAAATTCGGCAGCACTGGTGCCAACTTTCCCAAATATGATATCGTCATGTTGTGCTTGTACTTTGGCCAGCGTTTTCCCAACCAGGTGCTCACGAATAAAATGCACAATGCGGTGGATCTCTGCTAGCTCAGGCATGTTGGTATGATATTTCAAGTATGAATGTTTAAAACATGCAGTAATGAATTCGAGGATATATACAAATGCTTCTTCTCCGAAAGACGATCTGGCATAAGCAGGGACGCGAAGCTCCTAAAACGCGAGTACGCGATGTCACGTGAACATATTGAATGCGCTAGTCCCAAAACAGCCCGGAGCTTTAAAGCTGATTACGGCATGACGACAATGGCCCACGGAGAGCTTGCTCGGAGTTTCCATGAGTGTTACCAACAACTATCAGTTCGTTACCCCTACTCATAGCAGACCATACTGGGTTTCAGTGCAATATACTTCAGCATAACACCATTAACGCTGCGCTGTTCAACCCCGTTGCACGACCTCCATCAATAAAGTTAGACACTTTCTCACTACAAACTGGAGTGGTTTTGGATCAAATCGAATCGAGAAGCTGGGGAGGAAATTCGTGGGAGGATGTTACAGGCCTCATCCACAGCTGCTCCGGCGCTGACTCCTCGGTTCTGTTTTGACGAGAGACTACTAAGAGGTTCGTTTGAAATTTGACGTCTTGATAACAGCTTTTATTGACTTGCCTATTTTTTTTTTCAGACTTTCTCCGACTCTCCAGATCTACCATCGATGACTCGATCACACAGAACTTGAACGCGTTGATTACACCAGCCCGGGAAGGATTTGACCCATCATCAACAGCGGTGCGACGAGCTGAGTCTAGATCTCAGATCAACCCCGCAGACTGCCAGAGCTTCAAAGATAATGTGTTATTTCCGTCATGGCAAACGAGATCAGACGTTCTCACTTACTGCGCTGGTGTGGCTACCAGTCCGGATCCCGACGATCCTGACTTGATTCTTCGGCAAACAGAATCTGCCCGAGACCGGGAGCGAGAAGTCGATGAACGTTTGGACCCGTACTCTGCTCGCTTCTTCCCACGTGAAGCACGGACTGAGTCATTGGCCAATTTGATTCGCAATGAGCGTACCATTGAAGAAATCATTCGGGCCCGAACGTGGGGTATGGTGTCAGAAAAATGCAGTGTCTCTTCTACTTGGGAAGAAGCTCTCAATAGCTGGCGCCATTCGCATCAGAAATAAGTCCTTTGACAGGGGCATTCTGCAGTACACTAGAATTACTGTATAACTCAACTCTTTTCTAGAACCGGGGAGGCTCCACCCCAAATTGTATATGTTTGAACAGCCCTGACATGATCTTTGCTGTGAGCTTTGCCGCTTTTTTTTTATATTCTTGCTTTGCTTGCAATAGAGCAGATTAGTTTCGGAGAAAGGGAGATAATGGTATGATGAATAGCCCAGAGAAACCACATACCTAAGAGAAGCACTTGACCTATGCCATAGATAATGGAAGAACTTAAGATTTTCAAGAGTAATGAGCAATACTTTCAAGTTCAGCATATAGAAAAGAATGTCTTACCTTTTTGCTATCGTCTTAAGTCACTGAAAAGAACATTGAAGTTACCTTACATGTACACAACAAACCACGTGTGCATCACGAGATATGCATTTCACACTCTATACCGCCTTGATAAAAAAATATACTTGAGTATAAATCTAGTGTCAATAAAATTGATGTATTTTAGCCTTGTCTAAAACTCATAATTTTAGTTCACTTACCTGTTGTCTCCTGAAGAAGTTGGATGGGTGCACACTATCTTATCGGCCTATTAGCTCTGCCAAGATCGGACTCGGAGAAGTCGTCCCCCGCACACATCGATTCCTCACTCGCACAAGTCAGGTCCCTCGACGTCAGCATCGCCCACAATGCCGGAAACATTGAGCACCAAGGACCATTCCTTGTTTCGTCAAGTGGTTCACCACTTTGAGATGAAACAGTACAAGAAAGGTTGGCCTCTGAAGTGACCTTGAACTACCTAGGCCTGTCTAACCACGTTTTACTTCACAGGCATCAAGATAGCAGACCAGGTTCTTCGCAAAAACCCCAAACATGGCGACACGCAGGCCATGAAGGCTTTGAATATGAGCCAGATAGGGCAATTGGAGGATGCCTTTGCGCTCGCCAAGAAGGCTCTCCAGAATGATATGAAGTCGCATATCACCTGGCACGTGTATGGGTTGCTATTGCGCCAGGAGAAGAACTACGAGGAGGCAATCAAAGCATACCGATTTGCTCTGCGCCTCGAGCCTGAATCGCAACCTATTCAGCGCGATCTGGCCCTGCTCCAGATGCAGATGCGGGATTACCAGGGATACATTCGGAGCCGCAGTGCGATGCTGCAGACCCGTCCAGGCTTCCGCCAGAACTGGACGGCGCTCGCGATCGCTCATCACTTGGCCGGAGATTTGGCAGAGGCCGAGAAGGTTCTGACTACCTACGAAGACACATTGAAGGGTGCCATACCACATGTCGCCGATATGGAGAACTCGGAGGCCATCTTGTACAAGAACACTATCATTGCGGAGACTGGAAACCTCGAGAGAGCTCTAGAGCACCTCGAGGCTGTTGGGTACCGATGCCTTGATGTGCTCGCAGTCATGGAGATGAAGGCAGATTATCTTTTGCGACTGGACCGCAAGGCCGATGCGGAGGCCGCATATGCAGCTCTCCTAGAGCGCAACCCAGACAACTCGATCTACTACAATGGCTTGATCAAGGCAAAGGGTATCCCCGAAAGTGACCACAAGGCATTGAAGGCTCTATACGATGGGTGGGTGGAGAAAAATCCCCGCTGTGATGCTGCTCGTCGCATTCCTCTCGATTTCTTAGAAGGAGAGGATTTCAAGCAGGCTGCTGATGCCTATCTGCTGCGCGGACTGAAGAAGGGTGTTCCTTCGTTATTCGTGAACATCAAGCAGCTTTACATCGACCCGGCCAAGCGTGACGTGGTACAAGAATTGGTCGAGGGATATCTCTCCGAGAAGGTATCAAACGGCCCCGCGGAGTCGAACGGGGACAACAACGAGTTCCTGTCGTGCACATACTACTTCCTGGCTCAACACTACAACTATCACCTCAGCCGCAACCTCCCCAAGGCTATGGAGAACGTTGAGAAGGCTATTGAACTGTCACCAAAGGCTGTGGAATATCAGATGTCCAAGGCACGGATCTGGAAGCACTACGGAAACCCAGAGAAGGCAGCAGAAGAGATGGAGAAGGCTCGAATGCTAGATGAGAAGGATCGCCATATCAACACCAAGGCAGCCAAATACGTGCTCCGAAACAACGATAACGAGAAGGGTCTGGAACTTATGAGCAAGTTCACTCGCAACGAGACTGTCGGTGGCACATTGGGTGATCTCCACGAGATGCAGTGCACTTGGTTCTTGACTGAGGATGCCGAGGCGTTCCTCCGACAGAAGAAGATTGGTCTTGCCTTGAAGCGCTTCCACTCGGTTTATAACATCTTTGACACCTGGCAAGAGGATCAGTTCGACTTCCACGGCTTCTCTCTCCGCAAGGGAATGATCAGGGCCTACGTGGACATGGTGCGCTGGGAAGACCGCCTGCGTGAGCACCCCTTCTACACAAGAATGGCTCTCGGAGCCGTCAAGACCTACCTACTTCTCCACGACCAGCCGGATCTCGTGCACGGTCCGATGCCCAGCGGCAGCAATGGAATCGATTCTACCGATGAGAACCAGAGGAAGAAGGCTCTCAAGAAGGCCAAGAAGGAGCAGCAGCGCTTGGAAAAGATTGAGTCTGACAAGCGCGCAGCAAGGAAAGCAGCTGCCACTACCGCCAAGAGTGCTGATGGAGAGACTAAGAAGGAAGATGCCGATCCTTTGGGCAACACCCTAGTCCAGACTCAGGATCCTCTGAAGGATGCCATGAAGTTCTTGACGCCGTTGCTTCAGTGCAGCCCCCAGAACATCGAAGCCCAGTGCGTTGGCTTTGAGGTCTACTCCAGACAGAGTGAGTTAATTTGGTAGATTCTAAGACGGAGCCATCATGCTAATACGATTATAGACAAACACCTCCTTGCCGTCAAGTGCCTTGCGGCCGCCCATTCCATCGATCCTTCCAACCCCACTCTTCACCTTCAATTGCTTCGCTTCCGCAAGTCTCTCGAGAGCCTTGCCGAGCCTCTTCCCGAGAAGGTTGCCGAGGGTGTCAATGCCGAATTTGACAAGCTTCTTCCAAAGACCCAGAAACTCGAAGAGTGGAACGAGTCTTACCTCTCGGCTAACAAGGGCAGTGTCGCACATGTGCAGGCCGGCCTGTCTGGTTGTCAACTCCTGAACCCGGAAGCTAAGTCGCAACGCGAGCAAGACCTGCTTGCTACCCTCGATTCCCCCGATATCACTATCGACGAGGCTGTCATCGCCTTGGACCTTCTGAACAAGTGGGGCACTGATAAGACTGCTTACGCCGAGAAGGCGAGCAAGAAGTGGCCCGAGTCTTCGGTCTTTGTGCTGAATTGATTTGATCCGAATCGAGGACCGTGTGGACTCCCAGCCCCATCCCCGCTTTGATCATAAGTTGCCTAGCTGCCTAGCAATATAACAGAGTTGCAGGAGTTGGGACAACAAAAGGGGGTTTAAAACATAGAGAAAGACACGGGGAGAGCAAATATACTCTGGTATTGGCCAATGTCAAGTAGAGTGATTATACAGGTGCTGGGAGAACCAATGTACTAGTATCTATTGCCAACCAAGCAAGTGCTAAACGTAAAAGAATCTACTCCAAATTTGAAGAACACCATTTCCATCAATGTACATTTCTAAAATGGGACATCAAACGCCTTTAATATACAAGCCGAGGTGGGAGTCGCAATATGCTAAACAAAAAAGACCAACACATGCCGTGCTGAATGCCAGGGGAAAATCTATCCCGTAACCGTTATAGAAACCAATTTTCAAATTGTGAAGATCAGGCAGAAAACGTTTGAAGATCTCTTCACTGTGTGTCTTCTCCGTCGAGATTACCCAAAATGGGCTTACGTCTCAGGGCCTCGTCACTCTCACCGTAGCCGTGATCGATCCACATGCGCTTCCAGAAAGGCACGGGGGTCGGCCGCTCCTCGCCAAGAATGTATTCCTGTTTCTCGGCGATGCGTTGAGCGCGCGCCTCGTCTTCAGGGGAAAGAGTGGCGCGCTGCATGCGCGAGGCAATGCGCTGATCAAGCACCATATCATCAATCCACTCGCGCTCTTTATCCTCGCCTTCCTCGCGCTTGTGCGCAGACTTGTGCCACTCACTTTCAGCAGCCTCCATTACGGTCTGCTGCTCGTAGTTGCGAGGGGGGAGGTCGGTGAACGAGCTGTCAAGAGAAGGGGTGGGTTCAACGTTGGCGGCGGTAGGCTCGTTGTCTGTGCTGAAGGCGCCTTCGCGGTATGGGCGTGCGCTATTCGCGAGGACAATTGCGGCAACTTCGCGCCCGACGTCCTCGGCAAGGTAACGTTGTGTGAGGAAGCGGTAGACTCGGATCGGGGTGTTCAGGAATCCGAGGAGATGGGGGAATTCGACTGGGGTGGAGCTGTCGAAGGACTGGGGAATGGTGGTGGGGAGGTTGGCGGACGAGTATTCGCTAGGGTAGATATATGCAGGGGTAGGACCGGCTGGCTTGGAAGGCTTCTCTTCTTCCTTCTTCTCTTCTTCCTTCTCAGGTTCCTCGATCTTCGGCTCAGGGGTCTCATCTTTCTTCTCTTCGGAGAACTCAGGAGAATTGATGCTCGCAATCTCGGGGGTTGCGAGACCAGCTGGTTTGGTCGCACTGACATCCTCCACTGTATTCACGATCAACTCCTTCGACTCCTCTGGAGGCGGAGCTGGTGGATCCAAGGGGCCAAGCCAACCCTCGTGCAAGCCCCGGACATACTCCTTCCAGGTGTGTCTGCCGATGACCAAGTCGCCCTTGGGGCCAGGCTCGTCAGTGACCCCAATGTGTTCCCGGGTGGCAGCAACGACTGCCTCCACGCCGGTCTCCTCAACAGCTGAGCTGGGCTCTCCGGCCTTTCGGCGCTGCTTGCGAATGTTTTCCGCCATGCCGGCTCTCACGTCGCCCTCACGTCGTCCTTCAATCACCGTATAGTCCAACGCCGCGGCCACCAGGATGGGCTTGACATATTCCTTAAAGTGATCCCGGGCCACGCGCAGGCCATCCCCTGGTGGTGCAGCCAGGTACACTGTCATTTTCCGGCGCATCTGGTCGACTGGTAGAGTTTCTTTCGAAATGTGAGCCACGAGCTCCGACCACTTCTGTTGCACGCGGCGCTTCTCCCGACGATCGTATATAAGAGCACCGGTGAATGATCCAGTGATAGTAAGGAAGATCATCCAGTTGCGAGAGGGCAGTTTGAACCGCATATTAGGGAGGCCTGTTGATCACTGCGGTATTAGCATTTTTGAGACTGTTAAAATCTGGGGAACAGAGACGTACCCATCATTTTAAACGCTGGGTTAGGAGGCTTCGGGGCCGCTTGGGGCTTGCCAGCGCCCGAGGGCGCAGCAGAGCTCGATGAGTCTGCCATTGGGCTGTATAAGAGATAAATGGTCTATATGTATAAATAACGTACACCCGGGGCATGCTCGTTCGGGGAAAATTGTTGCCGCGGGATTACCTTATCCCGGCTCCACGTGACTTGATATAAACCTCATCCGAGTCAGATCGCCGAGGTCAAGTCCTGTGAGATGTGAGTGTCATTTTAGGCTCCTCGTCTTGGTTATTCGGATTCCTGGTGACTTTAGTCCATTTACCTTACCTCCCTAGGGGTATTTCAATTCTATAGGCGAATAATACCAGAAGTAACTGTCTGATAACAATCCATGAGCTTGAGGCCTTCAGAAGGGCTTTATCCTTGCGACAAACAACCATGAATGATGAGGAAGCATATGAGGTATAATATTAGGTACTAGATATAGAGCAAATCTACAAACCTTTCTTTCAGAGTTCCAACCTCATACCAAGCTACTAGTAGTCAGCCCTGAAGCATGTCAGGATCCCAGTATTGGTCTAACTTTCTGCCATCTCTGATTCATCGCCTGCTTGTCTTGTCAATATTGCTCCCTAGCAACGTTCGATGATTGAAACCCTCGGAGAATCCCGGTTATGGCGTTGGGTCTCAGACTGTTTCGTGGACGCCTGGAGGTTTCCCAAGCATAGTGTATTTAGATGCATCAATCATGTGTAAGTCGCCCCGAGGTTCAATCTAAGCAGCGGGTTCCAATGCCAAGCTGCTTCGCTTATGTCAACAGACAAGAACTCCGCATATCTCACTCGATATTAATATGAGAATCAAGAGAAACAATCATTTCATTTATAAGAGCTCGAACCTAACCAAGGCCTACATATGGGAAGATCAATGGAAGATCAGTAAACCTTGGAAGTGTACTGATACTTGGCATACCTAAAGTGACCGTTGAGCCGCATGTGAGCCACACCGATCTCCCTAGATCTTCTAGATTCTTTCCTCTGCACTACGGCACAGTTGGTCCTCGCCAAGTAACCTAATTACATTTCGGGAATTGGGTTACTTGGCGAGGACCGAATATTCTAACTGCACTTTCCTACTTTATTTTGTTTCATAAAAGTATGGTAAATAATCTATATGAAGAACCAAGTTGGACCTCTCAGTTCTATAGATTCAGCTGCGAGCTACCCTATTTTTTGCCTCGGCATATCATGACCATTTCTAACATCGAGGCCTTATTTGGCAGCATTGCTCCACTGATATACCTTTACAGAGTTGATTAACCAATACGCATCCGAGTACGCTGACGGATTCTGCGCCACATATTCCTTACAAGTAGCAGCCTTCGCCTTACACTCGGATGGCCATTCACTTCCACTGGTATGTGTTAGCGCAGCTCTTGATGTATCAGTGAATATTGTATCTTACGCCCAGCCACACAGGTTCGTGTTGAATATAATATCGTTACTCTTGAAGTGAGTCGCAAAGTCGCAACCCGAAGCCACGAACCGGGTCAATGGCTTGCCCCAAGTGGGTAGTGCTGGAGCCCCTTTCGTGATGTCCGCCGGGATGCTGCTACGGGGGAAGAACCAGACCGAGATATCGCTCTGCAGCCATTGCGTTACGTACACGCCTCCATTGACCGCGTTGAAGCCGTCCCCGTAGGCCTGGGTATTTGTCGACGTCTGGGAGCAGCCGCCAGAGGAGGTACTGCTGTCACAATCGGGATCGACGAGGACTGAGCCAGCTGCCGAGCCAGTATTTGTGACGGTGCAGTCCTTTCCAGAATGCAAAGTGATGATGGGAGTTTTCTGCATGTTGACGCCTTCGATGATATCAATCTCGCCGCCGTTGGGCCAGTCTGGACCACTGGTCCAGTAGGCCGGCCAGATGCCACAGGCATTGCCTGGCATGTGGGCGATATCAGCAATATAAAGCCCGTTGGTAAACACATCCTTCGTGATGACTCTGACGGATTGTCGACCACCAGTCGTGTTTTCAGTCGTATTATCGACGCCTAGGTACACCTTGCCGTCCCGAATACCTGCTAGAGATTTTGCCTCTGCGGTTGCAGCATCCACATATTGAGCAAACCCGCCAGATCCAGTGCCGTTTCGAAATTCAAACCCTTCAAAAAAGTTCGTGGTGTCGTACGTCTTGAACAACGCGTATTTTGCCGTGGCCGTCTCTGATAGCGCAAGCGTAGCAGCGCCAACGAGGGTAGAAAGTCGAACCATCCTTAAGCAGGAATATTGAAGGATACAAGATTTTATAGGATAATGAATATAACTTCAATCCCCAGTGCAATAATCCTTCCTTATATACTTTTAAGGGGTCTTAACCACCATGATAGCAAGACGGATCACACTGTACTCTGACTGCATATGCCACTATCATTACGTGCTTCGTAAAGAGGTTAAGTCTTCCGGTCAAGTCCTCCTATAGTTAGGGTTGTCTCCGTTAGGAGCGGGGTATGTAACAAGAAAGATAGATTAAATCCCCGTGTCTTATTAAATGTAGAGTGAAGCCGATGTTACATTGCAGCACAATATAGATAGGATGTTGTCTATCAGTGGATCTACTCACTTCAATTGTTCACTCAGCGATCGATATGCGTCATCATAGACCTGGGGTTGTCAAATATGCCGAAATGTACAAACTATACTTAAACCTTAGACGTGCATACGTAAACTTGAGCTAATGGCTAGCTCCGGCTCTCGGTAGTCTATAACTAAAAGGGTTAGCACAATGTACAGGGTTTATGTATCAATCTATATTATCTATAACTAGTACCACATTCAGTAAGAGAGCGACATATATGCTAAAAGCACGACATGATTTGGAGATCAGTAGCAAACTAATAGCTTCTGGTTTTAAGTGTAACCTTGTACATACAACCCTGCAATCCTCTAGTGTTCCTGCATCATCACGACATCGCTTCATGGGGCATATTAAATGACCCCTGAGGATACTGACTAATGGTGAGATTTAGATATAAAGTGTGCATCTGCTGCACGATGGTTATGACTTTCCGTCCATGCGAATCATCATGAGGTTCTTTGCCTTCCTCGCCTTTGTCGGCCATGTGGCGGCCTTATGGCCTGCCCCTCAATCTTTCACCAACGGAACTTCTACTGTTTGGATTGCGGAGGACTTTAAGGTCTCATACAATAATCAAGATGTAGGTTGATACAATAGCACTTTTTTTTTTCTTCTCAGGCAGCTGACAAGGGTCTTCAATCACAGCTTCCGCATCCCAAAGCTGGAACCAAAACGATCGCAAGCTTGGAGATTGTCGCGGCCGCCGTGCAGAGGGCTCGTGACTCTATCTTCACAAGTAGTATTGTTCCTTGGAAGTTCCATCCACGCAATGAGCTGGATAAATACGAACCCGCCGCGACTGGTCATTCAAAGACGTATATACGGAAACTCCAGATCACCCAGACCACAAAAGACGACAAATCAACATTCAAACCCCTTGCAGGCACAGTTAATGAGAATTATAACTTAACTATCGGAACCAATGGCGAAGCAACCATCTCAGCAGAATCGTCTACTGGTGTTCTCCGTGCTCTGGAGACTTTCACGCAACTATTCTATTCGCACTCGGTCAAAGGCACTGGCGTGTATTCCAATCTCGCCCCCGTCAGCATCAGTGATTGGCCAAAGTACAACCATCGAGGCCTGGACTTGGATGTTTCCAGAAACTGGTACCCCAAGGAGCACATCCTCCGGACCATTGATGCCCTTTCTTGGAACAAATTTAATCGTTTCCACATCCACATGACCGATGCACAAGCCTGGCCCCTGGATGTCCCTGCGCTACCAGAACTATCTAAAAAAGGCGCCTATCATGCTGGACTATCCTATACGCCTCAAGATGTCGAAGATATCCAGATCTACGGTATCTACCGTGGCGTCGAGGTTATCATCGAGATAGATATGCCTGGACACACCACAGCCGTTGGATTCGCATACCCAGAGCTCGTCACCGCATTCCGTCAGCAGTCATGGCATGATTATTGCTCTGAACCTCCTTGCGGACAACTCAAGCTTAATTCCACACCGGTCTACGACTTTGTCACCAAACTGTTCGATGATGTCCTACCCAGACTCTCTCCATATTCGGCATATTTCCACACCGGTGGAGATGAGATTGAAAGTAGCGACTACCTCCTGGATGACACTGTCAACTCCAAGGACGTCGCAGTCATTACTCCCCTACTTCAAAAGTTCGTGGACCACAGTCATGACTTGGTCAGGAAAGCAGGCCTTGTACCAATTATTTGGCAGGAGTTGCTTCTCACATGGAATCTCACCATTGGAAAAGATGTCATAGTTCAGACCTGGGATGGTGCCAAAGCCCTTGACGCGGTAACCTCGCGAGGACACAAAGCTCTCTTCGGAGATACCGACAGCTGGGTTCGTGAATCGTCCATGCCACAATTTTGTCAATTGCTAACAATATCTAGTACCTTGCCTGTGGTCACGGAAAATGGTTCAACTTCGAGAATGCCGACATCCCGGCCAACTACCCGTACGCTGACTTTTGTTCGCCCATTAACAACTGGCGTGTGGTGTGGGAGTATGACCCTGTCGCTTCTCTGTCTGCTGAGCAGGCTAAGTTGGTCCTCGGAGGCGAGATCCATCTCTTTAGCGAGCAGAGTGACCCATCAAACCTGGATCCGATGGTCTGGCCACGGTCGTGTGGCGCGGGAGAAAATATGTGGTCTGGACGGAAGACTCAAGGCGGACAAAATAGGAGCCAGGTTGATGCAGCTGTACGATTGTCTGATATGAGAGAGAGAATGGTGTTGCGGGGAATCACTCTTGCACCTGTTCAGATGGCGTGGTGTACACAGTATAGTGGTGACTGCACGTGGTGAGGCTTCAACCTGACTGGAAGACTAGTCCAAGAACATAAATTTATTTGAGTTTTCAAGGTCAGAACCCCAAAGGTCGTCCTCCAAATTGTATAAGACAACATGCCTATTTTATAGACAAATCGAAATCAAAGATCTTATATGAACACAAACCATAGAGATAGGGCTAGCAGGTGGGGCATTTCCCATCGGTCACGTGCCAACTTATATAATATGTCCAGGGGTTTTGTTAAAAGCGGCAAGAGATGAGTACTAAATCGGAGGAAAGTCAAAAAGCTGCAGAAAACTGTCAGATATGTACGGAATACACAAATCCCTGAACTCCGGTGATCTTCAAGAGCTAATCCCGAGCTGTGATTTACTGGATACTAGCAGGGAGTGTAAACTAATTTCTCATCTTATAAAAAACCGATATTAGCCCATTAGCACACTGGCACATTGGCAATTTCCCCTCTCGAACTACTTAGCCGCCTGATTCTAGTAAATCATTGGATAAAAACAAAAGTATCACAGGCATTAGGAACACATTCAACAACAGTTGTTTCGGGTCAATCGAGTGGTGTAAACATGTAACATGTAAACAACAGTCAACCAGTCACGCTGGGGCTAGACTGCCTCCTGAGCCACCGCTTCTTTAAACTCCCCGCCCTCGTCTTCAACTCCCTCCCTCCCATCTCTCTTCCCCCCATTTGCCTTGAAAAGTCTCTTGGGAGTTCGAGTCAAGATGGATCCCAACAACAACAATCGCAACAACATGAATTACGGCTATGACCGTAATTACAATGCCAACAACCGCGCCTATCCCACTACCCCCTCCGCCTTCCCCCAGCCCATCTATCAGACTCAGGGGCCCCAGGAATACGTCGACCCCTCCAATCCAGCTTACGCTCCGGGTTATTTCATGCCCAACAATTACCCGCCCCAACAGGTACAGCCGCAGTATGCCCAGCAGCAGCAACATCAGCAACAACAGCAGTACGCGCAACAGCAAGCGTTGCAATCGCCCCAGCCCGCGTACCAAACACGCCCGGGCTACCCCGACGGCACCAATGGTCTGATCCAGCAATTCTCCAACCAGGATCTGAACGCAAACCGTGCAGGATTTTTCAATAACCGGGCTGGCTCCCCAGCCCAGCGGCCTCGCACCGCCGGTGGCTCCCCCGCTCAAACACAGGCCCAAGCATCACACCTGATCCCGCCCGTGCCCCGCAGCCCTCGCCCACCCTCCGAGAACGAAGAGTTGCAACGCTTCCCCGATCGGTACTCTGAGAATGTGCACAAGCGAGGCAAGGCGGCAAAGGAGCTGGTGACTGTGTTCTTCCATGAGAATATTGAACGGGCCCGTGACCGTAACATGCGGTAAGTATCCATATCCCAAATGAAAATCCTGAAGTCTTGTCCCGGACTTGTGACTTACACCTATGATTTCCGCCCCTACAGATCGGCTGAACTTGACAAAACAATCCGTGAACCCAGTGTCCCCGTCGAAAAGAAGCGCCAGGATGCCGACGTGATTGCCAAGAGAGAGTCCGACTTCCTTCGATTCCTGCGCACAAAGGAGACACCGGCGAACTTCCAGACCATCAAGATTATCGGAAAGGGTGCTTTCGGTGAGGTCAAGCTCGTGCAGCGCAAGACTGATGGCAAGATTTACGCCCTCAAGTCGTTGATCAAGACGGAAATGTTCAAGAAGGATCAATTAGCTCACGTCCGCGCCGAGCGTGATATTCTGGCGGATTCGAAGGATAACCCTTGGCTTGTGAAGCTTCATGCATCGTTCCAGGATGCTGCGTACCTTTACCTGCTGATGGAGTTTTTGCCTGGTGGTGATTTGATGACCATGTTGATCAAGTACGAGATTTTCTCTGAAGACATTACACGGTTCTACATGGCCGAGGTCGTGATGGCAATTGAAGCTGTGCACAAGCTTGGTTTCCTCCATCGGTAAGTGATATTTGGTTTTTGGTTGCGAGTTGAGGCATTGGCATGTGCATCTTGTTCTCTCTAATGAAGAATAAGGTGCACATGTCAACATAAAAGACAATCCATACTAATGAATCTTTCTTGGACAGTGATATCAAACCTGACAACATCTTGCTTGACCGGGGTGGTCATGTCAAGCTTACTGACTTCGGTCTGTCGACCGGCGGCAAGAAGACTCACGATAACGCCTATTACCAAAACCTCCTCAAGAACTCTACTTCCAAGGATCGAAACCGCAACTCTGGATACTTCAATGATGCCATCAATCTGACAGTGTCTAACCGTGGTCAGATTAATACTTGGCGAAAGTCTCGTCGTGCCATGGCCTATTCCACTGTTGGAACTCCAGATTATATTGCTCCTGAGATTTTCAACGGTCAAGGTTACACTTATCTTTGCGATTGGTGGTCTGTTGGTGCTATCATGTTTGAATGTCTCGTGGGCTGGCCTCCGTTCTGTGCTGAAGACACAAATGACACCTACCGGAAAATCGTCAACTGGAGAGAGTGCTTGTACTTCCCTGATGAACTGGTTCTTGGGCGCGACTCTGAGGCGCTGATCCGAAGGTAAGTTCTGATCTACTATCCAAACCTTACAAAGACCACCCGCTAACTGAACTGTCTAGTTTCCTGTGTGACCCGGATCACCGTATTGGCAGCGAAGGTGGTCAGCACGGAGGCGCGACACAGATCAAAAACCACCCCTTCTTCAGGGGTGTTGTTTGGGATCAACTGCGCGGCATCCGTGCTCCCTTCGAGCCGCGCCTCAGCTCGAACATTGATGTGTCGTACTTCCCGATTGATGAAATTCCTCAGGAGGATACCAGTGCGATCCACCGCGCCCAGGCACGTGCCATGCCGGACTCACAGGAAGCCGAGATGAGTTTGCCATTCATCGGCTATACCTACAAAGCTTTCAACGCCTTCCAAACCACTTAGGTTTGTTGTGTTCCGAGACTGACCGATTCCGCGAGAAAATGGAAGCAAGCAGGGCTTGCATCCTTTGTTTCTCAATGGTACTCTTTTGTCGGCCAGAAAAAAAGCTCGGTTTTGTTTTCCTCTCGTTGCACATTATCATTGAGCATATCAGCGCGATGTTGTTTTCCCAAATCATGATCCATCTTCGATCTCACTTGTTGATACATACTTGTATCTAACGCCTTGCATCTTTCTCAAGACGATACAAACACTACTTGTCATGGAAAGTCACAGCTGATTTAGGATAGTCAGGATATTACCCTAAAGAATAAAATACATGTCTTTTCCGACTACGTCCGCCCTTCTCACAATACATAATCCTCGTAAACTCGGCGGGCTTGCGGTGGAATACGCTTTAAGCCGGTTAACAGAGAAGACTGCAATGCAACTTAGTATCTCAGCCGCAAGCAATGACTTGGCTGGTTGCCCAATGCTCTGACTGTTGTTCTGTGGGCTCTTTCGGCCAGCTAAGTAATACACAGGACGATAAGAAACGTTGGAAGTGTTGTTGATGGCATGTCTGCCATCAAAATTGAATTTCAATTGTCATGAAAAGCGAGTCGCTCGAGAATCAGATAAAAACTAAGTATCAACATGGAACAACCCCGAAACGCCTGTCCAGATTTCCGCCATAGAGACAACCATCAACTTTTGATGCATGTCCGAAAGCAAAGCAGAGCAAGAGAGATAAATGAACAAAAAGGGAATCGAAAGAAAAAATTTCAAGCCTGCGTGGGTGCCAGACCAGGCACACCACTGAACATCTCCTCCCGCTCAGTCTTGAACATAATCTGGATCCAGAACTCTTTACTATCCTCATCAAACCAAGTCCAGTAGCGTTCATCCCGACGATCAATTTCTCTGGCCTGCAGCTTAAACGCACAAGTCTGGTAAGGCTCCGCCGCAACAACCAAGTACTGGTACTTATTATCGGGGGTCTCAACCTGCTGCTCGAAAGCAGACATGAAGCGCACACGAGGCGTAACACCCGGAGTGATCTCCTGGAACTGCAGCTGGAACAGTAAGCCCTGCTGGCGCGTCAGAGGGTCCAAGATCTTGGTGATTTTGTATCCGGGCCGGCCGATCTTGATCAGCTGCTTCTTGACCTGCACGCCCGCGACGCCAGGCATAGACGATGAATCTTGGTTCTTTCCTTCACGCGCCTCGCGCGCCGCTCGTCGTGCGAGGTTCGTTTGGTGCTTGCGGCCCTGCGTGTGGGCAAGGTACGAGCCGTCGTTCTGGTGTACTGTCAGGCAGAGTCGACACTCGAATGTGCCCAGGTGGTTCTTGAAGATATAGGGATCCTTTTCGACGTCCATTGTCTCCATGGCGAGCTTGCGCAGCCGCTCGCGTCGGTCGGCATTGGTGGCGGATTTGGAGGCGACGCCGCCGCCGCCGAATTTGGAGCCTGCTCGGTTCTAGGGTATATGTTAGCATGGTATTATTGTAGATGAAGGATATGGCGATGCGCCAGGTCAACGTGTACGTACTTGGTAATCCATCTTGTTAGCGCTGTAGCTTGAAGAAAGTTGGAGTTCACTATCCAGGTGTTTTGCGAAGGCGGTATCCACAGAGACCGCCTTCCTATCGTAGCTAATATAGCACCGTCAGCTACGGCAGTTATTACTATGGCTGTGGTCTTAGTGCAACATACATATTTAGCTGTTCATAGGTTATGACAGCATTATCTAGCCATGGTCTCATCCATCATCATTCAGAGATTCTTTTAGCATTTGAATCTCCCAAATGTGATAAAAATATATTGGGACCTCCAAAGTATTGGGCCATATTATCCGCATAGACCGCCTTCCTAATGGATATACGTTTATTTCTACCATGCTAAAACATGTTCGTTCATCGGCTTGTTTTTGTACAAAGAAACGCCTTGAAAAGGGATAGCTAGCTGTATTGAGGCATAACAGCTATAGATGAAGTGTCTTGTGTAAGATTAAAGAAATGTGCCTGGTCTTCAGCCATTAATCTAAGTGAAGCCCAGGCTTGAAATGCCATTGATTATATAAGCTCGCTGTTTGCGCAATAGTTATCATGGATCAACAGTATGAAGTAGCCCTCATCAAAACACTTGAACAAATGATCTGTTAGGTCTGTCTTGAGCTATGAGTGTCCCAGTTGTAGGCCAACGTCGGTCGTTTGATGGTCACTTATGTACTATTCGCTATGTGGGCACCGTTCAAGGGACCACGGGCGACTGGTTGGGTGTTGAATGGGACGATGCAAGTCGAGGCAAGCACTCAGGAGAGCATAAAGGCGTCAGATACTTCTCATGTATGAATATCTCACTTTCAAATATGAGTTATTGCTAACTTGGCTTCAGGCAAGAGCAGACATCCCACGGCGGGGTCTTTTGTTCGCCCCTCCAGGCCTTCGGACAAGCCTCTGGGCTTTCTAGAAGCCCTGCGGGGGAAGTATGCTTCTGAGTCTGAGAATGGCCTTTCCAGCAATGCCTTGGCTAGTGGAGCCACAGTTCGAGGCCAGGCAATTGAAATTAGCGGCAAGGTTGTTGAAGAAGTTGGCTTCGACAAAATTCGGAAACAGCTCGCTGAGCTCCAACAGTTACGCATTGTCTTGCTTGATGGTTTACGGATTGTCGGGGTCCTTGCATCCTATAACCAGGCTCAAGACTCACATGATGAGGCTACACAAAAGATTGGAGAATCTTGTCCCAAGATCACGGAACTTGATCTTAGTCGAAGCTTACTGAGTCGATGGCGCGATGTTTGGGATATTTGCAATCAGCTTAAACATCTGAAAAAGCTGAAGTTGAAGTAAGCCCCAAAATTGGTCATCTCATCAATAGCAAAGCTGACTAGAGAATAGCGGAAACCGGTTTCAAGCTTTGGAGGATGACCTGACCTTCAAGGGGATCACTGAGCTACATTTAGAAGAAACCCTGCTTAGCTGGGATGAGGTATGTGCTCTATTCACCACATATAATCATGAGCAAAGCTGACTTTGGACTTAGATTGCTGCCATTGCATATCGATTCCCTGGCTTGACATCTCTCACAGCATCTGCGAACCAGCTCTCTGAGATAACTTGTCCACTCCCTAACACTATCACAACATTAAACCTCGAGCACAATGAGATCACCTCAATATCAACTCTTCGGTATCTCGCCGCACTTCCAAAATTGGAGCACCTCTCCGTTCGTGGGAACAGCATCAGCACTGTGAACCAAAACACCACAGATACAACCCTAAACTTCCAATTTCCGCTAACCCTCCGCTCCCTCGATATATCCCGCAACAACATCACCTCCTGGGTCATCCTCAACAAACTCCCCACAGTTTTCCCAGGTCTAACCACCCTCCGAACCACCGCCAACCCCCTCTTCGACCAACCACCCCTCCCACCATCTGTCGCACAAGCCTCCAAACCAATGACCGTCGACGAAGCCTTCATGCTAACCCTATCTCGCTTCCCATCATCACTCACCACCCTAAACTACAGCACCATCTCACCACAAGACCGCTCTAACGCAGAGATGTACTACCTATCCCTCATCGGCAAAGAACTTTCTGCCACAACCGAGGCAGAAGAATCCGCCATCCTCGCCACACACCCGCGGTACAGCGAGCTGTGCGAGCTATACGTCGAACCTACTATCACAAGAGCAGTTGTGTCAGATTCAGGCGCGAAAGTCATCCATCCGCGCTCTGTAGCAGCGCGACTGGTCAAGATGGCGTTCCGTCTACCACTTGAAAACGACGAATCCAAGAGCCAAGTCAAAGAAATCCCTGGCTCGTTTGATACGTACCAGGTCAAGGCACTTGTATCGCGGTTCTTCGGGCTACCGGCGTTTGGGTTCCGGTTGGTCTGGGAGACGGATGAGTGGGATCCTGTAGAGAAGGATGTTGGCGACGAGGCTGTTGTTGAATGGGGTGAGGATAGCGAGGATGAGGGTCGACCTGATATTGGCTCTGGGCTTGAGAAAACGGGCGATGGTCCTGATAAGAGTCGGTTTGTGCGTAGGGACGTGGAGCTGGTTGATTCGACGAGGGATATTGGGTTCCTGTTTCAAAATGAAGTGGGAGAGGTTAGGATTCGGGTTGAGATTCCTGATTATGCGCCTGCGAGGTAGTCCTTCGAGATGATACTCTTTCTACGCCTCACCATTGATTATGTTTTGCAATATTTCCCTAGTTATACGTACAAAAGTTGTCTGTAAAGTCTAGGCTTCATACAACATTATACATTGTATAATGATAAGCCCAGCATGTCTACTCGCTACTATTCCCATTCCTAGTGGATATTGACAGAATCCAAGTTTTCGCTAGGAAAGTGCTCGGAATTGGAAGGTGCAACTTAGTATTGCCTCAGTTTTACTCGATAATCAAAAAAACGGAGGTAAAAGCACTACAGAAAAGAAATGATTTCGAGTGACGGACATTATCCGGTCTATATGTACACAAGACAAGTGGAGTCATTATAACTCCACATGTTCCGGAGGGGGGGAAGAAAAGGCCAAAACGCCGTAGTGCTTTGCTCGCTCACTGCCCAGTCCCCTAAGCCCCCAATAGAAACAAAAAGAAAGAAATGTAAACAGGCAGAGAATTGAGACCATATCGTTTAGAGCAAAAGAAAACACAACGCCTGACCATGATGCTTTTGTTTTGTCGACCGCAAAAGAAACAAGATGAAGACCCCGTGAGGACGCAGGATCGAGAAGAGGGTGTAATGGCCCTTTGTTAGGAACTCATTATGCAAGGAGTAATGAAAGAGTATGAGAGGGCAATGCAGACGCTCTGAAGCGATATTGGTCGCAAGAGGTTGGATTACCCGCGAGCAACCCACCATGAGCGGACTGCCATACAGCAAACCCGCTTGTAGACTTGCGTTGTGCCCTTGCCCTCGGCTTCTTCTTCGAGGAACTTCTGTGCGACAAAGAGCCTGGTTCCAGCTTCTTTCTCGGTGGTATAGCCCACCTTGGGCAGGCTGTTGGGGAAGTCAGCCCAGCGCTGTCCTAGATGGCGTGCAACAGAGATGGAGTATATGATGTCACGGTTCTCATATGTATCCAGCAATTGTCGACACCGGCTGAGGGTGTCGTCGATCTGCTTGGCCGAGCTTGCTTCGTTGTCGTAAAGTGTGAGGAATTCTCCGACCTGGTCCCAGAAATCCAATTGGCGGCTCTGGAACTGATCTGGGGTGTTCGGGGGGTTGGCGGCATCCATGACTAGTTCCCGCGACAAGGGATTTGAATCCAGGTGGTTCCAAGTAAGCAATGCCTCGACGACGTTTAACCGTGCGCAAGAGACACAGAGATTCCAGTCTCGCCCCTGTTGTCCAGTTTCCCCGTCCGGCACCTGGCGACACAATGACATGCTTTTCCAGATGATCGAGGCCTCAAAACTCTCCAGACGAGCAAGAGTTTCACCGTCTTGGAGGTCCCATTCATTGAATGCGATGATCAAAGCTGAATAATCTGCCATAAGCTGGGCATCGGCCATGAGTAATGAGAGAGCATTCTCTGAATACCAGCGAACCTCGAGAAGCTTGTCGATCGCAGGTGCGTAGGTGGCCAGGAAAACTGCCTGAATCTCTTCGAGACGGCCGGGTGGAAGCGTTGCGACAGGGTTGGGGGGAGGAGGGGCGATTCCCCTCAAAGAGAAGAGGTCGTTGACATAGAGGTTTTTGGCTAGACGGATTGTTAGCTACCTATACGTAATGCTGTAATGCGCTGTAATGCTATAATGCGCCGACGAACACAAATATAAACTCACCTTTGTATGAAGGCTCCGAGCCCTGTTGACGCGGTACGCCGGTGTTCTGCATTTCCGTATGATTGGATTGATTGTTCGTTGCCAAAGAAGAATCAATGGAAGCCCCGTGCTCGTGTTGGTCAGCAGAGGCAGTGGGCGATTCGGAGTGGAGAGAAGGTGCGAATGGTTGAGACGAAGCGGGCATGTACCCGGGAGGCGCAGAAGGATAAGAAGGATAAGAAGGTGTGGATGAAGTAGAAGGGCCTTGTGGATTGACAATCAGTGAAGGAGGAGGGTTAGGAGCTGGTTGGATAGCTGATGGTGTAGAAGCTTGAGTCCGAAACACAGGATCGTAGCCCAAACATTCACGTTTGCTTTTCACACAATTTCTGCAGACCGGATGTGCCTCGTCACACTAAAAGGAAAGTTAGAACCAGAAAAATATCCAAATATCCAAATAACCGAAAGAAAAAAAAGTTGGAGGTTGAGAGGGAGGTGGGTTTAAGCGGACAAATAAATGGCGGGGTCTGACGGGCACAAGCGAGCGAGAAACTCCGCCCCGCGAATCTACACATTTGCGCTCACCTTAATTCTTCGTTTGCGACAAGTTAAACAACCGGTTTTTGTGCGTCGCTTGACTTCTTTCTTGTGTCTATTGCCTGATAACATCTTGTTCGGGTCCCCCGGGAGTTGATATCGCATTTGCGCATTCCCCATATTGGACGGATACCCAGCCATGTATTGTCCCATAGAAGCCATCGGAGGCATGTTGTTTGGAAGCGGCGATCCGATCGGTGCCTGTGGCACCTGTCCTTGGGAAGAATTGTGATACATGTCATTTTGCTGATAATGTTGCGGTTGCGCCTGAAACTGGTGGGTATGCGACTGCGGTGACTGCTGGCTTCCTGGTTGTTGTGATTGAGCAGGACTATGCGAATATTGGTATGAACCGTTGGTCGAGTGATAGTGAGATGCACCATTCACACCCCCATTGTCATGTCCCGTAGAGTCTGCCATTCCGACGTTCGAATCGTGATGGTCCAAATGGCTATCGTCACCAAAATCATGGCCATCCATTGTTGGAATATCATCAGTTCCAATCGCTGGTAGCGAATGGTCGAGAGAGGGGAGACTGGTATCAATCGCAGGCAGTGACATATCGGGGGGGGCAGATGAACCTATTGAAGGCAACGCATCAAAGGAGTGCAACTCTGTATCATCGAAGCCGTTTGATGTGTCCATGGCTGGAAGCGACGGATCAATCGCTGGAAGTGATGATTCAACAGACGGTAAAGTCACATCTGGGCCGTGTGCTGGCTGGATGACTTCTTCTGACTGATACGGGCTCGCATTGTGTGGTGGGCCTGCGGAGGAATTTGGCTCTGCTGGCACTTCTGGTGTTGCTAGCACTTCTGTTGTTGTTGTTGGCATTTCCGGTATTGCTAGCACTTCTGGCGCGGCTAATTCCACTGGTGGTTCTGGTTGTGCTGGTTGTGCTGGTTGTGTTGGTTCTTCTGGTTGTGCTGGCGCGGCCGGTTCTTGGCTTGTTTCCACGGGGGGTTGATTCGTTTCCACTGGGAGCGGCTCATGCTGGGCTAAAGGTCGGTCTGTCTCAGCAGCTGGCGCATTCGGTTCGGTCGCAGGATTGGTGGATTCGCCAGGCGGGGCGCTCGAGTCCGTCGGCTCCGCCATATTGGAATTCACAGTCTCCTAATGAAAGTCTCGATCGGATGGGGGGAAATTGGTAGGTATTTTGCAAGTAGGGAAGACTAGGTCTTGAATAAAGGTTGAGTGTTCGAGTATTCGAGTATGCAAGGTCAAAGGTCGTCTGGTTTGTCGCTGAGCGAAGAAATCACACCAGGTCGAACGGATGGGGAGTTAGAAATCATTTATACCCTATAATCTGTGGGGTCCAACATTTGTTAGTCAAAATATTCAGCCAGCAATCTTGCGGTGTCCCGCAGAGAGTAACGGAGCGCGGGTGAGGATAGAGTCGTCGATCATGAGGCCAGGAAGGAAGCACCGTGCTAGCGCAGGCCCTCCGTTTCAACATCTTTATATCCAATCGGACTAAACCATGTGTAGGACATAGTACTGAGCCATAGTACTGAGCGCAACTGTGCATTTGTACAAATATCCATCTCCATGATACACCTGGCATGTCCAGATATCCTGCTAGCCAATCGAGGTTTTGTAGGTCGCATTCGCGGTGACCGTCAAATTCAACCACCTGTTCACAACCAGGCCTCGGAAAGGCATCGCGGGGTATAATCCAGTATTCAATGACTTTGTTTGACAGCAGGAATACTGGACATTGTATCGCCCAGGGTGAGGCTCCGGCGCGAGATGATGCGCATAGGGATTGGCAGGGCGGGGATCGCGACTTGCTCGAATTTCCAAGACTTACCAGGTAGATAGATTAACGGAATTAGATCGACAAAAACACAAATCGCAAGGAGACTATGCAAATGCCAAAGTCGAAGGTCAGAAAAAGCGCGAAAGAGAGGCTTAAGGAGCTTTCCTTTCCGGCGATGAAACTCTCCGCTTTGATTGCGAAGGAAAAAAAATTATAGTGGCAAACACCGCTTTCTACCCCAACATTGCATACTCCGAGGTTTTATATTTGTTGTTTCCACAATAATTACTTGCTTTACACTTGGTTGATTGGGTTTTTTGTTCTCTTTCTCATATTTTTTTCTTATATTTTACATCTAATTAACATATGGGTTGAATTAATATCGTTGCACTCAGCCTTTGTGGTTCAAATCCATGGACCAAATCTATGGAAGCCATAGATTCTCCTGCAAAAAGGTGTTGGCATGATTCAACCCTACATAGCCAGAGGACCATGCTTTAGAGCTGTACGCGTGCCCATAAATAGGAAGGCGCCTTGAGAACGGGCATTCGAGCAGAAAGTTGAGGTCTGCAAATGATCCTCTAGGTGAATGGGTTCGAAGTGTACATCCTGAGGAACGTTCTGGTAAAGTCTTTTGTTGAAGACTTTGGTACATCTCTGATATCGTTTGGCAAAGTGAAAATAGTGCACTATGTGTCTGTTGCTTGAAGCAACACAGTTGCAGACTTGCAGCCTAGCGGGGTCAATGGGCCAACGGATTGGGGTCGAGTGTACAAGGCCCCATGAGGAGTTAGGATGGTCAATGGTATGGGCTTGCATATGTATTTGAGTCATGACAAGGATGTTTCGCGGATACCACATCCTCCCAAGGTGCGATTATTTCCTCATCGCCTTCGGCTTGCGCTTCTTAAAGACGACACCGGGCGCAGCATCTTCACTTTGCGGTTTCTCTTCAATGGCTAGTTCTACTGAAGATTGAGCAGGTTCTTCAGTCTTGACCTCACTTGACCCATTCGTCTCTTGGGGCTCTGGCTTGGGAGTATTATCTTCTGTCTTTGCGATAAGGGTAGGTTGTTTGGTGGCTGTCTCCTGTTCATCAACCTCGACCTTCGGGGTGAAGGTTTTTGTCCTCTTGATATCTTTGGTGGATGCAAGCAGGTCATCCAAGCCCTCGTCCTCTTGTGCACCGGGGTAGAGCCTCATCCTCGAGCCCCACCCTTTGTTGACAATAGGTTCAGGGGCATGCTCATCCTCCTCTTCGCCTTCAAGTTTGCGCTTGCGTACTCCAACTGACTTTGTGGGGCCCTCTAGTCCCTGTTGGACCTCGATCGTTGTCTCGGATGTGGTTTGCCAATCCCCTGCTAAGGCCATATCAGCGCGGAATTCCTCGGGGACGGCAACCCCCATTGCCACGAGCTGCGCCATCTGTTTCTTTCGCTCCTCTAAGGAAGCAGGGCGTTCTGTAAATTTGGGGGCTGGCGGTGCGCTTCCTTTTGAGCCGTCTTTGTCAGTGGAGGACCCGCCACCGACGGCCTGTCGCAATCGCTCGACTTCAGTTTTCGCGCGTTGTGAGTCTCTTTGTTTTTGTTCATTGTCATTATGGATTTGTCTGAGGAAGCGCTTGAGGCTGCCTTGATGTTTTGGGCTGGCTTCGTGCTGGGTCTTCTCGAAGGGCGTGTCACGGATGAAGATCTTGCACTGTTTACACCAGTAGCGCGGCTGCAGAATGGTTAGCAAGATTCTAGACAAGTAAAGATACAGACTAACTGCTGATTTCCAGAATTCAGCCATAACGGAGTGTAGTTCATGTAGGAGAAGTTCAAATACGGGCGGATCGAGACTTTGCAATGATATTGCCCGGCAGAAAACCACAACGCGGGATTGATAGGGATCGACAAAACAATAGTTCATCAACCGTTGAATAAAACCAACGTTATTTGGATACACGTTCACCCTTTATAAGAATATTGTTTCTACAAACAAGATTTAGATGTATAGGTGGCAGCCTCTATTTTGCACAAACCGTTAGGTTTGGGCCGTTGACAGTGATATATGTAGAGTAGAAACATATACACACATCTCTCAATACTAATTTGAGCAATTAGTTCTGCGTCAAGCTAGTCAGAGCTTAGCCTTAGGTAAATTTGAGTATCTTCCAAGGCTTCGAGTCATATGTAAATATAATGTAATATGCTATGATTCAAATAACTTTGCCCAATGCTCTTCAAAGGTCTTTAAAGGTCCGCCTGTTCCGGAACTGGGCTCTTCAGTTTTCCAACTTCAAGAGCCATACGGATGTTCCCAATTGCCCATTCTTCCATGGCAAGGATTGTCTTTGGGCATGTTAGCTTCATACCATCTTTATGGAAAAGATATAACTCACCTCAATAGTCCAAGTGCCCATATGCGGAACCAAAATTACATTCTGGTTACTGAGTAGCCCAGGATGAATCTGAGGCTCTTCCTCAAAAACATCGAGACCAGCGGAGAACACTTTACCACTATCCAGGGCATCAACCAGAGCAGCCTCGTCCATGACAGCGCCGCGGGCAGTATTAACCACTACCACGCCGTCTTTCATCTTAGCAAACTCGGCTTTGCCGATGATGTGGCGTGTGTATTTCTTCAATCGATTAGTGTCAGAATAACCTCCGTTTTCTTCTAGAATTGGTTATCACTTACGTTCAATGGCAGGTTCAAGCTGACCACGTCACTGGTGGACAAGAGCTCATCAAAAGAAACATATTGAGCACCCGCAGACATCTCATCACTGAGCTTGCGGCGGTTATGGTAGATCACCTTCATTCCAAAAGCCTCTGCCTTCTTCTTCAGATTACGCCCAATACCACCCATCCCTAGGATCCCAAGAACCTTTCCTTCGGGATCATGGCCGAGAGGAGGTGCTGGGTTGCCACGCCATTTACCCTCGCGCAGGGCGTTCATACCGGCGTTGAAGTTACGCAATGCGCCAAGAATCAGGAACATGTTCACATCGGCTGTGGCATCGTCTACTGCAGTTGGGACGTTAGAAACCCGGACAGGGGGGTTGCGTGCACTGCAGGTATGAACGTCTATTTGATCATAGCCGGCTCCTACAGAGGTTCCATGTTAGCATATACCCATTTGAGCACTTATATCCTAAGCTTGACGTACCACAGTGCGCGATATATCGGAGTGAGCTTGGTAGCACATTCAATAGCTCCTCGTCTACGAGCCCTGTTTGGGTCACAGAGCCAATTGTTCGGTATATCGCAACAACGCCATCCAGCTTGCCGTCTTTGCACTCTTGGATGAACTCGGCTCGGTTGGTTGCTGTGGACTCAACTAGATCTGCCAATTCACCCAATGCACTCCAGGCTACTTGCGCACTGTGTTTGAATAATGTTAATACCATGGAATGTATATCAATGCCGCAAATGGATGGGGCGGACGTACTGGTCGATACTTCCGATGCGTAGAACCTTAGGCTTGGGGGCAGTAGAACTCATTCTGATGTATTGGTAGTACTTGATTCTGTGTCGGGCGGGACAAATTCGTGGTTTTGGGCAGGCGAGGAATGTATAGCGATGCTAGAACATCAACCCTAAGTCAATTTTTTATTCCGACGCCTTCTCTTGACATATATTTGAGCTTACCGATAAGCAAACCCAGGGCTGTCCGACTAAGGCGTCGATTGACCTAGTTGTTGTAGGGGGGATTTGAAGACACAAATATATTTGTATAGAAACCAAGAGAGAATTTCAAGTCAATAACAGTCACAACATCATAATTTATACAAACATCGGCCGAGAAGGAGAAAAAGTGCCCCACGTTTATCGGGCAAGTCCCCGCCTCAGATATATGGGGTGAAAGGGAAGAAGCCCGAGACGTACATCGGTCTCCTATCCTTAATCTTGTTATAAATATTGAACGAATGATTCCGAAACTGATACCGGCTGGTATGCTGATTTCCGGTTCGATATAGGAAGATACACTTCTGAACTGCGGAGTATTCGGTACCTCGCACCGTAGCTACCGGCCTGAATGCCGATGTCGTTATCTGTTGACATACTAAGATGTTGACCATGAGTGGTGCTTTTGTCCTCTATGATATTATGTCTTGGGGCAGAAAGTGCTCGAGACTACGGCGACTTCGTGGTTTTTTTTTTTTTTTTTTTTTTTTAAATGAAACCCACTACGGTCCAAGTAAATGTGTCTAGCCCTATGTGTACAATACAGTGTGTCGAGGGGCCAGTTCCAGGCTCACTAGCCTTCGACTAGAATACGGGTCCAGTCAAACTTCTTCCAGCGTTTTCTGAATCCATCAACCCTTCTGTCGCCACGGTTCCAGCGTCCTTGGCGTTTGATGACGTCCGGCGCAACATCCAGCATTCCCCCAATGATCTCCCGGGCAAAGAGATCTCCACGAGGCCAGCGGTTGTCATCTTCTACAATATGACCCAGGCCACCGTCTAGTTCAAACCAAACGTGGAAGTAGGGCATTTCCTTCACGAGGGTTCGGCGGAAGGCAGACCGGCCTAACCCTTGCTTTGATTTGGCAAGGGTATCGATAAGCTTGCGGTGCTGTGACCATTCCGACTCAGCACTGAGAATTGATTCTCTGAAGAAGGCGGGCGCGGTCTCTCCTAAACTGTAGGGTAAAGGCACAACTTCCATGGATGCATGTCGTTTGCGCTGTGGCTGGGCTGCATTCTCGTAGAAGATTACATCTCGACCTTGATCGTGGTACATACGTGTGAGACTCTTCATGAAGTTGCGGATTTCTTCCCACTCGTCGTCATCGCATTCCATCAAATTAGTGCGATGTTGGATTGGTACGATTGTAGCACCTCCCTCACTAATCTCGGGTTCGGTAGGAAGTGTGAGGAAGACCCTGGTCGCAAGGGATACCACCGGGGCAAGTGGAGGCGTGCCCTTGTCTTCGTTGTGACAAAGGGGGCAGTTGTCCAATATCCGGTTCATTTTGTGGAAATCATTGATCGTTGTGTTCTTGAGGTCAATCTCGGATCGATGGACTCTTTTGGCCAGCTTGGATGCATTGTCGTCCATATACTCCAAATCGTTCTAGAAATAGGTTAGCAGGGGAAAAAGAGTCATCACATATAACACTAGGACTGACCTCAAATTTGGCATCACGACCAATTTGGTCCGCCAACCGCCGGCCCTCTCCGCCGAGTTGGCCACGGGTTTTGCGCTCTTCTCGCACCATATCTTCAATACTCATATCTTCATTTGCTTCCACCAGGCCTCTTTCCCGACCTCTCTTGGTATCGATGGCTTTGACCTCATTCCCCGAGCCTGCCAGCATGCGATTATGCATCACATCAAGGACCACGACATCAGATTCCTTGCGGTTTGACATTGCTGCCGCAGCTGTATTATACTGCTCCTCGAGAGCAGCGGCATCTGGTGCTTTTCTGAGTTTTGCCTTCATCATCTGGGCTTTCAGACGATTCAATGCCGTCATATCGAGGGGGCGGGTAGTATTCGGAGGAGGCACAGTATCCATTTTCTTGCCTTGGCCTTCGGCATTGAATTCTTGCTTTGGATCACGATCATGTTCGAGCGGATCTCTTCGAATATTATTTTGGAGTTTTCTTTCCTGGAACAGCTCCCCGCTGGGTTTATCTTTGCCCACGTAGGACTTGCCATACGTCTTGCGCCGATCAATCTCGGTTTCCTCCTCCCGAGCGTCGTCAAAAGCGCGTAGCCCTCCAAAACGCTCAATAGCAATATCATCAATAGGCCTGCCGCTTTCTTCTGCCTCTCTGTATACACCTTTGAGCTTAGTCATTCTCCATTGTGACCCCGAGTCCCCAAAGGTATAGTCCACCTCATGCTGGGCAGGCTCATCTTCTATTTCCTCGACAGTTTTTCCATCCTTGAGATCACGTAGATGGTTGTTGAGCTCCTTGTCGTGGATCTTGAGTTCGTAGTCGGCTGAGAGCATTATTGGTTTCGGTTGCTCCTGTCGCGTCGAATCTGGTCGATGAACATAATCAACGTCGAGAGCCGACGGTGCTTCCATCCAAGCATCTCGTTTCATATTACTGGACTCCTCTTGTACTGTTACTGGAGGAGCTGCGGATCCCCCCTCGTCTTTGGAGTTCCGGTGATGGCGTTTATGACCATGCTCATCTCCTTGGTCGTCGGAACGACGTGAACGCTTGTGCCGGTGGCCATCATCGTCACGATGCCGGGACTCGCGAACTCGCTCGCTGTCCCGATCGCGGGATTTGGAGGAATGCCGCCGGTGATGGTGGCTGGAACGATGACGGTGTCTGGAGCGCTCTTTGCTGCGGTCGCGATCGCGGTTTCGGTCTCGATGATGTCGCCCTTCACTTTTTTCGTGTCGCTCCTCCTTTCCCTCTGCCAATGACTTTTCAAAGTCTTCTAGAGTCATGGTGCTCCTGATATATGAAAAATGGATGGAGCTGAAGTAAAAGGCAAGAAGTTGGAATGACGTTTATAAAATGCCGGGCGGTCCAGCCGTAGATCTTTCCCCGCGACAAAAAAAGTCGAGCAGAAAAAAAGAAGCTTATCTTTCTTCACTTGTCTTCCACTCTTGAACCATACACTTCGACCACAGAAGTCTCTGTTTTTCAATCGCCTAATCAGTTCTTTTTCTTATAAATTATCTCCACCATGCCGTCTCCGGTGTCCGTGGTTTGTGTGGGCATGGCAGGTAAGGCTGCTGATATGCTGATCGCCCCTCACCTATCTGCAGTGATCTAATCGTCAATATTATGGATTGAATAGGCTCAGGAAAGACTACCTTCATGCAAAGAATCAACTCTTATCTGCATGAAAAGAAGGCCGCGCCATATGTGGTTAACCTCGACCCCGCGGTGCACTCGGTGCCTTTCGAAAGCAACATCGATATCCGTGATTCTATTAATTACAAAGAAGTGATGAAACAGTACAACCTGGGTCCTAATGGAGGCATCTTGACTTCGTTAAATTTGTTCGCCACCAAGGTCGATCAAATCATATCACTCTTGGAGAAACGCACCACCCCGAATCCCGAAAACCCTTCCGCAAAGCCCATAGAACACATTCTGGTCGACACACCCGGCCAAATTGAAGTCTTTGTTTGGAGTGCATCGGGCAGTATCCTTCTCGAGACTATGGCGACATCATTCCCGACAGTCATCGCATATGTTATCGATACTCCTCGTGCAAGCTCTACCAGCACCTTTATGAGCAACATGCTCTACGCGTGCAGTATCTTGTATAAGACCAAGCTCCCCATGATCTTGGTTTTCAACAAGACTGACGTCAAGGATGCTGAGTTTGCTAAGGAATGGATGACCGACTTTGATGCATTCCAGCAGGCTCTGCGCCAGGAGGAAGACTCAGGTGCCTTTGGTGCTGAAGGTGGTGCCGGTGGCTTTGGTTCTGGCAGTGGATACATGGGATCCCTTCTGAACAGCATGAGTCTCATGTTGGAGGAATTTTATCGACACCTCAGCGTCGTTGGTGTCAGCTCAATGACCGGCGATGGTGTCGAAGAGTTCTTCGAGGCTGTGGAGACGAAGCGACAGGAGTTTGAACGTGACTACAAGCCCGAATTGGAGCGCAAGAAGAAAGAGCGGGAAGATCAAAAGTCATCCCAGCAGGAGCTTGAACTTGGAAAATTAATGAAAGACATGAATGTGTCTGGGTCAAGCCGGCAGCCGCCAAGGAAACCTACCGGAGAGCCCGAGACAGTCAGCGAAGCCGAAGATGAGGAAGACGAAATCATCAAGCGCGGGTTGGCAGATGGAGAAGACAGTGATTACGAGGACTACGTGGGCCCCAATGCTGGCAATGACGAGGGTCTCTCCCAGCGTTACCAGGAGGCCCTGTCAGGCTCCCAAAGTGTTCCAACAGAGCAGGACAACAGCTTCACAAGATATTTGCGCGCGAGCAATATGCAACAGTGAAGAAATATCTCATGAAACAGAAGTCGGCATTTGATGAGTCTCACTTGTTTTTAAAAGGGGTCTTTCGGTCTTGAGGCGTTTGTGGTCTTAGAGGCGCATTTCGTTCATTGCATTCAACTTAATCAACATATTGGAGTAATCAAATATCATTTTGATCTAGCTTTGCTTTTGTCTTGATGTAGTAACAAAAATAGTTAGTCGCTTATGAGGCCTTGGGATGTCTGTTCAGACGGGGAATCAAACAAACGAAGGCATATGACAGGGAGAAGAAGCAGCGGAGACAAGAGACAGATAGGAACAATAAGAAATTGGAATTGACAGTGTTCGAGATCATGCTACTGGAACATGGAATATTCCCGCGGGCCTCATGGAAATGATACCACTTGTCAGGGTAGTCCTAGATGAGGTCGCCTTTCGCTCCCAGCAGCGGTAGCTCTAATGACATAAGTTTAGTTCAATTGACACCGACCTAGTGTACTGAGCTGGCATCTCTTCGGGCTCAACGTGAAACCGCGCCAGAAGGAGAATGTCAATCACCCAAATCTTCAATACTCAGGCCTGCGTGCCAAAAATAACCTCTAGCACTATCTTCTTTTGCCCTAACGTTGTTGATACACCATTCAAGGAAGTGACCAAGTCCTTGCTGAGCATCTTCTGCATAGTAGCTCCAATTACATTTTATGAAGCCTTTAAGTTCGGCAAAAAAAATCTTCAATTGGATTCAGATCCGGCGAGTACGGAGGCAGATAGAGCAACTTGACTCCTGCATCAGGACACAGACATGTAGTACAGGTTGAACATTTGCAAACAAGTCAAACAGCAATGTGCCTGCATGACGTCACTTGCTCAAAATCGCTTGGAAGCTCAGGATCAGACCAATTTAAACGCGAGCTACTTCAACATCGCAAGAAGATTTTAATACCATTGAAATTCATACCGGCGAACTGCCATCATGGATGTGAGCAATACCATTACTGTCTCCAAAGCTATGGAAGATAAACCTCGAAACTGGAGCTGAAAACTAACTGAGCAGGTCTTTCGCGCCTACACATACTCGACGGCCGCATGGCTGTCGCTTCAGAGTCTACCTTTAATTCTCGGGCCAAGCATGATCATCACCATGTTGTTAGATGAGACTCGGCCTGCTTCCCGTATGTGGTCCACATCCTGAAGTGCCACGCGCACCCATTCACGAGCCATGCTAACCTGTCGCCTTCTAAAAGCCATGGAATTATACTTCGCCCGATGCTTCGGCTTCAGCCTGCTTACTATCGCCGTTTTGACCGTGATGCTAACCGGCTCCATCCCTCTGACATCCGACATCAAGGAGTCTGTGACAGCAGAGGAGGACGATCCCAAGGCACCATACGCTGTGCCAACTCTGATGGTGACCTGTATCTTCCATAGCGCATGTGCTTTCTACGCGTATACCTGGTATGTTTCTGGTGGATCGGGTCTCTTTACTGTTGGTATCGCTGGATACTCTAGTATTGCGGCCATTGGGTTGTGGTGCATGCTCTTTGCTAGCAGCCATGGAAGGATCAGTCGCCGTACGGGTGCAGACAAGAGGACGACGGGGTATCCTTTCAAGAATTCGGAGGCAGCGAAGAAACATGGCAAGGGTCTGTAAGCTCTCGAAGTGTTATTCATTGGAATCAATATTGCACGGAGTCAATACGAATAAATGATCGTATCTCGATATCCCAATCTTTGGAAGAGAATTAATGTGCTCTTTATTATCAATTCGAAAAAGAGAACTTATAAATTCCCAAACATGTTTTTGTATCTGAGAACATCATAATGATCCGAGCTTTCCTTAACCCCACAACGCCGCTTCAACCGTCCTTCTTCCCCTCAAAAGCAGCACGCCTCTCCACACCTTAATATTGTTTACATGATGGACTCTGAGCTGCGAGTTTCATCGCCCCGCTTAGGGCCTTCTATGCCGATAAATGACCAATCCAGCCTACAGTTGGGCCAATTTGAGGAATCGCAACCCTTCAGGCCATTCCGTCCCCCGACCGAAGCCGAATCACAGCTCCAGAATGCGTCGCATGCGTTTATTCGCCCACGACCAGACGAGCCGAACAACTTCATCACCTCGTCTCCATCCACTCAGCAACACCAATCGCACCAAGGTCACCCTAGTAATGGAGTTGCTTCGCACTTACAACCACAAGGGCAATCCTCCAGTGGCTTGCATCAACCGCAGGGCTACAACAATGGTGTCGGCCATGCAGCGAATATGAGCGGGGCGTTACATCCCGCTGGTGGACAAATGGCGACTCCAGCGTCGCTGTCCTCAAACGAGCTAGCCATAGGTAGCAACGCACACCAAGCTCAGAATAACAGCTTAACAACGATGCAATCCCCAAGTCAACCGTTCCAACCGGACTTTATCGAGCTAGATACTGGCTCCGTGGATCCGGTGGCCTTCACCGGGCCTGGAGAGCTACAAGGCTTCAAAGTGGTCCCGAACCCTCCGCATCTAGATTACTGGAGAGATAGATTGTTCAATGTTGATGAAATGATCACCTTGAGTGAAGAAGAGTATGCAGACTCCATTGCTGGAATTATTTCTACCCTACTGAGAGGCTAACTTGCACCTACTTTTCTACAGATTCCAAACCTACTTCCCCCATGTTGACAATGTATACTCCCATCGCTCAACCCAGCGGTACAAGCGTAAACCCTTCGTCTCCCATTACTGGGACTGTCGACTCAAAGGAAGGCCACCCGGAACCCCCAAATCTGACGATCCAGAAAAGAAGAAACGCAAGCGTACAGCCAGAGAACGGGATCTCTGCCATGTCAAGATCAAAGTCGTTGAATACTTCCCAGTGTCTGAAATATCAAATATGACCCATGCAGTCGAGCCCTTGCCATCTAACATCCTGCCGGGCATGTACACTTTCTCTCTGAATGACGATCCCGCGACCCGAAATGTCCAAACATTCGGTATGCTCACGCCGAACCCTGCCTTACCGCCAAATCATCCGGGATCAAATGGTGGGAGATATTTCACCATACAACGGGTGAATGGTAATGGTGCCAACGGGAAGAATGATGGCGTGTGTGGCGGTCATCAACATACGCTTGAGGAGAGTGATCGTGTCAAGAAGAGTAGTGTGCAACGATACGTTCTGAAGGAAAAGAAAGATAAAAGGACGAGAGCGGTATGTCAATCCTGTTTTGTTCTGTTCATTTGCACGCGAAGTATCCCCGAACATCCCCGCATGATCCCGGCTACGTCACAAGTCTACATTGACTTCATACTTTTCACATCCCGAAGATGAAGTCTTCATTTTGATTCAAATTCTAGCTTTTTGAATTGTGCAGCTTTAACAAAGAATACACAATAGGACCGAGTCATGTCTCGAACAGGCCAAAAGTCATACCATACAAAAGCGACGGGTCTGGCCGCTGAGACTGCGATCAAACACTCTGCCGACGTTAATCTCAAGCTATATGGGAGCTGCTTCTGGTGGGATCCCCTTAGATCGTCGTTATGACCACAGCTTCTTGTGTACTGACTAGCCTGCATGTTTAAAGCCCCTTCGTTCAACGGGTATGGATTGCGTTGGAACTGAAGGGTATCCCATACCAATACATCGAAGTGGATCCGTACGAGAAGCCCCAGTCACTGTTGGAGGTAAATCCAAGAGGCCTTGTTCCTGCTTTGCGGCACGACGACTGGGGATGCTATGAAAGCAACGTGTTGTTGGAATATGTAAGGAAACCGAATTGTCAATTCCCCATTGCCTTTCACTGACCAATCCCTCGCAGCTAGAGGATCTAGGTGTAGGGGCTGCAATGCTCCCAGCAGATCCAAGGCTGCGTGCCCATTGCCGGTTATGGGCGGATCATGTAAGTAGACAGACGTGTCTGGTGATCATCACTGATAGCCCTCTAGGTCAATCGGCATATCGTGCCGAGTTTCTACCGCGTACTGCAAGAGCAGGATCAACAGAAACAGATCGAGAAGACACAGGAGCTGCGGGACGCGATGGAGAAGCTGCTCGAAGTGGCGCATCCCAAGGGGCCCTTCTTCATGGGTCCACAGATGTCCCTTGTGGATGTTCAAGCTGCCCCGTGGATAATTAGGCTGCGGCGGGTCCTGAAACCATACCGGGGATGGCCGGATGCTGAGGAGGGAAGCAGATTAGCCTCTTGGGTGGATGCAATCGAGACCGACCAGCATGTGCAGGCGACAACTAGCACGGATGAGCTGTACCACGACAGCTACGAGCGATATGCCCGTAAGTATTGCAAGCGTGTTTCTTCTTTTTTTCAATGGCACTACTAACACCTCATGTCATAGAAAACCGTCCAAACACATCCCAGGTCGCAAATGCGATTAACGCGGGACAAGGCCTTCCTTGATTTCAGAAGAAATGTATCAGACCGCCATTGTCCTGAAACGAAAAAATATTGGCCAAATGTATATTAGCCCGTTCGAGCACCTCTGTTGAAATTGAAGCCACCCCTTCCACTTGCGTCAGGGCCTCGAGGATTACGCACTGGCTGCTGTGGAGCCTGAGTGTCGGAACCGCTTCGCTCAACTTGCGGACGGCCACCTCTTTGTAGGAAGGGTGCATTTGACTTGACCGCAGTGGAGGGATCGTAGAGATGTTTCGATTTGCTCGAGGTAGACGAGGAATCTCTCTTCTGATGGTCTCTTCCGCCACCACGTCCTTTGCCTCTCCCTCTGCCCTCGCCTGTAGGAGTTTGACGAGGCGGGGTCGTACTACCGGGCGATGAGGTACCCGAAGCTGTCGCAGAAGGGCTTCCAAACAGACGTTCGCGCACTTCTTCGTATTTCCGCTGCTTCTCCTCCCGATTCTTTAGTGCAATAGCATGGCGCTCCTCAGGTGTTGGCTGGGGTGGCTTATTGTCCTCGTCCGAGTCGTCGTCGTCTAGTCCGAGTCGGCCAAGTCCAGCCGCCGCGGCAGTAATTGTTCTCGAGGATGATGAATGTCTTGTCACAAGCTGAGGTTTCCGACTCAGCAGTGTAACCGCGGGTTTGAAGTCTTGCTTGAGGGGAACATCGGCGCGTGCTTCAACGAAGTGGAATGTTTCTGTGGATTCGCTGCAACCCAGTTCAGTGAACAACCCACAGAAATGCGATAGGAGCTAGCTGGCGATTGAAACTTACGCTTCAGCCCACAGTTGGCGATTGAACTCTGCCTGTTCCGCTCTGCGTTGCGCCTTGGTCACCTTGGATGAGACTTTCTTCTCGGACGGCGGGGTAGATTTGGAGTCGAGCGTCTGTGAATGATGACCATCAGCATGCCATTCATGACTTGAAAGCATTGAGTAGACTTGAATAACAGAATAGTGTCTGTCTCAAATGTCGGTATAGTCCCCTGGTATTACATACATCTGCTTGGTTTTCCCAGGAATCCTCCCAGGCATCGGGAACTGCACCGGAGTTTGCGCTCATTGCACACAGAATGACGGAATAGGATTGAGAATAGAGAGGGATATCGAAAACAAATCTAATAAAAATATGTAGCCTAATGACAAAGGCTAATAGTTCGTATGTTCATGTAGTATATAGCTGGGGAAGAAAGAAGAAGAAAATTCATGCGAGACGGGGCCACCGCCTGTCGACCGTTGATCTCTCTCCACTCCCCGCTTGACGATTGAGAACTTTGGAAACTACAAATCGGCCATTTAACCCATTTTTGACAATTCCCGACTAACAATGGCGATTGGTAAGTTTTATCTATTTCCTCAAAAGCTATACGATGTAGCCGAGAGAACACAGTGGGCCCGGCGATATCGATAGCGCTCCACATATGCACCCGCCTCTTCTTCCTTGTTACAAACGACGAGCCCGGAGTCACATCCATTAACAAACACCTACTAGACCCCAAAGACCCGGACGGCGACTCTACAATGACCTCCTCTGTTGATTCCATCCGACCCGACGACGGTGCTAGAACCGGCGCCCGCACTCCGACCGGCACCAACCAACCTTCCTCGGCTGGCGTTGACGTATCGGAGCTTTCCCCTCCCGGCTCCCAGACAAAGCAAGAGGCTGACGCCTCTGTTGGTGATATTGGGACTGCGCTGGAACACGGCAGAGGACTGCCTGCGGAGAAGACGTTCGAGTCGAATGTCGCGGCGTGGAAGAGCAAGCGCGCTCAAGAGGATTACCAGCGCGCTATGGAGTATGTCGTTGATAAAGATTTCAAGCTAGGTATGTGGCTTCTTATATCTATTTGATATAGCGTGGACTGTGTTCTATCCATGGATGTCTGTATAGTCTGCTGACTGGTTACCTTGTGTTCAGATGAATTCGGGGATCCTTTTGATGAACGTGACTTGGCGGAGAAGTTGCTATGAGTCTCTGCATTTTGGGGGACCGTCTGCCATCTGGGCAGCATACGATATGAATAATGAGATACGACTTGATTCTTAACCTCGCCGTTCTTTGGGTACATTTCGTCTACAACGAGCCGGCAATGTTTGCCCACCAGTGTCAGGCGCTTGTGGCTCGAACTGCTTCAGCTTACTGCATGCAACGTAACAGAACGCTACTCCATACTCGTTCCATATCTGGGAGCATTGTTGCCTGCTACCCTTGTAGATGGCTTTGCCAGAGAGACATTCTGTGTCCGATCTTTAGGGAAATAGATCTGTAAGACGTAGAAACCCCTTAGAACCATGATATGATTCCAACCTGCTTTCTTTTCTAGGCTTCCCTCGATGGATGTTTCCAGCTTGGCTAGTACCTTCGCTGATCTATATATACAGTCGAGATATATACTAAATTTTTCGTTATTTTTTCGATATGGCAATGATTGCAATTGAACTAGTAGACATCACGCGACTTCTAAGGTTCCAATGAGATTCTATACTTCGTGATCGCCATGTCAGGGCTCTCCCATGCGGTGGTTGGCAGGGCAACGGGACAAAGGGTATCAAAGCAAAACCACAACGGCCCGCTTCACTTTCGCATCCATCACGACAATCCGACATTTTACTGAGGGGCACGCCCAGCTGCATCCTTCCATTTACATATATTTTTTTTGCATTGTATTAGATAACTTGGCTACGTGGTTCATCTAAACTACTGGTACTACGTCGCCAAATCGAATTCCAACGGCTTTGACACATTCTACGCGTGTCAATAAACATGGAGAAGCACCCTCTCTCGCCGCAAGCATGGTATGTCGACTCTTTCTTTCATTCTGCTTGTGAATTCAATTTCGTTTCCTTTATATCAAAAGGATCATTTGTGCCTGTCGCTCAGGGGTTTGGTCTCCTGGCTTCTCTCTCTTTCCCCCTTTATTTTTTGAGACACACCGCCATATAGACTTGAACTAACGCAAACCTCTCACGCGGCAGCGGCTCTGCCAACCCTCCCACTGAAGGCTCCTTCAGTTTCACGCCTATCAAAGCACTGAGCGCCTTGCCGCGCCTGTGGGATCGCAAACCCTCGACGCCAGTCCGGGCCGGAGACAAGACAAGAAAGTTGTGGAAGCGCATTCGCTTCCCGTTTACCGGCATGACTGCCGCGACAGAAGACCAGACCTCGGGGGTTGGCGCCTCTAAAAACTCGGATTATCAGCGCGGCGTGAAGCGCCAGTGTGTTGACCCCGCCGACGCAGACCAGGAGACCGAGGCCGAGAAGCGTGGTCGGTCTTTCCTGGAGACTAAATGGGAGATGCAGGCGTCTCGGAAGCGACGTAAGTATCCTTCTACATCATGCGAGCCGTATGGATCACGCATCGCATCCTGCGCTCCCGCATTTAGAAAGACCATTCATCTGATAATTTGCAGGCAAGGTGCCCGAATTCAATTTCAACATCCACGAAGATGGCTCCCATGAGGTGTTTGGTTTCACTGCGAACCAGCCCGAGGACGTGCCCAAAGATGTTGTCGGCGACGTAGCTACGAATGCGTCAACCCAGCCGCTCAGCGATCTGTGGGAGACTTCCAAGACACCGGTCTACAATGACAATATGGCCACCGATACAGCATCCAACACAAAGACGGCGCAGGATCTACAGTCTGCACCATCCAGCCAAGACACGCCTACTGTGATCGACAACACAGGAGAGGACAAGACCGCTGTCGTGTCCACAGAGTGCGTGCAAGACCTGACGCAAGAGCAGGAGATCAAGCTGGTACGATCGGCATTGCGAAGCTCCTTGGATGGAGAGGACGCAGAGCTGCTCAACGACTTCCTGTTCAGGGCGAATGCGAAGCGGGCTGCCAAGGCCACGCATCCCGAAGATTCGAAATCAACGGAGATGTCTTCCAGCACGAAGGAGTCGCCAGAAGTTGAATGCTCAACTCCACCACGCCGTGTGCTAGTGGAACTGACAACCAATTCACCTTCACCTGTCAAGCTGCAAATCTCGCCTAGCAAATTTGACGCGAAGCGTGGTGCCGATGGCGCCGATGATCAGGAGGATATCATCCCCAAAGAGCTGAAGGAAGAACAAGCCCCTGCAAGCCCTGCATATCGTCGAAGCACCCGTGCCAAAGGCTCGAGCACCCCTAGCATGCGCAACACTATCTCACTTCGCCGAGCCAAAGGGACAGAATTCGTTTTCCTACAGCGAACCGAGACCCAGCAGGTGGCCATGGCCACGAAGCGCAATACCCGGTTCAACAAAGGCAAATCTGTAACTCCCATGGTCGCCCTAGAAGCTCTGGCTCAACAGTCGAGCGAGCAAGAGCTTCAGACGGGCAACTCACAGAATGAGGACTCAAATCACAAGGACACTAACTTCCGTGGGCTGATCAAACCGCGAAAGCAAGTGTCGTGGAATGAGGAGCGTATGGCCGAGTATGAAGAGTACAGAGAACCAATATACGACCAGGAGGATGAAGAGGAGGGTGACCGATGCACGAATGACGTGGGCGCAACGCCTCGCCCGCGACCAGAAAGCAAACGTTCGGTGAAGAAGGCAGAGTCCGGCCATCGCAGCAGCCGTAGCCAAACGCAAAAGGCAGATGTAAATGCCGATAGTGGGGCCACCGAGAGCGGTTCAACCCCGACTACTGCACCTGCTACTGTAACCCCCCGCTCACGCCGCGTGAGGCGTTTGGGTGACTCGGGTATCTTGGGGTCTGGTACCCCAGTTAAGACTGGAAGTCGCAGCACAAGCAAGCCTCCTGCAGCCTCGGCAGCCTCGGCAGCCACGGCGTCCGCTGCTGCCCCCTCCACACCTACCAAGGGCCGCCGCAAGCTTGCTCCCAAATCGCCTATCTCGTCCAAGCTTCCCGCCCGAGCCTCCAAGGGCGCCAATAACACTGCGGATCATTTCGTCAGTGGTATCCCTACTCGCAGCTCAAAAAGCACAGATGACGGAGAGCGACAGAGTATGCTTCAGATGAGTGCAGGGTGCACACCCACAGCTCGGCGCGTTCGGTCGAGATCTTGATTATCACCGAATATGGTGCGATTCTCACTAGATGATACGACTTTTATACACTGCTGGCCGGTCTTTGATCCTTCTATACCCTCCCATTATGACACTCTTTACTTATCCGGGGAGTTGTTCGTGCTTTAAGATACCAATTCCGTTTTTCATGTATGCATTAATGAACTTGAAACTGTTTCACTTCATCTTGATCAAGATAAGATCTGTAGCTGCACGGTTCACCTGCCCTATGCAGAGTGACGTCTGTGCCGTTGCGCCACGCTGCCCCTCCAAGCTTCGGGAATTGTTAGAGAGGCATTCCACTCTTGGAAGGTTTTCCTGTTCCCATTCTCTGACTGTCTGCGGGTTGAAACCAATATCCGCACGGTCTTAGCTTATGCACCTAGCCGCTTTGACAAGCTCTAGGCTCTACCCGTGGATGACATTGGCAGCGGCGCATGTCTGTTCCGTTGATCCCTCATGCAGTGGCTTGCATAGGGGGGGGTTTTTTTTTCAATCTCCTATCGTACCTTCCAATCACAAACTATGGATATGTTGGTGGCTGCCAAGGTTGTTTCTCGTATTGATGCCTGGTACATGTTGATCCCTTGTTTTGATATTTGAAAATGGCCCAGAGCAAGTCTGCAAGTTGACTGCGTTAATTCGTCACGTCTTTTATACAAGTATCTTGTAGATGTGCAGTTGTATCTCATATGATATCCCACCACGCAGCGACTAGGTATGTTATATGAGTATGTCCAATATGGATACTCAATCAGACTGCACCACCCCAACTGTGCAGGCCAATAATGCAGTATACTTATGCTGCAGCAGCCATGAACACCCACCCTCCCTATCGTAGACTAGGAAACCGGTTATCAAACTTTGATGCAATCTCCCGAGGTTCCTCCCTCGGCCTCAATCGGGATTCCCGATCTCACTCGGCATGGTAGAACCCGAACCACAAGTCTCGAATAGAAAGTCAAAGTGTTTCATTACCAAAGAAATGAGGCATTAAATCCCGTCATTGATCGGCCGAATGGAAAAAACAGTTGACAGCGAGCACAATACCTAGACGGGTGAACCAATAGCAAATAAAAACCCACGCGCTAAGCAACAAAATGTTCAATGAGGAAACTAAGTAAAACATCAAGACCAATGTGCTCCGATCACCCAATCAAGAGACTCATTGCCTTATTCGGCATGTCGGTGTTAGTATCTCATCCTATTCTAGATATTCTATAACCAAATCCACATCCGACATCACCCGGACAGGACAGTAATCATCAACGCTAAGATCCAATGCGGTAAGCGCGCGAGAACGCTGAGAGCCCCTTGAGTGGCGCAGCGGTTTCCGAGAGCCACAAGTCAACGCGAGATGACATCGTCCGCATCGGAGCACACTGCTCCTGTTTGCGGATGCAAATGCTGAAGAGTATTTTTTGAAAGAACCTCTCATACAATTGTACATCTTTGGCCGCTTTTGTACTATTTTCCGACTAACATGTTAGCTTGTCAGGTACAGTGTAACCCTACGGCTTGTCCTCGGGTTCCTTTTTTTTTTTAATATTTTTCTTTTTTCTCATTTGCTTTGTCTCATTGGTCGAGGATGCTAGGTACAATGTAAGTACGAAGTACTGGGGTACACTGTTACAACTGTAGGGTCCTTTTTTTTTTTTTTTTTGCAAATCTCGCTTCCCTTTTCGATTGTCTTACCATATTATTATTCTCTTAAAATTGGTAATCTTATTCTGGGTTGGTTAGTTTTGACCCGTCTCGTTCATTGGATATAGACATTGTTGATGGGTGGATCCTGGCGGGAGTTTGGACCTACGGAATGAAGGCTGTGGCAGCCGGTGTGTGAGATTGGGTGATTGGTGTCAAATGAAAGCTCTCGAAAGATCCCGAGTATACGGAGTACGGAGTACGGGAGAATGGTTTACGGTATAGCTGAAACAGAGTAAAGTGAGATCAATGGTATGTCCAATTCATCTAACAGAATTCGTAGTCCGTTCATTTAATCATTTCCACCCAAATTCCCCGTTTGGGGGTATTATTTTCGTCTTTCTGTAAATCTATCAAGACAAAATCTAAAGGGAGAGACCCTTGGCAGAATCTTCGGGCCAGACATCGTAGCCGAAGGTATCCTTCATGTTGACGAAGCGGCAGTGACGGCCCTTGGCCACCTCATTGACAGCTGCGAAGTCGGCATCACTGAGCTCGATGCTCTTGAAGTTGGACTCAATGCGCTTGGGGTTGGAGCTCTTGGGGAGGACACTGTAGCCACGACGCAGACCCCAGGCAATCAGAACCTGGGCGAGGGTGTTGCCGCCCTTCTCGGCAACAGCGTTCAGGGTCTTGTTCTCGCTGACCCGCTCGCCCGTCGTGGGGACCTGGTTCTGCGAGCCCAAAGGCGAGTAGGCCTGGGGGAGAATGTTGTGGGCGAAGCAGTACTGCACCAACTCATCGTTGGGCAGGAAGGGGTGGATCTCAATCTGGTTAACCATGGGCTGGACCTTGGCGAACTTGGCCATGGCCTCAAGCTGGGGGATGGTCCAGTTGGACACACCAATGGCCCTAGCCTTGCCATCGGCATACAGCTTCTCCATGGCGCGCCATGTCTCCTCGTGATTCTCGGTCAACTCCTTGAGGATCACGTACTATAACGTGTTAGTGGGGAGCTCGTGTGCTCATTGCGGGGTAAGCTTCTCTTACCTTTCCATCGGGACCAATCTTGGGCTTCTCCTGGCCATCCTTCTCGGCAGCAATGGGCCAATGGACAAGGAAAAGGTCAACGTAGTCGAGCTTCAGACGCTCGAGAGAGTTGTTGATGGACCAGAGGACGTCATCGTAACGGTGCAGGTGGTTCCAGACCTTGGTGGTCACGAAGATGTCCGAACGCTTGACGGAGGGATTGGCCTTGAGGAAATCACGGATTCCATCACCAACTTCATCCTCATTGAGGTAGAACCAGGCACAGTCAAGGTGACGGTAGCCTGTGTTGAGGGCAGCAGTGACGGCGGCGTAGGTCTCGCCCTTGGAGCCCTCGCTGGCGAAGGTACCAAAACCAACGGCAGGGATTTTCACCCCGTTGCTCAAAGTGAAAGTCTTTCCAGATGACATGATTGCAATGTAATTGAATATAGTTGGAGAGTAGAAAGAAGAAAGGATAGCTGTTGAAGGATAGCTGTTGAAGGATAGAAGATAGAAGAGTGGGGGAAGCTTAGGGAGCCATGACGATGCCGGAAGTGGGGTGGAGGGGTTGGAGGGGTAGAACCTTGGAACTTAGATAATTTTTGTTTAAATTATTTCAATTGAATTTTGAATTGCATGCAATATATTGTGCATGTATACATGGAATATTGCAACTTAGCCTTACTTTCCTTTTCTATATGTCGATCAGAAACCCTGACTCTAATTGGAGATCGTCCCCTGACAAAATGAAAAGAAAACTGAATATAATATAATAAAAATGAATGGTATATGTAAGAAAAAAGGATAAAAATGATTAAAAATGATTAAAAAAATAAAATATTAAAAAAAAGACCAAAATTACCACTGGTAATTTTCAAAGCTCCCATGACATCACCAACGATGTTTTGAGCGTTTGACCTGATCGTCATCGGCTCCATCGATCTTATGTCGGGTCCACGGGCGAACTTCACTCTAGTCCAATCGTCTGTCCGTATCAGGTCTCTTCCTACCCACTCGGCGTGCTGCGTTGCTTCATACTCGGCCCAGCAAGTCTGGTTCTATCCAATCAACACCTTTCTGATTCAATTTCGGCGGGAAGGTGACCGTCCCGTGTACTGGGTACATGGCGAGACACTGTATCAGCCACAATGACGCAGGTACCTTGTACAAGGTTGTCTCAATTGCAAGAAACGGTCCACCTTATATCTTGCCAAATGATGACGATAATTCCTAGGGATGATACCCGGTGAGTGGATCCTTCGTAACCTCAATGGCAAAATACCAATTTCGTTTGTCTCCCCCATTGAGTTCGGTATCAGATATGGCTTCTATATATACTCTGCTGAACTCCCTCCATTGTCATCTTGCTTCCTTATCAGTCACTTTTCATTCTCCTTTTTTTTCCCACTTCAATTCCTTTCTAGAGTCCTGAAACCAGTGACTCCCCAGTAGAAGCTTACCCCACCCTTCTACTTCTTCCCCTCCATTTAATACCTCCATCATGCCTCGCTTCGAGGACTCTGACTTCGCCGTCGACCCGGCTGCCCAGGATCCCCGCGCCCAGGATCCCCATGGCGCGCTCTCTCCCCGGGAGCGTCAGGCCTCCGGTCTCACCATCCCCGCTGCAGGCGGCAACACTGTCGAGATCCCCGCCACCCGCAGCGCCATCAGTGATGCTGCTCAATTCATGCACAACCTGAGCTTGTCTCCCTCCATGAAGGACCGCCGGGGCTCGCGTAACTCCTTCGGCACTTCGCTCCCTATCCCCCGCTCCCCTCGCATGTCCCGCCTCTCATCTGTGCAGCGCGGTGCTCCTTCAGTCTCCCGGGATATCTTGGCCTCCCAGGTTCAAGATATTAACAAGGAAAAGACTGCCAAGGCCAAGAACATGGCCTTTGCTTTCGATATCGATGGTGTGCTGGCACACGGTAACCACGCCATTGAGGAGGCCAAGGTCGCCCTCAAGATGCTCAACGGCGACAACGAGCTGGGCATCCGCATCCCCCACATTCTCCTCACCAACGGTGGTGGTAAGACCGAGGAGGCTCGCTGTGCTCAGCTCTCCGAGATCCTTGAGCAGCCCATCTCTACCGATCAGTTTATCCAATCGCACACTCCCATGCAGGCCTTGGCTGAGTACTACGAGACCGTTCTGGTTCTTGGTGGTGAAGGCTTCAAGATCCGCGAAGTTGCCGAGAACTACGGTTTCAAGACCGTCGTTCACCCCAAGGATCTCCTCGCCTGGGACCCCTCTATCTCTCCCTGGGCCACTCTCACCGATGCGGAGCGCGCCGAGGCCAAGCCCCGTGACTTCTCCCAGATGAAGTTCGACGCCATCATGGTCTTCGCCGATTCTCGTGACTACCAGACCGATTTCCAGGTCATCATGGATCTCCTGCTCGCCGAGGACGGCAAGCTCATGACTAAGGCCAAGGATCCCGTCGCCACCCGCATCCCCATCTACTTCTCCCAGGGTGATCTTCTCATGCCCACCGAGCACAAGGGTCTCCCCCGTCTTACCCAGGGTGCCTTCCGTATCTCCGTTGAGGCTCAGTACAAGACTCTCACCGGTGTCGACCTTGAGCGTGTGGTCTACGGTAAGCCCGAGCGTGCTACCTACACCTACGCCGACGAGGTGTTGAAGGCCTGGATGGAGGAGCTCCACGGCGTCTCCCGTCTGCCCGAGAACGTCTACATGGTTGGTGACAACCCCGCCTCCGATATCATCGGTGGAAACATGTACGGCTGGAACACTTGCTTGGTCCGCACTGGTGTCTTCCAGGGCAAGGAGGGTGAGAACGACCCCAACAGCCCTGCCAACTTCGGTGTCTTCAACAACGTCCTCGAGGCCGTTAAGGCTGCCATCGCGAAGGAACTCGGCGCCGACTTCAAGCTCAAGTGGAACCCCAAGATTAACCCCGTCACTCACGGCGAGGGCGCCTCCGCTATTGAGTAAAAAGGATTGGTTGGTCATCCCCGATCTTTTCACGCTGAAACGAAACTCGAAAAACATGTGATACTGGGCTTGAGAAGATATTCTTCCGTGGCGTTTTTGTTTTTTTTTTTTCCATGTCATGTCATTTCATAGACTTCTTTCCTTTCCACTTTCCACCACTTGATGCACGTGGCCCTTAAATTTGGCCTTTTTGAAATTTTGGGCTCTGGGCTTTAGGACTTCTGATATCCTTTCGGTTTGGATAATCAACTTGAGAAAAGACTGAGATTTGCTTCTACTTTTTTTTTACAATATGGATGGTCGGTGGTTTCGACCCTTTCCCCCTTTTTAGACTGGATTCCTACATCTCATGTGCTTTCCGTTTTTTACACATTTCCGCAGGCAGTTATATCCCCAACATCAATACCATACCGTGCAATTTTCATCGAGAACCATTTTCGTAATTTTCTCTTTAATGTAACCTCGTATTTCAAGGTTCGATTGTTCCAGAAATTCACTAAAAAAAGCAACCTTGGAATCATTGACGACATGGTGATGGTATCATCCCCTATCACTAGGTAGAGCTCTAATACGGTAATTACCATTTTTTCCTATATATTGCACAGCTCTATCCATGGATGCGTGTGAATATACTTTCATAATTGAAATTTACACAGCATAAAAACAAGCCATTGTCAAAAACTGTATATTTACACAGCATTTATAAATTTTCCATATCAATTTTCTACATTTCCACACCTAGGCCATGTCTCGGGAAAGCCAGGAACTAGAAGAAAAGAACGAAGCAAAGAAACTCTTTCCCGTCAAGCCACAAGACATACATGGTATCTAACCGCTAGAGTGGCAAACAGCCCTACCCGGCATCTCCCAAGACACGCACGCTATGAGTCGGGTAGGTACACATTTCCAGGTCACATGTTCGACTCCGGGCTTCTAGACCACGCCCGTTTGCGCGGGTATGCATGTCCTGCCCCGGTGGCGAGGTACTGGGTCGGGATTGTTGTCTCGGGACTATTGTCTCAGGTTCTGCGTTTGCGCTGGTTGAGTCGTTATCCGGGGAAGTAGAGCAAGCTGCAGTCTAGCAACACTGTCCACCCATACATCGCACTCGTTTTGACCTTTTGATCTGCGCTCTGTCAGGATTTGGTATTGGTTTACTGTGGTCCCTATCGTTTAATAGTTATGAGCCCGGTTAGGTTCTAATTTGATCTAGCTTTTATTGGGAAGGAGGGAGTAAACACCGATGTGATTAACCCAATGACAACCAGAGAATGATAGGTCAAGCTTGGTCTACCATCAAGTTGAAACATTGAACATTGATTGTCATGATCGAAATTAAAGAACGCCAAGCAGAATAATTGGCAGAGTAAGCACCTCGAATGCTATTTGAACAAAACACTTTTTCAGATGAAGTTCAATCAGCCACAAAAACCGAGGCACGCCGAGACCCTTCGATGCACTGCCAAATGCAGCAAGTCCCATAGGGATGTTCTCTCCTCCAAGCAGCTCTACAATTGTTGATCCACGTTTCTTTGTCGAAGGAATAATTGTTTCAAATTTGCCCGGTAAAAGGCTTGCCTCTGTCAATATGAGAGTGATAGATGCCGGCAGTAGTCCGAATAACCGCAATGCAAGCATGATGATCGCTGCAAAGATCTCGACCCCGGCGCGCCTGCGTGTGGAGATTTGCAGTTCCTCGGGAGAAATCGTTGCCCCTTGCATTAGACTTTGGACCTCGCGCATCAAGGCTTGGCATATCCCGTATGTGAAATTGGGGACTGCTAAGTGTATCCATTTGCTTTGGTGTGCATCTTCCAAAGAGGAGAGTCGAGGTCGATGTGCTGAGATCGTGGCATAAGTCCATATTAAATGGAGCTTGCACAAGAGAACAGAGGAGCAGGCGTATGCAATTGGGATGAGCAATTGGTGTCTGAAAATTGCAATTACCAAGAAAGTTCTAATCGCATGATGGGTAACATGATAGACAGCAGCCAGCACAAACGCATAAGAGAATGTGTAAAGGCTCTGTGTACCGTATATGAGACGTATGGCCTGGTAGATGGACCGGAAAGTCAGAGGTCGTTTGTTTCTTCTTTCTTGATCCGAGAAAGCCCCATCCTTTCGAGCAATTTCAAGGATCAAAATTGTCGCTACTGCATGGCCAAGAAGGTAACGAATCTTGTGAGGAATCAATTAGAATCAGGTTCATCCAAGAGGGAAGAGGGTCAGATTTACTAGGCCAGAAATCAAAAGCCGGCTAGAAATGAGAGCGAAGGCAGAAAATGGGAATTCTTTTGTTACGGTCATGGGAAGAAAAATATCGTCAACTTGGCTTAGCAGATTTCCATCTCCTCCTGGGCTGATCAGAATGTTCAAGATGCGCGAGGGTAAAGTTGCAAATACGATATGACTTAGAGTGAAAACCATTCCGAATATTTGATTTGCAACGAGATTCACAGAAGATGAAGAGAGGGGCAAGTGAAACGGGAAAGAGGAAAGTGCTGGACAAGACCTTCCAATATTATACTTATAGATCTGACATCTAACTAACAATGGAAACCTTGGGATCTCTTTTTCAGGCTATTTTCGAATCTTAATCGGACAAGCTTCGCCCAAAGTCTCAAAAGCCCTGCCAAGAAAGGCTAAACATTACGATTAACATTGCTGCCTAATGTCCTATCTGCTTACATATAAGGATTTGGCCCTTGAGCCAAATCGGCTATGAAGAGAGCATCACAGCTCGAGCATACGGCGTGGCCACCGACAGCTTTTCCGAGGGAGAGGTATCACTCAATGTCACCGGCCTTACTGTAGATGAACTTCCGTACATTCAGAACGACCTGGGAATCTACCCTTTGGGACAATCTCGACACGCTCATTACCATCACCAGCCTTGCACAAGTCGCGGCAAAGAGAGGTCAGTGGGGTGACATTGTGCTGTTGTACAGTGTCTTCGAGATATATATGTAAATCCCCTATATGTACATGTATGTTTTAAGGAGATTGATTTTGAAGTACCTGTTATCTGTATGTCCTATAGAAAAGGTACCTATCGAAGGTCGGCCTAACATTTCGCAGGGGTGGTGGACAGCGCATCAGGCTGTGTACTGCCTTCCTTTTCAGGACGCCACTAGCTAACTATATAACTACATGTAGCAAACCTCATTTCTTCTTCTTCTTACACCTAGATCTTTACGCTCAACGGCCTGCTTTCAAAAGTACGTTCTTCCTTGATCTCGTTCTACTTCTCTTTCATCAATAATTTTACTGATAACCATGGGTGCCTACACGGGCTTCGACATGGTCCCACGCCTGTCAGGAGAGCTGGTAGACAAACACAATTGGGAAAGATTCTTGAACCACATCAGAGAGCGTTACCAAAACGACGATCAAGTCGAAGTGGAGCCTAACTACATTGCATTTAAGTCCGACCCAAGCCTGCTGCTTCCATTTGAATGTCGCAAGTTCCTGCGTTTTGGCGCAATGATCCCGAATGAGGACTCCGGTGGATTGAGGAACTACATCTATACTGTCAGCATGATAGCCGGTGCCTGGTTCGGATCGAGGGCTTATTACTGGGATGAGGGCTCAGGGGTACCGAGTCACTATAGCTGGGATGATGTGAAACGATCGATCAGATCCTACGAGCAGGTACAATAATTTGAAAATGCCGTGATTCACTGCCACTCTCTGACTATGAATACTCAGTTCGACGAACCGATCGTACCTACCACCGTAGCCCAACATGTGCTCGGTACCGATCCAATCAGTGAGCTCAATCTGCCACCATACGAAGTACAACTAGTGCCGGGGAAGGGACAAGGTCTCGTGGCGCGCTTCAACATTGGGAAAGGCCAATTGATTATTTCAGAGAAGCCATTATTCACAACCTCGAACGTTACAAGTGCAATCACGACGGAAAAACAAATTGCAACAGAGCTGCGAAAGCTACAGAAGGATGCTCAACGCCAGTTTCTTTCCTTGCACAACAATTTCCCTGGAAAGCAGCCGTTCAGTGGCATTGTCCGAACAAACGCCCTACCATGCGGCCCTGAATCTCGGATTGGAGGCATTTATCCTACCATCTCGCGGATCAACCACAGCTGTCTGCCTAACGCACACAACAGCTGGGATGGTGCTTCGGGACACGAAAATATCTATGCGGTTCGATTGATCGAAGCGGGAGAAGAGATCACTATCCCTTACGACCATGGGGGCCCCTCAGATGAGCGACGCCGTCATTTGAAGAAAGCATTCGGCTTCGATTGCGATTGCAGCATTTGCTCAAGACAACCCGATGAACTGCAACAGAGTGATGAACGCCGCCGTGAGATTAAACGCCTCGACTCCGAGATCGGTAATGCGCTCCGGGTGCTGCAAAGCCCCAAGGACTGCCTCAAAGACTGCCAGGCCCTGCTCCAAATTCTCGAGAAAGAGTTTGAAGGTAGTCCAGGTGCCCATCTTACAAGGCTTTACTATGATGCTTTCCAGATTAGCATCGTGCACGGCGACCAGGCGCGGGCTAGGGCTTTTGCAGAGCGGTCACATAGAGCAAGGGTGGCTGCGGAAGGGGAGAACAACCCGGAGGCGAGAAGGATTCAGAGACTGGTGGAAGATCCAACAAGACATGACAGTTTTGGATTGTCAATGAAATGGAAGAGTTTGAAGAACCAGGTGCCTCGGGGGCTAGGCTCAAATGAGTTTGAGAAGTGGTTGTGGAGTCAGGGCAAATAGATGAGTTACATCTCCAAGTGGCATTGTTCTATATGCCGAAGTGAAGAAGTTGTTGAATAGCTACAAGTGAAGAGGACTTTGAGAATACGTGATTGGAAACGGCCTTTGGTTGCGCAGAAGAGGTGTTTAGGTAGTTGATTAGTACTGGGGTGTTAGTTAGGCAATAGTTGAGCCAAAGTACTTATTTTTACTCAAAACCCTAACTACATTGACGATCCCGTAATGACAAACCCTGATACTCCCAATCTCTTCTCACAAGCACATCGCTTTATGATTTTTTTTCGCTTTCCTGGTGTTTATATCATCATGGCGGTCTAATTGTTTCCCTGGATTGTCGTTGAGCTTGGTAGTGTTCTTGCACGCGTCATCGAGCCTATTGTTTCCACGCGAGTCCGAACATGGCCTCGACAGCGACATGTCCGCCTTTGTGTATGTTTTCCTGGCAACTCGTTGCATCGCCTTCATCTCGATGCTCCGAATTTACGTGGAGCTAGCGATCCATTCTTGACCCACACGGCACCCCATAGCCCCCGCGGCCCGGATTCCAGCCCGAAATACTGCCGTGATCGAACCGAAAGCTGGATTTTCTTCGAGCAGGCCATGGTCAGCATATATTCAAGTAATTTGTGAAGACACGATAAATTCGCGAATAATATGCCATTGGTTCCACGCAATGACATTGCTTTTTTTTTTCCATTCAGTATCCACATAGGTCTCAACATTCCCACGAATGGGGTGTCAGGTAATAGGAAACGCTTTGAAAAACGTTCATCAAGGAAAGAGTAGTTTCAAAAATACTCATAATGCGATATTCGAAAAGACAAAACCAGGGGGTTGAACTCACAGTTTCCACGCAGTCAGGTCATTTGGCTATAATTTAGTAACATTCTTTGCTGAAAAGAGCTTGTTAAGGCATAGAGTGAGCACGAATATTGGGAATTAGTTCACACGAGAACCTCAAAAGTAGAGCAAGGAGAGAAGGACAAAGGAAGGAGACGAGGAGAGAAGGAAAAGGCCAAGTCTACCTCCTTGTTTAGTTGAGCAATGCGGGGAGGCCTTGGCGGCAGACGTAATTCCGCGGAAAGTACCCTCGGATCACCAGGGCTTAGCTGGCAGCGATGCCGTGCTTCGATGGTCATATTTAACATAAGAGATGTGACTCGAATGACGCCAGAAACACCCTATCAGACATTTGGATCTGGACTGGGCTACATCACTCTCAGGTTCAGCGCGAGAACTAAGCCGTACCAAGAATGCGGTGCTAGTCAGCAACCCGATCCGACTTCCAAGGTGCAACTGGGTCGTGATAAGAATGCAGGGCCGGGCCAGAAGCCGAGAGAGATTCCATTGTTTTTTGTTTTTTTCAGGAATAGCGGGGAGTATACATGGTTTAATAAGAGAAACGATAAGCTTGGCATTGACGATCATCTACATAACCGTAGATCATCTGTCTTGGCTTATAGGAGACAAGCAAAGTCGGTGAGTAAGTACGAGGAGAGTGAGATACAGCATACGGAGTACGGAGTACGGAATAGAATCACCCGAAGGTTAGACGCTAAGTCGAGCTCCATCGGAAGTCCGGGAAGTTTTGAATTGAGCATACTACTCCATACGGATCAGCCAACTCAGATCTGAAAGGGGAGTATCAGGTGATGGGGTAACTTGGGGTTATTATTAGGTAATAGCGCGTCTATCCCCGCATGATATCAAAAAAAAGGAGGCGAATGGCCAAGTCGAATGGGATGTCGTTGCATGGATGGTGAATCGTTAGGTAACGAGAACTCTGGGGTATTCAAAGCGGATGCATCGGATTAAGATCTGCTGACCTGTCACTTTTCGGGGAAAGAGTTGGCGCTAGAAGGGTTTAGATTATGTCATAGAATTGAGTATAGTTACTTGCCTCTACTAGGTATACTTTCTATCCCTTCTGCCTTATAAGGGTGTCCTATTAAATTCAATTGTACTATCTTATCTTTAAGTATCCAGGTATCTGTGTCCTAATGCGGCGAAGTGACGCCATTTTTCGCATGCATCAAAAAAGCAAATGGGGTCTGCAGGGGTAGCTTGGGAAACTAACACGAACTTAATCAGTCTAGTTGGATATAAGGAAGTATAAAGTATTAGAGTAACCTGTTTATATAAGTTTCTACCTTTACACAATTTCAATGATTACTTCAATTTTCATTTTTAGGGAAAATAAATGAAAATAACTACAGATCCGCCACCGTAATCAATCAGTTCCCCGTTGTTTTTTTAAATAAAAAAAATAAAAATAAAAAGTTCGCCCCATGTGGCCATGACCCATGGTGCTTTTTCTTACAATTTTTTGGAACTTCACCTTTTCACTTCTTTACAAAAACCTCTTGAAAGCCTGACTAGTTGAATCTTTTCAAAGTTCTAGCGAATCCCGGAAGCCGTTACCTACCAAAGTTGTGCAACGCCGGTCCGTTTCCGTGACTAACAGCTTCGCTTTTTTTTTTCCCCGCCGCCCCTCAGAGCCCTAAACTTGCCCTCGGTCTCAAAACACTTTGATTTGAGGGCTGGTTTTTTTCTTTCCTTTTTTCAAATCTGAAGCTTTCTCATTTTTAAATTTCGGTAGACTTATATTCTTTGGCTTGCTCCAAGGTACTTCTCCGACTAGTCACTGTACAATTAGGGCCCTTTATAGAGGGCCTCATCCTCTTCACCATGGCCTCCGTTACTGCCCCTTCGCAACCCAAGCCGGCCTTCCCCCGACTTTCTTCAATTCCCTGCGGTGATCACTTCCACTCACGCGAGTCGTCTCCCTCGCCTTGCAGCACCCCAGATGGGTCCAGGTCTAGCAGCCAGCGTCGCCCCTCATTCGGTTCGATCAAAGAAGATACAGAGGACGGTACGTACCGACCATGTGCGAATCCAGACTGGAGGCTGACGTGATCGGCAATATAGGAATTGCGCAATCATTTGTGGACACCCATCAAGTCCCATCTCCCCAAGAGCAAGAGCAAGAGCAAGAGCGTAAGGTCGAGCGCCCCAACCTGATGCAACAGGCCCCGGACTTCTGCTGTCCTTGTGGTGGATTCCTGGGATGGAAGCAAATTCGATTGGGCGGGAAGAGCTTGAGCCGTAGCTATAGCGATCTCCGTGGGCTCGGAAAGCTACAAGCAAAGGGTTGGGCATGGGAAGCTCAGGACCCCGAACCGCAGCTTCTCCCACCCAAGGTCCCCGAGATGGAGATTTTGCAGACCCCTCCCGGTACATCGCCTTTGGAGAAGCTGCCCCCGGAGGTTCTTGGTAAGAGATCGCACCTGCCATTCTTGTTTCTCGTGTGCTGACCTATGGGTAGATCAAATCATCTCTAACCTTGCCGTCGATCTTCCACCGAATGGATACGCCCCTCGCAACGTGGATTTGGTCTCGTGCCTGCTTACATCTCACACGTTGCACGCTGCTACCTTGGGTGTCTTGTACAGGAACATGACTTTCCCACACTCCATTATCTTCTCCAAGGCACTTAATCACATGTCGCAGTATCCGGCGTTGGGGACATTGGTGCGCCGTCTGGACTTCTCCCACTTCACCTCCGTCGGTCTGGGTCGCACAAAGCAGATGAACGCTGAAATCCAGAACCTGACATCCAAGACCCTCTTGCGGTGCTTGGAACTTCTCCCCAATTTGAAGGAATGCCTGCTGCAGGAACACCTGGAAGGCGATATTAGCGTGGAAATCATTCGGAAGCTCTTGATGGGGCTGCCAAACTTGCGCGCCGTGGATTTCTGCGGTTGCTCGACTCAGGCATTCTCCGGGGTTTTCCAGGAGGCCTTGGTCGGTGGGCCTGCGCTGCCCATGACTATGCCCAACCTGAAACGGCTCTCGCTCCACGAATGCAGCACTATCCCCGCTCCCATGTTCGACTACCTTCTCCCGCGATTGGTCAACTTGACGCACCTCGACCTTACCCACACTCAGGTTAACGATTCAGCTCTCATCGCCATCCCCGAGACTGCTCGTATCTCGCATTTGAGCTTGTCCCGATGCACGCGCCTCCGCCCATGTGCCCTAGTTCAATTCCTCACCACCCACCCGTCGGTCAACCAGTCTCTCGTTTATTTGAACCTGTTGACAGACCCGACCCGCTTCCGTCTTCTGGAAGAGACGGATGTGTCTGCTCTGCTGCCAAAGCTTCCCGGTACTATGCGTTCCCTCAACCTGGGCGGAGCGAAGATTACATCGGACCATGTACCATACTTGGTGCCCATGACCAAATACCTGGAGGAGCTGGGTCTCAGCTCTGCGGATCTCTCAGTCGCGGACGTGAACGCCTTCTTCGGTCGCTACCGTAACCCAGCCACGGGAGTCGAAATCGATGCCCCCAGCACCCTCTGCTACCTCGATCTTGCCAAGGTGCCGCAGATGACTATTGGAGCCATCTTCAACACCAGCGCTTGTTCCCTGCTCTCAAACCAAAGCTACCCCTTGCAGGTCGTTGAGTTCAGTGACAAGATTATCACACCGCTGCGTGAGCGTGCCAAGACTCAGCGCGCCTCCGTTGGCTGGACTGTGCGAGACCTCGGCCGTCGTGGCTGGTATGTTCGCGAACCATCCTCGATGCCCCACGAACCCACCGATGATGGCGCTCGCTACTGGAAGATGGGTGCGCGCTGGTGGGGCATGCGCAAGATCCCCATGGCCGTCGGTGAGGTCGGCGGCCTCTACGGCCACTACATGTTCAAAAAATGATCTACTATGAGCGTTCTGTTCTCCAAAAAAAAAGCGTTTTCGCTGGATCTTTTTATCACCTTTGCTGATACCCTTGATTTGATATCCCTCATTTTCACGGTTTGCGTTTCATTGGAGGGGCTTTACTTCTGCTTTTGTTTTATTGTTTTTGACGGTCAGGAATGATGATATCCGGTCTATGCATGGCGGCGCGCAACATGGTTTACGAATTTCGATATTCTGGCTCCTGGCTTCGGGTTCGTGCTCTCGGTCGCGTTTTGTCTTTTGGTTTTACATAGCATCTGAGATCTCTTTAGCGGTGTCTGGTCTTTTGAACTCTCTCATATTATTGGCGTTACTGTATCTATCTGGACTTTACTACTCTGCTCATTAATAGTTTCTACTCTATCTCTTCTAAGCTGTTTCGTAGACTTGACCTGGTGTAGCCTTGTGCTTTTAGCCTCACCGGGAATGTGTCTTCCCCAAACAGGAACTACCTGGCGACAAACTTACAGGTCTCGCCCTCTCTTCTCCATCACCTCTTTCTCCATCAACTCCCCCTCTCTCACACATTCTAGAATCTCCCCTTTATCCAACTCTTGCTTTCCCCACCACTGCGCTGAACTGCGCCTAGGCTTCCAGTCTTCGCCATGGCTCTATCAAGGTAAGTAGTGTTTCCCCTATCAAGCTCACCATGAAACTCCCATTAATCCAACCAAAAGGACCTTGTCAAAACTCTCAACACGCTGAGATCACACCTGAACATGAAGCATCGCAAAGACTTCGGGTTGACCTACCCCTCTCAGCCGTCCACTTCCAAGTGATGAGACACATGCTCGAGCCATATTCCCAAGACCTCCAATAGCTTTGGGTCTTCTTACATGGGTATCTGTACCGGTTCTGCCAGAGCTCGCGCACATGGACAACCTGAATGTTATTTTTGGTGCGGAATGGAGGGTATGGACATCAATTTCCTGGCTGTGATGCGACCTTCAACGGTCTTGGGTTCTACGAAAGTAGCCTCGGAGATGATAGCGTTTACGGGTGAGTGTACCATGAGTGTACGATGCTCTGGCATTTCTGTCACAACTAGCCGGATAAAGTTAGGCTTCATCTCGAGCAGAGGCGTTGGACGCAAGAGAACCACATTACATATGCACTTGCAACGGACGGTGGTCTCTTCAGGTTCTGCCACATGACCAAGGAAGGCCAGGTATGTATCCTCAGAAGTCTATTAAGCAGAGAAATGGCAACACCAAGAGAGCTATGATACTCTGAAAGAGTGAAGAGCAAACATTCGAACAAGACCTATAGGAAGTATGGGACCGTAGTAGTATATGAAATCAAAAATACCCCGTTCCTATTAGAAAGATGAATTTCTAATATCAAAACAAATCTCGACATACACTGTCCTGCTTAACTAGCTAGACGACTGCTACTTTGATTCTTCCTTCAAATATCACTAGCACCCTCATCTTCCTGTGCCCAGCATTCTATCAATATCCTGCATAGAGACAGGAGAAGGCTAGTTCTTTGATTTCAACCTTCGACGTTACACACACGGATAGGTGGCTCGGGCAGTAGCTACTAGTGTGAGCTACAGAGCCCGAGAGATCCAATGCCAGGAAGTGGATTCATAGGCTTTCGCTCTTTTTGTCGTTGTATAATAAGGCACTGCATGCGCTTATCTGCATGGGCTGTGGAATAAGGCTCGATCCTCCTAAACCGAGAGGCTCTTACTGCACATCTATACGCTTGGTCCTCGGTACAACGTGACGGGATGGGACATTCAATATTAGCTATATTTATATTTGTATTTGGGTCACGAGACATACGTCTCTAGAGATTTCAAGCAATTGAGTTAGAGAAGGATGTCCGCTAAAGCTTGCGCTATAACTATAGCTATAGCTATAGATTTCTGCTGGAGCATTGACATCTTCAGTAATTGGCAGTGTGATCAATATGCATTAGCTTCAGGGATTATCTAATATGGCACATGGCTAGGAGTTCCTAATTAGATGAGCTGATTAATGTCTGCGTCAACCAGTATCATAAATTTGTTCGACTTGGCGTAATGCAAATCATGTGTAAGATGAAAAGCCAATGCTTTTTGCTCCAACCTAGCTGTGGGACAACATGCAGTGAATGGTATTCGATATCAGTCATACAAACGTGCCATTGCAAATTTTATCATTGTACGGGCAAGGAATAGGTCATATGAGCAACATTTAGTAAGAAGACCAAATTCCAAAGGTGGATGGATATAAATACCATCATATCAACCTCTAGTCTGAAGATTCACATTCTACACAATTGATTCTCTGTCTATCGACAACAACAAGGCCACATTAATCCTTGTAAGATCTCCATCGACTATCTTCATCCACAATGGTTGACGCCGCCTGTCGCATTCCCGGAAAAGAGGAGATCTACATCTTCTCCGGCCGGCATTATGGTCGCATCAGGTTTGGCCACGGAGGCCCCGAGCATAACCTTGCTGCCGGCCCGACCCTCCTAAGCAAGGGCTGGAACACTCTGCCCAAGATGGGCTTTGGTACAGTGGACACTATCGTGCCTGTACCCGGCTACGAAAACCAACTCTACGTTTTCTTCGGAGGCCGATATGCCAAAATCAAGCTTGAAAACTACGACGATAGCTTTATCAAGGAAGGGGCGGTGTCCATTGCCTCTGGATGGAAATCGCTTGGTCAAGCGGGCTTTGACACCGTGGATGCAGCAATGCTCACCCCGGGAACAAAGAATGAGATGTACTTTTTCAACGGCTTGAACTATGTTCGTCTAGACAATAGTACCGACAAATTGGTCAATAAGGTTGCGCCCATTGCGCAGGGTTGGCCAAGTCTTGTTCAGGCTGGCTTTGATTGTGTTGATGCTATTGTTCCGAGCCCGAGTGGTCAGGATCTATACTATGTCTTCCGCGGCGATCAATTCGCGGTGATCAAAGTGGATAGCAACCAGAGGGATACCCTCATTTTACCCCCGAAGGCAATCAGCTCGGCGTGGCAGGCTTTGGAAAGATGGTGTTAGTCGGATTATTGAAACAAGTGATCCTGTCAAGCGCAAAGTAAAGAGCGGTATGTCGGGCTTAGGTTGATTCAGGTCACTTCTCGCATGTCATTTTGGGCCTTGATTTTCATTATTGATGATTAATTAGTTGAGACTGTGCTTGGACTAATGCTATGGCAACTGATAGCCCCCTGTCACAAGGTGATGGTGTGCAAATGGCCCATTATTTTTAATCCAAGTATGTATCGAAAGTAAGCCTCTTGAAGAAATCCCGTGCGATTACTTTAGCTGAGTGTAGCATTCTTCCCTTAATGATACGTCGATCAAGAGATACTATATATAAAACATACTTTCTCCATTAAATCATCTCATTTGAAGGGAATAGTAGATATACTGAAAAAGGGACGATGGTTTGGACACAAACCAACATCTCTAAGAGGGCTCTTTTCCAACAAATAGATAAAATAATAACAGATTAAACACATACTCAAGAAATATTCCAGATTATTTACATCGTTTGAACCTCACGAATGAAACTGTAGCTTCGTTCACTCAGGGCTTGGCTCCCAGGCGACGCTTGGCAAACGTCATGTGATGACTCGCAGAAGAGCCGCATTTCTCGTTATTGGTTTCACCTCTACACGCTCTGTCTATCACGAAGGTCTCAGACCATCCTCGCTAATTTCCGCCCTTGGGGAACTGCTCATCCCGATGGGTGGATTCGTTGCCGCCTTTGAAGATAGTGGAAGCGACACGCGACGATGTCACCTCCGAGCGGAGCGGCCTCTTACAAGAAGAAAGATGGAACCATAGCTATATCCGCAGATGAGAACTCAGTCTCATGGAGCCCTGCAGTGGCAGGGGCTGGGAACACGATCACAATCCCCGTGGTCAATATCACTAGTATGTCGTCACTCCATGGCCGTGAATTTGTCTCTTTGCTGACTCGTGCGACTGCTAGATTTACAGCAGACCCCAGCCTCGAATCCGAAAGTGATGCTCAAAATATTTTCCCAAGCCCCCGATGCGCCTCCGAATAGTACCCCCGATCAGTATGTCTTCCTGTTCACGGCCGGACCAGACGCCCGCCCACAGGCCGATCTCATCAAAGACACATTGAGTGCCCGGGTCAATGCGGCAAAATCGGGCACACCATCCCGGACACCGGGCTCTAGAGGTGCATCTGAGGGTCAATCAGCGGCAATGGCGATTGCAAACGCTGTGACATCCGCCGCGACATCGAAGAATCCCTTGGACGAGGAGAATAGGCTTCGGTCCGACATAGAACTGCAGCAGTCGCTATTAAGATCTGATTCGAATCTGCAGCGAATGTTCTTCGAGGGATTGCATACAAAACCGGAAGCCTTGTCATCTGCGTCGTTTGTATCACAGTTCTGGTCAACACGACTGCATTTACTGCGAGCACATGCAATCGAACAGGGCCAAATCCGTGGCTCATATAATGTGCTATCCTCACTCAAGCCTCGAGTTGAGGATAACGTGACACGATTGAACATCAGCAAAGAGCAGATCCAACTCATCTTCACACAGCACCCACTGGTCAAACGCGTGTATGACGAGAATGTGCCGAAGCTCAGCGAGCAACAATTCTGGTCACGATTTTTCCAGAGTCGGCTGTTCAAAAAGCTGCGCGGAGAGCGGATTACAGAGGCCGACGCAACCGATGCCGTGCTGGACAAATACATCCGAACGGATGAGGCCGCTCAGCCGAACCGCGACACAAATATTCATCACTTTTTGGATCTTGCTGCCAATGAAGAAGACAACAGCCAGCGTGGCGGAAACCGACCTGACCTAGACATGAGACCATCTGGCGTCGACAAAGTACCCATTATCCGGACACTGAACAGCCTGAGTGAAAAGATCATGGCCAATGTGGCCCCGGCTGACGGTGATATGAACGCCCCTATCGGTATCAATGAAGAGGCATGGAAAAAGCTCCAGTTGCATGATCTTCGTGGAGAAGAAGAGCAAAGTCGCATCACCTTGAATATTCGTGATCAAAGTCGGTTCTTCACTCATGGCCAGGAGGAGGATAAGACAAAGCAAATTGCGAAGCAAGACCCGGATGAGCTTCTTCGGATTCTCCGTGCGGAGATCAATCAAAGTCTCCCGTCGCAGGGTAATACACAACTGGGCATGTTGGTGGACCCTGGCGATGATGAAGACGAGGAGATGGAGGATGCACCAGCTAACCGTCGACCTGTCGGCTCATCTGCCGCTCTACATGATGCATTTTCTCAAATATTGGAAGCATTGCGCGAGCGCCGTGCTCATATGACTGAACGAGCAGCATCAGAAACATATGGGCTATCCACAGCGCTATTTGACCGCTTGACATTGACACACGCCACAACCACGGAGTTTTTGCACCAGTTCTGGCAGGCGTTTCTCTCCGGCAACCCCGACCGCGCTGGAGAGGTTGCGTCCTTAGCAGAGTCTCTTCAGCGAGCAGCAGAGCGCATTAAGGCTGTTGCTAATGACGCAGAGGCCGAGCGGAAAGTCGAAGTTGACCGGATAAAGAAGCAGGCCCGTGACATGTACGAGAGCACCGGGCGAAGATTACGAGTTAACTTAGAAGGTGTGGAGGGAGGCCAGAATGCTGTGAATCAACTTCTAGGTCCTACACTCCATGCACTGGAGGCCGCATCGACTCGATACCAAAAAGAATTGGCTGAACAAAATAAAGAAGCGGCTCTTGCTGGTTAAGAGATGAGAGATAGAAGGAAATAACTCGGGCGTTTGATATTGAACATGGCATGTACATTATGATACCTTAAGAGAGCTTTGATTCGTACAGTGAATAAAAATCTCGATATCTCATTAATCTACCTGCAAAACCACTGATTGTAGAGATTAAACAACATTGAAGGTCGGCATGCCGAGCTTCCCCGGACTTCGGGAATTTAGTGCCATCTGTCCCCTCCACTACGCTGAACTTTCTCCAACTCACCTTCTCCCACAACTTGGATCATTCCCAAGCCAGATACTCAACGAGAAACACAAGGGGCCTCAAGATGCTCACTTCCGGCCTCACAAATGCGCCCCTCACCAAAGCACTTCTAATCTACACGATCGCCTCGTCGATCGCCCTCTCCCTTTTCGACATAAAGCACCTCGTCGTGATCTATGTATCGCCTCATTTTTGGCCCTATGCCCAGTTCTGGCGTGCATTGGTGTGGCAGGTCGTTGGCTTCACCAATTCCACCGAGGCCCTCTTCGCTGCGATGCTGGTATACCATATGCGCGTTGTCGAGCGCGCGTGGGGGAAACGGAAGATAGCGGTTAGTCCTATTTGTCGTATTGTCTTTGTTCCTACAGATATGCATACCCATGTGTGTCATTAAGGAGTAGAAAAGCCGAAGACTGTCATCCATGACCTGGAAACTGATTGCTGACATCGTGATACTGCTTGCTCTAGACATTCCTACTCACCACACTACCCTACACGACTCTCCTCCCGCCAATTCTCCTTGCCCTCCTAATCCGCCCTCTCTCCCTAAACAACTTCAATTACCTTCCCTCCGGCCCAACAGCAACCATCTTCGCCCTCTTGGCGCAGTACCACGCCACTATCCCATACACCTACCGCTACCGCATCGGATCCACGTCCTCCCCCACTACAACAAACAATACCGGCAACAATACCAACAATGATCCCTCCGCCGATAATAATACACCGGCAACCCAGCCCAAGCCCCCCAACACCAACCCTATCCCTCCTTCTCTCCGACAAAACAACTACCTACATCGTCGCTGCCCAGCTAGCCCTCTCCCAGTTCCCCGCAATGCTCTTACCATCAGCCCTGGGCTGGATCGTCGGTGTAGCCTGGCGCGCAGAGCTGCTACCGGGTCTGTCACCGGCGAGCACCGGGTTCCGGGTTCCGGCTTGGGTGGTTGGCGAGCAAGAACGGAGGGGTGGTTCTGACTCCGGATCTGGGTCTGGTGGTGCGGAGGGGGAAAGGTATGAGGATCTCCGACGGAGGTTGGAGGGTGAAGTTGCTGCTTCGGCTTCTGGGTTGGAGGGGTCTGGTGGGCAGGCTCAGAGGCGCGCGAATAATGCCGGGGAGGTTGGTGGCGGGTTTGTTAATCGATTGACAGGTGATTGGTAAAGATCATCTGTTCTTTGTTTGAGTTATGCAAGGCTGGTTGAACATGTCTATCTGGTATAGATCTACTAAGGACAGTTGGGACGGATTCTTGGGTTAATAGGAGGCGCTATTAGACATAGCCCGTCTCATACCTTCATCCTCGATCAATTCATATGGTGTCCCCACGTTTGCAACTTATGGCCTCCAATTCGTACTTAGAGTGAACAATACTACAATACTCGATGATCAAAGAACGAGGTGGGTACTAAATCGAAAAGGCAGACAATATCTGCAAAAGCATAATCTAGAATATCAACTAGCAAGGGCGTATTTCCGCTAGAGTGTGCCGACTGAAAACACCACATAACGCCATATCATCAATGTCTATAATCTTGAATGGGACATTGTTACCGCCCATTGCGACTCCGTCTCATATTTTCCTTGCACTCGTTACAATACCATTTAACTAATAGAGACAGTTAGCAACCTAGACAATTTCAACAAGGCAAAGAATACTCTTACCATTCTTTCCAGGCGGTTTCGTCAAACCCACACACGATAGATGGAACCATTCACGCGGACAGGCATCATTGTCACAAGCAACCATCTCGCCGAAACTGATTTCGTTACAGTAACAGTAGCGTGGCTCGCCCTCCTCGTCTTCATCATCGCCCTCGTGAAGCGACTCGTCGTCAGAGGGTATTGCAGGCTGTGGGATGGGCTTCTTCTGAGTTCGTTTGGTAGAGGCCGGGTCTTGACTTCGTGTGGGCCGGGCGCGGGGTTGGCTGGGCTCTGTGAATGCGGGGAGGATAGGGGTCGATGTCTTGGAATTTCGTCCCTTGGTCGTCTCGACCTCGGTAGAACCGGCTTTTCCATCCACATCCTCGCGCTTGGACCCGGCGGGAACGGATGTTCGACCGTTGGCATCGCCTTCATAGTCACGGTGTGTGTCTGCATGGATGAGTTCATTCTTGGCGGGTCCGTCCCGGGGTATAGATCTGGTATCGGCAATTTTGTCTGCGTAGGGAATGTGGTTAATTAGTGGTTCCGGGAGGAGTGGTTGAAACGGCATACTGTTGTTTGGGCGGTTTGAAGCGGATGATGTTGGCCGCGCGCGCGAGTTGGTTGTAGGTCCGGAATTTTGGGCTCGTGAAGATTGTGGTCTTGATGTGTGGGGTCCTGGGCTGGCAGCACCACGCGGGCCATTGAATGTTCCAATCAAGGGCGACGGGGCCAGAACGGGCGATGCAGCATTGGAAGCGTTGGCCCTAAAACAAAGTCAGTTGGATGTAGTAGTGAGCGCAGGCGAAATGAGACATACTTCTTGCGTGCAGCAGCAGCTTGATTTGGAGCGCGAGACCGCTTCTTCTCTGCTGGGTCTTTATTCGCAGCTCTCTGGCTCCCAGCACCGCTAGCAGAGCGTTCCATCGGAACACTAGTGTCTACCGGTAGTGGTCGTTCCACCTTGCGACGCTTGGGTGCACTCGGGTCAGCCGCGTGGTCTCCACCTCGAGATTTCCCACTATTGGTCTTGCGGGCGCCCGAGCTGCGCGTATCCTCGTAATCTGCGTCGGCCTGTGCCCGACGTTGCTTGCGTGCCAGAACAGCATCGCGCCGCGCCTCACTGCGACTGGCAGCTTCGGCCTCTTGAAGGACGTGCGATAGATCCTGTCTTTGCGCTACTGCTTCCCGGCGCGGGCGTTCATTGGTCGCAGCCTTCGCGGTACTCTTGTTAGAGTACGCCCAGTGTGTCAGACTGCCTAGTCGAGCCTCCTCGCTGATCTCTCCTGCAATGTATGGGAACACCGTATCCAGCCGGACAACTTGGCGATCTAATTCCTCGTTCGCGTTCGAAATGACGTGGTTCTTCTCATCGGCGGTCATCATCAGGTCCGAGAGGCTTTGGCGTACACGATCGAAGAGAAGCCGGCGGCTTTTGCTATCGGGCAGTTCCGGCGATTGAGATATATCCTAGCGCAAGAGAGACGCTATCAGTAAACGCTCAGAGTACCCCATTAGACAGATCGTGGAGAAAACTCACCTTGGGCAAAACATCCTCCCGAATCACACCCCCGACGATAGGCGCCGGGTTGGGAGGATGAGGAACGGGCTGCGATTGGGAGGAGAACTGGAGTAACTGCAGCAAATTTTCCTCGAGAGCCCACGCCTTCGCATCAACTTCCTTGAGAAGCGAATTGTGGCGACGGAACTCGCGCGGAAGTGCTGTTATAGCATCGGTGAAATGCGTGAGCGCAGGATAGAAGCCGTGAGGAACAGGGGATGTGGAAGGAATTTCATTTGTCGAGCCTTGGCCGAACGCGAAGGATGACCGTCCGATGATTTTGGAGGTTCGAGACGGGTTTGTACGTGTCTGACGGGCGGACTGTCGGATTCCTTGGCCCGGGGGATTATTGACTGACGATGAGACAGCAGACATGTTGAAGGGCAGAGTCGGGACTGGGAGCTGCGCCGTTGGAGGAGGGTTGAGGTGAGCCTACCTCAGTTTGAGGAGGAAATAGTAAGTTTTGAAGAATCAATGGTATTCGGCAATGATCAGGGAACATGTACAATAGTCAACACCTCGCGTAACAACAGGAGGACATCGATGCAGGAGAAGCTGCTGCTGGGAAGTTTGAGTGCGGAGAAGAGCAATCAAGTCAGGTGAGATTGTTGCCTGCGGCACTGATCAGGCATCAGTTGCTGAATCATCCGAGCACGCGGGTGATGTCATATCAAGCATGCCCAGAATTAACACAGTTGATATGAGCTATAGGGATTTTAAAAGGCATACACAGAAAAGAAAAAGCAGGAATCTTGGAAAGTCAATGATTCTTTGTATTTTACATATAGCATGGATTCTAGGTATAGACGGGGACCTTACATTAGGACAACCAAAAGACTGTCCTAGCATAGCCTATGACTGTAAACCTAGGGACACATCGATAACACACGAAGGAAACCAGTAAAATAAAACAGGTAGTACAACAAGGAAATACACGCTAGGTTCTAGGAAGACCAATGAATATACGACACTCGACTTGATGCAAGTGTCAGTGCAAGATCCCAAGTATCTTCATCAACAGAAGTCGAGCCAAATCAATAGGAAGGCGTTTACTCGCCCTTCAGGTGATCCTGGTGAACGGAGAAAGCATCCTCCAGAAGCTCCTGCTCCTCCTTGAGGTGGACGGCCTTGAGACCAGTAGCAACGGAAGCGCTACCAGCGCGACCAGCGTACAGGACATGGCGACGGTTGTGGTGCTCGGTAGCGTTCAGCAGACTCTCGATACGGGGTTGGGCGTAGGACCAGGCACCGGCGTTGAGAGGCTCCTCCTGGGCCCAGACGATGTCCTTAGCGTTGGGGTAGCTGTCCAGGTTCTCCTTCAGCTGGGCCCAAGGGAAGGGGTGCAGCTGCTCAATACGGGTGATAGCAGTGTTGCGGATACCGTTGGCCTCGCGGTGCTTGAGCAAGGCAGCGTAGACCTGTCCAGAGCACAGGATAACACGCTCGATCTTCTCGGGAGCGTCGATGGCGGTGCCGTGACCCTCATCGGGGATGATCCACTGGAAGTGGGACTCGCCATTTAGGGCCTCAATGTCAGAGCGGGCAAGGGGGTGACGCAGCAGAGACTTGGAGAAGAAGATGACCAGGGGCTTGCGGAACTGGCGGTGGATCTGGCGACGGAGGATGTGGAACAGGTTGGCAGGAGTGGTCATGCAGGCAATCTGCATGTTGCAGTCCTGGTGCTGACGGTCCAGCTTGTCAGCCGAGGGGAACACACGGGGCTCCTCGTTGCAAAGCTGGAGCCAACGCTCCATACGTCCGGAAGAGTGTTCAGGACCCTGGCCGTCATAACCGTGAGGCAGAGACACAACCAGACCGGAACGCTGCAGCCACTTCGATTCACCGGAGGCGATGAACTGATCAATGATACACTGAGCGTTGTTGGCGAAGTCACCGAACTGGGCCTCCCACATGACAAGGGCGTTGGGGGAGGTCAGAGAGTAACCGTACTCGAAGCCGAGACTAGATTGTATGTTAGAGTCGTTGTTACGCGGGGAGTTCTGTCAATTCAAGAACTTACCAACCAAACTCGCTCAGGGAGGAGTTGGAGATGACGAAGCTGCCCTGCTTGTCACTGATGTGCTTCAGGGGAGTGTAAGTGCGCTCAGTCTGCTGGTCGTGCAGGACGGCGTGGCGCTGAGAGAAGGTACCACGCTCAACATCCTGACCGGAAACACGGACATGGTAACCCTCGTCAACGAGCGAACCGAAAGCGAGAGCCTCAGCGGTGGCCCAATCGATGTTCTTGCCCTCATCAACAGCCTTCTTGCGTCCGCTCAAGATACGCTTAAGGTTGCGGTGGAGCTCGAAGCCCTCAGGAACACCGGTACCGGCGATCTTGTCAGCAATGTGCTTCAGGGACTTGTCACCAACAGCAGTGGGCAGGTGAGGCAAGACCTCGTTGGCTAGCTCCTTGGGAGACTTGAAGTTGTTCCAGGCAGAAGTCAGCCACTCCTTGCCGGTGGGCTGGTAGTCCTTGCTGCGGTCGAAGCTGTCGCCGAGCATTCCCCAGACCCACTTCTTGTGCTCATCAATGTCCTCCTTAGTGAAGGTACCCTCAGCAATCAGCTTCTCGACGTACTTGTCGAGCTGAGCCTTCTGCTCAGCGATGCGCTTGTACATCAGGGGCTGGGTGAACGAAGGCTGATCAGTCTCGTTGTGACCCTGCTTACGGTAGCAGACCATGTCGATGACAACGTCGCGCTTGAACTCGGCACGCCAGTCAGCAGCGATCTGACAGACATAGTTGACAGCCTCAACATCGTCAGCGTTCACGTGGAAGACAGGAGCGTCGATGGACTTGGCAATGTCGGAACAGTAGGGAGTGGACCGGGAGTAACGGGGATCAGTGGTGAAACCAATCTGGTTGTTCACGACAAGGTGGATGGTACCACCGGTCGAGTAGGCCGGAAGGGAGTGGAATCCCATTGTCTCGTAGACAACACCCTGGCCAGCAAAGGCAGCGTCACCGTGAAGCAGAACACCCATAGCGGTGTCGTAGTTGGTCTCGTCTTTGTTGTAGTGCTGGATGGCACGAGTCTTTCCAAGGACAACGGGGTCCTCGGCCTCGAGGTGAGAGGGGTTGGCAACCAGAGACAGCTGCACACGCTTACCGGAGGGAGTAGGACGCTCGAAGTTCATACCCAAGTGGTACTTGACATCGCCGGAGCCCTCATCGGAAGGCTCGGTAGAACCCGCAAACTCACTGAAGATGGACTCATTGGGCTTGCGGACAACGTTGGACAGAACGTTAAGACGACCACGATGAGGCATACCGATGACGATGTCCTTGATGCCGTAGTCGACACTACGATCGATCAGGGCCTTCATACCGGGGACCAGGGTCTCGCAACCCTCCAAACCGAAGCGCTTGTCGTTGGGGAACTTGGTAGCGAGGAAGGACTCAAAGCTGGAAGACCAGATGAGACGGTCAAGGATGCGGCGCTTGTCGTCAACCGAGTAGTTGTAAGGTTGAGGGATCTCGAAGCGATCACGGATCCACTCGCAGGGCTTGCGGTCGGGAATGTGAATGTACTCAACACCGTAAGAGCCGCAGTAGATCTTCTCGCAAGTGGCGATGATCTCGCGCAGAGTCATCTTCTTGCGGGTCTCGGTGATGAAACGGGGCAAGATACCGGGTCCAAGGGCAAACTCCTGGCTCAAGTCACTCTCGGTGAAACCGTAGTGGTCCAACTCGAGCTCCTTGGGTTTGTCGTAGCCAAAGGCCTCGGCCTCTCCGCGAATGCCGAGAGGGTCGATCTTGGCCTTGTGGTGACCACGGGCCTGGTAGGCGCGGCAGAGCAACTGAACCTTCAAGTGGTTCGTCACGTCAGCACCACCGGCAAGTCCCTGGCCGGGCATATCTTGGGGGACACCACCGGTAGGGGTGGGGACGAGGGTAGGGGGAGGAGTGAAGGCCTGGGAGATAGGCATTTTGCCCTCCTCCATGTTCTTGAAGTAAGTCTGCCATGAGATGTGAACACTCGAGGGATCCTGCTTCCATGCCATGTACATCTCATCGATGTAGTTGGCAGTGCTACCAGTAAGGAAAGAATCGTTGGGGTCCTGTCCACATAAGGGCGAGATCGCGCCGTCGCATTAGTCGAATGTCCGTTTGTTTGTTTCAATTATCGGGAACCCGGATCGGATCGCTAACGATCATGGGATATTGTTGTTGCTTACCACTCCTTGAATTTGGCCCTCCGCGGGGGTCGCGTAGGACCGGGCACCGTTGAAAGCACGGTCGACAACAGCAAGAGGCCGACGAGCGGTCATGTTGAAGCCGGAGCTTTTTGAAGCGCTGCGAGCACTCGTGGCGAGGTGGAATGAGCGCCGGCATGATGAAGAGGTCGCACCACGCAGCATGCCGCTGTTGGTGGCCTTCAAGGCAGTGTTTCTAAACATTGCGGGATTTTTCTTGGATCAAGGTCTAATAAAGTTTTCGATTTAGAGGAAAGGGGAAACGGAAGACAACAGTTCTGGATTGCTGGCCAAATCAGACGTCAAATAGTCAGATTCACTGCATGCTATAGTGTCAGCCTGATATTGCCAGGTTGTTCTGCAGCACGCAAACCGGAAATACGGAGGAAAGGAATGGGCGTAAGTACACGTACGAATTAAAATCACAGAACAGGTGTCTCGACTAGTATTGCCGTAGCACCTGTATAGAATCGGGACTCATCAGAGAGCTAAAACGCTCTAGTGAAAACAAAGTGTGGAGAGTTGGGAAAATGAAGCGAAAGAAGAGCGCGAAAGGAACCTTGGAAGAGCTGCCGAGAATGACGGGTCTCACGGCAGTGAGGCTGGTGCGCTGACTCAGCCCGACTTACAACCGATGCCCGGGGACAGAAACGCCCCAATCAGCCACTTCGCTCCGCAGGCCGGCTAAGCGCTCGGCCTCTACCACGGGAGTTTTCGGCCCAATGGGACCAAAAGGGATTACTATTAATCATGGATATCTCTAACTAGTGTTTTTTTAGATGAGATGTGTATATTGAAATTCAAGATTTCCATCAGATTACAATCTGTATTAATATTAACATCTAAAGCTATAGAACATTCGATAATTCATGAAATCGTGACAATGCGAAAAATCACCGCACAAAAGGGCATATGCAATATGCAAAGACATAATAGATCATTATATCCAGACAGGGAAATTGGACACCATATTACAAGACATTGAGTCGCTGAGGTCCGCTGGTGGGAATTTCCTCAGAATCTGGCCGGCCCGACAACGCCGAAGCAGTACGTAGGTAGCTGTCCTCATGGGAATAGCCGACACTATTCGAAGCTCCCTCACCAGCAGTGAAAGGTCTCGCTTCAGAGACTGTTGGGCTTGATTCGGCACCATTCAAGCTTGCACGGTGAGAGGGTGAAATCGTATGTGGTGGTGGACTGCCTGCACTGCTGCGCAAGCTACCGTTGCTCCCACCCCAGGCTCCCCGGCGTAGCTTCATGAGTGCGCTTAGTGACATTTCATCGTCGAGATTGCCCATGTCAACCAGCTGCGCCAGCCCAGGGCTCGCTAGAGCTGAGTTTGGATGGGTACCGCCGTGAGCCTTGACCGAGATCATGGAGTTGCGTGTGCTCCATTCACTTCGTTCAGTAATAGGGGTCAAGCTGGGCTCCTGAAATTTGCCGCGACTGCTGTGGTTCCGTGTGATACCTTCGACCCGTCGCGGACCAAAGTATCCACCGTTGGTTAGCTCAGAAGCGCCGTTGCCATCTGCCTGTGCGTAGAAGCCGAACTCTTGGCCGTAGAAGCCGTCGTCATCATTCTCAAGAGCCTCGGCGTTAGCAGCAGCAACGATTGCATCGTCGAAGTACGAACCATCGTAATCATCGTAGAAGTGATCATCGTAGACGTCTTCGAAGGCCATGACATCCGCAGTTTGGCTGATCCGGCTATCATCAGAAACCAGACCTGGTTGCGAGTCTATCGTCTGCGATGTTTGAGCTGCACTGTCTTGCCCCTGAGATGCTTCGCTCATGCTGAACTTGCGCTCAAAGCGCCCACCATATGATGCTTCGTTGGCTGCAAAAGCGAGAGCATTGTGCAAGATATCTAAATTTTGCTCTGTAAGCACACCACCATGGGCACGGGCAGGGCCCATATTTGGTATTGGCTCGCCGAGGGGACCACGCTTGACTGATCCTGTGACCCGATAGTCACTGGCCACACTAGGCATGTGCTGCAGTCCTTGGACTCCCTTCTCTGCCATGGGGCTTTCTTTCCCTGCCGAAGAGTCATCCCCGTCAGGGACCGCACTGTCCGTTGGTAAGGGTGCTGCAGAGGCATTGGCTGGTTTTCGTTCGTATAGATGGCTGTTTACATCATCAAATATAGATTCATCAAATCCACCATCTTGGTTGTCGACAGCAAGATCTCCGAAATCGCCGTCGTCGAAATAAAGATCATCATCATCGTCGAGGATTTGGGCAGCTTGTTTCGTAGCCGGAGCCTGGGGAAGGGTTGACATCTCATCAGTTCTGGCACCTAGGGAAAGTGGTTCCCCTGGCACTTGTTGATCGAGGTCATCGTTTAGTTGTGTGGTCTCAGAGAGATGAGATGTAAAGTGAGAGGTGTTTGTAGGGGCTGGTGGTGCAGCAGTAATCGGGTTACCAACAACGGGTGACAATCTTGGGATAGACCAGGACTTGGCCTCGTTGATATCTCGTGAAACGGAGAAGTCACCAAAATCATCATCATCGGCGTCTGCATTGACACCGGGAATCTTTTCTTCCAGACCGTCCAGGTCGTCCATCATGTCATCATCGAAATCCTCGTCGAAGTCATCAAAATACCCATCCTCCATTCTGCGAGACGCTTCCTTGGCCTTATGCTTCTCTTCTAACATTCTCTCTTGCGAAGATGAGTCTACTCCGCTCATATCGAAGCTGAATCGAGAGGCATTGCTCTTGAGATGTCTCGGCCTTGCCGAGGGATTGAAAGGCACATTGGGAATAGTATCTTGGTCTTGAGGGTGCTGAGGGTGAGCATGGGTAATTGCTTTGGGTGGGCTTGGGGGAGGTTCCTCTGCCTTGGATTCAAGCTGCTGTGAAAGATCAGTTCCATCTGGTATATGGGATGGCAAGTTCCGTGCAAAGACAGGCAACGAGCAGTCAGGACCAGGCTGTGATTGGCCTGTTAATAGTGAAGACTGAAGATAACCCTTGTTCTCCACCTGTAAAACATTCTGGTCCTCAAAATGTTCCTTGAAAACAGGCGAATGGTCACTGTGCCGTTTTGCCTGGTCACTCCAGTGGGCGACACGAGGTTGACTGGGTATTTGTGGTGGTGAAGTATCCTGCCCATTCACCAGTGCATCCTGCTGGGTAGCCGAAAGATTGCGGCGAGGCCGAGGCGCCGAGAAGTCATGGACAATCTTTCCACGAATTCTGGGATCATAGTCATCTGGCATAGCAGGAACATTCCGGTTCTTGATTTTGACATCCTCTGCCCGAGAGCTAACCATCTGCGAGGAGCGCCTACGCGCAAGGAGAGACATCGGATTCAAGAGATGGAGCATCGCCTTGCCCGATTTGTGATGTGTCTGTTCTACGGACACATCACGATCTCCGGTGCGCCGGACAGTTGTGCTAGCATCCATCTTGAAATCCTTTTGCAGCATTGTTTGTTTATCCGCCGGCGAATCATCCGTTGAGGTTCTGAACCGGAAATGACCTGACCCTGCTGCCGCAGTTGGTGATCGTTTCTGCTTGCCAAACGAACGTCGAAAGGGCGAGCTTGGTTTAGAGTTCGATTCTGCGTCTGCTTGGTCAGACCGTAGACCGGTCACAGACAGTTGAGAATTATTCGACTGGGACGTAAATTGTTCTTCCCCGCAGTCGCCAGGGCTAGAATGAGGACGACTTTCTTTTTCGAATGCCGGTGACGGGACTCCAAGAGTGAGCGAGGAGGATAGCGGCGCGACCGATGAGCTAATGTTGAGCTTGGAAGTATCGATGTCGAGCGGCGACTCATTCGAGGAGGGGCCATCGGGTGAGGGGCGACCGTCGAAGGTAGTGGTGAGCGTAGGGGTATCCGGGATCTCTGGGAGCTGGGGAGGGCTGCTATTCGGGCTTCCATTCGCGCCTTTGACGGGTAAGGGCGCGGGGATTGACGCAGGCGATGCGGACCAACGCCGATGGTCTCGGCGCCAGTACGAGAAGACGGTAGACGGTGGCATGACAGTTATGGGCTCTCACAACCCCAAGTTGAGTCACGAGAATTAACAAGGGGCGTAATGGTCCATTGCAGTCAACTGCATGTGTCAAACAAAGATGTCATATACAGACTCTGGACCGTGGGGGATGCAGAATCCACCCGTGGACCTCTTGAGCCTCGAGCTTTTGTCAGCCTATTAAACTCGATTTGACGAGAAGAAGGGGTAATCCACAAGCAGTAAATTTCAAGAGGTATCGATCTTTCTATTTATATATAAAATGAGATCAAAACGCGCGGCTAAAAGTTAGGTTACACCCATCTAGCCCTTCTGTGGTGTCTGGGCCTGTCTACAATATCGCGTCACATTCTTGCCCCTACTTGCTTCATTTATTGTATTTTCTCGCGATAGATCAAATCCCCGAAAATGCTTTAACTCCTCTAATCGTACAGCTATGCTACATGGATATCCTTCGAGAAAAGTATAAATCAAAGAATGAAACGCTCAAAATGACCATATGCTATGCTAATAAAACATAAAGCAAAAATTAATTGATGACGCCTTCAGCGAATGCTTTGCCTCCAGCGATCGATCACGTTCGGGTCGGTTTGGACCGGGGCAGGATGTTGTGTTATATTGGAAGTATATCCCATGCCATTCATTCCCATCGTCGCAGGGTTCATAGGATACCCATATTGCTGTGCCATCGGGTATGCTGCAAGGGTCGGATATCCCCTTTGTGGTGAAAATTGTTGCATGGACATGCGGTTTCCATACTGGGACATGGTGACAGGCCGCTGATTGAAAACATCATACGACGACTGGCGAGCAAGCTGGGCAGGACGACCCTGTGTAAGCGCAGCCATGCTCCGGCGCATTCGCGGGTTCTTTGCGGGCCCGAGTTGGGCAGCAGCCTCTTTCTGAAGGCGACTACGTCGTTGTGCGAGTGTCTCTTCCTCGCTGGGGCCGGGCACTTCTTGGGCGTCTTTGGGCGCAACTCCAGCCCTAGTGTCAATTTCGGCCATCAAGTCGCTGGCGAATTTGCTCTCCGAGCGGTTATGTCCCTTCAACCGTTGAAGTCGCTCGGCGAGGGTTTCTATCTCTGTCTCACTCTCACTCTCAGCGGCCGGCTCAGGAACATGCGCCGGAGGCTCTGCTGCATACACTGTAGCAGGACGCTTCTCCGGCTGCGGTACTGGTTCACCGCGCAGCCTAGCACGGCGTGAGCTCAAAGGCTCATTTTCTTCTTGTTGCCGCTTCTCGATCAGCCCTAAAGGTCGGTCGTCGTCTTCGACATTGGCTTTCTCGGGGTACAACATGGCCAGGGGAACGTCTTCGTCTTCGTCCCGCCCTTCCCAAGCCAAAGCAACGGGGCGCTGCCGCCGTTTGTCACTTTGCTTTTGGGCCATTTCGTCCATTTCTAACAAAGTGGTCCGCATGCCGTGGAAAGCTACAGGCACCACCGTCCGGCGTCGGTGCTTCAATTCATGCTTCCGCAACTCCAATTCGGCGATAAGCGTGTTTGGTGGACCAACATAATCCAATTCTTCCTCGTCCTCGTCCTCTTCATCTTCGGATTGCTCATCACTTTCGGTATCAGTGCCTTCCGACCCTCGCTCATGGACGTGCTCATCATGGTTTCTATACGAGTCATTCCCGGCTTCCGATCCATGTGGCGAAGTGACAGGGTCTCCATACTCGTCTACATTATTAGTGCTATAAGGCTGGCCAATCGTGGCTCGCGAAAGACGGTTTGTCTTTTGCCCTGCCATATCTTTTGTCAGGGTCTTGCGTTTTGATTTGTTGTAGATGAACGCGCCGATATGACCAGCATAAGGGTGATCAGTGAAAGCCGAAACAGGTGCATTCGCAGAGGCATCCAAAATGCTCTCCAGCGTAGCAACCGCAGAATCTTGCTTAACCTCGACCTGGAGTGATGTACCCGGCTGATCAAAAAACACACTCGCACGGAGATGCGGTGGTAGTTTCGATTTGCGTTTATCACCATGGCCATCGCGTGGGTCTTTTTGATCGCCGTCAGGCAGCATAACGGTTGACTTTCTATCATCAGCGGTGATGGCGCCTGCAATGCGTGTGCGACGCTTATCCCGGTCGATGTTTTCCTTGCGCGACAACTTCGGTGGCAGATTCAACATGCGTGGGACAGGGGCTGGATAGAACACCATATTCTCTCCTGCTTGCGGGTGTTTATAATGTTCCGGCTTGCGGGCGAGCGGCGGCTGCTCCAAAGAAACCTGACGACCCGGTTCCATGGGTGTGAAATGGACGCCATCAAAATCGGTGAATAGTGTCCGCGCCTGCTGGGAGGTATCGTTCGATGCGACCGAGGCTCGCCGCTCTAACTCCGCTTCTACGGGAACTCCTTGTGGGACATATTGGTCGTAATAGTAATCGCTCTGGGTATTGAAAAGGGGTTGTGGCGGTGGTAGATCAGGGAGCCCGGGAAATTCGTCCACTTCATGCTTATGTTCATCATGTGCAGGCTCCGAGAGCTGAGCCAGACGCACCCCTGAAACGGAGCGCTGACGCGCGGGGGACACATTCGATCCATGGGCGGAGGAAATCGTACGTGCTGGGGAGAATGCACCATTCCGGTGAATGATTGAATTGGACGCCGAACTGACTGAGCGTTGCTTTTGCTCTTGGTCGATGCGGCGGATCTCGCTCTCAATATCTGCGGAGCAAGAGCTCAGTTGCTCTGCACTTTCTTCCAACCGCGTCACATTTCCTTTGTAGGCTCCTTGTATCGACTGCAAATCCGGAGTAGGGTGGCTGAGGGGTACGGGAGCCTCACTGCATGCGCTGTGGAGAGGGGGATCGGGAGAAGGATGTTGCGGGACGGTTGTATTGAGTGGTAGAATGCGGAGGCTGTTGGATCGCTCGGGGGGAGGATCGGCGTCATAGTCATCGTCCTCCACCACATCGTAGCTGGTAGAAGTCATGGAGCGGATCATGGAACCTAACTGACCGAAACTGGGATTGTCTGTAGTTTTAGCAACCTCTAGGTGGCTCCCTCCCCCGATGTGATCAGTATCAAGTGGCAGCTGCTCAAATGCATGTCCGTGAGCGGGCGATGGGCTGCGTGATGCAGAAGCAGAAGAAACAGAAGCCACCTCGTGGTCGACTTGAGCGACGGCATTGTACGCCATAATATAGGTCTTAGTCACCGACTGTCCATTCAGACCAGTTCTAATTGATAGATTTGAAGGGACTCGGAAATAGCCGGGATACCAGACAAAGAAAGTCAGAAGGGATGGAAAGGAGGGAAACTTGAGAGGCCGGCTAATTTTGGATTGTCGTACAATAATTTGAATAACCCTATGCCAAATAAAATGATAATGCTTATGCTAATAATAACGATGTAATTTCCTTCTAAGCCCAAATCAAGGAATTAAAGGCACTAAGCCATTTTAAGGGGGCCTTTGCGTTCATGTCTCGGTCCGTTTTGCACCCTAGCCCTGCTATTTTGACTCTCCACTCTGTTCTAGAGGTCTTGGCATTTTGATATATCTATAAAAGGAGTATTCTGTCTCAGGGAATAATATAAGGGCTTGAGCAAACTTTCTTAGAATATACTAACAGCACCCTCGGTATTTCGTCGGTGTCTCGTTGCCTATCTGTAGGTTTCCCAGTAACATGCATAAAAATACCCAAATAGGCAATACCGAGGTGTCCGCGTCTAAGCTGAACTGCATGACAACCCCGGTCCAATCAGGTCATCAACAGATATCGTAGTCTCAACTGTTTGTTCCATTGGATTGCTTTGTTTTGCTAGGATCTGACTAATAAAAATATATTGCCTAGGTGGTGCTCGAGGTTCGAGATGGTCGCGTGACCTGACCTATGTAGATAGTCGATACCATACCCTCATCTCACACTCATCGGTATCTACTGGACAACTCATGTACTGCCGCTTATTTTTCTTGGATAAATCGATTTCGGAGAATGCATTCCGGGACCATATCTCAATGGCCGCCAGCGCAGAGTTCCTGTTCTTCTCTTGGAAATCACGACCGGGCGATTTATATTCAAGTCTCAGCGTTTCTATCTGCATATAGATAATCTTTGCGTGCATACCACTTTGCGAACAACTTTTGCGGACCACTTGGCACCGCAACCCTCGGCTTGTGCTTCTCATGGAGGTGCCATTTGACAAACTGGTGAGGAGCCCAAACTCTGGTCCACTCGTTTTTCCTGAAATTCAACGAGATAATCTACTGCCTGCCTGAACCAAATATTGAAAAAAAGCCACATCATTATCCTCGATCGAGAGTGATTATCATGGGATCCTGGGAGAGGATATTGGAGCTGCCCTAGCCAATTTCCATGACATCCTTCAGGTGGCACGTTGCGGGCTTGGATGACTTTTTTGGATTTGAAATAACGGGCTCCGTTGGTCATTTATGGGTACTCATACAGCAACATAAAGCCAAGAGACCGGTGACGGCCATTTTGGAAGAAGTGAGGAGCTGGGGTGGCCAAGATCTAAGTAGGTTTTGAGGTAATATCTGGTGCTGTGCTCATTGGTCGGACTGCAATAACAGGCAGCTAGCTATAGGTAGTCCGGGCTTATCCTACCTACAATATAGTCCCTGACTATGTACCCCCTAGTACCTCGAAATTCGGTGGATTTCCGCTGCGGGCCAGTTATGATTCAGGCGATCACCGTTCCCCGGGGAAATAAGGTTATTTTGACCTGCCGTCACCCGCGTCAGATTTGCCTATATCAAACAAAGGACAGACACTTTTTCAACTGGAGTTCCTAGTGTTTTTCTTGCTGTCAAATGAGGCCTTCGCAAGTTCCCATTTTCCAAACACGGAACCATTCCCGCTTACGCATTAATCTGCTCAAAACCAACGCAAGGCTGTGGCTTGGCCATTCCACCTAGTGTATATAAAGACCAGACCACCCGTTCTAACGCGAATTGTGATAGAGAAATTACGCCTCCAGCGACAGATAGAAGGCCTTACACATTATTCCCATAAACGATATGTCTGGTATGACTCTCACTTCCAGCACATATTCCACATATTAACAGATTGAGTATTCAGAATCACGGGACAAATCCGCCCCTCTCCGCGTGGGCGTGGTGCTATTCCCCGGCTTTCAAGCCCTGGATGTATTCGGCCCAGTGGACTGCATCAATGTCCTCTCATGGAGCCACAACGTGACCTTGGCACTTATATCCTCAACCCTAGAGCCAGTGTCAACAAAGCCACCGGCATTAGCCATAGCCATAGGTCAAAGCGTGGTCCCAACCCACACCTTTAAGACGGTGCCTTGTTTGGATCTGCTTCTCGTCCCTGGTGGCCTTGGAACGCGCGGCTCAAGCCCAGCAATCGAAGAAGCGATCTCGTACATCCAAAATGTATATCCTGAACTGAAATATCTCGTCACGGTGTGTACTGGGTCGGGGCTTGCGGCGCGAGCTGGCGTTCTAAATGGGAAGCGTGCCACAACGAATAAGATGGCCTGGGCTGAGACTACGAGGTTGGCGGCGAATGTTAATTGGGTTCCTCGTGCAAGATGGGTCGTTGATGGTAATGTTTGGTCTTCTTCCGGGGTTAGCGCTGGGATTGATGTCACTCTTGCTTGGATTGAAGAGATCTATGGGAGCGAGGTGGCAAGGAAGATCTCGAATAGCACGGAGTATACTCGACATGAGGATCCTAGTCACGATCCGTTTGCTGAACTGCATGGCCTCTGAGTTGACCACTATCATCGTACCTACTTTCACGTTTTGTGTATTTATTTATATCCAGAGCATCTCTACTTTATTTGGAAATTTGATGGGAAAGGAAATTTAGACTATTGCGAATATATATATGAGCCAGATACATGAAGTCTACCTTTCCCAATGCCCCGAAGAAAGCCGCTTGTAAGCCATCGGCATGTTCATTTTATGGGCTTTGTTTGATCGTTCTGAGGGGCTTAGAAGAAGAAGTAAAAAAAAGTCAGTTGTGAAATAACAGGAGGCTCTCGTTTGTTACCAAGTCACAAAGTATCAAGCATATATCTCTAAAGACGACGATCTAGAAGTATCAGATTAACATGGGTAATCGAGCCATTTCTCCCAATCTGCCAGATCGTAGTGAATTTTTCATAGCCATTCGAGGCTAGAAAAAAGACGAAGATCCCCAAAGCTCATAACTTCCAGCAGTTGTGGTGGATGTCATCGGCTTCTCCACCCATTTCCCATTTCGCGAGTGGCACGTGACCGCGCGCCGTGGTCGACGCGCCTCAATCTCACAACTTTGCGATCAACAGAGCATGAATATTCCGACGTATCATAATGTCTTACTATGATATTGACTCCATCTTGACCGATGCACAGGTGAGTTGATTGACCACATACTCTCATAGTCAAGCTATAGAATTAAACAATTGCTAACATCGTTGAATCTAGAAACTGCCATGTACCTTTGAGCTCGAAGTACCCGGACTCGGTATTCTAGAGGGCAATGCGGGCGAAGATGTGAGTATATGCCCTACTCTTCACTTCCTGTCCATACAGCTCACTAACCTATGCACAGATCAAAGCTGGAACCCGGATCGATCTTCCACTATGGCTAGGTGAAATGCTCTCGATCGGGTAAGGTCCCACCCAGTTCAGCCTACACAAGAAAGACCAGGCATGGAATTTGCTATTTCCCTAACGTGTTACATGTGGTTGTATAGGGCACGTCTAGGAACGTCCCGTCTAGTCACGCTCGACATACCCGATGCGCTTTCGGAGCGGGTGATGAATGCACTGAAGGCAGATCCCCGCACGCTTGACTTGCGCGCTTTAGCACCACATTTCTACAACCTGAGCGAGCGGATTCTCGAACTCTTCGAGGAAGAAGAGATGGTTGATGTTCTCGGCGATGTAGGTGGCTCTGATTTCCGCGGCTGGTGAAGACAGTTCATTAGATGGGACTAACGAGCTGGTAGGCATTCAAGAAACGAGCGGCAGAAATTGCTGATCATGCACACAACTCGCGTGGTGCAGTCGGTGGCGGGGTTGATTTCCTTCGTGGACTGGATGAGACTGAGCGACAATGTAGGTTATGACCTGTTTCGGATAGGTGGAGGATGAGGTTACTAACAGATATGGTTCGATAGTGTTCCGTGCTGCTCATGATCGGGCCAAGGATATGCGGATCTGGTCTGGGGAGGCGAAACGCAAGTAATAGTTTGCAAGGCATTTCTAGTGGGCTCTGAGCTGCGCTCGCTCATGACAGTTATGTACTTTATGAATGTAATCCTTCCATCCGATAGGCTGTGACGTATAGACTGTTTATTTGTCCGTTATTTAGAACATGAGATACATATGTTGAATATATCAAACCTGACAGGTCTGAGACACAAGGCTCAGGTGGAGACATTTGAATCCAAACGTACATATCGAACTGTACGAAGTACATTCTTTTATTATACATTAAATCATACAATATAAATAGTAAATTCATATTACAATGCAAAGTACCCATGAACTTATAACTGACACAGTCAAAAAAGCCTATGAAATCAGAAACCCCGCCAAAATTAGATGGCCCCACGGCCTAGATCCGATTGGTGTGATCGTTAAGGAACAGAGCGACTAAGAACGAATTGATCGCCGTGCTAAGGAGCCTATTGAATCTAGCCTCGGGGGCTGGAAAAAAACATCTTTGGACATTTATGTTTCCATTCTTCGAGTCTTCCATTCCTTACCTCTCTCATGACAACTGTCCCTACGTAATACTACAATCTATAAACATCAACATCTACATAAGTGGGGCCTGCGACTATACCCTGTTTTACTTTTTTTGGTCTAAAGATCGACTCATCACAATCCGTTTGCGACATCACCCTCACTTCGTTTGACTTGCCCCAGTCCCGTCTCCCTTGAATCGTGGGACTGAAACTGGGACCGTATGCCTTGATTCGGGTCTATTGACTCTACAAACCTACCTTGCACTCCACAGGTTCGACCAACCAGCCTCTGATTGCCCCCTCCCAGCTGCGACACATCTGCATCCCTCGCATCGCGCCTGCTGGTTACCCTCCACCATCCAATCATCCAATACACTATCTGGCGTCTATCCAATCGACACCAATATCCCTGGATCTATCCATTAATCCTCCGATGCGGCCGGTGGATTGTGCAGGAAATTGTTACCGTGGTGTCCACTGATTGACCAGGATACTGCAGTGCTGCGTCCACATCGGGAATCTGGGGGCTTTACGGCACGTCAATTATGCACATTCGGTAAATATTATGCCTGCAGCCACTATGGAGGAGAAATCTAAAAGAAGGAGCTCGGCCGCTGGTCAGCCTGCTTCTTCGCACTCTCGAAGCCCCGCTCATCATCTTAACACTGCGCCAAAACGCGGTGTTTCTTCTAAAGGTCACTCTAGTACGTGATCTCTGAACTTGCACCTGCGTGTATTGAGTTTCAAAAACTCAGGGTTAAGAGATTAAAACTGACATTGTTTCTTCAAGGCTTATCAGAACGTCCTCAACACCCATCACTTTCCCGCGTCAGGGGCCGAACGAATATGTTTACTCCGCCTCGAATGAGTCCAGAGGCCTCGTGGCTGGGAGACCAGTCCCCTATCCACAAGGGCACAAGGACGACAAACCGTCTATCTGGTATGTCTTCCGGTTGCCAGTAACATTGGATGGCTTTGGAGCAAGTGACTGATTATTTGTGGCCCAGAAACCCCAGAACCGGCTACTCCTACATTAGTAAACCCTGCGTCGGCTCTCTTGCAGGGTTTACTGAAAGAAGAACGAGCACACCGAAGCTCCCGGGGAACAATATCAGAGGATTACAAAGAAAATGCCCCCCCAACCCCCGAGAACACTCGAGCCCAGGAGGATGTTGCGTCTGAAAAAGCACGCAAAGTGAGTGACGTCTTCTCTGCTGGTCAGAGAAAACCAAAAGAGATGGGCATGCGGGAAATGGACCAAGTAAGTTCAAGAGTAGAGGAACCTCATGTGCCCTAGCTGACTCGTCCAAAGTATGTTTCAAAGATGAACAAGCTCAATTTCGATTTGAAGCTCGAGGTCTTCCACCGTACGCAACAAATAGCTGTTTATGAAAAGAAGCTGGAACGGATGGCGGAGATGGAAGAACAACTAGCGCACATGGATGATTTGGTAGCGGAAGTGGAGGAGCTTCGAACCACCGAGAAAGACAACCAGATCCTACGTGAATCTAACGAGCAACTCCGCATCGACCTTGACAAGCGAGACCTTGCCGTTACTGAGGCCGTCGAGCTTATCTGTCAGTTGGAATCAAAACTTGACATGCTGGAGAACGGCGGCCGGGCCTCCAGGCTATCCATGTCACGCCCGATGACCGCCGATGGCTCCGCGGCCTTTGCACCGAAATCACGGGCCACGATTGAGATCCCGGAGAGAACATCTTCCAAGCGCAATTCAAGTGTCTTGAGCGTGGCTCAGCGTCAGACATCTTCTGAGCTACGCAAACTCTCGAAAGCACCCTCCTTCCTACGAGCGGATAACAAAAGTACTGCCACTCTGCGAAGCCTTTATACCCCCGGAGAAGAAACGCAGTCACGCTCTGCAAGGACTGAACTTTCAAAATCAGAGAGCTTCCACACAACCACCGAGATCATGGAGCCTGAGTCACCCAGACTGAGCGTCCTGAGTGAATGCAGTGAGCTGAATCCATTTGACACGCCTACGAGGTGGCAAGATTTTGATCAGCTCGAGATCCCTCTTCGGAGATCGTCCTCGGCCGCAGGCAGCGTGGATAGCTATGTCCCCCCCAGTGGGCGGGAAGAAAGCAAAGAAGACAAGGTTGATCGGTGGATGCAGACTCGCGAAGACGCAAACCAGACTATAATCACGAGACGCAGGAACCGAGCATCATCTGATGCTACCAAGGCCAGCATCCCCAGTTTTACAGCAGACTTGTACGCTCCCCAACCGCGTGGACGTGGACGACTGGATGCATCACTTTTCGACGGCATCAGGCTTCCTCCCACTCCTGACACCATGAGCACGGCATATGCTACCGGTGCAAACCGATCAAACCAGTCAAATGGGTCAAATGGGAGCATTACAGCCCGAAAGAGCCCACCGCCTGAGCAGGATCAGTTCTTCACTGGTAGGCGAGCTAATCGCCCACGTTCTGCGGAAGAGATGGCTAGTCACTACAGCTTCAATGACAGTGAGCTTTTCAACAGCATGCAAACCAATTGTAGTGATACTCCATGCCTGGGAGTCACAGCTGATGAGTCGCGCACTATCTTGCCCTCTTTCAACACTGTTTCCTCCAAAGCCAGCGAACTCCTCGGGCCTGGAAGCCCCAATAACCCTGCCATTGAGACCTTTGGAGATCTGTACCACGCAAATGCCAACGAAGCATCAACTCCAACAATCAAACGTGTCCGTAGCCCAAACAAGGCTATGACCCCGTCGGCGCGCACCAGTGACTGTGACTCTTTACCACCGCTCACACCTCAAGACTGGGTTGCCGCCGCAAAGCAGAGCCCACGGTCTCGCAAGCCAAAGACGTGTGAGACCCACCACGAAATTCAACAGACAGAGCTATCACCCCCCAATGTCGCCAGTCCAGCTACCTTCGATGACGACAGCAGCGTCGCTTCGGAGCCAAGCGAGCCTGAGGTCCCTGGTATCCCCACCCTTGACATGACCACTCTGGATATCCTGGAGCAACCTCTCGACCTTGCCCAGTCAGAGCCCAAATCCGAAGCCAACCCCGAGACCCGTCGACGCCTCAGCTTCATCCCCCCATTCTTCAACCGCTCAGCCAACAACACTCGTCGTTTACAAGGCTCGCCAATTCCAAATGACTTCGAAGATGACGATGAAGACGGTGCCCCATCCCCAGTAATCCCAAAAACCAGAACAATGGGCGGCGCCTCTCGAAGACCCATGTCCCAAATAATCACCGGCCCAACCGACTTATACTTCTCCAATCCCACAATCCACAATGAGGAACCGCTCTCTGGCTTCAGACCGCGAGGACTCCCGCAATCCTTGACAATGTCAAGACTTGCCGACCACGCCGGCTCCGCAACAGTCTCAGGACGCCCCTCCACATCCCATGGCGTAGAGCACAAACGGCGCAGCTCACTGGGTATCTTCAGCTGGATCAAGGGTAAACGCTCTGATTCTGTGGTTGTCTCAGGGACGGAGAAGTTCATTGAACCTGCACCGAAGGAGAACCGCGTTTCCTCGCGTCTAGCCTATGAAACTACTCATGGGCTGGGAATCCCCCGTGCTGAAACGCCGGACTCCATGGAGGCTCATGTCAGACCCCACTCTGAGATGGCTGTTCAGTCTGATGATCATTCGAAACGGCCTCGGTATATGGGCCGTCGTGCTCGCAGAGCCTGAGCTTAGAGGCTGTTATCCTCATTCTTTGTTTTCCTACTTCATCTTTCTTTGTCTGTATCATCCATCTTTTCCCTTTTGTACTCTATGATACCCAGCCTTGTATACACAATAGCATGGCTACATTGTTTCTTCCTCTTTCTCTCTCTTACTGTTCACTTCCCAGCAACATTTGAATGGCCTTTGTGTGATATGAGCTCTTTTTATTCGGTTTTCTGTTTGTCTGTTCTTCATGTATGCGAATCACGACTCTAGGCTTCTGCACTTTGAAGAGTGATTCACAATTCAATTCATGATGTTGATCCTGCTAGCATGGTTAACTCTAACTATATTCACATAGTCTGAAATGCTATGTTACTGAAATGTCATTGTGCACTTTTAAGCGGCCGACTAATCTTGTAATGACTTACCCAAAATGACTACTGTCTTAAAGGTATCCCAATATATGCATTAGTGTGTTATCGTGCGAGGCAGCCAGTCCATACTAATGCAATGGCCACAACATGTCCTCCCTCCTTCACCCCATATGTTCGGTATGTCGTTATGTCTTGAATGGCTTCACTGACTCGGTAATTAAAGCTGAGTCTACGGCGCACCCAAGTGGTCCTTCCCATCACTGTGAAGGTAGATCACTTAGAAGGTGAAGAATTTCGAGCCCTGCTGTCAACTTACGCGGGGCGAGGTACATCTCTCCGGTTCCCTATCACCCCAGCCGCGACGACAAGAGTGCCAAACCGTTCAGAGTACCCCTCCTAGTAGAATTGAGCAGGTCTTCAATCAATCAGGGATATTAAGATCTTACGATGTGCGTTTTGGTGATGTGACGGCGGAGGTTCGAGGCCATGAGTCTTGATCTTCCGGCCTTGTTGAACTCATCACAGAAGGGACATCTGTATGCGCAGGGGGCGATTGTCTAGAAACGATGCAAAACGTGCATTAGCCCCGAGCTCAGGGAAGGTTATCGGCTTGGAATACGCACGAGCTCAGCATGTTCGGTGGGCCACTGCCACTCGTCGTGGGTTAGGCAGTCACAAAGAAATTTGCCCGGTTCTCTGACATACATTCGTCAGCTAGGATTAGTGGTGAAGGGACCTCGAGACTTACGCCCAGACCTGGGGGTGGTAGGGACCATATGCCCTCCAGTGGCTGCCCTGGGACACGGGACCAGTGTTAATGTTAATGTTGATGCCCGGCGTGCTTCCAGCGCTGGAACTTTGGGAAGTGGACATCGCGACGGATATTACCGGCGTGAGCTGATTAAGTTGTGTTGATGTAGTGGTAGAAGTAGACCGGGAGAGGAAGTGGAAAATTTAGAGAGGATATGTCGCAATCACTGGAAGAGACGAAGAGACGAAGAGACAGGCAGCAGGTGTCAATAGATGTGTAGTGCTAGTGCCGAGTTGGGACAAAAGAGATGGGGATAATGTGACTTGGTAGTAAAGACGAGTGCCAATGAAGCAATTCTTGGGGCGGAAGAGGCAGTCTAGAGTCCTCACAAAGACAAAGATGAAGTCCTGACTTGACAGTTGATATCGATGCCTGGGATATGTTAGTTCTAGACAGGCCGCTTGAGGCAAAAGCAAAGGTTGCAATATCAAAAGTAATATCAAATTTAAATTCAACTGACTCCAAACTCCAAGTCTTCCAGTCCATTTTGTTCCCAACTCCAGTCTCTTTTCACCTTCCAAGACGCCCAGGTATGATAAATATCAAAAAAAGCCCAAAGAAAGCCCTCTCCAGCCAATAAACCCCAACTCAAAGCCTAATACCACTGATTCCCCGCCTCCCCAAGCTTCTGCTTCTTCGGATTCAGCGAAATAACCCGCTGCCCAGGAAGCGTATCCGCTGTAAAAGCCGCCTCAAAGATACTGGCAATCCCACGCTTAGAATAATGCTCAAAAGAATCGTAATCATCATTCTTCCCATCAATAGCCCCCCACTCAATCCCACCAGGCGTAGTGCCATCACCAAGATCACTCCACCGCGTAACAACGATGCACTGCTTGAACCTGCGATCTACTAGGTTCTCACTCAGCTTAACCTCAATCAAATACTCAGTCGGACACTCGGGACACCTCCGCATCGGCCGACAAAACCCACACAGTGTCGTCAGCGCATTCGGATCAAACACCTGCCCAGCAATCTTGTCCTTCACACGGTGCTCGAGCCCCTGCAACCCACCAGTACTCCGCGGCCGCGGGATATGCTCCAGCGCACACTTGCACACCGGCATCAGCTCGCCGTCACGCCAGTGCGCGCACGCGCTAAAGTACGGCCAGTAGTCTTCGCGTGAGTACAGGAGCATGCGCTGCGCGGACGGCGTGAGACCTGGGTCCGCGAATGTCTGACTAGTGACGCGCATTAGAAGATGGCCTGCGTTAACGTAGAAGCGTGATGTGTGTGACCAGTCATCGCGCTGCCAGCGTCGGCCAAGCGCCTCTGCGGCCAGGCCGTAGCTGGGGCCGAAGCGGCTGGCGCGCATGACCAATTGCACGAATGTGAAGGGGAGGATGCGGCCGTGGGTTATGCGGTGGCGGGGTGGAGGTTTCAGGGCGTTTGTTGAGTTTGGGCAGTTGAAGAGCGGGTTTAGGACGTGGCTTGGGCGGATGCGTTCTTTTCCTTCCTGTGTGCGTCTGTGATATTTTACGCAGGGGAAGCAGAGGAGGTGGTGTGGGAGGGAGATGTCCAGGCCGGAGAGGAAGTTGACTTTATGGGTGTGGTTGTCTGGGTGGTCTAGAGCCTTGAAGTTTCTTGGGCCGTCTAGTCTTCGGTATAATGTGATGCTGGCGAATGCTAGGCTGGCTGCTTCGGCGGGATTAAGGTATCCTGCTATCTCTGCCCATAGCTTTGGTGAGAGACTTGCTATATCTCCCTCGCCTGGGGGTCGATCTTCATTGTGGTCGTAGGTTGGAGCGCTGATCTCGTTGACGTCGAGTGCGCCTATTGTATGGATGATCTCTGTGTAATCCGTTCGCTCACCCAATTGTGAGTCCACATGTGCGTGCAATTCCTGGTATTTGAGTCTATGGGCGTGCAATGGAGCCAGCTCTGGCACAGGAGGGGCTTCTTCGACACTGGGGCGCGCGGCCAGCCGCAGGTCTGGGGTCGATCTGCCCTTGCGGAGGGTTTGGCGGGATTTCTTGGGACGCAATGCGTTGGACAAGAAGGCTTTGAAGCCATGCTTCTGACCAGGACTTTCTGCCGACATCACGGAGTTGCCAATGAATGTAAGTGTTCGAGGCCCAGATGGAGAATATCAGGGTCTTTTGTTTCGGATGCTTGCGGTGATCTTCCGCATTACGCGGTCCGCCCGGCCCGGTCTATACCGCATTGGTCGACATTTGACAGCAACAGGAAATAGCTAAATAGGAATGTTTATCACCAAATAGTTGATAGTATTGAAAAGAAATACATGCTACAATACAGGGGTAACTAAGCGCAAGACATCGTAGCAGCATTTACAAATAAAATGGGATAATTTAAGCGAAGCGCTTCTCAACTGTCTTCCAGTTGATGACATCCCAGATGGCGGAGAAGTACTCAACCTTGCGGTTCTGGTATTGGAGGCTAGAGATATAATTAGCATAGGCAATCGATCATCGAAACCGGAATTCTTACTAGTAAGCGTGCTCCCAAGCGTCAATACCAAGCAGAGGCTCGAACTGGCCGACGACAGGGTCCTGGTTCTGATAAGGAGTTAGTAACTAGAACTGTTCATATCAAATTTAATCGTCAATCATAGCTTACGGCATAGGTGCGGATGCTGATTTGTCCAGTCTGCTTGTCCTTCACAAGCCAAGCCCAGCCACTGCCCTGGATGCTGGCAAGAGCAGTGTTCATCTTGGACTGGAACTCGCCGATGCCACCGTAGGTGGTGTCAATGGCCTTGGACAGAGCACCCGATGGGGGCTCACCGCCACCGGCACTCTTGGGGGCGAGGTTCTCCCAGAAGAGAGAGTGGTTGAGGTGGCCACCACCGTGGAAGTTGACAGCGGGCTTGAGAGCGATCTGGGCAGCGATGTTGCCTGTAGCCTGGGCCTCCTGCAGCTGCTCCATGGTGTTGTTGTAGCTGGTCACATAGGTGTTGTGGTGGTTCTTGTGGTGAATCTCCATGATCTTGCCGGAAATGGAGGGCTCAAGGGCGCCATAATCGTCTTGTTTTACACATTAGTATAAGAATTTTAACATAAATAGATAGACTAGATAGATATGGCTCCTCTAGAGCTCCAGTATGTACTGAAATACTCAACTTACAGGAAAGGTCGGGGAGGGTGGCTTTGCCGCGGGCAAAGGTCAAGCCCGCAGCTCCGGCCTTGGAGGTAGCCGAAGCTCCCGAGCGAAGGGCAACACGGGCCGAGTTGTTAAGAAGAGCAGCCATTGTGAGGATGTGTGTTGGAAGTGAATGTATGGTGAAAGTAATAAAGAGGGCGTCAATTGTAAGAGACAAATGATTTCAAAGAAAAAAGTTGAGGCGGAGCTATGAAGTAACCGACTCTAACGTCATCTTGTTTTCGTCGGCCCGGAGCTCGGTTGTTCCGTTCCGAATCCCCACGTGAATTTCATGAGCTCTCCACTGCGACTCATTCTGTCATGACACTAGTTGCGTACTTTTACCCTCTTGCTGAAAACAGAGGGGACAGTCCATTTGGTCACAATCTGCCCATGAACCCCTGAAAAGATGGAGTCGCCTTCCTTTTCTGGCCAGAAGCGCAAAGTCGCTGACATGAACTCTGATGAAGAAAACACGCACCCGACCACGAGCTTTCAGGGATTCACCAGAGCTGCCTCTCGCTCCGTGACGCCTCCGACTATGGGTGGGCTCGGTAGTGGAGCTAGCAATATCCGGAACACCATGGCCAACTCTCGGGGAGGATCGTCACGAGGTGGGAAAGGCATGGGAGGTGGTGGAAGAGGGGGAGCCAACAGTTTTGCCGCGCGCATGATGGCAAAGATGGGCTACAAGGAAGGACAAGGTCTTGGAACTACTGGCCAGGGTATCGTCAACCCGATTGAAGTACAGGCGCGCCCCCAGGGCGCAGGCTTGGGCGCAGTGAGTGAAAAGTCGAAAAAGACCCGCGAAGAAGAGCGACGAGCAGCTGCACAGAAGGGCGAGATTCTCGAAGACAGCTCCGAGGATGAACGACAGCGGCGGCGAAAGAAGAAGGAGGAGCGCAAGTCACAAAGTCGGAGCGGCACAGGTACACCGATCCAGCGTGCCAAGCCCAAATTCCGCACAGCGCGCGAAATTGAGGATGATATGGAAGGACTGGAAGTTCCCAATGTTCTCAAATCCCTCGTCGATGCCACCGGAAAAGAGCAGCGCGTTCTCACTTCAACTGCAGGTCTGATGTCGACGCAGCAATTCGTCAGTCAAGAGGAAGGAGAAGCGTTAAAGATTGCCCAGCGGGCCCGGAACGACCTGGAGGCATTTGCAGATGAATGGAAGGGATTAAAAGAGAGAAAAATTTTCATCGAACTCGAAGAAGCTCAGGTCGTGGACGAATTGGATGCATATCAATCCCGGGTCAATCATCTCACAGGCCTAATCGCTGCAGTGGAAGAACTAGATATCTTCGAACACGACGAAAGCATCACGACCAAATTTGATGAGATGACGAACAAGCTTGAAGATATTGAATCCAAATATCGAGATTCTATTGATGAGCACCGACTCCCGGAGACCGCAGTCGCTGCTCTACATCCGTTATTCCGCCAAGCCATGGATGAATGGGATCCTCTTCAAGATCCCACGTTTCTCGTGTCCAATCTCACCCGTCTTCAGCCTCTTCTGTCTCGCACGAACGAGCTAGAAGAGCCCCGGAAACGGGCATCCACCTCACCTTACGAAACGATGATCTATACCCTCTGGCTCCCACGAGTGCGCTCAGCACTCCTGAATGATTGGGACGTTTACGACCCCTCCAAGGCAACCGCGCTGGTCGCGGCCTGGAAGGCGATTGTACCGCCATTTGTATATGCAAACGTTCTCGACCAATTGGTCGTTCCCAAGCTGGGCCTTGCCCTCAAGAACTGGAAACCTCGAACTAGCCGACGACACGTCGGCTCTGAACAAGATGGAAAGTTCCCCTGGTGGCTTTTCACCTGGCTTCAATACTTGGATGAACGACACACCAACCCGAAACAGCCCACTGGACTCATGTCTGACGCGAAGAGAAAGTTCCGCTCGGTACTCGACACTTGTAGTCTGCGCAAGGGTCTGGTCGATCGCGTTGAGATCTGGCGGGATGCCCTAGGGTCCGAATTTGATGTATGCCTACGCAACCACCTGCTGCCACGACTTGCGCGCCATCTTCGTGAGGACTTCACTGTGAACCCGCAAAATCAAGATCTCACAGCACTCAAGGATGTCTTATGCTGGAAGTCTTTCTTCCAGCCTAATGTCATGGGACTATTACTAGTTTCTGATTTCTTCCCCAAGTGGCACGAGATTCTCTACATTTGGCTCACGAACGACCCTAACTACGAGGAGGTCGGAGCTTGGTTCTCTTGGTGGAGCACTCAGATCCCGGCGGAGGTTAACGAGCTTGCCATTGTCGATGACGAATGGAACAAGGGCTTGAAAACCATGGACCTTGCCTTACAGCTGGGTGACCGTGCCGCCGCCGAACTCCCACGTCCAACTACGGCACGGACGCTTCCTACCCGGGAAGACAAGGTGGCAGCTGCTGCAGCTGCTGCCGCTGCGGCTACTCCCGAACCCCGGGTTAGGGCACCCGTCGTGGAAGAAGTTGCATTCAAGGACATCCTGGAGGGCTGGTGTTTGGAGCAGGGACTTATTATGCTACCCTTGCGCGAGGCTCATCCACAAAACGGTCAACCCCTGTTCCGTATTACGGCTAGTGCCACGGGCAAGGGTGGAGTCGTGGCCTTTATTCAAGGGGATGTGGTGTGGGTGCAAAATAAGAAGTCGAAGGAAATCTGGGAGCCAATGGGATTGGAGGACCAGCTAGTAGAGCGTGCGGAGGGCCGATAAGTAATGCTCGGTCAGTGTTGTGTATGAAGTGGAATGATATGGAAGATGAATAAAAATGTATCTATTTATGATATCCAACCTTTTGCCATGCCTTATAGTACATGATGTAGAGCCCACCCGGGTATATGACTCAAGCCGTATACTTTTTTTTATCCATCTCCGATGCAACCAGGCGTTCAAGTAGGACTGAACCGTCTAGATATTATCGCCCGATGTCTTACATGAGTAGGACCAGGTTGGCTACGCTTTGTTTCCATTGTCTTTAAATTTGTGCTGGTGCAACCTATATCGCACATACCCAAGCAATTCGCAGACTGTGCAAGGGTATTTAACTGAGTTGTCAGGTGGTGCGGAGTAGATACGTCTAAGTCCGTCCACTATACTTCCCAAAGGCGTAACTCCGACCGGGGTTTAAACTCTTGGCCTATTCATTACTTTCGGATAATTGTCGAAGATACCAAATTCCATGGAGTGCCCGAGATCGGAATAAAGCCGAAACCCCGTTTAATGCTGTCCATGGAGTACTCCCTATCATGACAATTGGAGTAGGTGATGGGAATATCAAAAGGCGATCATTCCGATAGCATAAATCCCAGCCAGTCAAAAGTGTGATGATAGTGGATCCGATCTTTGACCCACTAGAATGCGGATCTCCGCATGCAGCCAATCACATCACATCCAAAGGTCATCACAGCATACTTCACCAATCGTAGCGATTTGATTTAAAGTGACTTGCCATGTTCCCTGGACAAAGCTCAATGCCTAACTCCTTTGACTGTCGAAGCTGACATATGGGAGTCCTGTGATTGGTCCCAGACCCCCTCCTTGGCGAATAGACCTCCATTATTTCCTGTTTGACCTGCATAAACTGTGGGCTTTTCACGGTTTTTTTTTTCTATGCGTCTGAATTGCTGGATTGGCGAGAGTCCGTGGGACTATGTTAAAAGGGGTGAGACGTGGCCGTAGTAATTTCTTTTTTCCTCTCCATTCGTTTCATAGTTTTTTTGATATCCAAGACAACCCGTTCCGGATTATTCTACTGGATCAGATAAAGTGCAACTATTTTCCAGTTTGGCTTCCTTCATCGCGTCTGCCTCCTGCCGGCTTGTAATTGCCTGAACTTCTGCTATACTTATCTTGGAGATATCCCAAAGCATATCTTGGTAGCAGTTTTTTTGGATCAGCATGGCATTCCTCTTCATCAAGCAGAAGCTCTTCCCTACAAGGGAATCAGACAAAATACACTCAGGTGAGTAGAGGAAAGAGAATACGTACTCACAGAGGCATATACTGACGGCAATTCAACTCTAGGCAAGCGGCTTCTCGCCCGTATTGACGACGACGATACCATCCACGGAGACTCCGAACCAGACCTCGAGTCTCAAAGCGGCCGGTCCTACGACACCTTCGGACGGTGCAGCAGCCCCGATGAATCAACAACCTCAACCACCAGCAGCAGCAGCACCCGCGCGCGCATCAACCCACGTATCGTCTCAGATGCCATCCTTGGCCTCTCGGACGGGCTGACGGTTCCCTTCGCCCTGAGCGCGGGTCTATCCGCACTCGGAAACACAAAAGTAGTTGTGCTGGGTGGACTCGCCGAGCTGGCAGCCGGAGCCATCTCCATGGGACTTGGTGGATACGTCGGTGCAAAGAGTGAAGCGTAAGTTATCCACATCTGGCAATGAATCAGCATATGTACTAACAAACACCAGTGAATCCTATCAAACAACAGTCCGTGAAACACAAGAGTTAATCCAAACGGACTCGCAAGAGACTCGTGCCATGGTGCGCGAGACATTCTCTCCATACGGGCTCTCGGATTCGGCGGTTGCGGATATCACGCGTGATTTACATGCGTCCCAAGACCGCCTCCTCGAGTTCCTACTTGCTTTCCATCATCGAGAGATTGCGCCTGACTGTAACCAGGCGTGGATTTCGGCCACCACGCTCGCGCTGGGTTACTTTATTGGCGGATTTATCCCGCTTATTCCCTACTTCATTGTCTCGCAGGTTATGGTTGCACTGTACTGGAGTATTGGTGTTATGGCGATTACCTTGCTTGTGTTTGGCTATGTCAAGACCTGTGTTGTGCGCGGCTGGTCTGGCCGGGCCAATGTACTGGCTGGGATATGGGGCGGAGTGCAGATGTGCTGCGTTGGAGGTGTTGCTGCTGGTGCGGCGATTGGACTGGTCCAGTTTATTGATATGGGCAGTACTCGACCCTGATAGTGATGGTACTGATGATGTTCACGTTGCATTGAGCGTTCATGCATTGCAGCGGTCGGAGTAATTTGCTTTCTCTCTACTCCTACTGTTTTTCATTCTGGTTTGACTCGGGGTATGGGTCTCCCAGCGGGCGTTTGGGGGAGCTACAAATAGCTGTATTATACACATTTAACGAGGCATAATTCATTTCCCATTGACGACATCAAGTTACATGATTTGAAAAAAAAAGGCATTAGTACTGGTTACCTTAGATATATGGATATATATGTACATGAAACAAAAGAATCACCCACTCAACGCAACTCCAACCAACTTCTTCGCCTTATCCGACAACTGAATCTTCAAAGCCTCCTCCCTCCCCCGCTCCGACATCTTCCCCCAAGTCTTCCTCAAAATATCAACCATCTTCTCCTCATCTGCAAGCTCAGCCTCAAACTTATCAAACTGATCATCCAAAAAGACAAGACAGGCAACATCCTCTAGAGTCTGCGTATCAGGATCTCCCTGCTTAAGATCCGCCTTACGCACCAGCGCGCCAACCCTCGCCGCCTCCTCAGCCGAATACCCACTTTCAACGCAGATCTGCTCGACCAGTGCAGCCTGTCGCCTCTGCAGTCCCGCGCGCCACGAATGATATCCAATCTTCGTGGCGGGGTAGCTGTCCCGCGGCACTTCCCAGCGGCGCAGGTGTTGGGCGCGGATTGCAAGCTTCAGGAGTTCTGGTGCGGATGGATTTAGGGTTGCAAGGTAGCTGGTCATTTTTTGCGCGTAGTGCAGTTCGTATGGGATTGGGCCGGTGGGTGTTTGGGTTTGGCGGGGGTCGTCGGCGTGTGCTGCATCGATGCGCTCGAGTGCTGCTTCGTATTTGGTCATTTTTGGGATGTGGATGGTGTAAATAAGGTAGGTAGTTTATTCTGAGTGGTGTAATTCGGTGAGAGGAGTTTGGGTTGGTCAATTAGACTTGTTCGTGCTTGAACGCTGTCCAAGTTGATATGCCGTTTGGGATAAGATCAGGCGCTAGTTCCGATATAGCTTAGCGTGAGTAGCAATTGGTCGTTTCTAATTGGTGGGTAAAAATGTATACATTCCAACCTTGAAAGGTACAACTGAGCTCACATACCAAGGACCTTGCCTAATTATTATATCTGTTCTATTTAAAAAAAAAAACTTCCAATCTGAATTAAGATCACAAGACAATGGTGGATAATCTCTACATATCTATCTATAGGATTTGCTATTCCACATGAACTTTGAACAACAAAGATACCTAGATAACATCGGGGCCTGCTGGAATTAGCCTGCGAGGAACTGTTTCGGGACCGAGCACTGTCGTAATTACAACACGCAACAGCAACAAAAATTACAATCACATTCAGGAGGATGAGGTGCTGTCCTTGTTCTGGAACACGAGCAGCTCTTGCGAAACATCCGAGTTGTTCGACTCCACCTGGTAAGTCTTCTCCTTTTCAAAGATCCGTGCCACCTCCTCCAGAGATAGGCCTTTAGTCTCCGGGAAGAGGAAGTAGATCGTTCCCATGAAAATCACAAGACAGCCCAGATACACCGTGAAGTACTTCCAGCGGATTGCCGCCAAGGCCACCGGATTAATAAACTGGTTGAAAAAGCAAGCCATCGAATCGGTGGTCAATGTGATAGCAAGGCCCTTGGCGCGGAGTTGGAAGGGCAGGATTTCAGCTGGGTATGCAATGAACAAGGGCATATATGCCATGTCGTAGGCGCTGCAAAAGAGGAAAAGCATGGGAACCACAGCAATGCCAGCCTCTAGCACATGCATCTCCTGGAAAAGACCAGACATAGTGGTCGCGGCGGAGAGATAAATGAACATCAACATTGTCGCGATTAGCCAGAGCTTTCGTCGTCCGTACCGGTCTGCAGCCATTGCTCCGGCGACCGCGAATCCCAGGTTCCACACCTGCATGCTAATATTGATAGCAGCCTGGTGAGATGCGTTGTATATACCGACTGATTCCAGAATCGGCGCTAGATAATAAGAAACCACACCTAGAGAAACTTGGGTTAGAAATCGGAGTGGAAGAAAGGGGACTTTTTCTTTTTCTTTTTCTTTTTTTTTTGGTTTGCATACCATTTCCAGACCACTCTTGCATGAACCCCAGAATTACACAAATGGATAGGCGATGCATGTTGCTCCTGGTTTTGAAGAAAGTGCTCCAGCGGCGGCAGCTCTTATCGGATTCCGCGTTTATGCTCTTGCAAATCTGGTAGAATTCATCCTGAACCAGTTCATCGTTTTCATCTCCATTGGCGTGATATTTTGCCAGTATCGCCATTCCCTCCTCTTTCCTTCCGCGAGAGACGAGCCATCTTGGGCTCTCGGGAACAAAGCAAAGCCCTATCAATTGAAGGACCGGATAAAATACCTGCGTTAAGCAGGGAGTTTCCATGACCAACTCCCTATGACCGTGAGTCCAGCAAAACCAATAGCAGCTGATGTGATTGACCCGATGAACCAAAGTGCATTGTATAGACCCGTGAAAGCCTGTCGCTGGCGTGGATGTGTTGATTCGGTGATGAGCAATGGTGCAGCCGTTTGTGAGACCCCAACTCCCACTCCAGCTAGGACACGAGCACCGAAAAAGACCCAATTATTGTTTGTAGCGACTTGAATAATGGAGGCGATGATGACTAGTGCGGCTCCGATGAGAACGCAAATCCTCCGTCCCAAATTATCGGCGATGTAAGATCCGGGGATGAAGGAGCTAAAAGATCCAAGCGAGACAGCTGCGATAATCAGGCCTCTCTGATTTGTGTCAAGATCTCCCAAAAATTTCGAGACTGTTTTTTTTTTTCCGGGGAGGTTAGCCTTGTATTCCATATAGCATAGATGTATAGATGCCTACATTCGGGAAGCACCAGGAGTCCATTGATCATGCTAGCACAATATCCGGCGGTAGCCGATGCAGATAGCATAAGCCCGATCCCCAGGTTTAGTTTCCGCAGCCCTGGATCTTTCATCCAGCTGCTGTTGGTGTTGTTCTGTAAGACCTTGGAGGCCATGTTTGACGAAATGCAAAGAGAATGAATCTCGTGGAGAATTGTTCCGAGCCTTGAACTCCGAGCTGTCAAGCTCTTTTTATTTAAACACTAAAGATTAATTGGTAAAAAAAAACCTCCGAATGACAATCCGCTCTAGCATTCCTCACATTTATCCAGGACCCAAGCTGGCCGTGCGAGGTTACAGCTGTAGCTAAGGAGTAGGAATGAAGGGATTGAAGTCAAATGATCCGATCACCGGACAATTTTTCTCAGTTAGCTCTGATTCAAGAGCTTTGATATGACACGTTCGTCAACATGCCTGTTCAAAGATCGCGATTGGAAGATGAGCTCCCAAGGCCTTGGGAAGCTCGGATGCTTGAGGAATGCTCGTAGCTCTCATAGCTCCCTCCCCTCACCTTTGGCCACGGGGATCGTTTCCTGAGTTGCCCAAATCTAGCTTGGAATCGTAGCTATAGCCTCCGTATGGATTCCCTTGATTATTGAATTCGCCATAGATCGACTCGCCCTTATGCAGGGACGTTGTCTCTGGGGAAACGCTGTAAGGAAAAGCTCCTCCATAGGTCTTCTAAGGAACCTGATTTCCCATCCTTTCCTTCTTTTTTCTTGGATTTCATGAGTAAGCTCGGCTTACCTCCGTTTACTTTGCGTCACTTGATATTTGAAAAACTCCGATCAAGGAGAGTATTAAATTAGGAAGCTATAACGTGTGGAATGATATTACTGGGGTTCTGACGCGGACGACCTTTTGGCACCAATCGGAAACCCCATCGGTCTATCCCGGTGACTTACGGTTTCCCCCTTAGGGGTCGGAGTAGATTCGGAAAATAAACCTTGTTTAGATATGACGATAAATCCCGATAGATCTGAAGCCCGGGATGCCAAATACAGGATTGAAGTTTACCTGAATAATCTGGAATCACCAAAAGCGTAATTCATAAACATGAAATTATGAATTATGAACAGGATTTCGAACTGGAATCCCATGAGGTCAGTTTAGGGCTTTTTATTGGCTTAGTTGCTTCCGCTGAGCAAACTGCGTACCTTTGTACTTTTAATTGGACCTAGATGCCTTGGACATTGAATATCTTCGTTTGCCTAAAAGCGTACTACATATTTAGGTATGGTGTAAATTGGGGCTTAATGGGGTATATATTGTAGTAAATCTGTGGATATATATATATATATATATGGGGAGCAATCTATGAGATGTGCCCCACAATATGAAAAGTAAGTTGACAATTTCTCGTTTACACAAAGATTCACAAGCACTACAGATCCCTTACAGAGTAGTGGTTTGTTATTTCAGTGCTGGAACAAATTCAGACCCTGTGTTGTCGGAAACATTGGATCGCATATAAACCACTATGAGAACTCAACTCCTTGCGGGATTAGAAGCTCTGGTTTCCAGTTATCCACCGGAAGAATCCCCAGTAATTTCATATCCCAACTCGCACTATAACTCGTAAATCCATTAAGATAAGAGAAACTCCGCAAGTATTGTCATAATGCCAAGGCGCTGGAGATGTTCGAGACACCGGGCGTCTTGGCGTGAGCTTACTCCTAAACCTAAAGGTTCGGAAGATTTGTCTTATCTGATCTGCATCTTCAGCCCTACCTCTGTACCATCAAAATCCTACATTGAGCAATCTTGACCTACCTTGACCGATTTTGGCCTCGCACAAAATGACACTCCTCGATGACCCTCTATACCTCAAATAACACAAAACAACTATATCCTAACTAAAAAGGACTGGGTCCTATCTTTCAATGACGAAAAGGAAAAGCTCACCGGCTTCTAAAAAGAACAAAATGAAATGATCGAGGGATTCCTTACCGCTGGCGAGGAAGAGCGCCTCAAAGCCGAAGACGAAGCCTAAAAAGACGGCAAAGTAAAGCTCGCCGTGCGCGCCAGCTTCACAGTCAACTTCTTCCTCTTCGTAATCCAGCTCTACGCAGCCGTGAGCACCGGCTCTCTGGCCTTGTTCGCCACCGCAGCAGACACCATCATGGACCTCGTCTCGTCCATTGTTATGCTCGTCATGTCGCGCATGTCCTCACGCCCAAAGCCATACAAGTACCCCGTTGGACGGCGCCGCGTCGAAACAATGGGAGTGATCATGTTCTGTGCGTTGATGATCATCGTGGCGGCGGAGCTAATCATCGAGTCGGCCAAGGCGCCTGCAGTGGGCGAGACCGACTCGGAGCAGCTGCATATTGTGCCGCTGATCTGTGTTGGCGTTGCTATCTTCTCCAAGTTCGTTATGTTCTTGTGCTTCTATGGCTAGCGCCGGTACCCGGCTGTCCATGTCTTCTACATTGATCACCGCAATGATCTGGCTGTTAATTGGTTTGGGTTGATCATGTCGGTCGTGGGTGATCGATTTGTCTGGTATCTTGTTCTCGTGGGCGTCGACTGCGTTTGATAATACGTGGTTGCTTGTGGGCAAATGCGTTCCGCGTGAATTTGTGTATTTATGTGACACTGACTCATGACCAGAAGGTTCAGAAGGTGGATACGGTACGCTGTGAATGTGGATTGAGTGGATTGCTTACTGGCATTTTGGCTGACGTTACATGGTGTCGCGCTTATCATTCCTGACAGCAACTCTATATTGAGCTTGATATCGTTATCGACCCTGAGTCTAAGTTTGTGAGCCTTTGTAAATGTTGATTATGATTATGTGCATGATGTCAACGAGGAACATAGGCAGCTCTATGATGTTTGTGGAGCAAAACACTCCATCAGAGATTTGGCGAAACAATCGTGGTCCAAAAAGGAGCAGATAGATGAGGCTGCAGTGTGAGATAGCCTCGGTTATATCATGGTTGAGCTGGTTTCTAATGTCTTGGAATGTCATGCGGCCACAAAGCAAGAATTCAGGAAAAAGTTAATATCATTGTCGGCTTTAGTAATGCCGACAATAACTTCTCAGTTGCGAGGCAATTTGTTATAAGGTATAAAAGCAAAGCCTGGTATCAACACAGCCCGCAAGGCTCAAAACATGATATCAACACCACACATATACATGTGCCATTCTGTCCAGACTAAACGGCAGTCTTTCTCTTCTTAGTTGTTGCAAACATGCCGAGTGGCTTGACACTGAAAGCACCATTGAAGTTCTTCCCTTCCATATCAAACGTATACTCTTTATCCGCCAACTCAAAATCAACATCCTTAATGATGCGAATGAGTGCGTATAAAGACCATTCCCAAGCATATCGCTTACCATAACACTCACGTTTCCCATTTCCGAACCCCTTCTTCACACCGCTTGGAAGCCGGTCAAAGGCGTCGCCGAGCATGCGCTCGGGCTTGAATGCATTGGGGTCATCAAAAACAGCAGGATCGCGGTTGACAGCTGACAGGATTGCGATCATGGTCTGGGTTTTGGGAATCTCGTATTGTCCTCCACCGAGTAGGACCGGACCATCGGTGGGCAAAGGCTCGATGTTGAAACCTGGGGCTGTGGCGCAGAGACGGAACGATTCGCGGAGGATGGCTTCGCAGTAGGGCAATTGTGAGAGATGGAAGTGTTCGATTTGGCCGGAGGGACCGAGGAGGGTGTCAATCTCCTGACGGGCACGGGTGACCTCGTCTGGATTTCTGGCGAGATAGTACAGACTGAAGGCGATGAGATTCGGGGCCGTGGCACTCCCAATGAAAATGTTGATTATCTCGTCGATGACCCGGCTGTCTGGAAGGGAATCTCCAGTCTTCGGGTCCTTTTCATGAAGTAGGGCATGCAGCAAATCCCGCTGTTGTGTGGGCTTATCACGTCGCTTGGTGATCATCTGAGCGCAATAGTCGCGACAAGTCTTGATATCCTTGTCGAATGTATTCTGGTACAACAGCCGAGTAAGGAGCTTAGGTCGCGTGGGCCGACGCATGGCTTCAAAGGTTGTATCTGACATAGCTTTGATAACAGCGGGTTCTTCACCAAGGACACAGTCTACATGCTGACCGAAGAAGCATTTCATGTTGGCGGCATGGTTGAGTCGATCCAAGTCATTGGAGACATCCACACGCTGGGTACTGTCTGTTGTAGTCCATTTCCAGATCAAGTCGTCTGTTGTGAGTTGTATATCCCTATGCATTTCCCTGACGGCGTCGGGCAAAACGAAAGGAGCCATGATCCGATGCGCGATGCCCCAGCTTTCCTCGTTGTCATACGCAGTAAAGAGGCTGTCGTGGGCAAGATTGCGGATCTCGACAATAGGACCGGTGACACATTTTCGGAAGCGCTTCTCATCACAAATTTCCTCGAGTAGAGCTGCACTTGTAATGAAGACAAGCTGCTTGGTGAGTATCTTGATTTTGAAGATGCCACTACCACCATGTTCTGCTGCCAGCTTATTCAAAGAAGCCCAGGTATTGCCAGGGATCATATCAAAGATATTTCCAAGAATTGGAAGCCCCTGGGGCTGAGGAATAGGCGAAGGCATAGTGTGTACTAGCTGATTCTGAGGATCTTTCAGGATAATACGGCAAACCACTTTCACTTAAATGAGAGAGCGCTCGTCACGAGCAGCCAAGAATGCAGCTATTGCACAAGCTGTGCCACATGACCAATTATCAACCGTACGGTCAATTAACTTGGGTGATGTGATGGGCGTGAATATTTCCTCGCCTGTCCAATTGGACAAGAGTAGATGATCAGCAGGGTTTCCGCATCAGAAACTCGTGTTGGGTGCAACTGAGCTGCAGCTGGAGCTACAAAGCTACCTAACCCCGCATACCTGTGTGATGTGTGATATGTGACGGTACTTTTGCTTTTGCTTTTGCGGCTTGAAAAGATTTGTCAGAGGGATATACACTCAGGCACGGTGCTGTCTAGAATTACTTAAACCGCCAAGCTATCACGCTTTGCTTCTGCTCTTTTCCCAAACTTCTGATGCCCAAAAAACCGCCACACCTTCAATGCCGACTAAACACATGATATGCCTCGCCCTGACATTCCTGCACCTGGGATCCTGGAGCCTGATTTAGTGAATGCGGTTCTGGTCATGTCATCCAGAGTTGGAGCATATTTGTGATTTGAAGGCGCTGATACCTTTGATGAAACACGGTCTCGGGCAAGAAACCCAGGAAGTGAGAGTGTATTACCCAGGCGTGATAGAAGCCATCTCTTAACTCACAGACAACCTGGGTTGGAAGCATGGACCGCGAGGCACCCTATCACAGCACACCTAGATAAATGTAGGTAACCCTTATGAATAAAGCCCGTGATCTCACCATGTTCTTGCCGGAGGAGATATTCTGCTCGGAAAGGCAAGAGTGCCGTTAACATCTCGGCCTTTGTAGCACATTTAATACTCAACCAGCCCACTTCATCTGTGGTGTTCGTGGACTCTTTCATACCCACGTGCGTTTTTGGCCTCTTACCATATCTCAAAAGGAAGATATTTGTCCACCATGGACTGGACCTCAGCAACTTGGTGGTGTTGATATCAGGTAGGCACAGACGGGTAGGAAGAAAGGAAGAAAGTTGGGGGCGAGGGTTATACTCCCAACACTCGCACCTTCCTAGAATCGAAAAGCCCGTACTTCCCTACTTTGTCTATGACCCGAAACCAACTCTTCCCCAAGGCCTTTTCTTTTGTAGGCGCCTTCCTACACCAGCATGGTCCACGGGTCTATCCAGGCACTCTGGACTGGACACATCGACTATAAGCTGATTACATAACCCGAATGCCACTTCTACCTTACAATGAAGCGAAGCATCTTGTCATCTATTGAATCGATTGACTAATTCTTTGGCACTTGTCTCGTCATCGTGGAATGATATCTCCACGTTGCCAAGGCCAATGTTCCAAAGACTCGATGATATAAAAAAAAATGCAAAGGAAGAGTCATGCACACTCCCTATAATCATTGAAGATGAACACATCGCACCATCTTGGCTGGGTTAGAATAATCATGGAAACAAGAAGCATAAGAGAAAAAAAAAACCAAGTTACCAACCATTACAGCAGTGGAGATCTCGAATAGCTGTGCGCGAGATATAAGAGAGGAAAAAAAAAAAAAAAAAGAAGAAAAACCAAGACGGGAGAAAACAAAGCTTACGAAATAAAAGCAATTGATCATATCCACTTTGGATAGCTTTGTTTCCCGCCAAAAAACGCCGTCCGATTGATGAAGCCGGGTATATCCAGCACCGTGATGCAACATGTACTGAGAATGAAAAAAAAAAGACAAGGGGAGGGGAGCCACAAGAGGTGTCGAGTTCTCGGGCCTTGCACAGTGGCAAGACTCGGCTCGAGCCATCAGCCCATCACCCCTAGGTTAATATGGGCAGAATTGGTGTTTCATCGAAAAAAAAATAAAAAATTAAACAGAAACAGCTTTTTGGTTGACTCGAAATGATCATAGAACACATTTCGTCATCTGGCCCCGATGCCGAACATGCCTACCCCGTAGCTAGCGCTTCTTTCGGACATGGGGGTTGACACCTTAGCGACGTGGTCCTGATTAATTTGATTAATTCTTTTCAAAATTGGTTACGGTGGGAATGCAATACCTTCTTGCGTTTCTTCTTCCCAGTTCCCTCGCCGTTCGAGTAGAATCCGGGGTCATCATCATCATCCACAAACCCTTCACCATAGCCGGCAAAGCTATTGTCATCGTAATGTCTCTTCCGACCCCTGCTAGGCCGTGGTCGCTCCGCTTCCTGTGATCGTGGAGATGCAGCATAGGATTGAGTAGAGGGGCGACCGGCAGTTGGAGCTGGGGCAGCCTTCTTGCCAGTCTCGCCTGGTGCTGGATTCTTGGCCGGCTTTTCGTGACCCAAGATATCTTCCCAGAAATCGTTATTAGGAATCGGTCCTGGTTCCATTTGCATGGCTCGCGATTGAAGATTTTGTAGCGCCGAATCCATGTCAGAAGTCTTGATGGGTTTGCCATGCACCTTCTGGTTCTGCCATTCCTCTTCGGGCCATAGGGTCATGTACCTCAGACTGCCAGGAGCGCCAATCTCCTGTTTGAGGGGTTTGTTCCGCCCAGCGAGTCCCAATCCTTTCAGCTTTCCCTCGTATGATTTCCGGAGGCGGTTGATTTTCTCTCCCGTCACGGGATCCATGCGTGCTACCGAGTGCGCGATTGAGCCTAACCCATAGAGAGAAACGAGATCCACTGAAGGGTCTGGACCAGTAACGATCGGAGCTGTCAAGGAGTAAAAAGCAGTGTTAACAACTTCAGTTCCAAGAATGTGCAAGATCAGTACATTCATGCAGCTGCACATAGCAGACGCCATGATGCATTTTGGGGAATCTTACAGCTCTTGCAAAGATGAAAAGCCGAGGTTAGCTCTTTCTGAAGAGAATCCAGACTGAGACCGAGGGTGTTTGCCTGGTGAGTCGGGTCTGTATCTACATCCATAGCGTCGGGGTCTGTCGAGTGCGGACCCTGCCCGGTGGCAAAATCGTTAGTGCTGTCTGTTGGCAAAGACTGCCGATCGTGGTCGGTCGCTCTGTGCTGTGCTGGTTGCTGAGCGGGACTTGCTCCCGAGTTTTCTGCCGAGTCCTGCATCCCCATACTGAAAGATTTTCTCCCCTGATCCACATCCTCCACCGAAGTCGCATTTGCAGGATGACCACTCACACTGCTGGCGGGAGTGGGGAATGAATTCGTTGTGCTCATTGTGGGCTGTTGAGAGGTTTGGGTAGACATCGGCGCAGAGGATGGGGGGAGGAGATGTTCGGAGGTTGGACCGTCGCCTGATTCGGTGATGTATGCGAGGATATGAAGTTGGCGGCATGACTTTGTTCGCTCACCGACATCAACGGAGGAGATGTCGGGGTCTGGGGGATGTGGTCCGAAGAAATGGGCAACCGGTGGTTCTCTTTGAGAGACCCGGCGGGCGAGGAAGGTGAAGGAGGTCTTGCTTGAAAGGATATGGGGTGAGTGCGATCAGACATGAGAGCCCGAGGAAAAGTTCAGCATGCAGATACGGTGTTAACCAGAGCGGCTCTGGATCCGAATCGCAAAGTATGATACCAGTGCCTGGAGAGGGGGTTTCCCGGTCACGATCGACGGTCGCTCAAGCAGGCGAGCAGGTCATTCAACGGGCAAACTAGATCATCTGCATTCCAAGGGACTATAATAAATCCCTACAAGTGGTGCAGATTGGGTGGCTGATGAGTGGCTGTGGTGAAGGAGAGTGATGATGGAGACAATCCTTGTGGTCAAAGCCGGCGAGGATGACGGCGAATTGATCGGTTCACGTGACCGGTCTTGGCCCGATGTGCTTTATTTGGTACAACATATATGCATTGTAGATTCTATTGATTTATGTATGGAGTATGCATTCATGTATTCATCTATTCATTGTTCTTCTCTTATTTTTTTCTCTCTCTTTTTTCTCATTATAATGCGACGATACGAGTGCGTCTGGAGACTCTAAATAATCATCTCCTTAGCGAGTGGCGAGAATTACTTCGTACAAGTCGCCGAAAACCAAAACTTTATTCAAAAGCACTTGTAACTATATTTACCGGGACTAAATCGCCCATACTTGATTGAATACACATTAAATTAATATATAAATTTTAAGATATAAATTAATCAGATTGTATCGCACTCTTCAGATGTTGGGTTGCGGAACCCGGGTCTTACCTGCGTCGATTATTATTTCCCCCCCCCCAATGAATCATGTATGAAATGGAACTTGAAATAATTGAAAATGGTATCTCTTACTACTGAAAGACTATTCGCCGAGAAAACAAAGTCATGTGGCCTAAGATGCCTTTCTCAACATAGGCGACCCCCAGCCCGGTTAGCAACATGACCATTAAAGAATACATATTCCACAGATTGTCAGAAGATGAGGCAGTCCAAAATAGAATAGCAGTGATATACCGGAAATCAAGGCATAACTCCCCAGCTAAGCGCCAGAGCTCTCCAATACAAAATGATATCCGCAGACGGAGATCGACTACACCAGAACCTCAGGACTGATAGTAAGCATTATACTCATTAACCAGTTGAGAAGATACATCGGGTATATTGTGTTCGAGGGAAGCCAGGAGCTCAATTTGCTCTTGCTGACTGAGGGTGCGCTCACGCCATGAAGGTGTTGGAAATGGCTCATGAAAGTACTGAGAGTACTGATCTCCAATGGAGGTGGACCAATTCATGGGATCGACAGTCGCATCGGTATATGCCAAATGACCCGCGGTTGTTGAGGCAAGTGAGAAGTTGGGGTCCCAGCCTTGCAGGCCTGGAACAACTGAAGGTATCGTGTTATAAGGGGTGGTCGGGTCGATCGATACATCGTGGTAGAGTGTCGGCCCAACGTAGGCTTCTGGTGTATAATGTGGCGCCCCACTCTGGGCTGTAAGTGGCGGGTGCATGCGGAATGCGGAGGAAACCAATGGCATTGGTGGTTCTTTTGATAGTCCAGGAGCCATTGCAGGTGGGGTTTTTTCTTCATTGAATGTAGGATCAGCCGAATGTCCCCTGGAATAAGTACCGACTGAGGCGGTATCACCGACTGGTAGGTTGCCGCCACGGTTGTTGGAACAATATGAAGCAGTTGTACTGCTTGACGGGCTGGACATCGCTGGAGGGCTCGTGACTCCTTGTGAGGAGGTTGGCGTAGGATGGTTAGAAGGCGAGTGGACAACAAATGATTCTTCTGTCCTATACGCTTTCAAGCACGCAGCAACAAGGCGCCTGTAAAGAAGGTAGGCAGATTGAACCCCCGGCCAACGCTCGGCGGAAAATACGATCACTTCAAAGGCCGTATCCAGATGCCCTTGGACTTCCTCAATGGTGTGCTCTTTCCGAATTTCGGGATAGGAGAGGGTCCAGAGGACAGTGTTTAGAGCCATGAACAGAGCTTGCACAAAAACCCATGTCAGGTCGACCGATCCGGTGATCATCTGTTCCTTATGCATAGCGATATTGGAAATGGCCGCTTCGTAACATTTTTTGGCGGCACCAACGGTTGGCTCGGGAATCTGCGGCGAGGGACGATACATGAGAACAATGATGGTGTTCCGTCTTCCTTGAAACCTGTAGAAGTCATTGTCAGCAAATCCGCATCTCGGGAATGAGAATACCGACGAACCATTTCACATTGAGCCCACTGCCATCGTCGTTCTTAGGGGTAGTGGCCATCCAATGGTCGATTTTGGCCAACATCTGTGAAAACCATGGATCCTGATCATCAACTGGGCTCTCTCGTCTGTTCGAGTAGAGCATTCTCCTGGGCTCCAATTGGAGCAGTCGCATTTTGAAAAAGTGAACTGCAATACACTTTGCTAGAACGGGTTTCGCTCCAGGCGTGATCCCCTCGGCGGTGATGTACCGGTCGTCCACTAGTTCAAAGAATTTCACATTGATATGGTCATGGCTGACGCAGTAGCTGCTGCATCGACCTAGACTATGAGACAGACCGAATTCCATTGATGAGACGATCCAAAATAATCTTCGACGCATGTCGATCTCCAAGGGATTCAATGGTTTCCCACACCGTGACTTAGTGACGGTGGCTTCTTCGGTCAATCCCAAGTCCTGACAAAGTTTGGCAGCCGTCCCCACGACCCAGTACGCAGCTGTGCGAGTGGGCGTTACCATTGAATATGAGGCAATAAGCACGAGGCATTGTAGAGCCCCCAAATCCAACCGTTTCAGTGTAGGTTCGAGGTAAGGCAAGGCCGCAAGATAATAACTATCAGCGAGGCCAGCATATTCTGTGCTCATTTTCTGCATACTGATGGCGATGACCATCCGCAGTTGGAAGTTTTGACAGGGATCTGTCGAGCCATTGAAGACCTCCTCTACCTCTTGTCGAAACGTGGGCTCGTGGAGGAGGGGAAGTATTGCTTGTGCTATACAAATCAGTCATACGAGCTATACGAGAAGAATCCAAAGTGATCGCCATACCTTTGGCCACAAAAAGATCAATCAATTTATAGGTCAGGGCCTTTGGAGGTAGGTTGGGTTGTGGGATCGAGCTTATCATGGGATAGACTTTGGATGTCGGCTTCGAGTCTTCTTCGGCAAACGCATCTTTGATCTCTTGTGCGGTGAATTCGGGGACAACATCCTTGATGCTTTTAGAATCGGTGTTCTGCTTGGCCATTTCCATGACCAAACGAGTCATGGCAATGCCACTCGAGGCACCGAGATATCGCGCTTCATCGTTCTCCTTAAACCGGATGCGCCCGGCGCCCCGCACCATCAGCTCAGCATCGGCAGCATGTTGTATCTCCTTCTCAGCTTTGGCAAGCTCTCTTTCTAACGCCCGGGCTTTCTCTCGGAGCGATACGATATAGGTTCGAGGTATAGTGGAGTCTCGGGCCGAGTCATAATACACGCACTTGGCATTGCTTCGTTCGCAGGGCGCACATCGTGGAATCCCGGGGTCGCATCTGGATTTTCGCTACACGGAAGGGTGGGTCAGTCGGAGACAGTGCCACTAAAGGGGAAAACAAAGAGACAAAACAGGGCATCGGCGCCAAGGCACAGAGGGGCAAACGGTCCGAGATGGCGGGGAGGAGGTGGAGAGGGACCGATGTCGCATACCTGTCTACACCTTGTACAGGCTGTTAATGTATGAGCGATGCGACCGTCGGGTGGCTCTAGGGAGTGTAATTCCGGCGACTTCGGCCCTGTGGAGGAGTAGTCCGGACTCGAGGTCATGGTGGGCAAGGGTATCAGGAAGGTCGAAAAAGGGTCCTATCCCATCATCAAGTTTATACCCAAGGTAGGAGATCGATATTTTGAACAGTCGGCATGATGAGGCTCTCAGGCCTTTGGTGAGATTTTTGAGTTTCAAATGGGAAGAGGTTATATGGGACCACTGGGCCTCGGTCCAGATCTGAATCGACAGACTTTGGGTCTCCGCGTTGGAAAAGGGTTGGGCGTATGGGAGTGGGTATGTGGCACTGGCGCAGCTGAAAAAAAAAAAAAAGCTAAGCGTGAGAGGGAGTAATTTAGTATAATTTATTTAGTGAATTGATCATGTTTAATGTGTTTAATGATTATCAATATGTTGTATATCATTATAGCCGTTAATAGCCACTCTTAATACTACAAAAATAGCCATTTAGAGACGGATACTCATCAAGTCCGTGCGGTTCCACAGATCTTCCGCCCCCCCCCCCCCCTCCCCCAATTCCTGCCCTATAATAATTTCGAACAAGATAGTTGAAGTTCTCTCGTTTAAATTAGAGCTTATTATCTGACATTAATCGCTAATCCTTTCCTCATGCAGCTTCCGTGGACTGGGTAAGGATATTCTCTATATGTCATGTGAGTATTATTCTTTACCGTTTTAAAGTGGATGCAGGGGGGTTACGGAGGAGTGGGGGTCCCATATCCTCAAATTTGCTAACCCGTCTACAAGGATAATGAGCAGACATGTCCGTCACAACTACCTTTTTGGATAATCCTCTGCTCAAGGTTAGTCGTCCAGTCGCTGCCTGCTCGAGATGTCGGACCGCGAAGATCAAATGCGACGGCAAGCTCCCCGCATGTTCGGCTTGTGAAAGGGTCAGCAAGGCGAGCACTTGCTCCGGGGCAAGTGATGAATTCGCCAAGGGAAAAGAAAGAAGTTATGTCGCGTCACTGGAAGGCTATTGTGAGAAGTTAGAGAAGAAGATCAGTCAGCTACGTGCCCGATCAACCTCGCTGTCGGCTGAGGGCGATGGGATCCCTCGGGAAATGTCGATCACCTCCGTCTCGTGCGAAAGTGCATTGGGCCCTGCGCACCGCAGAGAGGTTTCGGACATTGACGATTTGGTTGGTGATTTTGGTTTCTTGTGAGTACCCCAATGGCTGAATTTGCTTTTTTGCTGGCCTCGCTGACATTCCAAAAGATCCGTCAATGCGACTTCGCGGGACTTCCACGGCATCACCTCGAGTACCTCCTTCGCCAACCTTCTCCTCTCAGTCGCTCTAGTCGATTCTCCCCCACCGTCCTCTCCTTATTCACTACCTCCGCGACACGAAGCGGCCCCGTTGCTCCAACACTATTTCGATAATGTTTTTGTCCAGCTACCTTTCTTTATCGAAACGAGCTTCTGGACATCGGTAGATGCTGTATATCAATCAGGTGGCCGGTTCGCCAAACCTTTCGACCATTGGATACTGCGTATGGTTCTAGCTATCGGCTTGGCGTCAGTCTCATATCATCACAATGATAAGAGCCATCAAAGGGCATGGGCTCTCGTGTCAGAGGCTTTAACGTATGCCAAGGAGGTCCTCCGCCCTGGGTCAATTTCGGGAATCCAAGCAATCCTACTGCTTGCTCAATATTCCTTGGTTGACCCGATACGCTTCCGTACTTGGTATTTGGTTGGAATGGCTGTCAAGGTTGCGATCGATCTGGGCTTGCATCAAGATCCTCCTGCTGAAGTTTCGATTAATCCCGATCGACTTGATATTCGCCGGCGTGTGTTTCATTGCATCTATTGTCTAGACAGGTTCGTGCTTCGTTCTGTTCTCTAATTGCTCCCCTGCTAATATTTTGTTACAGAGGATTGAGTCCTGCTATGCAGAGAACTTACTCGTTCTCTGACGGATCTGCGAACGTTGCACTGCCATCAATTGCCGCACCAGGGGCCCCCATAGAGCAAAGTCAGATCTTCCTACGTAGCCCGGCATCTGCCATGCATATCGTCAAAATTCGACAGATTCTGTCCGCAGGCTACCAAGAAATGCAGTACAGTGGGCGCGATCCATCCCCACAGCCCGTGGTCCTCATCTGGACTCTGTGCTGGCGAGCCCGGGAGTGGTTCCATGAATGCCCCAAGAATGCGCCCAATCACTTTTCACTTTTATACCGGCTCGAATTATTATACACCATTATCATCCTCCTATCCCCTTCACACCGATACCCAACGCTCCACGACTACAACAAAGCTCTTCTATTCGACCGGTGCATGGACTACATCAGCCAAATCCACCAGGTCCTCGAAAATCCCAGTGCCCTGCCTTTCCTGACATACCTGGACATTCAGCGTGTGCACCATGTGGGTCGATTATTTGTCGATGTCCTGTCCCACAATTACGACAAGCTCATTAGTGCCGCTGTCCCAGCACCTCCGTCCGTCCCCGCGGGGACTCCAGAACCGCCAGTACTGGCCGACGAGGACTTGTTCAATTGCCACGCACGTGCCATTCGCTGCCTGTCCTATATCCGCGACTTGCTCAAATATTGTGATAGGAGGTGGGACATACATGGACATCTAGAGCAGTTCGAGGACGAGTCTGCCTCTATAGAGAAAACTCTGATGGATGGCTCGGTGGGCTATATGTCAAATCAGGGGATGTATGCTCAAGACCCGTTGTCGGGCATGCCGCTGGCCGGCGATGCTTACTCGGGGTACCATCTTGGGCTGTGAAAACATTATCTGGTGTAACAATTGGTACGAATTTGAAAAAAGAAATAAGCGTGGCGGATTCTTTTTGTTTTTGTGAAATACCCCTCCACATGTTGTGCATAATGAATAATATTTACTATGAATTCGTCTCATTTAACCAGATGTTACTTCGACCTGCAACACGGCAGATGTACGACGCCTTCTTGCATACCACATACCACACTCAATCTCCGATCTAAACCAAAACCTCACCGCTATTAGTGTTCCTCAACGACACACCGCAGTTTCAACGCTCGTTTGTAATGTTTGGTGCTACTACGAGGTCATGGCGTACTCTAGAGAATCATTGAGCCTGGTATTGAGCCCCAATCGCATATGAAGTACCTTGAAAGGCTATCTACTGCACTTGATAAGGTAAAACGGCAAAGAACACTGTAGTAAGCAATGCAAAGACAAAAGTCAACGCTTACGCATACAGTTATTTTAGAACAATTTCGCTTAGTCACCAGTCATCTTTCGGACTATTCTTAGCCTGATGGAGTTGATATGGGATAATAAAAACTATAACGTCGGTGATGTAGCAGAGCAAGCTTCACAAGATTGTGCCGTGGACTTGGTCTGCAACGTCGAGCAAGATCGATCATATTCGGATCGCCCTCCATCTGTTCTTACCGCGAAGGTGGGCGGCATGATGTATGCAAAAATATCATTCTTTTTGTCGTCTGAGAACAAAACATGCCGGGATATTTCTGGGAAAACTAAGGAACGCTCCCTGGATCCCGAAAGATCTAGTAAATAGGGCACTAACCTGAGTTTCGCAAATCGCCATTTTTCTCGCCCGATATACCGTCAGTTAGCAGTACGGGGCAATAGGTTCATTGCATGCACTTCCTATATCCTAGGTGATTAGGAGTTTGTAATATTCACCTCTACTCCATCATTGTTAGAAAGGACTACGTCAAAGTGCATGGTGTAATGTGAGATAGATTGGAGAGTTGTGGAAGCTAGGTTCTACAGAGCTAGGAAATTCGGCAACTATGCTCTTAGACGTCTCCATAGACCTCTCTCCTAACACCTCTCCTATCAAGGCTTGAAGGTTTAAGCCAGTGACGGTTACAAATCGAGAATTAAGCTCAAACCAAGCTTGATATTACTTTCGTCCTTACTTGGTAGTCATGTATCGATGTTTATTAGGCGCTTTAGAAGCTTGAATATTGTTTCAAACCACGGATACTATCGTCCCGAATTAGGACTAAGGCACTATAAAAAACAAATACAGGAAAAGAAAAACGGATAGACAGACAAGAAGAAGAAGAAGAAAGGAACAAACAAGAGGAAGAGGAACATATGCAGAACACAAGGCCATCTTCTCTGGATGAGCCAAAAAGACAGCACTTCAGGGGAGGAATTGTGCTAGCCTTGTAATCCATATTCCGTTGCAGGGTAACACCAACAACAAGGGGAACAAAACGCAGCATATACTTCAAGAATCCTCAGGGCCTTTCTAGTTGAAGGAGACAAAACTTGCTTATGGTGGTTCAATGTCGATACGAAAGAGGGTCGCCGTAAGTGGCAGAAAGAGACCATCAATGTTATCACAGAAAATTGCACACTCACCACCGTGGCATTAAACAAACTCACTTTTGAGGCATCCAAGGAGGAAAAGAAAGGCCTTGGAGGTGCGAAAATGCTAGCGCGCCAACTCCCAGGCTAGGATACTAAACATATCTCTATGTGAAGGGGTTTAAGAAAGGAAAGGGGGAATGAGAGTCCGAGCGAGCTAGCAACACAATGTCCGAGTCCCTCCTAGCCATAGAAGCGTGTCAAGGCACATACCAATGTATTAAAATAATAGATCAAGGTCGGTCGAGGTCGAGGGAGCCAAGATCTTCCAGGAGCTGCAGTAGAAGGAGGCCAAGAATGATTGCTTTAACTCGGTTCATCTACCTGTCCTTTAAGATCCTTATATATATCTATGCGAGATATTATGTTGGAAGGGAGGGAAGACGAAGCATCTTATAAGCGCTTAACTAGAGGAACAACTAACATAAGTCGAGCGTTAACGTTAACTAGGACCTGAGAATGACTAATAGTGCTAGACGGATGCAGAATAGTGGTATAGGGCAGAGGGGGGGACGATACAGAAACACAGAGAGTTGAATACCATTGATTGGACACATTTTACAACACGGAATACATCGACATTTTCTTGTCAGATCAAATAATGGACCGATCCGGATTGATTCAATATGACTCATATTGTATACATCGTGACACGTTTGTTGACCAGGCCACCATGAGGATATCGTATAAATTGAGATAGTGCGTTGATTATTCGTCGCATTCTTGGGCAATATGGATGATTACCTTGATATTTTCGGTCAACAGACCTTCACCATCAATATCCAGTCATGTCTTTGTTTTACCGTCCCTGATGCTACCGCACATTCAGAAATTACTGCCACTCTCGCCAGAGGTCTTGAGCGACTCCATGGGAGCTTTCCGTGGTTAACAGGTCAAGTTGTCAACGAGGGATCGGGTGACGGCCATACAGGCCACTTCATGATTCGACCAACAGAAGATATCTCTCACTTGATAGTGAAGAATCTTCAGCATGACCCCCATGTACCGGCAATGGATGTCTTGCGGCGTGCCAATTTCCCAATGAGCATGCTCGATCAGGACACTCTGGCACCACGCAAAATTTTTCCAGAAAGCAAATTAGAGTCTGCACCCGTGTTCCTTATTCAGGCAAATTTCATAACTGGCGGACTCCTTCTCACCTTCGTTGCTCAGCATAATGTCATGGATGCGACTGGTTTAGGCCAGATCATCCATCTTTTCTCAAAGGCTTGCCGTGATGAACCGTTCACACCCCAGGAACTTCGGGATGGCAATCTTCCACGCCGCGATATAGTTCCGTTGCTCAAAGATACTCAGGCAGTAGGCACCGATCTTGGTCGCTACATTGTCAATACCGCGCCATACCGGAATGTATTCGAGTCGCCGCCAAAATGCACATGGACGTCCTTCAAAGTTTCTCCCACCTCTCTGAAAAGCCTGAAATCCATCGCCATGGAATCTATCACATCTCCCTTCTTCGTCTCTACGGATGACACTCTGACCGCATTCGTTTGGCAATCTATCGCTCGGGTCCGTCTGCTTCGCCTGGACCCTTCCTCTCAATCCACAATCATGCGCGCCATTGACGCACGGGGTCTCCTAGATATTTCCCCACTCTATCCAGGACCCATACAGAGTAACGTGTATACTGGCTATACTCTTCAGGAATTGACGGAAGAGCCGTTAGGTGGCGTTGCATTGAAACTCCGATCAGCTCTGAACGACAAATCGCACTTGGAACACCATACACGCGCTATTGCCACCTTCCTCGACCACACACCTGACAAAAGCATCTTCTCATTTGGGGCAACACTTGATACGTCAGTAGATCTCATTTTCAGCTCATGGGCAAAAGTGCCGAGCTATGGTTTCGATTTCAATCTTGGGCTGGGATTGCCTGAGGCCGTGCGAAAGCCACGATGTAATGAGGTAGAGGGGCTGACTTTTCGATTGCCGGACACACTTGAGGACGAGGTCGTGATTGCAGTCTGTTTACGAGATGAGGACTTGGAAAGGCTGTGGTCAGAACTCGATTTCATTAAGTATGCGGAGCACATTGGATAATTAAGAGGCTAGTATGTAGAATTATTGAACAATTTAAAGAAGGACATTGACAGAGGGCAATTTTAAAGGACCCCACGGGATGTTATCAAAATGGCCCTCTGTTGGGGTAGCAGCAATCGGACATAGTAGCTACAGTATATACCGGATGTGCGCTGCAGAAGGAGAAATGCGAGATGCTCGAGTGGACCTCCAACTTCAGTGGGCGCAGCCCCGAAGATACCACAGTGACGAGTGAAGCACTGAATGGCATCAGTCTTCTCGTGGAGAAGTTGGCGGATGCGGATGACCTCTTTGCGAGACTTGAAGATGCTCTGGAGGACCAGACCAATGTCTTCGGGTCGTATGATGGACACGCTGTCTTCCATGACTTCCAAACCAGCTTGGATGCGGTCTATGAAGGGGGCAAAGCCGTCTACAATGTCGTCGCTGGGGTTTGTTTCCTTTAACCCCTCTAAACTTTCGACTTATGAACGGTAGGATAATTTATGGGGAGCCAGATACACCGATTTCCTGAAGGATCAATCACATAACGAAAAAAAATATCATCATTAAATATAGTGCTCAGTCTCAGTCAGTTTACTGAGCTTCCAGCACATCCTTTTCTGATTTTACTTCATTCTTAGGCGCGTTGATTTCTAGTGGCTTCTTGATATCGGCCACCGAACCCGGAAGACCAACTGAGGCTGTGCCTGGAGCGATGCAGGTCATACACTGCATCAGTCCCGCTCAGATCGAGTAGATAGGCCCAGAATATCCTTTGTTGGTGTGGATATATGTACTCCGTACCACAGTGGGAGGTTCTTTTATAACCCAAATCGAGGCCAGATCGGTGGATTTAGCAGCAGATCGTGACAGACCAGCTATCGAACTTTTATTACAGACCATCTGAAATACACATCAGCTATGTATACTAAAGCACACTTGTTTAATATTGCTTTAAATCTGACGAAACAAGCATCATCCCCAAGCATTCTAATCAAAGGATGATTATTGAGTCATTGTATTGTTTACTCCTAAGTTGGTAGGTGCCCCCTGTAGTTGAAAGATATCCAATATCGAGACGGCAACAAATCAGACAGAAAGCCCAATGAATCATGATGAGAAAAATCAAGATAGCGATAGTCCTCTTGGCCACAAAGGACTCCTAGTCTAGTCCAAGATAGTATCAGTAGGGAATTTCCGAAGTCCACCCGGTGATCGACAGAGCCTCTCTCGTGTTGACCCCAACGGGCAAGCGAACGGAACATTCGGTGCATCATGCAAGTGCCTGTTATCAAAATCGGCTTATTTCCGCTATTAGCGCTCTATCATATCTTCTCACTATTCTCAACGGCCTAGCTTATATGCCAAAGTAGGTCGGTCGAATCACTGTCCTCTGTGGTGAATATCGCGGGAGTGGCCAACAATAGCCGGGTTTCCGGCAATCCCTATACACAAAGAAATAACTCAAAGAAAATTCCCTGGGGGATATAGGTGGCACCCAAGCTTTTGGCGTGGATTCCAAGTCCCGAAGTGGCTCGCGGCATTCAAAGGCATCCAGTCAAGCTAAGTTTGACCATTGCCTTTGTTCCGGTCAATCTAGGGGTTCTAGCGGTCAATTGATTCCGATCAGCCAATGGAAAACTGTCTGTATGGCCGTTTGGATCATCGAGGAAACGTGGACTGGAGACCTGGACAACCGGAAAGGGGGTCCCTAGAAGTTTAAACTGTGGTTGACTATAAATGACCAATAAGGTATGTTGGATGGTTAAGTGGAGATAAGTAATCAGGGCTGATTGGCAACATAAATCCACGCTATTGGAGCCAAAAGTCAACTTACGAGCTCTTGCAGGTTTCCCTGTGTACCCTGCAGATCATTCTTTGTTTCTTATTCCACTGTAACGTCGAAACATCAGAGCGAGAGAAAGGCAAATAACAAGGATGGGGTCCTAGAGTAGACGACCCCTTTAAAGTGGGTTTGGATCAGGGGTTTGACCTGGATGAAGATGCGTACATGTTTCAAGGCTGGAATAACCAGATTTCCGGTGGAAAACAAATTTTATAATTCGGTCGAGTTACTCGGGAGCCAGTGGAACAGTCCTGGAGTTTAAGCTCATCTAAGCCAATCTAAGGCCAAAAAGACCTCGCTCTACGTAGCCTAAATATGGGTATGCAGATCTCAATTTGGACCTCTTGTCCGGTGATATCCGGACACTTCGATTTCATCTCTACGATTTAGGATTGTTGAATGATTTGACAGGCTCTTAGGACGTGTGGGCTCCAAGGAACTATGAATGTTACGTGTGAGCTGCAGCTACAGTGCTTTGTACAAGTGCTAATTTCGACAAGGTATCATATATACCCTTGATGTTTCTTGCCTTTGAAGACCCTAGCAATAGTCCATATCTAGACAGGACACTGTGCTGACCCTGTTTGAGTTGATTTGGTACGTATGACACGAAATCCCGACCATAAAGGAGATGTTAGTCCCACTTAATACTTCTTTGAGACTCCATTATATCGATCCTTTCGAAATCACGTCAACTATGGAGCTGACCCACTAGTCTAGGATACTGCTGCTTTGTTGACAAGCTGCAAAGGCTTGAACAGGGGCCAGGGGCAAGCAATATCGTACCTGTAGATCACATCCAGCTCACGGCGTATAAATACTGTGTTTCTCTTCACTCCCGTCAAAATTCTCTTCTTCTCCCAAGCTTCTTACCATAGTCATTCTTTAAGCAAAAAAAACAGCCATTCTTTCCAGTTTCCATATCTCCATTAATTTCACAATGAAGGCCTCTTTCATCGCTACCGTCGCCGCTCTGGCCAGCTCTGCTTTCGCCGCTCCTACCCCATTTGGTGGCCTTGACAGCGTCCTCGGTGATCTCAAGGTTGGCGACATCACCAAGGAGCTCAAGCTTTCTGAGGTTCCCACTGTCTCTAAGCTCGGTGACCTGACTAAGGTCCTGAACCTTCCCGCCTCCCCCTCTGCCAGCAGCACCCCCGCTGTCCAGGACGGTCACGTCGTCCAGAACCTCGGACCCCAGCTCGACAACATCCTGACCGTTGTTGGCCCTGACGCTACCACCCTGCTCATTGAGCTCTCCCCTGAGGTTTCTGCCCTCGTCTCCGGCCTTGGTCTCGGCGCCCTCGGTGCTCCCCTCGGTTCCATCGTCGCCTCCGCCTCCAGCCTTGGTGCTCTGGTCACTGGCCTTGGCCCCGTCGTCGACGGCCTCGTCACTGTTGTCGGCACTGACGTCGGTGCTCTCCTCATCAGCCTCTCCCCTGAGGTTTCTGGCCTCGTTTCTGGCCTTGGTCTACCTACCGTTGGTGTCCCCGTCGGTACCGTTGTTGCTACTCTCGGCAAGAACCTTAAGCGTGGCGAGATTGTCCAGGACCTTGCCCCCATGGCCAAGACCACCCTGACTGTCACCGGCCAGAACGCCAAGCAGCTTCTCATCGAGCTCTCCCCCTCCGTCACCTCCCTCGTTGCTGGCCTCGGTCTGACCACCATCTCCGGCCCCATTGGCTCCATCGTCGCTGAGGCCGCTGATGTTGGTGACCTCGTCAAGGATATCTCCGAGCCCGTTGAGAACCTCCTCCACATTGTCGGCAAGGACGGCAAGCACCTCCTCGTCAAGCTGTCTTCCTCTGTCGTTGAGCTTGTTACTGGTCTCGGCCTTCCCACTGTTGCCACCCCCCTCGGTGCCATCCTCACCACCGTCGCCCAGAACCTGTAAAATGTTTACAGGCAGTGGTGTCACTCTAGTTGAATAAGCTTGTATAAGGTCTGACCTTGGTTCCCGTTCGGTACACAATCACAACAATTTACTATATACATAATACAATCTCTACGTTATTTGATGAATATGGGCGGCTAAATACGTTTCTTATCCTGATCGATTTGTGCAGGCGTCTGGAATCAAACTAAAGAACTGAAAATCAGAACAAGGGATCCTTTGAAATGGGCGAAAGGCTGCCTATAGTTTCTACCCCGTAACCAATATAGAATCCGAATCACGAGATGCCATAACAGATGTCGCTTCAGACTGCACCCGTTTTAATGTCCCCGTACGCCGGGACTGCATAGTCGCCGAAACAACTGTCCTCAAACTTCGCCTTTACAATGTTTTCCTTCTGAGCCTCGATGAACGTCTGCAGCTCGCACCATCCGTCATCCCGCTTCCCGCATGCTGGGATACTGTGTCCGAGAGAGATTGTCCTCTGGTTGATCAACATGTGCACATATGTTGTTTCACGCCCCTTGGACTCATATACTGAGGTATTGGGATCCTTCGAGCGCTTCGCACGTACGGGCCGCGGCGCTTTGATGATTTCGATATTAAAGCGGGCAGCGAACGGAACAATATGGCTGACAATCAGTTGGTGGTCTTCCGGTGGACCGGAGGTGGGAAGAAACTGCTCAAACTGTGTGAGGCCTAGCGCAGTCAACATCGAGAACATGGTGGTATCGTGACTGAAGTCCAAATACAAGTTCTGTTTCAAAGGGAAGGTTGTGGGCTTGGTGTCCAGTGTTTCATTGATGGCAGCAAACCCCTCCTCTGGTCGAGGGTAGCGGTGCTCCAATCGGGCAACGAGCTCTTGGACGTAACCCACGCCCACTGCCCGTCCGGTGGGAGACCCAAATCCATTTCCTCCATAGTAGCTTAGGGCAAAGGTATACTCGAAGCCTTCCCACTCGTCCTTGGTAAAGAGGGAGCAGAAGGGGCTGTATCCCAAGCCGACGGTCTCATATGGACACATCGTCTGAGCAAGATAAGTGTCCTCGATTGTCCAGTCTGGGTGGCCCGTCATCGATCGACGGAATCGATCTGTTGCACGCTTCAAATATTTCTTCTGCCATTCGGCGCTTGCCCAGTCTCCGCCAGCTGACCGCTCGTTATTGTTGTTGGGGCATGCCTTGTCTCCGGCCAGAGGATTCTTGAATCCAGTCTCTTCGATAATGACTTCCAAAGTGACGTTCTCGGCATATTTAGGTCCGAAGAATCCGTTCAGGAAGTTCTCAGCTGACTGTAACATTCGCACTTGAGTGCATGTGCGGGCGATAAGTGGTGAGGATGGATCATAAAGTTGACCATAGTTGAACCAATTGAGCACACCGCTGTCAAAGAGCTGCTGGCGCCCAAGAGCCGTCAGCTCTTCTTTTCCCAGTCGATATTCCCAGGTGTTGAGGAACTCCAGATTACCAGTGAAGCGAGTCCCGTTGGCGAGAAGCTCCGCTATACGGTTTGGCAGAGTGGCCACAGAGGCGCTAGAAGTGGGATACCGAGATCCGTGTCGATGTACCATATGCATCTGTGTGATATTGGCACCGGGAGGAAGTGCGTATTCTTTAACCCCAAATCCAGACGGATTAGGCATATAAGGCCTTGGCTCCATTGTAAGTTATGTATAAAATAAGCCAGTGAGCTTTGGTCATACGTACGAGAGATTGCCCATATGTTTGAATGAGTCAGCACCATCACCCTTTCCAATGATAGGTACATCAGTCACCACCGGGGTATTGGGCACATAGTCATGCTTCCCAAATGGAGCTGGATTTGTCTGGGCCAGGAAGGGTGCGCTTCCGGCCTGTGTCGGGCCTATGTTTATACCTGTCAACACTTGAGGGACTAATTGATGGGAGTGGAAACATCTACCTGCAAACGGACCATAGCTAGTCTGGAAATAATCCGGGATTGTGGATGTTCCTCTTGGCTTCACGGCAGCATCCACAGCCGTCGCAACCCCAAGAAGTAGAAACTGAGAATAGATATGCATCACGAATAATCTTGGTCAATATGATCAATGACGCTCAGCAACCTGATTTATATTTCTCACTTCATGCTCCTGTTCGACCTTTTATAAAGGAATGATCTCACATATGCGGAGTTGAGTCCTTGCAGCACATAACACATGCACACCGAACGGATTTCTCAGTAGCCGATCCATGTCGGTAAGTTCCGATCAATTGGGCCCTCGCGACATGCAAAGTGGGGACAATCTGACGAGAAATGTCAATTTTCAAATGTCCCCGTGGGGCCCCGCGTTTTTTTCAACGTTCAATACCCCACCCGGATACATGGATGTAACCCCGTAATTCCCCGATTATCCTGAGTCGCTAAGCATTTTACCGACTAAGCGAGAGATACGCCAAGTATTCCTCTATTGGCCGCCACAATTGTTCTCGGAATCATGTTTCCTATTCATTCGTCAAATACACCAATTGGAATCATCTTTTGTGATATTTGAGACGGCCTTTGAAGGCAACAGAACGCAGTCATGTGTCAGGGTCAATCCTTTGCTGACAGTGCTCCTATTCGAAATCGGATTCGTGTCAGTGGCCGACTAACTGGTGGACCTGTGGGCCCTATCCCGCATTTTGACCACGAGCTACTTGGAGACTTGGGAATAGCCGGCCTCAAACAACGTTCCCGCTCTTCTACATAAATAAGCCCCGACTCCACAAAAAAATGTCTCGCGCCCCAATAATTATTTCTCACGCCTGGAGCTTAGTTATATGACTATCCTTTCTCCTTTTGTTCATATCTAAAGCTTGGGATTTCAGCTTCGAAAAGGACAATCATGACCAAGGACGACATTTCGTCGGCAGGGAATGCCTTCGGAGATGTCGAACGCCAGGATTCCGTGCCTACGGCCAAAGCAACCAACAATGCGAAAGCGGCTACCGAAGCGGAGCATAAGATGACCCTGTTACAAGGTATCAGAACTTATCCGAAGGCGATCGGGTGGAGTGTTCTTATTTCCACGTGTATCGCGATGGAAGGCTACGATATCAGTCTGGTCAATAATTTCTATGCATTTCCCCAATTTACACGCAAGTACGGCGAAATGATGGCAGATGGTTCCTATCAAGTCCCAGCTGCAGTAAGTTAAGCCAGTGGCTACTACTTCTGTCTCTCCCCCATTCATTGCTTGTTACTAATGAAATTGTCGCATATAGTGGCAAGCTGGTCTCAGCAATGGCGCGGCTTGTGGAGAAATCATTGGCCTCTTGATCAACGGATGGGCTTCGGAGAGATTCGGATATCGCTATACAATTATGACTTCCTTAGCCCTGATCACTATATTCACGGCGATCTTTTTCACGGCGCCAAACATTCAAACCCTGCTTGCAGCGGAAATCCTCGCCGGAGTTCCATGGGGCATTTTCCAGACACTGACAGTTACCTATGCATCTGAAGTCTGCCCTGTCGTTCTAAGAGGATATCTCACGTCATACGTCAATTTCTGCTGGGGACTAGGACAATTGATAGGCATTGGGGTCATCAAATCGATGCTGAATCGGGATGACGAATGGTCATACCGGATTCCATATGGATTGCAATGGATGTGGCCAGTTCCTCTCTTTGTTGCGATTTTCCTTGCCCCGGAATCACCTTGGTGGTTGGTCAGAAAGAATAGGGATGAAGACGCGAAGAAGGCACTCATACGCCTCACAAATGCTGACCGAAACTTGGATTTCAATGCGGATGAAACAATTGCTATGATACGCCACACTACCGATCTCGAATCGAAACTTTCAGATGGAGCCTCATACTTTGACTGTTTCAAAGGGACCAATTTACGGCGAACAGAGGTTGTTTGTCTTGTGTGGGCAATTCAAAACCTCAGCGGCAATTCCTTTTCCAATTACTCTACATACTTCCTAGAACAGGCAGGATTATCAGCATCCAATTCATATTCATTCGCGATGGGACAATATGGGATCAACATGATTGGTGTCTTTGGAGCATGGTTCCTCATGTCTTTTGGAATTGGCCGAAGAACGCTATATCTCTATGGTCTCTGCGGACTATGCACTATCCTATTTTTGCTTGGTTTCCTTGGCCTAGTTCCTAGTGCCCATAGGGATCAAGCATCACTCGCAACAGGCTCACTGATGCTCTGCTGGGCATTATTCTACCAGCTTTCCGTCGGAACTGTGGCCTATTCACTCGTGGCAGAAATCTCCACTCGTCGACTGCAAATCAAGACCGTGGTTCTCGGTCGCGTCCTGTACAATATTATCGGTATCATCTGTGGTGTGTTAACTCCCTATATGTTGAACCCTGCCGCCTGGAATTGGAGTAATTTTGCAGGGTTTTTCTGGGGAGGAGTTTGCTTTTGCTGTGTTGTATACACGTTTTTCCGAGTTCCAGAAACAGCCGGTCGCACTTTTGCTGAACTTGATATGTTGTTTGAAGAAAACGTGTCGGCCAGAAAGTTTTCCAGCACCCAAGTTGAGGTATTTGGAGATCGGGAGGAAGTGGAAGTGGTCGAGCACAATGCCAAATAATGAGGAACTTGTATGCTGTCATATCTGCTGTGATTGCCAGGACAAGTGATATTAGTCAATTGTGGCGTAATTTTTGTTTTGTTCTACTTCAGCTTATAATCAGGACCTGTGATTCCATCTGCAGCGAACGGTCTTACGCAAATTTCAACCTATTAATTATTATTATTTTTGTTTATAATGCACATGGTCCCGTATTTGCGCACTAATTCCACAGGAGCAGCTCATGAGTATATCCGTGGACACTCTGGGAAAATGGCTTAGAATATTCAACACTCATGCGCAGATGACCTTGGAATGAAGTATGGTGAGTAATAGAAACGACTTGATAACAGCAAAGAATCCAGAAAAGTCGCAGTAGATAGTGAAACAAAAAGCAAGGAGGCTTTTGTAAAGAAACACGACAATGTATCCCGGTAGAATCAACTTGAAGGAAATCACAGCATAGCACAAGCCCACTCGAGGACATAAGTGCATTCTTCTCGGTGTTATTACAAAGGGACCTCAATATCCTCGTAGTCATCTGTTTGTATCAGATTTTCCACCGTATAGCCGCCTATACTGAATGTTCCACAATCTATTTGCTGTCCAACCTTCCGGCACAATGTCTTTAATATACCTCTCGATCTTCTTCATCACAAGTTGGCCGTAGAGCTTCCGGGCTCAAATCTCTATGCCAGGATCAAAACATATATATCGGTCTTCAGGGCGGGGACAAGCTTCATTGCATTTTCAAATGGCATGGCATCTATATCCCACTCCTGATTGATCATCCACAGCACAGTTCTTCACGAAGCGCAGAGCATCACTTTCCAGATTTGGAAGTTCTCGTAACATTAGTAACAGCTTTGCCATTGTCTGGGTTGTTTGATTTCCCCTTCTAAATCGGAATCCTATCGTGTGGCAGATCAGTCAGCTATTGCGGAAGAAAATACTGACAAACATCGCCTTGTGCTTGTGGAGCGGTCATATCTCACTCACATAGTCGTAATCCACGATGTTGAGGTGGAGCTTGCGTACGTTCTCTTTCGCCCGTGGGTGTGGTATGCTAGACTTGAAACCCTCTCAGCTTCCCTCCTCATCGTACAATGAGATAATGCGGAATATGTAAGTGCTTGCGAGGCTACAAAGCGCCCAGTTTGTTAGACTCAGAGCCTTGAGGGCTTCTCAATCTAACAGGGACGCAAGAGAGATGATAATTCTGCCATCTTCCGTCTTCCCTAAGTTGTAACAAGCACTAGATACGGATTACGATAGAAGAAGATCAATCAAATGATGAGAATGTTCTCGGTATTTTCTGGGCATCCGTATCTAGTAGACCGAACAGGGGTTGAGGTTAAGATATCCGGCGCTAATGCCAGGGCCTGGGCGAAAAGCGATTCTATAACTGATGAACAGGAAATCCACGTCACTACAAGGGAGAGCAAGAAGATGATTAGCAGAGATAGATGTGGATCTCGACATACTGTCATGGAGCTATATAGCTCCATGACAAAATTAGAAAGATGCCCTTGAATCAAACTGTCCCTAGGGGTTCCTTGCATTATATACCTTTACATATCTCCCTTGCTAGGGATTAAAGGAGTCAGAAAATATCGCTCAATTAAGATTCACATGCTTTTATTGGGTCACTAGGAAATAGTGCGGTAAACCGAAATTCTAATATTTTAGTAGTAATAAAAGTAGAATGGGCCTACAAGGAGTAAACTTTGAAGCTTAAGATCCATTAGATTAGAGAAAAATCGGCTAAATTTATCAGCGATCGATCGGCGCTACCTATACTAGTGTGTGCTTCCTAGGAATGCCTAGATATGGGTAACAAAATATGATTGGATACTAGCACAGTCTTTTATACTTTTTTAACATCTCATGTCAAAAAGAGGCTGGCTGCTATCAACTCTCAGTCTGATCTCAAAGTTGGATAGTACACCTATGTGACAAGATCTTAGATAGGGGTAAGGTATGACTTGGTTATGTATGTAGTTATCCTGTTTTGGCAGTGATCAAAACGAACTAGGCGGTTGTTAACATGTAGTGCCTAGTTGCGAGAATCTGATACTTTTTTCGGTTAGACATAGGTAATAATATTGGCCTTGTTGGTTGCTATGCCATGTTACAGAAAAGTGAAATTTCCTTGGACAGATTTCAATTGCTCAATATATATATATATATCGAGCCTCCTTAGCTCAGTAAGACGCCACACGGCGTAACCATATGCAGGGAAAAGCCACCGAACATAACCTTGGAAGCAAGCATCGATAGCAAGCAGGTTATAGTAGAAAAGGAAAACAAGGTGGAAAACTTTGGAAATACCAAGACTTAATTAAGGTTGTCCTTTTCGCACCCAGGCGCATCATCATCAAACATCCCCAAATGCCAAGTAGCTAGATGAATCCACAATGCAGGGAATATTCGTTTGGTCCTTGGCTCGGAATATTATAGTCATTCCAGTCAATTAAATATGTACGTACCCAAAATTATGGTATTATACCCCGAAGCGGTTGGGGGAAATCTTAAGTTTGGTCACGTACCAGATGAGTGTGACAGGCCTAGCTCAATCAAGACACTCAGATACTATGAATCATAGTATATATAGCTCGCTCTATACCGAGAAAGCAGCAGCCGTTGCCGGAACTTGTATCAACGGCTATGCCCCGCCACGATATACCTGGAACTACATAGAGATACACTGGCTAAATAACTGAACTGATATAATCGTAATTATTTTTTGGAAATATCAGAAACTGTGCTCGTATAAGATCACGAGTACTAATTCTAAACATACATGAACGTTGGTTAACAAGAACATATCCCTTGCTACATGGGCTGAAACTAGACTCAAGAACACAACATACGCCCGATAATGGAGTACATATCCATAGCCCCTGACGCACAAAAATTTGATCAAAGTGTGAGAGGACAAACATTATCCAGTGGTCCGAGCTATCCACTGTATGGTGCATTTGCTCCAAAGTAGAAACTCTAGTGTAATAGGTATACCTAATAACCTGATTACTAAATGTAGTAGAACGCGTATCGTGCTTGACTATCTAACTTTTCCAAACCTTGGGAAAAGCATAACTTTTGGTACGTAACTAGGTAGCCCCAACCTTGACACGCAAGTGTCCTATCAGAAGGTCACCTGGCCCTCCGCAATCGGGGCTATCCCCCAAAAGTCCCCGATTTTATTCTTCAGGGACCCAATTGAAATCAATCTATATCAACAGAAGAATGTCTTATCTTTGACTTTCTCCGCCACTCTTTTGCCTCGTATCTCGCTCGGCTTGTGCATATATCCCCTTACTCTAGGTCTTCCCCTCCGAGGCTTCTTTCTCTTGTATATATCCCCCTCCTGGCAACCATATTTCCGCCTTGCAATGTGTGTTTTATAACTGCGCAATACGACTCCAACAGCGATGTGCTCATGTCGCGTGCCGACATACCCGGCAGTAATTTCAGCTTCGCTGATCGCTCCGCCGACCGATTCGCGGTGCTCACCGTAGTCGCCTGTTTCATTGGAATTGCCTGGTATAATGCATTGGAATTGATTGTTCTGTGCTTCGCCACCTTCAAGAGATATGGCGGGTGCTATTTTTGGTGTCTCCTCGTCGCCTCCTTCAGTATCATCCCTTTTGGTCTCGGATATATCCTCATCATCTTCAACATATACACTAGCATGTTCCCCGTGGCAATGGAGCTAGTCGCCTGGGTTGGGATGGTAACAGGCCAGTCCCTAGTCCTTTGGTCTCGATTGCATCTCGTCTGTCACAGCCCAACCGTCCTTCGCGCCACTCTCGTTATGATCATCGTCGACGCTATCATCCTACACATTCCCGGATCCGTCCTCGAGCTTGGCAGCCATTCGAACAAATCCTCCCTCTTCTCCGCCGGATTCAACATCTTCGAGCGTATCCAATTGATCGGATTCTCCATTCAAGAAATCATCCTCTCCGTCATCTACTCTTGGGAAGCTGTGCGACTACTGAATCTCCGCCCAAGAGGCCGTTACCGAGGCACCCTGGTCCAACTTTTGATCGTGAACATAGCCATGATTCTCATGGACGCCGCCATTATCGGAGTAGAGTACTCGGGCTTCTTCGAAATCCATGTCGCCCTCAAGGCAATGGTCTACAGCGTGAAGCTCAAGCTGGAATATGCGATCCTAGGCAAATTGGTAGGTATCACTGAGAACGGCGGCAGCAACTCGGCCCCGACCGATCTGTCTGATTTCGTGGATATTTCATTCCATAACAATAGCACACCACAGCCGGATAGCGACAGATTCACAGAGATTCCCGATTACGGTGCCCACCCTCGTACACGATCGTCCTCCAAGGGCTCGTCCACGGACCCGCTAAGAGGGAATCTCCCCGCTGCTCAGACTCCAATTGCGAGTGACCGAGGCTCCTGACGATTCCACATGTAAATAATGACCCTCTTGTTTTTGTACATAGAAACTACTCAGTATATAATTCACGACATACACCGTCTTAATCAAGTTTTAAATGTCTCACATATAATGAGGAGGAAGGAATAGCCCCTCACCCCGTATCTCGCATCGTCGGATACCGCCGCGAACCTCAAGATACCAAACCGAGCACGATATAACAATCCACAATCCCCAAACCCACCTTACCCACCTTATCCACTCAGATATCCTCACCCACCTATACTTAGTCCCCACAATACAAACCATACCTCACAATGACCTCTCCCAACCCAAGCCTAATCCCCCTAACACAACCCCAACTTACCGCCGCATCCCATGCAGTCCTCATCCACCAAGCGCAAGCACAAGACCTGCACAAAAAGCGACCATTTGCAGCAATTCTCCTAGCCCCAGACAACGAAACAATCCTCCTCTCCTCGAACTCTCTCTCGCACGTGCGGCACGCAGAAAGCGAGCTCGCGCGCAACGCCGCGGAAAACTACGACTGGGCGTACCTGGCGCGATGTACGCTGGTGTCGACCTGGGAGCCGTGTGCGATGTGCGCGGGCGCCATCTACTGGGCGCATATTGGGCGGCTGGTGTATCTCGCGTCTGAGAAGGCGTTGCAGGAGGTTATTGGTGTTGGAAATCCGGAGAATTTGACGTTGGATTTGCCTTGTCGGCAGGTTTTCGAGAAGGGGCAGAGTGTGGTAGAGGTTATCGGGCCCTTGGTTGAGGAAGGGTGGGAAAGGAGGGTCGTGGAGGATAGTAGGCGGTATTGGGGAAGGGGGATTAGATATTAGTATAATTGGGTACGCATATGTATATGTTTGGTCTTGTCGAGCAGTGCCTGTGTACTCCGTGCGACCTGTTGATATACGGATCGAGGTGGAAGGTAGTGGTGGGGTTTGGACTGTCCTGTGTACCTCAAGGCGAGTTGGGGCTCGAAGGGGGTTGTGTTGTCTAAATAATGATGTATGCCTTGCAGCCTGGTAACATGATAGTGATGAGGAACGTGTGGATGGATCGCTCCGTGAGCGCCACATACTTCATAATTGCATGTTTGAACCAAAGCTTCTGGTACAGTCAATTTCCTCGAGAGACGAATCTACAACATACAAAGGGGTCGACCCTGGTTCATACTTGCGGATGCGGACCAATTGAATAGGTGAAAAAGAGATCCCTATGATTTTCCCTTTCTGGCATCGCGTAGAAGGCGCTACTAGAGCCTCCTCGACGAGAATAGTGGTCGACCAGGTCCCAGGAGAAGGTCTCCACTGAGATATTTGGAATCATTGATGGTCACGATCAACCTCGATCATTCGATCAGACTGAATATCAGGAAAATGGAGACACTACTCTCAATATAGTAAGGAGTGGGTGCACAGCCCCATGGAAGACACACGCCTTTTTTTTGGGTGGCTGAAAGCTTGGCCTCCTAAACCGTAACCCGGGATCTCCCTGGAAGGTTAAGCGAAAATCAATTGCACGTATGAGATCCGAAGTGTTGACGTCAAGTTGAGCAGACTCTGATATAGACCCACATAGACCCATGGATGATGGCGTGCGCCAAGACTTTTCTGATCTCAATCCTGAAACTTCGTAGATCTTAGTTTGTGGGATTTTTATGGGCTTTTCATAGGATTTGGGAAGATATAGCTTTAGTGTGGATAGCTAGCCTGGAGATGAAGTGGATGACGTGGACTGAAGTTGGGTACTCCGTCCGGAACCCCAGTTAATACCTTACACATATGACACCACATATGTACCCTTATTTTCTCTGAGTGTGAACAAGATTGGGAAGGAGCAGATTTCCGTAACAGTGTCACATGAATGACGTCAACTGTCGATCACCAAAGCTATAGGGAAAGTAGCTCTTCCTTAGGTAATTATCAAAGCTGCTTGGAGTAGTGATCATTGCCTCTGGATCCTGCTCATCATAATGGCGCTATGCCCTTTGTCTTTTATATTCCGTCATCCCTTCCCTCCTTTGAATTTTCTTCTCATATTTCCCTTCATTCCAGTGATACCCCTTGTTTTGTGCCTACATAGGCTCAATAAATAGTTAATTGTGAGTACCCTTGTTTGTCATGGATGCAAACATATCTAACCCTGTTAGTTCATACATAATATCTCTCTAGCTTTAGCTATCTCATCCCTTCATCATTGGTCTTCGATACATACTTCATCATGTCTGTGAACGTTCCCACCGACTCTAGGCAGAAGGAGAAGGTATGTATGACGAGGTGACCCCAATTGCAACTACCACTGACAGGCAATCCCTCAAGGATATTAACCAGAAGCTCCAATTGTTTGGTATCTACCATGGTAAGTTAAGCTTCAGCTCACCTCAATTGATCATTGTCGTACTAACTATCTCTGCTAAAGCCTTCAAGAATAGCAAGCTCCCCTCGGTCCGTCACAATCCTTTTCTATCACCACTCGTCTTGCCACAAATGCTAACTAGGCCCCTGTCTCCTATAGAACAAGCAATGCGACATTGCTTTAAACAGTGCCTTGAACTCCAAGGCCCTCAGTTCTCCATCCACGGAACTCTCGCCCGACGGAAAGACCCTGGTAGCAGATCTCCGCAATGTCATCGACGCAGCTAAGCAGATGCTCCTGGTCAAGAACGACGGTGAACTCCTGCAGGACTTTATCTGGCAAGCACAGAAGATTTCAGGTGAAGATGTCGAGGGCAAACGCCCTGGGCTCCCCATCGACAAGGAGAGCAGCCAGCAAGATGCGAGCAAGGCCGTTGATGGCCTGAAGACCCTGGGCACACTCATGATCACCAACGGAGAGTTTAGAAAACTATGTAAGTAAACTTCCATTTGTGGATCACGGACATTTCCTAACAACGCGCAGTGAGCGATGCCATGACTCTTGGCAAAGACATTGCTGCCGATGCGTCTCAAAAGGCCGCCAACCAGGTCCGCCCCTCGCAAGAGGACCTTTCGCAGATCGACCAACCTGCAGAGGACAACGTCTGGCACGAGAAGCCTAATATCTCCAAGGATGACCTGAAGTCTAGAGTGAAGAAGAACAAGGCTAAGGCTGTATGTATCCCTAATACGTCCCCAAATCTGCACATACTCACACTAGCCCAGGAGAACGAAGGTATTGAGGCAGTCGCTGAGGATGAGACTGGTACATCACCGCAGAACAAGAGGAAGGAATATTCCGACAGGACTAAGAGCTACTTGTCTGAGAAAATTCCCAAGGAGCGTCGCGAGCAGACCGTCTGGCGCCTGAAGAAGATGATCATTGAGATCCAGGGTCATGCTGACTGTAAGTCAACCATAATTGTGATATCGATGTCGAGGATTACTAACAAACCATGCAGACCAGCAAGCCGTCGAGACCTTGTTGAGCATGGCTGAGCAATACGCTGGACACTCCAAGGATATCTCCAAGCAGGGCAGTAGTTCTGCCCGTGACGTCCTGAAGACCGACAATGTTCAGGCAGTTCAGTACAACTTGCGCACCCTTATCGAACGCTTTGCCAACTACACCTCTCTGGACGGCTTCTTCGAGTCGCTGAACACCATTTACCGCAATTCCGAGAGGGACCCTGAACTCCGAAACTGGTTCAGAAACGTTGACAAATTGATTCGGTATGTGAATTGGAAAGCTTCCCCCTTGAACAAAAGCTGACCAGATATAGCAAATCTCTGCGAGAGCAAGGCTTCATCATGGAGGATGAATGCAACCGCCAGTGGAACGAGATTTATGATAAGGGTCGTTACCTCCTGCGCGAGCGTTACCGCGGTGACGCCGACCGTATTGTCGATGAGGTCAAGTTCATGGCCGATCAGTTCGAGAAGGACCCGCAAAACCAGGCTCTTGCTGAGTCGTTCCAGAAGCTGTTCAAGGATCTGGGTCACGACGCGAATGGCAAGCCTACCTTCAAGCCGGATCTCCTTCGGGATCTCCGCGATGTTATCATTCCCAGCTTCTTCGAGAATGTCCGCTACGTTCCAATCCCCCGTATCGAGGTTTCGGACCCCATGGTCGATGTTGTGGTCGAGAACCTGTGCATTGAGGGTGACAACTTGATGCCCAACGTTATTGAGTTCGGCAGCGACAACTACTTCCGCTGGGGTCGCAAGAAGATTACCAACAAGCGTGACAATAAGATCATGATTTCCATGTCTGGCATTCAGGCTGATCTGCGCGATATCAGCTACTACATCAAGAAGAAGGATGGCTTCCCCTCCATCACCGATCGTGGAATTATGGACATCTTCCTCGGTGGAGAAGGTCTCAGCGTCAAAATCGCTGCTTCGACTGCCCAGAAGAATGACAAGGAGCACTTTGTCAAGTTGGACAGGGTGTCTGTGTCCATCAAGAACATGGATATCAAGCTGAGGAAGTCTCGCCACAAGCTGCTCTTCAACGTCTTCAAGCCCATGCTGTTCAACGTGGTCAGGCCCGCTCTGCAGAAGGTGGTCGAGGGCCAGGTCCGCGAGGCCTTCAGGAAGGGCGACCTTTTCGCCAAGGACATCCACACCGAGGCCATCCGTGCCCAGCAGGCCGCCCGCGAAGATCCCGCGAACGCGCCCACGATATTCTCTCGCTACGCCGATGCCATCCGAGCTCGCACTCAAGCCAAGGCCAAGAAGGCTGAGGACGTTGCCAAGCGTGACACCACGGTCCAGACCGTCCTGACTCTCCACGATTCCCTCTTCCCTGACATCCAGCTCCCCGGTGGCGTATCCAACAAGACCACCGAGTATGTCGAGCTGGCTGCCAAGGGCGACCGCTGGGAGTCCCCCATCTTCAGCCTCGGCAGCGCATCCGAGTCCACCGGTATCCCGTCCGGTGGCCCCATCACCAGGAAGTCCCGTGCCAGCGCCCAAGGTACAGGCGCCGGAGTTGCTTCCACCGGAGGTGCCTCGGGCGCCACCACAGGCGCCGCTCCCAGCACTGTCAACGGTACCAACGGCAACAATGTCTCCGGATACCCGGCCCGTGGCTTCTCCGATGAGGTTGACCAAGCTTTCGTCAATGGCAAGCCCCAGAACTTGGGTGACGTCAGTAAGTATGGCGCTAATGGCACCAATGGCGTTAACGGCATCACTACCGGTACTGTTACTAACGGCACTGCCATCAACAATATCGGAACCCCCGTCTAAACCACATGTGACCAAAATCGTTATGACATTCTCGTAACGTTATTTTCTTTTGTCTCTTGATCTTTTTGTTTCTTTGCTATGATTTCCCCTTGTGCACTATGGACTTTTTTTCATATTATTTTGTACTGGTATTAGCTAACGGTAGCCTAATACATATTGCCACCGTTGTCTGCGTTAATCATTCCAGAGTAAATTGAAGCTTTGACCAAAGTCAAGAAATTTAAAGTCCCCCAGACCCGTGGACAATAAAAATAAGCTTAAAAGTCATTCATTGTCGTCTATAGAAAGAAGTAAAACTGAACTCCACTATACAAGAAGCCCAGGAAAGGTAAAAACCTCCCGTGTCTCTCTTTTTCTTTCGGCATCTGCTTCGTATCAAGTCTCAAATCACAAATGTGTACGTACATGCTTACCGTCTACATCTGATCAAAGTACTTCTGCCACCCCAACTCGCGCAACTTAGTACCCTTCAACTCCATGTTCTCGGCACGAGCAGCCTCGGCGTACGTCTCGACCTTGCGCTGGATAACCGGGTCGAAAGAGCCAAGCACACGCGCAGCGAGGAGGGCAGCGTTGATGCTGTTGTTGATGCCGACAGTGGCGACGGGGACGCCTATTATGAGATGTTAGATATATAGACCGGGTGTAAAAATGAAATAAAGAAGTTGAGTAAAACAGAAAGATAACGTACCACGTGGCATCTGCACAATGCTGTACAGACTATCGACACCGTCGAGCGAGCTTCCCTTAACCGGCACACCGATAACAGGGAGCGCAGTGTGAGCGGCTGCCATACCGGGAAGGTGGGCAGCACCACCAGCGGCAGCGATGATCACCTTGATGCCGCGCGAGGCAGCCTGGCCCGCATACTCGGCCATGTAATCGGGTGTGCGATGAGCAGAGGTGATCTCAACCTCGGGCTCGATGCCGAAGTAATCACGCAGCAGTTTAAGGCCCGGGACGAGGGTCTTCAGGTCACTGTCGGAACCCATAATGACGGCGACAGATGGGGCGGGCTTAGAGGGACCGGATCGGACAGCCTTGGTCCTGATATCGGGGCGCTGGGCGCGCATGGTGTCGACGACGTCGACGAGGGGTTGGATTAGAGTCTCGGCTTCGTGCATAGTCGCGCCGGTGACGGTGACGTGTCCCATTTTGCGGCCAGGCTTTGCGGCACCCTTGCTGTAGAGGTGGATACTGGCGTTGGGGATGGAGAGGGCGGCTTGGGTGGCCTGGAGGTGGGAATCGGGGGTTGCGCCGCCGATGATGTTGAGCATGATTGAGGGCTGGAGAAGCTCAAGACTCTTGGGTGGGATGGGCAGGTCGAGGATGGCACGGATGTGGCTGTCGAATTGGGATAGCGCGCAACCTTCGATTGTCCAGTGGCCGGAGTTGTGGATTCTGCTTGCAAGCTCGCAGAGCATGAGGCTGTTGTCTTCTAGGAGGAACATCTCCACGCCGAAAGCGCCTTTGCCTTCGAAGGCGGCGACGGCTTTGCGGGCAAGAGCTTGCGCTTGCTGGTTGATGGCATCGGAGACGTTGCGGGCTGGCGCATACACCAGCTTGCATATTGAGTCCTCTTGGACGGTCTCAACGGTGGGGTAGGAGAGGACGTCGTCCTTGGTTTTGATGACCATGACGGCGAGTTCCTGCAGACAAGTTATATTAGAGACGTGCATGATATGGTGTGTTCAACTGCGGATACTCACCATCTTGAAATAAGCCCATTTTTCAGAGTAGAGCGGGCGATCCTTCAGAGCCTCGAGGGCCTCTGGGATATCTTCTTTGGAGTTGACACGGAAATTTCCTTTGATATATTAACAAAAAAATGTATACCATATCGACATCACATATGACTCACCACGTCCGTCATATGCCATAGTCTTCGACTTCAACATCATCGGGTAGCCCAACTGCTCTCCAATTTGAGCCAATTCCTCGGGTGTGTTGTTCACCAACTCCCGGTGTTCGGCCATAGGGATTCCATATTTACGGAGGTGCTCCTTCTGGTTGAACTTGTTCTGGATTGTCCGGATAGCCTGCCAGCTGGGCTCCACCCGTACCTTGGACGCAACCTCCTCAAGAGCGTAGGTGTCGACGTGCTCAATTTCGGCAGTGATGACATCGCAGGTCTCAGCCAGTTTGCGCACGGCCTCAGGCTCCTTGAAGGAACCAGTCACATGGCCATCGTGGGAACTGATCTGCTTGGCGGGGGAGTTGTCGACATCTAGGACATTGGCTTGAATGTTCAATCGGTTGGCGGACTCGACAAGCATGCGGCCCAATTGGCCACCGCCGAGGATTCCGACCTTTGGTGAGTTCCACATGATGTCCGATCGAAGAGATAAATGAGTCAATTGATCGGGATATATCAAATGAGAGATCGACGGTGCCCCTCAACTCCGAAAATTCGTGGGGAGTCACGTGTTGCTATCGATAAGCTCAGGCCAATCACCGATGTCGACTACCGCGCCCTTATTGCAGCTTCGACTCCGTCTGCTTCTCCATGCACAGCTGACTGGACAATGTCTCTGGGTAGGTTGGCCATCGGCAGTCACAGTCTCAGTCCGAGTTGCAATGGGTCTTACTGATATAAAAATTATAGACGAGGAAGCTCTCCAAACAGCCGCCAATGGCGGCCCGATAGATTTGTACGTGAAACTGCCAAGATCCCCAAACACTTCTGAGGCTAACGCGCTCATACAGAGAGAGATGGCACGGCATGGCTGGGCCACTGATTGAGCGACTTGAATACGTGCGCTATACTTCGATCTCCCTGACCGACTTATCTGACCAGTAGCTCCAGATCGTGTACAATGTATTCCCCATGCCTCAAGCGCGCCCCGAACCCATCGGCCAGCAACCATTTCCCAACCATTCTTCCCAGGCAAACTCCATCCCGCCCGAAAGCAGCAACAAGGAAAACACCTCCCCTACCGATATCCAGACTTCACCCCAGGCAACGCAAACTGGCTCTCCTTCGTCGGGCAAGCAAGTGCCAGACTCACAGCCTCAGCCATCTGGTGCGAGCACAGATGGCCCGCTTCCGCCTCCGCTTGCATTTCTTCTGAGCGCCATCCGCCTGTCGATTAAATCCTTCTTTGAGGATAAACCTCCACACACCATTCAGAGGCTCGCAGAGCTGGTACTCTACCCGACCAAGCACTATAGAACGTTACCCGCATACCTACGTGCTGTCGATCGCGTTGTCTCAGTGACAAGCTCCGCAGATATTTTTCCATTTCAAACGCCGGCTGTAACAAATGCTCAGACGAACGGGCTAGTGCTTCCTGGCAACAGCAGCGGGGTTTATATGGCCCCGGACTTTGCCCACGGTCTTGGAAGCGATGAATCTCTGGGCGGTGCGCTACTTACTCCGATCCCGTGGTTAACTAATGCCTCATTCGAAGGCGAGGATGCCAATGGAGATGCAGGCATACTAGTCGAGGGTATGTTCATTCACTATTACCAAGCCACTGGTTCCCTGTTCACTAACGTCTTCCCCCCAGGCACCGGAGCTTTACCTACACAGCCCGAGGAAGAACCGGGCACCACAAGCCTAACACCATCCGAAGCCGAAGAAGGGGCTGCTACCGCCTCGCCAGAGCCATCTGATGAGGTCCCTCACGCCCGTGGTCCGATCCTCCTCGGCGTGGAAGACATGGGTCTGCAAGACGGCAAAGGCGTCGAGATGCGTCTTGCCACAGACGGTGCCGCCGATGTCCCGGCTCCAGCCGCTGCGACTGCTACCCAGGCAATAGAAGAACAGGAAAAGGCCGAATCAACTGCCGACAAGGACGGTGATATTGTCCTTGAGGACACGAAACCGAAAGAAGAAGAAGTAGAAGAAGCCAAGAATGAAGGCCCTTCTACAGAGCCTCAAGCAGGCAATGCAGAGCCTGAACCCATTGGTGATTCATCCGAAGCGCCGGACGCCGAGAAGAAAGCATAAGCGACTTGCTGGTTTTTGATATGGGGGCCTTTTTTTCTCTGATTTTCTCGGTTGGCTTTATTCTGGATTCTAGCATCATGAGTGACGACCCTACAAGATTACATCGATCAATTTTCAATGAAAGGCTTTTGCGATGCCTACATTTCTCTCTATAAATAGCTCAACCTTGGTGGATTCATTCATTTGGGATGGAACTACAGACTGATAAGACGACGCTCCCTATTGTATTGGCAAATTTTTCATTTATCTATATGCGCTACCAGGTGCCCTACCTACCTCTCACAAGAAAAGCCAATCAGGATCGTGCACGTTGCTTGGGCCTCGATCATGCAGGGCGTTTTTTGCAGTGCTAAGGCTGTGCAGTGAAGAAGCAAAGCGACCGTCAAGATCCGGCATACTTCGATACCTTCTTTTTTCTAAAGAAAACCCCGCTGGAATTATTGCCTCAAGTGACTCTATCTGATATCGTCTAAAGTTATCTGCTCCTAACCACTGCGACAGCATGGTCCCCGTATTCGGCTTTGGCGTTGGCGACGTTGTAGCGGTGGCGACCATGGTTTATTTAAATATATATAGGGATTTCGAATTTTCTACAGCACGCGTTCCAGAATGACCTAATATCGAATGCCGCACAGGATCAATATACATGGCTGTTTAGCCCTGTTAGTAGCGATTTAGCCTCGTGCGTCGCAGAAATGGTGGCTAATGGCGACCTCGAAGTTGAAACTTCGCGTTACTACTGCTCAGTCGCGCTGTTGGTATGAACGCTCGAGTGAAGATTACGATACTCCATTGGGCATCACAGCAGCTGAAGGCCATGGGAGATTGTTCGTATTCTTCAGAGCCCCAAAACTAGCTACGTCAAATATCACCGTAATAATCGCATCCCCACCTGACTCATGCACTACCCAACCGATCGTTCCATCGTCGTCTCTCTTGGAGTATATATGAGGTTCGTGAATAATCAAACTTCATCTCCAACTGCTGAGCGAACGACTGCGCCTAGATCTACGCCCTAGTTCCGAGTCCGAACTGTGATGCCGTAGATGGTCCCCACGACATTTTTGATCTTGTAGCCCGGGAGGTCGTTCATTGTGGTTGTGATTATGCCGTGGGTATCGGTCGAGCAGGAGACGAGACGAGTCTGTCGAGAATCACCAGAAAGAAGCACATGCTCCGTTTAATCACTCTTTGTTCTAGGCGAGGTTCCGGTGTGAGTTTTTCGTAACTGTTGGAAAAAGCCGCACATGGGCAGAATAGGCTCAATCAGCGATGATTATGCTGATGACCTAAGCAGCATAATGTGTTGCATCATCCCATGGGTCAAAAGTTTCACTTTGTTGAACGCCGTATGTATCCTAGCTAACGAGAGAATTGGGTCTCATAATTCTGGGCCTACTGTAAGGACAAACTTATGGTGGGCGATTCCTAGCTGAGCCTACGCCATAGGCTGTCTATTAGGCTGTTCACCCGCAAACGGCAGGGATTTGGTCAAGACAGTCGTTTAGTGGGGATGCATCCGTTAAGATATTCCCTGGGCCAAAAGGTGACGCTAAGGGAAATCGAATTAGCCTCAGAGCATCGTACTCTGAGAGCCCTCACAAAAGCGGCGGTAGCTAAGATAGGAAAGCCCGGCAGAGGGTGAGACCAATATAGCCTCAAATGCAAACCAAGCAAACACGCGCAAGCCCTTGGAAGGCCCAGACCTTGCGGGGAGCTCTGGGCCCTCCTGGACCTTGAAAGGAGGTTAAATATTTTAATATCAATTTAGAAGGTCTAGACCTTTTTACCTTATTGCTACAGTTCGTCCGCCCTACCCGCGCAAATCGACGGGGTTGCCCATCAAGTGGAGATCCCGCGTCAGGTCCATGTAGTTTAGTCGTGAGTTCTTAGTAAATGGTGTTTAGATATTACGATGGACCCGATACCAGCCCCTGGACACAGAATGTGAGAGAGTAATAATAATACTATGTTTGTGAATATGTACCTGACGAAACAATCTCTCTGTAACCTTGGAAATGCATGAACCCACGGTGGATATAGCTGACGCATAGAAAGTCGCGCAAAATTCGCCACCCAATTTAAAACAAACCCAACGCCAGAACCTGTAAAAAGCGGGAGATGACCGCGGCGATTCAAGACGCAAAGAGTAGCAAAATGTACGATTTGGAATTTCGAATCCTCGTTATAGACAAGTGGGAATCGTGAGTCAATGGACAGGCGGAAAGGTGAAGTGTAGAAAATCAAAGCCAGGATGAATGGCCGGAAATGGTGTTTAGCCAGGTCGGCCAGCTTGCACAGCAAGCATTGGTTGTTGAGTTTGGGAGTACATGCGCTGCCGTTTCGGCATGTTGGGGTTGTCGGTGGCACCGGCCATGTCGGAGATTTGACGGCGATGCGGGGGACGGATAGGAGCGCCCCCGGTTGGGACTCCTACTGGCGCTGCTGGGTACTGGACGCCATTCTGGTCAACAGTGTAGGCGGCCGGTTGAGCAGTAATATATGGCCCTTGAACTGCTGGCATATTAGACGGAACAGCCTGCATGTTTTGGAATTGGCTGGGCGATTGCCAATTGTTCATTGATCCAGCGGGCGACTGGCCGGGAGAGCTATCTTCTTTGATCGACTGAGTCGCTGAGTTTTGATTTGCAGCTGCCATGGTCACAGCGGCTGCCGAAGGCCGGACTGGCTCCATTCCTGGGTTCTGTGGCGAAATCTTGAGATGATCCAAATGTCTCTCAAGCATATCGAGGAGACTCTTGCGGGTGAATGGTTTTGGAAGAACATCATCCATTCCTACAACGAGTTAGCGGGAGACTTGATTCAATTTTGATGTTCGTCTTACCATGTTGGAAATAGAGCTGGATGTCGTCGCTCCGGATGTTCGAGGTCATGGCGATGATAGGGGTGCGATCAAATTGGCGAATGAGGTGGCATGCTGAGACACCGTCCAAATTCGGCATAATGATGTCCATTAGGATTAAATCGTATTTTGAGCCACCCTGGATTTTGTTCACAGCCTCCAAGCCATCAAACTAATGGAAATATTAGCAACCTTATGCTGATCAATGGGATAAGACCGATAACGTACCGCGGTATCGATAACACACGAGAAAGAGTATAGGAATTTGCCGCCAATCTGCCGACAAGTGGCATCGTCCTCAACCAAAAGAATCTGTGGGCTGCGCACCCAGCCAGGGTCCACATTCGTGCTCTTTTTCCGGTTGTCGGGAAATTGCCGACGAGCATCTGGTGTATCCATCTCCTGCTTGGCGGGCATTGGGTATGGAACATTGTTGATATGTTCGCTGTACATGGGATCAATGCCATTGGTGGCGCCCACGGGATAGACCACTTGCTCCAGATCGCCGGCCATCTTGGGGTAAACGAGTGCTGGATTTGGCGGTGCCGTTGTCGCGGGGCGGAGCGAGCCATTGCGCGTATTCGGATCCATGGTGGGAGTTGACACGACGGCCTTTTGAGTATCATTCATCGAATCGACGCCGTTCATATTGAATTGTAGTTCGGCATTCATATCGTTCAGGAGCTTTGAGGCTTGCTGGAGGGGTGATGAGGGTTCATCATCCACTGTACCAACCTGGGATGGGCTCATTGTCGTTCCAGGCGCTTGGAATGCCACAGCTTTGCTGTCTCGACGCTGGCGCGCATCCACCGAAAGCAAATAGGTCATCACCTGGTGAATGACATTCTCGTGGTTTAACACCGTTTTCTGTACTCGCATCACTTCCTGTAGCATGAGCTGATGATCCACCGTGAGTTGGGCATATCGGTCTGATAGATGCTGGATCTGCTGCTGCTGCGCCACGATCTGCTGGTTAAGAAGATCAATTTGTTGTGTGGGTACGGAGTCGTCGCTGGGCTGGGTTTGTTTTCGTGGCGCGGGTGCCTTTCGTCGAATGTTATCGAGGGATTCTTTGCTATTTGCGCGGAACTCTGGGTGTTTGAATTCCCATGCCTGTATGATCTGTGTGAGAACCTCGGTCCAACTGATCTTCGAATGGGGGAGGTGCCTACATTCTGCCCGTATGGTGACTGGCCATTTTCTTCATTGTTTTGTCGAACCTTGTGGAAGTCGTATTTGTTCAGTTGGCGTACAAAACTGGCAAAGTTGCTGTGTTTAAAGTGCTTCGGTAGGATGGTCTTGGTGAATTTCTCGCACTGTCGGGAAATGAGTTAGTCAAGCACCAAGAGAGGAAATCTGTTCGGCCACACAAAGCCACGGGCGTATTACCTCCAAAACCACAAAGGAATCCCCTTCATCACCCCAGCGTACGATAGACGCATAGGTTGGGTCCTCCAGCATTCTGTGGGAATTATCAGATGAAAGGTCAAAAAGAATACCAGGGGAAGTTTGCAGAGCAAGACTCACTTGTACAGCTTGCGTACCTATTCATATTGTTAGTAGAGATCTCGAAACAACAATATAGGATTTCACTAACAAAATCACTGGAGTTCCCAGCGGGGGCGGGATTGGAAGAGGTCTGGCCACCGTCCATGCTGGGCTAGACGGGTCGCGACCGGTCGAACAAGTCTGGTCTCGTCCCAACGCGGATAAACTTGATTGTAAATATAACGGGATGTTCGATCACCGAAAAGAAAAGAATACAAGGGGAGAAAGCCAGACCTATTCGGAGGGTGGGAAGAGAGGGAAAAAAATTGAAATAATGGGGGTACGGTCAGTTACTGGGTTTAGCGGTAGAGCCAAGTACCAAAGTTACTGTGGAGGTACTGACTGGTACATGCGATGGACTTACAGTGTTTCAAGGTTACTTGATTATTTCGTATCTTTGTTTTATTTTATATAAATACGTCTCAGAGATATTTTTGATATTTGATTTTACTGACATTTCTGTATGCAAGGAGGTCGATCTTGAATATCCTAGGACTCAGGGACCAACGAGGGGCAAAATTCCAGTATGTCACACCTCCGGACCTAGGTACTAATCAGGTATTGAATAGGTACATGTTCGAAATAAACAGAGAAAGGAAAAAAACTTCATAATACTCAGATCTAATTCGTTATGAGAAGAGAATGCAGGGCATGGAGGGGATCGTGTCAGTGCGCACGAGATGGAGGGGGGCATGCATTCCCCCAATGACCTGATGAAAATGGTGAGACATTGAATTAGCGTAGACACCTTGAGATATCAAAGAGTCTTTGTGACAGGGGGGGGGTAAGATATGCTCCACCGAAAACGCTTTTTAATCTGTTTTATATGGATAACAGTTAGTGATCAGCCCTGCCATTCTCCGCGTGTCTCAGGATCATGTGCTTGGGTTGAACAGGTTCGATGGGTTCATGAACCTATGAATCGGAGAGAACCACTTTCCCAACTTGAACCGAGAGCGGACATCAAGATAAAAGATATTATATAAGGCGTCCAAATATCTTATGATCTAGAAATCCCCTAAAAACTCGAGTCTTTCCCAAATAATTACCTATAACACTTTGCAACGTGGTTCCCCATGGTTTACAAAGTAGAAAGCCACCAAAAGTAGTCCAAATGGCGATTTGAAAGCCCACAACATTCCCCCGTAGCCACATTGTCGTCGTAGTAAAAACACGCAATCACTTATATCACTTGAGCTCCACCAGTCAAGTCCATTGTTCTTCGAACGGTTATGATGGCGCCGAACTCCATGTTGAACTAGAAGATGACTGCAACCTTCAGCAGGGGGTTGATGATCCACCGTGTGACAGAGCAAGGATCCACTGCGTCATGGAGGAATAGGATGCAACTTCATATCATCCGATTCGAAGGCGGCTGGTCCGCCCTGTCCATAAAAGAGAGCGCCTATTATAGAGTGACAGCTCATATAGGTTGCTTCGCGGTACCTGCGGTATAGCCTCCGCAGGTCGCACGGGAGTTATCCACAGGTTGAAAGTTTCTTGCCAATTAACATGCAAAGATGAAAGTAAACACACAAATTTATACACATATATAAAAGTAAACGGTATCAATAACCTTGGAAGTAAATGGTGAGAGGTGTAAACGGAGTTCCTCAAAGTAATGCACGGCCGTGACGAAATCCCCCAAGCTTTCCCCGACATACCGCCCTTGCTCTCCCCGTTATTTTATCCACACTTTTTCTTACGCTCATTCCTTTGCAATTAATCAATCCCATCATTAATCTAATTAACACCATGTTCGCCCGCCGTATCGCAACCAACATCCCCCGCGTTCGCGCGCAAGCATCCCTCTTCCACAGCACTGCCCCCGCGTTCGTGCAAAAGGGCGACGCCATCCCCAACCTGGACGTCCTGGTCGAGAACTCCCCTGGTAACAAGGTCAATTTGGCCAAGGAGATCAAGAACAAGGCTGTCATCATTGGCACCCCAGCTGCCTTCAGTACGTGAATTCCCACCCTACTTTAGTAGGGAACCAAAACTGTTCGGGGCTGACATTCTTCAAGGCCCTGCGTGCTCAAGCACCCATGTTCCTGGCTTCATCAACCACCCCAAGCTCAAGGAGGCTGGTCAGGCTTTCGTCATCTCTGTCAATGACCCCTTCGTGTAAGCTAATATCGAATTGCAGAGCGAAAGCTCTACTGGAACGTTTGTTGACAAAGCTATCATATAGGACCAAGGCCTGGGCTGACTCCCTTGATCCCTCCGGCAAGAGCGGTGTAAGTTTTTTTTTTTCTCTTTGTTTTTGTTGTAATGCTAGCGACAGAGCTGATATTTTATTTTGAACAGATTCGCTTCCTCGGTGACCCATCCGGAAAGTTCACCGAGGCGCTCGACCTCAGCTTCGATAGCGCTGCTATCTTCGGCAACAACCGCAGCAAGCGCTACGTTCTGCTTGTCGAGGATGGAAAGGTCAAGGAAGCTTTCGTCGAGCCTGACAACACCGGTCTTAACGGTATGTCTCTTTTCTGTCGAGTATATCGTTCTATGCTAACATCACTTGCAAGTCTCTGCTGCCGAGAAGGTGCTCGGTTAAAAGTATCTCTAGATAGACCTCTAATCTCCTTACAAATACTAGAATAAATATATATCACGGGCCCAAGGCACAAATTTATTTCTGGTCCTTGCTGCATGGTAACTCGTAGCGCAGGATTTTAATGTACAAATATTCCATCCTTTCCAACCCGGCGAACGCCTGATAAATCAATGCCAGAAGTAAATGGGCAAGCATATAGTTGACTCAATCGAGTAAGTAGAAATCAATGGCCGATCCTTCGTTCCTGAACCAAGTCTGAACCTCAATTGGTCTAATGCAATTTCTTCCAGATATCCCTCTGGGAAGAGGTCATGGTTCATATCCCCGCCTCTTGGAAGATATCAGTTACTGTTGCAGAGCCTGCCACTGCTCGGGGGTATAGCACTTGGGTGTCCAAGCATGAATAGCAGCGATCTCGGCCTTGAGTGCGGAGTTGACGAGTCGGTGTCGTGCAAGCATAGTCTTGCTCTCGAATTGAGGGGAAACAATCACAGCCTGGAATGCCTGTCCACAGCCGCCTATATTAAATCCAAAAGACAGAACGTCAGCGATAGATCCACGGGTGAAAAAAAAAAGAGAATATTTCGACGTCATAGTGCCATTCCCATTCTCATTTTCAATATAAATATCCATACCCGATAGATCCTCAACCTCCACATGCTGCGCCTGCAGCACTTCAGTCAACTTGTTCTTCAGCGAGTCTGCGGTGATTCCAGATGTGTCGGCCATAGCGGCGTTGATGGCGGCGTGAGAGCGCGCGGTGAGGGAAAACGAGGCCCGCTGGATGTTATTGTGAGGGCGGAGGAGATAGCGGCAGCTTCTGCTCAAGACGGTCAAGGAGGAGGTGCGGGAGAACATCAAGTATGGTCTGAAAGGAGAGGGAGAGAAGATGAGAGAAGATAAAGTGCCAAACCCGAGGTTATCGCGAAGTATGGGAGTTTGCCTTTATTACAAATTCAGAGCCTCCGGTCGGCTGTGGCTGGTGAGTGCACGTGTGTGTGGCTCATTAACATTTTTCCCTCCGTTGCTCTTCTAACTCTTAACGTGTTTACATCTCTCTATGAATTTTCTTCGCACTACTACACGTCGATACTCTACTACCATGAATGTATCAGTGAAACATTCTGAAAGCTCGCCATTCACCAAATGCGTGGTGAGCTCTATGAGAAAGCTGTAATTCATCCCCCACTTGATCCCAGAGCTCCCCGCATTGTATGGAGCTTCATTTAACCTCTTATATGCAGATACCCGGAGGCGTTGGCAGACAAGAGCTTTGATAATACAGGATGTAAGCTCCTTTTTTTCCGAAATATTATTTGATGGGCTTTCGCAATGTACTGTACTGACCTCGCAATTGTAGTGCTCCTCGAAGCTCCTATCGACCAAACTCCTTTCGACAATTCCCGGATACAGAATAACTCGGTCCTCCTTGCTATTGACCTCACTGCGGCCGTTGCCCAAGAAGCTATTGAGAAGCGCCACTCGGTTATCGTCGCATACCGTAAGTCGCACCCCGAGGAATGAGCATACATGCGATTTAGATGGCTTGTGGGATTCAGCAACAAATACCCACAATTGTTCCTCCAAATCTAACACAACACCATCCATACAGACCCAATCATCTTCCGCGGCTTGAAATCCCTTACCTTCGCCGACACCCAACAACGATCCCTACTCCGCCTAGCACAGCATGGAATCAGCGTCTACTCCCCGCACACAGCAGTCGACACCGTCCCCGGCGGCATGGCCGACTGGCTTTGCGACGTAGTCACGGGAAACTTCAAACCCGTCGAAAATACCCCGAAAGCCACCATCGAAAGCTGCAACTCAAGCATGTACTCCGCCCCAACCTACCCGGAATCACCCATCCCCGCCGTGCAAACCCCCTCGCAAGGACCGCCGCACACCAGGTCCACAATCCACCCATCCCCGCCAGCCTCAATCCCAGAAGGTTTCGAGTCAGCCGGCGCAGGCCGTCTGGTGACCTTTGCCGAGAAACAGCCGCTCACTACCCTGATCGACAACATCGCTTGTGGAATTGGCCTGCCCGGTGGTATCCCCATCGCTATCCCGCAAGACCAGTCTGTTGACGCTATCTCTATCCGTACGGTGGGCATGTGTCCTGGCTCCGGCTCGGGCGTGCTCCTCAAAGGTGACGGCGAGCTCCCTGATCTCCTTTTGACCGGCGAAATGAGTCACCACGAGGCATTGGCTGCCACAGAGCGTGGGTCTGTTGTTATTTCGCTTTCGCACACTAACTCGGAACGTGGATATCTGCGTGCGGTGATGCAGCCTAAATTGCAGGCCGAGGTTACGGAACAGTGGAATAAGGCTTTCTTGGATTCTGCGAAGGCTCTTGAGCATCTTAATAAGTATGGTGGGCTTGCACCACCGGTGAGTGAATTCCGAATTCGGGACCTTTATAAGGAACAAGGCGTTGCTTCGGTTTCTGTTAGTGAGGCTGATCGTGATCCCTATGGTATTATGATTTGGCGCGGCAATTAGCTTTGCTCTTCTGTGTTGCCTTGGCTTTGCACTTGACATCTAACAATACGAGAAGAAAGGCGCAAAATATAGTCACAATTGGACATCATGAGACCTTTTTGATCACACACTAAAGTAGCCCAGCTATTACCCAATCAATTTGACTAGACTTGTAGCCACACTTGAAATAGAGCTATGCAGTATAAGGAAGTCTGATAAAGTGTCAAGAAAGTGGTTTGAAATGAGAAGGATATCCTAATGGCAGACGATGACAGAAACAAACAAAAAAATGTCTTGAGAAAATACAAGACAAGATGAAGGACGCAGGTCAAACCCCGAAGGAATGTAGGCCATCGAGGACATGAAAAAGAAGGCGTAGGTTGTTAGCCTTCCCTTACACGACTTCAACAAACCCACAGTTCACGAATGTAGGAAGATTGTGGCGAGTATCAGGTAGTAATAGGGATAGAAATGAAGGAAACAAGAACAATGAGACCGGGGTAAAAACCAGACGACCAAGCCCTCGAATGACTGAACGGGAAACAGAAAGGGAAAAAAGAAAATGGAATAGATGGTATCCGCGTGAGTGGCCTTAGCGAAATCAGGAGTGAATCAATAAAGAAGAGCCTCACGAAACAGTGACTACAGATCAATCAGACTACCACCGCGCTGTTGCTGTTGCTGACCTCCCCAAGGGTTATTGGTAGGCTGTTGCTGTTGCTGCTGCTGCCCATAACCGGTCTGCTGTGGCATACCTGTGAATTGTTGGCCGAAGAATGGGTTTCCAGTGGGAGCAGCGTGTAGGCGGTCCAAACCCTGACCAGCAGAATTGACAAATGTGCCAGGTGCTGTGTGCTGTGCGGGGATTCGGAGGTCTCCAACATTACCGAAGGTATCCTGGCCGTCGCCTGACCCGAGCAGGGCATTGAGACGAGCATGGTGAGGGTCCTGTGGTGGGGTACTCTTTGGTGGCTGTGGGGCTTGGAAGCCAGCGATCGGGTTGGGCTGAGTGGGTTGGGCGAACAGCGAGCTTTGGCCATACTGCGCATTGTTCTGGCCAAACTGATTCGTTGCACGGTCCTCCGACAAGGAATTAAGTGTTGGTGGGCCCGTTTGTGCAGGGCTGTTGAACTGTGATTGAGTACGCTGAGCGAAGGGGTTGTTTGATCCTGTTGGCATGGGCTTGAGAGCATCAGCGGGCTGCAGATGCTGCTGTTGAGGCTGGTTTCCGGCCCATGGGTTATTGCTTCCTGCGTTTTGATAGTTCTCCTGGGGCTGTTGCTGCTGCTGCTGCTGTTGCTGCGAGAAGATATCCCCTCCATAAGGGTTATTGGGGTTGAATGCGGTGTGCTGGGGTTGGAGAGTAGCCTGGGGTTGCAAAAGGTTGTTTTGTTGCTGGCCGTACGGGTTCTGATCAAAGCCCGAGGGCTGCGCTTGGAAGCCGTTGGCGTAAGGGTTATTCATGCCGGTGGGCTGGTTCTGGAATCCTGTCGGCTGCGCGTACTGGTTGTTCAGGTAACCAGTTGTCATGGGCTGCTGCGCATTGATCGGGTTGCCGAACCAGTCCACAGCACCTTGCTGTTGGTAGCCCTGGTTGTAGCCGGTTGGCTGGACTTGAGCTGGGGTGTCGTCGAAGAGAGACTGGGCGTTGCTCTCTTCCAATTCGCGCTTTCGGAGGTCCTCTTCCTCCCTGCTAAGCTTGATGGCCTTGGCAAGATCGTCGTCGTCCTGAGTTGCCATTGTCTCCTTGGCCCGTCGCTTGCGCTCATCCTCAGCTTCCGCCTTGCTGGCTTCAATAGCTAAGCGGTATTCGGTATCGGAATCTTCATCCCCGTTGCGTCGGCGTCGGTCTCTGCGCGGTGGTTCCACGGGGGAGTTTCCGTAGCCTTCATCGAGTCCGCTCACACGAGTTTTCCAGAGCTTGCGATCTGAGCGTTCACTGCGCAGACGATCTTCATCCAGTACCAATGCAGTCAATTCTTTTGCTGCCACCCGAACTACAAAACAACCTGTCAATTTTGCAATGCTTCTGGTTTTCAAGGAACAACTTACCGTTCTGGCCAACATCCCTTCCTTCCTCATCCACATATGTGAACTCGCGCAAAGTCTTGATAATATAGACATTTTTCCGGGCCCACGTTACCACCAACTCCGAGCCTTCGTGGAGACAGTAGTCCAGGACCTTCAGTGACTTCAGCACGTGGCGCCAGTTCTTGCCCTTATCGTTAAGTCGCTTGTCGAGCATATCCATGATTTCGTAGAACTCGTTCGGACTATTATGCAAATGGCGTTAGCAGCGCCCACACGGTAGGTTGCAGCTTCAACTCACCTCCCGAAAGTCATGGCGGCAATTTCGGACATGTCGGTGCCCGTAGGGCCCCAGGGGTCATTACTAGTGGCTGTAAAAGTAGGTTAGCAACTGGGTTACAATCTATGCGGGGTGCATGGGCGCAATGCAGCAAGCAGCCCCCGGAAAAGGACAGGGGCAGTAAGCCAGGGCGACAGCAGTTCTTGCCCGCAACTCGATCATCGCCTAGAAGTGCGATGTAGTGGAATCGGCTCGTACCATTTCGGACCTTGACCTGCACTGAGGAATAGCCTTTTGTGACGTTCTTCACGCTCCGCACGACTTTAGACATGGTGGCGGTAATGCGACGGTCGCAGTTTTAATGTGGATGGATCGTAATCGTCGGAAATCGATGCGAAGGATTATTGTAGAAGAGTATTAGACTGCCAAGCACGCACTGCCCTCTTTCTCCGTGTGTCGCGGCCTAAGATGGTTGTCAAGTAAGTCACTCCTGCTCTGGAATGGACAGGTTGGCAGGTGGGTCTAAAGGGATTGAGGGATTGAGCTTTAGATTGCCAGTAAAGGAGATATTGGCAAACAGTAATCAACAATCAACGGATGAAAGGTGAAAAGTGAAAGAGAGGAGAGGGGATGGCTCGAACGGGGGGAATGAGAGGGCTTGGCAGTGACGAAGCAGTTTGGACCAAACTTTTATACTCACTGTTTTAGGATCTACACTTAGAACCCTCTTAGGCTTGAAGTTTTTTTTAAAAAATTTCATACACAAAAATCTGCTGCCAGATCACATAGATGGCTAACATGTACAGTGCATGCCCAAGTACCGTTACACCCTCGTGGCCGGAGGTCCGGTCTAATCACCGTGAGATTACATTTTCTCCTTTTCTCCTTTCCCCCCCCCCCCCCCTATAGCTTAGAACAAGCTATAGCCTAGAACAACCAATTCACTTTTTGACATCTACGTATTGGTTTTTATTTGACCTTAAATCAAAGCCAATTCCAATTGTTGAGTATCAAGCTGGGGTTTAAAAAAGCAAATGGCATGTTTCCCGCCACATGTGGCGGCTTTGGGCCGCGTAATAACCTTCATGGTCAGGCAACAGTCAATTGGTCTGTGGGAAATTTATACACAGATACGACCTCGGTAGTATATACTCCGTATTGTTGGAGTCCGTAGTTCTTGGAAGAATCAGGCTACGTCATTTACTCTTCTAGAATGCAATAACACTCTTGGCACTCCGATCGTCGGTCCACATTGGCGTTGATATCGAAGCCTTATATCCATTTTTCCTACTTACTTTGAAGTGTTGTCTTTGATGGAACACACCCGTAATAATTCTATTCCTTATGCTGATTGAGTCAAGCTCAGTACTTCATATATGCAGGTAACCATCGAATGATCCATGAACTGTAAGAGACAGTATATATCTATGGCAGGGTTAATCCCCAAAACACGAGTTCTCTGCATACCTAGCCCACAATCTCCTACTTAGAGACTCTCGTTTATATCCAAAGACAGTTTACAGCTCCACTGTGAACATCGGGTTTGAACCTCTCCTGACACCTAGAATGTAGCAACACGCACCTTCCCTGATTGTACTATCACATCGCTCTTTCCTATTTCAACATTTGTTTACATAGAGTCCTTTAGGAAATAGCCCTAAAATACCGTGCTTTCCTAGTTCTCAAACATCCGTACGGAGGTATGGTGGAATAATTTCAAATGAAACCCTGGAAGTTGTCCAATATGATTCAAGAATCACAAGCGATCCCATCAGACAGTGTATCAGCAATACTTCCAATAAACTCTTTATTCTGCATCCCGGCCACCCATTCATCGGGAATAGTGTCAAATCCATAGAACGAGCCGGCGAGACCTCCATAAACAGCCCCTGCAGTATCCGAGTCACCACCCAGATTGACTACTGCCAACGCCCCATCCTTCCAGGTGTCATACTTGAAGAATGCCCACAAGGCACATTCAAGTGTATCAACAACCCATCCACTACTAGTCATATCACTAGGCGCCTTGATTTTCCAGTCGTTGATTGTTCTGTATCTGTACAGTGAGATGCGCATCTTCAGAGCAGGGTGAGTAAAGGGGAACACAGAGAGTGCGTGGAAGAGCTGCTTCTTCGTTTCGCCTGAAAGGAAAGTCAGTGGCAAGTCTGGAAAGAAAACAAAATGAGAACCAACCCTTCATGATCTTACAAACCAACTCCGTATACGCTTCACAGGCTTCCACACACGCGAGTGAAGGATGAGTGATCTGGCTATGTCTTCTGGCAACTTTCCGAGCCAATGTAGAATCGTACCAGTAAACGACCCCAATAGGAACGATCCTCATCAAGCTCCCATTCCCAGAGAACTCCTCGTAATCCAATGCCCCAGTGACCATCGTCTGGGCAAGTTCAAAATTTCCTTCCTGCATGCCATACTTAATCCACTGCCTCAGGGAGGTGCGAGTGGAGCGTCCTACATCCCACGAGTGATTGACGGTGCTGAAACTGCCATTGGTCAGCCACTCGACAAAGTATTGGATTGACAGTGTATGGTTGTATTGCATCTCGGATTTGGAGAAGGAGCACGCCAAAGCTAGAGTCATAGATCCGTCGTCGGAGTAGGACCTGGCTGATGTTAGCCACAGGTATTCTGCATAGATGGCTGTGATTGACACTTACCCAGCTGGTTGATGGAAGGGCGCGACATATCTTAAGGTTGTGATCGGCTCGAATGTTCCTGCGTGTTGAAATTGTATAGGGCCACCGAGTGCGTCGGCTACGCAGACGCCCCAGATAGCGCCTTTGGCACGAGAATTCAGTAATGGAGACATGTTGCGCTGAAGAGTTTTGTTTTTGTTCCGAGGTGCTTTCGTCTTATTTAATGAAAAGATCTCGGAAGTGCGTGACTTTGGAGAAAAGAACCTCAGGAAGTCGGAAACCCTCAAATATTGAGTAATCCAAGGTTGAGTCACCAGGGCGCATTCGTGGACCAAATGGGACTGATTAATCTCGAAACTTAAATGACAGGCCATTTATACGAGCGTTGGGACGAATTGTATGGAGTATGGACTGGGCTTCACACTAGACACCTGAGTCCACAGCCCCCAACTCTAAGGCTTAGCTGTTGCCTAAACACCCCAAGCTCCAAGTTTGTGGCTGAGTATACTTCCACCGCAAGCGCGCATAAATTACCCATGTCATTAGATGAAGAAAGGCCTATGCCTAGCTGTGATCCAGTGATAGGTTATTTCCGTAGTTTCCTAAACACTTACTTATGACGAGGCCAGACAACATCTTTCACAGGCTGCCCATCAGTTTCCTTGGCCAAATCCTCTACAGTTTTTCACTTTCACAGCAGCTGACCAGGGTTAACAAGATTATTATCATCAAGAAAAGCAGGAGTATGAGCAACACCCCCATCACCCATCAAGAACCATAGATAGCCAGCCGGACGCCACGAAGGCTTAGCAATAGTCTCCGCCTTATATTGCCCATAGGGGAAATAGGGGAAGCAGTCGATATCAATGTGCTCCGCACCCGTAGACTCCATAATCCCCACAATCTCCGCAAACGAGCGCGAATCACCGCCAACATGAACAACATCAGGAATCTTCTCTGTCGGCATAGTCGCCAGCGAAGCAACCGTCCTACCGACATCATCAAACGAGGTAAACGACAATGTGCGGAACGACCCAACACCAGTATACTTCCCGTTCTGGGTATCGAGACCGAACCAAGGCCCGATACTATCTTCTAGAAACAGGCCGCAGAATACGCGGGAGATCTTCATGTATATAACGACCGACTGCACGTTTGCAAGGTGCTTCTTCTTCTCGTGCCACTCCAGGTGGGCGAAGTCATGACCGTAGTGGTCGACGCCGAACTCGGAGGGGAAGTAGACTCGGATGTCGGTTCGTGGGAGGGCGGCTGCGATCTTTGCTTTGAAGTCGTGCCCTGCGGGTCCGACTGTATTTACGAGGATGTGTATGTCCTCTAGGGCTTCTCCGAGGTTGTGTTCGTTATAGCGGCGAGTTGTGAGTTTTACGCCAGCTTGGGGGGGGAGGAGGGTTGGAAGAGACATGATTCGTTTCTCGAGAGGAGGATTATCTCGGAGAATTTGTCTTGGAAGGTGGACGAGAAGAAGGCTGCTGTGACGTGCTTGCCTAGATACCTGGTGGCTCTGGCGATGGTGACGACTGGCCCTGTTATGGATGCCATCTATGCGATTGCCCAAAGAAGAGACCGTCTGGAATGAAAGAGTGAGAGAGGAAGTTGGGGGTGAGTCTCAGCTCTATAAATACAATGCTGTACCCCATGTACTTCGCCAGGTCTATCTTTGCGTCATTGGCTAAACAACCATCCCCGAGGACCGGACCAACAGCCCTAGTTGGCACACAGTGGTTTGTTTCGGATACAAAACAAGTGAAGTCCAACCAGATCAAATAATATATAGACCTTCTACGTTGTGCAGCATAGAAGTGTGTGCATCGACGGCCCAGGCTTGATCCAGCTCCTGTATAAGGAGTACAACACAGTGAAAACCAGTCTATTATCAGAATGATATGGGCATACATTGTGCTATATTGTTTCGTGAACTTCTCTCCCATATCACATACATCCGAAATCCAAAACTGATTAGTTCTGGCTGAGAATAATCTTCGTCCCCGCATCAAAACACAGCCCCATTGTGTGACACGAGGGGCCAACGCTTCTGCTAAAAAAAAGACATAACTAGCTTGCTTGTGCTTTTATTTCTAAACCAAATTCCACACATTATTTCTCCATGCTTTGGTACTTCTCCTCGGCGCCCTTGATGCACGCAATGTTGGCGCCGAGTTTGTTGATAGTCTCAATGTACTCATCATAGGGGTCCGAGTCGAAGACAATACCACCGCCAGCCTGGAGGTATGCGACGCCGTCCTTGACCATCATAGTGCGCAACGCAATGCATGTGTCCATCGCACCGGGCATCTCGGCCGAGCCATCTGCGTTGGCGCTGTTATACCCGAAGTATCCTACAGCGCCAGCATAGACACCACGCTTTTCACCCTCTAGCTCGGCGATGAGTTGCATGGCACGAACCTTGGGTGCACCGGAAACTGTGCCAGCAGGGAAGATAGAGCGGAATGCATCGAAGCGGGTCATTCCTGGCCGCAACTCTCCTGAGACCTGAGAGACCAGATGCTGAACGTGCGAGAACTTCTCCACAACCATCAGTCGGTCGACCTGTGTTGTGGTGGGGTCGCAGACCCGGTTCACATCGTTGCGGGCAAGATCGACCAACATGACGTGCTCGGCACGGTCCTTGAGACTGCTGCGGAGCTCCTCGGCGAGGGCGGCATCCTCCTCCGGGGTCTTACCGCGCTTCACTGTGCCTGCGATGGGGTGGCTGATGATACGCCCCCGCTCTTCTTTTACCAGGAGCTCGGGGCTGGCTCCGACAAGCTGGAAGTCTTGGCAGTCGATATAGAACAGATAAGGAGAAGGATTGACGGTGCGAAGGTGGCGGAAGAGGTTGTACGGGTGGAGAGAGGTGGGTCGTGATAGCCGCTGTGACGGCACGGTCTGGAAAATATCGCCCTTGGCGATGTGCTGCTTCAATCGCTTGACGTGGCCTTCATAACCCTCCTGTCCGATGTTGGATGTATACTCCTGGTTCGGAATGATCGGGCCTTGGGGTGGAAGTGGTGTGCGGTCCTGGAGTAGCGTATCGATCGTCTTCTGGATGATGGACTGGCCCTTGAGGTATGAGGTCTCGATATCGGCATCCGCCGAGGGAATGGGAACATAGGTGATGACCTTGACGACCTGGAAGAAATGATCGAATGCAATAATGGTGTCGTAGAGCATAAAGAATGACTCGGGCACTCCAAGGACATCCTTCATCGGCCGTGCGGTCTTGGGCTCAAAGTATCTAACACAGTCATATCCAACATATCCGATCGCTCCGGCGGTCAACGGCGGGAGGACCAGTCCAGGTACTGTCGCGACGCGGAACTGAGACAGTTCAGCCTCGAGATATGGGAGGGGATCCGCTGCTGGGCCGTGGCCCTCGCCGGTCTTGATGACCTTTCTGGGGTCTGCATGGGAGGACGAAGTAAGCAATGGAACCAGACCAAAAACTCCCGGTATCACCCACCTGCGCCGACAAAGCTGTATCGCCCAATAGTCTCTGTTGTAGCAGCACTTTCATACAAAAATGACAAGCGCGAGCTATCTCTGCGAGTCAGCGATCTTGTCCAGTATTGCATGCCCTGCGCTATCGCCAATGTTGAAAAGAGCCCGATGACTCACTTCTCTGCAATCTTCAAGTATGCCAATGTTGGGGTTAAGAGGTCGGCAGGGATCGACGCCGTAACAGGAAGTAGGTTGGGAGGGAACTCGGAGTTCCTGGACTTCGAGATCACTTCTCGCGCCGTCTCAAGGGACGGGATGCTGGCGACCTGAGTCATCGGTCAATGAGCGTAAACAAAATCCCAACGGGGGGTGTCGAATAGTGGAGAAATACAGTAACATGACAGACGTGTACTTACAGGAGTTGCCATCTTGTTATAAGTAGTTGATATCGACGATGCTAGTCAAGGGAAAGGATTGAATTGGCGGTGGAAAATGATTCACTGTGGGGGGGGGGGGTTATGTATCGACGGGTCCAGAAATGCGCCCAGCCTGCACTATTTGATTTGAGGTTTGACAAGATCACACAATTATAATACAAAATTTAGCTCTTTATATATTTACTGAAGAGCGGATCCGAGCAAAGCGCATGCTTCATGTCTCACGAGTGTGTCCATGTGGCTCTGATTATATGCATCCAGATGCGGACTAGCGTCGAGGGGCATATCGATTATCGATAAAGCGACTATAGATGTACCTATATTGTACACAGGACTTCCTTTGAAAATTGGGGTATTTTCTTGATTATAAGACACTAAAAGTGAGTTTCAGAAATCACAGATCCCACCTGAGATGGGTGAAGGGAAAAAAAAGGGCAAAAGAAAAAGTCCACCGTCGCCAGTCCATATCATTCGCCGTGCCCACCCAAACCTGTCCCAAGCAATGCATGCCATTATGCATTTTCTAAAGGAAAAAATGTATGTTCACAGAACGTAATAAATAAGGGAAAAAAATTCGGGGAAACCATGAAGGGTGATATGTCTTCGAGGGAAAGAGATTGAAAAGGCTTTTCAAGAGGGATTGACAGATTAGTTTAAGCAGGGCATAAGTCGTGAGTTTTATCTGGCTCCTGGGCTGTTCCAAACCCGCTCTGTCATCGTTGCAAATTGATGATTGCCATCTTGGGAGATTGGAACGTCAGCATGGGGGGCATCGACACAGGTAAATCAGATCAGGGAGCATACCTGTTTGTTGAAGCCATAGGCAAGTCGTTTTCCATCTGCATCCCAGGAAAGGGCCCGATGGGGATCTGGGTATGAATGACCATTCTGTCCATGGTGTCCATTATGTCCATTGGTCATGCGGTCGGCTTCCTCTTTCTTCACCTCGGGGCTAGTTGCAGCCCAGGTAGACATAAGATTACCACCAGGGTGTTCAACGTTCCAGATAAAGAGTCCGTCCTTGCTAGCTGCACCGAGAGCATATCCATCGGGGGAGAAAGATCCGGTAATAGCGGGGTTTGAGTCTAGGCTCAGCTGATGAACGTTCGTGTAATCCTTTATATCGAGGTTGACCTGCCAAACCTTGACCTTACCATCTGCCGAGAAAGAGGCAAATTCAATACGATGGGGATCAGATTGAGGACTGATATCAATGCCGGTGATTCTGTCCTTGTGGGCGTTGGAGATAAGAATGTCATGAGTGGGGATCCAAATCGAAGCGCTCAGCCCAGAAGCCACGATAGCGACTGAATGGAACTCGGTTTGGACACAGCGAATAAACTCCCAGGTTGCGTTATCTCTGGGAGAAGGGAAGGTCTTAATCAAACGGATGCTGTTGTCCACCTCGCATTGATAGACTGCACCATCACCAGAAGCGAATGCCAGGTTGCGTCCACACCACGCGAGATCATAGATATGGTTCTCAATGATTTGAGGCGGAGGGAAAACATCTGGTCGGCGGCTGTCGTCCCAAAGCGCGAGTTCCGATACGTTATGATTTGAGGCTACAACAATCAGTTGCGAGTTACCGGCTGCCCAGTGCAAGCCGGTGATGAGCCGGGGTACCTCTGGTAGTAGGTCCACTGCATCTCCATTGACGTTGTACATGGTGATAGTGCCCCTGTCATCAGTACAAGTCGCGACGGCCAATTTCTCACCAATGGCATCCCAGGCTACGGTTGAGACAGTTGTGTCACCCTTCTTGAGCTCGAGTATTTTCTTCTGCACGGGTTCTGATGACATTGACAGCTTCCATAAGCTGCAAAAGAGGTCACCAGCTCCCACAACCACAGTGGGATCTCGAGGGCGCCATACGGTGTGAGTCACGTGATTATCCGGATTCAGTAGGGCGGTGTCGGGGGTCAAATCAATGGGCTTGGCGGGGGCGATCTGGACGCGAGAGCTGTCGCCGTTTTCCAGAGTGGGTAGTTCAGGGATCTCCTCGGCCATGCTGACATCACCATCTTCATCCATATGATCAGTATCTGGCTGGCTTTCAGTTTGCGCCTTGTCCTCCATGGATTCATCGCTATCAGTTTCGTCCTTTCGGGTGCCCTTTCCGGGCTCGGCATGGCCGTTTACCGGGCGGTCGCGCGCAAGTTGGCCCGGCGAATCTGGGTCTGTGCCGACAGCCTCATCGCGACTTTCCACTGATCCAGTTTTGGTTCCAATTTCAAAGGGCTCTGGTCCGAAAAAATAGTCAGACGGTGAAATGCTTTTCTGATTGCCCTCCTGTACATTGCGATTAGTTTGATTTTAAATTGAGGGATCCACGGAAAGTAGATTTTTCTCTTTGGCGCGTAAGAACCGTTTAAAATGAAACACATACCTTGTCCAGCGAGGATTCCATCTCGTGGTATTGCAGGCCCTTCTGGACCAGCGACACCAGCGCATGGGTTTTAATGTAAGGCGCAAACGGGAGAGTCTGCGGATCAGGGAACCACGCGCGCTGCAAAGAAACGGCGGCATCGCCATGACCTAGGTTAAGTTAGAGGTCAAATTGGGGAAAGTCAAGGGGGCAATGTGACCAACCTGATTCTTGAAGGTACCTAGAAGAATATTAGCTCTGCAGCAGATACATGAGTTGCATTGCACTTACCTCCATATTAAATAGTTGACATGATGCGACGTAAGGTCAGGTTGTGCCATGATTACATGTGCGACCAGCTAAGGGCCGCGGACATGCCAGAGAGGGAAGAGCTGTCTTGCCGATGAAAACCAAAGTGGAGGATTCGATGCGTGGAGACGGAGCTTCAGGAATACGGAACACGAGGCCGGAAGGAAGTTGGAACTTCCGGATAAATAGAAAAGGGGGATGCTGGTATTTTCCGCAAAGAATTTAAGACTTTTGAGACTTGAAGATTGAAGAGAAAGCCAAGACAAGGGAGAAATTGGAGCTTTGGGGGGGGGGGGAAGAGAGTGAGAGAGTGGAGGTAAGAAGAGGAGGGATTCAAGATCAAGAAGAATAGAAGCTATTCAGTGACCTCATAGAAATAGAAACCAAGTATTCAAGGATAGAGAAGAGAGAAAGAGAGAGAGTGTGTGAAATGAAGATCTGAGATTAAAGGATCCAGAATGTTTGGCAGAAGTCCATTTGGCACACACTAGCCACTTGGATCCTCCCTGTGGCGCCGGGGGTCCTCCACACTTTTCGAACTTTTGGTCATTTTTCTATTTTTCTACGTATGACATTGGAATCTCAAGCACTTACTCCAATGAAACATCCAACATTGATACTCTACCTTTTAAACCCCTGTGACTTCTCAAACTCCTGTTAAAGTGCCTAAAATTGGGGTTCTCCACACATCGGGGGATTTCACCACGAGCACCCTTGCTGTTAATCTTTCAAGTTACCGGAGTGCTTTTGCTGTGTCACGACTTACAACTTACACTTATAATAATATCTACTTGCAGGGATTCTACCTTTCGGACATCATATACCAATGACTGAACTGCATCTACCCGAAGCTGCAGGCCAATCGATGGTGGATCGTGGCTAATGCCGCCTACCTGACATTGGCGCAAAGAAGTACGGGATACTCTTTACTTCTTTACTTTTTGGCTTCTTTACCTATGGAATTGTATTGAACATACTTTAGTAGGTCCCTTTCGCCTACTGTTGCTAGCTATCCATAGATGTTACATAGAGGACTCCTATCTGATAGGTGGCTAGGTACTCTGTATGATGTTGGATGTTGGATGTTATGACCCTGATTCTTTGTTTATGTATTCTAGATACGAATCCCCAACAATCACCACTATATCTATGTGCTATTATTCCTAGAATCTTGTCACTCCTTCGATCTCATTCTATATTCAAATGATATTCTAAAGTAGAACTGAAAACAAGAACAAAAAAACCAAAAAGACAATAGTATGCAATTATTAGTTAGTAAGGAAAATAAGATAATGACATGGAATTTAGGTTGCCCATAAACAAGAGCTAAGATCTACGTATGATCTAGATTGTTTGAAGCATCTCGGAGCCAAAACATGGCTGATACTTCCGCCCTCGGGCCTCCGCTACTCTCCCACATCAACTTTCTCCCTTTGTCGACGACCTGTGGTCAGCGTCTTGCAAGAGCTCCAAGCGAGCTCCAACATGTCGCTTCGAATCAACATCCCCCCTGCTACTCGAATCTGTCTCGTCAGCCTTCTCACCCTCTCCCTACTCTACAATATTGCCAGATGGCGACAAATTGACACCACCGGCGGAACCCCGACCACATCTCCTCTCGTCCCCTACTTGACCATCGTCCCCTCATTCTTCTACTACTATCCCTGGACAATCGTCACGGCGACCTTCGTCGAGCAAAATATATTCACCGTCTTGTTAAATGCCGCCACCGTATTCTATGGCGGCAAGTACCTCGAACGCGCGTGGGGTTCGCGCGAGTTCAGCAAGTTCATCGCGGTCGTCGCTGTGATCCCCTGCGTCGCTATCATCCCAATCTACCTGATCTGGGGAGCAGTTGGAGGCTCCTCAAGCAGAGCGTACGCATCGCCCCCCTCCCTCCCCTTCCCTCAACACAAGCAATCCAACTACCTACCTATACAAAACACTAACCATCTCAAACTAACAGACTCACCCAAATCTGCGGCGGAGTCTCCATCCAAGCTTCCTTCCTAGTCGCCTTCAAACAGCTTGTCCCAGAACACACTGTGACAATCTTTAAAGGAATAATTAAGATGCGCGTAAAGCATTTCCCCGCTCTCTTCCTGCTCCTAAACAGCATCAGCGGCCTCGCCATCGGAACAGACACCGCTGCAATCCTATCCTGGCTCGGCATCCTCACCAGTTGGACCTACCTCCGCTTCTACAAACGGCAGCCCGACCTAACTGGCACCTCGAGCGGCACAGGCATCAAAGGCGATGCCAGCGAGACGTTCGCATTTGCCTGTCTATTCCCCGACGTGATGCAGCCACCTATCGCATTCGTGGCGGACCAGATCTACGCTCTTCTGGTCGCTGCTAAGGTCCTGACTCCGTTCTCAGAGGACGACATCGCCTCCGGTAACGAACTGGTGCTGGCGAGAGGCGAAGCGGGCCTGCCCACGTTGTTGAATAGCCAGCGTGGATCTAGGGGCGCCGCCAAGCGCGAGGAGGCGGAGCGTAGACGCGCTATTGCGCTCAAGGCTTTGGATCGCAGGTTGCAGGCTGCTACTGCTGGGCGCGGGCAGGCCCACTCGCCTGGGTTGGGAGAGTCTAACTCGTCGATGGCACATCCTGCTACGCCGAATCCAGCTCCACCTGTTGGTCAGAGCATGCTGGGGGAAACGAGTTACAATCCTGATCATGCTTGAGTGTGGTCGGGTGCTTCTTTTATCTAACTCTGGCGTTTTGTGACGCACTTTGGGATTTGGCCTTTTGGACATATTCGCATTCGTGGCATGGCTGGTTTGTGGCTTGAACTTTTTTATAGTGTTAGTTGTACGGGTAGTGTGTGCACTTCTGATGATGTACATGATGTGTTCGACCTTGTCTTGGAGTTTTGATCTCCCGCTTTAGTTATTAGGCTGATATCTTAGCGCCTGTGTCTTTGCTGTGGCTTTTTTGTCCTTGAATTCGATTTGTTTTATACCACACAGAGCTTGTATTTGAATTACTATTTGAAGAAACAGTTTAATTCCATTATCTATAACCTTGATCCTTTTTAATGGGGTATGCGCTTTATTTTAATTATCATGTTGATCCTATCCCGGCTATTCGCCTCCTGCGTCCATCTCCATCTCAGCCTCCTCTTCGTCTAGCAATGGCACGAATCGGAAGTCCACAAAGCACACGGGTCCATTGGGACCCTTTACGCCAGCGCCAATCGATCTGCCCACTGGAACATTATGATCATCGAGCTCAACCATGAACTGTAAGCTCAATACCCCCTGCCGATCCCCACGGATACTAACCTTATTAGCGACAGACATGGCTCTCGCAGCCTTGTGAATCAGCGCAAAGCGATAGCTCTGTTTAATACGATCGCCCATAGAAGAAGGAGGGGAAACAAGGAAAGTCTCAGTGACAGTAGGCGCAAGCTTAGCTCTAGTTGCGCGAGCTCGGGAAGACCCGTCATCGGACAACACCTTATGCATCTGAGATTGGGTAGTGCCATGACCAGCGCTGCCGGTGATCTCATTGTGCTGGTCAACCGAGAACTCCACAGTGGATTCACTGAACGGCCCGCCCGCACCGGAGAGAGCAAAGTACGGTTCCCGCTTGGCGCAGGCGGACAGTTTCAGGATTGTGGGGGTGGATGAGTCTAGTTCGGCGATGGCATTGTGCAGCCAGGCGGATCGCATGATGATTTTCATGATGATGGCGTCGCGCTGGAGGGGAATATCTGCTTCGTCTTCGTCGGGCTCATAGGTTACTAGCTCGCAGATTGTTTTCACTCCAGCTTCGGTGATGGTGATGCTAAGCGGGGCGCCGTGTTGGGCGTATTGGAGGGTGCAGGAGCGGTCCATGAGCAGGGCTGGGGCATTGAATGCGCTTGACGAGGCGATGCCGGTTTGCGTGATGCTAGTATCCCGGGGTCGATTGGACTCGGAGAGCTCGTTGATGCCGAAGATCTTTAGGGTTTCGAGAATGGCGGAGAGGGAAACGACAAAGTGAGGAAAAGCACCATTTTGTGAGGATTCGTTGTCATCTTGGGGTGTTCCGTTCTGGTCGGTCGATGGATTGAATGTGTAGCTGGTGAAGAGCGACTTGTCGAGGAAAGCTAGTCCTTGGATGACGCGGCCTTCCTCCACGGAGAATCGGAGGCCATCTGGGGTGATTTGGACGGTGGCCTTGTGTGCGAAACCAATGCAGGAGAGCAGTGCGTAGAGATGGTGGGCGTTGTTGGAGACACCAGCGAAAAGGGGCTCCATTTTATGGCGTAGGCTGCTATTTCGAACTTTTCAGGCGCGATACTGACATGGATCAAAATAATGAGACCGAATATGCGTGATGGCTTTGGGTATTCTAGCAATAAAGTCCCCTTTGAACCCAACGCTTATGGTACATTTGAGGGGACGCGTAATAGGAAAGGTGGCCGGTTAGACGTAGACTCCGGCGGCGCAGATCATAAACACAGCTCCAAAGCTATCCAAATATCCCCAATCAGTATATTTTACGTCAAAATATGGAACGCAGCGTATTACTAACCCAAATGCCAGTGCGGCCGGGAAACCCAAGGATACGATGCTGAGGAAAGACTGATCTGTTTCACAAAACGTCAGTCCAATTCAATTTCATAAAATTTGGAAAGTGACTTACTCAAGCCAAAGAGAGTGGCAGTAACCAATGCTAGCAATATCAGTTATGGATTGGCTATTTTCAAAGCTATAGACCAAGAAGCTTACCGAGGAGGAGCAAGTTGAAGCCGACGGAGAACTGGCTATCCTTGCCAATGAGAGGGGTAAATGGAGTTGCAGAGGCTGCCTCCCACACTTCGTTCAGAGACATTAGGATAGAATTTGATAAATGTAATTGAGAGACAATTGATGCAGGTCAAAGATGTGAAAGTGATATAGATCGACGATCTGGCCCGACCGGTAGTTAGTTGTTCCGACCGATACCCCATGTCATGCCGGCGCAAAGGTCAAGTTTGAAGGTCAAGGACATCATGGTTGACTCGCCAAAAAGTATGTGAATTCTTATAATTTTGTATCTTTGAAACGGTTCTAATGAGGATGGTGTCAGGTGTTAAGCGAAAAGCCTCTGAGGAGGCAGCTTCCCCAGAGTCTGGAGTGCAAACCAAGAAAGCGCGAACAGATTCCCCTGTGAAAGAGGTATGTCCTACGTCCTGCTGAATTGCTTCGCGTTTGTTCTGACCCCCACATAGGAAGATGGACTGCTCAAAAAACCACCGCTCCGAATTGTTCCATTCCCTGAAAAGGTACCCTCCCACACCACCGCATCTGTCAATTCATGATGGCTGATGATACACAGCCCGCTGTTCTCGAGGAACGTCGAGGTGATATTGAATTCCGTGTCGTCAATAATGATGGTTCACACGATAGCTTTATTGTCCTCACGGGCTTGAAATGTATTTTCCAGAAGCAACTGCCGAAGATGCCCAAGGACTACATCGCACGCCTTGTCTACGATCGGTCCCATCTTTCTATGGCTATCGTAAAGCACCCACTGGAGGTTGTTGGGTATGTCCTACGTGCCGAGTGCTGCCCATATCAGTGGGGTTAGGATACTGATCAACTACAGAGGAATCACATATCGTCCGTTCAACTCTCGAAAGTTTGCTGAGATTGTTTTCTGCGCTATATCCTCGGACCAACAAGTGAAGGGATACGGTGCACACTTGATGTCCCATCTCAAGGTTCGCATGCTTACAGGTCTGCGATTTCCACACATATCTGACTTGCCATTTAGGACTACGTGAAAGCCACCTCTCCCATAATGCACTTCCTCACCTACGCCGATAATTACGCCATTGGATACTTCAAAAAGCAAGGCTTTACCAAGGAGATTACACTCGACAAATCAATCTGGATGGGCTACATCAAGGATTACGAGGGTGGCACGCTCATGCAGTGTACCATGCTCCCTAAGATCCGCTATCTGGAGATGGGTCGCATGCTCACCAAGCAGAAGGAGTCCGTGCAAGCCAAGATTCGTGCCTTCAGTCGCTCGCATATCATTCATCCTCCTCCGAAGGAATGGAAGAACGGGGTGTATGCGATCGATCCTCTTAGCATTCCCGCAATCAAAGAGTCCGGATGGTCGCCAGACATGGATGAAATGGCTCGCCAACCACGCCATGGGCCCAACTATAACCAATTACTTCACCTGTTGAACGATATGCAGAACCATAGTGCGGCCTGGCCGTTCACCCAACCTGTGAATCGAGACGAGGTTCCAGACTACTACGAGGTGATTATGGAACCTATGGATCTGTCGACTATGGAAGAAAAGCATGAGAAGGACTTGTACCCGACCCCACAGGATTTCATCAAGGACGCCATGCTGATCTTCGACAATTGCCGACGTTACAATAATGAGACAACACCCTATGCCAAGAGCGCAAACAAGCTTGAGAAGTTCATGTGGCAGCAGATCCGGAACATTCCGGAGTGGTCGGTAAGTATCTACAATGATGTTTCTCACCAGACAAATGCTAACTCTGGCATCTAGCACCTTGCCGATAATCATTGATCTGGGGATGTACATTTACTGCAGCGATGGTGTTTTTATGGAACGGCGTTGGAGGCATTGGAATTCGATGGGCAATACCCTGTTGGTAGATTACTACAGCATGCATTCTTCACTAGCTTATGACTTGATGCCAGTATATGAATCCCCTTGAGTATGAAGCTTACAGTAATAGTAAACCAAACGTTGTGCTACCAAAATTGCACTAGGGAATTGATCGCCATCCAGATAATGAGCAGCCATCTTGTCTGAATAGTTACACCGCGGCTGTGGAACCTCTTAGTCTGACAAGTCTCCCCATAAGACATAAGATTCGGATGCCACGATCATAAACACGTGCTAGTTTCGCAAGCTAGGACGAAATTGATACGTTTTTCGTGGTCGTGTCTAGCTCAGCTGGAATCCATGGATAGATATGCTGATCCATCTTCACACCAATCACATCTACAAGATGTTATGCTAATTATTGTGGGGCCAATATCTGTCAGGCTTAAGTTGATGCCAATGATTGCATATCATCAAGGTAATTGATTATAGACGTATAAAAAAGTATAAAAACGGTTATATGCATGATAATATATGATGCAATAACCTAAAGCCCAACGTTAATTTCTTCCCCTGACTGATCTTAATCTCGGATCATCGTTGTTGCGATATTGTCTCGAGATTGCAGGAATAAGCTCAACTTCACCCTTACCTCTTGCGTTTCCTACTGGCTTTCAAGTTTCTTTGTTTTCTTTGTTTACTGTTGCTGTTGCCGAGCAATCGACCGAATTACGTTGTGACCAACCTCAGGGGCTCTCTCCCGATAATTACACACCGTGTACCTCGCGACGTGGACTTGCATTATTTTCAACCCCTCTCATTTCGCTCTCGAATCTCTGTCATTCGCTTTTAATCGCCTAGATCTTACTTGTCGCATCTTCTGGCGTGTGTTGAGATCGCTCACTCGCCCGCCGACGCGGCCTTAGGTCTCTCCCCCCTTTTGCCTCCCCGCCTTCGCTTTTCAAATCGGCGCTCGTCAATTCACTGTTGCCTACTTTAAACATACGGCCGATATGTCTCATCATGATTTTGTCGACGCAGAGTCGCGTAATCGCCTTCCGACCCTCTTTGAAGTACTGAGCCGCCGAACTCTGGCCCCGGTGGACCTCTTTTCGTTCTACATTTACATGCGCGACCAGCAGCGTTCTGTAGACTATCTAGACTTTTGGTAAGTATGAGTTGAAATTCAATGCGCATGTCCGATATTAACCGGGATCTGTAGGCTTGATGTATCACAACACATGCTACTGTGCCGACACTATGTCCGTGAACTCCGCCGTTCCGTCCTCGTCGCGACCCCCGATATGGAAAGAGCCGATAGCAAACGATCCTCTGCCATGCTAGACAACCTGGAGAACCTAGGTGATATTCCGCTGACGGAGGCTGGACCTTCTCGCCTACGCGGATTCCAAGGAAATGAGAAGGACAGAGATGCGGACCAACGCCTGTCGGCATTCCTTCGCTCTGATGGCCAAACCACATCACCTTCCCGGCAAAACAGTCTGGGATCATCCAATGAATCAGCACGTCAAATCTCTTCGTATGAGGATGGCCGTGATACCCCGGATTCCCGACTTAATGACTCAACCTCCCCCGGCCACACAGTGGCCCGTAATGACATTCGCGCCAGCGCGGAGAAGATCTTGTACACATATCTACTTCCCGGCTCCGAGCGAGAGATTATGCTGCCAGAATCGATGGTTTCCACAATTATCAACCTGGTCGAAGACGACGGCCGAGACGACCCCGAAGTGTTCGACCCTGCCAAGGATTATGTGTTCCAAGCCATGGAGCGTGATGCATTCCCAGGATTCTTGCAAGCAAAGGCCCTTGGAAATATGGTTCCCCTGAGTACCATCTTGCGTCTCGCCTTTGCTCTGATTAGCTTCGGCGGAGGATTCTGGGGTGCTTTCTATGTTGTTCTGCGGAATAAGCCTCGGAGCATTCGTTGCTGGGTATGTTCATGATTATCCATAAGCACTGATGAGACAGCCCGCTAATTTCAACACAGATTATTCTTCCATTTGCTGTCGCTGCATACTTCATCATCTCCTATCAATACAAGATCGACCCCATCATGGCGTTCCTGGGCTACAGTGAATACACCTTTATGAACTGGGCCCCAATTCGCGAACCCTATGTGCGAAAGCTGCTGAACAAGCGTGCTGTCGTCACTGCATTGATTGCCTTCATCACAGCGGCAGCTCTAAGTATTTTGTTCATTTTCGTCCCCGGTACCATGCTGTGAGCTTTTCACCGCGTCCAGCTTTCATCTAATCCAAACTTCTAAAAATAATCGCCCCATGAACTTCGTTGTCTGGTCGTCTGGTCATTCTTACCATGTCTACAATTGACTTGAAATTGTTCGAGGCGTTCCCACCTTGGTGTCCGAACACTGGTTTTGCTTCTTCGATGCATATTCTTGAAAAAGACTATCTCTCAGATCTGCAGCCCATCTTTGTCCTTAGAGATATACAGAAGGCATTTTGGTCTCCCCTATCCGCCCTATCTCACCCACTTATCAGCGGTCTCATCTACTTCCTCTTTGTCATGTCCATATTTATTGTGCCTGTTGTTTTGCTGTGCTTTTTTCCTCCCTTCTACCAATACCCCTCTTGAATTTGAAAACTTTGTATTGTATCTATTTTCTCATTAATGAGCGTCGCCATTAGGGCTTTACGAATACAATTTGCTTCTGTCCACGGGTTCCATATTCTACGAGACATCGTCCGTAAAAGATGCAACTAAGCCATAATCAAGTCGTTTCGTGTCATAAATCCCGTTGGAGCCGCTAAGGTCCTCAGTAACACATAGCCATAAGTAAATGGGCGTATAGTAGCATGTAAATGCATTAATTCGTCTGTACCTCAAGACTTGCGCCCCAACACCCTCTTTGGCTGCCGACTATTTCCCGCACGAGCACCAGGCGCCTCATCAATATCCATGCGCGAGCCATGCTCACTACCATCATAATTATCGAAGAACCCATCATCTTCATCAATATCGTCGGCATCCCTCTTACTCCCCCCGAGGCCAGGGCCAAGTCGGCCACCGCGCCGACCACCCTTCTTCCCTGCACTTTGCTTCTTCTTAACAGCCTCCTCGAGCGCTTCACTGTGCGCCTTAGCGCGCGAAGCACGCTTCGCGGCATCACTCTTGATGCGTGCAATCTCCGCTTCCAGATCGGAGACGACCTCGCCGCAGCGCGATTCCCACTCGCCCAAGTTGGCGATCATCTTGGGGAGGGACTGCGGTTGAACGTCGCGGAGTGGGGCGACAGCTGTCACGTTCACAGATGGTGGGTTGGAGGCTGGTGAGAGGCGGGCGGTTATCAGGGAGGCGTAGATGGCTGTTGTTACGAGGGATTCGAGCTCGGCTTTTGTGGGGGTGCTGAGGGCGGTCATCAGGGCGCTATAGGTAAGGGGTTTGATTGTTGTTGAGAGGGTTAGGAGCGAGAGAAGGCGGAGTTTGAGGGTTTGTTCAGTGTTCAGCTCGGGGAGGTTTGGAGTTGCTGGTGCGGGGGTGTTGGTTAGCTTTGATTCTGGTGCCTTTTTTGGGGGGGGGGGGGGGGGGGGGGGGGGTTCTCTGCACGTATGGAGATATTTCATTTGGATGGTTTAGGGTCTGTTTTGGTTCTTGGGCTCTGGATACATGCATTCTTACCTTGATATTCTTGCCATGTGCCCCATGCGAAGATCTCTAGTAGCTTTAGATAGCCCTTAAACTCGGCCGGAGTGTCTGGTGACCGTAATGCTTGGACTGTCGGCTGCTCGAGAAGCTCTGCAAAGACATAGGTTTGCGTGCTTGAGGTGACATTTGTGATGAGATTAGCGATAAATCGAGGCGAACCTGCATTGTGGGAGCGAGCTAGGTGGATGAACGGTTGGAGAGCCTCTAGGGCTCGTGTGTGGGTCTGATCCATTGAGGCGTTGTAGTTGATGGAGGTGCAGGTTAAATGAAGATACCGAAGGGTACCAGAGAGTAAGCTAGAGAGCTGGAATACAGGTGTGAGGTAGCTAAGTTCGAGACGGCCAGTATCAAATGTAGTGATGCTTGTTTGCATTCAATGCAAACACGTCTTATCTGATTCAAGAGTCCACTTTGTATTTTCTTGATTTTTTCATTGATTCTATTCTTCATTCTGGTTTTATTGTTAGATAATATCTCGTATCTATTAACTACGAAGTAAATCTATTACGAAATAAATCTATTATGAAGTAAATATACTAAATTAAATTAAATGTGGTCACAATGCAAGGCCCCTCATTCTGCAAGGTATAGAATCAGCGACAATAAGCCGAAGTGTACACCGTAACAAGGTTCATCTCTGTAGGTATTTGAAACACCCAACTTGTTTTCGTATTGTTTAGTCTGTTTCAGGCCTTCCATGAAATTTCTATTTACTCAGATCCCTCGCTAAATCACTAAATTAATTGAAAAACCTGCCTAATCAGCCACGCACGCTATATTGCGTTGCGGACTTATACATTCCATAGCGTGGTAGATGCGGTCCACATCACCGAGTCATATTCCCGAGCGTATCCACTTTACTTTCTTTCTCCCCTTGCGACTTTGGCCAAGGGCTTTGATTAAATTCGACCGACGTGGCTTTCTGGGCACACTATTTCTTTTTAACTTCTGCAGCTCCCTTTGTTTGCCCAACAAGGGAATGATCTGTCTAATCTTGCGCCATCCGTGACCATCCGACCGTCAGCACGCTATCACCCTCCACCATCGCGTCGGAGGTAGTTTGTCGAACACTCTCCATATGCTATAGTACTGTCGTTCCTCGCCGTGTTCGCCTCGCGCTACACCGTCGAGATGTTATCTACGAATCCGCACGCCGGCGGGGCCAGTCGAGCCGCAATAACCACCACAACTATCAAAATCGACGGAATGACTTGCGGAGCCTGCACATCAGCCGTGGAGGGTGCATTTAAAGGAGTAGACGGTGCGCGAGATGTTTCCGTCAGTCTCATCATGGGCAGGGCCGCTGTACAACATGATCCGTCAGTGTTACCGCCTGCGAAAATCGCAGAGATGATTGAGGACTGCGGGTTCGATGCGGCAGTACTTTCGACCGAGGAACAAAGGAATCCCGACTCTGCTTCTTTTTCGGCTACGCGACTCTCGCTGACCACCCTAGCGGTTGAGGGTATGACATGTGGGGCATGTACGTCCGCAGTGGAAAGCGGGTTGAGCGATGTCAGCGGTGTGAACTCCGTAGATGTATCACTGCTTTCCGAGCGCGCAGTTGTGGAACACGACGCAGAAATTATCACACCAGAGCAGATTGCAGAGCTCATTGAAGATCGAGGCTTTGGAGCGCGAGTGCTGGACACTTCCTTCGGGGGCTCCAAGGGGCCATCTGCATCGGCTGACTCGGAAGAGAAATCGGGACTTCTGGTTACCACCATCGCAATCGAAGGCATGACATGCGGCGCTTGCACATCTAGCGTCCAGGGGGCCCTGGACAGCGTGGATGGGGTAATCCAGTTTAACATCAGTCTTCTGGCTGAGCGGGCGGTGGTTGTGCACGACCCGACCATACTCCCTGCCAGCAAAATTCCGGATCTTGTTGAAGATGCCGGATTTGATGCGTCGATCGTGTCATCAGAGGCGCAAGCAGCAATCTCCAAAAACAAACAGCAGATCAATTTAAGCTTACATGGGCTGCGGGACGGCGTTTCCGCCACAGCACTGGAAGACGCTTTATTACAGCAATCAGGTGTCTATTCAGTATCAATAAAAATGGCTACCTCTCATATGGTCATCTCTTTCGACCCATCTATAATCGGCGTCCGGTCTCTTGTGGAAGTGATTGAGGCTGCTGGCTACAACGCCTTGATTGTCGACTCAGATGATACCAACGCACAGCTACAGTCATTGTCTAAAACGAAAGAAATCCAAGAATGGAGAAGATCCTTCATCATCGCCGCCTCTTTTGCGGTTCCCGTCTTCCTCATCAGCATGATTCTTCCAATGTATTTGCCTGGAATTGACTTTGGCAGTATTGTACTGTTCCCGGGCCTATGGCTCGGAGATCTGATCTGTCTCGCTCTTACTACTCCGGTGCAATTCGGCATTGGAAAACGGTTTTATGTCACCAGCTTCAAGTCCCTCAAGCATCGATCCCCAACCATGGACGTCCTCGTGATGTTGGGCACGTCCGCCGCCTTCTTTTACAGCTGTTTCACCATGATCGTGGCTCTTTGCAGTATGGACCATGGGCGTCCGAGCACCGTGTTTGACACTAGTACGATGCTTATCACCTTTATCACTTTAGGCAGGTGGCTAGAGAATCGAGCCAAGGGCCAAACTTCCGCTGCTCTTTCTAGGCTTATGTGCCTGACCCCATCTATGACGACTATCTATGAAGATCCCATTGCGGCAGAGAAAATGGCTGAGCGCTGGACCTCCAAACCTACATCTGGCGCATCCGAGCAACCCACGTTCGCTGATGGCATGACAGTGAATCAAAAATGCATTCCCACCGAGCTAATTCAAGTCGGTGATGTTGTCATCCTCCACCCCGGAGATAAGGTATCTGCGGACGGTGTGATCATCCGGGGCGAAAGCTATGTTGACGAGAGTATGCTCAGTGGAGAGGCGCTCCCTATTCACAAAAAGAAAGGCAGTCAGATCATTGCCGGAACCGTGAACGGCACAAACTCCATTGATTTCAAAGTCATTCGAGCCGGCAAGGATACCCAGCTGAGCCAGATTGTAAAGTTGGTACAGGATGCGCAGACGAGCCGTGCTCCGATTCAGCGCATGGCTGATATCGTTGCTGGTTACTTTGTCCCGGCCATCGTCTGTCTTGGTTTGATCACATTCTTTGGCTGGATGTTCCTCAGTCATGTACTGCCCCACCCGCCCACAATATTTGAAATGGCAGGCAATGGTGGCCGAGTCATGGTTTGCTTGAAGCTGTGCATCTCGGTCATTGTGTTTGCGTGCCCTTGTGCTTTAGGCCTAAGCACCCCGACCGCGGTCATGGTTGGTACCGGCATCGGCGCGGAGCATGGCATTCTCGTCAAGGGAGGTGCCGTGCTAGAAGCTGCCACGAAAGTTACCCATGTTGTCTTTGATAAGACGGGCACTCTGACTACAGGTCGGATGAGCGTGGCTCACACCCGGATTGAACCTCAATGGACAATGAACGACTGGCGCCGCCAGATCTGGTGGCTTATTGTTGGTCTCGCAGAGACAGGCAGTGAACACCCAATCGGACGAGCGATCTTCTCTGCGGCCATAACTGAATCAGGTCATCCTGGAGAAGATGGGTTGCCTGGGAGCGTGGGTGACGTTGACAACTGTGTTGGTCAGGGCGTCTCTGCCATCGTTGAACCTCCATCTAGCGGCGAGTGTATCCGACACCATGTCCTCCTTGGCAACGCCAACTTTCTCCGTACCAAAGGCGTCCCTGTTCCCGCCGATGCAGATCCCGACTCTGTGGAACCTATCGAAGACCCGGAAGCTGACAGATCCAAGTCTGGTGACACCGCGTCCGGAATTACACACATCCACGTTGCAGTCGACAACTGCTACGCTGGAACCATCTCCCTCCGAGACACAGTGAAAGACACAGCCGTGGCGGCAGTAGCGGCGTTGCATCGCATGGGGATCTCTACCTCCATGGTAACAGGCGACACGCTCTCAACTGCGATAGAAATCGCCTCAGCAGTCGGTATCCCAACCGCTTCAATCCACGCCTCTGTCTCCCCATCGGAAAAACGCTCAATCGTCTCCGCCCTCCAGGCAGAAGGTGAGCGTGTCGCCATGGTTGGCGACGGCATCAACGACTCTCCCGCGCTGGCCACAGCATCCGTCGGAATCGCCCTCGCATCTGGCACAGATGTAGCCGTGGAGGCTGCTGATATCGTCCTCATGCGTCCGGACGATCTACTCTCGGTACCAGCCAGTCTCTCCCTCTCGCGCACAGTCTTCAAACGCATCAAGATGAACTTAATATGGGCTTGTATGTACAATGTCGTCGGCCTTCCATTCGCCATGGGCCTTTTCCTCCCCTTCACGGGCTTCATGCTACCCCCCATGGCTGCCGGTGCTGCCATGGCCCTTTCCAGTGTCTCTGTCGTCGTTAGCAGTCTCCTATTGAAGTTCTGGCGTCGCCCGTCTTGGATGGAGGTTGACCGTCTTGAGAAGGAACTTCGCTCAGGTGCAATCTCTGCAGCTGATGTGGCACGTCGCCGTCATGCCCGTAAGATGAGCTGGTGGGCTTCTACTACTCTTTTCGAGTATAACCCCCGTTCTCTACGTCGTGTCAGAAATGTTATCTCTTCACTTTGGTCTCTTGTCACTGGCAAAGGACCCATGCCGACTGGTCGGGGTGATGATGGTTATGTTCCACTGCAGACAGTTGAGCCGCCCGTTTAAATTCGCCTTGTCCAATTCGCCATATGCGGAGCTGCCTTATATAGGCGCTTGCTTCGTTTTGATACTTCATGCTCAATGTTGTTAGTTTGACATGTTTCGGGCCTGGTTTGGCGTTTCGTTTGGGCTTACTTTTAAATTATTTGATACCTCCTCCGTTAAGGTCATTTATGCATTTGTTATAAAAAGATCCTCTCACGTGTAAAAGTATCGAAGGCTAAAAAGTAAGGGATAGGTAGTTACATCGGCCCTGGTAGTTAGCTACTTTATATAACGAGAAGTACCTAAGTCTATGCCGACTTAACCTTGAGACTCACCTGCTCCGTGCTCCGTGAAATATGTAGTATCGTTAATACATGGAAACGAATCAGACCCGTTATTCGTTCAAATTACATTCATTCCGTGAAGAGTGATCTACAGGGTCTAGACTAAACCTATTCAGGACTCTCTGCCTCAGGCAACACATTCGATCGGAGCAGCGTGCAAACAATGCAAACAAGTGGGCGGGATGACTCCGAGGCTTTTTTGTGCTCTTCTTTGATAACAAGATCGTCGCATTTCTTTGGTGCTATTTCTGGCGACAGTATCTAAGGACCGATCCCGACACCCCTCAGACTACTTTTGCCAACTTTGCGTTCAAAGGGTTGTTGATACATTTTAATGTAAAACCGCCCTGCCGTTTTCCCACAGGCTCTTCACGAGAACTAGTTCTTGCGATCCTGTAGATTGATAAAGAACTCGTGGCTGACAACCCTTGCAGCAATGGCTCCCAAGCAGAAGGCTGGCCAAAAGCCGAAGCCCAATTCGGCGGAGGAAGTGGAAGAGACATTCCAAGCTGTGGTAAGTCTACAAGTTGGCAGGTGGTTTGCGTGACTGTTCTCGCCGATGTCGTCTTTATAGGTTACATGATTTACTAACTTGTGGCTTTGCTTAGGTGCTTGCAGACACCTTCGAGACGAGATTCGAGCCATTCACCCGCGACAAGCCTCGTGTATGTTCCCTACAGCACACCATTTCTGTCCCAAGACCTCGCAATTAACGGACCAAATTATCACAGTGCCTTTTGCCGCTCGCAAATACCCCTTTGATCGAATATACTCTCGAATTTCTGGCCAATGCAGGCGTGGAGGAGGTCTTCCTCTACGGAGGAGCACACTCGGATCAGCTGGAGAAATACATCAAGTACGTTTGCCCTAGGGACTCCCTCTGGTACGGATGGCAGAGCTGACTTGTATTGCTAGTGCATCGAAATGGAGGGCCCCGTCTTCTCCATTCAAGCAGTTAACCTTCCTGAAATCGACTTCCACCTCTGTCGGTGACGTTATGCGCGACCTAGACGGCAAGCACCTCATTACTGGAGACTTCATTGTCGTGAGCGGTGACGTGATTAGCAATCTGCCCATCGAGGGTGCATTGGCTCAACACCGGGCCCGTCGGGCACTTGACAAGAATGCGATCATGACCATGGTTCTAAGGGAGGCTGGCCTGCAGCACAGGACCAAGTCCACCTCAGTTTCGCCGATTTTCGTCATTGACCCTACCAAGGACCGTTGTCTCCACTACGAGGAAATCGACCGCCATCCCGACGACGAGCAATTGTCTCGTCTGAATATTGACGCCGAAATTATTCTCAAACACCCCGAACTAGATATCCGTCAAGACTTGATCGACTGCAGCATCGATATCTGCACCCCCGACGTGCTGAGCTTATGGTCGGACAGCTTCGATTACCAATCCCCGCGGAAACACTACTTGTTCGGTGTTTTGAAGGACTATGAGCTGAACGGCAAGACACTACACACATACATCATCAAGGACCACTACGCTGCGCGCGTGCGCAATCTGAAGGCCTACGACGCGATAAGCAAGGACATTCTCTCGCGCTGGACATATCCTTTGTGTCCGGATACAAACTTGCTCCCTGGTCACACGTACACCCTTCGTAAGGGTAGCATGTACCAAGAAACCGGGGTAACCCTGGCTCGCTCTTGCGTCATTGGGCGCCGCACAGTCATCGGAAAAGGCACTAGCATTGGAGATCGGGCAGAAGTTCACAACTCCGTGCTCGGTCGAAACTGTAAAATCGGCCGCAATGTCAAGCTGGATGGTGCCTATATTTGGGATGACGTTGTGATCGGCGACAACTCCGACGTCCGTGGGGCGATTATCGCCGATGGTGTGGTTCTCGGCAAGCATTGTACCATTGCATCTGGAGCGCTTATTTCCTATGGCGTGAAAATCGCAGATAATATCTGGGTGGAGAGTGGGAAGCGTATCACGAAAACTCGAAACGACGGCAGCGTGGGCAAGAACGATCCCGCAGTTGTTGGCGAAGGAGGCGAGGGCTATGAGTTCATTCACGGCGAGGAAGATGAGGATGAGGATGATGATGTGAGCGTAGCCTCATCGGGACTTGGTATGTTTTCTCCTAGTTTGTCTCTTCAGGTCCAGATTGCTAACTTTATGCCATCTACAGTGTACCGCATGCCCGGTCTCTCACTCTCTTCCGCCTCCATCTCAACACTGTCATCTGAAGTCTCGAATACCTCTTGGGCACGATCTGAGCGGAGCAGTTTCTCCGCAGACGAGGATTCAGACAACTTCCACCACGACGCATCAGTCAGCTTGTTCGACAGTCTACGTGAAGGCGTTGCAGCAGATGTGGTGCAGCTGGAGCTGGTCACGCTTCGTATGACTGCCAACGCCTCAGACAATCAGGTCCGTCGTGCCATCGTGACATCGTTCATGAAGCACATCCAGCAGCTCATGGAGAGTGGCAAGGGTGCCGGTCCGGCAGTTCTGTCGGTTTTCACGGCATACAAGGAGGTTGTTGAGCGCACTCTCTTCGATCGCAACAAGGAGCAGAAGAAGGACCAGGTTGATCTGCTGCTCGCACTCCAAAATGATTTGATTCATCGTAACAAGGGCGAGACCGTCCTTCTCTTTACTGCCAAGTCTCTATATGAACTTGAGCTCATCGAGGAGGAGGCTTACGACCAGTGGTGGAATGATGAGCGCTCTAGTAGCACCGAGGAGATGCGGGCCGTCCGCAGCCAGACCCAGCAATTTGTCGATTGGCTCGCCGAGGCTGAAGAGGAGAGTAGCGAGGAAGAATCCGAGGAAGAATCTGAGAGTGACGAAGAGTAGATACCACAAATATTTTCAATTAAATTCCAAATATGTCTTTCAATTTTCTCTATGAATCTATCCTGACTTACGTTGAAGTTAACATTAGAATCTTAGTTTGTTACTACAGATATACGCAAAAACCGCCATGGACGGAAGCCTACAGTTTTAGACAAACAAGGCTAGGGTCAAGCTAACAAGCGCCAATCTTAGAATGATTCATGTCTGAGTCAATAGGCTGAAAGAGGCCCCCCCCCCCGTGAGATACATCAGCTGATGTTTTTGACAAATTTTTCTATTTTCTATATTTTCTACTTTCTTCGTACAAATTTGTAATTAAAAATATCCCGAAGTACGTCCGTTGAAGCCCCGGTTCGAGCCGCCTTCGGGGCCTTTTGGAGATCTGACGCTTCCCCACTCCCCTCCGTCACAGGTTTTACCCAGTGACGTGTGGCTCCTTCAAACATCCCTTGTCGGCATTTTTTTGCCGCTACATTCACCACGCCTCCCATAACGCGAAAGAGAAAGGCGGCTGAGGCGATTGCGGACGAGCCACTGCCAAAAGCCGCCCACGGCGACCGGAAAGCCTCTTCCACCTCCCACCCCCACAAGTCAACAGCCACCGCAACAGAGAATACAGAGAGAGAAAGCCCTATCAGTTCCGGCTTGAAAGAGAAGCCCTCCACACCCACCACCGCCGCCAGCATGGACTCCGACGATGAGTTCCTGAGCGACGTCTCTAGCCAGGATGATTTCTTGGGTACCCAGGGCTCTGACGACGAGAGCTTAGGTGAAGGTGCGTACCCCTCTGGTCTTTGCGTCCCTTTTGTGTGTCTCTATCTTCAGAATGGTGACTAACAAGTTGTGCCTGGGAGAAGACTTCGATGATCTCGACGCCGGGTTTTCGGACGATAAAGACCTCATCAAACATAAAAAGAAGCCATACGAAGTCGAGTACAAGGTTCTCGACCCTCACGATATCGATCATGAACAGCTTGGCCAGGTTAACGAGGTTTGCGCCATCCTTGGGCTACCACCTGAGTCAGTGGCGATCTTGTTGCGGTTCGGCCGGTGGAACAAAGAAAAGTTGATTGAGTCATATATGGAGCATCCGGAGGAGACGCTAGAGGAGGCTGGTCTTGGGTCGAATTTTGAGGGTACCGCAAAGACTGAGATCGTCCCAGGCTTCATGTGTGACATCTGCTGCGAGGACGGCGACAACCTCGAGACGTATGCCATGCGTTGTGGTCACCGATATTGCGTCGACTGCTATCGGCACTACCTGGGGCAGAAAATTAAGGAGGAAGGAGAGGCTAGCCGAATCCAGTGTCCAGGCGATGGCTGTAATCGCATCGTGGACTACAAGTCACTGGATCTGCTTGTCACAAAGGAGCTTCAAGGAAGGTGGGTGTTTTATTTTTTGCAGGCCTCTAGGTGGAAGCGCTCGCTAACACATGTCTACAGATACCGCGAACTTCTAACTCGGACCTACGTTGACGATAAGGAAAACCTAAAATGGTGTCCAGCACCAAACTGTCAATATGCCATTGACTGCGGGGTAAAAAACCGTGATCTCCGTCGCATAGTTCCTACAGTGCGATGTTTTTGTAAGCACGAGTTCTGCTTCGGTTGTTCCCTCAGCGATCACCAGCCCGCTCCATGCACGTTGGTCAAGATGTGGCTACAGAAATGTGAAGATGACTCCGAAACGGCCAACTGGATCTCGGCAAACACCAAAGAGTGTACAAAGTGTAATTCGACGATCGAGAAGAATGGCGGCTGTAACCACATGACTTGCCGCAAGTGCAAGTACGAGTTCTGCTGGATGTGCATGGGTCTCTGGTCCGAGCATGGCACGAGCTGGTATAACTGCAACCGGTACGAAGAAAAGTCAGGCGCAGACGCTCGCAGTGCTCAAGCCAAATCGCGTTCCTCCTTGGAACGCTACCTGCATTACTATAACCGGTATGCGAACCATGAGCAGTCTGCCAAGCTCGACAAGGATTTGTACCTGAAGACCGAAAAGAAGATGACCAGCCTTCAGTCGCAGTCTGGTCTGTCCTGGATTGAGGTGCAGTTCCTAGACACCGCCTCGCAGGCCCTACAACAGTGCCGGCAGACCTTGAAGTGGACTTATGCATTTGCATTTTACCTGGCTCGCAACAACCTGACAGAAATATTTGAGGATAATCAAAAGGATCTAGAGATGGCCGTTGAGAGTCTCAGTGAGATGTTCGAGAAGCCAGTTGCTGAGTTGGCAGGGTTGAAAGTCGACATCCTGGATAAGACTGCTTATTGCAACAAGCGCCGGGTGATTCTATTGAGCGATACTGCTGAGAACTTGAAGAATGGTAAGTGGGGTTTTTAGATGTGGTTTCTCTTTCACTAGGTTCCTAACACGTGTTTTCTAGGAGAGTGGTCGTTTAACATTGAGTGGTAAATCACCACCCTAACCTCCGCCCTACCGTAGACTACGGAGATCTTGACGACCTGAACGACATCTGTTTCTTTATAAGAAGTTTCAGCATACTTTCCCCCCACCCCCCTCTTCCTCCACCCTTGACCCCTTAAGCCCTTGAGATCCTCGCCCTTGCACTGGTTTTGCGTCAGCAACGGTCTCATTATGCATCCATCCCTAGGGTTGAAATGGGCTTATTTTCGTTTCCTGATTTTTCTAATTACCTCGGACTACATGCATGTATCCTCATTTGATGAGGGCTTTCCTTTGGTGTTGTCATCACAGACCCTGTTTTCTCTTTCCTCATTGCCTTGAGTTTAGGCGCAACGGTTTTTTCAGAAATGATTATCTTTGGAGTTGCTATAACAGGCAGCTAGTAGTGACCTTCTCCCATTCAACGCATCCCTTCAAACATACCAGTACAGAGTAGTGGTATTGAGACTATGGAGTATAAGATTTTTCCATACGAAACAGGGCGGGGGGCCTCAACAGAATCGGAGCCAATATAGACCAGATGAGTTTAGTTCGCGGCTTGCAGTCCACACGGGCCTCGGCTTCTCCCAGTGGAAAGTCGCGTGTTCTGTTTGCTGTTTCTCCGATGCCAAGTTGAAAAGACGAAGTTAATAGTAGACAGATATCTAATATATGCAAGATGTAAGATAGAAGATACACCTACGTGTAAAGGAGATAACATTGAAAGAAGGTAGAAAATAAAATCCTTCTCGAAGCAGTCAAAGCTCCACTCAATATGAGTTAGGCGAAATGTGGTCAAGGGCGAACAGATGGCTTAAGGGGGTTTCTTATCAGATTGATAAAAGTTTGTACCAGTTATGTACCTGTACCGTGGTTGCTACACTATAAAGGTACCAGTATAGTACTTTGCATAAAAAGTGCTGGGATCAGTCCGTCATCGGAAGTCCCGGAGAGACAACTGAATTTGACATGGACGTTTATTCATGTGAGTTCCGAGGCATGGGGGTTTAAGGTGATTCTGAACATTGAATAGACATTCACACATTCTCTAGGATTACTTCAAAAATGAAGTAAGGAGAATAAACAACATTGAAAAATATAAGAATAAGTCCTCTGTAGAAGATAGTCGATAATAATGCAGTCAATATCCAGCCTGGGCAAGTCCGTGAATAATTTCCCTAGCGCCTTTTCCTGGTTTTTTGTCTCCAAACTAAATTTCCACTCATTTTCCTAGTCAATTATTCCTGTTAAGAAAGGAAAAAGGAAAAAAGAACTTCTAATTATTCATTGCTTCATTTCTCGCATTTTGTTGGCATTTTGTTTTGTTCTGTTGGCATTGTCCCTGTGTTCCTCGGGATCTCCACGGACAAGTCCCCGTTTATCTCGTCTTCACTTTTCCATTCTTCCACCTCCGTCAACCACCTCCCTTCCTCTCCGCCCGAACTCTTCATCTGTTACAGCTGCACCTTGAGCTAGCGGAAGCTCCATGGCGGCGTCCGATCAGATTCCCGGGCAGGAATTCGAGTATGTCGCTCTCCGATGGATTTTTTTTTCTCCCCAGGCAATCGGCCATCAGGAACGCTGGAAGCTGGAATGAGCACAGGGGCAAGCACATCTTATTTTCTGGTGATATGCTGTGTTCCAGCGATTGCTTGACTGTCCCTGTTGAGCATCCTGACTTTCTTCGCCCTGTCGCTTTGCGGGAATTATGTGACCTAAGCTAATGCGATACACCCTGTTTCAGCTATGAAGCCCTTCCTTCCAACTATGGCCTCAGCCGGAACATGCTAGCTGGTGCTTTCGCGGGGATAGCGGTATGCTTACATGGTTAGGGGTATGGGAGAGGATTTTTGGCTGATCGGATAAAAGGAACACTCGGTGATGTACCCTGTTGACTTGCTCAAGGTAAGCTTGATTTTTTGGGTTGAAGCAATTGGAAGGGAAAAGGATTGAGCGCTGACTATTTGAGTATCGCTAGACTCGCATGCAAATCTTGACCCCTTCAGCTGGCGGTCTCTACACCGGATTGACCAACGCGGTTTCTACAATCTATCGAGTCGAGGGCTGGCGGACACTATGGAAGGGAGTCTCGAGTGTGATTGTCGGCGCAGGTGTGTATATCGTGGTCCTGAGTAAGAAGACTCAATTCTGATGCGCGATAGGTCCCGCACACGCTGTGTACTTCGGGACATACGAGATCGTGAAGGATATGGCTGGTGGTAATGTCGACGATGGACATCACCCCTTGGCTGCCGGTAAGATTTTCGGACAAACTTTTGGATCGACTTTTTTTGTGCAACAACTGACGTGATAATCGTGCAGCTATGAGTGGAGCAGCCGCTACTATTGCCAGCGATGCGCTGATGAACCCCTTCGATGGTAAGTGACCCCGTGCAAGGCAATAAATTACGCCCAGCTAACTCGTTCACCAGTTATGAAGCAGCGCATGCAGGTTCACGGCTCAGTTCACAAGACCCTGGCGCAATGCGCCAAGACCGTCTACCGCACCGAAGGTCTCCAGGCCTTCTACGTCTCCTACCCTACCACACTTTGCATGACCGTGCCCTTCACGGCCACTCAATTCGTTGCCTACGAGTCGATCTCGAAGGTCATGAACCCCAAGGGTGATTATGACCCATTCACCCACTGCATCGCAGGTGGTCTGGCTGGTGCCTTCGCAGCTGGTCTTACTACCCCCCTTGACGTCGTAAAGACACTCCTTCAGACCCGTGGCCTTGCAGAGAGCGAGGAGGTGCGGTCTGCCAAGGGTCTGTTTAACGCCGCTGCCATCATCAAGCGCCGATTTGGCTGGTCTGGCTTCCTGCGTGGCATGCGCCCTCGTATTATTTCCACTATGCCGAGCACTGCAATTTGCTGGTACGTCCCATTATGAGACTCGGTTCTTTCGATATTGAATATTCACTGACTGTCTTTTTCCAGGACATCCTATGAGATGGCCAAGGCATACTTCAAGAAGCACCTCGACTAAAAGCACTGATTCGATCCTCTCCCACGGCTGCCATGGGTTCTATCGACCATTCCCGATGGACCTGCTACTTGTTCGATATACCACGTTTGTGTGGGCACCATATAATCTTTCTTTGATCTCTTGGGCGACATGGGTCTGTTCTTTTACAATATGTTCTGGGTTTGGGTAGGCTGGGTGGAGCCCAGCAACCTTCCTTGTGGCGCATCCTGGGCCAGAGCCCGAGTTTCGATCTTCTTGCATGTTTAGGGCTTTTTTATGAGAAGCGTTTTCCGCAATGTATAGTTTTGGAAAAACGGGGACACGGCCACTTTCGACTTCGGAGATTAAATCTGGTGCTGTTTTTTTCTTCTCCTTTTTGGATTCTTCGATGCTCTCCATTCGATGTGTCCTATACTGTGACCGGCGTTGGAAAAACCTCGGGTTTTCTTTGTTTTTGGTTTCTTTTGAGAGGGCTGGGTTCTCTGTGGCATCACTATAACTTCTGTTTTTTTTTAGGATCTTGCATGTACCCATAGATGTGAGGAATGTTAGAGATGATGACCATCTTAATTGACTATAAAAATTCCCAATACAACCTTACATAGTACACTGGCCGCATGCAGTAAACTCCCCGAACCGACGACGTCACGCGAAAAATCCTCCCCCCTCATCTGCGGGAGATCATCGCTTTCACCAACTCCACCAACTTGTCGTGAAATGGATTCAGGCGGGCCTGATTATTCCCAATGATGCGTCCACGGCCTGCGTCTTCCTTGCAGAAGACGTACGACGATTGCTATCTCGCGTGCTCCACCGCCGTGTACTTTGAGGGCCAAGTAAGTCCACTAGTTCCGACACCCGTTGCCCGAAGCTCATTATCTTAGAACAATGAGGAGGAAGCATTGCGGTCCTGGAGATCTGCCCTCGAGACTATCTATCATCACAATGCCCGCCGTGTGCCCTCAAACTATACTCCGAAATCCGAAACAGAGAAAGCCCTGCAGGACTCCATTCGGGCGCTAGAGGTTCAATGCCGAGAACGGGTCGATCTACTAAGTGCTCTCCAAGCAAGCAGGAAAGAATCTGCAGAGACAAATGGCAATAAAGAGAAGGCTACTCTAGTCAAGGGCAAATCTGTCCCCAGCATACCTTCCCCGTCACCTTCGAACACTCCTGGATGGATCGGAGATGGAACAATTCCTGCCGTGGGCTACACCGACCTTTCCAAACCAGCCACCATACCTGGCCGCCATGGGCTGCCGACGAAACAAATTCATGGTTCGCCGCCACTTAATGATGATGCTGGTCCAGCGACCCTATCGGCGGCTAGTACACCTGCACTGCGTGTGAACTCCAACTCTTCGGACAAAGCGAAGTCGCGTGGCTCCAGCCCCGAGCGCCGGAAACCCATGTTGACAACTCTGCGCAGCAGTGACGCCAAGAAGAATGGCAAGAAAGTCAAGGTAGCATCAAAAAAGAAGGATATGAGGCCTGCTGCCTCCACGGCTGCGGGTCTAGCATGGGGTAGCATCTATCGCCCTTCATTGGGCGAGAAGCCTGTGAGCGATGCGGCTCTGGTGTCATCCCGGCAAAGCGCCGCTGCCCATGATCTCAGTTTCCGCCGAGAGTTAGAACCAAGACCTAGTTCTAGGGATGAGTCTCGGCAGGCGAGAACTCGCAGCCCCCGAGACCACCTAACCGGGGACTCAAGTCCTGCTGCCCGTTTCCGAGAGCCTGCTCGTTCGTCTCCGAAGAGGTCCTCCCCTAGACCACCTACTCAGTCTCCTAGTGCGCTGCCACCGCGGGTGTCTCGACCTCCACTTGGCAGCCCCAAACTACAACATCCTCCTCATTCAATGTCCATGCCGAACCCGGATGACTTCACGACACCTAAACCATCCATCAAACCCAAGCCCGTGGCCTTGCGATCTTCCCATGAACCGACAAGCCAGCCAATGCAAACCACCAAGTCCGAGAATACTTCAAATAGTTCTCGGAATCTGACGCCTCGGCTTGGCCGTCAATTAAGTTCTTCCATCGATATGCCGCGGACAAGCTCTGCGCCTAGATCTCCCAAGATTGGGGAAAGGGCCCGCGGTTCTCCATCATCCGCTAGCGGGGACGATCTTCATCGCGGTGTCGACCGGCTCGCTATATCTCAAAAGAATAGTCCAATACGGCGCAAAGCCCCACCAGTCCAACAGCGAGAGACACCATTGTCAAGCGACCATGAGTCTTCAGATCAACCGACCATAGCAAGCGAGACAGGGGACGAAGATGAGGAAGAAGACAGTGAAACCTTGAAGATCATGGAAAAATTGCCTAGGGGTGTGGATCCCCAGTCAGCAAAGCAAATCCTGAACGACATCGTAGTACGCGGTGACGAAGTGCACTGGGACGACATAGCAGGATTAGAAGGAGCCAAAAAGGCCCTCAAAGAAGCTGTAGTCTACCCGTTCCTCCGTCCGGACCTCTTCTCTGGTCTCCGTGAGCCAGCTCGCGGAATGCTCCTCTTCGGCCCCCCAGGCACAGGCAAAACCATGCTCGCACGAGCAGTAGCCACAGAATCAAAGTCAACCTTCTTCTCCATCTCCGCCTCCAGTTTAACATCCAAATGGCATGGTGAAAGCGAGAAGCTCGTGCGCGCCCTTTTCGGGCTCGCCAAAGCCCTCGCTCCATCCATCATCTTCGTCGACGAGATCGACTCCCTCCTTTCTGCTCGATCATCCGGCTCAGAGCACGAGGCCTCCCGCCGCTCCAAGACTGAATTCCTGGTTCAATGGTCTGATCTCCAGCGTGCAGCTGCTGGCCGCGAACAAACAAGTCGCGAGAAGAAAGAAGGCGATGCTAGTCGTGTACTCGTTTTAGCGGCGACCAATATGCCTTGGGATATCGACGAGGCTGCACGTCGCCGCTTCGTCCGTCGCCAGTACATCCCCTTGCCGGAACACCATGTTCGCGAGCAGCAGATACGCAAGCTTCTCAGTCACCAGCACCACGAGCTAAGCGATGCTGATATCCAGGTCTTGGTACAGGTGACAGAAGGTATGTTGCTTTCTCCCCTGCGTTCCTTTTTTTTTGTATCTTTCTTATTAACATCTGCCAGGCTTCTCCGGTTCAGACATCACAGCGCTTGCCAAAGATGCGGCCATGGGTCCCCTACGCAATCTGGGTGAGGCCCTGCTACATACACCCATGGACCAGATCCGTGCCATTATATTCCAAGATTTCGAAGCAAGTTTGTATTCCATTCGACCTAGTGTATCCACCGATGGACTCAAGAAATATGAAGACTGGGCTAAAGAATTTGGTGAGCGTGGCGGATAGAATAGATTTGGATTCACTAATCTTGGACTTCTTTTGGTTCTGCTCTGTCTCTATTTGGTTCCCTCTTGGGTTATCCTTCTATCCTCCTTGTGTGTGGGGACTTTGTATTTTTTTGTACGATTATGGGAATGGAAAAGTGATTCTTTCACTGCTCTTCATAACCTTGTTTCTTAACTATGTAACATATTCCTATGTCAAAGCCTGTCTCTCTGTGGCATCTGGGCTTGGGTAAATCTACATAGTAGATTTAGATTACTTAGTTCATACTAATAAACCGAATCCCGAGGCTGTCGGGGCCGTATTTTGATTTGGGTTGCCTATTGGGGCCGGAGTTTGTACATGCTAAAATATGGACACAAATCATGGCTCAGTCACCATTAGACTAGACACAGCAGCCGGTCGAAATGAGAAAACGGGAGTCGGAGGTCTATCTGCGTCCTAATAGATCTTCAGTGGATATCACAGCCTAGCGCAAAGCTAAAAGCGCCCAAAAATTAGAGTTGTGGGGTATAGCTGCAGGTACATTTAGAACTGTACAGGAAATATATCAACTCAACAACACTCGGATCTCCCCTGTCGTTCGAGGGAACAACGACCTCAAAGTCCATTGTTCACCTCCCTCTTCGGCCTCTTCGTCCTTCTCGCCCGCTTCTGTCTTGCCATCAGATTTACCACTTTGGCCACTAACGCTACCCCCGGTTCCAACCGTCACATTCACAGTTCCTCGGGCCTCGTCCGCGGCAATGATCATCCCTTCGATGAACTCGAAATCACGGCAGAAGGCCTCAACTGCATCCTCGGTGACGCTCTGAATAAGGGAAAGGCTTTGGACACGCTTCAGGTTATCAGTTGCGTCCATAAGTGCAGAGGGGAGGAAGTCATCGAGTGTTTGACTAGATGTAATCAAGGACTCTGGTTGGAAGGCTGGGAGATTGGCCAGGTCAGCTAGATGAGGTTTCTGCTGGTCCGGCGTCTCGGTCTTGTCTTCGGTGGTGTCGGAGAAAGGTTCCAGTGCTGCTAAGAGCGTTTGAAGACCAGAGGTCTCGAGGAGGAATTGGTGTTGGGTGTCGAGAAGATCGCTGCGTAGGGTTGATAGGGCTGCAGAAATGGGAGGCACGTGTGTGGAGCTGGCAAAGGGGAATGGTGCCACAGCTGCACGGGCAGTAAGGAGAACATTGGTACGGTAAATGGACTGCGCTGTGGTGGTTTGCAGTTCATCGGATGAGGACCGGGCTAGTGTCAAGAATGGATCAAAGGCCGCCCGGAGGACAGAAGTGAACGGGTTCTCGTTGTTCACATCTGGAGATGAATCCTCTGGTCCGACAGAGGCCTCATAGGTCTTCATCAACAATTCCAGGTCTTCCAATGCATCTAACAAGAACTGTGGGGGCGACAGGTCGTCTGGTGGAGTGAGGGCAATACTGTCGCCCGCCAAGACGCTGATCTGGTCGCGCATCAAAGTCTCAAAGTGGCCAAGAGTGAACTTTTCCAAGGTCTGGATTAGGTCCACCAAATGGGATTGTGCGCCCACTAGTTTGGTGAAGGTTGTGCGGTAGAAAGACAACAGGTTAACCACCTTGTAGCAAGTGACAGGGTCATCATGGCTCTGGATGACGAGCTCTATTCTCTGCCGCAGTGATCGAGCCACTCCAGTAAGGTCGCGGTTGACCAAGTCACTAAGGGCCTTTTGGCCATCAAAGGTAACCTCTTGGTCCTCATCGATACGCGACCAGGGCTCACTGTTCAGGCCGGCTTGGATCCCCCGAGCGAGTTCATCCCCGTCATCGACAAACAATGACTCAAGAGCCTCTCGTTCTGATACGGTTGTCGAGTGCACCCACGCAAGCATGTCGCCAATGTACCGCAGTGGGTCATGCGCTGAGAACTCAATCGGTTTGACAGTATGATCACCGGCGCCGGGCCCATTGGACCCGGAAACGGCATCAGTCAGTGCATAGTGGAAAGCATCAGACAGCACATAGTCTCGTGCCTCCGCAAAGAAATCCAAACAGTTGTGGAATAGACTTGGGCGTTCTGCCAGCACCCGTAGAGCGCGGCGGATCGTACTGCTGATGCGAGGGTCCTCTAGATTCAGGGACCTGAATTCTTTCTGGATCCACCGGTATAGTTTCTGGTATGCTGAATTGAGATTCCGAGTGCTCAATTCCATCAACTCCAAGCCCAGTCGCTGATTCTCGCCGCCAAGCAAGACTTCGCAATCGTGGTGCACTTGCTTGACACGAGCTAGCACGTCAAAGAACCGCTCGTCAACAGGCTCCTCGGCCGATGTCAGGACCAATAGATCCTCTTCCGGAACCAAGAAATGCTTCGAAAAGGCTTCTAATAGCTGTTGCTTGGTCTCGGTCTCTTTCTTTTGTGTTATTAGGGTACTGGCCTCCTCGAGTACCGGCATGGTATCCTGCTTTGCGAGGTTGATTCGTTTGCGCATATCGTCGCATGTCTGATTAAGTGTCGAGACAACCGTTCCGATCCGTCTCAATTGCTATTATGGCCATTAAAAATTAGAATTCCAGATCCCTATCTCTAAAGGATCAATAGGAGTCTCACCTCTGCCACTTTCCCAAAGTCCTTGACAATCTCCGCATTGCAATCGACAACTTCTTTTTGCACATCTAGTCGTAATTGCCGACGTGTTTCTGCAGTGTTGTGAATGCCCCTCAAGCTCAAAGTCTCGAGGGAGTCCCGAATGTCCGAGTCCGCATACGATGCCGACAGAACTGTTGTCAGCCGATTGGTGAGTGCGGTCGGGCGCTGCGTTGACGGGGACAATGGAGATGATGGGGTCGGCATATTGGCGCCATTACTGGCGCTGCCGCTCGATGGAAAGTAGCTGGTCATTGTTGTTCAAGCAACCCAGCGGAGAGTCGGCGAGGGGAAGTAGAGGACAACCGCGCACTTAGCGCATCGACCGCCTTTGCCGTATCTTATCGTCAACACAATGCTTTATTTGTTTTCCCCTCCTGATTTGTCTCACTTCATTCATTTCTGGAATTGTATTGCTACCTGATCCCATGGATAGTCCACTCGTTTCGCCGGCTAAGGCCCGCCAAGCTGCTATCCAAGCCAAAGATTGGGCGTACGTGAACTCCTGGCTCAATCGACAATACGCGCCCAAACCGGTCCCCAAGTTCGAGCGCAATGAAAATACACTCCGCGTCCTCCTGACCCTAGCTGCAGCCAATGATGCTGCAGACGAAGAAGCCGCTCTACAACAGCGAGCGCACGAAGAGGCTGTTCAGGCATACAAAATACGGGAAGAGTTCGAACGCAAAGATCCCCACGAACAACAGAAGAACCAACTGCTTGATGAAGTCGAGATGTGTTTGGATGATACAGGAAGATGCGATCTAGAGGACCTCGCCGACTCCGCCGTAGCTCTGGGCAATACTTTGGACCCGAGCCCGGGGGATCTGGGACAGTCGATTGTGGAGCTCACGGTGGAGGAGTTTGAGGCCCAGGAACAAATTGCAAAGGTCGACACATTGCATAGTTATCTCCAGCGAGAGCTGGCACGATTACAAGCGGAATTTGAGGAATTGAAGACCGATGTGGCATATGAAACACCTTCCGATATACAAAGCTTAACGTCTGAGTGGACACGCGGCACGAAGACACTTGCGATCAAAGTCGGGGAGTACCAAGATCGTATTACATCACTGGAAAAGATTCAGCCCCGGGGGCCGACTATTGAGGAGCTGATGGCGGAGGAGGAGAATGTTATCAGGATGCGGGAGACGGTCAAGGCGCTGCAAGGCCGTGTGAGGGCGTATCATGATCTTCCCAAGGATACCCCAGGAGCACGGACAAAATACAAGGAGCTAGAGCGCGAGTTGGGACAGCTAAAGCGACAACGAGACTCAATAGTCGGCAGTATAGATGAGCGGTACTAATGCCACATCCTTTGGCGCTCAGAGGGACTACTGTCAGTGGTTGGCTTTCATTTCTAATCGGTTCATTTGGCTCCCAGTAAGGCTGGAAAAATTCTTGCAGGATCCAAAGACAGTTGAACAGATCTTTAAGCTAAATATTAGCCTTAGCCTTCTTGTTACAGTTGTTACACACTCTCTGTAGAACTACCTTCCTCTTACAACATTTGGTCTACATAATGAAAATTGCTTCCCTTGGAAAATGTGATGAATTCGAAGAGTGTGTCCTCTGGCTATTTGGAAAAAACGTAATTGGTATCATGGATTCGTGAGTCTTGATTGCAGGGCGACCATAATGATGATCACTCGCCTAAGGATGGCCATCTTAGTTGCCGAGGCCGAGAGCACCCTTGACCTTATCACCACTAGAAAGTATGGTTAGAATATGACTCTTTGGTTCCAAGAAGAGTAACTTACATGGAGCCGGTGGCACCACCGTGGCCGTGATTGTCACTGGCACGCTGAGTCTTGTCAAAGGCCTCTTGGCCAATACCCTTGCTATCATCGGTCTGCAAGCCACGGCTAGCGCGGTCACTAGTATCGGTGACAGTCTCCTTGAGCTTGTCCTGGGTAGACTTGGTGGAGTCGGGGGTGAGCTCCTCCTTGGCCTCTGTAGGAAGAAGTAGTCAGTAACGATGTCTTGACATCTTGACAGGAAGGTAAAGTAGTGTCACATACTGGTGCTAAAATCTTTGCGACCGATATCAGACATGATGAATATTGATTGAAATTTGGTGGTTGGGAGGAGAAGTAAACTGTGTAGTTCAATTGAAGTAGAAGATGTTGGGAAAAAGAACAGCTAAAGAGGCAAAGAGGGGAGTTTATATAGATTTGTTTGCCCTCGTCGCGAGCTCATAAAGAGAGGCAACATGACGTCGTTTGCTGTCGTGATTGACTTGCTTTATTCACAATGGACGCCAACTAGGTAATGTGTGTACAGATCTATTTCCAAGGCCGGGACCCCAGACTAGCCACAATCTCCAATTTAATAACAGTTCCTCCAATCAGCATACTTCCTGTCTGTAGATGACCTTTCACTACGTACAGGCTGTGGCATCCAATGGATTTTCCAGGCTCTCCCAGTTTCTCCAGAGATGACATCATGAGGATGTTGAGGGCCAAGGCTTCAAGTGTAAAATCACATGATGCTTGGCTATCATATCTTCCGTATTCACGTGATATGACATAATCCCTACCCCATATTCGGTCAACTAAGCCTAATTGGGAACAAACAAATAAGGCGGTCAAGTATACCTGGCAGAATCACTCACCGTCTCTGTCGCCCTGCCTGGGCATCAACTTTAGTCAGTCGTCCATCAACTTGTTTGCTTTCATCCCTCATTCTTTCGTTCTGACTCACCATGTGGATAAGATTCGTTCTTCTTCATGCATTGTCATCTCATTCTCCGTGACTATTTGAATTTATCGGACTCTCATTTGCTACCATCCAAACTTCAACACACGAACCCGTTACACACCCGTCACACCTATCTCATCTAGCCTCCAATGCTCACGCCGGATTCCCCTGTCTCTTCAAATTGGGACTTTACCCCAGTGCATGACTTACTACGATCGCCCATCGAGGGCTGCACTACGAGGCCTAGTCGCCACAATGAAATTGCACTCCCCTCACCTGATGAACAACAAGCCAAGGATGACCCCCGTTACACAACTAATGGCAGGCTTATGGATCCTATCTCTCAGCGGAGTAACCCGAAGCTTGGTGACTTTGGCTCTCTTTGGGATATTTTTAACGGAAGCCCTGCTCCCACGAGAGTCACGCCCACATTAGAAACCACAAAGACCACCAAGCTTGAGCTGGAGAAATTTCAGCCATCGCTCGAAGAACTACCCTCTAGCTCAACGGAAAGACCCGTCAAAAGGGTCTCATTCTCTGGCCTGTATGACATTAAAACATCCGTCCCCGCTCCATCCAATACCTCTCGCATTACCAATGAGCCAGTCTCTCAGGTCCTCAAAGACACCACTGGTTATATCTCCCATTCTTCTTCTCCTCCAAATGCGCGCGCGACAGATATTCCTATCGATTTTGAGGGTCAATCGTTCACTATCTTGAGGCGGACCTCGGGCCGTGACCCCTCTGGAACGAGTGCCAATGTGAAATTTGGTGTCCGTGGTCCACAAACCCCTCCTGTGGCGATTGTTAGACCTAGAGTTGGTGATCCAAGTGATACTCCCACAAAAACTAAGACTCGATCTCGTGGAAAAGATATCCGAAAGAACACGCGCAATAACCCAATCACCTCCGAAGAAAGTGCCGGGCTAGACTCAGACACAAGTATTGTGTTCGATCATCCCATTTCTGAGAAACCTGTGGCTTTTTCATTTATCCCATCTCAAGTCCATGCGCCTGGAGCGAAAACTTGCACTTATGAAACCCCACCGTCATCGTTTGACGATAATGACTGGATACTGAATGCCAACGCCATCCGAGGACATACTTCGAGCGGTACTGTGCGGTCTACCCTGCACCGGCCGGCCGAGGAGCGAAGAGTCATCTTGATGACCAGACTCCTCGGTCACTTCCCTGCGTACGCAAAAATCGTGTCTCAAGTGGGACTGGCTTTAGATCATCGTCCCGATGATGGTATTGGCTCACGTCCCATTCATGTCTTTGTTGACATGTCAAATGTGTGTTTCCGTCTCGCCCTCTGCCCAACCCTTCTCATACTAATTCATCTCAGATCATGGTTGGATTTCACGATTCAGTAAAAGCCTCGCGAAATATCCCTCTCTCAACCCGAATTCGTCGTGTCCATATGTCATTCGCTAACCTCGCATTGATCATGGAACGCGGCCGCCAGGCCGCCAAGAGAGTCTTGGTCGGCTCAGATCGCCTCCCGTCGGTTGACGAAGCCGAGAGACTCGGCTACGAAGCGAGTATTCTCGAACGTGTGCACAAAGTAAAGACCACAACACCCCATCGCAACCATAAGTTCCGGAAGAATCCTGGCTCTAGTTCCCAGGGGGCATCCAGCGGTCCTGAAACGGTCGCCGCCTCTGGAGAGCGATGGGTTGAGCAGGGTGTGGACGAAATTCTACACCTAAAGATCCTGGAGAGCATCTTGGATACAGACCCCCCGGCAACGATTGTTTTGGCGACAGGTGATGCGGCAGCGGCTGAGTTCTCCGGAGGTTTCATGAAGATGGTCGAGCGCGGGCTACAGCGCGGCTGGAGTGTCGAGCTTGTCAGCTTTTCTCAGGGCACTAGCTACGCATACCGGAAGAAGGAGTTCCGGATTCGGTGGGGAGACCAGTTCAAGCTGGTTGAGCTAGACGGGTACCTAGAGGAGTTATTTGAGTAAATGGTGAAAACTCCGCTCTCTAATAACGGAGATTCACTTTGCCATTTGAATTTTAAATGAAATGAAGACACAGCTATCATGACTCAAGTTCCTAAATGTCTGACTCCAAAGTCGCTTAATATGTATTTTGTAGATTGAGTCAACACCCCGCCAAACCACCAAACGTCATTGGACGGAAAACACCCGCCCGCACTGTTGCCTCATGCATGACTGCTCGTCTACCTAAACGGATTCTCTATTCTGGAACTATATATTCACTGTTAATCTGTGCTACTCTCCAGTATTACCTGTCTTCTTCTATACTGTTGAACCCCAAGCAAAAAGGCATCGGGGAAAAACTCCGCAATTTGTCTCGAAGAATTTGGATTTGAATTCGATCTTGCACAATCAGCAGAACATCCTTTCAAAAAGAAAAACGCAAGAAAAAAAAAAGATCAAACCCTTTCGTCTTATAACACATATCAACTCCATCATGTCTCAATTCACAGAGCAAGAGTTCTTTGGCGGAGCCATTCGAGGCGTCGTGCCACAAGGCTGGATTGATTCGAGGTTAGTATACAACCCTTTCTATGCATCAAATTCTTATTGTATTACCTCACTCTATTCCTCACCCCATCCCGAAACATCCCAATCAAAAAAAGATCCCCCAACTAACGTCAATCCCAGCACCCTGCGGGAGGTCCCCGACCACCAAGAGCTATGGCTCTCACCAACCACCCTCTCCAACGTAATCATCGAAATCAACCAGCGTGTCCCACAAGCCGAAGCTCTAAACACCTTCGCCACGCTCAACCACCAACAACCCACCGCCGCCCCAGGCAGCGGTAGCGCAGCACCCGCAACCGCAGAAACAGTCGACCAAGCCGCAGCCCTGTACCACCTGCACGATCTCTGCGATGAAGGCGACACCATGCAGGTGATCAAGTCTCCCACGCGCGTCGAAGTCCAGCTTGCTTCGTCCTCGCCTACCCCCGCTTCCGCTATCAAGGCGTATCGCGGCGTTGTCTCTTTCACGACGCCGGTGCGCGGTAGCGGTGCCGGACGCGTCCCTGCGTCTGCTGAGGGGTCTGCTGCTGGTGTTGCGGATGCCGGGGTGCTTGGTGCGCAGATGAATGGCGATTCTAATGGTTTGCCGCAGGTTTCCAGGTTGACGTGCCACTTCTTGCTTGTTAGGCTTGAGGCGCAGGAGACGGATTTGTTGGTCTTCTTTAATGTGCCTCATGAGGAGTTTGATAAGAATGGGGATCCCAGGGGCTTGTCTGTTGAGGAGGTTCTGGCTGAGGAGACTATTGGGGCTTTGCTTGGGAAATTGGAGATTTGTGATTGGGGTCTCTTTGTTTAAGCGTTTTTTTTTCCATATGGATTTGGATGACACATGGTGGATTGGGATTGGGATTTTATTGGGAGGATATGGCTATAATGGCTGGTTGGGATATGGAAGTGCCATTTGCGCTTTACGAGTAGATAAATCAAATAAATCAACAGTTGACTTGCAATATCTCCCGAGGTCTTATTTTTTTAAGGATTACACAAGCGTGTGTTAATCTATACATAAATAAAAACGTGTATTGTGGTATAGTGCTATGTAGTAAAGTTTCTATAGATCTAGTCATTTTATAGTCAGTGGTTTTCACATATCCATCATGGGCATTGCAGTCCATTCGGTGGATTCGTCTGCGGATTCTTCGGAAACACATCGTTCACACTGGCACACAAAACGGAACGATTTTCGGAGATGCTCGCGACGCGAAGTAAGATCGGTATATTGTGTCAGGTCGAAGTACGAGATGCAGCATTCCTCGCCCGGAAAAATGTCGCGGGAGGCGGTAAAAACCATGCGACCTTTGTCATCAGCTTTATGGATGATCTTGCGGTGTATTAGCATTACTTTCGCAATTTCAGGTTTCGGGGGAAGATGCCCTACATTTGGCAAACATGAATGATTAGCAATTGCCGCAGTGGGATAAACAGCCGCAGCAAATTGCTCCCCTCTGTCGACAGGAGGGTTTGGCACGGGAAAATGACCTGTTTCTCGTGGATAAAGCCCAAATGAGTTTGCCTCTTCCTGACAAATGAGATGAAGAACACGGTCTGCACTCATCTCATGGGGAAGAGTGGAACTGCTCCGAAGATACTTCTTCACAAGAGTAGACCAAGATCGGACCTTGTCATGGGGCCAAGTATCCTCAGAACCACAAAGCGATTCAATTCCACTCCAACCATGCTTCCAATGTTTCGTCGACTCGACAACACCAGCCAATGTCCGCTCAGATAATTGACAATGTCGCGCAGCAAGCAGCCGAAGAATCATCCAGAGCATGCCGAAATCATATTCACCCCATTTAGATCGAATAGTCCCGGCATACCGTTTGAGCCAAACGCATTCAAAGTCATGTCGAAGACTATCTGCGTCGCGGCATATGTTGCCGCACCACGCCACATCCGGGATACAGGCATTCGGACATGAAGTCCGGGTGTGGCGAGGCGCTGGTCGATTACATGCGGGATTGCTGCAGATGAGCTTGTCGTTGTGGGCGGGTTCGTCGACGACGGGAATGACTGCGTAGGGGGAATCGACGAGGAGACAGGCGCCTTTGGGGATGGGACCGGTGACACGAAATTGGCGGCCTTTGATCGCGTCGACGCTTTCGATTAACTGCGAGTGGATCCAATCGGGCGTGGTGATTCCTTCTACACGAATCCGGTCTGAGGGTTCTGTGGCGATATATACGAGTTGAGACATGATGCTTTGGGGTATGTCTAGGCTTACGAATTCGACAAATTCTTTTTTGCTCAGGAACCAAGTCTTGGACTGTGGGTCTTATTCGCCTCCCGGATGTAAGGTGAGGCTATCCAAGCGACTACCAGTGATTGGGGTCCCACATAGTATATAGATTCGTCTACCTTATTGGTTCGTCTTGGGTTTTAGCGAAGTAGTTTAATCGATCCACTTTGGCATAGCTATCAGACTTATTCCCGCAAAGGTTCAGTTATTTTCCTGCCATCTAAATCCAAGTATCAGAAAAAGGTTGACGAAGAAGGACGCTTGAATACCTGTTTCTACATCCTGTGCAACAATAAAAGATAGTACTTCCTTCATCAGCACTTCGAAGTTGCGCCTCAGTCCAAGCCACTTTGGGATTCGAGCACTGGGGACAGCGGTGTAGCCTGATGTCCCCCTGCGTATCCCTCCCAATCCCCTCAACTTCAATGCATTGTCTCATATTCCATTGGTTTCCACATTCATCTTTTCCATCTCTTTGGTGCACCAGCTCAAGTGCCCAAAGATCCTCCAATATACATCATCGGCCGCATTCTTTCCAACAATAGGATCAAGATGCCCGTACCCGTCGACTAGAAATCTGCGATAAAGTTTCTCACCAAATTTTCGTCGCAACAACTCATAGTCCTTGAGGGTAGTCTCGGGATTGAATACTTGGTTATCCATACCCGAGACAAAGAGAATGGGTAGTCCTTGCAGCCGTTGCAAGTTCTCGGCTGTCAGAAGAGGACGTGAATCATTATCCATGCAGACTCCCCGAGTTCCGTTGCGAACCACTTGCTTCATAAGCTTTGTATGGGTCCCCGCGACAAATTGGTGGATATTTTCATGAAGACCCTTGTCAAGATTCTCGTGATTCCATAGCAACCCAAAAGCGAAAGATACCCGGCGGCACGCTGTAGACGTGCAGACGTCTCGTGTGTGTCCAACAGGATAGAAACGAAGGAGAGTGTCGAGTAGTTGTTGGAAAAGAACACTCTTAGCATTGCTGACAGCCGGGAAGTAATTCCCAGCCATGTATTCGTAAAACTGGACCAGCAGAGTCGTTCCTCCTTTGAGGGAGTTCCAATATCCAAAGACCTGGTTCATGAAGACTGAGCTGGCAGTCATGCCGAGAAGTTGGCTACCCTGGATAGTTCCATCCAGTAGTCCCATGCAGAGAGCCACCGAACCTTGGCAATGGGCCATCACATAGGGCTTCTGTCGATCTTGCTCACGGATGTATGCTATCGCAGCAGCAATGTCAAGGCGGGAGTCGAATACAGTGCAATTTTGGGCAACGGCGTGATCGCAGCTCCAACGAGGAGTGAGTACGTAGCATCGGTGTCCACGCTGCGTGAAATATTCAACCATGTTACAGCGCAAAAATGGCAGTGAATATAGATTGTGCACGCTGATCCCGGTGACTCCGGGTAAAAGCAGGACTGGTGGAAGGTTGGACTTGGGTTCCAGCTTGTCTGTCTTTTGGACAGGGAGTGGATCATACATAGCAAGGTGTACCTGGACACCATCACTTGCGGTGATCTTGGACGATCTGGAAGGAGGTTTTTTTGGAGGAAGCTGTTTTGAAGGCGGCTGGTTTGAATCGGTGGGTTTGGCTGAGGTCCGAGGGAAATGTATATGGACGAAAGGGCGAAAGAAGAAGAGACTGATATGGTACATAAAAGAAGCAAAAAACATCATCAAAGTCAAGATCAGACGGAACTGGAAGTCGGATGTCGTCCGAAATGTTCTTATCTGCTTTTTGAAGTCTGGCAATGAGATATGAAGGGCTCCTGCTCCAATATTTTTCCCGTCCAGTCGAGTGATACTGACGTTCACTGTAGTTGTCGCTTCCCATGTCTTGCTGGCGGAGAATGAGATGTTTGAGTTGATGAGCTTGTGACCTTTGAGGCGGTACTCTATGCCCTCCACCGAGAGGAGCCTCAGGTTATATGAAATGGCTGATGATTCAGCCTCCTCTTCCATTGGCGTGAAAAAGTCCACCTTCCCATCGACAATCTTGAGCGTGGATTTGGATAACGCGTGGCAAGAAATCGTCCCGGTGCATATTCCTTGGTATCGTGAATCTGAACATGTGAGCATTCCACTACTAGAGGGTTCTCTCGATTTCTTACCTCCTCGGCAGAGTTCGACCGTAAGAAACATGCGCATCGCGCAGGATGAACCCTTTCGTACCCTCTCAGAGAGTTCAAAACTTTCGATCTTCGACCCTATTCTAATGTTCCCATGCATGGTCTCTGTGAATTGCCATCCTATGGACTGGGGTACTTTCTTGGGACCGTCTCGATCCTCCTGGCGATCCCATGACACACTAGGCTTGCTGTAGGCATTCAAAGGCTGATTTTTAGTCTCAAGGTCAATTGAAAATCCAGACCTCTCGGCGAGTAGATTAACGCATCGCTCAGAAAGGGCAGATATTGTAGCCAGCGGGTTCACACCTGTCGGAATCAGTACATAGCAAGCCATAAATAATAATTCTTTTTGGCATACCTATGGCTGTCGGGATAATAGATGCATCACAGCACACAAGACCTCTGTATACTTCACCATTAGAGCCACTAAAGACCTCTCCTAAATGATTTGTGACGCCTCCGTGCCCTGTTCCATCGCTGCTCATGTTGGCTCCTCCGAGGAGATGGACTGTAATTTCCTCCTGGTGGCGACCTTTGGCTATGTTTAGCATAGCTTTATAGTAACTTTGCTTGGTGCTTACCGTAATGGTATGAGAATCCCATCATTGCTCCTGTGCGAGAGAAAAGGTCCTTGAAGACCTTCCTTATCCCTCCAAAATGCTCCGATCGTCCTTCTGCTGGTCCCCGCAGATACAATTGATCACCCTTCAAGGTCAACGTTGCCTCGTTGCTGTCATGAGACATTACAAGATAAGTTGATGTCCGCTGAAGAGCCCCATTGTGTGCATATGGACCGAAGAGGAGAGACCTAAGAGAGGCAATGATCTTTCTGGTTTGTTCGCGAGGGTTAAAAAGACAGCACAGCGCCTGACTCTTCATGGTCTGCAGGGTGAGCATGATTTGGATTATTGGGTTGAACATCTCAGGAATGCATCCATCTTGGATAACAAACCCAGACAGGGGATTTTTCAGAGGATCAGCCACTCGGTTATCAATCATCGCAGTAACGGTTGGTCCAGGGGGAGCATGCGAAGATTCACGGGCGATCCCGTTGATATTGGCACCTCCATTGTAACCTTGAATCTGTAAATCAAACGTGCTCGTTTTTATATTCCGGGGAACGTACCAAATATCAAAAGGTCGCCATTTCCGGAGAGATTTTTTCCAACGAGCGGTGACATACGGAGGCCCTGCTGCTTTGACTGAAGCAAGACTCCAGTGGTTCCTAAGGCACCAGCCCCAAGGAAGCAAAATTCCTTCTAATGTAATTGAAGCAGAGAGAGTGAGTTGCGATATCCATTTCTGAAAGGTGAATCCAATACTTACCGCTTTAACCCAAAAGAGTTGTTCTTTGAAATCATCCCCAAACACCGACCTTCCACTTCCATGCCAGGCGAAGTGAATAGTGTAGCCTGCTCCGTCCGTCTTTTCTACGAATCGAACTTCACATCCGCAGAATATCTCAGCTCCCCAGTTCCAAGCATCTGCAAGATATGTTGTCGCCACGGAGTTTTTTGAACCATCGTTGAGACCAGTGCACTCATGACCCGAATGTCTACTTGCGTGCATAGGGACACCTGCACTGTTGCGGCCATTGCGGAAGGATATGGTCAACGGTACCCGATCGAAGCCCTCTTTCCCTCCAAGCCATTTCGACTGTTCTTGAAGATGCTCGAGTTTGTTTGGGGTTAAAGTATCTGGATACTTGGAAGGTTGCAGCATTGTTTCGGCTCGTGCATAGTCTGCATCGGTTAGTTATGAAATGTGCTCCGCCATATGCATATGTAACTCACATTCTTCGAGTGGAGATGGCTCGTCCCTGATCTCTGACGGCCATGGACTCATCTGCAGTGTTCCTTCGTCCGCTTTCAGGAAAACTCCAGCATTGATCAATGAAGTCCCTCCAAGTCCTATGGTTCCAATCAAAGAAACGGTTAGATCCTCCTATTCATGATACATTGGGAAATGTTGAATTTCACGTACCATGAGCACTAAAATAATGCTGTCCATCACCCAAAAATAATTGGTAAAGCCGCGTGGGATCCCCAGACGACATCCATCTTGAGATGAAGTTCTTCACATAATTCCCCGAGATACTCAAGTCTTTTAAACTTTGAGAGAAAGTACGTGGGAATGAACCGGCTGTGAGGAGGATGTTAGCAGTATCTTCACTGAGGCCTCTCAATCCGTACATCTTCTTTCCCAGCCAAGCTCGAGCACCGCGACACTCTTCCCTGCTCGAGCCATGCGACTTGCCGCTACTCCAGCTCCATAGCCAGATCCTACAATAACGACATCGTATTCTGGTCTCATTGATCCGAATGGATGACTCAAATTTGGATAGTTGTCCGTCTTCTCTGTGAATTTTGACATTGTTTTCGTGAGTACTGAATTTCCGGTGCTTGATTTTCTTGAGTAATGAATACTCAGAGCACAAAAGGCAAAATAAAAGAGAGAGATATATAAATATATATATATATATATATATATATATCCGTCCACCCTGGGGGATTACCAGCTAGATATAAAACACGTAACGCTAAGAGTCTAACCTTGGAAGAGTCTAAAAGTCAAGCAAGGCAAGGGCCAACATATACTTGTAGATCTCGGGACCATGCGGGCAAGAAAAGTGGGACTTGAGTTCTCCACGATCACATCAGAATTGGCCAGACGAGCCTAATCTTGGAACCTGAACGTCTCTAGCAGAAACCCTTTAGGGCAAATGTGTGTTGGTGTTGCAGTCGCGTTGCATGTTCGAAACTGCTTGGACATCAGGCTATGTACAAAGAAAGCAGCCAAATCTTTTTTTACATAAAATGTCCAAGATAAGAGAATGGGGGTACCGAATCAGTGTTAAGTGTTAACGTCAACATCATACCCAAGTCAAAAAGAAGGTAGCATTTTCTAAATCCGGACCACGTATCGAACACGTGGAGTAGACAAAAACTCCAGAGTATCTCCTATCTGTATGCTATGGGTGAACCCTATGATATTTGCCCTGTGCCTTGTAATGCCTCTACGCTTGGCTTAGAAAAGTTCGAATGTTGCAGTCAAAAGCTGGATCCATTCTGAATCTGTCACGTCATTCCGGTTGACACAAGCCACCGAGAAACGCCAAACCACTATTCTAGAAAGTCAATATTAGGTTTATAACTCCCTTGGTCATGTTCAACTAGGGGACTGGTATAGGGACCGGTATAGGGACCGGTATAGGGACCGGTAATGGGACCTTTCAGTAGACCCCCTGCCTGGAACTCAGTACCGCCTGAAGATTCTGCCTCTAATAATTCTAGTTTACGTAAAAAATGCTCATTTCAGCAGATTTATTGCTCGTACATATCAGTTTTTTCTGTATCAGACTGCTTCCGCACCCTCTGAATGCTTAGCACCATAGGTGGAGACTCGGGAACGATCTCTAGCTCGGAATCCGAGTCAGAAAGTAGGTATTCGAGGCCTAGAGAGGCCATATTTATTAACGATGAAAACGATGGAAACGATGGAAACGATGGAAACGATGGAAACGATGGAAACGATGGAAACGATGGAAACGATAAACGATGAAAACGATGGATTTGATCCTAGTGACTTAATTGTGTATGGGGTTTACATACAAATTGCAGGTATCTGCTGTCTTACTACTATTGGGTGGGAGGAGTACGAAAGCGGTGTAGAAGACCGTGTGGGGGACGGATACTGAAGCCGGGGGGTTCCTTACCAATCCCCTTCAAATATTGACGATTTCTCACCGTTCCAAGGTTCAATCGGCATAGCTAGACATTCACGTATTCATTAAATTGGGCGCATTGATAAACCCACTGATCAACTAAAATATGTACAATCATCACCGGACCATTAGACATCAAGGATCAATGATCACAATCTCCCTCTCGTCAACCATTGCCTTTACAACAGGCTTCCTCGGCGCTACAGCCCTCGGCACCGGCTTAATTTGCTCGAGAACGCCCCTGCAACGGCCGCAAAACTGACGCTTTGGGTCAACACTCTTTGAGTGACGCCCGACCCTGAAATCACAGCCCTGGGCCTTGCATGCCCAGATGTATTTGTGGTTGATCTCATAGCTATGTTTAGTCGTGACCTCAACCCGGCCCCCGTATATCGGGTGGCCTTCCAGTGCGCGGACACATCGGTCGCCCCATTGCTTGAAGCTGGCTCCGTGCTGCGCCGTACCCTTGGCCCTGTTTTCAGTGACCATGATATCGAGGAGGTGGCAGTACTCGTGTGTCATAGTGCAGAGGATCTTGTCCTCGCTGTCTAGGACTTTCTCGGAGAGCTCAATGGTGGCATGGTAACGTCGCTTCGCGGGTACTTCCACGCTCGCTTCTCCTTCCAGAAGCCGTTCTGTACGTACGGTTGCCCGCCCGGCAGTGTTTCTGAAATTCTTTGTCCAGATGATTTTGATGCCGCCGGTTGCCTTGGTCATGCTAGAGATCTGGCTGTTGAAGGTATTGTCAAGGTGTCGGAGGAATCCTTCGGCAAAGGCGATTTTCTTTTGGTTGAATTCGGCCACTTGGGCTCGAATCTCGCGTTTCCGTGCTGCCTCGGCCTTTTTCTGGGCCTTTATGGTGGTGGGAATGCCCATTCCCGGCGCACTACCAACCGATGTGATAGAGCTATTGAGAGAAAATTCCGAACTGTGAGAAGTAGTCAGTACGAAGAATTGCTGAGAAACTCGGAGTGCATATGCATGTCACTTGGTACTTACTTGGACTGTTCTGGATATTTTGGCGATGTAGACTCATTGTCGCTGTCTAGATAAAGATCCTCAAGGTGTTGTATGAGGTCTTTGGAGTTGTAGAGGCCGAAATGAAGAGGACAGCTTGAATCAGCCTGGGGTTTGGGTATCTCTGCCCTACTGACAGGGGATATAGACTTGGAACTGGTTGCAAGACTTGGTGTGCAGTCTTTAGGTGTTGGGGCGGCTGTTTTTGCGACTGTTTTTGCGACAGTCTTTGATTTCTCAATTGATCGGTCCAGCTCTGTCGCCAACTTCGTCGCTTCCATTGATGGCTCCTCGTCTGCAGAAGTGTTTGATTCTGCTTCCGATATTGGTCTTCTTCCACGCATGAGTCTTTTTCTTGGCGACCTGACAGGCGACGGAGCCGGGCTAGGTTCATCTTCTGTGTTGGCTGTCTCAGACTCCGATGTCTCAAAGGAGCTAGGCTCGTCATTGTCGCTGACAATGAACCCGTCTAGTGAGTCAGAGCTATCTTCTTCTTCAAAGCTGATTTCCGGCTCCTCTCGCTCTTCTTGGCGGTTGATCACTGGTTGTGTCGCGGCGATATAATCCATCCTAGTTCTTGTGGGAGCCTGAGAGGCACTCGGTCTTGTTGGCGTCAAATCTGGGGTTCGATATCCATCTGTGGCGTAGTCCGGCACATCATTCTCTTTGTCATAATCTTCAGTCTCCCTTCGGATGGCTGGACGTGGTCTCCGCTTTGCTGGTAGGAGTAACGAATTCACACGTGCGAGTCCCAGTGTCCTTTGCTTTTGCTGCTTTCCGGTGGACCTGTGCTGTCCAAATTCATTTTCCGATGCGGAGTCGCTGTCGGGGAATATATCAAATGATCCACCTAGACCATTTGCTTGCCGTTGCGACTGGCTTTGCGGCTTGATGGGCATGTTTTGCTTGGCTATGTTCCTGAAATTGAAACATGGCTCTCTAGGCAGTGGACTATTGCGGGATGTCCCTAGGGTACGTGCGCCAATCTCTTTGTGGGGAGTGTTTTTGACCAGCGGGTTGGCTGTGTTGAGCCTTGCCATGGTCGCGATGTTGTTCTAATTGTAATACGCAGTCCCGTGGTTGACCCTATGGTCGCTGGTGGTGATGATGATGATATTTCCCAGGTATATAATATATCGTAACTGCGCTGACTAGGTCGGTGCTAGAGGCCCCGGGGATTTTCGTTGTTCTTTTAAGGTTGGTCCCATGTTGCTCCGGCTGTTGAGCTGTCAACGGACACGTTGGCACGGCAACGTGCAACCCACAAACTAGATGTACCACCTCACAGGCTTGTAGGTTATAATCCGGGTGAAACGTGTGGACAATTTGAATTATGAGCCAGCACTGTGAGAAAATAAATATTATTATAGCAGCCCGGTGGAAGTCCAGGGCTGCCCAGATGAGGTTCAGGTAAGGACCATTTTGGGATTATATTATGTAGGAGTGTGGTATCTCTACTGTATATAATTCAGTACATTGGTGCACTAATTATGGCATTATTATTGTACCATATTTATGTCTTCCACTCCAGGGCTCCGATATCTTGAATAGGTTGCTTTCAACTTGACGTTAACCCTTGTCGTAATAATCTACATTTGTTTATACATGCAGTTATTTTTTTTTTTTTTAGAAAGAACAAACTTATTAGGATGGGAAATAAAGATAGAGTTGTTGTTACATTGTGGTTATATGGGATGCAAGTAAAACGATATATATATATATAACAGTAGACACCTGTGAAAAACTACACCGACGACAACAAGAACACCCAACAAAACAATAATTCCACGCAAATTACTAGTATCTCTAAACATGATCTCTTATATATACTGGTGCAAAATATGCTCCATGCTGTGGGCTAAGAATAACAGCGACGGCTTACACATGGAATGGATGCAGCTCTACTACTCCATATAGAATTCATGATGTATGGAGATATGCTTTCTGCTTACCTATATTAAAAACTAATAGAACATAGCAAGGTAGTCATTGCAGGGCCCAGGGATTTGGAACTGAACCTTTAATAATGCAATTGACCTAGCTAATATTCATCACCATATAAAGATTCACTACCCTTTGAGCCGAGTCCCAGAGCTGCGCACTATAGGATGGCACTAGGGAAGCTATAGTCCGTATATTTGATCTAGACGGACATATTGTAAGTACACATAGATCTATAACATAAGGAAGAGAGAGAAAAACAAACAAACAAACAAAACAAAGTGTGGTCGGATGTCCTGTAATAACTAACACGAAAAGCACTTCAGTCACCAATGCGAGAATAGTGCGTAGATCTGCGGAGATCTCAGGCAACGGGAGGCTGGACCTCCTTGCTGCAAGTAGTTAGTGTTCCTGGAGAGGCAGCTGTATAGCGTCACTCGGAATGGATGAACTGACGGAGTATGCTGACACCAAACAGAGCAGCTACATTGTACCGCGTGGCTTGTGGAAGTTAGACTCCTAGGCCTTGGATCAACGCTAAGCCTAGGGACATTATAAGGGCCACTCCATCGCTATGCCGATGAAGATCGGCGTCCCCTTGCCTCCCAGCAAATAGTGGAGATTATCTGCCTTGCTCGTACAAATTTGGAATTTGATCTGTGAGTGAACTATGGATCTGTGAGTATAATCTACGATTGGCCGAGAGGTTATGTCAACCGTCCCAGCCTCTGTATATCGGCTTGGCATCACTGGTGAAACATGAGGTGCAAATAATATGGCCTTGGGATTGAAAATGGAAGAGATAAATGATCTATAGAGAAAGAGCCCTTCACGCGAAATTTGGCTACCTGGAGTCAATTGAATTTGTTCTACTAGCCCTGATGAGTATATAATATCTACGTAGGGAAAGACGGCACCGTAAAATGAACCTTAGAAGAGATGTACCATAATTGACGTAGTTGAATTCTTAATAAACGATATACCTAAGTATTATTGGTACGGAGTACACAGCCATTACCCGACAACGGCGAAGCTTAACATAAACCCTGTCATAAAGATATAACACTGTACTACGCATGTAATATTTGGATGTTGTATGCATGCCCAGGTGTCATATGTGCTATTTTGTTCTACTTTGAACTGGTTATGTGGCGGGGTAATCCCCGGGGCCGCTCGTTTAAACCCTGTGGCCTTTGGCCGTGAACGTACTGATTCAACGTACAAATCACGTGGAAAATTCAAACAGAACTTATGATATCGACATATCACTACTTGAGGCCTTTGAGGTATGTTGTGTTGTATATATGGACACAACTACCTCAAAATAGGGGTCATGATTAGCTCCCCGAGGGATCATGACGCATATAGAATGTGGAGGCCCCCGGAGCCGGGGGTCACAGCCCCCTAATTACTCAATTTGAATCAGAGTCCAAAGTCTCGCGATTAGCTCCTGTGTAAATGATTATTAGACGCTTAATCAATAATGGGCCGCAGAGTACTCTGTAGAGATTGAAATACATCCACGGGGAGCCGGTGCTAACGTTTGATGTACGCCTTATTCAGGGGCTAGAGCCGAAAATAACTACGAAAGAGCTTGTTATGGGGTTCTAGAAACAATGGTGTCGATGGCTGCTAGTGGCTCCCCCTAGATGCAAGTAAGCCAGTCTTTTGTTTAAAAAAATAAATATAAGGGTACATTGTTTTCATACATAATTATGAGCGTTTGCTCGACATTTAGTCACATTTGAGGATTGTGTTAGTGCGGTGTACTAGGTATTGAAAGGCGGGTCAATACGTAGCAATCAGTACGTACAATAAATGTGCGACACTAGGGCACGCCTACCGGCTAGTGATCGCTGACTAGACCTTTTAAGACTAATTTCTCCGTCGGTAGGTTATTTTTGGATTACATTACGGAGTACATAGTACGAAGTACAACATGCGATCGCTATCGGTCTGAGATACCAGTGGGTAACTATCAATAATAAAGACCCCAGTATTCTGTACTCCGTAGGGTGGATAAATAGTGAAATCCACAGGAGAAAATGGAAATCAAATATCGAAGATCGGCTTCCTTTATGCAGCTGATGTGTCGTACCTGCGCGATCCTGCGTCCGCCGTATCAGGGTGTACAAGGTACAAGTACTCTGTTGCAAACTAATAATGCTGTGGTCCGTGATGCAAGTATATGTTGTAACGGCTACAAGTGCCACAATATACTCGATAAGTACTGGCTTGATTGTGCTGCAGCGGCTTGGTTATGGCGTACAATATCGAGGCTCTCCGAAAGAATTAAGAAAAAAGCAATTGATGATCCACTTAGTGTGTGGACAAGATGAAATCCTGCGTCTAACGGTGGAGATCTTTTTCGAATACAAAGTTACTAGCTCTGTATGTATACACAGTATCAGCTGGTGTATTCAGATACATCTATACCCAGTCCAAGTGTACATTTTATGCATAGTCAGACCTGATATAGTATACGGATTAATAATCATATATAACTGTGTGAGGTTGAGGTAGGGAGATGAAATGTACCTAGGGAAGCCCATAAAAAGATAAATATAGACAAAGCCGATTGAGTTTTCAAACCTTGGAACGTTAGCGAGCTCAACTTGTGGCTTAAGTGACCAAGCCTACAAAAGCTTTCGGGTTTTCTGATACGGTGTCCACTGTGCGCTGTGTAATATAGAAGGCCAGCCACATTTACCTTGAAAATAGCCGGGAGTGGAAAGTCAAATGTATTACACATGGAACTGATCGACTACAAATTGAGACACTTGTATTGCGGTGGCAAATCAGCCGTACGCTAAACACTAAAACGGAGTAAAAAAAAGTCTGTGATCGATCACTATGATGAAAGCAGCAATAAGAATGGAAGATCGTGGAGATTAACAATAATGTATATATATGTAAAAAAAATATATATAATATAAGCAGTGTGGAAAGTAACCTTGGAAAGACCAAAAGACCATGGTTTCTGTCGCTTGAGAGCCATGGAACAAGAGTTGAGAACACGTCCATGACCAACCATCTGAGCTCAGATTTGATATTAATTTTATTTGAACATCAAATCATGTTTAAGATGCTGTATTATCTGGTTCGGATTATAACAAAACATTCAATTGAATTGATACCGATCACATATTAGAAACAGTTCAAATGTTGCCACCTAAGCAGATAGATAAGCGTACGTACCTACATTGGTAGAAACCCCGAAGTATGAGAGCCAAGTCTAGAAGTGTACGTATAGTACGGAGTAACGAGGAATGAAAAACAGTGCTGGGGCGCTATCCCTACATACCAAGTGGTCGCCATAACAAGAAATCCAATTTTGGAAACAGTTCCATAGGTATCTTGGGAAATGCACTCCCAGCCACATTATTTGTTACCGGATTACAAGTTGGCTGGTTATAGTGGGGCAAGTTTCAGGGGCCGTCGAGACTCCCTTGGATTCCGAGTGCCCGAGATAGACGGTCATTGGGGAAGGGAGATTGGAAATTGAAAGTTGATCGGGGGAAACACAGTAAATACAGTCGGACAGTAACGGTAATTCTAAAATGGACGATCAGGGAGAGCCCTGGAGAGAACTCTAGGCTAGAAAGGCAAGCTAAACTTAATGCGCCACGTATGGTAAACAAAGGGGTGGTAATCAGTACCTGGGAAAGATAGGGGCCAGCCATACTGGGAAGAGGTATTCAGTACCTGGAAGTCTGACACGTACCCTTTCTAAGTGTAAGATGACGGTAAATTACTCTGAAGACAACAGAGCACCACCCCCCAAATCCCAAAAATAACAAGCATTTTCTTGTCTTCCCTTTCCAACCCCCTTCCATTCGCTTTTTGTCTCGATTGTTCCTTCTATTTGCTACCTTTCGTGTTCTTTCTTTTTTTTGACGAAAGAAGATAGGAGGGAGGCTGCTTTGCTCTTAAAAATATCCATTGCACCTTCCTTTTCGTGAGACAGAGAACCACTCACTTGCCATTCGTTACGGAGTCGGAGACTCGTTCGACACACCTTCGCTTGGGTTCTCAAGATAACGCATTTATTTCCTGAGCATTTCATCTTGCCACGTCCATGCTGCATTAATTCGACATCCCGGACAAAATAATAAATTGAATGATCAGGGTTGAGGTGAGACTGGCAGAAGGCGATCCGGCATCATCCTTGAACATCTGGAGCTAATTCCACCAGCCGAGTTCTTAGCAGCAAATCGATCGCGACTCGCTCGTCATGTCGGGCTACGCAGGCGGAGGCCACTATGACGATGGCTATGCCCCCCAGCAAGGGCAGGCGCATGGTCAAGCTCATGGTGACTCCTACTACCAGGACGAACATGCCCAGGGTTATTATGACAACCAAGGATACGGTGATGGAGGCTATTATGACCAAGGGTATGAGCACTCCTGGCAAAAGAAGGTTGAGTAATGGAAGAGCTGACAGGAAGAACAGTCATGGCTACTACGGAGCAGACGGTGGTCACGGCGCCGACCCAGCCCATCCGGATGGTGGACACCACGCGGATGCAGGGCACGGATACGCTGACGGAGGATATTACGAGGCCGGACACCAAGACCAGTACTACGGCGGCGCCGCCGGCGGTGCAGGCGGCGACCAGTACTACGACCAGGGACAAGGCGAATATGGCCGAGGCCGCCGTGGCCATGATTCCGAGGAAGATTCCGAGACCTTCAGCGACTTCACAATGAGGTCCGAGACTGCTCGTGCTGCGGACATGGATTACTACGGCCGTGGAGACGAACGGTATAACAGTTACTCAGACAGCCAGTACGGCGGTCGTGGTGGCTACCGTCCTCCTTCTTCCCAGATCTCCTACGGAGCCAATCGATCATCTGGTGCTTCGACTCCTGTCTACGGAATGGACTACGGCAACGCCCTTCCCGCTGGCCAGCGCTCGCGTGAGCCTTACCCAGCCTGGACCTCTGACGCCCAGATCCCCCTCTCGAAGGAGGAGCTCGAGGATATCTTCCTTGATCTGGTGAACAAATTTGGCTTCCAGCGGGACAGCATGCGTAACATGTATGACCACATGATGACTATGTTGGACTCTCGTGCTTCGCGCATGACGCCGAACCAGGCACTTCTCTCCATCCATGCCGACTACATCGGTGGTCATAACGCGAATTACCGCCGGTGGTATTTCGCCGCCCATCTCGATCTCGATGATGCCGTTGGCTTTGCCAACATGAAGCTCGGTAAGGCGGATCGCAAGACGCGGAAAGCACGCAAGGCTGCAGCCAAGGCCGCCAAACAGAATCCCGAGAACGAAGAGGAAACCCTTGAGGCTTTGGAAGGAGATAACAGTTTGGAAGCTGCAGAATACCGGTGGAAGTCTCGCATGAACCGGATGTCCCAGCACGATCGGGCCCGTCAAATTGCTCTATATCTTCTGATTTGGGGTGAAGCCAACCAGGTCCGATTCCTCCCGGAATGCATCTGTTTCATCTTCAAGTGTGCCGACGATTACTACACTTCGCCAGAATGCCAGGCTCGCGTTGAGCCAGTGGAGGAATTCACCTACCTGAATGAGATCATCACTCCTTTATACCACTACTGTCGGGATCAGGGATATGAAATCGTGGACGGCAAGTACGTTCGTCGTGAGCATGATCACAACAAAATCATTGGTTATGATGATATGAACCAGCTCTTCTGGTACCCGGAGGGTATTGAGCGCATCAGTTTTGAGGATAAGACTCGTCTGGTCGATGTTCCCATCGCTGAAAGATGGCCCAAGTTGAAGGACGTAGTCTGGAACAAGGCCTTCTTCAAGACTTACAAGGAAACTCGCTCCTGGTTCCACATGATCACGAACTTCAACCGTATCTGGGTTATCCACCTGGGTGCCTTCTGGTTCTTCACTGCTTATAACGCTCCGACATTGTATACTATCGACTACCAACAGCAGCGTGACAACAAGCCACCCACGCCCAAATATCTCGCCGCCGTCGGTTTCGGTGGTGCTCTAGTCTCCTTTATCCAGATTCTTGCCACCATTTGTGAATGGATGTATGTCCCCAGACGTTGGGCTGGAGCACAGCACCTACGAAAGCGTTTCATGTTCCTCATTGTGGTCTTCATCATCAACCTGGCCCCAGGTATCGTGATCTTCGCCATTTTGCCGGGGATGAAATCCATGCCAACCAAGACCGTAGATGGCATTGGCCTCGCTCTTGGTATCGTCCACTTTGTTCTTGCAATTTTCACAGCTGCGTTCTTCGCAATCCAGCCGTTGGGTGCGCTGTTCGGCAACTACATGAAGAAAGGTGGACGACAATATGTTGCCAGTCAGACCTTTACGGCCAGTTTCCCTCGTCTTTCAGGTAATGACATGTGGATGTCATATGGCCTATGGGTTTGTGTGTTCGGTGCCAAGTTGGCGGAATCTTACTTCTTCTTGACGCTATCTTTCAAGGATCCCATCCGCATCCTATCTCCAATGCAGATCCATCAGTGTACTGGCGCGAAATACATTGGCAACACACTTTGCCACCGACAGCCTCAGATCCTGCTGGGCCTGATGGCTTTCATGGACTTGACCCTCTTCTTCCTGGATAGTTATCTGTGGTACATTATTTGCAACACCATCTTCTCTGTGGCGCGATCATTCTACTTGGGTGTGTCGATTTGGTCACCGTGGAGAAACATCTTCTCCCGACTCCCTAAACGTATCTACTCTAAGGTGCTCGCCACTACCGACATGGAGATCAAATACAAGCCCAAGGTTTTGATCTCCCAGGTTTGGAATGCTATCATCATTTCCATGTATCGTGAGCACCTTCTGGCCATCGACCACGTGCAGAAGCTGTTATACCACCAGGTTCCCTCCGAACAGGAAGGCAAGCGCACTCTTCGCGCCCCGACCTTCTTTGTGTCCCAGGAAGATCAATCTTTCAAGACCGAATTCTTCCCCCAGGGAAGTGAGGCGGAGCGCCGTATCTCGTTCTTTGCGCAATCGCTCGCTACTCCTATGCCTGAGCCGCTCCCCGTTGACAACATGCCCACCTTCACCGTCCTGATCCCTCACTACAGTGAAAAGATCCTGCTGTCACTTCGTGAAATTATCCGTGAAGATGAGCCTTACTCCCGGGTGACCCTGCTCGAATACCTCAAGCAACTGCACCCTCACGAGTGGGATTGCTTCGTCAAGGATACCAAGATTCTCGCCGACGAGACGTCGCAGTTTAATGGTGATTACGAAAAGCCCGAGAAAGACGCCGCCAAGAGCAAGGTTGACGATCTTCCTTTCTACTGCATCGGTTTCAAGTCCGCCGCCCCCGAATATACCCTTCGCACAAGAATCTGGGCTTCCCTCCGATCTCAAACCTTGTACAGAACTGTGTCTGGATTTATGAACTACAGCCGTGCTATCAAGCTGCTCTACCGCGTCGAAAACCCCGAGGTTGTCCAGATGTTTGGTGGCAACTCTGAGAAGCTTGAGCGGGAGCTTGAGCGCATGGCTCGCCGCAAGTTCCGCATCTGTGTTTCGATGCAGCGCTACGCCAAGTTCAGCAAGGACGAACGCGAGAACACCGAATTCTTGCTTCGCGCTTACCCCGACCTGCAGATTGCATACCTGGATGAGGAGCCACCTGTCGCCGAAGGCGAAGAACCCCGTCTCTACTCAGCCTTGATTGATGGCCACTGTGAACTTCTCGAGAACAACATGCGCAAACCCAAGTTCAGAATTCAGCTTTCTGGAAACCCCATTCTTGGAGACGGAAAGTCCGACAACCAGAACCATGCTATCATCTTCTACCGTGGTGAATACATCCAGCTCATTGATGCCAACCAAGACAACTACCTTGAAGAATGTTTGAAGATTCGCAGTGTGTTGGCTGAGTTCGAGGAATTGACCACCGACAATGTTTCTCCGTACACCCCTGGAATTGCCTCGCCTGAGGAGAACCCCGTTGCCATCCTGGGAGCCCGTGAATACATTTTCTCTGAGAGCGTCGGTGTCCTTGGTGATGTCGCCGCCTCTAAGGAACAAACGTTCGGTACCCTTTTCGCTCGTACACTTGCTCAAATCGGTGGTAAGCTGCATTATGGTCACCCTGATTTCTTGAATGGCACTTTCATGACCACCCGTGGCGGTGTTTCCAAAGCCCAGAAAGGATTGCACCTGAACGAGGATATTTACGCTGGTATGAATGCCATCCTCCGTGGAGGTCGCATCAAGCATTGTGAATACTATCAGTGTGGTAAGGGTCGTGATCTCGGTTTTGGATCCATTCTTAACTTCACCACGAAGATTGGTACTGGTATGGGTGAACAAATGTTGTCCAGAGAGTACTACTATCTCGGCACCCAGTTGCCCCTCGATCGCTTCCTTTCATTCTACTATGCTCACCCTGGTTTCCATTTGAACAACATGTTCATTATGTTGTCTGTGCAAATGTTCATGTTTGTCCTGATCAACCTTGGTGCCCTGAAGCATGAGACCATCATGTGCCGTTACAACTCGGACTTGCCTATCACCGATCCTCTTGTGCCGACTCTTTGCGCCAACCTGATCCCCATCCTTAACTGGGTGAATCGCTGTGTTATCTCAATTTTCATCGTGTTCTTCATCTCTTTCGTTCCTCTTGCCGTCCAAGAGTTGACAGAGAGGGGAGTATGGCGCATGGCTACTCGTCTGGCTAAGCACTTCGGTTCACTCTCTTTCATGTTCGAGGTGTTTGTATGTCAGATCTACGCCAACGCCGTCCATCAGAACTTGTCTTTCGGAGGTGCGCGATACATTGGTACGGGCCGTGGTTTCGCAACTGCCCGTATCCCATTCGGTGTCCTCTACTCGCGATTTGCCGGTCCCTCAATTTACTTGGGTGCTCGACTCCTGCTGATGTTGTTGTTCAGTACTACAACTGTCTGGACTCCCGCTCTGATCTGGTTCTGGGTTTCTTTACTCGCCCTCTCCATCTCGCCTTTCTTGTTCAACCCGCACCAGTTTGCATGGAACGATTTCTTTATTGATTACCGCGACTACATCCGCTGGCTTTCTCGCGGTAACTCCCGATCCCATGCTTCCTCCTGGATCGGCTTCTGTCGCCTTTCGCGTACTCGCATCACTGGTTACAAGCGCAAAGTTCTCGGAGTTCCATCGGAGAAAGGCTCCGGTGATATTCCCAGAGCGCGCATCACCAACATCTTCTTCAGCGAAATCATCTCGCCTCTCCTGGGTGTTGGTGCCACACTGATCCCGTATCTCTACATCAATTCCCGGACAATGTACTCCGATGATGTCAAGTGGGCTGCGAATCCCATCCTTCGCGTTGCGATTGTCGCTTTCGCTCCTGTCGGTGTTAACGCCGGTGTGGCAGGCATGTTCTTCGGCATGGCTTGCTGCATGGGCCCGGTGTTTGGCATGTGTTGCAAGAAGTTCGGTGCCGTTCTCGCAGCTATCGCCCATGCCATCGCCGTGATTGTGTTTTTGCTCCTCTTCCTGGCCATGTTCTTCCTTGAATCCCTCAGCTGGCCCCGAACCATCTCTGGAATGATCGCTGCGATGGCTCTCCAGCGCTTCATCTACAAGGTTATCATTTCGCTCGCATTGACTCGCGAATTCAAGAACGATCAATCTAATATTGCATGGTGGACTGGAAAATGGTACAACATGGGTTGGCACTCACTTTCTCAGCCTGGACGTGAATTCCTGTGCAAAATCACTGAACTCGGTTATTTCGCCAACGATTTCTTCCTCGGCCATATTCTCTTGTTTGCCATGCTCCCGGCCCTCGCCATCCCATATGTTGACACCTTCCATTCGGTGATCCTGTTTTGGCTGCGCCCAAGGTAAGTACCTTTTCCCTTTGGTATTCAAATAACCCAATACTAACCTGTCCTGCTTCTAGCTCTCAAATTCGCCCTCCTATCTACTCTCTCAAGCAGTCCAAGCTTCGCAAGAGACGCGTTGTCCGCTTCGCCATTCTCTACTTTGTCATGCTCCTCATCTTTGTCGTCATTATCGCTGCGCCTGTCGTCCTGCGCAACACCGGCCAGTTGAATAGCGTTCTGTCGGGCTCACTCTGGGAACAACTCGGTGTCAGCAAACCAGACTCAACTGGCCTACTCCAGCCACTTGATCACGGACTCAATGATACTGTCTCGTGGTACACCGGCTCTAACATCCCCAAGGGCTACACCTCAGGCAGCATCCCGGCACCCTCAGCGGGCACTGGTAAGTGGTCCATCTAATGTGGCGAAACGACACGGGAATGCTTTGTACAAAGTTATGCGTTTATTAAAATTCGCTGCATCTTTCTGAACTCATCGGCGCACAATTTGATCTTAATGAATGGTTGCTTCCAAATATTGTTTGTGGCATGACGCTTGTATGAAGGGGTCTTCGAAGTCATCCTCGGGGGTTTACCTTCCTTTTTCCAGCTTTCTTTGCTTGTTTTATTTACACTTCTACCGGAATTAAATTGCATTGCTTTCGTGAAATTCTCCTATAGCTCAAGTCTTAGTCCCTAATTTTAAAATTACATTGTCCCAAGCGAATGGAATTGTACAGGTCACGTGGCACGGAGATACCCAGGACTCCGAGCCTCCCGTTTCATCCTCACCCCCATCTTCCGCCAGTAAGCACCTGTTTATCGCGCCTCCTTTTAACCTATTGCATTCCGGGTATCTCGCTGGCCTGGTGCACCACACCAATCGCGCTCTTTTTAACCTCCGCCATGGATCTCCAGGAGACCCAGCGTATTCTTACTGAATATCTGCATGAACTCACGGATCTATTCCACCGTGTGCCTGGCTCCGCAATCTTCCTCCGCTACGTCAAGTCAAGCTATCAAGATGACCCAATTCGCTCTGCTGTCGAACTATTCCTCTTCCTTTTTGCTGTGCGATATCTTCTAGCGCCCAAGTATTCGACCAAACCGGGCGTTGTGCCACTCACAGAAGATGAGATTGACGATCTCGTGGATGAATGGACACCTGAACCCCTCGTCGGGAACGCGACACCCTTGGAAGAGATGGAGGTTGATAAGCGAACCGTGATTGTTGGGTATCGTACCCCTTTGTTCCTATTGCTTCTGCCTGGCGCACCTTGTGGACAATTTACTGACAGATGAAATTGGGATCTTCAGCCCCGTAGGCCCGAAATCCAAACTGGCCAACGGCCGTACCGTTATGAATCTCGGCTCCTTAAATTTTTACAACTTCAATACGAATGAGTCCCTCAAGGAACAGGCAATCCAAACACTCCGCGCTTACGGAATCGGTCCCTGTGGACCTCGTGGTTTCTACGGCACCCAGGATGTTCACATGAAGACAGAAGATGATGTGGCGGCTTTCCTGGGAACAACAGCTTGCATCATCTACTCCCAGGCCTTCTCGACCATTTCCAGTGTCATTCCTGCCTTCTCGAAGCGTGGAGACATTATCGTCGCGGATAAGGGGGTTAGCTTTGCGATTCGCAAGGGTATTCAGATCTCTCGAAGCATTGTCCGGTGGTATGAGCATAATGACATGGAGGATCTGGAGCGTGTGCTCGCGAAGGTCACCAAGGAGCAAGCCCGGAAGCCTCTGACTCGCAGATTTATTATCACGGAAGGTCTGTTCGAGTCTTATGGTGACATGGCGGACTTGCCTAAGATTGTATGTGTCCCGTCAACTTGAACCATGAATTTCCCGTCCTTACACATATCGCAGATCGAACTCAGACTCAAGTACAAGTTCCGTCTGATCCTTGATGAGACCTGGTCTTTTGGCGTTTTGGGACGCACTGGCCGTGGTATCACGGAGCACCAGAACGTCGATGCTGCCGAGGTTGATATGATTGTCGGGTCACTGGCTGGTCCTCTTGTTGCTGGAGGTGGCTTCTGTGCTGGTTCAGAGGAGATTGTTCACCACCAGCGTATCTCGGCTGCTGCCTATACCTTCTCTGCTGCGCTTCCCGCTCTGCTCTCGACTACCGCCAGTGCCACCATCAACATCCTTCAGAACAACCCGGAGACAGTGTCACAACTTCGGGAACTCACCAAGGCCATGCGGGCTCAGTTGGATCCCCGGAGTGACTGGGTTTACTGCACCAGCTCGCCTGAGAACCCCATTCTCATCCTGGTCATCAAGCCTGAGGTTGTGGCTGCTAAGCGGCTCACAGCCGATGACCAGCAGTTCTTGCTTCAAGATGCCGTCGATGAGGTATGTATCACATTTTCTTTCGTTCTAACCCTCTTTAAGTCCATTTCTAATGCTCTCGCAGTCTCTCGCCAATGGTGTTATGATTACGCGGCTGAAGACTCTCGAGGATAACTTCGAGCCCAAGCAGATTGTTCCGCCAGCCTTGAAGGTGTGCGTCACTACCGGTCTCACCAAGAAAGAGATTGAAAAGGCAGGAACAATCATTCGACATGCCATTACCAAGGTGATGAGCAAGAGGAAGTAATGCCTTCCTTTGTCTCATACTTCTGGTCCTGACCAGACATCCGATGACTGCTCACGCCCACATGACTTCAGCATCTATCGCTTTTCTATTCCCTTCAGTCGACCTACGCCCTAATGCCTTTTCAATCCTTGTATTGTTACCTTGTCGATATACATTCTTATTGCATGCCCTGCACAGGTCCGCCCTTTTCTCTCTTCGCCGGCGGTATGATTCTCTGCCTGTGCATGATTCTAAGTTGTTTAATATTATCCTTCTTCCCTTGGCTCTTTGCTTCAAGGACATATTTATCTTTGCATACATTATTCAGACCTAAAAGCCCTTTATCCCGTGGAATGAATGGTATTACTTCATGTTCCGATTCTTCTCTTTTCCCCTCTTGCCATAGTAGAGTCTACTGCTATAAATTTGAAGTGTCAGTCAGTTGTTAGCTAGATAGAGCATTCAAAATGTCCATTTGCCGTTCATTGGGTTTGGAACTCAACAGAAGACGAGAAGCCCAATATCTTAGGGCCAGACCCCTGCCCTAAAACTACCCCTTCATCCCCCTTTCAATGTCTCAATAATTTCAGATAGTTCATCAGGTCTGCCTCACATTTACCGAATTCCCTGCGTCTCCGAGCGACCTCTAAGAATGGGCCCCACATTCCATCTACTCCATCGCTGGGAGCATTCTCGGTCCATCCGACTTCGTGATCTCGTGTGATTCCCCGTAACTAGATCTCTTTGCCGAGCAGATCAGATGCCAAAGGGCCTCTCAATCAAGCTAGGGGACATGTCAGAAACCTGGAAGTTCCCCGATTCCATTCCACATGTCCTTACCAGATCGAGGTGCTATGCTTGGCCATCCTTGTGTTTACTCCCTCCGCTAATAAAGTTCAAGTAGCTGGAATTCCGTGGAGCCCGCTCGCATTGATATAATGGGTCCGATCGGCACCATATGCATGGGTTTTCCTTTTCTAGATGGTTGGAAAGTTACTCTTGTTATGATCGCCGACTACGCTCAGATCATCACACTCAATTTACAGATCAGCTTCCCCAGGGCGGATACAGGTGGAAAATGAAGCGCCTTACTCAGGCGCTTTTCGGCCTGCTACTTGCTTGTGGTGTTTGCGCCGAAGCTCGGGGTAAGAGCATCATTGTTCAATTACCCTCTTTCTTATATTGGATTTTGCTGATTGGCAATAGTCGAGGAACAATCCCGTGGAGATCTCGCCCAGCCACCCTTTACCAAAGAGGTAGTCGTTTGGGTCAATGAAAAAGGAGAGCCCATCAGCACGGAAACACACTACGTTCAGGCCTTGGCCTCCGCACAAGAGAATGTTAGTAGATAGAACTGTTCCTGATGAAGAGAGGATATGTTGGTCCCTTATCGAAAAACCGGCCCTAACTCTCACACCAAAGCAACCCCCAACATCAACCCCGGACACAGATGGATCTGTTAAGGCGCCGCCACATAAAGTATCCAAGAAAAACGACAATGTGAACGACCACTCCATCCCAGCCCCAGCCAAGCAGAACGAGCTAAAACTCCCTAACATCCACGAACCGTCCGTTCCTTATCATCCTCATCAGCACCCAAACTCCCAGTTCGGCATCTCTTACTCCCCCTACAGAGCAGACCGCACCTGCAAGACCCAAGAAGAAGTAAACCAAGACCTAGACAGAATCTCCGAATACTCCTTCATCCGCATCTATGGCACAGACTGCGACCAAACAAGAATAGTATCCAAGGCTGCACGACGACACAACATGCGTGTTTTTGCCGGCGTCTACGACCTAACCGATTTCCCAGGAAGCCTCAGCGCCTTCAGCGATGCTGTAACAGGCCCGGACGGCAAAAAGGACTGGTCCATCTTCCACACTATCGCCGTCGGCAATGAACTCGTAAATGCCGGCACCAACTCCGCCAGTGACGTCGCGAGCGCCGTGAAAAAAGCACGCTCTGTACTCCGAGCACAGGGCTACAATGGCCCCGTCGTTACAGTCGATACTTTCTCCGTCCTGCTTGACCACCCGGAACTCTGCCAGGTCTCCGACTACTGCGCTGCAAACTGCCATGCTTTCTTCGATCATACCCAGCGTCCTGCTGGTGCTGGAGCTTACGCCCTCGCACAGGCGCATAGTATTTCGGCTCGAGCTGGCGGGAAGCGGACTATGATTACGGAGTCAGGGTGGCCGCATGCTGGGGATGTGAATGGTGGTGCTATTCCTTCGGTAGAGAATCAGCGGGTGGCTATTGCTAGTTTGAGGGGGACTTTTGATCACCGGAGGGAGGATTTGGTGCTTTTTACTGCTTTCGATGATTTGTGGAAGGATGATAATAGTTTCACTTTCAATGCGGAAAAGTTTTGGGGGATCCATGGAGGTTTGTAGAGAGCTCTAATGGATGTTATTTTCTTTCTTTGGCTCTTTTGTTTTTGTTTTATACAAGTATTCGTGTACATACAATACAATACTCTTGGAATAGGATGCAAGCTGAATGACAAAGAACGATGTATTAACATGAATTTTTATATGGCTTCGCTGACAATATTACATACTTTACATGATATTTCAGACTGTACATTCAAACTGTCCAGATGAGCACAAGAGCCTAGTGGTGGAAAGTCCGAGTAGTCTGACGTTGCCTCGCCTCTTCCTCTGCACGCGCCTCGATCTGGTCCATCCAACCATCCTTACGGGTAAGCTGATCGAATGCCTCCTTGTTGGATGGCAAATCCCAGAAGAAATCCTTCTCGCTCGGGGATTTCCGATTAGCCTCCAAGTCCCGGGCATGGCGAATGATAAGGCCGGTCAGCATGCCGCGGGACTTGCTACTCGGGTTGATGCCCAGCTGGTTCATCTCGCGCAGGATTGACACCACAGTGGGAAGATCCTTGCATACTCGCCAGTGGTAGTGGATCAACTCATCGTACAGGCCAGATGATGCACCGAGGAAAGTAGAGACACGGCCGTATTCCTTGATTGTCGAGCGGAACTGGGGGATGAGCGGGGAGTCACGGAAGTGGGTATTCAGCAGGCGGAAGGCGATCAGGAGGGTCTTCGGGTATAGAGCTACCACGACAGGGGAGACCGGGACAACGGCTGGGACTCTGAGAGGTCCTGATAGCCGAGTGGATGGTTCGGGCTGGTCTGTTGTGCTCAAACTTCCCGGGTCCGAAGCCTCGACGAGAGATTTCTCGTCTAGGTGGCACAGCATGGAGAAAATGCGCTCCTTGCATACCTCCCACACACCCATGTCGCCCTTGCCATCCTCGATGGCTTGGAAAAGTGCGAATTCAATGTGTTCTGATTCCGCTTTGACGACGATCTCAATCGCTCTCCGCAAGCTGACGGTCACTTCGGCAGCGCTAGCCGTGGCAGGCTCAGTATAGCCCAGTTCACGGAGATAGATTCGCTTTGGACCTTGATTCTCCGCTGGGACTTGTTCTTCCGTTTTTGACTTCTCTAGTCTTTGATAAGAAGAAGAGTCGTCCTTCGCTTGTTGCTTAGCTTTCATATTCGCTCTCTTTTGTCTTGGGTCCTTTAGCAAATTATCAAACACCGACGCTAGCTCAGCCAGTTCAGCCTTCTTCTCCTCGCTCAGCGGTTTCAATGAGCTTGGCTCGGTAGTTTCCCCATCGTATTTGAGTCCAAGCTGCTCTAAGAGCCCTCCGAATACCAATTTCTCCTGACTTGTGATCTTCGGTGCTATTTTTGTTGTCTTCTTGACCACGGATGGTCTGAGGCTAGGCCTTGCAGAGACAGATGCTGCTTTTTTCTGCAGATAGCTTCGTCGGGGCTTGGGAGCTGCCTCACTCGTCGAGCTGGAGGTAGTTGACTCTTCAGAAGTATTCTGACTTGTGTTATCTTCCGCTAATGGTTTGTCCTCCGTTGCATTATTGGCCTCGGTATCGATCTGGGTAGAAAAAGAGCGCGGAAAGCGACGGTTGAATTGTTTTCGGGCCACGGATGAAATAGGCGTAAGTGTTTGGGTGTGATATAGAAAAGGAGCCGTAGAATTGCTTCTTGAGAGGAAGCACAGCCGATTGATGTTTGTCGCCATTGCTGAGTCGTTAGGTCTGCACTTGCGCAGTCTTGTTGGTGCACTTCTCAGAGTAAATCCAATCTAAAGTAAATCCTACTCTTCTCTTCCACTTCGTGAACCTTTTCAACTTCAATTCAAAGAAAGAGAAACAAGAAGAATACCTTTTTTTTTTTTACAGCACGGACTCTAATCGACGATCAACTTTCCGCAAAGTCACATGATGTCGTGTAACGGGTTCACGCGTTTCCCCGAGGACGTGCCTCGCATCCCCGAAGCGCAAACTGCACACGAAAGTTTACCCGAAGACCTTGAAATAAATATGGCAGGGAAAAGTGAGCTGTCAGAATTCGAACAGCAGCGTTTGGCAAACATTGCCGAGCGTGATGCCCTATTGAAGAAACTCACACTCGAATCGCAATCCTCGGGCCTCTTTGCAAGCCCCAAGACTCCCAGCAGCAATGTCACAAAACCGAAAAAGCGCGCAGCTCCTAAAGTGAAAGCAGAGGAGGATATCACGCCCCGGCGGACATCATCGCGCCTCAAGGGTATCGCCGCCGAAAGTGAAGTAGCAAAGCGCAAGGCCGATGATGAGTATGAGGCGATGCGCGAAGCGGACAGACTCAAAAGAATGCGCCGGACAGACTCGTTCAGTCAGGCGGATATGTTTGTTTCAGGCCAAAAGCTTAGTCCCGATAGCCTGATCGGAGTTGATGTCATCACCAAGGGTGTTGCAATGCCCTATGAAAGGACGTTTGGGGACGATGATGTTGAAAAAACAACAGACAAGGAGCTCAAGGCCCTTCGGGAGGAGATGAATGGGCTTCAATTGTGGGACTCATGGGATCCGCAACGTAAATACTTTATCTTCCTATGAAAGAGTTACCACTCTGACACATTTTTATCATTGCAGGGATCAAGATCACCCCGGAGCGTGTGTATAGCATGGCCTTCCACCCATCCGAATCCAAACCTCTTATATTCGCGGGAGACAAAATGGGTCATCTAGGCATGCTGGATGCCTCGCAGGAGAAGCCTGCGGCGGGCGAGGACGACGATGAAGATGAGGATGACCCCGATCCAATCCTCACAACACTCAAGCCACACACCCGAACGATCAGCGCAATGATGATCAACCCATCAAAGCCAACACATTTGTACACGGCAAGTTACGACAGCTCGATTCGAGCATTGGACTTGGAGAAAATGGTCTCTTCAGAGAGTTATGCTCCCGAATCCACGAACATAGATGAGGCAATCTCCGGAGTAGACATGGCTCTGGATGACCCTCACACTTTGTACTGGACTACACTCCAAGGTGGATTCGGCCGATACGATACGCGGGAACCGCGTAAAGATAGCAATGTGTCGAACTGGGATCTTTCTGATAAGAAGATTGGAGGCTTCACACTGTGTCCCTCCCAGCCGCACTACTTCGCGACAGCAAGTTTGGATCGATTCCTGAGACTATGGGATTTGCGCAAGCTATCACCGCATAGTCCCACCCCTGTTGCTGAGCATGAAAGCCGTCTCTCGGTTTCCCACGCAGCTTTCAATGCTGCTGGGCAGATTGCCACATCATCCTACGACGATACATTGAAGATCTACGATGTGGGCGCAAAGGGCCTCTCCACGTGGAAGCAGGGCCACAAGCTTTCGGAAAAGGAGTTCACTCCCGACACTGTTGTCCGCCACAACTGCCAGACTGGCCGCTGGGTGACAATGTATGATTTCTCCTTTACTTTGCGTTCTTGTTGGTTTTGCCAAAGTATCAAGCCCTAACTTTGTTCTTATAGTCTCCGCCCTCAGTGGCAACTCAACCCCCAATCCCCCATCCAGCGGTTCTGTATAGGAAACATGAACCGCTTCGTTGATGTTTACAGCAGCAATGGCGACCAGCTCGCTCAGCTTGGTGGTGATGGGATCACTGCTGTTCCTGCCGTGGCTGTGTTCCACCGTAGCAAGAACTGGGTTGCCGGTGGCACCGCCAGTGGCAAGCTCTGCTTATGGAAGTAATCTGAATGATTTGCTCATCCTTTTTGTGTTATTTCTTCGAACAAGTGGCTGTACAGTTAGCTTACTAATTGTTTTGAGATGTGTTCTAGCCTTCCTTCAAAGACCCGGTGTTGTAGGGATGTGGCCGCTAGCCTAGGGTTCTGTTTATTCCCTGCTGTCTTGTTACCACCGGAGACGACACTTAATATTTGTTCTGACCCAATGTACAGACGTATTCAACGAACAGCATTTGATGTTTGTATTTCTATCTAACAGAGTCACAACTTTCAAAAACGAAAACACCAATCCATTCCATCTATTGGAAGAATATAAAAAGAGTAAAAGGTATTTACACGATGGCCACCATCTCCGAAAGGAAATCCAAACACACAAGAGAAAGACCCAAATGATTCCTCAGAACGACCAAAAAGAGAAAAGCACAAGAGCCTCAGCCAAGTTCAAAAATCAGATCATGTTCTTTTTTTCTTCCCAAAAATCCAGATCCTTACTTTGTGGCTCTCTTTGTTTTATCTTAAGAGCTGGGCTGGCGAGGGGGATGTGTATAAGGGAGGGCGGGACCATGAAAACACACAGTCAAAAGAAGGAATGGGTATCAACACCATGACACATGCTTTAGAGGATAACATAGACATATAGATGATCAAGCAGAACGAAACTCGACGAGGCAAGATAGAAAAATGGGAGTAGAGGGAGAAGTAGGGAGAAAAGAGGAACGTTGAAATCATGAGCACATGGGAAAGAGGTAGACGAGAAAGAACAAAGTCAAAAACGTGTAAGGATGAAAGGAGATTGCATGGACATTGGTGCATTAAGATTCATTGCGTAGATCTTCGTGCGAGTGGTTTTGAGTCTGGTCACGTTCCTTGGCCTTGCGTCGGGAGGGGGCAGGGACAAAGTCGAAGAAGCGGTACTTGCTCGAGGACTCTTTCGTGACGCTCGCCCTGCGCGCCTTGGAGGACTCGGAGTACTCGAGCGAGTACGTCGAGGAGTTCTTCGAGCTTCCGGTGCTGTCGCGTGGGTCAGACCATCGTGGGATGGCAAATGGAATGCGGCTTTGGTCCCAGGTCGCTGATGACGAGCTTGGAGGGGTGTCATCCTCGGCATCGGGAGCGTGATCAGTGGACCGACGGGGAATCGCAGGGCGTGTACCAAAGTAGCCAGTCGAATTGCGGTGGTTACTGGGGGCCGGTGTAGTACCAGCTGACGTTTCTGGCGCCGGGGTGCTAGGTTTGCTTGAGCTTTCATCGTAGAAGGTTACGGCTCGCTCCATCGAATCCACCAGTGCTTCCCATTTGATCTCAAGGTTTCCACTTGGCCGCTCTGCTTGCTCGGCTCGTCTGAGACACTCCTCGGTGCGCGCCCGCAGGCGAAGGGCTTCTTTCTGGAACTTAGAAAGGGTGACGTCTAACTCGGTCAATTCGTTGAGTCGTTCTGGGGAGACATCAAGCCAGACACGTATCAAGTTCGCGAAGGAGCGAGCATAGTCGATGAGGAATGGAAGACTAGGGAATCCCTCACGCGATGTTGGGGGCAACCGCCCAAGGATTTGGATAGGGGTGGTGTAGGAGGGTGTGACGATAGGCACTGGTCGATCGGCAGGTATCGCACAAACGGAGTCAACAAAGTCTTTGAATTCCGAGCGATGACCGACGAGGAATTTGTTCATCGGTTCCATCCAAGGTTCTTTGTTGCCGAATGTTGTCATATTGGCCAGACCCTGCAATGCTTTGGCAATGAGAGTCAAAGTACGCTGTGCACGAGGACGAGGGTGATCTGGAGGTGGTTAGCAAAAGAAAAATCAGGGTACGAGCGTAGTTCCATACCTTTCAAGAGCCCAAAAAGCTTCGGGTTCAGAATAGCCGGGCAGAAGAAGCGTAAGAACAGGAAGCCAGAAACACTACTGTATGTCACAGAGCGGAGGAAGTCACCATAGCGATCGTCTGCACACGCCCTGACATGCCGGAAGATGCGTCGCAGTTCTGGGGGACACCTCGATGCAGAACCTGCAATGGATTTCCACATGCTTGTCGTAAGAGCTGTGAGGTTTCGCCAGTTACGTTCAAGATCCTCGTGGCGTGGAACTCGAGATGGATCGACTTCGCATTCCGGATCGCTGTCATCAATATCACGTAGTCGTTCCGCGATAGTTTCCTCCAAATACTGCTTGCCCAGACGTCGCATGTGAAGATCGAGGGCCTTGGTTAGAAGCGAGTTTCCACGGAACAGGAGGTTAGCCTCCACAGTGGCCGTCCTTCCCATGTCTCTGACAAGGACCTCGCGCTCTTGGCCAGTCTCCTGTGAGTTGTTCGAATGAATTCTCGTTGTATACCTCAACCGGTTGGTGGTGGATTCTTTGTGCACCCCGTCGATTTCATCTTCAACCAAGGCTGAGATCCATTCCACCGTGGACCCCGAGACCTGATAAATGTTCAGAAGCATCTCGGCCAGATGATTTAATTCCGATGACATCAGTTGTGCCATGTTTATTGTGAGACCATTGGTGAAGGAGTGAAGAAGTTCCGACATCTCTGCGTACTCGTCGGACATCAAGACGACGGTTTCCTCCATCCGGGCCTTCATAAACATCTCGCCAATTGCCTGATCTTGGTTATCCAGGATAGGCCACCACTTTTCTATATCCACGCCGGCATCTAATTCTTCAAGTCGCAGGTCTACCCGTCCGAAGATGATATCATTTGCAGAAATTTCAATCTCATCCAGCATGTTCACAGCACTCACGTCTTGGTTGGGTGCGTATGTTCCATGGGAGATGAGTGTCCAGTCTCTCTGTGTCGGATTGAGAGTTTTGACGAGGATAGAGGCTTGCGATAGCACTGGTGGCAGATCAGTGAAGAGGAAATCTTCTCGCCAGAAAGGATTCATGGTGCGATACTTGACAGCAGTCTTGCCACGAATTTCCCCATCTAGGTGCACCTCTGTGTAGTAGTCGCTGACCTTTGAGGTTGGAGCAGGCTGGCCATGTGATCTTGATGCCTTTCGGCTTCGGGGGGTGTCCTCCTCTTTGGCGCGAAATAGCTTCGCCTCTACAATTTTCAAGTTTAAGAATCGCTCGATTCGGAACATGTCTTTGGTCAAGGGTGGTTCGGTGGCCTCGGCGTCCGGAATTTTATTAGGATCCTCTCCCTGAGACACAGGACCATAGAGCTCCGGGATTGTGAATGCGCGCAAAAGCACAAACCACACCTCAAAGAGAACACGGCTTTCAAGAGCGAGGTATATAGGCCGCACGTTTGAATCGGGTACCGGATGTGCCGTATATTGAGGATAGATGGCAATGCAAAATTCATCATCCAACACCGAGGAGTCCAGCTGCTGAATAGCGCAGCGCGATAATTGAGACAACTGCACACATGCCAGGAGGGCCACGTCGGACTCCGTGTAGAGCTTGAAAAAGCCATTCTCTTGTAGTGTGCAGCTCACCTTTTGCCACGAGGAAGAAAGAGCCCTTGTCTGTCTGTACGTCGACACTCGGCGTCCGGACACCAGCATTGCACCGGAAGCAGACGGCTTGTCCCATAGAAGCATCTTGCCAACCTTAATGATAGTTGCATCCTTTTGTACTGTGCTTTCCGAGTTGCGTCGACGCTCAGGGATCCGCCGGTCTCCAATCACAACCTCTTGAGGTTTTGTCATCTTGTTCTGAACACCCTTAGGTCGAATTGGTTGCCAACACAGTAGAGCGGCAAGCCAGGAATCGAATGTTTCGTTTACGTGAGGTCGTAGTTGTATCCCAAGCCCAGATGTAAATGTGTGAACACTCAAATAGGTGGCTTGGAGGTCAGAGTCCCACAATGTCCGAACTCGACAACCACGTAGATCGGGAATTAATGTTTTGGCCAATGCCGGCTCTCCCTTGGCTTGATAAATGAGACTCCCGGTAGCGACGTTGATAGCGCAGTATCCGGATGTCCAGGCAGTGGTCGAGGTTGTTCGAAAGGATAGGATTCCATGCATTCTACCACATGTAGTTTTCATCAACTGCAGGATCTTTGCGGCTTCCGTACTCGAGAGGGGTGAGGCAAATGAATCTCGATTCAGTGCTCCACCGGCAAACAGACCGGCAGCTCTGGTCAGTCGAGGGCGAGGGACAGTATGGCTGCTGTATTTTGGGGTCTCAATTGACGGAAACCCGATGGAAGATGACGGGTCTTCGGGCAACTTTGGTTGAGGCGGACTAGCCGTGTTAATTGACCCAACCCGCGTTCGAGTTTTGAAGGCGCTGGGGGTGATGTCGTTGCGTTGCTCCTCAGCCGCCGTTGTCCGCGATCGCGCCCGTTGACTCCTTGCTTCCACCGGACGATCTTCTTCGCCTGCTCCAAATGAGTGTTTGTTGAAATCCCGACGACGTTCAGGCTCGATTGGCTGTGATAGCACAGTGTTTCGAGGTGAAGACAAAGCGCCCGTAAGGTGCTCCGGTTCGGATAAAGGAGAATGGTTGGCGGGGGAGTGCGACTCTGGCGTCACAGTTCGAATGGTAGTTTCTCGGAAACTGTCGGGATAGACCATACCATGCCGATCCCTAGATGAAGACTTCTTGCTTGCACGCCGTTCCACTGGACGACTGTATAACGCTTGGTGCATCGAGCTCCGCTTGAACGCGTTCGAATTCTCGGGCTCCATCTCGTTTCGTTATAGACAGTCCCTTCAATAGGCGATGTACACAAAACAAAAATGAAACCCGTCAATATTTAAAGGAAAGGAGACACAGGTTCACTCCCTAATCGCGCCCAACACGACCTCCCTCAAAACAGCCGGTGAGAAGACCTTGTTAGCAACCGATGTATGCGGCACGGCTGCGCTTGTATAATTGGGGGTCACTTTTGTCCAGGAAATTGTTATACGACCACATGGAGTCTGGTGAGAGGTTGGGTATCGGGGTCGCACATTCGGTCGAGGCGCCGGGAGAGGGGAATGGGAGACCAGGACAAAGGAGGGCGCGGGTCACCGTCGTTTGTCTGAGAGATGCAGGAGAATCTAGCGAATACGGTGAGCGTCCAATCCTCCGACCAGTCGATAGCGATAGTGTCGCTGTCAGTGTCAGTGGTGGTCTGGGAGAAGCGACCCGGAAATTGGTTGGGAAGGGCGTGATATCATTATTATTGGAGGGAGGGGAGGGGAGGGGAGGGGGTGTGTGGGATAGGGTATGGGGAGTAAAGAGATGCGCACATACCTTCATCAGTCCCTTTTGAAATTGGGGAGGTTTTGACTATGCTCTCTAGGAAAGATGTTTGTGTGGGTATATGTGTTTTCGCGGATTCCAGCAAATGTAGGCCGCTTTGGGATGGGGGCAGAATGAAGGGAAGGGCTTCAAAGAAAAATATTTCCCAAATTTGAAAAATCAAGCTGGAATTGCAACGGTATCCGACGATCGTAAAAAAAAGACAGAGAGAAAGAGAAGAGAGAGGGGAAGGGGGAGGGGAGAGAGAAGTGGATTAGCGGAGCTGAGTTTGTATAGGGGAAAAATAATGAAAGAATGAGAACGGCAACGCTTTTGGGGCCCTTTTCACCTATAGTCTTTTGAGCTTTGTTGTAGCTTTGCTATTGGCTATATCTCTTCATCTTATACTCCCTTTAGGCCACCTCGATGACACGGCAACACGGGATCACCTTCTATATATGATATAACATCCTAAATCATCCTCAAAGCGAGGTTGGACTATTTTCCTAACTTGTAGATTCAAATCCCAGCCTTTTGGCTTTCAGCATTTAACCGAAAGATACCGAGTCTATATCGTACAATCACCGGGGCAAAGGAAGAAGTAAATAGTAGGTTTAAGCTGATAGAGTTGAGCTGGACTTGAGACCTGTAAGATCATATAGCTTTCCCCAAGTCACTAGCGTGCATGTTTCCCCTTCCATTCCGATTCCCGAAGGTGGTCGTAAATTGCCGAGAGGTTTTCTAGAAGAGACAACTGCATGGCGTCTTTTTACTGACTCGCACTGGCTAGTGGACTACCGGGCTAGTGGAAATGGGACCACTAATCTTGAGTCATGAGGGTTCTGAGGTTTTGATCCATTTTTTTGGTGTATATTATATTATACTATATAATTCATTTTTTTTAAGACTCCTATTCCTACCTTCTATATTGTTGCATTTACATCCATTGTTTCTATCCGGTCTGCTCTACAATATGCAAAACTCCCGACGTGGTGCCCGGGGCGCAGATCCTGGTGCTAGCTAGAAGAAGTACAGAGAGAAGGACGCACCTAGAACCTTTGACGGAGCAGAATGGTTTACTCTATACAATGTTGTGGTCATTCGAGAAGTCTCCAGCTTCTACTAAAGCAAGACGGGAAAGTGGAGCTACGTGGTGAGATCCTCAGCCAGGAATACATACTGGAGTCACACATGATTCAGTTCAGACTGAGCTGTGGAGGGATGATGGATGTGAGTACTATCATATAAGCACACTTAGGTTTGAACAATTTAACAAAAAATTATTATAATATATTAAGTAGCAAATACGAAGCAATTCTAAGTGCCGTGGTCGTCTACTTCCTTACGGGTACCCGCACATGACCACACAGATGATTGCAGGTCACATGACCCACTATCAGTAGGTGGCGCACAATAAATTACAAGGATTAATAGTAAATTCTCAACCCCTCTAAATTCGATTTTCGTATATCAATAGATAAATAATAGATTCACTTTCCAATGCTTTAATCTTGTTACTTTTCTCTACTACGATTCTCTAAATTTTAATATAGCTTGAAATTTTACTACGCGCGCGCTCCCATTGGACCGATCTGTCACCCCTGACCGCCCTCCTCCGCATTCCTTCCCCTTTGGGGATGGCGGCTGTGCCTTTGCTCTCGTTCGGGTTTAGCACTGTCCCTGGCCACTTGTACTGTCTATCTATAGAACGCCGCTCGATCAACGCACTTTCTTCTCTCTTTCACCATGCAATTTATTTCTCGCCCCCAACTCCCACACCTTGCCCCTTTCATTTCCTCTAAGAATGCCACTCAATATGGGCCGTTCTGACGAGTGTTGCTACAGAGCAGTTGCGCCTAGGAGCAGAAGCATCGGGGAGATCTAAGTCGAAGGCTGTGATTGCGTATTGATATTCTATCTCCCGGAGAATCCACCATGAATATTGCTACAAAATTTTGTAGATCATTTTCTGGCTATTATTCCACTGACATCCACAGTCGAATAGTCGCCGGGGCATGATTTAGATCATTGGCATGACCTTCCGTCGAGATCGAGACAATCCATATTCGTGGTATAGGTAGGTCCCTATACTCAGACTAGTCTTCAGAGTGACGGCTCTAGTAACTTGTATGGCATTGGATTGATCTGCTATTGGTAAAGGAGGAAGTAGTCTGTCTTGTAAGACAAATCCATGATGCGACTCGACTGCGTACTGTTAATTGGTCTCGAAAATGCATCTAAAGATGCTCAAATTTATTGTCTATACTGTTCAAGCACATAATCATCCTCTGCTAACTAACCCATGTATATGTAATAATCCACCGTGCCCGTTCGATCAGATCATAATCTGGCTCTCCATCAACCAAACTGCCCTCCGGTGAGAGCACACTGCGAGAGATTGGTTTCTAAGTTTCATCTGCTATAATCGACACCCGTCCCAAAGAGGCATGCCAAGCCGTCTAAATTCCCGAAAATCTAATTTCCAAAGAGGCTCATGAGGACCCTTTTCTCCACTGCCATAATGAAGACTGCCATAATGAAGCACATTATTTCTGCCCTTAACCGTGGACCGACATCGACCCGATATCGAATCAGCTTGGGTATCAGTGGGGACCACTGGCAACGGCCAGCATGCTCGCAGCGCCAAATCGGTTGGCGACGGAATGGCAATAAGGAATGAAAATCGATGATTGAGACTAGTTGGCTCAGTGAAACATAGATCGACCACGCACTCTGAGATCGTTTGGATTCCATCCAGTCCCCACTCAATCCGACACCATTCCACATATTGTTCAGCAAAGAAATCCAGATCATGTGTAGACCATGACCAGCGTGTTGATGCGGCATTATGGATGTGGTGGAAGAGTTCTAGATTCCAGAGGCCGCGGTGCGTCCGATAAGACTCGGTCCATGATGGTGGATATATCGCAGGATGGAATGTTTCACCATTGGGTTCTGGAAGTCTTCCATGCATCCGCTCTGTAAGATTGGCTGCAGGAGCAATTGGGCGGCGGGGTTTTGCGCTCTCGAGACGATCGAAGAGATGCTGGAGACAAATGCAAGCAATATGATGGACCTTTGCCGCTGTACTTACGGCCTGGCGCACTGCAGCTAATGATTTGATGGCGGAAATAGAAATAGGCTGCAAGGCACCCCCTGACAAGCTGTCGAGCTGTTCTAGCAATGCTGTGGGGGTGAATGTTGTAGACTCAAAAGAGGCTAAGAGCGTAAATTCATTGTAGAGTCCTTCCGAGGTTAGAGGACAATTTTTCAGGACGTGTTTTGCAACAGTTCTATACGAGGTGTTGAATGCCTGCTCTGCTCGGGGAGATATTTGTTGTATACCGTCTAAGCTGGTAAAGTCGCAACAGTACTCGAGAATCAGCAAAATAATTTCCGTCGGGAGTTTTGAAAAAGGATCCATTCTCGGCCGAACATGATTATAGGGGCAATGGATAAGAACAAATAAAGATACTTTTGCGTAGTATTAAATAGCACAATGGATCAAAGGCAAGGATCGCTCGAGTAGCTGATCCACATGTTCTCGACTGTGAAAGAAATATTTATGACGATCTACAAAGTATTTACGCATTCATATTCCGGCCAAAATTCACCTGGTATGCTGGCTCCAGAGGTGTTCCAAGGACTTCCTCTTCTCAGTCAACATAAATCCCTCTGGGGTTATAGTAAAATACCTGGAAGCCATGTCTGGGGAATTGTGCTGACAAAATGGAGCTAGTGTGGGGGATTTACAGGAGTGGATCTATCCAGGTCAAAGCCTCAACCTTGAAAGGATCGTCTTAGTGTGAGGTTACAGGGTCTCGAACAAAGAACTATTAAATATACTTCAATGGAAACTGTTCTAAGCGATAGGTAGTGGATCCATGGAACTGGGACTTTGGAATCCCAAAAGTATATACAACATAGTTATGTATCCATATTAATTAGTAGAGGGTTATACGAACTTTGAATCTTTCCAATAAGACCCTCATTATTAAGAGTCAGAATATCGTCTTCCGGGAAATAATCAGTATACGGCCTGACTGTATGTATTAACGCGTGGAATTTTACATAAATACATATGTAGTAAGTTTGAGAGTAATGTCAGAAAAACCACTTGTGGAGGTTGACAGGCTGAGGTCGGGAGCTGACATGGGGATAAGGACAATGTAGATAAGGATATATTCACGTGATATCACACACACATGACATATAGTATCGTGCCTGAGGCGCCAAGGATTGGAACCCCCCTTCTTTATGTCATCATAGATAGAGGTTTGGGGAATGACCACAGTTCCTGGTGACTGTTATCACAAGGACTAGGTCAGATGCATACTTATCTGTTATAAGCTTGGTACAATCACCCTAAGCAGGGCACACCCATTTCCAACCCGATAACATTCGGCCCGCTTTGTTGATAGCGATTCCCATCTCCGCATTAAGTGCCGCTGGATGGCATTTCATCACCACCACCACTGGCTTTTGAAGCTGTTGCCATGAGTGGTCTGACTATAGCCTTTAGTCTGATACAAAATGATGTCCTCCAACATATTATCACGGTTCCTACCCCCGACGGGCTCCCCATCAGTCTACGAGACCATTCGCCAACATGACGCCGGGTCCGAATACTCTGATCTCGAAGAACGTGCAGGCTTGGTCATAGAAGACCAACAGGAACAGTTTAGTGACCGGGAACTGGAGGACGCGTTAGCGGATGCGCAGGACAGTGAAATAATCAGCCCCAGTACTGCGTTGCTCGACCAAGCACGGTCGGGCAAGGCACCTGAAGAGCGAACTTCTCCTTCTGGCACCCGCCGTCGCAAGTCGTCCCGGCCTCAGTGGATGGCACAAGAAGCGTCACTTGGCTATGAGCTTGACGATCATGACGAGGATGTTCCACAATCTCTGTTGGTAGAAGGCCATCACGAAGATCTGAGATCACGGTTACCTCCTCCCCCCATTCTCATGATCGTTCGAATCGACGAAGAGCCCCCAGTCCTGAACCATCCCCGCAACCCCCCAGAGCCCGCTGGAATGCACGCAGAGCAGCCCCTCAACCACCGCCCAGTGAAAGCGGTCATCCAATAAGGAGATGGTTCACCGGGCAACACCCCGGTCTTGCCAATACTGATCCCAAGAAGAAAGCAATGTGGCGATGGGCAAACGTCGAGGATCTGGATAACTTCTTAAAGGATGTTTACATATACTTCTTAGGGAACGGAATTTGGTCCATTCTGCTGACCCGGGTGCTGAACCTCTTGTAAGTTCAGGATAGTACCTTTTCCAAAGAATCTTAGGAGAGGCTGACAGTACAAAAGGACATTTGCATTCGTCGTTGGTTTCTCTACCTTTTTAACCAACTGCATTGATTACCCTAGAGTCCGGCGGAGTAAGACTCTGGATGATATTCTCGTGCCCCAGTGCACAGCGAATATGTCTGGGTCGTCCACATTTTTGTTGTGGCTCTTCAGCTTCTTCTGGATTGGGAAACTTTTTCAGTACCTGCTAGATATTCGTAGGCTGAAACACCTACATGACTTCTATCTCTACCTACTTGGCGTTTCAGATAGCGAGGTCCAGACGATTTCCTGGCAAGAAGTCGTGAGCCGACTGATGGCGTTGAGAGACTCAAATCCATCTACCGCAGCGGCAGTTTCTGCCAAACATCGAAGATTCATGGGCAGCCAGTCAAAGCAGCGAATGGACGCTCACGATATTGCCAACCGCCTGATGCGCAAGGAGAACTACATGATCGCCTTGGTAAACAAGGATATTTTGGACCTCACTCTCCCTATTCCATTCCTCAAGAATCGACAACTCTTTTCGCGGACCATGGAATGGAATCTCAATCTTTGTGTCATGGACTATGTCTTTAATGAGCAAGGCCAACTGCGGACCCTATTCCTCAAGGACACGCATCGCAGAGCGCTGAGTGATGGCTTACGCCGACGCTTTGTTTTCGCTGGTGTGATGAATATTTTCGTGGCGCCCTTCATTGTTGTCTATTTTATGATGCACTACTTCTTCCGGTATTTCAACGAGTTCAAAAAGAATCCGGGCCAAATCGGTTCTCGCCAATATACACCTATGGCGGAATGGAAATTTCGAGAGTTCAATGAGCTTTGGCATCTCTTTGAGCGTCGCATCAACATGTCTTATCCCTTTGCCAGTCGCTATGTTGACCAATTTCCCAAGGATAAGACCGTTCAAGTGGCACGGTTCGTTGCTTTTATCTCTGGAGCTCTTGCCTCAGTGTTGGCCCTTGCCTCTGTGATAGATCCAGAGCTCTTCCTTGGGTTTGAGATTACCCCTGATCGGACTGTTCTATTCTATCTTGGTATCTTTGGCACAGTCTGGGCTTTTGCGCGAGGGCTAGCACCCGAAGAGACCGATGTCTTTGACCCCGAGTATGCACTCCTAGAGCTGATCGATTTTACACATTACTTCCCATCCGGATGGAAGGGGCGTTTGCATAGCGATGACGTGCGGAAAGAATTCGCAGTCCTCTATCAAATGAAGATTGTGATCTTCTTAGAGGAGATTTTGAGCATGATTTTCACTCCTTTCGTCCTGTGGTTCAGCTTGCCCAAGTGCAGTGACCGCCTCATTGACTTCTTCCGGGAGTTCACCGTGCACGTTGATGGTGTAGGCTATCTCTGCTCTTTTGCCGTCTTTGACTTCAAGAAGGGCACAAATGTGCTCTCTCAAGCCGGACCTGGGCGCCGGGACCCTGGCAAGCAGGATTTGCGCACCGATTACTTCTCAACTAAAGATGGCAAGATGCTAGCTTCCTATTATGGCTTCTTGGACAATTACGGTACCAACCATCAACCTACCAGCCGACGACCATTCCATCCACCGCCAACCTTGCCAACCCTCGGCTCGCCCACTGCAGCCGAGTTCGGTGCTCTTCCTGATCGCCCTGACCATCTCCAGACACGCACTGGGCTGACCTCCGGTGTGCCATTTGGCCCTCAATCACTGATGGGCGCCTCTAAACTAAGGCAAATGGGAGGATTCGACCGCCGCTCTCCTGCCCCGTCTATTCTCCTTGACCCACAGCACCAGCCTTCGACTACTGGGTTCCGCGCTGCAACCAGGACCACTCCACAGCAGCACCAGCGCTCTCGGCTCGGACGCTCCCAGTACCCGTCTACGGATCCCATCGACGACGAGGAAGAACCGCTATCCCAAGACGGCCGTGATTCAGCAACGCGGCATTCCGGTCCTCGTACCGGTACTTCCAGTGCAGGTGCAGGCACTAGTGAAAGCAACCTCGGCGATTCTTGGCGCATGAACCCACTCAGCAGGGACGATGACCCCGATGAAGGCGAAAATATTGACGCCATCGCTGGTGGGGGTGGTGTTTTGGGGCTAATTCAGCAGTTTCAGAAAGCCAACACCGAAGGCCGGCGAACAACTGTGGGGATCTAGATATCTGCTCTATGCATTTTTCTAGGATAGTAAGCTCGGCAAGATCATAGCTTATATGTTTCAGACACGATATATGACCATTTGAAGCGGAGCTCAGTCTCCTCTAGTGAACCATTTTATATTGCTCTATTATGCCGTTTGTGTTAAGTAGTATATTAGTAGCTCTATAGACAAAGGTAGAAATGCCTAGGATAGCCGCATACACCTACATCAGGCACTCACATCATATAGCTTTGGGCACCTAAACATACTTTCCCAGATTATACTTTACCTATGTCCCCCTCCCCTCTTTTCCCTCTTCCCTTCCCTTCTGTTTACCCTACTCCCTATTACTCACGCGTATTCATATTTTGACCTTGCGCACAGATCAGCCACGTTTATATCCATACACAATCCAGTAGTTACTCTAAAACACTCTAAAACAAGATGTTCAGCTGTTTCCAAGAATGTATCTTCGGAAGGGCGAAAAAGTCACGATCCCCGGAGTCCATTGCCTCCACTATTGTCACCAAGATCCTCAATGCCGACACACCCTACTCACTCCACAAGGAAGTGAGCGAAGAGCTTTCAGCCGAGGGTTGGTCCGACGCCATAGCACAGGCTATCCTCCGCGGCTTAGAGAATGCGGTCAAAGCCGGTGCGGACATGGCGCAAGCTGCGTCTGATGCTGCAGCCAAAAGCAAAAACGCCGCTGTTGGCTTTGCAACCGATCATCCTGTCTACGCTACATTGATTGCAATGGGTATGCTGGCCTTGTTGACACCGTTGGCTCTTGAGATGCTTGGGTTTGCGGAGTCGGGTCCAGTTGCGGGCTCGTTCGCAGCTGCATGGCAACGAACTTATCGTGGATATGTGCCCAAGAAAACTTTGTTTGGATATTTTCAGAGGCTGGGAATGAAATGGCATTGGGTTTATTAGAGGTCCATCTGAGTGTGGCCCCCCTGATGGAAGTTTGCGAGCCCACTACGCGTTTTGGAAATTTACGTGACAATATCCAATGTAAGACTAGAAGGGAAGCTATCTCTACGTTGATAATGATGATGAATCTACCTACTACCGTAGAGTTCCTTATATGCTTCATGAGCACAAAGAAAGAGAGAGAGGTCTGACTTGTCAGCGAACAGGCAGGCAGTGGTCATGCTAACTTATACTATGTAACAAGCCAAAAAGCTCTACAGAGAGGAAATGGCCATTCGAATACCCTACTCCGTGTTTCCTTCTATTGTGCTCCCAATTTCAAAATCAAAATCAATTCCGATGTCGGGTCCTCGCCTCTAGCTCTCAAATAAACGAGGATTGTATTTCGCTTGGAATATATACAACTGCCGACGTGCAGTACAAATCGAAAGGTATCGATCTATGCAATTGGGTATAGCTGAGTATAGGATAGATATATTCTATAGGAATGATGAATTTTTGGGTGGCTGAGAACTAAGCTCCAGATGGCTTATATATTTAATTAAAGCTAATTGTAGCTCTTGGATCTCTTGGCCTCCGATATTAGCTTATTGGTGGATTTGTTCTTCTAACCCCTGATAATCCATATCAGGCCGGCACCATTCATATGTTCGCCGATTCATAAGCCTGTATCAAGATAATTATACTCTGGTATAGGGTATATTTTCCGGTCAAAACTGTGCTCCGTATATCCGGCATGCAATTGTAATACTCACGCGGAGTGTTATGTATCCCCTAGGCTGCAGGCTGTAGGGGTTCCCAGCACCAATGGGAGATGAGCCCTGTGGACCACATTTGCGACGGAGGCAGCACTTGATATGGACTAGCGGAAGAGTCGATTGATGATAGGCCAAATTGAGGACCCTTGCGGGTTGCATGCATTCAATCCAGTCACAGTTCGGAATTCGGGACCAATGATCGGCGTTGAAACAGCCCTGTTAATTCACTAAAAAGATGGCGCCTGGGCTGTAATTTGTAATTCCCTGCCCTTGAGACCCAAGAACCCGCGGTTCTCAGGGCTTTTTTTGGGGGGAGGGGGTTGAGATCATGGGATTCATTAGATTCATCAAAATATCTTTCTTCCTTTGGAGAAAGAAAGTTGGACAAAATACAAAGATACAGACACAGAAAGGTGAAGTGTTGAGAGAACCAAAATAGAACGGGAGGCTCTAGTTAGCATGTGGATCTTATTTACTTGTGGAGTCTCGTGATTTCATCTGAACTTTGCTAATCTCGGTGTTTTCTTCCTTTCTTCTTCCTTTCTATTTTCTTTTCTCGAATACACGGCGATCGCTCGCGATGTTTCGAGCTCGCCGATATCGAGTTCTGGTCGTGTTCGCGGCGGCTGTCGTCTTCACATTCTTTCACTTTGCGCGGTCACGCGATTGGAGCTATACAGTTGTTGAAGAGTCCATTGGCGTTCATCCACCCGATGCCCATTCGAATCAACCCGCGACACCAAAACCAGAAAATCCGGCCGCTGTTGCCGCCATCGAGGAGAGTAGAAACCGTGTGCTTCCCAATCCCTACCGCGGCACCACCTCCCCACCACCAGAGAAGATACCCTCGCCCGTGGGTCCCAATAGCGGCTCAAAGGACGGCACTAGCCGATTCAAAGATGCTTCCACCGACACTCCGCCGGTAAAACTGTCCACCGAGGATGACCCGAAAGACTCTGCGAAGGAACCTGTGAACAAACCGACGAAGGTGGAGAACGCCGGCAGCTTGTCACCACCTACAACGGATAATATCAATAGTGCAAATGAGGAGGAGATTGACCATGGAGGGACCGGCAGAAGGGCAGCGGAGCGCCCTGAACCTGGCGTTCCAACGGCCAAGTGGAAGAAGTTACCAGAACGGTTCCCCGTCCCTGCAGAGGAGGTGATCAAGTTGCCAAAGGAACAGTCCAAAACAATCCCCAAGCTGCAAGCGAAGTTCAAGGATGAGTCTAGCTCTGACAAGCAAGAGCGTCTACAACGGCTTAGCGCTATCAGCGCCGAGTTCAAGCATGCCTGGAAAGGTTATAAGGAGATTGCAATGGGACATGACGAAGTCAAGCCCCTGTCAAAGGAGTCTGAAGACCCATTCAATGGTTGGGGAGCGACATTGGTCGATTCAATTGATACTCTCTGGATTATGCAGTTGAAGGATGAATTCTCCGAGGCTTTGGATGTGATCAAAAACATTGATTTCAAAACATCACTAAGAGCAGATATTCCGATGTTTGAGACAACCATCCGCTATCTTGGAGGTCTTTTGGGTGCCTATGACATTTCTGACCATCGATACCCGATACTTTTGGAGAAAGCAGAGGAGCTTGCTGAGGTTCTCATTGGTGCCTTTGACACACCTAACCGCATGCCACACCTTTACTATCGCTGGGCCCCGTAAGTCTTCAGTGCCGCAACTCTCTCTGATCATCCGGGTAACGACTAACCAAATTTTCTCAGAGAGTATGCCGCGAAACCGCATCGGGCATCTTCCCGAGCTGGCCTGGCTGAAATCGGGTCACTTTCCTTGGAATTTACCCGTCTGGCTCAATTGACCAAGCGGGACAAATACTACGATGCGATTGCACGGATCACGAACGAATTGGAGAAAATCCAAGATTCAACTAGCATCCCTGGACTGTGGCCTCTACGAGTCAATGCACAGGGATGTCCCAAGTATTCCAAGAACACGTCTCCACGAAATAGTAGCCCTACACGCGAGGAGCATGCCGCCAGTACGACCACGAGCACTACTTCGATGACCCACAAAACTTACGCTGCACCGACAGACCTTGAGAGCTATTTGAAGCTGCTCCCACGGGACACAAATGCTGGCATCGAAGGACATGCCCGACCAGCCAACGTTACGACAGCCACGGGTGAACCTGAGATTCAGGCACGCGAGCAAATTACTCTATCGGCAGGTCAATGCAATGGCGGCTTGGGACTTCCTAATTCACCCCGCGATAACGCTTACACCATGGGAGGAATGGCTGACTCGACCTACGAATACCTGCCCAAGGAATACCTGCTACTGGGTGGCCTGAACGAGCAATACCTAAATATGTATAAAAAGGCAGCCACTGCAGCCCGCAAATCTCTTCTTTTCCAGCCTATGGTTAAAGGTGGACGTGACATCCGGTTCATGGCCTCGACTTCTTCAATGACCCCTGGAAAGACCGCAGAGCTCACCCCCACCGATCTTGAATACGAAGGCACTCACTTGACATGTTTCGTCGGCGGCATGTTCGCCATAGGAGCCAAGGCCTTCGGCATTGATGGTGATCTGGAACTCGCAGCCAAACTCACCGACGGTTGTGTTTGGGCTTACGAGTCGACACAAACCGGAGTGATGCCTGAGCGCTTCCGCCTCTTGCCATGCGAGAAAGGCTCGGCCTGCGAGTGGGATCCAGCCCGCTTTGAGGCTGGCGTGGCACGCTACTCGCGTGTAGACCCCGAGGCAGGTCATTCGTTCCGCAATGGAGAGAGCAGCTACGAACAGCGCGTGAATATGATTTCGCACGATCCGCCGCCAGGATCTGCAAGCGGGTCGGTTCCCATCCCCATGCCGGGCTCATTAAACCCCCACGATAGCGACGTGATGGCCAAGCGCGATGGACTAGGAAACCACGTGGAAGCGTCATCTGTTGCTTCAAGCCCAACTTCTATTCCAAATGGAGCTGAACTGCAGAACCGAGATGCACCTCGTTCATCTTTGTCGCCCGCTTCGCCTCACATCGCCGAAGTTGGCAAAGACCACCTCCCGGCAGGCATGACCAGGATCCCGTCGCCGAATTACTACCTTCGACCCGAGGCTATTGAGTCAGTCTTTATCATGTACCGTTTGACTGGCGACGAATCCTGGCGTCGCAAGGGATGGCAGATGTTCCAAGCCATCTCGAAGTATACCCGAACGGAGCTGGCCAACGCGGCCATCCACGATGTCACAGCCCAGAAACCGATCCATAAGGATACCATGGAGTCTTTCTGGCTCGCTGAGACATTGAAGTACTTCTATCTTTTGTTCAGCGACCCTACTGTCGTGGACTTGGATAAATATGTTCTGTAAGTGACGTAGCCTGTAAACAACATTGAACTCCGGACCAACAGCTAACTTTTTATAGGAATACCGAAGCGCATCCATTCCTGCGCCCGGTTGCATAATTGTGTTTTTCATTTTGATACCAATGAAAGTTCTATATATAAAACGTACATCTCCGTCGAAATAGTAACGTAGTGCGTACCTTAGGGTTGACCCGCAGTGGGACTTGAATTCCCCCCAATTCCCCTCCCCGCCCTTCAACTCTCTCCAACTCTTCAAACCGGCACATAACCGGTATGACAGTCTGACGGGAAATGGAGCCTGAGGTCTCGGAGACTGAGTTCTGGACTGGTATGTTGTTCTCAGTCCTCTGTTTTCTCCTTTCAAGATATGCGACATGACAATTGATCGATTCTCGCAGAACTTCAAACGATTGTCTCCAAGCCCTGCGACTCCGAAGACCAGATCGACGATGCCCTTCGAGCTTATCTGAGTCTAACAACTCAACACAAAGGTAAGTGGCACCTCGACCTTCCCCCCTCCCAGAAGCGATGTCCCTACCCCCAACAACGCACTCCGGCGAGCTGCGTCACGGCCGCCCCCAACTTTGTTTTCATTGCGACTAACTAACCCGCCCTTCCCTAGATGGATATCTCCAGTCGGAAACCGATATCTCGCGTTGTTCCTATAAGCTGTTTACTTCGAGTATCTTTGCCACACATGCGGACTACGTGCGACGACAGATTCTCTACGGACTTTTGCAGGACGATGACCCGAACACCCTTCACTTCCTTGCGTCATTCATCCTCTTTGACGGACGACAGAATGAAGTTGTGCTTCAGATGCTGAATGATGAGGGCGTGTTTGCGCGTCTCCTCGAGCTTATACAGGCGATGCGGAGGGCGGATCTGGATGGCGACGCGGGTCTTCATCGCTTGTTGATGGACCTTGTTTATGAGATGTCAAGGATACAAAGGATCAAGATTGAAGACCTGGGTGAGTTTTGAATATATATATATGCTGCTGCCGGTAGTTCTGTGGACTAGTAGCTGACTATGAAGCTCGTGTGCAGTTCTCGTGGATGATGATTTCGTTCGATGTCTCTTTGATATTATCGAAGATCTCTCTTACGACGTTACCGATCCGTATCATTACCCCGTTATTCGGGTGCTGGTGAGTACTGTCTTCGGGCTTTTGATTAAAATGGTATTGACGAATTGCACAGCTGGTTCTGAACGAGCAGTTCATGATCTCCGCTCACGATCCAGCGGACGGCCGGCCCTCTGGTCAATTGACCAACAAGGTAATCAAGGTCCTATCGGCGTTTGGTGGGACGTATAAGACATTTGGGGAGAACATCATTCTTCTTATTAACCGTGAAGGTAATGGGCGATCCTCCTGTTCAATAAAACCGATGACTGACAACGTACAGCCGAGACGTCCCTTCAGTTGCTCACATTGAAGCTTCTCTATCTCATATTTACCACCCCTAGCACATATGAATACTTCTTCACGAACGATCTGCACGTTCTGGTCGATATATTGATCCGGAATCTGCTTGATCTACCTGAGGAGGCTTCCGCGCTTCGGCATACTTACCTGCGAGTTCTTTATCCACTTCTAGCTCATACACAGCTACGAAATCCGCCGCACTACAAGCGTGATGGTCTTCGAAGGCTACTCAGCATTCTTGTTCGGGGACAAGTCTCATATGGGAGCGACTCAGAGCACGAGAAAATCCTGCACTTCGAAGAGGTCGACGAAACGACACGTCGACTTGTCGCTCGGTGTGCGACAGTGGATTGGCTGCGCAATAATGAACAGCCCGACGCAGCAGAAACGCACGACACCCCCACCCAAGTGACAACAACTACAATTGAAACTGTTCTAGATCAAGCCGAACAACATGCGTCACCAATAGATATGGGCGAACCACTGGACGGCTCTCGCACACTCTCGCGAACAAGTACAACTGCTAGCTCGTCCGATACAACATCACCAACGCGAACGGACTCGTATAGTTCATTTAATACACCGGGGAGTCGGAAACACAGCTTAATCCACCGGCTCGGCATGAACTTGGAGCCCGCATCCTCATCTTCACTGAGCGTTCAGGCCGTTGCAGCACAGCACGAAAAGCCAGGCATAATCACACCCAGCCGCAAAGATGGAGTTCCTGCCGCCCACAATGACGAGACGCCAATAATCCGACCACCAAAGGTCAAACCAGAACCGCCGAAATCTCGACGCTGGCGCGGGCGCCGTTTGGCCGTGGATGAAGAAGAGCAGTACTCTACCGGCACAAGCAGTGACGGGAACACCATCCCTGAGGGCGTCGAAGTCAGTCCCGCCACCGTTTTCACCCCCAGCACACCGCCGTCACAGGCACATACCGGTGATCGCCGGGACTCCGGATCAGGTTCCACTCTTGCACCTCCGTGTCCACGGCCGCGACGGTCCGTATCAAACCCACCCCCGGCCCTCCCGCCACCACGTCGTTCCAGCCACATCACACCTTCCTCAAGTCAACCCCGACCCCTAGTCCCAGCAGCCGGAACAGGCCGACATGGGCAGGCTCCACTTCCACCAAAAACTCGCCGTTGGGGACGTGGCAAACCCCAGCATGGACAGAGTGACTCGGTCGAGAGTGGGACCAGCAGTGTTAGTCCTTCAAAGGGGCCTGAGGCTGCTGAAAATACCGCCATGCTTGCTCAGCAAGAACAGCCACCAGAAGGCCGTGCTCTTTCAGACCCGTTCTCGCCAAAGTCCCCCACAATGTTGATTTCGCCGTCTGACGCCACTGCAGACAAGGTAGATGGCCCAACCGATGGTGCTGGCGATGACCGTGCACCTGTCAGTGTAGAGGAGGCAGTGCAGAATGTTTCTTTGCATTGAGTGTTGCTTCTTGGTCTGTTTAATTCCCCTTCTTTTCATGATTAGATATACTCTTTGCCCGTGGCTCATTTTCAGGTTTTTATTTTTGGCATCAAGCGCGGCTGTTCGGGTGAACAGGTTGGGACATGATAGGTTATGCCTCTAGTTATTTTGCATGAGCAATCTGGAATTTTCAATGGATATTGAGGACACCAGCGAGGACTGGATCCTAGAATAGCAAGATATAGTATTTTGCTGACAAGAACGGAGTAGTTTACAATAATAGAATATTTAGAATAAAAGTACAAATCTACCTCTCACCGAGCACGGCCTGCTTCAGTTAAATTCTCTCGGCAACCCCGATTGTGGGCTGGTCATCTATACCAAGATGTTCATTCAGGATCACCTCAAATCTTCAACCCCCAGCTTCGCCCCAGCCCAATAGCAGTATTCCACCCAAATCCAGCACACTGTCCAATGCCAGTAAGTTTATCAGCAAGCGCCTTCCGATCCTCAAACCGGCGCTCCACGAACGCCGCCGTATCCACAAGATCCGGCGTCGGGTCACGGGTCATAACGACCTCAGCACTGGCATAGATAGCGGACACCGCCAGACGCCGCGTGTACCAAGCCACATCGACAGCGTCATCACCAGAAAGAGTAAGAATATCCGAAGCGAGGGCATGCAGTTCCGTAAGAGAGATGGGGATGTTAGCAAGTAGTGACATTTGCGCGAGAGCCTAGCGGAACATTAGCGGAAATCCTCACAATCATCCCCTCCCTTCTGTATCCATCTCCCTGAAAAGAGACAGAAACAAAAAAGAAACAGAAAAGAAACAGAAACTCACATCCTGCCAAACATCCTTAACCTCCGCATTCATCCTCAACCTTTCCAAAAGCAATCCCCTCACCCTCTCCTCAACAGAAAGCTCATGAACATCCTTGCCTTTCTCCCCCGCAATGCGCCGGAATAACCCGCCCTCCTCGACCTTTCCGCGTAGCAGACCCCGTCGACTAGCAAGCCAGAAAAGGATGAGGTCGAATTCCCCGCGTGGGAGTAGCTGCACCGAGACGTCGAGGAAGCCGGCGTCGCGTGCGCCGAGGGTCAGTGCTGTTGCGGAGAAGCCGTGCGTGGGGACGTGGGTTAGTGCCGCGGTTAGGATTGCTGTTTGGGAGTTTGTGTAGGAGTGGTCTGGGAGCCTGGCATGGAGGGCTGAGTGGTACGTCCGGTGAGGGAGGGGGGTTCGGAGTTGGTTTCGGGGTCTGGATTGTGTTGTGCGGGTGGTTGGTGTGGATTGGAGGATTATTGTGCTTATTGATCGGGTTTGGTGGATGGGTTGCGTCAGTGAGGGGGTTAGGACCCTTTTGGGCAGAGTTCGGGCGAGGTAGGCCATGTTTTGAATGTGGTTGGGGGGAATTGATGAAGAGAAGAGATAGATGAAGGTGATGGTTGGAGATGGATTGGTCCGTGCGTTGTAGTATAAGATCCCGATGGATCATGTTTATTCGAGATTAGTATTATGCATGACTTACATATATTTTGATGGTTTTTATGTGGATATACTGGACATTGGTGCTTTATTTATATCGCTTATAATAATCTACAATAAAGCTCAGCTTTAGAGGTTACCGACACACATATAAAAGATATAAGTTGACTGTCTCAACCATACACTATTATATAGATAACATCAAAGCCATATACAGCAGAACAAGCATACATATATATGTACATGAATGAATGTCATGACAAATAGTGGGCTTCAAATGTTGGTACAAAACCAGGATAATCACCATTTCTTCCATTCTAAGGGTCTGAACTTCCAGGGTTCAACTCAGCATACGCGAGACGAGGGCAGAAAGAGACCGAAATGAGCGGAAAAGAAAAGATGAACGCATGAAGGAACGAACGGCGACAACGATCATTGGAACGTGACGAACGATGTTAGACACGAAAGCCAGGCACCCTTAGACCAACGCTATCTATGCTAAGGTACCACCAGCAGACGACTTTCTGGATGATAAGAACTACACAGATTACAAGTAAAGGATATGGAAGAAAAAGGCTCTTTCCATTTTGGAAGCAGTTGATCAGCCCAAACGGGCACTCGAAACCCATTTTGCGAGGACAGAAGCCTCGAAAAAACTGAAATGGGAATAAGGGAATCATTGAATCAAGAAATTGCGAAAAAAAAGGCCAGACGCCCCCTGTCAAAGAAAGTGACTAGGTCAAACAAGGACGAAAACGCTTTACATGATCTGGTCCTGGGTCAGATTGGTTGGCTCTTGACCTTCCATCATTTCTTCGGGACCTGGACCAGCGTTCATGTACTTCACGAAGGTGATGCCCAGAGGACGACCACCGTACTGGTAGCCGGAGAACTTGGCTGTGGGAGAAGGATATTAGTATATGTGTATAACAGCTGCAATCTAGTGGAACGTACCAATTGCAGTTTCAGCGGTGTCGGGACTATCGAATTGAACGACACCAGTACCGCGGGAGCGGCCGTTTGGCTCATACTGGATCTCAGCGCGCTCAACCTTTCCGATGGTGGAGAACAAATCAATCAGGTCTTCGTTGCAAGTGGACCAGGGCAACTGGATTCGAGTTAGCATTCCTCTTCGCTGCTCATCGCAAATCTCTCAAAACTTACGTTGCGAACATAGATGACAGCGCTCTTCTCGCCGTTGGAAGTGGCATAGTCAGTGAAAGGGTTGGGAGGCCCCGAGGGAACAGGAGGGGCACCCTGGTCAAATCCACCGGGGAAACCACCGTGGCCGCCAGGGGGACCAGGGGGACCACCGAAGCCGCCACGTCCACCGAAGCCGCCGCCAAAGCCACCGCGACCAGCAAAGCCTCCACGGCCGCCCATAGGACCGCCGAAACCGCCACGACCGCCAAAGCCACCATTAAAGCCGCCACGACCACCAAAGCCAGGGCCACCGCCAGCGAAACGATCTTCACGAACTTCAAGGGGACGACCCTGCCAATCATATCCGTTAAACTGCGCAATGGCGTTGCGCGCATCATCGGGAGACTCAAAAGCAACGATGCCAGAGCCCTTAGGACGTCCGGTAGGGTCGGTGTGCACATCGGCACGAATGACGGCACCCTGCTGGGCTGTGATACGGAATCCGGGTCAATCCACCACTCACACTAAACAAGAAAAGTAGGAATCCAGGTCCCAAGGGGTTTTTGGTCTGCACTTACCAGCTGAGCGGAACAGATCCTTCAAGTCTTGCCAGCCCACATTGAAAGGAAGCTACACCGAATGGTCAACAAGGCCTGCCAGAACTTAGCGTAACGGGGGGGTAAAAAGAGGGGACAAACGTTTGAGACATAAATCTGACGGCCACCACCACCAGCACCACCTGGGGGGCCCCCGAAACCACCACCGAATCCACCTCGGGCACCGGGGCCGAAATCACCGCGTGGGGGACCACCAACGAAACGGGGCTCGGATTCACGGTCCTGGAGACTGAGTCAGTTTCATGTAATCGCTACACCATGGGTTCTGCCAAGACATACCTCACGAACGTAAACAAGACGGCCCATCAGGCTCTGGTTGCTGAGCGTATTCACGGCGTTTTGTGCTTGGTCCCTGGTTGCATATTCCACAATCCTGGTAGAAAAATCAGCAAGAGCGTTCGATTTGAAAGACAAGATAGTACTCACCCGCATCCCTACAATATCAGGACAGCCAATGTCCACCCGTCAACCCTACACAAACCACGAAAATCGGGGGAATAGAAGGAACTAGCCCCTCTACATGTAAGCGCCCACCTTCGACATTCCATTAGGAAGAAGCAAAACATCGGCAAAGAGAACTTCTCCAGCTGTAACACACGAAATCACAACCCCGGTTAGCTTCAAATGTTCCAACAAATCACCATTCCAAATGTGCAACCCTGCTCACCCTGTCTCATAAAATCCTTAAGGTGATGCCACTTGACATCATACGAAAGGTTGCCAACATAGACCCGGCGGTCTTGCTGGGATGAATCGCGAACGGTCTGCATCATATTCTCCTTGGCGACGGTGCGGTCCTCAAATCGAGCGGGGGGTATCCACTGCGTCCACCGAAAGGAGAGCCTGGGGCAGCTGCTCCGGAAGCACTCAAAGGGGATCGGGAACGACGTTCGGGACGGCGGTATTCGTCACGCTCACCACGGCTGCGGGAGCGACTGCGAGGGGAGTACGAACGGCGGGTGCGTCGGGGAGGACTGCGAGAAGAACGGCGACGGGGCGAGCGAGACCTCTCACGCTGGATATGGTCAGACATGAACAAAGTAGATAAGAAAGGCGGTCGCGAAAGCGGTGCAATATTATGATTTTGATGAAATGAAGATGGGAAGGAGCCAAAGAGGTGTTCAGAGGGCAGTCGCTACCGTGGAATAGCGCAACTCCGAGGGGGGTCGGGGTCCCTCGGTCAGGTGACCACAAGCTCTGAGGGGGGTGTTTGTCTCAGATGCAATGAGGACCTCCGGGGTAGGAGCTTGGGGCCACTGGCACACATCGTTTGCGCACACATCGCATTTATTTTTTGGAATCAAACAATGCGATGGGGAAGTGTTTCCCCTTCAAGCTCACGGATGCTCCAGATCTGGAAGATATCTGATTTGAACAGACATGGTTTCCAAAGACCCCCGCACTGACCACACTCTTGCGATCATTGATATAGACCTGAGAGTCATGCGCAACCTTGGGAATGGGTTGTAGAATCGGCGGGAAATGGGAATATAAAAAGAAAACGGGGTTCTCGGTAAACTTACTTGGTATGGTCGATAGACGTCGGCTGTGCGGATGAGCTGTCAGCGGAGAATCACAAGAAACCAAAAGATAGGAAGAAATAGGGAAAAGAGAGGAAGCGGGGGAAGATGAAAGGATCAGGCGTCAAGGTTCAACCTTTGGGGGGAGACAAGAGACGGTGATTGGGCGGCCTGAAATGACCGGGGACCTGGATGTACCAGATGAGAGTAACAAACGAGTAATACAAAGATACCAAAAAGAAAAGTGTAATCGAGAGGACACGAAGAACATACCCATGATTCCGAGCTCGAGGGAGCGTGGAGGTAAGAAGTTGAACGTGGTACAAAAAAGAGAGAGATGTGGGGTGAGGAAGATGAGAATCTAATGAGGGACAGAAGAGAAGTTTGGATTCCGAGATCCTATAAAGACTGGGGAAATATCAGCTTGGAGAGAAGAAAATACAGAATTCTGATATGTACTTGAGCACCTCGGGCAAAAACCCGTCACCGCCCGGCATATAGTTAAAGATCTATTATTTAGCTATAATGAATGGTACATTCTCTATAGGAATATACTTATACAATGTAAATATGTATATAATCTTTCATCAATCCAAAGATAACATAATGGTCTATTTACTCTATACTGCACCTACATATGTTATGTAGCCTGCCCTCCAAAACCATAATTAGCCTTATCGCTCTTATCGTGTGTCTCTACAGCTCCTGCGCACCAACATCCATCTGCACTCATGACTGGCTGCAGTGTATTTCCGTTACTAAATTGCCACGGCCTGTATCCTACATGTATCGGAAGACGACATCAAGCATTGAATTCAACTGGACCATGTTCATTTGCGTCTTTTTTTAAAAAAAAAGAAATCCAGACTGCAATAAAAACCTCAAACAGAAAGTCCCACTGGGAAATGAAAGAAATGGGTGCCGAGTGCCCAGCACTGGGAATCAAGAATAAATCCATGAAACAAGAAACAATGAAATCCATTGCGCCACATCCTGCCGGTAAAAGGAACGCCGACGCAGCATAACTATTATGCTGTGGAAGAAACGGGACCTGTGTAGAAACAGTCCCAACGAGAGGATCAAAACGCCTTCGAACGGACGAGGACGAATTGTATAAGGGGCAAGGAGAGGTACATATACAGACAAAAGAGATTATCGAAGAAAATAGGAAAAATGGAAAAGACAAATGTGGAGATGAAGATAGAGAGGGTAAGAGACCTATGCTGCCACATTGGTAGGAGGATAACGGCCGGGAATCTTCATGTCCAGGGCGGTAATACTGTCTGTATGGGGAATATGGGGACGCAGCAAGTCAGATGGAATCTTGGCTGCACCGTTCGACTCGGGACCTGGATCCATGTAACGATCCTCAAGGTCAAGGGTGTGGATCTTAGGGAGCTCCTGCTCATCTACCGAGGTAGGATTGGTATTGTTTGTATATTCAGTCGCGTTGGTGTTGGTAGGCGCAGTAGAGACACTCTCCCGACGATCGATTTGAGCAGGAGCCGAGCGATCGCGACGATCAGAAATACCGACACCCGAAATGGCAGCAACGGAAGCTTGGTCTCCATCAGACCGGATCTCGCGGTCATCCGGGGTCGGGTTTTCCGGCTGCTGGCTCTGCCTCTGCTTAGCCACTATCACGGACGGTCCGACCCAGTTGCTGTAGTAGCTGTCGTGTTGGGTAGCTTTGGGGCGAGGCCTTTCATTGGTCTCCTCATTGGTCTGGTAGTTTTGGTAGGAATTGTCTGCTTCGCGGCTAGCTACTGGTCGCAAGCTGTCATCAAAGGTACTGGAACCGTCCGGGTAAGACCCAGCGGCTCCTAGCATATCTCTGCCGGCGGAGCTGTCCCCGCTGGATGGCGACAAGGTCGTTTGGCCGTTTCGGTCAATTTGGACGTCGCTGGGAAACGCACCTCCAGCCTGGCGAGAGGATGTGGGTCGGTCTTGAGACATGACCGCAGAGCCCGCGGCGTATGGAGTACGGTCGGCTTCATCGTCCTCCATGACCTCATTCACCGACCTGCCACTCACGCTGCGGACGTGCTGCCGGACGAAAGCGTTTCGTGCTTCCCCTGTCTTGCTGCTCAAGCCCTCGATATCTTCATACCAAGACATCATGGTCTCGTGAGATTCGGCGCGGAAGACCCACGAGTGGCCTCGGTGTATTGCGCCAGTCTGTCGACCCTTCAGCATGAACTTGTGGGAGCTTGAATCTTCCTGTGAGTGGGAGCCGAGTTTCTGCTCTGGCAGATAAAGTGACATGACGGGTGTCTGCCATGCCACGCGATCCGCCGACTTGAACTCATGGAGATGCGTTGGTGACAAAACATACCTGGAATTGATTAGTCAATGGCTTCAAGCCCCACGAAAAGAAAAGAAGGGTACTCACCAGCCAGGGGTATAACTCTTGAGATACTTGCTCTTGCGTTCCAACATCCCTGCCCTGACTTCGGCAGCTGCCGGATGATCCTTGCCAGGGTAGGTGATGTTCTCCACATTTCGGAGAGGAATCCGAGGATCAACGAGCTCTTCCGTCTCGGAGACAAACTGGTTCCACTCGAAATCCTGGGGCATGGAGATCGGACCTGCCTGGAGCTTCTCCACGGTGTCAAGAGCTTCATTGGCTTCGCGTCGGAGGATACTAGCATATGCATTGTATGCTTTCTGGATCTCGCTCACGACAATCCCTTCCAGTTCACGACCAGAGTTCTCGAGGTTCAAGAATGCCTACCAAAGCATTATTAGACAAGCAACTAGTATAGGGGAAAGGTTATCACAAACCCGATGCAAGTAGTTCTCCTCCTCGATCTGTTTCTCGACCTGCTTCTCCACGTTTAGGCGCAGGATGAACGGATCACCTTTGCCCGATGTCGCAGAGGCGTCGGTATCGACAAGTCCAAGAGCCTCGTGCAGGTTCCGTACAGACTTGCGCGTGCCGTCAATCTCCTTCTCGACGGTATTCTTGAAATCGCCTGAAAGACTCTTGATCTCCTTGGTCTTCTTCTGGAGATCGTTGCGGAGACCAGTCAATTGGCTGATCACCTCGGCCTCCACCTCAATCGCTTTATTGGCCTCGGTATAACCCTGTCGGTGGAAGTTCTGGAGAATCTCCGTTGCATTGGCCAGACCACCCGACGTAAGCAAACCCGGTGGAAGGGCCTGGTTATTAACGACACTCGAGGCGGACAGGAATAGTTTCGCTCTAGCTTCGTATGATTTCTGCACCTCCTTGAAAAAGATAATCAAGTCCTTCAGGAGCTTGCGCCAAGCTAAATCATAGTTAGCAAAATCTCCATGACGCACACAATGACGGAGTAAAGCCCACCTCCAAACCGGTTTGCTAGCACCTCGGTCGGGTTACTGTTGGTAGGAATCGGAACCGCAAAAGCACTATTCACATCGTCGGCGCCCTCTGTGTGATACTTTTCGCGATCACCCAAGCTCAGACTCCTCACACTCCCCGCGCGCATGCTTCTCCGGCTCCCATTGCGCCGCAAGCTGCCCTTCTTGCTCAGTGAGGCCTTCTTTCGCAAGGTACTCGAACGGGATGGGGTCGTGGAGCGCACGTGCGACATGGTGGAGACAGACCGCTGCATTCCAGCAGGGCCGTCAAACACCGAGCTGCGGTGACTGACGGTATCAAAGTCCTCCTTAAACCGAGGTTGGTAGGGAGCCTGCGATGACTCGAGGGCGCCCGAGCTGTAGTGGTATGCGGATGTGCCGGCGAAGGAATTCGGTCGCGATATGGTAGAGCGCGGGCCGTATCCGCGACTCAAAGCCCCCGGATCGTTGGGGTGCGGGATCATGTATGCATCCTGTGAGGGCGTCTGTGGCCGCGCGGCCATCGCCATGTTCTTACGGGAACGTGAAGTTTTATGGTCTATTCGGAAAATAGATGCTCAAGAAAGAAAGTAAGAAAAGAAAAGAAAAGCTAGAATCAAGGATGATCGAAGCACCTAGAGTGGCGTCTTGGTTACCTGGCGAACGGAGGAATTGTATGCGGGGGAGGTACTGATTTGCCCCACTCAGTTTGGAAAAAAAAATAGGAGAAGATCAGAAGAGATTGGGCTCCGATATAGGGCAGAGCAGGGGAATTAAAGGACGGATTTCTGATGACGTCTACGAGATGATGGTGACGAAGAAACTGGCTCGGGATGTCCGGCTGAACTGAGAGGGGAAAAAGGAGATTAAACTTATTTTTCTATATCTTTGGTTGACGTACTGGATCGGAATTTAAAGCCGATTGAAGTATTCTGTATACATGCACATACTCCTATAAATGTACTATATGGTTGCCTGTTGAGGGAAAAGTGGCTGAGGGACTGCGCCCCTGAGAACAAAACTATTGGAATAAGATTATTACCTATGAACATGATCCACTCGATCTGTGGCTCATAGAAGAAAAATAAAAGGGGGTCTCACTCCCCCCTGATCTATAGTGATGAACAGTACATGACGTCGGGATCTGGGGAGAAGGGGTAGATGAAAGGCACTGGAACTTTGTCCCTACTTCTTCCCGGCTCATTCGGGATACTACCCATTTGCATCTGGTTCTTGGCTCATATGTACCATATTTCATCTGGTTGGCTTTCGCATCTTGACTGCCGATCCGATGGCAAATTTCGCTCGAGAGGACCGAGGGATTACATCACGTGATCCACCAGTGGGTCTATACTATATCACGCGTTCTGTGTCTACAACATACGTGAGGTACCCAACAACCATCTAAGCAACTGAGGTTCTCTATTCCATGTGATCGATCCACTTTTCAATGTGTTCCCTGTTGAGGCTTGTCGCAATGTCAAAATTTCTGTCGAGTTCTTCGTCGGAGCTTTCTAGATCGATCCATGGATGTCGATCAAAAGCTTTTCGTTTGATGGATACCCTGTTGATCTTAACTAACCAAATATTTCTGTAAACAGTTCCGACATGAACGGCGAAGAAAAATCATAGTTGAAGTCACATAAGCTTGCAGCGTCGATTTGATAGTCCTCTGAGGGGCTTTCACGGGAACCCGGTGTTTGTTCAATCCTGAATCTGGAATTGCTTCTGCATTTGTAAGAAGCCAATCCCAAGACTCATATTCGAGATAATGGGATCCACATTGGGCATGTTTTCGGACTTTGATTTCCATATTGCATAATAGAGTCTTGCCGAAAGGTTTCCATAGGTTGATAGGAACATGTTGGTAGTCACCACACGTAGTTAGGAATAAAGTCGACATTCATTCTCTCGGCTTATCAATTCCCCGTCATGCACTCCTGGTTTGCAGGTTAGGAATGGTTAAATTATGCCAGTCCACCTAGCGGCATGCAGATCAAGGAAGTGAGTCCCACTCGCATATCACGTATAAAGGATTTGACAAGGCCCATAAATATCACACCAAGCTATAGTGAACCAAGCCGAGGATTCTTATTGCAAGAAATTTGGCGAGCTAAGAGAAATCGTTTTTCTTTATAATAGTGTCAACTATAGCAAAAACCAGATTGCATTCAATATCCGAGTTAAAGAAGGTGCTATAAAGAAGTGCCCCAAATGTTAGAACTCAATGTCATGTAGTTAGTGAGGAAGCATTTCTTTACAATTCGTCGAATAGCACAGCTAATTCTGCGCCCTGAGCTAGATGAACCTGTAAAGCATGAGTTGATAAAGGAAGAGACGCTGATCTACCGCTCATATAAGGAATATAAAGCGCCGCAGCAAAAGAAGCTGAACATTGATTGTACAAGCCACGGCGCACGCAAAATCGAGAAACGTAGTCTAGCGCTAGCATCGAAGAAGGTGGCTTTACGTTAACAACCGAAGGATAGATCTGTCGCAGGTTGACACAGACCATGGTGACAGATAGATACTGTGACCATAAAGGGAGCTTATATTCCAACCGCTATTGGAACATAATATGGTGCTCCACCAAAAAGCCTCGGCTTCATTAATGTCGTTACCTACCTCGATTTCGATCGTGGCTTGTCGGTCCGACTTAGCAGATCAATGGTCTGGGATCTCAGGAATTTGGATGAATTCTACCTGGCAGGAATGCCTAGCAGAGCGATTGAGCAATTCAGCCCGCTGGGCGGGGAGAATACAAGCCCAATCCAAGGAACAGTACTGAAATGTATCTTCCATCCTCGCTGGGGGACTGATCCGAAAGAAGATGAGTTTCGGAAACTCAACTTTCATTGAAGTATGAGTAGCTAATAATAGCTGCTCGAGCATGACCTTAGGCGCAAGAGTGCAATTCCCATCTGAAGTCCTCCAAATTGACTGTCCATTGATTAGACGACGACCTTTTTCTCCTTATGGTGTCTGCTCGCAAGAAAAAGACGTACTCGAGGGCAAATCACCTCGCTCGAGAAAATATGGTGTTTGTCCAATAATATTTTTTTAATTCAAGGCTTTTAGATGGAAAGAATGGGGATTTCTCAGCGCGATCGAGATAAGATGACCGATGTCTCAGGCTCTAGCGGAGAACCCAGTCGAATCTGTCATCGCTTGGGCGGATTGCATCACACATATAGTCACAGGTAAAGGCCCGAGGAGATCTGCAAGCTTGAATGGCCTTGCATCTTGAGGGATGAGGCGCATGAGATGCTTTGACTCATTTCGTTCGACATTAGTTCTATTCTGAAGGATAATGGACCAACAAATACGATTGCATGTACCTCGAATACGTAGAATAACTATGTTCGAAGTGACATTGGTATGCCGATTAACGTACTTTACAAAACCCAGACTTCATCGTGATTTTATACTATATATATTTCCCTTTAGTTTGGGAAGCATCTTGAAGTCTTTTGCTCGTTTGATATACATGCGCTGTCATTGGCTCCCGGGTGGTCCGGGGATATCCCCCCATTTCGGAGTGTTGTTAAACACCAGATGGTATATGGCTGCTTCACGATTGAGCGATGTTTGGTTTCAAGCAATTAATTTTACAGGTCTTACAGTCTACATTTGATTGAGTGCCATGGACTACCTTCATGTAGGTATGCATTCTCTAGTATACCTAGGACCGCACAATCCTAATGTTGATCTAAACTTGAAATGTGTATCGTTTTGAATTTCCTGGAGACTAAAGAGAACCAAATCGGATGGGCGTGTCCAGGCGATAGGCAGCGTGATATGGGGGGATAATTTACACAAAGCAACGATAGAAGGCGGGTTGAGAAGAATGCGGGCTTATGATGCAGGAACTGGGGATGTGGGAACCTCAATGCCGTAAGTCGCCTTGATGCGCTCCCGGCGTCTTTCTTCGTAACCAGGGCCGTAGATACCTAGTGAAATCAAGGAAATTAGTACTGGTAGACAATATCGCTACCTAGACAAGCACATACCACGTCCTTCACCCAATTCCGAGAGGGTCTGCTCTCCGGGAGTTTGGAATGCCTTGCGCAACGCCGTTCGGCGGTCAAACTCGTCCACTGATGTGTCCTTCTGGTATCCGAACAGGGAGCCACCAGTGTACTCGAAGGCGGTCATGGCGGTCGACAAAGCGATACCATATCCGAGCACAGCGGGGAGTGTGCGGACTGAAGTAATCCCGATTATTAGCTCCCAATACATAACCATATACTCAATTGAATTCAGAACTAACCTCGGAGACCGAGAATGGCACCTGAGAAGAAGCCACCCAGAGCGACGTTGTAGTGGTCATCCTTCTCGCGCAGGTTGGCGGAAGCGCTCTTGATGAACTCATAGGTACCACCCATGGCCGCTTTAACAAGTCCAGTTAGCAATTAATCCATAAAGTTGTATGTAAAGAAGCCCATACCAAAGGTAGTAATGATACCACCGCCACGGACGAAGACGCCCAGAGTTCCGACGTTTTGCTTGGTGAGCGTGTTCTGCACAGCCGCTGCGAAGAGACCAACGCTTCCGGTCAGCGCGGTGGCCTTCATGGCTGCCGAAATGGCATCCTTGGGGTGATAGCTGTGGTCTTCGTCGTGGTGCGCCATGATGTGTGTGTGATAGCAGGGATGGACTGCTTGCGGTATGAGATGTAGTTGGCGATAGGATTTTGGAGTCAGCTTTCTGCCACGCCTGACCGCCACCACCCACCATTCCAATAGAGCTCTACATGATTATGTTGATGCCTCTTTCGCATCGAACCCTTTGATTCATTTGCTTTCATCGAGAATCGTCTTAGATACTGCTTGCTACTTACTAAGAAGGGATTTTGATCTCGAAACTGTCCATCCTGTGGAGGTGACAGTTCCAAAGCTTGCCGCTGCTTGCTGCAGTGGGCTCCCCGCTGTCTCTCCGCATACAGTGGCAATTTCATCATTTAACAACATTGTCATCACAGCTGAGCTGTCACATTGCGCGCTTTTGTGAGCTTCGATGAGAATAAAGCCCCTAGGAGAACCAACTCTCCCATAGCATCCAGACGAAGATCCAAACTGTGTGAGGCCCTCAGGCCCAAACACTGTACTTCATGGCGTCTGCACAGAAGGCCGGTAAGGAAACAGCCTGGATCAGCAAATTCAGAATATAATTTGAGCAAATGCTTACATCATTTTTTAATCAATCATATAGGAAAGACCGCGCCACGTCTCATTCATGATGTCCAGCTGTATGACCCAGCACACGACCCAGACACAGGCCGTAATCTCCTATCAGAAACTCCGCCCATTTACCCAGAAGGCTACACCGGCCCACCTGGATTCATATCACCTGAAGCATGTCGACACCAATATGTCTTGAAAGAAGACCAAACCTTCATGTCAGAGCCAGAGCACCGGAGAAGGCCAGGCACATCGTCCAAGGTCTCAGCCATATGCACAAAGTGCCGTTATCATCTTCAAATGGTGGTTAACTACACCAGCCACATGAGCACATTTGGTCAGAAGCAGGGGAAGCACTTCCATCATTTGGTCTACAAATCAGGACGACAGAAGAATGGCCTTGCGTTGCCCGAAGAGACTCCCAAAGGGCAGTTTGCGGAGACATACCATTATCAATGTTCGTACACCTCATGTTCGGCTATGGTATCTGTGCGGATTCTTTCACCGATTTTGAGCCCGGCATTCATCCACATGATGACCGATAAAGACTTGTTGCGAAAACGAGCCGAAGAGGCCACTGCAGCGTATCCTGAGTCCATGGAAGGCATGGGTGATCCGCAGCCGATCAATGTATTGGATAATCTGCGCCTGTACGTTACCAATGCCCTGCGAAATCCCCAGCGCAGCAAGCCCATCTCCTCCGTCAATAAGAGGTTCATGCAGTCTTTCGGCGTGGAAGGTGCTGCTTGTAAAGAATTACTTGAATTTCTAGAGTTCATGTACAATAAGGTTCGTGATAATGATATTGATTCCCAGATCGTCCAGAGTCTTGTTGTGTGCCCGGGGCTTGTTGTGTCGCTGACGAATCGATTCAGGATACTGGGGCATGGCACCCGCCTAAACCGACACCTGACGCCGAGAAACCTTACCATGACACGACGCGTCTCTTTCTCGACGACGTGATGCATGAATTGCTCATCCTAGTATATCTCCGGCCCGCTTCAGAAAGAAGAGGGTCTCAGCTTCCCTCTCTCCCTCCCTCCGCCATCCCCGTTCTTTTCAGTGCTCTAGAAGCGCAAGACTGTTCGTACATTGCGACTCTTTGATCTAGGAGTTCCAACTAATTTCAGCTCCAGACCCGATAGCTTTGCGTTACAAGGAGTTTGAGATGGCCCATGCCCCGTTAGTGCACCCTATTTTTGAATTGACAGAAGTGGACCTAACAGCTATCTTTCTAGCTTCTATGAGGACCTGGGGGTGATGGAGGATATGTCCTCATTTGCTGTCATCGAAGCATACAATCGACAGATCTTGGCCGATCCTGATAGAACCCCGGTATACTTGTCTGCTCTCAAGGCTATCGGCTTTCTGCGTGGTGGCGATGACCAGGAAACTATCGATACAGCTGTTCAGGCAGCTTATGAACAAGGAAAGTATGCAGTTGAGGACATTGCCAGCGCTTATCAGTACTTTAATCTTCACTTCGATGATCCAAACCTTACTGAGGATAGCATCATTGGCAAATTCTATGCCTTTCTCAGCTCTACAACCCAAGATACTGAAGCGCGTCAGCAACTGTGGAGGATTGGCGACTCCAGGGGAAGCTCGCGCATCAAAGCGGCGTCAGAAGACCGTGTGTTGATCCAGTTATGTTGTTTCTAAACTCGAATGCGTGCTAATTTTGCCAATAGGCGTTTCCACCGTCGAACAAGCAAATGTATTCTTGGGGGTCGAGGATAATACCCCGGATGATTTTGTCATGACCATGTATACTGCAAAGGTGTGTTTCCCGAGTGCTTCATTGGTGGTTGGACGCGAGCTAACATTGTTATCAATTAGGTCAATGACAATCCACTTACCCAAGAACTGGCAAAACGCGCTGTGGCACTCATTGCCGAGTCCCGCAAATCGGTCGCGTTGAAGCATTTCATCGATACGGGAGAGATGATTGCTGGTGAACTGGACATTGGTGATGCCTATCGTCTACTCCAAATCCCCGATCGAACTGCCGACGATGGGGCAATCATAGCTGCATACACAATCTGTGTCGATGAAAACCCAGGGGATGCCGAAAGATACAATCAGGCTCTGACAATCATTGCCAAACAACTGGACAGTTCTACGTTGAGGAATATGGCAGGTATCTCCAACGAGCCTGATAGAAGCATGCACGATTGGCCAGTCGGACTACAAAATATCGGCAATACATGCTATCTCAACAGCCTGTTACAGTTCTATTTCTCTGTTCGTCCTTTCCGTGAGTTGGTCCTGGATTTCGAACGCTTCCAAATGGATCTTGATGACGAGGAAACCCTCGCAAAGAAACAAGTGGGCTCCCGGAAGGTGACGAAGAAAGAGATCGAGCGATCTCAGCGATGTAAGTTACTTTGTCGGTGGCGATGGCCATATATCTCAGACTGACCTTTTTCTTTGTAGTCCTCAATGAGCTCCGGACTTTATTCCGTAGCATGATTACTTCATCCCAAATTTCAGTCACTCCCGGCCAAGAACTTGCCCGGTTGACCCTGATTAGCCCAAGCAACGAGGCGGCAATACGTCGTCGGTCAACGATCACTGCTAATAGGTCTGAGATTCTTGGTGACATCAACGGTGCTCCTGTTCTGGGGCCCCTTGGGCCTCCACAGCCCCTTCTCGGGGGTCGGATGGAGCCGGTTTCATCTTCTAGCCAAGCTGATCCCGTACCAATTCAAAACCCGACCGGCAGCGATCACGGTAGCGATGCAACATTGGTCTCGGATGACAGCATGAATGATGCACCTGGACTCTTTGTTGAGGACAAGGAGAACAATCCCCCGGACATGGATCAGCTGTCGGATCAAGCAGAGGCAGGATCGGATCAGGATATGAATATTGACCCAGACGACGGTGTATCGGCCAACCTTCCACCGCCCGTCCCTCCTCGCAACCCCCCGCAAGTTGATCGGGAAAAGCAATTGAAGGAGGAGGTAGAAATCGGTGCCCAGCAGGATGTGACAGAAGTTATCAACAATGTTCTGTTCCAGAGCCAGTGCGCCATCAAGCCTCGGGGCATTGGCAGTGATGGTGAACAGCTTGACCAGATCAAAGAGTAAGTTATGAACAATCGACCACTAAAGTACCTGTTTTAACCTCCCATCAGCTTGTTCTACGGCCAAACCCGCTCTTACATCTCTACCGAAAAAGGCACACGCTCGAAGGACGAACGGTGGTGTGACATCAAGGTTGATGTTGCTCATGGATCTCGAAACATCTACGATGCCATCGATGGGGCATTTGATATCCAAAAGATTAGTGTGGAGAATGCTGTGGCTGAACAATTCGCTTCCATCAGCCAGCTTCCGCCTGTTCTCCAGATCCAGGTGCAACGGGTTCAGTTTGATCCTGTGAAGAAATGCTCATTCAAATCTACAAACCACCTCGGGTTGCTCGAGACTATCTACATGGATCGATACATGGACACGAAGAATCCGGATGTTGTGGATCGGCGAAATCAGTGTTGGGAGTGGAAGGCATCTCTGAAAACGCTTGAGGCCCGCCGAGAAGAGCTTCTCAGGACAAAGGTATTGAATATTCTCAGTCTATGTGCCCTAGATCTATATAACTAATCTTTTTCTTCTCTGCAGGAAGGTGCCGGTGTTGACATAGCAACCTTGTTCCGTAGAGTCAAAACGGCACTGCAAGATGTGGACGCCATTGAAAACGACATTGAGACCGGAGCCGGAGTCGGATCTGATCCCATGAATGCTGTGGCTAGTACGGAACTATTGGACGAACTTGACTGCCTTGCCAATAAGGCAGAGAACGACCTGCAAGGTAGGAGCTCCAGCATTGCAACTTCGCTTGAAACAGGTATATTGATTCTTTATAGCTATCGACCAAGAAATCAAGGATACGCAGACCATGATTTCCAGCCAATTCGCCGATTTCAATAACCTCCCATATCAACTGTACGCCGTTTTCGTGCATCACGGGTCGGTATCATTCGGCCATTACTATATCTACATTTTCGACTTTGACAAGAAGATATGGCGCAAATACAATGACGAGTATGTCACCGAGGTCCAGAACGTGGATGAGATCTTCAAGGACGACTTGACCAGCAACCCTCCTACCCCGTATTTCCTTGTTTATGTGAACGATAGTATGAAAGACCGTCTAGCAAATCCGGTCTGCCGTGAGATATCCGACAACATGACCGACTTTCCCGGTCTAGAATTGGCCACCACCATGGAGGGTGTCCAACCCACCAACCCGGAGACAGACGTGAATATGGAACCTCCAAGTTATGAAGAAGCATTGGCCATCAATGGAACTCCAGGTACGGGAAACACAGAATCCACCAACGTGGAAACCACAACATGGCCCCGTCCTCGTCCTGCGACTGACTCGGAGCAATATTGGTAGATTCCAATGCCACGCCTGTCGATGCGGCAGCTGTCAACCCTTTAAAACGCAAGAGTGTTGATGCCGAAGTGAAACCAACTCGTACGACTTAATTTCTTACTGTGTGGCACCCACCTGAACAGCATGATACCATGATTGCACGATTTCTCGATTCTCTTATGTCTGCACGTGGATATTACTGCATTGCGAGGTGCGAAATGTTTTTTGATATTTCAGCATGTACATAGCTGAAGATACCATGGAGTACTTGTAGAGTAAGATAGCAATTCATATTTTCTCTATGTTTTACCATGCCAAGCTGTACCCCGGATGAACATATTGACCTCAGCTATAGAAAGCTGACTCAGCACTGCCGATTCCCCACTTGGGTAAGCCGCGGGTTCGGATACGGATCGGCTGTGGATTTCGGCAGCGGCAAGAAGAGAGGTCAACCTGTCTAGAGGGATTCTAAAGGTGATGGATAGCAAAAAAAAAGAAGGGATAGATGTAGAATTTGATACTAACTGGTCTGGGATGTTTCTAATCGTCAATCGATTCAAAGTATCGAAATCAGGGCAGTTCATAGTAAGTGGAAATAGCCGGGAATCCACATTTCCGGGGAAAACGAATATCACTCGGGAATAGTTCCGCCCTCACTGCCGCTCGGGAATATAAGAAGTGGCTATTGCCGCTGCCACAGAGCGTCTGTTCGATCTTTTTATAACTTGCTGTGCACTTCGGACAGTTTGGCACAGTTCATTTTGAATCTCATTTAGAAGTCATCCGCTATGCCTTCTCAAGTGGCAACATGTCTGCGCTTTGCGCGTCAGTTCTCAGCCAACCCTGTTCAGGTAAGTGATCTGCCAATGCCTCATATCGCTCATATCGCTTTTTGAGTCATGGAGACTGACATATGTTACGTATTACCAGCACCAACGTTTTATGGCCCGCGCATTCTCCAGCAGTGTGCGCCGAAATGAGATCAACAAGGTGTACCCCTCCGCCGAGGAAGCAGTGAGGGGTATGAAGTCCAACTCGACTCTGCTCGCCGGTGGATTCGGGTTGTCTGGTGTACCTGACTCCCTGATCAACGCCGTCCTGTCAAACCCCTCTATCACTGGCCTGACCGTGGCCAGTAACAACGCCGGTGTGGACGGAGCGGGTCTCGGTCTGCTCCTCAAGTCCAAGCAGATCAAGAAGATGATTGCTTCTTACGTCGGCGAGAACAAGACCTTCGAGCGCATGTACCTGACTGGTGAGATCGATTTGGAGCTCACTCCTCAGGGAACTCTCGCTGAGCGGTGCCGTGCCGGCGGTGCGGGTATCCCCGCGTTCTACACCCCCGCCGCCTTCGGTACCGTTGTGCAGACCGGTGCGGTGCCCCTACGACACAACGCCGATGGCACAGTCGCATTGTTCAGCGAGCCGCGCGACACCAAGGTGTTTGACGGCAAGAGCTACGTCATGGAGGAGTCTATCAAAGGTGACTACGCTTTCGTCAAGGCCTGGAAGGCCGACAAGCTTGGTAACTGCCAGTTCCGCTACGCGGCCGCCAACTTCAACGGCGCCATGGGCCGTAACGCCAAGATGACCATCGTTGAAGCTGAGCACATCGTCGAGCCCGGCGAGATTGACCCTGCCGCCATCCACCTACCCGGTATCTACGTCAAGCGTGTCATCCAGAGCACCGCCCCTAAGCAGATCGAGAAGTTCACCTTCGCCAAGGAGGAGGGCGCTGACACCTCTGCTCTCGGCAAGGGTGAGACCGCCAACAAGCGCGAGCGTATCGTCCGCCGTGCCGCTAAGGAGTTCAAGAATGGCATGTACGCCAACCTTGGTATTGGTATGCCCATGCTTGCCCCCAACTTCGTCGACCCCTCCGTCGAGGTGACCCTGCAGTCTGAGAACGGTATTCTCGGTCTCGGCCCTTACCCCAAGCAGGGCGAGGAGGATGCCGATCTCATCAACGCCGGCAAGGAGACTGTCACACTCAAGCCCGGTGCCAGCTGCTTCGGCAGTGACGAGTCCTTTGGCATGATCCGCTCCGGCCGTATCGACCTGACCATCCTGGGTGCCATGCAGGTCAGCGCTAAGGGTGACTTAGCCAACTGTACGTTTTCCCACACATCCCCTATTTTCATATAACTAACTTTCTCTCGCAGGGATGCTCCCCGGTAAGATTAAGGGCTTCGGCGGTGCCATGGACTTGGTCTCCAACCCCTCGGCCACCAAGGTCGTCGTGACCATGGAACACACCGACAAGAAGGGTAACCCCAAGATTGTCAAGAACTGCGAGTTCCCTCTGACCGGTCCTGCTTGTGTCAGCCGTATCATCACCGACCTCTGCGTCTTCGATGTTGACTTCTCCCACGGCCTAACTCTTGTTGAGATCGCCGAAGGTGTCACCGTCGAGGAGGTCAAGGCTAAAACCGAGGCCCCCTTCAAGGTCGCCGATGACCTGAAGCCCATGCTGTAAATCTCCATGCAGACTGTATGTTTCTTCAAGCGTTTTGTATATAGCAATTAGGAGTTAGATTGTTTCAAATTTCATTCCCATGGATATATCCCGGATATACCTCAAGAACTGCTCTGAATCAATTTCATAAATTCGAGTAGAAAATATAGTAGGTATACAATAAAAAAAAAGGTATTGGTACATGTCATGCAACCCATCAAATGAAAACCCCATAATGCTCACCCAAACCCAAAGAGACAATGATCAATCAAGTTTTCCCAAGTTTTCCAACGTCAAAAATAAAAGTCTATACATAAAGCAAGAACAGAGGCATCACGTCAAGCGGATAATACCGGCCATCCTCTTCTTTAAGCGTCCAAACCAATCGCGGTTCGGCGCCTCTGCAAACTCACGTACGACATTGTCATAGTGGTCTGGGTTACTGGCCGGCCGGCGCAGCCTTTCTGGCATGGGATATTTGCGCGCGTAGCGGTTGTTTAGCAGCGATTCGAGTGCATTCACAGAGGACTCGGAGATTGCCGGGCTGGACTTGTCTGCTGGCTGGAGACGGGACTCAATGTAGGCTTGGACGGAGACTGAGGCTGGGCGGACTGCATCTGAGGGCCAGTGCTTGAGAAGGTGCGTGAGGCGGGTTTGGAGGGAGCGCGGGTTAAGGACCTGGGTAGTTTGTAAGGATATTGTTTGGGATTGAGCGTTGGGGGTTTGTCGATGGCGTTGCTTGGGATAATTGGGATGTTAGATTAGACACTTACAGGTGCTTTAGCCATGGTGGGCAAGAGATATCACAAGATAATTGTGGTATAGGGGAAGGATATCTTCAACGGAGATCTTTTGAGAAGAGGCAAAGACGGGAACAGTCTATTTTGGCCTGGCGCATCAGGCATCCACAGCCACATCCATTCCTGTTGCCTTCTCATCGACCCCGACATTTTCTCATCCCCTTGTACTCTTGTTAATATCATTTTTGCATTCCAACCTAAGTCGTTTCTGTCTCATCTTTCTTTCTGATTCTAATCAGGGCCGCTTCCCGCTCAGCTCGCCATGAGCTCGCAGCGCTATTCACGGGTACAATCCCCTCCGCTGATCCCCTATCAGAACAACCCCCGGATGGGACCCCACGGCAAAATACTGACCTTTATTTGTCTAGGTAAACGCCCAAGATGAAGAGGAAGGACCACATTCCTATCCGTTGAACACGCGACCTGAACATAACAACTCTTCACCTTCTTTCCGTTCCGGATCCCGCTCGTCGTCACCATCATCGAGGCGGCTATTACACAACGATCCGCAACATAACGATGACGACCAGACACTGGCCGATGCCTTTGGCGACGAAGACGAGTCCGACGACGACCATGAGCCAGATGACAGGCAGCGCTTGATGCGAGCCGACCCCGACTTCCGGGCTCCCCCGGATAACGGCCATACCACCGCAGCGTCCTCATCGGAGTCGATGGGCGCTGCACAGGATCAGACTCATTCAGGGCTTCTCAGGCGGCCAACGATGTTACCAACTTTCACGACACCATCTTCTGGAGCGAGTCGGCAGATCGCCTCATCGAATGATGGAGTCTTTGCCAATCTTGCCGCCAAGCCAGAACGGGGTGAGAAGAACGAGGATCTTCCTCCTGTAAGTTGATGATTGGGATTTTTTTTGGATATTAAAAGGCTTCTTTACTGATATCTTATTTAGTCATACGAAGAAGCCGCCGCTGATGCGACACCGCCATACTGGGAGACCACCATTGTGGCTCCTGGTATCTCGTCCGACGAGGTCTATGTCGATGGACTGCCCGTTGGATCTGTCTTCTCATTTGTCTGGAACGCCATGATCTCAATGTCATTCCAGCTTGTTGGTTTCTTGCTGACCTATCTCCTTCACACCACCCACGCCGCAAAGAACGGCAGCCGAGCGGGTCTCGGTCTTACTCTTGTTCAATACGGCTTCTATATGAAAGGTGGCAGTGACAGCTCGGGCTCTGAGGGCGGAGGCACAGAGTATGTTCCTCCACCTGACCCCAACAGCCACAACTTCGACCCGAACACGGTTGGTGAAAGCGGGGGCAGTGGAGGGAACGGCGCCATATCTGGGATCAGCACCAGTGAATGGATTTCATATATTCTAATGATTGTTGGTTGGTTCATTCTGATCCGTGCGGTCAGTGACTTCCTGCGGGCACGACGTCATGAACAGCTTGTGTTGCAGAGTCCAGATCGTGGTCTGGGTGTACCAGTCATTGCGGAAGGTGAACGGTCCGAGACTGTTGTCTAATATCGGTATACATGGGGTTTTTTAGGACGTGGACATGGACATGGAAATGTCAGGCGTTGCAGCATGGAGTTTCTTTTGTATCGACACCCCCAGGAGTACTGCCTCCGGATCGCATTCCTTCAATTCTTTTTTTGTTCTTCCTTCTTTATCAGACCATTCTACTTTTATTTTTGACCCTGTAGCTACTCTGAAGATACCAAATATACGAACAATGAACAATATAGCGGTTGGAATATTTACGTAGGGAGGAGCTCAATAGCCTAAGTCGAGCCTTCCAAAATGCCACCAACCACTTCAGCAGCTTCTGTAACCACAACCCTCGTTTCCTTGTCCAGAATTCCCTCCGTACTTAAAGCCTGCAGCCTCTCTCCCCACAATCTCCAACGCTCCCGCGTCAGACCATCCTCTCTCGGCCATAGTTCTGTCTGATCATCCAACGCCGCCGCCCAGTGCCGCCGCAGCTCATCATAGTCCGTATCCCATAGTGCCCAACCCCCATCCCGCATCCAGATCGCTGCTATCCGGACATCCAGCGCCCACAACTGCTTCGACGACATCCTATGCGCTTTTGGTGGGCGGGGCTGGGGTCCCTCATGCTCCAGCAAGTCACGACACGCATAAAAGACCCATATAGGGTGCACCTCACCTTTACCTTTGGTCGCTTTTAGCAGCGCAGCCGAGAAGACGCAGAAGCGGAGAAAGTACTCATCCCCGCTATTACTTAACGCACTAATAGTAGAGTTATCTCCCGCACCCGAACGCACACCATCCCAGTCGCGCCAGGCCTCGAGAATATCGTGCACGTCTTGCCACTGCGCGCTGAACCGCGGCAGTGTCTGCCAGTGTAGCTTTCCGTCAGTCTCAATGTAGCTGCCTAGGCTAGATCTTGCGCGTCCCTTGAGCTGCGTTGGTGGCTGCGCGTGAAGGGCGCCGAGGAGGGCGAGATGAGAGTCGTGTGACGTTCGAGAGGTGACGACAGCCGTGAAAAAGGCGTCCCAGAGCTCCCAGAGTGCGTTGGTAGGGTCCGACGACGTAGTCACAGAGTTGACAAGTTGGGCAGCTGTCTCGTCTGGCGTTGGCGCCGAGGAAAGGTTGCTAGGTGTTAGAAGGGTTTGGATTGGCTTGGAGAAGGGATTTGGGCGGTTGGTGCAGGGGACATTCAAAACAGTTGTCATTTTGGATGTGTAAGTTGGTTGGAATGGTTGGAATGGTTGGAATGGTGAAAATGCTGATCATTGGTGCACTTCTCTCAGTCAGGGCGTCTCTGTTTGGCGACCATTTCTGGCCCCAACAGCGGTAATATCTGGCGTCAATTGCATCGATCCCAAATTCTACCTTGTATAGGTGTACTCCATCCCAAACGAGGCCCGAGGTGCCTACGCGTACTGCGCCACGATAGGCAGCATTCTATATCCTTGTTCCATGCCCTTGCTTCCCTTTGGCTTTCGCCTGTACAACTTCAACTCTGAAGAACAGAAGAAAGATTAGAAAAACAGGAATAGATTTCGCCCCTCTCTTTTCCCCTCGGCGGAATGACCAACTCCGCCTACTGCCGAGAGACCCATTGTTTATTTACCCTCAACTCAACATAACTTCCATCTTCGATATTGTGCGTTTCTTGTCGGGGTGGACCGCGGCCTTGTCCGCAATGTCTACCGTCCCTCAGGGCCCCATCGAGGCACGATCACTGTCGTCGGTCACCGCTATCGCATCGAATCCCCCCGCCTACCCACGAAATCCCACCCACGAGAAGCAGGAACCACTGTCTTTGTACATTGTGCGTGTACCAGGAAGCAAAGGTATGATTCAATTCCATTGTCTTGACACTCTAATCTCTCTATTTTGATCTCGAATGTCCCATGGTTGCGCCTTATCGTGCTTTAACATGATAAACCATAACTAACAGGTTGTACGTACAGACATTTTCCTCTCACCCCTCAAACCACCCACCAAATCCAGTGTCTCTGCCGAGGCGATCAACGCCTCTCTTTACTATCTCCATGTCGCGACTCCCGACGATGATACCCTACTCCAGGAAGTGGAGGAAGAGCGTGAAGTGGAAGCCCAATTGCGGAAGGAGCGTCTCGAGCAAGCGGGCGCCGGTGACCCAGCACAGCGCGAATTCGCGCGGCTGAACAATGTGCGCCGGAAACCAGTTGGTGGAGGGGGGGACGTCAACCCCGAGCCTTTGCTGGCACCGCCTCAACAGGATGCCACTGCTCCTCCGGCCTTACCACCACGTCAAGTCCCTATGCCGCAGGTTACTGCAGAGAACATATCTTTCTCTGGGACTCCGGTCACTAATATACAGCCTCCTTTGAGCAATAATATGCCTGGACAGATCTCGGGAGAACCGGGTGGTAGGAGCGCTGTTCCGCGGCGACCTTTGCCTCCCTTGCCGCCTGGAGAAGAATCATGGAGCACTACAGCAGGCGAGGACCCGTCTAAGAGGACATCACGATGGACCGCGTTTGCCGAACATCTACAAAATCGGGGAGAGAACTGGAGGGAAAAGTATGAGGCAAAATACGAGGCGCTGTCGGCTGGCCGTCACAGCCTTGACTCTCCTAGACCGCAATTCCGGCCTCGTTCCTCGCATGACCGTACCGGCTCACCATTAGGAAGCCCTGGACAATCTCCCAACCGGCATAGAAACGCACATGGCAAACCTCCTAGCAATGCTGGCTTTCATATCACGCTCATCCGACGTGATCCCACGTCCGGTACACAATGGAATGTGGCCACTATATCCACCCCGCGAATGGACCGCAATGCCGTCGATATCGAGATCTCCACACCGGGATATAACAGGTTCGCAGGCTCCAATGAGATGCCTTCATTATCCAGCCTGGCAGCTAATCTCCCGTTGGGAATCGGACGTCTACCCAATTCTGCCATTCCCCAATCCTTACCCACCGAGCAACCAAAGGAGCAGCCAAGTGGCCCACGCAAATTCCACCGCCAGCTCTGCGTATCAAAGCCATATGACGACTCCGTTACCACAGATTGCAGCAACGGCCACACCCCAGACGGCCCGTCGTCATCCTCCAAGCTGAAAAGCGGCTACTACGTCTTCACTTCTCCTTGGAATGGTACATGTACCTTCACAAACAGCGTGAACGGCCGAAACCTCAAATGCAAACACATGATCCCAACACCCGGCGGCTTCGTCCCTCCCAACGGCGAAGCAGAAGCACCCCCCGCCGTAACCGTCGCCGAGCTCCGCTTCAACACCCCCTTCCAAGCAGCGAACCTCCACTCCCACGCTCACCACGCAGCCCACAAACCCCATCCAAACCACCTCTCCCCCTTCACCCAAAGCCAAATCCAGTCTCTCTCCCGCCCAAGCGACAACTCAAACGAAAATAACCCCGGCCCCGACGGAGAACCCCTACGCCCATCCTCCTCCAGCAATAGCTACGCATCCGCAAAGCGCAACTCCCTCTCCAACCTCCTAAACCCAAACACCTACGCCCGGCCACGCGCGCACACAGGCCCAGGCGCACCTCCACCTCTCCCCACCTCACCCCCTGCAGACCCGCGCCAAAACTTCCACCCCTCAACCCTCCTCCGCAGAACGTCTCTGCGCGCGCAACGCTTCACCCGCCAGAGTCAATTACACCCCGCTGCCCAGTCTCACTCACACCGCAGTACGAGTAACAGTAGTGGCGGAGATGTGGATCATGATTCCGATGAGGATCGCTTGGATTTTTCGCTTGCGAGGGAGCCTGCTGGTGGTGGGTTAAGAGGGAAGAGTGCGAAACTGGGGAAGTTGGTTATTGAAGATGAAGGCATTAAAATGCTTGATTTGGTTGTTGCGGCCTGTATGGCTGTTTGGTGGAGGGGATACTATTATTGAGATATACTGGTTTTGGTGCTTAAAATCCCTGGCTTGCTTTATGAAGCTTGTCTGCTGGCTAGAGTCAGTTAGGTTTGCGATAATTATCGTATATGAATGCATGAATTTCATTTTGTCTAATCTGTTCCTTTATCTTCCTTAGTGCTATCTCCAAGACTTGTAATGTATTGCTCGTGATCGCTCGTACAGTTGAATCACCTGCCCATGGCATGTACCTATATGTCGCATCTATCTCTCCAAGCTATAGTATGGTCTGCTCTATGTAGCTTGGCCTTAGAATGTGCTGGTATGGCAAGGCTGATCTTCTCTATAGTTTTGCTCCTACTAGTCGATTAAGATCTTCAGAGTATGAGTGTATTTAGCAGCGTATGATGTCGTGCAAGTCATCCAGGAGGGAATTAGTATGTTGTAGTGACGTCCAAGTCAATAAAAGTAAACACGCCGACAACGTCATTCGAAACCCGGCCGTCGGTTTCGACCCACCCGATTTCCCAAAAGCGTAGGACCAATTATATGTCGTTATAGGACCCACCTTGGTATACCCTCAATAAAGGACATGGAAAGGAAAAAAAAAATAGGTAGCTTCTCTTTGATTGAGCGTGTCATCATTAGTGCAGGGGCCATGCTAATCTTCTCTGTATATTTTCAGTTGACCATATGCCCCGAAGGGCGAAAAATCTATTCGTTCAGTTCAATATAACCTCACTTTGGTCAGAAAATGACCGCCTACCCTTTTGGTGGAAGTCAGGTACGATGGCAGACACGTGGCTTGGCACGTGGTCAACTACCGAATTTAGGTATGGCCTTGTTTACACCAATAAGGGAAGTAACAGTATAAGGCATTTGGATTCCGATAACACGAAGCTTGAAGGTTTAGGGTTGGAATAGAGATCTGATCTTGATAAGAAATCGGGTTATTCGCTAGCTCATGATACGGCCGAATCCTCATAGAAAACGAGAGTAGTCCAGACATTATTTATTACAGGAAGCTAATGTATTTGAGCTACGTTGTGTTGAATGGATCACCCCTGGCAGACACCTCCGAGGGAGACTTAATTGACAATCTATCTATGATGAACCTACTTGAAAGAGACGCAATGCAGAGAGTAATACCATAGCCAGACATAAACATCATACCCAACCAGGAACCATGGCCAGTATAGCTTTGGGAGGAGTCAAAAGATTTAGACACGAGCACGAAGGTCACATAAAAGGAGAATGGGAAACGCAGACACAAATCCAAGCCTATGAAATCGGACCAGAGCGCAGACCGCAGAATCACAAAGAGAGATGAGAAAGTCGTGTTCGAGATTCCAGTTAAAAATGGAAATTGAAAAGTGAAAGAAACCCCGTATAAATCGTCCCAGTCTTTTTTTGTTTCTCTGAAGGTATCTCTTGGCTAAATTAAATCAACATGCAGGGCGCGATGGAAGACACGGATTCAACACGCCGAACAGCCAAGACAAGAAAAAAGCAGAAAGAAAAGAGGTATCAACGGTGATGCACGTCCATGCCGCGCTGCAGCGAGGATTCCAAGTCATTAGGGTTGTAACCACCGCCAGCGGTAGCCTCCTGAGGTCGAGGATCCTCAGTCTTCCAAGGACCCTGTTGGTTATCCGGGATGGGGATGTTAGTCTGCTGAGCGATCTGCTGCTGCTGGGCGGAGTGGGCCTGCGCTTGCTGGCGGACGGTCGCCCGGAAGCGGATGACCTCATCGAGGATCATCTTGCGCATGTCGGGGACTTCTTCGACGACCTCGAAGTGGAAGTCGAAAGTCGTGGGGCAGTTTGGCTCGTCCGAGGCGTCGTGCCAGATGTGCAGGTATGGGTGCTCGAGGGCCTCCTCGACGGAGATACGAGACGACGGATCAAACGCCAGCATGCGGTCTAGCAGGTCCAACGCATCGGGATTGGCTTGCGGGAATAGCTGCTTGAAGGCTACCTTGGGCATATAGGGCAGGTTGCGCACATATTCCTGGGCGCGGGGCGATCCAATGCGCGCCAAAGTCTCTTCGTTGGGTGTACCCAGGTAGTGCAGGATCTGATTCAGCTGGTCAACATAATCACGGCCCTTGAAGAAGGGTCGGCCGCCAAGGAGCTCGGCGAGAATGCAGCCCACGGACCAAACATCAACTGCACATGTGGGGTTAGTGGGTATTCGGTGGCAAAAATTACACACGGTGTTACGTACTCGCTTTGGTGTAGCTCTGGAAGCTCAGCATGATCTCCGGTGCACGGTACCATCTCGTCGCGACGTACTCGGTCATGTATCCTGCGTTCTCCTCCGGATCGATTGAGAAACCACGGGCCAAGCCGAAATCGCAGATCTTGAGCTCGCAGTCGGCATTGACCAGCAGATTACCGGGTTTGAGATCACGGTGCAGGACGTTGGCGGAGTGGATGTACTTGAGACCACAGAGGATCTGGTAGATGAAGGATTGGAAGTGGGCGTCGGTCAAAGGCTGGCCGGAGCGGATGATAGCGGCCAGATCACATTCCATCAATTCTGCCGGATTGTTAGTCCAGCTTCGTTCGAGGCAAAACAGCCAACCACCTACCCTCATAGAGATATGTTTCGTTAAAGTTGTCCGGTCGGGGAATATCCATATCGTACAGGCATGTAATCTGCAAGGCTCGAGTTAGCCGGGACAAGTATTGATAAGAATATGCTGCCTACATTGCGATGGCCACGGAAATGCTGCAGCAGCTTGATCTCTCGCAAAGCCCGCTTAGCCAGGATCTTCTTGCTGAAGACATTGGTGACCTTCTTGACAGCGACACCCTCGCCGGTCTGGATGTTTGTTGCGGCGCTTGGGTACTATCAGCATATGTGTCCATCCACGCGGGGGTTTATAATGGTACCTACCACACGATACCGTAGGCTCCCTGACCAAGCTCCTTTGTCACGTTGTATTGCTCGCCCACGATAAAGTCCTGGTTGAAAACCTTGAAGACCTTGCGGCCTTGTAAATCAGCCATGGTGTTGGAATTGAAAAGGCGAAAGTTAAGGAGAAACGAGAGTCCAGGTTCAGGAGAAAAAGAGAGAACAGAAGAGAAAGGGGAAAGTCGAGATGTGATGGGATTCAAAAGAGCCCCGCAGTCCCCGCGGGTGATCCGCCACGCTTGTCAAAATTAGAAATGAAAGAAAATCTTCAGTATAGGGAAGTTTTTATGTGAGAGAAATGTAGAAACATTTAAAGATGTATAGTATGGACTCGAATCAAAGAAACTCGAATCAAAGAAATTCGAGACAGAGAAAAAAAAAAATTCCATGTGTTTCAGCTGATACAGCGCTTATGGGGCTATATTTCCGATCACATTCTACTGTAAGAAAAGTCGATTTGGCTTAATACATTTTGCCATAATACATTTCGTTTCTTTCATTTCCTTTTACATGTTACAGTTCAACTTGGGCGACTCAGGACCTTACCCTTCGAAAGACTAGATCTCGGAACTAGATTGTGACTACGGATTTTCAAACTCTTAGTCTAAGGAATAAATTATTCGAAATAAACTGTATTAGATGTATTTAGGCGTATACGAGAGCCTTGGCTTTTAATTTAACGAAAGATAATCTTCTAATATTGGCCTCTTCCACAAACATCGCCCGGGAGAACGTCGGACCCTCAGCCAGGAACACGGTCTTGTTGGAAATACCCATTTCTTTGAGCTTTTCAACCACCCCCTTTACATCAAGGGTCCCATCTTGCGTAGGAAAGGCTCAGGTCCTCTTTTCATGCGTCTTTTGCCGCCAAGTGACTGCCCAGCCACGTAGCTGTCGACATGGTCAGTTCGACATGGTCAGTTCGACATCCTCAGATTCACTCTCCCGACCTCCGTCTATGGCTTGTTCAAGCTTCGCTAGTGGCTCATCGTTAGGTTTTGATAACCCCCTGGGGGAGTGAAGAGACCTGTCATTCCCATTAAATGAAGCTTATTTGTTCTTTCATTGTTACATACCTCTAGAGATTGATATTCCCAGTCTCGGAAGTGTCCTCGTTGAACATGCCGGTTATAAAGGGCCGAGGCGGCATCATCTAACTGCTTCCTACTCTGTATGTGGGCAAGCCATCGCTCGTGCCGGCATACCCACCTGGGCTAGTGGTAGCGCTCGCCTGCGTGCTTTCTCGCGTCGAAGACTTGAGAAGAACAATCTGTCTCAATTATTTTCCTCGGCGTGCTCACAGGGCCAGCAAGCACTCATATGGATGGCCAAGTAGTTATTTTGTATCGTCCAGATTTCCACCCAGCTTGCGCTGCAATCTGGGTCTGAGCATGCCTACTTGCCATCCACAAAGGATAGCTTTGGGGGCTTGTCCCATCCAGGTATTATTTTCCCATCCACGTCTTCGAGGGGGAATATCTCGTGAGGTACTGGGCCATGCCAGAATGGATATCTGATCAGCCTCAACTTTGTCATGTTTCACCACCATGCGTTTTCGCGCAGCTGTGAGAAGAGAACATTCTGGAGAATTTTTCCTCCCGCGCGTGTGCGCAAGGACAGTCTTTCTGAATCGGCTTCCGGGTCGACTTACCATCGTGAACAGTCTTAACGTGACGGTTGGCATTGTGTTTGTCGGTAAACTCCTACGTGCACCCCTCCTCTTCTGCCAAGAGACAGGCCCATTTGATTCCAGTGTGGAACTGCTTAGCATCCCGATCAGCGTTGTGTTGCGAGGCAAATGTCCTGCCACAATCTTCCTCGTTTTTGAGTGGGCAAAGAACCCATTCCGCGCTTCTCACACGGCTACCAGAATCCTTATTACCATGAAGTCTCAGTGCGTGCTTTGCGGCGTCCTGTATGGTAGAAAACTTCTTGATTCATGTCTTTTAAGAACTAAGAACTAAGAACTAATATGTATGCTACATCTCTATAGAGGAGGCAGAAGGAGAAGATAATTTATACACTGCTATGAAGCTCCTTGTATGCTTCATGGGGACAAAGAGGGATCTAACACATTGCGAGCAAGAAAATAAGACCTTACTGCATTTATGTCCGAGTGTCTTGGGAACAGGAACACGCGCTGAATGAGAAAGAGAGAGAGAAATCTTGTTATGGTGAACAACCCTACAAACACCTGGCCGCGGTAGCTCATCCCCATCTCAACAAAAGGCCTAATGACCCAGGTGATATAAAAGTGTTAAGGGAGGTCTACGGAGATGTCTAGGTGCATGGTGCATATGGGATGAGATTGATAAATAGTCAGAGTAGCCAATTTACCGACAAAGAAGTTTAGCAGATCTTCTTTGGCCCATCGAAAGCACTACGCACGAGAGCAGAGATCAATAGTAGATGAGGAGACAGAGAACCATGCTAGCTACGCAATGGGAAATATGATTGTCTCAGGCTTAAGACATGGGAAAAAAACATGTGAACAAATCTAGAAACTCCCTTTCTATGAGCTTGAATCTAGAAAGTCTCCGCTATATGAAGTGATTAGATTGTGATAAAAACCTGGGTTATGGATGGAAAAAAAGTAGGGCTAACAATACTGCTGGTTCCAGGGACCAAAGTGGCAGAAATCTAGAGGTTACTAGAGAATGAAGGTAGAAGTCATTTCACAAAACCTCTTTCCGCTTTCTTTTCGTCTACCTACTTGTAAAAAGAAGAAAGAGGAAAAAATATTTTGAATAAAACTAAAGAGATCACTGAATAGACCACTGAAAAGATATCACAATACCACATAAGCGTCCAACTATTCCTATCCTTGTTTTTCTAATAGGGGAGATCACTAAGTAGGCTAAACTTTGAATAGACACTCCCGTTAACAGGAAGATGTCGATCTACGTAAGGTGTGTTCGCTCTTAAGGGTGCCGCGTTCCGCTCTTGGAACCAAGCCCCTGATTATTCTACAGCATTAAGTATGTACGGGATATATTTAGCAGAATCAGTGGAATATCCGCATGTAACTTCATTTCACTTTTCGTAAATCGGGAACAAATCTACCCCCTACAGAGTGTTCTCCAACCGACGCTCCTTGCGTAATGCCCGGAGCTTGACCCGCGCCTCCTCCAGAGGGACCATGATGCCCTTATTTTGGGTAGCAGGATCATCACGGTTGCGGATGTTGACGGTGCGTGCCTCCTTCTCCTGGGCACCCACAACAAAGATGAAGTTGTACTGAGCCAACTGGCCGGTACGAATCTTCTTCTGCAGGGTGTTGCCACTGGTGTCCACGTCCGCATTCAGCTTGTCACCCTGCAGGATACGCTGCACCTCCTCAGCGTAGTCGTTCAGAGCCGGCATCACTGGCACAATGAGAACCTGGCGCGGACTGAGCCAGAACGGCCACTTGCCGCCAAAGTGCTCGATCAAAATACCCAAGAATCGCTCGAAGCTACCAATAATAGCACGGTGAATGACAACAGGGCGGGCACGACCAGGGGGCAGTCCGTCGGACTTGGTCTCTCCCTCCTTCGCCGCCTCCTCGGTGTTCTTCTCCTGCTTTTCGTTGGTCTGATACTCCAGCTTGAAGTTCACCGCAGCCTGGTAGTCTAGCTGGATGGTTGCGCACTGGAATTCACGCTGGAGAGCATCCGCAATGGTGATGTCGATCTTGGGTCCGTAGAAGGCACCATCACCCTCGTCAATGGTCCAATCATTACCCTTAAACTTGGTCAAGGCCTCCTTGAGCTGGTCTTCGGCGTGGTTCCAAGTCTCCAACGCACCCATATACTTCTCGGGGCGGGTAGACAGCTTCAGCTTGAAAGTGAAGCCAAACAGCCCATAAACGGACTGCAAGAAATCGAACAGACCTTCCACCTCAGACATTATTTGCTCCGAAGTACAGAGAACGTGTGTGTCGTCTTGCTGGAACTTCCTAACTCGAGTTAAACCACTCAGAGCACCCGAAGCCTCATTTCGGTGCAAAACCCCGAAATCTGCAAGACGCATAGGAAGTTCGCGGTAACTACGTTCACGGTGGCCGAACAGAACGAAGTGGCCAGGACAGTTCATGGGCTTAAGAGCCCACTCGCGCTTCTCGACATCCAACTTGAACATATCATCCTTGTAGTGAGCCCAGTGTCCGGAGGTCTTCCAGATACTGACGTCGTACATGTTGGGGGTCTGGACCTCTTGGTAGCCTCGCTTGCGGTATTCAGAGCGCAGAAGAGACTGGATCTGGTTAAAGATCTTGGTTCCGTTGGGGAGGAGGAATGGGCAACCAGGGGACACCTCATCGAAGAAGAATAGCTCTTGCTCCTTGCCAATTTTCAGGTGGTTCCGCTTCTCAGCTTCTTCCAAGAACTTCAAGTGATCAGCCATTAGCTTCTTGTCGGGGAAGGCGACACCACGGATACGCTGCAGAGAGTCGTTGGACTGGTCGCCAAGGAAGTAGGCCGATGAGTTCTGGGGGTAAAAGTGAGTATGGGTCTTCCTCGATCAATAGGTCAACCATCCACGCTTACCTGCATGATCTTGAAGGTCTTGATTTTTCCGGTGTTTTGAATGTGAGGGCCTCGGCAGAGATCGACAAGGGTACCACAACGGTAGACGGTGCTACTCTCGCCGGTGACGAGCTTGTCAATATAGTGCAGCTTGTATTTGCTGTATGCGAACATCTTCTTGAGGTTCTCCTTGGAAACCTCCAATCGGTCAAAGCTTTGCTTCTCCTTGAAGATGCGCGACGCTTTAGTCTCAAGCGGCTTCCAGTCAGCCTCCTTGACAACCCGTCTGTTTTCCCACATATATTAGCATAGGCACAATTGTGAATGGTAGGTGATAAGATAACATACCCATCGGGCATGGCCATATCGTAGAAGAAACCTTGAGGCGTTGGAGGTCCGTGAGAGAGCTGGCAGTGGAACGATGTCTCACAGGCTTCACCAAGAGTGTGAGCACTAGAGTGCCAGAACACCTCACGGGCCTCAGGGTTGCTGAAAGGCACAAGAAGCACACTGCAGTCCTTCTCCAGAGGCCGGTTCAAATCCCACAACTCTCCGTCAACCTTAGCGATAACAATATTGGCGCTGAGATCCTTGGGCACATCACGCAGGAAAGATCCAGGAGTGGTCTCGAAGGCTTTGGCGGGGACCGAGGAGGGGGGGTGCCGTCGCCAATGTCAAGGGTAACGTTGATCTCTGGGTGGGGGCGGTTCTTGATCTCCTCGAGAGATTGTTGCCAGAGTTCCTCGAAGAGCCTGTTTCGCTCAATCATGTCCTCCGGGAGGGTATCGGGGGTCGGGGCCTGCTTAGATTTCGCATTCGCATCTTTTGGAGGGGCAGCGGCGGCTTCAGAGGCGGGTTTGGCCTGCGCGTCGGCGGCAGGCCGCACAGAGAGATCCTTGGGGGTTTCAGATGCCATTTTTAAACCCCTTGGAGCAATGGTACAAGGGAATTGGACTGCGAGCAAGAACTCTGATCGTGGTATGCTCCGCGTGGAGGGGAAAATGACTCTTATTGAGGGCGGTGAAGTAAAGGTCACGTGCTGGTACTGCCCTTAGCCGACACTTTACCGCTTCAAGTTTCCACCGAGCGAAAACTTCTCCAGCTTTGTACAAGCCGTCAATAACCCTTATCACCACAAAATGTCTTTCCGTGGTCGTGGTAACGCTTCTGGTGCCAACCGGGGAGGTTTCGGCGGTGGCCGTGGTGGTGAGAATTTTCCAACGTGAATGCGATGTTAAAAGGAGCTAACGAAATTTTTTTGTTGCAGGTCGCGGAGGCTTCCAGCAGTCATTCGGCCCCCCAGCTCAGGTTCTGGGTAATTATTTTTCTCAAGTCGACAACGATTGATTCATCTCGCTGATATTTTGATAGAGTTGGGTTCCGTGATGCACTCTTGTGAGGGCGAGATGGTCTGCGAGTCCGTCAACCCCAAGATTCCTTACTTCAACGCTCCTATCTACCTGGAGAACAAGGTACGCCACCACTCCACCAAACCAATATAATCTACAGAGCATGACCTAACTGGTTTATCTAGACTCAAATCGGCAAAGTCGACGAAATCCTCGGTCCCATTAACCAGGTCTACTTCACCGTCAAGCCCCAGGACGGTATTGTCGCCACTTCCTTCAAGGCCGGTGACAAGGTCTACATTGGTGGAGATAAGCTGCTTCCTCTCGAGAAGTACGATTCGCTGTTCTATCATTCATTTACGCTCTGACTAACTCACCTCTTAGGTTCCTCCCCAAGCCCAAGCCTCCCCCAGGAGCTGCTAAGCCCAAGCGCGCCGGCGGTGGTGCTCCCCGTGGCCGTGGTGGATTCGGTGCTCCCCGTGGCCGCGGTGGATTCGGTGGCCGTGGCGGTGCTCCCCGTGGCCGTGGTGGCTTCGGCGGTGGTCGTGGTGGTGGTTTCGGTGGTAGCGGCGGTTTCTCCCGCGGCGGCGGCGGCGGTGGCTTCTCTCGTGGAGGTGGTCGCGGTGCCCCCCGTGGTGGTGGTGGCTTCCGCGGTCGCGGATATTGATCGATCCAATGTACTGTCTCGTTATGGCGTTTTGGGGGATCTGGGAGCTTTTTCAGGAATATCTTTCCGTCTTCTTGTGCATCCTGCGCAATTGCAACTTCACTGGCTGCAGGCTGTAGAATATCACCAGTCAAAAATGTTTCTGTTATTTTCATTGGATTTTCCAGAACTTGCAATCTCATATTAAATCATAGCAACTCCTGTAGAAATTCGGGGACAATCCTCGGCTCGCTGGACTTTTGGTTGGGATGTGGCTAGTGGATGTGGCGCAGCTGCACCGCCCCTACCTGCAGTTTGAAATGACGTTGACCGCCCACGAATCTGTGCGTCTTGTCAACACTCCCAAGCAGGATTGACAGCATTCTTATTCTTCTTACCCCTCAATCTTGCCCTCTAGACATCTTATTGAGACAGAGTTGTCTTTTTCCATAAATTTTCTTCGAATCTGATATCCATTTGAGCATGTCTCGTCGGACATCGACCATGGCATCGAGCGAGGCCTCTAGCAGCGGTGTCCCACCTTCAGGTGATGGAGGTGCGTTTGAGCTCCCTCTGTTCGTTCATGGGCAATATAGCTCACATTTCATAGGCCAGGCGAAGCAGAAGATGCTGCTTTCCGAGGATCATGGGCATTTCAGCATGGTGAAGTCAGTTTTGTGCTTTCCGCGCTCATTTGCCCTCGGCTCAGCCTAACACTCAATAGGGCCATGCATCTCGCTGATCTGATTACTGAACTGAATGGTAAGAGATCTCAACACCTGAAAGGTTTTGTCTGAATTGGCTTGCTAACTCTTCATCTTAGGTTTCTGTGGAGGCAAGCTCATATTCCCAACTGTTTTTCCAACCTACGACTAATATCTTGAGCAGTCATGTCTGTCTTTTCGTCCATGCGCTACTGTCTTGGAGACCCAACTGAATACGGTGCCATCTGGGCTGCCCTCGCATTTATGCCTTTCGGTCTGTTCTTCGACTTTATGGATGGCAAAGTCGCAAGATGGCGCAAGAAGTCGTCTCTCATGGGGCAAGAACTCGACTCGCTAGCGGACTTGGTAAATGCTCCCGGGAAGTAACCACGGCCAAGTTGTCGCTAACACTTTTATTCCCACTAGATCTCCTTCGGTCTCGCTCCCGCTGCTGCCGCATTCGCTCTCGGTATCCGGACCTCGCTTGATCACGTCTTCCTCACCTTCTTCGTCCTCTGCGGGCTGACCCGCCTCGCTCGGTTCAACGTTACTGTAGCCGTACTTCCCAAGGACCAGTCCGGCAAATCCAAGTACTTCGAAGGCACACCTATTCCGACCACTCTGTCAATTGCCTCTCTTATGGCCTACTGGGTCTCTCAAAGCTGGACGCACGAGAATATCCCTCTTGGTCTTGTTGCGGAAGGTACCATCTTCGAATTCCACCCTGTGGTCCTGATGTTCGTTCTGCATGGATGCATGATGATCAGCAAGACGATACATATTCCTAAGCCATGAGCTCAACCCAAATTTGGCCGCGCATTTACTGTTGGAAAAAGAATGCCCGAGTCTGTTGTCTCTCTCAACTTGGACAACTGAAAATAAATATCGGGAGGGCCATTGTCTGTAGGCAAGACATAGCATGATCTCGATGCACTTAAATACGGATGCTTAATTGAATTTCAATTACATAGATTGAACTATCGTCATTGTGGCTTTTGCATAGGAGTTGGATTGCATGGTTGTGACCAGCAAGGTCAGTATTGAACCTGTATATAGCTTTCACCAACAGCGCTACTCGTTGTCATCAATCTCAAGTACATATACAAAAGGAAGTGAACCGTGGATCCTCTATCAATTTTAATAACGAGCAAACGCAATGCTGACGGACATACTCGCAGCCGTAATGATGGCCAGATAGCTCCTGAGATATCGCAGCATTTGTTTGCTTTGATTTCCTCTGTGGGCCAAACACTCTACCATTTTTGTTCAAGCCAATCGCCGCCATGGGCCTGACCACATTGAGCCACGCACAGTGCCTCGAATGGCAAAACAACCCATAACCAATAGCGTAGTGAGTTAAGTCGCTGCCCATGTACAATTACCATTTATTGGCCTCATTCTTGGATGGGAAGGCGAGCCACAGATATTCTGCCAATCGACAACATAGACACATACGCAATATTGACCTATACAAATCGTCATAATGACTTCTTGTCTGTCTCACACAACCTCCAGGGCCGTCAATGGGGCGTTCGATACGCCAACAAGCAAGCGTTGAAGACAGGAAATAAAATAAAAAGGCAAGTTTACCTAGAAAGCCCTATGACCAGCTCACCAGATCGCATCTAAGCCACTATAGTAGACCAAGCCTATCATAACCACAGCGATGACCATCACCAGACTTAATCCCCCAATATGCCCCGAATGCCGCGAAGATGGTATAAGACTAGAAGTCAAAGAGGACAACCCGAATGGCAATGCAGGCCGCCCATATTACAAATGCTATCCATGTGATCGATTCATCTGCTTTGCTGATCAACGTGGGATAAGTCCCGCCAACCCACTCTGCAAGTGCGGCGAGTACACTCGTAGGCAGATATCGGGGACCTCGAAGGATGTGCAGCATGGGATTCATTATGTTTGTGCTCGTGGGAGCTGTCGCTTCTACGAGAAGGAGGTGGATGGGGTTGGTGCCCAGCGACAGGTGCCAGATAGGTCGGTGAGGATATGTGCAAATTACTCTTATATTTGAGGTCGGAAGCTTGAGTTTGATGGTGTTATTGTGATCATTTTTATAATCTGGTTTGTGTTGGACTTTGGTAATAATATGCTTCTTTTCCTTGCGTGTGTAATTTTTGGTACTTCACATTGTGCTGAGGTTTACTAGGATTGTGATCTGGGGTGAGTTCTCGCCTTGGGATAATATGGTCAAAATGTTCAGATTGATATTTCTAAGCGGTATCATACTCTACTCTCCGAAGTAATCAAGCCGGCCTTTCCGCATGTCTAGATTAATCTGGCAGATTGAATAAAGGTCACAGGCAAAGTCAGAATTTTTAGCATTTATAATTAGAGTCCTTGGCTAGACCCTAGATACATCGTGGGTCAGGCAGGTTCTAGACCCAGACAGTTTGAGTTCGATATCCAAATCCAAGTTGCCCACAGTTTAGACAAATTGAACTGGTGTTCTCGTTGAGATATCCCGAATACAAAATATTCAGGCGAATTGAGTAGACTCTTTTCTTTTTCGATTTTGATTACTGTGAACCCCGGCAAGGGGGGACGTTTCTACATGATTCCCTTGACAGGTGGAGAATCCAACTGTTCTAGTGGACGCCACTGGTCCCGGAATATCTCTGTGTGGTCCAGCCGATCTCTCCGTCTGGACAGGTCTAGGCATGTTGACGAATTACTGTGTATGGAGTACGCAGTACAGACCGGTATTGCCTGTGCATACTGTGTTTTTGGAGGCTCTGGCCTATACGTCGTACTCGGATGTCGGACCTGAGCAGATCGTAAATAATGTCTCACTATTGGAAGATCACTCTTCATTGAGCGTTGACTGTTTCTTCTGTGGGCTCTGTACTCCGTAGCTGTGAGGGTCTTTAGAAGGGAATTGGGTCGGCATTGAATTGATTATGATGATCGAACGTGGTGTGCATGTCGAGATGCTTACCTGCGTAGGCATGGCCGTTTAAACGATTTTGATGCCCACGTAGATCAGGAGGCTTATATTAATTGGTCTGGCAGTTGCAATAACAATACAACCTGTGACTCAGAATGGGTTGCAAGGGACCAAATCTGCAAGGTACAGCTTATAGATTATGTATACACATTCGCTCTTCGGGGCGCACTTGGCCGCATATTGACCACCAACTGTATCTCTCCACTCAGTATGGGTAAAAAGTCGGTTCTCGCATGACGGTAACGTGGGATTAAATAACCTCCGATATCTCACGAGCTGTTATATGTACTCCATATGAGAATACGTAGGCAATGCTAATAATATCACATAATATTAAGCAGCTAAGATATGAACAAACATACGAGGCACAGCCTCGAAAAAACGGTCCAGGTTACAATATACCACAAGATATGGACAACACACCCTTGTATATATACCATTTATAGACTTGCACATCATAGAGTTGTAGATCCTAAGCCACAGTGCCCTATTTTACAGTGCGACAATTGACATACGGTTTTGAGTGGCTGAAGCGCTGTTACAGGAATACGATGTATAAAGAACAGATCATAATTTGGTACGCTCCACTCGGGAGTGGCCGCTTATTACCCATGGAAAGATTGTTGATGGAAAAGGGGGAGATACCTAAAGAAGAGATATCTACATGTATATACATAGGGATCTTGAGTACGCAGTACACTCGGGGCATAAGGCTAAATGTTAAATCAATCCTTCAAGTTTCATGTTTCATGTACGGAGTACTCTGTACCCGTAATTAAAACGCTCTTAGCGCATATACGGGGTATGGAAATTGGCTCCGCCTGGGAAATTACATTGTAGCCCGCTTCATGAAATGGTATTTTTTTTCTTTCACCAAAACCTGGCTGTAATCTGGTCAAATTTCCCAAGCCTGAGACAGCCAAGGATGCACTTATCAGCCACAAAGGCCCGTGGCGTAATCCGTACATCGACGGGTCATTTAAACAGAGAACACAGCAGATCAATGGAAGCCGATCCTGAGGAATAAAGCGTTAGCCGAGGGTGAGCTGGGCTGTGCGTACAATTTTTGAGGGGTAAAACAGCAAGTCGTCATCGAGGGTCTCTTCATGTGGCAAGGATGATCTTTTCATAAGTCCATGTAAAGTAATACCAATTGTACATACTATTTTGGATATTGAATATTGGACACACAGTCTCATAATCACCGCTTAGTGCCTGAAGTAGACTAGCGGTATGCCCAAGGGTTCCATCTAGCTGCCGTGTTTGACCAAAATCGGAAATGGATCAGCCACAGTCCCTTGGTTTACCTAGGCGGTACCTGATTACCTAATGCTATTTTGGCGTATCATTGGAGAACTGTTTGTTTGTATACCTGATACTGTACCATACAGGGAGCAAACAACAATGAAACCACCCGTGAAAGACAAGCGCTAGAAGTACCCGGTACTCGAGTGCACCAGGGCCCTCCCCCCATATTACAAGTACCTCATACCTTCTCCGGGGAACACAGACCCCTTGACAGTCCTTCCCAAGGGATCCATTATCCGTCACTTCTCTTTCCTCCTGATCTTCCCATCTCCCCTTTGCACAACACATTCGTTACCCAATCTCTTCGCTCGTTTACTCCCTTTTATCTGGGGGTTAGCAACCGAACTGCTTCTTAATTCACGGTCGCTCTTTCTATCCCGACTTGTAGGGGGTGAACCTCTACTCGACCACGTCCTCCGGGTACCCGTCAACACAACGAGAAATCACCTTTCTTTCACTTTTTCCTCGGACAAAACCTCGACTTTCTCGTTAGATACGCCCTGGGTGTCTGAATAATTCAGAGCCAACGTGGTGGATAGTTTGAGAACAAACGACGTCTACCGACATATTATCAAACAGAAGTTCTTGAGGGTTACGCAGGCCGTCCCCAGTCCTTCCTCAACCACCCCTGCGACTGTGTCCAGCGGTGTTTACTTTCCACGCTGATTTCGATATTCGACTTGCCTACTCTCCCAACACATCATGCTTTTCAACACTCAAGGCGCCCTCGCGGTGTCTACTGTGCTAATGGCAGCCACCTCAGCAGTTGCAAAGGACTTCCAGGTGGTTCCTCGCGGCCAGCCAGAAGGGAAACTTCAGGGTTGCTACTCCAGCATTCCTGGGTACAAAAAGTCAACAAGCTGGACGTTCCAGAGTTCCGGGTGGTGCCTAAACTACTGTGCCAAGGACTACGCAGCATTTGCTTTGACAGCAGGCTCTGACTGTGTATGCGGTAACACGCTACCACCATCCAGTGCCAAGGTTTCAAGCGACAAATGCAACAAGCCATGCACTGGCTGGCCCGATGATATGTGTATGTCTATATCGCTGATCTATCGGTCTCGAAGAATTGACCCGCTAACAATAATCTCGAATAGGTGGTGGTAACGAGTACTACTCTATCTATACCACAAATTTGAAAGACGATGTCCCCACGTACTCCGACGAATCCAAGTCCACCACAACCACGAGCACTAGCGACAGCAAGACTACGACGCAATCCGACGAGGCTGCCACCTCCGTCTCCACTACTTCCGATAGTGTAAGGACAGAGACTGCGACAGCAGAGGCCAGCGCGAGCACTGTCCCTGAACAAGATCTCGATGAAAAGGCCTCCAAGAGCAAGAACACTGCCGCAATTGCGGCCGGAGTCGTTATCGGAGTGGTTGGATTCGCTGCTCTCTGCGGTGCTGGCTTCTTCTGGTGGCGATCCAAGAAGAACAAGGCTGGTGTTGCGGGTGGGGCCACTGGCGGCTATGGCCGTGACTCTGGTCCGCCCTCGATGTCCGATTCTCGGTTCGATGGAGACTACATGGCTCAGCGCCGCCAAAGCAATGGTAGCATCGACGATGACCATGACTTCTCCCGCCGGATCTTGCAGGTAAGCATGCGCGACACCTAATAAAATCGTTCCGAAGCTGACTTATGATACAGGTCACGAACCCCGATCGCTAAATCAATACCCATTTTTCGAACCATTCATACTCCCCTCCCCTTTCTTCTCTCCACTCGGTATTAGCGAAACCCACGTCTTTTCTACCTCGATCGAACTCCGTTACGAGAGTTTCCTTATCCTGCTGTCATTTTTTTCATTCTGGTTTTTCAGCGGAGTTATGATATCCGAACGGCATATGGCTCGACCCAAGTCAGTGTCCCCCAGTTGGTGACCTGCTATCTCTTTGGCCCTGCCTCTGGGTTGCTTTTAAGCCAACCCGCTCCGTGACTGCTTCTTGAATGGTGTTGCCATGTTTCTCGATCAGCGTCTCTTGGGATCTACATTGAGAAATCAACCGCACCACCGGCCTTCTCTGCCGAAGACCCGATCATTATCATTGTATCTTGTTCAATTAAAGTGAAGTCTCGGCGGATATAGAGACGTGTTCGAAAAGGCGTTTCTTTCTATTTCAGCTCTATCAATGCTCAACATTCCCTTTTTATGAGCAAACCATTCATTTTTTATGTGATTCTCTTTTACTTTTTTTCTCGTTTTGGTCTCTTCTCTGGACAAGTCTTTGACTATCGGTCCATAATGAGCTTCTCACGTTTTGCAGTTAGCTCCAATTTGGTTTGATTCAGGGATGGGTGACTGGAAATAGACGAGATCAACCAGCTGTACTTAATGTGAGAATGGATATGCACATCAGTCTGTGGTTATTTTCTTGTAGGCTAAACTAATGTGGTTTGGTTGGTCAAGGCTAGGTCTACTTTTGCATACCCCGGACGAGTAGTTCATATATATATATATTGGATATCTCTGGCGTATCTGGATGACCTAATATCTATTTAATCAGTAAACTTGCATTGATCATCTTTTCTGTCTCAAATAATTTATAGACATACCAATCCTAGTTGATAAATCAATATATCCAGGTCAAGATCAAATATATATCGTCGTGGCACTCGACCAAGTTCCGAGGTGTATTACAGTCAATAAGCCATGCGCTGCATCCCTTTTACGTCGAGGTTTTCTTATGAGCAATAGAGTTCACTGTCAGATAGATATGTATTGTATCACAACCTTTATATCGACTGGAATGTTAGGATTGCAGAATGCAGACAAAGGTGATGTTGAAATGTCTATCCCTATATTCGCTCTATATATCTTGAACTCCATCACCATTGGGGCATGAAGAGCACAGGTAAGCAATGCTAGGAGCACATAGAAGAGAAATCTCACTTCAGATGAGGTAGCAAACATCTTGCTTCTTCAGATAGCGTAACTATGTCATAAATACCGCATTTGTTTCAATGCAAATATCGTGCGATATAGCCCCAGTCTTAGCCAGTCTCACCATGCTGGGGGTGATTAGCCTAAGACCCCTGATCAACTCCAAGAATTTTGGCTTTATAGCTGCCCTCCATACCCACCGACCCAAACAGGAATATATATAAGAACCTACCCTACAGCAGGACTACTCCCACCCCCATATTATAGCCATGCCATGCAAATACAGACCATCAAATGTAGCAGCAGGTCTCAAGTCAGAGCTCCAGACTGAGGATGAGCCTTTTCCAAAAGAGGCCAAGAATGACACTCTCACCACTACAGCAAAGCAATAACCTAACTCAAAACCTCCATCTCTCCCCATATCCATACCACATAGCCCAACATATTCTCGTACTGTTAGTCCAAGTAGGGAGTCTAACAGCTTCAGCACAGCCCACTGACAACATGGCTTCCATATGATGGTACAACACACAAGGTGAGCCCTCTTAAGGGTATGGGTCGGACCACGGGATTGCTGTTTCGCCCTGCTGAGCAGCATGAAAGAGTCGTCCTCGCCGTACCTGACACAAGTATTGCCGGAATTACTGGCGTTGAAAACTTGTCCTGGGATGCCAGAGACAAGTGGACTGACTGTCTTCGGGTTCGATCCTCTACATGATGAGAAAGCGTGCGTACTGCTAGGTGGAGGTGTTGGTATTGTTAGTTTCGAGGATGGATGTTGGCGATAAGGGTGTGAGTCCAAGGCTTGGTGGGTGGGGATTGAGGGTTCTTGAGACTCTGACCTGCGAAAGGGTTGGACGGGTTGACTGGCTCCAAGAGGATGTTTTATCATCGTGGGGTAAAAGGCTTGCTGCCGACAGAGAGAAGTTGTATCCTCGGGAGAAGATGGATATGTCGAGGGAGTTGCAGGATGCTGGAGCCTGTTGCTTTGAGATGGTTGATGTTGGATGACGAGCGTAAAGACTCAACCTAAGGTGACGAATATAGCAAGGTGTTTCGCAAAGTCGATCATAACAGAGAAGTCTTCTCTAGGGAAATCTGCAAGAAGTGTGAGTCAAGGAGAGGGATTGGGGTAGTGTTCTTTTGCTGTTTATACAGCGCTGGGACCTGCCATTTGTGATATGGATCGTTAGAATTTCCCAAGGATAGATGTAGTTGAATAGATGAGCGAGAGATCTCATTCAACGGGTCTCCCTGACCTTGAAACCCCGAGAACACCCACATCGCTCTGGGATTAGGAATGATTGAGCGAACTCAATCAGGTCAGTTAAGGTCTCCGTTTTTCAAACCTGGACAAGAGGAAAACCTCCAACTACCCTTTGCTGATGCCTAGCATCATGTTCCCTCACTTCCCATGACATCAGGAAAGAGATACACACAGACCTCAAAAAAGCCACATGGGTCATGATTGCCACCTGACTAGCCCCAACAGTAACCAGTCATAACTGCGCAACCTATTCTCCCGGTATACTCACCGAGGTTGACCAAGACTGACGGCCCAGTAGATCAAGGCAAGACCCAACAGCGGCTAGGCGGACTTGACCCGGACTTGACCCGGTCTTGACAGCCACATGGCTCCAAGCGAAGCAAATATAGTGACGTCCTAGACCTGCAGGAGAGAGAAAAGAGATTGAAGGACGCTAGTCTAGTTGGTAGTCTGTTACAGCTGAAAACCAGGTGTGTTGACGAAATAACCCTTGCGGGAACAACGAATGGAGTATTTCCCGCTGGAGACTCTCCGCTATATTGGACACAGGCTAGCGTGAATAGAACATGGAGACTGGTCGAACAGGCTGTTTAGGATCTCCCTAATTTGTATCAAAGTCAAAGCTTGCCACTCATCGCTAAGTACTTACCCCCTACTCTGTGCATGGTCTTCTCATACTCCATGTCGTCAAATATAAAGTCTATACATACGACGTACGTTGCCGGCATACCCGGAATTGATATGTACCGGAACAGGCGCCGATCGATATAACAATATAAATATACCCAAAAGAGTCTAGAGGGCAACGATAACGCACTAACCATTCCTATTTTCAGCTCCCTCCCAATCGGACAATTGTTACACTATCATCAGCAGGCTGCAGAAAAGCGAGCCAATAGAGATTGCAGCAGAACCAACAGCGTCAACAAGCATGAGCAGGCAGATGCACGCTGGGGCCCAGAACATCGGATGCGTGATGTCATGCGTGTGGTAGTCTATCATTGAGCCCATGCACTAGTGTTGAGTGCATTAATGTATTATTCTGATTGGTTCTAGGCTGTTGTTGGGACGTAGAATAGCAATCCATCCGCGAATGGGGGATCCTGCCGCTACAGTACAAAAGACGGTGTAATGTTCCTTAATTAGCTTTGTGAGGTCACAACCCTAGGGGTCATGCTAGTAGCTAGTCTACTTGGGATAGCTGGATATAGCTAGGACGACTAGATTGAGCTTAGCGGATGCTCTCTAGATGAAAATCTACCTACGGAATAGGCGGGCTAATTAGTTAGTGCAACACGGGAGTGCAAACTGGGGAGCTCACACACCGACATCAACACCCGTTGAGTGATCTACCAAGGCCCACAGTTGGCCATGTGGTCTCGATGGTAGAAGCGAAGAAACTAGTTCCGTCGCACATCGGAAGATATGACTCTCCGTAACGGAAGTTCTTTGCAAAAGAAACTGTACTATAAGGAAATGAGGAAAAAAAAAAAAAAGGGGTAATCGGAAGTATCGACGAACCATGATCCGACTACAAAAGTACAATATACGTAGATCTAGTTTGCCCCATACTGTGACACTATACCGCAATATCTGGAGTAAATAAATACCTCCCACGGTCTGTTTTTAAGATTAGTTCATTTAAACCCCTTTGTTGTGCAGGTCAGTTTCTTCTTCTGGCCTAGAGGTACATTTTATATCTAGCAAGGTAATTCATGGGAAAGTATCAGGTCGGGAACTGATTTTAAACCCCCCATCATTGTCAAGTTTAGCGAGCTTATGCCTTACCCAACCTACTGGGATGCAAATGTGTCTGGTAATATTTTGCGCTAATTCTTCGCGTGCTCTATACCTATAGGTCGAAAGCTGTCTCCCGAGCCGATCGAAGGAAGCTCGCGACAAGGACTTTATAAATGTCGACTAATAATATCGGGGTATAATGGTTATAAATAAGTATAAAGACAGCAAAGCTCTCCCAGATCAGCACGAGCACCTTCCTAATTCTAACGACTTACTGTCCATGGACACGGACGCGGTAACAGAGATGAAACAGTCCCTTATTCCTATTCCAGTTAATAGTCATTACTTTGTAGGGAAATACACTTGCCTAAACATGGCTAGTAGCTCGTCATTCATGCAGGTCCTGCAGTAGTACATGGTTACGTGCCCTAAAGCTCCCATTTTCCTTTTTGTAATGCAGCCACATGGGCTACAAGGATAATGATCCTTGGTGCAGGCCTAGTGCATGCCCGCTATCGAGCAAATGAAGAGGATTTAAAATTAATGTTCCTGGCTCGGCCGTCGGTATGGATTACTAGGCTTCGAGATGAACTCGTGCATTGTTAACTCTGATTTATCCGCTACAGAAATTAAACAACCGTTTAACAAGAAAACGCCCAGAGCCAAGACAAGTACATTGAGCAAGAGACTAGTCCTATCTCGGCTATACATAATTGTCCGAGAGTTTCAACTTCCCATGTACATATATATGGGGAGTGTAATAGCAATGTCCGACAGATGAAAACATCAAAATTACACCAACGATCATTACTACATATAGGCATCGGTGCTCAGGTTGAAATCTGCCTTGTAAAAAGGTGGCCACATGGCATGATCTGATCGATGGGGCTATCTGAAACGTGACTTAGCCAGGAGCTGCAGGGGTTTTACGCGTTAGCCTATCCCAGTGAAAAACAAAAAGTAAAAGAAAAATATAATAGATCATTTCGCCAAGTTCGGCTCCACTTTGTAAAGCTCAGGCCTCAATTCCTTTTTACGTGAATTGTGATCTGAGCGTGTGGGGAACCCCAGGTAGACTTGTATACAATGTATGCCTTGGTAGAAGATGATATAGCACTAGATAAGAATGGTAGATCCTGGGACATGGATAATGGAATTGTAGGGACCTAGTTTTCATATTCTCGTCGTGTTCGCATATTCAGTTACTCTTTGGAGTAATCCCTGCAAGGGCGCTGTATTCGGCATGGTGCGCTTTAGTGCAGGGGACAAATGCCTCATTTACTCAATCCGCTCTAATTTGAGCTGGAAGCCATTTACCCTTTCCCCGAAATATAATTTTAAGTACGGAATGCAACATATACAAGAGCATGTGAATTACAACATTTCATTTAATATACTAGGATACTTGTTTTCATCAAAGTGCTAGAATACATTTGGGCACAATCACTAATGACGATGGGTCAGAAAGACCTTGATAGATAGCGACGATCTGCTCGATAGGATTGGACCGTGAGCGCAGATCGATCACACTTGTCAACCTTCTGGACCTTAGCGACAGAGCTATATATTTGATATATTCGGTGCATCGAGCCACATCCAAGACAAGAAGGTCGGTGGAGCTAGCAAAACAAGAAGTGAAGATTGCAATCAAAAGGGCTATAGATTTGAGAGTGGGCCTGAACTAGACCCAATTTGTATAATGTACAAAGCTGGCATATTCCACGTGGACGCAATTTAGACCCTAACGGTGTGAGCTTTGCCTATTCGAGTTATCCGAAACGTAAGGAATCCACGTTCTGAGCTAAAATATAGCCGATCTCTTGGATTATTTTCCCCCGAAAAATGTAGTTCAACCGAGACTTCGGGAATAGCCGCAATCCCACCAACTTCCCGCAACAGGGTAATGGTATTTCCTATATGGGATATGATATTTGCTCATTTTTAGTAACCATTGCGTGATATGTAAAGGTTATTTGTCCCTGCAGGTTGTCTAAACGGAGAGAATCAGAAATAAATAACACCCCAATCAGACCAATCAGAGCAGATCTAAATCTGAGGTGAGATTCCATGGATACCGATGATGTATGTTGTACTGATAGAAACAGGCAATATACAAAATGCAGCTTTTCTGCTAGAACAAATCCTCAAAAAGGGAGGTGCACCGATCTGCGGACGAGATCCGGACCAAAAGGACCAAGACCTGATTGGAATCAAAGAGCCTCGAAAGCTTGAGAGGGGCTGGTGGAGACAAGGAAAAAGCGCGTATATACGCAGTATATTTCTTTTTTTTTTCTTTTCTCCTTTTCTGATTTTCTCTCCCTTTTTTCTCTAGTCTTCACAGTTCAAATGTGTAAATTTGACAGTTTCAAGGGATGTACTCTAAACAACTTTGGGTCAATCCTGGGGTGTCGATCTTGGAAATCGCGTAAATACTTTAAGGGTCAGGAACATGGGGCCACGTTGATCTTGCACACATTGGATAACTTTGATCTAATTTAATTTAAATTCGGATATCCCATAGGCAGATCGCTACTGTCTCGGGTGCTATTTTGGCGACCAGGAACGAATTAGGGAGTTGGGGGTATACTCCTAACAACAGCATATACCTCTGTCCTCGACGTGGAGCTTCCAAGGATATGTCTTTACATGCGACAAATCAACAGAATGGCCAAAATATTTATTCTGACAAGTAGACTAGCGTGCACGGTCTATATCCGCCCGTGTTGTAAGCATCTAAAAAAAGAACCAACATTAAATCGAGCTCCCTGACTCGCTCGTTCTATACTGATGATCACGGCCACTTGTCTGTTCTTCATCTTCATGGCAATCACCCGTTGCCTACCCGTCTTACTGTGTATACGGAATCGATACAACTATTCAGAGTAATCTTCATCTTCAGGTGTTCATAGGCTTTTTATAGATTGGTATCGAGAGCATATTCTCACAGCTCAGTCTTCAACCCGCCAAAAAGCTCAGCCATGGGCATCATCTAGAATGCAATTAGCAGATGCCAACAGCGCTACGAAACAATAAGCGCTGTTTGAAAAAAAAAAAAAAAAAAAAAAAAAAAAGCCAAAAAAAAAGACGGGCGGCATCAGCCTTCATCCGTAAGATTTGAAGTCTCCATGATCCACACAGAAGCAAGAGACTAACCAGGAGCCATGTGGGAAATTACAAGCACAAGGGAAATACCGTGAACCAGATCCCGGATATATAATTCCGTCTTAAAAAAGACCATTGGCCCACAATCGTACACCATAATCAATATGTCCCTCTATACCGGAACTGGCTTAGATGGAGATTATGCGCAACAGGACTGATAGCGAATGACGTTAGTAATACGGGTCCGAGCAAAAGGAAATTAAAATAAAATCAAGGCTTTGGTGACATTGTTGGTATGCCCCAGGCTAAGCCCGCTCTCTGACCCTTACCGCAGCAGCCGATCAAACACGGACCCTAGTGTGTATAGAGATGGATAGAGATGCATCATCTGTGTCTAAACTTGGAAGTTGGATAGAAAAGAGGCTGTGATAGTTCCCGCACGCTGCATACACGAAGCTTTCTTTTTTTGGCATCTATATCCAAATACAAGGGCCGTTTCAAGATCCCTGCAAGAATGCCTTGCAGCCCAGATCATGATTTTCACCCGTTGATCATAATCTGCAACACACATGGTAGACAGTGGATCGTGTACGCACATTCCACCTCTCTCCCCACAGCCACCTATCTAGCACCCGTGATTTGTTGCGCATGTAAACGGTCGCGAGCAGTGACGGGCGTCAGCACGGGACATATTTAAGCCCTGAATGATCCTTCGAGGTCTACTGCATAACGTGCACGCCCGCTTGTGATGTTAGTTTATTGTTCCTTGATCCTTTTAGGGATTTGCTCTGCAGATGGATTGATTCCAGAAATATAGGGGAATTAGGGATGCCAATAGCGTGTTTTAGTGATGCAGTAGTATGGTATATTAAAGATTTTGAATTTTGGGAGTACAACCTATTGTGGTAGCGTAATTGCCACTGGAATGCTTCTGATGCTCTGCCACGAGGGTGACAGGGAAGTTATTCTCCGGTGTATGGGGGCGGGGTGCATAGCCCCTGGACAATAGGTCTATACTTTATAGCATGTAAATCAATAGTACAATATATGTCGCAGGAAATATATAGTAGCCGTTCCACCATGTGGTATCCCCCGGACGAACACTGACGTTTTGAGAGTCGGAACCGAGAGATGGGGTATCCCCAAGAGTCAAGGATCGGCACACTGAAACAAAAGCGTAAACTTTGGAAAATGTGCCAAGACCTGCCAAGGCTCCCTCACCAGGCTGACTGTCGTTTCTCTTTTTGTTTTCTTTTATATTTATTGAATATTTTAATTTTCCCTTTTTCCCTTAGTTCAGTTGAATCGACTTCGTTGGAGGCGTTGGATCCATGGGTCCACCGGATCTCCCGTTCAGATACCCAGTTCCATGTTTTTGTAGACAAAGCGGAAATGGGTATTTTTTACTATTGCACAGTCTATATTCCCAATCAAGATAATTTCCCACCAGTATGCAGCCCTGTAGCCTTTATATACTACTAGATTATGATTGGCGCGTATTCTGTGCGAGTTGCCTAAACCAGCCGGTATTTACCATTTACCTTAGGTTTCCGATGGGGTAAACCCGTTGCATTCCGTGAGAGCTTGGACGATGTGTAAGCTCCACGAATTTAGATCAGATCTTCAAAAGAAAAAGTTGGGACAGAGTTCGGAATATCACAGACTCTAGGTATACTCAGTAAACACCAGTTTACAGTATAACATACCCATTCTGGGACAGCAAAAATTAGTACCAACGGACTATTATTCCGCTAAATCCCTAATAGGTCATTAAGGGACGGACTGGAAAGTGCGCCTCAGCCGCACTCATGTTGGCTCTAATGCAATCCCCTGTGTAAATTTAGTACGGCTTATACTCTGATCATCCCGAGATCTCCACGCCCGTGCTGTTTTTTTTTTTTTTACCCTGGATCTCAGTTAGCCTGGCTTAACCGGGGATATTATTTTTGTTGGATATTATATTATTAGCATTTTGTTAATTCATTAATTTATTTTTTATATATTAATTTCCTCCAATTTACTCAAAGTCTATTAATCCGTCTCGTAGAACTGTAGGAACAACACTTTTAGTGTGCATATCGTTCCCTCTATATCAGTCCACCCTCCTCTCTTCTTCATCTCCTCTCTTCCTTCAGGATTCTCTGCTTATATTTCAACCCCTGCCTATATTTATCTTATCTCATTATACTTATCTACTCTTTCTCCTTCTCTCTACACATCATGGCCCGGGGATCCTCAGGGCGCAGTCCAAACCATATCGTCTCGGTCTTGAACTCGCCTTCCATTTCCTCCTCTTCTTCACCGGAACCTCAACTTGCTTCCAACATGGGCCGGAAGAACATGCGCCAGAACTCCCAGGATGCCACTATGCCCGTCACCTATACACCAACCACCCATCGCATCAGCAAGGCCAAGAAGGGAAAGCGCGTACACGCCTGCCAATTCCCAGGATGTGAAAAGGTCGGCGCAATTATATATAGTTGATCGAATCAATCAAACTGACTTCATTGCAGGTCTTCACCAGGGCTGAGCACCGAAGACGCCATGAGTTGAACCACAACCCCGAGGCATCATACCGCTGCGCAACACAAGGATGCAAGAAGGCATTCCACCGCGCCGATCTACTTGCGCGCCACATGGAGAGACAGTGAGTACTATAGGAACCTTTTTTTTTTTCCTTTTTTTTCCTTTTTTTTTTTTTTCTTTGGCGATATGGCGCATACTAACAATCATGGCAGCGAACTCGAATCGCAACCCGAGCAGTGGGAATCCAACACCCAAAAGCCTATCGTAACCGAGTCCGTTGTCCCGCGCTGTATGTCAATGGACCACGGAATGCCATTGACCGCAACCTCCCATTCACACTCCATGTCCATCGGCTCACTCGTGGGACCTGGGATTCACCCAGACCTGGCCAACGACGGCTCATTAATGTGGAGCGGCATGGACTTGCCCCTACAGCCCCGCCCGGCCTTCCATAGCCAACTCCCCGAGTCCGTCGACGATAGCTTCTACTCTTCCCCGGCGGAGACTTGCCCCTCGCCTTTGTCGGATGCGACTTTCTCTCTTCCTCCCCACTCTAGCTCCTCTATCTCTTCCGCGTCCGTGTCCGTCATCGATCAATACCCGAAGAATATCCTCAAGGGCGATGTCACTTCGTCCCCGCTTCAGATACACACTACTCTCCGCTGGGATACTGATGCGGGCATGCCTCCGTCGCATCTAGTTCCCATGTCCATGGGAGAAAATATGATCCAGCCAGTGAGTTTTTTTTTTTTTTTGGGTGATTATTTGGTACCATAAGCTAACATATCCCTAGCCCGTTCAGTGCCACTACCCCTCTCCTTCATGGTCTAGCGCAGACTGCCTTCCTTACGAGGACCATGTCCACCCCATGCACAACTTCCAGCCCGTGACCTGGGGTATGTGAAAAGATCATCGAAGCTCTTTGATCATTGATCATAGACCGAATCTTACGACTACACGAGCATTTACATCCATACATTACCAGGATGATCCAACAGCCCTAGAAAACCTTGGACTCCAAAGACGACACATGTGGGTCCGAGGGACGGCAATCCCGAGGGCTACGGGTGTAGAAAAGTCTCGACTCCCTACAAATGCCTCAACCATCATTCGCAGGGCTCTCCACTCTCTCCATTGCCCGGAGTGTGACCACCTGGGCTCCGGATCCACCGGTCACGGTCGCTTCCAGCACCCAACCAATTCTTTCCAAATAGAAAGACCAAAGAAATAACCCGATATCGGTTTGATTTGGTCCGAGATCCGAACTGGGAGTTAGATTTCATGTGGTTTTTTTTTTTGGTTTTCCTTTGTTTGGCGTGTTTCTTCATGTGTGATTTCCGACGACCTGATCATGATTTCCTTTCCTTTTTCAATCCTTGTCTATACCATCTATACCCCTGGCAATTTTTCAAATGTACAATTTCGTTCATACCCCAGCGTTTTATAATGTATAGCTTCAAATTTCAAATGAGATATAAAACTACATAACCAATCTAATCAATTTATTAAATCTTTGGAACCATGGCTCGGTTAGCCGTTCCAGGCAAGCGAGATAAGCGATTATCCGATTTGGGTGGAAATGAATTCACGGAACAATCGTAAGTCGGAACAAAGCCCGCCCCGGCGACCGACCTTTGAAAACAAAACAAATCTCGATTAAGCGTCCACTACTCCATAGTACTCCATACAATAATTCCATATCTTTACCTGAAAGAGAACACTCGGCTAATCCCCACTTGACATTCCCAGAAACCCGATTTAACGATAAGGAGGCCAGCTATTCTCAATATGGTAAACGGACAGGCCCTCTCCACCTTCCCCGCTAGACTGATCCTGGGAATACCAAGGTGGAGTCGTTTTTCCATCTCGCATGGACAGGGTTTCTGATCTGGATTTGGATTGCAGTTTTTGGAAGTATACATACTATGTAGTTCCTATGTATGTATAGTTCGGAGTACTCCGGATGAAGTATGGATTGACTTGCTTTCAGACGGGGGTTGAGACCTGATATTTGGTTTGTGATCCATCATACTTTGATATTGATGTTGATCTTTTCCTTTGGTTGGAATGTGAATTTTGATTTTTTTTTTGACGGAGTACTCCGGACCGAGTACCGTCTACTTTGAAGAGCTGTCGCGGATTCGGCTGTGGGGCACAATAAGTCTGGCGTGTCGATCAGGGGTTCTTGTGGGAGTCACGCGGCTTTTTGAAGGCCTTGGGTTTTCGATCGCCTGCTTTGAGTGATGATGTGCGGTTGATATTTGCTTCGGCAGTTCTTGCTTTGGTTCCATTGTGCTGTTATGGAGTACGGGATAAGGGGTACGGAGTACCTGGTGCTGTGATGGTTGCTGTATACTGATGCAGTTGTGTAGGTGATGTCTATGGGTAATGTCATACCTATATTGTAGAGGCTAAGGTTGTACGTCGGTAGAGAGATCCGAAACAGATACGAAGTTGTTTTGCGAAAAAAAAAAAAAAAAAAAAAAGAAACAGATGATAAAATAGACGGCGGGGTTTGGTGGTATGATCACTTTGACTATGTACTGATCCATCATTCTCAAGCATACCTCTACAGCAAAGGGAACGCCATCCCATCGCCTCGAAGATCACTGCCTGCAGCGTAAACCATCTTCCCATCATCGTAGTACGAGCGAATGATCTGGCCACGACCAAACATAGCCCGATTCCAACCAGTCAACACCTCGACCTTGTGACCAAGACGACGCAGACCCTCCACAGCAGCATCACTAATACCCTCCTCAATCAACACCGTGCGGTCAGTACTCTCATCCGTTGGTGCAGCAAGACAGAAGCGCGGCGAATCGAGCGCTGCCTGGGGGTGATACCCAAAGGCAAGCATGTTGAGCATAACCTGTACATGACCCTGCGGTTGCATAAAGCCACCCATGACACCGTAAACGGAGTGCAAGGAGCCATCGGCGATATTAGTGATAAGGGCAGGGATGATAGTGTGGTATGGTCGCTTGTGGGGAGCCAGGACGTTAGGGTGGCCTTCCTGCAGCGAGAAATTGGCACCACGGTTCTGCAGCGTGAAGCCACAGCCAGCAGGGATGATGGCCGTTCCGAACCCAGCGTAATTACTGTTGATGAAAGAGATACCGTTGCCCTCGCTGTCTGTTACTGCGAAGTACACCGTGTCGCAGTGGTTGTGTGCCGGACTGCCGTGGTCCAGGATATCTGCTGCGCGTTCAGATGTGAACAGCTTCGCCCGCTCTGCGAGGTATGCGCGGTCGAGTAGGCCCTGCGAAGGCACGCGCTCCACATCTGGATCTGTGACCCACCAGCTTGCGTCGGCGAAGGCGATGCGCAGACTCTCAATCACGGCGTGTAGGTACTCGGCTGAGTTGTGCTGGGCGTCGGTGAACTTGGGGATCTTGCCTGCTTTCTCGAGCTCCTCCATGATGCCAAGTGCCATCAGCGCCACGATGCCCTGGCCGTTGGGTGGATGCTCCCAGATCTCGACGCCCTGGTTGGCTTCGCCATCTGTGCCGGGTGTCGCTTTGGAGACGATGTCTTGGCCGGTGAACTTGAGTGAGATTGCATCGACTTCCTGCGTCCCGAGCTCGGCGTGGTAGGCGAGATCCTCGAGTGACATGTAGCCACCCAGGTCTTGCACCACCTTGACGATGGCTTCTGCAATCTGGCCCTTGTAGAATCCTTTCTTGCCCTCTGCCGCGAGCGCGCGGAAGGTTTTGGCTAGAGTGGGATTCTTCATGATCTCGCCTGGAAGCGGGGCTCGCACACCATCTTTGGCTGAAGGGTCGACTTTCAACATCTCACGGAAATTAGGAGAGGCATTGCGGATATCTTGCTCCGCGTCATTCCACTATGCGCGGGTTAGTTGACGGTATGATTGCGATTGGATATCGAGTACTTACACCCCGAGACGAAAGCTCCGACACAGGGAACCCCTCCTCTCCCAGCTCAATAGCAGGTTGTAGAATCTGCTCGAGCGATAACTTGCCGCTGCCAAACTTCTCAATTGTGTCAACCCATCCTGCAGCCGCTCCAGGCGTAGTCGTAGCCAGAGCATTCAACATAGGTATGCTGCCTGGCTGACCGGGGGCCAGACCAAGGTCCTTGCGGATTTTCTCCAGGCTAGCACTACCAGGGTACCGACCTGAGCCATTGAGCGCATGCACCTTCTTTGTCTTGGCATTATAGAAGAGACAGAACATGTCACCTCCGATGCCCGTGGAGCAGGGCTCAGTTATGTTGAGTCCGGCGGCTGTAGAAGCATGAGATCAGTTTATTGTGTGCTGTGATTAGGCAAGTCGAAGGTGAGGCTTACCCACGGCAACAGCGGCATCCTGAACAAGAGTATCAAAGTCAGTATTGAAGTTCAACGCGACTAGAATTGGACAAGGTGCATACCGCTGCGTTTCCACCTTGGCTTAGGATCTTGTGACCCGCGGCAGCGGCTAATGGTTGACTGCATGATATGATTCCCTTGGTGCTGTGGACGGTACTCCGTCGACTAGCAAATGGGACATAGTCCGCATCGGAGCGGGTGTATACAGCTTTGGCGTTTAGCGGCATGTTGGATGATGGAGAAGTAGGATGGTGGGGGATATGGGGATATACGAGGGGGAGATATATGCTTATTAACCCCCACCAATTCTCCAGGTCACAAAGAAAAGGTCGGCTACTTTGATTGGGGGAAGTTTCGTTGATGAATGACTCCAAACTTGCAAACCTTGTAATTACCATATAATTACTTCCAGCGGGCTACTCCGTCTGGGGGTCCACTTACTTTTTTACTTGCATGTGTAAAGACTCGCCCCGGATTATTTGAGCCTAAGAGGGTCCCAGAGAGGTATACCAAACTGAAACCTCGAGAATCTAGCGCTGTACTCCGTATGTTGTAAAGGTATAAAGCGGCTCCTACCCGATTAGGAAACGAGAGGCCTTATATGTCCACGGATATATCTCGGAGTCAAGGGTTCTCCCCGGTATCTTTGGCCGAGGTTAGGGTGTATCGGACTGAAACAAAGACAACGGAAGTCGAGCCAAGGTGACCCCCATTTTTAGCTCACCGCCCCGGTCTTCGGAGCACCAATCCCCCGCCATCCCACTTCGGGTTCCCCTCATGAACGGTAAAGACCATCTTATCTGATGAAATCTTGAGAAAAGGCCTCTGATGGAGCAGCATGGTTGTATTTGTCGACCTCGACGATGCAATTGCGGATGGATCGGCATTTTTGGAGAAGCCATTCCCTTTGATGGTTGACCCCATCGCGTCGGGGCCGGCGGAACTACCCGCGTCGTCTACCCCGAATGAAATGACCGAGGAGACCCTAAACCCCAATCGAAATGGGTTTTCCGCGGCTTTGAGTTGTTATCCGTATGTCTTTGTCGACCGGGAAATAAGACCCAGATCCAGCTAACACGTCACCCTATAGTATCGTCAAAGAAATAGCTCGCGCCATCGACCTGAATACCCTGTACGCCCTCTCGAGTACATGTCGCCAGTTCCACCTGAACTTGGCACCCTTCCGCTACCAACTAGTGAAAGAGACTCTCCGATGCGAAAATGAATACATTGAAACCCTAGCAGAGATGCTAGACAGCGGCTCTGTCCTCCCAGACAGCGTCAAATCTGTCATACGACTACTAAGCCGCCCAAGCGGCGAGCATAGCCGCATGACCCGCGGGAAAGTGGCCAAATGCGCGCGTGACATGGTAGGCGAATGTCGACGCTGCGCCAAGGTTGTATGCAGAGTAAGCCAAATCCGCTCCTAACAAAGACCAAATCGCTAAACCCACTCTGCAGAACTGCACAATCAAACCCCCCTCCCAACCAGCCCTTAAAAACCGTATCCGTCGCCTCTGCGCACCCTGCGGAACTGCACCACTCTCTTCCCACCTCTCCTACTCAACACCAGATCCACATAACCCCGACCCGTGGGATGAGAATAGCGTCGCGGCAATTGCGTTCTCGCGCAACCCATGCAATTGCGAGGAAGCCGTCTGGCTATGCACGCAGTGTGGAATGACGCTGCGCAGTAATGACACGACGTACCGTCGTGTCTGGGCGTGGCGCACGCGCTACAGCACGTATCTCGGCGGAGGACTGGGTACTGGCATTGGTGAAGGGAGTCATGGCGTTAAGTGTGGACGTGGCGAGACCTGTCTTGCTGCGCAGGAGATTGAACTTGAGGTTGGCTGTGAGGCTGATGAGGGGTCTGGGTCTGACACTAGTAGTACTGAACAGAGTCCTACGGCTCCATCGTTTGGTCATGAAGGGGCTGGTGTCTCGACGGATAGCCATGACGGTGAGGAGCCCGGGTATTTCAGACAGGAGGTTATTGGGCTGGGTGGGGTTGTTAAGCATAAGTCTAAAAAGAGGGTTAATGTTGGTGCCTGTGTTGTTGAGTATGAGGATGAGAGGGAGACGGGGAATTATCTCGAGAGGGAGGAAAAGGGTCTGTATCGCGGTTGGTGTGGGTGGTGTTCTAGAGTGATTCCGGCGAAGAGCGAGCAGTCTTGATTGATTGTGCTTATTTGGACCGTCTGGTTTAGGGCTTTGCATATTGCATGTTGCATTTGATGCTCGGGTAAATTTTCTAGTCTTTGCGACTGATGCCACTGGCGAAGACGCTGGCCGTGCAATGACATACATGAGACATGACACGAATGATGCCCAAGTGGGATTGACGTCGGGAAGTCAAATTGGACAGGGATACTACGATAGGCTCGAGATAGCCTCAAATAAGCTATGAGAGTACGAATGACGGTCTCCGAAATCAAAATCCTTGTCAAGTTGATGCATATCGAGTCAAATCTGGCTAAAAAAAAACAAAGAACTCCTGCAATGATTCGCTCCCCAATGCAATCTTGGAAGCAAAAATCCATCAAGCATATACTGTCACATATAGATCATTCTGTCCAACAAACCGCCCCAGTAAAGTAAAAAGACAAGGTTGAAAGTGAATAAAAGCAAAAGAAAAAGGCAAAACAATATATAAGGTCTCAATGGGCAGCAATCGCTCTCCAGAGACCCTTCAGCTTCGACTGCTCTCGAGGAGGCGATTCCTCGCGCCTGTGTCGACGATGAGAGCGCACATCTCTTGACTCCCTGGAACGCCTGGAGGAGCCCTCAGGCTTTTTCTCCCTCTCCCTCTCCCCTTCTAGTCCCCGTTGGCGTTCCCTTTCGCGTTCGCGTTCGTTCTCACGCTCACGCTCCTTCTCCTTCTCTCTCTCCCGATCTCGATCCTTGCCCCTATCTCTCTCCTTCCTCTCCTCCCTAGATCGACCATGTTCAGCTGTCGATGAGCGTCGCAATCTTCTACTCTCAGTGCGCTCAACACGCTCGCTGCGAGGAGCCTCCTCTTCGCGCCGCGACCGTGATCCACTAGATCGACCACTAGATCGACCACTAGACTGTCGGTCTTCGTGCTCGTGACGGCTGCCACTGCTATGACTTGCCGATGACCGGCGCGGCGTTTCAACGGGCGGTGCAGCCTTGGTGGCATTCAGACGCAGCAAAGGCCCATTGGTATCCGATTTGCCTTCTGTCATGTATCGCAGGAAAGCACGAGGCTTGGGCGTCGGCACCGATGTTGATACCTGCTTTGATGAGGAGGTCCGGGTTGAGCGGGCTCGTTCGAGGGGTTGGCTCGAGGGATTGTCGGAGGTGTGGCGTTTGGATCTGGATTCGATCACTTCGGGCTCCATTTCTAGTTCCCTTGGCCTCTCCCTCTCCTTCTCCTTGGACAAGCTCTTCGTACGTTTCAGCTTTTCAGGGGCAGGAATACCGCTGCGCTCTCGCTCCTCGGCGAGAGCACGCTGCTTTCGTTGTATTTGGGATTTCTCGTCATGCTGGCGTCGGGCTTCTTCCAGTGCCTTCGCCCATCGGTTGGTGAAGATGCCTCGGTCGCTCTTCTGGCGCTCGAGTTGATCCCGGCGGCCTTCGGAAGAGGTCTTGGACTGCCGACGCTCTCCATCGACCCGACGCTCTCGCTCTCCCTCTATCGGCGAAGTGCGCTTTCTGCGGCGTCGGGAGCTGTGGCGGGCTGCTGCGGCTTCTGCGCTTTCATCGAGAGGCTCGGCGTCGATCATCTCCACCTCACGCGGGGCGTCTGCTGGGGATGGTACGAGCTCGTCAGGCGCCACTTCGTCGCTAGCGGGGACTGGGACTGGCTCGGGGGCGACTTCTGGTTCTGCTGGTGGGTCTTCGGCGGGGAGGTCTCTAGCAGCTTCTGGCTCAGGGGCTGGCTCCTCTGGCACTGGCTCATTAGCAGGCGCTTCATCTGGAATCTCCCTTGGTGCCTCAACAGACACAACTTCCGGCTCTGCTAAGGCTTCTGCTGGTGTCTCTTCCACTGGGGCAGCAGCAGGTTCAGGCTCAGCCGGGGGTTCCACAACAGGCTCAGCAGCAGGTTCAGCCACAGGCTCGGGAGTAGGCTCAGCAGCAGGTTCAGGCTCGACAGGAGCTTCAGCCACGGGCTCAGCAGCAGGTTCAGGCTCGGCAGGAGCTTCAGCCACGGGCTCAGCAGCAGGTTCAGCCACGGGCTCGGGAGTAGGCTCAGCAGCATGTTCAGGCTCGGCAGGAGCTTCAGGTTCTGCAGCAGGTTCAGGCTCAGCAGGAGCTTCAACCACGGGCTCAGCAGCAGGTTCAGCCACGGGCTCTGGAGTAGGCTCAGCCACGGGCTCGGGAGTAGACTCAGCAGCAGGTTCAAACTCGGCAGGAGCTTCAGGTTCTGCAGCAGGTTCAGGCTCAGCAGGAGCTTCAACCACGGGCTCAGCAGCAGGTTCAGCCACGGGCTCTGGAGTAGGCTCAGCCACGGGCTCGGGAGTAGGCTCAGTAGCAGGTTCAGGCTCGGCAGCAGGTTCAGTCACAGGCTCGGGAGTAGACTCAGCAGCAGGTTCAGGTTCAGCAGGAGCTTCAACCACGGGCTCTGGAGTAGGCTCAGCAGCAGGTTCAGGCTCGGCAGCAGGTTCAGGCTCGGCAGCAGGTTCAGTCACAGGCTCGGGAGTAGGCTCAGCAGCAGGTTCAGCCACGGGCTCGGGAGTAGGCTCAGCAGCAGATTCAGGCTCAGCAGGAGCCTCAACCACGGGCTCTGGAGTAGGCTCAGCAGCAGGTTCAGCCACGGGCTCGGGAGTAGACTCAGCAGCAGGTTCAGGTTCAGCAGGAGCTTCAACCACGGGCTCTGGAGTAGGCTCAGCAGCAGGTTCAGGCTCGGCAGCAGGTTCAGGCTCGGCAGCAGGTTCAGGCTCAGCAGCAGGTTCAGGCTCAGCAGCAGGTTCAGGCTCAGCAGCAGGTTCAGTCACAGGCTCGGGAGTAGGCTCAGCAGCAGGTTCAGCCACGGGCTCGGGAGTAGGCTCAGCAGCAGGTTCAGGTTCAGCAGGAGCTTCAACCACGGGCTCTGGAGTAGGCTCAGCAGCAGGTTCAGGTTCAGCAGGAGCTTCAGGCTCAACAGGAGCTGCCGCTTCTTCAGGACTCTCTGCTGGTGTCTCTTCAGGTGCTTCCTTGGCAGCGGGTTCCTCGGTTACCACCTCGGCGGGAACTTCAGCTTCCACCGGGGCTTCTTTGACTGGTTCGGGTTCAGTCTCTACAGCTTCCGCCTTGTCCTCCACAGCAGCTTCGGGTTCGGCAGCTTGTGTTTCCTCAGCTGGCGTAGCTTCCGGCTCTGGTTCCTTGACAGGTTCTTCGGGGGCCTTTTCTTCTTCAGCTGCTGTAGGTGGAGCAGGTTCAGGTTCTGCTACTGGTGCCTCTGGTGGTTCGGGTGTTACTTCAGGCTCCTGCGATACTTCGGCGGCTGCCTTGGCCTTCTTCTTCTTGTCCTTCTTCTTCTTAGCCTTAGCTGTCAACTTTTCCTCTGCCTCGGGCTCCTCTGCGGGCTGTTCGGGTGCTGCTGGCTCTTCCGGGGCTGGAGATTCAGGAGGATTATCCGCGGGCTTTTCAGGCTCAGTTTCAGGCTCTGGAGCTGGCGCTGGCTCTGACGCTGGTTCTGGTGTTGGCTCTGCCGCCGGCTCTGGTGTTGGCGCTAGCTCTGGTGCTGCATCGGCTGCTTTTCCGGCCTTGCCCTTTTTGTTCTTCTTTTTCTTAGCCTTGCCCGTTAGCTTTTCCTCCACCACTGGCTCTGGCTCTGCAGGTGTCTCCTCGGCCTTTGGCGCATCTTCCGCATTCTCTAGCGCGTCTTCGGCGGCCGCTTTAGCAGCAGCCTCTTTCTCGGCTGCTACGGCCTCGGGATCTACATCTAGATCAAAATCTGGAAAATCATCATCTAGATATTGTCAGCTTCGTGGGATTTAATGTAAGTTTGGATACTAACCATTGTTGCCGTTATCGCCTTCTTTTTTCGTGTCTCCGCCTGCTGGAGGATCTTTTGCATCTTCGGGGTTTGCATCTTCTTTAGGCTTTGATTCGTCTTCAGGTTTCGCACTGTCATCGGATGCTGCGCCTCCTTCGGGTTTAGATTCATCGTCAGGCTTGGAGTCGTCTTCGGGCTTTGCGTCCTCCTCAGGCTTTGATTCCTCAGGCTTTGCATCCTCTTCAGGCTTTGCTTCCTCAGACTTTGCTTCCTCCTCAGGCTTTGCGTCCTCTTCAGGCCTTGCTTCCTCAGACTTTGCTTCCTCCTCAGGCTTTGCTTCCTCCTCAGGCTTTACTTCCTCTTCAGGCTTTGCTTCCTCGTCAGGCTTTGCTTCCTCGTCGGGCTTTGCTTCCTCGTCGGACTTTGCTTCCTCTTCGGATTTTGCTTCGCCTTCGGGCGCTGCGCCGTCATCAGGTTTCGCATCCTCTGCGGGCTTCGCGTCTTCTACGACAGACTCCTTGGAAGCATCGTCGGGCTTCTCTGCGTCTGGCGCTGGCTCATCTTTGCCTTCTTCTTTGGCTTCTGGGGTAGCTTCTGCGGAATCTGAACATTGTATGTCAATATCAAGTAGAAAAAGTAGAACATGGATTCTTCGACGATAAACCTTATCATCGATAGAAACATCTACTTACCTGTAGGCTCAGCGACTGGATTGTCATCGCCACTTGGCTCGGCAGGGGGATCTTCAGAGGCAGGGTCCTTCTCCGGTTCGGCGGTGGGCTCTTTGTTGTCCTGGTTTTGGCCCTCGGTCAGATCGGTCGTTGAATAGGTGACAGGGTAAAATTGGAAAGATTTAGTCTCATAATCAAAGGTCGAATATTGACGTTGAACCGATTGATATGAGTACTGAGGGATTTCGGCATACTTGTAAGACATCCTCAACAGCGGCCGCCGCCGGGTCCGGGGCAGAGTCGACGAGGTCTTTCTTCTCGGGTTCAGGGGGTGGTGCAGAGCCGACGGGAGGGCGATTGTTATTGTTTTTATTGTTCTTGGACTTCTTCTTACTCTTACCGGCCATGATCCCGGGTCAATGACGTATCATATATCGAAGCCTGGGCGAGGCTGACTGGCGCGTGATGTGACGATAATCGGAACAATAGGAAAGTGACAAGCCGGCTTGTCGGGCTGGCTGCACGGAAAGAATGGGGCGGCAAGGGAAATCGAGGAACAAAAGATACAAAATATGGACAATTGAGAAGTGTGAGACTGGGTAGGGTACCTCCTGTATTAGAGTACTAAAAGGGAAAGGAAGGGTATGCTTGTTTCTCTGGTGACACAGAGGTCGCATTGGACAATCATGGTGAGGCAGCGTATAATAGTTCGTCTCCGATGCGGTCGGATGGGACGACAACAAAGTGCATTACGGTCTTTGGGCCCTGAACGTCACCAATGAACTACCCAATGGAGCCGATTGTCATTGGGCCACGTCGGTCATCGGGTCTCCATCTCCAGGGCCGATATGAGGTTTAATGAGGTCCGCTGCTTGTTTAGGGCCGGGTGAGAGCAGCACGAACCCCACCTGCAGGAATAGCTGCAGCACCAAGCAGTAAATGGCGAGATGGGATTGGGGATTGGGGGGCACATCGGTCAAGATAGGAAAGGTAGTGCTGTAGGAGTATGGAGTAACTGGGTCTGTTGAAGTGGGGTGGATGCCGCGAATGAATTGGATTGAATTGGATTGACTTAGTTTTTTTTTGTATTGGTTTGCTTTTGGGCCTGAATATTACACGTAGACACACATAGATGATAATAGAAATGAATTGGCCCAAGGGAACTCCGCAGGTGTACACAAAGCCACGAAGGCAATGTTTCACTAGGGAAATCAATGGCGAGGCAAAAGTAATGCAGGCCCATTTCTGCCCAACGTCCGCCGGTAAAGGCGGCAAATAGGATGCAGGTGTACACCGCGGGTGGGGAGACCAGGGTATTGACCTCGAAAGGGATTCGGTGCTAGGGGCAAATTTTTGGACTTCTAGCAAAAATTTGCATCATTGAATCAAACTGGAACGGTGAAATGGGGTGGTTGGGAACGAAGTTGGAGCGGATGGAGTCGTGGATAGTCGAATCTCCACTTTCGACACCAGACACGACACCGACACTTCAGAGTCAATCGCCCGACAATTTTCTGTGATACTCAACAGTAAGGGAGTCAGCAGTTGGAATGGTGATGTAATATGCAGTTAAACACCGTGGACTGCATCAACTGTACGAAGTACGGAGTAAAAGGGAGAGGGATGGCGGAACACGGAGTTCCTTTGGGTCAGGTGATATTGCACATGGGACTTGGACATCAATTTCTCCCTCTGCTATATTCGAATATTCCCATATTTCCATTCCACCTATAACCAGTACGGAGTACAGCCGATCATTATGTGATCTTCGCGTCAATACCAACCACTCCCAGACCAACACGTCCGCTAATTCCTGCTCCCCGAACGGAGTACACTAACAGACCCCACGGTTATCTGACCGATGTGTCGTCTTACAATGGCTTCGTCACTAGGATCCTCTTCTTTCAGAGTGGCGTATGTATTCAATTCGACCTAATGTACCTAAGGGTATAGATAGGTACAAAAGCCAACACTCGAGTCTAAAAAGAGCTGCATGCATACCCTGGCCGCTTTTCTCTTTTCTAGCGAATCATCTCGGCAGTGACTTTCCGTGCCATTCCAGATCTGTTGTACTTCCTGATACAAGTCCTCGGCCAAGTCACTAGATGGGGTTGTCTATCTACCCAACTCCATGCAGCGGGCCGAGCATCCATGCCGTGTTGCGCGTTGTTAGCAAATGGCGACCCTCGAGGTGAATCCATCGCATTTGTAAGTATGATTGGTGGGTAAGTTTCTATTCTCAGAATTGGGCCAGGATTATTGAGTTCTTTTATGAATACGTTGGACTCCTATACTCTTGGACTGTAGATGGGCATAAAGATCGCTCCTTAATTTTTGCCAAGCTATTCTTTTGTCATCCATGCATTTGGGAAGGAATACGCCGATCGGAGAGGAGAGGTCTCGAGGGTAATAAACTTTCATTCGATGTCTTATATTTGAGATTGTAACTAGCGAATGGATAGGTCGTTTAAGTATAACTTAGTAGAGATATTGCCGGCATCGGACCTTAAGAGAGTGATCCGTGTGAGAAAAAGAAAAGAAAAATCTACCATTGGAGTTCTCTGGTTGGCAATGGGAAAGCAATCGCGAATATCGCTTAAAAAGTACATACATTGTCCACGGGTAGACCCTACTAACTCCAGCACATAAACCCCTCTACTCCGTTATCCCGCCGGTGATCTCCCCTCACGGATGCATCGAATGTTCGCCAGAAGTGCTGGCTAGTCAAGGACATGGCGTGATGAAGCTCTGATTGGCTGCCTTGCTTTTCTTTTCATGCAGGTGAATTAACACATGCAGTCTTACTCAGATCTATATCCTTTTCTATACATACTCCGTACGAAGTAGAGATTGAGGGGCATCTATGTATATAGGTAAGGAGCAACATTGCTAGCCTCATTATACGCACTCAATTGGCCTCGATGAGTAAAGGCCCTGCTCTCTCGACTAAAAGATGCCCTTAGTATATAGCTAGGCCAAGATAATATGCACGATAACACAAGTACGTGAGACCTATACGTATCAGCTTGGCGTATGCAATTACCAGGACACGGGTTGAATACTCCTCGGAAAAGCGTACTTCTCAAAATTCTAAGGGAGGCGTCCCATAAGATAGAAGCTTTGCATCACATTTTTTTTCACTATATGCATCTATACTTTGCGGTCAATAACAATGAGCGGGAAAAGCTCTAAAAGATACCAAAAAGACATGATAAGACCGCATAAGCGGCCGACTATTCTTGTAAGTGATTACGTCGCACAGATAGATATGTATGCGTATGTACCCGAGAACAGTCAATTTGGACATTCTGGCGGGACAGACATCAATGGACTTGGGCGTTAGATATTTTGGGATTGAGCGACCAAGAATGGAATTAGCTTAGGTAAGGCTGCTTGACTCCGCATATCAAGAGAGCATACAGGCATTTTTGATGCTGGTAGGGCATATATTCGATGGAGCCCTTCTGCGTGAGTACCTTCTACTGGTAGACAATATATGGACATAATAGTAGCCTGGTGTGGGCAGATTTTAGACTTATGGCATGGATCTCACTTCACAATGGGTATCATTTTTGGCATTAGACATATCTGGATCCGGAAGGAAACAGCCAGTTTGAGAAAAGATAGACAAGAAAAACATAAAAGGGCCGGAGAGCGGCTCAACATGAACGAAGAGACAGGATCAGGTATGAATATTTTGTTTTGGTGAGACGTATGTGCAAAGCAGAGACAGATCGTTACTGACACCAATTGTATAGTATGCCAGACCCTTAGCTCTCTAACAATCAATGTAAAAATAAGCTCCAACGCCGGAGATATAATGCAACTTGGTCATGTGGAGCAGAAACAACTCATGCCCGCATGCGCGCGTCCATGGTCTTTCTCCACTTTGGGCCATTGACTCTCATCAGGAAGATGACGGAGCTGCTTGCGAAACTGACAAGACCGAGGATGGTGAAGAGCCACCCATTACCGATAGCGCCGATTATCGGAGCAGTGACGACAGAACCGATACAGGAGAAGATATTTCGCATGAAGTTGTTGAGAGCTACACCTTCCGAGGACCTTTTCGGCATGAATTCTGTGAGCATGGTGGTTACCATACTGAAAATGAGCATGGAGCCCATACCAAAGAAGAAATTGGCAATCATCTGTCGGATCAGAGTTAGCGGGTAGTACTGGTGTACATATCCTGGGGACTATATTGAGAGTTGACATACCGGGACAAGCCAGAAAACTCCCTTCTCCGCCGCCCAACCATACCAGATCAGGGCTGCCGGGTACATAAAGGCACCAAGCCATGCATTCTCACGCATTCGGTCTTCTGGTCGTAGTACCAGTCTACCTTTCTCGTCGTATCGATTCGCCTTCTTCGCCTCCCGTTGCATGATGGTGTCCATCCATTTGCCTCCAAAGATACTGGTCACCATGTATCCCAGCGAGTTTGGGATGTACAGCAAACCAACGATGATGGTGGAGAAGTTGTATGGCGCCTCTCCAAAGGTATGCTCAACACTGATGTTGAGGACATAGAGGGAACCGAAGGCGATACTGGCATAGTACACAGTGAGAAGGACGGGAATGAATCGAAGGTAGAGAATGATTTTGAGTGGATCAATGAAGATGATCTTCATCGTCTTGAGCCACCTTGCGGTGGACCGAACAACATGCTGCGACGAGACTCGACTCAACGGGCGGTTTATAGCTGGGTCTTCGTCGTCCTCAAGTTCAGCTAGCACAGGCTTTTGCACCATCAACGTCTCGGGAAGGGCGAACAGGATAAAGATGAGAGTGAGAGCACCAAATGCCGAGAGGAACCACATGGTGCTCCGCCATCCCCAGCGCTGAGCTAGGAGACCACCGATAATGGGTGCAAACAAGGGTCCACACAGCGGACCTAGATAGAAGATACCCATGGCCCGTCCTCGCTCCCTGGATTCCCAGATATCGGCGATGGTGCCAGCTCCAACGGCCTGGACAGAAGCAGCAGCGCCACCACTCAACATTCGCATTACAATCAGCATTGCGATAGAGTTCGAGACAGCGCAAAGACAGTTGAAGACCACAAAGAGAGTAAACGAAGCCAGGTAGACAGTCCGTCGTCCAAGTCGCTCGCTGAATGACGACCACCATAATGGGAATATCGACATGGCCAGCATGTACAATGCGATTGACAGATTAGTGATCGTGGTTGTCGTATGTAACTCCTTGGTTACTTGTGATAGCGAAGCTGATAGCAGATGAATTAGAGATGATCAGATGTATACCAAGTTTGTGATTGGGGACTCACGGAGAAAGATGGCACTGCCCATTGGTGCCGTGGCTCCGGCAAGAGCGACAACAAATGTGATGAACCATTTCATTTTGCGAGAGTATGTCTTCGGATTTTCAACCTCTGCCACCAATGCCAACTGACTGAACAAGCCTCTGCGCTTGAGTCGGGCGACCCTAATGGGAGGACCAAGCTCGGTCAACTGGCGCTCTAGGGGTGGGGGATTCTCAGGGTCATGTTCTTCGTCGGTGGTATTGCTGGAGGCACCCGATAGGGAGTGGGTATCATTATCAATCTCTGACTTTGTATCGGCTGTGATTGTCGGATGTTCTCTGCTCTCTGGGGATGCGACGATGCCGTCTGTCTCAGATTGGCCGTGCATATTGGAAGTATGTGATGATAAAGCCAATTTGACAAATTGGGTATAAAATAACTCTAATAACCCTGAATCCAAAAGAATAGGGCACACAAAGCTTTACAAGAGTCAAGTCAAGTGTTTGAATAGAAAACAGGATGCCCTGAAGGTAACCACCTGGGTACCTTCCTTGCAAAGAGCGTCGATCTATCCCCTGATATACTGATCTGCAACTATGCTGTATCGGAATGTATTGGATATATCGAATGTCTTGGTTGTACCAGGAAGTGTCAAAGCGATGGAAAATTTCAGGCAATTGGAGAATTCAAAAGTTTTTCGTCCGACAAGCACCGACAGCGACCGAGTGTAACTGAAAATATCAACCTCTTGGGCAGAACCTCAAGCCCGGATAAATATCCGACATATCAACGCTAGTGCACGTTCAATCCTATAAAGATATAAGCGGGCCTATAGAGCCAGTCATCGTTGAGTGTGAATGTGCCGGTCTTCCGTCGGCAAGCCTGATGGCGGCCTATTCCGAGGTTATAGACTCCTCTAGATGTTCTATCATAGAACATAGAACATATCGAAAATTTTTAATCATGGTATCAGCAAGTATTTGACAGCTGCAATAGACTTGTAGGGTTATCTTAGCTTTTATAGCTAAGAATTTACCCCTTCTTCCCCGGATGTTACCTTGGCGAACTGTCTCAAGAAAGACCCCAGAGTCCTCTATCAGGTCCACCTATCAGGTGTTCCAGCTACCGATATACCACACTGTGGTAGGTGGTAGTGGGACTGCGGCGATTGTACTGACAGATCCAGTGTGGTGGTAGACTTGACAATTATATCTGTCTTGACAATAGTGTAATTCGAACAATCCAGAAACATCTTTATTTATACGCCACCTGATCATGCCCTCAACTCAAGTGGACCTCACTGCAAGGAGGTGATTAATAAGCCCGGTAGATCTGGAATGGATCCCCGTGAACATGGCATAAAGACGGTGAACTTGACTGCATCCATTTCGAATAATTAACCACCACGTGAACCCCATATCAAGGAAAGCAATATAACCATCCCAATGGCCAACATCAACCCAAAGGCCATACAGGCCCACCTCGCCCAATACAAGGGCGACAAATACGTCGATGGCTGGGCTTCCCTCTGGGACAAGGGCGATAATCTGCCCTGGGACCGGGGATTCCCCAATCCCGCCCTGGAAGACACCCTTGTCAAGCAGCGCCCAACAATTGGCGCGCCTGTCGTAACCGATGCACAGGGCCAGTCGTACAGGCGGAAGGCTCTCGTTCCCGGCTGCGGACGAGGTGTGGATGTCCTCTTACTGGCAAGTTTTGGCTACGATGCCTATGGTCTCGAGTATAGCGCAGCTGCGGTTGAGGCTTGCAAGAAGGAGGAGAACGATAATGCCAATTGGTATCGCGTCCGGGATGAGACTATCGGCGCGGGAAAGGTTACTTGGATTCAAGGGGACTTTTTTGATGATGCTTGGTTGCAGAAGATTGGTGTCCCGTTGAATGGATTTGATATTATCTATGATTACACGGTATGGATTCCTTTTTGTTTCTAGTGTTTCTGCTTGTCTGTCTACGTTGTGAAATTCATCGCAATGTGGAAATACAGACACGTGATGTGACAACATGAATGCTGTATCTGAATTTGTCTATATCTCAAGTTTCTATGTTCACTGTTCTCACGCTAACTATCATGCAGTTCTTCTGTGCTCTGGACCCGTCAATGCGACCCAAATGGGCGCTCCGACAAACCCAGCTTCTGGCCTCTTCGCCAACGGGCAACTTGATCTGCCTCGAGTTCCCCCGTCACAAGGATCCCCAAGCCACAGGGCCCCCATTTGCTTCCCCGTCAGAAGCGTACGTGGCACACCTGAGCCACCCCGGTGAAGAGGTACCCTACGACGCCAAGGGTGTCGTTAAGCACGAACCTCTGCGGGCGCCGAGCAAAGCCGGCCTGGAAAGAGTGGCATATTGGACGCCAGAGCGCACGCACGAGGTAGGTCAGGGCGAGAACGGGGTGATTCATGACCGAGTCTCGATCTGGCGTCGTCGTAACTAGATCTGCCGAAAAGCTAAAAAGCACCTAGCAAAAAAAACCCTAGACAAAAATAGATCTGCAATTGCACAATTTGGCCTTGACTGGAAAGGTCGAGGCAGAAATGAGCTTGCGTTGATCTGAGTAGCCTAGGACTTCTTCACAAGGGCATTGTAGTGTTCGCCGAGTCCGTAGGTGTGACGGTAGTAAGCGAGCCAGATAACGCGTTTGCGCTTCTCCTCCTCGTCCAAGCTGTCGCTGTCACCGGACTCGATTTTCTCCATCCGCCCATCCTTCTGTACAATGTTGATTTCCACACCGTATGCTCGGGCAATCGCCTGCAGCTCCAACTGTCCTCCCCACTCGGCAGTCAGCTTGATCTTCCGAGTATATGACTCTAGGGGCTCTTCCATGAATGCCTCAAAGTCCTCTTTATGTTCCATAATAAAATCTGCCGTCACAGCTCGAACAGCTCGGTAACCGTCGTGTTGTGGAGAGGCGACTGTGTCGATGCGTGATTGTGTCGAGGGCTGGAGGACGATTCGGCTTGGGTCCGGCCGCAAGCCGAGTCCGGACTCGTCCAGCTGTTTGGCGACTGCTGAGTAAAGACAGTGCCCATCTGGAGTCACTTCGACTTCCTTCAGGCCCAGTTTCTTGAATACAGCATCCATTACCTCCTGCTCATTGCCTCTGTAGTTTGTTTGCGTCGCAGCTTCTTCTGCTGCGGCCGCTGATTGGGCGGCTTGCTCAGCTGCACGCCGCGCGAGGCGGGCTTTTTGGCGATTTGGCTTTTTGGAGTTGGGTGCAGAGGAAGACTCCGGGGTGGGTTCGGCTGTTGGTTCTGCTTCTTGTGGCTTCTCGGTGGGTTGGGCTTGTTTCGAATCTTCGTCCTCTGCTGGTTGATCATCTTCCAGACTGAGGTCTTCGAGCCCTTCAGCCGGGTCTCCATTTAATTGTGCAACCTCAGCCTGCTGTTTCTCAGACAGATCGCGCTGCAATCGTTCGCATTCATCGTTGACTCCTTTGCGGGTTTTCTTGGTGGCGGACTTTTTCTTTTGCGTGATCCGCCCTTGGAGATCTTTTTGCTCTTTGCGGTGTTTTGACAGAAGGTCCTCCATCGTGAAATAACGAGGCGAAAACGAAAATCAACAATCTATTGTAATGGAGGTATATACTATGAACGAAAACAGCCAAAACACCACCTGGGCAGAGACCCCGCAAAACCCTGACAATACAGCCCTATGTTGAGCCTTAAAGAGGACTAGTGCATATTCTTCGGTGCAAAGATATTCCAGATCCGTGTGCCTCGGCTGGGCTATCAAGTAATCTCAGCCTCGGGTATGAGGTGCAACGGGGAGAGCTACGAGGGATGTAACAAAGGCAGCTTCTTAAAAGTATTTGAACTTTCTGGTGTATCAAGTCTAAATCACAATTTTACAATGGATTCCGCAAGTCTTTTCAATGTCAAGGTTAGATCGTTGTGTACTCTACCTCTCTCCGACCATTCTAACACGCCCGCAGGGTAAAGTAGTGCTGGTCACCGGTGGAGCCAAAGGCATCGGTCGCATGATCTCAGAGGGCTATGTCGCAAACGGTGCCACCGTCTACATTTCATCCCGTGATGCAAAGGCATGCGAGCAAGCAGCCAAGGAGCTCAACGCCCTGGGCAAGGGCAAAGCCCACGCCATTCCAGCCAATTTCTATAAGCTTGAGGACGTGAAGAAGCTGGCTGAGGAATTGAGCAAGCGCGAAGGCAGTAAGGCTTCACATCAAATAGACAATTATATCATTTCTAACAACATGTCTTCTTTTTCTAGAGCTCCACGTCCTCGTCAACAACTCCGGATCGAACTGGGGCGCTCCCTATGATGAATACCCCTCCGAGGCCTTCACACGAGTCCTTACCCTCAACCTCCACCGAGTCTTCGACCTGACCCAGCTCGTCACACCTCTCCTGGAGAAGGCGGCTACATCGGAGGATCCTTCTCGCATTATCAATATTGGTAGCATTGATGGACTCCGTGTTCCCTCGCTCGAGACATTCGCATACAGTTCCAGCAAGGCCGGTTTGCACCACTTGAGCCGGGTTCTTGCCAACCATCTAGGCAAGCGAAACGTAACGTAAGTATATCTGCTGTGCCTCGTTTTTATTTGATATATGGGAGACTGATTCGGTTTGCAGCTCTAATACCTTGGCTTGTGGTCCTTTCGAAAGTAAGATGATGGCCGCTACCCTAGAGTCCTTCGGTGATGTTATTAGGGCCGGTGTGCCTCTGGGTCGCATTGGAACCCCACAGGATGTGGCCGGGGCTTGCTTGTTCTTGAGTAGCCGTGCAGGTGCATTTGTGAACGGCGCGACGATCACAGTCGACGGTGGAAGCGCCATCTCCGCCAAGTTGTGAGCATTTGAATGAATAGTGTTGCTTTGGGTATGGTCTATAAATAGTTGTATCAGCACAAGCATTATTTATTTCCCTTTGTTAGATGGAACTAGAAGCGGGACAGAATCCCCCACATTCCAATAAATGGCTGGTTGCCATATTGGTCCAGGCCGCAAGCAGACTTATTTTGAGTCATCCTCGGACTACTTGTAGAAAAGATATGCTGTATTTATATTTGTTTTTTCTATTTTTCATACATCGCATCTCCGGGCCTTCGAATTGTTTCTAAAGTTGTTATCTCAGGGCTTATCAGCTCTGGAGCGGCAACATAAGTGGAGCGGCGACATCATCAATGTGAATGCCGTCATTCCCTTTCCACCTTGGCCAGGTTCATAACATCTTGCTGCATCAATTTCTCTACCACTACCATCTGACATCTATTTCAAAGCTTCAACCTATCACTTGAATCCGAGACTTTCTTAACCATCGGACAAAGATCCCCTGACTTTTCTGATCAGATCGCGAGTACCATTGGAGTACAAATTGCCCAGGTCATCATACTATATCAGGCCCATTGGAGAGCCTGTACTCGCCGCTTTAAGTTTATTGACTACCGGGAATAGTCGGTGTGGACGCATCCTTGCGTAACGCACAATTCAATTTCAGATTGTGCCCTCTCTTCTTCTTCCGCCACACAGATCATGAGCTCGCCAGATGGGCGTACACGTTCTGGTTCCAGCTCCAACGACCCTTTCTCTAATCCAGACGTCTACTATGGCAAGGAGGATAATCTAAATGCACTCAAGTCGAGAAGACGTGCATTCTCAGTGGTAAGCAGCCATCACGCTTGGGCGGTACCCCGCGGTAGAAGGCACAGCAAGCTTATTTTTGACTGGGATCTTACAGGGCCTGAGCGACTACAGCCGCGAAGACATCAATCAATTCTTTGGAACCTTGCCATCTCGACGCGGCAGTCATGGTATGCTTATTACAAATATGTTGGATATGGGCTCAGTGCAAGAGCTGACAGCAATGGAACAGATGAGGCATCAGGACAACCTCGGAAATTCCTTATCGAGGTGGACGAGACTCTTGCAGCTCTATTGAAGCAGGAGGATACGGATCAGAATATGCAGATCACCATCGAGGACTTGGGACCTAAGGTATGCTTGATGGTGTTAAACACTAAGGACGACTGCTAATCGTTGTAGGTAATCTCGGTCGGGACTGCAGCATCATCTGGACATAAACGAGTTGATGTACGGGGCACATACATGCTCTCCAACCTCCTCCAAGAACTTACAATTGCCAAAGACTACGGTCGCAAGCACATTGTCCTTGATGAAGCACGACTGAGCGAAAATCCAGTAGCGCGGCTCTCTCGTCTGATCAAGAACTCCTTTTGGAAGGCCCTCACAAGGCGTATCGATGGCTCCAACATTGAAGTAGCAGGTCGAGACCCTAAGGATTGGACTGCGGATCCGCGGCCTCGTATCTATATCCCGCCGGGTGCTCCAGCGCAGTTCGAATACTATGAGCGGATTGCGAAAGAACACCCCGAGCTGCGCCTTGATGTGCAGATGCTACCGGCTGTAATCACACCCGATTATGTGATGGAACTCAACGACAAGCCTGGCCTCCTTGCACTGGCGATGGAGGAGAAGCTCAACGAAACGACGATGAAGACTGACCTAGTCGGCGTGCCGTTCGTGGTGCCGGGTGGTCGTTTCAACGAGCTGTACGGCTGGGATAGCTACATGGAGTCTTTGGGACTGCTCGTCAGCGATCGTGTTGATCTCGCCAAGGGCATGGTAATCAATTTCTGTTTCGAGATCAAGCACTACGGCAAGATCCTCAACGCAAATCGATCTTACTACCTCACTCGCTCGCAGCCGCCCTTCCTAACCGACATGGCACTGCGTGTTTATGAAAGAATCAAAACCGAGCCCGATTCAAAGGAGTTCCTACGCAATGCTGTTCTCGCTGCCATCAAGGAGTATAACAGCGTCTGGGTGGCCGCGCCTCGCCTCGATCCAGTGTCTGGTCTGTCAAGGTATCGCCCCGAAGGCTGGGGCGTTCCCCCAGAGACTGAGCCCTCTCACTTCGTGCACATTCTCAACCCATACGCCAAGAAGCACGGAATGGCCTTCGATGAATTTGTCAAGGCATACAACTCTAGGGCTATAGCCGAGCCCAAACTCGATGAGTACTTCATGCATGACCGAGCCGTCCGCGAGTCCGGCCACGACACCAGCTACCGCTTGGAGGGCGTGTGTGGAAACCTCGCTACAGTCGACCTCAACTCCCTGCTGTACAAATATGAAGTCGACATCGCACGGATCATCCGTGTTCACTTCAACGACAAGCTCCCCATCCCAGCAGAGTTCCGCACACCCCAAACCCAGAACATCGAGACCGAGTCCTCTGCAGTCTGGGACCGGCGTGCGCGCAAGCGCAAGCAGCGCATGGACCAGCTCCTCTGGAACCCTGAGAAGGGCATGTACTTCGACTACGACACAGTCAAGAAGGAGCGTACAGAATACGAAACCGCTACGACCTTCTGGGCAATGTGGGCTGGTCTCGCGTCCCCTGCGCAAGCAGCTGTAATGGTCGAAAAGGCCCTGCCCCGCTTCGAGGCGTTCGGCGGCTTGGTCTCTGGAACTGAAGAGTCGCGGGGCGCGGTGGGCTTAGAGCGTCCCAACCGACAGTGGGATTACCCATATGGCTGGGCACCGCAGCAGATGCTTGCCTGGACAGCCTTCCTCCGCTACGGCTACCAGGAGGATGCGGAGCGGTTGGCGTACAAGTGGGTTTATATGATCACCAAGGCGTTTGTCGACTTCAACGGCGTTGTCGTGGAGAAGTATGATGTCACTCGTCCTATTGATCCGCACCGGGTCGACGCCGAGTATGGCAATCAGGGCACGGACTTCAAGGGCGCTCCGCGTGAAGGGTATGTTCTCGCTCTTTTCCCAAATGTGGATAACTTGGATGCTAATTCGATTACAGATTCGGCTGGGTGAATGCCAGTTATGTTTACGGGCTGGAGATTCTCAATGCCCACATGAGACGCTCGTTGGGAACTATCACTCCCTATGAGACCTACCATAAGGCAGTCGTTGCTCAGGACGCATATTGATTGAATTTTATGTTGCTGCTACAGTCAAGATTATTGCACAGGATGTGTGGTCGTGAGCAGTGAGGACGAGAAAAGAAAATGCATGGTAGAAGTGAGCAAGATATTGGATTATGGACATCAGGCAGTGTTTACTGTCTAGCGTTGGTTTTTCGGTTACAATTTGACTCTCAGTCTTTTCCCCTTTGCTAAAAGAATATCGTTAAAATAAGCAAGAATGGACGCCAACTTGTATCCTCGTATATGCCGGCAGATGTATGCTTCGTGCATGCTATGGTCTATGATATGAGAACCCTGCACAGTGGAAGTGATGACCCCGCCAAAGGAGCTTGACTGGCTGGGGTAAACCCCAGAACCACAACCCGAACCAGATCGAAAATAAGCCGGTGGATGCCTCGGCAGAGCAACACGTCCCCGACCGAGAAAACACCGTCAGAGATCCCGAAGGCGTCATGGTAGTGCTCTCCGCAGGAGATCGATAATATGACGGGTGGGGGGTTCCCTTGTTTTCCCGAGGTTGTTCTCGTGGCCTCTTGTGGCTGAGGAACTGGGGTATGGGTGTATGCACTTGTTTTGAGGTCATCTAGCATTCTTTTTGTTCGAGTATTTGTTTAGGTATGTGGGCGGTGTTCCAAGGTTGTCTCGTTAAGCATGTCTAAGGTTATCTGATATCCAATATTCATCCATGGAACTTTCCAAAGTTGAAAGCACGCGATTCGGATTATAAGAAGTACGGAGTACGGTACCAGGATGTTTGTATCTTACACAGAATTCAAAGATACCTTGTTTCATGTTCATATGTTCCAGACTATATTTTTATTATATACTCCGTAGTTGATCTAGCCTTATCGGCGCTGCGTGCGGTTAGTTTCCCAGGTTGGCAAGAGCTCAGTTGTGCCGAGGTCCAACTTGTAGGGCGGTTTTGAGTCATTTTTTCTTCGATCACCAGGGTGGATCTCTTGCTATTGGATAGATGCATGTGCAGGTCATTTGGAAGTGTCATTACTTCCGGTCTGATTTCGTGTAGGTGCTGGGATGTGGTAGTATATGTATCCGCATAGATGGACAGCGTACAATATAGTGAAGATTACCGAGAGAAGTGTGCAGCTTGTTTCGATTACAACTGAGAGCTACGTCTATGCGTATAGCATAGCATTAGTAGATAGAAAAACACAAGACATAAACCCCGAAAATCCCCGAATAAATTACATTATGGTAGAAACGCCTAATGCAAGGATCTCAAGGATTTGCCTGGTGGAGACCGGTCGAATACCGGGGCATGACAGAACGGCAAAGATGACCCAGGCACACATTGTTTCTGAACAGTGTTTCTCTCCGAAATGACAATGACTTTCCGAATTGGTTAGACTGCAGCATATATACGGAGTGGTAGGTATGCATTACGTAGATTTTGTAGTCTATTTGAGACTATTCCTAGCTGATGAACCTCCGAACGTGATGCACGTGAAAATTACCGTACGGGATATCTCGTATTGCCACAGTAATGGCATGTGTTCTTAGACGTCATCCAGTTAGTTCTATTCAACGAACATTAAACATCTCACATCAACTTGAACAATCAAAGAAAAAGAAGAGGGAAAAACACCTGGAATGAAATTCTCTCTACATTCCAGTGAGATGCCGATTATTGTGACACCAATGAAACATTTGGCGAAGTCAGCAGTGGCAAAGGGGTGTCCCATTAGACCGAGGATCATCAGAGCCTGGATCCTCTGTTCCGAGATCAGTTGTACCCGCCTTCCGCCTTTCGGAACGCTTTGCCCGTGCATTGGTCGAACCTGAGTGAGTCTGAATGAGAAGAGCCCTGTAGTACCTAGGCATTGGAGGTGGCTCCCGGTGAGCCGAGCGTTTACCGACTGTGACGCATTTGAATGTTTAATAAGTACCCCGGCTTTCTCTGGCTTGTGATCGGATTCTTCTTTTTATTATAGCTTCGCTTTTCCTCCCTTGCCTCTATATCCTTTTCTTTCTTCTATACTGGGACTAGCATTGAACAGACGTGACACTTCCTGCACGCCTGAATATACTATCTGACTATATTTGTCCCTTTTTCTGTATTATATCAAAAGTCATGGGTCTCCACGAAGATGAGGACCGCCAGTTCGCGGCGGACGTTCAGGCCGTTCAGAACTGGTGGAAGGACTCTCGGTGGCGCTACACCAAGCGGCCGTTCACAGCCGAGCAGATTGTGGCCAAGCGTGGTAACCTGAAGATCGACTACCCATCCAATGTGCAAGCTAAGAAGCTCTGGGGTATTGTGGAGTCAAACTTCCAGGTAAGTTTAGCTGAGAAATATCGACCGTCCGCAATTCTATAGATACTAACTATACACTTCACGAACAGAACAAGCAGGCCAGCTACACCTATGGATGTCTTGAGCCTACCATGATCACTCAAATGTGCAAGTTCCTCGATACTATTTACGTCTCTGGCTGGCAGAGCTCGTCTACCGCTTCGTCAACCGACGAGCCCTCCCCCGATCTGGCCGATTACCCCATGGTACGTTGAATATACTGGCGAGATTAAAGTTGGAGTATACTTACAAGTTCTCTATAGGACACTGTGCCTCGCAAGGTCAACCAGCTGTTCATGGCACAGCTCTTCCATGACCGTAAACAGCGCGAGGAGCGCGTTACCACCCCCGCGGGCCAGCGAGGAAAGGTCGCCAACGTCGACTACCTCCGTCCCATTATCGCCGATGCCGACACTGGACACGGTGGTCTGACCGCTGTCATGAAGCTGACCAAACTGTTTGTCGAGCGTGGTGCTGCCGGAATCCACATTGAAGATCAGGCCCCCGGCACAAAGAAGTGCGGCCACATGGCCGGCAAGGTCCTCGTTCCCATCAGCGAGCACATCAACCGCCTGGTTGCCATCCGTGCCCAGGCTGATATCATGGGCTCCGACCTCCTGGCCATTGCCCGTACCGACTCTGAAGCCGCCACCCTCATCACATCTACCATCGACCACCGCGACCACGCCTTCATCGTGGGCTCCACAAACTCAACCATCCAGCCTCTCAACGATCTGATGTTTGCCGCTGAGCAGGCTGGCAAGAACGGCGCCCAGCTGCAGGCGATTGAGGACGAATGGACCAGCAAGGCCGGTCTCAAGCTCTTCAACGAAGCCGTCATCGACACTATCAACGCCGGCTCCCACGCCAACAAGAAGAGCCTCATCGACCAGTACCTCACTGCCTCGAAGGGAAAAAGCAACACCGAATCCCGCGCCATCGCCAAGAGCCTCACCGGCGTCGACATCTTCTGGAACTGGGATTCTCCCCGTACCCGCGAGGGTTTCTACCGCTACCAGGGCGGTACTCAGTGCGCCGTCAACCGCGCCATCGCATACGCGCCCTTCGCCGATCTCATCTGGATGGAGAGCAAGCTGCCCGACTACAACCAGGCCAAGGAATTCGCCGACGGCGTGCATGCCGTATGGCCCGAGCAAAAGTAAGTTCCTTCTACCTTTTGAGTTTTCCGTCATACTAGAACCTCAACTAACAAACCCCACTAGACTCGCCTACAACCTCTCACCCTCCTTCAACTGGAAGAAGGCCATGCCCCGCGAGGAGCAGGAGACTTACATCAAGCGTCTCGGCGCACTCGGCTACTCGTGGCAATTCATCACCCTGGCTGGATTGCACACGACCGCGCTTATCTCGCACCAGTTCGCCAAGGCGTACTCACAGAACGGCATGCGCGCCTACGGCGAGCTCGTTCAGGAGCCTGAGATGGAGCAGGGCGTTGACGTTGTCACTCACCAGAAGTGGAGTGGTGCCAACTATGTTGATAACCTGCTGAAGATGGTTTCTGGTGGTGTGAGCAGTACTGCTGCTATGGGTAAAGGTGTGACCGAGGATCAGTTCAAGAACTGATTTATGGTGGCGGCTCATGTTGATACCCTGATGGTCTTGGCTGTCTATCGCTATATATGTGCTTGATGTCTTGTTTTACATATGTTGATTGGGGCGTTTTCCTTTTTCTATGCAGTCTTGATTTGATTCCCTGTCGATCTTGCTCTCCTGTTAGATGAGTGGGTCGATTTATTTTGCATTTTGGAAATCATAGCATGATTGATTCTTGCCTTGAATGAATGTGATTTTTTGAAGGTATTCTGGTGAATTTGTAGATGGAAGCCTATAGAATAGCTCCATAATGCTAAGTTCGTAAACAGTAACTGTGATGTTAAAATTATATCGACTAGTTATAATGATGGTAGTTAGTGTAAGCAACGCTGCCAACCTATTCTCTTTTCTATATAGTAGCCCAATACGCTCTCTGTCTTCCAAGATGCATATGGACCTTTCATTTCACACAACACCGGCATAATAGAGCCTGGCCTAGGTATCACCATAGAGAAGTCTAAAGATATGGCTGTAGATGAATAATCTACCCAGGTTTCGAGGTGCGGGCTGCAGAGAAAAAGTTATCGTACGCTGCTGTCACTGTCCTGGTGCGACCATGTATATATGCATGTGATGTGTACATAGCTAGCCAGCAGAACGACCTAGTGACTAGATACCAAGTGATCAACAGTGATCACGGTCCAGAGTAGCTATGTACACATTTTACAGAGGCTACCTGTCTTCAACCTTCTGGCTATAGAAATTGACATGGGGAAAAGACACCAAAAAGACATGAAAAACATAGCTCGATCCCTCTTCTCTCTTCGCGTCTGAGTTTTTCAACCCACCTGGGGTTACTATACATCAGGGAAAGCTGTGCTCGTCTGCTTAATCTGTTCGAAAATTTGCGTGACGGCGTTTTGCCCTCGGAAGATCGCAATCCGAGCCGCTGTCCACTTTTTATTTCCCGTTGGGAGGGAGACATCTGCGCCAGCATCGAGCAACATCCGGACAATCTCATCATGGCCGCATTCTGCCGCTGCCGAAAGCGCTGTATACCCATTATAATATGAGCCTTGAGCATTCACATCGGCTCCTGCATCTAGCAGTTGACGAACAATCAGGCGGTGGCCTCCAAAAGCTGCGGCTTGAAGGGCCGTAAAGCCACGATACCTTACGGCGAGGGCATTTACATAGGCTTTGCGGTGTAGGAGGATCTCCACGATATCGGCATGACCATTCAATGCGGCAGCTTGAAGCGCGGTGAGGCCTAGAGTCCTAGCGGCAGGCGTGTTAATATCTGCGCCTTGCTCAAGCAGCCAGCATAGTAACGCGATATGGCCCCCCTCGGCGGCAGCCTGTAGGGCAGTTCGGCCCATATACGGGTGGACTGGGCAGTGGATATCTGCACCCGCAGAGACTAAGTGCCTGACGATATTCAGATAGCCCGCCCCAGAGGCCAGTACTACCGCTGATCTGCCGCCGTTGTTTCCCCCAGGAGCGTTAACGTCTGCGCCTGCCACTAACAGCATCTCGACCACGGCAAGATGTCCATTATTAGAGGCAGCCTGAAGGGCTGTCTGCCCATAGTAACCTTTAGCCGGCTCATTAGGGTCTACTAGCTGGGCTAAGAGCCCCTGTACTTGGCACAAATTCCCTTGTGCGGCGGCAAGCTGAATAGGAGACCATCTGCTCTCATCGTCTGGTTCATCTAGTTGATATTGCCGGTTTGATAAAGGTCGACTTTCCTGCATCTTGAGATTTCTTTTGTGGTGCCACTCGGCGATTATATATATTGTTTTTGTTGTTTGATTGTTCAACGAATATGAGTATTGACTCGAGGGAAGATGCTTATCCAGTTAAATAGCATGGATTCTTGCGAGATAAAACCAAATCCAACGTAATCCAATCAGATGCTAGTAGGTAAAAACGATGTGTAAGCGAAGGAACCACCTGGGCACCTGGGTCGGCCTGGAGTGATTTTTTAGGAACATACCTAATAGAGTATGCACTAAAACGTTGTACAGTGAGACCTCCTAAGTTTTGGGTATAATTTTGTACTCCCATATATAAGGCAGTATGTGAGGGCACAAAAACGTCGTCCAATGTTTTGGAGGACTGTACACGTGCCATACAGAGAGGGGCTGTATTGGGAACGCGGTTGTGAGTGTGACCGACGGAGTTCCGAATGCAGACCGTACCTATAAGATAAACACGGCTAAGCACTAAGCCTAGACACTAAGTCTGAGCACTGCTGTTAAATTGAGGAATATTCTGTGGCTCAGACCTTGTCATGCCTCGTGAGCATTTCGTTATGAGATTACGCACATTTATCATTTCGGTGTCAGCTGCGTACATAATGTACCTGCGTGGAATATATTTCCTGATGCTGCCGTCATCATTGCATTCAAGATACGCAGATTATCTCTGACAACCTTAGTTTCATTTCTAACATATCCCCATCGTTGTACGAAGTCAAGAGCCATGCTGTCGTATCACTGGACAAAAGGATGAAAGGATGAACTATAGAATAGCAAGTGCTGTGGGACTACCTGCGAAGAAAGTTTATGATATTACATCCGATGCTATGCATTAGTTTACTATAAGATGAAGTTGTCGTGCCATTCTACACATGTAAACCGCCATCTACTGGGTGGCTAGAGATAGCTTGTAAATCTCAAAAGCTTTGCTGCTGAGTGAATGCTCTTTCTCGGGATTTACATCAATGTACTGTGAAAATCCTTCAATCAAGTCGCGTGCTTAGATCTATACTCAGCGTCAGCCACACCGGGAACGTACAGATGCATGTGGTATCCATGGCGCTGTATCACTTAATACTCCACCGTTGATAGCCATCCTAATGCATGTGGTCCAATGAGTATTAGCAGTCACTCGGTACGACTGATATCACCAGCCACATAGCCACATAGCCAGCACGATGACCGTGACCCCATTCTTAGACGGCTATGCATATAAGTTTATAACGGTGGATATAATTGGCCAGGGAAAATCGGGATTCATGCTTTATTTACTAGCATAACTCACCCGATTAGCTACTCATCCTAAGAAATGGTATCTGAGTTGTGCCAACATCTGGTAGAAATCGAGCAACGTAAGGCCGAGCTCGATTACATAAACGCTATGCTCTTGGAAGGTTAGACATAGAACTTGATTAGGTGGTCCATTATCGGGAAGCTAAGAAGGTGGAAGATTTTAGCTGGAGCGTTATAGCGGTAGTTATTCATAGACGTCTGCCTATACAATGAATAGAGGGCTAGAGTAGAGAGAAGACACCAGTGATACAACTAGACTAGTAATCCAGTAGAGCCTTCCGAGATTACACAGATATGTACCTGCATATGTAGGATCTTATCTGCACCAAAGAGAGTGTCAGTGTGTTATGCTTATCCCATCATGACTCTTATATTTGCAATTCAACTTAAATTTCTCAAGTTCACAGGGTGAAAATCCCGTCTCCACTTTTTAATTGCAGAGAGCGGGGCACCTCGTGTGAAGCCGCGGCTATAAATTTCTTTAGAACATCTACAGCTATAGAGGTGACACCGAATGGAGCTAAACCTGTAAACCTGTAAACCTGTAAATATGTATCTATTCCTACTTCAAACCAACATATAGAGAAAAAAAAAAGGAAAAGAGTCAATCGGGCCAAAGACCATAACTAGAATGAGCCGAGAGCTTGGAGCATGTGCGGAGCCTTAGCACCTAATAGGGGTAGTGGAGCTAAGCCTAGGTAATTCCTCAGAACAGGAGTGGCCGTTGTAGATCTTGTGGAGCGGGGAGACACTTATATACCCGTCAACAACTTCCCACTTTTTTTTTTCCTTTCTATCTTTCTGACCATTTATCTGAATTTATCATCATGGTTGACTTACCTGAATTTAAAGCTACGTCGCTGGACGAGATTCCTGTGCGCGTCTCCACGACACGCAAGGCCTTTAATGAGCACAAGACTCGCGACCTGGAATTCCGCCTCGTTCAGCTGCGCAAGCTGTACTGGGCGTGAGTACTCAATTCTTTTGTCCTTTCGGTCAATTAATTAACACTTTCCCAGCATCAAAGATAATGAGGAGGCAATTATGGAGGCCTGCGCCCAGGACCTGAACAAGCCTCGGTTCGAGACCAACCTGGGAGAGAGCGGATGGATCCTCAACGACATCGTCTTCACCACGCGCAACCTGCGTAAATGGGCCAAGGATGAGAAGGCCTCCGATATCGATCTTGCGTTCAAGTTCATGACCCCCAAGATCAGAAAGGATCCTCTGGGTACTGTACTGGTCATTGGGTACGTCTCCCCTTGCGATGCGATGCGATATGACGCGATGCGCATGAAGAATACCCCGAAGGCTAACAAGTTCTTTCTACTCTAGTGCCTTCAACTTCCCCTTCCAGTTGACCCTCGGTCCCGCCATTGGTGCCATCGCCGCCGGAAACACAGTCGTGATCAAGCCTAGCGAAAATGCCCCCCGCAGCGCCGCTGTCATGCAAAAGATCATCGAGGCGAGTCTCGACCCCTCGTGCTACACAATCATCCAGGGCGGTATCCCAGAGACACAAGCCTTGCTCGCCGAACGGTGGGACAAGATCTTCTTCACAGGCGGCGCCAACGTCGGACGCATCATCGCCAAGGCCGCTGCACAACATTTGACCCCCGTCGTGCTCGAGCTGGGCGGCATCAATCCGGCCATCGTGTCAAAGAGCGCGAACCCGCGTCTCGTCGCCCGTCGCCTGCTATGGGGTAAGCTCCTGAACGCCGGTCAGCTTTGTACCTCGCAGAACTACCTGCTGGTCGACAAGTCGCTCGTTCCGGAGGTCGTACAGGAGTTCAAGAACGCATACAAGGAGTTCTACCCCCAGGGTGCCAAGGGCTCGCCCGATTACGCGCGCATCGTCAACGCGGCCTCTTTCGCCCGTCTCAAGTCCATGCTTGATAATACCAAGGGCCAGATCCTGATGGGTGGTACTATGGATGAGAAGGAGCTGTTTATCGAGCCGACCGTTGTCCAGGTTGACTCGGTTGATGACTCCCTGTGTGTGGAGGAGAGCTTCGGTCCCTTCATCCCCATCTTGCCTGTGGAGAACCTCGACGAGGCCATCAGCCTGGCCAATGGTGTCCAGAGCACACCACTGGGCCTCTACCCCTTCGGTAACAAGGCCGATGTTGAGAAGAGTAATTTTCACTTTTTCCCCCTGTCTTGTATTTGATACCCCGCAAAGACAGATATCTAACCCTCCCTCCTAGTTGTCTCTTCCACCCGCTCCGGCGGCGTTTCCTGCAACGATGCCGCGCTGCACATTCCAACCCTGCCCTTCGGCGGTGTCGGCGAGAGTGGCTATGGTGCTTACCGCGGCCGCTCGAGCTACGATGTCTGGGTGCACCGTCGCCCCATCACCTCCAGCCCAAGCTGGCTGGAGTCCATCCTGGCTATCCGGTACCCCCCGTATGCCGGCAAGATTAGCAAATTCAATGCTGCCAGCACCCTGCACCCCGACTTCGACCGCAACGGTAACAAGCTGAGTGTCGGCTGGTTGCGCTACATCCTCACTCTCGGTGGAGGTAGTGCGAAGGCTGGAGCCGGTAGAGCTACTGTTATTGCTGCCAGTAAGTAATCCCTCTAATTTTCTTCATCTCTTTGCCATTTCTGTGAATATCTTCCACATCTTGCACAAATCTGTCTCGTGGGTGGGTTTAGTCTGGGCCTGGTGACTTTTCTCCTTCAGATGAAGAAGAGGACTGAATTCCGAGATCCCCACACCAGACCCCCCCCCCCCCCCCCCCCGTCTGTGGCTTATATGCTTTAGAATGACGAAGGCGCATAATCCCTGCCTGTCTTATATACCCCCAACCCCATATACTGGCTTAATTCTGTTGTATCCCCTTCGAGGATGTCTCTCCTTACCTATATATTTCCTTGTTGTCACCATCTTTCCTCCTTTCCTTGAACATACTGTCACACCCCGGGAGGAAAAAGATACTCATAATCTGTGAATATTACTGAATCTGACCTTTCTGTCCCCTTTTGTCCCCTTTTGTCCCTTTTCATTCTATTGCATTTCCCCTCTATTTCAATCGCTTCAATCTGCAGATCATACCGATCAAACAATTTGGAATTACAATCTAACCCGTAATAGTTGCCTACGTCGTCCTGCAGGTCCTCGAACGCCAATCGAAATTGTGAACGTTAACTCTTGCCCCTAAACTTGGATACCCGTTTTGATTGACACTATTCCATCCAATCACTCGCTCAGGGTCTACTGCTTTGGTGCTGATCGCTCCTTATTTTGGTATGGAGAAGTTGGGCTTCGGCTTGGATGAGCATGTGTGGATGATATTTGGGATCTCTCTATAGTAAAATAATTTGCCGTGTAGGTAAGTACGCTTTGGATTTAATTGCTCTTAGGTTACTTGTTTTGGATATTTGGGCGATGTGTATTTTAAATTGATTTACGTGTTTTTTGGTTATGGAAGTGTATTGCATACCCCTGTAGGCAAATGTGTACTAGTGTGTGATCTAGACATCATGGCGGCATTGGAGCCTTAACTCCCACAACAGAGAAGGAAGCCTTTGTACGAACTCACTAGGCTACGGCATTCCATCAAAGTACACACCTCTTTGAAAAACATAGACAGATCTAACATTCATATCGTCATTCATGCTGTCTAATGCAGTGATTGTCGAATGCGCTATCCAAACCAGACCAATGCCCCAGTATTTATCCGAAAGAAAGAATCAAGTCAAGTACACTGGGCTCTCAGCAGCGCCGTTCCACGCCGCGATTGCTCACGCACAGGTACTTGACACCCTTGTATGGCTTGACGCTCTCGCCTAAGCCGCGACTGCGACGATGGTCAATGTTGAGACTTTCCACTTTGATACCAGAGGGAAGCCAGCCTCGCACGGAGAAGGATACTGACGCCGAGTTTGGCATTAAGCTTGCATTGACCTGGGCTTTGGTTCTACGTGTGGGGCGGGATGTAGATGATGGGGCGAAGAATGCAGGGAGGTGGGCGTTAGACTGGGATTGTGAATGAGGAGGGGGTGTAGGAGTGTGAGATATGGAGGGGTTTAGGGATGGAGTTGCAGCTGCAACGGAGTCTTCTTCCGCGTCCTCTGGTTGTAAGGCAGCGGAGCGGGAGGATTTCTTTGTTGACTTCTTCTTCTTCTTTTTGCGCTTGGAGGGGTCTGAGGATCGGGTTTTCTTTGATGTACTGACGGTTGCATCGTTATAGGAGGTAGGGGCCTCGTAGTAGCCTTGAAGAAGGTTGGCATTGGCATCTTCGTCAGCATCCTCGACGCTGTCGTCAAGATCATCATCCGCGGATGGATAGCCTGAGACACTGCAACGTAGTGTGGCGGTGCCAGTCAACGTTCCGGCATCCTTGCCAGTAGGAATCCGCCATTCGAGGAGCCCACTTGTGGGAGAGAATTGGGCGTCACCACGGCTGGCCTGCATGTCCGTGATATGGCGGACGGACTTTGAGATCGGTACGTTAACGACAACCTCTTCAAGTACTGGCCCAGAACTTCCACTCCCGCCACCTAGGAATGACGGCGTTGACGTGCCGGATCCGCCTCGGGTAGCTCCAGGCCGCGAGGATGAGCTTTGGCCGGGGAAATTTGTGTTCAAAGTCAGTCGAACCTCAAATTCGGATCCAGATGACCCGAGTGATTTACGGATATCCACAATAGCAGGTAAGAACAGCTTTTCCATATGGCTTGGTGGCTCATCCAGGTCGGGATCTATAGGAAGGAGATCCACTTCATATCCAGCCAAGATAAATCGCCCATCGGGGGGTATGAAGCTGAGCTCTCCCGGCCGTTCCTTCCATCGAGCCAGTCGAACACATGGATGGAAAACCGGAAGTTCGATCTTGCGGGCAAGGACATGCTGACCACCCGGCGCTGATAACGATAGCAGTAGGTCCGGGACTCCCGATATCTTCGCAGTGAATGCGATGGTTCCGGATACCAATGCAGACAGTAGTCGTCCCGAAGGAGCCATAGTAACAGAGAGAGATTCAATGATGTCGACATATAGCTCATTAGAGGTATGCCGTACACCGGGCCGTCGCCAAGGAATGGCGGGTCCTTGTGATGCACTGGCGGCGGCGAGAGATTGTTTGAGAGGATTCGTAGATCCTAACGCTGGCGAGGATGTGCTAGAACCCCGCGAACTCATTAATACCAGATAATATCGGTTCTCAAGTCAAGAGCTGCTCACCTAGGTACTCCGATTCCACCTAGCAACTTCCCCATCCACCCGGGAACCTCAACCACCTCCTGCAATGCATTGGGTTCGGTGTTGCACACCGTTCCCCCATCGCACATTTCATTGAGAAGCTGCGCAACTACATCGTAATTGGCCTGGATCTTAGTTGTGAGCAGCGGTGCTCCAACAAAGTCCTCGAGTACATCGATCACGCGGTGCAGGAACTCCAGTGCCAAAAGCGGCTCCGTGTCGACTTCGCTTATTGCAAGAAACAACAGGTTCGACTCAACCGTCGAGAATACCGTCACCGGCGGTGAAGCGCTAGGGATGTACAGCAAGGAAGGGCGTGGCTCGGCATGAGCAAGGTAGAGGGGCAGGATGGCGGAGGCCGAGGGCGGGCGGGATCGATATACATGTTCGACGATAGGGACGCTAGGGAGGACGGGTTAGTGTGGTCACGCAAGTCGGTGCGGAATATCATACTTTTGCTCGTCATAAATGTAAACGGCATCAATCTCGCCGCTCATTGTGATAGTAGTCTGATGATGAGATTACTTACTGTGTCGGCGTACTTAGATTGCATAGCTCTCGTGTTTTGCCGCCGATTCCCGCCTTCCGATTACTTTTTGGAGACAAGCAGAGATCAACTCATAGTACCCGGACTCTAGTGATTTAGAACACGTTTCTTGTTCTTGTTCCGAACAATATTGAAACACGCTCTATACTACATCCATCTCCTCTGATAAGCGCACCATGGATACCCAGCCGAAAAACGCCAAGCAGGCTCTGGCCGAGGACAAGTACGACGACTGTCTGTCCTGTAGAGTGACTGGTATGTTTATTTTTAACCTGTAATCCGGACTGGTATTGCTAGTATTTGACACTGACATTCCGCAACAGGATCTGCCGCTTTTATTGGTCTCGGAGTCTACAGCTACTACACTGGAATGGTCAACCTCCGGAAACAAGAGAAGGCCATCATGCAAGGCGCCACAAAATACAAGATGGGCTCGCGCAAGCTGGGCATTGCTTCTATTTCCGCGACATTAGTGGGCATGGGATTGTGGCGGGCGTTTAATTGAGCATTATACAACAAACACATACTAAAACATATGGGATGTGATGCAGGGTTTAAGGTTGAGCAGGGTGTTTGAAGCGAAGGGCAGGTTGGAAGCTTTGTAAGATATTGATTGTTATTTAGTTGCAAGCCAATGATAATTGCCACTCCGGGTATTGGGTATCACCACAGGCATATCCGTCTATATGCTATGTCACAGGGGGAAGGGGGGAAAATAAGAAAAAAGAGAACGGAAGAGATAAAATAAACCCAAGGAAGAAAAGAAACAAAACAAAACCATATGCAAAATGCCCCTTCCTTGTTATGCACCCGAAAAGCACCTTCATACCCGAAATCTCAACCAGCCACTGTGTGACAATCAGAAGGGAATGGTCGTCACTCGTCATCATATAATACTTTATCTAGGTCAAGCCCTAGGTAAAGCGGCCTCGTTTCCCACCTCCTGACGCATCTCGTCCGTTGTTAAGTCCTGATAGATCGAAGAAATCCGGGAAAGTGAATTTTCTCTTAGACCCAAGACTCGCGGGGGACTCCCGTGGCGAAGGCCGCGCGTTTGATCGTGGGTGGTTGTTGTGACGGTGGTGTGGTCGACTATTGCGAGACATCACTGAGACGCTCACAGGGGCGCCGTCCTGCATGGTCGCAGATGAGTTGTCCGATGACTGCACATCCATATCGAGTTCTTGACACTGCGGGTATGTAGGACCGGCAGAGAATGTGAAGACGGCAGGTGTCGCGAAAGAAGGTGTTTCGTGGAGTTGTGTAGGAGGAGTGATCGGCTCTGGCTTGGATGTGGGTACAGGCGCTGAAGTGGGGGGCTGACGAGCAATTGTTTCGGGTGTAGGTTTTTCTTTGCGGGCAGTAGCTGGAGTAGCACTTCGGTCACGCTTGTCGGCCTCTGCATCTTCATCGCTGCTTTGTGATCCAGTTCCGTCACATTTTTCAGTTGCCCATTGTCGAACCTTCCACCCCTCTCCGTCTCCGAGGCCGAGGTTCTCACGGTCGAGGAAGTGAAGTAGATCCTCTATCGCTTCCTGGTATCCTGACGACCGTGCCTGGGCTTGTTCACATACTGCATTCTTGTACAGGTTTGTGACAGACAGAGCCGCCGCCTTGAATTGTTGGAGGAGTTGCTCCGGAGGTTGCGGGCGGGGTGTCGAGCTCGGGAGAGAGGTGTTGAGGGACCTCATGGAGTCCATGGTAGGAGACAATGTAAAGGCCCTATTGGGCAATGGGGTTGAGGATAGAAGTGTTTGTGTTGAGAACTTCGTATGTCGTGCGTCGTTCCTCGTTGGACAAATGGCAATAGAAAAGAGCTTGGTGGTGAAAGAGAGCAGTGGGAATGGGAGAGACTGTAACGAGCAAGAAGGACGTCAGGAGCCAAGAAACCCAGGATCAGATATATCCAAACAGTCGTTCACCCAGCTGTGCAACAATAAGCGGCACCAAGATGTGTCAACGGAGGAACTTTCAAGGTTGTTGCGGATGACCGCCTTGGCCCGGTAACGAGAAGCCCACTTTCTGACGGAATAATAATCCTCCGAACCGTAGGCCCTACTGAAAGGCGGTATCTTCATTTGCCATCGACGCGCTTTGAGTACCTTCAATAATCCTAGTCTAGAATTGTTCAATAGCATTCATTCTATGGGACCCCCATTGATGAGTCGCTCCAATCTTTGAATTTATCTTGGACTATATTTAGATAACCCCCCTCACTTCCTCACCACTCCGACCGCAGTTCTTTCCTCCTACACTACGCGATCCGACTAGTCGCGAGCTTCCGATATTCTTTGTTGCACACCCAAAGACGTGTTTGAATAGCGAACGCACCTGTGCTCTGTTCGCCAAAGATAAAATATGGCTCCTGCCATCGCGTCTGATCCGGTCTCGCAGGCTGATACTCCCATGACTGACGCAAACGACGACACGGTCCCTTCGGTGCCCGTGGATAGTGCCGACGCGCAAATGACGGTATGTGAAGCTGTTCCTACTTGCTTATCTAGAATAAACTGCTGCATGGTCACCCATATCTCTCTTTACCTTTTTGTCTCATCCCGTGCTCATTTTCTTTCGCAATCTAGATGCACCGAGACACCCCAGAGTACACGGTAAAGATGCCATTGATCTACAACGCCGTGTGTTAGAGAGGGAAAGTTGCTAATTGTTTGAAAAGGACTCTGACACAAATCCCAACACCACTGAAAGCAGCGTTGCGGGCGACGCCGCTGCCGATGGACGCAGGCGCAGATCTGAGGCCAACCACCTCAGAAAAAACATCCTAAACAAGAAGCATGGGCGCCTCGATACTACGAAGGTATGGCTCATAACATAAGACATCTGACGACATCTTTGCTGATATATTATGCCTTGCAGGAGGATGATTCGATTCGCCGATTCCGATACCTTCTGGGTCTCACCGACCTGTTCCGCCACTTCATCGAGACGAATCCAAACCCTCAGATCAAGGAGATCATGGCAGAAATCGACCGACAAAATGCAGAGACGGAGGAAAAGGCGCGCAAGGGCTCTAAGCGCACTGGAGGTGCTGGAAGTGAGCGGCGCCGCAGGACCGAGCAAGAAGAAGACGCAGAGCTGCTACAAGATGAGAAGCAAGACGGCGATAGCACAACTGTCTTCCGAGAGTCGCCAGCGTTCATCCACGGTGAACTACGTGATTATCAGGTTGCGGGTCTGAACTGGCTCGTTTCGCTACACGAGAACGGTATTTCCGGTATCCTGGCCGATGAGATGGGTCTCGGCAAGACTCTGCAGACGATTTCGTTCCTAGGCTATCTACGTTACATTCGCGATATCAACGGGCCTCATTTGGTCGTCGTACCGAAGTCAACCCTGGACAACTGGAAACGAGAGTTTGCAAAGTGGACCCCGGACATCGATGTCCTGGTGCTCCAAGGTAACAAAGAAGAGCGACAGCAGTTGATCAATGAGCGCTTAGTCGAGGAGGAGTTCGATGTTTGCATCACCAGTTATGAGATGATCCTCCGCGAGAAGTCACACCTAAAGAAGTTTGCTTGGGAATACATTATCATCGACGAGGCCCATCGCATCAAAAACGAAGAATCATCGTTGTCGCAAATCATCCGTCTTTTCAACTCTCGCAATCGGCTGCTGATCACTGGTACTCCGCTGCAAAACAATCTGCATGAACTGTGGGCTTTGCTCAACTTCCTTCTTCCAGATGTCTTCGGCGATTCGGAGGCATTTGACCAGTGGTTCTCAAACCAAGATTCTGACCAAGAAACTGTGGTACAACAACTGCATCGTGTTCTACGCCCTTTCCTACTTCGACGTGTGAAGAGTGATGTCGAGAAGAGTTTGCTGCCGAAGAAAGAACTTAATCTCTACGTCCCAATGTCTGAAATGCAACGGAGGTGGTACCAGAAAATTTTGGAGAAGGATATTGACGCCGTCAACGGCGCCGCTGGGAAACGCGAGTCCAAGACCCGACTGTTGAACATCGTCATGCAACTGCGAAAGTGTTGCAACCATCCCTACCTGTTCGAGGGAGCTGAACCAGGTCCTCCGTATACGACCGACGAGCACCTTGTTTTCAACTCGGGAAAGATGGTTATTCTGGACAAACTTCTGAAACGCATGCAAGCGGATGGTAGTCGTGTTCTGATCTTCTCCCAGATGAGTCGTGTGCTGGACATCTTGGAAGATTACTGTGTGTTCAGAGACTACAACTACTGCCGTATCGATGGTACTACGGCACACGAGGATCGCATTGCTGCCATTGATGACTACAACAAACCCGGATCCGATAAATTTGTTTTCCTTCTGACCACCAGAGCGGGTGGTCTGGGTATTAACTTGACCTCCGCCGATATCGTGGTTCTCTTCGACAGTGACTGGAACCCACAAGCTGATTTGCAGGCCATGGACCGAGCCCACCGCATTGGTCAAACCAAGCAGGTCAAGGTTTTCCGATTTATCACAGAGCATGCCATTGAAGAGAAGGTTCTGGAGCGAGCAGCTCAGAAACTGCGCCTGGATCAGCTTGTCATTCAACAAGGTCGTTCTGGACAGCAGGCTAGCAAAGCAACTTCGAAAGACGACCTCCTTGGCATGATTCAGCACGGTGCTGCCGAAGTATTCAACACCAAAGGCGGCGATGCAACCGAGAAATCCGAAGATGAAGATATCGAGACTATCCTGCGTAAAGGTGAAGAACGAACTGCGGAGCTCAGCAAAAAGTATGAAACCCTCGGCATTGATGACTTGCAGAAGTTCTCCTCTGAGAGTGCATATGAATGGAACGGCAAAGATTTCACAGAGCGGAAGAAGGATATTGGCATCAGTTGGATCAACCCAGCCAAGCGTGAGCGCAAAGAGCAATTCTATTCCATCGACAAATACTACCGCCAAGCCCTGGCCACTGGAGGCCGAACTGCCGATACAAAGCCCAAGGTCCCACGTGCTCCTAAACAAATCACTGTCCACGACTGGCAGTTCTTCCCTCCTGGTCTCCACGAGCTCCAAGAGAAGGAGACGGCATATTTCCACAAGGAAATTGGTTACAAGGCTCAATTGCCCGATGGCCCCGAAGAGGAGCTTAGTGAGCGAGAGGCCGAGCGGGACCTTGAACAGCAGGAGATTGATAACTCCGTCCCGCTCACTGAAGAGGAGCAGGCCGAGAAAGCTCGCATGTCAGAAGAAGGTTTTGCAACCTGGAACCGACGTGATTTCCAGCAATTTATCAATGGATCTGCCAAGTTTGGTCGCACCGACTACAAGGGTATTGCTACTGAGGTGGATAGCAAGGAGCCTAATGAGATTAAGGAATATGCTGAAGTCTTCTGGCGTCGATACACCGAGATCCAGGACTATCCTAAGTACCTCCGAGTCATCGACCAGGGTGAGGAGAAGGTGCGGAAGATGGATCACCAGCGGAAGATGCTCCGCAAGAAGTTGGAGATGTACCGCGTGCCACTTCAGCAACTCAAGATTAACTACACTGTGTCCACCACCAACAAAAAGGTCTACACTGAGGATGAAGACCGATTCTTGTTAATCATGCTAGACAAGTATGGAGTCGAGGGCGAGAATTTGTATGAACTCATCCGCGACGAGATTCGTGAATCGCCTCTGTTCCGATTCGATTTCTTCATGCTCAGTCGTACGCCCGTGGAAATTGGTCGTCGCTGCACTACTCTGCTGAACACTGTGGCGAAGGAATTCGAGTCCAGTGAGGGCAAAGGCCGCGGTCGTGATCGTGATGAGGAGGAAGAGTTGGAAGAAGCGCCTCCTGCCAAGAAGAAGGCCAAGAATGGAGCTGCTGTAAGTTTTGTCTCATCGATTATCTGTTATTTTCGTTCTAATTTTTTTTTCCAGCCGACTAAACAGGGCAAGGCCACCAAGGGTGGTAGCAAGACTGCTTCTGCGGCCAGTTCCCGAGCTCCCAGTGCTGCTGCAACCAAGTCTAAGACTCGCAAGAGGTAATCATGTGGATTGATCCACGAGTGTGTACGTTCCCAGTTTGCTATGGTTATTGGTGATTTGGGTATTGGGGCGGTTTTGTGATCGGCGCAGATGATTTAATGTATTTTTGTAATTGAAATAGAGTTATATGTTTTACCAAAGGCTTATCATATATCCCTGTATACGTTGACTACGTGTACAGACCGGAGTCCGTATCACCGTGCAGATCGGATACCACCTGCCATCACGCTAAAACAACACTAACCCAAGTCATCCGCAATGACGAAATGCAGGTTTCTACCTAGACTTATCCAACTAGCAAATGACCAGCCTCTTCACTAGGCATCGAAATATTAAAAATCCATGACGGCGCCTGTTTCAAACAACCAGCTCATTGCATGATCATATCCCAGCATAAATACCTAGGGAGACCCCAAGCTCTAACCATCCATCTTCAAACATCTCAAATCAAAATATCCAACCCCCACCATGACGACTAAAATCAAGCTGGTCGCGAACCCGCACTACCAAAAGTCCGGCACGAAGTCGTACTTGCACGCCATGCGCAAGTACCGCTTCAGCCCAACTAAGGGTGGCCCGTATTTCCTCGGTATCACAATGGTACAAACTGGCCGACAATTCACTAATAAGCCCGTGGGAGGCCGTGCTCGGTTGCAGCAGGTACTGCAGAAAAAGAGCGCTGTTAGCGATGAGGTTGGCCAAGTGGATGCCCACGATGTGCAGAATGACTCAATGTATCTTGCAGAAGTCGGTATTGGCACGCCCGAGCAGAAGCTCAGGTTGGACTTTGATACTGGGTCTGCGGATCTGTGGGTAAGCATATCTCTTTCCCGGGGTCGTTTTCCTCCATGTGATGTGACTGTTGCTAAGATTATCTAGGTCTGGTCCACGGAGTTATCATCTAAGACTTTATCGGAGAACAAGAACCATACAATCTTCGATCCAACCAAATCAAGCACATTCAAAGAGAAAGGAGGGTCGACATGGCAGATTAAGTACGGCGATGGCTCTTCTGCCTCTGGCACGGTCGGCAACGATAATGTCAATATTGGTGGGCTGGTAGTCAAAGGGCAGGCTGTTGAAGTCGCTGATATATTATCCGCACAGTTTGCACAAGGTACTGGAGATGGGCTGCTAGGGTTAGCGTTCGGGAATATCAATACTGTTAAGCCCGAGACTGTGAGCACGCCTGTGGAGAATATGATTTCGCAGGCCGACATCCCGAAGTCGGCTGAAATCTTCACCGCGAAGTTAGGGTCATGGCGAGATTCCGATGAGCCGGATAAGGGCGAGTCGTTCTATACTTTTGGTTATATTGATCAGGACACTGTGAATGCTGCTGAGGCGGAGATCTACTACACGCCAGTCGATATCAGTCAGGGATTCTGGATGTTCGATTCTGCCTCGGCGACGGTGAATGGGAAGCCCATTTCTCGGGCTGGAAATAAGGCTATTGCTGATACGGGGACTACTCTGGCACTGGTGGATGATGAAACTTGTCAGGCCATTTATGATGCCATCCCCGGAGCAGAGTATGACGATGGCAGCCAAGGATGGATCTATCCATCTAACACATCGGCTGATAAGTTGCCTGTTATATCTTTTGCTGTTGGTGATAAGCATTTTGTTGTGCAGAAGGAAGATCTAGGCTTTGCTGAGGCTAAGTCTGGTTATGTCTATGGAGGCATCCAAAGTCGTGGTACTATGACCATGGATATTCTAGGTGATACCTTCCTGAAGGCTATCTATGCAGTGAGTGATGTATTATTTTGGGAGCTTACAATCGCATGAGCTAATCTGATACTTAGGTCTTCGACGTTGGCAATCTTCGTTTCGGTGCTGTGCAGCGAAAGGAGCTGCATCAGAATCTCTCTGTGCCTTCTGAGTCTACCTAGACATATGCATCATGTGATATTTGGCGTAGGACTTGCTTATAATATACACTCGGACATTCCAGATGTTTATATACTACAAAAGAAATATGCCGCAATGTGAATAGAGAAATATGCTACAATCCACTAATAAAACACAATTCCCACCACCACTAAGTGTAAAACGCCTTCATATACATACTCGAATCATATTATCACAGGTCTGCCCATCTGATGATGGGCTTGATAACCTGCAGGAATTATACATGTTAGCTTGTCTCATTGAAACATTGATTTCGAAGCACTCACACTTCCAGAGTGCAAATCTGCCAGGGCTTGCTCAAGGGAATCCGGGGCGTAGATCTTAGCAAGCTTATCAACCGGGAATTTCCCTTGCTTGTATAGATCAATCAGTTGCGGAACAATCTGGACAATGACGAAAAATTAGTCCCGACTCAAGCGATTGTCAAAAAGAAAAGCCTCACCACAGCAGGATCTGCACAGCCCTCAATCACACCAACAATACGCTTGCAAGCCATCATAAGTGCCAAAGGATCGATGTTGAGGGATGAACCAGCACGAGCCACACCAACAATAGCCAGGATACCTTCATGGCCCAAAGCTTTGACCGCAGCCTCCAGCAGAGGGACTACACCCGTAGTGTCGAGAATACAGTCAACGCCATCCGGGAAGATATCCAAAAGGCCCTGTGCAAGGTCCGATACACTCTTCGTATTCAACGTATGCGATGCACCAAGCGACTTCGCCAGCTCGAGCTTCGCATCAACAACATCAACCGCGATAACTGTTTCAACCCCTTGAGATCGGGCAGCCATCATAGCCGCCAACCCAACAGCGCCCATACCAAGGACAGCAAAGCGACTTGTCGGTTGAGGCTTGAGGACATTGAAGACGGTGCCAGCACCAGTGAGATATCCACATCCAAGAGGAACAAGGACCGCCATGTCTTCGACCGTGATTCCAGATCCTGGAGGGGACTTGACGACCGACCTCTCGTCAACCACAGCCAGCTTGCTCATGGAGGACTGACCAAAGAATTGGCCGCGGATTGGGCCCTTTCCATCAGGGAAAGATATAGGTGACTCGGCAGCGCTGAGACCTCGAGCACCGGCGAAGTTAATGGTTGTTATCTGACTACAGAATCCGTTTCGACCTTTGCTGCAGGGGCTGCATGATTCCCCACGGCAGGAGCTGAAGCTTAGGAAGACAAGGTCGCCTTCCTGCAGGGACTTATCTTTAACACCACTACCGACGCGGCGGACGATTCCGGCGCCCTCGTGGCCTAGTACGGCGGGATAGTCACCGACGGGGATTGCGCCTTGTTGGACGACGATGTCCTAGGGTATTTTGTTGGTCTCGTTAGAGTTCAGGGAATGAATGACACGTACTGTGTGACAAAGGCCGGTATATTTCATTTCAACCAAGACTTCATTCGCTCTGACTTCATCAAGCACAACATCTTGAAGGACAAAAGGAGCTCCTGGCTTTTCAACCACGAATGCTGTGGTTGGGATCTGCTTTAGTGGGATCATGGGGATCTGCAAGGATCTTCCTCTAGAGTGATAGATATAATGTAAAGGCAAAGACACAATTGACCAAGGGGAACTGACTTCTTAAGTCAAAATGTTGCGGGTCTTCCCCCGCAGATCCGGTCCCCCACACTTCGGCGACGAGTTTCGGTATGTCAGTTTTTGTATAATTTATTCTCTGATTGAATGAAACGTCGGTCTTCAAAAGAGAGAATTGCTTGGATTCCCCATTGTGTTAACCCTAATTCGGAAGAGAGAACTTCAAACTAAAAACTCCAATTATATGTGCTATTGTACAAAGATGTAGTGTAAATGCTAGAATACATAGTTATTACAGTCAATTACCACATTTTCTCCTTTCCCATGTTCTTTTCCATATTCTTTTCCTTCTTGACAATCTCACCCAAAGTTATGGGAGTGCGCAGGAACTTCTCCATCAGTAGCGCGGCGGCGACACTCACATTCAGACTGTCGATGCGGGCAGGATCCGACTCAACGCCTAGAATGGAACTATGCCGGGCGCCTGGAATGCTGACGATTGCATCTGCATGCGATTTGATATGCGAGCTCAATCCAGTGGCCTCACTGCCCATCATGATAACACTAGGCGCAGTTGTGATGAGCAATTTGGTCCCGCTTTGATCACTGTCCGCTGAGATATGATCCAAAGTCACAGAGCCGGGAATTGGTGCATCTGCAGCATAGAATCGCCACCCGTTCTGCTGGGACCGCTGAATAAAATCAACCTCATTCTTCACGTGAAGAATAGGCATATTCTCGGCTGCACCGGCAGAACATTTGATGGTGATGGGAGACAATGGTGCGGAGTTGCGACCGGCTAGAACAATTGCATCGACACCCAGGAAATAGGATGAACGGATGATGGCACCCATATTGCCGGTATCGACCACTCCATCCAATAGTAAGACAATTGGGTATCGATGGCCCTGTTCGGTTTCTTGCGGGGATGGAGAAGGGTGATGGATTCGGATACGATCATCGGTGCCATTTACCGCGGCTTCTTCCCGGGTTTGTGGCGCAAGCTCCGTCCGGAAATACTCCTCGGATATAGATGGAACAGCCTGCAGGCCACGCACAGGTAGTTTTGGCAAAGGGGATGCCTCCAAAATGCACCCATTGTGAGGCCGCCCACCACTCATCTTGTCCATAAGCCGATCCCATCCTGCAAATGCCATTTTCACTGTAATGTTCTTTGACAGTGCCAGTTTGCGGATTGTCATCTTGGCTGCGCTTAGCTCTTCATCCGTGCTCTGGTAGATATAAAGTTTGTATAGTTGACGTCGACTGCAGCGCAGTGCCGCCTCTACGGCACTTGTGCCATAAATGAACTCAGATGCCGGTGTAGTGTAGGGAATTGTGTCGGGTACTTTCACGTTGTCCTTCACCCGCTCTGGCATGCTGTTGGTGACCCGATGAGCTCGAGGTCTCGCTGGCTCCTTCTCCCGTGGTTCATCCGTTGAAGGCCTTCCCCGTCCCGATTGTGTGAATAGACTGTCTTGTGTGCGCGATTGGAATCGTGACTGGAATCGTGATTGATGTTCACGAGGAAGTCCTCGGAAATCACCAGAGCGAATGAACTCATCTTCATCGAACTCGAACTTTTCTTCCTTTCGGCTGTGCCTTGGGGATTGAGAGCTGTCATTCCATGTCGATTGTCGGCGGCCATGGTCTTTGCGACCTAAACCGTCCGATGTCCAGTTTTTTTTTGCTCCGTATTCTCGATCACCCTGGCCGTAGTTGCGATGAGCACCGGTGTTTGACTTCTCGGGATTTTGTTCTCCATACTGTCGCGCTCCATATGGTCGATGCTCATTGAAGTTGGATTGGCCTGATCTTTCGTATTTTTGCTGTCCGTATTGTCGCCCTCCATTTGTTTGACCTTCATTGAAATTGGATTCACCTGATCTCCTGTGTTTTCGCGCTCCGTATTGCCCCTCGTATTGTCGTTCGCGTTTAGGAAACCGAGACTCGTTGCCGCGGCGGTCCTCTCTGTCCGCATCTGCCGACTGAGATCTGCGAATTCCCTCCCCAATCGCTGAATTCAACGATGCATGTCGAATCGCCAAGACTGTAGAATGCGAGGAACTGATCACTCTTGAAAGACCATTTAAGCCCGTTTTTGAGATAGTACTGAGCATCGCGACGAAGTTCCGGTCTTCGCAGGATCCGTTCCGCACTGGAGAACTTCGATATCGAATTGCGCGATAAGTCTCCACGCGTCGCCGTACTTATCGTTATCGCATCGAAACGCGTATCTAGGTAGCGCGATCTCCGTATGCGATTCAAGTCCTTTGACTTCGACTTTCTTCTTCTCTCAATCTTGATCTTCATTCATTCTTTTCCTTCTCCGTCATTTCAAACTCATCTTTCCTTTGAGCATCCAATCAAGTCAAAAAGTTGCTTGGCTATCCATTGTAATCCTCAACCACAACGTCGATCCCATACCCATTTCACAGCTCAGCTTCACCTCAGTTGGCTTCTCCGATCTTCATTTGTAGGAGCCGCATGTGCGGTTCCTACAGCTTCATGATCATCTTCTGATTCTCCACGTGATCAGGAAATCATCATGCCTCAATCTAGAGACGGTTCTCCAAATCCCAATGATCCTCATGCGATGGCTGCGCAATTGCTAGCGCAGTTCCAGAGAACATCCTCCAATACGACTCCCATCATTCAGCCGAAGGCTTCCGAAAATGCCCTTCAGCCAGTGCAACAGATCACTGGAAACTCAAAAGCATCAACAATGTCTTTTGAGATCATTGTTCCAGTGGTTAATAACCCTGAGGACTATGAGTATTTGCCTGGCCATTTCGAAGTTCGTCGTATTCTGGCAGTCGATATGCACGAGCCAAAGCTCATTGTCAGACTCAAAAGTGGTGAACTTCAAACTGTAAGTGAACACAATCAATCAATCCCAAGCTCCATTCAGTTGACCATAGTTTTCACTAGATGACCATTGGTGAATTGAAAAGCCTGACGAACGGACCAGAGGCTTTGTGTGATTTCAACCGTGACTCACAGAGCCCCGATCCCCTGGCAATGGGCCACGAACCCATTTCACATATCATTTACTCAGGCGGAGATGGCCCAGCAGACTACGACTCAGATATGGATTGGGGAATTGCACGACGTCGCCAACAGCGTGGACCACCAATCTCATACGATCATTTCTTTCGCACTGGGGATGAAGATGAAGACGACGACGATCAAAGCCGCGATGATACCAGTAGCGTGCACACTGAAGACTCGGAGTCTAGTGATGAAGATGACAATGCTCCTCCAACCAAACGCCGCCACCTGAGGAGAGGTGTACAGAAGAAGAGCCGAAAGCAACGTACTCGCGAATGGTCTAAAGAATCTTCTGCCTCCGGCACAGGAAAACGAACGTCATCTCGCCTGCGACAGACCCGTCGACGCAACATGAAAGAGAAACTTGAAGATGACGAATATTCCGAGCGCGAAGTTGAACAGCCCAAGCAACAAAAGTTCTCTGGTGCGAGGGAGCAGTTCCGTGAACTACCACCTGACAATGATTTCAGACTGTTCCACTCCCAGTCATGTGCTCAATGCGGCCATGAAGATCATGACCCCGAAAAAGGATCGTTGGTATTCTGTCAAGGTTGTACAGTGTCGTACCATCAAGGTTGTCTTGGCGATCGAAGCAGCAGAAAGCATTTGGTCACCAAGGTTGCCGAAAGGGATTTTATTCTTCAATGCAGCCAGTGTTTGGGGATTAAGCACCAAGAGCATGATATGAAGCCTCACTTGGGCCACTGTGCTGTGTGCAGAGACGCAGGTCCCATGTCGCAACCTTTGCGAGAGACTCTTTCTTCCCAGGCCGAGCAACAATTGCGGGAAGCCAATGATGGCATAGATCCGATAACCCACGTGGAGATGTCCCGTGTCAACAATATTGACAATGTCCTCCTCAGGTGCCTTGGTGGTAGTCATGCCTGCAAGCGAGCCTTCCATATTCATCATCTTCCAGAGAAAGATTGTGTCGACATCGATCTTGTTTCCTGGCAATGCAAGGATTGCTCTAAGTGTCCTCCTGGCGCCAACCCGATCCATGTGATCGTTGCTTGGAGACCAAAGAATTCCGAAGTCAAAGTCGTTCCGCAGTTGGTCGAAATGCTCCCAGAGATCGACAAAGAATACCTCATCAAGTGGAACAACATGTCCTATTTCCGTGTGACCTGGTTGACTGGAGACTGGGTCTGGTCCAAGGCTCCCGCCAGTCAGATGAAGGCGTTCCTCAGGTCAGACAGATCCACAAAACCGATCATGACAACAGCCGAAGCTGTCCCCGAAGACAACCTGCAAGTGGACATCATCTTTGATGTGGAATATTACAACGACCCCAAATCTCAGGATGATCGAGCAAACGGTGATCTGGTTAAGCGGGCATATGTCAAATACAAAGGGTTGCCCTACGAAGATTCAGTCTGGGAAGATCCCCCAAGTCAGACCAACACAGCTCGCTGGGAGGATTTCCAGGTTGCGCTTATTGACAGGGTGCTCCGGGAGAATATCCACCCCTCAAGGGTGAACGATCTCCAGACCCGTCTCAGCCATACCCGCAGAAAGAAGTTCGACGAGAGCCTTATGCTGACCGCTCAGCCTGCCTTTGTAACCGGGGGCGAGCTCATGGAGTATCAAATGGATGGTGTGAACTGGTTGCTTTACATGTTTTTCCAGCAAAAGAACGCCATTCTTGCTGACGATATGGGCCTCGGAAAGACAATTCAGGTCATCACCATGTTCTCGGCGTTGATCGAAAAGCTGGATTGTTTCCCTTTCTTGGTTGTTGTTCCGAATGCAACTGTGCCAAACTGGCGCCGAGAGATCAAGAGCTGGTCGCCAGACGTCCGGGTTGTCACCTATTATGGCAGTTCCTTGGCTCGCGAGATGACCAGAAAGTACGAGATGTTCCACGAGAATGGTACTCTATGTTGTCATGTAGTCATCGCTTCGTACGAAAGCATGGCTGATGATGGGGCTAAGCGAGTCTTGTCTAGTGTCAACTGGGCCGGCTTGGTAGTTGATGAAGGTCAACGCCTCAAGAATGACAAGACACAGCTCTATGAGCGTCTTCGTCGCATGAAATTCGGTTTCAAGTTGTTGCTTACTGGTACACCACTTCAAAACAATATTAGAGAACTGTTCAACCTGGTCCAATTCATCGACCCAACTTACAATGCTGAGAAATTGGAGGCCCAATACGGAGGATACCTCGACAATGAACAAATTAGCGAGCTCCATGACATGATTCGGCCATGTCTCCTGCGTCGAACGAAGGCAGAGGTTTTGCCATTCCTCCCCCCGATGGTGCAAATCATCATCCCAATCTCAATGTCCGTTGTGCAGAAGAAGCTGTACAAATCGATTCTTCAAAAGAACCCGCAGCTCATCAGATCCATTTGCAAAAAGCAAACTGGGCAGTTCAAGAAAGTGGAGCGGCATAACCTGAACAATATCCTGATGCAACTGCGGAAGTGTCTTTGTCACCCGTTCATTTACAACCGCGACATTGAAGAGCAAACTCTCGACCCCGAACTTTCTCGTCAGCGTTTGGTCGAAGCATCGGGGAAGTTCCAGTTGCTGAACCTGATGCTACCGCGACTTCGGGAGCGTGGACACCGAGTCCTCATCTTTAGTCAATTTTTAGAGAACCTGACCATTGTTGAAGACTTCCTCACCGGGCTGGGACTCCAGTACTGTCGTCTGGATGGCAAGTTGTCCTCAAGAGAGAAACAGCAACAAATCGATCAGTTCAACGCGCCCGGTTCTCCGTTCTTTGCCTTCTTGCTTTCGACGCGGTCGGGTGGTGTTGGAATCAATCTTGCCACTGCCGATACAGTCATCATCATGGATCCTGATTTCAATCCAAAGCAGGACATGCAGGCTCTGTCGCGTGCCCATCGTATCGGGCAAAAGAATACAGTTCTTGTGTTCCACCTGGTAGTGCGTGCGTCAGTGGAAGAAAAGATCATGCAAAAGGGTAAAACCAAGATGGCGCTGGATCATGTACTTATCGATCGCATCGAGGCCGACCAGGATGGAGAAGACTTGGAGTCAATCCTCCAGCATGGTGCCCAGGCACTGTTCAATGATGATGACTCGGCGGACATCAAGTATGACAGCCAGTCGATTGACAACTTGTTGGACCGCAGCCAGGCCGAACAGGCCGATCAAATGGCCACCGAGGAAGCTTCCAACCAGAATGAGTCGGCGCAGTTCAATTTCGCCCGGGTGTGGCAAAAGGATCGCGATAGCCTCGAAGAAGTGACCGAAACTGAAGACACGCCTGTAGACCTGACGGTGTGGGAGCAGATTCTGCAGGAACGTGAACGTGAAGCACAAGAGGAGGCCAGCCGTCAAGCGGAAGGTCTTGGTCGCGGTAAAAGAAAGCGTGGTGCACCCCGTTACAATACCACCATTGAAGGAGTCGACGACGATGAGAATCCTAGTCCCTTTCGACAGCCGCATACCAAGACGCGAAAGCGTACCGACGATAACGACTATGAGTTCCGACAGCCAGAGGACGATGGCGAGGAAAGTGAATCCAACGCCGACGCCGTAGCTGAGCCAATGGACATTGCAGATGATGGCGACACGACTCTGTCCGATCCCCGGGTTGATCCAAATGAAGCACCCACTCCTCTTGTTCTTGCACGTATCGCGGAGGCAGAGCAGCGAGGTAAGAACTTCTTCATTTTCCATTCACATTCTAATTACTACTTGTTCTATCTGATTACAACCCCCACCCCCTCACTCCTTATTACAGGCATAAAGAGACAGTTTGCTAACATACATGATTCCACAGCTGCGCGCGCATTCCGCCGCGTTGATTCGCCGCCCCCACCACCACCAATGGGCACCTTCGACGGCGCCCAAGATGATATTATATCTTGTGTGGCGTGCCAACACCGCCACGTCGCGGGGCGTTGCCCGCTCCGTCACGCCGGTGTCGAGTTCTGCGGCCTGTGTGGCCTGGCGCACTGGGGGGGCCACCGGGTCTGCCCCCACCTGCAGTCCAGGCTGCAGGTCAGCCGCATGCTCGAGGCTCTGGAGAAGAGCGTGGAGGCCCCCGCCCTCATCATGGGGGCGAAGAGATACCTGCAGGGTATCTTGAAGTCGGTTGCGCGCAGTGAACGCAACCGCAAGAAGAACTCTCTCGCGGCTCCGGTGGAGCCTCGGATTTCCCTCACCTCGCCCTCACTGGGCGGGGTGAGCGCCGCCTCTGTCAACTCAATGACAGAGGCGGATGCTGAGTCGTAAGACTCAACTCAAGTCTTTCTTCCTGCCACCCCAGCGGGCGGGTGCCCCCGCTGGGGTGACATCTGATCACTAAGTGATCACGGTGTGAGAGGAGCTTCAGCTCCTCTCTTCATGCTTCTTGCAGTTTGTTTGTTTTTTGTTTGTACAAAGTCGCATTGGGAGGAGTTCGGTTTCTTTTTTGAAAAAAAAAAAAGGAAGGGGGGGGCGTTCTGGGCATTGGGAGCGAAAGATACCCAGCTTGTTTTGTTAGATTCAATTGATCAGTATGATTACAGTGTTCTTTGATATGCGATGGCAAGTAACCAGCATAGATATTCGGTCTTGTTATCCATGTCTGTTTGTTTCTATCGACTTTTCAGCAAACAGTTTAGTATACAGTATTCATGCAGGTAGTACATGACCAGAAAGCAATCCAAATCAGGCAAACATCTTTGAAGCTGCTACACAATATTCCAGCAAAACCTCACTATGCAATCCAAGAGATTGTTAGTGACATGACTAGTAACAAACCAATATTTAAAGAAACAAAGACGGGCATACGGACATCTTTCTTCATCACTCCCTCCACACCTCTCCATTCCCCCCATCATTCAAGCAATTTCATCAAACCAGGTTCACAACATAGATCTCCCTAACGAACGTCATCAGCGTAGGCACCGCCTAAAGCAGGAGCGCACAGAGATGAAGCAAGACCCCACTTCTACTTCACATGTGATGGCCAAAACCACACAGGAGTTTGAGCAGCCTAGCATCCCAGGAAACATCCTTCATCAAGTTAGAGACGCCCCGGTCAAAAAGCCAGATGATCATAAACAAGGTCGGTCTGCGAAACTACGAAAAAGCTATTGCCCCTATGATGAATAGATTAACAGCTATATCAATAATGTAGCGAAAGAGTCGTTGATCAAGGTCGAGAAGCATGACCCTGATTTGATACCTGGTCTTCAAGACAAGAAGGCAGCTATTAGTGACGATCAGAAACCATCCTCCGAGGATATTGATATACACTTGAAACCCAAAATTGATCCAACTAAACCATCGATCACGGTTGAGAATGGTGGCTCTGATTTGATACATGGTCTTCAAGATCAAAAGGCAGCCACTGAACTCAACCAGAAACCATCCTCCAAAGATATTGAGATGCCGTTGGCCCCTGGTATTGACCTAGTAGAGCCGCCAACCAAGGTTGAAAAGGCTGGTCCTGATTTGGCAGTTAGCATTAGTGAACGGAAGGTCATTACTAGTATTAAACAAGACCCATCTTGCGAGGACACTAAGATGCCCCTGGCGTACCAGAATCTATCCGGGGAATTTGCACAGTTGGACCGGGAGAAGGCAGATAGAGTCAAGTTGAGCCAACGAGAATATCGACAGAAAAACGCAGAGACACGACGAGAATACTACCGAAACAACGCAGACAGTATAAGGGTGAGCCAACGAGGATATCGAAAGAAGAACGCAGACCGAATGAAGGCAAGAGATCGAAAATACCGGCAGAAGAACGCAGAGAAGATCAAGTCGAGAAGACAAGAACGGAAGCGTGAGATAAAAGAAAGTCTGCCAGTACCAAAATAAGATGCCGAGGCTCAGCTAGAGGAACTCAAGCAAGAAAGCTAGGTCGAGCAAGAGAGCCAGGTCAAACAAGAGAGCTGGGTCAAGCAAGAGGCCTAGCTGTCGAGTTCCTGAGATGAGCAGTAGGGGTGGAACATACCATGGGCCAAGGTCGCCAGAATAGCCTTGGCAGAATTGCAGCTGATGAAAATTGTCATTTGTTTTTTGCTTCTATGGAAGGTTTATCTGGTTTCAATTTTATGCTGGATTTGGTGGATTTACTAGTTGCAAAGGTGTTCCAACTTTGGAAGGCGAGGCTGTTGGCTTGGACGGTCGAGTTAGGTCAAGCCAAGTCACGGGATTTTGACCTAAGCCGCATGTGATCCCCTAAGGCTTGCAGGGCTTACGTGATTAATGCCTAAGGCAGAGAGGCACTTGCCAAGTATGTGCCGGGGATTCGCTAGGACGTGGATTATGTAATTTTAGTCTACTTGACCGCACTTAGATATAACCAATGACAACCATGCGATTCTCTTAGTATCTCACGCAATTGTCAACGACATCCGACACAACAGGAAAGCGGAAGAGCACCGAAGGATATTTGTTATGTTGTTATGTTGTTTTGCTTTTTATGCATTTCTTTGCTTGATTTGTATTTTATGGCTCTAAATATCTTTACCTGTTTGGGTTATTTACAAAATGAGTGGATTGTGGTGGCAGCCGCCTGAAAGCACTTTGTCCTCTTTTCAAGCAAGTAATCCAAGTTTTCCTTGATGTAAGAGAGCAATGACTACATAAGTCTCCCATGATATTTCAAACAAGTTAGCCCTAGAGGTGATATAGTTGAATAAGGAGTCTAAAATATTGTTGGAATGAGTCGCACGGGGTCGAATCTTGGAAGAGGTATCCCTAGGAGAAAATATTAACTTACTTAGACATTGACAACTAGGAGACAATATTATTATGTCATTCTCTCAGAGTATGCAAGACTTTGGTATGTGTGTATCAGTGTATTCTCCTTGTCGCAATCTCTATCGGACAGAATACAGAGGACAATGACTATCTAGAAGCCTTAAACAACATGCATAGCATTGGTATCTGATATAATCGGATTTGAAGACATGGAAGATGGAGAAGCAGCATGGAAGGTCAAATTTAGAATCGGACTAGGTATGTTCTACAGGCAGCCGCTCAACCCTGCCAAGGCACATGTTCACGGTGTCTTTACAAGCTACAAGGGTCCCCGAATGATACACATCTTATTCCTGTCTTTCAGTATTTCATTCCTACGCCATTTGAGAATTTTCTGCTCTTTAATATACAGAGAAACAATGTCTCCATATCACCTTCGTGCAACGCTGTACCTTCATTGCCCGATCTGCTAAACTAGGTTGTCTTTGTCCCGGGGAACTTATTGTGAGATTCAAGACAGATGGACTCCCATTGTGTAGCCAAGTGTACGCAGGATAGTCTAATTCATTGTGTGGATTTAGCTCATATATCTCTTTGATATGTAGATAATTAGCATAGTCAAGCTTCATACCCAGTTGATCCTTTCTAATATATGAGATTGTGTTTCCCAAGACTTCAGTTTATGGTCACATTTTCTCTTCCTCCCAATTCGATTGTCGTTTGTCTCCAGGGCTGTCACCTGTCACATGCCTTCCTCTTCTGTTGCTTGTCACCTTGTCACCTATCCCATAACCCTCTTCTCCCACAAGCGTCTTCTTTCCCTCTCCCCCTCCCACCCACAACCTTTCTTCATCACACAGAGCATTCTTATTGCACAATCCTATCTTCATTATCTCATTTTTACCTTTACTGAGATATACCTTTTGTCGATATGGCGACTGCTGGTCGCCCTGGATTCTTTTGTACCCGCCCTGATGGGACCCTCACCCCACTGGTAGCCATCGATGAGTTGCCCACCAACGTCACCATCCGTGGTGTCTCTCGCACCCTCAATGCTGGAGAGACTCAGGGTATGACCAGCTGTGGCCTGGCTACCCAACGTTCTGAGCCTTGGTGTGTTGATGGGGTCACCCAATCCTCTGAAGGTGAGGCTGGGAAGTGGCCTCATCGTGATATGCACAGCCTTTTGCTGCAAATTATCACCAATAACAACGTTCCTGATCCCATGCGGGTTTCTGCTCAGGCTATCCTGTTTCAGGGAATTGACCGCCACGGCCTTACCGGCGATGGCACTCCTGCCGGTGGACTGTCCCCAATTGCGCCAACCTTCTATGCCAAGAACCCTCAGATGGGCAATAAGCATGTATGGCTGAGTGCTCCTAGCGTATTATGGCTCATGATATTAACTCTTTCCACACAGGCCTCAAGCACCAAGAAGGAGTATTGTTCGTATTGGATCCGTCACGGTGAATGCGACTACTTGCAGCAAGGTAAGCCAACTGGATGCCCGAGACCCTATGAGGTCTTGCTGACACTGTGTCACATAGGATGCCTTTACAAGCATGAAATGCCCGTCGACTTGAGCATGATTGAAAAACTTGGCCTGCGCGACATTCCCCGCTGGTACCGCGAGAAGTACAACGTTGCGAGTCTTTTGCATCCAAGCCAGGCGCGCCCTCAGCTCACAATTGCTGATCAGCCACCCATGCGCGCCCTGCCATCGCCTGACTCAATCACCGAGAGCTGCGCTAGCAAGGTCTCTACCATCAATGCGAACCCAAAGGTTAACAAGTCTCTATCTCAGTTCAACAAATCTCCTCCCCGTGGACCAGCCAACCGTGGAAACCTCAGCGGTTTTGGCAATCACCACCAGCATCGTGGCGGCCGCCATGGCAACAACTGGAAAGGCACCCACCGCGGTGGCCGTAACCGCAACACGGGCTATGTTCGTCCAAGCATCAGCGGCGAGCATGATGGTGAGCGCAGCGGCGAGTGTTCCCCCGGCATGGGATCTCCCCGACCCGCATTTGATTATGAAGCTCATGGATTTGGTGGTAACAAAGTTTGCACCCCAACCACCCCAGCCGCTGTTCTGGTCACTGTTCCGATGACTGCCTCGACTACCGGTCATATTGGCACTCCCATGGCTGCCCATCAATCTTTGTTGGATGACGGTAAATCCCGCAACCGGAATGCCTACTGGCCAGTCAATGAGCTGACCGAATGTAACGAAGGTGTCTTTGAAAATACTTCTACTTCGAACAAGCCGGTTGGGCCCCGTCACCATCAGCCTTTTCACCTTTACCCGCACAGCTCAGTCACTTCTTCCGATGGCGGTGCCATGCTCCCCGCCATGAGCTACGATTCGTCCTTCGGCGCATTCACTCAGGCTGAAATGTCTGCTCGCAAGCAGTCAGTTTCGAACAACTCTCAGAGCACCGTCCAGATCAGCTATGGACCTTCGTCTCCTCACCTTGGAGATCTTCATATCGCTGACAACATCCCTCTCAACTCGGCCGAAACTCGTGTCACTTGGGGCCCCATTGGAGGTCCCATTCTAAAGCGTACTTCACCGCCAACTGAGAACTTTGCGCAGTTGTTTGGACCTTACTCCAACACCCCCCACAGCAACTAGTTGGGTCGTTTCGAGACCTTTCACTCAGGCGTGTCTGGCCTGGAGTGGTATTCATGGATTCCCTACATGATACCACTCGCTGATCATTTCCATCTTTCTTTCGTGCATTTATGAGATCTGGTGCATCGACATGACTTCCTTTCGATGCCAACCTACCAGATAAATATGCCATATGATACCACATACTATACTCCAAGCACGAAAGATGGTCCAGACATGCAAGATGGCAATACATGGGTGAGAGATGGGAGGTAGTTGTTGATGGGATTTTTTTTTATTTCAAGGTGCTTTGTTTTTTTGTGCTTTTTGTGCTTTTTTTCGGTGTTTTGCTCGGGATTGGGATGTTGATATCGTTGATATGCGTTGACGATATGGAACAATATGTGCCCATATGGAGTTGTTATTTTCCTTTGTGATTTTCCTTTGTGATTTTTTTCGTTTCTAGAACTGCAGCAAGGGATTGTCTCATCTGTTATGGATAGGATGTCGTTGTTGGTTCGAGTACAGATCAGACGAAGTCAGCTGATGACTCCGGGGTCGCAGTCCACAAGTTGGTTCTGTGTACTACATCATTTGCTTGGCAGATATCACAAATAAATGCGTTGTTTATTTCCTAGTGCTTTCCAAATATTTAGTGGTATCTACGTACTTGTGAGCATTGAAATAAAGCTCCGTAGAAAATAGTATACTCGTAAGCCATAGGCACACTACGAGATGGAATGGAGTAACAGCGAGCCGCCAATGCATGGAATAAAATGACTATAGTACATTCGAAAGAAAAGATGCCAAAAATCCTAAAATATGCGCCCGCGCCTCGCAAATGTCTGACAACAGCTTCTCAAACACACCCAATATACAGTTGACGAACATCAATTACCGGCGAGCCACCTTTTTCCGCGCACCAACCTTGACAGCAACCCGTTCCCGCTCTTCGGTAGCCTTGGCCTGGAGAGCAGGGTTGAGTGAGGGCAGAGACTTGATAGCATCCGAGACAACCGTATTACCGTCCACAAGAGCAGCTCGCGTCTCCTCGGCAGATAGACGCTCCTTGCGCCGCGCGGCCAACTGACTCCGACGGGCCTCGGTCATGTTCCAGTGTTCGGGGAATTGAAGTCTGGTCTTGTACTTGTGGTGGCGGAGGTCGAGGGGAATATCGGCGAAGGAGTCACCTTCCTTGGCCTCCTTGATCATCGAGTTAACGACATCTGTCAGGTAGCGCTTGTTCTGGGCACGTGAGCCGAACTTATCGCTCGACATGCGGATGACATCGGTCTGCGGGTTGTATCGCACACCAGCCAGCTTGAGGAATGTTTGGCGCTGGGCTTCGGTGAGGTACTTGGGAGTCAGATCTTGGGATGCAAGCTCCACAACGACCTTGGGCTCGGCCGGGTGCTGTTCGCCCATGTAGGTAGTGTAGCGGAAGCGGAGGATGTGGGTAGGGGGAGGCAGGGTGAATGGTTGAGCGAGCTCTACAGTTCAACGTTAGTGGATGGGAAATGTAGTCTCGATGAGCAATTGATCTTACTGCTCAGCATTGGCATGTCCCATGCTGTGAGACGGGCATATTCTCTCATTTCACGGTGCAATTCCATCTCTGCGTGTGCCATGGACGTGATTTCGTCATCATTGATTTCCTCGTCTCCATCCTCGAGTATGTTGACCAACTCGTCAGGCTCGTCCTCGGCCCAGAAACCAGCCCTGCGAGGGCGAATTTCTTCGAATCGGAGATCCTCCTCCTTATCAATTTGCATCATGCTTCTCTCGAGTTCTTCGAATGCCGCGGCGCGCTTCTGGGGGTCGTTGAATTCGGCTACCATACGGGTGTTCTCTTCGTCGAATGCCGCGCGCTCCTCGGGAGACATCAGATCGTACATTGATCGCTGCTCCGTGGTCAGGAGATCGACTGAGTACTCGGGCATTGGGGGGAAATCTTCCGCTCTGAGTTCCTTTGGCGGAGGAGGAATCACGGGGTCATCCTGGACGCGATTCAGCGGCGAGGCGGAGAAGTACCGGGCAGAGGGGGCCATGAGGCCCCTCCGGACCATACGCCCAGCTGGGCGAGTCAATAACCGAGCTGCTGAAGCCATTGTTGAGGGTATAGCGTGGGTAGGGACAGGATCTCGACCACGATGTTTTCCGCTTCCACTTTTGCGAGGTTCACCGCCGTGCGCTATTCCAAATTCAGACTAGTTTGGCTCACCCACACGTGACACCATGGTATATGATGGCATCTGGATCTTTGGACTATTCCCTCATCTCGATAATGCATCTTTTTATAAAATCCTTATGTGAGGATGATAACTGATTGCGAGAGAAGCTTGCAAGGTTGATTCCCCTGCCCATCCACCTCAACAACGTCTCCACAATGAAGCTATGCTTTGTGACTGTCGGGGCCACGGCTTCCTTTCACAAACTACTTGAACAAGTACTTAGTTCACAATTTCTCGAGACTTTAGCCAAACGTCACTATACCCACCTCCTCATTCAGTATGGTAAAGATGGCCAGCAAATATTCCAAAACTTCATCGACAGTGACCAGCCCCACCACGGTATCACCCTCGGAGGATTCGACTTCCAGCCGAGCATCGATGCCCAAATGATGATGACCGTGGAAAGAGAGGCTCTTGGTCAGGAGCGCGGCTTGATAATCTGTCACGCCGGTATGATACCTCACTATTTCGCGTATCAACTATATGGAGCCTGATCCACTTACCATCTCACAGGAAGTGGGACTGTTCTTGCAGGACTTCGCCTAGGTGTGCCCTTGATTGTAGTTCCCAATCCAGACCTTGCCGATAATCACCAGCAAGAACTAGCGGATGAGCTCGAGGAAGGGAACTACGTGATTAGTAGTTCGGTCAAGTAAATAACCTATCCTCTGTCTACCCGGCCAGTCTGGCTAACTTCTGATCAGGGATGTGGGCGATGCAATTAGCAGAGCAGAGACTCAGAAAGCTGAGGTATTATCCATGAGATCTGGAAATACAGCTCTTGCAGAAAGTATGTCTGACGAGTTGAGCTTTTTGGACTAAAGGAACCCCCTCTGGTGACCTATGAAGACCGATTTCCGCCAATCGCTTTTGTTGACTGAACAATCGGCTTGGGAGATTCCTTTTATCACGAATTATGACATTGCATGAAATTTAAATGGGCAACGATCAAGCAATTGGTCCGAGTTTGGTCTGCTTGGTCTATTGAGTAGATGTAGAAGTCTCATCTGATAGACTATGAAGAGAACCAATTACTTCCTAAGCCTATCTGAACCACACCCAATTAGCTTCTAGCACAAATAATTGGCCTATGTTTCTTGTTATATCATGAACCAGTCAGAAACATTGTGATAATATAATAAACGTCAATTCGATGCAAGTCCCATTTACCAGGCGTGAACTAAAAGTGGCCCAAGCTCCTTGTTGACAATTCCCGATTTGCGGATTTGCGGCTTCGCGTCCACTCCTGAATCAGTGACACGAACATCCACGCCCAACCATCCAAACGTTATATGCACCTTCAATCCACTTCCGCTCCGTTGATCCTCCGAGTCGCCTATTCTAGGCCGAGAGGCCGTCTATACCCGCGCTTGTCCTAGCCCGACCTCACCTCCCATCCACACCACAGTCCCCGCAATGGCTGAGGCAACTCTTCACAACGTGCCAATTGTCATCGACAATGGCAGTGGCACAATCCGAGCAGGCTTCGCCGGAGAGGAGATTCCATCATGTTATTTCCCGTCGTTTGTCGGCCGTCCCAAGCACCCACGGGTGATGGCCGGTGGTCTCGAAGGGGACTCGTTCATCGGGTCCCGCGCACAAGAACTCCGCGGACTATTGAAGATCAGGTATCCACTGGAACACGGCATTGTCACGAATTGGGAAGACATGGAATCGATTTGGCACTACGTCTATGAAAATGAACTCAAGACACTCCCCGAAGAACACCCCGTCCTACTCACGGAGCCACCGCTGAACCCGCGCGCCAACCGTGATATCGCAGCCCAACTCATGTTCGAGGCTTTCAATGTGCCGGCCTTATACATGTCGATTCAGGCTGTGTTGTCGCTCTATGCGTCTGGTCGGACTACCGGTGTGGTCTTGGATTCCGGTGATGGTGTCTCCCATGCAGTGCCTGTCTTTGAGGGTTTCGCTATTCCTAACAGTATTCGGAGAATCGATGTTGCTGGTCGCGATGTTACGGAACAGATGCAGTTGCTGCTACGGAAGGCTGGACATGTGCTACACACTAGCGCTGAGAAGGAGGTGGTGCGGATGATCAAGGAGAAGGTCTGCTACGTATCGCTAGATCCGAAGCGGGAAGAGAAGGAGTGGATGAACAGCTACCACAAATCTGATGCTAAGGCAATGGACTACGTTCTTCCAGACGGTCACAAGATCAAGGTATGCACTGTCTTGAAATATCATTCGTCCTGGGATTGCAATAATGCTAATGAATCTACCTCTCAAGATCGGCCAAGAACGTTACCGTGCGCCTGAAATCCTCTTCGATCCCGAGCTCATCGGCCTCGAGTATCCCGGTGTGCACCAGATCGTGCAGGACGCCATCACTCGCACAGATCTTGACCTGCGAAAATCGCTATACCTCAATATTGTGCTTTCCGGAGGTTCCACACTGTGCAAGAACTTCCCTGATCGGTTGATGCGTGAGATCAAAAAACTAGCAGTCGAGGACATGAAGATCCGCATTTCTGCGCCTGCTGAGCGCAAATACACCACGTGGATTGGTGGTAGCATTCTTGCCGGGCTGAGCACGTTTAGAAAGGTATGCAAATTTCTCCGTTGTGCCAATGAATCACATGTAACTAACACTCTCTAGATGTGGGTAAGCGCAGACGAATGGCACGAGGATCCCGAGGTGATCCACAAGCGATTCGCATAAAGGACTCGCCTATGACGAAAGTCTTTGATATCATGGTGTCCTTCTAGCGAGCCACTCTGGGACTGATCACCTCCTCTGTCTCCCAAGATCCCCAAGACACCATCTCCAATCCCTAGAAAACACAAGAAACAGATCTTGTCAATCTGGATCGATCATCACGCAATTGGCGCATACCAAGTGATCGACCAACACAAATCCGAGTCGCATCCCCGACTCTTGATACCCCATTCCTATCCAGCTCATCTTAGCATTGGCTTTGACTTTATTGCAAATACAGTCTCTTTTGCGTCTTGGGGATTGTTCTAGTCTGGACATAATTTTACTCGGACATATTAGCCTGCATACTATATTTTCCATGCGTAACTTGACTACTCCAATAGACGGCTATATGCAATCTACTTGGATGTATAGTAATAATATTCGCTATTCTGCATTCTACCACTGGCGGGGCAATAATTATGAAAAGATGTTTGCTTATTCAAATTCGCCTCCCATTATGACTCGGCTAGTCATGGGTACCCAAACGCAGATGGCTAGGCTTCATCTGGTACGGGAGGCAATTTCTTTTTTTAAAACGAAATCCTATTTCTGGTAACGCTTTAATATAGATACAAAGCAAAGAGAATAAATCCATGGATATAGGTATGTAGGGACTATCAAATGGCGGTGGACCAAAATCCTCAAAGAATACATATATAGAATAGCAATCCAGATCAAGAACATCCATGGACGAGCCAAGACAAACAGGAAAATTACAACCAAGACAATAGAATCCAGACCATAGACAAAGAATAAACAAGTTTACCAACAGGCTTACAGCCATGGCCATCCCAACAAAATATCCTTGTAAGCGGCTATCCGCGGCTACAACGCTACAACTCGATGCGACATGCCCAAGTCTAGATTCGACATGGGTTCCACCCCCAAGCACGTCTTATACGGAATTTACGTCTACAATGATACAATGAGAAATATTTTAGAATGTAGTCCAGCCCGGGAAGACCCAAGCATGCAATTCATTATCTACTAGGAAGAACCTAGTAGATCTGGCGCAATATAGGGGGAATATGTTGAAAGACAGAAGAAACACAGTGGGACACATTGTAAAAAAAAAAAAAAAGGAAACAGGAAAACAAGAAACAGGACTCCGAGAATGATGCCAGACAATTGTTGTTCAATGGCGTGATCTTGGGTATGTTGAAACTAGAACCCTGGTTTCCAGAACCTGGCGGCGTGTTGATGTAGAGTGGTTTGGCTCGTGGCACAAATAACCACAAAGAACATGATGAAACAACGATCCATGTTTGAGTGAAGATGTCTCAATGAAAGAGGGTCCTTGGGAAGGTATGAATGATGAATTCGGGGTATTTCGCAGACAGAAAGAAACATGGGTAGTAAGAGGGTCTGGGAAGACGATCAACGTGTATTGTCCTCGATGTTCCGATCTGGACGCGGTAGATTTCCCATATTAAAAAAAAAGGTCAAGAGAAAGGCGAGAGAGAAAAAAAACTTTTTTGGTCGTTATGTCGTTGATGTTGATGTTGTCAGGGACAAGATGTGTTGTTGAAGAAGGGATGTGCATCTAGGCAGTTCCCTTGAGCTTTCCCCAACCTTTCTCGAGACCACGACGTGCCATATCACGGGCCCGATCCGCCACGGATCCAGAGCTGGAATTCGTCGCCGTACTGGCAGCAGAGAATTTGCGACTCAGGCTGGAACTGCTGCAGTCGTCACGGTACATGGTGTTGCCGGCACCACCACGTCCGACGTGGTAGACGGGGGCAGCCTGGCGGAGATCACGTTCGAGTTCTTCGTCGAAGCTGAAGATGGCACGTTCGGTGCTGCTGTGGACGTTGCCTGCACCGCCACGGCCGGAGATGAAGGTTGTCTGGGTGCGGGAGTCGAGACGGGCGAGAGAGGCAGGACCGGTTGCGCTGCGCGAGTCGGTGGTCTTGGTATTCTTCAAGTTGACGATATTTCCGCATCCTCCTCGGCCAGTGTAGACGGCTGGACGACCGGCATGTGGGACTGAAGGGTGCGGCTCGACGACGCGGTAATTTGAAGGCATGTTTATGTGTTGATCTGAAGTATAGAGGTATAAACAGTCTAAGCTGTGACTATAAAAACTCCATCCAGTGCAGAATTTGCGTTATGGATCTCTAAACAGCGGGGGCATTTCATATTATATAGTCCCTGGGACCTTTTTGGAGTCATTTCCAGATCCAGGCACGACATCCAGTCACAAGGTGCTGTGGGGAATTCTCTTTGGGATTTTTTCATTTTTCATTTTTGAATTTTCATTTTTATGTTTTTCCTTTTTCCCCCCCATCGTCATCGGAGTGTAATGGCCATGGCTATTTCTGTTTTCAGTGCTCAGTCAGCCCCTGCATGTGGCCTTAAAACGCCCCTGTGACTTGCTGGAGGATGATGATTGGGTCTGAGATTCCCCCAGATGGCCTGACTCTGGCCGCTTTAACTGGATTGTTCGCTGGGCGACCAAAGTCATCTGACCGAGACTGCTCCACCAATGGTGGCAAAACGTAATAGAAACCTCCTTTGGAACCAATGGGCATTTCCATTACCCCCAGGAAATGCGAAAATCTCATTTCTTGATCACCGAATGTTGAGCTGTTCTTTACAAGAGCTCACGTTATTATCCCTTGTGAGCACACACCGCATTCTCACGTCAGGTTTACATGTCAGGTGTTATATGAGGCATTAAGGATACGGGGCTGAAGAAAATATACTCATACCGTTGAATACTCACGATGTTACAGAAAACCAAGAGAAATGGTATTTTACTGCTCCAACAATTGCATCATTTGCCGGCCCGTGTCCACTTTCTATTTCCAGAGAGCACCACGTTGTGCGACACAATTTTCACCTTTCGGCATAGGTTCTCCTGGGAAACACCCCGTGGATGTCAAAGTGATACCTATGTTAGACCTGTGTAGCTATCATGCAACTCTATAGTTATACTACATACTGTGAGTATACCGGGCCGATCAATATCAGATCATAAAATACGGCTATACACCGAAGCGCTGATCGTTATGTACAATGACTCCATCGCACCGAAATTTGCGGGATAATTCTTCCTTAGCGCCCCCTGTAGATCAAGTCTAGGGCATCGGCTAGTATAACATAGTTTGCAGTAAATATGTAATTCACTCACCGTATGGAGTAATTGGCAATGCCCAGAATGCCGAGAATGGGTATCCAAGGTTGGACATTAATATTCAGTAACCCCCTTGAGCTTGGCTCTCAGAACCGAGGAGACCGGGTATAGGGCAAAAGGCCGTTTCCCCAGACGTGAATGACGTTGAAAAAAAAAAAAAAAAAGGAAAATGAAAATTTGCAGGTCTCATGTGCTCTGAGTGGCCAAGACATCCGAGCGGCGAATAGTCACAAATCATCGGTTGTCTTCGGTGTCTGTGCGTTTCCAATTTCCCCAGATTTTCTCTTCCCCAACTTTTTGGGACCTGAGCCTGACCTTTTCCCACCTTTCCTATGTTGGAACAGCTGGCTGATACCTCGTTTAATAAGGAATTCCCGTTATAACCTCACGTGTCGAAATACGTGTTCATCTAGATATATTGCATACTATCCTCTCGCAATTGGATCCACCTGACTTGAAAGACTAACATTATATCTCCATATTAAACACATCAACTTGCGGGATTAAATCAACCGAGGGGTAGCATTTTTCCAATATCCCCCGCGCCCCGTTAGATAATAGCGCAACTCCATGACACATGATTTTCATCTCCAAGGTCGAGACCCGGGGACCGGGAGAGCCGGGGCTGCAGGTCATAGAATGTATCACAGTTCGTTGGATTCTACCGTACAGTTCCAGCGCCTGCTTTCCAGCTTCGTCCTCGGGTATGTAAGTTCGGATGTCAGCACCGGGATTCGCACCCGGAAGCACTCCCCAGGCCCTTACTATTATTATGGAGTAATTACATCTTGCCAGACCTGACCTGCTCGATGTGACCCGGTTCCCGGAACTGTATCCCGCAGGGTCAGCTAGGTATTGAGGTTGGAAAATGAGATTGAGGACCTTGGTCAGGTGTCTTGTTAACCTTGGAATACCTGGTGGTTTGATGTCGACCTTGTAGGTCTGAAACACGGAACACGCAGAAAAACAAGACTTCTGAAGCTTGATAGTCTCTAAAATGCTTGTTTGGGATTCGTGAAACATTGGATTATTAACTCGGTCACACTACATATCTTTGGGAAACACATGACCAGCGAAAAGCCAAGTACCAATCCCAGCCTTGTTGAGCCTCAACCTTCGCAACCAAGCCGATCACCCTTCCCAGCTAAAACACACGGGATGTCAAATCGACGATAAATCCCATTCTTTGGTCCAGAACCCCCATTCCAAGCCAAAGCCCTCACCACACGATCTTTGAACAGATATGCCTCGTCCTCACAAAGTCGACTGTGAAATGGACCACCCGCCTTGACAGCAAAAACAGTGCTTACCAGCTGCACCACCCGGGAGACATAGCTCGAATTGAGCTTCTTCGACCCATTCAAATCAAATGTGATCTCCTGAACCTTGTGTCCCCTCGGAACAGCCCGACAAGCAGCCCTCCAATCCGTAATGAGCGTAATGAACTCCTGTCCCTCGGGATATGTGACGTGATCGATGGAAACGAATTCAAGACTTGGGTAGGGGAATGGCATGGCTGTGTAGAATTTGCCTACCTCGGATGGCTGATTGAGTGACTGACGTGTCCATGAGTTTGTCAGTCCGAAGCTCACACTCGGGAATGGAGTGTCTATGAATCGATGCATGGGGACGAGGCGGAGATGAGTTGCTGTTGGGGTGGGTTTGGAATTGAAGTATTCTTCGAGAGCTTTGGGGTCTTCAAAGACGAAGGTTCGGGTGGAGAGGTGGTCTGGGAGTTTGTTGAGTCGCATGGAGATGCGTGGGGTTTTTGGTGTTGGGTTGATTGGGCTTGCCACGAGGTCGCCGTCGTTGAGAAAGATCAGGATCTCGGTTCCGGTCATGAGGATCTTGACGCCCGCTGTGAGCTTGTCGATTTCTGCTGTGGGTGTGGCGGTCGCCATGTCGACTTGTGTAGATTGAGTCGCATGGGATAGATGAGGAAGGTAGGTTGGGCGATAGGTGTAAACGTTTGTCACGATAGATCTGTTGTAGGTGCACTTTCTTAAGATTCATCTGATCTAGGGAGCCTCATTAAAGATATACTTAAAATGAGAAATGCATAGTGATTATGGGCGTTGCCTATCAGAAAGAAGTGCACGCAATCACTACATGAACATTGAGAAGTGATCTATCTCGGCTATCAGATGCTATGACTTTCTAATATTCTTAATCCAATATCCCAATCTCAGGAATTTCCGAGTTCAGCATCCGACACCCAATGGAAACCTCCGGCACATCGATATCCACCGCTTTGTTTAATCCATTGAAAACCAGCAACACAGAGTCCCATGCTCCGCAGCTTGGTCTGATTAGCCTGTTCCTTACGACGTGCTTCAGCTAAAGCTTTTTGTTGTTTGCGGAGTGTTTCGAAAATTGCTTCCTGTCTCCTGCGCTCCAATTCATGCTGCAGTCGGGCTTGTTCGTGTCGTCTTTTGGCATCTTCATCTGCTTTCTTTTTTGCCTCTTCGAGCTCCCGTGCTGCCTTTTCCTCCTCTGCTTTCAATTTCAATATCTCCTTCTTCTGTTCTTCCTCTTCCTCTTTCAAGCGCAGATACTCTTTCTCTTTGGCTTCTGCCAGAGCTTTGTCCTTTTCTAGTTGATACCACACTTCGTCTGTGACGCCGGCATCTCGTTCCGTGGTGGAAGTGGAATTGGCTGGTTCGGGCTCCGTCGTGGCTGTCTCCTTGCTAGAGACCACGTTCTCGCTGACTGAGCCTTGATTGTCCAGTTTGGTAACAGGTTTGCTCAAAGGTTGAGTACGGATCGCCATGTCTGTTCGCTCTCTTGGTTTGATTGTAGTTGAGGCGGGGTTTTGCGAGTAGACTTCCCGGCTGGATCGCTCATTGAGCATTGAGTCGAGGGCTTCAAGCACCGAATCTTTGCTCAGCGTCAGCCTCTTTCCACTGGATGACTGAAGCGTTTTGCCAAAAATTGTCTTCGTGAGCGTTCCAACGTCTCGTGCGTTTGCCCAACCAGAAGTTTCTGAAAGTCTATCAAGGCGCTCCGACATCCCCTTCATAAACTCAAAGTCTGGACTCTCCAAGCAGACCAAGTCGAATTGAGCTTGTGATTTGCTCAAGAGATCTCGTTTTTCTTTCAACAAGAGCTCGCACATTAACTTAACACAATCTGCCGAGGACAGTGGGTCGAATTGAAGAGACTCTGGGAAACGACTAGTGAGCCCCGAATTTACTGACATGAGACGGTTGATGTCCGCATCATAACCGGCTAGAATGATGATCAGCTTTTGGGCAAACCTGGGTTTGGTAATGCCATCCACGATCTCGTCCATGGCCTCTTTGGCGAAATGTCCCTCGGCGAGCCGATAGGCTTCGTCAATGAACAATACCTTTCCAAGGCAACGTTCTAAGACTTGTTGGGTTTTCGGGCCTGTCTGGCCGATGTATTGACCCACTAGGTCCGTTGCTGAGGTTTCCACTACTTCACTCGAAGCTAGCAAGCCCATGTCGTAGTAGACCTGACCCATCTTTCTGGCCGTGCTTGTCTTTCCAGTGCCTAGGGGGAATTTATATGTCAGCAATGTTTCGACGGGAAAAAAGACCGTGAACAGAGGTTTACATACCTGGAGGACCGCGGAAAACAAAGTTAAATGGCAATTGTGTGCGAGGATCCAAGTCCAGTCGTCTGAGGCTCTGAACCAATTTCCGATAGCCTTCCAGTTTGGCAACGATATCTTCACATCCTATGACGCCTTCAAACATCTTCGCAACACTCTCATTTTTATCTGCGCGATCAAAGTCTTCATCGAAGTCAGGAGCATCAAGAATAGAATCTGGAACAGAGCCAGGGCGCTTGATGGAAGACAAGCGCTTTTGATACCGCATCTTGGCGGTGTTGAGGAGGTTATCAATCTCGCCTGCATTGCCAAAATGTGGTCGATTCCGAGAACGCTCGAGCATCTCCAATACCACGCAGCGGCCACGATCAGTTATGCCGAATCCTTGCTCTTTGAGCTTCAGATTCAGAATCGCATCCAGTTCACTCGAAGTGAAGTCTTCGAAGACAAATGCCTGGTCAATTGGGAAGCGCCGGCTGAGGCCAGGGTTGACTTTCTGAAACATCTCTTCCATAAGGTCCTTGTAACCCAGAAGCAAGACACACCTATCGTCACCAGGTGTGCTTTGTACTTCTGCCACAATGGTGTCTATCACGGCAGTTCTGTATTGGTCACTCCTGGGACCTGCTCCATCCGAGGTGCCTCCAGCGAACAATCCGTAGGCCTCGTCGATGACTAGAACCTTTCCCAAAGTAGATGCGAGTATCCCCTTGGTATTCTTTTCGGACTCTCCAATCACGCTGCCTACAAAGTCTGACGGGTTCTTTACCACCACTGTGGTCGTTAGTAAATTCTACAGCCAGGAGAGAGCCCCGCATACCTTCGCCATTAGACAAGAACCCGATATCCACAAGTATCTGACCGTAGATCTTTGCGATTGATGTTTTCCCCGTTCCGGGATTTCCCAAGAAAACTTTGTTGAGACTGTACTCAACCAGGGGCTTCTCATCTAGCTCACGGTGGTAGTTGTATCGCATGGTGTCTAAAATGGCCTCCACGGTCTTCTTCACAGAGTCCAAACCAATCATGGTCTGCAGCTTTTGCCACGCATTGGATGTTTTCAAAGCCTGTGATGGATCTGGCCCGATCATGTCTTCCTTGCTCAGAAAGAAATCATTAACATTGCTGCCACCCTGTCGTCTTTCCAGGCTGAGCCGTGCAGCTTGACGCTCAGAGATCTTGGACATGGCATTCTCAACAGCTCTTGCATTAGCAAAGCCCTCACGACCACGCTCTCTCCCAATTCGACGAGCTACAATGCGACAGTAAAGTCCTCCGAGGTTATCCTCGACTTTCATTTGCTTTCTGTATGTCTTTTCGATGCACCCCACCAAAATCTGCATCAGCTCAGTGTCATCAAAATCTTCAAACTTAAGCTCATGAGGGAAACGACTCGGAAGTCCTTGATTGTGCGCGAAGAAGTTCTCCATCGGTCGTTGATATCCTGCAAGAATGAAGACCACTTTTCCAGTGAGCTTTTCAACCTCAGCCAAGAGGAAATCCAGAACCTGGGTACCGCCTAAACTGCTGCCGACGAGTTGATACGCTTCATCGATAAATATAGCACCGCCGCCATCTTTCAGCAAGGTTTCAATTATTTTTTGACATCCGGAAATACCATCATTCGCGAGCCTGGACCCCGTTGTCTCGATGAATTTGTCGCCGGGAATTATCCCCATGGACGATAGGAACTTTGCATAGAGACGGGCAACGGTTGTCTTTCCGGTACCAGGATTCCCAAGCAATACAGATCCGAATCGATCGCGGCTCAAATCGATGTTTTGTCTGATGGCGACATCGACTTTCGCTTTGGTAGACAAAAATTTTGTTTTCACTGATGTAAGTCCGATCATGTCGATTAACTTGTCAATTTCCTGGCTTTGGGCGTTGAAGAACTGCTTTTGATACTCCCAGTCTCTTTTGGCGGCCGATATCTTCTGCGCCGGCATTACCTGTCGGCTTGTCGACTCAACACTAGGACTTTGAGTGATTGTACCGCTCGAATCCGTGCTTGCTTTTGTGGTGGTTGAGGGTGTGCTCGCAATTGTCCCAGAGCTCAACCTCCGTCGAGGAGCTGCCGGTCGAGGAGGATTCTTCAAATCTTCAATTTCCTGACGGTATTGTTCAAGAACCCTTGCACGTTCCGCATCATCGAATTTATCACGTCTCTCACGCTTGAGGTGCGCAGCCTCCTCCTGAGCCTCTGCAAGCTGCCGTGCGTACTCATTCTGCTTTCTTTGCCGTTCAGTCTCCAACTCGAGATCACGTTTGCGCTTGCGCTCTTTGACCTGGTCTTCTAAAATGCAGAAACGACACGAACGCTTAGTCTGGGAACATGACAGAGATAGACAATGACCTCGGGGACACTTCCATTCCACGATCTTTGTGCACTTCATTTTTGAATGGTCCGCAATCTGGTGGCATTTTGAAGGGCACTCGTGTACTCCGCAACTCAGTTTCACGCCGCTATTGGGAACGAGTCAGCATGAAGGCATCACCAAACTTTCTCGTGAACTGACCAGGGTGCAGAGCATCCCCCATCCGGGCATTCTCTATTGAAGTCCTCCACTGTTCGGAGGATGGCATTTGTCTGGGGATGTTGCTCGCATTGAACGGGCAGTCCATCGTATAGATGCCCCTCTGACTTCAGTTGGTCAATGAATGGCTTCCAGTGCCTTTGGCCTTTTCGACTAGAGACAAATGTTTCCGAGTTTCCCACCAGAATGAGGACATTTCGGGCCCGGGAAAGAAGGACGTTGAGGCGCTCGGGGGCTGCCATGAACCCTATGTCTCCAGTTTTGTTGCTGCGAGTGAGTGAAGCTATAACAATTTCACTCTCTTCTCCTTGGAAATTGTCTATCTCTCAGGTTAGACTCTTCCTTCCGCCTATTTCTTTCTCTCTACTTACCAACTGTAGATAGCTTGATGGGACGCTTAGAGTGAGAAGCACCAGCCTGCGATAGGAGCCCTGCTTTGACAAGGTCGTAAGAGTCGAGGTCGTTTAGAACTGGATCGTTCTGTTTGCTTAGAGTCTGCCTTAGTAGACTCAGCTGGCCCAAATACGGAGTCAACACGACCAGTTTGTCTGTTCCATACCCCTGCTGTCCGAGATACTTCACAATCTTGAGAACAATCTCTGCCTCAAACGCATTCCTCTTACTTCCCTTCGAGTTCTCATCACGTAGGTCAGATACTTCCACAAAAATATCTTCGGGATTTTGATGATGGAAAAATATCACTCTGTCGCACAGCCCTCGTGGTTGAGGGCGGTTCTTAGTCTTTCGGTCGTCTTCCAGCCCAGGGTAGGTGAGATTGCGTACAAGACTTGAGATCTCGGGACACATCCTATGCTGCTTCATCAGTGTCGTATGTGGATACCCAGCATGAATGAGTCTTTCGAAAAGGGAGACGTTCAGGTCATAGCCATCCCCTTTCTCTGTACTCAAGCTGTAGCTATTGATCTTTGGTCGTAGCTGCTGATGATCTCCTATCAAGATCAAATGCTTGGTATCCGGTGTCATTGCGGTGAGCACATGGGACTCAAGGATCTCGCCCGCTTCTTCGAGAAGCACGATGCCAGGCGAAGCATGTCGAATGTTCTCAGAATACATTGCTGCTGCTGTAGTGGTGCAGCCGATGATTCGCTTTGACTTTAAAATTTCGCGATTTTTCTCCCCTAGGGTTGCGCTCAATTGGCTTTGGCATTTGTCAAACAATGTTATGTTGATGCTCAAAGACTCCGCCTGTTCACTGATCAGAGCTCTCTTCCAAGAAATCGCTTTCTCCTCCCGTATTTTCTGGTCCAACGCCCAGATGTCGCGACAATGAGCAGGTAGAAGATCAGAACACACTCCTGGGCTTTCATTTCTGACCCATCGTTCATAGAGGTAGTCTCTTTTGATTGTCTTTCCACGCTTGGTGACCATAGTCATGCCGTTTTTGTCCTCTGGTACGGTCAGAGCTGCAAAGTACTCTGGTTCTTCAAACTCCAAATAGTCCAAGATGGATGCAGCATTAGCTGCGAGGTTCTTGTAATTTTGGAAAGAGCTATTCAAGGTGTCTTTCTGCTCATTTCCATCCGCTTCAAGGGCATGGATGGTGTTCCAAGTGGTGGGGTCCCTCCTGTAGGATGAATGCTGCTTAAACAATCCAAGCGGCTCGGTGCGTGTTGTTGACTTGGACCCCAGTCTTACAATGGCAGAGGGATCAATACCAATGTCTAACAGGTCTTCCAGAAACTGGTCCAAGGCATGATTCGTGTAGCACATAACCAGGATTTTGTCTTGAGTATTATCATGCAGGGCTTTTGCGAGAAGGGCACCGATGAATGACTTGCCAGTACCTAGAGCCCATACTGTCAGTTCAAAATCCTTGGTAATAGAATCGAGAGAATTCGCATGATCATACCTGGCGGTCCTTGAATAAGACTCACTCTCTGTGTCAATCCGGCCAACAGAGAATCCAGCTGTGAAGCGTCCAGTGTCACTGGCATTGAAGTTTGAAGGGTGCTCTGGATATTATGTCCATATTCTCCCTTCAACTTGTTGACCACATTCCAAGGAGCTAGACTTGAATCCTTCACAGGTTGGTCTCTTTCGTAAAGGAACAGCTCCTCTGTGAGAGGTAGCTCTATTCTCTCCTGCAAACATTTCAAAATTGGCTCGTAGGCAAACATTGCTGTGTCAACAAGCAAGAACTCCACGTCATGGTAGAGTTTTAAATAAAGAAGAGACTTTTTGAGCGCCTCTTCGCCTGTGATACGTAGCATAACAACTGGGGGGTTGGAGACCAGTTCATCGATGTCTCTTTCGATTGTAGCAAAAGCGACAATTTCTGTGCCTCTGATCAAGCAACCAAAGGCACGATGCTTGACAAACTGAGGCGTGCTCTTCAAGAAAGCTTTGCGAGCATCTGCTGAGAGATTCTTGAGTCTTTCAAGGCCATACTTGGCAGTAACACCAATGGTACATGGTCGGAGATGGTTTGAGGTTCCAGAAGTGCAGCGGACGTGAGCGAGAGAGATATCCTTTAGGTGGAAAGCCGACCGTCGGCCCCTCTTCGTGCCTTTTGCAATTTGAAAGTCATCGCGAAGCTCCGAGAGCATATCCTCTCGTAAAAGACGAAACTGATTGTCAACGTGGCCCGCAATACGCTGGCCACTGGACAACTGCGCGATGTCTTCAGCACGGCGATAAAACGGTTTCTCCGTACATCCCATCTCATCGGCGGTAGGAAAGATTGCCGTTAAGCGGAAATCGGCAAAATCATTATCATGCCGGCCACCTGCAGTGATTTCGGAGTTCTGGGGGGCGGTTGCAGGTGATTTCATCTCCAGGCAATATCTGATCTTGTGGCCGAAGTTTCGTATGTCAACCGAAGGTGAAGAGAAAAGCGATCCATCATCCAAAACAGCTTGAGCATCAGCTCTAATATCCACCCCAGAAGAGGGAGGCACTGAAAGCAACTCAATCATCAACCAGCATAGAGCCTGGATCGCATGATCTTCCAGTTTCCGAGTACGGAACGCCTCCAAAAGTGCGCCCCAGAGGGTACGAGGCTCCAAAATGATCAGAAGAAGTTGCTCAAGAAATTGGCCATTACAGAGGAGCTTGACCTCACGGTGGTTCAAGTATTGAATCAACTTTGCGGTGTACCCGTTGATGAAGACCGGGGTGAGGTTGAACCTCAATCCATTTCGCAAGGCATCTAGAGCGCTTTGGCTTGAGATAGTTCGCTGAACAACAATACTAGGATCAATCTGGTCCAGGATTGCTTCAATAAATCGCTTGAAATCGTTCAGATGCTGGACTTTTTGCTTTCCATTGACGACGGTTCCGAAATACTTCGCCAGTCGCTCCGATCGAACGTTTGTAGACATGATAGAAAATGATATTTGAACTGCAATAGATTTAGCATAGATCAAGGTAAAAGCCAGAGAAATTTTGAAATTGAAGGGGTGTAGAAAAATTCCTGAGTCAAGAGAGAGACGGTTTCAGCCTCATTGACAAAGTAAAGCACAGTCACACCAAATATGCACAACGCTGATCGTGCTGTCTGCCTTGTATCCTAATGGTTATCCGCAGTAAAGCCCAACCAACGCAACATTAGGCGCAGGAGTAGGCTAACATGGTAGATATGTGACGTGGCGACAGGGGTCTATCTGCAACATAAAGCGCGCGGCACAGGAATACATGTAGTCCTTTCAAGAGTCTTTCTGGTGGACTTTCCACATGTTTTAGTGGTAGTAAACGAAAATGCACTCAAGATCTTACCCAGGAGTCTCTCTAATTTTCCTTCTGCCTTTTTGCTACATTGCTTGTCAACCTTTGTTAGTGCTGCTTTCTGACCACACGAGTCTACACTATGTTTTCACGGGGGAGAGGAAGAGGACGATGGAGAGGACGAGATGGACGCAGGCCCCAGATCAGTTCATCAGCACCTCCGCTAGGAGATATTATCGTCACAATCCACCACAATGAAATCGACACTTCCGCAGATCAATATAATACCAATTCTCGAATCACGAACAGTCAATATCTGACATCTTACAACTGGCTTGGTTGGGAAGAGAAGAAGATAATCATTCCAGGTAAGAGATGCTTCATGAGAAGAAGACACTGTCCATATATGTTGATGTTGACTAACATGTGTCTACCAGGTGAACCACCAAAGTGGACACCTCTGTCCGGATCCAATCCTCCCATGCTTCCACAAGACAAGGGTGGATATTATCGCGATCGAAATGCTGCGCATTATCCCACTTACCCTCTGGAGCCAATGGTACAAGCAATACTGACGGACAAGCCTGAGTTCCCCATGGCTAGTGTGGACATCATTGCATGCAACAGTACAATGGGCAGTCTACTACGCTTTGCACTTGGGCATGATAAGCCCTTCAGGATACTTGTTGAAGTACTTGGCAATACGGTTTTCTTTATCAGAAGGGAAAACTCACCCACCGAAATTATTCCCGATATCCATGGGTATGGGCATACTTTCCCGGAAGCATACACTATGTGGAGTGCAAGCGTGGGCGGATCCGAGTCCCACCAACGTGTGATGAAGTATGAGTTTGCTGGTATGCAGTGCTTGATACGTTTTGAGGCAGATGGGTTTTTGCCTGGCCTGGTTCTCGATACCGAGGAAACTAAGCAAGATCCTGTTTCCCCGAAGGATAACATCGTCTTAGGGGAAGCTTTGTCCATGGAAGAACTAAGAATTACACATGCTCCCTCGATGACTACAAAAACCGCACCGAAGCAGCTTGAGATCGCAAGGCAAGGCCGACGTATCCCACAGTGTGCAATCTTTGACCTGAAGACTCGATCTCACCACAAAAAGAGTCACAATACTCTCGAGGAAGAATTGCCCCGGTTGTGGATTTCGCAGACTCCCAACTTCGTTCTCGCCCACCACACAGCTGGTCGGTTCAAGGATATCCAGGTTCAGGACGTGCGAGATAATGTAAAGCAGTGGGAGGAGATCCAGCAACCAGCTTTAACCAAATTTGCCAGCTTACTCCAAATGATCGTGGCATTCGCTCGGAGCGCAGATGATGGAAAACTTGAGATTGATCGTGAAGAGGGCGAGCAGGTGTTGAATCTGAGAAGGCAAGGTGGAGTTGTCAAAGGCGTCTTGTCCCCGGCTGTCTCAAGCAAGTGGGATATGTAAATCGGCTCATGAGAACAGTGGTTCAAGCTCCTATTCATACGAGACAAGTTCAATGCTATTCACTTTCCCATCCCAGGTTATATGGAGAGAAAGCCCTCTGTACGGTTTATGCTTTTCACTGCTTTTTGTACATTGTCGTAGACTGATAATCCCCGTTTGTCTACTCCGTACTATTATTATTGTCATTATACTATCATCCCCAGCGTACCTCTATCATTCATTCAACTATAATAAAAAATATATATGAAAGAAAGACATCTAAAAAGATACTAAAGTCTTCTCTTCATACAACATCCCAATGTAACCTATCATCTTGATCCAGATAAGTCAATTGTTGAAGTCTTACGTCGTCGAAGATAGAGGCCGCAAACGTGGGCAGCCAACTACTCTTGCATGGAGTAATGAGTGGATGGATATCGTATGCTTTTGGGTGAAATAAGTGCCTGCCTCGATTTCTGGCGTTAGTGTGGAATTGGCGGCACAAATTATACAAGCAAGCTAGAATCACTATTTCAACCACAAGAATTCATCCTCTTGGCAAGAGAGGCGCTGTCTTTGTTATAGAGCGCCGATGCGATAAGACACTATTCTGCCACCACCGACCGCCCGTTCAACTCTCGCCATCGAGCTCCGAAACGACTTGCCGGTCTTGCTACTTCAATTTCTCTCTTATCTGCGTCACCAAGGCTTCACTTCCGAGCTTCAGCCGAAACCACGAAATTGCAAATCAGAAAAATCATTGCTAGCCAAGATCCCCGCCTCCTGAACGAAACCAATCCCGGAAGGGAATTTTCCTCTTTCGCGCGACGACAGCAAGGTACTTGCTGCAGAAACCGGCAAGATGCCCAAATATAAGTTTCCCTGGCCTATATCTTTGAAACTAAAAGCTAACACTCCGTGCACTCTTTTGTAGGTTTTGCCCCAAATCCAGGTCTAGCCAGATCAAGCCGTGTCATAGCCTATCCCGGGGCACAATGCGACACGATGCTATGTCCTTTGAAATCGACTTCGGCCTCTTGAGCCCATATCAGTCGACAGATTGCTAGATTGCTAACCCCTCACTTCAACCTATAGGCGACTACTGTGATGTCTACCTGACGCACGACTCGATGAGCGTGCGCAAGGCGCATAACTCCGGCCGAAACCACCTGAGAAACGTGGTGGACTACTACCAACGTACGTCTAACCGATGGCGCAGCAAGCCACGCCAAACCCAATGGCTAAATGATAACTAACCACATGAACCTGTTACAGAGATTGGCCAAGAAAAGGCGCAGTCCGTCATCGACTCCATCACCTCCTCCTACGCCGCAGAGGGCCAACAAGCCCCCAACATGATGCCCCCCGGCGCTTTCCCGCCCCCCTTCGGATTCCCGGGTACGACTCTCCACCCATACCCCCCCAAGGCCAGCTCAAACCCAAAGCTAACACGTCCAGGACACCCAGGCATGCCAGGCATGCCCCCTCCCCCATTCGGCATCCCTCCACCAGGCGCCCCCGGCGCCCCAGGCATGCTACCTCGTATGTCCTACCCAATCCCAATTCCACCTCACCACAAGGACAATACCAAGCTAACACATATCCGTTCCACCCAGCCCCAGGAGCCCACGGCCTTCCCTTCCCACCGCCATTCCCTAACGCCGGAACCCCACCAACAGGCGGCTTCCCCCCTCCCCTCCCCAACATGCCCCAGGGCGCAAACCTGCCGATCCCGCCCCCAGGTGGCTTCCCTAACTTCCCTATCCCCCCGCCAGGCGCTGCGGGCTTCCCGCCTATGCCTATGCATGGTCAGCCCGGCGCAGGTCAGCCCGGCACGAGTCAGCCTGGTATGGGACCTGGTGGTCCGTCGCCCATTCCTACTGGCCCCCGTGGCTTGGAAGGGTACCCTCCTCCCCCCGGAGGTGGGAATTCTGGTAGGATGGATCAACAGTGGTGATCATGATGACGATCTTGGGGTTCGTAAATGGTTTGTTTCTGATACCTTTATTTTTTTTTCTGTGGGGATGTGTGGTGCCGTCGGCGTGACATCTCTCATGGTTCTTTTTGCTCTTTACTGTTAGTGTAAAATAGCGGTTTCTTTTTTTTATGCCTGTCTTTTCGTACGTTATGTTTCGTACAAGATGGTCTCTTATAGTTCTGGTCTCGACAGCTATGGCTGTTGTCAGTTCACGAAATTGAATTCTTTACGAGAGACTCAAGGCCCTAGGAGTTGGAGACGTATACCGTAGACCAAGGGAGCAAAAGAAAACATCAACATCCGCGTCAATAGGTGTAGATATTGCATTAATATTTATACTAGGACAAGAATAGTTGGCCGCTTATGCGTCCTTGTGATGTCTTTTAAGTGGTCTTCTGATATACTCTGTTTAGATGTCCGAAGATATCTTCTCAGTTTTAATAGGTAGGTAGACGGTAGAAAGAACGTGGGAAGAGGGTTTGTGAAAACGACTTTTCCATGCATAACCTGGGGCTATCGGTTTGAATACTGGTATATAGGTGAATGCTTGAAACCCGGAGAAATTGGAAATATATTGTATCAGCAGCAGGTATACTGCAAAGTCAACGGAAGAAAAGCGAAACCCAAGGCCGATCACCATATCCAGAATGCATCAAAGAACGCCGAGCAGAAATAAAAACAAGGGAAATACACGTCGAAGGATTTAGACCAGGGAGGGAAAAAGAGAAAAGACGAAGCGAGAAGTAAAAAGGAAGAGATAGATGACAAAAAAGGTCACACCATTGGGAAACGGAGTGAATTAAGAAAAGAAGTTTATCTGAAGCCGACGAGGATGCTGCAGACTGCAGAAGCAAAAAAAAATAAAAGAACCCCGAACCCAGAGGAATGGCGATTGGCAAAATCATAGACCATTCGGTATCCCGCGCTAAAACAAAATCACATATCTTCATCTCAGAAGCAACAAAATCAGAGTCCACCGGCCTTTTTTAATGGTCATAGCCAGCGCCCCGTTGCCACGGACTGGTACTGTTCTGGGTTCGATAGGTTGCCGCTGACAAAGCAGATTGGCCAACAGGAGCGTTGTTATCATAGCTCCTTCCGGCAGGTGAAGGGGACCGACCGAATTGGTCGTATCCGGGGGAAACATTGTGATGACCTGGCGTATTACTGGGGAACAGTGGCACAGATGGGTCAACGGGGGACCGAGGCGCTTGGGTGGCAGAGTGCGGTGGGTAGGTTGATTCCATTTGGCGGCCGACGGTAGCGCCATTTCCACTGGAGATAGAAGCGGTATCATCGTCGAATGGGTTATTGTTGTTATTATATTGCCCAGGCTTCATATCACCGCGTGCTGTAGCACCCAGGGCATCCAATTCAGTGGTCAGCTGGGTTTGGGACTTGATGAACGAGCCACGATCGTCGCGCATAGGCTGGTAACGAGTATCGGGGTTCTTGGACACCACGGCGTAGACCGAGGCGATCAGAACCAGAATCAAAAGGACAAAAGCAAAGATACAATTGTAAACGAAGAAGATGACACCCATGACACCGATCATCAATCCAGGGGGGTCGAACACGTCTGAGAAAACGAGCACGAAGATAGAGTTGAGGAAATTGATCACAGCAATAGAGATGTTGAAGATGTTAGTCTTCTTATCCATCCAAGGACGGAGAATGCAGACTCCGACCAGCATAGCTAGCTCAAGGATCACCAAGGAGACCGCCTGGACGATCGGTGCAGGCTGGCTCAGACCGATGAACATGCCCTTGATCAGGGTGTAGACAAGGAATGGAACGACGAAGTAGTATGATGTTGCTCGGTACTGCACATACAAGAATCCCCACTTGTTTAGACACGAAGGATCAGAGTAAAGGATGTATGCGGGGTTCTTGTGCATGATGACTGAACGCTTTGCCAACCGAATGACCTTCTGAGAGGCCCATCCAAGCGAGACGAGCATAGAAAGGAGCATAACCGCTGCCAAAACGACCTCGGCCGCCGAGTCACGCTGGGTGAACTCCCAAAGGCAAAGAACAGACATTTGGGGGAAACCAATAAGAGTCAGTCGGAACAAGATACCACGCAGAACGATCTTCCAACCATTGCGGAAGTCCTGGAACCGGTCGCTCTTCATTTTGCCATGTTTGACAAGTAGCTCAGTAATACCCTTAAAGGCTGCAACGATGATGACGACAATGCAGGTGAAGACTGCAAAGAAAATCAGGCCAGTAAGGAAAATGTTGGTCTCCTCCATATTCGCACGGAATCCAACACGGTCAATTCCTCGAATGACAAGAAGTTTCTGGCCGTTCTCGGATCTCTTGACCATACCAGTTGCCCGTTTAATTATCATTGGTTTTGTGGCTCTTTTCAAGAGGTCCATTGCTGGGTCAGCGAAGTCACGCTTGCGGCGCTTGAGGACTTCCACAGAAGTATCACCAAGCTGTGACAGAATTGTCGAGGGAGTTCCACCGGTTGCCCGCTGATACCAGGTAGCAATCTTCTGGATGAATCCCACGCGGATGATACCCATGCTCCATTGGAAGTTCTGGGTCCAAGCTTCCACGATTGGGGGCATATGAACGGAAGTCATGCCAATAATTGCTTGCGACTGCATGAAACCGAAAAGAGAGAGCGCATTCGCTGCGACGTGAGCCGCAGTATTGGAATGACCTAGTCCGGAGGTAATGGCGGATGCAGCGAGGCCTAGGCCGGAGATGACGGCGGTTGTCCACGAGACTCCAGCTTGATTAACGGTCTTGCCGTTGGAAAGCGAGGCCTCAACACAAGCAATCTTTTCAAGAGTATCGGCTGTCTTGATGACAATCCGCACATTTGCGTCAAGATCAGGCACAGTATAGGCAATACCAGGAACGTTACTCGAAGTGTCCGCTGGCAAATCGAGGGAAAGCGGTCCCAAATCCATGGGTCCAGCGGCCATGGGGCACATGCCGAAGCCCTCAATCTTACAAGGATTAAGCGTTTTCTTGTATGCCTCGAATCCATACGCGGTAAGTGTCATCTCCGCAACAACCTTACCCTCGATGTATGAGACGCCATCGAAGCCGACCACAAGAGAGTTGTTTGCCGGGTAGAAGGTGACACTGAAATATGTTGCTGTGAAGTTGCTACTTTCCATGCAAACGCTGAGTGCATTGGATTCAAGGAGCTGAACGGCGGCGGCTAGCGGCGCCAGAAAGGCAACGAAGCATGTGAGAAGCGATATTAACCGCATGTTGGTGTATATTCGATGTCGAGAAGAGAGTTTGCGAAGCACTAGGTTTTCCCAGAGGTAGATCAGGGCGGGGGGAGAGATCTGACGGCTATCGTGTTAGTGGCACTCCAGAATACCACGTTACCAGCCGCCGGATGCGGAAATTGCTGTGAAACCGGCTGTTTTTTGGTCGCGGTGGGGCTGAATTATTTCCTAATGTCTCCTCGGACAGTTGCTGTGTGTGTTTGGCGCAAATTGTCGGAGGAAAGTCAGGGTTTGAGTCAAGGTGTGTGCCTTTTCACCGGGACATTGAATATAAGCGGAGCGTAAAAGTAGTCGTAAGGGTAGGGAATTGGAAGCTGAATTTGCTGGATTTGTAGATAAAACGAGAGTATTCCAGAGTCTGAATGAGAGTAAGGATTCGAAGCGAAATGTCGAGAGTGAGTGGACTGGCGATACGCAGTATGGCCGAAAAAGGAGTAAAGGAGTAATGTGCTTGGGAAGGAGAAAGTGGTTCGATGTGGACCAGAAGCCTAGAATCAGAAGAAGGAAAAGAGAGACAATGAGAGAATGAGGGTGAAAAGAAGTCGTCTCAGGGACCAGGGACGAGTCGACAAGGGTCCGTGGGAGAGAGACAGGACAATGACCATCGCTATTCATGTTGCTGGCAAGGTATGTGGTCATGTATTGTTAAAGGACAGGGGCGGCTAAGTCGGGGCCAATCAGAACTTTGTATTTTGTTGTATTGATGTTTGACTTTGTTCCGTATAACTACCCACACCTTTCCCCCCTTCAACATACAGAATGTCATCTCCAGGGTTATATCATATGTTTCATTTCCAAGGCTTTCTTCCTTTTATTCATGTTATTCGCTCTATTCGCTCTCATCCTCTATTACACTATTTGCTTTGTTCTCTTGAAAAAAAAAAAAAAAAACTTCTCTTTTTTTTTTCGCGTACGCCTCCCCTGCCGAAAGCGGTTGATCGTGGCGGAATCAGGCGGGTCCTTAGCCCTGGTTATTATTATTAGCTGAGACAAAATTCGGATATGCCAATATTAAGTACACTGAACCAAAGGAACTGTTGCCCCCGGCTGTGGAGTGTGCCGCATACAGTGGACCGTTACGGACAACAAAAGCATTCTTTGAACGTAAAGGCTCACATTGTGTCAGTATTTCGTCTGCCTGATATTAACAATTAATTTAGTTTTCAGTTCTAGGTCCACCCATATAAAGCGCTGCCTACTACGGATACTCCGTACTCCGAAGTTCTTCTGGTGGGGCCCCATCTTAGCTGCCGCTTTTATGAGGGCGCTTCTGAATCAGGGGGTAAATTTCAGTCCGCACTCAGTTCTTGGTACCACGTGACCAAGAACATCGATCTATTGACTGTCCAACTACAATGTATATGGACATTTCATTTTAGATATCAGCAGACGTGGCTCACTCCAAGGATAAAATTTTTGATGCCAAAGAAAAGGTTCAACAGGATGAAGCGTACAAAATCAGATTTTGATTGAATGATCGAACACGGTCTTTCATACATCGGCTAATTCATCATTTTTGTCCATTTTGTCCATTTTAACAACCTGCTCTGCGGTCTCTCCGCGAAAGCAATACTGCCCCAGCTTCATTGCAATGCGTCGATATTGCACGCCTGTTCTTGGGTGCATTGAGATATCGTTCCATCTTCCCGTCCCGCCTCACTACCCATTCATTCAGAAAGTTACGGAACGTCGATACGTCACAGTCTGGTTCCCTATTAAAAGGCCACTCTGATATGCTCTGCACCATGTCCATATTTTGATCCCAGCGGGAAATGCTTGTGTCGTTTGTGATAAGCTCGTATAGCGCGAATACAACGCCAGTCACATCATCTTGGTTATCTACCAAATCAACCAAAGTCGAAGAGAATGATCTTATGAGTATCAGGATCGACTAGCAGATTCCGCGGTGCAATATCTTGATGTATGATTAGTTCGAGGTTTAGGAAATCCACGAGTTCGGTAAGCTGTTGTAGCCACTCAAATCGGAAAGACATCTTTAGATTGGTTGGACTGACAAGAGTTCCGCCCTGGTATATACTCTACGTCTTTAAGGACAATTAAATCAATCGACTATATTGGGATATGGCGGCAAATCTTTAAGAATGTTGACTTCATTCCAGACCATCTGGAGACTCTTAGGCTTTTGTATAACGTTGAATTGAAGGCAGCCTTGTGAGAAATCCCAGATTCATCTTTACAATATGAGAGATCAACATCTGGACCAAGCCGATCAATCTCTTTAAGTTTGGAGTAATAGATTGTACGACAATCGGCGAGTGAGCAAGCGGCGAGCGATTTAATTATCAAGAAGGGAATATATGCGACAAACATAGTATCATCCTCCTTTGGGTCGGTTGAGACTCCAGTAAGGAGCTCATCATCATCGACTGTAAGGTAGTCAGCGAATTGAGCCAGAATTGGGCGGCACTCCGTGGCCTTGGGCGGAAGCACCTTAGCAGTGCCTTTGACCTTGACCACCCGCAGTTGATCGAAATCCCAGACGTCGAAATGAGTTTCAGTTAAGGGGTTTTCGTTGGAGCCAGATAGCCCTGACTCTCAGAGCAGAACCTCTCCTTGAGTTTAATGATGGCGAGATGAAAGGTCAAACGTCGATCTACTTCGGCAATGTAGGTGACCGATTTATCTCGACAATGGCTATGAAGAATATTTTGTTTTATTTTACCGAACGGAATGTGAGTGCACATGTGTTTAATGATAGGTGTTCAGTGAGTCGGACACAGGTGAAGCTCAGTGAACAGTCGGTGATGCCCCTCTGAAAGGTGTGTTCATTTTTACTGTGAGCAAAAAGCGGCCGGAGATAAACACTAAAACAGAAGAAAAGCCAATGAGTCTTGGCTGATATCTTTGTCTTCTTTTTCATATTTCTGATGGTTTTAGATCCGGGAGTAAACTTTCCTGAGCACTAATATAATACTAGTGAGAGTTACGGAGTACGTTGCAGACATTATTCTTCTTAGTCTACTACCCAGATTCTAGAGCCGGGAAGATCATTAGGCTCCATTTATAGATCTAGAACAGCTTATAATGGTAATACAAATCATATAATATGCGCTTTTCTATCCCTTTTGAGAATATCACAAAGAAATTAACCTTAACAGACTGCATCGGCATGCTATAAGGATCGACATGGTATGCCAATCAACTGACATTATGCACACATTGCACAGCCTCGTTTGGCAACGACCCATCATCTTCATCATCTTCATCATCTGGTCGGATCAAATACGTTTCAGAAATAAAGGAACCCCAATATGCATGGACCATTAGTGAACTTGATATAATTGTGTCAACTCATATGCCCCCCTTTATTATGAATTTATTAGTTTTAGTGTGTTCTACTGCCACCCCCTGATCACCAGAAAAGGACGATCAGAATGATCACGTATTCCCCTGTGCACGTCATCATGTCCCGCTCAACATCTGATCCGATCTACATAGTAGATAGTATTACAAGATTACAAAGTGTGCTAAATGAGATATTGACGGGACATCTGTACGACAGTATTTCTCTAACTGTCAGATGTGGCACTTGAGCCATGGGTCTGGCTAGTATGTTGTATTTTTGGACCCACACTGGCTTTGTTTAATTGGCCATTAAATCATTGCATGTCATTGGTCAAAAATCTCTGCCTTGACTGCAATTGGATCGTTCAAGGTATGTATGCGGAGTACTTATATTACTTTATTTGCAATTTTATATGTTGTACTGAGTACTTGTCGTTTTTCTGTTTCAATTTGCAACATATATCCCCGGATTTATTTATACTGTACTTCTGATAGCGAAAGCGAGTGTGCACCTGACACAGACTGTCAAGCTAGGTACCTAGTCACTGTCTTATCGACCCCTATTGAGGAATGGAAAGCCGACTTGGCTGGAAATTACACTAGATCTCAGTCGATGCAATTCATTTATGCATACTACTCTGTACAACAAAGCATGTCGAATACCAATACCCCTGGACAAAGACAAAGGAGCCCAGCCCTTGGCATGAGACATGTACGCGACAACTGAGCAGTCACTAAATACATGTCATACATTCTGCAATATCTCAGCTGCCTAACTTAAGGCCAAGATAGCGGCGCTTGCACAGCCTTCAAGCTACTGTTCCGCCCTTATTGCACTAGGCAAAGTAGAAACCCACCAGGCGAGCATCCTGCTCGGCATCATTTCTTCTTGTGTGTAGAAAGAACTGATAATGTCTAAAATATGGGGACTTCAGAATTGAAACACATGTGACTTTGTGCTTTCGAAGCTCTTACTCCACATATCCAAGTAATGATCAAAATCACAGGACGTGGCCAACCTCGTGAGGAGGTCACAGGTCAATAGTTACGCCTTATATCCAAGGCACCAAGGCACCAAGGCACCAAGGCACTAACCTATTGAGTCTATCAACACGTGATGTGAAGTTCTGCCACATTTTACCGATCAGAAAAAAAAAAGTAGCAGAATGATTTCCGCCCGCAGAGATCAATAATCTAGACCTGCAAAACACAAGGTCCGGGTGATACGAAACAAACAATTGATTGTTTTTTTCCGGTGTTAAATAGTACACTGTCGAAGGACCGATCAACAAAATGCCTGGCCCCGTGGACACCGCAAAGTCCATCAACAAGCGCAAGAGAAAGCACGGCTCGAAAACAGAGAGCGATGTCGCCAAGCCCGTGGAAGCCAAATCCAGCCCTGCAGTGACCCCGAAAAAGAGTGTTGCTTCGACCCCGAAGGCTTCAGCTGAGAAGGCTACCAAGAAGCGCAGAGTCAGCCCTTCACCGAGTCCCGAGGAAGAAAGCGCCGACGACTCCGAGGCTGTCGAAGATGTCGAGGAGGTGGATGCGGAAGAGGGCAGTGATGCCGAAGAAGACATTGCGGCTATGAATGGTACGGATCTTCCTACTATGGAAGATGTCCGTTTGCCCCAAACTGAGGGCAAGCTGCAGAAGTTCACCGAGCTCAACCTTTCCGAGAAGACCATGAAGGGTATCGAGGACATGGGATTCACAACCATGACTGAGATTCAACAGCGTACCGTTCCTCCTCTGCTTGCCGGACGTGATGTGCTCGGTGCTGCGAAGACCGGTTCCGGAAAGACTCTGGCCTTCCTGCTCCCCGCGATTGAGATGCTGCACGCCCTGCGCTTCAAGCCCAGAAACGGTACTGGTGTTCTCGTCGTGTCCCCTACCCGCGAACTGGCACTGCAGATCTTTGGTGTCGCCCGTGAACTCATGGCTCACCACTCGCAGACATACGGTATCGTAATCGGAGGTGCCAACCGTCGTGCTGAGGCCGAGAAGCTGATGAAGGGTGTCAACCTGCTCATTGCCACACCCGGTCGTTTGCTGGATCACCTCCAGAACACCCAAGGATTCATCTTCAAGAACCTGAAGACTTTGGTCATTGATGAGGCAGATCGAATTCTCGAAGTCGGTTTCGAAGATGAGATGCGCCAGATCGTTAAGATTCTGCCCAAAGAAGAACGTCAGACTATGCTTTTCTCCGCCACACAGACCACCAAGGTCGAGGATTTGGCCCGGATATCCCTGCGCCCCGGACCTCTTTACATTAACGTCGACCATAGCAAGGAGCACAGCACGGTGGCGGGTCTGGAACAAGGCTACGTGGTGTGTGAGGCAGACAAGCGTTTCTTGCTTCTCTTCTCATTCCTCAAGCGTAACCTTAAGAAGAAGATTATTGTCTTCTTCTCCAGCTGCAACTGCGTCAAGTACCATGCCGAGCTTTTGAACTACATCGATCTCCCGGTTCTGGAACTGCACGGAAAGCAGAAGCAGCAGAAGCGCACCAATACTTTCTTCGAGTTCTGCAATGCCAAGCAAGGTACCTTGATCTGTACTGATGTTGCTGCTCGTGGCTTGGATGTATGTTCCCTAACTCCCATTCCCACGTTTATTCCATAACTAACTCAAATTCCAGATCCCCGCTGTCGATTGGATTATCCAGTTCGATCCTCCTGATGATCCTCGTGACTACATTCACCGTGTCGGACGTACCGCCCGTGGTGCCGAAGGCAAGGGTCGCAGTCTGATGTTCCTCCAGCCTTCCGAGGTTGGTTTCTTGAAGCACCTCAAGGAGGCGCGTGTGCCCGTCGTGGAGTTCGAGTTCCCGGCCTCCAAGATTGTCAATGTGCAGTCTCAGTTGGAGAAGCTCATCGGCCAGAACTACTACCTCAACAAGGTAAGCTATCTTCGCCACCCCCCATTTTACTCTATGTTACTCGTGTACTAATGCAATTGTGCAGTCTGCCAAGGATGGTTACCGTTCTTATCTCCAAGCATACGCCTCGCACTCCCTTCGCACTGTGTTCGACGTGAACAAGCTTGACCTCGTCAAGGTCGCCAAGGGCTTCGGTTTCAATGCTCCGCCACGCATTGACATCCAGCTGGGCTCCAGCCTCAGCCGCGATAAGAAGCAGGAGCAGCAAGGACGCCGCACGTACGGTAGTCAGCCCAAGCACGGTGCTGGACTGAAGTTCAAGCGGAAGCACAATGACTGAGAACAATCTGTATGAACATCAAAAGCGATTGATTGTCTCTGCATTTCTATTTTAGGGACATTGGAGTTCAGCAATGTGGATATATCTATTTGGGTTTCAATTTTGTCCCCTTATTCTGTAATCATAAGAGAGATGGCATCCGAGTCGAATATTCGTATGGCTAGCAGTGGGATGTCGCATGCATCTTGCTCTTTGTATGGATTGATCTTGTTTACACCTCCTTGCGCCTTGGTCAATGGTCTATGGACCATACTATAAATACGACAAACATACGCTCAGCCTATGTAGGTAGTCAGCCTGAGATCTGTTTGGTCAGTTCCACACGTCGAGACGCCAATCATGCGACCTCTGATGTGTGATTACCTTAGGACTTATCCCTTCCGTCATGGAATGCCACAGCAAGCCTTCATTGAGCCATGTGGACTTCGGACATTTTCCACGTGGAAGGGGCTTGACTTCAAGTAAGGACAGGAGCACTACAGAAGAGATACAATAATGAAAATCCATGTAAGAGTATCCTTACAGAAGTACATATCGGTACCTACATGCAATGAGTTCTAAAAAGTTCCCAATACCCGCCGAACCGATCCAATTGGATGATGCCAATCCTACTCAGTATTGTAGCCCGGCGATCGTTTGCCAATGACAGACTCAAGCTGCTTGATTGCCCCTAATGCACGAGATGCAGCAAGTCCTCAACCCCCCCAGCTGCATAAGTAGTCTCGATGGGAATTCCTTGCGCCCCCTTGCAAGCGCTACGTGTATAGTTCTGTCCAGTCACAGGTGAGATCCCGGATCATGAATCTGGGGCCAAAAGTTGGGAAATATTGTCAGTGTATTTGTTATCCAGGCGATGGGTCAATTATTTTATCAATTCCAATCATTCCAATCATTCAACCCATTCTAACATGGAGAGGTTGGTTAGGTTGAGAGTCTGAGCACACGAGTGTGATGAGTTGGCAGATGCTGGGGCCAATCACCCAATCTCCTCTCTGTCGTCTGGGCGACGGTGTGCTCCGGTTCTTCTGCCTTGTCTTTTGCGGGTCCCACGGAGAACTGCAGCTAGACCGTGTGTGTTCGTGTGTGTGACGGATACTCCGAAGTGTGTTGGGTGATGAAAGTTCAACTTGGAGGGTTGGGTTTGCCAAGATTACCCCAGCCACGAAGAGGTTATACAAAGTAGCCTTTGGGGAGATGAGTTGAGAGTCAAAAGATCTAGGGATTGAAAGGAAATATATAAAATAAAAATAAAGTAAAGAGGAAATAAAGAACCAAGGAACCAAAAGACGATCCCGAATGGGTCCCAAGGGTTCCGTTTGTTTACAGAGCTTCAATGTTCTTTACCTTACGTTTGTAGTTCTTGAGTACTATTTGTATGGTGGCCCGCGCGTCTTGAAACCTGGGATGTACATCGCCAACGCATCCAGCCTCTTCAATTTTTTTTGGAGGCTGGGCAACTATCTTAATTACTCGGGTACCGGCTGATATTCGCTCTCTTGTCTGCTTCATCTTTCATTCTTAGAGATCTTGAATTCTTTCCCTTTTTCCTCTAATCACATTTTCATGTGAGGGGATCGGCGAACAGCACACTCACCGTTGCTTTCCCTCTCTCCTTCCTAATCCCACATTCTTAATTCCCCACCGTTCCGTGGTCCGCGCTGGTACGCTCTCAACTCCTAAAATAATTCTCGGGAATCTCCTTGAGTTCCTATAATTTGTCCTTCCCCCACTATCGTGCCAACAAGCACGAAACAACAGTGACCCCCCCAACCACTTCCCTACCACATCGAACACAGAGCATGCGATTGGGCTGAAGGACGCCTCTCCATCATGGGGGTCAACACCCGCAGACCGATCCTTCCCGCCCCCACAGAATCCATCATCGATACGGGGGACAGCGCAACGGGCACAGATCTGGCAACTGACATTTCTCGCCGCACAGACAAAACGTCGTACTCTATCCCAGACGACGGTAGCCCCATCACTGTCTCCACTCGGCGACAGCGGGACCGCGACGAGAAAGTGTCCCGATCTCAACACGACTCTCATACCTCATTACTCATCGAGTATTTCGAGGGCGGCAAAGGCTCAAGCGGCATTGTCTCCCGTCCCAGCGTGCGAGTACGTGTTACACCATCGTCAGCTAGAAAGTCCAAACACAAAAAAGACCACTTTCAAATCACCGAATCGAGCGGAAGCGTAAGCAGAAGCGGCATTCGCAAACCGTCATATACCCACCGGATATCCCTACCCTCGCCATCAAAACAAAAGCAATTGGACTCGGGCGCAACGGATGACCAGAGCATTGGTTCAATTTCAGCCGAGGAGGAGGGTCATCATTCGTCACGTCGCGAACCGGTAGAAATCGAATTTGTGAACCGTGGACAGGATAGCGAGATGTCTTCCCTCTCACAAGACACCCGATACATGGCATCGGAGGTTTCTTCCATGCCCCCAGAGAGCATGATCAACGCTTCGTCGGCGGGTCCCAGGCGGAAACGCAGCCAGAGTATGGAGCGTGGTTCGCCCCGTGAAGATGAGGGGTTGCTCAAGACCCCTCACCGACAAAGGAGTCGTAGTTTGAGTAAGGAGCGAATTGCGCATCGCGTGGCAGAAAAGCTCACCGGATCACCGCAAGATGCTTCGACCGGCAAGCACAAAAGCAAGGGCGGCAAGGATTACCTCGAAGCCGACACAAAAACATCCCGTCGCAGAAAGCACAAGTACGCGGAAGAGGATATCACCAGTCCCGAATCTAGTCTTCTCAGCACATCTGGAGTCTCTTCAAACCGCAAGTCCGATCAGTACTCAATTCGCTCCGGTGCATCCAAGTCCTCTATCAACAACCCCAAATTACTCGAGACGGTTGAAGATGCGATCAGGAGATTGATCCTACCGGAGCTAAAGGAGCTCAAGAAAGACCAAAAGGTCATGACCAACAGCAACAAATTTGATCGGGACATGGCTACATCTTATTCGTCCGGCACAAGCTCCAGAGATGAGCTAGGCCGACGTCTCTCCAAGCACGCCAGTGCACCGGATGTCATGAAGCCCAAAGTTGTTCTGAACAAAAATAGCAAAGACGAGGGCATTGTTCTTTCTCCCGAGTCGGCTCCACGCAACATGAATAACGAGCGCAAATCAAGCAAAAGCAGCGAAGTCTCTGATATGGCGGTGAGATGGGCCAATCGACCTGACTACACCGAGCAAGACAAGATCCGCAGGCAGAAGAGCAAGGGTCTTCGTGATGCCCATGCGGCTGCCCGAGTCGGTTCTGCTCTCACGGCGGCTTCTTTGAAACACCACGACTCCAACTCTAGTCTCGGCAAAAAGGAGCACCGCCGAAATAGTGGCTCCCGGAAAAGTGGCTCACGCAAGAGCACCGAGAGTATGAACTACAACGAAACGGAACTTGTTTTCCAGAAGCACAATGTTGCGCCAATGCCAATGCACAGCGAGATCGACTCCGAGTTGACCAGAAACTCGTTGCTCTCTGAGCGAACGGCGAGTCCCACTCCCGAAAAGCAGGCCTCCTACTTCGACGTTCCTCGCGGATCGCCGGGCCACGCCATGTCGCCAGCTTCTCGCACTCCTACTAGAAATTCTGTCGACTCGCGTTATGAGCTCGGGATGCGCCATGGCAATCAGTCGCATCATAATGTCTCGGTGCACAGTGCATCGGAGCGTGACCTGCATCGCCAGAGTCAATCTCCTGGAACCGACGGTGGCAACTGGGAGATTGCGGCTGCGGCCGCAGCTAATCTCCTTGACGCCGCTCACCCCGGGCATCACGAAACGGAAGATGGCTATCACCATGAAACTACTGGCCGCGGATTGAGCCCTATCCAGAGCATTGCAAGTGATCATACCGGCACTCACAACGACCATTACTCGACTCACGGCGAGTTTGTGGACGGCAAACGTGACATTGAACCCCGACTCTCCATTGACTCTCTGTCATCCGCCCCCAGTACAAACCTTGCGAGGTCCACCCGCCAGGGCACTAGCTCACATAGCCAGAGCGGATTTTTCAAGCAACACAGCCAGGACTCACCCGGGCTCGGGTATGAACATTCGCGCCAGGGCTCCCAAGACAATGGCTTCTACGGTTACGATGAGGAGAGCAGACGCTCTGTTGACGATGGAGATAGCGATGTTGACTTCATGGATAAAGTCAAAGAAAGCCAGCCTGTGGCAACCGGCATTGCTGCTAACCCGCAATTTATTCACCCGATGGCCGTCGAATCTGCAGTCGCTTCCTTGATGGATCCATCTGTCCTTGAATCTCAAATCTCATCCACAAACCGCTCTCAAACCGATCTGGGTCAACGATCAGGCAGCCGAAGCCCCGAAAAATCAGGAAGCGAAGTCTACCGCGGAAGCCCCTTGAAGCAACGCCAGGATGCTTTCAATACTGATGAGACCTCGTTCCCTCGACGCATGGGTGCCACATCGCCCCCTCAGAGCGTTACCCAGTCCTTTGAGGACATGGACGACTCCGCTATGGTGGCTGGCAACGTCCCGCGCGGAATGGAGAGTCCTCTTGGGGATGCTGAAAGCCAAGAATCGGAGTCTGAAATCAACACTAACCCGTCCATTATACAGGGTCCCATCGGTGGTGTCGCTCAGCCGGATCACTGGGGATATGATTCAAGGTCTCCGCCAGCGGATCACTATTACGATAAACAAATTGGTGGATCCAAGGGTCTCAATGCCGATCAGCAAACAGAACTTGATGCGGAATACTACCAGACAGCCCAGAATATCTTTGGTGGCGATGACTATTCTGCCCACTCTGGCGACAACCAACCCCGGCAATTGTTTGGTACCCCTCCTGGTGCCAAGGATGAAGGCTATGTTTCGGCTGCCAACCCCATGTCTCCTAGCATCGGGACCCCGAAGCAAGCTAGTCGAGGTCTTGCGGGCGTGGATGCCGCTGGAATGGGTAGCTTAGACAGTCATGCTGGGGCAGGCGATCCTTTTACATCTGGTCATGAACGCCACTTTAGTGGCTACTCTCACGGAGTTGGCTCACCACTCTACGACAGTGCCACCGGCCGAGGTATCGAGAGAATTCAGTCTCAGGATATTGTAGCTCTTATGGATCATTTGACTGTTCGAGATGCTCAGCGGAATGCCAGAGATACCGAGATCCTGGTTACTTTGGTTCGAAGTGCTGCTGAGATGCGCACCTCCTTCGAGCAGATGAAGAGATTCATCGCTGACCAAGATGAGCTCATCATGGACACTAGCGACAGGGGACATGAGCGGACTCATAAGGCGCTTGGTGGTCCCCGGCCATTGCCCCCCAGTGCTTCTCGGAACCGACAGCTGAACACGGCTGACGAGGAAGACAAGCGGAAGAGCATCTTCAAGCGTGCGCTGAAGGGATTAAGTCTCAAGTCGGGCAGTGATTTGACCAAGATTGAAGGCATGCTCGAGCAGCTGCTTGGCGAGGTTGAGGCCCTGCGATCCGGACAAGATGGCTTGAGCCCCTACGCCGGCACCAGAATGGGAAGCATGGAGCCAAGTGGGTACGACAATATTGGTCCTAACGGAGTACCTGTCGAGACGAGCCGCTCTCCTTATGGGTCTAGCTCTTCTCGCCCGGCTAATGGGCAGCGCAGAGATTCGGATCAGCGAGTCAGCACCGTCCACGAAGTTGACGAAGACCTTGAGCTTGACGAGGGTGACCAGTTCGTGACCTCACATCTCCCTGTCCATGAGCGACCTGGCCACGAACGGTCAGGCTCATTGCCGCTTGATACGCCTCCACGCAAGCCGGTGGCCACATCAGCTCGCAGCACCGAGACAACCCCCAAGGCCCGCAAACACAAGTCCAGCAGCTCTTCCATTTTCCCGAAGATTTCCCGTTGGTCCAAGTCCACGGCCACCTCCATGGGAGACGGCATTCGAAACAGCATCCAGCCCTCCCGCAAGGAGCGTCCGACCTCGGACGAGTCTCGATCTGGATCTGATCTCGCACCTCTTGGCGCATACAAAGGCGACTATTATGATCCCCAGGGGGATGACAGAATCCGATCCACTTATACCCTGGACGACGAGCACGATGAGAACAGACCCCCTTCCCCATTAGTGCCTTCCCAGGTGTCCGAGGTACCCAAGTACCGCGGCCACCGCGGTAGTCTCGAGCTACAGCACCCCCAGCCTCGACAAGGCCCAACTGGACGTTACCAATCCCGTCTTGAAACTGAGGCCCAGGTCTACGGAGGTCCGATTTCTCCTGCTGGCTCAGAGCAATGGGAATCCAACCCCAGCCTCCCCGCGGTCCAGCCTCCCCAAAACCGCAACAGCGGTGTCAGCGGAACCACGCGTCTGTCCCCGATCTCCGACGCAGGCTACTCGGAGACCAGCTCCCGCGCAAACCGTACACCGGGCCCACCCCGTCCTCCTAAGGTCAAGGACGCGGGCCCTCTCATTCCCGAGCGTCCACCCAAAGTGGCGGATGACGAAGAACCTGCTTACAGCGGCGATCGTGTCGTTTCCAGAGTATGTATTCCAAAAGCCCCCTACTTACCCTTTTGAATAAATGCTAACCTTCACCCTCTCTAGAGCTCTGCCATCTGCTCTCCCCCCACACGTAAGCCAACTGGCCCGCGTCCCCTCGCCTCTGCCGGCTCCTACAGCCCAGGCAACGTCAAGCGAACCCGCTACCGAGGCAGTCCCGCGCAAATCGACTATGAAGATGAGCAATATTGAGACTTGCACCGTGATACCCCTGGGTTGATGTTTTCGATTTCCATTTCCCTCTAGCGCTTTTGCCTTTTTCTCTTCTCCTTACGACAGTTATGACCGTTCACTGGAACTCCGGTTTCAGTTCCTCTACCCCCGAATCTATGAGCAATGTGTGTGTTTAAATGTTTACAATATTTCCTGCCTTTCATGTTTACGTCAATGGTCATGGGATGAGGGGGAAGTTATGTCTTCTCTTCGCCTTCCTAGCTCTTCTTATGCTAAGTTTCTCTGCTTATTTTTATGGTCTTGCTTCCGGGCATGCGGCTGCAGCTGCTCTCGTTTGTCTAGTGAGCGTGCTAGGCTTTAGGCCTCTTGTTTGTAGCTTTTGTGTTGTGGTGTAGATAGTGGTGCAGAGGGAGACATAATCTATTCCAATTTCAAGGTGTGGAATGATCTTTTAGGTCTTCGTGTTATTTTTTATTTGCAGATGTCAAGGAGACATAGAAACTTGATGGGTTGAGTTCATACTGCCTTAGTGTGGGTATTATGTAGTAATTGTGAAGGCACATAAGTTTAACAACATGAGGCACTGAGGTCTTGACGCTTCATGCCTTCCACACCCTATGATCGTGATTGAAGACGAGCACGCCCATAGGGGAGGGATCCGAGGTAAACTCATCTTCTAGCTCGATTTCAATTCGTGATTGATTCGAGACTTTTGATCCTCGATGAAGATGTGATGGAGAATGAAAGGAAGATGGCATGAGATATTTGCCATAGAGGGCGGCTTTTCCGCCAGTGTAAAAATTTGAAAATAGCGATACTGATAGTAACGGATGTATCAATAACAGATGTGATCTTTGGTAATGAATGAATAGTAAAGCCCCAAGCACAACGCTGACTCTGATGCCATTTCCCAAAAGAAAAAACAAGAGAGACCCAATTCAAAGAATACAGTCCAACAACGATCACAATCGCCATAGGTATATCATCTACAGAAACCGGGCATACCAATGAAAATGCCCCATGGCCAAAAAAAAAAGCCCTAGTAATCCGAGAAAGGCCGGACAGAGGTAGTCCCCTTACCACTAACAGCATAAGCAGTAGCAAGCGAGCTATAATCCAGCGAATCACTAACAGGGAACTTCCCCGGATAACTCTCGACAGAGTGACACTTGCGCGCACGATTCATCTGCACCGTCTCAGAATCAACAGTCGCATCAATAGTCGCCCCAAACGGGACTGGCTGCTGCATTTTGATTCCATTCGCTGGTCCAGGGTCACTGAAGTGATCTGCAACACGCGTAGACGCAGACATGGGCACGGGGAAAGACACGTTCTCGACGAAGCGAGGCTGCGAAGTGCGCACTGGGATTGGAACTAGCTCTGGTTCCGCCCGTTCTTCGTCTGAAGGCGAGCTGTCCAGATTCCGTGGGATGATGGTCAGTGGCTGGCGGAAGATAGCCTTTGCTGAGTTGGCGAGCTTTGAGATACTTCCTCGTGTGCTGAAGTGGATCTTACGCAGGGTCTCGTAGATGGGGGAGTTTTCTCGGTGATGTTCCGTGCCCCGGGATGATGTGGGACTTTCTTGTTCTGATGAGGAATTTGAGTCTTGATTTCCCTGCTGTGGCCATGTTGAGCTGGCTAGCAAGTTTGGGGTGGGTTGAGGGGCGGTGTGGATGTAGTTGTTCTCTTGGTTCAGGGGACCATTGCCCGATGAAAGGTGCCACTGGCGCTCTGTTGCTGTTGCTGTTGCGGAACTATAAGCTGAGAGTGGGACTGCGCCGAGGAGGCTGCTGATAATTCTTGTTTCTGTGCGGTCGATGGCTTTGTTGAGGGGTGGAAACTCCCGCCGTGTGTTCCAGAATGGTCGTGCGAGGTAGGAGATTGCGTATAGAAGTTGCAGCCAGGAGAGCAAACGGATTAGGAATATTGTTTTTGAGAGGGAGACGGGGAATACTCCCATTGCTGTGAAATTCTTTTGATCCATGGTGTAGGAGAGAGGAGAGGGGAGATATTGAAGTCCATCTTTAGGAAAGAAGCTTGAAGCATAGTCCTGGAAAGAACGATCGAAAGTCTGAATAACAACAGAATAAACTCGGCTCTTATCTCGGAACCCAAGGTTGGGAAGCTTGGAACCTTGGAACGTTATAGATCGTTCCCGCGGCTCCACTTGGCTGACTCCGCCTCTTCAACCTCCTCTCTTTGATGTCCATACACGCTGCTCGTTCAATCATGTCTGCTATGGCCTGCAAGTATCTTCGTCCGCGAAAGTTCGCACCTCTCGGCTCTCCCGAGACGTCGACTGCTCCTCCACTGAAGGGAATTGTGTTTGATGTGGATGGAACTTTGTGGTGAGTCATTTTTCTTTTCTGATACTGTATAGAGTTTACGCTGGATCTCCTGTTCTCTGTTGGACATTAGCTTGTTGCTTGCGCCCTGGAAAACTGATATATACGTCTTGGTGCTATTCTTGGAAAGGGGCAGGAAGTGATGATCAATTCAAGATCCAGGCAAAAGCATATTTTCCCATTCGGAAAATGCCTAGCTTTAACAATGCCTCCGCGGGTAGCCTGAGAATTTTTTGGCTTGGTTCTACATTTGCTTGATAATTTGCTTCAGGTTAGATGATAATTGCTGCGGCCTGGGATCTGGGTCGTAGTAGTTGAGTGGAGGCCTTTTATGCTTTTCTAGTTTTACATCATATGTCGGCTTTTCTGCTTTGTTCTTTTGTTGTCTGGCGTGTTGGTTGATTCTAATTATACCATGCATTTTAACATGTTATTAAATTAACTTTTTTTGACTGAACCTCGCTGACCTCGACCAGTTTGCCACAGCATCATATGTTCAGCGAAATGAGGTACGATCTCAGAACAACGAGCTATCCAAACTTTAACCCATGGAAGCCTGTCTAACCGATCTCCCACTGTAGAGAAGCACTAGGAATCGATCGCTCCATCGACATCCTCCAGCACATCCGCGAACTCCCCGCCGGAGAACAAGCCACAGCCGTATCCAAAGTGCAAGCTGTAGAGCGCCGAGCAATGGCCGATCAGAAACCACAGCCCGGTCTGGTTCGCCTAATGGACTACCTGAAATCCCGCGGCTTGCGACGGGCACTATGCACTCGGAACTTCGAGTATGTCATACAAGCAATTGACACAACCGGGAGTTTCATCCTGGTCAATTAATGCACCTATAGCGCTAACATAATTCGCATCTCCCAGAGCACCAGTCCAGAACCTGATTGACAATCATCTCGACGGTCATATCTTCTTACCGATCATCACACGGGACACGCCCAATCTCCTGCCCAAGCCTGATCCCGCGGGCATCCTACATATTGCAAGTGAATGGGGTCTTGCTAATGGTGAGAATTTGATCATGGTTGGTGACAGTATTGACGATATGACGGCTGGACATATGGCTGGTGCAGCGACGGTGTTGCTTTTGAATGAGCTGAATGTGCATTTGAAGGAACACCCGCATACGGATCTTTGCATTAAGCAGCTGGATGATCTGATCGATATTCTGGAGGAGGGATATGTCGGAACTAGAGAAAATGATGAGCATGGCGCGTGATGGGATTTTGGTGTTCAATCATCTGATGAGATATAGGTAGAGGCTACCGGTTAATGGATGTACTAGATAGTCCAGTCCGCCTATGCAGCATAGGAATGCACTGCAATGTGAGAGATATACCGTCAAAGTGAGATATGTTAGAATGAGGTGTCATTTAATCGTACATACATGCTCAGTCGAGACTGAGCGGAATGGTAGACACTGTGCTATGTACATGGCGGTGTTCGCCGAGATCTTCTGCCCAATTCTCATCGGGGAATAAGCCTTTCTTACCACCCGCGGCCTCTACCGCCGCCGCGTGGTCCACGTGAGAATCCTCCTCCTCGTGGTCCACGGCTTCGGCCACCGCCACCGCCACCACCTCGTGGTGGAGGACCCCGTGGAAGAGGAGGATTTGGGGAGCGTGGGCGATTGTTGTTTCCAGAGAACGTTGCACGACCTCGGGAAGGCCCTCTGGATGGTGCATCGCCACGTCTAGCTCCAACGTTGCTTGAAAACTTGATACTGCCACGGGTATTGCCACGAGGAGCAGGGACGGGGCGTCCTCGGCCTCGGGAGACACGAGACATCATGTCATCGTCGTCTGGGGAGGGAGATTTCCAATCCCTGACTCTTTTGCGGGATTGACTTTGGCTTGGTGGGCGGGTCTCTTGTGGAGGGATGACGGTGTTGAGGTTCGTGATCATGTCTGGGTCGATACCCTTCAGAGTAAATGACGTAGTTTTTCCTACGCGCAATCTGGTAGCTGGGCAGTCTCCTATAAGATGCTTCGCACTGCAACAATTCGCACAGCAGATTGATACCGTGACTTGTTTGGAGTGGAGATCTCTGGTTGGGAACTTCCATAGGAAATCGCAGTCGGATTCCAGGTGCTCCTTGCCACAGTAGTCACAGGGCACTTCGGATGCGAAATTGCGTAGCTTTGCGTCGCATTGCGGCTCGTCGTGGCCACGTTCGCGGCATCTTTGGCATCGTCGCCAGTCGGGGCAAGTACTGCTTTGATGCTGATTCCAGGCACCGCAGTGTTCACACTTTATAGCCAATATTAGTAAAATGAAATGAAGCAACTAGATACAAGATAGAACATACCTCTTTTGCTGGGCAGACGTCGGCCATATGGCCCTCATTTTGACATTCGATGCATGAGATAGGAAGCTTGAGGTCCAGATCATGAATGCTGCGATCGAAATACACGTACTTAGCCAGAATCTCGAGGTCGGTCTGGCTTAGGTCCACCAAAGCAGTAGGCGCATTTGGATACTTGCTTGAGAAAAGCTGGAACGCCTCCTCTTTCGACCCAGGTCCGGATTGTGTAGCACCACCTTTCATATTCGAGTCTCCGGTGTTGGAAGCATGTTGATGAGCCAGAGTCGCAGGGTCATAGTTGTTGGCACCATCCATTTCCATCTTGTCCCCTATGTTCAGCAGGATAGAGTCATCGGCCTCAGAACCAAGAGAATCCGAATCATCTGTGTCACTCTTGGAGTCAATTTCTCCATCTTCCAGTTCGTCATCATTGTCGGATTTATCGTTTGCTTTGGGCTTTTCTTCACCATTGGCCGACGCGACAGATTCACTGCGACTGCGCCAATATTTGTCATTCACCGCTTCAAATTGAGTAGGCTTCTCGTTTGTCGGCGCTGATCGTTTCCCAAGTGTTGTGCGCACTGCAGCCTTCCGACCCTGGTTCCAGCTAATTGCGGGCGCGGTGCTGCCGGCGTGTGGGTTTGCAGTAGTAGTTGGGTCCGCATCGGAATCGGAATCTTCAGCTGATGCTGAACTAGATCCGGAGCTAGACGTGCTATCTGGATCCACTGGCAATGGGCTAGCACTGAATGCAACCCCTTTTGGAACAAAGTCGGTTAGATCTGAGTCCTTCTTATTTCTGCTGCGGCGTTGTCGCTTGGCCGGGCGGGTGCTGTCGTGCGATGCGGAGCGCGAGGTGGAACGCGGATTCGAACGAGTGCGCGGTGCGCCCACCAGGGCTGTGCGTGAATCAGCCTCTTCGTCTGAGGTATTTGCCATTATTAATTGGAGAAGTTCAAGTGTAAGGATAATCCAAATCGAAAGTGAGACTCTGGAAGGATCAACAGTAGAATTTCGGTCCCCAGAAAATTTCACGGTAGACGATATCGACCACTCGCGCAATTCTGAAACTGAAGTATACGCCACCGATATCTGAGGCGATAAGGCGTAGAACCCCCTGATTTGAGTTCTGATAAGATTTTGTCTACTATTTCTGGTTATATCAAGATCTACAGGTGTCTTACTTCTGAAGGTGGTTTGTCCAACTAAATCATTACAGAGAGCACTGGTAGATATTGTTAGCTTGTACATAGACGTATACCAGCCCTGGACAGCAGCAGATAATCTACAAGCAGAGACATGCATACAGAGGTACTTATTGGAAGCATGCAAACGTAAAAGACAGAAGAATACAAGATTGTCACTTAGAAGATCAAGCCAATAGCTCAGTTAATCAATATCAACATGATCTAGACGTGATCCATAACAGTAAGCCCCTTTGACCATAATCAAAATCTATAGATTTATCTAGGCACCAATGATAGGTTGACTATGGTCTAAGACACTAACCCCAAAGAGCCATTAGAAACTCTTCAGACTGGGCGTTGTCTTTGCCGTAAGATCTACCCGTGGAATATAGAAAATCGAGATGATCGACGCCAAGAGTGGGGTTGATGCCGTCTTTGTAGTTCCAAGTTCCAATTGCCAAGGCCATGTTATTATGGATCTTATAGACCATTAGGTTGAATACATGTAATCGAAGTACTGCTGGCTATCTACGAACCGCGGTGAAGGCCGGAACGCGGTCATCTAATGTGTTTCCTGGAACCATCAAGTCCGGGCACTCTCGTTTGCCAAATTGCCAAATTAACCACGAGTTGATTATACAGAGTTGAGCTGGCGGTGTTGGAAATCTACCTATCCAGCACCAGCTCTTAGTGCACAGATTAGAGACCCATGTATGTATTCTTGTTTGCCGATAGCAGACAAGGCTATATGGAAGCGCACAACCTCCAATGGCTAACTAATCATCCTGATATTAACTGCTACAGCTGATACCAGCTGAGTATCAACGATTTCTACCTATTGACTCTGATCAACGATTTACCCCCGGGGGTGGACTAGTACCATCAATACGAACTGGAGGACTCGGTGGCTTGGGCTGAATAAGACCGTGCTTTAGACACGGCAGACTATCATTGCATCTGTATCATTTTCATTTGAAGTATGTCCTTGTGCAATTGCTGCTATAATGGTGTTGAAAACTTCTTACCATGCAATCGCATACGATCCTGGGGCTTGAAGGTCTAACTGTACAAGGATAGGCGGCCGCTTATGCGGCCTTTTCATGTTTTTTTATAATAGTCTTTTCATATACTGTACTCAGATTTTTTTTTCTTAAATGCCTTTTTGGATTTCTTTTGAATATATACAAAGGGTAAAAAGCATAAGCTGTATAGAGGGTCTCTCTTTGTATACCGGGGTGTACTAATATTTTCTGCCTATACTGTCCCCGGTATGGACATAATATCATGGGACACTCCAATCAGGCCACACAATCAAGAAAATAAAAAAGAGTCATATTGGAGTCATAGCTGGGCAAGGGTGGCCAAGTCCATATTTTAACCTATTCTTAGGCATCCGTGGATGTCTCGGACATATTCGCCCCATAAAAGGAAAATGTTAACGATAAGCTAATAAAGCTAGGCAAAAGAGAAAGGATATCTGTTCATCTATCAGGAAGCGTCCCCCTTATTGAATCCTTAATATAGAGTACGGAGTACATGTACATAGTTCTAGTCCTTTCGGGCTAGATTCCGCACATGCATACGTTTGTACATCAATGTAGGGCCAATTATGCATTTGGTTCTAGTTAGATCAATCTAAAAGGCAGGAAATATATTAAGGGAAATTTAATCTAATTATAGAAGGTCTAATGGAAAAAACAAAAACAAAGATAGCCTGAAGGAAAGACGTGAATCAGAGCTCTTCCGCACCCCGTGACCGCAAGCCGATCCAACCGGCAAACTCCAGTCTGGGCCGTGCCACCTCATCCCCACGCTCCTTTTCATTCTTCTCTCCTTCTCTCCATCCAACTTATTCTTTTTTCTTTTGGATCCAACCGTCAAGCTGGCGTCCGACAATTCAAAGGTGTCTTCCCTGTTGACCCCCCGTGGCATCTCCTTCCCTCCGGATGTTGACACATGGCCGCAGCGGCTATCTCCAAGCATGACCTCAAAACAAGGCCGCCGGAGGCGATCCAGCAGTCTTATCTACCAGGAACCGGCCGAATCTATTGAGCATACCAGTGATCAGGCGGCATTGCCAAATCTGAATGCAAACTGGGTGAATGCCAAGGGTGAGTGACAAAAAAAAAGCAGATCCTGGAGACCACATATCACCAGATACAGAAACCAAAGGACTAACGTGGAATTTTGTTTTGATTTTAGGTGCCTGGACCATCCATTTCGTGTGTATCGCCGCTCTCAAGATTTTCTACGACATCATCCCCGGCGTCTCGCAGGAAACTTCATGGACCCTCACCAATATCAGCTACATGTTCGGATCCTTCCTCATGTTCCACTGGGTGCGGGGCATCCCCTTCGAATTCAATGCCGGTGCCTACGACAATCTCAACATGTGGGAGCAGATTGACAACGGCGACCAGTACACACCCGCTAAGAAGTTCTTGCTCTGCGTGCCTATCGTGCTCTTCCTCCTCAGCACTCACTACACCCATTTCGACTTGACCCACTTCACCATCAACTTCCTGGCCACACTGGGAGTGGTCATTCCCAAGCTGCCTTTCGTATGTTATGTCTGCTGGGAAACCAGACAAAACTCCTTTGCTAACGTTGTTTATTACAGTCGCATCGGTTGCGAATAGGTCTCTTCTCCGATATACCCGAGGAGTCATAGTGGCTCCCATTTAATCTTTCCTTTTTTTTCTCGAATTGCTATCCATGTTGGTGTATCCACGGCCTCCTTGGTTTCCCGAGCTTTCTTGCTGTCCCCTCCTTTTCTACATAAAAGGCCTTTGCATTGCGAAATTGATTGGCGGGGATATGAACTGTTCTTGGCTACCGCGCATCCTGTTTCTCTTTTTCTCGTCAGCAAATATGAAGACGCAGAAGTCACTGCGAACCAGTCCAAATTCCCATCCTTTCAATCTGCGCTAGGTAGCTTATCCTTGTCTAGATTTCCAAGTATCCGAGCCCTGGATTTTTTTTACCTTAGAAGCTTCTATTTTTTGGGGGGTCCCTACTCTCTCTTTGAGAGCTGGGCCTGTATGAGGATAGAATGGTTCATTATCCAAGTTCAAGGCCTGCAGTACATTCGATACATTTGGTCAAGAAGCGGTGTTGGACAATGTGCCTCTTAGAATATACTTGAGGGTCTGGATCTCGAAAAGAGAGAGCTTTGGAAATAAAAGCCCCCGGTCACTCTTACTAGGCCTGTCAGTTAAACTTTGCGCTAGGCTTAATTTAGCTAGATGTCGTTCATGTATGTTGTACTTATAGAACACGCAGATTGAACTCTTGCTCAGCCGAATACTTCATTATCGAAATAAGCAGAAATGGTATTCAACAATGGTATGCTACATTTCTGCGGTTCCTAACTGATCACTAAATAATTCTATAGACTCCACTGCACGTAAAGAAAAACGAATCACCCGCGCTGCCAGACAGGCAACCCTGCTGGAGTACCTAAACAATATTAAACCCGGGAATATGGGATTTTTTTTGGGAAACGGTTGGAATATGGATACACGCCCATGGTGACAACAAATCGAGTACACGTGGTGAGCCTTTTACGGAAACAATGAAAACTTCGACCGATCCCCCTATCTATCGCGTTAGGGTCATGGGAGGAGCACAAGTTATGCTCCAATTCGATGTCGACTCCAAAGACCAGCAGGCAGCCTAGTGATGATGAAATCGTCACACGGCTGAAGAACCAATATCTATGACCGTGGATTATGACTTTGAAGTTTACAAAAGCGCGCTTCATACTCCGGCTCCAACTATAAATACCACTCCGGGCAGCTGCTTCCTCCTTTTCTTCTTCCCTCTCCACGATACAGAAACAGCTTTGGTGAGTATATGCTCTGCTTACTCTATCCTATACCACTATCGTCTCGTCTTTCTACACTGGATTGCCCCTTGTACCCTTCAATTGCATGCCAGCACCTTGATACCAGCAAAGTGGGCCTATCTACCTCTCTCACTCTCACTCACATTGTACAGGCATTTACCTTGCTTTGATCTTCACCAATATTTCACTTACCTTTTATTTGCTCTCACTTGCATATCAATTGCTGCTTCAGCAGTATCTCGCTTGCTGCCCGTTGGCTGCCGTGTATCTTTTACCCCAAGCCCTAAGCTGCAAGAAACCCTTCTTCCACTTGCCATCTCACCGAGGCCAGGTATCTTGCATGCCCCTCAGCCTTCATTTGCTGCTCCATTTGTTTCTCTTGATTATTCTGATATCCTTGCTTGCTGCACATTTGTTTTTCCCTGCTCTGCCTTGATTTCCATCTCTCTTCCCTTGAAACCTTGCCTTTACACCATCCTCCATCTTTCTCCACATCCCTACCCGCATTGAATATTCTATCACCGCGTTCTATCCTGCATATTCATTGTATCACCTTCTCAATTGCCACTGCATTGTCATTCTCATTGGCTCTTGGCTGCAGGCTGGGGTACTTGCTTTATCGCATTGCCTGCCCCTATATTGCCCATTACTCTGCTGCATTGGTCTGTCTTCACATCACTATCTCCATGCACCTCAACATTCTAATGTTTCTTCATTATTAACGCATAACTACAGATTCAAAGAAGCGAAACTTGATCTTTTTCTCTCTTTTTTTGAAAAATAAAAAGGTTGCGGTGGTCAAGATAGCGCTTGACCTGTACTAAAATTTACTCTTCTGCTCTTACTGTGGTTTTCGAATCCTCTCCGGAAGCACCCAAAGAACTGGGGATTCTGAGCCCTTGTCGTCGTCTTACCTTTCTTCTCTAAAACGCACAAAGCTCGCGTTCTCGCTTCATCGCATTTTACTTTTTTTCCGACTACATTTTCTCTCTAACCCGCATTCGTTAAAATGTCCGGGCGTTCTTACGGTGATCTGCCCATTCGAGGCGGTCGTGGTGGTGGTGACCGTGGCGGTTCCCGGGGACGCGGCGATGGAGGTTCGGGTAGCCGTGACAGTGACCGCGGCTACAGCGGAGATCGAGGCCGTGGCAGTGACCGTGGCAGTGACCGTGGAGGTGGTCGTGGCGGACGTGGCGGGTCTGAGGGGCCCTCCAGGTAGGTTTATTTGTTCTACATCGGGAGAAAATCAAATCTAATAGGCGCATAGAATGTTGACAGACCCGGTTGAAGCCCCCAGCTCCCGTGTTCGGGACTTTGAGGACCAGTACGTTGTAGAGTCTGCAAAGGCTCGACCGGTCTCCAACTCTTTGGCTCGGCGTCCTGGCTACGGCACCCAAGGTCGTTCGATCGTGCTCCGTGCCAACTTCTTCCCCATGGAATTCAAACCAGGCATCGTATTCCATTCCTATCGACTCAAGATCAAGCCTGAGGCAAAGAAAGGACAACAAAAGTTCATTCTTGAGAGCATGCTCCGCAAGTACACTCTCTTCAAAAATATCGGCGTTGCCACTGATGGGGCCACTGAGATTGTCACGACAGAGCTACTCCCCAAGGATAGTCCGTCATTCATTTGTTCCATGGGCAATGGAGGTGGGCATGGAAGTGGGAGTTCGAAAAACTATACTGGCCCTTGGGATATCACTTTGAACCATGAGCGCTCTTATTCACCAGCTGACATGATTGCGGCCGCTCGGGACATCAACCGCCGAGAGGAACTTAAGGATGAAGCTCCCAGTCTCCGAGTACTGAACATCCTCATGAGTGCATATCCCTTTAAAGATCCCGGTGTTTACATCATCGGCAAGGGACGAAACAAATTCTTCCGGATGGGCCGCGGAAAGCAGTCAATGGATATGGGGGGTGGCGCTGAAGCCACTCGTGGTTTCTTCTCAAGTGTCCGAGTTTGTGCTGGCCAAATCATGATAAATTTGAATGTCAGTCACGGTGCATTCTTTACCCCAGGTCCATTGACCAAACTGCTTAAAGAATACGTGATCATTCACAAACATGACGCGGACACGTTGAACCGATGGGTGAGGGGCTTGAAAGTCTATGCCACGCATCTAAAACCTCGAGAGAACGGAGCTGGCCTGCAGGAAAAACCTATCAAATCAATCCTCGGAATTGCCTCTCCTGATGATGGACGCGGGGGCATCCACCCCCCAAAAGTTCTGCGTGTGGGATCTTCTGCCTCAAACGTGAAGTTCTGGAGGGAAGAGGGCGAGAAGAAAGGTTACATCAGCGTTACTGAATACTTCTTAATAAGTATGTTTGGTGCCTATCAGTTGATATTTGAGGTACAGTGTGCTAACAAGAGATAACAGCTTACAATATCAAGCTCGTACATCACAATGATATGCCGGTCGTGAATGTTGGAACCCGTGAACGTCCAGTTTACCTTCCTATGGAAGTTTGCGAAATCCTCCCCGGGCAACCCTTCAAGCCCGACCCTACCCCGACCCAACGACAGAACATGATCAAGTTCAGTTGCCGGAGGCCTCCTCAGAACTATGACTCTATTATGAGTGAGGGGTTGGGCATCATGGGAATCTCTGGAGGCCATATCAAGGCGGTAGGGATCAAGCCCGGCAACCAAATGGTCACTGTACCAGCACGGATTTTGGCTCCCCCAAATCTGCTTTATGGCGGCAAGAAGACCACTAACCCTCGAAACGGCTCGTGGAATTTGATCGGCACCAAATTCGCCCAAGGCGCCCAGATCAGCAGATGGACCTGTTTTTGGATTCGGAAGTCCGGTGTAGAAGATCCATTCACAAAACCTGATTCCGAGATGGACGCCTTTTACAGGAAGTTGCGTGACCATGGCTTGTCGCTTCCGGCGCCCTGTAAGCCGTATCTCTCTGTTATTCTCGGTTCGAATGATAAAGAAAATCGAGATATCATCAGGTCATCTTTCAAAAAATTCATGGGGGTGTTCCCATTCGTGGTTGTCTTGCTTCCTACCACGGAGGGCAAAGTCTTCGATTTCGTCAAGTATGCCGGAGATCTCAAGACTGGAGTCCTTACGCACTGCATGCAAACCACCAAGTTTAAAGGTGCCAATGAGCAGTACCTGAGCAACAATGCCATGAAGGTCAATCTCAAAATGGGAGGATGCAATCAACTCCTGCAGCCGGCGAATGCACGCTTTATTGGTACCGCAAAGAACACCATTGTCGTCGGCTTGGATGTCACTCATCCCTCCAGCGTAGACCCGGAAGTCTTCCCCAGTGTTGCTGCCATCGTTGCCTCCGTTGATTATCGCATGGGACAATGGCCTGGTGAGGTTCAAGCCCAAGCGCGCCGTCAAGAGCACATTGAATTCCTCGAGCAGATGATGCTTACCCGCCTGGAATTGTGGAAAGATACCAACAATGGCAATCTTCCCCAAAACATTCTTGTGTACCGCGACGGCGTTAGCGATGGTCAATTCCCCATGGTCCTTAAAGAGGAACTTCCAAAAATTCAACGGGCCGCCAAAGCGGTATACCATGGATCAATGCCCAATATCACTATCGTTGTCTGCGGAAAACGTCACAATGTACGTTTCTACCCTACTAACTCCAAGGATCAAGACAGAACATCCAACCCAATCAATGGATGTGTCGTTGACCGCGGAGTTACCCGCCCCATCTACTGGGACTTCTATCTGCAGGCCCAGGCTCCGCTTCAGGGTTCTGCTCGACCAGCTCACTACATCGTGATTCATGATGAAATCTTCACTAACTCGAAGGTCAATACGGACCGCAAGCCAGCTGATGTGCTACAAGAACTTACCCACAGCATTTGTTACATGATGGGCCGGGCTACTCGCTCGATCAGTTACAGCACGCCTGCCTTCCTGGCTGATAGGTTCTGTGATCGTGCCCGGAAGTATCTGTTGGCTTTATGGCATGAAAGTAACCAGTCCATCTCAAACCCGGATAAATTCCTAGGCAATACCCTGTCTATGGCGAGCGCATGTCAGAACAGCATGGTCTACATCTAAGTGGACCATTGTCATTTTCTATTCCCTTGTTGATATTTGACAACTTTGCCGATGTTATATGGAGTTTGATACCCTCTTTCTATGCTCCGATTGTTCTTTGGAATTGTTTCTGAGCTTTGATTGCAACGACTTTTATTGTTGGGCCGGGGAATTGCTCATGAGGCGAAAGCCATAAAAAACCACAAAACAACCAAAAAAAAGGGTGTAATGTTCTTGCTTTCTTATAAGCTTGAGATGTACCTATACTACATCAAGTGTGGAAAATTGAAAATCACAAAAAAGGTAGGATGGGAGGTTTATGCGCATGACAATAGCATGCATTTGCTTATTTGATTTCATTGTCCATGTCTGTGCTCTTGGATGACACTTGCACTGCAGCATGGAAAATACAAAAACCAAAAAAAAAGGGGACGAGATGTTAGAGTATAAAATTGAAAATAAATAAAAAAAAGCCCTGTGCCTGTGTAGCCACTAGACTTGCTGGTAGTATAATTGCAACTGAGAAGATCCTAGTGGATGGTGAGATTGAGCGGGAAACGCCGAATACTGAAAAAACATAGTATACAAGTGCCAGTCTACGTGGCACTCATTATTTTGAACCCTCGGGACAGTTTTGGCCTGTTATGACCTATGAGGTTGAACACAGTGCACGATAACCTCCATCCTCATACAACAAGGAGCGCGGGGGAAGTTCAGAGACTCCTTGGCATGAGATAGCTTCGATGCCATCTTTGATCCGGGGTTCTTTGTAAGATGTTTCAGCTGATGAATTGACCAATGGTGCAGGGCGAGGGCCTTCTGCCCTCTGGCATTATCTCTCAAAGTCAAGCTGGTATATATAGCATTGCGGAGAAATGACCAAGATAAACCAACATCACTTTTCACCGCTTGGAACTAGGGGACCAGGCTTCGGGTTGCCACTCTTCGCCTGGGTTGGCCTTGTTCGCCTTGATCCATGGGTTCTCCTCCTTTCGTATCTTCGGCTCTGCGGGTGCGGGTTTGGCCTTGGGGGCTGTTTCCGGGGATACGGTTGAAGGCGGTGCTTGTGCGGGAGTAGCTTTGGCGGGGTGTTTCAAACCCGCTTCATTGATTTGGGTTGATGGTGCTTGGTTCTGGGTCTTGGGCTTATCGAGGAAGGAGGCCTTGCTGGCCCAGCGTTCATCGGCGAGTCGAGCAAGTTGTTTGATTTGCGCCTGTCGCACAAGATCCTGCTGCTGCTCCTGGATGCTCGGGGGATGCTGTCGGACATGTCGCAGCCATTGGTGCCATTGCGCTGTATTGAAATAACATGTTAGATATGATTCAATAGTCTCATTCCCCTTTGCCCCGGAAGAGCCGCATGTGGTCAAACCCGAGCCTGCATTTTCCCTGCGATGGAACTTACGTGACACTTGAACATCACTAAAATGAGTTTTGGGATCGAATCGAACAATGCGCCGGAAACGCGCTGCATTCATGACATCTTTGAACTCCCAGAAGGTATTTCCGGCGAGATCCTCACCTAAGGCACGGTTAGCGGTACTGATACATAAGAAAAACAAAAAGCAGATACTGACCGACCAAGAAGGACTTCCGCCAGGGCAGGCGAAGTTTCTTCCATTTAAACCATAAGCTGTTAACCATTGTTGAGTGTAGAGAATAGAAATGAGGCAAAAAAAAAAGATTGAGGCGGACTATCAGGAACGTCATCGGAGATAAACACAGCCCGGACATTCCATTCCTCTTTCTCCATATCCCTCACCTTTTCTCTCCCCTCTTTTTCTCTAATTTCTACTTTACTACAAACCTTCTGCACCTCTAGTAATTAAAGCATCCTCTTCATCTTGTCATTTCCAATTGTATCACGGAACGCCCTCCTCTGCTACCCAACACCGCCACCATTAGGGCCGATCAGGCACCCGCAAAGGGATACATACCCGCACAGGTGGCAACAACAGTGCAACTACACTTACACACTCTGATCGAGCATCGATCATTTGACACTCATTATGGCTTCCGTGACTTCGTTGGACAAAGATTTGCGCAATATGCGCCTATCCCGCTATACCCCGCAGGCAGCCGCGGAGGTGCGCGACTGGATTGAAGAAGTGCTGCATGAGAAGCTAGCATCGCCAGACTTGCTCGAAGGCCTGAAAGATGGCGTCGCTCTTTGCAAGTGAGTTGTATCTGTGGCTTTAAGTACAATTAATCTGTCTGGGCCCCTGGCTAACTCTTTCAATTACAAGGTTGGTAAACCTTGTTGTGTCACCAGGCGTGAAGTATAAGCAGTTGTCCGCGCCATTTGTACAGATGGAGAATATTTCGCATTTCTTGCGCGCATGCCAATTGCCACCGCTCAACCTTCCCCCGCACGATGTCTTCCTGACAGTCGATCTCTACGAAGCAAAGGATCCGGCGCAGGTTCTCCAGTGTCTGGCAGCATTCAGTCGGCAGGCCAATGCCCTTGCGCCCAACAAGTTCCCACGGACTGTTGGTCCACAGAGTAAGCGCAATGTGGTCAGTCCCAATGCGACGGGTTCCTCGAGCACTGGAGCATACACACCCCGATCAACCCGCTCCTCCAGCAACGTCGGAGATGGGAGAGCCCCCGCCCTTGCCTCTCGAACAGGCAGCCCTGCAAAACCGTCCGGGTCATACAGTACTTGGGCCAGGAAGGGAGATGAGCAGGCTACAACGCCGGCTTGGAATATTCACCAATATGGCTACATCGGGGGGGCTAGCCAAGGGAATCAAGGAATTGCATTCGGTGCTCGTCGACAGATCACCACCCCTGGACCTGCTGTACCAAGTCTTGCAGAGAAAGAGAAGCGTAGACGTGAAGAGGATGAACGGATCCGTCAACAGAACGCAGAGAAGGAAGAAGCAGAACGGGAACACCAGCGACGGGTTGCAGAAGTGGAGGCCCGTGCTAAGCTAGAAGAGGAGCGCCGATGGGAAGAAGAGACTGCTCGTATAAGGGAACAAGAACGTCTCAAGGTGGAAGCAGAAAAGAAGCGCTGGGATGATGAAAAGCGTCAATGGGAAGAGGAAGAGCAGCGACGTATGGCGGAAGAAAAGGAAGCCGAGGAGCGGTTTGAGCAGGAGCGACAAAAGAGACGAAGCCTGAATGATAACCGTCTCAATGGCCAGTTCCTGAGCCAATACCAGGCTTCCAACTCCCAGATTAGTGATGTTGCCGGAACCAAGCCGGATGAGGAAACAGCCCAAAGCCGCCGCATCAAAGAGCTCGAGCGCGAGCTACAGCTGGCAAAGGACCGGGAGCGCCAATACGAGACTGGACGCCAGGAAGTCCAGCCTGGAAAGACTGGCGATCAGCCCCAGTCTCGCAGTCAAAGTCGCCCTCGTCCCGTGCCCCCTAAGCCTAGCTATGATCTCTCTTCCCTCGAACAAGAACGACGGCTCCTCCGTACAGAGTGGCAGAACACGCAGGACATGCCCGCTACTTCTGAGGCAGAGGAACCTGAACCCGTCGAGGAGCAAGCACCACCCCAGCCCCCTCGTCCTCTCCCAGTACCAAAGCCATCATCTTTCTCTGCAACGCCGGCGCTGCCTCCCAGAGACCTACCCGCATCGCCCCGGCCCCTCCCAGACCCAGTAGCCTACAGTGCCGGCCGAGGCCGCGAAAACCGCGTGGACAATTTCCTCTCTTCGAACCCAGCACCTGCATCCCCAGCCCCAGCCACCCACCGATTCCAAGACTACACCACGACCTCCGAAGTCGACGCCGAGAACAGCCGCCGCGTGGCCTCACAGCAGAAGACCAAAGCCGGCGGTTGGGCGTCCAAGTCTCTCCTGGAACGAGAGATGGAGCGCGAGCGCGCGCGCCAAGAGGAGTGGGAAGAGAACCAGAAACAAACGGCGGCTGCGGCCGGGCGCGGCGGCCATGATGGCGCGCAAGGCTCAGGACCGGGCCAATCTTGGGATATTCATCAGTATGGTTATATGGGAGGTGATAATCAGAACCGTGGCGGTGTTGGCCTTGGTGTCGGTGGCGCTAGACGCCAGATTATTGGGCCTCGGACACCACGGTAAGCTGTTGACTTGTGTTGACAACTTCTGAGCCTACCTATTCAACTTAGGGTTCTTGTTTCTTTGATTCCTTGCCCCCTTCTATTTTCTTACCATCATTTCTTTCTTTCTTCTTCTCCACTTTAGGTCTATTCCCCCTAACTCTGTGGGCGGATATTATCATTGAAGCAGAAGACATATTATCACATCTCTGCGTTGGTGGATTTTCTATCATTTGCGTGCTTAGATTCCCGCTCCAGCTTACTTTGTTTTCGACGCGATGTGGTTGTAAATAGCAGCCGTTATACTCAATATCCTATATTAAACACATTCCAGAAAAGACCGAGTTTTACAGGATGATCACACATCCGTAGGATACTCCTTTCACAGTAAGGGAAAAGAATTGGCATTTAATATGTGGATAGCACAGGTACTCACTCCCTGGTCTTCAAGTATATATCACAACCATTATATTCAAACCGAAGAAAAGCAAAGCGCATTAAAACGCTCCATAAACACCCATAGACGCCTTGAATATGATCATTAAATATCATTACCATCATGAACATCATTACCACAACACCACTCTTCGCTGTCCCCACAGAAAAGCTTCATGGTAAGATATGATCGACCATAAACCTCATCCTGAATCCACTCTCCTGCAAGTAAGTCCATTCAATCGAGTTCCGGTCACGACTAGCCTGCTCCCGACGTGTAATCCCAGACCGGACAGCTTTAGCCAGCGATGGGGTCACAGAGAGCATATTGTTCTTATGCAGGAGCGTCATCAGCGCCTCGAGCAGAAGGGAGATCTTGGCATTGTTCCCAACGTTCGGGGTAGCCGCCCCGTAGGGGAGGAAGCATTTCTCCAGCTTGGCCTGGGTAAGGTAGTTGTTATCGGAGGCCGGTGCGGAGCTTTCGCGGAAGACGAAGAGGAGGAGTTCGCAGAGAGTAGAGTGCGCTTCGGGGGGAAGGTGCGGGAGGTTGGAGGGGCTGATGAAGTGTTGGAAGAGTGGGAGGGAGAGGTCGCGGATATTCTCGACGAACATGTCGTAGAGGTTATCTAGGGGCATGAAGTCCCGGGATAGTCTTTCAGAGACACTGGAGAGGATGCCGAGGAGTTGTTGGCGGAGGGCGAGGGAGGTGTAGCCGCCTAGCGGGGATATATTGCTTTCGTGGGAGGGTGCGTGGCTTCCTTTGGCCAGCTTGATGGGGTCTGTGGCTTCGTCCATGGCGTTTCGTGTTCCTCGTCGGGTGCGCTTGCTACGCCGTGGCTTGCTGGCATTTGACCCTTTGGCTGGAGGTGATACCGAGGTTAAGCTTTGATCGGCTTCAAAATCCTCGTCCGAATTGTCCAGGTAGTCGCCATACTCATCTTTGTCGAGATTGATATCACCTGCCCTCTTTTTGATACTATGGGAGTCTTGCTCGGGAACAGAAATTTTGAGTTCATCGTTGAATACCTCCTTGAACTCGCCGAGGTTTGATTTGCCATTGGCAAAGATTGCCCGCATGATTCTGCGGTTCCGTCCAGCTGTGGTATTCGAGGTGATGTAACGGAAGATCAGACTTTCTCGAAATATTCCAAGATCATTATCCACCACTACCTCGACCTTAGGCTTCCTGCCCCTGCGTCTTTCTTTCTTGGGAGGTTCTGCACCTAGCGCGGGCTTATCCTCTGACTTTCCTGGCACCTTCGACCAGACCGAGGCATCCCTTTGGTTTTGTTTCGCCTCTAGGTATTTTTTTTCATGTTCTTTCCAGTCATCTTCGAGTACGTTGCACATAAACTGGAGCCATATCTGCCAGCGCTCCCACCGCGCCGGGTGAAGTACCGAACAATTAAATGCCCACCCGACGGCGTGCCAAAAGTCCTCTGCGCAGTGCCACAGCGAAGAAGCTTGGTTGAATTTCGTGTTCAGAGGCTTGGTATCAGGATTGTCATGCTCAATGAGCATCGGGCTTTCCCCGCGCCACCTACCCTGTCGCGAAGATGCAAGCTGGGTGAAGTTGAAAGCGAGCTCAAACCTTGCATCCATAGGTCCAACAAGAGAATTCGTCAATCGAAGAAATCGCAAAGCTGCATTGGGCGCTTCTTTTTCGTACTCCGACTCGGCGCGCGTTGTCGTTTTTGGGTGCACGAGCATCGTAGCTGCGACGGCCAGATGCTGTGGGAGTGGAACCACAGCTTTTGTCGATGAGATCGTGCCCGATGCAAGGACATTGAAGAGAAGGCTATAAGCTTGCGGCCCTATTTAAAAAAGGGAAGATGATTAGCAGTGTCTCTTTGGGGTTCTCCCGCACGCGTCAAAGCACGGGAAAGGGAACATACATAATGAATCTTCAAGGAAGATTTCTGTCTGTCGAGCCAACTCCCATTGAAGGGGTACGGGTGACCGATATGGTACCTCGTCCATGGTCTCCATAGTCGGCATGGCTAGAGGGGGATTTTTGAAAAGCCAGCTGAAGAGGTACATTTTGAGCTGGGAGTAACGCGCTTATCGATAAGGATTCGCGGTGGAGAGTGGCGTATGGCGCGTGGAAAGAGGTATATGTCCGGCAGAACAGTAGGCAGTTGGATGTTGATATATGTGACATTATTTAAGAGCCTAAGAAAGGCATCTCGATAGGTTCTAAATACTTGTTAAGATAATACCGTAGCCAGCAAACTGAGAGAAGCCTTGATAATCAATTCTATAAAAAGATTGAACTTCTTTGTTTCGAGGGCGGAAACAAAGGCGGTGGAAAGTATACCTGAACAATGAACTTGGCTAGTTATTGTAAAGGCTGAGTCACCTTTACAACTTAAGGCATCATTAATGCTTCCTCGATGTCTAGGAACCTTTGTATATAGTATTTTTTTTTATTATACTTATTTGCTCAACGCAGCGAAGCAAACTATACCGGGAAGGGGGTCTAGACTGGCACTGGATCACGTCCATGTGCCCGTCGATACTTACGTTTAAGTAATTGCTTTCATTCTAGTTGACTAACTATTGGGGCCCCAATGGGTTACCTAATGGGTTGGGTTGGGTTGGGTTGGGTCCGGGTTAGAGTGGGTTGTGCCGAAGTCTAGTGACAGCAGAGAAACCGACCCCTACACCTTGCAAATAGCCACTGATTCTCTTCAGACATATAACGATTCAGGGAAATGATGCTCCCTAAACTGATAATTGGATGTTTCTGAAGACTGATCTCGAGTTCTCTACCCGAGGTGGTGGAAATGGGCCAATGTGGTATGGTTTTTACATAGAAAAATAAGTTCCGTTGCCCTCTTAGTCGGCACCTCGCCCCATTGCCCCACCGCACTATCAGACGCTAACCTAATATGGTAAGTCTATCTGATCTAATTCTATATCTCGCCCGAGGGCCTTATGTTTCCAACGACCTCTATTCTTTAATCATATTATTATAGGTATTAAAGGACAGCCACTACCGATAGAATAAAACTAGATTGACCTAAAACTAAGTTCCTAAATACCCCTAGGAAACAATATAATAACTTTGGTACTATAAACCCTAGTCTAGGTCTAGGTCGAATGCTTATACCCAAGCCCCTGATGGGATTTCATATATGCGAAGCTATACCCATGGAAATTCTCAGGTCGCTAAGTGCCACCAAATCCGAGAAGGACAATCTCCAGGCGGCCCAGATCACGCATTTTGTAAGACACCCAATAAGCCAGCATGAGCTTCCATAATTTTCACAGGTAAGCTAACATTAGTTCTTCTCTAGGCTGAAAAGGTCTGTTCGACTCTGCAGCGTGCATTTGCGGGCACAGATAAACAGAACCGGGTTATACTTTGAGCTTTGCCTTGACCCACTCATATGCGAGGTATTAGAAGGTGGAAGTTATCATTCCCTATTCCTCAAAGAGCATACCATAAGTCAGTTGTGTTCCTATCAAATCACAGGTGTGATTGGCTTGGTTCTCAAGCTATTAGGTAGGATCGATGGGGACGAGTTGTTCGAAGCCGCCTCCCCCAACGTTATCAATACAGAATCCCAGGTCAAAAAGGGTGCTCCGCTGCAGAGGCTCTCCTAGATATTCAGGCTTTCTGTGCAATTCTAGCGGACGGTACCGGCTTTGGCAAGGTAGAGCAGATTGAGCGAGATATTAGTAGATTTACACACGACTTTAGTATCAAATAGATGGAGACACTCCTTTAGCATTCCTATACTATCCCCAGAACGATTTTATAACTATAGAGTATCCAAGGTACCTTTCGTAATTAAGGATGTAGGAAGCCATAATTAATCTATACTAAGGCCAATGGCTGAGATTCGGTAGCAATGGATTTGAAAACATGCAAACCTTGAAGCAACGTTGTCCTGTAGCCGTGTTCAACGGGATAATTCCCAAACAATCCCGGTATTCTCCTTCAGGGATTCGAGCACTTGGGTCTGGGGTATTATGAGACCCACTGGTAGCCCATTTTCCACATGTAGCATGCCGACCAATTGGCCGACCCACTTCCAGCCATCTTCATCTGGAACAGGTACGAAAAGACCGCACCCTGAGTCTCCTTTCGCACATACTGCATGCTCACGATAAGTCTGATGGAGCGTAAGGAGTTTGTATTTGTTAACATCAGTCGGCGCTGTTCCTGGGGGCGCAATGTCTGCCGTTCCTTTTAGAAACACCAGGGCTTCGGTCTGACCAATCGTTCCTGTTGTACGACCTGTTGCTGCGCCATCCTTGTAACAGATCTGTCCGGCTTGTGGATCGAGGTTGCCAACGAGGCCATGCGCTCCGAGGAATTCGGACTGATATTTTTCAGTTACCATGACGAGGTCGGTCAGTTCTCGAGGCTTATACCACTGGCCATTTGCCCCAGCCCACTTATCGTTAACGTAGAATAACACAAAGTCGCTCTTCCACCCCTTCATTGTGGTACCAATATGGCCGTGCACCACATGCCCACATGACTCATCCCATCTTCGTAGCAATCCACCAACACGGTCATGATCTGCATTCTCGGTAGCGGCGAGGAGTTGACTGAGGAGGTCGAGTGGTGCCGGTGTTTTCACAAGCGATTCGTTGACTGTCTTGAATGGTAGAACATGGTACGCAGTCAGGGCATATATCTTCTGTTCAATGCCGGAAGGTGATAAAAACACGCCCACTGAGCCTTTTGATTCCTGGCCCATAAGAGAAACGGACTGGCCATGAGAAATATGACCATTCTCTTGCACGGCACATGGTAGGGGATTTTTTCGAAGCAGGTGACGTCTTTTGCTGAGTTCCAACTCGTTTAACCCTGATGGTTCCAGGAATTGCTGCGCCTTGGAGACATCATCCATTGCGTGGGAAAATTGTGCCTTCATAACAACAACAGGCACTTTTTCGGAGGCAAGGAAAGCATCAAGGCCTGTTGTATCGTCATCATCAACATAAAGACAGATGCAATCTATCGATAGCTGGGGCCAACCAAACTTGCAACGAGTAGCCACTACGGCCCTTGCGGTCTTGCTGCCACGAAGGAAGTCCGAAATATATGGGAGATCTTCATCAAAAGGCTGGACTGGTTGCAGTTGAGATGGCACGAGAATCGTTGGCTTCGGCAAAACTGGGAAAAGTAACTCGGCCTCTCGAGGCTCAGCATATTCAACGTGGATACTGCCTTCAATATAGAGCCCATCGCTGGTTAATCTAGGGGAAATAATTAGCATTCGCGATCTAGAATAAGGTGGCATCGACATACTGCTGGTTATACCCTTTTGGGCCATCAAGAATGGCCATCGATGCCCAAAGACTCGGCGTAGATGGGCGGCCGTGAAATGTGCGAACGCCCCACTTGAGCAGCGCAGTCATTGTTTGTGTGTAAGACGGATGGGAATCCAGGCTGGGGGGATAGGAGCCGAGGCCAGGCAGTTGTTTGACGTTGAACCCAGGAAGCTGTTCAACGGTCGTGCCATCCCGCAATCTTGCTTGGTTACCCTCTGCTAGGGCTCTCACCACATTCAGAATATCTTGGGGATCCGGCAATCTCAAAATCTCCTCAACTCTCTCTGAGAACTCGCGCAGGAATGCTAGCCTGTCCATTCTTAACGGTCGAGATGGTGTTGTCACAGGGGAGACGGGTCGCTTTCTTTTCGCACCGATTGGTGTAGCCGACTGGGGTTTGGCTAACATGTCAGCCATGATGGTACAGAAAAAAAGAGGGAAGAGGGCTTGGAGTAGGGAGTGAAGACTGGACAGACATACAGATACAATGCCAGGCTATTTTAGGGGTAGGGTACTGGGAGTAACAGGTGCAAAAAATGGCAAGTGCGACTTTGAGGCAGAAGGCCGAAGTAGAAAGTACAGGCGCGAGTCTTTATATGGTCCAGTGGGTGTTTTGATGCCGCGAGAAACTTTTAGGGAATAAAGGAGCAAAAGAAGTATCTATCACCTAATTAATTCAGTGTTTAATTAGATGATTAGATATCTTGAACATCACGGGGTAAAAAAAAGTGTTTCCACACGATTCCGTGAGTATTGGGTGCTTATGACAGAATTCTGTACAAATGTACGGTATGATGACCGTGACGACTCTTAACTCAAATGATAAAAACCATGCCCAGGCACTTTAACAGATATGCGGATTCATTTGGTCTTGGCGCTCATAGGAAGCTCTTGCATTTAGGTCTCTTCCACGTAAACAACTGGTTGATGATACCATGCAGGCTCCTCTCGATTTCGGCTGAGTCGATTATCCCTTGTAATGTTTGAAGGAGTCCTGATTATGCAAGTATGGCAAAGAAATCACTTTGGATTTTGGTGAAACCTGGTGCTCTGCCCTGTCGTCATTCTTTGGTGTCGAAGGTTTACTCGAGTGGGTGGAGAAAACCTTCACCTTGCAAGTTTGGAACTTCGATAGGAAACCAAATCGGAGGTCATACATGCCCGGATTTGGCAGAAGGTGCTATGGCCTGCGGTGCAAGCCCTGTGCCAGGCGGAAGGACCGGCGAGATTTCATATAACAAAAGCTGCTGACCTCCAGCATTCAATGATATTGTTGTGAAGTTTCGATACGAAGACTAGGATCCGAAATCTGGAAGAGATATCAGTCCACATTTAAAGGCTTATTGAGGTTACTATCTCCTCAAAGCAAGCTTTTCTCAGGCTCTTGCTGTAATTCCGTATTTCTCCTTGACTGCAAGGCAAAGATCCGTTTTTATGAGTCAACTACTAGCTGCTGCTCTTGGTCAAAGAAAGAGGTACGACAGAACAAATAATGGAAGGTAAATTAGATCCACGTTGCGCCATACTTCACTATGCCTCAGAAGCTCTCACCTAGCGGAAATATAGACGTGCCGAGAGCAACCCATCGAGTCCATCATTCTGAACTCTGTTATGACCACCCAGGTTCCCAAAATGTGTCATGTCGACTTAATCACTCCAATCACACACTTCGTTTGCCCATCCAGTTCTGACTACCTTCATCTTACACAACTAATGACTCTTACTTTTGCTTTCCCTCTTTCTCTCCCAGATTCCTTTTCCACTTCGCATGATCTGTTTTCTTGTGTAATTTCGGTGTATTGACTTTATTATGCACCAATATTTACGACTGGCTACCCATTCTGTGCTCTTCGATTTACCGGTGTACCAAGGGTGGTTGATTCGCTGTGGCCAGTTTATACATGCAAGTGGTCGATATACCGACCTGATAAGCCCAAAGATTTTCGGCCTTGGCTAACTTTGTCACTTTATTGACACTTGTGAACAATCTGTCGACCTGGAGGGCCACTTTTCTATCTAGTCATTCTTGCCTTGTTTACCCTACTAACGTATGTAGATTATAGTATATTGGCTCACTCGTCCCATAGGTTCAGACCCTGACTCGTATTAGACCTGGTAGATTGATCATCTTGAAAATTTGCCCAAATCTAAGCTAAGCGATTTTCTGTCTCTCATGTAGTTTTCATAGATAATACACTAGTCGGAGTGACGTACAAAGCTATTCAAAAGATGGGGTTTGAGACCCCAAGCGAATATTAGTATCTAGCCTTACATCCTATCTGAATTAAATTAACGTAATCCAAACAGGCTTGAACAACCTGCCGAAACCCATACCTCTTAAATTTATTTCGGAGACTATTGAGTAAGGCTCGAATTATTCATCTCTTTGTTCACGCATATTGCAAATTCCCTCATGAAAAAGAAGAATTGAATAGAGATCATATTGTAGCTTAGTCTTGATGAGTTGATCAGATACTATAGGTTTCCTCTAGGTATCAAGTACCTTAAGCGAAATTACTTGTCTAGAGTGGTCTAGTAGTTGTAGGTGAAATTGACAGCCTAAATACTCCAATTGAATTTCCATTAAGAGTACAAATATTGATCTTAGATTAGTTTAGTGAATCGACCGAGTAGATCACTCAGCCTCATAACCCCTGAGATCCGTCCCTGCCGCCACATCACAACGACAGCGGTAATCCCGCCTAGAGTCACGGCGGTGAGAGTCATGTTGCGCAGACATTGATTGAAGCGATTTTTGGTGTATTCATCTATGCGATCGGAGTAGGCCCCTGGATTGTTGGTTCGGGGGAAGGGCGTGTCAGGAACAGGCTTGTCAAGAAACTATCTCTGTTATCACTCACGGGTTTGAGAAAACTCCAGATGTTTCCAAATCATACCTTGCAAAGCGGCTCCCAGCCATCCTCGACGGACCACTCAAGCAAATTATCCTTAGGCACCATACCCCGGACCATATTGCAATGGTCGCGATAGACCCATTTAGCGTTTTTCTGGATACCATCTGCAGTAGTCCTGCTGTGAAATATGCCCGGGTATCCTTCTCTTAAGTAGAGACTGTACAGCCAATGAAACTCCCCGGAGAACCACTGCAAAAACCACGTATACCATGATTTATCGACCCCGTCGACGATGGTTTTGTTGATGCTGCGGTACCAGGCGTCCATATCGGGACGTAGGTTGAGGACTACTTTGGCGTCTGGGTATGCAGCGACCAGCTGGGGCGCAAATAAAATACACAAGGAATCAACCACAGCCTGGCTATCGCCGATCAGAATGTCGAACTCTGCGTTGCTAATGTGCACGTCGCCATCGCGAGCACCGCTGTATTTCCGCCGCACTAGCTCCGTGCAGAGTTGCAGTTTGCTGCCATCTGGCTCGAAGACCAAATCCCAGCCATGATATGTTTGCAGACCCAGAGTTCGCAAGGCCACGCTTAATGACTCGGTTCCGGTGCGTGGCAAGCCCAAGCAAAGCACCTCGACGGGCTTGCTGCGCTTGTGCGGAGCCGGCTCAGGGAATCCGTAGAATAACCGCTGGAAAGCATTCATTGAGGCTCGAAAAAATGTAAAGCTAGGGTAAGATTAGAAAGAGGGGGTTTCGGTATACACTAAGTAGCAGCTACAATCGGTCGCATTATACTTCGAAGATCTCAGAGTGGGTCGATTGAAAGAGGCTGAGCACGAATGCGGTTAGGCGCCTGAAGTCCGGGAGCGGTGAGATATGTGGCTATATATTCAGTTTCATTATATTATACTGATTTTAGTATTATAATGCCAGATTTTGTACAAAATTTCATACAAAATCACGAAAACGGAGAGGGAAAGCCAAGATGTGGCATAGGAAATCCGGTACGTAGGCCACTCTACCGAGCGTCTTTCCTCTGCCAGGTGGGGCTTTCCTTTCTGAGATGCCACTGCTTTTATGCGGGCACTCAGAGTCAGACTCACTGAGTAAATCTCAGACCGGTCTCAGACTCAAGACTCAGATTCAGGGAGCTGATCAGAATATTCACGTGACTGCTCAGAGGGCTCTCAGTGAGTGTGATCAGTCAGCTCACTGATTACTCAGATACCGATCAGAGGCATCTATTGAGCACCCAGTCCGCCGAGCCCCACAATATTGTTTATTTCGGTAATCACTTTTGTGTAGCCCTCTTTTTCTGTCATGAAGCCATTTCTTGAGTCATTGCATCCTTTCAAGGAAAAAAAGCTCGAATAATCATGCCGCAAAAAAGGAAGGCACCGGAGGAAAGCCGTTTTTTGGCCCTAGTTTTGAAGAATACCGGTGATCCGTGCCTAGACATTGAAGTACAAAATAGAGGTTCTACCCAGGCAACATGATCTCCAACAAAGCATTAACAAGCACAAAATCTGCTTTTACCCGCGCCGGCTAAAAGTGCGTAGCCCCGCGTAGATGAAATTAGGCAAGTCAATGACTTCAGCTTCGGAAAGAGTATCAAGGACATCCTACAGGACAAGATTCAGGTAAAGAACAGGCTACGATGAGTATATCTTCAAAAAATATGGTATAGAATATACATTGGTATTTCCAACTTCTACAGAAACCCTTGCCCTCCCACGCTTTTCCCGTCTCCCCGAGTTTCGCCCACTGCTGCCTTCTCCACATTATTATAGTACTGAAGCACATAGGGACGAAACATACAGATCAAACAGTAAAGATTAGACGTAAACAGTCTACATAGCACTCGCAACGCAAAACAAACCATACATCGACCAACGCCCTATCTTCTCCACCACTAATCTGTCAGCGTTTCTCTACTATGACTTATCTTAAAAAACATCTTCAGAACTATATACTAAATGTCCGAGACAGTTTCGAGTCGAGAATTTGACCAATCGAATAGTTACAATACGCACTTTATCGATAGGTGCACTGTAGAAGAGAAAAGAAATATGGAAATAGAATAGATTTCTGACGAGGGCCCTGCGAGCGCCGTTGGCCAACCTTGGCGTCTACTGACCCATTTCGGGATTCGGCCGTCACTGTACCCGTCAGGATCACGGATTAGGTTTAGGGAGTGGCTAATTTATACTGTTCTATGTAATTACTCTGTAATAGGCATAGGCGGTTAAGAAAGCGGTCGATAATATGGCCCATCACAGGTTTTGAGCCGGTGGCGTTAATACAAAACATGTTCCATCATACAAACCTCTCTTGTTATCCCTCTATTTGCAGATTTGTGTCACTCCATTTCCCCTAAAACTTTCAATCTTCATCAGCACTCGAAGCCAAGATGACCACAACTGCTCAAGAATGCTCGTATTCTTGGTCCAAATGTACTGTGTCTTCGCTGACCGGGACAGCAATCGGGCTCGGCATCGCTTTCATCGGCTATCTTATAACGGGGCTTATCAAGAAGCACAGTAACAGACAATCTGGCGCGGAAAGGGATATAGAGAGCCGTGCACCTGATATTTCGCTCAATCCGCTTGGGAGCTATACCCGTTTCCCGCCAATGACAACTCTCCCAACTACGCCTGGACACACTATTTCTGATATGGATCGAGATACCGGGCTTCCTTTCATCAGTCAACAAGGCACAGGATGTGAACCTTGAAGCAACCTCGGGAACGTCGGAGGTCCGTGTTCAATACGGGCCTTGAATAGTTCCCTCGTCTCGGAGTTTCATTTGAATCAACGAGATCGGGACTCTTGCTGCGTAACGTACGCACGCATGTTCTTGGGGTCATTTTACAGGCTTACTGAAGTTATAGAGCAGTGTTCTGTGAAATTTAGATCTCATTAATGAGAAGGTGATGGAATAGCTGCACGCCCGCAGTGACTCACTCTGAGAATCGTCCTCGAAAGCCAAGTTCTGCTACGTCACAGCTGTCACTTGCACAGATATTCAAAATGATATGTCACCTTCATTCCTTTTCACATTCTCTACGCTAGCTTGATGGATGTGACGTGATTCATTCAGTGTAGAAGATAACGCGAGAAATATTGATATTCTATCAGGAAACCAAAGTTTTAGATACATTGAGGCTCGTCTTAGCTTCACCCGAAGGCTACTAGTCACCAGCACTGCGAAGAAGTGCGAGCCCATCGCTGGTGGCCCCACTCCCACAATCTAGTAAACATGGGCAAAGTGCAGGTGCAGGTAGTAGCGGGAAGTCGCCAATTGAAGCAAGAGCGGTCCTGCCGTCGGGTGATGGCCGAAGGACGTCATGCTGAACATCGATATGTTTGATAATTTTGCTATATAACAAATGACAGTTTGCTGTTGGGGTATATAGGAAGCAAATGGTTGTGCAAGAAGGAAAGATATGTCGAGAGTGATATTGAACATGGTGGTGAATCAAGAGAACGTTTGAGATGAGAGTTCATTGAAAGAAAAGCAAAGGGAAAGCGAACAAACCGAAAGAGTCGATAAACCATCATTACCTTCATACGTATGATCCGCCATTCCATGCGATTCTTCGTTTCTGGGTACCCGAAGAATATACCGACCTTCTTGCCAGCCATAGATTGTGCTGCTTCTCCAAAACCAATAGAAAGTCCTACTGCAGCAGCAGAAACAGTTGACGTACACTCCTCCATCGAGCGCTGGTAAGAAATAAGTGGTAACATTAGGCTCGAATCGAGGTTTGTACTATTACGCCCTAAAACCTCATTCGAGCCTGCTTATACAAATACCTCGGTGATGTGGGCATCATGGGCTCAGTTTACCGTATTTAATCTCTCTTCGACCCCGGGAAGTGTTTTGAATGCTCAAATTATACCACAAGGATGACCGCAATATATATTTTTAATATGTCGAATCATCTAACAAATTTTGTTGCTTATCTGGACCCCGGAATTCAAGTGTCTCGGGCTAGCCACCTTGACTAAAATGACGAAGCTTTTCAGCCTTTAGCGTTCGCTTCTAGGGCGCCATTAGAATCCCTATATCAAGTCATTGCAGAATCAAGGACGACCGCCAGAGAGCGTCAACGTGACCACAAGCAGTTTTTCATTGGCAGATCTGGCGAAACATATCGTCCAATGGTACATAATCCTGGCTGTTGAGATTTGACTCATTTCAGTATCTGGCTCATCTGAATCTTCTTCAGGATCCAGTCGTGGTTCCAGCAGCTCATCTGCCTAACGTACTCCGGTACAAACATTTGTCAATGGCTAGGAGGGACAGAGAGCTACAACAAAAAAATTGATTTTATCAATTCCTACTTTGATTAGAGGCCCTTTCAAAAGGAACTACCCTTCAGCCGGGACATGTAATTGCAACTGGGACGGGGAGACGACCTTAGAAAAACATTCACGAAGAATATACTTTGCTTACTTCGATATGATTGGTCGGTAAGGCTAAGAGATGCGATATGATTGGTCTGTCCGTTTGTGGCAGACTAAGCCATTTACGGGTACTGCCTGCCCTTCCTATAGTACCTCTACAGGTCTTTAGCATACAGGGAGATTTCCCCCCTCCTCCTCCTTAAGGTCGCGATGCGCAGAATATTAAGCGGCTGAGAATCGCAAATTATTCCTGCAAGACCTACCCAGAATGGATCCGTGGGCACGCAGTCAGCTCGTATCACTATATAGCCCGCTGATGTTGAATTTAGACAAAATCCACCAGTATGGCTTCAGCCAGGTGAAGAAGTCAAAGTATCGGTTACTAGCCTAGGGCCATTGATCAACAAGGTTGTGAAAGCGAATCTACTCGTCTCCTATACACCTACACCGGATGACTTGAAGTTACCGCAACCTAATGATTGGAGGAAATCTCACTGCAATACAAGGGGAGCGTCTCTACTATAAGAAACAGGGAAATGGCAGTACGCCAGCTATCTTTGTACATGGCTTAGGAAGCTCTGGTAAGCCTTCGCGCACCTTGACACGTCGCATTAACTGCGTCTATTGGACTTAGAGGGACATGGGTTGTGACGAACATCGCTCCTGTCTTCTATCAAGATTGAATCTCTTCCGGACGACTTGAATGGACATGTTTGAGAAAGCAGGCCTTACGACCGCTTCTGAAGCAACTATAGTGGCACATCCGATGGGATACCTTGTGACCTTCCTTTTTGCGATCAAATATCCCGAGAAGGTTGCCAAGTCGGTTCTGCTTAGTCCAGCGCCCTAAGGTACTAGTCAGGCCATGTGCTCAGTGAGTAGATCAGACCTGATCAGCTGGGAGGGCTCAGAGACGTGCTCAGATCTACTCAGTGAGCAAAAGCGGCGAGAGTCTGAGCACCAAAACGGAAAGGGAAAGCCAAGACATGGCATAGGAAATCCGGTCAGTAGGGATTTCTTCTCAAAAAGAAACCTATCTACATGACTACATACAAGATCTTTACGAGGTCAAACATGTAACACCTTAACCGACATGCAAAGGAGCAACATACCCCGACTCTACCCTAACACAGAATCTTCTACTTAGCGAATATACCGACATTCTTAGAATCGTTTTACAGTATGCCGAAGGGTTTCCCTTGGCCGATATCGCTACATGCGCCCCAAGGGATAGCTCGCAAAGTATCTGTGAGGATGCTATTCGAAACGTCAATCTTGTCACTGATAGAGGTGTGTTGAAGGAGGATGTGAAAACGAGGAATTTCATTGTGTAAAGTCACCCGGGAAATCAATTCCACGTCTTCATGATCGATCGCGGTATGAAACTTCCGGCAAAAATATTAAGATGAAGCCGAATGGGAGGTGTACAAGGTAAGGCAGGATGAAGAAGGGGTGGTTGGATGTGTTATGGAAAAGAGATTGCAAGGTGGATTTGTGTACCATCAATCTGCTCGAGATAGAAGGCTGGATGATAAATACAAAATGGACGGCTAAGATCAGCATGAATTTTGTTCTGGTTCTCAACCCTTGCAGCTTAGGACTTTGTATATGGGATTTGGGTATTGGATTTGGCATGAAGGGCTCACTATGGACGGCTCAGTACAAGGAACTCAATATAAGAAAGAAAGCTAGCCATAAAAAGTCATAGTAGTAATGACAATAACAGGATCGAAAAAGAAGAGATGAAGCTCACCAATTTGATAAAAAAAAGATGGATAACTAAAAATCATAAAGCGTCAAGAACGAAAGAAAGCAGGAGCTACAGCGGAAGTTGGATAGTCACAAAATATTATATATTAGATATCCACAGAAGAGTCTAGATATTAGAATAGTCTTAACATTTTGAGGGTGCAAGCACCCGGGCCCAAGCCTGAAAGCAAAACCATAAACTCCGAGAGCAAACCAGATATTCCCAATGATATAACCCTAAAACACCAGCTGAAAAAAAGCAGAGACAAAAAGGCAGAAAGAAAAGAAAAATCAAATCAAAAACAAGCTTAACAGAGAACAGCTTCGAGAGCTTCAACGTCGCCGCCAACACTGCGCACAGCCCTCAATGCGGCTTCGCTCAGCTTGCGACGTCTATCACGGGCTTCTTGCTCGCGGCGAGCCTTGGTCTTGGAGCTACCGGAGGGAGCAACTCCGGTCAGAATCTTATTGCGGTCGTCGGCGGTAAAGTTGACAAACGATACGCTGACAGACTTGTTTGCGCCTCGGGGCGAGGAGCCAGATGCCTTGACAGGCTTGGGGGTACTCGTGCTCTGGCCGGAGAGCTTGCGACTGTGGGTGCGGCGGTGGGTAGGCTTGGAAATGGATCCATAGCGGGTGTCAATGGGTGATGCCTCGGCCTTGGGAGAGAGAGATGGTGAACGGGAGATGTTGTGGACTTGAGAGGTGGTGAAGGAGGTGTCATATTTTTGAGGGGTGGCGGGAAGCATATTAGATGAGAATGAGTGGTCCGCCGACATGTCATAGGAGGGGTTGAATTGGATCATTAGTCCTCCTTGCATCATGTCATTTTGGTTTCCAACGTTTTGCATGGAGCGCACAGGCGTGGGAGATGTGAGGTAAGCGGCCTGTTGTTGAGCGACCCGAGAAGGCATGGGAGACCACCATTGAGAATCTTGGCCTTGGAGGTCTGGAGTGAAGGAGAGAGATGAAGCATGAAGAGGGTCTTGCTGCCAAGAGGAGATAGAATGGGGGTCGGATGAGTGAGATGAGGAGAAAATATCATCCGCAGAAGCAGGGCTGGAGTTGGTCAAGGTGGAAGAGCTTGGGTGGGCCATGTAGTGCTGTTGTTGCCGTGGTGCCATAGCGATATTCGGCGATGGCATTGAAACCGAGGGAGACTGGTGATATAGTCTTGCGTCGTACTGGGGAGGCATCTCTGCTGAGTCTCTGGGTTGGTTCATGATTTGTTCGGTAGGCATGTTTTCATGCTGAATAAGGACATCCGATGGAGGGGGCGACAGCGGCAGACGATCTTCTGAATTGTGAAGGTTGAAGTTCTGGATTCGCTGGGCCCAAACCTCGGGGTAAGCCATTCGTCCGTTGGATAGGTTGGAAGAGCGCATTAGGCTGGGAGAGAAAGTTTGCTTGCGCAAATTGGAGCGGCGCTCATTCGGGTTGCGATGGCGGATAGATTTGGGAGTGATGAGAGCGCTCTGGGCAGGCTTCCGTCTAGGGGTAGTTGGAGGAGTGGACGGCGATGTGGACAGACGGCTGGTTGCTGTAGGGCGAGAGGAAACTTCAAAGTTGTTCACATTGACATCTGAGATTGCGGACGGGTGGACGGTGTCGTGGAAAGCAAAATGATCGACAGCGGCTCCGTCATCCTGCAGGGGCCACTCATTATTCCAAGGTTGCGGTGATTGATGGCGTTTGGGAGTGGATACAGGTGGAAGATCGCCACAGTCACTCGACAGTGAGTCAAGCGGGAAAAGCTGATCAAAGTCGGCCAATGCCGAATCCTTTCCATCAGCGGCGCTGGTCTCCATATTGACGTATTGGTTGAACAAATCATTGAACGAATGGTCGTAGGGTTGGGCGAACATCTTGGAGTTCCGTTTGCGGCGACAAAGTAAAAGAACGGGTCGATAGTGTAGTCAGCGACTGAAGGTCCAAAGACTGGATGTGATTGGACAACCAAAGATATCTTTTGAATAGAGCTTTGGTAGGGTTTGGGAATAGTTCGGGGGGATCGACCCGGATCTCCGAAATGCAAAGGATGCAAAAAAGAAGTGTATGAATGCTTGGATGTTTGAATGTTTGATAGATTGTCAATCAAAGAAAACACTGCAGATGATGCAAAGAAAGCAAAGCAAACAAACAGATACAAGTCCTATTTGAATGGCTGTCAGGGACACCAGCCTCGGAATTTCTGGACACATTCCAAGTGCTCTAAAGATGGACAAGGAATGTGCTATGGAGGGCCCGGTTGGCTCCTGGCCGGCTCCACCAACCTCCCAAAAGAATGATTCAAGATTCCTCAAGCCAATCATAGCTTGCAGAAATATGAATGGCTGGCCGAGCTGTCAATCTTCGTCAGATCCCAAAGAGGTTCCGTTACGGATAGCCACCCACGGGAATGTAACCCTCCTTCACTAAGCCAGAAGCAGTGGAACAGCCATCAAATGAGTTGGCAAAGCGGGTCTGGGGAGGACTTAGGCATGTTGACCCGATACCTTTAATTGGAGATCGACATAACTTCTAAGAACAAGACTGTTAGGAAAGGAAATGGGTCGGAACGCTCTCCGAGCCAGGATTGTCCAAGGAACCAGGACCAGCCATCCAACTGAGACAGGAGGATGATTACACCAAGTTTCAAGGTTGATAGTTGCAGTGTAAGCGTCATGATACCTGGTATCCCATCATCAATCGCCCGAAGAAGACTCGAATTGGGTGACAGTATGATCGGCAGCACACTTAGCTACATACTTCTATCATTTTCTTCATCGTGATTAGCCAATCGATCTAATTGGAGTGGGGGTGATATTGTCCATTGGCCAATGTCCTGTTAGTGATAAACGGTCTGGAATGTGAGTTGGATTGTAGCGGCTGGGCGGAATGTCACGTCCTGGACAATGCACAGAAGAGTTGGTAAATATTCGAGAAGGACAGATTTACCCGGGAAGCCCCAGTAAGTATGTGCACCCCCCTGATCGGAAGTTTAGAAAACCTTGACCTGCAGGAGATCGTCGTCTAGGGTGCTTATCTGGGAGTGTTTGCTTCGACCCCATGTTCTATATTTGGACTGCATGAAGTTGATCAAGATAAGGCCATGTCTGAATGCAGCAAAGAACAAGCCTTTGGTCTCTCGGCATCGGGTAAAGACCAGACGCCTCCTTTCCACTTTAAAATAATCCAAGTGTCAATTGATTATCAAAGTGCAGTGTCCTTCGATGGGGTGTTTCTTCGTGTCTCGAATGGTAACATTGGCCAATTGTATTGTAGTGGTTTTTGAATCCACCAATGGTTTGTAGTGCATTGGTGGCATGTCGTTGTGTGGGTTGCTTCCTTTGGCATCCTTGTCGTGTTTGGATCGAGTTCAGGTATCACAAACAAAGCGGTCAATCCGAAAACAATGCATATAGATTCATGTGCGACTGCAGAATTGAAAACCCTAGGTTGAGGGTCATCCGGTCGATTTGAGACCAATATTTGGTATAGCTGAAGTTTCAAGGCGCTCTCGATCAAGCTGATAGGCCTGCAACCCGTCAGGCGGTTGGGTCTGTTTCTTCAAACGGAGCCTGAAGCGCTAACGCAGAATGCAGCCAGACTGCCAGCCTAAACAAAATTAAAAAGAGAGATAATAAAGAAAAGGGGCATTGGGAGAGCCAAATGCAACAAACCTGGCGTGTTAGTGATGCGTCAGTGTAGGTGGCTCCGTTCAACAATAATGTTTGTTGAGATGTATGCAATCAGCAAGGACTCGATAACAATGCTGGAAGCCATAGATACCTCTAGGAAATTTGCAGGCACTCAATATTATATGCCCCAAAGGATCCTAAAATTCCAAGCGTGACACTAGAAAAGCAACTCTCGGCTGAGACGTACTCTATACTCCGTACTCCCGAGGCTATTCTGAAAGGCTGATATTGTGTAGTCTGTAGGGAATCTCATAGGAGCACTGTTGTTTATAATTAGGTATTCAAAATATACAAAAAATGCATTGTTCGAATGAACTAGAAAGTGCATATGACTGCATTTTGACGAAGAGCCCAATGGGCAAAATCCCAAAAAGGTCAAGTTCGGGCTGAGTCAGATGACATGAAATTGGGGCGACCCTGTTCAACCTGATCTTTCTCTCTCTTCCTTTCCTTTAGGCCGCTTCAAACCGTGACCTTGGATACTTAACTCTCCACTGTTACTACTCGTTACTGCTCATCTGCAGTATCCCTTATTATTCGTATTTTCCTCATCTGCACTTTGGGTCGTCACTTTTACCCGTGGACTCCGAAGTCGTGACTCAACCCGGTTTTGCCCCTCCGTCACACCCCGCGAAACGTGGGCCACTCTCTTCTCTTCTCTACTGATCTCCGCTCTTATCCTCTGATCGCACCCTTCTTCTGCGATAAGCCTTTTTTTTTATAGCAAGACCCGTCGCGACCCTTGCTGCTTTCGCGACATTCCAACGTTTTCATCGCGTCGCGCGAACACCACGCCTCAACTTCTCTCCTTGCCACTCTCTTGTACCCTACATGAATCTCGACGAAACCTTTGACCTCTGTGTTATCTGTGACCGAAACCAAGTTATTTCGAATCACCACAGCAACCAGCTTCGATTGTCTCGTTCTGCACACCAGACCAGCAAGAAAGCACCCTTCTACATCTAACTACAAAGCGTCTATCGGAAATGATGTCTTCCAACATTTGTGCTGGGGACAAGTTTCCTTAAACTTTTACACGTTTCCCGTGTGCCTTCACTATGCACTTTTCACCGTGCTTTGCAGGCTTTCGACGCCCTTGCTATTTTCTTTACTCAGTTTCGACTCACTGATCGCACCTTTCCAACTTCGTTCTCCCATAAAACCTAGCCTTCCTACCTAAAAGTGCTCGGTTACGAGCCCAGAGCCCTCTTAAGTCTCGACTATTTCAAAAGAAACCGCCCAGCTGAAAGCATGGACAAACCAATCACTGAGCAAATGAGCAACTCGACCCTCCATCGAAGCTCGTGGGGCTCTGTCTCGTCTACCTTCTCCACCCTCGAAATGTCTTTGTCCCACGACAGCTGCTATGGCTCGGATGAAGTTTCGGTTACATCGAATGGTTGCACCCCAGTTCAATCAGGTGCCTCAACCTCCACTACCAAGCCGACTTTACGTCCTTTCTTGAAATCGATCCTCAAAAATTCAACCATTGCCTTTGATGACTCCGACGAAGAGTCCGATTCGGAATCGGGCTATAGCTCGGATGGAATTGATTCTGAGTATGATGCACTCTCCGATGAATCTGACGAGGAAGACGACGGTGATGAATCCGACTTCTCGGTATGGGATGACACAAATGGGGAGGTTCCTGAGACGTACGAGGACCATACAGAGTCGTTTGACGATGCCTTCATCTCCTTTGAGGAGAATTCCGTGCGCTTTGACCCGAAGGTGGAGTACATTGACAGCATGGAAGTATCGGATGACGAGGCTCCTGATCACCAAATGACTTGCCATGAAATGATGATGCTTTCTCGGGACTCAAAAGGTACCCAAACGCTTCTGGATCAACTCGACAAAATGGACATGGCCGACTCCGATGAAAATGAAGATGACCACCCAGAGTTCATTCGCAAATCCATCAACCAACCAGAAGAGTTTTCGCGTGATGCCGTGGACTTAGACTGCAGTCTCTTTGTTGCTTACATGAATGGAATCCGCGGGATTACCACCCCCAAGTACCAAACATACCTTCAAGTTCAGGTTGACCACATTCGCCTGGGCAAGGATACCGAATTTGTGGATCCAGAGGGTGCACCTTCATTGTACCTCGACTTAGTCTCCAACCACGTCATTGGCACCTTCTGCAACCTCCTCGCTGAAGACGAGCTTAATGAGTTGATCACCCTCTGCGCAGAAGAGCAAACCGGCAACCAAAATCATACAAGCTCGCCGACCCTAGACTTGGATCACCACCAGGCACTCTTGAACAAGATCGAGAAATTCCTGCTGGACAGGCTGGCGAATGGTCGTGTCGACATCGGTCCTGATGAGCTAAGCTTCTTCGCTGGTGGCATTGCGCATGAACTCGGAACCAAAACCTTGTCTGCACAGGTTTAAGATCTGCATGCATATCGGCAAACAAACACCACGACTTTACGATTATGAGAAAACGTTTTCTTTCGGATTCGCCGACTATCTGGCGAGGGGGCACACAATGGGAACGGCTCTTTAGCCAGGAAAAGCATTCAAATTTCTCACGAGTTGCTTTCGGGCTAGGATTTGACAGTGGTCATGTAGTTTCCCGAACTAGCACTTGATATTCAAAAAAAACAGTTTCAAAACTTCAAATGTTCCCAAGTTAAGGTAGATGTAGCGCAGCCTGCTCCTCTGCCATCGTCGTCTCGTATAACTGACTCTGGCGTTGAATGCCCGACAAATCACTCTATTTCGCCCTCTTCCCACCTTATAGCCTACCGTCCGAGTCTCGGGCGAGGCGAGTACACCTAAACAGGCCACTCTTCACTCAAAAATAGCTCACCCTCGAAGCGTAAAGTCTCCGATATTACACCGGCCCATGTAACGGCTGTTCAACCATTCGCAGCCCATTTCAAGTCCCAGGTACCCAGCATCGAAGATCACACTGTACACATATATAAAACCCTCCATTGTATCTTGCGTTTATGTTGTAGGTAGATAATTTGCAGTATGGAGTACTATTGTGAGATATATATATCGCATGCAACCGACACCAGGAACCACCAGCTCCGAACCGGACGTTTCAGAGATCCTTACTAGCCCCTGATACCCCTCACACGTATGTTGTACAACATACCACGCCATTCTTCTTCCAGAAATCCCTTAGTCTAACGCATCTGATACAACAGAAAAGCCCCTTCATCCCTCATATTCTAGCTAGCAAAGGACTCAGACACTAGTGGGCGTTCTGGCCCGGGGAATTTCTGGGTTACATCCTTGTAGGATGGGCTGATGTATTTTTGGGCGAGGAGTGTGCGGCCAGTGCGGTTACTGGTAGCTGTACTCCGTGAGGGTTTTGTGAAGTGGTATTATGGATACGGGTCAATAGTCGATACAACTCAGCAAGGTCGATTACTACTAAAATATCCTATAGGAGGCTTCTATTCTTTTTTTTTTGGGGGGGGGGGGGGGTTTCGTTCCCCATTTCTTCATAGGGTGGGACGACTTTCTGCAGCGGGTAAATGTCCACCTAGCTCCACTGAGATCAACGGGGATTGTCGGTGCTGAGTTTCATTTGAGGGTGGAAATGGAGCTGCATGTTCGCTTGGTACTCCTTAGTTAGATGATAAGTGGCACGGAAATCAGGGATTGGATGGTGCCAAGCTATCTACAGGTTACAGGTTCCATGCGTGTACGTCGTACTATGGAGTTAGTATATCGGATAGGTATCTTCATGCAGTGAAGATCACCCCGGGGTTTGGCATAGACGGTACAATCAACAGAAGCAAATATAAATCGAATGTGTGTACGGAGTACTGCGTACTATATGCACTTGGATCTATCCAATATGCACCTGTGCTCTCGGAAGAATTGAAGGTGAGTGACAGATCATATAGAAATGGCCACTCGTGCATATCCAAAATCGAAAAGTCGACTCGCCGTTTTTAATTAAATTCTCTGTCGATCACAACGGCGCAGAGCACAGACAGCATCGGGAGGAACCTTGGAAAGGTAAAAGGTACACTAAGGCATAGCATACTCCGTTATGGAGTAGGGGGAACTTAGATTTTTGGAAGGATGTGGCGAAGATGATCGCAAATTGGCTTCTGCTTCCTCTGTTCCCTGTCAATTTTCTCGTTCCAAGGTTGTTGGACTCGCTGTGGATCATTGACGATCACCTCTTTCCGCATTCGGAAGATATTCTGCTGTATAGCGTGCGGGCCGATAATCGATGAGCCAATAACAAAAATCGTATGGTGGTGCATAGAATATACGCCGTATTGTGTCATCCACGTTGTATGAGTCTCATGTGTGAGGAGACCGGAGAAATAGGCGAAGAGATCGCGGAGATATTCGGCCAATCCATCCATCCGAATAATCAGCCGTCTGTCGATCACGGCAGGATCGTTAGTTTTATTGAAGTCTCCATAGACGCTAGAATGTGGAGCTATGAAGGATTGTCATGAAGGGTTTGACAGCTTGGAACCATAGTGGAGCGTCCTTCTTTCCCTATGGGGTATGTTGGCTCCAACTACTCCGTATGGAGTTCGGGAATGGGATATGTTCGCTGGTTCTAGGGCCAGGGGCCGTTAGATAAACTAGGTTTTCTTTTTCTGATATCGATTATGAACTGTACGTTGTATGTTGTAGTCATGGCCACGCGTGCTGTGGTGGGTTGGGGTTGTCGGGGATGAAAATGCAGACGCCTCGGGCCGTGGGGGAGGCTTATTTGAGGAAACAGTAAGAATGATGATATTTCAACGTTGGCTATAACGTGTAGTGTTTTGTTGTATAATACGGGAGACTTCTGCATGAGATGGTCTGAAGCTCGTACTTGGACGAGGTCCAGAGACGTGGATGCTGTACATAGTACGCTGCGTCTAGGGCTGAGGGTGATACGGAGTACAACATACCACGGGATACGCATGAGAATGAGATCTGATATATCACTGGGTCTATGCAGCAGCTCTGCAAGGTGCAAGAACAAGTTGTACGATGTTATGCTGTACCTTTCTTCATTCCTCTTTCTGGAGACTCAGTAGGAATCTCCTGATATTCCTGCATGATTCAAGTGACAATATGCATTGTGATCGTTAGTTACTGCTAGTGCGCGCTACGGACTGGAGCTGGCAATAGTCGCCATAACTCTATATTGTTCATTGCCACATGGGGCTACTTTGACCCGAAGTCCTGTCATCTCCGATGGTATGCTTAGATTGGTACGGAGTACTCCGTATATTCCGTACATCCCGTACATTATATTGTCACATCTTCAGCTATAGCACTATATATTATAATGAGACAATATTCTCGGCCCCTCATTCGGTTAGGATGCGTTCTTCTAATAAATGAATCGAGTGGTATTCCATGGGCGGGAATCCGGCAAAGGGATTGATTGGACGATCCAGAGTTGGTTGACGACAGGTTCAGATCAGGTACGGGGGGGCGCGTCACATGGGGGCAGCTTTAGCAGATGCTGATTGGGGAAATTGATATCATTTGGGGTTGTCTCAGATGTTAGAGTGTTTTTTTTTTCTTTTTCGAAGGTCTTGGAAATCGTGGCATAAAGTTTCTAGAAACTCGAAAATGGGGACCGAGTATCCCGTAGTATGGCATTTCTGCGCCACAAGCTTATCCTCGTGTGCCCCTGGGACCCGTGTAACGGGTGAGGAACGTGTGGAAAAAGGATGCTATGCGCTAACAGCCGCACTACCGAATGTGCCCCGTAACAGCGGGTCATACTCGAATGAAATATATCACAATTAGAAATACTTCCCGTGATACATCTTGCACCCATGTACCCTGCGTACTGGGTAGCCTTCTCTTTAGGAATGGGAAAAATCAATAATTGCACCGAGAAAGGAATGGCGCTAAACGCTAACTAATGTCTCCCCGCCGCCTGAATCCATGGAACCTCATTCAATGATTGGCCACACACAGCCAATGGGGCATGAAACGAGGTGCAAGCGGGGCACTTTAGCGTGCCGATCGCTGGGACATTGTTCTTTTTTTTTTCCCCTGGAGCGATGGCGATTGTTTTTTTTTCCCTTTTCTGGTCCCCAATAAGGGGAACTGTCTTCGAATAGCTCTCTAATAAGTTATACAGTAACCACCTGAAATATATAAGTGAATAGGCCACTCCGTACTCCGTGTAGTGTTTGAAATAAAGGAATAACTTAAACAAGCTACAGGGGTCTTTACAATGCAACTCGAAAAGAAAAGTGTAATCGGGTAAGATTGTAAGATTTGTATACAAATTGCTCCATAAATTATTCGGTAGTCGACCCCGAATATTCCCAAATCCCCACTGACTCAGGTTGAATAATTACTCCTGACTCTCTCTCTCTATCTCTCTTTCCTCAGTGATTCTCTCTCATCCTTTTGCTTCCTACTTTCCCTATGCCACGGTATGACCGATCGCATCTTTGATTCAAACGGGTAAGTTGCAAATCCACCTTTCTATTGTCACGAGGTCTCATTGAGGCGAGGTTGCGCATGCAGTCGTACAATGGCCCCCCAACTTCCCTCAAGTCAGATTTCACCTGCAGAATCGTGTCAGACTGACGTTACTGGGAGTACAGGATGATTTAAGAAATTTCGACTTCTACCCAGCGCCTTCCCGTTCAAGTCGAGACCCGCAAAGGAAGACAAAGAGGCCACCAAAGCTCTCGAGTCTTAGAGCCCTCGACCTAATAAACCTGGGGTTCACAATGTCCACCAAAGCACCCGATTTTCTAGATACTGGGGCCGCGTCCCGTTCGCGCAGTCCCAGCGTCATATCTAGCGACTCGCAATTTTCTCGAGTCAACCTCATTTCCCCGCCGTCCGTAACGCCGGCTCCAGCGTTTATCTCGCCATCTGCAGCTTCAGATATTATTTCTGCCGATCAGGAGTTCAACGCCGCCGATTTTGTGGCTGAGGATGAGGAAACCGGGGCCGGTGCCACGGCGCTGGTGACCCCCGCCGCGTTATCGCTCCTGAACGGATTTCTCGATAATCTCTTGTATAATATCCTTGCTTCCTCAAAATCGACCCAGCTCGCTTGTATTCGAACCGCCATGGCCGATGTATTAAAGCCCCGTTTGGCCAAGGAAGTGGTCTCCGCGGCTGAAGAAGAGCTGAGCGAATTTATGGGCGGAGCGGACGATGAACAGACGGAATTCCGCGGTGGTCAGGAGCCAGGCGGCGATTTTGATCTAATACATTCATGGAAATTAACCCGTCTACGATGCATGGTCTACACACGACTGGGTGACATGGAAGAGGACGACGAAGATGAGTTTATCGCGCAAGATAGCCTCGGCGAGACCGATGGAGCACCCCGCAGATTTACCAGTCATGTCGACAACATTACGCCGGCAGCTTCTATTTTCCTTACCTCGATCATCGAATATATTGGCGAGCGCGCACTTGTCATTGCTGGCGAGACATCGCGGTCCCGTTTGTCAGCACAGCTCAATGGCGGTGATAACTTGAGTGGATCCGGAGAGCGGAAAAGAATCGACCGACTTGTGGTGGAAGATCTCGATATGGAGAAATTGGCCCTGAATGCAACCTTGGGTCGCCTGTGGCGCACGTGGAGGCAGCGCAAGCGCAGAACCACTCTTTCTCGAACTCTATCCCGTGAATCATTCCGCCCTCGGGGATACTCCATGGCAAACAGCCGGAAGAGCAGCATTGTGACCATTGAGGAACCAGTCAGTCCCAATGAGCCTCTCCCCGTGGCGATACCATCTTTCGACCCCGCCACCGTTCCCTTGCCAATGAGCGATTACGATGTTCAAGAGATCGAGGTCCCAGGCTACATTGGCGATCTAGATGGGGTGCATGGGGAGGTGCAGACCATGGAGGCCGTTGTTGCTCACAAGGTGCGACCACGCAGTCTGATGGTGTTTTCATCGCCCTCGCTTGTGCCAAAATCTCCAGGTTCAGCAAACAGCTCGCCCGTGAGTGCGTCAGCTATTGAACCTGGGAAATCAATCCGTCATGTTCGCACAAAGTCTCTGCCTAATGGGGCACCTCCGCCCGACTTCGCCGAGGAGGAGGCAGAGCTACCAGCAGACCACCCATCACCCACTGCTTCAGAGAAACAGCAACTGGAGACTATGTACGAGGATGATGAATCCGCAGAATATGTGGATGCAGCCGAAACTTCCCCTGGCATTGCTATCACGACAGAGCACGAAGAGACCGCGTCCTTCGAATCTGCAGCAGAAACATCCGAAAAAGCGAGAATGTCAGTCTTGCATGAAGAAGAAGAGGAGACACCTGCGGTCAGTGACATGGTTGCATCCTTGCGCGCTATCGCCCAAGATGAAGATGCTATGACCGATCAGTCCAATAGTGCTCGCATCTCCATTGTATCCCTGGGCGATCGGCCGAATCAGAAAGACCCAGAAGTTATTGAGGGCACTGGGTTATGCGAAAAACCTAAATTGACTGTGATACACCGACCAAAAAGACAAACCTCTAGGGATGTCAGTCTCCTGAACGCAACGTCGATCTCTGGACAGACTAGCGACCCTGAAATGCAAGCCGTTGCGGAGAGTAAGCCTCCAACGCAAGGAGTTGAGACCACGCCGGCTCCACCCGCACCCCCCATCGAGGCTGTCACATCTTGTATCGATCATGATGCGACCGATGAAGATCAGAATAAGCCAATCATGACAGCCACGCCTCCGACTCGGTCATCGGAGGATTACCCCGAAGCGGCAAATTCTTCACAGTCCCTCTCACCCGATATGACTCGCCCGATTTCTGTTTCAGGTAATTCGCAACAATCGAAAACTCGCCCCAGACCTGCTCCATTGGAGGTCACCGCCAGCAACCGAAGCCTCTCTGCCTCCGCGGTTGAACGAGCGGCTGTTCAGCGCATGTCTCGGCCATCGATTTCAATGCCTTCATCTGTCATCACATCCCGTCGGTCTGGGAGCTTCGGCAGTGGTCGCGAGAATACACGTCCAATGACTTCTGGCTCTACCACATCGCAGGTGTCTAACAAGCTGAAGGGTATAATGGGTCGACAGGGTGAATCTCCTTCGCTGCGCATGCGCAGCTCATCTGAAACTAGTCGCGCGTCCGGCGGCAGTGGAGACTCTGTAGACGATATTGCCGATTTGGACAAGTTGATCAACAGCGATGAGACTATTCATTACACCCTTACTCCCCGAAGTGTGAGGGAGATGACCTTCCCTGACACGTCCAACCGTGCAGTTCCTCGATCAGAGACGGCAGGCGGCGTCTCCGACCTGGCTGAGTTCTTGAATACCACTGCACCACCAGGTGAAGATAAACACCGCCCTCGTGCCTCGGTTTCCTCAAGAGCAACTGGAGAGTTGACTCCAATCTCTCACACCAGATCCATTGAGTCACCCAAGCACATCCCGCTTACCACACGATTGACCAACATGTCATCAACGTCGAGGTCTAGCAAGATTGGACAGGCGCGAGATGCGCGAATCGCTCCCTCAGATTCGACACGCGACTTTGCGGAATTCATGAGATCGACTGGCCCTGTTAGTGGGCCATACGAGTCTAAGAGCTCTATCTCTGCCGAGAGCACACGGCCTGTCCGTGCTCCATCAAGTGTCTCCACTAACTCCCGTGGAAACCGACCTAAGCTTCAAGCTCGGTCTGCGGAGACGAGAGGATCTCAGACCTCGGACCTCATCGACTTCATTCGCGAGGGACCTCCTATGCCAGGAGGTGCTTCCCGTATTCCTCGGACAGTTGCACCTTTCCGCAACACCACCGATTCGGATGATCTTCTGATGGGAAACACAGCATCCAGCTCCTTCGCCAGCACTAGCAATGGATCCACACCTAATAAATCCTTGGCATCTCTTGGTTCGCGGACCGCGTTGCTGGATTCAAACCGAAGCAAGCCTACAGCATCGGGAAGCGCCCCGGACTTCGATGAGCCCAAGCCTGTTCGGAAGCAACGTCGTGCTCCAGATCCCTACGCCATTGACGACGATGACGATGACGCGCTTCTAGAAGAGCTTCTGGAAAGGGAAGCAAACCCGAAACCCAGGCGCGAGGAGGAGAGCCTGATGGATTTCCTGCGCGATGCCCCTCCCCCTCCTCCCTCCGAACAATCCCCACAACCCTTTGCAATGAGTACCCCTGCGTCAAATGGAGCATCGGGAATGAAGGCCCGCTTGCTCCGCACCTCACAAACATCTTTGCGCACACAAATTGCACCCACAAAGGTCCAGTCTAATTACTCTGCCAAGGTTGGCCAGGAGCGCAACAATGGCACCATGCCTTCTATCTCAAATCGCAAAACCGACACTGGTGATTTGGCAGATTTCCTACGAAACACTGGGCCTCCTCCAAGCCCTATGCGGGCTTCATCAACACCGATGGGCTCTAAGACGAAGGACAGTGGCCTCTCCCGTTTCTTCACGCGCCGAAAGAAGGTCGAGGTCTAAGGGGTTGAAAATTACCCTGACGACATCCTCGACTAATGTCTTGCTTTGCTGAGCGTTCTAATTCATCTAACGATCTACATATCATGTCCATCGCTCTGGGCTTTCTTGTTTGTGCAACAGCACTGCCGTCTGTATCATTTCCTTTCTTTTTTACATCTTTCACATAGAGTCGTGTTCTCTTTTCTTTATTGTTTATTATGGCTACGTCCAGGTGGCTTTTCCTATCTTCTCTTGCGCTTTTATGCACCACTTTGTTTTCTGCCCTTCTGCGTGGGACTGAACGATTAATACGGACTTCGGGTTTACTATTTTGCATCTTCGTTGGGACGTTGCACATGTGCTTTGATTGCTTTCGTGGATTTCGAGATACCATGCCTATACTTGAGCTATTTTTCAATGCCTGGACACTTAGAAACCATTTCATTATTCTGTGAACACTATCTCCAATACATATTAGCAATTCTACTTAGGATATCCAAAACAAACCAGACTCCAGCAATATTTGCTGTGTCAAATAAGACCCCCCTCAGTCGAAGTATAGATCCTAGGCCGTTACCCCGGAACAAAGTTAATCCCGCACTCCCCTTACCAGGTGTCATCAACAGCACCAAGCATCTGTGTTTACAACCGCCAATTCCACGCCGCAACAATGGGCACCTCGTCAACCATGCTGAGGGCCATCCTTGGCTTCCTCTTCGTCTTCTTCCAGCTCGCCAGCGCCCTAAAATTCGATCTTGTCGCCACCTCCGGCGGCGGCAATAACGAGCGATGCATTCGTAACTTCGTCTCGAAGGACCAGCTCGTCGTTGTCACTGCCATTGTCGGCGGCTCGAAGGGTGATGGCCAGAGGGTCAATATTCATGTATGTGGAATTATTTCTGGATGTGGATGGGATTCCGTCCTGTGTCTGCTGGGACTTGGATGCCAAACCGCCGAACTGCTACATTGTGGACCCCAACTAATACTCTTATTTTTCTCTGTATAGATCAAGGACTCTATGGGCAATGACCACGGTCGCCCTAAGGATGTCATCGGTGAGACGCGTCAGCTGTTCACTTCGCCCGCGGACACGGCTTTCGACGTCTGCTTCGAGAACCAGCTTGTCGGCCACAGTAAGTGGTAGTCCCCACGAACAACCCAAACAATCGACCGGGGAAAAGTCAGAGTTAAAGGAGAATGTGATACTAAAACAACGCCACCCAATTAGACAGCATCGCGAACCCCTCCCGCCCCATCGAACTTGACGTCGACATTGGCGCCGACGCCCGCGACTGGAACAGCATCCAATCTCAGGAGAAGCTCAAGCCCATTGAGACTGACCTCCGCCGCATCGAGGAGATGGTTGCCGATATCGTGACCGAGATGGAATACCTGCGTGCGCGTGAGCAGCGTTTACGTGATACCAACGAGAGCACCAATGAGCGCGTGAAGTGGTTTGCTTTCGGAACTATGGGCATGCTTGTCGGACTTGGTGCTTGGCAGGTTGTTTACCTGAGGGCTTACTTCAGGTATGTTGAATTGTGGTTGTGGTGGAAGGTGAAATTTGTTACTGACTATTCGGTTCTTGCAGATCTAAGCACCTTATCTAAATTTACTGGTCGAATGGTTGCATCTTTGATGGTTCTTTATTTTTTGGTTTTGCAGCGGTTGCATTGCAAATCCTTTTGCTCTAATGTCGAGTGGCATTCTGTTAAACAGTCATGATCTCAATGATATAAAATGTACACCATGCTTTCTGCAGCCTGGCGCTAATAATACTTTCTAATTCCATGTGATGTCTCGGGGGTGGATGGTTAGTAGGGCCTATTTTCACCCGTGAGGTAGTACCCGAGCTTTAATGGATGGATTAATATCTACCTATGTAAGTTGCTAGAACACTACCCACATGGCTACATAGTTACATAGTAGGTAGCTCTGGAGGGAGCTTCTGAGGTGAGGTCGGTGTATACATCTAGATCGACCTCTTGCGGTAGGATTCCGAGTTTGATGAGACCAAAACAACAAATAGGCGAAGACAAGAAGCAAAAAAGTACCTCAATTACAAGCCCGAAAAGGTCCCAATAGACACAATCTAAAGAACTGCGTTGCGTCGAGGAGTGTGTAATCTATGGCCGCTAAGTGGAATGTTTAGTATTGCAAACAAAACAAACACCGGGCATTGCAGGAGCTTCTCGGTTCCCCGGGGCATTACACCGGATGATGTCAAAGCCGAGCTTCAAACGCCAATCCATCCCTAGAGGAATGAAAGTCTCAACTACCTCTCTATAGGATACTGCAACAAGATGTCTGCCCCGCGTATACTCCATCGCCTCGCGCGACCAGTGCCATCACCCCTAAGCACTACCACAAGACTAAGCCGCCAATTCGGCGCAACAGCTCTACGCCTCAAAGATGGCGACGATGCTCCCGAGGTGAAGGCGCACCGCGCAAACCAGGCCAACAAGCCCCCGAACCAATTCGTGCCCAACACTACCTCCACCATGACAAAAGACTTCCTCAGTGTCGGCCAGAAGCCTCCGCCACCGGAGATGCTGAACTCAGTCGATCCCAACTACAGACCGTCTGATCCGTACCCCGGAAGGATTGAGCATTTCACCGGTGGTCGTCAGGATAACGGAGCGCAGAAGCCCGAACTTGGCGTTGGTGAGATGGAGGGTATTACGTTCAAGGTTGAGCCTTTGAAGAGAGTTGGGGAGGAACTTGCCACGAAGAGGGCACGCCTGCTATGTTCGTACCCGATCCCATGCATGCTTGCACCTCAGTCCCAATACTAAAGCTGAGGACCTGGTGTATCAATATATGAAGAACCATTCAAGCTAACCAACTCCACTCTAGACCAAAGCCGCAAGCGCGGAATCCTGGAGTCAGATCTGCTCCTCTCGACATTCGCAGACGTCTACTTGGGTAAGATGGACTACGATCAGCTCGTCGAGTACGATGCCTTCCTGGACGAGAACGACTGGGACATCTACTACTGGGCGACACAGGACCCACCAGAGGAGATCTCACCCTCCGCTCCTAAGGAGGATACCATCACCGAGACCTGGAAGGAGACTGGTGCCAAGAGCGGTGAATGGGCGCAGACTATTGGCGCTTTCAGAGCCGCTTACCGGCCTGTTCCGTCGCGCTGGCAGAAGTCTGAGGTTCTTGAGCTGCTTAGAGCCCATGTTCGCGATAAGAGTGCTACTGGCTTTGAGAAGGCCAAGAATAAGAAGACTGGTGGTGGCGGCTTGGGGAGAATGCCTGATGTTCAGGTGTTTGACTCGTAATGGGCCTGTGGAAGAGATTGAACTCGGGAAGTTTGTCGATCCAAAAACTGTACTATAGTTGTCATAGTGGTCATACTGTCCATAGGAGGCGTGTATTAAGAATGTTGTATATTTGATGGTACTGGGGTCAATGGGTGTAGAGACCACAGGTTGAGATAGAAAAACAAAGCAAGTGTTAATTTCGAATATAATAAAGAAAGCTTCAACTTTGAATTGACATTCAATTCTCTATTTCTGATATACATTGTAGTCGTCTGTATAGATGCAAGTCATGTGACTGGTTCGCTTAGTATTAGGGCTCCACGGAAACCACACAAGGAGAGCAGCGAAGCGGCTTAGGGCTTGAGCGGGCACGTCTGCCTCCATCTCGATTTTACCTCCCCCCCCAGAGTCAACGACAATCTCCGCCCATCCCTCTCTCTCCTTCATTGTCTCATTCCCATCATGGCTGAGCAGCTGGTTCTTCGCGGCACCCTTGAGGGCCACAATGGCTGGGTTACTTCCCTCGCCACCTCCCTGGAGAAGTAAGAATGACCTATCCCGATCGGGGGATTGAATTTTTGAAGGGACAAAATTCTGACTTGATTGCTTGATGATAGCCCCAACATGCTGCTGTCCGCATCCCGCGACAAGACCCTGATCATCTGGAACCTTACCCGTGATGAGCAGGCCTACGGTTACCCCAAGCGCAGCCTCGAGGGTCACTCGCACATCGTCTCTGACTGTGTACGTTTTTCTTCTCCCGAATGAACCACACCCAGAAACCATTCGATGCGACAGATGGATTTGGATGGAGCATTTGCGAATAAAAAAAAAGATGGAATGGTTTTGGCTGACCGATGGTCTTGTCTGCGTTATAGGTGATCTCCTCCGACGGTGCCTACGCTCTGTCCGCCTCGTGGGATAAGTCTCTCCGTCTCTGGGAGCTCTCCACCGGTAACACCACCCGCACTTTCGTCGGCCACACCAACGATGTTCTGTCCGTCTCGTTCTCCGCCGACAACCGTCAGATCGTCTCCGGTTCCCGTGACCGCTCCATCAAGCTGTGGAACACCCTCGGTGACTGCAAGTTCACCATCACCGACAAGGGCCACACCGAGTGGGTTTCCTGCGTTCGCTTCAGCCCCAACCCCCAGAACCCCGTCATTGTCTCCGCTGGCTGGGACAAGCTCGTCAAGGTACGCTATCGATTCCGAATTTCCCTGCAGAATTTCCTCCCCGCCTTGCTTTGCCCGCGTGATGTTTGCATAAACGTATTTGCTACTTCAGAGCCCTTCGGGGCCATGAGACAATTTTTCACCCATTTTGCCTGATGGGCACAGCAACAAATTTTTTGTTTTTTATTGAACGAGAGATGGATTGGAAAAAAATTTTCCTTGACACTTGACATTCTTTGAGGGTATCGACGCTAACATTTGATCCGCGTCTAGGTTTGGGAGCTCGCTTCCTGCCGTCTCCAGACCGACCACATCGGTCACACCGGCTACATCAACACCGTCACCATCTCCCCCGACGGATCCCTCTGCGCCTCCGGTGGCAAGGACGGTACCACCATGCTCTGGGATCTTAACGAGTCCAAGCACCTCTACTCCCTCTCCGCTGGCGATGAGATCCACGCTCTCGTCTTCTCCCCCAACCGCTACTGGCTCTGCGCTGCCACCAGCAGCTCCATCACCATCTTCGACCTCGAGAAGAAGAGCAAGGTTGATGAGCTCAAGCCTGAGTTCGTTGAGAAGGGCAAGAAGAGCCGTGACCCCGAGTGCATCAGCTTGGCCTGGTCCGCTGACGGCCAGACCCTGTTCGCCGGTTACACTGACAACAAGATCCGTGCCTGGGGTGTTATGTCGCGCGCATAGATTTGAGTTGTTGTATCGGAGCTTGAGGAGCCTCTTTTTGATCTATTGACAAGGGAATTGAAAAAAAGTTCAAAAGATACGGCCAAAGAGCATTGGTTTGGGATGTATGAGCCACGAGCAATGAAGCACTTCTCGCCGGGACTGAGATGTCCCCGGCCTGAAGGTTTTCTGACATGTCTAGCTTACTTGATCCGCAATGTATGGAATCTTGTGCAAGACGTGTGATGTTCTAATACCAGTTAAGGCATCAAAATGTTTCCTATTTTTCAATATCGAAAATATCTTGTAACATCATCGTACCGTATGTCTTCCAATGTCTTCAAAATGTTGTCTTGTTATGTAACTTCCTACTTGTCTTGTCCATGTAAGTATGCATAGCCGCCGGATATACCGTTTCGGCCTGTCAAATAATACATCCTATGATATCCATAAAAAGTCTGCGCTCTTTTCCCGTTTTTTTTTTCGCCGTCTACCTACGTCGTAAACCGGACAAGGGATACAATATCCAAATGACATCTAAAAAATAATGTCTGAGAAGACTACTACAAAGACCTCACAATGCCACATAAGCGACTGACTATGCTTGCATGTACCCGTGGACATATACAGGAGTGTCGAGCTTTCTATTTCCAACGTTGGTCATAATGTACATCAGGCTGAACAGAGAGGCCTTCACAGATCTACCCATTATTTCTTTCCAAGTCTCTTCAAAGCTTCCTTGGCCATAGTACTCCCTTCCTCGTATTCAATCTTATCCGCCAATTCCTTGGCCTCAGTATACCGCTGCTTAGCGACCTCTGGCTTCTTTTGTAGCTCAGCCAGCTCGCCCAGGTTATACGTCGCAACCACGCAAGTAATGTCACACTCCTCGTCACGTACTGGAGGTTGAATGTGCGCCGCGACCTCAATGGCCTTCTCGGCCCACTTCTGGGCAGCCTCAACAGTCTGCTGCGCTGTGACAGGTTGCTGTGGCTGAGATTTGGCGGGCAGTTGAACCTGGCCGACCAGAGCGGTGGCGACATCGTTCAGCAGCACCACCTGTTTGCAGGATATGGAAGTTCCTTCAGCGGCGCGGATCAAATCCAACGCACGCATATATAGCGGCATAGCCAGCTCGTAGCGCTCCTTGGCGGTATAGGTAGCAGCAAGCTCGGCCAACGCCGTGGCGATCTCAGTGAGGTTCAGCCATGCCTCGCCATCTGATCCCTCGCCACTGCTAGAGCTTCCAACAGGAAGTCCGAGCCTCTGGCGACGGTGCATTTCCTTCAAACAGATCTCCACAGCGGCAACCTGCGCAGCCTCGGCCTTCTTCTCGTCCTGGATATACTCGCTGGAATAAAGCTCTCCAAGCTTCATCGCAATGCCGACGACCTTCTTGAGCGCTTTGTCTCGCTGACGAGCCTCATACTGCGCCATTGCTTTCAGATCCTCCTCACTTTCTTGAACCGCCTCGGTGTCAATCTGGATATCGGCAGAGGTCTTCTGAACCTGCGCCTGCGCTTGCTTCACCTTCTCAGCCGCTGCCGCAGCGTTACCTGCTGCGACTTCGTCCACCCAAGCCAGGGTCTCGTTCTTCGTTCGCTCCAATACATCAATCGCCGGCTTCACAAGTCCAGCCTTCTCGAGCATCATAGCAACCTGCAGCTTGATTCCAAGTATCTCATCTGAGAATGGGTGGATACCCATCTCAAATGCTATATGAAGCGCCTCTCTGTAAGCCTTCATAGCCTTGGCCGGATTGAGATCGATCTCGGTGTAATAGACAGCCGTACGGAGAGCGTCGGCCACCGGCGGCGGGAATTTGTGGTACTGCGGCCCGACGCGTGTCAATTCCACGTAGGAGATGTAGGCGAAGATAAAGGCTCCACCGACGACGGAGAAGATTGCTAGTGGCATGAGCACGGGGTTCTTGCGCCAGATTCCTTTAGATGCTTCGCGGTATTTGCGGCTGATTTTCTGTAGGATCGTGAGGTGCCGCGTGCCGGAGATATATGGGCTTGCGAGTGGTTTGCCATTGTTGATTCGTGGGTGGAGGGTCGGTCGGGTGGTACTGTTGGTGTATATTGAGCGGGCGAGGCTCTTTGGTTGTGGTTGTAGAAGTTTTGCAGCATGCGCACTCGCGCGCTGTGATGCTGCACGGAACATTGGGGGTGTGTGAGTGAGTATTGGGCTGTAATTTCAAGTTTGATTTTGATTTAGCGGGTGATTGTCCGATACAACTTGGGGATTTGATGTAAAGAATAGAGAGGGAGGGGGAGAGGGTATATGGAGAGTTGATGGAGAGTCCGCCCTCGATTTTCCGGTGGTCCAAGCTCCGCTCCGCCATATGACGTCGCCCGCTGGAGTACGCACTCGTCTTTCTGCTCATTCTATCTAGGAAATACACTGGTTTCATCCAGGACTGATCGTGAGGGCTCTACTATTGAATAAATCTAGTAGCTCAGACCGATAATGTGTGGGCGATACGCTTTGGGCGTGGTATGTTACGGTTCCTGAATGTAGACTTGTCCGCCAGCTGACGATCCCAAGCGCTTGGCGTACATCCGACAACACCTGCAAGACCAAGGCATGCAAGTAGATGAAGCACCAGATGACGATGAAGTCAGGGAGACATACAATTTTGCACCGGGCAACTTCGGCGTTGTCTATCGCGCTGATATCACCGACAAAAGGAGCTACAATCCTCAGCAAGATACTGATAGCGAACATCAAACTAGAACTTCAGAGAACGAAGGTGACGTGAGCTCAAACGATAAAACAGCAGACAGCACGGCTATCAAATACAAGCTCCAGAGCATGAAATGGGGTCTCATCCCATTCTGGACGAAGCGCCAGCCGGATTATGGATCCATGATGCGAACAATTAATTGTCGCGATGACTCTTTGATTGAGGATTCCGGGATGTGGACTACCATGAAACGGCAAAAGAGGTGCATCGTCATCTGCCAGGGCTTTTACGAGTGGCTGAAGAAGGGGCCTGGGGGTAAAGAAAAGGTTCCACACTTTGTCCGGCGCAAAGACGGGGAGCTGATGTGTTTCGCTGGATTATGGGACTGCGTTTCCTATGAGGGCATGTCTAGGCTTTTCTGATATAATGCACCAATTAGGCTGACGATTACTTTACACAGGTTCTGACGAAAAGCTCTACACATACACGGTGATCACAACCTCTTCTAATTCCTACCTAAAGTTCCTGCATGAACGTATGCCCGTCATTATGGACCCCAGGAGCGAAGCGATGAATAAATGGCTGGACCCCGGCCGAAAGACCTGGTCAAAGGAGCTACAGTCAACCCTCAAGCCTTATGAGGGCGAGCTGGAGTGCTATCCTGTCCCCAAGGAGGTTGGGAAAGTTGGAAATAATTCTCCAAACTTTATTGTTCCTGTCGACAGCAAGGAAAACAAGAGCAACATCGCAAATTTCTTTGCCAATGCGAAAACGAAGGATGGTCCTGACCCATCTCCAAAGAAGGAGACGTCGCCGAAAATGAAGATGGTTAAAGACGAGGATCCCCGCCCTACTAAGGATTCAAAATGGTCCGGGGACAATGCCCCAAAGCCGGTCCCAGCTGTCAAAAGGGAGCATAGTCCAGAACCTCCCGGTGCCACGGAGGAAAGTAAGAAGCAAAAGGTCAACCCAGATTTAACAGGGCTATCGCCGCAAAAGAAGAACTTACGCAGTGCTACCCATAATAGCCCTATGAAGAAATCCAGTGGGACAAAGGCAGCGGATGGATCGCAGCGAATTACGAGCTTCTTCAAGAAGTGATGATAGATGAAATTAAGCAAATGCATCTTCGTTTTTTTTTTTGGTCGGCCATACATTCTTGATCAATATACGTTTTTTTATTTTGTCAAAGTAGAGATATGAATCCCCTGACCGACTAATATTTACTAGGCGACAAACTTATATCTAATACACTAAGCGAGCTCAGCTCCATGAAGAAGAAAATTCAGCTGACGTGCACGATTTGTTGAGTTGAGGATAACCCAAGTGCAAGAGGATCGCGGTTAAAGAAAGAATGAGTAGAAAGTCTGTGCAAAAGGTTCAACAGCAACCGAATGCGAGTGGACAGCTAAAGGCTGATATATATTTTACATAGGATTTCATGGGCGATGTCCTCACATTTTGAAGTGTTCACTTCTCAAGTTCTCGTAACTTCTGGACCAGCTTTTCTCTGAGGAAAGGACTCAATCCAAAACTATATCAATCAATCAACATCGAATACCAGCATGACCGGACATCTAACAAGGGGGGTACTTACATTCCATCTCGGGTCAGGATACGATAAGTACCTACTAAGTATCAGCTTGGCCTGTTGAGTCTCTTATAGTCAAAAAACATACCACTTGGCTGATAATTGCCATTCTCTCCAACGAATTGACCATTAGCATCTACCTCGAGGCTTCCAAACATATCCTCGGGCCTGAATGGCATTAGTATAAGTCTCACATGGAATAAAATATACTTATTGAAACACAGGCAAGCACCTACCAAGCAATCCGCCCATAGTCAGGCGGGCGTCTGCCATCAGAGACATGAATCCAGCCACCACGTCCGCCTGCAGCGCCTTGACCACTAGCACCACTGCTCGAGTCGCCTCGACGTCTCCCGCGCTGGCCGCTTAATAACACGCCGCCTGAGTTCAGGTTGGCCCCGCCGACGGACACCATGACCTGCGCTTGAGACTTGGCATCCGGATCTTCATGTGCGTACTCTGAACACACATCTTGTACTATATTCAGGAATTTGGGGTTTTCTTTGAAAGAATCTGTTGTCGGTGGCAGTTGTGTCGACATTCCGATAGCCAGGTCCGGATTCACTGGCTCGGAGGGTAATAGTGACAAGATATGGGCTCCACTTGCTGGTTCAGCATTTGGGAACACGTACTATCAGAAATTTAGTTTCCATGAGGGCTCTGTAAGGTGTAACAATAGCATACTATGTGCGGAGACCCTTCCAATGTTGATACATAACGGAACTGAGTCCATTTGGGAGGAACTCGGGCCTGTCGGCCAAATGCTCTTGCTGCAAACATCGATATATAAATATAGTAAGGTGCTTGGGAGTAAATAATTGAGCAATTAGGTATAAGGTTGGATATGATCGAACTTGAGAGAGCTGGATCATAGCTCGATGGAAATGGCAGGCGGTTTCAAAAGCGGTGAATGAATTATATACCGACAGAAAGGTGGACGGGTGAGCTAATTTGTTGCCAGTTTTACCAGGCAACCTAATATCCGGGATTAACTTTTCCCGAGCCTGTGTGACAAACCTTCCAGAGCTGGAACAATATAACTATATATATATATATTAGTCATCATATTCATACGTACGTACATAGGCCTGATTTGGAGGTTTGCTCAATAAACCATCTTCACTTTATGTAGTTAGAAATACCAGGTATTTCATACATCTTTTTGGTAATGAACGAGCCTCACTGAGCAGCTTACTTCACCAAACACCCGTGTACTGCACTCAATCTCAGACGCCTAGCTTTAAGATGCAGATTTTGGTGTTGGATCAGACAGCAGTCGAGTCATCTATAACCACTAGGTGTCCACTTGAGCTAATATTGAACACGAATATGCACAGTATTTACTATTCACACCTCCACCTCCCATTGTTTGCTTGCAGACTGAGCGGATTGTTTGCCAGATATCAGGGTATAAATACCCTGCTTTATTCTAGATTCAATAACAATGATTTTTCCTTCTCTTTCTCCCCTTCGCTAGAGCCATAAGACATACCTATAAATTTACTTAGGGGCCACTAAGCCTTTTACATTCGGGGGTGGTATAACGACCAAGGATACTTTCAACGCCTGCAAGTTCCATGCTGCTACCTGGCCAAAGACCAAATCGGTGTCATTCGTCAGTCCCATCACAAGCCACTGCCGCTTTCAGCAGGCTTGTAATTGTGATTGTGGTAGGTGGACTTGGGAATGCTATTTCCCTGGTCAATTATATCAAGGAACACTGAGCCCTATCTTCTCGAAGCATGGGAGGATCAGGTTCGAACAGAGCCATGCAACTAAGTGATTCGCCTGGGAAAGATATGTCAGTCAACATATAGGTGGTGAAGAGTGCCTTGGTTATCATGAGGCATCATCTTCTTGCCTAGAACGAGTAGGTATTGTGCTCTTTTCCCCATCAAGCCAGTGGCAGTACTCTTCATGTAACGTGCTGTGTGTTTGTTGAAAACCCGCTAAGACGACAGATTGAGGTGGCCTATCTAGGACTATGGGATGGAGAGAAAAATCGCCAGATTTGACTGCAAAATCTCCATCAGACAATCCCGGATCATCAGTATTCCCACGTTAGAACAACGGAAATACCGAGTGGATAGCAAATGGGCACCGGGAGACGCCAACTGTGGATGTCCCCGAATGGGACAACCTGTTCTCTTATTTCATTTCTTTCTGCATCCTAGGATATGCACGGTAGCTAGCTCTCTTTACTCGACTATCTCCATCTCTAGTTCCCCTAGACCCTACCCAATATCTACACTCCGCTTATCCTTATTCGGGTAATCCGAGATATATATACTCAGCGAATGGGATCGCCTAGCTGTGGATACTTCGACTCGCTGCCGACTTGTGGATGATGAGGAGTCTGTTTCCGCCTGGCACAGGGCTGCATCGGCTTTTCGAGCCTCGTGCAGTGCTACCATTACTGAGTCTAGACTTTTCGGTGGTCCCGCAGTTGATCTGACTGCCCATATGATATGCTTACCTTTCGACTAGAAGGTATAGAGGTCATGTCTCGGTGACGATCCGATGTAGTTTCGACTACTCATGTTTTCCTTGGTCCTATCGTGGTGAGACGTTTTAGATTCTTTCCCTAATATTCTGATTTTAGTGCCGATACACCATGTATATAGTGGTCTCTAGTTAATTACTCTAGTACTTTACTTCTTTCGAGTTTTCTTATACTTCGTAATGATCTTCAAGGCGTTAGCCATTTCGTCTTCTAGTACCCATTAGTTATATTCCGAGGGCCATCCTGTCTATTTAACTAGATATTGTAGTTCGCCTTCGATTTCTTAATCGTCTTTAATTTCTTCGACCTCTTATTCGTCATCATCCGCTAGCTCTAGTAGGGGTAGATTTTCTGGTTCTCTATCCCTTTATTACTAGGGTTATAATAACGATGTAAGGAACACGATATGAATTGCTATATATTATTTGGGGAAGAGAAGGCGATACACTTATTTCTCGATGTGAATCCTAAATAAAAAAAAGTACTAGTATAATTCCTTCAGAAATGGGCCATGACGATTAAAACAAACAGTGCAAACACACGTGATGTGTTTCTTTTGACGGAGCTGTCTGTTTGGAATGTTCTTTGGAAAACGAATCGTGCTTGTTAATTACAGTGTTCATGGTTAACGGGGGAGCTTCAGATGCGTCATGATATTTGATCTGTACAATTATTTGACAGTTCCTCCCTCGTGCATCCACCAAATTCGCACTTGCGCCGGTGAGAATTGAGTCGCATTCAAAGATACCCGGCTTCCTTGCGTTCTGTGCTTCAATACTTCTTATGATACCCAATTTTTTGGACAGATTTGACTATATCTAATCTTCAATTACTCTTCACACTTTTCTCTGACCATTCCCTTCATTTTACCATGGCGACCCCCCAAGCAAAACCTGGCGCAACGCCAACTCATCTCTCCTCTCCCCACCCATCCTCCGCTCCTCTATCTCGATCTCTTGCCCATAAATCGCCTTCAATGAGAACACCGACAGCCTTGGGACCTGCCCATGCGCATCACACGAGCGTCTCGTCCCATCAATACGCCACCCCTCTTGCCGTTCCCAGTGGGGTCGACGACACTGTGAATTTCAGCTCGCCCTCCGCTCTGTTAGCGCTTGGTGGGTATACTGGGATCAGTCCTTCTCCTGCAGTGCATGATGGTCTTATTGGTGCGGGCATGAACGAGAGCGACATGCAAAACCTCGGGATGCAGGGAATCAAGCTCGGAGTCGCACGAGACAACGACCAGGAGCAAAGACATCGCGTCGAGGAGGTCGTTCAGCTTCTGCGAGCGCGGGTCTCTGGTAGAGGAGTTTCACGTGAAAGCGTGGAACGGCTGAGTCGACTCGAAGATTTCGAGTCCATTTGGCAGGACGATAATCTCAACATCGCTGGTAACTTCGTTGATCTTGAGATCGATTTTTACCCTGGCCAGGATGTCGTCAAAGATGTCAGTCTACGATATGCCACGCCTGAATACACGGAAGGTGTGCGGCGCGAGGAAGCTACAGCGGTCTTGAAACGTACCCTCGCCCAGTCCCCGGAAGACGCCGAACGTGGGAAATGGAGGCCGCTCCAAGAGTTCCATGAAAATTTACGATGGCTTGCAAAGCTAGACAAACTCAGCCAAGAGGTCAATTGCTTCGAGGCCTTGGAGAATCTTGAAGAGAACTTCAGACGGATCTGGGTGGAAGAAAGCAAGAATGGGAAGCACGGCGGCGAGTATCAGCATCTTTGTGCTGGTGTCCTCGGACGTCCCACCATGCATAAGGGGACTCGAATCGGGCTCGGCTTGGAATATTGGGTTGAACAGGCCAAAGTCCTGGATGCGAAGCAGAGCCTACAATCTCCGGATGACATGGAGACTGACCCGCAACATGATCAAAACTCAAAGGCCGAGTTGGATGACCAAAACAGATCATGGACTGTCATGATTGAATGTGAAGAGGGTTATCCGTCACTGCGTATTTCGAAGGAATGGGTTGGGAATGAAGCTTTTACTGCAGGCGAAAGCACTGAATTGCTTCCGTCAAATGGTGCCGCTGGGTCTGTGAACTGGCTTGATCCTCCGCAGACCATGCGGTTGACCCATGGCAACCATGACCCCATGGCGTTGGACTCTAGCATGCTGGAATCCTCGCCGCCCAACCGCCGGTTCGTCGGTAGACTGGAGCCTGCACTCGATGTTCCCATTCTTGCAGCCTCCGAGATTTATCGTCAGCTGGGTATGCAGCTACCACAGGAGTTTAAGATGATCACGTACGATGCGTTGTTGGTCTCGGAACCTTCACCGTTGGGGTCACCGGTTTCATCCCCTCAAATTGGCCGTAGAAAGCGCAGGATGTCAGTGCATGCTGTTGACTCAAAGGGCGAGCAATATACGAAACAACATAGCTATGCTTTCCAGTCCTTTGAGTCCATTACCGGTTGCACCATCCGTGACCTACCCTTCTCGCACCCCCGACAGCTCGCAGATATCCTTCCGGTATGTGTCTTTTCGTCTGACATTGTCTTTGACTAACCCGGTTTAGATCTTCCGGCAATATGCCGTGTTAGCCAATTTGATTCGGAAGACGTTCCATCCCTCCAAGGACCAGGCCAACGCAACCGAGTCTCCAAATGCAACCCCCCAAAATAGCCGCGTCCCTCCTATCCAGACCCCAGACCTCTTCGCTGGCCACGACGGGCCCATAATCTTGAACAACGATGATCCTAACGAGGAGAGGTTGAACCTGCTGCTGGGTCTGAGTAGCTCGGATGGTAACAAGACTGACTCTGGAGTTGAAATTTCAACCCCCTCCAGTGGAGGAAAGAGTCCCAATCAACTGTCCGTGGACGACGTAAAAGTCGACGTGACATTGCGTATTCAACTCGGCCAAGCGCCTGCTCTCATGTTACTCATCACAGACCAGAGGAACTACAACAAAAGCCCTGGAACCGCTCGATCCATTCAAACTCCCAGACAAATTGCTATTTGCTTTGAAGTCGGGCTGAACGGCCATATCTCAGTTGTGGATACTGCTGGGTTAGTGGATGGTGAAACAGGTGGCGACACTGAAATGCAAGGGATGGATAACCTTGATCCAGGCCTCCAAGATGTACAAAAGAAGATTGCCAGAGTGCTCGAAGTCTCGCAAGACTTGAGCATCTTGGTTGAGTGGGTATTACGTTGGATGCAACAGCGGGCTGGCAATGGGTGAGATCCAGTGGCACTAAGATACAATATTCATTCTTGTATTCACAGACCAAGGCAATTCCTCGTCTCCCAATTGCTCATAGCTCATGCTTGACATTGACTTGCAAACCTCTAAGGTGCAGTCGTACATGAGCCGTAATTTACACTGTGGCTGGTGTGAGACCTTGCTAGCTGAAGTAGCAGTTGGCGCTCATGGCAAGTCCACCATCCAAGCTACTCCAGGGTTGTTTTGCCAGAATCCATTGGCTACTGATTGGCTACTCTGTCACCAGTTCTACTTGATTGAGACCTAGATATCTAGATTCTAGATAATCTCAATCAAATACTAGATTACGCAATGTGACCAGTGATATATATATATATATATATATATATATCAACATTATCATTGATTCCTTAAATAAGTTGAAACTTACACAATATTACAAACGCTTTCTAGCTCTGTATATAAACCGGGATAGAGAGGGTCATCATGACCCTACCACTAGGTACTGAGAAGTAGCATAGCTTTCCCTTTTGCCTTCCCACGAACAGATAAGAACAGCCATCTGCCTGTTTTGGGAGCCATGAATTCGAACAAAACCCGGAACACTTGTTCTTAATTGGGTATCATGCACCAGGAGGAACCCATATAGAAGCGTCATCAATAGGTGAAGTAGCCTCGAGCTGGCCAGCGCTAGTCATGTAAGGTAAGATCCTGTTAGGTTCCTGATCGACAGAGTCCCAGGGAGGATGGTGTGGTTCGCCGCGCTTAGAAGTTCTTTCTTTTCTTCCATAGAGGACACCATTATCCCGGGGAAGGGCTTGAGAATAACGCTCTTGGAGATTTCATCGAACGCATCTTTTCTCAGATCCCTACCGTCGCCCACATGTTTGTCCAGATCTTTTGAACAAAGTCGCGTTGAGGCTTCCTCGAATCGTCTGTGTAAAACCTTTTGAAGTTCTTGGTCCTTGCCCGTACATTCAGAGAATCGAATAGGAGACCGGTTTTGCCTCCATATGCATACCCAACTACCCACCATTCCATCGCTGCCAAGGTTACGAGATATGAATATGTATATAAAAATAAAGGAGTATGTAGTTCATATTGAAGATACCGAGATGACCAGAAAAATATTATCAGAAGAGAGTATGTGTGAAAGACGAGAAGGTATTTATATTCTCCAGGTAGATAGCAAATGCCAATAAAACATAGTACCCAGATGCCGTTTGATATTTGCTTGAAGAGATGAAGGTGCAGTGGTCTTTCTTTGAACACATAATGCCTCATGCTTGTGAACTACATGTATTAGCTTAGCGCATTCCACATTCTATGTTTTAATGCAGCACATTATTTTACTCTTCTACCTTTGAAAGGATCTCGGATTTCTCATATGGACGCATATGCAGGTAGGTGTACCTAAGATGTGACGGTTTCAGAGTCGATCAGATAAGTCTAGGCCCAAACATGATGCGGGGTGGTGGGACCGTGCCGACATGGTGCGTCACTTTTGGCTTCACACCTTCCGAGGCCTACCGAGAGTGCTACTTGGAACATAGATCAGGCGCAAACAGGGTTAGATCGACGTTGAATGGTTAGGGTGAATACCAAGATGCCTAGATGGATCAGTTCTGGGGTTGGATCTGCATTTTAATAGAGTTGGGCGTCAATAGAAAACATTATTATAGACATATCACTTTGTTTTCCTAAATCGGTAGCAGATCTAGATATATAATTTGGACTAGGATTGTAGATGAGGCATTAGATCTCAATTTACCCGGTGAACAGATCTGCCAGGTGCAAGGGATACCATGCCAGTACCATTTATTGGCTGAGGCATTATTCGAAATTGAAGTCACATGAAGGAGTGAGGGCTTAGCACCGATCATTCGTGTGATTAACCGTAAATGGGCGCTTTTGAGGCTTTTACAATAGCCCCAGTTAGACGGATCTACCTATGTCATAGTCCTTGGCGAGCTAGAACAAGGAACCAACTTTTCTATCCATTCCATTTATCCCCCCCAAGAAAGTATATGTAATATTTGCCATCATTTTGAGTCATAGGTGGATTTCGGCAGCAAGTTCTTTGGGATCTGAATAAACGACGTTACAGGCTGGGCAGGAAGTCCGTCAGTACAAAGTCTTGGCATGGAGACCACTCTATCCCAAACAGGCTGGTGATCTGTATCGGAAACAATATTTTGGAGCCTGAAGATCCAACTGGTATAACCATGTGTCATGTTCCGCCCTTAGTTCCGCTTTTGAACATTCCGATGAGGCATTTAGCAGCATAGTTTTCCTATAAAACCCTCAAAATATGTATGTGGTTAGGGGAATTCGGCTAATCCCAGTAAGATTTGGAACAGATGACCTGATTTAAATTGATTTGGCAAATAAGGAGAAAGGAATTACGCGAATATCAGTTGAATGTGCGATATTCTAGTCAGCGTGGTTTGTCACTTGGCATTAAGGGCCAATGAGAGGGACACGATAAGAAATGTCGATCTATAGGGGTTTGATATTTGATTCACATGAATTCACACGGAGTATTATTTCTCTATATGCACGAATTATATCTCTCATTTGCATACCTTGGATGCATTTCATTCACTATGTATGGAGGCACTCCTTGCACAATGTACTTGGTACACATACTGGTACACAGCTGGGCAGTCCTCCGTGCCACCGCATAGCCCCCGGACTGGGCCGGTTGACTAAGCCGGGATCTAGATGTCTCAAGCTATTAATATACCTGCAGAGGCAAACTAGACATGTACGGACATTGTATTCAGATTTAAATATAATATGACTCTAAGCTAGATGGGTTGGTATTGCACTAAAATTATACCAAAACCTGGAGAAATGATCTTAGACAGGGCTGAAGATCGGAACCTCAGCCACTCGCCTTTCCTGAAACTTCCGACATTTGCCAGTCTTCCATTTGCCGAAGAACAAAATACGGGGGAAGGAGATCTTGTCGCCACTTTAACTTGGAGAATCCCTGATCTAAATCTCCCGAGATGCATATTTTCTGTGCACCCCCATATAAGAATATTAAACCTTCGGGTTGAGGGCTCTTACCTAAGAAAGCAAGAAAATCAACCCTGACTCTTACAGTACATAATTGAAATCACACATATGAATAAGTGAAATCCCTTGTCGACCTGTAATACTGCCTTAATTCTCTTATCCATGGCCGGTGTCGGGGCGGTCCTAGTAAAATGGGTCTGATTGGTCTGGTGATGAATCGACGGGGGTTTCGAGAACGTTTTGCCACGGTCTACCCCACTGGACCGGCTATGACTTGATCGATCCCAGTCGCGGCGTGGCTGGCTTCTCCAGTTGATGGAGTTTGTGCGGACCTTGGTATTACAGAGGTATAGCGGATGTACTCTATACCGGTCCGGCTCGCGTGATAAGTACATACATACTGTGGGTACCTGTCTATCCTGCAGGAACATCTACAATCTAGCGCGTATAAAAAGTACAGATACTTAGGAAGTTCTAGCCAGCTGACATGCCATGCGATAACGAATCGCGCTATTGTCATTTGGCCATAGCTCCGAGGATCTCAGGAACCGCGGAGTCCTTAGCCGTTCGCGTTGTATGGTGTACCGTTTTGATTCTCGCGACGCGCGCGTGATAAAAATTGTAATGCGTATAATAGATTACAATCTAGCGGACAGAAAAGGGATCTAGAATTTACATTGCTTTTTCCGTTCTTCTGGACTTCTTTACCCTAGGCACTTGCGGGATTTGCAGCTGATATGCGCTCGGTCCAGGGGTCCTGGCGCTGGTTGCTAAGAAGCATTACCAACGTATCGACTATCTTGCAGTATTCCTATATGAATTTTTCCATTCGAATCTGGGAAGATGTGTATCTCATGAATTTCCGGATAAGAGGAATCTACATAGTTCGGAGAGAATGCCGCAGGATAAGGATACCAGATCTGGGAAGGCCATACGCTATATTCGGCTCTACCTACACCCTGTAATACTACTTTTATATATCTTATCGGTCCAACGGGAGGAGGATTACACATGTTACTTTCATTTTTATTACAAGGCTAGACTGCTGATTGGGCCCCAGTTAGGGCTATCGTCAGTCAGCACGGAAATTTGACCGGTTCGGGTGGCGGGAGAGCTGTGTGTAGACATCTTTGATGCGGAGGTGAAAGTCTGGAGAAGAGCTATGCACGGAGTACAACAGTACGGAATACAAAAAGGGGAAACGAATACAGTGTTAGTTTGCATCTAGATTTCGAATATAACAAATCAAAAGTATCAGAGGAGATATCTCGGCAAGGACCGGCGAAGTCTGGATGATACGACGATGATGACACCCGGTGGAAGTTAGTAAAAGTGGCGTTGAATTCGGTTGAAAGTTGAAACTTCAATCTCACAGGTTAACGCGTTCCCCTCGGCTATGAAAGAAAAATAAAAAAGGTCCTTTTGATATAGTCAATGTTCTATTTTGATGTTGAGGCATTAAAAAGTATTATATTGGGAAAGATTTACACGAAAATAGATGAGGCTTTTTCTCTGTTCCCCCAACGACAACCGGATTCAGGAGATGATTTGCCGGCTACGCGCAAATGTATGAGGTACTTTCTCGGTACCGTGTATTGGGCCACCGCTTTACTGTTATAATACAACGCTTAACCTATTTAGGGAGTGGCTGAACCGCGCCTTCCTGATTTTCTCAATAAAATTAAAAATTAAAAAAAAGAAAAATTCCCAAACTAGAAAGTCAGTGACTAAATTTAAATTCTTTTTTCCAAAGGTTATCATCCCTCCCTTGCCCCTCCACATCTTTAAAACTCATCTCTTCTCCTTTGGATTTTCTCATTCCATATTCTACTTGCTTTTACACACTTCCGTATCCTTCGGGACTCTCTACCAATACTTGCTTAATTGCTTGCTTTAAATTTCTGAACCCTACACACATACCCATATTCATTATGGTAAGAGTCATTTCTTCTCTATGTGAAACCGGATCTAACCTCTCTCTACAGGCGTCTGAATCTGCAACTGTCGTCTCCAACACGGGGAATGTGCGTTTGATTCTTTGATTTGGATTTCCACAATGGCCTTAGAGCCAGTGAGGAATGACATATACTGACTTGACATGGGAAACAGCTCATGAAGTACATGAACCTTGACCAGCGTGGTCGCGTTCAGGCTGAATACGTTTGGATTGATTCCACCGGTGGCACTCGCTCCAAGACAAAGGTATGACTCATCTCAAATTCCGGTTTCTTATCTGGGACTATACACAATGTGGACTCGGTTGCATGTTCTTATCTGGGATTCTCTCTCGGGCTTCGATAAGCCCTGTGCACGGGGATTCTTGATTTAGCATGAGACGCAGCCACCCGCCGTCACGTGAGATAGCGCTCCTCGGGAACAACTCGACTAACCTGAATTGTTTCAACAGACTCTCTTCAAGCCCGTCACAAGTGTTGATGAGCTTCCTGAATGGAACTTTGACGGTTCCTCCACCAACCAGGCCCCCGGTGACAACTCCGATGTCTACCTTCGCCCCGTCGCTTACTACCCCGATCCCTTCCGCCAAGGTGACAACATCCTCGTCCTCTGCGAGACCTGGGATGCCGATGGAAGCCCCAACAAGTTCAACTACCGTCACGAAGCCAACCGCCTGATGGAGACCAACGCCAGTGAGGGCTTCTGGTTCGGTCTGGAGCAGGAGTACACTCTCCTCGGTACTGACGGATGGCCTTACGGCTGGCCCCGTGGCGGTTTCCCCGGTGCCCAGGGTCCCTACTACTGCGGTGTCGGTACCGGCAAGGTCTACTGCCGTGATATCGTCGAGGCTCACTACCGTGCCTGCTTGTACGCCGGTATCAACATCTCCGGTATCAACGCTGAGGTCATGCCTTCCCAGTGGGAGTACCAGGTCGGCCCCTGCCCCGGTATCGATAGTAAGTTTTATAAATCCCTACAAATCTCTGACAGTAATTGAATATCTACTAACCATCCTTCAGTGGGTGATCACCTCTGGATGTCCCGTTTCCTTCTCCACCGTGTCGCCGAGGAGTTCGGTGTCCGTATCTCCTTCGAGCCCAAGCCCATTAAGGGTGAGTGGAACGGTGCCGGACTTCACTCCAACGTTTCCACCAACGCCACTCGTGCCGAGGGTGGTATGAAGGTTATTGAGGCCGCCATGAAGAAGTTCGAGGCCCGCCACGTTGAGCACATCGCCGTCTACGGTGAGGGTAACGAGGAGCGTCTCACCGGTCGCCACGAGACCGGTAACATCGATAAGTTCTCTTACGGTGTTGCCGACCGTGGTGGCTCCATCCGTATCCCCCGCCAGTGTGCCAAGGACGGCAAGGGTTACTTTGAGGATCGTCGCCCCGCGTCGAACGCTGATCCCTACCAGATCACTGGTATCATCGTTGAGACTATGTGTGGTGGCCTCTAAATGGATAGGAATCATTTGGTCTTAGCGCTCCGATACCCTCGGCGTCAACCTGGGAGTCGGACCAGAGCGGCCTGACTGCGTGAGGGAGCCCCTATAGATGCTCTGATCTGTCTTTTTTCTCTCTTCCTCTTCCTGTCTTTCTTCTCATGTTCTATCCTTTCTTTCTCCCGGTACCAGTGTCCGCCTATATTGCGTTCCTGCTGGCCCTCCCTCGTTGCACCAGCCGCACCTTTTTTTTTTAACTTTTTTCTGTTTCTCTCGACTACCCTTCATTGGGTAATGTGATACGTACAATAGCATAGAATATTCATGGATGGGAAAACCACACCATCGTTTATCGAGAGATATCATTTTGATATCGTTCCTCTGGAGAATCGACAATTAATACCAAGTTCCAACATTTTGCACTGACCTTCTTTTTGCTCGGAGTAATTTTCATACCTGAGTTCACATTTAACAATTGAGCTCTTGTACTTTTTCGAAGTCCACCTTTGGTCATCGGTCTTATTTAGATCGGGTATCCCAGATCGTGGAACAAGGATCTTGAACTCAATCTAGTGTGACATTCCAGCATCTTCCCCTTTATAGAGGAAGTGTATGACAGTCTCAAATAGCCGAACACGAACCTCTAGCATAGATCTAGAATACTTCATTCAATTGACTAGTTTTGCCTTCAACATGATATTCTCCAAAAGCCATGCCCGGAATTAGGTCGTATTCGTTCCCTTCTATCGTTCTATAAAAGTCCACACAGCAACACAAGCAACAAAATTAGAGAAATATAATAACTTTTACCGTCGAACCACGGCCACATCCACACACATACAAGTCTACGCAGAAGCCAACTTCCCACGTTTCAACCAACGCGTAACACCAGCCCCCAACCCATGCAGCCCACGCTGCCGCACCTCCCGTCTCGCAGCCCCGTCAACCGCCTCATCATCTCCCGAATACCGTCCATCAACGAATCTTAACATACCCTCCATAAGCGCAGCAGAGAGAATACTCGCCGCCAGAATCCCGATCATGACAAGGTTACTCTTCCTGTATTTCTCGCGGCCCGGGGCCTCGTAGTCACTCTCCCACCCGGAATACAGCGCATACGTCGTGAGGATACTGCCCAGATTACCGAGTCCGGAGACAACGGCCGACGCAGCAGCTACGCCCAGCTCGCCGTGTCGGGGCTGGAATATTTCCGTTGTCCAGGTCATTGTTATTGGGACTGTTGGGCCGAGTCCGAATCCGACGATTAGAAGACCGCCGTAGCGGGGCCAGGGGTTTGCGTCTGTGCCAGCGTAGCTTGTTAGGAGGAGGCCGAGGATTTGGAGGAGGACGGGGATTGAGAAGAAGATTGCGCGGTGGCGGTGGAAGCGGTCTGAGAGGGGGGTTATGAGGAGGATGGCGATTAGGTCCATCTGTGACGTGTTAGCGGATGATGAAAGAGGACGAGAAATATGAGGAAGGGGGCAAAGAAAAAGACCGGAGGGGAGGGGGAAACATACAATCCAAATCGGAGCCGTCAACAAACTCAAAGAAACATCACTCAAAGTCGGATCAATAGCCTTGATGATCAAGTTCGCATACAATTGCACGCCAATCCCAACACCCACAACACCAAAATACATGACCAACAACGGATAAAGTCTCCAGTCCAAAAACACCGCAAGCAGATCCCGCAGCGTCCATGCAGTCGAGTGATAAACACGCTTCAGGTCATGATAATGCACGACGGCATCGGCTCCCTTCAGCGCGGGCGGGGTGGCAGGCACCCAGCGCATCATCCGAGCGCGTTTCGGCGCGGGTTCGCCTGGCGGCGTCGGTCTGTCTGGTAACCACCATAACAGGGTGAAGCCCAGGGCTACAGTGATGACTCCGTAGATTAGGAACATCCATTGGAAGCCGACGAGGCCGTGGGCGCCGTCCATTTTTTGGAAGCCGGCGGAGACGAGGCCGACGACTGCGGCGGAGACTTGGGAGGCTGTGAAGTACTGGCCAATCCTTTTACCGATACGGGAGGGCGGGTAAAAGAGGGTTAGATAATATGTCATACCGGGCCACATGCCCGCTGTGACGATACCGAGGAGGAGGCGGAGAAGACTGGGGTTGTCAGATACAAGAACAAGATATGATATAGGATAGAGATAAGGATGGGGGGTTTGGTGAGGTGCGTACTAGAAACTCCATGCTGCCTTCATTGCGGCGAGACAACTGCCGATTAAGCCCACGCTGATCACGATGCGGCTCATCCAGACGTGGGGGCTTAAACGGGTCATGATTAGGTTTGAGGGGGAGATCGAAGATCACATAACACACGTAGAAGAGGGCTAGAGCGGTTGAGATCTGGTGTCGGGATATATTGAGCACGCTTGCCAGGTCGTGGCCGGTGTCTGTGTTCATTGTCTGTGCTAGGCCTACGTTCGAGCGGATGGCTGAACAGAGGAAGTAGAGGACCCAGAATGCGGAGATGATGCGACGGTCCAGTTTTCTGCGTTTAGATGTTAGATTATGACATCAATTGTTGACATGGAATTTTCCTTGGGGATGCGATTCACCTGTAGATTCGTTCGATGTTGGCCACGCTGTGGTCTTCGACTTCGTCTAAGGACGTTTGGCTCTGAGGGGCCGCTGGTTGCTCGGAGATAGTATCGGAGACAGGATGCTTGTCAACACTGACAGAGGCATGTTGATGTTCGGACATCTTTTATTATATGTGTGTAGATGTTCTTTGCGGGCAATCAATTGACTGTACCAAAGCTGGCTAAAAGCAGTGCCACTTGAGTTCTGTGGATTTCGAGTTAGTACAATTCATGTATAGTTTGATTTTCAATAATGTTAAATCCTTTACCGAGGTCAAGGAGTAAACATACCTTGAGGTCCGTTGATGCCCGAAGAAAAGAATCCGTTTGCGGATCTGATAAAGGGAGGGGTGGAGCTTGGCGGAGAAAAACACTTTAAAAGTCTCCGATACAAAAGATTTTTATAGTCCAAAGTTATACACCGAATCGCATGACTCATAGGCTCAAGCATTAAAATCCTCCCTGTTGAGGTTGAGATTAAGAGGTTGAGTGAAAATCCTTCGGTCTTTTTTCCCCAACAAGCTCTTCACCGAGGATAACCTTAATCTTTTTTTCCCGAGGCTATTATTACCTTTGGGTCTTCGTGTGTATACGTTGTATTTTCATCTCTATATTATTATTTTAGATCTGGTTCTTTGCAGAGCTGTCAGTATTAGAAGCCGTGACGCTATAGACCATTGGGCAATACCATATGCCCATATCCAAGTCGAAATACTATGCCAAGAAATGAGAACTACTCCTACAATTGCAATTCTTAAAACTCGAGTTCTCTATTTTATATATTCTCATTATCATCTTGCTTACCGGTCTCGAGGATATCACGTGGTCTATCGAACATCCAAATCGGGTGTTAGGGCTCGATGTACACGTCAAAAGATGAAATATGCAGATATGCGCAAGAGCTAGGGTTGGATCAAGGGACAGTGATAGCTAATAGTGTGCTATACCAGAAGAGCGTGTATGTCTATAGAACTTGATGCCTAAGGCTGTGGGTGGTATATCTGATATTCCAAAGGCAAGAGACATAAGGCAAAAGCCAAAAGAGGGCATATATGTTGTCCATTTACCTACAAACTGCGCTGCGTAGTTGTCATATTAGGTCATCACAACGTCCATTTGCTTTGTGTCCTTCACTTCGCCTTTTCATCTACTGTTACCTCTCATCTTTCATATGAAAGCTAATACCATGTCTCCTGCAAACGCTTGTTTAAAAGCCTGAGCCCAGCGGTCTAGGTATTTGCCACCCTTTCCTCTTGTTTACCTGGAATTGTCACCTCCACTACATTGACACGTCCATCTATAGTCACCTCTCTGCTTGTCTGCCTGTTTTCTTTCAACAATCTTTGTCTATTTGATCTCTAGCTCCAATATCGTGTCGATACTAATTCCTTCTCCAGTTCCATCAGTGAGCTTGTTCCGATACATTTCTCAACACGTCAGCCGTCTAAGTCTCAGCAACCACCTAGACTGGTGTGCCCGACACCACTCATATTAAGCACTCCTACGGTGACCATCTAGTCATCTGCAACTACAGTCCCACCTAAAGCCTCCTACATCCTTTATCCACTCACAATGTCTTCAAACGCCGCGGGAATCGTGAGAAACCCGCGAGCTGACATACGTTGCGTCGTTTGCTCTAAGCGCCCAGTTGACAGACTGCGCGAACCAATTGTGACCGGTCTCCGAACCGAAGGGCGCTTAGACCATTCATCCGTCTCCTTCATTACCACCACAGGGGAAGAAATTGTGACAGATCCCCAAACTGACAGGCCTTTCGACCTTTCATCCGTCCGCTCTAATGAGAGCATGCACAAAGAGTCTCCAATCTGGCATGGCGACAAGTCAGAAGAAGAAGAAGCCGAGCGGTCCAAGGGAGTAAGATTTGCCGCGCAAACCATCGATAACCAAAACAAGTCGAGCCCAGTCAAAATTCCTAGCGAGGATCCTAGTCAAGTTGGAGGTCGAAGTGGAACCCGCACTACCGACAGAAAGTACTATTCGGGGGATTTGATGGTTCTGCCAAATTCGCCGGACAGAGGCAGTACTGAGACGAGTCCCAAGGACAAAGCAAGAATTGGTTTGATTGACGAGAGAAACTTCAAGCGTCCGATTGAGAGTCCGGAAACCCCCGAAAAGCAAGACAAGTGGAGCTCGATCAATGCTCCTACCCGGAATCGCAAAATCAGAGGAAGTTGGACCACCAGTAATGGCCAGAAATACTATTTGAGAAATTTGGCGGTCCCGCCCAATTCTCCGGAAAGAGGCAGTGCTGAGACGACTCCCAAGGGTGAAACAAGAGTTGATGTGATGGACAAGAGGAACTTGAATCCTCCGGTCGAGTGTCCGTATGTTGTTCAAGAGGCCAAAAAGATAAGCAGGACAAATGAAGCTTCAACTGCCACCAACGAGACTATCAATCATCGGGCCGTGCAGCAAAAGCCCACGGAGACCAACAAGGCTCGCTCGATTTGTGAGATGGACAAGTATTCTACCATGTGCAATGCGTCGGATTCGGACGATTCAGGCTCTGAAACGGAGAAGAAATTCTATGTAGCTAGGAGAGCTGCATTTCTGAAGGCCTGGAAGGCCGCAGAGGGCCATTTTATCGCGCAGGGAAAGAACATCAAGGATAATCAGGAGTTACCCACAAAGGAAGATTTAGGAAAGAAGGAAAACGACGATGACCAGCAAGACCTACTTTTCACCAAGGACGATCGGAAAGAGGAGGATAATTTCAAAGACGAGGCTTTACCCATCAAGGAAGATCCGGGAAAGAAAGACACTGTCGATGAGCAGCAGAAACTACCAAGCAATGAAGATCAAGGAAAGAAGGTTGTTGAAGATACCAACTCTTGAGATGCGCGAGATGGTCCAGGATCCTACCATCGGTTCCTTGGGATTCGATCTACCTCATACTCACAAGTCAAAACGAAAAAAGAGATCCCATGTCGAATACAACCAAACACCCTAAGATCGGCAGAGTCCCCGCCGGAAAATACAATAATGGTGTGCATGATCTAGTATGGAAGATCGGGAAGTTTGAGTGCTAGGACTGGCTGAGGTACAAATTGCTTAACTACAGAGCCTCATGCACTTTAATGCTACTTATGTTTTTATGTTTCACTCCTAGTAATATGTATTATGTAGTCATACGGACATGAAGAAAAGGATATTTGGGAGATAACTCTCCTCTTCACAACCTCCACCAATAAAACAGCCCAAGCTTTGCCACGAGAGGGGTTTCCGAATAGAGCAAATTAATTCAATCCGAACCAACAAGATAGACAAAGTCTCATTCTCGACAGAGAAACACCGAGCATCCAAGTCTAACCAAATAAAGTACAACGCTATCACGGGGGGTCGCCAAGCCCTAAAACCAAGAGCATCTCCAGACCCTTCATACCTACATAACCAACGAGAAATCAGCCTAGGATCAATGCCCAATGTCTAGCGTGGTTTTCCTTTTCCTCTTTTTGGTCGCATAGCGCGAACATCCCGTATACCAAACCAAAAAGAGGCTCGAGTCCGCGCCAAGCGGCACCACCTCGTATTTACAAATCCAGCAATCACAGGAAACATGTCACCTGAAGATTCGCGAATACGACCAGCAACCTTAAATTCATATTAATCTCTGCACTGAGCCGCATCAATGTATCAATTTCTCAGGGCGGAGGCTGCTACTTAAATTTGCAGTTCCGCCCCCATATCTGACGGTGTTTTCCAGAGTGAACGAGGCTGTCGTTCATCTTCACATATCCACACTCTATACGTCCCACCTCCAAAATGCTCTCCTCCTTCACAACCCTAACCCTATCCCTCCTCCTCGCAAACCTAGCAACAGGCACAATTATCGATGAAGACGAACCCCAACTCTTCGCTAACGTCTCGCGTGTAAACACAGACGATGGCTTCTCCCTCTTCAGCGGCAACGCAAGTCTCAACACACGAGATCGAACATGCGGAATCGGCTACACCACCTGCGACTATGACACAAGCCGCTGCTGTAGTCTCGGCCAGAAGTGCTGCGGGAACGGCTTCTGCGCGATGATTGGCGAGACATGCTGCACAGGCGGCGGAACATGTCCTATTGGATTTAAGTGCTGTAGTGGGACGGATGGGTGTGCGCCGCTAGGTGGAGAATGCTGCTCGGACGGGTACTACTGTCGTATGGGGAAGAAGTGTCGGACCTGGAAAGGGAAAAAAGTTTGTTGTAGTTCGGTGTTTGGGTGTGCTGGGGAGAATGATGGGGTCGGGTCTGATGATGGGATTGAGTCTGGGGATACTACAGTGGATGTTACGTCGACGACTACTACGAAGTCGACCACTACTACGGAGCCGACGACTACGACTTATGTTCAGGTTGATTGGGAGTATTATTATACGACTATCTATTGGTATGTTCTTCGGTCTGGTTTAGTTTGGTTGGTTGGTCGATAGTTTGCTGATCTTTTTATAGGACTTACTGGTTCTATTACTGGACTTCTTTTGCTCCCTACACTGTTCAGACCGTTACTTCTACCAGGACAAGTACTCAAACTGTCTGGTCTGTTTACGCGACGAACAGTGCGGTGGCAACGTCTTCGTTCGAGGATAGGTCGTCTAGTTACACTTACTTCCCTCCTTATTCGGCGACTTCTCTTAAAAGCTCGTCGGAGCCTGTCACGTTGTCGAGTGCTACTGCTACTGCTGGGGCTGGGGATGATGTAACTGGGTCGGGTTCAAGCATTGGGGGGACTTCATTGGATCCAGGCCTTAGTGCTGCAGTGAGTGTGGGAGTTAGTGGGACTGGCATCCTGGCTGCTGTCTTGGTTGCTATCGTTGGCGGCTTGGCCTTTGCGCTGTGAACAGCTGGCAGGTTGTGGTCGAGGGTGAGTTAAGGTTGGGTGGGCTCATTTGTGGCTGGATTTTGTCGCTAATACCTTTGACCTACACGATGTTTTTGATATGCGATACCGAATGATTGTATTATGTCATGATTCATGAGATGTTCATTTATCAAATGAGATAAGAACCTGCCTTCTCGGAAGGCTTAACTATGCACTATCAGACGAACTGTCCTTGCGGTGCTCGACATGTGTACCCTTTCCAGTCTCCACATCGTCCGTCTCATTAGCCAGCTTGTCCTTCTTCTCTGAAACATAGCTAGCACGGCGCAGATGCTCCTCAGTGTTCTCGTAGTTGATGAGAAGCTCGCCCTTCTTACCATAGCGGTGGGGCTCGTTCCGGGCCACCGAGACGACATTGAAGATGCTGGTTGTCTTGTGGAAGATTGTGTCCATCTCCTCCAGGGATCGATAGGCAGTTTCTGGGTAGAAGAAGTAGACAACGGGGAAGATGAATGCATTGCTATTGGGAACCGAGTTAGTCATGCACCAATTCCATTTCGCGCAGAATATACTCACATGGCAGCAAAGATAATATATGTCTTGTACTTGATTGTGTCGAATGCTACAGGTGTGACCATGACAACCATAAAATTAAAGATCCAGTTACCCGAGGTTGCAAGTGCGTTGGCGGGAGCACGGATGCGTAGGGGCACCTATTGCATTGTTAGTGCTTTGGTGCAAAAAGATAAAAGAGATGGAAACCTTACAATCTCAGCGGGATACAGCCAGGTCATTCCCAGCCAGCCAAAGGCAAAGAATGTGTTGAAGACAAACAAAAACACGGCAGCGGCAATACCAGGCTTGCTCTGGCCCTCAAAGCTAGTGGTAATGGCCAAGACGACCATTGAAATCGACATACCAGCGGCACCGATCAACATCAGCATTCGTCGGCCCACCTTCTCAATAATGAAGATGGGGATCAAAGAGGCCAAGAAATATTCTGTGCCGTTGCAGGCAGCTAGAATGCGCGATGTCAGGCCATCCATACCAAGAGAGTTCTCATAAATGAAAGCAGCGTAATAGGTAATCAGATTGATACCAGAGATCTGCTGGAACATCTGGTTGACGTAGGCAAGTACAACACGGTGGAAGTGGCGGTTCTCATCCATAGTGAGCAAGTCACGGAAACTGACACTTGAGGCAGCCAGGACTGCGTCCTTGATAGCGGCAAATTCCGAGTGGACGTAGGGATGGTTCTCATCCAAGTCTAAGATGGCAGCGAGGACATCCAATGCCTCCTGTTCACGGCCCTTGAGAATCAACCAGCGAGGTGATTCGGGCAACGGCAGCACAAAGATTAAGATGACCAGCGCGAAGACGTTTTGGAAGGCAATCGGGAAACGCCAGGAAACGGAGCTAGGGTCGAGGAAAGAGAATCCAAGATCAAGCCAGTAACTGATTGTAATTCCAGCAGCAATCAGGGAACCCTCAAGCATGACAAGTTTTCCGCGGTGGTGGGCTTTGGAGCATTCTGAGTAATATTAGCATTGTAGTTCCTCTCCAGTAGATCCAAATACTTACCAGACTGCCATGTGGGAACGGTAGAGGTATTCATGCCGTTGCCGATACCGGTGATGATACGGCCGACAATGAGATGCGGCAGCGAGAAAGCACAGGTCTGTAGCGTAGCCCCGATCACCATGATGACGGAGCCGACGAAAATGGTCTTGCGACGACCAAGGTAGTTTCCAACCCAGATACAGAAGATTGCGCCGAAGAAACAGCCCAAGTTATAAGAAGCGATAGTGATTCCTAATAAATTAGTATCTGAATAGAAAAAGGTTGCCATGGAGTTGCATACCCTGTGTAGTCGAGTTGCTACCCCCGGATGGATTTGGTTTAGTGGTGTCGATTTCGGGGAAGACCGTAACGAATGAGTTCAGTGTCAATAGACCTCCCATAACACCTCTATTGCTGTTAGCAAAAGAAACATACTAGACTCATAGCTTTCGACAACATACTGGTCATATCCGAATAACCTATGCAATTCCAGGTTAGTGCTGTATACTTCTGAGTAGAGATTGAAAAGACATACAAAAAGTCCAGACCAGCAATAACACCAATCATGATATTCAGGTTCGTGCCCCGAAGGCCGAAATATGGTTTCATAATGGCGGCTATGTTGTATAGGGTACAGATTGCAGAAGAGCCGGCTGTATATAGTCAATGTATTCGAAATAGACTGCTGGAGAAAAGAAGATCCAACTCAACAGCCAGGTCCGGGGAAGTCCAAACTTATGAGCCCCAGAATCAAACAAGGAGGTGGTATCCACATCTCGCGTCAGCGGAGTGTAAATCAGTCCAGCACGACGCAAGCCAATGAGAAACAGCAAGGTCACATTGGTGATGTATACCATGCCCCAATTGGGAGGAACGAGCCTCTGTACCCCGTGGCCGAGGTGATCATCGGTATCGCTCCAGGATTTTTCACGGGATCCACCGGGCAAGGCGTGTAAGAGGTGCGTGCCATGCGAGACCCCTCGCATGGCCAAGTCGGGATCCGTCCGGTATTGTACCGTTTTACGGTAATGTTCACGATGGCATCAAGTTGAAAGGACCTTTTCTGTTTCCGTCAATTAGATGGAGTATATGACAGCTGCATGGTACACAGAATCTCACGTGGCTCGTCTTTTTTCGATGGATGTTGCACTGTGGGGTTGAATTGAAGGACGATGTGGATTACAAAAACCTGGAGATTCTGTCTCCATCCCCCCCCGGACTCCCCCATTCTTTCTCTGCCGATCTTTGGAAGGGACTACCCCTAGGTAGACAACATACTGAGTCAGAGTACAACTGCTCCTTTGCACATTATGCATATATTCTCATTAGTTTGCCAAGCATACTTGGCAGGGATATAAGGGGGATATGAACCTTCCGTATAAGCCGCACCGAGATGGCATCACGTCCCGAACACCTCAGCCGGTCAACCCGGCTATAGCCAAGCCACTCCGATGACATCATCAAGTAATGCGTCCAAAAGAAGGCAAAATAAAGCAGTTTGTAAATTACCCCAACTGGTTTTCAGAGTCTTTACTATACAAAATTGGCAAGTCGGCGCAAGCCGAAGCACGGGGTTCCCGACGGGATGCCCGATTCGGATGCCCAGTGATGTATCAACTACTCTGTATTCACACAATGGTACTCAATCAGGCGCTTTGAATGTCTCCATGGTGAAATATGGGGTAAAGTGACAATGATAATAACCATTACTCAATGCAATATTTTCATGGCTATGGACTTCCGATTTTGACAGTGCCTCAGTGCATTCCCAATCGGGCTGTGCCCGTTAAAATTCATGTCTCTGCTATTCTGCACTATCATCCATCTGGACTTCCAATGACAATGTGCCCGGCTAGTTCAAATAATAACGAGGGCCAGGTAGGGCTCGGAATCCCGAAATCGGCCCACAGTACATCCCGGTAATGACATGGTAAATACTATCATCCCTGACCATACTAGTACAACATAAGCAATTAATATAGTCAATGATCGACATCGGAGTGCTTGGTTTGATGACATCGGGAATCATGCCATACAGGCCTTCATGTTGTGAACCGGCTTGGCTCGAGAAATTCGATCACGCCGAACTGAGCAATGCCGAAAGTCAGAATCATCACGCGTTGTACCTGATTTTTTTAGGGTTCAGTTCAGACTTGGTGCCGTCATCCACTAATTTCGGTACAACTACTCCAAGTCTACAAGTCAGGAATGAACTAAATGGATGTCTCATTGAAAATGAGCTTGCCAGTCAGATAACAATGAACGTCAGAAATGTCCCCAGATCAGAGCCTCCTGCCCAGACCCTCCATCCTCAAGCCCATCCAGAGGCGTGTCAAAATCAAGTCGAGCTCAACAGAGCGTGAAAGTTCTTAACATTCTCCTTTCGAAACCATCGGCCGGTCAGCAATCATTGTAGAACTCCTGGGTAAAATCGCTGGCTAATATCAAACACATCGCAAGATTTGAAAAAAAAAAAAGAAGGCTGAGAACCACGAGCAAGGATAGACCCCATATGTGACATCAGGTTCTTGTCCATCCTGGGCTACCGTGAGGCATCCCAAGAACAGTCAAGACCCGAGTCTCGCATAGAGCCGATCATAAACGGGGGAGAAAGGAAATCCCAGTCACCCGTTTTTCGCATCGCATTGTAGTGTTTACCACATGTCGTCATCGTCAACGCGCTTGTATTGGAACGGTTGCTCGCTGGCCTCCAGGCCCCGAAGATCAAGTTCTTCGCGCTTGGGAGAGCGAGGAGAGTAAGTGGGTTCGTCTCGAGGCTCCTCCTCTTTGGGTTTACGGCAACGGACCACGGTGTGACCCACTAAGGGGTTGTTAGCGAAAAAACTCATGTATGAAGAACGTGTGTATGATCAACTCACTTTCTCCGCAGTTCCTGCACTGAACCTTCGAATAATCTCTCGGCCGATCACAATCACGAGAGTAATGTCCAGCTACAATGGTTGTCAGTTCTGTTTCATGGCCGAAGAAAAGGGAAATCTTCAGGGCGTCCATCACACTTACTCTTTTCGCAGTTGCGGCAGGTGACAGTGGACAAATTGCGAGGCTGGTCACAATCGCGAGCGATGTGGTCTTCGGATCTACATTTATGTTAGAACCAGCGACAATTCCTGAGCTCCGGTTGGGATATTTTGACATACCCGCAATTGCGGCAAGTGCGAGGGCCACGATCAGCAACATTACGACAATTTTTGGCGAAATGGCCAGCTGAAATAGATATGTTAGCATCAAGAAATACATGGATCATCTTAGTTGAGGTCTTGTCATACTTTCGTTGCGTTTACGACATTCAACACCATCCGCAGATCGGGGCTCAGTGCACTCAGAAGCAATATGTTCAACAGATCTTCATAAAAGTCAACATTAATCACTTTCTCATTTGTATCACAGCCACATACCCGCAGTTACGGCAACCACGCTTGTTCTTGCGCTGCCGTCTGCAATCGCGCACGCGGTGTCCAACCTCATCACAGTTTGAGCACTTGATTTCCACATGTTCGTTGCCTTCCACGCGCCTCTCCTTGCAGCTGCGCGAGATATGTCCCATCTCTGAACAGAATGGTTTAGTAACATTCCGAGATGTCTGCAGTCAAAGTAAACACTTACCTCCACAGTTCAGACATTTAGGGACCTTGCGCTCATAGGGAATACCAGCGTTGTTCATGCGTTCGAGGTTCTCCTCGGCATCAGCAGGCCAACGGTCTCGAAGGTGGCCACGCGACGCCTTGGGGCTAAAAAACAATCCAATCACGTACTCACGATCAAGCATGCCCTGAAGGTCGATAAGGCTCATCACGTCGTCAACTTCAGCCTCCTGTAAAATTCATGAGTAATTCATCCCTGAGCATCAAAACGACAATGGTTGCTTACCATAGCAATGATGTAGATGTTGAACTCATCCTCCCGCATCTTCTGCTCGATATCAGCCCAGGTGGCGTCGGGAACTGCCTTGGAGTAGATTTTGAGTGCCTAGAGTTAGGTCAGCCAAAGCTCAACCCTTTTAAGTTACGTATGGATTCCTGGTACCTCGCGGAAATCATCAAGATCCCTTTCGTCACTAGCTTTCTTCATTGCAGCCCAACCTTCGTGGGGAAGCATGTCAGCAACGAGATTGAGATCAAACTTGCGATTCTCCTTGCATTCCATCGTCTTGTGGCCTTGAGCCTGGCAGTTCTTGCAAACATCAAGGGGTCTCTCGGGACAATCAGCAGCGGTATGACCTTCCTTTTCGCAGATACGGCAGGTACCCTTGAACACGCGGGGCTTAGGGCAATTGGCCTTGGAGTGACTGTTTCAAGAGAACAATTAATGCCGTAGCACACACGATGTCCCACAATAACTCACCCTTCTTCGCCACAGTTGAAGCAAGCACCCATCTTGCGAGGCTCGGTGCATTCAACCTTGGAGTGACTGTTTTAAAAGAACAATTAGCACGATAACACAAAAGATGTTCAAGAACTCACCCTTCCTGGCCACAGTTGAAGCATGCACCACCCCCCTTGCGAGGCTCGGGGCAATCAGCTTTGCTATGGCTACATACTCGTCAGTATAATTAAGCAACCCCATGGAGGTCAACAACTTACCCCTCCTGGCCACAGTTGTAGCAAGCGCGGTCACCACCACCGGCGTATTTACCATATCCGCCGCCATTGCCACCGCTGTAGTTTCCATAAGCATCGCTATATTTCAGCATTGGTTAGATGACCTGGCACATTATGACATGGAAAGCGCAGAAACAACTTACTCTGCATTGCTGTTTCTGGGTCTCAGAGGAACCGAGCCATTCGGGCACTGACGAGTCATGTGGCCCGACTCACCACACCTTGAGTTTGTAAGTGACTGAAGTTCTTGGGGGAAGTTCCCCAGCTGGGCAAGCTAGAATATCAGAGAGGAGAACGCACTGTTTGCAGGTAAAGCCATCGCCTCGGGCTCTATGGGCATTGGTCTCCATTGCGGCCGACTGGTCAAAAACGTGTGTTAGCCAGAGTAGCCACCACACTCCTGTCATTGTGAAAGAATCTCTCCATGTGGGTGAAGGATGGAAGCGCGCAAATTCAAAAAGAGGGGAGGACAAGGGAGGTGTCAGAGAAGGCAGAAAAGGCAGATGAACATGATCACCTAGGAGAATCGAAACACGATCTTTTCGGGTGGATTACTCTCCAAAGCGCTATCATCGAGAGAGATACGGTGCAAGGTCAATGCCCATAACGACACTTACCAGCATGTTTTTCGATGCTTAGTGGGTGCGCGAAATTTATGACGATTGAACGAAGAGGGAGAGGGAAGGAAAAGAAGAGGGAGAGGGAAGAGGAAAAAGAAAGCAAACCTAATCGGTAGGTGACGCTGGAGTGGAAACTACCTGTTTGAGGAAGGAGCGATATGTTGACCTGCCTCAGGCAACTGCTTCATCTCGAAAGCAACTTATACTAGATTGGTTGCGCAAATCACATTAGAGCTACAGATGAGTTTCCATCTTTTGAAAATTGCATGCATTTGAATGGTAAGTGGTCAAATATTCCGCTAGAAATACACAGCACATGCAAGAAAACTGGCGGTATAGGGCCACTAACGGCAAGACAGAAACCCGTCTACTATTACCGGAATAGCCTGCCCAGCAGACCACCAGCGATGTTGTTCACAATACCACCACCCAGAGCCGAGCTAGCATATGTGGAGGCCTGGCCAAACTTATCACAGCGAGAGAAGGCCATAGTATTTGTGATAGTCAAGATGAGCGCAATAACTAAATCAAAGTCAATACCTAGCACTGGTATATATCAAAGTATCTTGGAAGTAACATACCAATCAGACTGAGCCAAATAACACCGACAAGTCTCACAATAGCCAATATCGCAAGTCCCACCCACAGAGCAGGTGTGACATACAAACTCAGCCAGAAGAACCGCTTGTCTGTGGCTGTCACAGTGCGAACGTTGGGGTCGGATGATTCGAAGACCCACTGCGAGTCGCCGGTCGAGGTGTCGACCTCGTTCCACCAACGTAGGCCGACCAGCCGGCGTCCCGCAATGTTTTTGAGGTAATAGAAATCCGCAGAGAGGAGGAGAAGAGTGAAAATGAAGACGAGGATACTAGATAGACGTTAGCATCACAGGTTAAGAAGCGGGTAGTTCAACGCAGGGTCCGTACAAGTCATCGATGAAGAGTACACCAAACAGATACATCAGTAGCGCACCTAATAATCACGTTAATCAAATCATTTTTGACGCTGTTACTCGGGGTGGGTGAGTACGAACCGATCCGAATGCCCAAGAAGACAAGTAGCGTGATCGGGTGCGCGCTGAGGCGCCAGTTGAGGTCGCCTTGGCCTCCTTGTCCTTGTTCCATGATTTGCAAGGTGGAGGGTTTGATGTGGTCTGGATGTAAAGGACCTCTCGGTCAGCAGATTGGGTCAATTTAATCCAAGTTAGTCTGTTGTTGACTGATGATGATCCCTATGTGGTCGAGACACGGGTGCAGGCGGTGTTATATGGCAGAATGATCAAAGCTAAAGCAGAAGCATAGACCAAGTGGATTTGCTGATGTGTATTCTCATTGCTTAGTCAAAGCCTGCAACATCTACCTAGCATGTCATGGAAAGCTGTGTTATCTTAATATCGCTAAAGAGTGTGTATAAGTATATCTGATCATTATTCCTACTTCTATACAATTTTACCGTCCCAGAAATATTTCACGTGATTACACTGGGTGGATACGAGTCAGCCACACGTGCAGTTATTTATGTCCAACGTATGTGGCGCTAAGCCGATAAGACACAAAGTTTGATCTATACAAAACCTCAAATCACAGACCACAGTAGAAAAGTAACATCGTCGTATTCAAGGCAGGTGATGAAATACAGATATGGGTATGAGTTACAGGGAACTCTGATGGTTCAAATGCCAATTCTTGACAACACTACACCTGTCTCGAGACCTCGGGAGGGATGTTGGCTCACATAAACAAAGATGAATAATTGAAGCGTTTTGTATTGCTGCATGGACATATTTCCAAAGAAAGAACTCGACCCTAAAGCCCATACTCGATCAATATGGAATAGATAATGCCCCATTCTGATACCAAGTCATGGGAAACCGTCACATTGGCTTGAGGAAAGAGTATCATCAGGTGCAGTAAAAGGTGTACACTCGATCAAGCTTCCCCTTTTTGACGTCATCTTCATATTAGTGAAAATTAGAAAAAAATCTTTACTAATGTAATCTTGGTGGCGGGTGCAGTCACTATGACATCTCCAATTTCACCTACTATCTGTTTCTCCACCTTGATCCAATCTTCTTGTTCGACGGGTGATTTGATCTTTGTTGTATGTATTCACTCAATCAAAGTCTATCCAAACTACTCTCTCTAGAGTACCCTTGACGATCATCATGTTCAGTCGGTTTGTGTCTTTGTGTAGCACTAGCGCTTTATGAATTTGTCAATGCCGTCTAGAATACTGTTCATCCGCTACGTTGTGTAATTACCCAGAGTGATCATTTCTCTACGATATACTCTGAGAATACAGCGCTAGATGGGTAGTCATCCTCTAGGAACATCAGTAGATGAGGCTGGCATGGAGTGGGGCCAAACTTCCTTATAGAACATAGGGGTACGATTCCGCGATCACAAATCTCTTGGTCTTTCAGTTGGATTTAGGCAGTGGTTCCAGGTACGTGAATATCCAATTCACGATCTTCAGATTCGTAGTATACTCGCAGGCCCCTTCCATGATGCTACTACTTGTATTGGTGAAACAACATCCATATATAGACAGAATCCATTTTATGAGCCTAACTTACCACCTTCCTAGTACATGTCTGTTCGCGAATATTGACGAGATATATGTCTAAGAATTCAGAGGCAAAAGGCTTCTCTCTGAAAATAAGTTCTGTTGGCTTAACGTCATCGAACTCGATCATGGTCTAAGGTGGAAGAGAGTGTTTTGGGAGTAGATGTTTGCAAGGAGGTGTTGCGAGAAGTTGTGGGTGGGATTGTGACAGTCATCTAGGGATGAACTCTTTGGCTAGGGCGATGTACATATTATATTATATTAAGTCGATCTTTGGAATATATAGGAAATGCATTTATTTGCAAAAATATATTTAGACCAGGCTTTATTACTAAAAATGGTAGAATCCCTATTATTCTAGGTTCTCCAATTTAAATAAACTACCTACAAGCATAACTAGTGCGAATAGCTAACTATAGACAATCTCATATATTGCATCAGCCTAGAAAGAAAACTGGAAAAGAACAACCCTCCAACCTTATGGGACATGATACGGCAGTCTATAGCCGCCTACGAAGGACATAACGCTAGCGTCGTAGTTATACGCCCATTTAATGTCCTATTGTCTGTATTTGGTCTGAAACTAAACCACTTTTTACACTTCTCCCGACTACACGGTGCATTATAACTAAATCATGAACCCATTCTAGGATCAAATCGGCCAAATTTTATTCATCATCACAATTCTAAACCTAGGATCTCTTGCTTTTATCACTTTTCACTCACTTTATCATATTAACGAAAGCATATGTCTTTCACTATATAATTCGTAGTATTCCTACATATAGGCTTTTTTCTTATTACAGAATGCGCGCTAAAATGTCAGACTCGAGTAAAATGAGTGCATGCGACCCTAAGCACTTCCTTCGTAGCCGCCAATACTATTTTTCTTCTTTCATCCCGTCGCCACACCTCTTCTGCAAAGCTTCATCAATCCTCACGTTTTTTTTATCAATTTGCACTGACAGTGAGTTCTTTCTGTTAATCGTGCTAACTTCTGCGCACCACTACTTCCAATGTCCTTTCATATCTCACTGCCAAGGCTGGCTCCTTTCTTACTTCCAGGTTAGACAAGGTGGCCGGTGACCAGGCTACCCGTCGCGGTGCAGTTGTTCCCCGCCAGCATGTTCAATCCCAGCTCTCGACTTCCGTTCCCCAGCTTCTCTTTTTTCTCACCCGCGTTTAGTTGAAGGCGGCGTACTGGATACGAACCAGCCTAGAAAACGAATGCTGAATACATGGGAGACTACGTCAAAAGAAAAATTCTGGAAATCAGTGTCAATTTCCTAAGAGAGGAAGACATCCTGGAACTATAGAATAACGTGTTGAGGCCCCCATAACCACCACGGTTTGGAAGGGCACCACAGTACAATTCACCGGGAATTCACATACACATTCAGAAAAAAATATATGCAAAAAGATATGCAAGCGGTGGGATTCGAACCCACGCTCGTTAGAATGACGGCCTAAACGTCACGCCTTAACCACTCGGCCACACTTGCTTGAAAGAAACACGTCAGTTTTTGATATATCACCCCAAGAAACATATCGTCGGTGAAGAAATGTGCAGTTTCGGCGAGGAGAATTTACTCGGCTCTACGCACGTCCGACCCTCATTGAGGGATGCAAAATGTACCTTTTCTATGGAAGCAACATGCACACCCCCCCCCCCCCCCCGGTTTTCCCAGGACTTTCCCAGATTTTCTGGGATGGTACCCCCTTTCTTAGGTCACTTCGGGAAGTGCGATATTGTAACAAGAATACCAAGCTCCTGACGAAATCAACTGTTTTCTCTAAGGAAAGGAATTTCTGGGCAATCTTGATAGATTTCTGTCTTTCGATGGTCCATTCTAGACCTTTGATGGGTAAGAACTTCGCTTTGGTGAAGAAATAGAGGGGATACTGGGAATCCCTCGAGGTATCTTGTTGACCTAGCTGGTGAGAGCGATCACATTTCATATCAGCATCCTGAAACATTCCTGAAGAAATTGAATCGCATGTTGATACAACTGGCTCTCTGCTCGACTACGACGAAGTATACCATTCGGCTTTTTTATCGGATAGTAGTTTCAGTCTGGTGTACATAGTGACGGCAAATTGATGAAGTATGTAGGAGATATATTTATTTGCGAAATGTAGTTAGATCAAGCTTCGCTACTGAGAATGACAGAATGGCCCTTATACCAAGTTTCCAACTTAATAAACCACCTATAAGCATAGTGGGAATAGCTAATGATATGGAATCTCACAAAGTGCATTAAACTCAAAAGAAAACCAGAAAAGAAATTAACAACTACGTGAGACATAGTTACTACCAAAGCGGCTTTACGGATAGCCGAGTCGGCTTCTTCCCGATCAAACCAACTCCATAAAGATCTCCATTCCCCAAGCCACACTGTACACAGCACACAAACACTATCCTATTGAATGCACACGCAAATCAAACAATGGCCGCCCGAAATACCCTCCGTCGTTCCCTCCTCTATGGTAAGCTCGAGCTCCCTTCCAAAGCCGCATCTTCCCCGCATTTCAAACCCCAAGCTCCAAAATAAAGAACACCAAGCTAACTAACAACGTAAAACAGTCCCCGGCTCCTCTCAACGATTCCTAGACAAGTCGCGCTCATTGACCGCTGACTGCGTCACCTACGATCTAGAAGACAGCGTGACACCGCACATGAAAGCAGAGGCGCGCTCACTAGTGCGGAGAGCAATCGACCAAGCCGCGCCACCAGGAATCCGGGAACGCGCGGTGCGAATCAACTCTGTAGACAGCGGACTGGCACTGGGTGATTTGACCGAAGTCGTAAGTGGACCCCAGATACACCTACACCCACAGACAGACACATAAATACTCGCACCCTTACAACGTTCAACGCGCTAACCATCCTAGCTCCAATCACCAAACCTAACAACAATCGTAATCCCAAAAGTCAACTCCGCCTCCGACCTAACATTCGTCACAGACGTCATAACACACACCCTATCCCAGCAACCACCAACAGAAAGAACCCCAATCTCCCTCCTGGCTCTAGTAGAGTCCGCCAAGTCCCTGACAAACCTATCTCAGATCTGCGCCGCTTCGCCCTTACTCCAAGGCCTGGTGTTCGCAGCCGAAGACTTCGCCCTAGACCTGAGTATCACGCGGACGCCCTCGCTGACAGAGTTCCTGTTCGCGCGGTCTGCGATAGCTACCGCTGCGCGGGCGGCGGATTTGCCCTCGACGATTGACCTCGTGTGCACGGCGTACAAGTCTAAAGATGGGTCGCCGCCAGATGTGCTGCAGGAGGAGTGTCTGGATGGACGGAGGTTGGGGTTCAATGGGAAGCAGTGTATTCATCCGTCGCAGGTGAAGGTTGCGGACCATATCTTTGGGCCGGATGCGGTGGAGACGGAGTGGGCTATGCGGGTTGTTATTGCGGATGAGAAGGCTGCGAGGGCGGGGCGGGGTGCTTGGACGCTTGATGGGAAGATGATTGATGTTCCTGTTGCCCACAAGGCTAGGGCTATTGTCAAGAAGGCCGAGGCTTGTGGAGTTGACGTTGGTACTTTGAGGGAGCAGTGGCAGCACCAGGAGCCGGAGTAGTTAGTTCATATGGGTAGCGCTGTGCTATTTTCTACATACGAATGATATCCCTGTACATGTTCTTTGTACATTCTAGTGAGTTGTATGCGCATCATTACCTGAGAAGAGCTTTCCTACTGTGCATTGTGCTTTATTGCCTCGCTAGTTCTGAAAGTCATGCCGAGACCACCTGAGTACGAATATCGAAGCAGGTAGCCAAGAATAATCTATCATGAAAAAACTTGCTGCGTACTGTGGTTGCATTACAGCTTTCGACCAAAAGGTTATCAATGGATTCAATAAGTTTGGTAATGGGGTATCATGCTTCATGGCGCAAATCGAGTTGAATGATACGCCACGTCATTGATCTTGCTCTATTTCTTCGCGCTTGAGTAAATGGATTTTGCCCATAGTCAGGATGGGAGGCTCCCCGCCAGCGTTGGCCTCCATCAATTCACTAGCCAGCTCCTTGGCTACTGACTTGTCATAACTGGTTGGATCGATGCCGAGGATCCCTCCAACATAGCCGCCTCGCTCGCCAGGTACACTGAATTCCCGGAACAAGTACCGCCACTCGTTCAACCATGCTTTAACGGCCTTGCCAATTTTATCTTTGCCATTCTTCGAGTGGTGACCGGTGCCTGTAATGGCATACACCACACGGAGGCCTTCTCGAGCATGCTTGAGCAGGATCTTCTCGAGATATTCGATAGCCTCTTCTGGGTGGAGACCGTGAAGATCAACATAGAGCTCTTCGGAAGATTCATCCAATCCTTTGTGAGAGAGATGCTGATTGCGTTCTTCATAAAGCTGGCGTGCAGCCTCCCGATGACACCTGCGCATCGCGTCGTTCTCGGCCTGACCACGCAACGACAATGCTTTGGCAGCTCGTGCATCATTGCGGTTCCATGCTTGGGCAGCGCTGATAGATATAATCGTCAGAAGGGGTACAGGATAAGACCACTCGCTGAAAACTTACCTTTGGAGGAACTTGTTTCGCACAGTGCCATGGCGAATAGCCTCTGTTCGGTATTTGATATATTGTTGATTGGCCCGCGTGCCTGTCTCCAGCCAGGGAATATTTTGCGGGGGTGGGATGGACTGAGCCGCGGCACTATTCTCGCGGCCCTTCGTGTCCTTTTTGGAGCTGGATTTGGTTTTCCCGGGGACAGGAGATGGGGTCATTCGAACCACATCCGCCAGAGATGAAGGGACGCTTTCTTTGCTCAAGCTGGTTTCGCGGTTATTGTGACCGCCCCGTTTCCCATGATGCTTTTTCCCGGCATTCTTCGCATTGACCGCGGCAAGAGTTGGGAAGGCATCTGGATCGTCTACAGAAGGTGCAGCGGGATTCAACTCCCGGTTCTGGTGGCGGCTTGATGGACGGGAGCTCGGGCGTCCGAGATGAGTTGTGCTTCCATTTCTCTTGCCCATTCCAGGAAGGAGGCCAGGAGGCGCATACTTGCTGGCTTGATAAGCAGAAAGATGGCCAGGGTACCGGCCCGTGTACTGGTTTGCCCATTGGTCACCATTATCTGCCGCTTGCAAGGGTGGAAATGCATCAGAGCCGCTGTCTACCTGGAACGGGGAGGGCGAAGCTGGCCGACTACTATCCGTAACACTGAGATTGCCGATAAGCGCCGAAGGATCGTGCGAGAATGGACATCCATCACCGGCTAGACAATTTCCCATAACCCAATACCTATTCGCATTTGTTAGCGCAAGAACGGTTGCATTATTCAGAACATCCAATAACACTCACTTGCACACATGTGTGGTTAGGTCATGACTGAAACGACAGTCCGCTCGAAGGCATTGTCCAGTGGACAGCCAGTACTTACAGACCACAGGGCTGCGAGTGCTTCCCAATGGCGTGACTGGGCGCACTTGCTCCATTGTCATAGACTTGCCAACCAAAACACGACCGTCATCGTGCTGCTTAGAAATTGCCTCGGATTCTATATCCTGCGAGAGAGAAGCAATAGTGGCACCGAGGTCATAACTATTAGCCTCCAGTGCAGCTTCTATTTCATCATTTGATCGCTTGTCACCCAGCACCGTGCGCAGTATATCATGTGGGCTCATATCTGGAACAAATTCAACCGCAGTGGCGCTGAGTGCCCCAGGGGTGCTGATACCGCCCGCGGATGATGTTGTACTGTTGGCATCATCCGCAACTAGCCAGTCAACATTGTTATCGCCTCCAAAGTCCCCATAGAAGTCAGAAATTTGACTTTGGTCTGAGAACTCGTAGGCATTTAAATTTGGGGAGTGAGGTATAGGTTGCGCAAGGGCAAGCCGGGGCGATGGGCGTGGAGAGGTAAACGGAGAGACGGTAGAAGATAGTGGGGGCCGCGAGAATGGCCCACGGGAGCTTTGCATCCATGAGCTACTCCCAGGGCTTGTTCCTAAAGTCGAATGAGGGGATAGCGGTGTGGATGATCGAGCCATTTGCCATGGTGCAGGCGATGAACGGCGAATCACGGTATGACGAATTGGAGGGGATGCGTCTGGCAGGTTTCGGTTGCGATGGCGCCAGAGGATGTCCAATACCGCATTCTCCAAGGGTGTACCTGCCAAGGACGTGTTTGCGCGCAAAAAGTCCTCCACTTTCTCCACTTGTTCTTCCTCGTCCAGTGCCTGATCCTGCAGGATCTGGAGACATTTCTCAAGAAGCTCGTCGGAAACCATTGTGTATGTTGATATGGGTAATACGCGCGGGCGAACAGGATCGGGAAATAACCTGAAACCCCTAGCGGTGAGAGGGGTTGGGTCTTGGATTGGGCGTCCGAAGTCGGAAAGAAATAAGGAGGAAAATGCTTGACGAAAGTAGGACTAGAGTCGAGAATCAGAGACACCTCATGCTCTCTCTATGACCAAGTGGGAAAGTGAATAAGGGGGTTTCCAAGGTTGATTTCAAGTTATATCGCAAGGTGAGAGTTGCAAAAGTGATAAATGACAAGCAAATAATTACATCGCATCGCCGCCGATCGACGTTGAATGGGAAAGGTGAATAAAGGGTGAAGTGACCGACAAAGAGGGGGGCGGAGAAGATCAACACTGGGGCTTATCGGCTGAGCTTCAAGTAACACTACCGGGATTTATTATGTGGCCTCTTTGGATATAACAAAACAGGTATAGAGTAAATATGGAAGAAAATATAACTAATAACCAATAACTAATAACTAATAACTAATAAATAATAAATAATAGGAAGATCCATGTGGGATAGTTGTACTGGTATAGCAATCCCATGAACATAGCAAGTACACGGATACAAATATATATATATATATATATATGTGCACATGATGGGAGTTATATGTACCTGATAGTATGGAGTACGTATAAACAGTATAGAAGAACAGCCCTGTAGCTCCGGAGAACATGTAGATCAACACTCCCGAGCTCGAGTCCGGCGGATCCGCTGACTTGCAATCTGGACTTTCAGGGTCAAACTGATTTTCAGCCTAAAAGCGCTTGGCTTCTCCTCCATGCCCCAACTATCAGGGCCTTGATACGCCCTTGAAACTTCTTTGGATATTTATCTATTGACCTTGATATCCCACTTTCTGCCGATCACTGTTTTACAGCGGTTCATCTTTCTCCCCGGATTCGACCCAACCTTCCACCAAAATATTGATACCCCAGGACTATACACACTTCACAATGCCTGCGGACTACCAGTCCACCGCCAGGGCATTGTCTCTCTCACCCTCTTCTCCGGATCCTATACCTTCTTCTCCAGGCAGTGATGCTCAACCACCCTGGAGTCGCGCCAGCAGGCGAAACTCCAGGCCGAGCGGGCCGGGTGCAAGCTATCGCGAACAGATAATCCACCGCGGTACAAAGTTATATCACCGTATGAATAAGATATGGGAGGAGATGACTCTATGGAAGAAAATCGGGACTGTCTTCGCTGCTCTATTCGTGGGCGCATCCGGTATCGCGTTCATGGTGTTCACTGGGAAGTTATTCATCTGGCTGGGCCCGGTCGCTGAGAAGTGGGAAACATCCTGGCTAGCCGCCTTCATCCTGTGGCTGTGTGTCTTTTTTGTCTCATTTCCGCCTCTTGTGGGTTGGTCCACATTTGGTACTGTGGCTGGTTTTATATTTGGGATATGGAAAGGGTAAGAGAAGCTCTGATTCATCTTGCTTCATTTTACTTGCAAAAACAATAACAGAAGGCTAACTCGAGACTTTTTTTTATAGATGGTTGATCTACGCGTCCGCAACAATTCTTGGGTCGACTGTCTCGTTTTATGTTTCGCGGACAATTCTGTCTGGATTCGTCAACCGCCTTATGGAACGTGATACGAGGTTCGCTGCATTGGCCCTGACATTGAAATATGATGGGCTCAAGCTTCTTTGTATGATCCGATTATGCCCGCTGCCCTACTCAATCTGCAACGGAGCTGTGTCCACATTCCCTACAGTGCAGCCATTGATGTACGGACTTGCGACGGCCATCATCTCTCCCAAATTGTTGGTTCCTGCGTTCATCGGTAGTCGGATACGTTTGCTCTCCGAGAAGGGCGAGGAGATGAGTGCGGGATCCAAAGCCGTGAACATCTGCAGTATTATCCTTACAGTCGGTATTGGAATCTTTACCGGGTGGTATATATACCAAAGGTTTGAGCCCCTGAATTCATCCATTATCCATGTCTTGTGGACTCTTGCTGATCTTTCTCTTCTTTTTTTTTTTAGAACTTTGGCCCGCGCAGCAGAGCTCGAAGCCCAGGAGCGTGCAGATATCCGAGGTTCTCTCCAATCTGATCATGCCGCGCACCGCCCTCATCGTAGGTTTTCGGAAGATCCTGATGTGAACAAAGCCTCTACTACGCTTGCAAGAGACGAAGAAGAGCGAATTGGATTCACCGATCTGGACGATGACAATGTTGATTTGATTTTGGGTGACAGTGATAGTGATCAGCCGGGTCCTTGGAAAAACTCGAAGAGATCATATCACGATGAGTTCACCGATAATGACTCGGACGGGTTCGCAGGGGAGGATGGTTATAGTCTGCACACTCATGTTCAAAACTAGACCAAATAAATGAAAGTAGATTCTGATGATATAAAGTGAAGAAATAGACAGAGATCCCTTGAACGTTGAACTTCGGTGCCGCAACCTGCCGGACTGAGAAATACGCCCCGCTCCGAGGAATCAAAGCCACAAGGGTTTTTCTACTCTGGTCATCACTGTCCCTTCATCAAGTATCAACAATCCAATTACAGTTCATTTCAACAATATTCTGGCTCTATTTGATGGGTCTTATTCTCAATTCTTCGGGAGGTTCTGTGGGGTGGAACTCGATGTATGTGATATCCATGCTTCCTCGGTCTTCACATATCTATTTCTCATACTCCCCTGGTCTTTTTTTACCATATTACATCCCATCTAACATAATCCCAGTTGATACATTCGTTCGGCCTGTGTTCCTTCGGCTTGTGCAGATCGAATACCCATGATCATATCATGGGTGAACGCCTGAATATTTGATATCCGCACATTCTCGGGATAGAAAGGGCAGTCGACATCACATCTTTTGAGTTCACAAGTTCATAAACCACGTCGTTTTGGACGTGGAATCTTCTTTCTTTTCTTTTTCTGTCATCTTTGACACGCTCTTTTGAAGATCTACCTGCAGATACCCGTGTATCAGCATGTATGGGTTTGGCGGAGCGCCCTTGAGGTTCCAGACCGGATTCCCCCCGGGTGAAAATCCATACATGAATCAATATGTCCCAAATCCCGAGATAACGGTGCAGGGCCAAGAGAACCTTCTATCTCAACAGATCGAACTGCCTGAACCTCCTGCAAAGCGGCTGCGCATCACGCACAAGGCTTACGAAGCAGCTTCAGCGTCAATTGCTCTGGGAAATATAGAACACAAAGACCCCAAGTCACAGACCTTCCTGTCTGATGGATCCCACATTATTGGCTCAACGGAGAGGCTGTATGCCGGTGGCAGCAGCAGTACCCCGAATGAGTCGACAACTTCAACCGACTTGACATCTTCCTTTGAACTAAAAGCATCTACATCCCCTCCTCCCAATCCCCTACAGTCTCTTCCTACACAGTCAGTGGTCTTTGGACCGAATGTACTGGACAGCGGGAAGGTTGATTTGTCTAAATGTCGACCTCGATCGTCAATCCCGTCTAAGATCCACTCCTCTGTTTACGGTGAGCAGTGCGTTAGAGCGGCGTACGCATCACGCCTGAACCCATATGCTCTACACCGACAAGAACAAGAATGTTTACAAGACCACCTTTGCCATGTCCACGTAACAATCTACCTCAACATACGAAATGGAATACTACTACTCTGGGGCAGAAATCCCATGGTGGCTGTCACCAGGGAAGAAGCACTCGGATGTGCCAAAGATTACCGATGGATGAATCTGGCTTCGTTTGCTTACGACTGGCTCGCGCGAAATGGCTACATCAATCACGGCTGCGTGGAGGCTCCATTGGCCCCGGTGAAACCCAAACGCGGAAGACGAAAGGAAGGACCTACAATTGTTGTAATCGGTGCTGGAATGGCAGGTCTGGGCTGTGCACGTCAACTGGAGAGTCTTTTCCGCCAGTATCGTGATTCAAATACCTTGCCTAGAGTCGTTGTCCTCGAGGGACGTCGAAGAGTCGGTGGACGCATTTATTCGCATCCATTGAACAGTCTCAAGTCGGAAAGTCTACCTGATAGCCTTGTTCCAAAGGCAGAAATGGGTGCTCAAATTATTGTCGGCTTCGATCATGGTAACCCGCTGGACCAGATAGTTCGTGGCCAGCTGGCACTTCATTATCACAAGATACGAGATGTTTCGACGATTTACGATGTTGATGGATCACCCGTGAATGAGGTACAGGACGCGATGGCAGAGAAACTCTACAATGATTTGCTAGATCGAACCGGATTCTATCGCCACAAAGCAAAGATTGCGCCAACCGCCGAGGGAAATCGCGAGATGATCGATGCTGGCCGCGAGTCAATGGTGGATGACGGACTCACTGTGCGACAGTACGAAGAGGCCAGGGCAGCTGGGACAATAGATTTATTGGTCCCAACAAAGCGGGTTCGACGAGGAATAAAGCACAAGACTGCGGAAAATGAGCCATCCGTCGATGTAGCGAGTGATTTAGCGGGAAATTCGGAAGATGACCCCGCAGCTTTGACCTGCCAGACAACTGGATGGAAGCTTAACCCAGGATACACCGTTAACGACACTATTGAACTAGACCAGATTTCCAAAGCATCTCAAGCGCAGACTCTCGGTGCAGTGATGGATGAGGGTGTCAAACAGTATCGAAACATGCTTCCGGTGACTACCAAGGACATGCGACTGATGAATTGGCACTTCGCCAACCTCGAGTACGCGAATGCAACCAACGTGAACAGACTTAGCCTATCAGGATGGGACCAGGATATCGGAAACGAGTTCGAGGGTGAACATTCCCAGGTCATTGGTGGTTACCAGCAACTCCCCTACGGGCTGTATATGCTACCAGAAAAGCTCGATGTCCGTACTGGCAAGATTGTCACCAATATCTCTTACGACACAACTGGGTCCAACAAGAAACAGAAGGCAGTTGTGCAGTGCGAGGATGGAGAAAAGTTCCTGGCAGATCATGTCGTCTTCACCGGTTCCCTCGGGGTCCTGAAGCAGCAGAAAATCAAGTTTGAGCCTCCTCTTCCGGACTGGAAGCGTGGCGCAATTGATAGACTGGGATTCGGAATAATGAACAAGGTCGTGTTAGTATTCGAAGAGCCTTTCTGGGACACCAAGCGAGATATGTTTGGCTTACTCCGTGAGCCAAATGACCCTACTTCTATGGTCCAAGAAGACTATGCGGCAAACCGTGGTCGATTCTATCTGTTCTGGAATGTCATGAAGACCACCGGACTCCCATGCTTAATTGCCCTCATGGCTGGTGATGCAGCCCACCAAGCAGAATCTACACCCGACGAAGAAATAATTACGGAGGTCACTGGCCAACTTCGAAACGTCTTCAAACACACTACAGTTCCCGATCCTCTGGAGACTATCATCACTCGGTGGGGCAAGGACCCATTCACATACGGCAGCTACTCCTACGTGGCTGCGGCAGCCTTCCCAGACGACTATGATTTGATGGCCCGGTCAATTGGCAACCTGCACTTCGCCGGCGAAGCCACCTGCGGAACCCACCCAGCAACTGTCCACGGAGCATACCTCTCAGGCCTTCGCGCGGCATCAGAAATAATCGAGCCGATATCCGGACCCATCATAATGCCTCACCCACTGGTCCCAGAGAAGTCAAAAGTAACCCGAAGCAAATCCTCCACGCCGAATGGCGCAACCGCCAAGAAAACAAAAACCAGAGGCAGCTCATCCCTGTCCTCCATCGAAAGTCCAACAATCACCCAACCGAAACCCCCCTCAACCTCCACCTCCCGCAAACCAACCTCAACCGAAAAGTCCCGCCGCGACGCCTACGACCAAGCCCTATGGACGACAATCTACGCCGAACTCGGCTCCGCACCACCACGCCCCGCAAAATCAGGCTTAAACCCCTTCCTTTTCTACCAAAAGGACTATTGGGCTCGCTGCCGCGATCAATGCGACGAAGCCCGCCGCGCATCATCAAACAATCCCAACGCAAAGGCTCCTCGCGATGAGATCCGTGCCGCGCTGGGCCAGATGTGGCGCTCTGCGACCCCAGCTGAGAAAAAGCCCTACCTCGATCAGACGGAGATTAACCGCCATGCTAATGCCGAGGCTTGGGATAAGTGGAAGGTTGATGTCGCCGAGTGGGAACGGAAGACTTTCGTCGTTAAGGATCGCTGGTGTTCGGAGAACCCGTTTGACGATTGGGTTATGCCGGACTATCTTGCTGAAAGTGCGTCGTCAGTGCCCGTGCTTGCTACTGCCTTTACGACTGCTGAGACTGCTTTGAAGTCTGAGAAATGAAGATTTATCGACTTATTACGGCGGTAGGTAGACTATCTGTGTCGATGACAGTTAGAGGGAAGTCAGAGACGTGCTGTTATGAGTAGCGTTTCAGTCTTAATTGATATCGACGAATGTCAGTTTTAATTAAAATGGTCCTTTGTAGCCAAGAGAACTTCGTAAAGGTATGGGACATGATATGGGGGCTTCTCCTTTTCTTCTATTTCTATCTCTATGGGTATAGCATCCCAAGCAGATAAACTGATATAAAACCACAAAGACCACTTAATTTCCTCTTCCATGAGACATGGACAAAAGGAACAGGGAACAACAAGAAAAAAAGATGTAAGGAAATCCCATCGAAATATGCACCGGGAATTTAGAAATGAGATATCGCATAAAACAGATGTAAGTCTAGAAGCAAGAAGAATCCTCAATACAAGGGCCAAACATCATGTTTTCATGTATCATGACGAGAAATAAGAGGGAAAAGTGGGAAAAGAGGCGTGTGTATGTATTTAGAGAACGGGCTTGGCCTCCTCGTGAGTTTCAGTCTCGGAGAGGAACTTCTCGGCCTCGAGGGCAGCGACACAGCCAGATCCTATTAGAATATTGAGTTAGTGAAATGCAATTACGATAATGGAAATACTGAAGTATGAACATACCGGCACTGGTGATAGCCTGGCGGTAACGCTTATCCTGAACATCACCGCAAGCGAAGACACCCTCGACGTTAGTGAAGCTGGTACCGGGCTTGGTGACGATATATCCCTCATCATCGAGCTCAACCTGGCCCTTAACGAGAGCATTGGCGGGGTCGTGTCCAACAGCGTAGAAGAGACCGTTGGCATCAACGACCTCCTCCTCGTTAGAAATAACGTTCTTGACACGGAGGTGAGTCATGAGGCCGTTAGGCTTAGCCTCACCGATAACCTCGGTGGCGACAGTGTTGAAGCGGACCTTGCACTTGGGGTGAGAAAGGAGACGATCGGCCATGACCTTAGAGGCACGCAGCTTATCCTTGCGAACGAGAACAGTCACGCTGCTACCGTACTTGGCGAGGAACATGGCCTCCTCAGCAGCGGAGTCACCACCGCCAATGACGTACAGGGGCTTGTTACGGAAGATGGGGACGGCGCCATCGCAGACGGCACAAGCACTGATTCCATTTTGCCAGTAGGTCTCCTCGCCGGGGAGGTTCAGACGACGGGCGTTGGCGCCTGTGGCGATGATGACGGCGTCGGCAGTGCGGACGGGCTCGCTGCCCTCAGCGTCGTTCCACTCGGTCCACATCTTGAAGGGGCGGGATGAGAGATCAAGCTTGGAGATGGTTTCGGTGATGATCTCGGTGCCGAAACGCTCGGACTGTGCGCGCATGTTGTCCATGAGCTCGGCGCCGCCGATGCCGTTGGGGAATCCGGGGAAGTTCTCGACGTCGGTGGTAGTTGTGAGCTGACCACCGGCGGCGGTACCGTTGGCGAGCATGCCCTCGTAGAGGACTGGCTGGAGCTCTGCGCGCGAAAGGTAGATAGCGGCGGTGTGGGCACCAGGGCCGGAGCCGATAACTGTAGGGGGAAGTGGTTAGGAGTCTGATATGGAAGGCATTTGGATGATCCGGATCATTCGATCCTAAGAGACCACTTACTGACTACTTTAGAGTGAACCATTCTGGCGGTGTTGGAATTGACGCGCAACGGCGTCGGGAACGACTTAGAGAAGACCGAGGCCGGAGGAGGAGATTGTTGATGAACGGTAGTGGCCGCAGCGGCAGTCAATCCAATGGACCGAAGGGAAGGAAAACGACGAAAGGCGGAGGAAAACAGCTTGAAGGTGTTTATGGGAAGTAGAGGGGAAGAGGAGGGGGGGGGGAGATATAATATCTTTTCTCGGAGGGGCAGTGGAGACCGGGATTAGGTGAAGTTGATTGATAAACCGGTAAAGATCAGAGAGACTGGAATAGAATGCGATTGGATTCTTTGTCTTTCTAAGGTTTCCAGACCTCACAAGATTAGAGATGATTTGTTTGAACGAGACAATTTAAGGCAATTTAGGGCAATTTCAATGCAATTCAAAGCTGAATTAGAGCATCGAGGCTCCGGGGCTTTCTAAGCACAGATCACGTGAGAGGTCGAGACCGCTGATGTAATCTCATCGCATCACCTGAGGCGCTTCCTCCGGTCCGAATTTGTATACTTCGGCTTTACTTGATTTTGATAGGATAAATATGAAAAACATATCGGGTTGAACCTCGCTGAATTTAGGGGAATCATCTGTCAAACAAAACACAATACAAATCATCAGATCGCAAAATGAATATGTCACAGCCAACATCACCGACACAATAATGTCAATATGGTACATTAGATTACGCCGAACCACTTCTTCTTTCGTGGACGGCTATGCTCCTCGGGACTGGGGGAGTGTTCAGCCATCATTTGCGGTGGTAGACGTTGAGGGACCTCGCCCTCAGAGTCATAATCCTCCTCACTCCCAGGATATCCCTCGTACTGTGGCTGATGTTGTTGGCTAGTGGCGGCGTTAGCGCGGGTATTATTGATAAGGTCGTGGTCCTCGTAATCGTCTTGGTCGTCATCATCACTGTAATCTTCTTCAGCTTCCGGTCGTGCATCTGCTCCCGCCTCGTTCTTTTTGCGGCGCGGCAGGAACTTTCTCCAACCCTTGACAATCTGCGCTGGGGGAGGGTCATATTCGGTCCCGTTGTAGTACAGTGCGGGAACGAGCAATTTGTAGGGTGTGGTGACGCCCGATGGGTCTTGTGGGCTGATCTCGAGGTTTAAAGTAATGGCAAGGCCGCCTTCGAGGTTGATGTAGGCGCCTGCGCCGTCATCGCCCTGCTTGGCGGCTTTCTTTGCCGCTTTTTGGCTAAGATTCGTTGGTCGCCGGTGGAAGTTACCAGGTCGTGGAGGTGCCCCAGACCCGATCCCTGGGAAATAGCTGTCCCCATTCTCGTGGGGCTGAGCAGGCCCATCAACGCTTGCACGTCGATTGAAGGCAGCCTCGTCGCCTCGATTGAAACTCATAGTCCTCGTAGGAGGTGGTCCACGGGTGGAAAGTCGCCTGAGAATGCCAGGCTTCCCGGTAGACTCCTTGTCTCCGCGACCCAGGGACAATGTTCGCTGCAGCTTCTTTGGTCGAGGTTCTGGAGTCTCTATCTCAGACTCAGGTGTATCAGGTGGGGTAGATCCGGGCTTATATTCACGGATTGAACACCAGTTTCGCCGAGGTAGCAATCGTTTGTTGTTTCGGGCCTTGCCATTCACATCCTGGACAAAGATGGGGACGACATCTTCCTCTGTGTTCGAGTCCATGTGATGGACTGTATTCCGCTTGTTGAGCATATCCGCAATGAGATCGGTCTCCGGAATGTCTGCAATAGCAGATGAGATGACATTTGGCATATATCGGTAATCCTGGTCTTTGGCGATATTCAATTTGGGATTCGAATAGAACTGCCCAATTGCCGCGAGGTGGACATCACCACTGAAAGATTAGGTTAGTTTTCATCGCTTGGAATCTGGGTTGCCGTTAAGCAAATTGCCTGGTTTTACCTGAGTATTGTGATCCGGACTGATTTTTCTGCGGCCAGATCCTGAAGATCCTCAACCAACCATGTGCGCTCGGACTTGAGGTGCTTGCCAGCCCAATGGTCATCAAAAACCTCCACGTTTCCGCCAGATCGATTTACAAGTCCACCAAGTACTCCAGCCTTGCCGAGTGACTTGCGGCTGTTCATAAAATTGCGGAGCATCGCCTAGAATTAATGTCAGTAAAAGGTTCGACCAAAGACAGAAACAATCAGATTACATACCACTCGGGGGTAAGCAACAGGAACACTTGAAAGGACGATCAAATGTTTCGTCTCTCCTTTCATGATCTCCCTGTGGCAGCGGTCCCACAATAAATCACAGGTCTCTTCGCTGAGAACCTCATTGCTCTGCAAGAATAGGTCAACATTGTCCACGAGTCGGAAAATTAGAGTAATCATACCCGTCGTTCAGTGCGGCAGTCAAGGCCCAAGAATGAAACTCCTTGGCCAAGAGACATGAACAAGTTTCGGCTTTTCTGCTCAATATATGGACCGGGATGAGCACCAAGGAGCCAGCTGGGTTCATCTGCCTCAGTTTCATCGGGAACACTGTGGTGCTGGAACAGCATGTAATACTTGAAAGCAATCTTGCCAATTCCGGATATAACAGAACTCTGCATGAAATCGTTGTGGTAGGAACCAAAACCTTCAAAGATTTCATGATCGTTCCAAATGTTGATCGTGGGAATCTGAGAGTTCGCCAACGAGAAGAGGCCCTGGGAGAACCACGCAGCATAGCGCTCGAGGTAGAACTGCTCCAATTCAGCACGGAACTCTGGTGTGAATGACGCCCCATATCTATCGGCAGCGTTTTTAATCTTAATCCATTCTTGGAAGAAGGTTGACTCTGTGATAACCGAGTCATTAAAGATTTGATCGCCTCCACCGATCATCACATGGAACGGACGAGTCTGATGCTCATTTAGAATATCTCGCCAAAGAGGGTCGGGCCCGCAGACTCGATCAGAGTCCACAGAGGGGCTGAACCCGTTACCACTGTGGAACATTATGTTCATGGATTCTCCAACTGGGGGCACCCAGAATCCCAAGGCAGGTCCCTGGTTGATCCGATAGGCGATTCGCTGTTGCTTTGTGCTGAGTTCAACCTCTAGGTTGAATCGCCAGAATGTTACATCTCTTGCAGCATCGGCGTACAGACGGGCTCCTGGAATGTCTCGGTGCAGATCCGCCATCTCGCCATCGAAGGCATGCATCCGGTTGGAAGGCATCGGCTGTTTGAGGCCTTCGATGGTATAGTCGATCATGCTAGGGGAGAGCTCGTAGATACCATCGTCGTTCTCGACAAATGATAGGTCGACTTGCTCCTCGACATGTTCCACTGGCTTCACGTAAAGGGGCCGCCCATCACGACCAACCTTCATGAGCCCGGCCGCTGGGTCGACATATTCAGGGGCCAGTTGCACTCCATCTTCCTGGCTAATCTCCACGGGGGGAGGAGGAAGAAGATCCATCGGCTGAGAGAATAGTCTCAGTGTAGGTGGAGTGTCGTAGGAGGAGCGAGAATCTTTAGTCACTATCATGATAGAGCCTCGCCATATCTCTTTGTAAATGGGGCCACTGGCTCCACTAACCTGGACTCGCTTGATGCCAGTGTATCGTAGCAAAGGCCCACATCGCAAAAAGAGGCTGGGTTGGAAGCTCTTGTGGTCAGTCACTCCTAGTGGGCGTTAGTAAATGCATTTCGGTGATTTCGGTGACAAGAAATGTAGCTTGGAAAGGATAACGGAGGATCTTACCTGTCAACTTTTGAGCAGGAGACTTGTAGTTCTTCGGAAGAGCCCTGCTCTTTCTGCGATCTTTGTTACCACCACCTTCCCACCATGCTTTGCTGCGCTCCATATCAATATTTTGGAAATCGAAGTCGGGGGCCGCAAGCCGAGCAGCCTGTGCATTCCTCCACTCGAAGATTGGTGGGGGGTAGGTGGTGGAACATTGAAAGATACAGATTGTTTCTTGGGCTTGGTCTGCGACTCGGCACTATCCTGAGGCGCACGGGGTGCTGTTAAAAGTTCATCTGTTGTCTCCGCTTTTAGGGTAGGGGGAGCTTGCATAGGTCGAGATGCTTGAGACATCGAGCGACCGTGGGCGATATTACTGGGACGTGCTTGTTTTGTGGCAGGCACGCTCACCGTGACTGATCGTCTAGGGACATTACCTATCCTAGCTGACGATGGGACAGCAGCTTCTGCACTTGTGTATTGGGGATCCTCGGGGCGGCGAATATATGGATGTTGAGGATTCGTTGAAACTGTCCTGTTGTGACGCGCAGCTGTGCTTTCTGGTCGTCGCTGCTGTGGTGGTGCAGCCGCATGCCCATTTCGTATGCCATCCCCAATTGGAATTTCTCCCCGCTCATTCCTTCTTGGTGCGCTGGCGGGTGGTTGACTTTCTGGCTGCGCGCGCTGTGCTGACACTGCTGCCATCGATTCGGCCTTTTCTTTTTCGGCTTTTTTGCGCGCAATTCGCTCTCGGGCTTTGATTTCTGCCTCCTGTACTCGTGCCCGCTTCTCTTCCTTGCTGATTCCAGTCAAAGTTACTTCCAACTTTTGAAGAGGCGATCGTTCTGGTGCCCTTTCTAACCGCGCGCCACTGGCGGAGACGGAGCGTGTGGTATTGGACCGAGCCGGAGGCGAAGATACACTCGATGCAGGTGGTGACTGGACATAAATCTCAGGCATGCCTGCACTGGGTTCTGGAGAATAGGGTTTTGTGGGAAGACCTCGCGGTGTGGTAGATTCCTCTGACAATCCTTCCGTCGATGAAGGAACTGGCTTGCGGGCTGTATAGTTCATGTTTCCCTCGGGCTGGTTTCGGGCTCTGGCCGAGAAAGACCTATCTAGCTGCTCTGACGGATGGACATCCCTTCTGTGAGGCGTTTTCGGGTCGTCATATTGCTCTTCGTAGCTTTCGGAAGGAGCCTTTCTGCGATTGCGCCTTCCTGAAGCTCTTTGCGCTCCGTTGGCAATGTGGGGGTTGGAACTGCCGTTTGCCATATCGGGCGATCCACGAATTGCCATAGCCGCCATGCTGTGTATTTGCGCCCAAACTCAAAGGAAAAATGCGTAGACAGGATGCCAAGTATGTGCAATTGCAAACCTAACTGGAAGTATGGTTAATGTCGGTCCCAAGGGCAATCTGAGCAGATTTAGGGGAAATTCCCGTACGTAGTTTTTCTCGAAATAGATGAAATGGATTTTAATGCGACTTGATCTGATGCCTAACGCAGGGTCACCATATCATGGCCTGAGCTGATTCGCAACCAGCCAATGTTGGGTATATGTCAACACGGCGGTGACAGGGAAGTCGGCCGGGTATAAAAGGAAAAACACTAGAATGTGGGTGTCAATGGGATAGATGAAAAGAAAAGAAAAGAAAATCGAAAGATTTCAATAAAATCCAACCAGGTAAGGCCTATACCTCCGATATCCCGGTGGCTGGTTATCCCCAGCCTTCGCGCGGGGCTGTCATACGAAGGCTGTGTCAAGGGCTCCAATACTGCAGGATTATTATTAGGACAACTATCGAATATAGAAGTATAGAAATAGAAGGAATAAAGAATATAATTAAGAAAACGATTCTTAAGTACGGGGACTGGAATGAGCTATTGTTAGAATCTGAACCTATGTAACGATACAAGGGCTTGGATGGGAATGAACGTTTACCTAGAGACACATAAATAACATCCAGAGATATATAACATTCAGAGACACATAAAATTCAGAGACACATAACATTCATTGATATATAAAGACGAGGTTCGGTTGGCCTATATCGGGTGCGATATAAGTAGATTTCAGTCCAGGCTAATACTTGCAATCTTACGCATAAAGTTATGAAAAGAGAAAACCAAATGTCAATGCAAGGACTTTTGAATTCATAGAATAACCGAATAAATTCCAATAATATGATATTCCGTGTTAAACACATGTCGATCGCTACGTATGCCCATGGCCGGGGTCCACTACCTACGTAACTAAGCTGTGCATCTAGTTAGGTAAGGTAATATGCAGAGTAGAAACCGTGGCCTTACGCTCCAAAACTTCTTTCATTAATAAAAAAGAAGAAAAAAAGGCGTTCCAAGGCTTGTCCGAATAAACTTAGTCAAGCTCAATCGAGACTCAATAGGATCCCGTGTGGGTGGCCTCTGACGATCCTCCTATTTTGCCTGGAACTTTATATCCCGCATTATTACAACTTCCTCTTAACAACTAATTATTGGAACTTTGGAAATAACATCTTGAAGCTTACTTCTTCTTTCACTTACATCCCCTTACCACAACTCATCTTGCTCTTGCTATCCAACGGTCCGGAACTGTCGATGGCCCCCGCCCGCTAGATACCTCGAATCCCAACCCTACCTTGATCTCTTTCGAAAACAAATCGATTCATCATCATGCGCATTGTCAGTGGCATCACCGCTACTCTAGGCCTTGCTGGTGCCGTGTCCGCAAACCTACACCCTCGCTCTCAAGAGACCCGTGACTTCTTCGCCCTCCACCTTGACGAGACCACCTCTCCTTCCCACATCGCACAGGTCCTAGGGGCACGCCACGAGGGCCAGATTGGCCAACTAGATGGTCACCACACTTTCTCATTACCGCGTGAAGAGACGGCTCAGTTTGACACCTTGTTGAATGATTTACGAACCAGGCGAAAGCTCCGGAGGCGGGACGGAATCGATGAGCGCGGGACAAGTGATGATCCCCTAGACAAGATTTTGTGGTCGCATAAAATTGCACCGGCACGACAACGATTGCAGAAACGACTTCCGCCAGTCTCTGTACCCTACAAATCGCTGGACAAGAGGAAGGAAAATGCGCAGGTTGTTGCTTTCCAGAAGGAGGCCATGTCATCTCTAGGGATCACCGACCCGATCTTCAGAGAACAATGGCACCTTGTCAACACATTGCAGCCCGGACACGATCTTAATGTGACAGGGGTGTGGTTGGAGGGGATAACTGGCAAGGGCGTTGCCACTGCAGTTGTCGACGATGGGCTGGACATGGATAGCAACGATCTCAAGCCCAACTACTTCCCAGAGGGCTCCTGGGATTTCAACGAGAACCTCGCAGAACCCCGCCCTCTTCTGCTTGACGATAAGCATGGTACTCGATGCTGCGGCGAGATTGCAGCGGCAAAGAACGATGTTTGTGGAGTCGGTGTTGCGTACGATAGCAAGATAGCCGGGATCCGGATCTTGTCCAAGCCTATCGATGATGTCGATGAAGCGGCGGCTATTAACTGGGGATACCAAAAGAATGACATATATTCATGTTCATGGGGCCCCATCGACGATGGTGCTACTATGGATGCGCCTGGAATCTTGATCAAGCGAGCCATGACCAACGGTATCCAAAAGGGCAGAGGGGGTAAAGGCTCGGTCTATGTCTTCGCCGCCGGTAACGGCGCAGCCTACGGGGACAACTGCAACTTCGATGGGTATACCAACAGTATCTACAGTATTACAGTCGGTGCCATTGACCGGGAAGGAAAGCACCCGAGTTACTCCGAGTCATGCTCGGCCCAACTTGTGGTCGCATACAGTAGCGGCTCCGGTGATTATATTCACACTACCGACGTGGGTGCTAACAAGTGCTTCGCTGGACACGGTGGCACCTCTGCGGCTGGCCCGCTGGCCGCAGGTAGCGTGGCGCTCGCCCTCAGCGCACGCCCGGAGCTCACCTGGCGTGATTTGCAATACTTGATGGTGGAGACGGCGGTCCCCGTGAGCGAGGACGACGGTAGCTGGCAGGTCCTGCCCTCTGGCCGCAAGTTCAGCCATGACTGGGGTTTTGGAAAGGTCGACACATACACCATGGTCCAGCTTGCTAAGACTTGGGATCTCGTGAAGCCGCAAGCGTGGCTCCACACCCCATGGCTTCGAGTGCACCAAGACATTCCCCAGGGTGATCAAGGTCTGCTCAGTCGGTACAAAGTAACCGCTGATCAATTGAAGGAGGCCAATATGGCCAAATTGGAACATGTCACTGTAACCATGAACGTTAACCACACCCGCCGCGGTGATATCAGCGTTGAGATGCACAGCCCCGCTGGAATCGTCAGCTACCTAAGTGTTTCCCGCGAAAAAGATGACGTGGCGCTTGGGTATGAGGACTGGACTTTCATGTCTGTTGCTCATTGGTATGTATTGCTTTTTGAGCCCCACGACATATGCCTTTGCTAATTTATTATTAGGGGTGAATCTCCTATTGGCGAGTGGTCCATCATTGTGAAAGACACCAATGTCAATGATCGCTCTGGCACATTCATTGACTGGCGACTCAATCTGTGGGGTGAGGCCGTCGACGGAGCTAAACAAAAGCTTCACCCCCTGCCCGATGAGCATGACGACGATCATCCCTACGAGGATGCCCCTGTAGCCACGACTAGCATTACGCCGGCTCCAACAAAGACCGCAGCCCCTGCCAATCCGGACGACCACCACGACCGGCCCGTGAACGCAAAGCCCTCAGCCACGAAGCCTACGGCGGCACTTGCAGATGAGAAGAAGCCCACCAGCACTACCGGTAGTGAAGCTGAAACCCCGTCCCCTTCCTCCACCGATTCAGGCTATATATCCTCTTACCTTCCCACTTTTGGTGCTTCGAAGCGTACACAAATTTGGATTTATGCATCCTTGGCCATGATCATTACCTTCTTCATTGGATTGGGTGTCTACTTCCAGTTGCAGAGAGTCAAGCGTCGTCGCACCACTGCTCGCGACGATTATGAATTTGCAATGGTTGAGGATGAGGATGAGACCCAACCGATGACTGGAGTATCTGGTCGAACACAGCGTCGTGGCGGTGAACTTTATAATGCCTTCGCCGGAGAGAGTGACGAGGAAATGTTCAGTGACGATGACGATGAGCCTTATCGTGATGGGTTGGCCAATATTCAGGAAAAGGGCGGCGAAGATGGAACGTCCGACGATGGCTCCCTTCGGGAAAAATCTTAATCTAATGTCGATAGTCATGTTGTCGATATGCTATATTGATTTGGTTCGAGATAGGTCACTAGGAATAGACGGGGTAGAGATACTAGGGTCTGTTTGTATGTCTACCGTTTGGCAGGAATCCAAAAGCATGCTGTGCGTACAAGATAATTTCAGATGTGAAGCAATTCTCAAGGAATCACTAGAATAATGAAGACAAATAATAGCAAAGACTGTTGATTCTAATAATAAAGCGATGATGACGTTCCGCTTCGGGAACTCCGCCCTGGGGAACGGCGATCATCGAACTCAGCTCCAACCTCCAACCTCCAAACTTCCCCCCCTCCATTCCACCTCTTTGGCCCTTTCAGTCCCTATCACTCTTGATCAAACATTTTCTGCAAATATTAATTTCTTGGCATTACTGGGGTTTCAACAACTATCAGCGGGTTGACCAACGGCCGACCGACCCCCCGCGATGGATCAACATGACGACTTTGATAGTGTGTCTTGGAAGCACGATCCAGACAGTGATGTCTCACGGCCGACAACTGCAAGTACAGATGCCGCAGAACCAAGTGAAACTCACCCCGACACCAATGGCAAGCGGAGAATGAGTTCCGCCCAAGAAGAGCCCCAAGCCGGCCCGCTAGCCGACGCCGTCGACCTGGCGGGCATCGGCGATGGCGTTCTTGAGTGCCAAGTTGACTCCCCACTCAAAGAAAATGATGGGACAAAAGATGCATATATCTCGTACCTGGTTACCACACATGTATGCTTCTTCTTTGCATATACTGTCGGGGAGTAGAGGTGCAGCTGCTGCCTAGACCTCTCGACATCTGTATCTCCAACGGACCATGACTGACATATTTAGACCGACTTCAAATCATTCCAGAAGCCCGACTTCACTGTTCGGCGGCGCTTCACCGACTTCTACTTCCTATACAAGACTCTCTATCGCGAATACCCGGCATGCGCGGTGCCGCCGCTCCCGGACAAGCACAAGATGGAGTACGTGCGGGGAGACCGGTTCGGGACGGAGTTCACAACGCGACGAGCTTGGTCGCTGCATCGATTTTTGAAGCGTCTGACGCTTCACCCTGTGCTTCGGCGGGCGCCTCTTCTCACTATCTTCTTGGAATCACCGGACTGGAATGCGCATATGCGCCTACACTCAACACGGGTGTCAACAAATACTGGATCGGATGGTGCGGCAACTGGGATCTTTGATAACTTTACAGATTCCTTTGTCAACGCCTTCTCTAAAGTGCACAAGCCGGACCGGCGGTTTATCGAGGTGCGAGAGAAGGCCGATAAGCTGGACGAAGACCTATCACATGTGGAGAAGACCGTGGCACGGGTTGCGCGGCGTGAATCCGATCTGGAGACAGACTATGCCGAGCTGGCGACACAGTTCCGCAAACTCGTTCCGTTAGAGCCTGCTGTTGAGATGCCACTACAGGTCTTTGCAGCTTCAGTAGAAGAGACCGCGCGCGGGATGCGCGGGCTGAAAGACCACACGGACCAGAACTACTTGGGCTCGCTGCGCGATACCGAGTCGTACATCATGTCCCTCAAGTCCCTGCTGAAGACACGCGAGCAAAAACAGCTTGATTTCGAGGCCTTGGTCGATTACCGCAATAAAGCCGTGACCGAACGTGACTCTCTGGCTACCAACCCAGGTGCTTACTACGCCTCAAACCCGCTCACCTCTTCACCAGCATCTTTCATCCGCTCTAAAATGGAGGACATGCGCGGCGTCGACCACGAACAGTCCCGCCGCGAGCGTGTACGAAAGCTGGAGCTCCGCATTGACGAATTGACCCGCGAGGTTGAGTCCGCCAAGACTACATCCGAGATGTTTGACGAGGAGGTCATCCGCGAAGTCGTAGATTTCGAACGTATCAAGGCAGTCGAGTTCCGAGATGGTCTCGGGTCTTTTGCCGATGCACACATCGAGTTCTATCAGGGCGTGCTCTCTACATGGGAGCGGTTCGTAGCAGAGATGGAGGGCGAAGCTGAGCCCGGGCATGACTCTGACGCAGCTGCTATCGGAGCCGTTTAGCTATCTCGGCCTGAGCGTGCTTGAGGCATTATCCGGACCGAGTCTGATATAGCTGTTCATGTCTGTTTCTTTCGTTAGCTTATTCCGTGTTTCATACCCGCAATGCCATCATGCTTCTTCATTTCTTCAGATATGCAGCCACTCGGGCAAGTCAACTTCAATAGCAGATGAAGTAAAAATAGCGATTGAATGAAGTTTCCATGTGTTAACAGGTCAAGGGCTAGTATTCCCGGTAGTACATGGTTCAGCAAACCATCAGACTGCAGACTTTGGCTCCAATGAGAATCATCCAGGACTTATGCCTCGTTAAGAGAAATTTTGACATTGCTCTTCCTAGCTACTAAGAAAGGGCCTTGACTTCGTACAAATAAATGCACCGGAGCTGTATGCAGGTTAATATTGTTTGTACTGTTTGCACTGCACGTCTATCTTCGATCATCCGATCCAACCTCCAATCACCAAACACAATGCGTCCAATCTCCAGAGGTGTCCTTCGGCCGTATGTTTGCCCAACCTGCCGGCATGGTATTAGCGCCGGTCGGCGGCGATTTGGATCTAAATCCGATTCCCCTGAGCTCTACGACGTGGTTTGCGTTGGAGGCGGGCCCGCGGGTCTAGGGTTATTGGCCGCACTTCGTATGTATAACATAATGCAGATAAGCAAAGCATATACTGATACAATGTTGCTACAGGAGCATCACCTATTACCTCAAAGCTCAAAGTCGCCCTCATCGAGAGCCAAGATCTCCGCAAAGCCAAAGCCTGGGACCTCGAACCGAGCCAGTTCTCCAACAGGGTCAGCAGCTTGACCCCCTCGACCGTTTCGTTCCTACGCAGCATTGGCGCGTACGACCACCTCGATGTCAATCGCGTGCAAGAATACCAGGACATGCAGGTCTGGGACGGCCAAACCGGGTCCCGAATATCATTCGATTGGTCAATGGAGACATCCCCATTTGAAGACATGCGCACTGTAGCAACAATGACCGAGAACGCAAACCTAGTACGCGCCCTGCTACGCCGAATTGCCGACTCAGGCGACGAGAACCTCTCCCTCTTCTCAAACGCAACAGTCGCCTCCATTGAAAACGGCTCAGACCTCAAACCCGAAGGTCCCGACCTCTCAGCCTGGCCAGTCCTCACCGTCAAGCCCACAGGCCCAGCCGCAGAAACAGAGACACCAAAGCGCATCGCCGCCCGTCTCCTCGTCGGCGCAGACGGTATCAACAGCCCCGTCCGCTCCTTCGCAGACATCCCAACCCAGGGCTGGGACTACGGCCGCCACGGCATCGTCGCGTCCCTCGCTCTCGCCGAACCAGCAACCCAACCCTTCCCGGCCTCAAAGCGCACAGCCTATCAGCGCTTCCTCCCATCTCTCGGCGGCCCAATCGCCCTCCTCCCCTTGCCAAACAACCACGCAACCCTCGTCTGGTCAACAACCCCCGAGAACGCAGGTTACCTAAAGTCTCTCCCAACACCAGCCTTCATCGCCATGGTGAACGCTGCATTCCGTCTCGACATGACAGACCTCACCTACATGATGGGAATGCAATCCTCCGATTCAACCCATTCCCACCAAGACGAACTCGCCTGGCGCGCACAGCACACCCCCATCCCAGCCCAAATCCCTCCCCCAGCAACAGCCGTGCAGACTGGAACAGTCGCGTCCTTCCCGCTTCGCTTCAGACATGCGGCGCAGTACGTCTCGCCGCGCATTGCGCTTGTCGGAGACGCTGCGCACGTTATTCACCCCCTCGCGGGACAGGGCCTTAACCTCGGCCTGGCGGATGTTGCTTCGCTCTCAAAGACGATTCAGTACGCTGTCTCGCATGGTATGGATGTCGGTGACTTGCTTACTCTCGAGCGATACTCGAGTGAGCGGTACTTGCCCAATGCGAAGATCGGGGGCGCTTGCGATCTCCTGCATAAAATGTATAATGTTCCTGGTGAAGGGCCTGTTGCTTGGGCGCGCAGTCTTGGACTCGGCGTCGTTGATCGACTGCCTTTTGTTAAGTCGTTCTTGATGAAGAATGCAGAAGGTTATTAGAGTTTCAATGTTGGAGGATGTGTATATGTACGGCTTTTTCTTTGTGTTGTACTTTTAGTTCTTTTTGTATGCAAGCCTTTTGCTACTCTAACTTATGTTGTACATTTGTTCCAAAGACAGCTTTGAAATGTCTTGACAGAGTCATGGTATATGCCGTGGATAAAAAGAGAGTAGCGTATGCGGTCTCTGTCCGTGACATGAGACTTTTGATTTATCTACCGAGGTAGCTCAAGCTGACAGTAGGGACATTCAATATGGAAGATAACATCCGATGTCTTTTTAGATATCCTTTTAAGCGTTATGTAGCCTAACCGGCACAGAGACCTTGTATAACCAGAGACGTGTATCAAACCAAAGCACAGGGAAATGCAATGAATTGGGTATTGGTAATTCCACTAAGACATCAAACCGAGTCTCTGAAAAAAAAATCCTTAGTTCTTTTATCTCGACAATAACATCCCAGTCCTTTTAATAAGCCATCGAGCTCCAAGCCCGACAATGCAAGAGATCCACATAATTTTATAGAAACAGAGAAACCCTCTGGAAAACACGCTCTAAAGGAAAACAAAATGAAAAATGCAGACCCATTGTTTAATCGCTTAAACACTGGTGCCCTGGAGCTGTGCCGCCAAAGAGGAGACAGCACCCTGCTGCTTCTTAGCAAGGCGGGTTTGCAGCTCGGAAACCAGGGAGGTAATCTCGACCTCGACACCCTCCTTCTCAGGGTGTCCTTCGGGCAGACCCATCTCCTTGATGCGGCACTTGCCAGCAGCGAGTTCTTCCTCGCCGAGGATGATACCGAAGGGGATGGCGCCTTGTTCGGCGGCCTTGAATTGCTGAGGCAGTTTGGGCTTCAGCTTGTAGGAGAACTCAGCCTGAAGAAATGCATGTTAGTGTTTATTCAAATAGAGCAGTATTGACAGAAATGTAATGCTTACCTTGATACCAGCGCTCCACAGCTTCTGGCAGATATCCATGCGCTCCTTCAACATACCACCGAATCCTTTACCGCCGAAGGCCATGACGTAGGCGTCGACCTCACTGTTGCGGAGGGCATCGGACTTTTGCTCGCGCTCGATGCGTGCCTTGGTGATAGAGAAAATACGGTCAACACCGAATGAGATTCCGACACAGGGGATCTGTGCCTTGGGCAAGAACATGCCGACCAGGTTATCGTAGCGGCCACCAGCAGCGACACTGCCAACGCCGAGGGTGGGGTCATTGGATCGGTCGTCGTCCTCGGAGGCCTTGGGCTTGCCCTTCTTGGCCTTCTGTGCCTCGGGAGCATCGGCCTGCACACCAGCCGAACCCTCGGTGACAACCTCGTAGATGACACCGGTGTAGTAGTCCAGACCACGGGCAAGAGACATGTCGAATGAGATCTTGTCCAGCACGCCGAATGCCTCTAGGTAATCCATCATCAAAGCCATCTCCTCGAGACCGGCCTTGGCGGAGGCATTGGCGTTGAGGGTCTCATCCTTGAGAAGAGAGTCGAGCAGCTCGCGCGAGCCCTTATTCATAACGTATTTCTCAATACGATCCGCGACCTCGGGGTCAAGACCCTTTTGGTCGACCATTTCCTTGCGCACATCCGCCCACGGCATCTTGTCCAACTTATCGACGGCACTGGAGATAGGGCGGAGCTTGTCCTCGGGCACACCACAGACGGCAAAGACACCGTCCAGGATCTTGCGGTGGTTGAGCTTGATAGTGTATCGACCGTTCCAACCCAGCTCCTCGAAGACCTCGCTGACGATACGCAGGATCTCGGCATCGGGCACCATAGCGTCGAAGGTACCGGCGATATCGAAGTCGCACTGGTAGAACTCACGCATGCGGCCCTTGTTGATGGCGGGCTGGTCACGGCGGTAGACCTTGGCGATGTGGTAACGCTTGATGCTGCGGACGTCGGAGTTCATGGCGAGCCAGCGCGCAAAGGGGACTGTCAGGTCGTAGCGCAGCGAGCAGATCTCGCCACCCTGGTCCTTTAGGTCGTAGATGAGCTTCGAGTCCTCGCCATATTTGCCAGCCAGGATCTCGCGCAGCTCGAAGACTGGGGTGTCCAGTGCGGTACCGCCGTGGCGCTTGAAGACGTTTGCGATGGTGGTGAAAATGCGGTCTCGGAGGAGGGCATCGGAGCCGGACCAATCCTTGGTACCCTTGGGGGTCTTGAGGTTGAAAGAGGATCCCTTATCTTTGGCCATTTCGATTGATTGAGCGGAGCGATGGGAGGAGGAAAACTGGCGAGTGCGGCGGGGATAAATTTGGTGGGGGATGGTGGGGGCAGGGATGTTATTTTTATTTGAGACGACTCGGTGTAGGGAAGGGCAATGAGTCAGGGAAGGACACTGGGTCAAGCAGGAAATAGAAGACAGGCCAAATGGACTGGCAATTGCTCGTTGTACGGAGCGCAAATGAACAGGAATGGACGGCATAAAAGGAACGGCGCGAAACAAAATGATTGGGTTTATCCCAACTCCTGGTCTCCTGAGGCATCTTCTGGTTCGGTGCTTCTTTCTATTTGGGGGCTGTTTCTCCGATGGATTTATCCGGAAAACTCCTTCACATGTCCCATGACTGTTCTCTCTCTCTCTCTCTCTCTCTCTCTCTCTCTCTCTTTTATTAGGTCATGTTGTACTACACCTGGGCAGGTCAAAGAAATGCATATAAATGCCCCTTCTGGTATATCTCACGTCACTTTACTCTTACCACCTGACTCTGCCTCCATTGTACAAGGTGATAGAGATGATGTAAAGACAAAGCGGCCATTCAACAGTATTATTAGATAAAATATTAAGCCTTCAGGCCTTGTAGCTGACTTCCCCGGATCTTCCCTTTGTAAATTACGTTGGAAATCCCGGCTATGGGACATACTTCCTCTTTAGGATGGGGAGCCCAGGCTTACATTCCGAGGTGATCGTACAATTCAAGGTGGAGTACCTGGAGAGTATATCCATGGATAGTACATTATGATATGAAATACAACAAAGATAAATAAATCGCTCACATGCACGTCATCTCCGATAACTGATTAGACTGATACCCGTGGATACTCCAGGGCTTGCTGTCTCTTCAACATGCGTCTTTTTTTTTAACCCAGCCCCTTGAGAGCTTCCCTTGCCACCTCTATTCCGGACAGATTTAGCAACAGAACTTTAACCTTTATTGGAGTGATCAGATGTCAGGATTTTCAGACGTTGAAGCCACCTAAGGCAGATTATCCATATTACCCCATGGCAGGAACGTGCGTACTAAAAGGAATGGCTGGATTGGTATGCGGCGCCTATTGGACCCCGCAAGGGGGGCATTAAATATAGGCTGACGGGTAGCACCTCACCTGGGAAGTGTCGGAGGCGTCCCGTGGGAGCCTCTCATGGGAAGCATGGAATCCCGACAAGACTGTCGAGATATCCAGTCCCCTGTCACATTTGAGAAAAAAAAGAGTTCAAGTAAGGAACCTTGGAACTCACATTTCGAAGGGGGCAGAGGTCCACCGCCACCTTTTTTCCCCCATAACGGGGATGATCATTGGTCGTGTCAACGCCATGCGAGGGGCGGACACATGGCCCGTGAGCGAGGGCGGCTTAGAACCAATCAGCAAGACGGACTTCTTTGGTTCAGGATGGGAGTGTGTCTTCTCCCATGGACGGGGAGGAGGAAGACCCCGCTGAGGAAATGCGGCCAATGAATATAGATAGGGCTCCGGTATAGCCGGTGTGTATTTTGAAAGGGTTGAGAGTAAAAGATAGAAATTCGGCGATTGGATCAGTACCTGCCTTAGGTCTCCACGTGGAGTAAAGAGGCTAAGATGAATGGGGTAGGTCAAGAGATAGAGGTTTAGTTTTCTGGACGTTTCCGTTGCATTTGTATTACTTGTATATATGTATGTTACTACAAAAATAAACTGGGTCCATTCCAGAATAGTAATCCCTCTTTAATCTATTTCCTTAACATACCCCATAACTCGGATCTCTTCATTCTCCCGTCTCCCCCTCTCATTTCCACACCCCAGAAACCTTATGTGATCAACGTTCACTTTATTTCCCCGGACGCGTTTCATTTCCTTCTCTCTCATATGCTGATCATCTGTCGCCTCTCTACAATTTGGACACTGAGCATGCAGAGTGTGATCGATCATTAAAGCCATCATGAAGCTCTTCTCCAAGGGTCACAAGAATGGGGTGAGTGACACATATCCCTACAGCCATGCTCCCTCAACCTGGTAGCACAGCAGATGCTTCGCGCCCCGGGAGGTCATTCGGATTGGGACCACTGACATGGACTCGTCACTTTGCGCAGGCTTCCAACCCCCCGGCCGCGGCGCCACCCGTGAAAAAAGACCTTCAGGTACCGCAGGTTTCACCGCTAGAAAAGAGGTTGCAGGACATGGGACCCATCCGTGAAGACGGGAGTGACAAGTTCTATGGAATGGAAAATGTAAGTCTCGGACCTTCCCGGACCCTGGATCGAGTCACTGACTGTAAACCCCGCGCGTCTCTCTAGTATGGCAACACTTGTTACTGCAACTCGATCCTGCAATGTCTCTACTACTCGGTCCCCTTCCGTGAAGCCGTCATTAACTACCCACAACGCACCCCGATGGAAAGTCTCGAGGCCGCGCTCGCAAAGAACCTACGTTATCAGAACCCAAACGCACACCTGGAAGCCGAGGCGCTGGCGGCCAAACAAAAGGCTTCCTCACCACCATCCGCGCGCCAAGCCGGTGTACCCCTAAATCCAACTCAGAAGCCCGAGGACAAGGAATCGCCCGAATACAAGAAGAAGGTAGCACTGCAGACCCTTCCGATTTTGGAAACCAAGAACAATGCGACCAGTTATGGCATGTCCGAGTCCCTTTTCACTTCGCTCAAGGACATCTTCGAATCGGTGGCAGGAAGCCAAGCGCGCATTGGTATCGTTCGCCCGCAACAGTTTCTGGACGTTCTACGACGAGAACACGAAATGTTCCGGACTGCCATGCACCAGGATGCGCATGAGTTTTTGAATTTGCTCCTCAACGAGGTGGTAGCGAATGTTGAAACCGAGGCCACGAAGCAAGCCTTTGCAGAGAAGGCTTTGCCACCAACAGAGAGTGCGGATTCGTTGGGAATGGTGCCGTCTAGCACGGGTTCCAAATCGCCAAATACTACGAGATGGGTTCATGAGCTGTTCGAGGGTACTCTGACGTCTGAGACCAAGTGTCTCACCTGTGAAAAGGTCTCGCAGCGAGACGAGATCTTTTTGGATTTGTCGGTGGATCTCGAGCAGCATTCGTCCGTAACCTCTTGTCTCCGAAAGTTTTCGGCCGAGGAGATGCTTTGTGAGCGGAATAAGTTCCACTGCGACAACTGCGGTGGGCTGCAAGAAGCGGAGAAACGGATGAAAATCAAACGTTTGCCCCGTGTGCTGGCTTTGCATTTGAAGCGTTTCAAATATACAGAGGACCTGCAGCGACTGCAAAAGCTGTTTCATCGCGTCGTCTATCCCTACCACCTTCGCCTGTTTAACACCACAGATGATGCCGAGGATCCAGACCGGCTTTATGAATTGTATGCGGTGGTGGTTCATATCGGCGGAGGGCCGTATCACGGCCACTACGTTGCTATTATCAAGACCGAAGACCGTGGTTGGCTGCTGTTCGACGATGAGCTTGTGGAACCGGTTGACAAAAGTTACGTGCGCAACTTCTTTGGAGATCGACCCGGATTGGCGTGTGCCTATGTTCTATTCTATCAAGAGACAACTCTGGAGGCTGTCATGCGAGAGCAGGCGCAAGAGAACCAGGCCACCGCCGCGGCAGCCGAAGCAAGCGAGGCCGCAAAGCCTAATGGGTCTCCCTTCTCACCACCGTTAGCCCATGCCCAAAGTGCACCTGTGCCTCCTGAAAGCACAACCCCCTTCACTCCTCTCAGCCGAATCCCAACGGCACCCCCACTATCCGCCTACCCAGAAGAACCCTCAGAGCCCCATCTAGCTTCGCCACGGTCCGTTCAACCGCCTCTCCCTCCGATTCCTGACGAACCAGTTCCCCCATTGAGCCCAAAGAAGAGTGATCACCAGCTACGGAAGGAACGCCGGGCCATGGAGAAAGAGAAGGATAAGAACGAAAAGATTCGTCAGAAAGAGCAGGACCTGCACAACCGAGACCTGCACCGACGAGAGGTAGAGGAACTGAGAAGAGCCATCGAGGCCAGCAGAGCCGATACGGTCGATTTCGCCGAGAACGGATCACCAAGAAAGTCGAGCAGTTTCGGCTTTTTGAAGCGAGGCAGCCGCAGTCTCAGCCAACGACTCAGCAAAGAAAAAGAGCCCCGAGTCTCAACATCGGATCTCTCGACAGCACCGCCTCTTCCCGAGGCTGTGCCAGAAGCACCGCTCAAAGAGGCAGAACCGGCCCAGCCATTCACTAAACAAACCCAGCCGATTAAACCAATCCACTCAGCCCAGACAGTTCAGTCCCCGGTTTCTTCCCCGAGGGATTTCCCACCTATCTCCAACCCTAAGCAACCCAAGCAACCTATCCAATCTATCCGGGCCCCCGAGTCCTTGGTCAAAGACCAACCCACCAGCCATACGAAGCCAGGTCATACCCCTCGGTGGAGATCTTTCAGTTTCAAGAAAGTGTCCTAAACTACAATCAGTGTTTTTTTTAAAGACAGCACTTGTTTTCGCTTTTCATCTCACATCTTCAGCCCGACTTTCCCGGAGATACCCCTGTCATCTTGCACATATGAGCGCAACTTTTGCTTCTGCACATAGCTTCCTTTAATGGATGTACTATCATGTTCTTATGATCTGCGCTTCTCCAGCTTCCGTTCTCCTGTGGGGGTTCTCACTCTCAACCGGGGTATTTCCACAGCTATGTTCCTCTAGGCTCTGCTGGATCTTAGATCCCGTCGAATCTGTTTTACTCTCCTTACTTTTCCCTTGCTATTAGGTTTGTATTTTTTTCTTGCTATCATCGCTTTTCACCACCGCCACATTTTGATCATGTACAGCGGTGGATACATGCACTGACAGGGCCGAAACCTGGCAGGTTTGCGAAAAGAGGCGTATTGGGTTTGCTATCTTTTGCTTCTTTTGCTGGCGAGCGTGGGTCTATTGTCGGATTTGGCGTTTTGAACTGTTTTTATTATCTCATTTGAAATCTTGAGCGAATCTTCTCTTTTTCCCAGCCTATGTTCAGACCGTTCCTCTAACTTCTACGTACATGCGGTGATTTGGTTTACTGTCATCTCGACCATCTTATACATACTTGGCGAAAGGCTGGTCAGCAACTCGAATAAGAGAACAAACACAAGATACAGGTTTGCTATGCAATTACACAACTCCCCCCAAACCCCTAATATCCTGCAAACCACATCTTGATCATGTGTCCATTGCGCTTCTAGATTTTTGGTGGGTATATAGGTAACAGGCCAGAAGTAATTCCAACGAACTCAAGAGGAAGATGTGCTATTCGCTGCACGCCACCATTATTCCTGTACTTCACCCAATGCAGCATAAAGCAAATGCCTAGCAGCGGTGTTCAGGTCCTATTATACCACAGTTGCATCATCTGTCCCCCAGTATGCTCCTTGCTCGTGTAGATCATGCCGCGTTTCTCGCTTAGGCGTCATTAATGATATAGAGGTTTTGATTGTGAATGGCTCGTTGGAAGGGAGGTCACAGCGCAGCTATGTAGGTTGGCAGGCAGTAGGGTAGCTATGCAGCTTGGTCGCCGGTTCCGTGAGAGAGTTCTCCGTGAAGGAAATGGCGAGAAAGCAAATTTAACCAAGGATCAGTTCGTAGACAATGATGACGGTGTTGATGACGATAAGGGGTACTGGATTGTGGATGTGTTAGCTATTCCGTTGGGTCATGGCTGAAGTGTCTTCGTTCCATGAAAGCAGAACAGGATGGCTCGGGGCGTATTCAAGGTTGAAAGCTATTCCTCAAATCCAAGATGCAAGACTGATCTGCTTATATTGGGCTGCGGGGGTTGGAAAACGTACTCCGCATCACGGTCCGTACACTGGCGATCAGGTTGACGGACTTGGCTTTCACGCTTGTGCTATCATATGTCGCGCCAAAACCAGGTTCGGCTTGTGTGCGGCCCCATCCGACTGTAGGCTTTCGTTAGAGTATTCGTCTGGGGTGTAGCTGGGGAAGGACATACCGCGAGCTAGGAAGCGGTCTTCGGAGAGGACGGCGATCGCATTGATGATGAGGACGATAACTGGGAGTCAGGATATTAGTATAAGCTGAAAAATGAGGCTAAGCAGAACATACCATAAACCAGCTTCCCAAGACCGAAGAAAAACATCTTTGCGAGTTGAGGAAGATGTCAAAAGGTGAAGTGCGGGAGGCGCCAGATCTCCGGATTAACACACTTCTCGGATGCAGTCACCATGGGATATGGTTTGTTCACATTATTCTACATAAGAACAAACAATTAAGCTAATTGGTTTTCTATAGCATTTGCGATTCTCGCTCTTCTCTTCCCGGCCTTGATCATCCTCCATCTCCTCGTCACTCCATACACCAAAGTCGAGGAGTCGTTCCATATCCAGGCCGTACATGATATCTTGGCCAACGGGCTACCAAATGGATTTAATGACCCGAATCTCCACCGCGCCGACTATGATCATTTCTCTTTCCCTGGGGCTGTTCCCCGGAGCGCCGTTGGCGCTGCGGCGCTCGCTATGCTCTCAAAACCCGTGATCTGGTTGAATGATGGGATCAACCGACAGTTATTAGGTGCGGCATAGATTTATACAGCTATACGTTCCACCAAGCTAACACCGGAATGCAGCTCGCGCTATCCTGGGCCTATTCAACGCCTCATCTCTGGCAGTCTATGCAAGAGGCCTGCGCCGTAGCTTCGGTCAGCCAGCAGCTATCTGGTATATCCTACTCCAAGCAAGCCAGTTCCATTTGATATTCTACGCTTCAAGGCCACTATCAAACATGTTCGCCTTCGGCATTACAACACTAGCAATGCGTCTGCTCCTCCCAAGCCCTGCTCCAACATCCCAAGACCAAAAACAATGCAGCCTTGCACTCGCCCTCCTCACCATCGCAGGCGTAGTCTTCCGCTCCGAACTAGCCCTCCTAGTCGGAACCCAGACCCTCTTCCTCCTAGCAACGAAACGAATCAGTCTCAAACACAGCATAATCGCAGGTTTCATAGGCCTAGCCACCGGCCTAACCCTCACAATCTTCCTCGACAGCACCTTCTGGCAACGCTTCCCCCTCTGGCCCGAATTCGAAGCCTTCCGCTTCAACGTCCTGGCAGGCCAATCATCAGAATGGGGCACAGATCCATGGCCATTCTATTTCCAAAACGCCCTGCCCCGTCTCCTCTTCAATCCCCTCATCTACCTCCTCGCCATCCCCGTCGCCCTACGCCAAGCAGCAACCCGATCCCCAGCCCTGGCACTTCTAATCCCAGCGCTTTCTTTCGTCGCTCTGTACAGCTTCCAGCCACACAAGGAATGGCGCTTCATCGTCTATATCATCCCTTCCCTGACCGCTGTAGCCGCCCTCGGTGCTGCGTATCTCTGGACGCATCGCTCGCGCTCTCTCTTCGCTCGTCTGGCGACTCGCGCCTTGGCTATCTCGACTCTCGCTGTGTTCTGTTTGTCGAATTTTGTGCTTCTTCCTGTGTCCGCGGCGAATTATCCTGGTGGTCAGGCTATCGATGCTATGCATCATCAACACGGTATTCTTCATGATACCGAGTTGCATTCTGGGATGACTGGCTCTCCTATCAATGTCTACCTAGGTAACCTCGCCTGCCAAACGGGTGTAACACGCTTCTTGCAACACCCCCTTCATCGGGGTGGGTATATGACAAAACTGAAGATAAGGCCGTCAAATCCACTAGTGGGTTCTGGGATCGGTTTGATTATGTTGTTGTCGAGGCGGATGAGGAGGCTGGGTTTATGGATGCTGATGAGACGAGTCTCCGGCATGCGCTTTCTTCTTCCGATTGGGAGAGGGTGCATATAGTAGATTCGTTTGCGGGGATTTCGGTTTTGAAGCCTGGGACTCCTGCTAGGGGGATTGCGGAGCGGCGTGTTATTGATACTATCGGGGGTGCGCGTGCTGTTGCGTTGTTCGAGCGTCTGCGCGAGTATGTCAGGGATTCTTTGTTGCGTGGGTGGTGGGTTGAGGTTAAGATGAGACCGAGGGTTCAAGTGTTAAGACGGGTGAGGGAGGGATCTAATTTTTAGGATAGAAGTAGTAGATTTTAGTCTATCTACACTTATGTTGTAGTATTGTAGGGTACCATAAAAACCAAGGCCATCTGGTATGGAACTGATATTAACAATTGAAGATAACTACAATATGCCCTCAACATTCGACAAGTACATGCAACTGGGTATTATTCATCAAACCTCTTCCCCGGAGCAGATCAAAAAAGTAGAGACAGAAATGGATTACAGTGCCGAGGGGCCTTCCAGACGCGCCAGACGAGACTCCAAATCACGCACCCAGGGCTCGACAGTCTCCACGTTAGAGCGAAGAGCAGCTTCACCTTGTTGCATCTTCTCTTCGACGGTCATCAGACCTTCACGCCACTGCTCGATCTCCGCCGCCATCTCAGCGTGGCGCTTTTCGAGCTCGTTGAGCGAGTCCGCGGCGTGCGCTGCGCCGGCGTGGCAGGCGCGCAGAGAACGCAGACGCTCGAGGACGCTGGGTAGCAGGGGGTGCAGGGACTGGATGGTTGGGAGGGTTGTGTAGAGGGCTTGTATCTTGGCAGCGTGGTCATCGTCGGTTGATGCTGCTAGTGCAGGGACTACGTCGACATCGGAACTTGCTATACGGGCGTTGTGGACGGCCTTTGCGGCTTCGAAGGCTTTTCTGCGGGCTGCGGTGAGTGCCTCGGCGTCGGTGGTTAACTTTCGGACTCGGGTGGAGAGAGCTTCCAGGTGTGGGGTTGTCATCCCTGGCGCAGCATTGGGTACTCCTGGCACTGTGGATGTTGGGTTTGTGCCAACGAGAAGGCTGGTGAGTGCTGAGAGGCGGGAAGTGAGTTGGTCCAGGGCTGGGAGGACAGGGTGTGACGTTGACTCGTTGATACCGTCGGGGACGAAGGGGTTAGATGAGCTCGAGATACCGATGGAGCTTTCAAGTAGTGCTAGGCGACTGTCGAATGCGGCCGCGTGAGAGAGGATCCCTGCCGACGAGGCAGTTGGGGCCGGCACTGTGGAGACTGCCTTTGATGCATCGGCGGAGGATTGTGTCTTTGGATCTGTAGCAGAGCGAGTCTGAGGTGCAAGTTTCTGGGACAGCAAAGCCGCAGCCGAGTGCGATGAGCCCGCCGCCCCGCGCGAGGCGTGCAGATTATCCAGAGCGCGGCTCAGCTCCGCAACGCCGTCACCTAGGTCCTCTCCTGATTTTTCAGCTGCAGCACCCTGCGATGATCCATTTCCAGCATCTGTGCCGTCGGTTTTGTTGGCCATTTCCACCTTGAGATCTTCGACCTCCCTCCGCAGCCGCGCGAGCCTCCGCTCAAGCGACTCGTCCTCGCTATCACTCAGGTCACCGATCTCCTCTACCCCGTCCTCACGTCTCCGCCGACGGCGACGACTCATACTCTTGCTCCGGTAAGCCTGGCGCTTCTGGGAGATGCTATCTGAGAAATTGACATCGCGGGCATCCACGGCCGCGCCCATGAAGTGCATGCGCGCCTGGTCCGGGTTGACACCCTCGCGGTCGATGTCGGAGTTTGAGCCTGCATCATCATGGTCGGAGTCTGTGCGGATAGTGGCAGTCTGGACAGGGTCAGTGGTTAGACCCGGTGACGTCTCTTTGTGGAATTGGCGGACTCACGGGCAGGGTGGATGCTTCGTCGGTCAAGTCGGGGGTTTCATAGATATCTGGGGACGGGTCCTGGATCACGGTCAGTGGAAATTGTAGTGGATATCAACAACTAGCGTTGCTCACCAGGTCAGGAAGACCGGCATATTTCTTATTGAAAGACATGATTGGATTGAAGCTCTCTAAGTATAGTAAACACCGAACTCCCGGGGCTCAATCACATGTACAGTCAGCAGATCATGTGACCTCTAGCCTCGGATTCAGGAACGAACACATGCAATTGACGCAATTGGACGTTGAAGTTCATTTGACCAAGACAACTATATATATTAGGTGACATCGCTTGAAAGTTCTTGTCTTTTCCTTCTACCCCAGTTCAGGTCTCTCTTCAATTAAATATCCTTTATCAACTTTCCCCCGCCATATCCCCCCGCATTTCACCTTCACTATATACATCAACCTTCAAGATGGCCGCCCCTGCTGATGTTACCATCCAAAACCTGAGTGGAAAATGGGAGATGGTATGCCCAAACACAATTAAATTCCTAAAACAGAATGCTCATATGTAACAGGACTCAACCCACTCTAACCCAACAGACCCCCTTCTATCTCTGGTATGTAACCCTCCCAGCCCTAACCTCCCTAACGTTACCCCAAATATAAAACAGCCAAGTCTCACCCCTGTCACAATTTCCCCTCCAATCATACATCCTTAACACAACCATATTTATCCCTACCATGCACGATACCATACATAAAAACCTTATCCAACAACCCCCACTAACAACAAAAACAGCAAGGAATGGGCTGGGTTATGCGCAAGGCACTCTCGTACGCAACAGTGACCATCTACGTCAATCAGTACGCAGATGCAGAGGACCCCACTCTCACCCACGTCGACGCACAGCAAGTAATTACAGGCGGTATCCAAGGCACCAAGGAAGAGCGCAAGCTTGACTGGGAAGAGCGCGAGCACGTCGACCACATCTTCGGCAAGCTGAAGGGTCGTTCGCGCCACATTGCCGGCGCTAAGAGCGCGGATGGCGCTGTGCGTCCTGTTATCGAGATCCAGACTAAGACCGGCTCGGCTGAGGCTGATGCTAAGGTTCAGAAGTTCCTGGCTGGAGAGACTCTTATTGATGGATCGAAGAGTGAGGGATTCCTTGCTGAGGAGGGCGATGCGGCGTTTTTGCACACCTGGGTGGTGAATGAGGAGAATAAGTGGACTGCCGAGCAGGTTTGGGGATTCGAGATTGTTGATGGAGAGAGACGTCATACTCGTCGCATTGTTGTTTCTAAGGATGGGAAGGTTGCTCTTGGTAGACTTGTTTATGCTTTCAAGGAGCGCAAGTCTGAGGAGTAAGGTGCTGCTCCTGTGTTGAGTATAAGCATTGTATCTTTCTTAAGGTGTCGGTTTTTTCAGTTTGCTATGGACTATAGGTCAATATATATGTAGCATTCAACCTGCCAGTTTACTCTGATGATAACACGTATTTAGGCAAGTGTTGACTTTGATCATATACATGTTAGAACTGAGCTTGTAGAAAAAAAATGAAGTCTAGGGATTTTGAGATTGTTTGATTTCTGAGAATTGATATCATTAAAATGTTGCATGCACTGTCCAATCTGGTTATCCATGTCAAGATCCATGAATGATGTGACATAAAACAAAGCATGTGGTTCAGATACATTCGTTGAGACCCATGAGGCGTGTATTTTGTTTGACAAGAAAAGACAAATTTTACCATGCGAATGATAGGCTAAAAGGCAAAAGAGACTGAGACCAAGATATTTAGGAGTGAGTAGGCATCACCACGGTAGCCTTGTTGCTGATCGCATCTTCACTCTTCCAGAAGCTAGTCACAGTCTTCTGCTGGGTATAGAACTGCAAGCCGGGCTTGCCGTAGAAAGTGTTGGCACCGCCACCGGCAATACTCTTCTTGTTACCGGTGAAAGAGAACATAGGAAGAGGGACGGGAATGGGTACGTTGATACCGAGCTGGCCAGCCTCGCAGTCCTTCTGGAACTTGGAGGCGGTCGAGCCGGAGCGGGTGAAGATGGCGGCACCGTTGCCGTATTCATTGGCGTTGATCGTTTCGATAGCTTCGTCAAGGGTCTCGACATTAAGGCACACGAGAACGGGGCCGAAGATCTCCTCCTTGTAGCACTTCATGTCGGGGGTGACATTGGTGATGATGGTTGGGCCAACCTGCGAATGCACAATTAGTTCGAGTTACACAGTAGAGTATGTTCTGTAGTGGGACTTACAAAGTTACCGTTGGGGTAGTTCTCGGGCTTGAACCCACGGCCATCCAGCATAATGGTGGCACCCTCTTCCTCGGCGCTAGTAATCAAGTCCTCAATACGCTTCTTGCTCTCGGGGCTGATCACAGGGCCGAGGTCAGCACCCTCCTCAAAGCCACCGTTCACGACTAAGGCCTTAGCCCGCTCGGCGATCTCAGGCAGCCACTCCTTAGTCTCGCCAACCATAACGCAGGTGCTCAATGCCATGCAGCGCTGGCCAGCAGCACCAAATGCAGCACCGACAATAGCGTTAAGAGCGTGGTTCTTGTTGGCGTCAGGCAGGACGGCGGCATGGTTCTTAGCACCCAGGTTGGCCTGCACGCGCTTGCCATTGGCAGAGCCACGGCTGTAGATGTATTCGCCAGCACGGTTGCTGCCAACAAAGCTGATGGCCTTGATAGCAGGCTCATCAAGAATGAAGTCCACAGTGGGAGCAGTGCCGTGGATGATGTTAATCACACCCGGTGGGAAACCGGCCTCCTTGGCAAGCTCGGCGAGGATCATCGCAGCACCGGGATCCCGCTCGGATGGCTTCATGACCAAGCAGTTACCAGTCACAGTAGCGACGGGAATACACCAAAGGGGAATCATGGCAGGGAAGTCTTGGTGACAATTAGCATCAATGTGGAGGGGTTGGAAGTGTTGACATAAGCAACTTACTGAAGGGGCAAATAGCAGCCACGACACCGAGTGGCTCGCGGTAGCTTCTTGTCTCCATATCCTTGGCCACCTCCAAGACCTCGCCGGTCATCTGGGTAGTGATACCACAGGCGGTCTCGGCAACCTGAAGGCCACGGAGAACATCACCCTTGGCATCGGCGAAAGTCTTACCCTGCTCAAGGGTAATAGACGCGGCCAATCGGTCCCAGTGGGTACGAATGAGGTTAGTAAACTTGAAGATAATCTGCTGTCTGGCCATGATGCTGGTAGCTCTCCAAGCGGGGAAGGCCTTCTCGGCCGACTCCACAGCGGCCTTCAGCTCCGCATCTGTGCTCTGGGGCACACGGGTGACCAGGTTGTTTGTGGCAGGATCATGGAGATCAATCCATTTAGTTGCCTTGGATGACACAAACTCATTGTCAATGAAGTTAGCAGTGTCGATTGGGTTGGCGATCTTTTGGTGGCTTGTTGGGTATTCAGTAGCGGTGGAGTCGGCTGAGGTTGTTGCGGTGACGAGCCGCTGGGCTGTTGCGTGCAAGCGGCGAGTAGCAGAGAGCGATGAAGAGGGCACACCTGCTCTACGGGAGACTAGACTGGCTAGCGAAGAAGTGGCGAGAGATCTCGAAGATGCAGCTCTGGCAGCCACCGACACCGTGCGGGGAACTCCGCGGAGAGCGGGGATGGAACGGGTAATGGACCGACAAGCAGCCATGATGAATTGTAGGGAGGAAAAAAACAAGTGGAATGCAGAGTCCAGAGACACAAGTCACAGAGCTTAAGAAGAGAAATATAAAAGATGATTCGGTTCCTCGGGAATCATATACATAAGGTTACCCCATGCCCGAGGCCAACCGCCTTAGTCACAGAGCTGGCATTCCCCACGTTGTACAAATGAACTCCCCAGATAAGGTGACTTCTCGGCGTTTTCAGCCAACCACAAGCTGGCAAGTGACTCTCGAATCGCCGACACTGGCGTCTAATCGCGTATACTGTTTTTCCGGATTATCGCGTACCGGTTATTGCACGTAGTAGGCAAGTGATCAAGTCAATTAGGAAGGTACTTCCATTTTCATGCTTTACTTTACGTCTTACATATTATAGGGCTAAAATATCATAGTTATGACACTTAAAGCAAGGTAATTGTTTCCGAAAAAAAAGTGGATACCGAGTAGAAATAGAAGTATACAAATCGGGCCTCCAATGTTCTTCAACCTTCTGACAACTACATCGGGCCAAGACACAAGGGGATCGCTGTGGTAACTAAATGCAAATCTCTTCGCTGGTTGGATTTATGGGTAAAATTCTTTTCTGCGTATAATTGGTTTCCAATTATCGCATTTACTCGGCAGAGGATCGGGTGGTGCGCTTGGTGGCACCGCCCTTGTTGGTCTCAGCGGAGGAGCTGATAGCCTGTCCCTTCTTCTCCTTGGGAGCAGCGGCAGGCTGCTTACCCTTCTTCTCGGCTGGGGCAGCAGGGCTGCTGGCGCTGATGGCACCCACAACGATGAGGATCATAGTCAAGAGAAGCGCACCCAGGCCACCGGCCACCTCAGGGAGGGTCTTGGCAGCATTGATGGGGTCCTCCTTGGCCAGCTCAACGAAGTGGTTGACCTTCTGGCGGACGAAAGTGACAGGATCCTCCTGGAAGGTGACGGTGGTACCCTCGTCGTTGACCTCAGGCTTGGGCTTGGTAGCCTCCTCCTCGGCCTCCTCAATGGGGAACTTGACATCGAAGGTCTCCTTGCGGAGCTTCTCAGCATCCTCAACGGAGTGACCAATATAGACGTTATCAAACAGAATGTCATTCTGCATGGTCCAGATCTCAAAGCCAATAGCGCCCATGGGCTCAAGGTTGGATGGAGTCTTGTCCTCAAAGTAGGCGGGGTTCTTGATCTTACGGGGAGCCCAGATACCCTTGTAGGTAGGGTTGTCGATGAGAGGGGCCTCCCACTTGCCCTTGTACTCGGGGTTCTTGATCATAGGGCGGGTCCAAGTGCCACAGCCAGAGACATCGGCACACTTGGGGTTGGGGACAGTGGGGGCGAGCCAATCTCCATCTTCCTCGTCATCCCAATCCTCGGGCTTCTCGGCCTCGGGGTCGGGGATGCTATCGGCCTCATCCTCCAGCCAGTCGGCGGGCTGAGTGGCCTCCTCATCGAGGATCTCGAAGGGAGCCTCCTCATCCCAGTCGGCGGGCTTGGTGGCCTCGGGGTCGGCGATCTTAACCTCATCGACCCAGTCGGTGGGCTTGGAGTCCTTGGGGTCGTCAATCTCCTTCTCAGGGTTGACGGGAGGGTTGAAGTCCTCGAGGAGGCTACCCTTCTTGGCGGAGTCGCCGTTGATCAGGATCTCGAAGGTCTGATCGGGGTTGACGATCAGGGTGTAGAGGGAGGTGACCTTGTTGGTGCGGGCCACGGGAGGAGTCTTGAGGTGCTTCTCCTCGTATTCGCCGGTCTTGGGGTTCTTGTGGCGGAAGATGAAGTGAACCTTGTTAGTGGCACCGCACTTGTCAGGGCCGAACATGACGACATAGGGAGTGCCGTTGGAGAACTCCTCCTGGTGGAGCTTCTTGTTCTCCTGGAGAAGCTTAAGGTAGGCACCGCCGCAAACCAGGGAGTCTAACACAGGACAATTCCAGTCAGCACTTGAAAACGCGAGCAAATGTAGACGGCTATGACTCACTCTGCGGCTTAACCTCGTACTGAACGACCAAGGTCTTGCCCTTGTTGTCAATCTTCTTGGGGAACTTGGCGGAGATGGCGTGGTGGGCAGCAGCGTTCTTCACGACCAGACCCTTATCACCATCGATACCCTTGAAGACGGAGGGTTCCTCGACGGCCCATTCACCGACGTAAGCCCACTCATCCTCGGACTTGTCGTCCTTCTTCGCGTGGGAAGGCTTCCACCGAGACTCCCAGTCGTCTGTGAATTGTTCCAGGAATGGAGCCTTGAGGCTAGTAGGCTTGTAGGAGTTAGCAGGGAGTAGAGAGGGAATGGCTTTTAGATGCATACAGTGAAGGTAGGCTTCTCAATGACGGTGGTATCCGCAGTCTCCTCCTCCGCATGGGCGTAACCCATGAGGCTGGCGGAGGAGACCAGAGCCGATGTCAACGCAGTATTAAAGCGCATTGTAAACAACAGATAGAAGGAATGAAAGTGGAGCACACAGCACCAGAGTGAAGGAAAGAGGAGATGTGGTTTTATAGAAAGCGGACGCTGGGGGAAGGTCCAGGTGGCCTCTTCACTTAAGCTCCCCAATCGGGACTAGGGCGTGTACACACGGGTTTCGATCTTGTTCTACATAGCAACATCTACTTTGGGTGATTTATTTGACTGATTATTTAGTTAAATAATATTTATAACGCGTTTCGATTGGAGATTAGAGATTAAGGATTAGCAATATATTGTAATAAGTATTATAGCCGTCAAGTCTCGAGGGATATTAAATGTGCTGAATCCAGGTACGAAGTACAATAACCCCCAAATGCATTGTCCTCTGTAGATCTCCCCGGTTAATCTTTTGCCCCCCGCTCATACGTCCATTATTATTATTATTATTTATGGATTATACCCTTGCCATGGTAGCTTTCGGTGAGAGACCGTACGACTAATTTGTAAGTGACGCGCTCCAACAACTTACGCGTATAGCAAATACCCGCAGTTGATGATCCTTAATGATTGCAGATTGGGTGCCTTAGGTCCTTGCCTCAGGCAGAGACTCCTCGGTAGTTGGATGTCGGTCTCCTTTCCTGTTTTATTTTCCTTATTATTTGAGTAAATATGAAAGCTATCTCGATTGGAGGTTAGAGAACTAATATATTTTAACTTATAGAATTGTCAAGTAGGGATGTAGGGATGTTAAACGTGTTGAATATGTACTCCGTATGTTGTATGTATGAATAAATATTGTCCGCAGATCTCCCCAATTACTTTCTTCCCCCCGCTCAAACGTCCATTGGTTACTCGGCACTTTCGGTCCCAAAAACTTATCTCACCTCGACGACAAAATTGGTAACTTGAAATCCTACGCCCTCTCCCGACTTTGGGATTATCTCCCTTGGCCTACGCTAATCTGTCACAGCCCATCATGTGCCCCGCAGACCAAACCGTCGCAACGAACAACGACCACTTGGTCCAGTCTGAGGACCCCGAACACCCGGCCAACCTTATTCCCGAGCTCTGTCGCAAATTCTACAACTGGGGATGGGTTACCGGCACCGGAGGTGGTGTAAGCTTATACTTGCAAGGGAAAAAAAAAGTGCAACGGTACCCAGCTGATGGAAAACTAGACCTCGATCCGCCAAGGTGACCACATCTTTATCGCCCCGTCTGGAGTACAGAAGGAATTGATGAAGCCCGACAACATCTTTGTGCTCCAATGGCCCACCCCCAAGTACCCTGCCTCGGACCGCAGCTACATCCGCAAGCCTCTCAAGCTCAACCCCTCCGCCTGTACCCCACTATTCCTGACTGCCTTTGAGCAAGGTGCTGGCTGCTGTATCCACACCCACTCACAATGGGCCGTTCTAGTCACTCTGTTGGTGGAGCGGGAGAAGGGCCCTGATGCTTGCTTCGAGATCAGCAACATTGAGCAGATCAAGGGCATTCCTCGCGGTAAAGGAAAGGGCATGCTCGGATTCTTCGATACTTTGAAGATTCCCATTATTGAAAACACCGCCTTCGAAGAGGACCTCACTAGCGGTTTGGAGGCAGCCATGAACAAGTACCCGGACACATACGCGGTACTTGTCCGGAGGCACGGAATGTAAGTAATAGTCACCTCCATGTGATACTGATGTGTATACTAATTCTGGTTCCTGCAGTTACGTCTGGGGTGATAACACTGCCAAGGCGAAGACTCAGTGTGAGAGTCTGGATTACATCTTCCAGCTGGCTGTGGAAATGCACAAGCTGGGCCTCCCGTGGGTCAAATAGATACTGCACGGTTTCCAATGACCTGTTTTATGCCGATGGTGGTTTAAGCTGGGAAAATCGTGGATATATTACCCCGATATCGAGAAGCTCCAATTGAAATGATGTGACGTATTGCGACATGGGACATGTAGAACAAGCTGGCCAGGGGTTGTATAGAGGTTATCGGGTATTGAGTGGCATCGAGTGGATTGGATTCGTCATAAACATAAATAAATAGCCTCCATTTTATCGAAAGCAGTGCCAATGGCAAAGTAATTGAACAAGTCAAGGAAATACCACATGGGGTGGGATCCCGTGAGTGACTAAGGATGCGGATCGGCCTCCACTCCAACCAGCTCCCTCTCCAACTCCATACACCTTCGAAGCTCCGATTGAACCAACATTAATATTTATTTGATTTGTCTTCTCGCCATTATCCCATTCCTTTCGCTTCGATCTCATACCGGCAACAATGGATCTCGACTCTGGAGATTCCCCGTGGGGCGGTAGGCAGTCATGATACCACAGCTCGTTGAATCGCAGTCTGATTTATGATGTAGATGAGCCTTCACAGTTTAAGCCCAACGATGGCTCCTCCAAAACCGGCACTCAGGGAGCTGGTATGTTTTATTTGGCCTGTCCGCTCTTTCCACGACCACTCACTAAGCGCACTCTACCATACAGCAGCTGCACAACCCCCCGCGTCAGACAGCTCGCCCGCTGTCCGCGTACCAGGAAGAAGAGGCCCACGAGGAACACGCAAGATCAGCGCACAAGCCACTAAACTTGAATCGGTCGATGATTCCGTCGACCCTCTCGGTCCATTGGGAGAAGCGCCCGCCGAGGCCCCAACATCCACAGATGAGGCACCAGCACCGCCCCAGAAGGAGCCATTCGCCGGACGTGGCGCGCGACCACTCTCCTCTCCATCCCATGTATCTGGTGGAGTTGGGGCGGCGGACTCGGCTAATGTGGAAGAGGACAACGCGGTCTTCCGCGGACCCCCTCCTGTGCAACCGACGGCGCAAGCTGATGGACCGAAAAGACAGACGCAGCCCAGCATGAGCGTGGAGCAGGCTGCGAAGCCGACTTTCCAGATCTATGTCGGAGATCCGCACAAAGTGGGAGACCTAACAAGCAGTCACATTGTTTATCAAGTTTCGACGAAGGTAATTGGACTACACGGACGTGAAGCTTACAGGCTGGAAAAGAAGAAGCTGACAGTAATTGGTATGGGTAGACAACATCCAAGGCTTATCGTCAACCTGAATTCACCGTCAGCCGTCGATACCGTGATTTCCTCTGGCTCTACAACTCCCTGCACGGCAATAACCCCGGAGTGGTTGTTGCGCCTCCGCCCGAGAAGCAAGCAGTTGGCCGGTTCGATACTAACTTTGTAGAGTCGAGGAGAGCTGCTTTGGAACGAATGCTTAACAAAATTGCCAGCCATCCTATTCTTCAACATGATGGCGATCTGAAGATCTTCCTGGAAAGTGAAGCTTTCACCGTTGATGTTAAGAATAAGGAAAACCGAGAGCCCGATATTGGCCCAAGCAAGGGAATGCTGAGCTCCTTTGGTATTTCTGTTGGTGGAGGAAGCAAGTTTGTGGAACATGACGATGTAAGTGAATTGTTTCTGACTCTGATACATCCCGCCTGCTCACATATCGATAGTGGTTCCACGACCGAAAGGTCTATTTGGATGCATTGGAGAACCAGCTGAAGGCTCTATTGAAGTCAATGGACACGGTGGTTCTTCAACGAAAGGGACTGGCCGAGGCCGCAGGCGACTTTTCGAGCTCATTGCACGCCTTATCTGCTGTCGAGCTGTCTCCCGCCCTCTCCTATCCATTGGAAGGCTTGTCAGAACTTCAATTGCGCATTCGGGAACTTTATGACCGACAGGCGCAGCAGGATGTTCTGACGCTTGGAATCACGATCGATGAATATATCCGTTTAATTGGAAGTGTCAAGATGGCTTTCACGCAGCGACAAAAGGCCTTCCACACCTGGCATGCGGCAGAGTCCGACCTACAGAAGCGCAAGAATACCCAAGACAAGCTACTCCGCCAGGGCAAGACTCAGCAAGACCGCTTGAACCAAGCCAACGCCGACGTTGCAGATGCGGAGCGCAAAGTCCACCAAACGCGGCTGCTCTTTGAAGATATGGGCCGGCTTATGCGGAGCGAACTGCAACGGTTCGAGAAGGAGAAGGTGGAGGACTTCAAGTCTGGTGTGGAGACATTCCTTGAAAGCGCAGTTGAAGCTCAGAAAGAGGTAAGTTCTTTCCAACTCTTGCGGACTCATCTCATTCAGCTAACCCCAAATACAGTTGATTGAACTCTGGGAGACATTCCTCCTGCGCCTAGACGCTGGCGAGGAAGGGCTTCCATATTATGTACCACCCGAGACGGGCGATTCATCCGCTCCAGCAGAGCCCACAGGGTCAGGCCCGGAATCGGGGTCAGTGGCCACTGAGGATGGTGCTTGATATCCCTTCTATCCAGGGTGCTTTTTTACAACCCCCGAAACTAGCGCCGTTTTATCTCGTCTTGGTTTGTATTCATTATGGGAAAACCCTCCAGGGCTTTTGCGATGTTATTTTATGTTATGCTGCAACTGATGATGATCCTCAGCAAGCCGATGAGCTTTGTGTTTTTCTATTTCCGCTTCATTCCGAATACCACTGTTCGCGTACTGTAGCAAATAAATTCATTACCTGCCCTAGTTATACTGTCCCGTATCTATACATATTCTTTTGGCCTAGATCTATATCTAGCGTAGAATTCCCATCACGCAGTGGAATGTCTACGAGCTTGGTGCTTTGCGGGCTGGGTCGAATGTTATTGAGGTGAGGTGATGGATGTAGCGAAAGTTTAGGATATAAACATCAAATGTTATACATGGAAAGGTCGTTTTGCACATTTCAAGGAAGTATTGAGAAGATATCAAAGACTACCAGAAAGAGACAAATATGTAGCATGGATGAGAGAAAAGATGAATTCTTGGTATAATACAGCAGGCTCATACCAGACATATGTATATTGTACAAGATCAAAAACACAACAAAAAGAAACAAAAAGAAGAATCCCAACTCCCATCCAAGCGGCACAAACCAGAACAACCTGATTCAACCCAAGAATCCCAAACCCACTATTTCTTTCCAGTGAACTTAGGAGTCTTCTTCTCAGGCGGGGGCGGCGCCTCATTCTGTCCGAAAGCACTAATCAAATCAAGCAAGTTATCCTCCTCCTCCTGATCAGCCTTAGCCTGAGCCTGAGCCTGAGCATCCGCCTCCGCCTGCTTAGCAGCAACAGGGTCCTTAGCCGCCTCTGTTTCAACAACAGGCGCGCTGGCATCAAAGCTGCGACCGAATCTGGCACGGAAAGCAGCGAGACGACCGGCCTCATCCTCCTCGACGTTCATCAGCTTGCTGCTGGACGGGTTCCAGAGGAGGGAGTTGCGCGTGTCGCGCGTGGAGCGGTAGATCGGGGCCGGGGAGGTCGTGCGGTGCGTGAAGGTGCTGCCGTCAGAGAGGGTGATGAGCTGTGTGAAGGTGTAGGGGCGCTTGGGGCGACGGAGGAGAGTTGCGTGTCGGCATTGAGAGCAGACGAAGGTTGTGCCGCTCGATTGCGTGGGGAGTCTTGTAGGGAGGATGGTGGTTGTTGAGTTGGTGATTGTGGCCGCGGTGCGGCGGAGGGAGGTGTGCATTGACATGTTGGATGGGTTGGTTCGGCAATGCCGATGGAAATATAATGGGGATTAGCGAGGTGGGCGGAGTTTGACGGGGGCCGCAATGCTATCGGGGAGGTTGCGGAGGTTGTGAAGTTGATGCTATAGCAGAGAAATTATCGCGGGTTATGTAAGCGGATCTGTTCTTTTCTGGATTTTTGTAACTTCGATGTTCGGATGACTTCATACTGCCCCATGTCTCTGTGAGTCTGTCTTTTTTATTTGCTGGTTTAGACATGAATTGGCAGAGCCTGGATATCTATGAATTTGTTCCCTGCGTGATCCCCTGAGCACCTTTCAAAGCTCCGTCAATTCCAGGCCGGCGGGATGAAGCTCGCCTTTCCAGTCGCGCATGGGACTGCTCGGACAGCACTCGGAGGTAGGTTATCATGATGTATTTCCAAGTGCTTGTGTCAATTGTACTAATGGGATCCGTTAGAACTATTATGCATTAAGAACTATACACCCTTGTTCCTGGGAACTTCTCTTTCCCTCGGGACATCTCCAGCTGTACCATATACCCATTACCGATCGCGATGCGTTCAACGACGATATACCAGCAATTCCACAGCCACTTTAAAAAAAGATGACTGCACGGCGAAGGTCAATGCCCCATCCCATGCAGGCAACGCCCCACAACCACCAACACCCTCAACATCTATATCCGACCAAGTCCGCCTCCTCATGCGCCGAGTCCCCTACCCCGTCGCAATCATAACAGCAACCGATCCATCCGGCCCAGAAAACACAACCTCCTTCCGTGGCATGACCGTCTCCTCTTTCAGCACCGTCACCCTCACTCCACACCCTGTGATCTCGTTCAACGTGCGCCGCCCATCGGAGACATTGAATGCGTTGCTTGCTTCGCGCCGGTTTCTGGTTCATTTGCTTGCACCGAGCCCGGAGACTGCTACTCTAGCCAGGGATTTCTCTAAAGGGAATGTCACCCTCGCTGCTATGTTGAGGGGACACGGACAGTTTGAGTTCGCGGCTTTACCTACTGAGAACGAGGACGGATCTCCTCAAAGACCACTTCCTATTCTTAAGCGGAGGGCGGAAGCAGCATCTGCGAATGATGGTGTCGACTTTCCTTTCGTTTTTGAATGTACCCTACATCCAGAGAAGATTGATGTGCATGATCACTCGATTGTGCTGGGCACTGTTGTTCGGACGATCGAAGGCTCTAGGTCTATTGAGGCGAAGGGACTGGATGGCAAGGTCTTGGATGAACATTCGCCTGAGCGGCTTTGTTTAGCATATGCAAATACCAAGTTTTGGAAGATGGGGGGTGAATTTTGAGCTGGCATGCTTGGTTCCATCTAAGCCATGGATGAAGAATGCTTCATCGCTTATGCCTTCCGGCAAAGCACTGTATATATACTTGGGAATACGGCGTTTGGGCTGTACATAGACTTTTGATTAGACACATGGTATCACAGACAATTTCCATGACCTATCCACTATATGATCCTACAGTAGACATGGAGAGATGAAGATGAGAAATGCTTTCATGATATTGATGAGTCTACGCTTTTTGTGTGTGTGTGTGTGAGAGAGAGAGTATACAAGAACCGAGTATAGAACACTTTGTTTTCGGTGTTAGGAACAGAGCTGCCAAGTATCTCACTTCGATCGAATCCATATAGTTGCTATCTCATCGCGAGATGCATGCCATACTACCGCAATGACTCAAGAAACCAGGAGCCACCACAGTGCAGGCCGACAAGAAAGAGATTGACTAGCACAGGGCGGAAATCCAACCAGACGGAACCAAAAGCACAGACACACAAAACCCGAGGCCACTTCTCGGAAGACAAGTATGCAAGTGAGATAGAGCACCGGTTTGACAGTGCAGCTAGGTATTGAGACCACGGAAGCAACCGCCGAGAGAACTAGTCCCGCGACGAGTGCGGACTGCCGGTCCCACTGCCACTGCCACCACTACCACTACCAGTGCCACTCCCTCGACTTACTGCTCGCTGGAAAGGGCTCAAAACCGGACGCACACCTTGATTCAGGAAACCATTTCCATCGGACCCAGGGCGAGGCTTGGTCTCACCAAGTAACTCGGACAGGTCAAGCTGGAGAGCCGGCAAGCGGTTCGCGTCCAAGAAGTCAGAGCCGTATTGGCTGCTGCGAGTTGAGCGGTTGGAGAACGAACGATCTCGGTGATTGATGGTAGCGTCTGGCCCAAAGTATGAGCCCGTGTTCCCAATAGGAGAGGTTGGAAACTGTGGGAGGAAGGGAAGGTCTTGCGATGGACTAGTTGGATTTGACGGCATTTCGTAGACTGGCGAAGACGAAATCTGCAGGGGACTAGATCTCGCAGGAAAGCTGAGACCCCCTAAAAGAGATCGAACGCTAGGCGCAGAGGTCGTAGATGCGTTGAATGACGGACCACTAGTGTCGGGCATAGGATTGGTTCCTGGCAAGTTGCCCTCGGGGGTGAGAGGACCAGACTCGAGGAGCATCTGCTGCTGTTGTTGCTGAATGGACTGCTCAATTGCAGTTGCCTGCTGCCAGAGTTGACTCGTGCGCAGTTGGAAATCCTGCACAGATTGGCTGATGCTCGCAAATTGCTCGTGGAAATTAGTCTCCATCTTTGACTGGTCTTGCTCTCTGGCAAATTGTTCGGCAGCACGGCGTTCTCTCTCATTCAACCCTTGGGCATTGGCCGAGATGATACGCTCATACTGCTCGTTCACCCGAGTGCGGCGACCTTGGAGACGCTCACGCTTCTGGACAGCCTGAGTCAATTCCAATTCCAGTGCCGCCACCTGCTGAGCGGCAGCTGCCCGAGCAGCAGTAACCTCTTCTTTCGTCAGATTGAAAGCTTCCACTTCACGTTCGAAATCCGCTTTGTGCGCCGACCATTCTTCCATCTCCTCCTCGGGAACATTTTCCATGGTGTCAAGTTGTACCTCTAGCGCCGCAGTAGCCTCTTCAGTTTGCCGGATGTTTCGTTCTAGTTGAAGCGAACGCTGCTTTTGGCGATTCTCATCATTTCCGCTGTGGAGGCGAGCATTGAAGTTCTCGAGTTCTTTCCGGATTTTTGAGATAACAGTTTTGTGATCGTTCTTCGTCTTTTTCAGACGGTTGCGCTTTTCGTTCAACTTGGATTCCGCATTGCTGATAGAGTTTTTGAGCGTCGTTGTGGGGGATGATGGACGGTAGGTCGGCTGTGGGGGTGTCGATACCGTGGAAATGACTATTCAAGCAATGAGATGATTGAAAAAAGAAATGCCGAGATTTAACGTGAACTTACCTTGCTCTGTGTCAGTCGTTGTAGGGGTCTTGACACTCATGACACAGATTTCCTCGTCAGTATCGCTTCGTACAAATGCGCATGTGTAGGCGCAGTTGGGAGCAAGTCCAGCGATCTCGCCCCGCCATTGGACAACACTCGGGCCCTTGGCGTCTGAAACCCTGCATATCGAAGCGGTAGCCCAGAGCGCCCCATTGACGCAGACGTAGAACGGTTCCATGTCTCCTCCCAAACGGCCGGCTTCAAAGGAACCCGACACGGCGGGGTCATCGGTAAATTCACCCGCGGCGAATTTAATCGAAGAGCTATCCACATCCGTGATCCATATTAACCCGTCGTCGAGGGAAACACCTTGCAGATCCTCCTCCGTCATTGTGAGATTGCGGGCTGTCTTGGAGACAGCCCGCGAATGTTCATATTCCCTCATCACCGTGACCTTTGTACTGGCAAGCGCAGCCCAGAACGGCTGTCGGCTCCGAACTTGATTGGCTTGTCGTCTGCGTTTCTTGGCTGAGGTAAAACGATCCTTTCCGTCTTTCAACTGACCGTCAGGTCCCACGAAAGAAGAAGAAACACTGGCAGCTGATTCTAGGGCAGAATCGGCTTGTCCTTGTGACCCCGCAGAAGCCTCCGTATCCCCCCGCTTGCCGGTTCGTAATGGTGTTGGTGACCGATTCTTGGCCATCGAACGTCGTGCCATGGCGGTTCCAGCTTGTGCTAGGATGTGTACCGCAAGAAGGCTGCGGAGCCAGCTGGGAGACGTCTGTTCTTCGGAGCGTCGGAACTCGGCGGGTAGCAGATGCGAATACTGGGAGAGGAGATCGGGACTGAGCAGTTTAGCAGAGACAAGATGACCCAAGACAAAATCCTGGATGCCTTTACTGCGAACAAGATGAAGAAGCAGAACAATTCCGACACAGAGAGCATTGACCCCGCCGTTCTTTCCGGAACCCCCACCACCTAGGGTGATAGCAACCTGGACATGAGCGAGATCGATGGCAAAGTTTTGCGCCCAGGTCCACATGAAGAGGCCCCAGAGAAGTATGCAAAACCCATCCATCGCAATCATTGTCCCCAGAGATGGCGTCCCAGCCGGACCTTGAAAAATATCGAAGTTCGACGACAAAGAACCGGCCGCGGCGCCGCTCGGGGGCATGAAAGTCAAAGAGGCGAACAAGAACTGAACCAGAGTCAAGACCATCGGTGGAAGCTGGAGCAAGAAAATCAAGATGGCGATGGTGTCGTACATGGGGCACGATTTGAGGATAGTGGATGCGAGTTGGAGCGGATTAATCGAGGCATTGGATCCAGATCGTTTCGAGTTTCCATTGCGAGAGGCATGACCTGCCATGCCACCATTCTGGGCGACATCGCTGTTTTCCTCCGCGGATACCATTTCTCCACCCTTGCTATGTCCATTCAACATCCCACGCACATTGCTATCTGCCTTTGTACTATCCTCTCCTTTGCCGGAAACTGTCGGAGATACCACGGCTGTATCGCTAGTAGATCGCACGGAGGATAGATCGAATTGAGCGGACGCGCCCGGACCGGTAGCAGAGCCGTTTCCCGAGTTGCCGTTCAGATGGCCGCTTGACTTTTGCTTCGTTACTTTCTTGCCGGGACCGACGAGGCCATTCTCCTGCCGATTGCTCTGGTTCTTCTTAGCTGCAGCGGAGCGTGGCATGGACAAGGGAGCCCGAAACCCAGGTCCGAGTCAGCTTGGCGGGATGAAGCCAAGGACTGGGACCAGGAAAAAGGCGAAAACGGACTAAAATTGAATATGGTGGGGGGAGGGAAATGGTGCAGATTGGTTCGTATTGTAATGAAGATGAGACAGAGAAAAGAAGTAAATGTATAAGGAAAGTGAGAAAAAAAGAGAAGGACAAGAGGCGACACTCTACGTGGAAGCGTGAAGGGGAAAAAGTGCCCAGGTGGAATTGTATGAGGTTCGAAAGAAACAGAATTGGTATTGGTATTGTCATTTGCCGTCGATCCCTGGTGCCTTTTGGGTAGGCGGTACCTGACTTCAATACCATCCGCCACTATTTCACTTTGGTACTGTGTACTTACACAACGGCTGACTGCAAATTCAGTTTTAAGAGCTCCTGGTAATACATGACTTCTTTGTCGATCTGGAGGTTTCTGCATGAAAAAAATTCCACTCAACAGAGCCAACCCACATGCACTGCCAAGCTTTTCTTCCTCTAAAGGTATCTTACGATACCTTCAGGGCTTATTGACAGGTCACGCCCCTAGGAACTACAACGGCTGCAGTTGCCAAGTCATGCAACGCGGATACCTACACGTCCGGCCAATCCTAAACGTGTTTTTCGCTTTTTCCAGACAATTTTACGTTACCGAGTGGTCTCCATTGCATCGGCATTATGCGGACTTTCCCCAAAATGGGGTTGACTAGCGCTAACAAGTTGAAGTCTATGGAATACAACCTACGATGTACAGATCAACATGGAAGCCTGTTTATATCACCGGTCCCTATTTGCTACCAGACTGACTGACTGGATTGACGATCGACGTTTTTTGACCCGGTCTGCTGCGGGGTCATCCTTGCGTCAAAGTTGTGATGAGTGATATGAATCTCAGATCAGATAATTGTGTGGTGATTACTCGTTGGGAGACTTGCAGATAGATGCGCCTGCAGGCATGAACACGCAACACCTAGCATGAAACGTCATGGGGTGTAAGTCTGGGGAACTGAAGCTTGTGTTTATCAAACGTGTGTATCAATGGGGTTGCCCACATTCTTGCTGGGATCATCACATGCTCGGCTATCTCGTGCATCTTCCTGAAGGGCTCCGCACATATCTACATATTTACTTTGATGGGTCTATAGATCTCAAAAAGGTGACATTTGAGGATATCGAGATTGGCCTAAATAGTTATACTGTGCAGAGGATAAAGTAAACTCCGTAGAAGATATTACTCCGTACAGCCTTGCCAATCCCGATATACGATACCGAGGCTTGGCAAGGTTTCGCAGATCAGCCACAAACTTAGTAAAGATCGGCCCGACGGCCGGGCTTGCTTAGGCTCCTTGGTTATTTTTATGCGGTGAGGATTCTGTAGCATCTATATATAGTATCTCGATCACTTCTTTAGCACTTTGGGACTTTCAGATTTCCAGATTTCCAGTCCAAAGTCCAGAAATAGAGTATGTACTTAGTAGTTCTAAAAAATTGCCAGCACTTCCACTTTTAGCGTGTCGGCCTAGTCCCTTTTGGGACCGGATTTTGCTTGGGGACCGATAAACTTTGGGCTTTCAGGGTCGATCGTTTCAACTCTTACTTGATCTCTTTTTAGGTATTTCCGAAAAAAAAAAGTCCTTTGATATTCTTGTGCAGTTTAAAGCCATACTATAGACAATGTCCGCTTGCTCAGACGTGATCCCAAACCGAGACGTGGTGCCTCGATGAACCATTTTCGGGTGCTCGTGAGCGTACTTGATCGTTCTTTCATCGGATAAAAGCCGCATACTAACCAGCTAAGAGGCAAATGCATAACAATATCTATTTGGTTGGCTCGCCGCTTATCTCGTTATTTTATTAAATAGTCACCAATGATGTCTTGGTTATTGCAATGATACTCGGAGTAGATGGCCAGGTGGTCAATGATCAGTATTACCATGTAAGTCTTTCGGGGCCGATATGTTGGAGTCGATCTTGGTAATCCTTCTTCGGATATCTTCAGATAGCTCGCTGGCATAGCCGTCGGTGGGACTAAATAGGAGTCGCATACATATATGCCTAGTAGCAAATTTCAATCTCGATATCCACTATTAGTTCGGTTCAATCTTCACCCATCTATCAGACATGGAGAGAAATCAATGCAAGGCGGACAATTCCTGAAGCCTCTCGCGAAATTCTCGGAGAACGCTCGGCTATAGCCTGTGCTCAGAGACATTCGCTTGATTGCTCTATCACTTAATACCTGCAAACCATTCATTCTGTAACATCTGGTGTGCTGTGATTTGTCTGGTGGGATCTAGGCAGGTCAACCCCCGAATGAGATGTTTGAACGCGACATCGCAAACATCTGGCCACTCAGAGAATGGGATGTACGGGATGTTCTCCTCATTTCTATCTTCCCAGAGCATCAGCAAGATCTCAGAGTCAATCTGATCACCGGAGATATGCTTCAATAGATCATCAATGCCTACTTTATCAACAAAATACGAAACTTGACGCTGGAGGCGGATAAAAGCAGGCAATGTACCCATCGATTCGTGCATTCTAAAATCTTCGTCAGGTCCAAATACCACGCGACCGAGAACCGCATAGATGCACTGTTGAGGAGTATATGTTAGAGGATTATGTCTTCCGAGGGGCGACAGTACCTACCATAGCACCAAGTGAGAAAAGGTCTGTAGGTTTGTTAAGTTCGCCTCTGAAGTATGCCTCTGGACTGCGCCAGTTATCATTTACAGCTAGCATGTCCTTAATGTACCTGCCTATAGGGAGATTTGCAGCACTCTCTAGGTCGGTGACTTGGACTCTTTCGATCTAAAACTCCTCTACGGCAGTGGTATGACAATGAACCACGATATTATCAGGTCTTATATCTATTTGAACTTAATGTACACCGGGATTGGTGCGGAAGCGTATTGAAGTTACCAAGGTGTACAATTTTTTGATCACGCTACCTTTTCTTCTCGAAAGTATCGAAATGAGTTGTTCAAAAGATGTGGTCCATGTGTACATACAAAGTAGGCAGGAAGGAGACTGGGGTGGATCCACCCCTAGGGCCGAATGGCCTGATTACTAAGAAGGCAGGCCCCCGGGCCCAGGCCACCCTCCAGGACCCTGGAACAATCAAGGTTGTATAATCAATTAGGTCAATTCTTACAACCTACTTGGTCACATTTACCCACAAATCAATTTCCATTCTGAAGAGCCGAGGGGCCAACACTTAAAATGGCACAACCCAAGTCCACGTTTCTCTCACGAGAGCCCTTGGTAAGTGTTCCTAGCCTAATTATACTCTCAGTTACTTACTTGTGGTCTTTAGACTTCCCAAGACGCCAAATGGAAAAGGCTAGTCAAGACAAATTATACCGATCCCAACGGAGTCAAGAGAGACTGGGAGTCCGCTGAGCGCCAGGTACGAATTTTGATATATCAATCCAACCGTAACGACCTAATCAAATCGTAGACAAGACCGGCAGACTCCATTGTAGATGGAGTTAATATCGTCGCTATTCTGAATAATTTCAATGGCTCTGAGATCCTTTTGGAGAAGCAATACCGGCCTCCAATCGACCAAGTCGTCATAGAACTTCCTGCAGGATTAATCGACGCAGGAGAGACAATTGAGCAAACTGCAGTTCGAGAGCTGAAAGAAGAAACTGGGTACATCGGTGTTGCAGATAAAACTACTGGTATCATGTACAATGGTTGGTTGCCCGTTGCTTGTTTTACTGCTGAATATTAGCTGACTTGAGATACTTATACAGATTCCGGCTTCTGCAATACCAATTTCCACATGGTCTACGTTCAGGTTGACATGTCTCTTCCGGAAAATCAGAATCCGAAGCCTGAGCTAGAGGATAATGAGTTTATCGAGTGTTTCACACTTCCGGTATCAGAGCTTTCGGCCGAGTTGCAAAGGTTGGAGAGTGAAGGGTATGCAATTGACGCTCGGGTAGGATCCATTGCGGAGGGGATAGAGATTGCAAAGAGATTAAAGCTTTGAGTTGTCTAGTGGAGTTGAAAAGGTGATTTACTGTCTTGCTCTCATGTTATATATATTGAAGGCCGCCATATGTTAAATAATTCATTGGCGATATGAAGAACAATAATGATGTATCCACCCAGCTGATGTCCATACGCCCCTAAAATAGTGAGCAAATTAAGTGCTGGGGACCCAGGGAGCAACCGAGAGAGCAGTTTGATCATGATTTAGAACTGTTGTTAATCATGAGCAAGACCCGGCTAACTATATATCGATTAGGCGTTTCCTGAATCCCTCCCCCATTATACATACATAATCTGACACTCCAAGGGTCCCGATACTGTGCTAATTACGCCCGTGTTCGGTCCAAAAACTATATCTGATGTTGGTGACTGCTGCTTTTACTATCCCCCGAGATCTAATCAGCCAGGCATACTTGAGACTTATGTACAAAGCACAGAGAACTGCAGCTGTCAATCAAGTGCCCGAAATAATGACAAGGAAAAATAGTCATCCGTAGCCCCGTACGATCTATCTTCAATATTTCTGCCCCATTGTAATCACTGTGGGGCAGACCCATTATCCTCCACAGCATCGACCCGATCCCAGCTTTCAAGCTCCAGATTCCGGACCCGATTTTCGATCTCAGCAATATGCTGACTCCAGTTCTCCTTTCCCTGCTCCTGCTGCTTCCAGATCGCTTCAAACTGCTCCATGACAAAGGGCGGGATTTTGACAGTCTTGCGGTTCTTCTTGTAATCATAGATTACAATATCCTCGAAGCAACGAGCGGCAGGGCGTTGGCGTGCTTCAGACAAGATCATGACTTCGAGTCGGAAAGCCGATTGAGATGAAAGATGCCCAGATGGGTCTGGGATCAGTTTGTGGTAGACGGAAATTTTGTCTGGAGATTCCATGGGCTGTGTGATAGTGAGTAAATAGGTCCACTTAGTTTCTGATCTGGGTACAGTACAAATTTGTAGTCCACCTTAATACTCTTCAGGATGAGCCCGATTCCCGTATTTCCAACCATGCTTAGCCATTCTTTCTTGTTCGCGGTATCGATATGCTTGCCGATATTGCGCGTCCAGTTTACTCGAGCTGTTTCGGCGTATCGTACATAGGTAACGTTGTTGACGTGACCTTAGCGGCCTAGTTAGCACTGTATAACCCATGGATTGGAGAGTAAATTCAAAGTAAAGGGACGGAGCATACCCTATTATCCTGTTAGCTTCGACCTAGAGAGACCACGCAGTAAGCGCAACAGGTAGGGGGCAGGGATGTTCTCACCATAATATCCTAATCCACCACAAGTAGACTTAGCATTAATGACTCTCACCCATAACACAGAACCAAGAAATATGACCCAAGCTCATACCTGTTCTCCCCAGACCACATTATGGCGAAACAGACTACGCCGTTTTTTATCCGTAAGGAATCCCTCACTTCCAGCGATCAATTCCCGCCAATCATTAGCCAATTGCTGTAAAATCCTTCCCGCTTCGTCAACCTGAGGTGGTTTCATCCCAAACATCATGCACTTCCCGATCCTTCGCTTGGTCATTGTAAGCCATCGTGGATCGATCGGTTTTGATGCCGAATTGGGCAGGCTTTGGTTGTTCAAGATTGCCGAAGTTGTAGAGAAGAGACGACGTGTGCCATTTGAGTACAGGGGTGTTGAGACAGATAGCTGCGCTCGAAAAGCCGATTGAGGAAGCATGTTTGCGTAGTTGTTGAGAGACAGTTTAGGCTCAATGTCGCAACTTGGGACAGCTCTCCGATAGCGGATAACCGCCGATAACCGATAAAAACAGAAGCTTGGGGCCCGGGGCGCCATCCGAGGTGAAATCGGCTAAAACCCCGCGTAGATATAGGGGGGTTTGAACCAAGCCCCATATTGATATTATGCTATATTTTTTTGTAACTTGTCTCAGTGAAAGTAGACAGAAAACAAAAATATCCAAATTGATTTATTAAAAGTAGGTAGTACGTAACTTATAGAAATCCACTTGTCATGGGGGAGTCAATCCGCTAGGCACGTCACCGATAACATCCGAAGCCTGGAAGCTTCTCAGCCGCCTACCTTCATGCACCGCATCCTAACCACCAAATATTTACCAGAATAATCCTTGTTCTTGTATGGAGCAACAATGGTAAATCCCGAGTTGCGCCGGCAGGTCATTAACGTCTACAAAGGTATGAAGCCGTACGCGTCACAGAGCGACTTACACGCCTTCCCTTCGGCCTTATGCTGGTCATTTGCCTCACGCTAATAACCCGAGATGTAGAGCTTCTGTTCCTAGGACGGGAATATCCTCTGGGCTATCAGTATTTCCGGGATCGGCTACACCGTGCGTTTGCAAGTCAGACGCAAATTACCGACGACGAGCAGATCCGCAAGGGAATAGCGAGGGCTGAGTTTGTGAAGAAAGGTGAGTACTATCTTGCTAGGATTCCTATCCCTATATTCGGTTGCAATTGCTAATTGTTTAATGCAGAAGTGGAAGCACTGTAAGACTGATCCCTACATCCCTCCCTGCCTTCTATCGCATTGTCACATTCGACTATCCTCATTACACTACCTACACTGCCTACACTGTTGGATTGCAATCATTTGAAAGCACAACGGAATCATTCGTACACGTCATTTTTCTATACATTGCACCCATAATGGGGTAGTGTCTGACTAGATACACTGTGTATAGATTCACTCCTCATTATCATGGCATCATGCAAGAACTATTTTGACCCCTATCACAAGATATTTGGGTTGGTGGAAACTGACAGGATAAAAAAACCCAGGTACTATTTGAAGCGGTACCGAACGCTGAAAAAACGATATGGAAGTGAGGCCTAAGATTCTCATGGCTCTCACCTCTTCTCCAGAAATGTTCAGATCATATGCATGTTAGAAACCCAGAAAGACAGAACATTGAAATAAAATTGGGGGTATCACCAATACAAAGTGCAGAATGGTCACTACTTGACTTTTGCCCACCGGAACTCCAAATTGACTTAAGGGGTTCATTTTTTTTGACCCCACCAGGCGCTCACTTCAAGGCACTCGCCGCTGCCAAGTCCGCCTTTCTGAAGGAGATCGGCTGTCATTGCAGCCCACCATCGGTCCCATTCGTCACGGCCCTTTCCGCTAGACTCCATCAATATCGGTTCCAGACCTTCAATCATCTGGATTGTGGTGAGGAGAGCTGTGCGTCGGATGGAGATCTGCTCTGGAGTCAGGGCCTTTCGTGGACGGTTCTTGGAATCCTTGCCTTGACCGTCTCGCTCCCAGCGCAAATCACCCAGTGGGATTGCGACGCGGCGACTGTCAACATTTTCCAACAAGTCCACTTCGGAGTTGAAGGATAGACCGATGGTCGCGCACGGGAGTGCTGTTAACTTGAGACGGTCGAAGGACTTCTCCACCCAGGAGTTATAATCAACCACGAACTTATTCTGTGCTCGTGTGAATGGTGTGGCAGAGGAGAATGTATAAGTAGCCGTTGCGTCGGCGATTTCCTGCTCTTTTGATGTGGTTTTGCGGGCAGGAGCCGGATTTGGCAGGAGCGAACGGAAGCTCCAATCCGAATCCCACACCTCCAGGATTCCCCCGGACTTCAGCACCCGCAGAGGCTCACTCAAGCCCGACGCAGATTGCGCCGGACTGGAAGGACACATGCCGGCATCTTTAATGAACACAAAATCAAAATAGCCGTCCGGGAAGGGTAAGCGGGGTCGGCGTAGGTCATGACGTTTGAAGTGCCAGTTCATTCCCTGCTTTCGTAGATCTGGTGCGATGGAGATCACATCTATTCCAGAGAAAGCCACATCGGGATTGCCTCTGCGGGCGAAGTATTCGTGGCACAGACCAGACCACAGACCGGACCCGCATGCGATCTCTAGGATGCGTTTGGGCGGCCGATTGGCCAAGTGGGGGTTGCAAAATGGGCCGCCGAGGACGCGCAGCAGCATCATCGTGCGCAGACTTTGGCGGTGGATCTCGGGTAGGTCGCAGGGCAGAGGGTAGACGTTCTCCGGGTCGCGAAAGTAGGTGCGGTCACCCTGGCGCATTAAAGGGTATGTGGAGTAGTCCGTGAGTGAACTCAAGGACGAAGAGGAGGTTGCGGCCATTGTCGAGCTTAGGTTGGAGTGTAAGTCGGACCCGGAGGCGGCGGCTGAGAATCCCATTGCCATTATTTCCATATCACTTTCCTCAAGTATCTCGATTGGTGTCCCCTATGACTTTGAAGATGGGTTGTGGGTTCGGTCGCATTCTCGGCGCACTGAAGAGTTCATGAACGAGGCATGCCTTTTGCTGAAGGGGGGTGTTTTTTTTCAAGTGGAAGATAATTCCGAGGAAATTAGGAATTAAAATAGGAAAATCGAAATCGAGTCGAACAGGGAAGGTGACAGGGACCAAAGCGGGTTCGGAAATTATCCCTAGTGCAGCCGGGGCGCAAAACTGAAGAAATTTCTTGTTTAACGTCAAACAAAAGCTGAAATTGCAAGTCCTTTTAGTTTTGTGTAGAAGTAAATTATTCGAGAAGAAGAAATGGGGGAAAGGGGAGGGAAGGGAAAAAAGCAGGCCTAGTCCTGTTAATTGACCCCTGGAAGTTGAATATCCACTCGAGTCTAGTTTAGTCTCTTCATGGTACTTTACTGAAAAAAAATATATCAAATTGTATTGTGACCAATAGTATTCTGTTTTAAACTTGACCTACATGCATCCTTGGATTCCTATTTTTATATGATGTATATAAGTAAAAGCCGTTGACATCATGACTCTCAAGGCTATATCCTCTGGCTCAATGGCCGAAAAGGGAAAATTTGGGCGAATGCGGTACCTCGGGACTATAAAACCCGAACTGTACGTTTATTTTCAATTGGAGTCTAGAATATGGATGTCAAGCTTGGAGTGCCTGATTTAGGGCAATGCCCCTTGCTCTAATACTAGATTGATAAGATACAAAGTACGGAGTGTACTTATTCAACGGCCCCGGTAATACTCCGTAGACATGTATCCAATTCAAAAGGATGCACAAACTGTGGGAGATCCCTACCCGTCATGTTCATAGCGCAGGTACCAAATTATTTAATAAATAATTGGATCTTAGGTCTGGCGCAATATTCTGAGACTTAGCCCGCCATTGTCTCTCTATCTGATACAGTGTACTAGGTTATTCCGTGGCCCCCGACGCTAAGTCCCAGGCACTTGTTCATGGTATCGGCTATTCCACACGATCGTCTTGGTCTGCACTGTGATCCGTGCCCTTTCCGCTCTCGGCAGTGAATATGGGTCAAACGTACCTGCAGACCGATACGAGAATTCGATTGACACTCGTCTGCCTCGTACTTTTTATCAGAACTAGTTTAACTTTTCAAGACACGGGGAGGCGAAGAGGCAAATATGATCAGTAAGAAGATGGCAACCTGTTGGTGCGTTGGCAGAACATTGATCCCTTTTTGTGAATATGCGAGTATACTAGGTCTGTGCTACCTTGCAGGAGCTATACATCAATGCATAGTATACATCATCTGAACGATATCTCTATATCCATTATGGCTTGAACAGAACCGGCCCAAGCGCCATATCACTATTAAAATTATCTTGAACCTCCTCTATCCGGACAACATTTAATAGTTCTTTTACCCCGAATAGATACCATGTTAAGATGACGTTTTAAGACATTCACAAGGATCAGTATAGGAATAGGAGTTACCTGCTTTGTATGGGATACTCCGTCCTTAATCATACGATTGTGGAATTGAGCAATGATCAGTCCATTAGTGGCTTTTCCGTCTCAAGCACTTCACGCCTAGGGGAAGCTCGCTGGCCGGAAAATAATATGACACACAGGATTCTCCTGATTCTCACCTACAGAGGACGAGACTGAAAGACTAGACTCAATTTTAGAAGTATCAGATATTATTAGCAGGGGCTTGGACTAGACAGGTCATTGTCCATTCTTTCAATCCTCAAGCCCAGGTCTCTGTCCCTTTTTGCCCGGCCCATTGGTTATATATCTATATTCTAAACCCGAATTAATTTCATTGTATGTTCCCCCGTAGTGTTCGCTAGCTTCAAACAAGATGTTTAGGCAGAATCAAAATCCGACGCAGGTTCGACTTGCCAAAGACGGTTGCATATGCCCATGGTTTTGGCAGGCAGTGTTGACCATGTGGCTAGTTTTCATATAAACAGTCCCATCGATCAAAAAGTAACACGAAAGTGCGAGATAGATGAACATAACAATACTCAACTTTTCCTCTAAAAAACGTCAAAACAGTGAAGGGACGATTGTGTCTTGGCAATTCAAGCTCAAAAGCTGGCGAAGACTTGGCCCTTGCGGCGATTCACGTGACCGCGTGACTCCCGCCTCGCTGCAAACCACCAGTGTCCATCTCAAGACGTCCTCATCGGCCTAGAGACAATCGTATGGTTTGCTCATCCTTGCTACGTCAATTCTGCCCCGCTGGTTTTCTTCGACTCTCTATCACTCAATTTGTTTTTACTTTTTCCAATCACTCCTTCTTTTGACCCTTCCGCCCAATCTCCGCCCTTAGGTACCGCTCCATCGCACGCCTAAAGATACTCTCAGTGCCAAAGTCAGCAACCTTCAATCGTGGTTTGATACAGTGGTTTTGCCTTAGGCCTCTATGTGGAAGAAGAGAAGAGACCGTCTCCGATCCTCTCCTCTCCTCTCCTCGACCCAACTCAACTTAGCGCCGCCCACCAACCAACAGGTTTTCCACCAGGGAAACAACACACGGTCTCGTCTGCCACGTTAAATGGCAGATGGTACCTACAGGTTCCAGCAGCCTGGGGCCGGGCAGTTCTACTTCCAAGCTCAAGCACAGCAGAACCCTCACCAGCGACACATCGTTCGAAACGGGACCAACTCTCCGACGGGTCGACTGAAATTCAACAACGACACCCCCTCTCCTTCTCGATCCCCTGCCCTAAACCAGGCTGCTGCTCTCAGCCCTTTCAACAACATGTACGGCCAAACTCACCAAGGTCAGCATGTCATGATGAATGGCGGTCAAGCCCACCAGCGGTTTGGCATGCCAATCCCAAAGTTCCAATCGCAAACCCACCACTCTCATCACACACAACAGCCGCATCATCACACCCACCACTCACAAGCGACCCACAACCTCACTCATCAACACAATTTCCCCAGTGGCGCACTGGCTACTACAACCACCTCTCATTTCACCTCGACTCATTTGCAGAATGGAATACCGACCGCGGACGATGATCTTGATGAATCAATGAACGAGCATTGGCAGCAGCAGCTCCAACTTGCGGCAGAATCACGACAAGCCACTTCTCCCCACTACCATGCCCGTGTCATTGCGCAACAAACGAAAGGCATCCAGCTCATGTCCAACCAAACTGACACAGAAAGTGGGACGGATGGGCGCAATGGTGCGTCTGCGGGGAAGCCAGCTAGCCGACAGGGTTGGAATGCGCTTGATTTCGGTGGCCAAGGATTGCGGGCTTTGACTACTTCATTGTTCAACTATGGCTTCATTGAGAAGCTGTACCTCAATTCCAACAAGCTGAAGGTGTTGCCCCCGGCTATTGGACAACTGCGGAAGCTGACCCATCTGGACCTATCGGGCAATGACCTGACAGAGCTACCAGAAGAACTTGGTATGCTTTCAAATCTGAAGAAGCTCCTTCTCTTTGATAACAACATTCGCACCCTCCCTTACGAAATGGGGTACCTTTACCGGTTGGAAACCTTGGGCATTGAGGGAAATCCCCTGAACGATGTCCTCAAATCTCAGATCATGAAGGATGGCACAAAGGCTCTCATCAAGTACCTGAAAGAAGAGATGCCAGGTACGTTTCAATTGCTCCTTTCCAGAATATTTGCGCGAGCTTGTTCGCTAACTTCATCATTGCAGTGCACCTACCTCCTCCTGACCGTGATTGGGTTATCCTCGATGATACTTCAACCTCGTCCAACAGTAATACGGAAAAGATCACCGTACTGTCGTACAACACCCTGTGTGACTCTTCTGCCACCCAATCGCATTACGGCTATGTGCCTTCACGTGTCCTGTCCTGGGAATTCCGCCGCGAGCTTATTCTCAACGAATTACGATCCCATAACTCAGATATTGTCTGCCTTCAGGAGGTTGATCAAGGAAGTTACAACAATTTCTTCCGGGAGCAGCTTGCCTACAACGACTACAAAGGTGTCTATTGGCCGCGTGGTCGTGCAATGGGCATGCAGGAGGAAGACGCCCGGATGGTCGATGGATGTGCTACATTCTTCAAGGGAAGCAAGTACATCCTGTTGGACAAGCAATTGATCAACTTTGGTCAGACCGCCGTCCGTCGACCCGATGCCAAGGGCCAGGATGATATCTACAACCGACTGTGGCAGAAGGACCACATCGCCGTTGTGGTCTTCTTAGAGAACCGGCAAACCGGCGCTCGTTTCATCAGTGTGAACGCTCATCTGTATTGGGATCCTGCTTTCAAGGATGTCAAGCTCATCCAGACTGCAATTCTGATGGAGGAGATCACCAAACTCTCAGATAACTATGCCAAATGGCCCGCTTGCACGGACAAGACCGCATTCCGTTTCTCGGAGGCCGAAAGTGGCTCAGAGACCGCGCCCGTGGTGGAACCGGCCCCGTCGATGGAGTACACCAGTGGCGATCAGATTCCCGTTCTCATGTGCGGTGATTTCAACTCCTCACCAGGGTCTGCGGCTTACAACTTGATCTCCACTGGACGACTTCCCGAAGCCCATCCCGATCTGGAGAAGCGACTTTACGGAAACCTCAGCCGGGTTGGCATGACACATCCTTTCAAGTTGAAGTCAGCCTACTCCTCCATGGGAGAATTGAGCTTCACCAACTACACCTCCGACTTCACTGCCATTCTCGACTACATTTGGTACTCTTCCAATACTCTCCATGTGTCGGCGTTGCTCGGCGAAGTGGACAAGGAGTATCTGCGCCGCGTGCCCGGGTTCCCAAATTTCCACTTCCCCAGTGATCACGTCGCGTTGCTTGCGGAGTTTACGGTAAAGGGCAAGAAGGGCAAGGTGGTAGAGGCAGACTTCGGCCCACAACGGCACTAACGACATGGAAGCATTTGAGATCTTCGGAGATGGGGTGTTTTTCCAACCGGTTTCTTTCCTTCGTGCTTGTTATTTCGGAATCTTTTTGGGTGGTGGCTGTCTAGCCAGCCGTCTTATGGTGTTTCTTTACGTATTTCTTTTTTTTCTCTTTCTCGTGCTTTTTTCTCTCTCTCCTGCTTATGAACGTCCTTCTTCCTTTTTCCTCTTGCTTATCCTCCTCTGTATCCTCTTGATTTGCTAGCGGAGTATCTGTTCCTCGAACCATGGTCTCACCTCGTGTTCTTTGGATGTAGTGAAACGGTACGGCAGTCTCCATTTACTCTCTGGCGTTCTCTCTTCCCTCCACACTCTCCCCCTTTGTCCCTCAATCTCACTCTCTACATCTCCTGTGTCTTCTTCCGTTAAGTTTCCTGATTTATCTCGGTTTCATCTCACCTAATCTCTAACGTCATCTGAGACGGCTTCACGACGCTTAGGATCGGGGATTGGTGTTCGGGGGGAACAGGTGGTGAAGGGTATCTGCTTATTGCCCGTGACGAGGTTGCTTTTTGTCATTATTTTCGATCAGGCGAAGGGAGTTCTGTCTGTTCTATGTACGTGTTTATTGTGCCATCCGTCATGTGCGAGGTTCAATCAAGAATAGAGCGTGGCTTCGTTCATTTCAGTCGTTCTTTTGTAGATATGTTCGGCGTACTTGCTGGTAAATGTAGACCGAGATGCTCTTGCCATGAGGTCTTGGGCACAATGTTTCGATGCTTATGACTGTGCAATACATGATTGCTGTCCCAGACTACTATGCGCCTTACACTAGCAGAACAGGGGACTCGGTGAGACTGAGCACAATATCTACAGATGACCTTTGGTGTAACTCCTTTGGAAAGCTAATAAATCTGACGTTAGCTCTGCCTTTCTCCCCGATACCCCATGCTCATACAGTGTACGTACCTTTTATAATGCACGGGCATCTTAAAATGGAACTATGGAAAGTTCTTTTCGCAGCCTTGCATTTTTAGCTCTAGTAGGCGAATCCAGTGTTTTTCACTTTCGTCATAAGACACTTGGAGGAGAGTGATTCTATTCTATTATACAATATTATACATTTGGCTTGGAATAATCTACAGCCGTGCCAACTATGAGGCTTAATAATTGAACAAGTATATCTTACTCCCCTCATAACACCCAATATAGAGCCCGCTCCCCACAACCGCTGCTACGCAGGTCAAAACAGATCCCCGAAACAATCCAGCTACCCCCTCCTTCCGCAACACATCTCGAGCAATAGCAAATGCCCCGACACGGGATGGTAAACCGGAGGTTACTTTGAGACTCGATCGGGTGCAGCCTACCTGGTCCCCAACCGCAAGTCTCATCCTCGTCTTGACCACATGGATAGGAACAAAGAACCAAGACGCACAACCCCCCGCAACACCAGCACTCAAAACAGTCGCTTCAAGCTGCTGTCTGATATCACCTTTCTCTGCCTTCCACCGCTCAAGCAAATCCTCCTTAAACATCTCATACAAACAAAACGTAAGACAGATATTCGGTAATTGACTCGCCACCAAAGCAGTATATCCAGCCCACAACCCAGAAGGATATTTCCGAAACTGATGAATCATCTCCATCGTCGGAGACGGACCGCCTTTAGCATGAAGCGGCCGCTGAACAACCTGAGCATTCTGCTTCAATACCTCAGCTGGGTTCTGGATAGCGCAAGCGAGTAGTTCGGCAACAGCACTACTAGCAACGTGAATCAGCGGCCGCGGGACGTCGAGCATATATCCAGCAGACTGTGCATTCTCGAAGGCTACTTTTGAGGCTTCGTATGCTGTGAAGAAAGCTGCTGATGAGAGTGTCCCTGCGATGAAGGTTGGTCCGAAGCCTTGGTACAGCCCGCTGAAGAGGTTGCGGTTGAGTGTGCCGTTTAGGTGCTTATAGACGCTGCTATATATTGGGGATTGCATGCGTGTTATTACTGTGTCCATTGGGTGGATGGCGCCTTCGCTGGCTAGCGCGGCGATGATGGCGGCCTGTATGGGTTAGTTGGGGGTTTGGGATTGTATATAGTGGGATAGCTGGACTAACTGTCGTTACTTCTGCGCCATCGAATGTAGTCATTTTGGTTTATATGTCGCCAAAGTATTGGAAGAAATGGTTGTGACTCTATGATGGATGCATAAAAAAGACCCAGAGGCTGACGCCGGGGTCCGCGGACCCCGGCGTATTGGAATTTTTCGACCCCGAGCTTGCGCGATTTGTCTGGGTTGAGTATTATTTTGAATTTGAAATATTTAAGAGACTAATGCTTAGTATTGATATATTTTATTCAAATTGAATTGGTTTGTTGTCTGTTCCAAACACTACTAGTGTTGTTAACCAAGTGGTAAGTATACTTCGAATGTTGAGCTCTTGTGTCTCTGCTATCAACCAGAACAAATCCAGCTTTTCTCGATTAGGCACCCCTATCCTTCTCTAGGCCCCTGTTTGTACTTTCCGTCGTTTGACTAGCCAGAGAAAAAGCAAAGCCACACTAGCACAAATGTAAGAGATACCACAGAACACTTGGGCATTTCGATACGGATAGTAGGACCCTAGACGGCGTAATTTGAGTGCTATAACCTCGGAGACTATATATGGGTGTTAGCTGAATATCTCCAAAAACATCTGTGAAACTCTTACATGTTGTAGGGAGCACGATAACAGACCAAGACAAAGAGAGGAGTGATTGGAGCTGCTCCAATCCCGCGACCTCAACACATAATGGTCCCACGGTCTATTAGAAAGTTCAGCGGTCACATAGAATTGGTATGGGGTGGATCAACTTACAACCCAGAAGACCCCAAGAATAGCTCCGCTAATGAAGGCGAAGAGAACAAGTACCCCGTATGATGTTGAGGGAAGCCAAATGACAAAACAACTAATGCCACAAAAGCAAGTCAAGAGGCCAGCGACCTCAATCCTGCCAAAACGATCACTGGCAACGCCGATCAGTGGCCGGCCAACAGCAGTTCCCAAGTTCAAGATCGCATTGACAATTGTAGCTTGGTTGTCTGAAAGTCCAATGGAGCGTGCATAATCTGGAAGTGAATACAGCAGACAAATATAGCCAAGCATACTGAGAAAAGCCCACGATAGCAACAGTAGAACGTCTAAACGACACAAGAGTTTCACATCGAATCCCCGCTGGGACGGCTGTATAGCTTCATTGCGAGTTCGGATTAGGAAAATAGCAATGATCAGTATTGAGCAACTGATAATAGCTGTCAACCGCAACGCCCAAGCAAGAGATATTTCCCGAATGACTGAACCATCCATAAACGAGAAAATCAAGCCACCGATACCTGATCCGGCTGCACTGATCCCGTTGGCAAGACTTCTTTTCTTGTCAAACCACTGAGAGAGAACAGGAATGCTTGGTATATAGATAAAGCCAACCCCAAATCCAATCAAGACTCCCTGTGACAGATAGAGCTGCCAGATTCTTTGTGAAAAGGACGCAGAGACATATCCCGATACCAAAAGCCCCAACCCGAGTAGCATCGGTAACTTGGTGCCGTATTTGCGAGCGATGATTGTAACAGCAGGGGCTACCAACATCGCCATGGAAAAATTTAGACCTCCAATCAGGGCAAAGTCCATGGGAGTAGCATCAGGGAATATGTTGTTCGAGAGATAGTATGCCAAGTACACGCCGTATGACTGTTAAGAACATGAGCTGGGTTGCCTCTGACACTGATCCAGAGATGACGCACAGAGACCGCACCCCAAGTGAAGCAATTAATAGAAAAACACGCAGCTACGCACACCCAGCCGTACCCGCCGTCTGGGGGTGGACATGCGTTGGAAGAAGGCGACATCGTATAGCATCAAGAGACTGCGGGGAACAAGGTCTCCGTGTAGGGGTTTCTTCGTCAAATGTTCAACTCCCAATAGTCCATCCATACATATCGAGGGAAACAAGGAGTATTTAAATATATTCTATCTCGACTCTATGGCTACTTTTGACTTGCCGAATGTGGTATGTCACTGTTACTTTGCATGACTACTGACAGAGTGATCGGCAAGAACTAGAATACCACTTGTTAATAATGACAAATATGCTAATGATCTGGATGAGCTTGCACATAGATCCGACTGCTTAAATCCATAAATACGGGCTGGTTGAGAAATGGAATGAAGCCATGATTGATGCGAGCTGGCAGTAATTATTTCACCCATTTTCAACTCTCATTCATAAGCTGAGTATAATCCTTGCCAGCTGCTGACCATCCCTAAATACCTCCTTCTAGCACAATTCTCTTTATTTCGATGTCTTTTCACTGTTCCACGTGATGCCTGAAAGCCCGTGTCCAATATTGGCACCTTGCCCTTCCTCTCTTCACCTGTCTCTCATGCCTCCAGAAATAAATCGACCCAGCCAAATCTCGGACATGATTGAATCACCAAATTCTAGAAAGCATGGTTCCTGCGACTAGAAATCTATTCAAAACCCAGACACTTGCTTTTTCGGTCTGGAACCTGAAATTGTCCACTCGACATGCGGTTCCTACTAACAAAGCGATTCCTCTTACTGGCAAAACCAAACGGCCCTCACTGAAGCCTCGAGATTTTACTTTTAATCACAAACATCGAATCCAAAGGATGGCATCAGATTATTTAGCAATCGATGAAATAGCTTTAGCTTTATGGGCCAGATTGGCGAGTGAGGACCCTTACAACCCATCTAAACGTACACCTAACTATGATTTCACGAGCAACACTGCTGATCACCTCGAAAAAGCTTTAAAGGAGACTGATTCCCAATCTTGGGGTTTTCCTATTTATCGATCCACATACCAGAGTGATTCTGACTGGGCAGAGTCCTCCGTCGCGCTAATCTACTTTGCTGTGAATGCAACTTGCCTGTATTCTGTACAGCATATGAACCTTAGACGGAGGAGCCGTTGAATTACTAATCGAGGCGACGAAATATGTTAAGCAACCATACCATAATACATTGTCTTTCTGACAAGCTCTATGTTATTCTATGTCTTTCAAATACCTGCAGCAACATCCTGATTCTGCTCCTTTCTCTTCTTCTCCTCCCGCTCACTAAACCGGTCACCAAAAAGACCAATGTGAGGCCGCATCAGAATCGTATATTTGACAAACTCCTCCATGCAATCCACCAGACGATCTCGATTGCCACTAGGCAACAATCGTTGATCTCCCGGCTGACCTTCATCCGGAAATTGTGTATACGCCTTGGGGATCGAAGACTGATTCGGAATGGTAAACATACGCATCCACCGACCCAGGATACGCAAAGAGTTGACCGCATTAAACGATTGGGATCCACCACACACCTGGGCGATGGCCAGCGTTCGGCCTTGGGTGGGACGGACACTTCCGGTACTCAATGGAATCCAATCGATCTGATTTTTGAACACAGCAGTCTGGAGTTAAAGAAAAATACGTCAGTAAATATTGCATCAAATGTTAAGATTGTCCCGAGAGCCACTCACCAGATTTCCGTGTTGTTCAGGCGAAACCCAGACATGTCCATCGCTCCATACACTGAGTTCTCTCAGCTCCAGTACTTTGGGATGGGCGGTATCACTGTCGTTCTTTATAGGAAGACCTTCGGGGTCAAAGACGCGGACGTCACAGCCCAGCCGGAACAGGATACGGGAGGCCTCCAATGCCACCAGTCTCGAATATGACCTTTTGCGAAGACTTCCATAGAGTACCAGAACTTTCAGCCTCTGGTTTGTAACCCGCAGGTTTTCTTCTGCCATATCCGCTGCGGTGGCTAGGTCCAATTTGTTGACCCAGTCCTCAGGTGTATTGTCGTCAAGGATAAATGGTCGATACTTCTGGCGGATATCAGGGCTATCGTCACTCGGAGGTAACGCCAGAGATCGATATGAGACATTGGATTGGGTGTTTACAACCACTGGAGGAAGGACGGAGGACATTCTTGCTGGATATTTGGGGCGCAGCAGCGATCGTGAGATTGCTGGCCTAAGTGTTGAAGAGGCTCTTTTGATAAGGTAAGATAGCATATATATCAAGGTTGAACGGTAACAAAGAATAAGACTAAGAAACATTGATTTTGGCATGATATAGTAGCCCTCGAGAAGTATGTCACTGGCAGCACATGATTGGACAGGATATCAGAACATAGTTTGCTATGAACCAATAGAATTCTAACAGTGGGTCTAAAGACCCATGGTCTCCTGGAGGCTCTTACCAATCTGAATTTGGATCTTTCCAAGGTTGCCCAAGTGAGTGCCTGGGCAGCCTGGGGCGATCATGGGCTTATATATATACAATATCAAACAGAAGAAGCGAAAAGAAGCAAAAGGGCAGAGTCACAATCGGTCAAGGTTGACAAATCTTGATAGGGAAGGCAGAATCTACTTAGCTGACGTCCCTGGAATATACTTGATATCCCTGAGATTGTACGGAGTATCCATCAATTTTCTGTATCATTATAGTCATCTTATTTCTGCATAATTATGTTAGGATGTAATTTTGTTCAAATGTATAATTTGAGTTTAATATGAATTTTTGGACTGGGTGGAGCGTTGCATCGTGGCTTGACATTCCTGCCGAGGTAAGGTCCGAGGCCTTATCCATGCTAAAACGTCACTGGTGCCCATCTCTTCTCTAACCACCTCTCAAGCTTCTGTATAAGCTCCAGTCAAAATGAACACAGAAGAAAGCGTGCACACTCTCCCAGATGGCCTTGAGCTGTATGCCAAGACATGGAAGGTATGTTTGAATTTGCAACACAGCTTTGATTCCTATCTGGATTAGCTGGGATGTACTCCAACCTCAAGATAAGGGTATTGATATCCAACGCTAACATTTGCTCTACTCTGCAGACTAGCGGGTCTCCACTTGCTGTTTTGGCCTTTATCCATGGCTTCAGTGACCACTGTGAGTCTATTGTGTCTGTTATGAGCAATAAGCCAAGACATCCCAGCGTTCATAAGACAAGCTATTGACACAAACCCTGGCTAGGCAATGCCTACCACGATCTGTTCCCGACACTGGCATCGGCAGGTATCGAGGTCAGGTCTTTCGATCAGCGGTACGTGTTGAACCACCAAGACCAAACCCTGTCCTGATATTGGGTCCTGATATCCCAATATCAATCGCCGCAAAGAAAACGACCGATCCATTATAACCCCCCCTAACTAATAACCCAAAACCAGAGGATGGGGCCGCAGCGTCAAACAACCCCGTGACCAGGGCAACACAGGCCCAACCTCCCAAGTCCTCGCAGACATCCACTCTTTCCTGAAAAGCCTACCATCCCGCCCTAACTTGCCGCTCTTCCTAATGGGCCACAGCATGGGCGGCGGCCAAGTCCTCAATTACATTTTCCACCCAGAGTCACCCTACAACCAAGACAAAGCTAGCCGGCCCAACTTCAGCGGCGTGCTTCTGTACTCCCCTCTAATCGCCATAGATCCTTCAACTCGCCCCTCAAAGCTGACCGTCGCAGCGGGGCGGATTGTCGCAAAGTTGATCCCCCAGAAGCAGCGTTATTCCCCGCTTGATGCGAATCTGCTGTCTCGTAACAAGGACACAGTTAAGGAGTTCATGGATGATAAGCTGTGTCATGATACGGGGACTTTTGGGGGTTTGTCCGGCATGTTGGATCGGGGCATTTGGTTGGAGGGGATGTTTGAGGCTGGGGATGGGGAGTGGGTGAAGAGTGATCTGCCGTTTTGGTTTGGACATGGAGATGGGGATCTCATTACTAGTTATCCTGCGACGAAGTACTTTGCTAAGAAGTTGACGGAGAAGGGTGGTGATGTGACGTTTTGTTCTTATGAGGGGGCTTATCACAAGTTGCACGCTGAGTTGCCTGAGACGACGGAGAAGTTTTTGGCGGATGTGAAGACTTTCATTTTGAGTAAAGTGCCCAAGACGGAGGGGGCGGTCGTTCACGATGAGGTAGAGGGTGTTCAAGATGTTCAGGGTGAAGGTGGCGTTGACACTGCTGTTCATGGAGATGTGGAAACCGAGGATAAAGCAAAGCTGTAAAGTAATTGTTTCTTGTTATGACATTTTTCAGGTATCTCGATAATATTATTCTCACAATTCTCTATATGGTACAAATGGCTTCGGTCTGTATCAGACATGCAATAGAATACAGGTATATAGTACAGGTACAGGATTTATATGCTTGGGATAGCCGAGAACTTAACGGTCTTCGATCCGGCGCCAGACCGCCACGAAGCCACCGCCCTGGATACGCACTCCCACCTTGGGCCGACAGACCAAGACTGACTCTCCTTCCTTAGGAGGCTCCTCTGTGGTGGGAACCTCAGAGGCGGTAGACTGCTCGTCGGCCTCAACAGGAGTGGCACCCTCAGCATCTGCAGGGGCAGCCCAGGACGCTGGGTCGGCGCCGGACTTTTTGGTCGCAAAACGCACATCCCATGTGCGACCGCCGCTGATTCCAGAACCAAGCTCGATCACCTTCTCCTGAACAAGGGGCAGTCGCTGGTCCCGGATCAGTTGCAGACACTCGCCAATCTGCGTGATACTAGGCATGAACACCACCAGGAGGCCATCGCGCTTTAACATCGGGGTAACATGCGGGATCCTCAAGTTTGAGGAAGGCATGTCCAGAATAACGTGTGAAAGGAACGGATCGACGGGATTTCCCCCAGTCAGTGAAGCCAGGCCAGTCTTTTCCCGCTGCTGCTTCTGCTGGGCGATCCAATTTTCGACGGGGCCCACGTAGAAATCAATGTTGCCTGCGTAGATTCCACGGCGGAATCCCCGGATGTTTTTCTCGGCCAGCGCAGCGAACTTCGGCGATACGTCGACTGTGTGGATGATAGCGTTGCGCTGCGCTCGCCACGCATCCCATTCTTCCTGTGCTGAATCCGCAATTTGCTCGGTGGGTTTCTCTCCTATTTGTTCCGTGTCCTTTTCATTCGGCCTGGTGATACGGCCTTCTAGGTAGTTGATCTGGGTTCGCAATGGACGAGGCGGAGGGGTGGTATTGGCGGCATGAATGGCACGCGCCAGATGTAGTGTCAGGGATCCATGGCCTGTTCCGGACTCGAGGATTTCTAGGGTGGGCTGTGTTTCGCCCGCGGCAGGTGTGTTGACGTGAATGTCGAGAAGGGAAGCAATCAAATTGGCATCCTGTGGATAGATCTACTGGGATAGCGTGAGTCCAATGTATCTGTGTCTGATCCGTATGAGTGATGCGCGTACCGGCGTGACCAAGCGAGGAGTCAGGGCGACGTATTCTTCTAACGTTGGGAGACTGACGCGGAGATTCAGGCCTGTATATAACGGAAGTATCAGTGTCATGTTCGAGGAGTACAGACAACTGGGTGTCGTTGACCTTTTCGAGACTGCACTGTGTCCCAGACCCGTTTCCCAATGATGCTATCATGTTCCACTGCCCCACGAGGAGTCTGGAGCTTTTCACCTCGCTTCAATGCTTTTGACAATGAGGGTTGTTTGCCGTGTAAGATGACTCGGTCACCCTCTGCGCATTTCGTTAGTCCGAGATTAGGAAGACGCGTTGCAGCACAATTACCTTTTATAATAGAGAAATTGGTGTCAATGGTCCGAGAGCGCAATGTACCTGGTGTTGCGGTCGCACCAAAGACGCGCTGTAGGGCCTGGCGTAGACGAGACATGATCTATAGCAATAGCAATATAAAGCCTGAAGTATTAAAAACTAGAAAAGGAAAATCTGGCTGGTCGAGACTAGCCCACTGCGGTACCGCTCGACCCACCCCCGAGTTCACCGAATCGAGGGGCACATCTTTAATTTCAGGGCTTCTCTGTTCTCTAGATTGTACATATATACCATTTTCTTCTTTGATTCATTTCTATCGCTATAACTATGGGTTCCAACGCTCTCCCATACATGGAGACTAAGCCTAAGCTCATCTTCTTCACCGATTTCGATGGGACAATCACAGTCGACGACAGTAGGTGCTTCCATAAAAGTGCCAGTACTTGAATGCTGACTAGAATCGCAGGCAATGACTTCATGGTATATCGCATCGCTAGCCTCTCCTAGATCTTCACTAATACCACTCAGATTGATAACCTTGGCTTCGGCCGGGAAAAGCGCCTCGCGTTGGGCGACCGGGTCCTAAACGAGACCCTGAGCTTCCGGTGAGTGCTGAAAACACTGTCTATTCCACAAGCAAACCCTCATGAATATTTCTTCACTATAGGGATGCCTTCCGCGAGATGCTTGAAAGTATCAAGACCCCTTACGACGAGTGCATCAAGACGCTGTTAAAGAACATGAAGCTGGACCCTTACTTCGAGGAATTCTACCACTGGGCTAAGGATAACAATGTTCCCATTGTAATCCTGTCATCTGGCATGCGACCCATTATCAGCGCTTTGTTGGAGAAGTTCCTCGGTCACAAGCCAGCCAGCCACCTCACCATCATTTCCAACGAGGCCGTGAGCCGAGATGGCAAGGATATTAACAGCGAGGGTGGTTGGCAGATTGAGTACCATGATGACAGGTAAGCCACTGTCAATCCGATTATCATTCGCCTAGCCTCACTGATAATCATTCACCAGCCACTTCGGACATGACAAGTCCTTGGAGATTAAGCCTTATGCCACGTTGCCCGATGGAGAGCGCCCAATTCTTCTATACGCGGGAGATGGTATTTCTGATTTGTCTGCGGCTGCAGAAACCGATCTTCTCTTCGCCAAACAAGGCAAAGGTATTCATCTGCCCGAACCGCCATGAACCCAGATTCCGAGATACTGAACTAATGCCGTTGCAGATTTGGTGACCTACTGCCAGCGCAGGGGAATGCCCTACACAACTTTCGAGAACTGGTCGACAATCCTTTCGACTACCAAAGACATCTTGAGTGGCAAGGCGTCACCGAGTGATGTGGCTGCCAAGGCTTAGGCTTCGCTCGGGCAGAACGGAGGTAGACCTGTATAGACATGCAAATATACAGACATGATTGTTGACGATGGACATAACTTTCACATAGATTTAGACAATGATAATAAAAAGATCAGTGAAAATAGTAAGAATAGCCAAGTCAATGAATCATCTGAAGTACAAACCCCAAGCATCAGCCAGAGGCTTGGCCCTTCAGGAGTCACCGCCTTCGGGGCCCAAGCGTCGAGGGTGAAATGCGAACTTCAACCCTCCAAACAAGTTATACTTGTCCTTTATATTCTAGAGTTGACCGAACGTGGTCTTCTCCTTTGCCCTACCCCCTTGCAATTGGTGGGCATCATGCGACAGTGCGCCTCGCATTTATTCAAGTCCTTGCCAGGGTGATCTCTATCTCATCATGGCTCGCCGGCTAGTACGACTTTATTTTACTCCCTGTGAAACAGTCTGCTAACACCTAATTTGTGTAGGTCCGAGCGAGTGTACAGCTCGTTTTACTCGCAACATTCATTCTCCTCGCCGTGGTCGTTCTCGATAATCGATTTAGTGTCCTTCCCTCTTCAATCCATGGCCATCTTCCGTCGCATTATTCCGGCTACGTGATCACAGATGTGACCGTTACAACATGTTCTACCCTCAACCCATTCTCGAGCTGTAAGCTAGACCCAGACACCTGGTACCGCGTCGATAAGGACCTCTACCTGCGCTCGGGCTGGACCTCAAGTGCGTACGTTCAATTCAAGCGGAAGAAGGAGGAGGAATTGGGCCTTGATGACAAAGTGGTCATCGACTTGAAAATCAGTCGTATCACTCCCGCGTCTGAATTTGTTGGAAAGACGGAAATCGAAGCGTGGGAACCCCGACCGGGAGGCATTTGGCTCAAGCGCTCGTCCTCCCGCCATGCTAGTGACTCTGAAAAAGCCGTGACATACATCGATGTCCTCTATGGAGCGGATGCTGTCGATCCCCGTCCCAACTGGGAAGTCAAAGATACCCCCATTCTCCTGGATAGTGTGACGGAGCAGTTGGAGACTCGCCTTAGTATTCGAAGAGGACACCCGCAGGGCAAACCCAAGAAACCCGTTCCCAGGATCAACGAGAACGGGAAATTCAAGGTGATGCAGTTGGCAGATCTCCACATGAGCACTGGTCTCGGCCACTGCCGTGACCCTGTGCCCGCGGAAGCGGTAGCTGGCCGGAAATGTGAAGCCGACCCCCGAACCTTGGAATTTGTCGCACGACTTCTCGACGAAGAGAAGCCGGACATGGTGGTCCTATCTGGTGACCAGATCAACGGGGAGACCGCTCCAGATGCACAAAGTGCTCTCTACAAGGCTGTGAAGCTTTTGGTCGATCGCAAAATTCCTTACGCGGCCATCTTTGGAAACCACGACGACGAGGGTGATCTCAACCGAGAACAACTCATGACCATATATGAAGACCTTCCTTACTCTCTTTCAGCCGCCGGCCCCGAAGACATTGACGGGGTCGGAAACTACGTTGTCGAAGTCCTCGATTGGGGCAAAAGCACACACTCTGCCTTGACCTTTTATTTCCTTGACACACATTCCTACTCCCCTGACGAGCGTCAGTTCCGCGGCTACGATTGGATCAAGCCGAGCCAAACTCGGTGGTTTAAGAACACTGCCCAAAGCCTGAGAAGAAAACATCAGGAATACAACCATATCCACATGAACGTGGCATTCATCCACATTCCACTCCCTGAGTATCGATCGTCAGGAAAGTACTTTAAGGGCGCATGGATGGAACCTCCCACTGCACCAGGGTTCAACTCTGGCTTCAAGGACGCCCTCGAAGAAGAGGGCGTCTTGTTTGTTAGTTGTGGACAGTAAGTCACATGTCCAATGTTCCTTTGTGTTGTTCTGAAGACTAACAGTTATCTAGTGATCATGTCAATGACTATTGCATGCTCGAGCAAGATGCCGATGAGAAGCCCTCTCTCTGGATGTGCTACGGCGGCGGTGTCGGACTCGGCGGATACGGTGGCTATGATGACTTCGTCCGACGAGTGCGTTTCTTCGACTTCGATAGAGGCCCTGGTCGTGTATCGACATACAAGCGTCTAGAATGGGGTCAAACCGAAGCCAAAATCGACGAAATGATGATCGTCGATGGTGGTGCCGTCAGCAGCCCAGACCAAGCATCCCAATGAAGCCTGACGTCTCTCCCTTTCTCTCTCCATCTTCCTTTCCATTCTTCTCCCCCCCATCTTGTATCGAGATGTCAGCATGTCTGTACTGCGTTTGCTCTCGCATACTGTCGTTGCCATTTTTGTCGGCGGCCATTCTCTTGTTTCCTGTACATATATCTTTTGCCCCTTGCCTGCATTAGGTCGGCGTCTGCGGGGAGTCTTATCTCTTTTCTGAAATATTGAGGCCATTTCTTTTAGCCTTATTTTACTCCAATTCGTGTAGACCTGTAATGTTGACGATTCATTCATCGACGAACGAACACTACAATTAATCTCACGTGAATATATTACATCGCTACTAATCCGACTCATTCTCACCACCATTTTTCAAAGAAAACTCGCTGCTCCCCGCCGTCCCCTAGCATACCAACCAACTTCTCCACAATGGCATCAGTCATACCGGGTGGTCCACAAACATAGCATACTGTACCCCGAGTATCCAACTCACCATTTGTACCTACAGCCGCAGAGCGCAGATCACGATCAGATATCCTCACTGGATGAATTTTAAGATCAGAAGGAGACCCAGATGAGAACAGATTAGGCGATGAGGCCAAGTCCGTGAGGAAAAGGTCCAACGAGATCTGGAGCCGATGGGAACTCTCTTGAGATCGGACTAGTTGGCGCAGACGTGAGAGAAATAGGATCTGGTCTAGTACTGCGTCTGCCGAGGCTTTCTCCTGGTCTTGCGGTAGGCGGCTGGAGTATAAGATGTGGATGGTTGTTGGGTTGGGGGTGTGCGGTTCGTTGTTGTTAAGGTGGGAGAGCATAGATACCAGAGGGCTAAGATTTTGTTAGAGTTCCTTCATGATTAAAACAAGTGAGGTCTGGTTTGTGCTGGTATATGTTTGTATACTCCGGAGATAAAACGGACATGGTGTTTGGGGAGTATCACTTACTTGATGCCAACACCACCCGCAACGAAGACCACATTCCTAACATCATTAATACTGACTCCAGTGGGAGGCCAGACAAAGCTTCCACCAACTCGGATGTTCAGCTCCTTGCCTAGGATCTCTTCTTTTGGTCTCCATAGCCATGCAGCGGATGGGTTACCTGGCGACTTTTGTACGGCCAGTTCCACATATGGTGGTCGCCCTTGAGATTCTGAAGATGGTTCTAGCGCCTCGCCAGCCAATGAGTCCATAGAAGACTCTGGTAACGGCAGCACTTGTGCATCTGCTGGGGTAGAAGTGATAGTGAAGCCGCCCGCTTGGGTGATTGAGGGGATATGGACATCAAGCCATTGGCCCGGGAGGAAGCTGAATGGTTGTTGATAGGTATCCTATAAACTGTGTTAGTACTAGTACTCTGTGGTGCTCCTTGGCTGAGAGTATGTGATAGAGAAGGTGCCTAAATGTGATTGGAACCAGCCGTGCGGGGCATAGATGGATAGGATCCAACGGCGCGGACAACCAACCCCGGGGGTTGGTAGTCGGGTTTGGTATATGAGTCGAAGATACAGGAGATAGGGGCATTCATAAAGAGAAAGATGAAAGAAAATAAACCCATACGTTATTCTCTTGAGGCAGAGCGAACTGTAGTAGCCGAACAGAAGGGTTGATCTGCTCGATGTGCGATAGTCGCACTGGATGTAGTCTATTTTGCCGGGGCTCTGCAGCTGTGCGCAGCTCATGAGGAATTGAATCCTCTCTTTGAGAAGTCATTTGGCCTGTGGTTCTTGAAATGGAGCGGAATCCAAGTTGAGGCCGGAGGATGCGGAGTGGACTTGAGCGAAGAGCAAGTGAACACAAAGACTGGAACTTCATTAAGATATATCAAACTACACGGGTGTGATATTAATTGGATTTGAATGAATTCCCTGAAATATGGCACGATTGTTGCCTTTGAATATGAGAACCTTGGAAGTCACAAGTCAGGATTCTGCCGACCACATGACTTCCTCTCTACAATTCATGAAAGCCATCCTCGAGTTCCTCGAGTTCCTTTAGAATCCGATAATCAGGGCTTATTGATGGCTATGGCTACCAACGAGAAACCTATTTGTTCCCATTTTCTTCCGGGGCTAACATGGATAGATGTACGGAGTACAGACCACTGCATAGTCACAGATGCGACTCGCATCACCCCACAGTAGCGCCAGGCGCTGTGCACTAAAAGATGCAAGTTCCCTTGGAATGCCAAGTTTTCAGTGATTCTGTGAGGGGAATTATGTGATGAGGGATCCATGCAGATCTGTCATCCTATCACACAGTCTAGCGTGTGACGAGCGGCGGTCTTCCACTGATCCCCATCGTCTCATTGGTGTGATGGCCCCGGGTTACTACTTGCGCTGGCGCTTTGTCGCCATCAAGCATTGGCCAGATGCACCTCCCAAATGCACACCAGTCCCTCTGCACGGTATTCGCATGCTGATTCGTGACCCCTCCTGCATACGATGGCTTGTGCCTTCGGCCACTGGTTGGTCTCGAGCTCATATCTAACGCTCGTCTTCCGGATCGCCCAAACTTGAGTTCTTCGACTTTTTCGATCTTGTCTGCCAACGCTGAAGCATTTGGTCCTTTACTTGCGATAGACTGGATGTCTACCTAAGCCAGCCGGTCTGGCTAAATCGCGTTGTACAGAGCTTTAATTCTCTCACAAGCGCTGCAGCTGAATTGCTAGCTTGGGGGAAATAGAGTCGACTTTTATTGCGGTTCCAAACCCGCACGAACGTTCTGATATCACCGCCAAAATGCAGTTCTTTTTTCCCAAGAAGCACAAGCACCACAAGATCGTCCTTTGGTTGATGGCCGGGGAGTTTCCGATCACCATCGTAATGCTGACCTTGACCGGTATCGCCTCCCACAATCTATACCGGACATTATTATGGCAAGATGGAGCAGACAATGGATTCAACAGTGCTCCGAACGAGGCACTATATGCAGCAGCAAACTACAGACCATTCAAACCCCCCATGGTTTGGTCCGGATTGTATGTTTCTCACTATACTCAATACCCGAGAGCTGGCCGCTGACCCTGGAAATAGCATGACCAATTACAACCTTGTCCTCGGTGTTTTGAGCACCTTCTTCCTCATCACAAAATTACCTACTCACTGGATGAACCTATTTTATCCTCCTGTTGCGGTCGCCGTCCACATGTCCCTGATCGTTCTGTATCTCGTGTCAGCGGTGTACCAGGCTGGGTCTGACATGTCAGACCCCAGGCATCCCCAGTCAGGAGCCCCTTGGTACATTGCGAAGAGTTGCAGCGTCGCATTTAGAAAGTCCAATATTGGGTACTGCATGCAAGCTAAAGCGCTCTTTGCTGTGACCGTCATCATGATGTTAGTTCCACCCTTTCCACTCTAATACTCTTTTACTCCTCTCATTCCGCGAAGAGAAAGTTAGCTAACAGTCCCTAAGTACCTACTATACAGTTATCCTCGGATTCAATATCCACTCCTGCTTCATCACCCCCGAAGAACGGGCAGAGATCCTGGAACAGAGAGAAGAGCGTCGTATCGAGAAGGAGTTCGAAGAAGAGATCATCAAGTCTCCCGGCATGATCCCCATGACCCCCGGCTCAATGCCTCGAGGACCAGTCATGGTTCCCCGCACCCCCGGGGTTCCGCCCATGGCCGTTGGCGGAAATATGTCACCCTTCACCCCCCGCACGCTGGCCTTCAACCGACTTGGCAATGGCAGTACCACCTCGGACCTCCCCCTGAGAGACAACTCCCACGTGCCTCATCCCCAATACACGTCCCTGCAATCGCAGGAAGTCAGCCCCCAGAGTTCGGTAACGTCGCCGATGTACTTCCCTCCGCCACCAAAGAAGGCTGCCAAGTCCTGAATGCATTCAGTGTTGAATTGTTTGTGAGAAATTGCTTTTGTGATACCACTTGTTGTTGCCCGTACCTCACCTTCATTATTTAATGGGCCAAGGATGGCGTTCAGATGGGCTAGTTCCATTCCTTTCGCCCTCTCTGTGGGCTTGCCTTTAGTTGGCCAAGTGCCCACGGTCCTCAGTTATCCCATCATCATCATCATCATCTTCGGCGTTGGACTTTTGATTTGCTCCGACTCTGTCAAAAATTATTTAATTCCCCATAATCAAGTTTTGAGTTACTAAAAACATATACATTCCGTATTACATTAGTGATGCCTGCAAAATAGAACACGGCAAATCCAAAAGAAAGACCAGCTATACATATTGAACCAAAGAGATCGATCTCACAGGACGTAACATCATCATCCATGCGATAGCGAGCACGGGGCTTGTCTGAGGATCACTGGAGCTCCAGCGCAATGGACAGTATGCTTGACCAGCAAGGCGCCCAAAGAAGTGAGGGGGTATCTTGACGCGAACATGCAAGACAATGGAGAGAAGACCTTGGAAGGTCACCCGACCGAAAAAAGCAAATAAACCAAGAACTGAAAACTAGGCTGATTCCTGGCGTTTCTTCTCCTTTTTAGACCAGCGCACTAAAAGATGGCACTTGGTTAGCTCGTTCCGTGCCAAGAGTAGATAGGTTACAAGCACGCTGGGAATATGTAGGTTGGAACAGGGATTGCAAGAAGCGGTGGACAAAACTTACAGCCACAAGCATTGCACAAGGTCTTAGGCCCATTAGGTCCCTTTCTCCATTCTGGTGAGTCTGCCGTTCCGCAGTCGCTACAGACATGCTGGGCCTTGAGCCTTTTACGGCGATCACCCTCCTGAGCGTTGCGCTCTTGGTCGGCAGCAGTGGTGATGTCGATGTTGCAATGTACAAGGCGGCCACGGCTGACACCCGTACTGAGGCCTTGTGATCTCTCGCCCTCTGCGTAATTAAGACCGGTAATGACCTCGATGCCGTCGATGTGGGAGTAAACTTCGGGGGCATTGGGCGGCTTTGGGTAATAGCTTGTCGATTGGCCCGTATCGGATTCATCTGAGTTCAGCCCCACGGTGTCCGTAGTATCAGGATCACTAGATAATTCCCCTGAACGAGTGGCTTGTTGGCCCTGGTTGTCGGTTACAGGGGGGCGAGTATCCGGGTCACGCATAGAATAGGGCAACCGAGTCGCGATCGCATCTTCATCTTCTTCTTGCTTCAATTTGGCAATCTGCTGGATCAAACGTGCGTTCTCAATCTTGTGTTCCAAAAAGGAGTCAAGGACCCGCGAGACCTTGTTGAGATACGGTCGGCACACAAGGAAAAAGCCGGTGCAGGGCCCGTTGACAGACATGGTTCTCCCTGCCTGATGTTCATCTTGGTTTGCAAGATGCGGGTGACCATAAGCCTCAATAAGACAATATGTGCTGTTGGCTTTTTGGAATCGTAAATGAGTCCGGAACGATTGGTTCGCGGCGACCGACTCGTCCAAGTCTCTCTGGAAGATTGGCTGGTCGTCCCCATGAATGTATTGTTCCAGAAGACTTCCCTCGAGTTGTTTCGCGACACGACCGGTGATGTTCTTGCATGACGGCGTGGCATAGATGATTCGGCCCTGGGGGGTGAGGAGAAGTAGCATGTCCTTCATTTCATCGAGAACTCGCTCTGTCCAGCCCGCATCGATTTGCACGTCCTGATATCCCCCGTGCTGAGCACCTTGCACGCCGTATTGTCTGCTGTAGGACCCATGAAGTTGCTGTTGCTCCATTGTGCACAACGGATGCCCCTCGTTGGAGCCCGATCTCATCTGAGTGGTGGGTAGAGGCATACCCTCGTAGGGTGGGCGACACATAGCCATATCGAGTGCGGTATGGAGATATCAACAGATTTAACTAGTGATATGCGTGAGTGCCTCCGAATGCGTCTCTCATAAAGAGTTAGGGAATTTCCCTAATAAACAATGTCCGCACGAGGGCACGGATATGGTAGAGCGGTTAAGGATAGAATGGTTCATTATCCAAATTCAAGGCCTGCAGTACAATCGATATATTTGGTCAGTAAGGGGTTGGACAATGTGTTTCTTAGAATATACACATCACCTGTCTGGATCTCGAAGATAGCCCTGGAGAGAACTAAACAAAAGCGGTCATTGCTCTTAATAAGCCATTAAACCTTGCGCTAAGCCTAATTTAGGTGTCCCAGGCTATACATAGAAAGTACTTTGTTTCCGCCTTTTTCTGCTGGTTATCAAACTGAAGGGGACATATCCTAAAGACATTAAAGACATCTATCTGTGGATATCCCTCTCTTTTCATTCTATTCCCATGGTTAGTTCTTTTTGCAATGGCTCCCCTGTGATTGGAATATCTAGCAACGACTAGTTTTGTTCATTCCTGACTTCCTTATTTTGTCCGCTGGGATGCCTTCCTGCATTACATGGATGGCGTACATAAATAAGTCCAATTCCATATTCTCTTCCAGATATCTTGACAAAGTCCATTTGCATGGACATATCATGTTCACAATTTTATTCAAGCATAACAAATCCCTTGATGCAACCCACTATATACTTCTAAGTTTAACCGACATGTGGTATACCTGCTGACCAGGTACTCAAAAAGGCGCCTGGTGGAAGGAAGGCCAACGAACGGAAAGCCTCGACTGTTATAAATAGCCTCGCAAAAACAAACACTAGAACAATCAACCTTGATGCTCCTTGAAGAACCGATTTTATACTCAATAACAGAGGTCTGTCAGTGTCAGACATCACCCTCAACTCGATGACTTTACCCCGTGTTCCACTGAGGGCCCATAATAATGGCGCAGTACCAGCCGTTATGATCGTACTAATGTGCCAACATAGTCTCTCTACCTCTGTAGGAAATGCGAAATTCCATGCAATGCAATGGATACCACCAAAGAGAGTCAGGGCAGGCGCGGATGCCAGATATATCATAAAATTACCATCTGACATATGTGTATCTCGGCTCAAGACATTGTTAGGAACCCATATACTCGCACGATCGAATGCAAACCCCGTCGGGCCAGCGTTTGCAATGAGGATCATGTCTTCCGCAGATGGGCGCTTAGCGGCTTTGATGGTGTGTGATGCCTGGACATCCTTTGGTTTATTAAGTAACAGGGAGTATGTGATTATTGAGCAGATTGCAAAGGATAGAGTGATAATCTCAAGTTGGCTCGAGGAGAGATTTAGAGCCAGGCGTACAATGAGCTGGATGACAATCCACGATATTTGACCCAACGTTAGGACCATGACGAATAAATTGCCCTTGTTGCGATCATCTAGGGAAGCCTGAGATAGCGAAGGTAGCGTTTCGATGATTCCAAGCTCACGTGCAAGGAGATGCTGGTTCGCATGCAGCACCCAGAGATCCCCACAAAGGTAACGAATGTTTTCAAACTAAGTGGTAGAGTTGAACAAGAATTTATTTCGTTCCCTGTCATCAATAAAATGGTCTGGAGAGACTATAAAATTGCCATTTTCATAGCTCGAATATTGTATTGGTCTGGTTTCCAGTTGATATCTCCTATTGCTTTGGATATCTTTTGTACCGATTCTTGGATGTGTTCTGGAGAATCAGTGCCTACTATCATCCAAAAATCAAAAAGCTGTCGCTGAATCCACGGCAATGGACGAAAGCCCTGCGGGGGGTAGTCGTAATTCAACGGAGAAAAAAGATTCATCTTGGAGAGAACTCTGGCTCGTTCAATGACGCGTCAAACCGAATAGAGAATCCACCCATATTCGCATAGTAGGTATAGGAGCGGCTCCATGGGACACTATCTTTCCTCTGGTACTCTTCAAATCGGTCCTTGAGCAGAGCCACTGAACGATGAGTGCTCCAAGCTTGTCCTAGTACCCACTCTGGTGCAGCAAGGTTGATAAACATCCATTTGAACTTTGTCCAGAATAAGAAGAGCTCACGTGTGTATTCTTGGCGTTTGCCGTTTGGAGTCGACTCGATTGGTACGTTGAGATGAATGACAGACCAGGTACAGAGGATAAGCACACTAATACAAGACCAGACAATGTCTAGGGTTCCGCGAGTGTTTGGGGAAGAAACAAAACCAACGCTCTCCGGTGGAAGATGCAGTTGCCCTTAAAAGTCTGTATTGTGAAGACAAGTGTAGAAGAAGTAGAAGGGCAGCTTGCCATCATGATAAAAGAGTGGCATATCTGAAATAGAACTGACTCAGCCACACCTAGCCCCCTTAATTCATACTATTCTTCCATGTTCCAAATTAATTATAGATCTATGTAGGTTTAAGAAGCTATCTGCAGCTATTCAGGTGATTCACATTTAATTGGCGCTCTGTTGACATGAACAGCCCTGGAGCACATCTCGCCTAAGAGCTACTCCGTACAGGGAAACTTAAGAAAAATAAGTATGGGCAAATCATATTCTTGTCTCCCGTGCATATCGTGTGCTGTAAAAAGCCTCCAAGGTTACCGATATAACCGCTCATAAATTAGGCCCATTTTTAGGGCTTGGCCTAGGTTTGGAACAAGACGGTAAATACACTGCACATAAAAGTGCAGGTGCCCGGGTGCATTTTATTGATTAGTCATATTTTCCATCAAATTGCCAGGTCATGTGGCCCAAAGCGATGAAGAAACCAAAGTAGCCGATCCCTGTGGGCCTCGAGCACTTTAGTACAATTCACGTGACTTCGTGTCGGTATTGACGCGGTACTATGTGACCGACGACAATCAACGATCAGAGCAACTTTCATTTCTTGATTCTCACTGTCTAGCTTCTATTCGATTGTATTTGATAAAGCTAACGGCCAACGGGCTCAAACGCCCATCTCGGAGCTTTTATTCAAAATGTACGTGCTGATCATTCCCCGCCTCGTGTCGCAATGCTAACTGGGTTTTAGGTGTAAGTGCAACAGCTCTATACCTCGGCGAGAAAAAGAAGATCCCAATGGTCATCTAACATACTATAGCGAAGATCGATAAGCTCTCTATTCTGGGGTACGTCTCTCGAAGTCTTTAATTCGTGTGCAACCACTGCGGAGAGTAATTACACTCATACTCATCAAACCGCGCTTGTTCTAGAGTCCGCTCCTTCGATAATACACGCAGCGAAACAATCCAGTTCCACACACCCCTTACATTGATTGTCGGATACAACGGCTCGGGAAAGACGGTACGAAATGGCGAAATGGGTTACTAGGAGTTGCGGCCAGCAAGGAACTGACGCGGATTTAGACTATCATCGAGTGCCTCAAATATGCCACCACAGGCGATCTCCCTCCGAACAGCAAAGGCGGTGCTTTTATCCACGACCCGAAACTATGTGGCGAAAAAGAGGTACTGGCCCAGGTGAAGCTGTCATTCAAGGCCACGTCTGGAGCGAAAATGGTTGCCACGCGCAGTCTGCAGCTTACGGTCAAGAAAACAACACGACAGCAGAAGACCCTAGAAGGCCAGCTCCTTATGGTCAAAAATGGCGAACGCACGGCTATTTCTTCGCGAGTGGCTGAGCTGGACCAAATCATGCCGCAGTATCTGGGTGTATCAAAGGCCGTGCTGGATTCGGTCATTTTCTGCCACCAAGACGAAAGTCTGTGGCCAATGAGTGAACCGTCTGTGCTGAAGAAAAGGTTTGACGAAATATTTGAGGCAATGAAGTACACCAAGGCCATTGACAATATCAAAGCACTGCGAAAGAAGCAGAATGAGGAGCTCGGCAAATTTAAGATCATGGAGCAACATGCGAAAGAAGACAAAGACAAGGCAGACCGTGCTGAAAAGCGATCCGTCAAGCTTCAAGATGAAATCGAGGCCTTGCGCGAAGAGACCCAGCGGATGTCGCAAGAGATGCGGCGCGTCGCGGAGCTTGCTGATAAGGCTTGGACACAATCAGAAAGCTATGCTCAGGTTCTCGGTGCCCTTGAGGGCAAGCGTATCGAAGCTAAAAGTATCCAAACCACAATTGACAACCTCAAGAGACATTTGGTCGAGCTTGATGACTCTGATGAATGGCTTGAATCTACCCTAGAGCAATTCGAAACGAAGCAAATCCAGTACCAGCAACAAGAGGAGTCACAAAAGGAAAACTATATGGAAATTAAGGAGCGGATCGAGCAGACCCGGCACCGCCTTGGTCTGAAACAAGCCGAGAATGGAAAGTTTGAGAACGACAAGGCCAATTTCGAGCGCCAGTCTCAAAGGCGCCAGAATATGATCAATGAAATTGCTCGCGCCAACAACATCCGAGGCCTTGACGAGAAAATGGATCAGTCTGAAATTGACACCTTCATGCAAAAGATCAAACGCCTCTTAAGGGAGCAGAATCAATCTCTGGATCGTGTGAGGCGTGAAGCCCAGAAAGAGCTTCGTGAGGTTCAAGAAAAATTGAATGATATTGGGCAAACTAAGTCCGCACTGCAAGAGACCAAGAACGCGGCAAAACGACAGATTGCTGCGAATGACAAGGAGGCAACAACCTATCAAAAGAGGCTGAATGAAATTGAGGTTGATGAGGGCTTCCAGGCTGCGCTTGAGTCAAAGGTCGAGGATATCACGTCAAACCTTGAGCACGCGAAAGAGCGGGCCAAAAGTGCTTCCTGGGACCAAGATATCCAGGATACGAATGCGGAAATCCGTCGCCTTGAGGATGAAAGCTCGAGATTGAACACCGAGCTCATTGATTCAACCAAGAAGGCCGGCGACCTGGCTCGCCTAGACCACCTCAAGAAAGAATCAAAGGACCGTGAGCGCAGTTTACAAACGATGAAAGGAGCTCATGGCGATCGCCTTCACAAGGTCGTTGGTGCAGACTGGAAGCCCGAGACACTGGAGCGAGGCTTCCAGCAAGCTCTCGATAGCGAATCAAAGCTGGTGACCGATGCAGAGCGAGAGCGCGATGGTGTGAGCCGAGAATTGGAGCATGTTGAGTTCAAGCTTAAGACAGCCAAAAAGAACCTCAAGCAACGTCAAAAGGAACTTGATGAATGCGTGAAGGATATCCATGAAGCAGTCGATGCAGAGCCTTCCGAATACCCTGAAATTGTGAAGGAGCGCCAGGCACAGTACGACCTCGCTCGCAAAGATGCTGATCAATATGCCGGAATGGGAGAGTATCTCACCAAATGTCTTGATGCTGCTAAGCGCACCAAGCTGTGCCGAACATGTCAAAGATCGTTCAAGAACGAGACGGAACTCCAGACCTTTACAAAAAAGCTGGATGCCTTGGTCAAGAAGGCTGGTCTTGATGCTGAAGACGAGACCCTGAAGGGCCTCGAAGAAGATCTCGAAACTGCTCGCGCCGCTAGTGCATCCTACGATACTTGGGTCCGTTTGTCAGAGACTGTCATTCCAGAGCTTGAACAAGAAGAGCAAGAATGTGAATCCCAGCGTGACCAGCTTCTGGAGAAGCTGGAAACTTGCGACGGAAAGGTCAGCGAGAAGACAGAATCCAAGCGTGACGTTGAGGGGCTTGCTAAAACAGTGAGCACTATTGTGCGTTACGATGTCGAGATTAAGACGATCAAATCACAAATTCAAGAGCTTTCTGCAAACCAGCAAGACGCTTCAACTACTCGTACCCTGGAAGACATCCAGGAGGAAATCGCCTCCATCAATGAAAAGTCACGGGAGTTGAAAAAGACTCTTACCAAAGTGACAAATGAGAAAGAAAAGACGCGTTCAGAGATCAACAAGCTCGAGCTTGAGTTCAGAGATGTGAAGAGCAACTTGGACAACGCCAAATTCCAGCTGGAAAAGAAAGCGGACCTGATCGTTCGGATGGAAGAATTTAAGAAGCTCAATAATCAGCAGCGGGATGCAATTGAGAAGGCAGATGGAGATATCGAAAGTCTAACGCCGGAATTGCTTCAGGCCCAAGCCCGTTATGATGATATCAGCCAGCGAGCCGACGGGCGTGAACGAGATCTGCAGCACGAGATTAGCCGCTTATCCGAGAACATCCATCAGCTTGACCTTGCCAATGATGACATCAACTCGTACAATCAACGAGGAGGTCCAGACCAGCTTACGCGAAGCAAGCAGGAGCTTCAAGAAATTGAAGCTGAAATTGGCAAACTCGAAGCTGATCAAAGCGAGATCACAAGGGAGATCAACAAGATCTCAAGCCAACTCAAGGACAGTGAAAACACAAAGCGGCAATACTCAGATAACTTGACATATCGCCAAGCCACTCGATCCCTCAACACAGTTGTTGAAGAAGTTGAGCAATTAGAAGCACAAAATGCCGAAGTGGACCGAGGCCGCTTCAAGCAAGAGTCAGAACGCTGGACTCGCGAACACAATGCCCTTGCTGCCAAACAGGCGAGCAAGATGGGCGAAATGAAGTCCAAAGACGATCAGCTGATGCAGCTCCTGGCGGACTGGAACACAGATTATAAGGATGCATCTTCAAAATACAAGGAATCTCACATCAAGGTCGAGACCACGAAAGCCGCTGTTGAAGATCTGGCTCGATACGGTGGCGCTCTTGACAAAGCAATCATGCAATACCACGGCCTAAAGATGGCAGAAATCAACGCCATCGCCGGCGAGCTGTGGCAGAAGACCTATCGTGGAACTGATGTCGACACAATCCTCATCCGGTCCGACAACGAGAACGCCAAGGGTAACCGATCGTACAACTATCGCGTCTGTATGGTCAAGTCAGGCGCCGAGATGGACATGCGAGGCCGCTGCAGTGCAGGCCAAAAGGTTCTGGCTAGTATCATCATTCGTCTTGCCCTTGCGGAATGTTTCGGTGTCAATTGCGGTCTCATTGCGCTTGACGAGCCCACTACGAACCTGGACCGAGACAATATTCGCTCTCTGGCGGAGTCGCTGCATGACATTATTCGCACTCGTCAGCAGCAGGCCAACTTCCAGTTGATTGTCATCACGCACGACGAAGAATTCCTGCGTCATATGAAATGTGGTGACTTCAGTGACTATTACTACCGTGTTTCGCGCAACGAGAGACAGAAATCAATCATTGAGCGGCAGTCAATCGCCGAGGTACGTCTTTAACTTGATTTATAGGTATTTTTCTTGCTAACAATGTTCTGTCTAGGTCATGTAACACTTCTCGCAAATTCACCCTCTTCTTTCAGTCATTGTTCGGACATCTCACTGGCTACATAGCTTTGTCTGGAGTAATCTCTTTTTTCGATCTGTTTCAGGCAGTTTTTAAAACCAAGCATACTTCGGCGTTAATACTGTCAAGTGATGTTAAATTTACAATTTAAGGCTAATGCTATTTGATATCTATTTGAGCGTTCATGAAATCTAAGAAAAGAATGCGGCATGCGCATTAAAAAAAATATTCCCAATAAATACATAGTACATAGTCGTGAGGGGGAAAAGATGCTATGCTACAGACAGCCGATTTCTCAAGACGAAGAAACCAGTTGGATGGATCAATCGAATCCAAGGACAACACTAGAACAAAACTGCACTATCTTACACCTGCTTATCCACCTGGCCTCTAGCCTCAGCGAGCATGCGCTCCTGATCCTTCTTCGCCTGTCGGATAGCGGCAACACGCTGGCGATCGGGACCAGACTTCTTTTTGATCTCTGCCAACTTTTGGGACAGCGCGATATCCTCGGGAGTGGCGGGGACCACCTTCGCCCCAGTCATGGCCTGCACACGATCCCAGATTTGCTGGTACGTGCGGTTCTTGATATCCAGAACGGCTGATTGCTCATTGGCGTCGGGGGCCGGGGCAAGCTCATCAGTGACCTTCTTTTCGTTTGCGAGAGCCGTTGCGGCATTGCCGACCCGTTCGGCGAAGTAAATTGTCAATGCTGCAGGTCCTTGCTGGTTGGAAGTTTGTGCCACAGTCATCGGCACGCCTGGGTTGTGATATTTCAGTCGTGGAAGGCAGTTGCGCCAGAAATGCCGCGCGCCTCCGTGGCCCTGGTCGATCTTGCGTGCATATGTGAGGTGGAGTCGGGTGACGGCTGGGAATTCTTTTGATGCGGAGCTGAGGTTGGGGAAGATGGCTGCACCTGTACCAATTTTGGTCTGGAGCATCTGGAACAGTGGAAGAACGAGTCAGTTGATTGATTGCATGTCGGCTAGACCGTGGGAGACAACGCGAGTTCGGCCTTGGAGGTTGCAGGGTTGGAGATCTCAAGGGACAGGGTTTCGGCTTACTCTCTGTTGACAATTCCATATTAGTCCATCAATTCCGCGTTACTTTGGGGGGCCCGGAGAGGGAAAGCCGAGAGAAGCTATACATACAGTTTGCAGCTTGCGAAGCCGCTTGAACAAGTTGACCATGATGAAAGGTTGTTCCGCACAGGGACTGGCCCTTATGCGATGGGATATGTGGGTATAGGGATAAGACGAGAGTGCAAGATTAATTGGCAATATTCTTGCTCAAGAATAGTTAATATAGGGCCGGAATTGCGAGTTTGTTGATCGGGGGAATTTATCGCAGATGCGCTTGTCGGCGAAGAAGTTGCTCCGTGATAGTCACGTGCGACCTCCAATCTATAGATGGTATTAATCAGGTCACATAACTAGAACATGTTTAGTCAAAGATCACTCTAACAACAAATAAGAACCGAGAACTCATCCGATGACTCAATTCGTATATATATCTTGAGTCAAACACTCCAATTGATCATCTCCTTTACACATCAATCCATCTTTACAACATCGTAAAGGACATCTTGAGTGTGGAGCCTCCCCGTAAAATACAATACGCTCGAATTACCCTTGACTCACAAACTAATCAAACAGATTTTATATCTCGCCCCGCGCTTCTTTTGATCCCCTCCGCTCTTCAAGGGAATTACAGGCCAATTCTGACAATCAGGAAAAATGGCCGCCGCAGCTGCATCCGTAGCTGAGCTCGATCCGAGCAACAGCTCAAAGAACACCCTCAAGCTGGAAAATGTTATTATGCCCCTCCTCCCCCACCATCGCCGATTTTCATTTATTAACTGATATTTCGCCCGCCAGACCGAAAAGCGAGACACCCTAGTCGCAATCGAAAAGAAATACCAGGCACAATGGAAGGACAACAAGATTTTCGAAGTCGATGCGCCCTCGTTCGAGGAAGCCCCCCAGGGTGCCATGACCCCCGCCGAGCTCCGTGAGAAGTACCCCAAGTTCTTCGGTACTATGGCCTACCCTTACATGAACGGTACTCTGCATGCTGGACACAGTTTCACTGCTAGTAAAGTGGAGTTCATGGCTGGATTTGCTCGCATGGAGGGCAAGCGTGCCCTTTTCCCTCTGGGCTTCCACTGCACCGGTATGCCTATCAAGGCTTGTGCTGATAAGCTCGCCAACGAAGTAAAGAAGTTCGGCCAGGGTTTCGAAGGATATAACGAGGAGGCAGAGGCCGCCGAGGACCTCCGCGCAGCCCCCACACAAGAAACTAAGGTCGAGGCCAGCGAGAAGTTCTCCGGCAAGAAGAGCAAGGCCGCTGCCAAGACTGTGAAGATGAAGTACCAGTTCCAGATCATGCTGGCAATTGGCGTTCCTCTGGAGGAGATTCACAAGTTTGCCGACGCTGCTCACTGGCTCGATCACTTCCCTCCTCTTGCCATCCGTGATCTTGACAGCATGGGTGCCCGCGTCGATTGGCGCCGACAGTTCGTCACCACCGACGCTAACCCCTACTACGATGCTTTCGTGCGCTGGCAGATGAACCGCCTGCATGAGCTTGGCAAGATCATGTACGGTAACCGTTACACCATCTACTCGCCTAAGGACGGTCAGCCTTGCATGGACCACGACCGCACTGAGGGTGAGGGCATTGGTCCTCAGGAATACTCTGCTCTCAAGCTCCAGGTTAAGGAGTGGTCCCCGAAAATGGCAGAGCTTGTGAAGGGAAAGATCGAGGATGATGCCAAGGTATACTTCGTTCCGGCTACCCTGCGTCCCGAGACCATGTATGGTCAGACTTGCTGCTTTGTCGGTCCTAAGATCAACTACGGTCTCTTCAAGCTGAAGGACAAGGAGTACATTGTCGTGACCAAGCGTGCTGCTTGGAATATGGCCTTCCAAGGCCATTTCTTCGGCGATAAGTTCCCGAAGACTCAAGACGAGCTCCCGCAGGTTCTTGAGACACCAGGTTCCACCTTCATCGGCACACTCGTCAACGCACCTTTGTCTTTCCACACCGAAGGTGTCCGCATTCTGCCTATGGACAGCGTTTCGGCCTCTAAGGGTACTGGTGTTGTCACTTCTGTCCCCTCCGACAGCCCTGACGATTACGCCACCATGATGGATCTGGCGAAGAAGGCTGAGTACTATGGTATCCAGAAGGAGTGGGCTGAGCTGGAAATCTTCCCCCTCATTGAAACTCCTACTTACGGCAACTTGACCGCCCCTGCTCTGGTCAAGGAGCTGAAGATCAACTCTCCCAAGGACGTCACCCAGCTTGCCCAGGCCAAGGACTTGGCCTACATGGAAGCTTTCTACAAGGGTACTATGCTCGTTGGTAAATACAAGGGTGAGGCAGTCAGTGATGCTAAGGAAAAGGTCCGCAAGGATCTCTACGACAGTGGTGATGCCTTCCCCTTCGCTGACCCCATGGGCAAGGTTGTCAGCCGTAGTGGTGATGACTGTGTTGTTGCCTATCTGGGCCAGTGGTTCCTGAACTACGGTGAGAATGATGCCGAGTGGCAGCAGGAGACCCTGAATCACGTTGTTAACAACCTCAACACCTACTCCGCCGAATGCAAGCACGGTTTCGAGAAGAATCTGTCCTGGCTGAACCGCTGGGCATGTGCCAGAACCTACGGTCTCGGATCCAAGCTGCCATGGGACAAGCAGTTCCTGGTTGAGAGTCTGAGTGACAGTACCGTCTACATGGCCTACTACACCATCGCTCACCTCCTTCACGGTGATCGGTACGGCAAGACCACCGGCCCCCTGAAGGTGACCGCGGAGCAGATGACCGATGAGGTCTGGGACTACATCTTCACAAGACGAGAGATTAGCGACGAGCTTATCTCTAGCAGTGGAATCAGCAAGGAATCTCTGCAGCAAATGCGCCGTGAATTCGAATACTGGTACCCTCTTGATGTCCGTGTCTCCGGCAAGGACCTGATCCAGAACCACTTGACCTTCTTCCTCTACATCCACATCGCTCTCTTCCCCAAGGAGTACTGGCCCCGTGGTGTCCGTGCTAACGGCCACTTGCTCCTCAACGGCGAGAAGATGAGTAAGAGTACCGGTAACTTCCTGACTCTCAAGGATGCCGTTGACAAGTTCGGCGCCGATGCTACCCGTATTGCATTTGCCGATGCTGGTGACAGCATTGAAGATGCCAACTTCGAGGAGTCCGTTGCCAACAGCAACATCCTGCGTCTCTACACCTTGAAGGAGTGGATCGAGGAGGTTGCCAAGGACGAGACTCTGCGCACTGGCCCTGCTGATGCCTTCGCCGACAAGCTCTTCAACAACGAGCTTAACAGCCTGGTCCGTGAGACCCAGAAACACTACCAGGAGTAAGTTTGCATTCTGTTTGAATCATTGATATCGATAACTAACTCTTTATCTAGCACCAACTTCAAGCTTGCTCTTAAGTCTGGTCTGTATGACTTCACCAGCTCCCGTGACAGCTACCGTGAGGCCTCTACCGCTGCTGGCGTGGGTATGCACCGTGATACCATTATGCGCTACATTGAGCTGCAGGCTCTGATGCTGGCGCCTATTACTCCTCACTGGGCTGAGCACATCTGGCTCGAGGTTCTCAAGAAGGTCAGTTTTCTCCCCCCCCTCCCTTTTCATGCTTAACCTTGATCTAACATAATCTAGTCCGAGTCTATTCACTTCGCCCAATTCCCTGTCGTGCCAGAGCCCTCTCCTGAGCTGACCGCCGCCCAGAACTACGTCCGTAGTACCGCAAGCAACATTATGGGCTCCGAGGCCAACTTCACCAAGAAGCTCTCCAAGGGCAAGAACATTGGCTTCGACCCCCGCAAGCCCAAGAAGCTTACCATCTTCGTTGCCAAGAAGTTCCCCAACTGGCAGGAGAAGTACATTGACCTGGTGCGCGAGTCCTTCGACTCGCTGAACCTCTCCTTCAACGACAAGGAGCTCAACGGAAAGGTCGGCAAGCTCGGTGAGATGAAGAAGGCAATGCCCTTCGTTCAGAGCCTGAAGCGCCGTCTAGTCAACGCCGGCGAGTCCCCCGCCACTGTCTTCGATCGCAAGCTTCCTTTCGATGAGTTCGCCGTTATTTCCGAGATGGTGGGTGGTCTGAAGCGCACCTCCGGCTTCAAGGAGATTGAGGTCATTGCTGTTGATGAGGGTGGCAAGACTGGTGAGGTTATTGGCACTGGTGAGAAGCGTGAGGGTCTGTCCGGCGAGAATGCCGTGCCTGGAACCCCCACATTCCAATTTGTCAACGTCGAATAAACGACATTTCTTTGAAAAATACAGTCTCATTTGCCAGTTTCGAATCATGCTTGATGACTTTGCGAAAATAAAATAAAACACATAGCATATAGCATTTCAATTTTTCAGTTTTATTCCCTGGCCTTCTTATTTACTAAACAAAGGATTCCACCCTAGTGCTACTGAATCTTGAAGTCTTGGTGGTGACATAGAGGATACTTCATGCACTGGACTTCAAAACACTCAACAATCTGTGAACGTAACGAAAGAATCATCAATCAGCCGACCAAACCAGGGCATAGCAATAATAAGCAAAGGACTCACCTTTTAAGACCCTCCTTCAATATCTCTTCTTCCTGAGAGAAAACCAGTCGGAACCACCCAATATCCTGCGAATGCTCTTCTGCAGGGTGCAAAAAGACACCAGCATTGACAAGCCTCTGTGCAAGAGCAAATTCCCGTTGTCGTGGAGAAAGAGTGCTATCAACAGGGAGGTTAGGTGATAAATCGATGTAGACGAAGAAGCCAGCGTTTCTGAAGATCGAATTAGATGTGGATTTGAATGTCTCGTCCGAGTTTGTATACTCACCCGCCCTTGACATAGTTGATCCCCTCCTTGTTGAGCACCGAGGTTGTGAGCCGGTAGGCTGAAGCGAGACCCCGTCTTGATTTTGCTGTGAAGCTCGACACAAAAGCTTGGTCTTCTAGAATCGTGGTGCCAATTGTTACCGCTGTTTGTGAAGCACCGTGGAGTCTCCTACATAGAGTCAATTTCATGCCAATCATTATCTAATTCCCATGGTGCAAAATAGAGGGAGAGATCTCACAGGATTGCTTTGCACGCTTGACGAAGCTGTTGGTTTTGGGTCACTAAGAACCCAAGGTGAAGGCCACCAGAAGCGAAGTCCTATAATGACACTAAATTAGATCGGTTGCCTCTATCGATATTCTCCAATGCTTACCTTGCTGAACCCATATAACACGTGGACCAGAGTAGGATCTATCAATCCCCTAAAATCCAGCGAGAGGATTGACGTAAACGGCACAGCCTTGGGATCACCAGAATCAAACACACATGAAGCGTATACCTCATCACTGATGAGATGGAGACTGTGCTTGTTGCAGAACCGGGCGATAGCCTTGAGTGTCTCGACGGGGTAACAATGACCTATCGGTAGCCAATTAGTTCAATTTAATGGATCAACGGGGCATACTATAACTCACCAACAGGGTTATGCGGATTGACAAGCAGCACAGCTCGAATCTTCTTTCCCCGTTCCTCGGCAGCATTGAGAGCTAGCTCATACTTCTCCACGGAAGCAGGAGAGAATGCCTCTTCTACATCTGTGTCAGCATAAACCATTGTAACACCAGATTCAACGCCGTAGTCGAGCTCAAATCGACCGTATACAGGTCTACTGACGAGGATCCCGTCCCCGCGTTCTGCGAGATTGTATCCCAGCATACTGCCAAGAGAAGTCGGAGAGTCTGCGACGAATATATGCTCGGGATTAATTGGGACATGTGGCTGGAGGATATTGTTCAAATGAACTGCTGCAGCGGCTGGTAATCTTGCAGCTGTTGGCGCACTTGAGCGGTAGCTGATAGAATCTTGTGTGAAGACGACCTAGGCGAGATTGTTAGAGTGATTCTTGGATTCTTTTAGCCAATTGACACCATGTCGGCACGAAAGGCAAAGATTGATATATGCACCTTTTCGTTGATATATTTGACGATCTCTGCCCTCATTGGTCGCTGGTCGGAAGTTAGCTTTTGGATTACAGATTGCGGGGAAAATAGAAACATTTTCCGCCATGCCAAATGAGATGAGACCTGTCGGGTTCTCTTTTGGATCATAGGTTTGGGTTGGGCTGAAGCGCCAGGGAATGTCTAGTTCTCTGACATTTTCGGTACCCCGAACAGACAACATGATGGAATAGACAAGCGTGAACGTCGATTTGCTGAACGTCAAGGAGCGATATATATTGTGAAATTCAGATTGAATAGGGCGACGTCAACACTAGATGAGCTAATTGCGTCGAGCAAACACAGTGCAGTGATTCGAAAAAGAAGACACTCCAACAAAATAAACAAGAGGTCGAAATAAAGTCGATGGAAAGAAGTTAAATACGGCCCCCACCTGCGGGGACCGGACCACTTGTATAACTACCATATGAAACCAACTATGGAGATATTTCAGGCCATACACAGACAAAGTTGGTAGACAAGAATATATTGTACATATGTATAGAAGAGGAGAAACGCCGGGCTATGCTAAATGACCTAATGTACACGTCTAGATACCTAAATCACAATCAATATCTCGTCCGCGGCCGTTTGCGCTTGTCAAGCTTTTTCTTCTCTGCAATAAAGTTCCAACATTCAATCGGACGCCGGGACCCAATATGCTTTCCATTGGGTGAGAAAACCTCGACCTGCGGATAGGAAGGTTCGTCTTCAGTATCCCGCTTGCTGCGGATTTGTATACTGAGTTCGATCCAGCCGCAACCCTCGATGAGAACGTCTGCCGACATCACGCGGTATGGCAGCGAAGGCACTGGAATCCCCCTGTCATGTATAGCTTTGGCGAGTGAAGTAGGAAGATTTGAGTTGGTGGTATCCCACTTCAAATCGAATATACCGGCTGAGGCCATTGTGCTGCCGGTTCCTTCTTTCATAATGACAGTCCCCCGGTAGGGGCTTTCCTCGGCCTGCGTCTGAATTGCTTTCTGTGTATTGGTAATATGAGACTCGAGAGGCAGGAAACTGGCGGACATGAGCGTATCCTGGGGGTTTACTGGGGTGATGCGGATAAGACCACCACCGAGCAGAAGGGACTGGCCGGGTTTAATGGTTGAACGTTCAGGTTTGACCCGCTTCGTCATGATCAAATCACGCTTATGTTCATCCTTAACGAAGTCCTCCAATAGACCACGCTCTAGGCCAGGCAAATCGATGACCTCGCCCTTTCCGCGACCGAATGGGATACGGATAGGTGAAACTGTAGTGCCTGGAAGGGAAGACACGACTGGGAGCACAGGGTAGAGATCCTCGCGAGGAGCGGGGGGTAGAATGCTGTCAGGATTGAGAAGAGCGGCCTCTCGCTGGTTTGGAATCTCTTCTTCACCACGGCGGCGTTGTATCCACTCTTCGATTTTATCCACATTCTTGGAATCCTTGGGGAAACAAGCTTCAATGAAGCTGCTCTTTCCGACGTTTACCTTGCCAACGACCCAAATACCGCCACCATGATCTCGGATTTCTTCTTTGACTTCCTTGGTCCACCAGCCACGGTGCGCGCTAATCATGTGCACGTTACCAAGACGGGCCTCCCTCCCTGATCTTCCTAAAGCTGCGCGGAGCTCTGTGCGAATGTACTCCATCTTTGAATCTACCTGCTCTTTCGTTGCCGCCAAAAGGTCGGAGCGCGTGATAATGAACGATAGTGTTGGGAGTTTTCTTCCGCGTTGGTATGTCTCATTCGTAGAGCGTCGGTTCCGTGAACGTTGCTCCTGTAGCATTAAGGCCCAATGAATTCGTGGAACGAGAGACATTGGAAAATCTGCAGCATCGATAATATGGTAGACACGGTTGTGTTTGTAGGGTGATTCTTCCAGATAGCTTCGTATAGACGTAATAGTCGGCTTAGGCGAAGAGACCGCCTTGTTGTGGTGTATCAAGTCGTGGCAACGATCGCAGACTTCGGTAATTCGACCTGGAGACCCAATAGGTTCGTCCTCAGGATCGACAGCTTCATCCGGAAAAGCTCCATCTTTGGATTCAGTCAGCAAATGGCGGACTTGAGCAATAGTCTAGGGGTCTCACCTTGAATAGGCTTGGGTGGCACTGCCTCCTCGATGGCATCGTTTTGCTGTGCGATCAAGTCATCTCCATTAGTGGATATAGCATCGTTCTGTTGTGTATTTTGAGCCTCAATTGCTTCCTTTCTCACGGCGAGTAGCTTCCGAATCTGCTTTCGTGATGTACCGTAGTATCCTGGCTCGTTTGCCTCAACTGTTTGAGAGAATGCGCCACATCCTGGACAGCACACAGGCAGTGAATCGGCTAGGGATTCGGTCCGAGGTTCAGCTGGGGGTTGTTCTCGCTGGAAGCGAGTTGTTGAGAAGCATCGGCATTGCGTGCGGAGGTCCGCAAGAACTTTGGATTGTGGCGCGGCGCGCGATTGTGAAAAGAGCGTTTGAGCCTGTGATCGAGGAATGGCCTTTGGAATTAGACGCAGCAGGTTTATTCTCGGATTTCTGAACACTGCGCCCCGAGAGCAGAGCGACATGATGGCGTGTGAAATTGCGGAGTTGCGGAGCCTTTTTTTTCTTTTTGGAGACAGTTATCTGTCGATAGCGCACATGGTAAGTTCGGGTCGCCGTACTACTCTGTACAAGTATGAGCCAAGGCCGTGCAACAAGAATTGTTCATTATTTTACATATTGATAGACTAAAGTGAGGCTTGAATTGGTGGCAGTGGACAACTTTTTGTATTGAACACTCCTATCGGAGGTTGAAATTATTGACACAGAAGGCGCTGAAACACAGATGCGCTAGAGAATCCCTGGAAGTAGTAAAAAAGAACGCCGTCATGAACCATGGACATATATTAGTTAGGATAGAAAATCAAGCACGCGCCTTTCCCTTTCCTTTGTCAGATTCATCCATCTCGTCATCGGAGTCGCTCATGAACTCGTCGTCATCATCGAAACCAATGAACTTCTTAGGCGCAGCCTTTTGAGGCACAGAGGGACCAGCAGTAGCATGGAATGACTCTCCATTTCCTTCGGTCTCTTCGTCCTCGCTGGATGAAGCATCCTCCTCACTGCCCTCATCGCTGGCGCTGGTGCTAGATCCACCCAGGATTGTGTCGCGAAGATTGTCTGTCCATTCGCCATCCTTCATGGCCTGTAGAACTGCCTCACGGGCCTTTTCGCTCATTTCTTCCCTGTCTTCCATCCACTGTCCATCCACCATCTGTCTGCCGTTGCCATTCTTCAATTCGTCTTGGCGCTTTTCAGCCATCTCCACCACGGCCTGCCAGCGGCGTTGGCGTTCCTCCTTCTCTTTCTTGTCCATCTCTGGCTTGACAGCGAGGTATTCCGCGAGAGCCTTTGCCTCATTGACAGTGCGCAGTCTGCGGCCATCGAGGTTGCGACTGGAGCCATTGTTGTCGCCTTGATTGCGCTTGCGCTTGCTGGACATGCGGCCACCAGCAGCACGCAGTTGGGAGCCAAAACCACCTTTACCACCGCAGGTGGGGGCAGTCAGGCGCAGAGGAAGAAGTGTAGAGGTAAAGACGCCATCGCGGATCGGGAGGAGAGATAGGATAGATTCGGAGGTGGCCGTGAGGTGTTTGTTATTTGTTGTAGTAAGGACGAGTGACTGAAGAGAGAGTGATGACGGGAGGTATGACGCGATCTTGGCCGTCAGGTCTGATGTGTTCGCTGTCGATGGCAAGGTGAAGGAAAGTGTCGCCGGCAGCGACAGTCCTGGAAAGGACGACAATAGGACGTTGACATTTGAGGGAGCCATGTTGGAAGTATGTCAGAAGCAGTTTCCAAGAAGACAATAGGAGTTTGTGACTGGCGAGTTGTGTTTGTTTCGAAGAACAAAGTACTGTTATAGGCTCAAAGATGTTGCGATAAGATCGAGGATCGCGTGGTCGCCGCAGTCATGATGACTCATCATTACCTATTAATCATCAAGCTTGGTGGTGCCTCTCACGTGAGAGCAACATTATGTTATGGGGCCTATCATGTGACCCGAACCACAAATTGATTAGGGTGCTAACCCTACACCCGATTCGGACCGTCGCACTTTTCTCGCTGCGAAGCTCCACTCTTCATCCATCATTTAAATCAACTATTATTTTCGGGCGTTGTCAAAGCGATTCCCCGACTTGCACCAGGAACTCGCGACAATGTACGTATCCTCGTTTCTGCGATTAATTCCGACAGATTCACTAACAATGGCACAGGCTTATCCCCAAGGACGACCGCAAGAAGATCCACGAGTACCTCTTCCGTGGTATGTAACGAGAACCCTCGTCGGCGTCCCCGCGACTTTGCGACGATACGATCGAGTCATCTGTGTGCGGATTCACTAACCTATATTCTAGAGGGAGTGCTCGTGGCCAAGAAGGACTTCAACCTTCCCAAGCACGGTGACATTGACACCAAGAACCTCTATGTCATCAAGGCCCTCCAGTCCCTGGACTCCCGTGGCTTTGTCAAGACTCAGTTCTCGTGGCAGTACTACTACTACACCCTCACCCCCGAGGTACGATTCATCCACATCTAACACGTCCGCATGTTCGAATACTAATCGAATAACAGGGTCTGGACTACCTCCGTGAGTGGCTCCACCTCCCCGCTGAGGTTGTCCCCGCCACCCACATCAAGCAGCAGCGTTCCCACGCTCCCCCCCGCGGCATGATGGGCGGTGAGGAGCAGCGCGGTGAGCGTCGCGGTCCCCGTGAGGGTGGCCGTGGTGGCCGCGAGGGTGGTTACCGCCGTCGCGAGGAGGGTGGAAAGGAGGGCGGTGCCCCCGGCGAGTTCGCTCCCTCTTTCCGCGGTGGCTTCGGCCGTGGCCGTGGTGCCGCTCCCCAGGAGTAAATGCTGAGAGGCATTGGTGTCCTGTCAACCACTTCTCGGTCAATCTAGAGTCTTGATGGTGTATCCGAATTCGGCTGCCGGACTAGGGTTTACTTGAAACGGGCCTTACCCTCGGTGCACCTAATCTCGTTCCAGCCTTACTGGGACTTGTGGGGATACAGGAAACAAAATAAAAAGAAGAAATTTATGTTTCCACTGTTTTCATGATGTAGATTGATACAATGATGTAGATTCATGTGGATTGATGTATATTGATTCAATGGGTAAATTCATGTCCTGGATGAAATTGATATTCGTAATCTTCGTGTTCGTCTCCCAGCCTTCTTGGCTAGTCGACTTGTCTGCATGCTAAGATATATGCTTGTTCTGGTCTATATACAAGGCCTTGCTGTCAGGCTAAAGAGAGCACCTGTCCTTACAAGAATCTCTTCCGGTCATAGCGGACCACAGCCTGCAAAATAACAGATGCTCCAGTGGTGCAATCATCGGCAGTGGAGAACTCCTCAGGGTGGTGACTGAGACCATCCTTGCATGGGATAAAGATCATGCTCGTTGGGACACGTTTGGAGGTGAAGACACTGTCATGACCAGCGCCACTCATAATAGTCCGCACAAGTGACTTCGTATCCGCAACAGAAGCATCTGAAACCACAGCCTGAGCTGACTGCTGCACGCAATCGATGCAATCCTCATGGAACTTGACAGCCGGCGAGTCGAAGTCGAGAGTCCATTCGACGCGACAAGGCTTACCAATACCAGCACCCTCAGCGGCAGCAATGGCATCGAAGTCAGTGCGCAGCTGCTTCTCGACTTCGACAACTAGCTCTGTCTCAGGGCCCCGGATGTCCAAGCTAAAGCTCACCTCTCCAGGAACTGTGTTCACACTACCGGGCTTTGCCTCGATAATGCCAACACTGGCCAGACAACCCTTCGAAGCTGCCACTTCGCGTGCTCGTACCATCATTTGGGCGAACGCATAGAGGGCGTCTGCCCGATGTTCAAAGGCGGTGGTTCCTGTGTGTGTATCTCGACCGATGACGTTAAGACGGAACCATTTGTAGGCCTGCACGGCTGTCACAACTCCGACTCGCTGGTTTGCTGACACCAGGTATGGGCCTTGCTCAATGTGAACTTCGAAATGGGCGGCCATCGGGGTCGATTTGTATGAGCATGGGACATCACCCAAGTATCCGATCTTCTGTAGGGCACTCTTCATGGTCTCTGGTGCTGATGCCGCTGTTGGCAGCGATGCCACAGTTGGCACCTCTTTGAGATTATGCGCATGTTCTAATGGGATACACTCGGCCCATACACCACTCGAGATCATGCTGATTGGGAATCGGGCGCCCTCCTCGCTGGAAACGGTCAGTGATATTTTCTTTTTTCCAAGTTGAGGGTTGAGATCTTACTTGGTCCAGTCGACAACTCCGACTCCGCCCTCTGTCTCCAGACCCATATCGTTCATGGTCTTGATGACTTCGATACCTGCCAACACGCCCAGAATACCATCGTACCGCCCACCAGTCGGTTGTGTATCGAGATGACTTCCAATGAATGTGGCAGGTACATCCGCTCTGCGACCAGGACGAACAGCAAAGATATTACCCATCTCGTCCACGGTGACGTTACACTTGAGATCTTTCATGGTCTGAATAAACCAATCACGGACACCCTTATCATCTTCTGAAAGCGCCAGGCGCTGCATGCCAGTGTCTGTAGGTCCACTATTAATCGCCAAGACTTTTTGTTAGTCGTCGTTCTCTAGCAACCCTGGAAAGAAAGAATGTAACTTACTCTCCCCATCTGATCCCAGATCCCCATTGACATGAGTGGTGAAGATCGTTGGCCAGCCGTTCCTTATTGGCTCTGAGGGCAGAGACCTCAGTCTCTGAGAGCTCCGTCGTCAACATAGCTTGTATTTGTGATGAATACTTTCGAGTGGGGTATAAAGAGACAGGCTTGGAAGATTGAAGGCAACGTTCTGAGAGTTAAAAAGTGAGAACACGCCATGATGTGCCGTCCTATCGCTTTATAAAGGAAAGCTGGAGCGTTGGAGTATAGCCATTGATAAGAAGTGGAGTGGGCGGACAGAAGTCCGCAGTCCGCGATAGTCCCCGGTTTACTTCCAACCCCCGCAATATGGAGTCGCCATGTTACTTCTCCAATTAGGGTATTTACTACTTTGAAGTGACACATATATGCTTTAATATTAATGTTTCTTTTGTTTAGATCCGAATCCCCGTAAACCTCACATATATTCGAGTTGCCAGCGTGAATATCGTGGACTGTATACTCAGTTTCAGCCTGTTTTTCCCCTATTGAAGTATCAAACATAGTGACCCCATACTTGTTGGAGTCGCCATCTTTGGTGTTGGGGTTAATCGGAATTCCATTCTTGGAGTTCGCCGGTTATGTCTCACAAGAGTAGACGGCCGCCTATGCGGCCGTGTGATGTCTTTTTAGTAGTCTGTTTTTGTGGTCTCAGATATTCTGTTTATAACATAGATCTGTTTAAGATATGTTCTCCCCCTTCTCGATTTTATGGGTAGATGGCAGAGAAAGGTGGAAACAAAAGCATACTTTATGCAAGCAACTTTTCTAGGTACAACCTGGGATGTTCAGGCAAAGCTACTATGATAACTATGAAAACATATATGTGGTACCCAACATGAGGATGTACATACTTGTGCACATATAAAAAATAATCTAGGTGACGGTAAAACTGCCGCCTCAGGAATGATCGGCTCGTGGAGCATAGGGTAAGTACGAAGGCGCATAGCGCTCAGGGTCGTATACACCCATTCGATGCTCTGATGGCCGAGTTTGGCCTAAATATAGACCACCCCTCTTACACCTCTTCATACGATATATTGTAAATCATTAATCCATTCCGAGAGCGAAGGATCTATGACCCTTCTCTCACTTTTCTCTCACCTTTACTTCACTTTTACTTCACAGTTGTGTCATTGTCAAAAGTATATATCTTTCACTACATAACCCGTAGCAGAAATTCTGGCGACAGGCTACAGGATTAGACCTAAACCTTCAGGCTAGATAAAAAAATGAGTGCATACGACCCTGAGAGCTATGCCCCTTCGTACCGGTGGGATTCAGAAAAAGCCTATAACTAATCTGAACCCTAACCTATAAGGAATGGTAGAGTCCACTTCGCATCTCCCTCCCTTTGCATGAGAGCTTTGACTAATCCACTTTTACTATAGAGTCACAACCAGATCGCCTACCATAATTCAGTTGGGGATAAGGAAAACCCTCTTGGCGCCTGTGTGGAAAAAATGGTCAAGGAGGTGCCATTGCTGCAATACGATGCTGAGCAGAGAATAGCTGCCAACGAAGGCAGCTTCGGCTTTCTTGCGGAAATGCGTGGCATTCGTGCAGAGATGGTAAAAATGAACGATAAGATCAGGAAACTCGAATCTCATCGCCAGAGCTATCTGGATATCCTTCAAAGGACCATTTCCACATGGGTGCGAGATGCGCTGAACAAGGACACAGAATACCGGAAGAAGTAAATCCGCAGACTGAATAAGGATGTTATCCACGGCGGTGATGTGCGATCCGATGCCATGGTAGTCACTGGGCGCTACCAGAAAAGCAGCACCGAATGGCAATCTTTTCCGTACGCTATATGGCCTTACACCGAATAATGTGAATAATCTCGGTATTGTCCACAAATTCCCTTGATACTCTTCTTATCGCTAATATATTCTAGATCAACAGAAGTGCTGTGGATCTCTGCAGACCTTAGATAGAGCAGCTTCTATCCTGTCTAAGAACGCTCGGATAAGCCTCCCTACTGAGGCGATGGGAAATAAACGCGAGGATCTTATCGCTATGCTACTGGAGGAGAGATATGAAGAGGCTGAGAAGATGAGCAGCACTTTTCTTTGTGGGAACGAATCGTCTGTGAAGAGTAGTTCTAGTCCTGCCAAAAAGCTAGATATGGCTATCCAATTAATCGATTTGTAAGAAACGATCATCTTATGATCACTTATAGACCAAAGATCTCTTTACGTATTGAGACAGTTGACTTGAGTACGGTCTAGCGACTAGTAGAAGGACCTTTCCTGTTTTGGATTTGGCGGTTATAATCGGATAACACAAAAGACGAGACATGACGACATCCCTGATTGTCTACCCTGAGTGCCCTGAGTGAAGGGCGAGCAGATCTCTAAGCAACTATGAGTTCTCAGCGAGCATACGGAATAATGGGCCGAAACATATCACGTGTGAGGTCGATGACTATGATTCGGTAAAAAGGACGCTTGAAATTGGAAGAGTAGCCGGTCTTATCACCAAATTTACGGTTACCTAGCATTGTAGTGCAATTTAACTGTAGTTTGTCCTGATTTTGAGCTTATCTCGCTAACAATGGATCTCCTGCGATTCATGTAATACATATACAGTTTGTCCGTTTGTACACGAAGAGCAAATGGTAGAGCGTATAGAAAGGCGTGGGGACAAAACCCAGTCCGACTCGTTTGCTCGTGCTCGTCTCCCTTTCCTCTTTTTCCAGTTTTATTCTCTCTTTCACCTTTCCACTTCCCACATTCGGCAGGCAGCAACCAAATTTCATTAACAATTTGGCTGGAGTCCATATGCTGACTACTAGTTGGGGAGTTTGTCGAGGCTGAATTCATTGCTGAATGGGACTAAAAATGATCTGCCATGTCGAGAACCCTTTGATAGCGGTTTTCAATCCTCCGAATGGGATACTCTGTGTGCCCACCACACATGTTGCCATTGGACTGAAACGTCAAAAGAGTCGCCTTACTGTAAGTATCATTACTTTTTCGAATATAGCACCTTCTATTGACGATGTTTGCTAAATAGATATGCTCCACTATGCGTCGTCTGTCATTTCGTGTCCTGTTACATCTGCGGAACCTGCCAGCAAGCTCCAACTCCCCGTGAACTAAAAGCAAGACTTTCTCCAACAAGACTGGCGAAACAAATAGTGGGGTACATCCGGGGTGCCTTCACGGACCACTTGCACACTGGAGTTTGGGACTATGTCTGCTGTCGCCTTGCGACCAAACTTGTCTCCGGGGGCTATCACATCTCGATATGAATAGGATCTGATTTACTACACTTATTCTGGTGTCAACCAAGACAATGTGGCATTCAATTTTTGGATACTTGGCTCAGTCCTGATATCCGGGCTTTGCTGGGTGGGCTTTTCGGTGGGCTCCAAGGTCGAGTACATAGGCATCATGGGATGTTTCCAAGTCCATGACACCGTGAATGAGCTGAGACCAAGATCAAGATTTCTGTTCTGTCATCAAATGAGCAGGCGGGCTTTGTGCTCTCTTCATGTGCAAGATATGGCCTGCTCAGGTAATGACAGAATACATACAAAAATATCAGAAATAAAACATCCATAGCCTTAGATTATCTTATCCTGATTTGTTATGGGGATAATTACACGAGGACCATTTACATACGTAAGTCGCCAGCCTTTAATATCTACTAGTTCTAATAGGTGCGAATGAGATTCATACATTGGAATATAAAAAAGATTACACTTTGGGAACGAGTTGCTAGAAGAGGCCTGATAACGCATTTTACCAAATGACTGCGATGCTGTTTTGACAAAAAAGAACCCACCCATGGCCAGGGCAGTCTTCAAAGGTGATAAACCTCAATCGTGTGGCAGTTTGGCCCTAACTAACCTCTGCTTTGAGCAAAATGTCTTCATAGGTTTCTACATAAGTTTTGATTATGATCTAGAAGTGACAGGGAGTAGAGGATGCTAGAGATTTAAAAAAAGAGTGGGGGGAAAAGGATGAACAAATCCAGCAGAGGAATAGCGAACATCAATCAGCCTGCGACTTGCGGTCTCAGGATACGAGCCCATGTGGGGTGACCTAATTAGGTAGTCTAGAGCAGGCATGGCTCATGACCGAGCTACCAAATAGACTACCTCGGGTTTGCTGATTACTACTACACTGAATTTGATATTTAACCAACACCCTCACTCCATCCCCCATCCCACTTCCCGTAGTTCTGATTTTAGTAACTCCTTGCATGTAGGTTTGTACATAAGGTTTCTCTTCATTTTCAATCACTGTAGTGACGGAGACTCTCCCTTATCAGCACCGCTTTCTATCTATACGTTAAGCCCAGTTCATACATTTAATCAAATTTCGTACCTTTTGATAACGGTCCTCTACCTTTCCCTCTGCTCAAGGGTTGGTTATGTATCTTTGGTGACTCTTCCATATGGCCTTGTGACAAGTCCTTGTACACACGTGAATAGCCCTGCATTGTAGAAACTACTACACCTAGTCTCAAAGGTATACATATGCCTTGCATTATTATAGAGTTAAGTTAAAAGAAAGATTTGTACCTGAGGAGGTTGCTGGGATATATACCAGGGTGTTATTGACTCCGTCGATTAAGACAAACAGTTGTTGATTAGAAAGAGGAAGTCACCTAAAAAAGTTTCTCATGCGCGCAAACAGATAATTCTTAGTTAATGAGGAAGCTGTCCATGACTTCAAGACTGATTGTCGAAGTTGTGGATTTCTGAACACTAGCCAAAGGATATTAGGGTCCTAGTCCTAATAGGTACGAGGAGCCTCATATGTTAGAATTAAAAATAAATGGTCAGTACTGGGAGCGAGTCTCGAAATGAGATGGTTGATATGTACCCATCTTAAACCCATTACACGAATACCATGCTGTTTTGAGAAAAGAAAAAAAGGAAATGGTGAGTCCAGTCTTCAGGGTTTGGGCCCAGGGGGCCGAGAGAGGGCAGTCTTGAATTGGGCTGAACCTATTCGTGCGCGATCCACCGCTTAGGCCACTCCTGAGTTCTCAACTACTACTGACACCGACTTCAATATTTAGCCAACAGATGCTTGGATTTTCAGCTTCTAGTTTCTTCGGCAATTCAAAGCCCATTCTCACATTACGTCATGCACCTATATATCTGTCTATTTAGGTCTTGCTTAATATTTCTTATGATTTCTCTGTAAACAAAACAGAACCTAATGTTGTCATATTGCACCCTCTGTAAACGCGACTTAGGGCATCTCGATCACGTGATATTGCAAATGTTAGTTCTCACTGAAGTTTTAGCACCTGAAGAATAAAAGACGTGGCCTTGAGGACTGTAATGGCTACGTATATATTGTAAATACAAAGTCAATACCTCGGTAGAGCGTTATGTTATTTTCAACTCGCTTGATCAAGATGGGACACTTCTTTTAGAGGTATGCATAAAGGAAAACACCAGAGATGGGGGGAAAAAAGTGAACAAATCTACCGACAAGAGTGCGTAATTCTTGACAGCAACTTGTGGTCCGGGTCCTTTTCGCAAAATCCAAACCTCAATAACGCTTTTCTCAACACACCCTGACCACCCGCCAATCCAATGAACAATACACATACCAGAAGCAGAAGACACAAGATGAATACCAGCAGCAATACTGGTGTTGTTGTCACGGTTCACTACAAACCGTCTATTGTTAACGTCGCCCCATTCTGAAGACCTGCTACTCAAACATAAGATCCAACAACCGGCCAGGCGACTACACAGCACTTAGTTGATGCAACCATACGGAGTTCTCACACTTGTCATACGCAAATTGTCTAGTTCCTGGCAAATTATGTATCTAGTTACTTGAACTTGTTTCTCTATGTTATGTCTCCGCTATCTCTACTACAAAAGTTGACATAATTTAATAAAGGGCCTCCGAGTTATGATCGATTACAGATTGCAAGGACTGAAAATGGTAAAGAACGACGATAATGAAGATTTAGGGGAATTGCCAGTACGCTGGGGAATCTTATTCGCGGCAAAAAAAGGATGGGGAGCTTAAAACAGCCCTTCGGATGGCCAGTCCAACGGTCCCTCCAACTCATCGAAAAGACCCAAGGGATCCACAGGGTCCCAGACCACATTTTCAGACTCACGCCCATCGTCAATCATGGCAGCCTTCTCTGCCAACGGGGAGGTAAGAGCTACAGCGGGCGAAACAAGAGTAGGGGAAGGCACAGTGGGACGGGAAGTAACAGTGGAAGGCACGGTCCCAGAGGCAGGAGAGTGAGGGCGCGAGTCAGCGGGCCCGGCGGCAGATGAGTCGTCTAATGTCGACGACTCATTGCCCTCATCAGTGGGGACAGCAGCGGCAGCGGAAATCTCTTATATATTGTTAGCATCCAATCATCAAGAAACGTCAGTGCGACGCATACTCTTGCGCTTGTTAGCCGTATGTCGACCGGGCTTACGGTGGGTCCGCTTGCGCTTTGGGGGGAGATCGGGGTCGTATGTGCCAGGGGGGACAGGAGGCTTTGTAAATAGAATGTAAGCTTAAACCAAATTATACACGAGATAGATGGCATGACAATCAGGATGTTCGACAGGTTGAGACTGTCGAAGATAGGAGACTTACAACTTCTGCTCCCTGCTTTCGCAGGATACGTCGTAAACATGCGTTCTGCTTCTTCTTCTGGGGGGTCTCCCCGGTGGATGTAGGGCCTTCCATGTTGATGGGTTTTGGTGGGTAGTGGTTGTATTGATGAAATGTGAATGGGATGAGATGCGAAGAAGAGAAGAGAAGAATAGAAAGTTGCTACGCGTGGGGAGTTTCGAAACACGAGCAGCTTCCTCATGGACTGAGACCTCTTTGATTGTATATGTGGGAAACTCTTTAGGTGACTCCTGTCTCCTTTCCAATCAAGAATTGGTTGTATCAACCGATAGAGTCAGTATGTATTAGCGTAATATTTCTCAGCGACCTCTTCAACTACAATTATGTCTTTATCCAACCTCTATAAGACTGCGAAGCATAAGTCAAATTTCGGGATTGAGTGCTGTACTTCTTACAAATGAGAGCTATAGACGTGTTAACAAAGGACTTGTCACAAGCCCATATGGGAAGATCCTCAAAGATAACCAGCCTTTGAACAAAAAGAATGATAGATAAAGGGGAATGGAATTTGATTGGACGCATGACTTCGGGCTACACTAGAAATAAGTCTTGTCCCGATGGACAAGGGTCATGGTTTCTGCAGGGCCAAAGTCAGCCTCGGCATTGTCTTCTCCCATCTCCTCATCCTCCCATCTCTAGTACGGTACTCTTCTCAAGAGTTATGGGACGGGTGTCAGCGGGGAGAGAGAAGCTTGCAGCTGCGGGTCCCTCTCCGGCTTGCTCAGCAGCCTGCTCAGCGGCTTCATAGGCAGCTTCTATTGGCTGTTAGTATTGGACTCGGTATCAACATTTGTATGCACAGCAAAGAAGGCAAAATGGGCTTCGCCCACTACACACGTCCGCGACCTATTTAAGGATTTCGATCCCGCACTCGTGGCCGCCTGCGACAGCATCGACTCTCGTATGGTATGGATTCTAGAGAAGTACACCAGGGAACTCGACACACCTGAGGCCCACCAAACCCTACGTACCTACAGTGACAGCTTGGAGAAATGCCACGCATACGATGAACACATGAACGCTAGCGAGAATTAGATCGCGGCCCTGGGCAACGTCCTTACTAGGCATATGCTCACAGGTCTGCTGGATGACGCGCGTACCCCCGCTCAATGCGGACGAGGAACAGGGCCAAGACGTCACCAACAAGGCAAGGAACCTAAGAAACATCAGTTGAAAGAGATTATGCCCGTGAGACCGCGGCGTTGAAATCCGCCAGGAAACAGTTGCGAACAGAAGAGATTGAGAGTTACGAAGCAGAGGAGATTCGCCATTCCCCTGTTAGTTTCGTCATCTTTTTTTAAAAAAATAATAATCGACAACAGTGTGGCAGTCACCTGGTAATACGTCTTAAGATGGGTACATGTCAATAGTCTGTTTTGGAACTCGCTCTTGAGGTTGGTTATTTCATTTTAATTCCAATTCCAATGTATGAAACAAGTCATACAGCACATATTAGGACCAGGATATCTCAAGATCCCATGACACCGAGAGCCCATCCAACTCTGATTGGCCCTGTCTCGCTCAATTTACGGTCTATCCAGTCACGCCCACACTCGAAAATCAACATGCCCACCACAATCGAAGAGACTAATACAACACATGTACAAAAATTATATAGATAAATAAAAATATAAAGGATAAGTGTTGTTTAGCAGACAGGATGTTCTAGACATCTCATACATATATATGTAGGATCTGATCGTTGTTGCATGGAGATTCTGCATCTCTGAATATAGACCACAGACCTAGAGAATTGCCTGGAGATCAAACAAACCCAAAATCGAACATGTATCTGATCAATTCTACCTTACTACCATACTATCTATACGTGGAGTCCACTCGCAGTTCCGGATGCATATCAACTTAGGGCACGAGTATCCACATGAGATCGACATGCACTTAAGAACCAGGGTCTTGATAGACTTGCAGGGATATAAACGCGAAAAAAGCGACGTATACTTCATTGATCTGAACTCGAAATTCCACTGAACCCTCTATTTTGGTACAAACCCCAAAACCAACCAAAAAAATTCAACAGATACCCCTGTCCATACTAAAGTGTGGCTTTATGCGGCATGGTGGTTCCCGATCACGTGGGAATTCGCCTCAACCTCAACCAGTGGTCGACATGCAATTTTTTTTTCCCGAGGGGCAAATAAAATCGCCGCTATATCATTCGAAAACCATACACTGTACGTACCCGTGTACCCTGCCTCTTAAAGTGTAGGTGGTCAATCCCCGACACGAAACGCATATCGCAACCCTCAAAGGCCGACAATCCCCAACCACATCGGCAATCAAAGGAACGCAGATCAAACATCACCATACATCCCATCCTTTATATTTACCCGAAAACCACGTCGCCCGAGTCCACCAAGTATCGGAGAAAATGTTCGAAGACTTCTCCTTCACCTCGCCGTCCTCGCGACCCTCCCGCCTGGCCCTCGACGCCGACGACCGCCTAATGGTCGACAGCGACAGCAATCTAATATCTCCCCTCTCCTCGCGCTGTCCATCACCACAATCGCAACGCTTCCGCAACATCTCACGCTCACGCTCCCACTTCCACCGAAACCAACAACCCCCAACATCCGTCCCCTTCCCCTATGACTCAGACCACAGACGCCTCTCCATCTCAACCCTAACCCAAAAACTCCACGAACACACCCTGGCACCAACAAACAAACTCCAATCCCAGCAGCCCCAATCCCGATCCCGAGACGGGAGACACACCCCGGCTCGCGCCGGTACCCAGGCGTTCGAACTGTCCTCACACCCCCAGACACAGACCACTCCGACGACAGCATCGGCGACTGTTACTCCTCCCCCTCCGCCTCATCAACAACAAGCCCAACCTTTAACCCCCCGGACCTGCTTTCAGACCTACCAGACTTCGGCCTCGGCCATCCCCTCTACCCGCAGCCGCAGCCGTACCACCAAGACGTGCGCATGCAGCGCCAGCAGATCTCCAGATTGCAATGCAATGAGTCGGAGGTGGAGGCAATGCAGCGCTCGTTGCTAGATGAATCGTCTCCTATTTCTGGGGACTTCTGTGACGAAGACGATTGTCATCCTAGTTCGTTGCCGCCGCGGTCGTCGCCGCGGAGGAAGGCGGTCACGCTTGCGAGGAGTCGGTTTGGGCCTGAGGGGGGTGCGGAAGGGAGACGCAGGAAGAGTTCTTCTGGGGCTGTTTTGGCGAGTCGGGTTGAGAAGAGTCATTATGGGGCCTTTACGGGGAAGAGGAATGAGCAGGGGCTTAGGAGGAAGAGTCTTGTTAGTGCGGCTTTGGCGTCGATGGTTGAGAGGGATGATAATTGAGTGTGTTGGGTTTAGATTAGTGCATTCCATGGATTGGAATTGTATATACACGATTTTGATACCCTTATAAACATTCCTTCCATTGAGATGATCGTGCGACTAGAATGCTGACCATTATCGAACTAGCATTCTGACATATTCTTTAGTTGTAGTTAGTATGTTCCTGGTTATATGCATTAATTGTAGCCGTGATCGTTGCTGATTATTGAATTCAATTTACAAAGGTTAATGCTAATCCAAGACGCAATTGATAATAAAGCCAGAAGTTGAAAACGACCGGAATGTTGACAATCATCAAATATGAATTGATATGGATACAATATGAGTCTCAGACTCAGAATAGAAAAAGGTAATAAAAAAGTAATAAAGGCCGAGGGAGAAAGAAGCCCTCCAAGAGAAGAAAAGAAACAAAAGAAAAGAATCAAGAGCTGTGTCCAGCCAGTCCATCCAACACCCAAGCGCCACGCTCTTGATAATCACAATAGACGTAGACGTAAATTACAACCGAATTCCCGGTTCAAGTCACACACACACAGCCAGCTGCCGATTCGCAGAATCCCGGGAGTACCAGAAGTTCACAGAACTCCCTAACTCCCATGCTTCCAACTAAAGAACTTCCTCAACCCCTTTCTCTGAGCCGATTTCCTCTCATCACTCTTTCTCCGCTGGAACTCAAATCGCGGACTGGTCTCGCCAGTTCGCGCCCCTCGCTGCAGCTCATCCAGTGCGCGTGCAGAATTTCCCCGCAACCCCATCGTCTCGGCGTTCGCGGCTGCGAGGACGGACTGGACGTGTGGGTCGAGGTACACCGGGTCGTAGGTATAGGGATCGAAGGGGGCGGAGTAGTGGGGGAGTTTGGAGGTGGACATAGAGGTTGGGTAGGGGTAGGCGGAGTCGAAGGAGGAGTAGATTGGTGATTGCATGGGCGAGCCACTTGGTGTGTCGAGGGGGCTTTCGCGGGGTGTTTGTGGTTCGGGTTCTTGTGAGGATGAGAAGTCGTGGTGGCCGGGTGTTGTTGCGTCTTCTGGTAGGTCGAACAGGATGCCTCTGTCGCGGTCGTCGACTTGGGCCCAGTCGCCGTTGGCGTAGACGGGGGAGCCGGGTTCGCCAATCTCACTCTCTGAGTAGAAGGTTTGCGTTGATGGGGTGGAGGATCGGTGGGTGAAGTCTAGGTTTGGGAGGTTGGATTCCTCCGTGATGGAGGTCATGTGTGGTAATTGCGGGGAGTCTCTGTCACTGCTTGGGTGGTTGTGTGTATCGATACGCAGATCGTGTTTTTCAGTTTGCTGTACAGGTCGGCTCCAGTAGTTGAAGCTTTGTTCATTGATAGAGTAGTCTGATAGAGACCGGACGCGGTCATGGATTCCCGGGGAAGACGACGCCATGTCCGTCGGTTGACCTTTTAGTGTTGGCAGATCGGCTGGGACGGAGGTGTACAACGATTTGGTTGAGCAAAATGATGGCAATGAGGCATCGGTGAATTGGGACAGGGACACCCGGTCCAGTCCTTGCTCGATGGAGAAAGTAGAGTCTCGCTGATTGTCTGATGAGACCACGGAGCAATTGTCGACGTCTTCAATGTATGAGACGATGCGTGCTAGATCCAGCGACTTGCGCGGATTCAGGATCTCAAAGCAAGCACCACCGTGCGAGACGGTGGCCACGGCCTGCGTACTGGCCAGCATCGAGTCCGAGGATTGAGTTTTGGAGGCACGCTCAGCTTCTTCCGCTTGCGCCTGGGCCCTTTGTTGAAGCTTTTCACGAAAGGTATTCTGAAACTTTTATCAGTGAGTTGGCTCTTTCCTGAGGTGTTTCAAGTCTACTTACCAATCGCTTCCTATTAGGTCTAGCACGAGTCCCGAGATCCGAGACAACAGGTATTCGTGGGCTTTGGGCGGCTTGGTAATGAACTATTGAACTGTCAATCAAGATTGCCGGAGGTTTAATCGAAGAAAGTCAATTGAAGAAGCTTACCAGTCTGGGCTTCCCCGAGCTCAGGCTCTTCACTCCACTGGGAGACGATGCTGTGGGAGTAGGACGGAGAGAGCGGCGGAGGACTTGATGCCACGGAGGATATAGATACAGGATAAGAAATGGGAAGTGCGGACGGGCGATTCAAATGCAATGCAGCAGTCTTGCGCTTCAACTTCTTTCCTGTCTGATCGACAGGATCGCCAATGCGGTCTGCAGATTTGGAGAGAAACTTGTGGTAATCGTGGATAGAAAGGACCCCCGTGATACGAGATTTGATGGATCGAGGGGGGAGGGACAAAGCGTCTGCCGAGTCTACCGAAAGGGGTTTGGAGAGAGAAGTACATGCATGACGGTCATGTATCTCGAGACATTTGTGGCAGATGGGGCTGTCCAGCAGCTCACCGTGCCATGTATCATTGGCAGCGGAGTAGAAGTTTTCGTTCATTTTTTGCCAATTGCGAATCTCATTGCTGTGAAGTTCTGTTCTCGGATTCTGTTCTCGGATTCTGTTCTCGGACCGCCGGTTTAGGTTGTCGACATATCCGATGTAGTAGATCCAAACCCACTTCTCCACACCGAACTTGATTCGTCAGACGCCGCAAGGGATAGAGATACGGTCGCAAGAGATGAATCACAAGACTGCAAGGTAGAAATAAGAGAATATAAACCAGGACGAACGGAATGTACCTGGATATACAAAGTATCCGTTTTTTTATCCATGAAGTAACCAGTCCAGGCAAACTCGAACCAAACGGGGAAGCCGACTAGGCCGGTCCAATTAGGCTCATTAGAAGTAGAAGAGAAAGAAAGAAGGTCCAGACCAGTTGGGGAAACCCATGGTTCGTCAAGCCAAGGTGGAAAAGTCGGTCAAGATATTGAATCTGGTCTTTAATATACAATGTGATTCAAAGGGATGCCCAAATCACTTGCAGATGATCTCAGCCTCGATCTACAGGGCATTTTTAGTGACTTTAGTGACCCTCTAGTCTTTAGTGCCCACCCTCCCGTTTCCATCTCCAACCAATCATCCACCTCAAATCCACATCTCATGAACGCCTCTCTGAGCCCAGAACCAGTCGTATAGAAGAAAGCCCTGAGCGGCTGAGGACCTAGTAATCCACCTTTGGGCTGTGGCGGTTGTAACACGCATGATTGGCCGGTTCAAACACAGTGGCGATAAGAGAGATTTTTCGTCTCCACTGCCAACATCATGACTTGGTCATTCTCCCAGTTCTTCGGTACGGTGATGCACCGTTGATGCAAGGTCATGTGATTCTGGGTTGGGCCGGATTACTTTTTTTTTACTCTTTTCCCTTCCGTGGTCGGGCATCTCGTACCTGGAATAAACAAGGCACGCATGCATATGCCAACTCATATGTAATATCCCAAGGTAATACGACTGCAACCCCCAGGTTTGTGTGTTTCACATGCATGATGCATGCAATTTAAACGGATTTCTGCCTTGCTGCCCCAGGTGATCCATACTTCGCAATCTCCGGGTTTACTGATACAGAATGGGTGGCAAACTACCCAAAGGAGTATACTCGGACCGCGTTACGAACTGCGATCGGTATGCCCCTGCTGCTGGTACTTGGTGGATCCGTAGAAATCGATCTGGATAAAGATCCCCGCTTGATTCAACAAAACTCCCAGATCATGCAGAAGCTCAAAATGACTTGAAGTATCAAAAAAGAGAAAGAGCAATTTAAGATGCGCTAGTGATGTGGTATCGAATGAAGAAAAGGGAGGAAAAATGAACTCAGAAAACGAAAGAAATCAAAAAGGAAAAAAAGAAAACAAAAGGGACCGACCATGCACGTATGTACCTAGTATGCAAGGTCCTGTAGATCTCAAGTCCACTCTCAGTACCGTTTATATTTCTAAAAAAAACATGAGTCAGTCACAGCCACAACCAAATATGGGAAACACGTACGTCTTCCATCTTGCGCCGATTGCTCGGGTCAAGGGTATTTCCCGCACCAAGCAGAGTTTGTCCCACGGCCTTGGACACTCCAATAGCGGGTCGGAGGATGACCGTGGGCGCACGCTTCCAGACGGCCTTTGCGGCAGCCTTGGCGCTCCCACTCTCAACCACCTCGCCAGGTACGGCGACGATCGCATCGCGTGCCAGGAGCAGGTCGCGCTCGAGGCCGCTGAATGCCCCACGCAGTCCCTGTACTACCCCGACCGGCTGATCGGCGTACAACGAGATCTTTTTTGCTTCGTCTTCGTCGAGGGAATCGTCGTCAAAGGCGGGTGCGTTGGGGGTCAGTAGGTCCTCTGCGCCTTGGAGGACGGTTTGTGTGCCGATGGCGAGTTTGGCGCCGAGTTTGACCAGCTCGTTGGAGGTTGTTTTGGCGAAAGCCAAGGCGCCCTTTTGGATGCTGCGCACGATTCGGCCGTCCTTTCGGTACTCGCGCATCGGGACGACGACCAGGTCGCGCACGCCGCCACCCACGTTGACAAGGGAGCGGATCGGCGCAAGACCGGCAAGCACACCGGGCAGTTGGTTCTGTTTGACATCTGGCATCCAGATGTCGTTCAGCGTTTGACCCATCCGATCGAATCCGGACACTCCGTAGATGATCACATGTCGTAGCACCATGTCGGCGCCATCCAGGATGAAGAAGTTCATAAACTCAGTTGTGCGGCCGGACCGGAGTCCTGCGTAGTCAACCCGCTTAGGTTTGAAGTCTAATTTGACTTGCACGGCGTTGATCTCTACTCGCTGCAAGAATGGAACGTCGCCCGGGGTATCTGATGGTTTGGCGGACTCATCTCTAAACTCGAAGAACCGACTCATAAAGTCGAGAGCATCTTGGTCAACATGCAACCGGAGGGGTAGAACTGTGGCCTAGGGGTCAAGTTAGAAACTGGTGCTGAGTAATGGACGACTTGGGTAACAAACTTTGAGAACAATCTCAGATGCAGCTAGCTCAGGCACAGGTCTCACAGTCAGAATTTCAAGGTGAACCATGCTTGTCCCGCTCTCCTTTTCGCCAGCCTCCCGCATGTATGTTGCGAACTTCTTCCATGTAGATGTTGGAACATGGTCATAGATTTCCAGATCCTTGACCCGCACATCTAACGAGCTCTGCGTCTCTTCTGAGCCCGACGGGAAGATAATCAGATCGGCAGAGACACCCTTCAACTCAAACGTCATCTTGTGGTGTTTGCTCCGGTGCAAGCGTAATTTCTTTTCCCTCTTAGCGGTAGATCGGCCCTGGTGACTCCCAGCCCCAGTCACGGTAGTGGTCGTTGCATAGCTCCCGGTCTCGCTGGTGAAATCATCGATGTCATGATTGATCTCGCGGTGAAGTTCCCGTGGATCCTTGTTGGCTGGAATACCGATGTAAATGGAGTTGAAGAGGAAATCGCCAATAACAGACTCCTCTTCATCTTCTGCAGAAGCTGACATCCGCGAGCCCCTGGAACGGCGTTCTGTGGCTTTGGTTTCTACATCCTTGACGGCTTTGGATATTGTGTCACGGGTGCGCTGCCAGTCATATCCATCAAAGAGATTCCAGATGAAATGCACGTCCCGAACGCGCACACGCAAAGGACTCCGCTCGAGCTTCGTGTCGTTGGTGAGGCCGTAGGTGTTCTGAGTAGAGTCCCACCGATGAGCAGTTCCACCCACAGCTGATTTCTTTGCGAAATGATCCTCCTGGAAGTCCAATTCCGTCATACTGGAAGATACTTGGTATTGGGAATGGAAGCTGTCCAGCAATTCATTGGAGCCCACTTCCATACCTTCAATGCCCACACCACCAGAGCCGCCCTTTACGGGATAGAAATCGCTGACATATTCAAGTTCGTCGGTCAGCTGATCTCCACTAGATGATTCTTCGGAGATAGTTGCCAGATCATTATCATTGGGGAGGGTGGGATTAGCCGCAAATGCGTCCCCGGTGAACGAGGCAAACATATCTTGGATGGGCATCACCTCTGTTCGATATTTGACATCGACGCTCGGTGGAGTTGGAGGCTGGAGTCCATTCATGATGCTGATGAGCGTCTGGGTGGAATCCGCGCAGGTCTCAAGGATCAACAGATCATCTCTCAGCTCTACGTCCAAAGACTTTGTTCCATCCTCAGCGCTGGTCAGCTTGACACTAGCGGTGGCCGATGAGATGGAAGAAACAGGCACATAGCCTTTATCAATATACGCTTGAGCCTGGGTGTCTTGGGGAACGACTGATGCACGCTGGTGCAGGTTATAAGCACCCTCATGGTACACGTCGTCGATGATCATGAGCGAGGCTTTCCTAATATCCAACGATGCTTCCGCGGATTCTCCTCCATACATACTTCCTTCGAATTTGGCATTGGTGAGGACTGCAAGGCCTTTTGCAGGAGAATTGCGAGGGTTTAGACCGAGAACACAATCTCGGAATACAACAGCCAATTTGACTGGCTTTGTCGAGGAAGTGGATTCATTCGACATTGGTCGCCCTGTCATAGAAGATGAGGGGATTGAGTGCTCTGCAAGGTTGGCGATAGAGTTGACCATACTACTGGCCAACTCTCCGCTCATCTTGTCGCCACCCAATCCAAGGAAGGCTGTCACTGATGGCACCGTGTACTCAATAAGGAGATTGTGCAGTTTGACCTTGTAGGTAGGATCCATCTCATCGGGTATGAAACGAGCCATGAGGACCGGTGGATAGGACTGGTCTGGATCCTGAGATTTGTTTGGCGGCCACAGGGCATGCCCCACCAGCTCTTCGTCGTTATTCCGACTGACGGTCATGCTTCCAATCTGGGCCGCAGTGAGCGAAGGCATGGTGATGTGTGCAACTTCAATATCGATAAGTTGACTTTGGATGTCCCCAACCTCTCCACCGATGTGGACGTGCCCTTGGAAGTCACAGACCAGTACCAGGGTGAGGATACCAGGGCGATCATCTTCTGGCAAATACTTGGTGACATTGGAAAGCCGACTCAGCTCAACAGCAAGAGACGAGAGAGGCTCTAACCCACTGGTGTCTGAAATGAACGTTTCCAAGCGCCCCACTGTCACGCGAAGAACAGATCCTTGCCGTCGCTGGCGCAATAATGTGTCTAGCATGATATCATCTTCCGCTTCGAATTTGTCCTGGGATGGGGTAATCAAAGTCAAAAGACGATCGAGGTCAACCTCCTTCGGGGCGAAAAGGAACTCAAGGCGGATATTGTTCAGGGTGATTTTCGCGGGAGCATCAGCTGAGGCATCATCAATTGAAAGGGGTCCAATCATTTTCGCCTTGTCTATTTGAATACCAATCCCTTCAAACCTGCTGACAATTTTGACGGCGGTCGTGGAGATTTGAAGGCAATGTGCTTCTCCAGTAATATCCAACAGGATGGCACCGAGTCGGGCATTGACTTTCCATAGGGTTGACGTGCCCTTGGTCGTGTCAACAGCCGGGGCGGGTGTCTCAAAATGCACACCGCGGGGGCGCTGTTTGGAAGGTGGCGGGCAGCCTTTGACTGTAGACACAGATGACATGGAACTGCCAAGTTCAAGAATGGTGCTCAGGCCACCCATCCAGCCTAGAACCTCTTCCAGACGCTGTATATTGAGATTGATGTGAAGAGGCAGCGTGGAGATGTCAACCTTGGCCAGACCTGCCGACTTGGCCAAAGAGATAGAGATATCTCCTTGCGAAGGGGATAAAACATCACGCGTAGATTCACGCATCTTCAATCTTTCATCAAAAAATATGATATCCTCTGAGGCGAACCCGAATGCAAACTTGGACACGTCGAAATTCAGCTTGGTAGCTGTACTTTGAGCCGAAAGGTGAGCATCCAGGCCAGATAGAGTAAGACGAAGAATCACATCTTCCATGTTGTAGGGAGGAAAAGAAGGTGAGTCGCTATTGTCGGACGAATAGACATGCCCCGAAACACGTTCGATAAATTTTACTGAAAGCGCATGGACGATAAGATGAACAGGTGGCGTACGCGCAGGTTGGTCCTTTCGCGACTGCTTCTCAAACGGATCTTTTTCAGCCGTACCAAGAGCATGAGAGAGTTTTTGTCCTATCTTGGTGAGAAGCCAACCAATTGCAATATCGAAATGTACAAAGGCAGAGAATATTTCCACGGCAATTTCAGGTAGTTCAGTCCCAGCACTTGGCTGAGCCCGTGGCTCATCAGAGCCTCTTCCGAACCTCGTGGATTTGTAGGCTCTAGAGGCAAGTAGACTTTCTTCAGGTGCAGAGTCCCCGAAGCTAACTGTGGATTCATCTAGGTCACTGTCTTTGTTCTCTTTTTGTGGGATAGACGACGGCTCGGCTGACCCTTCTTCGTCGGAATCAGGGGGCGAGAACCACAGCAAAATCTTGTCAATATTCAACACCGACTTTCTCATTTCATTGCTTCTGTGCAACCCAGGAGAGAATGGAGTTGAAGGTCTATCCTTGTGCAATGTCTGAGATTGGGCTTGACCGTCCAAATCATGCTGGTCTGTTATGCCGTCTTCTGATGGGCCTGTATAACTTGAATCTGCTTCGTCTTGAACTTGGCTGGACTGTGCCAGATCAATAGGTGCAATGCTTTTAGATCGGTCATCAAAGGCACTTCGAGACTTTGATGCATCACCAAACGAGCCCCATGCGCCTGGCATGTGGGGCATGAAGCTCCCACTCGCATCCTGGCTAATAGCACTCATGTAAAGACTTTGCGCTTCATCGTGGGAGAAAAGCTGAGACTCGTTGAGATCGGCATTTGGGGTTCCGTCTCGGGAGCCCGTGCTGTCAGACTCTGAGCGTGGAGGAGATGTACTGGAGGGATGGGACGATACGTTCAATTGTGATCTTTCATTATGTTCATTTTCGTCGTAATCATTGTAATGCTGCGGGGGTTGCGTGATTTCGTCAATTTCAGGGCTGATTTGGCTGTGATGTGTGTCGTAAGTTTGGGACATATGGTGGGTATCGGAGCGGTTTAATGGCTCGTCAGGGTATTCGGCCTGTGAGCTTTGATGCAAGCTTTGTGGGCCACCAGACAAGTGGCTTCTCCACTCACTCCCGACCCGTCGGTCTTCTTGTGGATGTATTACCGGTGACTGCTCATCATCAAAATCATCGAATTGAGTGTCAATCACCGAGTCTAGGTACCCTGGGTTGTCTTGGAAGGGGTCATCGCCAAATATTTGAGAATCCTCCAGATATCCACCTCGGTGACTACCTGACTCAGAGTCGGCGTCTGAGAATCGACCATCGCGGGAAAATGTAGAAGCCTCTAAACTGTCTGCGGTGGTACTTAAATGGCCGAAAGTTTGCGGCGGCTCGAAAATAGTTGATTGGGTCATCGAAAGAGGTTCTTCGATGGAGCGATCCAGTGGGGATGGTGATGGCGCTCTGCTTGACAACTGGCTCCCTTTTGACCGCATAGTCGTCGACGGAGATGGAGGGGCGGCAAAACGAGAGTAGTTCGAAAACACCGATGGGTCGGAAACCAAACCAACATTGATATCGACAATTGAGATGAGCCGCTTCCCTTGTCGAAAAGGAAGACCCTCCGGGCCAACGGTTTTATCAGATACCCCGTGTACATCGATTTCGCCGATGCTCAACAGACCTGCGACAAGATCCGGCTTATGTTCCGGTTGCCGTTTTGACATTCCATCTTGCTTCAACTCCATGTCCACGCGCACAACTGCATCTTTTATCTTGAGTTGGAATCGATCCACAACGCCTTTCAAGAACCCGGCCACAAAGCTCGGCAGTGATAGAGTCTCACTCCCAAGACCGAGCTCGTCATTATCATCAACAGACCAGGCTAACGGGTCGTGGGGCAGGACTTGCGACTGCGACGATATTGCGGCTTGTAGCTCTTCCCTTTCCTCCTTTGGCTCGGACTCAAGGAATGACTCCGCAAGATCAGACGGTGTGGGCACCGCCGAAGAATCATCCTTGTCGCCTTTCCCTTTTCCGTGTTGTCCCTTTTCCGGCTCCTCTGACAATAACCGGATATGTACGTCGATGCCGTTTGCCTCACAAAGAATACCGCTATTGTGGAAATCGGCAGGAAGCGTGATTCGAAGAAGCTGAACTCGGGCGCTGAGCAGCACGCACGACGGAGAGAGATTGAGTAAGGTCGATAATTTCTATCGCGCAGTGTAAATAATTAGCCCGCACTACTCCATGGGTCGCGTTTGATGATCACGAAAGACCGCCCCGCCGCCCGCGGAGGGTCACTGCATCCACTCACTTCTAATTTGAGGCCAATATCCCTCAACTCGATGGTAGACCGTTGTCCCCAGCGGATGCCTAAGTTATCTAGGTCCAAAGCCTCTGTGTCGACCAGGCCCAGACGAGATAGGGCGTATTTGAGGAGCCGCTTCTGGAAGAATGATGGCATGAAGTACGATGCCATCGTGACTGTGAGCCAGGACAGGGCTCGTTTATGTGCGGACTCGTATCATCGAAAATAGCTTGAAAACAATAAAGCAGCCAGCTCCGACAAAGCGGAGTGGATGAGTCGTGAAGAGGGGGGGGGATGTTCAACAATGACGTTCCGGCACCTGATAAAGGCGATAAGTGACCCGAGTCAGGCGCCGACGTGCCAACTCACCGATTGACACCAAATTAGACCAATTATCTTCTTATTGACTTGTGATATATCCCAAATAATTTCAATAATTACAAAAATTGGCTTACACCAGTTGGACTATTGCCAAATGGCTTTCGTGTTCTCATATCCTTTCCTAACTTACTATGTAGGTATGCGACTCGTATATTGTGATCAACATGAGATCTTCAATCATCCCCAGCATCGTATTCAGCAAACTCCAGCACAATCCACTCGCAGAATTTCTCGAAATCCAAACCAAAATCCCGCAGACGATCAGATTTCAATCCCTTCCCGATGACCCCATTTTGAATGCCAGCTTTCCAGTCGGCGGTCGACTGGTCTTCATAGCAGCTCCACCGGATAGAGTTCTGGGCCATCATTGATAGGCCGACCAAATCCACATTTTCGAGTCCCTGCAAAGCCTGCCAGAAATCGTGCGTCAATCCATTCCTTCCGTGGCCAAGAATGGCGGGGTCGTCATTGCACAGCGACACGGGGACACCTCTGGACAATAGTGCGGGCAAAGGATGGGATTTGATGGAGCTAGCAAGGCGGAGCACTTCGTTCGAGATTGGGCAGCATTCAACGAGGATCTTCTTCTCTTTGACTAAATCAATGAGCAGAGGATGCTTGTAAAGCGAGAACCCATGGCCGATTCGCCGGGTGCCAAGAAGGATGGCATCGAATAAGTTGTGATCTGTTGCGTCGCCGTCGCCAAGACATTCTCCAGCGTGGAAAAAGAAAGGAATATCGACATCTTCTTCCGCACATTGCTTTCGGAACCAAAATAGCACCGGGACATGGTCGACTAGTGGCCTCCCGTTATCCTCTTGGCCAACAAGATCAAATCCACAGATCAGAGTGGGGAACTCCTGCTTCGTTTCGATGCACTGCTTCATGCTCTTGACAACCGCCTCATTAGAGAACCACCGGAGCGTAGTCCAAATGATGCGAGCATCGTAGAAGTCCTTCCCTTCATCTGTCTGTTTGAACTGAGCAATGCCATCCTCCACCACACGACACCACTCAAAGTAGTTTTCTTCGGGTTTGTCATTTCCTTCTTTCCGGAACTCGAAAACAAATCCGATGCGGAACTCCACATATCGAATTCCATCCTGAGCAAGCTGTCCGAGCAACCGGCGGAAACAGGCACGGAAGATAGGCTCGTACATCAAAAGAGAGTCGACAATGGGGAAAGTATTGGTGAAGATAGACCAAATTGCGTCTACTCCATGGTGATGGTGATACGAATGCTCTGGCGCAAGAACACATCGATTGTGCAACCATTCTCGGAAGCCCTTCTCTCCCCCCTTGGGGTAAGAGGCGGCGGCCTTCTGGATTGAGATCAACGACGAGGCCTCGTATGTCTCCGACCAAATACTTGGCTTGTCCTCGGATATCTCTAGAGGCTGCGAGGAATATCGGAAATACACGGGCGCTTTTTCGTAATCCTTGGCTGTGAGCAACGGTTTCGGTGCGAACATGTGTATACCAGGCGTGGAGAATGCCTGATCAATCAGGAAGTCAATATCGAACATGGCGTCCATGTGGGCGTGCAGGAGGGACCCCTTTGGCATCTTTTCCACAATTTTCCATAGTTTGGTTTTCTCCATGCGGCCTTTGGCCAGATTGAACATGACACCGGGGTAGAGGATTTCATCTACTTGGTGAGCTATGTCATCGTCTAATCCATTTGTCCACACCTCATTTTGTTCCTGAGCTCGGATCTGCGATACGATCTTTGTCGCCCGGGCGGCGATAGGCGATAGAGATTTGCGCAGATTTGCATCTATAAAAAGTTAACGATGGTTTGTTTTAGTTGATTTGGGTGGAAAATACCATGACGTCGCTTTTGCTCTTCCGCAATTAAAGCATCGCGTCCTTTCAGATATTGTTGGATGAAGGGATCCCCAACCTGAGGGATACCTTCCTCTAATTCCCATTCATTCTCTGTCATTGTTGGAGATTCAAAATGTTGTAGAGTCGAGGTACGGCAGGCAGGCAGGTCGGGAGGGGAAAGATACGCTCCCCCGCCTTTAATCCGTTTTCGTCCTGGTTGTCTTGATTTTTCTTGATTGGCGCAAACTCGAAACAGTTTCAATGTAACATGCGGATGAGATGGCTAATTTACCCGCAATAGGGGATATCTCATAAGATATATCCTCTATCTCATCTTTTTCTCAAGTTTTTTGCTTGGTATGTCTCAACACGGCAAGTGTGACCCATGTGGAATGCCCTAGCCACATGCCTACCTGTCAACTCCACTTCCGCATCCCAAATAAAAACACCTAGTCTCCAATATGGTTGTATTCTTACCGAGCTGTAGTTAGGAATTTGCCTTTCATACGGTAGGATCCGAGCCCAGCTTTTATACCACACCAGATAGGCGTCCGGCCACAGCGAGACGAGATGCCACACGTCTATCACTATATCATCTGAAGGTGTTGGCATCGAAGGCCAAATTGCAATAGCCATACTCCCTTCGAGATCAAAGGAGTGGAAAGGGGGTGGTAGCGTCCCCGATGGATACCACCAGACTCCTTGTATCGGCTCCTCATGTTCACCCAGGTACGGGTAGGAGTAGATTGGACTCAAACCCAAGTCGGATATTACTGCGACAGTGGTGGAAATAACATTTGGCAGTCAAGCCTTCGATCTCGTTCCATCTGCGGTATTCTTTAACTTTTTTTCATGGAATGTTCAGGCCAATTGACGAGAAACTTTCTCGATGATCTCTTGAATAGGGGCGGCTGAGGATATCGAGTTCGATGCCACCAGCTCTTGAAATAATAGACCGGGTCGATCAAGGAAGACCGCATGCGCTCGGGGCGAGGCTGTCGGGAGGCTATTTATGCCCACGAAGTCCGCTGCGAAGAGGAGAATGTGGTTTATGAGTTCGGCGGGAAGTCGTTCAGAGGGATCCACTGCGAAGAGGTAAAAGAGGTCAGGGAGGAAGCTGAGGTGACTCTATACGAAGGAATGCCATATTTCACATTGTCATTCTCTCCTGTTAATGTAACCTCCTCTCTGAGCAGCCACCGGTAACTCAATTGACAGTGTTTTACCATCGCCGCTCAATCTCCATAGCAACTGCACCTGTTCACAGCATCGAAAATGTTCTAAAAAGCCGTCTCGCGCGTACACTTTGTCTCGAGCCGCAAATGCCCATCTCTCGCCCCTAGTGCCGATGATATCTTTGTCAAGAGCAAGTTGACACCCGGCACACAAAATTCCTTGTTCAATTTTACCGGGTTTTTAATAATAAGGGAGAAAAATAGGAAAGAAGATATCAATCAGTGTCACCAATAAAAAGTAATCAAGTCCGAAAGCTTGGCAAATCTGATAACTTTTCAGGATGTTTCCGCGTTTTCCGGTTGATGGAGCCAAGGGGTCCATAATAAATTTCCAAGCGGCCACGCAAAGCTTGGACTGACGTCGAAGTGAATAAGTCCGATGGGGTTCTTAACGAAAGTAACTGGATGCGGTAATGATCTCTAAGCCACTGGGGATCTGATTAGATCTTTGTCGCCAACCGACGCAGGGGGGTCCTGGCCCCAGTGGAGTTAGGGTCCACAGGCTGAGCGAATATGTTTGGACTACATTATATTTATACCACTGTATGTTGTGACAATTTCGATATAGGAGGAAAGGATTGTCATTTTGACCCACAGATGAGCGTTCAAAACACTGTTGGCCAATGTGCCGACCTCGCTGTTTTATGTGGGAATTCCGTGTCTTCTGTCTTATATTTTGCTTGCTTTTCCCTCGTGGGGTCAAAATGACCTTCGACATTTCAACCTGTTTGAGTCTTTGGAATTTTGTGTCTCCCCATTGCCATGACGCTTCGTCCATTGATACAAAGGGCCCGGTCAGTCTTTCATCGAATGAAAGTCGACAATGATGAGGCTGCGAGTTCGTCGGTCGATGTGGACAGAAACACAGTAGAGCCAGAGAAGTCAGATGGGTCAATAATCCATCCTGAAGAGGCACTTCCAAACAATGGCGCCGAGCTGCCTGGTGTGCCCTATGATGAGCTTCAACATGGTATCCAGGAGGTTGAGGCGGTAGCTCAGACCTGGTCCAAAGCGTCCTTGATCTTCGTTTTCGTTAAGTAAGTCAATTTATTTCTCGTTTGTGTACTATCGCTAATCATATACTTTAATAGTATGTGGTTCCTTTACTTCACCTATGCCTGGATTTCGTCGATTGATGGTAGCTTGAGCACTTATGTCGCTAGTTCTTTTCAACAACACTCCTTATCTGGTCTTCCTACCGCTATTGCAGATGCTTTCTCCGCTGCTGTCTTTCTTCCAGTGGCCAAAATGATGGACACTTGGGGTCGAGCCGAAGGCTTCCTAGTAATGTCGATTTGCGCCACCGTGGGCCTCATTCTCATGGCCTCTTGCAATAGCTTCCCTGTCTACTGCGCCGCAAATGTAAGGGAATATTCATGAATTATCAAGCGGGTGTTAATAGGAAATCTAGGTGTTTTACTACATTGGCTTTGGAGGCATGCGATTCGCTGTGGACGTCATGACTGCCGATCTCTCGCAGCTGAAAAACCGAGCTCTTGCATATGCTTTCACGTCTTCTCCATATATTATTACGGCCTTTGCTGGACCAAAGGTGGCGGATCTATTCTATGCCAATACTGGCTGGAGATGGGCCTATGGTACTTTTGCGATCATCTTCCCTATCGTGGCTGCTCCGTTGTTCTTCGTCCTAAAGTTCAATCTAACAAAAGCCAAAAAGGGAAATGCTGTGGTTACCAGAGAGAACAGCGGGCGATCTTTCCTTCAAAGCATCTGGTTCTGGACTCTCGAGTTCGATTGTGAGTATTCCAAACTGCCAATTGATTCTCCTACAGAAATTTAATACTAATATCTCATTTAGTAATCGGAGTCTTTATCTTTACCACGGGACTTGTCTTATTTGAGCTTCCATTTGATATTGCTAGCGAGGCTCCCAATGGCTGGGGCACAGATTATATTATTGCCATGATTGTGATTGGATTCTCGATGCTCTTCTTCTTTGGCTTCTACGAGAGGTACATCGCTCCTACCCCCTTGCTCCCTTACTCCTTCCTCACCAACCGAACCGTCGTCGGTGCATGTCTCTTGGATGCCACGTATCAGCTTTCAAACTATTGCTGGAACAACTACTTCTCAAACTTCCTTCAAGTGGTTAATGACCTCACTATTGCCGAAGCTGGGTATATCGTTAACACATTTGATGTGGTTTCTGGTGTACTTTTGTTCTTTGTTGGATGGGCGATTCGAAAGACCGGTCGCTTCAAGTGGCTCCTTTACATCTCCGTTCCTCTATACATCTTTGCCCAGGGTCTAATGATCTACTTCCGTCGTCCCGGCCAGAATATCGGTTACCAGGTTATGTGTCAAATCTTCATTTCAATTGCCGGATCAATCTTTATCATCGTCCAGCAGCTCTCTATTCTCGCCGCCGTTGATCACCAACATGTTGCTACAGCTCTTGCCTTGCTCAATGTGGTCGGTACCATCGGAGATTCCGCGGGTCTTACTATCTCTATGGCGATCTGGAACAACACATATAAGAAGGCCCTCACGTGGTACCTGCCAGACTTGACAAACCTGGAGATGATCTATGAAGATCTCGAGACGCAGTTGAAGTATGCTCCCGGTACGCCGATGAGAGAGGGCATCCAGAAAGCGTACGGCTACACACAAGTCAGGATGCTTTCTGCTGGATTAGGTGTGATGGTTCTAGCATTCGCATGGACTATCATGATTAAGAATATCAACCTGAAGAAGGTTGCTCAAGTCAAGGGTATGGTGTTCTAAGGATCAACGTGGACCCCAGCAAGGTTCATCGTGGCACCCTTCACCCACCACCTGGCTATTGTGCTCGTTAGTCTGCACAGTTTGATTCTTCCCTTCGTTTTTCAGTTTAGAAGTACATTATAATGCGGACCATGTAAATACTTTGTTTCATTTCTTGCTTGGCTTTACGATGCTTCACTTTTGTCTATACCCGTTAGATCTGTGAGTGAGTTCTTGAAATTTGAAACCAAGAAGAGTTTGTTATACACAATATTGCTGCTAGGGACTCCTAGCCATCCAGGTAGAGTGTCAAGTCTGTGATATAGACTCCGCCCAAGTTTAGACCCTGCAACTATTTACCCGCAGAGTAGGATCGGTTCCCTTCTGCTTTCCCGGGTCTATTACGTATTTGCTGTACGGGTCAACACTCCTAGCGCTGACGTCGTATCAAATGACTAGTAGCCTTTGGCCGAATCTCAATCAATATATTCATTACATATGTAGCTTTTGTATGTTGACTCACTAAAGTTTTCCTTTAAGTCACTATATATTCACCAACTCAGACATATCATCAGGATTTTACAACCCGGCGCGAGAGGTGGAAACTATCAAATCACCCTGGGAGGTAATTCTATACTTTTAGGCTTTCATGGTAAGGAAAGTAAGGCTAAATCTGAAGCTATACGTAGTGAAAACTCCCACAGCCCACATATAGAGTTGGGATATGTAACATATATTTGTACTGTCCACGATCAATTATGCAGCCTCCTAATGGCATAGTGAGAGGGTATAATAACACATCGGGAATTGAAGACCCATACAGAGACGCTGAAAATACAGACAAGATATTAGGTATCTATGCATATCGGCTCCAAGAAGGTGGAGAGGAAATCAAGGTGACAAAACTCTTGTATAAATAGAACTGTTGCATAGATAGTTCCTCAGACAGCCTCGGCCAATCTATCAACAACTTGGCCACAAAAATCTCTCATTCTCGGGTCACCCTCCGCCAGTAACCGTTCTTTTCTACCGAGTAATATGCTTAGCGTGGCTGTATACCTGGTCTTGGAACCAATTGAACGAATCCGCGTAAATTGAAGGATCTCAGTGACTTCGTGCTATTGGTAGCCCGCAACGGAGCATAGAAATAATTGGGGCCCATAAGCTTGGCGTAAGATCAGATAACTCGAACAAGCCCATTGATGTCTCAACATGGGGATCCGATCTCGGGTCTATGGCCTGCTTCTTGGGGGCCAAAAATTTATCAGATTATCAGATCAAAAGACATAAATAGGACCTCATTCCCTCTAATAACATCTCAATTGCCATCTCTCCTTTTTCAACCTGTTCAAAACATTGGAAATCATAACCAAAATCACCATGAAGTTCTTCAACGTTGTCCTTTTTGCTACTCTTGCTGTGTTTGCCAATGCTGCTGCTCTGCCCAACGCCGAAGCTGCTTTGACCAACCCTCTTGAAAAGCGCTGCAAACCAAGTATGTTCTTTCCATGATCGTGATACCTCTGTTAGACCTCTTTAGTTTGTTAGAAGTACAAGACTAACTCTATATGTGATACAAGCTCGCAGTCTTTGCACGCTCCCTAGCCAGTGCTGTAATGGTGCATGTGTCGGCGGTACTACTGTCAACAAGTTCGTCAAGTACTGCAATTGAGAACCTTCGACTGTTTGATATGGTATGCTTAAGTGTGTCCACTCGGTGGTATATATATTGATACTGACCATACATTGTCATGTACAGTGGTCGCGGAAGTTATATCTTAGCTTGTAGCGCTCTCGGGAGCGCAAATGCAAAATAGAAAACGTGCACTATTCATATGAATGAACATATTCAGAGCTCCAGATGCGTACTTAATTAGATGTGCTGAGAATAGTCATCTGATATCACTGAGGTCTGTTTGCTACCACTGTTTTAGATATCTTCGAAGTTTGCTTTCTTCTTGGACTCCTTCCTTTAGAAATTTACCCTGTCATAGTCCTGGCCTGCCTTTTCTAGTACATCTCTTCAGATTGCGAGCACCTTGCTCGCAGTTTGTTTCTGTTCTCCACCACATAGTCTCTTGAAGATTTATTTTGCGGCGAAGTGTCATGCTGTGACATCTTCGATTTTTGATCATGGATCCCCGGGGGCCATCACATCGTCAGTTACGACCATCTGTGTGCATGTTTAAGCTCCACTGACGACTTCGATAGTCATCAAACTCTTTACCCTCCTGGCACGACTTTTCACACTGAACCTGCTTCCTTCCACTTCGATTATAACACAGCTTCTTTATTACTGAACTCAGTCACACAGAAAGCTCAATTACTTCTCATCCGGCCTTCAATATGGCAGTCTACGGAAGCAATACTTCATCGTTTCGGTCGGGGCAAACAATTTTGACAACAGGAATTCAGGAGCTTTTCCCCAACGATCTTTCCTATGCAAGTGATCGGCAAGTGATCGGCGAATACCACCACAGACAGCAACGCTGAGTGGGTCGGACGCCCCCCGCTCCCACGGCACAAAATTATCTGATGAAGGAGTCTGTCTACATGGCCTCAAAGACCCTCAGTGCTGTCAAACGCGCAGTCAAATGCCCCGTTTACTTCGACAAGGAAGGACACATCTGCGCCGGAATAACCCTTGAGGACTCTCGAATTACTCACAAAGAACATTGATCTGGCATGTGGCGATCTAGATCCTGTCTCGGCTGGGGTGATGTTGACCCTTGCATGGGGTCTCATTCTTTCTCAATACATTGAGAAAGATGATGTGGACTTCGGCCTTGGTATTGAGTTAGAAAGCCACGATCGATCTGACGCGCCATTCGAGTCTTGTGTTTACGACTGTTGATTGACCGCTGGTGATATTGTTATTAGTGGCATCTTGGATCTTTTACACGGGCGTTTAGCTAGTTTGAGCGGGCCCTATGCCTAGCGGCGCTTGTTAAGAGATAATTATCTGGCCTCTGTTTGCTCTGCTCCGGATGGCTCGTTTTCTTTTTAGGCTAGACACTTGCAGGGGTTAGATTCATGCAGGGACTACTTTTTCCGCCTGCTTATTTCCTTAGAAGTAATACAGCATTTACCCCTAGGCCTTAGTAAGAACCAAGGTATCTGCTTAGGCCCTATAGATTGTTGCCTGGCATGTGCTAGTAGATCCCTGTAAGACCAATTAGTGCAGGGCATTGAGAGATATCGCCAAGACCAATCAGCAAAGCATATTGGCAGATACAGTCAAGACCAATCATGGCAGCGTGTCAGAAAATATCGGCACATTCCGATCTTTGCTTATATTGCCAAATATTCTTCCAATGTCCGAACGAAGTAGTAATCTCCTCAATGTAGCCAACGATGAACTGTACGAAAAAGAATCGGGAATATGCATTCCACAAGATCTTTCTAGTGGCGCGAGTGTAGACTGTCAAGAGGCTAGCTGTATTGAGATGATTATTTTAGATGACTTGTAGATATCAAAGTAAGCATAGCAGCCACACAGGGGTCGCTTTCAACACTCACCCGCTGTATATGACAATCTTCATTCGTTCCTCTGTAGGCATAATCAGCTCCTTTCAATTGCTTTCTGGGTAATTAGGTTCAGAAGTTGTCCAGCCAATGCTTTCACTTATCAGTATCAATTTCTGGCAAACCCGGAAGATTTAAGAGCATATATTGCCGTAGCGCCAGAGGCTCTAGCGCAGAGATTAGACTAGACCCCCAAACATAGTCTCCCATGCATCGGCATCGCCCGAGACGCTGTCTATATTGTACGTTGCTGAAGTATAGATAGAATTTATGTCGGCAGGTGACCCACGGATATGCCATAACAGGTCCATGGTTGGCACCTTACCTTAATGTGGATCTGCGGGGTCATGTGATTACGTAACTGCTATCGGCCCTCGGTGCCCAGAGACCTGCAGGCCTTCCGAGAGAGGTCACAACCAACGAGACACAGAATACTTTTAATATATCGAAACCTTGGGGATGGAATTTCTTCTAGATCACAAGTTATTCCGTAACCGAGATTGATTGTGTCTTCTGATGCGCCTATCTTTCAAAAATGGAATATTATTACTGAGCCAAACGTGTGTATCTCGGGCCATCACTGCTTATCGACTTTTCACACGCTGTCTCCGTTTTTTTTTAACGCTAACGGGACACGTGCGATGAGGTCAATTCAGATATTGATACGGAGTAGAGTCGAGAACAACCTACAACATACAATGCAGTTCACACATATGCTTTGTTAAGTTTTCGATGTTCAGCCTCCCCCAAGCGCTTATCACGCCCCTGTGGGAAACTGGAGAGATTCTCAATAATCCTAGCTAGCCCGGAAAGACTTCGGGGATTAAGCACACATGAGACCCATATGGCTCCACACCTACCCGGTGCGGAGAGACTTTCCAGTGAGAGAAGGTAAAGAAGTTAGCTTAGACTACAGCACCAATCAGTGGAGACGGCAAGGATTGCTGTGGCAAGATAATGTTACTGTCTTATCAATTTTGCCGTCGATGTGGTTACATGTGGCTGCAGGTAGCTCTGGGCGCAACGGGACCTCCGCTGTACTCCGTCGGTCAACCCGTTCATTGGCGTTTCTTGCAGCCAAACAGAACGAGAAGGGAAGGCCTCCGATGGCCACTACTTGTCTCTAATCCTTGGACGTTCTTTATCTCCCCCGGAAAATGTAATATGCAAAAAAATACCAAAAAGGAGATTGCTAATTAATTGGTTCTCTGCCGTGTTTATTATAAAAGTCCCAGTTTCCTCGCAGATCAACAAATCTCAGGCGGTCGGAGTTTCGCAGTATTTTTGAGTTTGACTGCGAATTGTAAATTTCACACGGGTTGTATTTTCGTACCTTCCAACTTTGGACTCTGTGAAGTGGAATATGGATAAGACACAAGAGGTTGATCCTGCAGGATCGCAGATTGTGCATCAAGTAGATCCTGCTTTGGATCCTCAGAATCAGCACCATCATGCTCATCATCACCATACTGCTTTTGCCGAGAAGGGACGTGAAGATGAAGTGGTCTACACCAAGGATACGCCATTCGAGAAAGGGCCGGAACCAACAATGGAACAGAGCAGCAGCAAGCACTCTGACGAAGAAGCCGGCGAGAACCTCCCAGCCCAGCGCACCTGGTATCGCCGCGCGCTAAAAGTACGGAGACATGTGGTCCATGCTGTGATCTGGCTTCTGTTTACCGGGTAAGTGGACTACTGTGGTTCTATTCCGTGCAATTAAAGTGCTCTATACACACTCTAGACTCGATCCGAGGCTTACACATACTCTTCCTCTAGCTGGTGGATTACTGGCCTGGTACTACACAGACATGATATCGGATGGCTCAAGCCATTCCTAGTCTATCTTGCCATCACCCTGCGAATCATCTTCTTCTATGTTCCCATTACTATAATCACAACGCCCATGCACTGGGTCTGGGGGCATACTGCTACCCCGTTCGTACGCATGATCCCGGAGAAATTGAGAACACCCGCTGCCGCGGCGCTATGCATCGGTGTGATTATTATCGGCGCCTTTGCGTCTGAAGAGTCACTGGATAACACGCGCGCCAACCGTGCAGTCAGTCTGTTTGGAATGGTAGTCTGCATCTTCGGGCTGTGGGCTACATCTCGAAACCGCAAGAAGATCATCTGGCACACGGTCATTGTCGGCATGTTGGCGCAATTCATTATTGCTATATTCGTGCTCCGCACTACTGCAGGCTACGACATCTTCAACTTCGTCTCAGAAATAGCCCGTGACCTGCTTGGCTATGCCGGCGATGGAGTCAGCTTCTTGACCAGCCCTGAATTCCTCAGCTATCATGATAAATTCACTCCAGCGAACTTCTTCCTCATCACAGTCTGCGCCGCCATCGTCTTCTTCGTCGCCTTCGTCCAGCTGTTGTACCACTGGAAGGTCCTGCAGTGGTTCATCGGAAAGTTCGCTGTCTTCTTCCACTGGAGCATGCGCGTTTCCGGTGCCGAAGCCGTCGTCGCTGCCGCATCTCCCTTCATCGGCCAGGGTGAATCGGCCATGCTCATCCGTCCCTTCATCGCCCACCTTACCATGGCCGAGCTGCACCAGATCATGTGCTCGGGCTTCGCCACCATCGCAGGAAGTGTCCTGATCGCCTATATCAGTATCGGTGTTAACCCACAGGCAATGGTCAGCGCTTGTGTCATGAGTATTCCTGCCTCGCTGGCCGTCTCGAAGATACGCTGGCCCGAAGAGGAAGAGACCCTCACTGCAGGCCGTGTCGTTGTTCCCGATGATGACGAGCACAGCGCCGCCAATTCTCTTCATGCATTCACCAACGGAACCTGGCTCGGTCTGAAGATTGCCGCCATGATTACATCAACCCTCCTCTGCATCATCGCTCTCATCGGTCTCGTCAACGGCCTCCTTACCTGGTGGGGCCGATACCTGAACATCAACGACCCCCCACTGACCCTGGAGCTGATCGTCGGATACATCTGCTACCCTATTGCCTTCCTGCTCGGCGTCTCCCGTGACGGAGACCTGCTCTTGGTCGGCAAGCTGATTGGTACCAAGCTCGTTACCGTAAGTTCCCTATCTTCATACATAATCTTCTCTTCTAACCAACCACAGAACGAATTCGTCGCCTACGAGGCCCTCCAACATAATCCCGAATATGCAGTCCTCTCCGACCGCTCTCGTCTCATCGTTACATACGCGCTTTGTGGATTCGCCAACATCGGCTCCCTCGGTAACCAGATCGGTGTCCTGTCACAGATCGCCCCTGGTCGGAGTAGGGATGTGTCGCGTGTTGCTCTCAGCGCTATGATCACTGGAGCCATCAGTACCTTCACGAGTGCAACGGTTGCTGGCTTGTTGATTACCAACGAGAAACAGTACTTTAATGTTGACTCTTAATTACTTACTTGAATTATAATATGGGTGCTGGTGGTTTGATTCCATACGCTACTTGAGTATTTATTTATCGGGTTGTCCAACCCTGGTCGCGTCGACTTCAAAATTATGAGACGGAATCGATTTTAATATGACATATTTTTGTTTCTTCACTTCTACGAGGTGGGTTACATGACTTTGTCCTTGATATGATGTAGGACTTACCACCTCTATACCTCTGCGGAACTTAGTTTGCCCGAACTCTACATAGACAAGCGAGTCTGCTATACTTATGCGTCAGATACCAGAACACGAAGACTGTCCAGTAAAATCCCGGAGCCAAGTGTACAGGATCAAATTGACCTACAACGACACTGACAATGAATAGATCTACCTCCGTGGAGAAATGCCCAGAAGTGATGAAATGAGAAGGACCTGCCCAAAAACCTCAAGGACAAGAGTTTCTCACGCCTGTACCTGAATGCGGAGACTCAGAGGTACTAGTAGTAATGATAGAGACAAAGGTGCATAACCAAACAAACCAGAAACTCCCAGGCCCAAACCAGGCCCGTTATGCATTTACAGCACGATCCCAGCGTCCATAAGTGGACGACCGAGCCAACCGACGCCGATGCAGAATGAAAAAAAAAAAGAAAAGATATCCAATCCAACGATCTATTCATCGTCCAGGTCTTGATGACGTGCGAGAACATGGCGCTTGAATTCCGCCTGGTCCGAGTCCCAAAGCTCGGCGGCTTGGGCGTTCAGGGGGCTCGCACTGGGTCAATGTTAGCGCTGGTGGAAGGCACGGAGGAGGTGAGTAAATGCTTACTTGTTAGGTTCACCCAACAAGCTTTGCAAGCTGAGCAAAACACTCGAGACGTTGTAGACGGCGCTCCACTTGTCCTTGAGGATGTCGAGACAGATGCGGCCGGAGAAGTCGACGTTAGGGTGGTAGATTGGAGTCTTGAATAGGACTGTTGGGGGCGAGTAGGGGTAGTTGTTGGGAAATGCGAAGGAAAGTTTCAGTGTGAGGCCCTCGTAGGGTGTCTCGGTCGGACCGGTGATTGTTGCTGTCCACGAGAGGAGATTGCCGTCTGCGTCCGGGAAGGCGGAGATACCGGGCGAGGGGGAGAGCATGAGTTGCATAAGCTCGGCTTGCAGGCTGTACGAATAAAAGAGACCAGGTTAGCTAAGTGTAATCTCAAGTAGCAAACGAAATTGTGGAGCTGTTTGTAGGTGAGGGGGACGAACCGTTTGGTCACGCTCTGGGTGTCGCTTTTTTGACCGGATGAGTTCAACTTGTTGGCCTGCTGCGCCTCGGGCGCTGAGTTCTGCGTATCTTCCATGCTGTAGTCCATTGTGGAGTGGGAGGTGAGACAGTCGTGCTTAGGAAATAGCAAGATGAAGTCTGTGGATTCCTGGAATGCTAGTGACAGTAACACGAGGGTTTGGAATGACGCCGGATGCGTAACGAGGACCCACGGAGGATCTGAGGTAACGAATATTTAGAATGGAGGGATTGGGAAAAGGGGATTTATGAGGCGAACAAAGTGAACAAAGAGGAAAAATAGAAGTTTTGTTTACTCGGGTCCTTGAACACCCCGGGCAACGCGAGAACCCCGCTTGAATTTACTTAGGCCATCCCAGTGAAAGAAATTGTCATATTTATACGAGAAGATATGTATTGAATTCATATTCAACTTTAAGAAGAAATACAATTCAAAATATAACATTTGAATTAAATAGATCTGGCAAATTTAGTGCGATCGTCGACAAATGAACTGCGGGTCTGCCGTTTCAAGGTATTAATTCCATACAATAATAATAGAGTATATAGTTGTATATGAAGTAGTAGACATCCCCATGAAAGGTAGTCAGGCTATCCCCCGGGCTTTGTATTGTGTCTTTATCAACCGACTACCTGATTAGGATAAAGTGGTCCGCGTCTTGTCCCGCGTTTCGCTACCCTTGCTTCGACGCGACATCTCAGCCTTGTTTTCCACTCGGTATGCCGTTTTAATCTTAATTTATATCCTGTCTCTTCGTGTATCTCCCCATTACATTCAATCGCATTCACTGAACGTTCTGATCTTCCTCGAAATGCAGCATTCGCAGCTAGCCCCACTCCCGAACGATGTGCCGTTTCGAATCGTGTCCAAGACCATCGGCCAAGGTGCCTATGCATGGTAAGAACAAGGCCCATGGTATGGCGTATCCAGATCTGACTCTGTTTGATCCATCTAGCATCAAGAAAGCCTGCCCGTTGGATTCGGACAATCCTGTCTTCGCCGTCAAGTACATCCACAAAGATTACGCCGCTCGACATGGGAAGATCAGCGCAAGACAATTACAACTGGAAGTCACGGTACATAGACATGTCTCGGGTCATGGAAATATTATCAGTTTCTATCAGACTGGCGAGGACGAGGTGTGGCGTTGGATCGCGATGGAGTTGGCCGAAGGCGGGGATCTTTTCGATAAGATCGAGGCTGACGAGGGTGTAGGCGAGGATGTCGCCCATGTCTATTTCTCGCAGCTTGTCAGTGCTGTGAGCTTTATGCACTCCAAGGGCGTCGGTCATCGCGATATCAAGCCCGAAAACATGCTTTTGACGGGCGATGGGAATCTCAAGATCGCGGATTTTGGTTTGGCGGCGCTGTTCGAATACAAGGGAACGCGCAAACTCTCAACCACATTTTGTGGCAGTCCCCCATATATTGCCCCTGAGGTAATTAGCAGCAGTACCCGTGGTCAGAACAAAGGAGCTGGATATCATCCGGACCTAGTTGACATTTGGTCTTGTGGCATCGTGCTTTTCGTCCTGTTGGCCGGAAATACGCCGTGGGATAGCCCGACAGACGATAGCTTCGAGTACCACGAATATGTTGCGACAAAGGCGCGGACTACCGATGAGCTGTGGAAGAAGTTACCACCCGCTACATTATCACTATTGCGTGGCATGTTGACAGTGGACCCCGAAAAGCGATTCTCGCTGGAGGATGTCCGAAGGCATCCTTGGTACACCCGTGCAAACAAATACCTCTCTACCGATGGCAGGTTGAGAGATCCGATTAATCTTGCCACTTCGATGTTTGAATCCCTTCATATCGACTTCAGCCAAGATCCTCTTTCCCAATCGGGGAAGGGGTCAAGTCGCAGCTTTGACCCCATGGACATGGATGACGGGGGTTCAAATGCAGGGTTCTCCTCCACGCAACCAGAGATGTTGGGCGGTGGCATGTTGATGGACTGGGACAGTCCACAGAACGGGGATGTCTTTTCTTCAACCCAGCCCTTTGGGAAGAAGTTTGCATCTCAGGATGCAGCGATGGCCGGCCATCTCGAAGATGAGCCTTCTATGTCACAGTTCTCACAGCAGCCTTCGGTGCCTGTGAGTCGAACCCAAAACGCACAAAAGTTCCAGGATATTATCCCCTCACGTTCAATGACACGTTTCTATTCCGCATGGGAGCTCAAGCTTCTCGTGCCTCTCATCTGTGAGGCCTTTCACCGACTGGGGGTTCCAGTTCCGAGTGTCCCTGCTGTTGGTGCTGGAGATACTTCTGCCATGATTCGGGTGATTGCCAAGGATGGTAGGATGTGTCCACTCCAAGGTAAAGTGCTCATTGAGTGTGTTTCAGAGGGTTTGTTTGAAGTGGAATTCGTAAAAATCAAAGGTGATCCGCTTGAATGGCGACGTTTCTTCAAGAAGGTAGCGATCCTCTGCAAGGATGCCCTCTTCAGACCGGATGAGTAGAGGTACCTGCCTCTGTGGATTGCCATCTATTTCTTTTTTACGCTTTCTTATGTTTGCCTACATAACTCTTCAAATGTACGAGTCATGACTGATTGATGGTGGGGAAAATTGGGCCAGGCTGGAGTTTGGCTGTAGGAAAAGAACACCTCATATCATTCAAATTTCTATCTCTAACATGCATATAAATTCATAGATTCTATATATCTAAACTATGTTGATGTCTTTTTCTCCCAGCGTTAAAATGTACTTCATATATCCATGGACATGTGATATCGAACATTGAATATTCAAAGAGTCCAACCATGTGGAGTACCTGCATGGTAACATTGAATCTAATCCAATCCAAAGCGGATGGAGCATATAGAACATATCCGAATGTTCTTCGGAGTGGTTCTATACCGGTGGATCCCCGGAAAAGTCCCCCGAACCTGTTTTTAAGTCAACCCATACAAAAGTAAACATTGAACGGGTTTTATACCCTCTTGCCTAGACCCTTAATCCCATGCATCCACGTGACAGTCTGGAGCGCAGATCGCGGGGAAAAGCCGACCAAAAAAAAGTCTAGAATTTTGTGCAAAGAGGCCTTTCCCCTCCTTAAACTGCCATGCGGTTGATCCTTCTCCATGGATAAGCTGCCGGTAGAGATTTTGTCCAAAATCATCGACCGTAAGCTCCCCGGACCTAGGTTCCCCGCAGAACTGATAAAGTGATAGACCTCGCTCCACGAGAAAAGGTCCAACTTCAATGCGTCTCCAAAACGTTCTTTGAACTCGCCCGTGATAATAATCAATGGAAATTACACTGTTATGACCAGTCATTGGCTGCTCGACAGGCTGCCCGCTCCGCTGCCAGACCCTCGGAGAGTGTGATTACCGACGCGACTGTTCCATTGACGACCCTAGGACAGGAATCGCTGCGCGATATCATTCAGCCTTCTGCCCCGCCGGCGAACGGTGATTCCGATGATACCCAGGGACTATCTGCGAGTGAGAGGGTGAGGGCAGCAGCGGAATGGGACTCGTCGGCTGAGGGGGAGCATGTGGACTGGTATTCGGAATATATTGCTCGTCACGGCCCCATATCACTATCATGGGTTGAACAGCCCTCAATCCGCAAGGGTGAAGGGAAACGAGGGCAACCCTATGAGGTCAAAGGCATGGGACTGCTCAAAGACTGGAGCTCAGCCAGGCAAAACAAGATCGTTGCCCCGCTTGAAGATGGTAGCGTCTGCATCTGGGATCTCAATCACTCCCACTCAGCTGATTCCCAAGCAAGTAAAGGCAGGATCCTTGGGGTCAGTGAGCCTGGAATTCTCATGACCAATCTGTCTGGTCGTCGGGATCATTCCCCCTCCAAATCTTCATTGGACTTTATAAATCTGGGCGAGGGAGTGAGCGTGGATTCTCTGCGACAAAGAGCCTACCTGGCAGTTGGGAATGTCCTTAACGAGGTTGACCTGGAGACATTAAAAGTGATTTCGCAGCAGCGTTATCCCTGGTCGATTTTCGCCCTTTCCCAGGAGACAGATTACTCCGTGCCCTTGACACTAGCTACTACGCTCAGTCTGCAGCTCTACGATTCCAGACTGTCAGCCGTGGAGGAAGAAGAGGCAATCAGCTCGCGATGCGAGCAGGTGGCTAGCCCATATGCTCCCAAGCTGGGCATTTTTTCCCACTCTGATTCGCCCTTGTTCCAACTCCAATCTAATGGACAGCCACCCACTCGTATTCGCAGTCCGGGACCGTCAGATACAGGAGCCAACTACGCGCCACTCTTCCAACCTGGCCCTCTTTCAATCCTGCACCCGCCAGCTCCTCATGTGAATATCATTCTCGTTGCAGGGCGCTTCCCCAGCATCTTATGCTATGACCGCCGCTACTTCCCTCGGCTACAGACCACAGTTCATTCCGGCGGCCGACTATGTGGTCTTACCTCAGTACCGGCGCCTCGATTCCCCGTCTTCTCAGACTCCACCTACCCCGAGTCACATTCCGTTGTGGCATGTGGAGACTATAACGGACGAGGCTCCCTGGAACTCTATAATCTTAAATCAGCACCGGAAGAAGACCAAAGCACCTCGAACGTGACATCCACCCTCAACCCAGAATACAACAACCGCCAAAGCGCCGCGAGTTCCAAATTACTTTCCGTGGGGTCGCACGGGAATCGCATCGTCTTTTCCGACGCCGAGGGGAATATCAAATGGACCGAGCGAAACGGCCGTTTAGAAGTCCGACGGTGGAATATCAATACCGACCAGCCTCAGATCCCATTCGGTCGTCGCAGCCGACAGCCAACCCCACAGACAGAAGAAGACCAGCAGCCGCGTGGGCTCTGGCCATCTCAATCGCCGGCCAATAACGAGGTAGCCCGCAAGATTCTCCCCACTGGTGGGAATCTCACTGGAGATGAGCTCCTTATCTGGACTGGAGAGCGCATTGGTCGTATCAAGTTCTCCATTCCTGCGAATTATGAAATGGAGGTTGACCATGAAGAAGTTGATGACGATGATGATGTGTTTATGCACGCCGAGGTCGATGAGGCTACACGCGAAGAGATGCGGCATAGACGGCGTGATGATTGGGAGAGAGAGCAGAGGTATGGGGATTACATGCGCCGCGCGCTTGAGAGGCAGGCGGATGAGGTCCGCTGGATGGGGAGTCAAGGGCTTGGCTGATATAGTTTCTTCATATCTATTGCATATGGATCGCTAGTGTCAGAAACACGAGTATACCTCTAATTGAGTAGTAATCCATAGAACATTTGGAAAGTCGGAATTAACGAAATTCCTAGACCTCGGAGCCCCCGTCTGGGCTCCCGAGGCTTAGCAATCGCCCGGTCCGCAATTCGGCTCCCCCGCGCCGATATCACGGGCATTTCTAATATTCTCGTCAGCCAGTGACTCAGTCTCCAGTTTTCTTCTCCTTCTTTCTTGGTTCTAAGACAAGAATATTCCTTCTCTTGATTAATTGTTCATTTTCCTCCCAGTCATATCTCCTACACCCCCGTGCACTTTACACTACTCGTCCTCGAAATTCCGCAGTGAGGGGCAAAAAAGAAACCAAAATGCCTTCACCCACAGAAATCGCACACCAATTCGACTCAATTGAGGATTCAATTGCAGCATTTAGTAAGTGATCCTCTCAAAAAAAGGATCGACTTCACCACCAGGAGCATCGAGCCGCTCGCGGCGCCTTCCGACCCGACCAAACGACTGACGGAAGACCTACAACAGAGAATGGCGAATTCATCATCGTCCTGGATTCGCAAGACCGCGAAAACGAAGGTGACCTAATCATCGCCGCCGAGTCAGTCACAGCCGCCCAGATGGCCTTCCTGGTGCGCTATACAAGGTAAGAGCGCCACCCAAGACAGCGACGAGGGACGACTACAAACCCCCACACCCCCATCCTCCCTCACCGCGATAGCACACCTACAAAGGCAAAACGCACCAATATAAGCAAACCCTCGCTAACGTTCCCAAAACACAGCGGTTTAATATGCGCCCCGATCACCCCGGAGCTCGCCACCCGCCTCGCACTCCCACAAATGGTAACCGAGAATGCCGACCCGAAGTGCACGGCGTACACAGTCACAATCGACTCCAGCGACGACTCCGTGACGACAGGAATTTCCGCCGAGGACCGCGCACTGACCTGCCGCACGCTCGCCTCGCCCACGGCACAGATCGACTCCTTCCGCCGGCCGGGCCATATCATCCCTCTGCAGGCTCGCCCTGGCGGCGTGCGCGAGCGAACGGGCCACACCGAGGCTGCGGTCGATTTCTGTAAGCTTGCTGGCAAGGCGCCTGCTGGTGTTATTGCCGAGCTTGTGGAGGAGGGAGAGGTTGTTCAGGGTGTTGCTGAGATTGGGGGGAATAACGGTATGATGCGCCGGGATGGGTGTTTGCGATTTGGAAAGAAGTGGGGTATTAAGGTGTGTACTATTGAGGATTTGGTGGAGTACCTGGATCGTGCTGAGGGTGGTGCTGCGAATGGGAAGCATTGAGTGATGGGCTTGGGCTTGATTTGGGGTTGCTTTGTGTTTTTGTTGGGTTGTGTGCTTTGGGTACCTTGTACATCACTACGCCTTCTCTTGGATACCTTTTTTTTAGACGAATTGATGCATATGGATAGACTTGTGGCTTCGGTGGTGGGAGTATGAGTGTAGAGAGTGGTGGACTGACTGGGGGAACATTGGTATATCAAAGGTTACGTATGGATCAGTCATACGAACATTTGATGCTTTTTCCTGCGTTTTTCTGTCGTCTGGGTTGCCTATAAAACCGAGCAGGAAACAATGTCCAAAAGACTACCCAAACACCACAAGGCCGCATAAGCGGTCGACTATTTAGGTATATGTGAGTAGTAGGGTTGTAAGGAATCGATTGACTTGTTTATTTGGGTATCTATCATTTTCTGCGTGTAGTGTACAAATGTCAATGCTGTCGAAGCAACTGTAAAAATTATGAATGAGCTTCCATGCGGCGACAATGAGGCCGCATGTATTTTCCCGAAACGCTAAAGCAATGCAAAGCAAAGAGTATATCAAAGCAACTTCTGGTGTGGCAACGAGTAAAGTGAGAGCCTCGCGGCAAACCTAAATAACTCCCTTACCGTTTAAGATGCGAGTAGTCCCTGAGAATGCCCGTCATATGAGTGTTGGTGGTCTTACCACTTCGGCGTGGCTTCTTGGACTTTTTAGACGGCGCAATGACCCGGGGACCGAGCACCTTGTTCTTGTTGGTCGGTGTGATGCCGAACTTGTCCAATTCTTCCTTCACTATATTCGCATCGGGAACTTTGATCTTCTCCCAAATTTGTTTGAACTCGTCGTCGAAGTGTTCAATTAGGGACGGGTCGTTAGGCCACACCATTTTGGGATGGTCATCCTTCTTGTTTCGAGTCACAAGCAGTTTTCCCTCCTTCTCCATCTGGTTGATTTCCTCTTCGACGGTGGGCCAGCCCTCCCTGAGCTCGCGAACACTCATACCCGCCGCCGTTTTCTGGGCTTGGAGGTATTTCAGGAGTTGCTCTGAGTTGCGAATGTTGTGAGGTGGTCGGAACCTGAATGTGCCCTCGCCGTTCGCACCGCTCGGGTCAAACTCAACCTTCTCGTGGATTTGCAGAATTCTCCGAAGAGCCTGTACATAGCCTTGATCATGTGCGCGATGCTGCAGTGAGAGGTATGAGATGATATCCGAGAACTTGAGTGGCACGTTCTTGTTCTTCATGTGCTCGATCGCAAAGAGCACTTGGGTCATAATATCCTTGCCCGTGCCTGTGTTGGCTGGCTGAGAGTAGACGATATCCGGGTCATGACGCTTCTTTTTGATCTCGGTGGTGGATGACGGAGTCGGTGCGGACGATGGGACTTGAGAACTGCTCGCAGAGACTGGTTGGTTACTGACCACACGTCGCTGTGTGGGCATGCGGTTTGCCGACTCCACGACACTAGCGTTGAAGCTTTTCAGCTGATTCTGAAGATACGACATGGTTGCGACGAAGGATCGGAGATCGCTGAGACTCAAGAGAAGAATGGAACAGAGGTGAGATGGTAGCCACTCGGTTTGAGGCAGATGGAGCTGGAGGGTTTAAATGGCGCTTGACATAGGTACCGGAAGTATTGTCCGAAAGAAAATAAGGAAATACACCTGAAAAGGGTTGTGTACGGAATGAGGACAGTCTAGTCGAGCAGTTAGTCTTCGAGGAGAGTACCTAGTAAAAGATTGAAGGCCAGACAAAGAATGTCACGTGTTGTAGCTCAGCAACCCCAAAGCGCGGAAATGGATCTGGGACGTGAAGTCACCTCACCACCATTTCTTCCAATTACCATTTCGTTCAATTCTTCGTTGTCTCCCCCCAGAAGACATCCGTTTCTCTCGTTCACATCGTCATGACCTGAGGTCCCTCGCCCAGCGCTGTGTGTAGTTGTCTCTGAACAGTACACGGCGCGCCTGTCCTCGAGGACCCAACTCTAGCTTCCGCCGCTCTTACTTATATTTCTTGATTTCTCTGCCACAGCAGCTCAGTGCTGTTGCTGGCCGACAACATGGCCGACACTGCCATTCAACTACCATACCTATCCTCCCACTATGCGCTCCCCGAATCGACGCTCACGACCTTACGGCAGGCCCCAACTGTGGAGCTTGTCAATCAACTTTTAGAATCAATCAATAAAAAGGCCCATGAATCTGATGAGCTCAAGTCCGACAAGCTTCGCTTGGAGGTAGAGCTTGAGAATGCTGTGCGCAGCAATGAGTCGAAGGTCAAAGTTCTGAAAACCACCGTTGAGAAGGGACATGCGGAGGTCGAAGATCTAAGGAAAAAGCTGCACGAAGCTGGTACCTATCACTGTTTTCTTTTTATTACTGACGGACTCTTCTCTGACATTGGATAGAAACTACCCGTTCCTCACTCGAGACAGAGATCTCTACACTGAAATCCTCGTCCACGTCTAACGAATCCGAAACCACATCCTTGAAAGCGCGGATCTCATCTCTGGAGGCATCCAACAGAGACACACTGGGCTTGCTCGAATCTAAATCTGCGGCCTATGACAAATTGGCAGAGGAGCTTTCGCTCCAGCACAAGAAGACCATCGAATTACGACGTGAACTCTCAACCGCGGAGCAAAGTCTCCAGAATGCCAATGCGGCATCTGCCAGCGCCCGCTTCCGCGAACAGAGCCTTCAACAAGAACTGGATCTCACCAAAAAGAACAACGAATGGTTCGAGACCGAACTCAAGACAAAATCCGCTGAATACATCAAGTTCCGCAAGGAAAAGGGTGCTCGTATCTCGGAGCTTCAGCGTGACAACGAAGAAGCGAACTCGACAATCGACTCTCTTCGTCGAAGTGAGAACTCGCTAAAGAGTCGCTTGGACGAAACTGAGCAGCGATACGAAACCTCTCTGGCTACGATTCATCAGTTGAAAGAGGAGGCTATCCAGGCAACCGAATCCTTCCGCATCGAACTCGACAGCTCCAACCGATTGGCTGAGCTACAAGAATCTGCTGCTCAGACGGCTAAGCAACGAGTTCAAGAATGCCAACTCGCCGTCGAAAAGACAAAGGATGACGCGGCACAGGAAATCTCACGCCTCCGCGTTGAGCTTGAGACGGAGTCCAACGACAAGGGAGCCGCGGAGCGCCGAATTGGCGAACTCGAGGCACTTGTTGCCCAGCTTGAGTCTGAACCTGTCAGAGGAAGATCAGCAAGCCCCGCTCTCTCGCTAAATGGAGGTGCACCCAGTACACCTTTACGATCAAGCATCATACGTGCTGGCACTCCTACTGGCTCATTCTCTCCCCGCGCATCTCGCGGCAAGGGTGGTATGAATGTCACGCAAATGTACTCCGAGTACGACAGAATGCGAACCGCTCTTGCGGCTGAGCAGAGAACCTGTCAGGAACTCCGCAATACCGTTGACGAGATGGTTCAAGAACTTGATGCAACCAGACCCGAAATTGAAGAGGGACGAGCAGAGCAAACTCGTCTCGACCATGCTGTTGTGGAAATGTCTACTCTCCTCGAAGCGGCTGGGAAGGAACGGGATACCGCCATCAAGGAAGCCAGGAAATGGCAAGGTCAAGTCGAGGGCTTGGCTCGCGAGGGCGACATTCTACGCCAGCAACTTCGTGATCTGAGTGCGGAAGTCAAGGTTCTCGTTCTGGAGGTTGCTGTCGCAAAACACGGCGAAGACTACGACCGCGAGGAGCTCGAGAGAATCGCTCGGGGTGAAGTTGAAGAGTCGGCGAAGGATCTCAATGAAACTGGCCGCTTTATCAGCAAGCATCTCACGACTTTCAAGGATCTTCACGAACTCCAGGAACAGAATCACACTCTCCGACGTATGTTGAGAGAACTTGGTGACAAGCAGGAGGGCGAAGAGGCGCAAGCCAAGGAAATTGCGCGACAGGCAGATATCGAGGAGTTGAAGGAGTTGCGGATCCGTGCACAAACAAACCGTGACGAGATTGCGAACCTCAGCGCACAGATGCAGAGTTACGTCAAGGAACGCGACACATTCCGCAGTATGCTCATGCACCGAAAGCCAACCGTCGACGACCAGTCTGTCTTCTCCCAATCCATGCCCCTTGGTGCTGCTCCTCAGGGAATGGAAACCTCAGGGCCCGACTACGCTGAGTTACTCCGAAAGGTTCAAGCCCATTTCGATACCTTCCGCGAAGAAACGATGACAGACCACAAAGCATTGCGCCAGCAGGTCAATGAGCTGTCCCGTAAGAACAGTGAGCTTATGTCTGATATCAGTCGGTCAAGCAGCCAGCTTGCTGCTGCCACCCAACGGGCGGAGCTTTTGCAGAGTAACTTCGCTATGCTCAAGAATGAGAATCATGAGATCCAAAAGCGCTATTCTGCTCTCTTCGAAAATGCCAACCGACAGGATCTCCGCACCCAGCAAGCGGCCGAGGACCTCGTGGAGGCCAAGGGTCTTGTTGAGAGCCTTCAGAGAGAAAACGCCAACCTGAAGGCCGAGAAGGATCTTTGGAAGAATATTGAGAAGAGGCTCATTGATGATACCGAGAATTTGCGGAATGAGCGCAGTCGTCTAGACTCATTGAACGCAAACCTCCAAACCATTCTCAACGAGCGTGAACACACCGACTCTGAGAGCCGACGCCGACTCCAAGCCAGCGTCGAGTCGCTTGAAACCGAACTACAGTCGACAAAGCGCAAGCTCAATGACGAAGTGGAGGAATCTAAGAAGGCTAGCATGCGCCGGGAGTATGAGCAGGAGACATCACAAAAACGAATCGATGATCTGGTCACCAGCTTGGGTGCAGTCCGCGAAGAGCTAGTTGCCGCTAAGACCACCCGGGATCACCTGCAGTCCCGTGTGGATGAGCTTGCAGTTGAGCTCAAGAGTGCCGAAGAGCGTCTGCAGGTACTGAACTCGAGACCAAGCGTGTCCGCCGGTACCACCGAGGGACTCACTGCGGGAGAGGAGTCTGCTGAAGGAAGCGGTCTTTCTCGCGAGCAGGAACTTTCAATTGAAATTTCCGAACTGAAACGCGACCTGGAATTGGCCAAGGGTGAACTGGAACACGCTAAGCAATTGGCTGAAGACTACCAGGCAATCAGCCAAGCGAGTGAAGAACGTCTGGAGTCTGCTACCGAGACACAGGAGCAATACCGTGAAGAGACCGATCGTCTTGTGGAGGAGAAGAACACTAAGATTCAAGACCTTGAAACTCGCATTGAAGAGATCTCAGCTGAACTGTCCGCCTCCAACACTGAGATGACCAATCTCCGCGAAGAGCAAGTGGAGGCAATGCGCCGCCTAGAAGAGCAGAAGGCCAACTTCGAGTCGGAAATCACTCGTCTTAAGGCTGACAATGAACGCCATGTTACTGCTGCACAGTACCACCAGGAGGACCTGAATGCGCAGGCCGAAATCGCCAAGCATGCCCAACAGAACTACGAGACCGAGCTTGTTAAGCACGCCGAGGCAGCGAAGAATCTCCAGGTCGTTCGTGCAGAGAGCAACCAGCTCAAGCTCGACATCGCTCAATTGCGAACTCAATCCGAAGGCTACAAAACGGATCTGTCTCAGAAGGAGGAAAGTTGGGCGGAGCAACGGGCCACCTACGAGGGTGAGCTCTCTGAACTGCAAAAGCGTCGGGAGGAGGTTATTCACCAGAATTCCGTGCTTCACACCCAGCTTGAGAATATCACTAGCCAGATCTCGTCCTTGCAGCGTGACCGAATGAATGTTTCGGACGATGAGCAAGAGGGAGAGCAGGCGGCACCCAACCTCGAGGGCCTCCAGGAGGTTATCAAGTTCTTGCGTCGCGAAAAAGAAATTGTCGAAGTTCAATACCATCTTTCGACCCAGGAGAGCAAGCGACTCAACCAGCAACTCGATTACACTCAATCTCAGCTTGATGAGACCCGTCTGAAGCTTGAGCAACAGCGCCGTGCTGCGGCTGACAGCGATCACAACGCGTTGAACCACAACAAGCTGTTGGAGACTATCAATGAGCTCAACGTTTTCCGCGAAAGCAACGCTACTCTCAGAAACCAACTGAAGCAAACTGAGGCCGTGCGCGATCAAAAGATCGCCCGCGAGAATGAGCTGGTCCAGGAGATCGAACCCCTCAAGACCCGAATCCACGAGTTGGAGAGCCAGAGTGAAGCCAAGGATGGAGAAATGCAGCTTCTACAGGCTGATCGCGACCGATACCAACAGCGTATTCAGAACATCCTTCAAAAGTACGACCGTGTCGATCCCACTGAAATGCAAGAGCTGAAGGAAAAGCTCACCAACCTCGAGAACGAAAAGACCGAGGCTGTGTCCGCGCGGGAAGCTCTCCAGACCCAGATGGAGGCACTTCAGGCTCAAATCGCGGAATTCCCAGAGCAGCTCAAGCAGCATTCCGATGAACGTGCGCACGAATTGCGATCTAAGCTCACAGAGCAATTCAAGGCACGCTCTAAGGATCTTAGCGCTCGTGTCAAGGCCAAGCAAGACGAGCTTAATGTGGTATTGCAGGAGAAGGAGGTCATCCAAGCCGAACTTCAGACTACAAAGAACGAATTGGAGGCATTGAAGATCAAGGCGGCAGAGGCGCCAGCCAATATGGCACCTACTCCAGCACCAGCACCAGCTGTATCTACAGCTGCAGGCGAAGAAGCCCCCGTCAACGCTACTCCGGCTTCACAATTCCCAACTGCGACCGTCACAGTCCCTGGTCCTGGTGACGCTCAAAAGATACAAGAGCTTGAGCAGAAGATCCAGCGGCTCGAGGCAGCTCTTGCCGAGAAGGATGGACTGCTGGCAACACAAGCTAGCGAACAAGATGCTAAGATCAAGGAACGCACCGACCGCCTTAAGGATATGTACAATACTAAGCTGAACGAGGTCAAGGCTGCTCATCGTCAAGAACTTGAGAAAATTTCCGCCAGTGAGCAAACCATTCCTGGAACACCAGGTGCTGGCCCAGATGCAACCCCTGCAACACCGTCAAAGACGTTTGAGCTTGCCGGGTTTACCATTCCCGAGTTGACAGATGCTCAAGCAAGGGAGTTGGTCGCGAAGCATGAGACTATTCGCACGATTGTTCGTAACAACATTCGTGGTCAAGTGGCGCGCGAGCAACAAAAGTTACAACAAGAAGCCCAAGCCTCCTCCGGTACCAATGAAGCCGCATTGGCTGCACTACAACAAAAGTCGACCGAAGAAAGGGATTCCTTGCTCAAGGCCCATGAGAATGAAATTAAGGAGAAGGTCAACTCAGCGGTCGAACTTGTCGAAAAGAAAACAGCTGCCCGCCTCAGCATGCTTGACACCAGATTCCGGACTGCGAATGCCAAAATTGATGTGGTATCAAAGGCTGCGACGGAAACTCCGCAAAAGCCTGTCGTGGAAGTATGGGAAATTGCGAAGACTGCCCGGCCTGCACCGGTCGCTGTTCCGGCTGCGAAGCCCCCGGTACCAGCAATGCCAGTCCAACCCGCTGGTCCCCCTCCAACTCTAGCGGCGCCACAAGCCCCAGTTACAGCCCCACCGGCGCCCGTCGCTACTACAACCCCTGCTGCTGCCTCTGTTCCTGCCGCTGTCCCTGTGACAGCAGCTCCAAATGTGACAACGCAGCAGGCCGCTCCAGCCACTGCGCCTTCCGAACCTGCTGCCCCCCAGCAAGGCGAGGCACAGTCTACAGCCCCAGCCAATCCGTTCGGGCAAGTTCAGCAACCTGATAAAAACCAGCAGGGCTCTTCTCTCCCCACCAAACCTCCCGCTGGAAACCCCCCTGGTCTAATGCGAGCTCTTCAATCCGGGCTTCCGATTGCACGAGGTGGACGCGGCGGACGTGGTGGTGGCCCCCAATTCGGCCATCAGCAACATGACCAACAGCAGCAGCAAGGTCAAGGTCACGGCCAGAGCCAAAATCAGCGCGGCCCAGGCCTCCAGCGCGGTCGCGGCGGCCGTGGTGGACAAGGTCGCGGTGGTAACCAAAATCAAAACAACGTCGCCCAGGCCCAAAGCCCCACTGCCAACCGTGGGAACCTGAATGCTTCGGCCCGTCAGTTTATTCCCGGGGGCAACAAGCGCTCTCGTGAAGATGGCCCCGATACAACCACCGAGGGTGGAAGCGGTGGAAAGAGACAGAGAGGCGGCGGAGGCCCGCAGCCTCGTGGTGGAGCTTAAGCAGCAATGGTCATTTATGTTTTTCTATTCCATTAATGTATTCTCGATTTCATTGACAAATGCGATGTGGACCCATTCATGGATGGGTATCTACGTCTTCGTATGCCATATGGCGCATTGCCATTCATGTTTTAACCTACTATCCAGAAAGCAGTTTCTTTTCTTTTGTCTTGTATCTACTGAATGTGTGGCGTTCCTACGGGTTTCTATTGCTACTTCCAATTGTTCCAATTAATAGGTTCAATTACAAAGTATCTCGTGCATTGTCATTGTAACTATCCACAATACACTAATTACCGTAAACAAAAACAGGGGTATAAGCTGTTAGAAGACACGAATCTATCCAAGAAAACAAATCTGGTCCGACATAGAAGGACGCGAGTGCAAAACAAGACAAGAAAGCAACTTGGAATCACTTCCTTCTCCCCCCAGTAGCAGGAACAAGCATTCTCCCAAGTACCTCCCTCTCCTTCTGCAAAACCATCAACCTCGCATCCTCAATAAGTTTACCCGCTGGCGCAGGGCCAGGAAGAGGCGTCTGCGCAACCTGCGCCGCACCCACAACAGCCGGACTCATCCCCTTCACACCCCGAGCTCTCTTCCGTCGCATCCCCGGGCCCTGCCCATAGACAACAACCCACTCAGCGACTGACCCGCCAGCGGCAATCTCACACCCAGAACACACTTTCGAGTGCGCACCGATATCTGCACCCCGGCGAATCGTTGCCAGAGCCTCGATCGTAGCAGAAGAATGAACATGAGCGCCTGGCTCGACCGTTGCCAATGGACCAACAGTAACAAAGTATGAGATCCGCGTCGATGTCTCTTTCCTAGACTCGGGTGTCGATGTCCCAGACTCGGTGTATGTTGTGCTTGTTGGTCTGGACGGTGATGGCGAGCGAGATGAGGTTGGCGGAGCGCCGATTACGGCTTTCTCGCAGATTATGCAGCCATCGTCAACGACGATTGGACCTTCGTATGCGTAGAATTTCGCGCGAGGGTGGATGACTGTCCCTGCACCGATGGTGACGGTGTGCCGACCTTGGAAGACGGCGGTGTCGGCGATTGTGGCTGTTGGGTCGGCTTTTAGGGGGGCTTTTGGTGGGCCAGAGCTGTGGGAGGAGGAGGACGAGCGGTGGGTATTTGTTGGAGGTTTGAGGGTCGCCATTTTGGTGGACTGTGTTGGTGTGTTTGGGGAGATTGTTGTATGATAGCATGAGGAGCTCGCATCGCTTTTTGGGGTACGACTCTTAGTCAGCTCCATAAAACACCTCCATGGGATCCATCCATCCATGGATAGATCGAAGTATACCAAGCAGTTTCAAGTTGAGATCTTCTCTTGGTATAGAAGGACTCAGATATAGCATAAGAAAATGTATTCGTCGTGTATTACAAGCCGGGGTATCTAAAATCCAAAACCCAGTCTAAAGCGCAACATCCCCCAATGTAAAATGTAAAGCCCATTGGATGAGGCTGCCATGGATCTCATGATTCCTCCGCGGTCTCTTGCTTGATACCATTGCGCTTTCTCCAAGCTCTAACGCCCCGGTCGACCTCATCCCTGGTAATCCCATCGCGCACCAAGCAAAATGTGACGCCCAACTCCGTCTCCACGTTCCGGTTCCGCGCCTCATCATCGAAGAACAGCATGTCCTCATAAGCAACACCACTCGTCTGTTGGATTTTAGAGAAATGCGACGTCTTATTCCCGGGGTAGATCTGGATAAAATCAAAGTAATCGAGGGCACGGATGGTCTTTGCGTTCGCAGCGGGGTTATCGGAGAAAGTGGGGATGATATGCAAGGATTTGAGCATGTCGCGCGCGAGATCAGGGGTTTGAGTTCGAGATGCAAGGGCCAGCGGAATCGAGCGATGTTTGCAGGCGTAGACTATGGATGAAACCGCCGGATAGAAGGCGAAGGACTCTCCCCAACTATTTGAGATAAGAAATGCGGGGTTAGAAATCGGAGTAGTTTCAAAAGGATCAAATATCAATCAGAGGATTCGTCGTACCGGTCGACTGCGCGCGAGTTGTTGTCACGTGCCTTGACTGGGGCGCTGACATGTGTGTCGACCCAGAACGGCCACAAGGTGTAGTCCAGGTCAAAAGCGATCAATTTTGGGAGTGGGAGACCGTCAGTGAAGGTTTCGGGGGCCACAGAGGAATCCTCCAAAGGCTGAGTGTTTTGGCGCTTGGCTCGGAGCATGTTTGGCACAAAGAATACGCGAAGAAGACACGAAGAATCAAAAGAAGATTTGAAGAAGGAGATGGACCATGGAAGGAATGGAAGATTACCCGGGGTTAGAATGGCACGTGAGGTCCTTTACGGGTAGCGATTGCGACCAGGTAGGGAATATCCCAGACCCACTTATACAGAATGTGCCTAGGCACATAGTGATCTGCAATGTCCAGGATGCGACCTAGTAACAGGCTGGGGAATCATGACAAAGACTACTGTGCGGATCGTATCATCAGTCGGGAACCAGCTGAAGATAACCCCACAGACAGAGGCACGAGACGTGTGTGTTGACATAAAGGTACCCCATAGTAGCAAGGTGAATAAGGGGGCACTGGACAATGACTTTCTTCTCCAAGCACCCGGACAAGCCGAGCAATTGATGAAAAAAGGGATCGCATCAAGCGGGGGTAGTGTGAGCCCAGTGACACAGTGCAAGAGGCGTAGGCATAGAGGCTAGTCGCGAGATCCAGAAATTGGAATAATCAGAACGTCCTGTGGTGGCAGGAGTGTCAGTGATTAAGCTAACAAGAACGGATGCTGCGCTTGATCCAAGCCAAAAGGCAAAGGAAGCTGGAGGGGGCGGGGGAGAAGAAGAGTGTCTCGCAGTCTCGGGGTCGCTTTATCCTCGAACGGATAAACAATAATCCGATGTATATTCGGATAAATAATATTCCGAACTATATTTGTTTCAACATCGAAGACAGAGGCAACAATGGGATAACAACGTGAGCAAGGGAGTATTAGACAACAGATTTCTTCTCCAAGCACCCGGGCAAGCCGAATAATTGATGAAAAAAGAAGTCGCATCAACCGGGGGTAGTGTGAGCCCAGTGACACAGTGCAAGAGGCATATGCAAGCACAGAGGCCAGTCGCGAGGTCCAAATAAAGATATCACACAGCCTGCTAGGTCACCATCCGAAGCTAGGGATAATCGCCACTGGTCAGACTCTGTGAGAAGTAAAGGGGGTGGGGAGAAAAGAAAGGAAGAAAGTTCCGGGGTCGCGGGGTCGCTTTATACTCCCAAGGCGGTCGGCACTTGGTGGCAGTTAAGCTCACGGGTAATGGCGGCGGTGCGGCCCGTCCCGTTCCGAATACCGGATATAGTGGGTAATCTGCCGCGGTGCGGGACATGAGGCGTATGCAAGCACAGAGGCCAGTCGCGAGATCCCGAAATTGGAATAATCGGAACGACCTTTACATACATGTCACTACATATGCCTGGGCATCTTCAGGGTTGTTTCATCGCCATCTCTTTACCTTTGGGCTCCGATCAAGTGTGGTATCCGACTGCAAAGAGATCATGTTAAGGAAACGTCTATCATGTGGGACACGTCGAAGTACATGTGCAATAAAAGTTGATTGAGGAATTGAGAAAGCTAGCTTCCAGTGTAGAATCTGATTTTCTGTAAACACAACCCCGTAGATATCGACTTGACGGCCACAAATAGTAACCCTTCCTTTATTGTTGTTAAGCCTTGATTGTTGAACGAGTTATTGTCTCTAAGAACGGGATCACCGGTTAAAATTGCGCTATGTATGTAGTTTAATCGGGCCTGTTTGCTCTGGCGCTGACCCCGACGGTATAATGTATAATGCAAGACTCGGCCTCTCCTCGACCTTTGTCTTCCGGGTGGCAACGGGACAGGGCTTATGGGACTTGTCAAAGCTGGCGTTATGGGTGAGAACCGCGAAGGTCTTGAGAAGACCCTGGTAAGCGGCGTGAGCGTCGATGAAATGTTTCGAGACGGCTGAATTCAGATGCAGCGAGATTCCAGAACCCTGCCTCAAAATATGCCAACTGGAGATGCTGTTTCGCGCAGCAGAAAGGAAGAGCATGAATCGGTCCTACAGCATCAGGAAATTTGCTTCTTTTCCAAGCAGGATACCCTGTTTTGGGTCAAAGTACTGAAGAAGCATTCAGATCAGCCGGCAAGTCTTATTGACTTGGTGCATATTCAGTCCATACCATATAGTATCAGACAGAGATTATACTTGAGCGAGAGAAGGAAGCAGCGGAGTCATTTATGGGAGTGTGTTACAATGTGGGCCCAAGGAGAAGCCGTTTCGGTATTCTCCGTACGAAGACCGAGAAAATCACATTAAACGTTGTTGTGGGGACATCAAGCTCTCTAAAGTATCGGGACTTTGTTTTGATGGCTCTAAATTCAATAAAGCTTCAACGGGCTTAAAGCAGTATCAATATTAAACGGCAATTGGGCATGGAGCCTTCTCGTAATCCAATCTATGTGGTCATCAATGACTGGGCCCCAAGTGTGCATGTTAGCGACCTTGTCATCAACTATTCCCATGAAGCAGACGACCCCCAGTGACGAAAAACTTATATAGAGCGCTTGGAAATGGTGGGGATAGTGTGACAAGTGGGCGGGAAATATTCAAAGGAGCTGCGTTGGGAATCTGACAAATCCTCCGACGGATGTTCTTTTCTCACATTAACACTAACGAGCACAGCACTTGCAGCAGCGGGGCGTGTGCCTGTGATGAAGCCGTATGCGCGGCGTAGATGTAGAATAAGAAGTACCCTGGTATTCATGCTGCTTACTTCGAGTGATTCTAAAGGCAGTTGGTGACGTGTAGGCGTGCCCTAGCAATGTAACAATTTAGTGTCCGTGTTTCCTCCCCTCTCCCACTGATGCCATCATCATTTGTGTCCTCGGGATGGCCCAACCCATCTTCTTCTCCAAGCCTTCTACCATGGCATGTAAATATTTTTCCTACCCAGGGGCGCACATAAGCTAGGCCATTCCCCAGGTGGGATGACGTGCTGCCTAGTGCTCAGAGAAAGCGCTGGAGATAGGGTTTTATTGGATACCACCTCATGTTGGGTTAGTAGCTGCGCATTTAAGTGGCGATCTGAACGCTGTCCTAATGATGTTTCAGAGGCATTGCATATTGTTAGACATGTCCAAAGTTGAGGCTATGTACGAGTCTTGCGGGAGCTTTGGCGCTTTAATATCGAGAGTGATAGACTAAACACAAAATAAGAAGAAAAGCTACAACGAGTGTGGGTTTAGAACCAGAATCTTGCCCTGGGCCTAGTCAATGAACCTGCTAGAGAGCGCAAAACAAATAAGTTCTATAATTTTCGGCCTTTGACATCTTTTTGTCTTTTTAGATGTCCTGGTGTTTATGCCCAAAAGAAATAAAGTTAGGGATGTTGAGGGTTCTGGTGAGCTGGAAGGTCTCCGGTGATGTTTCTTAAATGGGAAGGAACATTTCTAAGGAAAGAGTAACCTGTCTACTATGTCATATATACGTATTCCTCACATCCCTTCTTTGTTGGACACTTATCTCATCAGCTCTGAGAAAGATATATTTCTTCAATTCACTTGTCTGCGACACCAAATACTCAAAATGCCCATCCCACTCAGAGAAACGCCGAACGAGGCCGATTTGGAAAGGTCTGGAAACATCAACGCCCTCCAGTACGAACGCTGGCGTCTCTGGGAGATTGAAAAGCCGAATGTCAACGCCGATTTTAATATCTACAACCTTCTTCAGACGGAGGTCAACCTTCGGGAGAATATTCAGCGCGAGATGGCCCTCGAACACAAGCTGGCAGCCTGTCAAAAGGAACACGCCACCAATCCGAATCTCAATCTTGTCACTCGTATTCGAGGTTTGGATTCGGAGATCTCAAAGCTGAATGAAAACTATTGCCTCCTGGAACAGAGGTGGTCGTCGGCCAGGGCTTCATTTCCGGAAGGCCCGTTAACCCGAGGAATCGAATTATGGCGATCACACCCAAGGTGGTATATGCATCGTGAGCTGCGAAAAGATTGTATCGCGAGAGGAGGATGCTGTCACAGAAAATGCGGGTGCTGCTTTAATCGTCATTCATCAGATAGGAAATTCGAAGCCGGGCATTGCACTATTGAGTGTCTCTGTTGTGAAAAATCTCGCGGATTTGCGTTCACTGCCAAAGGAAAAGAGATCTTTGACATGGAATTCGATCTTGCATTTGATAAGGGGTATTTCAGGCGAATCCGCCATGCCTCTTTGCTGGGGCTCATACATGATAACGACGACAACCCTTTTGATCTTATTGATGATCATCCGCGAAGTCGTGAAGCGCCTTCTGCGTGAATAACTTCGTGTATCTAGCTGGCTAAACTCACCATATTTTTCATTATCTTGTTGCAAGCGCATGTGACTACTTGGCTATTACGATGGGCTCTAATACCACAACAATGTGACCTTGTATGGCTTTGGTTATTTTAATGGAACTTGAATTTCACGATTTCATTTCTTGCCAGGTGTCTCATTTTCCACTTTATCAGACTATAAATCCGTCAAATCCGTATCCATTCATAGATGCCTGCGTCCAGTCTGAGACTAAAGAGCGGGCAATGGATGAGATATGAGTTTGCCAGCTGTAGGTTACTTCAGTATAAACAAAAAGTCAAATCTAATATGCATCAACAGAAAGAAAAGCAAAAAGCATCAAGAAGCGTGATGCATGATACAATCAACATCGAAAAGAAACCCCCATAACCTCTCCGTTAGTGCCTTCTCGGGCATAGGCCTGTCGATATCTACCGCATATTGGAGAATATTCTTCCTCTGATCAACAGTGAGGATATTTCCATTATCCAGGGCCATACCCATGACACCAGACCATATGTCTAACGACATTCCAAGGCGCCATGGCTCCTGGGACGCCTGCCCATCCAACAGTTGGCGGGAGCGAAACATTCCAAGGTTGATGGCATCCACCAAATCCCTTTCAGGTCCAAGGCATTGAAATAACTCTCCACTAGAAGAAAGCTGAGCCTTTTTTGAGTTAGCCCCCACTTCAAATATAATCAGAGTACGTATATGTATTTCACTTACATGTATAACCTCCTCATTGAACAGGACGGTCTGCAACTTTTTGGCTATGTCCAGAGCAATACCCCAGATCTCACAACCTTGGACCTCGCTCTCAATCGCAAGTTTGCAGAGATTTTTGGTGACCCATTGAAATTTCATATCAGATCTACATCTCCATGATCTACCCTTCCATGGGGCAGTCAGACCTGGATGAGCCTCTAATTTGTTAATCGCCACAGCGAGACTGTGTCGATAAAAACTCGGAGTTTGCTGTGCAATGTCAGTTGCCCAATACAGCAACTGACGAACTTGTTGATGCAAATGCTCATTCAGATGCCAAGTGATGCTCGGATTCTTTTTCTCGTTCTCAGGTCGAGAGGTACCCGTCTTCGTCTTCGGAAGATAAAAGCAGAGGAACTCGCGTGATTCCTGCATGCACAGATTGCTGGCTAAAGGGATGACTCCAGTCTCTGACATTGGAATTCCGGTCACAGTCAACTCTGGCACTGACCGCAGTCCACGAGTTTTGCGGAAGTGCCTTCGATTACTCTCGGATGCAAACTCGGATGTTCCCTGAGGCTGGGGCATTGCATCCTGTACTTCAGAATATGCGGGGCTCTGGCCCTTGGCGTAAATAGAAAGACGAATGCCACGACCATTGTTACCAGAGGCTGGGTCATCACTTTGGTCAACAATACTGGAATGCTCCTCTTCCACGCGAAGAGGAGCGTTCTGATCCGGGGACCCCAGTTCGCTGCGAGTGTAAATCCTAGCCAGGATCTCCACACCGGGAGTACCGAGAGGATTCCCAGAGAAATTGACTTTCTTGAGCATGTAGCACTCCTTAAAAGAAGTCAAGAAGTACTTCCAAGCTAACTTTTGCCCGGAAGTCCTGACCTCGATGCAGTTCTGAGAAATATCAAGGTTGCTCAGATCGCCGCTGCTGAGTCTGATTGCCCTTCCCAGCTTGGGCAACGACTTCAAGGTCAGACAATTGCCGCTCAGCTGGAGCTCGAAGAGCCGGACAAAACCTTCGGGGTGCTTGTCGTCTCTTTCTTTCTGAAGAGTCTCGAGCAGGGCGTCGATGAATATCTCGAAGCCCTCGTCAGTCAGCTTGCGGCCTAAGAGATCGATCTTGACGGTCGGATCGCGGGAGGCTGCGTCACATGTCTCCTCCAGGGAGTCTTCGTCCCTGTTGAAAGTTAGAATCCATGTTAATTGTCGGGTCTGGGAGGGTATCCATACCAAGTCTCTGGCGGCGATCATGGCCATCTCGACACCTTCCATCGTCCGCTGCAGAGGATACATTAGTATCAATTTCCATTCTGGGGCTTTCTCTGGGCGATATTTACGGAAGCATAATGCATGCGAGTCATTCTGATTGGTTTGGACAGTTCAGTCCTGCTGTCGTCTGGTCTTTCTAAGAACTGATTGAATTAACGATTGAATATTTTGGAAGAAGGCTTAAATTGATTCGCAATTGTGTAGACTGGTGGGAAAAGCCGGGCCAAATGCTGAAGAGTGATATCTTGTTGAATGCTGTGTGTATCGAGGAATATCACGGTGTGCAAGGGGTCTTTTATATCTAGATTACTGCCATACTGCCATACTCAATACTAGCCATACCATGGGATCTACCCCTGATTGAGTCCATAATCAATATAGCAAAACACATGGAGTATAGCATCCAAATGAGACAAGACGAAAACATAAGTTGAAATGGCAACATAATGCCCATCGTCTTGAACAGTGAACATAATCAGGGACAAAAAGAACTTAAGATACTTGGGGTCGATGTCTATCGTCAACAATGGTTCGATTTGCCCAGTGTTTTGGAGTCGTACTTGGAGTGAGAAATAGAAAATCAAAGAATGATCTGTACAGCCGAACTTTTATGTATAATCAGGGATAATGACTTTATTCCATGCGGAGAATCCTAACTTTCAATATAGGATGGCCCCCATTATTGTATATAGCAGTAAGACAAACCGCAACATTCACCGGTTCGTGGCAATCCACCACAAAGGAAAGCTTAGAGATGGAGGGAAAAGCAGAACAAAAAAAAAGCTCCCACCACTTGACCAGCAATCTTCGACCGTCTAAATAAATTTAATAATGTCCTTGAACTCATCAAGCAGATCAACGCCACCATCGTCCCATGCTGCAGTCAAATCCATCCGACCGCCGATGACAGGAGAAACAGGAGAGGCAGGCTGCTCAGGACTCGGTGGTTTTTCATTGATCAAAGGATTTGAAGCGTGAAACTGTGAAGCAGGAACAAAGGGACTTAGCTCCACCCGCTTCTTCTGCTCTTGATCTTGTGTTTCGTCTTCAGCCACCTTCCGTTTCAGGCTGGGTGATTGATGTGTTGAGAGTCGCAGTGTGCTCTGTTTGATACGGGAGTCCGTGCTTGTTGTCGTTGGCAATCCTGTTGATTCTGGCGGTGTATCGTCCAGAATCTCGATTATCTCGTGCTGGGATGACATTTTTCGGTCTTTTTTGGGAAGATCAAACTGTGAACCAGACGGCTTGGGGTCTACATGTTTCTTTACAGTGGCAGGAACATCAGCGATGTTGTTCTTCGGCTGATCATCAATCACTGGAGAAACCGATATTTCAAGCCCCGATCCCCTATTCCCGAGAAGGCGTGAAGGATCTGGTAGATCATCGAAGTTTTCATCGCCATAATCACTGGAGAGGGGTTTTGTGGGACTCTTGTCCCGCTTTCTCTTGTATGAAGGAATATTCTTGTCCCTCTCCGAAAGGACAGACTTCTCTCGACCTGTATTCTTCTTTCCAGCTTGCGACGTTGATCTTACCTTTGAGACTTGGTCGGAGATAGTCAGTTGATTGAGACCACCTTTCTTTTGAATCGCGGGGATAGGTCGCTTTGGTGGTTTCGGGGGGTTTCCAAACCCTCACGGCAGCAGAAATGTTTGCAGCTAGAATTATTAGCTTGGTAATAACTAAAGGGATGATTTTCTCGGACCTTGTTTTGTCTTTGCATTTGTGGTTGCAAGCCCATTTGCCATTCGCAAGTCTGATTGGCTCGTACTCATTTTCATCGATCGAGAACCAATCTAGATCGTCAAACTGTTGAGGCTGTGGCTTTTTATGCTCATTTGCTTTGCCACGGCGTTCATTGACAACGAGGAAATCATCGAGCTGTAAATCATCGCCATCAAAGTCATCCATACTCCGTTGAGATTTCATCTTGGTGGTAGTCACATCTCGTCCTTGGGGACGAGACCTGCTGGTCTTCGGTTTCTCCGTATCTTTGAGATTCAAATTCCCCTTGATGGGACGAGGTGGTAGGTTCGAGATTTCAGTCTTTTGGGCATTGGCTGTTTTGTCTCGCACAGCAGCAAAGAGGTGAGATGGCAGGTTAGGTCGGAGCTCAGCTTGTTGCCATGTCCCCGCTGGAAAATTGTCAACATGGATATATGTGATGCGCAAAGACAAAAGCAGAAGGAATCATCGCTTTTGTTCACATTCAGGAGTCTTACCAATTTCATCGCACATAACATGACATACAATAAGTTGCTCCGCACTCGTCAATTCCGTAGAGAGTTCAATCTCCAAGTTCTCCTGGAGCTTGGTGGCGCTGGAAGGGAATCAGTATTTGCCTATGATGAAAGAGTCGTGGCTAAAGATCTCACCTTATCCGTCTAAAATCGACCATGATGCCATCAGACCTTTCTATTAAGCAACACACGTATACCGGGCGACGTTGAAAGAATCTCGGGATCTTGTCATTTAGAAACGCGAGTTCGACCTTCAATCGGACATTGATAGAGTTCGCTTTCACTTCCTAGATCACACGTTAGCAAAATGACATGTATCACCATAAGATATTATTGCAAACCCTTCCAAGCATCTTCACAGAAACTCTCAGTTTCGGGAACTCCTTCAATCTCGAGAGCAGCTTCGACCCGAAAGGCGGATTCTTACTAAGAACCATCTCAATCTGATGAGGCTCCGCACATTCCAGCCCTTCGATGCTGGTGATCCCAGCAGCAGCCAACTTCCGAACTGCAACAACACCCACTTGCTCGATCTGCTTCATTTGGAGAGGCGAGCGGTCCCAGACCTTCGCTCCGAAACTCCGGGCGAGTTCAAGGGCATTGCGGATGGCGATTGAGTCGCCCCGGGTGATTTGACAGTCGATCAAGCAGCGGATTAGTCGGTTGACATGTGCGAAGACTAGACTTTTGTCCTGCTGGAAGGTGAATTTGAGCTTTTGGAGTTGCTCATTGCTGGGATACTCAATTGCCCCTAGCTCGGATTGAAGGAGTAGTGAGATCTTGTGGGCTGGGAGTGCTAGGTCAACTTTGATTGGGAATCGAATTCCTGGATCACGGTTTATCTCTCGGTAGAGTGACTTCTCGCCGGCTTTGAGGCGGATCTCGCGGAATTCTTCGGCTTGTGCGATCACGTTAAGCTGGAACCATACGTCAGTTGAAGTTCTTCATTCCAGCAATCTGGGAAGAATGGACTCGCAGTCTCAGACACGGATGCTTTTGGCTTCAGCGACACTAGAACTTTCATAGTCTCGAAGTGAATGTAGTAGCGAGCCATAGCCTCACCAAGCCGGGTTGAACAAAGGCTCTCGGCTTCAACTAAGCCGCATTTTCGAAGGAGCTCAATATCCTTCTCACAGATCTGACGGAGTAACGCATCTTCGTCTTGCTGATTCGCGCCTTCTTTGAGCTTGTAGTGGGTTGGATTTCGACGAAGTCTCACAAACAAGAATGTACCAGCAAGCCATTTGACAGCGGATTCAACGTCCGATATATTCCCCAAGCCGATCTCAGCGTTCAGATGATCAATGAGATTTAAATGCAGGCAGCTCTCTAGACTTTGAGGGCCCTGAACTAGCTTCTCATAGTGTGTGACGCGTTCCTTCCTAGTGAGGATGACAGCTGTCGCACTGTCATCGAATTGCGGTCGGCCCGCGCGGCCGAGCATCTGCATCATCTCCAAATCCGAGTACTCTTTGCAGCCTCCATCTTGCCAACTGACAGTGTTCTTGATTATAACAAGATGACAAGGCAGGTTGACTCCAACCGCAAGTGTAGATGTGCAGCATATGACGTTTATATGCCCTTCTCGGAAACCTGTCTCAACAGTGTGGCGATCAGCAGGGCCCAAACCAGCGTGGTGGAATGCTACACCAGCAGGGAGTGTTGCTATTTCAAATTAGCAGTGTGCATTTGAAAGTGGAGCCTAGTACATACTCTTTAGGTCCTCGTTATGAGCTTCGAGGCGCTTGTTAGGTTCCTTCCAAAACCTGGCGGGTGGATTCGTCAATGTAAAAAGCCGAGCCAATTCTTTCGCCGTCGCGAGCGATGAGTTCCGCGTGCAGCAGAAGATCATAATGGGCTTCTGGCATGAATGCATTCCGATCACTTCAGGTAACCTTTTTCAAGCACAAATCAGTTATGCCAATCGAGTAGCTCAATAGAAAGAAGAGATGGAAACAATGAAGAATCCAAGAAGACTTAGGAAAAGTGACCACATACTTTGAACCGCAGACTTTATCAAATGCAAAGTCATTCGAGCTAGACGCATACCCGTAAACAAACTTCGTCAGGGTGACAGGACGAAACTCCTCACCGAAATGCTCCCGGTGCGCAGGAAAATGCTGATTAGTCGCGTCCTTCCCGAGCCAGGTAGCAATATCCTCGGAGTTGGGAACAGTGGCACTCAACGCGACAAATCTCACATTCGATCCGATATTCTTCATTCGAGAAACCACAGCTTCAAGTGTAGCTCCACGCGTCTCCTTCAGAATGTGAACCTCGTCAATGAGAAAGAGCTTCACGAGCTGCATCAACTTCATATGGTCTTTCCATTTCCGAGTCATGCTATCCCACTTCTCGGGCGTGGTAATGATGATCTGGCTACTCTGAACGTTGCGCAGCTGCATGTGGTCCGTATCTCCAGTCAATTCTGCACACTTGAGATTCAAGCTGGAGAACTTGATGTGCCAGTCTCGGAAGCGCTCGCTGCATAGTGACTTGGTAGGTGCTTGGTAGACGACTTTGAAGTGTTCGTCTTTGAGGGCATTCAGGAGTCTGCAGATAGCCAATTCCATCACTACTGTCTTACCACTGCCGGTTGGTGCGGACAGGACGATGTTGTCATTGCTGTTGTAGACGGAGTGGAAGGACTTGGATTGAATCGCATTAAACAGTGGGAAGGGAAACATCGACCGGTAGTTCTCCGGCATGTCATTTACTGATACGAGGACGATTCCCCGCACAGAGGGTAGAATGTTGCTGAAAGGGTTGCGGTGCTGTCTATTGCCAATCAAAGCCTCTGGGCTTGCTTGAGTGATCGGTTCCTGAGGCGAGGAATGACTAGTCTCATCACTCATCTCGAGGCCGCACTTTCCCATCCGCCTGTCGTCCTTCCTCTGACTAAACAGAGCCAATGGGCTTGACGACGGCCCTAGTACAGGGTCTGACGAGCTCAATCCATTCCACCGAGAAGGGATACTCGAGCTTGCTATCACTTGTCAATCCCGAGCCAACAATACGGAAATACTAGCACCCGTGTACAAGCAACTCACGCTGAAAGAAACGAGAGAATTGAGGTGGGTGCAGATCAGGCTGACGAGACGCTTGAAGAGGCGTAGAGTTGGGACTTCCAAATCCTGAAGCTTGAATTGTTTCCTCCCTGTCCTCTGAGGCTAATAGCTCCAGGTCTAGCTTCGATTAGCACCCATCATGATGATGAACTGGCAGACTCACCAAAGGCATCCAATTGAACATCATCATCCTGAGCTGATGATGCCAGGTCGGTGACAGCAGTTCTACTACTCTTGGATGGGGACCAAGCATCTGTGCGCCTCTGTGAGGGCAATTGAAATGGTTTAAAGTTCGTAGCCTGATGATTCCGACGCATTTCAAAATGCACTTCGATGATTGGGGTTGAACCTGGGGTTTGTAGGGATGGATTGCAAAAGTGCCTCCAGAGCTGGTTCCAGGGTCCATGATCCCGATAACGTGACGGCACGTGGACACCCCATACCTTTGTAGTATACGAATATACTGCAGTGTCTTTTCAAAATCAGTAAGAATAGGAATTGTCAAGTATTGTGGGGTATATGAAAGTGTTTCATTGCTTCGTATATATGCATACATGAGCCAAATCCAGCCAATATCTCGACAGTCAAGGGACATGCAAAATTAGGCAGCGAAGAGTAGCTAGCTCCAAATTAGGAGCAGCGTCAAGAATAGTACAAAAGTTCGTGGCGGGCGGCTTGAAGACCGCACTTACATCCGCATCTATCAGGCATCCAATATCATTTCCCGTAAAGAATCTCATCATGTATACCAGTAGTGATGTGCATGGCGATTACAGCATTCATTTCTCGTCGAAATAGCCGCCCACGCTTGCGTTCCGGCTAGCGCTTACTCTGGTATGGCCTGGTGCTGGTGAGGTGGGACGTGATGACGACATGCCGTCAGAGAGGAAAGGTGAGGTTGGAAGTTTGATAGAAAACTCATTGGGGGGCGCCACAGGGGAGCTCTCGGGGCCTGCGGAGTCCTTTTCGTAGGCGTCGATGCGGATTGGAGGTGGACGCAAGGCACCCATTGCAGAGTTGAAGTTGGGGTTTCCATAGTAGTGGGTTGCTACCAGGACTGCAGCCGAGCCTAGGAGGAACTATAATCCCAGTCAGTCTTGTTCATAATGTTCATGCCGAGGGCGGGGAGCTAGAATAGAGGGTGGGAAGGATTAAAACGGCAAGGAACGTACAGTTGCATTGACCTCAAAGTCAAATAGCCAGATGCTTCCAATAATGCTCAAAACGATGTTGGCAGTTGTAGCCGAACTCCTTGCATCCTTTTGCGTATGGCTGACATAGAATGCAGAAAAGATACCACCCAAGGCTTGGATGATGATGGTAGACCACACCGCCCAATTGTAGCCCTGGAAGAAGCCATCTTCGGCGATTTTCTCGCCCTCCCGGAAGACAATCCCAATGAAGAGAGCCGGGAACACTGAGTAAATAGCTAATTGCACATTGCGGACCCACAACGAGATATGGTTCGAGCTGTCCTTTAGCACTTTCTCGAAATAAATACTCGCAAGTCCAGAGGCCAAAGACGCTCCGATGGTCGCAAAGAGACCAATTGTGGGGTTCAAGTGTGGGTCAGCCGTCAGGATGTCCTCTTCGATACCCTCGTATGTTGCGGACCGCTTTTGTAAACTGCTGCCAGAACCAGCACCTTGCTTGACAGCCCTCCACTCCTCCAAGGATCGAGGGAAATGGTGGCCAGTATGATCGTCCTGCAGCATCTGCTCGGGGCTTGCATCGGGGATTTGCACCAACGCCACGCCCACCACGAGAAGCAAGAGCAGACCCCACTTGCGGGGAGGGATGCTCCGTTTCAGGAGCATCAGACCAAAGACCGCAGTGGTAAGGAACTTCAACTGGAATGTAATCTGGAACGACGCCGCTCGTAGGTTCGAGAGTGAAATGAACAGCAGGGAGTTGGACAAGACGTCGAGCCCGGCAGGGATAGCGAGTTTCCAGCTGTCGCCTGAGAACACGGTGCTTGTGAGGGAGAAAAAGAGGGAGGTGGCGGGCATCGAAGGTGGTGCAGTTTTGGAGACGTCATAGAGCGCCATTGTGAGGGAGATGGCCAGCTTGACGACTTCAACCAGGAAGACGGCCGTGGAGGTCAGGTAGCGTTTACCACCGGCGGGGGGCATAACTCGAGAATAATGAGCTAGCTAGAATATTGTAAAAATACAAATTAGCCTTCCATTCCTACCACAAGGATTTTCCATGTCGCGCCGGACGACTTACCAACACGAACATAGTAGACTCCGCGGTCAACTAGAAATAAACAAAAGGCAAATCAGCAAACAGAGTCCCCAAGATCGCAAAGGCCGTGTGATTCGCGGCAGTCCCATACCAGAATCCATGGCGCAATATTGGCCGCAACTCGCAGCGGAGACGGCTGGCGTTGGGCGCGATCCCCCATAACGAAGTAATAGATCGCGTGTTCCCTCTAAATAGTGGATAATGTTTCCGCAAAAGGGGCACGCAGTGCAATCCCCAGTCCGGTGAAAGTGGTAGATAGGTTCAGTAGAGAGAGTAACAATAGAAGAGTGTACGATGTAGAGCAAGCTGCAAATCCCAATTCGCGAACCAGGGGGTTGTGGGTTGTTCTAGAGATCTTCGTGTTTAGGTCCCGATAGGGTTTCCCGAGGGTGATCGGAGGTGATGCGGGTGGCTGGGAGGCGAAAGAGAGGATGGGCGTCGGATAGCTCCACTGTCCGAAGGAGTGTATCCGAAAAGAAAAAAAAACTTGAAAAAGAAAAGAAATGGATGATACTCTGTAGGGTCAAGCAATAATCTGGGGTTATGCCGACGAAAAGCTCGGTCAGATCGTGAGTGGATCAAGATCACAGGCCAAAGGTTCATGCGTACGGGGTACCTTAGGGGTTTGCAATGAGTACGGAGAGTATAATATATTCCTGTACTTGGCGATATCATATCACATTTAATACGATATTTATACTCAATTTCGGCCCCTTAACCTTGAAAGATGACGTCGAGCCCCCAAGTGCCTCTCAGATCCTCTCCACCCACAGGGGTCCACGTCTTCTTTGTCCCCATAATTATTCCTCCCATCTCGTCATTCGATATTAGTGTCTAGGTATTTCCCATTCGGGTTAATATATATATATGTATCTCAAACCAGATTATCCAAGTCCTACATCGCCAAGTACAATATGAGCGCGCTGACTATTTTGCTTCTATACAGATGACTAACTTACTGTAGATACAAAGTCCCCATTAAAGGTTGATATATTCAAGTAATCTATAGTGTTAAGATTTACTTTAAAGAATGCATAGATATGAGCGGTGAATCCTGAAAGTCCTGGTTGCGATGCATTGGGATACGGTTCCGGCTCGGCCATTATGTGGTAGGAACTGTGCGGAATCGGATATCATTGAGAATATTATGGTACAAGCGTCCGAAATAATAAAATCGTGTGAAAGACACGAGGACCACCCAAGTAAAACATGATAGCAGGTATGGAAGCCCGCGTGTGAACGCTAATTCGAAAAGCAATAAAGAAATAGTGAGAAGACGTAAGTAGGAGGGTCATGTAGGAAACAGAAGCTTGAAGCAAAATGCTGCAGGATTCAATCAAGTCAAGGAAATGCAGGAAAGACCGTAGAGGATCAAATCAAGTAGGAATACAGAGGAAGAGAAAGGTAACATCTGAAATGTAAGGGGTGGAGTGAGAGTGTTGGGTATCAAGGGCCAAGCGATCAGTGCACAGGAGCGACATTGGTGTGTTCCTGGTTCCAATCAAAGTCGAAAGACCAGAGAGGAAGATCATGACTGCGTTTTGACTCACCGCCATCTAGCAGGATAGCCTCGCTACTATCGGTGCGACGGCGGGTGTGCTGCTTTTGGTCTTCGGGGATGGCAGGTGGGGGGCCTCTTGGGGGTGGCTTCGGAGAGAGAAGCGGCGAGAATCGATGAATTGGCAATGTGGGGGTCTGCGGCGAAGCACCGCTGGTGGAAGGGGAGGGCAAGCTCTCGGAGTAGTCTGCACTGAAACCAGAAGAGGAAGCGGCAGTGCGGGGTTTCCGTTCACTATCTGAGCCTGAGCTTTGGGAGGGCGATCCATCTTTGTACTGGATAGCGCTCTTTTCTGACCGGACGTCGAATGGCGGGAAAACGTTACTGAGACGCAAAAATGAGGTGTCAGATCCGCAGAAGGAATCGCGCGACGGGCCAGAGGCTAGTGATCTTCTGTCCGCTCCCTGGGCATTGAACAAACTGGGTGTGACCTTGCCCTTTCGAATACGCATCGCCTCGAGGAGATCTTGCTCTTGGCGGGTCACCGCGATTACACGACTCCTCCTGTTTAACTCTTTCAACTCTGCGGGAGAGCGGAGAGGCTGCTGTGGGAATTGCGCAAGAATATCATCGGAGATAGTGGGAACTCCACTCGAACGGCGAGTTTGCGTGGATCGTCGAGTTGTCTGAGAAGACTTGCCATTCGAGGTCTCGGAAACCTTTCGTGGGCGAGCTGCTGGCACTGGCTGGCTCTTTTCGGTTTGGTGGGAGCCACGGGTGCTAGTCGAGAGTGTCCGGTCAAAGCGTCTTACCGCCGTGGCGGTGGTCGCCTGGGCAGTAGAAGCCGTGTAGACCTCAGGCTCGTATTCGCCAAAGGTAGCCACACTGTCTCTTCTAGACTTGTTTGTATTGCGCTTTGACTCTGTGATTGGAGTTTGGTCCTCATCACCCTCATCCTCCGAAGAAGAGGAGAGGCAAAGCATACTGACGTTTCGCAGATCCTTGTTTTTCAAGGTGCTTTTGCTGCTCTTCTTGGTCAACAAGCTCTTCTCGCTCTTTGACTTTGACTCGGTCGTCTTCCAAGATTCCTGAGAAGTACTCATGCCGCGACCACGCTTTGGATCTGGACATGAGGCAGGACTCAAGTGAGACTCCTTGGGTCGAGACGGGCTATGACCACGTCTCGAGCTCTTTCGAGGTTCCTGGGGGCGTGGCTGTTCTGGCTGCAATTGCTCCCGGCTGTTTGTATACATGCTTGAGTGACTCAAAAGTGATCGCCGCGCCGCATATCTATCCAGGGCCAAATCAATCTCGCTCGTTCCTACTGTCCGCTCAAGTGGTTGCTCCGACCACTCGCTATCTTTGCTTTCGGCAATCGAAGGCAAATCTGAATTATCGACACCATGCTTAGGTGGGTGTGTGCCATTTTTGGTGAGCGAAGATCGGTGAGGCGTTTCGATGTATCTCCTCGTAGTAGAGTTACTCGTGCCGTTTGTTGTCCTGTCAATTTTCGAAGAATCCGTGGCAACTGTCGAGACGGGAGAAGGGGAATTAACCATTCGGTGGGGGGACAGAAGTGTTGGTGGTGCGGGATTTCGCGGCTTCGGGAACAAAACGGAGAGGTCAATTTTTGGACGCATCTTCCGCTTGGATTCCTTTGGTGGATCCTGAGCCTGCGTATATGTCACCTGTGGCTCCACGCTGAGTCCATGTCGTACTCTAGGCTGAAGTCCTTGGTTTTTGACCGATTTGGATGATTCTTTTGAGCTAAAATAGGAGAAAAGGGTGGACGAGGAACTGGAATTGTGGACCTTTTTCGATGGCTTCGGAAGCGGCGGCGCAGCCTCCAACGATCGGTAGTCATGGCCCAGCAAAGGCGATGAAGCCCGCACGCGAAGGTTATGATCGGGAATCAGGGCGTTGTCCGAAGAGCTCGGGAAGGGAACGAAGCCGCTGTTCTGTCTAGGAACACTATTGGGTGGCTTGCTAAAGCTCGGTCGGCGGACATCTGGGGCTTCCTGCCACCCGCCATGTTCCTTGGGAAGTGATATATCGGTTCCAAAAAATCTTTGGGCTTTCGAGGTTCGCCGGTCTGCGATCCGGGGCTGTTCCTGGGTGTTCATCGGTTCGTGTCGGGCCGGGGTTCGACTCGATGTTCGCAGTGGCACATGGACCGGTGTAAGTTCTCGGTGTCCCATGGTGGGAGATGTAGGACAAGTTCAATTGTTCATAAAATCGTATGATGCGATGGGCTCACAAGCTCACGGGCTCTCGCAAAATGTGTGCTGGGCGGGTCTCAGGTTCAAGTATCTCGCTTCCAACACTTCGATCTACTCCACAGGTCAGATCGGTTATTTACAGCAATTTTAGGGAGATCGGAGGTATCAGCTTACCTGGCAATAGATATATCAATGTTCAAGGGTCAGGACTGGGAAGGGTATAATTTTGGTAAAGTAAAAGATCCGAGCAAAATGCGTAACAAGATGGGGTTGTGATGTTTTTTTGTACGCATACTCGTGTACGGTGTACACAGGCTAATAATTTAGAAGGATTTCCTGTTCACAGGCTTAAGGGGGGGACTCCACATAATGTCTAGCACAAAAGTCCTTATAGGCTGAGCAGTAGTGTTTCATTTATTCCAATTTTAATTGAAGTGGAGCACGGCTTGTCAAAAGTTGATCGACATGGAATATTAGAAATACTAGAAATATTAAAAAATAGATCGGTTACTTGTGATACATATGGATCTTAGTGTAAGCCAAAATTAGATCTCTCAGGAGCAAAAAGACTATACATGTTCTATCATGTTATATAAGAATGCATGAAGGTATGGAGTACATTTGCATAACGCTATTATTCTCCGTTTTGGACGGAGAGATTTAGCCCCCCTTACGGCGGCATCTGCAACCTAAAAAAATAGTCAACTCCCCGGATGTGAAGAACGTGGCTCTCCGTATTCTCCGTGGATTCACGCTATTGACGCCTCCCACGAATTCCTCCCATCCTTGCTGCTGTTAATTGGAATTATTTACGCTCCACCCATTTAAGTAGCTAATCCCCTCCTATCCACTCACATGGATGCTTTTTCCTGAGCTATCACCACAATGTGGAGTCAAGTCCAGGCTAGAGCCAAAAACTATGGATTTCTCCATAGTGTGCAGCGATTGTTCACCCGCGGTCGCATCTTCAGAGCCCTGATCGACAAATCGATCGTTTACTAACCCAATGCGCTGGACCGAAGTTGTCTGAGATCTTGTTATTTAGGAGTATCATGGATGAAGCTTTCCCTACCGGAGCCGGTTTGCTCCGTGACCGATACCAGCCCGTGTTATTCCCTTGGACCCCGGTTCGACTAAAAATACTCGCGTTCCCCCGGTAGCCATCGGAAATGCACGTACAAAAGACCCCCACAGGAACTGGTAACGATCGACTTGCATGTGGGCTCTCGCACTCGCACGTACAACAGCCCCCACAGGAACTGGTAATGATCGACTGAATGTTGCCTCTCGTACATGCACGTATCAAGGCTCCGAGACCTGGTAATGAACGACCTGGCATGCGGGCTTGAAACTTGTTCGCATGCTCGGGAAGTGAGACATGAATCTGATCGTTTGCGGCTGACAGCTTGATGGTGCTTGTGGATACACTTAGTCTCGAAGCTGTGCACCGCCTCTATTTTAAAGGTTTTAAATTCGGGTTAATATGTGTTAATATATGAAAATTTAAAAAAAAAAGGGCCCAGTCACTAACATAAACTTTGTATCCTTGCTTTTTTAGAGATCAGATCCGATTACGGAGATCCTATCTTCTCCGTGCACCGCGACCCACGAGGCGATGACACTCCGGGGGGCGTGATTTCACTTCGGATCGAGATCCCTCTCCACCAGATTCTGTTTGGCCGAACGTCGATCGACCTCTCTGTACGTAATTAGCTTTTCCTTTTTTGGTCTACTCCGACTTGGCTGTACGCGTCAATAGTAAACCGAAGGAAATGAACAAATCAAATGGTCTTTAAAAACACAACTTGAGAAAAAAAAAACCACTGTACACCATGTACCCTATGACCAGTCAAACGGAGCACGCTATTGAATCTAGGCTAGTGGTTTGGCAGGTAGCTAGGCCAAATAGTAATGCGGATACCCCCTGATGGTCGCCAATAGTCGACTCCAATAGCCCTGGTCTCGTTCCAGGGTTTTGGATACGCTCTATCATCTATCTATTGTCTTCTGTGTGGGTCAAGGCACGAAAATCATGGAAATCCTCCACATTTCACATCCCACTTTTCAAGTATTGAGTCTGGACATCATTTTGCGACAAAATGTACAAAATTAGGATATCTTAGTAGGTAGGGGGGGGGGGGGGGGGGTATGGCCAGGAATTGCAGGATAAAAGATGGAGATTTACGGAGTATATGGAGGAATAATTATTCCGTATAGAAGAGCTTTTTCCACCATAAAGCTTATTTTTCTTATGTAGTCAACATTTTAATAACTATGATGTGTATGAAAAGATTCACTCTCATGGACTGTGCTGAATGCGAAATAACTCATTGTTCTGGAATAAGTGGATATCCAAAAAGAATTAGGAAACACTAGCACAAAATATACTCCGTAAACTACTGCGATCATTCCTCTATCTGAGCTTCGTCGTCTTAGCCTCCCGAGTAGAAGCATCATCTTCAAATCCTTCATCTGACGAATCCAGCAACCGCTTCGAAACGCTGTTTGAGGTCTGCCCCTCAAAGAAATACCCACTGGCAGAAGGGTTAGAGCGCACTCGTTTCCAAAGTTTAGGTTGCGAGCGATGGTCAATGGTATCAGTCTTCTCAGCGGACTCACTCGTGAATCTGCCCAAGATCGGTATACCAGAACGTGACCAATGTGAGCGAGTCACTTTAATGGGGTTAGGAGGGGGTTTCTCGTACTTCTCGGTAATTAGTTCGTGTATACCCGTAGAACTTCTCGCAGATGTATGGAGTCACTTACATATTACCGGATAAGCAACATGGGGGCCAGGATTTCGCTGTAAATGGTGTTGCAAGGATGGGATTGTCCTTCTGAGAATCTGGGGAACCCTATCCTATGGAGGTATTTCCTCCCCTTGGACAAAGTTGATTCCAGAATGCCTAGTTTCCGGAGAGTGTTGATTATTGCACGAGCCTCGTCATCGCTGCAGTCCAAATGTTGTTATATGAATGCTTTGAAGGATGGCAGTTATTTTTACTAATTTCTCTAGCCGTTTGCCAATTCAAATCTGGCGGTGCCTCCCTGACAAAGATAAAGTACATTATTCTGCGCGTTCGGGTACGCTTAATCAGTTCTTCCATCAGATTGCTATCGAAGTCGTATCCGATCAAGCAGCTGTAGCAGTAATGTATATACGGAATTTGGTTGTCCTTTACAGAATAATAACCATAGCACAGGGTGTGCTGGTAGTCCTTTCAATTAGTACATTGTATCTTCAATATCGATTAGAACTGATGACATTTGATAGACCACTCTCATGACTTATAGACTTGCTGGGCTAGAAGTTCCAAGTGTTGTACTCACACCGATAGTGACGCCCAGCCTTCTGCAGGTTCTCCTAGTTATCTTTGTTCTCTTCATCTAGCTTCTTGGTGGCATCATGACGATCATGAACATAATCTACTGTTCTTGCCGTGACAATGGGCTTCGAACCTGCACCCTGCAAAGGACGAATGTATTTAGCCGGGGGAAAGTTTCTTCGAATCTCTCAACTATCCTGAGAAAGGTGGACTCCATCGCGGCTAACGGGACATATTGCATAATGTTCCTCCTGTGGCTCATTGAAGGGTATCCGGGATCTTCTCGAGCGTTCAGTGCGTTTTCTTTTACGCTCGATTTCGGAAATATCGTCTGGGTCGACTACAATAGAGTAAGTCAATGACTGAGCCACTCCGTGCACCCTGGACTGATCAGCATCCACGTCTTCTTGGTTGAAGAAGATCATATCGTCTACATGCACCTCCGTCTACTAAAACCAGATTGCATTCGATGGTTTGGATAGGAGCGGCAGTTAAGCCGGATTAACATATCGCCGTGTTTCTCTAGCTTGCCTTTTACCTATACCTTGATGCCTAGCGGGCATGGGAATCCCGACCTCGTCAGAACGGAGCACTGCGTCGAAATTTGCCTCCTTCCATTGAGCCTCACCACCGGGTGAGGTAGAAAGAAGAGAATTCACTCTCAACCCGACACTTCTGGGTGTTAGTCCTGAGCCTTGATTAAAGAAAGGAAAACGTTAAGACAAACGAAGAAACAAGATAAATGAATATAGCTGTGAAAGCCGCTGTCGACGCTTCCGTAAAAACGCCTCGTCCTCTTCCAGTACGAAGTCCGCGGATATTCAATGGTGTCGTCTTGGGAACCAGTAAGTCCAGGTATATCGTAGGATGCAGGGCATTCTAGTTTGTAGAAGATGTGTATTCCCAAGCTACGTTCGTCTGTTCAACGCGTAAGCAGCAACACCAAGAATGAGCAACAATAGAGTGTACATACCAGGCAATGCCGGGATTTCAGCACACATTGTGCTCAACCGTCGGAGGGCCTTCCCTTCGAATATCATATTACGCATTCTCACTCGATCGTCATGGGAGCTGACAAAATCCATCCTTCTTTAGGCCGTTGATTAGGCGATCTGCAGTGCCGCGCTCACCAGTCATGACAGTAAGCTGGACAGCATGTAGAACGCCTCTTAGTAGAGCATTGAAGATGCCATCTTCCTATAAGATATAGCCATTAGCGCTGCTCGATAAACATAAGGTATCGAGGGACTCACTAGAAGGTCGAGAAGTTGATCAGCTTCGTTCATATGTCTTTCAATCACACATATAGGACATATTCCGCTCGGTTACGTGCGAGATTGCCCCGGGTCTTCCCTTCTATAAAACAGGAATAATTATAGCGCTCGTGAACGCGCTTTTTCTCGCAGAATCCGCTCGTCAAATGCATCCATAGGCAATAATCCACTAAGTTCGATGTTAGGCGCTTGAATAGCTAGTACATAATTTAGGCCATGACTAACCGCATATATAAAAATGATGCGATCTATAAAGCGCATATTGGATCACAGCTACAAAAGCATACACCTCGTGGGGAAATCGACTTACAGTCATATGTAATGTTATCTTCATTAACACAAAGGTTTGCTCCTATTGTACCGTAAGAATTGGTTGGGTCCATCTCGGGTACTATTGATTTGACATAGTTGATCGGGGCTACTCACGATCACGGGAAACCGGTGGATTTTATCCGCTTGTATTTCAGGCCGGGGTGTCCCAAACTCGGAGACGGCTCCTAAAGCTACGGTTTTCTTGGGGTGAGACATGCTACTGACAGTATGAGTATGACAGATCGAAAGTGAAAGAATTGAACCTTATAATGGGAGAAGACGAGGATAGTATATATCTATGCGGAATGTGGACAAAAATACAAAGAAAAAAGTAGAACTGCGAGCTCTAAGAATAAAATATCTTTGGATCAGTTGCTAGATATCAACAAAGGATACCGTGTATCTTGAAACATCTGAGGGGTTAGTAAGTTTATTCATGGGTATTGGAAATAATGACTACTATATCCTACGCTCTCACTGCATTAGTACCGTAATCATCTATCTTTTTCTCTTTTTTGATATCCGCAATTTATAAACGTCACTTCGCTATGATATATATATATCGGGACAACCCTATCTCCTATCGGATTTCCAGTGAACAAGCGGCCCGGTGATATAACTCCATTATGTGTTCCTCTACTCCGTATAAACGTGTCAAGCCAAGTGTAGTGGGAAATATCACGGATATGGGAGAGTAAAAGTAACCAAACCCTAAATAGACCTAAATAGATGCGGGGGAGACCGAGACATATTGCAGTTATCGGCCCGTGGGTATTCCATCTAGGGCAAGATATGACTTGCATAGAGTAGGTAGTAAGGGGCAACGGACTACGAGATGATTATTCTGTACCCCTGTGCCCTGTGCCCAAGCCCCTAGTAGATTACTTCTTCACAACAATGAAATTGCCAAGAAGCCACCCGGAGCACGCCCCCACTTCACGTGATATGTGGCGATGGCAAATCAAAAACTTGATAGTTGATTTTTTTGGAATGAATTACGATATCTATGTAGAGGCAAATCTATAGTATCCATTCAATATGGACGTTGTAAATGGCTTGAGACCAAAGGGAAGTAGACCTGCTTATCTGAGGTCATATCGGTCCCACCTTTTATCTGGTGAATTCTGCCGGTCTAGAGCAGAAAGGAGGGATTTCTCCAGGTTTCACACTCGGATCATCTTGGGCATTAATCAATGTAGAGGGCATCGAATTTCTAATATGTAATAGTAAATTGTAAAGAAGAAAAAAGAAAAAAGAACGTTGGGCTCATGACATCGTTCACCTACGGGAACCGGAATAAATGTTGTTCTCCGCCCCAACTCCTTGTCAGCCGCCACTGTTTCTTTCTCCCCTTCCCTTTTGCTTCCTTTACTTCCTTGCTTCCTGTTTGTTTCCCCCCAACAGCTTGATCATTCTTCTGCTATGTGCTAAATGCCCTTTGCATCGATGGTTTCGCTGGTGTACCGTGAGGGGCATTTTAGAAAAAAAGATAAACAGGGAACACAGGTTCCTTTGTCTTTTGCACATGAGCTTGCTTTACAATGACTTCGAATGCTCCCAGCTCCGTTCAAATATCTGAAGTTGACTCGACTTTGACCGACAACACGTCCGTATCTGCGTCTCATGCGACCCACAGCCCCGAATCTCGATTCATTCATCCTCGAAAACGTGAAATGGACGAAAGAGAGGAGCCAGGCCAAGGGCCATCAAATGCGGCTATAGGACAGTTCACCTTCGCCCCTACTACCCGAACGACGGTGGTGACGACCACGACAACTACGACCACCTCCTTCCCACCATTAACAATCAAACCCCCGCGAGCCGTCAAGGATCTGGATGCCCGACAATACCCTCTCGCCTCATCTCCAACTCCAGCGGCCCTAAGAAATCTCAAGTTCAAGATCGGTGACAAACCAATCGTCTTCAACGAGCCCGAGGATACCACAAATGCTGCCGCTGAGGTATGATCTTATCCTACCCTGGGTCTTGGTTACAATGCTCACAGTATAATAATATATAGTACAAGGAGAAAAGCGAGGCGTTGAGATCGTCAAATGGCCAGATTCGCTCTGTCAATTCGTTCATCTCCGAGGGCGAGAACCCCGCTCGGCGCCTGGCCACCCCGAGAATAGCGAGCCAACCTTCGAGTCACCCTTCCAATACTCGTCGTCGTGCCGCCTCACCCGTCACACTTTATGATCCTCGGCCCTCGGTTCTTCCACGAACTCGCCCGTCGCGGGTTCCTTCCGAGCCCATTACACGCCGCACTCGCCAAAGTGGTGTGGGATCAACCCATCTTGCCGCCGGGCTTGCCACCCCAGACACCGAAACCAATTTGGGGGGACCTGGCGAAAATGTGGCCCCGAGACCAAGAATTCATAGCTCGGTGTTTCCGCGCAGGGAACCTCTGCCGTCACCCCTCTCCTCTGAAATCGGAGCTAAAGGCATACAGACATCCAATCAAAATTCTTACTTGCAGAATGCATTGTCTGGGATTCGTTCAAACCCCGGAACTCAAGAGTCTCAGGCCACTGAAGTGGATGAAAGTTCGACTGCACATGAATCGGCTTCATTTGGTCACGATACAACATATGGAAGCCAGGAATACACAACGCAAGAAAGACCCGAGCTTCTGTCTCAACTATCGGCAATAGACAATGCCATGGCGCAGGATATGTGCCTCCCGAGCCCGAGTCTCTCCCCGGTCGCTGCTATGAATGCCCTCCATGGCGAAGCCTCCTTTGACTCGGAAGGGCTCGACGTTGATACGGATTCTAGTCTAGATCATAATGTCTCGCGCTTTTCCAAGGCTTTGCGGCTTCAAGATGCAGATGAGACCCAGGTAAATGGTCATTCCCTCGCAAACTCACGGTCACCGCCATCCCTCCTGGATATGCCTAAGGTGTTGGAATTCTTTGATTCCGTGCCTGATGAGGTCAAGACATATCTCATGTATCAATTTCTCCGGAGATGCCCCAAACCTACTCTCCATTTCGTGGCCGATGTGGTTAATCCCACTTTGAAGTGCGACTTCCTGGCTCTTCTGCCGCTTGAGCTCAGCCTCAACATCGTCAAATACCTTGACGTTCAGACTATGTGCCGTGCTGCGCAGGTGTCTAAGAAGTGGAGACACATCACTAATTCTGATGAAAAGAGCTGGAAGAACCTTCTTGACCAGGACGGATATCATCTCTCAGATGGAGAATTAGAACGGGCTATAAGACAGGGATGGGGATGGCAGTTGTCGAGCGGCCCTGAAGATCACGAGGAGGATCTCAGCGTTGTGGCCCTGGCAAGGGCTGATCTTGAGGCTTCTCCTGTCCCTTCGATGGCTGGTCCCAGCAGCAGGAGCCCTCTAGGGTCTATGCCATCGATCCGACGAGGCAAGCGCAAAGCAAACACGCGTGCTTCAAGCAGGAAGCTCGCGAAGCGAAAGGTCTCATCCAGTGGGGGAGATATCGCCGATCCAGACTGGAGGAGAGATGTTGCCGCGTCCGAGGCCCCATATGCCGCGGCCAATGCTGCAGCCGGGGCCGTGCCCTACGCTGAAGTGGGTCTACCATCTCTTCGTGGGCTGTTCCTCTTCAAGGTCCTCTACCGTCGCCATGTTGCTATCCACAAGGGATGGATGCAGCCGGATGTCAAACCGCAACATATCGCTTTCCGCGCTCATGACCGCCATGTTGTTACTTGTCTGCAATTTGATGCTGACAAGGTTCTTACGGGAAGCGATGACACCAACATCAACGTGTACGACACTAAGACAGGTGCGTTGCAGGCAACATTGGAGGGCCACGAAGGTGGTGTGTGGGCTCTTGAATACTATGGCAACACGCTAGTCTCCGGCTCCACTGATCGCTCAGTGCGTGTCTGGGACATTGAGCGGGCTAGGTGTACTCAGATCTTCCACGGCCACACCTCCACCGTCCGATGCTTGCAAATCGTCCTGCCTACCGAAGTCGGTAGGGATGCAGATGGTAAGCCTGAGATCATGCCTAAAGAACCATTGATCATTACTGGGTCTCGTGACTCGAACCTTCGGGTGTGGAAACTTCCCAAATCCGGTGACCCAGTCTACTATCAGAGTGGTCCTACAGTGGATGACGCTAGCTGTCCATACTTCATGCGTGTGCTCTCCGGCCATCAGCACTCTGTTCGTGCAATTGCAGCCCACGGTGATACCCTTGTGAGTGGTAGCTACGATTGCACGGTGAAGGTCTGGAAGATTTCCACCGGACAGACTTTACACACACTGCAGGGTCACTCGATGAAAGTCTACAGTGTGGTTCTTGACCATAAGCGCAATCGTTGTATCAGTGGAGCCATGGACCACATGGTCAAGGTGTGGTCACTAGACGATGGAGCCGTTCTATACAACCTCGAAGGCCATACCTCCCTTGTTGGTCTGCTCGCTTTAGAGCATGATTTCCTTGTCTCGGCTGCCGCTGACTCCACTCTCCGAATCTGGGATTCCGTGCACGGCCACTGCAAGAACACCTTGAGTGCACACACCGGTGCCATCACCTGCTTCCAGCATGATGGGCAGAAGGTCATCTCCGGGTCTGATCGTACGCTGAAGATGTGGGATGTGCGAAACGGCGAGTGTGTTCGAGACCTCCTCACAGACCTCAGTGGTGTGTGGCAAGTCAAGTTCAATGACCGCAGATGTGTTGCTGCAGTGCAGCGTGACAGCTTGACTTACATCGAAGTAAGTGTTCTCTGATGATGTTTTCCGATTCTTTATGCTAATATTGCTTCCACCCAGGTTCTCGACTTCGGTGCTGCACGGGATGGAGTCCCAGAAAGCAAACTTGCGAAACGTATTGTTGTCAACCGACGTGGGCAGGAGATCCTCGGCGGAATCGAAGATGACGATGACTTGTCTGATTGAGATGGCTAGGCTGCATTTCCCTCTTCGACCTCTATCTCGACATCCGACAACCTTCTTTCTCCCCATACCACTTCATTTCTTCTGTCTTTTATTCTCTTCTCACTATTCCCCCTTCACGATACCCATCCTTACAGCTCTCGTCTTCCATCGGAACAAATATCCTTTGCATAGCGCGGTCGGCATTATTTGGTCTTGCAACATTACGACAAGGGGCCAGGCGTTTTTCTTTTTTATCTTCCATATTTTTTCCATCATCTTTTATGTGGAGGTCCCCGAATATTGTCATTCAATGCATCCTCTCATCGATACGTTTTCTTTGTCTTTGCCTGATGCGTATTTGACTTCCCATTCTGTTGCCTGCCAAATCGGTGACATTGCCTTCTGATGTTCTTTTACATATTTTTCGCCTTGTTTTGTCCGTACGGACTGCTCATAATAGATTGATTATCTACAATCTTTATCACAAATTCTGTCATATACTAGGTTGGTGTGTAGGTTTATTGTAACTGCATTTGGTAGGTATAGTATTCTGCTTACAGCAGCTGGCTCTACATAGCGAAGCATTCAAATGCTTCGAACATGAACCATATTATTATCTGGTGGTCTAGGTATGCTGTCGTAGACCCATGTCGGCTAGTTCGGGATCGCGTACGATAACCAGTCCGATTGGAGGATTGGCTATCATGCTCAAACAAAGCCATATACTTCAATCCTCGCCCCAGAAAAGGAAGAAAAAGTTTCTCATCTCTGGCCCATAGATATGCATGCCCTCGGGGAAGGGCTGATCAGACGTGACTAGCCAACTACGGAGTCAAGTCTAAAAAACTCGACGATAATTTCGAATCCGGACAATACGACATGTTCTTTCACGACAAAGTAGCCGGGGTCTCTGCAGGAGTCGGTACAGCGAGTCGACCACCCTGCAAACTCCCATCAATGCCAGCAGCAGACAAAATTGACCAGCGAACAGCGTCGATCCCTAGCGCCCGGCCAGGACCAATCGTTGCCTCAGCACTACAAGTCAAAATCTCACCTAAAGACCCAGGCCCCTCCGAAGCCCGCGGATCCGGCTGCACAAGAGGTTTGATACCCCGAAGCAAGAGCTGTAGTCGCTCGATATTGGCAGACGTGACTCCAGTCTTCATCTGCTTCATTTTCCTAACGAGGAACTTATCGACCTTGGATAGAATGATCTGGTGCGGGATTGCGTGGTGTCGGAATAATCTGAGAATTTCAGCGTCTGTTTGCTTGATTCCGTGCGTACTGTCGATGAGAAGGTATGCGCGACGGAGTCTGGAATATCTTCGTCAGTGATTGTACATCATGAATGGGTATTTCATGCCAATGGAAAAGGCCATAACGCACTGTTTCCGTCCCTGGAGATACTTCATAATCTCCGCTCCCCACTCAGACCGACTCGCCTTTCCGTATCCCGGCATATCAAGCAAGACAACCTTCGACTCGCCGCCCTTCGTACCTCCAATCCCGAACGCGTTCATTTCCCTCGTCCGGCCCGGTTTAGACGATGTCCAGCAGATCTCCTGTCCCATTATTGCGTTGAGTAGTGAGCTCTTGCCGACATTAGAGCGGCCCAGGAATGCGACTTCGGGCTCGACTGATGCGAATGGTGTTGTGCGGAATTTGGCCGCGGACCAGAGTTTCAGCGGTGAGTGACGCGACGGTGTAAAGACTTTATCGGCGAAGGCTAGTTGTTCCTCTTTGGGGGGCCTTGTATCCCAGTAGTAGCAGAGGTCGGTTGTGGTGAGGTCTTTGAGCTCGCGCTTTGAATTTGGATTCGAGGAGGATAGGGCTCGTATTGTTGTATATAATGATATCCTGGATGCAGGGTTCCTGCATTTTGGTATTGAGTTCATCATGACTCTTAGATACCAGAAAAGGTGTTGATAAAAAGCCAAATAAAAAAAAGTAGAGTTGATATCGATTTCTCCAGATCGGCGCACGGGGCAAGTCTCCCGAGCCAAGACCGCATCATCAGCTATCGCATCCAGATAAGACTGACCTTCTCTCTATGTTCCAGACACACAAGTCAAGATGATCAACGCAGTCCTCGTCTTCAATAATAATGGCCAGCCCCGACTGACCAAGTTCTACACACAGCTGGTGAGTCGACCGCACTCACACCAACGCCGCACAGGACAACCCCAACTAACCCCCGAGACAGGACACGCAAACCCAGCAATCCCTGATCGCGCAAATATACCATCTAGTCGCCCAGCGTCCAGCAAGTGCATGCAACTTCCTCCCGCTCCCTCCTCTCCTCTCGCAAGGCGCTAGCTCCTCCGCCTCCGGGCCCTCCGATGCCCCCACCCAAATCACATACCGGACCTACGCAACGCTGTCATTCATTATGATCTCTACGTCCACAGAGTCCCCGCTTGCTCTGATCGATCTGATTCAGGTATTTGTCGAGGCGCTGGATCGCATGTTCGAGAACGTCTGCGAGTTGGATCTTATCTTTGGGTATGAGACACTGCATGCTGTGCTCGGGGAGATGATTGTTGGTGGTGTTGTGGTGGAGACGCATATCGAGAAGATTGTTGCTGGTGTGCGTGCTCAAGAGGGATCGCTGGGTAAGAAGAAGGCTGTTCAGGCTGCTAGTACTAGTTTGGGTCGTGGGGCTTTGCCTGGGTTGGGGGCGTGGAGGTGATCTATAGATGATAGATGCTTTATCTTTTTATGAGCTGCATATTGATGGATCTGTGGACTATTGCGTCCGGTTTGGTCTATTCAAGGCGTTCTGGTTACGCATTCTAGACTTGCTTTCGGAAAATTTGGGGGTGCTATTTTAGACTTCCGGTTATTGATGCCTTTAATGATATATTGAGTGATGTGATTGTACATTGCGAAGTTTTGTAAAGCCACATACTCGAATTTTCTTTACTTCAGATGTAGGAAACAAAAGCGGGCATCTCGCTCTAGTAGTGCGGTCATATCCCAAAGGGTGATGAGTTTCGACTAACCATTCTCGTTGCAACTGACGAATGTTATGGTGCTGTTTGGCCAATCCTTAGCCACCGGTGCTTTTCCTCTGAACGAGATTGATCGAGGGAGTCACAGTGACTGGGGTGAGTTCATTGTAATTCAATATATCGCAATCGAGGCAGATTTGCTGTTCTTCGTATGGATTCCCATGTAGGTATAGTCTGTACTTCCAGATCAATTTTTCTGAACCGGTTGCTATCAGCCATGTTTGCTGCATTCCCAAACCTTTCTATAGATAATCAAAGGCATAGCAGCCATAAACCAATCATCCACCATTTGATAGGTCTGCGCTTAGTTTTTAGAGAATGTGTTGGCATGATGGTGGTTTCCTGATCGACACAGGGTACCGTTGGAGAAACAAACGTAGAGGGCATTGCGGGCAATAAACACGGTGAAAAAGTGCGTGGTATACCTGAAGGCTTAAAACCGGGTATCAGGCTTCTTCGAGCACATGAGTTGGCAAATTGAAATCCTCGAGCCATTTTGTAACCACTCGCGGCGCTTTATTCGTAGAAAACCAGAGATCATACGGCATAGGGTCAGCGATAGCTTGATGAATGACTCCATGCCACGACTAGGCTGAAGGTAGACATGCTGCTGTCACAACATGTGCCTAGCCTACCATACCACACACCCACTAACTTGCGTCATAATCCCTAGCGCGGTGTCCTTCTGACTTGTACGCAAGTACCTAAAAAAAATGTGAGCATCCTATCATCCAACCAAGCAACTAACGAAGTGGTTGTTGAGTCCGGGTACTCAAGCTCGGGTAGTCTTTATATACTCTTCAAGCGACTTCTCTGCTTTTTTGACATGTCTGAATCGAGAAGTCTGGCTTATCGACTATATTGCGCTTTGAAAGGGAATTATTCGAGCAAGGAGAGATAGGGAAGGTTTAACGTTTTCGGAGTTGCTTTAGCCCTCAGAAGATCTCAATCATGCTCTGATGATGCCTGAGTTTTTAATGGTGATGGAAATTCATGGGCCCTCCTCTTTGTGATGTGCAGTCCGCGTTTGGAACAACTTGGTATAGTTCACGTGGAACTTGCCATTTTGCATGACAAGGGTCTTCGGGTGATATTGGTGGGCCGTTGGTATTGCTCGACTCAGTACCTGGGCTATGAACACCGACGGGCAATCCGGCCACAGACTGGACTAAATTGCGCCAGCTTAATTCCGAATTTGGCCATAGCTGCGAGGTGAATGCTTTCTGGCTTGCGCGTTCAAGCGATCCTTCCACTCCTTGCAGGTGTATCCCTGCACGGTCTGCTATACTGCGGTACATGACTGGTTTCCGAAGCTCTAAAAGCAGCATCCAATCACCATGTATAGATCGATGGACATCGTAGGAATCTTACCAGGTGTGGAGTAGTACAGCGCTTTGACCAATCCAGAGTATGTATCGGGAGTAAGGCTGATTTGCATACTGATCAGCATACTATGAAGAGAATACTATATTTTGACATTGGTTGAATTTGAAGATTGTTACTAAATAAATTCAAGAGTTGCAAGATTAGAAAACTATCGTTACTTTGGAGATTATGATTATTGAGGAAGTTACCCGCCATCGCTCCTGTCTCAAAAAAGATGCCCGGTGTCATGTGACTTCTACCACATGGTTACGGAAATTTGCCCTAACGGGTAGCCCTAGCCCTGGTCACATGAGCGCGCTAGCGCGACCCACAGAAACTTCATAAGTTGCATCCACACGAACTTTCTCCTTTCTCATCCGTCAACCGTCAATCAGCGCAATCCCAGTCGACAAAATGGTGGTGAGTACATAAAATGTCTCTTGATAACAGAGGCCTCTTCTAGTTCTCTTGCGATGTCTCACGACATTCGCTTTGCTTCAGATCTCTGATCTAAGCAATTCCGCCGATCGCGCGCAGCCTCGAAAGAGATGTGTCGCGATCGTGTGATGATTTTGGCTGGAAGCATGGAGTCAATGCCCGTAACACGGCTTGGCTCATGTTCTCCTTAGAGTTCAAAGAAGATGCAGCACTATGTGAACAGCACGCTGATCTTCTTTCCTCAATGATAGCCTCCTACTAAGTCCGGAAAGAAGACCGCCGCTCTGCCCTACCCCCAGGGCAAGGCTGGCGCTGGCAAGAAGGCCGCCAAGGTTCGTTTTCTCTCTTTCCCCTTAGGAGTGCATTGAGTTCTGAAGATGCTAACCTTTCGCACACAGAACCCCCTTATCGAGAAGCGCACTCGCAACTTCGGTATCGGCCAGGACATCCAGCCCCGTCGCAACCTCTCCCGCTTCGTCAAGTGGCCCGAGTATGTCCGTCTTCAGCGCCAGAAGAAGATCCTGAACATGCGCTTGAAGGTTCCTCCTTCAATTGCTCAGTTCCAGGCTACTCTCGACCGCAACACCGCTGCCCAGACCTTCAAGCTCCTCTCCAAGTACCGTCCTGAGACCAAGGCCGAGAAGAAGGAGCGTCTCGTCCAGGAGGCTACCGCCGTCGCTGAGGGCAAGAAGAAGGAGGATGTCTCCAAGAAGCCCTACAACGTCAAGTACGGTCTCAACCACGTCGTCGGACTCGTTGAGAACAAGAAGGCTTCCCTCGTCCTCATCGCCCACGATGTTGACCCCATTGAGTTGGTTGTCTTCCTGCCCGCTCTCTGCCGCAAGATGGGTGTCCCCTACGCCATTGTCAAGGGCAAGGCCCGTCTCGGCACAGTCGTCCACAAGAAGACCTCCGCCGTTCTCGCCCTGACCGAGACCCGCGCTGAGGACAAGGCCGAGTTCGCCAAGCTCCTCTCCGCCATCAAGGAGGGTTACACCGACAAGAACGAGGAGTCCCGCCGCCACTGGGGTGGTGGTATCATGGGTGCCAAGGCCAACGCCCGCATCGAGAAGAAGCAGAAGGCTCTCGACGCCGCCATCAAGGTTTAAATGCTTGTGTAACTACAGCTTTTTTTCCTTTGATATCTGTTTGACGGGATCGTTTTCTAATCGAAGCGCTCGGATCTCAAAAATAATATGTTATGGGGAACAACAAGGTGTTCAAGGCTTTGACGATCTATTGATGGCCACTTTAGCTTTAGATGGGTGCGAAAGAGCCCTTTGGCCCTTTTTGGATCCTGTTCTAACAAAAAAGACACATTTTTTCCCTCACGAACTCCAATGGCCCTATGTACCAACTTTTCTGCAGATACCCATGAATGCATTTCTTACCTGTTCAATCTATTGATGGTCTTTGTAGTCCCATCAGAACTAGGCATTCATGTCGTCTGCATGTATTTGTAGTGTATCTTGTAAATTGTAGTTTGTACTAGTCTGTGCGAGAGAGCTCATATGTACAAATAGATAAATCTCGATCATTCTTATCGAAATTTTCTCCCCTTCGGACCTGTGTGGCCTGTGTGGGATGTGACATCTGCCAAGAATACCAAGTCTTTTCTAAAAGATAGTTCCGTCTTGGCACATATCTTAAAAGACCTCTACATACTTCTATCAAATAGTATTCTATTGAAGAAACAGACCATATGGTCGTTTTTTAAGGCTTGAAGAATTGAAGACCAGCTAGGCTATATATATTCATGGATGTTAGGTGAGATTGAGGGGTAATTTCCCCCTGGATAACATATTCAGTACATACAACATTGCATATATATAGATACAAGAATATCCATATCTCACACAAAATGATCTAAAACTGATTTCCGTTGGAATCATACGCGTCATGGACTTGCTGTCTGGCATCGTACTTGGCCCGTTCCCTATCAACAAAGTCTAATCCTCTGGACTCAACCTCACGATCGACAAAGGCACCAGCAAATCCAGCAAGGATCTCCTTGGCCTTTGCGTGGCTGTCGGGCTCGCCTAAGATCACAAAGAAGTATTAGTCTTTATATACTCCTAGGCTTGGCTCTATTCATCGAATGATCAAAAGCGGGAATGGGGAGGGGTTGATACCGTTCTGAGCAACGTGGTTCTCGTAGGCCTTGGCTGCCTCGTAACTAGCAGCACCGGCGATCAGCTCATGGATTACGGATGGATCGTGTTCTGGCTGATCGTTGTAGGTGTTGTAGGCCTGAGCCTGGTTGGAATCGTCTAGGGAGATGTGAGTGGAAGGTATCAAGGGAGTATAAAGGGGATACTCACCACTGAACCAGCCCATTTTGAATTGGATTGTTAAGAAAAGTGGTAAGAGAGTGGGAGAGAGAGAGAGAGAGAGAGAGAGAGAGAGGAAGAGGGGTAGTGTAGTGGGTTTTATACTAGTGTCTGCCACATTTATCACACCATTGAGGGGCATATTCGGAGTTATATCTACACAAGATGATATACATGTAAAATGACCACAGAGGGAGAAATAGGATATAACAAATGGCTTTACACCCTCAGACCTAAATGCCAAGAGTGAGAAGGATAAAAGACAAGGTATGAAATTACAGGGAGATCCAGAGGTCGGCCAAAGCATTAAAAAAAAAAGTACAAAGAAACCCCAAAGCCCTAGCCTTATACCCCCAGAAGACCAGAGATGCTCACCGATCTCTTTTTCTTTCCAATATGAATGACACTGAGAAACCCCGTCTAAAGACACAAGTTGAAGCAAGAAGCAAGCGAAAAAGGTGTATAGTGTGAAGGACGAGACATAAACGTAATCGCGGTCATTTGGTCATTAACGTTGGGGAGGTCGTGAAAGCCCTTGGCGTACCTGTATATTCTTGTTAGCCAGTTCAGACATACGTAAATAATAATCACCCACCTTCATTTGTTCAATTCTCGCCTTCAGTTGGCTGGTGACTTCTGCGGCTCGCTTCCAGTTCTCTGCCGGTTCGGAAGACCTGGGCTGCTGGTCGTCTTCGGGGAAATGTGCACTGGAGTCTCGGGTTGAGCGTGTGGGACTACCAACGGCCGAGTAACCGTATGTAGGGCTCAAGTTGCGTCGGCCAAGGCCGCCATTGCGACTGCTGAGTCCTGGTGATTCCATGCCGCTGGGCTCCTTCTCCTCGCTGGGAGTAGCAGAGGCGTAGCTTCGAGGACGCGAGCTTTCGAAGCGGGATCCCATGTGAAGACCAGATCGTGCAGCAGCATTGCTGTTGCTGATGTGGTCTTGATACATGGAGTTTGTGTCCGGCATGCCCATGCTTCCAGCGTCGGAGGTAGCGTTAGGTGGGCTTATGGCAGACGCGCGAAGTGCTCGTGCGAGTTCACGCTTCAATCTTTCGATCTCTCGCTGCTGTTTTTGAACACTCCCCTCTGCAGTTTCCGCGTCACTCCGTGCTCGAACAAGTTGTGTCTCTTTCGCCTTGATGCTCAAGACATCGCGGGTGTGGTCTTCAATCAGCTGTGCATTCTGGTTCTGAAGTTCAGTGATCGTTGAGTTGAGCCTTGAACGCTCAGACTTCATATCCTCCACCGTTCGGTATAAGTTCTCTTTCTCCGCCCGCAGTTCTTCCAATTCGGCACGCTTCACCTTATCCGCCCGTAATTCCTCCAACTCAGCACGGTCGGCAGCTGCCATAGCATTGGCGGCAGGTTCAGCAGGCGCCGACGGTCTGGCAATGGGCCGACCCGCAAGGCCACGACCAAGACCGAACTTGGGAGCAGCCGGCGGGGGAGCCACATCCTCCTCTGGGGGTGCAGCAACTCGCCTTGATGGCGACGCAGTGGTTCCGGGGCCAGCAAGTTTCCGTTGCAGCTTGAGAGCGGATCCAGGAGTTGCAAGACCGGGCTTGGGAGCACCGAGCTTCGAAGGGATTCCTCTGGATACAGGTTTGACCGGGGGTTCTTCTGGGGCAGGTGGAGCGGCTACAGGGGCTAGTTTTTTCAGTCCCGTTGCCGGCGGCCTCTTGCCAACGACCTTCCTGGCAGCCGGGGCAGCGGGCTTTGGGGGTGCCACAATAGCCTTGGGTCGCTCCTTGGCCTTGACTTCGGCGGTTCCGAAGTACTCTTTGATTTTGGTTTTACGAATCTCGTCAAGGCCATCGAGATACGGGTTCATGGCCCGTTCACCCAGAATCTTCATTAATGTACCCAGAATTTCAGCAGCTCCTTCGCGGATTGCCGGGGCTGACTCGGTCAATAGCTTTGTGCCGGCATCGGCGATCGCTTTTTGCTCTGCCTTGGCTGGTACCGTCCGGGTTGTGCGCAAGCAACGAACCAAGAACTTGACAGTTTCCTGCTTGATCTGTGGGTTCTTGTGCTTGAGATACTCGAAGATTTCCTCCAGGCAGTCCGTAAGGGTTGTGGTTGTGAAGACAGCATCCAACGCCTGGCCCAAAGCATCTGCCACAGTCGTCTTCTTTTCTTTCAGACGTTCAAACATGGGCGCCATAATGACGCTTCGGTATTTGGTAAATCCGTTGCGAAGGCCCCTGGCCAACACGTCCACGCAGTTCGCAGCTACCGTGGCGACAGCGACGTTAGCGTCCTTCATAGATTTGGCCAATCCCCGCACGATCTCATCGTAGGGTGCGTCCTTGATTCGGGGAACGTTGATAACGTTATAGAGAGCGTCCAACGCTTCCTTGCGGTCCTTCCATTTCGACGAGGCCAATTGATCATGGAAGTTGTCGGGGATTTTCTTCACGACATCAACCGGCTCCGCCAGGTCGAAGGCATCAACCACCACCCCATCCTCCTCCTCATCAAAATCATCGCCGACTGGTTCGTCACCCTCCTCGCCTGCCGGTGCAGCACTGGCCGCCGCCATGGCATCTTGTTGTGCTCGAGTGAATCGCTCTTGCTTCGGCGTGGGGTCCTGCTTCACAGCTTCGAATAGTTTCTCTAAATCTCCCTGTTGTACAGGTTTCAATTCGGCCCAGAACAGAGGCTTTATGGCCTCCCGAAGCCACCGATAGAGTTCCACGGTCAGATTTTGTGCTTCCGCGCGGACATTTTTATCGGCATGACCAAAAACCTTGGTCAGTGCCTTCAACGTTTGCTTCGGGTCGACGAGCTTGCAGCCGAAGTTGTGATAAATGAGGGTCAAGGCTGCGAGAGTGGCGGCGACCACCTTGGGTACTTTGTGTGATAGTATGGGTAGTAGTTCCTCGATCACCGGATCGGCCTTGTCCACTTCGACGCATAATAAAAGCGCTTCCTGGGCGCTAGCTTTACCGGCCGGTCGTGTAGATGGGAGACCTTTCTCAGCAATTGGTCCAATTGTATATGCGCGGGATCTATAAATGAGAATATTGTCAGTGGATTCGGGCGCGACCAAGAAGACCGTCGTGACTAGGACCGGGGGTTGACGCACCTGGTGCAGGCCTGGGCTCCTCCGAATTTCAGAAAGGCGCAGTATGCTGCAAGACCTTCTGACTGTGCTGCGACGTTGGAATCTGCCACCGCCCCTTTCCACAGACCGGGATCTTGTATGAATGGTACGAAGACTGGGTGTGATTCATCGGGGGTCTTTTCAAATTGCGCTTTCGCATCTTCGTATCCCTCCTTTCGAACTTTCCAGTTCTGTATATGGTTAGACTTTTCAGTGATCCTATCGATCGGACTGGTTGTCCAGGAATGAGCGCACCTTGTGAGCGAACCGGTCGGGCAAGGATAAGGAGGAGAAGTCCTCTGTGGCTTCAGCCATTCTGACGGGCGAACGGAGAACTATCAACGGATTCTGGGGACGAAAGGAGTCAGCACGTTCTGCAGTGTCCGATCAGAACTGCGCATTGCATCAAAGCAGGTTCCGAAAGATATAAAAGGTTTCTGAGTTGGTCGCGGCGGGGGTGTCTCGGGGGTGGGTTCAGATGGGCGTACTGTGTTGGGTGCCCAAAGGGTGTCAAAGACCTGTTTGTCTTGATCAATAAGACAGTGTGATATTGATTAGAACATGAATATGCAAGTCAAAGTATCAAATGTACATTGACAGGGGGTGGAGGTATTAGTCGAAACGGGGTCAAAAAGAAAATAAACAGTTGGAAGTTGAAGAGAAAGTAAACAAAAGCCTTGGCAGATTGTTTTGTTAAATCCCCCGCGGTGGATCACAACTTCATATTTATCTTTCTCTTCTCTTTTTCTGTTTCTTCTACTTCTCTTGGATCAATTCGCCAATTCGCAAACTCTCCAGCTCGAGAACCCCTCGTCTCCCCTTTAATTCGACACTGCCGCTTCCCCCTCCATCGAATTCCGGTGTATGCGCATTTGGATTAGGGAGAATAGAGAGCACACATAACGCCATGAGCCAACTTCTTACGTCGCGACAGGCGGAGGAGCTGTATGTGACCCGACCTGCTTCATTTAGGGGTGATCGCTGATGGTGTTTCGCGACAGACATAAAGGAATAATCGCCTACCTCACCTCTGTGAATTTGCACCACAGCTCCGCCGCTTTACGAGAAGAACTAGGCGACTCGATCAGAGTCGACGAGACCACACTAAAGAAATATGAAGGGCTATTGGAAAAGAAATGGACGAGCGTAGTCCGGTTACAGAAAAAGGTGCGAAGATCAACACCACAACACAAGCCTTCCTCGTGTTAATATGACATTCTGATATAGATTATGGACTTGGAAGCACGATGCGCTGCACTCCAGTCTGAGTTGGACACCGCAACCCCGACTTCTCTGAATCGCAAAAATCAAGACCCAGTCTCCTGGCTGCCTCGAGCACCAGCGCGCCACGACCTCCAATCGCACCGCTCGCCAGTATCGTGTCTCGCTTTCCATCCAATATTCTCTTCATTGGCCTCCGGTTCAGATGATACCACAATCAAGATTTGGGACTGGGAGTTGGGCGAACTAGAGCGCACAATCAAAGGACATACCAGGGCAGTGCTAGACGTCGATTATGGAGGACCGCGCGGAGGCACACTTCTTGCATCATGCTCGTCAGATCTGACGATCAAATTGTGGGACCCGGCTGATGAGTATAAGAACATCCGAACGCTACCAGGACACGACCACAGTGTTTCAGCAGTTCGGTTCATTCCATCCGGAGCTGCAGGATCTCCAATGTCAGGAAACCTGCTAGTTTCAGCTTCTCGCGATCTCACACTGCGCATATGGGACGTCACAACTGGATATTGTGTCAAATCGATGCAGGGCCATGGAGACTGGATTCGAGATGTTACACCATCCCCAGACGGCCGGTTCCTCTTCTCTGGTGGAGATGACCGAGTTGCACGTCTGTGGGATATCTCTTCGGGTGACACCAAGTCAACGTTCCTAGGCCACGAGCACTATATCGAGTGTGTGGCCTTCGCTCCGCCAACAAGCTACCCCCACTTCGCGGCTCTTGCAGGGCTAAAGAAGCCACCACCAGCATCATCGTCCGCCGAGTTTGTGGCTACTGGTTCTCGCGATAAGACCATCCGTCTCTGGGATACCCGCGGAAACTGCATCAAGACCCTTGTTGGTCACGACAACTGGGTCCGCTCATTGGTTTTCCATCCTGGTGGGAAATACCTTCTCTCGGTAGCTGATGACAAGACCATGAGGTGCTGGGATCTCACACAAGAATGCAAGTGTGTGCGCACGATCGTGGCCCACGACCACTTCATCAGTTCACTTCGGTGGGCGCCGCCTTTGGTTAAGGATGCCGGTGCAAGTGAGGGTGCGAAGGGTGCCGAGGCTGCGTCTAATGGGGCGAAAGAAGACCCTAACGCGACAAAGATGTCCATTCGATGTGTCCTGGCGACTGGCAGTGTTGATCTCAAGGTTCGGGTCTGGGCAGCATGATCTTCGGTTTGAGTTAGCACCGAGGAGCCCATGGGAAAAACATAAGGTTGGGCAACACCGAAAGCTGGAGATAAATAAACCCTCATGCTCAATTGATTCATTGAGGGGGGTACTACGTCTCTCGGGGGTCATACCTCCAAACTGAAGGGTTCAGGATTTGACGGGCACAGTTTGCCGTTTCTGGGTAAAGGAGTTGGTTATTCTTCCGTGATACCAGTGACTTTCTTTCTGTTTACGAATGATTAGGGTATTGGACTAGACAGTCTCATCTAGGCTAAACCCATGTTTACGATGTACACTGTTCGTTTTTTTGTTTTGGCATGGATGGGTGGTTTCTCTCCTTCCTTTCCTCATACATCCTTCTTTAAACCTATGTATCTTTACATATGTAGCTGGAAGATCCACTCCATGAATACAACATATCACAATGAAAATGAAAATAGATTGAAGCGGTATAATACAGTACAAAACCTCCGATATGCAACACGAGGCCAAAGGACAAAATCCAACAGTTCAATAACTGAAGCCCGTCCCAAAAGAGCTAAACGTACACTTCTTCAGTCAAAGCCAACTGCTCATTGCTCAGCCTCCTTCATTCTCTCCTGAGTGATCCGTTCACTCTCCGCCACTCTCTCCTGCACAATCCTCTTGACTTTCCCAATCCGCTCATTCTCCGCATGAATCCGATGAATCAACTGCGCAGTAGAAAGCACCTGACCCTTAGGCACAGGAACACCAGCCTTAGCCGCCTCCTGCACAAGATTCACCTCACGACCAAGTCGTTTCGACTCACGACGGAGATACTTCGCCGCCCAGCGGGTCTCACGCTCCGCCTCACGCTCCTCCTTTGACAGTACAGCAGGACGGTCCTCAATCGCCACGCCAAAGGGAGTGACGATGCGCTCGACGACGTGGTGCACGTTTCGGCTCTTGGGCGCGCCGGACGAGAACTCGATTACGTCGCCGTCGCGGAGGGAGTTGCGCGGGTCGGACACTAGGTAGTGCGTTTCCTGTGGGTAAAACTTGCGGATGTGTCGGTCCCAAAGGGTGTGGCGGTGGCAGACGCCCACTGTGCGATCCATGCGGCCGACGGAGACTACGGTGCCGGTTTTCAGGGCTGAGGCGTAGTTGCGCAGTCGGGAGGGCGCTTGTGTGTCTGTGCCCTTGGTCTTGGGTTGTGTGGGGGTTGGGGTAGTTGTTGAGGCGGTGCGGAGGGGTGTGGTGAGGTATCTGGTTGATTGGACGATTGAGGGGCGTGTCAGGGACAGAGGTGTCGTGATTGAGGCTCGGAAAGGCATTGTTGCTCGGAGGAGGTGGCTTGGTGCCATTGTTGGTGGGGAGCAGGCGGTTGCTCTTCGGATGATATTTGGATGGGATTGGAGAAGACGAGGTAATAGAGATGGTCAAGCACGCGAATGGTTTGTGGTAGTGGTGACCGCCCAAATGGTTGCGAGCTTGCGGTGTTTGCAGTTGAGGATTTCGAGAATTTCTCGGGGAAGCATGTTTGCACTGTTTGCACTGTAGTATAAGACATCAACTTGGATGGACTCAGGAGTAACTTGGCAATTTAATAGTAAACTCCTCATATTTAAGAATATAGATTGCATCTGCACTTCTTATTGTTTGTATAAGTCTTTACACTGTCTAATTCACCCCAATTCCCCCAACTCCGTTCCAACCGCTACCTCGGCCCTCATAGATACCTCTTTTAAGGACCTCGCTATCAAGAATATCAATCTATGTCTTTTTTTTTTCTCTTATTGTGAATACATCCACTACCTAATAAACAACGTTAATCCCAGAATTTATCAAGATCGTTATATCGCGTCTATCTACTGCACTAAATTGCTTCAAATTACATAGTATTTGATTAGAAGCAGATAGTCGTATACAAGATAACTGCAACTCCCCTTTCATGGCGTAGTATGAAGCCAAGGGTCATTATAAAGTTCCTTTGAAGCCATACGGCGGCGCTTAAGTCACATATCTTTAGTAAACCAACTCCCTTTGTTAGTGGTCCAAAGTCTGGTCTGGAATGATAGATAGGACTTCCATCCCGGAATACGGGCGGTGCGGGATTGAAATATTTATAAGAAATAGGGACAGTGGATCACCAGTGTGTATGATATAACATTCAGAGTGAAGAAAGTCTAGTCCTTGGAGTAGGATCCTCAAGAATGGCTTGAGGACTCCTGAAGGAACGCTAGTACTTCCAAGGTGTCTTCCAAGAAGCCAAAGCGGCTCTCGTAATGGCTCGAAGACCAAACAATTATGTTGCCCGAGGAGTCCTTGCACCCGAAATGACTCTTTAACCAGTTGAACATAAATTAGACCTGCGTGATCAAAATGTAGGGTAGCAATATGCTGCGAGATTGATATCTCTTCTTCCCCGGCTTCATTTTCCTCGTCTCCGAAATTTGTGGCTTTTCAAGGTTACGTATTGTGTCAACTGCCATGGCCAACTTCGCCGCGTTAGGAAAGGTATGATATTGACGACTGATTAATCGAACAACTGAGAGATCTCTTTCGCTAGCCAAGCCGTGCAGCTATCGCCCCAGCCGAGCTTTTAAATAAAGTGGCACCGCCCAACGACCTCCCCAATGCGAGCGGTGTAGCATTCTTGGGATCGTAAGCAGGGACTTGTTCCTCCTCTATGGTCGATGAGAGGGATATGGATTAAGAGAAGGACGGCCTTGGACATGGGAATGACTGGTCCTAGGGTTATAATGAGCACAGAACCAGTTACTACACACTGACTGGCCTGAGATTGTTTCCTTTTGAGTATCACTTTGCACAAGGATAAGATATATTAAAGCTATTTTGATCTCTAAGTAACATGGGCTGATTATATCGAAGTTTAGACATGTTCAGTTTCCCCAACTCACCAAGTTCCAGTTGCAAGCGACGAGGCAGCTCTATAGAAAAAAAGAGTAAAGAGAGAGTAACAGAAGCGCGGAGCTTAAAGAAATTCCCCAAGGAACGACCTAGCCTGGCTCGTTGATGATGTTCGTTGTTTCCCCCTCGTAACAGGGATATAATCACACACTGTGTTGATTTCCCGACTGAGAGGAACCATTAACCCAGCTCGGGATATGTTCTGTAGCATAAATCTGGTTTAGGAGGAAACCAAACCTGTACACAGAAATCAAATTTAGAAAGAAAAAAAAAGGAGAAATCAACGAGAAACCTCTAAGAAAATACATTTCGCCTCATCCATGTTCGTGAAGGCCATCTAAGTTTCATTTGAAAGACCCCGTTCCGACAAAGCACCAGGAGACTGGGGACATGTCTCGGAAGAGGAACATCAAACGATTATTACGCAGCTTGCGCGGGTGGCACATTGCCTTTCTTTGCATCCTCTACCGCCAATTTTTTGGTTTGGAATTTATCGGCAGAGTGAGCTGATATCCGGGTGAGCTCGGTGACGAAAGACTGGCCCCAGAATGCGCTAGGAAAAGAAAAGGTCAGTTGGGAACGAACTACAAGGGATGGTCTGACTGGCGATTGACAAGGAAACGTACCTGGTGTACTTGGACACGTATCTGTCCAACTTGGCAAAGTTGAGAGCCCTCTGTTCGTCACTCATGGTTACGGCTTCTTGGTAGGCGCCTGCCAGTTCTTCGGTGTTCCAGGGGTTCACAATGATACTGCCGTTCAGACTCTGGGCAGCTCCGGCGAATTCAGAAAGCACCAACACTCCGTGGCGCTTTTGTTGGGTGGCGATGTACTCGTATGCCACTAGGTTCATGCCGTCACGGGTAGATGAGACAATGCAGGCGTCTGATACGGCGTAGAGAGCGATGAGTTCGTCAAAGTTGACGGACTTGTGCAGGAAGTGAATAGGCTGGAACTCGACCGTGCCTTGAAAAACGATTAGTCTTGTTCAGGATACCAGACGAAAATACTTACCAAACTTTCCATTGATCCGACCCACTAGTTCGTTCACCACGGCCCTCAAATTCTGATACTCCTCAACATCCTGTCGACTGGGAACGGCAACTTGGACCAGCACGACCTTTCCAACCCATTCTGGGTGGTCACTGAGGAACACTTCGAGCGCGTGCAACTTCTGGGGCACGCCCTTGATGTAATCAAGACGATCAACGCCGACCATCAATTTCACACCCTGGAACTTCTGCTCCAGCATGGCAATGCGCTTCTGGACCTTCTCCTTCTTCAATCCTTCCTTGAACTTCTCAGGGTCAATACCAATGGGGAAAGCTCCGCATGTGATAATCTTGCCCTGGAACTCAATGCCGTTGGGCGTAGTTGCAAGACCCCTAATACGGTTAGACATAAGCTCCAGGCTGTGGTAGGGTATACTAACAGAAGACGCGAGCAACTGCTCAGGAAATGGCGTGTGTAGTCGTAGGTGTGGAAGCCGATCAGGTCGCAATGCAGGACACCCAAGAGCAGTTCATTCCGCACGGGGAGGATTCGATAGATCTCACTACTGGGGAACGGTGTATGTAAGAAGAAACCGATTTTCACGTTCTTCTTGCTGTCACCGATCTCCTCGCGCAGCATCTCAGGAAGTAACATCAGGTGGTAGTCGTGAACCCAAATCAGGTCTCCATCCTGCACTTCCTTGGCGATGGCCTTTGCGAAAAGACGGTTCGCTTCCTTGTAAGCTTCCCAGGCGGACTCGTCGAAGGTGATCTCGCCAGGGTGGTAATGGAACAGAGGCCAGAGGATGGAGTCTATCCAAAAAAGCGATGCATCAGTATACATTCTATGGAGCTCGCGAGGAGGAGTTACTGACTGGAGAATCCATTGTAGTGTCGATCCGCCAGTTCATCATCGATGAATACTGGTACAGCACCGTATTCTTCCTTGAGGCGCTGGGTCACGACGGGGATCTCGGGCTCGGGCACCTCCAGACCGGGCCAGCCGTACCACTGGAATGTAGTTGATTTTGAGAGGCCACTCAGACCACTGACCAGGCCCCCCGAAGACATTGAGAAATCATATTTTCCATCATCAGACCGCTTGATTGTGATCGGCAGACGATTCGAGACCAGAAGCAGGCGAGCTTCATTCTTGGGCTCGATCGAAGGCATAATGGATTATCGGGAAGCGAAAACCAGGGGGATTATATTAGAGTAAAGGTATGTTGCAGGCACAAGCTGGGATTCCTGTACCGAAAGGCAGTTAGGACTCTATTTCGTAGGCGGGGAAACCTTGGAGATCATGACGAATGTGAACCAACCTTTTGGGACAAGTGGGGATATTCACTCCGGATGAGCAGCAGACTAGCAATCTGTCTCCATAGGTTTATACCAAATAGCTGCGAATAGTTATTCCAAACAAAAGGTCGAGGCTTATGAAGAGTAGAAAAAAAAAGTTGGAAGGTGACCAAGGCGGGGGGGACGGAAATGCGAACGTCACTGGAACTACGTGTGGACCTCAATATCGCTCACATGGAGGACTGTGGAAGATATGAAAAGCAAGGAAATATAAAAAGCAGGAAATATCTTTCTTTTATGTTTCCAAGTAATTTGGAAAGATATTTTCAGATTTCCAGACTGGTTATTTGGTCATTCTGACTCCGCATTGGGCCAGGAAGATCGTACAGGCTTCCTAGCCCAGCCAGTCAGGTGATCGTATTCAATTTTCACATGATGTCAATGTTTGGAGTTCTTTTGATGCCTTTCAGATGCCTTCTAGATGTATTATTTATTCTTTTTAGATGTCAAAATCCATATAGATCTTTCTAGGGGTCTTTTAAGTGCCTTTTTAGATGCCTTTAATGCCCATTTATAAGTCTTTTTAGGTGTCTTTCTAGATGTCGCTTAGATCAATTTGATATAGAAAGATGAAAATGTAAAAATCAGGTGACTGCCGCGCAGCTCGCATGGCCCAGTGGTAAGGCGTTCGTCTCGTACTTCATTTAAGATACTTAACGAAAGATCCCCGGATCGATCCCGGGTGTGAGCAATGATTTTTTTTCATCCTCCTTTACATTGGAAAGCTAAAGTTTGGGTAAAAAGGAAGCTTAAACCAGCATCTAAGATAGCCATTTTCGGCTGACTAGCCGTTACAATGGATGGATTGTAGCTTTGTGGTATTGTATGTGTAATTAGGGATATGGCCATCACAAAGCCGACCTCTCACTAGCAAGACTCCATTTCCCATCCGAATCAAGAACCGTCCGCCCCTCATCTTCAAGCTTCATCAGCACCTGCAACACACCATGCGAGGCAGGCAAATGCAAAGACTCAGGGACGTCGCGGTAAATGCGCTTGACCAACTCAATAGGCGTCCACGTCTGCTTGCTTTCCGGCGAGGACTCGCCTGCCGCGATATCAAGCTTGCCAAATCGTAGCACGCGGAGAACCTCGTCTTCCCGCTGCTGTCGGTGCTTGATGTATTCGGTGATCCGCGCGCCGGCGTTCTCCATCACCGCCCCGTGGCCCGGGTACCCCCGGCCTGAGGAGACGCGGTCGCGCATGCGATGCAGACTGCCGAGGTAGGTTTTGAGGTCTTCGAAGACAGCTGTGCCGTGGCCTAGGACGTCTGTGGGTTTGGATTAGATGTGGTACTATATAGGGGTATTGTGTATTATGTTTTATTGGTGGAGGGGAAGGGTTATATGGATAGATCTCGACAGAAGGACACTTACTGTCACCTGTGAACATAGCATTCTCCTCCTCGAGCATAAATACCATATGATCAACGGTATGCCCAGGTGTATGGAATGCTGTCAAGGTAGCACCTTCAACAGAGAACACTTGGCCCTCCTGGATATCCGTTTGAGCGGAATCAGGCTGATGTTTGAAGATCTGAGCTTGGGGACAGACTTTGAGCAGATCTGACAGCCCGTTGACATGGTCGGGGTGCCAGTGTGTCAGGAGAGCCTGGTGCACTGTTGCTTTTTCTTCTGAGAGCACAGATTGAAGGTTTGCAGCCCATGTGGGTTTGCCTTCTCCTGTGTCTATTAAGATCCGCTGGTGGCCGCGGCCAATCAAATATGTGTTTGTGCCTGGGTATGTGGTTATGATGTGTGTTCTAAGTTGGGTTGGAGTGTAATGCTTACCTTGGAGTGTGAACTGTGTTCCATTTTGTGCTATTGATCAGCTTGTCATGGTCTAGTGACATCATGGTATCTATGCACTCACCTTCCCCGGATTTGCGCCTAGAATTCTCACGACCGAGGCGCTGAGGCGCTCCACTTCTGGGAGTTGGACGAGCTGAGTTGCCATTTTTTGAGATGGGTGAGGATAGATGAAAGATAGGGAGATATTTAATAACTTGGTGCATATATCTGGATCCAGAAGTGCAAATCAGTGTAAACTGATGGTCGAGTTATCATTCAAGGCACTCTAAGTTTCTAGGCTTGATGCAGATAGATGGCCTCTGAATTTGAGAAGATATCGAAGCGCTAGATTTACCGAACCCAACGGAAGAAGATCTGATGGCGTCCAACTCAATCTTATACAATGAACGCGGGGCACAAATTGCTCAGGTGTGCCTCGGTAAGCTTATCTCAGCTTTTAATGTGTCCGAGGTGTCAACGGAATTTCTGTCTAATATGCCGAATATGGTTGAAACATTGCGAATCTACAGCCTACGATGGAATAAATAGAAAACAAAAAGAAATTGTGTATGCATGCCATTCCTAACATACAAAAACAGTGATGTAAAAATCAAAAAGAGTATATCCATTGAGCCCACCCAGATATCGGGAATCAACGCAAGGCCGAGAAAGCAGGCCTACAAAAACACAAGTTCATTCATAATTTTTCCCAGAGCGCAACTCCTCATATCTGCTCACGAAAAGGGGCATGGGCAATAGACAACCAATTCAATGGCTGCCGTGTCGCACCGTGGTTTTCAGAGGTATGTATCTGAATTGTTCAACACACAAGAGAACGTAGTTTACACAGGTGTCTCGGTTATAACCAAAACACTGAAGGTTTTATTGTTGGGGAGTCATGACAGAGAGTAAGGCAGTTTAAGCCTTGCGGGCCATGGTGTTGAGGGCAGAGCCGTCGCGGAACCACTCCATCTGGGACTCGTTGAAAGTGTGGCTGAGGGAGATGTCGAAGGCGGCGCCACCGTCCTTGGGGTGGACACGGAGGGTCATGGGCTTGCCAACCTCGAGCTGAGTGCAGAGGAGGTCGACCTTGTCCTCGGGGTTGATCTTGTCGTAGTCGGCAGGATCGCTGAAGGTCAGGGGAAGCATACCCTGCTTCTTCAAGTTGGTCTCGTGGATACGAGCGAAGGAGCGGGTGATGATGGCGAGACCACCGAGGTGACGGGGCTCGAGAGCGGCGTGCTCACGGGAAGAGCCCTCACCGTAGTTCCAGTCACCAATGACAACCCACTTGACGCCACGAGCCTTGTAGTCACGGGCAGTAGCGGGGACGGCATCGTACTCCTTGGTGAAGTAGTTCTTGACCTTGTTGGCCTCACCGTTCTCCTCGTTGGTGGCACCAATCAACATGTTGTTGGAGATGTTGTCCAAGTGGCCACGGTACTTCAACCAAGGGCCAGCCATGGAGATGTGGTCAGTGGTGGTCTTGCCCTTGCACTTGATCAGAATGGGGAGATCGGTGGCATCCTTGCCATCCCAGGCGGAGAAGCCAGCGAGGATCTGGAGACGATCGGAGGTGGGGGAGACAGCAACGCTGACACTGGAACGATCGGCGGGGGAGCCTGGTAGGTGTCACGGCCAGCATCGTAGCCACGAGTGGGGAGACCGTCACCAGAGGGAGCCTTGAGCATGAACTTGTTGCCATCCTTGTCCGTGAGGGAGTCGGTGATGGGGTTGAAGTTGAGGGTACCGGCAACGGTCATGGCGACAACCAGATCGGGAGAAGCAACGAACGCGTGGGTAGCGGGGTTGGCGTCGTTACGGCCAGTGAAGTTACGGTTGTAAGAAGAGATGATGGAGTTGGCCTCACCCTTCTTCACGTCCTTGCGGTCCCACTGACCAATGCAAGGTCCGCAGGCGTTGGCAAGGATGACACCGCCGTACTCCTCGAGGGTCTGGAGCTGACCGTCACGCTCGATGGTGGCGCGAATCTGCTCGGAACCAGGGGTGATGGTGAACAGAGACTTAGCCTTGAGACCGTGGTCAAGAGCGTCACGGGCGATGGAAGCAGCGCGGGACATATCCTCGTAGGAGGAGTTGGTGCAAGAGCCGATCAGACCAACCTTGAGCTCCTCGGGCCAGTTGTTGGCCTTGACAGCCTCCTTGAACTGGGAGATGGGGGTGGCAAGATCGGGAGTGAAGGGACCGTTGACGTGGGGCTCAAGCTCATCGAGGTTGATCTCAATGAGCTGATCGTAATTGGCACCCTCATCCTCGCGGAGCTCAGTGGCGTACTCGCGAGAGAAGTCACCAATGTGCTGACGCTTAGTGGCCTTCAGGTAGTCGTACATGCGGTCGTTGAAGGGGAAGATGGAGGTGGTAGCACCAATCTCGGCACCCATGTTACAGATGGTAGCCATACCAGTGCAGGACAGGGACTCAACACCGGGACCGTGGTACTCGATGATAGCACCGGTACCACCCTTGACGGTGAGGAGACCAGCGACCTTGAGGATGATATCCTTAGGAGTGGTCCAGCCGGACATCTTACCAGTGAGACGGACACCGATGACGTTAGGGGCCTTCAGCTCCCAAGGGAGACCAGCCATAACATCGACGGCATCAGCACCACCAACACCGATAGCGGCGGTAGCGAGACCACCAGCGTTGGGAGTGTGAGAGTCAGTACCGATGATCAGACCACCGGGGAAAGCGTAGTTCTCAAGAACGATCTGGTGAATGATACCGGAACCGGGCTTCCAGAAACCGATGTTGTACTTGGCGGTGGAGGAGGCAAGGAAGTCGTAGACCTCCTTGTTGATCTCGTTGGCACGGGCAAGATCCTTCTCACCTCCAACCTGGGCCTCAATCAAGTGGTCACAGTGGACAGTGGTGGGGGTCTGGACACGGTCCATGCCAGCGGACATGAACTGGAGGATAGCCATCTGGGCGGTGGCATCCTGGCAAGCAACACGGTCGGGGCGCAGCTTGAGGTAAGAAACACCACGTTCGATGTCCTGTCCGTGGGGGTCGTCAAGGTGAGAGTACAAGACCTTCTCGGAGAAAGTGAGAGGGCGCTGCAGACGAGAACGGACGATGTCGAGGTTCTCGGACATCTTCTTGTAGTTGATGTAGTGACCCTAAGATGTAATACATTAGTCGCTATTGCTTGGAAGCGTACTCGACACCCCAGTTCTCGGGCGCTAGAATGGCAGCCACTCACAGTTTCCTGGTTGGTCATCTCGACCTTCTTGTCGAGGGGGTTGGCGGTAGCGAAGGCCCGAGTTCCGGTAGCCTATACATTGAGAAAGTCAGTAACTGCAAGTCTCTTAAAGCTATGCCTGAGCTATCATGCACGCCGGCATATGTGCGACGCCACGTGTAGATGGAGCTTGGCAATGAGGTCACTGCTTACAAGACGGAACTTGGAGGCCTAAAGTCAAAACAGCAGTCAGTTTTCTATTCATCAAGAATCAGACTGGCACTCGAATAGAGCGCCATTCTGTGGCCACAATGAGCCGAGGGAGAAAGACATACCAGCGCACCAGCGCGCGCGAGGCGGGTGGAGATCATGATGGAAGCTCTATGAGATGGGATTGCACATCCAAGAGCTAGTTAACCACCTTCACCAAAGTATGAGAGTGGAGAGTAGAATGAGAGAGGAAAAGATCAAAAAGGAAGAAGAGGACGAAAGCTTGGTTTTGAGTGGGAGAATTCTACGGGGACCGGGAGTAGAGCCGTAACCGCTGTTACCACGGCGATACAATACGCTGGTATTGGACTAAGCCTGCCGCATGCGACGGCAAGAAGGCTGGGCAATTTGATAGACGCTGCTTATGGCCTATAATTCTTCAAGATTTACTATAATATATGATGGGGTTTAATAGGGATATACACCCGATTCTTTTTCTATCCATCTTCTCTTCCCATGTGAAGTCTTAATATTCAACATCTCGTGGGCCTTTTGTGTTCGTCTTGATGTACCGGGAACGTAATGACGATACAAGGCATGTGACGGGTATAACTCGGCCACCAATCACGGTGTTTCCAATTACAGGCCCCCTGCCAGTTCTCCTTCGGACCAAAGGGCTTTGGCAAGGTCAATGTGTTCTCATGTAACTCGGCCTGTACCCCGTGCTACCGGTTGACGCATGTGGATTTGATGATTTCATAATTATTGAATCTAGCCAATGATCAACATGTGTTGATGTTATGCTCTATTAGTAGAGTGCTTTCTGAACAATCCACCTGGTGGACGGATATTCCCATACACTCTCCACCTATAACTTGCACTTGATATTGACCTTATGTGCATATACTAGTATAGAAGTAGGTCGGAACAACATACCTAATGCAAACGTCATTAAATACACGTACGGTGACGAAATGGACTGTGCCGAGGTGAGCCGAATGGCAATCCCGCATCACCGCCAAGGTGCCGTGTCTGATCGCCAGCCAATCATAGCTCAGATATTTCAATCGTCCGCGCGACCCACAATCGGCGGAAATTTTATCTCAAACCCTCGCTATTGTCCCTGACCTCTTTGACCCGCTTTCCTCACCGTTCACTCCGGAAATCGGTGATAACCAATTTTCATTCTGCATCTATTTTGATACCATTATTCGGCTCCAGCTCCGAGGTAATTCGGCTATCACTTACAATGGGTGCTCTCAGGAAAGTCAAGAACAAGCGCCGTACTAGGTATGTTTACCTTACCTTTCTTTACTGATGGCACTGATTGCTAACCTGCTCACAGAGACTACGATCTAGTCGTCGCGGATATCAAAACCCAAGGTCATCTGCAGAAGTTCAAGGATACGAAAGAGGCAGAGGATCTGCCTGGTCTAGGCAAATTCTACTGCACGGAGTGCTCAAAATGGTTTGAAAGTGACTACAACCTCAAGGCACACGCCAAGGGCAAGAACCACAAGCGGAGGTGAGTGTATTCCCGACACCAAGTCGTCCTTCGCGTCGCTAACCAGTTACACGTTTTCAGACTCCGTATCCTGCGCGATGAACCTCACAGCCAACTGCTTGCTGAACGTGCTATCGGACTAGGTCTGATTGACAACGGCAAGCGCGAAGAGAACCCCGACATGATGAAGGAGTGAATTTAAGACCTTCGCCTTCTGGGATAAAAATCAAGCCTTTGCTACGCGACCACGATCCTCTTTTCAGCAAATCGACATACAACACACAAAAGTTTCCATACATCGAGACCTGTTCTGATGTTCTGTTCATGCATATCGGTGGAGTCTCACGTGAAGCAATTTTTTTTTATATTGCCGATACTCGCCGTGTTTCCGATTTTCCGTTTTGCGGGTGACTCGAAACCGCCGATAACCGGCGAAAACGGCATCTGGGCGAAATTTACCCCCTTACTAGCAATACTCGCGAGTAATTCCAATAGAAATCCCTCAATACCAAATAGAATCTAACCTAAATCGGCTTTCGGTAACTGCGTAGCTTGGCTTGAATGTTTTGTTTTGATATGTTTTAGTTCTATATTCTAAGCTTGGCCTCTTCAGGTTGAACATATTTATAGGCCCGATATGGGTTCTTGGGTTTTCACTTGTGCGCCCCAGGAATGATTAAAGCTCTTCATCAACCATTCATATGCCGCCCACTTTATCAGACGTTAGTTTAATCGATTGCTATAATACGGAGAGAACATACCTGAACGGCATTCACAATGAACGCTCTGACACTGCAGACTCCAAAGCCACGGTAGAATGCCTTGATACCCTCGACACGGTATGTCTCTTTCGCAATTTGGAAAGAATTGAGCATCTGGCGCTGTGGTCGTAGTAGAGACTGGCTCTCATCTGTAATTGTCTGTGCCTGTAGTCGTGTCTTGATCATATCCAAAGGAAACACCGAACCCCAAGTAACAACGCCAGCAATGCCACCGCAAAGCAGAATCTTCATAGCGGCTTGGTGTGAACCATCATCATCAGAGGTCATAAATCGTTTGCAAAGTTCGTAGGACCAGAAACTGCATTAGATCAGCACTAAATCCCCAATTGATACACTGGGGTATCCGGGTGTGGCGTGGTCAGTTCCATACTAGAATCCATAGCCAATTGAATCTCTGGCGCTAGTAATCCCGCCCCCAAAGTAAAGACCCCTCCAACCGCGCTTTCGGAAGATATCCTTGGCAACCGCCCACGAGGAGACATTTGGCCGGCGATCCAGCTGTGCCCGGCACTTGATGAACTCCGTTGGCGACGAGATGGTCCAGCTAGCCAGTCCGCCTGCGGCACCAGCCAGCCAGATCTTGTAAGGCGAGACCCCCACAGGATTGGTGGGATCCGTTACGGACCCATCCAATGCTGCTAAGGATCGGTTGTAAGCAACAAAAAGAATAGCATTGAGAGCTCCATAGCCTAAGATCGGAGCAGCCGCGCCTATAACGATGGTCAATTGATTGGTGGTGTCACAGAATTGATGCAACACGGACCTCGAACAAGAGTGCTTGCTTTTTCGAAGCGGCTCAATTGTGCCGTTGATGGATCGGCATGTGAGTGTCCCGCCTGCAGCCGGACTTTGATCACATCGAGAGGGTTGCCAATGATGATCCCAATGGCTCCACTGATGTAGCCAGCCCAGAAATCTGCGGCCATGAGAACTCGATCTTAAGAGCTAGATTGAAAATGATTGACACAAAGTTTGAATCAAACTCGGGCAACCCCCCAGATCTCCATAGCGGGGCCTCACGTGGGAGCGGGGTGATTACAGAGTTCTCGGAAGGGCCGAGGCAAAATAGACTTTATCCCGATGTACTTTGAATGCCGAACGTACCTCCACACCCTGGGCCCACCGAGGCCCAACTTGGACAGGAGTCGAGGATTACGGCATTGCCTGGCTAAGTCTAGGTGACCACTCGGCCTCTCCGTAGGAAAACCTTAGAAGCCGAAGGCGATTACCCGTAGTTCCCCGATACACTACAGAAGCTGGAAAGCTCAGGCTATATGCTATTCTTGTACAAAAAAGGTTCTTTCCGCATGGCTACAAAAGACGTCAAGATGGCGAAGTGAGTCAGGACTTGCGTCTGGAGCCTCGCAACTCGAGGTCTGTTTTTAGGATAATCAGTCGCAAACTGTAGAATAAGGTGAGAATCAAATTCTTTTGAAATGGCTGTTCCATATATAATATTTCCCTATGCATTCCAATACGATGTTGTTGATCGCACCTGCCTTTCAAAACCCTCCCGGGTGTTGCCAGAAGAGTGGACCTTTCGTACACAACATCACTATACTATATAACCTAGCCACCTACTCCGCCATCAGGGGCTCGCCCCCAATATCAATAGCACGATTCGAGAAATGCTCCGGCTCCATCAAAGCAGCAATAGCGAAGCGCCCAATATTATCTGGGTCAATGAGCATCGTTCTTTTCTCGGGTGCCATAGTGGTGCGAAGAATGCAAGATTCCCCTAGTCCAGGGAAATAGGCTCTCACACTGGGAGGGAGGTAATTTGTCATGAAAACCTAAGGACGGAGGATTATCCAGTGAACGAAGCCAGCTGAGCGGACCAGTCCTCCATAGCAGCCTTGCTTTCGAAATAGCCCTTCACAATGGTGGACATAATGCCATCGTGCCATCCGGGGAATTCATCTCGTTGGTCGACTGCCCAGACGCTGGTGTAAGCGAGGGTTGTGACAGTGCTGGATGCGTGAGCTCGCTCACGACGTTGATTGCCTGTCGCAGTTCAGCCCCATCGCCTCGGACATAGGGCGATATGTTTAGGAACACCGCTGTCAAATTCTAGCAAGCGAGCCGAAGTTGTTCGGATTGGTCGAAATTGCCCTCAACTAGCATGGCGCTACAACGCGCAGGTCGAGCGCGGCGGGCCGGGACTTCGTTCAGCCAGGGCTTGGATGCTTACACCTTTGGCGAGGAGGTGGCTGGCTGTTGCGCCGCCTTCTTTACCGGTTTTCTTTTACCGGTGGAGCCAGTGACGAGTATGGTCGGTGGCATGGTGGATGGTGATCCCATCTTAGGGGAAGGAATATGACTGAGGAGGTAGAGATAGCCGAAGGAATGCAGGCATAGCCTATATATATGCTATGGATCTAGTGCTTTAGTACATACATGGCGCGAACATATTTTCCAGCTTTTCTTGTTCCAAAAAGGTGCGGACGGTCATTCCAATTAGACCAGGAGTTGAACGGACTGACCAGAGATATTGAAAACCTACTTGCATTTATATACGTACCTGAATGCTGTAGGTGTAAAATAATGACATATCAAGTCGATATACGGAGCAAAGCAGTTTAATTCCAGCTCCACCCGGTATGACTAGGGCTTACATCTTACCCAATTGGGAACGCCTCTTCGTCCCCTGTCCTTTTTTTGTCCTTTTCCCGTCTCTTTTCCTTGAAAGGCTATTGTTGCTTTGTAACCTTCTTCAGATTATCAAATCGTCTTTGTAAGAATACAATTGCATTTGTCATATCTTTAGCCCCAGAAGTTAATTACTTGGAAGGTGAGTACAACCACATTTGTCAGCCCTGGAGTCGACTGTAGCTATGTAGCCTATTTAGACCACCTTTTATCGCGTCTCAATGTTGCCATTTCAATCCAACAATTCAACCATCATGGGCGACACTATCTATCTCATTACTGGCGCTAGCCGCGGAATTGGTCGTGGTATAGTCGAGAAACTCCTCGCTCGCCCCAACACCACCGTCATCGCAGCCGTCCGGGACCCCGCCGGTGCTTCATCCCAGTCCCTGGAATCTCTCTCCAAGGATGACTCTTCGCGTCTGATAATAGTGAAAATCGACTCCAAGTCTTCCACCGACCCAGCTGCTGCCGTCGAGACCCTCCAGAGAGAGCACGGCCTTGACCACATCGACGTGGTGATTGCCAACGCCGGCATTTCCGACGACTTTTCTCCTATCCACGAGGTATCCATCCCCGTGATGCGCGAGCACGTCGAGGTCAACGCCTACGGGCCCATCTACCTCTTCCAGGCGGTCTACCCGCTGCTCAAGAAGAGCGTGAAGCCTACATTTGTAGGAGTCGGCAGTCCTCTAGGCAGCATCACTGGCATGGAGCAGCGCCCGTACGCATGCGCCGCGTACGGCTCTAGCAAGGCTATACTGCATTGGATTGTGCGCAAGATTCACTTTGAGAATGAGGACTTTGTGAGCTTCGTTGCTGATCCTGGGTATGTGTCTGTACTGGAATGGTCGTTGTGTTGTAGAAATATTAATGAACTTGCAGATTCGTCCAGACTGACATGGGAAATACCGGTGCCCAGTTCTTCGGTCTCGAGAAGGCATTCCAGACGATTGAAGAGAGCGTCGACGGGATAGTGAAGACCATTGAAGAGGGGACGAGGGAGTCAGTTGGTGCGCAGCTGCGTGTGTGGGATGGAAGCCAGTTCCCCTGGTGATGCATAATATCAGAGTCATCTTGCATGACCTTTTGTTTGTTCCAAGTTCGACGCCTCTCTCGATATTGGCCTGTCTTCTTCCTTTGGACATCACAAAATGCCTGCTTTTCCTGATTTAGCTTTCATTGACACAGAGACATAGGTGATAGATTGGAAGAATCTCATTGAACGACTGGGTTGTGTACACTTTTAGCTGTATTAACAACTTAACGGTGCTTTTTGAGTAGAATACGACAAAGGGAGTTTTCACCACCCTGGTTATTTTGATAAATCAGCTTGGGCTTTCAATTAGAGCAAGGATATTAGAAAGCACTAGTCGGACTTCAACAACCCGAGCAGTCCGGGGCAAAGGACTCCAGCTGACTCTCATACAGTAGTGCTTACCAGTATGATGTGATATGAAACGGACCCCATAGATGGTAATGCCCCACTCGGGAGTTCAAGGCCTCCTATTGGCTCGCAAATACTTGACCTACCTCCGGCTTCACCCAATCAGCGGGCTCTAACGTCGACCTGGGGAGCTTTTGATAAGCAAGCATTCTAAGCTTAGAAGGCATTTAGTATCGTTTTGCTCTAAATTTGTAAGCTCCCTTTAATAAGCACCTGAACTAGAGGCCCGGGAGTAGTCGACTACATTAGAAATCAATGTCAGAATGGGCTATGGCCCCCCATAGGTCCTAAATAGGAACCGTGGTTTTTGTGATGGCCGAATCTAGTGGTAAAATTGGCTGTATTTTTCCTACAGTCAACACTATATAGCTGGACAGTCTGCCAGCTTGATAGGCATTGTCAATCGAATATTCATTCTCAAATCATCCGCGCTTCCATCCATACAAACTCAGTCATGTCTTCTTATCTCATCACTGGCGCAAGTCGTGGTCTCGGAGTAATTTAAAACGTCTTTGATTGCTTTGATGGCTATGGACTAACATGAATAGTTCGAATTCGTTCGGAATCTTGCTCAGAATCCAGATAATACTGTCATTGGCCTCGTCCGGAACAAGGCCGCGGCTGATTCAAAGGCCAAGGAAGAAGGGCTGCATAATGTCCACATGGTCGAGGCTCAGTATACCGATTTGGCGTCCTTGAAGGTGCGTAGACTTAACCGATAACCCATAAATATCATACTCACTTCTTTCAGAAAGCTGCGGAAGTGGTCAAAGGTATCACTGCAGGGGCTCTGGACTATCTAGTCAACAATGCCGCCAGCGTCTCGCACGTCACCCAATTCAAAACCCTGGGAGACTTGTATGTATCGAACCTTCGGTCAATGAGGAATAGAATACTGACAATAAGCAGTGATGATGATTTCGAGACTTTGGAGAAAGACCTCCTAGAATCGCTGGAAGTGAACCTTCTAGGTGTCATAAAGACAGTACATGCCTTTTTACCCCTAATCAAGAATGGCAAGGCCAAAAAGGTCATCAGTATCTCCACTGGTATGGCGGATATCGACCTGGTCAATGAGGCCGAAATCGCTACCAGCGCCCCGTACGCTATCAGCAAGGGTGCCCTGAATGTCGCCGTTGCTAAGTACAATGCCCTTTACAACGAGGAGGGCATTCTCTTCCTTGCCATTAGTCCTGGATATGTGTCGACTGAGCGAAACAACAGTATGTCAAACCAGTGCCCGGAGATTGTCATGGATGTGCATACTAAAGTTTATTTGCAGTTGCTGCACCGGGACCAGAAGATGCTGACAAGGTAGCTTCCCTTGTGGCCAAGTTCACCAAGTATGCACCGCACTTGCAGCGTCCTCTGACACCGGAGGAGTCGGTCACTGCTGTCCTTTCTGTTATCGATAAAGCCTCGGTCGCGAATGGAGATGGCGGTGCGTTCATTTCCCATTTCGGGAACAAGCAGTGGCTGTAAGACTAAACAGAGTGGAAGGAGACTGATACGCTACGTAACCTGAGTCTATATATATCGTTGAAAGTATTGTGATAATTCAATGATGTTCTTATATTAAGTCCCTTGAATATCTCCAGCCAATGGCAGCAGCCGGGCGAATATCTCACTAAGCGTCGCTAACCTCCCGATGTCTTATTTTTCATTTATTCCATCGTAACTTACCGTACATATGATTTCTCTTCTCTAAAAAAATCCCGTCTGCATTGCGCTCTGCATCGGAATGGCTCCAGCAAAGTCACGAGGTCCCTATCGTGTTGGAAATCCATCGAAACGGGGATGTTGGACATGTCGCGGTAGGAGAAAACATGTTTGTATGAATAGCAACTGCTGACCTCTCTACAGATCGAAAAGTCTCCTGTGATCTGAGGCGACCGGGGTGCCGGAATTGCGCAAAATTGGAACGCAACTGCCAGGGATATAGCCTACGTTTGAGCTGGCCAGCAGATGATTCCCGTAGATCCATTCAACATTCGGTTCAAAATACTTCAGATATTGTGTCCGATGGATCTGGAAACATGCATTTCATCAATACCTTGATGGCAGATGTTGAGCTTTTTTTGTTGCCTACTAAGAGCGTAGGTTAGTTCTTCGATTGCCTCGGACAAACAGACCTCAACTTGTGTTACTGACTTTGACTATTGATTTCTCTAGGAAAACTACCACTTCGAAACACATATATTTTCCCACTATTAAACTTGGCAAAAGTACCAGTTCGAGGTGATGGCAACCACCTGGTGACATTCTGTATGAGACTATCATGCTTCACAGGAAAATGAACCTGACTGACTGACTGACCGTCTCCACTACAGTTATGACAACAGTAATAAGCTCATTAGCCCCAATTCGAAACGATGGCTATAAGCTTTGGAGACTATTGTTCCAGCTTTCATTCTCTGATGACTCACCGGCTTCACTGGCCGTCCTACGAGCAATGCTGTCTGTGGCATCATTATATCGCTATGGCCATGGTGAGGAGCCCCTTCGGCTAAAGACTTTAGCACTGGAGTCTTTACACACATCCATGAGCGGGCACGCTACGGGGACAACAGAGATCTACCAGCATGCTGCCGTGGGTATGTTACTCTGCGCTTTTGAGGTATCTCTCCCATCTCAATTGTGTAAAATGTTGCTTATCAAATTAGATTTTTCAACCTTCAGAGAGCTCTTTTCAATGGCCGTTATACGTGTCCGGAGCTAAAAGCATGCTCCATTTGATTTGCGATGGCGGACACTCCAAGCTAATGGAAGCTGACCTTCTTATACTTTGGGTGCATTACCATGATACACTGGGCAAGTTTACCTCTAGACATTGGAGGGTCCAGTCTGCGGAAAGTGCGTCAATCTTCAAGATACCGGGCATGACTTCCACTTTGGCTTCTGTAGCGCATGACCAGGTATGCCTCGATATTTCTCCCACTGTTGGATTTGGTGCTGATAGCAGTGGTAGGTTTTAGGCATATTCGGGTGCTCGCTGGAAATGATAAACCTGATCGCCAGAATGTCGGAAATTAAGCCCGACAGTCAACCGCCTGGGAACATCCAATACACCGAGCAAGAAACCCTGGATTCCATTGAGCACGACTTAATAGTACTCAAGCAAGACACCACACATCTCATTGGAGCAAACTCTGCAGAAGAGGTCGAACATGGAAGCAAAATATCTAATCTCTACCGACTGGCGGCGCTGATCTATCTCGAACGTACATTAAAACATTCCTCTACCGGTGGACGAGTGGCAAGATGGTCAGCTGAAGCTTTTGAAATCGTTCAGCAGTTGGAAATATGCCAGCGACCATTCCCACTGTTCTTTGTAGCGTGTGAAGCGCATACGGATACACAACGGGAGGTAATCCTTGATCTATTGGAAAGAACACAGAAAATGTCAAACCAACGGAGAATGTATGTCGTACAGGGGATGATTGAATCGATGTGGGTGCAATATGATCTGTCTTTAGATCAGGGAGGGGCGAGCTATGTTGAGATGTTGAACACTGTCACGTCTTCGAACGGATTTCTACCCACGTTGGCCTGATATTTAGCTTTGGAACACGCCGTCGGAACGTACGAGTGGCCCATCTCCATACTCAAAGAGCGCCTCATTGTACAGGGTTAACAGATAGCAGTCATCGCAGATGACCGTATCAGTAGAATTGTCGCTTAACGACACAGTCAGGCTTTCGAGAACTATATTGCAGTAATATCCGCCGTCCATCAAGCAAGTTTTATTAAAGTTGTGCGGAAACAAATAGAATTCAAGACCAGTGATATCAATTTTATACGGACAAAAAAACTGCGGAGGCTAGAATGCACAATATATTACAGTCGCAGAAACAAGGTGACATCGCCCGCCAGAGTGTAGGGGTTCTTCTGTCAGCCCAATGCGATTAGTTATACACTGAAGTCGAGAATGAGAGGGCTCCACATCTTGAGGTAATAATTGCAGTAAACAAAGTAGACCGTCTTCAACTCAAATTTAAACAAGGCCGTAGATCAGTATGTCCGTCTCTATACAAAAACCTTTTCCTTCCAACTAAACCATGCGAGATGTTGGAATGTCAACGAGACGCTTATTTAGCGATCTCAGTGCCGTTGGTAGCACCGAGAGCCTTCTTGATGTCACTATAGATAGCGAACTGACCAGCGGTGATACCACCAACCATGATAAGACGAGTGGGGAGACCAGCGAAAGCACCACGGAAGCCGAGCTCACCAGCGATCTTGATGAGACGGGAAACAGTACCCTCACCAGCGGCAGCCTTGGTCTTGTTGATCTTGGACAGCATGGTGTCAGCAGGCTGGGAGACGATGGCAGCAGCGAAACCGGCAAGGAGACCAGCTCCAAGGTTGACACCGGTCTGAGCACTACCGGACATCTTAGATTTGTCGAACCGAGCGAAGATCAGCTCAGAGAACTTCTCGAAAGCGACGAACTTGGTCACGGTATAGGGGACCCTATTAATATGTTAATATTTTGGTTCTTCTTTTTGTTTTTGACGTCATAAGGCTTTTCTTTTGGGGATCAACGTACTGCTTGAAAAGGATAGGTCCGAAACCACCGTAGAACGCACCGACACCCTCATTCTTTAGGATCTTACCGAAACCACCGATAAGACCATTGGCGAAGCCGGGGGTGGAGACGAGTCGAATACGGGTAGCCTCAAGAGGGCAAAGGGCGATTGAAGCAAAGAACTCGGCTACGGCGGCAGAGACAGAGTAGATGGCAATGCGATTTTGGCGGGCATTCTCGATACCAACGCTGTTTACCGCCTGGGCCTTGAAGAACTCGTATCCACCGAACTTGAAGGCACCCTGGGCGAAGTAACCAGCGAAGGTAGGACCAGCACCAGTCAAGAGAGCACCAGCACCCTCGTTCTTAATGACCTGGCGGAAAGCGCTAAACATGCCCTTGTTGTAGGTGGTAGGGTCAAGCTGGATCCTCGTCTTGACGCTGAGAGATTGTTAGTAACCCGGCGATAGCAAAGAGCCGGCCAACTTACACATCGACGGGAGTGAAGGCACCGTGGGTGATGGAGCAGCAGACAGCACCGGCAAAGGCAAAGCGACCAATCAGGTCGATGCCCTGCGGGCCTTTCTGTATGGGGGCCGGAGCAGACATCGCGACGCTGGAGGTTTAGAGTGGAGTGGAAAAATTGTGGTGAGGGTGAGGGTGTGGTGATTGGAGATTGAAGAATAAAAGGGATTCATTCATTTACCCCGATCGCTCGTCACGCGAAGACACGTACAGGGCACCCGACTATCCGTCATCCCGATTCCCCTACTCCACTTGCGCAGTTTTTGTTCACTTGTTTCTTTGACCTTTCATTATACATAAATCTCAAGTAATTTCTATACACTGTTGAATATACATTGCCACCATCTCAGTGGAGTTTTTTAGGTCATTTACATATATCCCAAAGGAGGTCGGTTCCTTGATTCGGAGTGATACGGGATCAGTATCAGCGGAATTAAACCCGGAAACGCCGAATCTTACACCGAATCCTGGTAAGTCATGGGTTTGGCTCTATCATGTGCACACTGATGCCTAAGGCATCTCTGGTCCCAACTGTATCCCTTTTATGGCATCATTTTAGGCAGAAATGCTAGGTGGGAAGATGTTACGAGTTCCTAGGGGTCAAACAAAATAGCTTATGGGCGTTTAGAACTTTGGTGCTATAGTTTAGTGGGCTCCTAGGAGCCCATCGGGGTACTACTGTGTTTATCTTCGGCTTATAGATTACTTAGCAATGGCGCGCTGGAAAGACATGACGTTATGTATGTTCTTGGGTATATATGAAGGGATCCACGTGACTGCCTAAAAATAAAGATGAGCTTGGACCACCTTACCCCATTGGGTTTATTTTTGGGACGCGGCATTTTGGTGTTTGGGAGCCTCAGAACACGCGACGCGTCGACAAACTCGCACTTGCCTACAACATTGGGATCATTGTACGGCAGGAGCTTAATCAATTTGTTTTATCATTTTGGGACTAATGTAAGCCCTCATCCTAATTGTTTGCGACTTTCTATGCTGACTGACATGCTTGGAAGGTATCGACAACGCCCGGCCAATGGCGACGACAGCGTCAAGACTCCATTGCAACCGAGATCTGTGAACACTCAGAACTCGATCGATCGACTTGTAAGGCCATTCAAATGTCCGGGTACTGCAACACCGACTCGGGCATCCGAAAAACCATCGAGAAAGAGACGCAAGGTCAACTATGCCAATGCCGATGGAAGCGTGGAAGATGGAGAAGAGAAGCCATACACGAATGACGATCGTCTCGCTTTGGAAACAAGAGAGTGCAACAAATTTCCCGCGTACAAACCGAAGGACAAAGAGGTGGCATTCAGGTCACGATTTCAGGTTCCGTTCATTAACAAAGCCACTGGCGAGTACAGTTCCGGCCGGGTGGCTCCGACATTGGGGATGCGACGAGGCGCAACATTTGTGGTCAAGCCACTACATGACCCCAGTGGAGAATTTGCGATTGTTTTATACGACCCTACAGTAGACGATGTCGCCGAGGAACCTGCGCCTAAAAGCCTAGAGGCACCGACGGAGGATACTCCAACCTTGGATGAGCCAATTATGCATAAGAGTCTAGCAGACATTCTGGGGCTCAAAAAGAACGTGGAAGAGAGGCCAAAGGTGCCTGTCGTGATTGATCCAAGACTTTCCAAAGTGCTTCGCCCACATCAAGTCGAGGGTGTGAAGGTATTGCGTCTCGAGATAACCTGTGCCATGGGAGCAAAGCTGACACTACGCTTACGTCTAGTTCCTTTATCGATGTGTTACTGGACTGGTTGACAAGAATGCAAATGGATGCATCATGGCAGATGGCATGGGACTTGGTAAAACGGTGAGCCTGACCAACCCGATTTTGATACCTAGATCTAACGAACGCAGCTTCAATGCATTGCATTGATGTGGACGCTACTCAAGCAGTCCTCAGAGGCCGGAAAAACTACCATTCAAAAATGCGTGATTGCATGTCCTTCAAGTTTGGTTGGTAATTGGGCCAACGAATTGGGTGAGTTATGCGTGGTACCCTACTTATCTTTAGCTCGACTGACCATATCAGTAAAATGGCTTGGAAAGGACGCCACCACACCTTTTGCGATCGATGGAAAGGCCACAAAAGCAGAGTTAATAACGCAGATCAAGCAGTGGGCCATTGCATCAGGGCGTGGAATCGTCAGGCCTGTCCTTATTGTGTCCTATGAGACACTCCGTATGTATGCGGATACTTTGAATGATACCCCGATTGGACTTCTTCTATGTGATGAAGGTCATCGATTAAAAAACAAGGAAAGCTTGACATGGAATGCTTTAAATCAACTCAATGTTACTCGCCGAGTGATTCTTTCTGGAACACCTATCCAGAATGATCTGTCTGAGTACTTCGCTCTTCTTCACTTTGCGAACCCGAATCTCCTCGGCTCCCAAGCCGAGTTCCGAAAGAGGTTTGAACTGCCGATTCTGCGGGGCCGGGATGCCGCAGGCACAGACGAGGAAAAGAAGCTAGGGGATGAACGGTTACAGGAGCTCTCTGGGGTTGTCAACAAGTTCATCATCCGCCGAACCAATGAGCTCCTCTCAAAATACTTGCCCGTCAAATACGAGCATGTTGTGTTCTGCAACATGTCACAGTTCCAGCGTGGCCTGTACAACCATTTCATCAAGAGTCCGGAGATCCAAAGCCTTCTTCGCGGAAAGGGCAGTCAGCCGCTGAAAGCGATTGGCCTTTTGAAAAAGCTCTGCAATCATCCAGATCTGCTTGATCTGGCAAACGACCTTCCAGGATGCGAGCACACATTCCCTGAGGACTATTCACCTCCTGATACTCGGGGTCGCGATAGAGAAATCAAGAGTTGGTACTCTGGCAAGATGATGGTTCTCGACCGCATGCTAGCCCGCATCCGACAAGACACCAACGACAAAATCGTCCTCATCAGCAATTACACTCAAACTCTAGATCTTTTCGAAAAGCTCTGCCGGTCGCGGGGTTACGGCTCTTTGCGTCTCGACGGCACCATGAACATCAAAAAGCGCACAAAGCTAGTCGACAGGTTCAATGACCCCGACGGCCAGGAATTCGTATTCCTCCTGAGCAGCAAGGCCGGCGGGTGTGGACTGAATTTGATCGGCGCCAACCGACTGGTGCTCTTCGACCCAGACTGGAATCCAGCTGCTGACCAGCAAGCACTAGCACGAGTGTGGCGAGACGGACAAAAGAAAGATTGTTTCGTCTACCGATTCATTGCAACAGGCTCGATCGAAGAGAAGATCTTCCAGCGCCAGTCTCACAAACAGTCCCTTTCGTCTTGTGTCGTAGACTCCGCCGAAGATGTCGAGCGTCATTTCTCCCTCGACTCCCTGCGAGAACTCTTCCAGTTCAAACCGGATACTCGGAGTGACACCCATGATACTTTCAAGTGCAAACGGTGTCGGCCTGATGGCATGCAATATATCAAGGCCCCCGCTATGTTGTATGGTGATACTAGCTCGTGGAACCATTTTGTCAATACCGGTGAGAAGGGGCCGCTCAGCCAAATCCAGGATCTGCTTCTTCGTCAAGAGACTAGCGAAAACGATGTTTCGGCTATTTTCCAGTACATTAGTCACTGATACACTTATTTGGCATACTTGAGCTGGTTCGGAGTTTACTACAGTATTGGGGTGGATTGTATCTTTGCGAGCGTGTTCATTCAAGAAGCGAATACTTATGACCATAGAATGCGAATGTTTTTTTTTGTATCACGAAGAGCTACATCTGACCGAAAAATGAAAAATGAGAACACTATACTCAAAGATAACGTATACCAATGCATCAAGTCAATAGACATATTTGGGAGTAGGTTAAGAAATATGATGTTATTCACAGACGAAGGATCCAGTATATGATCACCACGAAACAATCCAGCTAAGTACAAGACACAAAAAGAAAGGTCTATGCAGGAGATGAGGTCCAGCTCTAGCTACCTATGCAACTATTTCTTGGACTTCCGTCCTCCAATACCCAGCCGCCCCAGATTGGGAAGACTCGACTTGTGTTTATGAGATGGCACACCCTTCGCCGCGCTATTATCCAACGCACGCCCAGCAGCGGTGCCACTGGCACCAGGACCAGGGCCTCCTAGCCCAGTATTTCCAGCAGCGACGTTACTAGGGCCCGGAGCACCGCGCGGAGCATCAGGGAGGTTAGATCGGTCCTTGGGGCGGTCTGCAGCAGCGACGGAGAGAGCAGCTGTAAGAGAGGGATTGATCAGGGGACCAGACTGGTCGAAGGAGAAGCGGGTAGAGCCCTGGGATCGACGGGCTCGTTCCTGGACGGCCTTGAATTTGTCGAGGAGTTCAACCCAGCGGATGGAGTTCTCGTCGCGGGTTTTCAGGCGGGTGCCTGTGGAACGGTCGAAAGATGGGGCCGTTTGAGTAGTACTAGGGAAATTCGTCTCAGTAAACCTTGGGGTGGAATGCGGGGGGCAGGGGCCATACCTGCGGGGTCCGCCGTGGAGGAAACCAATGTTGTTGACACTGTTCAGACGGTTCTTGAGGGCGGCGAAGGCAGAGCTCTGAGGGAGGAGCATGAGGACGCCGTAGAGACATTTGTAGAGGAAGGGGTATTTTTCGGGTTCAAGGAGTTGGAGGCGGAGATCTGTTAGGATTAGCCTCTGAGATTGGGGTCATATTGTTGGAAAGAAACGGACATGTGAATACTGGTGACTCCAGTAGTTGCACCAGTTTGTCGATTTGGATTAGCATGTTAACTGTCATTTCCAATTCGGCACTGTGGAGGGTCTTGTCAGAAAACTATCCTGGGGGATGGAGCTGGTATACTGACAAGATCTGGAGGAGATTGTATGCCTGCTCATAGGCCTGGGCAAGAAGACAGAGAGAAAACGTGGAGACAGCGTTGTGGCACCATGATCTGAAAAGCCCGACAAAGAACATTTGACCATCCTAGAAGATCCATTAGCCTCAAAAATGCAAGACAAGGTGTCCGGGGATATTACTTTTGAGTCAAGATTTCTCAAGCGCTTTCTCAATTCCGACAGTTCGGGCGCAGTGATGAGGTTGTTGTTCAAGTTCTGGACCATGATACTGGCAAACTCAAGATCCTGTGACATGTTAGCATATAATACGCCCAAACTGTGCAATAAAACTCACCTCTTCCTTCTCAAGGCAATCTGCCAAAGTCCAGTAGATACGCTCCGGGCTCAGGTTTAGAGAAAGCTGCCTGATGATCAGATTCCCGCGCACTTCGAGTAAATGCCTGTCTGTAGAGTAGAGTTGCAACAAGGCGACCATGAAAGATTTAAAATAGCTATCCTCGCTGTTTCTTGAGATCTGTGAAAGAAGCTGCAGGTCTTTGGTTACAACCGCTTCTGAAGGGTCGGATAACGTTTTTAGCAAAGCCGGGAAGGTACCGTCGTTGAAAGCGATGACTTTCCGTGGGGCTTTACGGTGGAGCATGATGAGCCATGCAAGGGCCGCAACTCTAGTGGCTTCATTTTCATTGAGGAATTGTAGAGTGAGAGAGTTGACAGCAGCAGCATAATCAAGGTCGCCAGGAGGCAGCGGCGTGGAAACAATGCTACTACGTGGTGTAGCCGCAATAGAATTATCTTGTGTTGTATGTTTCTTTGTGTCAATGCTCGCTGTCTCTGAAGGTCTGACTCCAGGAGTCGATGAACGTCGCTCTATGGTTTCTTTGCTGGCCGTAGTGGAAGGGATCTTTGACGGTGGCACCTGGGCTTCCTCGGTCGTATCATCCGACAAAGAGTAGATGTATTGGACCAGGGAGGTGTTGACTTGGTTTGCTGCTTTTCGTACTTGATCCGAGCCACTAGACATGGCTGGGAGTACCTGAGTCAACAGCCGCGGAACGAAAGGAAGAATATCTTCAGGACTGATCTCGAAAAAGGAATCGATCCAACGAAGGGCCGTTAATTGCATTTCTTCCTCTAATAAAAAGGATAAGCATGTGAAAACCAAAAAGAAAATGCATTTGCTCTTACCATATGAGGTGTCGACAAAGCTGACAAGAATACCAAGAATCCTGGGATGATCGATTTGTACATCTTGTCCCGGGATCCAGTCTCCATCGGCCTGGGCGATTTCATCGTCGAGAGTTGTATCTGAGGCCGAATCTGCGACGGCAATGTCATACTCATTGGCACCATCAGCCTGGGCATTTTGCTCCGTCACGCTGCTCATCGCGTCACTGTTCACCGAGTGTCTGTTGCTCTTCTGACCCTTCCGGCTTTCTTCAATCCCCTTTTTAAGTCGGGTGATCCTCTTGATCTCCGACAAGAACCGATCAAGTAAACCCTGGGTTGCAATATTCACGTCTTTGTTGGGCCCGCCAAGGAACTTGATCAACCCCTCCAGGAACTCCGGCAAATAGCTCACGAGCTCCAGGTCAGGGATTGTATCTAGAAGGGTAAGCCATGAGACTAGAAAGTTGCGAGTGAATGGTTGGATCACATGAATCCGATCTTTAAGCAAAGGAATGAATCGTGCAAGAGAGAAGGCCATGGGAAGGTCCTGGTCTTCCTGATTCTCCAATTCTGGAGTTCCCTTCTCGGAGAGTTGTAAGATCGACACATACGAGGCCGCCGATTCAGCCACAATATCTTTCACCAGGCGATCTAGAAGCTCCGCGCCGTTCTTGACTGATAGCTCCGAATCGGACGCCAGCTATATTGCATGTCAGCGAATGCGTTACCCCACTTAAACTTATCATCACCCCTCACCTTAGCCAGCGCGTCGAAAACCTCATTGAAAAACAACAATATCTCTCCCTTAGCCACTTTGGCTATGTTGTACATGCTCTCGCATGCGTAGTACCGCACTCGCGCATCTTGGTCGGAGAAACATGCGAGCACAGGCGGGACAATCTCACCCAAATACGGCGCAACTCCTTCCTATATCCCAGGTATTAGCTAAGGGGTCATCCAAGTCCTTGGTTATGACCACTACTCACCGACCCCAGTGCGATAGAGGCAGCGGCCAATCCGATCAGGCCTCCATTCCGGGCGTGGGGTTGGTGCACGGCATATGCATAGTCGTGGCAGAGCTGTTCAACGATCTTTTGTATTTTCTCATGTTCTCCATGGCCAACGGCGTCACGGACAATTTTCTCGAGCCTGGTGTAAATAAACAGTGGTCAGTATGAGTTCTTTCAAGTGCGGAGTGATGAGCCCGAGATGACATACTCCAAAGCTCCCTGCTTTCTCCTGTCGTAGAGCTTGTCATTCAGTAACCGCTGGATTACTTGATCCATCGCTCAAAGCAGCCTATGCTGCAATCTTTCCCCAGCTATGGTCGGCTAAGCACTGCTCATGGTGGACAGAAGGTATCTCAGCGCGTTGGGGTGTCGCGAGACGGTCAGGAGCTTGAAAGTCGAGTGTGAGTCGTGGGTCTGACGGTAAGTCGTGCAGATAAGAAAGCTCAGATCGTCCGGGAGCTATTCGATCACAGTCAGAAGTAAAAATGCAATCACAGGATGAGGGAGATGCGTTGGCAGTGTGGAGATGGAGAGACCAGAGCGGTGGTGTGACGTAAGTCTGCGGACTCGGACCTTACCGCCTTTGGCCTCCAGCTGTAATTCTGAAGATAAGTAGTTCAGCACACCTGCAGGTTCTCTATTCCGTAATCCTTTTGTAGACTTGATGCTTTTGAATGCGTATGGCTATCTTTAGCAGTAAAGGTGGTCATCCTTGAGCAAGATGAAAGAAACCCAAAAAGAACAAAGAACCGAAACCAACGACACAAAGCCAGCCTTGACTACTTGGAGCACCCGCTTTTTAATCTCGAGTAAAACATGCAATCCCCGGTTACATGTGGTACATATAAAGGTACTTTGTACACGCCGTTGTATACATCTAAAAAGACATCCAAAAGGAATCTAGAAACACATCGGAGTGTTCTTACATATAACATCCCTAACATCATGGGCCAAACATCGGATTACCAAGCTACTACAGAGGCCATATAAGCCGACTATTATTGTACTAAGTACTTGAATAAGAAAAATCTCAGAGATAAATAATTTCAATCACGGATGTGAGTATGAGCATCAAAGTCCACATAGATGAAACTATGGAACAAGAAGATGAGGAGCAGTAAAAGAACAAGCAGACATATCGCAGGAGATATCGAAATCCGTAAGAAGAAAGCAGAAAGCAGATCTCAACTTTTCGAATATGGCTTCCCGCTGACACATAGAAATCATAAAACCGATACGCCACCTGGGCAACGGAAGTAAACAATCCCAGAAAAGAAAAAAAAGAAAAACAAAACAGACGTGGCGTGTGACTGTACAAGGATTCGTCGAGACTCCGCGGAAGCATCACGCAAAGGTATAAAACAAACAGAAGAAAAGGTCTTCAGAAAAGAGTGAAAAAGGGTGAAAAAGCTAAAGACAAGTAGAAGAAGAATGGCGCCAATAACACAAGGAATCGCTCAGGCATGTCGACTTGAAATGTCCATCACTATCGCGATGACTGGCTGCCCCATCCTGATGGGCGCCAGCTACCGGTGGAGTGCTTAGAGACGGTGCTGGTCGGCGAGGTTGCGCCATTCGAGTAGACATATTCGCCGTCGACGTATTGGGCACCGGCGGAGAAGGTGCTGCGGTGCTTGCGGCGTGCGTAGCGCTGTTCGAGACGGTAGATCTCAAGTTCTGCTTCGATATTAGTGATCTTTCCAAACAATCCAATATCGCATTGCTCTTCTGCGGTGAGGTAGCATTTTGCTGGGTGGGTTTCGGGAGTCGCGGAACGTACTGGCTTGTAGCTTATCGATGAGACCCATTGTGACGAAATGCAGAGATGGATATGCTCAGGATTCTGAAATTTGGAATGCTACCTAGGTAGATGCTATATGCAAGATATCGAAGGCGACGATCACCGGTGAAAAGTGGAACGTAATGTGAGCGGAGCTGCGGAGGGAAAATTGACGTTTCTGTGCAGAACCATGGGTCAGTCCCTGATGATCACGATTGACGACGTTCCTGGGCCTGGGTATAAATAAGAGAGGTTGGGCTTACTCGATAATGGTTTCAGTAAGCGCTGGTCTAAAAGCTCAGACTTGAGATATGCAGCGGGGAGTTGCAGGTACTGGAATGTATCGGACTAGAGGATAAAAGAGCGTAGAGAGATTTAAATCAATTGAATGAGAGTGAAGATACAATTCCCTACTAAATGAGTGTAGAGAAGAAGAGAAGTCATGCAGAAAAGAAAAGGGGGGTGTGGGGAGATTTCGACTAAATTAGCGCGATTCAATATCCGGAGAGGCTAGACAATGCGTATGTGTTTCATCTATACATCTTACTCTATTCCTTTATCTTTACATCTTTATACGTCTTTATACCTGGTATAGTGCAGAGTAGATAGAATTGAATGATACACTACATGCTCTGTACATATCCCATTCCAAATACTCCGTGGAATGTTCTTTTTATAGACACCACGCGGCAACGTTCTGTTCGCACAGACCCTCGATATTAATCACTCTATATTCCAACGCTAGGTTACATTTGACAAGGAGTGTGGATGGCGTTTGTTATCTTATATTGTTACATTGGGGTCTAATCTCTATATTGTACGGTATATTGTACGGTATATTGTACGGGGGACTCCGTACAATATACAATTTCAAGGTCTGTACCCATAGGCACAATTTTAACCCTATTTGGAAACTAGTGATTTTACTATTGGATTCATATTATTCCAGAATGTCTTCTCGAGATTCAGAATTCCTTGGCGCCAAGACACGAATTTCCTAATTTACATCTTTCGACGCCGTGAATTTGAAGGCAAACATTTTCCAATCCAAGTTCGTTTGCCCGGGTTTCAATCCCCATTCACGTTGGAAGGATGCATATAATATACTACTCCATAGTCTTCGTACAGCTTGTTTGCGGAACTTTGCATAGTGGATTCCGTTTGACGAGGTGATCTCGCCGTCCCTGATCTCTTCGGTGGACCTCGTCACGTGGGTTGTGTTTGTGTGCTTGTGGGGGGATAGTTGAGAGTAAATTAGGAGACTTTGCAATCTGACCGATATCACTGCCTTGCTCAATCAAATGCTGACAGTAACTTGACCTCGATATTTACCAGCCGGCTGATGCTGTGCGACTTCCCGAGCTTCCTTCACATTTCGAGGGCCACGGCCTAGCTACTAGCTAGATACTATTCTATTACGACACCGAGTAGCGGATAAGAACGCCGTATATGATTCAACCAAGCCAGCACGAATGTATCCATTGACATGTCATCACGCCCCGCACTATGCTTGATTGGGTTGAGCGCTTCGCCATTCTAGCTGTGAGGCTATGCCCCGCATACGACCACATTGAATTCTGCACAAAACAGTATCTGTACGGCCAAAATTGAAGCTCTAACTATCAAGATCCAAAAGAAAAGACCAGACGAGAGAGTATGGCTGAGGTAGTGGGGCTCCTCGTCAGTATTGGTAACCTTGTCGAGATTGCGGGACAAATCACCAAACTCAGCTACAGCTACGTATCAGACATCAAGTCTGCCCCCAAAACACAAAAGCTGTATCTCCAAGAGGTGTCAGCGCTCACAGATGTCCTTTTTCGGGTAGAAAAGGCCATCCGAGAGGCAGAAACCACCGGTTTAAAACTGCCCTCGTTACCATCTTCGCTCAATGATGAAGCCCTTCAAGAGTGTCGTCGCCAATTGTCGGTCCTTCATCTCGATCTCGACAAGCGACTGCGCCGCCTCTTATGGCCATTTCAGGAAAATGAGGTCAAAAAATACATTGATCTTTTGCATCGCTACAAAACTCTCTTTGTTGATTTTCTTTCAATAAATATGATGTTCGAAGACCTATCTCCTCTCCGAGGCCATCAGAGAGTAAGCTAATTTGCAGCAGGTCCGTTGCCAGTGCTACCTACAAAAAGATTACAGCGATCGACCAAGGTAGTGTCTTCTGAACGGCATGGATCCTCGCGATAGCTCTAATCCGACCTTTAGAGCAAATCCGGCAGTATCTCTACTCGCTTTTCCCGGCGTCTGATAACCTTTTGCGCACCAGACCAGATGCTTGTCCTGGAACTGGCAAATGGTTTTCGAACTCACAAGATGTGGAGAGCTGGCGTATTGGAACCCCATCGCTGCTCTGGTGCTACGGAGCCCGTATGAAGCAACCCTTTCGAATATCATCTGCAACGTGTCAAAAGCTTGCTAACCACTAATAGCTGGGGTCGGTAAAACGCTACTTTCGTACGTACTGCTAGAAACTCGGTCATGGCTCGGCAATTTCTAACACAGCTAGATCAATCACGATTGGCCACCTATGGGATGCGAGATTAGAGACTACAAGTTCCGTGGTATATATATTCTGTCAGTTCTCATCTCGGGAGCAACAAACCCTGACAGCAATTTTGCAATGCATGATCCGACAAGTAATCGAGCAAGCAGATGCAAAGGTGCTTGTCACAATGAAACATCTCTTCGCGGATCCTATGAAGCAGCGTGAACCTGCAGGACTCGCTGAAGCATTCGCAGCGGCATGTGAGCTGAAGTCGACCTATCTTCTAGTTGACGGCCCAGATGAGGTGACCGGAGCAGATGGATTGCTCCCTTATCTGTCTTCCTTTGTCGAAAATGGGTGCAAGGTCATGGTCACGAGCCGAGATATTAGCCATATTAGGAAGGCCATGGATTCAGCAACCAAGATGGAGATATGTTCACGATCTGAAGATTTGGAGATATATATCGACTCCCGCTTTCAAAAAAACGAACTTCCCCGAGGGGCACAAAAGTTGATCGGAAAGATCACCGAAAAGTCGGGAAATATGTACGAACTACCACTAGTAAATGAGTACATCGCTGACAGATACTAGGTTTCTACATACCAAGCTTATTCTGGATGAGCTCTTGGATCTTACCACTGTTCGCCATATGCAAAAGGCTCTCGAAAAACAGTCGACGGGGCTGAATCAAGTGTATCAATCAACATTAGAGCGAATCGACATGCAGCCAAGGGCAAGGAGGGAACTTGCTCGGCGATTTATCGGATGGGTTGTCTTTGCGAAGAGACGCCTGAAAATCGATGAAGTAATTCATGCCTTCGCCGTCGAAGAAGATGAGGATTATATTGAAGAAGATAACTTCGTCAACCCTGACCTTCTTCTTCGATCGTGTGTTGGTCTGGTGGTGCTACACGACGACATGACTGTTGCAATGGTCCATGCGACTGCTTACGAATTTTTCGCGTCTACAGTGTTATTACCGCATGACATGGAGGCCGACATCACAGAGACATGTCTACGGTACATGTGTCTCAGTCCGTTCAAGGAAGGGCCATGCACAAGTCGCGTGGAGATGTCTCGCCGCTTCCATGAAATGCTGTTTCTAGACTATGCCTCACGAAACTGGGCAAGACATCTCAAAGAGATCGAAAATGTGGACGAAGATCTAAAGTCACTTGTTCAATTTTTCATTCGCAACGACAGCCTCCTGAATGCCGCCGTTCAAGCATTACATTTCCGCATTGAGCTCGAAGATGATCTCCTAGAGTCTCTTTTCGATTCAATCCCTCAAAATCAAACGGCATTGCATGTCGCAGCTTATTGGAATCTTACGAGAACCCTCAGGACATTGATTGACTCGGGTCTCAGTATATCTCCAGCAGATACTCATGGCTGGACACCTCTCCACTACTCTTGTGCAAACCGGCATTTTTCCTCGGCCGAAATTCTCGTGAGAAGTGGAGCGGATGTCGATGCCGCAGACCATCAAGGGTGGACCCCTCTTTTCTGGGCATCATTCACTGGTAGTCTGGAAATTGTTCGTCTTCTTCTATCAGAGCACGCAAACTACAGGAAACGTAGCATATACGGTTGGACAGCACTGCACTGGGCTTTGTCCCGCGGCGAAACCGAGGTCGTTTTGGAGCTTGTGCGGCATCATCAGACGCAATTGTCGCTTGTTACCAAGGCTGATATTCGGACCCTCAGCGTCGATGATGTGAGACGGTTTAACACACCGGAGAACACTTCACCACTACAAATAGCAGCTGAGGGCAAGAATGATTTGATATTCGACTTCCTTGTAGCTCACTCTAGAGCACCGGATTCTACCGAACAGACCGATTTCGAAGAGATTTGGTCCAGAGAAAGCTTCAAAGTCCCTGTTTCTCAGAGCACGTGGCAAAACTCAATCAAGGCACAAATATACGGGGACCCAATGCCCGCGCCAGAGTCGATTTCCGGACAGACTTATGTAAGGGAGAATCCGTACGTGCACTTCTGTCATGAATTGAGAAAGAAAGATTCATCAGCATGGAAGTCAATTCTACTTGGCTCTGCCATCCACGATGCAGATTTCCAGGCAGCGAAGCTGTTCCTCGAACTTGGTGCAGATGTAAATTACATTTCTGAAAACGGATCGCTGTTGAGCGTCGCCGCGCAGCAGAGAGACCCACGTTCTGTGCAATTTCTGCTGGAAAAGGGTGCCAAAGGACCACAGACTGAAACGGAAGAGTCCATACTGAGCATTGCTATATCCTGCGGCAACTTGGAAACAGTGAAATTCATTCTCGACAATGACATTGTTCAGGTGAATGATTCGTATGGGCGTACAACACCTTTGCACGCAGCCGCGGGGCAACAAGATCCCCAATTCGCATTGCTTTTGTTATCTCAAGGGGCACAGGTTGAGCTTCAAGATTCCTATAACCGGACTGCCCTGGGAGTCGCAGTGACGAACGGACTCGTCGAGGCAGCACAAGCCCTGATTGATGGCGGTGCAGATGTCAACCAATTGTCACAGATTGCGTACACAGATGAATGGCAAACCTGCCTAATGAGCGCCGTTTTGCTTGCCGGTGGGAACAATGAAGAGCCGGAAAAGAGAGCCTCGGGAATTGAAATGGTTCGCATGTTGCTTTCAAAGGGGGCTGATCTCGGCTTCCAAGATGAAGAAGGCAAGACTGCGTTGCACATAGCAGCAGCGTGTCGCAGTGTGGAATGCATTAAACTTTTGATGGCGGCTGGTTCTAGCATTGAGACTGTCGACAAGAGTGGTAGGACTCCAATTCATTTCATGATGGAATCCGTGGAGCCGAGCTGGGATGTGGAAGAGGTGGAAGAACTTCTTCGCCTGCTACTTCGAGGGTTATCAGAAGACGCCGTCATTGCGTTATTGGCCCAACAAACTTGTCGATACACTAGTTCCAAGTCGCAGGGCGACACAACCATTTACCTAGACACGCCATTGACCAGTGTATTGAGGCGACAATACTGGAGTATAGCTCGTCTATTGATGGCCTTTGGAGCGCAGCCCCCCGCCGGCGCTAGCTTTCGGTCTATTTTGATGGATGCGATCAGTGCCCTTGAATGTCATATTGTGGAGACTCTTATAGGGAATGGGGTGTCACCAGGTGATGACGCTGTTTTGGCATTGGTAAAGGGTGTCGTTGACCGACTTAAAGGCGAACCTTCCTCTCTACTTTCTTCGCCTAGAAGGACAAAGATCACCAAAGCTGCAATTATGCGTATGCTTGCAAAGGCAAGGCTTCCAAATCTTCCTAAGCTTCCAGAACTTTCGCACAAGGAGATTGCGCAGGTCTCCCAGCAGATTCTGACTAGTTTGGCGTTGGCGGGCGCAGACATGAACTTTTGTGACCCAGAAGAAAACACAACTCCTCTTCTTCTCGCAGTCGAGAAGGTTCCGCTTGCTCTGGCTACGGCCAATCTATTGGAGTTTGGTGCTGATTGCTTCCATTCTTTGGAGAATGGATTTGATTATATTTTAATGGCTGCGGTAGTCAACAACACAGAGGCACTGCGTTGCCTAATAGCGCATGCCTCAACCTCGCCAAAGCCGGGGCATTGGACCCAACATTTGGAGTATCAGGGAGAATTAAGCGACAAAGAAATCTTCAACTGCATATGCCTGGCGTTAAAACGCGCCGAGAAGCTAGACTGCAAGTACTCATATGGCCAAACATTGTTGCACCTCGCTGCAGAAAAAGGAAACATCGATTTGGTCCTCAGTTTGATTTGCCATGGTGCTCATGCAGATATACCGGATGAAGATGGCTTCTTTCCCATCCATTGTGCTGCATTTTCACCACATGATTCGGCCCATGATGATGAGCAGCGCCGGCAGCCTCGTCATGATATAGTACAGCATCTTCTTCCAATGAATATGACGAAACTTACTTTCGATCATCATTTCTACCGCTCTATTGAAGGTAGAGCCTCCCAAGGTACAGAAATCTGTCAGCAGGTATCAAGCAGAGAGAATGAATTCGGAAGCACGATACTTTGGCGAGCTTTAGAAGACTGCGACGAGATCATGTGTCTGCATCTTCTCGAACTTGAGAACGATTTCAACTCTTGTGCCACACTTTCTCCAAACCACCCGTCAGTCCTTTACCATGCATCTGTCCGTGGGTTGACAAAAGTAGTGTCTTTCTTACTGGAAAGCAATGTTGATATTGAAAAGGCTGATATCTGTGGATGGCGTCCACTGCATGGCGCATCACACCATGGTCAAATCGCAATGGCCGAGAGACTAATTACTGCCGGAGCTACCGTCTGCGCTTCCACGACACAGTTCCACGAGGATTCCTTCACGGGCTCTGAGCATGACGGGGAGTTATGGAATGGTCATCCTCTTCATTTGGCCGCAATGGAGGGTAATGTCGACATGGTTGAGCTTCTTTTGAAGCATGGTGCAGATGTGGCTGCAAACACAGGATGCTTTAAAAGCCTCGATGGAAGCATACGGGGACCGACTGCAATTCATATAGCACTAAGTCCACAGAGATGGCATTTAGAAGACGAGGAAGACCGTCATGATGACTATCTGAAGATTGCTAGACTGCTGATTGAAAAGGGGGCTACTGTCGATGGTGTCTTGGATCAATTGCGGGTGAACGATATTCCAAAGTTCGAGGGGTATGAAGATGTCTGGGATAAGATTCGAGGCTATATATAAAACTAAGAAATTACAACATGATTCACCCCATTCCAGCCAATGATTCAATTTCAATCCCATCGATTCACAAATTTAATAACTTTTCCCGCAGTAGCACTCCTTTCGAACCCTCCAAGACCATCCAGAAACACGATTCGGAACAGATGTTCATCCTCAAGGGTTAAAAGAAAGAAAGCCTCCAAGCGCTTGATAAGATCGTCATTCGATAAAATGCCATCCCGGGGTGGGGACCGAAGCAGCCGAATTTCCAGCGTTGCCAGCGGTGTACCCTCCAACCGATCTAAAACGAGCTGCCACTGCAGAATACCACATTCCTCCGCCTGCATAAAAGCATCAATCCTCTCAAACTCAAAATAAGAGGCACACCACTTGAAGCTGAAACGATGGTCACGGCCGCGCAGTCGCAGCACACGGAGATGCTCCCGATCAGCTTCTGGAATCACTGCAAAGGCCGTGCTCGGGAGTGGGTGGATGGAGCCAATATCACCAGTAATGTAGCGCACCAACGGATTGTGTAGTCGCTGTAGAGATGTCTGCACGACAAGTCCTTGTTCTCCCTCTGGAAGCACGATCGAATCAGACGAAGATACGCCATCGACGGCAGAGGGAGAAACGATCTCAATCAGCATGCTGCGCATGTCAATGATGAAGTCAGTGCTGCTGCTGGTCAGGCTTTGCTCCCCTGTTAGTTCGGGACTGCTGATTGCCCAGGGACCTGCCTCTGCACTTCCCATGAGGGAGGCGATCATGACGTCGCCCAAAATCGACTTGATGAACGCTCGCTGAGAACCAGTTAAGGGCTCGGAGGTATAGATGATCTTGTCGAGACAGATGCGATTACGGTCCTCCTCTGCCATGAGGGAGATATGATGGACGGTTTGGACGATCTGGCTGCCGTCGCCGGTTAGGATGTTGACATGGTAGTCGGCCAGGGATTTGGCAACATCCGTAGGTGGCATGTGGTTTCCGGCGCTGAGAACGGTTGCTCCTGCGTTTTCCATGATTTCTGTCGTGAGATCGAGGGACCTTTTTTCTTAGGATATTTGTACCATCTCATGTTAATTTGGATCCAAGTACCTGTAAAACTCTCCAGCCGAATGAGTGGATAGGACCCAATCTCCGCGCTTAATGACACCGCACAGTTTGAGAAATTGCCCCATTTTCAATCTCTGCCGACGGTTCTCGTGCACATCCACGGCAAACATCATAGGCACTCCGCCAGAGCCACCGCCGGTAATGGTCATGTAGGAGCTTTCGCGATAGGTGTTCCGCGGGTCCACATCATGTGTGAGTCGCTCAATTGCCTTGTACCTGAACAAAATTAGCCTAGCTACAGCGGAAGTTCTGCGGAGACTGTCTTACAGTGTTTTCTTCCCAAGAAGTGGCTGCTCTTGGAATTCAGGTATCACGTTTTGGTCAATAACCAACTCCCGAAGTTTCTGAATTGTTTCTTCATCGGCGGGGTATACAATTTCTGGGTTATAAAAAGGGTGTTTCTTAGCGACGGCCAGCACCTCTGCCAATGTGTAAGTTTCAGTTGTCATTGCGAGAATCTATGACAGGGAACCTCGGTCGAAGGGGACCGCTGTGAGGTTATTGGTGGTGTTTTCGATTTTGATTTAGAACTGATGGGTTATAAGACAATAGCGACAGGGAAAAAAAAAGCAAAACCATGAGAGAGTAAATTGATGCGATGTATCAATGGGGCAAATATTAAGGTGGAGTAGCTGAGGTGGTGGAGCTGAACTACGTGTATACGTGCCATGTAGATCAGCCGAAGCTGCAGGAACGAAGACTAGACATGTAGGGACCAATTATATCAATATTGAGTTTCCCTAATAGAACTATGTGCGGGTGTAATTTAAACAAAGCTATTCTCCTAATTTATACTAGTTCGCTTGATGAGTTTTCAAGTTGAATTTATTATTACCCATGAACCTGTACGTTATAGAACCCCCAATTAATATATACAAGACAATTTGTTTCTCCAGCAAAAGTTCTTTAGACTATGACTCTTCTTCAGAATGGGAACGGGGCGCTTTCTCGGTATCCTGTGATCCTAAGAAGCACATCGAAAGAGCAGCGAGGAAGAGATATACGAAACCTGTTACTATTAGCAAAGCATACCCTAATGAGGTCAAATGACTTACTCCAAGTCCAGCTCATGTATTTATAGCCGACTATTCCCTTCAACAAACCACCTATGACAGGGCCAACCATCATCCCGAGTGAAGCAGCAACGTCCATCATAGAGAAAATGCGTGACATGCCTCCTTTGGGCCCGAAAATGCCCGGGGACCTTTCCTGCATTGCTTTAGTAGTAGCTGGAATATATGTCTTAGTACTGTCATATTTCATATCTTGGGGAGGCATGACTTACCCGTCAGTTCGACAGGCGCGATACCAGTCACAAATGGCCGCAAGATGCCTATAGCAACGATACAGCCGGCATAAAGTGGTTTGCCCATATTCTGAGCACTCGCCCAGGGAATATCGCCACCAGCAATACCCATCAGGCCAAGCATTATTGCCTGAATAATAGCACAGACAACGGTAGGGATTTGTGCTCCAATTCGATCACGGAGACAACCAGCAACGGGACCGATCAAAACACCCGGAACGACAAGGCCAGCAAAAAGGAGTCCAGTCGTGCTAGGGCCCCATCCGAATTTCTCTTCGACGTGGAGAGGAAGGGTCGCATCGAAACTGGTGCTCATGGTTGTGCCCATGACGATCGTCAGCAGACAAGTCATGGCACGACCATTGCGTAGAATTATACCCCATAGATTTCGGGGCTTGGATGGCATTTGGTGTTCTTGGCAAGAGGGAAGCAAACTTGCAGTCTCTGTTAGACTGTCATCGGGCGTAGAGACAGGAGTGGCTGGACTCTCGATCATACACACGCGTGCAATAAAGTCTATAGTGAGAACCACGAGCGGGACCGACCACGTTAACCAGTAACCGGCAACCTCCAAAAGCAGCCCAGCAATTGCAGGCCCGCCGATTGTCCCAGTGTTTGCGCAAGACATCATTACACTCAATGCAAAGCCTATATTATTCGGACTGATAGTGTCTGCCACTGTTGCAAAGCCGATAATCCACACAGCAGACCCCGCGATACCTTGCATCGAGCGGCCTAATAGTAGCACAGGGACCGAACGAGCACCGGCAACTATACCCGTGCCGATAATACACCATGCGAGAGATATCAGCAGTGTGGTCTTGCGGTTTTGGTTCTTGTCGGCGAAATGACCGATGATGGGGGCCGAGAGCATGGCGAGAGTACCATGGAGGGCGAGAACGGCGGATGTCAACTCCTGGGTTTTTGATGGATGAACATGGAGGCGATTCTGGAGCATTTCTCCCAGAATAGGGACTAGAAAACCATAGAGGAACGTTTCTACTTGGTATTAGGGTATTGTTTCAAATATGTTGGAGGGGAATACAGACCAGCAAACAGCGCGATTGCGACGGTTGAGAGAATGAACCATTTGGAGGACCGCCAAATGTAGCCTATTGGTAAAGGTTTCTCTATAACGCTCATGTTTGGGGATGATATGATTGAAACTTGGAAAGCACCCAACGACTTATGAGAACCCAGCTGTTTCAAAACTTCTCCTGAAGTACCTGGACTCTATAATTTCAGCAATGCAGGTTGCCGGCCCTTACTCCGTACATGAGATGAAAGCCAATCGAGTATTTTTATTATATTTATTATATTATATTTGTGTATTATACACATTCATTACGCTCTCCATATAACATGAAAAGGGTCGAATCCCCGAATGGGTAAGCTCAGCCGCTTCTATATGGGTCTCTGGTGTGATCGTCACGAGTGGTTCGCCTTTCTGAACGACAAAGAATACAAGTTGAGATTATTCAGGAACGATGGAACAAAGGGAATTGTCCTTTGCATATTACTCCATCTGCATGCCGGTCATACAGTAATGTACAATTACATGCCCCTTTCCTATATGATCGGTCAGAGCTAAATCTAGGTCCTTTTTCGCTCTATACTGCATATGGATTCGCCTGATATTTTTTTTTTCTTGGTTTATTTGAAGCTGTTGGTATATGTAGTTGAAGCGCAGGCTACCATCCTATATCCCCATTATAACTTTGCTATATCTGCTTGTGCAAAATGAATCGACTTTTCCGTGCTATTCCTACAGCCAGAGTGACAGCTGCTAGATATTCTACCCAGCCTATCCGTATGTCTCGTCTGCTCTTTCTCCTTTCTGTTACTGACTATGACCAGGAGATCAAAGAATATCCAGTCTGGTCCCCCTGATCAATGTTGCAAAACCAGCATTCGCCTCTGACGCCTCCCACTTGAGGGAGGTCCATGAGAACCTCGACGCTAAAGGAGTGGTCCAAGTACAACTGGGGTTCGGCGACGAGGATAGCACATACCTGCAGAGCCTGATATCCAATCTTCACAAAAATCACAACCACGGTCTCCCTATAACCCACAGTGCCGAGCGTGGTTGGTTTTGGGATGTTCGGCCTTCTCCAGCAAGCTTCCAAAGCAATGGACACCAAGCTCGATCAGAGACAATGACTCAGTTTGAATGGCACACCGACTGCAGCTACGAGGAGCAACCTCCGCGATTTTTTGCTCTTCAAGTCCTTCAGCCAGATCGTTGTGGCGGTGGGACATTGTCCGTTCTGAACGTCGATCGACTCCTTACCTTGCTTTCACCTTTCGCGCGACAGTGGCTCTCCAGCCAGAACTACAAAATTACCGTCCCTCCCGAGTTTGCCAAAACTTCAGGGGAACAGCACATTGTGGGCAATCTGCTCGCGGTAAAACCCAGTGGCAATTCCGGTAGTCAACTGCGGTTTAGGGAAGATATCACTGTGCCCTTGACTCCGAATGCGGCCAAGGCTCTGGATGAGCTGAAAGAAATTTTGTACAGTGGCGCACGGGAAGAGACTCTCCATCTAACACCCCAGAGTCTCCCCCAGGGATCAATCATCATGATGGACAATCGACGATGGCTCCATTCACGCAATGAAGTGAAAGACCCCAACCGACATCTTCGGCGAGTCCGATGGGATGCGTCGCCATTTGGACCTAGCAGTTCATAACCTTTGTCATTATTGTATCGGTGTAATGTCGTACATACGATCTCATCGACTGTTTTAATGTAATTTTTCAATGCCTGCAGGCCCCACTTCCCTATGCAGATCTCTTGTCTGATTTCTCAGACGATACATCTGCAATACATTAGCACATTCGATTATGCAGGAGATAGGGATCATCTATGGAATCTGACTTGTCCACCTCAGCTCGGGAGTACTAGCTGTCGTTAGCTAGTTTGCCTTCAGCATGAAGGACTTATATACGGAGTACTCCGTGTCATTTTTATCTTCTGTCATCAACCCAAATTTTCTACTTACAAAATGAGAAACAAAAGATTAGACCCTCTTCAATTGATCAGCTTTCCTGATGACGTGGATCACTCACCCGTGTCATCTGAAGGACTGGATGTGAACCTCCTGAATCAACACCGCCGCAGTTATATCTCAAGACTGAACAGCTGTTCCTCTTCTTGGCCAGCCGGATCTGTGGATGCATCCTGTCCTTATCCCGTGTTGATCACTCAACGGCACGACGATGAGTTGAGGAACTTACACCTCGCCCTGAAATTGGCAATTGAGGATATCATTGAGCGATGGTGGACGGATGAAGAAGCCCAGTTCCCTTTGCGCATGCCGTTGGAGCCGGAGGAGGAAGACTTATTGCGCGTGAGCTACCACCCCTTCTACTCTCACATTATCGTATACTGAGTGGTTGTTCTTGCAATAGTGGATGCACTTGAACCAGGACCTGTTCCCGCCATGGAATGAACGACAAGGATCTTGGAGACCAGACTTTCTGGTAGAGAAAGATGAAGCTGGCTTGGAGGTTTTTCGCATTTGCGAGATCAACGCGAGATTCTGCTGGAATGGCTACATGCATGCCGGTTTTGGCCAGGAGTCGTTTTCGGCATTCAATATTGAGTCGCGAGGTCTGACTAATGTCGTGGAAGCTGAAACGGTAAGTAGATAGATATATTTTGTCCTCATTGAGGCAGATTGCTAATGATCTCAAATTGAAGATCATTGGTGGATTGTTGGAACTATTCGACAGCAAACTTCCTTTGCACCTTGTCAAAGGCAAAGAACACGGGTTTGATATCTTGATGTTTATCGAATTCGCGCGGAAACTCGGGATAAAACTACGACTCATAACTCCAGACACTCTCCGACTCATCCCAAATCCCTCCCAGTCCGGGAAAGTGGGATACAAGCTGTGCTGTCTCGCCGAGGCAGAGGCTGTTGGCACAATCACAACCGAGTCCGGCGAGATAGTGGAAGAGATCCATCAAATTGGTCTCGAGCTTCACCAGCGGGAGATCAATGCTCTTGGCCAGGAGATGAAACGTCAGATCAGCCTACGGTGCTTCAACGACATGCGAACTATCCTCCTTGGCCATGACAAGAGGATGCTGGGACTTGTTCTTGAAGAGTTGGACTCTTTGATTACCAGGAACATCATCACCCCCAAGCAGGCCGAATGGCTTGAGCGAGGCGTGGCTCACACGGTTCTACCAGGCTCGACAGGATTGAACCAATTTATTGAGAATTGCAAAGCCTCAGATGCGTTCCAAAATGAGTACCTCCTGAAACCGATTAGGGGTGGAAAGGGAGCTGGTATCTTGTTTGGTGATGAAATCGGTCATTCCGACTGGCTAGCTCTGCTGGAACCGATGCGGTGCCCGAAACTGAAATCTGGAAACACCCTCTACGTTGTGCAGCGCAAAGTTCACCAACCATACTATAACGTGCTCTTGGGATCGAATGCCAAACCTGAACGCTGTCATATGGTCGGGACCTATCATGCAGTTAATGGTCACTTCCTTGGACTGGGGACTTGGAGATGTAGTCCTGGGAGATTATGTGCAATCTCGAATGGGGCTACCTGGATATGTTCGGTCAAGCAATCCTAGCTCTATGCAATCAAGTTTCCTTGTCTTCTGTAAGATGGGAAGGTTTTAGTTCATTGCAGGGAGTAATTTTCCCCTGCCAGCTCCTTACCTGTACATGTAGTTCTGTTATAGCTTTGTAGATATTTGTCTCTTGTTTTTATCATTTCCAATGAATCAATACCTTCAGCTTAGATACATCCTACCGATCAGCCATGGATCACTATTCATACTGAGTATTGACTATCATTTCCGTGACATTCCGGGAAGTTAAGACGTGAGATTGACGGGCACTCGCATACTTTACTTTCGACATGTATGATGTGACAAGCTAGGGCGAAATGGCTCAAGCTGAAAAATGTGACATGGCTTTAGCTAGTGTGCTGGTAGGGTAACCCATGCTAAGTCTCACTAGCACAGGGGTAAAAGATCGTGGCTCCAGCTGAAGAAATGGATTATCTGATCGCTAATATGCACCTAAGTGGATCTCGGGAGGTACCCCTTGTATGCATGTACGTAAAACATTTGTATAAATTCACTAGTCTAGATCGTGGATCTTTAGCTTCTCAATGCAATATAATACATTTACGGAGTAATTCCAACCGAGTTCCCTGCAGAGCATCTTGCAGATCTGTGGAGCATGTAAGATTATTGCAGACTGAAGATTTTGCACTGACCAATCAACATGACCACATGGGAGCACATCACTTTGCTTTTATAGGTTCGTTGTCCTTGATGTTGACACCTCAGGCCCCCGGGCAATAAATCAGAGTAGACAAGTCACCGCCAATTACCTACACTGTCTTTGTTGTTCGACGTGCTATTTTCATCCAACCCTGCCTTCTCCATACACAGCATCAACAAACATGTCTTCTTTGCCCCTATAGCAACCATTCTCAATGGTCGTCTTACTACCGTCGTTATCATTCCCATCTCCATGATCTCGCTGGGTATGTGGTATGTTCTTGGGTGACCCAAGTCCAGGCCGTATTGCCGTGGCATGAAAGTCATTGCAAGCCACTGTACTGTCAAATAAGAAGTTCCCACGGTCTGTAATCGCTTCCACCAGCCTAATTGATATCCTTGCTGTCTAGCAAACAGTCCTGACTGCAGCGTGAATAATGACCTTATGAACTAAACAAACTCGAATTTTGTGGGCTTAGTCTAGCAGAATGGCACTAAGATGACTTACTAACAACCGAGCCGATGGAATGTAATGAGTTCTACGCATTTGCAGTGAGTGTTGGAGAGGATTGAATGCAACATTTGAATTCGATGTACCATAGTAGTTACTATGTTCACAATATGGTACATAGTATCTTCGGGTATAATAATTGAGTCTCGTCACTCTTGTTGATGAGCAGCATACATCAAAGCGATCTCTATCATTCAAAAGGCCAGCAAGTTGGTCACGAGTGAAAGAAGTAAAGACCCATATCTTCCGGAACAGATATAAATTTCACTTAGTTGAGGCTCATAGCCTAGCTACTTCCTTATGGGTAGACTTGGTATTCATCAAAGCCGCCCGAGACTTCAAGTTCAGCCTCTTCCACATAGCCTTGCGGCGTTCATGTCCCTCGAAAAATGCCCTCGCCCACTCGCGGCGGAACTTGGGCAGCTTTCGTCCCTTGCCCTCCTCCCCCTCACCAGCCAAACGTCTCAGCGTCTCAAAGTAGTCCTCGAAATCTGGGAAAAGCAATGTAAACTTCACACCATCACCCCGAGCCTTAACCCGATCCGCTTCCCATTTTTGCATCACTTCGAGAGACGGTAAAGTAGCTCGGCCAGCCAGCAGCCGCGCAGCTAAAACCGATTGCCATTCGAAGACCTTGAACGTCAGACCGGCCGCGACGGCGCCGACAAACAATAGTGTCGGGTCTTTTTGCCAAACAACGTGTTGATACAGATCGGGGACCCGGTTATTGCGGACTGGGACTGCCGGTAGGAATGGCAGCGTCCAGCTGTAGCCTGTACCGAAGACTATGTGGTCGACGTCCGTGATGCAATTGCCGTTCGTCAGGTGCACAGTCCTGTTCGAGACTCGCTCTATTGATGGATGATTTTGTATCTTGGGGTGATTGAATGCCTCACCGCCGAAGTACCCGTTAGCAGCATGGCCGATTGTAATTGCGTGGACTGGTTCCTTTGCGGTTTCCACAAGATCGAATGCAAGGTCGGCTGCTGAGACAGATGCGCCCACAACCACAACTCGCTGGAATAAACACGTTAGCATGATGACCCTGAGACAATGCAGTTTTGCAAATTCAAAGTCTAGCTTACCTTGTCAACAAACGCCTGTCTCCCGCGGAAGTGTTTGCTGTGAAGTACGCTGCCCGGTCTGGTCTTCTCGAATGCCTCCAGGCCTTCTATCGGGGGTATATATGGGACCCAGAAGTGCCCACTCGCCACGACGACCGCATCAAACCACTCAACCCACCAGTAATCACTCTTCTCTCCATCTTTACGGAGTGTTACTTTCCACTCCGTCCCCACCTTCTCGACCCGTTCGACTGTAGTGTTGTACGAGACCCAATCGCCATAACCTCGGCGCTCTACGAGACTCCTCACGTATTTCCGTACCACATCCCACTTTCGGAATGGGGTTTCAGGTCCGTGGTGAGATATGGAGAGCTCGCTGCGCTCTTCTGGGAAAGGTTCTTGGGCGAATTGCATGGGCAGAAAGTCGATATTGGTTTCCAAATAAGGGTAAACGGACGACTCGGTAAACCGGGGCTGGTCTGACTTTGGGGTCTGCGCAGGTAAACTTTCGGGGATAGGTATTGGGGGATCTGCTGTTCTTGTCGCTAGAGATGCAAAGTCGCGGAGCGTTGGAGGTTGGGATGAGTCGCCAATCCTGAGCTTTTGTCAGCCATCGTCCAAGAAGCTATAGAGAAAAGAAAAACAAACGGACCAGCATCCTCCTGGGCCCTCGCGACGCTCAAATACACGGATAATGTCAAAGGTCTTTTCTTGCGCCAGAGCATCTATGGCAATGGCTCCCGCCGGCCCGGCGCCGATGACCGCGACTCTTTTAACAGGCACCATGGTCATTAGAATTAAATTGTATGAAATCAAATTACCCCGGGATTTAATTAGATATATGCAATGCAGGGGAGATCCCGATCGCAAATGCCGGTCTGGGGATCTGTGGCCCCCAAAGGGCTCGTTGCTGTCGTCGTTTATGGGTCTCGTCACGCCATTTTGGCGTCGCGGGGCCACCACGAAAGCAACCACTTACGAAGCCAGAAACTTCAGAGATATTTATCTTCAAAGCCCTTCAAATCCCGTTGGGATGAGAAGCCTAGCAATAAATTGCAATTGAACAGTTCAAGCCCTGGCGTCATTCAAAGGATTATCATAGCACGCCATATTGTAAAGAAATTATGTTAGGGCTAATGAGGTAAATCCTTAGCAGTAGTGATAAGAGTAAGCCATGTAGTCTGTGATTTTTATATAGATTATACAGGGTCTTTGAAGCCTTGCAGTCGCTGTCTCTGCCTCTCTCTTTTACCAGTCTATCTGAGGGCAATGATATAAAATGGATATCAAAATGAATGACGAGAAGCTAGACATCAAGAATAGCCCGTCTGAGGAGTCTACTTTATCGTCACTGTGCATATTGCCCGAATGGGATCTCAGCCATGAGCAAAAGGCTCGCAGAAAGTAATCACCAATGCCCCTATGTATAGAGTATCACTATATGCTGACGTTCATTTCTCTCAAGGATCGATATGACGGTGCTACCTCTACTTTTCCTCGGTCTTCTTGTTTTCCAGCTCGACCGCATGAACATCGCGAGCGCATTGACTGGTGGGTTCGCCACCGACATCAACATTTCACAGTCCACAGTCAATTTGGGCAATCAGCTCATGTTCATGGGTATTGTGGTCTTTGAGATACCATGTAACATGGCCTTACAACGAGTATGTACAGAACCACCGTCCTAAACCGTCTGATCCTAATATGAACTTTGAAAGGTTGGACCTCGCAAGTGGATTTCAGCCCAGGTATTTCTCTTTGGCTTACTTGCTACCATGCAAGTATTCATTCGCAGTCGAGGGCCGTTCCTAGCTATACGGCTGCTTCTAGGGTTCGCTGAGGCAGGGTATATTCCTGGTGCAGTATATACCTTGTCGTCGTGGTATACGAAAAGAGAATTGGCGAAGAGAGTTGCCATTTTCTTCTTTGGGATGTTTGGTGGCAACGCTCTTAGTCCTATCTTGGCCTCTGGTATTCTGATTCTCGATGGCCGACACGGTATTCGAGGATGGCAGTGGCTCTTTCTAAGTATGTGTGTTCTAAATACAAGACTTCATTCGCTAACACGTCAACAGTTGAGGGGCTATTCACTATCTTCGTCTCATTCCTTCTATCGCTACTCCTACCTGGATCACCCGATCTTACCAGGCCATTATTAAGCCCGGGACTTATCAAGTTCTCTGAATCCGAGAAGGAGATTCTTCAAAAACGACTCGAAAAAGACAATGGTGGAAGCACAGAGGGCGCGTATGGCGTGCATATTCCGTTGAAAGTCGTCTTTCGTACTGTGGCTTGCTATCGTCGCTGGCCGCACTTTATATCTACATTTGTCGTGTTCTCGACTTGGAGTCCTCTAACCACTTACACCCCATCCATCATAATGTAAGTTTTCACTTCTGTCCATAGATGGATACGATCTGAAGCTCATTTATACAGGTCACTCGGCTTTGACAGAACATCAGCAAACGCTCTGGCTGCAGTCGGCGCATTCCTATCACTTGGGGTAGTATTCTTCTTCGCCTACATGAGCGATCGGACCAATCGCCGAGGTGCATCTGTTATCGCTGCTCAGGTCTGCTACCTCATTGCCCTGATTATAACTCTCAAGGTCCAGCCCCATGTCGGTAAATGGTCCCGTTGGGGGCTTTGGACTGCAGTGAATAGTTTCGCTGTGGGATATCATCCCATACATAACTTTTGGGTTCAGATCAACTGTCGAGACCCGAGAGAGCGGAGTATCAGCATCGCGTGAGTTTTTCCTATCCTATGTTGGCCTTGACTAGAGCTGATGGGAGAGTCGATTACAGAATGTGGGTTATGTCTGCAATAAGCGGCTTAATGGTTGGGACACAGTACTTCCAAGCGGGTGACAAACCATTGTAAGTGAAGGTATTCTCCGGAATTCATTGCCGAACAGTTTCTAATATAAACAGTTATTCCACGGGCCTACGTACCATGATCATTATGGTATCTGTGGGGATTGCGAGTGCTTTAGCGCAGATTGTTATTTATGTCGTTCATAATAGGCGTGTTGCTCAAGGAAAGCATCAACCCAGGGACGGATCAACGCCTATGGTGTATGTCCCTTGAAAGTGGCAAATCTTGAAATATATAAAAATGAGAAACCAATAACGATTCCGTAAGACATGAATGATATTTGTTACAGTGGGATAATATGTTCTGGGCCGCCTTGGGTACGACATAGGAGTAGTCTAACCCTTGTATGTTAGATGGTTCTGTACAGATTCTAGGTTTCACGCCTTAGGCTGAACATCCTCATCCTGGATCTGCTCCAGATCAACGTCCTGCGCCATTGACTGTTCCTGGGCTAAAATTGAGTTAGCACGGATTGCAGACAGGAATGGAAACAAACAACTTACTATTCCAAAGCTCTGCATAAATGCCGTCACGCTCGAGCAACTCGCGGTGTGAGCCCATCTCTGCCACATGGCCTTCCTTCAGGACCAGAATTTGGTCACTGTCGGCGATTGTGCGTAGGCGATGAGCAACAAACACACTTGTGCGGCTCTTCTCTTTGAGAATGCTGTTAATATTCTGGAGGAGGGCCTGCTCCGTGTAGGTATCTAGGGCGGAAGTCTACAAAGAGGGTGATTAGTTACCTCAATTAACCGCTCAGCTGGCGGACGAAGGAGGAAATGAACACTTACTGCCTCATCGAAGAAAAATAGTTGTGGGTCCTTCAAGATCAACCGAGAAATTGCCAGCCGCTGCTTCTCGCCACCGGAGATCATCATACCACGCTCACCAACTGCAGTTTCGTAGCCATCAGGCAGACCATCAATGAGCTTGTGGATGTGGGCTCGCTCTGCAGCTCGGCGCACTTCTTCGTCCGATGCATCAATCCGTCCATAGCGGATGTTGTGCGCGATTGTGTCATTGAACAGCGGTGTATCTTGCGGCACCACTCCAATTGCCTTGCGAAGGCTGTCGACGGTTACATCGCGGATATCCTGGCCGTCAATCAAGATGCGGCCGGACTGGACGTCATAGAAGCGGAACAGCAGACGTAAGATTGTAGACTTGCCGCAGCCGCTAGGGCCGACAATGGCGAACTTCTGCCCTGCTGGGATAGTGAAGGTGGCATTCTTGAGAATCGGCCGGTCTGGGTGGTAACCGAAAGTGACATTCTCAAAGTGAATCTTGCCGCCCTGCGTCAGCTGCAGCGGCTTGGCGTTGGGTCGTTCCTGGATGGTGACGTTCACCTTCTGTAGGTTGAAAAGTGTCTCCATGTCCAGCAGGGACTGGCGCAGCTCACGGTAGACAGATCCCAAGAAGTTGAGGGGGACCGAGAGCTGGAAGACCAGCTGGTTGACCATGACTAGGTCACCGACGGTCATGGATCCGTTCGCAACTCCATTGCAAGCCAGGTACATCATTGCGGCCAGCGCAGAGGAGAATATCATGTTTTGACCAGAGTTGAGGAATGCCAGAGATGTAGTCACCTTGATTGATGCGTCTTCATACCTCTTCAAAGCCTTGTCATATCGTGCCACTTCGAATTTCTCGTTATTGAAGTACTTGACGGCTTCATAGTTGATGAGCGAGTCCACAGCAACAGTTGCTCCGCGGTTATCAGCTGCATTTGCCTGTCTCCGGAACTTCGTTCGCCACGCCGTTGTAGTGATAGTAAACGCCGTGTAAGCGATCATTGTTGTTGTAGTGATAGCGGCAAATTGAAAGCCATATTGATAAGTCTACAGCACGTTAGTAATGTAGAAACGAGAATGCTCGTTGTCTTCCGTTATCAAATCATACCAGGATACCGCAGACAAGCGAGATTTCAAGTGCTGTCGGGACCACATGGAAAACCATGGAGGTGAGGAGGAAGCTGATGCCCTTAGTACCGCGATCAATTGCGCGGGTCAGACCTCCGGTCTGCCGAGAGAGGTGAAAGTTGAGATCCAGTCGCAACAGATGTTCAAAAACGTTTGATGCCACCTTCCGAATTGCCTTCTGCGCAACACTAGCAAATACCGCGTTACGGAGCTCTTGAAACAATGTAGCCCCAATTCGGGTCACGCCATCTAAAACATGTTAGCGACAATTCCCTTCTTCAATGTGTTGTCATCCTTACATGCAATAATCATTGACCCAGCCACGGTATAGGCCGTTCCGCCGACGGTAGCAAAATCTACATTCATGGAGTCGACAATGTTCTTAAAGTAGAAGGGGATCTCCACATTGAGGATCTATATTGGATTCATATTAGCATGGCATAATAGAAACACAATAACAGATGGAGCTTACTTTTGCTCCAATAAGCAGCGAAAGTGCTGTGCCGACACGGAGCTTCGTGCCCCAATCATCCTACCGGCTATAGTCAATACCCTGTTACTCTATACCAATACCACCACACTCGGGAATTACCTTCGGCCACAGATACTTGGCCATTTCTTTCATGATAGCCCAGTCTGCCTTTCTTTGTTCCTTTTTTCCGGCCATAGGCTCACTCAGCAGGTCCTTCTTTGGTGGGGTCTTCACATTGGGGCTATCTTCCGGCTTCTGGACGATATTGGCGTGTGCTAGTTGTGATGGAGCGGGGGTAGAGGTAGGAGTCGTTTTGACAGATGCATGATCCTTATTGTCTGTGGATTGACTCCGTAATGAATTGTTATTTGATGTAAACGCGCGCAGGTGTGTTCCATTGAGTCGCGTGCTTCGTAGCTGACCGGCGAAGCTCGGATGTGCGAATTGCGCTGTGCGCCAGCACGGCGATCGTGCGGCCCTGAGAAGCATGGTCGCTTGATATGATATTCTCTGAGCTCCGAAGTAGTTCGAGTCACTGAGAGGATGTTCAAAGGCGCATAGTGGGAGCGAGTAAGAAAGATTGACGTGCAGTAGCTATGTCTCCGAAAGCTCGTGGGGGGTAATTGCCGGCTTCGGAGAAAAACCCGTCGCTCTCGATGGAAAGTCCAGGATGGTCGCAAATAGTCAAGTAAAGGTAAGATGCAGAATAAGAATGTAAATAATTGAAGAACTTATAATAAAACTTCCAAATGTCGCAATTCCGAGGGGCAGTTGTGTACTTCGTAGGCCGCATCGCTCTCGGGCCCACGATTTTCCCGGTTTCCCTTTCGTCACAACTGACGTAAATTCTCCCTTCGGTAGCCCTGGAGTTTTTGCTCTTTTTTCATACACAATGCGCTCCGTCCAAGGTGTTCGGACACTGCCCTGGACTCGAGTTGTTCCTCGCGTCCATCGGCAAACGCGATGCGTTCAGATTCGCGCCGCGCCTTCGGGAGTGCCTTCGGTCAATGGCGACAATCTGCCACTCGCTAGCACGCCCAGCTCTGTTGAATCACGAGGTAATTACAATTCACCTGGGGGATTGGCGATGTGACACTGACAATGAGGTCACATAGATGCGCGATTCGATGTCGTCGGCGCTCCATACTCGCTCCTTTCGGTTTCGCTCTCGGCCTCGCAGAACCTATATACCCGACGCGGAACGTTGGTTGGATTGAGCGGCAAGGCGGATAATGTATGCGATCCCGCGATTGTGTTGTCCTGGGGGAACGGTAATGCTAATGCATAGTCTGCGCAGGTGGTTTCCACTTTGAGCGTTCTAGAACCCTTCCGGAGGGCTATCGTCGGAGTGCCCTTTCTCTATCAGAAGGTTAGATGCGCGATGCAGACGAGAACCTAAAGACAGCAATTGACAATTCCCCAGGTCTCCTCACCAACACCCGTCACAGCACTCGTTTCCGTTCGATCCCCCAATACGTCCTTCGCCGTCGTGAACGTCAATGGTTCCGTGGACTGGATGGTTGCCCAGAGACGGGCTTTGCTTGCATGGACCGGCCGGTCTCTGTCCATTAAGCCGACTATCAACGCAAACCTGGTTAGTGGAGTTGTGATCGCGTACGATGGAATACAAAGCTAATTTGCGCAGAGCTTGTCTCATTGGGGTAGCTCCGAAGTGACCGGCAGAGGTTTAATAGCGTTGGTTGGAAATGGACAGCTATACTCGGTCGAACTGAAGGATGGCGAGCAGTACATTGCGCATCCCAGGTAAGACCCTCAGCTGCGATTGCACGTCTGACGTCGCTAAATTTTTATAAACAGCAATGTGGTTGCTTACACGATGGCCTCCAACCCTCCTCGCCCTTACCGTTTCAAATCCACCACTCTCAACTTCCAGGTCCCGGGCCTAAAGACACTACCAAGACTTCTGCAAAATGCCAAGTTCGTTCGTGACGTGTCTGATTCCAAGGCATACAAAACCACTATGCAATGGTTCCACAAGCTGCGTACCTGGTCTCGAATGACCATCTGGGGAGATAGAGTATGGCAGTCCCAGATTTGTCCTTCAGTATTCCCCGACTAACAATGTTATCTAGCTCTTCCTACAGTTTGATGGTCCCATGACCATTCTCGTGCAATCCCGCGGTCCTCGTCTCAACGATGTTTTGTCCGCACAGGAAGCCAATGAGATTGCCAATGTCCCTAGTGGCTTTACCTCGCCCGCTCCTCGGTTCACCGAAGGCGAAAAGACACATGAGGAAAATACAGAAGCCGTAAAGGCCGTCAGCGATATCCCTGGCCTGACGCGCTCTGTTGAGGAACTAGAGCAGGAAATCCAAGGAACAAGCCAAAGCGTTGCAAAGATCCGCAAAGATGGAAAGGTCGAGATTGAGGAAGTTGGTCGCACAAACTAAATAGAAAGACTCGCTTCAAAAGGGTCGGCTTGGAGGAGTTCTCTTCGCGTTGGGTTATGTACGGGCTAGAGCGGTCTCCATTTGGGATTATCACGTTGCATCCTGTACAGTATGGGCATTTCTTTTATCTTGGCAATTGCCGACAAATCTTCATTCTTTGCTTCTGATCTACAGATTCTACTTTACCTGTTATTTTCACCCTTCGAGTAGAAAGAGCAGGATCAAACGTGGTCTCGGGATTATTGAGGTGAAGCTGTGGAGGAATCTCCTTTTTTCCACTCCTGTAACTGAGCATCCAAGTGGGACGCCCTGTGGGCTAGATGATGCTAGATGATGCTGTATGGAAACACAGCCTGGAAATTTGCATGGCTGGCCTTGCCCGTGCGGTACGTTGGACTTGGCCCCATACATCTCGTTCAATATGGTTTTGGTGAGCATTGACAGCTTGGACATCAAGTACTTGTACGAAAGAAGGTTGACTTGATCCTGACTTCTTGTATTGACTGAAGCAGATGGGTATCCAATGGGCAGAGGCTCCAACCACCTTCAATTTGGGGCCGCGCTAATGCAGTCTGTCCCCACGTCACCTCCCCGCCAGATCTCTTTGGACACCTAAAATATATGTTTATCTTACCATTTTGGTGCAAATGTGAGTGGCGAGATGGAAGCCCCGAAAAAGAAAGATGAAAGAAAGGGCAGATGGAAGCCGTTTTGGAGGAAAAAACTGTCACGATCGGGATCCCCTACCCCTCGACGTGAGACCTCGCAATCATCGGCAAATGAGCGTGTGGGCAATGAAGACTCGAACTTGCCAAGATCCTCTTTGTCAATCCATGCACCTGCAACGGATAATGAACAAGCTACTGAGGCGCCTGCATCGACTTCTCTCTGGGATAAGGCCTACGACTCCTTGAAAGAAGACGAAGAGAAGAAAAAGCTCCTTGAAGCCTATGAAGAACTTGCTAAAGGTATGAGATCAATAGTCTCAATATTAACTAGCGCCATGTTTGATTGCTGTCCGTGTAATCACGGGGATTCAAACTCGTATCATATCCCAATGAAGTCTTTATAGCCCTAAGCTTACCGGTCACCAACAACCAGGACAAATCTCAGCCTTACCAACTTCGGACACTAATGGTGACCCATCTCCTGTCACAAACCAGATTCCACAGCATGATGTGGCGACCCGCGAAGAAAGGCTCAACAAGATCAGCACACTGGGACTGGAGCATGTGGAGGACAAAAAGGTCACACTAACGCTGTTGGGTCACAAAGTTCCTCTACAGCAAGCCGTCTTCAATATAGGCACTGCTGTCCAGAGGACTCAGAATCTTGTAAAAGATGCGATCAAGGACGTGCCATACGCACCCATCGTGATAGCCTGTGTCTCACTCGTTCTTCCTCTATTAACACATCCCTCAGAGGTCGAGACAGAAAACAGCGAAGGTTTTGCCTACGTCACGTCCCAAATGCGCTACTATGCAGCCATGGAGGATCTTCGTTTGCCCGGGGAAGAGAAATTGGAGGTCAAGAGTGACATTGAACAGCGGGTCATCGATCTATACAAGCTTATCATCGACTACCAAGTTCAAAGCATACTCAGATTTTACCGGCACCCGGTCAGGGAATATTTCAGAAGTGTCGTGAAATGGGATCCCTGGGAAGATATGCTGGAAAGCATTAAGGAAGCAGAACAGTTGCTGGATTCAAAATTACATGCGATAATGTCAAAGGCATCTCTGAAAGTGCTGGAAAACATGTCTCAAGAAGCGACAAAACTGCGCGAGCAGCTGAAAAGTGATCTGCCAAAGCTCATTTCTATTAGCCAAGACAGCAACATCATCCTACGACGGATTGTTGAAAGGCTCTCTAACGACACAAATGGGCGCGTTCTTAAAGATTTCACAAGAAGAACAAGTGACCCCAGGTTCGCTAAAAAAAGAATTGAGAGTACCAAAGGCGGCCTTCTCAAACCATGTTACGACTGGATCCTGAGGCATGAAGACTTTCTGCACTGGCGACATATCCCAGAAAATCGGCTGTTGTGGCTCCGGGGAGATCCAGGCAAGGGCAAGACGATGTTGATTTGTGGCATCCTGAATGAGTTGATTCAATCAAGCGTTCCCACTGCGACAGTTTCATTCTTTTTCTGTGAAGAGGCTGAAAGTGTAGCAAACAATGCCTCGGCCGTTCTACGTGGCCTGATATACCTGCTTGTCAAGCAGAACCCAAAGCTCATCTCCCACGTCGAAGGATACAATCTATCAGATGACCGCAATTCATGGTTCATACTTGTTGACATCCTGGAAAAGATCCTTCAAGACCTCTCCCAGAGAACCACCTATTTGATTGTGGATGCGCTTGACGAATGCAAATACGATCGCAAAAATTTGGTCGAGCTAATCACAAATTCGGCATTTCCCAACGTCAAGTGGGTTGTTTCCAGCAGAAACTGGGGGGAATTCAAAGATAACTTGGGTGCCTCAGCCAAGGTGGAACTCCATTTGGAGGAAAATCAAGAGGCGGTCTCCCAGGCTGTTCGTGACTTCATTGGCATAAAAATGGAAGAACTGGCTAGTAAAAAAGGTTACAGCCCTGAAGTACAGCGCTATTTATCAGAAAATTCACAGGACACGTTTCTTTGGGTAGCTTTGGTTTGCAAACGTCTGGCCAAACCCAAGTACCAATCATGGAACGCTGAAGAGCTGTTGAGGCAATTCCCCCCTGGGCTAGAGCCACTCTACGAGAGAATGATCGATAGAGTTCGCAATTCTCCAAACTTCCGCAGTTGCAGCGGGATATTGGCCGTTGTTTCCATCGTCCACCGGCCGATTACACTGAAAGAGCTAGGAGTTCTCGCAGTCTTACCTTCAGGCCTCCCTCGAGATTGTATCTCAGCCCTGGAGTTTCTTGTCAACCAATGTGGCTCCTTCCTCGGAATCCAAAAAGGAATAGTTTCTTTTGTTCATAAATCGGCAAAAGACTACCTTGTCGAACATGCTGCGGAAGATATCTATCCCTCGCAGGTGGGAGAAGCACACCGTAGTATCCTTCTTGGATCACTGAAAGCTATGGAGACCTTGCATCAGGATATCTGGGGACTCCAGAGCCCAGGTGTTTCGATTGAAGATTCAAAACCACCTAATCCAAATCCTTTGGCCCCGTTGGAATACTCTTCCTTCCATTGGATCGATCATCTTCACGACTGCGAAGAAAATGCGATGATCGAAGCTCTTCAGGCTGAGGGTCCTGTGGATAGGTTTTTCCGACAGAAACTTCTCCATTGGATAGAGGCTTTGACTCTGCTCCGAGAGGTATCGACTGGAGTAAGCTCGCTTCTCAAATTGGAGGCTAGCATGAAGGTAGCTATCAAAGACGTATTCCTCAGAAGACGGACTGACATTATTAGCTCTCTGGCGTACCAGCGAATCTTGCCGACCGTGTGCGCGATGCCTGTCAATTCCTCAGAGCTCACAAGCCGACGATCGAGGAGCATCCACTGCAGCTTTACGTTTCGGCCTTGATCTTTAGTCCGATCAAGAGTATTACAAGAGAAACTTTTGATACGGGGAAAGAGAGACCAAAGTGGATTTCTAAGACGCCGGCGATGAGAGATTATTGGAATGAGTGTTTGTTAACCTTGGAGGTTTCTCGTCACCTTGTGGCCAAGACAATAGCGTGGTCTTCAGATGGTTCAATCTTAGCAGCTGCTATGTCGAAGGAGATCAAAATCTGGGATGCAACAACCGGCCACTGTCTCGAGGTGTATCCCTCCGATTATATTGTGAAACCTACTGCAATGGCATTTCATATACTCAATGAGCGACTGGTTGTGGCTGTCGGCAGTATGAAAAATGCGGTTCGTGCGGTCGTTTTAGATCTAAGTCGCGGCCAGTATGGGCCATTGCTTGAGAGCGACAGCAGGTTGACAATAAAGTCACTAGTTTGGTCTCTGGATGGTACAAGGGTTGCTGGGGCAGCTCAAGATCAGACCGTCAAGATATGGGATGCGAGCACTGGGCGACTCTTATCAAGTCACGATCTGCTCTACCCGACTCCACTTCCGGGTATTGAGGATATCGCTGAGTTGGAATCTGAGATCAAAAAGTGGGACCCGGCAATAGATCAGTGTATCGCTCTGCTTGAAGGTGGAAGCAGAGATGTCTCTCAAGTCCGGCCTCAAGATCAAATTGCTATTCCAGGTCCAGGTTCTGTGGGATTCAGGCTTTGGGATTTGAGGAAAGCTGAGCTTCAACGGGTGGAGAATAAACACCAAGGGTACATTACACTAGTGTCTTTCTCGCCTAGCCGATCCCAGCTTGCAACAGGCTCTCATTCTGGTCTGATCGAGTTGTGGGACCCATTGACAGGTCAATGCTCGCACACTTTTTCAGGTCACGGTGGACCAGTTGCTGGGCTAAGTTGGGCCCCTGATGGCACCCGCCTTGCCTCCACATACAGTGATCACACCCTAAAGATCTGGAATGTGGGAATGCAATCCTCTGACTTGATGGCGGATGGCTATTCGGGGCCAGTTTGGCAATTAGCGCTCTCGCCAGACAAAGCTAAGCTTGCATCTCGATCCGAACATAGTATCATGGTTTGGAACACGACAACCGGCGAGTTGATAATTACACATGCCCGTCGCAGGGAGGATGGGAGACAAGGCAGACTTCGCGAGGTCTACTGGTCACCAGATAGCGAGCTAGTTGTGACTGGTGTGTCTAGGAAACATGTCATTATCTGGAATGCGAAGACGGGCGAAGAGTTCCGTTTGAATGACAGTGGCTCACTTCGAGTCGATGAAATCTCGTGGTCACCCGACAGCACGAAACTCGTGATGAATGACTACTTGCTCCTTCACAAAGTTTGGATCTGGAACAGGGCAAGCAACCAAATTACTAGTTTCGATATCCCTCCGGAGGCCAAGTTCGTTGGTTGGTTCCCAGATAGCACACGACTCATGTTCAGATCACCGGGCGACCAAGGTTGCAAGTTCACTATCGGAGCTTGGGGGTCGAATGCGAACGAGTCAGTTTTCGAAAACGGAAGCTCATGGAAGCCTGTGTTTGCTGGACTTCTCACCCTGGGAAGAATCCGTACGACGGCTTGGTCGCATGATGGAACCCGTCTTGCTGTTGTTGAAGTCCGGGGAAAGGCCAGCAATGAACTCAAGATTTGGAATTTCTCAACGGGAAAATGGGACGTCACAGTACCTGACCTTGAAACGACTTCATCAATAGCATGGTCCCAGGATGACACTCGGCTTGCCCTGGCAATGGCGGATTCTAGGCCGATCGAAATTTATAACACCACCACGGGCCGGTGTGTCAGGATTGTTGGATCCAGAGATATCAAATTCACGCAAATCGAGTTTGATAAGCAACACCCTTACTATTTGCACACCAGGTTTGGAACATTCGACACCGAGCCTATGAGAACAGAAGGCTCCTACAACGAACTGGAAGTTTCTCAAATGGTTGGTTATGGAATAAACATTGAGGAAACCTGGATCATGTACCAGGGAGAACGAGTTGTCAAGATACCGCTTGACCATCGTGGACTTCGAAGTCACAGGAAGCAAATTTTCGCTACGGTTCCTGGCATGTGTTTCTTTGGCTGCAATTCAGGCCATGTTCTTAGTTTCGGGGATTCAAGGAACTAGGTCAAGAATAACAATGTATGCTTGGTAAACCCAATGGTGCAGTACTTTTACACGCGAGTGGTATTTTCTTTTGGTCGGAGTCGAGAAATATACGTCCCTGATCCAGTTGTGAAGTAGTTGCACTAGTATTCTACTTGTAGAACTACAACCTTGTATCGACTCCCACTTCATCACACACTTTGAAATATTCTCAAGTTCTAACTCTCCTCATTACCAAAGCAAAATAGCCCTGCAACTACAAAAAAAATCCACTTCAGCTTCCGATTTTAAAACTAGAAGGGGAAAAAAAGGTCTTTCCCGGGACGAACGCGCAGATTAACGTCAGTGCTAGAGTAATATCAGTTGAATTGTTTCAGCTGCATCTAACCATATATGTTTCATATGTTTCAGGGGTAACCCTAATCTAAGGATATCTTAGTAACGTTGACATTTTGTTCCCAAATGAGCGATATCTCGGGAATTCGGCGTCGGTCTTCGGGTTATTGCATATATGTCCGACCGCTGCAGTTGGTGCTGTAGTATTGGCCCGTTGGGGGTCTAGGGTCCGCCTTTATAGCGCCAATCGATGAAAAGAGTCAGGCATCTCGGACTTAACTAGAACGCGACCGAAGTCGTGACCGCTTATTTATATTTTCATATGACTCAATTCCTGTCTTTAAGGATGAGCCTCAGCATCTTTACATACTCGAAGCTCTGAGTATCTTAATCTAGAGCTTTACCAAACGGCTCTGCGACATTGAGGTGAGTTTTGAATCAAACTAGTCCAACACAATCTTATTTCTTCATTTTACACTTCCTATTGGGAACTATAAATTGGTGTCTAATATTTCGGCAGATTACAGATCCAAGTCTATATAATTCGACCTTTCCTCAAAGATGTCAAATAATCAAGCTGAAATTGCTTATATCGACAGTGCCAATATACAACTTTCCAACAGTTCAACTTCCACCTTGAGTATGCATGGAAATGATCCAGAAAAAGGTCTCGCGCCATCCGAAAAAGACGAAGCACAACCTACTGAGAAGTCAGTTGCTGCTGGTCCAGCACCCGCGGCACCAGGGATCGGTCCACCACCTGACGGAGGTGCACAGGCATGGCTGGTCGTACTAGGAGCTTTCTGCGGTCTATTCGTCAGCTTCGGCTGGATCAATTGTAAGTCCTGTCGGAATACATGAACCATACAAGATACTGATATCATCCAGGCATCGGCGTCTTCCAAGCATACTACGAACGTCACCAACTGAGCGAGTTCTCTACCAGTACAGTAACATGGATCACATCGCTAGAAACCTTCACAATGTTCTTCTGCGTGCGTATACCATTCCCCAGGCATCAGTTTACTATGTCCCCCAAGACCCGTCTAACATCCTTCCAGGGCCCAATATTCGGAACCATGTTCGACAGCTACGGCCCACGTTGGATTCTTCTTCTCGGCACATTCCTCCACGTCTTCGGCTTAATGATGGCTTCCCTTTCAACAGAGTACTATCAGTTTATCCTTGCACAAGGAATCTGCAGTCCAATCGGCGCAAGCGCCATCTTCAACGCCTCTGTCAACTCCGTCAGCACCTGGTTCGCTAAGCGTCGTGCTTTCGCCCTCGGCGTAACGGCCGCTGGATCCAGTCTGGGTGGAGTCATTTTCCCGATCATGGTCACCCAACTGATTCCCAAAGTCGGGTTTCCCTGGGCGATGAGAATCTGCGCCTTCCTCATTTTGTTCATGTTGGGCATCGCCAATCTCACGCTGAAGTCAAGATTACAGCATCGCCGGAAACCATTTGATTTCCTCGGTTTCCTGAGGCCGTTGGCTGAGCTCAAGTTTTCCCTTACGCTTGCTGCTTCATTTTGCTTCTTCTGGGGCATGTTTTTGCCATTCACTTTTGTTATTACCCAGGCTGAGAGGTATGGCATGTCTAGCAACCTAGCCGGGTATCTGATTCCGATTTTGAATGCCTCTAGGTAAGTGACCCTTTTCTGGCCCACACACTGCACCTCATCGATGAATTAACAAAATCCAAATAGTATCTTCGGCCGCACGCTCCCAGGCTATCTTGCCGACAAATTCGGCCGCTACAACATGATGGTCTTAACAACGTTTTTCTCATCCATCCTCGTCCTAGCCCTCTGGCTACCATCGAGAGGCAACGCCCCAGCAATTGTGTTCAGCGCCCTATACGGCTTCGGCTCTGGTGCGTTTGTCTCACTTGCACCAGCTCTTATAGCGCAAATCTCCGATCTTCGCCAGGTGGGCGTGCGTAATGGCACTTTCTTTGCTGTCATCTCGTTTGCCGCCTTGACCGGTACTCCTATCGGCGGTGCTTTGGTGAAAGATGTTCTCCATGACGATTATACCCGGTTACAGATATTCGCTGGTGTTGTTATGATTGCTGGATCTATTCTGTTTGTTTTTGCACGGGGGACTGTTGGTGGGTTTAAACTTAACAAGGTATAATAGACAGCCTTGTCAAGTTGTTGTTTCATTTTAGATATCTTCTCGGATACCTTGTTTACATTTCGACTTTTTATATATATACTCTTATTGCTTGCAAATAAAACATACTAGACTAGATTTCTAAGAATTTAATTTATTCTCTCTCGTCCTCTTCTCCTATAACCCAGCTTTACTAAGCTAAAAAGTCTCTACAAAAGAAGAAAGGAGTGAAATACAGGGGAATTCTAAAGACAACCGAATTCATGACATTTTCAACGTCTAACGCGGTAGCCTAAAAGTATCCTAGTTGACTCGAAAATATGCTGCCTTAGGCTCCAACCTAACAAAGACCCACGAAATTACATGTTGTCCTCAATCCTCACGGCAAAGCCCCTATTCGAAAATGGCTTGGATCTTCTCGGTATTAAATGATGTGTTCCAGGCCGTGAAGGGGACAAACACAACCATCCTTACAGACGAGCACGTCCCCGGTGCCGATCTGACAGGCAAATGGATCATTATAACCGGATCCAACAACGGCGTCGGCTTCGAAGCAGCAAAGTCTTTCGCATCATGGGGCGCAAATCTCATCCTCGCCTGCCGCGAGCCACCTGCATGGGAACTGCATCCAACAGCAGCCGTGAAGGAATGCAAAGAGCTTGCTGCGGTGTGCGGCCATTCGTCCACCATTGAATGGTGGCACATCGACATGGCAGATCTCAGCAGCGTTGATGCTTTCTGTCAAAGGTGGATGCAATCCGACCGCGCTTTAGATATCCTATGCAATAATGCCGGGATTGCCCAGCCTACCCAGCCAGCCCGTATAACGAAGGATGGATTCCAGATGGTTCATCAGGTCCGTTTTTCTACTCATTTTTAAATTATGCATATGGACAGATATTAATGAAACCTCCTAGATCAACTTCTTATCTCATGTACTACTAACCCTCCGACTCCTCCCATCTCTAGCTCGCAGTGCCGAGCCTCGAATCATATGCACAACCTCATGTTTCCACCATCTAGGACTCTTCGATATCGACCATGCCAATAGTGAACCAGGCAGCAGAGGCAACGATTATCGAAACAATAAACTCTACTTCCAAATGTGGGTCGCAGAGATGCAGTCTCGGCTCCTCAGGCACCCCGAGTACCTCCACATCACAATCAACGGCGTCCATCCCGGCTTTGTGGCTTCGGGAATATGGGACGGCCTTGAAAGTGCGGGTAAGGCCCCGGCCGGACTGGATTTACTTTTGCGCTATGTTGCTATCACGTCGCAACAGGGTGGATTAGCTATTTCTCATGCAGCTACTAGTTTGGAGTTTGGGCCAGATCCTAAGAAACAGGGCGTTGGTGCGGAAAATGGACGTGGGGGAGGGAAGTATATCAATCGGATATGGGAAGGGCCTATGAAATCATATTGTAATGATCCAGAGGCTAGATCGAGATTGTGGATCAAACTGGATGAGGAGCTTGGATTGCAAGAGAAGGGCCTTCTGGAGGTTTTGGGTCTTTAATGCAATGAAGTCTGCCAACAAGCTGTCCGAAGTTCCTGAAAGATACTAGGAAAGAGTATTAGAGAGGATGTTAGAGAGAATACTGGTTCCTAGGGAAAGGAAATGAACTTGATTCGATGGTTATGATCGAAAGTTTATAACAAAAGGGTACAAGGAAGAAGGATGTTTCCAAAGTACTTTGGATGGATTCAAAAGGTCAGAATACCTAGCAAGAGTATAGACAAGAAAACGCCGTAGCACCGTCGCTGAAGGGTGATGCATGAAAAGAGAAGAGAAAAACAATTATGCTCCGGTATATGCCGCCCAAAAATGCAGCAATCAAGCAAATACCCCTTGTCTCATATTCTGGACCGTTTTGACCCCAACACCTTTCAGCTGGCTCAGTTGTGCCAGGCTGTTGACCTGAAAGTGAGACTGGTCCGAGATTCCACTGTCGTTTGTGTCCAATGATGTCTGGTCCATCTCGCAGAGGCAGTCAACAAGAGCCTCTGCCTTTTTGGCGCCCACTCCCTTGAGCAATTTGATCTGGCTCACGTCCCGCGAGTTTATAATGGAAAGAATGTGCATAGTTCGGGGGGAGATGGACGGGTCCTCAATATCAAGGAGCTCGGGGGCTTCCTCGATCTGACCAAGCTTGGCTGCAACACGCTTCTTATGTTTTGGGCGGGGAACATCCTCGTCGCATGAAAGTCCGGCATGAGTCTGGTCCATGTAGTTATCCTCGTGATTCTCTGATTGGCGTTTGCCGAGGGTTTGTGTACCATCCTTCTTGAAGGAAAGCATGCTACCTCTCCCTTTGGGTGGGGAATGAGCTTTCTCTTCCCAAGCCTTTGCATGAACGCGCTCCTTCAGGGCAGTAATCTTGCGTGCCAGCTTCTCGTTGTGAGGGAAGTGGGGAGCTGCCAATTGGTACATTCTGAGGGCTGAGCCATCTTCACCCCGTGCCTGATGTTGCTTGGCCATCAGCAGATATGACAGACCCTCAGCCCGCGCATCTTCTGTACCATCAATACGCTGCTCCAACTGTTCCAATCGCTTTTGAAGCTGCTCATTGAGCTCATGAACCTGTGTCTGCCTCGATTGTTCGCTCACAGCCCGCACAGCTAAGATCTCCTCAACCTTTCTCTCAACCATCTCCTCGATTCTAGCAGCCGAGAAGTCGTCGTGGCGGGCGGTGGGTTGCGGGCCCAGGGTCTGACGAGCAGACTTCAATGATGGAAGACCAGAGGGAGCGTTGGAGATCGAGGTGCGCTTCGGTGCTTCCGGTTTCCGGAGCTGGCTAATAAGCTTGGGTTGCGGCTTGTCCGAATATACGCTGAATGCTTTCACGGGTTTGCCGTCTTCCTTTTCTGCGGAGTCCTTCGCAGCGGGCGCCGGCATATTGACGTTCACAGAGGCTGTCAGTGCACGCAAAGGTTGCCGCGTGCCCATGGATGGCCGGATCGATGGCCGGGCCGGACCCTTGAACATGGGATCGTTTTCTACTTCCCGGACCTCAATCTTCCGTGTGCGATTGGCGACGTTCAGAGAGCTAATTGTGTCAAGTTGGTAAGACCGGACAGGCGCGAGGTTGAGAATCATCACTGTCAAGCCATTGTTCTGTCCTAAGGACAAAATTCTTGTCATCTTGGACTCGCGGTATGGGATGCGATGCTGCTTCTTGTTGATAGCCTCAACACACTGCGCCAGAACGAAAAGACTCTTGTTGATGCTAGCCGATTCTACCATGCGCTCCTTATCATTTTCTGTCCGTCGATTGTCTTCGGATCCTGCGAGATCAATAGCGGAAGCGGTGCTGACGCGAACGTTGTCAGGAGAGGTGATGGTGACTTTCACCCCGAGAACGGCGTGAGATCGAGACGAATGGGCGTTGAGCTATATTCGAATGTTTAGTAAGATAATCTAGACCCTAGCTTTTGACATTTTATCATACCTTTGTTGCGGATGTGGATCGGTTGGTGTTGGCCTGGTCATATAGCTGCTCGAATTCCTTCAAAGTAGTACACGGCTTCTCACTCAGGCCACAAACCACGGTCTTGCCGCCATTATCCCGGAGGGGAAGACCTGACATTGTGCGCTTCTCGAGCGGCTCGAACAAGTCGAACACCTTGTCGTTATAGATTTCATAATAACTCAGGGCAACCTGGACTGTCTTCTCTCCATTGCTATCCTTTTCAATCTTCCGGCTGCGTCTGTAGATTCCACTGAGTAGGCGGGGAATTACACCTCGGTCCGCCAGGCTTTTCCCGCCGCGCATTGTGTGTGTTTTGCCTGTTCCGGTGACACCGTATGCGAAGATGGTCACGTCAAATCCGTTGAGAAGGTGCTTAATTGTTGGCGATACTGTTATTTCGATCAGTATATTGGCCCACAGCGGTCCTGGTGCGCTTGAAGCAGCAACTCACCTTCAGCATCAAACAGCTCCTGTTGCGATACCTCCGCATCGTATACGCCATTGAACTGGAACGCATATTCCTCCCCCTCATTCTTGGGGTTTGGAATCCGAACCACATTATCCCTATCCCTCAATGCCGCCAATTTCTTGTCGTTCTTGTCACTCTTGTCACCAATTATTGACTGCCGTGATTTGGAGTCGGCGGTAGCAGAAGATCCGGTACGAAGGATCACATCGGTTTCCCGTTCGGAATTGAGAAGGGGACGGATACGCGCGACAACTCGGACACTCATTGTGGCGGGATGTTCATTCAATTATCGTGTGATGGTCTGAGTCCTAGACGTCAGGGATGCGATCCAATCCAAACAAAACCGAAGGAATGACTAGAACGAAATGTGTAAAGCCAAAAAAAAAAATACAGAGAACAATCAAGTCCTCCCCAAAAAACAAAGAAACGAAACTAACTACTTGGTGTGTATGCAGAACTGAAGGTTGTGGAACGTGTGGAGGAGTTCTCTTGTGCAGCAGCCGGTGTGGTTGATGTTGGCAGGGCAACCGCCTCTTTGCTCTACAACATAATGTACAATACATTCTTAAGAGTCGAGCACCACAATGGGGATATATGATTGTCCTAATACAATTTCAACAAAGTGATTATCTTAGAAATCCAATATTGAAATCCAATATCCTCATTATCACAATTGACAGTATGATCATTGAGGTACTCTGCACTTGGACTAGCGGTATAGTGCTCACATCTGACCAGCCCAGATACTTCTAAACATATATAAGCAGCTTAATGAGAATAAAAATTGCATATAAGTCAATAGAAACGGTCTTATACTCAATATCAGACGTTGTCGTACAATATAAAAACATGCTTCTCGTCACATGTTCCCTGGTCTCTGATTGGCTGGGGGACCTCGACCTAAAGGCCACCGTAGACCATCATCACCGCCTCTCTCACACTCCCTTGGTTTCTTCTGGTGAGCTGTCTTTTGCCTCGATATTGCCTTTTGTGATACTTCTGGGTTTTCTAAAGGTACAGCCTGCCGTGTACGCAATCAGTCCCACCCTGTTCTGTTGACGAGAAACTGATTGTGGGGTTCCAGGAGCTGTTACCACCCGCCTCATATCGATTCCACCCACCGACTTCGTGACGAGCGCAACCCTTTTTTCCTCCCAACCCTCAAGTACGACCAAACACAGCCTACTTTACTCTAATGGCAGCACCACAAGGGGGATTCCCTCCCCAGGAAGGGTATGGCCAGCCCGCCTATGGCTCTCCGGAACCCACACAGTCCCCTGTCCATGGGCAAGGCGTACCCGCACCAGCTGGAGCTGGAAAGAAGAAGAGAGCCTACGCTGGTGAAGCATTTGATTTCGGCTCTGGCGCCAATGCTGCGCTCGGTGGACAACCCACGGCTGGCGGTGCTTACGGTGCCTACCCTCAGCAGCCTCAAGCTGCAGGATATCAACAGCCCGCCTACGGTGCGGACCCCAACCAGATGCAACCTGTAGCACCATCATATGGCGCGCCTGCTGCCGCCGATGTCACCCAGATGACACAGCAATTCGGTGGAATGGGTATGAGCGAGCCTCATCACATGCCGCCCGCGCAGCCTGTGGCCCAAGCCCCTATGCGACCACAAGTCCAGCTTAACCAGCTTTATCCCACGGACCTTCGATCCCAACCTTTCAACGTTGCTGAGCTGGACTATCCCCCTCCTCCAATCATCTTGCCTCCGGGAGTATGTACAGATGCCATATCGCGCAGGTGGTCGATATGCTAACAATTGTCAGACCAGTGTTTACCCATCGCCCGAAGCCAATTGCCCCACGAAATATATGCGATCCACGCTCAACGCTGTCCCCACAACAAACTCCCTTCTAAAGAAGTCAAAGTTGCCCTTCGCCCTTGTCATTCAACCGTATGCCTCTCTTCACGACGCCGAGGATCCTATTCCTGTGATTCCAGACCAAGTCATCTCACGATGCCGACGTTGCCGCTCCTATATCAACCCCTTTGTCACCTTCCTCGACCATGGCCACCGCTGGCGTTGTAATATGTGCAACCTGACAAACGATGTGCCACAGGCCTTTGATTGGGATTCTACATTGCAAAAGCCCGCTGATCGTGCGCTTCGTGCCGATCTCAACCACAGCATGGTTGAATTCGTTGCGCCGCAGGAATACATGGTCCGACCACCCCAACCTCTCGTCTACCTCTTCTTGATCGATGTGAGCTATGCATCGGTGACCAATGGTCTTTTGGCCACTACCGCTCGCACCATCCAGGAGAGCCTTGATCGCATCCCGAACGCAGACCGGCGTACTCGCCTCGGCTTTATTGCAGTTGACTCAAGCCTTCACTACTTCAGCATTCCCCGGGACGAGTCAGAGTCCTCGGAGCCCCGGATGTTGGTTGTCAGTGATCTGGACGAGCCTTTCCTTCCTATTCCTGGTGATCTCCTCGTAACGCTGAGCGAATGCCGGGAAAACATTGAGGTGTTCCTCAAAAAGCTGCAGGAAATGTTCCAGAACACCCAAAACAATAGCTGTGCCATGGGCGCGGCATTGCGAGCTGGTTACAAGTTGATCTCCCCCGTCGGTGGAAAGATGACCGTTCTGAGCTCATCTTTGCCCAACCTTGGTCACGGAGCGCTCACTATGAGAGAAGACAAGAAGGTGCTGGGCACCAGCAAGGAATCCAGTCTGCTTCAAACCGGAAACTCCTTCTACAAGAGCTTTGCAGTCGAATGCTCAAAGGCTCAAGTCTCTGTGGATATGTTCCTCTTCTCATCGCAATACCAAGATGTCGCATCTTTGAGTTGCTTGCCCCGCTACACTGGTGGTCAGACCTACTTCTACCCTGGCTGGAACGCTGCACGGACTGAAGATGCCATGAAGTTCGCCCGTGAGTTCTCTGACTACCTCTCTTCAGAGATTGGTTTGGAGGCTGTTCTCCGCGTGCGTGCAACTACCGGTCTGCGTATGAACACCTTCTACGGCAATTTCTTCAACCGTAGTTCCGATCTCTGCGCTTTCCCGGCCTTCCCTCGTGACCAGGCCTACGTGGTCGAGGTGGCCATTGATGAGACGGTTACGAAGCCGGTCGTCTGCATGCAGGCGGCTGTCCTTCACACTACCTGCAACGGTGAACGTCGTATTCGTGTCTTGACCCTGGCGCTTCCAACGACCCAGAACCTGGCAGACATCTACGCCTCGGCTGACCAGCAGGCCATTGCCACATTCTTCAGCCACAAGGCTGTTGAGCGCACATTGAGCAGCGGGCTCGAGCCCGCTCGTGAGGCTCTTCAGGCTAAGATCGTCGAGCTTCTTCAGACCTACCGCAAGGAACTTGCGGGTGGTAGCGTTAGCGGTGGTGGCCTCCAGTTCCCTGCCAACCTGCGAGCCTTGCCTGTCCTGTTCCTTGCATTGATCAAGAACGTGAGTTTTCTCTATTTCGGTTATGATAGTTGTTCTATACTAATTGATTTTCTCTAGCTTGGTCTTCGCAAATCCGCCCAGATCCCCACGGACATGCGGTCCGCAGCTCTCTGTCTTCTGTCAACTCTGCCTCTGCCCCTCCTCATCCAATATATCTACCCCAGAATGTACTCACTCCATGACATGCCCGACAATGCGGGTGTGCCTGATGAACAGACCGGCGAAATCCTGCTACCCCCTGCTGTCAACTTGTCTTCGGGCCGCCTCGTGCCCTACGGTCTGTACCTCATTGATGATGGCCAGACCCAATTCCTCTGGGTTGGTCGCGATGCTGTTTCACAGCTTATCGAGGATGTCTTTGGCGTCCCTGACAAGTCCCAATTGCGCGTGGGCAAGCAAACCCTCCCCGATGTCGAGAACGAGTTCAACCAGCGTGTGCGGGCTGTGGTTGAGAAGAGTCGGGACCACCGGGCCAAGGGTGTGGGCAGCATGATCGTGCCTCACTTATACGTTGTCCGCGAGGATGGTGAGCCCGGCCTGCGTCTCTGGGCTCAGACAATGCTGGTTGAGGATCGTGCCGACCAAAGCCTCAGCTTGGATCAGTGGATGGGTTCCTTGCAGGAGAAGGTTTGAGCCCTCTGCTCTGACCATTGTATCGGTCAGCACTGACGATTTGCTCTCAGGTTGTGCAGTAATGAGAAGCTGACCGGTTGGTCTCGGTGGACTTGAAATGTTTTCGCGAGCCCTCCCGCCTGTACCATTACGTTGGGGAAGATTTGCGTTTGGTTTTGTATCATGGCGGGCATGTTTTGGATTATCTAGTACTAGTAGATCGCTCGGTTATAGTTGACAGGCGATAGACGCTGATTGCATCTATGAAGAATTAACGGTATCATTTTTCTATTTTATTCTACATGGTAGTGCATACTGTTTATGGTGCCATGTGGATTCCCACGGAACATGGCAAGTCCCATGATTTTAGTACCTTTGTAGAAAGTTGACTAGGTCAATCAAATCGAACACCCTAGGATATTAGTGGGAAAATCTAAGGCCAATTAAATGGGCCAGGGGTATCTGTTCAATCCCCGATTCAGGTCTAGTGGCACCTAGTAGTCGTCTCTAGTAGTCATGTACCAATGCACCGGGGCAACAACAGGCTACTTATATACCCCTGCACTTTCTTCCTTTTTTGGGTATATATGATGGCCCCCGCCGGACATTTGACATTTAACTTCTACGTACTCCCTGAAATACCTTCACCATGTTACCCTCCACAGACGATATAGCAAAGTTCATTTCCATCGCTCCAGATGCCAATGAAGGGACAGCCCTTCGGTTTTTGGAGGTAAGATATCTCGATCTCCCTTTACAACTATACTAACACCTATTTTAGGGAGCGGGAAACATTGAGGATGCTATCAGTCGGTATTATGAAATCCAAAATGAGGTTACAGCTCCAAATTTGCCCAATCCAACGCCCCTTACTATGGATGCGACGGATGTCGGGCCTGATATGCGCCCTCCACCATATGCACGTTCAGCAATAAACGGATTTGCACATCACCACACCAACATATTTACTGGAGTTGCCAGCATCCGCTCTAAAGATGAAGTACGATACGGGATCCTTTCGTCTTGGTAAAGCGCTAACGCGTGTGTGTTATGATAGCAAGATATGAAGGCTGCCCTACACACCATTCAGCGGGCATGTGGCATTTTTAATAGTGATATTGAGCCAGAGCATACTATGCAATATCTTGATTGTCACTGCGACGTCCATGAGTACAAAGATAGAAAGGTAGCCCGGCTTCCTATTCAAGAAATCTGGTCTAAAGCAGTCATCTATCCAGGTCAGTTCTGCCATTTTGACGATGTTAATTGAATCGTGGCCACGGTCTAATACTTTCTTTCTCCTCCGAGCAGGTGAATCGGCTTATCACGACAGCCATTCATCGGCTATGATCGTGAAAAATCCATACAGTCGTGTACCCTCGCCATTTCCGCTTACAACTCCCGGGACTTACAATACAGCGAAGCCTACTCCGTCCGGCTACAACCAGTATCTTCAAAAGACCATACAATTGAATGCATCCCTCAATGCTGCGGCACAGGCTGCTATTGATGCAAAAGAGCCAAATACCGTATGGGATACCGGAGACCTAGAGACCTCTGTACGAAATGAGGCTGACGCCACAACTGTTTCTGATGCTCAGCAACCAGCTGTACAAAGGTTCACTCCTCAAAATAATCCCACAGCTTCCCCTGCAGAAAGCTCCAAGTCATCGGCATTTGGTAGTTTGAAAAGGATGCTATCGAAGAAGACGTCAGAAGAGAAGGCAGAGAAGGCAGCTATTTACACCGAGGGGCTACGCGTGGCCATCCTAGAGGAGGAGCAAGGCAGATGGCTAAATCAAGAATGGCGGCAGCTCGTAGCAGCCTACCAAGAAGCAGTTGGAATAAGTCAGAAGATCGCCGATCTTCGAGCCCGGCACCCCATCCAGTATCTTCACCTCCTCCGAGCAGGATATTTCGAGCCTATTCCAGCGGTTTGGGCAAAGTCTACGTCAAACCCTCTCGGTTTTACCATTAATGCATTTGGTGGCTGGAGAGGCGTCACCCCCAGTTGGAGAGGATACAAAGATCTTGCCGAGGAACGTCTATACTGGGTTATGAACAACACTGAGGGCATTGTTAGAAATATGACGAAGCCCGATGCCATCTCTGCGATGAGCATGGCTCGATCTAGAATGGAATCCGCAGTTGGAATACCTACGGAGTACTTCTCGCGCGACGATATCTGTAATGCTCAATCCACCGAGACTTACTCGAAGCAAGTCATGTCTCTTTTCAGGCCTGGTGGGGAGCCGGCAGTTCCTTCAGATGAAACTATGATTCTCCTAGAGGTCTCAAAGTCTATGAACTCTGCGCCCTTTCTCCCGAATTATAATGAGCACCTCATTACAGGCTATTCCGCCTCTAACCAGCCAAAGAGCAAAGGTGACCATATTTCCCCCTAACCAGTCTACATCAGATACTAACTTCGGGAAACAGATATCGCCAAGGCCATCATACGGCGCTTTTCCCAAGCAATGATCAATCACGACCACAATACGCGAGGCTATCAATTCGTCACATTCGCAGATCAGGGCCGCTACATGGGCCTGATCAACCACCAGAATCTCGAACAAATATGGTCCAACGTCAGATTCGGGGGAGAAACCCGACTGATGTTAGGCTGGCAAAGGGCCAAGGAGCTCCACTTCCAAAAGCACTCTGGAACAGCCATCCACCACCCTATGTACGGGTGGCAAGCTGGTCCACAAACACCCATACTGAGGCTGCTAATCGTACTCGACGGCGAAGCAGCAGACATGAATGAATTCCAGCTCGATCTACTTGGCCTATCTTGGGTTTATGTCACGATCTTCTTGGTGGGTGCAGATAGATGTCCGCACCATCATCGTCTTGCAAACGAGCTACAGAGAATCAGCAATATCAATCCCCATGTCTCTTTCCTTGAGGCGCAAGGGAATATGCCGGAGCGCTTCGTCACCCACGAACTGCTGAAGCGACATCTCGGATACAATGTTTCGTTTTCTGATTTTGAGACGTTGGAGCAAGCGGCGGTGGATCTACCGTCATATGTAGAGTGAACTACACGTGGTCCATCAAATGGTCTGGGCTGTCCGATTTGTCTCACAGAAGATCAACGATCCAGGTCAGTTGTTTTTTGTTGCCAACTTATCTCCCAAATGAAATGAATGGCAATAGGTAGACGCTTTGCTGCGATCGTCATCGGTCTCTTAAATCATCCGGGTTTGACTGGATATCGAGAATATCGAAGATCGGTGATCGTCTGCATATGCATATCAACAGAGACAAGCATTCGAGTACTTCTCGACCATTCGCAGAGTCCACATTCTATTTTGAACATTTTAGCGCCTGTCCGCCAAAGCATAAGCCGAGTGGTAATCACCTTCAAATAGGACCCTATGCGTCATAGATCCATCATACAGCCCGATTGGAAGAATCGCACGGCCTAAGAACCGGCACATAGAACATTTATAGGCAACTTGTGAGATTCTCAAGACCCAATAAACGGGATACCCCTTGAGACTAGTGAAACTACGCTTTGTGGGTTCTCCAATCAGGGTGAAACTAGCACCTCCCTATGGAGGACAGATTGTGACAAGTTTCGCCAGGTGCAGTAGCGCCGTCCATAGAGCGCGACATGTGAGAGACTTTGGCGCTGTGGCGGAGATCCCCATTGGTATTTTGTGTACTTGTAGAATACTTGTTAATGTATGGGGGACTCCCATCAAAATCAGGTACCGATTGTGTAGTTGTGGAGTCTAGTGATCCAAGGTTCCGCGTCCATCGAACCAAACACAGGGGAAAACAGTCACCTCTCTTTGTCTACACGTCCTCTACGCTTCTCTCTATCGATCGTTCGTAGTCTCTCCCCCATTTTTCTCTAATTGACGCCAATTTTCCGTGTCTGACTCTGACTTTGTTTCACCCAAATTGCCGGAGCTTCAAAGCTCTCTGCCCCACCACCTCCCCTACGGCCCGTTTCTCCAGATTCATCTTCTCATCTCTCCTTTCTTCTCTATTTTTCTTTTACCTTGGTAGAAGGCAAGGTCAGTCCCCAGTCTAGCGCGACCCGTTGTGATCCTGATGACCCCGCTTCGGAGCAATCTTGGCTTATCCTCTCCACGCCCATCGTCAATTCCACTAACATGCCACCTTCTTAGGCTCCGAACTTGATACCGTGATTCCGACCTAACTCAGCCCGTGAACTTCGCACCCCACCCCGGTCTCTTGGGTCTGGACGCCGTATCTATCACATCTTCCCCACCTGGAGCTTCGTACGACCAAGTTCCCCCTCTACCATTTCTACACGCCTTTCATTCTTCGAACCCCAATCCAGTCGAGAGTTTAGGCACCTTTCCGAAACCCCAATTCGATTGCAGCGCAAACGAAAGTAAGCTTGATTTCCCGGTTTCCCTGCCTCGTTGCGTTTGTTCCCTCGCGCTAGCACTTGCAGTCAAGTTGCTTGAGACGTTTAAGCAATTGAACTCGGGTGCTATTGTCTTGCATTCCCTGGACTGTGGATCGCCAAATTTTGCGCTATTCTCCCTCTACTGTGTTGAAATCCCCCGGTTCCCGTTTTCCCGATGGACCGTGTTCGACCTTTTTTCCACTGGATCCCGCGAATCATGAAAGCTGACAATCACCCCAAGACTGAGCCTACCGAAGCAATCAAAGAAACCGTTATCGTTATGGGTCAGCAAAACCCTCCCGCGGGAGGATCCCGAAAGATCTCCTTCAATGTTTCCGACCAATATGAAATCCAAGATGTTATCGGTGAAGGCGCCTATGGTGTCGTCTGGTAAGTAGTACGAAGGTGTTTTTCAGGCCTCCTCTAACCCCATACAGCTCTGCCATTCATAAGCCTTCCGGCCAGAAGGTTGCCATCAAGAAGATTACGCCGTTCGATCATTCCATGTTCTGTCTGCGAACACTGCGTGAGATGAAGTTGCTGCGATACTTTAACCACGAAAACATTATCTCCATTCTGGATATCCAACGGCCCCGTAACTACGAGGGATTCAATGAAGTTTATCTGATTCAAGTACGTCGAAGCTTGCCAGCTGACAAGATGCGCCTGTATGGGATAAGTCCGGTGGACTAACAGCATGCAGGAGCTGATGGAAACTGATATGCATCGAGTTATCCGCACACAAGACCTCTCAGACGACCACTGCCAATACTTTATCTACCAGACTCTGCGTGCACTGAAGGCAATGCACTCAGCCAACGTCCTCCACCGAGATTTGAAGCCTTCGAATCTTCTGCTCAATGCCAACTGCGACCTGAAAGTCTGCGACTTCGGTCTGGCTCGTTCGGCCGCCTCCACCGATGACAACTCCGGATTCATGACAGAATATGTAGCCACACGTTGGTACCGTGCACCGGAGATCATGTTGACATTCAAGGAATACACCAAGGCTATTGACGTGTGGAGTGTCGGCTGCATATTGGCTGAGATGCTGAGCGGAAAGCCTCTCTTCCCCGGCAAGGATTGTACGATTCCACTCCCCCCTTCAGCAACAACAATAACTAACATACACTAGATCACCACCAGCTGACCCTCATCCTGGACGTCCTCGGCACACCCACGATGGAAGATTACTACGGCATCAAATCCCGCCGCGCCCGCGAATACATCCGCTCCCTCCCCTTTAAGAAGAAGATTCCCTTCCGTGCACTCTTCCCCAAGAGCAACGACACAGCTCTGGATCTGCTCGAGAAATTGCTCGCGTTCAATCCGGCTAAGCGTATCACTGTCGAAGAAGCCTTGAAGCACCCCTACCTCGAGCCGTACCATGATCCCGAAGATGAGCCCACTGCGCCGCCTATTCCTGATGGATTCTTCGATTTCGACAAGAACAAGGATGCTCTGAGTAAGGAGCAGCTGAAGCGTGAGTTTATCCATGCCCTTTGCCTGATCATTGTGCATCTACTAACCTCTCCTAGTCTTGATCTACGAGGAAATCATGCGGTAAATCTAACTTGACTATTTCAAATGATATTAGGTTGGCTAGGAAGATGACATCATCTGGATTCTATTCTGCACGTACTGTGACTTGACAGCGTGATTTGATACATGTTAGAGATAACAGGGCAACTCGAAATATGATTATGAGTGTTCAAAACACCTGACTTGCACCGTAATATATCTGCACCTCTGCTCGCTCCTGGGCCCAATTTTATATACTTGTAGTTCCAATCTACATCTAGTTATATACATCCCAGCCTACCCAGACACACAAAGTACATAGTTATACACACTCATCCAGATCACCTAAATCGCACGCATAAACGCCTCAATACCCTCAAGCACACCCTCCGGACTAGGTTTCGGCGCACAAACATGTGCCTCAAACCCAAATTTCTCACGCAGATGATCCCGCGTCGTAGGCCCAATAGTAGCAACAAAGACATTCCGCTTCCCCTTCCCAGCTCCAGTCCTAGTTTCAGACCCAGCAAAAGGCCCCAACCCAAGAACCCGCAACATAGCCTCACAACCCGTCGGCGAAAAAACAACAACCCAAACATCCCCCTCCGCCCTACCAATCACATCCTTAAAATCCCCCTCAAAAGACCCCATAACACCAGTCTCATACACAACAAGCTCCTCAACACCAACCCGTTTCTCAACCGGTAATGATTCATCCATTAGTGTTTTCGGGATGATATCCCTCCGCACTTCACCGACAAGAAATAGAAGTGATGGTTTGTGTGTTGGGTAGAGGGTATCGTAGTGTTCGAGAATTAGATGGGCGAGGTTTTCGCCGGTTCCTGTGTCTGCGCCGTGGATTATTGCGGAGGGGAGGTGTTTGTTGCGGAGGGTTGTTAGGGTGCGGGCTGTGGCTGGACCGACGGTGTAGAGGATCAAAGGCGGGGTTGTCAGGGTGTTGAAGGTTACTAGAGGTTTGTTAGTTGGGTGTGGCATTGGGATTTGTGTTGGTTTGGTTTGGGATGGGCTGTGGGAGGTGTGGTGTGGGATGGGTTGTATATACCGTCTTTTTCGTCTTCGATCATCTGCGCGAAACCTTCCACCGCGCGCTGGCTGGTGAAAATTAGACCGCCGTATCTTCTGGGGGTTGGGGCATTGTTGCTGAATGCGCCGGTGCTGAATAGGTCGCGGACTTGGGCGAGATTGTTTTTGAGGAAGCGGTGTTCTAGGACGGGGATGAAGGTGGGGGTGTAGTTTTGTGCGGAGAAGAAGTCTTCGTAGCCATCGTGGGGAGAGGATTTTGTTTTGAGGAGGAGGATGGGAGTTGGGGGCATTTTGGGAGGTTGGTTTGGGGTGTGAATGTGGAGGTGAGGGTGAGGGTAAAGATTGGAGGTGGGATTGATATGGTTATCGAGTGCGGGGAGCTCTGGGGAATTGGGGGTTTTTTTTTATATTGGGCCGTTCTTGTTTTATACAAATTACATCTTGTAGTTCATCGGCTTGTCTACCCGTCTATATTGTATACAATACACTTCATCCCACAGGAAATCGAATTTGAGTCTAGGAAGGCTTATTTACACATTAAAAACACAAACTACTGATCGTCCAGCACGTGCAGGTATCGCTTGTCCTCCTGGCGCTCGCGCTCCGTGGAGGGAGGCAGATCGTAGTAAGAGGCACTACGGTAGCCCTGCAGGTAGTGGAAGGTCAAGTTGGCAAGATCAGCGGTCTCGTCCATGCCCAGGTCCTTGAAGGTCTTGGCTGTCGGGTCAATGACCTGGTCGAGGAACTCGCGCTCCACCTCGTCAGCGGACAGGGTGTGCCACCACAGGAGCTTGTTCATGTAGTGGGCGAAAGGCTTGAGGATGGCCTTGGGGACGTTGATGTGACGGCGCTTCTTGATGATTTCACGGTCGACCAACTCGGCGATCTCGGCGGTGGAGTAGTTCTTGGGGCCGTACAACTCGAAGGTCTGACCGGCGGTGCTGTCATCGTGCAGCATACGCTCCAGAGCAGTACCGACATCAATGGCCTAGACAGAGTTAGTTCAATGCCACTTGTCCAGCCGGAGAGATTAACTTACGTGGACGGGCCAGTAGCGCTCCTGCATGTGGTTGGCAGTGAAAATGTTGCCCATCTTGGCCAGCTTGTGGAGCAGGTTGTCCTCGAAACCGAACATGGGTGCAGGTCGCACGATTGTGGTCTCGGGGTAGATCTTGCGGACGACCTCCTCACCCCATGCCTAAATGTCATCAGCACTCTCATCCTGGTGTAGTTTTGGTAGATATGCTGACCTTGGTGGCAAAGTACTCGGAAGGCGAGTCACGGTGAGCGTTGTAGGAAGAAACGTGGATGAAGCGGTCGACATCATACTTGGCAACAGCGTCGGCAATACGCTCGATACCGTCGACGTGGACGTCCTCGTAGGAGAAGTTCCTGGGGTCGTCAGAAACCATGTATTTCATGTATACCACACACTATCACTCACTTGGTGGGATATTGGCGACCGACAAGGTTGTAGACAACATCGGAGTGACGAACACTCTCCTCAATGGACTGGGTGTTGCGCAGGTCGTATTCCTGTACTGGGAGTCAGACACCTTCCACAATTCAAACCAATGATACGGTAGTCAGGCTCCATACCATGAACACAACTCGTCCAAGATCACCAGTGACCTTCAAGTGTCTCTTTGCCATCTCCTCGCGGTAGGGAATGACAACGGTGCAACCCTGGCGAGCTGTAGGCCATTAGTCCATGATTCAATCCCAGTGCGGCAGATCCTCAACCTACCAAGCTTGTTGACAATGTAGCGACCGAGGAAACCAGTGGCACCAAAGACGGTCGCGGTGTGACCTATAATTGTGTGAGTACGGACCGAAGCATAGCGTCGGAGTGGAAGGGCTTAGCTACCTCCAATGGAAGAACTATGGGCAGAGCGCGTCAGCAAGCAAGAACAGTAAACCTAGTCATATCAGAATTGACCACATACCGGCCACCTTGGACCTTCAAGAGGGGCTTGCCAGTCCGGGTGATGCGGACATCCTGAAGGTTGCGCTGGAATTGAAGCTGCACCCGCGGGACTGGCACAAAAGGCCGGGCCCCCAGGGCAGTGTTGATAGTGCGAGACTTCTGCATGGTCTCTGGCTGAGTATATCTCTCGAGACCAGCTAATTGGAGCGGAGTGTTGCCAAGAAGGGCGTGGTGATGTGCGAGTGTCTTTCGCAGCAAGTCGGAAGAACCGCACGGGACTATTACGCTAGTCCTAATTCGGGAGTAGGGACCACCACTTTAACAAATTACTTTCTCGTCTTTCTTCCCTTGTGCTTGGACTCGGTTGATATGGTGACTTCTGCTTGTTCTTTTGATTTGAAGTTAGTCCATTAACCAAAATTGATAGGTTGGTATATCTACAACCTCTGTAGGATAAAATCTCCGTTTTGATCTGACAACACCTGGACTGTGATTGGATGTTCCCCGGGCCATTCATGTGTATCAATATCAATGTTTTATGTTCTTCTATATGCAATTAAATCAAGGCCGGTGTATTCCTGCTCTTGAATTCCTGGTGGATCTATACAGTACTTCCAGAAATTGGTGTCGCCTATACTCTTCAATTGTCAACTTTATCTTCGTTGATGCACCCGAAAATTAAAAAAAATGTAAAGGTAGTCGTGCATCAAACTTGTTCCTGCTCACAACCAAGTCCAGGCGTTTACTTTTTCACATACAAGACTTGAACGGCTTTTTAGAACCTAACATACACCCGTGCAATGGATTGGGACAGTCTTTTCTTTAACACGTCAGCCTTCATTGCAGGGGTCTTTGTCCTTGACTACGGCGCAGACAAATTCATCGATCACACTGTGATCGTAGGACAGCGACTGGGCATCTCACCAACTCTTATTGCCCTTTTGACTGCTGGAGCTGAGTATGAGGAGGTACATTGGTTCGAGCTCCACACTTTACCTGGTCGATGCTGACAATGTCTCCCTAGCTTGCTGTCATTGTCGCTGCAATCTCACAAGGTCGCACCCCTCTAGCTTTGGGCAATGTCATGGGATCTACAATTTCCAATATCCTTGGTGCCTTTTCACTGGGGCTTTTATGTCATCCAGGCGGCAGTCCCTTTGATAGTAGTGCCAAGGTGTATTCGGCGATCCTATTCTTTGTCACTACTCTATTTGTCGTTTTGGCATATTTTCAACAGCTTAATAGAGTTACTGGTGGGCTTCTCATCGCTCTCTTCGCACTCTATATTATCTCTATTGGCTATGCCATTTATAGAGGTATCAGTGAACCGCCCCAGCTGTCGGACAGTGAAAGCGACGATGAGTCAACCAATGTTTGTGATGAACAAACACCACAACATAGTGTCAGGCCATCCATTTCAGAAGCCTCTCCTCTGTTGGGAGATACGAATACGTCTCGGGAAATGACAAAGCTTCCGCGACCGCTTTATTACCATGTCCTCCAGCTTATCTTTGGGCTGCTCGCACTCTCCTTGTCGGGATACATCCTTGCCCACAGTTCAGGTACTATCGCCGATTCTTTCCATCTGTCAGGAACTGTCTTTGGCTTAACCGTGATCTCTTTTGCCACGACCCTGCCAGAGAAGTTGATTGCTATGCTCAGTGGCTTTCGTGGACAGGGAGGCATAATTGTTGCAACCACAGCAGGGAGTAATATCTTCCTACTGACGCTATGTGTCGGTATTGTCGCGGTGGCAGGACGCCTCCTCGATCAGTCAGATACCTTTGTCCTGTTTGATCTGGTGACAGTTTGGGTGTCATCGCTGTGCCTCCTAGTGGTTGTCTTTCTTGGACCTCATCGAATTGCTGGCCTAGTTCTTCTCGCTGCCTACGTGGCTTTTCTAGTCATGGAGTTCACCGTGTACAGGCGCTAAACCAGGGCATTCCTTCCTCTTGAACACAACTATCGCAAGCCCAATTCGATTGGCATCCTATAATTATGGAAGTAATGATAACGATACGGGAAACAGCTATTCCGACATCATTCTTAATATAATATGGTAGGTGGTGACACCGATTTCCGGAAGTACTGTACATGGTCATTGGTATTCATCGGTTCACTAACAGCCTGAACATGTTCTAGAACATGTATATGTTCCCAACCAGCTACCTGTTATGTAGAGGAGCATGTTGGAAACAATGCAGCACTCTAGCGCTTGATCATAACAAAAATCAAGATGTCTGCATATAGTCTATGTAGGCAGCCTCTAGTATTTTTGTCTGATAGACCAGACTATGGCATAAGTTAAACCCAGGAAAATATGTAGCTGTTGACAGGATCCAAGATGGGACAAAGAACAGCAACGTAGTAGCCACTTCTGATACACGGTGAACGACACACCATTCCCTTTAACTGGGTTCTAGTCAATATAGGCACAGTGGGTCCATAGAAGGTGTTGAGGGCAATATAACCTTGGACTATATATTATGCACCTATGGAATAGACACACGCCAATTACAAATATTGACAATCATGGTTAATGTACGATGCAGCATCTATGAGATTAATTATCTCACCAAAAAAATATAAAATATAAAAAAGTAAATGACCGCTGTGTCATTGTGTTTCCAAAGATTTATGAGAGGAGTATTGTGGGCAAATCACGGCCATCTCTGGTAAAAGGCAAGAAATGGGTTCTGCACTAATTTGTCCCACTCCTCGGATGTGTTTCTTTTTAGTTGCTTATATTACCCCGTTCTGCTAATTTAGGCTTTACCAGCCCGACCCTAAACGGTCGGAGTTCGAAACTCGGTGGTCGGTTGGTTTCTTTTTTACAAAGTTCAGGGTTTATAAAGGCGGTAAGGTGGAATGGCGGTATGGCGGTGAAGGCGATGAAGCACGTTTGCGAACCCGGAGATTCAGGCATCCATGAATAGTTGGTGAAGGCCAAAGGAGGGTTATCCATAAGTACATATGTCAACTACGTGTATCTTATTCTATGCTCAAGTTTCTGGAATTTAAAAAAATAAGTTGCAGACATTTGATGAATTATGTAGTTGAGCATCGGTGTTTTTGTAAGCGTTCGGCGGATAGGTGTTCGGCGGACAAGGGATGTGCCCATGCATTTATTTGATTCTGGGCTTGAGCTTCAATTCTAGCTTTATCCAGATAATTTAAAACTCTACAAAATGTCGTCTGCTGCCTGTATTTTCTGCAAGATCATCAAGGGTATGTCTATTGTTTACAAGATTCTATTTAGCTACACATCTATCGCTCTGTCAAATTCGGCACGTCATAGCAAAACATGGATTGACTGACCTGCTTCCTCGGGAGCTCTATAGGAGATATCCCTTCGTTGAAGCTCTTCGAGAGTGACAAGGTCTTCGCTTTCCTCGATATCCAGCCGCTGAGCCGTGGCCATGCGGTGCGTATTCCTATTTCCTACGATTCCTCTTCCCCGCATCCGGCCTACCCCTCGTAGCGGTGCGCCAGCGAAGTTGCCCGAACTGTGGTGATAGCTTCAGCCAACAATTGAAAGCCGATCATTCTAAGAAAATCAAACTGACAACATGCATAGCTTGTCATTCCCAAGTTCCACGGCGCAAAGCTGACCGATATTCCCGACGAGGACCTGGTTGAGATCCTGGTAAGTCGACGAGATAACAACCCTGGGCGACGAAGGTGAAGAGGAGGGTCAATGTTTTCGATCTCTGATTGAATTCGATTACACTCCTTTAAGGACCTTGGGGGCCAACCTTGGGGGCAACTCCACAAGGTCCCCGAGAAACCCGGCATTGGATTGGTGAACAGGGACATAGCTAATGAAGCTGTACGCAGCCCGTTGCGAAGAAGATCGCCAAGGCCAGCGGCGCCGAGGATTTCAATATCCTGCAGAACAATGGACGCATTGCGCACCAGGTCGTTGACCATGTGAGTTTCAGTCGGTGATCTTGATAATTGTGACGGTGCTAATCAGTCTCGAATAGGTCCACTTCCACATGGTATGCTCTATTATCTTTTGGATATTTGGTTCTATACTGGGAACGGTCCTCGGAACATACACTAACAAGACAATAGATCCCCAAGCCCAACGAGAAGGAGGGTTTGGGCATTGGCTGGCCTACCCAGGCGACCGATATGGACAAGCTCAAGGCTCTTCACGAGGATATCAAGTTGAAGATGTAAACGGCTTGGGCTTAAGTGATAATCAAACCAAGAACAATGGAAACCGAGTTATTTCTATACTTGTGCCTTGTGATTTGGTTCGCTGTAAACCGTACACGTTCCCTATCGAAGGAAGGACTATAGTGTTAGTTTAGATGAAGTTGTTAACACCTCTGAAGTAGGTAACCAGTTGGATCTACCTGTAGACTCCAGGTCTATGCTCCGTTGAATGTGTACCAAAATGTTCATATATCGTCTAGTTAATAAGGTCCAAGTCTGCGTATGCCACAAACATGCAAATTCATGACTCTAAATATCTAGCAGATAAGCATGGAAATCAACTACATCAATCACACCACCCAACTCATGCACTATGCGCAGCTTATGCCGATGTGCTATCCGCTTTCTTCTTCTCCGAGTCAGGATAGAAGTTGATCTTTCCACCGCCCTGAACGATATTGAGTCTGTCGTAGAGCGAGCGAGCCCGGACATAGGGGTCAAGAACCCAGTATTGCGTACGCAGCTGGTCGATCAAAGCCTTCCGCTTCTCCTCGGCAGCAGAGGCAGCGTCGGTCTCCTTCTTGAAGCTGGCGCGGATCCACTCAATGGTAGTATCCTGGATCTCCTTGGCGAGCTTTTGGCGCTCGGCCATGAGGGTATCCCGAGTTTCCTTGTCGGCCATGCAGGGATTCTCGTTCTCCGGCACCTCAACGTATTTGTATTCCCAGTCTTCGTCGCCTTCGAGCTCCTTCATGATTTGGCTTGGGTGGATGAAGTTTTCGAGATCCTTGCGGTTCTTCGTGAAGTGGATCTTCGCTGCAACGACTGGGTCGAGCCAGCCCTTGATCACGCTCCAGATGCCTGGGTTATAGTTAGAAATGGTTGTTTCGTATGGGGTGCTGGGATACGCACTTGAGAATAGCCAAGGGGCCTTGTGGATGAGCACTGCTCCAAGAGACTCGGGGTAGTTGGCTTCGAAGCACTTGATCATGAATTTCACGGGGGCGTAGTCCTGGGAAATATCAGTATATAGCGTGGACAATCTTCAGACGAAAAGCTTACCATGTTGGCCATGCCGAAGTCGGTCATATCAAAGATAATAGTCTGCAAGAATCAGTTTCCGAGACACAATCCTCACATACCGGAGTACTTACCGCAGTCTCAATCGGTGGCGCAAGCAACAAACGCGCAGTCTCAATAGTATACACAGTGAACCGCTCCAACCCTTCATTATCCTGATCACCAGCCTTGTGCAAGCGCACACGCACAACACAGATCGGACGACCAACGCGATCAACACCGTGCAAGAAACTCTTACCCAGGCGCATCTGCGTGAGGAAGTCCTCACCCTTCTTCTTCTCCTTAGGATCAGAGCCCTGCGCCTGCTTCAAAGCTGACGCCTCACCGTTGAACATGATATCGTCGTCGACATGCATTTCCAGCAGTCGCCAGCGCATCGTGGAAATCAACATGACAAGCGCCTTCTTGGTGTCCCACTTGCGCGCCCGCAGGAATCGCAGCAGTAGGGAGTCAGGGTTATCCCCCTTCACCATGCTCCAGAACGCAGTGCGGATCTCCTCGGGCTTCATGTCCTCTAGCGCCTGCTTGAACTCCTTGGATTGGCCGTACTTGTCGTCGCCATCAGCGGCGCTGATGGAAGCGACGCCGCTGTCGGAGCCGCTTTTGGTGTTGTCGTCGGCGCCGCCCCAAATTCCCCACCGGCCCTTGGACTTCTTCTTATCCTGGGCTGGGGCGGGTGTTGCGGCATCGCTGGTGGTGGTGGATTGAGGGGCTTCGAGTTCTTCAAGTGTCAGGCCGAAGACTTTGAGTGCCAGGACCCAGAATTCTTGTAGCTTGACTTGTTGCTCTGGGGTAAGGTTCCCGACTGTTCCGGGGGCGGGTTCGGCGGGCATTGTCGCGAGGGTATCGATTACTCCTAGGGAGGGTTTTTCAGGGAGTCGGGGCTGCAAAGTTGTATTTTTGGGATTGAAGTATTTGTCCTGGAGCCAAGCGCCTCCTCCAACGATAGCGAGAGTAAACGTAAGGGTCCAAAAAGATGAAGCCTTCTTGGGTTCTGGGTGTGTGGAGAATGGTCGCGCAAATGAATACCGAGCGACAGGGAACTTGGCCGAAGGATAGAGACGACGTAGGATTGTTCCACGCATAAGCAATATAATTGAGGTGATAGGTGAGCACTAGGTCTTAGCCCTGGGAGGGAGAGGGAAGAAAATCTGTGAGAGCGGAATCAAGGACATGACGATGCGGGGGAGATCGTCGCCTAATAGCTGTACTAGTTTAGAATGAATTAATTCGAGGTGTTGTTTTTCATTTACTTCAAATCCATCTAATATCTTCTATAATTCAGTTCTCTCAAAGTTGAAGTATAAAAGTGTCGCGCAAGTGTCGCGTGAGAGATCATTCCGGGGAAATCAACAAATCCCAAACGCAACCCACTCAACATCACTCCGACAACAATCCACTGTTTAGCAATAACAACTCTTATTGCCGGTGGCCTATTGTCTCACAACACACCTACCGCATTCTCAAACACACCGCAGGCATGGACGCACCTCGATCATCCTCACGCCCGAGACCCTCATCCAGGCCCACAACGCCCCTTCGCCCCAGCTCGCGCTCTTCAATACGGGAGGCCCACGGATATGGAAACAGCATTGGAAATGCAGGATACACACAACCCGCCTTCAATGCCTTGGAGCCACAATTCGCCGAGCTGGCCGATTCGATGGCGGATCTCGAGGCCAACTTCATGCACTTGCAGCTGATGCACGAGAGCCTGACGCGCTTCAGTGAGAGTTTTGCCAGTTTTCTCTACGGATTGAATATGAATGCATTCTGCGTGGATTTCCCAGAGGTATGGTCGCATATGCGTCGCCGATAGTGGCGGCAGTGGTGACAGCGCGCAACAGGTTTGCTGATTCGTTCGATACAGGCTCCGATTTCAGACTCGTTCAAGAAGGCTAAGCAGGACGAAGAAGAAAAAGGTATTGAGAGGGCTGTCTGTGGGAACTACCTGTGGTGAATCGGATTTGCTAACAGCCATCCAGAGGCGGAATCGGAATCAGAACCAACACGACAGGTTGATGATGGCGAGATGACTTTTATGTGAGTCCAGAGAGCGATGCGACAAACCCCTACTGGAGGACACTTGAGCTAATGGGTTCTCACGCTACAGGACCACGGACACTACTTTTGTTGAGAATCCGAGCACGACCCCATCCATTAGACCGACGTCCGGGTATGCTGCGGGCTCACGAACATCGTCGCGTGGCACTACTCGTGGTGCAGCAAGCAGCCGGTATACTACACGAGGCGCTGCTCGAGGCGCTGCTCGTGGCACTCGTCCCAGCGCACTGCCTCGGGGCAGAGGGATTGGGACTCGATAAAGAGCCGGATGCTTGAGCGCTTACAATGGCCTGCTCATGGACAATCAGTCCATGCTACATGTTTGACTATTGGCATCCAAGAGCTGGATCTTCATGTATAGCTTCCGCGGCTGTTTGGCAAATCTGCCTTTTATGATTCACTAGAAATGACGAATGAAACTACATATACCATGTCACCCAAAGGTTGTACATTGAAATCAACTCTGTATAGTTAAATAGCTAAATAAATACTTCTCATAAAAAAAAAGGAAATGCTGCTTCTGCCAAACTGTCCGATCTCTTATCCGGCGGTAAATCGGTAAATCGGGGTCAGGCGAAAAACCACCGCCCGATGGCGAACCTCCAACTACTTTTGAAATCCTCAACTTGGCCCCCATTCGTCGTTAGTTATTAGACTTTTATATTTATATTACCTGAATAGAGTCCTAGTGTCTGGACTTGGTTGTGACGTCGAATCTGGTCATTCGCAACCCTTGGTGGACTGTATAACTTCCATTTGTCTGCTATTGTCCCTATTCACTTGCTTTCGTGAGTTCTATTGTTATGCTCTGAGCATACCATTGATACTAATTTTTCACGCAGTGCAATGCTGGCCCTATTCATGGGGAGTCCTTGAGGCTATACCTAGTCTCTTTATAACCGGCCTTCCTCCCTTGACTCTCTTTCAGCCTCTTGTCTCCACGTGGATAGAAGTCTGGAACTTCTAATAACGTACTTTTTCATATATCATTGCTTTGTACTTCTGATCAACCCTAACCCTCTCCCTTCGACCCTATCTCTTTTACTCTCTCTTTCCCTCCAACCACACTCATGTCGCTCACTATGGCAACCCTCGATTCTGTCCAGCTTCTTTCTGAAGCTGCATTTGGCTGTGGTAAGAGTTGATAATTGCCGTGGCTCATTTAGGCCTAGCTGACCTCTCGTTAGTACATCTTGCGGCTATCCTCTCCAAGGATGAGAAGACTGCTGGCCAGTTCAGAGAACAATTCTGCAAGCAATACAAATTGCTAGCTCCGTTTTCAAAGACAGACACCGTTGCTGTTCCAACCACTGGCCTCCGGACTGTGGAGTCTCTGAAGCCAAAGTATCACTGTTTGACTTGCGCAGAAGTATGTCTGAAGTCCAAGCGATCGGAGCATACTGCAGCCACAGGACATGTATTTTGTAAGCCAATGGTTTCTGACTGATTGAACTACTTCGTACTTACAAAATGGTAGACCTCGAGTCTCGAAACCGCTTTGTCTTTTGTGAGAAGTGTGTCGATTTCATCTATGACCACACCCTGGACAGACTTCGTGGCCCTTCTGGCAAGTTTGAAGCCCTCGGTGAGTCTCGTGAAATTCCAAATTACCTTGCTCATGGATATCTACTAACGTTTAGTAGATGGGCGATCCATTTGGGCCGAAGACTCGGCCTCCGAGGTCTACGTCAAGAACAATGCCAACAAGAACCCATGCGCCATTCGCGGCGCTCGTGGCGTTTGGAACATGGGTCAAACGTGTTACCAAGCTTCTATCTTGCAGGCCATGCTGCACGACCCTAGCCTCACTGCCTATTTCCTGGGAGGTGGCCATGACGTCCACACATGCACGATCAAGGACTGTCTCGCCTGTGCAACAGCTGAAGTCTTCATGGAGTTCAATAGCGCCGAAAGAAATGAGTCAGTCTCCGCAGCCCTGCTGCTTCACCATGGTTGGCAGAAATCTAAGGTACGTCAGAGGTCCGAGTTGAGCAACAGAACCGGCTAACTAGATTACAGGACATGGCTGGATACCGCCAGCAAGACGCCCACGAATACTTCCAATTCCTTGTCAACGAACTGCACTCATCCACCCCCGGACACGTGGAGAGCTACGAAAAACCATGCGAGTGCTTCTTCCACCAGATGTTCTACGGCGAACTTCGCAGCAGCGTCATGTGCCACAAATGCGGCCAAACTACCAACACCCACGATCCCATGGCCGATCTAAGTCTTGATGTCCAGCTTCAACACAAGAAGCGCAAGCTCGGTCGCTCCACTTCTTCTACCACTGGAACTCTCCTCGGCTGCCTGGACAGCTTCACTGCCGCTGAAGATCTCCACGCCGATGCTGCTTACCACTGCGAGAAGTGTGGTAACACTCCCCAGCGGGCCTCGAAGCGCCTGCTGATCCGCAAACTCCCTGTTATGCTTTGCATGCAACTCAAGGTTTGTTTGAGTTTCTGACTGCCATGAAATAAGATTCCTATGCTGATATTCGTATAGCGTTATGAACACAGCTCTAACTCTTCTGAGAAAATGAACGGTCACATTGACTTCCCTCTGTCGGTCAACATGCTGCCGTACACGGTCAGAAAAGACAACCTTCCCGTTGACATGTCGGATTACATGTATGACTTGTCCACAGTCATCGTCCACCAAGGAACAATGGACTCTGGGCATTACTATGCCTATACTCGTATTGACAACGACAAGGTTCGTTTCACTGTAACCCTCATTCTGTCTGTGCCTGTGCTAATGAGTTATCTTTATAGTGGGCACTGATGGATGACAACAAGGTCACCGTTGCCGGAGTGGCGGATGTCCTCCGCCAGGATGCCTATCTTCTCTTTTATAGCGCCCGTTGTATCCGGGCTGAGAAGCCAAAGAAGTAAATTACTTGTGCACAGATATGCTTTCAATTCAATTAATATGATTCATAATTTGGCGGTCACTTATTTCCTTTGCATATACTATACTAGTATTATACTGTACTATTGTACTATTGATACCTGGACTAAAAGGTCTACCCATAGGAAAAAGGAAAGTCTTTTTTAACTATACTAGTAGAAGACTCTAAAAGATCCACTGGATACCAGCTAATTATAATGAATAAGAACACACTTCAAGTTTTATTCTTCTACAGCTACTAGATCGGTTTATTTAGTAGAATAGATTATTGTGTGTGGTTTGACCCGATAGAAATCCATGATCATCGCCGAGAAGCCTTTGGTGAAGGATTGAACTGGCGCAGAAAGTGTGAACAGGGTATAGACAAATGACAACTAGGTGCTAGGTAAAGGTCGGGAGTGGCAGGATTTCCTTTCCAAATTTGGTTCACAATCGGCAGATGTCCCTGTCTACATCGAGAAGAATAAAACACTTTGTAGGTTTTCCCCATTATCGAGAGCACGGTGTCATCCATCCCTTTTGTTCTCGAAGACCATCACAGCCATTCGACGCGACCTGAAGACACCAGTGCCGTTCTTACACCGACACCAGACATCACCATCATATGTCAGCTGTCCAATGCAGTGTGCGAGCGTTGCTGCTTGTTGCTTCTGATTCCAAACACCACCCACCCACATGGGTGATACCCTCGAGTACGGGGACCCTCGCCAAGTTCCTGGGTGGCTTCAACAATTTGGACAACAAGGCTGATTAACTAATAAATAGCTAGTGGAAGCCCAAAAACCAACGCATCTATCTCAGCACAAGGTGTACATCCATATTTTTGTTTCTTTGTGTTAATCGCCACGCTTCTTCTACACTCTTCTATGGCTGCAAACGGTAAGATGGGACCTCTGATGAGTTTCCTGAGTTTATCCTAATTATCCCGAATTTATCACTGATTTGATATTCTATAAAATCTCTATCTTGGCCTTGTCCCGAGTCTCATATTTATAGGCCAATTATTCCTTGACTCCGGGGAAGAAGACGCCCGCCGGTCTTTGGGATCGGATGGAGAAAGCGACAGAGAACATTGTTTCAAGAGCAGGCCGGTTGTTTTGATTACACATGACAGTTACCAATATCCCATCATATTTCCGGGGGATCTGGTTTCAAAAGAGCATCATAGTTGATCCTGCTGTCGTACGAAGTAGTGCCTTTATGCACATAACCTTATGAAGTTCTGCCACTACAGCTAGTTTATTGGATTTACAAGCGCACCCCACGTTTTCTTTCTAATTTTACAGCTTCCAGAAATTTTAAATTTGAGTTAAAATATCTCTTAATAGCACCCTTGAAAAAGAAAAGTCAATTAAAGACATCAGCTTTGAAAATATTTGAAGTATAAGATCTGACAGCCTGAGGCATCGAGATGTAGTGATCGCCCATTAGTCACATGATCCACCAAAAACAGCTAGCGCAACTCAAGCGAGTTGGCCCGTGCCCTATTCCCCATTGGGGCAGCACACAACGCAAATTCCAACCCTAACTCCTGTCTCCGTTCTTAACGCCCAACGCCAGCGACCCTCGTCCCGTCAACAACCCCGTCAACTCCCAGGTCCCGCCTTTAAAACCTCAAGATGACTCACGAGAGCGTTTGGTACAGCCGGCCCCGCAAGTAAGTCGAAATTGCACCGCACACCACGCACTATCTCGAAAATGGACGACAAGCTAACCAGAATTTCTCTTCGCCCAATAGGTACGGCAAGGGCTCCCGCGAATGGTGTGTTTTCCCTAATACAATCCCCCGATGAACGATCCAGTCGACACCGAGAAAGAAGCTTGAAGGAAGCCTGGATGGGATCAAAAATCGATACAACAGGAACGGGCTTGCTAATATTTGTGCGCCTTCAGCCGTGTCTGCTCCCACCGCGCCGGTCTGATCCGCAAGTACGGCGTAAGGAGAAACCGATCCTTCGAGCATATTGCAAACTGCAATATGTGACGTGAATTGGACCTGTGTGGCTAATACGGATTATTTTAGATGAACATCTGCCGTCAGTGCTTCCGTGAGAAGTCCACCGACATCGGTTTCACCAAGGTTCGTTTCAATCCCTCGCTCGACAATTCTATCCGACCCCATTCGAATACCATGCAACCCCACCATCCGACTTCAAAATTCAATCGACAATCGACAAATTTGCCACTACCATCACCACACTTGCACATTGCAAAAGCACAACACTAACCAAGTTTCTCAACCTACAGTACCGCTAAGCGATCAAAAAAACTGACTCCCTCCTCTCGAACCGTTCGCATCCACGGAATCCATCTACGCACCCGGCTCGACTACGGTAGCGTCCAGTGGAGCAATGTTTCAGACGAGCTCAAAAATGGCGTCTTTGATGTTTTTGTGAATGGAGGAATAGACATCGGGCCTGCGTGTCCGGTGTCCCGGGGTTGCGAATTAAATCAAATCTTGGCTCCGAGGGGAGGATTTGGGGTTGTTGCGTGGAGTGTCTTGAAAAACGAGGATGTTCTGATATTTCCCTCATCCTGGTTTTTTCTTAACAATTTCAATGACGGAATTTTTTTCTCTGGGAATCGTTTCTCCTCCGGCTTGTCGTACAACTTGCTCGTGGTCTGGATGAAGGCGGACGTGCTGCTTGCACAGCTCTGCCTGTCTCTCCATTTGGTGTAGCTTTTGATGATTGGCTGAGTGAGCCTCTGAGGTGCACTGATGGTATATGAGCGTACGAATCTCGTAACGGCTCTAGATGTCACCAAATCGGATATGTCTGGACCCTCCTACTTCTAAGTATGTAGGCTATGGTGCCTTGGCTGGGTGGACAATCTAAATGACGGCTCATGCGTTGTAGGGCTCTATATGGCACCACTAGCAAGGCAGACAATCATTTTTCTACAAAGGGTGTTACTCTTCAATAAAACTAACATGTTTGCATGAACTTCATACCGATAGGGCGAACATGTGGTATACCTGGTTAATAGTACATTTTGCAGGTACATATCTACCGTCGGTATATTGTAGAGTGATGGGCCCGCCATGTACCATACTCCATGCTATGATTCTGATTCTTGGCGGCACTTTTATAGCTAACCAGTATCCTTCTAGATGTCTTTTTGGATGTCTCTTTATGATATCTTAGTCTCTTGTGGACACATTAACGGATGGACAGATATGGAGTCTTGTGGACATGGCTGCAGCGGAATCTACGCCGCCTCGAGCGATTGTTGACAGGGTCCTCAAATCAGAGCTCGGGCCTCTGCATATAGTTCCCGGATTTCTGCTCAACAATTTTTGGAGATGTCATTGGTCTTCAATCAGCATTCGAAGCTGTATTTAAAAGATGCACGGAAGATAACAATGCTCTTTTCGCCAATCGGTGGATAGGTTGACCAAAAGATGCAAATCAGGAGGATGCCTTGAGTTGGTTTGCAGATCTGAGCGAGAAACTGGCAATGTTGTCGACATACTACAATTCTGTGACGCACCTGCGAAGGCCACTAGCACAACCTAACATACTCATCCAGGGTTCCATATCAGAGCGCAAACTAGACATCGGCTTTGTGAAGGACACCAACGCTGGAAAGAACACCCGATGTCAGTGGTCGCAGATTCTGGTGCCTAGAGAGCTAAAAAGTAATCTGGCAGCTGACACCGACTCCAAGACATGGCTTGACTTAGGAAGGTATGCCAGGAAAGTCCTTGGGGCCCAAGATACCCGTCGATTTGTCCCGGGCTTTAGTATATGTGGATCCTTTATGAGGTTATGGGCCTTTGACCGTCTCGGGGGAGTCGTATCCGAACGGTTTGACATAAACGGGGATGGGCTCCAGTCTGTGTCCACTATTCTTGGTTTCCTATGGATGAGCGAGGAGGAATGTGGATTTGACCCTACGATCACCACCAGAGACGAAGGCATCCAGTAACCCATTGCCAAATCGAGGTTATCCAAGTGTCGTCCTGCACGACCATGGCAAACCAATTTACAAGGCAAGCACTCGATCCGCTCTGCTTTCTGCATTAGAAGGTTGTATTCCAGGACATCAGTCTTTGCAACAAGCAGGAATACTTCACCGAAATATCTTGATCCATGATATCTTGATCAACGAGGATGCAGAGAACCCTTCGTGGCCTCTGTTATTTGAACTTCATCTGGCTATCTGGCTATTAAAGAGCAGCAAGTCGATGTCTTGAGGGCAACCAGAAAGACTGACACGAGGGCCTTTATGGAAATGAGCGTGTCTCTGGGCGAGAAGCATTCTTTTATGCATGATCTTGATCTTCTGAATTTGCATCCACTACGATCGAGGCAGGGGAAGAGCCGTTGTAATATTTGACAAGTGGAACTTTGTGGATGCAGAGGAGTTAGGTGTTATGAAGAAAGCCGAGATATCCGACGAAGTAGATTTTCTGAGGTATACGAGTGAGTACTTCACAGAATAATACCGGCCACTAATGCCATGCGTCAACGCACTTTGGAGGGCGGTTTTTCCTAATGGAAAGAGATGTTGGGAGGAAGATACAGGGTTGTATGATCAGATAAAAAAAATCCTACGCGGCGCCCGAGAGGACTGATGTCTAATCATCCTTCTATAACACAAAGATATCCAAAAAAAAAGACTTCTCAAAAAACTCTTTATATGATATCTCTTCAATACCACAAGTCAAATATCTCAGGTTTTAATATAAAATATTGCGGAGAATTAGTCAATAACATGCTTAACCTTAGAAGCCGGCAACATTGATTGAAACTTATAAAATGCCCGATCTCCGACGTGCATCGGTCCTAGAAGGACTACTCCATAGGCGAGACAGTCACAAAATTTCGGGTATTAAAATGTTTCCCCCGTGACATTAGTAGGTTGAAGAGAGAAACACAGATCACATTCATTGCACAGGCCATCTGTGGAGTATCGAGTGCTAAAAACTCGGGAACGCTACTGAGGTAGCGGCTTAGCGTCTCGTACTTGTGCTTTTAGCTGGCCCCTATCTATGTCGTATTCGGTTGTATTTGTATCTATGCTGATCGCACGGGATCTCGAGGTATTCACATTGTGCTCATTGGTCCACTATGACCCCTGGGGAACGGCTAGATCAGAGCCGGAGTGCGGATAGCAGTTGTGCCGGACTTCCGATCACTCAGGCTTTCTCAGCTTGGCAATATCTCGGAGCTCTGGACGTGCCGAATGTTTGTTCTCAGTTGAAGATCAGAATCGTTCAGGAATAGGGGTCTATATTTGTTTCTGTATCACAAGGGCTGAGGGTTTTAGGTTGACAGTGGTTATTCACTACTGTACCCGTGGGCTCCATAGAAGTTGCTAGATTTAACATGGATTAAAAATCAAGACATGCAGAATGGCGCCAGGTCACACCGTCAGATTATACCCGAGTGCAGCCGCCATGAGTATGTGGACAGCCACGGCGTTAGGAGTATATGATAGTAAAAACCACCGATATTGTAAATCAAATGCATACAGCAGTTTAAGGCTAATGCGATGAGCAAGCATGAGTCATATGATAGCTCACGGGTGTCAACACGAGGTCGGCGACATATACGGTGTATACGGATACCTACAGCTCGGCGTTCGGATGTAAAGCGGAGTTTGCATTCCGGGCATAAAACTAACAGATTTGCAATTATTCAACGATCCTAGGGACGTGCAGGTGCGTGGTTGTAACATGCTAGACTTTTTTAGGTCCCCGGATGCTGACGGATGTTCACCAATCGCCAAGATGCCCGGTCTTAGCCCGACTTCTGTACTTTGCTTTGCTAGATGATGCGGGTAGAGGAATAGAATTCACCTCCGTACAAAGTACATTATAAAGAACATATTAAAGCGGGGGGCGTGTATGATATTGATGAAGTGCAAAGTCTGGACCAGGATGGGAGATACCACATGACATTATGCATCGGGTATGTGTTGAAATATTCGATTTCAGAGTGTATAAAGTTTGTGGTATCGGTGCAACCGACCAAGGTTAGCACATTCAGATTATTCACCTATACTACTTTTAGTCAACTACCTCAATATCACCTCTTTGGGTTACAAAGCGAGGTGCCGAACTTCCGCTCGAATTTCGTTCTGCCTTGTTGTATATCCGCAGAGTCCGGCCTTCGGTTTCCATACTATATACCCCCACCAAGATGGGGCCACCTCAAAAATACAGCTCGGATAAAGCGAGGGAAGCCAAGACAGGGATATGGAGTATGAAAGTACTTTGGGATTTAGTGCATATGATCCTGGTGATTGGAGGACAGAGCTAGGAGTGCACAATGCACCGTGGAAGTCAACCTGAGTATGTTGGGTTGAAAGCTAAGCAGGCTGACATGTTCATAGTTCTATCTATAGCCTAGGCATTATATGTCTACCTAGGGATCCGATATAAATATAAGAGAAAGCGAAGATCAGACCGTCCGAATAAGGTAACGATCGACTACGTCATTGACTAGGTTATATTTCTGTACATTACATATAGCATCATGCAGGTTTTACGCCCAAAAATTGGGGTTCTACGTAGTCATAGTTCCCATGAAGTCACCTCTAGAGAGGCTCCCGAGATACCCGAATAGAAGATTTCAACAAAAACAATGACTTCAATTTCTATTATCATTGTAGTTAAAAGGGCTAGAGAGTAAAAGGCCAAAATTGTACATCAAACTTTAAGCAGAAAATGAGGTAATACCGAATTTTGAAGCATATCGGCCCCGGGGGCCTTAGCTTCGTTCTTCCACGCACTTTTTTTCCCCCTCTCTATCTTTTTAAATCTTTTTTTTCTTAAAATTAAAAGCATTGGAAATCGTCGGCAAGCTCTTAATTTGAGCAAGTTTCCCGGCACTTCATTCCTGGCCCCGCTTGGACTTATATACTGCATCTCCTCCCGGAGTCTTATACTTCAGCCCTACAGCTTTCTCCAACTCCCATCGAACAGTCTAGTCCGTCGCCTGGTAAACCTGCTTAAAGAGACGACCTTAAAAAAAACTCAAATAAACACGGGTCTAGCTACCGGTTTGGCAGGTTCGCTACGTCACCATTCGATAGAGCTTCGACCCTAAGGTTGGAGCTCTATATCTCGAAACTACTTGCATTTTTGCACATACTCATTATCATTTCTTGCACTACCACATATATTCTTCCCAATGTGGCCTATAGCTACTCGGGTCGTATGGGCGGTAGCTTTCGCGCTGTTGCTCGCATCCCTTGCTACCGCACTTCCACATGATGAATCAATGGATATGGGAATGGATATGCACACGGTCACCAACGCGCCGCACCCTACACCCACTGCGACGCAAGTGAACACCGATGGTCCGATGAGCTATTTCGCATATAGCAAGCACTCCAGCGCCATTATAGCTCACATCGTCCTCATGGTTCTGGGCTGGTGCTTCATTCTTCCTGTTGGTAAGTCGCTCTTGTGTTGGGCTCTGAATGTGAAAAGAAAACGGACAACTGATCTCTTGAATAGCTGTCATGCTGAGCATCGCGCGCTCATGGCTCGCCCTTCCATCACAATTCCTCTTCCTGGCCTTCAACGCTCTCGGTGTCCTCCTTGGGTTTATCTATAACAGCCAGACGCCAGATCTCTACGAGAACAACGCACACCACAAAATCGGTTGGGTCGCGACGTGTGTTGTCAGCGCCCAGTTTATCCTGGCTTTGCTCTTTGCCTACGCTGGCCGCGGCAAGTCGGAGGCACCCTCTTATGAACATGCTGCGTTCTTCCCTGTCGCGACAGACGACCATGATACTGAGCATGCTTATCTCAACGGTGCGATGCGCGGGCATCGCTGGTCTCGCGACAGTGGTCAGGGCACGGATAGCAACTCTTCTATTCATAGTCCTGGGTCGTCGTCTTGTGAGTCGCCTGCCGAATACGATGGATTTGAAAAGCCCGACGAAGTGCTGGCAAAGGTTACCTCTCAACGCGGCTGGATTCATCACACGCGTGTTGGTCGCTTCCTGTCTCAGACTGTCCCTGGTCTGATCCCCAGCCGGGTCCTCCGCGTTTTGAATGTCGTGTATAACATCGTTGACCGTGTCATCCTTCCATTCGGATTTGCGGCCATTGCGAGTGGCGCTGTGACTTACGGTGGTATCATGAGAGGCCGTGAGATCTTCAACGGACTTGCGCACTTCATCAAGGGTGGCATCTTCTTCTGGTACGGTGTCCTGACACTTGGACGCTATATGGGTTGCTGGGCCGATCTGGGTTGGGCCTGGAACAAGAAGCCCTCTGCGTCTGTTGTTGGTTGGAAATCCAAGGTTCCCTCAGGTGAAGCTACAGAGTCGCTTGTCATTTTCCTATATGGCGCAACAAATGTTTTCCTTGAGCACCTCAACGGTTCGGGCAAAGGATGGTCTGCTACGGATCTCGAGCACGTTTCGATTTCCGTGCTCTTCTTCGGCGGCGGTCTGGTACGGTTTCATCTTGTTTTACGCTCTTTATAGGAATTAATCTGACTAACCTAAAAAAAAAAAATAGGCCGGTATGCTTTTCGAATCTGCGTGCGTCCGTCACTGGGTCAACAATACCATCATTCAACCCCCAGCTCAAGGTACCTCGGATGAAGCCTGGAGGCCGCCGAGGTCGCAGGGCGTTTCCTTGAACCCCATGCCAGCTCTCGTCATTATGTTGCTTGGCATGATGATGGGGTCGCACCACCAGGATAGCATGACATCGACGATGGTACACAAACAATGGGGTAATATGCTGGTTGGGTTTGCGTTGGCGCGCGGAATGACATACCTCCTGTTGTACCTCAAGCCACCGACCTCGTACCTCCCGGCTCGTCCCCCGACAGAGATCATTGCTGCATTCTGTCTGATCTCAGGAGGTCTGATCTTCATGTTGAGTGTAAGTTTACATCCACCCTTCATAAGCTTTACAACGTCACCCAAAAGCATGACTGACGTTGATCTAGACCCGCAATGTGATTCAAGCAATGGAGTACTACGAAGTGGACGCAATGTTCACTTTTACCGTCGGGTTGGGCTTCAGTGCTTTCATCATGGCTTATGAGATCTTGACCATTGCCCTCAAGGCCTTGGTTCTGAAGCGTGCTCAACGACCACGACCGAACTTCCGCTTCCAGTGAAGAATCCACGACAATTTTTTTTGATACCCCCTTTACACTTCTGAGGCTTTTTTTATGTTTCATGTTGGAATATACGGAGTCATTTGCTTGTGAATTCTTCAAGCGACATAATATTCCCTGCAGAGATACCCTGGAAAGGACAGTTGCTTGGACAACCTCGGACATGACGGATTAATATGGTAATAATGGCTGGGGATTGGTTCTTGCCCTATCTCCCAGATATATGCAGTACAGATGTTCGGAATATGCATTGTTTTCTCTTCAATCGATATGTATACGGAGTTAGTATGGTATTTCCGAGCCGTCGGCTTCAAAAGCGCCATGAGGGGCAAGTGGGGTCAGAAGGGAAGGAATTGAAGGGCCAGTCTGATTGGAAGAAAACGCGATCTAAAGGGCTCAGGTTGGACATTGTAGACCCCGAGGCCCCCCAATACATTTATAAGCAACCCCGGAACCCCTCTGGGCTATTAATTCAACACAAGTCAAATCTTCATTTTCACATTCTAGACCTTTTTAAATTAAAATGGCTTCCAACCCCCCCGCTGCCTGCTGTGCCTCTGGTTTCAAGCACGAAGGTACTCCCGCTGGCGAGACTAAGAATATCAATGGAGGTAAAACGAAAATGCCGCAATTGCAGAGGAAGCCCCGCCAGAGCAACCATTGTTAACCAAGCCATTCTCCAGTCGACACCTATATCGTCTACCCCAAGGGCAACAAGACCCCCGAGAAGGCCATTCTCTTCGTGACCGATATCTTCGGCATCTTTACCAATGCGCAGATCCTCGCCGACGAGTACGCCAACAATGGCTACCTGACCATTATCCCGGATCTTTTCCAGGGCGACAAGATCAGCGTCAGCGACATGGATACTGGCAAGGCCGACCTGCCCGCATGGCTCCCCAAACACCAGCCCGCGAACGTTGAGCCCGTGATTGAGTCGACTCTGAAGTATATCCGTGAGACTCTCGGCGTTAAGAAGGTCGGCGCTGTTGGCTACTGCTTCGGCGGTAAGGTATGTACTTATAGTCCACGATCTGAAGATCAAATCTCCGAAACAACGGAACCCCCCTGATGCTAATAATCTTTGGTTAGTACGTCTGCCGCTTCCTCAAGCCCGGCCAGGTTGATGTCGGTTACATCGCCCACCCCTCGTTCGTCACCCACGAGGAGCTTGGTGCCATCAAGGGCCCCCTGTCTATCGCCGCTGCCGGTAAGTTGGTGTTTGCTATCGGGTTGAAAAGAAGAAAGGCTAATTTCGCGTCTAACAGAGGTCGACTCGATCTTCACTACCCAGCTTCGCCACGAGTCCGAGGAGACTCTTATCAAGGCTGGTCAGCCGTGGCAGATCAACCTGTTCAGCGGTGTCAGTCACGGCTTCGGTGTGCGTGCCGATCTGAGCGACCCCAAGCAGAAGTGGGCTAAGGAGCAGGCCTTCTGCCAGGCTGTCGCCTGGTTCAACCAGTACCTGTAAATAAAGAGGATTTCGCATGTATATATAGTAGATAGCGATATCGAACACCATTTTATATCTGATGAATAGACTATTCTAACTAGTACAGAATAAATTTAGATAATTTATCGCCACTACTCAGGTACGCTCCAGCCCTGGAGGGCTACCCGGCGGTAGTTTACAGTTGCGCGGTTGGTCTTTATCGCGGAGCGTAACTTCGCGGACAAGTCGCTTTAATGGTCCGAGTAGTCTCCCTTGATCTTGCTCTCCAGATTTGATATTTCACATAGGTTGTTTCTTATCTTGACATTCGGAGTTTGACTCGTTCTCGGTTAGGTGTGGACTTCTTGTCTCTGTCTTTTCGATTCCGTCAGGGATCGCGTGTGCCTCGTGAGTTATCCCTGGGACCCGGAAATTCGACTAAGGAAACAGAAACTGATTGATCTTTTTTTCCAGTCATTAATTGTTAGATCCGCCATCTGACTCTTGAATACCTGTCTTTTTCTCATAACCGCTCCGACCGATAAATTCCTGTCCTTCAGAGTCGCGGTATATATCAACTTGCCAGCCCAACTCTACTCCGCCGCATCGAGTGATTTCGTCACTATATTCTATTCAAAAGTGATAGTAAACGGAATATCAGCAACGAACTATCATGGCGACCCCGGCCGCTTTACCCCCGTTGCCTTTCAATCCGGGTCGGATACGAACATACCTCCTCCGGCTACCGCTGTTCACCCGCCTGGTGCTGCTGATCATTCTGGCCTTCTGGCTGCTTGAATTCCAATCTGTGTGGGGTGTTATACAATGGGGTGCTTTGATTCCAGAGGAGATTAACCTGGGGACTAGTATGTTTGATCCCATCTTTGAAAGAGCATATTGGGCACATGCTAACTTAACGGTGTTATAGTGTACCGACTTAATACTTATCCCTTCATCCACACGGGCTTCTTCCATGCTTTCCTTAACGCTGCGGCACTCACGCCACTGCTGGAGCGCTTTGAGGCCGAGCATGGAACTTTGACTGCTATTGCGTTGTTCGTTGGACGTGAGTACTGTAATAAACCCCAAAGTGGCCATTTTAACTCATTTTGCATAATTTAGCTCTTTCGACTGTCCCTGCTGGTCTTTATATCTTGGTTGAGAGGTTTATTCTACACAGAAATACTTCGGTAGTCGGCGCAAGGTAAGCTTAGATCACCAGGGTTGGATGTTTCGATAACTGACCTTCAATCTAGCATCTGGGTTTTCCTGCTTCTCGGTTCGGAAGCCATCAAGACCTACAAGTCTAACCCCAACTTCACGTAAGATCCACTGGGGAATATAATACTCCAATCTTACTAACGCTCTTTAGTCTCGGCCCGTACAAGATTCCCACCTGGACTTCGCCCCTGTTCGCATGTATCGTTGTATCCATCCTCGTGTCGAACGTGAGCTTCCTCGGTCACCTCTGTGCGATTCTTGTTGGCTATCTCCGTGAGTTCCCTTCTCTGGCTTTCCCTTTTTCCACCGCTAATCGTCGTTAGTTGGCCTCGGATACCTCAAGGTGTTCGTGCCCCCTGAGAAGATCCTCCGCTTCATCGAGGGCAAGCTGAACCTCCTGGGACGCCTGCCTCACTATGTCTCTGTTGACCAGAAGACTTACGGTCGCTATGGAGTTCTTCCAACCACCAACCCCGCCGGCACCAACGGCAACCAAACACCCATGAGCTACTTGGGATCTACCCAGCGCCTTGGAGCCTGATCCCAGTATTGATGCATTCTTCATTTCCCATTTTAATGTACATTTTCCACTATAGTTTTTTATATTGTTGCAGATTTGGGGGGCAAGGAGGGGGGACATTGGATAATAGCATAGCGTGTGCATACTCCCATTTAATTTGCGCTGTTGGTCTTTATCGTTTGGTGTAAATTCCACTTCTCCGCGCATAAACAACGGGAGCTCTCGATCTCCACTGTTGACTGTAAGACTCCAAGTTCAGTCCAATTATTCCACTCATTTAACAGCTTCGCCTTCGCGGCACGGGAACTCGTGTCCCGATGGTCAATAGTAAATGGCGTTGAAATGTGAGACAACCTGGAATACCACCTGTCCTTCCTGGCAGCACCCGAACCCCCAAACTAACAAGGTGCCAGCTGCAATCCGCAACTTGCGGAATAACCCCAACCTCCTCTTCGTTCGCCTTCCGAATCTCCTATCCTTTATCTGCATTGTCGTCGGCATTGTCTGGCTACTTCTCCTTCCGTTGAACGAGTACTCCCGACAAACCTACATCTCCGAGAATGCGCTCCTGCCCGGCCAAGTCCATGCTTATTTCACGGGAAGTGAGCAGAACATCTTCCGTGGTTATAAGAAAGAATTGGAAGGATTGTTGAATGATGGACAAGCGAGAGGCGGCCAAAAAGACGAGGCGGAAGTGACAGCGGCGTACGTCGAATGAATCCAACACAGGATGGATTATTGGCTAATACTCAACAGGGTCTCGGACAAGTTGCAGTCAATTCTGCAAGCAGCGGGCCTTAAAGTTGCCACGCAAAAATACGAATACACATCCGCTGGGATTACGCACCAGGGAGAGAACACTTATGCTATTATCCACGCGCCGCGCGGTGATGCCACAGAGGCAATTGTGCTGGTTGCGCCATGGAAGACGGCTGATGATGAGTTAAACCTGAATGGTGTCACTCTTGCCCTGACATTGGCGAGATACTTCAAGAGTGGGTTTCGTCGTTGCGCTCCTCTAGTCGGTTACTGACTGTTGATGCTAGGATGGTCATTATGGTCCAAGGATATCATCTTCCTAATCACCCCGGACAGTAAAACTGGAACTCAAGCTTGGATCGATGCCTACCATGATATGCACCCGGCCTCGGTACAGCCACTTCCTTTAAAGAGTGGAGCGTTGCAAGGAGCACTGGTCATCGAATACCCCTTCGATCACCGGTTCCAGTCGCTCCATATTGTATATGATGGAGTCAATGGCCAACTCCCCAATCTCGACCTGTTCAACACTGCTGTAGCCATCGCAGGTGGCCAGATGGGTATCGGGGCCAATCTACAGGAAATGTGGGGTCACGACGATAGCTACGAGCATCGTCTGCAGACCATGTTCCGCGGTATGACCAAGCAGGGTCTCGGGTATGCCACCGGCGCACACAGTAGCTTCATGCCGTACCATATCGACGCTATCACTCTGCAGACCAAGGGCGAGGGATGGGAGGACGAAATGGCACTGGGCCGGACGATCGAATCTCTTTGCCGCAGCTTGAACAACTTGCTAGAGCACCTTCACCAGAGCTTTTTCTTCTACCTGCTCATGCAGTCCAACCGTTTTGTCAGCATCGGCACCTACTTGCCCAGTGCAATGTTGATCGCTGGAAATTTCACCATCATGGCAATTGCCCTCTGGATGCGCACTGGGTACTACCCAGAACCCAAGCCAAGTGACAAACCCAAGAACGAGAAGGCATCCGCCGAAGAGAAGCCCAAGACTACTAGCATCGCAGAACGACACCTTGCTCTACCACTCTCGCTTGTTGTCGGACTCCATCTGCTCGGCCTTGTCCCGCTCTGGGTCTTTAACAATATCTTCCACCAAGTGAGATCTACCATCCTGCAACCACAATAATAACAGCTGCTAACAAATCCACAGTATTTCACAACTACCACTTACATATTCGTGGTCGTGGACATCGTCCTTCCCCTCCTCCTCGCCGCAATCCTCTCCAACGGCATCGGTGTAGCAAAACCAATCATCCCCCAACAGTACCACCTTATAAAATCATTCTCCCTCCTCCTACTAGGTCTCTCCCTCTCAACCCTCGCCACCCTCAACTTCTCCCTTTCATTCCTGATCGGTCTGCTCTGCGCGCCACTTAGCTTCGTCACTCGCCTGCGAGGCTCCGCGCCATTCCGCTTGGTAACTTCCAGTCTGGGTCTGGTGCTTCTCAACCTTGTCTCCCCACCCACTGTTCTCCTCGGCGTTTGCTGGTATATGGGTGTCTCGGTCGAGGCTGTCCTCACCCAGGCGGCTTTCGGTTGGGATGTTTGGGGTATGTGGACCCAGGTCGTTGTTTGGTGTGTTTGGTGGCCGGCTTGGTTGATTGGCTCTGTGTTGCTGGGGTCGTCGATGTTCTGATTATATTGTTGTACATTGTTGTCTCATGCGTTTGCATTGATTCAATGAGATAAGATATTAATAAATACAATTTTAGGAATATACTCCGTGCATACCTGACTATCACAAAGAAACAGAGACAGGGATCACAGCTGGGACTCCCTGCGGTTGATGTACAAGGTACATATACCAATTCACTGCGAATATACATCCAAAACTAGTGAAATACCTACAAACACACTCTCTTGCCACTCTTGCTCAAACAAGTCTGAATGTGTGCCTCCCATTTGATATGTTTCATGTGCCACGCCGTACCTATCATCAAAGAAGTGTCTCGGTTTCGATTCTTACTCTAGGGCTCAAATATCTATCGTCTCACGATGGCCAGCTATGATCGAAGAACATTTGGTATTCGACACCAGAAGAGCCAAGGAGAGGTTAGACAAAGACCGTGCCTAACTTTATACGTGCCATATCAGAGTGGTCATGCACGGCTGATTCGAGCGAACAATGAAAACATCCAGGATGTATAACTCCGATACAACACATTTCCCCGACTCTTTTTTTTTTTGACCCTTGAACAATGCTAACATCTCACATTCATCAACTGCATGAATGTTAGATTGTTCTTGACCAATTTTCCATGGATCTTGCCCTAACTCGTAATTGGTGTTCTATTTCTTTCATGCAATGCGTCTCTCCAGTCTCTATCTCATGGCCACGGTTCTATCAATCTATATAAAGAATGAGCCTTGTTACTCGACAAATGCCTGAGTCTCCCAGGTCAACATAAGATGGGTCTCTATCGAATCGACCTCCTTGCTCTGTGGCTTCTTTTGATCCATATGGCCACAGCCGCCGTCCCAGTACCAACCAAGGACGGATACTGTTTCAAATATATCATTCAAGGTTATGATACATGTTCACTGATTGCCAGTAAACATGGTATCACCGAGGCCGACATCGAAAGCTTCAATAAAGACACCTGGGCATGGCTTGGATGCAAACAACTATACCAGGGTGACTTTATCTGTCTCAGCTCCGGGAAACCTCCAATGCCAATGGCCCTTCCTCAAGCCACCTGCGGTCCACAAGTGCCTGGAACAGTACGACCGGCTAAATGGGCCGACCTTGCCGGTTTGAACCCATGTGCTTCATCAAAATGTGTAAGTAAACCCCATAACCCGTCTTATAGATCAAGTCCTAACAGCCAACAGTGTGCTTTCTGGGGTCAATGTGGTGTCTCCGAACTATATTGCCAAACAGCAGGTTACCGTGCACCTCCTGCTGGTCCCACAGCCACCGTGAAAGGAGCAACAGAAGCTCCGAACCCCCTACCTACCAAGACAAACGCAGCCGGGAAGCCCGTTGGTACTAGTGCAAACTCCAAATTCACCTCCAAGTCCACCTCCAAGTCCGCCTCCAATTCCATCTCCAATTCCATCTCCAAGTCGAGCACTACCAAGGCCAACACACTCAAGGTCACGACGACAACTTCAATCCCAACTACTACAAAAAAGAAAAAGAAATGGACACCCGAACCAACCGTATCTCAATACCCCTGGACTCAACCTTGGGAGATCACAATATACAGCGAACTGGACTGCGCGGGCGACTACTACCACCTCGAAGGATATAACCACAAATTTCTCGATGACGACGGCTGCTTGGCTATCCACAAAGGCCTCAACAGCAAGTACACTACGACGGGGGTTACCTGTAAATGGTGGACTAACGAGGGTTACACGTGGAAAAGTTGTGATGAGGGTACACTTAAGAAGCCTAAGTCGTGGTTTCTCAAGAATGGGTTTTGCCATGTCTTCAGTAAGCCTGATTGTGATTGCTTTGATAACTGGAGTTTGTTTTATACCTCTGACGGATGTGATAATACGACGACGAAAGATTATACGCCTCAATGGGAGGCTGTGCAGTGTTCGATTGATGGGCATTAGAGTTACGTATATATTTTCAAATGAAATTCTTCTGGTTCGTTAGATGACTATGTGAATGTTACAGTCTTCATATTCTCTAGGGTTTCCATGACTTGGAGTGATGAGCAAAGTAAATATGTCGAATAAGACATATTGCGCGGAGTACAATTGGGAAGATACCAGAGTCACAATGACAGACACCATTGTATTCATTATAATAGAACTGAGAACACAAGTGAGATAAGATATCTATGCAGCCCAAACATCCTTACCAGCACCCTCAATCCAGTGACCGAGCTGGTTAACACCAGCATCCCAGTCCTTAAGGCGGTTTCGCATGCCATCAATCTGCTTCATATCCAGAACCTTAGGTTGAACCCAGTGGATCTGTGCAACCTGAGCAACCTGATCAATGGACCCACGCAGCAAACCCAGCGACAAAGCCTTCATAACGAGATGCTCGATCTCATCTGGCTGCACCTTAGTCTCGGACGCGATAGCCTGGAAGGAGAGAGAGCGGTCGTGGGGGGGACGGTGGAAGACCATCTCCGTCAGTGCCGCGAGCGAGATCTTCTGGTACAGGAATACCCGGTGTGACTCGAGCAGCTTGTTCTTGCTGATGTTACCGGCCAACACATCGTAGGCGGTCAGATCGCCCCGGTTGAAGGCGAAGAGAAGCTCGCGGAGCCAGTTGTGTGGGGTCTCGGTCAGCGAGTCCAGAATCGGGTGCAGGAGGAGCTCTCCGAAGTTGTAGATCGTCTCTGATGCCAGGGCGGCTACGCTGAGGTTGTAGGCGCGCGATACGCGCTCGGTCTCGGTGAGTTCTTCCAGGTCAATGCAGGCGAGGTAGAGGAGGGCGTTTTTGTAGAAGGAGGCGAATTCTTGCTTAGCCTGTTGGAGAGGGGTGTTAGCTTCAATTTGAGTGGCCAAGTCCGGCTGGGGACAGGGTTCTGTGAATCACATACATGGTAATAGTCCGCATTCACTTTGTAGAATGATGCGTGCACGACGGTCTCGACCGAGTCGAACGTGTCTAGCACCCGCTGGCAGGTGGCCAGGTCTGTCTGTGCTCCTTCCAAATCCTTCAGCGACAGCTTGACGTTAGCCACGTCAGCGAGTGCATATACATATGCATCCTGTGTATCGGCCGTATCTGTCTTGCTGGCGAGAGATGTGAGGAAAGCCAGTCGTTCTTGATCATCTAGAGGGAGATGGTTAGTCTACATCAACGCTAACCGAATGCTTATCGAGGTAGATTTTGGAGCTTCCGGGCTAGACTGTGAACCACCAACCTGTGCATTCTGTTGCTGCCATCAACCCCAGCGACACAAACTTGAGCTGGTTGACCCGGTCGGCGAAACTGAGCACGAATGTCTTAAAGAGGGCTAAGCGATGGGGAGCACTCTCTGGCATGCGGAAGAACTCGACCAACGAGTCTGTAAGCTGGTGCCATAGTTTGCGCTCCCAGTAGTCTTCGAAGGTGAGGAAGTAGGGTTGTGTCTCTGGGCTTCCTTGTGCTTGCTGCTCGAGCAAGAAGTCGGGGACCTTGGACTCCATGGTGGAGATCTGGGTGCTGGATGAGTTGAAGTCACTGACAGAGGACGAGAGGCTGAGTCAAGAGACGAAGGTAGGTAAATTCGGACGGAATTGGATATGTTGATGGTTGATGCGGACTGCAAGAGAGCTGATATGATGTCCTCACGTCGGCAGTTTGGGGAGCTCTCGCTCACCGCCTTGGCTTCCACGGTCTTCGATGCTTTGCTGTTTCAACGTCAGTTATCTGCTTGGAGTTTGATCATGATCTTTGAGGTTATGCAGTTAGGCATGAATAAAAACCAATAGATATTGTGGTACTTAGTGAAGTACCTGCATATATGCTTCTCTGTTAGACCTTTTTCCCGCTTATACACTACAACGTACATATATATATTAGATGCCGATAAGAGGTTTGACCATCTCCTCCTTTGTTATTGTATGTAATCTTCCAGAAGACGAATAAAAGGAAGAACGACAAGCAGGTCTGATACGAACGAGAGGATATAAGTTGTTACAGAAGAAACAAGATAGTATTTAGAGCGAAGAGCCGCTAATCACATTACAAGCAACAAGCAATAGTCAGACGAAGACACAGGAGATGAAATAAGACAAAGCACTGTTTACCCAGAGCTAGGAAGTAAACCTCACAGTTAAAAGCCGCAACGGGCCACAACAACCTGGGGGAAGTGGCGACAAAATTCCTAGTACATGGACTACAATGTGTTGCTGTTGAGGGCTTGAATAGCAGCGGCGAACTTGCTGAAACCCTCGAAAAAACCGAGGGCACTGTAAACAGCAAACCGGACCTCATCCGAGTATATCTTCTGAGGCGATGAGAAGGCACATGTGCACTTACCAAGCAGAATTATGTATGTAGGTATCTATATAGTTGGCAAGTCCTTCAATACTCAGTTTCTTTGGTGAGCAGATCTTTTGGGACCTTTGAAACAAGTAGTCTTTTGTTTTACTGTGGAATTCATCTCTCTCGTAGGCGGGTAGCTTTGATTGTTGGATTGTACGAACTAAGTTGCACTTATGATATCGGTGACAGACCACGTCAAGACCCCCAGATAAACCCAACATATAATCAATAAGAGTGTTTACCAGTGCTAGGATCAGAAGAGCGAAGACAATGCACAAGGTATACATTCGACCCATAGTCATTAAATGCATGCTTGCTCGACTAAACTGACGGATCCCCCACCTAGCCCTAATTGGATCGCTGATTTGGAACATGCACATCACGGTTATTCTCCCCTCGGGCGAAACTAGTAGGTGCCGTGAAGGAACTGGTTACTTCTAGAGACTCGGTATTCGCATACATGAAGGTCTCGGATCAATCACGTATTGAGGTGCGATGACGAGCACAAGCTTGTACATCGGCTTTACCAACAGGCTCTCAGGGACCCCAAATATAAGAAGGTGGGGAACTACACAGTGGAATCAACTGAACTTGAGAATCGTGCTACTCTTGATGCAGCAGAATACGCCAACTACGGTAGAACCAATACTACAAACTATGACAAGACTTATAAGGTTGCCCCAAAGGGAAAAGGTATTTTGTATTTTGTAAACCCCGACCACACCCCAGCGGGGAACATGGAATCATAGATGCTAACGAAAAGCGACACGCTTAAGCGTCATCGACGGTGGTGGTGTGGAGGCCCTTGGGGTCCTTGACGTTGACAGCCTGGACGTGGGAGTAGAGACGCTCCTTGGCGTTCTCCTCGTCGTTACGCTTGCGGGAGATGCGGACACGGAGACGGAAGGGAACACCCTTGATACCGGCTTCCCAGACCTTCTTGTTCAGCTGGGGGTCGACGCGGACGTCCTTGGTGCCCTATTGGTGAGTCGAGCATGTAAGCAGACTGAATTCCCAGTACGATCAGAGGGGAGGGATAGCATTGCTCAAACTTACCATAGCCTGAGTGGCGAAGGCACGGATCTCCTTGATGGCCTTAGGAGCACGCTTCTTGAAGCTGACGCCGTGGCACTATAATTCCGGAAAAGAAGTTGCAATCAGTCTTCCGCCCGAATGCCATCTGCAAGAGAAAACTCTGCGCGATGAATGTTTCTGGTCTTTCGGCCATAGTGGACTTCATAAAACTAATTCTTCTTTTGTGTTCCGGGTGCGGATATGTGTGGATGCGAGCGAAGATCTTTTTCAAGATTTCCTCTCGGCTGTCTCTATCGCGAAACAGACAAAAGACAAAAGTGCCATGTCCTACCTGCAGATTTCTCCACAGGTCATGGTGAGGATGGTGGTGGTGACATAGGGGATTGGTTTCCCATTCTACCCTCGACACACACGCACCAACCCACACCACACACATTCTTTTCCGTAACAAATTCCATTTTCAGGAAAAGTTCTTGTTCTCTGTCCAATATATGCCTCCAGAACTGAATCGTATTCGAATCGTCGCAGGTAGACTTGGGAAAGGGTTTGTGTTCAACATACTCGCTTGTGCAGGTTGATGGTGTACTCGCGAGTCACCACATCGGCGATAGCCGAGCGCTTGTTGCCGGTCTTGACGTTGGACATCTCTGCAGAGAAGGTTAGGGGGGTTATTTCGGAGTGGTGATTGAGAAGACTGACTGAAGGGGTGGTCGACGGTGGGCGGAAGTGATCGATTGTCAGAAGGAGAGTTCGCGGTCAATTTTCGAGTGAAATTCAGTGTGGTCTCGCTTGACTGTGCGGGGTCTGATTGGGTGGGGTGGGGCTATATCACAACCAATGATATCCTGCCTGTGGACATTGATGCCTCAGGCAATAATGACCTTATTCCACTATCAAGATTCATACATTGTGAATATTCAGTTTAAAATTAGTCTCTTGATAAACTTGATATTTCTAACAAAGACAAAGATCCTCCATAATCTTCTAAATTTCCCCATTACTTCTGGCTTACGCTCACATCCGGGTAAAGGTCAAATCGTCGCTGAGTGGAAATAGGAATTCCACTGCGGATGTTCGCAATCGAATCGTTATTCAAGTCAGCGTAAATAATGGTCTCCTTCTCTTCAGCTTCGCAGAGAATATTTGCGCTGGGGTCAGCGACCAAGCTGTGACCATAAGCGTGGTAGGCGGCACCCAGGTCACGCGCCGGGCTGCAGAGCGCCACATATGACTGGTTGTCAACAGCTCTAGCCCGACCGAGGAGCGACCAGTGCAAAGGACCGGTGGTGGTGTTGAAGGCTGCCGGGTAGATGAGGAGGAACGCGCCCTGGCGAGCGGCGATCATCGCTGCTTCTGGGAAACGAATATCGTAGCAGATTGCCAGACCGATCTTTCCGTACTCCGGGAGATCGATGACAGTCAGCTGGTTGCCAGGTGAAAGTACATCGCTCTCCTTGAACTGAATCTTGCCCGGGATATCAATGTCGAACAGGTGCGTCTTGCGGTGAGTGCCAATCAAGGCGCCTGTCGGCGAGAAGACCAACGAGGTATTATAGTACTTATTGGTGGAGGGTTCCAGCTCAGGAATACTTCCGCCGATAAGGTATGCATTTGCCTCTACGGCGATGGCCGACAGGGCGTGGAAGGAGGGCGATTGGTCAATCGTGGGAGGAGAGGGGAGGAGGGTCTCGGCGTATTTTGGGAAGAAATTCGTGCCATAGGGCGAGTTAAAGCACTCGGGAAGAACGATCAATCGTGCGCCGGCCTTTGCAGCTTCAAGGACTTTGCCCCGAGCATGAGAGAGGTTCACGGCCTTGTCCGCTCCTAGATAATTTGGTTAGCTGGGAGAACATGGGCAGATCTAGGAAGGATTCAAACCTGAGGCGAGCTGGACAAGAGCCAATTTAAGGGGCTTTTTCAATAAGGTAGCCATTGATGGGAATATGAAGAAGAAGAAGAAGAGTTGAAGGAGGGGGATGATATCGGAGTCGCGAATTGCGGGGACGGCCATTTCGCCGATAAACAGAAACCAACATGATTCGTTCAAATTGTTCCGACTTCGCACCACGAATAACTCCCATCCTAACGGCCCTGCATCATGCGCTGCAAGCATACCTATACCAAAGCACAAGTAGAACTGTTAATCGCGGCCGTCTGACTGTGCCACCAAGTTCCCAAGGAATGGGATGAGATAGCTGCAAATTTCCTTCATCGTCAAGCATCCGGATGGCTACGAGCTCCTGGTTCGTTAGGACATAACGCGAATTGCGCTGTTTCATATACCAATTTACTTGGCTTAGTAGACACCCACAGACCTCCATATCAGTCACTGATAGTTGACAATCATGTGATACGCATATTTGTCGTTCAATAATTGAGTTGTATGGAATTTCGCGCCGAGCACCTAGCCTATGATGGATTTTTTCATTGTTACTTTTCCAACTACTATCACCTTTAAATCCTCTCCTTGAACTCCTCGATAGTCGTAAACAAATCAGGCTTAATAGCCACCAAAAAATGGCCCACGTCAGCTGGCTTCGACGGATCATATGGGTTGGTAACATGTCCAGCAAAAGCAGACCCAGAAAGCACACCGGAGAAAACATCCATCATAACAGACAGGGCAGACCCTTTCGGCCCGCCCATAGGCAGCATAACACCCTGCAAGGCCTCGGCCGGATCATCTGTCCGTGCCCCGTCCTTATCAAGTGCCTAATATCACCTCTAAACAAACTACAGATCGTCGGCATGGAAGCTTCACCAGAAGTATTGTGTTCTGAAATAAAATTCAAGGAAATCGTATCGGCCTCGCGATTTTCTGTTCTGTTTCTCGTAGACATTTTATGAAAGTGGTCAGTCTCTTGCTACGTTGCAGCCCAAAGTCCTTCCGAGGCATGGTCACTGACTCTGTACAGCATCATGGGCGTGGGCCTAGACTATACTACGAGCCAACCTACCGCGAGGTAAACTTTCACTTTTGCGAAGCGACCGCGTATTCAAGGCTTCGGGAACATGGTCTCTGTAGCGGCGGCATTGTGCCTCGGTTCTATAGCGGAATCGAAAACCTCGACCCCAAACTCCACAAGCCACACCTGGACATGTTTTCAAAAGACGAATATCCTCCAAAGGCTGTTCTTCTGGAATACATCCTCGGCATGAAAATGATGCATTGGTCACATTTTACTAACAAAAGAATGCGGGAACTTCCAAAAGGGTCTGCGAGAAATCCACCAGGCCTTGGTGCTACACGGTGATATTCATCCGAGGAATATGATGGTGATTGACGGTGATTCCGAAAGGGCAATATGGATCGACTTCGACCGCGCGTAATTGTTCAATTCCCCCGATCTTAATGAGCAGCAGAAGGGGTGGATACAGACTGAGAAGGATGTAGTTCATGAGATGTGTGGATATATGGTAAGGTGTAGTTACACATATTCACGTCAGCTACTACGAATGTCTTTACAGGAGGCTGACCTTGCAGAGAAAAAAATGAACTAGACTGCTAAGTATTATTATTGAATAAATAGTTCAAGATATAAAAAGGGGATCTATACATAACACTAGGGCCCACTCTGATGTAGTTCTACCAATAGGAAATCGATCAAAGAGATCTGACGAGTTCCACTTTTTCCGTTCTGACAGAGCGGACTCCATTTAACTGCTCCTGAATTTCGGTCACTCTTGATTCGAAGCTCATAGCTGGCCTTGTACATGCTAAGTCATGGAGGACGGAGTCGGAACCCGCCCCAAAGCGTGCCTAACCTGTGCCAAGGCCAAAGTACGATGTTTACCGGAAACCGATGGTCCTTGTAAACGGTGAGTATATTGATTTCATACGTATAACCCATATTAAATTTTGTTAGTTGTCGTCGCCTGGGAAAAGAATGCGGAAATCAATTACCTGGGGCCCATCGTCGTGAAAAAAGATCGTAAGTGTATACCATAATCAAACCTCCCTATGAGCCTCCTGACGTTTTAGGCAGGGATGTTGCTGCACTCGAGGCTAAATTTGACCGCATGGTCGCCATGCTGGCTGCCTCGGGAAGAGATTCTAGGGAACGGACAGAAAGCGGTCCAGCGAGATCATCGTCTACCTTGGAAGAAAACACCGCTGCTCCCGATGAAACCGAAGGCCAGCTATTTATGGAAGTGTTCTCCAAGAAAATGCTCCCTCTGTTTCCATTCCTTATGATCCCCGCCAATGTCACCGCAGAGGAACTGCGTCGAGAGAAACCCTTCCTCTATCTGAACATTTTAATGGTCGCGTGCCAAAACCCTCGACGCCAACGAGAAATCGTGGATGTGGTCCAATCGTATGTGGCCGAACATATCGTCATAAGAGGAGAAAATAGTCTGGATCTGCTTCAGGGGCTTCTTGTCAATGTGACTTGGTTCATTTCAGTCAGTCGTTTCCCGCGACACAGTTCGTGTGACCGATCCCCCGATGTGCCCAAGCTCGATGAGCCCTATCATCACGTTATTCGAAACACTGCCCAGCTTGATACCTTCGTGCACTTACTCGTGGCACAATCATACAGCTTAGGTCTAAACCAAGAACTGACTTATCAGAAAAATGTGAACTATACTTTGACTTATTTGAAGGAAGCCATGAACGAGGACGATCAGAATCCGGTTCGCACATTGGAAGAGCGACGCACGTATCTTGGGTGCTATTATCTAACCACCATGTATGTCTATGACGAATAGTCTTGCTGGATATGAGCTAATCATTCAAAGGCTATCGACATGTGTCAAAGACTTGGGGCCGATCATTCGATTTACAAGATACACGGACGAATGTTGCAATGTTCTAGATCAGGTCGCAGAATATCCCTCCGATGCCTACCTCGTACAGCTAGTCCGAGTGATGAACCTCGCAGATAGAATTCATCACACACTATACAATACCGAGCTCCATTCTTTATCAGTCTCATCAGCGCCTCCGCCCCTTGGTCTAAGCATACGATGGCTTGAAGCTGAGCTTAAGCAACTCAAAGCTAGCATGCCGAGCGAGTCACCACACTCTGGTGAGTTGTGTTATCTTTGCGCACAAGCACATAAGTTAATAAAACTAATATAGGAATTCTACAACTTCATTACAATACACTGGAGATACATCTGTATCGAATAGCCCTCAATAATGAACCCTCCAAATCCAACTACGGTGATCATCCTCTAATCCGACTGGATATCCTATTCCGCTGCCTGGAAGCAACAACCTCCTCTGTCCAAACCATTCTCTCTCTCCCCTCATCTCTTTTCCCTTTCCTCCCTTTCAGCGTCATGTGTCAATTTGGAAAGGCAATCATCACACTTTCCCAGCTTTCGCTCTACGACCATCCCGGATGGGACCGCGCATACGTGGAAAGCATAATGGACTTTGATCAGACACTCGATCGCATATCTTCCAAGCTCCAAGAAGAACGGCCATCGTTTGAACAGGGTGCAAAAAGCTCTAAAGCTACTGAATTGCCGGAAATATTTGGAAGAATGGCTAATCGCGCGAAAATACTCAAAAATATGCATCGGGGGAGAAAAGAGGCACTGGAACAAAACTCACTGCCCGCAAATATGCCCCCGATGGATTTCGACTTCATGATGAATTATCCCCTCGATTTGATGTTTCCTTTTGGCGAAACCCCATCGGTCTATGGGGAATATAGTTGATAGGTCCACTGTAGTGGATTTCGTCACTGAGATTCAGCGATCTCGATCTGTTTGCACATACTTTGACATAGTAATGATTTATTTCCAATTTTCGACTATAAAATGTTGACAGAAGTAAAGAAATTATGTCTAGGTGCTACATCTAGGACTTTATCATCTAGTTTTCCCTGAAAAAAACTTGCCATGGCTGCATTTAAAGCTCAACTCCCCCATACTTCAAGCCATGTTTCCGAAACTAGCGATCTAAAACGACAGCCTCTATCCTGGGATAGCCAGAAATCGAGCCATTGAACTCCCACGAAATATCTCTACAAATTTGAATTAATGTGGAGAAATCTCTACCGAGCCTCGCCAAGAGGGCGGGTCATGCTGATCGGCGATGCGGCTCCAAGTGTTCTTCGGCTATCGGAGATTCGAGGGTTCATAACAAAGGTGAGCGACTTTTCCATTTTCCAATTTCCATAAGTCGCATTTATAACTATTTATCTAGATCCAAGTTCTATTCCCAAAAGTTGAGTATATCCAACTTCAAAAAGGTATAAGCACAGAACCAAGTAAAATTTACAGCACCATAGCCCCGACCACAGCAGCCATCACGGCCATGACACCAGCCACATTAGAGGCAGGGGTAGCGGCCGCATTGAAAGTGGACGAGCTGGTCGCGGCAGCAGAAGTAGAAGTAGCGTCACCAGCCTCGTTGGATGAGGTGGAAACCTTCAAAGAAGTCGCGACCGCGCTAAGACCAGAAGGAGAAGCCGTGATCATACTATCGGTAGCCTGGGTGCCGGAGGCGGATGAAGAAGATGAAGATGCGGAAGACGAGTCCGACGCGGAAGTTTGCGTAGCGGAAGTGTGCGCAATATCAGTCGACGAAGCAGTCGATGCCACGGTGCTTGTAGAGGCAGCCTGTTTGCCGCTGGGTCCCCAGCCCTCGAGGTAATCGGGAGTAAGGGTTTCGGTTCCAGTGTATTGGGGACATCCTGGTTGGGTAGTTTTTGGGGGGGCGCGGCCGCCGCCGCAGTCGAGGAATGAGCAGATTTCGCCGCTGTCTGGGACGTACCAGAGGTAGCTGGCGTAGTATTTCTCGATTATCACTTCGGTGGAGACGCAGCCTTCCAAATCAGTGCGGGCTGTAGCGAGGTTGGTGAGGCTGGCGAGGCCGAGGAGGAAAGAAAGAGTGACGGGTTTCATTTTGTATTTTGAATGAGTGACTGGGGGAATTTAATGAGTGACTAGGAAGAATAGAATGAAAGAAAGAGAAAAAAAGAAAAGCCATTTAGTAGGGGAATTAGTTTAAACCCTTTTTACGGGGGCCGGAGTCTCGGCTCTTAAAAATCAAGAGCCTCAGGGGTCTGGTCTTTGTTAGATTTATTATTAGCTTGATTTCGAGCTTAGGTGCATTTAGAAGAAAATTCATTTTTTTAATTCATTTTCACAAAAATACAATGTAGACCCCATTATCTTCACTAAAAAAGGAAAATTCGTCTTGGAAGCCCGTGGGCCCAGAGAGATACTCACCTGGGCCCTAACTGGGCTCAAAAGAAAGGAGATCGCCATTGGACTGGAAGTTGGCCCCCGGGGTGAAGCCGGGCCAACTTTGTCCAAGGGATCGATGTACCAAAAAAAAAAAGAACAACAGAAAGCAAGAGATCAAAAAGAAACCGAACCACAGTTGAAAACGCAAATGCAAACCTAGGCCATGCGCTTGGACATAAACATACACTCCCGAAAGGGAGGACAAAGATGGAGAACATATGGAGAAGACATGAGGAAGAGATAGAAAGAAACCTAGTTCTTGATCTTTTGGATGAGGTCGTGGAACTCTTGCAGCCTCTCACCCTTCACTCGAACTGCCCAATGTGTGAGCTTCCCAGTCTCGTCGGGCACCAGGAACTGGACACTGTTAGTGGTGAGCTTGTAGTCAAACTCTTTCTTCAGGAGAATGTTTAAGGTGACTTTTCCACTTGGCTCGGCACGGGCGACAATCCGCGCACGTCCAGTGACAGGGTGCTTCAAAAGGCGGACGGGACCGGTTCCTTTGGGTAACCAAGCCGCTTCAAGTTTGAAAACCCGGGATTTGTCTTCGAACACAACCGTTTCTTCTTCTTCACCGCCATTGCCCTTTGTCAGATCGAAAATTTCACCAGGCTCGCCGTCCTCTTCATCAGTGCCGGTGGGAGTGGACTGAGTAGGAGCGGCCGAAGGAGCGGCCATCGCGGGCTGTGCGAAGGAATTGCTCAAAGGAGCCATCGGTGTTGGAGTGGAGACCCGTCCAAACAAACTGGCGCCTGCAGAAGCAGGGGGAGGCGACGACTTCGTCTTTTTTGTGGGGGAATCATCCTTCTCACTTTCATCTGCAGAGGCACTGGGTTTAAGCGAGGTAGGCTTGGGTCCGAAAATGTTCTGCGAGGTCGGCTTGGGCCCGCCGAAGATGTTCTCCGTGGAGTTCATCTTCTTTGCGGGGGAATCATCATCGTCATCACTTTCATCCGCAGACGCCTTGCGCTTGGGTGAGGTCGGCTTGAGCCCGCCGAAGATGTTCTGAGAGGCTGGGACTGGCTCACTGGACGATCCGAAAACCGAAGAGCCGACGGAGGAGCTTGGAGGGCCAGAGACACCGTTTGCTCCAGCAGAAGCAGACAGCGGAGTGTTAGAGCGAGCAAACATGGGAGGCGTAGGATTGATAGTACTCTCAAGGTGCTGCGTAGGGGTGGCAGACGCAACAGGCTCCTTAGCGTTCTGTGGAGCAGTGTTATCATCATCAACGAACTTGAAACCCTCGCCAGGAACAAAAACGGCACGCTTTTTAGCTGCAGCTTCGAGTTGAGCCTGCTTCTCGCGTTGGCGTTCCGCGTCTTTGCGCTCCCATTCCGCCTCATCCTCCTCATCAGAATCAAACTCCTCGGCCTTTCTTTTGGCCTTTGCATCAGATAGGGTCTTGTCTGACTTAGACTTAAATTGGGCTGCAAAATCGACGCCAGGGGCTGGACCAAACTTGGGAACTTGGAAAGCAGAGGGTGTGGTCGAAGTGGCCGCACCATCAAACTTGGGAATTTGGAAAGCAGGAGCAGCAGAAGTGGCCACACCATTGGATTTAGGAATTTCAACAGCAGATGTGGCGACAGGAGCAGCAGAAACAGGAGCCGCGGCTGGAGTCGAAGGACCAGCATCCGGGGCGGGAGAAGCGCTAGCAGAAGTAGTTACCGGAGCAGGGGTCGGGGCGATAGGGGCAGTAGAAACGGGAGCCGCAGGAGTCGAGGGACCAGCAGCCGAGGCGGAAAATGCGCCAACAGAAGTAGCTGCCGGAGCAGGCGCCGGAGCGGAGAAGGACTGGGCGAACTTGGAGGAAGTAGTAGATCCGCCGGAAGGCTTGTTGGGAGATGCTGGGTGTTTCTCATTGAAACTAGGAGGTACGAAGGTCGGGATTCGAGGAGATGCGCTGCCATCGGGTGCTTCCCTGGCAGCATCACGTTCATTGATGGCGGTGCGTTTGGCCTCTTCGGCGGGGCTGATGGTCCCAATGGGGACACCAAGCTCACGGCGAAGTTCAGCATAAAGAATGAGGACTTCATCAATATCATCAGTCATAGGGTCACATTTGGCGACCTCACGCTTGAACGACTCAGTCAAGGCGCCAATCTTCATGAGAAGGTTAGCTCGCGCTCGAATTTCGCCCGTCGGGTCCTCGGGGAAAAGATGTTTAAGCGGCATGTCGTCAGAATCTTTAGGCAAAGAATAGTCAATTGATACAGGAGGATCAGGTCGAGGGAAAAGACTGTCAGGGTCTGAAGCAGTAAAAGCGTTGGAAACAGTAGAAGTTGAGGAAGAGGGGAGAGAGGAGGAAGAAGAAGGTAAACAAGACGAGCTTTTATCGTCGCGTGAAGACTGCGCGAACGACACCTGAGGAGTTTTCGTCGCACCTTCCCGTTGAGGTTCAGTTGAAACCTTAGACCCAGCGGTGAATGGGTTAGCCAATGAGCTATTCAGAGGTGCAATGTTATTGTCCTTATTCTGCTTATTGTTGTCAACTGTTGTAGTTGCGCCAAAGAGAGAAGTGCTCGGTGCCTGGGGCGTCGCAGCCTGCTCTGTCGGCTTTGGTGCGAATGGGTTGCTGAACGCGTTCTGCCCTGACAGGTTCGCGAATGGATTGGTAGGTGTCGCCTGAGCTGTCTTTTCTTCCCCAAGCTTCGATGGCGCAGGAGACGCCCCGAACATTGAGCCAAATTGTGAGGTTTTTGCAGGCACAGGAGTTTGCTCTTGACTTGGCACTTTCGGTGTGAAAACACTGCTCGCCGGTGATGGTTCCTTTTCAGCCTCTGCAGGCTTTGTGCCCACAGATGTTCCAAACATGGGCTTGAACGGCTGGTCCGCTGCAGGCTTTGCAGCCGCGTTCTCAACAGCCGGCTTCGGCGAGAACATGTTGCCAAATGCTGGCGAAGCAGCCTGCTCTTTTCCGGCCTCCGAAACCTTCGACGCTGCAGGTGTTCCAAACATGGGTTTGAACGGCTGGTCCGCTGCAGGCTTTGCAGCCGCATTCTCAACAGCCGGCTTCGGTGAGAACATATTGCCAAATGCTGGCGGAGCCGTCTGCTCTTTTCCAGCCTCCGAAACCTTCGATGCTGCGGGTGTACCAAACATGAACGGTTGTGCCTCGGCAGCCTTTCCAGTAGTTTCGGTTCCAGTAGCCTTCGGTGAGGAGAAACCGCCAAATGAACTTGGCGCTGACAGCGTCGCAAACGGATTGCTCGCCTTTGGCTCTTCTGCCGCTGGCTTGGGTGCAAAAAGATTGCTCGCAGCCCCTGAGGGTTGAGAGCTGGAGGTTGACCCGAAAAGAGCACTAAAAGGTTTAGCCGCCTCTGTGGGCTTTGCAGGAGTCTGCTCCGCTGTAGTTGTCTTCGGGGCAAACAGGTTAGTGCTGCTGGCTGGAGCCTGCCCTGACAGGTTCGCAAATGGATTGCTGGCTGTTGGCTGCGGTTTCTCTGCATCCAAAGGCTTCGAAGCGGCGGGCGTTGATCCGAAAAGAGCTTTGAAGGGCTGGGTCTCCGCAGGCTTGTCGGCCGGTTTCTCAGGCGCAGTTGTCTTTGGTGCAAATGGATTGCTGGCCGCATTCTGCCCTGAAAGGTTCGAGAATGAAGTGCCAAGTGCCGATGGACCTGCGGCTGGCTTCGGTGCAAACAGGGAAGCTCCCTTGGGCTTGGTATCGGGCGAAGTTTGCATGCTGTCATCTGCAGGCGATGTCATATGTGATGTAGACTGCCCGAATATGGCGGGCTTTGCTGGAGTGCTTGTGTTCTGTTGTGCTCCGAATCCACCGAACGACGGAGTAGACTGATTTCCGGCATTGAATCCCCCAAAGCTAAATCCGTTGGTACCCGACTGGGAATTTCCGCCAAATGATGTGTTTACAGAGAAAGGATTGCTCGGCGGTGCAGATCCAAATGAGGTAGGGCCCGAACCGAAGCTGAATGACGCCTGACCACCCGCCTGGCCGTTAGCGCCCGACGAGAACATTCCGCCCTGGCTGGGCCCCGAGCTTGCCCCGGGGAAGCTCTGGCTTTGGCTCTGACCAAATGTGAACCCAGTGGACTGGGTGGGTGCTGGCGCTGCGGCCGGGGCCACAGATGCGAAAGGGTTGAATGGAGCCGCGTCAGGTGCGCCTCCGCCGGTTGTGGGAGTTGGAGCTCGGCGTTTGCGGACATCCTTGATTCTAAAGGTTTCAAAAAGATCTTCGGTCAGTTTGTGGTCCGCTAATATCTGAGTTATCACTTACTTTCTGCTGGCTAACTGGGCGGCCGTTGCCCGATGGGGTTTGTCATCGGGGGTGCTGGCCATCCCGAAAGAACCCTCGTCATCTTTGGAACCCTGAGGGCCTTGAGCTCCACGTTTCAACATATTGAGCGTATGAAAACTACCGTTAGTTGTATGCTTGCAAGCTCGAACTGCGCGAACTGCCTCGTATCCTTCGGAATCTATGTGACCCGGTTTAAAGTCCTTGAATCAAGCCCAACGTGATAATGGACTGCGGTATGATGCCGTGATGAGTTTCCTCACTTGCGGCAATCGAAGCAGGGAGCTTTCGGTGTGCGGCGAGGCTCTTTCCAACTCCGCACCGACTCGAAAAAGCAACGGCTTCGATGGTGATTACCCTCCACTTAATGTTGTCAATCGTGGAGAGAGCAAAACCCAATTTGTCTCTAACGTCTTTGATGTAGTTGTATGGTAGTGTTCGCGGTCCTCCGTGACACGTTCGCGATCCGTCGCGAAGCTGTCAGCACAACGAATGAGCTCTCGAGTTGGGAGAAGTGAGATCGAAGACTGGCCGAGGACGGATTACTGTCCCTGATGATATTTGTCTTCGAATATCGATATGTCCCACAACGCAATGAAGGGAGGCACGACTGTTATTCTCTCTCTCTTTTTTTTTTTGCAGGAAGCATCGAAGGCGGAAAAAACCCAATCACGTGATACGTCTTGGCAACCAAGGTCTATGCTCGGGACTTTACAAGCTATTGTTTTGCCGGCATTGGACAAAGGGGGATGTGATATGGTATCATAATTGGCATGATTGCTTTGTGAAAGTTGGTTATCTGATAGCAAATGAGGCAACAGAAAAAGGTGAATATTTCTGTGCTTAAATAAAAGCCCCGCTCACTTCATGATGTCGCCAACCTCGACCGGCGGAGGAGAGATCCGCTTCAACAACACGTCAAAGTACACTGGAGGGCGAGAAGAATATAACGGATAATGTTGTGTGAAACAGAGCCCAAGCCCACGCGCATATCAAGTTTAGCCTGAGGTGTTGAGTCCCGTTCTGAACCTTGAGATCTTTGAAAGGCAAGTATACAAGGCAACCCCGAAACTCCGCGTGATGTATGTGCATATTCTACTAGAGAATACAAGACCAAGAACAGTGGAAGAAAAAGATAGGCTTCACCAACACTATAAAGTACGCCAGTGCCCGAGAAGAATATAAAAGATATTGTTGTGTAAAGCAGGGTTCGAGTTTATGCGCATATCGAATCTTGCCTGTGGGCTCAAGTGCCTCTTGTTCTGAGCCTTTGAGACTCTTGGAAGACAAGTACATACACAACGCGACTCCGAAACTCCGCGTGATGTATGAGCATATTATACCAGCGAATACGCCAAGAATAGTGGGCTGCACGCCTTCCGGGTGACCAGCAAATCATACTATTCTGGGTAAGTCTGCCACAACTTTTGTCACGCTAAGAACCCCAAGCGTATCTCGAGGTTACAACGTCAGGGCGAACAAGGTCGAGTGTAACATATAAGACGGGACCTGAAGTCTTCGTTTTCGTCTCCCCGCACTCTAGGAGTGGCGTTCCTGGGGGTCATTGCTCCTGTGCTGACCTTATTCTCATTTAAGTTAATCAGAGTTAGGGCAGAATTAGGGTTGAATTGAAAGGCCTCAACGTTTAAAGGTAATGAGCATAAATCCTGGAATATAATTGGCTTCTCTTATAGGTCACACACACACACACACCTACACTCGTGGACTTAGTCACATACCTCGAATGGTGGCTGCAATCGAATTATCAACTAGTCACATTCCATTCCTATTGGAAGGGCCTAGGGCGAACTAATGGCTTAGGTTTCGAGGTTAGCTTTTCTGCACAATGTGATGTGCTAAATATCGATTGGCTATTGGCTGATATGCAGGTAGGAGCAGGGGACTTCATCTCTTGTGGGGAAAGATCAGCACTATCTATTCACATTCTCATTTCCACCTGGGCACTTCATTTCCACCTGGCACTTAATATCATAAGGCAAAGAACATGGCGTGACAGCACAGGGGGATTGTTGACTTCCCAGGAATCAAATAACCAATGGAGACCCCTGGTCTACAGTCACTCGCCTTATATTTCCCCGTCTCGTGTGGTATTTCGAGGTGGGATTCCCTGATTTGTTTTGCTTTTAGCTAAAGATGCAGTGTCATTGGCTGCATCCCTTTGCTATCATGCGCATGCATGCTTGCATTACCCGGTCGGATCTATTGTCAAAATGGTTCAGGTGGCTCTATATAAACCATCGTTCCCCGACCCTCGTTGTCCACGTTCCTCAAGCAAGCCACTCGCAAGCACTCGTCTTGCTGACCTACCTCAGCAATTCAAGGTCAAAATGCGTTACTCTTCCGTGATCAAGTATCTTTCTTTAGTAGCTTGTGCCAATGCACAGCTACTAGAGATCCCAACTGTGGATGCTATTGTCAGTTCTGCCATGGTCCCCTTTGAGAAGTATATGTCCTTTGGTGCTGCAACAAAAGTCGCAACCGCTGCAGCAGGGTTCAAAACCAACACCGCGAGCGCTAAACATGGAGTTGCAGCAGTGGCAGCAGCAGACACTCCGTACTGGCTAGCAGATATCGCCCACCAAGGAATTGCAGCCTTCAACCCGAACCCTTCTGGCTACACCGTCTTCCGCAACGTGAAAGATTACGGTGCTAAAGGTGAGCATCTGAGGATTACTATCACCGCCTGAGAAGTACTAAAGTGATTATAGGTGATGGTGTGACGGACGATACGGCCGCCATCAATGCGGCCATCAGCGCCGGCAGTCGTTTTGGCCCGGCAAGCAGACAATCCTCCACCACGACTCCCGCGATAGTTTACTTCCCATCCGGAACATACCTGATTTCAACCTCGATCATCGATTACTATTTCACCCAGTTGATTGGCAACCCGAATGCAATGCCAGTTATAAAGGCAACTGCAGGTTTTGTCGGACTTGGTCTGATTGACGGTGACCAATACCAGAACGATGGAAACCAGGGCTGGACATCGACGAATGTATTTTTCAGACAGATCCGAAATTTGAAATTAGACTTGACTGGAATCCCTGCCAGTACTGCTGCGACTGGTATTCACTGGCCGACTGGCCAAGCTTCCAGCATCCAGAATGTCGTCATTGCTATGAGTTCTGCTTCTGGAACGCAGCACCAGGGTATCTTTATTGAGAATGGTATGTTGGTATTTGAAATCTTTTTGGATCGATCCTAATACAATCCCAGGCTCTGGAGGCTGGATGACCGATGTGACGATTACTGGTGGTCTCTATGGTGCCAATGTTGGCAACCAGCAATTCACAATGCGGAACATTGTTATCTCGAATGCAGTGACCGCAATTTCTCAAATCTGGGATTGGGGCTGGACTTACCAAGGTCTCTTGATTTCTGACTGCACAACTGCCGTTTCAATCAGCAATGGTGGTGCTGGGGCCCAGCTCGTCGGCTCGGTCAACATCCTCGACAGCACCATCAAAAACTGCCAGAATTTTGTTGAGACCGCGTGGCAGAGCTCAGACCTATCAACTGGCAGCCTCATTCTCGAGAACATAGATCTGAACAACGTTCCAGTTGCCGTCAAAGGCGTCAGCGGTACTGTCCTGGCTGGGGGTTCCACGACCATTAGCGCGTGGGGACAAGGCCACAAGTATACTCCAAACGGACCGACCAACTTCCAGGGCGCTTTCACTGCGCCGACACGCCCTAGCGCTTTGCTTGCTAGTGGATCGAACCGATATTTTACCAAGTCCAAGCCTCAGTATGTGCAATCACCGGTAGCTTCGTTTATCAGCATCAGAAGCGCAGGTGCCAAGGGAGATGGTTCAACCGATGACACGAAAGCCATCCAATCCGCATTGACATCTGCCGCGTCTGCAGGTAAAATTGTGTTCTTCGATCAAGGAAATTACAAAGTCACCAACACTCTTTATGTCCCACCCGGCTCTCGGATTGTCGGCGAGGCATATTCTGTCATAATGGCCACTGGCAATGTATGGTCGAGTATTACCAAGCCCGTCCCCGTGGTTCAAATTGGCAAATATGGAGAATCTGGGTCTGTCGAATGGTCCGATATGATTGTGAGCACCTCGGGCTCTACACCGGGCGCTGTACTCGTTGAGTGGAACTTGGCGGCGACATCAGGTTCTGGAATGTGGGATGTTCACACTCGAATTGGAGGCTTCCAAGGATCTAAGCAGCAGGTTGCTCAGTGCCCGACAAAAGCAGCTGTCTCGGTGGATTGTCAGGTTGGTTACATGTCCATGCACATTACCAAAGCCGCCAGTGGTGTTTACTTGGAGAATGTCTGGCTTTGGACCGCCGATCATGATCTCGAAAGCCCAACCAACACCCAGATCTCAGTGTATACCGGTCGTGGTCTCTTGATAGAAGGAAAGAACATCTGGCTGTAAGTGGCAGCGAATTCCCACCATGAATTATCACAGCCAACTAACACTGGCGCAAGATACGGAACGGGATCCGAGCATCACTCGCTGTATCAATATCAGTTCTCAGGCGCAAGCTCGATCATGGGAGGATTCATACAGACAGAAACTCCGTAAGTCATCCTATACTGAGACTGCCATTGCATTTCTTATCCTAACCAATTGCACGCAGATACTATCAGCCAAATCCCAACGCAGCCAATGGCCCATACCCCACTAACCCGGATCTCAATGACCCCGACTATAGTAGCTGTCTCGGCGGAAACTGCAACTCGCTTGGTCTTCGGATTCTCAATAGCAAGGATGTGATTATCTACGGGGCTGGGCTCTACAGCTTTTTCAACAACTACAGCACCACCTGTTCCACATTCCCCCTTCCGGAGGATTGCCAAAGCATGATATTCAGCGTTGAGGGTAGTACAAGTAGACTGGTGGTATATGGGCTCAACACTGTTGGGACAAATTATATGATTGTGAAGGATGGTACTGCACTGGCGACGGTTGCCGACAATCTGGCTACGTACGCTGCCACCATTGCCTACTTCACCTTCTAGGGCGCAGCTCGGATTCCAACAATCATCTCCACTTGTTTTTGCACTCAAAGGTCAAGACAAGGGTTGAATCTCCGGAGGACGGACATAGTACATATCCTAGTGGAACAAGTCACATATATTCAAGGCTCGAAACCCATCTATCTCATCGTAAGGTACTTTCATCTCTGGAGAGCTTCCTATTTTAGCTGCCGCTTTGACGAAGGCGCCCATTTAGTGATAAAAGCGGCAAGAGGCACTGAATAGTCTAATTGTGAAATGTGTCCATAATTCAACAAAAGCCTAGCGAAATTGCATTGCTCGGATATGAATCCGGGGTTGATCGGATACCCGGGAAAAGAAGCATATAAAGACCTCGGGATACACCAAGCCCTCGTCCTACTCTCAACCAACTGCCATGACGAAAGAAGCAAAAGTAATCTCGTTCGATTCCCTCCCATTAGACCCAACAGGCCCACGAGGAAATGCCTGGGGTCGATTTGGAAAAGATGATCAACTTGGGACATTAAACCTGCTCACTCCTGAGCGGGTCGTCCAAGCCGCGAAGGAAATTAAAACTGGCGTGCGAATCTCACTTGACTGGCCGTTGAGCATGCCTTCGCATCCTAGCTTTAATCGCCATCCATTTAAGCAGGAGATCGTTCTGCGGAATCCGAATTGTGTCTATGATGACATCCTGACATTCAATAGCCAGGGGTCTACCCAATGGGATGGATTTAGACACTACGGTATGTTACTGATTTCTATGGCTTGGGGTTGCGATTATTGCTTATTATTCGTGGCTCTAGCAAACCAGAAGTCCCGACAGTTCTATAACGGACATACAACAGACGAGATAGAGAGCTCGGATATCATTGGCATTCACTGTATGGATCAGCTCTAAAATATCCGATCAATCCAGAACTAACCTCAACCCCTCATATAGCCATGTGTGAACATGGCGGAATAACAGGCCGCGGCGTTCTCCTCGACTACGCAGAATGGGCCACCGCAAACTCAATCTCCATCTCCGCCCTCAATTCTGAGGCCATCACTATCGACAACCTGAAACGAGTAGTTCAAGATCACAACCTCAATTTCCAAAAGGGTGACATTCTTTTCATCCGCAGCGGATTCACGGCCGCATACAACAGGCTAGACAACCAGCAGCGAAAGGACCTGGCACTTCGCTCATCGCCGGATTTCAGTGGCGTCGAGGCAACGGAGAGTATGGTGCGGTGGTTATGGGAGCATCAGTTCTCTGCTGTTGCTGGTGATGCGCCGAGCTTTGAGCGTGCGCCTATTAGAGGTGCCCATGCGGATCCGAATTTCAATTTGCATGAGTGGGTGCTGGCAGGTTGGGGAACTCCCATTGGGGAGATGTTTGATTTGGAGAAGTTGTCAGAGCATTGTAAGGCTAGTGGACGCTATAGCTTTTTCTTGTCCAGTATGCCTTTGAAGGTTGCTTTCTCTTGATCATTGTGCTGAAATTGTGCTAATTCAGAGTCTAGGTTATTGGTGGTGTGGCTAGCCCACCTAATGCGTTTGCTATTTTTTAAATTTATTTTACTTACTGAAATGAATAATTTGAGAGATCTTTCACTCCAAAGTGTCCACGGAAATCCTGGCGGGAGTGTGCCGCCCACTGTCCCGCCGGGTGGAGAAGGACAACACCATCGCGAAGGAGACTCAAACTGACAATTTGCACAGTTGCAGGGGGGAAGTTGGGCCCGAGCCCCCCGTAAATTGTCAAAAGGTATAAAAACTACATCTATCCCTCTACAGCCCCTCAATCCTCGACGTAAATCAACACTTCTCAAATCATTCCATCTTCCCTTCTATACACATCTTCAAGACACTTCCCATTTTCTCGCCCGTCATGCCCATCGAACCCCCCCAAGCCAGCTCCCTCAAAGACCTATTCAGTCTCAAAGACAAGGTCATAGTCGTCACCGGCGCATCCGGGCCCCGAGGAATTGGCCTCGAAGCAGCCCGCGGCTGTGCCGAAATGGGCGGCAACATCGCAATCACATACTTCACACGAAGCGAGGGAGCCGAAGCAAACGCCAAAGCCCTACAAGACGAGTACGGCGTCCAGGCGAAGGCCTACAAATGCGACACGTCGAAATGGAATGAAGTGCAAGAACTCATCGCGAACGTGATCGCCGACTTCGGCAGGATCGACTCGTTCATCGCGAACGCAGGCCGCACCGCTGATGCGGGTGTTTTAGATGGCTCGGTTGAGGCATGGGAGAACATCATCCAGGCGGATCTCAACTCAGTCTTTTACTGTGCCAAGGCTGTTGGTCCTCATTTCAAGGAGCGTGGCAAGGGAAGCTTTGTGATTACTGCTTCGATGTCGGGTCATATTGTCAATTACCCACAGGAGCAGACTTCGTACAATGTTGCTAAGGCTGGGTGTATTCATATGGCTCGCTCGTTGGCGAATGAGTGGAGGGACTTTGCTCGTGTTAATAGTATCTCGCCTGGATATATCAATACCGGGCTGGGAGACTTTGTGGATGCGGAGACTCAGGAGGGTTGGAATAATATGATCCCTATGGGTCGTCAAAGTGACCCTAAGGAGTTGAAGGCGGCTTATGTGTACTTTGCTAGTGATGCTAGTACTTACACTACTGGTGCGGATCTGCGGATTGATGGAGGCTACACTTGCCGGTGAAGAGGGTCTGCTTTGAAGATATGGAGAAGCTACTGTGTTTTCTCTTTTTGTATTTAAAGTACAATGAACAGGACTTAGGGAAAATACTACCTTTCTGAAACTGTTACAGAGTCAAAGTGCCCCCATCAATAACAATATCCGCACCAGTGATGTACCGTCCTGCACGCTGACTACACAGAAGAACAACAGCCCCAGTAATCTCCTCGGGATCCCCCATCCGGCCCATCGGACAACGAGCATCCCAAATCTTTCTAACATCCGCCAAACTGTCCCCGGCATTGAGAATAGTATCCATATATCCAGGACTAATACTATTCACTCTGATCCCATGAACTGCCCACTCAGCAGCCAGATTTCGAGTCAGATGCGCAACCCCAGCCTTGCTCGCATTGTAAGCAGCCTGTGGCTGGGGGAAGTTGGTATAGTGAGCGGACATCGACGCAGTAAACAAAATGCACCCGCCTTTGCCCGAGGATTCCATTCGCTTTGCTGCTGCCTGAGCGCAGAAGAAAGATCCGTTCAGGTTCACGTCTATCACTCTATTAAACTGGTCGGGTGTTACTGTGAGGGATGATTGGCACCCAGGGATTCCAGCGAAGCAGCAGAGGATGTCGATGCCTTCCATTGTTGTGTTTGCCCGTTCAAATGCGGCTTCGATTGATTCCATCGAGGTCACGTCCAAGGGGATTTTGGTTACATTCGCAGAGGGAAATTTCGATGCTAGTGATTGGATTTGTTCTTCTGATGTTTCCAGAGTCTTGGGGAGATCCATGATACACAGCGAGGAAAGACCGTGCTCCAAGAGAGCCTGCGCTGAGACTAGGCCTAGTGCTCCTGCTCCGCCGGTGACTATGGCTTTTCCGTGAACTTGAAATCGCATTTCGGCACGTGAGCGAGCAGATGTAAAGGGTACCGGAGTGAGGGGACGAGTGAGGGAACTTGATCCCTTCGACAGGGTCATAATAGGAAGGACCCGAGAGGTCAGCGAGGCTCGCTGGTCCTCACTCGCTCCCGTTGAGGTGTCGGTAGACATATTGATTCTGTGAGATTGAGTTTCGAGACAAATCGGTGTTTTACTAGAGAGTAATCTAGTATGTTTCTCAGTATTGGAGGACAAGAGTTGACGCTGGGCTGCAACAGAAAGTGGAAACCATTTGGAGTATTTGGGGTATCTGGAGTACCATGATTGATTATAGAAAGGGAAACATTATTGGCGATCACCCAAAGCAGTGAGTCTGAAGTAGCTTGAAATGGTTCAATTTGGAAGTACGTGCAGAGGTTGGAGACAGGCGGCTGCGAGGCGGGAGGCTTCCGCCAAAGCGGGGGATCCGGAGGATTTGAGGGATTGACATCTGAGCCGAGTCAAGAGATCGGAGTGGGGTGATCCGGCTGGAGATTGCCAAGTAAACTGTTAAGGCCTGAGATTAGGGTTGTCCTTTCTTAATTCTTTACACTTCTAGATGAAGAACCAAGTTCTGTACATAGGTCTTTTGAATTTCCTCAAATTATTCCGCTAAATTCACACACATCTCCTGTTTCTACTCCTGTCTGAGTTCGTACTGCTTCGTCCTCTCCCGGACCTCATGTTCAAAACTCACAGCGAAATCTCCAGTATTATATGGGCTGTGATCCTGGCATGCCATGGTGCCACGTCCAATTTTGAAGGTCTCATATCCCTTCGCGTCTTGGGGGATTCGAAAGTAAATTAGCCCTGGTCTCTCCCTGCTCACTGGTCTTTGGTATAAATTCTCTGAGCATGCCTCTCGACATGGAATCTGGTTTGCAGGAAACAGCGTTTCGTCTATTTTTGGTGGACTGTTAACGTATGGTATCGGCCGTATCAACAACTCGGTTGAACGGTGGAGGGTACCTTGTCCAGCATGCAAGCATTCCTATGTATAAATCCCACCTCTGCTGAAGCTAATGATACATAGTGGATTTTTATTATATTCGGCATCTTAACCTTTGCAATGGAATTGCCTTCTATATTTACCTACCAGACACCCCCCACAACGCCCGTTTCCTCTCTAAAGAGGAAGGAGAGTTCATTCACAAACGTGCCCAGCGCGAACCACACACTTTAGTCTCGCATGAATGGTCAAAAGATCATGGATCCGAAAACTTGGCTTATTTTCGTGTACTCCGTGGCGTCCAGCATCCCTAATGGAGGCCTCACAAGCGTACGCATAACTGGACCGCATTCCATCAAGCCTTACTAATTATTTATATCCTTCTGCAGTTTTGAAGTATTGCTATTGCCGGATTTGGATACTCGAATCTCAACACTCTCCTCGTTGGGCTACCCACCTCTGTGTTTACTCTCATCTGGGTGGTTCTGGCCACGATCCTCGTTAATCGCACTGCCTCACCGTTTGTTTACAGCTGATCAGTTTGGCCGGCTCTATTATGGTCTCTCAAATTGATCCTACAAAGAAAGTGTCTCGATTAGCTGGAATGTGGCTTTTCCGTGCGTATTCCACCGGAATCCTTATTATCTTGAGTATTATTGCCTCTAACGTTGCTGGATACACGAAAAGGACGACAATGACTGCAGTGATGTTCATTGGGAATTGTGCTGGCAATATCACTGGTTCTTTCCTATTCTTTGATGATGAAATGCCCGACTACGGGGTGAATGCTCCTACTTAACTTCGTGTCTGATGAAGATAAACTGACGATGAGTAGAGCGCCTAGATTGGGATTATGATCTCACTGGCAATCGCCTTTGTCGCCATTCTTGGTTTGCGTCAGATATTCCAGTTTCAAAACCAGCAACACGACCGCCGGCAGAATGTTAAAATAGACCCTGAATTGCGCCGGGACTTTGAAACTGATGAGGTGGCTGCACTTGATCGTGCACTTGATGAGGGATGAGACTGACTGGGAGAACCAAAACTTCCGCTATTATTTGTAGTGGCTTTGCTTATACATTTTAACTTGATTATATCCAGACATGGCGGTATCATTTAGACCTACACCTGATTCTTGTTCTACAATTCTTCGACCACCAGTATGTACTACCTGTCGAGATGTATCGGCTGACGCTAGCCATATATGGTTAGCTCATAATGTTTAGTCCGGTCCAACCTTGGAAACCTCTCAAGTATATACCACACCCGTGACATTGGGTGACTAAGATTTTATTGAAAGGTTGATGCCGACCAAGGTTAAAGAGAGCTTGAACTGGCGTCGGAGTCCAGGTACTACTAGTAACCATTTTCGACAGCCGATTCACCGCCAATTAGAGCGTTATGGTGTGATGGAAAAGCGTGAAATGCATCATAAAATTATGCTAAAAATCTATGTTCTATAAGTGAAGTTGAGTATACAGTCAAACAGGTCTAAACGGTGAATCTATGGTGTTTTTTTTGGCAGAAGCGTCGAGGGTTATTGCTTTCCAATCACGCAGTGTTGTCGCAAGACCAACTCTTGGAACTGGAGTCTTCGTGAATTGCGACTCCTGACACCCATAATCCCAATCCGCACTGGAAAAAATTAGTCACCATAAACAAAACCAAGCAGGATACTTACAATAGCAAAGGCAATAGCCAAGACCAAAGCATTCGTAATCGTCAAAACAGACTTCTTCCAATTCTGGAAGTAACGGCCCTTGTTCATATAGAACCAAAAGATCGCAGGGAGTCCGACTAATCAAAAGTCAGCATTTGATTGGATCTTGGGAAATCCAATAATGGGAAGGGGGCCATTCTTACAGCTGAACCAACTTCCAAAGACCGCACTCTGTAATTTCTGCATCAGCTAACGTTCCAATTCAAATGTGATTTGATAAAAAGACTTACAATCAGACTCAGTAGATCATTGAATACGGGAATGGATTCTGCCACGATCCAGGCAACAACCCAGACTGCGAGACAGATAGCGACCCAGGATCCGATTGACAGGAAGCTCCGGCTGTGCATCTTGTTGGATCCACGGAACATACGCACGTAGATGTATTTACATGCGACGTGGCCCAAGACAACTCCGGAAAGAATGGTCTATATTTGGTCAGTAAAGTGGACACAGAAGACGAGCGAACTGAAGGATAAACTCACTGTTGGAATTGAAAGACCCCAGGCAATCTTGCTCATCAACGGGTTCATAGAGAGAATAGCAGGCGATTGGACGTCCGGTCCCACGTAATGATAGATGAGCAGTGCACTAACAAGGTACAAGACCGTATCGACAATTTGAAGCATGGCGAGTGACTTGTTGAATGTGCGTGGGTCTTCTGTCTCAGAAATGAAACCAAAGTACGCAACATGGGCGACTATAAGATCGGTCCTTGGGTTAGCTCGGTGTACATTGTCAGGTGCTGATCAGCATCATTTGGTGTTCCACGTACGGTAAGCGAAGATGATATTTGTCACAGCCAAAAAGCCATCGCGGAAGCTAACTTCCCTAGTGGCCTCGTTTTTGATATGTCCTTTAGTATCGACTCCCACGGTGATCATGGTCAACACTGTCGCAACAAAGACACTCAAGAATGCTTCATATCGGTCAGTTGAATTGTCCTCCAACTTGAGCAGTATGGTGACTGCAATAGATGAGGAATGTACTCACAAATGACAGACATCCAATAGACCTTGTCCATAGTACGGGGCAAGGCGCCCAAAAAGCAGATGATCAGTCCAACGACACCAAACACCAACGTGCAGGTTCCGTGATCGGTTAGCACATTCATCAGGATGTTGAACATCAAAATGTTGCTAGCCATGAGGAAGATCAACAGCAGCAGCTGGCCAATTCCTAGCAACTCACGGCCGAAAGGACCCATCAAGATCTCGCCGGCATCTCCCATGCTGTGAACCTCGGGATGACGAAGTTTGAATTGACCAATAACATAGCCGGTATACCATGAGAGAGCAGAGATAAACAGAATCATGATAGCGGCGCTGTTCAACAATGTTAGCCGTGGGGTCTCAAAGCCGTCGAAAGAAAATACATACGGAACCATTCCAAGGGTAGCCACTGCGGATGGCAAAGACAGAATTCCGACAGAGACATTCTCTGCGATCATGACTGGAATTGACATTAGGTCTCGAAGCTTTCCATGTGCATGATATCTCAAAGTTAGCTACTCACGCATGCCACAGTGCCTGTTCAAGGATGATTAGCCATGTCCATGATCGAATCCATAATTTTAGTCATAATAATCACTTACCACCATTTCATAGTCCGATACTTGATCTCCGCAGTCTCCTCATTTCCAAAGGGCTCCAATTGCTTCGCGTCCAATTTTTCCTCCAAGTCTTTTTCGAGGGATCCATCGACCTTGCCGTCCACGGCATGCTTTTCGTCAAACATAGTGACTTTCCACGCGACTTATCAAGCCTTTAGACCCTAAATTGACGAAAAGCTTGATACTCTCAATATGTTTCAAAGACTAAAATCAATCGGGTAACCCCGGCCAAGCCCAAAAAAAAAATCTCTGAAAGCGGTCCGGGGAACTCAGGTGGACCCCAGAGTTTCCCGAAAGATGATCGGCCCGACACAATTTTATTGCCGGACACGGCCATGTTTACGGCTTCACATATAGGAAAAGCGATGACTTTAACGACAAATATTCGAGTTATGTGTGCCTTGGAAGCACGGAGTAAACAATATATACCGCCCCAAAATAGAACCAAACAAGGGTGGTAAACAGCGTTGGTGTGTGTTTTAAAGTCGCCCGGTGTTTTTCGCGAGGGGCTTTCGTCTAGCACAAAGCATTGATGGAGATGTACGGCCAATAAGGATATCTTCTCCAGATAAATCAAAGAAATTACATCGAAAAGCAATCTTAGAGGGGCTGATGAGTTGGTTAAATTAGCCTCTTGCATTTATATTGTTAGCTCTGAAGGACCCGTGGGCGTCCGGGTGGACGGGAGTATTGATTACTAAGGCGGAATAAAAGCGGGCCCCGGCGGAGTTTCCCGCCTTGTATCAACATCAGTATCAACATGGTCCATCTAGGTAGCTTGGATCCTTGAAATCCATACAACTTTCCCTTATGGAAAGTAGCCGTAAGCGTGCTTCTTTAGCATGCAACTATTGTCGGAGGCGGTATGTCTCCCTTACTCCTAGAGTGTTCCGATGCTGACGGACAAGCAGGAAACGCCGCTGCAATGGTGCGATACCCTCCTGCGCCCTCTGTGAAGATTCAGGTATTGATTGTGTATATAATGAAGTTGACTCTTCGAGGTGAGAGAACCGCGTTATTCAACATTTTAACAAAATCGCTAAACTCCGACAGGCCTCGAGGAGAGACTTCCTCCTCGGAGTTCTTCCGCCGTCTTGATGCAATTGAGAACTTTCTATGGAGTCATCCGAGGCTCCCTCAAACACCCCAGACTGGCGAAACAAGAAGTGGTGGCTTCACATTCGAACCATCATCTGAGCATGAAAGGGCAGGCTTTTCTCATCCTTCCACCATGTTGATTTCGTCCCCGTCGAGACCCAACCCGGCAGATATCTCCCAACTTATCAGTGCAAATTCGTCCTCTTTCATACCACCTGAACATGACATCCCGCCCATGAGTATTCCAATCGGCCACACAACAACAACCGAATATATGCTGCATATGAACAAAGTAAAGACGCTTTTCGGGGAGTTTCCACCAGACCTGTTCATACGCGCGGAATCGAAAAGACATATACCGCACCAGCTATCTTTCGCTGCAGGTACAATCACAGCGAGTCAGATGCCAATCCTCGATGAAGCAAGTACCTATCCACTGGTGGAGGCGTATTTCAAACATGTCCACGTTGAGATGCCAATCATTGACCGAGACCAATTTTTGGGACTGTATGATCACCATATTAGAGCCGGTCTGAGTGTTGACTGTGACTCTGCACTATGCCTTGCAGTTCTTGCATTGGGATCTGCAGCCCTTGAGCAGGTTGACCCGACAAAGTCCAGCTCTCCATACTGGGTGCCTGGAGCAGATTTCATTTCACCTGCGTTGCAGATATTGATGAACGAATATTTATTGTCATTTTGCCCCACGATTACTCTTCCCCAGAGTTTGATACTCATTTCGAAATATTTTGGGTTTCTTTTACGCCCCCTGCAATCATGGAAACTCATCCATATGGCTTCTACCAGTATCCAGTATCTGAATAGCCGGTGAGTTGATGCTCCCTGCCCATTCTTTTTGTTTTCAGCTATATTGATCAAGTATCTGTTTGAGATAGAAGCCAAGCTTCGCCGGATAATCATAAGCTCAAGTCCAGCATTATCTTACTATCATGGGCGGCCTTCGACACTGAATGGTTGGTTTCTTGGTTCCATCTGGATAAATCAAGTTTATGCTAACATTGATGACAGTGATTTGATAGCTGAACACCATTTACCACGAAGTGGTATCGAACATGTGATTGATTTGACCCCTTTCCCAGCCTTTACAAACAACGACGCCCAAGAAACACACGTCTTCCTTGCTGAACTGTCTGTCCGTCGTCTGCTCAATAGAGTACATCACACTATGTACGGAAGTGACTGGACAAGGCGCAGTCTTGGTCTACAGCCAGCTTCAAGCGACAGCCCATCGTATGACTTCCAGTCACTCTCTACAATCCTGAGTGTCTCCCAGGAGCTTGACCGACAGCTCCACAATTGGTTTGACTTGTTACCTCGTACAATTAAACCAGATATTAACGATCCATCTCGATGTACTGGCCTTCAACTCAACATGCTCCACCGCTTTCACTCCGCCAAGGATATCATAACCAGACCATTTCTTCTTTGTGCAATCGACTCGTTACCTGAAAATGATGTCCCACCTATGGTTCTCAAACAGTGCGAGTCCAGTATAGCCAATTGTCGTGCGTATCTGGATGCCTCAGCGCGGAGATTGATGGGCCCGTCATTTTGCGCGGAGATCATTATTCATACGTACGTCCTCACGATACTTTATCCTCAAACTCACTTCACATCTCACTCTTTTAGGATGTTCTCTTCTATTCTTCTTCTGACCCTAGGCTCTGTTTGTCCGGCTTTGGCGCACTTGGTACCTGATATTGATATTCTGCAGAAGAACACGATAGACAGTATCGAGCGATTTGTCGTGGACGGTTCTTTGATGCAGGAAATTCATGGGATCATTGTATTATTGCACAGTAAAACACGAGTTCTCAGGCGGGCCATGTAGCCGTTTTCATTTCGCACTTCTCGTTCTGAGTCAGGATAAGCAGCCTGTCTCACTTCTTGGAACCTGTACAACACCCCATTGATATTGGGAAGACCCATTATGTCTTTATCTTTTATCTGAGCAGCTGTCTAATTAAATGTAGTTGTTTTTGAGTTCGCAACGCATGTCCGCCCAGACTGTGTTGAATGGGCGGCCCCGCGGCGGATGATCCCGCCTGATGATCGGCACGGCCGTTGGGGCTTGTAGGGCCTGAAAGAGTCAACGCCGTGCTTTCCTACAAGACAGGACGTCTAACTGGGCGAAATCTGAAGCTGGTATACAGTTTCCTAATTCCTATGATATTCCAAACTAGAACCAAACAACAATTTTGACGTACTGACCTGCCTGTATAGATGGCACGGACCAAGCGGATGAATATTGATCCGGCCCCACGTTGCTTCACGAAGGGATGTCACCCCAAGGCTACCGCGAAGAGCTGGCACTGCTCTTCGGACCAAGCATGAATCAAATTCCGCTGGTCCAGGGTGTACCCAGATCCCAGTGTGATCACTTCTGGGTATGAACATGGGCCCCCTTACTTCGGCTCACATCCCGCTGACCAATCCAGGACTCGCATAATGCGTGGCTATCACCTTGTGTATTGCCCTACCTGGCATGCATCCCAGCAATCGTTGTATTGCTTATTGCATTTAGCCATATACTCGGATATTTCTGCCAGAGATGGCGCCCCAAGTGGACTGTTCCTTTTGTCTCCGAGCAACAAGATACACAAGAGCTCCTGCTAGATCAGCCCAAGCAATCATTGCGATGGACTGCCTCTCTTCTTATATTTTCAGCCACTGGGCTTCTAGCCGAGACAGTCCAGTTTGTTCCTCCGAAAATTGACCCTTCAGCATTTGTGCTTGTTCTCTCATGGGTCGGTTATCCTAGTTTCTGGGGAGTCAAGGTTACTGACACCTTTCCTTAGGCCACAGCATCGATTCTGATCGCAGTCAAGCGGCCCAGATCGTGCTCCATCTCTATGCTCGCGTATTATGTCTTAGTACTTGCAATTGAACTTTCTTTAGCGACTCACCCGAGTGTATTCCCGAAATTCAAAGTTGTTGCTCGCTACATTGCCGCAGCGGCAGGAGCAGCGGCCTGTGCAGCAATTCTCCTAATGCCATTCCGCGAGCCTTCGTTATCATCGATAGATATCAGCACTGTTGGTCAACAACCATCCAATGACTTCCGCACACCGGAAGATAATTTGAGGCTTTGGCAGTTCCTCACAGTGTCGTGGATGGCACCGCTTATCTCAACTGGGCTTAAAAGACAACTGCATGAACAAGATGTTTGGCTGCTTGGATTTGACTTTCAGCACAGCCGTCTACATGAAAAATTTCGTCGACTTCGTGGTTCTGTTCTCAGTCGACTGTTGAGAGCCAATGGAATTGATGTTTTTATCATCTCTACCATCTCAATTGTCCAGATGATATGCGGTATGAGAGATCAGGCCTTTTCTTTTGCTTCAAGTCACTAAGAATACTCACAGACTTTTCTACTCCTGTTTTGTTGCAGCAGCTATTGCAGGCCATGAAAGACCCGTCCCGGCCAAAACGCGTACCTTTGACCTATGCTTTCATGTCCTTTGCTCTTCGACTTGTCGCTGCACAGTCTCAAGTGTTACTTTTGTGGTACGGAAGACGATCCTATGAACGGTCGAGGGGTGAAATGATCATGATGGTCTATGAAAAAGCCCTTTCACGAAAGAACATCTCTGGACTGATGATCGAGGGCAACCCAGAACCATCCGACGATGATGCAAATGGAATCAATGATGAGGCATCAGTTCAAGGCACCCATCAACTCCCAACTAAACCCGTAAAAGGTTTCTGGCAACGTATCATTTCTCGCAACCAAAAGACCCCACAGAAACAGGCCAAAGAAGCCGCATCACTTGGCAAAATCTTTAATCTCTTGCGCGGAGATGTTTATGAAGTTGCACAGAGGTTCTGGGAGATTGACTCGTTGATTGACAAGCCACTAGGACTCGTGATCGCTACCTTCCTTGTCTGGACACTCTTCGGTCCATCTTGTTTCCTGGGAATATTGGCCGTTCTTGCTGCGCAGATCGTAAATGCACTGGTAACCAGAGCCCTCCTCCGCTGGGAACGAGTTAGACGGATGGCAACGGATACTCGGCTCCAAATAACTTCGCAATTCGTGGAAGCAATCCGTCACCTGCGATGGTACGGGTGGCAGAATCATTGGCTTCAGCAAGTAATGGAGGCCCGACAGCACGAGTTGAATATCCGGATTGTGACTAGTCTGTGGAGTATCTTGATTCGTTTTATCAACGCTTTCGCTAGTGGCGTGTTTCCAGTGGTTGCGTTGTACGCATATACCTTTTTGGCTGGGCATGAGCTGCGGATTGATATTATCTTTCCAGCATTGCAGCTATTTTCCATGCTAGAGACCCGTCTTCGAGATATTCCTGGTCTGATCACATCGCTTATCAATGCCTTCATTGCCCTAGGGCGCATCGAGGACTTCATGTCCGAACCAGACAAGGAGAATCTACCATCTGAACCGCTGGCGAACGATATTCCAATCTCGATACAGTCTTGTTCGTTTGGATGGCCAGGAAAGGTCTCACCTGTCCTTGTTGATATCGATGTCACCATCCCGAAAGGACTGACTGTTGTCACTGGCAAGGTCGGTGCTGGGAAAACCGCGTTTCTGCAAGCTCTTTTAGGAGAACTCGATAGACTTGGCGGTTCAGTGCATATTCCAAACGAAATGGTGGGATATTGTGCCCAGACACCGTGGCTGCAAAGCATGAGTATTCGTGATAACATTCTATTCTCCGCCCCCTACCACGACCAGCGCTACAAGCGCACACTGGAAGCCTGCGCCTTGCTTCCAGACCTTGCTCAATTTAAACATGGCGATTTATCGTTTGTGGGTGAAAATGGCATTGGTTTATCAGGTGGACAAAAAGCGCGAGTAGCTCTGGCAAGAGCCGTCTATAGCGCATCGCGGGTTCTCCTTTTGGATGATCCCTTGTCTGCACTAGACCACAATACAGCGGAATTGATAGTCCGCAAATGCTTCTCAGGGCCGCTGATGAAAGACCGAACTATCGTTCTAGTGACGCATCGAACTACGTTAGTTCGTCACATTGCGGATCAAATTATCAATATTTGTGACAAACATGCCTCTGTTTACGACAAGGATACTATCAAGCTTGACGCGACCAAGTCTTTCCTGCCCTTCATCGACCACGAAAGCGAACCAGAAGTGGAAGCCACCCTCGAGGAGGAGACAGCTGCCGTGCCTGATAAATTCATCGAGGAAGAACATCGAGCAGACGGGGGTGTCAAGGCTCGAGTCTATTGGAATTATATTAAGGCCGGAAAGTACCGATGGTGGCTTATCCTCGTCCTGATCCTGGCAATTTACCGACTGATGGCTGTCGGGCAATCATGGTTCCTCAAAGGGTGGGGAGAAGCCTATGAGCAGACAACTGTTCTTCGAGGGGATCTCTCAGAATTGAGTGATAGGTCATCGCAAGGCGCCTGGTCAGTCTCGATCTTAAGCATGGACACATACCTTATGCCTCAGAACCCTATGGACCAACTGCCGTCTCCGCGTGAGGATGTGCGACCTTGGCTATGGACATTCTTCGCCATCATATCTTTTCAAGCGACCACACTCCTTATCGCTCAGCTTCTAATGCTAGTTATCGTCTACTACGCTGGGCAGTCTTTGTTTCGACGGGTCTTGGTCCGAGTCAGCCATGCGACCTTCCGATACTTGGGTAAGTTCTATGGCTTGACTCAACAGGAAAAAGCTAACTAATCATTCTAAAGATACAATCCCTCTCGGACGCTTGATGAACCGTCTTACGTCTGATATTGGAGTCGTGGATGGTAACATTAGTGAGCAATTTCAGGTGATTGCGTTCCAGGCTATCACTTGGATCTCTTCTGTCCTGGTAGTTGCCACCGCTACCCCAGTATTTTTGTTGTTCTCCCTAGCTCTCACGGTCGCATTTGTCCTGGTATTCCTCCGGTTCCTTCCCACATCTCAGAGCCTACGACGACTCGAGATGGTGTCCCTAAGTCCTCTGTTGTCCAACTTCGGCGAGCTATTACACGGTCTGACCACCGTCCGGGCTTTCCATGCAGAGTCACAGTTCCAGGACCGGGTCATATCCGTGGTTGACAAGTTCCAGGGAATGGACCACTTCTACTGGTCGCTCCAAAGCTGGCTCATGTACCGCTTTGAGAGCCTGTCCGCTTTCTCCACGTTTTGTCTAACAGCTCTAGCGTTATACACCAATATCACACCAGGACTAGTAGCATTCGTACTCATTGCTGCCAACAACTTTGTCGATTCCACGCATGCATTGTGCAAACAGTACGGCCAACTCCAAATGGATTTTGTGTCGGTAGAGCGAGTCGATGAGCTACTACACGTTGAAGAAGAAACTCCCGGGACCATCGCTCCCCCAGCTGCATGGCCAAGTTACGGTAGCGACGTTGTCTTCGAAGATGCAACTTTCCGTTACGCACCACATCTCGATCCCTCACTTATAAACGTCTCTCTTCGCATCCCCGGCGGATCCACTACGGCAGTTATCGGCCGTACTGGCAGCGGCAAGTCCACACTGGCAATGTCGCTTCTGAGCGTCATCAGACCTGAATCCGGCCGCATTCTCATCGACGGCATCAATATTGCCGACGTCAATACACAAGCGTTGCGCACTCGAGTTACCTTCGTAGCGCAAGACCCTGTCCTCTTCCCTGGCAGCATCCGACTCAATATAGACCCGACGGAAGATTATTCCGATGAGCTGTGCACCGAAATCCTGGAGCGTCTGTGTAGTCGACACGGCTGGCATCTTGGGACGCATGTTGAGGCCGGAGGGAGAAACCTTAGCCAGGGTCAACGACAACTCATCGCTCTGACACGGGCTGTCCTTCGCCGAAGCGCAGTTGTCATCCTCGATGAGGCGACTGCTTCCGTTGATCATGAGACTTCTCTTGAGATTCAGCAGATCATCCGGGAGGAGTTGCAGCAGTCTACGGTCATTACGATTGCGCATCGCATAGAAGCTGTCAAGGATGCGGATTATTTTGTAGTCCTGGATCAGGGGCGAGTTTCGAGACAGGGACATGTGCGGGACTTGTAAATTTGGCATTTATCGATCCGAACCAGCGATGATCGCGGTCATCGGCACATATTAAAATATTTCGTATACTCGAAGTCGAACAACCAGAGTATCCCAAGCAAAAAGCCGAAAATAAGCGCTCTAGTAGACGAGGAATTTCGTATATAATTTCTCAAAGGGGTATATAATCTTTACAGCTTGGCATTTCCCTGGGCCTTCTTCAGGATAGGCTCCATCTTGGTCGCTTTCATGATGTTACCCTTAATCTTCAACTTGCCGCCCATGAACAAACGCTGAGCGTTGGCCTTGCCGGAAACGAGCTGGCTGAAGTCAGCATCGGAGAGGGTGAGAGTGACTATTGATGAGAACAATTAGCAGGTGTCAGAAAGAAAACACGCCACATCAACACGCGCAAATCAGCAATGTAGACCCACCATCAGCCTTCTCGCCAGCAGGGGCAAGACCTTGTCCAACCTCGCCCTTGTTCTTCAGGTCAAGGTACCAAGCAGCTTCCTCGCCACTAGAGTTCTTCAGGTTGAAAACGAAAATGGCCTTAGCCTTGCTGAGGGCATCCTTGCGGTCGGCTTCGTTGGCCTGGAGCGTCTTGTTGATGACGTCGAAGGCAGCGGACGAAGGGTGGGAATCTATTTTGATTAGCTGGTGTTCTCACTTCTCGCGATAAAAAGCGGGTATACCTTTCTTGAGAGACATGGTAAATATGGTAGTACAAGTTGATGTGCTAAGTCAAGGCGGGTGACCGAATATAAATGACCTGGAAGGAGCATGTGAACTGACTTCACGTGCCGAGGCCCCCATCCCACATTTTCTCCACACCGAGGGAAGCTCTGTGTCTGTGATTCTTCTTTTATGCTTTTTTCGCTCTTTTTCTTCCCGATTCTCTGGAATGGAGCCCCGACTTGACTAAGATCTGCATTCTTCTTAAGGAGTACAGTCCACAGTCTAGTCGGCTCTCCCAGTCTTCCCCGTGTTGCCGGTTCACCCCACGAATTCCCCCCCGGCTCCACATAAACCGCGCTTATGTTGCATTGGGACTGAAGTTGCACAAATGTGGTATTCATCGCGACACTAATAAAGTTATTAGCCTATGCCAATCCTTCCTCGGAAGTTGCGAACCCCTTGCCCCTGACGTCACCGCCAACTAAACACCGCAGATCGCAGCAGTCGCTTCATATGATCGGGCCCCCCAACAGCAACAGCAGCTCGCGTATTCGGGACCGTGCTTTCGCCAAGCTTCCCAACGTCCTCAGGCTCTTTTGCTGCTGTAAAGCACAAATCGCGTTCTGTAATTGCTTCTGGCTGACTCCCGCTGTACTCAATACTATCAGCACACCCACGGTGTTGGTGACGCGCTGACCTTGCTTCCATCCATTGCTTCCGCTGAGTCGTGTCAACGGCACGCTTGCATCGTCCCAATTGTCGCTGCGGAGCACGTTTTTGAGATTTAACCCGCGCAGAGTACTCCGGTGCTCCTGGATACAAGACGCCACCTGCGACGCGTCCATTGTCACATTGATCAGCTCCATCTGCTGAAAATGTTTGAATTTCAATGGTCGTAAGGGCAACGCGCATCTCTAGGGACAGGCTTGAGTTGGCTTCCCTTTGGCTGCGCTGTTGAGGCGAGGCTCTGTTGCAAGCGACAGGGGTGAGAGGCCCCCTCTCGCTTTCTCAATGAAAAACCAGTCTTTGTAGAGATGAGAAGCTTCCTAGGTATGCATGGAGGAGCTTGAGGTGGTCTGTCAGCTGACCTGGCTCATGGCCGAAACTCGTCATGTGGACTGTAAGCTTGCGGATCTGGGACCGGCGCTTGCAAGTTCCAGGCGGAGCACCGAATCCTAGAGCTGGACGTAGGTAAAGGGCCGCTCCTGGGTGGATTGATAACAATGACAGAGTGTGGAGATGTTTCAATGGTGCTTGCTCGATCGCCATTCGTAGTGAGATTAATGCATAATCTACTACACTTCGGCGGTAACGATGGCTTGGTACTTGACCCTCGCAGGAGATTTGTATATTTTGCAAGCCGCTCATCATCGTCAATGCTTGGACAGGTGATGGGATGTTGGTATATGCTTGGGAGGCGGATACTGATTGACTAACAGCTCTGTCATTTGCCCGCTGCTATACCTAGGGCTACTGCTATCAAGTTGGCGCCGTTGTGGTTTGTAGATGAAGATCTGTTCTATACCCATAATTGGATCCAGGATTGGAGGTAAGAAGGTCTCCCTATCTGTGAGATATTGAACGTCATGGCCTGAACGTATCCCCCGATGTGCTCAAGAGCTGCCACTCAGGATGACTTGCTGAATGTACTGCTACGAAACCGGACTTCAATGTCCGCGAAGAGGATTGGTGTGAGATAAGTAGCGAACTTGCGACATACTAAACGACATGCGGCGTGGTCCTTGTTCGATAGATGGCCCGTGAAAATTTGTTGACCCTTGGTCTTCCATAGTCGAACTAGTCCATGTTTTGGTGCCATGAGTGGTCGTTGATCACGTAGACGGTTGGTAGTAGAAGTGGACAGTTTAGTATTTCTCAATTCCTGCAAATCAACTTATACAAACAGAATATCCTATCTCCAACCCTTACAATAGAAACATACCGCTTGCACCCCCTGATTTATGTTCCAGCTGCGTGTCAAAGACATTTTTCCAGCTTAACTTGCAGCCCCCATTCTCGATCTAGATATCGAACCAGTTGTAGCCTGAGCTACACGTCGAATGTCTTACTTGTCTTATAACATCTCGTTGGACAATTCCTCCTTTCGCCAATGCACCATATGAGCCATAGCAACCTCTCACAGTCATAATCGAAATGCTGGAACTACTCCGAGATGGGTGAAACTAGAACTATATAGATGGTACTTCGAGTGTTCTGTGCCAAATTTGGATAGTAGGGCAAGTGACGTCTAGCCCTGTGTTTAGCTTGTTTGACGCGTGACGCGCATAACCACGCATAATCACGTGTGATAAGGGCGCATCCATACCAGTGAAAGATTGAGCTGCAATGCAGGGATATGAGTAGAATTACTTACATATTTCTAGGTATTTGTGTCTATATTACTAAAGAACAATTACTATAAGACCTCACTACTTATGTACAACATATAACAATCAATAAAATTATTGTGCCTGAAGGAGGCTCAAGTAAAAGGCCCCCTCGTGGAACCTTGGCAGGTACTCACAATTACAGTAGAGGATGGCGACCATTTAGGGCTTTCGTCCTATTGGCCTTAAAGCATTTACCGCTCATATCTCCGCCTTCTTTGAAGTACTATGTACATATATAGAGTACTCGAATTGTTAGAGGATCAACCTCATAAGCGGTTTTTCTAAAGTTATAGTGCGTTGATCGTTTATTAAGATCTCTTTTGTAATGTCTTTTTAAATTCTATCTAAACAAACGTCTTTTCAATATCTTTAAGATGTCTCATTTGATAGCCAATTTTCTGCTGGCAATAAAAGTCAATATGACCCAAGTCCCTGGTGGTCGCTATGCACTGGGGGAGATAATGACATCTTGGGCGAGAACTTCAACTTCCCCCGCAAGATGAATATCTCGACTCCGGGGGCCAGCTGAACGGTCGCAAATAGCGTCAACTCTCGTGTCTGCGCCATCTGATCTTTTGCACTATAAAAGGAAGGACTCTTCTCGTTTCTGCAATCACCATCTCTTCGCCCCCGAGGCCCCTAAATCTGCTCCGTCATCCACTTCTCCCGTCGATAGCACTCGATGTAAGTCTACATCCTCTGCAAATACCCGTACTAGCCAACAGAGAGACACAGTATGATGAATTGCGTCTACGCTTCCTTTCTCTTCCTCATTGTTTCATCTGCCACCACCCGCCTTCTACCTGGCTGTTTGCTGATGAGAACCCAAGTTTCGCTAACTGACTCTCCCAGAATACTTCGCTCGACATCCTAAGCCCCCACTTGACGTGGTAGCTCTGTTGATCTTGGACTTTACCTTTTGTTCTAGCCGTCGTCCCCATCGTGATACCCACCCTGCCACGCTGTCAACGATCGAGATAATTTGGTCTTGGGAGGTTTCATGGTCAGTCCCAGGTGCTCTTGAGCCATGGCTTCTTCGGCCGATCAGTCCCAAGAGGACAAAATCAAAGATCTTCTAGAAGATCTCGATACCTACAGATACATCTACGATGATCTCCTCGCGACACGGGGTGCTTGTGCAGAAGCAGATGAGCTCCGTGATGCCATCAGAAAAATGGAAGTTCAGGTTGCCGCGCTGCTTGGTGATACTGTTCCTACTCCTCAAGCCGCCCCGACACCAACAACACAAGTGCGGTCGCCCACTCCGCCAGTCCGGACTCCTGCGGCTGCGCCTTCACGCATGGCGTCGAGTACTTTCACTGGAATCCCCGGGGATTCATTTGCGTCGCCTCACTGGCCTTCTGCTGCACCCTCTCCTTTCGCAGCCGGGTTTCGCCATTCGACTGTGCTGCCAGCTTCACCAATAACACAACCTTCTCCAGAAAATTCTCGTAAACGCCAGCGTCCGCTGTCTCATATCTCGCCCACGATACAGGGATCATCAAAAAGGCTTGCTCCCTCGCAGCCTGCATCTCGCAGATCCCAACTCGATGCGATAGATGCTGAACAAGCAGCCCGCCTTTCCGAGAATCAGCGTTTGTACAAGCAATGGATTGATGCGGCAGGTGACGATGCAGATCAGATAAAGGAACTTCAAGAAGAGTGCGATGAGCAGGCGAAGTTAATTGAAACAGAGTTCCAAATGGAACGAGACGCAGAATTAGCTCGCGCGCTCCAAGCTGACGAGGATCACGGTCAACTTCCCATGGAGGGCTTTAATGAACAGGATTCCTGGAATCTTCCAGACCGCACTCAACCGGTAAAACTTGAACCTATCTCATCAAAAGCCATTCGCACCCCTCAAGCATATGCCCCGATAGCCCCATTCAATAAAATCAATCCATTCAATTCCGACGATGAGCTTCAAGAAATCACAGCTGATTCATTCAATTCTCGATTCGGCAAGCAGCCAGCCCGCCAATCCGGTTCCTTCAACTATCCTCACCTACCAGCTCTCCCTTCGACATATTCCAAATCGCCATACTCTTCACAGCCGCCCCATCCTTCGCAGATGCCGTATCCCTCCCAGTTGACATACCCCTCTCAAATGGCATATCCCTCCCAGTTGACATACCCCTCCCAAATGTCATATCCTTCTCAGATGTCATATCCTTCCCAAATGGCCTATCCCTCCCAATTGGCGAATCCGTCACAAGCGGCATATCCCTCATCACCAGCTTCCTCTCGAGTTCTTCCCTGGAAGCGCGAAGCTCCATATTCTCCAATGCCGGGTGCTTTTGACAAGTTTGACAAGGCCTTCGACCTGGTTCGCAACCAGAACGAAATATTCGATGACGATGCTGACATAGTGTATGTTTCACGCCTTTCTTTTAAAGCAGCTAGTTATGATGCTAACTCATTGATATAGGGCCTACAACGAAAAAGAGTTCCCTGAAGATATCAAGAACTTGCTCAGCGGTATCAAAGACATTCGGGAGGCAACCAGAGCAGACAATGAAGAGACACCAAGTGCACTTCGGGTCACATTGATGAAGCACCAGAAGATCGGTCTGAACTGGATGAAGGCCAAGGAAGAGAGCAACCACAAAGGAGGAATTCTTGCAGATGACATGGGCCTCGGTAAGACTATTCAAGCGATTGCGCTGATGGTTGCTCGTCCATTCGAAGATGAAGACCGACGCCCGACTTTGATCGTCGCACCCAAGGCACTTATGGATCAATGGAGACTCGAAATCCAGCGCCATGTCAAGCCAGGAAGCCACCAATTATCGGTCTTAATCTACCATCAACGGCGCAGGCCCTGGAAGGAGCTCAAAAAGTACGATGTCATCATCACGACATTTGGTACCATTACTGCGCATTACAAAACATTGCTCCAGGGGGAAAAACTTGCAGAGGAAGGGAAGGATCCCTCGATAATCCAGGACTTGAAAAATATGTCTGGTCCTCTCAATCCTGCCGCCAAGTGGCACCGAGTCATCATCGATGAAGCACAGAACATCAAGAATCCAAGCGCAAAATCTTCAACAGCATGTTGTCGACTCAATGCTACCTACCGCTGGTGCCTGACTGGTACGCCCATGATGAATCGTCTCGAAGATTTCCAGTCCCTATTGGGATTCCTCCGGATTCGGCCTTACAGCAACCCAGCAAAGTTCAAGGCGGTTAGTACTATATAACTCACTATTGATGTTCTCTAGGTGACTAACATTTATCTTTTGTGCAGGACTTCGTGAAACGCATCAAGTCTGGCTGGGGGGGAGAGGATGTTATGAAGCAACTACGTGTCTTAGTCAAATCTGTCTGTCTCCGACGTACAAAATCCTCCAAGATTGATGGAGAGCCCATCTTGCAACTTCCACCAAAGGTCACCGAGAAGGTCCATGTTGTGTTTGATGAGAGAGAAAGCCAGGTTTATGAGCAGCTCAATACGTCCACTCAAATGCAGATCACCCGATACCTCGACTCCGGCACCCTGGGGAGAAACTACAGCCATGTCCTGGTTCTCCTTCTCCGTCTTCGGCAGGCGTGCTGCCATCCCCTCCTCATGCAGGAGTTCCGAAATGAACCTGCCCCGTCTATCCCAGGGGTAGATAAGATCGCTAACGCGAAGCTTCTCAGCGCTGCTGTGGTGCAACGTATAATATCAAATGATGGGGAGGAGGATGGCACATGCCCCGTCTGCATGGACAGTGTTGAAAATGCTACTATTTACATTCCATGTGGACACCATGTGTGCTCGGAGTGCTGGATCCGCATTTCCGACTCAGCAACTGCAAACGGGGCCATCAACCTCGAAGACGATGGCGCAGCTGTGATCAAGTGTCAGAATTGCCGAGGGCCTGTGGACCCTGCGAAGCTCACCGACACCAATGCCTTCAAGCAGGTTCATGACCCAAGCTCAATGCCCGAATCTGCCGCCGGAGCCGCCGACACCAACGGGGCCAATGACGACGAAGACTCAGAAGCAACAGCAAGCAGTGACGAGTCTGACTCCGATAGCTCTACTGAAGAGGGAGAGGGAGCAACAAAGAAGAAGTCCAAGTCCAAGTCTCTGGCCGATCTGCGAAAGGACGCCTTGAGAAACAAGGCCGAAAAGAAGAAATACCTTCGCCGTCTCGAGAAGGGCTGGTTCCCCAGCACAAAAATCACCAAAACTTTAGAGATCCTCCAAGCCAATGAAGACCGCGGCTTGGAAGAGAAAACCATCATTTTCAGCCAGTTCACCTCCCTCTTGGATCTTCTCGAAGTCCCTCTCGCCCGCCGCGGCTGGAACCACACCCGCTTCGATGGCAGCATGAACTTGAAGGAACGCAACGCCGCCGTGACGGCTTTCACCAACGATCCTGCCTGCAAAGTCATGCTCGTCTCCCTCAAGGCCGGTAACTCCGGCCTGAACCTCGTTGCCGCCTCGCATGTCATCATGTTCGATCCCTTCTGGAACCCGTACATTGAAGACCAGGCTGTTGATCGTGCCCATCGCATCGGGCAAGTTAGGGAGGTTTTCGTTCACCGTCTGCTTATTGAGAATACCGTTGAGGATCGCATTGTTACTCTCCAGGACCAGAAGCGAGAACTAATTAGTGGTGCTCTCGATGAGGGTGGTACCATGAATGTCTCCCGACTAGATGCGAGGGAACTTGCTTATCTCTTTGTAAGTTTTGACTTCTATTCTTTTTACATTTTCTACTTTCTACGATCTTTTCTAACCACTTATCCATTACATAGGGTGTGAGGGACTTGTAATCATACTTGATCACATTTTTGTCCCGCCGGATGATCTCGATCTCAAAGACCGGAGATGTCCGATGATATGATTGCTATTTCATTTACTGCCTGCCATATCCAAATTATTAGTGTTTGGCGCAGGAATTTGTTCTTTTTTTTGATTTTTTTTTGGAGGCTAATGATTGCTATACCCTGGCGTTGTCCTCTTTGTCTTGTGGAAAGAGCGTTGTGCTCTTCAATAATGTCTGAAGGCTTGCTTCCCTTTGGAGACTCTTTTAGGGAATTTCCTCTTTGATACTTGTGATTGAAGTAATTCCTAGTATTCAACTCGAGATTTGCAAAGATCTAAGTGTATCTGTTTTGAATAGATATTCATAAAAAAAAAGAAGTTTTAAATCTTGTTGAAAGAGGACATGCTTTTTTGGATGCTGTGCTCGTTTCGGGAAAAAAGGACAATTGGGATGTGAGTGTCTAAGCTACTAAGGTTGGGGGAAATCAAAAAGGAAAATATGCATATGTCTTCAAACCACGACTATCCCCCATCCGCTTTCATTGTATCGTGATTTCGGAGAACTTTGCTTTTGCAAAACCCAAACTAAAAAAAAGAGCAATCCCCGGGAGTCGTATACTTCCTGTCTCCCGTCGGTCGTGAGATGAGACTCGGGGGAACGTGGGAGAGAACAGAGGATAGCGACTCCCAACTTTCATTTCGGAAACTTCGTGGACCCGTCGTTGAGCGCACTGATTTACAGGTCGGCATCGTCCTCGTCGGGGAGGGGCTGGTTGGCAGCCTCCTCCATCTCCTTGCGGTAAGCCTCGAGCTGCTTCTCGTCGACGGTGACCTCGGGGGGAGCAAGGGCAATTCCGGCAACAAAGTCCTAAAAGATAATCAGTATCGGCTTAGATTCGAATTCAAGCAAAAAAATGACGTACGAGCTGGGGGTTGCCAACAAGCTTGCGAGCGAGCCAAAGGAAGGGCTTCTCGAAGTTGTAGTTGGACTTGGCGGAGATATCGTAGTACTGGAGGTTCTTCTTGCGGTGGAAGGTGATGGTCTTGGCCTTGACCTTGCGCTCCTTCACGTCGACCTTGTTACCGGTGAGGACGATGGGGATGTTCTCGCAGACACGGACGAGATCACCTAGAGTTTCGTTAGATAAAAATGATCTAGATCAATTCAACATCAGACAACGAATCACTCACGGTGCCAGTTGGGAACGTTCTTGTAGGTGATACGGGAAGTGACATCGAACATGATGATACCACACTGGCCGTTGATGTAGTAACCATCACGGAGACCACCGAACTTCTCCTGACCAGCGGTATCCCAGACATCGAACTGGATAGCACCGTAGTTCTGTTCGGTTCAGGTTAGTTGAAGCGATCACACGATGGTACGGTTCGAAGCGGGGTTCTTCGGCGGGGTATATGCATACGGTGTTGAAGTTGAGGGGGTGGACCTCGACACCAAGAGTGGCGATGTACTTCTTTTCGAATTCACCAGTCAAGTGGCGCTTGACGAAGGTGGTCTGTTGGGGTTCACTGTGTTAGTAATGAAGTCGCGGTGAGGCGGGGCCGTTGGGCAGATATTTAGTATTGTTGACAGGCGCGGGGGCAGAGGGTCACAAAAGAGGAGCTCAATGTATTCATGAAGATGATGAGATGACCATTGTTGAGCAGATGGCTACCTCTCTGAGCCCATGCCCATCAACAATCAGATATCGATGTTCGAATGCGCTTACCTTTCCAGTACCACCGTCACCGACCAGGACGAGCTTGAATGTGGGGGTCTCGGCGGCCATGATGAAAATCAGTTAAGATAGAAACTTGAAAAAAAGAAAGTTTCAGAATTCGCGCCGTAGAGATGGGGGCGAGTTGTTGATAAAACGGAGGGGTGAAAGAAGGGGAATGAATTAATAGCGCTGGATGGAATTTTTGCCCCGTTGCTGGGGGTCACGTGTGTGTATGCCTGAGGCGCTCTGACGTAGTCAACCTCCATGGATGGCGCAAACATATTTAAGGTTGCTACTTTGAATGACAATTTTTATTCCAAATTAAATGGTATGTTCGTGATGAGCTCTACTTATTTTTTTTTCTAGTATTAGGTTATTGGAATAAATTATGGTGGTCAGGTCTTCGCACTGCCAAGTTATCTCCAACGCCTTTGCGATGCATATGGTCTCCCAGTCTCTTTTTACAGGAATCCAGGTATTTTGTTAAAAAAAAGGCAGAAAAGACGTCTCACATTAGTCATAAGCAGTACATGTCGTCAATGTACATGGTGGTAGCTAAATCGGGCTACGCTTGTAAGTCTGAGTTGAAGTGACCCCTCACAAAGGAACCAAGTGGCATCCTAGGAGGCCACGGCCACCCCAATTCTGTCGAGGGGTGAGCTGGAGATCCAGCTCTGTTGCGGCGCCGCCGTTCGTTTCATCCTTCCGAGAGACTTTGACCAATACTGCCCGCTATAGAGAAAGAGAGTCAGGCATATAGATATTCTAACAGAGGGGCGGAGAACCGAACGTACCCCTTCATTTTCCTGAACGACTTGCGCGACCTTTGAAAGGCGCTCGTTGTTCAGCCAATTGATATTCCCGAAACTTCGAACTGCATCACCAGCTTTCAGTCCCGCCTGGTCTGCTGGACTTCCTGAAACCACGCTATTGACCTTGGCAAACGGTCTCCCCAACGCGGTGTTATTTGTGGATGATTGAACAGCCGGCAGAATTCTGGTGCCATTCGTAGTTGGGCCAGCGCCTTGCGCATTTTGTAGGTTGGCGAAATGTGCGTGGACGCCTTTTTCAAGAAGCTTCATCACCTCCTTGTGGTCGTTTCGTAGGTGGATAATGCGAACGCGCGTTGTGCGAACTACGATCTCCCATCAGCGATATGTCCTAATCGACTAGGGTGTGGAAAGGCCGTACCTTGCGCGATGTCAATATCATCACGGGGGAAACCGTCAAAGGTGGTGAGAGATGAGGTCATGCGTACTCCATGCTAAAATGAAAATGCTTGTTAGAAACTGTAATAGGAAGTTCTGGGTCTGAAATCTCACCGACTGGAGGACACTACTAAGAGCTGACAGTTCCACCTCGATGCGTTCTTTCTCCTGCATCAGATCTGGCATAGACAATTTGGACAGATCACGGGGAGTGGCCCCGGATGTCGGTCCAGAGGCAACAGTTGGAGCGTGAATGTTATCCATGATTGAAAAAAGAAAGAAAGTGAGGGAAGAAGATCAGGTGCGGTGGGTCTGGGGGAACCTGCCCTGGAGCTCCCACTATTTTATATAAGCGGCGATGCTTGGCACTCGAACTAACTATACGACTTTGACATCAAAACAGAGGCTTCACATTTTCAACATATTATGCTGATAACATAAGAACAAAACTCATCCACCAAAAGATAAAAGATAAAATGTGCTATTTCAATTCCAACTATCCCGCTACCTTTCCTCATGACGTACATGGATAGGTTTCAAATTTGCAATCTCTACTCTGTGCTGCCTGAATAGTGGCAGTTTCCCCTATTTTCGGTGCACTTGCCAAAGTTGAAGATGTAGCCGAGGCAGTCACTCACCGTCGCTCTTCCCTCGCCATGAACTTCGATCCCGTTGTTTTGAGTAGTCGGTTAGGCTCGCCTCTTCTTTCTCCATGCCATCGGAATCTGAATCCTATATTTTATTGGGCGGGATCGCTATTTGGGACCATGGCAGACCAAGATAAAATCGAGAAACAAGACCTGCTGGAGGATGAATCCGAAGGGAAGTTCGAAAGTAGTGGTGGAGTGACTCCCACCGATAAGTCAACTCGTCCATTCAAGAGATGGATGGACAGCTTTCGAGCACGGAAGCACGAGTCCCCCGTATTCCAACCGCGCTTTGTGGAGGGCTGGTCAGATTCATCTTCCCATGGCTCGCAAGGTCACCAGTCGAGCACATCCCACCAGTCGAGTGCATCCCATCAGTCGAGTACGTCCCATCAGTCGAGTACATCCGGCTCATCGCAGCTCGGAACCGTCAAAACAATCGCAGGAAGCATTGGAAGTCAGAGTTTGATAAGATCGAGGACAACTATTCACAGCGCAACAAACCAGAGCACACGATCAGATGTGCGTCATTCTGGTGACAGCTCTCGGCCAAGCTCAAGTCACCATGTTGATGAAGCCGCGGAGACACGGTCCACCAGACGGCGCCATATCCTACAGGAACTTGTCGAAACAGAGTCTGATTATGTACTTGGTCTGAAGGCTCTTATCGGGGTAAGCCATCAGGCCAATTTTAATCTCTTGGTTTGATGCTGACGTGCTCTGTAAAATCACAGATCCTTACGATCTTTAGCACGAGGCGCGAGATCTATGACAACATCCAGGAGATCCTCGGAATACATGAACGCTTTTTGACTCAGCTTCAGGCGGTATCTCCCTTGTCGGCGCCTCAAGCTCAACAGGCAGGCGCCTCTGATCTTACATCTCGCGGGATTACCAAGCGTATAGGGACCCTTGATGTGGGTGGCCTAAGGGGGCTTCAGCAACGATCTTTGAGGACCCGTTCACTCAAGGCGTCGATCAACCAACGCCTCATGGCACTCAACGCTGAACCAACAGAGGTGCTGGAAGTTGCTCGTGAGTTTGAAAAATTGGTAAGATCCGTATATCACCGGTACTAGTCCACGTATTGACTGCGAATTTTATAGTTACTTTCATTCCCTGTGTATGACCAATTTTGCAGCAACTATGAACTATTGACACAGGATGTTGCTCTCTTACGCCGGTCAATTGCCAACTGGACAATATACGATCAAGGGATCGAGGCGCTTTCGAAATCGGTGGCATCCACAGAGCGACGCAGGCAGGAGAACAACAAGTCAATGACGTTGAATGATTTGTTAATCAAGGTGTGTGAGTAAGACCTGGTGGATGTTTCAATCATTAACACGAAGATAGCCCATCCAACGTCTTTGCAAATACCCCCTTGTGTTACAAGATCTGCTCAGAGCTACCCCTGTCAGTGACTGTCCGTCTGCCCATGACGGAATTGAACAAGTTTTGGATAATATACGGGTGCTGGTGACACGGATCAATTTAGCAGCTGGAAACCCGATCAACAAAGATCGCATTCAAAAGACAATCGCTCTCCAGGGTAAGGTGGATATCTCGAAATCGGTAAGTAACCCCAGATCGATTCGTGGAATGAGCATGACTGAATATTTTGGACAGTACGCACTCCAAGATATATATAAAGACTTAGGCCCACTAGTCTTGTGCGGTGTGCTCCATGTCACATATCAAACGGCCGAAACCACCATTGGAGAGTTCATGGTCTGTGTGCTTTTTCGCCGCTATTTTCTCTTCGCCAAGGGAACTGATGGGTTGCATCGACTGGAAGCAGTGGCATGTATCTATCTAGACAGTCTCAAGATTGATACGCTTCAAAATGGACGAGGTAAGCAACTTTCTGCTATTTGTGTTCGAAATATATCTAACCAACCAGGGCTGTATTGCTACGGATGTTTATTTTCTTGGAAGCTCCTGTTCCAAGACCAAGATGAGGACTACGAATTCGTCCTCAGTGCATCATCGGCAACAGAAGAGAAGCTATGGAATACTGAGATCCTCAAAATGTCCGCCGCTTTGGTCGAAACGGCTCAGCCCAGGACGTGGCAGCCAGGAAAGCATTCTTTTCTGGCCCTCCCACTGGTCCCTTTAGACCATGTTCAGTACACAGTGTCTTCCATGGCGCGGAGGTCGATGGATTCAACGACCATGACTCGCAAGTCTCACGTTCAACATGTAGTCATCAAGAAAACACACTACCCGCGCCACACCGAAGAACCAGCCACACAGGCCGAAGGTGAGATTGAACGGCCCAAGACACTTGTTGATCGCTCCATATTTACATTGACTGCTCGCCGAATCGACCGAATCCGGCTGGAACGACTAATCTCGGAGGTCTACACCGGGGATCTCCTTCCATCACCAGGAATGGTTCTCGGAAGGGGTGATCTCTTCCGACGTGGTTCGATCATGAGACGGCTCAGCCTTCGCCCGGGGTTCACCAGACCGTCCAGCGCCGAAGGTACCTTCTATTCAAGAACAGCATCGACTGAGATGCACCCCGACAAAGAGAGCGATGCAATGGACAAGGAGGAAATAGGCGGCAGCGAGATAGGGGAGGATAAGGAAGTCGAGTTTGAGCTGCCTCAGACACCCCCCACCACGCCTCGGCGGTCCACATTCCTTTTCAAAAGCTCACCTAAGCCCGCATCGTCGGTTTCCTCACCTCGCAGCGAGAAGCGACGGAGCCAGGATGGGAGTGCCGAGTCATCTCCGTCTTCCAAGAAATGGTCGTCTCCTAAGAATTTCTTTAGTACCTTGACACCCAAGAAGCTGAAAAAGACCCGCTCTCAAGTTGAGTGAAGTCCTTACAAAGTATTGTTAGATTGTTATCGTTTTGTGGTTCTGGATGATTCTGGTTCATTCGGGGGAGCAATGGAGTCAAAAGGGGCATTATAATTAACTTGGCGAAAACATAATGGCTTGAATTATTCCGTATAGCTAAGAATACAAAGCAGATGTCCAACTTGCCACTTGAGAATCCCCACGTTTGGCGTCACAGCGGATCCGATAGCGGGTAGGGGAGCTATTATGACGTCGTGTGGTGCAATAATTGGCAACTCACCGTGTAAGAAACGTAGTAAAGTGAGAGACTAGAACCACTAATGACATATAATGCTATCCACTGTGAACAATTCAGATTAATCTAAATATCTCAAGAATGCGAGCTTTTTTTGTTTGCATCAGCTTATAGTGTGACGTCACTAAGCATCATCACCTGAGCTCCCACTTCGACAGCTATTAAACCACCACCTTTTTACCTTTCAATCTTCTTCACTCAAACATTCTCACTGACTCTCTTCACTATTCCAATCTCTTCAACCTTTCTTAAAACCAAACCTTCACATACTTCAATATGGCTCGTGGAAACGAAACTGCCTCCAAGATCTTCTACAAGGGTAGCTCCGACGACTTCATTGTCTTCGTGGACGACCTTGAGATCCTCAAGAAGTGGAAGACCGACCGCAGCATTCCCCTGACTGAAGTCCTGAACGGCTGGAAGATTTTCCTGACTCACTCGTAGGTGTTTTCAGCTCTTTTATTATCATTACGTCAAGATCGTTAACATCTATATACAGTCACGGAGCGCAGGGTGTCCTCGATACCGCCAGCCAGAGCTCTCTCCAGAATGAATTCGGCACAACTAAGGAGGAAGAGTGCATTGTCAAGATCCTCGAAGGCGGCGAATTCCAGGCCACCACGGTAAGTGATTCAGTTCCACATTACTCAATTGAGATTTGTATACTAACTTGACTTTTAACAGGCACGCGAGCGTGAGGGAAGCAAGAATGACTCCAACGGCAGCCGCTAAATCTGACCGGTCCTCCTTTCGAGGCCAATGGGGACATCGGACAGTTGTCGATGTGTCACATTGAAGCACGCCCTGCACACCTACACCCCCTCCTCCTTTACCCCTCACCTTGACCTCTATTGAGATATCCATATCCCTCGATCGTCTCTTGTATGGCACTTTGGCGCATGATCCTTTCGGAAAACGTCATGTAACACCCTCTATCCGAAGCCCCGGAATGGGCTAGAGGGCTTGCCGTTTCTGGGGTTGCATCTTGATACTCACAGGCTTCTGCACCTGATATCATGAGATAATGAATGATGAGCGATTTCACTCGTCTACAAATAAATACAAAGAAATTTTTGTCCATCTTCATCTTCAACATTTCCATTTGTAAATCGGTTCATGTAATAAGCAACATGTGAATGATCATAGCTCATGATAGTATAGGTATGGTATAGCCACATCTATGATAGAAGCAACAGTAAATGATAAACCCCATATTAGAAAACCTCTTCCTTCACCACTACCTCATCCTTAACAACCACATCATCCACCCTCTCCGCCCTCCTCCTTACAACCCAACTCCCCAACTCCGCCCAAACAGCCTCCTTCTCCGCAGGTTTCATCCCCGCCGCAAGCCCACTAGTCGTCGTAGCGACAAAAATAGGCGCACCATCCCACCCATCACCACGCCCCATATTCTCCGTCTCCGCCTGCCACCCATACCGAAACTCCTCCTTCCGAATCCCCCTCCCATGTCTAACCCGCCAAACAGCTTCCCAAATACTCTTCCCAACAAGACAAACAACCTCAGGCCTCTGGGCTGCAACCTTAGCCTCGAGAATTGGCACACCAGCATCCATCTCCGCACGACTGAGCATGCTCGCGTCGCGCGTCGGCCGCTCAACAATGTTCGTGTTGCCCACGCTGTACAGCGCAGGAAGCTTGTATGTGTCTGCTGGTATGTGGCGGATACTTGTTATCCCCGAGGAATGCAGCAGTTTCCAGAATAGATTTGACGGGTGTGCGTAGGCGTGCCCCGTTATCCCGGTTTTTATTCCTGGGTTCACACCTACGAGGAGGAGGATCAGGTTTGGCGGGATTGTGTCGCGGAGGAGGGATTCTGCGGCTGATGGGCAGGCGAGTGGGGGTGTGGGTGGGGATTTTGGGGTTGGTTTGCTGCGTTTGCGTTTGGTTGGGACAGGGGATGGAGGCGTTGTCATTAAGATTGATTGGGAGCGGGTGGTGCGCAGGGTGGTTGTGGTTGTGGTCGCCGACGCTGTTGTTTGTGGATCCGTTTTCTTGCGCTTTGGGCTAGAGATGATGACTTCTGATTGACGTTCGCTAATGTTTGGTTTATATTCGGTATTGGTGGTGTTTATGCGGCGTTGCGATATAGTTGTGCTCGAGGCACTTGGGGCTGAGTGCGCTGCAGTCCCCTTATGTAGGAATTGCTGCAGCTTGCCATTGAAACTGGTAATTTTGTTGACTGGGACATCCTCTGTTTCGAGGACGAGCTCGTCTTCCTCTACTTTGGGTTGGATTTCTGTAGGCGGAGACATCTTGTTTGGTGTCAGTGAGATTGGTTAGTTCGAGGGTTCTAAGCAGTCCCGAGGCCGTTCGTAGCATATAAACGCAGCTTAAGGCATCTATATGGGATCTTCTAGATCATGAGCTTTAAATGTAAATGTGGGTGTTATTGTCAACATGACGTCGTGTTTCTTGAGTCTGCCTAAATTTTCTCGAGTCTGCTTAGAGCATCACGTGCCAGGCCAAGTCGTGGTTGGTGCCTCACCGACAAGGCATCGACATATTAACTTAGTTATGGTTGCGACTATTCTAGATGCCGTGAGAGGAGAACAGTGATGCGGTCAATTGAAAAATGACAATTTAGATTACGCAAGTTGAGAACACAAGTAGGAGGAATATTCGGGTAGTCCCCGCGCATGCTATAGACCATATACCCACACCGCCCAGAAGAGATTAATGATACAAGCAATGTCATTCTTCAAGTCGTCAAGTTCGTTATGGATTAAACTATTTACATGATCTGCGTCTGCTGCATCCAATGCGCCAGACCGAACCGATTGTTATGCTTTCAGTAGCCCATGCCGTTTCGGCAAGGTCCAAGGCTCCGGGCAAATAATCTATATAATATTTTGTTAGCATGGGACAGACTATGTCGGAATATGCGGAAGAACACACCTCGCCTTCACTGTAGGCCCAGAAATATACACCGATGCCAATCAAATAATATATCGCAGGGTCGGTGCCTTGATAGAGAAGTGCCGCGAGGAGGGCGCTGAGGGGATATATGATAAGACGGATTTCAATGCTGCGGTGTGGTATTGAGCCAGCAAGTGGCTTGAGAGGCCATTCCCAGGCTATGCCCACGAGCCCCATAATGAGGTTTAGGATTTGGAGAACGGGTATTGGGGCGACGGCCGCATCGAGGTTCCTGGAGATGAAGTCCCAGAATACCTTGGGCCAGATGAAGGCCTCAATAGCGCTGGCGACTTGGTCTGTTTGCATTCTGTCAGTGCCGGTTTCGAGTTGGAGTTTTGAGTGGGTAACGTACAAGCTGCCGCGGTGAGAATGATTAACCTCCCCCAGTGGTTCTTGATCAGCCGGCCCATTGTGTTGAGCCAGGGCACGCAGCCGTGTGAAAATAGTTCTGTGTGGTAGAGCTTCGTCCAGCGAAGATCTCGGAGGAAATAAAGTCACTTGGATGTGAGTGACAAAGTGCGAGACTAATGTTGGGCAATCCCAAATAGCTGCGACAGACTCTGTGAGAAAATCACTTCATCATACGATCAACAAGCCATGGAGATGTTTATTGAGTTGGAGAACCCAGAGCACATGGAGAGTGGATATTATTGCAAGGGCTTATCGTGGAAGCATGATCTCATATGGGAAAGAAAAAGCAGCATGATCCGAGTGGCATGCTTGCAGGCGCGACCAGGTATAATAATCTATACTTAGATAACCGACCCCTCTGATCAGCCAAAACTCGGATCACTTTGCCAGGATGTGATTGTCGAGCGCCAAAAAGGTAAATCGCTGCATGGGGTTGGTCGACATGCAAGAAGGATACGGCTAACCTGTGACCTGCTCGGATACAAGTATTGTAGACCAATCATCGTCGGAAAGCTCACCGAATCCTTGACAATCCCCTCTTCCCGAGCTCTTGAAGAATTGACATAGCCCATGTGATTGGAGAGTGGGGGATGTGACGGAGCGGATCGTAGAGTGGGTATCCGCAAATCAGAAGCCGGAGCGCTTAGTCTTGGCGTGATGAACTGCAGTAGCACGCATGGAACGCACAGGGGTCTGGATTCTCTCTCGTCTCATTGACATTCAAATTGTTTTATTGATGTCGAGGCCTACGATTTTCTGGACTGCCTGGGTTGTCTACGCTGTCTCGGCTTTGTACCAGAGACAGTTTGGAACATTCCAGATCAGATGACCACTGTAGCCCTGATTTCAATTCGGTGCAACACACCGTCTTTCTGCATCTTCTGCAGAGTGAACCCGTGTCTGGTTTAGCTTTCAGTACTAAGTGGAGACTTTCATCGGGGAAAAAACTGTCGTTGATGAGGAAACATAGCTCGAGTCAGTCACTATTCTATATTTGGGCCAGAACTGCTACTCGCTTAAGGATCCTGAACCGAATGACAGGTATTTTCACCAATTGACCGCGGGCAACCCTCGGGGCTCCTGTGTGATGGGAAGTCAGCGCTTGCAGGAGGCTTGCAATAGGTCAATCTCCCAGCAACTTTCTTTCCTTGGCTTCATTTAACGCTGCCCGCTCACAACCACTCATCAGCCTCTCTGCCACCGGGGGATCAATCCCTTTCAAACTTCGGCTTCGACTCGTTTAGCTTCCACCAGTTCAAGCCCATCATGATTAGAGCAAAAAGCCGACCTGGATAGGATCGGTCGAACAGGGTGGCTTCCTTTTTCGTACTAGACTCGCTTCATCGCGGGGAACGTGGCACGGTGGTCAGACTGCTACTTCGTACGGCGTATAAACTCCGTGTCATGATTGGTGTGCCTGCTACTAATAGTCTTTAAAAATAGAAAATTTCGCAGTGTATTAATTAAAACAGAGGCCCAAGGTCATAAGCAGGACTTTTGCCAGCATCAGCCAAGATGATAGTCGAAAGAGACCTGGTGGAAACCGACGAGGATTTTAAGCGACAAGATTCTAGCCTCTAAAATCACTCTTTTAGTCTCTCCACTACCAATTCCTAGGAGAATTTAAAAAGCACAGACATTATAGGATTAGTCTATTGGACTAAAATCTACCGTAGTGCCCGCTGGAAGCGATGTAATTATAGATCGGCCCCCCTCCTCACCCCTGCAGCTAAAACACAACACTGGGATTCTCTGAACCTCCAAATTTTCTTCGTCCTTACTCATCTATTGACGTCAACCATGTCTACAACCTCAACCCGATAGAATATCACATTTATCTCAATCCAGTAACCTCTTGTATTCGAAAGGGGACGTGCAGGGGAATCCCCCGGCGAAACGCCAACAGCGCTCGCGACAACACGTACATCTCACACTCAGTTTCTAGACATCTTGATTGAGCAGCATCGCGAGCTGCAAGTGTGCCTTTTTACTTGGAATATTTCCAGTACACCGAGGCCCTGATTCTCAGGTTCCAAGCGAAAGTTATCCTGAAAAATCGTGATTCGCGCCAAGTTCATGGAGAAACAACGACGTTGACAAACTCCAAAGCCACCGACTATCAATATTAACATTGGAGTCTTGCAGTGAAACAGGATCAGGAGATTCCACTTTCGACAGAACTTCAGTGTATATTACCGGGTTGCTGGTCAACCGTCTCGTCACTCCTTTGATTGAATTATCACTTATCGCCTACATTACTTGTCGCTGGTCGACATTCCTAAAAACGTGAAGAAAGAATGGCCGCAGCCCAAGACTCCTGGCTGAAGAGGGCGAACGTGACTGTTTCCGGGGTCTTGTTCCATTTGTTCTTTTGGGGTCTACATATTGGTCTTTTTGCTCTAGGATGGTATGTATTTTGACGTTTACCAGGATCCTGGATTGTGTTGCTAACTTTCTCATAGGTACCTGCAAGCCACAAATCCAAAGTTAGCGGGGCTGAATATCCTTAACTATTCAGTCTGGATATCGCGAGGCGCAGGCCTTGTGCTTTCGGTCGATTGCACATTGATCCTATTTCCTATGTGTCGGAACATCCTCCGATGGCTGAGACCACAGATTAGATGGTTACCACTAGATGAGTCGGCGTGGTTCCATCAGCAAGTAGCCTATGCTATACTAGTATTCACAGCCATCCACACCGCTGCTCACTACGTTAAGTAAGCTGCTTGCCAATCCAGCTTGTCACGGCTATTTTGCTAACACTAGCCAGTTTCTACAATGTCGAAAAAGATCAAATCCGCCCAGAACTTGCAGTCGAGATTCATTTTGCTCAGGCAGGTGGCATCACTGGCCATGTGATGCTCCTGTGCATGATGCTGATGTATACCACCGCACACCACCGCATTCGCCAGCAAGCATATGAAACCTTCTGGTATGCGCACCACCTTTTTATTCCGTTTATGTTGGCACTCTATACCCACGCTACTGGGTGCTTTGTCCGAGACACCGCCAGCCCAATATCCCCTTTCGCAGGAAAACAGTTCTGGGATCATTGCCTGGGCTATGAAGGTTGGAGATGGGAGTTGGTCATCGGAGGTTTGTATCTCATAGAGCGACTCTATAGGGAGATCCGTTGCCGGCGGTTGACAGTCATCACAAAAGTCATCCGTCATCCTTATGGTATGATCTTCTTCTTTCACAAATGATGGATTGATCACAGCTAACCAATGACCGTAGCCGCCATGGAGATCCAATTCCACAAACCAAGCATGAAGTACAAAGCCGGGCAATGGGTATTCCTCCAAGTACCTGATGTTTCTAGTACCCAATGGCATCCATTCACCATTACCTCCTGTCCCTTTGATCCATATCTCAGTGTCCACGTCCGTCAAGTCGGAGATTTTACCCGAGCTCTTGGAGATGCCCTCGGTTGCGGTCCCGCTCAAGCCAAAGATCTTGAAGGCCTTGACCCGAACGGCATGTACGAAGTGGCCCTGCAGAATGGACAAACCATGCCCGCAATTCGTATAGATGGACCATACGGTGCACCGGCAGAAGACGTGTTCGAGAACGAAATCGCAGTTCTCATCGGCACCGGCATCGGAGTCACACCATGGGCATCTATTCTCAAGAACATTTGGCATCTCCGCTCTAGTCCAAACCCCCCTCGCCGACTACGACGTGTCGAGTTTATCTGGGTCTGCAAGGATACCTCGTCGTTCGAGTGGTTCCAAGCCCTATTATCTTCCCTCGAAGCTCAATCCGCCAATGTAGCTGCTCACGATGGAAGCACCGAGTTCTTGCGTATTCATACCTACCTCACACAGCGCCTCGACGCTGACACCGCTGCAAATATCTACCTCAACTCTGTCGGTCAGGCCCTTGATCCTCTCACCGAGCTAAAGAGTCGGACAAACTTCGGTCGTCCTGACTTCAAGCGACTCTTCACGGCTATGAAGCTTGGATTGCTGAACCAGTCCTACATGACAGGTCTTCAGAATTCTGGTACCACTGAGATTGGTGTGTACTTCTGTGGTCCTAATACTGCTGCCATGCAGATTAGCGATGCGGCCAAATCCTCATCAACCAAGGATGTTCGGTTCAAATTCTGGAAGGAACACTTCTAGTCTTGTTTCTGGTGTCTTTTCGCCTTTTTCTTTTTTATCTTGTTCTATATACGAATGACACGAATCACGAATCTCTCCTTTTGATAAGTATGACTCTTCTATGATTCCATGGACTCTCTAGGTTAGCCCTGCTACACCGGATTTTATATCCTGAAGCGAGGCATGAGCCGGTTTGTTACGAGAGAAGCAATCAGAATATACGTGGGTACCAGTGGGAATGCTCGGTTGTAGGAATATATGGCAATAGAATTAACAATGTTCTTTGAATAATACTGTCTAGCTTTTGATGTGTCCGTAAATTACGATTATAGGTCCTGATTTCCTTTGTAAATGGAAGTTATCTATATGGGGATAATAGTATTAGCTAGCAGTTCTTGGCTTTCTGTTGCCTGTATAGATTTCTTTTTAATACAGAGATTAGAGCATTATATACACCTCACATCATCAAGGATGCCCCTGATTCCGAGAACATGTTGTCTGGAACCTCCATCGCCGTTTTCTCATTAAAATCAACATTCGACCCGTATAAAACTATATTGAATTAGCTTGGAACAGAGTAGGAACCTGGGTGGAAACACACCGTTACAAAGGCAAAGGAAGGTGAGCATTTGCTTGATCTGCAGAAGCATCCGTATGTCTAGACATAACGTCGCGAAGATACTGGTTCTACCACGTCCATCGAGCTGAAACTGCAATGAGAAATGACAGAATCCATATTCCGTAAGACCTAAATCTTCTCTTCTGTACTCTTATTAGTCTCCTCGCTCCCTAGTTAGGCTGTTTCTGCCATTAAAGTTCTCTCTCCATCATCGGCTGCATAAAGTGAACCCCCACCCCACATGATTGGTTTAAGGGCTGCATTCTTATCGCCCATTAGTGGATGGCACGCTGCACTGATCGCTAGACTATAATTCCCGGTAAGCGGCATGCGAGTTAAGAAATCGTCTAAACCCTAATCCAGTCAGTAAGGTAAATGCTAAACCGGCGACTAAGAGCGTAAACATCATAGCGATTAGTGAGAGGTTATATGTGGAGATTATCTTACTTTCATCAACGACATTAAACTAGTCATACTAGACGATACGAACGTATGAGATACCTAATGATAGTAACTAATGTAACAAGGCAGAGATTAACATAAGTGGAACGCTATATATACATGGCAAACTAAGGAAATAGGTGGAGCGTTAAAGGCCTTCGGGCCATGACACGCGAAGGGGCTTTCGGCGGATAGAGTAGTTATTATATTCGGCGGCCATAAGCATACGTGTGAGAATACTGTTAATCAGATAATATAGAATGAAGTGAATAATCTGAGGGGTGTTAGAGAGGAGCACTATAGCGATAAGGCGACATATTATTAAATAGCGAAGTAGGGTTTACGGTTAGACGGCAGCGAAACCTAAACCCTAGACGGTAGAGATGTTAGAATTAGGTAACACTGCTCCTCCACCCTCTGGCTCAGATAATAGTCAATTGAGTAGTAATGCTGTGGTCATAGAGTCATGCTCGAGGGTGAGGCACAGCTCGCATGTGAATTATACACTGCGACCGTGGAAGCAAACGATGGGGTCTCCTAATCCTCACTGCGAAGCAAGTCCCAAGTGTCCTTAACCGTATTACAGCCCTCACTCACCTCGAGCAAGCCCCCTAGTGTGTTTAGGTCCGATTGAACGAGACGTGGCAGTGATGTACCCTGTGAATCATAGTAATTAGAGGCAGCAAAGGCAAATGAGCTGAATCATAGTAATTAGAGACAGCAAAGGCAAATGAGCCATCCAGCGCCGCCACAACAACTGTATTTGTGGTAAAGGAATTTGCCATTACTGCGCACATATCAATCTGCTCAAGAACATCAGATCGAAGGCAACCGGAGGATCCAGAAGATTTATCGATCCCGGGACTATCGCACATCTATCCGAACGGATCCTGACCATCATCCGTGGACGATGTTGGATTTCCGGCTCCAACCCAGAAACCTGGAGATGGAATTGAAGAATTTTCAGAAACGAGCAAAAGTGTTCGGCGGTCGGAGAGAAATGGCACTCTATATGCCTCGATGCAGGCTTTTTTGCTGAGAATTTCAAATTCGCCGTCGCGATATGTTGACTGTATGTGTGCCGGGTCTGTTCCCACAAGCTTTTCGTAACAGGAGTCGGTAGCAGAGTCTACGGATTCAATGGAGACATTCGAAGAAACAAGAACAATTCCATATGCATTGGAAGTCATTGTCGAGAACACGATCGAGTTATACCTACGTCTGTTAGCTGGTTCGAAGCGAATACCGCACAACACTCACAGCATATGCAATGGAAGTGAACTGAGAAGCAATAAACACCAAAGTGACACCTGCTTCCATTTCATCACCCGCAGGTTGGCTATGCTCGGTCTTCCAACATCCAGCCACTTGCCGGTCGCGTGCATGCGATCGACGTCCTGTCAGGAAGGGACGCTCAAGCATCGCATACAGTAATTACTGGCTCCTAGAAGAACAGTCCCAAAAATGTTGATTAAAATATGCAATGCCGTTGACCAATATTTCGCGCGTCCACAGTCACCTGCAAAAATAGCCTCCGCTTCAAATGATGGGTTTTCTGCGCGGGAAGCAGCGACGGCCGTCATAATGATATTCAACAGGAGAATTGTAATAGTCGCAGCGAGGCAGATCGTCGCGCCATGGCGCCATTCATACCCTGTTCGTAGCTTCGTTTTCTTCTTTTGGGATTGAGAGACATTATCGCTGTGGATGTTGGCATGGTTCTTGGGAAGGCAGAATAGTTCGGTGTCATGTTCTGGTCCCATTTGTCTGTCTGTGACGCGAGCATGCTGGTATATCTGCTTTCGAAGTGAGAATAGCATGTCAGAAATATCTTCATGAATCGATATTTTGGAGATGAAAACCATGAAACCTGCCCACCTCACCGTGCCTTTTCGAGTACTCTCCCCCACTCACAAAAATTGTTCCTGGGTTCCACTGCGGGAGGTTCTGACTTAAGCTTTTGAGATTTGAACTCCGTCAATTTCCTTTATAATTTCCTAACTGAGAGACAGATACTAGAGAATATGAAACAATAGAGTATAGAAAACCTGTAGTTGCGAGAAGAGAAAAGCTATCTACAGATACTAGACTAAAGTACTGGGAGTGTCCCGAGCAGAATCTAGTATATATACCGCTGGACAATCGGAGGTTATGATCTTTTGACCGAGTGGTTAAATGCTCTTATGTAATCACACCTGAGTTCCCGTCTGGATTACCGGGATGCATGGACCCCACTGGGATGTGACAGGGAAACAATGGTAGGTCAATTGAATAGCCTCACTGAGATTTTATACTTGGATAGGATCGAGTCCGGAACGAACGGCCACGTTGACTGTGGTCCTTTTTTGATAGATCTAAATGGCAAGGGTTGCACACGATGGAATTAGCGCGTCGCATTGTATTGATGTAGCTTTGGCCGCTCATCCCTATACTCAGTGAGCACTCAAGCAAACCAGGGCGCTCAGATGATGATCAGTGAGCAAATCGCATTGATTATATAACGGCCCGTGGTCAAGTCAGGGTACTCAGGGACGTGCTCAGTTTTACTCTGTGATCAAAAAGCGGCAAGAGGTGAGCACTAAAACGGAAAGGGAAAGGTCTCGAGTGCCGGGCATGATCCGGTACGTATGTGTTGTAGTGTGAGCAACCCCTCGTTGAGTGAGAATGTAGATCTCCTTTCCCACTTTTACATGTATCTTTGAATACTGAGAGGGGAAAATGGAGAGCACAAGTGTGTGATAGTCGAAATATCGAGCACTAATCGCCCCGATAGGCTATCGTGGGCGATGGTTAACAATAGCTTGCTTGGTGGAGATTGTTGGTCATAGAATGTCATGATGCATTTCGAGCCACAAGTTTAGTAGGCAACTATTGTGACCTCATTTAAATGAAATAGTCTCCACAGACGTGCTTCTTGATTCCGACTTCTCCATCTACAACAAACCGTCTACAACAAAGCCTAAACATAGACAGACCATGGCCACGTGACTATATTTTGGGACACGAGAGTTTGCTGTCCTCTCTCTCTTCTTTTCCTCCACTAAGAAAACAAATTAATGGGCTGGGTGGACGTGTAGGCTGGTTTGAGTTTCGACTGAGTGCCTTGCCGTCCCGATCTTCCGCCCCCAGCGGAGACATTCCACAATGCGCATGTTCTCGGTGTGGATCCTATGCAGATCTCGGATGGTTGAGTGAATCTTACAGCATACGTGTTGGGTCTATTGCATTAGCTAGATTTTCTATCTCGGCACGGAAGAGTTATGTACAACAGGACTAATATTTGAGCCGAAACCTCTGCTTCAGCCTGTGGTTTCCTCATTCTTCTTGGTCTTTCGAATACAATGGATATCCAGCATCTTCAGAGTATCTTGGCAGAAGCGAAGGCTTCACTTGATTCCTATGAATCAACTCAAACCGACAGATTTCGAGTTGAAGCACAGGAAAAGGCTGCGCAGCTAGCGCGTGCGCTGGAACGACCCAAAGATGCGATCCTCAAGTTGTCCTTTTCTGTAAGCTATATATGATCCCTGAGAATTATTATATATTAGTAACCATTTGGAAAGCCCATTATTCTCATGGCCGTCAAGACGGCCCAAGATATGAATGTATTTCCTGTGCTAGCTCAGGCCACGGCCCCAGTGCCTCTGGCCGAACTAGCCGCAGCAAAGCCGGCAGACCCTCTTCTAGTCGGTAAGTAAATAGTTGATAACGGGAAAGGCGGGAGATCTAACCAGCTTTCAGAGCGCATTATGCGAGTTCTAGTCGCCAATGGCTTCGTAGAAGAGCCGGCTCCCAACGAATACCTCCCCACCGCGCTATCCCGAGAAATGACCCAGCGCACGTCAATTGGTGTCGTGGGATCACTGTAAGCTGCTCCAAATTCACAAAAGGGAATAATAGCAAGCTAATCCAACCAGCTTCCATGAGTTCCTGCCCTCAATCCAAAAAGTCCCCGAATATCTCCAATCTACCAACTATCGCAACCCAGAAGATCCCCTGTTCGCCCCTCTTCAATACACTCACGAGCTGAAAACAGATGGATTTACATGGCTCTGCCAGAATCCAGAAGCTTTGACTCGATTCAATAGCTTTATGGAAGGACAGCGCGCTGACCGTCCACACTGGGCCGACTGGTTCCCTGTTCGCAAACAGCTTCTCGATCACCCGGACATGACTACCGAAACACCACTTTTGGTAGACCTTGGTGCTGGCCGTGGCCATGACTTGATTGGATTTAGGAAGAGATTGCCAGATGCCCCAGGCAAACTGATACTGGAGGATCTTTCGTCTGTGATTGATGAAGTGCGTGGCGCACAGGATCTAGAGGCGGCTTCCATTGACACTGTTGCGCATGACTTCTTTGCTGAGGTTCAGCCGATTCATGGTAAGTCTTATCATGTGTGCATATTTATGCGTTTGGATGGGGCTAACACATTTATGCGCAGGGGCACGCGCGTACTATTTCAAGAACGTGTTGCATGACTGGTCTGATGAGAAAGCGACCATCATATTTAACAATCTCAAGCCGGCTATGAAGCGCGGTTTCTCCAAGGTTATCATGGAAGAGTATATTCTTCCTGATCAGAATGCTCGCTCGCTTCCTTGCATGACCGATATCGCTGTGATGGTTTTCTGCTCGGGTTTGGAGAGAACTCGCCAGCGCTGGAGTAATTTACTGACGTCTGTTGGTTTGCGAGTCATCAAATTCTGGGTTCGTGAGGGCGACGGCTTGGGGATCATTGAAGCTGAACTGGCAGAGAGCTCTTAAACAGAGCCAACATCTGAGAAAAAAGCCAAAATCAGCCTCCGGCTTGAATATTTGATTGATCAGCTTGAGGGACCTTACTATAGATCTAGATACACGGGAAATGGAACTTCCAAAAAGCATCGATATGTCTGTTTTATTTTGTATATGGCCAAAATTGCTTTGGCTGTGACAAGGGCGAGCCAACGGCCCTGTAAGACAGTGGGTTGACACGTGACCTTCCATACGCTGTTCACATTTAAAGCTTGCCAAGCCCGCTGAGCCGCATATCTTCTCCACTCTCTTACTCCTCCTTTGAAGGTTTTATCTCACTCCACTGTTGTCATTTTTACCTTTAACCCATCATGTATGAGGTCTACAGTGAGACGAGGCCACAGCCTCTTCTGGACTTTCTTGAACAGTCTACCCAAAAAGATTGCGAACTCGAACCCAGCGCTGTGTCGAAAGCACCTACTCAGTGTGCCACTGCCATTGAAAATGGCATCATGCCCGAGACATCCACTGTCACGAGGTCCAAACTCCCATCCATAGATTCTATTGACCTGTCTAATCAAGAAAAGCTTGAAGTCAGCACCGGCACTACACCAGACATACCCACTTAGCACGATACTTCCATTGACACAAGACCAAAGTGTCCACCCATTGCCTTGGTTAAACAGTCTACCTATGGCTAGGCCCGGTGGCACGTCAATCTAGATGGATTTGGAAATGAGAAATATTGCGTTAGAGGGGCATAACTATGTTCTCTGCCCGTCACAATCTTCGATCTAAAACCCAGCTATCCTCGTTTCTGGTGATCATACCAGACGCCCCGGTATAACGCAGAATTCCTCAAAATTAATAATATAATCCTCGAAAGGAACTACCGGTCGTAAGTCCTCCTCATGTTTGTACAAAGCCGTATTTACCAGGTATGCAACTGTCGACAAGACAGAGTCTGCTTCTAAGTCCGAGAATGATGTTGACGACAAAGATGAATTAGGAGTCTTTGACCGGCGTGTTGTCTAGTTACCAGCAATGCCCGGACAAATTGTGTCCCCTGAGCAGTGTTCCAAGGCTGCAGGAACCCTGGGTGGCCTTTTCGAACTCACGCTTCCTGGCCTAAAGGAATTAAACCTACTGGCCCTGACATGCTTTCATGTCCTCAATCCAACAGAGAAGGAAGACGAGTACAACCAATGACCAAATCAGACTGTGGCGCAAACAAGGAATCAAACCCAGTGACCAAATGACAAGTATCCTGGCAGGCTGCCATCCCAGCCCTCAAGCGACCCGAGAGAAGATGCGAGCGTCGGAGAAAGGGGTTCACGATATCCAGAACCCAACTTACAAACTCAGGGATGATCTGGTTGGAAATATCATGTTGATGATCTGATCGTAGACATCGAACATATCAAAGGGGCAGCCAAAGTCAGACTGCGAGAAAATCTATGGGTTATCGTGTTCTTTTGCTTTTGCTTTTATTTTGCTTAGCTCATAGGAGGCCCAAGGTTCTCCTACATACATCAAGGGAGGGATAGGAGTACAATAAACAACCTTTACATGAAATTCTTTTCAGTTTGAATTTGCATACTATTGCGAAGGTGGTGGGGCATTGTTGGACAGGCCACAGGCGGATGAGCTGGCATTCACATCTTGGTAGATACCGGTCGGGCGAATAGAGTAATAATCACCTTCAGGCTACCCAGGCCGCTGGCCCCAGATGCAAAGCCTTCAATTGTTCAACTGGCTAGGTATGGATGATCGCTTGGTCTAATGAACAGTTGGATCCAGCGTATTAAGATTTTCAATAGCCAACCAAACTCACGACATCTTCCCCCACCCGCTCAAGGGGAACTCAAACTGACTGCTTGCCATTTGGCCGCGGGGTGTGATTCCTTGTTTGCGCCATAGTTTGATATGGTCGTTGGTCGTAATTGTCTTCTCTGGTACTTCCAACCTAGTTGGGTCGGAAGCCTTGCGTGGGTAATCTCCATTTCCTCTGATGAGCAATTAGTTTAGGAGTAGTACAACTCATGGTAGCCAAACCCAGAGACGCGTGTGACATCTATGCGTTAGCTAATTTTGTCTCCGAGGCCATCCCGATTATCAAAGATCGGAAATTCTTGTTAGCACAAGGGTAAGCCCACGAACTTTAGAAGATATGATGCCCAGTTGCTTGCTTGATAGGAGATACATCCAGATTTGCCATGTTACGGCGTCAACGGGAATCCACTTCTGGTGTATCAAAAATACGGACATAGTTTCGACGTTGATAATCAATGGAGCAGGAAAGCCAAATGTGTTGAACAACAAAGAGGAAACTAAGGGGCTTGGAATATACACCAATATTTCGAAGTCAGCTAAACTCACAAGGAACATGCGTTAGGAAGATGGAAAATATATAGGGCTGAAAATATGAAACAAAGTCTGGTAGGAAGAGAGTAGGATCTGAAGGCGAGGAAGATGTGAGAAAGTGAAAAGGGGAAGGCAAGGAAGGTACGATGTTTGCATTATTAATGTTCATTATTTGTTCACTATTTGTTCACTTCATCTTCTTCCCTAGCCATTTCAAGGTTGCGATATACATGCACCTCCAAGCACGCCATATTTAGTCCAGGTGAGCAAGGATTATAAATCCGCTTGGAAATGCCATATCTACCTGGCCTAGCGGGGTATAAAACCACAGCTATCCTCATTCCAAACTGTCTGTATGAATCTAACCTAGCGATATTTAAATACGATCTGGAGGATAGCAATTAAATCCAAAAATGACCGACTCAAAACCCAACCGCCAGCTGCACCTCACGGCCTTCATGCGGCCAGTCTCGCTGCACACAGGTGCATGGCGTTATCCAGGCTCATACCCCGATGCCAACTTTAATTTCAAACATATCGCCCAGTTCGCCCAAAAGCTAGAAGCGGCCAAGTTCGACGCCTTCTTCATGGCTGATCACCTTGCCGTGTTGAACATGCCCGTCGAAGCTCTTAAGCGCAGCCATACTGTTACTTCATTTGAACCTTTTACACTGCTCTCCGCTCTCTCTTCCGTGACAGAGAAGATTGGTCTTGCTGCCACTGCTAGTACGACCTACGACGCGCCGTACCATGTTGCCCGGCGATTTGCCAGTCTGGATCACTTGAGTGGCGGGCGAGCGGCGTGGAATATTGTGACTACGGGGAATCCAGAGTCAAGTCATAATTTCGGCTTTGATGAGCATTTGGCCCATGGTGATCGGTATAAGCGTGCCCGTGAGTTCTATGATGTCGTCACAGGGCTGTGGGATAGTTTCGCCGATGATGCTTTCACTCGCAATGTGGAGACGGGAGAATATTTTGATCCTGCGAGAATGCACGTGCTGAACCATTCCGGTGATGAGTTGAAGGTTCGAGGGCCGTTGAATATTGCCAGGCCACCGCAGGGATGGCCGGTTATTGTTCAGGCTGGGCAAAGCGAGCCGGGGCGACAGCTGGCCGCTGAGACCGCCGAGGTTGTGTTTTGCAGTCCGAAGGATATTGATAGCGCAAAGGCACTCTATGCGGATATTAAGGGAAGAGTGGAGAAGGCAGGACGGAAGAGAGATCAGTTGAAGATCTTACCCGCGGCAATGATTATTGTTGGGGATAGCAAGCAGGATGCGCAGGAGAAGAGACTCAAGTTGGATAGCCTGGTGCACTACGACAGTGCCATTGCTTCCTTATCAATCTCACTTGGCGTGGATGTCAGTGGCCTTGATCCGGATAGTTTGTTGCCAGATGACCTGCCCGAGACAAATGCAAGCAAGACGAGCAGGGAGTCTGTTGAAAAACTGGCTAAGAAAGAGGGACTGACGATCCGCCAGCTTGCGCAACGATATGGGGGATACTCAGGGTTGACATTCCTCGGTTCGCCAAGTGATATTGCTGAGGAGATGGAGACGTGGTTGCGTGAGGAGGCTTCCGATGGCTTCACATGCACATTTCCGTTCTTGCCACAGGGTCTGGAGGAGGTGACGGATAGATTGGTTCCTGAACTCCAGCGAAGAGGCCTTTTCCGCAATGAGTATAAGGGTTCGACATTGCGTGAACACTTTGGCCTCCCGAGACCCGATAATCGTTACTTTACTGAGGAATCGTAATTGCACCTAACCAATATAGATTGAATTACCGCAGCGAAGATATTTACTTTATTGCCAATTGAGATTCTGGGTCTGTTTATGTAGTAGGCCATTATAACTACGTTAGACGGTGGCCCCAACCAAAAGGACGGCCTGGCAACCTGTCGCCCGTATCTGGCCAATATATAATGCACCCAGACTCTGGTTTTTGTACATTAGATCGTATCTGTCCAAAGGGCTTCTACAGCTCACTAGTACCCCTATGTTACTATATTGCTAAACTGCCGTCGGATCTCGGACGCTACTCTCACTTTTACTTCAGTAGATCTACAGAATTGAAGGACATAATTCTCACAAGATTTGACATTACTCCTACATCCCCTTCACCTGGTCATCATTGTATTCCCCACTGTTCTCTCCCCTAACCCCCCCTTGGCCTACTGGGCCCAGTGGCCCTCTATATGGTAGTGGACACGAAGTCCACGGCGCAGCATCTCAGTGTACAGAGCTCGAAGCTCCGCAGGGTCGAACCCCGAAGGGCTGACCTCCCCGGCCCGGGTGGGACGGGACTGGGGCAGGCGGTTGGTCAAGTCCGCCCGCAAGTGCTCGAAGGCGAGCAGGTATAGCTCCTTCGACCAGGGGCAGGAGCGCAGGGCCCGGAAGTAGATCTGGCGGGCGCGGCCGACGTCGTACTGTGCGTACAGTTCGTAGAGGATGTACAACCTCCAGATTGTGAGGTTGCTCTGCGCGGAGGTCGAGCTTGCCAGCTCGAAGGGACTCTTTCGTGTGGGAGTCCGCCCGATCGGGATGACTCCGTCATCACCGATCGCTCGCTCGAAGGCCGCCCGAATTGAATGCGGGGTCGAGCCGAGCATGATGGGGCGGCCCATCTCAACGTAGATGCTGAAAAGGTGAGTCGTGATGGGCACACGGTGGATTGGTGCAGGCCCTTGCAGATCCCGCTCGGCCCTGGCCGTGGCCCCGATGGTGACGTCGAAGATGTCGCGGGTGCGGTCGGTGAGGTGTAGGCGAGCCTCGTTCCATTTGAATAGCGACAAGAACATGGTGTTGTGGGGCCACCATTCCAGGCTATCTAGCAGCACGGTACGAACATCGGCAGGTTTGAACTGGCCACTCTGCTTCTCCACATACTGGTACAGGATCCGGGCTCGGGCCTGGTGTAGCAATTCTCCGCCGAGTACCTTAAAATCATCGTCAGTCCTGGGCATGACTCCGAGGGAGGTGACTGCATCATTGTAGACATCGAGGACTTCATCAAGCGGGTCGCCCATAAGATAGAGGGCGATCGCGTAGCAGTCGGCGTAAGCTGCGTATGCTTGCATTTTCTTGAACCTCAAAGCATTCTTTTGAGCCGCAAACAAGCCCTGTGAATAGTTAGCATGCAATTCACTGAGATCATCGGATAAAGCTTGCCTGCTTGACCCTGAGAAAATTGGGTTGATTAATTTCAATCTTATCAGCTTTGTGATATGACGGCAAGTGGACTCTATTGTAAGGCATAGCCTGCAACAGGTATGATGCTTGTTCTTTTTTCTTGGTGTGAAGCATTTCCCAAATCCACGAGTTCCATAGGAGTGCAGAGTCAGTGAGCTCCCGAGCGTCGAAATTCTGGCTCATAGACAAAGCAGTTGACCACACATTGTGAGCAGTATCATGATCTCCAGTTCGCCAATACATGAGCGCAACGGCATTGTAAAGTCTCAGATTCGATGATCGCTCCTTCAAGAGTCGTTTTCCGTACTTCTTGCCCAGATCGTTGTTGCATGCGAAGGTCACTGCAATGGCGTATTCAGCCAATCGGCTGTCTCTGAAGAGGTTGACAAGGGCATGGAGAGTCAACAGTACAAAGTCGGAATCGATGACACAGGAAGAATGAGAGGTGGTTGCAGCCCACTTCGTCAGAGCTGAGAACCACATCTTTGGGTCGGCAAAGAGAGTATCGGTGGTGTGAACGAAGGTATGATGAGGGAACGCAAACGGTTCAAGGGTGGTGGTTGCAGCATGTTTCTGAAAACTGATCCAGTCCGCGATTGTGTTTTGAGGATCGTCCATGTATTCGTTTCGCAGGAAATTATCACCAGTCCACAGTCGGCTAGTGTGCATATTCTCGGGCAATGTCAAATGAGGCAAATGGCAGAAATACAAAAAGGCATCAACTAGGCAACCAAGGCGCTCGTCCAGGTCCCAGAAGTATGGCAGTATCTGCGTGTAATCTTCAAGAAGGACCACTCGGAAACCATCATTCTCCTTTGATCCATCGAAGGTATGTGACGGCATGCGATTTTTGAACATCCGCTCTCTCTCTGCAGGTGCCCAGGTTCCGAACAAGTCTCGGATATTCGCCTCGGAAGTGTAAACATGCTTGTTGGCAGGTGCACGGGAGAGTTGTCCACTGTTCCAGGGTTTCCAAAGAGGCTCTCCAATCCGGGCGTGCCCAGGCGCCCAGAACTTTGTGAATTCCACTAGGGCCTCTTCTTTCTTCCCAAATAGATGGGCTGGCCGGAAGCATGTAAATTCGAGCACCGCTTGCCACAGACCAACAGCTAGCTCCACGTAGCCTGATTCTCGAAGAAATAGAGTCAACCGGAGTAGCAAGTATGTCCTGACGAGTGTTTTCTGCGGTCCAAATCCGACACGTGAATGGATCTTCAAGCAGTAGGCATAAATCTTAAAGCAATTGTCAAAGCTGAAATCCTGACTATTAGTCTGACAGTAGTCAAGATACTCAATCCATACAGTGATGAACTCAGAGTTATGGCAGAGGACTTCTTCCCATTCCAATGCAAGTTTTGTGGCGTCCCAGACTTTCGCACCCTCTTCCATACGGGCCAGCACGAGGTGGTCGCGTTCGGGATTTTGTGCGTTAAGCTTGATGGCTTTTTCATACACATACAGCTTGGCTCTCGCCACAAGGTGTACATCACCGTAATAGGAGGCGTGGTCGCCAGTGACAGCAAGTTCTTGGTGCTCAGCAAGACGGATCCATGCTTGAATATCATTGGGTCGTTGGACCACTGCACGGTTTAACTGGGCATTGCGTTTCAGAATTTCAGCTTCGACAGCAAGTCGAGTGATGGTGGTCGCATCGAAATCTTCAACGGCTTCGTTTTCGGACTTGGCCGGGATATGGATGGAGCGATATGACAGTGGATCATCATCTAAGTTGACGCTTGGCGCAAGCCCGGGTTGCGACGGTGGGATTGTTGTTGGTATGAAATTTTGTGCATGTTGGGTCTTGGTGGAATGAGTCTCGGCGGGAATTTTGGCATTAATCTCAGACTGGAGGCGAAGGGGAAGGTTTATGGACAAAGCAGATAGGGTTTCAGCGGAGAGAGGCTTGGCTGCAGCAGATGAGCCTGAGTCGGGGCGAAGAATGAGAAGGGGACCTTGATCATATCGCGTTTTGTAATCAATGCGCCGGCCGGGAAGCCCGAGTACGAAACCATTGCCGTTGCGATGATACGCAGGGATGCCGTAGCGATCAAGGCCGTAACGTGTATTGTCGCGATCGCCGAGGCTGTCGACGACAAATCGTTTGTTTGCCTCATCGTTTGCAACGTTTACATCGTCAATTCCTTCCCCACTCGGGCGCTTCTTACTTTCTTCAACCTTCACCCTTTTACGGTCAGCATCCGAACGTCTTTCATGGCGACGAGAGCGCGGGGACCCTTTCGAGTCTGCGCGCTGACGATGGCCCGAGCGACGCCGGCGACGGTCATGTTCCGAGCCGGTCGCGGCGGCCGGAGGAGAGGTAGGGGGAGGTCGGAAGCTGGAGAATTGCGGGACACCCTTTATTTCTGGTCAGTTCTGCTCTTTATCTACAAGGACGTAAGTGAAGGCTAACTAACCTCAGACCCAGGTGAGTCCATCGTGGTGTCTCGATCTTTCTTATCGAGTCGCGCCGCGGTCTGATAACCCGGAAGAACGATCCTCCGATGGGCGGTCGGGCTGGCCGGCAAAAAAAAAAGTCAACCGTTTGCTCTTGGTGAAACAAAGCTTAAGACTTACCTCAAATTATTTGAACCCTCTGCACTCGGTTCGCAGAGAAAAAGAAAGACCACTATCAACAGTCTTGAGGATATGTGTCACTGCGCAATTGTGTGAGAACCGAAACAAAAGAACGAAAAAAAAAGTCCGCGGAACAGCCCGCCAAAAGAGACTTCACGATGGCTTCGTCTCTCGCCGCGCAGCTGTCGCAAATTGCGGCCAAGTCGACACACGAGCTTGACCTTAAGGCGCAAAGGGTTTCACACTCACAGTCTCTTATTTTCGACCCAAAGGTCGCGGGCACTCAAGACTTTGATGCGATTTATGATATTTGTTATGACGGGTTCCGGGAGTTATGCTCGTTGGACCCCCGGTTTGCAGAGTTTGATCGCACAATCTTCAGCGAGCAGAGCAAAGCGGAAGACCGCAGTCAGATGAACGTAGCTCAGAACAAGGAGCTCGATACTGCGGTTGAAGCTTTCCTGGCTCTGGTTGGAGGTAGGCTACAGTTGAGTCCCGCAGTGAAAGCTGTGGACTGGCTTGTGAGAAGGTTCAGGTGAGAAACAATCGCGAGGGGGGTTGCAGATCGTGAGATCGTGAGGATTGGTGGCTAACTTATGTGGCAGGATCCACGAGTTCAACACAACCGCCGTATTATTTACGTTCTTGCCGTATCACACGACACCGCTCTTTTTGAACCTTCTATCTATTCTTCCGGAAAAACTTACGCCTACATTCAAAGTCCTTACTCCATACAAGAACGGCCTCATTAATCCGCCAAGGCACCCGCTTGTTCACAGCGCAGCAACCAACAAGCCTTTCTTTTCCGAATTAAATGAATACGTCCTGAAGGTTTGTAGACAGCAGGCCCAAAGCCATGCACTCCTCGCATTTTGGGCTGGTATTGTTACAGAGGCTGTCGCAACAATGCTGGATGGCGCACGCTCAGGCAGAAGAGAGGCCGAGAAGCAAAAGCATGAAGATATCCTTTTGCGAATTTTGCCGGTACTCAGCAATGCCTTTACGATGAAAAATGTCTCGGAATTAATCGTCGGCTGCTATATGATCTGTGTTGTCCTGGCACAGAAGGCCTTCCTCTCGAACGAAGTTATTGATGGTCTAATGGAAAGTGTCGTGGGTTCTTGGACGGAAGATACAAAGATATCTGGTCTGATCTGCCTTTCGGTCCTTGCACAGCATAAGCCTGCTGTTACGATCCCGAAAAAAGTCTTCAAGGGCATCTTGCGCCTCGAAAACCCTATCGGCCAACTTTCTGAAATCGCTACCCAATATCAGACGTCTAACCTATTGCTTGGGATCATTGCTGGCTGCTTGACTGATCTCGACAAACAGGGCAATGCTCGCCTTGCCGTTCTGGCCGCGGTCTTTGAACACAAGATGCTTGGCGAGAACGAGATTGCCAAGGCTATGAGCCTGGTCCTCGAAGCAGCCTCCAGTGCAGATGAGACCCACCGAATGTCTTTGGAAGCCCAAACCCAGCTTGCTGAGCTGGTTCAAGGATTTAACCGATCTGAAACCCTCCAACCAATTTTCCAGAAGACTTTGACTGAATCTTCGTTCAATATCTCGGCTCTGGAACACAACCTCCAGACCGTTGTCGAGGCCCCCGTTGTGGCGCAAGCTATCGAAGATGTGGATATGATCGATGCGGACGATCAACCTCAGGTGGATGCCTTTACGCCAGCTCTGGAGTCTTTGACCAAAGAGCCGTTGTTCCCATACTCATTCCTCTCCAAGCAGTCTATCATCGAATTTGATAACCTGGTACGCGTTTTCGCCTTGGCCGTGGACTCTGAGGGCAATCTCGAGCTTTTCACCAATTTGCCAATCTTGGGCAAGTCCCAGGCCACTAAGGCCCCTCAATATTTGTCATTCTTTATCAGAGTCGTTGCTGGCCACTACCCCATCGGAACAAAGGTTGCTGCTTTGAACGTCGTATCATCTGTTCTTTCATCGGTACCTGCCGACTTTGATCCTCAGGCACTACTACCATTCCTGTTTGTGGCCCTCTCTGATCATTCCGAACGGATTCGCCGTGAGACTGCTGGCGTCTTGGCTATTATCGGATCTTTGTACAAAAAGAACACCAAGGCCAGTGATAGCTCGAAGCCATGGGCCCACGACACGATCTATGGCAAGGGCAAACAATCTACGGGTGTTGCATGGCTCACTACCAAGGATTCGCACAAGGTCCTAGAGCGGGCATTGCTTCCAGGGCTGGAGGAGTCTATCCTTGATCCTAACCATGTTGGTAGAATGGTGGAAGCTACCCTGCGGGGCACCGTTCTGTCCGAAGCTTCGGGTGCATCCGAACTCAAGAAGTCTCTCCGCCTCAGTCTCTTTACTTTCATCTGCTCTCATGTTGTCAAAATGCCAGTTTTCGCACCCAAGATCAGCTTGCTGAAGTTGGTCAACAGTGTGGAGAAGGTCTCTACCGCAACCCTGACCAGCGAGCTTCTCCCAGTGCTCGAGGATTGGCGCCGCTTGAACGAGAAGGAAGTCGAAGAAATTTGTGGCAAGGAACGCATTGTGGCGTCCGAGACAGAGCATTTGATTGCTGCTATTGTCACAGCCAAAGACCAGGACGCCGTCGATGTCCTTCTCTCCAATGTCAGCTCTGGTGATAACTTGCGCCCGTCCTTTGTTGCGGCTTGCTTTGGCCAAATCAAACACATCTGGGCTAAGATCCCCGAAGACCGTCAGTTGGCCGCATCCGAGAAGTTGCTCGATATCTCCCTTGCCGGTTCGGCCAATGCCGCTTCTCTGGCAAACAACTGCAGAGATGTTCTTCGCACTGTCGAGCTTTCTGGTGCTGTTCTTCAGCAATTTGTTCAGAAGATTCCCGTGTCTATTACGGATGTCGAGTCTATTGGCCCTGCGCCAAAGCGGAGACGTACTAGCCAGAACAACATGATTGCCATGACTGTCAAGGACGAGGCAGAGCTGAGCAAGTTGATGGACAAGATGACTTTCATCTTGGAGATCGTGGATAGCTCCTCCCCAGAGACTCACCCCGAGCTTGTAGAAGGATTGTTCCAGACGCTCGCTGCTCTTCACCACTTCAAGTCTCAGATCCAGTCCGGCATGAGCTATCTTCTCAGCTTGACTTTGGGAAGTCTCTTGGCTATTGTGAACAAATCCAAGGGATCTGTTAAGCCGCAGTTCGATACGTCCGTCATTAGGGCCGACCTGGTGGTTGACTGTGTGCGAACAACCGACAGCCCGCAGGTTCAGAACGGAGCTCTTCTTCTCGTCGGAAGCCTGTCTGTCATTGCGCCCGAGTTGGTTCTCCACAGCGTCATGCCGATTTTCACGTTCATGGGCACTACTGTTCTCCGCAAGGATGATGACTACTCTGTTTCCGTCATTGACCAAACCATCGATCAAGTTGTTCCTGCGCTCATCCAATCTCTGCGTAACCAGAAGAGGGATGTTGTCTCCGGAACTTCCGAGTTGCTGCTCAGTTTCACTGCAGCCTTCGAACACATCCCCGCGCATCGCCGTCTGAGACTCTTCCACGCCTTGATCAGCAAGCTTGGAACACAAGACTTCTTGTTCGCTGTCCTAGCAATGCTTGCTAACCGATACTCCACCAACAAGGATGTCCTCACATTGATGACCGGTCTGGTCTCTGATACTACACCTGTCGTGGAGCTTACCACCTACAGCAAGTACTTGAACTTGGTCAGTGATTCTCTCAAGACCAAGCCAGGTATCTCCCAGGTCCTTCTTGGCATTGGTAGTGACGATGGACGCGACGCCCAGAGCATCTGCGTTGATCTCCTACGTGATCTTGCTCACTTGTTTAAGCACTCTTCTCTCAAGGCTAAGCTTGAGACTGCCTTTGAGTCGGACGACGAAGCTGCTGATCAGTCCCGCGCTTGCTTCTCCCGCGTCCTAACACAGGTGCTGAGCATCGGCGAGGCCGTGCAGAGTATGAAGCCCGTCAACCAGGCTTGTGGTGAGGTCCTTGGTGCTCTGTTCAGCACTCTGTCTCTCGTCGACTTCCTGGATACCATTGAGGTTCTCCTCCAGGGTCCCAATGACGAACTCCGACGCAAGGTTCTTCGTTTGCTCGAAACCCGCCTTCGCCAGAACCCCGAGCGTGATAACCTGTCACAGATCCGGGTTCTCGACTTCTTGCCCACCCTGGTTGGCATTGTCGAGTCGTCTCCCGATACGCTGCTCAAGCATGCTGCTGTTTCATGCATTGACCGTATCACCGACAAGTACGGCCGTAAGGACCCGTCCAAGGTTATTGCTGCGGCTAGAGTGGTTGCCAGTGAATCTTGCCTCGGCCAATCCGATGACCGCATTCGCTACATGGGTATCCTGTGCCTGGCCTCAATGGCCGAGGTGCTGGGTCAAGCCATGATTCCTGCCCTCCCGGACACACTCAAACGTTCATTGGAATTGCTCGAGTTGAGTCTTGTTGCTGGCAAGGAGAACTCGCGCCTCCACGACGCCGTCTTCACCCTCTTCTCTGCCCTCTTCGTTCACCTGCCATTCATGATCTCAGCTGGTCATCTGGACAAGATGCTCCTCCTGTCCTTCAAGTCTGCTAATGCGGACATCGAGGAGAGTAGTGATGAAAGCCGCCAGGAGTCCCTGCGGTTGATGGCCCGCAAGGTGGATGTGGCCGCAACTCTCGGCGCCGTCGATCGCAATTGGCAGCACGCCGTCGAGGCCGGCCCAATTGCTGTGAACGAACTCTTGGAGACTGTCACAATTGCTGTTGACAAGCACCCGAAGTCTACCATTTCCAAGAATATCAACGTCCTTACCAAGATTATTTTCAAGGCGTTCGATCTGCGCCGTGAGCAGATCGCTCTTGGCGAAAAGGCTATCTTCGAATCGACTGCCATTGATGAGGCCGAAGCGGCACTCAACGACGTTACAATCAAGATGATTTACAAGCTGAACGACAGCACGTTCCGCCCCATCTTCCTCAAGTTCGTTGAGTGGGCCACTACCGCTGCCCCCAAGGAGGAACAGGGTCAAACTTCGCGCCTCACGACTTTCTACAAGTTCCTCGAGGTCTTCTTTGGTACTCTCCAGGTATGTTTCTTCGCGGTTCTTTATGCATTGATCTTTATCGCTAACACCTTCGCCAGTCAATCGTCACCGGGTACTCCAGCTATGTTTTGGAGAACGTTGTCAGTGTCCTGAGCACATCGGGTCCCTCCAAGGCCCAAAAGTCCCTCTGGTTGGCCGCCCTCCGTATGCTTCGCAAGTCCTTCGAGCATGACCAGGATGGTACGTTTCCTTTCTGCATCCGGTATAGCTGATTATAGCCACTAACATCTACTGCAGAATTCTGGCAAAGCCCCTCCCACCTTTCCACCATTTCCGGTCCTCTGATCGCCCAGCTGGCCCACGCAACCAGCACCACGACCTCTAACATGGTTATTGCCGACGTCGTGCCCACAATCACAGAACTGGCCATTGCTGCCGACTCCACAGATAACCACAAGGAGCTGAACTCCGCTCTGATGAAATACCTCCGTCCTTCCTCTGCGCCTAATGCCCGCTCCGCCGGTGGCGATAGCCCCCACACCCGTCTCGCGGCCCTCAAGGCCGAACAGGCCCTTACCGAGCAACTTGGTGAGGAGTGGCTGGCACTTCTGCCAGAGATGTTGCCTTACATCAGTGAGCTTATGGAAGACGAGGATGAGAGCGTTGAGAGAGAAGTCCGCAGATGGGTTAAGCAGATTGAGAAGGTGCTTGGTGAGCGTCTCGATGATATGTTGACTTAGAGTTTTGGTTATGATTGTGTATAAAATTTGCATTTTCTTGGCGTCCATAGAACAGGTTCTGTGCGAGCCTTGCTAGCGGTCTACGGATAGTCTGTCTAAAAATTGATTGTTCTAATTATTTGATTGTTCACATTCTGTAAACCGCCTTTATCTAGACACTATCTGCATTCAAACTACCCAAGCTGTGTTTTGGCGAGGCCTACCATCCTTGAACCTCAACCATGCTCCTACTGGTTCTTGCTCCAATGCCCTCAACCTCATGCAAAGAATAAGGGATTGCAACTCAACCACATCTGCACTACCTCTCTGTCGCCGAATCAAAACCACGGACCCGGGCGAATCTACAATGCGGGATCTTTTGTTGCTATGATCTTTTGGCCGAGTCTGGTTAAATACTCTTATGTAATCACTGAGCTGCAGCGTGATTACCACCGTTGTTTTTCTCACATGACTAGAGCTTTCCGCGTCGTTGTATTTTAGGGGCCAGATTTGGACCTCATCTAGGTAGTGGCGTACTGAATCGCTCGCCTTCTATTTCGTCAGGAAATTGGTCACCACCCGATGGTCTTTTGGGGCCTAAAGACCACCTAAACGTCTAAAAGATGGCCATGATAACAACCTCGCCCATTCAAACCCAATTTTGGGATCTACTATTTACATCCGGCGGCTTGTTGGCATTGATTGGGACTTGCATCAGCATCGCTATATTTACTTATCTGATCTCGACGATCCAGGGCGCCGTCATAGTCCGCAACAAACGTCATGGAAGCCGCCCGCCAACACTCCCGCACGCTATCCCACTTCTTGGTCATCTTCCTGAGTTCTTAAAGGACCCAAGAAAATTCCTGGCAAAAGCAACGTACGTTTAATACGATCGACAGATTTGCAAGTCTGCTGACCTGCATGTACAGAGCTCAATATGGTCCGTCTACTCCTGTCTGCATACAGCTCCTCCACCGGCGTATGAGCCTTCTCGGAGGCGCTGATAACATAATTGCCCTTTTCAAGAGTTCCAGGGATCTAAGCAGCGAGCATTGGCTCGTGCAGGTGTTGGTTAATGCATTTGGTGTGAACGTTGCCGATGCACCTTTTTATCTGGCCGACGACACGGGAATCAACAACCATCCTGACCCCAGAAGTAAAATGACCAACCCAGAGCATCGCATCTTCCATCTCGTCTATAAATCCGTTCACAGTGGCTTGAGTGGAATTAGCCTCGCGGAAATGGAGAGACAAGTTGTGAAAAATCTGTCTACGCAGATCTATGAAACGGATTTCAAGTCTGATGCTTGGACTGAAATCCCGGATCTATACAGCTCCTTCATCCGCAAGACCTCCTTCAGAGCATCCATCGTATCCCTTTGCGGATCGCATGTCTTCGAAGTGATCCCAACCTTCGATAGCGATTTCTGGGTATTCGATAGCCTGATGCCAAGCTTGTTCAAGGAGATTCCGCGATGGCTAGTACCAGCGGCGTACGTAGCCCGGGATAAAATGAAAGACAATTTACAAAAGTGGCAAGCATTTGCCCATAATCATTATGATGTCCGCCAGGGCCAACTAGACAAGAGAGAATGGGAGGAGTTCTTTGGATCCAGGCTGATGAGGACAAGACATGAATTCTTTGAGAAGATGCCGTTGAGCAAGGAGACTATAGCTGCCGATGATCTTGGATTGATTTGGGCGTATGGAACTCTTCCCCTGCTTCTCTTTCTCGTTTTCCTTTCTAAGGCTAACCGGCTAACCAATGAACAGGGCGACCGCAAATACTGTCCCTGCGATTGGCTGGATGTTATTGGAGGTTCTTCAGCGTCCGGATCTCCTACTGAGAGTCCGGGAAGAGGTTGCTCCCTATGTCTCTCGAGACCCGTCAGACTCGAGCCAGATGGTCGTCGACATTCACAGCCTCTGCAGACAGCCCCTCGTCCAGTCAATCTACGCCGAGGTCCTACGCTTACGCTCCGGTACCGTCATTGGCCGAATACCCTCATCTCCCGATTTGCACGTTGGGGGGTGGCATTTCAAGAAGGGTGAGCAGATCATCGTATCAAACTACAACACCGGACGCAACCAGTCCGTCTGGAACCAAGGCACTTTCGAAGACCCACATCCTGTTGATGAATTCTGGCCGGATCGTTTCATTGTTTACCCGGATGATCCTAATAGTGGTCCTACCCTACAATCCGTCCTACAACAAGAAGTAAAGAAAGGGCAAGACTCCACAATCCCGAAACCAACGTTCTCCCTCAACGGGACGGCTGGGTCTTGGATCCCCTACGGTGGAGGCACGCGAATGTGCCCTGGGCGGCATTTCGCAAAGGAGGAGATGATCGTGATGATGGCAATGTTTCTGACGGCGTTCGATATTGAGCTGCTGACAGATAAACAATCTTGGATCCAGCCGGATTTGAACTATTTTATGTTCGGTGTTATGCATCCGAAGGGAAAGATACCCGCTAGGATTCGGAAGAGGGAGTTCTGAATGCAAATCACATTCGATCCACATCAGTACCTAAGGTATCGACCTAAAGAGCAAAACCATCCCCATTTAATTATCATTCTTTGGTACCTTATCTACCTTATTGTTGCTACACAGATTCTGTAAATGATGTCGCATTCAGTTATCGGGGATGACAGCATCCGAAGCATCCACGCCAGCATTCCACCGGTACTTAGAAGCAGGATGGTCTGCACGGGGTCCGGCCTGGCCGGGCTGCGCATATAGGTTCTCACGGTAGGTTCCCTTGGGCACAGCATAGTCATCCCAGAACAGACCTCGCTTGCGGAGCTCTGGAATAAGGAGATCGATGATATCCTTGAAGGAGCCGGGCTTGATTGCGTATGCCTGTGCGAATGGGGTTAGTAAATGTCTCGAGATACAAGGGGCTGTTTCAAGAAACACAACTTACCAGATTGAACCCATCCACATCGGCTTCTTCTACCCATCGCTCCATGTTATCGGCAACTTGAGAAGCTGTGCCGACAGGAGTAGCACCCAACCCTCCGACAGTAATATGTTGGCCAACAGTGGCCTTTGTCCATTTAGCCACTTCTGGTGTCGCCTTAGACCAGCCCTCGACAGCAGAGCTATACAGAAACCCAAGTCAGTATTTTGTCAAGCCGGAAAGGAGAAGCGTTGTCACATACCGGATAGCATTACTCTCAACATGTCGCAGCTCCTCGTCATCTCCATACTTATCCAAGTCAATACCCGTCCACCCACCAAACAGCGCAAGCGCTCCATCAATAGATCCCAGACTGCGGAAATACTTGAATTTCTCCACAGCCTCCTCCTCGGTTTTACCGAGAATAGGGCAAAGAAGTGCAAGGAACTTGATACTCTGCGGGTCACGCCCATACTGACTCTGTGCAAGCTCCCGAATCTCCTTGACGTTCTTCGCTACGACGGCCGGGCTGTGGCCCGCCACGAAGATAGCCTCGGCATGTTGCGCGGCGAAGGTTTTGCCTGCTTTTGAGGTACCGGCCTGGAGAATGACCGGTGTGCGCTGTGGACTGGGTTGGCAGAGGTGAGGCCCGGGCACGTTGAAGTATTTGCCGACGTGGTTGATTTCACGCACGCCTGCTGGGTCGGTGTAGATGCCGCGCTCGCGGTCGAGGGTTACGGCGTCTTGGCGCCAGGAGGACTCCCATAGTTTGTAAGTTACTTTGATGTATTCTTCGGCGAGGAGGTAGCGATCATCGTGCTGGATTTCTTTGTTAGCGGGTCATACACATGTGGGGTTGGGAGGTGAAGCTTTACATGTAGTTGCTCGGCTTGGCCCATATTGCGGGCAGCGGAATCGAGGTATCCTGTTACGACCTGAGGATATTGTTAATATGTATTTCTTTTGGAGTCTTGATCGTCGAGTTCGGTGTGTTACTCACATTCCATCCCAATCTATCAGACAAATTCAATTAGTGACTTGTTCTCCCATCGGTTACTAGATGTACCTACCGTCCTTTGGTAAGATGGTCAACCGTAGATAGTCGTCTCGCAAGATGATATGGCTGCTCATAGGTTGTTGTGACCGTCACCCCGAATCCGATATTCTTCGTCGCTGCCGCCATCGCGGGCACAACAGCCAATGGCTCGTTCACTGGCCACTGAGCACCCGAGATGACTGCAGGATCGAGGTTCCTGGGTCCCTTATAGACATCGTATCCTCCTAAAGATGTATTGTCAGACTTCTTCCCCAAGATAAACTTCCACCCTATACTTACCAAGAACATCTGCGATAAAAATTCCATGGAACTTGGCCGACTCGAGCAATTGTGCTAGTTCGACCCAGTGGTCGACATCATTGAAGCGATGCGACTCGTCTTCGGGGTGTCGCCATAGACCTGGCGACTGATGGCCGCTGCCTATACTGATCGTTAGATCGGAGTTTCACATGTTCCATGGGGTTCGACGTACACATTTCCACAAAGGCATTGAGGATGAGCGACTTGCGAGGCTTCGCATCTGAAGTAGACATTTTTTGAAAGTTAGTAATTCAAACAATCCGGGAGAATCTTTGTATTTATCTCAATCTAAATAAAATACCCTAGAATACCCCGCGTCACTCGGCATGTTTGGCAATGTTATAGCATCACAGTGGGCCGTGATGGCGTGCCAGGTCCCCTCTAGTCACGAATTGCGCAACTGTTTTAATTGGCCAAAAAGCAATTATACTCGAGACTATTCTGATAACTCTCGCCCGAGAGATATATAATACAGTGTTGTGATCTGCATCTACCTTCAGGTCCACGTATATTCTCATTCACGTTCCTATTGGGTCCTTGACGTGGGATTTACTCAACTTTAGGAAATTAGATCATTTGGTTACTTTGTTGAGCATCACAGTTGAACTTGAATATCTTTCGTTTTCCTAATACACAATAGTGATTCAATATCCTCTCCAACGTGATAAATCATAAACTTGGGATCATCATGGCCATAACCCTACGTAAACCTAAAAATCCCTTGAGCCGCGCCAATCTCGAAAAGCACCTCATCGCGAGCGTAAATCAAGTCATTGTGGACCCTATATCAATTCGTCGAACAGGTGCCTTCAATCATATCCCTGTCCGGGGACTTGGTAGTGAGACGTACGCACATCATTTAAACATAGTCCCTGTTCCGTCTCCTCGGTACCATTGCTGGTTCTCCTTTTAGATGTACAACATCAGGTCCTAATAATTTGAAACGGTGAAGTTCTTCTCAATTGCCCATATTGAGTAGGCTATTGGACATACACAATGACGAGCTTGTATGCCCGCGATGGCATTTCGACTGTCCAGCCACCTCTATCACAGGCGGTCGGCTATATCGTCGTCGTTGTCATCGGTGTGATTATTGCTCTGGGTGGGTACTTCAATGCAGTATTTCAACACGCCAACTAACACCGAACAGTGATGATGCTTATCACAAAAGTCTTGAAGAAAACCACCGGAGAGGACAACGAAAAGACTGAAATGTAGGCAAATGTCCCGAATCTTCCTTCAATACTAATCCGCAAAACAGGTTCATGACAGCAAACCGTACTGTCCGCACAGGTCTAACCGCATCAGCCGTGATATCAGTCAGTCTTTCTCTCCCAGCCGCTTGGATTCCAACTGATAAATGACTTTTCAGTCTTGGCTTTGGTCAACCGCTTTACTCGGCTCATCCTTTGTCGGCTATGACTATGGCATAGCCGGTCCGTTCTGGTTTGCAGCTGGCTGCAGTCCGATGATTGTGTTCTTTGCGCTGTTGGGAATATCCTGCAAGCGAAAGATCCCTGAAGCGCATACTTCGCTGGAGGTTGTTCGGATTCGATACGGTACGTTTGGCTTTCGTCGCTTGTTTGGGCATTTGCTGACTCTATTTCGGTGATATAGGACATGTGGCACATGTTGTGTTTATGATTCTCTGTCTGGTGAACAATATCTTCGCGTGCGCTAATATGCTTCTTGGTGCCGCTGCTGTGATCACTGCTGTGTAAGCTTCTTCCAGTCTATTTCATATGCTCCGACTAACCAACCCAGTACTGGAATGCATATTATTGCTGCAACATTCTTGTTGCCGGTTGGAGTGACTCTTTACACATTTGTCGGTGGCATCAAAGCAACGTAGGTCCTCTTTTCTCAACCTGCGAGGTCCAAACACCTAACTCTGCCATGCAGATTCCTCACCGATTATTTCCACACGGCTATAATCATGATCATTGCATGCTATTTCTCTGTCAAAGCCTTCTCAACTGACCAGGTTGGTTCCGTGGGTGATCTTTTCGAGCTTGTCCAAGCAGCGGCGCAACGACACCCGGTCTCTGGCAACCAAGACGGGACATATCTGACAATGACATCGAAGAGCGTAAGACCAACAGTAATGAATCAAGTCTACCACCCGATTCGCTGATATCACCACAGGCAATCCTTTTTGGAATTCTTCACACACTTGGAAACTTCGGCTTGGTCATTGTAAGCAGAAACCATACATCCCATTACCATCACACCCTAACTCCCCCAGATGGACACAAGCTACTTTATCAAAGCTTTCTCTGCCTCCCCAGCCGCAGTAGTACCCGGATACACAATCGGAGGCATCGCCTACTTCGCCATCCCATGGGGCCTAGGAACAGTAATGAGCTCCGTTGCCCTAGGACTCGAGAACCATTCAACCTTCCCCACATTCCCAAGGGTAAGCACTCTACCTCCCTCAAGCTCAATGACACTAACACCTGAAACCAGAGAATGACAACTATGGAAGTCGGCAATGGCCTAGTCCTCCCATACGCAGCAATAACCATCGCCGGTAAAGGGGGCGCAGCAGCAGTCCTGCTTATAACCTTCATGGCGTGCACATCAACCCTTTCAGCGCAGGTTATTGCCGTCAGTTCTATTCTCAGTTTCGATGTGTACCGCGAGTATTTCAAGAAGAAAGCCACAGACCGGGATCTGATCCGCGCGAGCCACTTTGGTGTGATTTTCTTCGCTGTTTTCTCCGCTGCTTTCAGTACCATGCTTCACTACGTGGGTATCAATTTAGGTTGGACACTTTATATGCTGGGTATGCCATTTCCACTTCCTCCCTTCTATTTCAGACTAATAATCCTGTTTTAATAGGTGTGGTTACATGTCCCGGAATCTTCCCAATGATCTTCACAATCCTCTGGCGACGCCAAAGTAAAGCCGCCGCAATACTCTCTCCGGTACTTGGTCTTGCGACAGGTCTGGCTGTCTGGCTCGGGACAGCATCGCATTTCAGCGGTGAAGTTTCCGTCGCGTCGACGGGACAAGTCCTCCCCTGTTTATATGGAACAGTCGCTTCCTGCTTGTCGCCCATCGTATACTCCATTTTGATTACGCTTGTCCGGCCGCAGAATTATGACTGGGATGACTTCAAGAAGGTCAAGCTGTCTCTCGAGAAGTCGGATGGTGATTTGACGACTGCGCATCATGATGGTAGTGGTGAGGATGGAGGGAGGGGTGCCCATGACCAAAAAGAGCTGAAACGGTGGGGCCGTATTGCGGCTTTCTGGGCTGTGGCGACCTTTTTGGGTCATTGGGTTATTTGGCCGTTGCCTATGTATGGATCTGGTTATGTCTTTGGGAAGAAGGTATGTGTTGCTCTTTGTTTTGGTGGTTCTTCGTTGACTGGCTGTTCTAGTTTTATATTGCCTGGGTCGTCGTCGCTATTATCTGGCTCTGGCTCAGTATGCTGGTTGCTATCTTTTATCCGATCTTCGATGGTGGTTTAGAGCAGATTCGTGATGTTTATCAAGGGCTGAGAGATCGTAAGATTGTCACCGAGGGCGCTCGGAGTAATGATGGCAAAGGAGAAAGTGCCTCTCCGTCTGTCGGGTCTATCAGCGATGGTATTCACATCGGAGATTCGCAAGGAAACAAGACTTGAATAACCATTCGGAATCAAAACAGTTTTGGGACGATTGGGGTTCTATGCTACTATCTTGAGGAATTTGGTCTCTTTGTATACGCTATTTTACGTCCCTTGTTGCGAGTTTATATGTACTACATCTACATCTATACATACAATTCAGCAAAAATTCGATAGTCATCGTGTTTTTTAAAATTTCCAGTTCATAAAACGTGTTCAAAATAGATGCAAAATCGGCGCACACCCTATCAACCATCAAGGCTGATCCGGATGTGCCCACATAGCAACCATAAATGTCCCATTCCATACATATGTCGGCGAAATATGTCTGATATTGAAATACCAACAGCCAAAGAAAAAACATGATCTAAGGGAATCCGTTTTTCAAGTTAATGTACTTTGAGGCAGGGTAGTTCAGCTGATTGACGCTATTCTCCAAAGCGCCAACACCTCCAAGGGTATCAACAACCTGTGTGTATGTCAGTAAGGTGTGGACCAGATATCGAAACCAGAAGTGACATACAGTTGTAATCAAACTGTCCCCGCCAGACTTGTCAGAGCTGCTCTCCCACCACATTCCGCCGCCTAGTCCACGGGACTGGATGTACTGCGCCTTCTGGCGCGCAATTTCAGGTGTATCGTAGCTCACAAACAGTCGGCTCCCTTGGTTGTAGCAGTAGCTTGCACCTGGCTGATCCAAGATTGTTACGGTACAGCCTGGCAGTGGCAGGCCCTTGTAATCCCACACGCCGTTCTCCCATGTGCCCGCTCCAACCCCATTGTAAGCCTTTCCCGGGCCGTCGGTATTGGTAAATGCTCGACCGTACAGTGGCATTCCCATCACAATCTTGTTGGTGGCTACGCCTTGAGAGGAGTAGTAGTCGATTGCTTGGTCCGTGTTGAATGGGGTGCTGGACGGGTTGTCGTTGGACACGTGGAGGTTGGAATTGTGGCCGGCAATACTATCCCAGCTACCGGAGTAGTCGTAGGCCATGAGGTTCCAGAAATCAAGGTACTGGTCCATCTCTTTCAGGTGCTCTTGGCGGTAGTGGATTGGGCCTAGGACTTGTCAGCGGTTTGAAATATTCCAACGATAGGGATAAACTTGCCAGCGGGGGATGCGACAGTAAGCAGGAAATGATAACCTCCAGCGTTAGCCGAGCTGTAGTTATCCAAAGCCTGAATTTAATTAGCCACCGCCCATGGATATGCATAAAATGATCACATACCCCACGAAGTCGTCGGAGTGCATCGACAAGTTTGTCCGCCTGGTCGTCATTGGCAGGGTACTGTAGTATTTATAAGCATCAGCAACTCATAGGATCCGAACTATTGAAGAATTACCTCATAATCAACATCAATACCATCCAAGCCGAGGTCCTTCAATAGCTCCGTAGCAGAATCAGCAAACTTCTGCCGACCAGCCTCGTTGTCAAACGCAGAGGCGAAGTTGGGGGAATAGGTCCAGCCTCCAATGGACAGAAGAACCTTGAGCTTGGGGTTTCTCTTCTTAAGCAGGAAAAGCTGCTTGACACAGCCATAGACATTGCTTCCGGAATCATTCCAGGAATCAGTAGGATAATGTTTGTCAGTGTCTGCCCAGGAGTCCGACAAATAGACCTCGCCTGTGGCAGGGCGAACGTTGGCAAAGGCATAAAGTACATGCGTCAGTCGCTCGGCGGGAAGGTCTTGGGGTTGGAAGTTTCGACCGTAAATGGCCTGATACTCTGATTAGCGTCGCTGTTTGGATGTTGGGATGATATTCTTTATATCCCCGGTTCCATCCAGTGATATATAATAGATATGGTCTGAACCCACCCAGTTCACATAGTATGCCACCGAGCGGTACCCGCCAACATCACGAGATACAATCCCAGTAGTGTTGGTGCTCAGGGCAGGAATACAGACAGCGTTGGCGAGCCAGCTCAGGCCTAGAAGGAAAGGAATGACAAGATGCATGATGAAGGAGTGTCGAGATGATTTCTGATGTCTCGGGCCAGCGAGGATGAAGTTTGGTGAGGTCGAAGAGGGAAATGACCTCACTATTTGTAGTCGAAGTCGACAAACAAAAGAGATATCCTCCGCGGAGTATTGAGATGACGGACAATAGTTGTCAAGTCCATTCAATGTGTTTGTCTTCCTAAATAGGTAATAGGTACCCTGTTACCTAAAGGGTGACTTGCTTGATACTAAGGGGTCTTCATCGTTTCAGCCATTGATCTCGGGGAATCCAATGAGACTCTATGAACTGGTCACATTCAGCAAGTCAGGCAACTGGGGTAGTTCACTTGGTCCATTGAAGCATTGTGTTTCTTGTGGAGGCTGGCGGACTAAGCAGCGCCACGGGACATCATCTCCACACTATGAAGATCCCAATATGATATCTACTGTGTACTGACCGTATTTTGGTAGTTGATGCCAACTGCATAACATACCACACAACTGTGTAACGTTCTGATATCGGGGTTGATCCCTTTGCGATAACTTGACTATCTGTCCTCGTGTGAAAGATTCCCCGACCAATCAGTCTGAGAGATCCCTAAGGATGGGTGACAGTATCATATGGAATCCATCGCTGATGCGGAATCAGGATAGAGGATTATAGCCCGGAACAAATTTAATTGTTCGTGACTAGAAGCTGTGTCTTTGGATGTTGCAGCATCACCCCAGTCCTGCCCCAGGAATCATGTTAATAAATATAAATGGGTGGTAGTATCAAACAAAATAAACCAGATGATACTATTCAAGGTTATGATTTAGGGTCTGTGGATATGCAGTCTGACACATATTAATATACCGGGTTCACGGTCTGCAGGAACAGTCCCTGTGAGAAGGATAAATACCAATGTGACACTGGGGCCATGCGACCAGAACATGTGTCATATTAATGCCATACCGAGGATGAGAAGAGTCAAGCCAGTAGGAATACGATTCCATGACCGGATGAAGGGAAGTTTCTCACGTGGGTTGGCTCTACACATCTAGACCTTTTGCAATTTTGGGATTCAAATGTGACCAAGTATAGATGGTAGATTAGTCTCAAGCATAGAGGTATTGAGCACACACTAGGTTCTGAGAAAATAGCCCTTGGTTAAAAGATACTACATTGAAATGTATCTCACGATCACGTCGGACTTTCAAAATGATGCATCACAGGTCTGATGAGGCTCTGACAGCTCCCATAAGCTCTGGTGAAAGTACCTCACTTCACAGTAACTCTCACCTCTCCTACTAAGGCGATTCCCATCCTCAACCGGTCCAGAAATTTATCCTCATCAGCAGTGATCTGGGCAGCGGCACCCGGGGCATAGATCTTGGCCGCAAAGGCCTGATAGGCAGCCTGATCGGCGAAGGTAAGTTCGGCGTAGGCATCAAAGTCGAAATCTGGCTGTCGCCCGCGGAGTATAGTGGCCGGAGTGAAGGCGTTGCGTGCAGTGGAGCCATCCGGAGGGATTTCGACCGCAGTGCGGGCGATATAGTTTCGATGATGAGAAAGGGGGAAGTCTTCGCCTGCAAGCTTCTTGACCAGTTTGACATGCGCTTCGTAGCGCTTTTTGAATTCTTCCGGTGACAGATGGGGGTTGCGGTAAAGAAAGGCTAATATCTTGACAGGCATGTTGAAATCACAAAATGTAGCAAAAGTAAATTTAATTGAGAGTCTGGTTTGGATATGCTGGTTTAGTTCGAATCTTAAAGGAATCTTGATTCAAAGATACTAGAATGAACCGGTTATATCTCGCGCGGTTTTACTCTCGGCCCTTACTTTGTACCTTAAAAGCAGTACAACGCGGAATATGCGGGGGTATACGGCGTAGTATTCTCTAAAATCCACAGGCTTGTGTAATATGAGATCCTGATCAAGTGGTCCGGATATTCTGTACTCGGGTAAAGCCCATTTTACCATCCATTCGAAGCCAAGGATCTGGATAGCAGTGGGACGGGACTCAGGCCAAAATGAAAGCATCAACCAAGGCATTGAGAACAACGTATTGCGCTCTGCCTGGTCAATAGGCGGCAACCCTGCTGCTTGTCGAGGCTTCCGAATGCCGTCCTCGAATCGGTCCTCCCACAACGGATAAGGATTTCGATTTCCCGGCTCCCTGTTGTGATCTTGCGCGGGGGTCGAGTTTCGGCCACTGGGGGCGCAAGCGCAGGCATAGGCACGGGTGCAGGTACGGGTGTTGATTCTTCCCCTGGCGGGGGGGGGTCTGGCCTCCTTGAGAATTTTGATCTTTAATGGCATGATGACGATATGAGAGGTAACAAGAAAGGTTTCTTCCGACCTCTAGGGACGGCCCTTAAACTGAGCATCCCAAACCCTGTATGCAACGAATTCCATCTCCTGAGGGCCCAGCACAAAATCTGATCCGTTCTTTGGCTTTTTCCGGGTGTGTATTTTTTTCGTAGGGTACTCGAAAGCTCCCTGAAACTTTCGAGCATTTGGGGGCCGGATAACGGACAATTTCAATAGTTTGGCGAGGGACAGGAGCTCGATTTGGTCCTCTTGATCTCCATTCCTCAATAGATATTCTGCCCCGGCTGTAAATGGTTACTGTAACCGCAACGTTAACCTGATCATTGGATTCAGTCAACCAGAACTTCACATCCTCTTCCACCTGCACTCTTCTCTCACTCCAGACGACTTCGACGGCTATAGTCGGCCAGTCCGTTGCTCTACCACCTGCAGAATATTCAGGGCGCCACCCTGAATCCGGGCATTTGTTTCTGTTCGAGCTACCTCGGAAATTTGCAGCACCCGTAGCAACCAGGGGGGAATTCAAGTCCTTTCCGGCCCAAGCCTCGAAGAGTGCCTCAAATGCTCCTTTGGCTGCCTCATGAATGGTACTTATCGGCATTTCGATAAATAGGTGGTTGGTTGAAGGTTCATACAACTTCCATGATTTTTTAAGTAGGCGTTCGTCACCATTCTCAAAACACTCGAGGAAAGAACGATCATCAATGATTAAGATAATATACGGGTTTATTATACCCATATACGCCTCATATTGTTCTCATTGGCGATCTAAAATCTGGAGACAATCTTGGATTCCCCTAAACTCGTATTTTGGGGTATTCGAAGGAAGAACATCTTCATACATGATGCCGATAAACCACGAAATTGTAGTGCAAGAGAGAAGGCTATAGTACATGGATACATTGTATAATATGTAGGCTTGAGTTTCTCGAGTGGCAAAATATGACAAAATAAGATCATCATGTACCTAGCTCATCTCCTTGCCTATGTTCCAAGGTTCCAGGTTGGGGTGCTATGATCTGATTTCTTCTGTACTAGTATCTAAATATTTCGGAGTGATTTGAAGTGCCAGCCACAGCACTTCAACACCTTCCTTCCCTCTAACTTTCGAGGGAAAACTCCGCTTTCATCTCATTAACTCGCGTGCTTTTCATAACATCAGGCCTAAACCACAACGCTCTCCTCTGCCCTCTGATCATCCAAATCCTCTTCAAGGCTTCCTCTCAAGCTCTTAGTATTGAGGTCTATTCAGGACCTGGCTGGCCGGTATCTGATCATTCTCGATTCATATGCAGCTGAGCATGCCCCAAATGCCTACCCATGCGACCCAAGGATGGTGGAGGATGAAGGATGGCCCGGGGGAGTAAAGATTACATGATAACTACGTTGTAGGAAGTAAGCAGAATCTACAACCTTGGAACACATGTAGGAGCTAAATGACGCTCTTATTTTGTCATTTTTCCCCTCGATGACATTTTTCTATCTGTACACTAGTCTTGGTTTATCACCCAGCATCATGGCCTATGCAGACGTTCTTCCTTCTACGACCCCAAAATATGAGTTTAAGGGAATCCAGCACTGTCTCCAGATTGTGGAGGGGCCAGATGATCAAGATGAGCAATACGAAGGGTATATGGATTCACGTAACCCGTATGTTATTTTTACTATTGATGAACGTTCCTTCCTCGATTGTTTCGTAAATTCCGAAGAAAGATCCCTCGGAAAATCTTGGGAGTGTTATGACCCTTCCATCAACGAGCTTCTCGTCAAAATCATGGAGTCCGGACCTCATGCAGTAGGAACTACTGCTTTCACACGTTTATTCGACGGATGGTTAGGACCAGACGATCCAAATTACCCGCTTGTCGGCACAGCAGCAATGCTATATCGAGGCAGTTCAAACAAGAAGAAACGTGCCGATTGTTCATGGAAGCCGGGACATTCAGGGCTCGACAGGGGATGGCCGACTATCGTAGTCGAGGTCGCGTACTCAGAGACCACGGCGAAGATGATGAGAGACGTGAAGTTCTGGTTGAACGAATGTTCTGGACATGTCAACATCGTGCTTACAGTCAATATACATGAGCGCAGAAGGATATCTATTGAGCAATGGAAGATGGGAAACCGCACTGCATTCCCCGTTCAGAAACTTGAGATCGCAAGGAACCCAGCGCCGAACTGTGAGAAGATCCAGGGGAGGATGCGATTCTCCTTTGAAGATATCCACCTCCGGCCCAAAGGGCCAGATGACATTGATTTTATCATCAGTCATCGCGATATTGAGAATCTCGCACACCAAGTCTGGCATCAACAGGACAAAGAGGACAAACAGCGCACATCTGGATAAGAGCTTGTCAGCCTCCGCCTTGGATCCCGCCGCTCCGGCTCTTCAGAACATCCGTTCACTTCACACTTCCTTCGCCACCTCGCTCTACCTCTCTTCACCTACATATTAATTACCACTACTTTCATCCCATTAACAAAATCGTGTGCTTTTTTTTCCTTCTTTTTTTGCCTGTCCTTACTTCTCTGCCATAATGTCGGGCCCAAACCTGCACAACGCTCTTCCTCCCCCTCCGATCATCCAAATTCTCCCCACTCAAGGCTTCCACTCGACACGCCCTTCAGTCTTGGAATCTGTTCAGGACCTGACTGGCCGGTATCTGATTAACGGCAAAAAGCCCGGTTGGCGCGATGGACCCAAAAACTTACCGTACTCGAGAAATGTACAACACTACGTGAGAACTGAGAAAGAGCAGCTTCCGCCTCTAGTTACTCGTGGTTGGTCCTAGGGCTGCCATATGGCTTGTCATAGCTATATGAAGGACACATTTAACATGGAGCTTGGATTGTCATTTTCTGAGTCCTCGGAGCCAAGGGCGTTTATTATTTCAAGCAGTAATAGGCAAATATTAATAGTAAGGCTCTCTCAGTTGGGTATGTGTGAAAGAAATTAATTAAAACAAGAGGAAATAAACAAGCTGAGATACATGTAAGACAAAGGAAAAAAAAGGGTTTAGTGTGAACAACAGGGTATAATTGAAACAAAGACAAGCAGTCATACATCAGATGAACGCTGTGCAAAAAAAGGACTTTTTCGTGCTGGCCAACATAATTAGGGGTATTGGTTGACAATAGACAAATGAGCGTGGAGAAAATCATCCACATCTCGTATTACTTAGTGGCGGGCTCTCAGCGTGCTCAGTCTTTCTGTGTACTCCGGCGGGGCAAGGCCCATGTCAACAACCACATTGTTGAGATTGTGGCTTGAGAAGTCGGTAGGAGATGTCACATTTCGTGGGCAGAAGAACTCATCCAGCTCTTGCTGTGTTACTGTGATACCGAGTGCAGCCTTTAGCGATTCAGCGGGCGTAGCTACGCTCGTGAATTGGACCGGGAGGCGGAGGGAGATCGTCGGTGTCATGATATTGGTTGCGGGGGTGTGATATGTCAAGGAGAGATCGAGGGCGTAAACGCGAGACATCAGGCAGGCGTGGAAAGTTGGTACGAAAGCCTTGGACGCGGGTAGAGTGACGGGGACTACCACTGATGCGGTGTAGTAAGTGTCTCCAGTGAATGTGGAGGAGGGGCCGGTTGACGAATCGGATGATGATGAGTCGGTAGAGTCGCGGCGGAGATGGTCGACGGCTGTGGATTTCTTTGTCCACCGAGCGGATGCAACACACATGGTCAACAGAGGGACGCTTTCTGTGTACAGGCCGCATCCTATCTGGGCATAGGGCATGCCGGTCGTGGAAGGGAAGTCCTCCCATGGGGAAGAACTGAAGAATGTGTTGACACGGAGTTTGCTGGTCATTGTTCCGAGTGGGGGAGGCTGTTCGTCGCCGACTGGATCAAACCGCAGGTTTACGGTAGCCACGGTGCTGACGGTATCAGTTGGCTCGCCGTTCGGGGAAAGCAACTGGATGGGTCTGGGCTGGGAGGATGAAGCGACGATCCGTCCCAATTTGCCTCGCAAAGTTCCGCGCTTGACGGTCTTCTCTTTGCGCGTGCAGAGAGATGGGCTTGAGGAAATTTCAATAGGAGGTTCTTCTTCAACTGTTGGGATGATGCGGATTTTCTTGCCAACGCCGGCGATGGCCACGACTCCTTGGCCGACGAGTGGTTTCTGAAGGACACACGCTCGAACCACGTAGGCAATCTGGGACATGGTGGGTGCCATGTCATCTAGTAGTGTCTTGCCGTTGCTAGCAAGGATGGGATCACCCAATGTTGGCGGAAGCATAGTATGGGATCGTTGAATGTGAGCATTCTTCTTGGTATGGGCGCAAACCTGGGGGAGCAGGCGATCTGGGACGACGAATGTGAAAGGGTATTCATATGATCGGCCACCTTCTAGCACTCGAGGGGTCGGATACTCCATTTCATCAATGGGTTGGCGCAACTTAAGGAACATCTGTTGCGATCCCGTGCGGCCGGGACATGATGCCCGTTCTACCGTAGTTCGAGATATACCTTTTCTTCAATTAGCATTGTTTATAGGCCAGTCTTCAAGGGGAAGTACCTTCAAACACGATCTCAATCTCATCAAATCGAGTCTCATGCTCAACGGTGACGGTTATAGTGCCATCAATACTCTCTCCGGTGGTGTAAGAGTTGACATGTCCCGGCTTTTGACCTACAAGATATATCTCGATTTTAGGCTGTGATCGTCGTGTCCAAGCATCTAGCCTGTCTGAGCCAGAGCTGATTGAAGTAGTTGTCGACATTGTTTCACGGGGAAGGCAAAGAGGATATAAAGGCCTGTTCCACGAAGAGACGCAGAAACAATATGCCAGCCGACGCGACAATGAAGAAGAAATGGAATATCAAAAAGGAAAAAAGGTGTGAATAGGGACCAGATCAAATTGTTCTTAAAGAAAAATAAAGGAAAAAAATAGGTAAACGGTGGAGCCGTCGACAACCGCAATGGGGTCAAGCAAAACAAGTGTGGAGGTCTAGACAGCAATGTGAGCAAGGTTTCAGATGGCAGATGGCTTTAATAGATATTCCCCAAGGTTCTTATAAATCAGCTTTAAGTGACTCACAAGTCATAGGGCGCATCTACATCATACTTCAATGATCACGACGATCTACGTGTAGCGCCTCTTAAATCATAAAAAGAAAACAGATCGTATACAATCCAGTATAGGGAAAGTCGTGCTAGAGAGTCATCAGAGTGGAGAGTGTGATTGGTCGGATGCGAGGATCCGTTCTAGCATCACGCCCTTGGATTAACATTCCGCTTGGTCAGAGTTGCATAGAAAGAACGCTCCAGCTTGAAGATCTCACATGATATTTAGGTATATCTTGTATCCCTAGAGGACTTTTGAAGATCTTCCAAGTGACATGCCTCTTTTCCAGAGATCTTTTCTAGATCATTCACCCCCTTTCAGAGCTTTCAATCCCAAAGGGTCAGTGAAGTAGCAAGCTCCGTCAAGGGGGAAAGAAGTGGAGTGCGCCTTACTACAACATGCACGCCCTTCGACTCCACCCCGTTCACATTCCCCTAGGCCCGAGCTTCTGCTGTACCTCGTATAGTGGCCAATCATCGTGATCTCTCAGATACCCTATTCAGAATGAGTGGTGTCGATTTCAAAGCAATATCCCGTTGACTTGCATGTGTTTGTAGCACCCTTTGGTCATAACTGAGGACCTCTCAGGTCTTCACTCTCATGAGGTGAGGTACGTAACAAGTTTCCCGCGGAGAATAAATCATGGAACCCGGGACTAGCTTCGGCCCCAGAGATTTCCGGCCATAACCGAAATTTTTGCTATGCCGAACTGGGTTTTTTTTCTTCTTTCCCGGAGTGTCGGAGTGAACGGAGAAAGAAATCTTGGATGGCGCAATTCGATCTCGGTGTACAAAGAAAGTCGGGAGGCCGAGGTTGGATAGTCAGGTGATCCCTTCATTATACATAGAAACGCGGTGCTTTTCACCGCTAAAAATATATGTACAGGTTGGAGCTAATCATTTGAAACGACATTCAAAGATATCGCAGTGTGGTATAGTTGAAAATATACTTATCTTAATAAGCCAAATGGATCGGATCGTTGAACTACGTCGTCAAGAGGCCGACTCTTCTTGTACACATAAATCAAAACGGCAACAGTTTGAACAGAAAGGTTTGGAATAGGTTTGTTTTCATTCACTAGGTAAAAAAGATTTACAAGGTTGTCCCAACTGATAAATTACGACGTAGACCCGTGGTGCATTTCGGACCAAATCGTACTCAAAGATCGTCGACGCGCTTTCACGCTTCTTCTTGTCTCGTACAAGCCAGCACTAAAAGTGACCGGCTGCATCCAGCTCAAGATTAGCCGATGGGAAACGGCAGACCGAGCGAGGCAAGAGACATCATAAAAGAGTCTACGCGGCCAAAGATAGCCAGAGGAAAGGGGAGGTCTATGGAATGCAAGGTCGAGGCAATTAGTTTCAGTCGAATATTAGTCGCGGTTCAAGACCGCACAATCATCATCCATTAACAATCAGGTAGGTATTATGAAGCCCGTATACAGGGCAAGGAACGCCAGAAGACGCCACAACCAACCCGAAATCAATACGCCACCCTTGTTCGCATATCCTGGGAGATGTTAGTGAAATGACAAATATACTCTCGTGGGCATTTGCAAACTTACCGAAATCTTGCGCTCGATCTCACGAACAGATCGATCGAGTTCCGCCGCAATCATCATCTTCGTATCATTAGGCAGCAGGAGATACATTTCACAAAGATCTCCATCAATGACGCCCTTCACGGGAGCATAATAGCCGCGGTACATCAAATGGTCTCGTCCAGCCAGAGGAGGTTGCTGGGAAGCCAACTGTGTCTCCAAAAGCTGGAAGAAGTCGACATCCTCACGGCTGGCAAAAGGAACAAACATGCCAATGGTGCCTTGGAAGCCAGTCCAGACAACAATGTCACGCCCTCCCGCGACCAATTGAGTCTTGTGCACACTAGTGGGGATATCTTGAGCGTAGAAGTGAACCATCAATTCGAGACGATGGGGAGTTCCATGGAGGTAACCCTTCTCATGAATGAGATGTGCCCCAGATCCATCCTCGTCGGCTTGTTCGGAGATCTTGCTAGGGCAACGGACCAGCCACAAGTTTCCGAACTTGTCACCACCAGCAGTTGTTTCGTAATCGACCATGGTTGTACACGATGTCCAGCGTGCAATGGAATCATCCGCGAAGGGAATCAAGACATTGTCCTGGTACTTGTAGACAACATAGGTGACACTCTCGCGGACGTCACTAACAATAATTCGGCTTCCTTGTGTCTGGAGGCCCACGATGGTCTTGGGGACCACAGGCGCTTGGCATTTCCGCAGTAGTTGCTTCATGCCAAGGTCGTACACACGAAGGACGGGACCGATGCCTGCCAGGAGACGGCCTTGGAAGCCAAGGAGAGCGAGAGGAGGTTCATCAACCTGGGTCTTGTGAATAAACTCCAACTCCCGGCCATCCTCCTGGAATCGATAGATATGGATGAAGCCACAGGAGGCCGAGGGAGGGCTGACTGTCATATCCTTGGCGGTTCCCACAACCAAGAAAGTTTCATCATCCTGACTGGAGAACGACACCGCAGCAAGGCTGACAGCGGCCTCGTTGTCTTCAAGGTCGAGAGTAGAGATCACAGATTTGGTGGTGATCGGGTCCACAATTTGAACACAGGAAGCCCAGTGGCCAGTGCCTCGCGGATATCCGAAGTCTGCGGGCGGAAGATCTTCAGCCTCGCCATTCTGACCTTGTGCATCGTCAATAAGTCTCTGCCGGGTGGCAGGAGAGAGGACATTGTTGTCAGATTCAATGACGTAGAACAGGGGTTGTTCGGGATGTTTCACAAAGCGCCGAGGAGTGTAAGAGAGAGGGATGGACTCTTGAAGCATGTTGTTGTCCAGCTTTTCAACGGTGAAAATCCTATATTCAGTCAGTACCAGTCCAAAAAGATTTTGGAGTTTGGGCGTGGTATGAGAGAGGGTTGATCTCAGAAGGAACAATTGGAATTTTTCTTTTAAAGTTTCATCCACATAAAAGTTCGGATTGATTTTCTCATCACAGGATCGGTGGGCTGGGGAGGATTGGGGGGAAGTTAGAGATTGGTTGCACCACATACCGTAGACTGCGGCCTTGAATGCCGATCATGCCCTCCACACACTGCTCACTAGAGAAATTCCATCCCCATTCTAGCCCGACGTAGTCCAAAGGTGTGAGCATAAAGCTCTTAGTCTGGACGTCAGAGTATCCCAGCCAGGGACGAGCACTGAGAGCGAGAACAGCTGTTTGGCCCTTCACAGAGACCTGTGATAGTTTCACAGGCTTGGCACCGATGAAGCGAGTTCTAGTGTCCGAAAGCTCACCAGTCACCTCGTCCAAAACAGTACGAAGATAGACACCGGAGTAAAGACCGATGTGAAGGTAAAGAGTTGTGCCTCCCGAGCTCGAGTCGGCCATGGCCATAATTTGCAGGGCAGATGGCGCAGATGTCAATGCTTGAACTGATTTGTTCTCCAGTGTTGAGTCTGGGTCCAAGCTGAGAATGCGGACAGTAGAGTCATCACAACCAACAGCCAGGAAGGAGCTTCGCATGCGGCCCTCGGGGACCTCTCCCATACTCAGAGAGGTCACGGTACCAGACATCTGTCGTCGCTCATCATACTCAGCCAATGTTCCATCGGCGTCCATCTCGAAATAGACAATTTCACCGGAGCTGAGTGCCACGGCAACTTGACGTTCATTCGTGGCTGCTGCAACGATTGACCGGTGCTGTGGAGCAGGCCATTCATTCACTCGCTGATCAGCGAGAATGTGACGAATACCGCGGGGGTGAACTTGGACCAAAGAGTCCTCACCAAGTTGCTGCACTGCCAGAGTTGGAGCTGAAGAAAGGAATCCTGTGTCGGAGACTTCTTCGACAATTTCGCCAATGCTCAGGACGAGGGTGCCATTCGCAAAAGAGAGAATGATGTATGTGTGGAACTCATCGGCTCGCAACAACTTGGTTGTCCATACAGCCGAAGGCACCTGTTGAAGGTCCGACTCTACGATCTCAGAGACCTCAAGTCCGTGCTTCAGAGTCCGGAATGTACTTCGGGCCCCAGAACCACAGATGGTGTAAATTTGAGGTGCATCATCCTCACTCAAATTGAGAATCTTACTGTCAATCAGAGGACTCAGAGAGTTCATGCTTTCCATGAGGTTGACATTTTCAGCCCCTCGGGGATGGAAAAAGATTGGTGCGGAAGGCACGGAGTGATCAGCTGAGAATGCGTCGCTGGAAAAGCAGAGCTCATCGGGGTCGTCACCAAGCTTTTCGAATTGGTAAAAGTTGTGATTTCCAGATTCACTGGCAGCATAGAGGAAGCCGCTCTTCAGAATCAAGAGGTTTGTTGATACAGGAATTGTATCAAAGTATTTGATCGTCAGTCTCTTCACTTCTCCGGTGGGTTTGCCCTGCTTGTCTTCGACCATTTCCAGGTTCAACTTGAACAGATCACCATCCTCGGTTTGGAGAAGGAAGAAAAAAGCGCCTCTCATCTTGTGCATGACTCCCGAGACAATCGAGCGCTTACGCTCAGGGTTTTCAGTGGCTCCGCTGCGTCGCGGGATAGGCACGCGGAACGCACCTTGGTTGGAGTGGCGGTAGGTGATGTTATCCTCCGCACACACCAAGACACCACTGGGACCATCATCTCCTCCTGGTACCTGGAAGAGCATGGACGCTGTGCGATCAACAGGGTCAGACCATTTGCGAACAACATGGTTCAAACCGAGGTCAAGTTCGTAGTACACTAACACCTTCTCGATTTCTTCGTACGCTTGACCGGTGGGGTCCTGGTCAGATTCCGAGTAGTCCACCTCGAGAGCAGCGAAGACGGGGTTGTCATAACCAACGTCAAGGCAGATCATGGCGAACACCAAGGTCTGGGGCTTGTGAGCTTCCAGCGGTGAGGAGATGGTAAGCTCCGCCTGCGAGTTCCGGTTGAGAACATAGACCAGCTTGTTCTTTTCCACAGAGGCAATCAGACATGCACGTCCCTTCGGATCCACTGCGAGGTATTGTCCTGGCACGACGCGACGAACTCCGGACTTTCCAAATGTCTCCATATGGATGCGACTGAAGCGGTTCTGGGAGGGAACATATTCAATGATCGTGATGCGACCTGAGTCAGAGCCGATGATGATATAATCTATGATAATCACTCAGCACAGTCCGTTGATAATAAACCATTGCGAGTATCAACGTCGCTGTCCAGGGCAGGTCTCAACCCTTCTTCAAGGGTTCAGGCCGTAAGAGGACCGTGCTGCCCGGGAAGCTTGGAGAATCACTAAGTTGTACTCGTAAAGGGGCAGAACGAGGGGTGTAAACAAAAACCGACATACCTTTATTACTTCCAGCTACGCGGAAAGCTGCGAGTGAGCGAATGATGCCAAAAACATCTTGAGAGAAGAGTGGTGTTATTTTGCCCTGTGCCGGGTCAGGCCGATGGATGGTCAATTTCGAGCCTGACGAGGTGACGATCTGCTGGTCCCTGGTTCCTGCAAATTGACCTAGAATGGCCTGTGTGACAGCAGTTGGGGGCTGGATCGTCAGGGAGTACATAAACATGTGTGATGTGGTAGCCATGGTGGGCGACTAGGTATCGGTTTCCCGGTATCACACAGAAGAGGGAGAGGCTTTGTACATGCAATTGCAAGTCAGGGGGTATGAATATTACATCAGTCCCATCCCTGCTGGGTGGAGTTAAGAAAGAAAAACTCCTCAAGTCCACTTGACACGTTTAGAGAGAGGTGTAGCCGTGTGATCAGACTCGAAGAGGTGAAGAAGAGAAAATATTCCTTGCCGTGTGGGAGCTCCCACTAGCGCGCTTCGCACGTGACTTGTGTTTCGACCGCCTTCCACGCCGAGCCGATTGATGCAAGGCAGATCACCTCCGCATAACGGGCTCACTGACTCCCCTCTCTCTCACATATCATCTCAGTTTCGCAGTTTTCATCTGTATCACAAAAGATCGTTCGATCGGACGTTTGATCAGCCACTTAATACTCTCGGGGATATACCCTCCATCATTGGCCCATATCCCAATCATCACCCCACTTGCTCTACAATTATCATACATCATACATCATTCAGCCATGGCCGACGAAACGGCTACCACAGAGCAGGCTCCCATTACCTTCACTGTCAAGTCATCCACTGATGCCAAATACACCCTGACCCTTCCGCTCAGCACTCTGGTGTCAGATCTCAAGCAGAAGCTCTCAAGCCCCGAAAATGCCGATACCCCCGCAGAACGTCAGCGATTGATCTACTCGGGTAGAGTTTTGAAAGACACCGAGACACTGGAAAGTTACAAGATCAAGGATGGCCACACTATTCATTTAGTAAAGAGTGCTGCGAGTAACCAGCAGCGCCAGAACACAGCTGCTCAGCCCAGCACCACTGCGACTGCTGGAGCAAACCCAAGCCCGGCGGCAGCTGGTGTGCCAACCAATCTTGCTGCCGGTACTGGCAACAACCCACTTGCTGGCTTGACTGGTGCACGATATGCTGGGTTCGCACAGCTTCCTGGAGCAGGTCTTTTTGGCCCTGATGGTGGGGTAAGTGAGCTATTATCGGAGATGGTAGTAATTTGACGCTGCCTCCAACAGATGGCTAACCTTCTTTGGCTACTTAGATGGGTCCTCCACCAGATACTGAGTCGATGCTCAACATGCTCGAGAATCCTCAGTTCCAATCGACCATCAACGAAGCCCTGCAAAACCCCGCTATGATCGACATGATGATCCAGCAGAATCCCATGCTTCGCGATATGGGGCCCGGGGTCCGCCAGATGATGGAAAGCCCAGAGTTCCGCCGTATGTTGACCGATCCGAGCTCGATTCGGCAGATGATGCAAATGCAACGAGCCATGGGAATGGGTGGCGGCGGACTTGGTGGCGGTGATAATGCATTCCCCGCCCCGGGGGTGACGAACACAACTGCTGAGGGAACCCATGGTTCCGAGCAACAGAATGCCCAAATAAACCCATTCGGGCAGATGCCTCAGAATCCGCTTGGAGCCGCAAATCCTTTCGGTGCCCTCTTCGGAGCTAACCCGTTTGGAACCCCGGCCCAGCCTGCTGCCACCCCGGGCGCTACTCAGCCCGGCGGTGCACAAGGTGCCGATTCTACAGACCGATCAACGTCTGCTGAGGGACAAACTCCTCAAGCTCCTCCGAACCCTTTCGCATCTCTCCTGAACCCGGCTATATTCGGCAACGCTGGACAAGCTGGTCAGGGTGGCACGAACCCGTTCAATCCTCAGGAAAATCCATTCCTGCGTGATCCAGCGCTACTTTCCCTGATGATGCAAGGAATGGGTGGACAAGGTGCAGAAGGTGGAGCTGGTGGTTTCCGTGGTTTCGGCGCCCCAGCACAGCCTGCAGACACCCGCCCCCCGGAGGAGAGATACGCCGACCAGTTGCGGCAGTTGAATGATATGGGATTCTTTGAGTTCGAGCGGAACATTGAAGCCCTGCGTCGCTCAGGCGGCAGTGTTCAAGGGGCGGTGGAGTACCTCCTCACCCACCCATGATAATTCATGGGCTGGTTTTCTTCTTTCCAGCACAGCCTTGCGATTACTTTTCTGATGTATTCAACTTCTATTGATTTTGCGAGATGGTGACAGGCTCCCTCGATAACTACGACTTTCCCATTCCCCTTTTAGCATGTTTATCTTCTGTGTGACCCTTAGCTACATATGTAGTTTTCTGGATATATCGTCATCATTCCAGAGCTCAGATTAGCATAGGATCATTTCTAATCGATGTTTCTGTCATATTTTACATTCTCAACAGTCCCACTGATCACACCTTTCGACTTCTTGATGGTAATTTTGATGGTAAAGAATATTAGAAAGGGCAGAAGAAGGCTCTATATACGTAGTGACTACATATATATGACTGCTCTTCCCATTTTTGATGGGAAAATTTGCTAATTACTTTTTAAGTTAAAAGTAAAAGCCCTTAAAACTCCCTAAAGTCCTATATTCACTCCCAGCTATGGTTCTAAACGGCCGTATGAGAGTTTTGGGCCAGAGCCAGAGGTCAAGTTTCAACTACAACATATTAAACCATGAATATTAAGAGTAGGGGTATTCGCTAATTTCTATATTATTAATTAAAGCACAGTAGCACGATCATCTTGAGTCTTTACATGTAATTGACAGGATTTCCCCAAGCGGTCGCGTCTCGCCAGTCAGACATTGAAGATCGACGATCTCTCCGATTAACCCACCGGTTGCGACTCCCTGTAGCCTCGGGACGAATGCGTCTAATCTTGGCCGTTGCGTAGTTGTGATGGGGTTTGGCAGGGTTATGGGATATCTCCCTCTTTGATAGTCCATGACAGGCTTTTTCGCAGTGGAAAGCCAAGGAGTTTGAGAATGATCAGAAGTTGGAGTCGAGGACACTAGGGAATAGCTTATTTGACTTCTGTTAAATGATTGGATTCTAATGCTCTTGGCGCGTGCAATTTAGATCTCCAGAAGGTATGGTATTAAAGCATGGTACTCCGTATATATATCGGACAGTAAATCTAGGATTCCAATTTTTTGTGCTCATTGATAATTCGAGGAGATTGTATACAGGGTTTACAAGTATTCTCTCAGAGATATGCGAACATTGAATTTGACCATCGCTTTCGTCCCTTTGTCCGCATACGGTCCTACAGGTACGCGTGGCATGCTGATGTAATCCGGGGACAAGAGGTCAGGGAAGCGTGAACGCTAACTACGTATTAGAAGCTCTCCACAGTTGGTCACCTTTCTCGACACACTTATATCGCTGTGGCATTAAGTGCCAGTTTCATTCGTTAATTACTTGTCCCTCGGCAGGTTGCAGACGAACTGAACCAACCCGGTGATTGGCAATCTATCATCCAACACGCCCTTCCAATATCAAGTCCACCGACGGTCCATCGATCATCTCCGCAAACAATCGCCTGAACGAGATAATACCTACAACATAGTCATTATTGGCTCGCTCACTTCGATTTAACCTTTGCGGATCAACACACTGTAATCCACCGACCGGTGGCGTACAACCCTCCACTATACTCTGTGTCCATGCTGGTTCGATAGCTACCCGTTTACTCCGGGTCAAGAACAAAACAGATCTCTTTACGTCTATTGAACATGGCATTCGGTCAATTCTGTTCCCGTCAGTGGGCGCTGTGGGTGCTGCTACTCGTGTCCTGTGCCAGCGCATTCTACATCCCTGGTAAGCACCAAATCGTGTTTTGGTTGGACAAAGCATATGATCCTTACACCTTCACTCTCACCAGGATACTCCGTTACCCGATATAACGACAATGACCCGATTTCCCTTCTCGTGAACAAGATCTTCTCCGATCACACCCAGCTGCAGTATGCCTATTTCGACCTGCCTTTCGTATGCCCGCCGAGCGGCAAAACACATGGCGGCTCCCCGTTTGGATCCGGCCGAAGCATCTCGCTCAATATCGGAGAGATACTACGTGGGGACCGAATCATGACCTCTGACTTCGAACTTGCGATGGGGAAGGATGTGGAGTGTCAGTCGCTCTGCACCCGTGAACTTAGTCGGTCAGATGTGAAATGGGCCCGTCAGCTCGTCAAGGAGGGATATGTGATCGAATGGATTGCCGATAATCTACCAGGAGCCACGAGCTTTGTGACAGTGGATCGAAGCCGCAAATATTACGCTTCGGGATTCAAGCTTGGCTACCGAGACATCTCCCCAGTCACCGGACAGCATCGGTATTTCATCAACAACCACTTCACGATCGTCATCCGCTGGCGGAGCGCACCGGAAGGAGGGAAGGTGGTCGTAGGATTTGAGGTGTACCCAAAAAGTATCACCGCCGAGGACCGCTTGGAAAATGGATGCCCTAAATCTCTCCACAATAACAACGAAGGACTGGGGTTGTATATCGCCCCTAACCTTTCGCGAATGCAAGAAAAGTATTCCGGACTGTCCTATATCCCAGACGATGACGAGGATGATGATGGGACCACACTCAAGGTTCCTTACACATACTCTGTCTACTTCCGAGAGGACACCACGGTTGAGTGGGCCAACCGCTGGGATTTATACTTTACCAACCAAGGCGAAAGTTCGGTAACCCATTGGCTAGCGATCATCAACTCGTTGACAATTTGCACCGTGCTCGGGGTGACCGTGTTCGTTATCTGGAGCCGCACAGTGCAAGGCGACCTTAAGGGTCGCGGCGATGGTGCTATGGACGATCGGAAGACGAAGGGCCAATCTCGACGCCGAAGTGGCAAGTCTGGTGAGAAGAAAGGCGAGGGCCTTCTGGACGATAGCGCAGATGTGGAGCGCGATGCGGTTTACTCCTCGGACGATGAGGCTCTCGAAGATACAAGCGGTTGGAAGCTTCTCCATGGGGATGTGTTCCGTACACCCGCTTATAGTGGTCTTCTTGCCCCCTTGGTTGGATCGGGAATGCAATTGCTATTCATGGCTTCAGGCTTGCTCCTTCTCAGCTGCCTGGGTATCTTGAACCCAAGCTTTCGTGGTGGCTTTGTTAGCGTCGGCATGGGCCTGTTCATCTTTGCTGGCCTGTTCTCCGGCTACTTCTCAGGCAGACTTTACAAGACCTTTAACGGAACCGCCTGGCGCAAGAACACGCTAATCGTGCGTATCCTGCTCCATTTGATTATGTGCTGTACTAATTTACGATTTTAGACCGCTTTGCTCTTCCCTGGTCTGGCATTCTGCCTCGTGTTGATTTTGAACTTGTTTGTCTGGGCTCAAGCATCCAGTACGGCAATTCCTTTCAGCACTCTGGTTGGCCTCCTTGCACTTTGGCTCCTCATCCAAGTTCCGCTGGTATACATTGGCAGTTGGGTGGGCTTTGTACGCGCATCGCCATGGGAGCACCCTCTCAAGACGAATGCGATTGCCCGCCAAGTTCCACCCCAGCCCTGGTATCTCCGCAGCCCTCTCGGTCCTGTGGTAACTGGCCTCATTCCATTTGCGGTTCTTTTTATTGAGCTGTTATTCCTTTTCAAGAACTTGTGGCAGGACAAGTCTGGCTATTACTATGTCTTCGGCTTCCTGAGTGTAGTCTCAACCGTGCTGATTGTCACGGTCGTTGAGGTGACCGTGATCGCAACATACAGCCAACTCTGCTCCGAGGTAAGTCTGTTATTCGCTTAGGTTATGAATTACCATGCTGACTTCCTTAGAATTATCATTGGTGGTGGCAGAGCTTCCTCACCGGCGGCAGTAGCGCTTTTTGGATTTTCGCTTACTGCATCTGGTATTACATGTTCAAGCTCCACATTGCCGGGTTCGTGTCAGGCCTGCTGTTCTTCAGCTACAGCTTCCTCGCATGCGCTGTGTATGGCCTGTTAACTGGAACTGTTGGTTTCTTGGCCGCTTATGCGTTCGTCCGGCGTGTTTATAGGTAAGATAACTCCACTGAATTTGATAGGCAACTGAATTTGATAGGCAACAGGCTAATCTTGAAAATTTGACAGTGCCATCAAGGTCGATTGAACGTTGACATAACTGCACTATCCTTTTATTTTCACCTCTTCAATCCAGGGACTCCTCGTCTCTTCAACATCTACCTCTTCATGATCTGATCTTTCCGATAAGCATAGGTGAAGTCATCTACCACCAAGGCGTATAGTGTTCTATTTTCTGCATTTTCTGGCCGTCCGAAATTCTGAGCCTTTGCTTCCCTCGTCTCTATTGAACACAAGCACATGCCATTCTTTCTCTTTCCTTGCTTCTTACCCGTGCCTAGTAAGCTAGTATTTCTATCCGATGCCTTGGTGAGGGCCTCTTATCTTGCGCTGGGTTTTTATATTTCGTATAGGTTCGCCCAAGGCAGATATGCTTTCGTTACAAACATACGCGAAAATTCCAGTACTCACCAGTTCCATCAGTCCCAATGTATTGCTATGTCACCCAAATCCGAGAACCAAGTTTCACCTGGAATATCAACGTCTTGTAAAGCCAATATTCAACTCGTCTTGCGATCTGCATCCATGAGCATACCCTACGAGGCAAGTTATGTGCTAGAACGAATACCCAAGACTGGCTGCTTTAGTTCGAGTTAAGTTATCACATCCTGGAGATATTGAGCTTCATGTGAAGCAAGTAAGTAGAATAATGCACTAGGAAAACACCCGTCATTTCACGTTCACGTTCTTAATTTCAGTCAAACGTTTGCTTCCTATTCCTTGATCTACCCCTTGATCCTTTGTATAAATAATCTCCTCGGTGCTTGATCTCTCCTTCCTCCGTTCTCATCCTTCAACTTCTTCAACAACTTCGAGCCTCGAGACTTCCTTTGAGCTTTGGATCGCTGAGCAACACATAGTACTTCCATCACAGTAAGTCCACTCGAGATCACCGTTGCCTCCCATTCTCGTTGCCTCCCATTCTCGTTGCCTCCCATTCTCGTTACCTCCCATTTAGGGCCTAGGAGCCGTGATCGCTTTGTTGTTTGCAGAGCGTGACTCAGATCCTTCGGTCAGGCAACGATTCATTGTTTCCCTCAACGTTCACCCATTCCTTCACAGTCAAACACAGTGGTATTGTTCGGGGATTCACGTCATGATTCTCGATGCCTGGCTGTTCATTCCCCGAACGCCTATACCAATGACCTCAATCACTGTTTCATTCAATGTTCACCCCAATGGCAGCGGTGTCATTCCGGGATTCACATTATGGTCCCTGATGCCTAGCTATTCAATAAGCGGACAAGAGCCACCATTGACCGATGATATAAAGAGTCCAACTACTGTTTCCCCTAAGTTCTTGTTCACTCTCTTACTCATTCGCTGACTAGCAGATCTTTCGTTTATCTTTCGTTTGACGCCTTTTCATATTTGAGATGTCGTCTGACGGACACCAAAAGGGGGTAGACCCCGAGAACAGGTTTACCCTGAACTCCTATCACCTGGATGACATTGACCTTCTTTGGCATAGCGAAGTCAAGAAGTTTATCAAGGTCGAGCCGCCGTGCTGGACACGGCGGACCAGGCGCTTTGAGCCTAATGACCCGAACTTGGGCCCTTTCCCTGACTTCCCTCAAATTGTCTGGACCGAGGATTACTGGACTCGCCTCTGGGATCGGGCAATTCTCCCAGAGGCCACTCGTGGCTATCAAATGTCGCAGATGTCCTCATCATATAAGGAACGTTGCAAGCAATGTCGATGTATGTTATCCTTTCCTCCCTTAAACACAGGATTGAGTTTGACGGTTATCTTTTTAGTTGCAATGTGGGGTCAGAGACGACACCAACTTCTGGCAAGCGAATCGACAATCCGCAATCATGCAGAAGTCCAGGCAACACGCGCTGAGCAACGGCCAGAAGAACCGCCCAAGGTCGGAGAATTTAAGGAGGACATCATTGACGAGTTGACTGAGGAGTGCATCGGCAAGATCTACTGGACTACCGACATGATCGCTAAATGGCACAAACGACGAGCTGCGAAGGAGGTCAAGCGCGAGGTCAAGTACGGCTGCTGGGGACATCCGGGAAAGCCAGTCGGCAAGTGGCAGGTAAGTGGTCTTTATTTTCTTTTTCAAATGCTCATGATATGTTGAGACTTAGCCCACTTTTCTGTATAATAGCATGGGTTCTCAAAATCAACATTGGGAATCTTTCACTTATCCGTTGATCAAACATGGCTAACCTAACATCACCATGTAGGTATTCACTTGCTGCAAGAAGGGCATTTTTTCCCGCCCTTGTCATCAGTTCAAATCCCACCAGATCATTGAAAACGAGAAGGCGTGGAAATGCAACTGGGAGCTACACGAGGCCCCACAAAAACCTGCAGATTACCGCTTTGCCATCGCCCTCGACTGTGAGATGGGAATCACCGACCTGGGTGAACAGGAACTCATCCGGATCAGCGCCATTGACTACTTTACCGGGGAGATCTTGATAAACAAGTTGGTCTTCCCCAAAGTTCGGATGTGGCACACCAACCTCCGCTTTTCCGGTGTCAGCTGGGACATGCTGTACGCAGCCAAGGCTCGGGGTGAAGAACTCGACGGCCGAGATGCAGCCCGTGAAGCGTTGTTCCGGTACATCGGCCCCAGCACCGTCCTCGTCCTCCACGGTGGCCGAGCAGACATGTTGGCCCTGCGAATTATTCACCGCCGAATTGTCGATACCATGCTCTTCGCCGAAGCTTCCTTGAAGGAGAACGCCAACGACATCCTGAATCGCAAGATCCAGCAAGGCCACGGCCATGACAGCCTCGAGGATGCGCTCGCCTGCCGAGACCTCGCGAACCACTTCATCACGCACCTCCCATTCAAGCACATCTACAGCCCAAGATACTGCCAGATGTGGCGCAATGAGGTCTTGAATCTGGAGATCCCAAAGATAGATGGCAAAATTGACCCGGAATGGAGACCACCTTCGTTAAAAGTCCGGGCGCCCTACCTCAAGAACTATCGCCCCTTCGAGCCTTGGGTTGTCCAAGAGGAACGTCGACGAGCCGAGAATCTACACGACTATGAGGCGGCAGCTCAAGAATGGTACGATCAAGGTTGGAAATTCCCGGGGGTGCCATGGGAATATTCGATACGTGATGATGACGAGCCTTGGCATGAACCCCGGTGGCATGAGCCTCAGAATGATTGGGGTATAAAGGATTGCCGAGGTTGAGGTCGTGAGAAGAAGTTTTGCGAGTGATAACATCAGTTTTGAGGAAGAGGATGCAAAAAGGTGTATTTAGGACGGGCTGCAAAGACACTGGCTGTTTTGCCCACACAGAGGAGGTCAAGATGCGGTTATCAGCCGGAGGTGGATTTTCGACATCAGATGTTCTCGGACAGCCGAGGGAGGATTAGGAACAGAAAATGAGAGATTCCCTTTATAGGCACCGAAAAAGGTCTGATCTCAGCTAGAAGCCTTCGGGCAAGTAGACATCTGGCATTTCCACAGACACGAGATTCCCTAAGTAGCGTACGTAGACTATGTATCTCAAGTCATTGTAGATGATTGATATCCACAGTAGTATTTCATCACGAGAACGCAGGTGTTTTTCCGGCAGGGATTATTTGTACATCATAGCCCTCGTGGGAAACCCCATTTTTTTTTTTTTAAAAAAAAGCGACTTGTTATACGCCTCGAGAAAAAGTCCTGATCACTACACTACTCTGTAAAGAATATGATCATGTATATCATCAGTCTACATCGGGTGAAACGATCCCGTGTGACTTGGAGATCTGTACGTCGATGTAGACGTGGCCATGTGGAGCAACTCGGACATATGGCAATCACCGTGCACACAAGATAAATGCAGGTCGATTTGGAGGTGGAAGTAGTCCCATGCTAAGAAACAGCGGTGACTGTGTTTCGCCTCCAAAGTACGTAAGCATTGTAAGTCCGGGGATGATCTTAGACCGCTTCTCATGGCGTGCTAGGAAAGGGAGATTGCTCATTGTGGAGCTATGATACATTACACTCGCTCCCCTTGTTTCCTTCCTGGTTTCTTTATGAAAACGGCTGGAAGCAATAGAAGAAAAATAGAAAAAGCCAAGAGGAAATGTGTCCCACCGGCGGGCTCCATCGTTGTTCTTAGATCCTCACGACGTCTCTTTTTCCTCCCCCGTAGTGTCAAATAGTGCGGTTTGATTGGTCGTTAAGATAAGCAAGTGGAACTTCAGCCCCTAAGCCTCGCCTCTAACCTTGTTGGGTTATCCCAAAGAAAAAGGGATTGAATTGATTGGTTACGACGGTAATGACACGATCCCATGGAGCCCAAAGTTTGACTAGTGGCTGGCTTCGGGACTCACTAGACTGAAATAGGTTAGTGTATACAAGATCCTGTCACACTGGAAACGCCGTCATGGGCATGGGCTATCGATGCCGTTATCCACTCCGGGGTCGAGTGCGTGTGTGAACTGCACTGAATATAGACTTTGTACTAAAACCCCCGACTTGAACTTGATACACTTTATTTAATATTATGGCGTTCAAGGGGCTGAGATGGGTTCTGGTTTTACATGCACGCTTGGTATTGTGGTGGTATTGTGAATTTCCCCAATGTGACAGATGCAACTGGACCACACGCGACCCCCATAGTGCCTGTAAGTGGCGACTCGGCACTGGTCCCGATGGGATTAAATTGCCTACAATCGATAAAAAATCACTAGTCTTGTGATTGGACTTTTGCATTTGCAATCTGATTATTGCTAATAGAGATAACGAAAATCTAATTGTGCAGCGAGGGAGAAAACTATGTTCATCAAGACTCGGAGTAGCAGAGAACATCTAGTTCTGTATTATATACATTACCATACGAATTCTTTCAATCACACCATCGATGTTGCGAATGATCCCATCTTGCGGGGAGTACGTCAGTACCGGATCATCTCCCCTGATCTCCGTTGCAGGCGGGAACTAACTGTATACTAATTTGGGAGATGTACATTCTGCAGGGTTTATAATGGTCGAATAGGAAGATTCGTAGGAGATTATCTGCTATGTATCGGGAAATTACATTCAATACCTTTTTGCGTCTTGGCCTTCATGTGTTCGGCTTTGCCCCGATCTCTAGCTCTTTGGACTTCTCTCGTTTTCTTCCCCTTTTGGATTTTTTTTTTTATCTCTTTTTTTCCCTCCTTTATTCCCCACATTCTTCCTCAACTCCATATATCATCCACTCTCCCACCCTTTTCTTTTCCTTTCTTTTTCTCTAATTTAGTTTCACTTTCTTCTATTGGCCATTGAATCAAATATTCATCATGGCGACCAAGAAGCCCAATATCCTCTACATCATGGCGGACCAAATGGCTGCGCCATTGTTGTCCCTGCATGACAAGAATTCCCCCATCAAGACCCCTAATCTAGACCGCCTCGCCGACGGCGGCGTGGTCTTTGACTCGGCTTACTGCAACTCACCACTGTGTGCTCCATCGCGCTTTGTAATGGTCAGCGGCCAGCTGCCCTCCAAGATTGGAGCATACGATAACGCGGCGGAGCTGCCCGCGGACACCCCCACATATGCCCACTATCTGCGGCGGGAGGGATACCACACAGCTTTGGCCGGAAAGATGCACTTCTGCGGCCCGGACCAGCTTCACGGCTATGAACAGCGTCTGACCAGTGATATTTACCCTGGTGATTACGGCTGGTCCGTCAATTGGGATGAACCTGTACGTCAATTTTACGAACCCTTTGCGACCCCGTACTAATTAAAATGTAGGATATCCGTGCCGACTGGTATCACAACATGTCTTCCGTGATGGAGGCAGGCCCTGTCGTACGCACCAATCAATTGGATTTTGACGAAGAAGTAATTTACAAGTCAACCCAATACCTGTACGACCATGTTCGGCAGCGCAACGAACAACCTTTCTGCTTGACGGTCTCCATGACCCACCCTCATGACCCTTATGCCATGACTAAGGAGTTCTGGGACCTGTACAACGATGTCGAGATCCCCTTGCCCAAGAACGGAGCGATCCCCCACGACAAGCAGGATGCGCACTCACAGCGCGTGCTCAAGTGTATCGACTTGTTCAACAAGGAAATGCCTGACGAGCGCATCCGTGCTGCTCGTCGCGCCTACTATGCCGCCTGCACATACGTTGATACCAACATCGGCAAGCTGCTCCGTGTTCTTGAAAACACTGGTCTGGCCGATGACACTATCATTGTTTTCACCGGTGATCACGGTGACATGCTCGGCGAGCGCGGTCTGTGGTACAAGATGACCTGGTTCGAGAATTCGGCTCGCGTTCCCTTCCTCGTCCACTCTCCCAAGCATTTCGCGCCAAAGCGCGTATCCGAGAATGTTTCCACCATGGATCTCCTCCCAACATTCGCTGAATTGGCAGGCGCCAAACTCATCTCCGAGCTTCCCCTCGACGGTGTTTCCCTCATGCCGTATCTGACCGGCGGCGAAGGTCTCCGCACCGACACCGTCTACGGCGAGTACATGGGAGAGGGCACACAAGCTCCTCTCATGATGATCCGTCGCGGCCGCTGGAAGTTCGTCTACTCGACCATCGACCCGCCTATGCTCTACGATCTCGTCAACGACCCAGAGGAGAGGACCAACCTCGCAGCCGGCCTACATATCCCATCCAGCTCCACTCGCGCAGCCATCGCAGCCAAACCCGCCGTAGCCTCAGCTGTCAACCTGCCCACTCCAGACGATACCCCGCACGCATCGCCAATCCCTCAGCGTGCCAACACGGCAGACTACCCCTTCCCCTCGAATACTCCTCCTCGCACCCCGAGCCCCGCCAAGCTCCCGCTCGCATTGCCCAACACCACCGACCCAGCTAAAATTCTGGCATTCTTCCTCGAGGAAACCCATGCGCGCTGGGATATGGAAAGGATCCACCAGGATGTACTGACCTCCCAGCGTCGCCGCCGTCTGGTCTACTCCGCTTTGATCAAAGGTACCCACACCGTCTGGGACTACGAGCCACGCATCGACCCGAGCACCCAGTACATTCGCAACCAGGGAAAGGGTGCCCTCGATGATGTCGAGCTCATCTCCCGCTGGCCCCGTGTACTCCAGCAAGCTGCTACTGCCAATGGGATGTCTGCCTAAATCATCCAATCTGGGGTTTCGTGCATATCCCCATTAGTTTGGACATTCGTTGAATATGTTTGATCGCATTTCTTTCTAATTTCCTGCATTTCTTGCATTTCAGCATTATTTCTCTTACATTTTGCGGCATTCCCAGCCTTTATTTCGGGTTCCATTCTTTTTTTCCGGTGATCTTTTTACATCTTTCATTCTAATTGTGAGGCGCGCGCTATACCCGGGTCTTATTTCCCCAATTTGCATCTTTTCATGCGGGTCGGTTGTGGCTGCATGGATCATTTTGTACATACTTGTGCTTTTGGTCCCCCGGGTCGGGTGTCTTGCCCTGTACATTGCTATTTTGGATTTACACTAGGTAGATACATACAATCAGACTGTCATTGGGCTTTCGTACTTTGTTCCATGTTTGTGTTAAGCCGTTTCTTGTGTTAAGCTCTTTCCTCCGGGATAATATCAAACAGCCCTCAACTTCCTCTAAATCCTTCACTGTATGCGTTCGCCTGCCCAGACATCGCAATCATTTCGTCAAAACTTCATAGCGAGAGCGCACCGGACTTTTAGCGCCTTTTGGTACAACTCCCTGTTGCATTTCCAGGTCGCTTCCACGTCAACAGAGTCATGAGCTTTGGGTTGTTAGCATACGAGGAGAAATGCACCCTTTCCACAGCAAGTGATGTAGTCGAGAGTGATGGCAAAGCGGCAATCTTCAAAGTTCTTCCAAGGTTTGATGTCTCCACCCGTTTGTAAATCAGCCGAGCGAAAGCGATCTGACTCTTTGCATCTTGCTCTCAGCGCCGTTACGGTTTCGTTTTGGCTAGGAACTCGCGGCAATGAATATGGTGATGCTTCCATGAATATTATGGGGAGACCGGCTTCAGCATATTCTTTGCACTTGGACAACACTTTGTCGTTGATACGTGTGGCATTGGGAATGATCAGTGCTTGGTAGCTAGGTCCATCTGGGGCAAGGAGTCCCTGCGACATATGGACACCAGGAAGATCCAGATTGTCAGGACCAACAAAGTTGTATGTAAATCCTAAGGGTTATTGTCAGTACGCTCCTCCAACTAAAGCATAATATAGTAGCTGCACCTCTTTTTTGAAGATTGTCGGAGTCATAGATGGCAGACGCCTTCCACTCGGTGCTTGAATCAAAAATCTCCAGATCAACTCGCGGTATTCCCGTCTTAGGAACATGTTGTGTCCTACCCATGTACCCAATGATATCTGGAAGATGCTTCCATGCCGACTGAATTCTGCTCCAGGAGTCGGTATTTGCGCATGTAGGTGATAGTACCCAGCCCTGTGTACTACGAATCGATCTCCCATTTCTTGGGTTATTTTAACCTCCATAGTTTTGATCTATAGTATATATTGTATGGGAAGTTGCTTTAATAGCGAGAATTTGTTATCCTGTGAAAATGATCCAATGGGCACCAAACACACCGGCTATTTTAAGTCATAAAACTTTATTTAACTTAATTTTCTGCGCGGGTCCTCAGGCTCGTAGGAGATATTAACTTATAAAATACATCTCATTCCTCGCTAGCTCTTATGATACCAACATAGTCACCCTGTGACAAAAACTAACTTGGATGGGGGATAATGAAGACCAAGGAGACCAGAAACATAAGCAGGGCATCGAATATATAGGCATAGTATTTATGGCTTTGCAATGTGCCTTTTTGTCCCTGAACATACTCTTCCACCCGATAGATGCAACGGACCATGATCAAACCACTAGCAAAGTAAAGGACGACTAGGCCTCGTTTCCAGTTCACAGATTTTCGTAAAGAGGATGAGGTTGGCCTTGCTGAGATTCGTAGATGAAAGACGAAACGATAACGAAGAATCCAAAAAAAAAAAACGAATTTGGATAATCAGACCGACCATGATGATTTTCTCGCCCAAATGCATCGTGTCTGCGGATTTCGCGGTGGATAGAAGCCTACCTCCTATAGTGAACATGGAATTAGCCGCTGTAAATCTAGTGGGAAATTTCTCTCTTATCACCGCTCTGTATCATGAAAGACAATACATCGCACTTCAAGCTCTAGGTGTAGAACCAATTGGACCTGCCATGCCTGTAACACCCGAATCCATTCTTAGCCATAGAAGCAGGCGATCCAGAGACTGGATGAGATGTTTATACGCATTATATACTGCAATTCTCCAAAAGTCCACACACTCGATCCGAACGAGTGGATGCCTAGGCCGATACAGTAGGAGTCGCAAACAGATTTCCCTCGAGGCACACGCATTGTTTCTCAGCTCATATCAGAAACCACGCTATTTCGCATGTAGAAAGCCCTGGTTCTATATTTACCCACTTCTATACCTACTTTTAAATTTGATTTTTATATTCTTCATATAGTGGCTTTGAAACTAATGTAATCGTTATACTAGAGTCTTATAATCAAGGTGGTTTCAAAACTGTCGAGTTTCCTGCATGAATAGACGGTATATTGAATCCTTCCATTTAAATAGGGTCTATTTCTCAATGAGAAAGGGACCAGGCTTAAACACCTCTCTGGAATGGACTGTTTGCATGCTTCTTGCTCCTCTATCTTTAGACATCTTGTATTACAACATAGTTTTGAAGGGGATATATATAATAAGAGTAACTTACTCTACTATGTTACTAATTTATATATTCATTTTAGGTGACTTTTTATAAGCCTTGGCACATGGGTATACCCCCATGGGCCTCCGGCCTTTGGGCGGGTACCCCAAGAGTCGAAACGCCCATGGACGGGCGATGTCGCAGTCTATTTCGGGCTTTGCGAGCTTTGCGAAATTTATTCTTGGCATATCAAGTACCTCTCCATCTTAAATATGATATGTGCCACAAAAGCTAACTAGATCTCACCGATCGGATACATTCTTTGAGTAGCGGTGAGTCTGCACTGTAGGGATGCCAATAACAGCATTCTGCATGGTTACATGCAGAGCTCAAAAACAATTTAGAGACATCAGCAAAGTCTACATGGATATGATACTTGCTGGTAGTCAGCTGGTAATAAGTATGACACACTCGAAACTCTTTTTGGTAATGTGATTAAGAGCCTCGCGGGCATTGGAAGTTATTTAATACGAAAAAAGGGTGTCATCTAATTAACTACCAACTCACCTTTTGCCATTGATCATCTTTCTTGGCTCGTCATTTCGACCCAAACGCTTGCACATTCAATCTCTTCCCAACATGGAACTCAACGCAGAGACCCTGTTTGACTATCTCGGCAAGAGATACGAAGATGCCTTTGCGGATAGCCCCAATCTTTGCGATTTCGTGCGAAGCGCGGCTCAAAAACTCCCAAAGGGGGCCACCGTTCTTGACGTTGGGTGCGGAACTGGTAGACCAGTCGCACATACGCTTGCCAGTGCAGGTCATGAAGTCCACGGAATCGACGTCTCCCAGGAAATGGTCAAGATCGCTTCGTCTCAAGTGCAAGGCACTTTCCAAAAGGCAGACATGAGAGAATTCAACCCCGAAATTCAATTCGATGCTGTCTTCGTGATCCTTTCCTTGTTCCAAATCACCCCAGGTGAAACTCAATCAATGACCTACAAGTTTGCAGAATGGGTCAAACCTGGCGGGTACGTCATTGTTGGAGTGACACCCAGCACAAGCCTGCCTGCAAATGAGTTCACCTATGACTCAACATGGGAATGTGCGCGGCAAATGGGGAAGCCCTGGATGGACAAGTACACCAACGAAACTTTCTTTTCGGAAGAAGGATGGAGAAAGTTGCTTCAATCGGCTGGTTTGAGCGTCGAGTCTGAAGTCTGCTATACATTCATTCCAAATGATCCGGATCACAAAAGCTCCGAGGTTCACCATCTTCTCATGGCGAAAAAGGTAGAGGAACAGCCTCTCTTGGGACCATATCCTCTTCCATCGATAAGTACTACGCAGGCGCCGACGCCGGCTCGTCACCACTTCAAAGATAACATGGTGAGCGAGGATTTGGAGGCCTTGCTTAGGGGTCTTCAAGACGATAAGACTCTCTGTTTGGGGTCCATCGGCAGAGGTTAGCCTTCCAAGTCATTTTTTGAAAACGATAAACGCTAATTAGTAGCAGCTGGCTGCGGTAAAAAGCAGAATTTCGAGGTTTACGATGGCACCATCGATCGTTTACCATTCCCATCTGGAACGTTTGATGTCGTTTTGGCACCTTGGAAGCTCGATATTGTGAATGACCTCGCGGGTGCGCTACGAGAGATGGGTCGTGTGCTGAACCGCGGCTCTCACGCTCGAATCATAATCATTCAAGCAGCACCAGACAACGAGCTAGTTCAGTTCCTGAACAAGACTCCATCCCTATCCAAAGTCAACCATCAAGGTAGCATTCTCAATTTTGCTACCCAATATCTGGCAGGTGAGGGCTTCGGTCAAGTCTCTCTTCGTCGGATCGGGGGACAATATGTGTTCCCAGAGAAAGATGTTTCTGAAAGATGCAAAGCGGCTGCTAATCTGCTCACCGGTGGCTCATTCTGCATGGAAAGCCAAGAAGAACTTATTTCACAGCTTGAACTTCATTTCCTGGGAAGTGAGCACGGAATTGGTAACCAAATGGTCATGCTGGAAGCTAAGTCGTTCCCCAATTAGATTTCCAACATGAACGTGGTTATACAGTATTTTCGGGTTTTTATTGCGAAGCAAATCCTTGGTTTCTTTCTTTTTCTTTTTAGTTTTACCGTCAAAAATGACTGGTCGTATCATTTCAGTTTTCCACTACGTTAGCAAAATCTAGTGTTGGCACCCGGTTCTTACTAGGAGCAGTTCCTCAAAGGCAAACTAGCGAGGGTTGGCAGAAACTTTTGCCTAGCCAGTGAGTTCGATCCGATGATACTTCGATCACTGTCAAGATCAATGGCCGTTCTGAGCCTGATCCCATCAAACGGTTTAAGGAATTCTAATTCTGTAGAGGACCAGCTTCTAAATTAGGATCTATTTCGCGCTAGCAAGATATTAAGGCTGTTCATTACGTTTCATCATATTAGTGACACGCATTCATCTCCCAAGAAAGGAGATAAAAGAGGCTCGTCACCCACTTAAAGGATGCAAGGGGATAGGGAAGACCAACTTGCTGCCGAACACAAGGTCGTGTAAAGAAGGACAACATTACCTAGAGGATCCCACTACCCAGAAGCATTATTCACTAACCACACACCACCTGCAAAGTCTTATTGGTTGTCAACGATGGTGGTATTACATTATGGCCCCGAAAAGACCACGCATATCCTACCTCAAGAGTTTGCTTTATGTAAAACCGCATCCACGCGACCTCCATCATGAAGGCTAAGGTTGCAGGATGTATTCTTCTCGCAACCTTGATGGTGTACTGTACTTAATACTAGGCTCCTGCTTACTCCCGGATGCTAGATAAATTATGTAGGGCGAAATGACTTCGAAGCACGTTTTACGTGAATTTTCGACCGTCTTAAATAACACAAATGCGCCTCTGTCTTTGTTGGCTTGCTTCGTAGCTACTAGATCCTAAATTCAGAGTCCTGGGAAGCAAATTCTCACATCGCCGCGAACTCAATCTACACACCAGAAGGGAGGGTATTCGGTGGCAAACCAATCCTTGGTCTCCGGGACCGTAAAGCCTGGTGGTATATGTTTGAAGTTTTTTTTGAATATGCCATCACGGTCAATTCTCCACATGAAAAACTGAAAGGGGCCAACCGCATGCAAGATATGACATGGCATCGGGTAGAAGGGGGTAATGAGTTAGAAAAAAGGCTTTTGAGCGGGACACATCCTCTTTCCCTTCGAGAATGTGTGCAAATTCTGATTCAATGTTGCGTGCCCTTTCACCCAGCGGCATTGAACATCCTCGCAGAGCCCCACAATTCTTCGCTGTTCATAGTCACCAGCACACATCTAGTCTATATTGCGAATCTATGGTACTTTCTGCATTTTTCAATTGGTTCAATAAATTCGAATAACGCGTCTAATATCTCACTGCATGTGAAACATGATCAATATTTACATTTTACAGTCAAACATTCATTTCATATTCAAAATAATGACAGGTAATTATCGAGCCTTTTCCACATCACATAGCCGACGATCTTTACCCATGCAATAAAAGTAGGCCTATTCAATTTAAGCGCAGATACTTGCAGGATTGGAAAGGCGTGGCTGGGCTGAACTCTTACATTTATTTGACTTCATATATCGATTTAGGAGCTGATCTCCATCTCAACATTGATCAAGTGCAGAATTTTACAGTCCAAGGTTTTATATCGATTTAATTGTCTTAGACTTGGTAGGGTTCTATTCCCTTTCAATGATACTCGATAGCGAAGCCGCTACGAAACATTTGAGATATAGCAGCAATGGGATCATACAAACCAACACCATCAGAGTGGACTGTTGAGTCGGGTACGTGTTCCGAGCTTGAAATGAGAATACTGGCTCAGATTATTTGCAGCTTTGTCCGCTTTAGCCTACAAGCCACCGAAGTCACCAACCTCGCCCATTCCATTCTTCCATCTCTTAGGGCTACTCAAGACGACAAAACGAGAAGGCTGGCAGCAGGTTGGAATCGCCTCCGGAGAATCAATCGCAGATCATATGTATCGCATGTCTATTATGACTATGTTATGCCCCCCATCTTTGGCCTCAAAGCTCAACCTATCGCACTGCGTCCAGATGAGCCTCGTTCATGATATGGCTGAATGCCTGGTAGGAGACATCACTCCGCTGAACAAAGATATCACCAAAGCAGAAAAGTCGCGACGAGAATTGTTGACAATGGAATACATCGGCAACTCTTTGATCGGCGGTGCTCCTGGGGGTGCGTCGGCACAAGAAAAGCTCATGGGGCTTTTCCGAGAGTATGAAGACAACATTACTCTTGAAGCCCAGTTTGTCCATGACGTTGATAAAGTGGAGATGATTCTGCAAGTTGTCGAATACGAACGCTCCCAAAAGCGAGATTTGTCTGAGTTCTATCATGTTGTTGGGGCAATTCGTCTACCGGAAATGCAAGAGTGGGCCACTGTAGTGTTAAAGGAACGCGAGGCCCTTGGGATTTCTAGCAAGAATTAGTCGAGCGTTGAGAAAGGCAAATTTTGTCTCGGAATGGATTGATGATTTACAATATACTGTATGAAGAGGTGTAAAATGGTTGGCTATAGCCCAACTCAGGCATTAGGGCATCAGATGGGTGTATACGACCCTGAGCGCTATGCCCCTTCGTGGTCCTCTTCCAAGACCACAAACGCTCTAACCTTCCCTGCTGTACTCTATTTTAATTCACCAGAACATACATTCGTAATCATCATTATATTACGATATTCAGATATATTTGTACGGTTACTTACACTTCATACGGGGCGCCACATTCCAGGGATATAATTACCACTACTTGATGCATCTGTAGGATGCACTCAGCCTCGGGCTTACTGGTGTAAATGAAGCTTGGGGCTCGACTAATCAGAAAATTGTATCATATTTTTTTGGCGTCGTGAAGGGCTTTCCCTCAATGTAACGCCCTAATGCGAGTACTACGTGTTACGCATATGTGCACGTAAATGGAGCCTTGATCATGTGGCGTGGGAACATCACAAGCGGCAAATCTACCTTTTACGTAAGATCTGATGAAATAGTTAGATGGATCCATTAGCATACATATTCCATGTGCCTGATGGGTCAGTTTGGAGCGCCTCAGCACTCTCCCACACCACCTGTACTTCAAGAGCAAGTCTTCGGTTTAAATTTTCTGGGCATCTGCGATTTCTTGCTTCACAGCCATATTCCTGACCATTAGGAACAAAATCATTCAATTATCTATTCGTTAGATCACGAAGCCTTCCAAAAAAAATGACATTGATCTCCGAGCAACTCAGCAGACCATCATCGTCTCCGGTAAAAGCGAAGAACGTCGAACAGAATGTACAACCATGGCAGACCCTCGACCAATTCATGAAATTTGAGGGTCCGGATCACAGGCTTTGGTGGGAAAGAATGGCGCCTATTATCGGGGCCCATCTTAAGAATACCAAGTACAGTATCGGGGCTCAGTACCAACATCTCTTGATGCTTCATTCCACCATTCTCCCAACCCTCGGGCCGTTTCCCAATGAAAACAGATCCAATCTGATTTGGCCTTCCTGTTTGCCTGGAGGTGGAGAGCCATGGGAAATTAGTGTCAACTACCGAGAGGGATCGAATCCTTGTTTTCGAATGGCTGTTGAGCCAAGTGGCCCTGATGCTGGAACCGAACGGGATCCTGTCAATGACGTTGCTGCCAGAAACCTCCTCAACGCGTTGAACCGACTTCAACCGGGTGTTGACTTTGATTTATTCAACTACTTCGATGATGTAGTTACATTTTCGAATCGTGAAGCGCGTCAACACTGGGATTCTCTGAAGCTGCATCGAATCAAATCTCAGGAAGTCATCGCGCTTGATTTGCAGGATGGATCTTTCGCTATCAAACCATACATTGTCCCATTGGTTCGATCAATCGCAACTGGGGTTGATCCTATTCGGATCATGCTGGACTCGATAAAGGAATATTGGCAGGGAACACCCCTGACCGCAGGCCTGTCAAAGGTAGATGATTATCTTTCAACCACCAAGCATCCACTGCTGGAAGCCAAAAGCTTTCTTTCATTTGACTGCAAGGACCCCAAGACATCCCGTGTCAAAATATACGCTGGAGCCAACATAACGTCTCTGGAAGATGCACATGACTTTTGGTCGTTGGGAGGCCGTCTTCAAGGTGATGATATCATCAAGGGCTGGGAATTGGTGAAAAAGGTCTGGGAATTTGTATATCCCAAATCTCTCCCGGGGGGAAAGACCAGAGAGTACCTGACTTTCAATTGGAATTGGGAGTTGTCTCCAACCGACCCTAATCCTGCTCCAAAGGCATACTTTCTCCTCTGTGATGACTATGATAAGCACGTTACTGAGGCACTGGTTGCTCTCTTCGCGGGTCTTGGATGGAATGACCATATTTCCACGCACCAGAAGATACAGGAAGATTCCTAGTAAGTTCAACTTGGGTTTTATTCGTAGCCTACCGGTCTAATACTGATGCGTTGCGTATTCTAGCCCCACCTACGATTTTGAGACCAGTAGCAAGGTTTATACGTGGATTGCTATTGCCTTTTCAGAGAGGACTGGTCCATATATAACAGTTTATAGCAACCCCGCTGCATCATTCTGAGAGGCCTTTGTATTCAAAAGACAACAAATATTTGTGGGAGAGAAATTTCAACATTGAAGCACTCCTTCCTCCAGGTTCGTTCACGGAGAACTGTTACGAACCCAGACGGCAGCAGCACGCTAGGATTAAAGAACAGGCAACGGAGGACCAATCAACTTGGACCCGCATTGGAAATACGAATGAAGGGTAGTATGGATCCCTCATGGGAAAAATCCCGGCAGCATTCTTGATCAGATGATTATCAGCCAAAGGTATATACTTATATAAGATATTGGTGCCTATCAATGAGACCAGTATGGCGTATGGAGTGAATGATGCCTTGGGCGGGATAGTATCTAGGATCGTGAAGAAACCATATAAAGTGGCACCCCACGGGAAATGATCGTCCTTGATAGCTTTGATTTGGTTCCAACTTTGAAAATGTAAGCAACATGCTTTAGCGCCGGACCGAACGGGTGGCACAGGAAGCCCTTCGAATCATCTGAGGCCATTTTGATGACTGTCAGCACCTCAAAGAACACGCCGGTCCTTGGCAGAACCCACCTTAAACATGGATTTAGTACCTAATTACCAATATTAGATCTTGGCAGGATGACAGCGTTCCGATATCCTGTTGCTCTCAGTTATAAAACTAAGGACTTGCCCCTTGATAGAAATGCATTTTATATCCAGCTTTTTATTGTTTCGTTGTGCAGTCGCCACCAACCATAGAAAGCGCCATCATGAAGGCAATCATCGGCAGAATCACCGCACTTGGCATGGCAATGTCGGCTATGGCGCAGAATATGTCATACGGGGCCGACAACTTCTACCGCAGCGACAACGTGACGATTCAACCGATCAGTTTCCCAAGTCAGTATAAGACGATTATCGGAGGCGATCTCTTCTATCCCAAAGACTTGAATCACAGCGCAGACTGGCCAGCCGTCGTGGTCGGCCATCCGATGGGTGCTGTGAAAGAACAGAGCGCGAACCTTTACGCCACGAAGCTGGCCGAGCAGGGTTTCGTCACAGTCTCTATTGACATCCCCTTCTGGGGCGCCAGCGAGGGTGAACCGCGAAACGCAGTGTCCCCAGATCTCTACACAGAGGCATTCAGCGCGGCTGTCGATTATCTCGGCACCCAGGACTTTGTCGACCGCGAGCGGATTGGCGGTCTCGGTATATGCGGCAGTGGTTCCTTCGTGATCGGTGCGGCGAAGCTCGATCCGCGCCTAAAGGCCATCGCTACGTCGAGCATGTACAATATGGGCGCTCTGTCTCGCGATGGACTCCAACATTCGCAGAGCGTTCCTCAGCTCAAGCAAGCAATCGCCGAAGCGGCCCAGCAACGCTGGATCGAAGTCGATGGCGGCGAGATCCAGTACACAAGCGGTACACAAAATCACCTCACTGCAAACTCTACCGCTATCCAGCGTGAGTTCTACGATTATTACCGCACCAAGCGTGGCGAAGTTACTCCCGTTGGCTCTACACCAGAGCTCACTACCCACCCTACGCTCTCTACATTCACCAAGTTTGTGAACTTCTACCCCTTTAACGGTATCGAGACAATCTCCCCGCGCCCGATGCTGTTTATCTCGGGCGACCAGGCACACTCCCGCGAGTTCAGTGAAGATGCCTATTCGCGTGCTGGGGAGCCGAAGGAACTGTTCTGGGTACCAGGCGCTGGTCATGTCGACCTTTATGATCGCACCGAGCTTATCCCATTCCAAAGGCTCACCGACTTCTTTCAAACGAGCCTCGTTTGAGTCACGCAAAATCCAAGTGCCGGCACGAAAAGGCAGGTCCCCATCCGACTTGCAGCAATTTTCCGAACACCGATCGGCCCTTGCGGCAAATATGGAGGGTGCAAGGGATCGAAGTATTCGAATCAGCAAGGGAACGGAGGTTTATGTGTACTTAATCATATGGTGTTAGATAGTTCAGTGCTCTACCCTAGGTTAAATCGATGAGAGACAGGTCTGTTCAATAAAATTGCGTGCGATAGCAATCTTGGGTATACCTCAGCTTCGGCAGATTGCTAACGTATTTCACCACCGAGTGGATCACACCACCGAGTGGATCAGCGACACGAAAACACGTCCATGAATTACCACTTAACCACTTCAACCACCCACTATGCCACCAATTCGCTCCCGATCCTCTAGTAATTCAGCAGAGCAAGAGGGTAGGCTTTTATTAGCTATCCAGGCTATTAAAAACCAGCAAATTACCTCTATACGCGAAGCATCGCGTCGTTTTGAAGTGCCATTCTCCTCTTTACGGAACCGCCTTAATGGTCTCACAAATCGCTCCGAAACCCGCGCAAATTGCCAGAAATTAACAGATATTAAAGAGGATTCTCTTCAAAAATGGATTCTCTCTATGGATTCTCGTGGATCAGCCCCCCGGCCTTCTATGATACGAGAAATGGCGAATCTTCTCCTCGAAAAGCGCGGAACTACCCCGGTTCTTTCGGTCGGCGAAAATTAGGTTATAAAATATATTAAACGACGTCCTCTACTCTCCTCCCGATTCTCGAAACGGTATAATTACGAACGTGCGAAATGCGAAGACCCGAAAACTATTCGAGAGTGGTTCGATCTTGTTCAAAAAATAATCCTTTAATTCGGAATCGACCCCGATGACGTTTATAACTTCGATGAGACTGGTTTCGCGATGGGATTAATTACTACAGCTAAGGTAGTTACGAGGAGCGATTTCTACGGTCGGCGCCCGGTTTTATAACCTGGAAATCGTGAATGGGTGACTACTATTGAATGTACGAATGCTTCGGGGTGGGCCCTCCCTCCGTGTGTGATTTTTAAAGGCAAAGTCTTCCTCGAATCTTGGTTCGATAGCCTTCCGGATAACTGGCGATTTGAAGTTAGTCTAAACGGTTAGACCTCTGATGAAATTAGAGTTCGCTGGCTCGAAAAGCTCTTTATTCCGACGACTTCTTCACGTACGAAGGGGGGTATCGACTTTTGATACTCGACGGACATGGAAGCCATTTAACCCCGAAATTCGATGAGATCTGTGAGCAAAATAAGGTGGTACCGATCTATATGCCACCTCACTCCTCTCACCTTTTATAGCCTCTCGATATCGGCTGTTTTGCGGTGTTAAAACGATCGTATGGTCGGCTGGCTGAAATGAAAATGCGGACTCGGATCAACCATATCGATAAACTTGACTTCCTCGAAATATACCCCCTCGCACGAATCGAAGCTTTTAAATCGGAGACGATTAAGAATAGCTTTAAAGCAGCTGGTTTAGTACCTTTTGCACCTGATCAAGTGATCTCGAAGCTAGATATTCAACTTCGAACCCCTACCCCCCCTCCGAGTAGGGGGAGCGATTGGGACCCTAAAACGCCCTCGAACTACGTGCAATTACAAAAGCAAGCTTCGTCAATTAAAGCTTTACTTCGTACTAGATCGAGGAGCCCTCCGAGCCCGCTAAATTGCGCGATAAATCAGGTTTTAAAAGCCTGTCAAATCACTATGCAGTCTGCTGCTTTTCTCGAGAAAGAAGTCAGCGATTTACGCGCTGCTAACGAGAAGCAGAAGCAAAAGCGGGCTAGATCTCGAAGGCATATACCCTCCGAAGAAGGACTCTCAGTCGAAGAAGCCTCTGCATTAATTATGCAGCAACAGGAAGCAGGTGAAGCACCTCCCCCGGATCCCAGTGTACCTAGAGAATCGGCTATTCAGCCACGTACGCGGCCCCCCGGGGGTGTGGAATATGCAGATTGCCAGGGCATAGAAGAGAAACATGTCCAGATAGACCAGTTAATTAGTTGAATTAATTTAATGGCGTTTTGGTTGAGATAAATGGAATTAAATTCATAGGGTTGGGTTTGCTGATCCACTCGGTGGTGTGATCCACTCGGTGGTGAAATACGTTAGAGGCCGCTACAAAAGTTAAGCTTATGTGGACCAGGCGATGGACCAATCAATCAGGGGACTTTTGCTTACATGGGGCTGTGGCTTGAGATTGCCATTGGCAAATCAAAGCAATCGAAGGCTGAAGGCGCCAAGAATCGACCATTAGACAGAATTTTCGGGGCCTCTAAAGAGTTCTGGGGACAGATACATTTCTGACCCCATTCTTTATTAAAGATCTAATCCTCTAGCTTGTCATCAGGTCGCATAAAATTCCCAATCACAGAATGACAAATCCCTCGGCAGAAGCGCAGATCATTCCGCTGGACAGAATGCCCCAACAGGCTGGCGTTCAGAAGGCTCAAGATGATTGGACTGGAGTCATAAATCGGACAGAACGAAGAAAATTACAGAACCGACTCAACCAACGACGCTACCGTATGTACTATTCAATCAATTCCGAAACTTGGTAATAATGGTGGGTAATTCCTTAGGGACAAGAAGACAAAATCGAGTGGAACCAGATGCTGTCACTACTTCCTCTGCCGCTTTGCCCAGTGCGTCCACTTCCGTGCTACCGCTTGATTCCCAGGCGGTACATGAGGAAAGCTTTGAATGCTCACACGCACCTCCAAATGCCTGGAAATTCCACCAATGGTTTAAGAAAATTGCGTATCAAAGCTATATTCAAGGCTTACCCAACAGAGATCACTTGATAAGTCTTAGTCGACTCAATGTGCATCAAGCCATCAACGAGAACATTGCTGCGATTGGCATGACACCTGCGTGGATGCAAAGCGATGATTCAATCTCAATATTCAATCTCAAACAACCCAGTTTTTCAGTCGAGAGAATTCCGCACTGCTTACGTCCAACTTTCCTTCAATTGCATATTCCACATCATCCTTGGTTGGACTTTTTTCCTTTCCCGAACATGCGGGACTGCATGATTCTTGCTGGTAACGGTTTTGATGACGATGACCTGTGCCATGATCTCATGGCATTCTGGGACACGAGAAATACCGCTGCCACGTTACTTGTATGGGGAGACTCGTGGGATGCAAAGAATTGGGAAGTTACAGAGGGCTTTGCACATAAATGGAAATGGCTACTCCGCGACTCACCAGAGCTGCTAGCTTCCACAAATCGCTGGAGAAAATCAAGAGGGGAGAAGCCTATTGTTTGGAGACGTATCTTGTCAGATCGATAGAACAGATCAGCATTTCCTACTTATCTGGAGCATTTCTATGTTTTATACTTTTGTCATTCAATTAGGTTGCCGTCGGGCCACTTGAATGCATTTTTACCGACAATCTCAGTATTGTGCACAGTTAGCTTGAAGCAGAAATAATTTGCCTTGAACATGTAGCGACGTAGTGACCAGTCTGTCTCGGGGGCGGTGCTGCAAGGCCAAGGATATTGCCAAGTAGTTGGTTACTGAGACCATGGATCATATACCGTCAGCGTTGATCGGCTGCCGTGTCTTAACTCCGAGAGATGCTAGATTATGTCCACATGGTGGGTACCTCCAGGGCTAGGTAAGAGCACTATGCCGCTCGCAACCCTCCACGGTTTTCCTACCTCAAGACTTCTTTCAAAAGAGCGCCCTCGAAGACCTTCCATTCGCGGAGTCACCTGAAAATGATGAATTTGATTATCCTTGGTTCCCTGCTCAGTCTTGGGACAGTCGCATTTCCGAAGCCCATTCCGTTCGATCCTTCGCCTACCGCTCGAGATTCATTAAGTTCTCAACCAAACACTCTACCGTCTTCATCAGTCTCCTCAACACCGGTCCTATCTACTGAATCTCATTCAATGAGGCGGTCTTTGCAGCCAGATATGAAAACCTTGCACATCTACCAGCATTCGGACCTTGTTTCCCTGGAAGCGGACAGCTATGAAAAAATTATTGCATTTTGTGAGGCCGGTTTCGTATCGGGTTGTCGGGAGGCGATCAAGAGGTTGGAATAAATCTCGCATGGGAAAGAGTCTAGGTCCCTTCCTATCGCCAATGCCATGGAAAGGGAGTATGACAAAGCATATTTCATTCTATCTCTTCTGCAGCCTTCTTTTATTTTTACTTTTCTTGGTAGCGTTTAGCTCGTCATAATCTTTGCTCAGATTTGAAACATGAAAAGAGTGAGTCGTGCTCTTTCTCCAGATACTGAAGGCTTCATCACTAAACGAAAAGCCCCATTTCAACGGGAGCCGACTTGACTTGATCTTCCTGAATACTTTGAACTAAAGAGTTCCCTTGGTAATCCTCAAGCTCTAGATCCATGTATCCCTTGGGAGACCATTTCTTGCCACAAACAAAGAACGAACGACCGTTGATGGTGCTGTCACTGAGAATGTGCAAGAGACATTGGCCCGCTTCGGAAGCTTCTGCGAATTGAACACCTACGCTGGTGATATGTGCAAAGGCCTCTTCTGAGAGTATATTTGTCTTGACATACCTGAATTCGTCAGTGCCAGGTACGAGACTAGGATAAGTAGGGATTTATTACCAAGGCGATATAATGTTCACTCGGCTCCCGTAATAAAAGGCTGTTCTTCGCAAGGAATGCATGACACCTCGCATGGCCCATTTCGTGGCACAGTATTGAGGAGCTCGGGGGCAATCCAAAAAGGCTGCGCCTGACCCTATCAAAATCAAGCAGGTGTCTTCCTGTGACTTGGACGGCTCTTGCCCGTTCTGTGCAATGAAGTAATGCGATGCAAGCTTCGAGGTATATAGAGTTCCGACGAGATTGACGTCGATAGTAGCGAGATCAGGCTTTTCAGGCATTCTGCCATCGCCGGCATATGAAAAGACTTCATCCTGACGGTGAATCCCAGCATTTGCGATCACAAAAGATACTTTGCCGGTCGGAGAGAACGAAGCTGCTTCTTGGAACATACGGACTTGGTCATCCCAGTTGGCAGTATTGCACTCGATGAATTTTGTCCTTGGAGTAGGTTAGTGGAAAGGGCAAAGCTACTTGATTCCAGGCATACCCTTTCAGCTCTTCTTCAAGATTTCGTCCCCGTGCAACGTCACGGTCACCAATCACCACTATCGCTCTGGATAAAGTGTGAGTAGTCGAACATCAGAATCTAAATTTGCCAACTTCTTACCCTGCTGCAACAAGAGCACGAACATATGCCTCCCCAAGGCCATTTGCGCCTATTCGGTTTGGTCAAAGCTACGCCTTCGAGACGGAGCTTCCAAAGGAGACTTACCACCGGTGACAATAGCGGTCTTTCCTTTGGCATTTTGGGTGTCCATGTTGCTGTTGACAGGAGGAGTGTGGTCGAAGCTGGCAGGAAGATCGCGAGTGAAGAACAATAATTCACAGGATGGTTAGAAAGATGAATTTAGAGAAGCACACTTCCTTAAATCATCTCTACTATCTAGGGTTGATGTGGGGGCAAACACTTCAAAATGCGCTAATGCAAGTTGCTTACTCTCAACCTTGGAAACAGATATTGGACCCACCGGCAGGCCTATCCTCGCCACGTACTTCTTTACACATAAACATGAAGTGGCCTAATCAGCACATTCCTGCTTCGTCTGCGGTCTGGACGATTTTTTCTGTCAAGCAGGAGTCTTCAAGACTCTTGTTCGTACTCCCACAGCACAGCGCACGGTCCCGAAGGCGAGGTAGGGATAGAAGGGATGAACATTTGGGCATATGGAGCACGAGCAGCATTATCAGGACACTGTGTGTATCTGGAGGCGAGGCTCATAGAGAGCCTAAAGATGTCGCTGGGGCATAGGCGGAATCAAGATTTCTTCGAAGATAATACACAAAACTGATATTATCCTTCTTCTATACCTTATTTACTAACATTACTTCATATTATACGGTTATCATTTACTTTGATTTATATATGGGCGATAAACTCCCTATAAAGTTAGGCGTCTTACTAATAAAGGCTGCAACTATTCTGTATAGATCTGAGGATTCTACTAGGAATTTTAAAATTGAGTGATTGAGTTTTAATCGTTTAAGGACGTGTTAGTATAGAGCGTACAGCAAGGGAGGCATAGCGCGGCCCATGAGCTTATACTGGATCTATATCCCGTGAGGATTTGATCTTTTAGATCCGCTTTTAGCCCCAAAGTATTCTATTTCAGTGGAAGAACGAATTCATATTCTTTGCCTTTTTCCCCATTAATCCTGCAGTTTCATGTACTTTGTACTTGACTTTCTAGCATTTTTAGATCATTGCTCCCTCTCGATGGCAAAATGCATAAACCCATCACCCATCGAATTCTATAGAGCAGTTGAGTATTGATATTAGAAATCTATATATTCGTATATAGAGTCCATGGGTACCCCAAAGCCCAGCCACGGTTCCCTTCAAATCCATCTCGTCATCCATCCCAACCTCTCTCCTCTTCCCAATCGTAACCCCAAAAGCCATAACACATCGATCCCAAAATGCCCTCTCTCACAGTAGCAGTCGCCCAGTCTCGTACACACGAATCACTATCCGAAACCCTCCGCGCCCTCGAACGAACAACCGCCCTCGCCGCCCGCCGCGGTGTCCACCTCCTCCTCTTCCCAGAAGCCTATCTAGGCGGATACCCGCGGACATGCACCTTCGGCTCCGCAGTGGGAAGTCGACACCCGCGCGGCCGGGACCAGTTCCTTGCCTACTTCAAGGCAGCCGTTGATCTAGGCGATACGCCAGCCGGAGCTGGTGACGAGTGGATTGGTCGTAGATTGGAAATCGCAGAGGGAAAAAGGTTCCGAGGGGACGGGACGAGGGAGTTTCTTGAGCGTGTTGCAAGGGAAACCGGAGTGTTTTTCGTTACCGGGTTGGTGGAGAGAGCAGGGGGTAGTTTGTATTGTGCTGTTGTTTATGTGGATCCTGTCAGAGGTATTCTGGGGAAGAGGAGGAAGGTTATGCCGGTATGGATTTCGTCTTTATTTCTTCATCTCCCTCCCCCTCCCGGACCCTATTCTATGATTCTAGCATCGAAATTCTATACTAACCTCCGTAGACGGCCGCCGAGCGCATGATTTGGGCCCAGGGGTCCCCTTCAACCCTCCGCGCAGTCACAACAACCCTAAACGGTATCCCACTTACCATAGCATCGGCAATCTGCTGGGAGAACTACATGCCCCTCCTACGACAGAGTCTGTACTCACAGAACGTGAATATATATCTCGCTCCCACAGCCGACGCCCGCGATACCTGGCTCGCGCTCATGCGCACCGTCGGCATAGAAGGTCGTTGCTTCGTGCTCTCAGCGAACCAGTGTGTGCGTCCCTCCGAGCTACCGGAGTGGATTACCAGTCCAAGTCCGAATCGGAATTTAAATCCAAATACACGCACGGCTCCAAATCCGAAGACTACACAGAATCCGGGAAGGAAACTTTCCATCACTGCTGAGGGTCCGCATGAGATTGTCTGGCCACCGGCTCACGGTGAGGCTCACGGTGAGGCACAGGATGAGGCACAGGGTGAAGCACAGGGGCAGTCGGGGAATTCTTTCACGTCGAATACTAAACAGTCCCTTGCTACGTCGGACTCGGACTTGGAGTATGTTTGTCGTGGTGGAAGTTGTATTGTCTCGCCGCTTGGAGAGGTCCTTGTCGGTCCGTTGTGGGAAGTTTGTACGGATGACGTACCAGATAGTAGCGATGCTGCTGTGACTGATTCCGCGCCTGGCACGTCGGCTACTGAGTCTCGGCCGGATGTTGCGGCGGGTGATGGGCTGGCTATTGCGCGTGTTGATATGGATGATTGTGAGCGTGGACGGCTTGATCTTGATGTTGCTGGGAGTTATTCACGGAGTGATGCGTTTAAATTTGAGGTTGAGGGGTTGGATTTGGCGCCGCCGCCTTTGTAGGATGCTGATTGTAAGTAGGGTATATGGTATGGAAGGTATTGAAGTGTCTGGGTAAGGAGTGGAAGTAATGGAATAGGAAAAAAGTTGGACGAGCTACGAGGACTGCCGCTAAGAAACATCGAATTGGAAAACTTCCTACTCAAAAAGCACAATCATAGCAGAATCACAGATTCTAGTCGTTAAGGCAAAGAAAACAAAGAAAAAAAAGAAAAACTCGACCGCAACCCCAACTGCCAGCGCTGAACCGAAACACCGCGGGATATCAACGGATATTAGCTTTGAAGTGATCTTCGTCGCCATGCCAGCATGTAAAAGCTCCGTCCGTTCTCTATTTACAACCACCATTTTAGATATAGAACCCCTGCGGTTGCCAATCTAACCCAGCTGCATTTATGTACCGTTTATTCCACCAGCCACACGGGCGACTTGATCAGCACCGTTGCAGGGCCCTTGCCGCGCACTTCGACGGCCAAGAACGCTGCGAAGCGAATGCGAGGGCTGCTCGGAGTCACCTCTACAGGCTCACTCTTGTCTTCGCTTGGTCCGGGCGCCGGCGCCGGACGACTGATCTCGTTGGCGGCATGCTTGCGGCTTTTCAAGCCACCAAATATGGACTTCTTCGAGGCCTTTTGCTGTGCCTGTGAGGCACTTTCTATCACTCCGGCGGGTGAGCCGGATGAAGCATCTCCCTCTGTCGCGGTAGGCTCCTCGGGCTGCTCTTGGTCTGAGGGTGGTGGGGGCGGGTGGCTGAGTGCGGGTAATTGACCTTCGACCTTCATGTATTGCTCGGCGAGGGAGACGCCCGGTGGGAAGTAATCGACGCAGACATCGCGGGCTTCGAGGGGGATTTTTTCGATGATGTTGATTGAGTTCTCAATGATCATTCGCACGCTTGCTTCTAACCCTGGCAGCGCGCTTTCGTGAAGCTGGGATCCCATAAAGGTAGCGAGTTCCACAATTAGAGTCTCGACTAGGTCAGTGCGATGTTCTTCGGCATCAGGTCCGACTAAGGAATCAGTCAATCCGTCGAAGGTCGTGCGACGCCAGTAGGAGAGTCTGGCGGAGGCGTTCTCGCGGTCTTCGTCGGATGACGGTCGCTGCCGTCGCAGGTTCATTTCGATATTCTTCAGCTGCACGCTGAATGTCGGATCCAAGGATGGATGGAAATAACGCTGGAATACCTCTTCTACTAGCCATCGGCTGATCACCGCCCGACCGACCGCGGTCATTTCTTTTGTGCCGACCGCTAAAGCATCGTCGGTGACCATTCCATTCAGCCACGATGGAATACTGCGCCAGTCTTTGCGCACGGAGAATGCCAGATCTTTAATGGCTCCATCAAGTCGCTGGAATCGGCTGGTGTATTCATTATCGTCAAGTACGGTACGCGACACCGCCATTCGTTGGTGCGCTACCGTGTTCTGGAGATGCTGAACCTGCGCATCTTTCTCAAAGTAGTATCGTTTCACCTTGGAATACTTGGCCTCTGATCATTGTTAGTCAATCGAAAAGAATTAAAAATTAAAAATTAAAACCAAATCCTTACGGAGTTCATCGTGCTTCTGGATCAATGCCCGCACGTCCACTTCTCCGGAATCGTCGCGGCGGTGTGTATTGGTGGGTGTGCTCCGTCCGGGATCAGGCATGTTGTTTGACACACTACCCTGCCGACTCCGATCCTGTTGTGGTGAACCTGCGGATCTCTGTCTATCCAACTGCTGAAATTGACCCTGTGTTTGTGCCTGCGCGGAAGACTGCATGGCGTCAGGATAAACGGACTCTAACGGGGAAAGCGGCTCGCGACTCTGCTGGGATGGGGGCCGGGATGGGGGCCGGGTATTCAATACCGGATCCTGAGCAGGGGGTAAAGGCTGCCCCCGATGAAGATGTTTCGACGCGTATCGTGGTGATTCGGGGACAATATCGGTAGACGACGGTCGGACGTACTGTTCAAGCAGCGTTGGGTCGGTATTGGACCGCTGGAGTTTGGCATAAAGCGGTTGCACAGGTTGCTGTGACCACTCGGGGTTGTCTTGGGCGTGAGCAGGATGGGAAGGTCGGGGAGGTCGCTGGGCCGGGTATTGCTGTTGTTGTGGTGCGATCACCGGTGAGGGGTTCTCCGAGTAGGTATGCCGGAGATGTAGAAACTCGTCGGACTCGTCCAGAGTCTCTGGGTGCAAAGTTCCAGGTGAGGTAGGTTGTGAGATGGGAAGGGAGATTGGTTTGCCCTTGACAGAAATGCTGCGCTCGACAGACGAGAATAGGCCCTTTTTGCGATGCGAGTCTTCAGGGGCGACCACGTTAACGGTCGGTCGATCACGTAAAGGTTTCTGGCGTTGACTTTGAGACCGACCTAAAGCCTGAGGCTGATTCTGTACAGAACCAGAAACAGCGTGCTCGTATTGTGAAAAGCGCCGGTCTGAATCGGGTATGGGGTCCGGTGGAGTCAACGCGGGGGCCAACTGTTCAGCGCTTCGCATAGAATGATGACTCCTCGAAGGTGACTTCCTTTTAAAGAGGTGCATCACTGCTTTTGATGAGAAAAAGGGGAAGTGGGAGAGAGGGGGGAGAGGCTGATTTGGTGGATCTGGGGTCGACAAACGATGATTGGAGAGGTTGTTCTATATTTAGGGTAAACAATGGATGACCGGCTGAGTATACAGAATATTTAAATGTATCAAGGTATAATAGTTAAAAAAAAGAGTAGCTAATCCAATAGTGATAATGTCAATTAATTGTACAAAGTCCACGTAGACATCCTCTCTCCGGTCTACGTCTAAGAACGATCAAAGAAAAATAAGGATTTGAAAGAAAAGCCAAATTCTACAGGTTCATGGCCGAATACTTTTGTATTAACACGAGCTAATATACGAGTCTTGTATTCATACTTCGGTTATAACCGCCCCCAAATTCTGAAGACTCAACGAAAAACAAAAAACTCGGCTCCGCTCTTGAAGGCGAAGTAAATTATCATACGAAGCACCATTTCCCATGCCAAGAATGGCGGTATCGAAATATGTGAGTTGTTCAGCCCCCGAACGCGTCCAGGGCTGAGCTTCAGACAATCCGTACCGAACTTGCTATCAGACTATTTCATAACTCGGCAATATTGGTCCCTACGATCCAAAACCACACCCTTGTCCAATAACCCCGCCATGATGCGCCTGAAATCCTCGGACTCGCAAACGCCTTGTAGTCATAGTGGATCGGAATTGTCACGTCTGGTTGGATCAGCTGAATCAATTGCAGACCCTGCTCCGCATCCATGGTGATCATCAGCGCTAGCAGTTCCATAAGTCTTCCAGCTAAAGGAGAAGGAATGAGTGTGCCGCCGTGGGCGAGCATCAGGTCAATTCGTTGGCCTGTGTGTCGCTTAGGGATTTTGTGCAGCTCATCTACCATCAAGATGTCTCCTGAGATGTAGATTCGACAACCGCAGAAAACGTCTACGGTATTGGTACCGTGGCCTAGCTCGAGCATCCAGTCGTTGGTTGGCGGGAACTGGAGGTCTGTTGGGTCAGAAGCCGTCCAGTTAGGAACATCTAGAAATAGACAACACCACCTACCACGTTGGTTAGCGTGTTGAGTTTCTCTATCACACGGTTAGGAGGCACATGCTTCCCTGGCACCCCCGTTACACGCAGTCGGGGCTGTCCTGGCCCTTCCGTGCCTTCAATGTTGACCTCGATCTGCTCAAATGGGTCGAGTGCGGACACAGATGTAAACGAGTCCTGATTCTTGGAAGCGAGATGCTCCTTCGCATGCGGTGTAGTGATAATGAGTAAATCACGGCGTCAGCAAGCTTGGCACGTGTTAGGTTGTCTCTTGCAAGGCTCCAACTCGTACATGGTCAGTCTCTACTTCAGGTTCATTGATTTATTCATTTCAAATACAGGGTGTATATGCTACAGCTATAGGCCCAACGAGTTGGATCTTGTCATACGAACACAAGCATATAACATTGGCATAATTACTCCTCAAAACTACTCTATCAAAATCCTTTTGCACAACATATTCCAAAGAGAAGCAAGAGACGTGTTGATGAAGAAAATTAACACACGCCATGTGTCTTGCCAGTCTTGGCCTGCAGCGAGTGTGTTTCATGCTTGTAGTGAGGGTGAGTCCGCGACTCGTGCCGAGGGTGGTTGCGGTGGAGATGCATATGCCTGAGGGGCTGTTAGTATGGAAATCATAATATCTATGGAATATAACATACGTTCTGTACTTCTCCAACATGGATTTGTCCATAGCATCCAACGTCTGGATAGCAAGTTTGAAATCCACGAGCAAGCTATCGCATCGGTTCATACTGAAGTCTTCGCGGATGACAATACGCATCATCTGCATCTTCTCGCAATTGGGCGCCATGGTGTACGCAGGCACAATCCAGCCCCGCTCGCGCAGCTGGTGGGCCACAGCGAATTCATCATAGATACGATCATTGTTTGGGGGAAGGCGGAAGGCCACCAAAGGCAGGCCAAAGCCTTTTGTCTGGCTCAAGATGATCATACCCAGCTTCTCAAACTCGGAAGCCATGTAGTCGCTGATGCGAGTCAGGTTGCCCATGATTGCACGATAACCGCGCTTACCCAGGCGGATCAGCTGGTAGTACTGGCCAATAACATGAGAAGCACCCTTGGAGAAGTTCAGAGTAAAGCTGGCCTGATCGGCTCCGAGGTAGTTGATGTTGAACACCAATTCCTGGGGCAAGAACTCCGGAGACCGCCAGACGACCCATCCGACGCCGGGGTAGACCAGACCGTACTTATGACCGGAGACGTTGACGGAAGCCACCTTTTCCAGGCGGAAATCCCACTCAATCTCAGGGTGGATGAATGGAGCGACAAAGCCACCGCTAGCTGCGTCAACGTGGATTGGGCAGTCGATGTTACGCTCCACTAGTAGATCGTTGATCGCCTTGACATCTTCGTATTCGCCGGTGTAGGTGGTACCCAGGATGGCACAGATACCGATTGTGTTCTCATCCACCAAATCAACCGCCTGTTTGGGGTCGATCACGAAACGAGTATCGCTGCAGAAAACGTACTTCTCCTCAACATCGAAGTAACGAGCAGCCTTTTCCCAGCAGACTTGGACAGCACTGCTCATAACAATGTTGGGGTGATAGTAGTCCTTGCCCTCGGCCTTGCGCTTGTTCTGCCATCGCTTCTTCATAGCCAGTACTCCCAGCATAATAGCCTCGGAAGACCCAATGGTTGAAGTACCCATAGCATTGTCACTGGAGGGATCGGTGGGAATGTTGAAGAGTCTAGCAATCATATTCACGCATCTGTTCTGGATCTCGGCGGAGTGGGGATATTCCTCGTAATCAATGAAGTTTTTGCTCATGGACTCGGTCATAATCTCTTCGATCTCGTCTTCCATGTAGGTGGTGACGAAACTGGCGAGGTTGAGCTTGGGATTACCATCTAGACTCAGCTCATCCTTGATCATCCGAGCGGCAATCTGGCGGGGCATCTCTCGCTCCGGCATTTCATTCTGGGGCATATGATCAGCGGCAAAGTGACTGCCGTAGACATTGGTGTCGAAGTCATTTATGTCCGGAGGAGAAATGGAGACCATGTCGAGAGGAGAGGGGGTGATCTCATTGTCGTTCTTAACTTTGGCGAGATGAACCATTGTGAATAAATGATAGAAGATAGAAGACTTTAAATATCCAAAATCTAAAGAGTTGAAAAAGCAGAAGGAATTGAGAAATATAAGGGGGGGAAGCAGGAGATGTGTGCGGGGGGATGTCAATGACGCAGTCAATCAGCCCATCCTTTTTTTCTCTTCTTCTTCTTCTTCTTCTACTTCTTCTTCTTCTGCCTCTTATTCCTTCCATTATATATAATCTTACTTAAATCTAATTTCTCTCTCTTCTATTATGTATCTATATATCCATATATACATATACAAAATCTCCCAAGATCCTGCTAAAGCTTGGTCAAAGCTTGGCAGAGTAAAGTGACGATCCTGATGGGTCCCGACCCGGTCTGCCTATGGGGACACGTCGAAGAGGTCCAAGAGTTTTCCATTCAGAGCTTACTCTCGCGCAGAGTTTCCACTTTGGCGAATTGATAGTAAAAGTCCAAGCTCTTCGGATTGAGCAATGTACCCGAGGGCTTGATGATTTTTCCCGAGACAATCTGCTTCACAGGAAGCTCCACCTTTTTCAGGTTGACCGTGGTCTGTAATATACGCGAGTCAGTTCCACTCCTTGTTTTCTCTCCGAAGTACATACCGGAATCTCAGGGGTCTCGAACGTAAACATCGGCACATGACGGGGACTCAGCTCTGTACGAATCGCCCTCTTCACTCGTGTAACCAGGTCCGGTGTGAACGCCACCCCTGGTCTCATGAGTAAAAAGAGCATCACTCGCTCGTCCGTATCTGTCGGTCGTCGCTGGCCTACGCATATGGAATCACCAATCTCTTTCGAAAATTGTCCTTCGAGTACCCGATAAATCTCCGCCGATCCGAACCGCACTCCCGATGGGTTGAGCACCCCATCGGCACGTCCGTGAAACACAATCTGTTTTGTGATTGGATGGATGGAAACGAAATCGCCGTGTGTCCACACATCTGTAGAGTATTAGCGACCGTATCCACACAGTGGGAGTAGTGGTCTCACTATCGAATCTTCCAAAATACGCATCATGATACTTCTTCCCGCTCTCGTCGCCCCACAACAGTGTGGGCATGTTGGGAAAAGCAGATGTGGCGACCAGTTCGCCCGGAATACCTTCCTCCACGGGTACACCCTTGATTCCCTCGCCGCCCTCGACAGTAGAGTCGTAAACCTCCACGGGAATACCCAGACTGCATCCGGCGCACCCGCCAACATATAGAGGGGCAAGAGGGTTGCCAGTTCCAAAGCATCCGGCGATATCAGTGCCACCAGAAATATTATTCAACCGAGTATGTAATGGGAACCCTTCGTCATAGAACCACTCAAACAGTTCATCCCGTAGGACCATACCAGTGCTTGTGACAATCCGCAAAGAACTGAGATCGACTTTCTCACGGGGCTTGATCTTAGCCTGTTGTAACTCATGCAGCCACCGGGGTGATATTCCCAGGTGGGTCACCCTGCAATTGATTAGCCGGGGACTGTAGATGCGGACATCAATAAAAGGACACTTACTTCTCCTGCGCTGCAAGATCAACCAGAGCAGTGATACCTGGAATAAATGGGCTTCCATCATACAACACCACCCGCGCGCCAAACAACAAAGTCTGAACGGCACTCATATACATAATCCATCCAGTGGTCGTGTATTGCAAGGTGACGCAATCAGGCCCGAGATCACTATGCAATCTCCCCTCCTTGCTCGAGTTTAGAAGCACGCCGCCCACAGAATGGACGATACATTTCGGCTGTCCTGTCGTGCCAGACGAGTAAACCACCAAGAAAGGATCGCGGAATCCAACTCTTTCAAATTCAAGTTTATCGCTGCCGTTCGCTTTGGCGAGATACTCCGCCAGAGTCTTGGTCTTAGGGATGGAACTGATATCTGCCCGCCGTGAAGAGAACCGAGGTAGTGCAATGACTCCCTCGAATTCAGACTCAGATTCCATACCTTGGACAATTTCCCTAATCTTCGATCGCAGGTCAATGATCTTACCATTGTAAACCGCCAAATCGTCCATGAACAACCAGCGAGGCTTGATCTGAACCAGTCTATCCAGAACACCCTTCGTACCCATATCGGTGGAACTGGACGAGAAGATAGCTCCCAGAGCAGTTGACGCCAGGAACACAAGTAATGTCTCAATGCTATTAGCCGCACAGAGAGCAATACGATCACCCCGACCGACCCCATGAGCCTTCATGGCCTGGATCAGGACTCCAGTCCGTCGACGAAGCTCACCCCAGGTGAGATGGACAACCTCATGTGCAGCGCCTTCTCGAACTTCGCTAACGGCAATCTTGCCGTCTTCCTTGCCGGTCTTGTCGCCGGCAATGCGCGAGAAAAGTAAGTTCTCGGCGAAGTTAAGACGTACGCCGGTGAACCATTCGGGCACGCTGTCCATTCGAGCGGTCTCATCGACTACCTCTGTGTAGGAGCCCTCGTGGATCAGGTGGAAGTACTTCCAGCAGAATTCCCAGAATGCCGAACGGTTTTTAACTGAATACAGGTACATATCATGGAAGGACTGGGAAATGTTAGATAATATGGCATCTTTACAAGGGCTAATTTCACTCACGTCGAACTTGCGTTCGATGGATTTCTCTAGGTCTCGCTGGAAGCGACCCATCTGGGTCGATTCTGGGGCTGGATGTTGCCATATTTTACGTGGAAGGGATGCCATGAGGAATTGAAGTGATATGTGAGGACTGAAGAATTCCCCCTGTCCCTTTTATGTACTTATTCCGAACTTACCGAGGCCCAAAATAGCTATAACCGGGAATGTAAACTGCGGGGGAGATGGGGGATCTACATCGATTCTGTACACATCTCACACTTCACTTTTAAACAAGAGTATTGGGAACACAAATTCCAATCTCATACTATTACCGCAGACTTTTTAAGACTGCTGTCATATCACTCATGGGTGAATTCGTGTGCTATTCTTTGGTCTAGACACCGCCTCGGGATCTATAAGATGGGGTGAAGAAAAGGGTGATAGTACGATGCAAAGAACTGATAATCTTTTTCCATGATGCATTTCACCTCATGTATTTCCAACTGGTCGTTGTGGTAGAGTTGTTCGATATTTCATGGTATTCATGCCAGTCATCCGATTGGCGTCGAAAGACATCAGGCGGTTGGGGCGATTGACTAAACCCCCCTAGGGCCTCATCCTCATCCTGTCTATTCGGGATAGGTTTATTCGCGAGCCGATATTGTGTTGCCAAGTAACGGTTATCGTATTGCGTTTCATGGCAGATTCCTGTGCTCGAGGTTTTTCTATCAGTTGTTCATACATAACTTGTCAGATTTCCAAGGGTGGTTGGAAATCGATTCCTTTCTTGCTTTAGTTCTCTAATCAGCCACTATGGGGGGAACCCCCAGTGGGATGGAGTACCGACAAGCTCATCCCCGTATGAGCCAGTGCGATAACTAATACAGCCTTGCTATATCCATGGAAACCCCAGTAGCCCAAATTGTGCTGAAATGCTGTATGGATGTTCATTATTCCTCCTCTTCCCCGATGAAAGAGACTGAGGACGTGAAAGAAGAAGGTCCCGGACCCAATGCCAATTCGCATCCCGATCCCCAAAATGCCCCGAACAATCGTGTCGAACAACAAGCCCGCACTATACGAAATCAGAGCCACAACACAGTGGGCGGGGTTTGGTCTTGAGCCCACTAGCGTGGCATGGGCCTTGTCCATCCGTAAGGCCCATCAATCGAGGTACAGGGTGTCATGTCGTTAATAGTATGTGGTGGAGAGCTTTTTTAACATGTCGCCTCGCATCGAAGCTCTTTTCCAGTGCGAGTCACTGTTCATCCTTTGCTATTATTGTGGGGAGATGTGGCATTCGAGTTAAGCGCAAAGACCGACGGAAGCCTGACCAATAAACAACCTCAAGTGCATAGCCTGCCCAACTGAGTTCTGATGATTCGTCAGGGGGAAGTAGATGGACGATCAGACCATTAAGATCTCATGATGTACATATCAGATGGAGCTACGCATTGACGCCTGACTAGCGGTGTACATCAGCCAAAAACTTGGAAGCCCAATGAAATCCCCCAACCGGGAACAATTCCTTTCTACCTTCCAAAAGACCCCAAAACAAAAATAATAAGCACTATGATTCTGATTCTGATATATAATTTCAACTGGTGTATCATCAAAGCCCGACAAAAGAAAGAAAAACAAAGCCTGAGGCAGCCTAAGATAGCCTGCAAGCGCCCTCTCAACATCCCCAACTAGCGTACAACGCATATCATACACCGGCTCTCACTCCCCACGGCGATTACTTTACTTGAACTTGCGCTTCAACCAGGACATGAATCCGCCCTTCTTCTTCTCGGCCTGCTCGACCTTTTCGGCCTGCTCTGCTGCGGTCTGAGATGGCTTCTGAGTCTCCTCCTTGACAGACTCAGCCTTGGTCTCGGGCTTGGGCTCGGGCTTGGGCTCGGCCTCGTCAGCCTTGCGCACCGGCTCCTCGCCACGCCTCAGGGCAGCTTCGGGCTTCTTAGGCTCAGCCTCCTTGACAACAGGGGCGGCGGCCGGAGCAGCAGCTTTGTCACCCTTGGAGGAGAGGAGGGCAGCGTTCGCGGCGGCGACCGCTACGGGAGATGAGGGAGACTTGGGGGCGGACTGGGCAGGGGTACTCTTGGGTGCTTCGGCGACCTTCTTCTCCTCGGCGATCTTGGGTGTCTCAGCGACCTTGGGTGCCTCGGCGACCTTGGGTGCCTCGGCGACCTTCTTCTCCTCGGCAATCTTAGGTGCATCAACGACCTTGGGTGTATCGGCAACCGTGGGTGCCTCGGCCTGAACAGGCGCAGGCTCAGGGGTTGTGAGCGCAGCAGCCGAAGCAGGTCCAACACCGGCCAAAGCCTCAATGGTCTTCTTGTCCTCGGCGACGCTAGCCGCGACCGGCTCCTCGTCGGTCTTGGGCATCTTGTGGGGCTTCAGGTTCTCCTCAGTGTTGAAGATGGGCTTCTCGTACGGGCGCTTGGGGTGGGCAGCATCGCTCTCGACGGGGGCGGCAACAGGCGCAACAGCAGGGGCCACAGGCTCGGGCGCAACGACAGCAGGGGCGGTGGTTGATTCCGAGGTCTTGGGGCGCTCGACCAGTGTTGCAGGAATGCCGGCCGCGGCGGTCGAAGCGGGCTCCCGGGTAGTCGTCTCTGGGAGGATAGCTGGAAATTCCGAGTTAGTTGAATTCTTTGTCGCATTTTTACTAACGCGCGTCATACCAGTACCTGCAGCAGCGCCACCTTCCAACTCACCCATCTGACCGGCCTTGGAGGCTTGCGCCTTCCCCACGGCCTCCTCAACTGTTCCCTCTGTCGCGGGAGCCTCCTCGGCCTTCAAGACCTCCTTGATATCCACCTCCTCGGTCTCCACCACAGCTGGGATCTCAGTTGCGGGGGTCTCGGTCGGGGGGATGACTTCGGATGCCTTGCTGGACTCGGCGACGGTCTCGGGCTGTGTCGCAGTCTCGGGCGCCTCTGTCGGCTCGACGGTCTCAGTCTGGCCTTCGGTTTGCTTGATCTGGTCCTCGGATTTGTGATCGGGTTCACTGCAGAGTTTCAAGGTTAGATTGTTGGTTATGTGGCATGTTCAATTTTTCGACTTACACCACGTCCTTGACGGTGTCTACAGCGGCGGCGGCGACGGGCTTGCTGCCCTTCTTGTTCTTCTTTCCTCCTTTCTTGGCCATTGTTGAGATTAAAGTGATTCTGTGCTGGTTAGAATGAGATGAAAGATGGTAGAAAACGAAGTTAACTTACAAAGGTAGTGAAGTGTAGGAAGGAAGAAGGCAAGGGATGACGCGGTATGTTCTCTTCTCTAGGGTTCTCGATCCGTGGTGAGGACAGTTATGGAACACAAAGTATCACAAATTTCCTTTTTTTTGTCTAGTTTTTTCTCTAGTTATTATTAGATCCAAATTCTTTTTAAATTTCAAAACCAAAGACTTGAGACTCAAAATTTCTTTCTTTATTCTGTTTTACTTTACATTCCTCCGCATGCGACTGTCTCTTTCATAGTTCTGTCGTGTGAGCTTGGGCCAGCCCTAACATCTGCATCGGGTAAATAGGGTTGTGCCTTGCACGACTAGGGGCCGTCCAGGGGTAATCAGGATGGTCAGGGCAGTCAGGGCTCAAGGATATCTGGGGAAAAGACACAGAGCCTAACATAGTATCCCTTGTTCCTGAAGTACTGGGGGACTCCTTCGTGGAGAAGGGCTCCAGGGCTGTAAACAGCGATTACATCATCCCTGAAACAACCCAAGAAGATCACAATAAAAGACGAAAATAGTAATCATGAAAATATATAAATAGTAAAATGAGTACTATGGGACATACAATGCAAGATCCATGGCTTTGAAAAACAATGGAGTCAGAAATGGTCCCACTAGATATATCTCTGGCTGTAGTGGATTGGGGCCTTATTACGTGCATATATGGGATCTCAAATAATGCCAATTCTGTCTTTGATCGTGAATTATGAGGTCATTGAATATGATAACATATTGTGCACACAAAAAGAGTGAAATCGAGTAGATAAATTGAATAAATTTAAAAAGGAAAAAAAAAGATAGTGACCGACGCAGGGATCGAACCTGCAATCTCTTGATTCGTAGTCAAGCGCCTTGCCATTGGGCCAGCCGGCCTTGTTATTGTAACGTTCTGTCTAAATATGCGCTATAAACCAAAACTAATTTTCGGCCGGCAAGAGCGGCAAAATCGGCAAGCGGGGCGCCTTCGGGTCCACTCTGGTTCCGGTTTATTCCCGTTGGTGTGTTGGCATTACCACATCCTCTTACGGCTTACACAAAGGACAGTGATGTAACTGTGAGGCTCACACGAATGGCCGATCCGCGTTTCTGGAAGCCTTCGATGCAGTACGCCACTTACATTTGGGGGATGATCATATTCTTTGACTTCAGTTATGACATACATTCAACTTCGTCGGAGCATCCAGTTCGCTACCACCTAAATATTATCCTGAAAGTGCAGTGTCCAGACTCGGTTGTTTCTCGGATCAATCGGTTGCTCGGGGCTCCAATTAATATCGCTTACAACGAGAGTATAGTACAATCTACAATCTACAGAGTACTCCATATGATGTTATACATAATGTCTGAGGCTACATAGGTAGGATTATCAAGGATAATATAGTAAAGTAGGAAAGCAAATGGATAATAATGTCATAGTGCTCGGACAGACTCCACCACTAGAGGCCTTTGTTAATTTGCCCCAATGTCTTCACCGGATATGGACCGGAGACGGTTCTGGGGAATCCCACCTTATCTCTTGCCGTTGCATCCACGTTTACGATTATAATTCCCACTTATCCCTCCTCTCACGTTTAATTTTCCTTCTCTACTTTACTTTACTTTCCTTTACCTGACCCTCTCCTCTCTATACCATAGAATGATAAAACTGTTCCTGATCCCAAACCCCCGCTATTCGTGCTTGCACACCCCTTCCCGATCTGGTATGCACTGAGGCCATCCTCTCCAGGAACCGCCCGCATTGATCTCTGAACTTCTTGAATTTGAATCTTGAATATTCCCTGTTCACAATTCTTCTTTTCTTCAATATGACGTTCCGCGAGAAGGTCAAGCGGGTGTTCCGCTCCAACTCCAAATCCAAAAATGATGGAAAGCCCAAGATCGAATACTACAGACGACACGAGTGCCCCCCATCTAAATTCCGCGGTCCCTTCGACCGTGCCCACCAAAAAAGCCTAGCCGCTTGGTCCTTCGAGGGTGCAATGGTCGAACGAACTCGTTCTTTCGAACTTTCCGTCTCGCCCGGTGACCCGTGTGAGGGTTACGACTACTCCCGTCCATCCGATACAGATGACTCGGTGTCTCCGGGTGATATAGTCGATATCGATTCAGGTACGCATTCCCAGCCCTAATTGAAATACTCATAAAAAAAATCAATTCTAACTTGTATTTTTCTGACAGCCGCCAATCCAGAGGCCCCTGCGGAATCTTCGCCACGCGCTGCTGACTCCGGCTCTCAGTCCTCCACCATCCTCAACCCCTCCAGCTACAGTGGCTCCATGATGACCCTTATAAACGAGGGCTCTATCTACGAGATCCCGGAGGATTCAAAGGATCAGAAGTTCTTTTTGAAGGAGTCAATCCGTTATTCGTCGCCCCTCGTTCGCGCCATCTCACCCGCTATGACCCCATGCGTCATGTCCGCCAGAAAGCACCTTCCTTTCTCGCCTGAGGATCTGGCCCGCGCCTTGGTCGCCGTCCAGGTCTGCGCATGATCTGCTGCACCCGATTCATCCCTTATCTCCGGTCCTACTTTCTTCACATCCAGGAGATTGTTCCTTTTATTGAATCATCCCTTCCATTTCTCAAAGGCTCGATGTCTTTTATTTATTCAACCCTTTTTTTAACTTTTGGGTCCCCTGGGACGGTCGGACATCGGCCCTCTCGATATTTTAGAATATCGATGTCCGCCATCCCTGACACGGCGCACTGGCACGCCGTTTCACTTTTATCACCGACCGAGTCGCTCCTCACTAGATGTCGAGGACCTTCGGTCGGATGTTCATTCCCTCATATCTGTCACGCATTTGCATTGAGCGTATACCCGTTAAGGTTTTTGGATTTTTGCTGTTTTGTTTTAATTTTGGTGGGGTCTTGTAAACCATTTTGCTTTGACGGTTTTACCCATCCCTGGCTTCGTGAGCCATTCCTCTTATCACGATATACACGTCGCGAATATCTCTTAGAAGGTCTAGAGAAAAAAATAGAACGTCGCTCGAGATAAATTTTGGTTTTCCAGCTACTTTCTTTTTTTCATCTGAACTGCAGATTTCCCCCAAACAATTAAATCCAAAAAGGTACAACTTATATACTCCGTAGATCGCTCTAGATCCCCATGTCTTGCAGTTCTCGAAAAGTCCCCCGCCTAGAGCCAAGCTTTCTTCCCCCGCACTAAGATTGCACATCGCTCTATTCCGGTAATGATTCGTATGGCTGTCTTATCACGGGCTTTTCAGTGGTTGGGTGTGGTGCCCGTCCAGATTCCAAATGGGATTACCCTTGTTGGGTGAGCTTAGATCACTTTGTGAGGTTGTTTTGATATTTGCTTGATGTTGATCTGGAGATAGTGATTTATAGACGATATACATATAGATGCACTTATATATATCGGATTTTATGCTACGGTCGCGATTTTCCAATGTCTCCACTTGAAGGCGTTCAGAGTCCTACTGAAGATTTTATAGCACAAGTTCATACAATGCCTCTACTCAACTATGGAAATAGGGGCCCCAAATCCTAAGGCTGTCACATGTTTGATCATATTATCAGACGTGGCGGACTGAAATGGCAGAATTTTACCTCCAGTCGTTGCTTTTCTTTGTCTATGGAGTATTTTACCAATTTGAACTCCATATATTGGTCTACTTTTATCGATTTGTGCAAGACCATTATCGTGATCTCTTGAAATATACCGGTTGACCGGTCGCTAAATCTGGGTATGGGGGGAAAGCGAGCCGTTCACGGATGTCGACGCTGAAAACAGATATAAATATACACAGTATTCCATAGATGAAGTGCCACGTTCAGAAAATAGAAATGCATTAAAAGCAAGCTAAAAAAAAGGTTCAATGACTGTTTGACTGAGTGCCTATTGGCTGAACTTTGTTTATCACATGATCAGTCTCGCCCTAGGTCGATTCTTATCTCAGCACTATAAAGTTACAAGGGAATCTGGGAGGAAGTATTTTAAAGGTTATAGAAAGAAAAGTCTCATACACAAATTATGCTTTTGTTCCCGCCTTTTTCTACCACTTATAATCTTGAAGACTTCTATGTTGCAAACAGAATATCTGAGACTACTGAAAAGACTGGCTGCATACGCGGCCGTCTACTCATATTGAACTTTGAGACCTATGAATCCACCCTAAAGCGTGTGGGGTCGCGTACTTGCACCATTTAGATACCACGCATTGAGAGATAATTCTATACTTTGAGTTGCCTATGAGATTTATAGCCCCAACAACCCGATCGATCCTGTCTTGAGTACCACCCCCCGAGACAAGTCCGTGTGATTGAAAACCTCACAAGCATACCAGTGGGTTCAGTGACCGGACTGAAATTAAAAATTTAGGAAGTAGAGCTTTTCCAGTTGTTACCGGCATGATTCCATGCGGGCCAATATCCAAGTTCTTCCATTTCCAGTGATCGTAGGCTCGCCGATTAAGTGTGTAGTCTAAGCCAGCACCATTTTTTAATATCTTTTATCGTTTAATGTCGAGGGACGAGAGAGAGCTTTAGAGAGCTTTTAAGTGCGTATTTGAATTTGATAAAATCAACGTTATTACTATAAGTTTCAAGTTTCTGCTCTAAAATACTTTACATATATGATTGTTAGGTACTCTCACATAAATGCTATTAGTATTCTCTCACTTTTCACTTTTCCCTCACAATTATTTCATCAACGAAAGCATACGTCTTTCAATATATAACCTACAGTAGCAATACTATACAGGATTTCTTATTGCAGAATTGGACGACCTAAACTTTCAGGCTAGATTAAAATGAGTGCATGAGATCCTAAGCGTTATGCCCAATATTGACCTGCTCAGCTATGAGGATAACAAAAAGTGCTTTCCTATAATGTCCTCTGTAAGAGAACTAATAGGCGGTGGGCAGTCAAGGGGCTGACCTTTATTACGATTAAAAATGCCGTTTCTTGCGCTAAAAGTAGTCATTTTCGTCATTTTCACAGACTATATTCTAGTTATAATGTGCCAATAATAAAGCTGGGTTGTATTTTCCATTGAGAGCTGGCAATTTTCCCAACAATTTCCGAATTATACTGCATTCTGTACTAGTCGAAAAAGTAAAGTTTGTTCAAAGAACGAAGAAAGTGTAGTTGAAAGATGTCCTCGGGTGGCTGTAAGAGAATGAATGAATAGGACCCACAAGCCAATTGGCACCGAAGTATATGATGGGAAAATATGACCTGTCAAATCTATACCCCTGTACCTCTCGGAATGTCTCATTTTTAAGAAGTAATCATTGTATCAAGTCTGAAAGACATAGCAACGGGCACACGTGGAGCTGGAAAGAATCACATGGATTTGAATTTGGCCTGAGATAAGACTCGCTTTGTGAAACACCAACAAGACTATTGGGATAGTGCAGATGCTGTAACACGACATATATAGCATTCTGCCTCGGGAGGCCTCCAATTCCATTGACAATCAACATGATGAGCTTTGATGCCAAAGGAGTTGGATCACTGAAAAGGGGTACGCCTCAATTGCGATGTGGAATCTGATCACACTAGATTGGGATTTAGTACATTATTGGCGCTTCAATGGGGATTGAGTCCCACTGCTGTCACCGCTGCGGCTCATTGCATCTAGAAGGATTTCGGTTACCCCTACTTGGAATGGCGGTTCAACTATTCTGACTTTGTAAAGAGTATCCTAGCCTGGCTCTTGATAGAAAGTTTTTGAACAAAGACTATACAGAGTAGGAAGCAATAGACCTCGGAAATATGATGATTGGGTGCGTTTGCTGCTAGTGGGAGTGATGTCGGTGAGCCCTGATTCCCGTAACCATCTTTTACATAGATTTATGATGTACAACATACAGAGTTCCTACGTATAGAAAAAGCGATAACTACGCCTAATTTAATCTGATATTATTTTGCTTTCCATTCAGGAGATACTGAAAGCTTTTCCCTGCATAGCCTGTTATATCCTCAGTTCGGAAAGGAGTTTGACGCTATGTAGCATATCATTCCTCTGTATGAATAGATCAATGATGTTTACACTCTGCATATAAATTTTCTGTACTACTTGTTTAAGGTCCAACTAGTCCATACGTGAGCTCACAATACCGGTCATATACTTACATTGCCAAATGTTCTCCACTCATAGGTGAAAGAAGCTAGAGTAGCTAGTCAGATATCCTAGCAGGCCAAGGAAGGCAGTGCGACTAGATTGAACTTTCTGTTTAATTGGGCTGACGACCTGAAAGATGCCCACATATGGACCTAAGGCAGGAACTTCCATAGACATTGTACTTAATGCACCTCTCGCCCACTGGTACCATACCCTAACTTCCATGGCATGGTCTGGAATAGTCAAACCTCAAATCCATTCTTTTGTCTTTTGTGGTTCATTATTTGCTTGTCAACCACTTTACCGAGACATTAACTCAACTTCTACTTTCATCTGATAAAAAAAAAGCATCATGCTTCGCTCTCTGCGCCGTTTTCTTTGCTTTTCATCTTCCAGATCATGTGAAGCCACTGACTCTACGACACATGGCACAGAAAATGTGGAGGTTCCCATTCGCTTGAGACCCGCTGGCAGAACGATTGCTCAAGCGCGAGTTCCTAGTCCCTGCCCGGAGCTTGGCAGCGTACAGCCCAGGGCACGTTCAGTTTCTCCCTCGAGCTGCAATAGCACACAAACCGAGTCAACCATTGCCTCAGATGGCGAAAGCAGAGCCACCACAGTGTCAACCAGCATTGGCAACACTTCCACGCCCCCCAGCACGCCTGCCAAGACTACCTCCACATCGAGATTGAACATCATCACACCGTATACCCCCATCCTGCAGCTAGATGGCAGTCTGCGGGCCCCACAGGTTACATTCGATGGCTATGGTTCCTATGGGGGCCGGTTTGCCCCTGAATCAATAATGGGATTCCTCTACGAGCTGACATCATTCTTCGAGGCCACCGTCTCAGACCCTTCGTTCTGGGAAGAATATGCCATGTTCCAGCGTGCCCAGATCACACCACTGCACATGGCCGGGAAGTTAACCAGGCTAGCAGGAGGGGCTACCATCTGGCTGAAACGGGAGGACAAAAACGAATATGGCAGCCACAAGACCCGCAACATCATTGGCCAGCTCCTGCTAGCTCGCCGGATGGGTCGCTCTGAGATTGTCACGGATTGCGCCTCGGCCAAACATGGAAACTTCACCGCTGCAACGTGCGTACGTCTGGGGTTGCGCTGTGTGATTGTCATGGGTGCAGATGACGCTAGTGTCCAGGAGCAGGACGTGCTCGAGATGAAGTTGCTCGGCGCTAAGGTTCTGACGACTCGCACAACCTCCGGCATGGGCAGTTTACGCGCTGCTATCACAGAAGCACTGCGGTATGCAGTCTGCAATCACGAATCTGCGTACTACCTCATGGGTAGCCCTGTGGGTCCAAGTCCCCTGCCAACCCTGGCTCGCACGTTTCAATCCCTTCTGGGCGAGGAGGTTGCAGTCCAAATGCACGAGGCAGTAGGTCGCCAGCCGGATGCCCTCGTCACCGCCGTTGGAAGTGGTAGTAGTGCAATTGGTCTCTTTAGACCGTTCCTCCATGATTCATCTATACGATTGGTTGGCGTGGAAGCTGCGAAGGCAGCTGCCCTAACAGATGGTGGGCTTGGGGTACTGCAGGGTGCTCGTACGCTCTTGCTCCAAAACGATGATGGCCAGATCCTTGACTCACATTCCATTTCACCAGACATGGATCTGTCTACTGTGGCGCCTGAGGTCGCTCATTGGAAGGACTCTGGCCGAATTGAAATTTCCACGGCTACCGACGCAGTTGCCCTGGATGGATTTAGAACCCTTCAGCACCACGAGGGGATCTTGTCTGGTCTCGACTCGAGTCACGCGGTAGCCAAGGCACTGGATCTCGCTAGAGAACTTGGCCCCAGTAAGAATTTGGTTTTGATGGTGACTGGATGTGATAAAATTGGCATACCTGGGTTGGATATCTGAGTTACTCCGTGGGCACAAAATACGAGTCATGATATAATTGCTTTCTTATTTTTGTTAGGAATACCCCAGATCTCTCTCATTTACGGCGTTGGGTTTCTTGTTCTCATTTGTCTATATCGAAGATGTCTTACTGTATCATATTTTTAGTTACTTTCATCGATGGTATGCCCGAAGGCTATTACACTTGAGATCCTTGCTTTTTTTGTAAACACGCTCTCCCATGTCGAGTGGCTTTTTTTCACGACCTGTACCTGATGCCCATGTATGTTTTTCCTTCCCTGCAAGATGTCTTTGCCACTCATTGCTTTTTCCCATGAGAATAGACTTTCTTCACCTCTATGTTGTAGCTCATTCCCCTAAGACAGTGTGGTATGTCGGAATCCAGTATATTCTAAGGTGATTTTTTATTTTTGTCATCAATCATATCGGTACATCATGTACAGCAAACCCCCGTAAATCAAACGTCATAATTCAATCCTCATGTGTGACCGACATGTCCAGAACCTCAACCCGGCCTCTTCCGCGGGTTTCATTGCTCACCAGTTCATTCAATCCCTTGAATGCACCGGGCTCAGCAAAACCAACAATCTCCCATTCATCTCCGCCAATAACTTCTTGTGATTCAATTGATTCGATAAAGGCCATGATCTTATCCTTGACGGTGCTCGGGGCCTTGGGAGCAGCTTCCACATCAGACTGACCAGCCTCAATATCCGAATCATCCCTCTTAGCAGACTTCTTCGATCCCTTATTCCCCTTCTTGTTGTTCTTTGAGCCACCGGAGGGGGCTTCCTTCTCTTTATTCGACGCAGCACCTGGAGCAGCCTTGACAGATTGCTTCAACAGAGACACTGGACATGTCACACGAAGACGCATGCGAGCCCGCATGACGGGGATCGGCTGCCAGGCAATGAGAGCCTTCATGGCATCCAACGCTTGACTCTTCGCCGAACGGTTCGCCGAAACTCCCGTCCAGAGCGGCTTCTTGGGCTGAGAGGGTTTCTCTTCGCCCTCTACATTCGCCTCCCCGCTCGCTTGTGTCTGTTGTTGTCCGCTGGCCGCGGATAGTTGATCCAACGCCTTGTGGATCATCCCAGTTGTGTACACGCGCTTGGTTGAGGGGTCGACTAGTCGACCTGACACAATATCTAGTACTTCTTTCTCCACTCGCTCGAGGATGTCTTTGCGCTCACGCTCGCCGACTTGCACTTCGCCTTTACGCAGGATCTCTTGGAGGATTTCCTCTCGAGGGGTACCGGCCCCGAAGGCCTTTGCTAGCTCTGCTGATGGGGCAGTTTGTGCTTTGGAGACGGAGAGGAACACGGTGGGGACCTGGAGGACATTGTCGAGATCTTTTTCGGCGCCGGAGCGGTATTCGAGAAGTTTGTTCTTGTAACAGGCGAGTTCAAAGCGCTTCTTGCCTAGATTGAGACAAAAAAGTTAGATAAAGTCAAAACGACATAGATAAAATAGATGAGTACCCTTCTTTAGTCGGACTACCGACACGTTGGTGAATTTAATCTGGTTGGAGGGTTGGTTGATAGGCATTTTGGTGTGTGAAGCCGCTGAGGGCTGATTGCGTCAATATGAAGAAAAAAACAGACACCTGACAGTATGGCAATATCCACGATCTGTTTTTGAATGTTTCCAAATAGATGACACTGTCCAGATCGAAGGATTATATATAGACGGAGTACGGACAATTAAAAGTTGATTTGCGTCAGGAAATCTACCCAAAAAGGCTTAGTCGACAAGCTCGTGCCCCTCCAGCCAAGGTAACCTTGGAGTCCCGTGACTCATGCTGAATCATCCAATCTTGGGCCCGCTCAGGCCCCTCTTAGGCCACAAGGGTCACCTGATTGGCCTGTCTCGTCTTATCGACCATCCCCGGCGTCATCGGCCCTTGGGACCTGCTTCTCCTCATCTCACAAGCCAAGGCATCACCGTCTTGTTTCAACATCTTCAGCTTCATTTCAATTATTATTATCTTGTGGTATCTTCAAACTGTAGGTGACCATCTTCCTTTGGCTTATTTTTTGAGAGCCATTACCGCAAACGGTTACTGATAAGAGGTGCCTGACTCCAGACCCCAAGGTACCCGCTCCTCATCAACAACCCATCATTAGCATCACTATTGCTGTGAAACCCAAACACAATTTGCAATGAGAGTCCTGTCTGCCGCTCTCTGGGCGGGAGCTGCTTCGGCCGCTGCCCCGTCCCTCCAGCAAGTCCTGGGAGATAACAGGGAGAATGCGGAGAACCTAGTCAAGCAGGGTGCAGATGCATTCAAGCCTCTGCAGCACCTCCAGGACCAGTTCAAGTCTCTCTCTGGTGAGGCTCGTCAACTCTGGGAGGAAGTCTCTAACTACTTCCCGGAATCCATGGAGAGTGCTCCCTTGCTTTCCCTGCCCAAGAAGCACACCCGCCGCCCTGACTCGCACTGGGATCATCATGTCAGTGGCGCCGATGTCCAAGACATCTGGGTCACTGGTGTTGACGGCACCAAGGAGCGTGAGGTTGACGGTAGGCTGGAGGCTTACAACCTCCGCGCCAAGAAGGTTGACCCCAGCGCCCTCGGTATTGATCCCGGTGTGAAGCAGTACAGTGGTTACCTGGATGACAATGAGAACGATAAGCATCTATTTTACTGTGAGTTTGGACGATCTCCGTTCATTATCTAGAGTTTATTTAACCATTCGAAAGGGTTCTTCGAGTCTCGCAATGACCCCAAGAACGACCCTGTTGTGCTGTGGTTGAACGGCGGCCCCGGCTGCTCGTCCCTCACCGGTCTTTTCCTGGAACTTGGTCCTAGCTCCATCGGTGCTAATATCAAGCCTATTTATAATGATTTCTCGTGGAACAACAATGCCTCTGTGATCTTCCTGGATCAGCCCATCAATGTCGGCTACTCCTACAGTGGGTCCTCCGTCAGCGACACTGTTGCTGCTGGCAAGGATGTCTATGCTCTCCTCACATTGTTCTTCAAGCAATTCCCCCAGTACGCTACACAGGACTTCCACATTGCTGGCGAGTCCTACGCTGGCCACTACATCCCTGTCATGGCTTCGGAGATTCTCTCCCACAAGAAGCGCAACATCAACCTCAAGTCTGTTCTCATTGGTAACGGTCTTACCGACGGTCTTACTCAGTACGAGTACTACCGCCCCATGGCCTGCGGTGAGGGCGGCTACCCCGCTGTTCTGGACGAGAGTACCTGCCAGTCCATGGACAACTCCCTGGGCCGCTGCCAAAGCATGATCCAGTCCTGCTACAACAGCGAGAGCCCCTGGGTTTGTGTCCCGGCCTCGATCTACTGCAACAACGCCATGCTTGGCCCCTATCAGCGCACCGGCCAGAACGTCTACGATGTTCGCGGCAAGTGCGAGGACGAGAGCAACCTGTGCTACAAGGGCATGGGCTACGTCAGCGAGTACCTCAGCCAGGAGAGCGTCCGCGAGGCTGTCGGTGCCGAGGTTGATGGCTACGACTCATGCAACTTCGACATTAACCGTAACTTCCTCTTCAATGGCGATTGGTTCAAGCCTTACCACCGCCTCGTGCCCGGTCTCCTTGAGCAGATCCCTATCCTCATCTACGCCGGTGATGCTGACTTCATCTGCAACTGGCTTGGCAACAAGGCCTGGTCCGAGGCTCTCGAGTGGCCTGGCCAAAAGGAGTTCGCTTCCGCCGAGCTTGAGGACCTCAAGATTGTGCAGAACGAGCACGTTGGCAAGAAGATCGGTCAGATCAAGTCCCACGGCAACTTCACCTTCATGCGTATCTTCGGCGGTGGCCACATGGTTCCGATGGACCAGCCCGAGTCTAGCCTGGAGTTCTTCAACCGCTGGCTCGGTGGCGAGTGGTTCTAAACACTCGACCCCGTTGCTCTACGATACGATGCGTTGATGAATTCATCATTACACTGCATGTTATTGATCTTGTGACTGGTTATTTATGTTCAATTTTACACTTCATACTCTGAGAAATTAAGAAAGCCGCATAATCGGTCATCTCTTACTGATGTTAGGTGATTTGGCTTTCGTTTATTATACACGACTAGGCAACTTTGAATTCAATCAATCTTGGATAGACTTGAACATCGAGTAATAAACTGTCATAAAGCGTAAAGACATCTAAGCTGTAAAGAGCTTGATGTATATATTGAGTGGAGTGTACGGAGACATCTATCGTGAGCGGGGGTGTGTTGTGATAGGCGTAGATAGTCATAGATGGATATGAATACCCCAGAGTTATTGATCGAGTGGCGTGGGCCTTATTCCACCCTGACGGTCTAGGACATCTACCCCAGTATTCTCCGAAGCATACCACGGAGCCTTGCAAGATATTCTACCCTACGAGGACCGAAGATTTAGATAGGATCATCGAGTTGGTATCTTGATCCACACCGGATGATCCTATCGAACCCAAGGCCAAGAGCAAAGTACATGAATCAAAGAGATCGGGTCATTTCATTGGTATGGTTCATTTTCAATTTTTTGAACTGGAACATGCCCAGCCCAGCGGGGAAAAGATCCCACGAGTGCTGCCCATAGAAACACACCGGAAATAACGGAATCCCTCCAAGAACCCCCGGCAAAAAAAACGAACAGAATAATTTAGCCCTTCTTCTTGCTGACACCGACGGTGCGACCGCGGCGGCCAGTGGTCTTGGTGTGTTGACCACGGACACGGAGGCCCCAGTAGTGACGCAGACCACGGTGGGAGCGGATCTTCTTGAGGCGCTCAAGATCCTCACGGAGCTTGGAGTCAAGACCGTTGGAGACAACCTGGGTGTCCTTGCCATCGGTGATGTCGCGCTGTCTGTTGAGGAACCACGAGGGGATCTTGTACTGAGTGGGGGTCTGGAGGATGGTCACGATACGCTCGAGCTCTTCGGTGGTGAGCTCACCAGCACTATAGAAAGTGTCTTGTCAGCTTTGCTGTTCTTGTATAATTTTTTTGCGATTGTTGTGCGATATTCCCCGGCTCTTCCTAGTCCATGTCGATTCAGGTCCAGACTGCGCCATTTGCTCTTTCAAGGGTTTCCTCCGATAACAGATGATTGGGAATGATTGGATATTCGATGGGGGTTGTGGCGAACGTACCGCTTGGTGAGGTCGACATCGGCCTTCTTGCAGACCAGGTTGGAGTAACGGCGACCGACACCCTTGATCTGGGTCAGCGCGTACATGATCTTCTGCTTGCCGTCAACATTGGTGTTGAGCAGACGCAAGATGAACTGGAAGTTCGTCTTCTCGCCGGTCACGAGCGCTGTTATCGAGAAATCCACATGTTAGCCAACATTCAATTTCGAGAACCGTTGTCTCTGCCACCGTTTCCAGCTCTTTTTCTTTTGGCAAATTCGTGGTTGCGTATCATATAATGGTCTCAGATTGAAAGGAGGGGTCGTCACGTACACATGATGGGCGATGGGCGAGGATCGCGATGGGTTGTCGACAGAGGGATGGAGAGAGGAAGTCCAACTGAGTGACTTTGCTTGTGGGATCGGGTAATTGGGACGCTAACCTTATTCGGACGAGGGCTCGCTTGTTGGGAGCTAGTCCCAAAACGGCTAGTTCATAAATCAGATCATGTGAAGTCACATGACCATTAATTTCAGTGTTATATTTTCGTATTTTTGAGTGTTATTTACGTGTATCTTACCTGAAGCCCTGACAGACGGGGCTTTGTTTTCCTCGACATGAAACTGTGACGAACCCAATTCTTTGGGCTATCAGCCACCGTCAAAGTGTCTTTGTGCTTCGAGTACTCTACCATGAAGTCCATGTAGTGATTTTCTCTGTGGCGCTATCAACCCTTTGATCCATGTATTCTTTTATGGTTTTTTCCGATCTTTGATTGAGTGATCCGGTCGCGTCTCCAAGTCTATTGGCACCCGCTGGCCCATACAATCTTTGGCCCATATGTTTCTTTTCACTCAGGGATTTCTGCCTTGATACTAATCGCTTCTGCACTTCGATGGGCATTTCTTAGAATTGAGTTAGGCTTACCCACCGCCAAGCAAGGTGGTACAACATCTCGTACCTGCACTAGACCCGGAACCTCAATCTATGTAACCTTCGACTTGATCAAAGATCTTCGGTGATACTCATGTTCTTTGTTTTGTGAAAGGAATCCCAGATCTACACTGCCGTTGATATTGGAAGTGCCTGTCTATTTTTACTCGATTCTTTGATATCATCTAGATTTGACCTCAACCAAGAAGTTATGGGCTAATGTGACAGATATAGAAATCCACCACGCTCATGCTGCTTTGGCCCTAACCTTGTTTGGATTGCTGAACCTTGACTGGAATCTAAATGCTTTGTCTATCAAGAAACAAGATGTTACCATGGGCATTCGATTCGGGGCGCTCGGGGTGTTCTTTCATCTCGTGCCTACTATCTACAATACGCCACTCTATTTCTTTCGGTTGGTAAATATGGCATTCACGCTGACATATTGGACAATGGATGTTCCTCGTTGTCCATTAAAGCGCTTGGTTCGCACCGTTTCGCCCTTTCGTTGATGGTTTCCAAGCACCTCCAATATAGGACACCCCAATATCAGAATATTGCCCTTGACTGAGCCCATCATGGCATTTTTCTAGACCGTGATCCCTTCACTGCCAGTTCATCAAGATGAGTAATCCTAACTCTCCGCTGGAGATTCCTCCCCTTTCCGATTTCCCAGCAAGGCCGGAGGACCTCGAGCATCCGCCGCCGCCCTTGCCTCTTTTCGATTTCACCCGTCTTCCTAATCCGCCTGACGACTGGTCTCATTTCAATATTAAATTCAGTAATATGCAGGGGGTCATAGTCGTGCCTTGAGGCTCCCGCAGGTGCAAGTGTTGTTGAAGCATTACTTCTGGGGAATGCATTATGAGGAATCGCACAAGACCTCCCAGACAACGAGAAAGCAGCCAACTCTTAAGGCCCAGCAGATGATTTTGTTCAAGCTCATCTACTACATGCAAGAACGTCATCGTCCGAAGACTTGGTTCGAAATGCTCAATGTTAACCGAGATTCTGGGCCACGACTCTTGAGATACGACCTCAATCCGCGCCCAAAGCCACTCAGTAGGTGGTACAATACTGCTCCGGATGTGAGCACACGTATCATGAATGCATATATACGCCCTATGGACGTGCCACCAGATATGCCCGACTACCTTGTTCAACAGTATATGTACTCAGCTGACAGCTTGTTCACACCACCCCCACCCCCACCACCTCCAGCGCCAACACTCCAGGTACAGCAAGAGGAAGTCCTTCGTATGCATCTGCTACAACACATGAACCCGGGAGTCGAATTTACACCGGCCTTCTCATTGACTGATCCGCCAGGTACGAAGATACCAGGTCCTGCGCCAGGCCAAAAACGAGGTGTAGATGAAGGGAAGGAATCTCGTAGCAAGCGCGCGAGACAAATTTCGCCCGGCGCTCCTGCTTACCGAGGTCGCCCTCGTTCTCCCACTCCACCGTTTCAAGAACCCGTCTTTGCGGCTGAGGATATCACAACTTTCACCTGGACGCCTAGTCTGGCACCTTCCTCTAAAGTGGCACCGATTGGAGTGCACCGTCTAAGCCCCATTACTCCGAAACCCCCACGCCCGGTTGACACGCGAAAAATTACAGACGCCATAGAACGAGCTGTGATGCAGATCGTGTATGCTGACTTGGACCGTGATCCCAGCATTCCGTCTACTGAAAAACCCGTTTGCCTCCGGACCGCCCAGTCCTACAGGGATCTGCTCTCGATGAAACTTGGAGCCTTCCCCACCACGTCGACTGTAAAGCTGTCGCCATTAACCTTCGATTGGGATCCAAATGGCAGATCATACCCGGTCCGTGGCCGCGGTCCTATCTGGGACTCTATGTCTTGTGCCACGGATGCTGTTATTGTAGCGGCGATGCTACTCGATGCTGGTTGTACCAAGATAGATCGCGCACACAATCGGGCAGCTGAGTTCAAACCTCTTGAAAAAGCATTCATCGAAGTGACAATGGCGAGCTGGGAGACCTTTGATGACAAGACTTCTATATTTGTGCGTGACGAGTGGCTCCGGATGTTCATCGATAGCTCAAGCGGCTTGAAGATGGGAGAACCGATTCCTCCTTGGGCAGTATGGTCGGCGGCCACAAGAAGCTTCGCTCAATTCCGCTATCACCACGTTGAGCGAGTGACCCCTTGCCACTGTCAGTTCGCCGTTCCGTTCTACAACTCTCACCAAGGGTCCTGCATTTTACCTGGCTACCAACAAGGTGATGAAAGAGGAGTAGATTTGCAAGAGTTGATCGAGCGATGTTTCTACCCACGAAAGTCTTTCAAATGTGATAAGTGTGGTGATCCGATGGGAGTTACTGGAGAACGAAAGATCGGTCAACTCCCACTGCGTCTGGTGATAACATCAGATATCAAGACGCGAATTAAAAATCACACAGAGAACCTCAAGTTTAATTACATAGACTATGAAGACAAGCAGCAGATCGCACACTATCGTTGGCTTGGCGGCATATATAACAACGAATCCCATGCTCGTTTATTCTGGACTGATACGAAACGAGGCGAGAAAGATCTTTCGAATATTATGATGTACGATAGCCAAGTCAATTCCGGGGTAATTGTCGGTGGAATTACATCATTTCAACCGGAAGAGAAAGTACCCCCTGAATGGTTTCACCGTAAGGCTATTCCTCTCATTTTCTATGAGCGCATCTTGAATCCCACCCCCGACCTTTTGGCAAAGGCCAACAACGCGATTCTTGAGCTGAACAATTGCGTGAGCGAGAACAAGAACGTTCTTGAAGAACACATCCCTTGGAAACCATCAATTCCTCTGCGACAGCCGGATTCATGGCCTCGTCTGCTTTCACACAACGGCGAACGCTTCAGCAGTTTCAACCCCAGCTGGGCAACACCGAACCCACCCCCCAAACCAACCATTGAAAAGCCTGCTGTACCCGATCTGCCCCTAAGTCACATTGATCCGGCACTGTTTGATCCATTAGTCATTGACCCAACACTCATTGATCCATTGCTTTTTTCCACAAACACACCTCCGGAATTCGACTTGTCCTCAATATTCACCGCGACGAGGCTTGAGAACCAAGTGAGCACCAAGCAAGAGGAACCTGAGGATGAGACCAATAGCCATATATTCCAGTCGATGCTGCAGGATCCGCGCTGGCTCGGTCAACATCCTGAAAGGTGGCCTTCAGGTCTACCTGGTGAGGAAGGAGTTTTGGATTTCCCCGAGCTGCCTATGTCTCCCCCAACGCCGCAATCGCCCCAACTAGGCAATTGCAGAGGCACTGGATGGTCAAATGCTACCATGCCAGATGCGGAGGAGGCTATGGCTGAGATTCGAAATCGACACTTTGACAGTACGCACGGTAATCAACTCAAGAGGTCCGCGATGGCAAACTACGCTATGGCGAAGCAGGTCTTAGATCCGATGCAGAAGCAGGCCCTACATTCAAAGAATATACATGAATTCAACTCGAGGAAGAGATATAGTGATGCAGAATCGGAGGAGAGGGAAAGAAACGAGGAGCGCCACCGACAGATGATAGAAAAGCAAAAGAAGCAGGATCAAGATCGAAAGAAAAGAGAGGAGCGGAAAAAACAAGAGGAGCTCGAACTAAAGAAGAGAGAGGAAGGGAAAGGGCAAATGGAGCTCGATAAGAAGAGAGAACAGGAAGAGCAAGATGAAAGTGAAGAATTGCCGGAGAAAGACCCGAAATGGACGAGAGAGGCATACTATAAACAGCAAAGACAACGGGAAGAACAGAAGAAGCAGATAGAGGCGACGCCGAAGATATCAAGAAGACGGGGACTAAGGAATTCGAGGAAGAAAGACAACGATCCGACATGGCAGCCTGGTGGTAGTGACAGTGACGCTGATGAGGATGAAGCTGATGAAGCTGAAGAAGATGAGCTGCCTTGATTTGTTATTATATTTTGTTTCATTTAGTTCATTTAATAACTATACACCATTGATACTAGTTCAACATAGCCATCTGCCAATCAGGGGGCTGTTATTTGATATACCCGAGGCCCGAGTTTGTATAATGCGAGATAGTACTCCGAAGTACATATTTAATATACATATAGTACCTTTCTACAGTAATAATTACTCCCTTTAATACAGAAGTCTACTTAGTAATATGGCATTTCCCCGCAGTCTCTACCCCAGACTCCCCAGATTTCCCCTTTCCCTCTTTTCTGTTTCTGTTTCATCCTTATAAATTCACTTCACCTACTAACAGATATCCAGTTATAATCACATTCTATGATCTATGATCTATTTACACATCCAAATCCTGCATTTTGCAGTCCCAGATCTACTAACGCAGTGGGGAATTAATCCAAAAACAAGGTAAGAAAAAAAACAAAAAGATGTCACTCTACAGACGCGCCCGGGGCGGGCCTGTAGCAGTGTTGCTCTTCTTCGGTGCCGAGACGTACCCACCAAGAGTGCCGTCGGTGTTGGTCACAGCTCCCTGAGCATCACGTCGGATACCAAGTTCAAGCAACTTGGCAAACACGTTGGCGAAGTGATCAAAGAACAATTCCTTATCCTCGGCATACCGCTGAACCCACGGGGCAAATGCCGGATCTGTCGAGAGCGCCATATCAGTCGGCAGCATCATCAACGGCTCCTCGTCCTCTTCGGCATCAGGATCCTCAAACACAAACTGTGTATTACCCGACGCCATCTTGCGAGGCTTCCAGTCAAGCTGGAGTAGCAATTTGAAGAAAGAGTTCGAGAACCGCGTGGGGTTGGTCACCCACGGGCCCTCGAATCCACTGCGGTCGCCGTGGCACCGACCCAGGTTGTGTCCGCCCGTCAGCGCTACAATCTCCTGGTCGTTGAATCCCATGCGGTTGAAGATGAACCGCAGGTGGTCGGCGCCCTGGGCTCCATCTGGCAACCGTCCGCGTGGTGGCAGCTTGCTGTCGTCGATCAGATCTGTTCGTCCGCCTTGCCAGGGGATATCGGGTCCACCCAGCTCCTTGATCGCCACTACGCCGGCCAGAGTCCACAAATCAGAGTACGTGATCCAGGGGTGCTTCTCTTTAATCGGCTCTAGGAATGCCCGTCCGTGCTGCAGACCGGCGTTGGCGGGATCGCCACCCTCGGCTTCGTACCGCATACCGGCTCCGTTGGAGCCACCGGTGTCGGTTTCGGCATCATATGTGCCAGACGAGTGCCTATTTAAGATCATGGTCAGCGACGTTGCATTGAAAAGGGCTTATCACCGCCGGTGATCCGAGGCCCCGACCGGGAAACGATAAGGCTTCGAGAATCGCATTTACTTACCATGCGAGGCGCACGAAGACGGGTCCTGCACTGCCATCATCATATCCGGGCTTCTTCAGGATGTCGGCGATGTCCTTGCGGACGGCTTCATAGTCGTGAGTGCTCATTGTTGGTCTCGGCCGATAAGGCGGTCCGAAGTAGATTTCTCGGGAAGAAATTGAACAAACTCAACGTCGTCGAGATGGATCCGTGGAATGGGTTCAAGTGAAAGGATTGAGGATCAGAAAGAGCAGAAGAAGAAAAGAAGAAGAAGAAGAAGAGCAGAAAGGGAATAGAAAAGAAGCAGAAAAAGGGACCCCCAGACTTTCCACATGGAAGTCGGTGGATCCCGCGGGCCGAATCAACCTGCGCCGATTGAAGATGCCGAGGTTGGACTTGGACGACATGCACTGTCTTGCTCTGTGATTGTGGCGACTATTTCCGATGCATTTCTCACTTCCGATGGTCTAGATTTCATACCCTTAAGTGATTCGCCTTACAATATCAGCTAAAACAAAATCACATTCGCCATCAAATGCCGATTCAGACCTCGGAACTCTAAAGCCGACTTGGACACTCAGATCTGATACTAATATTTAGGCAAATCCGATGCATATTACTATACTTTTGGCAATATACAGTTGAAATGGGTGTCATATTTGAGAAAAATCAGACCTCTTTTGCCCTTAAGGTCAGGGCTGAACAAAGAAAATGTTTCCAGTGAAAGCTGAAAGAAAACAAAGATTCATCATAGGAAACAATATGATACACTGAGAGAAATCAAATATCTACCTCATTGACAGTTTCATCTCTGCCCGCAATCTCATACTCTCCATCGCTCTCCCCCGCATCAACCTCAAACTCCCCATCAACGTTGTCATTCGGAGTCTCATTCTTCTTCACGCAAGCCCGCAACAGATCCCGCTCACGTTGTAAACGCACCACCTCCCCTCGCGTCTCTCGTAGGGAAATTGTCAGCTTCCGCGCCTTCGTCTGATACGTGCGACCCAGTCCATCCGCCTGTCCGGCCAATCGCGAATACTTCTTCCGGATCCACTTCCTCTCTTTGCGCAGTCCGCGAACCTGTCGATCGAGCAAGTGTCGATACTTCACGTCCGTGTCGCGGATTGTCTGGATCACCTTGTCGATCACGCCTGTATGCTTTGCCTGTAGTGTGCCTTCTTCGGAGTACTTTGCGATGCTTATAAATGTGGCGCAGATATCGGCCGCGATTGATGCCATCAACTCGCCTTTCATGGTGGAGGTTTGTTGTTCTAGGTTTTCGAGACGTAGAGCACAGGATCCTGGTGTGCTTGGTATCTGGATTGGTTGGTGCGGTGCCATCGCTGGTGTAGATGGGGTGTTCTGGGTGTTCGGGTTTTGGGCTGACATGTTGAGTGTGCGGTTAGACTCGTGTTGTGACGAAGCTCCAGGCTTGGGAGGTGGGTTTGTAGACATGGGGAGGAGCAAGAATGGAGGAAGAATGAAAATCTCTCAGATGATGCCAATGTAATTATAATCTGAGAAGAATATGAAAATCATGTAATGTATTATCTAAAGTTCTTTCAACCCCAGTTTTCAGCTAACAAACATTGCCTTTGATCGATTTCTTCTCTTTATCATTGATCAGTTTGATGCATATGTTTGGGGCTTCGTCCTTTGAAGCACTCATTGATACATAATCAAATCATATGTTCCAACGTTTCATACTTTATAGTGCAGACACAATCGCATCGCCAACTTCTTTAGTCCCAGCCTTACCCCCAAGGTCAGACGTCCGAATCCCAGAGTCCAACACTTTGCGCACCGCATCCTCCACACGCTGAGCCTCATCTTCCATGCTCAAAGAGTATCGGAACATAAGTGCGACGCAGAGGATCATCGCAACCGGATTTGCAATATTTTGTCCCGCAATACTATAGCAAAGTTAGAACAGCCCTTCTAATCATGTTTTTGGCACTTACGTCGGAGCAGATCCATGTGTAGGCTCGTACAGCCCGTAAGGTCGTGTCTTCAGCGTCTTATCCCCAGGCAGACCGTTGAGACTGGCACTCGGCAATACACCCAGTGTACCCACAATAGACCCAGCTTGGTCAGAGATCATGTCGCCAAAGGTATTGTCAGCCAGGATAACGCCATTCAGGGATCGCGGGTTTGTTGCTAGAATCAATGACGCAGAGTCCGCCAGTTGGTGCACCAATTTCACCTGTGGGTACTCGGCTGCCATAGTCTTGTCCACTACCCGGCGCCAGAGTCGTGAAGAAGCTAGTACATTTGCCTTGTCTAGTGAGATCACAGGCCAGGGGGGTTGTGTCGCAGTGCCACTTCAGCGGATAGACGTGTGACTCGTTGGATCTCGGCTTCGGAGTAGCCCCATTCGTCCATCGCTGTAGTAGAAGAAAAAGGTTAGATCGCGATTCAATACAGCTGGATCTCAGCCCAACTCACCGTATGTTTCTTCTTCCACCTTGCGGCCAAAGTAGGCACCTCCGCAGTTCTCGCGAACGACAACGAAATCAACACCTTCAATAACCTCTTGCTTGAACGGGCTGAATTCCTTGGCGATAGAGGCACTCGGCGATGTAGAACAGCATGGGCGTAGGTTTGCATAAATATCCATGGCTTTACGTATTTGGAGTAGCCCTCCCTCGGGACCATCAAGGCCACGACGTTGATTATCCCATTTCGGTCCTCCAACTGCAGCGAAGAGCACTGCATCTGAGTCCAGAGCAGCCTGCTTGACTTCTTCAGTCACAGACTTGCCATAAGCGTCAATGCTGCAACCTCCAATCAACTCCTGCCGCAGTTCAAACTTGCGTTCGGGTGTCTCAAAGACCTTCAGGACCTTGACAGCTTCGGCCATGATTTCCGGGCCGATGCCGTCGCCGGGTAGGACGAGGATGTTGAAGGTTTTGGCCATGGTACTGTGATATTTGTTGTTACAAAGGAGTATTTGGGATAAATCAATGAGTTTATACCATCGGCACTCAGGACTATATATAGCCTATATCGGAGCTCGGTCTTTCACCCGACTGATGCGGGGTTTGATTTGGTCGGGTTTTCGCCGACAACATAGCCTCCGATGTGCGGAGATCTGTCACAGGGCTAAGGAGGCATGTAGTCTAATTCCTGTGGGGCTGTCTTTGTGGGTACATAGTATATAAGATGAGGCTGAGGTTTCCGGTACTGCTACTAGGTAGTATTGTCATTGCATAGTAGAATAGCTTCTCGGGTATCAAACAGTGTAATATATGCCTTGTTTCTTGTTATAGGAGGTTTTTGATAGAACTATTCCAATAGTGAAGCAAATATGGTGGAATATAACCCAACGGCAACAAATTGATAGACTGCCAACCTTAGAAGGCTATCAAAAGTTGAGGCCTGAGGCACTACATGGCTCTCCACATGCAATTGTCAGACTAGAAACATCCAGTACATCGTGGAATGTTTGATTTTAAACCAAAAAAAATCTTCCTATAGTTGTTTACCTCTTTTTGATTCATTTCCTTCTTGGCAAATAATAATCTTACATCTTTAAATATCATTACATTCCGACTAATCCGGTAATAGGGCTTAGGGCCGACCAGTCCCCCTCCTGTTTGCATTGTTTGCAGTGTGGGCATCATTTCTAAGCATCTGGACGATCTCCAAATCTCCGAAAGTGCAATACATTTTCCCGTGACGAACCCTCAAGATGGCGCGCGTCGAAGAACTTCCAGATGACTTTGATGAGGCACTTGATCTCAACAAGGCTCCACCCGAGGTCGCCCAGCCTGGGTTTGACTTCTTCGCTCCTACAAATGAAATTCCCTTCCCAATCAACGAGGAGGGACTGAAGGCACGCCAAACCGATCCCAATGCACCTGAACTTCCCCCGGCTATTGCGGCCGTTCAGTCGCATTCTTCAGAGGAGTTGATAGCAATGATGAATAAAACTCCTCTGTTCATGACCGACATTGAGAATGCAGGCGACGAGAGTACGTTAGATCATTCCTTGAATAGGGTCGTTTCATTTGACTAACATATATGGGTTTGTAGAGGGTGAAAACGTGCTCCTAGATGCCCTGCAGGCTCTGCAGAACGAAGGTACCAGGGGTGAGGTTGCGAACAGCTTCAAGGGACAAGGCAATGAAGCCGTACAGGAACTGAAGTGGATTGACGCCAAGGAGTTTTACACAAAGGCTATTGCTGTCATCAACGCCAAGGTTGATAAGTGGGAGGCACCCGAAGATCCTGTGGAAGAGGCGGCGCTGTTGCGCAAGTTGGAAGAGGCATCTTACATCAACCGGGCATTGTGCAACTTGGAACTAGGTATGTCTTATCGTCCTGGCTGTACGGAACATTGGCTAATATATTTCCTCTGCAGGAAACTACCGTACTTGTACTCTCGACTGTGCTGCCGCTCTGAAGTTCAACCCCAAAAACGTGAAGGCCTTCTATCGCTCCTCGCTGGCACTTTTCAAGTTGGACAAAATCGCCGAGGCCGAAGATTCTGTAACCCGAGGATTGGCAATTGACCCACAAAGTAAGGCTCTTCAAGAGTCTGCCAAAAAGATTGCCGAGCGCAAGGCCCTTTTGGAGCGTGCTGCCGCGAGGAAGAGAGCCGAAGAAGAAACGGCGCGCAAGAAGAATATGGTCCTCAGCACAGCTCTGCGTGCCCGTATGATCAGAACCCGCAAAACCGATCAGCCTCCTGATTTGGAAGATGCCAGGATCCGCCTAGTCCCTGATCCTCTCTCGCCAGAGAGCACAATCGAGTTCCCGGTCGTTTTCCTCTATCCCATGGATGCCCAGTCAGACTTTATCAAGTCGTTCTCGGAGATGAACGCGATCGAGGACCATTTGGATTACATCTTCCCCCTTCCTTGGGATACCAAGAAGGAATACACCATCGAAGGTGTTGAATGCTATATGCAGACTGTCACTGGTGGTTTGATCAAGGCTGGCAAGAAGCTGCCTTTATTACAGATTCTTTCTGGTGGTAAGGTCGAGGTTGTGGATGAGATTGTCACCATCAATATCGTGCCTCTTTCCAAGACCAGTAAATACATTGCGGAGATGAAGGCTCGGAAGACTGGCTGAGCGGCATTTCATTAATTTGAAGCCGCCCCCCAATTTCGAACCGATCCCGTGCATTTCTATGGAATTTGCGTCCACAAAATCATCACACCGATGGGAGGGGTGCTACCCCCTGCCCATCGACCTGATGGTCTGGATTTGGCTACAGCGGTGGTACCTAACCGCTGTTGACTCTGGCCTCTGGTCCTACCACGGAGCAACATGACGTTATAAAATCTGATACCCCTTCAAAGCGCCAGCCTTGTGTACATAGACGCATTTTCAGATTCTCATAGATATCATTGAGGCGTTTCCGCCTCCTCTGGAAGCTAAAGGTCCTGTGGGCCATTGATCATAATCCAACTCCAAGACCAAGTGGAAATCTTCGTACATGTAGGCTCAGATCGATCGTAGCTGCTATATGAATGACATTGGTTGTGCAATATGGATCGCAATTTGCATCGCATATTGATGATAAATATGCAGGGTCTCCGGGCACATTGATATGGAAAAGATCGGAAGGAAAGTCAGGAAAGCTGAAAATTGAGGATTTGATGTCTTCACTCTCAAACTACTACTTTCTGTTTCCAGCATCTCTTTCATGTTCTGGTCTGGGATGTCGGATGAAGTCGGCAAAGGGGCAATAGCCGATCGTGCCAAGCTCATAGGCAATACCCTAGAAATATAGCTGAATCTAGATGTTCACTGTCATACACGCATGCACCACAGGAAAACGAGTTCCGGCAATATGTCTGTCGCCGCACAGCATATGCTTTCAGGAAAACAACTGGGCGTGTGACGGTTTGAGGGTTTCCCCGAAGCTTCAAATCGCGTTCGCTGCACTTTTCAATGGGCTAATTAAGCCGAGTCGGAGGAAATCCTGTCCGGTATACATTGATCGTATGGTGTATGCTCAGCGCTAACGTAGGTTCATCTAAAAGAGGGGATGGCCTGTCTAGCCTGAATCGTGGGAAACATGTTCATCCCGGCCTACCAAGTTGATTCTGATTCGCCAAGCTATACTCGAGAAGGGGAAAAAGAGTGGACGTGAAGATTCCCCGGATTTGTGGAAGTGGAGATCGAATTTACCCGGTCATCTTTTAGTCCTTTCTTCAGCTTCACTTCCGGAGAGTTTGACGCGCCATTTTTTGCCGTGAAGAAAATACGGAATTTGCTCCGTCATCCGTCTTTACCCCGTCCACCATGTGGCGTCCGGCCCAGTGTCTGTTTCCCTGGCTAAAGCGATGAATTTCATGCACGAATTCGTGCTCTTAGGCATCTAAGCAGCGACCTAGCCCATTTAACTATTTCAAAAGGCCGCGACAACTAGTTACGCCACGGGCTATCGGCCCGTAAAATATGAAAACTACCGAGCCACGGGGGAGATGCTGAAAATGCCCCTGACAATTTAGCTGTCGCTGTGTAGCTCCGGCTATAAAAAGAGCTTGATCCTTTCAATTCCTCATTTCAGGTCTAGGATAAATTCAAAAATCGGCGTTGATTACCTCGTCATGGTTCACTATTCCACTATTGCCCTGGCATTGGCCAGTGTTCTTCCTCAACTGTATGCTTCACCTTTCAATTCCCATAAATTAACAGTGGTTGATATCTATTTCTTATAGGACCCAAGGAGCTGGATTGCACAATGCTGCTGTTGCGAAGGGAAAGCTATACTTCGGATCAGCCACGGATAACCCCGAGTTGACTGATGCCCCATACCTTGCCCAATTGAGCAACACAGACGACTTTGGTCAAATCACTCCCGGCAATTCGCAGAAGGTTAGACAAGTCCTATCGTGCTATTCAGGTCCTCGCTAATCATCGCTAGTGGGATTCAATCGAGCCATCTCAAAACACCTTCTCATATACCAAAGGAGATGTCGTTGCCGACCTTGCTGCTGCAAATGGCCAAAAGCTGCGATGCCATACTCTGGTCTGGCATAGCCAATTGCCCAATTGGGGTAAGTTTTGTTATCTTGCGTGTCTTTGCCTAAATAGTGGTCTAATTAGTAAATAGTCTCAAGTGGCACATGGACCAACGTGACTCTAATTGCTGCCATGAAGAACCATATCACCAACGTGGTGACTCACTACAAGGGCAAATGTTATGCTTGGGATGTTGTCAACGAAGGTAAGCCATAAGTCATACATATGGTAATGAATGATATTATCAAATAGCTAATACCTAGTTTGCTAGCTCTCAACGAGGACGGCACCTATCGTGACAGTGTCTTCTATCGAACCATCGGCGAAGCATACCTCCCCATCGCGTTCGCCGCCGCTGCTGCCGCAGACCCAGACACCAAGCTCTACTACAATGACTACAATATCGAATCGCCCGGTGCCAAGTCAACCGGTGCCCAAAGAATCGTCAAGCTCGTACAGCAGTACGGAGCCAAGATCGATGGTGTCGGCCTACAGGCACACTTCATTGTCGGCAGCACCCCTAGCCAGAGCGCACAGACTAGCAATTTGGCCGCGATTACAGCCCTGGGAGTCGAGGTTGCCTATACCGAACTTGACATCCGTATGACTCTGCCATCAACTGCTGCCTTGCTCACCCAGCAGTCTTCCGATTACAAAAATACCGTTGCGGCGTGTATTGCAAATGCCAAATGTATCGGCATTACTATTTGGGATTACACTGACAAGTACTCTTGGGTTCCTAGCACATTCGATGGTGAGGGTGATGCACTCCCTTGGGATGCGAACTTGGTGAAGAAGCCCGCCTATGCGGGTATCTTGGCTGGTCTGGGTGTAACTCCCGACACTACCGCTACTGCTACCACTACCTTTGTTACTGTCACAACTACTTCCAGTGGTGGTGGTGCTACTGGCGCCCCTCTCTACGGTCAATGTGGTGGCAAGAACTGGACTGGAAGCACAACTTGCGCCAGCGGAACCTGTAAAGTCGCCAGTGAATGGTACTCGCAGTGCCTGTAGTTAGTTCTACAGGGCAATGATTCATAGTGCTGAAGGGAAACTAGGTCGACGTGTGTTCATCCACTTTTGTATTTCTCTAGATCTTTTTTTTTTCCCCCTCAAAGTCAGGATCAATTGATTACAAGTTCAAGTTGTCTCGCTTCATTGCAACCCGAACAAAATTCATTATCGTAAAAAAGACATTATGTGTGCTCCGGCCCATGCTTAAGCGCTCAATAGTTGAAATAGTAGGGGTGGCCGTATGGCATCATTGGTTCTGTCGACAAGTTGCCTGTCGAGGTCTGGGTGATTGGAACACCTGTATCATGAGACAAATCAGGTGTACCATAGAACTCCATCGGTGTTGGTTGAATTCCAGAAACACCAGGGTATGGATAGTGCGCGAGGCTAACGGGACGTGTCTGATCGATCAAATGCGTCCCAGCAGATAGTGGTTCGTGTTTTGGTCGCAATTCCAACGATGGTGCTGACATGGTTGTAGCAGGGCCGGCGGGCTGGTATTGCATGTTTGGGCTCATGTGCATTGCTGGGTTATAGGGATGGGAAGGATTGTATGATGGAGCGCTTGGGAGGTCTCCGGAGGTGGCTCTGGTTATATCGATGCCAGATATTCCGTCGCTGGACTCGGACTCGACGGTATTATGGGAAGGGCCTGGTTCGGTTGGCGAGCTTTGTCCGCTGGATGTGTCTTCTGCTATTTGAGGGAGATTGGTGCGAGCTATACACACGTGTTTCCCGTCTGATATCTGTCAGCCTTTGAGGGTTTACAAGATAATGGGGGCAAGTATGTACCTGAAACCCCATCGAGAAATCTTTCCTCCTCCTCACGAACTCGATATGCTTCGTCCAAGATTTGTAAACGCTCGACTGGGAGAATTTGACGACGAATGGGTTGATCGCATTGTTTTAATCTGGCTGCTGTGATTCCGTGGGTTTTGCGCATCTCGGTGAGAATGTATACCAAAAGTCGAATGCGCTCTGATCATTGTCAGCATGGTAGGATATTCAGAATGATAGTTCTTTTCTTACCAACTTTTGGAAGATGATCCGGCTCTCTGTGGCTCACTCCACGTGGCCACCACGGTGGCTTAGTTGCCTCCGGATCGAGCTGTTGAGTCCTCCCTTCCACGATCTTCCGTCCATTGTATGGGTAATTAACTTGTTTGCGCGGTTCGACTAATTTGATGTAGGCTTTTGCGATAATTCGGCAGTTTGTTTGTTGCAAGTTTTGAAATATTTTCTCATAGTAGAGTCGCATAAGACCCCTCTCTTTTACAGAGATTGTGGTTTTTTGCTGAGAGGCCAAGTTGAGGCTCCGACCTCCAAAATTCTTCTTCTTAGGTTGTGGGCTGGGTTGTAGAGACCAGGACTCGCTGGATTGCCATATTGTCGGCCGGAATGCGGACTCTGGTTGACCTAGACCTGACGGTCTCTGTTGACTACCTAAGCTCATTCCACTATATGCGACGGACTCCTGCGATTGAGCCCCGCTAGAAGGCACTTGGACCTCGGGAGAAACTTTCCAGGTCAGTAAAACACATCATGTGGGGTCAATAGAAACCTTACCTTGAGAATGTGTGTGGGTTTCTCTCGACATCGCCACTGCTCGGAGGAATTCACCGGTGACCCGAGGAGAAAGGATGGTCTGACGACTCTCCGAAATGGACTCGGAGGCCCTTTGGCAAAGATTCCCATCCCTATCGATGTAGATCATAGCAAAATGGGTATATTCATGTTCCTCTGGCGATTGCCTAGACATCTTTTCCAGGGGGCCTGGCTAGGGTCAGCTCTGTCGAGGTCGATCACATGAACAGGATGTAAATACCCTATGGCATGGACCCAAAAGGCTGACCCCAGATTTTGTACGAGCAAACTTGTCAAGTTTACCTCCCAAGTCACAAAGGGGAGAAGAAGTGGGGTTTCTATAAGAAATTTGGGAGAGAAGCAAAAGACCATATGCTGCGACTTTCGTCATACACAATATCAATGCTCGCCAGCTTGCGACTGCCGATCAGTGAGTACCGAAGGAGATGATGGTGCTTACGCATAAATTTATAAACAGCTGGGCCTTTTCGGCTCCGACACTCCCTCCATATGTATAGCAGCTAACTATAGCGCGTCGAAAGTGGAGAGACCCAACTGCAAACAAACCCCTGTGGAGAATAGGAAAGGATGGATCTACAAAGCACCAAAACTAATACAGTATCGAAACAGACAGCGGAGTATTTTAGGGCCTGATCTCAATCCGGAATTTGTTTCCCTATTACTGGCCTATCACAATCTCGGTGTATAGCCACAGGTGAATTCCCCGAACATCTATCTGAACTTGACATTGCAAGCTCTGTTTTGTATTCAATTGTATATCGACGACTATTTCATTTAGAGGTAATTAAGCCATTTCCACTCCAAACACTCAGTCCATTCAATCATGCGTAGAGCATGCTACGGAGTACTCCGTATATGTCTGGTAATATCATACCCTAGCCGCACAATAAGAAACCTAGAAAACCGTGCTGCTGCATGCGAATAATAATCAGCCCCAAGGCCCTTGTGAGACGTGATAATGAATATCAATTGGTATTTTGATATTCGGTGGACCAATAACAGGAAGAATGGATAAATAGCCCACTACTCTCGGTGTACATCACACACCCATATTCTAGACCAGCATCAGACATGAATAGAAAAAAATGTCATGGAAAATGAAATAATGATCGGCGGGACGTTTTGAGGCGGATTCTACCCATCTGGTTGCCTTGCGCCCAATATTCCGAAGTTGTACCTTTGTACGGAGTATACATCTCCTTGCTTGTAACCTCACGGATTAATCCGCAGAATGAGAATACTGACCAAAGTGCTGGATCATACTGTTTACTGTAAGATACGTGATGATGCATAGGGGATGCCCGATATCTCTCCATATCTCAGGGTTTGTGCATATGAAGCTTTATTTGACCAATGCACTATGTTGTCATAAGTGGCTGGTGGAATACGAAGTTTATTAAACAAAAACGGAAACTGTCATCAGTGGCTGGTGGAATACGAAGTTTATTAAGCAAACACCGAAGCCACCTAGCAATTCCTATATTTACCGGCCGAGCGGGATTAGCTCGGTCTCGCCTGAAAAACCTCAACTTCACGGCCGGGATAATTGGATCGACACCCTAAAATGGGGTTCTGGGATTGGCAGATTAAAGAATGCGATCCAATATGGAATGAGCCACGGTTCAATTTGCCACCCGTATTTCCCATACGATCTGGTATAGCACTAGTATGGACTAGATGTATGGATTTTATAGATTGCCTAATTTGGACTTGACTTATTCACAAACAATTCTAGAATGCACGATAAGATCAATTCTTGGATGTTTCCCTGTGGAGAAAAAGAAAAGTGTATCTGTTCGTCCCTCGAGGCTTCAGAGCATATTAATTCTGCTTTCAAAAAGCCGCTGACGTGCAAAGGCAATAAATCATACCGGAGAACATCCAGCTGACAAGTCCGAGTTTAAATGAGCGTCACGCCTCAGCCACATGGGCATCTTGAAATGATAGATGTCCCACGGTAAATCGACGGGAATGAGATTGAGTTTAGAGTTTGGACTTATCCCTGGGTAACATCTATTGGACTAGATACTCTCATGAGATCTTGGCAGGCTAAGGGGCTGGCAATCCACGCCATTTCCCAGCCCCATTATCCTATTCGCACGAATTGCGCATATCCGACTTGCATTTCCTGGAAATCGGGACTCCTAATCTACCCTGTGGCGTCCAGATGACGCTTCACCGTGGCCCACAATCCCCTTTCTAGCGTGCTGCATATACGTGCAGACTATGCATGCACAACCGTGGTCTAAGTATACTTATCCAATTGATCTAAGCACAAAATTCTCAACCTTTGGGTTTGTTCACACCCATCTTCTAACCATGGTTCTGTTTATCCCCTGCTCCTAAACCCTGCACCATATCACATGCCTTTGTGGTAGAGTTCAGAGACATTGATTGACTATAAGTGAAATTCACGGAGGATCGTCTAGAAATATAGTACTTGATGTGTCGTTTGGTAATTCCTGACATGTCAGTGTTGGTTAGTTTGTAATCCTTCGTAGAATTATACATAGTACGGAGTAGGTTGTACTCCGTATGCAGGCCGTAATATTTAAACCCCCTTTGTCATGTATGAACGGTGTGCCCAATGCCCCATGATTCAAGGGGACCGTGAATACTGATCGCCGCAGTATACGTGCCAAGCAGTTGCTGGCAAATACATACATACCTAGTTGTACAAAGCACTAGCCTCTTTTAGGAAAGAACATTTTAGTACGGAGTGCGCTCCCTAACTAGTTATGACATCCTTACTGCGGGACTCGGCTATCTTAAGTCCGTGGACAACGTTTTTTCCGGCACCCCCGTATATGTGAGCCGTCGGTCTAGAATAAGGAAAAGTCCAACAACAGTAAGAATAAGAATCATACCTCAATATCATGTGATAAATAATATGGCGGTAAGAGGATGATTGCATGCGTGGTGGTGTAATGAGAGACTGAAAGTCGTTATGCCGCAAAAGAAATTCAGAGGGAAGCAGTCTGTTATCGAAGCTGGCAGAGCCCATGGGTCAGTTTTGACAGTTTACACTTGAATAATGTATTTATATCGTTTAGCTTTTTGGTCATACTATTTCCCACGAGTATTCCGCAGTTGTCTGGACCATATTTCCACACACCTGGCTAGAAAGGAAAACGGGCAAAAAGATATGGTAGCAATATCTTTATAACTAGTTACAGCGTCTCTGATATCATCTCAACCTAATTTAATATATATTGAGACTATTCAATTCGTATGTCGTCAAATACAGGGGAATCATAAGCCGGTTGTATATTATGAAAAAGTAAATTGGATGTCGAGATTAATTAACGTATTTCACCAGCGAATGGCCCACTCGCCCGTGTGGCCCATTCGCTGGTGAAAACTACTAGTTGGTTAACACAATGGTTTTCCACCATATATTTCAGGCATCAATATATCTATTGCCTGAGGCAGTATATATCGAACCCCGTGACTCTCGAATGTCACTTTCATTGTGGACGCCAGTGACTCTCTCCGGTAAACATCAAGTACACGCTTAGATCTGAATCACGAAGTCAAGTTTCAAGTCAACTTGAGATCTTGCCATTATCATTCCAGCATTATTTGAGCCTGTGTCTCCACCATTCCAAAAGGGCTCCGCTGCATTAGCCCGCCCACGGCTGATCGCTCTGAATCTGGGCACCAAAATCTGTCTTGCTCCGAGTCCCAGTTCGCTGGTGAAAGCCGGGTTGCCAATACAATACATCCCTGCCTCTTGACTGAGCCAATCACCACTGTCTTTTTTTTGGTTTCTAGCAGCCTCGAGGTCGCGCCAAAATCTCACCCCATCCATCCCTGGATTCCTGGTCAACAAGCGCTGTTGGGCCTTCACCGTCTCGTCCGTGCGGCCTGCGTAATTCAGCCACAGTAGCTTCCCTAAATCGAGGGGATCGCTGAGGAGAAGGAGTATTACAGGGCGAAAAAGAATCCCTGGAGCCACCCTCAACCGTGATGGTCCCTCAATACACAATGGACCCCAATACTGGTTATCCTGCAGGCTATTCCGTCCCGACACAGAGCCCCCAAAACCAACAGATGCCTTTTTACACTAACGCCGCTCCCCCATACCCCCAATCAAAGACACCCTCCGCTCAACATTTTGGTGCTATGCCCATGCAGCCTGGTCCTGGTGGAGCTATGATGCCTTCAGGTTTCCCCCAACAATCTTCCGGTTCGTCTCCCCCTTCCCCTTTTTTTTTTGTTATCATTGGCACGGGGCACCTGTCACTTTTACCCCAGCGGGGTAGAATTGTTACTCAAATTCTTGGGGAGATCGAAGGGCTCATGGGGCTCAAGATCGGATTGGATTATTTCCACTCAAGCCCCCTCATGCTTGTGTCACCCGCCCCCTAAGACCCTACGGCTTAAATGAAATTAGCCCTGCCGCTACATTGAATCTTGGCACTGTTTGGCTTTGACCATTTGTCTCCTGTTTACTGCTATCTACCATCCAGGTCGCTTTGTTTTGTTGAAATACCTTGGACTGACCACATGCTTAATGATAATAGCAGCACCTATGGATAATTTCACAGCGCCTTACACCCAGGCTCCCATTCCTACCCCCATGAGTCAATTTGCCGCCCCTCACGGCACATCCAGCGCAAACATGCCATCTCAAGTAGCGCAGACCTTCTCTCAAAACATGGCTTCCATATCAGCGAACAACATACTCGGCACACAGCCCAAACCCCCTTCGCAAATGAACTCGCCCCAAACCGGTGCCTCTCCTGCGGCTCCAAATCAGGCTCAGGCGCAAGCCCAAGCCCAAGCTCAAGCTCAGTTTGCGGCGCGTGAAAAGGCCCGCGTCACCGCCCTCCTCGACATCAACTCGGCCTTGTTGCAAGAGGTGGTGAACCTTCAAGCCGCCGGCAAGGCTGGCCCCGCTTCCAACCCGGATACAAACTCACCGGCGTCCGAGCAACCGGATGCATCCAAAGCCAGTCAGAAACCGAGCCCCGAATACATTGAGTGCATGCGACGCCTACAAGCCAACCTAGCCTACCTCGCGACTATCGCCGATCGAGCGAAGAAAGCGGGCGGCGTCGTGCCCCCAACGCCAGCGATCATGACACCACCTCCCAACCTTCCCGCTGTGAACGAGCTATATGCCAGACTCAACGAGCTATTCTCGCGGTCTGCAAAGGCCTCTACACCACAAAGACCGAGTCCTCCATCCATGCAAGGAAATGGTGGACCTAGCCCTGGCGCTATGAATGAGTCTATTATCTGAGGCAACTAATGGGGAAACATGCAGTCCTCCGCGTAAGAAAACATGTCAAGAATCTATCGAGTCGTCCGCCACCGCGAATCATGCGACCATGGTTCGAGTCACCAATGCAAGCTTTGTGGGAGGCGCCGGCCCAGTCCCTTCAACACTATTGCATACCGGCAGAAGTATGGACCTTCCACCATGCGCTTCATTTCTACCGGCTAAAATACCGAATGTATGACCAGTTGAGAACTTTGAAGCAGCTATAGTCTCTGTGATATCTGACTAGGAAATACCCCCAGAGTCCCCCCTTTGGAAGGGAGCATTTGCTGAGAAATAAATCTAGCTACAAAGCAGACCAAATTTGTACATTAATTGAATGTAACGTCTTATGCATTCTATCCACATGCAAATCAAGCAAAGAGGTATTCAGAGTTATTTAACAGTTGAACGCATGAGGCACCCATGGGATCACATCGTGCAACTACGCCATTTCCTTACCGAGATTACCGCCTGTTCTCTCTGCCTTCTCTCGGCCTGGGCAATTTCCTGTTTTCAAAGTGAAGCCTCTTCCAATTCTGGATACGAGAATTGACGTAATCTCTAATGTTGATTCTGGAGACGACTCTGACCTGTCAGAACTTATAGAAGATAATAGACATGTACAAGTATTGGTAAATAGTCTAGGTTTTTTGCCGGCAGTAATTCTGAGATGTGAAAGTGGCGCCTCACGTCGCCCGTAAGTCATCACGTGCCAGTTAAAGCTCTCCGCCAATCATATGGCATTAATACTTCGCCGCCTTTAAGACCTGTGATGGAGGGTGGACGTTTTGCCTGGAGATCAAGGCGCGTACACATTTTCCCCCAATTGTTTAGTGGATGTATTGTTCTCTGTCGGTTGTATGCAGAAGGAGCTTGCGAATTCCCGCCATCTCGTCTTTATCATCTTATCAAGCTTCAAACCAAACCTGCACTCCTTTGTCTCCAGCCGCTGATCGGTCATCTGCGTCACATTCCTTAACTCCGCATCGTCCGCATCTTCAGCTGTTCCAATCGTCCTATACCTCATTCTTTGCTGCCCCGTTAGCCTCAAGAGGCTCCCGGACGATTTCGTCTCTTGCCAACCACCTAAAACCGCGTCTATACCCCCAGGCCTCAGATACCCTCACTATGGATGTCAAGGGCGAGATGGGCTCAAAGCGAAAGCGCAGCACGGCGGCCAATACTTCCGAGCATCCAAACAAGCAACTCAGACCTGGACCCGCGATATTGACTCCCGACGACGCAACGCCTTCCAACGGAACCGTCTATGAGATCGAGGAGGATATAGATGAAGCTCCTTCGCCAGCTGTCATCCCCGCCACAGCGGATTCACCTGAATGGCAGGCTACCATCGAGAAGGTCGTGAAATGCGCCGTCTCTATTCACTTCTGTCAGACCTGTTCGTTCGATACAGAGCTCTCCATGTCCAGTCAAGCAACCGGTTTCGTGGTGGATGCAGAGCGCGGCTACATATTGACCAATCGCCACGTTGTTGGTGCTGGTCCTTTCTGGGGATACTGTATATTTGACAATCACGAGGAAGTAAGTCGATCCTGCGCTATGGTTTGGTCAAATCCCTTGTCTGGTTACTAACAAATTGCTAAATCACAGTGCGATGTCCAGCCTGTATACCGCGATCCCGTTCATGATTTCGGTATCTTAAAGTTCGACCCCGCGAAAATCCGATATATGGCAGTGACTGAGCTTAAGCTCCAGCCAGATGGAGCGCGAGTGGGCACAGAAATTCGTGTCGTGGGTAACGATGCTGGAGAAAAGCTGAGCATTTTGTCCGGTGTGATCAGTCGACTGGACCGCAATGCGCCTGAATATGGAGAGGGCTACTGTGATTTCAACACAAACTACATCCAGGCCGCAGCTGCGGCTAGTGGTGGTAGTTCTGGAAGTCCTGTGGTCAATCTTGCTGGCCATGCAGTTGCTTTGCAGGCTGGTGGTCGAGCTGACGGTGCTGCGACAGACTACTTTTTGCCGCTGGACCGCCCGCTTCGTGCACTAGAGTGTATTCGTCGAGGTCGGCCTGTCACTCGTGGTACAATTCAAACACAGTGGGTCTTGAGGCCTTTCGACGAGTGTCGCCGTCTTGGTCTGACTCCGGAGTGGGAAGCTACTATTCGTGCTGCAGCACCTACTGAAACGAACATGCTTGCGGCCGAGATCATCCTTCCAGAGGGACCCGCAGATGGTAAGTTGTTAGAGGGAGACGTGCTTATCAAGGTGAATGGAGAGCTCCTCACACAGTTTGTTCGTCTCGACGATATCCTAGACTCGAGTGTCGGTGAATCTGTCAAGTTGCTGGTTCAGAGAGGCGGTCAAGATGTTGAGGTCGAGTGTCAAGTGGGTAATCTCCATGATATCACTCCCGATCGCTTCGTGACAGTTGCTGGCGCCAGCTTCCATGATTTGTCGTACCAGCAGTCACGTCTCTATGCCATTGCCACTCGCGGAGTCTATGTCTGCGAGTCGGCAGGCTCCTTCAAGCTGGAGAATACCGTGGCAGGGTGGATCATTGATTCAATTGACAAGCGGCCCATCCGTAACCTCGATGAATTCGTAGAGGTCATGAAGAACATTCCCGATCGCACTCGCGTGGTGATCTCCTACCGTCATATTCGCGACCTCCACACGAAAGGAACTAGCATCATCTACGTTGACCGTCACTGGCATCCCAAGATGCGGATGGCTGTCCGTAACGACGAGTCTGGTCTCTGGGATTTCTCTGATCTCGCCGATCCTATTCCTGCTGAGCCTCCTGTCCCAAGAGAGGCCAATTTTATCCAGTTAGACGGTATCAGCCAACCTGCTGCAGCAGAGATTGTCCGTAGCTTCGTGCGTGTATCGTGCATAATGCCACTGAAGCTGGATGGATACCCGCAAGCAAAGAAGACTGGGTTTGGCCTGGTCATCGATGCTGATAAGGGTCTAGTGGTGGTATCACGAGCCATTGTCCCCTATGACCTTTGCGACATCAACATCACTGTGGCCGACTCAATTATTGTCAGTGCTAAGGTTGTCTTCCTGCATCCGCTTCAGAACTACAGCATCATCCAATATGACCCTAGTCTCGTCAAGGCTCCGGTCAAGAGCGCCCAGCTCAGCACGAACTATATCAAGCAAGGCCAAGATACCATATTTGTCGGCTTTAACCAAAACTACCGCATCGTCGTGGCCAAAACCACTGTCACTGATATCACAACTGTGTCGATCCCCGCCAATGCAGCTGCCCCCCGTTACCGTGCAATCAACCTAGACGCTGTGACCGTGGATACTGGACTCAGTGCACAATGTTCAAACGGCGTACTCGTCGGCGAAGACGGTGTGGTGCAGGCCTTGTGGCTAAACTACCTCGGTGAGCGCTCTGCAAGCTCTCACAAGGATGTCGAATACCACCTCGGCCTTGCCACCCCATACCTGCTTCCCGTCACTTCCAAGATCCAGCAAGGAGAGGTCCCAACGTTGCGAATCCTGAACATGGAAAGCTATGTTGTACAGATGAGCCAGGCTCGCATCATGGGCGTCTCGCAGGAGTGGATTAACAAGGTCACCGAAGCCAACCCGTCGCGACACCAGTTGTTCATGGTGCGCAAAGTTGACAGCCCTCCTGCAGGCGTCGTCCCCGACGCTAGTACCAGCTTCCAAGAAGCCGACATTATTCTCACGCTGGATGACCAGCTCATCACCCGCGTTTCAGAGTTGGATGTCATGTATGAAAAGGAATTCCTGGATGCGTTGGTCATCCGCAATGGCGAGGAAGTGCGCATTCGCGTTCCCACCGTGCCAACTCGTGATATTGAGACAGATCGGGCCCTTGCCTTCTGTGGTGCTGTTCTACAGAAGCCCCACCATGCTGTTCGCCAACAGATCTCCAAGGTTCACAGCGAGATCTACGTGAGCGCGAGAGTGAGTTTCGATCCCTCAGTTACGTCTATTTAAATGCACTGCTAACACCAGTCTTCAGAGCCGTGGTTCCCCCGCTTACCACTACGGTCTTGCACCCACTAACTTCCTCACTGCTGTCAACAGCGTCTCGACTCCAGACCTGGACAGCTTTATTCGGGAAGTCCGCAAAATCCCTGATAACGAATACTTCCGTATTCGCGCCGTGACCTTTGACAACGTTCCATGGGTTGTTACCATGAAGAAGAATGATCATTACGTGAGTCTCTCCCACTGCACTTGTTCACCAAGAAATAAAATTTGAACCGCATCCTGACATTTTAACAGTTCCCCATGTCCGAATATGTCAAGGACCTCACCACTGCATCTGGCTGGCGCACCATCTCCTACGAAACTCAAGTCGGTGTGGCACCCGACGCTGTCAATCTCAACCCCGATGCCATGGATGAGGCTGCCGAGGAAGGAGTTAGTGATATCGAGCCGGATATGCAGTAAATTCCGGCTCAATGTCGACATTTACTGCGTAGGGGCTAGAGAATCTTGTATTATATTTTTCTCGGCGCTGCCAGGGGCGTGGGGTTTGGACTGGGGTTCGTATTTGCCTTCTTTTTTTTTCTATGTTTGTCATTCCCATCTCATGTGGCCGAGTACCGGCCGAGTATAAAATCATAAACAATGCACATGTGCCATTTATTCTTTCGCTTCCTTAAAGTTGAAGTAGGGTTGTGTAGAACCAAGTTGATTATTTATAAGCTGGACTGTCAAATGGTTATGCTCTGCTAGGGTGAGGTCATTTTCCTTTTCTAGTGATCATTAATAAAGTCTTTGATCGGTCTCATTTACAGCCCTAATCCTGCTCTGTATCTGGTTGGCCCACCAGATATAATACCTCTTTCTTTTGGAAGCGAGGAGCTCTGGAGTGTGTCCCGATCTTCGTGGTAGATGTCTAACTGTGCATGTGGCTGTACGTCAACAACCATGTCAGGCACCTACCCTCTGGACTGTGGGTAATAAAGTACTATTTTTTATTTGTTTTTTCTACGTTTTCAGGTTCTTTTGTACCTAGACCTGCCTGGCGATAGGTTAGGTAGAAAGGATGAAGCGGTTGTCATAATTATGTATTATATATATTTCTACTCAAATGTGACAAAAAACCAACCATATGACCGATAATACAGAACAGGTTCGCGAGAAGAAGTAGCCAAAAGAAACAAGTAGGTTCATTTAAAAAGGAACTAATTAGAAGCCTCAAAAGATAACCAAGACCAAAAAAAGAATGTGCATCATCCGTGAATCGAACACGGGCCTCGTCGATGGCAACGACGAATTCTACCACTAGACCAATGATGCTGGTTGATATAATATGGCCCACTATTATGCTACATGAGACCAAAAAAACATCTAGCCTAATTCCGAAAGCCCTATCCCACCCATGTGACACTAGAAACATAATGCCAAAGAATATCCAATGTAGGCCAAAATAACAATTCATTAACCCAATGCACCGATGGATGCAAATATGCAGCTGCTGTCTAAGACCATAAACAAAAGTGACCACAAGAATCATACAAAATAACGCCATGAGGTAGATTATACACCCATAACACCGACATATCCATGCCCACCACCAAATCCATAACCCGAAAGAAGCCGTCGCTGTTCAATGTACAGATCGAGTTACAACCCAAGAAAGAAAAATTCACCCTGCCGAGCACTAGGTGTTGAAGCTCCAACCACCATTGAGGCGCAACCGCTGTCGCTCGGCAACATCCTTCCGAATCTCCTCTTGAGTAAGTCCATCGGGTCCAGACCAGTTCGCACTGCTGGTGCGGTCACGGTATTTCTTGATTTTCTTGTCCGCCTTAAAGGTCTCTTCAAGAGAGAATGGTGCAATTGGTCCGAAGATCGAGTCAACTTCCATACCATCCTGTTTCCGGAGAAGACCCTCCAGCTCCTTCGCCTGTGCCCACGGAGGAACAGGGAACATCTCGGAGTCAGAATCGTCATCATCTTCACTATCAGTGTTGATTTCCGGCAAGTGGATATTTTCACCATTGGGGTACTTCGGAGATGGCTTGGCTGGTGGGCGCTGGGCGGAGCTGGGCGCAGCCTTGTGTGCACTGGGAGGAGGTGCTTGATTTGGTTCCGCAAATGGTATTTTGCCGTTCGTGTATGTGATTATCGGGTGAGCGGGTCGCTGAGGTTGAGCATTTCTGTAGCTGGAAGAGGCTGGCTGAGGTGCCATGGAAGACTGTCCGCGGCCAAGGGTAGAAGGCTTTATACATTTCCGAAGTCAATTGTTTGTTCGTCAGGATATTACGTGGGATCCAGTGTTACTAACCTTTCTGATATTAGATTGACGGATAGGCTGCGCCATTGTGCGCATAGGCGGCATAGGGTTGTGCTCATCCTCTGTCTTTCGCCGCTTGAACTCGCCAGTTGACTGCACGTTAGTAGGATTAGCCGGCGCTGGCCGTTGGCTGGTTTCATCGTTGCCTCTCTTTGGCGGTTTTGCAGGGTTAGGTGCGGGCGGGTTGATGCTGCGGCTACCAAATGGCTGAATTGAGCTACCCAAGCGAGAAGGAGGGCGGGAAGCACCCAAGTCACCTCGCTGAGAAGACTGAGAATACGTCTGCTCGTGCGGTAGAATTGGTCCCTGGAAACTGTTAGCGGTATGAAAATCCCCCGACTGAAACGCGCTTACCTCGTTAACTATCTGCTGGCTGCCTTGCCTCCCATGTTTCCGAGCATTCTCTGCTTGTCGCTTCTTGATCGCCTCCATACGGGCTGCTTTGTTTGGATCTTCCCGGGCCGACCGTTCGCGGCGCTCCCGTTCAGCCTGACGTTCTCTTTCGGCCTGTCGCTCCCGTTCAGCTTCGGCACGGCTTCTCATCTCTTGCCGACGGGTCTCTTCCTGCTGTTGCTGTTGGGTAGTACGTTTGCGTTCTAGCTCACGCTTTTGTTCTTCCTTCTTGCGGTCGCTGGCAGCCTGCGCCTTGCGCTGGGCTTGTGTTAGACTGGAAACAGAGCTCTTAAAGCTGCTTGTAGAAGATGATGTATTCAAGGATGTATTGCTACCCTTCTTTTTCAGAGTTGGTTTCGTGGTAGGGGCAGAGGCAGAGGCGGTCACGGACACACTCGACTCCCGTCCACTTGAAGACGATGGGACAGGTAATTGTTGACGAGACATGGTACTTCCAAGACGAATTGACATAGGCTGAGGCGTTGGACGTTTCATGGGCTCGCGAGTGGGTTTGAGAGGACGGCGGTCATTTTGCTTCGGCTGAGGGATAGCAAATCTTGAGCTAGACTCCTGAGCTGATTCAGGTTCGCGCGATTGTTGGCGCTGTGACTGGGAAGTCTTGTTCACGGCTGAGCCGGCTCTCTCTTCTGGCTCGACCGACGACTTGTCTTGAGCGGCCTTGAGTTGAAGAGCTCTTTGCCTTTCTTGTTCCCGAGACCTCTCAACACGCGCTTCTTCTTCTTGATCCTCGCGCTCCTGCTCTTTCCGTTCGTGCTGGCGCCGTTTCTCTTCTTTCTCGGTTGAGCTTCGTGTCCGGCGGCCTTCAGGACGCTGAGGACTGGTGATAGGGATCGGCTGAGATAAATGTTTGGTGTTTTTAGTGAATGTGTCAGCAATTGGCTGAATGCGCGCCTGCTCAGGCGATGAGTGTTCCATCCGTGGTGTGTTGCCAGTGCTTGAGAATAAGCCCTTGGCAGATTTCATAATCGAGTGCAGTTTCAGCTTCGAAGCACTAATGTGACCGTCAAAGCGCCTTGGCGAGCCCGTTGGGGTAGTAGATGCATCAGCAGGGATGTGAGTCAAAGACGCGCTTTGTTGGTGACCGTGCGGTCGGGGCGAAGAGAACATCGAGGTAGATGATTTGGGACGTTCAGGCTCTGTTTTCGACGCATCCTTTTTGTTGATTGCTCGTGCCTTTTCGAATTCAGCAAGCTTCTCCATGGCATCAGTGGTTTTGCTCTTGTAAAGCTCAGGTTTTTGGGGAGAGCTTAGAGGCTTGATCCAATCATCGTCTACCGACATGGGCTCTGGAGCTAGCGTTTCACACGCCCCTTGGTTCGAAGCTTCAAACTTGGTTTCAGCCTTGGAAGCTGGGAGATCTGGGTAGGGAACCTGACCAGCTGGTAGCCCAGAAGCGGATGGGATTGACTTTCTGGGTCGGGATGGCTGGAGTTTGCCTAGCATGCTGATTCTGTCATGCAAGGACTGAGTAGACTTTTTGCTGTGCATCCTGGTAGCCTGCTCAGGATCCGCTTCTTCACTTGGTTCTTTCTCGTTGTCGATTTCTAGTGCCCTAGAACTTGCATTATCCTCTGCCGCAGCTTGTGGAATCCTATGGCCGCCAGTTTGCCTGCCAAAGTAACTAGGACGCCCAGCAGTACTCATTTTTGCCAGGTCAATATGGCTTGTTCGTGTCTTCAAAGGTTCCCGTGCAGGGAGAGTAGCGAAGCTCAGGCTGCTTTTTCGGGCGAATGGTCGATCTGGGGTAGAACCATCCGAGGGAGAGCCGATATCATCAAGATTGTCGAGAACTGTATCGTCTTTCATAGCATCTTCGGCGACATCTTCCATATCCTCGTCCTCTGGGTGAGGCTCTTGCGTCTCGATAGGTGGAGCTACCAGGGATACCGGGGCCACCGGGGCCTTTTCTGGGGTTGGCTTAGGGTTTGAAACAACTGGATCACTCTCCTTTGGTTCAGGATCCTCATTCTGTTGCGTTTCCAAGATTTCGATATTTGACTTGGATTTTGTTTTCTTAGTCGGAGTCGACATGATTTCGGTCTCAGATTCTTTGGGAACCGATTCGGCCGGAAGCGCTGTTCGCTCCTGGGTTGGGGTTGGGTTCTTGCTCGGCTCGACGGTCTCTCCGCGGGAGCGAACCTCTTCCCGTGCGGAGTGGAAAGATTCTTCATTCGTCTGTTGACTAGCCGAAATGTCCACCTCTTGGGTATCCATATGCATGGGCTCGTCTTGTTCGAAAGGCTGGGTAGAAGGCTGAGTCGAAGCCTGTGATTCTTGTTGCACGTCAGGGAGTACCATTTCATCATCATCGGGCATGCCATGATAACCAGAGTCGGTGTTATATGTGGGGAATGAGTTCAGATTTTGGGTGAGATCAGGGTATTCGGGCTGCGAAGCTTGCTCCGTCACAGTCTTGGTGCGGGGCACAGGCGATGCCGCCACGGGAGCGGGCTTAGAAACAACACGATGAATGAATGGGCTCGAGTTTGCTTGGCTTTCTAATTGTTTCTGGGCGGATGAGAAGATTTCGCTCAAGGGCTGCAAGGGTACATTAGACAAGGACTGTTGAAATCAATTCGATATGGAGAAACCCACCACTCGAGACTCTTCAGGGATACGCTTTCGAGCAGTTCGAGGCGTTTTGCCTCTCATCTTTCCCGGCGTCTTGAACACGTCCGCGAAGTTTCTATGTTACTGTCAGCACTGAAGCACAGATTATAGTGTGCGGTCGCAACTCACGTCTGGCCCTTGGAGAAGATCTCGGTCATATGTTCATTTAACCAGTCCATTTCGTGTCGGACAGGGTATTCCACTTCTTCCATTTCTTGTTCCACTAGCTCAGCCATGTTTTCCTTCTCTGCTGCAATCCATGGCGCTGAGCCGACGGGCTTCTGCGCCCTCGCGCTTGCCGCCATGATCTAAACAATGCGCCGTTGGTAAAAACCAGGAGAAATAAAAACCAGGAATTAATGTATGGAGAGTAATTGTAAATGAACAATCATGGAGATTGTGGGTTGTGAGTCGCGCTGAGTCGGGGAATGGAGATGTCGAGAATCAAAACAGACCGAATCGGTTCGATAGCAACGCGTGGGTCACGTGTTCATTTGTTTTGTTATGGTACTCTATTCTTTTTATTGAAGCTTGTAGTTGTATTGAGATATATAGCAAAAATAAATTAGACCTGAGAAACCTCCTAGTCGGAGTCTTCGTAGTCCTCGTCGGAGTCCCCATCCTCAGAGCCATCCTCAGAGTCATCCTCGGACACATACTGATCAATCTGATCAGTGTGACCGCTATACCCGTCAGCGATGCACCTAGAAAGCACTTTGCCCATAGGAGTTGTTAAAGATAATCCGGCCCTTTCCAAATACGATTCCTCGATAGACTCAAAACCAAGAACCGGGAGTAATGGGCGACTCCAATTGACCCGGAGAGGGGAATTCAAACGCCGAGCATCCAAGGGCTCTTGCGAAGGCCGCCACGTTACAGTCGCAAAATAGTACCGAATCTGACCAGGCGCCGTCTCATCACGCAACCAGCGCCGTTTCCCAAGCATGGAACTTCCCGTCCATCTGGACACCGTAGTATCAGCCTTGGCTGCGAGCATATTGGTGCCATCGGCTCGCTGGAATCGCCATTCGTCGGCCATTTCTCCTGCGATGTAGTCCACTTCATCTTTGCGTCGCTCGATGCTTTCAATGTCGATACAGAATTTGGTGACGCTAGAGGGCAGCACTAGATGTTTGCCCCAGGCTCCTTCGATGTGCAACTCCTCGTTGTGTTCCCAAAACCAGGTGTCGGTGTAACGGATAGTGATCGTGACAGACTGGGGATGGAAATGACGCATCGCAAATATTCCATCGAAGTCTGTGGTGCTCTCAAGCCTGTATAGCTGAGGAAATACTCGAATACGGCTACCCTGCACTTCTCCATGTCGATCATGAATCAGATCTAAACCTTCCTGCATCTTCTTCACCGTGATCATTTTCTCAGGAGAGCGTTCCCAGGAGGCCATCCAAAATGCATGTTCCGAAAAGAGAAAGGGCATGAACCATGCCTCCATGTATAGTCTTTTGCAGGTTCGGAGCAGTTCTGTGTAGGTCCGATGGCGGGTCTCATATCCTGGTCTGGTGCAGTATCCATCTTGCTCAGGTGGTTGTGTGGTGTCTGGAGCACTTGTTAAAGTATAGGCAAAGATCTCATAGCGAATCTCTGGAGGAATGAGCCAGAATAGGTTGCTTTGGGTCTGCTGGTTGTAATTTGTAAAACAAGCAGGAGAGAGGTTCGGCTCTGTCATTTTGAGCAATAATGTTGGATTTTTTTGCGATAATAGAAATTGAAGAGGGATTCCTGCATTTAAGTACGATATACTTATGGGTCGAGTTTGGAGCCCGATGCGGCTAAAGCGATATTGCCCGCGATGCTGCCTGGGATGCTGCCTGGGATATTAGCGGGGACTGGCCAACCATATCATCAGCAATGTGAAAATAGATTATGACTGATAAGTAACGCATACTTCAGAAATTACCAAAACCTGAGATGTGGCATAAAAGCCAAATGCTTTCAATATAGGACACGTCTCCTGTCTAAACTCGCAGCGGTAAACCATCAACCGTGGGGCCGCAAGTCGAGGAGCAGCATTTATAGAAGAGAATTATGAACTAACCCAGTGGGAGAAGAAAGGTGCATCTCCGTCACTCTCGCTGGTAATTGTTTTCCAGACGGACTGAGGCTTGCTCAATATCTGCTCATACTCCGTGGCGTCCAATGGCACCGTCTCTAGTGCCTTAATGGGTCCATTACCGGATGGAAGTGGCAGAGTGTAGCCTCCGATCGGTCCTTGTCCCATTTTGCTGAGACATGCTGTCACATTCTCGATGAAATTATGGATCGTGGTACAGAATCAGTCCGTGATGTCGGTCATAAGCGTGGGTGCGATATAATCCATATCAAACGTCTTTACCACAGGATTGGAGTTTAATTCCAAATCAGCAGGTATAGGATGACACTGGAGCTCGGGTTCAAATGTCCATGAATATGAATACCAGTAGCTCAAAATGCTTTGCCTTCAATATCCTCCGCCATTGGTAGCGGGGAATAATTGAGTACTGAACCAAAGCGGATCCATCGTAGTTAGGGAGTACAGTCTTTGGCAATTGACGCGTCTCCCATAGACTAGAAGGGCATGCTGGCTAGGTGGCACTCCCGAGCACCCCGAAGAAGATCAAGCACTTTCTACGAGAAACATAGCTGTATACGCAGCGGGACTTGATACACATACGATATCGAGCGAGTCAATTCCTGCAACAGGTCAGCCACGGCCCGCCACAAGCTCGCCAAACATAACGCCATTTTGCCCACAGACTTCAATTAAGACAAAGCCTTAGGCACCCTTGACTACCACGACCTGAGGTGGTAGTGCCTCCTTAAGATACTGTTCCTACTACTTCAGGACTGCAGGACGAACGTAGTCTTAGAAATCGAAATCTGTCTGGTATCAAGCGGGTGTTCAGGCCTGGGTGCTGAAATAGGCTTGCTATATAGGTTGGAAACCAAGGAGACCCCCGTGGAAGCGTAGTACAAGTAATGAGGATGTCGTATAACAAGCGAGTCACGATCATGCGGGGCACTCCGTCGAGCAAGTTTGAGCTAGACTATAGGCTGTCCAGGCGAGGAAATTTTGTTTCAATCCTCGCTGATCAAATCTGTAAGCTCCTGCCAGTTAAATCGGTCTTTCATGTCCATGAAGCTTGAATTTATAGTGACCTGATAGACCTAGCACTTAAAGCAAACGAAGACACCACGTAGTAGGGGATGACCATTAACACTTTTAGAGCAAGATCGGGTTAATCGGTTAAAGTTCACGGGCTTCTGGATATCGAACATGTGTATGTATGGTATATTAGGTCGCTGCGGAAGTTTAATATAACTAACATCTGCTTTAACTAACTAATGCCGAAACTTGATAACTACAATACAGTCGGAAACTAGCACAACTCTTTCGATGTTTAATACTTTTAACGAAGCTTGCCTGATAATTGTGCCGTACAAATCTTCCGTCGCAGTTCTATCTTCAAATGATCTTCGGTTCCAAGAGAAATATTCACTACAGCTTGTTTTTCAAGCTTATTAGTTGACTTTGTTGCCTTAGCCGATGGAGTGGTTTCCAACACATGGCCGCCTAAGTTGGTCCAAATATTTTCCTTGATAGATAAGATGGTTGTATTCAACGTCAGTCGGAACACAGGCGAATCCTGCCTACCCTCTATCCGGAGTTTTCAGTGGATGAACCTCTAACCAGGCTTCTAAGCGCGCCCTCATCAGCGAGGAGGTCGGCTTTGTTGCGTTTTGATGCTATGTGTTCTGGTATTCACTTTACTTGGACGCGGTGCTTGTCCACGGCCCTTTGGCATTCTATCTAGGAATCGAATGGCCCACAAAAACACGAAAACACAAAAAAAGAATAAGCGTCCCCGGGAAGGCTTGAACTTCCAACCTCCCGATTAACAGTCGGACGCGCTAACCAATTGCGCCACGGAGACTTGCTTGTTTCTTGGTCGATGGATATTGTATATTGAGTCTGCGAAACTTCATTATTACGAGCCCTGGACGTACAACAGTAGGTAAGAGTGTGATATCAAGGATTTATCAGACACTCGCTTTAGCTCACCATATTCCCACTTGTTTTTTTTTTTATATTTCTCTCTAAGCTAGTTTAAATGTCGGGTAAAATTGATGTTATGACTTTATTGTGTTTATATACCTTTTGTGTGTGGTCGATATATATCCGGTGCAGCCCATTAGAGCACCGGGTACGTTGAGGTGTTGGCGCTTTCATTTTCATCGCTACGGGCCCCATCCTGTGTCTGGTCTTAGCGCTGCGATGAACAAAACAGCTCATATATGGCATGATAGGTACGTGAGATGTTTGGTGGCGTGGATGAGCCTCGCCACATACAGCTATCAAGGGTTTGGGATACACTTCAAGCTACTAACATATGTATTTATAATATATTTAACCTATATATAATCTAGAATCCTAATCCCGATTCAAAGAAATTTAATTTAAAATAGTACGTATTCTCCGGTATTTGTAAAGATACTGCAATCCGCCTTGATACAGTATGGAGAAGGGGGGACTGGATTTAATGCAGTTTTGCCGTAAGAGTAGTCTTGTCTTCTCTTCGCATACCCGTGGACCAACGGAGTGATTCGGTATAATTTTAAGCACCTACACTTTGTCCGGAGACCGAATATATAACTGATCCCTGCCCTAGACCCCAATCCTCGCCAATCACAGGATCCAGAGTCCCCAAATGCAGTTAAGAAGGCCCAACGGCCCCCCGACGGTCCCCGACTCCCCAGGTTGCCCTGATTTCAGACCGTCTTTTCTCTGTCCCAAAGCCCTTCCTCCTTCTTGTCTCTAGATTCACATTCTCCGTGAAAAACTTCTCGACCATACTGAGCTTGTCATTGCTACTGAACAATTTACATTCGAAAATGTCCGGCTCCATGCCTGATATGCATGGCTCTGCGGATATCACCACAGAGCCTAATATAGAGTTACGGTTGGTGATAGCCCTTGAAACTCGTAACGCGAGTGATAATACTGATGCCTGTGCCTCTCTTTCTTTGTCGAAAACAGAACAAGATTCACGTCTTTCTTCTGAGCCCAAAGGCCATATAGCTATCCATGCCACTCACAGTATACCCACCCCCTCGGGCGGCGACGACGGTCGCGTGGCCACCGAAGAAGAAGTGCGCGATCTCCTTCATGTCGTCGACAAAATTCCGGTTTTTCTCTGGGTAGCATGCCTTGCGGGTATTCTGGAACGCTTTGTCTGGTACGGAGCTACCGCTCCTCTCCGTGCGTGATACCTCCCTATTTGACTATAACGTTGTTTGACTAACCATTGCTACAGAGAATTACCTACAAAATGCACCCGGTGGGGAGGTGCCCGGGGCACTGGGCTTGCACCAGGCCACGGCATCGAACATCGTCAACGCACTGATCATCGGGTCGTATATAGTTCCCGTGCCTGCTGCTGTTATTGCTGATAGCTGGATGGGCCGCTACAAAACCATGATATACGCTGCTATGTACTGTGACAGTTTTATTTTTTTATCTTACCCCACCTCTTTGACTTGTTTGATGGCTAACATTATACTAGCATCGAGGCCATCGGGGCAACTATTCTTTTTGCAACGTCCCTGCCCGTTGCCATTCATGCGGGGGCGGCTTTGCCCGGAGTAATAACTGCCTGTGTACTGCTGGCTGTTGGATCAGGGGCATTTAAAACTACTGTGGTGCCGTTCATTGGTGAGCTGATTTCTTAGACTCGGGTGTACCAGTTCAGACGCTGATATCGTTTAGCCGACCAATATGACGAGACCGATTTTAGAATCAAGATTCAGCAAAAAGGAGATCGGGTTGTCGCTAGCCGGGAGTTGACCATTACCTATATCTACAACGTCTTTTACTGGTGAGTCGATTGATCTCTTTCATTTTCCATAATAACCAACACTGAAAACAGGGCCATTAATGTTGTGGGCTTCGTGGCCGATGCTACTCCGTTGTTGGAACGGTATGTCGGATTTTGGCTCGCCTACTTGATCCCGTGCTGCGCTATGTGGTTAGCTCTGATCCCGATGTTATTCGGTCGCAAGTACTTTGGTGAGTGTGCTTACTATCATGGCAATATATTGATTAACTAACATGTGGATACAACAGTCCGAGACAGGCCAACAAGCAACATTATGCTCCAGGTATGTGCTGCCTTGAAATCTGGGATAACCGGTGGCTTCAAAATGGATGCTGCAAAGCCAGACGCCCAGCTTCATCAACACGGTCGTCAGGTCCCCTGGACAGACTCGTTCATTGAAGAGATCAAGAGAAGTCTTCTGACCTGCCGAGTATTGTAAGTTTCTACACTTTCTAGTATACTATCAAGCTAATATAGATGTAGGATTTTGTTCCCTATCCACTGGCTATGTTACAACCAGACATTCAACAACTTGATCTCTCAAGCTGGGCAGATGGTCACATACGGTATTCCGAACGATATGATGAAGATAGTCGGGGCAATCTCGGGGATTATCGTTGCGCCTATCATTCAAAAGGGACTCTATCCTTACCTTACAAAGAAGCGAATCTCATTTGGACCGATTGCACGGATGACAGTCGGATTCTTCTTCTTGACTCTCTCCATGGTCTACACCACGGTGATACAGAAGCTTATCTACCAGGCTGGACCATGCTACGATACACCCCTCGCATGTGCTACTGCCAATGATCGCACCCTCCCCAACCAGATTTCGGTCTTTCTCCAAGTTCCAACGTACTTCGGTGGAGCATTGGCAGAGGTATTTTGTCTCACCACCGGAACTGAGTATGCCTACAACAATGCGCCCAAGAGCATGAAGACGCTGGTCCAAGCAATCTGGCTCGCCATGGCTGGGATCGGAACATGCCTTGCACTGGCATTCACTCCACTCACCAGAGACCCACATCTCGTCACGATGTATGCCATCCTGACGGGGCTGCTGGGTGGAGCAACCGTTCTGCTGTGGATCCTATTCCGACGATTGGACAAGTCGAAGGTCAAGGAGGATGTTGAGTAAGGGATCCATTTAGCTGGAGTATAGAGCAGGATCAAATGCATTTTGGGTAGTCATTACCAAGAGGAAGGGCATTTTGAATGGACTGCGCGAGGTGCGGAGGATGTGGAGGAACCGAGGGGACTTGGGGTTTTGCGGTTGGAAATCTGGCTCTTGAAGAGAATGGAAATCTTGGGCATCTGAGATGCATCGTTGTAAATTGCTTGGATGTTTCATTTCCCCATTACAGCTTTTAACGTTCAGGCAATTCAAATAAAATAACGCATGTGCACCATCGTTATTTGGTACTAATCCGCCCGGATGGCTATACCAGCCTATTCTGTAGGATGGAGCAGACGAACCAGATCACAGACTTGTTTCAAGGTCTTCGCTCCATGGATTCGGGAATGGACGGCCAGACTTTATTTGTTGTGAAGGAAGATCAAATCAGCCCAAGGTTTTATTGGTAGATATCTCCAAAGCATTATATGATCATTTGGACATACATAGGACTGGTTTAATCGGCCTACTAAGATTAATTCCCATTATAACTATGTAGAAGTTTCAGGAGCATCTTAAAAACAGTATACCTTGCGGGTAAAAGTTTAACCGTTTCGCTTCAAGCAGGCGCTGGAGACTTCATACTTCTTACGAAGCTTGATATTAATTTGGAAGTTGTGTACAGTAACTAGTTATATAGTTATGTAACTTTTATATGTAGTTGTCATACAAAAGTTACCTAAAATTTTACAATTTGTAATCCGGTGCGCCCACCTGGGCACCTAGGCTCCAACACTGGGTGTTGATGGCTTGGCATGATTACCTAGAGGAGTTCCTCGGCGACAACGAATTGTGGCTTGATATCTTTAGACTCTAAGATGAGTTAACTAGTTAACTAGTTAGTTACCTAAAAGACGAGTTAGTCGTCCACGGGTGTTATAAGGGAGATTACTCGGACAATATAGGTGCCCACCTGGGCACCTCGGGAAGTTTTATACCACTTCTCTCTCCTCTCCCTATACGTAAAAGTCCGAATTAAATGCACTTTTGAGACCTAGTAATACTAGATACTCTAGAATGTGAAGAAATACCGCTGTTAACGGACTCAGTATTATAGTATAAACCATCCCATAGGATTATCTATCCTATGTATACTCCGTAGCCTACGGTGGATACAGTCCCGAGGTCACTACATAATTAGACACGAACTACTCCGTGAGCAACCCGAGGGATCAGCCGTTCTACACGTGACTTAAGCATAGTCCCCTTGGGCTAAATTTACTCGAGCCTGGGCCTCCCTAAGAGAAAAGCTCTTCCCGCTAAACTCCGGTGTATAAAAATCATGTACAGGTTTGTAGAGTGGCCATAGACTTGCAAGATATTCTCAGTATTTTTAAGCATTACCAGTAAGTTTCAGTAAATTCCAATTTTCATGTTTCTTATAATCAAGCTTAATAGGTTCATGGTTAATAGCAGGTTAATAGCGTCATAGAGCTGTTCGGGCTTGGCAACGCACATGACAGCATCACAACAACCTTGGAAATCTTCCCTTATCTTTTCTTATGCTCTCCTTCTCTTGTTCCCTTTCCCCCCCTTTAATTTCTTTTCTAGATTTCACGCCTCGACTCAGTTGATACGCTTCTTACGAATTTTCTAATTTCCCTTTTAAAATCCCCCCCCTGAGTGCTTCTCAAAAAAAATATCACCGTTATGGCTTCTGGTGACGTGACCTACCCTAACACGGGCAGTAAGGTAAGAAAATCAACAGGTCGCTTCAATCCCACAGAACGAATATGCTAACCCCAGTCGTCTTGTAGTATTATACTCTTTTCGATTTTCTAGATTCCGAGGCCACGAGAGACTAACCTTGACCCCTCTTGCGTTCAGGCATCAGCGATGTTATTACCAAGGGTACATATCAACCCCAAAGACTCTGAAGTTACCGAAGCAAGCTGACCAATTTCTCGATAGGCCCAATTGTCGATAATGTGAAGTCCGAAGCATTCCGCACCGGCAATGAGTTTCGCGATCTGAAAAACTCGCGTGTGACCCCCTCGACCACCACCACCGATGGTCAACCATTGACCCGTACGTCATGAGACTGGACTGATCGGATAGCGGGATATTAACAAGTGTTTAGACTACCACTCCTTGATGCATAGCCTTCTGAGCGTGAGTTTTCGCCCGAGTCTTCAATCTTGGATAGCTTGCTAACCTCTGTGTGTATATAGTGGGAACAACCCCGTGCGACCGCCGTTTCCTACGCCAGCGTGATCTGTTTCATCTTCGCCGCCCGTTATCTGCCCCTCCTCCGCTGGGCCTTCAAGTTCCTGTACATGTCATTGGGAGGTGAGTTGGTCGCGTGACCTACGGTCAACAGAGTGATTGATTAACAATTGTGTGCAGCGACCGCCACCGTCGAGATTGCTGGCCAAGTCATCCTCAAGCGGGGAATCGCCAGTGGATTCCGCCCCCGCCGTTACTACACTGTCCCCAAAGAAACCGTTGAGGCTGTCCTCGAGGACTTTGAACAGCTTGTGGACTTCTTCCTGATCGAGTTCCAGCGCATCCTGTTCGCTGAGAATGTCCTCCACACCGTTTTGGTAGGTTCCAGCTTGTCAGCGAAGACGAACCAAAAAGGAACAGGCTAACGATTTCTTAGGCTTTCACTGCTGCTTTCACCGGCTACTGGCTGATCCGCTTCGTTCCCTTCTGGGGCTTGGCCGTCATTGCCGTGACCACTACATACTTCACCCCCCTTATCTACATCAGCAACCGTGAGATCATTGACGAGCAGATCGCCAACCTCCAGCAGATCGTCAACTCCCAGACCAACCAGCTTCGGGACATGGCTGGCGAGCATACCTCGCACGCCACCGGCTTGATGAAGCAGTATGTCGGCGAGTACAGCTCCAAGGCCCAGGAATACATTGGCACCCGCCGCTCTACCTCCCCGGAGGCGACCAAGCTTGTGAGCCCGGTCAAGCGTGAGACTGTGGCCGAGTCTGCCAAGACCGAGCCCATTGCCGACTTCGCTGCTCCCGTCACTGCTCCCGTCACTGCTCCCATCACTGCCCCGGTTACTTCTGATGTCGAGCCCGTCGTCAAGCACGAGGACTTCCCCGAGGCCCCCAAGGCCGCTCCTATCGCCCAGGCTCTCGATTCTGACATTGTTGCGTCTGTGGAGCCAGCAGAGCAGGCTGGTGACCGTGAGCCTCTTCTGGCTATTTAAACAAGGTCTCAATGATGCTAGGTCATCTTAACTAAGAATATTAATTGACCTCAAAATTGAGCGTCAATCGAATATTCTTTGTTGAAACGATATCATTTTTTGGCCATTATTGCTATGCCGAATGGCACGTGAGATCGATTTTTGAGCCACCTGTTCTTGTTGGGGAATCCCTGGGAATGGGTTCTGATCGCCAAATCCTCGTGTCGATGAACAATAAAATAAGGATTCTTGAGCGATGAGCTGTCATGTCTCTTTGTTTTCCCCTTTTCGATATTTTATCCCTTTTCAACCTACTGGACATTTTGATCCGTCCACTTCTTTTCTCCACCCCTTGTTTATGTCTTTCTCGGGTTCATATTGTTTCTAATGGAATTACATTTACATAAAATCTATGATAACTTGGCTTTCCATATATCCCCACTCACATCCCTGCAGTGTGCCCGTCCTCGAGCCTCCCGCAGGGACCTTGGCGACTGTCTAGGCAACTGTCAAGAAATATTGTATATGTACTACTCATCAGTACTACTCACCAGGAAACTAGATCCTGTTCACGCCCTGCCACATCCGTGTGTCGTGACTCCCATCTCAAAAGCCTCGACCAAAACCCACTTGGGTAGTTGCTCATTCCATGCAAGCGGCCTTGACCCAACAGCTTTGGAGTGCAAGGCAGCCGTTGAGTTTCATTCCGGTTCACCAACCCGGCTCCCTATTCGCCGCATCACGATTCGGGCCAGCCTGTGACGGTTTTTTTCCCTTTTACTGTACTTCCCCTCTCTCTCTCAGACTTGCCTTGTTCAGTCATGCTCGGAACTGTGTTTCCCCCTCCCTCACGCCCCATATACCCCGGATTCGAGGGCCGTGGTACAGATTCCGGAGTGTGGTCTGATATCTGCGGGTGATAAGTATCTTGTGAAATCGCAGGTTGAATGAAGTGGGGGTCGGGTCCGGTTTGTATTCTGTGTTCAACGGGTCGAGGTCTGGACCTCTTCGTAATAGAAGTGAGTCTTTCGCCTGGTTGAACATGGATCTAGTATCGAGTCTTGCAGGCTCATGTGACTATGAAGGCTCCGTTTGTTCCTTGTTCGCAGTTGAGACCCTACTGTCATGATACCACAGCATCTACAAGGCTCTGTTCGGCTCTGATCTGAACAATGAGTCTTCCGACTTCTTGATAAACATGTGAAAAGAGGAAGCCCTCCAAGGGTAAGCTGAAAGAGTCAATGTTACAAAGGGGGCTCAATTATACTTTACGGAAACCAAGAAGGAGGAAAATAAGCGCTTGAAAAAGGCCTAAACCCTAACAGCAACATCCCAATTGAGACATAGTTTCTTGCCCCTTTTCCAGAAGCCTGGGGTCTGAGACGCGTCGCAGATGGAGGACACGCATGTCCAGGCTTACCGCTCTTTGGGGGCTTAATAGACCCGTTCAGCCAGCACCGGAGTGTCTAAGACATTGGAAACTAGTCCTCGTTTCTGAACTCTCTTGGTCTCGGCTGTTGGGACTCTTTGCAGACCGAATCCAATGCAACTGAGCCCACCACCCCCCCGGGAAAATTAGCCCGGTTGGGTTGACATCTAGTTCACTCAGTCCTCGACTTTTACAGTCTCTGACCAGATTATATAACGTCCGACATCTATATGCACCGTTTTCTGCAGTGCTCTGTAATGCTGCTGCCCCGGCCCGGCACCGATTGGCAGATGGACCCCTTGTACCTGTTGGGAGTCTTGTACAGAATCAACTAGACTGGAAGGTGGGTACAATAGCGGGTTGTGAAACTGACTGGGAGATGTCAGAATGGTACTACGGTATAAGTCGGTTCAAGCAGAGAAAAGAAAAAGATACGACCAGGAAAAGTGGGCTACAGCCACCAACGTGTCGGGCTGCTGCATAGAAGTATGCATGGAATGTTCTTTGAGGTCGTTATCATGTCTCTCGTGCCTTTGAGCGGCCAATATCTCTGTTATACGCGTGCTCTTAAGACTTCAATTAGCGGTCTAGTTGACAGTGCCAAGGTTCTTATATTAGGTATTCAATCATGAAGAGGAAAAAGGAGAAGATGTGAAGTATAGAGCTGTCAATAGATAGTAAATAACCACTCTATTATTTTCTAACATTGGAATTTGTTTGTATCATTCAGCCTTATCCCGTCAAATGTGCAGACCGCTTGTACAGTCTAGTGCGCACTGTATAGGCATGGAAGCGCGGGGTGCACCTAAGTAAAGATTCTGTCACTTTTCCCAGAATCTTTGATCCTGTCAGAAGTTTATCTTTGCAGCACAGCTTTTCTCCGATGCACTTCGCGGACTCGCCAGGTAATGCACGTTCCCGTCATACAAGGAGTAAGTTACCCTGCAGCTTGCCGTGGGTCTGAGACCTTTTTGATACTCCTGTCGAGCCACCATGGGGTATGTAGCCTCTTATTGGACCATTAAACTGGTGTCATAATGCTCCGGTTGCTGCAGTACCCTAGCTCTAGTCCGATGTCAAGGACGATCTGGCATGACTTCTTCCATAAAGATTCCGAAGAAAAGAAAAGGTAGGACAACGGTTGAGCTCTTTGACCCGGGATACTAGGACATCCATAGCCGTACCTGTGTATGATATAGTAAACCTTTGTACGTACCTATCACTGTAATAGGCTGTTTGCATGCAGCAGTGACTCTCTGCGTTTCCAAAAGGAAATCTAGGATATCCACATGGTCCCTGAAACGGTTGCTGCCATGCTTTCCTTTCAGATCTCTTTGGGGAGAGGTTTGGGTAGTCATACCTGTGAATGTGAAACAGGTTATGCCTCGAAATGTGAGAGAGATACAGGCCTACAATTCTCTGTGTTTTGTAATTGCTTCCAGGGGCATAGTAATCAATGCACACTGCATCATCAGTCCAAAGTCGGAGATCATTGGAACTTTTCACTTCCACGCGGAAAGACAAACAGCCCGTGAACTCGTCCAACTTCAAGGGCCCTTGTGATATGCGAGCGTGAGAGAGAGAGAGAGATAGAGAGGCAAAAAATCGGTGAAGATCATTTGCATTCTGAGAGACACTCTCAGACCCGAGTTCTTCTATTCACCGCTGTCTCCTCGAAAGGTATTTGCCAACAAACACACCTGTACTCAAGAAGCTGTACGAAACAAACCTTCGAACAAAGGTCTTGGATTGTCTCTCTTTACTTTGTTACTTCTAGCAGGTTTGACTGTCTTTCAGTCCTTCTGGAAAACTCCCTTTTGTTCCAAGAGACATTAAGCTCCTCCTGTTTCCCGGAGACTTCGTACTTCTTCAACTCTTCCCTTCTTTCAAGCATAGCACTTGAACTTCTTAATGCTATCTATCAAATCCCTTCTGAATCCTCAGCCTGAAAGGCGATCTCCGTATCCATTCCCTGCCCGCGAGAAGCGGCAGAAGATGGCCAAGGACGCCCCAATTTTCCGTCGTGGCAAGATCCAAGGCGAGTGTCGCTACCCTCCTTGCGAGGAAAGAGACGCAGAGCTTGAGAAGGCTCACAGAGAGCTCTCATTACGCCCCCTAGGCAATATTGCCGACTATCCTCGTCAGATCCCGTATGCCAGCGACAAGAAAACCTTCCAAGAAAAGACAGGCCGAGATAGTTTCCATGGTATGTGCCGTTGAACATGCTTTAATCTTCACGTCTGACACTTCCATCTAGTCTTTCAATACACATTCCGGATACCTGGCGAAGAAAAGGAATGGCATGTTATGTGGGACTATAATATCGGTATCGTTCGGATCACACACCTTTTCAAATGCAATGGCTATTCCAAGGCAAGTCTATCAGGTAGCTCTTATATATATCCAGGATTTCTAACTCGTTATAGACCACCCCAGCCAAGATGCTTAACCAGAACCCCGGCCTCCGCGATATCTGTCACAGCATCACCGGCGGGGCACTTTCCGCTCAAGGTAAGAACTCTACCAACTAATTCATTGGATAGCAAGATCTAACACTTTGTTTGCTCTTCACATAGGATACTGGATGCCCTACGAAGCCGCCAGAGCTATGGCAACGACCTTCTGCTGGAGAATCCGATACGCCCTGACCCCACTGTTTGGCACAGATTTCCCAGCCATGTGCATCCCCCCAACGGACCGCAAATCTCACGGCCGCATGGTCATCCCATCAGAGATTGTGCAGCGTGCCACCGACACCTCCAACTACTATCGCTCTTTGGAGACGAAGTCCAGCAATGCAGCCAGCTCCCCCGCAGTCAACAAGCCCTCCTCAACCCATACTCTTCTCAACGGTATAGGATTATTGGGCCGAAAAGACTCCTTGACACTGCCCCCGCTCAAGATCCCGCGTACCCAATACGCAGAGAGCAACCCCAGTGCCCGGGACTCCTCTATGGAACCTTACTTTATGTCACCCAAGAGCCAGTCGCCAATGTCTACCTTCACGCCTATCAACCCCCCGCGCAGTTTGAATTCTATGCCTCGCTCGCGCATCGAATCACCTCGCACTATTCTCCGTGCTCTCTCAGATGCTATGCGCCCAGAGAATGTTCCTGGGGGTATCAGTGAAGACAGTGACACCGACAGCGATGGCTCGTCGAACATGTATTCCACTCCAAACTGTCCTTCTGTGGATGGAAATATGGAAACTGACAAGCTCGGTCTCGACGAGCCCAACGATGCGCCAGAGGTGCCTGCTATGCAAAGCGACTTTGATGACCTAACTGACTCGGATGATGATTGGCAAATGGATGATGCTGACGATGAGGACTATCGTGGACCTCCTCTCAAAAGGACTCTCGGCGGAGCTTCGTCTATCAAGGACAGTTCTACAAGTCCCGCATCTCAGACTAAGAAGTATCCTAGTCGGAAATCTCGAGCTGCGTGTCCTCAATCATCGCCTCACTTCACCCGTGAGGTCAAAGCTGCTGAAGCTCTTCTTCGTCTACATATGAATGAGCTTGAAAGCGCGACCGAAATGGATGATGACGGAATGACCTCACCTTCTGGATCTCGCTCTCTTGATGGTGACGAATCTCGTAGTCGTAAGCGACGTCGTGCTTCGCTTTGATGACTGATTACGCTACGAATTTGACATGGAATGGCGTTTATGGTCTCCGAGCTGAAGGTTTCTGTGTGGTGGTGCTGTCTCTATGCATTTTGTGAGGAATATTTGTGTGGTTTGATGAGTTTACCTGGAGTTGAGGGATTGCAGGATTGCATGTTCAAGTCGATGTGCTGTTTATTTGATTGAGGATCTTGAAGGATTAGTTGGCTCTCTCCTCGGGCTGTCTGTTCGAGGTTACAATGCAACTTCGTTTTCTTCATATGACGGGCAATGGGTCAGACTGGGCGGCGTTAGCTATTTAATGGAAACTCGAGACATGAAGTTATTATTTCTGAAGCCTTTGCCTTATGTTGCCTTATTATCAGCATTGCCAACAACAGCATTTTTCGTATAAAGCGAATGTAATAAGGATCCATGAAGAGAACACGAGGCAGACTGAACATAACATACTAGACGCTCCTGACAGATTTACGAGTGAAAATATTAAAGATTAAACATCCCGTATTTGCCTTGCATGCACTGGCTCTGCCAGATCTCTGTAAACTACTAAACTAAGACATGGAGATGAAAGAAAATAAAAACAAAATAGAGAGCATTGCAAAACAAAAGCAGAACATCACAAACGGGCCTTCGAGCACTATTCCACTACTTAGTCGCTCTCATCTTCGTCCTCATCAAAGTCATCGGCCGACCCTTCTTCATCGCTATCATCTTCAATGACATAGGACTTCTTCAGCTGTGTGGCGCCACGACGAGGAGGACGGGCTGCAGCGGCACGACGGGGGGCGGGAGCGGGCTCTTCCTCGTCCTCCGAGATATCCGCATTCATTTTGCCCGCTGGGGAATCCAAAATGTCGTTAGCCATTGCGTCGATGTCATCCTCCGAATAATCATCTGCAATCTTCTTGCTTGCCTTGGCTTGCCTCGAAGCATAACCCTTGGCCGCCGGAGATAAAGGTGGGGGAGCAGACTTGGGGGCGGGCTTGGGAGCTGGCTCTTTCTTGGGGCGACCACGGGCCTTTGCTGCCGTGGTGGTAGCGGCCTTCGGGGCAGCCTTAGCTTTGGGTGCGGCTTTACCCCGAGCAGTTGGCTTGATCGGCTCGTCCTCGTCGTCATCATCGAGCTCTATGGCCTTGGAAGCAGCCTTTGGTGCAGCCCTGGCCCGAGCAGTTGGCTTGACTGGCTCATCCTCCTCCTCCTCCTCCTCCTCATCATCATCAACCTCTACGACCTTAGGGGCAGCCTTTGGCGCAGCCTTGGATTTGGGGGCAGCCTTGGATCGAGCAGTTGGTTTGACTGGTTGGTCCTCATCGTCCTCATCGTTGTCATCAACCTTGACGTCCTTGGGTTTGACCTGGATGGAGCGCCGTGGGGAGTTTTGAGGAATGAGCTTGCTGTAGTCAGTCTCATCCGGATCAAAATCGTCGTTGACCTTGAAAGACTTCGCGGCAGTTTTCACGCTGGCACTGCTTTCCGAACGGGGGCGCTCCGAGAAGAGTTGTCGAGAATCGGCGCCCGAGTCAGCACCAATGCCTTTGACCATCATGCTAACGTCTCCAAGAAGATCATCACCGTTGTCACTGTCAGAGTCGCTAGGCGCTGAGTACCTGACAGGCTTGCGAGCGCGAGAAGACGCTGCGGGCTTGGAAGCCTCGGACTTGGCAATCTCTAGGAAATCGTCATCCGAGTCCTCTTCGACCTTGGCCTTAGGCTTAGGTCCTCGTTTGGCCACCGGTTTGGCCGCCGGTTTGAGTTTTGGCGCCTCATCCACATCCACATCCATTGTGTCATCAGTTGGCTGAGCTGATGCGCGCGAAGTTTTGGGAATGTCGTCGATATCGACAAAGTCATCCTCTTCTTTAGGCAGAGCCTTAGGCTTTGAGGTAGCACGGCTCTTCTTTGGAAGTATCTCCATGTCCATGTTGAATTCATCATCCGAGTCAGCAGTTCCACCTGCTGCAGGCGATGGGGTTGGTTTGTTCGAAGATTGATTGAGGAAATTCATCAGGCTGTTCTTGGGCTGCTCTTTTTTCTTGGCCGCAGCGGCCTTCTTCGTCTTGGGGGCCCCGAAGTCTTCATCGTCTGGATCATCGCCGTTAGCAGCCTTACGCTTGCGCGAAGCCACAGCGCGACCACCACCAGTGGGTAGCTTGGTCGAGTTGCGACGGTCCATTTTAGCCACCTTGCGGGCTCGACGATCCTCATCTTCAAGCTGGAAGCGCCACTCGTTGATGAACTCATCCAGATCATGGGTCCAGATGTCCTCTTTAGACAGCTTAATCAAGACATCGACCTCTGTTTCCTTCTCACCGATCTGGCGACGGAGCTTCTCCACCCGCTCTTGGGTCAGCGACCACATAGGCATACCCAGAAGGTAGTCGAATGAACTGGATAGCACTTGAGCGTCATTCAGCTCCTCTTCTCCTTCTCCTTCTCCTTCTTCTACCACGGGCTCATCTTCACCCATCTTAGCAGCCTCGGCCACCTTGGCAATTGGTCTGAAGCCCTTGTCCTTTAGCTCAGTGATTAGAACAGGCTTTTTCTTCTTGGAGATGACCAATTTGCCATCGATAATCATCTGCACGAAGCGAGCTTGGTTGCTCAGCTTCTCTAGCTCTCTCTGTAGATCGGCAAGCTGGGACTGCTTGCGTCGCTCATAATATTTGAGACGAACGACAAAGAACTCCTTGAGAATGTCATCGACAGTGGCGTACTTGGTGATGCGGCCTTCGGGATCGAAAGCCACCAGATTGGTGGTTGCAATCGTCTTGGTCAGCTTGAATTTTTCTTCCAAGCCTTCAGTAAGAGCAACCTTCATGTGTTTCTCATCGAGTTGGATGATGAAGTGGACCTTGGTGTGGGTGTTGTAGTCTTTGTAATCCTTGATGAAGGATGGCACCTTCTCAGCCTTAATGATATCCTCAAGCTTGTCTTTGAAATCCTGTGTCCAGCTTCGAATAGGTAATTCGGTGATCTCGACCTCCTTCTCGCCACATTCCCTGATGATACCGCTGAATTTGTATCGATCTCCACCAATGGCCACAACCTCACCAGTGAACCCACGGAACCAAGGCTGCATCGGCTGAGTAGGCTCGCCAGCCATCAAGCGCTTAAGGTTGTTTACAACGTCCTCAGGATTGTAATTGGGGATAGAAGAACTCCAACCAGTTCCGATACCATCCGCGCCGTTGATCAAAATCATCGGAACGACAGGCACAAAGACCTCGGGCTCAATCTTCTTGCCATCGTCTTCGTTATACGTCAGCAGTGGTTCATCGGCCGCATGGAAAACTTTGCGTGCAAATGGGGACAGGCGAGTGTAGATGTAACGAGCACTGGCACAATCGCCACCACCTTGAAGTCGACTACCAAAGTTTCCACTGGGCTCTAGGCAGTTGATATTGTTGGAGCCAACAAAGGTCTGAGCAAGACCAACGATAGTCTGTTGAAGGGAGACATCACCGTGATGGTAGGCTGTCATTCCGGATACATGACCTGCCAGCTCAACCACCTTCATGTCCTTCTTCAGGTTGCGGCGGAAACAGGTGTGAAGGACCTTGCGCTGTCCTGGCTTCAAACCATCGACAACGGAAGGAATCGAACGTTGGTTATCCGCCATACTGAACAGGATGAGCTCCTTGTTGATGAAGTCGGTGTATGTGATCTTTGCCACCGAATGGTCCAAATATGTGCCAGGTTTGTATTGACGAAGCCACTCTTTACGCTCATCTGCCTTCTTTTTGGAGAAAGCTAGCTCGATGAGTCCAGCTTCACCGTCTTGCATAGTGTGGAACTCCTTGAGATGACGATCGAGGTCGCGGAAATAGACCTGTGCATCTTCCGTGGTGCTAGTTCCCAAACCCTTGTAGTACTTATGTTCCCAGCCGCGTTCGTGTTTGTGAGCTTCACGCCATTCATCATGTTCGGGCATGGTGAAGAATGACTTTTGCTTGGTCGGGTTTTTCGGGTCACCCTTCCAAACCTTAATGATAGGAGTGATGAACTCAATGAGGAACTCGGGAATCTTGAGCAAGCTGGGGAACTGTGCTTGAAGGAAATTGATGAGCAAACCCTTGATGTGACTACCGTCATGATCCTGATCAGTCATGATCATGAGGTGGCCATATCGAAGTCCCTTGGTCTCGGTGTATTCTTTCTTGTGCTGCAAACCAATGAAGTTCTTGATGCTCTGAATTTCCACGTTCTTTGAAATTTGGTCAAAAGAAGCATCGCGGACATTAAGAAGTTTTCCGCGCAGGGGGAAAACACCGAACAAGTCTGGTCCAACGACTGCTCTGCCTGCCATGGCCAGTCCCTTGGCTGATTCACCCTCAGTCAAAATGAGAGTGCAGTGGTGACCCTCTCTGGTACCAGCCTTGTTGGCGTCGACCAACTTCGGGTTGTTCATACGCGTGCGTCGGCCGGTATCACCCTTCTTCAGGATCTGATCGGCTTTTTGCTCCGCGAAGTGCAGAATATTTGACATGACCTCAGTCTTCAAAACCTTCTTGTAGAAATCTTCATCAAGAGGACACTTGCTACCGAACTGACTGGCCTTTGTCGTCAACTGTTCCTTGGTCTGGGAGGTGAAGGCCGGGTTGACAATCAAGGCCTTTACAAAAATGAAGATGTGGTTCCGAATCTGTGCCGACTTCAGAGTTGCCCCAGACTTATTCTTCTTCTTCACCTGATCGGCCAAGCGGGTACAGATCTGATCGGCGATGTAGTTGACGTGCGTTCCACCCGAGGTTGTCGCGATGGAGTTGACAAATGAGACTTGTTGGAAGGAACCATCCGAAACAGCAAAGCCAATTTCCCATCGAGGATCGGGGCTGCAAGTAATGATCTCATCCTTTGAGGGAGGACCATCATCACCACGCTCCTTGCGAATGGCTTTGGTGTACATTTCCATGTACTTTCGAAAATTGCGAACGGGGACGCGTGTGCCATTTAATTTGACGGCAACATCGGCGGTACCCGCCAAATCGTAGACTCTGCGCTTCACAAGGGCTTCAAAGTCATCGTCGATGCCTTCCATTCCGAATTTGGCAAAGTCTGGCTTAAAAGTGACCTTGGTGTAGTCATCTCCCTTGGCATCTGTGATCTTGGCCTTGCCCATCTTCGTCATGTTCTCGGTCCAGGTCTGCTTATACTTCTTCTTCTGGCGAGAGTCCTGAGTTTCGAGAATGAATTCTGTCGAGAAAACGTTACAAAGCTTGGCACCGAAACCGTTGCGACCTCCAGTCACCTTCTGCTGGCTATCGTCATAGTTGGAAGAAGTGAGCAGATGGCCGAAGATAAGTTCAGGCACGTAGATCTTTTCTTTGGAGTGAATTTCGATAGGGATACCACGTCCGTTATTCCACACGCTAATTTCACCGGCCTCGCGGTCGATTGTGATCCGCATCTCGTTCATGTTCTTGTCGTTGTGTTTGTTATCGGCGGCGTTGACCACAATCTCGTCAAAGATCTTGTAAAGACCAGGGACGAAAGAGACATCGCGATACTCCATCGACTCGGTTCCGGAGTTGTACACCCACATCTGCTGCGTGGTGCGTTCGGTAGATCCAATGTAGGTATCGGGACGTTTGATAATATGTTCAAGTTGAGTGAGCTATATTAGATTATGGTAAGTATCTGGCCAAAATTACATCATGCTAGAGGCTGCAGAAACTTACTTTCTGGTACTTCTCTGATGCATTTCCACTCTTCGCGCTGTCGGCAGCAGCGTCTCCTCCGTGGGACTCATTTTCGACATCGGCGAGAGGCTTTGAGCCAGCTCTCTTAGGCGCAGCAGCCTTCTTAGCCTTAGGGGGGGTATGGGAGAGCTGAGAATCAGCATCGGACATATGAATATCGGACAGATCGTCCTCGCTGTCGGCCTTGGCCTTCTTCTTAGCAGCTGGCTTCGCAGCAGGCTTGGCCTTCAGTGTGGTCTGTGTGGTCTTCTTGGCGGCAGGTTTGGCTGCTGCAGCTTTCTTAGGAGCCGCCTTGGCTTTAGGTTTCTGGGGGACATATAATGTCAGTAATCACAGTCGAGTCTATGTTTGGAATATTGGGGGGTATTTCATACTGGCGCAGGCTCGGGAGCAAAGTCAGAGCTACCTCCGTCATCCTCGAAAACCGAGTCTTCCATCATAGAGTCATCCATGATGAATGTGAGTAAACAAATAAAATGCGATAAAACGCAGTTAGAGAAAAAAAGGAGCCCAAGTCAGGCCTCAAAATTTGGAGCGAACGAATGACGCTACGTCTCAATGTTGCAGAGCAGATCAATTAAGATCCGACATGCTCAAGCCGGGAAAGGTTGAAGCAAGAAGCAAAAGAGAGAGAGATTACGCGGAGGGGAAGCGCCTGTTGTTTTTTTGCCCGGGGAAGTCGCGACTGACAGGGGGCGGTGGGCAGTTTGTAGCCACTCGGATCATTATTCTTCCTCACCGCCTGGAAACACGACCCGAATAGGCAATTCACAAACAAATGAACGGAAACAACAACTTCCCCTCACTTTGCATGTTTTGCTTCATGTCAATTCAATGAAATATAAAGTAAAGACATAATCTATCTATGGATGTGTGGATTATAACTGAAATATCCATGAGATGACAGATCTCTCATTTCTATTCTTATTTAGATGTCACAATTGAAGTCAGTACAAATAGTGAAAAATCTAAATATAGTTTGGCGGGTAAAAATAGAGCAATAATCTCCTTTATATATCAGATTTGACCAAATTCTATTTTTTTATCCTCCGTATAGATGAGGTATGAGAAATCTCCCATAGTCTGCATAGGGAGCCAATTTATATTGTATAGGGGACCCTTCAATGATATAAACCGACCACCTGGGTGACATTGTGCCCTTGGTAGACTACTCATGACTATGAATACATAAAGAGATATACTCACCTGTGATACTGTGCGTAGTAAGTAAAGTATAGATAAAACCAGCCGCGGGGTCGTATGTAACCCTTGCGTGACTCTGAGTACAGTGTATTCATTGATAGTATTAACAGTTAGGTAGTTAATGAATGATTGTGGTAATAGTTAGCCATTGATTGAAATAAAGTCACACGCTGTGATGCATGGCACTATGCATTGTCCCAATCTGCTTTCTAGCGGATATATATAGGTATTGGGGTTCATATAGATATGGAGCCATCAAGCCACTTCAAAAATATACGATGCAGTTATCGCAGAAAATAAACCAAACGCCTAGTAACTAGAATATATAGTCAAACCCTCCCATTGACAGGCGGACCGCATGGACTATACTCTGTGGATCAATGGGGTGAGCCCCAGTGGTACAGAACCTTATACGGAGTAATATAGGTAGACATCAAATCTGTATATAATCCTTTTGAGTCAGTGGAACCAATGTATGGTTTAAGCACAGCGTTGGCCAGCCTCAATATTGAGGTGAAACGGACAAGCCAGGGGGTGGTAATGGTATTTCAATATATGCCCAGGATGGCACCAATCAATTCAGCCACATATAAAGTATCTGCCAATGGAAACTACAAAAGTGTTACAGGTGGACCTGTGGGTGTATTTAAAATACAAGGCCGTACAATAACGGTGCCCCTTGGACCTTTAATCTTCCAAATAGTATGGAGTACTCCGTACTTAGTCTGTACCTGCAGGCAATATGCAGTTGAGATGACGGGACTCGAGACGTATGTACGGAGTGTGCTCCGTACATATTCGTACATTAGTGCTCATCATGACTTCAAGCATACTAGCACTATGTAATATTAATATACTCGAAAACCCTCCGATACCAATTCGGTTACTGTGGGGGAACCTTGGGCAAACGTCTATGAAATTAACACTAATCTGATACAATAGTTATACAATATATTTCTTCTAACAATTCATAATATATCTATTTCAATGGTCAAACAGTCGGTGTATGAGGAGGATCGACGGGGCCGAGACTCCACGAGGGGAAAGCTAAAGGGGGGCTAACAAAAGTGGGATCTCTCCTGACTCCCTTTTTTTCCTCCAGCCTTTCCTCCTTGTACTGGATACAAGTCTAGATATCCAGGTCCACTTCTGCAGGAAAGAATTGGGTTTTCTTGAATACTTGGAATTGTGTGTGTGTGTGTGTGCATTATGCAGTTGAAACCCGCCTGAAATACCCCCTGCTATCCTCCGATATCAAGATTGTCAACAATAACGCGTCTGCGCCCTTCCAAACACCATTCCTCTATTTCCATATCGTGTCACGATGGAAGGTTTCGAGTCAGCATCTCCCAGCGCTCACGCGCTTAACCATGACTCCATGGTCACCGTCGCGTTATCCGATAACCAGTCAAGTTCAGAGCACACCCAACCGGATTGGCGCACTCTGGACATCCCTCCAACTCCAGTGGAGATGAGCCATCTTGAGAAGGAGAGTGAGGACTCCTTTGGACCGGTGCCACTACAGGACGCGGCGAGAACCACCCCCACTCCCGAAACCCCAGGCGTGGACAGGGGGAGGCAGACAGGCGAAATGTTTGACAATGAGGCGGATTGGGAGAATCTTGATAAGACAGAAGAACGAGAACCGCGTGGGGAGGGGTCTGATGAAGTAAGTGTGACAAGCTGTCACAGAATTCTGGAATGGGCACTAACATTCTTAACCTAATTTTAGTCTACAGCCCTACTCCTCGCTCGACTCGAACAAGAAAACAACGCTTTGGCGACCAATCCCAAATCTGGGATAACAGAAGTTCCGGATGGCAAGATACACCAGCGGCAATCCCGCTCCGAGTCTCTACACCAGATCAAACGACTCATTAAGGATCCCACTCGGGCAGAGCTGCGATACTCCCAGCTACCCCCTCCTCCCATGACCGAACTAGAGTTCTGGGCTGCGCTTGTTGCCGATTACCACCAGACTGCCCATCGCTTGCCGACACTGACCTCGAATAAGATCCAAGGAGGTGTGCCTCCGCCACTGCGAGGGGTGGTGTGGCCTAGCCTAGCGGGCGCACGCGATCCTAATCTGTTGAATGAATTCCAGAGACTTTCGGGCGAAAGTAGTCCATATGATGGGTTGATTGGAAAGGACATTGGTCGCAGCTTTCCCAATGTTGAAATGTTCCGCGACCCGAACGGCGAGGGCCAACAAATGCTCGGCCGAGTATTGCGATGCTTCAGTCTTTACGATACTAAGATTGGCTACTGCCAAGGCCTTGGATTTGTGGTAGGCCCTCTGCTCATGCACATGTCAGATGCTGAAGCCTTTTGTGTTCTTGTCCGGTAAGTCTCCTTAGACGATGATATAACTTGGGAAATATATACTAATGTGTCACGTACTGTAGCCTCATGGATCATTACAACCTCCGAAGTTGCTATCTTCCAGACCTCTCGGGTCTCCATCTTCATGTTTATCAGTTCCAGAATCTTCTAGCACGTCACAGGCCGGTCCTGTTCCAACATCTGGAAGCACTGCACGTTGAGCCGGTCTACGTATCGCAGTGGTTCTTATCATTCTTTGCGGTGGCATGCCCGCTGCCGATGCTTCTCCGAATTTACGATGTTATTTTTTTGGAAGGCGCATGCGAGACTTTGATGCGAGTTGCACTTTCCCTGATGCAGCGCAACGAGAAGAGAATTTTGGCTTGCAGCGAATTTGAAGATGTGATGCAACTGTTATTATCTCGAAGCTTGTGGGACACGTGAGTTTTTGGCACCGCACAAAGCGAGTCTTGGAAACAAAGAACACCGCTAACCCTTGATATTCAGATACGCCTTCAATGCTGATGATCTTGTTAATGATTTCGTGTCTCTCACCTCTCTCGTCACGAACGAGAGTCTTCGAACCCTTGAAGCCAGCTACCACCAATCTAAAGGCTCACCGACGGGGCCGTCCCCGCAGCTGCAGGCAACGGCCTCTGGCTTCCTCGGGCGACTATGGGCTGGCTCGTCGAATTCCCACAACTCCATCAAGTCACTCAATCCAAATACTAGCCCGTCACGTCAGAACAGTACAATTCGTCGCTCTACCTCCAAGCAGAGTCTGACTTCCACTCTCAACTCTATCGAAACCACTTCCGACGCAAGTACCACTGCCACTGAGCTATCAGCGGGTACGGCTAGCGCCGATAGTCAAAAATCGCGCGTTAAATCCAACATGTCTTCGCATCACAAAGATCGCGACCTCCATACGCAGATTGAAGAACTCTTGATGGCGCTTAGCGATCTCCAGCGCCAACAAGCTAATCTCACACGTGAGCTGCAGCAGGAGAGGGAGGAGCGGGAGGAAGACCATACTCTGGCCAAGGAGATGTTGAACCAAATCAGAGAACAGCCGACTGAGACACAACCGACCGAATTAATAACCAAAGCGCACACACGTTTCGAATCGGTCAAACCAAAGCGTGTGTCAATCGCCCAAACCAAGCTCCAACTCAATGACGATGTTGCTCGATGGAAGGAAATGCACGAGGTGGAAGCCGGTCGTTGCTTGAACCTCACCCGGCGCATCGACGATTTCGAACAGGAGAACTCGTCCCTCAAGGAGCAATTACGGGAAGCCCGGGGCCGCATTCAAGACGGCCATCGCGACCGACAGCGGCTCGAGCGCATGAATCGGGAGCTGCGTAACCTCAAAACTCCTATATCCGAAACGCCGCTAGACACAACGTCTTCTTCTGCGGTTGACTCTGGGGAGTCTCAGTCTCCCACTAGTGGTCTGCGCGAGTTCAAGCTAGCCCGCACCAACTCGACAAAAAGCCCCACATACAACAAACGGACAAGCAGCCTGGGTCTGCAGAGAGTCTTGTCGATGGAGAGTAATAAGCCTCCTCCTGACGACGCGTTGCTCATGGAGTTGGTTACTGCCAAGACGGCAGAAGCGGTTGCTAGACAAGAACTTGAGGAAGTAAAGGGCAAGTTGGACTCATTGCGGAAAATGATTAAGACCCAGGCAAATTCTGAGAACCGCCATTCCTTTGTTGGACTATCGCAGTCGCGGATCAGCTTGGCGAATAAATCTGCCACTGAAGGTCCGAAGACACTGGGGACACCTCCCAGCAACAATGGCGGGGGATTCTTCAGTGGATGGGGTCGACGAGCTGGGACGGACTGAAATCCCAGGAAGAAATACGTGTAACCATATTGGAATGCCTGTTTGATATATTGTTGTCACGGGTTTATATTGGAGCTGTGTTTTTGTCCGTATTATTTGAGTACATAGCGATATCCCCAAGAGTACATATTCTGATCTGGATTCTCTAAGACGTAGGGCTACAAAGATCACAAAGACAGATCCCGGAGGATCCGGATCCCGCTAAGAACCGAAAACAATGCTGATGCTTCAACTTTGAATAACAAACAAGCCCTAAAGGACTTTCTAGCTGAATATAGAAATAGTATCAATCTTGAGTATTCGTTTTCCTGGGTCTCTCGGCAGTCCCCGTGCCTTGCCCTCTATTGGCCAAACAGACAGAAATGAAGCCGAGCCAAGCCGCTAGACATCAAGAATCAATACAAAACATGAGAGGCCCCCAGATTAAATGTTTGAACTTTGCAGTTTCTAGCTTCTAATGGATTCCTCCGTGGCGAGGTGGTTTTTCGCTTCTTCAAGGCGTTGGTTTGCTGTCGCCGCTCTATGTCTGGTGATCTTTTTGATTATTCCTTATTCCAGAGACACTCTAGTAGTTCCATTGCGGGTGAAGCTATCAAAGTAAAAGATCCCTCGTTTCTCCTCTCTTATTGGCCCATTCTGATTTGTATCAGCCCTCCCCCGACAGCACCCCCGACAGCACCCCCGACAGCACCCCCGACAGCACCCCCGACAGCACCCCCTACGCCCCCTACAGAAGACTCTCCTACAGAACAATCTATTGACCCGTTCCCGAGAGATTATGCCAGTCAATCTCGAATTTCGTCTCAAGTGATCAACGACCCCTATCCACACTATCATAGTGTGGAAGGGACGTCGTCAAATGGTTCTTACCAGCCGTGTATTGGACCCGGCGGGCAAACCCTGAGCCGCAGAAATGAAGATATGATGATGAGCGGGTTTCGTTGGAATACTTCAGGTGCGAAGAGGAATATTTGAAGAGCCAAAAGAAAACTAATCAGAGGTTAGATTTTCCAACACCAATTTTTGGATCATATGAGTCGTGGAATTTGAACAAGAGTCTATGTGCCGATCGCTACTCCCGATATGGCGCATATGGTTATCTCCAGGGCAATCAAAGCACTCAAATCCACGATTCGCAGAATACAACTGGTTCCAACAAGACTGCCGAAATAGACTGGAAGAAGGTCGACTGGGCTAATTTGCAATCTGAGTGTCTGCAGCGCAATAGCGATCGATATCGCACGCAACCATCTGAAGAGAGGATTGTCGCTCTGTACAAGTCACTGGATAAGGATGTAAAGCCTCGCGAGCCCTTGAACGAAACAAGCAAGATCCAATCCCGGACAGCTGTTATATTGCGCTCTTGGCTCGGTATGAAATACACCGAGAACGACTTGTATCACATTCGATCGATGATTATGGAGTTGGCACTCTACTCAGGTGCGGAATATGAGCTTATTCTCATGATCGACTGCCAGGGCGAGAAATTGCCTAAAAAGACTGATCACGCTGCCTGGAAGGAATTCGAAGAGAAATATTTGCCACAGGAGCTGCGCAGTCTGGCGGTATGGTTTAACGCGGATATGTTAAACGATTGGTATCCTGCGATTGAGGTTCATGTGTATGTGTTCGAAGCCCTTGGGCATAGACTACCCTGCTGACATTTTCTTAGAGCGATATTGCAATATTTCCAGCCCACGCAGATCTTCTCACGACTACACCCTCAGTACGACTACATCTGGCAGTTTGAGATGGACTCGCGATACACCGGCCATATGTACGACCTTTTGCACAAGGCAACAGAGTTTGCGAAACAACAACCACGAAAGTATCTCTGGGAGCGTAACTCCCACTTCTATATTCCTGCTGTCCACGGCACCTGGGAAGAGTTCACGAAGAAGGTGGACCAGGAAATGCTTGGCCATGACAACGGCACTGTTTGGGGCCCTCGGCCCGCAGAAGGCATTGACATCAAAGGACAAGCCATTATGCCTCCTGTGCCACACCCAGCAAATGAGACAGGGACCTGGGGCGTGGGTGAAGAAGCCGATCTGATCACCTGGTTGCCCCATTTCAACCCAGTTGGTACGGGCTGGCCTTTCCGTGACCGTGTCTTCAATTTCCCTCAAGATCAAGAGACTCCACGCTGGGCAGCTGTCGTGGCAATGTCGCGCATCTCGGCACGACTTCTCAGTCTGACGCATAACGATAAGGTGAAATTGGGGGTTGGTCTCGCATCCGAGATGTCCCCTATATCCTGGGCTTTGTACTATGGTTTCAAGGCGGTCCAGGTCCCTCAACCGGTGTACCATGATGCCATATGGGATCCTGAGGAATTGAACCGTCGCGCCAACCCGGGTGAGCCTGGCAAGGTCAACGCTGGGGTTGACAGTATCTGGAGCTGGGCCAAACATGATGACATTCTCTACAACACGACGTTTATGTTTGATTCTAAATTTGCGGAGAGACTATATAGAGCCTGGATGGGATATGACAGCGCCAAAGAGGTAGGTTCTTACTATTGTGGTCTTTGACATACTCTGGTGCTAATTGTGTGCAGTGGGAGAAGGAAAACCCTCGACTCTGTCTTCCTCCTATCTTTTTACATCCGGTCAAGAACAGTGAGTCTGTGAAGACATAAGGTGTTTGATTACTCGCTAGTCGAGCGTTTCTAAATTGCTTTTTGTTTTGATCATGGTCATATACCCCAAATTTGATAGACTAATGTATGTACAAGAGGAAAGGCTGTTCGAATCAAAATGAATGAATATGCACACTATTACATTGCAGCGTAAGCCCTTCATACCAGCTAGGGCTGCTTGAGGTAACCATCGTATTATACAAATGTCCATATATGTTGAGAGTGAGGCTTTCTTGCTGGTTGTTTGCTATCAAGTGCCACTATAAAAGCTCGTCCTCGACCTCTCACTTTGCTTCTTCCTTCTCTGCCTCTTCTAAACAACAGTCAATTATCACAAAGAGCTCACGTCTTGCACTTGAAATCACCTGCTTATTACACCTTCATTCCCCGAGAAACATGGCTCCAAGGCAATCCACGAAGGCTGGAAAAAGCCCAGCCAAGCCCAAAGAACCCAAAGAGTCCTCTGATTTGAAACGACAGATCTTATTCCTGTGGACCTGCCACAAGGTCTCGGGTGTTCACGTCAGTGTTTTTCTCGATTCACTTGAATTCATCTCACCATGAATTATGCTAATACCAACCCACAGATTGACTTCCCAGCCGTCGCCAAGCACTTTGGCATCAAGACCAATGCCGCTATGATGAGGTTCAAGCGTCTGAAGAAGAAGCTTGACGCAATGGAAGCATCCATCAAAAGTGATGACCCGGACCAGGACAAGGATAAGGATCAGGAAAAGGGTCAGACCAACGAGGCCAAGACTGAGGATGAGGACGATTCCATGGACGAAATTCCCCCCGATAGCGAGTAAGGAGAGAAATCCGAAGGATGCAGGGGACAAGCTGGGAAACTGGCAGGTTGAGACTTTATGTTGCTCATAACATTCGGAGATACAAAAACCTATGAAAGCGCGCGAGGTTTGGCGCTTCTTTGCATTATTTTCTTCTGCTTGATGAGCCCGGTTATCTACAAAGCTGCAAGAGATATATGGTGAAGCTAATAAATTCACCAGTAGGTTTACCGGAATAATGTAAAGTTCACAAGAGACAATACCCAGTATATCTAATAGGAATATCTGAGGAGACTTAAAAAAAAAACCATCAAAAATACATCACAAGGCCGTATAAGCGGCCGACTATTCTATTTTTTTTTCTTGTATTCAAAATCTCCATCCTACCATCTCTCTGCTTCCTTCTCTTCCTCTCCGCCTCTCTGACCTCATCTTTGACAATGGAAAATACCAACTCCAACGAAGCCCTCGCCCTCCTCTGGGCTTATGAGCTTACGCGGGAGAACAAGCAGCTGTTCAAGGGACTCAAGAAAGTGAACCGACGTCTCGATGCCTACCACCCAACCATGGCAGCTACCCGTGCCAACGATTCACATCAACGCAATAAAAAAGAGAACCAACAGCGGAAGAATTAAGGGCCTTACTGAATATTGAGCGAAACAGACTGGTATAGCTTTCGCCAGGAATTGCCTTAAGGTCTGGTCGATGTTTGGCTGCAAGAGCTGCAGGAGGAAGTCACAATGATTGGAGAACACGGAGATGACCCGATGCGGGGGGATAGAGGGGAACACGTCTCAGATTCAACTTCTCCGTTGAAGTTTTGATTGTGTTCATATTATTATCTCGAGAAGCAACAAGCTATACAAAATGGTCCTCGCACAGCCCCCAAATCAGCATGTCATGAAGGCCTTCGACCTCACAGGCAAAGTCGCAGTTGTGACTGGTACGGTATCTCCCAAGCATCAAAAGCGGCTTGCTAACACTCTATCACAGGGGGCGCTCGTGGAATCGGTCTTGAAGTCTCAAGAGGATTAGCTGAAGCCGGTGCCAATGTAAACCAGACTACCTGATACTCTAAAAAAAACCCAAACTAATAAATTGCAAAGGTCGCCTTGATCTATCACACATCCAATACAGCCGAGACAATTGCAGCCGAGATTGCATCTACTAACAACGTACGCGCAGCAGCGTACAAAGCCAATGTAGCCATCCAGTCTGAGATCGAGGGGGTTGTGCAGCAGATCGCGAAGGATTTTGGGCAACTTGATATCATGGTCGTCAACTCTGGCATTGCATCGAACACTGCCGCCGAAGACTACACATCTGACCAATGGAGCGAGATCATGAAGGTCAATCTTGATGGTGCTTTTTATTCTGCCCAAGCCGCTGGCCGGATATTCAAGGCACAAGGTCGTGGAAATGTTATCTTCACGGCCTCTGTCAGTGCGACTCTGGTCAATCTCCCACAGAAGCAAGCGGCGGTATGTTTCTCTATTAGAAATGATCCCTCTTAATGTCGCTCATCCTTGTATAGTACAATGCATCTAAGGCGGGTGTTGTTCAGCTCGCCAAGTGCTTGTCTGTCGAGTGGGTCGACTACTGTCGAGTCAACTGCATCTCGCCTGGATACATCGCTACCGAGATTCTGGATACGTTTCCCAAGGAATGGCGCGACAAGTGGTTCGATTTGATTCCTGCCAAGAGAATGGCCGAATCTTACGAGTTGAAGGGGGTAAGATTCCACAGATCTAGCCCTCCTAGAAATCAACTGACAACTCTGTCTAGGCATATGTGTTCTGTGCCTCGGATGCGTCTAGCTACATGACTGGTGCAAACCTCGTTATTGATGGAGGATACACTTTGCCTTAGGTTTAGGGAATAGTGATGCTGCCTCGTGATTTGATAGATCAAGGGACTACTTTATGTAAAGTCAAAGATGTGCGAATGCGAAGAATGTTAGCAAATGTCCATATTAGGCCTAGTTATGGCTAAGCTGTCCAAGCTCAAGTTACGTATGTAGTCCAGTAATGATAATCTCGAACTATCAAAATCTCGGCACTGTTGCTCCCTAATCACCAATCAGGAATTCAATGATAATCACTCAAACTCGGAGGAAGATCCTGAATACGAGTTCCCCACTCACTCTCCTTAGGTCCCAGCACAAGTTCAAGAACACCACCGTCAGTGAAGAAGTCATGGGTGATCCAATTCTTTGTCCACGGTTTGCCGTTCCACTTGGCACTCTGAATATAGATGGACTTGTAACTAGGATCGAAATTAATGTTGCGGATAGTGGCGACCTTTCCATTGAGGGCATTTCGAACGCTGACTTCCTTGAAGTAGGGTGGAGTGATCAGATATACGTCCTGACCAGGCACTGGCCAGAGACCCATCATACTCAGAACAACAAATGAGCCCATGGCTCCGCTATCGTCGTTACCGGCGATGCCATTGACTGTCGTGTTGAATTGGGATGGAATATAGAAGTGGCTCTGCTTTGCTGAGAGACCTGGCCGTCCCGAGTAGTGAAATTGATAAACAAGTAAGAAGGCCTGTTCATCCCCCATGTAGAGCAAGCCAGAGTCATGGAGATAGCTTAGCCGAGAGGTGAAGGATTCGGCACCGCCAAGTGTCTTGATAAGAGAGCCCATGTCGTGGGGGGCATAGCTGTAAATAAAGCGTCAGGTATGAATATAATCAGGATAAAGCATAAGTACTTACAAGGTATACATCCACGCGCTACCTTCATAGGTCTCGTGGCCATCAGCATTGAGGTAACATGAGGTGAAGTTCAAAAGTGGACTACAAAAGATCGGGTCCTGGTAGCCCCATGTGCCATTTGTGTATCGAGGCTGCAGGAATCCAGTGAAGTTGGTGTCGACTCCCTTGATGCTTGACTTCTGGTCAGGATTGTACATATGGACCCAGTTTTCAGATCGTTTCGTGTATTTCTCATAGTCAGCCTGGTGGCCCATGCCCTGTGCCATCTCGGCAATGCAAAAGTCGTTGTAGGCATACTCCACTGTCCGCGATATACTCCGAGTGTGTAGACCTTGGCCATCAGGATCGTAGTCATCATAAGGAATATAGCCGAGGCTTTTCCAACTCCGCAAGCCACCGCGGCCTTCCACATCCCAGTCCTGGGGCTCTACCTCTGCATCCTTGACAACAGCTTCATATGCAGTGTCCCAGTCGATACCCGGGACCTTTTTCAGATACGCATCTGCCATAACCACATCTGCATTGGAACCGCCTTGCGTCCATCCCTTGCAAAGCGACATGCGACAGTCAGGCAGGTATCCTTCGTGTCTGTAGGTATCGATCAAGCTGCGAAGCATGAGGGATTGCGAGAAAGGATCAACCAGGGTCAGCATTGGATGAATACTACGGAATGAGTCCCATATACTGAGCCATGTTATTAGTATCCTAGTAATCTGTTTCGAAGCAGAGTTGGCTCACCAATAGTAGCTGTCATAATACGGCTCGTCACTTTCCCAAAGAGGGTTTTCACCGGTATAGTCTTGGGGGCTGATGAATGTTCGGTATGCCCCGCTCCAAAAGACCTTTTGTAGATTTGATGAAACTCCATCTGTATCTACAGAGATGGTATCCAACTTCTTTCGCCAAGCAGATTCAGCAGCGGAAACGGTGCCCTCGAAGTCAAAGTCAGGTTGCTCTCGCTCCGCGTTCAAGCAAGCTTGGTCAACGCTTATGAAGCTAACGCCAACACGAGCGAGAATACTGTTGTCTTTGGGGGCGTAGAATCTAGCAAATGTACCAGCCGAGAGAATTGATGGCGCGTTAGACCCGAGTGTCAGCGTCCGTTTGTTAATGTTTGGTAGGTTTTTCTCCCATGTGCCTGTGTCGCGAAGCTCTGCTCCTTTGAAATCAACACATACATATGACTGGTAACTGCCAGCCCCGAAGCTCGGGCTGAACGTTCCACTTCCAGTGAGACGCCCAGTTGATCGGTCCACATCAGCACTGCCACTTGTTCGAGTTTGAGGTAAATCCATCAAATCCAGCAGGATCACAGGACTGAGCGACTGGCCGAAGTTTTCATTGAACGTAAACCGATACAAAGCAGATCGATTTGTGGCTGTCATTTCCGCGTGAACACCATTCGCCAATGAAATGCTGAAATATCCTGGGCGGGCTTTAGGGGACTCTCTTTCCCAGACAGATGCTCTGTCCGATTGTTGCCATTTGCACTGGTTAATATCGTCGTGTGGGCAATTTGCTTGCGCGAAGATAGGGAAATTTCCCATTGATGGGGCCTTTGACGCGAGTCAGATAGATGGTATGCTCTCTAATAGTTTGTAAAACTTACGCCGCCAGTCCCAGAATCATGCATGTGTGAGAACCCGGTCACAACATTTGTATCAAAAGCGAAGCCAGCCTGATTCTCGCCTGTTGTGTCCGCAACGGCTTTGGCCATACCTGCATTTATTAATATTGCTGGATGAAAGCACCGAATAGGCATGACCTACCAAATGGCAAAGTCGCGCCAGCAAATACATGGCCTACAAGAGCCGTCAGCCTTCGCTGGCAGAAAGGCGCATCATATTCAAGACAAACCTCCATTCGCGGTACCAATCAAAGGATCGACATATTTCAAGACGTCGAAATGATCTGCCGAAGAATCCGTCGTAGCTATCACGTTAGAAGTATAAAGGACTGTTACGATTCCGTTGAGGAACCACATGCGGAAGGAGGAATGTCGTGATGGCATAATGGACTCAGGGACTATCCACAGCCATACACAAAAAGTAATCCAATAGCAACCCAATTTAAGATTGACACTTATAAAAAGCGCGTTCCAGTTCAGAATTTAAGCTCCTTATTTATGTGGATTGGCAACATGTCGCGGGGAAAGCATTCCGGAACAGATCGGCATGTGAACTGCCTTTCGAAGGAAACTGCCAGTCACATCCTTGGACATTAGACCAAATAACAATATGCAGGAGCAATTCATCCGTAGACGTAACACCGACCCCTGGCCAACATGGTGTTACATCTACCCATCTAGTCGCTCCGGCATCTGGCACGCTCGTTTGTTCCCCACATGGGGAGAGGTCAAGGAGCGAAAATCAAGGCGAAGATTTGCACGGAAGATGCTCGAACAAGGATCCGACAAAACGTCATATAATGCCGTGGGCATCTGATTGTCGATCGTTGAGGTCGAGGGGGACTCAATTATCCCGAGCTGCGGGGAACATGGTGCTTCCAGGGATGAAGATGATCCGTGAGTTCCGAGGAATGAGTCGAGACTGAGCCCAGGCATTCGCTTCATGTAACCTTCTCCGCGCTGTTTTGCAAAGATATGGAGAGTGTGACTGGAGGTGACATGAGCGATCGACCGGTCGGGTTTTTGGGAAAATGCCAGATTTCCAACATGCATCTAAAATGCCGAGAAATTATGCTGGGCAGATATCGAGGCGATTAAAAGTGGTGGTGTCGGGTAGATCAAAAACTCAAAACATGTAATGTTTGCGGTTGCAACTCTTCATCGATCACTTATCCATTTTTGATGGCTACGAGTCAAAAATCACTTCGTGCAGCCAGAAATGAACAATCAAAACAGGTCAATGGCAATGCTGTCCCAAGCCTTCCCCCTTTGCTCAGACGCTGGTTTTGAGATGATGGTGTGTGAAACCGTTGAAGGGCTAGGAGCACCAGAATCTGGTGCTGAGGCCCTGGAATCAAGGTACGCTTTCATTTGTGCGTTTTCGCGTTGTAACTTCGAATAGTCCTCTCGGATACTTGCTTTTTCTCGCATTGATGCCCGATTTGTTTCAATCTCTTTCATTGCCATTCCCAGTTGATGCTTGAACTGTGACGATTGGGCATGATGATCCGTTTCGACATCCGGCATCGCTAGATATTCCAGAAGCTGAGGGTACATCTCAGCAACGGGAAATAACTCAGCTGGCGTGCCGCGAGCATCGACTTCATCAATCCGGTTCAAATTAGAGGGAGGCATCATCCGCGGGGCCAGTGAGGATTTACTCCGTGATACTGTTGATGCTCTATCGCCATGGATTGGAAGATTTCCAAATGACGGGTCTGGATAGCCTTTTGGGGTTGTGCCACCAGTACTTGGGGCTGGTGATGGCACAGGGAACTGGGGCGGTGCATGATCCCAAGCTCTTGCCCGGCAAGATGGACAATGGAAGTTATTTGCAGATCGGACCACGTCCAATAGACATGCTGTATGATAGGATCTACAGCACGTCTGGCAACCAATCAGACTATCAGGTAGACGACACTCCCAACACACTATATTATGAGGCTTCCCAGCATCTGCAATAAGAAATTAGCAAATATCACTAGTCAGTTGACTATAGTAGCACACCAATCCATTCGTGATATACGCGAATTTGTTCCGGACCTGAAAGAACAGGCTGTGTTGAAGATATTGAGCCCCATCGTATTTGAAAATTCCTCGGATCTACATCGTGATCTTCAATAGACCGTATCAATGGAGCAGATGTATCACATTGGCTATCAACGAAAATTGAAGGTTTCCGTAGCATGATGTATGGTTTTTTTGTAGAAGAGAAGTAGATGACGACAGGATGTACAGCTAAAAACGTGACCAGATTCCGAGTTTCAAACGAAAAATCGCCGGGTATTATGTAAGCACTCCTTACAGCCAAGCATCTTGCATCATTCATTCTAGATTTCTTGCCCTCGAATTGCCATCTTCGCCTGACTTATGTTCGAAATGTGAAGTAGCTGTGTGTGTTATAAAGAGGCAAAGTGGAGATTTATAGATGACCTCAAAACCCGAGCACTAAGCCCTGGAGATCGCAATACTGGCACGCAACGCACAATGCCTGGGGTGCCGTCTAACAAGGCTTGCGAGCGTTGCAAAAAGAGACATCTAAAAGTTAGTTCGATTTTATTTGAACGTGCATTTGCAGATTCTTGCTAACCTATGGCAGTGTGATGAGACTCGCCCTTATTGTCAACGGTGCACCACCGCGGGGGTAGAATGCCCGGGGTATGTTCAAACCCGCAAATTCATCGATCAAGGAGCCACAGTAAGGCGCCGTTATGCTCCATATCAGGAGCATCATCCAAGGACAGGCTCTGCATTCAATTCACCCAAAGTAGGTCAAACTGCCAACTATTTTTCTGCCCACGCACTTATGCTTTGTGATAGGTCCCCGCAGAACTGATATCAGACCCACAGCCACAAAGCTCGCAACTAGAACCCAAAGAGCAGATTCTGCAATGGAATCAACCTAAAGAGCAACATAATCCTGCTCTTCATTTCCAAATGGGAGAGACGAGGTTAGACTCGAGAAATGACACGATGATCGTAGAGATGCCTGGCTCTTCTAGCCAACCAGAGCTTGCTATAGGGAGTACGCAACAAGCAACCATGCATGCTCCCGAAAGCCCAGCTATCTCTATTTCCAACTCCATGTCTGGCATCGAAGAAGGCAGCAGATCCACAAGAAACCCGATCTACCAGTCAATTTCACCAACTGGACCCGCAGGAGGGTTCCCAACATTTGATAGCACTTACAACGCAATTCCACAAAAGAGCCCCGATTACCAAAGGGTCATATCCGAAAGCTCATCACATCGAAGCGAAAAAGATGAATTCCAAGATATCTTCTCGGAGCTCATGACTGGAACTGAACACGAAATCGCATTCCTCACTCGACATTACTCGGAGATCATAGGTCCATGGTGCGTCTTACTGACACTTCTCTTTGCGTGTACAGTGTATTGATAATGTGACCAGGTTGGACTTGTCGGATACCCAGAAATTTTTCACCGTCCACGTTCCTATTCGAGCCATCAACAATCTGTCCGTCAAGTATGCCATTTCAGCGCTAGCAGCAAAACACCTAGCTCGTTTGAAAGGGGTCAAGCCTTCCACAGGTGGAATGTTCACAAGCCCTGCGACTACGGAAATCTACCCAAATGCAACCCAGGTTGACTGGTTTCTCAAGGCTGCCAATTACTATTACCTAGCAGCCTCTGATTTGAATAATATCACGTCCGATGGCTACACCACTGTGTCTAGCTCAGCTATCTTGGAATCCCCCTTTGAGATCGTTAGTCGATGGATCAGCTCTCGTCAGATTCAAGCAAGCATAAAACCCGCGAGTGAAGATCCAAACGACGTGGCGGTCATTCGAAAAACAGAGGAGCTCCTAGCAACTGCTACGCTTCTTACCATGTACAGGCTTTTAGATATGCCTGGGGACGAGTGGCACATGTAAGATATCCTCGTTGGTGGTTGCTATTTCTTTTTACTAACGCTGAGACCCAGGCAACTTGCTCGCATTCGTCCTTTGTTCGAGTCTCTTCTCGCTTTACATTCGGCCGAATCGGCCCTGTTTTCTCATGGCATCCAAGCCGCCTTCTGGAATTTCGCTCGCCAAGACTATCTCGGCTCTTATTTCACCCGTTCACCTACACACTTCGACCCAGAGAATCTGCCCCTCTGGCGGGCAGCAGGAATCTCAATTAATGATCAAAAAGCCTTCCATCTCATTCGGAATGGGTCACCTCTATCGCTGGAAGACCAGGCCGCTAATGGCTTGATCTGGCTTGTCACAAAAGTCATCAACTTCCTCGCAAGATCCAAACAATTACAGCTCGCGCAGTGGACAGGATCTCCACCAGCAGCTTCGCCCGAAATCCAGGGCACACAACCAAACGCCGCCCAACTGCCATATCCGGACACAGATACCTGGCTCAAACTATCCTTCGAATTTCAAACATGGTTTGAAAATGTTCCCGAAACGTTCCGCTCTTCTGTGCGGATCGAACGCCCCAAGGACCTATCAAAGGCTGTCGAGGGTAGTTACTTACCATTCCCTGAAATCTTCCATAGCTTGACAGCCTGTGCCGCTACCATGCAACATTACCACTTCGGGCGTATCGCATTATTGCTCAATCGTCCGGCAGATGTGATCAGTGCACCGTCTACAGCATTTGACCGCTTACAAGGGTACCGGGAGGTCACGAAAGAGGTCGAATTCCGTTCCCGTGAAGTCTGCGGCATTGCATTGGGTCGACCTCAGGGTGGTGTTCGCATATTCATGGTCCCGCTTCTTGTTGCTGTCGGACAATGTCTTGAAAATGGCGAGGAGCATCAGATTATTGTTGATCTGCTACGGGGCGTTGAAGCTGATTTGGGCTGGACTACCGAATATGCCATTCGGAAACTCCAAGAATCTTGGAATCAATGATTTTACTTGTTTTTATGTTTATACGCTGGGGGTCATCAACTATACTGTATCTAAATGTCTAAATGTCTATATTTAATTTCAAACACTGTTGTGGATAAAGTACACATATCAGATACCGAGAATAATATCGCTTGTGCTTCGTCGGGAATTATTTCCGTGCTGGCGATGACATGACTTGACGGGATGATGGCATTCTTCCATCACGCATAAGGGGCAAATAATCCCAAAATGTCTGAAAGACAGTTCATTGTAACATTACATGAAAATAAAACAAAAAACTATTTCTAGTCTAACAGTGATGAAGCCAACCTAACAGAAATAGAGATGAATACGAAGAATGTCTCCATTAACAAAAGATAAGCTTTTTAATGCAACCGATTCATATATCCTATATCATGAATGCATGCTCTTTCTTTCCGCCGTTCTGATGCGAGTCTTAACCCAAGCCACCGTGAAGCCAGAGGCATAAACCATCTTCATGTTTCAATGGTGTTTATCCCGATGGAAGCGGCAGACCCGATCTAGTTCTGGTTTCACTTGAGGAACGTTCAGACAGATACCTTTCAACAGGATCTGGATCACCGGAACCACAGGACGAAACCCTGCGGCCAGTCTTCTTTCTGTCGGAAGCCAAGGTCTGCGCGAAGGGTGACAATTCCCGAATTCTAGGACCTTTCCAATAGAATATGTATATTGGAATAGTGAAGAGGATCGCCATGAAGCCCAAGAAGGTGGAAGGCCATTCAAGATGGTGTATTGTACCCATGTGTGTGTACACTGTATTTCGCGGTCAGGGGGTATTCTGCTGTAAGAGTGTGGCCACTTACTGGGCACTGAATACATCGCTGCAATACCGGCCAGGAAATCACGCGCGAATCCGTTTCCTCCTGTGGCGGAGGCGGCATATGGACCATACGCGGCAATCATGTAGTCAATTGTGGCCATGTAAATGGCATACTTCATTAGAATAACTTATCAGTCATGTATCAAGGAAAGGGGTTTGGTTTGACTTACATTGGCAATCGCAATTAGGGCTGAGAAGATCATAGGCGCAATCCAATGGACATGAGGTGGACCGAGACTAGTCCACGCGAATCCGAATAGGCCAATTGTCAACAGAGGAGCCACTGTTAGGAGTGAGTAATGATACCAGCAGACTCAATCTAAGAATACTTACCCCATAGCAACCAATAAAGACGAGCTTCCGGCTGAAGCGCATCTGGGTCTCTCTGTCTAATCTTGCAATGCCGGGAAATCCATGGAATGAACGAGAAATAAGCAATGAAGTAGCCCACCAAAAGTCTGCATAATCAGATTATCAGAACCAACCTAAATTCAAGGTCGCGCACTCACGGGAGGAAAGAAAGTCCAGTGGTAATCGTAGTGAATTTCCACTGCTTGTATACCGGCGTATACGATTGGAGGAAAGTGAAGATGAGAGAATCGCTGAAACCACTGAGCAAAGAAAGGCACAAGACGATCGGCTCGCGCACGAACATAATAAACGGTCGTACCCAAACCATGAACACCCAGCGGAAGGACATGCGAGATGTCTTCAGCTCATCACCACTCCATACCGTTTGTCCATTTTTCCGTCTTCGCCTTGCCTCTCTCGTAATGAGAATGCTGCATCTGGTCTCTGGAATGAAGAAGTGCAATATCTGCACAAAGCCTCCGAGGATAAGCTGGAGCCAAAAATTCCAGTGCCAGCTAAGGAAGGTCGCCACAAATCCACCGACAACTGGGGCAATGACTGATCCTGCCACGGATGATAGCACAATGAAGGCCACAGCGTATTGTTGGTCCTCTGGCTCCCACATGTCTGCTACCATGCCGAGCGTTACGGAACCACCGGCGGATGATAGACCCCCAAGAATGCGGCATATGACAATGGTGCCAAAGTTGGGAGCCAGGGCACAGGGAATCTGCCAGATGTTGACGAAGAACAAGCTGAGCTGCATTATTGGCCATCGACCAAACTCTTCACTGAAGGGCGCCCAAAACTCGCAGCCAAACGCATAAGCAACGAGAAATGCCATTTGGCCAACGCGCGCAGCCTGCTCTGAGATGTTGAAGTGTTTCGCATACAGGGTGATGCTGCTGGCGTAAAAACTGGCATTGAAGTTCATGGATGTTTGGACAGCAAAGATGACAGAGATGATACTCCATTTCTTCCACCAGGGGAAGCAATATCCCAGCTTGTCGTAGCACTCCCATTCTTTCAGCTCTTCCCTGGCCTGTCCATCGACAGCTCCATCTGCACCCTCTTTCTTTTGGCGGTTGGGCCTAGGACTGCCCCCAGGAGAGCGGACTTCACAGTCACTATCTTGCTTCTCCACGTCTCCGTCTGCGTCTGTGTGATTGGAGAATGGATCTTCGTGGTGGCTCATTGTAGTGAAGTATCCGACAAAAATAGTTCAAGAACTCTCAGCAAAATAATCCCCAGAAGGACAAGAACCGCCATTCTGGGTATCAGGCATAAACCGGGGCCCCGGAGCCTGATTAAATGCTTTTTGGGGTTGTTCAGACAAGTGCCGAGATTCGATTACATCGACTCTATAGACAAAGCATAGGTTTTTCCGATTGGTCCGGTTTGACAACACAGTCTGGCTCAAACAAGCTTTACCAAGCTTCTTGGCGGTTCTTTTTTTTGGTGAGGAGATGACATCCGGGGATCATGACTCTATCGATCATCATTGGACTCATCGAAATTCCTCCCTCCACGGGAAATTCAAGAACAAGACCCCGGCGACAGGCCGCAATTATAGTCCGATACAATATACTCAGGTGGGGGAAATGGTCCGGAACATCTTCCGGGGTGGTACTCTTCCCAATAAGGGTAACAAGAGCGCAAGATGGCCAAGCCGGGATAAAGTCCATACATGACTATGAAATATCGAAGGAAGGATATATCCTGAGGAAGGAAAACAACATATGGCCTCAGGCACGCATTCATGGATACTACATACTACATATTATGTGGTACTACTCATAGTCTACAGTTTGCTAATTGTTTCAAATGCATATAAGCAACTGCTCTTGTAATTTCAACTGGTAATAAGCAATACTTGTTATTAACTCAGCTTCGCCAAATTGCTCCAGGGCTGCATATGCACGTCTATCCCCAAGGGTGTCTCCCCCCACCCCCTTTCTTTTCACCCTCCCTTGGTTTAGAACTTGATTGAAACAGCTAATAAAGTGGCCAAGGCTGGGCAATTAGCTTCCAAGTTAGACATATGCTACTTCTTTTTCAAGCAGTCTTCAGACAACATGCGGCGAAGCATCACTCCAAACGCGGTATAACGTGATTAGGGGATTTGCCGAATACAATAATACAGACCGCGGAAAGATGATTCTAATAAGAATACATAGAATTATTCAACCTATAAGAATCTTAGAAATTTAAGGCGTTTGGGACTTGCGGGGAATCCGGGGAATCTCTGCGGAGGATTTCCGCAAGTCCCATAGGGTTGGAGCTACGATGGATGAAGTATGTTTAGGTGCATATCACTTGAACTGGGTACTTTTACTAGAGCTCTGCTACTGGTTGACTTGAAAAGACAAATATGCCATCCTTATGGGTAGGGATGGGATAAATTTAGCTTCGGTAGTTGTTCACCTTGCTTTCCCGAATCCAGCCCCTCTAGGGGTCGAATTTCCCTTTATCCTATGTTTAAAATATAACTAACAGGGGATCCCAACCTGAACACGCGGTGAAGGCAACACCAGCCAACACTCTGAGGATTGAAAGCCATTTCCCTAGCGCCTTCGTATTAAATCAAGCTCACGGGATATATCGAAAACATGGAGATGAACTATGATGAAGGGGTCAGTCCACCTCCATGATGTGCTTTGCATCTTTTGGCTAATAGATCTCGCATTTAGACTCTTCATCAGTATGTCGCATTGTCCACCCCGTAACGACCGTGCCTACTGACCATCTGCCCAGAATCGAGGAGCAGCTGGGAACAGTGATCTACCCAGGGACGGAGATTATGACAGACGTGGGCTCTCATCATTTCGTGAAATCATCCGCCAAATCCGATCGGGTGCTGGTGCCTCAGCCATCGCAAGATCCTCATGATCCTCTGGTAAGCAGCTCTTCCAAGAAAATTGACTGGAATGATCAATAACCAAGTATGTTTGCAGAACTGGAATCGATTTTGGAAAATGAGCGCCATGACAATTTCTTCCTTGACATCTTTCAGTCAAGGTCTGGGCCCTTTGGCATTGGCTCCTATGTTCCCGCAGTTGATGGAGGCATTTGACTGCGATTTGGCCGCCGTCGTGCAGTTCACAGGTGTTTGCATTCTGGTGCTGGGGTTCAGCAATTTCTTCTGGTGAGGGTTAGCAGTGTACAAATGGTCTGACGAACCTCGCTAACACTGGGTTAATCCAGGATACCCATCCAAACTTCCTACGGACGACGACCGGTCCTGATTTTCTCAACCCTAATCTGCCTGGTCAGCAATATTTGGCGAGCAATGGCGACCAGCTATGGCAGCTATATGGGCGCTTGTGTGCTGAATGGTTTTGGCGCTGGTCCCGCAGAGGTGTGTGTCTCGATCTCTTTCCAATAGATCAAACCTGACCGTTCACCCTCTAGACGTCTCAACCAGAGATTATTGCAGACATCATCTTCCTACATGAGCGTGGTGCGTACAATACAGTGTACTTTACTGCCTATTTTGGGTCTCTCATGGCAAGTGATTCGGGAGGTCAAAGCTTTTGCTGTCACTGATATCATCCAGGTTGGTCCCATCATCGCGGGTCCTATGGCCGAGCATAGTGGCTGGCGTAGCTTCTTCTGGCTGAACGTCGGCGTCCTCGGATTGGTGCTCCTACTTCAGATTTTCCTTTTCCCCGAGACCAAATGGCATCGGATTCATCCAGACGAGGTTGCTCAGGCGGAACCTCCTTCTGAGTCGGCAAGCGTTGGATCGGAGACAGAGAAAGCAGTCAATGTCTCCAAGCAAGAGAACGAGAATGCGGAAACTGGCGAGCGCGATCCTTATTTGCACAAAGGCACCCCATCAAAGCAACAGTTTAAGCTCTGGCAATTGGATGGAAACAACATCAAGGCTGTTATTCTCAGCTTCTGGATTCCATGGAAACTGTTGACCTTCCCCATCGTCGAGCTAGCCGCGTTCGTCGTGTCATGGTCCGCCAGTTGTTTCCTCACTCTCAATCTCACCCAGAGCCAAGCATTTGCCGAACCCCCATACAACTTTGGCAGTCAAACGATTGGTTTCTTCAATTTTGCTATTTTGATCGGGAGTTTCATTGGCTTGGCCACCAACGGTCTTCTTTCAGATTGGATCTCCATGAAAGCAACCCGGAAGAACCGCGGTATTCGAGAACCCGAAATGCGTCTGCCGGCAATGATTCCATATGTCATCATCTCGATAATCGGAAATTTCATCGTTGCATTTGGATACCAGTATAAATGGGACTGGAAGGTGAGTGCAATCATTCCTTGCTTAGCGGGTGTTCAACTAACTGGTCCATGCATAGATCATCGTCTTCATTGGATACACTGCAGCAGGCATCCAGGTTGCGGCACTTCCCGCTATTACCAGCACATATGCGGTTGACAGCTACAAGCCTGTGGCGGGCTCGATTTTCGTAGCTATCACTGTCAACAAGAACCTCTGGGGCTATGGCTTCAGTAGATTCATCACCGAATGGGTGGAAGAGAGTGGGTTTGTCAAGCCAATCATGTTGAACATGTCATTGGCAGCGTTGTGGTGTTTCTGTGCCATCCCCTTCTACTTTTATGGCAAGAAGTTCCGGGGATGGACGGCCAAGTCTTCGGTCCATAAGATGTAACGGCAAATTAAATGTTCGGAGATATGCAATGTGAAATGAGACATGGTTGAAAGAAAAAAGATTATCTTAAATGGCTTTTTGTGCTGTTGTAGCTGGTATCATTATGGAAATCGAATGCAACGCCCGCTTAAAAAACACTCAATCGTCATCTTCGTCGGGGTCGTAGAGATCAAGGTCCAGCATGGCCTTAGGTTTCGGTTTTGGTGCTGATGCTTGAGCATGCGCCCGCGGCATTCCAGCGGCCGATGATCCAGCATGAGCTGCAGCCTTCGAGGCCTCGTCCGCCTGCTTTGTGCTTTCCGCTGGTTCAGCTGGTGCTGGCGGTTCTGCGGCCCCAAGACCCTCAGCTTCGCGTAACAACCGTTCCACCTCCTTTTCGGGATCGTCGCCCGTCGCAAGTTGAATTTGACCCATCAGTCCCATCCGTATCCGTTCCTCCATCGGGTAGGGGAGCATGTAGACCTGGCGCGTAACGTTCGCGGACTCGTCCAACCACTGCGTTGCGTTTTTGGTGACAGATGCGACAGGCTCTGTACCCTCCTCTGTTGGTTGGTCTCCATTTGCTCCCGTCATCGTCACATCTTTATCGGCAAGGGTATTTGCTTCTTGCCGTTTCACAACGCCCGTTGCGGCATCGGCTGCGGCTTCCTGGTTGTATTTGCTGATGCGACGTGCAAAATCCAACAGCAGCCTGTAGTCAATCTCTTTGATTCCCCGTAGCAATGATTTCTTTCCCCCCAGGTCGTCATCGGAGTCGGAATCGAAATCGCTGTCGCTGTCGTTTCCACAAGCTGTGCGGATCTCTTTCTCGAATCCTTCAATATCCCCCACGATGCCCTTGACTCGGTCCTCCAGCTGCTGTGCCTCGTTTCGGAGTCGAAGGATCTTTGCGTAGTTTTCTTGGTGCTGTCGAAGGGTTTCAATGGCGGAGGTTAGCGCATCGTCCGCGTCGAGCAGGGCGACAGCTGCGGCAGGGGCTCCCGCAGCTGTGGGAGATGTTGTGAGGCTAGTCAATAGGGCATTGAGTTTAGATTCGACATCAGTCAGGGCAGACTGGACAAGTGCGTTCATTGTTGGGTTGTGCTCTTGGGAGAGAGCTTGCGCGTGGAAATCAACGGGCCGAGCTCCGATGACAGGTCACGTGTATGGTATCATTTGAAGTAAATACGATCAATGCGATAATTGCAATAATGATATGATGACTTTGGATTTTCTCATTTTCTGGGGTCTATCCGTTGCAGGGCTAAATCTCATTCTCCTCACTATCCAGGTCCAAAGTGGGGGTGAGAGAGCTCCGGGTATATAATGATCGCCCCGGCTACTTGGAAACCCCCGGATTTACTCAACTTCCAACTTCTATCTGATCAAACTGAAGATGTCCAAGTCAGGTTCGCCTTCCGCTCAGGTGGAACTAAGTCCATATGTGACCATTCAGCCTCCTCTTTCTCGATGTGGACACGGCCCAGGACTGATTCTCATACGACCTCTTTGTTACGCGACATGCCAGCAGCAAAACAAGACGCTTGATCCGGAACCCCTCAAAAAATGGAGCGAAGAAAGCTTTACAGTGGCACAGATCACTCTAGATGAGAAATCTACCATTGATAAATCATCTTTACGGAAGCTCATTCAAGAAGTTGAGCGTGGCTTAACAGAGAGACTGGAGTGCGATACGAAGGAAAAGATTGGGTTGATAGGTACGGAAGTATCAACCTGGCTCTTTCGCCAGTTCTTACTGACTTCAAATTAGTCTATGGATCAAAGAAAGACTATGCTCCCCAATTCGAAGACAGTCTGCGAGGTGCACTAGATCAAGACACGGCTCTGGTCGCCGCAGTATTTTTCGACTCCTGGGACATTTCCTTTTTCCAGTCAACCCTTTTCCAGCTGTCTAGCCCATTAGAAGGCGAGAAGAAGGAAGGACAAACTACCCACGTCTACTCCGACGTGTCATCCTCCAGCTTCATGATCCCAGGCCACCCGGATTTCAAGATATCGACCGCAGGAGTAGCTCATACTCGGAGTGTCGGATATGTTAAGAAGCACATGGGTGGTCCATTCTTTGACCTTGAGAAGATCTGGGACGAGCATACCTATTATGAATTTGAGTCACGTTCGGTCGAAAAGACAATGGCGACGATGGTCGCAGAGCCTTACGTGAACCATGTGCCAACCCTAACAGGAGGCATTGGACGAGCTCGTTTAAGCCACTTTTATCTCAATCACTTCATTTTCAACAACCCCGACGACACAGCTTTGGAGCTTATTAGTCGGACAGTCGGGACCGACCGAATTGTGGACGAGTTTATATTTGTCTTCACTCATGTGAAGCAGATGGATTGGCTGTGGGTTATTCGGTTCCTGTGGTTGAATCGAGCAATTAACTGATCTCTTCGCTCGGCCTAGGATCCCCGGTATCCCTCCTACGGGCAAGCACGTTCGCGTTCCATTCACCTCTATAGTCAACATTCGGGGAGATCGCTTGTTTCATGAACACATTGCATGGGACCAGGCAACAGTACTTGTGCAGCTAGGTTTGTTGCCCGAATATCTGCCCTTCCCATATGCACTGCCTGACGGAACTTTGCCAACGCATGGGAAACGATTCGAATACCGTGTGCCAGCAGCGGGTGCCGAGAGTGCCGCGAAACTCCAGAATGAGCATGAAGTGCCTTCTAACCAGATGTTCGAGTATAAGATTCGCGAGGTTGATGTTTGAGTCATCCCACTGTGTAGCAAATGAGAATTTCAAATATCGCCCTAGGCAACAATCGTATATACCCAGCGTTCGGAATCTCCGTCTGACGGGCGTGATGTTGCAGTGCAAGCTGATGAGGGTACCCCGCAAAGTCTGTGCTCGCCAACAATTCCCTCCGTACTTTCTACCGGAGCTCAGCCCCAGAATTAGTATAGCGTTGGTGCATTCGAATCCTGCTTCTGGGGAATCTTGTCTCTTATTGGTGTGTTATCGCCGAGCCCCAAAGTAATGTCTCGCTTTGACATCATTGCGCATTTTGGGTCGCAAAAAGGAACTGACCGCTGGCTGTGTTTTCCCACATGGTTAAGATTTGGTTACGATGATTGGTAGAGAAGGTCAGCATCTCGATCTAGTTCTCTGTTGGACCATATACTCCACTCTAGGTCCGGAACCTACGGAATACATAGATTATGGTCCATAACATGGCCTGACTTCGGCGTTCCTGGCTAGTATTAATATAAGCCCCTAAGCTCTAGGATCTCTCTCTTTCCCCGCGCTCTTATTCTGCTTTCCTGGGGTCAAGATGGTCATTGTGTTGTTGCTGGCACTGGCTTCAGTGTGTCTGGCCTCCAAATTACCTGTGGTTGATCTGGGATATGAGCGACACCAAGCAATTTCATTTAATGTCAGATGAGTCCTCTTTGGCTTGACTTTTAATATCCCTGACGTTCGAAATAGAGCTCCCATGGCCTCTATAATTTCACCAATATCCGTTATGCAGCACCGCCGGTTGGCGACCTACGATTCCAGGCACCCGTACTTCCAAAACAAAACAGAGAACACATCCAAAACGGCTCTGTGGGCAGGATATGTCCACAGGCATCCCCATTATGGTCGACAAAGGTCCAACCGGCCTTCCTCTTGAGCTACTTCTACAATCAGTCCTTCTCTACATCCACCAACATCTCTTCCTATGAGTACAAGCCGGCGAAGCAAGACCCACGCACCACGGAGGACTGTCTATTCCTTGACGTCATTGTCCCCAAAAAGGTATTCGAGTGCACAAAAGGTAGCGGCGCAGAATCTCGAAAGAACTTAGCGCCGGTGCTGGTGTGGATCTATGGCGGAGGGTATGTGGGAGGAGAAAAGGGCAGCTCAGACCCAACTGGGTTGATCGAGCGAAGTATGCTAGGAAATAATGATGGGATTGTATACGTTGCCTTGAACTATCGAGTAAGTCAAACGACATTCCTAGTCTGTGCCGTGAGAATACTAATTTCTCTGGAAGTTGGGTGCATTTGGCTGGCTTGGTGGTGACAGTATCACAGCCAATGGCACCTCCAACGCAGCACTCCACGATCAACGGTTTGCTCTTGACTGGGTATATAAGAACATTCATCTTTTCGGTGGAGACGCAACCCGAGTCACAGTTATGGGCGAGTCTGCTGGCGCCGGATCAATCCTTCATCAGATCACCGCCTATGGAGGCACACGGGGTGCTGTACCCTTCAAACAAGCGATCTTACAGAGTCCGGGCTGGGTCCCGATCATTGGCGAAGAAGAACAAGAAGACACTCTGCAACAGTTCTTGGGAATTCTCAATGTCAGCACGATTGAGCAAGCTCGGAAATTACCATCGCATGAATTGATCGCCGCCAATGCGTACCAAGTCGCGACCAAGTCCCAGTGGGGACAGTTCACCTACGGTCCCACTGTGGATGGCAGCTTCGTGCCTGCTCTGCCAGGGCAGCTTTTGCTTCGAGGCGATTTCGATCACAACCTGAACATTATGGTCGGCCATAACGCGAATGAAGGGATGGTCTTTACTTCTCCGGACAGCGTCAATAGCACCGGGTTGGGAATTCAAATGAAGACCCTGTCACCCAATACCCCAGCAAACGTGTCCGACTTTATCTTGGATGTCCTCTACCCACCAGTCTATAACGGCTCCTATGGATACACCGACTCAGTGGCGCGCACGGCACTCGCCATCTCGGATCTTATCTTCCAATGCAATACCGATTATATCAACCGTGCTTTCTACAATGAGACCTATGCGTATGAGTTCAGCATTCCACCTGCACTCCATGGACAGGATGTCTCCTACACCTTCTACAACAATGGGACAGGTTCGGATGTCGCCAATGTGACCGTGGCGTTGGCTATGCAGGACTATTTCACTAGCTTTGTTCAGCATGGCGCGCCAAAATCTCGTCTAGCACCGGCCTTCCGAAAGCATGGCAAGCATGCACAGCTCATCAACATTGGCAATTATACCATCCAGCCAATGCAGGACCCGACTAATAACCCACGCTGTCAGTTCTGGCAGTCTGCTCCATATTATAAACCGACCTGAGTCCTCTATTGTCTTATATACACGATGTACATGAGGTTAGTAAATTGGCATGATCAATTGGTGGAACTTCAGAGTGGGATTAAAGTGTTCGACTTCACGAAATGATTAATTAGGAATGAAAAGATATCTTTCACACACAAGCTCCGTACAAACTCCATGTTGTAGATTGAGGCCGACTGGACTATAGTGAAGAAAGTAATAGATTAGGATGGCTAACTCTACAGCATTGAAGTCAAATGAAAAGAATATGCCTGTCTCCCTCGGCAGGCTTGACGACAACAAGTCGCGATTCTGAAAATATTCCCACTTCCTGAATAGGCAGTTCCCGGGCTTGGCTGGATGTGGATTTCGGGTTTTGCTGGGTGCAAGGCTTGCCACAGCCCCTGTGGAATGCATGGATCGGTGGGTATTGATCGACTGTGAATTTAAGCGAGAGTGATCAAGCTTTGCGAGACAAAAAAAAGTACTCGTAATGCTCCCCATACCAGTAAAGCCTCTTATCATTACAACAAATGCCCAGCACTTAGAGTCAGGTAGACATCAAACCCGTAGATCTAACCACTCCGCCCAAGGTCACTTCTGCGTCAAATATGAGATATAACTGCAGCTACAATAAGTTCTATCTTTTCGTACCAAATGTTAGCCTTGAACTCGGTTGGTTTCGACTCTCTTTTTCTTTACTTTATTTTGATAAAGAATACCCTGCGGATCCAAATTCGCTTCTTTACTTTATCTAAATCTAACATTAGAAGGGGCTGCCCGGTGCTCTTTCACATCCTTACTACCCGAGTACATGGCATACGTTGTGCGGCATCATATAGCGTCAAGCAGATTCGGGTATTCGTATTGAGAGAAAGCGCAATTGCACAATGAAATAGACGAAGAGCTGAACTTGGCAAGAATCCTCCAAAGAAACCCCAAAACTTCAGCGTGACCAGGGTGTTGAAGTTCTTAAGACTTTATTTATCACAACTCGGCCAATAATACATGGATTTCCAGGGTCCAATGATGCGAGCATTTTCAATCATCGTGGGACGATAACCTGTGTTTACTACTTTTCGTCGCTTGACCAACTTCCGTATTGGGGTTCGGCAGTCGAAAGGTCTTGAATAATAATGTCAATCTATAGCCCCAGGGACCCCATTAGGACATATTAGGTTGGCCAAGAAAGGTTAGATTGGTCAAAAAGCAGCGTCGATCCCCTACGCTAGAGCAAAGCCCGTTAGCGTGTTAGTGTCACTATGATAGGCTAGGCCATAGTAGGAGACTGGTAAAGCATAGGAATTAAAAAATATATACCTCTCATATTTACATTTTCGAGTTCGGTCGAGATTGAAAGGGAAAAAAGAGGTGCAAGTAAACATGAAACCATCAAGGTTCTTTATGCAGGGGAAAGAAAAGAAGATGCCAAAGACACAGAGTCAATAATAGTAGCCCAAAGGACTGAAACGTGCCCAGAGGGCGTAAACCAACGCTAAACTTTATAGGTAATTGCCCTTCCTATAGCTATATGTCTATCACCCAGAGATGAAGATTGAAGCCCTGGACTTTTCTTCTCTTCTTTTGGTCTCTCCTCGCCAAGGGTTCGTCCTTTACACTCCATTCTATTCTTCGTTTTCGACATATTCCTGCCCTTTACTTCATTCTTTTACACCATGAAGCTGCTGTGGACCTTTGCCTGCTTAGGCAGTGCCCTTGCCTCTTTTATCCCGCACTCCAATTCTGATCCACTTCGACGTCCTTTCGTTCCTTCTCCTGATGACCTCGAATTTGGCGTCACAGGGGAACTTGTAAGTGGTATCCTATCAATTCATTTCCTATACTAATACAGTATAGGCTATAAATTTTTCTATTCAAGACGGTGGCCTATACGCCAATGAGTACCAAGTCTACCCCCCATCAGCGACAATGCTACTCCAACTGCCCCTCTACGAAGACGCAGGCCAAAATACATACAATGGCAAGATCCTGAAATTATCCTACTCGCTCGAGACCGAAACAATCCACAAGGACGAAACGGGAACCATAGCAGATATGACCCTTGTTCGACTCGAGTTTCTCGATCTGCAGGGCAACCTGATATCACCCCATGCAGTGGCCATCCAACTTCACATCTGCCAAGATGGGAAATACGAAATGGCCCGTTTCCGGATTGAGCCAGCTCGCAGCGGCAATCAAGATGATCAGTTCTCCCAGAAGAGTTGGCCGTGGGTGATGAAATACTGGGGGTCACAATTCGGTATCATTTTCGACAAAGCCAAGAACAAGGCAACCATCCTCAATTCAGCCCCGGTCATGAAAACTTCCGCTCTACGCGGTAATGACAAAATTGTCAACACTGAAGTTGTAACCAACTCTGGATCTAAGACTCAATTCTTGTCAGTCTGGTCCACTCCGGCTGTCCTAAACCAGTACCCTGAAGACGGCCGTCCCCATTACAGCCCGGAGCCCGGGAGCTTCCCTATGCGCATCTTCTGCTACATCATCCTCGCTTTGCTAGGTATTGTCATCGGGGTGATGGGTTGTTTGGTCGGGTTTCTCGCAGGACACCTGCTGATGACCTTGGGAGAGCGCGTTGAGTGGCGGAAGCTACTGGGCCGCAGGCCACGAATTATATTATTGGAAGAAGGCACAATTCCTGAAAAGTGCCTCATGTTATCACAGATTTACATGACGGATGTTTCTGAGTCGAGTGTATGACTCAATCCCGCGATATATATATCGCCGGCGTATAACTTTTGCCTGTTTTTTTTTTTTTTTACAGCGTTTCTTTTGTCATTAACCTACTACCATACCACTGTTTCTCCTTTCATTTTTGTTATATCTTTTATTGCTGGTCCCTATCTATGATTCTATTACACCACATGCCTAGAAATGAGCATCATCTGTATGGAAACATACCCAACATTAATATGTCAAATATAGTGCACATTTGGACAAAATTGTACAATAACAAGGCCGGCTGGCCCAATGGCAAGGCGCTTGACTACGAATCAAGAGATTGCAGGTTCGATCCCTGCGTCGGTCACTATCTTTTTTGCTTTTATCCAAAAAACTTTTTTGCTCGACTCCACCGGAAGCGGACTCAGCCCGAGGTCGGGTCCGGTGTCGCCGAGGGCTGGATACCGGACCCGACCTCGGGCTGGATGAAGGCTGTGTTTCGCGCCACGGGATGTCTCACTTGGTAACAAGCTTTAATTTTATGGTTTAATTAAATTTAGTGTTGAGGTTGATATCTTGCTATAATCAGAAATTTATCAATTTAGGCCAAGGCTTCAGATCTAAAACATATATCTATATCGAATATAACCGAGAATTACAAGCCATCAAGCCTTGCGATCGAACCACATCTTCTCTCCATTTAAAGCGGGCTCCACATCCATCCCCATCGCGGTGGAAATCCCATTGGAACCCACTATGAATTCCGTTGCATAGTAACCAGATAGCGATCCAATTTCCTTGGGTTGGTAGTGATGCGCCACAAAGAACTCCCCGCTTACATGTGCGAGAGTGATAAGGGAAGGTATAGCACGGTCCAGTAGATCTGCAACCAAATATCCATTCTTGAGCGACAGAGTGATAGAACTGTACGCAGGGTTCTCGTATTTCCCCACATACTGGCTTAGCGGTAGCGAATGGGAAATAACAGGATCAGGCAGAGAAGGATAAAGCCTTTTGATGGCTTCTCCCATACACTCAGACTTTGCTTTGATCGGTTTGTTTTCTGGTTCAACCGCCCGGTCCACTGAGCGCAGGATGTCTGACCCACCGAAAATCTGATTTAAAAGGTGCATGTAGATCTCAACCTGCGCTTGTCGGGCATTGGTCGTGTTACCCATCATGGCAAAACCAAAGCCCTTGCTCGGTAAGAAGCCCACCATGATGCCGAACCCCGGCCAGCTTCCACTGTGCCAGTAGAAAGGCTCATCGTGGTAAGTATCTACAAACCATCCCAGGGCATAGAGATGAACTAGGCAGGTCGGGGGCCCGACTAGCACTTCCGAATTTGAGATTACCGTGCGTGGCTTCAAGATTTCTGCGTGGCCGTGTGTTGAGACCGGACCCTTTTGGTAGATCATTGTACGTAGCCACTTGGTGTACTCGAGTACACTGCTCACCATGGCGCCGGCTCCGGTCACGGCGACATCGTTCATGTATGGTTCTGCAATGTAGGTGTTTGTATCTGGGTCCCAGGTGTAGCCTCGGGCGAGTCGAGGACTAAGAGATGGGTCCCGCGAGACTTCTGTCACGGAGAAATATGTATCGTTCATCTCCAATGGATCCCAGATGCGTTTCTTGAGAGTCTCGCCGAGAGCCCTGCCTTCGATTTGTTCCAATGCATGAGATACCGCCATATACATGTTGTTGTTGTAAGAGAAGGTAGTGCGCGGAGCATAGGCCATAGGAAGATGGCGCAAATTCCGAACTGCTTCGCGTAGGGATCTTCGGGGATGCACTAGACTTAAGCAAGCGTCGTGGGTTGGTAGTCCCGAGCGGTGCGATAGAGCATCTTCTATGGTAGTATGCATTGTGCTATAGTCGTTCTCCAGCACAAAATCATCTCTTAGTATGGAAGCAATTGGCGTGTCCCAGCCAATGGGAGTTTCGGTATTCTTGCTATCGTCAATGGCAAGAGACATGGCCGCTGCAGTGAATGCTTTTGTGGTGCTACAAGTAGAGAAAAGAGAATCGGTGGTCATCTTGCGATTTGGCAACTCAGCCAATCCATACGCCTGGAACTTAGTTTAGTGATCTGTACTCATCAAGTAGATTATTATCTCCATACTTTTGACCAGGTGCTGGAGCCGTGCACCACTGCCATGGATAGTCCTGGGACTTTCCATTTGTTCATCTGTTGGTTTACCAAGGCATCGAACTCCGAGGTCAATGGTGATTCTGTATTTCTGAGAACCATTTTTTTAAATACAAACGGAACTGGGGTTGCAGTGTAATAATTAGAAATCTCTAGGTTGCCCTGGAAATTTGAAGGAAGTTGGATTTTTGAAGCGGGGAAGTCCAGATAAGCGTCTAGGCAGTAGCGCTATACTCAGTGTAACGTCAATATCACTATTAGTAGTACTAGTGTATTTTGGATTTGTGATCCTAATTATACCCCATGGCCCTATAGAGTAGAGGCGACACCACTGTTGTCAAGCTGGTGGATTGTTAGACAGAACGTGAGCCTTGAGGGCATAGGGAATCCGGGATAGCGGTATCTGAAACATGTCCAGGGACTAAGGGAGAGACCATGCAGGTTCCCAGGTAAATAATCCTTAGAGTGGCATTGACGTCTGCATGAATATGAGCTTCAATTGCAGGCTGCTGAGAAAACAGCGGTAATATGCCGGTGAGAACGGAGTACTCCGTACAGCTGCATTTGCTCGACATATACGGAGGATGCCCAACGCGCTTGGCGCATAATCCTAGACTATATCAAATATCAAAACAACAAAATTTGCAATTTCAAAATAGGACTACCATGGTCACAAGTTCACGTGACGCCGTCGAGGTATAAAAACTTTGAGGGGATTTGTCCCAACGTATGTGGCCAGGGATGTACAGTGTTTAATATATTAAGATATGGCACGCAGTACGGAGTACTCCGTACAACATAGCTCTATATATTGGTGGAATATAATTTGATTTATTTTATTTCGACGATGTGGAGTCAGAGGGGCATATCACATCCAAGGTGGATGTTTGATTCCGATCTGCGAAATATTAATTAGGGAGAAAAATAAAAAGACAAAGGCCAAAAAAAGCAAAAAAAGGGAGGAGAAAGTGATAACAATTATTATTTGCACCTTAAATCTCCCCTTCTACGCAGGGGGTATCCCTTGACAAATCTGAAGCCTCAATAGAAAATTGAAGGAATAACAATAATATAATATAACAGAATGGGGTGTGGCTGAGCTCAGCCACAACCAGCGGTGTCCCAACTGAGTTTTTCATTTTTCAATAGTGCGATCGGATTCCTCCGACTAAAACCCACCTAGATTTGGATCGAATGGATCAGGATCTCTACCACATTGTTCATTATCCGAGATGAACTACTATGAACCTTGGTTATATTCCGTAGCCAATGGCTACGGAGTACTCCGTACCTCCCGTACCTCCCGTACCTCGTCGGTAAAATGGGAGCTGCCCAATTTTGACTCAACCTCGAAAAACCAATTCCGATGGGGCCCCCTGGCGATTGGATGAACCTATGAGATCGACATAGAGAAGGGGTGCGAGCTATCTCTGGGGCGATCCATCCCCATTTCAGAGGGCAGATCCAAGATTTGCCTGGTTGATGACTTCATACGAGAATAGGGTCTGTCTCTCATCGCCACTTTGGCTGGGTACCATACCAATTTCAACTGCATGGTTTTGTGAGGCAACCCACATAGCCGATCCTGCGTGATGATTGGGTTGTACCACCAGCTTCGTCCACTTTCGTCCCTTTTTGTCCAATATGGAGTCTCAATTTTACAGTCTGGGGCAGGTGGCTGGTGTTTTTTTTTGATGCAGAGTTTGTTTTTTTTTGTTTCTCGGGCCTTTCTGTATAAAAAGACTGTCCCCATCTCGGGATTTCTTTCAGTTCCCACTTTGCCTTAAAACTTCATCTTTTTACCTAGCTCTATAATCTTCACCCCTTCTTCTCATCATGAAGTCCTTCTCCCCCGTCGCTTTCGCCTTGATCGCCGCCCTTGGTGTGAGCGCTGCTGATGTCTCCGCCTCTGAGTGTGCTGTGAGTACACTGTTCCTCGTTATATTGAATCAAGCTCGATGCTAATTCTATCGCGTCTATAGTCCATGTGTCTCTCCAACATGAGCAAGCAGGCTGCCGACTTGGGCTGCAAGGCTGATGATATCGCCTGCCTGTGCAAGTCCGATAACTACAAGTTCGGTATCCGTGACTGCACCAAGGAGGCCTGCCCCAGCGATGACGCCGAGAAGGTTCTCGCTATGGCCGTCGCTAAGTGCCCTGGTATGTAACTACTATTGATCATTCCCCCAACACTTGATCCAGCCAACTAACATTATATCACAGGCGGTGTTGCTGGCTCTGACGCCACCGGCTCCGACTCCAAGTCCAGCTCTGCCACTGGCTCTGACTCTAGCTCCACCAGCTCTGGCTCCGATGCCACTGCCACTGGCTCTGACTCCGTGACTGCCACTAACGCCTCTGGCTCCAAGACTGCCACCGGCTCCGGTGCCACTGCCACTGGCTCCGCCACCGGCTCCGCTACTGTAAGATATCCTTCCTCCTCTTCCATTGAATCATACTGACCATATCTCTAGGGCTCTGGCGCTTCCGGCTCCGGCTCCTCCATGGTCACCAAGACCAGCACCAGCACCGGTGCCAACGGTACTGCCACTACCACCACCACCTCCGCTGTCTCCGGCTCTGGTTCCGACTCTGACAGCAACGGCTCCGGCTCCGGCTCCAAGTCTGGCTCTGACTCTGACTCCGGCTCTGACAGCGACGGTTCCAGCTCTGCTTCCGGCTCTGCTGCTCCTTCCTCCAGCGAGGGTGCCGCTGCCCCCATGGCCACTGTTGGTAGTGGTGCTATGGGTGTCCTCGGTATGCTCGCTATCCTCGCTCTGTAAATTTCCTCCATGTGAAGGCGTAGAGTCCACTCTCGTGTTTCTCCGAGGTAATTCATGGGGTATGAATCAGGTATCGCCGTTGTCTGGCTTGTACAGGTACAATATGGAACGGGTTCATGATGGATTCCATCATGTTTTGTCTTCTATTTGCTCTGCGGAGCTGTTATTTAATGTCAATTGAGCTTAATGAATGAAATCTATACTATTGTATTTATATTCCTCACGATCTTAGTGTGCATACGGCGCCAAGTATTGAACCGTTGAATAGTAAACGAAATTACCATTTTTACCTGAATTGTCCGAGTTTAATACTTACTATAGCCTTATAGCCATAGCTCTCACTACATGAATGTACAAAGCATGTATGGATGTACAATAAGTTTTATTTGTATCCATAAAGCGTCCCACTAATGAGCACGTGGATTTCCATGTGATTATTGCGACCGGTGTACTAAGTATATACTAGGAGGGTCCACTGGTGTTTTCAAGTACTGGCACATGTGCAACGAACAATGTAACCACTTTATATCTGCCTGCATCTATACAATTTAGGAAGCGTTTTAGAGAGATGTAATAGAATCTAGCCCTAATACGGCCATCCTTTATTCCGCGGGAAAATGTGGCGTGGTTGAGCTCTCCCCCGTTCACCCGGACCTGACGCACTCGGAAATTACCGACATTATAAGAAGAGAATACAAGCCCAATCCGTAAAGGATAATCACCAAATCATTCCAATTCTACAATATTTTGTGCTTTAGTACTATAGACTTGCCTTTGACGTCCCTGCTATCTACCGCGGGAAGTCGGTTTTTCCGTTACCGAGCCGAGGTACACTTTGATCCGGGGAAGACCAGTCGGCTTCGGTGTGTCGGGTTGTCTCCATCGTCGCGAGATCTTCGGATATTTTTTTCCTATTGCACTATTAATTACCTTTCTACGTCTTACTCTTGGCTCCTGTCCTGTCTTCTCTTTCTTCCTCTGTTTCTCTTCCTCCATCTCCATCCCTATCTCTTCCCCGCTCCGACCCGCCCACAATGTCCACCTCTACCTCCCCCTCGCAGGAGCTGAAAGATGAGATCAAGGCCGTCGAGACCAAGGCCGTCAACCAGACTATTGTACAGCTGCGCTCCCTCGCAGCTGGTGCTGCTGGTGGTCTCTGTGCTGTGGTTGTCGGACACCCGTTTGATCTGGTGAAGGTGCGCCTGCAGACGGCCGAGAAGGGCATTTACTCAGGTGCCATGGATGTGGTCAGGAGGACAGTTGCCCGTGAAGGATTGGCTCGAGTAAGATTATCACAAGCAAACTGACTACTTCGCGACCGAACTAACAATGGTTTCGTAGGGATTGTATGCCGGTGTCTCCGCCCCACTTGTTGGAGTTACTCCCATGTGTAAGTTCTCTAGCCTCAGCTATAATGGCTTTACATTAGCAATGGGTCGAGTTATGAGCTAACAATCCCTGTCTCACAGTTGCTGTCAGCTTTTGGGTACGTTTTTGTTTTTTTGGTTCTCTTGGTGCCCAGAGCTAGCTGCGAGCGCCCGGCTGGAAGAAATGCTAACAATTCATTAGGGTTACGACGTGGGCAAGACCCTCGTGGACAAGTTCTCCACCGTCCCCATCAAGAACAATACCCCGCAGTACTCCATTGCACAGATCTCTTCTGCGGGTTTCTTCTCCGCCATCCCCATGACCCTGATCACGGCGCCCTTCGAGCGTGTCAAAGTCCTCCTCCAGATCCAGGGCCAGAAGACCCTGGCTCCGGGTGAGAAGCCCAAGTACTCTGGTGGTATGGATGTTGTGCGCCAGCTGTACAAGGAAGGTGGTGTTCGCAGCGTGTTCCGTGGTAGCGCCATGACATTGGCGCGTGATGGTCCCGGTTCGGCGGCTTACTTCGCAGCCTACGAGTACATCAAGCGCACTTTGACTCCCAAGGATGCCGAAGGCAATGTGACGGGCGAGCTTTCCCTATCCGCCGTTGTGTGTGCTGGTGGTGCTGCCGGTATCGCCATGTGGATTCCCGTCTTCCCCATTGACACCATCAAGTCCCGCCTGCAGAGCGCACCGGGCAAGCCCACCATTGGTGGTGTTATCCGCTCGGTTTACGCTAGCGGCGGTTTCAAAGCCTTCTTCCCTGGATTCGGACCGGCTCTCGCTCGTGCGGTGCCTGCTAATGCCGCCACTTTCCTCGGCGTCGAGCTGGCACACAAGGGCATGAAGAAGCTCTTTGACTAAAGTTGATGAGAATGATTGTGTGTGTACATACCTTGATTGATCTCTTTTTGAAGCGTTTTGTGTTCCATCTACGGATGGTTGTCTGTGACCGTGATTTGAACTTGATTGGTCTCGCATCTTTTTGATCATGTCTTGTGTTATTTTAGATGTCTGGTTGATTTCCGATATTCTATAGAAGGTCTTTTTTGTTTGGGAGTTGGCCATGTCACATTAGATCTAGAATGTGTACAAGCTTTGGACAAACTTTATCAGCCACTATAATTCGTAGAAGGCGATGGATCTACGCAGCATACCCACTTTGCCTGAAACAATTGAGGCTCAACAGGAGTCTTTTTTTTCACTTGCAGTATGCGCTATATCTGAATGGGGCCCAAGGAGCGAGTGGCAAGGATTATCCGAAGCAGCCTCGCACAGCCTGGGTTTAGCGTTAATAATACGTCGGGGGCCATGCCTGGCCGGCACGGAGAAATTGGACGCCGATAATCCAAGGGGGTTCTATTTTTATACATTTTAATTTTGTGAATTTTGAGTAGTTAAATAATAAGTAAAGATATGGCTATCTCAGTACGGAGTACGGAGTACAGAGTAGAGAGGAAAGTTTTCGAATTCCAACTACAACTGGAGTGAGGCTGACCAAAGGTACATGGCGGGTACCTCGAACTGTGAGTGGAGCACGAGCATACACCAAGTACTGCCAGAGTACCCGCTGGCTCCGGCGCTAGTGGCCCTGCTGCCTACCTTTGTATCAAATAAAAGCCCCCATCTTCCCCTCTATCTCATTCTTACTCTTCAACCTTGGAAGTTTTCCACATAATTTTCATCGATTATATACATTCATCACCGGTGTCGGATTCATCATGTCCGTCGCTAATGTCCTTATGCGCCGGGGCACCGAGCTTGCTGTCACTCACATGCAGTCCTCGAACAAGCCTGAGCACGATGAAGCCAATCCAGGCTTGGTCGCTTTGTTTGTCATTACTGCTACCTTGTTTGGTATTGCTTTCTGGGCTGTAAGTAATGCAATTTTCCAGATATAATCTCATGGAACTAACGCCCGACAGATCGAGTATACCTACGGAATGATGATCTCCACTCTGGCCGCAGTTGAAGATACCAACCCCGATATTTACGTGCGCATTACTTCCGATCCCGATCCCACCAAGCCAGTCAATAGCCAGGAAGATCCTGAGCTGGTTACTCCTACCCCCTTGAAGCCCATCACCAGCAAGCTGCGCACCACCGTGAAGCACCTGCGCTCCCGTGCTGGCTACTGGTCTCGCTTCCGTGGACTGGGCATGTTTATGGCCTATAACGTGGCCCGTGGCTTCCTCTCATCTTTCTTCCCTGTCTCTTCATACATGCTCCAGTTTGTCGTCCAGTCTGTCATCAGCGTTGTTCTGGCTACTTGGCAGATGGCCTGGGTGCACATTGTCATCTCCGAGCCCTCCCCAAAGCGCTTCTACCAGCGTATCCCCAGCTATAAGACCTGGATTAAGATTGCCCCCGCTGCGGCTCTCCAGGATGTCCTCACCGCTGCTGGTTTCTTCATCCCTATGGCCGTTGCTAATTTCGCTGGCTGGCTCGATACTCCCGGCGACCAGGATACTCAACCTATTGTGGCCTTGTACCGTTTACTGGGCGTCAGTGTGGTTCCTGTCATCCTAGCATTCCTGATCTCCATGCCTGCTCGTGTTATCTTTGTCCGTGTGGCTGCCTCCATGCTGCCCGAGGAGGATGAGACTATTGTGCCATTCGATCGCTCTTTCGGCGGCAAAGTCAGCCCTGCCATCACCGGTGGCAGTGGTAAGATTGGCCTCATGGATGCATGGACTACCTTTGACTGGGCTGCCCGTGTCCGCTTCGCCAAGGTTATTGGTAAGACATTTGCCATGCAGGTGGCGCTTACTATCTTCGCCACTCTCGTATTTGGTGTTGAGATCTTTTTGCTTTTCAAGACCGCCAAGCCCATTGACTCAGATGCTCCTCGTATCCAACTGAGCTTTGAGTAAAAAACCACTGAGATCCGATGAATCTCAGGTGGTAGTAGTTCGTGAAGAATGTGGAATGTTTGTGTAATTGATGCCTTTGCTATATCTATATCATTGATTGAAATGTTTACTCTATACAATAGTCTTTAAACTTATGAACTATAAGATTCAAACATCCTGCATTTCTAAGGTCCTCAAATCAGGTCCGTACAGTAGCTGATTATATGCCCATAGTGTATACCGCCTCCCTATCTAGGTCATTTAAACCCCGCTTTAGCTTTACCGCCTTCATTTCTTTTTCCGCCCCTCATCTTCTCCTCACCCTCTCCTCTCTGTCCTTCGTTTCAACATTGAAATCGGCTTCCGATATCGACCAGATTTCACGTTCCCACCTTCTGCTTTCTCTATCCCCATTGTCAGCATGGCGACTTCTCCCGCCGGGCGCATGCTGTCCCGCCAACTGCAGCAGATGCAGTCTGATAAGGACATTCCCGGAATTAGCTGCGGCTTGGTCGATAACGACATTTTCGAATGGGAGGTTATGCTCATGATATCGGACGATGTGAAGCTATATGGAGGTATGTCATAATTCTGTTATATCTAGATTTGAAATCGAATTCCTGCGCTGGTCTTGTGGCAAACACAACGCCGCCTAGGATGCTTTCCTGCTGCAAGTGTGTTGAACATTGAAGAAAGCTAACAAGTTTGCTTGCATAGGTGGTTTCTTCCGGGCTCGTCTCTCTTTCCCAGCAGAGTACCCTCACCGTCCACCAAAGATGAAGTTTGAATCTCCCATCTTTCACCCAAATAGTATGTGGTTCCTGTTGAATTACTTATCACAGACAATTTACTCACATATGACTGCGCCTTGATAGTTTATGAGAACGGCAATGTCTGTATTTCCATTCTGCACCCACCCGAGGAGGACAAATACGGCTACGAGTCGGCTGCCGAACGCTGGTCTCCCGTGCAAACCCCCGAGACGATCCTACTGTCCGTCATTTCTATGCTTTCCAGCCCGAACGATGAAAGCCCAGCGAATGTGGAGGCTGCTCGTCTATGGCGTGATGACCCTGCAGAATTTAAGAAGCGCGTCCGCCGGTGTGTCCGTCAAACGTTGGACGACTAGTGCACGATTTAATTTTTCACGGCAATCTAAGATGGCGGGTTATGATCTGGTTTAACATGGTGTTGCCGGGGTTCTTTTTTTTCTTTCTCTTTCTTGTTCAATGTACCGCGTTGAGCGGTGGTTCTTTTTATTGCACAGAGCGAGCAATGCTTTGCCATGCTCTTGATCTCTGGTTCCTTTGCGGTGCATTTCTTTGCGATGTTCATGAGGGCTGGAGTTTCATCCTAACATCTTTGTTTCACTAGTTTAGGAACAAATCTATTTCCGAACAAGCTTCTGAATTATTGACGTAAATTCAGCACATGTAAAGTAGTAATTAATCTCTAAGGGTTCATTGTGGGAGATTGCCAAATGGACAGGGCACCCTGATTCAGCAGAACCCGTCATCTCTGGCATAGGCAAACGTGCTGGGAAGAAAGTATCTAAAATAACGCCATGCACACAAAACCAATAGACAAGAAAACAATTATGTGCGGTTCTTGGGTGCGAAGCGCAATGATGGGAGGAAGATTCCGGGATGGAAGATAGTGAAGGCTAGACAGGCCAGAGCAATCATCCTGATGACACGTCAGTTAGAATTCCCTAGATTTCTTTTTTTTTCAAAAGAACCAAGAGATCACTTACATTCCATCTAAGACAAGGAACTCATTCTCCTTCTGCATCAGCGGGTTTCCCCAGCCACCAGCCATCTCCGGGAGACTAGATATCGTGGTCAGTAAAGTGCGTTGTTTGGACTTGAACATGGACTCTTACCGATAAATGCATCGAATCAAAACCGTGAGATAGGCAAAGACCTCGGCGCCCACGACGAACGGCATCCACTTGGGAACAATTGGCGAAGCACCAGTATCGAGGTTCTTCTCTCCCGAAAATCCATCACCACTCTTGTAGACCTTCCAAAAGAAGACAACAGCGAAGAATGCACACACAACCATGGTCGCAACCTGGAACGCGATACCGGCAATGATAATGTTGTCGCCTGCTGTGAGCATTTTCAAGTCGTTTTTTCCAGCAGCTGCAGCGACACCACCTCCTGCAGCCTGCAAAAGGAGAGATCCAATGTCGCATCCGATAAAGATCCAGGTGAAAAGACGCGGTTTCAAGATTGAGTGTTCGGGTCCCAGGCTCAGAATTATATGCTTCAATGTCAGGTAGACACCGGCCGCGACGAAGGTCGGCGCGAGAACCAGACACACGATCTGAAGCTTGAATGCGGGTCCGGACCATGGGTTATCATGCATAAGCACTCGACCAATGTAGCCGGCCATCTCCATTAATGTGCCGACGAGGAGAGCTATCAGGAATGTCCATGTTCGGTAGTAGACGCCGAGACCGGCTTGACATAATCCGAGCAGGGCGAAGAAGGCTGTGAAGAATATATTTCCACCGAAACTGGGGTAATAACCGTATGTTGTGCTTTCGACAGGACATAGTAGGCTTACTTCTGAGCAAGTAGCGTAGCTCGCCATGTTGGGGGAGATTTGTAATCAAAAGGAAAGAGAGATGAAGTAGAGGAAGAAGGGGAATGAGACAGAGCTGGGTGTAAGTCCCAAGAGTGAGATAATGAGGCCAAGAGAAAAAAAAGAGCCTAGAGTCTTACACAGGTCTAGGGAAAGAGAATATTGATATCAAATCATAAAATTATCAACTTTCGGGCATGTCAGCGCTAAAGGACTGCAATTCTAGCAGGTGGAGCCCTAAATTGGATAAACAGGATGAAACAGACTTGACTTGTATTCCTATTGGTTGTTTATTGTCGTTCTCGTTCGTTTTCGTTTTCGCTCTCGCGATCCCCACGTCGCTTACATCGGGATCCACTTGTTTTTCTATCAGACGCATCCTGTCGGAGAATTGTTGCTTTTGGTATATCTTCTTAGTCTGCCTTTTGTTTCCTGGAGTCTATAGCAAATCCTCTCTAGAGGCACATGTGATCAAGGATACACTGTAGGTCATGTCAAATGAGAAGTAAACAGAAAAAGTCCAAGACATCCAACAAGAATTCTCTTTTTATAGTTCCAATCCACGTGACCCATCTTCTTTTCTCCCCGCGCTTGGACTCTTAAGGATCCAAGCCAACCGATTTCATGGATTCTCAGGTACCGAGGTTTCCGAGATGCCTCCTCGCCGAACGCATACAAAATCACGCCAAGGCTGCGACCAGTGTAAGAGACGTCGCGTTAAGGTTAGTTCCAGCTCAGGGCCCAATAGATTACCTCGGGCTCCAATGACGGGACTAACGGGCTGTAGTGTGATGAGAAGGGGCCACCATGCTCCAATTGTATCTCGCGGGAACTCTTGTGCACATACTTGAGAGCGCCCCCTCGGTCCAATTCACGAGAAAGCCAGACGCCGGCCCCGTTGGCTATTGTAGACCTAACTCCCCTACGGTCGAGGATCCCTAACCTAGCGGCTTCCGGTTCTTCAACTATTTCAGGGATGCGGGATCTGGAACTTATGCACAAGTTTTCCACCGAAACCTACAAGAGTCTTTGCTCTTCCGAGTCGGAGCATTTTGTGTGGCAAATTGCCATTCCTCGCCTGGCTCTTCAGTATGATTTTTTAATGAATGGCATTTTGGCCCTGGGGGCTCTTCATATCGCCGCCACAATTGAACCACCGGAATCCCTGGTATATATTGACATCGCCCTCCAATATCACAACCTCACATTTGCGCCGTATCGCGCAGCTGTCGACCATATCAATCCAATGAACTGCGAGGCTGCGCTGGCGCAGTCCATTGTCACTACTGTTCTAGGCATTGCTCTACCAAGAGTCACTGCTGCCCGCGGAGAAAATTCAAGCATAACGGAAAATATTGTCTTCGTGTTCGAACTCTTGCAAGGCGTGAAAAAAATCCACCGGATTGGTGAATCTTGGATCAAATTAGAGCTCTTTTCCCGTCGAAGAAACCACTGGGAATCTAAATCACCCAGTCTAGATGATGACACGCGGGATGCCCTTGAGCGACTCGGTACTTTGAATGACGAGACCCTCGCCAGTATCGACCCCGAGCAGCATCGGGTCAACAAAGATGCTATTGTCTACCTGCGGCAGTTCTCAACCAGAGTTTCCAATTCTGTTGACGCTGCCACTGTCCTGGCTTGGCTTGCTATGATCGACAAGGAATTCGTGGATAATATGCGACGCCGACTGCCGTTAGCATTGTTGATCCTCATGCACTGGGGTGTGTTGCTCGGAGAGCTTGATGGTCAGCATTGGTGGGCTCGAGACTCAGGCCGGGCATTGGTTTCTGAGTTATTGGATGCATTGCATCCCGGAGACATGGAATGGGCTAACGCTGTGGCTTGGCCCCGGAAAAAGATGGGACTCTGATGAAAGACCTAAAACTGTATCAACAATACATCTGGAGCTCAAAGAGCCAAGATCTGCACAGGTTTCTTTGAAAGTCGCGCAGTATAGATTCAATGACCGACCCACTATGCATTGCCCTAATTCTTGCGCAATGCAGTGTATAACACCTAAGGCACGAGTCTCTATAGTAAAGTATATAAAAAAAAAAACAAGGAAAAGGAGAATAACTGTGCACAAACCAGCTCCATAAATTAATATTAATAAATTCCGTCCTATTATCCTCTCACATTCCCAGGTAACCAATACTCGTTATCCATAGCCTGAACCACCCAGACAGCAGTATACACTTTATGTTGCACATGCCACACAATTTTGATTGAACGTCTGACTCATGGAGTATCAAATCGCATAATCTATAGACTCATCAGCAATGAATTCAACCACGTTGAACGTTACACATACCTATTCTGGCTTCCTGCACTCAAGATACTTCTCGCCACGTCTGCATGGTTCCTTCGCTAGGACCTGGCAACACATGTTACCAGCCTTGGAAGCACAGTCACCAGAACCATCCTTGGAGACAGCCACGACCTTGCTACGTTTCAGCTGCTGACCGGCCTCGAAGGGAGAAAGACCGCAATAGTCGGAGCCGTAGCCGTATTCGGATTTCCTCCAGTCGCAGCCCCAGCCGCGGTAGACACAGTCGTAATCCTTGGGGTTCACTACGCCGGGGGTATTGGAAGCAATAGGCGCGGAGACGGAGGGAACGGCACTTATGGATGCCATAGAACTGAAGCTCGGAGAGAGAGAAGCGGGTGTTGGAGAGGGAGAGGAGGAAGGAATGGCTGAGGCCATACCGGCCAGGAGGGAGATAGAAGCGAGCTTGTACTGCATTTTGATGGTTTGAATTGGGCGTTGAAAGAAGATGAAGGTTGTCAGATTGAGGAGATTCTATACATGTAAGACGGAGGATGCTGTGGGTTACTTATACTCCGTAGGTACTGGAAAATTGCTAATAATTTCGCCCAACAAAAGAAAAGAAAGGCAAAAACTATCACGATCGGCAGTGATACAGATAATCGAGGTAGACGCTTCAATAGTACAGAGTGAACTGTGGTGGAGCTGGCGCGTTCAACCCTAAAAGCGGCAATTGATCTCCCAAGATTTGACGGATAACGTATTTCACCACCGAGTGGCCACAACCACCGAGTGGCCACCCCAACCCTACATATTAAATTTAAATGCATTTTTCTCAACCAAAACTCCATTAAATTAATTCAACTAACTAATTGGTCTATCTGGACATGTTTCTCTTCTATGCCCTGGCAATCTGCATATTCCACATCCCCGGGGGGGCTTTGTACGTGGTTGTAAACCCGATTCTCTAGGTATGCCGGCGGCGGGGGAAGGTGCTTCAGTTGCTTCCAGTTGCTGCATAATTAATGCAGATGCTTCTTGAACTGAGAGGCCTTCTTCGGCGGGTATCTGCCTTCGGGATCGAGTGCGCTTTTGCTTCTGCTTCTCGTTGGCGGCGCGTAAATCGCTTACTTCTTTCTCAAGAAGTGCGGCGGATTGCATAGTGATCTGGCACGCCTTTAAAACCTGGTTTATAGCGGAATTGAGAGGACTTGGAGGGCTCCTTGATCTTATACGAAGCAATGCTTTAATTGACGAAGCTTGTTTTTGTAATTGGACGTAGTTCGAAGGGGTTTTTGGGTCCCAATCACTACCCCGGCTCGGAGGGGGGGTCGGGGTTCGAAGACGAATATCAAGCTTTGAAATCACTCGATCGGGTGCAAAAGGTATTAAACCAGCTGCTCCGAAGCTATTTTTAATAGTCTCTGATTTAAAAGCTTCAATTCGTATAAGTGGGTATGCTTCGAGGAAGTCAAGTTTATCGACATGATTTATCCCACTCCGCATTTTGAATTTAACAAACCGACCGTACGCACGTTTTAGTACCGCAAAACAGCCGATATCGAGAGGTTGTAAAAGGTGAGAGGAATGCGGAGGCATACAAATTGGTATAATACCATTTTATTCGCAGATTTCGTCGAACTTCGGTGTTAAATGGCTTCCGTGACCGTCGAGTACTAGAAGCCGATACCTCCCCTTCGTACGCGAAGAAGTCGAAGGAATAAAGAGCTTTTCGAGCCAACGAAGTCTAATTTCATCCGAAGTCTAACCGTTAGGGCTTACTTCAAAGCGCCAGTCATTCGGGACGCTTTTAAACCAAGATTCGAGGAAGACTTTGCCTTTAAAAATCACACACGGAGGAAGCACCCAGCCAGAAGCACCCGTACATTCAATTACTGTCACCCACTCGCGAGTTCCAGGTTGTAAAGTCTTACGCCGACCGGTTATATCACTTCTCGTAATAACCTTCGCGGTCGCGGTTAATCCTAACGCGAAACCGGTCTCGTCAAAGTTATAAACGTCATCGGGGTCGATTCTAAATTGAAGGATCGTCTTTTGAACCAGATTAAACCACTCCCCAATGATTTTAGGGTCTTCGCATTTCGCACGCTCGTAATTATACCGTTTCGAGAATCGGGAGGAGAGGAGAGGATGTCGTTTCACGAATTTCGTAACCCAATTTTCGCCGACCGAAAGAACCGGGGTAGTTCCACGTTATTGAAGAAGAAGATCCGCCATTTCTCGTACGGAAGAGGGCCGGGGGGCTGCTCCACGAGAATCCATAGAGATAATCCATTTTTCAAGAGATTCCTCTTCAAGTTCTGTCAATTTATGCGAATTAGCGCGAGAAGTCGCGCGGTCTTGGACGCCGCTAAGGCGGCGGCGGAGAGTTGAACGCGGCACATTGAAAGTGCGAGCAGCGAGAGTAATATTACTGATATCTCCATTTTTAAAAGCCTGGATAGCTAATAAAAGCCTACCCTCTTGCTCAATTGAATTTTTCGAGCTTTGAGAGCGAATTGGTGGCATAGTGGGTGGTTGAAGAAGAAGGGATTAAATTAATTGACGCGTTTTGGGTGGGGTGGCCACTCGGTGGTTGTGGCCACTCGGTGGTGAAATACGTTAGTTCGTAGATATCACGAGAAAGCTTGCAAAATACTAACATTTTGAGATTGAGGCTGTGCTTAGATAGCTTATGGACCTGAATAACAAACGCACTGTCACATGTATCGTGCATGGATTGCAATCATAATGGCAAAGCTGAGGTGCCCCTAAAGATCTACATGGCAAGATCGCCATTGAATCTCGGGCCACCGCAAGCCCTGGGATCTTCCCGAAATCTACTTTGATCTGTCACTCGCGCCCCTTGCTTTAAGAAAACCGTGCTCAATTGAAAATATTGTAAATACTATGCATCGGAGTAGCTCACAAATTGAACAACTCCATACATATATTATACAACCTCCGGTATCCCTGCAGCTCATTTCAGATACGAGATTTCTGCTTTCCAGTCCCGAGGACATCATGAGTCCGTACCAAATTTAGAGCATCTGCCTCATGCTTGCACACCTGGATGCTCAATGGCCCACTCACCTGCTTGAGCCAGTAGGACCGCCCGCAATCGAACAACCAGTTGCGGGTTCCTACTTGAATCAACTCAGCAAGAAAGCACTGCGGTGTGGTGCGATCTTGGGTGAATATGATTTTCGGGAACTCTCGCTGGGCTGCAGATGTGGCATTTTCAAAGCCCAGTCGGAAGACATCATCAAAAGTAATCGGGTGATAGAGCTGGGCACCAACCTGGACAATACCTGTCGTCCGTGCTGCTGCATGCAACAAACACGCGTTTGCTACGAGGTCCACGGGGATCTCGTCCAGGATATTGGTGCCTGTTTGGTAGCCTTCGGTGGCATGCCAGACTTGTGTGGTACCCCGATCGGAGAACCAGAGCCTAGTAAACTTGGTGAGAGGCGTGGAATCCTCCGATCCATATAGCGGGTAGGGGTGTCTAAACGCAGGACCGAATATTGTTGGCCGTAGCAGTAGAATTGGAAGGAGAGGGAAGCGGCTGAGTAGTAAACGTTCCATGAGATGTTTGGCTTGGGTGTATGTCGACGAGAATTTGCCCACATGTGGTGATGTGCTCAGCGTCAAGATGGATGCAAGCTCATCCTCTGGATCTTCTTCGCCTCCCAATTGATATAGCCGCTCCAAAACTGGGCCGTCGGAAAGGTGGCTATTGACATAAGATGTAGAGATCTGGATGAGGAGTTTCAGTCGCCGGAATTCAGAGGCAATCCGTGCCATTTCCAGCGCAGGGAGACAGTTGCTTTCCAGTGCCTCACGAATGGGACCTTCAAGCTTGATCTTGGCAGCTGTATGAATGACCAGCGTTACTTGATCTTGAAGTTGTTTAAGGACATCTGTTTCAATGCCAAAATCCACCAATTTCATATCGCCAACCACAAATTCGACTTTCTTTGCGGCTAAAATTGCCTCTGCATGATTTGGCATTGATTTTCTCAATTTTCCAATAGCCCGCTGGGAGTTCCCTCGAACCAAGACGAAAATCTTGCGAGTTGGCAGTTGCAAAGATAGCTTATACAGGAGACAACCCCCTAAGCACCCAGTACCTCCGGTGAGGAAGACTGTATGTCCCTCGAATATCTTTCCATATCCTCCTCGCACGACTTCGTCGGCATATTGTATTTTTGCGGTCGAAGCTGATGACATTGAATAAGCTGGACAAGAGATTTGGGTATGTAGTGTGGCTAATATCTCTATAGAAGGATCTGTAGAAGAATGACACAAAGGATTAGCTAGGGTTACGATAATGTCGGAAGGTATATAGAATGCCGTAACATCTTTTGTTCAAACCTGGAAGTCGAGTGGTTGGTAGGACAGGGCTCAATGTCACTCTGACATTTGTGCGGCCTTGGATGCTGGAGGGTATTTTCCTGGAGCTGCAGCTCAACAAGTTGGCTAATGGCACTGGTTTGGCCGACAAGGCTGGCAGCCTCCAGAGACTTGGAACGGGGGCTTCGCAGAATAACACAATAGGTAGACCCGAACTTTCACGCCAAGTGCTCCCGAGGTTTAATGTGATTGTGTGACGTGAAGGAGTATCGTGTCGCAGTTCCTAGAGATCTGGCCCAAGGGGCACAGACAGAGCTGCACTCCATTTGTCTGAACTGCAGGGCTGGGGGCAGTCAATAGCTGATGAACGGGTCGTACAAGTCTCACCCTTGATTTCGGCTACATGTGATGCGATAAAGATTCGGTTTCGTAATTGAATCATTGAAATATATGCCTTCCACTTCTGATGAAGCTCGTGGAGGAAACTATGTGCTGTTGATTGGTGTAATTCTTCGGCGAACCGACCCAATCCTATCTGTACAAGAGAGATATAGACATCGGCCGGAGCAAAACGATAGTAAACGCAACGTAAATCCTGGCTCCCTTCCGAGAGCAGCCGTTGATAGATGAAACAGTTGTCACCAATCAAAAGCCCTTGCTCCCACCTCCACACCAGCAGCGCGCATCTCCGTCCCGTTCAACCTGGACAAGAATATCCATGTTTTTCTCTCGAAGGAAGTCGATGGTCCGTTGACGTACATCTTCCAAATCTGCACCCCGAGACGCGATGACGTGGATGACTCCGAAAATGCTCTGAGGCTTCTTCTCATGCGCATGGTCGTGATCGTGAGCGTGATCATGGCTATGATCATGAGAATGCCCATGGTCGTGGTGCTGCTTATGATCATGGTGATGGCCACAATCCCCATGACCAGAATGGTCGTGAGAATGGCCATGTCCAGAAGATACTGTTCCTGTATCATCAAGCCAGAATTTAGGCACCGTATAACTAACCACGCCTCTCAAAGTGCTAACTCCCGCTAGTGTTTCCCGAACATTATATTCGGTGTCCGCTGGCAGAGTGAGTAGCAATGACTTGGCCGTGCTGCTAACTAAAGGAACGGCCGAGGCGAAAATCAATATGGCGATGAAGCATGAGGCCAATGGGTCGTAGCCGGCCCAACCGGAGTAATGCACGAGAATGGTTGAAATAACGACTGCCACTGAACCAAGCGTATCGGCAAGAATATGCAAGAAGATGCCGTGCATGTTCTCATTGCCATGGGAATGATCATGATCATGGCCGTGATGAGCATGACCGTGCTCGAAGCTGAATATTCCAACCAAGTTGACTGCGAGTCCAGCAATGCTGACAAACAATAGCTCACCTAGACGATGCACCTCACTCCCCGATGAGAGCCGTTCCACCGCCTCGTAAACGATCTCCAGGCTGATAATCCTGTATGATGTTAGAATTGGCCCCTGCGCACCGCTTTTATGATACTCACATAAGAAAAATACCATTGGCAAATCCTGACAAAGTATCAACCTTGCCATAGCCGTAGGGAAATCGAGCGTTCGGGGGCCACTTGCTCATGACAGCGGCACATAAGCCAACAACAAGCGCAAAACAATCGAAAAACATGTGAATACTGTCACTAAGCAGCCCCAGTGATCCGGTTAGGAACCCGTATGATAATTGAATAAGCATAAAAGTGAAATTCAGGCTGCGAGATGTTAACAGTAATCCAGAAGTGACAGCTTCTAGATTTCATGACTTACCACATAAAGTAGAAGATGCTACGAGAATCCTTCTCTTTGAGAATGCTGTGCAGCAACGGATAAGGTTCGCTTTTACGGAGAAGCCACTTTGATACCCGGGAGGATTCCGAGGTTGTGTGTGAGTGTGAATGGCTGTGCGTGTTGTTATGCGCATGCGCATCCAGATGCAAATGAATGTCATCCCTTCGGGAGGCGAAGAAAGACGCGGTGGCCAAGATACCTCGTGTGGCATAAACCATAAGCAAGTCATCCTGGGTATGTGGGGCACAAAGAAAAGCTGCAGCTCCGGCGCAAATGGCGAGTCCAGTCTTTCGGGGGGAGCGGAGGCTTGGGGGCAGGGATATGATGAGAGAGATAGCCAAAATACCCGTGGGGATAAGGAGATATATCAGACTAGAGACACTGAAGATAAATCCTCGGCTGAAAAGTATTGTCAGAAGTGCAAGGGAGGACCCGCCAATAACTGCCAGTGGCGCATCAGTTGTAACCACAACGGAGGAGTGACTTGAGCGTGAAGTCTTGCTCTGTGCAGCAACAACGCCTGGCTCAGGAATAGGTCCATTGTGACGGAGGGAGGGAAACGGAGGTGGGGCAATGAACACAGATCCTAATAGGGCAGCATATCCAATGAATGGAGATACATCCCATGGATGGTTCAGCCCGAGGAAACTCGATATAAAAATCACCGCTAACAGAGCAAGGGATAGAATCTTTCGACTGTATTTCTCTTGGATACGCGAGGCTCCATTGACGATGGCTGGGACTCCTGATGCTGCCGCAAGGAGTAGCGCAAATGCAACCAAAAAGCCTCCGATCTTGAGTGCTGCAAATATTGGCAGTGCTACTGAGACAATTTGTGAAAACGAGGCTTGGACACTCTTCACATTTAGTTTCGGCAAGTTGACAGACGAGAGCCTGGATGTGCCAGCCTTCTGGTAATTGATCCGTAGTATTTGCCCACAGCCGAAGAGGACGAGGGTGATCGCTGTCAAAAGGCAGGTCTTTTGACCAACTTGTCCGATAGGAATGTTCGCTGTCGTACCAGGTATACCTTCACCAGATAGCTTTTGGCTCTGGGCGCACTGTCTCTGGTACCAAGAAAGCGCAACCCACGGCAAGACGATGAGTGCGCTGGTCAAAAGCTCGTTGCTGTGATTAGGGTCAGCCTTTACTTGCAAATCACATTCTAGCCAACATACACATTCTCTGAACTATAGCCTGCCTGTATAGTGGTATCCGCAGATAACATTCCATGAACACCATTGGAGCCTTTCAAATGGTGATCATCTAGCACATCGTGGTGGACAGACGACACACTATGGTTATGATTGTGGTGTGTACTGGAGTGCGAGTGCGTGTGTGTGTGACCGTGGCCCGATGGTTGGTGTGTATGACCATATGAATAACTCGGTTTCACAGCATTGATTGGCTCCGGGTGTTCATGAAGGCTGGTACCAGTTGGCTGTGAGAGGGGAGGCGGAGGTTGCGCCCAGCGGTTGGATCGAGAGTGGCCATGACTGCGACTATGACCATGGTTATGATTGTGTCCAATGGAGGGTGGTGTGAGATCCACGCTCAGCGACGGTGCCCCCGTCGACATGGTCTTCAGATGCTGACGATGCGCAGCAGCTGGAAGGTCCAGCAAACAGGATAGGAGATGGGGTACTGCCAAGATACCGGGGAGGGTGGAGCGGGCGAGGACGTGAGCTCAGATTAGCGGGCAGGTTGTCAGGAGATACAGCATTGCGGAATAGGATAATAAAGGAAAGTATATAGAAGTTAGCGCCAGTACAGGCTCACAAAGAGATTGCCACTGTCGGGGAAAAGCCCATCGTCCCAAGGTTCTCGTGTAAGGGGAATCACGTGAAGCCTTATCAGATATTACGTATCAGATGTCGACGCGCTTTCAAAACATTGAACTGTTGATACTCCACCTTGAGCTACTTGACCTGTAGTTTAGCTCTCCATGGGCCGCTGATGTGATTGAAAGCTGGTCAATGCCATGAGCGGGATACTTGAAGTGCCATTGCCATCATGATCGAGACCCTGATCAGCGTAGTGTTCGTTCTGTCTAGCGCCCTCACTGTGTTGATCCTGTTACTCCCTTCGCAATATCAGCCAGAACAAGCAGGATCTCCTCCAAGACTCAATGACGCAAAAAGGCGCAAGACATGTGTTCAAATCCTTGTTCTTGGCGACATTGGTCGAAGCCCGCGCATGCAGTATCATGCATTGAGCATTGCGAAACAAGGCGCGGACGTGGTAATTATTGGGTATAATGGTTAGTACAAAACTCTCCATAGAGACTGTAAGATAGAATTTCTAACTAACATTTATGAACAGAATCTGATCCTCATCCTGATATCATATCTAACCCCAACATCTCGATTGTTCCGCTTCGCCCGCATCCTGCTCTCCTACAAACTAGCAACAAGCTGCTATTTACAATTTACGGGCCATTGAAGGTGTTATTCCAGATTGCTTGTCTCTGGAAGTGCCTAGCATATACTACAAAACCGTCTCAATGGCTTTTGGTTCAGGTATGTTTGTGAAAGGAAGTGTCTCAATAATCATTTCAAGTACTGACTCGCCCTTGCGGGGATAAAAAAAAGAATCCGCCTTCCATTCCTACACTGGCTGTAGCATCAATTATCTGTTTCTTGCGGCAAACCAGGCTTATCATTGATTGGCATAATTTTGGTTATTCCATACTCGCATTGAAACTCGGCCAAAGCCATCCATTGGTGAAAATGTCGATGTGGTATGAGAAGGTATTCTGCAAATCCGCTACGGCTCATTTGTGCGTCACGAATGCTATGAAATCCGTTCTCAGGAAGGATTTCAATCTCCAAGCCCCTGTTCTGCCACTGCACGACCGTCCTGCCAGCCACTTCAATCCTATCCTCGATCCAAATGCACGGACAGAGTTCCTAATGACTCTACCGGAAACTAAAGAATTTCATTCTTCTTTGAAAGCAGGGTCTCTCCAGGTCCTGGTCAGTTCAACCTCATGGACTGCGGATGAGGATTTCTCAGTCCTTATCGATGCCCTTCTTCGATACTCTGAGCTGGCCACCACAACACAGCCTCACCTCCCCGATGTTTTGGCCATCATAACAGGGAAGGGCCCACAAAAAGAAATGTATTTGGAACAGATTGCCGCTCTTGAAAAGACAAGCAAGCTGCAAAAGGTCACAATTCGAACTGCGTGGTTGAGTGTACCAGATTATGCTCAGCTGTTGGCATCCGCATCTCTAGGGGTCAGTCTGCATACTAGCAGCAGTGGGGTAGATCTCCCCATGAAGGTTGTAGATATGTTCGGAGCTGGTCTTCCTGTTGTGGGATGGGATCGTTTCGAAGCATGGCCCGAGTTGGTCACCGAGGGCGTCAATGGGTTGGGATTTGGGAGCTCGGAGGAGTTGGCTGAGCACCTGGTCGACCTGTTCGGCGAGAGTGAAAAATTGGAGAGTCTTCGCCTGGGTGCACAAAAAGAAAGCTCTCGACGATGGGACGACGAATGGAATCCTATTGCGGGATCCCTTATTGGGCTGACATAGATAGCTTTCTGTGAAGACATGAATATGATTATTCGTTGGAATCATTATGGCATTATCATGTTACATTTTCAGGCTACCTAACAACCCATCCTGTTTGCAGCCGTTGGCCCCAAGGAGATATTCTGTTATCATTGCAAATCCTGTTCCAGGACACCTAGTAGCTGGCCTGGAATTTGGCTGCGCATTGCAAGCAGGTATCAAATGTCTCAAATAGAGCATCGAATGTTCGACCCTGTTTCCCCCCACGCACGCATGCCACGCGTTCTTCATCAAGGGCTTCTTTGCGACAGACAAAACAATATTTGGATATGCCAGGTTCTTGAATGGCAAGGAAGGACAGTCCACATCGTTCTATATGAAAAAGGTTAACATCTTTGGGCTAACAAGTGAACCATAAGGTAACTTACCCCAAACATGGCCATTGGCGCACTGGGCCGACTGGGCCTTCGGCCACCCGATTGCCGCATCGCAAACTTCGCACTTTTCGTAAATGTGGCCGCCTGGGCCATTGAGTTGATCCATTGACTTCGCAGATATCGGAGCGGGACTTCCGTTGCATTTAGAAATTTCATCGCTCAGATCCGCACCTGTTACTACTGCTAGACGCTCCAGAGACTGCCGAGCGCGAATTCGAAGCGACTTGTCCTCTTCGCCCACAATGGCACGACAGGCAACGGCATAAATCAGGCGTTGGCTCTCCGTGTCAGGTTCAATATTGCCATCGCCACCAGGTAGCACGAAGCGTATCACTTCCCCTGTCTGGTCGTTGTCGGAGGTTTGACCATCGGGGATGTGCACCGCAAATCGGGCTTGGGTGTTTCTCGTGGGTTCGCCCTCCTCTGAAAAAACAATCATAGACCTGTCGTCAGAGGTGATGCGATACTCGATCATGTCCGTGGGATGTGAAGTGAAGATAGCTGCAGTTATGTTGCGATGGCCTGCGAGTCCCCAGATCCTCGAGACTGACATTCCACCTAAGTCGTGCTCCAAGTCATAATCATCCTGGAACTCTTCAATCATGCGTTTCCATTTTGGCTGTTGCAGAGCATTCACGCTTTGGAGTTGGCGAAGTTCTGTAATTAAGCCAACTCCACCGAGCGTGCCTATGTGGAGATTGCATATGCCATTTTCTTGATTCGTGGAAGCGAGCATTGCTAGAGCAGGTCAGCAGTGCCGAAAGGGCAATATACATTTTGTATAACATACCAGCAATCGGCTCCAGGTGCCTTACTCGGCAGCCTTTGTTGTCCTCGGTTTCTGGCTCATAGATCGGGTAATCATGGAATTCAAAGGCATCGGAATTAGTAACGCTACCCGTGTATGCATCATAGGGCATGGATACCGCTATGAAACCTGCCATGGCGCCCACTGCCAGAGCAATCGTTGTGGACGATCCCTGTTAGGTTTTATTAGCGGAATAATACATTCAGGATGGATGTAAGAGATCGACCGTACAGTATGGAGCCACTGAAGAGGGCCAGCGAGGTTGTGATATGCCCATTTCGAATTCAACTGGTCCAAAGGATGCTCTATCAGATCTGTGGCCAACATGTACTGTTGCGAGGTCTCTCCGAGAGAGGTTCCGATAGTGACTTGGAGTTTCATTAGCCGAAGCTGCGTTCCACATACCGCAGCTATCATGGCGACTGCGCAGCCAAAGTTGCCTGGGCTCGTCGCGGGTGAAATCTGCCACGGACCACACGAGAGCTCAGTAGTACGTTGTTTCTCTCTGATTGCCTTCTCGAATAGTGACCCAGAGCAGACCCGGCTTCCCTTTGTTTCCAGGTACTTTAGAGAGTGAAGCGCCAGGATTTGAAGATCATAAGGCTTGGAAGAGCTATTTGTTGGGTCTGATCTGCGGACCTGCACCAGCATGACTTCGTTAAAGTCGTTCACCACCGTTAGCAGTGGGATGCCCCAGCGACTTTCATGGGAATGTAGAAAGGAAGAGCCTGCAGTAGGCGTTGAAGGCTTCAAAGACTCGCACCAGGCGAAAGATCGAATGTTAACCTTCCGAAAGCCATGACTATTTGGGTCATGTGACGGTTGCAGCTGTGGCCAAAACACATGATTGGCGACGGCGACCCTAGTCCATTGCTTCTTAAGTCCAATGGGCTCCCAGAGGGACAGTACCAGATTTGACGTCAGCACGGCTAGCACACTACGTCGATATTTGCCTAATCCTGCTGGTGACCAAGCTAGACTGACGACATTGCTTTCTGAAAGGTCTGCGGCGACCGAAAAATCATCTCGATTTCCCGGAAGGTAGTTCGGCCATTCAGAGTTCGTAAACAAGTTGGCTCTAACACGAGCCACGAGCCAATCTTGAGTTGAGTTGGGAGCGGCATCATCATCGGGGCCATTTTTGGGAGTCTGCCAAAATGTTAGTCATATCAAAGCTCATGAGATGATTTGATACATACCAGGACTTGAAAGTATTCACCCGCAGCGATAGCAATCTCGCCGTCCGGGGACCAAGAAATGGCGTCATGGCAGGATGGAGATAACGATAGGGCCACAGGGTTCAGCATATCGTCAAAGATAGGATTTTTGCTGCGCCGGCATTCTTGGTAAATAAATGGTTTGCGAGGTAAAGTATGAAGATATGAGGGAGGGTCGCGAGAGATCTGCTTTTGTTTGGGTTCCATTCTGTGTTGATTCCTGAGGAATCAGGCACCAATAAAAATGGCCAGCCAAGGGTCGCCTGAAACGCAAAATGGCATGAACAGACATAAGACGGAAAAACAAGGGAAGAAACGACAGATTCATGGATTTAAGGGAGTTTCTGGGAGATCTGAGGGAAGAAGAAAGAGGATCGAGAGAGGGATAAGGCAGCGTGCGCATACGCGCGTAGTACTATACTCATAGAAAGCTCCGGAAGAAACAGGTGAAGAATTTTACAGAGAAGGACCCGGAAAGAAACCAGGTGAGTGAATTTGTTATCCAAATCACAGGAAATGTACATGTGCCCGCTACACAGGATGATATCCAAGCTTAGATCGTTTATTGGAGGGTATCAAGTCATGACTTGCTTGCCCAGAGACACTGCAGGAATCTTTAGTAGAATCAATCCACTCGATCCAGTCTCTGCACAACCATCGCAGTCGCGGCACCGCCGCCGTTGCAGATTGCAGCCACTCCATACTCGCCGGGCTGCAGTTGGTGGAGCAAGGTGACGAGGATACGGGATCCTGAGCTGCCAAGAGCATGGCCCAAAGAGATGGCGCCACCAAGCATGTTGACTTTGGCATTTTGCAAACCGAGGATCTGGAGGAGTTAGATTTGATTTGGAAGGTAGACGAACACGGCACTAACCTTTTCATTGGCTTTGATGACAGCTGCAAAAGCCTCGTTAAATTCCCATACCGCTACTTGGTCCTTGGTGATACCGGCACGCTCCAGCGCAAGCGGGACTGCCTTCGCAGGGGCCACTGGGAAGTCGACGGGGTCGATGGCGGCATCGGCCGAGGAAACGATACGGGCTAAGACACGGCTGCCAGCGCCATATTGGCGAGCAATATCCTTGCTGCCCAGAATCAGAGCGGATGCCCCGTCATTCATGGTAGATGCGTTGCCAGCGGTCACAGTACCAGTCCCATCTCGCAGGAAGGCAGGTTTCAGGCCCTTCAACTTATCGGCACGCAAGTTTTCGAAGCCCTCATCCCGCTCGATAACGGTGTCACCTTTCTTACCTTTCACAGTAACCACGGCGATTTCATCGGCAAACTTGTTCTCCTTCCAAGCCTGCTGAGCTCGCTCGTATGATTGGATGGCATATGAATCCTGATCCTCCCGCGAGATATCATAATTCTTCGCAGTGTGTTCTGCGCATATGCCCATGTGGAACTTGTTGTATACATCCCATAGACCATCCTTGATGAGACCATCCTCAAGCTTGATGTCACCAAAGGGGGGCAATTGGCTGGCACGTGCCATATAATAGGGGACGCGAGTCATGTTCTCCATTCCTCCAGCCACCTGGGCCTCTGCCAAGCCCAGTTGAATATTTTGTGCGGCAAGTACCACTGCCTTCAAGCCAGACGCGCAGACCTTGTTGATTGTCGTAGCTTCGACTGTAGAAGGGAGACCAGCGAAAATAGATGCCTGACGGGCAGGTGCCTGGCCTACTGAACCCTGCAAAACATTTCCCATATACACATCCGTGATCTTCTCAACAGGTACCTTGGATTTATTTAGGGCGGATTTGATTGCAACGGCGCCAAGCTCAGGTGCTGATACGGAAGCAAAAGAACCATTGAACTGGCCAACCGTAAGTTAGTGAATTGGTACCCAGAGCATCATTCCAAACCCACATACTTTTGCTGTTGGTGTTCGAGATGCACTCAAAATGTAAGCTTCCCGAATCTCCTTGCATGTCGGGCGTGCGGAACTGAACTGTCGCTGGGCGCGAAATGCGGGGAAGGCCCGCTTGGGGAGACGAGCACACATGCCTGGGGTAATCATGATTTGTTTAAGATAAGGGTAATTTGGTGAGTTGACGGTATTGAAGAATGAGAGGGCTATTAAGAGGAGAGATTCAAGATCAAAGAGCGGGAGGAATGCTGTTGCATGTGCATATCGGAATTTATCCGCCCGTGTACCCGCCTATAACCGCCTCTCCGCTTGGACCGAGGCTCCCAAGGTGGTCGCCATTGGTATGACATAATCATTGCTGAGTCATGAGATCCTGGGCCTGAAGCTCTCTTAACTTGAATCTAGCCTCCTTGGGCGGGTTTCTCCATTGGGATATTTCCTCCGATCTTCCCCTCCATCGCTTCGCTGCATATCGCCTTACCGTATCAATGACTTTCGGGTTTCCTTTCCTCTTACCCTCTCCCCTCTCTCTTTTCCCTTCGCACTTGACTGTCTCTGGAAGGTCCTGATCTTTAGCTACATACTCACAGCTTTAGCAAGCTATTTTAATCACTTTACACCTCCCCCGATTGTTCTATCATGTCTACATCCGCCCGCCGTCGTCTCATGCGGGACTTCAAGGTACGCGTTAATACCATCACCTCACCTTAGGCTATTCGAACATTTCGGCTGTATCCATAAATGAGCCCGTCTGAAATTCTTTCTATGTGTCGTTTTGTGCCCAATTTACTTTTTAGATTCTTCCCCAGTGTTCTGTTTCTAAAATGATTCGCCTCCGCTAACATTTTCATGCTCACAGCGCATGCAAACCGATCCTCCGGCCGGAGTCTCTGCATCCCCAGTCGCTGATAATGTCATGACATGGTAGGTTTATCCCAGAGTATTCTTTGAAGGTGTTGACAATGGTTCTAATGGAATGCTAGGAATGCCGTCATCATCGGCCCCGCCGACACGCCGTTCGAAGATGGCACATTCCGCCTGGTCATGAATTTCGAAGAACAGTACCCCAACAAGCCTCCAGGTGTGAAGTTTATAAGCCAAATGTTCCATCCCAATGTATATGGAACCGGTGAGCTCTGTCTCGACATTTTGCAGAACCGCTGGAGCCCGACCTATGATGTGGCGGCCATTCTTACTAGTATCCAAAGGTAGGGCTGGTTTAGCTATAAAGGATCACTATGCATATGCTAATATGTGGCTTGTCAATTCTAGTCTCTTGAATGACCCTAACACCTCGTCTCCGGCCAACGTCGAGGCCTCGAACCTCTACAAAGACAACCGCAAGGAGTACACCAAGCGAGTGCGAGAGACGGTCGAGAAAAGCTGGGAAGACAATTGAGCAATCAAATTCGCTGAGCCGAGTTCGATGGGCTGATAGTCTTATAAATGAGCACAGCAGCTTGACCGTTCGATCTGCACAGCGTGGGGTTTGGCGCTTGGTATCTTATTCTTTCAGGTTGTGTATTCTTTTCTTTTCTCTTTTTTTCCTCCATCTCCCTTTTTTGATATCTCTAGTTCATGATTCTTCATCCTCCGTCTAGTCATGCCAGGCGAGTTTTTAAATTAGTCTCATAGTTTAACTAGTTTTAGTGCATTAGCCTGATTTTCCAGCAGAACTTGTGTTACAATCCCTTGGCATGGTGCAGAGACAACAGATTGGCATCCAAGTATATAAGATGTTCAATTATACATGTATGCTTGTATAGTTCTCTCTATACATTAAGCTTATCTGCAGGGTGCATATCCGAGTCCGGGGGCGGTAAGCCCAAACGGGGGTGACCGTCAACAGTCGAAATCCCACTCTTGCGCGTCAACCCCCTCCCCTGCAAAGTCCCGTTGTAGGTCTTCTTGGTTTGGCCGTCCTTTCATTGCGGCCTAACTGCTACTTTATCCTTTTCTTCATTTCTTGAGCGTTTTGGTCCACGGTGCACGTGGACCCCCTGATTCCCAACCCATCCCCCCTCCGAGCCACTACACCGCAACAGACGAGTTCCCATTTCAAACACCGTTGAGGAACTCCGAGCTCTACCTACCCCTTCTTGGGGTCTACCTTTTAGATTTCGCGTGTCATAGCAAAGTTCACATTTTACAAATATGGCGTGAGTGTGCTTAGGCCTATCGTGCGTTTGCCGTAACTAACGTTCCACAGGTCCGCGGGGTCGAACACCATCAAGGGTATGCACAAACTGCCACAATAAACTAAGGCGCATTTTACTGAGAATGAGACTGACTAAACATATGCAGTGGTTGCTAGGTTCCGTCCCCAAAACAAGGTCGAATTGGCCTCTGGGGGTAAACCCATCGTCGAATTCGAGAATGAAGAGTCATGTAGCATCAACGTGAGTCTGTACTGAAGCCAGAAGTCACGAAGGCTATGCTGACAATATTTCAGTCCCGAGAGGGTACGGGGGCCTTTACATTTGATCGGGTGTTCCCTATGGATACTGCGCAAAACGACATCTTCGACTTCTCTATCCGACCGACTGTGGACGATATTCTAAATGGATACAACGGAACAGTTTTTGCCTATGGTCAGACTGGTGCCGGAAAATCATATACAATGATGGGTTCCGACATCGATGATGACATAGAGAAAGGTATTATTCCACGCATGATCGAGCAAATCTTCGCCAGCATCCTCACTAGTCCGAGCAACATCGAGTACACCGTACGGGTCAGCTATATGGAAATTTACATGGAGCGAATCCGTGATTTGCTGGTGCCCCAAAACGACAACTTGCCAGTCCACGAGGAGAAAGCCCGCGGAGTTTACGTCAAAGGATTGCTAGAAGTCTACGTGTCGAGCGTGCAGGAGGTCTACGAAGTTATGCGCCGGGGAGGAGCAGCACGCGCCGTAGCCGCGACCAACATGAACCAGGAATCGTCTCGTTCCCACTCCATCTTCGTTATCACCGTCACCCAAAAGAATGTCGAGACTGGGTCCGCCAAGAGTGGTCAATTGTTTTTGGTTGATTTGGCTGGTAGTGAAAAGGTTGGAAAGACCGGCGCAAGTGGCCAGACTCTGGAGGAGGCCAAAAAGATCAACAAGAGTTTGAGTGCCCTCGGAATGGTCATCAACGCATTGACTGACGGCAAATCGACACACATTCCTTACCGTGACTCTAAACTCACTCGAATTCTCCAAGAATCACTCGGTGGAAACTCTCGAACTACCTTGATTATCAACTGTTCGCCCAGCAGCTACAACGACGCGGAAACAATTTCAACCTTGCGCTTCGGTGTGCGCGCAAAGGCTATCAAGAATAAGGCTAAGGTCAATGCAGAGCTAAGCTCCTCAGAGATGAGGCAACTGCTGCGCAAGGCGCAAAGCCAAGTGACGAATTTCGAGAACTACATCTCAGCGCTCGAGGGCGAAATCGTTATGTGGCGCAGCGGTGACAGCGTCCCAAAGGAGCAGTGGACTCCGTCGCGGGGAAATGAACTCGTCAATGCCACGAAGACTGAAGCCCGCGGCCCACGGCCGGGTACCCCCTCGCGTTTACAGGAGACTGCGCGTTCAGAAACCCCGCGCCCAGATTCACGGGTTGGAGATCGATCAAGCACCCCCAGCCTGGTGCTGGAGAAGGATGAGCGTGAGGAATTCTTGCGCCGTGAGAATGAATTCCAAGACCAGCTCTCAGAGAAGGAGTCACACATTGTCAACGTGGAGCGCAGCCTCCGCGAGGCACGCGACGAGCTTAGATCTATAAAGGAGAATGGCGCACGAACTGGCAAAGATAATGAGCGCTTAGGCACAGAAGTCAACGAGCTCCGCATGCAGCTCGAGAAGGTCTCCTATGAGAGCAAGGAAGTCGCCATCACCATGGATGGCCTCCGGGAGGCCAACTCGGAACTCACAGGCGAGCTAGATGAAGTGAAGCAGCAGCTTCTAGATGTCCGAATGAGGGCAAAGGAGACCACTGCGGCACTGGATGAGAAGGAAAAGAAGAAGAGTGAAAAGATGGCTAAGATGATGGCTGGGTTTGACCTCGGTGGCGATGTGTTCTCCGATAACGAGCGCAAGCTGCAGGACCTCATCCAGAGCGTCGATACTCTACACCAAATCAGCTCCGAGGGTGAAGCCATTGCACCAGACGATATCCTTGAGCTTCGCACGAATCTTCTCGAGGCGCAAGGCTTTATCCGACAAGCCGAGCTGACCGTGAACGACCGAAGTGACTTTGGCGAGCTGCAGGACAGCCGTCGTGCTGACTTGGAAAAGAGGCTAGATGACCTTCAGCGAGAATATGAGAGTCTTTTGACACGCAATTTGGGTGAGGGCGACGTGGAAGAGATTCGAGGACGACTAGAGCAGGTTTACGTGACAAAGAAGGAGGCTGAGACTGCGGCGACTGAGGAACTTCGTTCTGATATTTCGCGCAAAGATGAGGAGTTGACCAAGTTGCGACAATCTCTTGTCGACACCCAATCCCGGACCTCCACCAATGGCGCCGCAAGCAAAACTTTGCAACAGCAGATCACCGAGTTCGATGCTATGAAGAAGTCTCTCATGCGTGACCTGCAAAACCGCTGCGAGCGTGTCGTCGAATTAGAGATCTCCCTGGACGATGCACGAGAGCAGTATAACAACGTCCTTCGATCATCAAATAACCGGGCTCAGCAGAAGAAGATGGCCTTCCTGGAGCGCAACTTGGAGCAATTGACTCACGTACAACGTCAACTCGTGGAACAAAACAGCAGCTTGAAGAAGGAGGTCGCAATCGCTGAGCGGAAGTTGATTGCAAGAAACGAGCGCATTGCCAGCCTGGAAGCCCTGCTTCAGGAGAGTCAAGAGAAACTTACCCAAGCCAACCACCGGTATGTGTTGACTTATTCCTCCATGTTTTGCTTGATGGTGCCCGATACTAACGACGCTTATAGATTCGAAGCTCAGCTCACTGCTGTAAAGGAACGCCTCGAAGCAGCGAAACAAGGTTCCACCCGCGGCTTACCGAGCATGGATGGAAATGCGAGTTTTAGCTTCGGGGGATCGCGTATCGCGAAGCCACTACGTGGGGGCGGCGACGGGCCGGCGAATGCGAACGTCGCGGGCGTACAATCGCAGGAAGCGACCGGGAAGCGCAGCAGCTGGTTTTTTGATCGCCGATGATCCTAGCCCACTCTCAGAAAGTTGCTCGTCCCTTGCACAACTGCTTCTGAGGCTTGATGGTTGTGTATCATGCACTCCAGATCTCGTGCAATTCGTGCTTCTTTCGCTAGCATGTGGTTGATATTGGCTGATATTGATCTATATTGATTCCTCTTTACGCTGTCTCACGAGTTTCTTCTTTTTCTTCATCAATCATCTGATCAGCATGCATTTCTTCTTGTTTTGATATGATTTTGATACATATTTTGTTTTCCATGTTTCCTTGCATTTTTCATTTCAGTACATTAGATCGTGCCCTGCATGCCGGGGACTGGCTCTTGCATCTCCTGATACCCTTGTACATCACTTCCAGATAGAATGGAGAAGAGCTGGTAGTTAGTCTGCGGCGAGGCCGACTTGAGTGATTTTGATGTGACATACTACTATATACGAGACGACGGTTGATTGATTCGATTCCTGTCAAACCATTCCTGCTTAGCCTGAAGGAGGTTATAGTCGACTAAAGAAGTAAAATCCAAAGCCAAAGCCAAATCCAAGTTGATAGACACTGTACACACTTCACTACCAAGGTTGTACTTGTCTCAAATATACAAAGACATGGGGGGGTAATCGAAAAGATGAAGACAAGAAACGAAATAAAACTAGAGAAATAGAGAAAACAAAGAAACAGGGAATATGCAATGCATCCCCCTCGCCCATCCAAAAGAGAATGCCTCACATTGCGCCAGTATTCGCCCAAGCAACAATCTAAACCAATCCGTCGTAAAGCGACAAGGCACTGACGATAGTTTCATCCCGTTTGCTGCCTTCTTTGAACTCCTCAATGTCGAGGCTTCCATTCTCATCCTTGTCCATCATGCGGAAGATCTTCCGTACGCGTTTCTCCGGGGTATCTTCGTCTTCGGGGAGTTTCACCATGGACCCGACCTATATTCCCGTTAGTTATTCAAGTATGATATTGTTCGCAAACGTCATTGTACATACCATCTTGTAAATCGCCTCGACAATGGCCAGCATCTCGTCATAAGTGATTTTCCCATCCCCGTCAATATCATACAATTGGAATGCCCAATCCAGCTTATCCTCCATCTTGCCTCGCGAAGTCACGGAAAGAGCGCAGATAAACTCTTTGAAGTCGATCATACCACTGTTGTCCGAGTCGAAAACGCGAAAGACATAATTGGCAAACGATGACGGGTCGCCGAAGGGGAAGAATTGTCGGTAGATTTTCTGGAACTCTTCCTTGGTCAGGGTACCGGACGGGCAGTCCTTGAGGAAACCTAGACGTTTCCACAATCAGCGCCTTGAATCTCTGTGTCTCATACATTCCCGTATATCCGCATACCTTTATACCATTGTTGTAGCTCCTTCTTATCGAAATGTGTTGCCCGTTGCAGCTCATCGAGCTGCGTCGGCGAAAGCTTTGATTGACTGCGGAGTACAGGGTCAGCGCTGGTCTGTATTCAAGTCGCGTGATATTCAACACGGTCTCAGGCCCGAGGTACTGGGATCTTGGTCCTGGCTTGTTTCCCCTGAGAGAAAGGCGCATGCTGAATCCGCGCGGCCCGTTCCACCGCCATTTCGAGCAGGGAGATCGGATGGTAAAACTTACGACTTTCCCATGATAAAAAAAACGCCTCTAGAGTAATCAAGAGCGCAAAATTCAAACCAAATCGGGGACAGCTGGCCTTGTAATGAGCTCGGAGTGGTGACGCGGGGTAGAAACAGGCGGGATGTGTGGCTGAGGTGTGGCTGAGGTGTGGCAAGTATACGCAAGGGACGCCCCTAGTGATGGAAGATGAAATAAAATGAAATAAGGTGATAAAGTGAACTATTGCAAGAAATCCGGGTGTTTCTAAAGAAAGAAAAGAAGTTGAAGATCAAGGTGGCGAGAGAACAATAGGGAAGTCCAGAACATCCGAGGTACTGGGCTTGGCACTTCAAATGTTTTCTATCAAGACAATATCATTACCGCGTATATACGCATAGTCCACTTCCATTTCTCCATATCAAAACATTTTCAATCTATCTGCGATGAGGTAGACCTCTCCAAGCAATGAGGAGCTTTTGGGGAGCAAAAAGAGAAAACGAATAAAACACAAGAACAGGGAAGTCTTCTCTCGTAAAGACCCCAAGATGCAAAGCTAAATATGAGAAGTACCAATAATGAAACATCTAGTCCACCTTGATTGAGCCATAGATACGGTAGATAAATGCCCAACTAGCAAAGAAACCAATGGAACCTGGACACAAGTCAGCAAAAAAAGCTCATCCGGAACACACGGGAACGAAAACGTACCAGTTAGAATGAACACAATGAAGGCGATCAACGCCGAATAGCCGACATAGAGTACCGCCCCAGTCAATCCACCAAAGCTGACCCGTGTCGCCCAGAAAATGAGCGCATTTACAAAGACATATCCTCCGGTCATACCCGCGCCTACAAATGCGCGCCAATGCCACCGGTAGTTCTCTGCACACAGCAAGAAATACACTAGCAAGACGGTGGTAGCCGCAGAGGTAATGATCATCAGGCCGTAGCAGAGGAACAGGAACCCGAACATGTAGTAGATCTTGTTGGTCCAGAGAGAGGTCATGATGAAGTACAGCTCAACGAAAATCGCACCAAAGGGGAGAATTCCGGTCAGCAGAATCGACGGAATTGTGCGCAGGCTACCGGACATAGGAGGAACCTGCCGGGGAATTTGGTTCGTCTTGGTAGGGCCCTCAAGCGGCTATTGGAAAGTGAGATTAGTCATTTGTCTCGATATGGGGGTGAGGCTTTGATAGTACCGATTGCTTGAATCCCAACCAGCTGCCTGCGACACTCAATGGCACACTGATAACAAACCAGATCAAAACCAGTGCCAACATAGTTCCAAATGGTACGGCGCCGCTGGATCCCTTGGCCCAAACAAAGAGATTCAGGATGAAGAAAGTACCAAATACAATGCCGGGAATGAACAGAGGTGTCATGATAATGTTGCGCCTCCAAGCATCGCCGCCGAATGACTTGTACACTCGCGCCGACACGTAACCACCGATGGAACCGAAAAGGGCGGAAATCAGTAGAATGGCAGTAGCCAGGAATCCACGGTTGGAGGGAGAGAGAAGGCCAAACAGGGCAAATACTAGAGTCAAAATTAGTACCGTAGAAGATAAGAGCGTGAGTCAGACTACCTACCAACAGTCACACCAATCATCATAAACAGCTGGGCGCCGTTGCCAACCATCACGCTCAGCAGCAGTGGAGACTTGGGGCACCGGAAGACGTCGCCATGGACCAACTTCCACCCAGAATCCTCCTGGACTCCGTCTTCAATCGCAGCTGAAGTGGAATCCAAATCCTCCAGATTGAACGAATCCAGCCGGTTATAGCGAGCAATATCCTTCTTGAGTGCGCGGACTAGAATCATGCTGACCATACCCACGAGGAAAACCACAAAGACAGCCGAGTTGATGAGAGAAAACCAGTGAATCTTGGGGTCATAGACATGGAGATACTTGTCCCACCGGGTAGCCCAGGCTGTGGGGGACTCCTTCCAGTACACACTATACGTCCATGTGACTGTGGTATCCCCGTCCTCGTTGAGTGTAAGACCATTGCCCGGGGTACCACACTCAGCAGTCCCCCCTTCTAAGTTCCGGGAGTCCTTGCGAGACTCGGGCTGGACAAGTACGCCAACAACGCGATATTGAGCCTTGCCGCCGAAGCCCACCTTATGGTAATCAATCACAATGTCGTAGTGATTGTTGAGCAGAGCCTGCCCATTGTCATCTAGCTCACCCAGAGAGAAGCCAGGATTGTAGAATTTGGTCTTGGTAACACCGTCATAGTTCAACTGCGCGGCCGGCAGCCCATCCACAATCCAGTTGATGTTGTAGCCCTGAGCTATTCGCCGATTGGTCCACTTTGCGCTGCGGGCATCGAATTTGACCTCTCCACATACTGCTTTGCAGGTCTCATTCTTTGCCATGTGAAGCTCGAACGGCGAGGTGCGAATTCGATCCCCGAATAGAATGCTCCCCAGAGATTCCCTTACATCTTTAGGACCGTCTGCGGGTCGACAGAACCCAAACGCAGGATGATAATAGTCAAATGAGAAGACCGAATGGAGCTGATCATCGCGAGAAAGGCTTGGGGTGAGGTGGTTGACATAAAGTGGAACTGCTTGTCCTTCGTTGTAGGAGGTCGGCGCAACACCTGGCAGGTAAAAGCCCGCAGTCAAAGAAGGGATTGCTAGTAGAGTCGAGGAAAGAAAAAGGGCTCGATCGGTGAAACGCATGGTGTGTGTCTATAGAATTTGGGAGCCTAGAAGTCAACCTCGATTGTTTGTTTGGGAGGACAGAAGTAGAGCTAGGGTCTCAATGGGCGATCGCAAAAGAAAAAGGGGTTGTTTACAGCAAGAAGCTACCCGAGAAAAGCAGACTCACGGTCTCATCCGTGATAAACTCGCAATACTCGGGGGAAGTAGAATGCCAAAGTAACAAACTGCGAGTGACAGACTGGCAATGACGATCAAAGGATGCCTTGTCGATGCCTTAGTGCCTTGTCTTATCACACGTGACCAGTGTTATCGTTGAAGCGGCCAAATTTTTTTGTTCGCGAATTATTGTTCTCTAAAAGCCATCAATCTCAATCATGGCTCCAGCACAGGCGTCTGCACGCCCTCAAAGTCTATCGACATTGCTCGAGACTCTGAACACCTGTCTATCTACAACTGCCTCTTCTCTACCCAAGTCACACAAGGATGCGCCTTCCGATGTCACGATCGAGCCCCCCCAAGACGGCATCTCTCTCCTCGACACCAAGAGCGAAATTCTCCTCTCCTACTTGCAAAACCTCGTATTTCTGATTATTTTCCAACTGCGAAATGTGTCGGCGAAACAATCCCCGGAAAAGAAGAGCGAATCCACCGAAAACTCCCTCGAAGATGATATTCGCAAGAAGTTGATCGAGCTTCGGGTATTCCTCGAGCGCGGTGTTCGTCCTTTGGAAGGACGCTTGAAGTACCAGGTCGACAAGGTCATCAAGGCTGCAGAGGATGCCGAGCGGACAGAGAAGGCTCAGCCGACCAAGACCAAGAAAACCCGCAAGGTCGCGGCATCAGACAGCGAAGCCTCATCAGATGAGGACGAAGATGCGAGCGGTAGCGAGGACGACGAGGACATCGATGAGATGGCGTACCGACCAAATGTCTCTGCATTCGCCAAGGGAGTGGCCGAGAAGAAGACCCAGCCCTCCAAGAGCGCCGCCGCCGAGGGACCTGGAGACGGCATTTATCGCCCCCCGAGGATCATGCCAACTTCCTTGCCTACGACGGAGCGTCGCGAACGCCAGGACCGCAGACCCATTCGATCCAACGTCATCGACGAATTCGTCAGCGCCGAAATGTCGTCCGCGCCCATGGCTGAGCCCAGTATTGGTAGCACAATTATTGATGGTGGCCGAACGGTCAAGTCGAAGAAGGACCGCGAGCGCGAAGCAGAGCGTACCACCTACGAAGAGACCAACTTTGTCCGATTGCCGAAGCAGACTAAGAAGGAATTGGCCAAAAAGGGCTTCGGAAAGGATGGTACATACGGCGGCGATGAATGGAAGGGTCTCAATGAAGGCGCAGATAACATTGAACGTCTCACCCGGAAATCCAGAAGCAGTGGAGCACTCGAGAAGAGTCGGAAGCGAGTCCGCAACGAGGACGGACAACGTGGTGATGGTGTGGGCATGGGTCAGATCTTCGACAAGCGACGAAAGAAGGTTGATTCCTGGAAGCGGTAAAAAGTGGTTGCAATGGGCAATTTCCATGTTCAAAGGCGTTTCTTTCTGGAATTCAATCACTTTGGAGTTTTCTTGATTACCCAAGGTCCATCTTGACCAATGCATATCTGTATCTATATTCTACGACATACATTGAAGCATATGATTTCACCAGATCAATTCAGTCAAGGGCTGTGGATGTATATGTGTATATTTTGTGCCTTCTAGCAATATAATGACGCATGCTGGTATAAATATAACTGTTCATATAGCCTTTCTAAATGATGTATTGAAAGAAATCACTTAAGAAGCCCATATGTATTTCATTGGATATGTTCCAACTAGTCGAGAGGACATTCACATGTTAAATTCAGGGGAAAGTCGAACATGACGTCATTGGATTCCCACCCAGGTCCAACACTCTTGTCTCTTGATATATCTTGTTTCTTTTCTTTGCAACACTCTTGAACCTTTTGATCAAAATGGAAAACCCAGGTGTGTTGTTAATTTCCTCTTCTGTATATACCTCCTACTTATCCATGTAGTGGCCGATATACCTACCGTGATCCGGCGCCTGACACAGTCGCCGCCCTCTTTGCAAGAAACCGTCATTAAGGAATATTTCACCAACAATGCATCCTTTGTTCATCCATTCTGCCGAGTTCCCCATTTTGAAGGTAGCAGATGGTGGGTTTCAAAGATATTTCAATGGTATAAGATCATGTCACCCCGGATCGAGCTAGAGATCCATTCTATTGGTATGTCAATACGAAAGCTCGTTGTTCACAGATAATTTTGACTGTAAACTCTGACTGTCCTCTAGCATTTGATGAGAAAAAGCTCAAGCTCTATGTGAACATGTCCCAGATCTTCTCCATTTGGCTTATTCCTTTCCATGTCGCTCCGGTGACTCTCACGACCGTCTTGGATCTGACATATGAATCGGTCAAGAGCGAGGCTACGACCAATGGCGACCATAAGCTTTACTACATTTCCAAACAAGAAGATCTGTATCAAACATCGGAGTTTATCAAGTTCCTCATGCCGCATATCGGGTATTGGATTGTTTTTGGTTGGCATCTCATTGCAACCCTGTTCTGTGTCCTGGGTGTGGCTTTGCTATGGCCTATACTATGGCTGGAAGAGAAGGATTATATCCCAGGCCGCTTTTTGCGAGGGGGCAATTTGGCTTACAACATGGAGAAGAAGATACCAGAAATTAAAGGGCAATGATAAAAGTGATTTTGTGTCTATAAATGGATAGATAGCACTGAATACAAACGCTTATCTCTATATGATTTCATATCACATACAATACATGGGTCCTTGGAATTTGAATTCCAAAGCAAACCAGCCAGCAGAACCTTTCATTCAATTATTAACCTCTTAGCTTTTGCTGCACATGCATCCTCCATCTTGACATTGGCTAAACATCATGTATACACAATTTAATGATTCTTCTTTGGCTTGCGTTGTTTCTTCAGCTCCCTGCGGAACGAATTCTCTTTTTCCACAAACGACAAAGGTAAGCCACGACCAATACCAAAGAACACAAACAGCGCCCACTTCCAGCGGAAGGGGTTGACGACAAGGACGAAGAAGTACCAGTAGATCAGTTCAGCATAGGTAAAGAAGTCAAATGCTGCTGTGGGTGCAAAACGCTTCATGAATCTGGTGAAGTCAATCCAGGTCTTCATCCACCCTTCAGTAGGTCTAGTCAATGGGTCGGTCAAGAACATGAGCAGGAATCGCGTGTAGATTCCAATATGCATATTGCCCACTGTACCAATTGCATCGACATAGGTGCTGTTGTTCGCGCAAATATCCGGGTACTTGGGTGGGAAGACTTGGAGATACCAACTAGGCGGTCCGTAGGGTTCATCGAAACACTCATCAGGCAAAAAGGTCAATGAAGGCCGTTTGAAACCAGTCGCCATAACAATGAGATCTCCCTCGACCAGTCTTTCATGGCCAGGTCCTCCCTTAGGGACACCTTTAGATCGGAAGTTGAACACCACACCCTTCTCTTCCACTGAAACGATATCACCTCGCAACCAGTGGGCTTTGCCCTCGCGGATCTGATCGAACAACTCGTCATTGGCCATGGGAGTCCCGGTAAAGAGTCCCTTGTCTGTTGGCGCAATGTCTTGAAGATCACGATAGAAAAACTTGCGCAGGAACCATTCGGGAATCCACGAGAGTGATGTTTCTTGACCGAAGATATTGCAGGCTAGAAGAGACTGCACGAGTACATTGCGAGGAATTATCCATTTATCGGACCGAGAAAGAACATCAATCTCGGCAGCCCCATTCTTGACGGCGAACTCCAAGGCCTCAATGGCGCTAGCGCCACCTCCCACGATGAGCACCTTTTTGCCTTTGGCATTTTTGCCATCCAACTCAGAGGAGTGGTAGATTTGACCCTTGAATTTTTCTTGGTTGGGTAGCGGTGGCATCTTAGGGTCTCCACATACGCCTACCGTGGCCAAGATACCGTCGAAGAGACCATACTTCTCTTCGTCATTGTTGATAATCCACTTGCCGTTATTGTTCTTTTTCACAGAAGTGACCTTGGTCTCAAAGGAAGTGCGTTTTTCCAGATCATATTGCTTCCAGACCTTGACGATTTGGTCTTTGATCTGTTGCTGGGTGGGATATGCGCTGTCGAAGTGGACCGAAGGATGGAAGCGGTACATGACACTGTGAACTTGCAATGCGGAGGTGGAATTGACTCTCTATAAAGGTATTAGCAGGCGTATTTCAACCAACTAGAAAGAAAGTAGAACTGACACTCCAAATGCCTCCCAATCCTTGTTCTTTGGGTCTAGATTCAAACAAGTGAACATCGAAGCCATGGCCAGCACAGTGGGCAGCCGAAGACACACCAGTCAGGCCTGCGCCAATGACTGCGACTCTCTTTCGAGGAAGATTCGAGTTCTGGGTATTGGTAGGGGGCGGGGGTACAGGAGAAAATACGTAAACCAACACCGTTTGCATAACCAAGTAGAGCCATGTAAAGGTCTCTACGAATGGATGCCGGATGAGGGCCGAGAGCGCCGAGATAAAGGACTCAGAACCCATTTTTGCGTTGAGTGAAAGAGACAATTGAGAAAAGAAACAAAATATTTGTACCTTTCCACCGGGGTGACGTTATACCTTTCTTTTACATGTGATGTTGCGATATGACATCATCCATGGAAGTCCTGGAACCTGGATTTTTGACCAAAAGAGGATCCACGTACTATGACAACCTATAATATACTAGAACATTGCACTAGTAATGTTTGTATTTGCTTGGTTTATGCATGTGCCCCGATATTCTTCATAACTCCACGTAAGTCTCTGAATTGGTGTATTTTACCTATTCCACCAATATCAACCAGCTTTGATATGCTGTGATTTACAGTATGGGAACTGTGCAGGGTGCCTACATGTATAATTCCAATAATAGAGAGGAACGAAACTTAGAATAATATAACTACAAGCATTTATAAAGAATTGGGACTCTCCAGGGCTATGTACATGTCGCGCGGGATACACTTATTAAACGACAAAGAAGTCTCATTTTCTGGGACATTCGTCCTTTAAGATGCAAAAAGAAACCTAATTTTTCAAACACTTAGTTAATTATAATACTACCTATCATTGTGTAAAGATAATACAACCAACTTTGAAAGCCTTCACCTTGTAAGTACAAAGTATATTGTATAGATCGTCGAACTATAGCTAATATGTAGTATGACACTGCGTGGAACGTGATTCCAAGCCCCTTTTTTCTCTGTTCATTTCTCGATGACTTTGAAATCATCGATTGATGAGATTGAGATAATATTTCCACTAGTTTTACCAAGGAAGAGAGTTCGCTTATGCAAGAATAGTACTCCGTAGATAGGTAGAGATAGTTTACATGTAGGAACCGGCGCCAACCTATTTAAACTATAATAGAACTGCTATTATCAGTCTGCTATTCAGTCTATCTCCATTGGAACGCCCAATGGTTTAGCGCAATTGAATATTATCGAAAATCGACTCAACCCCCTCATCGCATGGTTGTATACAAAGGGCGGTGGCGGATTCTGCCATCAATGCCGTCAACAGATGAGTCTCTTGCCTCTGCAACCCTCCCAAGGGTTTGGTTTCTTTAACCGTTAAAATTATTTAAATAACACAATGATCGTTCAATCAAATTAATTTATCTGGTGCGACTCTTCCAGTTGATTGTCGAGCAGTTCGCTCTTTCAACATGGGCCAAACACCCGTCCTCGACCAATTCCTCGGCAGTTTGCAGGAATTGGTCCAGAAGCGCGATGGCGCCAAAGTTCAGGACTTTCTTCAGCTCGAGCCACCGCTCTCAGACATTTACCAGCGCATGGTCACTGAACTACGACAGAACTATGCCCCGGGGGCCAAAGCCGAAGCCGAACTTCTCCAACGATGCGAGCCTCTCGTGCCGCGATCCAAGGGTGGCTCATGGACGGCCTTTCCGACCTTCGTCAAGCTTTACTTGATCTTCCTACGCGACATGAACACCGACAACTTACTGGAAACATACAACCAATTGAAGGCGCTGCTCAAGTAAGTTTTGCTACCCCGTGGAGGATTTTGAATGCGCTCTGTCCCCAGAGGATGCTCCCATATCTTCGAGCTTAAGCTGACTCAAATCTTTTCATCAACTGTAGTCAATGTGTACTCGCCCTCGGAGATAGTCAAATGGGTGTGGTCGTTCTTCCTACGGTTCTCTACTTGTCCAAAGTCCTGGCAAAATTGGCAATGGGTCTCGATCGTCGGCCGGACCTGATCGCACATATTCGACGAATGGAAGGCCTGGCGGCCCAGGACGAGAGCATCGAGAAAGTGACTTTGGTGGAAAAATCGGCCAACGTGGTGCGCGAAGCCTTCATCAAGTGCCTCACTGACCGCACCGGCACTCCCGGCCCTCACGGTAAGCCCGAGGGCAAGCGCATCGGTATCTATCTCATGGCGAATCTCTGCCTAAAACTGCTGTTCCAGGTACGACGGCCTATTTTTTGACTATCTTACCCTCGGAGCTTGGTGCTGACGAAACACAGTGCGGCAAACTACGCAACGCCGAGCAGATGTTTGCAAGCATCAGCGCCCAATCACCCCCCTTGGCCTACTTCCCAGCCTCACAACGTGTCACCTACCTTTACTATCTCGGGCGCTACCTTTTCGCCAATAACCTCTTCTTCCCTGCCCGCATTGCTTTGCAGGCCGCCTATGACCAATGTCATCGTCAGGCCATAAGTCAACGGCACTTGATCCTCTCATACCTCATTCCATGCAACATTATCTTAGGCCGATTCCCATCCCAGGCACTCCTCCAACGACCAGAAGCACAAGGATTAGCAGCACACTTCCAGCCACTGTGTCGATTGATTGTCCGGGGAGATTACCTGGCTTTCCGACAACATCTCTTCTTTGGCTCGCCGACCGCCGAATGGTTTGCACGTAAAGGAATTCTGTTTACCCTCCGAAATCGATGCGAGATCCTTGTGTGGCGATCTTTTGCACGCAAGGTTTTCATGTATGGAGGTTCCTGGGGAGGTCCACAGGCGCAGGCGCAGAAGGGACCTCCACCAGTCCTCAATCTCAAAAAGCTCATCGTGGCTATACGATGGCTACAAGCACAGCACGCATCATCTGGAAATAGTCCGGCCACTACCAACCTCTACGGATCACAAGTTGTTTCTGAACCCACAGATCTCGACTACACTCGCCTAGAAGAGGCCGATGGAAGGGCCAGTCCCTCCACCGATCAGGAGATACTAGGAAAATATGGGGATTATTTGGCCCCGGATGGATTTTATACCGAAGAAGGGCGATTGCAGCCCAATCAACCGGGTCAATTGGTCGATGGAGACCCAGAAGAGGATTATGGCGATTACGAACTGAATCCATATGCGTACGACTTTGACGACAGAACAGAAGCAGATGCATCTATGATGCAAGAGATTGAATCGATTTTCGCATCCTTGATCACACAGGGCCTGATGGGCGGTTACCTTCTCCACCGCGAGCCTCGATTCGCAGTTCCTGGTGCCAAGATCAAAGGCATCTTACCCACCGGATTCCCCAATGTCTGGCAGACCATCTCTACACGTGAAAGTCAAGATTCCAATGTTCCTGGTTGGGTGCAGCCTCGGGCGCCTGCGGCAGCTGGAGGTGGCAGAGTAGTCAATCTCGCTGGAGCACGCCCAGTTGGCATTCAATAGCCTTTGGTTTTCTACTGTTTTCTTCTTTATTTTATGTTAATGATACCGATATTGTACTTGGTTTCACACAAATGTAGTGTTACAGTCACATCTCCAAGTGGTCACAGTAAATGCGGAGACTCCGGGAGCCTGGATTTTCCCCACATTCTCACCTATTCTCCTTGCCCTTGCATCTTGCATCTGGTCTTTGCATATATTTGTATATCTTTTATCCATAATGGATCATACTACAGCTGTACAAGAAATCTCAGCACGGGTAGCTGACTTTCACAGTCGCCAGCAACCATTTCGTATATATCATGGTGCCACCAACAGTACTCGTCCTTCCAACCGATCTCTCTCCAATACCGTCAGCACAGAACCCCTCACCCGCGTCCTGCACATCGATACCAACCGATGTACAGCTATAGTCGAACCCAATGTCTGTATGGATGCTCTGGTGGCTGCCACAAAGGCCCACGGTTTAGTCCCATTGGTGGTTGTCGAATTCCCCAATATCTCGGTTGGCGGCGGATTTTCAGGGACATCGGGGGAGAGTAGCTCTTTCCGCGAGGGATTCTTCGATCACACGGTCAATTGGATTGAAATGGTCCTGGCAGATGGTCAGGTGGTGAAGGCATACAACGATCGTGTCAAGACCGACTCGGAACCGGCGGATAAGCACTCGGACTTGTTCTGGGGTACGGCATCTTCCTTTGGAACATTGGGGGTGGTCACCCTATTGGAAATTCGATTGAAAAAGTCACAGCCATTGGTGGAGCTGAAATACTACGTCAATTCCAATATGAAGGATGCGGTGCGGGTCTTTGAAGAGGCTAGCGCTGATCCAAGCACTGAATATCTGGATGGAATTGTTTATGCACGGGATAAGATTGTTGTTTGTGCTGGAAGACAAGTTGAACAACGTTCCAATGTGAATCCTCGATACTTTACTCGTCGACAAGACGATTGGTTTTATTTGCACGTCGAACGAATTGCTCAATCTAAGAGCTTGGACTCCAAGATCTCCGACCGAGAGAGTCCATCCCCCACGCCAGATGCAGTGGACTACATTCCTCTCACTGACTACCTATTCCGCTATGATCGGGGTGGCTTTTGGGTTGCCCGTTATGCATTCCGCTATTTCTGTGTTCCGTTCACTTTCCTTACACGCTGGCTTCTCAACCGATTCATGCACACCAAGGTGATGTATCACGCTCTCCACGCCAGCGGGCTCGGACGTCGATATATCATCCAAGATGTCGGTGTACCGATATCCACTGCTGCCGAGTTCCTGGACTGGCTGGACCGCCCTGAAAACTTTGGCCAATATCCGCTTTGGCTCTGTCCGCTACCACCGGGAAGCGCCGGTGGGTTGGAAGGACAGCCGGCAGATGTTGGGAAGGGAGACAATGTGGATTCACACAGGTCACAACTTCTCAATTTTGGAATCTGGGGACCTGCCGTTACCACTGATCCAGCTGGATTTGTGGCTCAAAATCGACAGCTTGAACACAAGGTCCACAGTCTTGGAGGAAAGAAATGGCTATATGCACATACTTACTATACAGAAGACGAGTTCTGGAACATCTATAATAAACCCGCGTATGATTCTCTACGGGCTAAATACCATGCACAGCATCTTCCATCTCTGTATGAAAAGGTCCGAGTGCGGGAATCTGATCTCCCTGGTCCGCATCGGGGAGAATTCGAGAGTGGGTGGAAAGGATCGGTCAAACGTGCCCTTTGGGATGTCTGGCCATTTTGTGGTCTTTACGGGGTTTACAAGGCTTGGAGAGGAGGAGACTATCTGTTGCAAAAAGAGTCTCCCAAGAAGAAGGCCGATTGAATAACATAGTTCATGAATATTCAGGGTATCGATGCATTGCGTTTAGTCAAAAACGCCAGACAATCCAACGCATATCCATTATGCAAATGTAGGTAAACAGCAAACATAACAAGTTGAAGAGGACAAGAAGATCCCCGAAAACAAACACCGGTAGAACCTGAAAGACAAAGACAGAAGGGAGAGAAGTATGTCTACTCTATCACAATGCGTCCTTCCAGCCGAGGGGAAATTCCCGACGTCCAGGCCGGAGTGAATTCCCCTTCGCCGTCCATAGTATTCAACGTTCTGCACTGCAGGCCTGCGTGCCGCATCCACTTTCGGACAACTCGCCGCGCGATTTGTAGACGATGCTCCTCTTCAGCAGATGATTTCGCTGGCTGGGTGACGTAATTTGTGGTCGGTCGCGAGGATGTGAGGATGTCTGGATCCTCATCCGAGTCGGAATCCATGGCGTTGCCATTCGTCTCGTCCTCGGCGACAGCGTCTGCGGCCTGTTCAGCTTCTTTGGGGAATCGACCATAGTAGTATGCTCCTCGGCCTGTCCGTCGGAGAGGAGGCTTCGTGAGCGGCTTTTCGCCTGCCTTTTTCTCGTTTTTGGGGAGAGGCCGGCTTCAGCCAGCCTTTGCAGTGCAGATTGCGATGTACAGTACCCCAGTGCCGCCCTAAACTGGCGCTCCACCGGTTCCATTTCCCGAGTACCTTGAGACTTAGGAAATATTGCCGCAGGATTGTACTGATGAGAACACCATTTTCTTCGGACACAAGCTCTTCCGCGTCGCCTCCTTCGGCTTGGATAAGCAATGACGAGAACCCGTCTTTTCCTCGGGCCATATAGCCGCGTGTGGCGAGAAGATACTCACGCTTCAAGTCAATGGGCTCGCCGCCAACACGAGCGAATGTAATGCGCGACCCCGGTGGTGCGTCTAGCTTAAACCCGTAATTGATATTGGATACTTGCGAGAATCGGCCCTCGAGGGCGGGAAGCTGGCTAACCCCATTCTCGAGCGCAGCCAGCAATGCATGCCCACGAACGCGCACCAACACAACGGGGTCTTCGAAAGGGAAGCAGTTCAGAAGGTCTTTCAACTTCAGTATCCCTGGCGGGTAGATTTGATCGCCGCGAATTGTGCCGCCCGCCATCATGGCACAATCGGCCGAATAATAGAAGCGCATCAGGTCGCAGACAAAATTACCTAAATTAGATTCACGCTGCCGCACTGTAGAAAACCGGCCATCGAGCGGGGTGACTGTAAATCCGACTGGCTTTTCTAGTTTGGCGTTGAGACTCGAAGTAAGCCGGCCCACCAATGCCACTGTATCAGGATCTTCGGGGATTGAGCGAACAACATCTCGCCGCACGATGTTGAAGTCCCAGCCAGGCAAACCATCGGGTTTGCGGAAAGCCTCGATGTAACTCAACTGTTTGAAGTCAGTCCCTGACCGCATAACATGGATTCCATTAACAACGGCATGGGCGTAATAGTGATCATGGCCTCCGAGAATGATGTCCACAAGATCGGGTGACAGGTTGTTAGCCAGTTTGTAGTCATTCGGTTCGCGTTGGTGGGTGACAGCGATGACGAGGTCTGCTCCCTCATCTCGGAGCTGTTTCGCAAGCACTCGAGCTGTTTCAGATGCGGATTTATAGATCAGACCAGGGGGAAGAGAGTTTATTGTGCCGAGCCTAAGGGAAACCCAAGTAAGCAAATAAATAAAAGCATCGGAGGATAAATTCTAGGAGCGCATACCATTCTCTCTCTCCGAGGCCCAAAACGCCAATCTTGAGCCCATTGGACGAGGTCAACATGCGAGTCTTCCCGCAGTCGGCTATTGGGATATCTTTTCCTAGTGCCGGGTCGAGCACGTTCGCTAAAAGCCAAGGGAAATGACATTGGCTAGCCAAGTGGCGGAATTGGACTACTCCAAAATCCAGATCATGATTCTAGATAGTTAGATTAGCGGTGTACATATGCCTGGCGGGCAGCTGGTTGCCATACTCACACCCACACACGCTACATCGGTGCCCACTGTGTTGAGGAATGGTACCATATGCCTGCCCTTTGTGATTGTACTTTCGATACTCGGGTTGAACGCATCGCCGGAGAAGAAGGTTAGGATATCGGGCTGTCCGGCGAACTGGGGGTGAGAACGATAGTGTTTCACAAGGGATTGGAACCGAGATACCCCGCCGACAGGCTCTGCAGAACCAGATCTATATCAGATAATTTAGTTTCATCCCAATCTAAAGTTTATGAAGCTAGAGAGAAGAAGGGAGAGATAAGCGCATACTCGACATGGTAAACATCATTATAGTGGATCAGCCGTAGATCTGGAGATCCAGTTCGATCAGAGGAATAAGTGACGGATAGACCGTCTGTTTCAATGTTTGACATGGAAGTCTCAACTTGATGGAATATTTAAGAGATAATTGAAGGAAGAGGGCAAGAGGGGAAGAGAAGAGAGTAAAGAGGGGAGATAAACATGAGGGGGAAGCCGCGGCATTCCAAGACTGGTGCCTGGGTGCCTGAGGGCTGGGTCATCACGTAGTTACAAAGCCCTAGAGTAATATTGGAATATAAGATAAAGCAAAACCACGCCATGCAAGAGGTATCCTAAAAGTTTAAAGAGAAAGATTTCACAGCTTTTGCTCCGCCACCGTCCATCGCCGCTTTCCAGCTTCACGATCCTCCAAGGGCTGAGCACTACCCCATAAACCACGCTGTGACTGTGTCCGTTGGGGTAAATGCTTCGTCCAGCCAAGATCTGCAGACTTGTCTGACCCATCAGGGACTGTCGAATCTTGACTGACCGGTCGATCACCGAAGTTCGGTACAAAGTTCTCCTCTGCATCCGCTTTATCGGTGAGTGACGCGGTCGAGTTCCAAAGTCCAGAGGCAACACGAGAAGTAGTTGAACTAGTTGATGGGCGCATCGCCAGCGTCCATGCCTGAGAGCTATTACTAGGTGACCCATTTGATAATGTTTCTTGGAAGACCGATGGGCGAGAGCCAAGGCGATTCCGATAGGAAGATATCGGAGGCGGTGAAAGTACATTGGGAACGGAAGGGGATAACAGCGAGGTGAGCTGTGAGGGGTTTATTCCCGGGCGCAGATGGTCTGTCGACGCCACAAGCTGCAAGGAGTATTCCCGTGACACCGATTGGTTCACTGGGCCCGGTGATGTAGACATGTGGTCCCTGTCATGCTGTTTGTTCACACGGTTGCGTCGCACAGCCATAGTGAGTGAAGCTGTGTTAATATCGAGTAAAACCGAGTGTCCATTCAAGGCACCGATCAAAGCATTGCAATCCGCGCCATGTGTGATAATAACGAGGACTGTTTGTGCATTACCGTCATTTACCTCACCGTTCGATTCCGTAGAACCGTCCTCAGATTGATCCTGCTCCCGGTACCAGTTAATCATGTGTTGAAATCCATCATACACCCGTTCGTGCATGGTACTCCATTCCTCGCCGAACTCGCCCCCTGTACCCCAATAAGGAGTGCGCATACTGTCCCACTGGTAGTCGATCCTTGTACATGCGTTCCGTGCATGAGCAACATATCCCGTAGGAATGGGATCTGAGTTAGAAACAGCGTAACCGGGAGTTGGCGGTACATAATATGCGTCTGAAGTAGGCGGAAGGTCTGTTTCCAGGCGACCGAGAGTCTTGTTTGCATGTTTGAGGTGGATAGGCTTCTGAAGAATGTCGTGGGTGCTGGCACGCTGGCGCTGAGATGCTGCGGAATGTAAGCCGCGGTCTTCATCGATTGGTGAAGTAGGATGTGACTGGCTACGCCAACCTCCAGGGAAGTGGCCTGACAACGCCCTTGTCAACCCATCGGTGGGTGGGATGACCTCGGCACGACGGAGTAATTCCCCTTTGGCAGACGCCACCATTCTTTCCGAGCCCGGCGGTGGCGTGATTTGGTCAAAGTAGTCGGGCGATAGCCATTCGCCCAAAAATGCGTCGACGCGAAGCAGACATCGCTGGTCAGCTTTTGATGAAACTGCGGGGACAGTGGGAGCTGAACTAGTTGCTTCGGATGCTTCTGTGCCCGATGTTTCTTGGTTGATGCCAGCACTAACCCCTATTGCAGTTTGCAGGCATCGAAGGTAAGGAGAGGTATGGACAATGACGTTGTATTGGTGGGATAGGTCCGAGGATGCGGGGGTGGGTGTTGCCTGTTTATCCGAGGTCGGATGATCGGTGCGCTGACTCACTGGGTCTTCTCCAGTGAACTGTCGGGCCCTTAGGAGACTTCCTATACGTATACCAAGTGCCCGAGACTGCATCCATCCACCGTAGGAAAGAGGTGGATCGAAGGGGCTTGGGGAGGTTAAGTGCCAATTTTTGTCTGCAGCATCGAGTCGGGCGCCATGTCTAGAAGGCTAGTGAGCAGAAAAAACAGTGCAACAGAAGTAAATACTCACCTGGCAATAAACACGATAGGTGGTGATTTTTTCATCGAGGTCAATGGGTGTTCTTGGACTCCACGTCACTTTTTTTTTTTTTCGCGGGGAAGATGCAGTATTAACGCGAAGCTTATAGAGAATGGCAACCGGAATGGAAACACGTTGAAAAATCAGAAAAGAAGCCCTATAGCTGGTCAACCGGGTATTGCGACAAACATATTGAGTCTTAATGAAAAGAGGATGTAAAAGAAAAGTGAAGAGAGCGAAAGTTGAAAGAAACAGCTTAAGCCTGGGACAGGTCAGGCATGTGATGCTTACTAACAAACAAAACAACCACTTTAGGCAGCCCTAGAGGGCTTCAAGGCTCGTAAAGAGTTGGATATAACATAAAGCATCCCAGAGCATATAAGGACTATATTCAGATAACCAAGTTGATATTACGTTGGGCGTGTTGAAATATCTAATTTGATACTTTCAATCAAAATTCCTAAGGAGTTACGTGTTTCTTTCAGCAGGTATAGATCAACGCTTCCAGGCTATAATCTAATAATTTAGCCTAATAGTAGACTGCATAAGCCATTTAACCATTCAACACAAAGTAAGCCCTAAATTCAACGAGTTGTTCATACACCGACGTTGCAAAATATTTATATTGACAACTCCAATTCCGTCGGATCGGACCCGACGGAAGATGTCGAACTCAGAATTCCACTTGGGATTCCACTTGGGTGGATGAGAAAAAGGGAGCGTGGTTTTTGTTTCTATTTTTCCCCCAATCTCTACTTGGCTTATTGTTTACTGTGAATTCAATCTTATAGCCATGGAGCACAATAATCGCCCTGGGTCAATGTCGGAGTCAAAGATGATATCAATCTAGACAAGATACCCACACAGCCAGACACTAAACCAGCAAAGACCCATCACAAACATGTTTCGATGACCAAAGACATCGCCCAGTCGGCCAGCAACGAGAATAAAGGTGCCAACCGTTAGGCTGTAGGCGGCTGCAAACCAGCTTAGGTTGGCAGGATTGGTGGCACCAAAGCTATCACCGGTGATATAGACTGGAGTAATGGACATGCCGAGACCAGCTTGAGTGATGAATTGTGCCATACACACTGACAAAGACGGTCTCCGAGATTCCTCACTGTTGGCCATGGCCAGATGGTCGGGTGCCGCTGCTTCTGGTGCCGTGGCAGCTGTAATCACTGAATTTCTACTTGGCCGACTGCCACCAAGCGTCATGTTTTGTTTTCAGACAGCATCACAACAATCAAAAGAGCCAGGGATAGATGCGGGATGCTGAATTTTCAAAAGATACCCATTGGATGATATTCTATATTAGATCATATAAGATATCTGCGGTTTTTTACTCTAGTTGTTTTCTTTATCTCCTGGTCCTAGGAAGATGCAAACAGAAACCTCCCATGAATGTTTATGAGCTGGCATGTCAATCAAGGGATATGAGAGGTGGCAGATGGAATGTGGATATCCACATTCCATTGACGTCAGATTTTTGGCTGCAGACGTCAAAAAATAGAAAGGTAGTATATATACAATGAACTTTGTTTTCTGATTTCTTATGACTAGAGTCAGGCTCGTGTTCAGTTGAATTATTTCATAACTCGGTCCATACCGGCAAAAGTGGTCTCCAGGGCTAGCTTGAATTTGAATTTCAAGTTCGGTTCCTCTCATATATCATGCGTCTTCAATGGATTTGTACGCTGTTCATCGGAACCGTGATTGCCATTCCCTATGGTAGTCAGGAAGTAAGTCTCTGTTGTTCAAGGTGATATTCAATGTTGATCCGACTGACTCTTATCTTGCAGTACCGACAGGTATGACTATTAACCTAAAAGTTCGTCCCTACTAGAGTCTAATATGTCTTTTAGGATGCGGAGCAGCCTGCAACTTTGACCATGCCCAAACCCATGTCCGCATTTGCACCAATAAAAAGGGCAATTGAAATTTCCCGTGGACCTCGCTCATTAGATGCACAGAAGAGAATGTTGCCGTATGAATACGAGTTCCTTTGAACCATTTTGGGAATCTAAGCTTATATTAATTGAACCAGATTTTGAATGAGATGCTTGTATAGACCTCTCCAAGGCTCGTTCGTGTTGGTCAATTCCTGATAATACGGGACCACATTTCCGATACAAAAAATAAATAAAAAGAGATGACTACATAGAAAGTCGAGGGACAATAGATATATGTCACTATATGTACCGGACTTTAGGCCACGGCCGCGATTTGCCCGATTGAGGTCCCGCCGCTTTATGAGGGCGCTCAGGGTCTTGCTCACTGAGTATTTCACTGGGGGATTACTAAATGATCACCTATTAACTGTCGGTCTGTGATATTACAGCAAGGTTAGCAAATAGACGGCCAAAAATAGCGTCACCTGCGGCCAATTTCGGGCGTCTTTCGGATGTCCTTTTGGCATCATCTAGTTTAATGTGATATTGGAGCTCCGCAAATAAAATTCCATCAAGGTCCATATGAACCAATATGCGTAGCACCTCGTCCGCCAAGTATGGTTTTCGTGTCTAGGCTGCCACCGCTTTTAAGATAGTGAAAGTGGGTTTTTTTCAGTTTCGTTAAGCCGAAGGATGATCGAACAGGCAAAGGTCGTATAGATACGGCTCTGGTAACCAAACAGAGCTACATGTTTACTAGAAATCCTTTTGCCAACCCTTGCCCGTAATTTAAATGCAAACTTCAAACAACGTGCAATGTTTGGTTATATTAATATTTAAGCTATGGTATCAAGACCGCATAATCCTCATTTCCCGACGAAATTTTTTAATATGCGATGGGGCATCTCCATAAGCTTTTCACCAAGAAATTCCCCTTCAAAGGGCCTCGGCATAAACCTTGTTACTGACAGACTGAGCTGGCAGCCATTCCCCGGGACCCGTACTGCTGTACGTGAGGGCGAGTGTAAATGTGGAGAGCTCGGACACCAACACCGTGGGATCCATGGTCAAGATGCGGTGCACCTTGGAGTGTTGAGTGAGCATGGAGATGTACTCTTCGCCGGCAATGGATGTGATGTCGTCGTCAAAAGCCACGAGGATCAAGACATCGGGCGAATTGGAGCTAAGCAGCGACGTCGACAAGAGCCATAAGGCTGGCTCACCAACTGCGCTCCACGCGTCAGCGATATGCAGTAGACCGGAATTGGTGCCGAGCATCGGATGCTGGAGCTGGAAGAACTTCATCTTGCCTTCGGATCCGATATGGCCAAAGGTGCCGGTGCCGCCAGTGGCATTCCCCCCGAGAGTGAACCATACACCACTCAAGGGATTGTGGACGGTAGTCATTCCGACGGCAGTGTTGCCGACGCTAGGCGGAATTGGTAGCTGTTTCGTCTTGCCGGTGGTGACCTTGATACGCATGATGGACGACTTATTGTCTTGAGCGACGTAGATAAAACCGATGGTCGGCTCCTCCTTGATAAACACGGGGCTGTTAAGGCAATCATATATTGTCTGGTCTGCGAGGTCGGAGACATCGGCAGAGAACACAGAGTACTTGCCAGTTTGCTCGGATGCCACGTATACTTATAAGACTCCCTACTATATATCGTATGGTTCCCAACAGTAAAGATACATGCAGGATGCTTTTGAGGCCAGCCTAGACGCGGTTGCCAATCTCAAACACACAATGCGGGCCGTTTCCCGGCTCCGGGATATCAATAGACTTTATGATGGACGGCTCAGTCGGTCTTTGCCGGGATCCACGAGCAGTAGCTTATTCTCGCCCTGTAGTGATAGCTACATCATGCCGGGGTGCACCGTCGATGGCCACACGTCATGTAGCTGGGAATCGCTGCTCTCTCCCATAGGGAACGAGTGATAAGCAATGGGCCCCTACGTGGTTGGATCCAGCTCGACCTTGATAAGATCGCTATCAGACATCTGCGACAGCAGCACGAAATTTGTATCCTGCACGCGCGCAATCCCATGCGTCTGAGTGGCGAACGGCATCTGATACTCAATGAGGCGACGGCCCACGAGCGAATCGACAGAATCCTGTGCCAACACGGTGTTGGCACCGAGAGCCAGCGCAAAAACGAATGACTTGAAAGAACGGCACAACATATTTGAAGTTTTGGGCTTGATGTCTTTGCACATGGGCGAAGTCCCCTTTTATCTTAACTGTCCCTTTCATTTTAGCTGGCCACTAGCCAGGGAATCAACGCCACATATCGCACTAGTGATCTACACACCAGATCGTATATCCCACTCCAATGCTTGCAACTATTCGTGTCTGCTAGGAAGAATATCAAAGTGGTTAGTGTAAAGAGTGGGGCGATCGAGATATTCACATTTCCCCACTGCAGTAGGAAGGACGCTCGGCAATATATATGTTCAGTGTATTCAATTTATAAACTTGACATCTCGAAAACCAAAGTTCTATGCTTCTTCTAAATATTACCACTTCCTGAGGTACTAAGTGGGGAATGTAAATCCATATATAGATATTAAGGTAATGGGTTCTGCCGAGCCGTTCGCCCCACTGCTCGTTCCTGGATAGAGAACCTTAGGAATATTCAGCGATTCTATTCAAACGAGAAGGGTGATGGAAAGGAAATTTATTGAATATGGCATTCAAGGGTTGCACACTGAAAGTATAGATACAGATCGCGATCGGCAGAAATATTCTTGGTCATATTCCCGTTCAGACTAAACAAACTACATAGTCACCAATGACTTATGGGGCCCTGATAGGCTACCGAGAGCTAACAGATCTCCGAGAGCCATCAGATCACCGACAATATCCCATTACCCAGACATCGCCCGGAGAAACCACGATGCTTGGCAAGAGTATGATCTGCCCTAACCCACTCCCCAGGGGTTTGTACATATGTTTGTTCAGCTCGTGTAATGGAACTTCTTGTTTTTCGCATATTTTAGCATGTTGTATATTGGACTATGATGAGCGTACGGATGAAGTTCAATGGCATCAAATTCTCTACCTAGACAGACTCTATATTATTTCTACTTATCTAGCACATTTTATAGTAGGAAACTAGTATAAATAGTTAGGTAGACAAAACAGAAATAAATAACGATGTTTTGTCGATGTATATCTTCTATTACAGACAAAGCGCGGGAAATTTATGCATCAGAGGGTCAGGGTCAAGGTGGTCCAAGAGCTGAACCCAGCCGGATTACTGCCAAGTCTAGCCCTTATAAACACATCTTAATCTAAGACAGTTCCACGAGTCGATACTCATTTGATAGCGCTCTTGAATATGAGCGCTAGTTAGAATATCTTGGGCAAATGAGGGCCGCGAGATTTGCTATGGGCGGCTCCATTATCTAGTAGACATGGCCAATATGTTGGGAATGTTTTTGCGGATGTATAGATAGCTAGAGCTGAATTCATATTCCTAGGAGCAAGGGGCAGTAAGGGTCGATCACCACGAATCAAGCAGATTAACCTGACTCTGGTAGTTAATGCTCCCGAGGTCCCGACCTCCAGGGCTGAGTTCACGGTGAGTGTTGTGATGTAATACTTAGAGGGGTGCACAAAGCGGAAAGGGAAAGCCATCCCACAGTGGTCTAAAATCGGATGTTATGTGTCTCCATATTCAAGAACTATAATAATTCGGCAATCGCTTTTACTTTAAATGGACATAACCGTCCCGGAATCAGTAGCCGAGTGGTTTTCCGACCCGGGGCCGACTTCGGGACCGTTATCTGATCTTCTGTGAAGTATATATTTTATTCACACTTACGTGTCTCGTTTTTTTTTTCTAGCTTCATATCCTAAGCTATAACGATAACTAAGATGGAAAACAAGAATATTCCCCATTTCTCTCTGTGCGTCACCACCACAGACTTCGAGAAGGTCGCAAAGAATGTTCTACCGGAGAAGTCATGGGTTTATGCATCAAGCTCAGCTGCTTCAGGCCTGTCAATGAGGACCAATCTCGATGACTGGTCTCTGGTCAACTTTCGACCCCGAATCTTGAGGAGTGTCGATTCGATGGACACTCGAAGGAATATCTTGGGACATACCTCCCAGTTCCCCTTCTTCGTATCGGCCATGGGTACACTGGGTAGCTCACACCCTGGCGCTGAACCCTTGCTGGTGAGAGGAGCAACCCGCAAAGGCATGCACACCATGATAAGTACGGCATCTACTAAGCCACTTGAAGAGATCATGGACGCTCACCTGGACGAGCAACGGCTACTTGGCAACCAAAGCCCTTCGAACTTGTCATTCCAGCTCTACGTGCCTGTGGACCGAACAAGAGCCAAGTCCCTCATTCAAAGAGTCAAGGCAGCCGGATATCAAAGTCTGTGGGTCACAGTGGACACCTCGACACTAGGAAAGCGCACTGCCGATCGGTACCTTCAAGCACAAGAAATCCTCGACGCTGGTTTGACCGAAAGTTCAAGAGACATTCACGATGAGAACGACTTCGCGCCAGCGTTTGGTGGTCGGCAGGTTCCCGGTTCGGTAGACGCTGGACTCACTTGGGAGGATTTGGACTGGATTGCATCAGAGTGGGGTGGCCCACTGGTTCTCAAGGGGATTCAAAGCGTAGAGGACGTGAAGATGGCTGTCCAACATGGCGTGCAGGGAATTCTATTGAGCAATCATGGAGGCAGGCAGATTCATTCCGCCCCAAGCTCATTGATGACGCTCCTGGAGATTCGCACTTACTACCCGGAGGCCTTCGACAAGCTACAGGTCTTTGTCGACGGAGGTCTTCGCGACGGAGCAGATGTCCTGAAGGCATTGTGTCTCGGGGCAACTGCGGTTGGAGTGGGCCGGCCTTACTACTATGCCCTCGCGGCATACGGCGCTGAAGGGGTGGAAAGATGCACAGACAGTAAGTTGGGACTGAATTTCAGGTCAAGGTCAAGCTAACACACTCGCAGTCCTCGCCGAAGAACTTGAAATCACCATGAAGATGCTTGGAGTCTCTTCGTTAGACCAACTGACGCCGGATATGGTAAACACAAGCCGACTTTCGAATGAAATGTGGCGACCAGTATTTGGAAAGTCTAAGTTGTGAAGAAGGAACTTGTGAATTTATTCATTTGGTCAAAAAGACCATTGCATCTCTATGTATTTAATTGAGATTGGTATAATAAAAATGTCATGCTCGCTATATAACCCATTCAAACAGCACCCCAGCCACCACCACCGGGAGTGTTAATCACAATCCGGTCGTGTGTCTTCATCGAAACGGTGTTTTTACCGCCGATGTTGACACGGCGCTCAGCGCCAGTTTCCTCATCCCGCGTGATCCACAGGTTGAATCCGGTCTGCGCATCCTCACCACCTTGAACTCCGTAAGGCCGGTGAACGCGGCGCTCAGACAGAATCGAACATTGAATTGGTGAAAGGAATTCAATCTCGCGAACCACTCCCTCACCACCAGGGTTCTTACCCTGACCGCCAGAGCCCTCGCGTAGGGTGAACTGGCGGAGCATCGTGGGGTAGCGCTTTTCCAGGATCTCGGGATCGGTAATCCGCGTGTTGGTCATGTGAACATGGATACCTGACTCGCCCTTCCAAGTTGGACCAGCACCACTGCCACCAGCGATAGTCTCGTAATATCCGAATCCAGGCTTGATGACAGCACCGGTGGATGGATCAAGCTTGGCGTCTGTACCGAAGGTCAGGTTGTTGCAGCAGCCCTGAGACGCGGCACAAGCCTGGAAGGCCTTGAACACGACGTCAGTGATGCGCTGGGAGGTGACAACATTGCCGCCAACGACGGCAGCGGTCTTGCTCGGTGACAGAATGCTGGATGTTGGGACACGAATGTCAATTGGCGCCAGGCATCCCTGGTTCAGTGGGACATCTGCGTTGATCATGCAGCGCAGACAGTAGATGATGGCGGAGTGAGTAATGGCAATGGGAGCGTTCCAGCTGCCGTACACCTCAGGGCCAGTACCCTCAAAGTCGAAGATAGCTGATCCATCGGTACCATCAATGGTGACCTTCAATCGAATGGGAGTGCCATCATCCATGTAGTCGACCGACTCCAATGGCTGGCCATTGAACTTCTTGTATAGCTCCTTGAGAAGGTTGCGCACAGCAGACTCGGCGGTTGCCTGGATGGCGTACATGTACTTTTGCACGGTCTGGGTTCCATATTCGTTGAATAGAGTTTGAATCAAGCTAATTCCACGAGCATTGGCGGCAATCTGGGCCTTCAGATCGGACAAGTTGTCGCTGATGCAACGGGCTCCAGCGCAACCGGGGTATTGCGAGGGCTTTGTGACCAGCAACTCGATCAAACGGGCTTCATCCAAGACACCATCACTGACAATCTTATCGCCTTCAATGGCGGCCCCTTCTTGCCACAGCTCGGTGGACTTAGGAGGCATTGATCCAGGGAGGATACCACCAATATCAGCGTGATGACCACGGGAAGCCACGTAGAACATAATCTCGGAGCCACCAGGTCGGTCAAAGACGGGTGTAATGACCTATGAACAAGTTAGTATCTGATGAGAGTATTCAATGTGAAGAAGACTTACTGTAATATCGGGAAGATGGGTTCCTCCGCAGCTGGGGTGATTAGCCACCAAAACATCACCATCCTTCAAGTTGCCTAGCCACTTCTCATGCTGATAACGCACGGCAAATTGCATCGATCCAAGATGAACCGGCACATGGGGCGCATTGGCCACCAAGCCTCCATCGGGGGAGAATAGAGCGCAAGAGAAATCCAGTCGCTCCTTGATGTTGGTTGAAACGGAAGTCTTCTGCAGCGTACGACCCATCTGCTCAGCGATGGACATGAATCGGTGTCCAAAGATAGTAAGTCGGATGGGGTCGATATCCAATGACAAGGTGCTTCCGGAAGAGGTTGGTTCGTCCTTCAGATCGATGACAACGCAGGTGTCGAGCAGGTTCGCCACGGCATTGGGAGCGACGACAATTGTTTGAGTCTGATCAATGATAACAGCCGGGCCATAGATGCGGGAATTCTTCTTCAGTTCACCGAGAAGGTAAACTGGTGTATCAGTCCGACTCGAATCGCCGAAGTAGGCTGAAGTGGTGTTGTTCGGAGCCGTCGCGACATCTTGCATATTGGCTGCTTTCAGTTGAACCAAGGGACTTTCCTCGGAGCGCACCTTGGATGAAGCGATGGTTCGCACTCGAACGTCATCAACAAGAACAGGTCGGTCAGAGTTGAAGTTGAATTCGCGGCGGTGACGAATGCGGAATTCCTCCAGGAAATCATCCGAGTTCTCGGGCTTCAGGATCATCAGACTGGTGTCAGAGCCTTCGTAGCGCATGTTCAAGTATTGCTCATGGCGCACTTGGGTGGAAGGGAAGCCTTGGGATTCCATATCCTTGGTTGCTGCTGCTGACAAGTCCGCCAGCTGTTGAAGAAGAGCAGATTGTGAAGATAGGTAGACTGACGAAACAGGCTCCTGGGACTCCTTGACAACCTCTGCAAGAGCAAGACCGTACGCCGACAGAATGGAAGAGTACTTGTGAATGATAATGCGGGAGATTCCGAGAGTTTTGGCAACTGAGCATGCGTGCTGGCCACCAGCACCCCCAAAGCATGCCAAATGATGAGATGCGGTCTCGTAGCCACGAGCCTCTGTGAGATTCCGGATTGGCCGGGACATAGCCTCATCTGCAACATTGAGGAAGCCAAGCGCGACTTCCTCTGCGGAAAACTCTGACTGGCCTTGTTGTTTGCGCTCGATGTTGATCTTTTGTGTGAGTTCATTGAAAAGGCGTGCGGTCACCTCTGTGTCCAAAGCTTCGTTCTCATTAGGGCCGAAGATCTTGGGGAAGTACTCCGGCAGAAGACGGCCAAGGAACAGATTGGCATCTGTCACCGTGAGAGGGCCACCCTTGCGGTAGCATGCAGGGCCAGGGTGAGCACTTGCAGACTCAGGTCCAACATAGAACAGGCCGTTGCGCCAAGTGAGAATGGAACCACCACCAGCAGCGACAGTGATGATATCAAGCTGAGGGGACTGGATCATCACGCCTGCAACCTTGGATGCAAATACATGTTCAAGGTGGCCGTCAAATCTGGAGACATCTGTGCTGGTGCCACCCATATCGAAACCGATGACGGGGGTCTTCTCTGTGGGATCCCAGCTGGTGGCTGCAAAGCCGACCACGCCAGCAGCGGGGCCAGACAAAATGGCCTTCAGTCCGCTGAATTTGCGGAAATCGACCAGTCCACCATCTGATTGCATGAACTCAAATCGGCAATCCTGCTGACTCTCCAAGCCACCTTCAAAGCTGGAAGAGATGGAGTCGATGTATGTCTTAATAACGGGTGTAAGGTAGGCATCGGCGGCGGCCGACATGCCACGAGGCACGATCTTGATCATAGGTTGAAGTTTTGAAGAGAGGGTAACTGAGAATCCCATCTCTTGAGCGATCTCACCAATTTGACGCTCGTGCTCGGGATATGCGTAGGAATGTAATAGCGCCACAGATATTGACAGAATCCCTTGCTCCTTCAGTCGTTGGAGCTCTGCCTTCACCTGAGCGATGTCTAGCTCTTGCACCACACGGAATTTCTCGCCGGTGGTTCCCTCTACTATCCGGCAGTCGGAGAAGCAATCGCTGTCAGCGGAAGGATGGCAGGACAGCACACGTTCGTTGACCTCGACGACACTCTCCGGGAGAACTCCGGGGCGAGCCATTGATAGGTCAAAAATGGCGGGGCGAGACTGATCGCCAATTTTTAATAAATCTTTAAATCCTTTAGTTGTGAAGAGGACCGAGCGAGCGCCCTTGCGCTCGAGCAAGGCATTGGTGGCAACGGTTGTGCCCATGCGCAGGCAACCAATGCGGTCGAGTTTCAATGGTTGGCCTCGGGGATGTGACTCCCCGGTAGCCAACTCTAAAATGCGACGGATGCCCTCAGTTGGTGCATCCTGGTAGTTAGAAGGATCAACAGAGAGAAGCTTCAAGATAATGTCGGGGCGGCCAGGTTGAATCGCGTGGACATCAGTAAATGTGCCGCCACGATCGATAGAGATAGTGATCTTCCCTGAGTCAGACATTGTGACTAGTGTGTGGGGGAAGATGTGAGGTGGGTATAAGAAGAGAGAAGGAAATAACAACAGGTAAAGATGGCTAGAAGGGATCCGTATTCATTTATGTCACAAAGCTCGCGCCGATACCCCAGCCCATCTCAAATGATCACCGCCGTCTCACCCATTAGATTCATGTCACGTGTCGGGCCGATGACGCCTATTTCGGCTTTCTCGGGCCGACATCTCCACGGCTTGATAAGCCGTGGGGTTTGGATGGAGGATGGAGGGGAAGATAGGGGTATGTGAGCTAATAATAATAACAATTGTAGCAATTTGCGGAGAAATCCGTGGGCCTCAGGCATGTATGTCCATCACGTAGGGTATGTGTAGTATAAACTAGTGGAATACTACCAAGTATAAAGCACACAATACAGCCGTGGGAAGATTTTTAGATGGTATATATTTGTCCTTATCGCTTTAAAGTATTCTCAATCCAGTCAGTGTCCATGTCAATATCGATTTGATCCAAAGCCCCTTCCCAGAGTGCTGGGTCATCGTTTAGATCAAACTGGAAGGCAATATCTCGGAAAGAGGGGAGATCTGGCGGCTGTGGCCAGTTATAAGTAAGCACTTGGGAAGTTGCTAACTCTGTGCTCAAATCTGGAACATTGTCTGATATATTTGCGCCGTTTTCGGTCATCGGCGTCACAGGGGCCTTCTGACCTGTAGCAAGAGAATTTGCCGTATCAGTAGTATCCTTTTCCTCAGCACGTCTAGGCCCAATGGCTGCCCGTAATTCCAACAGTAATGTGTGACGCGAGTCCAAATATGTATTTCCGCGATCTGCCATACCGCGCAGAAGGTTCAGTGCGGTCTCCATGGCCCGGGCATTGGTTTCATTAGGTGGAAACGCGGCATTCACCATGACCAACAGCAGTGCAGCGGAGAAGACATATTCACCATCGAGGTATCCATATGTAGCTGGCGAGTTCGTTTAATTAGATTATTTCATGGCAGAAGAAATGGGATATTGCGATCACCTACCAACGAGATTATGTTTTGCAGCTGCATCCATGATCACCGTGGTTGCTCGCGCTGCCGTGATACAGCTATCAATGACGGCGACTGTATTGGGAGCTAGCCCTTCTTTCCAATCTTCTGTTGTGGATCCAAGGACTTCCGCGTCGAGTCGTCGTTGAATGACATAGAAGACCAACGGGCGTGCAGTCATGTTCACACACGAGTAGAAGTGCAAATTGATCGAGACAGTCTCTCGATTGATGTGGGTATCGAGTGTATTGAAATCGATACGGAGCCGGTCTGGTACTTGCCGCAGCCAGCCAGAAAGGTCATTTGTGATACTCTGCACAGAAGCAACGAGGTTGGATCCGGATCCAGGTTTCTTTCTGTAGATTTCTGTGGCCATCTAGGTCAGCTTGGCAATACGAGAGATAAAGGGAGGATTGCTACCTTCCCCAATTCGTCCCAGTATACGGGATAGTTGTGTATAATGAGTGAGAACGGTTGATGGCCATGGATCAAGGTTCGATCCACCCTAGGTAGAAAAGGTCATATTAGCTAATACCTAGACATACCATGGAAGGCAACACACTACAGTTGTGGGCCAGGTTATCCCAATGTCTCCATCGTGAATTGTAATAGGGTTGCCAGACTTGACCGAGAGTAACCTGTTCATAAGTATGAGTCTTGCTTTCGGAAAACTGAGAGAAGTAGCCAAATTACCGGTCCAAGCTGTAAACAGACCACCAAGCCCGACGTCGACGGTTGCGATCTCCTTCACTTATTGAGGGGTTAGACACTTCTTGGTGTAGGCCTAGTGAGATAGCCATGCGCAGAGCGAGTCCAATCTGACGACGTTAGTACAATGGAAGCCCAATGGAAGCGATACACACATAGAGGAAGGCAGCGTCCCGCCTGTTCAGATTCTGCATGTAGTATGCCACATAGCATAGCACCTCAACGAAGAGAATCGAGCCCTCTTCGTGAATATCGGGCAAGAAACGTAACGCATGCTTGAAGTATTTAAAGCCGGGAGGACCTTCCTCGCCAATCCACTGATTCACACTGTACATCAAGCCAAAAGAAATAACTAAGAGTGTTTGGCAGTATACTAGGCAAGACTCGCGATGCGCAAAGTCAAGTGGTTGGTGGTAGACTAGATCGAGCCGTTCTTCAAACTCCATGGGTTGAATAAGGGAGAAGATGGTACCGATGTAGGCGTATTGTACCCAGAATAGTCGTTTCGCAAACTCAAAAGGTGGCAATTGAGGTAATGAGCCACCAATCGGTCTTTTCAATGATGAAGGGTCATCGTAAAGTGGGCGCACATCCCATGCAAGATTTGTGGAGCCGGGGTTGAGCCGTTTCGCGAGATGTGTGGTGGACGAGGCACCCACGAAATCTGAGGAAAGATTAGCAAACCGATGATAAAAATGGGCTATCTTCTGGTGGAAGACGTACGGTGTTCGCCCAATCGATTCAAGAACAGATTATCTGTCCCTTTGTACCACCAGTCGTCGCGTTCTGGTGGCCCCTCAGAGTAGCGATTGGATGTCGATGGCTCACTTGATGGCGTTGGATGACTATCTTCTATTCTGGGTGGTTAAACTGCGTCCAGATGACTATCTAGGTAGGTATGAAACCTACCTCGCAAAGTAGGAGCTTGCGCTTGTAGTTGACGAAAGTAGCTGCAAAATAAGTTCAGCCTTGACTCTTTTTTCAACAACCTTGGACTGACTTTACCTCTCGGTTATGGAGACTCGCTTTTCAGCCTCTGAATATACACAATTCTTGCCCGCATCCACGCATGCTGCACAAGGGTGGGGTGGATTGCCGGCGCAGCGAGTTTTTCTAGAACGGCAACGGTTACAGGCTACCATCGACCTTCTTGAGCGGTCTTCTGCTTGACGCGAGATTCTTGCATTTCCAAGGACCATATTCTTGCTAGATCTCAGATCTGTTAAGATCTGTTAGACCACACAGATAGGCTAGGATTGAAACGTAGAATGACACAGACCGGGACGGAAAGCCCCGGTTTCTCCGCTTTTTTCCCTTTATCTTTTCGGCCCGACCTCCCCAATGCCATGTGGTACGTTGAGGACATTGATTTATACTACTTTTGTCACTGTACGTAGCATATTTCCTCTACCGGGTGGGGCTTTCATATCTTAGCTGCTTTTACCAGGGCGCTCAGAGTCAGGCTCACTGAGTAAATTTTAGTCCGGGCTTAGACTCAATGAGCTGCTCAATTACATCACGTGATAAAGCGGAGGTCTAGTTAATGAGCGCTTAGTGAGCGCTTAAGTGATTGTGATTGATTGCTCACGGATTACCTAGACTAGACTGCGGCATATCCTCTCCATTAGATATCGGGTCATTTACCATATCCGCAAATTGTTATAGCAGACCTCACTGACCTCTTCGGGATTCCTAGTCAGTCTCTTCACTTCTTCCCATCGGATTCTGCCGATATTACGGTATTATTCTCTTGGGCCGCCATGCCACGAAGGCGCTTCGCTGCGGGGCGTCCTAAAAAGGTACGCTCAACAATGCATTCCAGGTTCAGATTGCGACATGGTTCTGCATGACGCATTTAACCTTTCTTCAGCGACAGCCGCGACATATTGTGAAATGGGCGCGCGACAATGTTTGATTTCCGCAATAATTTGCGCGATCAAATTCGCTGGTTTATGCTATCATTCACTCTATCCACAGTGATCATGGGGCAATGATTGGCAGTTTCCTGTCCTCCTGCTTCCTGGGGTGGTTTAGTGTAATTCTCATACTACTAGCTTGGATTGTTGTACAATATTATATGTAATTAATCATATGGTGGTAAGGCATTCTCAAAGATATAAATTAAGGCGTTTGTCCTGACATTAGAAAACTATCACTAAGTTTCATCGGCATATTTATCCATCCCAACAATTTCAAACCACCGAATGATTCTATCCACAGTCTCCAATTGTATCGCGACCTTTCTTTTTCAATATGCCGTACCCCCAAAAGTGAATATAACGACCATCACCTAGAGGGCTGCTCTTATGACCAAGTCGAGAGATCAAGCTCATATCCTCAGGTGAGTTATTGTCTGCAATATGATCTTGGGCTCTATGCGATAGACCAAAATCACCGAAAGATCAGTTGAATCCAAGGAAATCATCAATACTGAACGTCGAACCATATAGCAGCGGGACACTTACAGTTAGACCTCTCAATAGCCCGCAAAGCCCATTCGGGCCCATAATGGGCCCCAAACAATATAAACATGCCAGTTTATCGTAGCTGTATAATCAATGCATTGTTCTCTGGTTTTTTAAGGTATTTAAATTACCACCTGAGCGATACATGAAGCTATACAGAAGCCTTCTTCTTATAGGCTTATAAAATAACTTAAAAGACTGATCAATTGGACTAAATATACTAAGAATACTTAAACATACCATCTTCCCTTCGCATCTCTTCCTCTCTGATATAAATAGAGGTACTACCATTAGTACCACTATAGTTAACACCTGAGTATAGACCTATATCTCTTTATGCTAATACTCAGTAGTTCTCCTCGGTACGAATTCGTGGTTGAGTTAGATCTTTATAAGGTGATTTTATATGAAAATTTGCATAAAATCTGGCATCATAATGCTAAAAATAAGTATAATATCTACTAAATTCCTACTTCTTACTATAATGATGTGATGAAACTGAATATATAGGTTAGTACATCCGTAAAATACAGCCATTTATCAGCTACTTTATACGTGCCAAGACTGTATTTATGCACAGAAATGGGCTTTTGACGGGCTTTGATAAGCGCCCATTAATGGGCTGTGGGTTGGGCTGGGCTTTGAAGACTGATCCCATAGCCCACTGCGGGTTGGGCTGTGGGCCGGGGGCTTGGGCCCATTTGCGGGCTATTGAGAGGTCTACTTACAGTACGTCCCGAAACTAGTGCAACAACCTACACTCTTCGAAAGACTTTTCCTGTCAATAATTTTCCTGGCTGAGCGTGCTGGTGTCACATGATGACGAGGCTGACGACGTGCCCCTCTTTCAGCTCGTTGGACTCAAGCCGAAATTATTTTCATGAACCACATTAAGAGTTTTTTTTTTTTTTTTGAAGACAGCTGCTCCTTAGCGTCCGCCTATCTATCAACTATCAATTCATTTTGCCGACATCTTTTTAGACAAGAAGAGCCAAGATCTCTTATTTCGCTAGGAGAAATAGAGTTCTTGATTGACCTATTAAAAACTCTTCCGCTCGTCTAGACACTCTGTTTCGTCAAGTCGTCCTTAATTAAAGAAAGCATGTCCTCCTATCGATCCCGAAAAAACATATTTCGGTTTCACAGGAGCAGGATCTCTCATTAGCTAACAGGCTGAAAGCATGGATAGAAGACAGCACTCAAGTAAGATAGAATTGGTGGCCTCTGGAACCGCGGAAGCGATTGTTACAAGGTGAATCTCGAATGTTCTGGCGATGCGTAAGTTAAAAGAAATTTCGTTTTTTTATATATATAACAATAAAGTTTAGCAGACCTGTGGTGCGCAGCAGTGGGATGAATTATCCCTGGAACAAAACGACTTAGTGAAGAAGATACTTGAGTTGTCAAATGACGAACCTGTGTTACCACACTGGTGCAGAGCGAACGGGTTTGGAGCACTCCTGAATATCTGGGCGAATGACAGATTTTCGAAAGCGCCTTCGTCACTACCCGGCACAACGATTTCATCAGTTGCTCAAAAATATACACCGCCAGATGATAATGTAAGCCCTCATTCGTCGGGGAACTTGCCTAGTGGCAATAGTCAACCTAGCGTAATAGGGCCCCTCTCTGAACCTCACCAAAGGAGTTCCGTCGCCAGCCAAGAATCTCGGGTTTCTGGGATGGATTCGTCTGAACTAACTCACAGCTGGATATTAATTGGCATCCAGGGAGCACGGAGGACTCTGACACCGGCCCAGATCTCGGTCAAAGACCAAAGTACCGACTGTAGTGTCTTCCAAGAACTCAAGGAATGCTATCGGACCCACAGAGGCCGACTGAGATTATGGTTCTCTATTTGGCGATTAGAATTTTGCCAAGTGGTAAAGGTACACCCGACGCTGTGATTTATTGCACTCCAAGCACTGACACACACCAGTTCAACAGGTTGACACGAGAGCGCATGGTTCGCGAGCACAAAGATCTTCCCACCCACAATGACTACCAATATGCACCTCGTGCTGGAGCTCCAGATGCTAGGAATCCCCCAATTCCACACCATTTATTTGAGGCCCTATTTTACACTTATCATTTCCCCTGCACTTAGCCGCTTCCCCATGACTGCCTGCCACCACCAACTGGTGTCGTGCACTTAGAGCGCATCCCAAAGAGAACGAGATGTTTCGAAAGGGACAAGTCGTCACCGATATGGGGACTTGAAGCCGTGTTTGCGGTTTCGTTTGCCTACGTCTTCACCTATCATTTTGTCATGGTTGCAGGGCCATTTGTATTTTTTGCATGGTGGCTCAAAGTTCACCCAAACGATCTCCAGAATGCCTCTATTCCCCTAGCCATTGTCTTAGGCGCTCTATCTCTCTTTTAGAGTGGTGCCGGAATCTTAACAAGCAACAACAAAGACTAAGTAAGGACTCCACCTTGCTCTAGTGGATGTTTCTACCGCTCTCTAGCAGTTCATCGATAACGCCATGTCAATATCATCTAGCGTTACCCGTCGGCCATGGGCTGTCTTCCGTCGTAGAGTATTACTAGCGTCCTCTTTTATCTGTTACCAGTAGGATATAGGCGGTTGCGTCAGGTCTTGTTTTGTATCCTCCACCACAACTCGATTGTTCAATTTAACCCTTCTATCCGTACGTGCAACCACGGGATCAAAACCCCAGCTGGTCGGGCAGATGTTGATGCAAGGAAGGTGAACATTCACCAACTATGTCCCCAGGGTCGGGTGAAAGGGAGATTACCAATGGTGTCTATTCGCGGTCTAGGTAACCGGGGGTGGGGGCATACGAGGTTATCCGTTCCCATCGGTTAGGCAGTTCAGGCCGGTAAGTATCATCATCATCATCATCATCATCATCATCATCATCGTTGAGAGGAGTGTAAGTCATCCCCCCAAGGCAGAAGATGCCACTGAGGAGTCTATGAACATAGTTGTGTGTTAGCTTCGACCAAGTGTGTTACAGGGCGTCAAGAGGAGAGAGGCTGAGTACTATGATAAGCGGGTTCACGAGTAGTCTGCAGGTACAGTACGCAAGTAATGTAAGCCACTATTTTGCAAGGTCTGGTGCCGAGTAAGACCCCAGCCCGTCACTTGGACATAGGAGTGACGGAAGGAAGTGCCAGGTTGCTGGATTCTCGAGGCAACACCTAGATTAAGTGTTTGACATGTATGCATTGGAAAATGTTAGTTCCCTTAGGTCGCCAATACAGTTTAAAGACAAGACAGGGTATTTAATGAAAGTAAATGATAGTATCGAGACTGGTACAGAAATATTGATGTTCCGGGGCTATTCCTAATGAGCTCTAGTGTCTCTTGGCGGTGGACCTAGAGAATCACTCGAAGAGTGGAGGTGATTGCACCAGTTTCGCAATGTACTGTACAGTGGACAACACTCTAGCAATGGCCATGGAGCCTTCTGTCCACAAGCTCATGTCACTGCAGCTCTGCACACAGACTAGCCGTCCCCATGGATACCCATAGCCCCACCCCACCTCCGTACGGGTTCCAGCAAGAGCCTGGTGAAAATGCCTCTTGTTATCAATGTACTCCTCCATATGATAGAGCGGATTCGAGTCATACTTCTGAGAACAGAGATGGTGAGACGGGTCTCGGGTCTACCACCACAGACGGTGTAGCTGGAGGATAGCAGCCCATCAGATGGGTGGTGGGAAGTTTGCCACTGTAGGGGTTGCACTTCTGGGAGCTGTCGGCATGAATATGGCGACACACAAGATGTCATCCTGATAACTGCAAGCGTGCAAGTGTCTGAAAGAGGACTCGGAAGCTAGCTGAATTCATCATCGTGACGGGCACGATTTAGGGACGAAGAGATGTAAGAGTGCCTTCCCGGGAAACCTGGACTTAGCAAGAATTAGTCTCTAAGAAAGAATACTATACGTTTCTTCCCGCCACTGTTCAACACGCCTAACCAATAGGGCTAGCCTAACAACTGGCATATCAGCCGGAAATACACTTCCCCTACGGTCATTTTCTATACTTTCTAGCTATCGGGCCCACCTTAGCTATACTTTATAAGCAAGTAGCGAGTTATAAAGCTGAGTAACTTACTCCTTTTAGAGAACTACACTTATTTTGCCACTTACGCTCTATAGTAAGCTTTTAGTATTAGTTCACATCGGTCTCTCTCGTTCAACATAAAGTATTGCTATTATTAACGCGACTAGGTCGCCCTCGACTGTACAGCTCCCACCGGTCCTCACCTTGACTTATCACCAGCTCCATCGAGTCCCCAAAACCCGTCCGAGGATCTGGGTCGGTTGGCTAGCTCGCGGGATGCCGCCTGCTTTTGGTATGTGTACGCCTCCGGCTCAGGGTTTTCTCTTCACTCCCTTGAATGTTCGGGTAAAGCCCAAAGATAGTGGGTCCTCCCGCCTTCTCTATGCTTAATGGAGGCTGCCTCAATTTCCTGAGAGACTTGCTGACAAGAGGATCCAGAGCATGTGCTTGACTCCCCTTCAGGGTGCGGTGGAACTCACGGCTTTATCCGTCGGGAAGAGGCTGTTGCTGTGGTCTGCAAGAATCTGGTCTTTGACTGCGCACATAACGTCTGCCTGCCATAGGAAATTCCAGATCGATTCCTGCAAGCTGTCGTCAATCGGTTCACTGATGATCTGATATTGCGCGAACAGAATAAGACGGTGGGCATTAAGGGCGCTGATTATCAACTGCGCATCCTTTGCCTTTTCTTCAGCCGGATCTTTTCCTTCGTAGTCTTCGTCGCGATAGAACGGAATATAGTAGCGGTTCTCTTCCATGTGAGCCTTTCACTGCTCTCCTCTTCCACCCGATGCGGGTCGAGCAGACACGACTACAAGCTGGGCCAATTCTGCGCATGCCCCATATTCCAATGATGTCGCATCCACTGGTACATATAGATCTTGGGCGAATCTTTCCTAGGTCGGCATGTTCCCGGAAGAAGCTGGTGTTGTAGCGCGGCTGGCACTTCGGAACAATTTCTCGTTCTTTCTCACGTTTGATTTGGGCATTGGTCTTCCTCTGAAGACGGACAAAGCCACGAATAGGGTCTTGGGTAGACAGAAGTATGATATGTGTGCTGCCGGGTCTTCCACGTCGGGCGGAATCTCCTCCGGTTCCGCGGGCTCTTCTGGTCCATCCGACTCATCTATATCAGAGGCTGATGCATTCTTCTTCTTTTTTCTTGGGGTGGCCCACTCGCCTGATCCATCGAATCCAGCGGACAGGGATTCAGGCGAACTCAGTGAGATTGCTCCCACATCTGGCAGATCTGCTTCATCCATCGGGTTTAGGTTGTGGTCCAGCACGGGGCTGACGCTCGTTGGGTCGACCGACATCCTGTCCGGGGTCTCCTCCTCAGGTGACGATGAGGCATTAAACCCCATTTGGGACCGAGAACTGGATGAAGCGTGGCGCCAGTATAGTTTGTGATGGACGTTCACGTGGTTAACTGATAAAAGTAAGATGCGGACAGGGGAATGGTGGGGAGGATGAAAAGGAAGGATGAAAAGTCAGATAGATGAAGACGAGTGAATGGAATAACCGAAACATAACTGAGAGCACAATTGCTGCGTAACAAATAAACAACCAGTCCATCCTACCTTCATGTCTCTTCCTAGTAACTGATGCTATTGTATCATATCCCATCGATTTCTCTCCTTTTCCTCCTCCTCCTCCTCCTCCCCTTGAAGCACATCTTGTTGATCCAGATATCTTCCGCCCGAGGCCTGTATCGTTGCCCAACCCTCCGGCGAGTCAGCACAGGAGGTTCTCCATCGTGGAGGCTTCTCCGACGGCCCTTTTCGTAAGGAATCTACTTCAGTCCACTGATCAGCAGGGTGGACACCGCAGAAGGGTGAGTCGAAATCTTGTCTATCATCCGTTCATCAACAATCTAGCACTTGTCTATCATTTTCCTTTCCACGATATATATTCTCTACAATCGACCTATTGTCTCAGTGAGCTTGTGTCTTTGTCAATCCCTTCCCCGAGAATTTCTGCAAATCTTCTCTGCGGTCAACGTCAATTCCTTCCCCGGGAGCTCCTGCGGATCTTCTCTCCAGTCGACATCAATTCCTTCCCTGAGAACTTCCCTGAGAACTTCCCCCAGATGTACCTATTATCTCAGTGAGCGTGTGTTTTCATCTCCCGGGAGATTCCATCGATCCGTCGGAAAATATCCGGGCACAGCTCTAAAAAGTTCTCTACCACACCCCCATCATCCCACATCATTTGACGTCATCCTAAATATGGAACCTGCTGTTGATTCCTTACTACTTCCTCACGCTGACTCTGGATTCTTTTCGCCTGAATCCATTTCCTCCCCTGATGCCATGTCCCCCGAAGCTCTTTCACCCTTACCCACCATGCCTGACATCATGACAGCGCTCCCATCTAGTGTCGTAACTCGCATATTCAGCCGCCTGAAACATGTTCAGCTCGAAGCTGAGAAGATCGCAGAGACACTTGAAAAGGACAAGGAAGAAAACGGCAACCAGTTCCTTGTTCTCCTCAAAATAAGCCCCCGCATCTCCGAGCGACTCTTCGAGGACCATGATTGCCTGAAGGGTGTGAACTACCGGTTTGAGTTTGAAGGTGGTACAGGTATTTTGCGCGTGATACCAGGGTATCGCCATGAATACACCACTAGGGGACTCCTGCAGAAAGTCAATCTACAACTGGATAGCATGGGACTAAATGAGCTGTATCGTTGGGGCGGAGCGACGCGATACAAATCTCCATTGCGGAACAAAGAGGGAGACCAAGTGTTCTGCCCATCTGCACGTTGGCCATCTAGCACCAGCTTGCAATGGCCCACCGTGGTTGTTGAAACGGGTGTATCTGAGAGCCTGCCAAGACTACTTCAAGATGCTAGATGGTGGTTCGGAGCCTCTGATGGAGAAGTACGCATAGTGATTATCATATCTATCAAGAAGACTGCTGTACATTTTGAACAATGGCAGCTTGCTCCACCAAATGCCCCTCGACCCTTGACCAGAGCCTACATTGACAGTCTCCGCCGGAATCCCAGTAACGTGCCACCCCTCCTCCAACAGCCGTCCAATATGCAGCAGCCATATTCGTGCGCTGAAGTGGATGTGACTAAAACCACAGTCGATGGTGCCCCAATGACAATACCATATTGTGCTTTATTCGACGTTCCTGTCCGGCCCCCTAACATGCAAGATGTTGTGCTTGATGCACAAGACTTCCGTTTTATCACTGCAGTCAACTTCTCTTGATTACTGATCTTAAGGAGATCAATTAAGTTGAAGAGAGGGATTGAAGGTTTTCGACCGGATTGATGGAGATGGCGGAGTGGGAAGAATGGCTGTCTTGCCGAGAATATCAATAGGATAATTCTTTTTCGAAGAATTCGATGTTCTGTCTCCTCTCTTAGTGAGCGGTATGGTCGGGCGGAATTCCGCTTCTTAGAAGCCTTCACGCTCCCTGAGAAATTCATACCATTATTCATTCATTTTATTCCACCGATAGTTTGGTATCATACCTAGGTGGCGATGGGAATGTAAGGTAAATTGTCCCCCCGGACGGTTGACATAATCAGGCTTTTAGTAACTAGCAAGATCAAGATGGAGTACTCATTAACCTGTGTATGACTATAGACGAAAGAGGAAAAGAGGCTAGAAGGTAAACTGTCCGGACGTCAACCGGGACATGCTAACAGATTGTTGACCATATGACAGCAGGTGACTACCTTTTTAATATAAATAAGGAGTGTAAGTGCAACAGTCATTCATGTATCCGTTTCTGTCACTCATCCACTACAGTCAACCCAATGGCCACCACTGGCCTACCCACCACGATCCGTCCAGATGCTTTCCCCGATTTCTTCAATATGGGATGCTGGAGCGGGACTCGGCATGATCTTGCTAGGCGCGAGTTCCTGACACACTGCCCCCCCCCTTCCCCCCGCGACATCGCCTATGATATGCAACCAAAATCTGAAGCCTACTCATTTAAGACTACTTACTCGGGCTCGGTCACTAGACAACTGGAGAATAGGGACGCACTAGAGTAGTGACACTGGAGAGTAGGGACACTAGAGAGAACCTGGGGTGGAGCAATGAGTGCGACACAAACTTTGGCGTCGCAGGAAAATTCGGGCCGTCCTTTTCATCCTTTCCTGCCTTCCACACGTAGCCCTCTTCCATACATAATAGCCGCGACTGACATAAGCTAACAAGGGCTTGAAAGCGAAGTCTTCCGAGGTGTATTCCTAGGAGCATAGGCTGAAATGGGGAAATGATGGGTCAATTGAATAGCCCCGCTGTGAGTCTTTTTACTTGGATAGGATCGAGACCGCTAGAACGAACGGTCACGTTGACTGCGCCAGTCCTATTTTGGTGGGCGATCTAAATGGGAAGGGTTGCACGTGGTAGAATTAACGTGTCGCATTTTATTGATCTAGCTTACTCAGGCCGCTCATCCCTACACTCACTCACTCAGTGAGCAAATCAGAGTCTAGGTAAAAAAAAAAGTTGCATTTTGATATGTCCATGACTTTCACTCTTGGAGGGGCTCATTATTAATGCCACCCCACTTGCATTCTGCGCTATCTCCAGAGAGTTAGACTGTGGGATATGAACGACAAGGGGTAAAGGATACAAGAAATTGTGATCAGAATATAGCCACGCCATTTGGGGGGCTTGCAACCCCACCGGGAACCTGAAATAATGTGGTTAGTTGGGAACCGGAGGGTGGAATTTGTGAACACACCTTCAATGGCACGCTACTAAAGAAAAAGGTCCAGCGACCTCTCTTGCGACACTCCTGGCTGAGCTGCTCGAGATCGAATAACTCACCAATTGGGACGCCCCAGCCCGCCAGCAACCACTCATGGAGAAAGAAATCTTGGTTCTGGCATGGATATGCTTCGAAGCTCGGCATATCTCCCACCACAGCGGCCAATTCAAGATCCCAAATCCAGCGCAGCATGGCCTCAGACGACTCTACCCCAATCACTGGAGGTGCTGCATAGTTGGCCAGTTGCTGACATTCCGCCTGGGACAGCTGTTCATATGCTCGAGTCCAACCCGTGCGAATAAACAAAATATCTCCCGGTCGGAATGTGGTATTCTGACTAGCAGCTACCTCCTGGAGTACAGAAGCCGGGATTGACTGGGTTTCAAAGCAATTCACTTCTTTCCCGTTCGCCTCTGCCCAGCCCAAATAGTCCAAGAGAACGCCTCGTCCAACAATACCGCCGTTTTCCACCCATACTGAAGGAGGGTCAGTGAAAATCAGATGGTTCAAAATCAGAGAGAATTACCGTGAATGCCATTTCGAGTGGAATTCTGGATGTCGTCCTGGGTACACCCATTAAAGAAAGTTCCTTGCTTGGATCCATAATGTCTGAAGCCATCCCACTGGCTGCTACTCTGAGTGTTGAAAACCAATATATCATCATTGACTGCCCGGGGAGCCTTGTTCTTAACAATATGCTCAAAGGCAGATCGCCCAAAGCATGGGGTCGCCATACTATTGAGGTTCCAATCCGTTGAGACTCGCACGCCCTCAACAATCTCACGAGCAGCCGCGATAGTGTTCTCTGGCGTCAATAGATTGAGCATGCCCATCTGATCTTGATCCCCAAACATCCCCCAAGCATTCCCTGGAGGTCCATCTTTGCGCAAAGGCAGGGCCTCAAACGCAGGTCTCTGAGGCGACATGGTTATGCAAAAGTTGGAGAAGAATAGTTCGTCTTTGATCGAATCGCAAAGACCCCGGTGAGAATTTAAAGCCCTGCGAGTTTAAACTAGATTATTTACCCCGCATATTGTTCCGGCATTGTCATATCAAATGACCTCGGGCAAGGCTTAACAACCCGATGCCAAACCATCTGGTGTACGGAGTATATTGATGAAAGTTCCATACGGTTGAAATTAAAAGAGATGCAGCAAATCAACATCAGCCCCTCGACACCATGCTTGTCAGTCAAATTCTTGAGATACGATGTATGGGGGGTTCCATCTTCTTGAAGCTGCGCTCGCAATGAAGTCCGAGTATCGGGCGAGAGCCGAGAAGTCGAAGGATAGATAAATCAGAGGAACTCAATAATATAGAACACAATGTTGCCTGTACGAAAGAGAAACAATCAATTTGAAACAAAAACAGAAGATACTACAGAAGCGTGAAACTTATGGTGTGTGGAAATATATATTCTCGTTGGGAATTAGATATTTTCCACTTTTAAACTTTGTAAGCACATTTACTTTAAAGAGTTCAAATTTCTAAAAATAAATGATAAATGATATTCAAGACAGCTATATTTATAATTTTGTGTGCTGTACAATGTTGTACTTTGTACATGTACATAAGGGGCACAGTTTTGTACACGTATACGGCACGTGACTCGAGGACAACACATGACACACATTATATTTCGGACGGCATGTCTGTTGCTGTGGTAGCGCTATTCTATTTTTTCGATTTTTTTCCCCACATACCCAACTTATAACGATGGCTGGATAAGTGGAACCGCGTGGACCAGTCGCAGATTCAGAATTCAGCCCCCTGGAAGACGCGGCCGATCGTTTCCTGACGCCTTGTCGTCATGGGCACTCGCCACCCCCAGCCGCCATGCTGTGATTGCTTGGCAAAGAAGCCTCTGCAGGGCCTGTCCTTCCGAGCATGAAGTATAAACTCCGTACAGAGATTCAAGATCTGTCTCTCAGGGGGTGTTTCAGGTGGTAAAAGGGAGGCGTATATTAATTTGGGGGTGCCTGTGATGGGTCATAGAAGAGGTCTGTTGACCAATGTTATGGCGCATCGCGTCGTTGACCCGCAGCTTTTTACATGTTCGACGAGTTATGTCCGTCGCAGCAAGGCGCAGATCACAGAGACTCAAATTCGTACCCGCACAGCAGTACCTTGGATATCGAGAGAATTATGCTCAAGGGGAATATCATTCGATGGCTGGGTCCATGGTGGACACAGCCTCCAATGGTTATCCGACGCATACGCAGGGGAAATACGGTGGGCAATGCCCAATACATATGTATGTCCTGTCTCGGACGGGGGGCTCCTTGGTGGATCCTAGAAAGGGTGGATGACGAACGGCAATTGCTGATGGGCTGGGGTTCCACCTCAGTCGCCCTTTCACAGCCCGCATCGTTGGCACCTCCAATCAAATTCTGCACCAAAAATATCTCCTGGATAGTCGATGGCATCTGGAGTCTTTCTCTTACGCACATCTCTCTTTGAACGACGTTCGTTTAGATCCCATATTGTTTCTCACATAGCTTCGATCTGTGGTCAGATCGGCTGGAACATCTTGTTTCCAACATACCTCAAGAGATCATTGCGCTGTTGCGCTGTTATCACTGAGGCGTCGGATTGTACCTGGAATTGAAACTTCTCACTTCATATTTTGTTTTTAGATTCTTGAGATACCAACCCGCCGGCTAGATCTCGATTTTCTTTCCACCAGCGCCGGAGGACACGAGAACCACGCATTATGTCTTTTCCTCAGAGAGGCACATCGCCTCATTCGCCTCATTCCGGCAACTCTCATTCACCCCAGGCGAGCGAGTCTAGCCTGTATGGCCCACGAGAAGTGAGTGACATGCCACCCGACACGAAAAACAGAACACAACCATCAAGACAACAGTGGATGCTAACACAGTTCGTTCAACAGCAAGGGTACGGCTACGAGGAGAAACCCGAGAACATCGACAGCCATCAGTCTCTACTGTACCGTAATCAGCCCAGCCCATTCAACACTTCCTTCGATGACCCATATGCCTCGAGCGATTCCCTCCGTCGTTACACACTACATGATCCTGGAGTCACTGCTTTCCCCGATGGTCCATACCAGGAGTCTGCCGGAGGCATGAACCGTCGCTCGGGTATTCCGTCAGGGATTCAATCACCTATGTCTGAGACTCCGTCAGAAGCCTGGCAGAACCGACAGGCACCTGGATCAGGCCTGCGGCGGTATGCTACGCGAAAGATTAAGCTGGTCCAGGGCTCCGTCCTCAGTGTCGACTACCCGGTTCCAAGTGCCATTCAGAACGCGATTCAGAAGGAGTACCGGGAATCGGAGGAGGGATTCCCGGAAGAATTCACCCATCTGCGTTGTAAGTCTTCATGTGGAATATTGGCGATGCGACTGGAGCTAATCGCATATAGATACCGCGGCCACCTGTGACCCCGACGAGTTCACTCTACGTAACGGATACAACCTGCGACCGGCTATGTACAACCGACACACCGAGCTCCTGATTGCTATCACCTATTACAATGAAGATAAAGTTTTAACTGCGCGAACACTGCACGGTGTTATGCAGAATATTCGGGATATCGTCAATTTGAAGAAGTCGGAATTCTGGAACAAAGGTGGCCCGGCCTGGCAGAAGATCGTGTGCTCCTTGGTTTTTGACGGTATCGACCCTTGCGACAAAAATACTCTCGACTTGTTAGCCACAATTGGTATCTACCAAGATGGCATCATGAAGCGTTCCGTCGATGGTCGGGAAACCGTCGCACACATCGTGAGTTCCCACAGTCCTTTCGATTCGCCTTGGCGGAATATACCATCCGTCTATCCCGGTGTTTTATAGTCGACGAAAATACACTAACGCTACTTAGTTCGAATACACTACCCAACTCTCTGTCACTTCCAACCAACAATTGATTCGGCCCCAGGGCAACGAGTCGTCAAATCTTCCTCCTGTTCAGATGATTTTCTGTCTCAAGCAGAAGAACAGTAAGAAGATTAACTCTCACCGCTGGCTTTTCAACGGTTTCAGTCGAATTCTTAACCCCGAGGTTGTGATTCTTATTGATGCCGGAACTAAGCCGGGAAAGAAATCACTCCTTGCGTTGTGGGAGTCCTTCTACAACGATAAGAACTTGGGTGGATCTTGCGGCGAGATTCACGCAATGTTAGGGAAAGGTTGGAAGAACTTGATGAATCCCCTTGTCGCCGCACAGAACTTCGAGTACAAGATCTCCAACATTCTTGACAAACCGCTAGAGAGTGCCTTCGGGTACGTCAGTGTGTTACCCGGTGCCTTCTCCGCGTACCGCTACCGCGCTATTATGGGTCGCCCCTTGGAGCAGTACTTCCACGGTGATCATACTCTCTCTAAGCAGTTAGGCAAGAAGGGTATCGAAGGCATGAACATCTTCAAAAAGAACATGTTCCTTGCTGAGGATCGTATCTTGTGTTTCGAGCTTGTCGCAAAAGCTGGATTCAAATGGCATCTAACCTATGTCAAGGCGTCAAAGGGCGAGACCGATGTGCCAGAGGGTGCAGCCGAGTTTATCAGTCAACGGCGTCGTTGGTTGAACGGTTCGTTCGCTGCCAGTTTGTATGCAATGATGCATTTCGGACGAATCTATAAGAGCGGCCACAATATCCTACGGCTGTTCTTCCTCCATATCCAGATGACATACAACTTTATGGGTCTTGTCATGACATGGTTCTCTCTCGGTATGTCTCGATTTTTTTTTATTTGCTGAATCTTTTGACTAACCTATCCCTAGCCTCGTTCTGGCTGACTACTACTGTCATCATGGATCTTGTCGGAACCCCTAGTAGCGCCAACAAGGACAAGGGATGGCCCTTTGGTAACGAGGCCACGCCAATTGTGAACAACTTCCTGAAGTATGGATACATATTCTTCTTGATGCTGCAGTTCATCTTAGCGCTAGGAAATCGACCGAAGGGGTAAGTCCAAATTCGAAGCAATTACCCCATAGCGTCAATCTGACCTTTTAAACAGTTCGCGTCTCGCATACACGCTTTCGTTCGTCTACTTCAGTATCCTCCAAGTTTACATCATCATCCTATCGTTTTATCTTGTCAAGAACGCCTTTACTGGAGGCACCCTTGATTTCTCTATGGACGAAGGTGTTGGCCACTTTATCCAGTCTTTCTTCAGTTCTGCGGGAGCTGGTATCGTCTTGATCGCCTTGGTTTCGACCTATGGCATTTACTTCCTCGCAAGTTTCTTGTACATGGACCCCTGGCACATGTTCACGTCCTCCTGGGCATACTTTGCTGGCATGACCTGTTCGATCAATATCCTGATGGTCTACGCTTTCTGCAACTGGCATGACGTTTCCTGGGGCACCAAGGGATCGGACAAGGGTGATTCCCTTCCCGTCGCTGAGACGAAGAAGGATGACGCCAAGTCAAATTTCATCGAAGAAGTCGATAAGCCGCAGGCCGATATCGATAGTCAGTTTGAATCGACGGTCAAACGCGCGCTGGAGCCATATGTCGAGCCTGAAGACAATGATGAACCAAGCATGGACGATGGCTACAAGGCTTTCCGAACCAACCTGGTGTTGATTTGGATCTTCAGCAATCTGATCCTTGCATTGTGTATCACCAGTGAAGGAATTACCCGTCTCTGTCTCACGGTATGTATCTCTTAACCCCAGATTGTGGCACCCACTAACATGCACAGAACACTTCTACCATCCGTACCTCCAAGTACTTCGCCGCTATTCTGTGGACGACCGCCGGTCTGTCGATTTTCCGCTTCATTGGATCCCTCTGGTTCCTGGGCAAGTCTGGTATCTTATGCTGTGTCTCTCGCCGCTAGACATTTCTATGCATAGCCAGTTGTAAATATCCGTCGGCCTGCATTGGTATCTTCGGTGGTATTTTCGGTCTTTGGATAGAATTGAGATGTTTTCATGTATTCCCCTTTGCAATGGCATCTATGCTTTGGCATGTATATTGGAAAAATGGGTTGTGCTTGTACGATAGAATTAATGAATTGTGGAGTGTTCGTACTTATGTTTCTGCCGTTCCCGCATATATGCACCCCAGTTCCTACATCTATTCGACCCGGTTTTCCGAGAAGTGGAGCAAATACTACCTTCGAGCATCACTTCTCAACTGTGTCCAGGGGGATGGAAGGCAGAGAGGCCACGGACCACAGGAATCCGAGAGTACCCTGGCATAAGCCGGGGAAAGTCAATGCCAACGGTTAGTCTCGTTTTCTCCCGCGTCTGTGTGTTTTGGCTGCTTTGGCTTCGCCATTTTCAATCTGAACACCAGCGTCATTGGCTATCCTCCCCGCATCAGACCATATATAATTTCTTATATTACTGGTCTTCCCAATCAGCCCGGTTGTCTACGCAGTCGCTCATTTGCTTACGCAAAAGCCCCTGATGGACACAGCCTGGGCGTCCTTGGCCCCTCGGCTGAGTTACCCGTTATCCCCGTCCAGATGCCAGGGAAAAGGTGTTATCCAAACGGATTGGTTTCCCCTCACTATTCTGGCGCTGGGAATTTTGTACGATTTTTGTTTGACCCCTGTATCTGAACAGGCAGCAAATATAAAAGCCAGCTGATGGTCCGCAGTTGATTTCTTTTATCTGCAAATCCTACTTTACCCCACGATCATCTCCATTGATCCACCCAAATCTCCCCACCGATCTCCCCCAATGTCGCAGTATATCCCCAACATCCCCGCCAATTGCCTTGCCAAAAAGGTAGTGCTCATCACAGGTATGTCGACTTCGTTCGACTTCTCTATCATCTTATCTCATCTTATACAGGTGGTGCCAATGGCATTGGTGCGAGTCTGGTAACACAATGCTTGGAGCGTGGCGCCAATGTATGCATTGGTGACCTTGATAACATCTCCGGCGAGCGTCTACTGAAGCAATGGTGCGAAAAATTCCGCCCGGAGGAAGAAGATATGCCCCCGCGCGCCATTTTCCAGACCACCGATGTTACCGATTACCCATCGGTGCTGGCATTGTTTGATCTGGCCTTTAAGACCTATAAGCGTATCGATCATGTCGTCTCAGCGGCTGGTATCGTGGAAATAGGGAATTGGTTCGATACTTCACTTACACTGGAGACCGTTCGCCAGGTAAGCTGTCGCTAGCTGGACAACCCCGGTTGGCTGGGTCCGGCCCTTTTTCTTTTGGAAACATCTAACAATAAATCCCACCTCAAGACCCCAACCCACAAAGTCATGGATGTCAACCTCCTCGGTTCCATGTATGTTACCCGAATCGCCTCTGTCTACTTGCGCCATAACCGTGGATCCAACTGCGACCGGTCGATTCTCCTATTCTCATGTGTCTCCGGCTTCAAGGACAGCCCATCTCTCTTCATATATCAAGCCTCCAAGCACGGCGTCACTGGTCTCATGCGTTCCCTGAGAAACTACATCTCCTCTCCATACAAGCACTACCTTCGTATCAATACCGTCTGCCCTTGGGTAACCCAGACCGATAGCATCAAGAAAGTTGAGACACAGTGGCAGCAAGCCAATCTTCCCATCAATACCCCCGAGCAGGTTGCTACTGTGGCCACCGGCGTTTTGTCCGACCAATCTCTCAACGGCACATCCATGTTCATTGAAGGTGGCCGTGCTTGGGAAATCGAACAGAACATCGAGCGACTGGAGAGCGAATGGCTGGGCGAAGCGCCGTCCAAGGCGCTTGCTTTGGGCCAGAGCCTGCTTGATGATGGTTCTATCTGGACTGCGCCGGAGCGACCCCGGAAAAAGAGCACTATTTCTGTTGGAGTGCCGCCGGGAGTACCTCTTGATAAAATCAATGCCCTCGCTAACGGTGTGGCCAATGGCGTGCACTAAAATGGGGTTGTTGCAGTTCATTGTTGTTTGCTCGTGAAATGTGAGATACCACATTGGACACAATCGAGACAAGATACTAGGGATGGAGTATTACGGTTGACGAATGATGACTTTGCTGTTTATATTTTCATATATATAGTTCGAATAAAATCGTGCCTTTTGTCTATGATGTTCAAACTTACTTAGGACAACGATTTTCATACTGATGGAGTAAGAGCTCAAGAATTAATTGAATAAAACAAGATCAAGAGATCTTGAAGTGCAATTATAATTAGTAGTCAACGCGATCTATGGTATATGGAACTTGACAAAAAAAAAAGCAAAAGACAAAGTAATGCAACATGAATATCAGAAAGCGTGAAGTCCAAAAGACTGGACCTTTCCCTCTTGGTATGTCCAGATGTCTCCCAACCCGTCCATGTTCCTCTTCTATAATCGATGGATTAGATTATTTGAACGATTCCCGTGTGTGCACGCGGTCAATATTATAAGGGTTGGCCTCGTAAGTGGGCACGCGATGAATGGGATGTGTGGCGTTGGTAGAGGTGCGCGAAAGAGTTTGATGAATCGAGTTGACATCCGTGGAGGTTTCCTTGATGTCAGGGAGCGGTGCGACTTCATCGTCCGATGTGGACGGACGTTTCTCCGGCTCGGTCTCGCCAGGCTGCTCATTGGCCTTTTGGAGGCCGCGAAGAAGATTTTGAACAAAGGCCTCGGACTGCGCAGCGTACTTGCAGTGGTTTCGAATGGACAATCCGTATTTATAGAGCAGGAAGGGGAAAGGCACGCATGCCAGAGCCAAGAAAGCCGGAATACAGGATGCCCAGTGGATTCCGAGATCTTGGTACATGTAGGTGGTGAACAGCGGGAACGCGAATCCGAACAACGACCGCAGCAACGTGTTGGCTGCCAAGACAGATGCGGCGAAGATGGTATACGCATCGATCAGGTAGTTGAAGACACTTAGGAAGACGAGCAACATTCCGAAGCCGAATGGAACTCCGGCAGCGACGCTTGCCAGCCAGTGGACGGATGGATCGTTGGTCCATGCGAACCAGAAGAGTCCGATAGGGAGGGCAATGGAGGCCACCATGCAGGGCGGAAGGCGGGATTCTGGGGGCGCATAACCGCCATTCTTCTCGAGGAGTTTGGCGTAGCGCTTGTTTTCAGGGATTGAATATGCAACCGCACCAAGCATACCAATCATGACACCGATGAAAGCTAAACCACCGATACCTTGGCTCCATCCACGATGGACCTGATATACAATCGGGAAGGCACCGAAAAGCATGTAGAGGGTTCCGTAGATGATAGCGAGGTAGATGGAGAGTAGCAAGACGATAGGTTCTTGGAAAAGAAGGATCATAGGTCGCGAGAGTGAGGTTTTCAAAGCGGCTTTCAAAGTGAGACGACCCTGATCGATATCCAACTTGCTGCAGTAGACCTTGCCTGTAAGTTTGGACAGAGTGTTTGCACGCTGGCGAAGAAGCACGGGGCCATAGGTCTCAGGCTTCAATGCGGCTCCCAAGACCCACATAACAGCACAGAGGATACCCAAGAGACCCATCACCCACTTCCAGCCTCCGCTAGACTCACCCAGGAAGCCACCAGCGATGGGCCCAATGACAGGTCCTAGGAATGGAGCCAACGCAAAGGCCGACAGGGCCAATCCACGTTCGCGAGCCATGAACATGTCGGCGATAACACCGCCCGAGTTGGTAAGGGGCGATGAACCGAAAGCGCCAGACAAGAATCGGAAGATCAGCATGGTCTCGATGTTTGTCGCGCCCGTGCAGGCGGCACAGAAGATGGTCAGGCCGCAGTAGGTGGTGACGAAGACGATCTGGCGACCGAACAGTTCACTCATTGGGGCCCAGATCAGAGGACCCAAGGCAAAGCCCAGGACATAGAGGGATACTCCCAAGGTGGCAACCTCGGTGGTGACGCCAAATTCTTGTCTAATTTGAAGAAGACCGCCGGTATAGGCGGAGGAGACCAGAGCCACGACCAAGGTCTCGAGAGCGGCGACCATGGTGATGAACCATTTCATCGAAGTTCTTAACTCGAGAGGGTTTCGAAAGTCTTTGGGCATCCATTGCACGACATAAGGATCTTCTTCGGTTCCTGAACCATCGCAAGGGTAGTCAGCAACCTCTTGGGTGATAGCACCGGGGTTGATCACGAGTCGCCAGAATGGGATAGAGGTTGGCAGCTGCAAGGCGTTAGCCGTCTCGGAACCCTCCATAGTGTTGATCTTGCGATCTGCGTTGGGATGTGAAGGTAGAGAGTTTAAAAATTTTCTTGGCCTACGAGTTTTATTTCTAAATAATAAACGATTTATCGAAAAAAAAAAAACACCATCGGAGAGATTGCTGCATTTAGTTATAGTGGGGGCTGTAGAATAATAATCAGTTGTATATTTCGACTCCATAAGATAAAGAAAAAGAGACGAAAATATAGACGACGACGTGTGATTGGCTTCGATGGCTTCGAGAACTCGAACATCTCCACTTTAGGCCCAGCCCGATCAGTAATCAAAAGATTTCTTTTCTTTTAAGCCGAGGTTCATCTCTTTTATACGGATTTAGGGTATCTTCTTTATGCAAAATGCATAACCTATGTCTATATGGGATTATCTGAGTTATAGCCTATGTAGTGCGATAGAGCTGGGAGTACTGGAATGGATAAAAGGGGGCCTATTAAATGCTGATCTTCTATCTAGCTTATCACAGACTCTTCTCAATCTCAGAAACTGCAGCCATCACCTCTCGAACCGCAACTTTAGCCCCCTCTCCCACCTCTTCGTAAGGGTGTCGAGGAGCCAAGTTACCAGCAGCATCCTGGATCCCTGCCAACTTAGCAGAGTAGCAAGCCACCGCATGCTTCGTGGACGCAATACCACTTTTAATAGCACTTTCCGCTAGCGCCGCCTTCCTTTGCAGCACTACAGCCTCCTCAATCTGACCCTTCTGATACAAAGCATAGATTCGCGCCGTCACTTTAGGAAAGACATTCGCGAAAGCGGCAATACACCCAACGCTCCCTGCAGCCAGCCCACCAATCAGGAAATCAGACTGTCCACCGAAAGTGGCAAACTCCTCGGGCGCAAATGCTGCAGCCAGCCGGGTGATCTTCCCCACAGATCCACAGGTCAATTTGACTCCTACCACGTTGGATCGTCCGCTAGCCGCGGACTCGCGTGTGATCGCGGTAATAGTATCGGAGTCCATGTCTACCCCGTTGCACACACCGGGGAAATTGTATATCAGGACTGGAAGAGGGGCCTTGGCTGCGACTTCGGAGAAGAAGCGCTTCACCACGTTCATGTTGGTGGCTTTGCCAAAGTAGGCGGGAGGGAGGACGAGGAGGTAGTTGGCGCCGGCGTCGGCGGCATCCTGGGCGAGTTGGAGGGTTTGCTTGGTTGAGTGGGCGCCCACACCGGCCATGAGTGGGAAATCGGGTCCAACGGCGGCGCGGGCAGTTGAGATGAGCTGGGATCGCTCTTCGCGGGTGAGGAGGAAGGCCTCTGAGTTGGTGCCCAAGATCACTAGACCTGCTAGACCGGTTGTTGATAGGTAGGCAAAGTACTTGTATTGGGAGTCGAGGTCGAGTGTGTCGGTGTCATGGTGGAAAAAGGTGACTGCGGGGCACCAGACTCCTGACGAAGGGACATGGGGTTGAGGAGAAACGGCGAGGGAACCCATTGTAGAGGTTGTAGAAGTATGTATCGAAAGTACTGAGTGGTTGAGTCGGTACAAGTGTCAGTAGTTCTAGTCCCAGTACAACTCTTATAAGATATCCAGATCTGATGAGGTATTCTCCTCTCGGGACAAAATGAGGGGCAAACGGTCATATCTCCGATCAATTTAAGCTATTTGGCCGCTGTTTTGACGTTTGAACTGCCAATGTCGGATGTCGACACCGACGAAGCCAATCTCGTACATAGATCACCAACCTAAAAGAGCCCACTTTTCGGGTCCTCCACCCGATCAGCGAATTAGCAGTCTTTGTATCTAGTTTGTTTAACCGGCCCCATCTCCGACCGATATATATTTCCTTAAATGGGTTAGTGAATGCGGAGGGGTGTATTTGGGTGACTCGGCCTGGAACCCGAGTATGATATCACTTCAAGGATGACTCCTGTCGACATACAGCTTCCTTTAATACTAAATAGCCCAGATTGACCATGCAGTCTCTCCGTCGCAGTCCTAAATTGAACCGATTTTACACGATGACCTCTGAAACCAGCGCTCGGAACGTTACTACTCAGTCCTGGTTTGACCAGGCTCGTTTCATCCCACCCGATGCAATCTTTGCGTTGACTGCTCAGTATGTAGCAGATCAATCTCCCAAGAAAGTCAACTTGGGCCAGGGGACGTACCGTGACGAGCACGGGAACCCGTGGGTTCTCCCCTCGGTCCGCGAGAGTCGGAAGTTGCTAGCACAGGAGTTGAATCACGAATATCTCCCTATTGTTGGTCTGGCAAATTTCCGCAAAGAGGCTGCAAAGTTAGCACTAGGCTCAGAGCTGTTTCAAAGGCAACAGGATAAAGTACTGGCAACTCCAACTCCGATGCCACAGCATTGAATCTTTAAAAGCTGATTAGTGTATAAATAGCTGGCGACTTGCCAAAGTCTCTCCGGCACTGGAGCACTACACTTGGCTGGACTGTTGCTAAGAGCTTGCAAGACGCCTCTTCCCAAAGTATACATACCTGAGCCGACATGGTCGAACCACCATCAGGTGTTTTCGTCACTTGGGTTCCAGTGTGAATTTTTCAGATACTACAACCCGGAGATAAAAGATTTGGATATTGATTCTTATTATTCGGCATTGAAATCGGCCGAGCCCGGGTCTGTCTTCATCATCCATACATGTGCTCACAACCCAACAGGCTGTGATCCGAGCAAAGAGCAATGGCGAGAACTTGCGCGCCTCTTTAAAGAGAGACAGCTGTTCCCACTTTTTGACACTGCCTATTTAGGCTTCAATTCCGGCAATGTTGATAACGATGCCTTTGCCATTCGATTATTCATCGAGGAGATGAATTTGGAAGCTGGAGTTTGTCTGTCGTTTGCGAAAAACATGGGTCTCTATGGTATATATTCGTGCCATGGTCAGTTCATGGTCGGAATAGCAGTTAACAATATTTGATAGGGGAACGAGTCGGCTGCTTTTTATTAGCAACCAGCACCGAAGAAGCGGCCGTAAAGACCCAATCGATGCTTGAAATGCTTCAGCGTTCTGAAGTTTCGAACCCCCCGGCCTATGGTGCGAAAATTGCGAGCACCATATTAGCCGATGCCACCCTTCGGGGGGCTTGGCATGATGATCTGATCACCATGAGCGGCCGAATTCGCTCGATGAGGACGGCATTGTACGATAGCTTGGTGGCCTCCGGTAAGCATTGTGTCTCCAACGTATGCGATCAATGACTTTTATTAACATGAGTAGGCGCACCTGGAACTTGGGACCACCTGATCCGCCAGTCTGGAATGTTTGGATTCCTGGGACTATCTCCAAGCGTTGTGCTAAAGCTTCGCGGTTCGTTCTAGCCTTGGAATTGATCTTTTGGTGACATACTGACATTTGGCGATCTCAGAGAAATATCATATCTACATGGCGGACAACTCTCGTATATCAATTGCTGGGCTCAACAAACAGAACGTCGATTACGTCGGACAGTCAATTACTGACTGCTTGAAGCAAGAATGCTAGTCGAGGCCCGTTAGAGAATTGACAGTGAAAGTTTAGTGTTCAGAGTCAATTGCCCAGTGGCTGTGCTACAGCAGTGAAGGCAGGAAAGCAGTGACGATGAGTTATGTTGTATGCATAGAATCAAGAAACACGAGACAGTGGATGTTTATCCTGAATTCTTATTTGTGTAGATACGCCAATTGACGACATCTCTTTATATGGACCCTATTAGGGTGTCATGGATCCGGAGTTCTCCGACTCAAGAGACGGCCATCACCGCGGTGGAGCCTCGATGGCCTTGAAGATATGCAACGTTGGTGTTAACGACATGCTGTATTGTCTCTGGATTAATCGCGAAGTTTTCTGCCGTCATTACAATCCTCGACGCATTGAGCAAAGCTCAGAGATGAAAGCCAAGCTGAAGCCTGTCGGATGATCTTCCAAGGAGAAGGGTAAGCTTCATTTGACAGAACGCATTCCACGAAAATCTGAACCGCACCATCGGGTGGGGAAGCAAAGCAATTTGAAAACGGAGCTAGAAGAATTTGGACCACTTTCGATAGACATTAATATCGCTTGTGAGATCCATCGCGGCTCAATTTCCCGTCTGTTGACCAGATTGTATTATGTCAGGAGAGCCGACCTCGGCACCCCCGAGGGTGAATGCGTTTGACGATTGTGACAATGGAGAACACAGATCTGCATTTCGCTATGCTGTGGATATGAGAGGGCGCCTGGGGAAGTCATCCCACTTCCATTGAGGCTGTATATTGCTCGAATACCGCGGTCGGAGTCTTTACCCCGTACTCGGTCATTGACACGGCTGCGGGGATGGAGCAATGGAAGGTCGCGAAATGTGGACGGGGAACTAGAAGGTACGACCTTCTATATGACGACAAGATCATCAGCGGAGATATACCACATACTGGACATGAAACAGATTCCCATTAAAATCATGGGGATGTGTATCGAGTTCGAGGATACCCGAGATGACCCGCTGCTTCCGGGTATCCCGGGGGGTCTTTCGCGGCATTATGTTAGCGGGGAACTAGCCTGGGGGCGTTAGCACCGATATAAGCAATGGTCATCAAAGAACATTGTAACCGAAAGTTGGGGGAATTACGTACAAAGGATATGTCGCCATAATATCCATGACCCGCCGACTTTGGGGGAGGATCTCCATTATCCTGTTTGAGTTCTAGATAAGCCGGCGAATCATGAGGTCAATATTTGCGGTATTTTCCCACGGCCCGCATGGCCACACCCGATAGCGTTGGTGGCGCTCTCCAGGTTTTAGGATATACCTCAAAAGGATCTGTTGCTATGGATTAAAAAAAAGGTAAAATAAGGCTAAATGATTAGCTTGCATAGTATACGAGAATACCCGCATTATCTGAACTTTGTATTCCGTAAGGAGGTGGGACAATGTACCATGTGCTGATGTGATATTACCCCCTTATTGACCGGTGAGGTCTGTTTGCAGCAGTCACGTGAACCAGCCCCAAATCTTATCGGCCGCCCAGACGGGCGAGTCTGCGCCTAGCCAACCCCCCCGAGTCTTTCATTGGCAATTCGGCTCTCGGGATCTACTGTGGCGTGATTAAGAAAACCTCTATCATTCCTGCCGTTGATGATTTCTATACTCTATTCTACTATACAATTACCGCTTTATTTCTCCCCGCAATCAGTAACGCGGGGATATAGTTTAAGTGCCTTGTCAAAGCGTAGTGTGGCACTCAAGTGGTCCCCAAGTGGCCCTTTACTACGCCTACACCAATGCTGAGTTTCTTTTACCTAACTGTTCCGAACCTTCTTATCATACGACGGTAAGTAAACTGGGTCGAACGGGGCACCTGGGGCGTCGGACGGTACGTTTCGCCTAAAATTACATTGGTCCATCCAGTGAACATCCACTTCCATCCACTTCCACATATTCCCAATGGGGTCCCTACCCTGTTTCCGGTGAGCTCGTTGGATAGCCGATCAGTGTAAGTGGATCAGCGTCGTACTCCACGTGTTGAACCAGCCAAGTAACGCTCATCAAATCTCGTTAGTCATGGAAATCCTGCTTTGCCTCCCGATAGTGCCGCATTCGATGTGCGCGAAATTTGCCTTCTTATACACCCTTTCCCTCCCCTTCCTATCCGGCCAGACCAGCCTCCCCTTCCACCACCACCATCATGGGCTTCGAAGATATTTCCAACGACCATGACGCTGACAAGGTGATGGGAGCGGACGGCGAGAAGACCGCATATGACACCGACAAGGTGATGGGAGCAAACGGCGAGAAGACCGCATATGCTCCCCCTCCACCATTCGAGGGGGACATGGTCGGGGAGATGAGTGAGGCTGAGAGGAATGTCTACGACCACGGCATCAAGAAGTTCAACCGTCTCGGCTGGAAGCGACTCACTATCGTCCTCATTGTCGAGGCCATTGCACTCGGCAGTCTGTCGATCCCTTCCACATTTGCGGTACTTGGCATGGTCCCCGGTGTGATCTGCTGTGTCGGCATCGGTTTCATCGCCATCTATACCAGTTACATTGTTGGAATGGTGAAATTGGCCTTCCCCGAGGTTGCCAATTATGCCGATGCGGGTCGGTTGATGGGTCGTCGGTTAGGGTGTGGCCGCTTTGGATATGAGCTAGTCAATGCGATGCTCGGTCTCCAATTAATCTTCCTCACGGCTTCGCACTGTCTGACAGGAACCATCGCATTCCTCGACATCACCAAAGCCGGTATCTGCTCGATCATCTTTGCGGTGGTTTCTGCCATCATCCTGCTCTTGCTCGCTATCCCGCCCAGTTTCACCGAGGTGGCCATTCTGGGCTATGTTGATTTTGCATCCATCATCATTGCCATTGGAATCACCATTATCGGTACCGGTGTGCAAGCGACGAACTCGCCCGGTGGACTCTCCGCAGTCCCATGGTCTGCGTGGCCCAAGGATAACATCAGTTTCACCGAAGCCTTCATCGCTGTGACGAACATCATTTTCGCTTACAGCTTCGCCATGTGCCAGTTCTCTTTCATGGACGAAATGCACACTCCTCGGGACTTCATCAAGTCGATCTGGACGCTGGGTATCACCGAGATCTTTATCTACACGATTACTGGTGCTCTGATCTACGCCTTTGTTGGCCAGGATGTGTCCAGCCCTGCACTTACCTCTGCCGGAACTACCCTCAGCCGCGTTGCGTACGGTGTTGCTCTCCCTGTGATCTTCATCAGTGGTTCGATCAATACCGTTGTCTTTGGGCGTGTGGTGCACGGTCGCATCTTCAAGAACTCCCCCATCCGCTTCATCAACACCAAGATGGGATGGCTGACGTGGCTGGCTGTGATCACTGCCGCCACCGTTGTGGCATTCATTATTGCCGAGGTGATTCCTTTCTTTAACGACTTGCTTTCGATCTCTTCTGCTCTTTTCATCTCCGGTTTCACCTTCTACTTCCCTGCCATGATGTGGTTCATGCTCCTTCGGAAAGGCAGTTGGAGAGAGAACAGGAACTTGCTCAAGGGAGCCATCAACATATTGATTTTCGTGATTGGTATGGTGGTACTTGTCGGAGGAACCTATTCCAGCATTGACGACATTGTAAGTTTTTCCATGATACTCTTGACCGGAATTGCGCTAACTCACTCAACAGATGATCAAGTACGAAAAAGGAGAAGTTGGTGGTGTCTTCTCGTGCGCTGCTCCCGAGTAAGGCAAATCACTTTCTTGTTATTAGCACATCTCAATATGGGTATGAGCATGCTCAAGCTAGCGCTTGTACAGAAATTCTCTCAACCCTGGTTTGGTTCGAGACGGGAAATTCATTTCTAGGCGTTGCATCTTCATGATTCATGGAGCAAGCGAAATATGTAGATATATTATAATGTTATTCTTCAATACTCATAAGCCATATTATTCCTAACAATATAACACTTAGAATTCTCAACTACTACCTGCAGCCTTGAAGTGGAATGAAAGGAATTCGCCCTAAACTAGTGCGAACGGCGAGCCACTCCAGTGCTATTCTTAGTTCGACACGTGACTTGCCACCTGAAATGCCCGAAGGGAGTCAAACAACCGGTCTGCACAGTACTCTATTATTACATGGGTTTCTCCGGTGCAGAAAGGCATTAGACCCTAATTGGCCTTGATTCGGATCTCGTGGGTATAAATCGGAGAAACATGAAAAAATGTGGAGAGCCATGAATTCCTTCAGGGTCTGCAAGGTATTTTTCTCAGGATATTCAATCTGAAAATTGAGGTTTTGAAAATAGTCGCGCTCTAAATACCAATAATGACTTGTGAAAGACTGTTCATTTCCAATAAATAAATCCGAATCTGTGATATTATGCCCCGTAATCCTTAAAGGGATGAGACATTGATTGAACCACGAGGAGGGATCGACAAGGCTGCCCCATAAAATAGTCATACTGGTGTCATTTTGCGGGATATCTACGCCGGAGACTTATATAGTTCTCGATAGGTGAGACATCAACCTCGGCGACGGGAGAGGCGCTCAAGTATAAAGAGGGAACCCATTTCACCATCTCAAGTCAATTCTAAACCATCATCAATCCTCTCAATTAAACCACTCTCATACTTTCTCAAATCTTCTCAGTCTCCCTATCCGCAAATATGCAGCTCAAGAACCTCGCCATCGCTGCCTCCGTCGGTGCCGTTGCCTCTGCCGCCCCTTCCACCCAGTCCAAGACCTTCGGCGTCGTCGCCATTCACTCCGGCAGTGCCGTTCAATACTCCGCCTTCAACGCCGCCAAGAGCAGCATCTTCGCCGGTCTCCCTAACCAGGGTGCCAGCTGCGCTCGTCCTGAGGAGCAGCAGGCTACCTTCTACATCCTCGACGGTGCTTTGTACCTCTATGATCAGTCTGCCACTCCCCAGGAGATCTATGTCGATCGTTCCGGCATGGGTATGTTACCTCTCACAATTGCCTTAGGTCCGCAAATAACTAATTCATATATAGGCCAGGGCAAGATAGGATACACCACTGGTGCCCAGCCCACCCCCAAAAACGCCGAGCGCGAGGGTTGGACCGAGAAGGATGGCCACCTCCAGTTCGCAGGAAACGATCTGATCGCTTGCCCCAACAGCATTGACGGTGCCTGGAGCATCTGGGCTTCTGCTGGTGTCTCCAACCCTGCTGGCAACTCCGACTGTGTCGGTATTGCTGCTCGTGTTGTTGAGACCTCCAAGCCCAATGGCTGCAGCTACACCCAGTAAATGTTACTATACGGTGTCGTTTTGTTGACTTGTTAGATGTCTATACTTTTTATATCGATTAGGCGTGACAAATGCAGGCAGTGGCCACGCCTCTTTGGTTTAATTGAAGCCACTTTTTCGCTGATCGATTTGCGGATATCCCACTACCTGACTGACATCGAAGAGTTAAATTTGTAGTGCTAGAAATATGTAATAATCTACGAATATGTGCCTTTCTATTCCAGTCATCTCTATTGTGAAATAAGCTTTCTTCGCGCCATCGTTTAACCTTGGCCACCCGTTGGAAGCGGGAGATCTAGTATATAAGAGGTAGTGATGTGCCGGCTTCGGCCGCCAATATATCCGGTCAATGGCTATTAACCGCCCATGCTAGGTGTCGGGCCGCACGAATCTAATGCAAAAGCTAGACCAATGCAAATCTTTGATTTTAAGTAACTACTTTTTTTATGGGATGCGCATATCAAAGGTACTTCGAAATCGGTATCCTTTAAACATGTTTCAATCACATAACAGTTATAGGAAGGTAGATTGATAACAAACCTAGGGCAATTAGCTAAGACTGTTATTGGGATTTGAAAGTAAGAAATGAAAAACTCCAATCAGAAGTGTATGATGCGAAATCTTTCCAATAGCTTTTATTCTAGACAGTTTTATTCCGGCATAGTCTTTAAACTACACGTACTATGTTACACAGGCTAGATCAACTTCACAAGATGTCTATTTAATATAAAAACAGTGATGTGGTCGAAACATATATATTCAAAGGATCCCGATGTTAAAGCACCTTTTGTGTGTCCTATAGAAATTGTAGTTACCTAAAATCCAAGAGTCGCATTAGACTTGTGCAGCTCTTGGCCTGCTTGGCCTTGGCCTGGTTCATACGTGAATCCAGAGGACATAAAATACAGATGAAACGAGATCTGGTCCTTTTCCCGGAAGATAATATTGAGCTATCGGTTTTTCTTACGTACGGAGTACATGTTACGAACTCTAAACGGGGCTAGTGCTGATTTCCTCTGAAAGGGGCTCAGCCCCGAGTTCCGATGGAACTTATACAAATGAAAATATAACATCCTCCTTTTGTTCATGTTTCATTTTAAGTTTGCCTTTTTGTGATCGCAGTATGTTCAACAATCTTCCGGCATTTGCTGTTGCCATCCTAGCAGGCTCTGCCGCGGCAATCGATCTCAAGATCAATGATGAGCGTAGGCTATTCTATTAATACATTGTTGGATTTGAGTATACCTGACATGCAAGCAGAATCTATCAAGAACGCGGCAGCCACTGCCGCCTTCAACACCATGTCAACCTATACTTCCAACATCACAGGAAATATTCCTGGTAAACTTGATGGGACATGGTGGCGGGGCGCTGTTTTGTTCCAGACAATGATCGAATATTGGTATTTTACCGGCGACTCTTCCAACAACAAGGCTGTGAGTCAAGGCATGTATTGGCAGCGTGGGGACAACAACTACTTCCCTTCCAACTACAGCCAATTTCTGGGTAACGACGACCAAGTGGCTTGGGGTCTCGCTGCTATGACTGCCGCAGAGCTGGAATACACCGAGGATCCCTCGAAGCCCTCGTGGTTGACATTAGCCGATGGTGTGTTTCAGTCCCAGATTGCGCGATGGGATACTGAGAGCTGCGATGGTGGCTTGCGCTGGCAAATCTTCCCGTACCAGGATGGATACGATATCAAGAATGCTATGAGCAACGGCGGACTGTTTCAGCTCTCCGCGCGTCTGGCCCGATACACCGAAAACCAGACCTACTCCGATTGGGCGGAGAAGATATGGGACTGGAGTGCTAGTGTTCCGATTTTGAACACCACCGAATGGACGATTGGCGATGTGGTAGATGTTAAATCCGATTGCAAGACATACCAAGATCTGCAGTGGACTTACAGCTACGGAGAATATATCAGTGGGGCGGCTTATATGTACAACCTGGTCAGTATCCAAGTCTGGATTGAAGATCGCGAGGATCGCTAACATAAAGAAAAGACAAATGGGGAAACATCTAAATGGAAATCAGGCCTCGATGGTCTTCTCAACACAAGCTTCCATAAGTTCTTCCCAGAGAAGTACGGTGGCAAGATCATGGTAGAGAGCAGCTGCGAGACCGTGAAAACTTGCAACCAGAACCAGGAGGTTTTCAAGGGACTTTTTGCGTCTGACCTTGCGGGTGTCACCCGTATGGCCCCTCATACCAAATCCGAGATCCTACAGAGATTGCAGGGGTCCGCCGTTGGAGCCGCCAAACAATGTTCAGGTGGTGACAATGGGACTGTTTGTGGCCAACAGTGGTACAAGGCGAAATGGGATGGCACTGCAGGTATGGAGGCACAATTGAGCGCTACCAGTGTCTTTACCTCCAACTTGGTTGCTTTTGAGCACATGAATCTAGCCACAAAGAATACATCGACCTCGACATCGACTACTCAAAACGCGTCCAGCACTCCTACTGAGACTCAAGGTGAAGCCACAAGCGGCACTAAGGATAACGGAGGCAATATCCCGAGAAGCCAGTTTGGATCTATTGGACTTGTGTTGTTGGTCTCTGTTTTAGTTCTATATTAGGACAAAGTCTGTAGAAATATACATCCATTAAGATATTTTGATGTCTCAAAAGAAGAAAAATATGACCAATCAGAAATGGAGGTTCGGCTGTCACATCCATCCAATCGCGTTGGAATTTGAAGGTCGGCAATTTTCACCTTCATCGTCAAATAAATACCAACTTCACACATTGTACAGGATAAAATAGGAGAAGTCGCATGCCAATTGTAAAATATCCCGGGCACGTCGCCACTCGATGCATCTAGTCCCCTCTAGACTGTTTGTGCCTTGCTTTTGACAGTTTTTACCTATTTGGGTCACTTTTTTGCCTGGTTGACAGTTTTCACTCCCCCATAATGTCCTACTCTCTTCCATCTCACCTAAGCATTATCACTTTGTTTCTTTATTTCTCTTAGAATCTGAAAAAAAATCGCAAAAAAAAAGCAAACACAACGAATACTTGAAGAACTCATGTAGGTGTGACAAGATAGGATCTTGGCACGGGCGTTGACTTTCACCAGGTATCTCGATTTCTCTACGCTTGAACTGTCCTTTGACCGTGATAGTTATCAGACAAACTTATCTATCTTACCCATTCTTGGTCTTATGTGATTGAATGAGGATTCCCATTGCTGTGCAGCTTGGGCTGCTGGTGTTGCTGACTGCGGTCTCGGGGGTCGCGGTTCTAGCTATCGCAACGGTAGGGAGTTCGAATCGCATGAATGAGAACCGCATCTGACTATTTCAGTGGTTTACCACCTATAATTTTGTTGTGGATGTCGAGTATGTGCTGCTTCCTAATCTGTTAACACACGTCTGAGATTTGAGTAGATCGAAGGGCCTCGAACTCGTTGCGACCACCAAGGCCAGTCAAATTGCTTCAAATTTGGATCTTCTAGAAACAACCTGCAAAACCATCGCCACACGAATCCTGATCCAATCAGCGTTGAAACGTTACTATGCGGGGAACACATCCGACGAGAACTGGACTAATTCCATAGCGGATGTTCAATCGGCCCTTGGTAGCCGAGGTTATTTGGACCTTTACCAGGCCATCATCTATTCAAAGAACGGCCATGGAGGAGCAAATGCTTTACTAAACCAGACCAGTGACACTGTTCCGGACATCACCCTTCCATACACGTACTCGAACGGGACTGCTGTGAAATTGGGAAATGATGGACTGGGCTACCCTCCTTCTCTGTACCCAAATCTGACTTACCATGGCGGGCCGAGCGCCAACGACTCAGCAACTGCTTATTCATTCCCCGATTATAAACTTGGACTAGACTCGGCAATGCTTCTTGGTCCATTGAAAGTCAACAACTCCTTCTCTCTCCTGTCATTGACCCTGCCTATTGTCAACAACACTTCAGATATAGAAATCTTGGGCTTCATAACGTGAGTAGCTTTTCTGAATGCGTAGGAAACACTGGAGACAAAACTAATTATCCCTCAGTATTGTTGCTAGTGCCGCAAATTTACAGAGTGTTGTTAGCTCGCGAGATGGGCTAGCACATACCGGCCAGATTCTCCTCATTGGACCCTCAAGACGAGCAAACACCTTCCTTTCTAGTGAGCAGCCTGCAACAGCCACATCTAGCGCTCGTGTTGCCGGTCTTAGTGGAGCGCATGTTCATTACGTGTTCGAGCCTACCCCTTTGCCCACCCAAATTAGCCGGCACAGTGGCATGTCGACCGATACGCCGTTTATCCTTTCTACATACCCGATGGCTCTACAAACCTTGTTACAATCATACATGAACGGAGGCAAAGCGATGAGTGATCTGTCATCTCGAAACGAACGAGGGGCGAGTGTTGCTGTGGGTGCAGTTCGTCCGCAAAGCACCCTCGTTCAATGGGTTCTTCTTGTAGAAGAGACTCACTCCGAGGCATTTGCACCAGTTGCCAGATTACGGAAGATTATTCTTGCATGTGTTTTTGGCACAGCGGGCGCCATAATCCTCTTGGTCCCTATCCTGACCCACTGGGCAGTTGCTCCTATCCGAAGATTGCGCGCAGCAGCCCAGAAATCCGTCGAGCCCGAGATTACACCACATCGCCCCACCTCGGAGCCACAACAGATTGGATTCGAAGCCGACCATGAACCGGGTGATTTAGTTGAAAGAATTGTGGAGCACATGAATGAGAAAAGCTCCCCTAGCACGTGGGCGAAACGCCTAAGGCGTCCCCTGGGGCGATTCAACAGTTCCACAACTATCGGCAATACAAGAACTCACCGAGACTTCCAGATACCGGGCAGAGTCAAAGAACGAAGACATTGTGTCACGGATGAGCTCACCGAGCTGACGAAAACTTACAACGAGATGTCAGATGAGCTCACTATTCAGTATAATCGGCTGGAAGAGCGAGTGGCTGAGCGCACTAGAGAGCTTGAGAAGGCCAAATTGGCCGCGGAAACCGCCAATGATAGCAAGACATTGTTTATCGCCAACATCTCTCATGAGCTCAAAACTCCCCTCAATGGAATCCTCGGCATGTGTGCCGTGTGTATGGGCGAGGAGGACCTGTCCCGGATCAAAAAATCACTTCAGGTGGTCTATCAGTCGGGCGATCTGCTTTTGCACCTCTTAAACGATCTGCTTACATTCAGTAAGAATCAAGTTGACCAGGCTATTCAGATCGAGGAGAAGGAGTTCAAGTTGTCGGATGTTCGAGCGCAACTGGCTATCATCTTCCAAAATCAAGTTAATGAGAAGCACATTGACTTCAGCGTCAGCTTTGTTTCGAGTGGAATGATGGAGCCAAGAGGCAGTTCATGTCGCGAAAACGGATTGGAACGGACCCATTCAGGGTTGGGTTTAACAAAGTCTGGCAGAATGGCAGATATGGTCCTTTGGGGTGACCAACATCGAATCCTCCAGGTACTGATCAACTTGGTCAGCAACAGTCTCAAATTCACACCCGAGAACGGGAAAGTAGAAGTTCGCATCCGCCTTGTGGAAGAGCCTTTGAGACTTGAAATCAATGGCCTGGCTCTGAATGAGACGCTTCGACGCAACTCACGAATCCGGTCCCAGACCGGCTCAAGTGTCAATTCGTCGACCCGAGGCACTGCCGATACGACCGAGGGTCAACCCAAAGGACAGCGAGTATCACAGTCCGATCTTCACCAGCTTAACTTCCAATTTGAAGTTCAAGATAACGGGCCAGGTATTCCTCCTCATCTCCACCGGCGTATCTTTGATCCTTTCGTTCAGGGTGACCTAGGATTGAATCGGAAATACGGTGGAACTGGTTTGGGTCTCAGCATCTGTGCTCAGTTATCCCGCATTATGGGAGGTGACATTCTGTTAGATAGCGAAGAAGGAAAAGGGTCTCTTTTCACTCTGAGAATCCCCTTGGGGTATGTCAAAGAAGTGCCCCCAAGCACACATGCTTCAAGCGTCCCAGGATCGCGGACTCCAAGTGTCCTGTCCCTGGAAGACTTCTCCCACGCCGCGCGAACACCCTCAAACCATGGATCAGTGAGGAACGAACCCCTTGCGCCTGGATTCGAGAAGTCAGAAATTCAACCACGCTTAGTTGGATTGAGTCAACCATTCTTCACGCCGACAGTTCCATCATCTCCTGCATCAGCACCCAGCAATTTGTCATCCAATAAAAACTCATCCGATACGAAACGGATCCGTGTATTGGTTGCTGAAGATAACACTGTCAACCAGGAAGTTGTCCGACGGTGCGTGCTGATAAAACCTTCCGTGAGATATTTCAAATGCTGACTTAGATACTAGGATGCTTGCGCTGGAGGAGGTCTATGATGTGACAATTGTCAAAGACGGTCAAGAGGCATATGACACTGTCAAATCAAATATGGAGAAGGGAGATGTGTTTGATCTAATCTTCATGGACATCCAAGTAAGAAGAATTTTCTTTCTCGCACAGTTATGAAAACACTAACCAATGCAGATGCCGATCCTCGATGGCCTCGAGAGCACCCGACTTATACGACAGATGGGCTATTCTGCGCCCATTGTCGCATTAAGTGCCTTTGCAGAAGAAAGCAACATCAAGGACTGCATGGATTGCGGAATGGATATGTTCATAAGGTTAGTTGGTGCCAACAAGCAGGACCTCGATCTGTCACTAACGAAAGCAGTAAACCCATTCGAAGACCTGCGTTGAAGCAAGTCCTCAGCAAATTTTCCACCATCATTGAGGAAACTGAAGGCTCCTGAAAATAATATGTCGTCTATAAAATATACGGAATCCAGATGATGTAACTTGCAGCCAACTAAATGTCCATTCAAGAGACATATATAATCATATATAATCAAGATTATCTAGGCATCCTAAAGGGCTCTCATGCACTAAGCAGCCTTGCCCAGCACTTGTGTGACTCGTATAGATATCCCAATATTCAACCTTGAAGAGACTTAGTATCAACCATGATACGCTTGAGGGACTTGGTAAGGAGCAGCAAATTAAGGATAGAATCTGCGATGTATCCTTGTCCACAGAAATCTGTAACGTTCAATCATTCCAAGGCAAATCGTTTTGCCACGGTATTGTGCAAAGTAAAGAAAGGCTATTTTGCAGCCATCGAGATGCCGAACGAGGCCCATCTGTGAGGTAGGCGCATAATACGATGGAAAAAGGCAATCGGCAATGGCCTTGCAAAAATTAAAGTAAAACTGTGATTTTGATTTTGGTTGATTGATTTCATTAATAACATTGACAATCCCACACTGGTAGCCTAGTGATGACACTGGCTTCCAGTAATCCGTAACTTCTATATACTGTCCCAAATAACCAGACCGTGCATCATGGATCGTGAAAATAACCGAACGGGAGTAACCTAGTAGGTAATCGCGAAGCTGTAGGCATCATCATAGTGGATAGCCCAGTATCCATCCCAGATCTTCTTGGTAACAGGTCCAACCTTTCCATCCTTCACGGGGTTTCCATCAAGGGTGGTAATGGGCATGATACCACCAGCAGTGGTACACATGAAGATCTCATCCGCATCATAAGCCTTCTGCACAGGAACCAACTCAACCTTAATCTCAAGGCCGCTGGCGCGAGCAACATCAATCACACTCTTGCGGGTAACACCCTCAAGCACACCACGAGCGGGAGTGTACAGAACATTGTCCTTGATCAGAACGATGTTGAATCCGGAACCCTCAGTGAGGTTGGTATCACCATCGGTAAGGAAGGGGTATTCGGCGCCACGATCCGAAGCCTCGAAAAGACCGCGAACAAGATCACCCCATTGGAGGTTCTTGACAGTGGGGTCGATACAGCCAGGAGGAACGCGACGGACAGTGCGTGCGATAATGGCACTGCCACCGGTGGGCTGAACCTCGGGCTCCATGCACCAGACATAGGGCTGAATGAACATATAGATGCGGTTGACGATATCACCGGGGCGAGCACCACGGACACCCTTCAGGCCACGGGTGACGATGATCTCGACGAAGGCGTCACGGATGCCACTCTGTGCGACCATGTCAACCAGGATCTTCTTGATCTCCTCGCGAGGGAGGGGGAGCTGCATGCGGATCTTAGTGCAGCTGGCGTCCAGACGGGCGATGTGGTCATCGAGACGGAAGAAACGTCCATCCCAGACGGAGGGAACATCGTATGTCAAGTCGCTGTGCATGAAGCCTTGGTCGAGGATGGGGATGCGGGCCTCGTGGAGGGGAGTAAGTTCGCCCTCAACCCAAGCGACACCCTTGGCGAAGGGGTGGGTGTTGGCCGCAAGAGCGGTTTGACGCTCCTGGTAGGCGGCGAAGATCTTCTCCATGGTAGCCATGTCGACTGTTTTTTTTTGGGAGTGGAGGTTTGGAGGTTTGGAGGTTTGCTTAGCACAGTTGAGGAGTGTGTGAACAAAGGTAGATCTCTAGGTAGATATAAGGACCTTTAAATGTCTCTGTATGACCTCGATACCGCGATCGCTACAATGGGTAATAGCTGGTGTGATACTACAAGAGCCGATCGGGCAGGTGGCTATCGTTATCTGGAGCCGATGCGGGGATCCCTCGCATTCCCGATCGGGCAATGTAGATATTTCCCGATCGGGAATGCGGGTCCATCGGATCTAGACCCAAGGGACATGTGACATCGGGAAAAACACTTGGAGATATTTGGTTTTCAAGCAAACAAAACAATTGATAGCTATATTAGAGTCTTTTCCTCGTTTTCAGGGGGGTTTTGGATCTTGAAGTGAAAGAAATACCCACCCATCATGACGAAGAACATCGTGGTAATTGGGTAAGTTGACCAAGATGATCTATACTGAGACACAGAACAATTGTTAATGTTTTGAACAGTGCTGGCGTTGCTGGACTGACGACGGCTCTTCTGCTGTCGAAGAAACCTGGCTACAAAATCGTTGTTGCAGCGAAACATATGCCTGGCGACTACGACATTGAATACGCATCACCATGGGCCGGTGCCAATTACATGCCGTAGGTCAAACTTATTGAGCCAATTGAAGATCTTATGACAATTTTATAGCTAATCGAAGATCATAGCGTATCTATCAGCGGGACAGATGCTGCCGAATGGGACAAAAACACATGGGGTCCCCTTGCAGATCTCGCGAAAAACAACCCCGGAGCAGGTGTACACTTCCAAGGTATGTGGGACATATCTCTATCAATTCATGTCACCTTTGCTAAATAATTGGGACAGAATGTGAGATTCACAATCGAACGAAGGATGTCGGGTCAGCGACGGCTGAATGGTTCAAAGAGCTGTTATCCTCCAACCCTTGGTTCGCCAAGGTTGTTCCAAATGTGAGCATTAAAAGACAGCGAACACCTTTTCCCCCTGTCAGGATACTAATTCGAAGCTCAGTTCCGGGCACTCCCAAAAGAGGCCCTTGGTCCAGGCATTGATTCGGCCACAGTCTTCACTTCCGTTTGCATCAACACGGCAATCTACCTCCCGTGGCTTGTTTCCCAATGTCTGTCCAACGGAGTCATTTTCAAGCGCAGCGTATTTGAGCATATTCTAGATGCGACTGCATCAGGCATCCACCCGAACGGCCGTGTTGATCTAGTGGTCAATTGTACAGGTTTGATGGCTTCCAAGCTGGGTGGAGTGCAAGACACTACGGTGGTCCCTGCACGAGGACAGATTGTTATCGTCCGGAACGATGCAGGAAAAATGCTGGACATGTCCGGTACGGATGATGGCGACGAAGAAGCCTGCTATGTCATGACTCGAGCAGCCGGTGGAGGTACCATCCTCGGCGGGTCTTACCAGAAAGGTAATTGGGAATCTCAACCCGACCCAAACCTGGCAATCCGGATCATGAAGCGGGCTGTCAAGATGTGCCCTGCGTTGACGGGTGGAAAGGGGATTGAACATCTGGACATCATCCGTCACGGAGTTGGCCTGAGACCTGTCCGAGAGGGCGGTACTAGAATTGAAAAGGAGCGTATTGGAGGAGTCTTGGTGGTTCATAACTATGGTGCTGGAGGTGCTGGGTATCAATCCTCGTATGGATGTGCCCAGGCCGCGGTTGACCTCATTGATCAAGCTTGGAATGTTCAAGCCAAGCTATAAAAGCGCTGGAGATATCGGCCTAGGAAACTTGCAACCCTAATCCCTGCCATAGAATATGTTGGGAGTTTATTTGCATTAATAATTGTTTCATTTAAAAACAGGTCTATTGTGGCCATACTGGGCTCGTCGGGATATTATGCGAGATAAGAGATACCTCGTGAGGGGTTAACTAGGGTTAATTAGCAATAGCTCATTTCCTAGAGGGTTTAATTTTTTGCATTAGTCTAAATGTAGCCTGGAAAGAGAGTCCGACGTGTATAGAGCGAGCCGATGTAGAGAGAGAGATGACACAAGTCCCGCGGTCAATGCCGCGGCAATGTCACCTGTTCCGATTAATTCCCTAATTCAGAAGGAGAGCGGGCCCTTTACTCCCATACAATACACCAAGGGAAAAAAAAAGGAAATGAACTATCTTTCAGCATCTGACGTGATGATTTCTGATCAAGGAAAGAGAACAAATTCCCTTGGATTTGCCCAAACAGACTGCCATACTTGTGCTTCTTTGGGCGAAAAGTGCGACCGGCGTCGACCTAGATGTTCAACATGTCTTGGTCAAAGCCGCAGATGTGGTGGTTTTGCAATGCCTCTTTCATGGGACCCTAGACGAATGTGGTCAGACAATCCTTCGGCCGCCGGTGCATCCAGAGATATGCCGAATGAGGAGATCGTCGCCGACTCCTCCCCCAAGGCTGTCCCCACTGCATTTACCGCGCGGTCAGATTCACCTAAACGCTTTCGCTTTGTCAAGGGTGCCTCGCGGCCAAAGAAGCGTCGAAGAGCCAACTCGCCAAAGGAACAAGCAAGACAACCAGTTGTAACAGAAACCTCCCCGATTACCCCAGAGGTCGTGCGTAGGACCGCAGCGCAAAACTTGGAGCTATTTGATGATCACCAAAGAGCTAATAGCTTAGCTGGGCTGGGTATGTTTAAGTGTCCCTATCCCTGCAATGTTTCAAACCTATATATGTAGCTTACCCCTTATTCTTTTAGAACTGCAAGACGGACATTTCTTTGATGATTTGAGTTTATTTGACTCCCTACTTCCTAACATTTTTGCGTCCACTCCCTTCCCCGATATCGAGCCCCAGGAGGCACTGATAGCAGAAGCGTCGGGTCTGATACAAACACCCAGAATGACAATGACACCTCTTTCTCCAGCCGATAGGGCTGTTGAGCCGGCGTTACATAATCTACAAACCAGCTCAATGGCTCAAAATATTGACATGTTTCGAGATGAACGAGAGCAGAGTGTTCTAGGTGATATGGTTCCACGAACCATTCAAGAACCCGCAATCTCTTATGCTTCCGCGCGTGTTCAAGGTGTTCCTATGATATCCGATATTTCATCCAACGACCATGAAAAGCTCCTTGAATTATGTAAGATTTCTGACCGATTCGCCATTTTATCATAAGGGATCAAGCTTATCATACTGTAGATGACTCCGAATTCTGTGTGCTGCCTCTCACAGGGGACATACCTGGGGCAGTGAATCCATTCCGCTGCAAACGTCAGACGTCCCAACGCTCACGCCTTCTTTTTCATTCCATCCTAGCGCTATGCTGTCAACACCTAGGGCGCTTGGATGGTAGTTGGCCAAGTGAAGCCGCTGAACATCGCCGGAAAGCTGTTCAGTTACTTGAATGCGCATTACAAAGTAGCCCAGTACTGAGCCTATTGGAGCCTATACTAATACTGTTTACTCTCGATGCAAGTCATTTATTCCGATGATACCTGAGCCTGAATGCTAATACTTATCCCCAGTGTGCCCTCTCCGCTACTGGGAATTGGTCAGCTCACCTGATGCGGGCGCATTCAGTGCTCCAGGCCCATGGAGGCCCAAGCGCATTGACGACACCTCGCATTAGGTCACAAGTCGCAATGCTAATCTGGTAATAACCTGAACCCTCTTCGGTATCGAGAGTTGTGTTACTGACCCGCAAAATAAGGTGGGATGCCACACTCGCCTTGATATCTCGGCAGAGTCCTATCATGGACCAAGCATACCTTAACTTTTTGGTGCGATGGGAGAAACAAGATGAATGGTCTTTTTTCGATCTTACTGGATGTCCTCGAGAGTTACTTGTTCACTTATTTCAACTTGCCGAGTTAGCCAAGCAGTGCGAGGTCGCTTTATCCATGAAATGGCTGACTTTCAACATGACTCCTATCACAAAAATAGAACAGGAACTGATCGGGTGGAAGAACGACGCAGAGTCTTCGTCAAGTTACAACGACTCCAACTTGACTGACGACGAGGCGATAAAGCAATTCCACGAGCAACAAGATCGCTACCACTGTGCTGAGGCCTGGCGATATGCATTGCTCCTTTATCTTGAATATATATTCAAGAGTGATCGCAAAAGGCGGTCTCTCGGCGTCAATAGGCTGGTGCGTAAGACGATTGATCACATTCGGTGTTGCCGACGAACATCCCAGACACAAAAGCAACTCCTTATCCCGGTCTTCCTTGCAGGTAGCGAGACCTCAGATGAAGATATGCGCCATTTTGTGAAGGAATATTGTGCGTATTGGGGGGAGAAATCTCGTTATAGCATGTTTAATTCTGTTCCTGTGCTTTTTGATGAAATTTGGGCCACAGGAAAATGGTGGGGTGCCGTGATTGATAGCAAGACCCGACCTAGTCCTGGTCATGGACAGGGAACTACGCAATTATTATTTGGATAGTTTTGGTGGTAGTTATTGCCGAGTTTTAATTCTACTTGCTACATCATGTTCATCTTGCGAATCATTTTCGTTTTGTCAAGTTGATCTTGGTACATGGTATATATATCAGGTACTCAATCATGCTGTTGGAAATAACGCTCTAGTAAATACATATATATACCTGGGCATAATGTAAAAACCCATCTTCCAAGCAAGCGCATCACCAGTCAGAGTTTAATCAGCAAGAAATACCAATAAATGCCTTGGAAACTTCAATATAGACAAGGTCGTTGTTACCGCCCTCATAAAAGATTCCAAACTTGTCATTACCGAGCGCAGTGACAGTGGAATAAGACATTGCGCCAGCCTGGAAGACCGAACCAGCAGACCAAGTTTTTCCATCATCACAAGAATAGCGAATTGTGCCATTGCTCCGGCTAGTCTTGCTGTTTGTGTTGGTGAACAGGAGGATCTTGGCATTGGCCGAACCCTGTGCCGCATCAGGATACGCTCTTGCGATCGCACCGTTGTTACCAGGATCAGGGAGCTGGGTCTCTGTTGCCGGGGCTGACCAGTTTACACCACCATCAGTTGAGGTAGCAACCTTGCGATATCCGCTACCATCACTCGCGCGGGAGTTGAGCATCAAATTTCCATTGGACAGCTCCACGACTTTGTTCTCATCCATTCCAGTGCCAACAACATTTCCCTTCTTCCATGTAGCACCGCCGTCATCACTGTAGACGCTGAAGGCTTGCGAGGCCTTCGAACCGTTTGGCTGGATGACTTTGCCGAGGAATTGTTGAACCAGGCGGCCGGCGTGTGCGCCATATTTGAGTTGAATGCCCTCTCCAGATGAGGCAAACAGTCCGGTGATTCCACCCACATTGGCAACCCCATCGACGGTGCTACCCACCGGCTTGATCGCTTTGGTGATGAGTGGGGGTGCACCGAGTTTAGAAGATGCAACAGGAGGCAAGGAAGGTTGATTTTTTGGATCAGTGCTCCAGCTAACACCTTTATCGGTTGAGACGGAGACTTGAGCGCTCACGATGTTCAAGTTGGTATCGTCATTTCCAATCACGCTGTTGACGAATCCCTGGTTCTTCGAGAAGACATGGAAATTGAAAACCTTTCCAGTCTTGGAGTCGACCACGTAGCTTGGGTCACTGAATCCGTACTGTTGAAGGGACGATGTCTTGGCCTGGCCCTTGGCAATGTAGGTCGGCTGGCCCCAAGTCGCGCCACCGTCCGTACTACGCCGTTGCATAATCGAATTGGGGGATGGGGAGTCTCCTCCATCAGGGCGTCCATCGTAGGAGGCTAGGAGGATACCATCGCCCAGGCTTGCCAGGGCAACAATTCGGTAGTGTGCAAACTCTCCCGACCCAGCTATAGCCAGTGTATGTTTGGCAGTGATGGCTGCGCTCGCCGCAGGAGTTGCTATGGCGAGGATGGCACATAAAGAGATAGCGCGTTTGATGGAGCACTCGCGTGCAGATTGGATCAAAGTGGAGAGCATCTTGAAGATACTCTACTACAATTACCGGGAAGAAGTGGGCCTTTTGAGTGAAAGAGGAGATGTGGAAATAGCTGAGAGGATGAACTGTTTATTTTTCTGAAGAGAAAGGGATCTATATAGAAGATTGGATTCTGCCTCTAGTCTTAATCTGAGTAATCTGAATAATCTGGACAAAAGGATAGAATTTTAATCTACCATAGATGAACAATTGATAGACAAAGGGGCATAAAGTGCAGGAGTATGAATGGATAGATAGTCCCCAAATTGAGTTGCTTGGCATACGTCAACTTCCCCGCAAAATGCAAACCCTAGGAGATATCCACCCGTTCCACTGGTTCCGGGGTTTATCTTCACAAGAGATCTATATGCTGACTGCATTATCACAGTTTCCGGGGCTTGTTTCTGCGGCGAAGAATCTAAGCGACCTAAGACAGCCACGCGATGCCACCCGGCGCCACGAGATACCCCTCTCCATGACTCCACAAATCTAAATGCGACCGCCAGGATCCGATCGGAGATCCGATCGCGTCGCAATATGACCCGATCGGGTCCAACATCACGGACCTGGATCCCCATGATACGCGGAGACATGCGAACATCTACAGTAAGGAGTAGTAGTACTTAATGAGTGCCAAAATTCGTAGTAATGGATATCTACTATTATTCACAATATTCACAGTCATCTATCCTACAACCATGGCATCCACCAAGATCAACAAGTCCTTCCCCCCCCGGCATTCATGGCCCTTCTATCACCTTCTTCCAGGATGATCAGCAACAGGAGATTGACTGGGCTACCCAAGAACGACACTTGGAGTACATGGTCACTTCTGGCATGCACGGCGGTAAGTCTTATTGGTACGATCTCCAAATTGACGGTGTAGAGCTAATCGAATCATAGTTGTCCTCGCCGGCTCCAGCGGTGAATCAGCCACTCTGAGCGTCGAAGAGAAGGGTCTGTTGGTCAAGAAGACTCGGGAGATCGCCGACGCCCATGGCAAGACTGATTTCACTGTCACTATGGGCTGCTTGGCTGGCTCCACCCGTGACATCCTTGTCCAGATCGAGGCCGCTTACAAGAACGGTGCTGATTTCGCCCTCACTCTGGTGCCCTCCATCTTCCACTGGGCCATGACCCAGAAGGCCATTACCGACTTCTTCGAGGAGATCGCCGACCGTGCCCCCATTCCCATTGTCATTTACAACTTCCCCAACCTTCTGTCCGGTCTGGATGTTAACTGCGACATGCTCGAGAAGCTTGGCGCCCACCCCAATATCGCCGCTGTCAAGTTGACCTGTGGAGGTGTCGGCAAGGCCCAGAGAGTCGCCACACAGTTCGAGCCTGCTCAGTTCACCAGTTTGTCTGGTATGAGTGATTGGCTCGTTGCTGCCTTCGCCGCTGGCAGCACTGGTTGCATTTCAGGTGTCGCCAACATCTTCCCCCGGGTAAGAGAAGACCCCCGCCCATGGCAAAACGATCTATTATTAACATATTTGGCAGGTTATGGTTGAGATTTACGATCTGTACATGGCTGGAAAGATGGCAGAGGCTTCTGCCCTCCAGAAGAAGCTGGTCCTTCCCGAATGGGGAATTGGCACATCCGATGTCAGCGGAATGAAGTGGATTATCGCCAAGGAGCGTGGTTACCCCCTGTCCAGCGCACACTGCCGTCGCCCCTTCCCCAAGTTCTCTGACAAGGAGAAGCAAGACCGTGTCGTGCGCCTGGTCGCACCCCTTCTCCCCGTTGAGGAGGAGCTGAAGGCCAAGAAGGTTTAAATAGAGATCAAAAAGTATACATATTGATGCCCGCTAGATGATAGAAGAATGAAAAAAAAAATCGCAAAATCATCATTTCCGTCAAATGTCACGTTCACAGAAGCCGATGAGTGAGTTTCAAACAATAGCGAATGTGGTATAGAATAACTCCAGGCACACTGAACGAATGTCAACCCGCTTGCCTCCCTCACGCTGTCTCCGTTGGGTCTCCTGCAGCACGTCGGCGGTCATGTTCGCGTTGGTGAAGACATGTTGAAGACCACGAATGGTCTCAAGGATCCATTGAAATTCGTCATAGTCGTCTTCTTCAGTACCCCATAGAAATAGTGGCCACAACATGTTGACCGATATAGATTCATTATTGTTGACCATGCAATGTACTATTTCCTTGATTTTGGATAGTGCAGTCACCGCTGCTTTGGAACGAACCAAATGACGGTGTGCGACTCGATGCAGGTGAATGTAGCAGGCGTAAAAATTAGCCATATACGTCTGGAATGAGCGAACAATAGTAGACGCGAGTGGCTCGGCCAGAGTATCGTTGCCAATACTGCCGGCCACAGCATGGTCTGTCAGTGGTGGTCGCCGGTCATACAAGGATGCCAGATCCGACAGAATATCCGCGGCAATAGCCATGACCTCAGTCTCGTCCTCCACACTTCCTCGGCTACGGTGATTATGAGCGATTCTGGTGATACGACCGGTGATGGTCTGGACTTCCATAAAGAACGCTATCCCTGGCTGGCAGAGCAAATCATAAATCACCTCGTGCGCCCCGGGATTGGTGGTGGAGCTCATGCTTTGCGGGGTTGAGCTCGGGGAGGCCGAATTTTGGGGCGAGGTACATGTGTAGATTCCCGACGTGTCATTGACCAAGACTCCTTCCCCACCGGCCGATGCCGCTCGGGCGTCTAACAACCGAATCCAAGAGATGATTCGTAGCTCTGATACGCCGTTAGCAGGTGGAGCACCAAGCTAGCGAGTTATTCTACATACCCGTGGAGCCTAATGCACCCCTCTCGGATGCTTGCAGGGCGTTATGCGCCTTCCCGAGATTCAAATAGGCTAGATCCAGTCGTGCAGTAAGGAACTGAATTCCAAGTCAGTCAAAGCAAACCACCAATCCACCGGGTTACATGAACTGACATTTATGTATGTAAGAAAAAAGATCGTGGCCAGAACGTATCTGAGCTCATTATTGCTGATTATAATTTCCCCCGCGGATGTTTCAAACTTTTGCGACAACTCTGTTGCAGCGTTGTCGTAGTGTTGTTGGTAGTCCGCTATCGCTCCCGCACTTCCGGACTGGATGGCTTCAAAGGCCGCGATCGAAGATCGGAGCATCGGGGAAGAGGCCGCCATGCTTTCCAGCAGTTCCCGCGCCGAAGCGCATCTCGGGCCATTCTCCACCGGATCAAGAATTGGTGGCAAGTGTAAATGTAGTGGGTTTTCGACATCGGGATTGGCGTTGGGGGATTGTTGTGGTGACTGTCGTTGGGGTTTAGATGAATTCGGGGAATCTGCATCGCTAGATCGCGCCTGCTCATAGGAAGCGTTTCCCAAGGTGGTAAAATCACCAAAGTCGGGAAAATAGACATTTTGGAACATGGAAAAGCCCTCTGTGGGAGCTGTCATGGATTGAAAGTCAAACATGTGAGGACCCTGCGACAGCTGGTTCACCTCCAAAGTGACGTTTGACTTGAACGGATCGGCGTCGTTTTCCAAGGGGGTCTGTCGGGGCTGGGTAGCTTTCCAATCGCATTCCAGATTGAGACGCTGGCAATGATAGCATCGAGGTCTGCGTTCATTGCATCGAACCTTGCGGCGTTTACACGTCAGGCAGCCATTTCGCGACCGTGGACCATACGGGCGACGATTCTCTTCACGAGAGATGGTAGGTAGGCCACTCATTACTGATTTTTTTTTTTCGGTGAGGCTATGATGAAGGGGAGGGAAAAAAATAAAAATCGGCCGAAGACCAGGCGTGACTATCACAGGCGCTCCGATAGCACACGGCAAAAGTATTCAACCACCATGCCACCACTTCCACTCCCCGCCTATTGTTATTGTTGGCCTGTCCAATCAGTTGAAAGATACGGGACCCCGCACGCCAAGGGTCAATGAGCTCTATGAATCCTATAAGACGCTAAGTCGATCCCCATGGAGATGTTGTATTAAATGCGATACGACGCTACCATAACATTTTTCCACTGCTGTAACGTTAGAGAGATCAAACATGTGGAATTATAAATGCAACTTACTGTGTAGAGTGTTAATTACTTAGATAACGGAGTACACAAATCCTAGATAGGGTTTGGCGGGGGACCTGTCAAAGCTTGAGAGATGAAGCATCCTAGTTTCTTTTTAGTTTATTATTTTATTAAGCTATCTTCTGCATATTGACGGATAGGTTCATCAGGGAGACTTGGGCATTAATCCCGAGAGACGACCTAGTAGATACTAAATAACACTAGTGTTTTACTACTGCACGTTGTAAATTAGCTGTAGATTGAATGGACCACGTGTACATGTATAGTTATATTTCGATTCTACTTACATAATAGCACATCTAACCCGTACCCCGCGTCTTTCCCCAAAACAGAAATGTGTATCTGCCTGCCTATTTGAGATAACAGACATTTCCCTTTTGGGTAGGCGAGCGGCTGTTCCTAAATAGGCAACCAACATCGGCTCGGTCATCGGCCCCCAATCGGCCCTTCCCTTTTTCCCCAACCTCCACTTCATTTTTCCCCCTCCCCCACCATAACCGACCCGACCATCGGATTCTGCTCTGCAATGTAGTATAGATGTATGTTATAGAGATACTATTAGGAATTATAAAAGGCAGGTCAGGACGAAACCTGAAACCATTGCAAGTTAAACTGGAAAATCGTTCAAACCTCAAACCTCTAAACCTCCATCATGTCAAACCTTCCCGAAGGAGTCGCCAAGTCTATGGCCGAGACCAAGGTCGAATATAGACGCCTTGGTAACTGTGGTCTCCGTGTCTCCGTTCCCATTGTTGGATGTATGAGCATTGGAAACCCCGAGTGGGCCAACTGGGTCATTGGTGCTGATAAGGCCCTCCCCCTACTGAAGGCTGCCTATGACCGTGGTGTCAACACTGTTTGTGCCCCCATCTCACTTGGTTAGAAACCCGAAAACTAACTGTATCTAGTGGGATACCGCCAACATTTACTCCAATGGCGACTCCGAGCGCGTTATTGCCCAGGCTATCAAGGAATATCAGATCCCCCGCCACAAGTTGGTTCTGATGACCAAGGCCTACAGCTGTGTTGGAGAACAACAGTTCCACGCATACCCCATCATTGAGGATCTGAAGAAGACTAAGGATTACGTGAACCAGTTCGGTGAGTTTATGACAACTACATCTGTGAAGTAGACATACTAACTGTCGTGCAAAGGCCTTTCCCGGTCGGCCATCTTTAAGGCTCTCGATGATTCCCTCAAGCGTCTCGAGACTGACTACATTGATGTCTTCTGGATCCACCGCTTCGACCCCGATACCCCCATTGAGGAGACCATGCACGCTCTTCACGACCTTGTCGTTGCTGGAAAGATCCGTTACCTCGGAGCCTCCTCCATGTTCACCTACCAGTTTGTCATGATGCAGGCATACGCCGAAAAGATGGGATTGACCAAGTTTGTTGCCATGCAGGTACGTACCATTCCAAAACCCCGACTAGATTATGCGGAGTGCTAACCATGAAAACAGAACCGTTACAACCTCCTGTACCGTGAGGAAGAACGTGAGATGATCCGTTACTGCAACCTGACTGGTGTTGCTGTTGTCCCCGTAAGACCCTTCCTATCTTCACCCTCCACAATTCTTGTAACTGACTGGATTGCTTTATCATTAGTGGGGCCCTCTCGCAGAAGGACAGCTTGCTCGTCCCCTGAATATCCGCGGAACCACTGCCAGATCTACTGGCGAGACCGTTGCCAGCTTGCGCCCTGAATCTCAGGAAATTATCAACAGAGTCGAGGAGCTCGCTAAGCGCAAGGGATGGACTATGTCTCAAGTTACACTGGCCTGGCAGCTGAAGCGCGTGGCTAGTCCTATCATTGGATTCAGCAGCGTCGCCAGAATCGAGGATGCTTTGTCCGCACGCGGTAAGGAGCTTACCGCCGAGGAAGAGAAGTACTTGGAGGAGGTATACACCCCCATCGAGATCGAGGGCCACTTCTAAGTGATCTATTTTCGCATAATCTGTCTCTTAACGCATGAGGTTCTTTGTCTTGGTCCTCGAGTTATGCCCATGCCTGCTATGCCTCTTCTCTCCGATTTTATGATTCATGCATCATAGCTCTATAGATTTTCTCAAAACAAAAATTTCAATTATCAATATTGCTGCATACTTGTAATTAATCAACCTCCGTAATTAGGTATAGGAAAGCAATTTTAACTAAGTAACCCGCAAATCCCACACGTCGACGTTTGCTATTGTACATATTGCATAATTTAGACGCGCATGCTCAATAATTCTAGATTCATACATAACCTAGTGTGCATTAAGTTATTAAGCTGTTTAGTCGAATTAGTCGAATGCAAAGAAATGACTATAGTCCGATTAGAACTCTTATATGGCAAGTGACTTGACATCATGTTAGATTTCACGTGTTTGAATGTACAGATTAGTTGAGAGCTTGGGGATAATCAGGGAATACGTATATATTGGAAGGTTGTAGAACTATGGAGAAAGAGGAAGTAAGACTGTACAAGTCCATTATGGGGTACAATCATGTGACACACGGTATTATACTATGGACAGGCATTCTTAGTGGCTACGTCGAAATCTGTGATAATGGTAACACCAGTATGTCATCTTTTTCGAGTCACGGGAGAAAACATTTCATCATTGGCAAAAATTCTAGATATGGGGTATATATAATGTCCGACTATGCATTGCTTTCTCAATCATGCAAGAACACAAAAACATCCACTGCTTCCCTGGCAGGGCTTCCAAGTCTTTCGCTTAATAAACGTACACAAATTCGTCATTTTTCAGGTCAGTCAAGTCCACGAATGGTACTTCCGTTGGAGCTGGATCCTGGACCTTTCCGTTGGTCTCAAACCCATGAGTCATAGATTGATCTTGGACTTCAGCCATCTTTCCATTGCTGACTCTCTTCTTCTTGTTTACTCTGTTCAACCAGGCTAGATTGAGGACCTGGATGACAACACAACCAACCAAAGCGATGAAGACTCCGAGAACAGCCCGGATACCGGGGCGATATGAGGGAGCTTGCTCTGCGGTGAACAGAAGCGGGCCAGAGAGGGCACCAGCGGAAGAACCAGCCTGGTAAAGAGCCATCGTGACAGAGGTCTTGGCGGCACCAGCAGTGTTTGCGACGACCCATGAGAGAAGAAGGGGGTTGGCGGCAAACAAAAAGGAGCAAAGATAGTATGCGAGGAGAAGAGGACCCTGCTTGGAGGCTTCGTGGGGGAGTGCGTAGAGGATTGCGATACCCACCACGACAGGGATCATGAAACCGATCAAAATGGCGGACTTTAGCTTCAACTTGTACGAGGCCCAGCAGCCGCTGATGATGACGATAGTCTGCATAGCACCGAAAGGAATGTTGAGCAGAGAAGTTTCGTATGCATCAAAGCCGAAACCCCTGACAATAAGAGGTCCGAAAGTGCTCGTCATCGCCGATCCCATGTTTGGTAGCAAGGCCATGATAATCCAAAGCCAACTCTTAAGGTCAAGAGCAACCTCGATAACCTGAGACCAGTCAAAGTCGTAAGAGGAAGCACCAGTGTTATTGGCGCGGAGACGTTCCACGCCCTGTTTCCGTTCGTATTCGGTGAGGAAGCGGGCGGTGGTGATGTCGTTGTCAAGTTTCCAGTAAATAAAGGGCGCGCTGATAATAGTAACCAATCCAACAACAAGGAAGATACTGCGAAAGAATTAGCGACATTCAGTAACATGATCCACGGTGACTTACATTTGCCACGGTCTCAGCAGATCCGAGGGGATATGGCCGAGTCCATATGACAAGGCAGAGGCCACCATAGTGGCTGTGCCGTTCATGGAGTTCCATATGGACACACGGAGTGGCTGTTCGACACGACGATACCATTGGCCAGTGAGGATGGCGAAGAGAGGCAAGCACCCAGCTTCAAAGAGACCGAGGAAGAAACGAACGGTGACCAAGCCGGCAAAGCTGTTGCATGCGGCGGTACAGGTTGCTGCAACTCCCCAGCAGAAGACCATGGAGGGCATCAGAATACGGGGAGGGACCTTGACAATAAGCCATGCCGAGAACGGCTGCCATGCAACCTGCGCAATAGGGGCAATGGATGAAACCAGAGAGTATTGACTTCCAACGAGACCTGTGTCCTCCTGGAGATTAAAAATGGAAGCAGTTCCTAAAACACCCTTGTCTAAGACCTAATTGGCGGCTCATCAGCATCGTATAGAATGGATGGTTCATTAACTTGTCTCACCTGCAAGAAGTATACCCAGGTAAGAATAGCTAGGATCGTTTTGTCGGTCTTATTCCGAATGCGAATGTTCTAAACGGACAGGGATTAGCTAGGTTTCTTTTACCAAGGCGTATCAGTGTGAGCCATACGTCTTCATTCGTGAGAGTGACGATTTCGACATCTTCCATCGCCCCCGGGGTAGAAGTTTGCGAGGCAGCGTCCGCCACGGCTTCAATATCGTGATTGTCTTTGGCCATGATGAGCGAACCTCTTCTCTGGGCAATATGAAGGAGAGAAAAGTCTTGGATGAGCAAGATGGGAAAATATTCTAGGAGATCATGCCAAGCTTATATAAAGTTCCTCAGATAACACTTCACGAAGAGAATGAATTAACTAACCGGTCACTTTGTCATTGATTGCCGATTACGTATCTATAGTCTGGGGTAACCCGTAATTGTGTTTCCCCAGAGTGGGTCTGGGTACTTAGCGTATAATACCTTGGTCTCTCCTACCGAAGGTGGTAATGTTGTAATCTCGAGCTCCATGATGGTTGGTATCGTGGCGTCAAAAGCCGGAGATTTTCGCTCCCCAGCCTCGTATATTACACTAAGGTTACACCCCTACTCCAATGACCCCATATTGGAGATAGGATATCTCGAGTAATATTTGTAATTCGATTTGCTCCACTTTTTGAACTGCATTGATAGCTTAGGGGTAGAAAAACCAATACAAAATACAAAGATAAACTGGCCTAAATGAATTTCGTAGCGTAGCACTGAATGATAAGACTCCAAGCGAGGTGATAAGGGGATTTAGTCGACGCCACTGGATAAGCAGGACTGTTAGCTCCAAATCTCCGCACCAGCGATTGGTGGACTAGATCTGCTTTCCGACCGGGTTAGTGTGGTACAACACGCCTTTGAGATGGGAGCTTGGGGAAAAGCCAGCCGGCAGAGCTAAACACCCCCCGTCAAGCCATCGCCTATTTGGGGTTAGCCGATCGGATGTCGGGAGGAAGCTACAATTGTCACACGCATACTCTCTATCTCTAACCCAATCGGGTCATTCACTTGGTAGATTGAGGCATAGATAAGTGGCACATCTCTCCTCTCATTCCGAATGTAGCAAATTATTCACTTACCAATCCTGGAATCTAGGTGAGTATCCTTGAACTATAGAGCTTTTAAAAGCTTAGCTTCCTGTACTAAATGGGCAGACGAACTCTTAGGTCTCTCTCTGATCCAGGACCGATCTAACCCCTCTTTTGCCTTTCCCAGTAAGCGCTAACATTCCGGACTAACAAGCCAAGAAATGTTGAATTAACCGGCTTTACAGGCATGTCTCAGACTCAAATTATTGGTTATGCTCAACCTTGGATTGTTTCCCCTGGAGAACCGGTTGACATCAAAGTAAGTTATCTACATCCATGGTCAGGTCCACGGAGGTATTCCCTGGAGTATCTCGGCACTTTGCATATGCTAACCCTTTTTAGATCTCAAGTACCGAAAAGGGATATGATCACCGTTTAGTACGTCTTGTTCAGGGGTTTAGCGGTGCTCATGCTCCCCCCGTTGTGATAGAGGATATCACCGAGGTCCCCGTTGGTCACCACGAGGATGGTTGTTTCCAAGATGCCTGTGCCGGTTCCTATGCTATTATCCCATCCTGGGCGGACGTGGCACCTGCAGCGGGAGAGGGCTTCGAAGTAGAGTTCTATGCTCAGCCATACTTGCTTGATGTTTCCTACTTCTGCCAGACTCTTGTATCTTGTCTTGACGTCTCTTCTCGAACTGGATTCGCCGTTGTTTTGAAAGAGTCTAAGCTTCAATTCTTCATCGGCACAGGCGATAAAATTCAGGTCATCGAGAGCCAACTTCTCGTGAATCGCTGGAGATGGCTCAAAATCAGCTTCACTGTCGTGAACAACACGTTCACTTCGAGCATTCACCAATTGTACCGTCTAGCCGAGACTGCCCCCGATGGGGAAAAGATGACTACCGACCTGTCGGCACCTATGGTGTTGGGTTCGAACTCTTTGTTGTTTGGTGCAGGCATGTTCAAGGACATTGATGAGCAGAGCTCCAAGTCATCGAACTATTATAATGGTCGGATCGACTCTCCTTCCTTCACCTTCACGGGCTCATCACGCCGCACTGTTGCGCAGTATGACTTCTCCAAAGATATCTCCAGCGACTCGATCGTTGATGTGTCTGGAAACGATCGCCATGGTGTGTTGATCAATGCACCCACACGAGGCGTCAAGGGATATAACTGGGATGGCACTCAGCCAGACTGGACCAAAGCTTCATACGGATATGGAGCCATTCACTTCCACGAGGATGATCTGGATGATGCCAAATGGTCAACAAACTTCACTATTACTGTTCCATCAAGCGCTCGCTCCGGTGCATACGCCGTTGAGGTCAAGTGTGCGGATGGAACAAGCGACATGATCACATTCTTCGTCAGACCGAACCCCAGTTCCACGGCAAAGGTGGCGTTAGTTCTTACAACATTCACATACCTCGCGTACGCTAATGAGCGCATGTACGATGTGACCAAGTCGTCGGCGATGACAACCCCAGATGGAGTTAGCATCGGGCCAGGAAATGAGTATTATGAAAGACTATCCCGACGACCAGATTTGGGTCTCTCAGCTTATGATGTGCACACGGACGGCTCCCCCAATGCATACTCCACTGCTCTCCGACCAATTCTCAATCTCCGACCCGGATTTGTACACTGGGCCTTGGACCGACCTCGCGAATTCAGCGCTGATCTTCTCATGGTTGGATTCCTGGAGCGTTCTGGAATTCCCTATGATATTATTACCGATCACTGCTTGAGCAGCAGAGGTCAGGAGTCAACCGCGCAATACACCACCCTCATCACTGGATGCCACCCCGAATACCACACTCTCGCCTCTCTCGACACCCTCAGCGCATTTGCCAAATCCGGCGGCAACTTGATGTATCTGGGCGGCAACGGATTCTACTGGGTTGCCGATGTTGTCAATGAGCGGCCTCACCGCATGGAGGTCCGCAAGGGCGATCAGGGTTGTCGCTCTGTCACTTTCCCTGCCGGAGAACGCATGCACAGTCTCACCGGGACCCTTGGAGGTTTGTGGCGCAGCCGCGGTCGTGCTCCCAACTACCTCTTTGGTATTGGACCGTGTGCATTCGGTACTGGACCAGGAAAGGCCTATACGATGGATTTGAAATATGCCCAGGATGAGAAATACAGCTGGATTTTCAAGGACATTGACGTCACAAAGCCGATTGGCGAAAAGGGTTTCGGTGGCGGCGCCAGTGGCGACGAGATTGATCGCCTTGATTATGCGCTTGGAACACCATCCAATGCGGTCTTGCTGGGAAGAAGCTTGCAGCATGATGACTCCTTTGGACTTTTCAACGAGGACTCCATGTTCCCCATGGTGAACACTCTGGGTACCACTTGTGATATGGTCAGAAGTGATCTGGTCTATTACGACACCTCTGGAGGTGGTGCGGTATTCTCCGTTGGCAGTATCAACTGGTTCTGCAGTATGGGCTGGGATGATTATAGTAACGAGGTAGCTAAATTGACGGACAATGTGCTCAGAGAGTTTGTGAGAAGAGGAAAGGGTCCTGGGGAGAAATGAGCCAACACGACTTTATTATTAGTGGAATTTTAGATCATTATTTTTGCCATTGTTTCTTACCATATAAAAGGAATAACATTAGAGATGAATTGATTTTTCCATCTCCGTGTACATCAGCAGGAGGATGTCATTTGTTTGGAAAAAGCACCATATCCTTCCTCGTTGAAGCCTTTCATGTGGCCAACGTAATCGCTTCTCACTCGTATGATCACACGGAATATGAAACATCTGGGCAGACAGGTTTGCTACTTTTCCGTTCAGATAATAGTGAGCTCGTCGCATCGATGATATGGCATTCATGCATAAAGCGAACTATCATTAAATTGACTTATGTCGCATATCTCATCCCATCGTTAGGCCAATGAGGTCACGGCGATACTAGCAAACCATCCCCTTCACGTTATCCTCAATGATTCAACCACGATCCTATCTCGAACTTGATACACAGAATCCAGAGCCGGGGCAGAAATAAACAAAATCCGTACAAAGAACCAGGTTGGTCGGAATACAAACAACTATCAGACGGATCCTTTTTGCATTCGCTGTACCTTCAGAAAGCTGCCGACTAACAATTCGGCCCACTTTCAACATCAGGGCGATTCCAAGGTGAGTTGTTTGGGGCTCTGGAGATTTGAATGCGGAAAAGAAGGAAATAAAGCCAGCAGTGATGTTAAAGATATAGTGTCGTATATCTACAACAAGCTGCCGAATTACTCTTCATGAAGACTCTACCGAGCCACACCATATTTCGTGAACAAGGGGTCATTCAGCAGTCGGTCCAAGGAACTGCCTTCCACGCCGACCAGAATCTCCATACCACCATTCGGCAACACTGGGAGCACGACTTGACCGCCGTTAATGCAACCGACATGGGGCACTCGTATAGCCTCAATATTGTTGCCCAGCAGTGGTCCCCACTCTAGCCCATACATTTTGAAGTTCACCCATGAGGTTAGCACACAGTTGAAACCGGGAACATCCAGGAACGCGGTAGGTACCAGCCGATCAACGTCTTCAACCTGCTCTACGAGAGTTACCACGTCATCCGTGAACTGCTCGTCGGCTGCTATAAGTGCCTTGCGGATCTTCGTCGCCAGATCGGCCAGACTCAGCGTACTAAGAATTTTGCGGACGGGCACCGAGACTGAAACATACTCCAGGAAACATCCTAAAGTCTCTGGATGCAACTTGGGGTCGGTCCGTTGCCGCCCATCAATCGCAATATTGTAAACAGACATAGGGTCACCCTCAAGAGTCTCTAGCGGCGACTGGGCTGCCATAACTGTACGCCAGAGTAGCGCCGCAAGAGCATCATTGGTCGAGATCCATTTTTGATCAGACGGCTCGGTCGCATTGCCTGGGGACGCCTCTGCCTTTATAGCTGCTAAGGATTCCGGCGAGAAATAGAAAATCTGACCGCGATGGCTCAGGGAAGTCATCTTTGGCGGGGCTCCCGGGGGTGTGAAAGGAAGAAGGGTATACTCTGGATGGTCTTCGATTTTTCCAGCATTGCGGCCGGACGATTTCGTCACTTGTGCGCGGTCTTTCCAAATGGCCTCTGGAAGCTGGATGGGATCCTGGATGTTTAGTCCCTGTGCCCGCCGACACGCCTCTGCCCAGATGTTTGTCCAAGTATAGAATGTCGTACCGTCGCCCACCATGTGGAAGATGCACCATGACAAGACCAACCCTCCGCGGATGAAATTAGCCTGCACAAGTGAGATTGGCAGTTGGTCTCCAGCCGAAGGCCAAACAGAACGGGCACAGAACGTATCGGCATCGAAGGAGGCCACCGGGAAAGATTTACCTTTCAATTCCGCGTAATCGGATTCATAGGACTCACGCAGGTCCTTGACCACGATGCGCCCTATGTCCTCATTGGCCGGTTTCTGAAGCTTCATGACACCCCTTTGTTTCAAACTGACATCGGGAACGGCTTCGCACCCGACCTCTGGGATTCGTTGTATGAGATCTTGGTACCCGGCCTGAAGAACTCCAATAACTTCATCCAAGTCATAGTCCTCTTGGAGCTGAAAGGGGAAGATATAACGAAGATAGCCCTTCGGCCCGATGCGCTCCAAAGCTGTGAGCTCAGGAATCGGTTGCTCAGACATAATAGAGCCCATGTTGCATCAATTGGTTTAGGGTACTCGGAAATAGGGGGTTTGCAAAAGGGGAAGTACTGATTGCTAGAGGGGTGAAGGTTGGGTATATCGGGACTAATAAACATAGCCTCTGCGGGGATTTTTGTACAATCTGGAATGTACTATTGTACAAATTTTAAGTGGAATATGAAGTATGAACCGGTACTTTTGCAATAAACATTTTACATGATATCATTTCATTGGCCAGACAGACTCAATGAGCATTGTCCCGGCTACTGAAACCTCAAGATGCTTGCTAGGGCCATGCGGGACCGGACATCGCAATCTCACTAAAATATAGCGCGGATAACAACATTGTGATGGATTGTACAAACTCTTGTACCGAGGCACTCAACTCCGGCTAATCACTTGCATCGCATATACAGTACCTCAAATAATATAATTAGTCAATCGTCAGGCAGTCTCGGTCTTGCTGAATTGTGTTGGCACTGGTAATTATTGGAATCATAAGATAGCCTAGCGGTGCAGGATTTGGCTCTAGCGCTAAGCGTTCCTGATAAGGGTACAACGGCCGTCTTGCTCCATACTAGACGAGGATAATTCCCGGCGATCCCTCCCGAATAAGGCCGCTTCTCGACTGCGAACGCGTTTGTTTGGTGGGATCGGTACTTTTTCCGCTTTTGTGGCCGACGCCGATCACCTGTCATAACGTTAGTCTGTGAACTAAGACAACCCGGTTTCACTGTCAGGGCAATATCTTCATGCAGTAATGAGTTTCTCTTCAACGTACTTATGATTTAGTCTCAGGGGCCGTATGCTTGCATTACTTTCTTGGCAGATGGGGAGAATCTACGACAGAAATTAGTTCGATGTTGTGACATTTCACCCACCAAGGACGGACATATTGCTATGAATGAAGACCCGGTCATTATCGCTCTCTTTGGGCCGGCTCCGTCGAATGTTGACCTCACTGCGAGTGATGTATCGGTTAATAATGGCGTGGTCATTGCAATGCTCTGTCTCGCGGCAGTGTTTGTGATTCTACGCTTTACTGCTCGGATTATCCTTGGAAATGCCTTGATGGCGGATGACTGGGCAATTATTGCGGCATTAGTGAGTTAACGCTTGACGAGGTTAGATCAAATTTACTGACTATATTTCCACAAAGACTTGTATATCTGGTACAACTGCATTAAGTGTCGCAGGTGAGAACTAAAGCTCCAGGCAAAACAGCATTGTTTAATAAAGCAACGTATCTAGGCGGCACTACTGGTTCTGGAAAACACATCTGGGCTGTCAAGCTGGAAGAATTGATGGATTTGTACAGAGTAAGAGAACTCCCTCCAAAAGCACCATACGATCTTCTAATCCAGGTTTATTTAGCTCCTATTCTCTTACACGTTTATTTATGCAGCGGCCTGCACTTGCACCAGACTCTCGATACTTGCTTTTTACAGGCGAGTCTTTTCCCCATTGGAACAGTCGTTGAAAGTGGCGCTCTTTTGTGGCTTGTTCTTCACACTCTCCTATCCAATCATCATTTGGGTAACCATGGGAAATGCTTGCCGACCAGTGTCCCATTTTTGGACACAATTCAGCGACACGAAGGGGAAATGCATCAATGTCAACCAATTCTTCCTCGCATTAGGGATCCTTAACATGCTGAATGATTTTATCATTCTGATAATCCCTTTTCCGCGAATCGCCCAGCTCCAAATGACTCTGCGGAAGAAACTAGCAATTTGTGGCATTATGGCCGTGGGAATATTGTACGTCCCCTCCATCTTTCTTTCTAGACCTCATTCGGTGACTAGAGCTGAACTATATTTATCATAGTGTATGTGTTGCCAGCATCGTGCGAATCTATTTTCTATCGGAGTTTATGAAGACCGCCGATGTGACTTGGCTGATGGGGCCTGTATTCATCTGGTCAACCATCGAGCCATCAGTCGCTGTGGTTTGTGCCTGTATGCCGCATCTTGCTCCGCTTGCCCGACTCGCCCATCGATCAATCTTATCCAGTTTGCATTCACAACGGGCCACCGGTATTTCTTCCAAAGGAATGGAAGGACAAAGTGGTTCCGGGCAGGGTCTCCAAAGGAATAAAATCAACAACCATGGACCAACATTTGACTATGGTTTCAATAAAATGAAGGGCGCAAACGACGATGAAATCGGACTAACTAACTATGTCACTGTCGGTCCTAATGGAGGCATGCACCCTTCAAATGACTCCGTCGAGGACATTAGTCAAAACCATTCGATTGCTGTTCATTCAAGTTTTGTCCAGTCGGCCTCACCACGACCTTGGTAGGAATTTTATGAGCTACTTTGCGGTACTCATATATCAAAATCATTCGATGAAAAACTGTTACCGAAATACATGAGTTAGGTTGGGACCACTAAAATATCAACCGATAAATAAGATCACGGCGTCATCTGAAGACCTGTATGAATGTCCGATCCAAAGCACTTGAAGACCGTCTAATACTACACGACCTTAAGCATCCTAGTTGGACTAACGGAAACTTCCGCAGAAAATACTTCTTCGATAGTTACCCCCACCATGGCTGATTCGTAAACTGAAGTTGAGGCTATGTCTCGGCTGTTACCAAAGTCTGTTGTCTCTAAGCACAATCAACATCCAACAATAGCCGGGCCCCAGGAAATTACGACTAAGCAAATTACTCTTATGTGTGCGAACAATCAAGTAAGATCTGCGGACATAGGTCCAAGGTTCGCATCAGGCACTGTCAGAAATCCTCGTTCATGCGTGCCTTGAGTGAAAACAAGATTCAAGCGTAAATGTGTCAGCACAAAGCCCAAGGAAAATGGGCTTCAATACTAGAACCTATAAATTACGATGGATATACGTGCAGAGCGGTGTCATAAACGGAGACCGAAGGCATCACATGCCCACTTTTAATCTTGTTCTCATCCTCCTATTCAATGAACTCTATGGTTGTCTCTCTGACTCAAAACCGGTTATATCTGGACCAGAATCTGCCTAGGTGGCCCTCGGACTTCGTTTTTTCCCCTCCGATCCAACACAAAATTAAGAGCATCGACTGATCTTACCCATCATGACTGTCGTTTATCTGCAATTTTCACAGAACCCCGCCCCCGAGCAATCTATCATCCTCGTCACCGAAGCCCTTCAAAAGATCAACTCCGATCTCAGCGAGTCCGAGCGAACTGAAGATAGTGTTACCTTCACTTCTACCGATCATGATGTCAACATCTACGGCGATATATTCCAATCGTGGCTAGATTCGGATCCTCCAGTTGTAGATACCTGGCGAATGCTGTCAGATAGTTGACCGTCGCCTTAGGTCTCCTCGTGCTGGCCGGCCCTGTCTCCTACCCTACCCCCGTGGATCCCGCAAATAATCTCTTCGATCTGCAGTCTAGCTACACTTTCACCTGATGTTGCCCAATCAAGTCCTACCGTGACCGGGGCAGTACCTCGAAAGGCGGTCGTGGTTCAAAATATTGCGCGCCTAATGATGCAAGGGGCTGCTATCGGCGTTTTATTAACGGCGGGGGATAATTCAAGCTATGCTTTTGGAGTAATTAAGACTCCTGTGGTAGTGCGGGTACCAGCGTAAATTGCGGCTCGGTCATTTTATCCTGGAGTTTATGACACGGGTGGTTTTCGATCGCTGAGGGACTATGGCTGTTGGGCGGATGGGTAATCTGAGAGGATGGATGAGACATGTCATACCTGGCATTGTGTACTTGGTTGGCAAATTTGAGGCTCGGGACGATGATTGCCAGATAACGGGTGCCTTGGACACCCTTAACCAACATCCATGCTCACAACTGAGCTTACTCACCGCTATTTTAAGACACCGCAATGCTACAGGGAAATTTCATTCATATTGTGTCTCCTGTTTATATACTCTTGTCTACCTACGGATTCGTCGCCTTTCTTTCCTACCTATCCCCGGAATTGCTTGCCGAGGACCATGGAGCAATATCTATTAGCAAATGTGTCGCGATATCAGTGTCTGGTACAGCGGTTTAAGCCACGGCGACCTACCACAACTAAGAATAAAGACGTGGCCGACTGCTCGAACATTGCTGTAGCCATTCGGATACGGCCTATATTGGATCACGAGACATTATCCGGTCAGGTCCCCGCTGTTTTCCCTCGCAGCGAAAGTGGAGTAGTGGACCTTCATGAATTGAAGAGAGTGGTCAGAGGTCTACCGACTTTGAATGTTAGTGGACACAACCCGATCTCGGACGCCCAAGCGGACAAGTAGAAACAGAAACACTAAACCAAATTACATCTTCCTAGTCATCTACATTCCGAGTTGGTAATGTGTTCGGTACGGATTGCCCTACAGAGACACTTTATACAATTCTGCTTCAACCACTTCTCCCATCAGTATGGGAAGGAGGCATAGGCACACTGTTTGCTTTTGGACAAACAGGCTCGGGCAAAACCCATACCATCAGCGGATTGGAACGACTGCTCGCTGATACTTTGTTTGATGCGGCTTGGACAACTCAGCGAAAACTATATGTTTCCATGTTCGAGCTTGCCGGGAATTCCGCATATGGTAGGTAATCCATCAGGCGACTAGAATTTCCTACGTGCGCTCTTGCATTCCAGAAGAAAGAAAAGATAATGTCAATGGCGTGGTATTACTGTGATATATCCTATGCTGACTTTCATCACGATCAGACCTCTTAGAGTCACGTGCGCCGTTCTCGATCCTCGAAGACTCGTTTGGCAATACACAGCTTGTTGGGGCCCAGGAGCTTTCCATTGATAGCAAGTCTGAATTTTTAGCACTGATTGAAAAGGCAACATCTTTCCGACAGACTGCCGGTACAGAGAAGAACGACGGATCCTCACGCTCGCACGCAATTTGCCGCATCAGAGCCGTGGACATATCACCAGAAGTCTCGGAAGATGGCATCCTCTATTTGATTGACCTTGCAGAGTCAGAGGCAGCACGGGACCTGGCCAACCATAGCGCTGATCGCATGAAAGAGACCCGTGAGATCAATATCAGTCTCTCTATACTCAAGGATTGCATACGAGGTATCGCAAGCGCTAACAACACACCCGGCACTGTGAAAATGGGTCAAAAAGGACCTTATATTCCATTTCGTCAGAGCACCTTGACCAAGGTTTTGAAGCATGTTTTTGACCCGTCTGGTACTCGAAATTCCAAGACTGCAGTATTAGCCTGCATCAACCCGAGTTTTTTGGACACCTCGGCAACCAAAAATACACTTCGTTACGCTCATATGCTTTGTTCGACTGAAGTCAAGTACCAGGCGGCGGAGTATAATCCTGCGATACCAAAGTCGTGGAGTAACAAGTTTGTTCGAAGCTATATCACCAAAGAGGTGAGTGATACATTCCAAATGCCAATCATAACTCTCCCGTGCTGGCATATTGACACTGAAAAGTCGGGCAATCCCGTGATTTCACCGTCCATTCTTGCACCACACGAGTCGGGCTCTCAGCTTCTAGCTATCCCGTTGAATAAATTCGTCGCTCGCTGCCTCCGTACTAAGGGTGTGACGGAGAATCAAGCGAAAGCTTTTCATGCTAAGCTTTGGCGCCTACACATTGACTCCACACGCGGCTCCGGCGCAGGTCGCAAGGGTGTCATTGATTCAATACAACAAGTGCCCAGTTCCGCGGAGAGCATGTTATCCGTGACTCGGATTTCCACCCGTAACTTGATATCCGAGGGGGACCTGCGGACATTCAAAGACCGCATTCGACCCGGTATGGTGGTTCGTTGTAATGCGACGGCGAACTTTCCTGGGACCTCATCTCAGGAGAAACTGGTCATGATTCTGTGTCCTCAGGATGTCGTTGGCAAGAACATGAAAGACGCTCTTGGCAATGAGGTCAACCCGAGTTATTGTTTAGAGAAGACAGATCTCACAGGAATCCCTTATCAGCGATATCTATGTGCCATGGTATTGTCAGGGGGGTTGGCGGACTCATACGAGGTCAGTATCTGGCGGCAGATTGTTGTGGACGTGAGCTCTATGGAGACAGAAGTCTCACTCGAATATGATCCGGCTACGAGGTACTATCACATCTGTTGAATCTTGCTCAGTGTTGGTCTATCATGTTTCCTTGATAGATCGTGACTTCACCGTTGCCCACGGGGCAGATAAAAGCATTCGCTCCTTCCGTATTATGGATTGCCTTCTCCTCTCTTTCTATTTTCCCTTCATGGTCAATGTAAGAACTTTCGACAAACAATGAGTTTATTGTTTGAACCACTGTTTTCCGGCGTTATTTGCCCTCGCTCTTGCAGGATAAATGAACTTCCAATTTCCTTAAGATTCACCAGGCTATATGAATAGACTATGAGGGCTTTCCAGTCTACTCAGGGTATTCAGGTCACTGAAACAATACGAACAAAAGGTCTACACGTAGGTATTCCTACCCGTTCATGTTCTTAATTACAAAATAATGCTCCATTCTACCTGTTTCAGATATCTCGTCATCTCAAATAATCAATATCAGCTCGGCTCACTGTAGGCATGTGTCCAAGGAACCGGAACACCAAAGTTCGGACTGCCATCGCTATGCGATCCCAGCAATTGAATCATGGTATACCTACTATCGTCACAGGCGCCCGAGGTTGATGTGGTGGCATGATACACAATCCAAGTCTGTGAACCATCTGGACTTTGGAAGAATCCATTGCTTCCAGTTCCATAGTTACTATTCGCCGAAGCAAACACACATCCATTTTTCTTGGACCAGGCACTCGCCTGAGTGGGAGTCGTCTTGCCATCCCAGGCTAAGAGACCAAGGCAATAACTCGCAGTCCAGCAATAGGACGCCGAGTACGATATGTATGTAGTTCCCCCAAAGTAAAGTGCCGCGGGGGCCTCGTTGACGGGTGTTCCAACCTTCTCCCATGATTCAGTCGGTTGCGAAATAACATAAATGTTCCCCGTTAGAGAGACAAACTCCGATCCTAGTTTTTGAATACATAGGGATTGGTATGTCACTCCGTGGAAACACGAAAACAACAAGTAGTTCCCATATTCGTTGAAACGAATGACTGAGCCGTCGATTGACCATTCGTTTGTTAACTGTCCAGTGTATGTGTAGTCGTCCCACGGGGAAGTGCCGCCTATGGAAGATCATCAGTTTGGACTTCGAGTTTCTAGTGGATTGGACTTGTAGATAGTACCCGTTAGAACGTGTAAGCGCTGTCCATCAAGATTGGCACTCTCTCCGGCAGTGTAGTAAATGTACCATTTGTCACCCAGGTAATGCACTTCCGGGGCCCACACATTGCAGCATCGAGAGGAGGTAGTTGAGGAGTATACCACTTTCTTCGTTGCAGTCTCGAGACCTTCCACAGTCGTTGAACGGGATATCTCAATGTCGCTCCAGGTAGTCGTAAGAAGATAGTAATATCCACCAGTATGCACAATAAAGGGGTCACTTCCACTCGGTTTTCGAATAGGATTGGTCCATGCGAATGATAAACTGCAAACCGCAAGGAAGGTAATTAAAATGGAAAAGGTTTTGTTTCTCATCTTGTCGTCCAGTTTAACTTGTGTTTTCCTATGCTATGAGATGAGATCCATGAAGCTTTAAGGGGCAGAACATCACGTTTACTCTGCGTTAACAAGTTGAACTCGGCACACGATTTGTGGATATTTACTTAGGCTTATTTCACCTATGAATTTCCCCGGATTGGTTACCCCGTAAATATTGGAATACCGCGTTGACATGAGAGAATTCCGCCGGAATTTTACGCCTTTGGAATTGCCAAGCTGTCTTGCAACTGGACAGCTGTCCTTCGATTGGTGCATTTGTTGGTGATTCTACGGAATACTCCGTACTTGGCTCCAATTTAGCAATTCAAGTCGAGTTTTTTTTATTCTTTTGGATACGACGACTCATTCTAACACTCTGCCTCAGTCCATGTAGCCAAAGACGTGGTATTTCTACCCTTATACGGATGTCCACTGATCCAGATGCGTGACATTGTGAGCCAGGGCTGTAAATAGTGATTGGAGAAAAGGATTCTTGAATTGAAGCAATCGATGTTATATCAAACAAGACGATGTCATGTTAAATGAACAACAAGGGCAGACAACGGTAAAGGAATGTTCAATGAAAGCCATGTTGAATAGCGATCGACGTAGGGTACTGCAGGAAAAAAAGTAATGGAAGAGCTACACTTTCGGTAATGCTCTGAGGTGACCCTAATAGTCACCTCCACGACTGATCACTTCCTTGCCTGATTCTCGCAACAAAATGGTCTAGAAAGGTTAGAATCGCGGGGTTTTTGATGATGAAGAAGGCCCACATACATGTTCAAACTGCGCGGAATATGATCCTTTGACGTCCATCAGAGGCTCGTAGACCTCGACATAGCCATTGGATACAAGGCTGTTCATCTGTTTACTGTAAGCACACGTTTTCGATAGTAGAGCTATAAAAACTTACACCAGCCAGGTACCGTTCGACGCCAAGACGTTCAAGATAGCGGCGGCAGAAGACAAGTGAGCCAAAATTTTCGTTGATTTTCTGATACAGGGATTTGGCGCTGGCAAGGTGCGATGTGATCTTTTTTGGTGCGGATGGATCCTTACCATAACCATAGACCCCAGGCTAAACAAATGGGTAAGTATGTGACGAGTCCAGGCAATGGGGATGAAACCTACCCCTTCAAAGAGATGGCCACGACCGGTTGTCCCGAATGTCTCGATAGCAAATATCTCTCCCAGTTCCATCTTCGTATTGTCATTGTTCTTGACAAACGGTATAGACTTTCCGGCGTGAATGCGATACTGCGCAATATTGTGTCCAGTGATATTGCGCACTGCCTTCACAGGGAATGTGCGACCGTCGATGTCAACCTCGTAGCTTTCCATTGCTTCCTGTATGGCTGCACTGACATCGCTAATGCGGACATCGACCCCAGCATTCTAGGACTTGTTAGCGGTAGGTATAGCATAAAAATAAAGAATGCTTACCTTGATGCCAGTATTGGTCGCGTCCTTAACAGCAGCAAGCAGATTGTCGTAGGTTGGGTCAAAGGACATTGTGAAAGCACTGTCAACAATCCAGCCGTTTATATGAACGCCAAAATCGACCTTCATGACGTCGCTCGCGTCGAGGACCACATCCTTTTGGCCTGGGTTTGGCGTATAGTGCGCAACACAATTGTTCAGTGACAGGCCAGTGGGGAATCCCATTCCGGATACGAGACCTTGGCCAGTCTCAAGGCCAGCATTGTCGAGCAACGCTCTCACGCCATCCTCGATTCCCACGGCAATTTCCGTGAGGGTCTGGCCCGGGCGAACGCTCTCTTGCGTCCAGCGTCGCACTTGGCGGTGTACCTCCGCGGCCTTCCGATAGTCATTTAAAAAGGTCTCATCTTCGATGTGATGACGGGACTGGTATCGGACTTCCTCGGCGGTTGTCCGGGCCGTATTTTCCACCATAGACTCATAAATTTGAGATTCTCCATGCGGATATTGCCGAGCGGGAAAGAGATCGGCAAGTGGAACCCGAGGTGGTGAAGATTGCTTCAACACGGAAGACTTCTTCTTGGTCCTCTTTCGTTTTTTCTTCGAATTTGTCGAGGGTGCAGTTTGCGAGTTCACGAAGGGAACGGTGCAGGGAGTATTGTCGCCGTCGGCATCATCATCTGCATCTCCTTCTCCAAGTGTGCCATCACCATCACGGGACCAGTGGGCACCCCGTGGTTCCCCACCAGTGGCATTCGCTTTGGTTGAGCTGGGAGGAGCATCTGCCAAATGTCAGCTAACTATTTCGATGAGGTCAATTTCTGTGTAACATACTACCACCTCCCTCGCTGTCATTCTCGGCTGTCTTGGAGCCCATGTCGACATGAAGAAAAGTAACTCAATAATCAACTGTACGGATTGTTTTGGAAGTAAGAAAAGTTCGTGTCCACGGGTGAGGGGCGGCCCGCCCCCAAGCCTTGGCCCGAGTTTTAGTATGTTTGTGGTGTTTGATGGGTTTGCTGTGTTTGAACATTTTTGTATGCATCCGTATAACCAACGCTAAACCCTTTGTAGGATCTAGGCCTTCCCCACATTTTCTAGGATCTCGTCATTCGACATGCATATCCCGCCATAACATTAGCCGACCAACCGATGGTCCGAAATGTCATCTCAATGTTCGTGACACTACTATTGACTCCATCATTGGCATGGGTTCGAATAAAAAAACCTCGCGATCACGGTTTGGTGAGTCTTGCCCTAAGCAGAAATGGTCACTCCGCTAATATGTGTAGGCTGTCGCACCTGTCGTGCCCGAAAAGTGAGAAGCTATCTCTCCTTCAGGCGATATGGTATTCTAAATTATGCAATCGTAATCTCACAGGTGAAATGTGACGAAAGACCTGGCGAATGCGGGAATTGTGCTCGGTTGCGACTAGTCTGTGCCGGCTACACAACGCCGCTCAGCTCTGAAACAACTGGGCGTGAAATTGACCAGGAAAATTATGTGAGAGGAAAAAGGACATTTCGTTCTTGCATAGCATGTCGTACTTCGAAGACCAAATGCTCTGGTGAGCGACCATGCCAACGATGCCGTTGGAAATGTTCAACCGAGTGTGTTTACGTCGAGTCTAGACAGCCGACTTGGGTGCGCAGAGTCAACTTGAGCCCGACAGGCAACAGGGACTCCTCTCCACCTTTGCCTGCGATGCCTGAACCATCTTATGAGCAAACACCGTTTAGGCAGGACAATCGGCCTACCTTAATGGGGACGCCGCCTATATCACAACAAGCGTTTCCCTTGGTGGAAACTGCCGGGAGTTCATCATCTCCGCTTGACTGGTGAGCTATCCAGTCTTTCGCCAATGTATCAATCCGTTGGATTTCTGCTCACTGGCTGCAGGCTGTCTACCCATTACCTCCCCAACTCATCGAGAATCGCGATTCTAGTCGAAGAGTATTTTGACAACGTCCACCCTCTGCGCGCCTTTGCCTTTATGCACAAACCTTCTTTCCTGCAACGATTGGATGGAGAACTTTCAAAAAATCCCCACAATAGTGCTCTTTTACATGTGATATGTGCATTGGGAGCCCAGTAAGCCCGACCAACTCACATCGCGGAAGCAAAGTCCGATGAGCTCATCTCTATTTTGAAGGTTTCATGCTCTGTCATACAGCGTGACTACAGCTCCACTTGAGCCCAAATTTGTCCTTCTGGCAGGCACACAATGGGCTAAAGTTGCCCAACGACTCATTCTTGAGACCATAGATCGTGTAACCATTGAAAGTCTAATGGTGCGCACCCCGCTTGAAAGGCAAGCCCACATTCATGCCACAATATAGTCACTAATAATTTAGCAAGGCGGCTGTTCTGCTTCATGATTATGCCGTTCGATTGGGGAACTTTGCAAACGCTTTCATGTTGAGTGGACTTACCACGCGCATGACCCAGGCACTACAGATCAATCTCGAATACAACACCGACATCCTCTGCCAGGATACCGACAACGGCCTCCCAGTCACAGCAAAGGAGTCTCGTCGGCGGTTGATGTGGAGCTGCTATATAATGGATGCGCTTGTTGGCAGTGGGGTAGACCAGCTGATGCTGATGGACGAAAGAGACATCAAGATTCAACTCCCATGCAACGAGCGCAACTTCACTCAGCAAGTTCCCTGCCTAACAGAAACTTTATATCCTGGAAGTTGGCTCAAAATCCTACCGGAAGATATAGATACAAAGACTCTGTTGCCTAACATGGGCATAATGGCATATTTCATTCGACAGATCTCAATCCGCAAAAGGGTTCTAAGGTATATGCAGCACAAAATTTGCAACCTTCCTCTATTTTCCTTTTATGAAGCATTCTAATGATGAACAAGATATATCAAGCATTTGGGAGACGCTATGGTTCCGTGGCACCCTGCGTCAGAATTTGCTCATTTAGATTCAGATTGCCGGGCGTGGTATGACTCTTTACCAGCAAGTCTACAGTTTACACCAGATGCAATATACATTCGCAAAGACACTTCGCAGTTAGGCGCCCTGTGTTTGCTCCATTGCACGCATTATCAAACCATCTGTGACCTCTATCGATTAGGGGCCCCTGCGCTTTACAAACTCCGAGCCGCTTTCGACTTCCCTCCTGAACAGGGGGAATTCCTTCGGCATCTGCAACAAGTTCTCTTCGATTCAGCTCGGGCTTTGGCAACTATCATTGGTCAAACAGCTGCGCATGGTCCTCAAATGTTGGCAGACTCCTGGCTTCCCACCATCGCGTATGACAGCAGCCGAATCATGGTATATCATTTGACTCACATCCTAGATCCGCGTTCAGAGAATGCACAAGCTCTGGTATTGGCTGCAATTCCCCTGCTGCGCAGTAATATCAACGCGCTAAAGTTAATGGGATCTCTCAATGCAATCGCCAGTTCACTTGTTAGTTCACTTGCTTTGTTCAAACCCCCCAATTTGAATCAAATTGTCGATTGCTGATCTATTTACTCCGTATACCAGTCCTCCGCAGCAGAAACTATGCTTGCTCGTTCCGGTATTGAGTCTGAGGTGGTCACCCGAAACATCATACCCGATGACCCGTATCAGTCAGCCGAGGAGGAAGACACGAGGTATATTAGACCGTTTCTTGAAAAGGGTCTTCACTTGCTAAGTTTTAATTCCAGTGACGACCATAGACAACCTCCAGTTCAAAGTGCGCCGGATTACGTCCTTAATCCGCTCACTATTTTCCGAATGGCACGCAAATCTATACCAGAGCGGCATGCCCCCGAGAAGGCGGGCAACACATCCGCATCTAATAGTGTGCTCCCCGAAAGTGGTGTCGATATCGATCATTCCCCTTGCGAAATTGTTAGTGATACCGAGGCGGAAAACGGTCCGGCTGAGTTAGAAGTTGAGCAGCCCAGTCTTGAGGAGCTACAAAGCTTATTCATGTCTGATCTTGGGTGGGCATGGCAGCCCGCAGACACGGCAGTTGGATCGGGAACTGAGGGAGGTGGCCTATTGCCATGGGCAGGTGGATATCCAACCACTCAGCCACAACCCTGGTTGCCTGTGTTTCCATTTCCCCAGCAAAGTTGACAGCATTGGGGTAACTTCTGTGGGGTCTCCGGTTCTTATTTATTATATCCCTCGCATGACCTCCTTAGTTCAAAGCACCTTTTCGTTATTACTTCAACGCCCGATATTTGGTTTCATAGCACCAACTTCGTATTTCCTTGCAATAGTATGTACAATCTCATGCTCACAGAGTTTTGGTAAAATTGTTACAGCAATGTATATGTTCACTCCGCATCCAATGGACAGACAGGAGGAGTGTCATTAACCTGGATACCTCCTCGTTTCTTCTCCAAAGAATCGTGGTAAGGAAGCCTCCATCCTCCTTCAGATTCCGGGGCCGACAGCCAAAGTCGCATCAAATGGCGTCGTCGGGCAGGCCTGCCGTCCTCATCAACAGCCCCAGCTGGGTGATCTGTGTAGGCGGTTCGTGCATGGAAGACATGTGAATTACTCAGGAATTGAATATCACCTGGAGCAAGAATCATGTGTAGCGACAGCTCAGCACACGTCTTCTCGAATACCTCCAGGGCGTGTTTCTGTTTGTCTGACAGGGGAGGTATGCGTGCATCGGGCCCTGAGTTGAAACGTGCCAACGATGTCACATTATTAGGATCGAGTCTTGCGTATACTCGTGGTGTGGAGCTGCCGTTGTCGTTCTCGAGGTAGAACACGCTGCCTCGAATCCAGTTTTCTTCGCCTTCGGATACCTCACCCTTCCGGTCGAAGTACCAGTTTGGCTCACATAGTGTTTGTGCCACATCAGGATGTCTCTCTTGTAGTGCATTGAATACGTGGTGTGTGGACGCGATGTCAGACTCTCCGCCAGAGAGAGATTTGGCGATACACAGGAGTCCAACAATATCGGATCCATCCGTGTGGAAGTATTGACTAGTGAACAAGTTAGCTTTTTGTTTCACACAATCCGATATCCAATATGACAAGTTGCATACCGAGCATTTGTTCGATAGATTCTAACTCTGTCAGTTTTGGTGGGATCTTCTCCTAAATCCTTGACATGACCAAGGACATGACCACGACCATTCTGACTGACGAAGTATCCTAAGTATGTGCCGAGGCCCATGTACGCTGTTGCACATTTTTGGAGATCCCACTCCAAAACAGGAAGTCCTCTAAAACGGAAGAAACCTTTGCCATTAATCAGATCATATCGAAGATTCTCCATCCGCTCAGACAAATTAGGCAAGTGAAAATTGGCCTGTAGACCTGTTAGTTTCCACATGTCATGTTCCTCGCGTTCTCACAGATAATCTTACCTTCGATATCCCAGTTAAAGGGGTTCCACTCTGTATAAACTGATCTGTGGCATAGCTAATCTCTGCAACCTCCTCTTTGGTGAATCGATGTGTCCAAAGCTCGGGATTCTCGCGATAGTCCTCTGCTTTCCACAATGTAGGCCCGGTATGGATCTTCGGGAAATCGGCATAGGGCCGGACTTGTGAATATATAGGAGGATGCTGACCGGATGTTTTGAATCCATCAGGGAACACAGAGAGCTTGACGGGTCTCTCCGAGGTCTGGATACCAGCAGCTTCCACCAGTCCGGGTGCCATGATTGAATGTTATTTGATATAATTAAATGTTAACAGCAGTTTGAATGTAGGAATCTGTTTACCAGTATCCCTAAATGAAGAGTTTTATTGTCCCTCAACAAGAGATTCTGATTGCTATATATACTGTCACCCCACATCCCCAAGGCCTGGTGGGATGAAGGTTGCTCGGCTGGTCGCGCCGAGCGATTTCGGCCTGTCGCTTCATTGTGAGTCTACCCCACCCTCACGATTTGCATGTACTTCAAATTTCTCAAGAACAGACAGGGTGCGAATACGACACCGTGTATAACCGTCAAATTCAAAGAAAAAATATGCCGATTTTCACTTGCTCAAATGACAACGTGAAGCCCGATGCTGGTTTGTTCCAAGGCTGTGACGGCTGGTCGGCTAATAAGCCGACATACACCAAAGCTGGCATCACGCAATATGTATCCATATAATCGAAATCCTTAGCGAATTAAAGAGATGAGAAGATGGACCTGTGTAGGTAATATCGGAGTTTGGAGACTATGACATTGATGTACAATGTGCGTCGATAAACACACCCAAATCTCCAATCGAGGTTGTGATAGAAGATATTCAAAACATTGGACAGTAGATAGGTAAGCCATGCATTATAATTCAGTTCTGCCTCGCTTTATTAAATTATTATTATTAACTCTATTCATTCATAGGTGGGTTCTGGTTCCCAAAGCCTCTAGCAGATGCTTCAACGTCCGGTCGCTTAGTGCTTGCTCGATCTGAGCTCGATACTGAGTTCAATGAGCTACTCCCAACTCTCTTTTCGCCATACAAAGGCAGAGTGTTCAGATCGAGAAGGTACATGTACCAATAGTAAGTTCCTATACTTGTCATCAGTTGAGATGCTCTATTAGCAAATATAGGTTGGGGTACTGACCACAAAATACACCTCCACCGATGATATTTCCCAGCAAGGTCGGGATGATACCTTTCCAGATGTAGAGGCCAGTCGTAATCTGTGGCGCTCCCAGCCAGATACCCAATGGAATAAATGTCATGTTTGCAACGACGTGGTCGAAGCCCAGGGAGACAAATGCAAATGTTGGCAACCAGATTCCAATAACCTTGGATGCCAGATCACGTCCTTGAATACCAAGGAAGCAAGCTAAGCATACAAGCCAGTTGCATCCAATGCCACGCAGAAGTATCATGTGGAAGTCAGGGGTAACCTGCTTTTTTGTGGCGAAAGAAATGACGGCGGACCTAAAGGGCTCTGCGGAAAAGGTATTTCCATCTATAAGTCCAACATTAGTCACATTGATTTGGAGCAGTAGGGAAGCGAGAGTCGAATGCGTACAGCCGAAGATGATAGCTACGACAAATAAAGATCCGGCGAGGTTGCCGAGGAATGTCACAGCCCAGTGAAGCAACATTCTTGACCAAGACAAGCGGCGATGGAGGGCAGCAACTGAAGTAAACTGGTTTACACGTTAGCCAATTTACAGTCCCCATCAAGTCTACCATGTCCGTTTCGCCAGTAGTCATACCATAAAGGATCCAGTGCAAAGATCTGCACCTGTTAGGAGGATCATACACAGACCGTAAGGAAACACCAAGGCGCTAATAGTCCGCATTAAACCTGGGGCGTTCTCTTGAAACCAAGGGCTGGCATTGGTACTAAGAGTAGTCCCGCAGGCGAATGCAAGTAAACAGCCAGCTGATACTGCACTAAAAAACACCTTGTCCAGTCGCATGTGCCCCTTATGTGCGCCTAGTTTTGAGACGGCCTCAACCACCCCTAATGGAGAGAGCGCATCGAAAGTCATGTTGATCAGAAGACAACGGCGATCACTTGGAGATATTGTCGGTTCAATTAGCAGCAACCCCCTTTGTGGGAAAAGCAGACATATAACTCTCTGGAGGGCCGGGGAAAATATATCATTTTTGCCCGAGTTTTCCCTACCTGGTGCAAGCACAATGAAAGGCTTATCTCTCACACCACGGCAGGAATCCTCCCTTGCATGGTTCCTCACGATTAGTTCCGGCACTCCTTATTATGATTGAACTCAGATAAGAGTTTTAAGCTTGCTGACAGGATGACCGACTAGCTAGCATATTCACACCGCGAAGATCCATCGAGTCAAAAGAGAATTACTTATCAGAATCGGGGGTCTTGGCAAGATAAGGATATGGTTTCGAGATCGTACATCTCCGCGGATCTACTTAGTGTTCTAATTGTCAACGCTACTGCTGGGAGGTCACGGGACCTCCCCCTGTTTGTCTATCCTGTCGTGTGCCATATTATTCTTCTCCTTAATGCACCCCGAAAGTCGATATTTCAAGATCCTACCTTTCAGTAGTTCTAGATCTCTCTTCTTTCGGCTACGACACGCGTGCTGCATACTCCGTTATATTGTGCATGAGGTAGTGACCCACCTTGAAGGTTATGCAGGGTACCCAGGTGTTTCGGTACCACCTGGGTAGCCTTCCAAGGATTGTCATTGTGACATAGCAACCTTGGAATACCTTTCGCTATGGATATGTGTGCTTCCGCCGCTATGACGTCAAACTTAACTTTACAAACACATCTATAAAAGCGAAATCACGTCGCAACTAACTGAGAATCCAATATTCAGTTCTCATCAGGACATGTCCACAGTAGAAACAATGAAGGACAGAGACACCGTGATTGAGTGCCTTCCCCTTAACAGGCAGGCTTGAGAAACATAAGCGGTTGATAATCTAACCAGCGAGTTCAACGTTAACTGACTCCAACTGAGCTTCGTGATTGACTTAAGGGAGAGCAATCACAAACATCGGGTTGGGTGGGCGGTTCAGGGGAGACTATTGGTCATGAAATGTCAGTCAGTATTCCTTCCCTTAATTACCCTCGCTCCCTCTCGGTCGCAGAATCCCACCAACTAGACGAAAGCAACGAGAGCTAAAGGTGGCGATAGTGGCCGAAGGATTCTGCGGATCCTCAAGCACAATCCCACTGCGAACCCATCCGGCTACAGCGATCAAGGCATTAACCACATGCGTCGCGTGGTATCCTACTGTAGGCGCCCTCTGGCACAAAGGAGCGAGCCAAGCATGACACGAGTAGCAAGAGTTACCGGTCGCTCAAAAACTGGGGTCATGATGCGCTCAAAGAGTAGGGTCGGGTACTCTCGCAATATCGTAGTAGCAACGTGGTGAAATCGAGATTTGTTCGAGTTTATTGGAAATTAAATGAATAGTCACGTTTCGTGGTGGTTCTCAGAATATAATATGGTGAGATAGTAATGAGTACTATGAAGCATTTACACCGAACAGTTGAATCTTGGATGTTACAATAATCTTGAGACGCGTCCGTTTGCCTTGGCGTTTAAACGCCTTACTGCCTTACTGCCTGGGGCATATGAAAGTGAGAAAGTGTCATGTGACTCAAAGCACAGTTCAGCTGATCCGTGATCCAACAACCATGTTTTTATTTTAGCTCCCTATTTGTCGATAGTCCTCGACAAGACTTTTTGATAATATCTGTATGAATTTAAAATAGCGTATAAGGCTATATTATCATCATTTCCAAATTACCCGAACATTGCGTTGCTTAAAACTACAAATATATATATCGGAACCATGAACCCAAAACCTTAAAACCCCTGACGAGACTATATATCACCTAGAAAGTAGGAGGCTATAAGGAAAAGTCCACATAGACCATAGTTGTTCAGATATTAAGTTGTAATCCATCGCATTTGCTATGTGTTCTGCGGTGGCCGGGCCGCTTGTGAAATACGCCAAGGGATGAGGGGATCACCGGCCAGCTCAACTGTGGACACAAGGGTCTCAGTCCCCGGCCACTTTGACCACTTATGCTTTCTGTATCACATTAACAAAACTAGGTAAATAGAATGGCCAGGCTTGGATTTCTCTGTGCCGGGGGAGTGAATCTAAAGCTTATTTGTTAAATATCCTGACATTTATATATAATCTTCCAGTTGATCTAGAAGTGAATAGTAATTATTTTCGATCTATATTTCCGGCCGGTCGTTGGCATTTGCAATGACAACCTACGGGCAAGGAGCCGACGGCAGATACCGACGATTCACTTTAGTACCCGAATGTCACATGGAATACATCTGATCCTGCACTAATGTCACGGGTTCACCCCCACAACCCCCTAGTTTCGGTTGGTCTCGGTAATAACGGGATGTTTGAATGGGACGTCCGAAGCTCCACGATGCGTTGTTAGTGTCAAGCAACAAGGATATTCTAATCGATTGGAAGGCAATGAAAGCACTAATCGATATGCGGCAAGGTTAGTTCGCTAAATAGGTTGGCTAATATGTGGGCAGCGTTAGACTTTCGTGGGGGATGTGGAGGCGTGGGGGAACATGGGGAAAACTAAAATGGATGACGGAAGTGCCGCCCTGAAGACGTGGGGTGCCGCAACTGACCTATATATATGCTTTTGGTCTTTGATTCAGTCAGTCAAGACCCAAGGGTTCTCCAATTTTATGCAATGCAAGACTCAACTATGTCCAAACCAAATGTTATCCACGATGAATCGGCAGAGCAGCAGAATGGTGACAAACCGGTGGATAATAGTGGCATCGTACGCGTCGCCTTGACTGAAGAAGACAGCAAGCGAATCTGCCGCAAGACCGACCGAACTATTCTTGTTGTGCTTGTCTGGGTCTACTTCTTGCAGATCCTCGATAAGACAGTCTTGGGATACGGTGCAACATTCGGTTTACAGAAAGACACAGGTCTTACCGGCAACGAATATTCGCTCATCGGCTCCATCTCACCCATTGCACAACTTGTCTGGCAGCCATTTTCTTCGTACCTGATTGTCAAGGTTCCACACAAAATCCTTATGCCATCGCTATGCCTTGGATGGGGAATTGCGCAGACATGCATGGCTGCATGCCACAACTTCAACTCCTTGATGGCGGCTCGATTCTTTCTCGGCTTGTTCGAGGCCGGCTGTCTCCCTCTATTTGGTGTCATCACGAGTCAATGGTATCGACGTGCAGAGCAACCAATCCGTATTGCTGCGTGGTATAGTACAAATGGCTTAGCAACCATCGTCGCAGCTGCTTTATCATATGGACTGGCACAAATCAAGTCAGACGTATTCAAATCATGGCAGATGTATGGAATCCAAAGATCAACCCCCCGAAAGTGGTATATTCTGACTCCTTTTAGCATTTTTCTTGTTGTCGGCCTGATAACTATTGCATCCGCTCCAATCGCCTACTGGCGCTTGGACAACGATATATCCTCCGCTAGGTTCCTCACCGAGGATGAGAAAGCTCAAGGAATCGAGCGCCTTCGAGCCAACCAGACTGGAACCGGAAATCCCGAGTTCAAGTTCAGTCATGTGCTTGAGGTTTGCTTAGAACCCAAAACTTATCTGTGGATTGGAATGTCAATGCTCCTCAACATCGGCGCCAGCGTGACCAACATTTTTGGTCCACTGATCTTAAGCGGCCTTGGTTACGATAAATACCGGACAACTCTGCTGACCATGCCATTTGGCGCGTTACAATTCCTCATCATTCTGCTGGCAAGTTACCTCGCCCAAACTGCGCGTCTGAAGAGTGCTATCATCGCGGGTTTCATGCTGCCTGTGATAGCTGGTCTATCAATTTTGTATGCGGTGCCTCGGAACACGTCTGTGCAGAGCGAATTGCTTGCTGGTTACTATCTACTTGCATTCTTATTTGGCGGCAATCCATTGGTTGTGACCTGGATCATCGGCAACACGGCAGGAACCACCAAGAAATCCGTCATCATGAGTTTGTATAACGCGGCAAGCTCGGCTGGAAATATTATTGGTCCATTGCTCTTCAACGAGAAGGACAAACCAGCCTACCAACCTGGCCTGCGTGCATGTCTCGGAATCTTTAGCGCCTTGGCTGCTGTTGTTGTCCTTCAGTGGGCCAATCTATGGTTCCTCAACAAACAACAAGCTCGTCGCCGTGTCCAAAACGGCAAGAGAGCTGAAATTGTTGATCTTTCGATGCAAAATAATTACCACGAAACGCAGGATATACTGGAGGAGGCTGGACACGAGACTGTGCAAGTTGGAGACAATGCGTTCCAGGATTTGACCGATCGGGAAAATGATGAATTTGTTTATATCTATTGAAGCTAGTGGCCATATGCGGTCCAATATATGCGAATTGACTGATACTATGGGAAAGTGAGCAGAGTGTCTCATTCTCCTCGTTTTGCTGTAAACAGACTGGTCATAAATAAATGGAGGTCCACATTTGGTGCCTGAGTGACGAACGCGCGATATCCATGCAGGATTGGTAGATGCATGTAAATTTCTCCTACTTTGCTATCTTTTCTTCTCTCACTTCCGGGTAACTCCTGCAATTTCCTGCCTCTGTGCATATTTGTCTCTAGCAAGTCTAGCCCTCATCTCTCCCTCTTGCCTATCCTTATCTCAGTCGCGTCCCCTAGATAGGGTAGGATTAATTTGCATCTCCTGCCTATGCATCATGAACCCAGCCACGTTCCATATAGTATGGGATATATTTTATCTCTTCCTAGAGCAGATAGGCTAGAGTTTCACCTCCTGCCTATAGAGGGACAGGGAAGCAAATACCATAAGCTCCCTGGATCACGCCTACTTGCCACGCGTTGATCGTTCAAACTACAATATGCAGCAATCGTCGGATATTATCAGTTAAAATTTAAATACCTTTGAGGCTAGGGATCAAATTGACAAAGATTCATTGCACGTGGAAATGTGGTTAAGAACTGAAGCGTGGGAATGACCCAAGGAAATGGGTTCTATATTGAATCCCCGCCTACATAGGTATGTATGTGGTTTATCTCAGACTTGAATCATGGTGCTGAGCCTACCGAGTCCAGTCTCCGTAGGAATATGATTATGGAGGCGCAACATGTCTCTAGAGGCTTCTTCTGAAATACCGCCCTGTCATCGACCCTATTCGCCATAGGACAAGCGCTTACGATCCCTGCCCACGTGCTGGAGAGTCGTGGATGGTGTGCTCTCTAGATGAAATCCCAAACATGCAAATGCGACAGGGCATGCTCTTCGGACTCCGACTCGGACTTGATATTTCAAACTAGACGGATTGGCAACCCCTGGAATCCTACGACCTCAGGATTTCTAAATTGATAGTGCAACCTGGAGCCAGAAAATGCATGATTCTGCCCTACACACATAGCGAAACAATGGTAGATCCCATACATTCATCATGATTTGTCTCGTTTCATATGACAACCCCGGAGGCAGCCCTCGGAGTCGGAACCAGCTGAAAGCAATAACAAGCTGACAGCGAGAGTGGATGTCCGAAGACTCCTAATTTGATAACTAAAGCGAGTCTCGGCACATTGATATGTACCACTCCCCGTCCCTGGCAACTGGAGTTTGAATGCTACGGAGAAAACGTTGTCCCGATTGTCCATTATTGATACCCTATAGACCTTTCATTGCAATACGTGCAGTCACACATTGGTGGTACTAGCCCTGTGCAGAGTCAGTGAAACCTGAGCTACATAATGACAGGCGATCTTCAGCATATCGGGGAACCGATTGCCATCGTGGGAAGTGCTTGCCGCTTTCCTGGTGATGCAACAACACCCTCCAGGCTATGGGACTTGCTCAAAGCACCTCGAGATGTTCTTAGCGAGATCCCAGAAAGCCGCTTCAGTACCAAAGCCTTCTACCATCCCGACGGCCTTCACCATGGCACTACGAATGTTCGACACTCCTATTTGCTGTCCGATGATCATCGACTCTTTGACGCCCAATTCTTTGGAACCAAACCAGTCGAAGCAAACTCGATCGACCCTCAACAAAGGCTGTTGCTCGAGACCGTCTACGAGGGACTTGAAACCTCTGGCATTCCTATGGAAAAGCTCCAAGGCTCTAACACCGCTGTATATGTTGGATTGATGACCAATGACTATGCCGATATGCTAGGCCGGGATGTGCAGAACTTTCCGACCTATTTTGCATCAGGAACTGCTCGAAGCATTCTATCCAACCGAGTCTCCTACTTTTTTGACTGGCGCGGACCTTCTATGACAATTGACACAGCGTGTTCTTCGAGTCTGATTGCGCTACACCAGGCTGTACAGAGCCTGCGAAGTGGGGAGACCGATGTTGCGGTGGCAGCAGGAACAAATCTTCTGCTGGGACCAGAGCAATATATCGCAGAGAGCAAGTTGAAGATGCTCTCCCCAACCGGCCGCTCGCGCATGTGGGACAAAGGCGCAGATGGGTACGCACGTGGTGACGGAATTGCTGCCGTCATACTAAAACCATTGAGTGCAGCATTGGCAGATGGGGATCACATCGAGTGCATCGTTCGAGAGACAGGTGCCAATCAAGATGGTCGCACCAAAGGAATTACAATGCCAAACCCTATGGCTCAAGCAGAGCTTATTCGGACGACCTATGCTCGAGCTGGACTCGATCTTTCCAAACCCACCGACCGACCACAATATTTTGAGGCTCATGGTACCGGTAAGTCTTCATGGAGTGAATATGAAAATCAATAGCGCTTTGCTGATCAAATCAGGAACTCCGGCAGGTGACCCTGTCGAGGCGGAGGCTATTAGCACTGCATTCTTTGGACAAGCAGCCAAATACCAGCGTGATGGTACCCAGGAGGACCCCTTGTATGTTGGGTCCATCAAAACTGTGATCGGTCACACCGAAGGCACGGCTGGACTTGCAGCTGTACTCAAAGCATCACTTGCTTTGCAACATGCTGTCATCCCACCTAATCTACTACTCAACGAGTTGAGTTCCACGGTACGTCCCTTCTATAACGACCTTGAAATCCTTCAAGTCGCGAAAGAATGGCCGCAACTCCCTGAGAACACCCCCCGCCGTGCTAGTGTCAACAGCTTTGGCTTTGGCGGTGCAAATGCGCACGCAATTTTGGAAGGGTTTGATGCGCGCCTGCTTAGGCGTGGTCGGAACGCCGCACATAGTAGCCTAACTGTGTCACCATTCAACTTCTCTGCCTCATCCGAAAAATCGCTTCTTGCCAACATTGCAGCATACTCGGCTTATTTACGAAAGTATTCAGATGTCAATATTCGTGACTTGTCATGGACTTTGAACTCTCGGCGTTCCACCTTGCCAGTACGGCTGTCGGTATCGGCATCGAGCCCAGAAGATCTTGCTGTAAGACTGGATGATGCAGTAGCCTCCTCGACAATAACACCAAGCACGCGGACAGGAAGTATCCTTGAACCAAAACTCCTTGGAGTGTTCACAGGCCAAGGAGCACAGTGGGCAAGGATGGGTGCCGAGCTGCTCGAAAGCTCACCAATGTTTAGTGATTGCGTGGCACGTCTTGATCGTTCTTTACAGGAACTACCCACGGAGCATCGCCCTATTTGGTCGCTGAGGGAGGAGCTTGTTAAAGAGAAATCCTCATCTCGTATTGGAGAGGCGGCGTTTTCGCAACCTCTTTGTACCGCGATTCAAATTGCATTGGTTCAGCTTCTCCGGGCAGCCAATCTGAAACTCACTGCTGTCGTTGGCCATTCGTCTGGCGAGATTGCGGCAGCTTATGCCGCGGGATATCTCAACGAAGAGGATGCAATCCGCATTGCCTATTACCGTGGATGGTCTCTTCAATACGCAACTGACAAGGAAGGAAAAAAAGGAGCAATGATAGCCGCAGGGACATCATATGAAGATGCAAAGGGGCTGTGCGAGATGCCGTCACTTGACAACAGAATTTGCGTGGCGGCTAGCAACTCCTCTGCCAGCGTCACACTTTCCGGCGACGCGGATGCGATTGACGAGGCTAGGGAAATCCTTGAAGATGAGAAGAAATTTGCTCGCATGTTGAAAGTGGATAAAGCCTATCACTCACATCACATGGTTTCCTGCTCAGCACCTTATATCGCAGCGATCCGCAAGTGTGGTATAACTATTCAGCGTTCCCCGAGTGGCAGTGCTACCTGGATCTCTAGTGTGTATGGCGCCAATATTGAAAGCGTGAATGATAATCTTGCCGACACATACTGGAGCAACAACATGGTCAATCCAGTACTATTCTCCCAGGCCGTCACTTATGCAGTTGCTGCAGCTGGGCCATTTGATATGGCCTTGGAGATTGGTCCTCATCCAGCATTGAAGGGGCCGGCAATGCAAACCATTCAGGAAGTGTCTGGCCAGACATTGCCTTACACGGGGACCTTGAACCGCGGGAAAAATGATACCGAGGCTTTCTCATCCGCTCTGGGTGCCTTATGGATTGCCCTAGGTGAGAGTGTTGTAGATTTCGCCGGGTTCGAAATGAAGGCAATGCAAAAGCAAAACACTCGAACACCAGAGCTTATCAAAGGCCTTCCATCCTATTCATGGGATCATGATCGAGTTTATTGGCACGAATCTCGATCATCTACCGCAATCCGCACCGAGAAGGAACCATTCCACTCCCTACTGGGTGTCAAATGCCCCGATGGGACAAACAATGAGTTGCGCTGGCGCAACTATCTTCACCCTAGGGAAGTATCTTGGCTGTCGCATCACCAGGTCCAAGGTCAAATGGTATTCCCTGCAGCTGGGTATATATCAGCGGCGGTTGAGGCTGTAGTTCAAAAGTATGGCCTAGATTCTGTGCAACTAATCGACTTTCATGATGTGGTCATCGGACAAGCATTGGTGCTGGAGGAGAACGGGGGAGTGGAAACAATTTTCAGACTTTCGCTTGATCAAGTTAACGATAATACTGTGTCCGCATCGTTTGCCTGTCATTCAGACGCCAACAAGGGCTCGTCCAACATGTCTCTTCATGCATCTGCCACCCTGCAAATTATCTTAGGTGACCCTAAACACGATATCCTCCCACCACACGCCAAGCCACAAGGTTCGTTCCTGGAGCTGGAAGGCGACCGATTCTACAACTCAGTTTCCAAGCTCGGCTTTGGCTACACTGGACCCTTCCAGGCCCTTTCCAACTTGCGCAGAAAAATGGACGAGGCAGCAGGTTTGATCGCTGTCCCAGTGGATTATGAAACCGAAAAGCCCTTGATCATTCATCCAGCCTGTCTTGATGGAGCTATTCAGTCAATCATGCTTGCTTATTCCTTCCCCGGAGATGGTCGTCTACGCACACTCTACCTCCCCACTCGGATCGATAGGCTTCGTATCAACCCGAGCGCTTGTGTCGCTCTTGGTGCCCCCGGTGCAGAACTGCCATTCTATTCTGCAGTCATGGACGCCCGCTTCGCCGAACTCTCTGGCGATGTTGATATTTTCTCCACGGACGGGGAACATACTTTGGTTCAGCTTGAAGGACTTCACACCACCCCGTTGAGCCCGTTAACATCCTCCAATGATGTTCCCTTTTTCACGGAAGTGATATGGGATGTGGATAGGCCCACTGTACAGCAAGGAAAACAAGCTGCAGACATGCTTCCACAAGACCGTTCTCTGGGTATTGATCTCGAACGTGTCGCCCATTTCTACTTGAAAAACCTGGTCGATTCGCTTCAGCACTCCGATCGCGTGAATGCTTCTTGGAACCATACACATCTTCTCTCATATGCGGAGAATTGTACGACATCCGTTGCTGATGGAAAACATAAGTTCGCCAAGCCTGAATGGGCCAATGACACCATGGACAATATTACTCCCATTTTGAACCGGTGAGAACCTGAGCTTATCTTTGACCTAATAAACCGAGATTGATCCACGCTAACCGAGTATATAGTTACTCCGACAGCATCGACATCAAAGCGCTGCGTGCAGTTGGCGAAAATCTTTCTGCTGTCATTCGCGGAGATATGAATTTGCTTGAAGTTCTGATGCAGGACAATATGTTAGCAGAATTCTATGCAAAAACACTTGGAATAGACGCATACTTGGACACTATTGCTCAAATGGCTCGCCAGATTGGCCACAGATACCCTCACGTTAACATTTTGGAGATTGGTTAGTCCACGAACATTTTCGAAACTGCACGTGATACTAATTGATGTATAATAGGAGCTGGCGCCGGTGCTACTTCAGATCGAGTCATGCGTGCGATGGGCTCATCGTTTGCATCATACACATACACAGATATCTTGGACTCGCAGTTTGAGGACGCACGTGAAAGATTTTCCGATTATCAATCCAGAATGGCATTCAAGGTGCTGGATATCGAGAAAGACGTCGAAGAACAAGGCTATGAAGAGGGCTGTTTCGACCTCGTCATCGCTCCATTGGCCCTGTATGCCACCAGAAACCTCGAAGCGACGCTCACAAATGTTCGTCGGCTACTCAAGCCTGGTGGCTATCTCGTTATGCTCGAACTCACGGACTCTGATATCATGCGCTTCGGGCTCATTCTTGGTGGCCTACCAGGTTGGTGGTTAGGCTACCAGGAGGGAAGAACATTATCCCCCTGTGTATCGGAGAACAAATGGGAAGAACTGATGCAAAAGGCTGGGCTTTCTGGATTTGAAGCCCTGGTATCATCTTCCATAACCTCGCCTTTGCCGTTTTCCGTCATGGTTACTCAAGCTGTCGATCACCGTATCAATTTCCTTCGTGATCCTGTGGCAACTAATCATATGACACTGGGTCTGGACTCGTTGACAATCATCGGAGGCAAAACGCCATTGACTGCTGATATGGTCGCTGATATCAGAACTGCAGTCTGTCCACACTACAGCAATATCTACACTGCCAGTTCTTTGGGCGACCTCGTCTCAGCAAACCTGCCGGTTATGGGATCAGTGATCAGTTTGATTGAATTGGATGGGCCAGTTTTGAAAAACATGACTCCTGAGGATTTGAAGTCATTCCAAGAGTTGTTCAAACAAAGCAAGAATGTTCTATGGTTAGGCCACGGTGCCCAAGGGGAGAACCCCTATGGCAACATGTTTTCAGGAGTTCAACGCACATTGGCCATGGAGATGACACACCTCCATATCCATTTCCTCAACCTTCATTCGCTGCGTGATGCTGATGCCCATATTATTGCAGCGAAGCTCCTCCATTTGGAAGCTGCCGAAATTTGGGATCAGAGTGGCCAGCTCGATGGGATCCTGTGGTCCAATGAGAGGGAGCTGATGCTGGAGAATGGACAGTTCAAAGTTCCTCGGTTCCGTCTCAACTCTGGCCGAAATGATCGATACAATTCCTCACGACGTCTCATCATTAAAGAGGTTGCACGAGCCGGGTCTGTGGTTACCATCCAGCCAACGGAAATTGGATATCAAATTGAAGAAAAGGACCTTCGAGTCTCGCCATCTTTCTCAGATGATGTGAAGATTGATGTAATTCACTCTTTGCTCCGTGCTGTTCGTATCACGCCCTCGGAGAATTCGTTCTTGGTATTTGGGAAGAATACGTGGAACGGGGAGCATGTCGTTGCCCTGTCACATACACTGGACTCTCAAGTCAGCGTGCCGCATGGCCTGGTGGTGCGTTGTGGAAGTTCCGAAGAGCTAGGAATTCGATCGATGCTCACCCTATATTTCCATTTCCTCACTCTCTCTATGCTACAACAACTTCAACCGGGGAAAGCTCTCGCTGTGTTGGACCCTGGGTTCTCCCTGTCACCAGTCCTTACGAAATACGCAAACGAGAAGGGTGTTCAACTTGTCCTTTTGACCACAAAGGAGGGACATTGCTCTTGGCCATGGATTCGAATTCATCCCAACTCCACCCGGCGTGAACTACTAACCAAGTTACCTGGCAATATTTCACGACTTGTTAACATGGGTGGTAGCTCTGATATGACTACTCTCCTGAAGACATGCCTGCCGACAGACTGTCAGTTTGAGAGCGAGACCACCCTCACTGCAAGAGTCTCCCAATCTCAGTGCACCTCAGACAGAGCCCAATTGGGGATGCAGCTCCAGAATTTCTGGACGAGAGCACAGTATAACCTCATGCCGGTGAATATGCACAAGTTTGCTTCTTTGGGCCTACAGGACCTGATTCACGCGCAATCCCCACTCGCAGAGCAGTCTTTAATTGCATGGGGTGAATCACAGCTTGCTGTCCAGGTTCACCCTGCTACCAAACAGGTCAAGTTTCCGAAGGACAAAACATACTGGCTAGTTGGACTGACAGGTGGGCTCGGCCTATCGCTTTGTCAGTGGATGATCAGACAGGGCGCACGATACATCGCTATATCTAGTCGAAATCCAAAGATTGGCGACGAATGGCTGCAGAGAATGGCTGCCAATGGCTGCACTGTCCGAGTCTTTTCCAAGTAAGCTCTTGTTCTTTTCTTGTTAGGTCGCAGTCCCCTATACTCGGCTAACATATTTAGTGACATAACGAATCGGAAATCTGTCCAAGCAACCTATCGCAACATCAGAGCAACCATGCCTCCCATCGCCGGTGTTGCACAGGGTGCCATGGTGCTCCAGGACACAATGTTCACTGATTTAGATCTCCCTCGTCTTGAGAAGGTTCTTGGTCCTAAAGTCGAAGGCAGTATATTGCTGGACGAATTGTTCCCGAAGGACACATTGGACTTCATGATTTTCTTTTCCTCGATGGCTGCGATGACAGGAAACCCCGGCCAGGTGGCCTATAATGCCGCAAATATGTTTATGGCGAGTCTGGCAGCCCAGCGCCGAAATCGTGGCTTGGCAGGACATGCGATCAACATTGGCGCCATTGTCGGTAACGGCTATGTGACGCGAGAGCTTAACATGGGTCAACAATCATATCTTTACCGAGTCGGCCATACATGGATGTCTGAGCAAGACTTCCATGAGGTGTTTGCTGAAGGCGTGCTCACCTGCTTGGAGCGCGTAGGAAGCGCTGAATTGTGCTGTGGACTCAGAATTGACGATGATGAGTCCAAGAGTTGGATTTCTAACCCAATGTTCCAGCATCTGGTATACAAGTCTAGCAATCTTGTAGTGGCAGCCAAGAAAGGGAGATCTGATGTATTACTAAAAACACGCTTGTTCGAGGCAAGTTCGAATCAGGAAGTCATCGAGATCCTGCAAGGTACTCGTATCGCAAATCCTATACCCATCTGAAACTAAATATTGTCTTTAGATGGCTTTTTATTGAAGCTCCAGTCAGCTCTCCAGGCTGATCCAAGCAAGCCTATGTTGGACATGAGCCCAGACGAGCTCGGTGTGGATTCATTGGTCGCCGTCGACCTTCGATCTTGGTTCCTCAAGGAGTTAGGTGTCGACATGCCGGTGCTGAAAATCTTCAACGCGGCGTCGATTCGTGAGCTCTTGGCCACTGCTGCAGAAACCCTACCAGAAGCTTTGATTCCCAATTTGAGCCCTGGCGAACAGTCTGTCAAGTCACCGGAGCCTCAACTTAATTACCAGGTAGCTGCAACAGCTCCCCCTACAGATTTTCCGGTGGATATATTAGTTCCAGAGACCAGAGCTAGCTCCGTGGAATTGAAGTTTGCACTACCTGACGCAACAACCGCGTACAGTGGTAGCTCCGCGACGTCTTTGATCACTGGAGACTCGAACTCTGAAAAGAATGACGATACGTCCTCGTCCGTCTCTACTGATGACGGCGAAATCGGTACCCCAAAGCGTGAAATCCAAAGAACTGTGCCAATGTCTTACGGGCAGTCCCGTTTCTGGTTTCTAGAACATCTAGTTGAGGACAAGACTGCATTCAACATTACATCGACGTTCGAGTTGTCTGGTCGCCTAAAGATTGATGAATTTGCGAATGCTATAAACACCGCCGGACAACATCACGAAGCCCTGCGTACTTTCTTCTTCACCGACAACGACCAAAATCATATGCAAGGCGTTTGGGCGAAATCCTCCTTGCACTTGGAGCAAGCTGAAATCTCGGACGAGACAGAAGTTGAAGAGGCGTCGAAACAGATGAAGGCACACGTGTTTAATCTTTCTGATGGTGAGATCATGCGCGTTCGGCTGCTTTCGCTCAACCAAAAAAAGCACTGGATAATCTTCGGCTTCCATCACATCAACATGGATGGCATTAGCTTCGAGGTATTTTGGTCAGACGTGGAAAAGGCATATAAAGGCCAAACCCTTTCTGAAGATGGACTTCAATATCCAGACTTTACTATGCGCCAGCTCCGTGAATATGAAGAGGGTGCCTGGTCTACCGATCTCTCTTATTGGCGAGCACAGTATAAAGAGGTTCCACCCTCACTTCCACTTCTTCCATTTGCCCTACAACCCGTACGGCCCAAGGTTGCTCAATTTGCGTCTCATACTACCCAGATTCGCCTCGATGCCAGTTTGTCGGATGCAATTGATCGGTGTTGCCGGATGTTCAAATCAACACCATTCCACTTCCATCTGGCCATCTGGAAGACCCTCCTGCTGCGTTTCTTTGATCTGAAGGATGTTTCCATCGGTCTCGGAGATGGAGGCCGTACGGATGGCGACGTCCTGCGGAGTATGGGACTCTTCTTGAACCTCCTTCCTGTGCAATTCTCTCAACAGCCAGGCGAATCATTTGGAGAATCTCTCAAGGGGGTCCGGAACATCACGCAGGGTGCATTTTCCCACTCACGTGTGCCGTTTGATGTGATCTTGACAGAACTCAACGTTCCGCGATCTGCATCACACAATCCCCTGTGCCAAACGCTCTTCAACTATCGACCCAAGGTCGAACAATCACGAAGCTTCTGCGGTTGTGTTGCCGCTGGCGAACTTCTGGGCGGCGGCGAAACCTCTTTTGATCTCGGTCTAGATGTTGGCAACGTCGGTGCCGGCGAAAGCCTGATTCACCTAACGGTTCAGAAGAGCTTGTATGGAATGGAGCATGCTGAAATTCTGCTTAGCTCCTATGTCAATCTTCTCCAATCTTTTGTTCAAAATCCAGCGACTCGGGTGACCTGGCCGGAACTACATTCCAACGATGACATCCAAGAAGCAGTTGCTGCTGGTCGAGGCAAGTCAATTAACCTTTCTAATCCAAGAAGTTATGCTAATTATGCTATACAGGACCGGAGCTCGACGAAGAATGGTCTACGACTATAGTCCACCGCGTAGATGAGATTGCCTCGCGGTATCCGGACCGTGTCGCGTTGAAGAATCACGATGGGAGCTCCTTAACTTATGCTCAAGTTCAGGGTCGGATTGATGTTATCGCCAACGAGCTCCTACGCAACGGAGCCGGCGCAGACACCCGTGTTGCGGTTTTCCAGACCCCAAGTGCAGACTGGACATGTTCTCTCATGGCCATCTTGCGTGTCGGTGGTACTTATATTCCATTGGACAAAAAGGTGGGGATGGAGAGACTCGCGATGATCATGAAACAAACACAAGCACCGATGGTATTGGTTGACACAAACTCCATGTCTGACTATACACTTTTGCATACCACAGCGAAACCCATCGATGTATCTAGCCTAAAGGGCTCTACTGCACGCGCCGTCCGAAATATGGCCGTTCCAAGCCAGACAGCAGTGATCATGTACACCAGCGGATCGACCGGCGTGCCAAAGGGGATCATGATTGATCATTCAGGCTATGCTCACCAAGTTCAGTCATCTAGTGTGGTCTGGAAACTTAAGCAGGGAACCGAAACCATTCTGCATCAATCGTCCTATGCGTGGGATGCGTCTTTGTGGCAGATCATGGCCTCTCTATGCTCTGGTGCGACCCTTGTGATCGCATCTGATCTCACACGAGGCGATCCCGTTGCTCTCACACGACTCATCGCATCGGAGAACGTGACGTGCACCCTTGCGACACCCACAGAATATCTCGGTTGGGTGCGCCATGGCCGCTCCAACCTCAGTAACTCTCGCTTGTCGACCGCAGTATGCGGTGGTGAATTCATGTCAAGTGGTCTGATCAAAGAGATTAAGAGTCTTAATCGGCCTGGCCTCAAACTGATCAATGCCTACGGGCCGGCGGAGATCAGTGTCGTATGCTCAGGCAGTGAAGTTCCATTCAACCTGCTGGATTCGGCAGATTCGACATCAAAGTCTACTCCACAACCTCTTTACACTCTACCAAACTACTCTGTTTACATTGTCGACAAAAACTTGAACCCTGTTCCGATCGGAATTCCCGGTGAAGTAGTTGTTGGTGGCGCAGGAGTTGCCCAGGGCTATCTTGACAGCACCAAAACAACTGAACGCTTTCCAAATGATCGCTACGCAAGCCAATTTTTCCAGAAAAAGAACTGGACGACAATCCATCGCACTGGAGACCGCGGAAAGCTCAATCACGATGGTGGTCTTATTCTCCTCGGGCGCATGGACGGAGATAACCAAATCAAATTGAGGGGAATTCGCATCAATATTGAAGAAATCGAGACAGCAATCGTCAGTTCCTCTGCAGGAGCTATCACACAAGCTGTTGTATCCGTTCGTTCAGATGAAACTCAATCTAGGGATCAATTCCTTGTTGCCTTTGCTACAATGGCTGACACACACGGTTCTGAAGATGCGCTTCAATTCCTCACACGCCTCTCCAAAGAACTGCCATTGCCGCCTCATATGCAACCCGCTGCTATCATTCCAGTTGAAAGCATTCCTCAAAATACCTCGGGAAAGACTGATCGTGTCGCAGTCAGCGGATTTTCCATTCCGTTGATTTCATCCCAGCTCCCCGACGACAACACTCTCACAGAATTTGAACAGTCACTGCACCAGCTCTGGCAGCAAGCGCTACCACGGGAGCTTACTACCTTCCACTCAATTGACTCTCAGTCTGACTTTTTCCACGTTGGTGGAAGTTCCCTCGCCCTTGTCAACCTACAAGGTCTAATCAAGGAGCAACTCGGTGTGTCTATGGAATTGTATCAACTTTTCGAAGCCAGCGGTCTACGTGCAATGGCGGCCAGGATCCAAGACATATATCGCCCGGCGCTTGAGCTAGACGTGAATTGGGATACAGAGGTTGAAATCGCATCCGACCTTACTTTATCCCTGAACTACGGTGGAACTCACATTATCCCCTCGGGAGTCAAGACCGTGGTGCTTACCGGGGCAACTGGTTTCCTTGGCAAAGAAATCCTCCAAGGGCTCATAGAAGATGAGAAGGTCTCGTTCATCTATTGTCTTGCGGTCAGAAAACGATCCTTGGACTTACCTCAACTATTCTCCCATCCGAAGGTTCGTTTGCATTATGGTGATCTGGGGGCTCCTCAACTTGGACTGTCGAAATCTGAGAGCATATCGATATTCTCCTGTGCAGACATTATCATTCACAATGGCGCGGATGTGTCTTTCATGAAAACATATCAGACCCTCAAGCTGATCAATGTGGCATCGACAAAGGAACTTGTCAAACTTGCATTGCCCAGGCGTATTCCATTCCACTTTGTCTCGTCGGCTGGAGTTGCACGACTTGCTGCCCAAGAAAGCTTCGGGGAGTTTTCTGTATCACCATATCCTCCTCCTTCTCAACCGACAGATGGCTACATCGCTGCCAAGTGGGTAAGCGAAGTCTATCTGGAACATGTCAACAGCCAATTTGGTCTCCCCGTATGGATCCACCGACCGTCGAGCATCACCGGTACCGATGCACCGGAGCTTGATCTTATGGGTAATGTCATGCGCTTTGCCAAAGAAACCCAAAAGTTGCCAGACTCGAGCTTATGGTCAGGGGTCTTCGATCTTATTTCTGTGCAGTCGGCTGCAAGCCAACTGCTCGAAGCCGTTCACCAATCTGGTTTCGGCCAACCAGCTACAAAGTCTGTGACATATCTTTATGAATCTGGCGAAACAAAGATTGGACGTGATGAGATTATGCCCTTGATGGAGTCGGGCTCGGGACAACAGTTCCAGGTCGTTTCGCTCGATGAGTGGGTTAACGCTGCCGAACAAGCAGGAATGAGTGTGTTGTTGGGTGAGTACTTGCGCAGAGCCTCCGACGGGCAAGTTCTCCTCCCCAGGTTGATTAAATCGTCCAAGGATCAATGAGGGCGGCCAGGATGTACGGAGATAGAAAGTCGCAGAGCCAATTACTTTCAAGAGATTGAGAACAAATATATTTCTATTGGCTTTTTGAAATTCGCTTTGGTCGTTATCATTGCTCGATATCCGTAGTCATGTGTGACTTGGAATTGTTGGGTTACTTTTTCAACATGTATATCCTTGATATAAGAAATCTCCTAGCTCTACAGCTTTATATTTGAATATTTCTTGGTTATTATCACAGCCAAATTGGTACTCCCGTGACTCAGATCCGCTTCATATATCAACACCAATCTCCATGGATAGCAATTAACTAGGCAGAATAATATATATAGTACCAGCTAGCCCTAGGAGCCATACAAATCAGGAGCCCCTAAGAGAGTCCTCTTAATCTCTTGCTCCTCGTTCTTTTTTCTATGTCTTTTCCTATCTCCAACCCGACTAGGCAGTCAGCATCGGGCCTTTGCATGAAAAATTATTTTGATGGTTCATTTTCACCCCTGTTGCTAACACATCAATCCCAATGGAAGCAGATAGAATCATAACCTCGGAGGTTATCGGTTGACAACAATTAAATACAGCCTGGATTGACATGGATTCCTGTGATGCAACACAATACACATTGTATGCAGGCAAAGGGGGATGAAAGAACACATTTCACCGACAGCGCTAATCTTGCATCTGTAGGGTGTTATGATTTTTGGTTAGCGTTGATATAACCCCAGCTCCATGTTATGATCGCTGAGAATTGAGAATTCTATACACATAGTAAGCTCGAAGGTTTTCAGCAGACCTTAGAGTCCATTCATGACCCCGGGTATATCTCGCCAGATATTTCCATCTCTAGCCAGAGAGGTTGCAACATTGACCAGAGTCGCCGATTTTAAACCCATCAAGCAATTTCATGCCCAGAAAAGCCAGTGCCTATTTTGATTTCTTTTTTCGGGGCTTGTCGTCTGATTATTACTCTCATCCGTGTCGTACGGCTGTTTTATATAAATGAGTCTTCCGGGTTTATAAGTAGTCGAAATTCTACCGGTATCTTATTACTTTATTACAATCAAAAGATGGAATCTCAGAATAAATCCTCTACCCAGACCGGAATAATTCAACATGAAGGCGGGATTCTTCAAATTACCGAAGGTCTGCCTATCCCAGAGCTCGGTCCCCACCAAATCTTGGTGAAGACTGCTGCCGTGGCCCTTAATCCGTGTGATTTCAAGATGCCATTGCGGTTCCCGACCCCGGGTCTCTGGGATGGGTGTGACTTCTCAGGCACGGTGGTTGCCGTGGGAAGTGAAGTTGCTGCACAGGCACGATTCCGTATTGGAGACCAGGCTTTCGGTGCCGTTCAAGGCTCAAATATGTCAGATCCATCGTCGGGGGCATATTGTGAGTACATTCGAACCGACCCGGATTTTACTTTCCATGTTCCTAAGGGAATAGAGCTAGCCAATGCACCATCCCTCTCCGGGACCGCAATTGCGACACTTGGGGTTGCTCTCTTTTGGTCACTTCAATTGCCCGGAACTCTGCTCACACCAGCATCCAAAGGGGAGGATGTTCTGGTATACGGCGGAGGTAGCACGATAGGACTACTTGCAATCCAAATGGTGAAGCTGTAAGTACTCGATTTTATTCTTAAGCCTTTCGCGATATTCAAGTAACTGATCCGTCATCGTTAGCTGCGGCCACCGGGTAATCACAACATGCTCCCCTCACAACCGCGACTTGGTGACATCCTACGGGGCTGATCTTGTCTTTGACTACAACTCTCCAACATGTGCCGAAGACATTCGATCGGCCACAAAGAACACCTTGCGCTATGTCCTCGACCCCTTTGCGGAAGCCAAGACTCTGCGGATGTGCTATGCAGCCATGGGTCGCACTGGAGGACGGTATTGTGCACTTGAACAATATCAAGAAAGTCTTTGCTCGCGAAAGGCAATCAAGCATGAACTGGTCATGGGAGGTGCCATCTCTGGCCGCGGTGTCGAGCTCCCAGAACCATACGGTATTCCACCACGGCCTGAGATTGGAGTCTGGGCTCGGTCGTGGTACGTAGAACTCCAGGGGTTGATTGAGAATGGGAAGCTTAAACCCTGCCCAATTCAAACCATTACTGGCAGGTTTGAAGGGATTTTGGAGGGTTTAGATATGCTGCGGAAGGGAAAGGTTTCGGGGAAGAAGCTTGTTGTGCCTATGATATGAATGCTTGCGTTGATTGAGGCCTAAAAGAATTATAGCAGAACTTGTGACTGTTTGAGAAAATATCATTTGATGGATGATTAGAATGCCATTTCACGTTGTATAGACGAGTCTGCGCATTTTAGGTTGCCGTCATGGTTTAGCTTTCGACAATTATATATATTAGGCAATTAGATTATAGGTGCTTGTGAAGCTTGCTCCTTTTAGCTATAATTGCTAGCTAGTGTCATAGTTTTCAAATGTAGCACTTGCTATTATGTCCTAATATGAGGGGACAAAATGCCATTTTATTAGAATCAAGAGGCCATATAACCGCGTGGTTCTGAAAGGATGCTGTTGGTAGTGTTTCCATTTGGTACGGCTCAAGATTCGATTTCTGTTGAAAGTACAGAATTCTCAACACAGAGAATAGGTGGGATCTAATTTGGGCCATCGTAAACCATCTTCGCAATAACCACCTTGTTCTCCTTGGTGGACCTAATGTTTCGAGTGAGATATCTCTTTCCCTCGAGCTCTTCAAATCCCCAAATCACTTCCGCGTCCCACCCCTTTGACGAATTCAGAGCCAATTCTTGAATAACCATGCTGGTCAAGCTAGCTACCTCGATGACTTTGCGGATGGACTCTTCCAGTACCTCAGATCTGTCGATGAATTTGAGCTGCATCTGAATATCTCCGAAAATAGGCAACGAAAGGTCTTGCTTGCTTCCATTGACCAGATAGCTTCCTTCGCTGTCAAATCCACCTGGATTGACAGTTTGTGTGATACGAAGACTTGTGACTGAGTTCAAGTTGTCGGCCAGAGCAGAACTTTCATCGCACTTTTCATCTATGCACGTGGAGGTGGTCTGGCAGATTTGCAAGGAAAGCCGGGCATGTCGCAAGACCTTTCGGACAACCCAAGGTACGGCTTGCTATTTCCTCTTAGTAAAGCAAAGCCAATATCCATCTCAGCTCACTATTGCTCCTACCAAGACCATAATTTCATCTGGGTCGGTTGACAGTTTTCGGTTCTAATCATCATATTAGAACTTGTGCCAGGCAACTAATACAATGGAGATAGCATACCAATACCCAGGTTCCAGTAAGATCAGGAATGCCTTTGAAATTTGGTGCAGACATCGTGAAGGGTTCAAATTTGAAAAATTAAGTTGGGATGATTCTTTTCCTCTTTTTGTGAGGTGTCTCTCTCTGTGGTTGTGAGACTAACCGTTCCTTTTAACAGTAGAGAATATGCTCTACACTATACCCCAGGGGCCTTTATATAGATTGTAAATCAAGACCGGACTCGGACTCGGTGTCCGAATATGCAAGGGAAGCTTAGTGCAGGTATCCATTATTGCAAAAGGCTAGACAGACCGTCAATACCATGACCTTGGATTGAAAAGAATCGAACGCGGCGTGGTTTCCATTCCAATTCAATATGGCTAGTTTCTCGCTCGCGTGGTAGCCTTACATCGTCCCTTGTTCACCTGGTTTGTGATAATCCTGAGTGTGGGCAAGCAGTACCGAGCTCTATCTAGATGCGTTACTACTTTTCTTTCTCAATTATCTATAATTTTATTACCCTACATTTATAAGTCCTAAAAGCCAGCAGGTGTAAATCCTTTTAGAAAGCGTCTAGGACATTGAAATACCATACATACAATTAGATAACGGCTGGGTCTTTAACAAGGTGCCGCAAACACTCCATTATTTCCATCAGAGACATCTCGGAGGGATCTTGTTCTTGTGCTAGGACAATGTCGCGGATCGAGGTTGACCAATCCTTCTGGCGGACTAATTCCGATGGATCGAACCTTCGATCCTCTTGTAGTTGAGCTGAACTTGTCCGCAATTTAAGTGCCCGGTCAAGCTTTCCTAGCATCGTTGAGCTGAACTCAACCAATAATTGAACTTGGGTAATGAGATTTCCATCCAAATGAAACTGCCCGAACCGTACTTTCGGTAACAACAGAATTGTAGCTGCATCAACCGGAGGAATGACGAGAAAAAGCTGATACAGTCGCATGAAAACAGCTCGATATATACGAACTAGAGAGCAATGTCCCTCCAAAATGCCAAGCCACAGAGCTATATCGCATTTCAGGATAGTGGGAGCGGTCGCTCGATCTGGAGATGTTGTCGTAGTGTGGTACCCAGAATCATGTGGGGATACTGTGGCGGCATATTCATCCAAACTATTATCGCCAGCGTCCGGAAGAACAAACAAAGAGTCATCATATCCAACGTTCTCCGGTTTAAATCGTTGTGTAGGAAGTGTAATGTCCAAACTCTCTTCCTGTGTACCACACGAAGAATGAACGATTGCCAAAAGCCAAGACGAGTGATCAAGAAGGCGATATATCGGAAGGTCGAGTGTTTCAATTGCCAAATTAGAATTTTCGTAAAAAAGGGATGAAGACTGAAGGAGCATGGATCCAGTTTCGAACAGCTCCAAATCTTCAAGAAGTCCCATTTTCAATCTCAAGAGGCTCTTGCGAATATCCTTCGTAGAGTAGAGAGCTTCGTGGCTTGTTGTCTTTGGGGGAGGTTTGCTTGTAGTTGGAAGGTTTGGGTGATTTACCCATGGAGGATCCGGAAGGTCCTCTATTGCAAAGAGAGATTCGTTCTCGCCGTAGTTGAGATGCTTAGGTTGAAAAGGCTGGGGGATTCCCATTTCAGTGGCTTGCCTCGCGCCTGGTGGAACATCACCTGTAAGAACAGAAGGAAAGCAAGAGTTTGCCTCGTACAGATATATTTGATCTGACGGAATCCAGTCAGAAGCCTATAGTGGGTGATTGTCAGTTGGTGAGTGACGTGCCCTTCGGTTTCAACTTACCAAGCTATAGGGATCGGTTGACCAGTTTGGTTGATGATGACCCCATTGCCCAACAGGAGGCATGATGTTTCCCAAGTCTAGGGGCATATTAAGCCCAATATCGTCTGAAGATGAAAGCATGCTGCCTTCAGGAAAAACCGGCATTGACGGTACTCCTCCCCAGTAGTGGTGCTCGTTCGTATTGTGTCTCCCTAGGATTCCAGTCGGAGAGTGCAACGACTTCTTCACTCTTGTAGCAGACGTTTTGTGAAGAATAGACATTGATCCATGCCTTTGATTGACTTTTTGGCTCTCACGATCATCTCGGGGAACTTGAGTCTGCCCATGGGTTGAGGGTAATATGACCGGCGCAGGCTGGTTCATACTTGTGATACATATCTCTTGAGCCTTAAGGCATCGCTCACAAGACATGCCATTCATGTGATCGCGCTCGCATCGCAATTTCTGCCCGCGACAACGATCACAAGCGGACCGGCGAGAGTGTCGATAATTGGGGGTTGGATGCATTGTAAGGCTCATGAGATGAATGAAAAGACAATGTTCCCTACGGCTTCTGACAATTGCAAAGATAGACAATTGATGAGAAGCTACCAAGGGCAAATATGTACTTTGTTCTTGCACTGGAATTGGATGCAATACATTAACCTAACAATTGGCTCGAACCATTCCCATGAGCACATCTAAACAGACTTCTGGCTCGAGGAAACGTAGTTCCATTCAAAATTAGTTCCATAGAAAAAGGCCAGGAAAGCGCGTGGTTTGGTATCACTGCGCTTGTATACCTCTCCCTTGGAACATGATCCACAACATTCTTGGACATGACCCTACATGGTGATTGGGTTGGGTACTCTCAATTTTGCATGTCGAATTCTCAGGTGTGACAAGTTATAAGGTCATAGCAAGTTAAACCTCTCACAACATATGTATAGACATGCGGACATGCAGATAGAGGTTTAAGGGTATTTTCCTGGCATCCATGAACTGAAGGCTGAGCCCCAGAGTCCTGGTACGAGGTGCATCAAGATTCATGGAAAATGTTACACCATGCTCAAATGGGGGGACCGTATGGGAGAGCATATCAGTTGTGATACAAAGGAGGTGGATATTGTTTCACATAGCGCTGTATCTGAAACGTGAGGTCCATTTCATGGTGAGTGACCGAAAAGGTGAGACGCGTACGGTCGTTTTACCCGCGTCGAAGACCTAGGAGGAAATCGCGATCAACAGCTTATGAGATTAAATAGAAGACAATACGAGAACTAGTCTCAAAGACGTAGGTCATAGCCGGCTACTCGGAGGTATTGTAGTCCCTACGTTGTAGGCATTGGAGGCGGGCTTGACGCCACCAAGGGAGACTCCCGCCCAAAGATTATCAATCATGCATAGACCACCATAAAAATTCATCTTAATACCCAATAAGGAGTAGATAACTCTGATTTGGAAGATTGCAGACCGTGTTAAGCCCGAGGCCAGATATTCGGAGAATTAGGGCGGTCCTAGGACCCAACTGAGAACCTTCTGGCTCGTTGGTTCTGGGCCCGTGATGTTTTCTTTTTCTCCCCCTGTTGGATTTCGTATTTCGCCTCCACATCCTGAAATCCACCGACTACGGAGTATTTTGTTACCAACTGTCGAGGGGCGGAGAATGCAAAGTAAGGGGTTTAAAGCCTGACCACGCACCCCTGGCTAGAGCGCGGCTGGTTTTCGAACACTGCAAATGTCGATCGATTATAGGACAGCAAATAATATGTACAATTCAAGGACAGATGTATCTACCTCCTTGTCTATTCTTGTCGTGTAGATCCCCCGTGCGCTTTACGTTTGAGGTCAAAAAGCCGATGGCATACGTGGTTTAAATTAAGGCTGGCAGCCGCTTATACCCTGATTTGCGCCTAATCTATCCGCCAGACCAGGGCCCATCGGAAGGTTTTGGAATTCTGGCGTAACTTCTATTTGAGCTAGCCTTCAATAGCACTCTCGGCCACTTCAATTCTTCATGGAACTCGCTTAGAATCGGACAAGCATTCACTAATAAAGAACAAAGCCGAAGACCCTTCATGGCGACTTTTCACTCTGACCAGGACGTCCATTCACATCCTTTATCATAACGCGAACACCCTGACTTCCTTTGCGTGGGTGACCAACAAACATGTCTCGTGCGGTTCGAACGTCATCTACTGTAGTCTCGTAGAGCTCCATCTCAAATTCCCGGAAAATGGTGGCAATTGCTATAAGGATCTCCGCCCGTGCAAGCCTGGTCAAAAGATGTTAGTACACGATTGAAATTGAACTCTCCGAGGATATTAACATACGGGATGCCAATGCACTGTCTTGATCCCTTGCTAAAAGAAACCAGATACTTTTCGAGGCCTTTCCTCTTCGCTGGGTCCATCCATCGCTCTGGAACGAAACTGTGCGAGTCTGGGAAAATATCTTCATCGTGGTGGATAAATAGGCCGGTCATCCCCACATATGTCTGGTGTATATCGTCAAAACAAGACCTGAGCAACCACAAACAAGTGGATCAAGATATCTTACCCCGGGAGGAATGACCCAGTCCTTGTAAGTCATAGCTTGATCTGGAGAGCTGCGTTGAAGCCTCGTTCCCACAGCGTTGGTGATTCTTCATGAATATTAAATAAGCAAATAGTAAAGTAGCCCCTGGGGGGCTAAGAGACAAAAGCTGTACATACCTTAAGCCCTCGAGCATAACAGAAGTCTAATGTATTGTTAGATCTTTGGCATTTCATAAGCTCGACATTGCGAATGGAGAAACTTACGAGGTATGGCATTGCTTCGTATTCTACCAACGTCGCTGTTCTATCGGGGTCGAGTCGGTTAAGCTCATCCCGCAGCCTTTGTAACTTGTCTGGGTTGTTAAGTAGATGGAAGGTGAGTGTCGTCAGATTCTTCGCAGTCGTTTCTCCTCCTGCCGAGATGACGGTGAAAACCTCTTGACTCAAGCGGCCCGCAGCCTTTTCCTCTGAGGGAAGTTTGCTGTCTAGCAGCGCGTGAAACAATGTACCTTTCGGCACACTAGCCTTATCATCTGTCAAGTTCCCACCGGCGGCTTGACTATCAATGACCAATTTCGCTAGTCGCAAACTTTCGAGTCTCTGATCAACTACCAGACCGATGTGAGGGTTGATAATCACAACCAGCCACCGTGGAAGGAGCTCGAACAAGCCGAAGACCCAGCGAAACTGTTTGAATTGAACCCCGACCCGCACAATTGCCTCAATCGTCTTCGACCACTGTGGTGTGAAATCAGGGTCATCCAAATAATGGAACGATTCACCCATAGTATACTCCGCAACTACGTCTGTCGCGTAGGCATTGAACGCATGATAAACTTGCAGCGGTGTATTTCTCTCCTTCCAATTTCGCATTCCTTTGAGCAGTTTATCAATCATTCCGCGAATCATAGGCTCCAAGTGCCGGATCCGCTGGTGAGAAAAGAATGGGTTCATAGGTTGTCGACGTATCCGATGGCGGCGGTGATCGACTGTTCCGAAAGAGGAGGCAGGTGCCCCAAACATGCCAGTCAAATGTATGTATTTGTCCCTCGGGTTATCTCGAGAATATAAGACCTCATAGTACTCTGGATCGTCGATGTGTATTTCAAAGGGACTGATTCTCACAACGGGGCCGTATTTGCGATGCATCTCAGCGATTCGAAAAGTGTACTGGCCTTCGAGGAACGAATCATAGTAGAACTCGTACCACATTGTCATAGCGGCCAGCTTTGGTCCAGGGAAATGAGCGAGTGGTGAAAGCCATAGCCGATAGGCTGCCAAGCACACTCCATAGGTCACTCCAACCACGACAATGGCCACGATGGGCTGTTTGATAACGGCGTTCCAAAATTCCATGCTCCGTGTATTTAAGGAGAGAGGAGAAACACGTTGTGGGCGAGGAAAGGTGCAATTAAAGCCAATCTTCTAGTTCACGGTCGGCAGCCTTTTTCCATCTTCTTGAATTCTCGCCCCACACATGTCAAGAAGTACAAAGTACATTCAATGGTACAACTAGACCCTATGAATGCGAAACGGTGATTGGAACCCATACCGTCGGTAACATCCCGCGTCAGTCCTTTGTGGATAGAGAAGGAGGGAAATAAGAACATCTGGGGCCTCGTGCAGTAGCATATTCTGCGACCTATCGCGGCACATCCGTGACAGGAGAAATAGTCGATTACACGGTCATTAATTCGGCCGTGGGTCTCAAAAATGTGTCCGAGTTCAGGATCATCCATTTCACTCCTTAGGAGAGGTTCGGGTTGATGACTTCCAAGCCCCGTTTAAGGGCACGGGGCCTCGGTGGAACCCTCACGGATCCATCCCGTCCCATCCCCGAAGGACAAAGCGGCGAGACTACCGACAGCTGAAGAACCACAAGGTAAGAGAATAACAATGATAAGATACTCTGAGTGAAGGGAGATTTTTCGCATCTTCTTCCCATCATTCATTTTTCAAAGGGGTGATATCGGCAGTGAAGTTAGGGTGTCATTTCCCAATTGGGAGTAGCGGAACTGTCAAAAAGGAGAACCCACAGACAACGCCTTTGTCCAAAGTTGATTCAAAGTTCAAACACGAAACTTTGATGAAATGGTGGAATATCATGGATGGTTCTTATCGGAAATACGGTCCTAATGATAGAATCTTGAGATATGCTCAGACGCTGCGAAACCATCAGCATGGGAACTCCTTCGCTGATACACACGGCACAGTCAGAGCAAATAAGCAGGCGTATAAACAAATCCCAAGAGCATGGTACTTCTCCCAAAGTGTCGTAGGAGGTAAAATGGCTGGGTTGCACACAAATCCTTGTGGGTCGTAGTCATACATATGACATATTACGCCCATCTCCATAAAACATGTTTGCTTCCCCGAACACCTCGTATTTCGAGATGCTGCACTTCCGGAATTTTTTTAAGACCTTGCAAGCCATCATTCACTCCGCAGGGGAGGGAGCGTCGGAAATAAGTCCCGCCCCCTCGGCAGTCTCTTAGCTCCCGTGCTTCCGTGCCAGGTTTGTCTAACGTTCGTAGGAGGTTTTTCTTCCATAACTCGTTCCCATCTGTAAAGTAGAAATGTGTAATTTCCTGTGCAGTCATGCTCGGGTATTACACCGAGATATGCGTGATCGCTAAGGTCCGAATGCGCGGAAACCGAGCAGTTTATACTTGCTACATATGTACGTAGATAGCCTGTAAGACCTACTATTATCAGTAATAACATCATGAATTTTGACTTACCAGCAGATTCTTAAAACTCAAATATAATCGATTGATTTTTTTATCCACCTAACTATTCTCCCACTATAGCATTCCGAGGATGATAACCGCTTCGTCGATCACCGCCGTGAGTATGCACGGACCGACTGAGAAAATAATGGGAATCCACGAAAGGGATGGGAATAGCTATTAGGTCAATTGAACAAAGTTCAGAGACGAGTGTGGCTAATAGACGTCTCCTCGGGTTTTTACCGATTCGCTTTCCCCAGGATCTATAGGAGACAGTGACATCCAGACGCGAACATATGGATGTCCGCCATTCGCTATCACTTAGCCTCGAATCCCGTGTACGGTGGTAATTTGGGACTAGGGAATGATTTATAAATTGAGCGTAGCATCGTTAGAAATTTCCCGGATGTTTTGATGCTCCACCATTTTGGCAGTCAACAACAAACGGATACCTTGATTCCTGCACGTCTGCGAGGAGAGTTCCGAATAACGCTCGGTCTTACTGAGCCCGACCACGGAAGTGATGTGACATTCATGTCTACTACCGCTCACTAAATTCGGGGAGGGTTTGGATTCACTGGAACAAAGAAGTGGCGGACAGGGGCGCATCACTGTACTCACTTTCTCATCTTTACGCGAACATCTGGCCAAGCAGGATCATCACAAGGCATTACTACGTTTTTAGTTTCTCGTCACACAAAAGGGGTTCGCATCATTAGTTACGAGTGGACATTGAACATGCCCACTAACCACGTAACAGTGGAACTGAATAGTGTATGGGTTCCCGGATCGGCGGTTTAGGATCGGTCGACTAGGGACTAGCCATCACCCAGACATTTGTGCACGAGAATAGAATTCATTAAGCAGCCGGCTCCTGTGAGCCACACAATACTGCCTGGACCGAAACATCGAGCGCGCACGCGCACGGAAAACATAGGGAGAGAGGGGAAAACCTTAGCTGATAATCAGGCTATCTAATTCCCGGTCGTTGAGTTGATTACACAGGTGGAGATGTTGCGATTGTTTATCTTGAAGACAATCTGGGAGATAGATCGTATTGTGACGGAGTGCCAGTCGTCCGAAACCCAGCGGCCGCCGTGGGTTGAAATTGAACGCCGTTTTTCCGATCAGGTGGTCATGTATAACTTCTGGGCAAATCGATTATGCTGTTAAGCTGCAGACCGAGCAGCTCAGGTATGTGCATACCCGGCTGATCGTTAAGACATGACTAACTGATCAGATTCACGGGGGTGGATACTCTCGCCACTACCCCTTTCGGCATATATATCGTCATTTCCGTCGGTATTGGATCACGGAAGGCGCAGAGGAGATTCAGATGCACAAAATCGGGGCATACATATTTGGATTGGCTGGCCCAAAGAAGAAGGATATGAAACATAGTACTAAGACCTCAATGGCCAAGATTTGATCTGACCCCTGACCAAGTTAAGGTCGGGGCCAGGCCATTCTGACAGAAGTACGGCCGAAACCGCATCAACATATTACCTAGGTAACTGAAAGTAAAGTAAGTAGTGCTAGGGTATGAGACATGGCTGTTTCAGACGATATTTCGCGCATAGTTTTCCATAAACATAAATGTCAACTCGCTCTAAGTTAGAAGGTTGATGTTGGAGCCTTGTGGCCTGCTAGTTCAGGTGTCAACATGGCGGCCTTTGTTAAACTAACGTATTCGGTAAGCGAGCTGGCCATGTAAGCGGGCTGGCCACCCCCAAAACACATGTTAAATGCGATAAATTACAACTTGATATCGCAGCAATAGTAGTCTATATAGAGATTTCCTTGCATCCTAATGCTTTCTAGGTAATATCTAGCCTCCCTAGGGAGTTTGGGAAATATATATGTCTTTATGGTTAGGATATATATATTTCTGGCTTTTAGCACTGTAATTTTTAATACCCTGATAATGTACCTTTTCGATATCCCTAAGATTGATATACAGTATTCAAAATCCTTATCAATAGCTATCGACAAGCAGTGAAATCAAACAAAAGTATTGGCGTTGAGATATCAAGTTGTAATTTATCATATTTACTATGTGTTTTGGGGGTGGCCAGCCCGCTTACATGGCCAGCTCGCTTACCGAATACGTTAACCTAATGTGTGTTTAGACTGCGTCACTCGCTTGTGAAATACGTTAAATTACAACTTGATATCTCCACAACAATGTCCTTGATTGATTCCATAATTACTTGATGGCGGTTAACACGGATTTTGAATGATATAAATATTTTGAATGATATAAATCAATTTCAAGGCAATTGAAAAGTTGCAATATCATGGTATCAAAAATTACATCGGTCTAAGCCAGATACAAAGAGGGGAACACTTAGTGCTGTATGCTCTCGAGCATACGGGTCGATTCAGCACACGTAATTCCACTTTGTGCCTACCAAGACACATAAAGGGTTCTCAGACTTACGTCCAAAGAGCGAATTCAGAAAGGTGCAGGAGTGTGTATCCTTAATATGTTCTACTTGTAAACCTCCAGGTGCCCTACATAAATGATTACATAACTAAAAATCGAAATCTTGGAATGAAGAAAGGTGAGGTCAGTGCGTAGACGTCACTACAATATGCATTGTCATCACCAAAGTTATAGAAACTCTCTAAACTCTATAGTAAGGTTAGAACCTAAAAACCATTAGCCTACAAGGAAAAACTCACAGTTGAGATATCAAGTTGTAGTTTATCCCATTTACTAACTAACTAACTATGGTTAACGTAGTTCACATGCGAGTGGATCACACAAGCGAATGGATCACCGCAGAACACCATAGTTAAGGCGATAAATTACAATACTATATCCCAACAACAGATGCTTAGATAAATTCTGGAATTCGAGGGTATATTTAAGATACTTAGTATAGCACTTTGACAAAGTTTAGAGGAAATTTATAATAAAATATGAAAAATATATATGTTTACAGCTGAGATAGCTTAATTACAACGTAATTTATGGTATCGCCATTATTAAGCCTTTCAATTCACTTCAAAACTCTGCAGGCTATATAAGATGGTTATCGATCCATGGAAAAAAAATTTAATTCAGATTCAAGTTGTGGTTGTCAAAAAAAGCCTTAACTATGGTGTTCTGCGGTGATCCATTCGCTTGTGTGATCCACTCGCTTGTGAAATACGTTAGTTATGTAAAATATGTTAGGCCTGATCCCCCAGGCCGCAAGTTGTCAATTCTGCCGAGCTTGTCCCGTGATGGAAGTTGTTTAAATGTGGATCGTCGAGTTCGGTCCCTAAGCTTTTCAAGGAGTACTTCGCGTCAAGTAACTCTTGGGGATCTGTACTTCGGTTTAGTAGGTAATTTTTGACACAAACTTTGTAGCTTATAGCCATCAGTACTTCCCCCAGAAGTACTCCATACGCCTTCCTCGTTGGATCCTCCCCTTTCGGGTAGCATGACGCCACTTACCTAAAACATTTAAGATTTTTCCAATTTGCTCCACCCATGGAACGCTTCTCGGAGCTGCACCGAACCCGATCTCTGCAGAAAAATCTCTGAACGAGATCGAAGACCAGACAATCCTGAACCCCAAATATACAAATCCCATTCCAATCGGATATACCCCGTGGCGCTTCCATGCCCGACATGGCTACTCAAGATGCCTCCGCGGCACACGATGATAGCAAAGCCCCTGCAAATGCGATTTCTGCACAGTCGGACACAGATAATGCTTTCCAAGACACCAAGAAGTCCGATGCGGAGCAAAATCACTCCGCGAATCCCAATACTGGGGAACTGAAGCGCAAGCTGAAAAGCAGGCATCTACAGATGATTGCAATTGGTATGGCTTGGCTTTCTTGATAAAATAGATTACAGGAGTTGCTAACTTACTTCCGTGACAGGTGGAACTATCGGCACAGGTATACTCTATTGCCCTCACGCCTTCAGCTAGACGAATCCCAAAATCTAACTTGTATAGGACTATTTATCTCCAGTGGCACTGCTATTGCGACATCCGGTCCGGCAGGCGCGTTGATCGCCTACATCTTTGTCGGCTCCATCGTCTATTCTGTGATGAGCTCCTTGGGCGAAGTTGCAACCTATATCCCAATCTCCGGTGCCTTCACATCCTACGCAGCCCGCCTGATCGACCCTAGCCTCGGATTTTCCATGGGCTGGATCTATTGGTTCAACTGGGCTTCCACATTTGCTGTCGAACTGACGGCCACCGGTACCATCATTCAATATTGGGATCCTACTCTGAACATTGCCATCTTCATCGGAGCGTTCTGGGTGTTTATCACGGCCATGAACTTTCTCCCCGTCAATTTCTACGGCGAGGTGGAGTTCTGGTTCTCAACTATCAAAGTGGCCACTGTTATCGGCTTCATCCTTTTTGCCATTTGCATCGATGCTGGAGTTGGAGAGCAAGGATATATAGGCTTCCGCTACTGGAGCACGCCTGGAGCGTTTGCCTCGTACAGCACCGATTTACCGGCATCTATTGGCAAGTTCGTTGGCTTCTGGGCGGTTCTCATCCAAGCCGGATTTTCCTACCAGGGTACGGAGCTTGTCGGCGTGGCCGCTGGAGAGACTGAAAATCCGCAAAAGACGGTTCCATCGGCTATCCGCAAGACATTTGTCCGAATTCTTTTCTTCTTCGTTTTGACCATTTTCTTTATTGGACTCGTGGTCCCCTACACCAACGGCCGCCTCACTACTGCGACAACCAATGCATCATCCTCGCCTATGGTTATCGCCGCTGATTTGGCAGGTGTCAAAGTTCTTCCAAGCTTGATTAATGGCGTGCTCTTGTCCGTGGTCTTATCGGCTGCAAACTCCAATGTGTACAGTGGCAGTCGAGTCCTGACTGGACTGGCACATGAAGGATTCGCTCCTGCCTGCTTTAGCTGGGTGACCAAGCACGGTGTTCCGTACATCAGTGTGACATTCACCGCTTTGTTTGGTTTATTGGGTTTCATGAACGTTTCCAATGACGCTGGGCAAGTATTCACTTGGCTCGTGAACCTTTCTAGTGTTGCCGGCTTCATTACTTGGGCTTCAATCAATGCGTGTCACATTGCGTTTATGCGCGTATTGGCAAGCCGTGGCATTTCTCGCGATACTCTTCCATATAAGGCTATTTTGCAACCATATCTCGCTTGGTATGGTCTCTTCTTCAACATCCTGATCGCCCTCACCCAGGGCTTCACTTCTTTCATCCCACATTTCAAGGTGACCGACTTCTTCATTGCCTACATCTGCCCCATTGTTTTTGTGGTGCTCTATGTCGGACACAAAGTCATTGTTCGTCCCTCATTTGTCAGTGTGGCCGATGCCGATATTGACACTGGTCGTTTGCACTACGAAAAGGAAGTCAATCCCCCCAAGCCATGGTACTGGAAGGTGTGGGGCTGGGTTTCCAAGTAAATGTACATGCAGCGCATTTATCAACTTTGATCAACTTGTATTTTATATTTATTTACCGCAAAGCGTCTGCGCATGGATATTTGTAGTAGCATTATATAGCATCATTTTTGCAGATATCAATAAGCCATTATCACAATCATATATTTATCACCGTTATGCTCTCATAGCTCTCATTTAAGATAATACCTCCCGGATTTATGGAATAGCCCCTAGTCACGCCATGGCCGGCCCATGGGACATGGTTGTATGTTGCCAGCGATTTTTTATATCCAGTTAAACTGACGGGCCACCACAGAGAGGCCACCAACCAATGCAGTTGCGCCAGTGCAAACAACGAGTGTACCGTAGCCAGTTCCATATGCACCCAACGCATGTCCTTTCCAGCGATCTGCCTTGAGCAAAGCCTCACTGAGGGGCCCACTTACCACATTGCCAATTCCACGTCCTGTTTCCATGAACGGGAAAATGACAGTCGCGTCAGCTAATGGATTGGCTTTCTGCACTTCATTCGAGACTCCAGCCCAGGTGGAGGAGAAGCCGCCCGCGAGGAGACCATAGGCAATACAAAAGACGTATAAAGGCGGGATAGAGTCGGCGAAACCCCAAATGAAAAAGACTGCGAGAACGGTACCGACAGTCGACATCAGGATGCAGGTAGTGACGTGATATCGATCGGAAAGGAATCCCATGATCACAGAGCCGAATACTGTAAACAAGTTGACGAGGATTACTGTGAGAGACGCCATGTAGTCACTGGCACCTAGGCTTCGGGCGTATGTCGGAAGATAGATGGTCGGCAGGAAGAATCCGATTGCTTCGAGTGTGTTGCCGAGCTGGTAAATTATGAAGACTTTGTTGTACAAGAAATGAAAATTCAGACGGTGGTACGCAATTTCTGTTGTTTGCAGCCTCGGTCGATGAAAGTAGAGGAAAGGTACGGCAAGAATGAACAATGTCACTGATGAAATTTGAAGCGTGGCTTCAATCCCATACTGGTTCAACAGCCACTGGATGGCAAGTGGGAAGACTATGCCGGACACACCAGACCCGGCCTAATAATATATATATATCAGTTCGACTTGCCGTAAGGAGCTTATGGTGCGAAGTATATTTTGTGACTCACCCAGACAATACCAAAGGCAAGACCTTTTCGCTTATCGAACCACTCCGACATGAACAGGATGGTGGGAGTATAGGCAAAGCAACCGCCAATTCCAAAGCCAATTCCTTGTGACAAAATAAGATGCATGACGTTGGTGGAAAAGGAGCTCAGTGCCAAAGACAGACACATGATAACAACTCCTATAGTTGACACCCAGCGAGCGATCTTTGGCACTAAGATCATCAAAATGATTGCCAACGGAGCAACCAAATATGCAATGCCCTGGGTGTCGTGTTAGTGAGAGAAGGCAACCATGAATATGTGGGCAACGAACCATCGCACAGGTGCCGATAACTGCGATGTTATCGGATCCTTTAAATGGCGCATGTGTACTGTAGTAGTCTTGAAATATACCAAAGGCGAATGCGTAACCTACTCACGTGTTAGCTTCAACAGCAATTCATCTTCGACCAAGAATAACAATGATCACGTACCCCAAACAAGAGCTTCGAGCATCGCAGAAGCCATAAGGAACAGCCATGCTTGAACACCTCCATCAACTGGTGGCAATTTCTCGTCGTCTAAAATGATTCTGCTGTCGGACTGTTGGTCGGAAGGTACGAAGGTTGTTTCCCGGCTGGTGAAGCTGGGAGTATACTCCTTAAACTCCATGATGCAAAATATCACGAGTCTGTGATCACGGGCGTGGTAAGGATCAGGAAGCACAAGTTGTTACGTGCGAAATCCACGGGGGAAACCCTCCTTTGAAAAGGGTTTATATTCAACGCGGCTGTTTAAAAGGGAAGCCAGGATCGGCGTGGGAAAGGGAAATAAGCTAATGGAAGCTAGCTGCATGACGAAAGAAATCTCCCTGACAAGAGTCCTTCCAATCAGCATGCCAGGAAGGTAGTGAAAAAGCACATACCTGGAATCCAGGTGGACTGGGGTCCCAACAATGTGATGCTGACCCCCTAGATGTACTGATATGGTCAGTTTCACCAGTCACGCGTCTAAGTAGATTGAACTGTGGTGATTTCTCAAGTTTCTAGGTCTTCGCATGATGCTTACAGAAATTTCCACAATGAGGCATGTCTTCTATATATCATTATTGACTGCCCGAGAAGGTATTAAACACGATGTTGCAGCTGCTACAATTCGTGGCGTCGGCGATCAGATGCGGGATCCGCTCTAGAGATAGCCCGGAGAAATTACAACGGTCTCCTCGAAACTTGGCCCACTTTGTGAGTGCACAAACCGCTCCGCTCAGCGGATCAAAATGGGAAATGGAATGTTGATCGGGATCACTGCATAGCAGGGCTGGGGGGCTCGGAGAATTCCATGTTGATAACAGGCATCGGACCCGCTGTCATTGGCAGAGATAAGAACCGAAGGAGAGTTACTTTTCCCTTGTTGGACAAAGCTTCGTGGCTGGGTAGGTCCCATCGGTATAGATTTGTCCCACCTCAGAACGATGTCGTCTTCAGATGAAATTTTGAATTCTTTGCATGCGTTGAGCTTGTTCGTAGTCTACTGAACAGTGTCGACGTTAGAATCACATGTCTTTCAAGAGGCCATAAGCGAATGGGACAACATACAACATGCAGCCTTATACATGTTCAGGAGTCGCGGGGAGAGATTGATCAACATTCCAACGAACGGAGCGAACGAAGTTTATCATCAAGCCAGGCGGCTTTATCTCCTATTTTTATGCATTGGAGATTCCGCTACCATCATAGTCGAGGACATTGATGTCCATCAATTCTTCACAAACCGGATCTTTATCATAGCCTGTGGTTGCGGTCATCGTGCATGTAGTCTCGATCTTTTCTTGATTTGGGGAAACAGCTCCACCTTGCTTTTCACAGCTGCAGACAATATGTACGACCTGTCTTTCTATATCTCTGACTAACGAGTTTGACAGTTTATAGATGATTTGAGGTGACCCGCCCAGGTGAGGTCCCCGATATTAATATTATGTAATCGGATTACTCCAGCGCCCGCCCACCTCGACAGGGGTGTCCCCGGGAGGTCATCCTACCTTCAATTTGAATAACACAGTGCCCAACCCAATACGTACAAGCTATTTTACGCATGTTAATGATTTCCCGATATACATATATCTGTAGGTTATGACCAGCTCACATTGTTGCCAGAAAGTAAATAAAAACTCGGTAGTTACCCCAATTCTCCCGCCAAGGCATGCAATTGCATTGATCCTTTCATGATATTTAGGTGTAAGGGGGTCGGTTTGTAGAAAATATATTATTATTTTAACGAAAATGACTTCTTTGTCTTGGTTTCTTTCTCGAGCCTATTGCAGGGATCATTTTCAAAAGCCTTCGTATCCTCTACTTGAGGTATTATTTCATTGGCAAACACAAAGCAAGCACGGACAGGGCTTAGAGGGTAAAGTGCAACATTTGCGTAATAGATTTGTAGGGGGTGTTGATATTATATTTTCATTGTCATTAGATTCATTTGAGCTAGGAGTTCCGGACTGCGACTATTAACAAAAGATATGTAGTAAAGACCTAAAAGTTTGCCCCGTTTGGCAACGTTGTGGGAGTATCCTTTCGGAACTTGTTTGTGATCAAGTTCCCAAAGGAAGCCGACCAGTCCACGCGCGGGGATAAACTTTCTAATCCCCAGAGCTCGGAGACAAATTTGAGGATAGAGGTATGTGTGAACTCGTTCCCGTCGGTAGGCTTGTGCTGGACCCATCCCTTGGAAACCCAGGGGGAGATCAAGACGGTAGGAACGCGAATCCCGAGACGATCAAAGTGGAAAGTGTATTGCTGGCCATCCCGAGCGTTCTCCGTATAGGTCAGACTGTCGCCAGCGGGGACATCAGTCGGAGGCGAAACGTGATCAGCAAATCCCCCATGTTCATCCCAGGTCAGAATGAAGAGGGTCTCATTCCACTGCGGCGAATTTCGTACCGCCTCATAGATGCTCTTGACAAAATTCTCGCCCATATTGATTGGAGATGGAGGATGCATTGACATATACGAGCAACACTCGGGGTTGATCCATGTGAATTGTGGCAGTTTGCCAGCTTCGGCATCAGTGTAGAACTGGTCAATCGGAACCACTTTATCTTTGCCATTCTTCGCGGTCCAATCATAGAACATGGCGTCTGGCAAAAATGCGGGTTTGGACTGGGTCGAGTTCTCGTAGTTTTTCCAAGTGATTCCCTTCTCAGATAGCTGCTCGAAAATGGACTTTTGTGGCAGCGCAGAAGTCATGAAGTCGTCATCATTATGGCCATGACCATGTGAAGTGCCAGAGGTCAAGTAGGCGCGGTTGGGGTTTGTGGGACCTGGAACTGCGGCAAACCAGCGATCGAACAAGACAAAGTTCTGAGCTATGGTATTAAAGACGGGGATGTGTTCCGGTTTGAAATAATTGATCGCCTCGGCCGCACGCTGTAGGTCGTCTTTTGGGTAGGAGGTACGCTGCTCAGTGATGAAACCATTCATGGTGGACTTGGCTCCTGCAAGGGGGTGGTAGGTTCCAAAGACCTGCATGTTACCACCAGCAATGCTGTGGTTGGGGTCTTCCGACGCGATGTTCTTCGCGTTAGGGTTGGCGCAGACATGGTCTACTTGGGGGATGGAAACGTTGGCAGGATTGCAAAATTGAGGATTCTGAGGGCCGTCAATGCTGGCATCATAGTCAAGACCGCCAGCAAAGTGGTCAAAGGACAAATTTTCTTGCACCAAAACCACAATATTTTTGATGTTGCTCATACCCGACGAAGCGGGCATCGCAGCAGTACCCAGACTTAGGGCAACTAGGAGTAGAGAACGCGCCATGTTTGAGATGAAAGTAGAAAGTTGGAGTTGACGAGTTGACCGGCTTATAAGTTTTTTATTTTTCTTCTATTCTCTTTCAACATCCTCTTAAAAACTCCTTTCATACCATGTGGCTGCATGACCCCATTCTGCATACTTCCCACGCTCTTTCGGTGTCGATCAACAGTCCGCGTCGAGGCATGGGCCACGGGCTCATTATCATTGGTCCAGAACATTTTTAGCACAAAGAAAAAAAGGATCAGATGTTCCTGATTTTTGTGCCATCTGATATAATTCACACTGTAAATATTACATCCTTCCGAATGGTTATCGTATGTCCCGTCCAGCATCCTAATTTCCTAGTGATTCATGACATCGGGTGCATCAGATCAATCTAAGAATTATCTTCGACCCCCTTGTTTTCGGTAGAATGTTATTTGAAATCCTACAACGTTCTCGTCACCGCATATTCACTCCCTGCTGCATAGACTTTAGACTTTTCTTCGCTAGAAAATTATTAGCAAAGCAATAAGGTCAAAGTCCCTTGGCCATCGATTTCGGCGTGAGAGGTTGACCTTATGACTGTTATACTTCATTATATTTCTAGCGTGTTGCGCGATCAGTCATACCGCAGTGTTGTTCCCCTGTTCCCTAAAAAAATGCCACACATGTGGATCATCTCTACATCATCTCGCCCGTTTTGACTTGAGCTAAGTTGAGGGGTAAAGTCAGCAGGGAAGTCGATATGAACTTCACACGGTCGCAGGGTAGTTGGATCGGGTCACCTGGTACGGAGCAAAGGCCAACAACAGAGGTAAAGCGACAGGAAAGAGAATGAAAAGAAATCACTCAATATGAACACTGTACACTGTTGGCCCCCAACCTTGGCCAGACTTTCTTATCTCGTGATTGGTTCGTGCGTTTAACCTTAAAAAGGTTGCAAGCTCACCAATATATATACAACCGGATTTACAAAAAACGAGAATTTGCACAATTGTAAAGTAAATATAAAAGTTCATTAGCCCGACATCCAACCCATACCCCGTGAACGACGATCAAAAATATCAGACATGGTGCTCACAGGTCGACAAACTCGCCGCGAAGTAGCTCATCTTCCTGGATTCGTTCTAGGTACCTAGCCACCTTTGTTGTCAACGTTTCAATACCATACCCAAAAAACTTGTACGCCGCCTTGCCCGGGAGACTATGACCGAAGCGTGTCACGCAGATGCCCGCATCTGCATAACGTTCCCACCCGTTCGGCGCGTAGGGCTCAATCACCACAGCCGGTATGCCCTGGTGTCGCCGCAGCGTGTTGCGCTTGTATTCGACTGACTGTTTTTCAAATAGGCGCTGGCAAGGGAAGCTGACAACACGCGCGGTAATACCCTTCTGCACTTTTAGTTGCTCAGCAACCTCCACTGCTAGCGAAAGTTCAGCTCCAACGCCGATTAAGGTGACAGTAGCCAACTCAGATTCAGAGAGTACATATGCGCCAAGGGCTACGCCATCACGACGCGTCTGTGGGATCTGGGGCAATGCTTGACGAGAGGTTGAAATGATACTTGAAGTCTGCTTGGCGCTAATAGCGGCAATCCATGCACCGGCTGTCTCCTCGCTATCACCGGGACGGATATACAAGAGGTTTGGCATCGCACGATAGAGGTTTGCCAACTCAATAGGCTGATGGGTCGGTCCGTCCTCGCCCATACCAATGGAGTCATGGGTGGCGACGTGGATAATTTGGAGGTGCTGCAACGCACCCATTCGGACAGCGGGTGCAGCGTATAGGTAAAACATGAAGAAGGTCGATGTGACTGGAATGATGGTATTGGGGGAATAAGCGGCCAGACCGTTGGAGATGGCAGCCATGGCATGCTCACGGACACCATAATGAATATACCGGCCAGCATAAGTGCCATTGATGCCGCAGGTTGTTCGGAGGTCGGGCTAATGAGGCAGTTAGCAGTATTTAGGGCCATGCCAATGTCAGTAGTTTTGACTTACATGCTGGAAGTCGACTTTGCCAGGCCAGATCATGTTTACGGATGGTGAGAGATCCGCAGTACCGACTATAAAAGAGTTGACTCCTTTGGCAATTGGGTTAAATACTAGACCAGACGCCGCACGAGTGGCAGTGGGCTTCTCAGGGAAGGTGGTTGGAATATGTTCCTGCCAGTTGACTGGAAGCTCGCCGCGCACACGAGCCATGAACTCGGCCGCTAGATCAGGGTGCTGGACAGCGTAGTTGTTTACTAGCTGGTCCCACTCTTGAACCCACTGCTCTCCGCGCTCTGGAACTTCGTGGAAGAACTGACGAACAGATTCGCTAATGACAAAGTGCTCCTCCGGGTTGAAGCCGTAGGAAGCCTTCATATCATAGATACTCTTGGCACCGAAAGCAGCACCATGGGCAGTAGCGGTTCCAGCAACACTACTGTCCAGGCCGATAACCGTCTTGATATTAATAAAGGTGGGCTTTTGCTTCGATGCGCGACCTTGCTCCAATGCACGAACAATGCCCTCGATATCAAAGCAGCCATCTACCACCTCAATCACATCCCAGCCACAGGCGCGCATTTTTGTGTTCACATCTTCGGTGTTGGTAAGATCAACGGATCCATCACAAGTAATCTGGTTGTTGTCGTAGATGACAGTGAGATTGTTTAGACGGAAGTGCCCGGCCAGCGAAATTGCCTCGAGACCAACACCCTCCTGCAAGCAAGCATCGCCAACCATACACCAAGTATGGTTATTTACCACATCGAAGCCGGGGCGGTTGTAGGTGGCCGCGAGATTCTTCGTCGCCATGGCCAAGCCTACAGCATTCGCAAGACCCTGACCCAATGGTCCGGTTGTCACTTCAATTCCTTCATGTTCAATCTCTGGATGTCCGGGGCATAGCGCATCAACACGATCTGAGTGATATGATTTGAGCTGTTCAAAGGTCATCGCCTTGTAGCCCGTGAGATGCAGGAAAGAGTACTGGAAGAGGCAAGTGTGACCTATAGGTCGTTATTTGAGTATATAACACTCCCGGAGCGGTATCAATAGAAGAAATGTAGGACTGACCATTAGACAAGATGAAGCGATCCCGGTTGAAGAATGCCGGAGTGTGTGGTGCATAACGCATCACGTATCTCCATAGTGCAACACCGATCGCAGCCATACCAATAGCACCACTAGCATACAAAATCAGTATGTGCCAAAGGCAAGCCAGTATTGGTATGATCAAACCCGGGGTGTCCGCCGTTGAATTGTTGGCAGAGGTCTGCAATCAACAACCGAAAGGTCTTCAAAACCAAATCATGGTCCTTTGCCAGCTTGTGGACTATAGGCATTGCAGAGCCGTGGGCTCCGTTGACGCCATTTCGTTGAACTTCAACCGTCATTATAGAAGTCGTACAGAGCTGTGAAATTTCTAGGATATCTAAATTTTCAAAGCCGGAGGGGAATCTCATTGAAATAGTATTGCGAGTGGTGATGCTTAATATTTCCTAATCGGGCGATTACCCCCAGTGCCGACCCCACACCGGGGCTCACATCAAGTTGGGAAGTTCCAACCACCCAAAATAGGTATCTCGAGCCACGACTTACTAGTTCCCATACTCTCTGTGCTCCCATGTCCCCTTTAAAGAATACAAGTAGCTCACTTTTGTGAAGTCACACGGAAAACACACAAGGACTTTGGTACCCATCGATCAGCAAAACGGACAGCAGACCATGACAAAATCAAAGGGGGATCGCGTTCCCCTTAAAGTCTCCCATTCCAATCCCTCATTGCAGGTGACCGCAGACCACAAGCTCAAAACTATCGACACACCTGTTTACCCCCCTAAACCAGGGGAGGCGCTGGTTCATATCAAAGCAACTGGAATTTGTGGGTCTGATATTCACTTCTGGAAGACCGGGCGTATTGGAACGTTGGTGTTTGAAGGCGACTGCACCATTGGGCATGAAGCTTCGGGTATCGTTCTGCAGTGCGGCGAGGGGGTCAACCATTTGAAGCCAGGTAGATATGATTCTCTGAATGCGAAGAGCGTTTGAGCTGATAATTCGATAGGTGATCGAGTTGCTGTGGAACCTGGTGTTCCCTGTGAACGCTGTTTCCTCTGTGACGAGGGACGTTATAATCTGTGCGAGGATGTCGAGTTTGCTGGCGTTTACCCTTATGAAGGCACCATTCAGCGTTACAAGAACCACCCTGCCAAATGGCTGCACAAGCTGCCTGACAACGTCACTTTTGCCGAAGGCGCTCTTCTCGAGCCACTTTCGGTGGTGATGCACGGCATCAAGACGGCTGGTCTTTCGTTGGGCCGTGGTGTGGTTGTATGCGGTGCAGGCCCTATCGGCTTGATTGCTTTAGCTGCAGCTCGTGCCTCGGGCGCACATCCTATCGTGATCACAGATCTAGAGCCCTCTCGACTGGCCTTTGCGAAGGATTTTGTCCCGTCCTGCATTACCTATGAAGTGGATCGTACAAAAGATGCAAAAGGTAATGCAGAGGCCATTCGAGCTCTCTTTGGGTCTGGTGAATATGTTGCTCCGGAAACCATTCTCGAGTGTACGGGCGTGGAAAGCAGTGTGTGCACTGCTGTGTATACTGTGCGGCGAGGAGGCACCGTGATGGTGATTGGTGTAGGAAAACAGATCATGAACAACTTACCTTTTATGCATGTTTCGCTCGCCGAGGTCAGTTGTATTGGTGTTTCCGTGGAGTGAATATTCTTTTGCTGACTCTGCTAGATTGATCTCCGGTTCATCAACCGCTACCGTGACACATGGCCCCCGGCCATTGCCTGCCTGAGTGGTCGAATCTTAGACCTGAAAAAACTTGTGTCGCATGTCTTCCCTCTTGAAAAAGCCGAGGATGCGCTCCATCTTTGCGCTGATACACGAAACGGTAGTATCAAGGTGTTGGTGGTCGATGAGCAACAGGCATCCTTATAGATATAGTAATAAGAGATGTTTGTTTGGATCATTGAAAACCTGAGTGCCGCTAAGCTTGGTGCTATACAATATTGTTTAGTGCGGTGTAAAGCAGGACAACGGATGTTCAGCAATAAGGATTCATTTGATACTATAGACCAATTCAGACTATACAGAATTCTTACACTATCTCCCAACCTCCATACCATTGTATTCCCTCAAGATGGCTGGCAAAATATCGACTCGATGACCGGAATTGGGTCCTTGGAAGAGTGCTCTCCAGGGCTTAAGAATGTGTTGCGTCCTGTGCAGTCAGGGCCGCTATCCTTACTGTCAGTGAGGGTTCACTTGTTTTTGGGACCGAACTCACGTGAAAAGCCGGCATGGCTTTTTTAAAGACACAGTAAGAACGTCTCTGTGACCCGTTAGTCTCCGCCGAAACATGGTAGCTGGAAATCAATCTCACTCTTCCTCAATCGGATGACAATCATTCAATGGCACATCAATACCACGGCTCTTCTCGGCTGTTTCAATGCCCACCTGCATGGCCCTGTTAGTAATAGGGCGAGGACTTCCAAGATGAATATGCGCACAATTGTTCTTAGGGGATTTTTTGCTGCCGATACAGAGAGAAGCATCAAGCTTAGAACCGACAACTGTTTGAGGCCGTACATGACGCAGATGACAAGCAGAGACCATATAATAGTAGATCCGAGGGTATAGAAGACTTGACAGTGCCTGGAAGTATAATCTAGAAGGTAGAGAGCTCTTCCTGTAAGGGGGGTGCCATCTGGCTTCCCCATACCCCTTGCGTCTATTTATCCTGCAAGTGCCAGGGGTCACGGCCACCTGCCTTGTAGGATCACATCCCTTTTTTGCAGTGATATTCCCTGCACCGATTACTCTAGAGATCAGAATGTGATTTGAACTGTACGGGGTACGGGGTATATCGTAGGTTGCGATCAGGGTGCGGCGTCAATGAGTACTCTCGAATGGGAGATTGTGAACTGTATAGATATCTATAGAAGATCGACTAAATTTTGCAAGTCGTATGGCTTAACTGACAACAAATACAAATGCTTCTGTTGCCAAAAAATCAGAAATGTCCCAGGAGTGTCAAGAGAAGTGAAAGTACATAGCCGATTCCTCCGTTCTCCGTTCTCCACTTCAACTGTTAACTTCAATCTTAACTAAAAATCTTTTGGGGATTCTTTTCTTCACATTTCGCAATTCGTCTCGGGTTTAAAGTCCAAGACAAAGTCAATGATTTGATCCAATTCCTTAAGAAGTGGGAGAGCTATCGTATGGCTCTAATTACGTCATGAGCGACTGGTCCCAACGCGACGCGACTGTACCCAATCCTGCCGATGCTGCATTCACTTCTCCGTCGGGCGCTACCAGCGGGGCCGATGAATTCTCCCATGATCCAGGCTTCTTAGCATCCCAGGAGGAGCTACGATGTATGCTCTTCAATCTCGCGCAGTCTGCAGCTCCGACCCGGACACCGAGCCCAGCTACGCAGGAACAACACCCCGCACAATTGCGCGATAGGGAGGAGACACCAACGCGTCCTGTGCTGTCAAATCTGCGTCGCATTGAGTACTTGAAGAACTACGTTGGGCAGGTGGCACCATGGGTATGTGACATTGTTTATGATGTACTCAATAATCAATAATCGCTGATCCCCGACCGCAGCTGGACATGTTCGATTCGCAATGTACCTTTCGAGTGCAGATTCCTGCACTGGCCCAATCGTTCCCCGCCTTGATGAATGCGATCCTCGCAATATCCGCCCGACAAATGGAAAGGAAGGAGGGGATTCAAAACTCATTTGATAGCCTGGAGCTTTACCAGGAAGCGATTCGCCTACTGAGCCCTCTGTTGCAAATACGTGATGCTAAGGTTGTCGCCGCATGCGTACTGCTCTGCTGTCTTGAGATGATGTCTGCGCGTGCGCAGGATTGGCAACGTCATTTGGAGGGATGTGCGGCACTTTTTGACGCCTTCGAAATGAATGGGTTCAGCAGCGGGCTTCTACGAGCTGTATTTTGGTGCTACGCACGCATGGGTGAGAGCCCATGTTGATGGTCAAATGACAAGGATATGACTGATGTAGAATAATTAGACCTATGTGGCGCGTTGATCTCCGATGGGACACAGAGCACTCTTCTTCGGCCCAGCAAATGGCTCGCACCTGGATGTCACGAAGATGATGCTGCACGGCTGTTCGAATCTGCCCAGTCCCCAGACATGCACGCCAACTACGCCGTATACCTGTGCGCAAAAGCATGCGAGCTGGTGGCTGATCGTACTCAGTTTGTGGAGCTGGGTGTTCAGAATGACTGCACCGGAGAGGCCTTCAATCGCCGCTGGCTGCGACTATGGAACGATTTGCAGCATTGGCTTGACAACCGACCACCGGAGCTGTTACCAATCCACACCACGACGACCAAACCATTCCCCCACATCCTTTTCCTGCAATGGGCGGCTATATCCTCGAACCAACTATACAGCACGGCATGCATCTTGCTGCTCGACTTGATGCCCAAATCTATGAAGCTGCAGCCAACATCTGCAATGTCTGCAATGTGGCATGCAAGGCGTATTTGTGGAATCTCACTCGCCAATCCGCACCACGGATGCTTGAATAACGCTATCCAGCCATTGTGGATTGCGGGACGGCTGTTCAGCCATGTATCAGAACACGCCATTATACTCGACCTGATTCGTCACATTGAAGCTGAGACTGGATGGGGTGCTTGCTGGCGCATCCGCGACCTTGAACTCGCCTGGGGGTATCAGCTCTCACGCTCAGACCGGACTATTGATAGACAGCGGTTTCCCGTAACAGGGTGAGCGACGTTGTCGCCTTGAATAATCTCACCAAAGATAATCCTTTACTATATCTCATCAACGAGGCACCACTCTGCTTGCAGGCTCTGCAAGCAGTTGTTTGTGTTCCACCCTGTCACCGTACGGATACGGTCGAATCCACGCACAATTTCACGTTGTTGCGACTCGTGTGTCATCCGACGAGCTGCCAGCAGAAAGGATGCCAGGAGACATGGATCCCAGCACTCCCGACGATCGTTGTGGAGAGCAATACTGCATATCCGCTGCGCATTCCACAACGGAGACATGGTAACAGAGTGGAAACCAATGCGCGCGGTACGAGGCCGATTATGTAGTAAGATCAACATGGCCGTATGATACAGCTGGTTGCCAAACAAGCCTGCTGCATTCGCAAACAAAACAACCGGGAAACTTCGTTCTGGTCCAGTTAACTGATCATCCAGTTCTAATTCCAGCATGGGTTGAAATTCCCTTGGTCGCTCACGATACCATTGTTGCAGTCCTTCCACTAATTCAATCCATGTATGGAGCGGGGGTCGATTAGGGCAAGCTTCTTCGTTCTGCACAAATTGGATCACTCTGGCACAGAGCCATAGAGGGCGGAATGCGTAGAAGAAAACCATTTCGAATGGATCAGCCACAAGATCTACTTCTGTGAAATATGGGAACGATGGGGGAAGCGGTATGCACATGTCGCGATCACTCGCTAGCGCTGTCGCAAGATCTGTGATGCCCGAAGTAGTTAGTCGATAGTAATCAAAACTACACAGGCTGTTTTAGAATTCATACCGAGCCTGAAAAAGAGCCAATAAATCGCGGAATTAATATCTCTACCAACCGCGTGGGAACTCAGGGCCCTCATGAGGTCCTGATCGCACTGTCTTTCGGTGTTCCACGTAGCAGAGACATTTGAGATACAGCCTTTCACTTGATCTATAACAGTTATCAGTGCGACATATGTAATGTTAAGCTGCATATCCGAGTTGGTTTGCCGAAGGAATGTTTTTCTCCCTTCTCCGGGTGACTTTTGCGGATGAAGCTGGCGGAAAGAAGTCTCAGACAGGTCAAGAATCGAGTTCCAGGTGGTTGGTGAGGCCATCGCTAACTGAAGTCCTTGGATTCCAAATGATTGACCAAGATCACATATGTCCAACTACTGCAGTTAGCACCGTGCAGTCCGTGGTGGTTTCGAGAATCTTACCCAAGAGGCTACCTCATAACGATAGTGCCGTAGCAGAGCTTGTATTTCGGTGGATGAGAATGTCTCTAGACTTGCTTCTGGTGGGTGTTGTGTAGTTTGCGGGGGTAGGGTTAATCGACGCGACAAATTAGATGGGATCATTAGAACCCTTGGTGATGGAACTACTAGGTCCGACAGCCCCAGATCGGGACCATTCATCCCGAGAGCCAACAATCCGGCTACCGCTGATTCATCATTGTCATTGAGGGTCGTATAATTTTGGCCATCCGCGGCATGCGGGGTTGGCTCCGGCCAGAATGGCACGTCTTCATCTCTGACATCGCTAAGTGTGTTAGGGCCGGCTTGTTGTGGGCATGGAGTCACTTCAATGTGAGAGCATGTTTCATCCAGTGCATGAACATCAGTTTCGTTGCAATCTTTCGAGGTATGTTCAGTGACGAACTGCATATATATATAAGATCTCTGTCTTGTGATTACTACCGGAAAACCTACCCGAATCGCTTCATAGCTGACAGATGTTGCCTCGACTTCTGATGTTTGCACAGTACGAGCATTCTTTGTCAAAAAGGTCAACTGGTTACCATATTTGCATTGATAGTTCCGGTCAATGCAGTTTTGACATCGTGGTTTGCCTTCGTCGCCTGAATTGCTATTAGGCTTGAATATTCAGCAGATTCAGAAACACATACATTTTCGCCGACGAACCCGACAGCGCATGCATCCAGTGCGACATCGGGTGAGTCGAGTTTGCTTCCGACGCTCCATGACAGGCCAATATTGCAGACTCCAGGGGGAGGCCGCTGGTTTCTAATCGGGAAGGTCCACAGATGCCAAGCGTCCAGATTAGGAAGGCGCAAGCACCATCACCTGACTCTCACATCATTTGCTTTGTCACCGTGTTTACAGCCGGGTCGGGGCCCAGGCTGTCCAGGGGATCATTCAGGAACTTTTATACAGAATACAGTCCGAACTAACATGCAATGTTAAATCGAGTTGCGATAGGAAATCATTAAGCTGAATTATCAATGCTTGGCGCAACTACGCTTTCTTCACTGCCAGACTTCCACTCTTCCACTCGTCCACAATTCTAGCATACACCGAAGGCCCATATACCCCGGTGAGCTCGGTGTAGAACCCACCGCCGAGTCGGTGGGGATTGAGTCCCAAATCACGCAGGAGCATGTCATTGTACTTATGGGATGATTAAATTACGATACCCTCGCGGTTTCGGACAACAAACATACCTGAATAGCCTCAACCTCAAGGCCAGTTCCCGTCAATGAGCCCAGGACCACATCCTCGGAGATGGCATTCTCCATATCCACCAGCGAAAGATTTTTAAGCGATAGAGCCTGGTTTGGAGTTGACTTAATTTCCACGGGGGAGTCGAGCCCTCCTGTCAAGAATGCAGCCACCCAAAGAGCTTGAACCTCCGCAACAACAGCAATAGTGGATGATAAAATAACACCGAGCGTTGCAAATGAGCGATCACCTTGTGCGATTAATTCTGGTGCAACCATACGGCGGAATAGACGATGCGGTACCAGCTTGTGAGATTCGGCCCATGAGGGAGGGCTGCGATCTGTGAAAGCGCATCTTGTGGCATTCAACGTCTTCCTAACCATGACTTCAGAACGTCGATCTAGATCTTCCCAGTGGTTGATGCGGTCTTTCATCGTTGATTCCAGTGGTCCATTGATTCTCTCTGGTGTCCCTGCTGGAATTTCACGGTTCTCGCGAATATCCTCGCCCCCTGAGTTCACCAGGGCTGACAGTCCCAGTTCTAGACGTAGACCTGCAGGTTCAAACCGAATCGGGACTATTGGCTTATATCCGGTCGCGTGAATGACGAGATCGACTTCATCAATGGAATTGCTGTTTGACAAGTGCACCGAGGCTTTTGCTGATGAATCTGTGGTTTGATCCGGCATAGTAGCGACGATATCCGTGATGGCTGATCGATACACGTTGACATGTGGCAATCTAATTATTTCCCAGAGGTCTTCATGGTTTGCGATACCAATACCAGATGCGCACGAAACAACACTGGAAGTTATTAGTCGCCGAGTACTCTCAAATGACATTTCATTGGACCTACCTGTTCTCCGGGCGAAGTTTTTTCATCTTTGGATCTGAGCCATATTGCGCCGTCTCCTCCAATCCTTTATCAATCGATCGCCAGAGCCAACCGATCCACCACCGGCCAACTGGGTTGCCATGGAATAACCGCGCCAGCCATGAGCCCTCCCAGTGAAGGCTCCCGGAAGGTCCAAGAGACAGACGTTTTGGAACCTCATAGCAGCACGGGGTGAGATGGGTGATCAATCGGGTGCTAGCAGCCTTATCGCTTGCAACGATCTCGCCATTTGGGAGAGTGGACATTCGCGGCACCATCCACGCGGGCCCTACACCTCGATCACGGATGATCCAGTGTACCTTGATAGGATTTTCCTGTGTAGACTTGAGGTGCAGCTTTGAATCATTGCGATGCAGAGTCGCAAAGAAATGTACCAGATCAAAGGACGATTTCGCACCGCCATAAACAGCAACCGATCGCAGTTGTGGGTAAGGTGACTCTTTGATTGGAATGTTAACAGCCTCGGACTCGGGTGCTTTCAGTGGCTGATATCCTAGGTGCTCTCGAGCCCATTTTCCAACATCCTTGGCATGGATGACTGGAGCAAGGTTATCGGAGGCCGATGACGAGCCCTTTGTTTCTGGCATATTTGGTACCGAAGTCAATCCTGTAGCTAGGACCAACTTGTCGCAGATAATAGTGACACGCCGACTCGGGGATGTGGACGTGGACACATTGATGTTGAGCTTCCACTCTTTGGTTTCGAGACGGCTGATGTCGTCGACCTACAGATCATTCAGAAATCCCGCAAACCTGTGACAGAGAGGCAATGTCTTACCATCCAGTTCAATCTTATGTGTTTTTCGAGCTGCCATTTCTCAACCCATGCACGGAGATAACGATTGATCTTCCAGCCTGCAATGAACTGGTTGTGTGTATCATCGGCTTGTTCCTCTGGAACCACGTCGGAAAGAGGCAGGTCGCTGAATTCATAAAGCCCATACGAGTTCTGACTCAACAAATTTGGGTAAAGGCGCTCCTCGGCCCAAGTACCCCCAATATCGGAGGCAGAGTCAATCACAAGTAGTCGACTTTCGGAGGAGGTTTTTTGGGACGCATCGATACGCTCAGTGAAACAGATAGGAATTTCAACGATTTCATCGGTGGGTTTGCTTGTATTTTCACCGTCGTATGCCCCGACGATTTGTAGATACGTCTTCGCTGCGATGAGACCGTAAAGACCTAACAAGTTAGCCCAAGTCCAATTTAATTGTGAACTTCTACCAACCTGCTCCGACAATCACGACTCGTTCCATGGTTAAAATGATTGAACGGGGGAGAGGAAGGGGAAATAGAAATAAAACAGTGTTAAATTGAAAAGTGCACAATGAAAAGGCAACAATACGAAGAACAGCTCGGGGATACGAGCATCTTGATATTGTTCTTGTGGGGTCACGACAACAATAGGAATTCTACCAGTTAGAACTATTGGAAAATATTGGACATCACTTGCAATTTTCTGGACTTTCCCAAAGAGCAATTGACTTGACATGGGATTGACGCATATGAGCAACTACAGAAGAAAGATCCTTAGTCACCTTGGGCCTGCTCTAAGGGAAACCTCGTAAGAACGATAAAGCGATTTCTTTATTATCAAACTGATGATTGATCGTACTTAATCCCTAAGGTCGACATTAGACACACTACCATTATTGTAGGTTTATGGTTTACTGGAATGGGCGGATTCCACGATCTCTACAAGTCGGCCTCTCTATACTCTCTGGGAGCACTACGTAATCCCAACTCGGCGTTTGGCTTCGAGTTCTTACTTCAGTTGAATGAAGCGCCTGAATAGTCATACGCGACTAGTTAGACTGCAACAGGTTAATTGAACTTTGATTCATTCGCACTACCATTGTTATGGGATGGGCGGAAATATCACATTGGTTTCTACAATACCCAGTATAACCTTAATTTACTCAACGTCCTCCCTGATCGACCATAAGCAACGCGAAAGGAATAACATGAAGGAAAAGGACAGGAAAGGTCAGTAAAACTGTCCCAATGAGGAGTTCGACAATCGTCATTTACTCGGTTGGCGTGTTGTCGCCTGTTGGCTGAGACAACGGGCGAAACCGCGTCAGGACAGCGGGACGCCACCGATTCCTCGATATTCGGTACGGTCACGCCGAGGAAATCATCCTTGGTTGTACCTTGATCGGTCGGGCCACCCTTTCTATCGTCGGTCTCGTAGGTGGGAGATGTAATGGGCTGCACGCCGATGGTCAACTGGTCAATCACATCTGTAATTGAACGGATTTCGCACGGGTGGGGCCACCGCTGGACTCAAATGGAAAAGTGAGTCTGCTAAACTGATATCATCGCGGATATACCTTTAAACCGAGCATAATGGTCAGGAACTAAGGTAGAAAGGTAGCCAGGGAACAAACAATCTTCATTTTACAGAGTACTCTCTTCCCAATCTTCTCCGGTTTCCTTAGGAGGCCGCTTGAATATTAGCGGAAAAGACCTATCCGCATCACTAAATCGTAGTTCGGCTTCAATAATTTCAACGGCGGCGTGATTGTGTCGGGATTGGGCGGCACGTAAAGCACTGCCACAGAATCCACCTTCCATACGCACATCGGCTCCATGTTCCAACAACATGTCAATGATTTCAGTATGTCCACCTCGTGCAGCTGCTTGGAGAGCAGTGTTGTAGTAGCCACCAGCAGCATTTGGGTCCGCACCTTTTGTCAAAAGCTCCATGACAAGTTCTTCATGGCAGTATCGCGACGCAGCCTGTAAGCCTGTACCAAACTGCCCTGCCATTATATTGATGTCTGCGCCTAATTTGATGAGGTGTAGGGCTGCTTCTGGCCATCCTCTCGCGGCAGCCGCTTGGAGTGCGCAGCCATAGTATCCCCCAGCGATATTAATGTCTGCGCCGTGAGCAAGTAGCAGATTGAATACATCGAGTCTTCGTTCCACACAGGCAGCTTGCAGAGGCGTATGGTGGCGACCAGCCCGAATATTGACATCTGCGCCATGCTCTAACAAAATGCGAACAACCTCTATATGCCCCTCTAGACTAGCACCTGCAAGCGCTGATCCAAACATGCCGCCCACAACGTTAACGTCAGCACCTGCGTCGAGAATCGTGCGAACTACGGAAGAAAACCCTAACTCCGCGGCATAATATAATGGACTTCCAGGGCTGTGCTCATCTTCACCGAAGCGGTAGTTAGATAACCAATGGTGAAAAGCGAGGTTGTCTTGATCGAAAAGCCGAAGAATCATTGGTTCGGCCTGTTTCTGGTATTCCGAAGGGAGGAGCCGTACATGAGTATGCCACTCAAACGTGGCGTACCTTAGTAGGGGGTAGCTCGTTTCCAGGAACTCATCCGGCGAGGAGGAGTGAGAATCATCTGGTATAACTGACTTGTCAAATGACAGTAGGTATGTCAAACAACGCTGTGCGACTGCTAGGTGTGCTTCGGGGTCTTTTATGGCAAAAAACCTGGATGGCCCTTTGGAGATCCGGTCCGAAGCCAAAAACTCCCGAACAGAGTAGTGCGACAATTGAACCCAAGATAACCTCGAGGTGGTAACTAGGCTGGAACATACACCCAGAATATCGGTAGGATCAAACAGTCTATCGATCTCGACTAGAACACTGACGCCAGGCTTGATGGCCACCATTTCAGATAGCTCATCTAAGTTGACAGGACGCGACGAGATCGTTAGAAACTGCAACGCCGTCAACGCGATAGAGCGGGACTCTTCATCTATGCCGCAAAGAATACGCTCGTATATCTCGTCCAGTGTTTGAGGAAGGGACTGTAGCGTTTTCCGTACGGCTGATGGGGACAAACAGGAACGTAAGTCGTCAAGTTGACATGCCGCCAGTCGGAACCTGCACAAACCGTGGTCAGTAAATGGATATGGTAAAAGTTCACATACGGTCTCTACGACGTACATTCCACTGGCACCATTCACAATGGCGCGCTCCATCTCTCTCTTCATCTGGATTGGGCGCTTGCTCAACACGGGATCTGATACGAGAACATGGCGGACCAAAGTCTGAATATCATGGTCCACTTGCGGCCCAAAAAGAGGAATCGCCCTAGTAACCAGATCCTGCATCCCAGTCTGGATCTGCCGCTCCAAGCGACTAGTAACCATAATATTCGCTAACCATGAAGTGCCCTCTTTGATTCTGAGAATCAAGTCGAATATCTCTTTCTGTGCTAGGCATTCGTCCAAAGCGTCAAGGATAAGATATGTCTTGCCAGGATACTTCAAAAGTGTTAAGAGTGTCTCAACAAGAGTCGCCGGGCTTGGATCCTGTCCCTTTTTGCTTTTTTCTTCATACAGATTCATCACCTCTCGTGGGAATACCGTGCTTTGTCGGCAAATTTGAGCAATGGCTGACCTGATAAAGCCATCAAACGTTTGCCGTTTCCGATCTTTGAAGTCAAAGTAATAATATATATAGAAAGAGACTGGCTGCTCGTCGCTTTTGCAAATATTTTGAACATGCTCAATAATTGTTGAACAATGCACTGAAGGCGTCAACATCACTCGTAGACTCATGGCAGTTGCATACAAACCTGTCTTTCCTGAACCTGGGATTCCATACAACCAGATCACCTCCCTCATGCCAGTCAACCAAAGACCAAAGTCTTCTGAGTCAAGCAGCCAGTCACCAGTCCCCTCCTCATGTTTCGCGCAGGCAGAATAATGGCACTCGGCAGCATCGACGGTTGACAGCCATTCCAGCACCATCCGTTGCTCGCTAGCTAAATAGGTTAGATTAAAAATCATGAACGTTTACGGTCAACAGTTGACGAACCATCCTGTCTGAACAAAGTTTTCTGAGAATCTTCATGGATCTGCTTGGTCTCTTGTCGAATTTCCTTCGAAATGGTCCTATAGTATAGAAGCTTCAGAAAAGTTCAAAAACAAGCCAGGTGCCGCAAAAGCGCTGATTGGATAGTCGAATGTACTCACAAATGGTCCACTGCCAGAGCTCCAGCGAGCAGCCCTCTGGCATCCCTCGCGATTCTTATCATTTCCCGCGTGTCATCGGCTCGCCAAGGCCAAGTTAGCTTCTTTCTCAGATGCCTTGGCTCACCCTTTATTCTGAAGTCCTGGCCTAAACGGTGCTCTAGCTTGGAGAGAAGAGTGTCTAACATTTGCAGAGGGCCATCATTGGTCATCAATTCCCGTAAACTATGGTTCCATGTTTCGTCTACGCCGGCAATATCGGCGATACTTGAGAGAAGAGCGCGGGTGGTACTGATCTCAACCGTAAGACAGCGTATTTCAGCTGACGCGGAGTTTATCGTTGAAATGAGATCAATGACTTTCCGTGAAACGTGTAGGAGGGCGAGAACGCCGGTGGTGATGCTCAGGGGGTCCATAATTCAAGCGGCCTAGCATCGGCATGGATAGGTTTGGTAGAACCGACTTCTTTCCTAATCATGCTCTGAGGTTATTTGGCCCAACTGACAATAGTTGGGCCGTGCGTTGGGCCGAGTATGTGCAGTGCCAAGAGACCGTATCGGGGAGTACTATCCAATGATCTAACCAGCTGAATGGGCCAGTGCGGCGGCGGTCGCACCAGCGACTCGGGGATTGTTATCACCCATTTATCACATTAAGTGATGAAAGGTACTTGTATGTTTGGCATAGCAATGGGAGGCAGTGGGCGGTCCCCACCAGGCATGGAACCTGCTGAGTCAGGAATTGGAGAATGGCACATCTGGTCTTTGTGGACTACCGCATCCGGACCGTAACACCGTGCTGTTGACGAGCCCCTCATGTGCAACATTGAATGTACGGCACACGTTATTGTACACAATATCCGATGGATGTATTGGCTTGCTATTTTTGAACAAGGAAAAACTTTCTTGTGATTGAAGATCCAGAAGTTCTATCCTCGATGTATCCCTTCGCGGACCGTGAAGGACGGATCATGACTTCCGTCTGTCAAATATATAATAGATTGAGAGTTTCTCTGATGACCAGATAGCATTTTATTCTAACATTCACAATCCCAATGGACAAAGAACAACGAATCGTCATTATTGGAGCTGGGGCCTTCGGTCTCGGTACTGCACTGAGACTAAAGGAAAAAGGCTACAAGTCAGTCACCATCCTGGACCGTTCGGTGCCTCTGGTTCCGGACGGATCGAGAAACGACATCTCTCCCATTATTCGATTCGATTACGGAGACCCGAGATTACCAAGAAGCGTTCCACCAAATGCCCTGCTTATGGGTCTGTCAAGATGGCACCCCAGACCAGCCCGTGCAGCCTCGAGCACAGGAATACAGCCGCAAGACAAAGCGTGTCTTGACAGAGATGGATCAAGAATGGGTTCCTGTCGGGAGCGTGGAAGAGGCGAAGCAATATTTCCCTAAATTGACTGTCCGAGCCGCTTTTCAAATTCTTGGACCTGGCCATTCGGACCTATGATGAAAGATACACTCGCTGATACACAACGAGACAAAGACACGCGCAAGCAAGGTCTGCATCTGCCCATCCAGCGGATTTGTTGTAAAACCCGTCAAACCCAAGAGTGGGCGGAATGATCAAATCTGCCCGTACCAAGAATGGACGGGTTGAGGGGGACCAGTTCATTGTCGCCACTGGTGCGTAGACTTCAAGTCTCATTCCAGATTGGAACCCGATGCTCGCCGCTGGACAGGTTGTGGGATATCTGCGTCTCACCCCGGAGGAAGTCACCCAGCTCACGGATATGCCTATCTACTCCAACTTTTCTACTGGCTTCTTTGCCCTCCCTCCCCATGAGCCAACTGGCTACCTGAAAGTTGCCTGTCATGGTTTCGGTTATACTCGCGAGGAGCCCTCGGTCACATCCGCACCCCCTGGCTCAGCAGTTGCTTCGCGAGCTAATTACATCCCAGCTGATGGATTGAAACGCCTCACGTCGGGATTGAAGGATCTTCTCCCACAGCTGGTATCGAGGATTTGAAAAGGTGGGAATCTGCTGGTACAACGCTACTCCGACTAGAGATTTCATTTTTGATTTCTACCCGGAGTACAAGAACTTGTTCATTGCCACTGGAGGAAGCGGACAGTAAGTGAACCAAAGCACCTTTTGAGGGACTCCAGATTAACATTCTCGTGTCCAGTGCTTTCGGGTTCCTGCCTTTGATCGGAAAATACATTGTGGGAAGCTTCCAACGCAAGCTTTCGCAGGAGTTGCTTGACAAATGGAAGTTCCCTACCCAATTTTGTGAGCGTTTCTAGGGAGAGGTATTCACAGGAGATGGAAGCCGCGGAGGACTAGAGCGAAGGGAGTTGACAGCTCAAGAGCTCGACACATTTGAGACGGCGTTGAAAGCTGCTTCATCCAGACCAAGCAAGATTTGAATATCCGAAGGGATCTATCACGTTATAGACAGGAATATATATTAATCTTTGGAGTGAGTACATACTTTTGAACAAAGCACATATTGGAGATCAAGGCCACGCTATTCCTTCCTTTTATGAAAACATCACTTTTCTTCGGAGCCATAGATACAATCCGAGGGATATATGGCATGCGAGTACATGCGTAACATACATTATCCTACACAACTCACAAACCCCTCTTGATTATCTCACAGATGCTCCGCCATATAATCCCCCAAGATCATCCAATCTGGAATATCAGGCATTGCTACCCCAAGCACATCATCACTGCCCCTCGTTTGAAATGGCCACTCAGGTAAAGGGCCTTCGTTCATGGGTCCGGATATTTGGTCAAGGCCGCCTGGAAGGTTCGGGGTCACCCTCCCTCTCTGATCACCCTTGTTCTGTTGACCTCTCCGTTGGGCTCTCGACGAGGTCCTGCCTTGTGCGACATACCTTTTGTTTGCTTGCACTTCACTTTCTTGAGAGATAGTCAAATCCCCGAGCTTTATTGCCTCGTCTCCCCCTGACGAGCAGCCAAAATCGAGAATTTCCCACATGAGAACCTCGTCTTCTGCAGACATTCGAGGCATATTCGAGGGGGTTGGCATTTTGGATAAAGCGCCCGAGAAACCTTCCTGATTATAATACAGTGACCCATAATTTTGGTGGCGAGCGGCCAGGTCATTCACTTTGCTTACCTTTCAAGAGAGAATAATTAGTATTTTCATGCGATATTTTGCTAGGAGACTTACCAAAACGCTCACGTTTTCCCAATACACAGACAGCTCCGTCATGAAGTCAACAAGGATTCGAAATTCTTTGTTGAGTAGAAGCGCAATTTGCGGATTTTTGTTGCCAGTATGCTCGAGCTGAATTGTTGCTGCAATGGCAGCCAAATATCCCAAAAAAGGATCACAGGTTTCAAATTTGACCTCTGACATTTCCTTTATGAATCGAACTATCCATCGAGAGTGGAGGAGTGATGTCTCAAAGGACTTTTGAAGAAATGTTGCCGACAGATTTCCGTTGAAGTTGCGAAGCTTGGTCAAGATCACGAATGGGTGGTGTAGCAAGCACTGGACTGAATGAAAAAGAAATTGAACATACACCCATGTCGAGAGGTATGTACGAGATTGTGGATCTTCTCGGGCGCGGCTTTTGAAATCGACATTGATATATCGATGTGCGTCTGCAAAATGTGTTTCAAATTGCAACCATTCTGACTCGAGGATCGCGAGAGCTGATCCCGTTTGCCAAGGAGGTAGGGAGTTCTCGGTAACGGGTTCAAAAACATACTCTGTGGCTTTCCCCCATAATGAGTACAGCCTGAGGAGACATGCGAGAATACCATGATCAACCTTCTGGCCTTGTTTTCCAGGACCGTCGTGCAAAGACACATGGGCCAGTGACCCATTATCACCAAACCCTGCTTCCGTTTCTGGAAAAGGAAATGGAAGTGTGAACTGCTTGTCGGAGAGGGAGAGCGAATAATTCCGGGAAGCACTGTAAGTGCGATCGAGCATAAAAAATGCCCAAGTAATGCGTTTTCTTGTTTCGATCTCCAGGTCATTTGGGAGATACGATTCCTTTGCTTTATTCAAACCTACTGATTGAACGGCACGCAATCCCAGGGCAATCGACGCATACGCTCGATGAGCTTTTCCATCGGCAAAATCTACCTGGGCCATGAGAAATGTACCTTGAAGAAATGAAAGACCCATCTTGCCGTCTTTGTATTGATTTGACAAAATGTCCCAAGCCTTCTCCGCGAATGTTTTCACATCAGTATTATCGTGTAGAGGTCCTCGACATCGTCGAGGCAGACGGGAAGTAAGGGCCACTAATGGGAATGCGACCTCTGGTGGCAGTGAGCTGGTATATCTCAACAGCCACCCTTTTGAAAAAAGACAATATGGCTGGTCATGAAAGTAGGACAGGTAAGTTTTCACTTCCTGCTCGATAAATGCAACCGAAAGACCAGTTCTGTTTTATTTTGTTTAGGATATTTGTGATGTCAAAGAGGGTGGATTTTCAACATACTCCGGAGAAGCTAGCGAGTGGCTCTCTGGGCGATTTAGTATTTCGAGGTCGTCATGAGAAGTCTCTTGCAGCTCGTGATCGTTATGAAGCTGGTTATCACTCGATACCCCCCGTAATGAATTAGACATTAGTAATCCTTCTCTGGGGGATTCGAAAAAAAGGGATTAGCGATTTCTGGGGCTAAGATGCGAGATTTCTTCCGTACTGGAGTAAAAGTGCCATCATGTCTAGTCTCTCTTCAATGCGCTGGAGCCTCCCAGAGGTCGGGACATCCCCTTGGACCTGATAAATTTAGCATAGTCCGAAACTTCACCCCACATCCAATGGGCTAGGGTATAAAGCATAAGTACCTCATTGGTGCTGTGCGGTGGTTCATGGCTCTGAACCGGAGCCGACACTGAGTGGTTCTTCTCACGAGATGGCTGCGGTCCGTATGAGCAGCGTTGCCCTAGCCTGTGGCACAGCGAGCATGATGGCTTCTCGCCTGGACAGCGTGCCTTTTTCCGGCTGGCAGGGTATCATATTAGAAATCGCATCGGCAATCCATCGGGTACCCTGACGGTCTCGAGTTTTTTTTTTTTTTTATCAGGGGCACATACCGACAAGGACCACAAGCTTGCCGGGTTCGCTTCAATGACACTTTGTGTATGGTGTAGTTATCGCCAATTGAGCTCATACTAGGCAAATTGGCTTCAGAAATAAGTGTTATCTTGCAGATCAATTTAGGTCGAAGACGTCGAGTCGGTCCCATGCGGGGTACGGCCGGTACCAGTTGGCAGCTCGGTTGTATCAACTCTACATATTCAAATCTCTCAATCTTTCTACTACAGTATCAGATCTAGAACAACAATTTTTCATCATGTCATGTAAAGAACCTAAAGTTTCTAAAGTTTTACCGACAGAAGACAAGAAGCCTTAACAATATTCCCAACGTACCCGCTCATGTGATCGGCTGAGAGCTTATGCGGGGAAGCTAAGTGATTATCCTGCCTGCCTCTTATCCAAAAACAATCTGATATCTATTTTGACATGAATACCTGACTATGGTCACAGCGATCACAGTCTAGCCTGTCTTGCAATATCGAGTTTTAATTTCCTTAGTCTCATATGCAGTATGAATACTTGACTTTCTGCTTTGATTTTACAAGCCCGGCAGGAAGTCCGACCACCCGAGTGGCGTTCACCCAGCGCGGTAATTGCAGCCGTCAACCGATTTCCTTCTGATCGTCAGGTTCTGGCGTGGTCGATAAGATTTTGAAAATGGCCGGGCGATAAACGGCTTAGCCCCCGTTCCGGTCTTGTGATCGGTCGAAGCCTGTAGATTTGATATCTACATTGGGAAGTATAAACGCATGATCATGGCAGTAGTTAGTAGGATCTAGATATTCTATGCCTATATTAAGATGCTCGTGGTCTGCTCTGGGTCATCAGAATTTACACAACTCCAAGACAACATTCCTCAATTGGACTTTCTACATAAAGAACTTGTCTTTGGATCTTCACAATGTCGATGCTCAAGAATTACGTACTTGGGGAAGGAGACGTATCTCCAGCCCCTGCCGACAACAATTCCCCAGTTCACCCTCTCCCTGCCTCGTGGTATTCTTCACGGGATATACATGAACTCGAGCGACGCGCCATCTTCTCTCGGAAATGGCTTTTGACCACGCACAAGCTGCGTTTCCCCAAAACAGGCGACTGGCTCCGATACGAGATCGCTGGGTACGCATTCATCTTGGTCAAAGATCGCCAGGGAAATATCAACGCTTTCCACAACGTCTGTCGACACCGTGCCTTCCCCGTGGTTACTGAAGAAGGTGGCACCTCCGGGATTTTCTCTTGCCAATATCACGGATGGTCCTACGGCCTTAATGGCAAACTTGCCAAGGCACCTGGATATCAAGATCTGGAAGGTTTCGACAAGAGCAAGAACGGTCTTCTTCCAATTCACGTTCATATTGATGTCAACGGGTTTGTCTGGGTCAATTTGGATGCCGGCGAGAAACCTGAGATCTCGTGGGAAGATGATTTCAAAGGAATTGACTTACAGCCACGTTTCGAGGGGTTTAACTTCGAGGACTATAACTTCGACCACACCTCTGAGATGAGTGGGGAGTATAACTGGAAGATTCTGGCAGACAACTACAACAAGTCCCTCGGTTCATATGCTGTGGATACCAGCGATGGCAAATCTACAGCCAAGAAGACTGCCCATGGGCTGAAGATTGCCAGCACTTACTATTTCCCCAATGCTGCTATGGCTGTCTTGTGAGTACCGTTCCAATTGTCTCCCAATGTATTTGATTGGTGCTAATTGTGTACGCAGGCCACACTCCTTCTTTATGCAGCGACTCGTGCCGACGGGCCCCTCGACGTGCTCAGTGCGCTATGAAGTTTACCGCAACAAGACCTCTACTGATGAAGAGTTCGAAACTATTAATGAAACGTACAAGCGAATTATGTCTGAGGACAAAGACCTCTGTGTGGAAATACAAAACAATCTCCACCCCCAGGCGGAAGAAGAACCAGTCTACTTCCAGTCTGTCGTTCGTGGCCTGATCACCGAGCACCACAAGCGTGAAGAGGATGCAGGGGAGGAGATTTGGCCTGCGCGACAAAGAATCCCCAAAGAAGAGGCAGTCAGCAAGGAGGATATGGACTTTTGCTCCAAGCTGACAAGCAATGACGCATCAGCTTTGACTGCGGGGGGTTGTTGTGGAGGAGGATGTGGGGGGGACCTCCCACTGTTGCAGCAACGGCACCGGAGACTATGGTGGTTTAATGAAGTGCATGATAGCGTTTGATCCTTTAGCCTTGATTTTGTTCCTATTAAGATGACATGTTACATGCAAGCATATCACGAGACAGTTTTCTAACTTGAAATTTTAAACACCAAAGGTCATGTGAACTCATTTTAGACAAGACTGCTAAACGAAAACCCGACCAAATTATAACCCAAAATCTGGACCATTATATTTCTAGATGCCTAACCAGGCCGTTTAGAAGTGCGTGTCCGGAATAGTAATTCGCAAAAATCGAAAATCTAGACAATAAGCTATCTAGAGAATCACGCGGATAATTTAACCTTTTTGAGCATAAATATCAGGTCTCATGCAGATCAAGGAGAGGGGGCCTATGAGAGGGAAGGGAGAAAAACCTCATACCCAAGGCCTAGACCTTTAACCTGCATTATCGTATTATCTCATTATCTCCAGATATATATTATCAATATCCCCTCTTTTAGTGTGGCGATCTCTGTCTCATCTGTATCTCAATACCCCGCATCTAAATCCCCTTTTTCCCTTCAATGATGCCGCGAGAGAGCACCCGCGGGAGGCTGCGTTCCCATGAGGCTTGTCTAAATTGCAGGTAAGGCACATGGTCTATCCGTAGGGATATAACTGACGTCCGTACAGAAGAAAGAAGACCCGATGTCCGGCCGAGAAACCGTCCTGCTCAAGCTGTGTTCGCCTGAACCAGCCATGCCTTTACACAATACCTAGAGGGTCTCGCGGAGGGCAATCTGTAGGTGATGCTTTATGGCTATCAATGGTCAATCTTTGACTTTTTTTTTTCTTGTTTGTTATAGGACGACAGACTAGCATTCCTGGAAGAGAAGGTAAACCTCATCCTGAGTGGTAGACCAGGTCAAACGCTTCAGTCGGAGAAGCCACAGGAGTCCGGAAATGGAATCACAGGAACATCATACCCTGCCACAACACGTCCACTATCCATTGAACCGAGCACAGTCAATGACTCATTCTTCCTCGGGTTTGACTACGAGGATTCGAGCTCGCAGCCGTCATCATCTGCCATCGCCAAAGCTATTGATCTTTACTTCCAGTATTGCCATCGACAACCGATTTGGTGTTTTGATCGCGAAGATGTCTCAGACCCAAGTTATCTGCCAGAAGAGCTCGTTTGTTGCCTCCTCGCCTTGACTTCACGGTTCTCAAGAGATTGTGACCATTTACAGCATTATGGAGACAGTGCAAGGAGCCTAGTCATGCTTCGTATGGCCAACGGTACAGTGGAGCTAGGGACTATCGAGTGTCTCTGTCTGCTCTCATATTCCTCATTTCTAGGTATGAGCCTCGGGCAGTAAGTGGAGAGACTCCAAATGTTGATTTTATTCTAGATGGAGATATACACCTCGGTCGCTTCTATCTCGGCCTTGGTCTACATCTTTGCCGGTCAGCAACGCTGGATCTCGAATCAAGTCATGCCGGCGAAGGTCCTATGACCGAGCGCAAGAAGCGCCTTTTCTGGAGTCTTCAATCTCTGGAGCAGTCTTACGGGCAGCAGAATGGGTTTCTCTGTATACCATCAGAGGTAATGCGAACCTTCTATATTGTCTCTAGTAGCGACCGGGCGAAACAAGATGGCACGGAGGCCAAACCCCCTCCGCTGCCGACGGATGATCTTGGTTGTGAGAAATCATCTGATATAGGTATTTGGAGCCTAGCGGCCCACTTTGGTTGGGTCTGGAGCAGGGTGAGGACATATGTCTCTGATTGCGCTCGTAATAGGCTCAAAGAACCCTGGCGACACGATTCCATGTACTCCATGGTGCTCTCCGACCTTACAGAAATTGAGAACAAGCTTTCCCAGTGTCATCGATATGACACGGTCAAATTCTTCGAGCGAACGGCAGAGGAGCTGAGATCAAACCGAAACTACTGGACCCCGTGGCTCAAACTGCAGTTCACTTACCATAGCATCTTAACTGTTCTGAACCATCCCTTCCTCTACATTGTGGCATCACAAGACAACGATAATCTAGCAATCCCAAACGCTTTCTGGAGACGGTCATCCGAGTTGGTCCTGCTACATGCTACCTGGCTTGTCCGCATGATAGACATGGTGTCTGAGAAGAAGATGCGACTGATCGATCCATTCTTCGGACATGCTGCCGCCATTGCAGCTACGGTGCACCTGTACTACTGTTGTGCTGCGGACCCCCGACTGAAGTACAAATCCAAAGTTGATTTCACAAAATGTCGAAGGTTCCTGAAGAGTTTTGTGTCCTTTTCGCCTGCATGTGGAGTCTTGGTGGGTATCATGAAACCAAAAAGCAGCCAGCCATGCTAACAAAGGCGCAGGATCAAACGCTGGACAAGATGACTCGAATTGCCTCCGGTTCAGAGAACATCGATTATGATTGGGAGCCTGAGAAGATTCATCTCAGCATACCTCTGATGTGGGATGTTCTTCAAGTCAACTGTAAACCCGAACCGCACGAAGTGTCGACGGGTGGCTTGCTACATCCATCATTGAGTCCAACCGTCTCTACAGAAGAGGCGGAGGACAGCCCAGCATCGACTTTAGAGGTTATTGTTGCAATGTCCCCGAATGTAACCGTTAACACTGCGGATGGTGGCCAAGCTGCGCATATTCCACCAACCATGCCGCGCATATCTTCCACGCCAGCTTCTTCCGACCTGGATCTCGGTGAGAAGCTCGTTGCGCCACCCGACAGTTTAATGACCAATACCCCCTGGTTATGGACAGATCCTTCGCAATTTGTTGATATGGAGAACAATGTGGGATACCCAGATTCCGAATCCGCTCTCGGGAACATTGACGGATTCTCGACTTGGTGGGATTTTGGAAACTTATAGGAGTAATATGTTCATTGACTTCTACTACGGCCGTTACTGTCTTCCCAGGCCGTAACTATCGTCTCAATTCCCCCGGTTATATTTTGCCCAGAGCTCTATGCGAAGAATACCCCTATGCGGAAACACTCCTAACTAACCCCAGATGAAAACTCAATGCCCACGCGATCCCGATTGAGTTATGCCGCTGCGACCGTCTTCAATTTCTCCTGCAAAGCAGCAAAATTCCTTTTCATAGAGGTGTCGGTAAACTGAGCCCCAGTCACCATCGGATACTTCTTCGACGGCCCCTGAATCAAAGCATCGTTACAAGGCTGATTGAAGTAAGCAATGCTGTACCAGTCGCCAAAATAGTCGCCAGATTCACAAGGAGCCTTGACACGACGAAATTTCGACTTGAGCCGGTCATCCGACCAGGACGTAAGTAAATCGCTAATATTGCACACGATCTCGCCAGCCCTAGCCTCCACTTTGGTCCATTCATCCCCAATACCGAACTCTGTCACCACCTCGCGACCGGGACAGATTTCCAGCCCACCCTGGCCATCCTTCTGGACAATTAAAGTCAAAAAGTCCTAATGGGCATGTGCCCCTGCGCGATGATACACCTTCCCATCAGGAACTTCCGGTAACGAAAAGTAATGGAGTAGACGCATAGTGGTTTGCGAGTTCGGTCGTGCGATGCCATGACACTCGATGAAGAACCTCTCCGGGAACCCCAGACCGCGCGCAAAGTATCGCATCAAACATTCCGATACTTGTTGTGTGCGGTTCATGAAATCGAGACAGGCGGTCCGGAAACCAGGCAGGTTGTCGTGTTTGACCCAGAGGTCATTCATATTCTCGCCGAACTGTACCCGGTAGGATTCTATATTATCAGGCCGTCCGGTATACAGTCGAATTTGTGAGTTCTTTTCCCATCCGACGTTATTTGGATTCCACAGGACAGTTGCTTTGACCTCGTCTGGTAGATCCAATAAACTTTTCGATATCATGAACATAGGTTCGATGTCTTATTTGGAAATTCCATGGCCGATTAAGGTGAAGAATCCGACCTTTTCGGCGGCTTCGATCAGTTGATCAGTGATCTCATCGATTCGATCTTCGAAATCGTGAAGTGAGATGCGTGGAACAACTCGAGAAACGTATCGGGTTTGAGATGACATGGCTTGTAACAGTGCAGGGGCATTGCATATGTGCAAACGGTGAAGTGTGAACCCATTTATAGGTCAGTATCACCAACTTGTTACAATGTACAATATACGTGGGGTGCTTCGGCCGAGCTGATAAGAATGGCGTCGAGGATTGCACTTGGAATAGAACACTATGAAAATGGATATTGGTGTAGAAAATCGTGATTATCGAATGTTTTAGTTAGGTCATTGCCGTTTGTAAAGATAGATGCCGTCTCTAGACACTGATTCCAAACAAGCCCGGATGTCTGCAGGGCATTCTGCGCTCTCTAATAGGCAGAATCATGGTCGAATCAATTCACCTCATTAAGATATTATCAAGTGCTGGAGGGATGCTTAACATGAAGATCGGAGGTCCCCGAAAGCGCTTGGCTTTAAAGAGTCAAGTGTGACAAGATTCTTCGGCGACGAATTTAGAAAAAGAGACTCTGTGCAGTCGGCCGCGTCAGCTTGGAGCTCGATGGTTAATCTAATGGTAAATGCTGGCTTCAGATTGCTTTGGGTATCAAGTTATCTCTATTTAATATGTTCAGATTTCAATTAAATGCCACATATACACGCAAAAAAATGGGCCAGCGCTTGGTGCCAAAATAAATAGTGCGTTGGGGCGCAAACCGTCGAGCCAATGGTCCGTAGGGTTGATCCGATATCTAAGTATGGTTTCATTCAACCTTGCGCACTTGGGTCACAGGTGAACGATATACTCGGCGACCGTGCACAATGTACAACACAATTGCGAAAATGACTACCGCCCCGAAGACGAGGATGGACCAATTCATATCCACCGGGGTCGGGTGATTGGCGGTTGGGAAGAAGGTGAAAATGATAGCAAAGCAAAGCCAAGCCAGTGAGAAGACATTGATCGCCAAGCCGAAAATACCGAGCGAAAAGCGCGAAGGGGGAATACCGCCCGGCTGAAAACGGACCCGAATGACGGCAGCAATTGGCAAGATGTAAGTGGTGAAAAGTGCAGCGATCATCACAGATGCGACGGCGTTAAAAGCGGCAGTAGATCCGATGTTGATCAAGCTCAGCAGAACGGTGATAATGGTCGATACCAACACGGAGCAGACGGGGATCTGGGTGCGTCGGTTAACGTGAGCCAAATGCTTAGAGAACGGCAGGGCATCGTCGCGCGCAAAAGCAAAGGTCTGGCGAGAGACTGTCGCAAGAATACCGATAGCACTGCAAACTTCCATGACAAGAATGATAGCGGCTACACCATTGGTGGCGGCCACGGAGCCGGTAGCATGGTTAACTGCTGGGAGGAATGAGAATCCACTCGCTGGGGCGAGCACATCTTGTAAATCTCCCATATTGTACAGCAAGGTAATCAGCATAATGAACCCAAGGGAACCATTGATTAACGCGGTCGACACCATACACCACGGCACTACAAAGGCAGCATTCTGTACCTCCTCGGCTAATAGATGTTAGCCATCGCCACGAATTAGGAGAGCTATTGGGTTTGACTTACACATATGTGTAGCAGCATCTGGACCCGTCCAGGAGAAGATCGGGGTCAGCTGGCCCACCAGACACGCGAGTCCCATGCTTGGCCATTCGCCGGAGTTTGTGAACTCCTTCCAAACAGACTCCCCAGAAGCCTGTCCTGGGGACATGACCCACATCGGGACAATGACAGCAACAAATCCCAACAGGTGAATGGCAAGGATTAGGCCCTCCATGGGAGGGAGGATCTTGTAGCCCCAAGTATTCACCACGGTTCCGACGGCGGCGATAGCGATAGTCAGCAGTGTCCCATGCCAGCGCTCAAAGCCATACACCCAACCGGATGGATCCGAGTAGTTGAAGACCAGTAATCCTTGGATCAATGTACCGCAAAGGTAGCAAATACTAGCAAAAGCAGCTTGCCAGCCTAGCACCGAAAGCCATCCTAGAAGGGGATTAGCGCTGGAGATCATCGGATTGAATTCGAGGTGTGGGCTAACCGGTGAGATAGCTCAGGAATCGTTGACATCTCGGCCAAGCGAATTCACTGACCCAGTGGTACTGTCCGCCTGACGTCGGGGAGCTGGTTATGTCAATTTCCATGCGCGACATGCAGGTCGAATCGAACTTACATGGACGCGATCTCGGCCATGGAAATCACTGCAGAGAAAAATCCAACAAACGACCCAAGATATACATAGACCATGCCGGCTCGCCCTCCATCAATCAGGCCGTAGGTACTCGTGCTGCGCATTCCCCATTATTCGGTGTTCTCTCGTAATATCGCGCGTCCAAACTCACAGCAGAATCGACTCCCATGTGGCCATTAACGTCGTCGTGAAACCTAAGATCGAGTAGAAACGGAAGTTTCTCTATCGCTGATCAGTATTAAGTCGCGTTTCCGGCAATGCGCAACTCACCTTGAACTGTTGGGTCTTGCCTAGGCGCTGCATGTCCCAATCATCCTGGTCGGTCGCATCGAGCCCAATGTCATGGGACACCATCTCCTTGTTCAGTGCTCTCTTCATGATGTAGATGAAAGAAGAAGAGAAAGGCGAGACCAATGCCACCTGGGCAAAGGGGCCCTGGAGGTCATGAGCAAAGGGGGGGAAAGAAAAGGCCGAAAGTGGAGCCCAAGAAGTTTATTTTCTGAAGGACGGTGACGCACATGTGCTATGCATGTAAATGTACATGTGTTATTATTCCGATCTATGTTCTACTATTATATACATATGACATAAATAATAGCTAAATTATACATATAACGTATTATATTGGATATTGGCATTTTCTAGGGGAATCACACATTCTGCTTATAAATTTTTTATCCGCGAAAGTTCAGGTACCAAGGCAAAATGGAGTACAATGGAGTACAAAATATATACTCGCATATGATTCGACCTTGCTTGCTATTAACTTCAAAAATGCGATCGAGCCTTCCACTAACCTAAGTTTCTTCGGTCAGAGCCCAACGCTAAATATATGAATTCACAATATCCAGTAGAGCAGGGTTGTCTCTGTACATCCTTGCTTGATGAGGTTGTCATAAGGCCTGGTCTACAATATTGTGCACAATATTGTAGGTCATGCGGTCGCACTTCACCTATTCTTGGAATAAGGTTTAGATGATTCACATAGGATTCAATAGTATTCGATATTTTGTTCAGCTTCAGGAAATAGCATCTTACTAGGCCAGCCCCCTACGTGCACTATACGTTTGACCTCCTGCCATATATTCTACATGTAGGTTGTTTGCCCGCTTTTCCGAGTGAAATATGTTTCATTAAATATCCTTACAATGTTCCTGGACTTATTCGCACTTCCCCACCATATAATATTCATACTGTACCTCGAGCTTTGATTTCGAGTTGTTTACGGTTCGGAACTTAGAGCAGGTGAACTCTCGAGTGAGCCGGGTCGACTTCTCAAGCAATGAGGCTTTTGAGCTAACCGTTAGGGATGTATTCCATTGGTGTTTTCTAGACCGTGTGGCTTGCTAAGTAGTAAATACAGTACTAAAAATATCGGGAGATCTCCCTGATAGTCTAATTTATGAATTCCCTTACGCCAAGATATTAGAATCATCTGGCAACAGCGCTATGGAGTAAATATAACGAATATGCAGCTAGTCTAATACGGTTAAAGCCGACCAGGTGACCGGGAATATGATCGCGACATTTTTCAGAAGATGAAGTGTCGATCTTTGGTTGCATTATAGAGACAGGGCCTCATCATATTTGGCATATGGTACATACTCCGTACTGGCCACCGTGTTCTCATTGCCGACAAGTGAAGGACCCTGTTGCTTCATGTACCAGAAATTTTTGGTGTCATTCTTATTAATACTCTGTAGACGCAATACGACACAAATCCGATATCCCTACTCCGTATGCAGCGAAATACCCACCATCGACCGAATGGCGAACACTCCACGCCAAAAATCAACCGCATTGCAACTAAACCGAAAGGAGATATTAAGACCGACATTCTAAGATTTTTTTGAAAAGGTGAGCGCAAAGAGTTTGCCAAAAGAAATGGGTTGACTTGTTATTGTTCGATATATTAATGACAAATCCTTTCACATACAACGTCTGTATATTATAATATGCATGCATGTTGTACGGAGTAGACAACATTGAGTTCTCTCACCTGATCCAACAATTAAACCAGAACAGCCATCAGCGCCACATCCCGAATACCTAATCATGGCCACGTGGGCGGGCGGGTAGACCGGATTAGTCATGAGCCAATTGGCCGCACCTCGGAACGGTTGTAACCGACTGTCAATCCGGTGTCTGGAGTTTAAGATGACAGCGATAATAAGAGTACCTTAGGATGATGAAGCCCCTGAAAAGAGCATTTCTAGATTCTATTCAGAAGGTGTCTGAGATCCGTTGGATCCCCTACGTGATTGGAACCCATGAGACCAGGCCCAATGTTAGGGGAGCTATTACATGTAGCTAAAAAGGGCGAGCCTACCGATCTATGAGCGATAACAGGCAAAGAGCTGTCTAAAATACATATTTCTTCTGAGTTCTCGAGATCAATTATTCATGCGATAGGATACGATGGAGGGTGTTGGTATAGAGAAGATGGGAAAGAAGGAGAAAGGAGGAGCTGCTAGGGGCCGCGTCAGACTGCTCGGGAGTGAGACTGCTGCGGGCCACCGTTGGGCTCTTGGAGACGAGGGGGAGGAAGGGAACGGTCCCTCAGCCATTTTTATAGTTCGTTCTACCGTAATTGCGTGCATCGGTTGTCGTGTCCAGCCCAGTTGCAGTTGGCGCAGCCACAAACAAACCCAACAGGACGTCGAGAACAACACACTTAGCCCACGGTCCCGTGGTCGCACCAGCATGAGACGCACTCAATCCCCTGGACTCGACCCACAACCTGTATCATAGCCGATTCCACGTTTGCTGCCATGCTACCAGTCATCTCATACATTCTGAGTGGGGTCCAGCGAGAAGATCAAACGTGGGCTCCACGGAGTAGCGGTTCACGTTGCGGGGATTTGGTTTCCACCACACGTAGTAGCTTAGTCTTCATGTACCGATCTTCCCTTTCTAGCCGATCTAAATTCTTAGACAACCTCCGGAACAAAGAATCATTGACATATTCATATTTGGCACGATCCGATACCTAGATCCCCGAAGGAGCAATGTTTGCTAGTTAAACCTGCAACAGAAGTCATATGTAATTCCAATTCCTCATGGTTTCCATGGCGTCCTAGGTGTTTTTTGATTTTCACCTCTTCAGCCTCAATGATCATATCCTCAACGGCCTTCATCTCTTGGTCCAGCCTATCGACGGCGAGTTGCTTCCTAGCGATCATATTCAATGCCTCAGCCTTACCGGCGGTCAGCTAGTTGTGTCGTCGATGAAGGTCCTCCAGGCAATTTGTATGGCTTTGCACCAAAGCCCGTTGTCGCTTTTAGTGCAGTCGGGGCCATGTGCTCTGGGAGTTGAGTCGCCCAGAACACCCAAAACTTCGTCATAGGCATCTTTCCTGTGGAAAGTGTCCATATCTCCCACTATTCTACGCCCTTTTGAGGCCTTGTGGAAACTGCATCGAGCGCCCTGGTCCCCCCAATCGCTTTCAGAGGTCGTTTCAGAGGTGTCAGATAGATCCTTACAGGTAGGTAGAGGGTAGAAAGAGGCAAAAAAAGCATAAACTGTGCAGACAACTTTTGTATAACCTGGGAGAACATTGAAGTGACGAATCTATTCCATGTTTGATACAGGCACTTTACCCGGGATATACTCGGACGGTACATGGGTGGAGCCGTCCCACAAAACGTTCCATGTGCTAGTTGGCCAGGTTGTCCGCTGAAATTACTGCTTTCGTCATATTACCTATAATCGTTAGACAATTACGTATCAATGAAATGACCATACATTGTGCTAGGCAATAAGCTGAACTGCCTAGTCAATTGAATATCAACTTATGTTGAGAGCCTTGTTTTAGGCCACTTTTACGGACCATGACGCGTGGGTTGGCTGTGTAGTTTCGAGTTCTTGCCTTTCTTCTCTGGACAATTACCGGGTGGACCTCCCGGCAGTGTTTGGTGCAGACGCGCAATTCCTAAGGGGATTTCGACCCACGGGGAGCTTGGCAGACCATGAATCTTGTATGAAAGCCTGCCGGCCACCGAATCACCATACGCGTACAAGCTCAGTTCCACTGTTCGTCCCGAGAGAGTGGTTCCTCACACCAAGGAGTATTCCGGATAGACGGGGAATGGGCTTAAAGGAGGATGTGAAATAAAACCACGATGTCGCCGCTCCTGCCTCGGACGGAAAAGACTCCTACTGTCTTTCTCCTCAAAATCTGTCTCTCATCCGCGATGCCCCAATGCTCTTGCGGACTTCTTCTGGCATGCTTCGCCTAAGCTCCTGGCTGCGCAATGACCGTCTACATACCCGCTTTCCCTTCCGATGGGTTGCTCTGCTCCTTGCCGCTATTGGGGGCCTTGTTGCATTCTATGTGTTTGCTGTCCCGCAACTTCTCAGATTCCGGTTTCGTACCGACTTAAGCTGGTATGATCTAGGAGTTCAAGGGTTTGGTCCAGACCGAACTTACATCTCCTTTGATCAAGAGTCACCTGTTGTCGAAATCACTCCATCTGGCGCAAAATGCGATCCCCGGTACACATTCCTTGCGCCTCGGGGCGATTCAGTTGCCCATCCCGGTCCGATGATCCTGAATCCTGATGGGGAGCTTGTATGGACGAAATGGAACAGCGGTACGACGCAAGACTTCAAAGTGCAGCGGTACAAGGGCGAGGACTACCTCACTTATTGGCAAGGAGATACGGCCAACGGCTTTGGACAAGGGTCATGGTACATGGTAGGTTATATATTGAGCGAGCTGACCACAATTCTGGTTCTCTAATCACCTTGTCCAATTACAGCTTAGTTCAACCTATGCACAGAGGTATGTGGTGTCACCAATCGGCATGTATGACGGCGACCTGCACGACTTCCAAATAACATCCAACGATACTGCAATTCTGGTGATCTACGACCCCATTTTGATTGATTTGACCTCGATTGGCGGCCCGCAGCTAGGATGGATGTATGATGGAGTGTTCCAGGAAGTGAACATCGAAACCGGAGAACTGCTATTCCAGTGGCGCGTATCCGATTTTTACCGCCCGAGTGACAGCTATTATCCGATTGAACATACCGGGCATGGACGGACGTCGGGGTATGACCACTCGCACATCAACAGTGTGGACAAGGATGACCAGGGCCGGTACGTGGTATCGATACGCCACCTCCATACTGTCGCATGCATAGACGGCACCACTGGTGATGTCCTCTGGTCACTAGGAGGGAAACGTAACAGCTTTTCTGATGCTTCCGATGGAGCTGCCACCGACATCTCATGGCAGCATGACGCTCGCTGGGTAGGACCCAACCGCGTAAGCTTGTTTAACAATGCAGCCTACAATAATGGCAACCTCTCTGCAGTGAGTCGCGGCATGATTGTTGATCTGGATACGGATGCGCGGGAGGCAACATTGCTGCAATCTTTCCAGCATCCGCACGACATCATGGCGGTTTCTCAAGGGAATGTGCAAGTACTAGACACGGGGAACGTGCTCGTGGGCTGGGGTCACTCTGCAGCTTTCACCGAGTTCTCTGCAGAGGGCGATATTGTATGCGATGTGCATTTTGGTGCCTCTGCTTTTTTCACATTTGGTCGTGTCGTCTCCTACCGGGTGTTCAAGTTCGACTGGGTTGGCAATCCTCAGACAATTCCCGACACTGCACTCACACCAGACAGTGTCTTTGTTAGTTGGAACGGTGCCACCGAGGTAGCAGAATGGCAAGTTGAGGCATGGGACGGTGAAGACCTCAGAAATATGACCTTCACGGCTGTTGACCAGGTCCCTCGCGATGGTTTCGAAACTGAAATTGCACTCACCTCCGAGATTGTTTCAGTGTTCCGTGTGCGTGCAATCAACTCGAACGGCGAGTCTCTCGGTGTCACAGAGATCCTCCAGCGACTACCAGCGTCGGAGGGCTCTCCCCTTATAAGTCCATTGGCCTTGGGGTCCATTGCCTTTGTTGTACTTGGGTGCCTTGTTTGCGGTGTTTATTTCGTTGTTCACCGTAAACTTCGCCATGGGCTCCGCTCCAATCGCTCCTATCAATTAGTGTCGCACAAAGATGAAGATGAGGGTGATAGTGAGCATGATCGTCTCCCATTATGACGCTGGCGTCTGATGCCCTTCTTGCTTGTATATACGTAACTCGATCTGCACATACTAGAATTGAACTCATACACATTCCTCATTCCCCTTTTGGCTCTTTGGTGATAACTTTGGTGCCGACTGAAATTTACTGGCCATTTATCATCGCTGTTTGACCCTGCTGGCCTGGGCGACTGTGAACGCAAGATCTCGCCACCTTGATGCCTGTGTGCATCAGATAGTTAGCCCTGTGTCAGATTGCAACAGAAGCTGGCTTACCAAGTTACACGTTAAGAGCTGGGTGCAGGTTTCGTGGACCTTGAAGCTCAAGAGACTACGGAGATTGTGAATGTTTATCTTCGTTTCCGTGACCTCCTTCCTTCTCTGCCCAGTGTGGACTTGTTGGCCTACCAACACTGGTTTGCCAAGGCCGGTAAAACCCTCAGGGGAATTGGGACACGCGGGGGAGGTGGATGCGAGACTCCATTTCGTGACCGAGGCGACCCCGGATATCCTGCCCGTCTAAGATGCAATGTTGTACTAATTTGGTTAATATGCCAAGATAGCATCACGACGTTCAGAAAATATCGACATGATACTTGCTAAGCTGGGGCTTGCCCGAAAATCGCGGGTCTGGAAGGAGAGGACTCCGAGAGGACCCCTTGGCGCCAAAGGTCGCTTGTGATGTTTCAACTGGAGGCCATCTTGGCGCTTCCTGCAAGTGTCCCGCTCCCAAGCCAAGCCGAGGCCTCGACGCTCACAAGAATTTCCCAAGCACTATTGAAGCATATTTCCCGCTCCAATAAGCCCCATTGCTTGGGTGACATCCGCCTCACCTTCCATGATAAAGTTCCTAGATTTATAATTGGCGAAAAAAAAAAGAAATGCATCTTCTCCACCTCTTCTTGCCAGCATCAGGATCATGATGCTGGTTACTTTTCGGCAACGGAACAATCCCGGAGCCCTAGACTCTTCCGAGATCAGGAACATCAACAAGTCTGATATTCTAAGCACAGCCTAACATGAAGTCTTCAATTTCAGCTTTCTGTGGCTGAACGCACGCCACTTCCATGCGCCAAAACTAGTCGGGATATCCTTGTCAACATCCAACGTGAGATCGGGGATCAAGGCCTGTGGTCGCCCGCGAAATCCAAATTTTACTTCTAGCTGCATGGCGTACCTTTCCGTCTTAGCATCACGTTGCACGAATCCTGCGGCGCCGGTTCGAAGTCAGTGAATCCTTGGCGGGTTGGCCAAGCGCTATAGCCATATTGGCGCTCACCTCCATGTCCTCGGCTGCCCCTGTGTTATTGGTGCGGGATGAAATGCTGGTGGTGTTTACTGTAGATGAGGGAATTTCTCAGAACTTTCGACTATAGTCGTGTTCCAGATTGGAAATTCTCCTGGTTCAATGCGATATTGGAGTGGATCCATGCACGTTGCTTTGGTCTGTCTACGCCCCAGTTCAATCCCATGTGCCCATAGGGAGCCCATGGGGAAAGCTATTAAAGAACCGCTTAACCCCCTATATTATATCTCTTGTGCCCTGAATTCATCTCCTGGCCAGTACATGCTCTTCTTTTGCGTGGATTGACATCAACGGTTGTTCACGCTACATACCTTGTGCGATCTACCAAATAAAACCTGCCTGGACTGGAGTATACGGGAAGGCACTGAATATGTCTGTTCCAAAGTTCTCCGGCCTTTCTGGCAAATGGCTGATGCGCGCCGTCACAACCTCCGCGACCATGGGCTTCTTGCTCTTTGGTTACGATCGTATGTTTGTCTATCTATCTACTATCTGACATGGATAATAACTGCTATGGCCTATTCTAGAGGGTGTTATGAGTAGTATCATTGATGCAAAGCCTTTCAACGATGTGTTTACAGCCACACGAGGGAACTCCACCATGCAGGGCGTTGTAACTGCTATTTACGAGTTAGGTGCGTGGTTTATACTCTGATACAGCACCTGAGAGCTAACCACTTCTGCAGGTTGTCTTGCTGGTGCAGTATTCAGTCTTATGTTTGGTGATTGGCTAGGCCGACGCAGGTCAATCATGATTGGTGCCTCTATCATGATTATCGGTGTCGTGATTCAGATCAGCTCGATGGTGGGCTATATCCCACTGGCACAGTTCTGTGTGGGACGAGTCATCACTGGCGTTGGTAACGGCATGAACACAGCTACAATCCCCACATACCAAGCCGGTAAGTACAAACACCTAGTATCAAATTGATACTACTCGCTATATCGGGGGTACATGAGTGGAAACGAAACTAAGCTGGTTTAGAAACTTCGAGGTCAAACAACCGTGGTCTGCTTATATGTATTGAGGGTAGTACTGTTGCCATTGGAACCTTGATCTCCTACTGGATTGATTTTGGAGCCTCCTATGGACCTCCCGATCTCACCTGGCGCTTCCCAATTGCTTTCCAGTGTGTTTTTGGCTTCATTATTATCTTCAGCATGCTGGTTCTGCCCGAGTCACCCCGTTGGCTGTTCACTCGGGAGCGATATGAAGAGGGTGAAGCTGTCATCGCCGCACTTGCAGATCAACCAATCAATCATCACGAAGTCCAACTTCAGAAGACTATTATTCTGGACTCGATCCGCGCGTACGTTATTCTTCACACCACCGTTGTCTTTATTGGTATGCGCCACTTTTGAACATAACACTAATCTCTTATAGTTCTGGTCAGGCTGGCAAGAATACTCCCATGTCAGCTGTTTTCACGGGCGGAAAAACACAGCATTGTCGACGTATGCTTATCGGTGCATCTTCTCAATTCTTCCAGCAGATTGGTGGATGCAATGCTGTTATCTACTATCTCCCAGTGCTATTCAAGGAATCCCTCGGGCAGAATGAATTCATGGCTATGATCCTTGGAGGTGTCAATATGATTGTTTATTCGATCTTCGCTTGTTCCTCGTGGTTCTTAGTTGAACGTGTTGGTCGACGCAAGCTGTTTTTGATTGGCACAGTTGGGCAGTCTCTTTCCATGATTCTCACTTTCGCTTGCTTGATCCCCGGATCTGACAGCGCTGCAAAGGGTGCAGCACTTGGTCTGTTCGTCTATATCTCCTTCTTTGGAGCAACATGGCTCCCTCTGCCGTGGCTTTACCCGGCCGAAATTAATCCTATCAAGACACGAGCAAAGGCCAATGCGATCTCAACATGTACCAACTGGCTGTTTAACTTCCTTATCGTCATGGTCACACCGATCATGATTCGCAATATCTCGTGGGGTACCTACCTCTTCTTCGGTGCTGTCAATGCTTCCTTCTTTCCCGTGATCTATTTGTTCTATCCTGAGACTGCTGGTCGCACACTTGAAGAGATTGATCTGATCTTTGCCAAGGGCTACCTGGAGAACATGACCTATGTACGTGCTGCCAAGGAGATGCCATTCTTGACAAACGAGGAGATCGAACGTACTGCCGTGCAATATGGGTTTGCTTCTCCTGACGCTGCGGGCTATGGTAATAGCGGTAACAGCAGCGACAGTGGCGAGCTCAAGCCTGCTCATGCGAACCGTGAGAATGGTGGCGATAATTGATTTGTGAAGCTCGAGACCCAGCCTAAAGCACATGTGATTAGGCCATCTGCAGAAAGCTTAGATATAAACGAGGAACGTGAAAGTGCTAGTTAAGTTGCCAAATCATGTTTTATATGACAATCATGGTAGATTTGGGCACATATTTTATTAATATTGCATTATCTAACATCACAAATGAAAGACTGCCGGAAATACAAAGATAAAGTCCGACAATAATATTGAGATCCAGTTGTAATCGGTACGGCCGACAATTTACTAAATATTGTCAGGGCTACGAATGGGATATTGAGTGAATGAGTAAAGTCATGAATGATGGATTACGCTCAAGTGGTCACTAAATGTAATACGGAGAAATATGTAACCGCTGATGATGATTGTGTTGAGTATTGAACAGAAGAAAGGCTCGTATTTATAGGTTGGAAGTTGGATTTTCAAACAAATGAAAGTGATAGCTGTCATTATTTTTTCTCTCCAACAAAACACCCAAAATGGCTCAGCATTGCCCCGCGATGATCCTTTAATAATAGTTATAAACAGCTTCAACAGGAGCGCAAGGTTGACAAGGCCATGGACCAGAGTTGTAACATGGATATACTAGATGCTTAGTATACAATCATGCAGGGGCTACATAGTGGACCTCGGGAGCAAGTATGGGGATCTTCTCCGGATTTATGTTGCCCAGAGCACTGCCGGGGGCCATTTTCTATTAATGGTCAGGACAAATTCGATAGACCCAATCAAACCACGACAGCTCTTAGGGCCGTGGAGTGTGAGTATTAAATAGATTATAAGATCTTTTCCTAATTTATATTGCCCAGAGCACTGCCGGGGGCCATTTTCTATTGATGTTGAGGATACTTCGTAAAGGTAACAGCTCTTTGCCTCCTTCTGTTAGCAGATGGCCCCCGGGGGGGGATTTAGATGACAAGGCTGACAGTCGAGCACTGGAGGAATTTGGCAATTCGGTTGAAGTTTCAAAAGATAAAAGGCGAGCGTATTCCCAAAAGTTGAGCATCAAACAAAAGAAAATACCCACAAACGTTTCTTGCCATTAAATCATTCCCACAAAACTTTACACTACCCCTTTCAGTTTTGAAATCCTCCCAGTTCAACAATGCACTTCAAGCAGATCAGTCTTATCAGTCTTGTTATTGCATTCACAGCGGCATCTCCCGCCCAGACGAACCCTAAAGTGTTGCAAGCTCGCGAGCACAACAAAGACCGATATATCAACCCCAGATCACCAAAGATGAGCCTTGACGAGCAGTGTATGAAGGGAGCAGACGCCGGTCGTTTGTTCACCTATTGGAACGTTGTAATCAACGATGCCAGCGATTACACTGATGACACGTGCGGTTCTGGATTCTTCGACAATATCAACGGCCGCGGCTGCGCGGTAACAGGCTGGGGCTGTCACTATGCTAATGACGGCAAGACGATGAACGCTGGCTTCAAGGCACCAAATACTTGCTCCGATGTTGATATCAGTAGCGCTATCAACGCAGCATTTGGGGGAAAGAAAGTGGAGTGTGCGGACTACGACGATCAGGTTAAATGCGGAAAGGATGGTTGCAGCATTGACAAAAGGTGAGGCGATATTTGGGCCTGGGGATGAGGTTGTTTCAGGAGATTACACCACAACGCTAGGTAGCGGTAAATTCGGCGCCGAGAACGGCTACTCTTGACGCCATTTTAAGTGTCGTTTTTACGAGAATCTTAGTCTCGGAAGTCATATGTTTCGGCCCACTATTTCCGTATGCTCCCTGAGTGATCACGGCTTGCTCCCTGAGCACTCATGGTTGCTCAGGGTAGATAAACAGGGATGTCGTCATGTCCAGTCTTTTATGTCCTCTGATTGTAGCTGCTACTTCCAAAAATAGGAAAGGTCCTTCGGTTAGGCGTTGGACTATACTTATGTCAGCTTTTTTAATACTCAAGAGATCCTGCCCCCTGTCATAGCTCCTGGTCAGTGTATTTCGTCTAAGGGCCGATAAGTGCTTTGTCTCTTTCAGCTCTTTCGATCACCAGATCTTTTCTTTGCGTGTCTTTACCGCTTCTTTACTGTTCTCTTCCTTTCCCGTGATATCGGGATTCCTCTTCTTCCGGTCTGCTGTTCTTTTCTGCTTGAACGGACTGTTATTCGACACTATGTCTATTCCTGATTTATTCACGAATAAAAATAAGCAGGCCCATAGTCCCGATTATTATCGGCGACGCCATCGACAACTAGAGAAAGGCATTCTTCAGGGGCGACATGCCGTTTCGACCAAGAACAACATTGATAAAACAAGGGATGGTGGATCAGGTATTACCTAATTTGATTATTGAAATTAAAGGGAGACTGATCAAACCAGGCACTGTAATCATTTAGAAGAAGTCCAGCTTCGGTTTCGCGTACGAGCCGAGGAGGCAGTCGTCGGATGATTTTCATAACCCATATTCCTCTGATTTGTGTGGGGTGGATGGGTGTCGTCAACCACGGGAAACTCTGCGGCCCGACCCTTACTCACCCCACGCGGATTCTTTTGGTTTCCGTTGCAGAATAATAGGTGCTGACACCGGACAACACGAGAAGGCAGAAATCTATCGTCCTAACTGCCTGAAGAGAGTAGTTACCTGACGTGCGTGCTAAGGCACGAGGTACTGTAAGAGTCGAAACTGCCTAGGCGGTTGTGGCAGTGGCTGTGCATAACGTGTCCCAGGCTAGGCCGGATCTGCCATACCCGCTTTGTCCTCTCGGTTGAGCGCAAGACCCTCCTCAACAGCACACATTGACGGAGATGTAGGATGCCTACATGTGTTTCGCGAATCCAAGTCACCGAACCTCCCTTGACACTTCTCCCGACGACCACCGACAGTTAGCGAGGCCGGTATACGTTCGCCTCTTGTAGGCGCTGTGTTTTCTCGATCTCACGATGCCGGACAGACATCATAAGGCTGGGCACCTGGGTCAAGAAGCATATGTCACAGATATTTCATCCTTCGATGACAGAAAGAGAAGTCGAGGCGATACCGATACCGACGATGATAGCCCGACGCCCAGTACATCGAAGAGACGGAGGCCGGACGACGACTTCGAAAGTGACGATAGAAAATACCAAAAAGACTGCACGACAGGCACGTTCTCACATGACGACTACACAGTTGGCTGGATTTGCGCGCTTCCTATCGAGATGGCCGCGGCAAGAACTATGTTGGACACTGTTCACGAGGCGCTTCCGAATAGTCGAAATGATACCAACACGTATATCTTGGGGAATATTGCCATGCACAACATTATCATTGCATGTCTGCCATCGGGTCACTATGGCACAAACAACGCGGCGACCGTGGCGAGCAACATGCGCCGGAGCTTCCTTTCTATACGCGTAGGACTGATAGTCGGTATTGGTGGGGGGGTCCCCGGAAAAGCCGACATCCGACTCGGCGATGTCGTGGTCAGCGATAAAGGAGTGGTGCAATTTGACTTAGGAAAGGCGGTTGGGGAGGGTCACTTCAGGCGGACAGGTACTCTGAACAGACCCCCACATGCGCTCCTGACAGCCGTCGCCAAACTACGAGCGGATCATGTATCAAAACCCAGCCAAATGCCGTCGATCCTTTCCAATATGCTTGAAAAATACCCCCAGATGACTAAATACACCCACCGCGGTCCACTACAAGATCGTTTATTTGATGGTACATATGACCACATCCAGTCGATGGACAGCTGCGAGCATTGCGACACATCCAGATTGGTGAACAGGCCCGCCAGACGCAACGCTAATCCGGAGATTCATTACGGAGCCATCGCCTCTGGAAACCAAGTCATGAGACACGGAAAGATCAGGGACCAGCTGGCGCAAGAACTCGATGTCCTGTGCTTCGAGATGGAAGCGGCAGGAGTAATGGACAGCATCCCGTGTCTGGTCATCCGCGGAATTTGCGACTATTCGGACTCTCACAAAAACAAGCAATGGCAAGAGTATGCAGCAGCAACGGCTGCAGCATATGCCAAAGAGCTTCTCTCCGTCACACCGGCCAGCGGGGCCAAGAAGATGTCAAAGGTACCTTCAGCTGACACTGGTTGGTACTGTCTAGCTCGGCTTGTAAGTTATATCTCGCTCACGTCTATATCTAGATCGCCAAAAGCATCTCTTGAAGTCTCTGAAGTTTGAGCAAATTGATGCTCGCCGCTCAGGCATTAAGCCTAACCATGTGGAGACATGCCAGTGGCTGTTGACACATTCCGATTATCTGGACTGGCTCGATCCGAAAAAAGCCGTCGAACACCACGGCTTTCTATGGATAAAAGGAAAGCCCGGTGCTGGGAAGTCGACGATCATGAATTTTGCCTATACACAGGCGACCAAAGACAAGGCGGTCACAGTCATCTCGTTCTTCTTCAACGCAAGAGGCGATTCTTTGGAGCGGTCGACTACTGGGATGTATCGTTCTCTACTGTTTCAGCTCCTGAATGCGCTACCAAGGATCACCGAGGTGTTTAACGGGCCTGAACACAAGGATAAACTCGACGACTTGCACGAGAGTATTGTGAATCAGAGCAGGCATCCTGAGTGGCAAGTAGGGATACTTCAAGGCCTGCTGCGGAGCGCAATAGCGAAGATCGATCAACAACCTTTGACGATCTTTGTTGACGCTCTTGATGAGTGCGACGCGGATCAAGTGGAGGAGATGGTGGAGTACTTTGAAGATTCCGCACAATGCGCTGTCTCAAGCGGAACACGACTTAATATATGTTTCTCTAGTCGCCACTATCCACATATCGACGTCCAGTACGGCCGAAAATTGAGCCTGGAACTTCAGGAGGGACACGAAAAGGACATCGCCACTTACATCCAAAGCAAGCTCAGAGTTGGGAAAAGTAAAACTGCCGAGGATATTAAAACCAAGATGCGGGACAAAGCAGGCGGCATCTTCATGTGGGTTGTTCTAGTTGCCGAAATTCTCAACACAGAATATAAAGGCGGCCGGATCTTCGATGTGAGGAAGCGGCTTGATGCGATACCAACCAAATTGAGCGACCTCTTCAGGGAAATCCTGTGCAGGGATCAGAAGAACCTGCAAGATTTGCAGCTTTGCATCCAATGGATTCTTTTTGCGAAACGTCCGTTGAAGCTGGAAGAGTACTACTTCGCAGCCGTGTCTGGACTGAGTCCGGATGAGTTGCGCGAATGGGACCCGGAGGACGTCACCAGAGACGACATGAACAGATTCGTTCTAAGTTCTTCAAAGGGACTTGCAGAAACAACCAAGTCTACAGTTCAGTTCATCCACGAGTCGGTGCGAGAATTTTTTCTGAAAGATGGCCTACGGGAGTTGTGGCCCGACCTCACAGCAGACTTCCAAAGTTTAAGCCACGGTCAACTACAGCAATGTTGTTATGCCTATCTCAAGCTCGACATCTCGGCCTATGTGCCCTTCGGAACGACACTCCCAAAGGCATCCTCTGATCCGGCAAAAGATTTGCGAAAATCGGTGTCAGATAAGTTTCCATTCCTTATATACGCGACTCGCCATGTCCTCTATCATGCCGATGCTGCTACGAATACATTCCCACAGGACGAGTTCCTGGACACCTTCGACCTCGAAGCTTGGATTAATCTCGATAACCTCTTCCATATATATAATAGCCGCCGCCACACGCCGACTGCAAGTCTTGTGTACATTCTTGCGGAGAACAACCTGGCAAAGCTCATTAGGGCAGCACTCCGTCTCGACTCGAGGATCAATATTCAAGGAGAACGATATCAATATCCTCTTTTCGCTGCCTTGGCTAATGGCCATCGAGATGCCGTTAAAGCACTATTACAAAAGGAGGCAAGCTGTCTACAAAATGACATCTCTGCGCAGCTGGAATATGGGGGGGATTTTACAGCTCGCAAGGGTCAGACGCCGCTGTCGTGGGCCGCCGAGAATGGGCACGAAGCCGTCGTCAGGCTGCTTCAATCGACGAAATAGTGTACACCTTCTCTTCCTCATTCCAAAATACTTTATATCTTTTTCCCTATAATAGCGTGACATGAGAGGGGTCTGGGGATAACATGAATATGTAGATATTTAACCTGTTCTGGAGTTTTAGGCGTTTCTACTATCTGGTTATTTCTAATCAGTTAGCTTAGTGTGGGGAGTTACAATAGTAGCATAAGACGTGTCATTTCTCTTGTGTCTTTGTTCTGGTGTCTATCTGGCCAAAGACAAATTTTCGGGGTTTCCCATCCACTCGTGTAGGTGCCCCACGCTATCCAACCTCTTCCATGTCTAGCTTCCGACGTTGGGACCTTTGCTCCTTTTAGATACATGCAAGGGGTGGCCAGCCCCTACCAGGGCCCAGTCTTGATGTCAAAAGTGAATATGTGAACGTCTGTCCACTACTGATATACATACCATTATGGAACCAAGATGCCCCAATCTCCGTGGAGTGTCAGAGAAAGGGCACCTTTGGGGGATATTTCTGCCCTCCGTATGACGGCAAAGGCGAAAATTGGAGAGGTTGTCATTCAGACCAACTGCGTGGATGTGCAGCGCGCCATAGTTGTGCGCTTTTCTGGTCTAGCACGAGTCAAAGCTGAGCCGGCCTGGGAAGAGGAAAAGAGAATATCAGAGCATGCAACCGGCTTAGAGGAAGAAGGCCCTTTATATACCTGATAATTAACATTGACGGAGTCAGCCCCGGCAGGTAATTAGACACAGGTGCGATCGCAATATTCCAAGCTGCATGGCACGATTGGACGTCAAGCCGTGACTGTGAGACTGTGAGACTAGGCTAGAGGTTCGCCGGGCCAGCCCGACTCAACCCATTTTATTCGAGTGCTTTGCTACTCCAAGATGGAGAAAGAAGTAGCAGTCATCCAATGAAATTTACCCTGTTGTGGTTCTTTTCTCCTTAGAACCGTGACACAATACAGAGTAATAGCACCAACCAAGGTTTGTCACAGAGGACAGGGCCGGTGCTGTGACGCAATGGTATCTAGCCATGGTTGCAAGAGTAAATGATCGAAAGGCTGTTAATAAAGTGAATAATAGCACAGGCAGCGGAATGAGTCGGGGACCTTGACAGCAAGCGATACATCATACTCGGCAACTATAAATGAGTCTTGAACTCAAGATCATGGTCAAGGTCATCACTTAAGCATGACTTCATGTTCCTAGAGCCAGCTATACCTGCCATGAAACAAGCTGATAAATCGAGACCGGAAACGAACGGTTAACAATCAACGGTTTGTTACGAATAAGACAGTCGCAACAGTGAGATTTGGCGGAGTTGTCTCCCATGATCCTGGATCTTTCCTTCTCTTCTCTCCTCAGCTTCGATACTCTCGTCTAATGGCACAAGTTGATTCCGAATTTCTTCCTGGCTGTAACACAGTTAACAACAACCGAAGTAGGTAAGGATACTTAATCTAACCTCGTATATTCCAAATGAAAGCCCATATTCACAGCCATGAGACACCCTATCTATACACAAAACTCAAAGATCTAACTCTTCAGGGTACACATTTTAAGACCCGATCTTTAGTAGTGTAATTACTTCTATTTATAGCTCATATTATGATTAGTAAAAAAGTGAATGTTTAATTAGGATGAATAGAAGGAAGAAAATTGAAACGATAGAGTTAGTTACTCTGACTTCAGACATATATCAACGATGGCAATAGCACGAGAGTCAAAGGAAAGCTGGAACCGAAAACGTTTGAATATAAATATCCTGTCCTCAAGAAGCAATAGGAAGAAGGCACATTATGGGCGAGTGATGGAAAGGAAAATAAACTTGGTGAATCTACTTCTAACATAGTTCCAGGGTTTGGGACTAAAGACCTCGGCCAATTCACGGAACATGTTTTCCAAGCCCGCTAAGTTTTGGAAAGGCTCGCAGGCGAAGTGCATTTCTGAATATGATGGTCTTGCAGCCGAGGGTATTACTAGGTGGCATTCCGCATGAGAATTATGACTCTTTGAAAACATCCATACCATCATCATCCATTGATTTTGTTCCATAGGTACATAAGGTACATATAACACCTAAACGATGCCACCACAAACCATACCATGGATGGTAAATTAGACCTCCACCCAGGGTGGAAAGCAACATCAGAATTTCCGTAACTCCATCGATAGCTCGATAGCTCCATGCTCCGTCCATTCGCGGCAACGGCACCACTCTTTGAAGATAGTGGATAAAAACGAGAATACATAAACATGAAAACCAACATGCATGTGAAGTGTTCAAATAGGTCGGGTATCCGTATATTTCCCTGATACAAGCCAAGCCACACGAAACGCCGGAGAAACCACCACTGGCCCATTTCGTATGCCAGGGCTTGTATATATAGATAAATTACACATTGTCACGTAGACACAAGAAAATCATCAAATACATCACAATTCAACTAATGTGTATGCGGAATAAGAAGAAAGACAAAAGATGTGGGCAACAAAGGGTAGAATGCAAGGATATGAGAGGAAAGGCGGCAATGGGGGCAGCATACCCCAACGGGAAAAGGTGGGCGATATGTGTTGTCAACGATCGGATATTCGTTACTTGGTGTTGAACCATCCACCATTTTCCCATTCCCCTTCAGGCGTGTATGTGGCTGCTTGGCGGGCGGATGGATCGCAGATACCGCTCAAAATAACATTCAAACGAGCAAAATTGATAGGTTTCATGACCCAGCCATCAAATCCAGTATCAATGTAGGTTTCGAGGTCTTTTTTAACTAAAGATGCGGAGACAGCAAAGATAGGTACTCGGTCATTGCGTATAGCTTTATCGGAGAGCGCTTCCTTGGGTGTCTTTGATTCAAATTCGCGAATCGCCCGGGTGGCTGCCATTCCATCGAGGATTGGCATCTGAATATCCATCAGGACTACGTCAAAAGATTTGGTGGCTGAGGAAAAAGCAATCACGCAGGCTTCACCATTGCCGGTCAGCTTGACGGTGTGGCCAAGTTTGGTCAACCGCTTATGTATGATCTTGCTATTGATTGGATCGTCCTCGGCGACAAGAACATCGAGTCCGTCGTAGTCTGTTGTTGAAGGTTCAGTGGTCGGCACAGCAGAAGATGCTGGTCCAGAGGAACCTTGTGACGTTTCTGCGACTGATAAAACCCTTGGGAAATAAGAGCTGTCTTCCTTGGTATGCTTGATTTGTGGTGATCTGAGGCTGGCGGAATGTTGTGACATTCGCAGCGCACTCATCGGCACTCCCGAGTCTGTGATATTCTCCAGACCTGGGGGAGGGGGAGTGACAAGGGGCTGTAGTGTCATAGGCGGGGTATGCGTGACAGAAGATGGACTTGAATGCAAATCATGCGCGGGGAATGATCGCTTTACAGCAGATGGTGACCCGAAAGGAGAAGCGGCATGATGGCTGCTGGCGCTGGCGGTACTCGACGAAAAGTTCAATCGTCTCAGATCCAAATCTTGGCTATTGCTTCTCTTGAGGGGAGCTTCTTGCATGGCACTGATGAGTCGATCGGCATGACTTCTCCCACTGCGCCCACTCTGTCCACTGCCACCACTGCCACCACTGCGAAGACTTTCCGTACTTCGTCGTCTGTTATCAGAAGACTCATGTGCGCCGGGAACTAGCGTAAACTCTTTTTCTGAAAGCAAAGGCGTAGTAGGACCGCCAGGACGTTTAGGAGAAATTTCATCTGTATCTTCATCCATGGCTGTCCCTTCTGGCAACCGGAATTGTAATATAATCCTGAAATGACTCCCCTTCCCTTCCTCCGATCTGACGGCGAGCTGACCGTGCATGTTATGAACAATCCTTGCTGCGAGAGCAAGACCTAAACCCAATACACGTTTTTGCGGTGCGTTCTGCGTGTTGTTTTCTTCTTCGGGGTAGTAAGTCTCATCGGTCGATACTTGTTCGAGTTCGTTGAAGAGCGTCTTCAATTTGTCGTGCGACATGCCCCCCCGGTATCAACGACAACAATCTCCACTCCCATATGGCCAGGAATAGACTGAGTCGCAGATCGATACATTTCTGTTGTCACCGCACCGGATTTGGTGTGCTGAATGGCGTTTGATATCACATTTGAAATAACTTGCCGTACGCGGCGCTGGTCGCCGACAACAGACTGGGGAATACCCGGATGTACTGAAACAGTGTATGAGATGTTCTTCCTCTTGGCGTCGCCAGACAGCATATCAGCCGCTTCTCTAAAGGTCGATTCGAGGTCGAAGCTCTCGTCTTTAATGAGATCCTGGCCCTTTTCGGTGTTTGTCAAGTCCAGGAGATCGTTAATCACGTATATTAGTGATTTGGAAGCCGAATGGGATTTTGTCAAGCTCTCTCTGGTTTCATCGTCCAGAGCACCCTCAAGTGCGATCTCCAAATAGTTGACGATGGCATTCAAAGGGGTCCGAACTTCGTGTGCAGAGTTGGCCAAAAGTAGTCGGGTGAGTTGCGAGTTTTGCATGGCAGCCTCCTTCTGCCTCCAAACCTTGATAAATTTACCGTAAACCACTGTTCAAAGTATGTTAGCTTTCAAACAATCGGGGCACAATATTCAGAATGTGCATAAAACTCACAGCACAAGACTGCCGCCGTCTCCACGTCCGACTCTGTCCACTCTCTACTTTGCGATAGAACCGTCTCCCGCCATGCTGTGAAACTTTCCCGAGGCTCTAAATATCCTGCAGTCTGTTTTCGCTTTTCAATTTCATAAGGATTACCAGCCCATTTGATCTCGGTGAGATGTCCACGGCGGAAGAATGCGATAAAGTCACGGCCACCAGTAGAGAGCGGGACATATAGCAGACCGGAGATTGCCTTCAATCCGGGGGCATAGTGCAAATCAGGAAAATCCTTGACGATATCGCGCGAGGCAAGAACTGTATCTAACTGGCGTACGCGAAGGAACTCTATCAATGCAAGCACCTCCTGAGAGTTATTGTTGTCACCGAGGATTTTTGTTTCATCGCGAATCGACAAGACACCGTAGTCCGCATCAAATAGTTGTAGAAGATCATCCGAGGATGCAATGATGTACCCTGCTGGGTTGGCCTCGGTCGGGACAGTGTTAATTAGTTTTCGGGCTTGAAGGCGAGAGGCATATGAAAGCCGTTCGATGTTTCGCGATACAGTGTCGCCGAGAAGCCGGCACATTTTGCGTATCGGGAATGACACGCGCATACCAGCAGTTCCGTAGCTATGGCAGGAGATCAACCCCCAGAGATCGTTGAAAGCGTTGACGCTGATTGACATTGAAGACCTGACTTTCATGTGTGCCAAATATTTCACATGAATTGGAGACATCGCGCGAAGGTAGGCGTGAGTCATGTCCAACGGGGACTCGAGATCCTCCAAGGTCCGACACACGAGGCGAGAAGTGACTTGGTCGCGATCGTACAAGAGCCGGACCTTGTTGATTTTGTATAGTTCTCGGGCTTGCGCGGGGATATCGGATGCAGGGAAATGAAGACCCTTGTAGAGATCAATAGCAGCGTTAGGATCAACTAATTCGGCAACTACCATGCCATTCCACCTGCTATCGAACTGATAGATTAAGACTCGGTGAAAGCCGGTCAGCTCCTTAACCAATCCCGCAGTTGTATTCAGCAGCTGATCTAGATCATTCGTCCGCCCTAACTGCTCTTGTATCTGAGTTAAGATACTAAAGGCTTCCATCGAAGATGCCTCGCCCTTCCTTCGGCGGGCATTCCTAAGAACGCGAAGAGGCTGGCTGATGTTGATTGTGCTCCCAGCGAGTTGATCTGCCGTTGGAACAATACCTAGGGTGTCTATGGGAACTGCCGGAGTCTCAAGGCCCTCAACATTCAACGGGTTCACTCGGTCATCCTCAAGCTCGAACTCGCAAATAATCATATCCTTTTGGGTCTGAGAGACATGAGTGGCACACCAGAATTTGCGGCTCTCCCCACCAGCTGTGCAGATGGATATATTGAAAACATCTGGCCCGTCAACAGATGGATCGTGTGCATCATCACGAACAAAGTCAACGTGATCTAGAAGATTGTCCGCCTGTTCCTCACTCAAAATATCACAGAAATTTTTCAACTCGAACAGCTGCTTGGGGGAATATCCCACGATCTCAGCCGAGTTCTCGCTCACAATGCGGACTACGAGCTGATTTGGCGACTCTTCACGGAGGACAATCATTAGACCAAAACTTTGAATCGCCCCAGGGATGCGAATGGGCTCGTCCTCGCAGTATTGAAATGCTTCTCCATCTCGTCCTGTGATGACGGCATGACCATTATCTGTCATGACATGTTTGAAGCGGGCAGTCACATGATCATGGTCTGCGGCGTTGCTGTGCTGGGTATGAGAGGATGGGTGCGCGGTGGACCCGCTTCCAGACTGATTGTCGCCTGGAGCAGCTTTGGCGTAAATCTCGGGGTGCTGAATAACATCCGACGCCAAAGAATGTGTCGCAAGCTCTGTCTTATCATCTATAACATGTGTCGCGTGGCGTGCAATGTCGATAGGGACTATAGGTTCGGAGGGCTCGGGATCGGGGTGATGGAGGTTGTCGGAAGAAACCTGCGACTGTATTTGGTTCCACGTCCGTTCATCGATGAACGGATACTGTCGCGCTCCTTCTCGGGTTGGCGATACCGCATCCCGGGAGTGCGCTGAACCCGAATATTGGGGTGTAATGGTGGGATCGACCGAAACAACCGACCGAATAGGGAACACACGCTCGGCGGGGTCAGAGCGAGTGCCTGATGGCTGCTGAATATTTGTGTTCGACTGCGCTCGATTTCTGGTCTCCGGGTGTCCTTGTCCTGTCTCCAAGGGCTTTATCCGGTTCGAAGGCGTAACACTCTCCGGCCGTTTGCGCGGGGAACCCAGCCCGATGTGCTTGGGGTGTGGAGACGTCATCTCCACTGTTTAGACTGTCGGAATGAAAGTAGCGCGGCTGAACTGCTGCATGACAGCGCACTATTGAATTAGATTGCGAATAGGAGGGAGCAGTCCCGCGACAAGATGGTTGTGAAGTTTTACGGGGGCATCCATGGATACTCCCCACGGTTATCACCAGGCTTCGGATATTAATATTTGACCGCCTCGCTCACCGCCACCTTTTCGTCAATCTTACTAGATAAGTAATTAGTTATAATCAACTATAAACTAAATAAGGTGTAGGGATTCAATCAATAGTGACATTGTAGAGAATTGAAGCATTTAGAGTTTGCAGCGTAGAGAACATGAATAGTTGGACGCTTATGCGGCTGATGCAGTCTTTTGGTAGTCTTGCTAAAACTCCAGCAAATACTCTAGTATTTTCTATACTATTTTTCGAAGTATGCAATTTAAAGCATACTAAAAGCTATAATTGTAGAAAATAGTTTCTCGCGAATTAGACTAAAATTTTTTACTTCAGCAGAGGAAAGGTGCGATATTGGGCTACTCAGATATATAAAATGCGTGTGCCTATTTTGTCTCAGGTGCTTCAATGCGAGAATACACAACCAAAACATTCAAATTAATGTAAACTGATGTGATCTCATGTATCCTTAATCTAACTTGGTATATTCCACATGCAAATCTAAATCCACAGGTCTGAGATCTCTATATACATGCAAAAACCAAAAGCCTAAGCCTTCAGAGTAAACACAACACGACCCCGCGAGTCTGTACCCTTAAGTACAATTTCATCACCAGTACTTGAGACAACACGACGCTGATCCCCGTTATGCAAGACAATATCTAGGTCTTTCCAAGCAGGAGCAAAGCCAGCCTCATCACGCTCAAACTTAACAAGTACCTTCTCCTCAGTAGAGCTATAGCTAATCGTGTACGCAGCAGTGCCAGGCTGGACCGAGATACCATCATCTTCGTACCATGTCGTAGCAAATACCGTGCCGTGTGAGTTCCCTTTGGGCGGGAAGACTTCCACACCACGATAATCGTCGATATCCTGGACGGCCACTGACGCAGCGGTCTCGTCGCCAGGAACACGGGTATGCACGCTCTTGCCGATGGGAATGGCCCCACCAACACGGGCAATGAGCGCAATGCTCTTCTTCCATTCTGACGAGATCTCAGCCCACTGTCCAGAAGCGAGGTACTGGTACGGAGCGTTCATGTTGACGTAGCCATAGTCGAAGACGCCTATCTTGCGGGGCAGGTAGATGTTCGCGACGTCGAGACCGCTTTTGTAGACTCCACCAACGAGCACGGTCTCACCAAACCAGAATTGGTCCTCACCTGCCTTGATTTCTTTGGTCCACACCTCTGGATCAGACTCGTAGCCCCAGCCAGTCCAGCGCTGCGGTGGTGTTGCGAATTTGTGGCTCTCCAGACCGAGAGAGTAGATGTAGGGAAGCATTTCGTAGCGACGCTTAATAGTGTCGCGGACCTGAGGCGTGATCTCGGGATACATGAAGGGCTCAATGACATCACCGACAGAAGAGTCCTTGGGAGAAGTCTTGAAGCAGTTAATTGCGAAACGGGGAGCGTGGCAACCTAGTTGGATCCAGCGGAGAAGAAGCTCCGGGGAGGGCTGGGGGCCTTCGAATCCGCCAATGTCATGGCCTTCACATTGGAGAAGGGACATGCCAGCGTTAAGGGATAGAGCGTTGGCGCCCTTCATGTTTTCCCAGCTAGTGACGTTGTCGCCGCTCCATGAGGATGCAGCGTAGCGGAGAGTTCCAGCCGTTGCGCTGCGGGTCAGGACGAAAGGACGCAATTTGGGTTCCATGTCTTGCAAAGCATCGTGGGAAGATTTGCCCATTAACTCGGTGTGGAGTGCACGACCCCAGAGACCAACCGAGTTCTTGACATTCTTTGCTGCGGCGTCGGCGACGGTAGGCTCATTGAGAGACATGGTCCAGTCATCGTCGGGCAGGGTGTACTCGTTGTTATCGTTCCACATACCGTCAATGCCAACCTTCTTGAGACTCTGGACGCCGTCGTACCACCACTTGAAGGCCTCCGCGGAGGTGAAGTCAATGTGGGCACCATTGCCGCCGGTAGCACCGCCAGCGCTCCAGAGACGCATGTACCCAGGCTCATTATCGGCATCCTTGAATAATCCAGCGGCATCAACGAGCTTCTGGAAGTCGGGATGAGAAGCCAGCAGGAAAGGCTTGATATTGGTGAGAAGTCGGATACCGTACTGGTGCATCTTGGCAATCCAGTCTTGGGGATCCGGAAAGCGCTCCCGGTTCCATGTAAAGACATTGCGAACCTTGGGCTCACTCTCAGCAATGGAATATCCCGAACTCATTTGGTGGGCTGAGCAGGGAATACCGTGCTGCTTGAGCTTCTCCGCAAACTCCAGAAGGGCCAAATGGGCCTTTTGTGGCTCATCCAGCATGGTGTACTTGTAGCCACCGGAGATATAGCCATAAGCCCAGCGGGGCACCAGAATGGGGAAGCCGACCAACTCGGCATACGAGCGAACAACGTCCTTGATGGTCTTGCCAACGATGTAGTATTGCTCAATACCACCATGGTCCTGGCGGTACACCTTGAAGTGTCCCCACAGACCATCGATCTCGGCTCCTACAGACCACAGACCGCGTCCATGGGTGGTTGAAAAGATGGCCACACATCCCTCCGCAGAGGCCTTAATCAAGAGCGGGATGTGCTTGTAAAGAGGATCGGTGTTGTATACGTCATATCCAAAAGAGTCGGTGGCTGAGAGTTGAAATTGCCGACCACTCAAATCCATGGGAGCCGCCTTCTCGCCCAGTCCAACATGGAGGCATTCACGGTCGTGCACGGAGTAATTGGCTACACCCTCACCGTCTGCGACAAAAGATCTCAGCGGCAAATCCTCATGTAGAGGCTTCTCGGAGCCGGCCCATGATAGTTTGACCACGGGTGTGTGTTCCCAATCTATGGAAGCAGTGACACCGGCGATATCGATTGTCTTGGAGGAGGCACCCTCCTTGGTGAATACATTGGCACCCTGGAGGTTGGTCTCGGGCTTGGTGACACTAGGATAGGGTGGGATAGGATGCTCTGTGGAGGAGAAAGTGGCTCGGAATAGGTTTGGACGAACGGCCTCAAAGGTAAAATCAAAAGCGCTCTTGCTCTTTGTGCTGCTTCGAACGTGAACGGAAGCTTCTTGATTGGTGGCCTGGGGCACTTGCAAGTAGCCCTTGGGGCAGCTTTCTCTTTGAGGCATGATAGGTATGAAAGTCAATGGAATTTATTCGGAGGACTGGAGAGAATACCATGATATTTCATGATATGGCAGCATATTTGAATGCTTGTCGAGCTCCCCTCAGTCCGATTTATTCATGTACCCCGCGGGGGTCCCGATGATGTACCGCAGTATAGAATCGGACATCGGAGATAATGACCGAGAAGCGGAGACAAGACTGGCAGAGATGGTTTTGCCAACCGGGCCGTGTTTTCCCCCCACAAACATCCCGGGGTGCCCAGATGGTTACTTGCTAACTTTCCTCTCGGTTTTGCTCACCGAAACCCGATACTAACTATTCTGGGAACTTCTCAAAATTCTTCTTCTTCCCCATTGCCCCTCCCACGGCATTATCTCATTGAAGTGATTGGATCAAACATATCCGATATGGGTCGTGTATGGCACGGAACGTGTCTTGCCGTTTTCTCCAGATCAACTGGCCGCGTGGACGGAGACAAACTTTCGTCGGAAACTATGCCCAGAGTTAAACGGATAAATCTAATCTGTGGAGAGCTCGGGTTAGACTTTCTTGTCCGGGGAATGAAATATACTTCCTTCCCCACGGGGTTTCGCATATCCCATATTCAACTGCCTTCCTCTTCGAGCTTGATTCATTGTCTTTCTATAATCACTTGATCTTTCATCATTTCCCATTGTGCCTCTGCGAATAATCCGCGATGTTGCAGGAGGTAATTTCACAATCAAAAGGCCAACAGGAGTTCGTGGAGTCTATTGAGCCCGAGCTGTCAAGGGTTGGGCCTCCTCAGAATAATGGCACAGGAAGTCAGCCCAAAGGAGATCATGCTTTGCAGCTCATCGAAGAGGCAGGGCACTCAAACATGCTGACTCCGGAGAATAACGCCAAAGTTCTTCGAAAAATCGATTTGCGTCTCCTTCCTATTCTCCTGGGAATCTACTTCCTCCAACAACTCGACAAGTCGACCATCTCGTACGCCTCAGTTTTTGGAATTGTCGAGAAAGCCCATCTCCATGGCCAACAGTACTCCTGGCTAGGGGGTTCGATCTATCTGGCTCAGCTAGTGTTCCAGCCCCTGGTCGCCTACCTACTGGTTAAAGTGCCCATAGCAAAATTCCTGGCTGTATCCTGCCTCTTATGGGGTATTGCGTTAACGTGCATGACTGCAGCTACAAATTTTGGAGAGTTGCTTGCTTGCCGAATCTTTCTGGGTGTCTTTGAGGCTGGAATTGGTTCGTTGTCTTCTGGTCGTACCTAAATATCCCTACTAACGAGGGGTTTCATCAGCCCCGGCGTTCATTGCAGTCACTCAAATGTGGTATCGGCGTCGTGAGCAGCCCGTGCGATTGAGTTCTTGGTACGCGATGAACGGAGTCGTAAATATGGTGAGTCCTCTCCTATGTCGCTTTCGTGGTGCTTGCGTTAACACTAAAGGGAAGTTCGGAAGTCTGATTGCCTTTGGGCTGGGTCACATCAATTCCTCTATATTCGCACCCTACCAGGTGAGCTATAGCACAGAATTGTCTGTCAAGACATCTGAGGCTAACATCGACTAGGTCATTTTCCTCTTCTTCGGTCTCGTCACTGTTGGGTTCTCTGCCGTTATTCTGTAAGATTTAACCCTGTTGTCTGTGCTCTATCATAATAACACAGAGGTATGCAGTGTCTTCATGCCCGATTCCCCGGTGTCCGCCATGTTCCTTGGCGAGGAAGACAAACTGCTAGCGATAGAAAGACAGCGAATGAACCAACAGGGTATTGAGAGCCAAGTGTGGAAATGGGACCACGCAAAAGAAGCATTGCTTGATCCCAAATCATGGTTCTGGTTTGCGTTAATGTTCTCCATTTCGTGTGTTATCCCAGATAAACGTCTGCATTAAACTAAAGTTGCTGACCAAACTGCAGTGTTCCAAGTGGCGGCATCACTACTTTTGGGCCCTTGATTATCAAGTCCTTTGGCCTCAGTGAATATGATACCATGCTTTTCAACATTCCCTTCGGTGCAGTCCAGCTTGTCGCCACAATGGGAGGAGCCTGGCTAGCGACCGTTTGGAAAATGAAGGGTCCAGTCTTAGCATTGCTCTGTCTCCCACCCATCGCCGGTTGTGTAATGTTGCTGCAGATTACGCATGACAATGCCCACAAAGGGCCTCTCCTTGCAGGATACTACATTGTACGTGCCAAATTCAAACGAAATCTCACCCTGGCAGGAACACTAATTAATTTTATCCAGATCTCTGTGTACCCAGCCATCAGTAAGCATTCAATTGGTTTCGAAAGTTGAGCCCAACTGACCATCTAGCCCCGTTGATATATTCCTGGTCTGCAGGAAACACAGCGGGAGAGACAAAAAAGAAGGTTACCACCGCTATTCTGTATGTCGGACAGTGCGCTGGTAATGTATGTAGTACTCTAGCCCCCTACATCGGGTTTTGTGCTGACATTCTTCCTATCCAGGTCCTTGGACCGAACCTTTATACCACAAATGAAGCGCCGCTTTACCGTCGTGGTCTGCTTTCGAAGTAAGCTCATCAACACAGAAGCTCTTGATCATCAAATATCTAACGTCTGGCCAGCTTCGCGATGTTTTGTGTCTTGATAGGTCTGACCGGGTAAGTCTTACCCAATTTCAACTAATATATATTGTTCCTAATTGAGACTTCTTAGGGCAAACGCGGCATATCTGCTATTTTTAAACAAGAAACACGAGAGGAGACGTGTGGCTCTCGGAAAGAGCGCTAAGATTGTAGACCAATCGATGCAAACCGTTCAAGCTGTCTTCGACGACGCGAAAGAAGATGTGCCTCAACCAGCAGCAGATGCCAATGCCTGGAAAGATCTGACTGATTTGCAAAACGAGGACTTTGTCTATGTCTTCTAAGACTTGACCACCTTAAATAGTCTATATTATAGTGACTAGGGGTATTCATCTTACTTTGTTGACTCGGAATGAAATGTGATCTGTGGGAAGATCGCTTTGTACATTTAAACTGTTTTTACCGTTCATATTCTAAAATTTGCCACCAAATCATACAGTGAAGAATATCGAAACAAAACTAGATCTAAAAAGATATCTCGAAGGACAACTGCAAATATTTGAAGGTTAAGATGCAGGATCCCGTTCCGTATGCGTGACACATTACAGCGCCTATATGCCGACATCACATTGTAAACTGGCCTGGGATGCAGGTGGTCACTCTAATTACTGCTGGCCGTCATGCTTTAATTCCCCCTTGACTTTACTAGTTCATGCGTCTAAATTGTCCTATATAACTCTTCTATAACTCTTCTATTTTTCGTAGTTCTGAATGTAGAGATCTTGCACTTATTATCTTCCTGGATACAATTTCACATGTATTCGTCAGAAGGGCAACCCAAAGGACCAATGAAAAGCCATATAGAAAGGTAACTAAAAGGATAACGAAAGGGACATTGAAAAGGCGATCTGAAAAGAATACTGGCCACGAAAATGACTTGACAAGGCTGCATAAGCGACCAACTATTTTTTGTATATTATATTTCATTGTTATAAGACCAACACTACCGAAACTTTTTAAGATGGATTTTCCGTGGGACCTGGCTGATTGTAGAGCCGGATCGGACCTCGGGAGCAAAAGCCGATCCCCGCGTTTCTCCAGGTTTTCCCCCTTCCCGTCAACCCCGAGAATCAGTGCAAAGAGAAATCGGCCTCCAAATGGCCGACCAACGTGACTATAGTCCGTACAGCACGGCAATAGAGGACGAATCTTTCCACCGTATTCCAGCCCCACTAGGGAAAAAGCGCATTCCGGTATGTTATTGAACCGGTTGGGACCCTACAGCAGCAGACAGGCCCTAACGATGTATACCGTTTTTAATGCATAGAAGGCCTGCAGTGCTTGTCGACAATCAAAGGTCTGTGCTCAAGCCTCCCGAACCTGCATATTACCGGGGATTTGGCTGATCGTTACAAGGTGAAATGCGACGGAGAGAGGCCGTGTACAAGGTGACTTATATTCCTTGGTCACAGCTCTATATGAAACCCGGAAACCGGTACTGATAAACCAGATGTCAAAAATTGGAAAAGCAATGCGTATTCTTCGAAATACCGAAAGATCCGGTCTCAGAGTACGAGCCTTTCTTATGTAGTTTACCAATCAAGTCTAACATCACCCAGACGGATTGAAGGCGTCGAGTGCGAGGTCAAGGAACTCCGAAAACAGCTAGATGAAATGCGCGAGTTGCTTCAACAGAGTCGCTCGCAAAATACCCCAAATTCCCAACTAACACACTCCCCAAGCTACCTTCGTGATCGGCAACAGCAAGTACACCGCGAGAGCCCTCATGCTTCCTCGGGATCTCATTACCCTCACTTACAGGATCACTCCCAAAGGGGGTTTCCAAATATACCTATCACGAGCTCTGTTGGCTATACAGATAGTCACCAATACCAAAGGTCTATGCCGGGGTCCATACCAGGCTTCTCTCCGAATGAAACTTCAGTCCGGCCTCCCTACACCTCCAACCAGACAATTACCAGATTACTCAAGAGGAAACGATCTGGGTTTGAGATCCGAGATGACGCCATCACCGACTTTACTGACAAAGGACTTATCACGCTTGAATGTGCGGTGTCATACTTCAATACGTACGTATGATCCGAGCCTTATTTAGTGCTTAGTGATCGTGGCTGACCCGAGAATTCCAGTTTCTTCGAAGGATGCGTATGTGCCAATTGTCCCGACTATGGTTGAAATACTCATGTTTTGTGGATCATACAGGACAGGTATATCCCGATATTCGACCCACAATACGACACTTTCGACTCCGTTCGATCGCGGAGTAGTATTCTCCTCAACGCAATATGTACCATTGGCTGCATGGTTGAGACTAGTAAATTCTCTCCTCGAATACATGGCTGAAACAATATTGTACTCACGGTTCTTTCCAGGATCCGGTGGTTCAATGTCGGACCTTCTCCACGCCGAACTGAAGAAATGGATCAACGTCATAATCCAGAACAAGGAGTTGAACTCCCTAGAATCAGTCCAAGCAATGCTTGTAGTTGCTTGCTATTCCACAGAACGCTCGCTCATATTATCCTTTGCCACTCGCATGGCTTTGGATCTGGGATTACATGAGGCCTTTGATGAACTGACCCAGCGGCTTGCTCTTCAGGATGAAGATACGGCTTATACCTTGCCGCATCAGTTGTTTGAAGAGGAGAGGGCTCTTATGTGGAACGCTCGGACCTGGTTCGGGCTTTTGGTTCTAGAACATATGTAAAATAGCCTTGACATCCTTTTGATCGGGAGTGGTACGCTGATGAAATCTAATTTAGATTTCGTGTTGATGGAGGAAAGCCACCTGGCATTAGGCTGAAAGGGAATCCTCGTCGCTGTCGTGTTTTACTTCGCCATCCGTCGTCCACGGTTTTGGATTTACGGCTGTTCTCTCAAGTCGAGGTATGTCGAGGAGACAAAATAGACTTCGAGAAGTGCTGATATTTGCTGTTAGTTAAACATTCTGAGAGGTATCATTTGTTCCAGAAATTCAGATTCAATGACTAATTTAGTTTGGTAGCCAATGTCGGCGATTCTCTAGGAGGAAAAGCATCGCTTGATGGACACAGCATCGTGGACTACGTGTATGATATGAAACTTGAGCTAGACTTGTGGTTTGAGTAAATCTTCCAGTTCTATCGTATGTTGACAAATTTGCTAACCATGGGCAGCGACTGGGTACGCATTATTGGTATGACCTCCATTTCAATAATCGGGTACACGTTGCTAACTGTTCGAAGAAAATTGTGTTGCCGCCACCGAAGAAAGGCCATCTTTACTAGTTGCCCTTCGAGTACAGAAATGCTGGGCAGAAATGATGCTCAACTGTAAAGCACTACGATCCATGGGCGTTGAGAACGTAGCGTAAGTACTGCTTCATTCAGTGTGCTTCCATCTATATTAACACAGATATAAAGTGCTATGTCCAGCACGGAAAAAACGATACTGCTTACAGCAAAGGCCAGTGCCCGCCGCCACCTCCGCCTTATAATTGTCGATCCAGACTTCTACCTCGCCAAGCTGAAATACGCGATGGATTTTGTCTGGGCCAAGTGCGCGTTCTCCTATTTGTTGCTTCTCAAATTGTCCCGTCTCCTCCCCGAGCGCAACGCGGAGCACCAAGAGCTGCTGGAGCAAGGGAATCAACTCGTAGATGAGCTGAGTAAAGCCGGAGCTAGTGAGACTCAGTCAGGGGCTGGGAATATTTATCTTCAGATTCTGAAGGTCAGTATTGAGAAGTACGGGCGTGCATTGGTGGAAACACAGCAGCCTAACTCGGATGGTCCCACGGCCACCTCGCCGTTCTGGGAATTGTTTGATGCTCAGGCGGATCTTCAGTGGTTCGTACCTGAGCAGTTTGTTTCCGAGTGGGACTTTCCGGGGCTCAATTTGTTTTACTTTCCCACTGCTTGGCAGGACTTCTTTGGTGATTTCTCGTTGGCCATGTAGATGGTCTATGCATTAGGGAGACTACGTCTATTCGGGAAGTATAACACAACTGTGGGGTCAACATAATCCGAAATTCGGCTGTCGTGAGTTCAATGCAAGCGAATGGCGGCCATTGAGTATCACCCGCGACTATTCATGGGAATAGGACCCTTCTAGCCCTTATATTGAGTGATCGTACAAAATGATTAGGGAAGGAGACCTACTAAGGCAATAAAAAATCCACGAATATTCAAATTGGTAGTGATTGGATACAAAAAAGAACAAATCTTGATCTGAGACAAGACTAGACACATGGCTGCGGCTAGAATGAAAAAAAAGGACAAAACAAATATATCCGGATAGGGGGGAATCACACTGGAAGAGACGGACAAATAATTAAAATCATTAGAAACCGAGTTGGAAGAGCATTTGTCTCAAAGCAGGAAATTCTTGAAAATAGCCCCTTTTCCATTTCTATTAAGCCTGCGATGTGTCTGAGCTTGCCTCTTTAGCATCAGAAACAGCCACTTTCTTTGTCTGAATATTGCCCTTTTCCGTCATGCCATAATCTGTCTCAAGCTCCTTTCGCAAAGGCACATCCTTTTCGAAAAACACCAATATACAAGCAAGACCGCAGAAAACAACTGATACCTCCCAGACAAGCTTAAGGGAGTCAGAAAATACCTCAATAACTTCGTTTTTCACTGGGTCACTTAAGCTGTTAATGAACGTGTTGGATGCGTGCTGGTAGGCGTGACCATTGGAAAGTATTTCCCGCACATTAGCATCTGAAATACGATAGGCATATCTATTAAACTGATTGTTGAAGATACTAGCGGGAATAGCCACACCCCATACATTGCCGAAGCTCCGCATAAATGACCAGGTTGCCGTGGCTGCCGCTTGGTCCAACTCGGCCAGCGGGGCCTGGAAGGCAGGGAGCAAAGTGTTCAGGATCATTCCAGATCCAAGTGCGGCGATGACTTGAAAAACGATCCACTCTGCATCGGAGGAGTATCGGTCGAGGTGGGCAAACAGGCCCATACCCAAAGTGAGGATGACAAAACCTGCCAAGTGAAGGGCTTTGTACTTTCCAAACCTGGAGAGAACTACAACTGCAATGGCGGCGCCCGGAACCGCAACGAGGGTCATAGGCAGCATTTGAACGCCTGCTCGGGCTGGCGAAGACCCTAAAATGGCCTGGAAGTAAACCGGAATGAAGAATAGCACCCAGTAGAGAAGAACCGTGAACAGGAATGTGTTGATAAAGACCACGAGTGAGGTTCGATTTTTGAATAGGCGCGGTGGCACCACGGGCTCGCGAGAGAACTTGGACTGTTCGAATACCATAAATATAACCAGACCAGCAAGTCCCAGCACCAACGGCACGACGATCCGCCACGAGCTCCATGCATAGCGTGAGCCCCCGTATGTCAATGCGCAGAGCACTGCTGCCGTAGCTCCCATAATGAGGAAATTTCCGATATAGTCGATGCGCTTGATTTTCTGGGAAAATGTGGTGTCGCGCTGGTATTCAGTGTGTAGAAACAGGAACAGCAGCACCAGCGAAAACCCGCCAACGGGCAGGTTTATGTAGAATACCCATCTCCAAGTAGTTCGTTGGACAATGATTCCACCTACGAAGGGACCCATCGAGCTGCCAATAGCGTAGACGGTGAGCACGATGGCGATGAAATTTCCGCGCTCACGCAATGGAACCAGATCCGATATAATCACATCGACGATCATGTTGATGCCCCCACTTCCAACTCCTTGAATGGCGCGTCCCACGATGAGCATGTTCGCGCCATTTGCACCACCACAGACGCCGCTTCCCAGGGTGAAGATGGCGACGATGAATATTGTTAACCATCGACGACCAAAGACATTGGCTAGCTGGCCAAATAGGGGCTGAACCGCTGCACTAGAGAATTGCCAAAGAAAAGTGTCAGTTTCGAATTCGAGTCAGTATGACTGGTGACAGGGGATAAAAATACCTGGTGAGGAAAAAGGCATTCGTGATCCAGATATAGTTGTCTCCAATGTTCAGGTCCGCCACGATTGTTGGCATTGAAGTCGAAACCACCGTATTCTCAAGTGCCCCCAGGAGACCGGTCACACAGAGGGCAAAGATAATGGTCCAGAATTGGAACCCTCTTTTCATTGGCGGAGGTTTGGCCATGGCTTCCTCCCTGTCATCTTCCCCTCGCGGCCGATTTTCATCTCGTATTTCGGGTTCGGTTTCTACTACCATTGCTACCATTGTTAAGGGATGTTGTCCAAACACTGGAAAGGATTGGAGGCCGAATATATGAACATTCTTTTCGAAGAAAATGGGCCTACTTCTTCGCCGACGGGGAGACAATCTATCCGACCTTTTCGTGGCTTCCAGGTTCTTCTGTCTGGCCCCCCCTTCGGGTTCTATCATATCCCCTGGGCCGGTTCATCACTTCTGTAGAAAATTCATTTCGTTTCCAGTGACCTGTTTGGCTGCGTGGTGACAGGCGTTTTGCTCGCTAGGTCACCAGGTCGCTAGGTCACCAGTTGGTGGTAAACTTAGGGAACACCTATAATATATTAGTAAGTGCTAGCAAATGCTTACCAAAAACTACCACGACCTAGTGAGCCCACTATTCTGTGGTGAGTCTGGTGGCTGTATTGGTCCCCCGTAAGCTCGCAAAGGTTGTAGTAAAATCAGTTAAATGGATAAGATTTCTATCTCCCGCAAAAATAGCCGATCTAGGTAAGTTTCGGAAAGCTCCGAAGGTTAAAGAGGTTAATCGGGGGGTTATTGGCCCGGGGTCCGATGACCTCTCTAATAATGCCCCAAGGCCGAGCCCTGCTCTTCGCACGATTTTCCAGTTTAACACGTCCTCATATATACTGAAACACTTTAGGGATATTAGGAGTCTACTAGAAGAAAGGGTCTCTGGAAAATGTGTAAGTCGCGTGAAGATGGAAAGGAACTAGGGCAAGGAACTATCCACTGTGGAGGACTAGATATGTTAGGAGCAAACCGCAGAGGTGACCTGACCTCTGACAAAACGATTTGCTACTATCCTATAGTATTTCAAGTGATGGGAGATGATGCAGGGGACTTATGTGCCAAGAACTACCAGCTGACGTGAGTCACATTTCCTCAGGTGCCCATCAAGGAAAAGCACTATTCTTCAATTGCCCTTGTGCTCTCCAACCATGAGAGATCCTGTGAAATATCAGATAGATCGGGAATCTGTAATTTGTATTACGTTGGTACATCTTTTCGGCAATTTATTTAGCTGAAAATTCTGGAATGCTAACTAGTGACGTGCTGGGGTAGATTACCTTACTGAAAACATATGAACACCAATAATCCCCGGAAAGATCACTTTCGAATTGCGCATGACCGACGCTACTCCGTAGTGATCTATCTCATAAACCCGTAAGTGGGTCGAGATCCCCAACTCGATATATTGCGAGTTAAGTCTAGGGCCCTACGAAAGCCACATGGATCTTTTGAATTACGCCACGCCAAGTGTTATCAATCTCCCGATTAACCAAAACAAAACATCTGTCCCGCAAAAAAGGCAGTCGGTACTCCGTACGGAATACATGGAAGAAATTATAATTGGATGTGGGGGTGATTAGTATAAAACACGCTAGTGTGACCCCAACTAATCAAAGCAGCCATGGGATACGAAGTGCCGAGGCTATAGTCCTGTAAGCCAATAGAACTACTCACAGGGGTAAAAAGATAAAGCAAAGTTAGCCAGAACGGGAGGCACGCGGGTGGCTTTGGATGTTTCAGTGTCCAGAAACACGGGAAGCTATGGGGGTCGCTGTAACTCTACGATGTATACCCACAATCTACATGAAGTATCCAAGGTTGGTGACATTTTGCGAATAACAAAGTCCCTAGGTAGAGAGAAAAATATAAATCTTCAACATCCGCTCTTCATAACCTCCCCAAATCACTCAATCCCACTCCATAAACTAAAGCCAACATGTCCTTCAAGATCCTTATCGCCGCCCTCCCAGCCCTAGCAATTGCCTGCACCGGCCCCCCAATCAACGACAATGGTCTCGATCTTATCAAGAGCTTCGAGTCCTTCCAGCCTAACGTCTACGATGATGGCTTCGGCAATCCTACTCTCGGCTACGGTCATCTCTGCGGCGACGCCACTTGCTCAGAAGTCTCCTTCTCACAGCCATTGACTGAGGCGACAGCGAGTCAATTGCTTGCTAATGACCTAGTTGTAAGTCTCTACAATCATCATTCCTCCTGGAGAAGCATCAAGCACCACTATCCAGAGGGGCGCTAAGGATTTAATGAATTATCTAACACTAAAATCAGAGCTACCAAAATGGCGTAACAAACGCCCTTGCCACCGCTGTCACTCTGAACGACAACCAGTACGCAGCCCTGGTGTCGTGGACTTTCAACGTCGGCAACGGCAACATGCAATCATCCAGCCTGATCAGCCGCATGAATGCTGGTGAGAATGTGGGTACTGTGGCGTCTGAGGAGCTGCCAAAGTGGAACAAGGCCAATGGTGGCGTTGTTGCTGGGCTGACCCGCCGCCGGGCCGAGGAGGTGGCGCTGTTTGGTGAGGCTTCTTCCACCGGGGCTTTGCCTGTTGGTTGTTAAGTTAGGGCCGTGTATACTATCTTTTTGTGGAGGTATAGGGGGTGATAATATTGTGAATTCATTGTTGATCAATGAATGTAATTCTACTTTCAATCTTCGCTCGATGGTTATATTCGCTTCGCCGCGCACGTAGAATATTTCATGGGACAATATTTTGAGAAAGAATGTAACAATAAAACAAGCGATTGCCACTGTTTAATCGCAGTTTACGGTCAATCCACAAGTTTGGTATCTACGACGAGGAACAGTCCAACTCAAACAAGCATTCGGCAAGCGCTCTGTTCAGCGTCACGGATGGGCTCATGCTCGGGCATGTAAATCCATAAGAAGTGAAAATTGAACAACCATTGCAGATTTGATAGCCTGGATCGTGTCCTCCCTAAGGCCCTCGTTATTGTAGAAAGAGTGTTCCAAAAGATGACGTCTCCAACAGCATAATTCTCATATCGAATCCAGCCAACCTTAAGCCGGTAGTTGCTCGTGAACTGCTGAAGAGAGTGGGGATTTGTCCCAAATAGACCTATCTCAGGCTCAGCTTAGTCAATGATACCAACGAGGCGGTTCTCATCAGCATTGACCATGAAATTACACATTCGAAATTCTCGGTGAAGGAGGACCATAGGTAGTGAGAATATCATAGGCAGAGCATCAATATATTGGTGAATTACTGGGTGGACATGATTCGGAAAGGCTGCTAAGAGTCGCCTCAGATCTTTTTCTTGTTATGGAACAAGATAATGTCGCGACTCATCTTGTTCGCAATGCGTTTGGTGGAGGAACATAATCTGTTTTGTAGTGTGATGAGCGTCCTGTATTGTCACTGTGATTTTCTTCTAACCGGCGTCATTAATGTGAATATGCCTCTGAAGATGTCAGTTTATTTACAAATACGGCCAAAAGCCCCTCCTAGGGTTTAATAAACAAGCAGGACATTCCTCTCTTTGCCATCATGAATCTTGTCAATAACACAAGTCCAACAGAAGCTCCGATCGATCGGCAAGCAGATGCACCGATATTTTCTTGAACGTGCAATACTTACCGCGGCCAGTCTCACCATCCACTGCCAGTTTCCGCGCCGATCGTGTGTTGCCGGTGTTGCTGACGCCGAACGTAGCACGAGTAACCCACTCGGAGGATCCAGAATCTCCTCCCAACAGTCAATGGAAATTAATTTTACTCCCGCAGCTGCAAAGGTGGGATCGTGTATGCACTTGCTGTCGGCAGGATCAAGGACCACCATTTCTACATCCCTCAAGCCCTTCAGTATATCTAAATCGCCCAACCATTCGCCTCTATCGTTAACGGAGACTGCTGTTTCAACGTAATAGGCCTCCATACCCCGGGAGTTAGTCGATTCAAGACTGACGGGTCCTTCCCAGCCTGTAAAAGACAAATGAATGGAGGTGCCGTCGAACATTCCACCGGCTGAATTTCCATCAAACGAGTTGTGATTGACAAATTTCCACTTCTCAATATCATGTTCACGGACCTCTACCTCAGGAGGAGAAACCAACAGCGTAACTCCTGGCTTCCCAACATTCCCCATAACATGGGAGACAGCACCCGAGCAGAGACTCTTCAGTGACATTGGATCGTGGAGTAGTTGTTCAGCGATGAACAGGGAGTTGCCACTTGATATTGCTAGTACATCTGCGAGCTTAGCAAGGTCGACGCTAATTTCCCCTGCCTCAAACTGTAGAATTGCGGCAAATGCATATTCACGGGACAGGGGGCTTGGGTATATTGTTGCAGGTGTATTTGCTTCGCGCGCTTGCTGTTTTGCAAGTGGACTCAATGAATCAAGTTCTTTGACCATGGACTGCGCCCAATTCCAAGAGTGAATGGGGCCTTTGATTACACCCATGGCAACAGTGGCATAGGGTAGGTGGGACCTGTAATAGTCCACAACTCGTCCAAGCGCGAGAAGGGACCTCCCATGGGATGAGTGCGTCACGGTGAAATGATGCAAAATATATTCTGCCACAAGATCGAGCTGAAGAAGACCTTTGTCCAAAAGGTCTTCGATTATGTCGAAGGAAACTGCGTCCGAGATGGGTTTGGTTTGGGGTGAAAGCTGGCTAGTATTTCTTCTATAAACGGCCGCAAGGCTATGGTCACCGAAGGCGAAATTGAATATAACTGACTGCTGACTAGGAAGGGGGCCATCATCGACAAATTGCGCGAAAAAGTCATCTTGCGCGTTTGAGTCGTCATCCTGCATATCAGGATTGAAATATTGCGGGACATGACGGCTAGACGCTTCCGGTGAAGCGAAACAAGTCCAGATTTCTCCGGGCGGACTCTTGAGGAGATGGATGCCATCCACGTAGAGGTTTTCATATTCATCCCACTTCCTCTTTGTTCCTCCGTGGGAAGTTCGTGTGCTTTGGACATCAATTGATGTGTAGGCATAGCCACTCTCGCTTCGAAATCGAATCACGTAATCTGACGACGAGAGACGGTACTGCTTGCACTGCGCGCGGAGTACTTTGATTCTTGCCTCTCGATTCTTGATCATGCAAACCAAAGATGAGAGGCTTGCTAAGCCGAAAAAGGTTGAGGCGGAGTTTCCCGCGTTTCCAATCCATGATTTTCCATAATTAGTACCATATCTCATGAGTTGCATCGCAATATTTTTCTCGTTGTCGTTCTCACCAAGAAGTAAGTCTATACCGCCTTGGAATGGAAATATGAGCTGCAATAGCTTCATCAAACGTCTGAGGGATTGGCGATCATCTTTTAGCAGATCCACTACCTCAAAGCCAGCCAAGTCCGCTGACAGGTCCAGGGGTTGGTCAGCAATTTGACTTAGTTTTGCTTCGTAGAGACTAGAGAAGAGCTTCCAAAGTGATTTCAGGATCTTCGCGGCGGTGAATGCAGCATCGTCCGCGCCCAGCGATGCGCCGAGTATCAGAGCTTGTAGCTGTGCGACTGATATTCTAGAATCGCGCATAGTGGACCGTTCACGATGAACAATTCCATAGTACCTGAGACTGGCTAGTGGCAAAGACCAGTATACTCCGTCTGTCCGGGGTCTCGCTTGAGGAGTGATTGAGATAGTGACGATTCCACTTGCTTTGACCAAAGTGTCTTTCTGGTGTATTTCTTGTGTGGTGGGGCCTAGAACAACAAGATCGGGATAAATATGCCAGGAGACTAATCCAAGTAGGATTCCGCCGTCTGTAATTTGCAGGGGCTCACCACGGATCAGCTTATCAAGGGTAGTCAATGCGCGATTGAGGTTGAGAATCACACTGTCATAAGATCGTGTCTTTGGAGTCGAAGCATGGCTGGAAGATGATTGGGATTTAACGGCGACCGAAAGGTTGTTGACAATTAAATTAATTTGAATCTGCTGCATCGCCTGAGCTTGATCGGCAACTTGTAGCCATGCCCGTGCACTGGCATCCCAACTCCCAAGTGACACCCGATCAATCTCATGGGCGGCAGCCGACCAAGCCAAATAATTGTCCACGATCTCACCGGATTGAGCTTGGCTTTTGATGGTGGTTTGTCGATGGCTGACCAACTCTGCCCAAATCGCTGTGGCCTCTTGGGGGGACCAGATCCTGGCTAGCATACACGCGAGAAGGTGCATGCGGAGCACGGACTTTCCACTCGTCGCACTAGCCCATATTGTGGTCGAGTCAATCCCTAGATGAGATCCGAAAAACCCATCAACGATAACCTTGGGGTTCTCCGTCTTCTGTGTCATCTCTTGAACGATCTGACTAGCGCGGGTTCCATATGCTTCAAGCAGCACTGGTACGTCTGGAAGGACATCATCAAACAACACACCCAGTCGACGGGCGAGAATGTGAAACGACCCGTCTTCTGCCGTTTGTCGTCGAGATTTGGAAAGTTGTTTTCCCAACAGCTGGAGCTCAGCTGGGGCTTCACATTTCACAAGACAGAAGTCGATATTAGTATGAGCTAGAGCGATATTGGACTCGGCCACCGCATGTAAGGGGGTCCCAATTATATTCTGAACCGAGAACGACATATCTTTCGCAAAGAAATCAGAAAGGGGGCGTCCCTGTGCAGGATTGTTGTTTGTGAGAGGGCGCCCAACCTTTTACCTTTTTTTATTGGGCACTCACCCTGCTCACCCATGTCATGCGATCGAAAAGCGGCGGTAATATATTTCCCTACTTGGCTAGATCAGATCGATTGCCATACAAAGATTACATAGCTTGTATGCAACCGCCCGTCCGGGTAAGAAGTGAGTGAGCGCCGCCTTAGCGTCGGAAGGTGACTATTGAGTCGAATCGTGCAACGCATTGACCCTTTCAGCTAAAAGATAGTGTAGCCAACATGGGGAATAATTGGACCACCTTGATGCAAATCAAATGTGCTGTCTTGGCATCTGCACACAGCCACCCGCTACGAAGCACTTTGATTTCTCAAACATTTTCAAGGGATGTCATTGTCACCAGCGAAATTTAACGTTAAGGGAAAAAGAGTACACTAAATTCTAAAAGGAAAGGGGAAAGGAAGAAAATGATTGGGTGCAATAAGTGGGTCGCGAGGTTACGAGATCTGGGCTCCAAACAGCACAAACAATGCAGACAATGCAAACATGAACACAACCACTCGAGATCGCAATGATCACGTATCTACTCTCTAGTCTCCGTATAGAGTATATTCTGTTTGATCAGCAGCTTCATATATGTTTTTTTGTTCTCAACGCCATTTTAGCAAAATATCTAAGCACTTTTTTCTGTCTTCTCTTCGGTGTCATTTACCTCCATCAAGCTCCTAATTCCGTCTCTTGGTAAGGACCCATTGACATGGGGCCAATATCATTTCAAATACTATCTGACCTCCATCTCGAAACTCATTCCTCATACAAAAGCTTCAAGTTTTCGCAAGCTGCATCATATCTTGCCCTTCTTGGAGATATCGGTCACGTCGCTAACGATGAACTCTTTTCATTTCTGGAAGTCTAGCTAGGCCGCTATTCAGTTGTGTTTTTCCTCTTGGGCAATCATGATCCATATCATCTTTCGTTTAAAGTTGCGAAGGCCAAGATACACAGCTTTCAGGCCTCCATGGTCAAAAAGTCTTTGATGGGCAAATTTGTTTTTCTTGACCAAACGCGCTACGATGTAACCAAAGACCTAACTGTGTTGGGCTGCACCTTGTTCTCGCAAATCTCCATCCAGCAGGAATTCACAGTCGAAAGTCGAATGGTGGACTTTGAAGATATCCTTCGGTGGAACGTGGATGGCCACAATGCTGCACATTAGTCAGACGTCGAGTGGCTCAATACTCAAGTTTCCACAATTTCTAAAAACGAACCCCTGCGGCGGATTGCAATATTCACCCATCATAGCCCCACCGTCGATTCGCAATCTATAGACCCAAAACATATTGGCAATAATGTCTCTACGGGATTTGCCACAGACCTAAGTCACGAGGAATGCTGGACTAAACCTGTCGTCGTGGCATGGGCATTTGGTCACACACATTTCAACTGTGATTTCACAGACGCGAATGGGAAATCTATCATATCGAATCAAAAGGGCTATCGTTTGATTCCAGTGAAAGATTTCAATCCAGCAAGGGTGTTTCCTATTGGAGAACGTCAGGGAAAAGCTTGAGTTTGATGTCCGCTTGGGTCATACCCTGCGCAAGAGGATGTGTCTCTTAAGCGCCATAATTATTTTAAGCAAGCTACAGGCTATGGTTTTCAAAGGCTATCTCCACTCGAAAGTGAACACCCGGTGCACACGTCCAGGTGAAGGCTAGTAGTGATATATTTACAAAGTATCTACAGGGTCCCTTTATGTACATGTATCAATTTGGGGGGAGATACCCGCCGAGATATCCATTGGATCAACGAAATTTAAAGTAAAAGTCAACGCTGTCGTCTCATCGCCTGCGCTCGGGCTCAGTCGCCAGTAGCAAAAATGTTCCCTATACAAAATAACCCAAATATGCTCTCAACCATTCCTTGAGACTGATGGCACCGAAAGCCTAATGCAAAGAGCCCAGAACATGCTTCATATTCTTGAAAGAAAGAGTAGACGCCAGACATGGCCGTGCCTGGTGGCGGTCGTGGTACAGCTTGCATAGCAACTCTTTCCTCGGTACTCCGAGGTATCCTTCGAGGTTGATACGCTCCTCTTTGTCTGACAGCTACTGGAGGGGGGGCATGATTTCAACGAAGTGCGCATAGGTACGCATGTGTGCTGATGTATTTCAGGGGGAATCCGCAGCATACCAAGCCTTCATCTTAGTCAGAATCAGAATGGATGGATGGAAAATGTCGACTATATAACAGGTCAGCAAGGGCTCTGTGTTGAGCAGTTGGTATCGTACTCTAGCATACATTGAACGCGTTGGCAAGTCCTTGGGTCTCACCTTAAATCTATGGCAGTGCGCAGGGACGAGGAGGGCGTCGCATTCCTCCGAGTCAAGTATTTCGTGGAGTCCATATTCATTGGCTAATCGGCGCCGAAAGGGTCTTCAAGTTCCTCGTCGGATAGATCAGTAGCACCGGCCTTTTCCAATACCATAGCTCCAAATTCTGCTGGCTTTTCTGGGTCTCTGATTTCATATAGGCGACAAGGTCTGCCGTGCATTGTGTTCCATGCGGGTTGACTTCAAACTTCTCGAAATATCGGGCCATCTCTGTGATACCTCGTTACCGTCTGCTCCATCAATTTCTCGGTATCTTCAACGGATCTTCATACGCTTTTTAGTTCTCCATAGATAAGGCTCATCATTTCTTCATTCCAATCGCAATTCTATGTCGAACAGAACATGTTATCAACAATTTGTACCCCAGACGCATGAAGGAGGTCCGTGGTTCTATTGGATTGGTCGAGCAGTTCTTGATCTTTCATACTATCTACGATCGACTCGCGGGGTACGTTGAATACTTGAGCAGTGGAAGCTGAGGCCAACCAAAGACCACCCAGGCCGACTTATTGCAGGGCCAACTCATGATGTGGATCGAAACGTCACAAACCACTGGTCAGTATCCTACCATTGGTGGGAGATTCAAAAACGTTTTAGCAGCCTCTTCCTCGGAGATCGACAAGGTAGCGATGTTGATCTCCTTTACTCGTGAGGATGTTAAAAGGCTTGCTTACGATGTCTAGAGGGTAAAATTCTAATTGTTCAAGGTCAGTGGAAATCGTAGCAAGTGTATAAAAGTATCTGAAAAGACTACCAAAACAGACTTCTCAAAGACATGATACGCCTGCAGGCTGTCTTGTTATTGTCTACGATGTGTTAATAGCGGGAGTGAACCAAATATATATTTTTCGGCTACTTTTCTGAAATTTCATCCTAAGCCCGCACCCACAGACATAACCCACACACACGTAAACATACAAGGGTCTTCCACTTGTTTCCAACTGAACAAATATAAGGGTAAAAATTGAGATCTAAAAGACACAGAACATAGGAGTGATTTGGAATCCAAAAAGACAAAAAATAGTTTCCCTGGGAATCGAACCCAGAACCTTTCCGGAACATATGCTAATCGCATTTGTTAACGGAAAATCATAACCGCTAGACCAGGAAACTGTTTGATGGAATATGACACAAATTATCGTCTCATGAACAAGCCCTAAACTAAATAGATAAATTGGCCAAGTATTGGTTCCAACAATGGCAGAAGTGGCAGGAGCGGGAAGAAAAAAGGACAAAAAGGCAAGGACAACATGTTCTCCTCCCGGCTACAGAATATCCAGGGCCGCAATAACAGAGCTTGACAACACTCAGCATAAGAGCAATATACAATAGAGTAAGGAAAAATACTACTGATTTGAGCAGTAAGAATCAACGCGACTATCCAAATATTCTAATGAGGTATAATGGAACCAATCTCGTTTTCTTGTCGATCTCGGAGGAAGAGGCTCCTTAAGGAGATCTCAAAGTTCCCACCGATAGTAGGACTTCGACCGGAGACTCTAGTTTTTCGATATATACTTGTTGTATTGACTATGGGATAATTGTGGTTCTCGTTAGTGCATTTGTGTCTTAGTACTCACTGGTCGACCTTACTTCGAGATTCAGTATAGACGACTGAGAGCTATTTCACTGTCTGAGAGAGTTCCGTGCACAAAGTCAAAAGCTGGTCGGAGTTCAATATTTCTCTAAATGCATGTTGAGAGAAGTCACAAGTTATAGTTCATAGAAACCCTGGACGTGGTTGCCTCAGGGAGGAATGGCCATCGAACTTAAACATCCTGGAACAACAACCTACTCGTCCTTCACCTGGTGAGGTTGAGCTGACTAGGGTGGAGTGAATATGTAAGTGTCAACAAACCCTAGAGCTGTGCTTATTCCATCTTGACCGCATGTTCTTCGACGCTGGTTGGAATCTGCAAAATACACATAAATTGATTAGTCGTCTAGGACCGATACAAGAGCATGTCCGAGCGATTTTTGAAGCTGGCCCTATAGTCCATGCGCATCCCCACCTGCCGCTGCCTTTGTCTCGGTATATTGTGACTTTTGGATATATTCGATGACTCTGTTTCTCTACTTCTCGCCCTCGTCTGCCTCTCGTCTGCTGCTTTAACAGCTCCGAGGAAAATAGACCACTGGCGGATATGTTGGAAACAAGCATTAAGCAACATGGCAAATTAGGCAATTGGAAAGCATAAAGCCCGCGGATGGGAGGTATGGTTTAAACCCGTTCGAACGGTGACTTGCTCACGCATGATAATAGGACACTTCATTTGCATATCGAATCTGACATCACAGTGCTTTGAGCCGATTATCGAAACAGACAATATCTTCAGGACACTGTGTACCCATTCAGTTTTGGGGTTCTCGCCAGCGAGTCCCCGCCAATCTCCGAACTGCTTGCCCCCCCTCTTTCCCCCTTCAGCACCACCCGCGCACCCACTCTCCCACACGCACCCAGAATGTGGGTGGATCTTCTTCCATCTTGACAACCTCCCGCAAAGGGGACTGCAGGCACTGGAAGGCAGACTCACGTCCACGGCGGCGGCGACGAGACTTTTCCCGAGACGCTGCCAAACTTGTGCTTGGCAATTTGCTGCTCGCACGCAACAATCTTCTCGTCCACCTCCCGTCGCATCTGCTGCAACCCGTGGTAGGTCACCAGCAGCTTGCGGAGGTCATCGAGGGCCGGCTTGCGCTTCTTCCTCGCCTTGACGGGAACTATATGTCAGTTTGTGTGGAGAATATAGATAGGAAATTAAGGGCTCACCTGCGAGGAATCACGGCCCGCCGCGCGCTTTCTCTTCCTCATGCATGAAGGCTGTTACAGAATCAGAACTCGTTCACATAGACCGGGAGGATCGGGGTGGGGACTCGCCAGTGAGGGCTGTTCATACTCGCTCTCGCTGGTATCCATGTTGTTTTACACGGTGGATACAAAGAGCGATATGGATATGATAGAAAGTAAACCGAGGTTATATCGCACTCTTGTGTGATTTATACTATGATACAGTAGGTACTGTAGTTTGGCATATATTTGAATAGCTATTGTGTTCATTATGCGGGTGAATAACATAGGATGTCACCGAATGAGCATGATTGACTTCTGTAATTTACTAGAACAATAATGACGGCACAATGGAGACAATCAGAACCACATATGAATAGCCAACTCCCTTGGGGTAAAAATTCTATTGAAAGATATTGTTTGCATGTTAACACATTCATTGAAATTGAGACTAACCCAAACTAAAAGTGACATTAATAGTAATTAATAGAAAATTAAGGAACAAGTGAGAGATTCGCTAAACACCCAGTGAATCGAATAAGAATAGTATGATGGAGGGTCGTATTGAATATGATACCTATTAGTATATGCTCTATAATAACTTAGTTAATGCCATATACCGCCTCCGTTCAACTCAATCATGCTGCCCGCACTCGAAAGCAAGGCGAGTACTTCCCAGTCTGAACACCAACAGTATTAACGATGTTTTGGTGGTGAAAGGCAGAAAGTGCCTGACGCATCTCAGGTTCTCCAATCTTAAGCTGCTCCAAAATCTCCGCCACAGCCAAGTAAAGAACACCAATATTACCATCTTCAATCTTCACCGAAATTCCAATCGCACCCTTAGCCCCAATGGATCGTGTTTGCTCACACTCCCGAACCCCAATCCCATAGCAACCATCCGCCCCGAGCTTCCCAATCAACATACCTCGGAATGCAGTCATGAGGATCGTACAAAACCGATTCTCCCCCGCGACAAGCTCAGGATATTTCCACATAGCATGAAAAACCCGACTTAACGCCTCAGTCCTCGATGACGGACCACCGCCCGAAACCACATCCGCCGCCGCAGCAAAGGTCGCATTCATACGAGCCAAACAATGCAATTTAAAAGCCGGTGCAGGCAAATTACACCCATCAAGACCCCACACGGCCTCGTCCACCTCAAGACCACAGACATCCTCAACAACACGCTTGACATGCATCTGAACTGGATGGGTAGAGAGGTGATAATCCGCCACATCTCCACCTAACATCTTCGCACCCGCAATCATCCCGACATGTTTGCCAGAGCAATTGCTGCAAATCGGAGTCGGGGTGAAATCGCTCTTGATCCAAGCGCGTTGCACGATATCTGAGATAGGGGGATGTGCACCGCAGCGCAGATCTGTCTCAGAAGCAGAGACTTTCGATAACATACTCCGGGCGCGAGCGATATGTCGTTCCTCGCTGCTATTCGAGGCGCACATGAAAGCTAGATCGGCTGAGTCGAATTTGAATTTGTCCACTGCGCCTGTTTCGAGGATTGCTAGTGCCTGTGCGGGTTTGGCCGCTGAGCGGGCGAGGGTCATTCGATATGGGTCGCCGACCGCATAGAGGAGGTTCCCTGCGGCGTCAATGATGGCTGCGTGGACGCTGTGTCGATTTTCTACGACGCCGCTGCGATCTGAGGTGATGAAGTCGGTTGGAATGAGGCTTCCCATTTTGGATTCTCTTGTGTTGCAGTAAGGATACGTTGATTTAGTCTTTTGCCGTGATGTGTCACTGCGGTCGGAAAGCTCCGACACGAGACGAGATGAGCCCACTATTTTTTAGACGAGATGAGTCCACCATTTTTGGGCGATCAGAATTAAGGTTCTGTATGATACTAATAGTGGTTGGTATATTGTTTAAAGTAGATCGTGGTAGAAGTCTAAGATGATATCGCTCAATGACGCCTCCGTCTAAATGTATGAAATGCAATGTAAAACCCAAACGCTGAATGACGCTGATAACCCGAAGTGTAGAACAAAAAAGCGCAGAGATATCACACATGTATGATAGAAATATGAAAAGAAAGCAAATGAATAACTAGAAGCTGAACAGACCAGTTCGCTTCTTGCCGTAAGGATAGATAACCAAAGCCGCGATGAACAGTCCGACTGTGATACCGATCGCGACTTGGATCATGCCGAAACCAAGACTGGCAACTGAAGTGTCGGAATAAGAACCGGAATTTGAACTGGTCCCATTTTTATTGAGGTTCTGACGGACCTCGTCGGCATATCTGATGCCAGCGATCAAAGATCCACTAGAAGCAAGACCAGAAGGGACCAGCACAAATATACCAGGAAGAATGGCAGTGGCAGCATGACCATGCCAGAGACGACTGTACAGATTGCCCAAGACACCGATCGTGAATGCGCCGACAGTATTGGCGACTTCTGAATTGCTGCCGAGCTTGGTGCTGCTGAAATAGTTGGCAACGTACCCGGACAAAGCGATAAACACCATGACGGGCATCTGCTTCCATTTTCCGTGGTTCACAATGGCTAGGAAAATAGCGTAGATGGCCACGAAGGGGAATGTGCGCACGTATATCGAGCCGTAGACATCCATGCCTGAACACGTGGATGCAGATGTCGCATTGCCATCCATTAGCCCATAGATCGTAGTCCCCACCGTGATACCGTAGCCCAAAAAGAGGGAATAGATAATGGCATACACCATGCGGATCGAACCAGCGATGATCTGATGAGATTGCAGTTCCAGACTGCTACAAAGAACCATGAATCCAGGGAGAATCAGAGCGATGGATGATTGCGCCATAGCGGAGAAGCAGAAAAGTGGTTCCGATTTACCGTTACGGTGAACCATGATACTACCGAATGCGCGGGCGAGGAAGGAAGTCACGATAGCAGCAGTAACCTCAAAGACATTGGAGTAGAGGGTAGACCGTGGCGCAAGAACATGCTGCATCAGTCCGACAATGCAGCCGAGACAGAAGATGATGGGCATATCGATTGGTCGCGCCATGAAAGCGAACGGGCCAACAGTCGCACTAGCAAGACCGTACACCAGGACCAAGACCCATTTGTTGACTCGAGGCTTGCGCTGCATGATCTCGTCTAGTTCTTGAGTCGCCTCTTCGACGCCGATAAGATCGTGGACGACATTCTTATAAACGTTGTGGGTATCAGCAAGACGACCCAGGTCGACTCCCTGAGCCATTCGCACGAGCTTGACTTCGGCCGTGCGTGTCGTAGGGTCATCAAAAGACATGATCATACAACCGGGCAGATATAAGAATTGGCCCGACACTTCCAACACCCGGGCGGTCATTTGCATGTACTCCTCTAGACGATGGGTCGGCGCACCGTAACGCATAAGTGCACGACACAGCTGCATGATATACCGCTGACGTGCGATAATTTCTGCGATGTGGACGGTGACACGGATCTCATCTTCCAGACGGGTCTTGTGCTTCTTGTGCTTCTTGTGCTTCTTGTATACACCCGGAGCGGCCTCCACTCCAGCAGGCAGACTGGCCGTGCTCAGGTTCATGGAAGCATTGATCAGCGAGGCGGTGGACCGATGAGACGATTTCTTATACCATTTGAGCTTCTCCTTGCGCGGGGTCGCAGTACCCGAGACTGGCTGGGACGCAGGGCAAGGGGGCGTGATAGAACCCTTCTTGGGAGTGGAGACACCGGAAGAGACCTGTGTGTCGCTGTCAGAGTCATCGGTGATGACACTTTCCGGGCGTGAAGAGGTTCCGCTCTGGGACGCTTGGAGCTTCAGCAGCTGCGACAAAATACCGCTGCCGCCGCCGAGTCCACTGGATCGTCTGCGCTGAGTAAAGTCCCTGATCAAATTCTCGGGGGTCGTCTGTCCCGACCGCTGATATGCGCCCCGTGGTTTGCGCTTGTGAAGCTCCATGGTCATGCTACGGACCAAGCGATGAGCCTCGGCGCTGGGGGGCGGCTCGTGAAAACTCTCGCCACGCTCCAATGCCTGCTCCCGGTTGGCATCATATTGATCGCGGCGGGCCTGCAGTTCCTCGGGTGAGATAGCGGTGTCAAGGTCGTCTGGAATGTATGAGGCGTTGAGCGGCTCACCCTCATCCGAGGGGCGACCGAGCCGTTCCGTTAAGCGACTAGTTTTCTGTCGCAAAAGGTGACCGGTAGCTCTGAATCGGTCGCGCGCCGAGGTGGTGCGGTCCATATGACCATTCATATGACCCAAGACATCATGTTTCTCCGATTCGCTAACTTCGTCGGGGGTGTGTGCGTTGGCGAGGCCAGAGCCGCGGCGGGAATGTGTGGGGGCTGGCGGGGTGATGGTTCCAGATAGCGGGACTTCGCTGAGGCCCGGCGGTAATAACGGGCGCGACGAGGGATGTGCGGCAGATTCATTTCGGCGCACACTCATCGAACGAAAGCGAACCCGATGAGATCGGTCGCGACGGCTTGCCGATGGCTCGGGCCGGGCTTCATAATGGTGATCATATTGGTTGGCATCGGCAGTAGCCTCGCGCTCGAGACTTTGGCGATCACTGGGATTAGGAGTGGTTGGAAGAGGGTATTCTGTGTATTCCGCGTATTCTTCATTTGGGCTGGGATGTGGGTTGGAGATGCCCGACATGAAGGAAATTTGGGTGAGCTTGGCTCACGGGAGATTGGCCGAGAGCTGCAAGCCGTTATGCAAGGCACACCGCAACAGAAGAAAAAAAAAGATATAAAGGCGAACACCGTGAAAAGGAAACGATAAAAAGAGCTCTGGAGAAAGAAACGTATAAAAAAAAAATCTGAGAGTCTAGAACATAACAATGGCAAAACCAAGGAATTGGCGCGCAAGAATTCCCTCAAAAGGATTTAGGGTCTTGGATAGTTAAAATATAAGAAAAAAGAGAGCTAAGAAGAGGTCTAGATCTTAATGAAATCATGGAACTTGGATCATGGATCTTATATGCTTCACATATACTTTGTAGGCGCAACCCTAACTTGACCCTTAATCCCATAGTTTGTGAATGCACCATGGACAATTGACCTCTCTCCCCCTATCATTTGTCCGCCGGGGAATAAAATTATTCTAGAGTTTCTAGTGTACGTACTTCCCTGCAAATCAGTGTGTTGTGGGTCATCGTGGCGATCTTTGTTCTATCCACTCCGAGCCATCCGGTCTAAAATAGTTTGTATCTTCTAGACCATAATTTTTGTACCGACTTTATATAGTATAAATGCTTTGTTTTTTTTTTTTGTTATTTTAACTTTTATTTTGTTTCCATATCTCTTATCTTTAATACACAAATCACCCCTTAGGCCGCGTTCAGACTGCCCAAAACGTCGATCCTGACCCACGTCTTGGGCATCTATTTTGCAGCCACCTCCTGAGAGTGGAGTGAAAGGTGTTAAGAGTCCCTTGCAACTCTGATGATCCAAAGGGAGAGAAAGGGATAGGCGAACATACAGCAGACTTATAGATAGAAATATGACCCACAAAATCTATTACGAAGCGCCGAGAACTCAAGGCCGCCACCCGGTGGGGTCAAAATGGCGTAAATCTGTGCGGTTGCACATGATACAATTAGGTCGAGACCCCTCGATGCTATCTTGTACAAGAGCTCTTCTTATCTCAGGTCTGACCGCTGCCTCTTAGAAACGGAGGAACCCACAAGGCATGCCGCGCATGGAAGCCACGTAGTGAAAGGGACGAGGCACCAGAATGCGGTCCGAGCTGTCTAGTAGATCCACCTTCCCAGCTATGAGCGCTCAAGCACTACGAAGCCCGATCTCTCCAACCAGAAATATGTACATCATTCAAAGCCCAGCTGCATAGTGTAGAGCGTTTGGATTTGGTGGGCATCCCAGTCGGAGGAATATTGCGAAGCGGTTATGGTGGGATTGTATCGTAAGAAGTGAATCCCATAAAGCAGAGTCGAGTCAAAGAGCCAACCTGATGGGGAATATGGTTGAAGCTTTTTAGGTCTCACATTTTCCTTGCCTGCATCACGAATCGAAAACCAGTCATCCAAGTCCAGGGCAAAATGTAACCGGGCAATACGATTGGTCAAAAGAGCCAAAACGGATCCTGCGGTGATAAACGTTGCCACCACCAAATGGGTCCGGGCAAAGATAGTCCGAGCAAAAAAAAAAAGATTAGAGCATGAGGATAATATACTGGGGGGAAAATAAAAATAGTAGGAACTAAAGGAGATACAATATGAAGTTCTACCCAGATGAAGTCATGGAGATGCTGGAGAGAATCTGGAGATTCCGACCCTCACGACGTCAACGGGCGGTACTGTGGGGTTGTTTTTGCCTGGCAGAAAATTAGTTGTTATGGAACCAGTCACTTGATGATTTTCAAACATTAGATAGATGATAGCTATTCCTGAAGCATAAAGACTTCAATGTTTAGTAGGCTGGCAAAGGCCAAAGCTTTCCGGCGTTGTTCAGCAAATCTAGTTATACGGAGCGCGAAGTATGATTTTATATATATGGCCGGCCTGTCTGTATATGCTCGGCATGAATCCGAACTCTGAAGCTACAATTGCAACAATTCCAAAGACACTCGGACGTCTTATTTGATGCCGACTCAATCAACAGAGAGGACGAAAGGGACGTAGGTGATGCGCAAGATTTTAGAATATGCTACGTTGATTCAGAGGCCAAACAAGAAAGGGTTCGATAAGCTGCGATAAGCTTCGTATTGCGACAAGATTGTTTGTAAAGAACTGGGGAGAGGTTGGGCAATGATGACTCCAATCCTCTTTCTATTGGTTCTTCCCAACCTGCGCAGGTAACCCAAGTTCGCTCTTTCTGGAGGGCGCGATGTCCCCACCTGAGACCATAAATACCTTTCCTTTTCGATGTGTGTTGCTTTCATACACGACTCAGATGACTCGGAAGGTATCTTCTTCCTATTCGAGTGTCGTGAAGAGGGCCTGGTAAATGTTTTGCACGAAGAGAAACCGGAAGTAGGACGGACAAGGAACGGAGAGCTGTTCGATTGCCTCAAGGGCTGCTCGCAGTTCCTAGAGGGTGTCGTCAGGACATCAGCACTATGAAAATCGAAGTCATCGGTGGGATGAGAGAATGGATTCGGAGTGTTTGAGGAGTTCTGAGGCAAGCCAGACAAGCCTGTTATCTGCGAATCTAGGAGAAAGTCATCCTCGTGCCTTCCCGAGGTCTTCATTCGGACCTTCCGGGTTGCCAGTGGCTGTCTATCACGTGAAAGCCTATGACAGGAAATAGAAGGAGTGTGAATTTGACCAAGTAAATGTGGTGTTTCCATATCTGGTCATTGATCAGCAAACAAGCCAAATTGGGTCAGTTGCTGGGTGTGGTACTTGTTCGAATCTGGTTGTATATTATGTAGTCTATGGTTATCACCTCTCACCGATAATATGTATTAAGTCCCACTCGCGCAACAGGATACCGTGTCAAGGAAGTCTTATTAGAGGCATTTCAATTAACATCTCATTATGGTGTCTGCTTAGATGTCTGTCCAAGCCGGCCGATCACTGGGAAACTAGGATTTGGTGAACTGTACAAATCCATACAAACCGACGTTTTGACATTGTAGTGTAGCCTATATGACTAGTTCTACTTAATGTATTACTACAATAGTCCGGAGTAAGAAGCTATGTAGATGGTTATTTCTCTCCTGTGAAAAGAAAAGCCAATAACCACCTGCCTTGACACACACCTTATCAATCTGGAAATACTAATGGGTGGTCCCTAACCGCCGTGGCTTTTTTTAGGGTTGTCAATTGGATTTAATACAATACTGAGTCAGTATACATGAGGTATTGAGACCGAGGTGTCTGTGCAACTGACAACTTCGCCGAGTTCAGGCCGAACTGGATTCCGAAGTTGATCTGTCTCATTACGGCGAGTTTCAGGGCCCTGGTCGTTCGTGCATGTCGATGAAACGAAGCCGAACGAGTTGATTTCCTTTTGCGCCGTGGGTTCTTGTTTGCCACAAAGGAAAATATAAAATGTCGCAAGAAGACATTACAATCACCATGGCAAGTCGCTGTGAGTCTTGATAACGGCGAGTTTTGCTCCACTTCACCTGTCGATCGCTACCCAACGCAATGCCGCTACGATTGTTGTGTCTCCATGGCTGGGGGACGAATCAGAAGGTAAGTTACCGACACTGCTGATAGGGGGGTGACAGCATACTAATTTCCAATAGATTCTACAGTCACAATTGAGTATGCAATCTCCTGCTTTAGTGGCGAGACACAAAACTCTAATTAAACAGGTGGCCTCATCCATGAACTCCAACGCGACAACACAGCGACCTTCTCTTTCCTTGAGGGGGACGTCGATTCAGGCCCCGGGCCTGGAATCGCCGGATACTATGATGGTCCGTACTACAGTTACTACCGTTTCCCACGCACCTTTTCCCACGAGGATAGCGATGAGTCCGACATCCTGGAGGCGTACGAGCAACTTAGTGAAACAGTTGCCTTGGAAGGTCCGTTCGATGGGGTTCTAGGCTTCTCCCATGGTGGCACATTGGCTGCTGGATTCATGATTCATCACGCCAAGATGAATCCAAATCAGCCCGCGCTATTTCGATGCGCAATATTCATCAATTCCCTACCACCATTCCGTATGGAACCTGGAAAGAATCCTGTTGTAGATGAAGGATTAGAGGGGTTTATTTCTATTCCCTGCGTGCATATTGCTGGGGCCAAAGACCCACTCTTTGAGTACTCAATGGCTCTCTATCGGCTCTGTGCTGCGAGGTATTCGACATTCGCGGTACATGGAAAGGGCCATGATGTCCCTGGTGATCGAAAAAATGTCGCCATCCTCGCAACTGCAATTCGAAAACTTTGCAATCAAATGTTGTGAAACCCAATACCAACGGAAGGGTCTTCCTCGGCTGTGCGACAAAGGTGCAAAAATTGCGTGAAGAAAAGTCTACTGGAAGAGGGGAGTAGTATGATTGCGGTTGTGGAACATAGCTTGCAGGATGTTGTAATGGTAGACTGCGGATTTTTCGCGAAGGTAGAAGATAGTTTCAGATCCAGACATTCATGGGCTTTGAATTTGGCTTCGCCGTTGAGGGTTGCACCCGGATACTTACCTCGCTGCGAATAAGGTGAAACATGCCCACATGTCCAATGTAGGCTGCTACCGAGAACAAATGACGCCAGAAAGTTGAGTAGACCGATCGTGCTGATACAGGAAAACCCATTGCCCTGGCCTGAGAAAAGCCAGATCCTTCACTTTTCCCTGGGATGCGAAATATGATCATTGGCCGATGTCTAGCAAACCAAAAGCAACAATGCCGTATCAACCTAGCGTGAAACCCCTAACGTCGACCATTTCGGAAGATGATCTGGCGAAGATGGCCGCGGAAACCTGTACACCGATAGCAATTGTGGGAATTGGCTTCCGGGGACCAGGGGATGCTAAAAATGTCGAGAAGCTGTGGGAAATGATTCTCACGGGTAGAGAAGCATGGAGCCCAATTCCAGCTAAGAGGTGGAACAGCGCAGCATTCCATCACCCAGACCATGCCCGCCATGGAACGGTAAGTCATAGATGCAACTTCGCGGAATAATTAATAATGTGGGGGTAGATCAACGTGGAAGGTGGCCACTTTCTGGAAGAGGATCTATCTGTGTTTGACGCACCATTTTTTAACATGACAAGCGACGAGGCAGCGGTGAGTACATATTCAAGTGTTGTAGATCTCATCTGATTGTGAATATTCTAGGCCATGGATCCCCAGCAGAGATTGCTTTTGGAGGTAGCATATGAAGGACTTGAGAATGGTAGGTTATTGCTCCCAATCGCGCTTTCAAGACTGACGGTGGATAGCTGGCATTCCCCTGACTAAAATCATGGGTACACAGACATCTTGCTTCGTAGGGTCTTTCTCTGCAGACTATACAGATCTGCTACTTCGGGATCCCGAGTGTGTACCCATGTATCAGTGTACAAACGCCGGGCAATCTCGTGCAATGACGGCAAACAGACTCTCTTATTTCTTTGATTTGAAAGGGCCTAGTGTCACGGTAGACACGGCTTGCTCGGGAAGCCTCGTGGCACTTCATTTGGCATGCCAAAGCCTCCAAACAGGGGACGCATCAACGGCGATCGCAGCGGGAGTCAATTTGATTTTAAGTCATGAGTTTATGTCAACCATGGGCATGATGAAGTAAGTAAAAAAAATTACCCCTGACTAAAAACAAAATGCTCATTTAGTGGCAGGTTTCTCTCCTCAGATGGAAGATGCCATACCTTTGACGAAAAGGCTAATGGGTACGCGCGAGGCGAGGCAGCTGGCTGTCTCATCCTTAAGCCTCTGGCCAAGGCATTACACGACCGCAACAAGATCCGGGCCGTGATACGAGGCACAGGTTCCAACCAGGACGGGCGTACTGCAGGGATTACGCTACCCAATGGGGCGGCCCAAGAAAGCTTGATCCGGAGCGTCTATGCACGGGCTGCTCTGGACCCCTCGGAAACCGATTTTGTGGAGGCCCATGGGACAGGCACACTGGCCGGAGACCCTATTGAGACAGGAGCAATCGCTCGTGTCTTTGGGACTGGTCGTCCACCTGACAATCCTGTACGGATTGGTTCCATTAAAACAAATGTCGGCCACTTGGAAGGCGCCAGCGGTGTGGCTGGTGTGATCAAGGCAGTCCTGATGCTGGAAAATCACATGTTTTTGCCAAACAGGAATTTTGAAAGAATCAACCCACGTATCCCACTGGATAATTGGAAACTCAAGGTTTGGAGACTCGGATAAGTTGAAAGTTGGGGGACTAACGTCAGTAGGTTCAATTGCAAACTGAGCCATGGGAGACCACAGGGCCTCGTCGCGTTTCTGTGAATAGCTTCGGGTACGGTGGGAGCAATGCCCATGTAATTGTCGAAGATGCCCAAGGCTGCCTGTTTAGCTGGGGACTCAAGGAGTACGACATAATCCCGACCACCGCGTGCAAAAGCCATGATGAGACAGTTAATAGCTCACTGCTCGGACCATCTCGCATATTTATGGTCTCTGGTTTCGATGAAAAAACCTGTGCGCAACAAATGCAGGCCCTAAGCAATTACATGCTCGATATGCAGCATGAGGTTGGTAATGAGAAATTTCTCAACGACCTTGCGTTCACAGTAAACGAGCGACGCTCTGCCTTTCCGTGGAAGGCAGCAGTGGTCGGAGATACGATGGAGGGTTTGGCGGTCTCTCTATCTCAGAAATTCAAAGCTAGGAGCGCTCTTCGGAGGCCAATACTTGGGTTTATCTTTACTGGGCAAGGCGCACAGTGGGCTGGGATGGGAAAGGAGCTGCTCCAAGCCTATCCTGTCTTCAAAATGTCAATTTTGGGCATCGACAGATTTCTGAACGACATTGGAGCTCCTTTTACAGTGGAAGGTAAACAGACATCACCCCTTTGAAAATACCGGTTCACTAAGGTGGTGAAAACAGAGGAGATCACAAAGTGTGCCCAGAATTCCGATTTGAACCATCCAAGTCTCAGCCAGACAGTATGCACAGCGTTGCAGATTGCGCTGGTCGACTTGCTAAAATCATGGAATATACATCCAGACTCCGTGACGGGCCATTCTAGTGGGGAAATTGCTGCTGCATATGCTACCGGTGCACTCAGCATGAATGATGCAATGTCAGTGGCATACTACCGAGGCGCTGTGGCAAGCCGCCTTCTAGATGACCAGGCAAACAGAGGTGCTATGATGGCAGTTGGGATGTCTGCCGAGGCGGTGCAGCCTTACTTGGACGGATTTCAGCCCAGACAGCTGGTGGTAGCGTGTGTCAACAGTCCATCGAGTGTCACGATATCAGGTGATACGCTTGCCATTGATGTACTCGGACAAACATTGAAAGAACAACAGGTATTCAGTCGACGCCTTGAAGTGGGTGTCGCTTATCACTCTCCTCATATAGAACAGGTTGCCGAGCAGTATCACAACCTTATAGATCATATCCAGCCCCGAGGACTGGATGGGATAGCGGGAGAAATGACAGCAAGTTGCGCATCGTTCTTTTCCTCGGTCACTGGAACGCTAGTTTCTTTGGAAGAATTGGATGCTCAGTACTGGGTGTCAAATTTGGTTGGGCAAGTGAATTTTGCCAAGTCCCTGTGGACTTTGTGTTTTGAAACGAAAGGGAAGCGTGCTGGGCATGCAGGGACTTCCAGAATGAGAAGGGCCAGGGCAGCCCAAAAGCCATCTGTGGATTGTCTCATCGAGATTGGCCCCCATGCAGCACTTTCTGGGCCAATAAAGCAAATACTTCAGGCGGATGCGAAGCTCAATGCCGCCGATATAAGCTATATTAGCATTTTGATGCGAAAGGCCAACGCAGTCACTACATCGCTCGGCGCAGCCGCCACATTAGCGTCATTTAATTACCCCATTGATTTTGGTGCAATCAACCGCCCTATGGGGACAAAGAGAAGCAGGACACCTCAGCTACTAGTTGATCTTCCGACGTATGCCTGGAATCACACCAGGTCATATTGGGCAGAGCCACGACTGAGCAAGATGTATCGGAACCGAAGGTCCCCGCGGATGGATTTACTTGGTGCACCAGAAAACATGGCATGTCCATTCGAGCCTCGCTGGAGAAATTATCTTCGAACGTCAGAGCTCCCTTGGCTTCTCGATCACAAGATTCAGGGGAATATTGTTTTCCCTGCTACAGGTTATTTGGCCATGGCACTTGAAGCATCAATACAGTTGAACAAGAATGAGGAAAAAGTTGCTCGTTACGTCCTGCGAGATGTGGAAATACAGTCAGCACTGGTCCTCAACGAAACTTCCGCTGTCGAGGTCATGATATCTCTTCAAAAGTCGACACAAAACCAAGAACATTTGTACAATTTCCATATATACTCTATTTCAGAGGAGAATAGGTGGACTAAGCACTGCACTGGCTGGGTCGAGGCACTAAAAAGCACTGGCGCTTCAGGGAATGGAGTGGAGGGAACTGATAGTTACGCCACGGTTCTGTTGGGAACGGAAGTCCATGGAATATCGGCGATTGACGTCGCTAAATTTTACGAGAAGCTTCAAAATTCTGGTCTGGAATACGGACCATGTTTTTCAAATTTGACAAAGGCACATGTCACCCAAGACGGGGTATGCTTTGCAGAAGTCACTGTACCGGATACACTATCTGTGATGCCTGCGTCATTCCAGAATGAGCTTTTGGTCCACCCTTGCACTCTGGATAGTATATTTCAAACCATCTTTGCCGCCTTACCCCCAGGTATGGGAGTTGAGGAAGGACCCGCAGTCCCTGTCTTCATCGAAGAGATGATCGTATCATCCGGCCTCAGCTGTTCGGCAGGAGATCTCATGAGCATTTGTACTCATGTGTGCCCGATGCAAACAAAGGACATAACGGCATGTATAGTGGCAGTGATTTGTAACGAGAAGCAATTCGAAACTGAGCCAACAATTTCACTTCGTGGCCTACGATGTGCGAGGATTGAGCGTGTCGAACCAGCATCGCAGAGAAAAGAAAACCGCATAATTTATCAAATTGACTGGAAACCAGATCCAAGCTTTCTTTCCAGCAGCAATAGCTCATTCCTATTCGACAAGGTGGATGCTGTTCAAGAGCTCGCGCCTCAAACGGAGTACGAAGAGAGCGCAGCCGGCTTCATCAGAGCTGCGCTGGAGGAAGTCAGCACAACGGAGGCAATGGGACTTGACTATTCTCACCGGAGATTCCGGTGTTTTCTCCAAGATTTGCTTGAAAGACATGACAGTCAAACTTCAATACCATCATCTCACTTGGAAAACATCCATCCGATCCCGACGGGAAACCTCCTGCGGGTCATTGGCCATAGCCTTGTTCCTATTATTCGGAATCAAGTTGACTTTTCCACCCTCATGACTGACGATCGCCTATTGGATGAGTTCTGGGATATATTCTCAGCGGACGCTTCGTACCAAGCAGCTGCAAAATACGTCGACTTGATTGGCCATGGGAAGCCAGATATATCCATTCTTGAATTTGGAGTTGGCACAGGCCAGATAGCAGAGATATTTCTGAACTATCTTGTGACGCTTAAGGAGACACCTCACTGCGGAAGATATATATTTATCCACGAAAACGCCTCCGTACTTGAGGATACCTCGAAGCGACTGGAGGTTTGGTCAGAATGGGTTGAATGCAAGTCCCTGGATCTTGGCAAGGATTTCCACAAACAAGGGGTTGAAAAGAACTCCGTTGACATCATAATCCTGCCTCATGGATTGTGTACTGCACGTTGTGAACAAAAGGCACTCAGCAGAATCCATGATCTTTTGAGACCATCTGGCTATTTGATTGCAATTAATCCCTTCGACCCAAAGAAGGATGTGCTGAAAAATCTCTTGTTTGGTGCCTTGCACTGCCTGTCCACAGATGAATTCTGTTTAGGCCAGGGTGCCTGGACGGAGAGTCAATGGGAGGAGATCCTGCAAGATGCGCATTTCACTGAAGTCGATGCCTATGCGGAGCAGGACTCCGAGAAGAGCCACCAGTTCATCGTGGCCAAAAAGCGAAAAATACAAAAGTCGTCCAGAAAGGTTTCCATCATTTGCGAGGACAAAACTGAGACTGTCAGGCATATAGTTACTGAGCTCGAGAAGATCTCATGTGAGGTGAATGTGACACAAGTCGATAACGTGGAGTGTAAAGATCAGATTTGTTTGGTCTTGGATACTTCAACGTCCTCCCTGCTAGCTGCTCCCAATGAAATTACATTCAGCAAGATAAAAGCTATATTTACCCAGAGCGGAGGAGTTCTCTGGATAACAAGAGGAGGGACGGTTGAGCCTGTCAACCCAAACGCGGCCTTGGCTGTTGGATTTGCAAGAACAGCACGTGCCGAATCGGGTGTAAACCCAATTGTCACCCTTGATCTGGATGCTCATGATTCTCTCTCGGAATCTCAAGCCGCCAAAATGATTGCAAAAGTACTGGTTACCAGATTTCTCCGTGAAAATCCAAATGAGGACACGGAATACGCGGAGAGAAATGGACAGATTCTGGTTCCACGAGTCCTAGAAAGTTTGAATGAGAACAAGATACTGAGCACCATTAATAATATTAAGGCTGTGTCCGAGCAGTCTTTCCATCAGCTTCAGCAACCTCTCCGTCTTTCCAGAAAATTTGATGACCCCGGATTTGTTGGCGATTCGCAAATGACTGAACTCCCAGCCGGATACGTCGGGATTAAAGTACACGCTTTCGGCCTAAATAAATGGGACATTCAGCCTGACCATTCTGATTGGCAACCTGACGATACCCTCGGTCTAGAGTGTAGTGGCATAGTATACAAGGTTGGCGCTGGGGTCCACAGCATCACCGTAGGTGACCGGGTTGCGTGTCTTGGAGCTGGGACGGCGAGAAGCTTCTATCACGATCGCTCATCAGTTTTCCAGAAGATCAATGACGAAATGTCATTACAGGTGGCGTCAGCTTTGCCTTTAGCATATACAATTGCTCATTATGTTGTGAACCAAATGTCACTGGTCGAGTCGAATGACACCGTTCTCGTGCATGACGCTACAAGTCATTTCGGCCAAGCACTTTTGGAAGTGTTCCTGCTGAGGCACGCTCGAATATTTGCAACAGTGCAGAGCCCCCGCGAAAAGGACTTGTGAGCTCGAGGTTCGGGATACCCGGGGAGCATGTCTTCATAACCGGGAAGGACGATGTGGTCAAGGGTGTGTTACGGTTGACCGATGGCAAGAAAGCAAATGTAGTAGTGACGTTCGAGACCGCAGAGGAAAGAACCTTTCAGCTCTGCACTGCGCCATTTGGTCGGTTTATTCAACTTCGCACAACCAACCTCAAGACTCGACCATTGTCATGTGCTCAGAATATGTCCCTGACTACAGTCAATATATTTGAGTTCCAAAAGGAGAAGATTGAACTTGCCAACCGAATATGGCCGAAGGTTTCTCCCTTGTTCCTCCAAGGGCTACTCAAAGGGCCTGGCCCTACTGATGCATATCATGTTTCACTCATTGATGAGGCACTAACCGCAGTTCAAACACGACAGCATGTTGTGGTCCATGTAGAAGAGAGTGATATTGTGAAGGTTCAGCTTATCCCATACCCAGATAATAATTACCGCTAGCTAACGAGATATAGGCCACGCTCCCAAGGGCTACTCAGCCATTGTTCCGCGCAAATGCCTCCTACATGCTGGTCGGTGGGCTTGGGGGGATTGGGAGGGAGGTAGCTTCGTGGATGGCGCAAAATGGAGCAAAGAGCCTGATTTTCGTCAGTCGAAGCGGCCTTTCAAGGCACGAGTCTCAAGCGACAGTGAGAGGTCTGGTGAAACAAGGTATCCAGGTAACCACTCGAGTCTGCGACATATCGAACGAGACTGAAGTCCAGCAAATGTTTCATGATCTCTCTCGTTGCGTGCCTCCAATACGAGGGGTGATACAGGCAGCCATGGTCCTCAAGGACGTTCATATTGAAAACATGAGGGTACATGAGTATTATCGTGTCATGAGCCCGAAATATTATGGCACATGGAATTTACACCGACATCTCCCCTTAGATCTTGACTTCTTCCTGATGTTATCTTCCATCAGCGGCATTGTTGGGAATGCCACACAGGCTGCCTATGCTGCCGGCTGCACTTTCATGGACGCATTTGCCGCTTACCGAAGGACCTTAGGTCTTCCAGCAGTATCTTTGGATCTCGGAACAATCAAAGATGTTGGCCATCTGGCCGAAAACAAAGAGCTGGCCACAAAAATGGAGCGACAGGGATTCCAGGGCACTGATACGCCGACACTTCTATGCCTGATAGAATTTTCTATCTCTCAGTCGACGACGGGAGGCGCACAACTTATAACTGGTCTCGGACAATGGAAAGAAAACGAATCACTTGGAAACTTTGATGCGCCCTTGTTTGCCCACTTCCGCTACAAGTTCCAGGGTTATGGCAAATCTATTGCACTCGGCGACTCGATGGAAGGATTGAAGGTTGAACTTGATGCTACAACAACGGTAGATCAAGCCACCGTGGTAATTTGCGATGCCCTGAGCAGGAAAATTGCCTCCCATCTCTCCATCCCAGTTGAAAATATTAATCCTTCTAATCCAGTCTCCGAGTATGGAGTTGACTCCCATGTGGCAGTGGAGCTGCGCAACTGGGTATCACGGTCTATGAATTGCACTATCCCCGTTTTGGAAATTCTAGCAAGGTCTATGCTGGAGTTATCTCACAAAATTGCCAGCCAAAGACTTGACGGCAAGCTGGAGTGAGTTACTGTTCTAAGTTGGTGATGGAGAAATGTGGAGAATACACTAGAACTATCCAATTTGATACCAAGTATCCACTTAGGCGAGGGGCAAGCGTATCAACGGAATACGCTAACCTATGTTAACTTGGTCATTTCGTCAACAACTGTGCATCGAATATATCCCTAGGTTTCCGAACACAGACTATAGCGATTCCTAGTGAATGAATTTAAAATTTACTAATCAACTAGAACATGACATGTTACAGCTTAGTCGCACGAGCCCAGAACAGCTGCATCTCCCCACTCTGAGCGGCGGGGACGGGCGATAGTCGATCCGCTAGCTTAAACTGCGACTCTCCACAGCCCGCTTGTTCGAACAACGACAATATCTGGTCCTTTGAGAAACTGTCGTGGGAGATGGTATGTGCTGCAGGGTGTTTCGAATCAATAATCTCATGCATCTGATGATGGTGGTGGTGGTGGTGGTGGTGGTGATGATTCTCCGAACCGGACGGAGTTGTCTGCACCCCAGCTTGCTGTTTAGTCTCGTTCGACAAATCACGCGTCGCCCAGTCGATGATGAGAAGCACACCACCCGGCCGCAGTCTTTCGGCGAGACGTTTGGTTGCCAAAGAGGTGTCGTCGACATGGTGTAATGCCATGCAAATAACCACCAAGTCGAAACCATTTAGCTCGTCCTCACTAAGTGCAGGCTCAGTCGATGTGACTGTGGGAGCCAGGAGGTTCCCCTTAACGGCCAACATGCGCGAGTCTTCGAGGCCTAGTTCGGCTGCGGTTGCACGATATTCGTCTAGCATGCCATCTGCCAGATCGACGCCAATGCATTTGGAAAAATGAGGGTGGAGGTACTTCAGAAGAGCGAGGGTCAGTATTGTTTGATGTGGGTCTCATTTTTCTTAATTGCCAACGAAGGTCTAAACTCACACGAGAAACAATGCCATTTCCGCAGGCATAATCCATCAACTTCGTCTGGGGGCTATTGTCGCCGGTTGGAAGCTGGATGCCAATCCAGTCCACGCTACCCGTCAGAAATTCAGATATCTGATTCTGCAAATCTTGCACCCATTTAACTTTGAATACATCTTGGGAGGCATGGCTAGACACAGTCAACGGTGAGCATCTCTCCTCTTCGTAGGTCTCTCATGGGAGTCCCTCCATCGCGTAGGACTCACTTCCAGTATGCTTGGTTCTTGTCGGCAAGTGTCTCCCCCATTATGTTAGATAGGTTAAAGATCCCTTAGTTGAGTGTAGTTCGATATCGAAAAAGGAAAGCAAATATAATACCGCCAGGTGAGAATTAGTTCAAAAGATAATGTGAGAATAGAACCGCCTATTTATATAACCCAACCTTACAGCGTACACATGATTGCCTGAGCAAATTATTATCGAAACCTCGAAAACTACCTAGGCACCGCTTACAAAATAGAAAGCAGGCCAGGTCGTGATCCCCCAAAGAATGCTGGAGTGGGGTGAGAGGCATGGATGGTACACGGGTATTGGCTGATTTCCAACGGACCGAAGCAACGGGCCAGTAGCCATGTGGGGCTCGGAGAGTATCCCAGAAAAGTCTCCGAGGACTGTGGCCAACAAATTTCTATGGAAAGCTGGAAGAGGTCGATTGGTTAAACCTCCTACATTAAGTTAAAACCAAACATAAAAATAGGCAGTAGGACAGGCCGTCAGAGCCAGCAGGAGAGTTCCATGGGCTGGTTTGGCGCTCCAATAACTGACACAATGTATACTCGTTAACTTAACCATAACGTTAATTCACCACGGTAGCACTGTCATAATGAGGTGATTTGCTAAGCCACTTCTAATGTGAACATCCGAAAAAGGACTTACAGTCCTCTATACCACACTATCTTTAAGTTTGTATTTGACAAGTTCGCACTGTGTTGGTTCTCTCTGGCCTGTCTTGTGTAGTTGATCCCCTCCGTTCTTTGCAAAGATGGCCCAGCCTTATGACAGCGCCACCCGACATGGCCCTCAGGATATTGAAGGACTACCTTCTTCGGTCAATGTATATCACTACAATAGTATGGACGACTTTTGTCGGGTCATCTCACTTGAGCGTAGTCGTCTCTATAGCTCTTTACGCGCTGCACAGGGGAATTACGAAGGACGCCAGGACAATCTGCCACAGACGGAAGGCACCCACAGCGGTCACATTATCTTCATCATTCAACCTTCGATTTTTGCACATGACTTCCTTGATCCATCAGCAGATCTTCCCTTTCATGATAGGATATCCTTCAATCCAAAAACGAACTTCCTTATTGTGAAGATACTCTACCCAACGCACGAGCTAACCGCACGGGCTTTTGAAAACATGCTTAACTCGATGCTCCAGGAAAGGGGCCTACAAAACACGATTTTCCCATGGGGATCGACGACATTGACTGATGAAGATGACACATGCAAGGAACCAGACGGGGGATGGGGTCCACGAAGACCTCCTCGCGGAGCTCCTAAGAGGCCCTCGGTGGTTCTAGAAGTCGCATCGTCAGAGACTCCTGGAAAACTTCGCCGCGATTGCCACTACTGGGTAGATTCAGCAAGAGGACAGGCCAACATGGCTTTCGGAGTAAAAGTCCATGTAAACATTCCCGAAATCACCATCGAGCAGTGGGAGTGGAACTCGGAGGTCTCCCGACCCATCAGAAAACAATACCTCACGATCACGAAATCGAGATCCGATGGGAAAGTCGGCTTTGATCCCGAGCAGCCTGCACCGCAGCTCCTCATCCCCTTTCACCTTCTATTCCGACGACCAGCAGAGAATCACAGAGAACGTGACATAGTGTTTATGACACAAGACCTCGTCGAGTTCGGAACTTTGGTGTGGGACATGCAAGACCTGCAATTCGAGAATGAGTCAGAATAAACCGCTTTTTTTTCTGTATCGCGGGAAGCTTTTCTTTCTTCTTTTGTCTCTTCTTGCTTCTGTTGTCTCTTTTAACCTTGTATCCTTCATCAGTATCAAGAAGATTTTAATCAGACTTCTACTTTACAAGGGTGAATATCTAGGTCGTTATAGAATTGTAGATCTATAGATTATTGTGGTATACTACCAAGCTTAGGGTGATAGTATCTTACTTCAGTACAGTAGCAGGAGTCAAGGAAAGATAGAAGTATAGCCAAGTAGATGATTAAGGTCACAGGGAGTTGCGGAGCTCAGTGATACGAACATATCACAACATTGCATCATTGGAGGACTCGGAATACAGATGCGTGGAAAGAAATAGCACAAGATTGAAGCTATGAAGTTGAGGCTGCGATAGAGGTGGGGAGTGGGTTTATTCGTCAAATTGAAGTGATACCTTATAACATCAAAAGTTTTCGTATTTTCAGTAAGCATCTGATATGCACAAGTCCCGCTCGAGGTATATGTAAAGATAGTGATAGAAATCTCTTCTTCGTAGGTCCATTGAAGTCGTGAAATGCTCCCGCTGTCAATGGTTTAGCCAACTAGCGCGGACGCTTAAGGATGCCAGCATATTAAACTAAGAAACAAGCTTTGCCCTTAGGGATGAGGACATGATGACATGATGCCTTGACTCAAGGGAAAAATACCTCATCGGTGATCGTGAACATTCGACCCCTGTACATACTATGTTTATAGTTCGCAGCATTAAGGAAGCAAGATGGGCTCTTAGTTCATTCTAGAGCCTCGTCTTCAGTATCCGATCTTTCCTGGGAGATAGAATCCCGACAGCAACAACGGTGAAGGCAGATATGTATCCGAACTAGAGACCCCACTCACCGTGTCCTCGTATACTCCGTTATAATTCCCATTCCTGGCAAATAATGATGATGCTTCTAGCTGTAACACTAAGAAAGTAATATCTAAAAAAATGTAAATGAACATGTGAAAAGAACACGGGCGGATTGTTATTAGATATATAACGTCCCTCATGGGTTTAACTGTGACGATCCATGCTGGGTATTTCGGCCGAAATTATTCTGTCGCTCGTTACCGCTTCATTGTGTTTGCAGTTTTGCATTGGTGAAACAGGACCCACAAACCATTCACTCCACCAATGCCTTCCTTTCTTTCTTTCTCTCTCTGTACTTAGTATTATAGTTGAAATGCACTCTTTTGCTTAGAGAACTGGATAAATTAGATTATCCAAAGTCTTATGTGACCAACTGCTCTGACAATAACTATGTAGCCTAGTGTGTAGGACAGAAGACGAGGGACTATGCACATGTATATTTGCGTACATAATGCCTAGGTGATCTTATTTAACCTCGACCCGAAGATATATTGATGCGCTGGTCCCCAGCAGAAGGTCTCGAGAGCCGAAGGCTTTGTACATAGTGCTAATGATCCACTATAATTAGAACCCGTGCCTAGATTGCTATCTCCGCTAGATCCGAGTAAGATACTAGGTCTCGCTCGGGTTTAGTCTAGATGTCGTCTCCGGGGGGCTGTCGAGCTAACAAAGCCCGATAGGTTCTTAGCACTGCTTATAAGAGCCTCGATGCGTTATGGGAGATCGCATATTTCATCATAAGGGGAATGTTCGCAAAACTTTGTTCTTCCTATCACTATTATTCGTCCATGTCGTGGCCGTATAGAATTAGTCGGCTTTCGGCCTAGGCACCTCCGTGGCGGGTTTTAACTGGTAGTACATAGAAAAATCGTCGGTAAGGGTTATGCTTATTAGCGCATAGTAGAGTGGTAAAGCCAACATGGTCCTAGCCAATCAATAATTCCCTCTACGAGAAGAAAAAAAATATAAAAAGCACACAGTAGTGGTCCATGAAATAAAATAAAGGAGCAGAGGATGTGGACTGCCTAATGCCAAGACTCCAATCGGAACCTTGGCCACGCGAGCAAGGCGGTTAGTAAGCGGCTCGGACTCAAAAGGTGCCTCCGAACCCATTTTGTTGTCATCAATTTTATGAGTCTTACTGGGATCTATCACTTGGGCCCGCACAGAAATCTCGATGCTGCTAATAAAAAAATAATAATGATTTCGGCCTCGGACGTTCGGGGCCGCTTATCGGGGATCTCTGAAATTCTCATAAAAGGATGTAGTTCCCCTAAATTGGTATCTGCGTGGTCTCCTAATTGGCCTTTTTCAACACCTCTTCCTCATCTCTCTTCCCCGTCATCATGGAAGGGCCAGAGAAAGCCCAGGGCGGGAGCTCTCACGAGCTACAATTCGACAGCGAAAGTGCCATGACAGTCATGGGTGACGAAACTATAGAGACCCCCAGTCCCAAAGGAAATGACTGGAGCATGATGACCAAGCTCCAGGAGGATAGCGATCGCAACCTAGCTGCTGGATTCAGAAAGCAGGAACTTGGTATCACCTGGAAGGATCTCTCCGTGCATGTAACAAGCTCAGAAGCTGCTGTCAATGAGACTGTTCTATCCCAGTTCGATATCCCTACCAAAATCAGAGAGAGCCGACGAAAGCTTCCTCTCCAAACGATCCTCAACAAGAGTCATGGCTGCGTGAAGCCCGGCGAAATGTTGCTTGTCTTGGGCCGCCCGGGCTCTGGCTGCACCACATTGCTGAAAATACTGGCCAACAGACGAGCAGGATACAAATCAGTGGAGGGCGAGGTTCGCTTTGGATCAATGCAACCCAAGGAGGCTGAACAGTTCCGAGGCCAGATTGTGATGAACACCGAAGAAGAGATATTTTTTCCTACCCTCACAGTCGGTCAAACTATGGACTTTGCCACACGTCTCAAGGTACCCTTCCATTTGCCAGACGGTATGACTGCGAAGGAATACCAGCAAGAAACGAAGAAGTTCCTCCTCCAATCCGTCGGTATCTCTCATACTGAGGATACCAAGGTCGGCAACGAATACGTTCGTGGAGTCAGCGGTGGTGAACGCAAGCGAGTTTCCATCATCGAATGCATGGCCAGCCGAGGATCCATCTACTGCTGGGATCAATCGACTCGTGGCCTTGACGCTTCTACTGCCCTCGAATGGACGAAGGCTATCCGAGCTATGACTGACACCCTCAATCTATCAACCGTCGTCAGTCTTTACCAGGCTGGTAATGGCATTTACAACATGTTCGACAAAGTTCTCGTGCTTGACGAAGGAGAGCAGATCTTCTACGGTACCAGAGAGCAAGCCAGGCCATTCATGGAGGAAGCCGGGTTCCTTTGTCGCGAAGGTTCTAACGTCGCCGATTACCTCACTGGTGTTACCGTACCCACCGAGCGCAGAGTTCGCGATGGCTTCGAGAACCGCTTCCCGCGCAACGCCGAGGCCCTGAGAGCCGCATATGAAAACTCACCAATATATACCCAAATGATCGCAGACTACTCTTACCCGGACTCCGACCTTGCCCGTGAGCGGACAGAGGAGTTTAAGCAGGGTGTGCTGTATGAAACTTCCAAAAACTTGTCCCAGAACAGCCCCTTCACCGTTGCCTTCATTGATCAGGTTAAGATCTGTGTGCAGCGCCAGTACCAAATTCTTTGGGGTGACAAAGCTACCTTCATCATCAAGCAGGTGGCAACACTAGTCCAGGCCTTGGTTGCTGGCTCCCTGTTCTTTGATGCCCCCGATAACTCTGGTGGACTATTCATCAAGTCCGGTGCTATCTTCTTCTCCCTTCTTTACAACAGCCTGCTCGCCATGAGTGAAGTGACCGAGTCCTTCTCTGGAAGACCGGTGTTGATCAAGCACAAGGGCTTCGCTTACTTCCACCCGGCTGCTTTCTGTCTTGCCCAAATCGCTGCGGACATACCTGTATTGCTTTTCCAAATTTCCATGTTTGGTCTGGTTCTCTACTTCATGGTAGGACTCACAATGACCGCTGGAGCATTCTTCTCTTGGTGGATTATCGTGTTCACAACAACAATGGTAGGTATCTTCTTCCACTTAGCTCACACGGATGTCAACTAATCGCTACACAGACCATGACTGCGCTTTTCCGAGCTGTGGGTGCTCTTTTCAGTACCTTTGATGGAGCATCGAAGGTGTCCGGTTTACTCATCATGTGCACCGTTCTCTACACCGGTTATCAGATCCCAAAGCCTTCAATGCATCCTTGGCTTGGCTGGATTTTCTGGATCAATCCCCTTGCCTATGGGTTTGAGGCTATGCTGAGTGTTGAATTCCATGATAAGACCCACATTCCATGCGTCGGCACGAATCTCATTCCCAATGGCCCTGGATATGAGAATGTCCAAGCACACCAAGCTTGTGCCGGTGTGGCCGGTGCGATCCCAGGCCAGAACTTCGTGGTAGGCGAAAACTACCTAGCATCGCTTTCATACAGCTACTCGCATGTTTGGCGCAACTTGGGCATCAACTGGGCCTGGTGGGCTCTGTTTGTTTTCATCACGATCGTCGCAACCACGAGGTGGAAGTCACCATCTGAGGCCGGTAGCGTGCTGGTTATCCCTCGTGAATATTTGCACAAACACATCAAAAGTAACCAGAATGATGAGGAAGGCCAGAGTTCAGAGAAGAGGGTCTCCCAAACCAAGGATGAGTCTCCGAAGCTTGACAATCAGTTGGTCCGTAACACCTCCGTCTTCACATGGAAGAATCTTTCATACACAGTGAAAACGCCTACTGGTGACCGACTCCTCCTTGACAACGTCCATGGATGGGTGAAACCCGGCATGCTTGGTGCTTTGATGGGCTCCTCTGGAGCTGGTAAGACAACTCTGCTTGATGTTCTCGCCCAGCGCAAAACTGAAGGAACTATTCATGGTTCTATTATGGTTGACGGTCGTCCATTGCCTATGTCATTCCAACGCTCAGCCGGATATGTTGAACAGCTGGACATCCATGAACGCATGGCAACGGTTCGGGAATCATTGGAGTTCTCTGCCCTTTTGCGCCAACCAGCTACGACTCCACGCGAAGAGAAACTTGCTTACGTGGATGTTATCATTGACTTGCTCGAGCTTCATGATCTGGCTGATACCATGATCGGTAGTGTGGGAGCTGGATTGAGTGTCGAACAACGCAAGCGTGTCACTATCGGAGTTGAGCTTGTATCTAAGCCCAGCATTCTGATCTTCCTCGACGAGCCTACCAGTGGTCTTGATGGCCAGAGCGCGTACAACACCGTCAGATTCCTTCGCAGACTCGCAGACGCTGGCCAGGCTGTCTTGGTCACCGTTCACCAGCCATCCGCACAGCTTTTCGCCGAGTTTGACCAGCTTCTTCTTTTGGCCAAAGGAGGCAAGACTGTTTACTTCGGACCCATTGGAGAAAATTCACAGGACATCAAGAAGTATTTCGCGCGAGAAGGAGCGCCATGCTTGCCTGAGACTAACCCTGCTGAGCACATGATCGACGTCGTTTCGGGTCAATTGAGTCAGGGTAAAGATTGGAACAAGGTTTGGCTGGACTCACCTGAACACGGTTCCATGCTCAAGGAGCTTGACGATATCATTGAGACCGCTGCATCGAATCCGCCTGGTACCACCGATGATGGTCGGGAATTTGCTACCAGCCTCTGGGAGCAGACAGTTCTAGTCTCGAAACGTACCTCAACCGCCTTGTTCCGAAACAGCGACTACATTAATAACAAGTTTGCCCTCCACATCTCGACCGGCCTGTTTGTTGGCTTCAGTTTCTGGAAGATTGGTAACTCTATCACGGATCTTCAGGTAGTCTTATTCTTCATCTTCAACGCCATCTTTGTCGCGCCCGGTGTGATCAATCAATTGCAGCCGACCTTCCTTGAGCGCCGTGATCTGTTTGAGGCACGCGAGAAGAAGGCCAAGATGTACTCCTGGAAAGCGTTCACTGTTGCCTTGGTTATCTCGGAGGTGCCCTATCTGGTTATTTGTGCCGCTCTTTTCTTCAACTGCTGGTATTGGCTGGGCGGTATGCCCGTTGATTCTAGCAAGAGCGGTAGCATGTTCTTCGTGTTCCTTCTCTACGAGTTCCTCTACACCGGCATTGGTAAGCTGACCCGTCTATCTGATATCGAAGTCCACTAACAGATAACCCTAGGTCAATTCATCGCTGCGTACGCACCCAACGCTGCCATGGCTGCCATGATGAACCCTCTCATCCTCGGCGTAAGTTTTCTTTGTTCTCGCCCTTTATGATATTTCAGCTAACACCACGCTACTCAGATCATGATCTCTTTCTGTGGTGTCTTGGTCCCCTACGCCCAAATCGTCAGCTTCTGGCGGTACTGGATCTACTGGCTCAACCCTTTCAACTACCTCATGGGCAGCATGTTGGTATTTGGAGAGTTTGATCGCGAAGTCCACTGCAGGGAGCAAGAATTTGCCAAGTTCAATGCGCCCAATGGACTCACTTGCGGTGAATACCTGAGCGATTTCATGCAGACCATGGGCACCCGTATGAACCTTGTCAACCCCGAGGCCACCGAATCATGCCGCGTGTGCCAATACACCCGTGGATCTGATTACCTTGTCACCGTCAACCTAATGGACTACTACTACGGCTGGAGAGACACGGGCATCGTCGCTCTGTTTGTTATCAGCTCGTATGCGCTGGTGTTTGGTCTCATGAAATTGAGAACCAAGCAATCCAAGAAGGCCGAGTGATTGCGGTTGAACTTTCAGGTGTATGGATTGACAACCTTTTCAACATTCACTCTCTATAGACTTGCATTTCCTTTCCTTTCTTTTCTTCCTATGCGAACACCAAATGGTGCGAGCGCGTGTCCCTTTTCTTCTTCTTTGCAGGTAGCTACAGAACCTACGCATCTATACATCTACACTCACATAAATACTCATTTGAACTTGAATATATATTAATTGATATTATTATCTTGCAATTTAAAAGTTAAGGGAAAACACCACTATCAAACATGCCGAGGATAGCGAAACTCATCCCGAGATAGGAGTTACGCCGGCCAAGGCCCAGGGACACGGAGAAAGTGCGAGACCTGGAAGAAAAAAAAATAAAAATAAAAATAAAAAAATAGCAAAGCCTAATAGAGCCAGTAATCGGCATAGAGAAATAGATACGGTACATTTACCCCGTGAATGCTGAATTCCGGAGAAACGTGGGGGTAACTTTGCGGGGAACTCCAAATTTGGAGATTTAACGAGAAGATCATGTCGGATGACGAGGTTGACGTTGTATGATAGGGAGATGCAAATCACGGGGGACCCCCACGGTGCACAATCGGCCGACACCAGCCTGTGATATTAAGAATCCCAAGAGCGATATGATGATCCTTTACCCCAACCAATCTCGCCAAGCCTGGCCTCTTGGGCTTCCACTTTGAGCTTTTCTTGAATTTACCTCGGACAAAGTCCGTGATCAGCCGAGTTCTAAGCGATACCTCCTCTATTAGTGAATCTCAAACTTGTAATATCGTCATGCCATGGTCCATGCGGCTCTCTCATATAAATGAGTGCTGCCCCCGGGACATTGTCCCTATCTGTACTCCGTATTATTCATCCGATCTGTCACCATGGTTGGAACTGAAAATGCCATCAGCGAGGCCGAATTGGGTCCGAAGATGGATTTGACTCATCAGGAAGTTGTTCACATGACAGAGTTGAGCCCAGAGGATAAAGTCATCGAGAAGCAATTGCGCAAGCGCATCGATGCCCTAATTATGCCACTGGCTATTTTGGTCTACCTGATGAATTATATCGATCGGTAGGTTTGTCTCATACCTAAGAGTCGGTCTATTCTAATGGAACTAGCAATAATTACGCTGCAGCGAAGCTCCAAGGTCTTCAGGAGGATCTCGACCTCGACGAAACAAAATACCAAACCGGTCTCTCTATTCTCTTCGTTGGATACATTCTCATGCAGGTGCCTTCCAACATGCTTCTGAACTACATGGGTCGACCATCCCTCTATATTGGATTCTTCGTCACCGCTTGGGGACTGGTCTCAACCGTGACAAGTCAAGTGACAAGCTATGGAGGCATTGTGGCTTGTCGATTCATTCTTGGTTTGGTCGAAGCGCCCTTCTTCTGCGCCATCCTCTTTTATCTGTCCAAATGGTATACAAAGAAGGAATTGGCTTTCCGAATGAGTATCTTTTACTCCGGCTCCCTGTTGAGTGGAGCTTTCGGAAACCTCATTGCCGCAGGTATTCTCAACGGTCTCAAAGGCCAGCGAGGACTTTCCGCATGGCAATGGCTTTACATTATTGAAGGTTCCATTACCTGTGCTATTGGACTGGTCATTTGTTTCGTTCTACCCGACTTCCCGGAGACATGGAAGATGTTGGACCCGGAGATGCGCCGAGTCGCCCAGCGTCGTCTCGCCATTGAGGCGGGTCAGGCCGATGTGGATGAAGGAGGTAGCAAAAGCCAGTTCGAGGGTTTCAAACTTGCCATGACCGACATCAAAACATATGCCTTCGCCTTGGCGTATATGTGCATCACGGGAGCCTCGGGTTTCCAAAACTTCTTCCCTACATTGGTAAAGACTCTCGAGTTGCCCGAGACTATTACTCTGGTGCTCGTGGCACCCCCATATCTCTTTATGGTCGTATACTCCCTTTGCCACTCGGTAGTCTCCGATAGACTGGAGAAGCGATTCTGGTTCTTCGTCTACCCGATCCCGATCACGATCATTGGATTCGTCGTCTTCATGAAAACCGAATCTTTTGGAGCACGATACTTCTCATTCTTCTTGATGATCTTCGTCTTCGCCCAGAACGGAACTCTATACTCCTGGCTTGCGAGCTCAATTCCTCGTCCACCTGCCAAGCGTGCTGTCGGTAAGTCATATTCCCTTTATATATATATATATATACCATGGCCATGAAGCTAACCAAGACAGCCTTTGCATTTTTCAACTCAATTGGAAACAGCGCTTCCATTTGGACGCCCTATACGTACATTGAAAAGGAGCAACCTACTTACGAAACGGCAATGGGTGTTTGCATTGCGTTGCAAGTGATTGGTGGTCTTGCGGCCCTCTTCTTATACTTCAACTTGAACATGCTCAACAAACGCCAGGAGCGTATGGAGAATGAGGAAGTTCAGCTTACCGAGAAGGATATTCGTCGGCTGCAGGCGACCGCTGATGTTGAGGGGATTGATATTGCTGCCGCTAGACGGCTGCAGAAGGGATTCCGCTATGTGTTGTAGAAGCATTTAGTATATATACATACATATATGGTTTAATTTGATTCCTTAAATCAAGCATTTTGACTTGATGATTGTCTATGAATATTGGACCACAGAACAATTTGACCAGATGTACCCCGTAGCAGCCCCATCCTGGTGCAATGGAATGGAGTCCGAGTGGTACGATATATTCTCCGGATTTCCCAATGCGTCCAGACTCAGACATCATCCAATCATGGGATACATCAACCCATATGTGGTCACCTGACTCAATGAAGTCATTACCATTTAAATAGTCTGAACTGCATCACATATTCCTCTATTATCTCTCAAATTATTCACAATCCAATATCTGAACCCGACACCAAGTACACTTCCAAGTACATAATCGGACACAGTGTGACCGACATCTCAAGCTCCACATCGCTTAACTGATCGACATAAACCCCACGTTTCACCATGCAAGCAACTACGCGACCTATTCTCCGTATCACTACGAATCCAGCTCTTCTCCGATCCCTATCCACTACCCCAAGAATCATGGGTGCAGGTGATCTAGGTTCGACAAAGTCGGGCTTCATGGCCGAGTAGGGGACTCACTGTAAAATCGATGACGTCATGTTTAACCATTTCCAACAGGAAGGACGCTTTCGCCAGACGCGAGGCTGCACACGAAGCCATGTACATTCGGGAAAAAGAAATGGAAAAGTGAGTTTCAATAACGAACGTACAGGATATAAGCTTATCAGGTGATAGGCTTGAGCGTCTCAAAGCAAAGGTCAGGGAGCAGCGCAAGCATATGAATGAACTGGACAAACACATGTAGGGATCCTGCATTTTCCCCGTGAGGGCCACACTAACAGGTCACAGTGATGAATACACTAAGAGTCAGGGGGGCGAACAGAACTAGATTTGCCAGCCTCTCCTAAACGATCGAGCTCACCCGGGACATCGACATGCGCTACAGTGCCATAATAATTTTTAACCCTTTGTACACGATAATTTTCTATCCTAGCGCTATTATGAATTGAAATGCAAGATCGAATTTCAACTTTCATGAGATCCCTCTCTATTTCCTTCATCCGCTTTAGATCTTTGCCTGCCATCTCCACCGGTAGCTCAAACAGGCCCATCTTGCCATCACGAACAAACCAAGTGAGACTATCAGGACACTTCCCAAGTATGCCACCATAGCTCTTTTTCCGACCTTGTCGAGCATCTCACCGCCAATGGGGATACAGATTAGTGTGCTAAATATTCATTAGCGACAGACTACCAACAGGGTTTTAATGACATACGCAAAGCTGACAATGGAATATGTCAACCCAAATCTTCCACCAACCTCGCTCGCCTTGGAGATCTGTCCGATACAGGCCGGCGCAAGGCTCAGGAAGGATCCCGAAGACAACCCAAAGATAACCGAGAACATATAAAGGCCGACAAGGGAGTTGCCAAATGGTAGCCAGATTACAAACACTGCGAATGCACCCACAGCGATGAGTGCAGTCTGCGTGTTGATTCTACCAAACCGATCGGCCACACCTCCAGCTACCAATCGTCCTACCGTGGAGGCTCTGTGCCAAACCAGTCAGCGCTTTTTCTGAGAGACGACCAACATCGATTGCCACTTACATGTTCAGAACGGCGAGAAGAATGACACTGGTATTGGTAGAAAACCCTTGCATGATGACATAGGTTGGATAAAGACCCAGACCAGCGAAAACCTCGAGCTCGAGACCTATTCCAAGTCAGCATTTCTTTTCTTCCACCGTCCGAATCCTGGACCGAAATCAACTCACCAAAAATGCCCAGCGTCAGCCAGGTAAACCTCGCATCTTGCAAAGAACGCAAATTGACAGTTGATTTACTCCTGCCCTTCGGAAGACGCGCCTTCACCAGAACTGTGCCAGCCACACACAATACCAACACTACCGATGCCAGCAATCGAATTGTCCACTTATATCCAAGGCTCGTGAATCCAGCTCTGAGCACAAATGGAAACACCACACCACCAAGACCCGCGCCTGCCATCGAAATCCCAATAGCAAGGGCAGCCTTTCGATCGAACCATTGAGGCACACTAGCCAACGCCACTGTACTCAAGAGTGCAGCACCAGTTCCAGAGAGCACACCAAGACTAAGAACAAAATGCCAGTAAAGACGGCTTTCGGCGAGAAGAATAAGACCAGTCACATAGCATACAGTGCCAGTCACAAGAATAGCCTTAGGGCCGTATCGATCAAACATCGGCCCAACCTGGACAGAAATACTCAGACCAAAGAATGTGAACAGTCCCGGGATCCAGCCAATTGCACTAGGCGAGTAACTGGCCAGCTGATGAGTAGCGAAGTAATTTTGCAGAATTCCTGTCGTGTTCATTACACCAAAGGTAGCCATTAAGAGGCAAAATGAGCCTGCCACAACACACCATGCTTGCAGTCCTCCATCTGGGAATGTGTTGTCGGTACTATGACCGGTGAGATGAGTGGTGAGCGTGGATAGCTCGGCTGGGGGTTCGATAATGGAAAATGCCGACCGGGGAGCTTCTTCGTCCAAGTTTGAGTTGTGACCGGTGGGATACTCAGTGGGATAATCGACTACGCTTCTCGAAGCCGATTGCCATGGCTCTTGCGCTGGCTCTTGAAAAGTTGCGGTAGCGGACTTTTGCATGATATTCCTAAGCCTCAGTGAAAGTGATAGGGACTAAGGTGATACGTTGGAACTTCAACAATTTGTACAAAATATCCAGAATCTCAAGTGACTCATAACGATAAAAACTTGCATTAGTCTCCCGGATTTGGTGGGGGTAGTATCCCGAGGTCCTGTTTGAGTCTTTGGTGTACACGCATTCCGATGTGGGACATGTCGCGATCAAGAGGATATACGTATTTTGGTTCGTTGGACGAATCACCTTAGTGTCTCACATGCATTTCGTAGTTGTTATTGCATTTCTTTAATTGAGCGATATGATATTATCACTTCGATAGTTACCACCATCGGCTCCCTTCCCGTTTCACCATCGGCTCCCTTCCCGTTTCACCATCGGCTCCCTTCCCGGGATCACTTGGCACCGAGTCGGAGTCCATGAAAGGAAATTGCCAAGAATGCTTATAAACTAGATTCCTCCTAATATATATTAGAAAGGAGATAATAGATAAGATTCTAGACTACTGGAGGCCTTAATTAGTAGTAGATAACATAGAGTCTTAGCTCCTATATATATTCAAGATAAACGTAATCATTTTTCGCGGAGATCATACACTTATAACTATCCCCGTTAAATATTGTGAAGGGAAATGGCGGTGAAAACTGACTAAGCGGAATATCAAATAAGCAATGTCACATTCACATTGTCGCTTGCTGAAATCACAACACAAGTGTCAAAAGATTTTAGCAGCACTTTCCATTGGCGGTCGTCCCATTGGAGGAGCACCCATTGAGAATCTGTGGCGCCCGGGAGTCATCCAAGCGGCAGAAGCACGACGAAGTCACTGGAACATCCGCCACGGCCAGGGCCAACTGAAGCGGCTGCTCAATTACAGCCGCTTCGTCTACCCTCCCCAGTCGAATCAGACACTCATGGTATCCCTGCAGCGACCAGACATTGTTAGGGTGCCGACGCGGCCGGATCACAGAGTGGTCCAAACCCAGGTCCGCGCGATATATCTGTGCTGCGTCTTCCAGATGGCCCTGCTCCATTAGCAGGGCAGCATATGCGTGGCGGACAGGTTGCATCCACGACCACGGCTCGCTATATGGCAAGTTATCTTCAAGATCGATCGCTTGACGGAGAGACGCAAAGGCCGTAACGTAATTGGCGCAACGGTATTCGATTTCTCCTTCCAGCATGGCTGCGGCCACCTTGAGAACGTCGACCAGTTTGCCATTGTAGGCGCGGCGAGTCTCGGGGACACGAGTCCAAGCTTGATTGAACAGCTGCTGTTCCTCTCGGGCTGTAGTCACATCTCCTGTGGCGGCGAACGCTATACCCCTAGCATAGTGAGTGACAGCAGTGGTAGCTGCAAATAGTGTGCAATCGTGGGGCAACTCCTTGCGTTTAAGCTCTTCCCACATCCCAAACCGCACCATCACATGTAAACGGATAGACATGAATTGTTCCAGCCAGTCAGCCATAGGGGGAGACTGGATGCGAAGGACTTCCTCAGGCACGGTGGATTCCATGCGGGTGACCGCATCAAGGGCCGTCTCCTTTTTGCCGGCAAACATGGCCGCGTAGACTAAGGAGTGATAGTCGTGAAGGCGGTAAAACGTATAGAAGTTTTTCGCGCCTGATTTTCGGAAATATTTATCATCGGCGAGAGTCGATTTATAGTTCGAAGAGATAGAGCGCCGCCAATCACCGACGAGAATATCCAAGTGTGTCGGCATGTGGTGGATGTGACCAGCGTCAGGGACGAGGTCCCGTAGGTGATCGGCAGCGTTGATACCCAGCTCGGGAGTGGGTGACATTTCGATGAAGTGAATGTACAGGTGAAGCAGCCCAGGGTTCAGATATGCACCATCCTGCCCTTGCGCGAGCGCCCGGTCTAACACGACTTTCACCTCCATCGTAGGGGCTTGGGGGTTCGGTTTGCCGGTGAACAGATCCCACAGGGCCCAGGGGGTCATGTTCATCAACGCATCGGCATATAGGGTGGCAATATCCAAGTCATCTTTAAAAGCGTCATACACCGGCTTCATGGCAGCTGCATAGCCTTTGTTGAGGGCTGGGTAGTCCATTGCAGGCTGAGGGGACGGGAATCGGAATTGGATCGCGTCAATCAGAGCTTGTTCGAGTGGAGTTGCGTTCACCGCGAATTTCTTTGCCGCTCGGGATGCATCATAGCCGCGCTGCACAGATGTGTGGAGGTCACCTAGGTCGAACTTCTCCCACGGCTTGTTATAGTTTGGACCGACCGAGTAAGCGAGACCCCAATACGCCATGGCGCATACAGGGTCGTGTGCAATGGCCTGCTCAAAGCAGTAAGAACCTTCCACATGATTGAACGAGTATACCCATATCAGACCCCGATTGAACCAGGTCTGAGCGTCGGCGCTGGTGGTGGTGATGATGTGGCCGAACAAGCCAAGGTCGTAGTACTCGTCGCTGGCCTGGACGGCCGCAACACCTTGACCCATTGTTTGAAAGAGGGAATCGAAATCAAAGTGAATCTCAAACAGCGAAAACGCAGGGCGTAGGGGTTATATAGCTCGAACCGCATCCGATCATGCCACGCGTTTCCATTTCATCGCCGAGATCAATGACCGAAGTGGAGTGGGACGAGTTGCCAATCCAATAAACACATTTATTTGTCAAAGTCCCAAGGTTATCCATAGATTTACGTATTATACCATGCCGATCATGTGACCTCGAGTGCCGTACCATATATTACGTTTAGTCATCACCGCTGAGATTGTTGAAATACAGTCTTCAATATCTGCCATTTTTACCATACATTGGTCGTACGCCTGATTGTAATTATTTCCTCATGGTATTAATGAACACCCAAGTTGCCGAGAGTTCCCGATACAAGCTCGGCCGCGAATATCCTCGTTGGTGGTTGGAATCTTTGATCTCCTTAACTATCTATTCCAGAACCTCCTGGTGTATTTCTCCTTTTAATTGAAACCCGCAATAATACCTTCAACGCTCTCGGCATGAGTACAGTCGGCGGGGTATCTTTAGAGCAATACGGAAAGACAATATTTGATAAATATCTCCGCATATAACTAGCAATTACAGATCTCTCTGCTGGCAGAGATGTACAGCACTCGAGAGAAAGTATATTCCAAGATTTTACTTATAGACCTACAGGTACGATTCAATCTACCACAGTCCAATAGATCATCTCGTAGGGCAAGATATTTAGATGTCGATCACAACTATACGCTCGAATGCTCCATTTGATAAGCTCCACGTCCCCCCATATCTTGCAGATTTCTAGTTTTGCTGGGCGGGGACGGAAACCGTATGCTGCAGTCCCCGGCCATAGGAGTTTGTCGGGCGCTACCTCGTTAACTCTGTTGATATCGGCGTTCTTCGTGGTGGCTGGAGCACTTCATGTTGGTGGTTACTATGCTTCACGTTGATCAATAGTTCAAGGCAACGGTTACATTGGCACACGGTACATGCTCATTACAGCGGATGTTTGAGTTTTGGGTTGTCATTTATTAATGTCAGCTTGATCCTTTGCATAGATCCCCCGAATCATCGGTCACATACCAACCAGACATGGACAATTCCGGAGGCCTAGGAGGGATCAGAATTATTCTGCCTCGTCCGTTCATTTTCTGCCATATGGTTTCCGCCCCCGCTCAGCAAAACTAGAAATCAAAGGGTAGCGTGGGATCTGGCGGAAGGTGGAAGGAGAAGAGTTGATTCGGCGTCTTCGGTGTTTGGCCGATTATTGGTGGGCTGTTGGCTAAATGGGTAATTGCTTCGGTGTTTGAAATGGTCTCGGGCGGATCGCGAGCAGTGCATTTCAAACGGCACTGATCTATGCTGCCGCTGCGATAGAATGTAGCCTTACTATCCAAAAAGACAGCCCAGCAGCTTTAGCTGGCATTTTACTCATGGCACAAGTTGCCCTTGGACGATCGCTCAAAATCACGGATATTACTACTGCGATGGCTACAGCAGCCATCACTGATGTCGCAGAAGACCTTTTCGCAACGTAGATATTTTCGTTACGTCTGACCATTCCTGAGCTCTGGCTTCGTATAGAACGAGCTCGACCTTAGCGATATACGTAGCGAGGGATTCGTCGGTAAACAGCTAAATTGAAAGGAGACGGCCTTCGGCTTCTCATGTCTTATTTGGGTTGTCGTACACAAGTCGAAGTGGCTAGTCTGTCGATAGAAATTTGCACGCGAAGTAGAAGCTTGCTGCTGGTGGAGGGTTTGAGTATGCTGAGACTAAGCTTGAATCTCGCCTCAAAAGTTATCGATATTGGCGGCGAATTCGGCGCGAAGCTCTGCACGTAACTATTAAATTTTTTCATTCATATTGACGAGGATCAAAAGGAGGAAGCGAGGTAAAAAGGCTTGCTCTGGCACCTATGTCTGAAATGTCAAAAAAGAAGAAAAAAATGTAAGGTTGGTTCAGATATGAAGGATCTAAACAGCTTCTCGCAACTGCTTACTGAATGTCCCGAAGCAGCCCATTCTCTAGTTCACAATCTGAGATTTATCACGTCACCGAGCTATCTAAAGAGAAAAAGGGCCTCTATCGAGAGTGTCCTCAAAACAATAGAGAGTCCTCCATACGGTGCGCGAAGCAGGGGGCCAATTCTTATACTACAACCCGTTGTAGAAGGGTTTCTACTTTTATGTTACGTGCCAGTTCAATCAACAAGAAAGACTTATAGCAGAGCTATCCCAGCAAGCAAACAACATCTTTCCTAATTAGGAAGTATGATATTACCCGAATAGGAATGGTAACAAACCGAGAACCGAAAAAAGGAAGCAAGCAAAGCATGTAATCACGTAGATCGTGACAATTTCGAGTGGAATTTACCATTGATCTGCACTTTTATAGTATCCGAAGCTTTCGACCTATTTATTGAATATCAGTTACTGTGGATTTCAGCAGCGAGTGACCATAAGTGAACATTTTATCCATCCATTTTAGGATAACCTTTGCAGAATTATGCTAGTGTAGCACTAAATTTGCTGCTGTGATAGTACTACAGCATTTTTCCTTATAAACCTAGAAATCAGTCGTTGTCGAATAGGATTATGTTGTATATGTATATCGTAGGAGGTGGGTGAAGATCAGTGGCATGACACTCTCGCCACCCAATCCCCACCCCCCAAGATCCGCGTCAAATATCCCGATTTCATCCACTACAAAGTGGCATGATTGGGAAGCCAGGTGACGCTGTAATGATATCGGTTATGAACCACTCTTTTTGGCATAGCTAGCATATATCTACCCTATTTCTCTTCATATCTAAAATCTACATACATCAATTAAGATCCCCAAAATGTCCACAACACAATGCACCAGGCTGTTCGCCAGAAACATTCCTCAAGTCAGGCGAGGACGCCAATTACAAAGTCCTCGTGTCACCCTCGTTGGCACTCCAACCCCAAGTCAAAACCCTACCATTGACTCCGACCGTTTACCATATCGACTCTACGAACTCTCGCTAAGGAAGATCCGACAAGAGGCCCACGCTCGTGAACCCGATCTACGCCATGTCATCGCCGGCCTCGCAATGCAAAAAGTGGTTTCCACTGCCGTGCATGATGATCTTCTACACCGAGTCGACATGATCGAAACCACAAAACCACCAAGACTACCCATCTTTCCAGGTGCCGATGAGCCCTGGGAGCATGAAGAAATCACCCCATGTCAAACATCAAATCCAAATGCATGGGATATTGCATCTCTCGATCAAGCGCTTTGCGAGATGGAACGCGCGAGCAAGAAAGGAGATGTCGCAAAAACTGTTTGTTTTCAACTAATTAGTGATATGTAACTATTCAAGATCAAATTTATACCAACGATTGCAATGACCCATTCGAAACTGTTCTTTGAGTGAGATTCAATCCACCGTTAGACTGATGCTATGGATCTTGTTATCATATCGCATCACATTTGTACATCACCTTGCTCACTCTAAGCCCTCCTCTACCCTCCTACAAAGTATTCGCCTCACTTGAGTCTCTGGCTTTTGTCACTTCTCTCGCTTTCGTGTTGGACATCTCGCAGTTTGATCCGTCCTCTCTCTCACTATTCATTGATCCTATATATACTTACTATCTCTGCTGAGACCACTTTTCTTTCCTCAAACCCGACTCGCTACTTACTACTTGTCACTTAGCGCCTTTCTTCTTGACTCACCACCTTCTTTTCCTGACTCAACAACTTCTGTCCTCTTGAAAACCTGTGTATCATTACTATGGATTACTGCAGTGTCTAACCTTGCCCGAAGGAACGATCAAATCTGAAGCATCACCGCAGCGCTCAGTCATGCCTGAAGAAACTGGGTGGTGTTACACTTGCAATAGTGGGAAACCAATGGATTGCTTTCGGGCACCCAAAGCTTCTGGGCGGGAGTTCTACAAACTGTGTGAAGCTTGCCGCACAAAGTATCGAGATGTAAGTACATCAGGTGTCTAGAAGGGCAGCATATTACGCTTGCTTATCAGGCGCAGACTAAACGCACACAGAGATCGCGAGCTAAAAGGGCCAAGAGAGACGGGGGGCGAGTTCGGCCGTATTATCTTCACGAATCAGGACCGCAAACTAACGCCTACGTCGGCGAGTCACAGACTGGATATACCCCTGGAAGCACTGGTGCTGCACCGATCACCGCAATGCCTGAGCAACTGAACCATGTACACCCAAATTCCGGCCACCGTAGTTCTGTCACAATTGCACCGCCCGCGGTCGAAAGATCTGCGCAAAGCACAACAACAACTACTGTCATCACCATTTCAACCACTACTGTCTCCACAAATACGATGGAAATCCCAACCAAACCAGCGGAGGACGAAAAATCCGCACAAGACCGCCCCCCAGAGGCCAGTAAGCAAGATCTAGAGTCACTTGCAAGTAGATCAGGATCCGAGCCGCAAAGCGAGAGCTGTGGAGGTTCAAACCAGCGTCCTGAGCTCTTTGGCTGTCTGCATTGTGAGAAACTTTTTCCGTGGCCAATGGCAGCGCTTCATATTTGTTTGCTCTGTATCCGAGAGTGGAAGTGGTGTGCGAAAGGAGCCCACAACCAAGCGAAGGCGAACTTCTTGTGGGAGTGTGTTATTTTACGGGCATCTAATACTTCCTTGCGTAGCATGGAGAGTGCAGGATTTGTATCTCCACGTGAAGCACCTATGCCCAGAGTGCATGGTAGCTTCATTCCTGATTTTCTTCTTCTCAGTATCCTTAGTATTAATTTGATACGCGATTTGTATGTATTGAAAGATATTGGAGATTGGATCCTTGCAGACTGCATAAGAACAAATTGACGAGGGTATACGATTCTTCTCTTTCGGTGTGTCTTTTTCGACGTCTTTCGGGAGGTCTTTCGGGTCATTCGCCAACTACAAAAAACACCTCAATGTCTAACCTGTATATAGGTCAAAGAAACGAGAATTTAGACAGGCTTGCAACGTAGCTACTGACATACCAAATATCGAGACATGTGTATTGAGATGCTGATGAAATTAGACGGAAAGCAGAAGATCTGAATGTGTTGATAGACATACCACTGCACGTGACAGTCATCAAACTCAGGGGGCTCAGTCAATGTTGTGATTCTTACCAATTCGTACAATGTACAATTTTGAGCTCGCAATTTATCCATTTGGCTATCTTGACTGCCTCATCTCCATACGTAACCAGCAGTGTCCTGCAAAATATACTCCAATCAAAACCACTGAATTCAGGCCCAGTCGTAATGGCGGAGTCCCTCCACCGACTCACTTCCACGTACCTATCACAACCTCCGGAGGCGTGCGCTAATACCTCCTGAGAGCAAGACGGTCCACCCTAACGGTAGCAGATCTCGGACTCCCTCGTCCCAAATCTCGTTCGCCTAAATCCTGCCGTGTCGTTGGCTCGGGATGAGGAACCATTCCCTTCTTCCCCCCTCTGAGCTTCCCTTGCCGCGCCGCTATGGTCGGTGATACGCGATTTGTCCCCGACTCACGAGTCAGAAAGGCTCCGAACCGTCAGTCGCGGTCTTGTAAGGTCTGCCGGCTCCGGAAAGTCAAGGTCCGTTACCCCCGTCCTCGTGCTCAGATCGCTCTTGGGGCCGGGACGCTCCCGCACCCATCTGATGCGTCCCACTGGTCGTAAACACATCACCCGTAAGGCTAACATGGATCCTGCTGTCAGTGTGACCGAGTCAAGCCCTGCCACGCCTGCTGTGCTCATGGCTACCCGTCCAAATGTGTGTATGAGCACGTCCCCGACGAAGAGGCCCACCCCATCAGCCAAGCGGAGGAGATTCGGAACCTACGGGCGGAGATCCGCGACCTTCGTGGAAGAATAGATGACAAAACGCATGGTACGCTTGCAGGCCCGCTCACACCTTCCTGTAGTGTGTGTGGAAACGTCATGTGGATGCGGAATAATTGCTGATGACTGTGCAGGATCTGGGGCACAGGATCTCCAACGCCTGGACAAGCTTGAGAGCTTATTTGAGTCTATTCGCTCCGCACCAACCCCGCTAGTGGATAATCTTGTTCGTGATATTCGGACCTCACATGTCGGCCTCAAGAACAGTTTGGTCCCTGTCGGACCATGGGAAGGCAGGGAAGGTATGTGATATAACCATTGTTCAAAAGGTTACCTCTGCTGACAGCTCCAGCGTATGAATCCTACGACTATCCCCCGAGCCCTTCTGTAACTTTTCCGCTTCGGACTCGCCTGTTACTAACCCCGGACGAAGACTTCAATAATTTTCAAACTGAGGATGACGATGACAGCGACTTCGAGCGCATGTCGCTGAGTAGTGGATCTGACTCATCTGGCACGATCTCAATCATGAGCATGCAAAGACCAGCGGTGGATGTGTTTGTCGAGAGATTTTTGGATGCATTTAGTCCAGAAGTGGATATGAAATCCGGAAGAGCGGGTGCATTACGAGCTGCCGCGGGGATTCGGATGTTCTCACCACTCATCACAGATGCATTCGAGGCCGTTTCGGTGGCATTCTTTGGTCGTTCTGTGCAGAGCAAGCATATCGAGGCATCCGGGTTCCGACTTTACCCCCGTGTGCTACGTTCATTACAGGATGCGTTGGTGGATCCCGAAAAATCCAAAGCAGAGTCAACACTGGTGACGGTGATTCTCTTGCTGGCTTTTGAGGTGAGCTTTTTAGAACCCTTTTTCTCCCCAGCCAATACTAACTTCGGCAGAGCGTTGAACGCACTACTCAGAGTGGTGTCTCATCTCACGTCCGAGGAGCAATGCGCGTGATCGAACACCGTGGGCCAGAAAATCACATCTATGGGGTTGAACATCTTATATTTACAGAACTCCGTCCATATTGGGTAAGATCACACGCCATCCGTAATTGCCTCTTATTAACCTAACGACTTAGATTGGCGCCGCTTTGGCAGCTCGACAACCCTCATTCCTGGCCCATGAAGACTGGAAGACCATTCCGTGGTCAGCAGGGACCACCCAAAAAGACATTCTACACAGTCTGCTTGACCTGGCCACCGAGGTCCCAGGTTTACTAGCGATATCCGATGCCTTCAAAGAAGCACAAATCACATCTCACATGGGGAGACAAGAGATGGCTGTCAAACAGTCTACCCTTTGGAACAAAATACGCGATCTTACAAACCGCTTCTATCGATGGTACGAAGACCATGTTGTCGCATATCCTGACGGGCCACCGCAGGAAGTCGAACAAATCGGTGACCAGGGTTTCCCAATTTTCCAACGCCGCGACCTCCGCACGGGGGCTACTTTCATCCCAACAAGATTTACATATCCAAACCTGCTACTCGCACAAACCATGTGTGTCTACTACGCCGTGCGATTGGTTTTGTCCTCGATCGACAAACGGCCAGACGATTGCGTCTCACCCCTTGAACAATACGACTTGGGCTGCGGGATCTGCCGCGCGTTTGAATTTTATATCCTCACTGCGCCGGGCAACATGATCAATCGTCTTGCATTTCCCACTCGAGTAGCGTGGGAAGTATTTCCGGATGGAGGTCCAGAGCGCCGTTTCATGGTTGAGGTATTTCAACTAGTTGAGAAGCGGCATTCTCTTGCGCTTTGGGGCAGTGCCATGCCAGAGTTATCTACAAAAGAATCCTCGCCACTGAATACGGGTAGTTCGTAGTGTGGACGCAAGTATTGCGTATAGTATGGATGTGATGTTCCGTCACGATTTAATTATTTTATCTCAGGGTCTGTGATCTAGCTATTCAACACAATAATTGCTCTGAGGGCGCTGTCATTCAAACCAATACGGAGTACAGATCCCTGCACAGGTATACATAGCCATTTCCAATAGTTAGTATAGGGGCTAGTTACGGAGTATGCTCCGCAGATTCCGGCTGGACCATAAATATCGCAATGAGAGTTTACACAAAATACTAATGTATGCAGGTGAAATGATCTATCCAGAATTCATTTAGAACTTTGCCTCTGGTTGGATGAATTCAAAGGACCTGCCCTGACGCTATAACGCATTCGACCTGGTTCCGACGGGGATCGGCAGGGCCGACCAGTCATAGGCAGATCCGATCGATCGATAATCGATAGTTCGGTCGTGGAAAAAAAAAGGAGATGTGGGTTCGTGCAGATTCCCTCATAAAAAGCATGAGGCCCCAAGCTACAACTGGCATTGTTATACCTGTCATACGTCATGCCTTCATTCATCAAGTTGGCGCTCTCTGCTCTCGCGGCTACCACCGCCGTCGCAACAGGAATCAACGATTTCTCCTGCAAAAGCTCCTACAATCCAGTTGTCCTCCTACACGGACTTGGCGCGACATATTATGAAGACCTGAACTACATGCAGTACTGGCTGCAAACGCAAGGCTTCTGCACGTATGCGATCACCTATGGCGCATACGATGGCTTCCCATTGCTTGGTGGCTTGAAGGCAATCAACGAGAGCGCCCCCGAAATTGCCTCGTACATCAAAGAAGTCGTTCAAAAAACCGGCAAGAGCAAAGTCGACCTCGTCGGTCACTCAGAGGGCGCTTTCCAAACTCTCTACGTGCCCAAGTTCGAGGGTGTCGCCCACCTCGTCGACAAGATCGCTGCCATCGCACCTCCTACCCATGCCACTACATTTGCCAACATCTATGAAATCGCATACTTGCTCGGTAAAGCATCGCGCGACGTCGTTAGCGAAGTCCTACATACCCTCGGCTGCCCTGCTTGTGACGATCTCGGCCCCGATGGCGCTGCCGTCAAACGTTTGAATGACGGTGCCCCTATCGCGCAGCCCGGTAACAGCGTCACCATCATTGCGTCCAAGTATGATGAGCTGGTTACTCCCCCGACAACATCGTTCGTTCACGAGGAAGGCGTGACAAATCGCTGGATTCAGGATACTTGCCCATTGGATCCTGTTGGTCACATTGGTGAGGCTTATGATTTAAATGTCTGGCACTTGGTCAAGAATGTGTTGGCCTCGACCCCTGATGAGAAGTTTTTGTGTCTGCTTGGGTCACCGGGTAAATAAAGGGCTTAATTACCTGAAGTGGCTAATTTTACTGTATATATAACAACTAATCTTTAAAAGGAGAATCTCTTATTCTGTCATTGTTCGGGTTCTCCGATATCTCCTAATTTCTATATTTGATGTGGCTTATCTAGTCAATGTGGCTTGTCTTGAGTCGGGGAGTATATGTAGTACCGGCTTTGTGAATTTACATTGCTTATCTTCAGGGGCTCGGCTTTTTTTATAGAGCAAATTGGGAGTATTGCTCTGATGGCTTATTCAATTATTCGAGGATACTACGGGTACTTTAGACTAGCCTGATTATCTGATCAAACTGGATAACTATTATTGTTCAGTCGAGTCATGTGCCCATCTTGGGCTCCCTTGACAACTGTTTTTCGAATCATCAAGAAAGTGTCCCAAATTTGATAAACAAAGAGCAAAAAATATCCAAGTCTAACGCGGTGATCCAATTACCATGCTTAGATTTGCTCTCTTTGTTCACTGTAGCTATATAAACCTTTGATATGAACGCTCGAGGTCTCCCTTTGATGAATCTCGATTATCTCGTCGCTTTAGCTATACTGCTAATTTGCCTAGCAAAAAAGAGTATATTTTCTTAGTCACTCATCCTATAAATCTGGAATTATTCCAACTTTTATGGGAAACTGACAGTTGGATCACATAAAGTTAGTTAGTACATACTAGATTGGGAAGGACCTATCCAGGTGTTGTTTGGTTAATGAGACAGCTAACAACCTCTCATCCCAAGCCACTCTCGAGAACTGTTGAGAATCCAGACTCCTCGAGAACACCTCAGCCTACCATTCATCACTCTGACATAGTTCTCTCACCTTGAAAAGGTTACTGCCTTAGGCAACGTACCATGTGACTTTCTTCACGGACTTCGGAACTTTCCTTTCTCCGTGCACTATCTTATCGGCGACGCGCAAGGATTAAAAAAATCACCATGTCAGAGCCAAAGAAACCTGGCTCTGAATCCAACATTCATCGAATTGAAGAGCGATGGGAGCGTCTGAATGAGATGTTTCAAAACACCGATCCTGAGCCTGCAGAGCTGACAGGCTCTGCCGATGACCTGGAGGCGGAAATTCGTCAGGCTCAAGCTCAATTATCGAGACTGAAGAAGCAGCGAGAGCTCATTGATATCAAACAAAAGGTTGCAGAGGAGGAAAGGGAGTTGGAACGGGCTCGCACTCGACTTCTGGCCGCGACCACCCTGGAACTTCCCCCGGCTACCCCAGCCACGACTCCATCCAGAGCTGAGCCCAAGCAGAACATCAACGCTGGTATTGATGAAGCCCAAAAGAACATTCATCATGTCCGATCTGAGCAGATTACCAACCGAGCACCTCCGACACAACCTGCTGATTGTTCTTCTGACGCTAAGCCGTCCGAACCCAAACCTTCACCTAAACCCGCAACCAACCTGGTCTCCGGCTTGAACCTTGAACAATTGCGCGCCCTCGCAGCAGCTACCAGGTCCCCGGCCACATCCATAGCCATCAAAACCGAATCCCGTCCCAGTCTGCCACCTTCCGCCCGAACTTTTCGTCCTGAATCATCCCTCCACACCCCACCGGTGCCCAATGTGCCGGTATACAACGGACGGGCTTTGGGAGAGTTCAAGAACTTTTCTATGGGTCTAGAACGACACTTCGATAAATATCCGGAGTGGTACAAGATCGATGAGCGCAAGATCACGCGGGCGCTTAAGCACGTTGCCCTTAATATCGAGGATGAGTGGAAGCGACACGTACGTCATCTACCTGCCGAGAAGATCACCTACGGCAGTTTCTGCACCTTCCTTATTCACCAGCTTCAGAACGGAGTCTACCCTGATGTTGCTAGGTCCCGCTATATGGATAGTTATCAGCGACCGGCCCAGTCCGTGACCGATTTCTCCAACTGGATGCAGCAGTGGGTGCCACACTTCCCGAATAACGACTCGGAGCGTGATCGCATGCGCCATCTCTTTGAGCATCTGATGAACAGGGTTCGCAACGAGGCTGACAAGACCCATCTGGACTTTGATAACTATTATGAGTTTGTCGAATATCTCCAGCGGGTCGAAGATTCCATCGGCAGTCGCGCCGAATCTCTGGGTCGCCGGATTATCAACCCTCGAAAGCGACCTCGCAGCCACGAATAAGCGGTTTCGACCTACTTGAGCGATCTCCGCATAGAGATGCAGCTCCGACGATCCTGACATCATCCCTATCAACATCTGCACACAGGGATAGATCGAAGGGGACCTGGTGGGTTTCGTTATTGAATGGGGAATTTCATTCCAATCTTCCTGACTCTTCCGTGTACATACCGGGGCGTTGCGAAATCTTTAAAGCGAGGTATTCGTAATGACTTCAATTTTTTATTTTATTTTTTTTTTTTCATTATGAGAACTATCTCTCCCATGTCGACTGTCATCGCTGCGGTCTTTCCTAGATTCCCCCTAGACCATCTAGAGCATACTCGCAATACCAGCAGCCGGGTTCCTGGCTAGAGCCTCTTCAATCTGCTCTTTGCTCGCATTGATACTGCGCTTCCCCCAGCCATTTTCTTCCGTCCAGCCACTACACCTCTCCCCTGAATTCGGCTGATTCCCCCAAATAGCCTTGTATTCCTCGTCGGTGAAGTACAAAGCCTGGCGCTCGTGGAAACAAGCCAAGATAGTGGCGCTAGCCTCACCGCTACAGCAGGCGCAGTAATCAATGGGTGGGGGAGGTGCCACGGTCCCATCATCCAGTCCCTTATTCAACATCTCGTAGCTAGTTCCATAGATATTATAAATCGGGTCGTCCATGGACGTATGGACGAGGCGCACTTCGAGGGATGCGTGATCATCGTGGCATTGCGATCCGAGCTTCAGCCAGAGGGTGCCGATATCGTTCAGATTACCGGTTCCTTCGTAGTCAGGGTGTTGGACGAAGTAGCCGTATTCGCGAGGGACAACGCTTGTGAGGCCAGGTATGAGGTCTGCGATCGCTTGAATGGCCTCGGCGAGAGGGAGGACTTGGAGGGAGTCGATGTGGTCTTGGAGTTTGGAAGCCATGTCTGTATAATTTCAAAAATTCATGGGAGGACCATTTCTCCTTTTTATGTGGATGAGGCTCTTTGCCGTTTGCCATTTCCTGGAGCCACGTACTCTATACCCCTGTCAAATCAAGTGCGTTTGTATCAGTAGAAATTGAAGCTGAGTGGCTTGTCAACGGCAGCTGCCTGGTCTCCCACGGACTTTCCGTATATCTGCCTACTGTGTACGTAGTTCAGAAATTTTCATATATTGGTTTCAGAATGAAATCTGCGAGTTCTGTGGCAGCTGAATTCCCAATATTTGTTCCAGGTTACAATTTGAGAACATTTAACTGGTCTTGCCCAGCCCGAAAGAATGGCTGACTGGACCCTGGAGATATGGAGGTGCATTGACCCATAAGCGTTCCCTTACTGCTCGCATATCTTTTGTTCTGAACGAATGGCATGGATTGGATTTCAGTTCGATACGTCAACTCCCAATAGAATGCAAGGCAAAGGGGAAACCCCCACTTGGCGGGACCGGCGGGATTCCAAAAGTCAATAGACTTATCTGATTCTCGACTTGTTTTTCTATATGGCCTCTGGGCTTTTTTTCTGAGCGTTGGAGATCTTTTGGAAAATTCTTCTCTCTGGGCTTGGGGCTGGGGAATCTATTTGTTTTGATGTTTTGATGTTTTGATCCCGTTATGAATGTAAAGTCCGCGTCTTTACCGCCTTATCAGGTACGCCAGGCTCCTCATCGATATGTTCGTTGGGGATTGCCCCTGGCTGCTGTGGTGTTGATTCTTTTAGTCTGGCCTGTTCCACTGCCCTGGAAGGTGGTGGAGCCTTTGGCCATCCCCATCCCAGTCACCTGGGACGAAATAGTTCCTTCGCAGTCGTTGGAATACCATAATTGCGGCGATGAGTTCCAATGCGCGAGACTGGAGGTGCCTATGGACTACCAACGGACAGATGGACAAGGTCGCACATTCGCTCTAGCTATTGTCCGACTGCCAGCCAAGGTCCCAGTCACAGATTCGCGGTATGGAGGTGCGGTTTTGATCAATCCCGGTAAGTGAATTTGGACATGATATAATGATATAAGCTCATAGTCCAGGTGGGCCTGGTGGACCGGGAACAATGCAAGCGTTTGTGGCGGGTCGCAATCTCCAGCTGATTATCGATGCGGAGGTCGACCCACATGAGACCGGAGAAGAAACCGACAATAAATATTTTGACATTATCGGATTTGATCCTCGCGGAGTAGGATCCACAACACCTCCAGTGATGTGTTTCCCTGATCCCGTTTCCCAAAGGAACTGGGAGTTGCAAGTTTTAGCAGAAGGCGTTCTGGGAAGTGGACCGGATTCCTTGCAGAGAAACTGGCAGCGGACCGAAGCGCTAAACTCGGGATGTTCAGTATTCGATATGTCGAGTCTAGGAGCGGACGAGCCAATGATGTCCTATGTCAATACACCACTCGTCGCGCAGGACATGCTGACCATCATCGAACGCCATGGAGAATGGCGTGAGAAGGAAGGCCAAGCAGCCCAGACAGCCCACAACAAGTGTCATGGGTTGGATGAAGCAAACTCAATCTTGCATCGCACTCAATGGCACCGCGGAGAAGAGCCACTTCTCTATTGGGGTCGCTCATACGGTACCGTGCTAGGCACCACATTTGCCTCGCTCTTCCCAGAGCGAGTTACACGAGCTGTTCTTGATGGCGTAGTCGACATGGTGAAGTACTACCAAGGGATAGGACCGAATGTTGTTACTGACGCAGATGCTATTTTTGATCGATTTGGCGAGTACTGTAACGAGGCTGGACCGGTGGGGTGTCCGTTCTATATCGAGGGTGGTCCAGACGCTATCAAGGCAGCGTACTGGCAACTTGAGCAGCAGATCCGTAACACCTCAATCCCTGTCATGGCATCTACAGAACGGGGCCCAGAAGTTATAACATGGACTGATATCAAAGAGATTCAGCGTGTTGCCATCTACCAGCCCCTCCTTGCATTCCCCGTCCTGGCAGACAGAATGACCGAGCTGGGCAGGGGGAACGCCGTTCCCATGGCTGACTTTAAACATGGGAGCCGCTTCGGCGCGTGTCCGTCCAATAAGTGCAGTCTTGCTGGACCTTGGTCCCAAGAATGTGCTACAACGCAGGATAACTTTCTCTACGCCATGGCTGCTATCATGTGCTCTGATGCCGAACATTTCACGACTGTGAATATTGAGCAGTTCCAGGCAGAATGGTCTAGCCTTCTGGCGGACAGTGTATCTCTGGGTGATTATTGGGCGCAATTGCAATTGAGCTGTGTTGGATGGAAAGCTAAGGCCAAGTACCCTTTCGCAGGTATGTCCTATTATGTCCTCTATGCATCTGAAGCTGACCGGTCTTAGGTCCGTGGGGCACTACTACCGCCCATCCCATGCTCTTCGTATCAAACACCCTGGATCCAGTGACTCCTCTCCACGGGTACGTATTCGTTCGTCACCAGTGGCTGTCCCAGCTAATAGCCCCAGTGCCCAACACATGTCCCGGATTTTCCCAGGATCTAGATTGCTCCAGCAAGAGTCCGAAGGGGTGAGTTACTCATAGGAATCCCTGCAGTGCTTCATCCTTGACATATTTCATCTAGCACACAACACTCACAGCCCCATCGATTTGCGTGGCGAAGGCCATTCGCCATTACTTCCAAACTGGCACACTACCAACGGTAGGAACTCTTTGCCAAGCCGATTTGAAGCCATTAGTTGGATCTCCACATCGTCGTGCGACGATCAGCCATAGTTTCAGCCCAGCCGACCGTAAACTGTTCGAGGCATTGATGGCGGAGGTTCAGCGGGGGCCTCTTTTTCCGCTATAAGGATTCACACTATATTTTATACTGGGGGAAGACGTATCAGGTCTATCCCTGGCCCTAACTCTCACGATTTGATGCATTAATGGTTTAAAGTGCTGCGCGAAAGTCGAGCAGTCTGATTCGATGTGTTTCGGTTTCATATTAGGCATTCTTTTTTTTTTTTTCAATCCTACTTATATACTGTTTAATCTGTGCCAACCCTCGAATATCACCGTATTACCCCCATGTGGCGATGCGCGGGTAACCGCTTGCGGAGAAGCAGTACAACCTCGGCTCGCCGGCCAATTGAACCTTTGATGATCAACCCCGCTAGGAGGGATTTCTCTGCATTGTTAGATAAACTTGAAGCATATCAATAATTCCTCTCTTGATAATCCCACACTAACAAGAAACATGGCTCCCCCGACTGTCACCGAGACCCTTGCAAACACCGTCAGCATGCATGCACCACAATCATCTCAAGCGGCGGGTGCCGAAAAGGCCAAGATCAAGATGCAGATGCCCAGTATGCCTGTCTTCGAAGATAAGATGAAGGAGCGAGAGTATTTGAAGGGTCGCCTAGCAGCAGCATTCAGAATCTTTGGCGACAAAGGATACGATGAGGGTATGATGGTCCTACAGCGAAACATCGAGTTGGCAATTAGCATCTAATATTCGAATTAGGTGTTGCTGGGCACATCACTGTGCGTGATCCAGTGGATCCATCAACATTCTGGGTGAACCCCTTCGGCACGGCATTCAAGCTGATGAAGGCATCGGACTTAATCCAGGTCGACCACGATGGCAATGTCATTGCGGGTGGAGCTAATCGGATGCTGAATGCCGCTGCATTTATGATCCATTCTGCTATCCATGCAGCACGGCCTGAGGTGAACTGCGCTGCGCACAGTCACAGTCTCCATGGACGGGCGTTTTGTTCGCTGGGCCGACCGCTCGATATCATCTCCCAAGATGCCTGTGCTTTCCACAATGTAGGTTCTCCTAACATCATTCAATACCCGCGCGTACAATAGCCCCAGCTCTAACAATATCAGGACTTGGCTCTCTATTCATCATTCAAAGGCGTCGTCCTAGCCAAAGAAGAAGGTCAGAACATTGCCAAAGCTCTGGGCAACAAAAAGGCAGCCCTACTTCAAAATCACGGCCTTTTAACAGTCGGCAACACTATTGAAGAAACAGTGTTCTGGTTCGTGAGCCTGGAAAAATGCTGCTACGCTCAACTCCTAGCGGACGCAGCCGCCACCGGACGAGGCGGCCAAACAGTGAAAATTGAAGAAGCCGATGCTTCATTCACTTACAAAACAGTGGGAACCCCGAAGGCTGGCTGGTTCAGTGCGAAGCCCCTGTTTGATGTTATCCACGCCGAAACTAAGGGTGAATACTTGGAATGAGATCTCCACCCGGTCGAAAGTTTATATATCTGTCTTTCGAAATAGATTGTCCTGGAGATATTAATAGTTTGCACGTTAATTGAAATATGAAATAGTCTTATGGGTCTTTATGCACCACTAGAGTATTCTCATATATTGCGTAGTGCATAAATGTAGTCTAACCGGAATACTGGGTAGTGCCACTTCTAGCACCACGAATTTATCCTGCTAGGTAAATAAAAAGTCCATATGCGGGTCTTCGGACTTGAATCAGTGTGTTTGACAAAAGTTAATGCGTCAATAAGAAGAAATCATGCACTGGAGTTGGCCAGTTTTATCAGTCAGACTAGTGTTGGGCTCGTTTCGGGGTGAAACATCCAGCCCTGAAGAGCTTCGGGAGGCGCTCCGCTTTTGGCTCAATTCCACCACTCCACCTGGTACACCTGTAGAGATCCACCGTTGTCTCGTAAGGGGAAACTATAAATCAAGGGATTATTCACGGCGCTATGGGTTAAATCTGCTCATATATTCTATATTTGAACGCTTATCGATTGCGGTCTTCCAGCTCATAGTCATCATAATGCGCTTCATCGTACCTTTCCTTGCCGCCGCCGGCCTCGCCAGCGCAGGATTACTAGAGACGGTTGTCAAGAGAGATGACTATTGGGGTGGCAGTGTCTCTCTCGGTCCCTCCAAATCGACCATCATTAACGCCGTCACGACCCTGATCCCCGGAGCTGCGCCAGAAACTCAGAACGGTGTATTGTTCCTCTGGCCTGGTGTGAGTCCTCACTCCTTCCAATGGCCTTTTTAGGCTCTAATAATTATAGATGTCCAACGGAACCGGTGACCTGGTCCAGACCACCCTCGAAAGCTGGCCTAGCAACTCGTGGTGCGGAGCCGCCACCGGCGAGTGGTGTGTGCGTGCCAGTGTCTTTGGCAGCTTTGGCCAGCTAGATGGGGCGGGTTCACCCGTGAGAGGAACTGACCAGGTCCGAATTGAGTACAATCTTGAGTCTGACGGACAGACCTGGAAGCAGTAAGTATGAAGTCAACATGGCGAAAGACATCACAACTAACATGTTCAGGACTGTCACAAATGGCCAGACTGGTGCCCTGCTTTCAACTTACTCCCACGCCTCTGGACCGTATATGCGAGGGTAAGTGCCCAGAATGATACTGTATTGAGGACTATACTGAATTCAGTTAGATATGGCACCGGAACTGAGTGTAATGACAACTGCTCGGGAGCTATCGCTCCGCAGAAATATTTGAACACGATTATCACTCTCGCCTCGGCTGATACTAACTTTGGCTCGACCATTGCTAGCGCGGGTGGTGCGACTTATACCGAAGTTTCGTCTAGCCAGGGCGGGAAGGTCTGGACCGTCAAGCAGATTGACATTCCCGCAATGCATTAAATGAACGTCCCGAGTTACAAGGGTTGTGCTTTCGTACAAGTTACATATGAAATATAGCCTGGGACAAAATTATCAATTCTGCGAATAACCCGCTCTTATTGCTACCCCTCTGCAAAATGCACACATATACAAAACTTCAACCTCATCCCCGATAATCAAGAATAACTTTCAACCGCACAGGACCAGCCACCGCCTCACCACCAATACCATCGATGTGCTTGACCGATTTAGTATAAGCAGCAGTCACCTTCTTAGCACCGGCCGTGATGATAGAGCATTTTTTCCCATCAGCCTGACAAATGGACATTCCCTGCACAGGCTGTTTGGCAACCTGTGCCTGAATAGCCGAAACATCCCACCCCGACCAACCATTGTTCTCCCCGTCACCGAACGTAAACTCGCCCCAGGTACATGAGTATCCACCATATTGATCCGTAGGTAGGTGATCACCAGGCGCAGCGCCCCAGGCTCCCTCAGAGTCCTCATCGAAAGCAACATAGTGAGTATCACCGGGAGCAATGGTGAATGTCAGGGCAGAGTGGCCGTACCACCCAGTCATCTTGCCGTCAGGACCGATCTTGTTCCACACAACCACTGTCCAGGGCTCGTCGTTTGCACCCGTGAACTGCGCCACGTATTTATATGCATGTGCCTCGTCCTGACTGACAGTGATGATATTGCTTCCCCATGGTCTGCCGACATTGCCCTGGTAAAGTATCTTCGCTCCTTTTGCTTTTGGCGAAGTACGTCCTCCGAATCCGGCTGTTGAGAATTGTCCAGCCGGTGGTGTTTCGGTCCAGTCCAAGGAAGTGGGTCTGTGTGACTTTGGGCCTGGGAGGATCTCGTTGACTACTGGCAGGTTAGGTAGATTGAATCCGGCATTGGGGGATCCGCCGGTGTTTTTGTGAGGTGGGGGAGGAGGGCGCCTTGCTGGAACAGCCTTTTCTTCTTCTAAAGAGCCGTTGGGCAGAGTTTCGGCAAGGGGTACGGCTTTTTCTGCTTCTGAGGGATTCCCGGGGAGTGTCTTTGCAAGTGGCAAATGGCTGGCTCCTGGGTGGACGGTGACCGTTATAGTATTGGTTGCGGTTTTGGTGACTGTCTGTGTCTTTGACACGGTAGTGGTCTCCTCTGCCTGTGTTGGCCCGGGAGCCCAGGGCCCAGGATGAGTGTAATGAGGTTGAGCGGGCCATTTGTTTGTCAGTGCAGGGCGAATAGGCTCCGGCTGTAGTTGATCCCAGTGATCTTGGTATGGCTCGGGACGCGGGATGATGAGCATGTGATGATCAGGACTCCACGGCGTAGGTTCAGGACTATGCTTGACAAGCGTAAGGGTGCTGTGGATAGTATTGGTTGGTGCGCACTTTCCAAAAACCGTAGTCGTAGTCGTGATCGTAATGGATTCTACCACAAAATCATCTGGGGTGTTATTCGCATTATCCCAACCTAGATTTTGCAGCTCCAAGTCTTCGGTGGGTGGCATCAAGTTGCGATGGCGATGGTGATGAAGATGGTTATGTGCATGATGGTGAATGCTAGCAAAGGCATACCCAGCAAAGCCCGCAAGAACAATTGGTATAGACACGCGCCCCATAGCAAAATACACAAGGGGTTGATCAGCGATAGCTCTATAGCAGATTAGGCAGGCAATAATTGACCTGGTAAATCAAGGCGTTAGCGGTGTTATATCCCAAAAATAAGTGACGCGCTTAGTTGGTTGAACGCATATTGGTGGCGCGGTGTTGGCGGTTTGTCATTGTCGAACAGACGCACGATCCGGGGATGTGACTTAGCTTTATACAGCCCCGGGAAAGAAACAAGGTCTGGACTCTTCATCGGAATGCTATCGTAAACACGGTCCCTGAAAGGCTCGAAAGGGACTGTAGCAGCCCTGAATTCCGGTGTTCCTTGGCCTACCCTTGAAGGCATTAAATCAGACTACATGTTCGAGAAATTCAATGAGTATTAGTGTAATATGTATGATGAATCAGATTTCTACTAAAAAGCCTAAGGAAAAGAAGAAAATTAAGTATACTTCTTGGGAAAGTAATGTTCAACGCGTCCACGTTGGGGTTCATGCTAGATGTGGCCTATAACCCCCTCGCGTCGCATTCCGGACCTGAATAACATTCGCCCCTCTGTTTTCTTTTTCGTGTGAAAACAGGTTTCAAGGGTAGTATTCATTAGTACTCTAATCATTTCGTCTAAGTCGCTTGGTCGATATTAGAAAGTGGATACATGAGTCAAGGGCTTGAGACAACAGATATTTCAATGAATGTATGAAGGATAAATTATATAAAGGAGTGTATATTAACAGAGAGTATTATGGGCTGTTTCCTTGAACAAAAATGGAAAAAGAAGAAGAAAAAAAACATAGTGAAGCATGAAAACTAGAAAATATGACTGAACAGATATTTTTCTGCTTTCTTTGTTTTTCAACGCAAGACTTACAATGCCACCTCCAGCCCCCCCCCCCCCCTTCCGGGGAGACCATCATGCACAGGAACCGGAGACCTGGGTTTGCGGGGGTCCGACATCGACCAACTGGGTACCAATGGCAGTAGTGATACTGTGGTCAATGCCGTTGAAAACACAAGCGACACCCTCGGTGCTGGTTTGAATGTGGGAAACGCTCAGAGGATTCACTGGGTCGATTAGTGTCTTGGGTTGGCTTTTTGCGGAATATATAGATAGACATACCAATTTGAACCGATTCACCATTGGACGGGAAACTCTGAGTAAACTGACCATCGGCAGCTCCGATGAAAGTGACATGCACTTCATCCCCATGAGCGTGATCTCCAACCGGAGCAGGATCAGTGGAAGGAGGTGCTGGGGATGAATCCGATCCTTGGGCCTGGCAAGATGCAGTCACCTGGGTCTGGGGAGGGCCAACATCTACCCATTGAGCTCCGTTGACGATTGTCACGCTGTGATCAATGCCAGTAAAGGTGCACCGAACCCCGGCAGTATTGGATGAGATGTGCGAGATACTCAATGGGTTTTCTAGGCAAAGTCAGAATGGTTTCAATTCAGCTGTATACAAGAACAAGGGACCTACCAATCGAGACAACAGACCCATCACTAGGGATGCTTTGAGTGAACTGGGCATCGGCAGCGCCGATGAAGGTGATATCCACTTGATAGTCTCTTTGTTTCAGTGGAATTGCACTAGCAGTAGCTGCATAGGCAACAAAGAGACCGAGAATTGTAGACGTCTTCATTCTCAGGCAAAAAATAATTGGAAAATTCAAGCTGCTGATAATGTATATAGTAAGAGGCTGTACTGGTTGGATTGACACGGATGATCAATGAGAGACCGAAGGGCTTTATATACCAGTTTATGCTTGTTATACCTCCCAGACAAGTCTGTCTGATATTACTAGTTTCTAATATTAGATGAGATATTTTTTTCCATGGTAGATCGGATAGTGGCGTCGGGGTCTACGGAACCTTGGAGCAGACTCAAAACATATTTAGATGACCCAAGGTCGACAATTCTCTATTATATATGCATTGGAGGATAATTGAAGTTACAGCAAGCTGGGTGTTATTTAGTACATTTTATTAGGGCATATGGGTGATTTAATCGAATATCCAATGATTATTGCCTTATAGTTATCCAGAGACGCTCTCAACACAGTTATACCAGAAATACAATGCGTCGTCTATACTATAGAAATTCTTATTTTCTGGTCCGAGAGATCTTGTGACTGCGGAACTGGCCTCCCCCGGATTTTTGGCTCTGAAACCTCGCACCGTCAACCTGATTGTCTTCATTTGTCTCAGAAATGCTGTCAAGCACGTCATGTCTTTTCTTGTTTCTTTTTCTTCACGCACCAATTTTCCCCCGGGCGCAATATGTCTGAGTTAGACATGCCGACCCTCCTTTACCTTCCTATTTTTGCCGTTTCCCGGTAGCACCTCAACACGCCACTCAATGTGCTATATATAACCCTTCTCTGTCTACTCAAGACGAAATTCTCAGGTTCGACAGGGAGTACTAACCAGTAATTCCAACCAAGTTCCGGGGAACCCCAACAATTATCGGATACAATTACACATAGAACAATCGAGAGACTCATTGACCAATGTCATGTACTGCTGTCTGGGTTGATTTGTTAGAGCAATTAGAACATAAATATACTGGCAATATCTACCGGTATGGCTGGACCCATCGCCTTGATTTATGCGTACACTTGGACATATATATTGTGGACATGTATAGGAAAAGTTAACCTTACGAGAGTAGCTTTTGAACTCAGTTCCCTCTTGTTTACCTTCATTGCCACAATCCGTCTCTTCTCCGTATTCTTATCAAAAGGGGTACGAAAGCGAATTTTGACATACTGGGCCAGAGAATGTGAGTTATTCAAGTGTTCTTTACAAGCAGCCCGATGCTAATATGTGCTTTAGCCAATATTCACACAAAATGGACACTTTCATATGCATCAGGGAGGTGTCCCAAGGGTCCATTTCTATCACTGATACTTCCACGTGTATTTCTCATTTTATTCACATACTTGCAGCCCATCTTCATTGGAACAGCAATACGATTTGCATTGTATGGGTTCAATCAATGGTATTCAATTCTCTGTATTTCTGATCCACCCTAATTACATAACGTATTTCACTACCGAGTCGGCCACACCACCGAGTCGGCCACCCCACCCAAAACGCGTCAATTAATTTTAACCCTTTATCTTCAACCACCCACTATGCCACCAATTCGCTCCCAAACCTCTAGAAATTCAACAGAGCAAGAGGGTAGGATTCTTTTAGCCATTCAGGCTTTTAAGAATAAAGAAATCTCTTCTATTCGTGAAGTGGCGCGCCGATTTAACGTACCACGTTCAACTCTCCAAGACAGACTACGCGGTCTTCAACACCGCGCGATTTCTCGCGCAAATTCGCATAAATTAACAGAGGTTGAGGAGGAATCTCTTCGAAAATGGATTCTCTCTATGGATTCTCGTGGAGTAGCCCCCCGCCATGCTACTGTACGAGAAATGGCGAATCTTCTCCTCGAACAGCGTGGAACTACCCCGGTTCTTTCGGTCGGCGAAAATTGGGTTATGAAGTTCGTTAAAAGAAACCCTCTTCTTTTATCCCGGTTCTCGAGACGTTATAATTACGATCGCGCGAAATGCGAAGACCCAAAAATCATTCGAGAGTGGTTCGATCTTGTTCAAAAAATAATCCTTCAATTTAGAATCGACCCCGATGACGTTTATAACTTCGACGAGACTGGTTTCGCGATGGGGTTAATCGCTACGGCGAAGGTGATCACGAGGAGTGAACTCTCTAGTCGGCGCTCAGTTTTACAACCTGGAAATCGTGAATGGGTGACTACTATTGAGTGTACGAATGCTTCGGGGTGGGCCCTCCCTCCGTGTGTGATTTTTAAAGGCAAAGTCTTCCTCGAATCTTGGTTCGACGGCCTTCCAGATGACTGGCGGTTTGAAGTTAGTCCGAATGGATGGACCTCCGATGAAATTGGACTTCGGTGGCTCGAAAGGCTCTTTATTCCGACGACTTCTTTACGTACGAAGGGGAGGTATCGACTTCTAGTACTCGACGGTCACGGAAGCCATTTAACCCCAAAGTTCGATGAAATATGCGAGAAAAATCATATTATACCGATCTGTATGCCTCCGCACTCCTCTCATCTTTTACAGCCTCTTGATATCGGTTGTTTTGCGGTGTTAAAACGATCATATGGTCGGCTAGTTGAGATAAAAATGCGGAATGGGATTAACCATATCGATAAACTTGACTTCCTCGAAGCATACCCCCTCGCACGAATTGAAGCCTTTAAATCAGAGACTATTAAAAATAGCTTCGGAGCAGCTGGCTTAGTACCTTTTGCACCCGACCGAGTGATCTCGAAGCTAAATATTCGTCTTCGAACACCGACCCCCCCTCCGAGCCGGGGGAGCGAATCGAGTCGGAATTTTACACCAAAAACACCAGCTACAGAGAAAGAACTACGTCGACAGGCTTCGTCAATCAAAGCTTTACTTCGTACAAGATCTCGAAGTCCGCCTAGCCCGTCAGATCGTGCATTAAACCAGCTTGTGAAGGGCTTCCGTCTTACAATGCAAGGTGCTATCTTACTGGCGAAAGAAAACAAGGAATTACGCGCTGAAAATGAGAAGAAGAAGCAAAAGCGCACCCGATTTAGAAGGCATATACCTTCCGAAGAAGGCCTCTCAGTTCAAGAAGCCTCTACTTTAATTTTACAGACGGGGGAAGCAGTTGAACCACCTCCCCCCAGCGCCAATATACAGGGAGAATCGGCTATTCGGCCACGTACGCGCCCCCCCGGGGGTGTGGAATATGCAGGTTGCCAGGGCATAGAAGAGAAACCTGTCCAGATAGACCGATTAGTTAGTTGAATTAATTTAATGGCGTTTTCGTTGAAATAATTGCAATTAAAATTCATAAGTTAGATTGGGTGGCCGACTCGGTGGTGTGGCCGACTCGGTAGTGAAATACGTTAAGAGACATTATAACTAGCATCTGTAGGATCAATAAATCCTCCGGTATACTGACGTAACTGCACCGACACGGATGTGTGGCCTGACTGGTAAGGCCACAAGGCTCCGAGGCCATTAAATATGCATTGCCAATGCTGACTCCTTTTCTCTTCACGGCCACAATTCTTGTGTCTATGTAAACATGGAGACACTGCACATTACTGATCAATCAACACGGTCATCCTTCTAATATCCCCAGTCAACTCCGCAATCCACGGCTAATGACACTTGTGGATATCAAAAGCACAGGCGCTAAACCGTTTAGAGGAAAAGATGCGCCAGATAACCAACCAACCAATTAGATTGCCACAACAGCGCGAAAGATTTGCCCAAAACGGAGATCAACAAGATGACTGGGGATCGTGCGAATATAAATTCATTGCCATACCCCAGTTTTGCAGAAACCATTCAAAAATTATTATGGCAAGCCTTCACCCCTTTGACCCTATCACACCTGGGGAGATCCAATTGGCGGTCTCCGTCTTGGAATCCGCTTTCCCCGGTGCCAAGCTCCGCTACAAGCGCATCGATCTCCAGGAGCCTACCAAGCATGAGGTTATCCCATTTCTCGAGGCTGAGCGCCTAGGCGAAGTGCGCCCCCGTAAGCCGGCCCGCTTGCTGATGGCGCTGTTCCACCAATTGGACAATGGGTCTTTCTTCAAGGCTCTGATCAACGCAGACACCAAGTCCATCGTGTCAGCAAAAGAGTTGCCCAAGGAGGTCCAGGGTCCACTAGACGTCGATGAGATGATTGAAATTGAGGAGCTTTGTCTCAGCCACCCAGCCGTCAAGGCCGAAGTTGAAAAACTGAAGCTTCCCGCTGGCCACACCGTCTGCTTGGACCCGTGGATCTACGGCACCGATGATGCCAACGAGACTCGGCGTTTGTTCCAGTGCTACATGTACATCGTGGCCACCGACCACCCCCAGAACAACCAATATTCGGTGCCTTGCAAATTCTCGCCAGTGTTCGACGGTATCAGTCGCAAGCTGGTCCGTATGGATTATCTGCCTGGTGGGGCCGATACTCAAAGCACTGAGACGCAACCTTGGAAGCAGGTGCCTACTGTGCAATACGCCCATGACTTGCTGGATGAGCCTCTGCGCACCGATCTGAAGCCTTACATTGTCCAGCAACCAGAGGGAGCGTCATTCAATGTCATTGGAAATGCCGTGTCATGGCAGAAGTGGCGTTTCAGAGTCGGCTTCAACAACCGAGAGGGTCTGGTGTTGCACAACGTGACTTACGATGGTCGTAACACCTTCTACCGTCTCTCTTTCTCCGAGATGACAGTCCCCTACGCCGGTATGTTTTACTACTCCCCCTTTAGCAACACATCTGATTTATTCTAGATCCCCGGGCTCCCTACCACCGCAAGCAAGCCTTTGACGTCGGTGACGTCGGCTTCGGTATCACAGCTAACCAACTGAGTCTCGGCTGCGATTGTCTCGGTCACATTAAGTATTTCGATGGTTACCGCACAGATGCACAGGGAGCACCGATCCAACTCAAGAATGTCATCTGCATGCACGAGCAAGATAATGGCTTACAACACAAGCACACTAATTACCGCACTGGTGCGGCAACTGTTGTCCGTAATCGCCAGCTCGTGGTTCAGATGATCTGCACCGTTGCGAACTACGAATATATCTTCGCTTTCATCCTCGACCAAGCAGCTAATATCGAGCTCGAGGTGCGGGCAACCGGTATCCTCTCAACCGTGCCCTTCGATAACGAGAACGGCCAAACCGTTCCATGGGGAACAAACGTTGGACCAGGCGTTATGGCCCCATTCCACCAGCACATGTTCTCCCTCCGTATCGACCCTGCCATCGACGGCCACAAAAACACAGTCTACTATGAAGATAGTGTGCCAATGCCCGAGGATGACAGCAACCCATGGCTCGTCGGGTATACTACAGAGCAAAACGTCATCAAGGCCAGCGGTAGTGCCTCAACCAGCGTCGAGCGCCACCGTGTCTTCAAGATCCGGAACGACTCCATCGTCAACCCCATTACCCACCACCCCATCGCATACAAGCTGCAAACCAACCCCAGTCAGATGCTCCTCGCACACCCAAACTCATTCGGCTCGAAGCGCGCCCGCTTCGCGACCCGTCCTATCTGGGTTACTAAATACCAAGACGACGAGCTATTCGCCGCCGGCGAGTTCACAAACCAGAGCAAGAAGTCTGAAGGCGTGGAAGTGTGGGCTGGACGCAACGATGCGGTCGAAAACGAAGACGTTGTTCTCTGGCACAGTACGTTATCCCATCTAAACTGTCCTGCAATAAATAGCTAACTGTTCCTAGCATTCGGTCTCACCCACAACCCACGCATTGAGGATTTCCCTGTTATGCCCATGGAGCGCGTTAGCGTGATGCTCAAGCCGGATGGTTTCTTCACTAAGAACCCTGCACTTGATGTGCCGGCTTCGACCCAGTCCTTCAACCAGTCCACTCTGCACCCTGAGCCGTCTTGCTGTGCGGCTCCTCAGGAGCGAGGACAGGTGAAGTTGTAGATATTATATGTGAAATGAAATGTAGAGGGCGACCTCTGTAAATGAATGCTCTAGTATAGGAAACATAATGAAGTTATTTCTACAAAATCTTACCTTGGAAACATATCATCACCGTTGTAGAGTTCGAAGGATGCGTGACACCCCCAAGGTCGAGGCCTAGCAGGAACATGATGGTGCTACCGATGACGGATGAACATCCAGTCCAGGCGACAGACATGAGATCACTCCGTATCCGCGTGCTGCCATATTTCCCCCAATGCAATCAATCAGTAAACGAACACCGGAACCGATCGTCCTCCTGTGATATCCGGCCAGATGTGCTCTTTGAAGTCAAAGCCCCCAGAATCTGGCAAGATCTCGCGCAGTCGATGTCGCATACTGTTCAATGGATTTATGCTCACAGTGGCGATAATCCCCAACTGGTTGTTCACTGCCTTTGTGACCGTCAAATGTGCCTCCCCTACTAAGAACTTGACCCCCACCAGCAGTCCAGAAACTGACCCCTCTTCGGTAGGTGTTAGAATACGTGTTGAAAGAGTAGTTTGAAGCGGCTTGAAATGGCCTTCCTTGCATAGCACAGAGCACGACCGCATTTTTCTCTCCTCGGGAAACTCTAGACACCTTTCACTGTAGACGGCAAAGCTCGACGTGTCCCGCGTATCTTTGACGATAGGAAACCAGTTATGTGACTCTTTCGGTGTGGACGGCAACACTGGACAATTGGCGGGGCTATTGATGAAGGGCCATGATACTTGGAGGTTTCCATCGCTGTCAACACCCGAGTGCTCGAGCGCGAGGATGGAATTTATGATCACACGACGAGCTTCGACACCGGTAAGAGGCTGGTTTTCCCCGGGCGTATGGTCGAGGGAATCTATATCGTCCATTGATTGCCATCTATTCCAGCAGGAGCTGATACAATTCTTGTCGCCGACCTTGTGGGCGCAGTTTGTTCGGTGCTCTGTGGGTTGGGTGCTTGTTTGAGAGAAGCGGAGAGCATCCCAGAGCGTCACTCGCTGGGCGTTTCCGGTGCACGCACTTACTTCTAATCCGACACGGAGATTAAGAAGTGGCACAAGCCTTATGTCTGCCTTTGTGCAATCCGCGATGAGCATTGCCTTGAGTGTGCGCTTTGGAATCCGTTTGTACTTCTTCATGATCCCGGCTGTGACGTATTGTCCGCCACCAAGCTGAACTTCGTACCCATCACTCACGTGTCTTGATTTGCTTGTTCCAGGGTACTGAAGCCGACAGGCGATTTGTTGTCCAATGAGTGACATTGACGACTTGCACTTGTCGTTAACAACAAGCCCAGCCTCAACATTCGTGGGTGTGCCGATCAATATTCTTGATGTGTTGCGAAGGCGGATTTTTATATCTGAAATCTCCCCAGGGAGATATTCTGGAACCCCTGGCACCCAGTGGCATTCAATCTGACCATACAATGAAGTCTGCCGATCTTGAGGAAGTGGAATGATGAAGCCTCTCTCTGTTTGAATCACTGGCCCTTCATCTGCAGTACCCCCTACCAGCGAGACTGGTCCCCACAATTCTTGAAGGTCCTGGACGGTAAAACAGATCTTCATTCCATCGGATTGGGCAGAGGTTTTTCCTAGAACCCATGCAGGACCACCGACAAAGTCGTCCAAGCAAGCCAGTTTCTGTGGCCTGAAGGCATACCCATCGAAACCGACTGGGATCTTTTCCATATTCTCATTCCATAAATTCATGTCGAATCGACACACGTGTGAGCCAGAGAATGAAACAAGCCCAATTGACAGAATTCCACACAAGAAGCGAAGAATTCCTACCGAGTCACAGTCCGAGAGGGCCTTGTCCTCAACATTGAGCACCTTTTGCATCCAGCGCTGTATCGCCCTCTTCAATAACTCCTCTTCGTCGAATTTGTCAAGAATATTCTCTAGCAAAGTGCCAGTCTGGCTTAATGATACATGAAAGGCTTCGGCAACTCCATCACAGTGTTGGTCTTCCATTAAAATGCTCATGGTGCTTCCGCAAAAGCCTTGGGACTGTAGATACCCCAGCGCAGTATGCCAATTCCCAAGACACTCAATACAGTCATCCAGCGATTCAAGCTCAATGTATGGGCTACTTTTCATGCCGAGTGTCTGCGCGGTTTGAACCTCGAGCTGGTCCAATTCACTGAAATAGCGAGCTGCGTCCAAGATGTGGTCCATATTTCTTGTCTCGGGTATGCCTGCATCTATTGAGTCCTCTTCGGACTCTGGACTTGTAGTATTCGTTGCGATTGAGAGTGCAACCGAGGGCTCAAAGCTTTGAGGAAGGGAGATGCGCCTTGATTGATGCATGATTAGGTCCTGGGGTTGTATTGCACCCGGAGCTAAATATTGAACCAGTGACGGATCAACGCCATCCAACAATCTAGCATTTGCTGTGTCCATCCCGCAAATACTCTCTTCAGGCGGATTGACGGAATTCGAAAGATACGATGGTAGTGGAATAGGCGACCGCCTTGAGAGACGCTGGTACAAATCCCCCAAAGTTCCTAGAGTGCGAGCGAGCCCCTGGTCGGACACTATCTGCAACGCCATCAGATTCAAGACGGCTCCCGGCCTCCACGCCTGGTGAAGGGGATCCAGTAATGCCTCCCGCATTGTTATAATGATATCTTCTAGCTGCTCACGAGCGATTGAGTCACCTTCCTCATATCGACCATCAAGTCCTTGGCAGTGCTGATGAAACTGATTTTGAATCTGAGTACGGGCGTGGTTTAGTGCCTGTTCTAGTTGCCAGCTGGAATCGAGTTTGTCATATCTTGAGGTGATAGTAGCAAGCGCCATCAATCCGTTACCATAGGCGGAAACGACTGTTTGCCGATTTGGGTTTGTCAATATCATTTCTTGGTGATAGGAGAGGAGACGACCTTACTGGCTGCCACATAAATTCGGACCCAAACCACCTCCGCTGGATTCACGGGTCTCATTTTATAAGTAGGCGGACTGTAACACATATGACAAGTAAGGAGAGATTGTGATATACGGCCTTCAGCCAGACTATGGCTACACCGTGTGCACATCCTCCGGATTGGAAGATTTTCACCAACAATGTGTTTATTTGCATCCTCGAGTTTGCGATTTTGGCCAGATTGCCCGCCGCGGTATATCAACGGTCTGCTTTTGTTGTCTTCTGGGAGATTGATTTGTGCAAGCCGCATCAAGTAGTGATCCTTCAAATGTTTATAATAATTGGTCCAGTTGGCGGTGGGCTGAGAGCATGCTTCGCAAAGGCTTGGGCATCGGAGTTGGATCCTGTGCTTTGCTATCTGATGCAAACTAAGACTTTGCTCGTGTACACTGCGCATGTGTTCTTTCATTTCGTCTTGCTGTGGTGTAGTCACAGTACAATCGGGCTCAAGGCAAAGATATTCCCACTCCTGAAGACCATGCTCATCTTGAAAGTGCTGCTTGAAGAAGGAAACATCCATGCAGGTCCCATCTTCTGCTTTGCACAGACGACAGCAAAAGGCTTCAAACGGAGCAGAATTAATAGACGCCATGTGTCTGGACGATTTAAGTCCATCTCTGGGCGAGAACGGCTCTCGGAGTCGTATATCCACCTTTTGCAGGACGGCTTCAAGCTGGGACTTCAACTTTGCTAGCTGATCGTGGTTTAATGAAGGGATCCTGTCTGAAGCTGCATCCGCGAGTTGCTCCATCTCAGATAAAACATCCATGGTTCTACCGGAGTTCAAATCTGAAGACCGGGATATCACACGGTCTGAAATAAAGCATCTTGGCTCAATACCTTCGAGATCATTTGAATGTTTTTGGAGTAGAATAGGACTTTCGGATGTATCATCACGGCATCTATGACTTGAATCAAAATCCGCGGAGTGTATCGAGGGACCCGGCCCTGAGTCTGTAGAAGCCACAGGTGGAAAGAACCTATTATTACCAGGAGTCATCTTAGGATAGTTCAGAATTGCAGGCAGAGAAGAGAGTGTGATCATTTACCAATTTTAATAATCTCTGCTCCCTGTTATGCACAGCCCTTAACACGTGCTCAACTAGGCGTCGTGGTGGCATGGGATTGGTGCATGAGTGTGGCTTGGGAGCTCTGGTCTAGGCAGAAATTCATACCACACATCGGACATAGAGCTGTCCAATTTTGATTGATGAAGTCGTGACCGTTCCTTAAGTTGATAATTGTTCGTATTAGTTATACTCCGCAGGTTTCGATAAGATACGGATGCTCAATCGATGTCTCCTCACTTCGGGACATTGGGAGGTCTGAGAGCAATCACCAGCCAATCATACTCATTGGGCCCTCATTGGGTATTGCTGATCGATTATGTGATATGGCACTCAGCCAGTCAGTGAGATAGGCACTGAGCGCCCTCCCAAAACGGCGACAGCTAAGAAAGGAGAGCCCTGGACGAGGAAATAAACTACAGAGGTGTTTAGGCATTCACCGAGCATGCAAGTTGGGAAATATTTTCGCCGAGGGAACTAACACGACGTACTTAATTCAGTGGGCATCGGTAGTCCGGCCCATAACGATTCGGTCAATCCACTGGTCTCCATATTGAAAGCATAATAAAAACAGCCAGTAAAAGCAAACACCCACCTCAAGACATTTAGCACTCTTTCACGATGGAAAGCTCAGCCCACTCCTTGGCCGAAACAACATCCGCCTTGCGCGCAAAGACCTTCTCCATTAGCACACGGTGCAACTCCTCATCACGATCCATGCAGCAATCCTCCAAAACCGTAACACGGTAGTCCATATCCATTGCCTGGCGAACAGTCGATAGCACAGCTCCGCTGGTGATCAAGCCGGCGACAGCGATAGACTGGGCATTTCCGCAGCGCAAAAGCATATCAAGTTCCGTAGCGAAGAAGGCGGAAACACGACGCTTGGTGAGCACCACTTCTCCTGATACAGGTTCAATGGCTGGATGGACTTGCACCGACGAGTGGCCTTCGATATATTCACCACGTGCGACGACAGCGGGCATAGATGGGTTGTTTAGGTTGTTTTCAGGATATCCTGGACGGAAGCCAGTGATGACGTGGATGATTTTCACGTTGGCCTTGCGTGCAGAAATAACAGCTGACGACAGCCGTTCGAGGTAGGGCTCTGTATTGTCGAGGCGGTCGATTACCCCGTTTTGGACGTCAAGGATGAGGAGGACGGTTGCCATGGTGGGCTGTTCGTGGTTGGAGTCGGAGAGGTTGGAAAGGCAGAGATCTAGGAGGATGGGTTTAGACTAAAAGGATAATTCGAAGAGAAAGTTGATATCAAACGAGGTGAATGTATTGAATGATCGCGGTTCCGGTATTATGGATCCCGGTACCGGCATGGACATGTGAGACCGATGAGGCTATTTTATACAAAAGGAAAGTGCAACCGCAATTGCTCACAATGTTGTTAAATACATTGTAGAAAGGGAAAGTGCGTTGGGACAGGAAGAAGTGGAAGTGGAGGCATATCAGTCGAGTCTCCGTCTCTTGACCGCAAACTGTTCCAATAACTCAACCCTTTCTTTGAGACGAGCATTCTCTTTCTCTAAATTCCCACGATCCAGAATTAAATCATCGCGGTACCTTTTTTGTGTTCTGGGTGATCCTTCTATACATTTATCCAAGATGTCCCGGTGCTTCTTGGACGACATCACTGAATCAGATGATTCTGTCTCTGGAGTCCGAGCCCGAGGGGTCTTTGGCGGCCTGGGTGTCCTGCATGGTGTAATAGGCTGATGATTGTGGAAAGTCTCACTGTCACTGTCGAATTGACCTCCCTCCGATTCGGAGGTATTGTCTCTGTCTTGGCTCTCCTGTGATCGCCGCGACGAAGGATGTGAGTACTCGCAGCTAGAGTGTCGACTCACTGACTCCGTCGAAGGCATGATTGGCAAAGGAACACTTGTTCTCGCCGTTCTTGGAGTGGTGTCGTCTGAGTAGAGACGACTATCAAGAATAGAGATTCTATCCTCTGGCACGGCAGTAGCTCGGTTCCCCTGGAGACAGTTCCGAAGGCGGAATTCATCTAGCGGCACAAGGCAGCTTTGACGCCAGATATCTGCAGCTTCTTCCGCCCGTTTAGATGAAGATACCTCTCCATCAATCCACGATGCAAACTCCCTCCCATCCAGTGTGATGGCATTTTCATTGTTATCGGAGAATCGCTTTCTCATGTAGTCTGTATAGCTCTGTTGCATGGGACCAAAAGCGATGTTTTCCATTGGGTTGAAGAACTGTTGATCATTCTTGGGGAAAGAAAGACACGCGATCCTGTTGTCCCAGCAGAACTTTTCGAACTCAGGAAAGACTATGCGGAATCGGTGGGAAATCAGCAGAATTCTCCATACTTGACGCCGACCTTTGGGTCGAGTCTCTGGCTCGAAGGTGTTCTTCAACCAATCAAGTGCATGATTGGCCTCAGACCAGCCTGACTGCGTAAAAGAAGCCTTGATTCGACCAAAGTTCTTGGTCTGCGGTGGATCTTGGCTCCTGCAGACAATGTAAGGGGGCAGGTGCTTTCCTCGTGTTGAGCAGCAGTGGATCACAGATGAGAACGCCCGTTCTTCTCTCTTGTGGTTTTGGTTCATTGGTCGAACGAACATAAGGCTTGCCTTTCGATACATAGTCGTAACAAATGCGGCATCCTCCATAGCATAGATGTTATCATTGGTAACCGCGAGTCGCTGCTTGATATCTTTGAATGCTTGAAAGAACTTCCAGGCTCTGCGATCTTCATGCGGACCTTTCAATTTTAGTGTGCTGCGCTCTTTGGCTATGTGATCAGCAAGTCCTTGATGGCGCGTCCAAAATCCCTTTTGCCAACCAATGTTGAGGTTCGGCCTGTTCTGACTATAGTTTGGGTGGTTGTGGAAATATGCATTGGCTGTATCTTTTGCCAACATGTGGTAAGGAAAGAATCCATGATTCAACCACCGCTCCACCTGCTCAACAACTGCATTTTCATCCTCGACCGAGAGAGCCGGTTGACCCATGACACCCGACTTCTTTCGCAGATATGCACCAGCAAGGTTTGTGGCAACTTCGGAAGCAATCGTGTGAGATGGGGGCGCCCCAACAATAGTGAGCATAACCTACCTGCCTTCAGGTATGTGATTACCCTGGGGCTTAAAAGCGAGGTACCGAGGATTTCAGAACAGCGGACCTGAAATTTTGACCTAAAAGAATTTTTTAGCGCTGAGAGTCAGTCCTGGGGTTATCAACATTGACCAAGCCTCCACTCTGTTAGTTCCATAAAAAGTCCGTTTTAGATTGGATGGCTGCAGTTTGTATGGCTATTGGAACTTTCTTGTTTGACACGAAACTGTCAATTTGGGTATAAAGTGGATGCTATTCCACTTCAGGCCGGCTGGTTTCCATAGTGACATGTACATGTATCCACAAAATGTTGAACATTTATTCTAGCTTGTTTTTCTCCCGGTAATTTTGCCGGCTGCAATTGTGATGAGCGAGATTGGCATAGCAGGGCACATCGAGTGAATGATACGAAAAGTAGTGTATAAAATATAATTAACCAGAGGGCGGCTCTGCGTTGTCGGATCGATTACCCCCTTTTGGACGTCGAGGATGGGGAAGACGGTTGCCATAATTGCTGGCAATTGAGATATGGTGGAGAGTTTGCAGAGGTAAAGATATTCTACAAAGCTAAGAGAGAAATTAAAGAGGAAGTTGACATGAGAGAAAGTTTATGTGTTGAAGGATCGCGATTCCGGTATTATGAATCCCGGTACTCGCACCAATATGGATGTATGAAATTGAGTTATTCTGTACAAAAATGCCCATCTAAGTCCTAGAATCCACAGTGCAATGATAAATCAAATCTTGTATTCAACGAATCCTTGATCCTTAGGAAACTTGAACAGTGCAGCCAATGCTCGACACAGAATGATAAACTTTCTAGGGCAATGATGTGGAGTTCAGGTTGTTGCAAGAAACATCGAAGAAATCTCTATCAAACCGTCTGTATAGTGAGGGTCCCGATGTTTTGAAGGGGTTCGTTTCATGGCCTGATGTTACTAAGGAATCATGATGTTAGGCCCGAGTCAGCGATCGGGATGAATGGAGTTCCAATGTTTGGTGGCAGGTGCTCCGCGCGTATCCACAGCGCTGAACGACCCAGGTCCAAAGCAGATGACTGTTGACACCATGAGAACTTTGACGATAGTTGTCACTTATGCTCAAGTCAATTGGCCCTTGACCTCGGGAACTGCGGCCTGTGAGTTGTTTATATAAGCAACACATGACAGGTGTCAATGCCAAAACTAGTAAGACGCGACTCTCCTCGCGCGCATGTGGGTATTTCTTCCTATGTCTACCTTCAATCACCGTCAGAAGTGTCTAAGGACACCACACCCTAGTTTATATGCAAATACTCTTATAACCTAAAACCAACATGGCTGTAGCATCAGTCCCAATAACACACGGCGGTGACAGTAAGTATTTCTGGCTCAAATATGATATGGATACTAACTAGACCACAGGTTTTCTGACCTCAGTCGCAACACTGAACAGTCGCGTCTTCGATACCGACCCGGTCATCACGTACATGTTGCTAACCCTGTCTCAGCAAGAAAGGTCGGCTTATCTGCCGACATTCTGGACCACGCTCATCAAGTCAGCCTTGCTTAATGACGCAGTGATTACCGAAGCCGATGGCTGGAAAGCAGCATCTGTCATGACTCCGCCAGGCCGATACATGGACAATACCTGGACTCTTGTATGGGCTGGATTTCTGAGCGTGCTGTGGAAACTAGGCCTGCCCGGCGTTAGGGTGAGCCAAACCTCAATATTCTCGCAGAGGACACTCCTAGGTTAACCAATTATCTAGCGTCTTTGGTTCGAATTCTCTGGTATGGTCGACAACGCGAAGAGAAACGGTCTACGTGGACAGACCCAGTACTACTACATCTTCAGTATCGGAACCGAGCACGAACACCGTAGAAAAGGTAAGACAGCGCCATTCGAGGCTCCGTCGTTCTCCATCTCTTACTGATCCTTTTCCAGGCCTCGCCAAAGCGATCCTGCGCGATCACCAGCAGGATGCCCAAGCCGCGAACCTGCCGATCTGGCTCGAAGCAACGACTGCAGGCTCGCGCGCTCTCTACCTGTCGATGGGTTTCGAGGAGGTCGAAGAGATTCGGCTAGGAAAAGGCAAAGTAGCTGCTGATGCTAGTCCTCAGTCTGATGGACCGGGAGTTTCCCTTTGGGCGATGGTTTGGTGGCCAACCCCACCTCCTGAAGCTACTTCCTAAGGGGTATCGGCGTCCTTCTGCTTATCCATACGCTCATTGCTGGCATATGTATGTATATAGGCGCTGACTATCAACAACCTTATTTTATTCATATTTGTGCAATATTTCATTATGGGCGATATGATCCTGCTATTTCAAAACAGCCAACAGTATACATATGTACCGCCTAGCGAACCGCTAACCCGACCAAAAGGCAAGCTCAGCAAACCTTCTGCACGCTATTCAAATCCTTTGGAATAACACCAGCCTTGACAGCATCTGCAAGAGGTCAGCTACCATCCTCAATAATCTACGAATTAAAGGAAACTCACCCTGATAAGACCACCGGTAATCATTCAGCTGAGCTTTCCAAGTCCAAAAGACCCATCCCTGCTGCTGCTCATAGGAGTGAACCTGCGCCGCAAACCATTTTCCATAAAATTCGGTATTAGAACTGGGCTCCCAATCCGGCGACCCCTCGACATCGTCCGGTACAGAGAGACTCCATTCGCCAACGATATTAGGGAAGTTACTATCACGCTTATCACCGCAGGATGAGCTGATGTAGTTATCATGCGAAACATCAACGCTAGTATCCCACTTCAGGTAGCGGTGATCATCATAGGCCATGTAGGTCAAGTCCTCGAGATGCTCGTTAGGATCGCCGGAGCCCCAGGCTTTATCCATGGTCTGAATATGGAGGTAGTCATTGGCGTTGATAGAGAGCTTCGTCTCAGCAGCACGGATACGCTATACTCACACATTAGCCCGTAACCACTCAACAAAGACCAAGATACCTCCTCACCTCAACAGCTTTGGGGTAATACTCCGACCGCATAGACGAAGCCATCCCCTGATCCTGAACAGGCTCATTAACAACCTCCAACATCCCCACATTCCTCATCTCATCAGTCTTATAGACAAGCTCAACCATCCACTCGAGCCACTTAAGTGCTCTCTCATAGTTATAATCCGTATAGAATCCAGGCGTAGCAGCATACTGTCCGGTAAACGAATTCTCCGCTGTCTGCGCACCGGGCGCACCATGCAAATCCATGATAATATACAAACCATTGTCACTAGCCCACCCACACACTTTCTTCAGATACTCAAGTCCACCCTGCGGGAAATGCTCGCTGCCATCAACCAGGTCCTCGCGCAGCCAATAACCAACCGGTACGCGGATAGTGTTCAAGCCATAGCTCACGATCTCGTCGATATCATCCTGTGTAGTCCACGACTCCCAGTGTTTGGCGAAGGCGGCGTTCGCGGCGTCTTGACCCAGTGAGGAAACGCAGTCGAATTCGGATTTCTGCCCGTCGCAGCCCATGTCCGTCCATGCTTGCTGGGCAATCCAGGGTTCGAATATGAATTGGGAGCCGAGGTTTACGCCGCGGATTTTGCCGTTGGAGAGCTCAAAGAGGTTTGTGCCATCTTTTGAGGTGATGGATTTGTTTTCTTCTGGGAGCCAGGCTGTTGCTAGGGTAGTCAGGGTGGTGAAAGCGGCGAATTTGGATATCACGCCCATAATGGCGAATTGTGAGTGTGTGGTATTGAGTTGGATGAAGAGATGGATGCTTAGAAGGAGAAATAGGTGGATGTCATCGAATATAAATAATGTCCCTTGTATTCCCCAAATCCCCGCAATCTATGTACTTGAATTACATGTCTTAGTGGATATTATGTCCCGCGATGTTACAACGTAGTCCTGGGGATGAAACCGCCCGTTCCTTGATTAGGAAATTGTGCTCATGTCAGATGCTTGTGCTCATGTCAGATGCTTGTGCTCATGTCAGATGCACACCGTCTGGGTTCCGGGTTGGTTCTAGATTACTATTATGGTTGTAGTGGTTTCTAAGAATCTGGTAGGAACGATCTTTTACCTCCTAGGTTTCGTCGATCTGAATATTAGCGGCTGTACCTATTTGGCACTCCTAGCTGCATGTGAGATTATCCATGGTCCCTGTTAATTAATCACTCGCTCCGGGGTTTCCCTGTGGATAAGCTGGTCAGCTTGGTAGATGATCATCTCGAAACTCGATTGATTTGGCAAATGCAGGCTTCCAAGAAGGGGGCCAGATCGACAGCCAAATATAGAACACATTTGGGGCTGTCAGCCCATTGACTGTGCTTAACAGTATTCCCATGGACACTTTGTGGATTTCTGCAATTATTCTACTTATTCGTAAAATCACCTGGGCTTTCATCATGGCCTACATGAAGATTCTACCGACTACAATGGAGCAAATATCAGACAACGTTAATTATCATTAGAGAACATTAAAGATCATAATTGCGTGCGTTGCAATCAATATAAGAAAATCATAAAATATCACCTCACAGCGCCTTGAGCAATTCCTGGATCAAAGGTAAGAAGCTTGTAACATCATCTATCAGGATTGATGTCTCATTGACGAATTTAGGAGTGAGGAGATCATGAGCGTTCGCCAAGAGCGCGCCAACATCCGAAATAGTAGAGGGCTTGAGCAACTTCTTCACCTCGGGCATCAAGTCGGGTACGTATCCAAGAATATCCTTGAGCACGCTGACTACCTTGGGAGTTAGAAGGCCATCGGCGTTGTCGATGAGGTCTGTGGTCTCGACGACGAAGTGGGGCGTGAGCAAAGTGGTAGCGTTGGTCACGATGTATCCCAAGTCGGTGATGATGGTTGTGTTCAGGAGTGACCTTCTGAGATCTGGGATCAGAGGACCGACGTCGCCGAGGAGTTCCTTCAGTCCAGTGACGATGCCTGGGGTCAGGAGGTCGTCGGCGTTGTCGATCAGACCAATGGTCTCGTTGACGAACTTGGGGGTCAAGAGGGTGTTGGCGTTGGTCAAGAGAGAACCAATGGCAGAGATGGTGCTCTTGTTCAGAAGCAACTTCAGCTCGGGCAGCAGAGGAATGACGTCCTTCAGGATTGACTTCAGTCCACTGGCCACCTCCGGAGTGAGGAGGTCGCCGGCCTCGCCGACTAGACCCTTGGTGTCCTTGACGAAATCCGACGTGAGCAGATCTCCGGCATTGTTCAAAAGGGTCTCGATCGACTTGATCATATCCTTGGTCAACAGCGACTGCAACTCGGGAATCAGCGGCGTAAGATCGCTGAGGAGCGACTTGAGAGCCTTGACTAGGTCGGGGGTGAGAAGGCCGACAGCCTCGGTGATCAGGGTGTTAGTGTCCTCGACGAAGGATTCTGTGAGGAGCTTGTTGGCATTGCTTAGTACATTCTCGATCGCCTTGATAGTGGCTGGCTTGAGCAGGCCCTTCAGCTCGGGAATGATAGGAGCGAGCTGAACGAGGAGAGACTTCAGACTGTCAATGGTATCCGAAGACAAGAGCTCGCTGGCTTCATCGATGAGGCTCGTGGTCTGGTTTACGAAGCTGGTAGTCAACAGGCTGTTGGCATTGCCAATCAGACTCTCAATCTCCTTGACATTGCCCTCGGTAAGAAGACCGCTAGCCTGGCTGATGAGGGGACCGGCCTGCTTGATGAGCTTGCCAGTAGTCGAAATAAAGCCGGGCGTGAGCAGCTTGTTGGCATTGTTCAAGAGTGCCTCAATCTCCTTGACATTGCCCTCGGTAAGAAGACCGCTAGCCTGGTTGATGAGGGGACCGGCCTGCTTGATGAGCTTGCCAGTAGTCGAGATGAAGCTGGGCGTGAGCAACTTGTTGGCGTTGCCGAGCAGACTCTCAATTGCCTTGACATTGCCCTCGGTGAGTAGACCACTGGCGTCATCGATAAGAGGGCTGGCCTTGCTGATGAGGTTGCTGGTCTCCTTGACAAAGGTGGCAGTGAGCAGCGTGTTGGCGTTTGTTAATAGTGACTCAATCGCGTGAACATTCTTCTCGGTAAGTAGGCCGCTCGCGTCGTCAATGAGAGGGCTGGCCTTCTCAATGAGGTTTGTGGTCTGCTTGACAAAGTTGGAGGTGAGGAGGTCGTTGGCGTTGTCGATGAGGCTGTCCACCTTGTCGATAAACTGACTGGACAACAATTTGTTGGCGACCTTAAGAAGCGTTCCAATCTCCTTGGTATTCTCTGCGGTCAAGAGCTCGTTGGCATTGTCAATGAGAGAACCGGTCTTCTTGACGAAGCTCGAAGTCAGGAGGTCGTTGCCATTGGCCACCAGGGTTCGGAGCTGGTTGTCGACTGGAGGTGCTAGACCGGTAGAAAGATACTCGAAGGTGTCGGCAAAGTTACCCAAGAATTTGGGGTTAAGCAGACTTTCAAGCCCATGCAGAAGGTCCCCGATACCGCCACTGCTACCGCCGAACAAATCCGAGATAGCTTCTTTCATGTCTGGCAGAATAGATTTGGCAGTATCACCGCTGTCCGAGTCGCTGTCGGAATCACTATCAGAGTTGGTAGACTTTGTGCTTGAAGTGCCTGTAGCAGGGGCAGCGGAGGTAGTCTCGGCAGCGGAGGTAGTCTCGGCAGCGGAGGACTTAGGCTCAGTAGCCGAACTATCAGCAGGCTTGGTGGGGGCGGCTGCATTGGCTGCATCGGTTGATTCATTCGTGTCTACACCAAGAGCAGTCTTTATGCCGCCAACCACGGATTCCACGGGGTTGGCCTTGGTCGGGTCGGCAGTATCTGCGCTAGCGGTATCATCTTCTTCCTCCGCAGGCACAGCAGCAGCCGTGTTAGCGGCTTTGTCTGTGTTGGCGGCAGTAGTAGTGTCTGCGACAGCGGCATTGGCCTGGTTGACATTGTTTGCTTGAGCAGCCGAGGTTGTCGGGGCGGCCTCGTCTACAACGTTCACGGCGGGAGTGGCGGATTGCGTTGGGCCTGAAGCAGCAGCCGGACTTCCTGTCACATTGACTGCGAACAGGAGCGCGGTGGCTAGCGTTGGTAAAAGACGCATGTTGTATGGGCCGATCTGGCTGTCGTTTCTTTATTTGATATCTTGTCCAGCCAGTCCAATTGGCGTCGATTCCCCAAACCTGTCGTCCAAAGGTTTGTTGCTGAACAGGAAGAGCCTTCGGGATATTCAAAAACTCAAACTTGGAGCGAGCCGGGTCTTTATTTGCATTGTAATGGTCCCGATCGTCGCCCATCAGCCAGGGCTCCGGCTAACCGCAATTGTACTAACATCTCCTTTTTTGCGTATAGAGTACGATGTAGCTCCATCATCGCCGAGGAAATAGGGATCGACACCGAGGCAGATACTGATAAGCTACCATGTGATGGGCATTGATGGGCATTGATGAGCAATTTTCATCACAACTCCATGTCGTAGCAGAGTCTAACAGCTCGCCGTCAGCCGTGCCTGGGGACTAGGTAGGGATCGGCACGACTAGTAGGAAAAACACATAGGAATTCCACTCCCGAGGTCCAGCCAGGCACATGTGCTAGCTTTGGGGGCTGGGCATCTATTAAGCCCATCGCAAAGCTTTTGCGTACGAAGTATATTGGTGTACATTGGGGGATGCGGGATTTCCGGGGGAAATGGCAAAAGCGGGGGATGATATTTCCCCACAAGAGCCATGGGAATCAAAGCCAATGATGATGTGGCTGACGTTGGAAATCCGAACAGGATGAGAGGGGAGGTTCGGAGTTGAGGCTGAAAGAGGAAAAGAACTACATATTGTTGCTCATCTCTGCTCATCTCTGCTCATCTCCACCAAATCTCCACCAAAAGCTTCGCAATTCTCATACATCAAATTGGACATGGTATTCTCTATTATATTTGTTTATATTTGAAAATTAACCATCATTGAGAGATTCCTCATATGAGTTTCTATATATGGAGGAACAATCGGTAACTACAGAGTACTACTTTATAACGGGACGAAAGAGGATGAGATCGTCGAGTGTCTAGACTTGGAAAGCTTAAGCGTTCATCTTTTTATTGCCTACTATTTGCTTCCTTGTTTTTGGATTCTAGGTGTGTTAAACCATCCTTCTGTACGGAACACCCTATATTCTATACATACTGGCTAGATCTCTGTCTTCCTCAATGCCACATTCCTTCAGCACTCTCAATCGCGTGTCTGGATGAACTCGACCATGAGGCAAATGACTTGAATCTCAGAAACCACGTGCGAGCCTCCTTATGATTGGCTAGGTTTCCCAGTGGAAGACGCTTCCACTCTGCGTCTTCCTCTCCGAGCCCGAAGCCAGACCCCGTAAATTCCTACCACACAGGGAAATACCCTGAGTCCTCCCAGTCAATCGGAGCGCTCAACTCAAAGTTTGTTGGGTCCACGATAATGATGCAACTACAGTAGTCAAGTCCCCGTGGGTAAAGGTCCACAGGTGCGGAGAAGACATGCCATCGTGGAGCCGCGATCTAAAAACTTCCTGTATTTTGTCGGCCGTGCGCAGTGCGCCATGTTGAACTCCAAAATCCTGCCCTGTAAACAAATGAACACAACAAACCGGTTAGCCGTGTACACTTTCCATCTTAGCGGAGTGGAACGAGCGGAGCTGCCCCAGGTAGTCTGTCGAGCGAGTTTCTCCCGGTCGGGTTGGGGGATTGACAACCAGATCTCCTTTAATGGTACCCCAGGCACCCGCCCGACGATCTGGGAATATTTTTCGCCTTCGGTCCACTCCTGGTAGTGTAGACGGGATGGTGGTATTCTCTTTGATGAAGTGGGTGTTGATGACCTCATAACTTGGGGATCCTTCTGGCGCTCTTTGAGAAGAAACTTCAACCGAGGGACTAGTAGCCCCGAGTGCTGACTCCCTGGAAGAGGCGCACGCTACTCTCGTAGGCGCAGCGTCTTTGCTGATCTGGGGTCCATTTGCGTGCGGGGCAGGGGACCGATGATGACATTGAAGCTTTTATTCCGTATTTCCTTGAAAGTGATATATTAGATAGATTAATCTGTCCCAGGTTGATGAGATCCAAATAAGAGGATCACTAGATAAACTGCTCGGTTCTTTCAATGTACTAGCGGGGAGTAAACAAGACTCTACCCGTGAAGTGTAAGCACATACCTCCGGATGGATGCATGCGCAATGACCTATCGTGTATATTGTATATTAAAATGATACATCTCTTGGTAGATTTGGAGAGCCTCGGGTTTTAATTCTAATGAAAAGCCGTTGATCGCACTTAGCATTTGTCTCAGTTGCCTCTTTACTTCTACCTCAGTCGCTTCATCGCTTGAACTTTTGCAATTTTGTGACCATAGCGATATTGTCTTTCAAGATATGATATCCCATGCAGTTCAGACTAGTGCAGGGCGAGACTCGAAATAGGGTTTTAGAGGGTTGGATAAAACCTTGGAAGTACTATGTAGCAGTGATACGGGCTATGAAAGAACCACAGTGAGATGTGTTACTTTGAATGAGAAGAAGTATCTCACTCTGTCCTCTCCTTTGACTAATAACAGAGACCCAAACAATTTACTTGGAGTATTAAAAATCAGTCAAGAGATACTCTGGAAAAGAGTTGGGCATGAACGTTGCTCCCAAGTTTTCCTTCCACAGGCTAATTAATTACCTATTAGTCGCTTGAAAACTCCCGAGATAAGTGCACATAGAATAAATCAGTACTGTTATTAGTTTACTATCTCGTCGAGATTTAAAATATCCCTCTTCGTTCTTCCAAATCCACCCCAGAAAAACGGATGTGTAAGCGGTAGTCTAACTACCTTACTTCTATATTGTAGCGCAGTTGAACTCATATGCACATTTAATTTAACTCCGTGCCCACCTAAGATATGAAAATCCTCCTACTTATTCCTGTCTGGGCCCCGGTGAAGTATTCACTGTTGGAAGCTCCCTTGGCTATCAGGTATAGTGCTCTCAGGGGCTATTTAGTCAAACGGATGTTCTACACAATCATGTATTGAGTATGGAGTACTTCGTATATTGTATTATAGAGCTAGCTAGAAATCAGAGTCCAGAGTTGAGCTCACCGCAATTATGCTTGAAAAGGGACTATCGGTTCAGCCCGAGTCGATCCCAGTATATATTGGGCGTTCCCGGCAAGTCCCGGATACACCCAAACCCCTGGAACTAGGGAGAGATATTGACCCACTGACAAATCAAAGGGATATCGATTTCGATCGGATCGAATCGAAATGTCCGATCGGGGGAGTAAACAGGCGTCAACGGAATCATTCGTACAACATGCCATTATCCGAGACATAAGTCCTAGAATGAGCATGAAAGCAGCCTGAAGGATCAAATGTCATACGAGTGAGGTAAGCCTAGATCCTCCACATCACCCCATAATCTCGATGTATATTGTACCTCATGCTTTCGTAGGCTCTCCAGAACGTTCATAAGTGGATCCTAAAACGTAAGTACTGTAAGGAGACAAATCGTTAGAAAGCAAGAAGAAAATGTATAGGAATTGTCCGTATGTCATAGAGCAAAGTCAAGTAACACCCGGGATATCCCCGGCCGGCCGAACCGACACTCCACATAACCCTTTTACCGTCCTCACCTTCCCTTGAAGTGTAAGCGACTTCAGATGCTTCAGACGTTGATTTGTCCACTTAATGCACTCCGTGCTCCATACCAGATGTGAAGGATTCCGTCGGCCGACCAACTTGAAACCCCCGAGATTCGGGGACCCTTGCAGCTGACATCTATGTTGTAAGAAATGTGCCAACTTTCACTTTTCTACTTTCTTCTACACTTTACAAGACCGAGTTTAAAAATTCAGTTTTGACCTTATGTTTTGCACGGATATATGCGATATCATTCCTCCCTGTGGGGTAGGGGAAGGGGGTATGTATATAGCGCACCAGATGCTGACCTCATAGGAGATGCCAGGTATTGTATATTCCCGTTATTCCATGTTCCCCAAATGCCAGACCAGGGAAAGAAAACAATAAACAATAAAAAAAAAATAGTACATGGGCAGTTACACTATTGGGTTATTCCCGCTCATGCTAGGGAATAACATCACATCAGAAACACGACCAAGAATGTTTCGCATGCTCACACCTTCCATCGGCTGCAGACCTGCACTGGTGCTAGCCGATGATGTCACGTCCGGGCTGGGGGCAAGAGACGGAGGGGAAGGCAACACAAGGGGCGAATATGTTGTGCTCGATGGTTGCCCGGTTGAACTATCCGTGCGAGTGCTAAATGCCTCGCGGATCTCCCGCAGAGCACGGAGTGACGAAGAAAGATGCTTGGCAGAGTCGGTACGGTTGTTGTGGTCCATGTCACTGTCTGCATAGACATGGTCCCCCAGAACCATCTCCAGCCTATCGATCAGCTGCCACGTCTGGGGGCTGTCGTCATTTGCAACGAGCAAAAATGCCGAGGCAATACTTCGCTGCAGACTGATCCAGGACCGTGAGCAGTGGGAATTGATTTCGTGCAATTCGACAAATGCGTCAATTGTGTTGAACAGACTGCCGATGCAGTCTTCGCGAATCATGGCGCGACGCGGTGCATCCAAATGCGCATGTGGATCGAGCGAGACGCGACAGAGGACAGAGAGAAGGTAGGAGGAGTGGAGGCGCAATTCGGTTCGCTCAATATGCTCCGCTAGTGATCGACAGTTGTCTCGATGCCGCAGATGTGGAGTCGCTTCGGCGAGCATCCGGTGGATCTGTTGTTTATACTCACGGATCTCTTGAATACGTAACTGGGATGATCCAGGATACATACGCGACCGCAGGACCTCCAACGCCAAGGATACAATGCGACAGAGAGTCTCAAAATAGGAGTGATAGCCCGGCAATGATTTGGGATCGAATGGAATTTCAGGTTGGCTGACCATGGTGATCGATGGTCGGTCATAAGCAAGTGAGAAATGGCTGTTCTGGAAGGCCATTGTCCACCTGAGAAATGTAAGTTTGAGATCGGCCAAAAGACGAAAAAAAAGGTATACATACCAGACACGCCTTCGCACTTCCTGGTCTGCAGCTGAAAACCCGATCGAATCAACATGGAGCCCAAGAACAAGACACATTCGCTCCGTCATACCTGATATCGGTTAGCTTGACCAACTTTCAATCGAAACACTCGACACGTACCAAGCAAAGTGTATGATGCACCTGCGTTCATATTGTATGAAAGAACATTGCTAATGATGAGAAGAATCTGAATTACTTCTACAGTGGGCTGCGACACATAATTCAACATCCGAAGACATTGGTATGCACAGGAAACTGGAGAAAGTCAGCACAACGCTCCCGAGCTTTCTAGAATGTGACGCACCATATACCCATGAGGTCAACTCACGGTCGCTTTCTGGGATACCAGACAGCTGACATCCCGATGCAAGAACTGCAAAAAGCAGACTGAGAAAAGCTAAAGGCATCCCGAATGGTTTCACTAATCCATTGGCATCGGCTTTATAAACACCCCCCGCTCGTCGTCGATTATCGAGAAGTCGTTTGGTTTGTCGTGCTAATTGTGTTGTGTCCGACAGTACTGGGTATAAAACTGATCCTATATCCTGGTAGAACGCCAGGAACCTGACAATTAGAATTAGCATGCATCACAGACCACCGGATATATTCGACTTACTCCAAACACCGTTCGTCTTCCGGAAGAATCGCACAAACACCGGCAATATTGAATGTGAACGGGTCGGAGGACCACAAATCCACAAAGGGATATGCAACCGACTCATTCCCCAAAGCAAGTTCAGCAAGAAGATCATCCTGGGGCAGCGCCTGCGCTGTATTCTCCGACCTCTTCGATTTGTCCAAGATATCAACCAAAGCCGACCGCGACCCGAGATGGACTGTGCCCGTCTTCAAGGCATTCGACCCGTAGACACCTTCCGACCGGGTGGAATTTTTTCGTTCGATCAGTTCAGGTTCTAGGTCTGGTTCTGGCGGCTTATGAGTCGAGTGTTTCTGGAAGAGTGAGTGCAGACTGCCGATGATTTGTTCCATTGCGACCATCTTGGAGTTGATTTCATCCCACTCAGTCTGGGAGATATCAATTATCTCCGGTAAATCCGGATCCGCGCTGGCGGTCGAGGGATGATCGGTTGCATATGAGCCATCGAGTGTGGGAGCCGAGTTGGCATATGGGGGAATCGTGGGGGAAACGAAGGTAGGTTGCTGTGATCGCGTGGAGGAGACTGTGACGACGGTAGGAGGGGAAGGTTTTGCAGACGATGGACGACCGTAGGAGCAGGTGAAGTTTCGTTTGGTGCAATTGCCGCAGGGGACGTTGCGATCGCAGCGGACTTTGCTTGCTCGGCAAGGTAGACAGGTCTTGCACTCGCGCGGCCGGCGGCGGATAGGGTAAGTTGGCATAATGTGAATTTTCTTTTTTTTCGTTCTTAATTTTTTTCCTCACAACCGGATCCCCGCGATTGACGGCAATGAAATGATGGAAGAGGCTGCCTGCGGCGACCGGGCAATAAGAGGGAGCGGCATAGGAAGACGTAGATTAAGGTGAAGACTGAAAATGGACAGCTCTCACTGGTGCTGACCAGTCGGAATAACGCCAATCACTAATTGGTACAGAGACTAGGCTTGGGGCGATTGCTGCGATGGCGTTCGACTGTGTCTATCATAGGCCAAAGGAGGTCCGTGAGCTGCCCCGGATTGTTCTGCAAATAGCCAGCAGCAGAAACGAAAGTAATCGAGATAAGATGTGGCCCTGAAAAGGCTTAAACCTTTCAATATAGTGCCGGGGTTATTAGGATTCGAACTAAAAGAAGTGTGCGGGAAAAGAGTTGTAAATTGTGAAGATGCCCAGGTGGCAGAGGTTGATTTCATAACCAGCGGGTATTCCCGTTGGACATGACAGGCCCCGAGTTGGGAATTGGGTATTTTTTTAAACTTTTTTATACTTCGTGTTACTGACTTAAAGATAACTGACTTAAAGATAAATGTATAAGTATCTATGCATATCTGAAATCACTTTTGACGTATTTACTATGCATGTGTAAGCCTACAGCTCTAATTGGCTCAACCCACACTATATATATATATATATATATGTACAGGTCCGCTGGGTTTATATAAAGCCATGATCATTTCTAGAACGAATAAAAGGTATCACTTATACAGCAGTAGTTACTGGAGAAATCAGACAGACGCATTCCATAGGTTGACATATCTTTCACGTCTTGGACTTCTTCTCAGACACCTGCGGTACCACCCACCAGTCATGCCAACGAGACTTAGATCCAACCTGAGGAACAACCACCTCTAGATTGAGTGGTTTGTCTTCAGAAGCTGCCGCAGAGAGTGCCTTCTTGACCGCCTCAACAGCAAGACTGGTTCCAATGCAGGCACGCATAGTGTTCTTCATGTTGCGCTTCCAATCCTCTTCAATGGCCGAGGGTCGCGGTGTGTTTGGCGCAGAAAGGTCATCAATGAATGCCCCGTTGGCAAGGGTCGCCTCCCACGCCTTGCGCGCTTCTGTAATGGCTTTGGAGGCACGCTCCAGAATGGTAGCATCGGAATCACCCTCGAGAGCTGCCTCGCGCTGGTATTCCTCGTATGGGACCAATTCCGGCAATGTGATTGGGATAAACGGCTTCATCCGAATTTCGTAGCGAAGCCGGTCCGTGGAATATGCCTGGGGAGACGACGCAGATGGGAGCACGTTGTGCCGGGCCAGTACAACATACAACGCATGTAGAGCAATCGCAAAGGCATCCACCGCAATGATGTGCGTGGTTAGCCTCTCCAAAGCGTGGAATGATCGGTGGAACGCCGATGCTTTTTGGGCGGAACTTCCAGAACGGTCGCCACTGGCCATCAAGTCGCGTTTTCGTGCAGCCACAGTAAACGTACGAATGCGATCAATGTGACTGAGATGTGTAGAACAAATATGAGACAAATACCAATACATGCCCGGTAACTCTTCCGGTGAGTAGATCGACAACTCAAAGCCCATCTGGAGAATGAGTCTGAATTGGACAAGCTTTTGGTGATAAGCCCAGCTGCTAAGTGGGAAAGACCAAGTCGGTTCGCCGCCTTGGAATTGTAGAGGTGGTTCCGCACTCAAAATGCGGAGTTCAAGATCAATTTCTTCTGCCTGCATTGGATCAGCATCGACACTCAAATGGCAAAGAGACTCGGGGCAAGACTGACCTCCATCTGCAGATTGTCCCAATCGATGAGGGTGTGGCAGAGTGTTCGGCGAATGCGACACCTATTGAGACAGGCGCACCGCACAGTATCAACAAACGGCTGTGAAAGTTAGCGAATGGGACATGTCAGATCTATATGTACACTAACCTGGGCGAATCGCTTCATGAAACCATCCATCTTTTGAGCAATCTGGAACCGAGGATCGGACGGAACTTCCACTTCATCGGTGTTAGCCTCGAGCAAAATATTGGCAGGCAAGACGAGTTCCGCTAGTTCATCGTATAGGAAGTCCTTGACTGGTATGGCGCCGAGGATCGTCATGTTGCTGACAATCAATGCTTGGAGAAGACAACGGATATAAATAGATGGTTGTGGTTTTCGAGAAAGGAAAGTCCACACAGCAGTCTGCAATATGAGTTAGAAGCAACATTAGACCCGAGTTCAGGATTGCATACCTTGAAATTGCTGGGACCAGTGTAATCAAGCATTTGCTGCATATCTATCGCATCTTGGCACAGTCTTTTCAGATGTGCCAGCGCATCATCGGAGTTAATATTAACCATCGGACGAGGTGGCACTGTGCTAGCCAGCTTCCGTTGAATCTTCAAGCTGAAGGCATCTGGCACTGGCCTTCCCAGCGCCACTGTCTCTGACAAAGGTTGGAGTTGAGCTATACACGAGGAAAAGTTTTTTGTAGATCTGGTTTCAAGAACCTCAAGGTCCTGATCTAGTGCAGACAAAAACTCATGCCGAAACACTAGTCTGCAATGGATGGCATCTTTGAGTTTCTGGTCAATATCGGTCTGCTCAGCAACCCAAGCAACCGCCTGGTCCAGCAGACGGTGAAAGTGGGATATACTCCAGGCAGACAGAAGATTGCGGTTGTATAGTTGACTGACAAAATCCTCTTCCTAGTTGGCGGATGGTATTAGCAACGGTCATATTTTGCGACTTAGTCGACTTACCTCATAATAATATTCAGTGGCCACTCGGATGTGCACAAGATCACAAGCTTTGACCAACCCAAGACAATAAGCTCTCAAGACGAGGTTGACCAAAGGAGCATCACTTGGTACACGGTCAAATCGAGCGTCCTCCATGGTCCTCGGCACAGGCCACAACAATTTATCGAGGTAGATTGACGTAAATAGCGTCTGCGATAGAGGATGTCCCTTATGCCACGCCACCTGCTATTAAATCAGCAATCTGCCTGTCCCCATATGGGCGATATAATCTCCCACCTCGTGGCACAACAACTGGTCCATCAAGCCAATGACTTCCTCTGGTGTCAACGGCCGCCGCACGTCGTAGTCGTCTTCCAGCGCCTGCGCAAGATTTTCCCCGGGGGCTATGTAGCCGCTATCCATCTTCGAGTCCATAATCTGTGCGGTTTTAATCGTCGTCAGCTGCAATTCTCGTTGCATGTTTCACATCCGGTGAGAAAGCTAACGCACCTCCAATGCGCCCACGGCTTCGAACAATGTGAACGTTTCATCTTTCACGAGTTGCCCTGTATTGAGATCTACAAGTACAAATAATTAGAGACTTGATCAAAGTAGCCGGGGGCAACATGCTTACTCGCGGCAGCTTTTGTAAATTCATCGGTTATGTCGCGGGGTGCGGGTTGCGCAACGAACCGCGGACGGGGAACGCGAACTTCATTATTCGGCAGCATCGCGAAGGATCCTAAGTTCCCGCAGTGTAGTTTTTATTAGAGGACTTCAAACAAGTATTGTGCTGTTGGACGTGTTTGGAGGAATTGACAAATCGAGGGGAAGAGGCGGGGACGTGAGCGGAGGAAAAAGCGAGTCGGCCAGTCGACAACTGGACCCTAGAGGTGACGTGCAACCTCTGACCGGCCACGCTCGGGCAGTATCCATATGAATTCTTACGGCAGTTTTAATTAACAGTTTATACGTCGTTTGAAAACAAGACGAGTGCGATTTCTAAGCTCTGCCCAACCAGACAGGCCGGTATTGCTACACATGTACATTTCAATGCCTCCCCCGGACCAAAAATTCGCTCAAGTCCGTCACACTCGGGCCCTGCATATCTCCAAGCTCGATTCTCTCAGGTTATGGGTGAATAAGGCTTATTTCTCGGCAGCCTTGGCGAGGGCCTCGTTGTTGGCCTGGGCAAGGGACTTGACCTCACCCTGCCTGCCGTTCTGTTCGTCGTAACATTGTCATCAGTCAAAAGTGTGCAGCACAGAGCTCGGGAGTTCACTAACCTCCCACTTGGCAAAACGGAGGTCCATCTGGCCGCGGCGCTCAGATGTGAGGCGAGGACCTTCCTTCAAGGAACGGCGCACCGTGCGGGCGGCGATGGCCAGGTAGCGGTTGTAGCTGGGTCGGCGTTAGCATTGCATTTGAAGACGATTCGTGAATGCGTACGTCAAACCGGCGGCTTTCCAGGCAGCAGTCATTTTGAAGAGAATGTGGGAGGTATGGTTCGATTGAAGGGGTGAAAACGGTTCGGGTGAGTTTGGAAGCGTTCGACTTCGGAGGATCGGGATGACAAGGTCACGTGAATATGCGTCTGCTTTGGGAAGGCGGTGACTATGCAGCGGTGAGGATTTGGTCGGGTTGAATATTTGGTGCCAATAGTGCACGTGATCCGGAATATAGCTTGGCCGAGAATGAAAGGTTCCAAGGTTAATCCGGTATAGATTGATAAGCGTCTTCAGCGGTTTCTATCACGTGACTGTCGTTTATTTTGACAACATCCCTTGTGAGATGAACGCTATCCCACGCGACACACTATATTATCCAGTCTTAACAACGGTTAATTGATAAAATTATGACTGTGATGTGCGATTGGACTATTAATAAATACATTCTATGTCTTTCCTTTGTTTCTTCGATGGGGTGGGATGGATAGGCCTGACCGTGAAATTATATAGATCGTTCGTCACGTAGATTTGAGGAATACCCTCGTACAAAGAACCCACGACAACACAATATACTTTGTTCTTCAGCTACAACCCGTCGAATTGATAAAATTGTAATCGATATATGCCATTGGGTCATGCATAAATGCCTTCCATGCCTTTCCTTTTTTTCTTCGATGGTGATGGGGCGAATAGGCCTGACCGTGAAGTAATATAGATCGTTCGTCACATAGATTGAGGAATACCCTCGTACAAAGAACCCACAGCAACACGACACACTCTGATCTTCAGCCACAACACGTCGAATTGATGAAATTGTAATCGATATATGCCATTAGGTCATGCATAAATGCCTTCCATGCCTTTCCTTTCGCTTTTCCAGGGTGGTGGGGTGTGAAAGCATTGCCGCAAAGTTATATAGATCGTTCGTCCCAAGAGCACCAAAATGCACATCCTCGCCGTCTCAAATCCATTATTAGTCCCAATGCGTCTTCAGCTGCCTTGAAGTACTAAACCAGATGATTTATCAGCACATGTAAATAGAAACGTAGGCTCCAACAGGCAGACATAGACAAAGATTCAATATGCCTGCTTGTGGCGAAGGGTATAAAACGCGTCAATTTGAGTAAGCCACGTGCATAAAATACGCGTAGTCGATCTTGAAACCAAGAACCAAACAAGCACCCTAAGCACAACTGGAGTTCCAGGGTGGTTTGTTGCTCAAGGGCATTTGCCATCCCCACCACCTCTTTTGGTCTCGCCTTCTCTCACTTATCTTTCAATCCCATTAACCTTCATCCATCTCCCAACGTCCACAGCATTCTCCATCTTTCTGTGCTTCGATACCAAAGCATCTGCATCGACAGTCCTTTTTCATCATATCCACCAAGTGAGTAATGCAGCTTTGCGCTGGTTCTGGCCCATAGCCTCCCCCTGGCATATTCCCACTCCCCACCATGTGATCAGCATATGATTCTTGTGGCGCACTGTGATGGTTGGTACTCCGCATTTCCATCCAAGCTTCAGGTCATCTGGGTTGCTGTGTCACCCATTGACCTTGTCGAGGATTGGCTCTTGCACATCAACGTCCAAAATTTTGCAAGCTCATATCATTCGCATGACCTCTGGACACCTGTGGGGCTCCAGTCGAACATGTTAACAATCTTGCAATGTGATGGACTTGCATCCGACCGTCATTGGCCTCATGCCTTTCATGACACTGGAGGATGCCGATATCGCACACAGCATCACTATGGTATCGGACACCAATTGCTGCGAGTATGGGCGGCATCTTTGAGCCTTGCCCTAAGGCCTTACTGCCATGGCATTGCCACTCTTTGCATATTTGTCCCAACATAGCTTGCTTGTGCGATACACCGCAACATACTCCAGCCCCAAATGCGTACTTTGAAGGAATTCCGCATTGAGAACATTGCGTGTTTTGGGCTTGGTACATCACGGTCCTTTGTTGCCATACATCTCCCCTCTGCATAGAAAACATTCTCGAATGCCATACCTCCTGTGCTTCTGAGTTTGGAACTAATGTAGCAACACATTGATCATGGCCTGTTACCTCCTGATGCCCTGTCCCTATATTCCATATTTTTTTGTTTGTTATGAGCACAAATGCTAATAATCATGATGCCGCGCAGAAGGATACAAAGGAATTGTTCCTCCAACATGCCGACGAAGAAGAAGGCTGACGGCCGCAAGCGCGACAATGAGGCGGACCTCGCTGAGCTCGAAAGTCTCCGGAAGCAAGTTGCTGAACAGAGCAAGGCGCTGAAAGCTGAAGAGGCTCGCAAGGAGGAAGAGACCCAGGGCAAACGTCAGGTCAACAGCCGGCGCCAACGGACACTGGTTCGCTGGGATGGTACGTTTTTCTTTTTTTCTTTCCCCCATGATTCTCAATCCTACTTTATATTTGTGTTTCGGAGTTCATCGGGGAGGATGTCAAATCCGGGAGCATCCGTTGATGGAAAGATTGCTGTCACACTGACTTGCGTTCATATAAGGAATATTCCATTGAATTATGCTGACATTTGACTCGAACAGTGGATACCGACATTCGGCTTCTGCTGGCCATCCAGTATGCCTGCAATAAAGGCGGCGTCAAGATTCCATGGAAGGATGTCGCGGAAGCGATGGGAGAAAAGTTCACAGAGGGTGCCATCGTTCAGCATTTGTCCAAGCTGCGTACCAAACGGGATGAGCAGGATAAACCAAACCCGCCTCCACTGAAGCGTGCAGCAAATGGCCATCACAAGAGCGACACAAGCAACAAGAGTGATGCGTTGACTTCCCCAAAGGAGGACTCTGCGCCAAACACTCGTAGCACCAAGAAGCGGCGCCGTGATCCATCCGACGATGAATCCGAAGACAGCGTGTACACCCTGAAGAAGAAGCAGCCTGCAAAGAACAAGAAGAAGGACAAGGTCTTCGTTGCTCCCAAGCTGCGCACAAAGCGTGAGGATACCGACAGCAATGGCTCCCAGAAGCTGGTGTGTGTTGGAGCGGAATGGTTGCGTGACTTCGCTGGTGGTGACGAGCATGAAGTTGACCGTGAGGATGACGAAGAATCGGAAGGTTCTGAGACGGACTCAACTGAAAGCAGCCTGGCAACTACTCAAGCGGCTAAGAAATCAAAGATGGTGATACTCAAGGTGGGCAGTGAGCGATTGGCAAGTCTTGACCGCACCCTTGGGGACTCTGCAACCTTCCGAGACCCTGTTACCCCAACCAGGCAGCCGCGTGCTATCGCCAACATGCCACCCCGTCATCCATCCTATTTCCCTTACATGCATTCGGATTCTATTGCGCCCTTTTCGCCTCTGCCGCCTGCTCCATTCTCAAACAACTCCGTTTCCATCCCTTTCCAATCCAATGGCCCCAGTCCATTCGACATTGTCAACCAGACTCCCGACGCTTTGCTTGGTGCAACCTCCAGCGATGAACTGAACTCAGTTTATTCGCAGTTTGATATAAATGCCGAATTGCAATTTCCTGGTCAGTATGGCTACCTGGAAACCAGCAGTTTTGAGAACCAGTTCATTACAGACAATGAACTGTTTGTGAGCCTCCCTGACGTAGAGCCTCCTCGTTATTTGGGCTACGATGGTGAAGACGTCAAGGAATTTTAATTTCTTGGTCGTTCGTCATGGTTCCTGGCTCATTGATGCTTCGTCAATGCCCCTATTTTTCGTTTTTGCTTTTTTTGACCTTTCTTTGCGGTCTCCTTGCGTTTGTTTTTGCTTTGCTTCTGCTTTTCTTTGCGTTTGCTTTTCCCGCTGGTTGATCGGAGGAGAGGGGTGAGACTTGATCCCAATCAACGGCTGCAACTCCGGATAATTGTTCTTGCGTGCCATGGAGTCACGCCTTGTCCGGAGTTGCACCCCAGCGATTTCATGCGTTGCTCGTTGGCTCCCTACGGGGGGCCTGGTAGTTAGTTACCCCCAATAAGAGCATATTGCATCTTTTAAAGTGCCTCGTAGATTTTTTACATGGATCTCACTGATTTAGGGTAATGCAATAGGGATATCAAAACAAGGTGATATGAGAAAGATAGCAATATCTGTGAGTTGACCTTTGATTGTAAGAGCTTTGAAAGGGAGCTGGTAGTGTGAATATTCCAATGGGAGTAGTATGTGGGCTTGGGTGTATATAGAGAGAGATAATCTTGTGTTTCACGCTAAAGATACTGATATAGTGAAAAGCATGAACATAGGAACCAAAAAAAAACTAGATATAATGAATACAAGGGACGTTGTTAATTTACCAATATACGGGGAATTCCAAGTTGCCGAAAGCCGGAATACGGAGAACATATAGCCTCCCGAGGTATAAGCACGGCTTGAGTCTACAATATTGTATAACAGTAGGATATGTCTTTCAAAACTTTTAAATATGGACCAAAGAGTTCAAACTACATACTACGACACATTCTCAATGTAATGATATCCTATAAATATAATACTATAGTCCAATATTCGACAGCCGATTTAGGTCCGCTGTTCCGGCTCACGTGACGGTTCTAGCTGTTTCTGCCGCCAAGCTCTGGGGATGAAGGAAGCGCCTGGAAAATTTTCGAGACTTTGGCTTCATCTCTCCCCCAGCTTTCTCCATCTCTTTCTTTCCCCCCGAAACCCGTGATTTCTCCTGGGTTGTTGTATTTCTCCCTTCTTTTAATTATTTTAATCTCGTCATTCCTAGCCATGCAGCGCGCTCTCTCTACCCGGACCTCCGTCCTGTCGGCCGCTTCCAAGCGTGCCCCTGTCGGTCGCTCGACTTTGAACCTCCAACAGCAGCGTTTTGCTCACAAGGTGCGTTGAATTGGAAATTGCCTGCAGCCTCGTCTTGCTTCGGCATTGGCCCCGTGTTCCGTGGATTCCGAGGCCTTTGGTCGTTCCCCTTGCTAACAACAAGTAGGAGATCAAGTTTGGCGTTGAGGCCCGTGCCAGCCTCCTTAAGGGTGTTGACACTCTTGCTAAGGCTGTTACTTCCACACTCGGCCCCAAGGGTCGCAATGTCCTCATTGACTCCCCCTACGGCTCCCCCAAGATCACCAAGGGTAAGATTTCCATCAGGACAGATCCATAGCAATCTGCAGAAGACTAATCATTCCCCAGACGGTGTAAGTGTTGCGAAGGCCATCCAGCTTCAGGACAAGTTCGAGAACCTCGGTGCCCGCCTCATCCAGGATGTTGCCTCCAAGACCAACGAGGTTGCTGGTGACGGTACCACTACCGCTACCGTCCTCTCCCGCGCCATCTTCTCCGAGACCGTCAAGAACGTTGCCGCCGGTTGCAACCCCATGGATCTGCGCCGCGGTATCCAGGCTGCCGTCGAGGCCGCTGTTGAATACCTTCAGGCCAACGCCCGCCCTATCACCACCGGCGAGGAGATCGCCCAGGTCGCCACCATCTCCGCCAACGGTGACACCCACGTCGGCAAGCTCATCTCCACCGCCATGGAGCGTGTTGGCAAGGAGGGTGTCATCACCGTGAAGGAGGGCAAGACCCTGGAGGACGAGCTTGAGGTCACCGAGGGTATGCGCTTCGACCGTGGCTACACCTCTCCTTACTTCATCACCGACCCCAAGTCCCAGAAGGTTGAGTTCGAGAAGCCCCTGATCCTCCTCTCCGAGAAGAAGATCTCCGCTGTCCAGGACATTCTCCCCGCACTCGAGGCCTCCACCACCCTCCGCCGCCCTCTGGTCATCATTGCCGAGGACATTGAGGGCGAGGCTCTCGCCGTCTGCATCCTGAACAAGCTCCGTGGTCAGCTCCAGGTTGCCGCCGTCAAGGCCCCCGGCTTCGGTGACAACCGCAAGAGCATCCTCGGTGATCTCGCTGTTCTCACCAACGGTACCGTCTTCACCGATGAGCTCGATATCAAGCTCGAGAAGCTCACCCCTGAGATGCTCGGCTCCACCGGTGCCATCACTATCACCAAGGAGGACACCATTATTCTCAACGGTGAGGGTAGCAAGGACAACATCTCCCAGCGCTGCGAGCAGATCCGCGGTGTCATGGCCGACCCCACTACCTCCGAGTACGAGAAGGAGAAGCTGCAGGAGCGTCTCGCCAAGCTCTCCGGTGGTGTTGCCGTCATCAAGGTCGGTGGTGCCTCCGAGGTTGAGGTCGGTGAGAAGAAGGACCGTGTTGTGGATGCCCTTAACGCCACCCGCGCTGCCGTTGAGGAGGGTATCCTCCCCGGTGGTGGTACCGCTCTGCTCAAGGCCTCCGCCAACGGCCTTGCAGGTGTCAAGCCCTCCAACTTCGATCAGCAGCTCGGTGTCAGCATCGTCAAGAGCGCCATCTGCCGCCCTGCCCGCACCATTGTTGAGAACGCCGGTCTCGAGGGTTCCGTCATCGTCGGCAAGCTGACCGACGAGTACGCCAAGGACTTCAACCGCGGATTCGACAGTGCCACCGGCCAATACGTTGACATGATTGCCGCTGGTATCGTCGACCCCTTGAAGGTTGTCCGCACCGCTCTGGTTGACGCCAGCGGTGTTGCCTCCCTCCTCGGTACTACCGAGGTCGCTATTGTCGATGCTCCTGAGGAGAAGGGCCCCGCCCCTCCCGCTGGTGGCATGGGCGGTATGGGCGGTATGGGCGGCATGGGCGGCGGCATGTTCTAAAGCCCCTAACCCTCCCCTGAAGAATTACCTCCAGCGCTCTTCTTTGCATCGTAGCCTGTTCTGATACTCGGATATTTGTGTAATGTCTTTTCTTTGTGTCTCTATTTGGTGTTTATTTGTTTTCCTTTTATTTTCTTCCCATACGTGTATTCTTTTGGACTTGTTCTGATCTCTGACTCTCTCTCTCTCCCCTCTCTCCCTGGGACTTGACCAAAAAAAGGCCCCACTGTACTATATCATGTATTCCAATGAAGTCCCATCTGATACAGCTTAAACTTTGTCTTTTAGATTGGCCGGGTCAAAGTTCCGGATCTCTCCCCGAGCCAAACAGTTAGATCGGCGGGATCGACAATGTCCCCTCCTTCTAGAGTTCATATATGTATAGCATATAGATCTTTGAAGCTCTTAAGATTTCCCCAGATACTGGGAGTACAACCCTTGCATCCCACATTTTCACCTAATCTAGCAATCCAAGTGATTGGCTACTCGGCTCGGCTATTTGTGCAATTTACAATGCATGCCACCCTAAGAGTCTAGACTGAATACATGGGGATCATAACAGGGATAAATAGTATCTTGGAAGTAGCTCATTTAGGCCGATATAAGCGGGCGGGACCGGCAAATAACTGGTTTCCTTTCTCTTCTCTTTACTCTCTCTGTTTATTCTCTCCGCCTTTTTCTCTGTCACCAGACTCCCGACATTCCGGTCCTGCATTTCTGTTTCTGCACCTGACTTGAATTTCGATCTGAAGTTCATTATCGTGGATCTTGGTCGGGAATGCATACAGCGCTTGCGGGGAACGAACCGTGTTGGCACCTCTGCCTATCACCATAAGGTTATGTCACCCCATCTGATACCCTGGTCTGTTCCTAATTTTCCTTTAGAGTGCCTGTACGTCGTAGAAAGCCTTGACCTGATTCGAATCGAAAATACACCGTGATTACTGCCGACAATGGCTGCCATGGTGGACACCGCTCGGCCAGCTATGGTGAGCGATGCAGATCTCATGCAAGCACGAGCAGCTCTCCAGCACCAACAGAGTCTAGAAATCTCCGTTCCCCGCGAATTTATTTCCCTCATTGTTGACGAGCTCATTTACCGCCGCGAGTGTCATTCTTCCATCGCGGAAATCGAGCATGAACGCTCAAACCTTCGGAAGGAACTCCGAAAGCACACTCACATCAATGAGGCCTTTCAGAAAGAATTGCGGGAGATCGGCGAAATCATCACACAGGTTGCCCATGGCGATCTTTCACAGCGGGCCCGCATGCACCCTCTCGAGATGTCACCTGACATCGCCACTTTCAAACAGACAATCAATACTATGATGGATCAGTTGCAGGTTTTCAGTCAAGAGGTGTCGAAGGTGGCTAGGGAGGTCGGTACGGAGGGTGTGTTGGGTGGCCAAGCGAAGATCGAAGGCATACAGGGAATTTGGCATGAATTGACCGTCAACGTGAATGCCATGGCCAATAATCTGACCACGCAGGTCCGCGACATCACCACTGTAACGACTGCTGTTGCCAAGGGTGATTTGCAGCGCAAGGTACAGGCGGATTGTAAGGGTGAGATCTTGCTGTTGAAGAATATTATCAACTCGATGGTCGATCAGCTACGGGAATTCGCATTCGAGGTTAGTCGTGTCGCGCGCGAGGTCGGGTCAGACGGTGTGCTCGGCGGCCAGGCTGTTGTGCACGGCGTGGAGGGTACCTGGAAGAATCTTACAGATAACGTCAATCGCATGGCATCGAATCTTACGCAGCAGGTCCGCGAAATTGCCGATGTGACGACCGCCGTTGCTCGTGGTGATCTTACGAAGAAGGTGACTGCTGACGTGAAGGGCGAGATTTTGGATCTCAAGCTTACCATTAACGCGATGGTTGATCGGCTGAATCAGTTCGCGTTCGAGGTCAGTCGAGTCGCGCGGGAAGTTGGAACAGACGGCACTCTGGGTGGACAAGCGCAAGTCGAAAACGTCGAAGGTCGCTGGCGTGACCTGACCGATAACGTCAATACTATGGCCCAAAACCTAACGCTGCAAGTGCGACAAATCTCCAACGTGACTCAGGCCATCGCGCGGGGCGATCTTAGCACCAAAATTGAGGTCCACGCCCAGGGTGAGATCTTGACTCTCAAAGAGACAATCAATAGTATGATGGACGGGTTGGGGGAATTTGCGGGGGAACTGAAAGGCGTGGCGAGGGACGTGGGTGTCCGGGGTAAACTCGGCGGCCAGGCCAACGTTGCAGGATCTCATGGAATTTGGAGATCAATCAGTGAAGATGTCAACACGATGGCGGACAACCTGACCTCTCAGGTTCGTGCCTTTGGTGAGATCACCGAGGCGGCGATGAGTGGAGATTTCACAAAATTGATCACTGTGTCTGCCTCTGGAGAAATGGACGATTTGAAACAAAAGATCAATAAAATGATCTCGAGTCTGCGTGACAGCATTCAGCGCAATACTGCTGCTCGTGAAGCGGCAGAGCTGGCAAATCGGAGCAAGTCTGAATTTTTGGCTAACATGAGGTATGATAATGCCTTTACTTCGTTTTCACACGATTTACGGAGCGTGCTTTTGATTGATACTAATCGAAATATAGCCATGAAATTCGAACCCCCATGAATGGCATAATTGGACTCTCCAGCCTGGCGCTCGACACTGACGATCTCCAAGCTCCCGTGAGAGAGACTCTAAATATGGTCCATAACCTTGCCATTAGTCTTTTGACCATCATTGACGACATCCTTGACATCTCCAAAATTGAGGCCAACCATATGATAATCGAGAAGACGCCGTTCAGTCTTGGTGCAACGGTGTTCAGTGTGCTGAAAGCCCTTTCGGTGGAAACCAACGAAAAGGCATTGGGCTTAGTCTACACAGTAGATGGAGAAGTACCGGATTATCTGATTGGAGACGCATATCGACTCCGGCAGGTAATGTTAAACCTTGTCGGCAATGCCATCAAGTTCACAGACCACGGCGAGATCAGAGTCACGGTAAAGCGTGCACAGGACGACAAGTGCGCTTCAGATGAAACGGCCTTCCAGTTCTCAGTCTCAGACCCCGGAATCGGCATTGACGAGAGCAAACTTGGCTTGATCTTTGACAAATTCCAGCAAGCTGATGGGTCGATGACTCGCCGCTTTGGCGGGACAGGTTTAGGCCTCGCAATCTCGAAAAGGCTCGTTTCTCTCATGGGTGGTGATATTTGGGTGACCTCGAACATGGGAGAAGGCAGTACGTTCTCATTTACATGCCGAGTGAAGCTAGCTCAACCGCCACCGAGCTTTGCAGAACAGCTTGTCCCCCACCGCGGCCGGCGCGTTCTGTTCTTCGACCACGGTCTTGGGCGCACCTTCCCAATAGCTACTGTACTCATGGAGCTCGGATTAGAACCAGTCATTGTGACAGAGGACCAATTCGAATGTGGTCAGTTCAAAAGTGACTGGGGCTGCACCTTCGACGCTATCCTCATCGAAAACTTGGAGATCGCCGCAAAGCTCCGAGCCTGCGCAGACCTCCAACCCATTCCACTAGTCATTACAGCGCACACTGTATCCCTAGCTCTCAGGGCCGCTGGTGAACTCGGTATAGCATCCTACATCACAGTGCCCTGTCGACCCATTGATCTATGGAACGGCATTCTTCCGGCCCTTGGCAACCGCGCAACCCACACCCCATCAGGCTATACTCGCTCATTAGCAATTCTTCTCGCAGAGGACAATGATGTGAACCAAAAGGTCGCTGTCCGAATTCTTGAAAAATTCAACCACAACGTCACAGTCGTGGAAAACGGCTTACAAGCCGTGAAAGAGGTCAAACACCACCGCTACGATGTGGTCCTTATGGACGTTCAGATGCCCGTTATGGGTGGCTTTGAGGCCACAGGGAATATAAGACAGTACGAGAAGATAAGTGGGCTTCCTCGTACGCCGATCATTGCTCTTACTGCTCACGCTATGCTTGGGGACCGAGATAAGTGCATCCAGGCCGGCATGGACGATTACTTGTCTAAGCCGTTGGACTCTAGTCGCATGATGCAGACTATCTTGAAGTGTTCAGCTATGAATTTTGCCTCCTCGCTGCCTGCTATTGAGGCCTGAAGATCACTGGTATATGGGATGAAACTGTGCTGAAAAACACGTTCGTGCCAGTTATTCCACCATTGCCTCCGCCTCTATATTCTTGTGCAACACTTGTTTAATGTGTATAAGCCTTTTATGGCTATCCAGTCCAGCCTATTTCTCCTTAATAGGCTTGGGGCCTCATTTCTCCTCACGCCCTAAGCGGACTAATGTCCCTCCCTAGGAACCCCCTTATCCCCTCATTTTCACAACCTGCGTACATCTATAGGTTGCTGATGAACCCCAAAATGTGCACTGGAAGCACATACATTTTGAATTTCTATGTTTTTGAAATACCCCACCTTGTTGAGCAGTCTGTTAATCATTTTCTTCTAACCATCAAAGTCTGTTTTTTTAATGTTTTTTGTTTTGGTTCACGGTGTTTGGCTGCTTACCACGCGAGATGAAATGAATACAAATCATGTCTAACGGTGTCTATGGTGAATGTAAGTTGTCTGTTGCTTTTTATATATATCCTTCAGTATACACAAGGACACAGTGAGCGGCTAGAATCGGCTCTCATTACACCGCTACTCTGCCTACTCGTTTCCGCTTCTTGCCTGCGATGGGGCAGCGCTATACCCCGTCGCACTACTATCTATGAATACCGCTCGTGTTCGTAGCTTCGTCAACGCTCTTTCTCGTCGTTTTCCTTTGCATTCCCCTATATGACCCAATAAGATCTAAGGGGAAACTTACTCATGCAATTGTGAGAATTACTACATGACAAGAGGTATTCGGTCCCCGGTTGGGGGATCGACAGAAACGCTTTGGCCAGACAGCAATCTCAACAGGGTGGTGTTAGACCGTACAATCTGTTAATTTCTGGATTCAACCTCATGTTCTATATATATCATGTTATTACTTTGGATTTACCGACCGGACAGCCAACTATCGACAGCCTGTTCTGTTTAGCAACGCTTCGGGATGAACGTAGGTCCACTTCAACACCCCACCTGTAACCCACCGAAAAGATACGTTTTAAACGTACGTTAAGCATTTTCGGTCAATATAGCTCCACAAGGATCAGACAAGGTCAATCATCTTCTGGTGTTAGCGAACAGCTTTGACTGACTGGGACTAGCTAATAGGCAAATGACCGCTGCGCTTTCTTCAGAAGGCAAATAGCTGTGAAGCATAACAAAAGAACAGGAAGTGGCAGTGAATAACAATTGTAGATCATAATATTTATGCATTATATAATTAGAATGTATTTCCTGAAGAGCGCCAGGTGCTAATAGCGGTGACCTACGAATGGAACGGCCCCGGGGAGTGGGATACTTAAGACGCCGTCTAAGATCCACAGTAACAGTCTAGGTAGGCAATGCAAGAGATTTCGAATATCAAATCCTGCAATTTTCCAGCAGTAACCGTCAAACTTCCCGGTTTATGATTGCTTTGATCCTTGCATTCGCCTCCTACTTGTCATTGCCGCTAGGAAACATGCCTTTATCGACGAAATTATGGAGATCTAGCAACAATCTCTCAGTCCGCTAGCAAGCAAGCAATAGGAGATGGGATAATGCAACGATGTATGTAGGCTTTATCCTTCTAGGGGTTACATTTGAACCTTTATGGCCCATGAATTCAATGGCCAACATATATACTGTTGCAGTTATGTCCAAAATCAATATACATGTCACTGTACTATATACATACTCCGAAGAAAAGAAAAGAATGCAAGATATATAATGCAAGATGCAGGGGTATCAAACAGCCACCAAAAACAAAAACTTATACCAAAAGCAAGAAAATGTAAACTACACCTCCCCACGCTTTCTCTGATCCAGTCCAGCATTCATCTTATAGTTCCCCTTAACCCCCTTCCCCCCGGAACTCCAATCCCCCTGCCATCGCTGCCAGATATCGTCATCACGCTGCATATTCCGCCTCCCATAACCGAGGTACTCATCGAATCGTTTCCTGAGCCTAGAGTCCTCAGGCACAACATGAACAGGAATTTTACCTGTAGTGGGATCCACCACCAATGATTGAACAGGGTGCAAGATGAATTCTTTCAGTAGGCCCATACTGATCTTGTACGCTTTTGATACGATATCGCGTAACGTGTCGCTAAAGGCTATGAAGAGGGAGAGGAAGATTATTGCAAAGGAGGCCGGGGCTGGAGAATGTTAGTGGTTGTAAGTGTTGATATGGTAATTGGATGAAACGCACCAGCTATCTCGAACATTTCGCCTAAGGTTGGGTTTGTCTGTTCTCCACTCCACTCTCGGGCGTTGATTCCAAATAAGGAGGTGAAGAAGGATAGAGGGAGGAAGCTTGGATTGTCAGATTGTTATTGAATTTATGAGAGAGGATGTAGACTTACACAACACTGAATATGGTGAAGACCATTACTGCTCGGGATTGCGTTTGAGCGACTTCAGCTTGCCATCGGGTCATCTTTGCTTCGTCCACGTTTGCCTGTTTCTGCTTGAGATCGAGGAGGGTCTCAACCTGGCGATGGTTAATAGAGGCAAACAGCAAGCAGCGAGCAGGTAACGTGAACCCTTACTGATTTCTGTGTTTGATGGCTGCTGTCTTTCATCTCGTTGATTTGTGCCCGATATTCGTCGATCCGCTCCTGTGCTGTATCGAGGAATGACATACCGTATCCACCCCTGCTATCAAAGTATTTGACCATACCTTTGATAACAGCATCTTGTTGATCGAGCAGCTTCAGGATGGTGGATAACTCATCCTCGATGTCGCGCAGCTCGAGGAGAACGGAGAGATCTTCTCGGTTTCGGCGAGCAACCTGGAATTCTTTATATTCCTGCTGGGCGAGTGTCATGATCTTGCCATCTGAGGTGCGATCATGATCCGCTGGGCGGTTGGTAAAACCTCTATTTCGGAAGCGCTTGAACGACTTGGTGACGGATTCGGTCTGGTTTTGTTAACACAGTGCACTCGAGGAACTGAAAGGAATAACTCCTACCAAGATGCTGATTGACTCCTCGAAGATTCGCAAAACCTGCAGATCGTGATGCAGAGTCTTGTCCAGGAGTACGGTGACAGAATGCAGCATAATGAGAGCAGCCAAGTCACCGGCAGTCTCAAAATGACGCGATAGATCTCCATTCAGCTCATTATAAATGCTACTGTGCAAGTTAGACTGTTCAAAAAGCTTTTCCTCAGAGGTATTAGCCTCCTGATTCGGAAAGAAAGTAACAACAGTTTTCTGATCAACAATCCAAAGCCAGAGCTGATCAACCATCAAGACTTTCCCATCCTTAAACTCGCTCATCTCCTCGTTATCTGGATCATCCCGTGCAGACTGTAGACACTCTTCTAGTTGTTCGTCAATGCGCGCCGGTCTACGAGTACGTTTCCAGAGCATCTGGTCGTCGTCACGAGCGATGGTCGACCGCAGATTGGGATACCCGTATTGATCAAGTGTGCGGCGGAAGTGCACTGGAGGCTCACAGCCGAGGTAGGTCCAGATTAGTTGCGCTTCTAGGCTTGCTTTTGAGATTCGGCCTGGGACGGGCCTGGATCGGCCTTGGTTCAGCCGGTCTTCGACTACCTTGCGCCGTTGGATTAGGTTTCGGTATGTATCCCAGTGGAGCTAGGGTAAGTTAGCATCTCGTGGAAGAATATCTAGCTAATTCGAAGTACTAACGTAGGGAGACTGAAATGAATATATGTTAGCGCTGAGATTCATATGGAGGGGCTCAAACATACATATAGAGCGAGTTGAGGATCCTCGGCAGCATCAGAAGGGCTTTGTGGAACATCCATTTGTCTTGAGTGAATACACGCGGGCTTGACGAAACGTGCGTGAGGCTCGAGATGACGAGCTCTATTAAGCCGGTGATACCAATTCTCGTCATTGATGAATTTTCGAACACTGCAAAAAGTTGTTAGCATTGTTTGAGATCTGGAGTTAATATGTCATACAAATTAGGCTCTTGACTATCCTGACATGCTCGGCGGATGACTTGAGAGACCCAGCCAGTATGCGTATACGGCACATGGATCCACATAAGTTTCTCAGTATCAGCCTCGGGTCGATCGAAACGTGGGACTGCTCGAGGGACATCTGGCACGTCCGCATTACGATCTCGAGTAGACTTTGGTATTGCCAGGAAAGGCGACTGCGCAGGTTGCGATGTAGAAGCGCTCCTATTATCTATTAGTTTAGGGTTTCGGCTGAAGTATTCGAGTGTGATTTCCTCACGAAGGTGGCCGTTCAATGCTTCCTTGGGAACTGCTGTCAGAAGTGGTCCGACGGTGGGAGCGCGACAATGGAAAGAATCCCAGCGCCTTGCTGAGGGAGTTCTTTCTTGTCGGCTCCTGTGGTGGAGGTGGGCTTTCACTTGGTATATCATTCGTGTAGTCCTCCATATCTGCTTTGGTGATGTGGATCTGTGGAGATGGACCGGATGGATCATCAAAGCTTCGTCTGTAGGGTAGAGGGGGTCGCAGTGGCCCTGACTTCTCATCATGATGGTCGTGGTGATAGCCGTGATGATGACCTTGTGAATCGGAACCAGGAGCAATTTTAGATGAGCGAGGACTATCATAACTGCTGATTGAAGAGTCGTCCAAGCCACAGGGCTGAAGTCGACCTAGTCTCTCCCGAAGGCAAGCGGACGGACCCCGAGAGAGGTAGTCTTCCAAGGACACCTTGGTTGACCACAGCTTCAGCGGACTTTCGTCACTGACGCCCAGTGCGGTGTCTTCAAAGAATCCATTGATTTGAACCATGACTTGCTGTTCCACGCCCAACGGCGTATCCTCGCGTTTTGATATTTCGACAGCAGTCTCGACGGCATCACCAAGCTCATCGAGAAATCGATCTCGTGTGGACTCTTGACCGTGGAAAGTCGCCGTCCCCGCATGATCTGTTGCCATGGGCAGTTCTTTTTCATTCTCAATATTCAACAAACCCGACCGAATCGAAGTAATCGGGACATGAAACTCTAACGTTTTATTCGTCTCAGCATCAATCACATGCATAGTAGAATCGACAGTTTCGAGAAAAGACCAGACCCTCATATCGGCTGAAAGAGACTTGAACTGGTTCGATAAATGCCACAACCGGTCTTGTCGGGTGCGTAACTGCTTTCTGAGTGCGGCCGGTGTGTCATGTTGCAGATGCAAGAGATGGCGAATACTAGCAACATACTCATCGGCGGATAGATAGGTCGAGCCTTGGTGAGGAGTTGCAAAGAAGGCGATCCCATGACAGCTGGTTAAGATGGACTGCCCCGGCTCCCGTGATGCCAGCGCTAAAGCTGCTTTAACGACGAGACCTCCAGTGCTATGACATATGAAGAAAATGGGACGTCGGGTTGGCTGGTGAACTGTTTAGCAAATTATTTGTAGGCTGTGGAAGGAGAAGAGTATAGCAGACCTCATTTTTCCGCTCAGTGCGTAGTTGGTTTAACAGCCGCTCACCCAAGGTGTCGATTTTATCGTCACGCAGATCTCCATAGTTATACAGCAATACTCGCGCTCTAGGGATATGCTTTAACAGTTCAAGTTCAAGCCAAGAGGATCTCGCACCATGCGCTATCCATGTCTTTCTATGATCGGCGCCGATAGGCGGGACAGCAACAATACTGAGGAATGAGTTAATATACGAATGCATGTATGATAATATGGGATAGGCACATACTCGACATTACTATCTTTTTCAACAGCAATGGATTCAAACCATGAGCGCGTCTGGTCGGTCAAGGGTGGCCGTGAAGTCATGTTGCCTTGTAGTTGAAGTTGAACATACAGAGTTACGTGCAGAAAAACGCGGGGATCAAAAAGACAAGTTCTTAAATCTCACAAATTTGGGGGGGGAAGAACTTCATCAGCCTCATGTTTGGGGTCCGAATGATCACGCCCCGACTAGTTTGCCCGCTAAATCTGCACAGGGCTGTGTTGTGAGTCAAAGCGATGTATCTAAATTTTTTTATATTATATGTCTAGAGAGAGAGAGATTTCCATTAATGTACATACATAGAAAAACACCAAATGCTAATGCACCTCTATAACTCATGTATCAAAAACGCCATAAAAAGGTAGAGACAATGTGCATTATACACCATTATAATTGTACAGGGATTATGCATCAGGGTGTCGTCTTTCGTTGGCCTCTCGAGCCATGCGCTTTCCAAGCTCATAGGTTGAGATCATGATGGCGCAGGCCGGGGCAACTTTGAGACATCGTGCCGTCCAACCACGGAATAGGCCAGCGGTACCTTCTTCACGGAAGATGTGCATGAGGAATTTTGGTAAGGATAATTGCTCGGGCGCCAAGCTGCCGGGTAATATGCGAGCGCCAGTAGAAGGAACGTCGTCCAGATGTCGGAAAACTTGTTGTCGCGTCTTACCAACATCAAACGGGGTAGTAACAAGAGCTGCTAAAGAGCCTGAAATACCTCCAGAGATGAAGCTATCGAGGAAAGATTGAACACTAGATTCTTGAAGCTCGTGGTCAGAGCCCGAAAGATGAGGGGCCTTCTGGCGCGCCGCGATCAGAGCCTTTTTCACCTCCTCGTATCCCCACCAGTAAAGTCCGGAGAAAGGAACATCACGCCACATGGTAAGAGTGAACCCTCGCCAGAGCGAGCTATATCCCTTTGCCTGTGTCATATGGTACAAATCCTTCACAGTGGTTTTGAAGTGGCCCGCACCTGTCCCTGGAGTTGCTTGGAGACGCGTCCGAAACATTTCCAGCGGACTGGTTGCTGCTGCGGCTGCAACGCGAGCCAAGGAACCAGCTATCAAGGGCGCATATCCTTCAGATACCCGCTGCTTGATGAGACTCCGCTCATCTGTGCGCAGCCAGTCATAACCAGCAAAGTAGATGACATTGGCCGGGATTCCCATCATCAGGGTCGGGCTCAACCCTCGCCATAGTGTCAAAGTTCCTTCATTGCGCGCGATCTTCCGTAGCCCGTCTAGCGTTGATGTGAATGTTCGCCGCTGCGTCTCTTCGACGGCGCAATCGATCGCCGGGTGTGGATGGGTTCCGACCGTGGTCGTCTGAGGCCCTAGCATACACATCTGGGCATCGTTTCCGACCCAGAATACTTCGCGACAGCAGGAGGTGATACCGAGGTTCGGAGGTAGGTTTTTCAAGGTTTGGGTGGTGTGAGAGGTAAAGGGTGAGGTATTGTGGACTTGTGATTGTGACTGTAAACGGACCCGTACGACATCCAAGGGTGTCACTGAGCTGTTAGTATTGGATTTCCAAGGATCGGGGGCTCTTCCGACTCACCTAGAAGCCCGGTCAAGACATTGCCGGCGGTCGCAGACACCATCCGCTGCCCGGGAGTGATATTATCTGGTGGGACAGGGGTCTTGGGCGCTGGAGGAGAGGCTGTCCCTGATGTCGTGGCCATTGTAGAATCTTCAAACTGTGTCCATGACGTCCCTACAGAGGCGTTTGAGTCTGTGCCGAACTGGTTGCCAATACCGTGGCCTGAAGTAAATTCCACGTCCGGCATTCGATCAATTCAACGTGAGGACAACCAAGAGTTCCCTGAACCTGAGGTACAAGAAAAAAGGATGCGTCACCGGGAAAAGGAAGTTTTTCGGGGTTTCGCGGGTGGCGGTAGGCGGAGATAAGCCTTTTGGGGGGGTTGAGATTTGGAGACACTCGGGGGGACTGGAGGGAGTTGAGGATGTTGATTTTCAAAACTAATATTTGCTTTCAATAGGTTTAATTCCGTGACTTGATATGGCTGGTTCCTTTTAGGCCCTTTTCACACGGCTTATCAATCTGATCTGATATCCGAGGTCGGACATGAGGCAAAACAGGCTATTCTGGCTCGACCAAAGGGAAGGTCGGTAGATCTGAGAGTGGACCTTTGGTAGTGGGGTTTTATAGGTTTTTAAAGGGTTCAAGTTTCCATATTTCGTGGATTAATAGGTGTGTATGTATCTGTAAGGGTATACTCAATTGAAGTATATAAACCCAGCCCGTGCGTAGCCGACTATAGCCAAGCTCATGTACATTGAGCATGTGGCAACACCGTCATTTGTCTAACAGGAAGTCCTTACATAGACTGCTTCGATTTACTATGTCCAGTATATATATAAAAGTCGACATGTAGCATTAATAAGTTTGACAGCGTCGAAGATTAATATGGACGGAGATCTACAACGGGTTTAGTATATGTATTATAGGTATTCTTGACAATCTGTAAAATAATCCGAAAAATATCGTTAGAGAGAGCGACGAAGATGACATAGAGAGCGATGAAGAGGATCCGGATGAGAACGCAAAGCATCTAGTCAAAAATCGTCCAAGAATCACAAAACCTCCAAATCTCGCTGTGAGCATAGGCGGTTCATGGAAAATTCTCGAAGTACTTTTGTCATTCGGTGCAGACGTGTCCGCCGTCTCTTCACACGCAATTGACCCGATTTTGACTACCGCATTGTTCGTCGAATTGCAAGACCTGGAATATCTCCTAGATCAAACTTTGTCTGATCCAGGAGAGGGCCGCTGGCCAAAGTTGCTGGGAACAAACGATCCTATCGTCCGTGTGTGCCAGAGTCTGAAAAAGCGGACGTCCTGCACAGAACCAACTATCAAGGCCGTACACTTCTGCATCTTGCAGTAGAGAAGGGTTAATATAAGCTGCTTACAACATTGACATTACATGGGGCGAGAACCGACATCTTTGACAATCAGAGATTCCTTGCCATTGAGTGCGTTGCTATTGCCCGCAATGCACATGCGTTTGAGGCGCTTTCCACAGCGGGAAATGTTACGGAGTCATACTAGTAAGTTACTAGGCAAAGATAATTAGTCGCTAACTATCTCAAAGTTCTCAAAGGTGAGAGAAGCTTGGGCAATTGGAAAATAAAGTTGACCTTGCTCTTTTATGCTCTAATTAGGGCGTGGGCGTCATTTCGACCTTGCTACAAATCGCCCCAATTACATCTTCGATCGATACCTAGGCCCCAATAACCCTCCAATGATCTATCAAGCGGAATCTGGAAATACGAAGCTTTTATTATTTCTGTTGAGTCAAAAAGCCGACAGCGAGGCTGGTGATACCTGTGGTTCGCGAATACTGTGTATTGCATGCTATCGCGGCCACACAGAAATCGTCCAGGAGCTTATTGCTAGAGGGGAAAATGTACATTGTGCTACCCACGCCTGGAATGACAGAGATGATAAGCCTTCGGGTCTTACTCGGGTGATTCCTGGACGGGCACGCCTCTCCATCTCGCCCCCATGGGTCGTCATGCAGCTATTGCACAAATGTTACTCGACCTTGGGGTCGATATTCATGCAAGAACAAGGACAGACACGAGGTTATAGCCCTTTTGTAGCTCGGGCCATGGTCCGACGGCACTTCACCTCGCGCTCGACACGCATGTACACCACCGTCAAGAAGTAGTCAGTGAGGGGAGGCTAAAAGTTGCGCAGTCGCTTGTCAATGCGGGCGCCATAGTACGGAGTGTGGTTTGTCGGATGTCGGTTAAGGACATACTTAGATTTATAACTTTCCTAGTCTCTAGGAGGCTCTTCTCGCGGAGGACATGACCGCTGATGAAGAGGCTGGCTAGGTCAAGGTGTGATCGGGAAATTCACAGTTAAAACACGCACTTTGTCTATATTTTTCAGTCTGCTGAATTCCACCATCCACCCTGCGAAGCCGATCCAGCATGTCTGCTCTTGAGGTCCCCAGGCTCGTTCGAGAGGTTTAGGTGCATGAGGCAGAACGTTCGTGTGCAGGTAGCAAGGGTGCCGGGGGTTGAATTATGTGCAAACGGCATTCTAAAAATGTACATAAATATTTAAAGGCCCATGGCTGGTCTTGAATACATAGTAATACAAACTGCGATAGGAGCACGATGTGAGGTCATCGCCTCAAAAAGCCGGGGACGCCAAGCCTTCCGTGATCGGTGGCCTTGGTGAGAAACATTTGGGTGAACGCCGCTTTCCGACCACCACCTCGCCATGGACGACAACGATGAGCTTGAGTCGTTCCGCCAACAGTGGCGCGAGGAGGTCACTCATCGATCAAAACCCAAGGCTACCCCTCCTGCACCTGCGTCCCCGACTCCAACTGCCCCGCCTCCGGCTCGTCTTCCTCCCACACGCCATGAGGCTTCCCACCGCAAAGAGATCGAGGAGGAGGGTCCCCCGCTGGCTTCCTTCGACCCAGATGAGCTAGCCGTACAAGTCGGAGAGCTGAGCGTGAAACCAGCAGAAGATGACTTCTCACGTCGAGAGGTAACAGAACCAACATCTGCACTGGAACACTATGAACGAGCGGTCGAGAAGGAGGCCGAAGGCAACTTGGGAGATAGTCTTTCGCATTACCGAAAGGCATATAGGGTGAGTTCTGATCGATATGAAGTACCATACGTCCCAAATACTCATCCCTGTCCAGCTAGATTCAGCTGTCGATAAGTCCTACCGGAATAAGCACTACGCCCATGTATGGAAGAAGTCTAATTTGCCCGCGTCCACTGTCCCTATCGATGCAACCCAGCAGCCCGCAGAGGTACCCATCCTCCCGACACCTGAGCTCATTGCCTCATTTGCACACCTGCCAATTTCACAGCTGGAGCCTATCGTCGAAAATACACCACCGCCTCCTTGCCCAATTGCCAATGTGCCATCGGAAGTGCTGGTAGAGGTTCTGCGACATGTGGCGATGGATGATCCATCGGCCTTTGGTCGAATGGCACTGGTCTGCAAGCGCATGGCCTACCATTTCGCCCATGAGCAGCATATCTGGAGACGAATCTGTCAAGGCCGGCAATTCGGCTTCCAGGGAATGCAATATGACTTCGCATGCGACCTGCGTGGGGAACCTATCTACACGCTTGCGCCGCGATACACTCCATTCCCCAAGGGCGTGCCTGTAGACATTCCCCCGCCGCTGTCTTCATGGAGCCAAGTGTTCCAGACCCTTCCTCGGATTCGTTTCACGGGGATTTACATTAGCACGGTCAACTACACTCGACCTGGTGTTGCATCTGCTTACTCGAATCTGTCCTGGAACAGTCCCATCCATATCGTGACTTACTACCGCTATTTGCGATTCTACCCGGATGGTTCGGTAATCTCGCTGCTCACTTCCACGGAGCCAGTTGATGTGGTCCCTCACATCAGCAAAGAGAATGTGATTGCGGCGCGCGCTCCAGCGCACCGAAAGCATCAACGGCATCCCTCTGATGCGGGTCATACCCTCTCTGGAGCGACTGATGCCGTACCACCTGTCGCCATGAACACATTGAGACATGGCCTTCGGGGCCGATGGCATCTGGCCTCACCCATTGACACTTCTGAAACTTCCGAAACCCCCGCCGAAGCATGGAAGCCTGATTCAATGTCTGATGAGAAATCGCTCCTTTCCGACGAGCGGGATCTCATCATTGAAACAGAGGGTGTAGATCCCAAGTACGTTTATACGATGCATCTATCACTGCGTTCCACGACCGTACCGAAACCTGCTCTACTCGGACCGGCTCCTCCCAACCCATCGAAGAACACCAAACTAGCCTGGAAGGGCTTCTGGAGTTACAACAGATTGACAGACGACTGGGGCGAGTTCGGTCTTCGCAATGACCGAGCATTCGTGTTCCGGCGCGTACGCGGCTGGGGCCTGGACTGAAATGATTGATGACTTTTACACGAATGATTGTTACATACATCGAAAATGAGATAAGAATCTGAATATATTAAATAGCATGGCCCCCGGAGCGATATTACAAGATCTGTCCACTTCCCAGAAGACAGGTGAACATAATGAGAGCTTGTGAGAAAAGGCCCATCCCCGGCTCTGAGCGGTCTCAGCCCCCTACAAAGTGCTCAGGTAAGCTGTTGATTCCGAGAAAGCTTGCCATTTGCAACATGTCTAACTTTTGACTGTAGATGAATGGGAGGAGGCATTTAATGGACTAAGCCCAAAGCTCAAGACGTTTCTGCTCAGAGCCAGAGAAGAGAAGGCCGAGATGTATTGACTGCGCTACTATAGGAGGCAGAGTCAAAAAAACCCCCCCGTCTGTCTTCAGAAGCGCTGGGAAATCAACATGCGCGGTAAAATAATTGTTCTTCGAGATTTATTCGACAAAATTATTCCATAGGTACACAAGTTCAAGGCTATTGACACGGCTGTCCACTTCGACCTCGTCCCGTCCTCTCTAGCGTGGGCATTGTCAGTTGATTTGTGTCCCTTGAATAGCTGTTCAGAGACGACCCGGTTGCTCCACTCTTACTCTGCCATGGGTGCAAGTATCGGGATACGATGCAAAAGGGGACTTGGAGCTTTTCTCTTCTGTGCATATTCAAAAAGAGAGGAAGAGAATAAAAGAAGCCGAAGTTATATGTATTGACACAAACAAGGTGTGCCCTGTACCATATCTACTCGGGACATTTCATAGAAAGTGATATGGAAGTTTCCTCCTACTGAAGCCGCAAGGGTGCTGAGAGTCACCAGAGATAAATCAGCGCAGATTGCCCAGGAACTGACGGAAACGGCGAGGAAGAGAAGGACGTGGCCCTGGAGAAGATGTCCGTTCCGCGACTACATGGTAAGCCTGCAAGGCGTTGGTCTTGAATGCATGTGTGCCACCCCACAAGAACAAGCGAAAGACACGATAATTCTGCTCCCCCCAACCTGCGATGAGATCTTCTTTGGCCGAATCCAAACGCTTTGCCCATTCAAGCATGGTGAGCTCGTAGTCCCGAGTCTCATTGGCAACATCCAGCACCGCAAACCCGTGGTATAAAAACTCAGCAAGAACATCTTGAAGAGTCATGAAAGTGTGCGTGCCACGCCAAATATAGTCTCTGGTAAACGAGCTAACAGCGAATTTCTCAACAGCCGCCGAGCCGTCAAGATACATGCGACCACCAGGTTTCAAGACGTCCCACATCTTGTGTGCAAAGCGGCGATAATTGGGAATGTGCTCAATGACCCCCAAATTGACCACGTGGTCGTACGGCTCTCTCGGCTTATGGTCAAGGAAGTCTTGCAGGAAGACTTGACCAGGGAGATCATTGTCCTCTATAACACGTTGGATATAACGAGCGCCGTTAGGTGCGAGTGTCAACGTCGTGACATGCACGCCCCGAGCACCACAATACTGCGTGACACCACCCCACCCACCGCCAATATCAAGAAGTCTCATTCCTGGTTTGAGATCGAGAGCGGTGAATATCGTCTCCATTTTGTGCTTGGAAGCCACTTCGAGTGTCTCGTCAGGCCGCTGGAACAAACCCTGCGAATAGAACCGGAACTGGTTGTCAAGAAAGGTGAGATAGAACCCGTCATCGAGCCCATAGTGATCACCGATCGCCTCGGCGTTCATCTTGGTTGCTGTCCGGATAAAGTCGTATGCGAACTGGAATTTTTGTCGCAGAGGCACTTTCTCTTGTAGATTCTGGCGAGCGTTGAACAAAGCGCCGAAATCACCCTTCACCTCAATATCACCGGATAAATAAGCTCGACCAACGCCCATTTCTGTCATTGGGGTGCGCAGGGCACTCTCCGAGCGGAAGATCACTCGATAGACCGGTTCGCCGATCCCAACAGGCACAACTGCACCATTGGGAAGCTCTATTTCTCCGGGTGTCTTTAGCCCGGCTAGGAGTGCGGCGACACCTGTACGTGGTAAATCATTGCGGGATGCTGCTACCAACATACTTGATCTGCTGTTAATGTATAGCCTCTGGCAGATGAAGTCGAATATGCCGGAGATTGGGTTCAGCTAAAAAGTGCAGAGTAGTCATTAAAGTATTTGAAAGTAAAGAGCGGGCTAATTGGACCCGTTCAATCATCGCAACAGTATGCAAGATAGTCTGCAGTAGCGGCCTCGCCGCTTATTCGTTCGGTTTCTCACGTGTGACAGCACCTGCACCAAGTGCATTGCATTTCACACCTCGCTTTCCGAGAAAGAGCCTATCAAAGGTACGGATCTATATTCTGGCTCGAGGTGAGATGATACTCGTGCTTCAGGTGCGGCTGAGGCGCGCAAGATACTATACTTAAATTTTAATGCAAATCAGGGTCCTCCGTAGAAAAGCTGAACAGGATATGAATATGTATCTTCCACTAGTATCACAAAGAAAGGAGCTATATACATGATAAAGGTCTCGAATATTGAACTAATTCCGCCAATTAAATACCTGCTCCTCATCATCCACGACTACAACCATCCACACACCCACTTGGCTATTACTTGCAAGTAAAGGCATGCAATGGATCCAGCGATTGCGACCTTCGGGATTGGTGCGCGTTATCCACTTGATGCGTGCAGTAACACTGCGTGATGGCCTGCAGATCATCACGGAGCAATCCGTACTCCGTATGAACTACAACACTAGTATCCTCTACAATGTGCCTCGATTTTCAAACCACTATCTGAGTTTTGTTCTTGTCACTCGGAGCAGGCATGAAAAAAAATATTTTGGGCATCATCATACTCAAGTATCTCGTAGCGGTTACCACGGCTGTTTGGATGTTAGCAATCATGGCTACGAACGATTCCGAAGAAAACTCCAACACATTCCAGGGCAAATCAGGGGAATGATATTGCAGTAAGACCATTTGAGAAGAGACTAAAAGGAAGGTACCAAGCGGAGGGAACAGTGCCCAGGTATGTGTCTAGCTGCTGAGAATAGTCTATGCTTTGCGGTCTTCATACGCGCCCGGAAAGGTGTATGGTGAATGTCCTTCCGCACAGCTAATGTATGGGTATGGACTGCGAGAAGCGGCACAATCGCCAGTTTTTACTTTTGAATTTGTTATCTTTGACTTCGTCGTTGGCCTAGGCCCACGGCGACAAGTAGGGATGGCATGGACGACCGAGTAGCCAGGGAAGAAATGAAGTCAAGGGCTTGTTGACCAGATACAGAGAAAATGCCATGATCAATCAATTGTCCTTCTGTTCATTATATCCATCTACCTTTTTTTTAAAATTTTAGGATCACAGTCAGGATCACAGTCAATATGGCAATATAGGTATACAAAATTAGTCACGGAGTTGGTATATCTTAACCTCGCTATCAAAGTTAAGCAGGTAAAATCCCCTTTATTTATTCTATTTAACCCCACCGCTTCTACAGTCCTCTCCCCTCCAACCAGCTCCCTCTTCTCAATGTCAGACGTTGGCTGTCCCTTCTTGATACTTTTCCACTCCAGAGTAGCCGCACCGAGTAGCGTCAGACAGAAAATAATCATACCGACCTGAAACATCTTCCGTAGTGTTTCATTGTATAAGTGGAGGACTATGTCGTGCAGACCGGCTGGTATTGTATTCAGAAGCTCTGTGACAACCCCAGAGGTCATAAGACGGGGGTTGAACCCCGGCAGCCCGGAAAGTCTTTTCACCAGTTGATTACACAGGATATTCTCCCCGACAGAGACAAAGACGGCGGCCCCAACCAATTTACAGAACAGAATCGGTGCTAACCCAGATGGCACATCGGCCTTCGGAAGTATAGTCTGCGCGGCGAGGTTGGGGATTTGAAAATATAAGCCGATAAACGACATCGGGTTCCTGTATGGCGACGATGATGTGCGCCAAGCCGTGATCAAGAAGGCATGGAATCATGTCAAAGCAACGACCACCTTTTATTCAGTTCGCGGTAGGTAACGTCGACCTTTCTGCTTCCCATCCAACCCAGGTGCAGATCTTCAGGCTCTGGCAGATCTACTTGGACAATGTCAACCCTCTTCTCAGAGTCACGCATACACCCACCCTTCAAACACGTATCATCGACGCTGCTAGCGATATCGCCAACATCAATCCCACAATGGAAGCATTGATGTTTGGCATGTCTCCATTTCAAGTATCACGGAGGATCATTGCAGTGACTGGTTTGGATCTCCCAAAAAGGATCTCTTGGCAAGCTATCAGTTTGCATTCCAGCAAGCGTTACGAGATTGTTTCTTTCTACGTTCCAGTGACCGGGAGTCCCTGACTGCGTTATATTTATACCTAGTAGGTATGCCTGATGGATATATTCGCGCTCGCTAATTCTTGCAGGTGTCGATAAGACCTGACACAGACCCTGCGTCTCTCTCATCACTCCTTAGCATTGCTATGCGAATCGCTCAGCGGATAGGTATTCACAATGAACCATCCCCTCTGGTCCCTTTAAATAATAACCACCTAAAACATGCTATAAAACATGCTAGGAATACTAGGGCTAATCTAATTGGCCTACAAGGGAGCGCTATAGGGCGTTTTCTTTGTTCCCAATTTCATTGAACACCCATGTCGTCTGTAGGTTAAGACAATGAATCGTGTCTGCTAGTTTAGAAAACACATATATCTAGTTGTTCAGGCAATTCAGGATTTTTAATGAATCATTCCTTTCCCAGGCGTTTTGCTCCAAGAGAAGAAGTTCTACATTAGTAATGTTTATATTACCGTATAAGTATCCACTCGGGGAAGAGAAGCTTTGTTCACCTTCCAAGCGAGAATCAAGCCGTGTGGAATTTGCAGATACGCCGAACGTGCTATACTATCTACTCTACACCCTTGGACCAACACTGCTGTTCAATCTGTATTCTTCGTGGAGATACCTACGTCTGAGAAAGGAACAACGGAAAGTGAGACCGAACTACCGAGGGTTTTTCAAACTAGTACGTCGAGGTTATTTTACGCCTTCTCTTTCTCAATCTTCCTACAATTGCTAGGGCTAACCTCAGCGCCAGATAACTGCATCTACCCTGGTCGTGCTCCAACTGATAATTTTAATATTGGAAGTTCGAGCCAGGTCCAATGCGGTATATATTTGCACAGCCACCGGTGCCTTTATTGGCTCTGTGCTCATTCCCTACTTGTCCTTCTTGAAGCACAGTCGCACAATCAACCGATTTGACTCGCTGAACATGTTATTAATCATATCAATTTGTGTCGATATTGCGCAAAGGGCTGCGTTGTACCTAACAACTGAAAGCCGATGTCAGCCTTCTGTTTTCGATACAACCTTGTTGGTCGTGAGAGTGGTGCTTGCAGGCTTGGAATTGCAAAGTAAAAGGCCAATTGTCCATCAACACTGGCTGAATCCATCACTTGAAGACACAGAAAGCATTTTTGACGAAGGTTTCTACTGGTGGAAGAATGCGGCATTGCGAACATCTGATGGTCTTCTGCCACTCCCCACCCCATTGCTGTCCGGCATCCTAAGAGAGAAGATGAAGGGTCATTGGGAAAACCGATGTAAGTGATGCAGTACTCAACATGCGACTGGGGGCGGACCCTTTAACACTATACTCGGCAGCAAGACCAGAGGGAAGACATGCCCTAGCACTAGCAATATTGAAATGCACACTACGTGAGAACCTACGTGTCATACCGTATACGCTAGGTGCAATATGCCTTCGCTACGCACAGCCTACGCTAATGTCACAATTAATCCTCTATGTCAGCGATTCTCCGACTGGCGCCACAGCGCGAATGCAAGGATTCAAATTGCTTTCTGCAACGATGTTGATTTACGTCGGATCAGCTGTCAGTAATACCTCTTTAATTAGTCACCGATAATAACTTATGAAGAATCCAGGTTTTCAATGGTCGCCGAGATGCTGCTAAACAACGGGTGATGATTGCAGTGAAGGGCTCACTAATCGGTATTCTTCACGACAAGACCTTACAATGCAATGAAGATGGCCGTTTTGCTATTACACTGATGAGTGATGACATGGAAGATCTCCGCATGGCCTTTGGCCGGGCTCATGTTATATGGTCGTCATTCCTTTCATTGTCCCTTGGTCTATATTTGCTCGCATCTAGGCTAGGCTGGGTTAGCCTATTTCCATTAATTATGGTATTGTGTAAGTCAAACCATTCTCCCCGACCCTGCTTGTTATCGGCATTCTCATACTTTACTTTAGTGGCTTCCCAATGTGGAAAATATGCCTCCAGGCATTTTTTCCGGAAACATAGCATATGGAATGATGCAACACAGCTTCGACTCGGTCTCGTGAAAACACTGCTAGAGCACCTAAGAACGATCAACTTGATGGGCTATTTGCAAGCAATGGGATCAAAAGTCCAAGCTGCACGTGAGAATGAGCTGAGAGCGGGCCTAGTCACGTCCCAGCTCGAAGTTATCATGGCAGCCAGCGGTAAGACAAAAAAAAAGCTTTCTCTGATCTTCGCTTGACAACTAACAATGTTGAATGTATGTTCAGGAAGTTTCTCAAACGTTGCTAGTCCCGCCATAACCCTTGCGTTGTATACTCTTTTCGCCAGAATGATTGGGGATGTTGCTCTTAATGCGGATCGAGTTTTCGCATGCTTTGCTCTGATCCAAATGGTCACCCTGTCGGCAACTTCAATCATTTTCAATTTTCCGGAGTTTATCGCAGCCATGGCAGCCTTCGATAGGATACAAAGGTTTCTCCTTCAACCCGACCACAAAGACAATCGCAAACTTCCCGAAGGCCAGGTCGAACACTTCCTAGCCTATATCTATAATTACCAGGATCAGCCTCGTGATATTATCGTTGGGCCCCTATACCCCGAGGATGGCTACGCCATCGTGGTCAACTTTGCGACAGTCCGATACGATACCGACCCCCAACCCGTGCTGAAGGACATTGATTTGAAAATAAAAGCTGGTTCGCTTGTGCTTGTTGTTGGCGTGACTGGATCGGGGAAGACAACTCTTGCTAAAACGATTTTGGGAGATACAAAGCTTCAGAGTGGATCTGTATCAACCTCTTCTGATCACATGGCTTTCTGCGCCCAATCTCCATGGTTGAGAGATGGCACGATCAGAGATATCATAGCAGGGCCCCCGGGATGCAGGGTGGCAGATGAAGACTGGTATCAAAGAGTTCTGCATGCCTGTGATTTGCGGTTTGATCTTCTTGGACTACCAAAAGGAGATAGAACCCTGGTAACACACGAAGGTATCTCTCTTTCTGAGGACCAGAGGCAACGATTGGTAAGTTTTCGAATCTGAGGCGAGGTTCCATCAATTAATGACAAGAAGGCACTGGCTCGAGCTGTATTTTCGAGACTAGATATTCTCATTCTAGATGATGTTCTGAGAGCCCTTGATGAGGAAACTTCATCTCGTGTAGTGCGACGACTATTGGGTCCCGCTGGCCTGCTCCGTGAGCTGAACAAGACGGTTGTTTTGATCACGGATTCAAGTGGGTGGCTCTTTACAGTCCTAGACTCTTGGGTTTAACTAATATCTCTAATCTAGGAGACCTTCTTCAACATTCGGACTTGATAGTTATTCTCAACCCAGATGGATCTATATGTGAGCAAGGGACTTGGGATGAACCCAAAGTTCAGGCACGGTACAATGAATTGAGTCTCCATTTAGAAATCGATTCACATCAAGAAGAGTACAAGAAGGGACTTCAGCAGATCAATACCCCCCGTTCTTCAAATTACGAACAGTCAACGAATCTGTTCCGAAAGCCTGCAGACAGCAGCACCTACACACAATACGTCGCTGCAATTGGATGGTACCGAGTTCTAGTCACTATATTTATCTTCCTCTCCTCTACAGTTTTCGCGATGCTCGTTCAGAACTGGCTTCGACTGTGGACTGAAAGTGATGAATCCAGCAAGCGAGCAACTTTCTATCTGGGTGTTTATTTTGTATTGGCATTTGGACACTGGGTGTCATTGACGGGAATTGGCACTGTTGAGTTCCTCGTTGTGCCTACATCTGGTCGCGCTCTGCATGACCAATTGCTTACAACAGTGATCAAGGCCCCATTATCTTTCATCACCTGCACCAATATCGGGACCGCACTCTCGAGATTTAGTCAGGATATTCGACAAGCCGATCGTAACCTACCTCGGGAGGTTGCTGCACTGGGAAGTCAGATGTTCAAACTCCTGGCTCAAATCATTTTGCTCTGCATGTCACAGGCGTACAATCTCGTGGCACTCCCTGTCCTGGCGATAGTTGTCTACGTTATCCAACGGATGTATATTGTGACCAGTCGGCAAACCAAGAGGCTTTCCATGGAAGCGAACTTCCTCCCAAACAACAGCTTTGTGGAAACTGTTCAAGGAATAGCCACAGTCCGGGCTTTCGGTTGGGAAAACGCCTATGCTCTCGATAATAGTAGGGCATTGGATGCCGCTCAAATACCGTCATATACACTGCATAGTCTTGACCAGTGGCTCGGATTTGTGATGGATTTGATAGTCGCCGGCGTGGCGCTAGTCAATGTTGCCTTCATCGTCACATTCAAGGGTAGCATGACAGCCGGTGATGTTGGCATCAGTATGAACGTGATACTAAATCTCAATATGGTGTTGATGATTACAGTCCAGTCATGGGAGAATGCTGATACATCGCTCAGCGTGATTTCCCGCATCAGGAACTTTGTACTGACGGTAGCTCCCGAGTCCCAGCCCAAACAAGAGCATCCCAGCCCTGAATCATGGCCATCCAGTGGCGAAATAGACATAAACAGCGCTGTGTTTGACTACACTAACACGGGGGAACAACCATCTGCATCCGACCATGCCCTCACCGACGTCTCTTTCAAGGTGGCACCTGGTTACAAGATTGCCGTGTGCGGACCAACTGGTAACAGGAAACCATCTCTGCTGTTCGCCTTCTTGCAGATGATAGATTTGTTCGAGGGAACCATTACAATTGACGGCTTGGACCTGAGCTCAATAGCACGAGATTTTATAAGATCCCGAATGATCACAATCCCGCAGGATTCATTCATCATCCCAAGCGACTCCGTTCGCGGGAACCTGGATGTTGAGGGAATTGCCACAGACAAGAGGATTGTCGAAACTCTGAAGAAAGTCCATCTTTGGTCAAGCTTGGAGTCCAGAGCTATGGACGCTGGACTATCGCCAACCTTTTATCTAGACTTGCCGATGAAAGCCTGGCCATTGTCGGAAGACCAGTTGCAGCTCACTTCGCTCGCCCGTGCTCTTTTGCTTCGCTCCTCCCGTGGGAAAATCGTTGTCTTCGAAGAGTCCACCAGTAGTGTCGACACGGAGACTACCAGACTCATTCAGCAAGTGATCGATGAGGAGTTCCGGGGATATACAATTATTGTGGTGGCCCACCGACTGGATACAATCGCGGATAGTGATTCAATCATTGTGATGGACAAAGGTCGGATTGTCCAAGTCGGGTCATTCGATGTCTTGCGGCAGAACGAGGGAGCCTTTAGATCCTTCTTGGATTCTGAGTCGGAAGTATGAAATACTTTTCAAACAATGGAATAGCCATACAATTTCAATCGTTTTCTGGCTACAGTACATGCAGATATGTAAAATGGCTTACTCGCACTTCCGTACGACATAACGAAAAAAAAAAAGTACAATTTTTAGGGACTGACTAGCTGTGGGCGTTCCCATCCCAATTGCCTAGTCTGTTGTTAGGGTCGATAAGGATATTCTTATCAGCTTATCGATAAGGCAAAATTTTCAGATTTGAGCTTCGTCCCTGGTCAACATTCTTTCGCGCCACACGTCAAAATGCCGGAAAAGGTTCGTACCGTGTTCGCGGACTCGGACGATGAGAATATTGTAAAGCACAAGCTCTCGCTTCAATCCACAGAAGAGCCCGAGCGCAAAAAGAAGAGAAGCAAGAAGCGCAAGCTCGATGAGCGCGAGGCCTCCAAACCCGCCGATCAAGATGAACCGTGCGAGATCCCTGCACCTGCCAAGCAGGTAGAAACAACAGTTTCCGTGCCAAAAAAGAAGCCAGAGGCGGCATCTCACATGAATGGCCCCCCTGCGTCAAAAACCTTCCCAAAATCGAAGCCGAGACCCTTCGCCGATACCAAAACCAACTTCACACCCTTACGAGAAAAGGCCAAAGCCCTCCTCGAGACGCGGCGAAAGCTCCCCGTATTCGAAAGTGCCGATTTGATCCGCGAACTGCTACGAGAACAAGATGTCATGCTGTTGGTCGGTGAGACGGGTAGCGGAAAGAGTACGCAGATCCCGCAGTTCTTGGTAGACGAATTTTGGTGTCGGCCCGTACCTACGCAAATCACTCGGGATGGGAAAACGGAAAAGAAAATGGTAGGAGGATGCATCGCTATCACGCAGCCGAGACGAGTCGCTGCCATTTCGCTGGCCCGCCGTGTAGCTGAGGAGATGGGGACACCGCTAGGATCACACTCGCCTGCTAGCAAGGTCGGATACTCTGTGCGTTTTGATACGTCTACATCACCTAGTACACGAGTCAAGTTCTTGACCGAGGGAATGCTGCTGCAAGAGATGTTGCACGATCCGAATCTGACCAAGTACAGCGCTATTGTTGTTGATGAGGTCCACGAACGGGGCATCAATGTGGATCTGACACTTGGATTCCTGCGTAATCTCGTATCGGGTAAGAAGGAGGGCCGGGGTGGTGTGCCACTCAAGGTGGTTGTTATGAGTGCTACGGCTGATATGGAGAGTCTAACGGACTTCTTCCAAGCTGGATTTAAACACCCGGAGCCAAAGCAGAAGGCTATTGAAGGAGCCGAGGCTGAAACCGATAAAATGGATACCTCAACTCCAAAGGATATCTCTGTCTGCCGTATTAAGGGTCGCCAATTCGCGGTCAAAACTATCTACTCGCCCGCGCCAGTACATGACTTCGTGGATGCAGCGCTCAAAATCATCTTCCAAATTCACCAAAAGGAACCAATGCCGGGTGATATCCTTGTCTTCCTGACTGGTCAAGAAACCGTCGAGGCCTTGGAACACTTGGTAAATGAGTATGCCATGAGCATGGACCCATCGCTTCCCAAAATTCTGGTTCTACCTCTGTTCGCCGCACTGCCACAGGCTGCCCAGCAACGGGTCTTTGCCCCTGCTCCACCGCGAACGCGCAAGGTTGTGCTATCCACTAACATTGCTGAGACTTCCGTCACCGTTTCTGGTGTACGGCACGTGATTGACTGCGGCAAGGCAAAGGTCAAGCAGTTCCGTTCTCGCCTCGGTCTTGACTCGCTCCTCGTGAAGCCTATCTCCAAGTCAGCTGCGATCCAGCGAAAGGGTCGAGCTGGTCGTGAGGCTCCTGGCCAATGTTTCCGGCTATACACAGAGAAAGACTATCTGGCCTTGGATGAGACAAACACCCCCGAGATTCTGCGCTGCGATCTAAGCCAAGCCCTGCTGAACATGAAGGCGCGGGGCGTTGATGACATTGTTGGATTCCCGTTCCTGACCCGGCCACCACGCGAAGCACTTGAGAAAGCTCTTCTGCAGCTATTGAATATTAATGCTCTTGAGGATGATGGAAAAATCAGCGCTGTCGGCCTTCACATTGCGAAGCTACCCTTGACTCCAACTCTGGGACGTGTCCTGTTAGCAGGTGCTGAGAACGGGCACGAATGCTTGCTAGATGTCATTGATATTATCTCTTGTCTGAGTGTGGAGAACATTTTCCTGAACACCACCTCAGAAGAGAAGAAGGAAGCAGCAGAGGCAGCCCGTCGGGACCTATACCGTCGCGAGGGTGACCACCTCACAATGCTGATGACTGTACGTGTGTATGCTGCCGAACACGCCGACCGCAAGGCATGGGCCGAGCGACACCTGGTATCCCACCGGGCCATGCAATCAGTCATGGTGAGTAGTACATGAGTTCCGGATGCCAGCCATATAAACTTACAGAACCCCATCAGGACGTCCGCAAACAACTCCGCACCCAATGCCGACAAGCCAAGCTGCTCACCAGCGAAGCCTTAAACAATACCTCATTACACGACCCCTCGCCCATCCTCATTCTCCAGAGTTTCCTAGCCGGATTCGCGACCAATACCGCCCGCCTCGTCCCCGACGGCAGTTATCGTACGATCGTTGGAAACCAAACCGTTGCTATCCACCCTTCGAGTGTGCTTTATGGCAAGAAGCTGGAGGCCATTATGTACAACGAATTTGTGTTTACCAACCGCAGTTACGCACGTGGCGTCAGCGCTGTGCAGATGGATTGGGTGGGAGAGGCTTTGGCTGGGAAGGATTGATCTTCGGCTAGAGATGCTATATTTAAGATTAATGTATACCCCGTAGGTGATGATACCAGTCAAATTCACCGTTTTCGCATCTCTGCCTCTGTTCCCTCTTTCGATAAACACCTGGAAATTCTTTCCCTCGAGGGTGGTTGCAAGTTCGACAGAAACCGTGAAGCCTTAAGCCCCATTTCGCTTCAAGAAAAGGCAATGATCTCGCTAGGTCAAGCCAACGGCCGGCATGACCAATGCAGCTTGTGTGCCGGCAACATTGGCCATATTCCGAGCCGTTAAGATGCTAAAATAATTCTTAGACAGAAAAAGGGAACGTTGAATGATGGTAATTACAGCCTAATCTCCTTTGAGATTTATGGATTGCTATTTATATTTCAGTACTTCGTACTAGGGATTCAAAGAAGCAGAAGCATCTCACGACACCTTGAACTTCAGGCACTGATCCCAATCGGGGAATTTCTCTACTCGCGCGTTAGACATTGCGATTAGGACAATCAAGCAGCCATTTCCTTTTAGTAATTGCAACAATTCAACGGGATTCTAAAACAAGGACTCGGATGAGACTCCGTACAGGAATTACACAATCATCACACCTCCCAGCCCCTTACACCGCATATGCCACGGCCAACCCCCGGGATTCTTTCGAACCAATTGCTCCATGTGTTACGTTCGACGTTCGATCAACTTGTCCCTATAAATCACCTACAATTTTTAGGTAATCCAATTCCGGGCCACAACTTAAGCTAAAGGTGTCCCCCTCGTTGGCAGTTTGCTATCTGTCTCAACCAAATATAGGATCAACTGAGGGGCACATATATATATATACATATATATTAGTGCAAGCAAGGCAACACTGACACGTCTGCTTGGCGATATCAAAGTACGGTGTAGTGTTTTTTTCTTCGATAGACCCATCTTGGGTGTCTATAAAATGTGACATATGGCAAATTCACACGTCACAGTGTCGATCCCGGTGACCGTCTGTCAGCTGATAGGTGTTTAAGATTATGGCCTCAGTATTTGCCTCATAAAACAGGCTAGTTGAACGGATACGGATTAACTAGTTCAATAAAGCACTCGAAAAGTGGTCTCACCATTCTACCGGTTGCATCATTGGAGGATCCAGAGTTGGATGGTTGAATCCCTTGGCATGGCCTATTCCCGCTTATCAGCTAATCTCTCCTCACCTCACATCATCTCTAAGGCTGAACACTCTTGTTCCTTGAACTTGGATTCTTTCTACTATATTATTTCTATTATCTCCATCAATCTCCTTATATGCTGTGATGCCTCTATCCCCCACTTGACCACATTCCCTGTGATATCTGGACCCACCATCGAATCCGCTTATCTGTGTCACTATCTGCCTCCCTATCTGCTTTAGAGCTACCAGATCAGCATGGCGTTCCAGGTCCCAACACACGTTCCTCGCCGCAGAACGTCCTATTCAACTCCCCAGCCACCTACTCTTGACATCCCCTCCTCGCCCGAACAGCGCGATGACGACACCGCACAATGGGTCCTATTTTCCCCGACCGCTCGTACACACACGACTTCAACCGATCGCACGCGTACTGTGGGAGCTTCTCGACTGAGTGACTTCGGCTCATTCGCTGCCACCCAGTCTGTATCTGGCGTCGACGGTGAACTCGATGACGAGAATGCCCTCGACGACCAACTAGACGAAGATGGAACCGAGCTGGACAGCCTAGACGATGGACTGCACGCCTTTCGGGCACCCGATCTGGCCCCGGCTTCCCCAATAAAGGTTGATCAGGGGCCGCCGGCGATGCTTCCGGCCCATGATGGGTTGGGCAGTTTCCAGGCTTCGAGTCAGGCAGTCCAAGATCAGCTCTGGCGGCACGAACAATACAACCCCCAGCGGCTATCGTATGGTCATCTCCAACATCGGCGTAACTCGAGCGTGCAGAGGCATTTGGATACAGTCGAGGAGGGCGAGGCAAATGTCGAGCGAGAACGGTGGCAGCGAATCGAAGAATGGCGCATGGACCAGAGCCGGGCTCTATTGCAGGAGATCGAACGGGAAACTAGACAAAGGCGGACTAGTCTGACCAGCCGATCGACCCTTCGTCGTTCTGTTGATCACAGCCCCCAGACGCGTGTGTCCGATGTGCTATCACGAGATGTATCTCTGGCGAAAGATGTGTCGGAAGACGAAGAGTCTTTCTGGCGCCGTATTACCCGAACGGTGATCCGTGACCTGATCGGGATTGATGATTCCTTGCTCTCTGTGATCTTTGGTGAGTCGTTGCCGCTGGACGCGCAATCTCACACCGAGGAAGATCCATTAGACATGGAAACGGTACTTGCTCGCGAACCAGAGCCAGAGTATAGCGATTCACCGCTGTGGCAGGCAAAGGTGCTGAAGACGATCGCCCATGAGCTGGGTATACTTGTGCATCAACTTTGTGAACACCCCGGGGCATTTACAGCATATTATCAAATGACCAAAGATATATCCGCCGAATATGCGGGGATGTCTCTCAACCGCCTAGCGGAAAGCGGGATCTCTCAGAAACCCGCCGAATCCACCTCATTCACCACCGCGGATACAACTGGCGAGTCCATGCTATCCCCCCACTTCTTGCCCACACTTCGAGACTCAAACCGTGAACACGAAGCACAGTGGGGCATTGAAGATGAGGACCCAAAGCAAGCTGACCAACTCCCCGAATCAACAAAACTCCAACACGAATCCGAGTACTGGGAGAGCGGCCTTGATGTAATGATGGTCTTCCGCTACCTCCGCAACCGCTTCAGCCGCCGAGGCTACATGCCCAACGAAACGCACACACCAACTCCACCTCGCCGCCCGCAAGATGCATCCCGCCGAGCAGCCATTATCCGGCAACATCACCCACTCGTAGCGCGTGCCCACTCCCGATCACAAATGCAGAACCGTCGCGCATCACAATTCTCTGGTGTGTCCAGCCCAGCGGGTGTCTCCTCCCCACTCCTACGACCGCATCTCCGACGACCTAGCTCCAGCTGCGCCAGCCAGAGCGCCAAGCTCTCGGCTATTTCCAGCCGGCGGACGATGACAAGCTCTAGCCGGAACTACTGGGATATTGGCGGTAGCGAAAGCAACAGCGTTATCGGTGTTGGAGCTGGGCTCGGCAACTGGGGCGAGGTGTGAACACATGCATATTTGCACAGTGCATGATGCATCTATTGGAGTCGGTGGATGTCAATGTCATTTCGGGGTATCGCTAGCCATATATTGGCGCATACTGTCTGTCTCATGATCATTTAACGAACGAGCAATTTCTGGTTTCATTGGCTTTTGTTTACACCTGTGGTTTATGGTGTTGTGGCGATTTGTTATTCTCGGTCTCTTCTCTTCATATATTGAAACTCGAACATACGGCATGCAATTTTGTCATCGACCTATACATTTCGCCTAAAAGATCCACTGGTGGAATAAATAAGTTTGAACATTTGAGTGCGGCAAACTCCTTGAATCTCCAAAATTAAAATTTGGATTCAACTGTACAAATTACTTTGCTGCAACACCCCAAGGCAGATCTCCATTAAAAATAGGCTTCCCCTTACTTTCAGGCGCATCAACATCAAAGTCGAAGCGATCTGGCACCTCGAACCCAGCCTCGAGATGATGTCTGACAAAGAGCAAAGAAACGCCATCCCTGAACAACCAAGCATCTTCCGTCCTGCGTTGCCACTTCTCCAGAGCCACTCTCATATCCTCAAGAACAGACTGATACTCAGGGTCCTTTGCAAGGTTGCGGACCTCATTCGGATCAGCCTGGATATCATATAGTTCCTCGGCCGGACGGAAGAAGTAATCCTTCAGAGGTCTAGACCCAATCATCTTAGGACTGGTATCAGCATTTCGGATCTCCTCCCAAGTCAATGAGCCATAGATATCAGCCGCGAAGGGGAAATCAAGTCTCCAAGCAATGTTGCGGTGGTACTTGTATTTCCGGTTGCGCATCATGCGCGTGGGCCAGTAATTGGTGACCTCGTGGAATGTGTGTGAACCAAAGACCTGGCCCCAGTCCTCGAGCGAAGATGTTTCAGCGAGGACGGGCAGTATTGAACGACCGATACGCTCTGGATGCTCGGGGCTAGGATGTTTTGCGTAATCGAGGAGAGTGGGCAGAATATCGATGTACGAAACCATATTGGGGTTTGTGATTCCGGCAGGGGACCCGGGGCACTTCATAATCAATGGCAGACTAACACCGGCGTCGTACAGCGTTGTCTTAGAATTAATGAACGGCGGCCCATTGTCACTCAAGAAGATAACCAGCGTATCATCTGCCAGCCCGGATTTCTTCAATCCATCCAACACCATGCCCACGCCTTGGTCGAGCCGGGAGATAGACTTATAATATTCTGCAAACTCATAGCGCACACCGGGCAGGTCGTTCACGAACGGCGGGACTTCCACGTCCTCGGGCGAGTAATCGTTCTTCTCCACGCGGGCGTCGTACTCGCCATCATTTCCAAACCCGGAACGAGTCCAGTCCCGATGGGGATCAATAAAGGCAATTGTCAAGAAGAAAGGCTTCTCGTCTGCACTTGACTTTTCAAAGAATGCCGAAGCTTGATCGGCAACAGATGCCACATCGCGACTGTCACTCTCCGCGCACATCTCCCAAGGGTACACGCTGGATGGGCCAACGTGAAGCTTGCCAATCAAGCCAGTGGAGTAACCATGTTTTGAGAAGAGAGCAGGAGCAGTCTCGACATGGTCGAAAGTTGTAAAATGGTGTCGGTTATTATGTAGCCCATATTGACCGTTCTGGTGAGTGTGCAGGCCGGTATAGATGACGGAGCGACTCGCGCTGCAAGAAGCAGTCGACGTGAAAGCATGATCGAACTTAGTTCCCTCAGAGGCTAGCTGGTCCAGATTTGGGGTTTGGATCTTGGTGTTTCCGTAGCAGCCTAATTGTTTGCCTAGATCGTCGGCGATCATGAGCAGGATGTTGCGTTTAGCCATGTTTGCGATGAGAGCTCAACGAAGTTTCTTCTGCAATTGAGATGTGCAGGGTATTTTTGTTTTTGGAACTTAACTGGGATCCCCACGACATTACTATTTAGCTTAGCTTGTGTTAAACCGGATGTCGGCTTGTTGGAGTGTGGGGATGAGCTATTGGGCGGATATCGGCCGGATCTCGCGTAGAAATTCACTGGCCCCCCATTTAAGTCCACTCTGCGGTTGCGCCATAATGCGCGTTTATTTCGTGACCGTGCAACATAGATTGCTCAACTTGGATGAAGGGGTGGAGTGTGGCAAGGTGGGAAGGTGAAGACAGGATGTGTACGGCCGCGCTATAAGGCTGCTTCGTGCTACAGTTGAAGATAGTCTCAGATGCAACACAATTATTATTAATTATAGAAATGCATATATCGAACTATTAGCTACTTCTGCCAATGAAACATCTACTTCTCTGGATTATTGCCTACTTCTTCGGCTCAAAAATAGTCTCGGGGATTTTGCCCGCCTCCAAATCCTCCTTTGCCTGCTCAATTTCGGCAGCAAACCGGCTTGATACAGACTTAGCCTTGAAAGCCCAGATACTTTCATTATTGAAGCTTGCATCAATCTCCTCCAGTGACTTGCCGCATGTCTCTGGGAAGAGAAGGAAGACGTGGATCGCAGCAACAAAACAAAAGGTTCCGAACAGGAAGTACATCTAGGACTAGAGTCAGTCATATGCTATGCTTCTTTAGTGAGGAATAGACGCACCTTGTACTGGATATGTTGGAATCCAGGAGGAGAGAAGAATGTCAGAGCAAAATTGCAGGCCCAGTTGAAGAATGTCGCGAGAGACACTGATTTGCTGCGGATATAGAGAGGGATAATCTCCGGGGGGTAGGCCCTATGCACAAGGTTAGCTATTGGCATCAACAAAATATCTACTCCCATGTAGTCAAACGTACCATCCTAGAGGTCTTGAGAGAGAGAAAATGTTAGCTACCAATGTTTCAACTTATAGGGCACAAGGTACTCACCCCCAGCTAGGCGCATAGACGGCAATGAACAGGTAAGAACAGGCGATAGTTGCCTTTGACGCTGTTCCATCAGTCACCCTCCATGTAACCGTTGGAGAACCCTTAAGGCCTCCGGGGACAGCCTCGCCGTATGATTTCATGAGGGCTCCCTGGATGAACTGAAGAAGAGACATGCCAAGAGCACCTGCAATAAATAGGCGGCGCCGTGGGAGACGATCCATGAAGAGCAGTGCAGGGAGAGTCATGACCACATTGATGATATATTGGATCGTCGCCGACAGGAGGGCATTGTTTCCCGACAGACCAGCCATCTGCACGTACCAAGTCAGTCCTATATGCCAATGCGAATTGTTTCGTCTATAAGTCTTACCTGGAAGATATACACAATGTAGTACATCATGGCGTTTGTTCCGCTTAGTTGGGACCAAACATGTGTGAAAATGCCACAATGCACGCGAACAATATTCCTGGAATTGAACAGTTCGGACCAGGCAGTGCTCTCGTATTGCCTCTCGAGTCTTGAGGTCAGTTAGTAACAGCAAACGGATCAATCAAGAAGTCAAGGAAACTTACTCAAGCTTTTCGCGAATTTCGGTAGCTTGCGCAACGACGATTGGATCAAGGGTATTGCCCTTTGCGTGGAGTCGTGCAAGAACATCCACCGCCTCCTCCCACCGGTCTTGTGTAGCCAGCCAGCGAGGTGATCTCGGCATCATGGGCAAAGCCGCCATGAGAATAATAGCCGGGATCATTTGGAGACCCCAAGGTAGACGGAATGACGCATGGCTGCTCATGAAGGATGCGCCGTACGATATGAAATACATAATAAGGATCTGAGACCAACGTTAGCTAGGCACAATCTGAGAGGTAGGAGAATTGATCACATACGCCCCAAGTGATCATCCACTGTTGCAAGCTGAGGAGTCTACCACGCTGCTGGGGAAGACTGATTTCGGCAATCAAAATCGGACTGGAAACGGTGTTAGCGGCGGTTGCAGGGTCTTCATAGCAAGTATCTCACCCTTGACTAGTGAGTATTCCAACAGCGAAGCCATTTATAATGCGCGAGACAATCAACATGGCGACATTTTGCACTGCGCTCATCAAAATAGAGCCAATCAACCACAAGATACACGCAATAAACATCGAGTCACGACGACCATATCGGTCACTTGTCCACGAGGAAAAAAGCGATCCAAGCAGCGAACCACCAGCCATACTGGCTGTAATACCACCCTGAGCAACCGAGTTCGGTTTGTTGAAGTAGTTCTTGTAGTTATCGGTGCCAATGATAGCAGACATGCTGGAGACATCAAAGCCCTGGATTAAACCGCCGATGGTCGCCAGTCCACTGATGAGGTAGACATTGTTCAACTCAGGTATTTTGCCCATCTTGACACGCTTGATAGACAATTTGACACGGAAAAAAGGTCATGGAATATAGCAGGAAATACTCCATGTCAGGGACCCCGGATTTTATGTAGCTCCACTTCGTCGAGATGGGTTCGATAGCTTCATTCGTCACCCATTGTGATTGGCTCTTGAGCCGATATCCGCCACGTTTTGGCGACAGCCGGATAATTCTGGTCAAACGTCAAATGGATATGGAATGGTGAAATCATGGCGTTCGGAGCTAAGAAGTATACGAATCGTTTTGAGTTCTCAATATTAATGAAGCTGGTCAATTGGTTCGATATCCTCGGTAATATCCTCGGCGATCTTCTCTGGTTGTGGTATAAAGGGCAAAATAATGTGGTAGCACACTTAAGTCTATCCTCGGAGTAGGCTAAACAGAGACTATCGAAAATCTTTCGAGCACCCATTCGCCGAATATTTCACAAGAATCACCAGAATCATCAATCTGGTAAAAAGCTGCCAAGCCTAAGCTTAATCGGGTTTTGCCGCAGTCCCCCGCCATCGGGGATATCCACGCGAGATCCGCTCGCTTCTCTCTTGTCCCCTTTCTTTTAGCCGTTCAGTACCTACATCGGGAGTCGGCAGCCATGTTATCGTGGAGTGGAGATGGAGAACCTTCAACCACGAGGAGATCTCGATCAGGTTAGGCCCACATGCCCTTCCATGCCAAGCAATTCGGTATATGCAAGGGCTAACAATCCCAGGGTGCTTTCTGTGTCGCGCACGCAAGGTAAAATGTGATGAGCGATGGCCAATATGCTCGAATTGCGAGCGTCTTGGATTGAATTGTCCTGGCAATCCAGGTCAGGGCGGGTTTGCTGCAAGAGTTCAGAAGAGCGATAAGCGTGACGCAGCATTAACCCAAGCGGGCACAACACGACATCGAGTGTCTAAATCATGTCACTCCTGTCGCTATGCAAAGGCACGGTGTTCGGGAGGAGAAAAATGTACCCGGTGCTATCGAAGAGACATTGAGTGCACGTATAGCGCAGGTCGCATGCAACAGATTCAAACCAAGTCGACTTCTGAATCACACTCGAGTGTTCATATCCCATCTTCAAGCTCTATCATTACATCTAATAAGCCTCAATCAATTCAATTCCCTTTTCAACCGCCTGCTGAAAGCACTCCTAGCTCTATCTCATGGTATATTCTTTCATTCTGCTCATTGGTCGTGACACTGACTAGGCCAGGCTTCATTCTACACAACTACCCGACAAAGAGCGAATTCTCATTCTAGTTGAAGAATATTTTGCTCATGTTCACCCTTTACGTTGTTTTGGCTTTGTGCATAAGCCCTCTTTCATGCAGCGATTGGACGAAGACCTAGAATCCTGTTGCAATAATGAATCACTTCTTCATATTGTCTGTGCACTGGGAGCAAAGTAAGTCTCAAAATCCGTGTCCTTGTCCGTCTATGGAATTCCCGTCTTACAAGAAACAGGTTCTTGGCGCTTGACCATCCCTCCCAATTTCCCCCGGAATCAGTACTCACAGCTGGTAATCAGTGGGCAAAGATTGCCAAAGCGCGAATATTCGCGGACTTGGATGATCTTTCCCTCGAGAAGTTGATGGTAAGACCGTCCGATGATCATGTATGCAATAACTGGCTCTGTCAACTGACCTTCGCTCACCAAGACTGCAATTCTGTTGTATGATCATGATCTTCGAATTGGAAGCTATGCAAGTGCGTTCATCCTCAGTGGCGTCACTGCAAGAATTTCACAAGCATTACAGCTTAATCTTGAAAGCTCCGCCGACGTCCTCTGCACTCAGTCGGACTCCACATGCCCAATTTCAAATGAATCTAAACGACGTCTGATGTGGAGCTGTTATGTCATGGACAGTTGGGTGGGCAGCGGTGTCAATCAGCTCACTCTCCTTGAAGACAAAGATCTCAAGATCCAGCTTCCTTGTCACAGCCACAACTTCTCTCTGGGGACTCCCTGCATTACTGAAGTCCTAGATGAGGGAAAGGTTCTTGGCTTTATTCCGAGAGAACATAGTCATTTCCAGCCGGCTCAAAATATGGGCATAGAGGCTTATTTTATTCGCCTTGTGAGCATTCGGAAACGGGTTCTTCGGTAGGAACAGGTTGCCTCTAGCTCGATCATACACATTTTGCTTACCTTGGATCATTTACCAGATATGTTAAACAGCTTGATACGTCTAAACCCCCGTGGGAACCGGATTCTGAATTTCAACAATTATCGACCGAATGTGAAAGCTGGCGGCAATATCTTCCACATAGTCTCAAATGGCACTCAGGCTCAATTTGGGCCCGCAAGGAATCGTCACAGCTAGGTGCATTGACATTACTTTGGTGTACCTATCACCAAACGTTAGTTGATCTTTATCGTATTGGCATGCCCACCCTTTTCCGTATAAGACGACATGTCGACTTTCCATCGGACAAGAAAGAGTTCTTGGATTATTGTCGCAGGGTCTGCTTCGACAGCGCTCGGGGAGTCTCTAAGATAATTGTTGAAGCATTGAGGCATGGAATCAAAGCCCTGGCTGATACTTGGCTTTGCATCATTGCACACGACAGCACCAAGGTGATGCTATATTATTTAAAGCACGTTACAGATTCATCGGCCTCTCTGAGCGTGTCCCACTCAAATGAAACGAAGATTCTAGTGAACAAAAATCTGGAAACACTCATGCAGATGAGATCTCTCGTTGCAACAGCCGAACATTGCGTATGTCTCTCGTCGTCCCGTACACATATTCTGTCGGAAATCGCCTACTAACCATATATGTCTAGTACCTTTCTGTTATTAAGATGATGATTTCAGCAGGTCTTCACCCCGAGTTTCCACATCATTCTACAAATGAACGAGAGTCAGAAGAAACCGAGGAAATGTACGGCTTTTAACTCAAATATCCTAGCGGTGACTTGCTGACATTCTCCATAGCCCCTCCCCTTCAGGATCCCCGGTTGAAGAATCTCCGGAAAATGTGCTGAACCCGCTTGCGATATATCGTATGGCGCGAACAGCTTTGCATGGCAAGGACACACGAGGGTCGACCTCAAATTCTCCCTCAACTACAAATCCCGCGTCGCCGGGAATACTACAGCCCAGAACAACTGCAGGACAATCCCTTCAGAACTTGAATATTACAGCTTTGCAACCCATCCCTGTACGAGAGCAATCGTACCAACCACACACTTCCCGGATTGACGACCGATCTACCATGGTGCAGCCCTTCTATTCCGCCCCTGAAGTCCAATCAATAAGTTCCAACAACTTCCCACAATTATCATCTTTCGGCACTACCGGGTCATGGGATCCGGCAGAAATGGCTGTAATGAACATGTTGGACGATGGAACCTCTCCTTGGCCCGCAGAGTATCTGACTGGCGGCCAGTCAGGGGTCGATCCATTTCTTTTTCCATTCTAGACATGGTATATGACCGACTTGATAAATTCACCACCCTGATTATTTCGGCGAGCAGTCTATATTTCGGCGAGTTGCATAAATCCAACACCTATGTAAAGGCTAGAGTTAAATTGTCTTCCGTTTCCGATATGGAATTCAATGTCCGTGCCCCCTAGTTCCAGTAATTCCCCAACGCTCAAGTTCCACATAGAACAATCGTGTGGTACCATCCCACTGAACAGACTGGAAAACTTACGATCATTGGACAAAACGCGGTGCTCCGAGCTCTGGTGGAAAGAAACACAGCATGATGTTGCGCGACTTTTCTCCCACACTTAGGTTCTGAATTCTAAAACAGCGCTGACTATAAAATGGCGTGTACAAGCAGCGAGGTTATCATTTTTGTGACTTTGCCCATTTTGTCATTGTACAATGGCTGCACTAACTCCGAATACATATGACTTCATTGTTGTGGGTGGTGGAACCGCTGGAAATGTCGTTGCAGGTAGATTAGCAGAGAACGCTGACGTGAAGATCCTCGTGATTGAAGCTGGAATTGGGTAAGTATTTCACCTACCTGTCACGGGCTCAATTGACACGGTACTAGTAACCCAGACGATATCCCAGAGATAACAACGCCCGCTCGCGCATTCGAACTCCGAAACAGCAAGTATGACTGGTCCTATCAGACGACCTTCGTCGACAGGCCTGACTACGAGCGTGTCGAGAAGACAAATACCCGTGGAAAGGTCCTTGGCGGGAATAGCAGCCTGAACTACTTTACCTGGATTCGTGGTAGTAGAGAGACATTTGATGCATGGCAGGCGTACGGTGGGGATGAATGGACATGGGAAAAGTGCAAACATTATTTCCAAAAGGCACAGCATGTATCTGAAAAGTTGGGGGTATAATATTTGCTAACAAGTTGATATCTAGCCAGCTTCATATCACGATGGCGAGAGAATGTACGATCCGCGATTTTCCAAGATCGGACGCGAGGGCCCATTGCACATTTCTCACGCAAATCTGCTCCCAGAAACTCGCAGTTTCCGAGATGCTCTAACACAAGCATGGACCAGCAAGGGCCATGAATTAAAAGAAGACATCTACAATGGCAGATTGGAGGGCATGACTTACTGTGTCAGTACAGTCTACGACGGGGTGCGGTCAAGCAGCGCAGTATATGCGACTGGGAAATACAACGTGGAGATAATGCATTCCACCGTAGCGACAAAGATCAACTTTGAAGGTGATACCGCAGTTAGCGTGACTGTTGCCGGAACAGATCACAACGAGACCACGCTAAAAGCAACGAAAGAGATCATCATTGCTGGTGGAGTTTTCGAAACACCCAAGCTACTGCTTCTTTCCGGCATTGGTCCTAGACGTGAACTGGCTCGTCATGGAATTCAGCCTGTGATAACGTCCGAGCATGTGGGCGAGCATCTTCTTGATCATCCCATTCTTCCACACGTTTTTAAACTTAAGGATGGCATGGGTTTGGATCATATTCTCCTTCGAGAAGGACCTGCCCACGATGCTGCCGTGACGCAGTACGACAAGGATAAAACTGGGCCACTCGCCAGTGGCCTTCTTGAAATGATAGCATTCCCACGCATCGACGGACAACTCGAAGAGCATGAAAAGTACCGCAAAGCTAGGACAAACAATGGAGGCCAAGACCCTTTCGGGCCTGGTGGTCAGCCTCATTTTGAGATTGACTTTATTGTATGTGAATGATCATCAGCTGCAAAGGGACATGTTTGCTAATTCAACCAGCCCATGTTTTGTGATGCCTTCCAGTGGCACTTCGTTGCCCCACCCGAGGGAGACTGGCTAACGGTCGTCGTCGACCTCCTTCATCCACAATCCAAGGGCGGACATGTCAGACTCAATTCGATCGATCCACGTGAGCAACCCGACATAAATCTCAACTACTTTACCGACAAGCTTGATATCCTCGCTTTGAGAGAAGGTGTTCGATTTATTGATGATATCCTCATGAATGGCGATGGAATGAAAGAGATCATTGCTGAGGATTTTCCGTGGCCGATGCCCCGTGAGTCGGACGAAGAGATGGATCTCCTTATCTTGGATCGGGCGCAGACTGGATATCGTAAGTTCAATGCGGTACTGTGGTGTGAAATTTCAAGACTGATTTCTTTTTAGATCCCTGTGGTACTGCCCGACTGTCTCGGAACATCGACCAAGGTGTGGTAGACTCTGAGCTGAGGGTTCATGGGGCTAAGAGGCTTCGTATTGTTGATTCCTCCATCATTCCGGTCATTCCGGACTGCCGGATCCAGAATGCAGTGTACATGATTGGAGAAAAGGTATGTGAACGCACTAAACTTGTAGAACTTGATTCTAAGTGTATTAGGGTGCCGATATAATCAAAGCGGCTTATCCAGAGCTTTATAAATAAGCATGAGTCCATGGAAATGCCACTTTATTAACTGGCTTTCCTAGAATATTCAATGGAAGATGCAATCTAGTAGTCACAGTCTATTTTGCGACGTGGAGTTCAAGCGGTATATGAATACAGCGAATCAATTGATACCATATATTTCCATTCTTTATTTCATTGCATCATCAAGGTGTCTCGTGAATATAAAAATTACGGATTTCTTTCGCAGTGTGCTAAGTGACGCAGAGTGGTGCCTAATGATTGAGTGTTGGGTTTCAATGTTGGTGTACAGCATAAGTCGAACAAGATAAATCCTCTCTTCAATTTTCAAGGCAAAGCTAGATCTATGAAAATTTGTTCTCTTTCAACTTGACTCAGCCTCCACGTTCTAATCTTGGTTACGCGTATAGATCGGATCCACCCACTGGTTCTAATCTTGGGTGATCGGCGAAATTGTACATTACATCGTCTCATTACGGGTAATATAACAGACTGGTTTTTAGCTCAAAACACAGCAAAGGACTTGGACGCCATTATCGAAAAAGTCTCTAAGCTCCTATTACACAAATAAAAGTCTTGGAAATGTCAAAATGATTGGCAAGTGGTACAATCTCCGATGCGGACTCCGACATACATTATGTATGTACACCTTTAAATACATTACCTAATTGTACATCGTACTCGTATTCGAAATATCCATGGATAAACACGGCGGCCTGGGGCTTGGTTCGGCGGATCTCATTAAGATTTTAAGCTGATGGGAAATTTTATATTTTCTATCTAAACTCCTGGCTCATATTGTCCCTTCCGATAGTATTAGTTCACCTGTCCATTTTGTTATCGTCTTGGTCTTCCTTTTCTTGACATATTGTGTTTGAACCTGGAATACTCGAAAATGTATTCTCAAGGTGACACGGCTCCCGAGCAGCCCCCACCCCCATACGAGGCAGTTCCGCAAGATATTGGTGATGCTGAGGGTATCTCTGTTGACGGTACGCTCCGCAAACTTGTCACGGTTCTAGCTCGGGGAAGCAATTCTGACCTATATACAGATGACGGCCGTGTTGTTGTCGATGCTAGTTCTCGGCTTTGCAGATCTCTTTCTAAGCTATTGCCTCATGCGATCCCTCGGAGCGTACCTCCGCCAAGCTATTCGGAAGGAGTCCCAACGTTCAAGTTCCCTCTGAATATTGTGATTCAAATTGTGGGTAGCAGAGGAGATGTCCAGCCGTTTGTTGCACTTGGTACAGAGCTACAGAGCATGGGCCACCGCGTACGTATTGCAACACACAATGTCTTTGAGCAGTTCATCCTCGAAGCAGGTTTGGAATTCTACCCAATCGGCGGTGATCCGGCGGATCTGATGTCGTATATGGTTAAGAATCCCGGGTTGATTCCCAGCCTAGACAGTCTCCGTGAGGGCGATGTTCAAAAGAAGCGTTTAATGATGGCGGAAATTCTTCATGGTTGCTGGCAATCATGTTTGATGCCCGACCCTATCACAAATTCCCCTTTTGTGGCCAATGCCATCATTGCCAATCCTCCAAGCTTCGCGCATGTGCACTGCGCCCAGGCCCTAGGAATCCCACTTCACTTGATGTTTACAATGCCGTGGAGTCCAACAACGGCATTTCCGCACCCGTTGGCCAATTTGAAAAATGTTCCAGCTGATCAGGAGTGGCTCAATCGTGTCTCTTACACCGTCGTGGACTGGCTATCATGGCAGGGGTAAGTTCCGAGCATTCCTTTACACCGTGTACAATGAGCCGGTAGCTGATTTATTTTCCATTCGAATAGTCTCGGTGGCGTGATCAACGATTGGCGGAAACATGAGCTCGAGCTCGAGCCTATCTCCCTATCAGATGGCCCTTTCATTCTAAGCAGACTGAATATCCCTTATACATATTGCTGGTCGCCTGGCCTAGTTTCAAAGCCTGATGACTGGCCCCATAATTTCGGTGAGTTATGATTACTTTTGTCAAATTTGTTGACTAACTCTCATTAATAGACGTCTGTGGTTTCTTCTTCCGCGATCCACCCCAATACCAGCCTCCTCATGATATTGCAGAGTTTCTTAGTGTCGGGCCCCCTCCGGTCTACTTCGGATTCGGAAGCATCGTGCTCGAAGATCCGCATGAGATAACAAAAACGATTCTACGGGTGATTGAGGAAACCGGGGTGAGGGCAATTATTTCACGTGGTTGGAGCAAGTTGGGAGGAACACACTCGAGAGAACTAAACAGAAGTGATGTTCTTTTCATCGACGATTGTCCACACGAATGGTTATTCGAAAGGGTCAGTGCGGTTGTTCATCATGGGGGTGCTGGTACGACGGCTTGCGGACTACGTAATGGCAAACCCACTATCATTGTGCCATTCTTTGGAGAGTAAGTGACCAGTTGTTCTGGCGTACTTTTTATTCTTATTTGACTTGACATTTCGCCTTTTGGGATCCTTTCTGACCCATCTATAGCCAACCGTTTTGGGGAGAAATGGTTTCTGCAGCCGGTGCAGGACCAGACCCTATACCACACAAAAAGCTCAATGTCACAGCTTTGGCACAAGCAGTGCGGTTTTGCTTAACATCAGAAGCAGTACGCGCCGCAAAGGGTATTGCCGCGAAAATGCAGCAAGATGAAGGAGTGAAAACAGCTGCAGCATCATTCCATCGGAATTTACCGCAAGGTCTGGTCGAATGTGATCTATTACCGAAACTCCCCGCGTGTTGGAGGTATCGAGTAGGCAAGAAAAGATATCATTTGTCAAAAGTCGCTGCAGCAATCCTTGTTGAAAAGAATCTGTTAGATGTCGAAAAGTTGAAACCGTGAGTCCAAACCCACCTTAAACCCAACCCATCCATCATGCGTTCCAGCCTCGGCGTTCGGCAAAATTTCGACTAACCTAAATTCAAGATACCAACCAAACCCGATTATCATTGAGAACACACGATGGGATCCAGTGACTGGTATCTCCTCTGCTGGAATGGGAGTCACATTCGATGTGCTCAAAGCAGGAGGTGATATCTTTTATAAGCCGTACAAAGTATATCAAGATGGTCGTGCCTCACCTCTTCCATCAACACCCGATTCAGAAAGGAATTCCGCCCAGTTTCTCTCACCTGGGGACAGTGCAAAATCAATTCGCAAAGCTCAATCGATGAATGATTTGACGGCATGCAGGAACGTTGAGCCCAAGGAAAAAACCAGAGGTGTCGCCATGGCCTCAGCATCGGCCCTCGCTTCCGGGAAATTTGTGGGGAAATTCTTTTCTGGGTTTATGATTGATGTGCCGTTGGCCGCAGCTGAAGGCTTTCGTATGCTCCCTGGTCTATACGGCGACAAGGTCCCCCAATACGGAAAAGTAACAGATTGGAAATCTGGCGCCGCTGCAGGTGCTAAAAGCTTTGCTATTGGAATGGGCCAAGGTATGACTGATGTGTTATATCAGCCGTATAAAGGTGCTAGAGACGGAGGAGCCGCAGGATTTGCGGGTGGCTTGCTCAAAGGCACTTTCGGGGTGATAGGCAAGATAGCACATGGTAAGAACATACCTTGGGTTTAATAACCCTGGTATTCTTTTGTTGTCTTGCCTTCGCTGACTTCTTACCAACTGCAGGCTCCCTTGGCCTTGTTGCCTATCCCAGCAAAGGTATTAAACAGAGCATACATTCTGCATTTCATAAGAGCACACGGAAGCTCATCATAGCGGCTCTTCACTTTGAGGGACAAGATATGGTTCGACAAGAGAGAGTGAGAGGGATTGAAGATCGGATAGTCATCGAGAGATTCATGGGCAGGACCCGAGCAAACGACTCCGATGACAACAGTGATTACATATAGCTGGGCCAAACCAGTGCAAAAAGTAGATGCTTCGCCCCCAATCTTTAATGAATCCTGGGTTTGAGGCCTCGGGAGCTTATGCTTTGATTAATAACAAGAATAGTTGGCCTCTTTTGCGGCCTGGTGGTGTCTTTTCAGATATTCTGTTTAGACGTCCTTTTTATGATATTTTCTAGACCTTTAATTTGTGAAAACGACTTGTCCATATATAACTTTCGATATAGATTATGTATATAGTATACCACTTGCGTATAGATCTATATGTCAACTCCTCTGGGCTACTCCAGTCTTGTGCATTAGGCTAATCTCTCTATGAGTTCCTGTTTTTCCTCCGTTGCCTCTTCAAAGAAAGAACCCTCAATTTGCTTGACCTTTCGCCCCTCCCACCATGAGGTTATCCCTGCCAGAAGCGAACTGAAACAGCCTAGACCAATGAAAAGGCCAACACCGAAAGCCGGGCGATTATGTCGGTTGTACACCCACATAAATGTCGCCATTCCAACTTGGAACAAGCTATTCAACAACATATTTATCACCACAAAGTCCATCTTCCATGTTTTGGTAGGTGGAGCGACCTTGCCCGTCAGGGTCTCACACTCTTCGGGATCAGAATCCCGCATTCTATACCAGCTCGAATTTCGCTGGGCAAGCTGCATTATTGATTTCTTGGATATTTCGGCCGAGCCGAAGTGCCACATCAGCAGCCAATATGTGTCGCGAATCCGCCACGGCGCTAGCCCCCACGAAGTTAGACAAACCACCCCATTGAGAATCTGGGAATCAATCTCGATCCATAGTTCTTTACGCTCCTTGCTCATCGGCCCGACGTTCAACAAGAGGACATGGCGCCCCAAGCGACAACGTTGAGGCCATACGCAACAGATGAACAGGCCCATAGGTGTAAAAATGAATCTCCATACTGCACTAGATCCTTTCTTAAAGGCGTTGGCCCAAGACGCCTTTGGAACACTGTGGCCTTGGTTGCTTTGATAGTGACCAAACGGAGGTTCAGGGATGCTTTTGACTGTCTGGGTAGGGTTTCCAGAATCGACAGCTTAAGGGTGCTGACCAGTAATGACGAAACCGGGGGATCGATGCTTAGTACCCAGACAAACATTATCGGGCATTGTGGCAGATTCAACGTCTTCGGTGTCTGGTATGTCTTATAATTTCAAAATGTATTCAGAGTCCAAAGTCTCGGCGTGAGAACTAGAGGTGGTGCGGCCCAAATCCTCCGGCTCGCGTCGAGTTATTTAAGCGTTCGAATGCAGACCGCCATCCAAGCAAACCTCTAACGGGGGTCGGACAGGAAGGGGATGCTGGCCATGTTTATAATAATGACCTTTTGAACTCTTTAAAGAGAGGTAGATAGGATTGGAGAGAGGCGGGGTGGCGGTCATCGAGACAGGACTTAGTAGTGGCAATTATCGCGAGAATCTCGCAGAGGCTGGGAGCTGTCCTGGAAGGAATTCCATGGCCGAAAGGATTCCAGGCGAAAACTAGCGTTTAACATTATGTGGAAGAGAGGGCTTAAAAAGAGTTCGAAATGTGGTGATTATGGGCACTGTAAACCAGAGAAGCTGGCAGAGAACACGGAACCGCGGATAAAGGATAGGGGACGGGAGACAAGGTGCAGGGGAGAGGAGATTTTAAAGGGGGTTTGAATTCCGGTTTCACCATTTATGAAACGGATGGGGTTTTCCACTCCGTCCTACGCCCTTTCGTCATGACTTATATCCTTGATAAGATACAGTACTCCAAGAATTGAGGGCAGTAGCAATGTTATAGTTTAGCCAACAAATTGTGGCAGGCAATCAAAGCACAGGCAAATCTTCAAATACAGAATCAGACTTCACAAAATTGAAGATGCAAGTCTCTAGTAAATGTGCGGCAGCTGATGGACCAAGCTGACCTTTTGATGCCACAACAATCCCACAAGGGCGACAAGAAGCATGCCATACGTATCTTTCTTTGTGCTTCGGATCCATCGCCACATGGTGTTGAGCATCCAAATCTTGGACCGGGGCACCGTCTTGAAAACACCAACCTGGGACTTGAGTGTTTCCTTCCAGTATGTTGACGCATAGCCTGGCCAGGACGCAGAGTTACGTCCATGTGTGTTGATATACCAGTTGGAACATCCAGCTTCGAAAACACTTCCCTTGAGCTCAGTCTGCAATGCATTCACCCATTGGTATTCCACCGTGGGCTTGACTTCCAAAGAATAAATCCGGTGGTCTATAATAGGCGCAAGCAATGTTCGAGCAAGATAGTCAACTTGCACCTCGGAAGCAAAGAGTACAGAGTTATGCGCCGGAAAGGTGTTGGGACCAAAGCTGTGGAGTAAAGTGTTAGTTTAGGGATTTGGGGACTCATGCCACGGCTAGCTAATACATACAGCAGTCCAAAGTTTGGGAAGTTGTGCACATAGACTCCCATGTACGCCTGTGCACCACGGGACTCTAGCCATTGCTGCGAGAGGCTTTTGCCATCCTTACCGTACACTTCCATTGGCACAACAAATTGTTGGACATCAAAACCTGTCGCAAGCACAATCGCATCAAATTCAGTCCGCACACCATCAGTGCCGGTGATACCAGTCTCGTCGATGTGGTCAATCCCCACAGGGGCCAACTCGACATTGCTGCGATGAAGGCTTTCCAAGTAGTTGGGATCAAAGATACGTCTCTTGCAGCCTTGATAGAACGCTATCAGAATGCGGACTTGAATTTCAAATACAAATGGCAGAACTTACCTAGAGGAAAATCGGGCACAAGGATTTGGTGGTACTTCTTAGGCGCAGTCTGATAAATGTATTGACGTGCGCCGCGCTCGGCCTTTGCACGCATATTTTCGGCGGCAGGCCCGGGTAGGTAGGTAGCCACAAGGCTGTCACTGCTAAGGAACAGGCGCAAGCGGAGGTAGCGCTCCCATAGTGGAATGTTGCGCATACACCAATTCTCGAAAGAGGTGAACTTCCGATTTGGCCGCTCGTGATACCACTGTGCACTCCGAGCGTACTGTTTCACAGATCCGGCATTTTTTGCGATGGCAGGAACCACTTGGGCTGCACTACACCCGTTGCCGATCACCGCGAGTCGCTTTCCGTGGTAGTCAAACTCGTGCTTCCATCGTGCGGTATGAAAGACTTCACCATTGAATGTCTCCATCCCGGGAAACTTAATGTCTCTTGGTTTGGAAATGCCACCGACCGCCGATATAAACACGGTGGCAGTTCGGGTATATCTGACTTGAGTCTTGATATCAAGGAGTTGGGCTTCCCAAAACCCCTGACTGTTCCAGGACGCAGAAATACATTCGACGCCGAACTGCATGTGCTTCCGGAGATCAAACTTGTCTACAGTTGCTTCCATATCTAACTCGCGCGAAATGTGTCAGTGTGGATTCTCATGATGTTTCGATTCAGTGCAGTCCAACCCACAGTCGAGGATTTCGGATCCTTCACACAGCTCCTTTGACCAGTCCGGATTTTGGTTGAACGAAAAGGAGTAAAGTAGCGTAGGTACATCACAGCCCCTATGCCCATATGAATAGTTAGAGAAGGCAACACAAGTCAGTAAGAATCATGCGTACACTCCTGGATATGTGTTTTGTCTCCATGTTCCTCCTGGGCCATCCAATTTATCGTAAAACTATACCATTATCAGACGTGTATTTTTCCTTCCGAGGAAATCCTTTTTTTTGTTCTTTTGGTGACTTACGGTAAAGTCATTGAACCCTAATTTGTGTTTAAGGGTGTATGCCAGCGCAATTCCCGATGGTCCAGCACCGATAACGATGACATCTGGACTAGTCATCATGAGAATGATGTATGAACATCTATATGAGAGAGCAAAAATAATCAAAAAATTGGGTGTTTAACGGTTGTGTATTTGGTTTATATATTTTTGCATCGGTCCACTCGGTATGGACCGACAACGCAAAGGCCCAGTATGGTCACTAGGCTGGCGAGAATACCATGGCGAAGCTCAACAGCTACCTAGAAAGCCCAGGGGTCCAACAAAAGGGCCGAGGAAGAGAGTGGAGCCCGATGACAACCTGATGCCAAATGTCCGTAAGTTGACATCCATGGAAATATTGCACTCCGCGGGATTATAAACCCGGCCCCCCAGCACAGTGGTATGTCATCAGAAGATCGATGTCGACTGACCCACCCACTGATCAATAGAGTCAATCAATTAGACTTTTATTATTCCCCATCTTTACCCCGGATTATAGTGGGGACACCTAGGAAGTGCATGGTATCTGACCCGGCTCCTGGCTTCATAAAAAAAGCTTTATGATGTAGGGATTTATTCACTTAAACTTCCAGGTTCGAACTATCTACTGATATTCAAGGCCAAGAATCCGGAAGAAAATGTCAATCATGAAAGGGCTCAGAGGGAAAGTATTATACTGCGTCATGCATTTTTGTTGTTACTTGGTACGTGGGTCTATATCCACACAACCCCACAAAATATCTTAACTATGTGAAGGCTTTTGGACTGTATGGGTAAGCAACAAACTCGGAAATCTTAAGGTTCTCGCCTGGGGACTGAAAAAAACAGATATGATGCCGGTGTTTGGGCGGGTTTCAGGAAACACGTCCTTTTCGCGAGGCCCTCGGAATATGTACCAGGCAGACTTGAGGTATGATGACAGGTTGACTAGGTAGAACCCAACCGGGCCTTATATTATTCTAATGGTAGTATTAAGCTATACCCTCGCTGCCACAGCATGTGCATTGCAGTCTCATGGCTTGGCATGCCCCTAGGCCGACGAGGCTGTATAGTCCTTCGTGACGAGTTGGTCATCGTTGGAGGAATTCTCCAGGCCTCGTCTTAGTCTGTGCCTCAGATTATTGTTGGACGAGTAATTTGTGTAAGTTTGCTGTCTGTCATTGATTACGCGTCTAACAGGTGATGCAACAGGGATTCGGTATCGGTGTTTGTATATCCTCTCAACCAGTCAATGCCTTATCTAACAGATTCATGGTGTCAGTTTATATCCTGTGCAGTACCAATGTACATGGTATGGTTGCGACGAGGGCTAGATCTGCGATACAAAGTCCCTGACTCTATTGGTTCTAGGCTGAGATGAGTCTCACGGAAAAGGAACGAGGGCCAGAGGTAGCATTCCAGTGCGTATTTCTTGTGAGTGGTTGTGCGTTCGCCTACTGGGTGGATTTTGGCTTCACGCGCCTCGATAATCAGCTTTCATGGGTAACAAATATCTTTCCTTTCCATTTTTATGCAATCGCTGAAAAGTTATAGCGCATTCCCATCGCGTTCTAAGCCGTCCTCGCCGCCGCTTCGGGGGTGGGGATGTTTCTACTACCGGACACGCCTCGCTGGTATTACGTTCGCGGTTGTCTACAAGAAGAGGACGAGATCTTATCTCGCCTTTACGACCGACCTGTCCTTGACTCCGATGTCCAAACAATGCGAGAGTCCATCCTGGCATCTCTTGAACTTGAGTCAGAGGAAATCAAAAGCTTGAATGTGCTAGATCTCTTTTGGGATCCAAGCAACTTGCGGGTGGGACGACGCTTGCGCATTGCGTTCTTGATTTTGTCTGTACAACAAATGATGGGTACGTACACTTTACTGAGTTGGAATTGCTGTCGATCTTTGATCTCATTGAATACAGTGATCAACATGGCCGTCTACTACAGTGTCACTATATTTTCACAGATTCTGGCTGCTGTGATGAACACAATCTTTGCCCTCGGTTCCCTCTTCCTGCCCTCAACTATTAAAGTGTTTGGAAGGAGAACAATATTAATATTCTCAGCTGGAGGTTTAACAATTTGTCTCAGCACTTTTGTCGCAACGATCGGCTCCCCGGATCCTACACTGACAAAACAATGGCTTGCAGTTGCAGCCATCACTGTATACAATCTTATATTTTGATATGGATGGATTGGCGTTCGTTGGTTGTATCGTCCCGAGGTAAGCTTGTCCAAGCCCCAATCCCTGAAATGTCGTGACACAGCACGCTTACATCCTAAACGATTGCCCCGTTACAATTTCGCCACATCGGAGGTGCCGCTAGTGCATTTGGAGAGTGACTTTTCTGCTTTATCTCTGTTTTTGCTGGAGGTACCGGGCTCGAGAAAGTTGGGTGGAAGTTGTGGCTTTAGTGCCTCCTTCCATGCGTAGTGTCCGTGCCGTTCGTCTACTTTATGTGCCCTGAGACGACTGGAAAGACGCTCGAGAAGATTGATCTATTGTTTCAAAAGGAGAGCGAGGCTTATCGGACCAATCCTGACTTTGTCAACCCATGTTCGAATGAGAAAGAGGAAGTTCATTATTTTCACCAAGAGACTGCTCGCGTGTGATAACAAATAGACTGATAACCAATGATTATTAAGAGAACACCAAGAAAGCATTTGTGCCGGAGCCTCAACATTTGGTCAGTATTCCCCCATGTAGAGATCTCTATTGATTAGAAGGAGCTTTACCGTAACCCAAGTCGAACAAGAAGTGTCATCATGATACAGAGAATCCCTTGACCTCCTACCATACAATCCTTAAAAATCCTTATTTATCTTTCCATCGAATCTCTACCCATTGTATACGATAAGTTCAACTTTCCTGAGACTAAATTGTTCAGTATCATCGAGTGACCGAATGTTTTGGTAGCCCTCACCAATAATCCGAAAAGCAATATTACGCTCGAACGGACCGATCCGGCTAAAAGGGTTACCTTGGCATTACTCCTCTAGTCATTCTATGGCTTGTAAGCCTGATACTTTCCGTTACCTTAATTGCATGAGTCAGGCAAGGAATGTCATGCAAATTAACCTTGCCCATTGTCCAAAGAAAAATTGGACAGCCTCGGCAATTGTAGTATACCCCAGTTTTCATCGCATAGTCTAGAATGTGGACTTTGAGATCACCCGCCTCCATACTCCCCACGTTTTGCGAGTGCAATATCGGGATATCACTCCCGATCTAGACAAGAATTGAGTGACGATATAAAACTCTGCTACTGCGACTCTTTACTAAGACGAATGATCACATTCTGATTTTCTGCAACTATGTTCGATCTGAAAGGTCGATCGCTACAAATTGCCATTGCGGTGAGCGCTGGAAGCGCATACCTTTTGTTTGGATACGATCAAGGTGTTCTGGGTGGTTTTGTATCATACCCGGGGTTCTTGGAAGCCATTGGTAATCCTAGCTCTGGGTATCTAGGGACCATAGTGGCTCTTTTCAACATCGGCTGTCTCTTAGGATGTGTGATTGCAGCCATTTTTGGAAATCGATTGGGCCGGAAAAATGCCATTACACTTGGATGTGTGATTATGACAATAGGTGGTGCGGTCCAGGCCAGCACATACAGCGCAGGTCAGCTGATTGCTGGTCGAATAATTTCCGGAATTGGCAATGGTGTGCATATCTTTCTTGACAGATATTGAGAACTCACATACTAATTTGACAATCTGAAACGAAAGGTATCAATACCTCAACCGTCCCTGTTTACGTCTCTGAAACATCCCGAATGGCCATACGTGGAAGATCGCTCGCCATCCAGATGTCAATTGTTATTGTATGCAACCCGAGGCTCTCACCGTACCACGCCTTTGTTGACGATTTCCAATAGTTTGGTACAATGCTTGCCTACTGGTTAGACTACGGCATGATTCGCACTCAAATTGGCGAGGTAATCTTGTTCGGCGTCCTATATAAATGACCTCGCTCACATCCTCTCTAGGTTGTCTGGCGCTTTCCTCTGGCTTTTCAAAATTTCTTCGCCATAGTCACCATTACTACCATGCCACTGTTGCCAGAATCACCAAGGTATGTTCAACCATATTGAAGCACCGAATTAAACGGAGTTGATTAATAATTGCAGATGGCTTTACTCACATGGGCGGCAACGCGAAGCTATAAATGTGCTTTCAAAATTGCTTGCTTTGCCGGAGGATCATCCTGACGTGTGCACTGTCGTTGCTGAGATGGAGCAAGCTCTGTCAGTTGAGCAAAACAATAAGACGGAATTATCTATCTCAAGTCTGCTTTTTGAGAAGACGGAAATGAAGTATGCGCGCCGCTTGACATTGTGTTTCGTGATCCAATTATTCCAACAATTCACTGGAATCAACGTGATTGCGTTTTACGGTAAGCCGCAATTATCCAATGATCGGCCAGAATAGCTAAAAGTTTGTCTAGTTACCATCGTACTCGAAACGAACGTTGGACTCTCGCGCGAAATGAGTAGTCTCGTGGCCGGGTTCATCCAGATCGCATTCTGGGTTGGCACATTCCCACCGATATTCCTCATTGACCGACTTGGTCGACGAAAAGTACTGATGTTAGGATCGACTATGCTTTGTCTGGCATTGACATTGTTCACGGTAGGAATCGCACTGAAGACACCTGCGTCGTCGCGGTTGGCTTTGGGAATGCTTATCATATACGAAATATCTTTTGGAATGAGCTGGAACTCAGTGCCCTGGTTATATGCACCAGAGATCACGCCACTAAACATGCGCCATGTCGGCGCAGCCATTGGGTGCTTTTCTGAGTGGCTATGGACATTTGTTAGAACCCGTCCATTAATTCCCCTTTTCCAAACTTTCATCTGGCTAATTTTGAGCGTGTGATCAGGTAATCGCACAAATGACACCTCCGGCCATTGCCAATACAGGTTGGAAGATCTACCTTCTTTTCAGTTTTATGACTGCCCTCAGTATTCCATTTGTTTACTTCTTTATGCCTGAGGTATGTGATCCCCTTGCTCGCTCATGTTTATCTTGATAACAGCTGTTGACCAAACTTTTGAGAGCAGACAAGCGGAAAGACACTGGAAGAGATTGATTACATATTTGTGAAGCACAGAGGTCTTTCGAATGAGCTGGCTGATACTACTGGGTCATCATCAAATGAAGGAGCGGAAAAGTCGGACGGGCAGGGCCAGTTGGCCCAGATTGAGAGAGTCTAAGTATAGAAAGAACAAAAGAAGACGACCGAAACACGTGACTAATATTATACTACATATATGGATTAGTTCTAGAATGGTAATTTCAACCGTCATTTTGCACAGAAATAGTACATGAAACTTTATCTACTTTATGTAGTGTCAAACATCGAAAATGCCATATCCTCATCCTGATCATCACGCATATGATGCAGCTTGCATCCGTCATCCGACGCCAATAATAACGACTGCAGGTGGTTCCAATCATCTCCAGCATTCTCATGCTCGTACAACTCCATTGAAGGGTATACTTGGGGATTGGAAATACCTGTTTCTGTCTGTGGTGATATTTTTGTGAATGAGAGTTGCGACTGATATAGAGCAGGGTCTTTCCCAGTGGAACCATATGAGTCTTCATCAGAGGCGCTATCTCCGTCGGAATACAAGTCCAAGTTGTTTACTCCTATAGATGCAAGATCCTGTAGTAGACTCCTTTCTGATGATGTCATCATAAAGTGAGAACAGAGGAGCTTGCTCATTTGCGGGGGGTTAAGGTTGTCAAGTTGTTGTGCAATAGTCGGTGATGCGGGGAAGATCTCTGGGTGGTGGTTGTACTCAGGTTGAGTCACCATCGTCCCGCCAAAGCTGGCTCTATCACTATCCACTGTGCGAATGAGTTGGGTATCTCTCATTTCAAGTGAAGTGGCTATCTTTTGAATACCATCATCCACAGAGGCAAGGGCTGATGCCGCAGAAGGATATGTGTCTCTGAGCTGTTGTAAACCCTGCGCACATGATTGAAAAGATTCCATAGCTGACTGGCGGGTCGAAGTCTCTGTGGATTCGAGATCGTCCAGATGTGCGGCGAGAGCGGTTGACAACATTTCGACTTGCGAATCTGGAAACAAGTGAGTCTGGCCCTGAGACCTGAAATACTTGTATGTCAGGGTGATCATATTTGCGGAGTGACGAAGTCTTCGTTTAGACAACTCGGTGAGCTCAGGTAGTCTGGAGGCTACTAAGACAAGCTGCGGACGATGCAATGCGCTGCAGGCAATGCTGTATATACCACCCAGCATTGCACGGAAATGCAAAAGCACATCTCCGTGCTTACTGATCTGAAAGCGTGGGTCGGATGTGCACCATCGAAGAGCATCAGGTAGAGTAGTGAGCCATTCCTCAAGCTCAATATCGCGGAGTAAGACTTCGACATGCATGGCATGGGGAGGCCTTAGTGATAGAATGCTCCTGGGTGTGTCTGTGGATTGGTTTGTCTCCCACGAAGGGGTATATTGGCAGTCCAAAATTCGTGTGATACACTTGCAGCATTTTAGTAGAGAGATGCTGATCTGAGACAAAACACTTCGCATAGAGGGATCCCTGATCGCTGGGTGGCTTCCGTCACTCCCGAGACAACACCCGGTTGGCAAGGGACCGACTTCAAAGTCTGAAAGTTGGAGCGTGTGGAAATTAAAGTCAGTCTCCTCAAATTGAAATGGACGCCTCGTTTGGAGACAAACTAGCCGGTCTCTGATGTAACATGACCAGGATATTCGACTCCAAAGCCCCGGTTGCTGTCGAATGAATTTTCTTTCGGAATCGGTTGGGTTCGTTTTGACACCATCCAAAATGGCCTTCGCGACACCAACAAAATGCCAAGCGTCCTGCTCTTGATCGGAAATATCATCCCAATATGTCATCAGCAGCACGGACTGCAAGACAGTGATGCGGTCTTCTTCGCAGCCGTATGAATAAAGAAGTTTGATGCGCTCAAACCGCGTTTGTCGGGCTTCTTTCCTATCATGGAATCCCTCGAGCACCAAAGAATCGGCTGATTGAAATGCAGTAGCGGCGAATATTACCGCTTGAAACAATAGAAAGCTGATGCCGCGACTACCGCTGTAACCTTTATCAAGAACCATCAAGAAACCTTCCGGGCTCAAGATCGGTAATTCGGGATGCACAAACTGGAAATATCCGTTCAGAATTCCGGCTCTAATCCTGGTGTCTGGGACATTGAATACACCGTGTTCGTGAAGAACATCGCAATCTTCTGAGGTGATGGAGGGCGATAGGGGACTGGCATATTTTGGCAGCCATTTGCTCGAATTCATCTGTACATTGCTGAAAAATGGTGCGTTTTCCACGGTGCTTGGGGAAGGATGGTCTGGCTCAATCCAGCATTTCGATATGGGGGCTATCTCCGAGTTAGAATGGTTCATTGTTATAATTGCGTCCAACATCTCCCAGCACATACTCATCCCCACCGCCTGGGGGGTGCCCAGACCGTCTTTGTCCATCGCCACCACGTCTCCCACAACATTTTCCACCGCTCTCTTTTTTACCACAGCCTTGGCTTCCTTCGCTCTTCTATCGATGGGTATTGAACAAGGGACTTTGTAGAAGCGACATGAAGTGCAAGGGGCGCCTCTGATGGTAACATCGCACCTCACTTTGCGACAATGACAGCCGGAGCACGCTCTCACGGATCGCTGTCGGTAATTTCGCATTTTGGATGGATTTGCCCTGGAATTCGGCATCGTAGCGGCTGGGAGTATATCAGATGTCCAGCAACGCCTGGGTCGGGGTCACGGTTTAAGAATCAAGTGCGAAATGGACTGATGAAATCTAAAGACAAACAACAGATCCGGTGAGATACCAAGCGGAAAACCGGAAGGAAGGTCGAATTGCTAAGCCATTCTGAACAGCCATATACTTGCCAAATCTCTCTGGACAGTTCCTGGAGGCTGGCTTCACCTGGCGCAGAGAGGGCTTCCAAGGTTATAGTCCTGCTAACTAAGCTTCGTGTCTGCAGTGAAGATGAACCGGGATTGTAAACCCGCGGAATTTCCCCGCAAGATCTGGAGAGATTCTCGCAAGCTCATTCCATAGCTGGATTCAACTGGTCAGATAACTGCGATAACGGGGAAACCAAAATCTCTCTGGCCTCTCCACTTCCACTTCATACACACCCCGCATTTTTTCATTCCGAGGTCCCTCCTCTAGGGACTCCAATTTCTCTTCCTCGACCCATTTTAGGCTTTGATCAATTGAATCATGGGCCACGCTCCTAAAAGAGCCAGGACAATCGAATCCGGGGCTTGCTCGCACTGTGTCGCTCAACGAGAGCGTTGCTATATAGGTGTGCGGGGCATTCCGTGTTCCAGCTGTCGCCGCTCAAACACCCGTTGCGACGGCATCGCGAGCCAAGAGTGAGTTTTTCCCTCCCTTCCCCTACGATGGAATGATATGGAGCTCCTATTTCTTTACTAATATATCCGAAAACAGAATCATAACGAAGAAAAGACTCCCGTCTAGGATTTATTGTGATGGTAAGTGGAGATCAAATCCGCTGCACGTCCCTGGTTTGAACCGTATCTTATGGAGAGAACTCGTTTTTAAACCAGATGGATTATTTGAATCTCAAATACGCAGAACTGAACAGGAGCAATTACCTCGTGCTCGTATCACCGCGGAAGTCCCAGCAACTGATCCGTTAGAGAATTACGTCTCAATCATGCATCAGCTTCTCGGCCCTGAGCCGCCCGATCGACCACCCTTGGATAATACCCCTCGATACGTATCGGAGCTTCCAACTCGTCTAGAAATGAGTGACCTTGACTATGTAGAGAGCAAAGGGGCTATGTGTCTTCCCACGGCTCCGTTTCGAAAGCAGCTTTTGAAAAGTTACGTATTATGGGTACACCCTCAGGTACCAGTGTTAGATCTAGATAAATTTCTACATTCGATCGCTGCAAATGACGGTAAAACTCGCATCAGCCTGCTGTTGTTCCACGCAGTCATGTTCGCCGCTTCTGCGTTCGTGGATATATCACACATCCAGAATGAGGGATACCTGTCGCGAAAGGTAGCGCGCGACGTTTTATTCCGGCGAGTAAAGGTCCGCATCAGTCAAACCTCTACACTACATCTTCTACTCTTCACTGTGATTAACAGCTCCATTAGGTGCTTTTGGAACTAAATTGCGAGGACGACCCAATTTCAACAGTACAAGCCCTGCTTCTACTCATTCATTGGAATGACCTACCTCAATCGGAGAAGGGCTCCAGCCACTGGATCGGTGTCTGTCTCTCGTTAGCAATATCTATCGGTCTTCACCGCAATCCAGATTCTTCTGTCGTCATGGCATCCGAGCAAAAGATGCGCAGACGCACCTGGTGGAGCGTGCACAATCACACTCGACTAACCGTGGAGAACCTACTCTCTGTGATACGCATGCAAGAGGATCGCGAGGACAGAAATCTGTTCGATATATCGATGATCGCATTGAGTGATTTCCAACTGCATATCTTCCCTCCCGAGCTACGGGCAGTTGTAGACGATTGTGAGGTTCTTCGTGACGTCAAATACCAAAAGACACAAGCTGAAATTTTTATTGAAAAGACCAAGCTTTGTCAATTGTCTCGATTTTCGAGTATCTTGAATCGAGTACAGAAGATGGTGTGTGGAGAAGACATAGGGAATGGTCAAGCACATTCGAAGCCAAATTCAACACAAGGGGAGATAGAGGAGCATCACCGATGGCAACTTCGGCTTCCCGTCTCCGCTAGCTATCAATGTCCGTTGGACCTGGTTCCGACAGACTGCGAGCGAAGTATTTATTTGCATCAATCCTGGCTTCGGCTCCTTTATCTGGGTTCATTGTACGCAGCATGCTGCCACGAGACAGAAGAAGCGTTAGGTGGCAATCTCGCTGTCCCAGGGCAGAGTTCCCGGTCTGAACTAGTCGAGAAATGCCTCCTGGATATCACAAATGTTTTTGATGAGATTGACTGTTTGGAACTATGCGAGGAGCTACCGTGTCCGACCTCGGCGCTGTTGATACTTGCCTTGGCCTACCACAGGCAGCGTTCCCACGCCAGTTCCCGAACAAATACACGCCAGGGGTCTCGCTCGCTGCACAAATGCTGGAAGATTCTGCGCAAGCTGAAGGAAACCTCTTATCTTGCTGCTCGTATGGCCACTGCTGTCGAAGATGCAAGATGTGACGAACTTTGGAAATCAATATCGACTATTAATTCGCCATTTAGCAAGACCTCACTTGCAAATCATCTCACGCAGACTTCGTGGTGAATGAATCATTGATAAGCGACACGACTTAACTAGCATGACCTAATCAATAAAATTGTCACAATACTTGACCACGTATTCATTGTTTATTGTTCAGCGAACGACGTGGAATTGGCACATACACATCGGAATGGTTGCAGTAGAAATAAAAAGAAGAATAATCAAGTCGAAAATTTAGTTAGAATTTGCGTATGCGTGCAGTTTAAACCCCACACCTACGTTAGTCAACGGCCTCGGTGACAACCAAACCACCAACCGAGGCTGGACAGTCGTCCAGCCCAACCAAAGCCAGATTTACTGCTTTCAGAGTCCCCTCTTCCACTCATGATGATTATCATACGCCTATAAGAACCGATAATTTCCCAGCGCGATGCTACTGCAAGTCCAACAACGGCTGTCTCATTCAACTCCAAAATGACTCTTATCACCACACCAACAACCCAGCTCCTTGGGATCGAGAACCCCATCCTCCTGGCAGGAATGGGCCATACGGCAGGCTCGGACCTGGTAGCCGCAGTCTCGAATGCGGGGGGGCTTGGGGTCCTTGGTGGTCTTGGCTACACCCCACAAATGTTGCGAGAGGCTATCCAAGAAGTCAAACAAAAACTTAGGCACCCAGATCTCCCCTTCGGTGTGGACCTGTTAATTCCTCAGCTTGGAGGCTCCGCGCGCAAGACAAATGTCGACTATACTAAAGGAGCATTGGACGATCTTATCGATATCATCATCGAAGAAAAGACAAGGCTGTTTGTCTCGGCTGTCGGGATCCCCCCAAAGCAGGTGATAGATCGCCTTCATGACGCAGGAATTCTGTATATGGTACGTACTACAACAAATATTGTGGACGTGACTACAAGCAACAATGACTGATACTGATTTATAATACAGAACATGGTTGGCCATCCGAAGGTATATCCTCCACCTTGAATCCTCAAGATCCATGGCAGTTTACTAATAAAAATAAAAGCATGTCCACAAAGCCTGCCAGGCGGGCGCCGATTTGATATGCGCTCAGGGTGGAGAGGCAGGCGGCCATACGGGGGAGATTCCAACGAGCGTCCTCATCCCAGCTTGTATCGATGCTTGCCGCCAATACAAATCCTCGCTCACTGGCAAGACTGTACAGCTCGTAGCAGCCGGTGGCATTTTCGACGGCCGAGGTATGGCCGCTGCGCTGGCGATGGGCGCTGGTGCCGTATGGGTCGGCACGCGTTTTGTCACAGCTCGCGAGTCTGCTGCTTCAAAACTGGGCAAAAAGGCGTTAGTACCTAAGTCGCTTCAAATCCTTTCTATTGCCTTACTAACCGAAGAAACACAGCATCATTGACGCAGGATTTGAGGATACAATGAGGAGTACAATTTGGACGGGCCGTCCGCTACGAGCTCTTGCGACTCCGTATATTCGAGATTGGGAGCTTAATCGGCGCGATGCCATTGAAAAGCTACAAAGCCAGGGATTGACCGTACTCGATCATGAGCTCGATAAGCTGGCACGGGAGGGCAAGTTAACAGATGAGATTGAGGATCAATCTACGCAGAGGTATGTCAACAAGCTTGATATTTCAAAACTAGAACTCACTAACATCCATACAGGCCGATGGGTTGTGGTGCTGCTATGGTAAATACGGCGGATCAATCAGCGCATGAAATTATCTTAGAAATGGTCATTCAGGCATTTACACTTCTGAGAAATGCTGCGCAATATGTCACGCATACCTCAAAACTCTGAGTCCCAAATGTGAGTAGGGGCCTATGCTATCTCTGTAAAACAGCAGTTGATACTCAGAATTAAGCAATCAGTATGTTTTTCTTTGGCCTACTCGCAATTTGGACATATAGCGAATGTGTAGAGGACACAAATTAGAAACCATCCATGTCTCTCTCCCAAACTCATTATGCCAAAAGAATTTATTTAAAATATATGTACCGGTAGTGCTGTACGAGGAGGAGAGAAAAACAGGAAATTAAAAGTAACACTGCGCAGTGCATAGACCTCGAAATCAAAATCTATATCTTGAAAATCATAATCAAGGTCTAGAGCCAAAGTAGATGTACAAAAAGCCACATTGATCAGCCTAAAATGAGGAATTTAATGTAATCCTCCGAGGTTTCTAGATTGTCCAATGTCCAATTCGGCCAACGGAACAGCCGAGCGCAGGCCAAATCTAGGCCGAGGTCAGGAGATCACCAAGTAGAGAATAGAATTTCATGACAAGACATACATATATCTTCAAGTCCCATCCAAACATCTTAACTTCTGGTTCCGTATTCAATCAACAATGGCGCCCATCAAAGTCCCAATCATAATCGGTGTTGGGGAGGTCAAGAATCCGTCACGCCGAAAAGAAGATGCCGTCGAGCCTCTACATTTGATGCTCAAGGCAGTCAGAGAGGCAGCCTCAGATGCTTACAATTCCGATGCACCGGCCATTATCTCGTCCATCGATAGTGTAAAGGTTGTCGCGAGTTCGACATGGCCATACAAGGATCTGCCGGGGCTAGTGTGTGAAGGACTCGGGATCAAAAGACACCATACAGCTTATAGTGAGCTGGCTGGAAGCGCGTCGGTGGAGTTGATCGATGATACGGCTCGAATGATTGCAAATGAAGAAATCGAGGTTGGCGTTGTGGTTGGCGGGGAAGCGATGGCATCATGTTTGTTCTACCACTCTCACACACGAGTGAGGTCTCCATGGGAGAGTGTGGGATTAATCGCAGCATTCTCACAGTGAAGACATTTATCAAAGATGGCGCATATCCGCCCCCTTGGACACCACCAAAAACCACTCAGGTTTACTACGCCAATGATACCGACATGTTAACTGGTTAGTGTCGCGCTTCGGGGATATTTTGAGCCCAACTGTTAACTTCCACAGGCATTGGACGCGCTCATCGAGTTGGTGTTCCTATGCATGTCTACGCGATGTATGAGAATGCTTTGCGATGGCGAAGAGCGCAGAGCCCCCTCGAGAACCTTGAAGAATCCTCTTCGCTCTACGGTCGATTTGCCGACACTGCATCCCAACACCCGATGGCGTGGAATTACGGAAACAGCCCCAAAACGGCAAAAGATATCGGAAATATCACTAAGAAGAACAGAATGATTTGCTTTCCTTGTGAGTACTCTCCATCTATGTTGCCGAGGTCCTGATGTGTTGATTCTAGTGATCCCAAGATCCGCTATTGATGAACGCCTTCAATGACGTAAATCTTGCTAGTGCCTGTATCATGACTACCACAGAGTGTGCTGAACGAATGGGTATCTCGCGCGACAAGTGGATCTTTCCACTTGGAGGTGGGAGAGCAAAAGATTCTAAAGATTGTGAGTTTCCCTATTTATAATCCTGTTATCTGCCATCTTGGACTTTTGGTTAACCAACTGATATTGTGTGCATATAGTCTGGAACCGTCCTAATTTCTACTCCAGCGGGGCGATAGCCTCGGCTCTCGATCTTTGTTTCCAGTCGGCTGGCCTCTGCAAAGATGACATCGATCTCTTTGACTTTTACTCGTGAGTTTGACGTCTGCTCATGTATTCGGCCAGCATTCATATCAGTCACGCTTACCTTTACTCTAATTGGTAGCTGCTTCCCAATCGTCCCCAAATTAGCATGCCGCCATTTGGGCATCCCTTGCGACGAACCTCCAAAGCCAATCACCCTATTAGGAGGGCTCAACTCCTTTGGGGGTGCTGGTGCAAATTATTCTATGCATGTAAGACAGAACCATACAACCCTCGGATTCAAGACTCACAATTGAATCTAACATGAACGTTCGGTCAGGCTGTGGCGGAGATGGTCCGTCAGTTACGGAAGCTTGGTGGTCTTCCCAAGCCCTCAAACGGACTTATCCTCGCCAATGGAGGTATTTTAACGACTGAGAATACAATTTGCCTATCAACACACGCTCGCAGAGGCAGCGGTTGGTATCCCACGAGAGACAACAATCAGATACCCCCATCCAGTCAGCTAGCCCCACCTATCAGCATACACGCGGAAGGAGAGGCCATCGTTGAGGTTTGTTGCTATCTTCCAACCGGTTTGAGCTTTTGCTAACCTTTCTCAAGACATATACCGTCGAATATGACCGGGAAAATCACCCACGGCTCGGCCATATTGTCTGTCGCCTAATGAACAATGGGCACCGTATTATCGCAAACCATGGTGATATACCCACGTTGGAGCAGCTTTCCAGCTGGGACACGGAGCCTATTGGGCGCGTTGGATTTGTGAAGCGTTCTTCAACAAAGGTTGGTCAAAATTTGTTTGTGTTTCGCAAAGGTGATACATGTAAAATGTGATGAGGTCAGTGTTAAATAGTCTTCTGTTTAACATACAACATCAGGGCCTTAGAAGTCCACTGACATTCCTAAACTCACGCACAAAGTTTGGAATTCTACTGTCTCTTTAATTATTTATTATATTACAGTGATATATTAAAACACTACAATATAACGCAAATAAGGATTATTTTATAGATTCTGATCAATAAGGGACCAGACAGTACAGGAGTCGTGGACTGAGCTCGACAGCTTTCGACATCTAGTGTCCGTGGGAACCACGAGGACCGAATTCTGCTACTTCTACAGGAGATGGGTAAGACCAAAATTCTTGCAACCTCCGATGAAGACGAAGTCTCTCGTTTCGACTCTAGAGAACTTAGCCAGCGTGCACTCGCGCGGTCTCTGAACGACGAATAAGCTCAATGGCTAGAAAACTGCCCAGTCACCCTGAATGTCGGCTAAGTTCCAGGCATGGGCCAGGTGGTTGGTTATTGTTCATGCGGGTCTAGTACCAGGCGTCGAGCTTAAGAAGTAAGACCCTTCTAGCGGGATGACTATGCGGACTATTAATTTAGATACGCATTTACCTAGTCCGAAAAAGAAGGGCATGAATTAGGCTAAAGTACAGACTGTTCTTTTATTTCTTTTCAATGTTATCTTCATGCTAATATACTTTTAATCTAGATGTTTAATAAACATCAATCAAAACTATACTTAAGCCTCGAGACTTTAACTAAAGATCCCCTTACGGACACCATGACTGTTGTCTATGGCCATGATGCTGCTACCTCGCTTTCTATCCGCACGTTTACAAAGGAAAGGGTCTTGACTCCTGTGGGTACGAAACTGGGATGGGTGGTTAGCATTCTGTCAAAGCCCCGAGTATTTGGCTGCGCTGAGCGATGATTGCGAACGGTTCATGACCTTGCCAATGACCTATATGATTGGCTATGAAAATTTGGTCGTGGGTAATGCTGCTCAAACCCTTGGTGGTGGTAGTGGGTTGTCAACGAAAGCGACTCAATGATGTTATAATCCTGGAGAGGTTGATGTTAAGCGCCATGAATTGAAGATTTTATTGTTATGTTTTTCCATCTATGCGACAAATGAGTTCTGGTCCTTAATGAGACTATACAGCCCAAATAAGTGTTTTCTAGACCGTTATCATAGGAAGAAGGACGGACGAAAATCGATCGAACCATATGCGTTGAACACTCTTTATGTTAACTATTCATGATAAGCTTTACGACCAATAAGCTCTTCTGCAACAGCATAGTCATGACCAAAGATGAGCGTTGCAGAGAACACTCTCTGCAAGCGCCGAATAAATTTTCCACTGTCAACCCAGCTTCGGTAGTCGCGTAAAAGCCAACCATGTGCCCAATTATCCTCAAAATTCTCACGGACATGATATTGGTCTGTCGTCCAGATGAATGTACCATCGCGGGCAAGATTGATCTGCATAATGCATAGCCCTGGGGTATGACCAGGACAATGATATAGAGTTAATCCTGTACAAAAGTCCAATTGGGAGTCATTGAATGTTTGCCAATTCAAAGTACCATCGAGTTTCAAGTATTCAGCCCTAGGGAATGCCACAGTCTCAGATGTCAGATGCCAGACCTATATAGCAAAGGCCCCGACTTGTAATGAGCACTCACAGGTAAAGACCGCCATCAGAGTTGGTTCCAGCTGCCCAACAAGCATGTTTAAATTCTTCTTCATGGACGTATATAGGGACGCTCGTATTTCGAAAATGTTCCAAACCACCCGCGTGGTCTAGATGCAGATGACCCATAATCACTGCCTGAACATCCTTGATATCGTAACCAGCAGCTTTGATTGCCTCAGGAAGATGATTGCTTTTGCTGTAGGATGTTCGAGGAAATAAATCCGTGGCTTCACTGCTCCATTGCTGATATTTCGCCAATCAGTTCAAGTCCCAAAAAAGAAGAAAAGACTGAATAAACAAAGTCAGCTGGAAAGCACATACCGTGTCAATTTCCTCCGTGCTCCCACATTCAAAAAGAACAAGACCCATCTCAGGATGATAAATCAACCCAGCAATCAGCATAAGATCTCTTCGTTTATTAACGGGGTTTGGATTGCTGGCTGAGCCTCCATTGGCGCCATTTAGAAGCCTGTATTGGAGACAAAATATGTTAACTTTCTAAAACCCTGCTGCTTTTGACAACTATTTACACATACCAGCCTTCATCGACGGTAAGAGTTCCCAGATTCAGTATATGCATCTTAGTGCCCTCAGGGCACGCATACGCCGGAACGACTGCTGGGATGAGCTGATGTATCGTCGCAGCCATGAAATAGGGCTAGGTTCAATCAGAAATAATGCTCACACTTTTTTTGTTTCACTGCCCTAGTCTCTACAGAAATAAAAGGGAATTGGATCCCATATACATTGCCTCGGTCCATTTCCATTTTAATGGACAAATCCCGGACCCACCAATTATTACGAACGAGATCTGTACGGGGCAGGTACTGTAAAAATGCACTACATTGTCCGCCTCTGTGCAGTTATGAGTGCCGAGGTCAGTAGAACGGAGAGCGGAATTGACCCAACTAAGTATATTCCTGGTCGGGAATATGAAGTTAACAGAGTGTGTAGGGTAACCACCTATAGTTGGTAACAGAAATCCGGAAAATCGGCGGTAGGGACAATTACTTGTTGCTAAAAGCATTGATAACTTAAAATAATATTAATTCGTGTATATCTGAAGTTAATATCTAGATAAATACAAGTGATAGGGATGTCTATTAACGGGGCAAGCGTGATTTCATCCTGAGCTATATTTTCAAAACTCCCCCGCAACATGGGTCCCGTCTGAGTGCAAACCTTTCTCTCAACTACGATGGCTGAATCCAAATCGCAACGATATCCGCGTGTTTGGTTTATTACCGGATGCAGCTCAGGCTTCGGCAATATTTTCGTTTCCGCCATATTGGCATCGGGTGATCGTGTAATTGCCACAGCGCGGGATATCAGTACCTTGTCAGATTTCGCTCACTGTGACAATGTCAAAGTGTTAGAGCTAGATATCACGGACTCTCAAGATTCTTTGGATGAGAATGTCTCCAAGGCCATCGCTATGTTTGGTCATATCGATGTCCTTGTCAACAATGCAGGATACGTTCTTTACGGTGTGTTGGAAGAATTAAGGTGCGGGATTCTACTTTGCGTGACACTGTGGTTCCTGGGACCTTTAGTTGACTTTTGCCTTTTATGTTATATCAACAGCCAATCCCAAATACTTAATCAATTCAACACCAATTTTTTTGGTCCCCTCAATCTGACACGCGCTGTTTTACCCCACATGCGATCGCGTCAATCCGGAACCGTCATATTCATGAGTAGCATAGCTGCATGGAAGGGCGTTGCCGTTGGTGGACCATACAGTGCTTCCAAATTTGCGCTTGAAGGTACGTGATTTATCAGGCATTCATTTCCCGTGGGATGACATGGTGAGACGGAAATCCGTTGCTAATTGGTCGTTTAGGATTTGTTGAGAGTCTAAAGAAAGAGGTGGCGGCGTTCGGAGTAAACTTGCACCTGGCAGTACTCGGCCAATTTAGGACTGATATCCTTTCCGCCCATCGAAGACAGTCAGGGCGAGGTGCTAATTCAATCCGCGACTATGATGCCGCTGTTTATGCTTTCAAAAACAGATTGGAGCAAACCAACGGCAAACAGCCTGGAGACCCGACACAGGCGGTAGAGCGAATCATGGATCTCGTGTATCGCAGAGGACATTTCGCTGGGCAGGAAGAGCTCCCTTTACGTATTGTGCTCGGATCAGATGCTGTGGCGATCGTTCGTGGAGAATGCCAGCAAATGCTAAATGATCTAAAGAAGCAAGAGGAATACGGAAGAAGTACGGACTATCAAGGTACAGCTGGAGTTGGAAAATATGAATAGTTTCTCAAAATGATACTTTATTTGACTTTGAGATAATCGATGCTCTCATAAGCTTGAAATAGTTTAGAATGACAAAACTGGTATTGCATCAACACCAAGGCTGCATTAACAATCCATTCTGGGACCAAGAGTCTGACTAGAGTCGATGACCGATGAGAGGCCCATACCCCACTTATTTGTCCAATCGGCTTCCAGGCCTCTCTATAATAGCCGTCCAATAGGAGCCCAGAAAACTAAAATGCGGGTCAGCGCTTGGACCTTCAAGGTGGATCCCACGAAATCTAAAAGGACCTTGCCCGGAATATTCGATGGGAATTCTCATTCATATGAGACCGTGGAGACATGACCGAGCTTGATTTCTAATACGATGTGGAAGATTTAGGAGTTAAACTTTATACAATTTCTTCCCAAGGATACAACGGATCGAAATATAGACACATCACAATTTATATTGGCCTCTCGAATCTCACCTCATGGCTTCTCTTATGTCACCACTTCGCATCGGCAATCTCGAGCTCAAGCATCGAGTGATTTTGGCCCCGTTGACACGGAATCGTGCCGATGACCAGCATGTGCCCCTTGACCTGATGCGCGAGTATTATGCACAGCGAGCATCAGTCCCAGGCACCCTGTTGATCTCCGAGGGAACGTTCATTTCTGCACGAGCAGGTGGTACCAATAATGTTCCAGGAATTTGGAGCGACGCACAAATCAAACAATGGAAGACCATCACCGACGCGGTGCATGAGCGCGGCAGTTATATCTACTGTCAATTATGGGCACTTGGTCGTGCTGCAAACCCAGAAATCCTCAGCAAGACCAATGACCATGTTATCTCCAGTGGAAACATTCCTCTGACGGGGTCAAGCCCTGTTCCAAAGCCCCTCGATGAGGATGAGATCTTTGATTGGATTCATGACTATGCCCGCGCCGCGAAGAACGCGATCACTGCCGGGTTTGATGGTGTCGAGATTCACGGGGCAAATGGTTACCTCGCCGACCAGTTCTTGCAGGATACTGCGAACAACCGGTCCGATCGCTGGGGTGGTAGCGTGGAGAATCGATCTCGGTTTGGCCTGGAAGTGGCCAAGGCTGTTTCGGAAGCGGTTGGTGCTGAAAAGACCGGATACCGTGTTAGTCCATGGAGCACATTCCAAGACATGCGCATGGAGAATTTCCAAGCGCAATTCACGAATCTCATTCATGGGCTTGGCAAATTGAAGTTGGCGTACCTGCACTTCGTCGAGCCACGGATCTCTGGGAGCCAAACGGTGGAGGATTCAGTTGAACAGGACGATCAGTTCATATTTGATGCATTTGGAAATTCTGGCGCGATCATTATGGCAGGCGGCTTCACGGCAGAGTCAGCGACTGAGAAGCTTCGATCTCATCCTACGAGAGACATTGCTTTCGCTTTCGGACGCCATTTCCTGGCAAATCCAGATCTGCCATTCCGGGTCGCCAATCAAATCCCGTTCAACAAATATGAGAGAGCGACCTTTTACACGCCAAAATCACCCGTCGGCTACGTCGACTACCCTTTTAGTGCCCAATTCGCGGCAAAGGCATAGTCATTGCGTCCATGGTATTTAGTAAAAACCAACTGGTTGGTTTTGAACCTCCATTATTTCTCTCTCCTTTTATCTACCTGACTGTAATATCAAAAAACCCTTGAAATCAGCTAGAAATAGGACCCGCTCCATAAGAAAACCCTTTTCGTCTTCAGCTATGTTGCTAAGAAATTGTTAGTGTAGAGACTTTTCAAAGAGGCTTGCCACGCTCGTGGGGCCTTATTGTCCGTTTGTCACTGTTACTGGATCATGGGGATCATGGCTGTGAATAATTGCATTCCGCTACCTGTCAAAACCCGCATGACTCGGGGCGAATATGTCACCCGCAGGCACACTTGTACTACGTAGTATCTGGCAGACGCAGCCGTGGATTACATGGATTTCCAAGGTTGTGTAGATCTGGGACCTACTAAGATTTCTATTACCTCGGATTGCTCTGGGCGATACAAAATATTGCAGTGGACTACGGTTGTCCATTATTGTCCACTTTCTTGTGTCCTCGGGATTTTCCATTTTGGACAAAAGCTTATTAGACCCGGCAGCACAAACATGTTATATTTAGAGAACACGGCCTGAAAAAGCGAAATAGTGTGTTTCAGTAATTCGAACTAACTCTATTGCTGTCCGTATTGGGAATCAACATGGCAGTCACAAAAATCAAAACTCTGCGTATCGCATCAGCCTCCGGATCGGTGACGGACCGACGCCATGGACTGGCCGAGCTTGCTCGAGAGGAAGATCTTCACTTCATTGTCGGAGATTGGATGTCCGAGTATAATATGACAACTCGAGGAGGAGCAAAAGTGAAGCAGAATCAGCAGTCATCGGAATTCGAAACTTCGTTCATGGAATCGATCGAACCCGCATTGGCAAGTATCTATACGCGTAAGATCAAAATTGCCGTGAATGCGGGAGCTAGTGACACGAAGAAGCTCCATGATATTCTTGTTGAGACTATAAATGACAAAGGTCTCGGCCTCAAGGTTGCGTGGGTTGAGGGAGATGAGGTTTCCGATCTCCTTCAGCAATCTATCAAAGCAGGCGAAAAGTTCACCAACCTTACAACTGGTAAGGTGCCCCAAACCAACGATAAGAGCTATGCAATGGTGTTCGCAGTTCGCTGATATGTCGTAGGGCAAAAATTGTCTGACTGGGAGTTTGATCCAATCTATGCCCAATGTTATCTTGGAGCATGGGGCATTGTTGAGGCTTTCAGCCAAGGAGCCGACATTGTGCTTTGTGGAAGAGTGACAGATGCTTCTCCTACAATTGCCTGCGCGGCTTACCATTACCAGTGGAGCAGGCAAAATTTCGATCAGCTCGCCCATGCCTTTGTGGCTGGACATTTCCTCGAATGCTCAACATATGTCACGGGTGGTAATTTCTCCGGTTTCAAATCCTTGCAGGGTCCTGGTGTTGATATTGGCTTCCCGGTGGCCGAGATAAATGCCGGAGGTGATTTCGTCGTAACGATCCAAAAGGGTAAAGATGGCATGGTCACTGAGAATACTTGCAAGGCCCAGCTTCTATATGAGATTCAAGGCCCCCTCTACTACAATCCTGATGTCGTGGCGATCTTGGATGACATAGTCATCAAAGAAGAGGGATTGAATCGTGTGTATGTTTTCATCCAGACACACCATCCCCACTTTTGGCTTTCAATGGACTGACAGTTACCAGGCATGTCTCCAATGTCAAGAGTATTCAACCACCCCCAACAACAAAAATTGGTATTACAGCACTCGGTGGGTTTCAAGCCGAGGTCCACTATTTTCTCTGCGGCTTGGACATTGAAGAGAAGGCCGCTTTGCTTGAAAAGCAGGTCCGACATCTCCTCGACGAATCGCTCTATCATACTCTGATCTTTAGAACGACCGGATCGTGTGCCTCTGATCCCTCCAGCCAAGACGCAGCGACAGTGGATTTGCGAATCTTTGCTCAGTCACGTTCCGAGGATGCTCTCGCACCAGAAAACTTCTTCCGGCCATGCACAGACACAATCATGCAGAGTTACCCAGGAGCCACATTTGCAGTGGATGCTCGCCAGGGCGTTCCAAAGCCTTATTATGAGTATTTCGTTTCAATCTTCCCACAAGACCGGATGACACACATTTGTCATGTTCCATTCAACAGCAAAGAAATTACAATCCCCCCTCCGTCAGATACTGTCCCATTTGCTTATGAGCAGCCGTCATACGAGACTAAGGCTCCATTTAATTTGGAGGTGTTTGGTTCAACCACCCGCGCACCACTGGGCTACGTGGTTCATGCTCGATCCGGTGATAAAGGATCCGATGCCAATGTAGGTTTCTTTGTTCGCCACGCTGATGAATGGGATTGGCTGCGGACCGTTTTCAAAGTCGACAAGATTCGAGAACTGCTCGGAAAAGATGATGTGGGAAACAATATCTTCCGCTTTGAATTGCCAAATATCTGGGGTAAGGCTCGCATTCCTAAAATTGGCAAATTGACGATAGTTAAATCAGTGCTAACTCACTCATTCTCTCCAGCTGTTCATTTCCTCTTGAAGGATCACTTGGATCGCGGTGTGGCATCGAGTTCCACTTATGATGTACTTGGCAAGAATGTAGCAGAATACCTTCGGTGTAAATACGTCGATATCCCAGACAAGTTCTTGGCCCGTGGAAGGATTTGAGTTGTCAAGCATTGGCGTTGCTAGGCTCTCTGTTAGTGTGTTTTGATGATGTTATCGTGATCCAACTTTGATACGAGAGGAATGAGACATTTTAGCTCTTCGCTCTTCGCAATGAATATTCGATATCCTCGTACCATTCACATGTTCGTCGATATAATACACATAGCGTCTCAATATCCGTATGATACAAGAGACTCGCGTTGGCAACTACTCGAGCTTATACGTCATGAACGACATAAGGTAGAGAGGAGTGGGTTTATAGTAGCCTTCTGCTGTTGGTTGCGCCTTCCCATCTACGTTTGTAGCTCTCAGATCGAAGGAAGTCAGTAAGTGGTAGGTGTAGGAATGAATTATCCAGCACTTTCAGTTCTCATCATATGGATGTATATACTTTAGACATTGTGGCAGGTGAATAATGAGATCGTTTGTATTCGTTGGAGCCTACTAGACCAAAGACTAGATGAGGAGAGAAGAACTGCTAATTCGGAGCGAGAACCTTTGGCATGGATGTATAGACTGCGGAAGTACACATGATATAAGCACATTAATGCATCGAAGTAGCTGCCGTGCTATTCCCTTCAGCACACAGGGGAGCAGAGGAATTAAAATGTGGCGCCCAGGAAGAATTGTCAGAAAAAGGAATTTGGTCAGCCATAGAAGCACACTGATCCAAGTCAATGCCTGGCGCACTTTCACCACGATTAAACAATGAATCGTTCGCAAAATTATCCATCCATGATCGTGGTGCCCCCGTTTCTACACCGAAAAACCCCGATGGTATCTGGCCTAACGGGATCGTCGAGCTCAAAGAACTTTGACCGATAATGTTGAGGGCACTACTGGAGTCCCTTCGTTCACGGCGGAGCAGTTCGGATTTAACAGAAGTGATCACTTCCAAGGCTCGGAGTGCATTCTTATAAGCTTGGCCAATCTCACCGAGGGCCTGCGAACAGATTTCAAGTTGCCTTCGTGCCGTGTCACGCATCTGGAAGTCGGGGGATAGGAAGGCGCTTTGAGTGTGTACCAGCATTGCCGTGAATATAAGATGGACGGTTTGGATATTAACTCGGCGTAGCGAAAAATGGCGACGAATGGTCTGGAGAAGTTTGGTAATAGAAAGAGCAGCATCATGGCAGCATTCCTGACTGTGGGTTATATTTTCCTCTGTCAAGCCTCCTAAGCCAGGTTGCTGGAAGGCGAAGGGCTGGTCTACAATAATTCGAACAGCATGAAATTGCATACTATATCAACATTAGTATACTTTGCCATTGAGCAGGCATTTGAGTACGCACTGAAGCTGTAGGACATGAGGAAGGTGAATGGGACCCAGATTTGTCATGTCCACAGAGACGCTTTCTGATAATCCAGACACCCATAAAGAAAGCTCGTCTCTAGCTTTCGCTGCAAAAGCATAGAGCTTCTTGATATCGGGCTTGGTCCCTCGGGGGATACTGTAACTATACAGCAAGTTAGCAAAGATGGAAAAGCAAACTAGCGTGCGTTCTGACTTACAGGACTTTGCGTATTGAAGCCATTTTGGTGCAAAGTGTGACTGTCCCATGAGCCACTTCATGAAGCAATGCTGGGGATTCCCAATTGTTAGCTTGTTGGTTTTGGTCAATATATGGGCGCCAAATATCGTTCACACTAGGTCGAGAAGCAATTGGGAAAGTAAGTGGCACAGTAATGTCTAAGTGGTCAATGGATTCAGGTCTTCCGACATATAAACTCCACATCCTGCAATAGGCTAGGTAAGCATATGACACCCTTGCTCGCTGGGCAAGAACTAAAAAAAAAGCTAACCTTTCGTGGGCGTAAGTGCCCCAGAATGTAGAGCTGCGAAGGCGAGCTTCTTCGAGATCTATCAAGCCACGTTCGGCGAAAGGGGCAGCATCAATATGGAGGCCAAGGTCTGTGGCAAGCCGCATCGCCATTCCTGGAAGATAGATTAATCAGTAGGAGCAAAAGTTTCCATGGGGTCACACGTACCGCTATACAGCCAGCCACGAGCATCTCTGGTGAGAAGGGCCTCTACGCCACTTAGGATACCAAGAGATTGGACGGTGCTTAGAGTCGGCGAGTCCATTTCAACTTCTAAGAGGGCCTTGGACCTTGTCGCAAAGAAGTCAACAAGAGATTCTGGTAGATTAGGGCAATATCGAGAAGTCAGTGTGGCCCCAACTGCACATCTATGTATCCTTTGTGTTAGCAACGCTTTATGGTAGGGGTGATCGTGGGGTAATTGTCCCTCCTTACATAGCATTGTTCAAAACCTCGGAATATCGATGATTTGGTTGATTGAGGTTTCGATAGCAATTCTTGCCGTGGTAATACGCCCTCTCATCAACCAACGGAATATTTGGATTTTCCCAAGCGAAGTATAATTTGGTCAGATGTTCCTCCAGCTCTTCATCGACATGGTCATTGACTCCAGCTGCCGTAAGAATAAGAGGCTCATTCCAGTGAACTAAGCGAATGTTCGAGTTGAAAAGTGGAAATGGACCAACGTGTGATATATGAAGATTTGAAGTTGGCCCAAAAAATCGCAGCTGCCCATCTTCTGCAATCTGCAATGATCCCATGCGGTCAGATATGTGATTGGTATGGTATGACGATTCTCCGGAGATGGATAAATGCTCTTGGATATTCTCTGGACTGTCGTTTGACACAGTGGACACAGGTGGCTCGACTGTAGGGGCCGTGCCCCCAGTCACCCCTTGGACTGTCTCGCTCGTTTCGAATTCGGGGTCGGCGGCAGAAGGAGAAGGCGTAGGCAACGGAGGCAAGAAGTTCCCCGGCCGGCTGGGTGGAAATTCAATACGGTGACGTAGGAGCAGAGACTCGAGATCTTGTACGTATGCCACCAATGTCGAGATTTTTCCTTTCGATGCCATTCTCCGCTTGTCGATCTGTTGTGAATAGGTGCAATCCCGTTTGTAAAGCGTACACACAGAACAATGCGGCTTCAATCCGTCACATTTGGTTTTGCGTTTCTGACAACTATTGCAAGCCCGGGTGACATGTTTTATTGCTCGTGATCGGGTCTCGGAGCCAAAGTCATCGAGAGGCGACGTCGCGACCATGGTGTGGGACAAGCTTGTGCACGTTGTCTAGATCAATTTTCGGCAAATATGAGCGAATTTTGTTGAGCAGACTAATCTATGCAAGGAAAAAAGCTCAGCAAAACAAGTGAAGGAAGATGGTGGGGGGCTCGGGAATCCCCACGGCTTGCCCATTTGCTGACCTCACACTACCCCGGAACCCCTCCAGGATGTCGCCGAAGCCGCTTACCCCAGGCCCCACTTGCTCTTCCCCGCATCATCCAACACGCCAGGCTGTATTTATTTAGTCGTTGCTATCTAGAGTAGTCTATGAAACATATGATGGTGATAGAATAGTTTATTGAGACAAGGCCTCTGCAATATCCTAGGACTAGAGTTTAAAAAGACAAACCAACTGGCAAGTCTGGGAATCAATATGGGCCAGATGAAATGACAATGTGAAGATATATACGTGCTTGAAGCTCTCCAGATATCTAGAGAGGAAACCTCTTTAGAGATACTAGGCAGTAGTTCCACAATTTAGAAAATCCCTTGCAGTCTGGATATTTCTATGGGAAATGATAGAACAAAACACAACTAGCCCATATCCCAGTCTGACAGTTTCCAATAATACTTTGATTCAATTCACTAAATGGGCATTAAGTAGATGAACCTCCAATGGTTACAGTCTCAATGTTTTGATATTCACTGCCACAAAGCTCTATACTGACGCGCGTTATTGTACCAGCAGCAAGCTTGGTGAGCATTTTGCCAACGTTGGTTGACCCAGTAAAGCTTATCTTTTTGGCTTTGAGTGTGTGGCCAGCTCCAAAAAAGCATTGCGATCTTTGGTCGACACAACCTGCACGATATCAGGTGGAAAGGTAGCTTCCAGAGCAAGCCTAACTAATGCAATTGCAGTAAACGGTGTTTCACTCGGAGGCTTGATGACGACCGAGCAACCTGCCGCAAATGCCGGTGCTATCTTACGAGTGATCATAGCCGCAGGGAAGTTTCACAGCGTGATAATACCGCATACACCAACTGGCTCCTCGAAAGTCAAAGCTGTCGTGTTCTGGTAAGGAGACGGGATGACGTCCCCATATGGTCGAACTGCTTCTTCGGCAAACCAGAAAACAAAAGAAGCTGCATATGTTAACTCGCCCTTTGCTTTTACTGGTGTTTTAACATTCTCCAGAGAGAGTATCGTCGCAACTATGTATTGACGATAGCTAGAATAATATAAATAAATATGGTTTGCACTCACGATCGTCAAGATTCTGCAAGATAAGGTCGTTCCATTTGCGCAAAAGTGAGCTTCTTTGCTTGGCAGTGGTGTGAAGGAAATATTTTCGCAATCCACGATCGGCTTCTTCAATGGCCTCCACAAAGGCTTGTTGAGAAAAGTCCGCGCAATGGGCCAGAATCTGACCAGAGGGCTCAATGACAGGGAACGTCTTATTTGAAGCTGCATATTTCCACTTGCCTGCAATGAATCCCCGACTGTCAAACAGCCCAAAGATTGCTATTTGAACAGGGAATTGGCTGAGAAGTTCATTCATCGTGTAGCGTGAAATGGTGTGGTAACTAGCTTTTCGCTTTCAGAATCTATATGACCAAGATCAATGAAGCGCAAAATCCCACCGTCCGATGGTATATACTTGTATTTAATACCATGCTTACTTTGGCTTGTCCATTGGACAACCGGAATTGCTATCCCAGAATGCCGAGGCTATAGGTCAGATCGCGGTTCATCGGGAATATCTTGAGCCCAGAGTACCGGGGTTCTGCTTTTTTGATTTTTTTTTTTTTGAAGAAATGCGGAGAAAAATAAAGCAAACTAGAAAAGGGTGGAATAATTGGTGGCATTTGCGGGAAGTTGATGAACATATTTGGGCCACAAAGATGCGTAGTGGGGAGTACCCTTCGGAGTACCCTCCTACACTGTGCGATATATCAGCATTTCCGTCTTTCCTCGGTGAATTTGTCACACCTTGTAATATATTACCGGCTACCCTTTTATACCAAACTTCATGATATCTGAGATCTACTGAGTCCATGCGTAACCCCTCAAATCAATTGCATGTTTGCCTTGATACAACGGAATCATGTTAGAGTGCCTTGCTGGTGATATTTCGTATGAATCTCGGTGAATAGACGCTGCGATCACCATAGCATGGCCATATATTGGGATACATGTCTTAAAAAAGAAACTAAAAAGCGACGGACACCCGGGAAGACTGAGGTTCGAACACCATCCATTTGTAAGCTCAATCATAGACTAGACAAACTAATTCTGGGATAGAAAAGTGCCTTCCCATTGCTCAGAACAACCTTCGCGTCCTGGTTTCTTGTGACGAACCTGACTTCCTCCAGGCCGCCGGCCATCCCAACCAACCACATGCTCGTGGTCAACTTGTCCCCGGGTTTAACAGGAAAGGCGAATCTGGCCCCGAAGCTTTTGAGTCGAGCTGCATCCCCACCACAAAATTTACTCAGAACTCCGTAGCATGTGGAGCTATACGTGAAAAGACCATGGATAATGACCCCACCGAGTCCCATCTTGAGTCCTGGACCTGGAACCGCGTGCAGCGGATTGTAATCGCCATTGAGACTACATAAACATTAGACGGCTTCATTAGCCAGAGGCAATAGCGAAGAGCGACAGTTACCGATAGAGAAAAACGGTATTATCCGTGGTCTGGACTTCGTATGTTGCATCCGGCTTTCGATCTGGCACAGGGTACAGAGGCATTGTGGGGCCTAGTAGGTGAGTAATATGCTAGTCAGAACTTGGACTATGTCACAGTTCTCTAATTTCCACGGTGAGTTACCTACCTCGTGGGCCACCCCAATTTCCTTGTTTCGGAACGAAACTCACACTTCGCGTCGTGGTGTACACTTCCCCGGTCACACTATCGACAACCTTTTGCTCTGTATCAAAAGCACTGCCTGCCGAACCTTTATCGTAAAGTCCAATAACTTTATTTTGAAGCTGGAATTTCGACCCTGTGCTTGCTGTCGGAAGTGTTTTGTGAATTGTCAACTCGCGCTGTCCGTCGACAGCATAACGAAGGTCCAAATCGGGGGCTCCAGGGATCGTGCTCGTAGCGTTACGACCGTAGAACTCGACCACTTCTTGATCGGTGAGTTTAAACGCTGTGCATGTCAGGTATTAGTATCACCATGCTTGGTATGTGGCTCATTCTGCAACATAGTACGTACGCAATATCAATGGATACGTCGGAAACACCATGAACTGTGGATGGAGCTCCTATTAAATGCGTCAATCGGTGTGTTTCTTCGAATAAAAAATTTCATTTAACAAACATATAGAAAATGGAGGTCAGCGGCTTGCACGCCGATACTGTTTGCGAAAAGAAGCACATCGCGCCGTAGCCAGGACACCTCCTGAGGGGGATACTCATATCCAGCGGACATCGCGAGGGACTGATTGAAGTGAAGTTTGACATCGAATCTGGGTTCCTTGGATCGTTTTCTATTAGGTCAAAAGAGTATTCACGTGCCGAGCTCTACTCTAGCGTGGACAGCATTTTGGACAAAATTGCCCAACAAATGATTGGCGGTCCTCCTCGGAACCTCGGGTTGTCCAATGGTCAAAAAAATCCAATTTGAAGGCCTCAATATACTCTCTTACCCACGGTGTGATCTTATTTAAAGGATGTTGCTGGCTGTTCCTACGGTATGGTCCAGTAATTGTCACGTTAGCTCAGCCGATTACCACCATGCAGTACTTGCCCGAAATTGATCGTGAGATCCCAGATTTGGATCTTTTGACTTTGTTATTTGGTACATATTTCAATAAACGGAAATTAAACGAAGTATCTGACCATTACAGACTCCCCATATTGCTGGGCAAAGAGTGAAACCATAATTCATGCCGAAGCGGACAATGAGACAAATCACCTCACCAAAGGGGAAACTGCCCTCATCTTTCGACGATTAGCTTTTGTTCTCAGAAATGAACTCGGAATTGGCATATCAGGTGCTGGCAAAGATGTGGTGACGTCCGTTTGCTCAAATCATCTCCTGTCCCCAGCGATTTTCTTTGCTGTGATTGCAAGCGAGGCTATATATTCTGCTGCATCCACGGCATTGACAATAAGAGAGCTCGCTCGACAAATTCAGAGTAGCAAAAGCAATCTCATCATCGCGACTGAAGACACGGCCTCGACGGCTCTTGAAGCAGCGAGTATATGCAACATCCCTCTCGAGCGGGTTTTGATCCTTCACTCTATGGGCCCCGACAGGGCCTTGACACCATCCGTTGATTGCAGTCGGAATTATTTCATGGAGACACGGGAACTTCCATGGGTGAGAATCAGCAACGAGGACATTTTGAGGAATCGAGTGGTTGCCTTACTTTATTCAAGCGGTACCACAGGGGTGCCGAAAGGTGTGCGAATTTCACACAAGAACTTTGTGGCTGAGGCTATCATCACCCAGACAGCCATCGAGACCTACCTCAGTAGACAACAGATGCTTTCGGAGTTTCAGTATCGCACCATCGCACACCTTCCATCTGCCCACATTTCTGGACTGCAAGGATATTTTATCAACGGCACAATGATGGGGGGAACAGTGTTTTGGATGCCCAAGTTCGTGTTCGACGACTTCGTGCATGCAGCAAAGAAACATCGGCCCACGTTTATCTCCACCGTACCTTCTGTATACTTGCGTATTGCGAAAAGTCCGTCTGTATCAGATGAGTTTCACAGTCTTCAGCACGCTCAGTCAGGTGCTGCACCCATGGGTCCACAGCTGCAGAAACTGGCTGAGTCTAAACTAAAGTGCAAGGTCAGTCAGGCCTGGGGGCTGACCGAGACCACCGGGGCAGTCACTTGGCTCCCTTGGGATCGGGAAGATAGCACCGGCAGCATCAGCCAATTGTTACCAAACACACGGCTCAAGATTGTCGACGAGAGCGACCGCCCTGTCCCAGATGGTGATTCAGGCGAGATTCTGGTTCGTGGGCCCAACGTCACGATCGGATACTGGGAAAACGACGAGGCCACAAAAGAGGCCTTTACTGTAGATGGATGGTTTCGTACCGGGGATATCGGCGCACGCAAAGATGGCAAGTTTTATATCGTCGATCGAAAGAAGGTTAGTCTTTGACTGTACTAATTCCAAGTGCTCAACTAACTCTCTTATAGGAGCTGATCAAATTCAAAGGGTTACAGGTAGCTCCAGCAGAAATTGAAGCGGTTCTCCTCGAACATGACCAAATTTTGGATGCCGGCGTTGTAGGGGTGCCAGATCCTCAGATTGCCGGCAATGAGATCCCACGAGCATTCGTCGTCCGAAAACCTGGAACGAGCCCGATGAGCGAAGAGGATGTCAAAAGACATGTGCGCGACAATTTAGCTTCCCACAAGCAGTTGAGGGGTGGTATCAGGTTCACCGATTTTATTCCTCGCAACTTGTCTGGGAAGATACTGCGACGCAAGCTGGCGCAGCTTGAAGGGAACGAGAGGCCCTCGAAGATTTGAAGTCTCACTATATTAATAGTTTTTCAATTCAAACAATTCAATGGATGAAAGACTTCATTCTCACAAAACCCATGTAAAATACAACGTCTTGTTGTGGTGGTTGAGAAAAATGTTTGAAGGGGCTCGTGCCTGAGGCGTGGCATATTGAGATGTAGGATGCCGCATCTACGCGGTACATCACATCGCCAACTGGCCTAATACGCTATCAAGTAACTATCTACTAAATCTCTGTTTACCGCCATGATCCAATTTACCCTAGATTCCCTTTGTTTTGCATCCAAATTGTCGTATACATATTATTCTTCCTACATTCCGTGGATCTAGAATCTAGAAATCCTACATTTTCCACCATAGCTCCTTACCAACTTTCGTCCTATTCCATTACAGGAGGCCACAAGACAACTTCATTTTCGATATGTGTGATTCATATTTCTGCTTCTCCTTCCTCCGACTTCTCGGGTACCTTCAGCTTCACTCTGAGCTACCATACTACCGATATCGGTATATCTCCATTCAGCCTAGATTATTGCTTCCCACTCTTTAGAACTCAATGCGCCCATTGTGCAGTCCTCCAGTCACAGCAATATCTGTACCTGTTGTATACGAAGCTCCATCGCCTAGTAGATAGCCTACGGCAAGTGCCAGATCCTCAGGCTGTCCAATACGTCCCATTGGTGGTGCTGTTCTGAACACCTCCTGGAGATCGGCGAATTGTGCTGACATTTTAGTTGCAATAAATCCAGGAGAGATAGTATTGACGCGGATGTTGAATGGGGCCATCTCGACTGCAAGTGTCTTCCCCAAAAGCTTGATAGCGCCCTTTGAGGCACCGTAAATTGAAACCCGCTGAGCTGGAATGGCACAATGAGCAGCGATGGACGCAATCATGACAATCGATCCGCCGTTTCCTTGCTTGACCATTTGCTTGGCAGCCAGCTGTGCCGAGAAAAATGACCCAAGGACCTACATTCATCATCAGCAAAATATGAGCAAGTCACCGTGTTCATTCACGTTACATTAATGTCAAGAATGCGACGAGACTCTTCCCATGTGTGTTCGAGAAAGGGTTTATCAAGAGCAACCCCAGCACATGTAATACTATAATAACGCAGTCGGTGAGCTTTACGGATTTCATTCAATACGTGTTGAAAATGGTCATATCACGAAACTCACCAGTTATCCACCTTGCCTAAGTCTTCAACAACTTTATCAAAAGCAAGCTCCATGCCAGCATTTGAGGTGACATCCATTCTAAAATCACAGCATCAGCTTCTGTCAAAAGGTATGCATTCTGGTAGAAACCCTACCGGTGAAATATAAAGCGCGAGCCATACACCGATTCCAGCTGGGAAACACTTGTTTCTGGTTCTTGAACATCTAAAATGGCCACATTACTGCCTAGTGCAGCCGCCGCTTTGGCCAAGGTTAAGCCAATACCTCGTGATCCTCCTTTCCAGGAAAAGGTCAATGTTGTTCATATGGGAGGTGCTGATATGATATACACACCGGTTATGACAGTCACCCTACCATCGAGTGACAACTTGGGCTCTATCAGTTCCCTTCTGGTTTTTGAAACATTGGACAACTGACGCGAGCCGGTGCTGAACCCATGTCTTCCGGTCGGTGCACATTTCGACAATATGCGACCACGAGCGCTGAACTTCCCACCAGTCAGCAATATCCCCCGGTGAGGAAGTAACTCAGCGACTCGCACAGCAGGGTGGATGTTCATTATTCTAGCTAAGTTGAATAATTATTGGTGAATATTCCACGAGTGGGTTGAAAATTGGAAGGGAGCTTGGTGGATATGTCCGTAGATGCAGGCTAGACTCCCTTCAGGCAGATTGCTAGTTCTAAAGCAATGGTATATATTGCACCGCTTGTAAAAATTATCTCTAAATTTACATCAATATAGCCGTGGTCGTCAATCAAAGCGTGGGGGTTCATATTCGGGGTACGTTTCCCACGGGTTTAGATTTCCTCGGATTCCTGATTTTGTCCCACCCTCTCGTCCACACCCACAGGTTGTGAACAGCTGGAATAAATACCAAACCTGGGATATTCGATAAATCAGTAAAATGATGTAGAGATGCTCTAGACGAAGTTTCCAGAAGGCGTTGGAGATCAGACCGTCCCCGGACCGTCTCCTAACCGCCCTCTGACTTGTTTGTCAAATTGAGCGTTTGTTTTCTTGATTGATAGGATATAGAGACCCTGCTCTTTGCTAGAATGGACTACAATGATTCTTCTTCCTCTTCCTCCCATTCGCCTGTAACCGTGATAGAAGGTGCTATTTGATTGGCAAGCTGAAATCATTGCAAGGATTCAAAGTGATAGGATATGGCTTCTCGGGGGTTTGAACGTGATTTAACCAAATAAAAAAATTGGTCAGCGCAGAAGCAACCCTTGGAAGGCCACTCACTGGGTCGGAATGCCCTAGCTAGGTCTCTTCGGGGCATTCAAATTCCGAACCCGAGAATCGCTGACCAAATTGCAGGATCCAACTACTGGTTGCTTGGACTCGTGGGACTTGAGGTTAGACGTCCGCAGAGCCCATAAAGCCCACAGCCCAACCCGGACCCAATCCGCAAATGGGCTGAGTTTTAGGGCCTAGTCTCGGCCCCACCGGTGGGCTATAGGCCTAAGGTAGAAGCCCACTAGGCCCTTAATAGGGCCCATAACTCAGCGGTAGGCACCAAATAAAGTAAACATGAAGGTTAAACCCCCTTTTAGGGGTTTTAAAATTACCCTGTGTTTCACCCCCTTTGTTAAGCCTTACCCCAAATGTAATATTTTATTAGTTCAATTGATTTATAAATAATCAGTTACTGGTTATCGCTCTACATCACCTTTAAACACGCGAAAAAACGCGTTATTCAGATCAATTCTAAATCATAGATATTCATCTAGAAAGCGGTAGGACTCCCATATCAATCTCAATGCAAACAAGTCAAATATCAGAAGCTGGAATGGGCCGTTGTTGTCACGTTCTTCATGCATTGTAGCTAGGTGTCTCTAGAGGGACCCGAAAGAAAAGATGATCACCTTCTTCTTTCGGACTTCACACAGTAGGCACTGGGATCTCTCTCTGTCGCGGTCTCGTTCGCTCTCTCTGTCGACGGATCCACTTGATGAAGCTAGAGATTTCCCTTTTTTGGATTTGAAATATGTCTTCGGAGCTTCAAGGCTCACTATCCCTCTAGTGACTTCATCATAACTACATGGCTTAGGGACATAAACATAAACGTAAGACAAAGAACGTGACTGGAAATCATTTGTATACGAGAGAAGACATCCGGAACCGTGCCTCAACCTCGGCTTCTGCCGAAGCACGTCATTGGGCTGAAACGAATCGCCCGTGAGATTCTCGTCCAAACAATCATTGGAACTGTGCGGTGTGACCAGGATACGATCGAGTAGAGCAAGTTGAGAGAACGGTCGAGGGATTGTAGACACCGACGAAAGATGCTGAAATTGAGAAAACGCATTATGGCGGTAAAGTCTGACCACCAATCTTGATTCATACATCAACTTTCTGTGGCTGGAGCTGGACAGAAAATGAAGAACCTGCCTCTGCCGATTGCAAGTGATGATTATTTTTCTGTCAGAAGTGGGAATTCCATCCTTCAAATATCTGGGCTGGGTAGCTCTGCCTAGGAATGCATCCTAAGTGGGTTTCACTGATAATTTGGGGTACATTTCCTTCAGGGGCGGAAGCTTTCGAATGCACAATGGGAGACGATCCAAGGGAGTGGTCAAAAAAGAGAAAAATTCAGAATGGCAGCGCAATCTCAAGGGGGCGCGGCAGTCAACGGAGCTCAACGGATAGTCATTAAAAACGTGGCGTTCAACCAGGGGGTCCTTTTCTAAAAAAAAAAACTGCCATCTACCATCCGGTGGATTCAAGTGCTGGCGAATCTCACCCGACGGCCATGTCGATCCAGTATTAGCTTCTCGGTGTCAATATAAACACAATCGAGGAACTGCATGGTGCTGGAATTCTTGAGGGTCTTGGCCGCCTGGATTGCCGCGGAAATGAGCTGGAGCACATTGTGGTCATTCTTGATAGACCTGGTCTGGTGCTTGGCAGCAGGGCACATTTCCAGAGTTTTCTAGGACAGTGATGAGCTGCTTGATTTGGCCGTTATATAAGAGGCGGGCAGGGATGCGCCGTGTAGTCGCCAGTCGCTTCAGAAGGTGAACCCATTCGGTCCACTCGCGGTCCGAGGGGACCTTGACGGGTCTCTTGTCTTGCTCGATGGGAACGGGGAACTGGTACTTCGGGATGAAGTCATACGCACACTGGGATAGGCGGTCATTGACTTTGTGCAAGATCTTGTCTTGCTCTGAGGCATCGAGGTTGATAGGGAGCTGAGGGAGCTCTTTGTCCTGGGCTGCAATGGCATGTGCAGAAGGTGGTTTCTGAGGCAGGTGAACCCGGTGGCTCCCTTCATAGTTACAGAGTGGAGGTACCGGTTATCCGGGAGGATAGGGTACCCTTCCCATAGGTGGGTTCATCATGTGGCTGCTGGTGTCTATAATGACTGGGCTTCAGGGTAGCAGGACGTAGAGGACCCTCGAGGTATGTGCGAGGCATGTGCCATGGCATAAAAGACGACGTCATATTTTGAAGCGGGCTTCGGATATCTAATGCTGAAAGCGCTGCTGATAGGTCATAATCCAGTGAAAATATCTCAATGTGTCTCGAGTTGACGGTCACATCGGCCAGAATATCCACGTCCGAAACGATAAGTGCACTGTGAGACATGCTGTTTGAGACCTAATACAGTTTGGGTTGGGGTGAGGTTTGCCCCCCATTGCAGTTTTTGGCGTAGTCTAGTAATGGGAATGATAAGAGTATTTTACTAATTATATACTAATAATACTTCATGGCGATGTGTAGATAGAAGTATGGTCAAGTAATTATGCCCCTAGGCGGTAAACAGGCTTTGGCTCATCATGACGACTCAAGACCGAAACCTTGGAACCTACGACCTAACCCTTTGTCGTCAAGCAGCAGCGATAATCAATCAACCCCTCAGCAATCATCATAATGGCAGCTTCGACAGCATCTCCGATCCGCCTATCCCCACACGTTCAGTCTATCAAACAAAGCTCACCCTACACCAACGTATATGGTAATGTGCCTGTTAGTCCGCTTCGCGCTCGAGAAAACACTCAACACTTACAAAATATGCTCCCCCATTCCCACCCAGAACAAAAACGCTGGGAAAATCCTGGTGGCTGGGGCGCACGTCACTTGAATGATATGGCGCCGTTCACGCTTTGGGACGAGCAAAACCATAAGTTCCGCCACCCCTCACGTCAGGACTGGACCTGGATCCGTAGTAAGTTCAGGGAGGGAACAGTGCACATTTCCGGGTGGCTTATTTGTGTGGAGACGGCCTCTCCACCCCAGCCAATCCCTCTGACCCTTGGAACGATGCCTGTGATATTCGTGCGTCTCGGGGAAATGTTTAGGGAACCAATCCCCTTATCTGGATATTCGAATCATCGTATTTCCGATCCCTGTCCCACTGTCCGGTGGCCCAAATTGACCAATCCGACTAAGCGTCAGACAATGGCTGTGCTTGCTGCCATCGCGCCGCTTGCTTGTGTGAGAGCTGCTATTTTTCTCCCAGCTTGGACTATCTTTGAACTTGAGTTTGGAGATGGCCAGAGCTACGTAAAGCAATCACTTCCCGGGGTCGTGGCAGGCCGAACAGCACTCTATCACCATGGAGATGAACCGTTTTTTGGCTGCATGAGAAACCTTACCCGCCCTCGCTTTATTGACCCATCCCAGGTATTGGCTGCTGGTGCTGCGCCACAAGATGACTCAAACTACCTTCGGCGGTCGGTTCTTACACCAGGATGTAGAATCGAGAATGGTTTTGGGCCACCAGGTGCCCCAGCCGAATTCACAAACGCTGCAACCACGTGTGGTGTCAAAGTTCGCAATCTCGCCGGCGAAGAAATGCTGACAGTTGCCAATCATGGTTTTCTCTCATCAAAGGAAGTACACCACCCATTTGTGAATGGAGGAGATCTTATCGGCGAGGTCGTCGATGCCCGACCTGAGCTTAACATCGCCCTCGTCAAGCTAACACCCGCTGCCTTGTCTAGCTTCACCAATTCCTGCTACTTTCAAGCCGAACCACCTACTCGCCTCCTAGAAATGTCTCAAATCTCCCAAGGCTCATGGAGTGAAGTGGACGGCATGAGTTCAGGGCTCTTTAGCATGATGAATATTGGCACCCAAATCATGCAACCGAAACGTCCAGCTGGCCATCCCGAACTCGAATTTGAAGAATGGGATATCGGATCCGTGGATTTCATTTTTGGGAATGTTAATACCGCTATCTCTGATGGTGTGTGCGGCGCCCCAATCGTGGACATTGAATCCGGTGGGGTATCCGGCTTTTTTCATCTGAGTGATGGGGTCTTTGCTTACAGTGCTGTCCTCGATGATCTGGTGGCCGAGGGATGGGGATTAGTGTGAATGTGGAGTTCTGAGCTATTATCGCCGGATGCTTATGGGTAAGGTCTGAGTGTAGACCAGGAAAGCCCCACCAGGCAGAGGAAATCAAGTACGTATAGTTAGGTGCTATTTTAGATACCCGTTGTTTATGTGCGCAGGTCGCAGTTTGCCACTCGATAACATTGTTACCCGCTTGGTACTTCAGAACCAGCAATATATTATTAGAACAATTGAAGCCCATCTTGTTAAGCGAATTACGTATAAATATTCTCCTTGGATTACACCTATATTACATAGGATCGATATCGGAGGAAAGTCGAAATGGTAAGTCACTATAATACATTGAAGGGGGGGGAGAACGTATATTACATCTGTAAATCAACATGGTAAAGAACTTGACTTCACATTATCATGCATGGAGTCCTGTGTCGTTTTTGCGGAGCAGCATACTCCCCTCGTCTGCGTTTCTTCGTCCTGATCTTGATCTCCGCTTTCCCTTTGCCATGCCACCATCGTAGGTATTGAAGCTTGACCGTATGGAATTCCAAAAGGCATATCTCCCACCTCCCTCCACTCACCACAACCGATGTCTCTCCCGTTGGGAAATGAAAGTCAGGCAGGTATATTTCAGTCGGGGCGGCGTCAGGCGTGGTCTGATTTGCGACCAATCTCATGGTAAAGGTACACGTCTTCAAATCAAACCCGTAACTCTTTAATCGCCCATTTACGTGGATCGGAGTGGGGCGGAGATATGCTTCTGCTGCTCTGTGGACCTGCTGCGGCTGAAGGGTGGTCCGGGAGAGATTACTCGAGGGGGACGGGGGTGTCAAAGTCTTCATCGAGCCAAGCTCCTCATCTTCCGCATCGACATGATCCATACACCGCCCTCTGGAATCGACCCTAGTTAAATCGGAAGAGGCTCTGATAGGAGCTTCCAAATCATTCGGTGAGAATATGGAAAGATCCTCCCCATTCCACTGATCGCCCCATTCATGGTCATGCTAGGTAGAATTAGTTGAGGTTGTCTCTGTGAAAATTAGACACATATACATACAGCTGCCATATAGCCCCATAAAGAAAACCCATTAGACTTGCTGCCTTCTAGCGCAAAATGGTTGGCATCCATTGCTCTGATCTGGCTGCTGTAGTCTCCAGTCTTATATGCATATTTATTATCCATATCATACGGAATGCCAATCTCGGTAAAGACGAGGGGATGATCACCCATGAGTTGGAGACTTTCATCGCGCAGGAACCTGAGTTGATGACGTAGACATTTTCGAATTGATCTCTCGCCGATTTTCATTGCGAATGGTCGTGCAAGATATTTGCCCCGGAGCACCCCGATAACATCTATGTTATAGAGTCGATTCCTAATCTGGTCAATATGATAAATAAAAGGTGAGGTGTTTATACTAACCAGTGCTTCGTTAACAGAGTCAGACCATCATAAAAGTGAACCCCATGAGCCATGTTCGGATCATCATCGGCGGTACCCTTGATGCTTGGCGGTACCTCCATGACAGGGGGTTGGCAAAACAGGATAGTACTTCCGTTCACGCCGCGAATAGCGTCCTTGTAGGCTCGGTAATGGTTCAAAAAGTAAGAGTTTGTAAAGCCCTCGTAGTCAAGAGCCTTGCCAGTCACTGGGTTCCTTGAAAAGTAGTCCTTTTGTATCAGGGTGCCTTGGCTTTTAGATGGATCCCAAACTCCGTGTTGTGCCCAAAGGCATTCGCCGAGCCTCCAGCCAGGATCACGGTGCCAGCCATATTGAGAATCATCGTATTCAGCGGGGAGCCATGCCGGTTCACCCTTTGGATCTATAACTTCCGTCCCTGTCTGGTATGGGCCAAAGGGTCCGAAAGCCCAGGTTTTTATCTCGTAGGACCGCCCGGAGCCAAGTACCATACCCTGAAACGCCGTTGGAGATGTCCCGAGCTGGAGTTGCTGCTCTGGTGGGATTGTGGAAATATCTTGAATCCCGATCAGTCCTCTATTCGGTTCGTTTATGCTTTCCCATCCAATGATCACGTCTCCTTCAAGATCACCAGCGTTTTGGATTCTCTGTGCAAGGTGTTTGCATGCCGCAATAAAGTGGGTTTGTAAATAATCCTGAATATTCACACCATCAATAATCGCTTTCGGTGCAAAATCTCGACCTGCCCAGAACAGAGTAAACATCGTCTGGCAGACCAACCTAGTGTAGTTCGTACACCAAAGCATCTTGGGGAACTCTGCAGGGTTGTTGCACGTGTTATGAACGATGGCAGCCTGTGTATTTTTGAAATTCCTAGGATTTAATCCCGCGGCGTAGAGTGTCCATGTAGGTGCTCCACATCCTCCTGATAATCGAGACCACTTCGAATAGTAAGCTTAGTCCTCACAGATAATATATTCACTCCAGACCAGACTTACTACGTCTTGATGTGGATCCATAAAAATGTAGAACTGGTATTTCTTGGCGACGCGAAGAATTTCAACGGTGAAGTCGATCCATTCCTCGTCGTAGATCTTAGGACCAGCGTGTTCGATTGCCTCCCAAGTGAAGATATATCTAATCGTGTTGTATCCCCATCCTCGGAGGCGTCGGAAATGTACGTCGGCATCTTTGAGGGAGAACGGCTTTCCCACAAATGATACATCTGCGTCGAAGAACTTCTCGGGGTTGTGCGATCTGAGATCCGGAGTTTGGGGATATTTTGCGTCACCTGCCACATTTATTCCCCGAAGGATGATTTCTCGATTCAGAGAATCTCGGAATGTTTGTCCCTCGACGCGCAGACGAAGTTGACTCATGTCGTCGACCAGGTTTCATGAATCCTTGGGCCACTCAGTTGGTGAATAGTGAGAGAAAACTGTATGCAGGAAGATTGGAAATGCCGCAATGAACGCTGGTTATGGAACGAGCGGATGCAAATGGGCAAGGAGTGGTTTGTCTGAAAAGACGAGAAATTAGTTTAAGAGCCAGCTTAGCAGTTGCATCCCCGGGTTTGAAAGGAATCTGTGAAATATGCATAATCTCGACCTCACCTTTTTTTCCAGTTGGAAGTTGGAAGTATGATGTCAAAAGAGAGAAAAGCACATGGCACCCGATGATCTCATAGAACAAAAGTGAGCTGATAAGGCGTGAACTCAATTGAACTCCAGCCGATGAATGGGAAAAACTGTGTACAATGTCTGTCTTCCTTTGGAGAATTGCGGGCACAATAACTTCTAAATATGATCAGAGAGATATTATAATTATTTACAACTACCATCGATTTTAATCTCTGAAAATTCCGTAGTCCAAGGATACTGTAATTCCTGTAATAAAACAATACCGTATTAGATCTCTTGTCTATGGAACGTTAATTTGAGTTGCCGTACCTAAGTTAAGCACCAATCAGCAGAGTGCATTTTCTACGTACGGTGGGTGCAGCTATACTACAGATTATTCCTATACGAATACGCGTATTGTAATTCATCGCAAAAGCTCTCAAGCGGTAATTGGGGAAATTGGGCGGCGAGCATCTGGAGACCGTTGATGGTTGAGTGGCTATCGCGCCTAGGGAAAAGGAGAGAACTGGGACTAGAATCATTCTGATCTTGTTTAATTGAAAGTTTCTCGGGACGCAAGTTTATATATTGATGATTTTTAGTCATCAGGGACTCCGTGGGCACCTGTGCAACCTGACCCCCAAAATTGCAATAATAGATACCCTTGGTACTCGACAAAAAGGGATTCCGATAATTGAATTAACGGGTTCTTCAGTACGGAGTACTCGCGCAGATCAGAAGCTCCACACCGGATCGGGACCTGCGTATTCGTATCCAACGTTTCCCAGATCGGCCTAAATGCAGACAGAGTACAACGTACAGAGTAGGAAACCTCGAATTACCCTTCCTCTTGACATACAGAAAGTTATGTGTTTTATATTATTGCACATAGGTAGGTAAATATATGTATCAAAGTACATAAATCACCTGCGCTGCTGTAGCTAGACGCGTGTGCGCTTTTGCTCGTGGTACCAACTGTACGGTACATAGAGGTAAAGATCTGTATGATCTGTAAGATTTGTAATATCGGAATAACCTTGGAAGATCTGTGGCTTCTGTGGGGCTTTGTGGAGCCTGTGTAGGTGGCTTCTGTGGGTGCTCCAAATAAGGCTGGTGGGGCTAGTGGAACAAGTTATACGCGTATTCGGATGTGATATTGTGATTGCCTGCGACTAGCCCTGGAGGTGCTCTATTGAATGATCCATCCTATCCCAGTTAGTCCTCAACGACATACGGACCATAAAAAGTGGGAGACATCGTAGTTGAACCCTTGTGAGTAGGCCGAAATCTCTTATCTAAAAAGGTTGACATTTGTCCATGGACCAGATGGATGAGTGTGAAGTTTCGTACATATACCGCGAAGCGTAAACTTCTCTTGAATGGTAAGTATTTTGGTTATTTAATAGTAACTAGGAGGCGCAGCACCTACCCAAAATTTGGTTGCCTAAAGCGAAAATAGCCCAAGCACAACGAACTATTCGGGAATATGAGCAGCATGGGTCCTGCTATTGAGACTACGATACTAATACCTAGTCAAGCTTTTAATGGTCTTTGAATCGTCGTATTTTCCTTTTCGAATTCGCCATTCAACCATGCATAGCCTCGTTGAAGATGTATACACAACGGCACGTGGGACAGGTATCTAAGACCTGAGACTTTGCAACTTCTATTACATTAATCCACGGTCTAAAGGTCCTAAAGCGTCGCCGCTGGTTGGAGGCCCCCTTCAAAGTATTAGCCTAATTAGGAAACCCCCATGTTCCTGTCTCTATCGCAATTGCCGTGGCTATTGGACAAACCAACAGGATGGCGAGAAATAAATGCCTTATAAATCGGTGTACATCCCCTTCTCATGTGTTTGTCAAAGAAATCACAATTTTAACCTTGCAATGGGAATTCAAACGATTACAGCGATATCAAAAGAGCAGAGCGTCAAATCATTCATTGTTTTTCAACGCACGGCAAACTGGTCTGCACCCCTACTTAACGAGGTGATTAGCCCCGAGCAAATGGAACAGCACCGCAAAGATTACGATGCCATTTTCCAACTCTGCGTCGAGACACCCAGCTGCTTCATGCACCAGGTTGACCCGCGCAAGTCCCTAGAGGTTTCTGCAGAAGACTATTAGAGCTTTGGGAGCAAATATATGCAAAGCCCGGTTTTGCCAAATGGCTCGGCACTTTCAGCGACACATACAACAACCGTGAAGCAAACAAACTTTACTCCGACTTTATGGCTAGTAAGATTCGAGCCAGAATACAGGATCCCGAGGTTGCTGACAGCCTGATTCCCAAAGATCACGGCTTCGGTACACGACGAGTCCCTCTTGAAAGTGGCTACTTTGAGGCGTTTGATCAGCCTAATGTCCACCTTGTTGATGTTGAGGAAAACACCAAGTAAGAGAGTTATAAAGAGTGGCATTATCACGTCTGATAGCAAATAGCATAAATTAGACGTTTTAATCTATGCAATGGGCTTTGATGCCATTACCGGTGCCTTTAGCTCCATCGATTGGACAGGGAAGGATGGTCGACCTCTTCTTGGCTCTAGCAACACTAAGCAAGGTGAGCAAGCAATTTGGGTTGATCACCGCCCTCGTACGTACTTGGGTATGACAGCTTGCTCTATGCCAAACACGTTCATGGTCCTGGGGCCCCATCAGCCATTCAGTAACGCTCCCGGACAATTGAGCACGCCGTGGAGGTTATTTCGGATCTCCTGCAATACTGCAAAAACAACGGTTACTCCTATGTAGAGCCCACTGGAGAAGCCGTGGATGTGTGGACGGATCATGTTGTTGAGAGCAGCAAAGGGGCTTTGTCAAACGAAACTATAGCTGGATGACCGGGGTTAATACAAATGTGAAGGGCAAGACTGGTCGGAGTATTGCGAGGTATGCTGGCAGTGTAGTGGAGTATCGCCGTAGATGTGCTGAGTCTAGAGCAGCTGGTTGGAAGGGTCTGGCATTTGCCCAACTCTCGAGTTCCAAGCTTTGATAAATAGTTATGAATCATTACAATCAGGATATATTGTTTCGCCATTGGTACAACACTATCCGAGATTCAAATCGCAATCACAAGGGATCAGCCTCAATCAGACTCCAAGCCAGATAATACACTAGCGGCGGGCGCAAAGAATGTCGTCCCAGTAAGCGGCTTCGAGAAATCAAGAATCCGATCATGCAAGCCAGGCGGATCCCCAACAAACATACGCTCCAACATTTTTTCAATGACCCAGAGACGACGAGTATAGCCAATAAAGTAAGTGCCCAACTCGCCAGAACCTGGAGATCCGAACGGCATATTGTCGCGAAGAATTTCATATTCATTCCCATCATCATCTTCAATCGTGTTGAGTGTCTTGTGAGAGCGTTGTCCAGACTCGGCGTCATCCAGCTCAACATTATCTATCTTGGTGCGACCAATAATCCGCTCCTGTTGTTCCGTCGAGAGATCTTTCCATCCAGGTAGATCATGAGTGTACTTCTGTACAACGATATAACTGCCACCAACGGCAGAAGGATCTTCCTCTGTAATCAGAACAGAAGCTGGAACCGCCAATCCAACGGGATTAGCCGTGCCATCCACGAACCCCAGAAGATCGCGCACATCGAAGTAACGAAACCCGACAGTCTCATCGATGACAGTGACCGAATCACCGAATTGATCCAACAACTGACGCTCGAATTCAAAGCAGATATCTCTGCGCTCGGAGCGAATGTGGAAAAGCAGGTCACCGGGCGTCGAGATCGCGGTGTGTTTTTCGCCTTTGATCTCGCGAAAAGGGTGTAGTTCTGAGGGTCGGGGAAGGCCCGTGAGGCGATCCCAGATGTCACTTCCAATGCCAACGGTACACGCAAATTGGGCGTTGAGGTCACGAATAGACACATTCTTGGCTAGGCCGTCTACGCCTGCCAGTGTAGAGCGCACGGTTTGAATGGCATCGGGCTTGTCGGTCACGGAGACAACGAGAAAGATAGCCGATTGTGTGAGCGGAGCGTCCACACGCTGAGGCGCTATTGGGACACGATGACCGCTCATATTTGCTTTTTGATATGACTTGGAATTGAAACAGGTAGATATGCGTTGTTCGCGGAATGTATGGACGGTGAGGGTCGGCTGGTTGGTGAAATGCCTTTTGTTCTGAATTACATTTATTGAAGCAGCTCGAAACGCATTTGATCGACTAAAAGTAGAAAATGATAAAGGGTGACTGTTGAGAATATAAGAGATGACCAGTCTCCTTGACTTGGTCATATTCTAGCTGCTAGCGGCCCGAGTTGGAGGGAACTCCAGTCTTTATAGAGGACCCAGCCGATGCGATTGCATCAATTGCGTAATTTAGCAAGAAATGATTGGCCGTACTCCTTTTCCAAAATTATCCAAAAGCGATGGAAAAATAAATAGGTCGATGCTACATCGTAGGTGGTGATGTCACACCCGCCGGAACCGCCCAGGGGAGAATTCTTTGATGAGAAGGGTTGAGAGAGAGTAACTCTATGACTGAAAATACCATTTATATCTATAGACGGATGCTACCTCATCGCTGGGTGTACCCGCCATCCACGAATAGAGCCGTTTCAGTAACGAAAGAAGCCCGACCACTCAGAGAAATAACCCCCATCGGCAATATCCTCCGGCTTTCCCATGCGCTCCATTGGAACCGCATTAGCGACCTTCTCTTGCATAACCGTCAGTATTTGAGGCGACTTGGTCGTCAACGGTGTCTCCTATATCCAGGACAGATAGCATTAATGCGCAGGCCATCCTTAGCATAACCCTCAGAGGCAGTCCTCGTCAATCCAATAACTGCATGCTTCGTCGCAGTGTATGCAGTTGACAGCGCGATTCAAGCAACACCTTGAATAGACGAGAAGTTGACGATTGAGTCACGCTGTAGTGGCCCTGCCAAAATGCGCAGCAGCGTGGGCGTTACGCCGATGTTCTGTATGTGGTTCCCTTATCTTGAAGTTTAATATTTTATGCACGGCTTCTTGGGCGAACCGGTCATGGTCGTGTCAGCGTATCGCTAACACCTGGAAGTGAGGCATGCCTTAAGGTGTGATGAAGTACCAAACCAGTCTTATTGAAGGGCGATATGCAACGAATCGATCAGGCTTCTATTATTAAAACAACAGATATCTTCATACAATCTAAGCTAGAAAAGAATTTAAAGTTCCAGCTTCCCAGAGGTAATGTAATCAAAGACGACGATTATTATATACCTTCGGTTGAGCTACTCTAATCTGCCTTGAACTTCTTTGCATCGACCTCGCAATAAACCAAAAGTTATGTCTTCCTCTGAAAGCAGACCTTGTACTATTTTCCCACGCAGCGAAGATCTCCGTTTCCCAGGGGCATAAATAAGCCCCGCAAACCAAAATCAAAACGCGTCTGACTGGCTGCAAAAGTCGCCCAATCATAGCCACAGCAGCGATTTGAAGCCCAGACAATCAGACGAACAGGACAGCCGTAACCATGCAACCTATAAGAGAGCAGTGGGCACAGATGATACGAGTAATAAACGCCATGCGACTCAATTTTGCAAGGAAAGGTCGCCTTGGACCTCTTACAAAAGGTTTGCCACGTTGGGCCCCTCTGAAACCACATTTCTTGCCATTGTCTGGAGACCGGCCCATACTTTTGTCGCTATAAAGGAGGAGAGAGTTTCGGACAACAGTTCACTTCGCGGAATCGTCCTAACAAGCCATGTTAACATTGTGAAGCTCAAGGAAGCGTATTACTGGAGTGGAACATGTTTCTTGGTGTATGATCGGATGCATATTTCGCTGCAGGGGCGCAAGGCCCCGGCAAGGGTGTTGGCAGCCTTGGAGGATGATGTTCGCATCATTTCGGAACCGAGGAAGACCGGGATACTGCTTCGATGATTAGTGACGCTGTTACTCAGGAAGTGGCTCCTGTGAGCGGGATCGACGAAACGCAAATTGTCGCATGATGAAGACATGTTTTCTAAACTCAGACTATTTGCGCGATTGACTAAAAGAGCTAGAATTTTGTGGCGATGTTCAATGTATTGATTTGTTGTAGACTTACAACGAAAATCATGGTCTGTCCGACGAAGGGTTCTCTCGAGAGAAGCAGAGCTGCCTGTGATGTGATAGCTTGAAAGGAGGGAAAACTCTGTTATGTCTCAGGACACGCTCTATCCGGAGCACCAAGTCTGCCCGGGGTGGTTTGGAAAGAGGCGAAAACATGGACAGCTGTGGTGACCCTGAAAGAACCCATTACTTTACTAACGCAGCTTCTAGAAACGTTTTGGAGTACAAAATATGCCCTGACACGGTTGTAGTCAAGGTACGTTATAGTATTGTACATATGAGATCAAAATCACGCCGCTATCTCTTCCTCCAGAACATTTTATGGAATATAACGGGGAAGACTAATGACATATATGGATAGGCTGACCCACAGGATTTGCGTTTTGAAATCCCCATCGCGCGGCAGTGACAGTTCTTCTAGTCATTCCCGCTTTTCTGTTAGCTTCTTCGGGTCTATTGGCAAGATTCCGTTTGTCGAGTCAATGACAGGGTTATACTTCTTGATCCAGGGCATTCCGAGAATTGCTTCGAAAGTACCTTGGTTCATCGAAGTCAAGTCTAGCTGTAAGTCTTCCATGTGGTTTCTAGATTGGATCGTAATTGTGTTTGAAGCCCCTAAAAGTCTAGTAATCATGTTATTATATTAAATATAAACCGAATCCTTACTTATATCTTTATAAGAACTAGTTTGATATCTATTATTCCTAAAACACAGTCCCAGCTACTCGCACCACCCACCCACCAAGCTCCGTCCAGTCCTTTGCTTCCCAAAATTCTCCGATTATGTGCACATCAGCGTAGTCGCACCGAAAAGACTGCCTCCTGGGAGAGTACCGAGACCAGCGCTGAGCAAGGTCGTGATAGTCTCGCACGTGCTCTTTGTCTCCTTCTTGCTGAAGGTGACCTTGTAGTTGGTAAGAAATTTACCACTGTTCGCGGTCGTCGAGGTGCCGAGGAATGACGGGATCTGAACTCTGACTCTCTTCACATTACTGCAGGTGCCCGAGGGGGTACAGTAAGAGTCAACGTATTTGTCTTCCTTGCATGATCCCTTGACGATGATCCTCAGCTGGTCGAGGTACTTCTTGAAATCGATCTCGCCCTGTATCGCAGTGCCGTCGATGGCTGTGCAAACTTGGTGGTCGCACGCCTCCTTCGTGACGGCGCACCCTATTGAAAGGCAGTCTTCTTTGGCTTTGTCGTAGAGCTTCATGTAGTCACCGCAGGAGTATAGGCCCTCCCCGATATCAACCTCGCTGTACTCAGGATGGAACGCCACATCGGTTTTCAAGGACCAGACGACGCAGATGAGAGCAGGGACGAGATATAAAGAGGCTTTCATAATGGTGGCAGTTTGCAGGGGGAAAAGGTAATTGTGTTTTGTTTTTGAAGGCGTGTAAGATGGGTTGTTCTGAAGTTGCTGGGGATGTAGTTTAAGTCGAGGGTTTTGAGGGACTGAAGATTTCTGGACGAGCTTGAAGGAGAGAAAGCCGGGAGATATTTATAACTGTTTCCAAAACATCATATACGTTATTCGGGGTGGATATTCCGCCCATGGCCAGCCATCTCATTGCGCATGATTGATCTACGGCTCCAGACCCTAGGCCCGTAATTCGCCAACGTTCAGCCATTCTGGGTGGCCTTATGGATTGCTGGCTGCTACGAGGGCCAGGAAACCCGATACTCTCCAGATTTGGCGCCAGCAGAGGATACGTAGATCAGATTGCATAGCCACTGGAGGGTGCCGTGATGTTTGTTGGTTGGTTGGTTGGTTGGTTTGATTGCATTGACCTGATGTAGCTAGCTTCCAGACTATCGCCGCTAGACCTCGCCAAGCGCGGGTTTGGATTGGGGTTTCAACTTCTTTACCCGTGGGCGGGTAACCCAACGCGGGTTTTGGCCTTGATGCCGGGGGTTACCAAAAATACCCAGTCCTAGACCTCACCATATTACTTTTTCAGGTACCCGTGGGTTACCCATCAACCCACCAAGGACCCATGACCCCATAAATTATAGAATTATAGCATAAATACATTTGGTATAGGGGTGAATATCAGTGGACCTTGCCCTTTATTTTTGGAGGCTTTTATCAAGCATTAAGCATAACCAAATTTGTTGGTGAGGCTGAATCTCTCTCTGAAGGTTAACTCGACGGCCAATTTTAGCTCTAATCTACTCCGTATTCTATCTTCAGATACAGAGTATTTTTAGCTATATGTCTCTCCGCTCCCGGACTTCAGGCGCCCGACCCCATTCGTACTCAGCCTCTCAATCGACCCAATCTGAGATCCTCTAAGTATATGTGACCGATTGTAGCTGCTACTGAGTGTATGCCGAACCCCCCAAAGTTCCTGAGCTTCTTAATGAAGCGGCTGATAGATCTGCCTTGGGCAATAAGGGCAAAACTGCCTTGCACCTTGCTGTCCCCCGCTTTGTTGATAAGGATCACGTGCAGCTCCTAACATGTTGGCGCCCTCCATCTTTTACCAAGAATTTTCTCTTTAAGCCTTGGCTTGGCCCAAGCGGACCTCAAACCAGAATGACTTAATTGATGCTTTTTATGCCCGACTTATTCCATTCCACTGTATAATGGTTGTGCAAAATATTGATATCATTCCCACTGATCACCTGCTGTCCACCGCCTATACCGCCTATACCGCGTGCTTCCGTCGTGCGACGTTTCACGGTCGGTACAATGCCTCGCAGGGCAGGCAGCCGACCAACTCAGATCACGGCCATCAAAGGACGAGGCGACTCCATCTGTCTAGTTAATATGTGTCCTCTTGCCTTGCGAGACTACCTGAAATGGGTTGCGCGCATTCTGGGACTATCTGGGTGTTCACGGGCACTCGCTTTCGCCCAGTTGCTTGGTCGCCTTGTGCCAGTATTTGATTGGCCGCTGTCATTTATTGCCCCACTAGTGAGTACCTTATTACACTGTTATATATCGCATTTACTATAGTGTTGTGGCCCATTCACTGGTGAAATACGTTAACTAGTTAGTTATCAATCCCCGTGATGCTCAGTGAGCGATTCTGATGATTATATAATACCCAGGGGCGCTCAGTTTCAACTACTCAGTGAGCAAAAGCGGTTAGGGTAAGCACTAAAACGGAAAGGGAAAGTCATCTCGCTCGGCCTAAAATCCGGTGTACATGTTAAGCGAAAGAATACAGGATTATGAGACCGGCCAAGAGAAGTAGTCCCACCGTACGCCTGGCATGATATACACTCTACCGGCAATCTCTTCGTGTGCTAATGATTATACGATCTTTGGTATAGGGCAAGTTATGTGATATATGCAGCGATTGGATATCAAGCACGGCTTCTTAGCAACTGACAACGAACCCAATTCTCTGACAAATGTTGAAATTCACAGAGTTTGGACTCTCCTGTACTCTCCTGTGGTCAAATACAGCAATATGTAAGTCCCCCAAATGGAATATATCACGCGACATTGGCTGTGGCATTGAGCCATTTGCGGAATATTTACACATGTACTTAATGCAGGTGGTAGCACTGGAGGCAACTGGCAGTGGCCTAATCGACCAGCTGGCGCGAGATTGTTGACATGGTAATAGTAGACTGTATACAGCCTCTATACTAAACTATACCGAATTTGGATAATTTGAACATCAATTTGGTTTAAGACGATACTAGAGACGATATAATTAACATTTCTTTTTAAATGTCGTTTGATAGCAACTCACGTAGATAGCCAATAAGATCAAAGCCACTGATGGCTATGCACTGCGTTAGCGTATGTACTAGTTCCCCCGCCCTGGATGTCTTGGGAATGTCTCTCCAGTTTCAATGTCAACGCCGGGTTAAATCGCAATTGCACTCTTCTACATTGGTACTTTCCATGAATCAGCAATACATGAATCAAGTCGTGGAGCACATTAAGCATGTCGCAATCGTTGAGCTCCGCCCCACGCTTGAAACCAGATGTTCGCCTCGCCCAGGCTATTTCACAGTTCGTGGCCGAACTATCCAATGACCAAAAAGCAAGTTTCCGTGCCTACAGAGCTAAATCAGTTGAGTCTCCGCCCGGTATCCAAGATGTCATGCAACTCACCGCGGAGATTGATCGTGGCTCGGAAAAGAGACGCCGGTGCTTGGGACCGCGACTTACGAACATCCTACAAGCTACCCAGCAATTTGCTGCTTTAGGGGATGTCATAGTTGGTGGATCTCAGAACCTCCTCTCATGTGGCGTCTGGTCAATAGTGCGCATGTCGCTTCTATTTGCTCTCGACTTTTCCTCCTATCTTGAACAATTATCGCACATATTCATGACCGCTGGTCGTCTGGCTCCTCGTTACGAAAAGATGGCTTTACTTTATCCTCGGTCAAAAGATCTACAATCTTGTCTTTGTGAATATTTCATTTTGATCGTACACCTTTGCCATGAAATGACTACTTTTACGCGCAAGTCAATTTTCGGGAAACTGACCTCCGCGTTTACAGACTCAGATCTGAAGACATATCAATCAGAGCTGGTGTCCTGGGGGAAAACAATCAAAGCAGAAGTCGGCTTCTTGATGGCCAAGGGAATTGAGGACGAAGCCGAAAACAATTCGCGATTCAGGACAGTCTCATCAATATTCCAGAAATCAAGTGCATATCAGCAAGCGATTCAAACAAAACAACGGGTACTTGATTTCTGCTCCCAATACGATTGCACAGTGTCGTGGAAGCAGGTTCGAAAATCGGGTAACACCAATCTGTTTCGGGAGAGCCCCAAATATCAAGAGTGGAAAAGTATGCCACTTTCTTCCACCCTCGTCTACACTGGGAAGTTGGGCTCCGGGAAGTCTGTGCTACTCGCGAATATAGTGGACGATCTCCACATTCAGAATGAGAAGACCCATGTGGCATACTTCTTTTGCCGACATGACGTCTCTGAGAGTCTCAAAGCGCGGGGGGTGATTGGCTCCTTGGCTCGGCAGTTGCTATACCATATATCAGACTTCACGGCTGCCGCGGAGTACTTGGACAGGACGCATCAGTGTGAACCGATGGACAGACTCATGGGGCTTCTTTCGTGCTGCCTTGCTCCTCTTCGTAAAACAACAAGGTTCTTCCTTGTTGTCGATGGGCTGCATGAGCTCGACGGGCATCAAAGGGACATCGTGATACAGCAGCTATCAGATCTTCAAACCGAAACATTTATAATGTTACTTTGCATTTCTCTTCGAGAAGGTCCAAACGAGAACCCCCTAGAAGCTAACTTCGCCCAACTTGCTGCCCCAGTTGTTACACAAATCCCGCACAATACACCTGACATTGAGGATTTCATCGAGACGGAATTGGAAAGTCGAATGGAAGCGGGTAAGCTCACGATTGGGAATCCTCTCCTAATCTTGGAAATCCAGGATGCTCTCTTGAAAGGATCACAAGGGATGTTTCTTTGGGTAGCTCTCCAAATCGAATCTTTATGTGCCATGGAAAGTGACGAGGAGATCCGCGAGGCTCTTGCAGATCTACCGAAAGACCTTTCAGAGACATTCGCCCGCACTTTACGGTCCAAGTCCCAAAATACGCGCCAAAAAGATATATTGGCCATTTTGACTGTGGCCCAAAGCCCACTAACCCTCCAGCAACTACGCGAGGCGTTATGTGTTGTGCCGGGTGATTTGAACTGGAATTCAGATAGACTTCTCAACAATATGCACAACACTTTGGCTTCTTGTGGCAGTCTTGTTACCATTGATGAGGAGGAGCTTACTATACATCTTGTCCACCATAGTGTGAAACAGTTCCTTCTTGGTGAATTCAAAAATTCGACCGAAACCCTAGTCGATGTTGATGAAGCTCATCAGATGATGGCAAGCATCATTCTCACCTACCTCAACTATAGCGTGTTTGAAACGCAGATTTCAAAGACCGTAATACCTCAGCTGCGAAGTGGGTCGGTGCCCTCTGAAGTGATCTTCTCAACACTTGAACCATCAAATGGTGTCCGGAACATGGCAATCAAACTCCTCAAATCCCGCAAAAAGTTTGGGTTTGATATTGGAAAAGTCATTGCAGAGACGAATCCCCAGAATCATCCTACAGAGGAGCAGTTTTACTTCCAAAAATATGCAAAGTCATTCTGGCTATACCATGCCGTCCACGCCTTTGAGCTCCCCAAAGTCATGCACAAGTTACTACTCCGACTCTTGGATCGAAGATTATCCTTAAGCCTCAACATCAACGACGAGGATATAATTAAATTATTGTCGTGGCTCTCGAAAAAGAAACAATATGCACCCTTGATCAAGATTCTGCTTGATTCCGGAAACATGACAGCAAAGGAACGAGATAGTGCACTGGATGCGCTACATAATGCCGCGGGCGAAGGGCATGGTGCAATTATTCAAGTCCTCCTAAGGATGGATGACATGCTGATGTTCGAAGAGCCCCATCGTCAGAAACTAAGTCTATCCGCTCAAAACGAGCGTGAGTCGATAGAACAACAGTCACTTGATTCTGACAACCTCAATGTCAACTCGAGGGATGCCTTGCGTTGGACTCGCTTGCATCGAGCTGCGATGAATGGACACACGTCGATCGTCGTCTTTCTGCTTACAGTCGTCAATGCCAATCCTGAGACCCCTGATCTAATGGGACTCACTGCTTTGCATCTGGCTTGTATGAATGGTCACTCTTCTACTATCAAGGCACTCCTTGATCATGGAAATGCGGACCCCCATGCTTGTGATGACGAGGGTCGAACTCCCGGTGATCTTGCTTTGGAAAAACTTGATGAGGAAACTATTTCAAAGCTAGATCCTCGGCTTTTCAGTTATTCGACCGGAGAGTTTGGTGTTGACTCTACCAAGGACGGAGTTGTCGGTCCACTTGGTTGATTGGATTGGTTTCAAGGAAATGAACAACTAGTGGAAGTTGTGTGCTAAGATAAAATGGCGCAGAGCTGTCTAGGCTTTGGTCAAATTTTGTATAGAGACAAGGAGACACGCCAGTCCCTTATATAGACTTCAAGCGCAATAAACACGAAATTCTCGCGATGCTATTGATTTTTCATTGCACGTATTAGTCTCTCAGAACATAGGATCATGAATTATGCGGTGTCCCAGCCCAACATTGTCAACATCGAAATGATGTAGCCAAGACCTTTTGTAAGATGCTAGAATGAAAAGAAACAGGTCTATGCCATCGATGCCTGGAAACAACCAAGTCAAGCAGAAGACAAAAAAAAAAGGAAAGCCATAACGCGCCAGGACCAGCCAGGAAAAAAACAACAGTCAAGAAATGCTCCAACGAGGGCGAAAATACATCGTAACCCTCAAACATAACACAAAAATCGGTGTCCCATTTACATCTGTCGCAATCCCTCTGCAAGACGCCGCTTGCCGAACTCCCAGGCGTTCATTAGACCCTGTTCCGTAAGATCGATATTCTTCATGTTGGGTGCATCTGCAGCCGGTGCGCGGCTGACACGCGAAGCAATCATAACCGGGTCGGTCTCGAGGATGATTCCGTCATCAATGGTCTCGTCAATGGTCAGAGCGACGAGATCGTAGTTCTCGACGATAGTGCGCTTGTCGGTTGCACCCCTGATGAACGACCATGTTAGTGTCAAATTCCTCTTAGGATGCGAAACATAACATACTTGAATAAGATCCCCAGAGCATCCCGTAGTGACAACACAACATTGTACAGCAACACCTCGTTCTCGTCGGCGCTTCCAACAACGTAAAGCATGACGTCGCTCTCCATCTTGAAGACCACAATGCGGTTATCGTAAAGAATCACGTCACTTGAGGACTTGTTGGTCTTCTCAAGAAGGCCCTTCTCGAAAGCACGCTGCTCCTTCACGGTGGGGTAGGGGTTGGCACCGGGGTAGTCAGTTGAGTTCGGTGCAGCACCGGCGGGGGGGTGTGGTGCCGAGAAGTACTTTGCGAAGATGCGGGAGCCATCGTCAGCGGACATGACGAGGACCGCGTTGACGGAGAAGAGGGATAGAGAGCCGGGCATGGTGTTTATTGTTGCGCTGGAGAGCAATTGGGGTAATACTTTCTTTATGATTGTTGATGCTCTCAACCGCCAATCTGGCCGGAGGCGGAGACGCACTAATGTTGTTCCGTCTTCAAGCTCCATACTCTATGCGGGTGAACCGGGGACCACAGCGTACTTTGTATGTGATTGAGGATAAATCTATATATACTTATTCGTCTGACTTAATATTAGTACTCAGGCTGCTTTGGATTACTTGTGGTTTAGTGATTCGCTGTATTATCGGTATTATAGTGACAAGCTGATATAGCCATTCGTTGGCCCTTGTCCTCAATTGCGGTACTACAATACTTGAATAAGATAAGATATACACGTTGATATTGGGGATATGGCATAAAATGAGTGAAAAGACATCATCGTGAAGGAGACATGGGGAATAATATATATCAAGATAAACAAATAGACCACGATGTTACAGACTCCTTTCGAAACCACATCGCATGGGGAAACATCATGATCAGGTCGCGTCAAAGAAAACATGAGAAATAGGGGGTCCGTGAAATACAGATGAAGATTTCAGGACATGAAATTGCGTTATGTGCATCATGGGGGGTATGGGTATGTTAAAAATATGGTCCAAGACCAGTTTAAGATCACATCAAATCATACTGCCCGGAGAACAACACCTACTGCGGCGCCGGTTCATCGGTGTTGGCGCGATTCAACCACGGAATCCAGCTCGCGCGGTTTGCCTTCTTGCGTGCCGCTTCCTCCTCCTCCTTGATTCTAGCGGTTTCGCTGACAAGACGTAGAGGGCGCAACTTGTCCTGCTGCATCACCGCTCCAGTGTAGTTGTTCATGCCGCCACTGGATCGGGGAGGGCTGGAGGTAGCCCCGGTAGAGGCTGTATCACCGTGGGTATCACTTGTGACACTAGGGGAGCTGCTGCGACCGGTCCGATCTGGCTGGCTGGACAGGGAGGGTGCGCGGCTCATGCTGGATATATAGCTTGCTGCTCCAGAGAACATGCTCTGGCGGGATCCAGGGCCCATTCCAGTCGGGCTGATAGGTCCACCCGAGTTACGTCCGCCACGGTACATGTGACTAACGACACTCGCGGCATTGGGGTCGACTTGTTCCGAGCGGGTACGGCGGTGGCTGGCTCTCACAGACTGCGTACGGAAGGGAATGCTTGGCGCAGTGTTGGGGTTCTCGTTGGGGTTGTTCTGTGAGGGGTGCGGTGGAGGCAACATGCTGGTTGGACGAGACCGAGGTTGGGTGGAAGGGCGGGAGGTTGGACCACCGACAACCGACTTCGCTCGTTGTAGGAGACTTTGTGACGAACCGTCATCTTTCTCCGGTGGAGTTGGAGGGAGCTCCTTTTCACTGCCTCCGGTCTTAGTGGTAGAGGTTTCATCGTCCTCGTTCCGGTCCAAAATATGCTCAAATCCGTCGTGCATAAGCAGTCTGCTGATAATGCGCTCGATATAGAGTGTGAGGGCTTTGTTCTGATCTTTTAGAGCCTTCACCTCTCCATCCGGTTGCTGAGCACCCTCGGTTTCGGGCGCCTCATCCACAGATTCAAGCTCATCTGCTAAGGACCCCATTCCACCTGCCGACTCCTTTGCGGGGTTGGCATCTCGCATGAACTCACCCTTGGCAAAGTCTCCGGTAAGAGTCTTCTCGCTAAGAAGAAGTTGATAGCTTTCATTATCTTCCATCAAGCGAGCGTTGGCCACGCGGGCGTCGAGCAACTCTTTCTCTATTTCTCGCTGGCGGCCGCCACCGGCGTTCTCCATCTCGACAAGTTTGATCTGTGATTCGGCCAGTTCGAGGCGCAATGACTCGATGAGTTTGTCTTTCTGGAGGAGAAGTGTGGAGTTGTTGCGGGACGGGCTGCGCTCGAGGTGCGAGGAGGGCGCAAATTGACCATCCAAGTCCGGGGAAGACCTATTGCGGAAGCTCGCTATATTGAAGGTCAGTCTCTAAATCAAATCATCGGTGTTTGGGAGAGCATGAGGGTCTTACAGGATCGGGAGACTTGGCGATCTCCTTCTGCGTTCATGCGCATGTCCTTCTGTGCCATCGAGTCCTTCAGACGTTGAATGGTCGCCTGCATTTCTTCCTCGCGACTAGTCTGCTGTTCTTTCTCTTGGAGCATAGCGTTCCGCTCCGCCTCGTGGTTTTGTTCTAGATCCCGAATCTGACGCCCCTGGTCCCGAATATCACTGTTGAGGGCCTCAATCCGACTGTCTCGCTCATGAGCCTGGTCCTCCAACTTGGTTTGTTCACTGATCGCTTCATCGAGGCGCATTTGTAGAACGCCGAGCTGTTTTTGGTATTGTTCGGAGGCATTTTCGGCCTTTTGAAGCTGTTCCCGCAGTTCTTCGATGAGGGCGGCATTCTGGGCCCGCGCCTCTTCCTCGGCCGGGTCGTTGGGAACTCGTGGAACGTTTGACATGCTGAGATTTGAACGGCCTGGTTTTCTTGCAGCTGCGCGCGCGGAGACGGGAGTTGTACCTCTTAAGGAGGGGGAACGGTTGAGACCGTTGGTTGCGCTGGGCGAGCGTGCATGTCCTCGTGTGGCGGACCCGTTGTTGGAGTGCGGATCTGCGGTTGGTGATTTGCTGGAACTCCCGGGAGTCCCAGGCTTTCGAGGCGTTGCTGACATGGTGGACGGTTCCAAGTCCAATGCTGGTGAAGATAAGAAAAATAAATTGTATATAACCCAATATTATACTTCAATTGGGGAAGAGAAAAGAAGATTTCGGGGTTGCAAGTGTAATTAGGAGCGGTCAAAACCTAGTGGACACCTTGTGGAGAGCGCTTGTATGGGAGAAGATTGAAGGCTAGGAATGCGGTTCAGAACTGTCACAGATTGATTGCGTGCCACATGGTTGATCGAAATTGAAGATTCATCGGAAACAATGACCGGATGGAAGTTTAGAATGAGAAAGTAGAGAAAAGTGATGGTTGCAGACCTTCAAATCAAAGTTGATTAGGGAATGCGGATCCCTTACTGTATCTAAAAATACGCAACGGCTTTGGGGGCTAGAGCAATACGAGAGGACTTTCTAAAAAGGGACAAGAGAAGGGGGTTTGCTGGATTAAAAGGAAATTGGTTTTATTTAATGAACTCCTGAAGACCTGTATGGCATGAGCTTTTGTGAAAGAACCAATACAAGCACCGTTTCGGAAAAGGAGAATGCCTCAGGTTTATATCGGAATATTATATTTCCTTCTCCACACTTCCAGGCATGTACATTGTACGGAGTACGGAGTAAATACTCAGACTTCTTAACTTGAGCCTAACTTGGGCCTATATGCCCAAGGCCCCCGGCATCACTCTATTGTCACGGCGTGCTGGCCCAACGGTTAATGTCAGGTCAAGTATGGAATACAGAGGCTCACCCCTTTAATAATAAAGTCCGGCAATAGGAGTCCCACGCCTAGCATGAAAATCGTGCTCTCGGACAATGCCAAGCTAGTGTACTGCCGTAATGCATGCAATGCTCGCCAAGACCCCAAGATATCATCTCTCGGGCAACCACATGAGTCAATTTCTTTGTTATCGCGCGACTGCCCAACAACATGGGCTGATAATCGCAATGGATAACAAATCAAGTTGGGTACAACCTGCGCCACCAGCAATCGGGTGCAGGTGACATGGTCATGCTCTGGCAAGGTTTAATTGGACTATAAGGGGAGGGTAAGGATGGTAATGATGGATCAAGCTTCGCGTATGGAGAATCTGGTTGACTCTTTCTACATTAAGATCTATGCACGTAGTACGGAGTAGTTCATGCAAAAAAACTGAACCACATGACCCATGTACCTCTCAGCCCTCCCAACCCGTAGTAGTTACTACGTACACTTATTACGTATCTTTGACAAATAAAGATGACCAAATACCTCTAGATGTACACAAGGCAAGGAGCTCTTCCAAGGTTCCAGGGGTTGAGCATATCTAGCAACCTGATTGTTCACCCTAGCCTCTTCAATCTCATCTTGTCTTGTATTCTTCTATAGGTGCCGACAGTAGCCGCGCTATGGCCTGCCAGAGTTACTAGGAAACCCTGCTTCTAATCGACCTACGCCTCTTGGATTGATTCCCTAAGTAGCTATACCAAATGATCTGCCAGGATCCAGGCGATATAGCAGCGATGTATGTAGGAATTCCGAGGTTGTAGACGGGCCGAAGTCGAACTGCGATACTCCGAGACCCTGTCGACGATCGAGATCACTATCCGTGAAAGTATGTCCGAAACCGTGACCAAAGAACGGCTCACCGCGCTGGGTACATTTAGAGAGAAGAAGGTTCTGATATTCTTACAAACAAACAGAAGCTACCTAAATAGTTAGTGGAAGTCTGACAAACATGGCATCAATGCATCTGATGAATGCAGTCTTAACAGGTTTCGTCGTCTTCCTCGCTTTATATCATCCATCAGGGGAAATAGATGTCTCGGATCCAAAAGGCTCTCTGTGTATCATTCCAAGTTCACCAATGTTGCAAATCTATGTAAAGATTCCGGTCATATGAATCTAAATGTCTATGCCTCATTCTTGCTGCTATCAAGGAGAGATTCATCCTCCCATAACCCTGACTTATTCTCCGCCAAGCGCTCCCGATACAGAACAAAATGCTGGAAGATAAAGATGAGATCGAATAGAACGGTAATGTTGCCCAGCAGGAGTTTGGCAATGTTGCCGACGGCGCCCGACCAATCCCCCTGCGAGTCCAGTACTAGCTGCATCAGCGACAATATTGCACCGGACAGATCCAGCAAAATCGCCCCGATGGAGAATCCTGCCGTTGACTGCTGTCGGTAATTCATCACCGCCTGTGGTGTGTATTTGACGGCCGTTAGGAATCCCTTGATCATGCCGACCATATAAACCTTTCCCGAATCTTTCAGTCAGCACATGTTGGCCACTTAGGGATTTCATTGGTTTGCCCTCTTACCACATCAATCTATTTCCAAGACGCCGACGCCAGAACCCATAGAACAGCCAGAAGGACCACGGCCAGGCAGCCACAGAAGACAACGAGAGTTGAGATCACGCACCTTAAGGTATCGGAACGTGCAACTGCCAGAAACTTTTAATACCTCCTCATCATGTTAGAAGAGACTGGGTCGTAATGGTTGGAAATTTTCAACTTTATGCCGTGTTCGTCACATATAACTCTTAGACAGAAGCCAAATGCTGATGTGGGCAACTTTTGCCAGCGCGTCCATTCTAATACAATTCCAAGGGTCTGACGCCAATCAGACACCTTAGAACGTCTTGCACTCAACAATCGGCTGAAATTCCCTTCGGGACAGGCTGCTCTCCGTCTTTTTCCTATCCTATACAGGGTAACAAATGACTTGCCGTTTATGTATCTTTATCTTGAGTTGATATATTTTTAGATATTCAAGCATGCTAGCACACGACTTGGAGTATGCGGGAAAAGAGAATAGTAATGACCAAGATGTAGGAGAATATGTACTTGAATCTTTTCAAGTGCATCAAAGAGGGCGAGGGATCAGCATGATAGAAGTGGGCCGAAACTGGATTAGTGGAGAAGCTTGTAGCCAATCAGAAGATGAAAGGGTATCTTTGTTACAGCCTGATCTCTCAGGCATTAATAGGGTTAAACCCTTTTGCCACAGAGTTGCTTGGAAATCAAGACCCGTGACCACAGCGAAATCGACCCTCTTTTCTCTCTTCCTTCCCGAACCCTCGACAACCACCGACAACCTATACCCAGTTCGCAGGAAGTGCCATCACCACCCTTCCAGCACTCAAAATGGCCCGTCGTCCCGCGAGATGTTACCGCTACTGCAAGAACAAGGTGCGTGCCGATTTCGCGAGGTTTTGAAGATTTGTGCGGGTTATCTTGGTGGTGGAGAGTGTGCATCAATACATCGTCAACGATCACCTCGCCACGACCGGAACATCACCTTTGCTATGAGGAGAGATTCTTGTGGCACTGGGCTTGTGCATTTTGGATTTTTTTTTTTTTTTCGATGGGCGGTTTTCGCTGACATCAGTCTTCAACATCCAGCCTTACCCCAAGTCCCGGTTCAACCGTGGTGTTCCCGACCCTAAGATTCGTATCTTCGATCTTGGTCGTAAGAAGGCCAACGTGGATGACTTCCCCACTTGCATCCACTTGGTTTCCAACGAGTACGAGCAGCTTTCCTCCGAGGCTCTCGAGGCCGCCCGTATTTGCGCCAACAAGTACGTTATTCCATCCGCCCCCACGTCTGTCGCCTGAAATCCATGGACACCATCTCATAACTTTCATTAGGTACCTTGTCAAGATCGCCGGTAAGGAAGGTTTCCACCTGCGCGTCCGTGTGCACCCCTTCCACGTCGTCCGTATCAACAAGATGTTGTCTTGCGCTGGTGCCGATCGTCTGCAGACCGGTATGCGTGGTGCCTTCGGTAAGCCCCAGGGTCTCGTCGCCCGTGTGAACATTGGCCAGATCATTCTGTCCGTCCGCACCCGTGACGCCCACCGTGCTACCGCTCTTGAGGCCCTCCGCCGCTCTCAGTACAAGTTCCCCGGTCGCCAAAAGATCATTGTCTCCAAGAACTGGGGCTTCACCCCCGTCCGCCGCGAGGAGTACATCCAGCTCCGCGAGGAGGGCAAGCTCCGCCAGGACGGTGCTTACGTTCAGTTCCTCCGTGGTCACGGTACCATCGAGGAGAACATGAAGCGCTTCCCCGTTGCCTACGAGAACATCGCTTAAATGTTGATGGGTTGATCAGAATATGAAGTTCAGAACAAAAACACTTGAATGTTCTTTTATTGTCTTTAACTTGTCCATTCACCTTGATATCAATCTCGTGCAATAGCAATGATGGAGTTCTTTCCAGGGTCTTTTCATTTGCTCGCCTATATTGCACTTGTAGAACCGTTCACCTACTTCCCCAGGTGGGCAGTATTGTAAACTGTAATATTTGCGTTTCCAGTAGGGAACATCTAAGAATTTTCAACCATACGTGGATCATGCTGAGGTGCAGTAACTTGGTGGGTATCAACAAGATCCAGCAAAGCTAGCAAAAGTCTAGACCCGACCCCATAGTGGGCTTTGTTCAATGATCAAAGCGCAGATGAAAAACGGGCTAGAATATAGGTCACGTCACCAAGACTGCAGCATCATCTATCCATCGCATTCTTCCGGCTAGGGTGTTTTTCTCTCGGGTTTCCAATAGTTACATGTAGGCGATTCGTTAAAGGAGATGGATATCATTCGAGTGTAATAAATACAAATAAATCGATGATAATCTTACGTACCCATTCAAGATATATATCATCACACATACTACATCCACCACCAACATGAGGACCACATCAGATTTATGTGTGTTACCAGGAACTATTAGATCAAACCCTATTCATTTTTTTTCCAATTCCTATGTCCACTCCCTCTCGAAAAAAAAAAAAGATCTTATGGACATCAAAGTATGTATAATCTCCTTATTCAGGTGCCGACCCACAGCGTTCCTCGTGCAATTTTCCGGCAGCTAAAGAGGAAAAAAAATTAGCCGAAGTCTTCAAACAATTTGAATCTCATGTGAGACTGATTATAAGTTGAATAGTAACAAAAGCGGAATTAGTGAGGGGAATATACCTGTTATGTCTTCCGGGGTACAATTTGCCGTCATGCAGGTACCGAGCGTGTCCTTGAACTCTGTGCTTGGGCAAGTGCACGCGTAATCAGAGGAGTTACAGCCTGCCACTTCGGCGGCGTCGTTGAGACATTGAGTCTGTTCAAAAGAAGAGGCGGTTAGTCTTCTGAGTCAAAATCATACATCCAAATAGGGACAGCATACAAGGCAGTCACTGGGTTCCTCCAGACAATCAGCGACAGTCCATGTCAGGAAAGCAGCCAGAGGGAAGAAGATGGTGAGCTTCATTTTGGATTGATCTGTCGAACGTGTGTATAGTAGTAGTGTGATAGGGCTGTTCAATGATATAGGACTTAGTAAAATTGGAGGGGATAATGAAAACAGGAACAGGAGGCCCTTGGTCGATTTATTAATAGTGGATATATTTGCGTAGTACTCCGAACTAGGAAAGAGAATGTACTCTTCGTCATATCGGTATCTTAGCATCAAGGAAACCGGTGCCTGGGCGATATGTGGAATGGAATTTCGTTGGAATGTGAGATTATCCAAGTTTTTGGAAATGTCAAGACTACAACGCTAGAAAATCGATTGAATACCACATTTACCGATTACCCAATTATTACAGAGTAATGATTTGATTTGATTGAATGCCAAAGAAAATATTGACACAAAACATACACGAGCTTAACTTTTGTGATATGACTCCTCGGGATAATCTGTGCTGGCCACTCAGGGGATATAGTTTTGAAACGACTATATCCATTTTAATTAGCCATATTATCAGCAGTATTGCTATGGAAATAATATTAAGTGCAGAGTTCTAATGTAGTTCCATGTGCACGCATGTTGCTTAATTGCTTGGAACGGCTTATGCCGGCTTCACTACAACTAGCTTTGATATGCATAGCATGCCTTTTTGCCTGACATCATTGAATGATTCTTTATTTCTAAGCCAATGGGAGAAGCGAAAAATTCGATTTTATTAGTCTATGTCGATGTTAAGACCGAAGACATTCTATTCAGCTTGATAACCTCGGGGCAAAAAACCGCCAAAAAAGAAAGAGAGGCCAAGCGGTGCTTAGCAAATAAAAAAAAAAGCAGAGAACACCCATAGAAAGTCCAGCATATTTATAGATAAACTCGCCTATCGTTGGCAGGATTCCTAATGTAGAACTCGCTAGACCGGTCTTGTCTGAGTCTGAGGACCTGACGTATTGCCACAAGAAGATCCGCCGCAAACCCAGGAATTTGTCGAATCTCTTCGGCAAAGAGGCAGTTTCTTCTGGAGAAGAACCCCCTAATAGATGCCTGGGCTACCACAGATCGCACTGGGTGGTCTACATGTAGATTTACTACTGAGCGAATGTCTTCAGATGTGAGACAACAAATGTGTGCGTTAAGGTCTTCTTCACTGCCCGCTGAGGATTTGTCGCTGCTTCCCTCGTCGAAGTTTGCCTTCTGACCGGTTCCGTGGTTAAGTGTTTCTTCCAGGTGTTGAGCAATCTGGGCCTCCGATGTCGAACATGTCGGCTAGTCGCGCAAGTTCAATCAGAGTCGAGGCCATGAAACTTGGTTCTCATATTCCGCAATTTATTTCGCTAGAATAAAGCCACACCAGAATAATTTCGAAGCTTTGGACTGAAAGAACATCATCAAGTTCTTCGATCGATGCTGTTTGCTCTTTCCCCTCCACAAAGTCACCGCCAAGCATTCTGGCGAAGTATGAAGACCGGCTTACGAAAATGTCCCTCGAAACGGTGTACTCCTTGCCCGAGGGGTTAATTCGAATATTAACGAGAGGACCATGAAGTCGAGGAAGAAAACTGAGCCAAGCAGCCGTGTTAGTAATGTATAGTATCATATAAGCAAGATATCATGCTCACAAGTTTGCAAAGTCTGCGGGGCTGTAATTTTGTAAATTCGGCATGTTTCCTGGCTTGCCTGCTGAATCGAGTAAGTTGGAAGGATGTAGGTTGGAAAAGATGACACTTCGTCGAAGTCGACGATAGTAAGCTGAATGGATTATTCGTAGTCAAGTTGACACAAGAGGGAGCAAGGTCAGAGGAACATAGATATATAGACGTGGTCAAAACAGCTCGAAGGTATGAGACGATGATGCGAGAATGATTGAGTCTGAAATCTCTCTTCTTTCTCTTTTACTTCTTAGGTGAAATGTATATGAAAAAGACATGACTGAAGAATGACCCCTATAGGATCCGTCCAGAAAGAACTTTATCTATCTTCCTTGGGCACTTTTGCAAGTAGACCCACAAGATTAATCGACTATTATATGGGGCAGTCCTGTCTGTTTGATGGATTCCCAGATAACTTTCCTATATGTATTTCTTCATAATAATTCGCCCCTTCTTGGTGCTGTAGCCAGAGAATAAGAATCAGCAGCAAATACTATAGGTGGTGAAAAAATGTGGGAAATGTGAAGAATGGTAAAATGAGACTTTTCCACATAGAATATGTGACTAAAGGGAAAACTAAGAGATCCATATAGCATCGATGCTATGTCAGTACTTCTTATAGCGCTGGAGAAAACTGAAGAATATAAATAATGCGCGATGGCCGCTATTCCCGCTATTCCGAAATAGGACCCCGAGAGCACATTTGATTGGCCGATTCCATGTACCGCCCTTTGTTCCGCCTTGATCCAATGTGTAAAGAAGTTCAGTATCCTATTTAATTTCTACTTTACAAGAATTTTTTTCGACTTGTAGATATATTGAGAAATTTTTGTTTGATTCACAGAGGTACAATTTTACACATTTATGCAATTTTTATGATCTAAATACTGCCAGGAGGTTAGTGGGGTAGTTGTCTAGCTTTCTGCCAGGCAGTATTAACTCGCATGGTCGATTTCCTCGTTCAGCGAGTTCCAGCCCCGCATACGTCACCCTCAAAAATTCCTTTCTCTTCACAAACACAGCTATGAAGCAGAGATTCTCGTCTTTAGACGTTAAGGTATATTCATATTAACCGTGAAAAAGATACCATACTAACAGTTCTAGGTTATTACGCAGGAATTGGCATCGGAGTGTGTCAACCTCCGAGTGTCCAACATTTACGACCTGTCCTCGGTACGTACGCTCTCACTATCTCTCGTCGTTATCACAGGATAATGAGCTGATGTACTATTCTTATAGCGTATATTCCTTTTTAAATTGGCCAAGCCAGACCATCGGCGCCAACTCATTATTGACTCCGGTTTTCGCACTCATGTCACCCAATATTCACGAACCGCAGCAACCACACCTTCGCCATTTGTGACCCGTCTCCGAAAGTACCTCAAGTCTCGTCGGATTACAGGCGTCTCCCAAATTGGTACTGACCGTATCATCGACATCTCGTTCAGCGATGGCGCATACCACGTCTTCCTCGAATTCTTCGCCGGTGGTAACATTATCTTGACGGACCGCGAATACAACATTCTGGCTTTCTTCCGCCAGGTTGCGGCTGGTGAGGGCGGGGAAGAGATCAAGGCTGGGCTCAAGTACACCGTGTCTAATAAGCAGAATTATGACGGGGTTCCGGACATCACAGCGGATCGAGTTTTGCAGACACTAGAAAAGGCACAAGCATTTTCTGCCCAAGAGGGAACTGCACCCAAAAAGTCCAAGAAAAAAGGAGCAGATATTTTGCGAAAGGCATTATCGCAAGGCTTTCCTGAATATCCTCCCTTGCTCCTAGACCACGTCTTTGCAACCAAGGAATTTGATACAACAATGCCACTGGATCAAGTCTTGGGGAGTCAAGATCTGCTGCAGGCCGTGAAAGAGGTGCTAGAAGAATCGCAGCGAATTTCCAATTCCTTTGATTCTGGCGACAGCCATCCGGGCTATATTGTTGCGAAAGAGGACACGCGGCCCATCCCGGAAGGAGAGACTTCGTCAAAAGCCCGGGGTCTGCTGTATGAAGACTTCCACCCTTTCAAACCTCGACAGTTTGAAAACAAACCAGGAATAAAGATTCTGGAATTCGAGCGCTTCAATGCCACGGTCGACGAATACTTCTCATCTCTTGAATCTCAGCGACTCGAGTCGCGATTGACAGAGCGAGAGGAAGCAGCCAAGAAGAAGCTCGAATCGGTGCGATCAGAGCACAAGAAACGTATTGACGAGCTCAAGAATGTACAAGAGCTTCACATCCGTAAAGCGGATGCTATTCAGGATAATGTTTACCGAGTCCAAGAGGCAATAGATGCTGTCAATGGACTGGTAGCCCAGGGAATGGACTGGGGTGAGATTGCACGCCTGATTGAGATGGAACAGGATCGCGGCAATCCTGTGGCGCAAACCATCAAATTACCCCTCAAACTGTACGAAAATACGGTCACCCTACTTCTTGGAGAGGCTGGTGACGATGAGGACGAAGACGAGGAGTTTTCTAGCAGCGACGAATCAGGATCCGACTCAGAGAATGAAGCAGGACAAGAGAGAGGCCATGCGGAGCGAGAGTCTAAGCTTTTGACCATTGACATTGACCTTGGGCTGAGCCCATGGGCGAACGCATCGCAATACTACGACCAGAAGAAGCAAGCCTCGGAGAAGGAACAAAGGACAGCCCAGTCGTCTACGAAGGCACTGAAGAGTCACGAGAAAAAGGTGACGATCGACCTCAAGAAAGGCTTGAAGAAAGAGAAGCAAGTGCTCCGACAGGCTCGAACCCCATTCTGGTTCGAGAAATTTATCTTTTTCATTTCTTCGGAGGGTTACTTGGTTATAGGGTATGTGGTCCCATTCTGCACCTTTTTGGGACATCTACTAACATTAGTAGTGCACGTGACGCTATGCAGAGCGAATTGCTCTACCGGCGGTATTTGTCTAAAGGCGATATCTTTGTGCACGCTGACCTCGAAGGTGCTACGCCGATCGTGGTCAAGAACCGACCCGGTAGTGCAGACGCACCAATCTCCCCAAGCACATTATCTCAAGCCGGCAACCTTTGCGTCGCGACTTCAATTGCTTGGGATTCTAAGGCTGTCATGTCTGCTTGGTGGGCGCATGCTCATCAGGTGTCGAAAATCGCAGAGAACGGTAGTGGAATCATGCCCACGGGTGTTTTCCAAATCAAGGGAGAGAAGAACTTCTTGGCTCCATCGCAACTGGTGCTTGGATTTGGTATTATGTTTCAAGTCAGCCAGGAAAGCGTTCGAAACCATAAGCAGCGATTTGACACATCTGACATTCCGCAACCCGCTATAACTCCTACAGATGAGACCGAGGCTTCTGAGCCAAAGGACGCCGTGGATGCAGAAGCTTCAGGGCAGACAGAGGCCACCGAAGATGCAAAGGAAGACGCAGAGAAGGAAGACGCTGGATCTGAAGCGGAAGATGAAGATGACAAAGCCGCCACTAGAAACCCTCTCCAGCGAGGTGATTCCGGGCTCTCCCCTTCTCAGCCAACTCAAGAATCGGACTCTGAGTCTGAGCCAGAAAACGAATCGAAGGATGAGCTGGAGCAAGGAGTCGCAGAAGATCAGCTGGAAAGACAAGAAGCCACATCCACAGCAGGTCAAAACTCTGTGCCCGAGACAAATGAAGAACCTAACTTGAATGCTCGAGAGCGACGTACCTTGCGACAAGGCAAGCCTCTTGACCGTCCCGGGGAGGTAGAACCAGCTGTATCACGCATTGCGCCTACTCGCGGCAAGCGGGCGAAGGACAAGCGCGCTGCTGCTAAGTATGCTCATCAAGACGACGAAGAGCGAGAGCTTGCTCTTCGCTTAGTGGGTGCCAACAAGGGCAAAGCTGCAAAGGCGGCCAAGGCAGCTGAAGCCAAGGAACAGCGTGAGCGAGAGGCCGAGGCGCAAAGGCAACGACGACGGGCCCAGCATGAGCGTGCTGCCGAGGCCGAGCGCAAACGCCAGGCTCAATTCACGGAAAATGGGACGGACGATTACAACGAGGAGACAGCCGCCGCCGAAGCTGCAGATCTCACTTGGATTCCAGCTTTGGTGGGTACACCAACTACAGATGACGAAATTATTGCAGCTATTCCCGTATGTGCCCCATGGGCTGCCCTTGGACGCTACAAATACAAAGTCAAGTTGCAGCCGGGATCTGTGAAAAAGGGCAAGGCTGTCAAGGAGATCATTGGTCGGTGGGTATCCGAGACCACCACCGGAAAGGTCAAGAAGGAGCACGCCGAAGATGTCGGCATCTCTCGTGTCGACGCGGAGCGTCTCCGGGAACGGGAGGGAGAGCTCATTAAGGGCTGGAAGGATACAGAGATTATCAACACCATGGTTGTGGGCAAGGTGCGCATCATGACTGCAGGAGCTGCAAGTGCCGGAGGTGGTGATAAAGGCAAGGGCAAAGGTGGAAAGGGTGGTGGTGGAGGTGGAGGTGGTAGAGGAGGTGGTAAGGGCAAGAAAAAATGATTGAGCCTTGTGTATACATTAGAGAGTTCATAGATTAGAGGTTTGGATTCAATTCAATCGGGCTATACCCGTGGACCAGATATTATCATTGTTGAGCCGATGTATACTAAGCTTGGTCTCTTTACGCCAGATCAGCCACAACCCCGCCTCGACTAGTTTCATCTACACTTATTTCAACCTCATACACTCATGGAAAACTCCAATTTTTCCAAATATATTGCCAATAATATCGTTGTCGATGTGACGGGCCTGGAGATGTTCCTGATACGCTGAGTCATCCGACGTCATGACATTGAAATCGAATTTCTCGCGATCTTCCATATAGGGCCTCTTATCGCTTCTGACGGCATTGTGCAGAATGATAATCGACCGTGTATCCTAAAGACGACATTTTATCCTACGCTGCAGAGTAAAACAGACTTTGCACCGCGCCAACCACAACCAGGACCCTTCGGGCATCATTTCGCCCCTCATCTGATATCGTGTGTGCCCGAATGGTGCGTCATTGAGGTCTTCTCAAACATCACGTTGCTTTTCACTCGCGCTTCTGCCGGCCACTGTCAGCGCAGTTGTGCCAGATTCTTGACTACAATGTCTACACAAACGCGAGTTGTCCCCGTTCAACGGCTCAGCCAAGGGCCTGGCGATTTATCTTTGGCGGAATGGTGGGAGAAGGAGCGCAGCCAAAAAACACCCGAATCTAAGGCCATCCAAGAAGCCGCCAACCTCCTCCGGTCCAGTGACATCCCCGTCGCGTTTCCTACCGAGACAGTGTATGGCCTAGGAGCCGATGCCACCCGCAGTTCTTCTGTCCAGGGAATCTACCGTGCGAAACAGCGGCCCTCAGACAACCCGTTGATTGTTCATGTCGACTCAATCGACATGCTTGGGCGTCTGCTTAACCCTACTCCTCAAGGCAGCCCTGGCTCAACCAAAACGCCACAAATCGGCCTCCCTTCAATCTACAAACCTCTGATCGATAGATTCTGGCCTGGCGCACTGACAATCATTCTACCTAACCCATCCGGATCCATCCTGGCGCCAGCGGTCACCTCCAGCCTGACTACATTCGGCGTCCGCATCCCCTCTTCCCCACTGGCGCGTCTACTCATCCACGCAACAGACCGTCCCCTCGCCGCGCCATCTGCAAATGCATCCACCAAACCATCCCCAACAACCGCGCAGCACGTATACCACGATCTCAAAGGCCGCATCGAGCTGATTCTCGACGGCGGCGCATCCGGCGTTGGCGTTGAAAGCACCGTGGTTGACGGGTTATGCGACCCACCAGCGATTCTGCGCCCTGGCGGCATCGGCATTGAAGAAATCCGGAAATGTGAAGGGTGGGAAAACGTAGCAGTCGGTTACAAAGACGGCACGCTGGACGTGAAGGAGGTTCCACGTGCACCGGGCATGAAATACCGCCACTATTCGCCAAAAGCACGGGTGGTTCTGTTCGAGTCGACATCCAGCCCAGCCGGAGTGGTGAAGCATGTCCAAAAGGACTTGAAAGACACAGCCATCGGCGCACAGAAAATTGGCATTATCCGTACGCGGAACTGGAAACTTGGCTTGGAGCTCGCTTCGGAAGAGGACATCACCAGTACCATGACCCCTGTGTCTTCTGCCATTGACAACATTGTCAGTTTCCCGATCCCCGTGATGGAGAATGGAAACCCGAGTAGCCGCACGAAGATGGCATATGATTACCATCTTGGCTCAGATGCTGTTTCCATCGCGCATGGTCTCTTTGCCGCCCTGCGTGGGCTCGATGAACTTGATGTCGATGTTATCTACGTGGAAGGCGTGTCAGATTGCGAGGGTGATCTGGCCGCAGCTGTCATGAACCGGCTACGAAAGGCTGCTGGTGCTGAAATGCGGGTTTAACCCTAGATATGGGTTACACTCAGGTATATTCTCTTTTATTCTAAGTCCAGGTTTTTTTTTCGGAGTTTAGATAGAAGGCTGAAAAGTGTGAATATTAGATTCAAATAAATTTTAACATACAATATTGTTGTACGTGCATGAAGTGTATAGAGATGTGATTGGAGGCTTTTGGACTTACCCGTTTGGCAGTCCCTTTTTCATCTCCACTCAACGTGGCATTCGGAGACCTCCGGGGCAAAAGCTTATGGATCGGCGCAATTTTGGGAGCAAACGTGATAAGAGACAGCTGTGTTACGAAATGAAAAGCTATATTAATCTGAGATACTTGCGGAAGAAAAAGGAAACTCGTCCGGCGCTTGTCCCCGCATTAATCTAGAAAATCCTCACATCCAAAGAACGTTACTCATTGCAATCCGCAACAATGTGTCAATCTCCTTTGCACGAGTTCCTCAAAGGCCTCCCTAAATGTGAGCACCACGTCCATTTAGAGGGCACCCTTGAGCCAGAACTCATCTTCGAGCTCGCGGCGCGCAATGGTATCACCTTGCCGACCGACCCAGTCTATACCTCGGTTGAGACACTCAAGACACGCTATGAACACTTCAGTAACCTGGACGACTTCCTACAATTCTTCTTCGAAGGCATGGTCGTCCTCCGCACGGAACAAGACTTCGCCGACGTAGCCTGGGCATACTTCCAAAAGGCGCACGCAGACGGTGTCCACCACGCAGAAGTCTTTTTTGACCCGCAAGTACACGAAAGCCGCGGTGTACCATACGACACCATTGTGACAGGCTTCTCGAAGGGGTGCAAGCGCGCCGAGACCGAGCTCGGCCTGAGCACACGACTAATCCTGTGTTTTGTGCGGCATCTCCCCGTCTCGTCGGCCAAGGAAGTCTACCACGAGTTCGTGGCTCACAAGCACTTTGAGTCTGGCGTTGTGCACGGACTTGGCTGGTCTTCTTCAGAAGTCGGCCCGCCGAAAGACATGTTCCGCGAAATCTATGCGTCAGCCGCGCAGAAGAATATCCCGCTCACGGCGCATGCCGGCGAGGAAGGTGATCCAACTTATATCAGCACTGCGCTTGAGGTTGGTGCCCAGCGTATCGATCATGGTATTCGATTGATTGAAGATGAGGAGTTGATGCGGCGTGTTGCGCGTGAGGGTATCCTGCTTACCGTCTGTCCGTTGTCGAATGTGCGGCTGCGCTGTGTCACCTCTGTGAAGGAGGTGCCTATTCGGCGATTCTTGGAGGCTGGAGTCAAGTTCTCAATTAACAGTGACGATCCTGCTTATTTCGGTGGTTATATTCTTGATAACTACTGCGCTGTGCAGGAGGCTTTCAGCCTGAATGTGCAGGAGTGGAGGATCATTGCGGAGAATAGTGTGCAGGAGAGCTGGGTTGAGGATTCGCGCAAGGCGGAGATGCTGGCAAGTATCGAGGCGCATGTCAATGAGTATACACGGATGCACACTATTGCTGTCTAAATTCCGATTGTTGGTGTATGTGTTAGTTTCTGTTTGAGTTGTGGCTGTGGTGGGCATAGGTGGTGCATCTGATACCCTGTGTTTCAACATGTATACTATTTTTCAACTGAAGTATATACCAGGAGCATTAACATGTCAAATATTAGTTCATATCATTTCTTGATCGACAAAGTACCTTGGAAGACATGTAACTAGCTCGAAGGTTCATATCACTGGTGCCTTAGAAACCAGGCACTATTACCCAGATCCGTCCATGTTCAGACGACTCCTCACTTGTGCACTTGATGTCTGACAAGTCAGCCCTGCTGCACGACACATTATTTCATGCCCCAAAGCATCCTTCTTGGTACCTGGGGCCTCACGAGGTCTACTTTCCGTCCCCAACTACGATCCCAGATATCATATACCCTGCGTCTAGCATCGTGCTTCGCAATCAACCCAAGAACAACCCTCCAGCAGAGGGCAGGACTACTCAATCTCTCCGGAAGAAGCCACAGACAGAACTGCACCTACCCAAAGCACAAAATGTCCACCTCCTCCCTTCCAGACCGCTACAAACTGGTCTTCTTCGTCCCGACTGCCAACGTGGAGGCCTGTAAAGAAGTCATCTTCGCTACAGGCGCAGGGTCGTTCCCAGGTGGGAAGTATACCAAGTGCTGTTTTCAGACTGTTGGCACAGGCCAATTTCTGCCCAATGAGGGCGCAGACCCAGCGGTTGGAGCTGTCGGTGCTTTGGAACGGTGCGAGGAGGTCAAGGTCGAGATTATGTGTCTTGGTCGGGAAATTATGCTGAATGCAGTCGATGCTTTGATCTTGGCGCACCCGTATGAGGAGGTTGCTTATGAGGTTTATAAGATGGAGAACGTTTAGCTGGTCGATTGAAGATAAGGTTGATGGGATGCGGCATGTGATGCAATTGGGACGGTAATAATCTTGTTCTGCATTTATTAGTTTCTCAGTATATATATCAAAGAATGTCAAGTTTCGGTAAAACAATTTGAGAATATCATTGTCTCTAAAGATGTGTTGTGTTGATTTCATTGAAGGGCAACTGTATGATAGCGGATTGGTAAGGCGGTAGTAATCCCTGGATGCGGATTGGGCCAGGGCCCGCCCCGAGTAAAACGCCTCGTCAACTTGACTTCTCCTCCAACCTCCAACCTCATCTACCCCCAATTGACCCTCACTCATCGCCCGCGATGGCCTCTAAACTCTTCTCAGTCCCGCGGGTCGGCCGCCAGTTGGTTCACCAGCTTCCCAAGCCCCAATACAGAGCCTTCTCCGCTGGTTCGCAACGGTTCAGCGACTCCCTTTCGGTGGTGCGTATTCCTTTCGACCCCTCTTGTGCTTTAGGCGCCGATTGCGTCTCAAGACCGGGGAATTGAAGTCTCATATACTGACTATGATCATCTTCAACAGCACCGCAACAAGCCCTACAACAACCCGACCATCCCGTTCAAGTTTTCCGAGCAGAACCTCACACTCGCCGATGAGATCCTCAAGCGCTACCCTCCCCAGTACAAGAAGGCTGCTGTCATGCCCCTGCTTGACCTCGGCCAGCGCCAGCACGGCTTCACCAGCATCAGCGTCATGAACGAGGTCGCTCGCATGCTCGAGATGCCCCCAATGCGCGTTTACGAGGTTGCGACCTTCTACACCATGTACAACCGCGAGCCGGTTGGCAAGTACTTCGTGCAGATCTGCACCACTGTAAGCACCTGAAGTCAACACTATTTCCTGCTCTTCCTAATTTGCAATCCTCCAGACCCCATGCCAGCTCGGCGGCTGCGGTAGTACCGCCATTGTCAAGGCCATTACCGAACACCTCGGAATCACCCCCGGCCACACCACCGAGGATGGCCTTTTCACATACATCGAGGTCGAATGTCTGGGCGCTTGCGTCAACGCCCCCATGGTCCAGATCAACGACGACTACTACGAGGACCTGACCCCCGAGTCCATCAAGACCATTCTGACAGCCCTTAAGGACGCTGCCACCGCTACCGGTGCCGGCGCCGGCACCAAGATCCCCGCCCCCGGCCCGGCGAGCGGACGCGATACCTGCGAGAACAGCGCTGGCCTGACCAACCTGACGGAGGTGGTGTGGAACCCGGAGACGATGATGCGCAAGGACAGTGCATTGGACGCCGCGCCCAAGCAATAGAAAAGCACAAAGGGGAAAGATTATTAAAAAGAGCTCTTCATTGCCGTGGGTCAATTCCGGATGGGGAGGATATTATAATGGTTGTGTTTTTTTTCGAATGGACGAGCAAACGCCGCCTTGGGGTACTGCGGTCAACCCGGGGGATGATTAGAGGCCATTGCGCCCTTCGCCCTGAGGCGCCCTGAATGATAACCACTTTTGAGGCGTCCTATTTTTTTTGTCTGTCTACAACATACCATGTACAGTACGTTTGTTCCTGGTTGAGCCTATCTGGCCTAGTCGCTATGGGATATCGGCAGGACCAATCGCAGATTTTTTTTCCATTACCTTCCCTTTCTTATTCTAGATGTTGAGCTTATAGATGCGTGAGTACACTGGGTACACTGTGCAAGGTAAATACCCATTTCTGCTGGTTATATCGGAGAGATGTATTGCATTGCATGGTATCATACCAAAGCGCCACTTCGGCCTTATCCGCTGGCTGAGTTGGGGCTATGTATATCGCATTGTACAGCATGTATTTAAAATCCACCCAATTGTCTACCTGATTGATCATATCACTCTACTCAAAATGTACATACATCTATTATATCATGTACAGATGTACACATGTAGTTATATCACTCTCTTCGCTGCATAGCCCCCTCGTTGCCACAGAGTACTATGGCGACCGGTGGACGGATAGCCTTGAATAAGGTGACAGTCAACGTATTGGTGTCTACCAAGATAAAGAGAGCAAGACACAGAGATAGCTTAAGGCTCTTTCACTCTGAACTCTGGGCAGTATATGCAAAATTTCTAGTGGATTGTGTGTAAATGGGATCTTATTCCACCCTCTCATTATCTTTGGCTTTGCGCGTTCACAGGTTGCTAGAATACAGGCTCCATCCCAAGGCCTGGGGCATAGAGTGTCTTGTAGGAAGAATTGTCAGTGAATGCGGAATTATAGCACAAAGGGGCAAGGCCTTGACCTTGACCATGACCGTCCGGTTCGTCCCTTCAATGGGGGCAAGTACGAGAGTACGAACACATTGTACTTGTTGTTTACCCTCGTGCCTCGCATTTCAATACGTAGCTAGCCTCCGTTGTTTGAGAATCGGGATCCTTTCTCGTAGAGATGAAGGCTGACAGCTAAGTGCCGGAAAGTGAAGCAGATATCCAAATTATGCGAAAGTACATGAAAGCACTATGAATATCACGGCAGACTTGCAGTGTTGGAAAGAAATTACCTAACATTGAATAGATAAATCATACAAGACTTCCTTGACGACCGGTGTATTTCATTTGATATGAAAACAACGGTCGCCATGTCAGTCATGGCGACCGGCGAATATAAAATCGAACAGCATAGATGGGAGGGAGGCAATTCATCCAGCCGATTCAGGCAGTTCATCTCCTTCATATGCGACATCATCTGGTAAAACCGCTTCCTCTCGCACCAGAACTGGGACACCTTGACGCTCAACAAGTTTGCTTGATCGAGCTCTCTGGAAGATGTTGATTTCGTATGTGTTTTTCACTAGCATATGGTACACATGGACGTGCTTTGTCTGCCCAAATCGCCGGGCACGTCCAATTGCCTGAGTCATGCCAGCCTCATAATCATGGCTAGAGGCGACAAAGAGTGGCGACAAGAAAATGACGTGATTTGCGCATTGGAGGTTCCTGAATCGTATCAGATTAGTATTGTTTCAAAGAATAACAGAATAAAGAAGTAACTTACAGTCCGGCCGCCATTGAGCTTCCGAGATTCAAGATTAAAGCCTTCGGCCTGCAAGGTACTTGGGCTGTGCCCTTCTTTGCTTTGGGGGCCTCAATGAACTCAGCGATTCCTTTTAAGTTGGTCTGCGTGACCATGCGGTGGTCAATGTTCGCAGCCTTAAGGGCATTCGATGCCACGGGCAACAAGTGACTGATTTGCACGAAGATGAGGACAAGGTCGTCCTCGGGGACGCTGCGGACAATCTCAACAAGCTTGTTGAGCTTGGAGCTCTGGATTCCTTGGTCTTCACTGACGAGGATCTCACCGGGTACGATCTTGGATTGGACAATTTGGCCGCTGCACCCAGTGATGGGGCAGAGTTTGCGTAGTTTGGTGATCGCGGCGGCAGTGCAACTTTTGCAGAGGGCGTGACCGCAGGTCTTCAAAACATTGACATCTTCTTTTTCTTGCAAATCGCTCTTGCATCCCTGGCATGATGGGGTTCCAAAGGTTTGGATGCCCACCAGGTGGTCATAGAATCGGTATTCCCGGTCAATTTCGAGGACTTGCTTCAAGTGAGAAGTGACCTCGGTGGACAAGGCTTTTTCGACAGCTATCCAAACCGAATTGGAAGATGTATCGTTGGTTCCTCCAGATGTGGTTTGGGGGGATTTCTTCCGGTGGCTGTGTTGCCCGTCTTCGCGTTCAGGATTTTTTGGAATCGCTCCTCGAGCAAATCATCGATTGACCGGTGTGCCGGGGCAAGTTTCCACTCGTTGTAGGAGCGGATGGTGTCCTCTAAGAGCTGGTTGAATCGTGTGTTGAGCTCTGCATCCCCAAAGTCAACCTTCGCAACGCCATTTAGGGCGTCTTTCCAATCTTTGGGCTCGGTATGGTTCATGTCGCGATACCAAACAGTCGCTGCCTGTCGAGTAAGCGAGTCCACTTTGGCCCAAATCTCGGCGGATTTGATGCTGTCATTCCGCGAGCCTTTGAGGCACTTCTCGAGGTTCCATGGAGGCTGTCCGATTTGAGTTGTGACACAAGACATGATGAGAGCCTCTTGGGGTAGCTGGCTTTTGGACAAGATGGCGCTCAGGGGACCAGGGATTCGTCTCTTGTTTTCTTTGACGGCTCGGAATAACGTATCGTACGCTATCTTTTCAGCAGGCGACTGTTCGGCGATGACAAGGTTCTCTGTTGACGGGATGTGTGTGATGCGTGCGATGTTCTGACGCGCAAACCGATCCAGGAACCTTTGAGCATGTTCTCGGCGGTCTTGGTACCAGGCATTGCTGTGGGGTGCCTGGTAGTATTGGAATGCCTCGACAGCTGTGTGGTTTTTCCGGATGTTTCGTAGTCTGCTGTTCTGCGTCGGTTTGTCACAATCGCCATCGTCATCCACACCAAGGTGTAGACCAAGGTAACGCGCAATACTCTTGATGTCGGCAAATTCATCAAGACCTGGCGTTCCAGAAATGATCCATTTGGAGCGTGCCTGTAATGAGAGCAGGGATGCCTGTTTTTCTTCTCCGGCATATGTGTATTCGTCGATAACCAAACGGTTGAAGCTGAATGCGTGAATGAATGCGGCTTTGACAGTGCGCCAGTCTTGGTTGGCGGTTTTTTTAATGTCAAAGTCCTTGCGGTCGTCTTTCACAACGATGGATTTTGCTTCTCGTTTCTTTTTGTCATCGCTCACTTCTGCCAGGTCCATCGATGGGCGTTTTCGTCGCTTTCCTCTTGAACCTTCCACTGATATCTTCTTATCACTGTGCCTCCTCTTACGTTGGCCCGCAGAACTCGATGTTCCGATCGAGTGTCTCGTATCAGATGCATCAAAGTCCTCGAAACCCGAGTCAGACCTAGAATCCAAATCCTCTTCTGCTCCCGCATTAGACTCGTCACAACCACCATTAGCATCAGCAAATGCCTGGCCACGGAGGCGTCGAGAGGGCACATAAGTGAAGTCGGCCTGTGTCTCTTGAACTCGGCGACGTCTGGCCTCCAATTCCTGGAGCATCGCCTCAGGCCCTTTCGTTTTCAATATGTCAACAGACTCCTGCAAGGAAGCACGAGCGTCATAAAACCAGCTATCGAAATTTCGACCTGTTCCTCCGCTCGATTTTGCAGGGGCCTGGGGTGTTCCAGTAAATTGTTGAAGCCGGCTGTAGTATGCATCGTTCGCCAGGATACTCCATGACAAAACCACAACATCTGCATTTTGGACTTCCCGGATGGTGATTTTGCTAATTGACGATATCGCCAATACTTTGTATTTTCCTTCGAGGAACTTCTTGGTTTCGGAAACCCACTGTTTGAAGACGTTGTTGGGCACAATGATCAGGGTTGCATTTGTTGCAATGAGCCCGTTGTCTTCCACGGGGAATTTGCAGTCATTTATGTACTGCGTGTCGATGAGGCCAAGAACAATAGCTGTCTTTCCATATCCAACCTCGTCCGCTAGCACGCCACCGCGAACAACCTTTGGCATTGTTGCTTTGACTTCGGCGCGCCAGGGCATCAAGGGGAGGATGGATTCTTCAACTTCCTCTTCCATGAATGGTTCCATGTCTTTATCTTCTTGTAAAATCATCCAGCTCAATGATCGAAGCTGTTCATCACGTAGCTGGAACTTGAAGTTGGGAGGTTGTGGCGAGGGGCTATCGTTGTCGTTGTTCTTCAAAGTAAACCTCCCATGGGCTTTGTGGCCCATGTCGTACGCATGGGGGAGAAGTCGCCAGTGAGATATTACTGTCTCACGGCTTGCAGTGCCAACCAACTTTCCATGTGCTTGGTGCGTCAGAGCTTGAACATTGAGAGTAAAACGCAATTCGGCGTCTCCATGTTCGTTGATTCGCCTGAAGACCAAGAATGGCGAGGGTCGATTTTTAATAGCACGTTCATAGACGGTGGCGTCCTGGGGATCCTCGTATGGGATGATTCGGTCTTTATTGTCGCGGCCCCAAAGGATACTTGGGGTGGGCGGGTTGCAGGTGTTGCAATTTCCATTTATGGGATGGTTGGGGTCTGAATAGCCTGGACGGATGATTTCGTTCCAGTCTTCGAAGTCAGACCACGAGGCAATCTTAGGGAACAACCAGGCGAGGCCTTTCAATTCTCTCATCGAGACCTCGGGGTTCCAGGCTTGCCAATTGGAATTTGCGTCAGGCAGGTTGAGAATTGCAGTTGTTGCCGACAGCGAGATGAGGGTGATACAAGCATTATGACAGTGCTGATTTTCGATTGAGACTTGGATTCCTTGTTGCAATGTGCGGAGGGTAATTTGTTCGGCAGGACAATATGTCAATTGCGCTGCGGGGGCCCCGGCCCATCGACGACAGAAAGCTTTCACATCTTGCGAATCCGGAGTGACATTCCATGATCTCCAAGTGGATGATAACTCGGCTATCGTAATCCTCACATCATATCCAGCAAGGCGGCTGTGGTCAATAGCGAACACACAGGCATCTTCATCGGGGGGTCCAGTCTTCGCTGGGTCAAGGAATAGGAATAATGGAGGCGCATGGGCGGTGGCTTCTTTTTTGTACAATGTACCAAGCGCTGTTCCACAGTCAGGGAGGAATTGGTAGATTCCTCGGACGTCGAGATCAAGAACTGAGATATCTTGATCGGATCCTTCAACAAAGAGGCTGTCCCAAACTTTTCCATCAACAAATCTAGCATCTTTGAGACCACACTCTGATTGGAATGATCGAACTTGGTCTCCTTGGCCAGAAATCTGAAGTGAGAATGGGGTACTCACGGGTGAACAAACTTCCCATGTACCCTCGACGAACGACCCAGAGGTGGGACTCATTCTGGCAATTGGCTTGGCTAGCACTTCTCGGATGACGCTTCTTGTACTCGCGGACTTGGGGGCCTTTGCATACAAAAGCCATTTGATGGAGTCCGGACCAATATCAAGAAACAAGCTGGAGTGCATGCCATCGTAAACGACTCGCCATTTTCTTCCGCGCTTGATCTCGAAAAACCGGAAAACGTCGTGCACAGCTGCCTTGACACACAGAATGAAGTCGGACCAAAACTGGGGGAGGTTGTCGGTAGGGTACAGGGTTTTAAATGTCTCAAAGTCCAATTCGGACAAACCAGACAGCATAAGCTTCATGGGTACAAGTCCCTTCATATTCGCTATAAACTCAGACGGCTTTTGTCGAGAAAGTGGGGAAACATGTAGATACGAATGCGTGGGATTTCCACGACAGGATCTGCAAGCGGTATGTCCACACAGTGTGCAACTATAAATTGAATCTTGAACCCCAGTCTGTCTCTCGCAGGAGCAGCAAAGAACGCTGCTCACTGCCTTGGCTTTGAGAACAGCATGGTCGACGAGGGGGGCTTCGGCAATTTGGAGGTTGCTTCCCATAAGGCTGTGGACCTCGCTGGGAACGAGAAGGGACTTGGCTTCCGCATCACCGGGGCTGGTTGAACCCCCCTCGCCGTCGTCAAGGGTCTCGTGCATGGTTATCAGACCAGCCAGCATGATTGCACACACGACCGTACTCGTCATTGCATTTCCTGCCATGTCCATCAAATCGGCTTGGGTTTCTCTCGTGAGTAGCATTCGATCGAGAGGTAGACCTTGTAATGAAAGGGCTTCCGTTCCAGAAACCGGGCCCCCGCGGGTGGTCACATATGGGATGCCCTTTGGCGTCAGGCACCCCGCGATCCCAGACCCAGCAAGGCTGTCATTCCCTCGATCGACTCCCTGAGACAAGTCGATCCAGCGCCTGTGAAGTGAATTGTTAGTAAAATATCTGTAAATTGGAAGTGAAGTGAAAGTGAGGGGAGATTGAAAACTTACTCCTTGAAGTTCATATCATATTCTTGAAGCAACTTCTTCAAGAAATTCATATCCACGGTCTCCCACACTCTCTCCGGCTGTGTCTTCCAGAAACGATGCCAGTAAAAGTCCGGTGCCTTCAGGTCATTGATTCCGGGCAGGGATCGAGTGATTGGCCTCTCGATGCCTAGTTCCAGTTCGTCACGGTGCCGTTGGTGACGAATCTGGTACTGGTCCCAGCTCGTTTCGCTTCGGGACTCGAGGCGAGCTCTAGACTCGATGAGCTCTAGTCGGCGGTCGTCGTCACTCAACAAAAACAACCCCACCGGCGCACTCGCTGGCCGCTTGAAACGGACAGCGAGCTCACGAACGCGTTGAGTGACAGTGTCAATGCCACTCTGGTCCATGGAGTCTCCAAGCAGGCCCGCTGCTTCCAAGCGGCGCTTGTCAATAGCCACCATGTACCCGCGCTCGCGTGTCTGCGGGATGTAGTAATGCTTCGTGTCGACATTGACACAAACCGACAGGTATCCGAGCTCCTCCCACTTTCCCTTCATCTGATCCCAGGGCGCATTCCGAACATTCTCCTGGACGACCATGCGGGGTCGATATCTCTCTGCGTACCGCAAGAGACCGTCGAACGTAGCTCCCGACTCGCCACCTTGCTGTAGCGTCTTCTTGCGGTTGTTCAACGGTGAGAAATCGACACAGGCAGTTCCAGCAACTAAGATGTCGAGGTCACCAGGAATCACTTCCGATGACCCGTAGGCGGTCCGCCTTCAAAATCAAAGTCAGTATGAAAGTCAAGCCGGAGGAAGATGAATAGGGTACTTACGCCTCGACCCCACCAAGTTCGGTGATGTCCCGGAACAGGATGGGGGGCCGGAAGTTTCGTTCAATGTATGATTGCTTGAACGGCACAATCTCACAGCTGAAAGCGTGCGAGATCCGAAGCTGTTGGGCCTCTGCCAAACCTGTCAAGGTAATATTGGTAATTGCTCCATAGTCATGTTGCAGATAGAACCAAGTGGAGAATGAGAGAGATCAAGGAGAAAGGCGAGAATGAGATGAAAGCAAAACAAATGATATATCAATACCAGATTGAAGCCATCATGTCATGGAAGTCACGGCCAAGTCGAGGTAAAAGTTAGGGCAAGGAAAGAGACATGTGACTTGGGAGTCAGGGTAAGGTGAGGAACCTCAACCATGGAACCAACCACAAGCAACATGAATCTCAACATATCGAAGACATCAAAAGACTGAATGAAAAGAAATAACAAAAAAAGGACACTGCACTTACCCGTCTGGATCAATTCTAGGGCTAGAAGCGGGGCTTCCGTTCCTGAGCACATTGTCGCCACCCGAAGTGGTCGACTGCCGAGCCGAGTGAAGACATGCTCGAGCCCCATTTTCAGGGCGTTCGATGCCATGTCAGCGAAAATTTCTGTCAGCGTATGCAGAGGTGGGAGGTCACTGGCTAGATACCGACCCCGAGGGATCATGCATCCCCGCCGCAGCTCAGGAATCTCATCGGCCCGGGCCCTAGGCTCCTGATCATCCATTGCCAAACCATCCGCCGACTGCTGCTGAGGAGAAACCCCCTTTGACGCCATGACCTGCGTTGGAGGAGGGGGCAAGAAGTTGAGGTAGTCGGAGTTTAGATGATACTGGCAAGCCAGTCAGGAAGAAACACGCGAGAAAACCTGGAACAAGCCTCGAAACCGAGGCACGTACAGGATGACCTTGGTCACCGGCTCAAGCACGAAGCACGCAGCAAACATGCAAAAGAATGGTGGGAGCGGTGGTTGCGTGTGAAGGTGGAGGGGGGAAGGAAACAAGAAGAGACTGAACACGAGGAAGCTATCTATACGTGACACGCAGACACCGATGTGATGGATCCCGCCTGAATAGGCGACGGCGACGACCATAGCGACAACTATACACTCAACACCACGGTAGCTCTCGCCCGATTCGGCGCGACGACATGTGACAGCCACTCAACCTGCGCTGAGAGGTGCACCTGAACGATGACAACCACGCTGTGCCCCGCTGGCGCTTAACTAATTAGGTCCCGGCATGCTATGTCAGCTCTTACCTGTGCTGAGAGAGATTCCCACGCTGGCGGAGACACCCGTAATATCTAGATAATGGTGGCATGAGGTCGTTTTTACACGCCAATTGAAGCCAGGCAGGTAGAATATTGCTGTCCTTACTAAGTTGCTGTACTATTTTGAAAACTACATGCTTCTTGCGTCAATATAATGGAACCGATCTTGATTGCTTGCTAACGGGCTCTTTTGATCAGAAGCTAGTGGTTAATTTCATTTGGTGAAAGATATACTCGATATTGACAGGCAAGAGCTTCAAATAATACTACATATGTACTGCATCATTTGTCCCTCCTTTGTTTCAAGTGACACGGAATGTGTCTATCATATAAACTATACGTGGAGATATTGTAGCAAATGATATAGGCACCAGAATGTCGATGAGCTTAAGTGCGTCTATCACAATCATATGTATGTCGATATCTATGCCTTCTCTATGGCCTTAGAAATTGCAATTGAGGCTATGAAGTGTGCCGGTGAATTGATGGGTTGGCAGTTACCCGTAACTTTGAATGCAGGTCTGTCAAGCTCACAAACGGCGAAGTAATCATGGAGGGTTTCACTGTTACTGGCAAACGCGCCAAATATGTCCACGGGTTAAGGCACTTGGCCGTTTGGTTAAAGACTCTAAAGGGAAATCAAGGTAGATATTGATAGAAATAAGAAATACCAAGAGAATCAAGATATCATTCTGTTACTATTCTGAAGATAGAGCTTAAGATTGGCCCTGTATGCAAATCAAAGGGAAAAAATGACAACCCCTTTGCGCCACCCATTCGCCTAGTACAGTGGCATAAGAAAAGGGAAAAAATAAAATATTGGCCATGCCAGGCTTGCTCTCGACGAGCAGAGCCACAAATTATCCGAATCCATAGATATTGCAGTTTCAATAAATGACAATACCCTACCGCATGCCACTCTGCATCAGTTGCTGGCGTAATAGCATAATTTGGCTTCTTTCCATGGGAGGCAAAGCATCAATAGCAGCCTGGGGCATGCTGAGGACTTGCTGAAGGAGCTCTTCCTGGCCGTGCATCGGGGCGGCAGGTTGAGCCGGGGGAGGAGCGAAAGGAGTGCCGGTGACAGGCGGTGTAGAAATCTGACCAGGAACACCGTACTGTTGGAATTGTTGGGGAGTTTGCTGTTGAGGAACTTGGGGAGGCTGGGCAGCCTGTTCGACGATGGAACCAAGCAGCTGGTATTCGACCAGGTTCATGAGGAGTAGAGCCTGGAAGATGGCATAGGCAAGCTGAGGCGCTTGGCGCAGCAGCTCAGTTGCACGTGCGGGGTCGGCAACCGCGAGGGATTTCATTTGCGTCAGAACATCGAGCAATTGGTTTGGTGGGAGAGATGCGAGGGTGTGGGAGATGGCGTTGGGGCAGTCGATTTGAGGCGGGAGTTCCACGCCTGGGGGGAGAGGAGGCAGCGGCGCTGAGCCTGGAATTTGTTGCTGTTGTGTGGGATCTTGGTTCATCATTGGTTGCGACTGCTGCGAGTAATCTGGGGGTATGGAATCCTTCTCGTTGTTGTGAGGCCAATCAACACGGATCTTGCGGCCCATGACCTCGTGATCGTTCAGGTTGCGCACCGCCGAGGCGGCGGCGTCCGCATCCGCAAAATCTGCGAATCCATAACCTTTGGGCTTTCCGGTCTCGGGATTCATCATCAATCGGAACTTGGTAACGGTACCAGCCGTGCTGAGGATGTCTTTAACTTGTTCCTCGGTGAGGTCTAGAGAAAGATTAGAATCACATCGGTTAGACAAGCAGCTGCAGTAACATACTGTAGGGGATATTCCCCAGGAATACACTCTTCCCAGTCCGATCGGGCGCCATGATTGCGATAGGAAATGAAATGCGAGTGAGAAAGACAAAAGAGGTCGAGGCAAGCAAAGAAACGCTAATTCTGCCCGACTTTCTCTCACCGCCCGCAACCTCACCTCATCCGCTCGAGCATCAGTCCAAGTCAGTCCTCATCCATCTCCAATCCCCTCCGTGCACTTTCTCACATCATGTCTCAAAATCAACGGGAGGCGTGGGAGCGCCTGCAAGTTATGCTGTCCAAGCGCAAGGCCGGCTTCGGTGGCATGCCATCCGGTGGTGGCCGAGGAGGCATGGGACTTGTCGGAACTCTCGTTCTGGCCGGTATTGGCACCTACGTCGCGTCAAATGCTCTGTTTAACGGTATGTTGGACTCATTTGCACAAGGAATCAAGCTTCTAACTAGTTTTTAGTGGACGGTGGTCACCGTGCCATCAAATATTCACGCTTAGGTGGTGTTCAGAAGGAGATCTACAATGAAGGTATGGAAACTAACTAGCCGGACAAAGGAGCTCTCTCACACATTTGGCCAACTTTAGGTACTCACTTCCAAATTCCGTGGTTCGAAACCCCCATCATCTACGACGTCCGTGCGAAACCTCGCAGCATCCCTTCCCTCACCGGTACCAAGGACTTGCAGATGGTGAACATCACCTGCCGTGTCCTCTCCAGACCCCGCGTGGATGCTCTCCCCCAGATCTACCGAACTCTCGGCCAAGACTTCGATGAGCGTGTTCTACCGTCAATCGTCAACGAGGTTCTGAAGAGCGTTGTTGCTCAGTTCAACGCCAGCCAGTTGATCACACAGCGTGAGAACGTTGCCCGTCTGGTGCGGGAGAACCTGGCTCGCCGCGCTGCCCGTTTCAACATTGCTCTGGACGATGTGTCCTTGACAGTACGTGCTTTTTTTTACTCTAGCCCAAACAGCTTCTAACACAGTAACTCCACACAGCACTTGACCTTCTCTCCCGAGTTCACCGCCGCCGTTGAGGCCAAGCAGGTCGCACAGCAAGACGCCCAGCGTGCTGCATTCATGGTCGACAAGGCCCGCCAAGAGAAACAGGCCTTCATTGTCCGCGCACAGGGTGAGGCCCGCTCCGCCGAGCTTATTGGTGATGCGATCAAGAAGAGCAAGAGTTACATCGAGCTCCGGAAGATCGAAAATGCCCGCCACATTGCTCAGATCCTGCACGAGAGTGGTGGCAAGAACAAGCTCTACTTGGACAGCCAAGGATTGGGCCTGAATGTCCACTCCTTCAACGAGGAGGGCAAATAAATTCATTCCCCTTGATACTTAATGGCGCTGCGAGAAGGAATGTGAATTATTGTACAAATAGCTGGATTACCGAGCATCTGAATGTGGACTCTTCTCTATTTTTTTTTCCAAGGCTTCTTCAAACATAGTAATTCTCTGTAAGTGGCTATAGACCTCCAGGGCTCATGTGTTTTCTCCATGCGGGGACGAAGGCGGCGAGTCGATTTTTCTGATTCGGAGGGGCACCACATTTGATTTGATAACAATACAACACACTTGACTAGCATTGACTAGCAAGTATTACATTTCATTCGTGAGTATCAGTTAGAAAAATCAGCCAAATCCATTTTTGGCGAAATAAGTCTTAGCGAACCCCCACTGACAGCACCCAGACCATGCCCGAAGTCACAGACGATACCCCAGTTCACCTCTCCGAGGTCGACATCGACCTTGACGTGCAAGAGATCCTCCTTGCCGCATCACAACATGACCAGTCCAAGCTGCGTCGCCTCCTCCGTACACAGTCTATGCTACCCGATGCCGCAAACGTCAAAGACACCGAGACCGGCTTCTCACCTCTGCACGCTGCAATCGCCGCCTGCGAGCCCGATACAGAGACCGCCAGCACCAATGGCGCGACCACCTCAGACTCGACCCCAAATGGCTTGGACGCCGAGACCGTGAAAGCAGCAGTGGAGACAGTCAAGTTCCTCCTGCAGGAGGGCGCTATCTGGAACGATCTCGACGCAAACAACGACACACCCGGCTGTATCGCACGCCGAATCGGCGCTCTCGATTTGTACGACTTGATCGTTGACGCAGGCGTTCGCGCAGAGTTGCTTCTGAACCGTCTCGACGCGTACGAAGAGCTATCCGAGGACGACGATGAAGATGAGGAAGACGAGGGCGAGACCGAAGCCGAGACAGCACCGGAACTCGTCGATGCCTCTGCCGAACCCACTGCAGAAACCACAACCACAACCACCCCGGCTAACCCAGAAGTGTCCAACTCGCAGTATCTGGAGTCGCGCCTGAACATCCAGAACGACCGGATCCTGGACGCAGACCAGAACGGCGTGATGATGCGCTGGGAAAGCGATATCATGCGCAAGTCCGCGGCAGCACTTCTCCCGACACCCGGGCTGAAAGTTCTGAACATCGGTCACGGGATGGGTATTGTGGATGGATTTTTCCAGGAGCAAGGACCTGCGGTGCATCACATTGTTGAAGCGCACGAGGAGGTCGTTGAGGAGATGAAGCGACGCGGATGGGATACTAAGCCCGGTGTTGTTATCCACCAGGGTCGCTGGCAGGATATTCTTCCTGGCCTTGTGGCAGCTGGGGAGACGTTCGATGCTATCTACTACGATACCTTTGCGGAGTCATATAGTGATTTCCGGGATTTCTTCTCTGAGCAGGTTATTGGGTTGTTGGAGCAGGAGGGTCGTTGGGGATTCTTCAATGGCATGGGTGCTGATCGCCAGATCTCATACGATGTCTACCAGAAGGTCGCGGAGATGGATCTTTTCGAGGCTGGGTTTGATGTGCAATGGGAGGAGATTGCCGTGCCCAAGTTGGACGGTGAATGGGAGGGTGTGCGCCGGGCTTACTGGGTTGTGGATGATTATAGATTGCCCCTGTGCAAGTTTATGGATTAAGTGAGGGGGATACTGGAAGATTTCGTGGGAATGGGGTGTTAAAAAGGACATTGGATGTCTATGACTGAATGCAACGCTTGAAAATGCTATAGAATGGCTAAAAGGAACAATGCACAAATGGTATCACAACTGAATCAAATCCACCTCTGAGAAATCTGGAGGACTGCGACTGAAGATCGTCCGACACTTGCCGTCTAACGCCTGGTACTCGTTGCTAATCCAGACATGTTTGCTAAACCGTTGTGTTCGGTATACTTCGTCGTCACTAACGCCCAGATCATCACGCGGAATCCAAATGACAGGCCGCTTAGCGCGAAGGGCCTCATGCTGGAAGGCACGTTGCACCAGCTGGTCGCGCTCATCGGGCGTGAGATCTTCCAATTCATCGTGGATACCAGCAAAGAGGGCTTGGCCAACTGTGTTGGGGCCTGGTCCCTGGGACTCAGTGTCTTGGGCCATCTTTTCCCGCATGTTCCGTAGTGTCGGTGTGGAGGGTGTTGAGTTCTGACCGAAATATTTGGATTTCCGATTTGATGAGTGAGAGGCCCACGATGGACGTTTTCCTCCAAGCTTGGGAGTTGACAGGAGATCCGAATTGTGTCGAGTCTGGTCTGGGACATTGGTCTCCAGAGGTTTCAGTTCGATGTCCTCTCGTAACTCCTTATTGTACTGGCGCTCTTGATGTTCATGCTTGGCGAGGGTGTGTTCAATATCACCGTCATCGTCATCGTCATCGTCAAGAGCGATACCGAGGCGAGCATGCTGAGCACGACGGAACTCATCGTCGCGTCGAAGAGCATCGTCTTCCAAGGTGATGGGCAGATACCTGATCAGTGGACTAAACGCTTCGTTGAGAAGAATTTGATAACCGGCCGTTAGGATTAGAACCACGATCATGCAAATAGCCTGCCCCTTGCAGGCGACTTCGTTATCTGCATCCCGAACCAAGAAGAACAAGCCGATGAGGCAGACTTCCATAATGTAAATTCCAGTGAATAGTTGGTTAATGGCTCGAGGGAAAAGAAGGCCACCGGTGTCAAAGCGAAACTTAGTGACATAGAGTGTGTTATAGCGATAGACAAACCAGAACAGGCCGAAGGTTATGATGTTGAACACCAAAATTAGAGGTGCGATCACACAGTAAATCAAACCTTAGAGAATGTTAGTCAACGGATTCAATCAAAAAGACAAAAGACTTACCGATAGAGGCTAGGGTGGTATAGACAGGGAAGAATGTGCCCCATTGCATCTGATTGAGGTTTGTTGTTCGTGCCCACTTCTTCCGGGCAGTAGAGTCCATAATAGGAGCTAAGATGAACCAGCTCACCAGACCGAAGATCTGGACAAGAGCACCAGCGCTCACGGACATGGCTTGTAGAATCATGTAAGAGAAGAAGTAGTTACTAGACTTCGGGATGTTCACTGCTAGGAGTTGCGGCCAGCTGGTCACATCAGTGACGTTCTCAATGATTGTCGAGAAACTGGAAGCGATGGTGACGACCAAGAACAGCTGCACAAACAGGAAGGCAAAGTAATAGTTTTGGACAGTGAGCTCGATGGACATGCCAGTGAAGAGGCCTTGCGTGCGGCTCAAGAAGCGAAGAATGAGGGGGAGCAGTGCCATCAGAATCGCCAAACACATCGCAGGAAGAATACCCTGGACGGCTGAGATGAACCAGTCCGGTAGCTTGCCAATCCAGGCCAGCCATGGGAATGCACCCTCCAGGTATGCCAGTTGCGACAGCAGTCCGGTGAACGCGACGGGGAACGCCCATCCAACAACCATTGCGCAAACTAGTGTGATGATGCCGAAGGAACGCAGGTATCGTTCCCACCATTTGATTGACATGTTATCCCAAATTACATCGTCAGGAGAGATTTCCACGACTCGAGGTGCCATCTGCTTAGGAAGGTGATGGCTGACAGATTGGCAGGCCATGTGGGCGGCGACTTGGTGATTGAACTGGATGAATGCCGAGTTCATCAAAGGGAACCGCTCAGGGTGCTGTTGGTCGATTTCGATCTCCAGGTTCAGACGAGCGACCTCCTTTCGACAATGATCGATGGTGTCAACCTTTTTGCCAAGAAGCCAAAGCGAAGGCATCCAAGTCCAACCAAATATGGGTAGACGCATAGTATCTCGGTCCTTTGGCCGGATGTATTCTTTCCATAGCGGCTCTCCGTAGTCTTCATTGTCGAAATTTTCATTGTAGGCGACGGGGTATTTTTCCGTTGTGTCCCCCTCCTTTCGACCATCTTTGGGTTTTTCGTCCTTGTCCGGTTTGTTGGGGCCATGACGGAATGCATCCGTTATAGGCGTTTCAGGTGCAGTCAGTGGGTATTCGTCAGCCTCGCGCACATCCTGCGATTTTGTGTGAGAGGAAATCCGCCTCCAGAATGGTGGCTTCGCCGAAGTTGTTGTGTCACAGCACGTGATGTCATCCTGGCCTGCATCCTGGCCTGAATCTAGTCCAGGTATTCTCCTACCTTTCAAACTCAAGTGCTGGCTTCGCCGCAGCCCTACGGGTTTGGTGGGCGTTGTGGCAGACTGGCTGCCAGAGGCAAGAGGATCTGGCACTGGAGGAGTGTTTGCACGGGGCGGCGGGAGGATGTCTGTAGTTGCAGAATCATCGGGGCCTGGGGGAGTCTTTAAGCGAGGCGGGAGGATGTTGTCCGTAGTGGCAACGAAGCCCCCGGTTCGAACTAAGGGCTTCTCGATGCCGTGCTCAACCTTCTTGAAACCCCCAAGCACTGTCTTACCAAATTTTCCCACCCCTTGGCCAACCGCCTCAGCGGCGGCAAAAGCAGGGTCAAACACCCGTCGAGGTCCGTCCTCTGACCGTTTCTCTTGGGGACCTTCTGGTTGCCCGTGGAGCATTTCTCGTACCGTGTGAGCCTGGTGAGGATTACCGGAGCTGATACCAGGACCCATAGCTATTTGGGACGCCCGTTTGTCGGCCACCTTTTCCTCTTGTTTCTCTGCGCTTGACTGGCTTTTGCCGGCCTTCTTTGCCTCCGCCTTGGCCTTTTTGAGCTGTGCCTTTTTGCATTTTGCAATCAGATCCGTCTCGGCGCTCTCAAGCTTGAGTGCAAATTTGTTTCGCGCTTTTACTTTCTCATTTAAGTCGTCGAAGTTGCGGTTGAGCCAAATGTTTCGCACACCACCGGGGAAAACATCGAAAAGCCTATCAAGGGCATCCATGTTGAGCCAATCAGGCGGGATAGAAGTAACGAGGACGGTGGTAGCAGAGGCACGGAGTCGATGCTGGGGAGACGTTAAGTAGGCCTGTCGCAGGCGAATGTAATTCCGAAGTTCATCAAAGAACACAGCACAGACATAGATAATGGCAATCACGGCCATTACCAAATGAGCCCAGTACCGACTCGTGTGTTCGGGGGTTACATTACCCCATGCTAACCGATCCAGGCCAGTGACGCCATACTTATTGCCCGAGTGACCATGCTCGTATGTTTGGCCCTTCCCGCCAACCTGATTGATTGGGAGTAGAACTGGTAGGATCAGGAGGCCCAGAGGAACGAAGATCTTCAGAAGCATGCGCAGATAGCGCAGGAAGAAGTATGCATCTAGCCCACATTTCTGGATGAATTCCGAGCTAGAGGTACGAAAGACTGGGAAAATCCAACGAAAGAGGCCTGGCGGTGATGGGGTTGTACGCTCTCTGTCTGGTACCAAATAGGTTCGTGGTTGGCTATCAATTTTGGTCAGTTCAATGTCCGCGTTCTCCTTGCCGGTGGGGGTCCAGGGGACTTACTATATACGGCTTAGTTTGCCTTTCAGTAACAGAAAGAGGAGAAATTCAACGACGAAGACCACGATGGCCGTCGCCAGCGACGCCAGGAAGGTCGAGATTGAGACACCTTCAGCGATTCGGCCGTGGCCACCAGTGTGTTCCAGCGCCTCCTCCAAGCCTGAAGTCATGGCGATCAGCTCGGGTATTGCCGAAGGAAACTAAGACGCTATAAGGGGTATCGAAGCAGCTGTCGACGCAAGAAGCATCACGAGATTCTGTTGTAAACACCGGTGGATGTTGGAACGTTTGAATAAGAAAGAACTCAATGATAAGAGAGAAAAAAAAATCACAAAGAGAATCCACTTGAGACTTCGTAAGGCGCCAACCTGATCGGTGGGGGAGCAAGAGCCAATAACGTCGAAATTGGTCTTTGAGTAATATCTTGGTTAATGAGGTGAGTGGCGCAAGGATCGAGTTGGCAGTCTGATCAAGAAATTGGGGATGTTGATGAACAGGGGTGATTGGAGGAAACGTGGGAGCGCCGATCGAGGATACAATGACATCAGGCGCTAGGTGAAACCGCCAAACAAGTCACGGCGGCTTTACAAAGGTAGAGCTTGTGGAAAGGAGGTAATATTGAAAATTAGCGCCTCAGCGTTTCATCTATATTTACACCAAGGAAGGATCATTTCTATGACACGTTAATAGATAATGCGATTGCCTACTATAGTAGTAGTGAAGCTTTTTGGTGAGGGACCAAATTACCCTGGAACAAAAAGGGAAAGAGCGGTGATTGGCGCCTGGGTTGAAGGTGTGGCAGTGCATTCGGTAATATGAAGACATCAGCCACACCCCTGAAGAGTCAGTAACTACTGTGGCTGGTGACAACACGTCGTCCCAAAGTGGAAACCACTTAACGCGTGGGTCGCGTCAAGGGTGGCAGAAACAGCGTTCCGCCCACAGCTTTTTGCTCTCCCTTTCTTCACTTGTAACCCATACCAACACCAACCCACCTGACCTTCGTCTGGTATCAACACATTAATTCATATCCACCATGTCGTCACCAGCACAAAGACGGAGGGGTCGTTCCTCCAAAAATTCAACTGCATCACCCAGTTCTTCGTCTCGGCAGGAGCCTCCTAGCAGCCCGACTTTTCAAGCCACCCCCCGTGCCTCGAGACGTCTAATGGCCGAGGGAGCCGCACCCTCGTCGTCCCCCATTTTTTTCCAGTCATCCCCGACCAAGGGAGATAATGATGCCGAGACTCCAGATGAGCGCATGGCCGATGCCAGCTCAACGGTAGATGATGGCGAGAGAACCCCGCGAGGAAACCCTGGTGTGAGAGGTATGAAATTTTATTATAGCAGAGCAGCACCTTTTTTTTCATTATAGACCCCTGACCGCCCACCAGACTCTTCTCCTATTCACTATATTCCAAGTTCTAGCCCAACTCGAGGCTTCGGTCGGTCTGATATCCGTTCCGACATCCGCTCCGATGCATTGAGCACCGCCAGCAGCGGATTATTTGTGTCGCCCGGAGGCCAAGGCCGGCGGGGTCCTCGTCGCAGCGATTTGCACTCCGGTGGCTTTGGATCTACTCCCAATCGCCGTAATCGTGTGTTCGTTGATGCCAATGGAATTCCCACAGGTGATACCATGCCTCGCTCCGATGCCACTTTCTCAAATATCAACCCTGGCACCTCCGAGGCTGAGGCTATGGCTGGAAACTCCACTCGTGTGATCTGGGGTACCAACATCTCGATCCAAGATTCAATGTCGGCATTCAAGAATTTCCTGTATAATTTCGCTACAAAATACCGCCTCTGGGCTGACGGCGCCACTGAGGACGAAACCAGATTTATGGGAGAATTAGCAGAGAGACATGAGTGCATCACCATGTGTAACAACATGCGACGACTCGGTGTGACCACATTCAATCTCGATGCGGCTAACCTGAAGTCATACCCATTGACTCGCAAGTTGTGGCACCAACTTTCCGCATATCCGCAAGAAATCATCCCTCTGATGGATCAAGCTTTGAAGGATGTGATGGTGGATCTAGCCCTCAAGGAAATGGACGTCCTTCGGTCAGAGAGCCAACGCGCTGCTCAGCCTCGTGACCGCCGTGGTCAGCCCATCCTCACCTCGGACAATGTGCTTCCGACTGCTGATGTGCCGGATCTGGTCGGTGAAGTGGAGGCGATGATCTTTAAGGTGCTCCCCTTCGGTCTGGATCGGACCGTGAACATGCGCGATCTTGACCCGGCCGATATGGACAAACTGGTCAGCATCAAGGGATTGGTCATTCGTGCTACTCCCATCATCCCCGATATGAAAGAAGCCTTCTTCCGGTGCAGCGCCTGCAGCTATGGTGTGCAGGTTGATATTGATCGTGGCAGAATTGCCGAGCCAACCGTCTGCCCTCGAGACTCTTGCAAAGAGAAAAACTCCATGCAGCTCCTTCACAACCGTTGTTCCTTCTCTGATAAACAAGTCATCAAGCTCCAGGAGACTCCGGACAATATTCCTGATGGTCAGACCCCTCACTCAGTGTCTCTGTGTGTCTACGATGAGCTAGTCGATGTTTGCAAGGCCGGTGACCGTGTGGAGGTGACTGGTATCTTCCGTTGCAACCCCATGCGTGTCAGTGCTCGTCAGCGCTCGCAAAAGTCCCTCTTCAAGACGTACATCGACGTTCTTCATGTGCAGAAGTTTGACCGCAAGAAGATGGGTATTGACATGTCCACAGTCGAGCAAGAAATGTCCGAGCAGGCAGCAGAGGCAGATCAGGCACACAAAGTCTCGGCTGAAGAAGAAGAGAAAATTAAGCGGACTGCCACTCGTCCCGACATCTACGATCTGCTGTCTCGCTCCCTGGCTCCCAGCATCTACGAGATGGACGACGTGAAGAAGGGTATCTTGCTGCAGATGTTTGGAGGCACTAACAAAACCTTCCAAAAAGGAGGCAACCCACGCTACCGTGGTGACATCAACGTCCTTCTGTGTGGTGACCCCTCGACCTCCAAGTCCCAACTACTACGCTATGTTCACAAGATCGCACCGCGTGGTGTTTATACCAGTGGTAAGGGTTCGTCGGCTGTTGGTTTGACTGCCTACGTGACCCGTGACCCGGAGACTCGCCAAATGGTTCTAGAATCTGGTGCTTTGGTTCTGTCCGATGGTGGTGTTTGCTGTATTGATGAGTTCGACAAGATGAACGATTCCACGCGCTCCGTCCTTCACGAAGTCATGGAACAGCAGACCGTCTCTATTGCTAAGGCGGGTATCATTACTACCCTGAACGCCCGAACATCCATTCTGGCCTCTGCCAACCCCATTGGCAGTCGGTACAACCCTAAACTCGCTGTTCCGCAGAACATTGATCTGCCACCTACCCTGCTCTCTCGTTTCGATCTGGTATACCTGGTCCTTGATCGTGTCGATGAGACGGAAGATCGTCGCCTGGCCAAGCACTTGGTCGGCATGTATCTCGAGGATAACCCTGAAAATGCCAGCTCCCAGGAGATTCTGGTAAGTGACCTTGTCTGTACGATCAATTAGAGAGATTACTAACAGTTACATCTAGCCTATCGAATTCCTCACGGCCTATATTACATACGCCAAGACCAACTGCCACCCTGTGATCACCCCAGCTGCCGGTGCTGCACTCACCGATGCTTACGTGGCCATGCGCCAGCTAGGTGATGACATCCGCGCCCAAGAGCGCCGTATTACTGCCACCACTCGACAGCTGGAATCAATGATCCGACTTTCCGAGGCGCACGCACGCATGCGTCTGTCTTCCGAGGTCACTGTCGGCGATGTCGAGGAAGCCGTGCGTCTCATCCGCTCCGCCATCAAGGCGGCCGCCACCGATGCCCGAACCGGTCTCATCGACATGGGCCTTCTGACCGAAGGCAGCAGCGCCGCTGACCGTCGTCTACGCGACGACCTGAAGAAGGCGGTGCTGGCCCGCCTTGATGAACGTGGCGGAGTTTCTGGTGGTGCGGTCCGCTGGACTGACCTGTATCGCGATGTGAGCGAGCAAAGCGACAACAAACTTGACCACCAGCAGTTCGGTGATGTGGTGCGCTCGCTGGAGACGGAGGGCTCCGTGAATGTCTTCGGTGAAGGTGCTCGTCGCAGTATCCGCCGGGCGGCCATGAGTATGTCCTAGGTGGCTACGATGATACCATGATGTGATGATAGATTAAGCTGCATGTCATCTCTGACTGAGGGTGTTCTGGCGTTTGTGTTTATTATGGGTATGGGATACGGCCCCAGAACTGTATATTGTTAGATTTGATAATATTTTTCAATCCCTAAAATCGTTTCGAAACTAAGACAAAAATGCGATATCACATGCATCTAGACCCAATACAAACCATGTCCTGGGTGGGGCGTGCAGACTTATATCCTTGCCTACATGCAGTACATGCAGCTAGGATTGAAGCAATTGGGGCATGTTATTGGAATACATGGGCATGCAATGTTCTTTGGTGCCATTCTCGAATATATACATACAATAGAATAGAGAAGAAGAAGAAAAGTTCATGCAAACACCCAGAGAAAACAGAATGGACTGTGCCCACGTGCGCGCATGACTGGTCAGATTGTTAACGTCACCAAGGGGCGTATGTATCATAAATACAAGATTACCATACCGAAATTACCCATGTACATCTAGATCGCCATGTCCATTATCATCAGAATCACCACTATACAACAATTTGATGGAGATTTAGAACTACTATAATCCAATAAGATATTCCAATACCATTCTTCAGCTACCTAACAAGTCAAACCCCCAAATTCGAACAATCTATATCATATTGTCTCACTTCGACTAAAAAGCACGCACCCGCTTTGATGACATGGGGCTGTCACCCGCTAGTCATCGGACTAGCCGAGTTCGGGAGACCCATATCTCTTTGGACTCTGTTCGGGGAGCTACAACCCTCCGATTCTAGTTTGCTTGCTCCCCTCACCGGGATATTTTTCTTTCTTCTTCTCTCCCGTCATGAGCTTAGGATAAACCTGAATTCCTGACACTTCTCCCTGCCCACCATGAGGTAATTGCTATCTTGCAGCCATTGCAATCCCCCCCCCAACGCCCTCGTACTGATCCAATTGTTCCACAGGTTCGGTGAATATCTCCATTCCTCCATGATCAAGGAATTCTATCCTTACTACATTGCCTACGACGAGCTCAAGAAAGCTCTCAAGACCGATTTCATTGACGAGCCAACCTCCGATAACACCAAGCCCGCCCGCAAAGAATGGACCGAGGACGATGAGACGCACTTCGTATCCTTGCTCGAGAGTGAGTTAGAGAAAGTGTTCCTATTCCAGAAGCGCAAGAGCGAGGAGATTGTTGCGCGTATTCAAGAAAGCGAGCTCGAGGTGAACGATGTTGTCTCCCGTCTGGACAGCTCGGCCGATTCCCGTCGCCAGAGTACTCGAACCGCTCGCCCCCCGCCTACCGATGCGGACTTCTTGATGCTGGAGCAGGTTCTCAGCGATATTATCGCCGATGTTCATGACTTGGCCAAATTCACTCAATTGAACTACACGGGGTTCCAGAAGATCATCAAGAAGCATGACGTATGTTCTCCTTGCAATTTTCGAGTCGGCCCCCAATTCGCTAACAATCGCACAGAAAGAAACTCAATGGTACCTCAAGCCGGTTTTCGCGACTCGTCTGAAGGCGAAGCCTTTCTTCAAGGATAATTACGACGCTTTTGTGATTAAACTATCCAAGCTGTATGACCTAGTCCGGACCAAGGGCAACCCGGTCAAAGGTGATTCATCCGCCGGGGGCACCCAACAGAACTTTCTGCGTCAAACCACAAAGTATTGGGTGCACCGGGATAATATCACAGAGTTGAAACTGGTGATTTTGAAGCACCTGCCAGTGTTGGTCTTCAATGCCAGCAAGGAGTTCGAGGAGAAGGACACGGCCATCTCCTCTATCTACTATGACAACACGGACACCTGGGAGCTGTATCAGGGTCGCCTAAAGAAAACAGAAGGCGCCGAGGCAATTCGACTGCGCTGGTACGGTGGCATGGAAAGTGACCAGATTTTCGTGGAGCGGAAAACCCATCGCGAAGATTGGACAGGAGAAAAGTCTGTCAAGGCGCGTTTCGTACTCAAGGAAAAGCACGTCAATGCCTATCTCGATGGCCGGATGACGGTTGAGCAAATCTTCGACAAGATGCGCAAGGAGGGTAAAAAGAGCCCGGCGGAGATTGATGATTTGGAACAATTAGCCCGCGAGATCCAGTACCGCGTCATTACTCGCCGCCTGGTACCTGTCACCCGTACCTTCTACCACCGCACTGCATTCCAGTTGCCGGGTGATGCTCGTGTTCGAATCTCTCTTGACACGGAACTGACCATGATTCGAGAGGATAACCTGGACGGCTGCCGACGGGCTGGAAATAACTGGCGCCGTATGGATATCGGAGTCGACTTCCCATTCTCCCAGCTACCTCCCGAGGATATCGACCGGTTCCCCTATGCCGTGTTGGAGGTGAAACTACAGACCCAAGCAGGGCAGGAACCTCCCCAGTGGATTCGCGACTTGACTTCCAGTCACTTGGTTGAGGCAGTCCCGAAATTCAGCAAGTTCATCCACGGAACAGCGACCCTGTTCCCTACACGCATCAACCTGCTTCCATACTGGTTCCCACAGATGGGAGTAGACATCCGCAAACCTGCCACTCGCCAATTCGGTATCCACAGGCCGCTGGCGAGTACCTCCATATCCGCCAATGATGAAGATTCGGATGATGACGAAACCCCGAGTTCGCAAGAAATCGCCCTGGGCGAACAGCCCACCGAGCATCAAAACGGACTGTTTGAGACCAATGGCAACGAACTGGATATCGAAGAACGCATCGCCGCCCACCCCCTGCCCGGCGACGAAGACTACCCCTTGTACGACTCGGATGACGAATCGGTATATTCTGACGAACTCGAAGAAGCTCGTCGTATAGGGGGCGCCTACTACGCGCAGCAGTTGGCCAAACACTATCTCTGCCGAACTGGTCACGCTGTCGCACAGGGTCTGATGGCGATAATCCCCCGGCCCCGTCCAACGTCACTGCCTCCCCCCGAACAGCGTGGGATCGCTGTTTTGAGTAACCACCAACGTACCCTACAGCGATTCCAGGCTCCCCCGGGTAAACGTAAGTCTCACCTCCATGCTATTCCATGCATCACCCAAACTAACACAGAAATAGGCATATTCGTTCCTATCCGCGTGGAACCAAAAGTCTACTTTGCCGCCGAGCGAACCTTCCTCTCCTGGTTAGAATTCTCCATCATCATCGGCGGAATCGCCGCAACACTCCTAAACTTCGGCTCCGACTCCGCCACCCTCGTCTCATCCTGGGCCTTCACTATCTTGGCCGCCGGAGCCCTTGTCTACAGTCTCTTCCTGTATATCTGGCGCGTCGACAAGATCCGCAAGCGTCGCGACGTCAAGCGCGTTTACTACGAGCGCTGGGGTCCGACGGTCGTTAGTATCGGACTCGTCGTAATCATCTTGATTAATTTTGCGCTACGTGTGCAAGCTGGCGGGTTTATGGCTGCGCCGGGGTCGGAGGGCGAGCCGGGACATGGCAAGCATGGTGAACTGTAGAACTGTTGATTTATTTGGGAAAGAAGAACCGAATTGTTCTCTTTTTTTTTTTTAGGGGGTTGATCACCTTCTATACTGCTCTTGGGCGGGCTGTTATTTTTGTATCTACTGGTGCTTGGGCTGGGGCGTTGAGGGATTGTAAATCATGTACAAACCGCATACATACTTTTGCAAATATGAGAACGGCACTCGATTAGTGCTTGACTTCTGGTTTATTTCTGTGGATGTTGTAAGGTTGAAGATAGTAGTCAAAATATATACGTACCACGCAGCCAATATATATCCAAGACAAAACCAATATAAATGCATGTTTCATTCATGACCTTTGATTTTGGGTATACATAATAACAAAATCCAATGCTACTAGCCATAGCCATAAAAGCCCTGCGGAAATAACGCTCGTATCTATGCAAAATGCCAAAAAAAAACCTCGTGATGTTCATTCCTCCACCTCCATTTGCATCTCTTGCTCTAGAAAACAGCACCCGTCAGTATATCTCTGAAACAAACTCTCTACAAAGTACAACATACCCCAGATCTTAATCGCATGCGCAATAATCGTCTCAGCCTTAAGCAACAATTTTGCAGCATACCTCTCCGCCTCTGTCGGATAGAGTTGACTTTTTTGCGCTTTGCGAGGATTTGCCTAAACACACCAGAGACGTGTTAGTAGACGATCACACACGCACATACGTAGTCTCCAAGAATACATGTAAAAACAAAACAAAGCAAAGCAAAAAGAAATCCCAAACCCACCATCATAAGAACAGGAACCAAATCCTTCGGCTCAGCCTCGGCCAAAGCCCTCAAATTCCTAAAACCATTATCCCTAAGCAACCTCGCGGTCCAACTCTTAACAAAAGTAACTTGCGCCATCTCGAGCAGATCTGCGCGCGCACCCGCCTCAAGTCTATCGCGCATATGATCCAACACGGCGGCCATCATGCCCCAGTTCATGCGTTGGCAGAATTTGACAATGCCGGCGGCGAAGCCATGACATTGCTGTGCTAGGGATTGGACTGTGCCTCGGCAGATTTTGTAGCGGTGTGCTATTGTTGATATGGGGATTTCGTTGCTTAGATCGCGGAGTTGGAAGGCAGTGTAGGCGCGGCGGTAGATTCGAGCTTGGTGTATTTGGGATGGGGTTGTTTCTTTTAGGGAGGCGCCAGATTGGACCCTGGATGGGGTGTTAATTTGGGTTTTGGTTGAATCGAGAGTGTGTAGGGATATACGGAGGAGGAATGGAGTAGGAGGGAGGAGGAGACGTACATTGTGTTGACGAAACCTGGTTGGACTCCGACGAATTGCAGGGCGCGGAGACCGCTCTCGTCTAGCCTGTCTAATTGATCGCGGAAGATCTGCCAGTCGATGGGGGTGTTCATGGCTGCTTGGAGCGGGGTGAACATGTAGAAGATGTGCATGTCACCGTCCATGACGAAGGCCTGTATTGCTCTTTTCAGCTCTTCGTGAACGAATAGGCCGTCTTCGGGTGAAAATGCCGAGGCCACGACTGCCTGTCCTAATGGTGTGGCTTCGTAGGATTCGTCCTCTCGGAAGATAAGAAGTTCTTCGTCGACTAGTTCCTGGAGAGCGGATCTCATGATGGTGTATGCGATCTTCTTGTCTAATGAGCGGTAAAGAAGCGTACACCGAACGTATTCTTTGATTGCCTCGCAGCCGGATACCAATCCTGTTGCCACGGCCTCGAGTAAAGCCCTTTGGAGTGTGAGCGAACGATTCGATAACAGTAACATAGGGCTGGATGAGAGATACATACCGCTTAAGGCCTCTTTTTTCCGGTGCTAGGCAGCTCTCAATAGCTGGCATGTCAGCGTCCAACAGATCGCAAACAGCCTGCATATCAGCTTTCACGCAGATGAGATAAGTTTCGCCGGCGTCATCCTTGCCTTTACGGCCAGCACGGCCGCACATTTGACGACTGCTTTTGTCAGCTTATACTCCTCATTCCAGGGAGGGGGCACATACAGCATAGCCGGGCCCACTAGTTCACGGCCCATGCGCGCACCGTTGATGATAACTCGTCTCGCTGGGAGGTTTACACCAGCCGCAAGGCTACATGTGGCCACGAGGACTTTGAGCACACCCTGGTCATAGGCCTGTGCAATTAGCTCTCTCTCTTCGGTGGTCATACCAGCATCTAAGTGGTCATTAGTAAGAGTGAGAGTTCCATCATGGATGTCAAATACTAACTGTGAAATCCTGTTCCTTTGATAATTGTTGTCTCCAAAGCTGGGTCCAGCCCACAAGCGAGACTCCGTAATTCTGCGAGAAGGTCGAGCCGCTTATTCAACTCTTCGGGCTCCGCTGGCGGCATCGCTTCACCGATAGTCGCAGCATGAACCTGGCATGCGTTACGGCTACTACAAAACACCAATGATCCAAACCCAGCGGCTGCAGTTTCGACTGCTAGCGCTACCATAGCATTTGTGGCGGAGTTGGCGAGCTGCTTGAAGGTAGAAGGTTCAATGATTCGATGGGGAGGGATGGTGTCGTGCAAGGACGCAGCAGCAGTCAGCTTGGATGCCGTTTGGAACAATTGCCTCGAGGTTGCAGCTGGGTAGATTCCATTCTCGTACACCAAGTATTCGTCGATGGGTATTGGTCTGTATGTGGAGATGTAGAACTTGGCATTCATCCATTGTGCCAGCATCTCGGTATTCTGTAGATCTGTTAGAGTAGTTCACCAATGGATTGAACCATAGACTCACAGAAAGCGTGGCACTCATTCCAATAATCTGGATATCCTGCTGCAATAACAGTAACTTCGTGACCATCAATTCCAAGAGATAACCCCGGTGTTCGTCATCGAGCATGTGTAACTCGTCGAGAACCACGACTCCCAATTCTCCAATGCTACACTCTTCGATTGCGCTGTTTATCAATGAATTGGCCTAAGAAAGTAAAAAAAAAAAATCAGAACTCTGCAAGCAACACTGAACGCCAAGTGTGCATACCTTCTCTATTGTACAAACGGCAATATCCGTATCAGCCCAAGTGGCCGTCGTCCGACTTCCACCAAAGAAGCCCGTCACTCTGATATTCTTGTGCAATTTCTTCCATTGCCGAGGGAATTTAAAGTCTTCTTCATCATCCGGGACATTTCTCTCCACATCTTGCACAATGCGTCGCATCCACTTGAGCTTCTCTTGAACCAAAGCAACATAAGGCAAAACCAACAGTGCTTTACGCCCTGGGTTTTCAATAATACGTTTCAAAAGCAGAACATCCGCAACAAGGGACTTTCCACCGCCCGTGGGAGCCGTATAAACCAAATGGCGTTCACCAGAGAGCAAGCCCCTCGCCAGTAGACACGACGCCTGCCACGGGTAGATACTTCTAACACCGAGGGCGGCAAAATTGGCCGTGAGCGCGGGCAGCAAGCCATACTTTGGATTAGACAGGGAGAGCAAGGGGTTCTGGCTGGAAGGCGGGGCAGATGCAGCCACAGCCTTTCGAGGATCGTCCGGGGATGGCTCCGCGCCCGCGCCGAGATGAATCTTGCTGGCGGTAAAGCGATGGACGGGGGCGTTTAGTAGATCCCGGGCAGATGGCAGCGGAATTGATTCCAATATGTCTGGATTGACATTTTGGTGAGAGAAAGTAGCTTGCTTTACGGTTGGATCGGGTGAGATATCGGGAACCTGCTCTGTGGACTCTGTCGGTCGCTTCTGTCCTGCCACGGGCGCTACATGATACGCTTGTCGACGAGCGATATCAATGGATGTCTGGAACCGAGACTGGACTTGACCCGATGTCGACATGCCTTTTAACGCCGTTCAGCCATTCATCTGGTGAGGGGATAAAGCCAGAGTTAGATTTATTCCAAATTGGCCATCTTTCTGAATTTTGAATGTTTGTTTAACATATCATGTTGTTTTCCTATGTTTTTGTTTTACCTACGCTTAGTCTTTTCTGCCTGAGGCACTCGCAGATTATATCAGCGGCTATGTTATTCGCTCAGACCACCAGGGCACCTGGGTTGTCTTAACTTGATGTCCCTGAGAGCGTTTTCAATAATGTACGTATTGCGGAATTATTACTCTTATTGCATGCTTTCATGCTTTGCATTAGACTGTATGTTCCGATATGGTAATCCCTTGTTTGGGAACTTACTAGATCATACTTTATGTGGAGGCTCAATGTGGATGCCGTTCCTCCAAGCCCTGAAGCCCTTATTATTATCCGGTAGAAGCGCACAATGATCTAAAATTGATATTTGCCCCATGTCGACGGATGCCTAGGAACAACTGGCGCAGTTTTGTCCAATCTCGTGTGTCGTCGGAGCCGAGTGTCGGCTGACGATCTCTGGGGCCAACGGCAATGGATCTGCCTCGCGGCTGGACATCGTGGCATCCGAACCTACATAACAACGTAAATGTAGAACTAGGTTGACACACACCGGGGAAAATAGAAGAATTGGGGGGGGAAGCAAATATTCCAAATTTGGGTGTCCATGCTGAGGCCAGGTACAGAATCTGAGACTCCGATCGGGGAGGCGTCATAACGACTGTATGAGTCGCGCGTACCACCTATGCATTCGGATTAGCATTAGCCAGATTACGAGGTTTCAGTAATTATGGCGATAACACGGAATTCAGTGCGTGGAATGTGATATAGATCATCTTTCTCTTCAGAAAAACATTACAAGTTGCCACCGCAGGTTTCGATATCAAGAGAGAACACCTTGCCCATGTTGAACCGTAAAGGTGACTTGTAATTGTCGGGGTGTTTGGATTCCTCGGAGGTCTGATCGCCGTATATATATACATATATATCCAACATCTTTTCTCAGGTTCAATTTCATACACACTACACAAATCATAAAATTACCCGGTCCCATGGGTGGATTTCCCAACGGAGTAGTCCGGCACGTTATACCTAAAGAGACCTTTATGGCAAATCATCCTCGGCCAGTTCTCGGCGGATCGATCGTCATTGGAGAGAAGTTTAATTACCTATGATACTACCTATAATACTATAATACTATAATACTATAATACTATAATACTATAATACTATAATACTATAATACTTAACTCTGATACTCTGATACTCTTGCATATGTATTTTCCAACTCTATCTGTCCCACAGTGTACTATACCTCTATAGAACCCCCCTTTTGCCTCTCCCGAGATAATGTGTTTGGTCGCACAGGATCAGGCGAACGGGGAAAAATCACCAAAATAGCAAATAGTATAGACGTACAGGTCATGTATTGTATTTTTTTTTCCAATATCAGTCCAACTCCCTTGAGCTCCAGACTTTGAAAGCCCATGAGTTCTGATTATACACGTTCCGCATACGGATATAACATTCCTCTCTCTCTCTCTAGACCGAAGGAATAGCAAGGGAGGTCCAAGGTCCCATGTTCTCTTTAGGCGTCATATTAACATATTGGGACTAGGGGCCAGGTCGGGATCTTCGACTCTCTCTTTTTTTTTTTCTTTTTCCCCCTTCCCCATTCCCCGTTGGGCTATATCGTCTCTTTTCCCGCTAAATAACTTTTGACCCGCTTCTCCCGACCCATCCCTCCCTCCACTCTATCTACTCTTCTCTCTCTCTCTCCTTCTACCCTCTCTATCCTTCTATTCTCCCCTATTCAATCCCTTATATTCATGTAAGTTCCTATTCTTCATCTCCCCTATTCTTCTACCCCATATTCAGCTTCGATTGTTATTAGGCAGTCCCCTATGTTATTCATGTTCATGTTCATGTCTGTTCTTGATATCGGAAACGCCCTTCAACCCCTGCAGAGAATAAGATCTGACACGGTCCACTCTTTGTCTTTCCCACTTTTTTGCTTTTCCCTTCGCAACTCCCTTTGAAGTTCTTCGCGTCTACCGGATCCCAAGCCCATCTGCCCACCTACCCGTATTTTGAGATTTTCTCTTCCTTTTTGCATTCCAGCGTGTCCCGCACTTTCAAGGAATACGGGTTCCCCAACTAATCCGTCACAGCTCCCTCTTGGGCTTTATATTTCCACTTCTCTCAACTTCTACTTTGTTCATCATTCTCATTCGCCAGTGGATGACTAAAAAACTCACTCAATGACCACTCCCAACTCTCCGGAGGCAGTGGCCGATTCGGCTAATGGCTCCGCCACCGCGTATGGCACGCGATCGAGAGGTCGTAATGCTCCCCGGCCAAATTACGCCGAGGACCGTGACCTAGACGCGGACATCGATCTCTCTGCACCAAACTCAAAGTCTGCCAAACGGCACAGTGGCGTGGCACTCAACAACATTGTCAATGGCGCTAATGGCGATGACAAGACCTCGACGCAACCAAAAAAGGGCTTGCCCAACGGTCAGAGCGTAAATGGATCGGCAAAAGATGCCATTCCTGGCACCTCTTCATTTTCTGCCAGACCTGAGGATGCGAATGGATCTAATTTGAGAAAACGCAAACAACCCGCCAGCACGCCAAATTCCACCCCCAACTCGGGTTCGGTGAAGAAGATCTTCACCTCCCCCCAGGCGATGATGAGGGGGGTTATTTCACCAATATGGTGAGTTTCGAAAACCACGGGCCCTATCTGCAAGATGGCCAATTAATAGCCGACGATGGCACCACTTTTGCCCTCAATGGTTAGTCCACACATCCTTTAATGTGATCATTATGAAACTAATAAATTTTTTATAGACCATGTTTATTTAATTTGCGAACCTCCGGGTGAGCCCTATTATTTAGCCCGCATCATGGAATTTCTTCCATCCAAAACCAAGCCGGGTGGCTTCATTGAGGCTATGAGAGTCAACTGGTACTACCGTCCACGAGATATCCAGCGTCATTCCCCCGACACTCGGTTTGTTTTTGCTTCAATGCACTCCGATACTTGTCCTCTTTCTTCATTACGGGGCAAGTGTGAAATTCGACACGTATCAGAAATTGAGGACATTAGCTCTTACAAGAAGACGAGGAACTGTTTCTGGTACGACAAAATGTTCGACCGATATATCCATCGCCTTTACGATGTCATTCCGACTAAAGATATCATTAATGTTCCGAGCAACGTCAAAAAGGTTCTCGATGAACGCTGGAAATTCATTCTTGTCGAGATCGGCAAGGGGAAGGAATTGACGGGTGCCGTCAAGACGTGCAAGCGATGCCGTTTATACGCCGCAAACTCCGAATCCGTTGACTGCGCAGTTTGCAATTCAACATATCACATGCACTGTGTACGACCCGCCTTGACCAAGAAACCCGCTCGAGGATTTGCTTGGGCTTGTGCCGCTTGCAGTCGCGCCCAAGAGCGCAAACTCGAGGCCCGCAATACACCATTAACTGGCAGCATCCGAACAGATGGCGAAGATGTGATCATGGAAGAAGAGGAAGAAGAGGATCCTTATAATCATGCGAATGGTATAGCAAACGGCACCTCCGCCAGCACTCCTGCAGCCGAGGAAGATTCCATGCCTCAGCCCGCAACCGTGGAACAAATCGCACAGGCCAAAATGTGGCCTTACCGATACCTAGGTATTCACTGCCGTGTGGAGGATGCTCTGGACTACGATGATCGAATTTACCCCCGAGCTAGCTCACGTCTAGGAACTCGACACCAGGCATTGGTTCCCGCTTGGCCAGGCCGCGCAGTCGAATACGTGAAGCCCCTTGATGGGAAGAAGAAATCAAAGGCATCCGGTGGCAAAAAGGACGGCAAGCTCTCCAAGGATGCGCAGGCAGCAATGGAGGCTGCAAAGCGCGAGAGGGCAAACCGACCGCCGTGGGTTCAAGATGAGCCAGCGGGCTATGTGCATCGTGGTCTGGATGAACCGATCACAATCAACGGAAAGCAGGTGCGCACAGCCGAACTTCAGTTCAAAATGCCCGAGCCCGATCAGATCCCCGCCCGCGGTGAAGATGATACACCAGGCTCTCATTTAAGCGTTGAGGATCGAGAAAGGTTTATCGACGACTACATGCGCCAAGCCAAGGAACTGGCCCCTGGGATTGGAGTGGAGAAATATTCCACGAATTTCCTCGACAGAGCCCTTGCACTTCTTTACTCTGAGAGCTTCGATATTCAGGCTGCTCTTGCTAAGCTGAAGAAAACCAACAAGTACAAGGATCTTAAGGAGCCTCACATTCGACCCGAGGAGCTCAAGCTATTCGAACAGGGTGTCGCCAAGTATGGATCCGAATGGCGCAATATCATGAAGCATGTCAAGACTGTCCATATCTATCAGATCGTCCGTTTCTACTACATGTGGAAGAAAACCCCAAGCGGTCGGAAGATTTGGGGCAGTTATGAAGGCAGACGTGGCAAGAAGGAAGTACGCCGTCACAGTGTAATTTCGTCTAAACTGGTCGACGACGTGGCCGATGATCATGATGATTCCGCCTTTGACTCCGAGAAAGCGATTGTCCAGAAGCGTGGGTTCCATTGCAAGTTCTGCTCCACCCGTCATTCACGACAGTGGCGCCGTGCGCCCCTAGTTCCACCAGGCACCGTTATTCCATCCGAGCCCTCAAACAAGAAAGACAAAGGCCCTATGCTCACCGTTGCGCTCTGTCTGCGCTGCGCCCTGCTATGGCGGAAGTACGGGATTCAATATGAGGATGTTGACGAGGTTGCAAAGAGGATTGCAAGCAGCGGTAACAAGTCATGGCGACGCCGCATCGACGAGGAAATGCTCGCGCAACTGATTGTAGCTACCGAAACCCCGTTCATGATCACTCCTGCCACAGCAACTACGGCTACTGCCATGGGTATTCCGCTTGATACAAACCCTCGACTCTTGACGGATGGAAAAGTGGATGGAAAAGTGGAAGGAAAGGTGGAAGGAAAGGTGGAAGGAAAGGTGGAAGGAAAGGTGGATTCGACGAAAAAGAAGGCCAAGGACACCCCCGCACATTCAGCCGCGACGTCTGTCGAGCCTATGCCGAAAAAGAAGACGGTCCCCGAGAAGGTGGTGGAAGCTCCCCCGATTGTTCCCGACCCGCCAAAGGCAAAGACTCTCCCTTGTTCAATCTGCAACCAAGTTGAACCTTCGGGCGAAGAGCACCTTTCATGTCGGGATTGCCGTCTGACAGTCCATCGCAATTGCTACGGTGTCCGGGATTCGCGTGCCAGCAGTAAATGGCTATGTGATATGTGCTCCAACGACCGCACTCCGTCTATTTCGACAAATTACACGTGTGTTCTTTGCCCAGTCTCATGGACTGAGCACCACCTCATGGAGACGCCTAAGAATAACTCCCGGAAGAAGACTGAGCGTGACAAGGAAAAGGAGCGCATGGAGAAGGAGATGGTTGCTGAAGCTATCAAGCTATATCGCCAGCGACAGGAGGCCGTTGGCAAGCCTGTCGGTCCTCGAGAGCCCCTGAAGCGTACTGCAGGCAACAACTGGGCCCACGTGCTTTGCACCCTGTGGACCCCGGAGTTGAAGTACGGCGATGCAGAGGAGCTTGAGCCTGCGGAAGGATTTGGATCTATTCCCAAAGAGCGATGGCGCGAGACGTGTAAGGTCTGCAAGTCAAATCAGGGCGCATGTGTACCATGTAGCTTTGCTGGCTGCAATGCTCACTTCCACGTGGGCTGTGCTTTTCAAGCACACTACCGGTTCGGCTTCGATATAACACCCGTCAAGAGCTCACGCCGCGACAGCATGCGAGCTATCCGTCTGGGCGAAGATGTTGGAGCAGCAACACCTGCTGTTTACTGTCCAAATCACAACGTGCCGACTGTTCTACACGAAATTGGTGAACAGACAAACCAGAACCATCTAAATGCTCTCCAGTTGTTCGCGCAGACATACAAGCAGGCCGATCTTACTCTTACTGGAACCGTTCGCAAAGCGGCGTACATGCATCATCAATATGCTGGAGCTCCGCCACATCCTCCCACAAATGCGAACCGCCGGGCTTCGACAAGTACCACGCCAGCTTCCAAGGATACCAAAGTTCAACTGGTTCTGGATGAGGTGACTGGAGACCCCATGGACATCGATACCGACAACCATGTTGCACCGCGACCGGCTGCTGCTGGTGTGGAGACTAACCGCAAATGTGTCCGTTGTGCCACCGGCTTCAGTCCCAGGTGGTGGGCTATTGGGCGACGACCTCCCATGGCCAATGGCTCAGGACACCCTCACCATGCGCCTCAAGGTGGCTTCCCTCAACACAATGGCGATCCTTGCGAACTGGTGTATGAATGTCATAAATGCCACTTGAAGAACCCCGCGCCTCCTCCTCCGCCGCCTGTGCCAGAGCCTACGCCTGACCAACGGCCTTCGCCTTACTCTGCTCAACGTCCCATGATACCCACTTCACGAATCCCCGGTCATGCAGGCCATACATTTTTGCCCCACCCACATCCACACCAACACCCGCATCCTCCTCCCCCTAGTGGTGTGCTTGGGCGACCGATGGCTCCTGCTCACCCACCCAGCGGACACCCCGGGCCAGGGTACACTGGGCCATACGAGCAACACCTCACGCCCGACGTCAGTCTTCGCAACGGCATGTCGCCATCTACTTATCCCCAAGCACAGCCACCTCCTCATCACATGAATAACTATCCGCCACCTCATCCCGCAGGACCACCGCCGCCTCAACACTATACCAGCGCTGGGCCGTCGGGACCGCCGCCACCGTATTCTACCCACCAGAGCCCGTATGGCCCTGTGCCCGCCCGCTCGCCGCATCTTTCGCAGCCACCGCCGCGATCATATGCAGCGTCCGCATCCCCTCCAATCGTGCAAGCGACGACAATCAACCGGTCACCCCAGAACTCATTGAGTGCACTCAATGGGGGCCCACCTCCTCGCATGTACTCTGTCGAGCGTGTGATAGGAGCTCCCTCTCACTCACCACCGGTGACGCAGGCACGTGTTAACCCACGGGGGGCCACTGCCACCCCTCCCACTCGACCGGAAGATACACCACCTTCCCTGATGGGCGGACCACCAAGCAGTCGACACTCCGGAGTCAATGGCACAGCGGCCGGGACCGGAGCGAGCGCAAGCCCATCGCTGAAGAACCTTCTCTCATAACGATATCCCCACACGTGCTCATAATCGAGTTGTATGATAGTGACCTATGTCCTTTCCTGTTTGCTTTTACTGCTACTGCATATGCATGCCCCGGCATCCCATGAACAAAAAGTGTGTCTGCGGTTGGGTCTTCTTTCTCGTGCTTTTCTCTTTCTTTTCTTTTTCTTTCCCCTTCCAGCCACAGATATCCCGAGCCTTTCTAGCCGGTAGATCCACCTGTCGGTCACCATCTTTCGCACTAGGGGGGGGGGTTTCTTATGTCCTTGTTTTTTTTTTGCTGGCGTCTTGAATTACGGCACCTGGGAAAAGTCCGTGGAGTCTGCTATGGAGCGGTTGGGGGGCTTGATATGGTCGAAAATCATGGATTGCATGGAGTAGGACTGGCCATTTTACGATTGATATTACCCATTACCCATTATTTCCAGCTAGATGAATTGATTACCATTGCTACAACTACGTCTTCTTTCTAATTCTTCTACATATCTACTCGGTTATCCGGCATGGACATGGATTATAAACCCTGTCTCAACGAACGTATGTGGATCGCGGAAGCTGGTGATGCTGACAAATGCCGATCAAGCTGCCCAGGTGCCGCGGGCCCGGGCGGTACCTAGGCAGATGAGGTCAGCTCGACATAACTGGATGATAGCTTCTAGGGATATAAAGAAAAGTACATTCTGCAAATATTTGAATACAAAACAACCATTGAACACTGTAAATATTCAAGATGAGTGACACCATGCGAGCTATCGGTAAGTGAACGTGGGGTTGAAGACCATCCCCCCACCTGATATTATCTACACCACTCACCACTGGAAGCATTGAGGATCATACATGGACCAATATCAACCCACCTGCCCTCCAGGGCTCCTTTCACTGCCCTCCTTGCCCTATTTCCTCTAACTCCATACTCCAAATACTCTATACAATGTCAACTCCAAAACTAACAAACCCCCAGGCATCAAGGGCGGCAAAGGCCCCGCAACAAGCCTCTTCATCGACCAGATCGCCAAGCCAACCGCCACAGAAGGCCAAGCCATCATCAAGATCCGGGCCTTCGGCCTGAATCGCATGGACCTACTCCAGCGCGAAGGCCTATACCCCCTCCCACCCCAAGCACCCCCAACCATGGGCGTCGAGTTCTCGGGAGTGATCGAGAGCTTCGGACCAGACGGACACGAAGACTTCAAGATCGGAGATGAAGTGCTCGGTCTTGCATACGGCGGCGCCTACGCAGAGTACATCTGCGTCTCGACTCATATGCTGGTCCACAAGCCTAATCAGCTATCATGGGAAGAGGCAGCCGGAGTACCAGAGGTACGCAGATGCAATCAATCATGTATCTTCTCTCACGGAATGAACCATCACTAACCGCTAGCCACCATCCACAGACCTGGATTACAGCCTCACAGGCTCTATTCCTAATCGGCGAATTCCGATCCGGCCAAAGCGTCCTCTGGCACGCAGGCGCATCCTCAGTCTCAATCTCAGGCATCCAACTCGCCAAAGACGCCGGCGCAAAGGCCATCTACGCAACAGCCGGCTCGCAAGAGAAAATCGATTTCCTGGAAAAGGAACTCGGCGTGACAAAGGCCTTCAATTACAAGACTCAAGACTGGGCAAAGGAGATCCAGGTCGCGACATCTGGCGCAGGCGTCGATCTAACCGTCGACTTCATCGGCGCAACATATTTCCAGGGTAATCTGGACGTTGCGGCGCGCGACAGCCGTATCGTCTTGCTAGGCCTTATGGGCGGCGGCAAGTTGCCTGATGGTGTCAATATTGCGCCGTTGCTGTATAAGCGTGTGCGGATTGAGGGGAGTACGCTGCGCAGTCGAGATCTCGAGTACCAGCGGAAATTGCGGGATACGCTTGTTGAGCATGCATTGCCGCGGTTCTGTGATGGGACTTTCAAGGTTTTTGTTGAGAAGGTATTTTCCTTTGAGGAGATTGAGGAGGCGCACAAGTTGCTTGAGAGTAACACTACGAAGGGGAAGATTATTTGTGTCTTTGAGTAGGGACTTGATATACACGAGATACATATAAAAATATGTACATGTAGATATGCAGATAGTATATGTTTTATGTATGTTTTATGTATATAATCTGACAATCAAAGCCAAGAGATCGACAAAGTAGAAAACGCCCCAGTTGCAGAATACCGACTTGACCTGCATGCCAAGTGACTTGGTATACGCAACTAGACCTTGTGAAAGTGTGAAAATACTACCTCTATCCCTGGTGTCGGTGATTGGTCGGGGGTTCCTCCCAATAGGCGATCAGCAAACCCTGGACGAAATTAGGCGAGCATAAGCCAGCCATCTATGCCTGTCATATACATGTATATTTTACATTTCGCATTGGAAGTACAATACATGTATGACCTAACTAAGATTCTGGATGAAGAGAACATTATGTATGCTATCATCAGTGTTAGATTCTTAACATTTCGAATTCTTTCAACACGGCGGTTTGGCCGAGTGGTCTAAGGCGATTGACTTGAACTACCTATGTACGATATCAATTCTCTTCGGAGGCGCATGTTCGAACCATGCAGCCGTCGTCAATTCTTTTTATAAAACTCTTTTTTTAAATTAGTCTTAAAGCGACCGGCCATATGACTTTCAATATGATACGGGGGTGTTTTTTTTTTCTTAAAAAAAAATTGGCATTGATCTATATTATTCGAGATCACGCTCAAACTATCTGAAACTTTCCGCATTGTAGATTTAAATTGTATACAGCATTGTACAGTAATAATTGCAGATCCAAGTGGAGAAGAGTCAATGTGAGATCACCTCAGATTATTTGGCTTTCCGTTAGATTTGGCCCATTTTGGCCCCGAATGGGCCCAAACGTCCAATCCACTTTACTTTTTTTCTTCGATTCTGCAAGTATTTTTTATATGTAATGGTAATAGGTATAAAATACTTGGCTAATACATGAATAAAATGTATATAACCTCTACATACATCTAATACTGTATGTAGACTGCATCGCCCCATGCCCAGGTGGACTACACCTGGGTGTTACAGAATCTGCGCTTACTAACCCTTCTAGAAAAAAAAAAAGAAAGGCGTCATTGGGTCCACTGGTTACAGAGGCTCTGTCAGAGAGGGAAGAGAGAAAAAGACTGGATGATATAGTATATGGGCTTATGTATTTTAACTGCCTAAAAAGCATAGCAAATTAGATACCAACATCTATACCTTGAATAAGCAGAATACGTGGACGTACATAAGATTACTTGAGGATCATCCCGTCCCGCCCCAAGGCCTTCTGGAAGGAGGAAAGAAGCCCCTTCCCCGTGTTCGCCCCTCCTCAGCTTTGGCTGTTTTTACTCTCTCGATCTCTTCTACACTTTCTCTCTCTTCTCTTCTTCCTTTTCTTTGTTCTCACCGCTACACGCTAACACACATTCCACGGTCATGTCAAACTGACGTTTCCTCCCTTTTCTTCACGGCAATTGGAAACCCCTTCATCCTCGACTCTTTCATCCCATCGCTATTCCGAATCCGACTCTGGGGTGGGAAAAAGTGGGTTGCGCTATCTAGTGCGACAAGTCTAGGCTCTGGGGGTGTCTCGGAACCTCCAGCCCATAACGCGACTCGGACTGCTTCGCTGCAGGAAACAACTCCATTGTTCGATTCGGTGAACTGAGAGCTTGCTTGCCGACTGCCACTCCTTTTCCCGACTTTCTTTGTGCCGATTAAAGTCGGACCTCTCCCGGTCTTCCATACTCCCCCATCCTCGCCGCTCGTTTTTCTCTCCCTTCCCTCTCAAAAAACCGCTCTTGTTCCTCGGACCTTCCGTCACCCCCTCCAGCCGAACGCCTCGGTCTTCGCCATTTAAGCCATATGCGAGCCAGGACTGATCCGACCGAATCCTTTTTCTTTTCTTCGTTCCGATTGAATTCTTGTCGGTTCCTGTGATTCCGGCGACACAGCCTGATCGGGGTCGTTCTCAACCTTCTAACGCCATGTTTGACCGCGTGGATTGCGCGGGTCTCTACATCGATGACCGAGTGCGGTCGGAGAGATGGGTGCGCAGAAATTCGATCGATGAATTAACGATATCGTCCGAGGGTTCTTTCACAGCCCCCGAAGAACCGGAGGCCCTGCAGGCGGATGTGGAGCAGCTGTTAGGAGTGTGCAACCAAGGTAGGCTCTGCAGACTGTGCTGCGTTTGATCATTGACTAACTCCCGTTTTTGCAGTTTACCTCTGCCACAACGGTTCCTCCTTTGCCACTAAGCTAGCCGAGCTCAGCGACCGGTCGGGCAGCGAGTGTAACCCAATTTTTGCCTTTCTCGAGGTGGACTTCAGCGGCGAAGAGTCGAATTTGGCCCGCCGAAAAGCCAGTCGCGCCTCGTGGTCAGATAACGCTCCTCCATCGCCGGGCTCCATCCACCGCACCTTCACATTCTCGACCCAGTCCGAAGAAGCACGGGGCCTCTCACTTATATCAGGTATCTCAAACGATATTCAAGCCCAAGAAGGGCCGAATTTGGTCATCCCTATTGCTATCTTGCGTCTACCTACTCCCGATGCACCCAGCGACAATGCGGTTACCAGCCCTACCAGTCAACCTTCCCAAGGACCTATCACGATGGAGCATAAGCAGATCGCCCGCTGTCTTGATGCCGGTGCCGTGGATGTCTTGACCACTCCGCTAGATCGGTCGCGGATTCAAGCGCTCGTGGTTCATGCCTACCGTACCCGTAAAGCAGCCCAGAGAGAGATGACCCGATTTCTCGCACGGAGAAAGCAACGAAAGCTTTCTTGGGTTGGTGTGCATGATGAGCAGCCGTATTCTTATCTAAGAGAAGCCATGGTTTCAAAGCTCATGAAAGGAATTTGCAACCCAGAAGAAGTCATATATGATGAATTCCAGGAGCAGGATCTCAATGTTGACCCTACGCGTATCCCTTTTATCAAACAGCAGGTAGGCAGTTGGAATTTCTGCGCTCACGAGTTTACCGAGGACGAACTGGTCTTTGGTGCTTGCGAGATGATACAGCATGCTTTCGCCATGCCGGGACTGGATACTTGGCGGTTGACCTCCGATGAGTTGCAAACTTTCCTTCTCGCCTGCCGCGCCGCCTATAACTCCTTTGTGCTTTACCACAATTTCCGGCACGCGATTGATGTGCTGCAATCCGTATTTTGTTTCCTGCTACACATTGGTGCCTTGCCTCCATATGCACCTATTAGTCAAGTTTCTGTCTTCGAAACTCCCATTACCTCCCTTCTCACGCCATTCGACACCCTCACCCTTCTTATTTCAGCCATTGGCCACGATGTTGGCCACCCAGGTGTCAACAATTTTTTCCTCGTCAAACTCAACGCACCTCTTGCTCAACTCTACAACGACAATTCCGTCTTGGAGGCGTTCCACTGCGCCGCCTTCTCCCAGATTTTGCGTCGTCACTGGCCTGCGGCATTCAAGGACAATCAGCTGCGAAAGCTCCTTATCAGCTCTATCCTGGCTACAGACATGGGTGTGCACCAGAAGTTCATGCAGCGAATGGGCTCATTCCAAGAAAAGTTTTCCGAAAACGACCGATCTGTTGATGGCTGGAAGCCACAAGATGTCGACATGTACAAGACCCTCGTTTGTGGATTGTTGATCAAATGTGCCGATATCAGTAACGTGGCTCGACCGTGGAAAGTTGCAAAGAAGTGGACGCAAATTCTGCAAGAGGAATTCGCCAACCAGGGCGAGATGGAAAGGGAGGTTGGAATGGAAACTGCGCTGTTCGGTGGGCCACCCGAATTAGGGAACATCTACAAACTGGCTACCGGTCAAATTGGATTCATGTCAATATTCGCCCTGCCGCTATTTGAAGGCATTTCCGACCTTCTACCGCAGTTGCAATTCACCACAGACCATATTCGTCGCAATCAGGCACAGTGGCAAGAACTTGCTAATGAGGACCTGAAGAAGAAAGGTCTGCCGATCGAGAAACGGCCCGAGATCACTGTTTCGCCTCGCTCCCATAGCCCTGCAGTTACTGAAAAGCTGCTCCCCGCCCCAGGAGATGACACAACCGATGAAGTCACATCTCCCGCGAGTTCAGACTCTAATGCATACAACGAAAACACCATTCAACCTGTCGTGTCGCCAGACACCACAGGTCCTCAGATTGAGATCACAGGAAGTCCCCTTCTGCCGGCGGCTGAAATGTCATCTCGGAAGTCTTCTAGTGCTGTGCCGGAGCTTTCTTGTTTCTCCATTCCAGGAATCCCAGAGTCTGCCCGTGGGTCTATTTCGACACAGCTACATAGCCCCCTCACAGAAGCAAACCCTAGTACTGAGGATCCGGCTGTTCTAGCCGCCGTCTTGTATGCAAACGCAGCCTTCGGTGGTAGTCCTTCATCAGGAGCAGCGGGGCCTGACCATTCTTCGGGGCCTGTTGAGAGACCAAGCAGCTCGCGCCAAGGCTGTCCACAGGGCTCTCAACGGGGCTCCCAACGCCATCATGCGCACAACAGCTCATCTGCTCGCACGGGTTCTAATCGCAATAGTTGCACACGGACGCAAAGCACCTACAGCAACGCCATGACACCGATCTCTCCCGCCACCAATGCTTCGAGCTTTTTGGCTGTGGATAGCGGCGACGAAAAGCGAGTCTCCGGGGAAAGTGCTGCGCAAAGTGATCTTGGAGGACCTGACGACAATAGCACACGTCCCAGCACAGCGGACGCGTTCCCTTCAGGTGTCTCAGAGCCCGCAGGCAGTTACAGCCCTGGTCGTAGCTCTATCCTCGGCCGAGGTCAAACTCGGTCCGAAGATGGTGCCAACAAAGACTTCTCCAGGCTGGGAGCCTACGGAACCCGCAGTCCAACCCAGTCGACGACTACCGGCGAGAGCATCAAAAATGAAACCCCACAAGCGGATGACTCTGCTGCTCCCCGTAGACTTCCTAAGCGGAGGAGTCGGCTTCGACTTGCTTTTTGGAAGCGTCGCAACCATTCGCACGAGGTCCGTGGCGAAACCTGATCCCTGCCATCCTGGTTGGTGCTTTTGGGTTTGAGCCATCACTAGCTGTGTATAATGCTGCCATGGTCTTATGAACATTTCATTTTGCAATGAGGCTTGAAAACCACGCTGGTGTTCCATGAATTGACGACTCGGCCAGTCGAAGAAGCCGGACTTTGAATTTTCTTTTCCCACATTGGCTCTCCTGGTCACGACTCTACGAAGTCGAATAACGATACCTTCTTACCTTCTGCTAGACATCTGAGTTTTGTCTCGGACATGAAAGCAAATGCAAAGTTTGTCTGAGCAATTCCAGCTTCAAGACAAGATGCCTATCCTCTCTCTTCCATTTGAGGCTGAGAGTCACGCTCTATCATGTATTCCTCAATGGATACTGGCATCGGTGTCCCGCTACATCTATTCATCTGATTATTTGCATCGGGCTCACCCTCCTACTTCTGTGTCATGACCACGAATATCTGTTTTCTTTTATCCTTATCCTTGCACCTTCATTCATCTCTCTTTTCTTTTTTTTTTTTTTTTTTTTCTGCCCTTGTTTGATCTTTTGGGGCGGTCTTCTGTCTTTGTTCTAGAGTTCCAACGGCGTTTTATCTCTTACAGGTGCGGGCTTTCTTTGGCTCCATATTCGAGATCTTTACAACCTTGGATAGTCCTTTCTCTTTCTCCCTGTTCTGGATCCTTGTCTTGTCTTTTTCTCTCTCTTTTCTTTACATGGACTCTTTTGTTAGACTCTTTCCGCTCTGCGTGATAATGAATGTGATGTGTACAGTGAGGTTTTGAATTCTTGTTCTCAAGGCTTGTAACAGGTGTATTTTCCAAGTAATATGTGTAATTCTAGCATTTATACCAGCATGGTCTAAAAATGAATTTTCTACATTAAGCAGGTGATCTAGTATACATACTTGTAGATACCAAGTAAAACCACCACCCAATACCTACTACTGACAATCCTCACAACCCGCCTTATCCTTACCCCCCTCCTCTTTCTTCTCCTGCTCCCCTTGCTGCTTCTTCAACGCCCGGTCCGTATGTCCCAAATCTCTCTCAGGAGCAATAACATTTCGCACAAGTGACTTGAGAGCTTTGACTTCTGAGGAAAGGAAGGAATGGTTAGATAAAATAGCTTGACTATATAGGTTTCCTTTGCCATGCATAGAACAGCAATTAAACAGGAAAGGATAGAAGGAAAGAGGAAAACATACCAGGGAATCCCCCATCACGCTTCCGATCCCACAAGATAATATCCTGCGTCGTGACCTCCCCTTCGCTATTCAGCGTACCATGGCATATCGTTACTGTGAACACGCCGCCGGTTTTCGGGACGAGGGCGACTTCGCCGATATCTGTGTTGAATGTTGAGAGGAGCTCTTGGGCAAACTGTGATTGTGTTAGTATGGTGTTTATATGGTGAGGTTTATATATGTATTATATTCATGGTTATGGTCATGGTCATGTTGACAATGACAGTGAGTTGATACCGAGTTTGATACATATAGATATCACCAAGAAACCAATCACATCTCTAACATGATAGGTCAAAATAGGAAGAAAGAAAGACACATACGTATGCGGCCCGGAGCATCCACCGGCACTGTGTGCAGAACTGGATTGAGATGCGGGGGAGATGGAGGTTCGCGGGTTCGACTTTGCCTGTATCATCGGGCGTTGAGTCCATTAGAGGTAACGGGGTCGGGATAGTAGATTCGGCCATGATGGGGTTTGCGTGGTGCGATTGGATGGGTTACTTGTGTGGCGTGTGGAGTGCCTGGGCTGACGGTATATATGCACCCTATACGTACCGGATTTTCCCTGGGGCTTTCCTATTTAAGCTGCCGCCGCTTTTATGAAGGCTCACTGAGTAGATGTCAGCACGGGCTCAGATCATCATGCTCAGATCAGTCACGTGCCGGGTGACTGATACTTAGTGCTGATGCTCTCTGATTACTCAGTGATACTCAGTGTCCAGTGGGTAATGACAGAAATCTGGATGAATCAACATGGTATTTTTGGTGGTATGCAACTCTCTAACCTAGCAAAATATAATAACTAAGCAATTACACCCCGCGCAAGCTGGAGCCCCAGGACGAGGATAACCCGTGCTCAGGGTACTGTGACCTGTCGTTCATTACGGGGCTTTTGTTGTATGAGAGTTTATCTGTTCCCGATTGTGAGGCATAGATTCGTGGGTCGGAGAAAATGAAGATAATTAGTTAACTAGATATATACATTATGTAAGGCTATATATATTGTGTCATATATGGCTGGATTTGCAGGGAAAATCATGTACAGGTTAGATGCTGAAGGAATGGAAGATAGCATAGTCAGTCAAGGCCTTCTTATTATATATCCCGTTGTTCTTTTACCCTAGTGATATATATATATTCTACTAGCTCACAGTCCCCCCAATAGTTCATAACATGTCTTACAGCGAGTCTTCGTCAAAAGTTCCTCATCTTTATTAACTTTAATTATCAATAAGAAGGAGTGGTCTGAGAGACGATCAGGAATAATCATCTCATCTATCTAGTTCAGCAAGTAGTCTTGAACTTTCAAGGAGGATTCTTTAGGGAGAAGGTCTTTAGCCATTGAAACGAGTAACCTTTCGGAGCTAGACTGAAGGAGGCGGGTCTTTGAGCGGTAAGCGCGAGAGGGTAGTTGTGACGGGATCTTGAGGGACCTATAGCCTAAAGAGAGTGATTTTTACGGGTATATCGGCCTCAATGATAGCCTAGAGATAGGGGTAAAATCATAGTAACTGGTCCAGTAAAGTGTGGACCCGGCTCTCAGCCATGACGCGGACACCGATGCAGCGTTCCCTCTCTACCTTCACGACCAGTCCCTCCCCAGTGGAAAGATCAGTCTCTGGCGGGGCGTTGTCTGCGCTCCTCTCAGTTGCAGCTGATGTCAAGCGCCTTAACACCTCGTCAATCGGGTTCACCCCCGGTGAGAATTCCATCGATGACGGGGTACTGAGTGGGCTCAGCCTAGTCAAAGCTGAAACCAAATCCCTCTCTACCTCCTCGAGCCGTTTCTCCCACGTGGCAATATGAGTCTCTGGCACGGTTTCGCGCAGGAAGTCGGTCAGCCCGCCGACCACCTCGACTGAACTAGAGACGGGGGCCGGACTTTGTTGTTCTTGTTGTTGTTGCTTCGAGGCAGTCTCTGGAGAGGGTCGACGGATTCTGATAAAAGAGTATTGTAAGAAGGCGCCGTCGTCACTGAATCGGCCACGGCGGTCTCGTCGATCCATGAGAACCACCCAGCTCCCCGGGGGGATCTCCCTGAGTCGGACTCGGGACGGGTCGTCGGGGGCTAGCTCGTCATCGATAAATCCAACGGGGATTGGCCTGACACCTAATTGATCTGGCCATGACTGGAGCGGCGGTGGCCCCCGGGGCGGCGACGGGGGTCGTCGTCGTCGTCGTCGTTATTGTCGTCCTTATCGTCCTCGTCGATGGAAGCGAGTGACGAGAACGCCCCATGATATGTAACTCGCAAGATGGCTTTGTTGGGATCCGAATCCGGACCTAAGGACCGGAGGTATACCAGGAATCGGACAGCGAAGCTCTCGGCGTTTAACCCAGTATTATCCATGGAGTAGTAGCCGCTGTACCCGGGACGAGCAGGGTGGACGACGTGGTGGTCTGTAGCTGCGTCCCGGACATCTTCGCGCTAGGGGCTGATAAATGTGAACAGATGGATCATGGGAAAGACTTGAGCGCCCGAGGTGAAACTAGAACCTAAATTCGTCGTCGAAGATATTGCTCGAAATTCGTGGCCGCGTAAACCGTTTAACAAAGCGGAGGTCGAATGGATGGTTCTCAGCCGGAGCGACTCTAAGTCTTCTCCTGATGCCCTCGGCCACAGTCGCAGCAGCTGTGAGCAGAGATAAGCGGAGGCATCGTCGCTGTTCCGGTCCGGCTGCTATAAGAAGCAGAGCTGTTAGAGGGCCGTGGACTGTGCCAGGGCCGCGGCGAGATCACTAAGGTCTGATTCTCCATCTTCCTCATCTCCCACCAGCTAGAATAGATTGACGCAGAGGCTGAGCGCAGACGCACCTTAAAGTTCATCCGATGTAATAGCGGCCGCGATCACGCGAGGCGGCAGGTTTCTAAACACCACCTAGTTGAGGTGACGGCATCTCGTATGCCACGCGCAGCATATGACTGGAGATCTGGGAGGAGCCGAGCCTCTCTGGCACCTCTTCGAGCCGCTGTCGTAGCTGCTCGCGGAACTGGGTAAGTACTTGAAGGTTAGCGAGCGCTTCTTTCTCGAGGGGAGCGGAGGCGGGCTCCTGGGTGAGAATAAGTAGATCATTAATGGTGCGGATCATGCCTACGGGGTCATTTTGCGGCGGTTAGTCTACTATGGTGTAGCCTGCCAGATCAGGCGGGGATTAGGTGGCGATCTTTGAATGTCTGAAGTCTGTTCGAGAGATTAGCAGATGTGATCGATATGGGTTCACCTAGAATAGCGCCAGAGATCACCTTCTGAAGATGTTCGAGCCGGATCCTCCAGCTCTGGTGGCCAGATATCTACCATTATTCCCCCTGTCAGCACCTGTAAATCATCCGGGTGAACAGACGTACACTCTAAGGCTACCGCATCAGCCAGCGGCCTCTCCTCTAGTTTAAGGATGTAAAACGCCTCTTCTAGGCCCGACTAGTAGTAATACTTCGATACCCACTGCGAGATTGATAACAGCTCTCGAGGCCGCGGGCTCACGAGTATAACATCGGGCTCCTTTTCCGGCTAGGGGTCTTCGACGGGATCCCAGCCGATTATCTCGCCGCGGTATTCAACCTCAGCCATGTAGTTCATGGGGAACGTAACGATGCCGTACTTAACGCCGCTGTCGAGGTCGGAGATGTCGAGAATGACCAGGCCATACTCAGTGTAATCGGCCCGGAATAGCGTCGATAGAGGCTGAAACTGGACGTCGCCGGGGCGGGTGCGGTTATCGCAAGTATCGCGTAATAACGCCAGCAAAACACACGTCGCGGTGAAGGGAAACTTACTGGGCGCATCAACCCGCCACGGCAGCGGGGGTTGTTGTTACTCTGGCTCCCGCCGCTTATACCAGGGCACGAACGGGGGCTGCGCGGTGTCGGGCACGCTGGGCCGCTCATGAATCGGAGCCTCGTGGCCCTGAGACCGACGATACCAGTCCTCCGCGAGCGCCCTCTCAGCCTCCAGCGGCGCGCGGTTCGCGGGATCCGAGAGGATTTCGGTCAGCGCAAGGATGTCGGTCACCATACAGTGCACTCGTCCCCAGGATATCTGTGAGTTGTATTTATCGTGGTGCTGGCGGTAGGCCACGGCCAGGGAGCGGCTGGCGCCGCCGGGACCGACATTGGCGACGACGGCGAAGAGGAAAGAGCGAGGGGTTCTGGAGTAGAGAGTCGTGTGTCCCAGCATAATAATTGTATTCCTTGAGCAGCTGGGGGGAATATAAGAAAGAGAAAAAGCCAGCAAAAGAGGGGCTGGCCTTGGCCAAGAGAACTGTTGGTGAGTTTCCGAGCATATCTTAACTTCTTAATATAGTTCCAGAATGTAGAGATTTCATATTTATCTACCTCTAGTAGACCTGTGTTGGTTTCAACTGGTAGTTTAACTTTGATCAGCCAGAATAGACCATAAGTTAAGCCTCAGAGATCGTCGGTCTCAAATTGCTGGCTAATCGCTGTTCCCCTTGCAGCAACTGATCACCACGGCAAATATGCATATGACACCTAGTTATCGGCATGGCTGGTCACCCTCCTTCTGACGGGAATAAATAGATATGGTAAACCTACAAAGTCCAGGCTGTAAAATCCACCAGAGCCAAATCTCCCGATGGCGATGGAAAATCTCAAGTTTCTGCTAATCTCCTGCCTGATGGTTGTTGGGGTTCATTGCGAATCACTCTTGCCCCCCAGGCAAGATCCATTTCATCGCCCCCCCAACACAAACCGAAGCAGAATCACCACCTGGAAGCACCCTAGCCATTAGGAAGGCTCCATATCCTTCACACAACTGTTAACAGAGTTTGTTTCGGCCGCATACCAAATCTTATACCGGACCACCGATTCATTCGGACACCCAACCGCCGCTGTCACCACCATTCTAATTCCGCACAACCCTAACGACAAGATCTTCACGTATCTGGCAGTAAACCTAGATGCAATTCGATCCGTTCAATCCTGTTAACTGGATGCCCTCAATAGCACCAAGAAATATACATAACTCTTTGTTTCTCGGCTCGTACCCGAAACGGGTATAGTCTTTATTTGGATAAGTGGTAAGATATCATCCACTCATAGGCTAGTGTTGTTTACAGCTAGTCCAAACTTAGATTGGCCACGTTTCGGGTACGAGCCGGGAAACAGAGTATGTACGCTCGGGGGTAAGCTGTTTTCGAATTCTACTGTAGGAGGGAGTATCGACACGAAACCGAACGATGCGGCTGCGGGTTGGATCATCCCAGGGGTTCTGCTCCTGGGCGACTGGTATGGCAGCCCATGCCGGCCATAACGAGCTGGGCGTCGGATGGAGCGGCATCTCTGGTAAAATGAAAGGGGGCAGTGCGTCGGGCTGAAAGCGAATGTGTAGTAGTCAGTGGGGGCCAGAGTAAAAGAAAGGGGGCGGCGATGAGTGCAAGATAGAGAGGTAGAAAGAACGAAAAAGTGAGAGAGGGGGAGGGTGAGCAGCGAAGACAGGTGATTTATGTCGGCGGCATTAAAGGGAGGTTACGTGATGGCGTATTAGGACTCTAAACTTAAAGAGGCAAAACTAACCGGATATAGTAATTCACAGGTCCGCCGTTTACAGATAACATTAACTCCTAAATTAAGCTCTCTCCACTAAACATTACTATAGGCCCGCACGATGGAAGTCCCCACCCCGTTTGTTTACGTTCGGCCCTGTAAACTCCTTCTTTTCTCCTTAAGCTTTTAGATAACAGCAAACGGCTTAGCTAGCTTGAATTAAACCTGGCTACGTCCCTTCACAAAGAGCGCTATAAGTAGAATACTCAATGTTATAAGTAAAAAACGTATAAATTTTGCAGTCACGCTAGAAGTCTATTTGGCTGGTTTGCACTATATTAGGGCCCTAATAACTAGGTTACCCAATGGGTTATAACTAACTAGAATTGGACCCAAGCCCCATGTTGGGTTGGGCTCGGGTTAGAGTGGGTTCTGCCGAAGTCTAATCCGGAGGACTTGACGCCTTCTATAGCTCAAATTACCCCTAGTGTTCGCATCAGTATAATCTATAGGAGTCTGCCACGGGAGGCGTGGGTCAGATTCCGGTCTGACAACTATCAGCCGGCACCGATCAGGTTAAGAATGACTCATTACCCGGAACCTTACTTATACAAAGCTTGCCAAAACTAGTTTCGGACGCCGGCATCTCTCAACCAAAGCCTCAGTTGCTACTTTGTTTCCCAGCTTGACCTTTTGACAGTTGAATTTCAACATGGAGCTGCCTGAGAAATTCCCCCCTGGCATGGTCCTGGGCCGAGTTGCTGAAAACCTCGAGGACCACCATAGTCACCTTCGCGTGGCTCTTTCCACCAGCCATGTTGCCTATGAGGAAGCCCTCACTGCAACTCTCAACTGCGTGCGCGGGCTTCCAGGCCGCATACTGCTGCCAACCACAAACCCAGTCCGTCGAGCACTCCTAAAGAAGATGGCACTCGAAAGTCAAGATTCGTTAAAGGACCCCACTCCTTTTTCATCTATCCGACCCATTCGGACAGCGGGTCAACTAAATCCAGAAGACTTTCCGCCACCCGCTTCTCCAAATCGCCGTGCGTTACTGAAGAAGAAGTATAATACCCCCTCACCACGAGAACCTTATATCCTCAATCTCCCTGCGTTACGTACAGAGAACACCTTGACCGCCATCGTCGGTAATGCAATGGTTACTTCTTTGGAGTGGGAACCGGGTCTTTCAGAATGTAAGCTGTCGGCAGTTGAAATGCTCTGGGACACAGGCGCCCATAACTCAATTATCACAAGAGATCTCCTCGATGAAGAATTTCGAGTACACCTATCTGATCCAATCAACAAATCATATGGACTTGGGACTCTCGTCCAAGTTTCATTCAAAGTCGAATTTTCCAACTCGTTGTTTCACATGGACATTATCGTAGTGGTTGTGGAACTAGGCATAATACTAAATTTACGGCCAGGCATCCTGCTAGGACAAAGGGGCTGTATTGACGCATTGCAATATCGGTCTATTCCACGGTCTATCTTTCTGGCCAAAGGAGACCCGATCGACAAAAGGTACTGGGGAGAGCTAATTCTAGGAAGCTATATTGATATCGATGGAGTGCTGAAGGAGATTCCCACGGGTTAAACCTCGCATGTGTACTACGTGTTATCTATACGCTAACTTCCTGTTCTTATTGTTCTGTCCTGCTTGCTCTGCCCCATTTATCTCTATCCCCGCAGCGGTATAGATGCCATAGAACAAATTTATTATTGATATCTTGGTGCCTACTTATTTATTGGATGTCTGAATCAAGACTGGTAGAAAAATGAAGATACTTAAGTGGGTGATAGTGATCGAGTGTACGAAATCTTCTAGGTAGGCGCTTCCTCCGTATATGATTTTTTAAAGGTAATGTCTTTATTGAATCTTGGTTCGACGACCTCCTGGAGGATTAATATTTCGAAGTTAGTCCTAATAGATAGATCTCCGATGAAATTGGACTTCGGTAGCTTGACAAGCTCTTTATTCCTACTTCACGTACGAAGTGGTATCGGCTTTTAATACTCGACGACCACGGATGTCATTTAACACCTAAAGTTGACGAAATCTATAAGAGAAATAAGGTAATACCAATTTGTATACCGGTGTATTTATCTTATCTTTTACAACCTGTCGATATTGGCTGTTTTACGGTCTTAAAACGTGCGTACGGCCGGCTAGTTAAATAAAAAAATGCGGGTTAGGATGATTCATATTATCAAACTTGATTTCCTCGAAGTATACCCCCTCGCACGAATTGAAGCTTTTACATCTGGTACAATGCTATGCTATGGTAAGGATGATCCTATTATGTCTATCCTCAAAGCTAGCTATAAGTCCGGGACCATAATAGCATCGGAGTCCCTTTTTCAGCGGAGAGTGCAATCACCTCAACGCTTAGTCAGCTTATCTAATGATCTTTGAGCAGCTTAGAGTGTTCAGATGCGTGCTCAATTTTACTCTGAGATCTAAAAGCGACAAGAGGTGAGCACTAAAACGGAAAGGGAAAAGTCTCGAGTGCCAGGCATTATCCGGTACATATGCAGGTGGATGTACTCCGTGTTTATTTCTGGATCGTTGAGGTGAGTCGTATTGTTCACCTGGGCAAATGTGCAGAGCTTAATGAGATGCTCAGGTAGGTCCACAGGAAGATGATGTCAGCGGGGATGGGCTGACTGCCCATACACCTGAGCAAGTACCTATGGACCTATGATTACATCTTATGTCATATTAGATAGAGTAATCAAGTCGCTGTATACCGTAACATTCGGTTAGGATCTACCAATTGCCAATACAGGTAAGTCATGCAAGACGAAACAACCGGTCGAGGGCTGATTCCGACTACCGGGTCATCCTAGCAAATCGCAAGACGTGATTGCCGGGATTTGGGGCCGGATTACAAATAGCGCAAATTCGATTAGATCAGTATGGTATTGGTCATGCGAATCTATGATACATGAATGGCTCTCACGCTCTGAAGAACATAGAGGCTTTTTTGAAGATAATCCGTGAAAGGATACATAGGAGAAAGAAGGGGAAAACAAAGGAGACGAAAAGAAAAGGCCGATTCCTAACAAACACATCGAGAAGGGGGAATGGTGCAATCCAGAGAAAAATAAAGTAAGGCGCAACAAATGCATCGTCAAGTGCACTGTCTGCAGAGTCCGAGGACAAAAAAGGGGGGACACGGGGTCGAAAAGGGCGACAAAACACAGCGGGACTCGTATGATCCTCAGAGGCGTGGAAGGTTTCGTGCAAGACCAGCAGACGATTCTTTCAGGCCGACATGTTTATCCGCGCGAGCAATCGTGTTTTGTTCGGGTCCAAGGGGGTGGTCGTGAATGGGGTCGGGAATTAAGTAGAAGAAAGAGAGAAAGAGCGAGACGTCATGGCGAAAATATCCCGTCGTGGTTGCATTACATGACGGTGCAGCAACCTCCCTGTTGCTGAGGAGCATAGGGATCCTCGCGCTTGTCGACCTAAGAAATGGGGAGTTAGTTTGGGATGGGTCGCGCGCGTGGACAAAAACAGCCGGTCGCATACCTGTCCCCATACGGATGGAACCATATAATCGCGAGTGTTGTTGCAGTAACTGATGAGACTATTAAAGGGTTAGGTGTTTGTTGTTAACAAAGAAAGGTTGAACGGACGAGAGAGCTGCCTCGGAGACCTTGACCCGTGGTCGGTCCAGATCCTCCTTCAGACGAGCATTGAGCTCTGTCAAACGACGATATTTCAAGTCGGCGACACTTTGCTTCTTATTCTTAACATCACCTCCTGATCGAAGTTCGTAGGGAGCCATCGTGACGGGTTGAGCTGTGAGAGAAGCGCGAATGGAGAAAGGGGGGAGAGGGGGTTTTGGATCGGCAGGTTCCCAAGGGAGTAAGAATTAGGTTAGGGGGGCCGGGTAATCAGCCAAGACAAAGAAAAAAAAAAAAAAGAAGGTGAAGTCGAGTGTTAATTAGAGAGAGAATGGACAAAGGGCTGATTAGAGGGGATTTCCTGAGAAGAGTTGAGGTCCGTGGGTTTCCCTATTTTTTTTTACCTCTCGTTGGTATATGTTATACTGGAGTGGAAGTACCGGGTACTTGGCATTGGAGGATTAGTACTGCTATTGTTTTATGTGGAGACTAATACATACCTTGTACCCGATACCTACTAGATTATTAACTACTAGAAACATCGGCGTCGGAATGAAATTAGTTGGAATTATAATATTAGTCGACTCGGGATATTTTAATTAGACCAATAATAAATCATCATCACAATGCAAAGTCATCCAATATGACACATCTTTGTAGACTCTAACAAATAACAAATATTCTGCCTTAGGCCGGAACACGTGATCACCATCGCTTAACGCGAAGTGGGAACATTGGCGGGATCCAATTTTTGCTCTGGCCTCAACACGCACATTGTGAATCTTCCCCTCGTTATCGGGTATTCGCGTGGCTAATCGCATTCAACCCAGCTACCCGTGTCGCTGGCTTCATATAACGTTGGAACTTTTTTTTCTTCCAACTTTTAATTTCTTATCAGTCACCTTTGATCCTTTCCCAAGGGGCATCCACCCATCATGCCGCCTCCTCCGCATATCAAGCCTGAGAACGTCCTCAAGGTAAGCGTCGCTGTCGCTGTCGCGAACTATTAGATCGGCTACTAATGACGATATCTTGCACAGAGGGCCCAGGAACTCATCGCCGTCGGCCAGGCTCCCGCCGCCTTGACTGTCCTCCACGAACATGTCACCTCCAAGCGCACCCGTAGCAGCCCCATCGCTTCCCTTGAGCCGGTGATGCTCCTGTTCGTTGAGCTGGCTGTTGATCTTCGCAAGGGCAAGGCTGCCAAGGATGGTCTTTACCAGTACAAGAACATCGCCCAGAACACCAATGTCGGCACCATCGAGGTTCGTGTTGATGATTGCCTTTGAAAAAAAAAAAATTGTGACTTGGCACTAACATAGGACTTTTTTTTCCTATCCACAGATTGTTCTCAAGAAGTTCATCGAGCTCGCCGAGCAGAAGGTCACCGAGGCCCAGGCCAAGGCCGACGAGATCCAGTCTACCCTCGAGTCCGCCGCTCCTTCCTCCAACGTTGAGGATTTGGAGGCCATCGAGACCCCCGAGACCATTCTCCTCGCCACTGTCTCCGGTGAGCAGTCTCGCGATCGTACCGACCGCGCCGTCGTCACCCCTTGGCTCAAGTTCCTGTGGGAGACCTACCGCACAGTCCTCGAGATTCTGAAGAACAATGCCCGTCTCGAGATCATGTACCAGTCGACTGCCCTACAGGCCTTCAAGTTCTGCCAGAAGTACGCCCGCAAGACCGAGTTCCGTCGCCTGTGTGAGCTCCTGCGCAACCACGTCCAGAATGCCGCCAAGTACTCTTCCCAGATGCATGCCATCAACCTGAGCGATGCCGACACCCTGCAGCGTCACCTTGACACCCGCTTCCAGCAGTTGAACGTCGCCGTCGAGTTGGAGTTGTGGCAGGAGGCTTTCCGCAGCATTGAGGATATCCACACTCTGTTGAACCTCAGCAAGCGCCCCGCTAAGAACATCATGATGGCCAACTACTACGAGAAGCTCGCCCGTATTTTCCTGGTTAGCGAGAACTACCTCTTCCACGCCGCCGCTTACAACCGCTACTACAACCTTCTCCGTCTTTCTTCCGTGGCCCTGGCCAGCGGCCAGAGCTCTAAGAAGGAGAACCCATCGGTCACCGAAGCCGAGATGACCAAGGCCGCGTCCTTTGTCCTTCTCTCCGCTCTGTCTATTCCCGTTATCAGCACTTCCCGCTCCCGCGGCGCCCTGGTCGATGTGGATGAGGCTCGCAAGAATAAGAACACCCGTCTCACTAACCTTCTCGGTATGGCTACCTCGCCCACACGTACGGTGCTCTTCCGCGATGCTCTTAACAAGGGTCTGCTCCGTCGTGTGCGCCCCGAGATCCGCGAGCTGTACAACATCCTGGAGGTTGATTTCCACCCTCTGTCCATTTGCAAGAAGATCACCCCCATCCTGAAGCAGATTGGTGCGGACCCCGAGATGGAGAAGTACGTTGTGCCTTTGCAGCAGGTCATTCTCACCCGTCTGTTCCAGCAGCTGTCCCAGGTTTACGAGTCTGTTGAGCTCAAGTTCGTCTACGAGCTTGCCCAGTTCCCTGCTCCCTTCCAGATCACCCCTGCCATGATTGAGAAGTTCATCATGAACGGTTGCAAGAAGGGTGATCTCGCTATTCGCGTTGATCACATCTCGGGTGTCCTGACTTTCGACTCCGATGTCTTCTCTTCTTCCAAGGCTACCCACGCCGGCAGCGGTGCTGGTTCCGCCGAGAGTGAGGTTGGCTCTGTCCAGCGCCTGCAGCACACTCCCGCCGAGATCGCCCGTTTCCAGGTCGCTCGTCTCGCCAAGACTCTTCACGTCACCTGCATGTACGTCGACCCCTCCTACAACCAGGCCCGTCTTCAGGCCAAGCAGACCGCCCAGGCCCGCGCCATCGCTGGTGCCGCCCAGGAGCACGAGGAGACCCTCGCCCGTCGCGTTCTTATCGACAAGAAGAAGGAAGCCGCTACCGATGCTTTGCAGCGCAAGCAGCGCGAGGAGGAGACCCGCAAGCGTGTCCGTGCGCAGCAGCTTCAGGACGCCGAGAAGCAGCGTCTGGCTGATGAGCAGCGTGACCGTGAGCTCAAGCGTATTAAGGATGAGCAGGACCGTATCCGCCAGGAGGAGCTCAAGAAGCAACTCGAGGAGCTCAAGACGGGTGTTAAGGGTATTGACGTCAGCGAGATCGACCTGGATGAGCTTGATGCCAACCGCCTGCGCGCCATGAAGCTCGCTCAGCTTGAGAAGGAGAAGAACGAGCTGAACGACCGTATCCGTACCACTGCTAAGCGTATCGACCACTTGGAGCGTGCCTTCCGTCGCGAGGAACTGAAGCACATTGCCGCCGATTACGATGAGCAGAAGAAGGTCGACATGGACCTATACGAGAAGCAGAACGCCGAGACTCTGCGCGAGTCTAAGCAGAAGCACGCCGAGGCCGTCGCCCTCAAGCACCGTCTTGGTCGTCTCGTTCCCCAGTTCAGCAACTTCCGCCGTGAGGTTTCTGAGAAGCGCCACGAGGAGTTCGAGAAGCGTCGCAAGGCCGCCGAGCGCGAGTTCGAGGCTAAGAAGAAGCAGCGTGTCAAGGAGGTCCAGGAACGCCGCCGCCGCGAGAAGCAGGAGCGCGAGGAAGAGGAGGCTCGTCAAAAGGAGGAGCAGGAGCGTGCCGAGCGTGAGGAGCAAGAACGCATCGCCCGCGAGGAGGAGCGCCGTCGTGTCATGGCCGAAGAGAAGGCTAAGCGCGAGGAAGAGCGATCGTCAGTATATCCTTACTCTATTTTCACTTTGGACCTCGATACTAACTTAATTTACAGCAAAATGGACGAGATGGCTATGAAGCAGCAACAGCGCGAGGAAGAAGCCGCAGCCCGCCTCGCTGCTCGCAAGAGTGGATTCGACTCATCCGAACGAACTGCACCCCGTCTCAATGTCGCCCCACGTACTGGAGTTCCTTCCACCTGGAGAGAACGTCAAGCCGCCAAGGAAGCTGGTGGTGTCCCTGCCGAGCCCACTCGTGAGATCACTCGTGAGCCCGTCCGCGCCCCCGTCCGCGAAGAGCCCGCCCCTCTTCGCAAGGGTGGATACGTTCCTCCTCACCTGCGCAGCGGTGCTCCCGCCAGCGCTGGATCTGCACCCCCTCCCCCTGCTCCCCGTGAGCCCCGTGAACCCCGCGAGGCTCTGCCCCGTGAGGCCCCCACCGAGCGCTGGGCGCCCCGTCAACCCCGCGAATCTTCTTCTCAGTCTCCTGCTCCCGCTTCGGAATCCAAGCCCGCCGGTGGCAAGTGGGTCCCTAAATGGAAGCAGCAGCAGTAAACGACCGAGCTACGACTTTCCAGTTAAAAAGTGTATCCAAGCTCTTTTCTTTTTGGCGCTATTCTCATGACCCTTTCTGCATATTTCGTGTATCATTCACCCATGTTCACCCCGTAACGTGTTAATGGGGGCTTCTGTCTGTTTTCAGCTCGCTCGGAATATGATATAATCTTTTCCTAGTTTCTTTTTTGGCTTTGGTGTAGATGTTTTAGATCACTTTATTTTTATTGACAATGGCGGAGTTAAGCCGATGTTAAGCCTCGATAACAGCATTGGCTCTGCACAGGTTGCATACAAGCATATGCATGTCGAATGCAGGTTACATTCGGGTTATCTTTTTAATGAATTTTTCGAGGATAGTGAAAGAATGAGCCTACCAATCGAATTGGAATGAATGGTATCACGATTTCGAGCTTATATGTAACATAGTGAAAGATGGCCCAGTAAGCATCAATATGGATATCTGACAAGAATAAAAAAAATTAAAAGACAGTCTAGGGTCCTGACCCGAGGAAACAGAGTCGCAAAAAATGATCAAAGTCATGAACATCAACATCACTTATGCAGCAGCCATTTCGGCATTAGTCCCAAACAGCTTCTCGCGCCATTCTCCACAGACAGCTTCAAAGCCACTGACTACATCGCCGCAGACCTTGCCAGCCTCTCGGTCTTTAATCCGACGGTCCCACTCCCCGCGCTCGATCCATCTGGATCCCTCTTCGCGACTCTCTTCTTCCCGCCGGATGTCGGTGACGAGTTCTCGCGCAGAGCGTAATCGGCGGGAAGCTGTTGAAGTCAATTGTCTCGACTCGTAGAGGGTATCGCTTAAGCCGCGAAGTGTATGTGTGATATCGGCTGTTTGCGAGATGAGGGCTTGGAGAGAGGCGAGAGGGTTGTGTGCGGAGGTTGTTGATTGGGAGTCTTGGTGTTGTTCGGGGAATGGGTATGGGAGATTTGGCAATAAGCCTTCGTCTATAAGGGGAATAAGGGAGTCGATAGCGTCGTCGGAAAGGAGGGGGAATGAAGAGAAGAGGAGTGGGTGGACGAGGGATTGAAGGGCGCGGGTTTGGTGGGTGAGATGTGATGTGATCGAGGAATGAGCGGTAATAAGTCTGCGGACAAAGATTAGCTATCAGGATCAGGGGAATTGTGTTATACTTGCGTGAACTCTTACCTCATGGCACTGTTCTCAATTCCACTCTGTCCACCGAGATCTTTCAATGATTCGACCGTCCGCTGAATGACATGGTCATTTTCACTTCCATTATTTTCTATGCCCCGTCGAACTAGACTCTCAATCTCAGCCATTTGGCTCTCCAGAGCAGGGGAGATATCTGCCTCTTCTAGATCTGAGTCGGGTCCATAATCCGAGCCATCATATTGCGACTCCTGCCGGCGGTGCTGTCGCAAATGATTTGCACGATATTTTGTCTTTGACGGATGGAGCGAATCTCTTTCTGGTGAGAGGGACGGTGACCGGGAGCGCACGCTGTGCACTGATTGCATATAGATTTCTTCTCCATCACTATGACCCATCTGCTGTGACCCCGCGCGGCTAGCTTCCTGGCCTGACGCATATCCATATCCATCTTCTTCTTCCCATGCATCGGCTAGCTCATCAGCTAGATTTCCCAGTCCTCCGCCGCCCATATCAGCGGCGCCAGAGAAATCTCCGGATTCTCGGTAGGACCCACTCATGGCGTTGGAGTTATGGCGTGACGTGATAGGAGACGGAGGTGCAGATAATTGTGGTGTCCGCGGTGACCGGGGGCTTGCAAATGTAAAATTATTGCCAGTTGTCCCGGGAGAGATGGGTGAGTCGTCCGTAACTGATGGGTAGCGGTGTGAGACTTTCAGGGGAGACGGAGGGAGGGGCATTGGATCGTTTGGAGGAATCACACAGGATCCTTAGGTTGGCGGAAGCTTTATTGGGAAGCTGAATGAGCTGAATTAGGGCAATATAGCCAATGAAAGAGAACAAGCCGTTGTAGTCCAGCTGCAGGCGAGGGGAGTTGTTGATTAGGACGCCTGATTGGAAGTTCCGATAGCTCCGGTCCGAGTCAATTGCTGAGTATAGCGCGGTAATCACGACCAAAAGCCCAAACCAAGACCAATTGATATAAAGACAAGTAAAAATGACTTCTTAACAAAGGAGTGACTGCACCACCAGGACGCAGGAGGGGTATCAACACCAACTGAACTCTTTAACCTTCACCGCCGACTGGCCTTCGTCACCGCCTGGCAAAAAAAGAACAAGAGTATCAAACCCCCACATTATCCTTCTCATGTTGAAGATATCAAGATGAGTTCGATTGAACGCATGTCCCCATTGGACCTGCTTGACCTTAACCTCACCAACCTTGACCCTCTCACCGAGAATTATGATCTCGGCTTCTACCTGAACTACCTGAACAAATGGCCCTCGTTGTTCAGCACCGTGAAGGACCATGAGGCTGGCATTGTAGGATATAGTACGTTAAACTCCAGCCCTAACTTGATACATTCTCTTCAAATATCATAGATCTAACATGTTCCTTTAGTCATGGGTAAGCTCGAAGAGCAACACCCTGCAATGCGCCACTCCGAGCACTACACTCCATGGCACGGACACATCACCGTCCTGACCGTGGCCCCAGCTTGGCGCCGTCTCGGATTTGCACGCAGATTGACTGAGCAGCTTGAGCGGGGGTCAGACAGTAACAATGCCTGGTTTGTTGATCTCTACGTCCGCGCCGGAAATAAAGTTGCATACGACATGTACAAAGGAATGGGGTACGTGAATCGATATAGATGTGCGAATGCTGAATTGATTGCTGACCTATATATTTCCAGATATTCTGTCTTCCGGCGGGTGGTTAATTATTACAGCGATGATCCATCTGGGATGTCGGAGACTGGCGAAGATGCGTTCGATATGCGTAAGCCGTGCAGTCGAGATAAGAAGCTCGAGCATGTGCGAGAAAATGGTGAGAACTTCCCTGTTGGACCGGAGGATGTGATGTAAACCATCCTTCTTTTTGTGGTATTTATTGAAGCAGCCTGGATGGCATTGTTATCTCTTGCGCATTTTGTCTTCTTTCTCGATGGGTCCTCTTGGCATGGAGGGCTTACGCAGGCTGGGGTTTGTATGGATATTTTCTTGCACAGAACTGAACATATGATTATTATTTCTTGTATTTCCATTTCCCGTCTATGTCTAACATGAAGTGCGCCGTGCCCCTGGCTGGATAGAAGCAAAATGAGTTGCCGGGAGATAATACAATATGCAGAATGGTGGCCAAATGATGAAACTAACGGTATACACTGTTGTCCCAACATTTTGGTGTCGAGAAATAGCTTGAACAAGGATGAACCCTCTTGTGGAAGTGGGTATAATATTTCAGCAGCCAGCAACCGAGACTCAAGCCTTGACACGGAACTTGAGACCCGAGCGCAGGAATCTTACATACATCATAAGAACTGCAGCGGTCATGAGAGAGCAAGCGGTGAAAAGCTGAACTCCGAGGAATTGGTTTGTATCGGACAGGATTGCACCTCCAATGGGAGTACCGATCAGCAGGCCTATGGAAGTGATAGCAAATACCATGCCCATGCGTGTGCCTAGGTTACGCACGTCTGGGGTCATGCTTGCCATGACTACAGGCGGCAGAGACACAAACCCACCCGAGAAGAAGCCGTAGAAGACGGCAAGGATAATGATACCAGGTAGGGTGTGAACCCTAATCCAGACAAAGGCCAGGATGGCAGTGATGGTCACTGCGGGTGTGAGCATATTCAATGGACCAACGTGATCGGCGAGGAAATTGGGCGCAATACGGCCGAAGGTCGAGGCGGCGTTTAGCATGGAGAGTAGATAGAATCCTAGGTTTGAGTCTACAATGCCTGTCTCTATTGCGTATGACTGCACATAGAAAAGGAAGTTGTAGAAACCCAAGAAACCCATGAACATGGCAACGGCGAAGATAGTAAAGGCCGGCTCCTTTAGGGCAGACAACTGGTAGAGCTTGCGCTTCTCCTTTGGCTGGAAGCGGGAGCGCATGATGGCAATAGAAATGCAAATGGTGCCGAAGCAGACGAACCCAAGTGCTCGAGTAGCCCAGGCAAAACCGACCTTCTTCTCTAACTGATCCAGCATGATTGGGTAGACGACACCGCCGATACTGCTGCCACTAGCAGCCAGGCCGTTGGCCAGGCCTCTCTTACGGCGGAAGTACTGTGGGAGGATGGCAACGGAGGGGACAAAAAGGCAGCCTGCTGCGAGTCCGATGCAAATGCCCTGGGAAAGAACCAGCTGCCAGTATTCTGTGGCAAGACTGGTCATCATCAAGCCGAAGGGGAGCAGAAACGCAGCGAAGGTGATGAGGGATCGAAAATAGCCAGCGTCAAACATTGGACCTGTAATGACTCCAACCATCATCAGAAGGAAAGACTGCAGCGATCCAATCCAGGCAATAGTCGATGATGAAGTACCGACGAGCAACTCTCGCTCATAATAGGTTTGATATGCACCCCATGTATTGATAACGCCCCTATCTCAACTTATTAACAATATGATTTTTATATCAAAGAACATAGACTTACCATGAATTGAAGAAGAGAAAGAATGAGCCCAAAACTTGGAGCCATGTGTGTAGCCCCGTATCGTATGTCAACTCGGGCTCTTTCTCTGGAGAATTTGATATATTGGAGTCGACATTTCTCTCTCGAGTGGCCGAAGAATCAGCAAGGACTTTTTTCTCTATATCCGAGTCAGACCCCATGTTTCATGTATCAGTCAACTGGATGCCCCTGACGGGTGAGGATGTGTACAAAGTAGGATGCAGTCAAGTCAAAAGCTCTTGGCCGTACAATGATGCAAAGCTTCTCATAGAGTCAAGACGATGGAAATAAAAATTTTAAGGATATTTCCCAGTTGCTTATAAACCCCCGAACTAAGCGGGGCTCGGGGGTTCGGACATTCGAGAGAGCCTAGTATACGATACGTTGATATAATCAAATAATCGGACTTTTTCTTAAATAGGACCTGGAGTTGGTACATTTTAGCTTGGATGTGTCATGTAAACACTTGAATTTATTGAAATAACCGAGCTTACCCTTTGTTCAATCCTTGATCAAAATATCAAATGCTTATTGACGGCAAATTAGTTGCCCAGCAGATGCCGAAACTGGCCTAGTGAGGTCCATAAGATATGCTACTTAGATGCAACACTAATGAATAACCGAATATCATGCATATCCCTAAGTGGATGATCTTAGATTGCGTTGGTCTTTGCACTTGATATGGAACTCTTTATAATTTCCGAGACTTTCGAGGATTCTTTAAGTAGACAGCTAAATTTGCCCCCACTGGATAGATACCAAGCTTTGCTCGGTTACGGGGGCTTTTTTTTGAATATTACGTTTGTTAGAAGCGTTTGAATCTTCATTAGGAGCAAATAATTCGGAGGAGTACCTGCTTCCTAGGGTATCAGATTGGGTAGGTATGCCTATAATGCAGGACATGGAAGTGTGCATATGACTTGTGTACTCCAAATATCTTGTCAAGGGCATCTGTATCGAAATCGTGACTTGAATCATACACAAAACCAGATAGTATATACATAAGAATATACATAGCATATCGAAATTCCAAAGGCCATTGAAACCCCGACAATTCTCACGTGGCTTACGGTATACTGCTTCTACAAGTCAAAGCAGGTGCAAGAAGATAAACAGGTCAAATTATTTTTTGGATATGTTTTTTTTTCCGTTCTAGACTCATGTACAAAGCATCACTGGTGTCCATGTTTCATCAAGGACATCCAAGTCTCTTTTTTCGACGGATTCTTCGAATCCCAGAACTCCAAACGCTATGCTGAAACCCAAAGAAAAGCAAAAGACGAAAAACAGCCGACGTGGAGAACGGTATCGACCGTTCTGGCCACTACAAAAGCTCCTCGCAAGTCCAATCCTCATACCTAAATCAAACATTGTTAGATCTGGCTCGCCATTCATGTTTCTGAGAGGGGTTTGCTTACCATCCATCAGGCAGGTATCGGCGAATAATCAAGGGAATCTTCTTCTGGTTCAATTCCTTCATGGCGATCTGCAGGGGATCGGTCTCACCCTCGAGGTCGACAAGAACGGGGGCATTCATACTATGTCGGTTGTCAGCAAACCCAAGTTAATGCGCAATAATCTGTATCAGCAAGAACGTACCTGATTTGCAGGGCACGGGTGCCGAGAACACGCGCGCGCTCGTACTTGGTCAAGTACGGGGTGGTGGTGCGCTGGTCATTGGGCACTTTCTTCTCGCGCGACTGCTCCATCACTTTTCCTGCGTATCCGGCATTGGGATCACCAGAGACAACGACATTTTCGCCGTTGGTGGTGGGGTAATCGTCTCCCTCAACCCCGTCTTCGCCCTCGAGGCCCTCGTGTTCCTCCGGCTCCTCGTCAAACACATCCTCGCCGGGCTCGTAGTCGAAGCTGCGCACACCACATTGTTAGAAAATGGGTTTATACAAGTACGTGCGAACACATTGTGAAGCTGCCTGGAGGTGAAATGGAAGCAAAGCTCCTTTGCGCCTAGACCCCGGGCAATCTGGTGAAGGGAGGTAGCTTACGTCTCTTCGACGTCGTCGTCGTGGCCGTAGTCAGACATAATGACAATTAAACCTGTAAAAGGAACGAAGTATTTGTAGACCGAAGCGAGGGATGAAAGACCCAGAGGTATGAGAGACAACTCGGGGGTCGAGGTGGGATTTGATGCTAAAAATCCTGGGAGCGGAAAAACTTCCTCTGTGTTGACCGTCACCGCCTTTCTGGCAAAAATAAAATTATTGGTTTGACATTCACATCCAAACTTCCTGGTGTCTTGAGATACTTCTCTTCTTTTAATTGTCTTATCTAGGGATTCTTCTTCTTATGATGGCCATGAAACGTAAGGCCTCATTGGAGGGGATCATAACCCCTAAGCGACACCAGAAGCAGAATGTCCTGGACAATTCCGGTAAATCTACCTCAGATAATATCCGATAAAGTGATCTAATTGCTGACTATTCTACAGACCTGATCTATGAGGAGACTCACTCTGATGATGAGTACTCGGCTCCGGGTACTCCAAGCGCAATGAGTGAAGACATGGACGGCTCTCCCGCGACCCCATTCTCGGCCACCTCTTCCCGACAGAGATACCCATCCGAGCTCAAGACCCTATCTTGCACGTTCGAGGGATGCGATAAGGCCTTCAATCGTCCGGCTCGACTTCAGGAGCATATCCGATCACACAACAACGAAAGAATCTTCAAGTGTGAGTTTGAGGATTGCGACAAGACATTCTTACGCCCTACCCATCTTCAACACCATGTCAAGAGTGCCCATACAGGTGTTCGAGACTATGTTTGCGACTACCCCAACTGTGGGAAGAGCTTTGTGAATGGAGCACGACTTCGTCGGCACGTCGCTACGCACGATGGACATGACAAGTACCGCTGTACCGAGTATCCACCTTGTGACGAAACATTCCGGAAGCACTCGACGCTACAGAAACATATTACGGTTGTCCACTTGGGTCAGAAGCCATTCCCATGTTCTTACGTGGATCCAACCACCAACGAGAAATGCAATATGGCTTTTGACAAGGCTGGTAATCTACGGACCCATCAGAGCCGAGTCCATTCCGAGAAGCGATTCACTTGCGCAGAATGTGCTGAAAAGATGGAAGTCAAATCATCAGATGTGGGTGACGACAATGCAAGCCAGGATGTATCATTCCCCTCGTATGCCAGTTTACAAAACCATATTCGGATCGTTCACCCTCCCCAATGTCCCGAGTGTCCTTTGGTCTGTTCCACAGCACGAGGGCTGCGGCGTCACCTCGAAATTGCCCATGGCAACGTGACTCTTGAAGAACGAAAGATATTCCCCTGCACGGTCCCCGACTGCGGTCGCAGCTTCACCAAGCAAGGCAACTTGACTGTCCATGTCCGCACATTTCACCAAGGCGAAAAACGATTCGGCTGCGGCGAAACAGATCTTTCAAACTCCAAGAAGCTAGAGGGTTGGGACGGCGTCGGTTGCGGCAAGCGCTACGGCAACAAGTTGACACTCGAAGATCATATCCGCACTGCCCACTTGGGACTCCCGAATGCCAGGAAACGACGCCAAGAAAAGATGACCAAAAAACCAGCACAAGATTCTGTTTCCACTATTTCCGCTCTCACCGGCCAAGGATACGCCGAGGAAACAGGACGACAGATCGCTTGCTTTTACCCCGAGTCATGCCAACATCGTTTCCATCGAAACTACGATTTGTGGGTACACATGACCACCAAACATACCTGCACCGAAGATGAGGTACAAACCCTCTTTATGCAGCGCGCTTTGCTTGCCGATGAATCCGGCGCTGGAGGAACCTCAAACTCACTTGGTATCTACGGTCTTGGATATGATCGGGACAGCCACTCGTACTACCAACAATCCTACATGGCAGGAGACCACTCCTCGGATATTGCTTTTGGCTCACAGTCGAACGATTCGTCTTATCTCCCTACCCAACCGGGCTTGGATTCTGATTATTTGATGCAAGACGATTTTTCAGCGAGTGCAGCCGGCGATATCGATTCTATGATACCCAGCCACAATCAGATGGCCCTGGTTAACCCTGTTGATGCTTACCATGCGATGGAAGAGTAAATGAGGGCATTTCTACGATGTTATGATTATCTAGCGTTCTTGATGTGTTTGTATCCATGGACTCCTTTAAAGTCCCTGTCTATCTACAGCCTATTGGCTTGGGTATATATGGCTAACTTGTCAAATCTAATTCTCAAATTTCAGCTTCATAATGAATTTAAATTAATACCAAGCATCCATCTAGACTTTTAGATACCGTTGCATTAGATCTATAGAGCAGGGGTGCCCTCTTCTTATTATAACTCCCTTATTCCCTCTAGAACACCATGGACTTGAAAATATTGCCTGAAATAATGAGTTTGACTTGGCTGTATGGGACCTCGGGATATCTTAAACTACCAAAGACCACATGCTGTGCAATCTGTGTATCGCAGATGTCGGGCTTCTTTGCAACTCACAGTTTGTATGGATAGGTGCTATCTCCTCCTCCTCTCTCACTCTCCATCATAGAGATTAATCGGAGCTTCATCTGAGTACTCATTGTCGGTGGTCTAGTAAATTGGCTTAGATGTACCACGTAGAGGTGTGACCAAGTCCCTAAGCATTCGCAACTCGTCAGAGAATAGAGATTAGTCCCGCTTCCTACAACATTCGCCGCGCTAGTCCGGCGGGAGCTAAGGCGCGAAGGTAGCATTACACTTGAGGTCCTTTAACTCGCGATTGATATTCCAAATTCTATTTACAAATACTGCACGATATCTGTATTCATTGGTTCATTTCGGGATATTACTTAGGAGTTGCTAAAGTTTAGCCACTTCTTAAAATGGACTAAACAGCGAGTAAAGAAGACGCGCGAAGGATCCAGACAGAATGCCTGTTTAGTAACCAGGAAGATAGGATGCTATCATATCTGGCAAATCGTTTAGGTTGAAGCCGATCACGAATGTGAGACTTCTCCCCGTAAGACATCGAGTTTACCACCTTACTCAGCTCTCTAACGCAAGAATCATGACATCTCTTCGGACGAAAGCTCAACGGGCGATATGGTGCATAGCTCTGATCAAGCTTTGATGCATAGAGAAGATCTGGTAGGTTTCGGTATTTCTAACTTGGGTTGCGTTTTGTGAAACTATGTATGTGTGTACTTTGACCAATGCTCGTGGGTTTCAAAGAATGTAAAGATCCCATGGCTTTGCTCTAGGGCTGGATACTTGTAAGAAATCCTTCGAGGGTCAGAGAGAGAAACTGTAGCGGTTGAAAGATTCTACCATGATGTTCTAGCTCAGGTGAGGGAGAAAACATACTTTGTCCTTTCACTTGCTGTTCTGGGGTGACCCTTGGATAAATTAAACCCCCAAAATGGGAAGAACAATTGAGATGTTGCGTGAAAAAGGAAGCTGAAATGATCTGGAAGTGAAGGGAAAGTGGGTGACGGTAGGTACGAGGAGGGAAGGCGATGAAGGCGAGGAAGGCGAAGAAAGGACGACTGAACTACCGTATCAATCGACAAAGCTAGTCACAGAACTCATCTAGACCGAGCATTCCACCGTTTAGTATCTATATAGGCTATGGATGCCAAAGCCCTTCAAGGCCATTGCGAGGCTGTTTCTCATGTAGCCATACTAGCAGAAATCTAATCAATTTTGTCGAGAGATTCTATTGAAATGAATCAGGGCTCGTAATGGCCAGCCCTAGGTTTAGGGGTTTGGCCTAGATCTCTATATGTATCAGTATCGTCGAGTTAAGCCTAGTTCCCTCCAGCCTTAAGAGCCTGACCCAGAGTTTGCTTCTATTACTTCACGACCTATCTTAATATCCACGCCAAAGGCCGTATGGGGATCGGGAAAGAGTTGGGAGAAATTAAGTTATTTCTTGGGTATGAAGATAAAACAATAGGAGTTGGTTGAGAGTAGAGAGATAAAGAGGAACGTGGTTCTTTGTTATATGTGTTGGTCCTAAGCGTGATCCGACAGAAACAGACCGATAAATTGACTAGCAGTGCATCTCCCCAGATTTTTATAGGGAGGCTCATGGATATCAATCTGATAGACCCCAGGAAGGACCTCCCGAGGTCGGAGATAAAGGACAAAAAAGGAAAACAAGCTTATTTCCCGAACAGACATAGACGGTGGCACGGTGGTATTAACCGTGGAACCCCACAGGTATATTCAACCTGGAAATTGTATAGAAAAGATGAAAAATAAAAAATGGAAAAGAATCACATTTCTAGCCACATGGCTGATCTACATATTTTAAAGTACGGATCGCTTATGACGTGTTACGTGGGATCTTCAAGGGGCCACGCTGATCCTATGCTGCAGGCAGGAAATCATCGATCTATTTGATCTATGCCAAGACTGCAACCAGCTATATTAATACCTTGGCCTCATACGGAGGTACGGAGGTACGGAGTACTGCTCCTTACTCCGTACCGAGATGTTCAATACTAACCACGTTACGTGCAAAATAAAATAGCCTTGGAATACAATTGGATTGTTCCAAGGTTATCTGAGCAAATATTGTGGCTAGAGTGCCTTGATGCAGGTGTGAAAAGGCCCGTGTGTGCTCATGAACTCCCTCCAGGTCCCGGTGGGGTAGAAACAGGGAATAGGATGACTTCCCAAATTGTAGTAGGTACCATGGAGTATAACATAGTTAGGTACGGAGTCAAATTTATTAAAAATATGTGTAAACAGGATTCCCCAGCGGTCAAGGGAATTACGCGTGTTCAAGCGCCGATTATCTGTGGGCCCGTCGAAAGGCAACATGTGGCAGTGTGAGAGTCTCATTCAGGTGGCAATAGAACTGCAGAATGCCAAGTTGGGTTCACTTCCGGTCCACGTTTGGTTTAAACCCCATTTTTAGATTTAGTGGATCTTGACCGGGATTATAGAATTAAGGGGGGAATAGAAAAAAAGGAGATATAGGGGAATAACATCCTTTATATGTACTCCGTACTCCGTTATTTCCAACATAAGACATTCAGCTATATTTACCCATATAATGCATACTAGTCTACTTATAGTTCGAGTTGTCTCTCCACCGATGATCCAAGGCGGGTTTGTGAAAAGGAAAAAAAACCCCCCCCCAGTCTTTGTTGAGGCAAAGGAATACAAATGGACAGAGATTGGCTTGGCTTCGGCCCTTTTATTAGTGTCAGCAGATATAGTATTATATATATTATATATTATTACAATTGGTGTCGCGTGGAATGACCCGGTTAGTCGCCTCCGGACTTGCCAAATGACCCACGATACTCACTTTCTATCTCTACTATCTCCTCAAGCCTATTATTCCTTATTTCCATTCTCTACCTCTCTCTCACTGTGTTTTTTTCTTCTCTGAAAAATAAGTTAATCCTGGTGATTAGCGAAGACGTTTCCAAGCTTGTAACGTCATCTTCCTTGGCAGAGAAGCTCGATTTCCCTAAACTCCGCCCAACCGCTCGTTTCTCTTTCTTATTCTTCCAGGTTCGCCTTTGTGCGGATTTTATGGACTGATCTTTTCTCAACTTCCAGGCGCAATCGCCATTTGACAGTCTCTCGTTCAGCGCAACCCTCCGACGGTTTCCTTTTAAATCCCACCACGTCCCAGTCTCTCTCTCTCCTTACTTTCAAGACGTTGCACAAGTTTAGCCTGGTGAGGGGTAATACTTCAAAGTCTACTGAGGTTCTTGTCCGGTGACATTATCACGTTCCGGAGTCATGGGCCGTTCGCGTGGTAAGTCGATCCTTTGCGGGAATGCCGGGAATTGAACTAGAGCCGCCGTTATTGACTCTCCCTTGCGTCTTACTAGTTCGCTCGTTTATATCCAGCCTTGGGGGGTCGAAGAACAATGGTTCTAGTAAAGAAAGAAGAAAATCGGGCAATGGTACGCCAGTGGCCAACACAACTCTGTCCGATACACCACCCCGGTGGCAAACCACTCCCCCCGATACACCGTCTCCCCCGACCGGATTATCCCCCGTGAGCTCTGGGCCAAGAGGTGGAACTGGCTCACGACCGGCATCCATGATCATCTCACGCAACCCGCCTCTCATGCAGCAGGCGGGCGATACCCCGCCGGAGCTGTCGCCAATATTTTCATTCCTCAATATCCACACAAACAAGGTCTATAATGAAGGTTACTTTTTAAAACTGAATGATCTGGATTCTCGTAAGTGACAATTACCCCCTGGCACCTTGCGGAGAAAGGTAGGCTAACACATGGCAGATGGACGGCCGTGTGGTGATCGGCAATGGGTGGAATGCTACGCACAACTAGTCGGAACTGTTCTTTCACTATGGAATGGCGCTGCGCTGGACGCAGCAGGTGGTGAAGAGGTTCCGGCGACCTTTATCAATCTGGCCGATGCATCTATCAAGATGGTAAGCCTTGACCTCCCAGAATTATCAGACATGAACTCATCAGTTACTGGCAGCTTGAGACTCTTCCGATCCAAAATGGAGCTATAGCACCACTGAAGAACGTACTCAGCGTTTCTTCCGCGGGCAAAAATCGATACCTCTTTCATTTCAATTCTTTCAACTCACTGACCCAATGGACTGCGGCAATTCGCCTCTCGATGTTCGAACATACGTCTTTGTACGAAGCTTACACCGGTTCATTGATTGCAGCGAAAGGAAGGAATCTCAACGGAATCAACACAATCCTGGCCCCTACCAAGTTCAAGTACGAAGATTGGGCACGTGTGCGATTTGGAGCAGGAACCCCGTGGAGACGGTGCTGGTTTGTGATCTGCCCGCCAGACGAAAAAGAGCTCCAAAAAGCGCGGAAAGTGTTGAAGAAATCGGCTTATGACCGCTTGTCAATTCCTGTTACCGGAAGAATCAAGTTTTACGAGACGAAGAAGACGAAAAAGGCGATTCCTATTGCAACGGTTACCCAGGTTTACTCGGCATATGCGATTTATCCACAATCCAAGGCTCTGATTGATGCATCCACCCTTGTGAAGTTGGAAGGACGAATTACCACACATTCGCCTGATTCTTCCTCAGAGGGACTTGTCTTTGTCATGCCTGAGCCGCATGCTGCGGTTTCTGGATTCGAGATGATGCTGCGGTTCCTTTTCCCGACATTCGACACTTTCAATCTCTATGGCCGTCCTACTCGCCTGGTGGCAGACACTAATCACATTAAGAGCATTATGTTTGCTTTCCCCAAGGAGCGACGCTACGGCTATCTTGATGTGCTGGATATTGCCAGCCTTCTTCAAACACCCGGAAGCCAAGAATGGAGTGAAGCTCAATGGAGAAAACAGCTCAAAGAGGCAACACAGCGTCGAATTTCATCCGGCAGGAGCAGAACCAATAGTGTCAACAGCGTGAGACCTCGCTATCGCTCGATGTCTGGCCGACACAGCGATATCCCTAAGGACTCTACTCGACGCCAGTTTGCTGGTCTCGAGAACAAACCCGAATTCAGCAATTCTACTGAGGCGATTATTCATGAAGTCCCCCAAAACGAGGGCTCAGCCGTTGCGTATCACAACCGCGGGCTTTCTGATACCACGGGCTTCAACGCTGGCTCTCGGCTAGGCCAAGGACCTCTGGTTGAGAGCTCACCCGACTCATCTTCTCAGGATCTGATGCACCGCGGTGTTCCAGCGGTCGATCCTATCGCTGAGAGTACCAGCTCCGGAAGCGACCCAAATCTCGGCCATTTCTATGGCCCGCCAGTCGAAGATCAGCTCCCTCCACGCACCCCACCGGCTCCTGTTGCAACCCCACCCGAATTTTCGCATGGACCCAAAGAGATGCCCACTAATCGGCCAGAGGCTTCTTCGGAACAGAGGTTGGCAAACAACCGGATGTCTCACGCAACACTTTCCCAACTCACATCGGTCGGAACGATGGGGCTGAGCGCGGCAGCTGCCGGAGCTGCATGGAAGAGCCACCAGGCACAGACTGCGAATAACAAACAGCCCCAGGACAGGAGCTTGAACAATGTCTACAATCCGGACCCTGTTGCGTCCACCAACTCTCTTGCAACTTCATCAAGTGACGAGGGCCTCGGTCTTGCATTCCCGCTCCGACCTCCCACAGTTCCGGAGCATCGCCCGAACACACCTAGTACTACCGGTAGCCCACGGCGGTTTTCTCCCCAACAGTATTCCCCTCAACGGATGCAAATCGACTCCAACAAATCCGTGCGACGCAAGCCACTTCCCCAGCAAAACCTTTTCGGGGTAGAGCCACTCTCACCAAGCGAACCGAGCTACGATGATCTTCGCCATACCCTTGATGAAGATGCGCTGAATAAAATTGCCCCTCATCTTCCATCCCCAGTCTCATCTACTGGAAAAAGAAACGTAAATGAGGACGAGAGCATTTATGATGATGCATCGACGGTTTCGCCTGACTATGCTAGCACCCACGGTTCTGTCTACAGCAAGAAATCCGTTGCGTCGACCAAACCTAGAATGGGTGTCATGAAGACTGTGGGAGTCCCCGCAGTCAAGGATTATGTCATTGGCGATGCTCGTTATGCTATGGATAAGCCCCCGACCTCGAACCCGGATATTCCCACTGTTGACTTCGGCCCAACTATGACTTATATGCCTACCACCGGGCGCCCAACCACATCAGACACCCTAAGAAGACCCGGCCATCAACGCAACGATTCGTCGGGAACCAAATTTTCGGTTCCTGCTCAAGCAATCGATGCTAATCCCCGGCCTTCCAGCCGGGATGAATTTCGACGGAGCGTGCTGTGGCAGCCTGGCATGGCTTCCGGTCGTCCTGTCACTCCGGGTGGAGGTCTCACCCCGGAGCAGTTCGTGCAGCAACGGGCGGCACCCAGCCCCCCGATGCAGCTCCACAATCGCACCCCTTCAAATCCCATGTCAGTGCAACGCCCGGTATCTGGCGACTGGACACAATATGCCCGTCCCAATTCGCCCATGAACACTCAGCGGGATCCCAACTATCGACCTTCGTCTCGCGGTGCCCAGACTATGCTTAAACAACACAACGATGCTTCAACCAATCTTTCCGCTCGTGAACAGGAGCATGTTGCCCGCATGACTGGCTCGTCATTCTTCAATTTGTCAAATGACAACCGGAAACCACAGGCGCCGGTAAACCCTATGGGCCTTGTATCGCACATCGACGCTCGGGAGCGCGAGAAGCGTGAAATGAGGGAGGGAATGTCGAACCAGGCGGTTCAGCAGGCCATTGCGCACCGTCAACAACAATTGATGCAGCAACCTATGATGCACCAGCAACAGTACGCGCCTCAACAGTTCTCCCCGCCGTTCGCACCTCAGCAGATGCAGCCCCAACAGGCTGGCTCAGTGTATCCGTCCTCTGTATTCCCGTCTCAACATGTTCATCAACAGTCCATGTACAACATTCCGGGTGCCAGCCACACATGGGATGCCCTAAACCAGACAATCCGCCCTGACGAACCCCGTCGATCATCCTGGTACGGACAGCTTTCGCAAGCTCAAACACCGCCTAGCTATCAACAAAGCCAGCCCTACGGTCAAGAACAGAGGTACTACAGCTATGCCAAATAGACTTGCTCTTTCTTCCCTCGGTTCTGACTCTGTCCTCCCATCTTTTCGTCACTACCTCGACTTTCCTTTCTGTTCTTCCAACTCCTCATTCCTTGCATATCATTAGCAGTATTTTTTCATTATGTTCAACTCGCCATTCTTGCATACTTATCGACCTTTGCACCTGGCTTCCAAACCGTTCCTCTTGCACGCGGCCCTTCTTCCACTCGTCAACATCGCTCATTATCATTTCCTTAGCTTTTCATTGCTTTTTCTTTTGCATCACGCATCCAGCCGGAGTTCCAGATGAGCGTGGTGGGATCGTCCCTGATTTTTTTACGCGAGCCGCTTGCTTATCTATCATTTCATTGGGGTTGCCTTGTACTCGCTTCTTTTTCATTCACATGTTTGCTTCAACATGTAGATCAGACTCATGGAAATATGCGCCTGTATGTACGCGGTATAGATTGACCATGGATATCCAACCAGGCGATTACTGTTTGTTTTTCCACATTTTTTCTGTTATAAGAAGTGTGTAGTATTAAACAAAGTATGTACATCGTAGACAGGTACAGGTAGTTACGGTCAAAGAAGGTATGGATGATTACAAGCTCGGATGTAAAGGATGGTCCCCGGAAGAAAGTTTAAAAAGTAGACGGCCGCTTAATCGGCCTTGTGATGTCTTTTTAGTAGTATTTTTTAGTGGTCTTGGATATTCTGTTTGGGACATGGATGTCTTTAAAATATGTTGTATTCCTTCTCAGCTTCATAAGTAGGCGACAGAAAAAGCCGGAAACAAAAGCATACTTTGTGCAAGAGACTTTTCTATGTATAACATTTGATGTAAAGCTCCGACATACGAGACATGAGACAACGTTATAAAGTTTATATTCCGAACTTACGAAGGGTAATCCCTGATTTCAAGTTCGAAGACAACCTGAGAGTCACGATGTATACAATCGAAATATCTAGTACTCGAGTCCTATTACTTCTAAAATTGTGGCATGGACCGATCCAGAGCAAGTTCCAATGTGAGAAGTTCGTAAGATATGTAACCTATGACATGTTCCACACTTTTAAAAGTTATTAATCTGCCATATCAAGTCCAGATTTGGCATCCCGCGCTCTATAGTTCACACAAAAATAGTAAGCCGAGCGCAAAACCCGGCCAATCAGGAACAAGGAGCGCTATAACTATATGCATCTATAGTATGATCTATGAAAACTCTTTTTATATACAATTATAGCCCAGCATTCTCTATTGGCTTATATGTTATGCTTAGTCTGCGTCATGCCTTATTAGCTGTAGTCTGGTGTGACGTACCCCCCGCACTTTGTTGGATGTGCTTGGATCTTTGGTCTTAGGGCTGTCTTCTATGATAGTTGGATATCACGTGTTGATGGTTTTGTACCATCAATTGTCTTGCTGGAAATGATATAGATGTGTTACATAGAAGAATCATACCAAACAAGACACCATATGGCGGCATTGAACATATCCCCAATATTATTGAATCTCAAGCAATACATCTGATTGTAAGAGGCTGCGTGGAGTTCCAATTCCACTGACGTAACTGAGCTGGGATGACGTCACTGGGGTTACCGACCGACCCGTCAGCCGCTCGACCAATACCAGAGAGGGAGCAAGTTTGCCCAGGTTTCAGTGAATATCATTGGATGTTGGATTCAAGGTTGTATACTTGTATGAATCCTAGTGATAATCGAATGGACATGGCCTCTATGCCGGTATATAAGGGGTATGTCGTTCCTCGACAGGTTCATAACCCTAATATCATCTACTTATCTGCATACATAGAGCCATTCTTCTCTTTATTCTCTCTATGTTACCGTGGTGAACCCGATATATCTACACAATAGACCTTACTCAAGACAGCCTGCCAGAGGGCTGTCCCAATGGACTCCCCAGTCTCCGAGAAGCCAGACGCATCAAGCTTCAAAGATGAAGCCAATCCACAGGGCAATATAATCAAAACAGAACGGGGTGCCGACACCAACGTCGAACATGCCTCCGCCTCCGATACCGCAAGCCACGAAGATAAACCCGAACTGCGTACTGGCGGCAAGCCCGTGCTAACAGAAGACGACTGCTACGAAAAGCTCGGTTTCTGCTTCCCAGTATGGAAGAAATGGATGATTCTCAGCGTCATCTTCGCGGTTCAAATGTCCATGAACTTCAACACGGGCGTCTACGCCAACGCCGTCCCCGGTTTGACCGAAGAATTCCACATTAGTGAACAAGCCGCGCGAGTCGGACAGTGCGTGTTTCTAGTTGCATACGCGTTCGGATGTGAGCTCTGGGCACCATGGAGCGAGGAATTCGGCCGCTGGCCCATCATGCAGCTCTCCCTATTCCTTGTGAACATCTGGCAAATTCCCTGCGCCCTCGCACCAAATTACGGCACCATCGTCGTATGTCGTGTCCTCGGCGGGCTCAGTTCCGCCGGAGGCTCAGTGACCCTCGGTATGACAGCCGATATGTGGGAAGCAGATGACCAAGGCTACGCAGTCGCCTTTGTGGTTCTCTCGTCGGTAGGCGGATCAACCGTTGGACCCTTTTTCGGCGGTATGATCGGCGAATGGCTCTCATGGCAATGGGTATTCTGGATCCAATTGATCGTCGGTGCGGTGACGCAAATCATGCACTTCATCATCGTCCCAGAAACCCGCACGACGATCCTAATCGACCGCGAAGCGAAACGTCGCCGCAAGAATGGAGAAGACATCTACGGTCCGAATGAACTCAAAACCCCACGTCTAGACCTCCACGACGTCCTACGAATCTGGATCCGACCATTCGAGATGTTCATCCGCGAACCAATCGTCCTCTTTCTCTCCCTCCTCTCCGGTTTCTCCGACGCTCTTATCTTCGTCTTCACCGAGTCCTTCGCTCTAGTCTTCGAACAATGGTCCTTCAGCACCCTAGCCGTCGGTCTAACCTTCGGCTCAATCCTCATCGGCTACGTAATAGCATACGTAATATTCTTACCGGACATCCACCGCCAAATTAAAACACGACGCAAATGCGGCACAGCAAGTCGTCTCGCCGAGCGTCGTCTTCTCCTCCTCCTCTTCATCGCACCCCTCGAACCAATCGGCCTCCTTGGCTTCGCGTGGACATCAATGGGTCCGCCAATCCCCTGGATTGCGCCATGCATCTTCGCCTGCTTGATAGCAATGGCAAACTTCGCAATCTACATGGCAACCATCGACTACATGGTTGCGGCGTATGGGCCATACTCTGCGTCTGCGACGGGTGGTAATGGCTTCGCACGAGACTTCCTCGCTGGTATCGCGACCATGTATTCTGTCCCCATGTACCAGAATATGGGGAGCAAGTATCATCTCCAGTGGGCGAGCACGCTGCTCGGCTGTGTGGGGTTCTTGGTCTTGATTCCGATTTATGTGTTCTACTGGAAGGGTCCGGAGATCCGGGCGAAGAGTAAATTCGCGCAGCAGCTTGCTGCTGACCGTGATAGGAATGTTGAGAGTAGAAGGACTAGTCGGGCGAGGGCTTCAATTGTGGCTTAGTTGTTGTGTTTGGGGTTGTTGTATTATACTTAGCCGTTGCTTGTATTTATATTTATGTGACTACCTTTGGTAGATGTATGTATGATCTAAGATAATGTTTAACTTTCAGAGTATTACTTTTGCATCGTGTTGAGAATCCTAGTTAATTCGCAGTAATTAACATGCGCGGTAGCAAGGGAAGGAGCAGTATCAGCTCTGTTTTCCTGTGAAAGAGCAGTGTGAGACAGAGACGAAAAGAGATGAGTCTTATTCAAGACAGTGACAGAAATCGAAGGGACCTATGAACAAATCAAGAACAGAAAACGGAAGCGAGTCAATGAAATATTTCTCTCCTCTTTGCCCATCACATGACCATCCAATCATCATGAAATCATCTATGGAATGCCTCTTTAATCTTGAATGGTGTTTGTCTTAAAATTTATAAAAACCTAGGGAAATGTATACTTCCGAAAAGGGAAGATAGGATAGTGTCACGTGTTTGTGGATATCAATCCATCAATCCCTCAATGTACAATTCAATCAGGTCCTAGCTGCAAATGTATTCTTCAATCACAAAGAATCGATGTTATTGATAAATGAATAATTACATCTTAGCTCCAAACAGCGCAATGGCAAAACATTTATAAAGGTATCTCAAAAAACGCCACAAGTGCCAGCTTCTCTCGCTTCCGTGTCTCAACTCGCCTCTGTACCCCAAAAAGCATCTACATCATGCTAGAATAGATCATCCCATGCAAAAAGATGTTCCGTAAATACTAGATCTTATCTGATCTCTGACTAGATACTAACATCTAGCTCGAATGCAGCTTCTTGACGCGCATAGCGCCTTCATACAGACCGCGGTCCAAAGCAGCAGCGACAGTCAGAGTACCACCAATGATAGCACAGACACCAGTAAGGAAATTGGTGAAAGACTTCGGGCGAGCCTCGCGGTTGATGACCTTCATAGGGGAGATATCGTAGTTGAAGAAGACGCCCGGAATACCGCCACCGGCATGTACGCGCTCCTTGTGGCCCTCCGCAGCATCATTTCCACCGGAAAGAGGACGCTTGTGCGAGGTGACCGAGTACTGGTGAGCCTCAATACTACCTTGAGTACCATAGGGGAGGCCATGGGAGCCAAGAGGCGTCTTCTCGTCGGCGTTGTGGACTGCGGTCGAGAACAGAGGATCCCAGCCCAGAGGCAAGTAAGATGTCGAGACAACCTTGACAAAGTACATGAAGTTGTAGGCGGGCTCGTCAATCTCCTGCTTGGTATCGTCAAGTGGGTTGGTGTGGTGGTGGTCGGTCCATCCCCAGCGGCCTGCGAGCTCGGTGGGGAGCTGAGGCCCAAAGCGCAGCTCGTGGACCAAGTGGGACATCGTGTGCTGGTCCGCCGGGGCCGCATTAGGCACGATGTAGGCATCTAGATCGTGGACGTGCATATTACCAGTGGTGAAGCTGCGGCCGGGTGCAATGTGGAAGTTGCCCACCACTTTGTTAACCTTCAGCACACCCTCGATCCGGCATCCCTCGCGGCGCTGCTCGGCGAGTTTCGCCGCGTATCCTTCACGCGTGCACTGCTCGATATTGCTGCCGTCGCCGAAGGCCCATTGCTTCTCAGCGTAGGCTTCGCGCACTTCCTCACAAGTAGTACAGCATCCCGGTTTGATAACAGTGGGGGGAGGTGTTGCTCCACCACATTCACCACAGTATTCGGGATCCAGATGCTTCGCAGCTTCTGATGGGGAGTGTCTGGAAGGGACGATAATGAGGTTGTGATCACGATGTGAGGGTTTTCAGGTAGAAGGACTGGTACTTACAGGTCCAAAGACTGGACATCAATCACCTTGCCGCCTTCAGCGTGTGGGCTCAGGCGGACTTTGTTCACGCCATGGGCAACGCCGACCTGCTGCTCACCAGAGACATCCATCACGTCCAAAGTCAAGAGCTCACATGGTAGCCGAGGGAAGGTCATGTTCAAGTGGATTTCCATTCGCTCTCCTGCGCAGCAAAATTGAGTCGTTAGCGACCTTGCCCAACGCATTTTATCTTCTGCAGGTCGATCGTAGGTCCGATTGTCCGAACTTTATTCATACCTCGTGATTTGTCGACGACAAGCTCCGGCAGCACCACAACTCGTCGGTAGTCGGCCCATTCACCCCATACCAGCCACATAACAATCAAAAGCGAAGCGATTGTAATGACACCTCCGGAGTTTGTACGAATGCGGGCATCTTCAACGGTCTTGGCGAAGGCGTCTAGCCTCGTGAATCGCGACTTTGGGGGCATCTCGCCGGTCAATTGACAACCATATGGTGAAGCGCAAAAGCCAGGCGAGGGTTCGTGGACAGCGGCAGTCTATTAGAAGCCTGTAAAACAGAGAAAACACGAATATGTCAGCAGGGTGGTCATTGGATGCGCAAGCTCTATTGAACGAGGGTGACCCCATTCAGGTGATCAGACCCAAACAAACACAATAGAGTCAAGACAATAGGAAAGGCATCAATACCAACAATATAGTTCGAGTGAGTCAATTCAAACTCAATGCGACTGAATCTTCCAGGCACCTGACAAGACAAGAATAAGGCCAATTTGAAGCCTCCAAGTGGCTAGGCATACTTAGGGCCGATGTATGAGGAGTACTCGTGAGGACAGACGACAGCATATGATTGGTCTGCGCGGAACATATGGATGAGTCATCGCCTAAACTGGACTAGTAGCAGACGATGCCGCCTCATCACGTGTCAATCGTCACTTTTTCTTTGAACTCACTTTACTATTCACGGTCTTATTGTTCTTTGGTCATTCATTGTCACTTTCTTATTGTCTTGCAGCTGCACTACATAATCTGCAACCCCCTCTCTTCTCCAGTCTTTTCAGTTTGCTCTTTCTTTACCTCCCACCATCCCGAGTCAACATCTACACTGCGATTTCCTCACATGCGAACAACTTCTTTCTGCCTGATCTGAGGCGCATAGCGCGCTGCTCGCTTCAACTTAGCAGTTTCAGCTTTCTTTCATATTACCTCCTTTTACAAGAACCTCCGATACCCCACCAGTTTCTCAAATTTCTTCTCCAGTCACCATGAAGAGCATGAAACCTCGTCGCGGCGGCAATGATCGCGGGGGAATTCGCAAGCGGGGCGCTACTCGTACCGACCGAGATGGCGACATGGACATGGAGGCGGGCGGTGCTCGTGGAAAGAGAAACCGTGCCGACAAATCTGCCCTAGGTGGTCGCGCCGCCGGCACAGGCGCAGGTGGCCGAGCTGCAGGAACTGGTAACCGCGCCCAGACTCGCAACAGGCTTATGGATGCGGATGTTATCCAGAGAGCCATTTCCAGTGCCGATGGCCAAGCAAACATTCACCGCGGTGGCAGGAAAAAGACCGGCGGTGATCTGGAACCATTCAGTGTCCGAGGATGGAAAGAAAGCAAGGCGGCATCCAACCGTGATGGCGGCCTCGAGAGCCTCATTGCATTCCTCGAACGACGTATGAATTCTTTTATTAAATCCGGACCCCGCGCAAAGATTACAAAGGTATGTTCCTCGTTCACAATGACGGTCACCAACATCGATCCTCGACTTCCCTCGCTTCAGTGTCCTCTCGTTTTCGAGGACGGTCCTCCTACAAAACGACGATCGACACATTTTGGGCTTTTTGGTTTCTTCCCCTTTGGGTGACCGTGGTTTTCAAGGTCCCTTCGCACCCTTCTAACATTCAAATTAGTCGCGCACTGAAGGTGACACCCTTGTGGCATTCGTTCGACCTGATCTAGCAGGTCACATGCTTCGCATCAACAACAATGTCTTCGCTGGAGCTCATGTCACTATTGAACCATACACTGCCGCCACCGCACTTGACAATGAACTGGCCGCAGCGGCCCCCACCCCCGGCTCGACCGCCGATACCAAGCTTAGGATGACTACTATCCTCGGCAAACGCTTCTTCCCTGCCACTAAGCTACTTGACTTGTCAAAGATGGTGGACGATCCCGAACTCCACGACCTGGGAGTCTTTGACACCATGTCTACCACGTCTAAGTTCTTCCCTGCTCTCATGAAGGTCTGGGAAATGGGCTTCAAGGTTGCATCCGAGCGACGTGAGGCGGTTGAAAGTGTCAGTCTGGCGGGAAACAATCTCAGTAACATCACCTCCGTGACGACCCTTGCACAATCATTCCCCGATATCCAATATCTGGATCTCTCAAACAACAACATCAAAAATGCGCAAGCGATGACTGCATGGAGATGGAAATTCCGCAACCTTATCTTCCTCGACTTGACTGATAACGAGATCAGTTCCGATCCGACTTTCAAGGACACCATGCTCAAGTGGTATCCCAAGCTGCAGACTTTGAACAACGTGCAAGTGCGAACTCCGGAAGAGGTCGCCGCTCAGAAGAAGACACCGATCCCCGTCTTGCCCCCTCACTTTATTGACGAATCTCAAGTCGGCGAGAACTTCGTTCGTGCTTTCTTCCCTGGCTATGACACCGATCGCAACAGCCTCGTCAGCAGCGTATACGATGATCAATCCACTTTCTCGCTGAATGTAAACACCACCGCTCCCCGGGCCGGTCAAACCGAGACCGCAGGTTGGGGTGAATACATCAGAAAGAGCCGAAATCTTGATAAAATCAGCCACCTTTCCGCACGGATGTCGCGCTCCTTCAAGGGCGTTGAGAAGATCCGTGAGGTTTTCAATGAGCTCCCCCCTACTCGCCACCCCGACCTTGTCGCAAAGGCAGAGCAATGGCTTATTGAATGCCACCCAGTCCCACATCTCCCCGACCCTACTGGACAGAGCCCCACTGGTGTTGGTGGCCTCTCTCTCATGGTTCATGGACAACTTGAGGAGAGCGTTGGTGGCAAGATTGAGATCCGCAGCTTCGACCGAACCTTTATTATTGGCCCCGGTAACACCCCCGGTGGCATCCGAGTCGTCAGTGAGATTTTCTGCCTGCGCGCTTACGGTGGACATGAGGCATGGTCCCCTGAGATCCAGGCACTTTCTCAAGTCCCCCAGGTTGCAGCTCCTGGTCCTGTTTCCACTGCGACCCCTACTCCCCCCGCAGCTGTACCGAGTGGCACTGTTGCTGAAGGATATGGCTTGCCCCGACCTGGCAAGTCCGATACCCAGCTTCAGCAGGAGCAGATGATCACCCAGATGAGTGCCAAGTCGGGCATGACTTTCGAATACTCAGAGATGGCCCTCGCGGGCAATGGCTGGAACCCCGAGCTTGCTTGGAAAAACTTCGAACAGCTCAAGGTAAGCTAATTCCAAGGATGGGCCCTCAATTTACCACCGAATGATAACTAACGACACTCTACAACAGGCCACCAATGCCCTTCCTCCCACCGCTTTTCTTGCTCCGGCGTGAGCACTGGCTCTTCCAATGCTCTCTAGTTCCATTGAAAGCTTCCACGTCCACTCCCACTTCCATTGTTGTTAGCTAGTCAGTCTTATCTTGGGAGTGGCTCTGCAGAAGCCTAATGTATCTGATGTGACCAATAATTTTTTTTTTTTACTTGCATGGCTTCGGCGAATGGCACTGGTTTGGCAGCTTCGAGATCTGGACATGGGCCACTGGGCCCGGAACTTTATGAAAATCTTGAAAATCAAAAAATCAAATGAATCCTGTATGTCAAATTTTCGCTTATAATATAAGCAGCAAATTGTAGACTTGAGAATCTCGTGGGTTGTCTGTACCTGAAAACACTAAAGATTGCGGCAGTTGCGGAAGATGCCAAGCTGGCGCGCTAGAGCCATGCGGGCCGCGATCAACCCCCATTCACTTCTCCCTCCCACGAATTCCACATTGGCCTCACACAAAGAGACCCAGGGCAGGATGATTCTGGCGAGCTGATGGAATGACGATCACCGCCACAACTACCGGCCACATGTCGCCAAACGAGGAACCAAGCCTCGACGCCTTAGATGCGGGTGCGGAACAATTGACCTCTCGTGCTTCTGTATATGCTAACATAGGAGGTACATCCAGTGGACTACGATCCGATTGAACACTTGAATGCCGTTTTCTCCCATCCATCCACCCTATCCTCCGTTTCTCAGATCTCCGATGCCCTGAACGAATGCGAAGATGAGCTAGACGATAACATCGGCACGCTAGTGGAGGAGCAGGTCACCTCCAATGCCGATAGCGTGGAACGAATCCAGGTAGCTAAGGCTGACCTGTCAGAGCTGTTTAAGAAAATCGATGACGTGCGTGAGCGCGCAATCAAGACCGAACAGTCAATCACCGAGATGACAGCCGACATCAAGCAACTAGACAACGCAAAGAAGAACCTCACGCTATCCATGACGGCGCTCAAGCGCCTGCAGATGCTGACGACGGCGTATGACCAGCTCCAAGCTCTTAGTCGGACGCGGCAATATGGAGAATGTGCTCAGCTACTCCAAGCTGTCATTCAGCTCATGGCCCATTTCAAGTCATACCGATCGATTGACCAAATCGCAATGCTCAGTCGGAATGTTGCGGATATACAACGAGACCTCCAAGAACAGGTCTGTGAGGACTTTGAGCTAGCCTTCGCCAAGGGTGAGGTAGGCTCGAAACGCGCGATGCTCGCGGAGTCGTGTCTAGTCGCAGATGCTCTGGGTGAACACGCACGGTCCCGATTGGTGACTTGGTATTGCAATACACAGCTCCGTGAGTACCGGCAGGTCTTCCGGAACAACGAGGAGGCTGGATCATTGGATAACATCGCCCGCCGATATTCATGGTTCCGGCGCATATTGAAGATATATGACGAAGAGAATGCGGCCATCTTCCCAGCTTCGTGGAGGGTAAATGAGGTCCTGGCCAATGTCTTCTGCGAGGGTACACGAGATGATTTCAAGGGTATTTTATCCCGATCTGTACGAAGTGGACAGACAATCGATGTCAATTTGCTCCTCTCATGCTTGCAAGAGACGCTTGATTTCGAGCATTCTCTTGAGCGTCGTTTTGCCTCTTCGTCGCGTGCATCTGTTGATACATTTGCCTCTGCCGAACCGCCTGTATTCAACCAGTCAATTTCGGAGGCCTTTGAGCCATACCTCAGTGTCTGGGTCGAGGCCCAAGACAAACAGCTTGCATCCCTGATACCGAAGTACCGCCAGCAACCACTCCAAGTACCGGACGAGGAGGAATTCAACTCACATATTGTGATTTCATCCTCAACTGAGCTTTTCACTTTCTATCGGCACGCTTTGCAACAATGTGCTAAGCTCTCGACTGGTGGCAGTCTAGCGGAGCTGGCCAAGGTGTTCGCCAAATATCTGGACCAATATGCCCAGCAAGTACTGCTCCATTATATAAGTGAACGACCAACAGTTCACACGCCGTCTAGAGTGCCCTCGGTGGAAGATTACGTCTCGGTTTTGAACACCGCCGATTACTGCTACACGACTTGCACCCAATTGGAAGAGAAGATTAGGGGTAGATTGGATGAGAACTTGAAGCAGTCTGTGGATCTGCAAAGTCAAGCAGACTCTTTCATGGGCATTGCATCTGCTGCTGTACGAGGCCTTGTGCGCCAAGTCGAAATCGATCTCGAGCCTTCCTGGCGCGAAATGCGCAATACCCCTTGGGCAAAAATAGAGGCAGTCAGTGATCAGAGCTCATATGTGGGCGAGATGCTCTCCCGGACGAAGGAGAAGGCAACTGGAATTCTAAAGTTGCTGCATAAGCAGCAATATGCGCGTGCCTTCTCCGATCATCTGGTGGAGCTCATGTCGAGCCAGTTCATTAGCAATGTCTTCCAATGCAGGCCGCTTTCAGAAACCGGCGCAGAACAGGTATGATGTCCCTTATACGATGTCATGATATATCTTACTAACTCCGTTCATAGATGCTTCTTGATTCCTATACTCTCAAGAGCGGTCTTACGTCCCTGTTACCTGCTCCAGCGCCTGCCGGATTTGTCAAGCGTGTGAACGCCAGCTTCTTCAAAATCGAAACTCTCCTCAAAACCCTCCAGGTCCGGCCGTCACCACCGGAAGCTCTTGTGCAAGCATACCTCATCCACATTGCCGACCGCAATAACAACAACTTCCGCAAAATTCTCGATCTCAAAGGCATCCGCAGCCGCCAAGATCAAAACCACCTTGTAGAGCTATTCCAGCTTCACCGTGCATCAGATCGCTATGCATCTAGCCTCCAGCAGAGCAACCCAATCCTCGCCTCTCTCCAAGGGCCATCCGCCACCGCCACGGGCTCCGTATCCCAAGGCCTAGGTCTAGGCACCACGGCCGCCGCAGTCATGCCCTCACGTTTTGACGCCTCCATGCTCGGCTCTGCTATCATGTCCGCTGCCAAAGACGGCGTCGACCGCTTCGGAAACCCCAGTCTGAGCACTCTAGGTGCTGGGGCTACTGGAACAGCTGCATCTACATCTGGCGTGACCAGTCCATCAGGCGCCTTGTCCCCTTCCCTGGCCAGCTCCGCCCTACAATCTAATCCCATGCACACACCAACAGACAATGCCACAGGTAATCTCAACGAGAACCTGAAAAACATTGGTAAATTCTTCCGCCGCGATCTCGGCGGTTTTGGAAACCGGTTCGGGCGGAATACTGAGGATGGGGCGTAGGTCCTCACCTATTTTCATTCTGTTTTTTTGTTTCTTTTCTGGTTATATCTTGACTCGGGCGTGGATACCATTGTAGAAATGTTCTTTGCCGTTTTGGCTGGTTTGTTCGGGTCATTGCATGCCCAACGGTGTGTAGCTTATGTATGCTCAAGGCCCTCCAGGGCTGTCTTGAACTCATGTTTTGCAGTTGTATACCATTTGGATTGAATGCATTGAATGCCACATCCGTGTTATTTTGGATATAATTCCTCCATATTTCTCAATTGCACATATCAAAATCCAATCTATCTCCTGGGTGGGTCAGTTTTATTCGAAAATATTCTCTTTTAGTCCACGCCCTTCCAATGACATGTCCCGATAAGGAAGGGCTCTACACAGTAAAATATCTATATCGACTTTCTCCCTAGTCACCCACAACCTCTTCCTTTCCTAGTCCCAAGCCAACCCCAACCCATCAAAACACCCACAATGAATCCTCAAACCATCCAAGAACCCCAATCCCAGGGATACACCCTCCGCACACACCGACCAGGTGATATAGGCTTGATAACCCACCGACACGGAGTACTATACGAAAAAGAATACGGCTGGGGCACAAAAATGGAAGCGCTCGTAAGCAAAATCGGCGCAGAATTCCTCGACAACTATGACGCATCCACAGACCGGTGCTGGATCGCCGAGCGCAACGACGAGTTCCTGGGCTGTATAATTCTCATTCGAGACACAGATCCAGATGTCGTCAATACAGCTAAACTGCGTCTTCTCCTTGTGGAGCCTAGTGCGCGGGGCCTTGGGCTTGGCCGTGCTTTGATCGAGCAATGTACGCGGTTTGCGCGCGAGATGGGGTATGCGCGGATTCGGCTTTGGACGCAGAATGTTCTTGTTTCAGCTAGGAGATTATATGCAAAGGAGGGGTATCGGCTTGTTAGTTCTGAGGAGCATGAGTCTTTTGGGCAGAAGATTGTTGGGGAGTGTTGGGCGTTGGATTTGTGAGGGAATGGTTGTTATGTACAATATTCCTCATCCTCCGCAACGTTTGTGGTGTGGTACGAAGAGGGGATTGGGTTACTTGTCTCTTCTAGGAGAAGGCGGCTAAATGTAGAACTTGTATTAACCAAGGAGAAACATGCAAGAAAAGTACAGCACAAGAAAAAAAGGACATATATGAAAAGGGAAAGTTGTCACGTGGCGACGGCATCTGAAATAAGGTAAGTGGGCCTTTGCAGTGGGGAATCGCCAGGCCTGAACTCTATACATTCAAATAAGTCTAGCTACCCAGATGGGCGAATTTAGGTATCTTCGCCAGACTGGCTGTGGAGAGCCAACCAATACTCCAGTATTCATCTCTGCAGAGTGAGGGCGTATTCTGCATTCGTCATATCCTTTGTCTTGCGCTTGAAATCATACGCTAGCAAGGCCATCGTAGGATAGACATTGTACCAACAAGCAAAAATAAGACCAAAAACTTGATTGCCGTTCAGTTCTGGAAATTCCATTTCCCCAAATCGGCGATCCCATCCCACGGCGCTGAGGATAATATCGTCATAGGGTTGTTCATGACCATATACCATGAAGTATAGAAGTGCCCCAACCGCAACCTGTTCAGTCCTGGTAGAACAGAGACCGTATGTGCCTTTCGATAGACCAGCAAGTATTAGTTTGGCCCGTGGGGGCAAGGTACCTTCAAGTGGCTGTCCAATAGTTATATAACGACCAAAATCAGTCAGCTTCAAGTTAAGTTACTGTCAAGAATTCGCAACATTGTACATGTCGACAATGACACTCAAGATACTGATGGCAGATGAAGATGACGTGCAACTCCCAACTACATGTGTGGATGAGAGTATCGATTTGGCAGTGTTCCTGGGAAGGCTACAAGAGGAGCGCTTTCATGAAGGGACATTAACCAGTTCGGATATGCTTCAAAGGGTGGCTTCCAACTCCACGGACGACCATGGAATGCTGGAAGCATTGTTGAGAAAATGGAAAAACGGATACCATCACATACGACTTACTGTCCTTTGCCGTCGAGTTTGGTTCCTATGAAACTGTGAAGTTACTCTTAGAGAACGTACCCAGAGCCTCTCGATCGACTCAACTCTGGCCGCCTTAGCAACGACCAATCTCTTTTATACGCAGGAAACTGTCACTTTCCTATGTCTGGGGCTGAATCATGCAATTCAAGCTGCGGCGGAGACTTCTTCGGAGATGCTGTAGGCCGCTGCACAAAATGTGCTGCGTGATATTGATATCCTTGATTAATTGTTATCACGACTAAACGGGGCCAACCTCATAACGAGCAATGTGATGACAGTAGAGGTTCACACGATGGCATGGTGTTACTCTTGAAGATGGCGAATGGACGGGTTACAATTACACATGACCTGGCACTAGAAGCCAGCGAAGAATCGGGCATGGGGCAATGAGCTTCCTCTTTTGCAGGAAACAGAGCCTGGTGTTGCGATGTCATCGGACATCATCAACACAGCCATACAGTATGGCTCTGAAGTAACGGTTGACCGTCTAATCAACATTATGGAGAAGGCTGGTCTCAACCTGCCACTGCAAGATGCCAAGAGGGGCCAAAATCAATGTCCTTACTACTCGCACGGGTTGGAACTGTCATTGTAACGCCTGAAGTCAAGTGTTAAATAAACATTACGGAGAGAAAGATTTTAGAGAACGAGTTTTTTATTGAGCAACCATCTATTACGGCAGCTGCACAAATAGAGATAGCGAACAGGATTTCCCCCAGCCACCAACTACACGATTGTCTACGGCGACAACATATTGGCACTACTATCGCAGGTCGTATGAAGGGCATCTGTAATCTTGTCACAAGTTAGCAATTGTTTGCAAATTGAGTCAAATTCCAAGTCAAAAGACATGTGTGAGGGTAAAGGTATGGCGTCATCAAAAAATTAGAGTGTTGTTGTTGCATTATTTTAATCTTCAGAGCGCCCCGGAGGGGGGGCGTAATGCTCGGGGTTAAAAATTTATAATCATCCGCCAGGGTGGTGTGAGGTGGGGTGGGCAAGGGTGAAAAGAAATGGGGAGAGAATTGAAAACTCACCAATTCTGTGGAAACGGACAATGGGCGTAACTACGACCAGTATACGAGTCCTAGGTTTCCGAAGGAAATCCATTGCCAAGACATGTTGTTTCATTCCCGGTCGCTATTTCAAGCGCCGGTTCAAGTAAATCTAATACATGGCATTCGCATCCCGTCGAGGAGACGCTTAGTCGAAGAGACCGAAGCCCATGTCCTCATCGGACTCCTCCTCGTCCTCAGCGGGAGCTGCGGCAGCAGGGGCGTCACCACCGGTGGGGGCGGCGGCAGCGGCAGGAGCAGCAGAGGCGTACGCATCGGGGTTAGCGATGCGGTCCTTGAGGTCATCAATCTCAGCCCAGCTGTAGTCGGTGGCGACGGCAGCGGCGAGGACCTTCTTGTATCCGTTGACCAGGGAGTGGAAGACGGAAGGAAGGGTGGGGTAGTTGGCAGCCAGGGAGACAGCGGTGACGGTAGCAATAGCCTGGGAGAAGGCAGACAGGAGCTGCTCGTCGGTGATGTCGAGAACCTCGGCGCCGAAGCACTGACCGTTCTCGTAGACCTGGGTGATGGCCATACCGTAGGTGAACGGAGAGATGTTCAGCAGGTTAAGGAGGGTAGCCTCGGAGGCACCGACCTTGCTACCAGCCTCAACAAGCTTGAGGTCGGAGACAATCTCAATGGTACCACGAGCAATCTTGGTGGGGACACCGAGAGCCTGGAAGAAGGCAGTCTTACCGGGCTCCATACCAGTGTTACCGGCGGGAATCCAGACATCATCGGGAGCGAAGGCACCGGCACGAGCGGGGGCAGCGACACGGTTGGCAAGGATCTTCTCCTTGATGGACTTGAGGTCACCGTTGGTGAAGATGAAACCAACGTTGCCACGGACGTGGGGAAGGAGACGCTCCCACTCGGGGTTCTCGGTGATGAAACCCTTAAGGGCACGGCGAACCATGGTGTTCTTACCCATCAGGACGACGGCCTCACCACGGAGGGACATACGGATCTCGTGCATCTGCTGGGAGCTGACATTGTCAACTCCGACGATGAAGATGGTGCTGTACTCATTGAGACTGTGACATAGCTTGTTAGCAATTTTGAATCAAGTCAATTGCCAGGAGCCATTGAGAGGAAACTAACAGAGTACGCAGCTTCTCAAAGTAAGCGGTCTTGGATGCTGACTTGCCCCCCATTTCTTCTTGTTTTTAGTGAAGATAGGTTGTTTAAGGGAATTGTTGTGGTTAATGAAGGAGAAGAAAAGAAGAGCTGGGCGATTTCGGGAAAATTAATTTTGGTGGTGCGCTCGCTAGTGGGTCACGTGATGTTAAAAGTAGACCCGCCCAAAGGTGGACAGCCATGGCGGGAATTCGATCAGAGGGATCTCTAGAGCTCTGATGGTTATTTGTTGCCTTCTTCCCTACAATCAATACACCGTTGGACCATTTGAGAGCTCATTGATTATTTTCATTTTGTGAATCGAAGCTCTTCATGATGCCTGGTCTCCAACACCCGTTCCACTGTCTGCGATATGTCAACAGACAGTCAGCAGGCCAATCGGACATTCTTATTGCCACTGCTGGTCGCAATCTCTATTCTTACGATGCGTCCGGTGGTCAGCGTTTGGATGTGTGGCCTCAGCCCGTAGACGCCGATCCGGAGGATAAAAGCTCTGACGCAGCTCCCGCAGATGCATCTGAAAGCCAAGGCCCCCCAGAAAAGCGAAGAAAGCTGTCTTCGACCTCTGATGAACAAAAGGATGCCAAATCTGAGTCAAAACCTCAGGAATCGAAAAAAGAAGCTTCCAACTCCTGGACCAACATTCCTCTGGTGACTGTTGCCCATGGCAAATATGTAGTGATCATGACGTCCGAGGACAAATGTGTTCGAGTCCTGAGTTTGGACAACGAAGGCAAACTCCAGCAATTGAGTGCTCGGTAAGTGACTATATTACTGTTTACAAGCTCTCCAAGCTCATCATTTATAGTACAATGCCCAAGAAGCTCTCTGCGCTTACTCTGACTCCCGATGAGAATAACATCTTGACGGGTGACAAATTCGGAGATGTGTACACTTTCCCTTTGATTCCAAGCGGAGAATACGTGAAGGTCCAGGCCCCAGCGAAAACATATGAGCCAGCTGCCACAAACCTCACGGTGCACACGAAACGCAACCTTGAATCATTGGAGCAACAAATGCGACAGGCTGCTCTATCGAAGACCAACCCAGCAGAGCGAGTTGCGCTAAACTTCGAGCACCAAGCCATTATCGGTCACGTTTCTTTGTTGACGGACTTGATCTCCGTTACCCGGCCTGCGGACTCGACTGTTGGCAAGCGGGATTACATCCTGACTGCAGATCGTGATGAGCACATCCGTGTCTCCCGCGGTGTTCCCCAAGCGCATGTAATTGAGCAGTTCTGCTTTGGCCACACTTCATTCGTCAGCAGTCTGTGCGTCCCTTCGTTCCAACCCAAGGTTCTCATCTCGGGTGGTGGCGACAACTATCTGCTTGTATGGGACTGGCTCGAGAACCAGATCTTACAGAAAGTTCAGCTTCCTGGGGCAGAAGGAGAGACTACGGTGCGTGGCATTTGGGATGTTTCCCTTGCGCCTACCGCAGACAATGCCGATCCCGTGAAGGCTATCTTTGTGGCACTTGAAGGGTACGTTCCGATAGCTACTGATGTGTATAATTTTCCTAACATCGAGAGCAGATCTTCACAACTTCTTTACTACACTCTCGAAAGCAACAACACGATAACTCACCAATATACCCTTCAGCTTTCAGGAAACGTTCTTGCACTGGCTGGCCTTGGCTCAAGAGACTCTATTCTTGTTGCCGTGGATACTTTGCGGGAATCCAATTCGACAAGTACCTGGAAGTCGTCTTCCCAACCTCCTCTCGAAACCTTCCGGCTCAGTTCTGGAAAGTGGGTTCCTGTAGAGGACTCCATGGTCACCAAAATCAACTCCGAAGGCACCTCAAGTATTCCTACACCATTGGAGCAGAAACAGCAGAAGGAGCTCAATGATTCAATGTACAGTTTGGGCAACCTGCGGAAGAGAGATGAACCGTACGACGAGTAAAAGCATGCTTTTGATGAATGTACAGCAAATGATTAATTAGAGTTCCAAATATATACATGTGTAATGCAACAGTCTCCATAATATTTTATGAAAGTAAAAAGAGAGAAGAAAAGTGTCATTGTAAAATTCGTATTACGCTGGTTAAGATTATATTCTGAGGAATATTTCCTTGCCAGTTTTGTTGGGCCAACCTCCATAAACTCAACAATCAACCTCACGTACAGGATGAAGACTCAGCTCAGCACTCAGCCGTACACGCCCATTCCAGGTCCCGTGAGTGAACGGGCAACAGCCCATAGGGGCATCATTTTTCCACAAGCTGTCGGCACATTTCTCAACTGCGGCAAGCACCGTCTCCTTCCCCAATGAATTATCGCATTTTATACCGGTTACTTTCGCCTCATACACGTAGCCATTCAATGTTCCCCCATTCAGTTCCGTGCTATAAGTCAAGCTGCACGAAGTGATGGTGATATCATCTTTCGGTATATCTGTAGTAGATTGCTTAGGGCATATTCTTTATGGGGTATGCAACAAAGAAAAACAATTACCAATGAGGGAAGACCGGAGCTGTATGATTACAAGAGGTTCTATACTGTATAAAATCTGAATTTCTCTTAGGAACCATATTTTTTTTTGGCCAGCAAGGAGGTATATAGTTGCTTTATATCTACTATTCCTCCACCGAATTGACTAGCAAGTCAGAGTGTGTCATGACAGGATGATTCCCAAGGGAATGAGACATTATTAACTCATCACGGCAGCCTAGATCTGCTGAGGATCTCCCGCAGACGGTCCGATCCAATTGAACTCCAGTCATAATTTTTTTTTTTTTTCAGTTAGACTTACGGCGGTTAGAAGCAGATTGTAGCATGTTTAAGCTCTCGGGGGCTCCCGTGACGCGGCCTTTGAGCTACGGGGCAACCATAGTGCTATAATAGCAAGTAATGCTCTTGCTCGACAGTAGGAGTTCGTGGGGGAAACTCCTAATAAATATAGAAGAGCGGATAGATCAACCTCTGAAAGAGCAAGTTGTCGAAAGAGACTATGATGTGTCGGTGTTCAATGGCTAAACACACAACCATGCTTGTCAATTCGACAACTCCAATTCCAGCTATGATTTAAGGACGAGATATTACTTTATCAAGAATTAATAGTAAAAAGATACCTCGGAAAGGAACCGAAGCTACGAACACGGGTATAGGTAAACCGCCCACTTGCCACTCCAAATTTCCGATCAAATCGCGGACCGCGGTAACCGGACCTTTTTATGATCCCACTTCCCCCCCCCCCTCCATCCCACTTGCATATTTCATCAACAAAATGCAGGAACAATTTGAGCCTTTGAAGAACGATTTGCTGCTGAGGGCTGCACGGGGTATGCCCACTATGTGTATCTTGTTTTAATCGGAGCTGACAATCGCAGGTGAGAAGGTGGAGCGTCCTCCGATATGGGTTATGCGACAGGGTGAGTTCGGTTTATTCGTACACCACGTCCTCAACAAATTGATTGACCTTTTCTCTCTCTCTCTATTCAACAGCTGGCCGATACCTTCCCGAATACCATGAGGCGAAGGAGGGCCGCGACTTCTTCGAATGCTGCCGCACACCCGAAATCGCATCGACCCTGACCCTCCAGCCCATTGAGCGTTATGAAGGTCTCATCGATGCCGCTATTATCTTCTCCGATATTCTAGTCATTCCCCAGGCCATGGGTATGGTCGTGGAGATGCTGGACAAGAAGGGACCTCATTTCCCCGAGCCCCTCGACTCACCGACAGACGGGCAATACGAGAAGATCATGGCGAAGAATGTGGATGTGAAAGCGGAGCTGGACTACGTCTACAAGGCAATTACCCTCACACGATTCAAGCTCAAGGGCCGCGTGCCCCTGATCGGCTTCTGTGGTGCACCATGGACGCTGCTGTGTTACATGGTCGAAGGCGGTGGCAGCAAGCTCTTCGTGCAGTCCAAGAAATGGGTCTACAAGTACCCTACTGAGGCACAGGCTCTTCTGCAGAAGATTGCCGAGATCTGTGTGGAATACCTCGCCCTCCAGGTCGCTGCCGGAGCGCAGCTGGTGCAGGTCTTTGACTCCTGGGCCGGTGAGCTGTCTCCCGTCTCGTTCAAGTCGTTCTCCCTCCCCTACCTGCGCCACATCTCCGCCAACCTGCCCAAGCGGCTGCAGGAGATGGGCTTGGAGCCTGTGCCGATGACCGTCTTCGCCAAGGGCGCCTGGTACGCTCTGGATGACCTTTGTGATTCGGGCTACAATGTTGTCGGTTTGGATTGGCTGCACGATGCCGGTGAGGCCATGCGCATTGCCAACGGTCGTGTGACTATTCAGGGCAATGCGGATCCTGGCATGCTCTACGGTGGCCCTCCAGCTATCACTGCCACTGTTGAGCCCATGGTTGAGGGTTTCAAGAAGGGCAAGCAGGGATGGATCTGCAACTTGGGCCACGGTAAGTTAAACATAATTTGGGGCGGCATATCATTTAACTAATTGTCTCTCTACGCAGGTGTCACTCCGTTCGTCGATCCCGAGAACCTCAAGTTCTTCTTCGAAGAAATCCACCGCTTGACCGTATAATTGTGTGTTTGAATCTTAAAAGCGGTCGGCTTCTTCCCCGACTCAGATCAGAAAACTATATTGGATCTAAAAACATATCTTTTGGGCGTGAATATTTTCAATTCTCAGTATATTTAGGGCTACATATGCAGGCCTTATGAAATTAGACAGCGATATCCTCGTTCCTGTATAGCAGACATTACAGTTAGTCTTGATTATGAAATAGCCAACCGATGCAACTGCGAGCAGAGCAAGAGCTGCTTTACGTATTGCGATAGACCAAGCGCCAAACACAACATACCATAGTTCAGGCTTGTCCTTCATGAAGTTGGCCATCAATTCCTTGCACTCGGCATTATCCAAGACAACAACCTCCTTGCCCCTGTTGAGCAGAAGCTCCTCGCCACCCATGAAGCTCTGGTTCTCACCAACGACAACCCGCTTCACCTTGTAGAGGATGCAAGCACCGGTACACATATCGCAGGGCGAGAGGGTAGTGTACATAGTAGCACCCTCGTAGGCAGAGGCAGGAAGACGGCCGGAGTTTTCGAGGGCGGACATCTCGGCCTTAGGGCGTGTTAGCGCTAGTTCATAAACTCTAAAATACTTGATATGGATATAGATCGACAATTGATATCAATTGGAATATATCGCGCTATACTGACATGCAAGACAGCGCTTCCCTTCTGGACGCGCATGTTGTGACCACGACCAAGGATCTTTCCATCCTTGGAGACAAGGGCAGCACCAATTGGCACACCTCCCTCAGAGAGGCCCAGCTTTGCCTCTTCGACAGCGGCAATGAATCCAGGATCTTGTTCCATTTTGAAGAGTGTAATTGACTTGAGTGTGGGCTAGGGGGGAGGAAGATAAGAAAACTGCGGGAAATCTACTCCGGACTCCAGTCATGGAGGCACCGGAAAACTCCGAACCCCTCCTATGACGGTCGAACCGAGTGGACCGTGAAGACCTTTCCCCCCCCCCCCCCCTTTATCGATAAGAGATATGTGGCTAGTGGGGTGGCTCCAGGGCCGTGGCGAGGGTTCAAAATTTCTGCGTGAGTTTTTTACTGGTACGTGTACAGGGATTGTATGCAGGATACAATATGCAAACCCCCGTATAAAAAATACATATACGATCTGCCTATTAAACCAATAAATAGGCCATTGAGGCAGGTTTGTAGAGAATGATCTCATTGTAGACATCTAGACATTACATTAGGCGCCTGATGGGCGAATTATACGTTAGTCAGCTGTAAAAAAAATAACATGGAAGCGCGGAGAAAATCTACGCAGGCCATCGAAGACCACAGAATCCCGTAGAATCGCGCTCGGGCCATTCAGAATATACATAGAAGCCACCAGAAGAGATGAAGAATGAAGAATAGGCTGTATTCTAGAGGCAATTTGTCGATTTTGTAAAGAAAATTTAGTAAAATTTGCATCAAAGCGAGACAAAGAAAACTAGTATAAAATCGGCATTCCTTAGTTGTCGTAATTTATTGTGTCATTTTACGAGTCTCATACAGGTGCCTGGGTTAAAAAGTTACTCAGCCTTTTTTTGACTTCGATTATTATTGTTCAGATAACCATCTCGCCCTTTCTCTCCCCCCTCCACTTTCTCATCTCCAGCCAGGACTTTAAAATACAATTGTCCATTTGGCATTTCTCACATAAAAAGCCGTTCTAAACTTTTCGGCGCCTTCGTCTTCCATTCTCCCGCTTCATTTCTGGATTCCACGAGAATACCTAATATCTTTCTTACACTTGATTCCCCGCATACTTCACAATGGTCAAGGAAACGAAGTTCTATGACACCCTCGGGGTATGTTCAATCTATACTTGACTGGTTCTCAGACCGGTTTGACTCTAATTCAGAATCTGACTTGGTGTTTCTTTCATTTAGGTCGCACCCACCTGTACGGAGGCTCAGCTTAAGACTGCCTACAAGAAGGGCGCTCTCAAGTACCACCCTGGTATGTACAACCCCTAGAGACTCCGATTATATGTGTGAAACACTCCGCTGACATCGCTTCGTCACATGAAGACAAGAACACCAACAACCCCGATGCCGCAGAGAAGTTCAAGGAACTGTCCCACGCCTACGAGACTCTTTCCGACCCCGAGAAGCGTCAGCTATATGATCAGCTCGGCGAGGAAGGCCTAGAGCACGGTGGTGGTGGCGGCGGCATGAACGCCGAGGATTTGTTCTCTCAATTCTTCGGCGGCGGCGGCGGCGGCGGTCCCTTCGGTGGAATGTTCGGCGGTGGCATGCGTGAACAAGGCCCCAAGAAGGCCCGCACAATCCACCACGTGCACAAGGTTAACCTCGAGGATATCTATAAGGGCAAGGTCTCGAAGTTGGCGCTCCAGAAGTCCGTCATCTGCGGTGGCTGTGATGGCCGCGGTGGAAAGGAGGGCGCTGTCAAGGAGTGCGCCGGCTGCAACGGTAGCGGTATGAAGACTATGATGCGCCAGATGGGTCCCATGATCCAGCGCTTCCAGACCGTCTGCCCCGACTGCAACGGCGAGGGCGAGATCGTCCGTGATAAGGATCGCTGCAAGAAGTGTAACGGCAAGAAGACCGTCGTTGAGCGCAAGGTTCTTCACGTTCACGTCGACAAAGGTGTGCGCGATGGCCACAAGATTGAATTCCGCGGCGAGGGTGACCAAATGCCTGGTGCCATGCCCGGTGATGTCGTGTTCGAGATTGAGCAGAAGCCCCACGCTCGCTTCCAGCGCAAGGGCGATGACCTGTTCTACCAGGCTGAGATCGACCTACTTACCGCTCTTGCCGGCGGTTCCGTCCACATTGAGCACCTCGATGATCGGTGGATGACCGTCAACATCGCACCTGGCGAGGTTATCGTTCCCGGTATGTGACTTTCCTTGTTTTCCCGCATAAACCTTGTGAAACTTTTCACTAACAATTCTTTCTAGATGCCATTAAGGTCATTCATGGCCAGGGTATGCCCTCATTCCGCCACCACGACCACGGTAACCTGTACATCAAGTTCGATGTCAAGTTCCCCAAGAAGGAGGAGCTCCAGAACCTGGATCTCCTTGAGAAGGTCCTTCCTCCTCGCTCTGAGAAGGACGTGCCCCCACCCGACGCCATGGTCGAGGACTTCGAGCTTGAGGACCCCGAGAACGAGCACGACCAGGCCCGCGCCCACGGTGCGGCCGCTTCCGGCATGGACGAGGATGACGATGATGTGCCCGGCGGTGCCGAGCGTGTGCAGTGCGCTTCCCAGTAAAAGGATTCCGGAGACAATTTCCATGCCGTAAATGGGGGTTGATGCTAGGCCAGTGATGAAGACTTCGCTTATGATACCATGTGAAGGGGGCCCTTCTCCTTAACCCCGATTTAACGCGGGGAAAACCTGTTTGTTTTCTTTATGCTTTGCTATGGCGTTTCCTACGAAGACCTGGAAGATATCATTTTCTCATTTTTCTCTTTGTCTTCTCGGGTTCCATTTCTCAACTTTCTGTAATTCCTCTTGTTCAACTTTTTCTTCTTTTGCATACAAGTTTCGGGTCCTTGATCCTTGCTTTTTTTTCACGTTTGTCGCCCATTTTATGTTTTCCATGGGAACTGGGGTTTGTGGGAGTTGCGCTGACGATGGGAAAGAAGTCATGAATCGAAGATGGATGAGATGAGACCATGATTGCGGGCTTGGCTCTCGCGAACGGATCTAAAGGATTTCTGTTGCCCACGCTGGCTTTGTGAAGCTCTTGGAGGGGATCGTGGCGTGATCGTGGCGTGATCATGATGGATTCGTGTTTTTTTTTTTTTGTTAGCCTGCACTCTGATGATAACCTTTGAATAGACATTGTGTGTTTACGCACCAATGCATTTGCTCATCTATATGGATGGTTTTCATGTAAGTCGTGTCGTTGGTAGTCGTAAGAGTGAAGAGAAGGAGGTTGGAGTGCGAGATGACTTCGTTGGAAGTCCTCAAGGTCCTCCGTGTTGCTGTGGGACTGACTTCCAAGGTCGTCCTCTGTGAACTTTAGTGGTAGGTATGTTGATCAGTGTAGAATAGGTTATATGAAAGTGTCTTAAATGGTAGAGAGTTGGGTGGTGTGGGCTATTCGGGTAAAAACCGGAAGATCCTACACGTGTGGTCTGACACGACACGTTGCTCATAACCTAGGTAATAATACTCCCAAGAGCCTCGATATACACACAACATGAACATCAGATGGCGATTGGAAGAATATGTCTACATTGGAAAAATTGCCCAGAGTGGACTGCAAATCATGTACCCATCTTCTTCGGGGGGGTGAGGGGATGCTTAGTATATTTTATACCTAGAATGGTATCGATGCATATTATGATGGGGGGTTGCTGCTAGCTATTATATTTCTTCCTCGTCCTCGCTCTCCGGTTGGTCCTCATTAGCCCAATAGTTCTCCCTCATCTACCTCCGCTCTTCCTCGTTACCAGTCTTTCATGTCACAGTGACGGATATGGAACGTTGTATTCAATTTCTGATATAACAACGACAGCTCTCTGGTCCTTTGTAGATCATCCACCAACGGCATAGGCTTGGGATGCGAGGTCCGAGTATGATTCATGTAAGATCATATGTAGCCCCGAGTAGTTGAGAAAAAGGAGAGTTGTGTTTTCTGCGTTGATGGCATCAATTTATACCATGATCCTAGAAATAAACAAACAGTTAGATAGATTCAAGCCATAATTAGGATAGAGTGCACTGAACATACTTGATGCTGAGCCCGATGCCCTTAGAACCCAATGGATGCCAAGTGGCCAGGGGAAAGAGGACCATTGTACAACTCAATCTGGTCATCACCGCCTATCTTGTAGCGGAAGAAACCACAGTGTCCTGTGGCGCAACGGTAGAATATCGATCGGGGATATATCGTACCCGGACCTGCTATTATCCTCCTACTCCAGTATCTTTTGCCTTCATGGTCACAGTCACAGGGTGGGTTTTCGGCCGAAACACCTCGTGTATCTCCAAAGCAAGCAAATGCTCTGCAGCTACAGCATCTGTAGTATGGACGGTCTGCATTTCCATTTGCATTCCATGACACACAGGACGTTCTTTTGGTAGGTCCGTCACATCTAAGACAGCGGGAATTGAAAAAATTGTCCATATTCAGAGTAGAATGATTGCTTTCTGTAGTGGTTGAGATTTCTGCAAGCAGATATCAAGGGACGAAGGATAAATTGAAAGAATCGGGACATGGTGGTTTATTATACAGCATGGTGTGGCTCAGCCTACGTGCTAAGCGCCCAACACAACCCAACGCTTGGCACAAGCATGCCCCCAAGGCTGATTTGAGTCATTTAAGGAGTGTACAGGTGTGGCTGTGAGAGAGTCAAACTCATGCATTGTAACATCTTGAGATATGGTCACATAGTGCTGTGGGGCTTCCGAAGGTGACATGTGCTAGAACCGAGAGTGCATTCTTGACCATAGTCGCAGGGCTGTGCACTGTTGTACTTTCGTCTCAATCTCTTCGATAAAGATGATCATGTTGATAGTGAAGATTATCATCGGCTTGGGCATAGGTTGCAAAGGTTTGAATGATCAAAACAGCGATCAGGGAATGGGAAATGGTGGGATATGGATCTCCCGCTGAGCCTCATCCTAGTTTCGAAGTTCTCAACATAGCATAAGATAGAATCCATTCTGTATGAGAGCGAGTATTTGACCATGGATTCAATCAAAACTACTTGTCTACGGCCCCAACGCACGCAGGCTACTCTTTATTCTTTCCGAGAGACCAAGTGACAGAACTCTCAGCGTTTTGTTTGCCAAACATTATCCGGTTTGAAATCCAACCACAGTATCAATCTTGAGGCAGAATTGAGGCAGAATTGAGTAATGACTACGCCAAACAGCGAACCAATTATGGACCTATACGACGCTGCGCAGTAAACGAAAAGTGGCGTCCCTTTGCAAACCTCAACGGAACTGCCATATTAACGCACTACAGTTCAGAAAAGTTACTTAAACCCTGCAGAACATTATTCTTGTGATTAAATCAGTTCCACTGCCCATGGTTTGATTCATTCTATGAGCAACAATCAGACTGATAAGGCACACCCCGGTTAAGCGTTAGTGTACGCATTAACTTCCCCGCTCAAAGCTGCACATACTGAAAAAACCTCTAGACGCAGAAGATCTCATTGAATTCAAAAGATCGGCACAGAAAGGTCTGGACGTGTTTGCAAAAACCAACATACCTCGTGGTACCCGTGTTGTTTCAAAAAACGCCTTACTCGAAATCGACATCGAACCCGTAACCCTGAACAGTATTGTGCCAGCCTTCGAACGTCTTCCACCTTCCCAGCAAGAATTCTGATTGGAGCTCTATGGATATGCACTTTGTTGAGTATGAGATAGAAAGAGCTGGCAGGAACTACCGGAACTGCACCGCAAAGTGCTCGCCATCTATGCAGCCAACGCCTTTGGCTACGTCTTCCTCTCTCGAATCAACCATCCATGCATTCCAAAGGGTAATTTGGCGTACACTCGATACTCAGAGAAGAGGTGTTCCATGTCATACCCGATATCGTGGCAGGCGAGGGGCTTACAATCATATACATTGATGGTTGCACCTGCCCGGCATGCGAAGATACTGTTCAAGGAAGACAAAAGGAGAGAAAGCGGGCTGAGGTGGCCATCCTCGACCAAGAACCCGCTGCAACTGCAGATTATGGTGCAGAAAATGGCTGCATATAGTACAGAAAATAGCATCCATACAAAAGTCGGAGGGTATGCTGAATCGGCAGCTTAGATTCGTGTGAGTACCCTCCCTTGATTATATGGTTATCTTGCTACATTTTCTTCTAGTTACTACGAAGCCGCTAAGTACTGTCTGAAATTGAAGGAGCAAAAGATCGCACATTTGTGGACTGAGAAAATGTTGGAGGTTGACCTTTACTGCGTCGGAGACGATCATCCCGAATACAGGAAAACGCTTACAACCGCGCAAGTGATGAGACGGGCAGTGAGTTTGCCAGAACCAATCTCCGAGAGCACGTTGGAATGGTTTATGAAGGATTGACCTGCGGAAATATGTATCGTCATGTAAATATCGAGGAGCTTGTCCGAAGCGGTACGATTTGTCGAGTGACAGTGAGGGCAACAAGCCTCACAATATTGAAGCTAGTTGACTTTCTTCAGGGAGGTGAGAGACCGCGTGTTGGTCAATAACGATAGGCACGCAATGAGATTTTGAACCAGTTGTTTACCACGATCTTTGGCCTAGTCTCAAGTTGCATCCAGTGAGGTTTCTGTTCTCGGCGTAGATTCCGACATCAGCGGAGACTATAGGGATAGAAACTTAGTCTGCTCGGCTGTTTGAACCAGGTCAGTAAGATGGGTCCGCGAAGCAATTTATGGACTTAGGTCTAAATAAATCTAGCCAAAGTTTAAGGCTAGGGGGTGGCTAGAGAGGAAATCCCTGCAGGTCTCTCATAGCTCCTAGTCCGGCTAGGTCGGGCAGGTGAGATGATGAGATTAATAACGCAATTGTGTCAAGACCAATAATACTCGCGCCAGGATTAGAGATCTAGCTCTGCCGACTTCACGTTAATAAGTAGAAGAGCCCGATCACATCATACTACAGGGATTATTCCGATAGCGCAAAATCAGCATTGTCCATCTAACCCACAAGTACCTACCCTGACCTCAAGCTTTGAGAGCATCTGTACATTGTGCCCAGGAGCTCTAAGTTCACTGGTATCGAACTTCGAAACTGGTAATATGCCTCTCAGGTGAGATTTGCCGTAAAGGTCAGATTTGCCATAGTGGCCAAGGATGGAACTGGACCTTTTTTTTTTCTTTAGAGAATTTTGGAGCCTTCTTCGTGATGGCACTAGCTCTTCATTGAGAGAACAGCGACTACCCAGGCAGGTCTAAACCTACTTCATATGTACTCCGTATTTACAATGACACTGAGCCGTGAGTTCCCCGCAGAAGCGACTTTGCGGTCACCCTGCATATGCAATGCACCCAAGGACCAACGAGTGCCGAGAACGCATCACGACATCAGTCGCACAGACACAAGGTATGGAATAGAAGTTCATGGCGTGCTCGGGTTAAGATCTCCCGATCATGGCCAAGAACCCGTATCCATTAGTAGGAATGGCGAGAAGGGGACTCGGGGATCAAGAATACGGAATCCCGAGCAAGGATAACGACGCTATATTATATTAGAGGAAAGGGTGTAGCGAGAACGAGAAATAAAAGCAGAAAAGAAAGGAACAAGTCCAATAATCTAATCAGCTGAATCACTAGTCGGTACGGAGGACGGAGTACAAATGACAAGGACCTCGTATAAAATAAGCCATACGCCATCCCGTCTAGGCAAGACGAGGCTGAAACCGAATCTCGTCTCCGAGGAGAAGCGTACTATGCACCATGTACTCCGTAGTGGAGATCCTTGTTCCCATGAGTACGGGTATGCAACCGTAACCAGCTGCAGATCCGGGCCATAGCTCGGAGTCAGCTGCTTGAGCAGAACAGCGCCACATTATTTCTTTTTTGCTTCTTCTCCCTGTCGGCTGTTTTCTCTTTTGTGCGCTATAATGGTATGATAGCCAAGAGAATTCACTTTGGATACCCATGTAACCTGAAAGGCAAGAATGTCCAGTGTAAAGTGCCGAGGAATGTAAAAGGGGCTACCAAGCGAGGAAGAAGGACACTGAGATATCTGATACATCTGCACACAACATGGGTAGCCTCGTGGCACCATATTTTAGGTTAAGGGCGCAGCTCTGGGAGTACAAAGGTAGCACGTTAGTACTTTAGGATATCCCGCTAGACGCGGGCCAACGATAAAGCTCGATGACGTGATTTAGATCTCGATTGCGTCTTTATAAATCTTTATAAAGTGGAAATAAATGCAGGGGGAAAATACCTGCATATTCTGAGCGGATATCTTAAAGCGAATATCAGATTGGGATATGCCTCAACCGGCGGTTGGAGCGCCCAACAAGCTTCTACTGGATTGAGACATTGTTTGCCAAGGTTAACGATCAGAGCGTAGGTTGTAAAAAGGCAACGGTCTCCGGAGTGCTCGGTAACTCCGAGAGAATGGTGTCCCCCTACATATGCACCTAGCAGATAGAGTAGCGCCAAGCCCACACGGCCAAGCGAGACTTTTTATGGAGTAAATGATTTAATGTGAGTGAAATAACGGGTGGAAGCAGAGATAATTTTAGATCCATAGAAGGAATATTTGTTCCAAGGCCATGTCGAATGGGAGATTCCATAAATTATGTAAGGCGCAAGTTAAGAATATCCTTGAAACATTAAAATCCACCAGGAACATAAATCAAACGTGGAACCTATATTTTCCTTTCACCATCTCGCCTCCAGATTGCGTGTTCTGTAAGGTCCGTGATTGGTCTCGTGCCCCCACTTGTTGATCTTCTTGAGGCAAATCTCCTCGAGGCGCGTTGTCATTCGTCATCCGCACATCTTGGCACTACGTTGGCTTATCCATCTGCGGGTGTGGTCCTTCCAGGACGTTGACATTTGAGGAAGTTATACGATCATATGGCTATCAGATGAGCCGACTGTCATGGGGACAAGGAATAGTTGAACAGCTATGTGTGTGACTATCGCTCAAACAACCAGTACATAAGATCCAAGTGTCCCTTTCATTTCGACCATGTCCATGTAACGAGCGGATATACTCCACGACCCATCGTCATTCTTCCAGACCGAGTGGGACCTGCGGATTTGTGCTCTTCAGTGATCGGCTTGGATCGTCGGTGGACCCGGCCGCGTGAAATCCCTTGCTTTTTTAACAGCGTGGACTCGCTCTGAAGAACCAGATTTGTCTTTTGAGTGTTTATTGTTCTTATAATTGCTTTTATATCTGAAGCCCAGCCCTCGCATTACCCCTGCCTGGATTTAACTCCAAGGGAACTAGACTGAAAATTTCAAATCTTAATTTGAATCTGGGGAGATATTGCGCCATTCGGGATCGAATCACGCACCACAATTCTTGGCCTTTTTTATTTACCGCGCCATGCAAAGTGCGTGATCTGGTTTGACATTCTTTTTATATCCCTGATCGTCGGCACATTTCTGCTCTGTCTTTTACATCCAACACATTCCACATTCTGGTGAAGCTTCGTCTCCCGGCTTTTGATACCGTCAATTCCGGTCTGTACAAGCAGGGCAAACATGTTCGGTCAAATACCCAGGACCAAGTCCGAACTGGGCCATGCCTTGGCCAAGGGCCTCGGTATCAAGGTTGCATACAGAGACCCTCTGGGTGCTACAGGTGAACCCGTCACAAGAGGAGAATCAACATTCTCTATGGGCACCGTCGACACATACTCATACAACGAGCCCGAGCCGACAAGTGTCGACTGGATTCGTGAGGTCACCCCGTCTGGAGCCCAACTCGGCAGATATTTTCTCAATCTCTTTCCTTTCCTCACATGGATTGGCAACTACAACCTACAATGGCTCTTCGGTGATCTGGTTGCCGGTATTACCGTTGGAGCGGTCGTGGTGCCACAAGGTATGGCATACGCTGACCTAGCTGGATTGGAGGTACAGTACGGTCTGTACTCCTCATTCATGGGAGTTTTGATATATTGGTTCTTTGCCACGTCAAAGGATATTACCATTGGGGTGAGTGATACTGCGACCGGTCGAAATTAAAAAAAAAACAACATTACTGACCTCATCTCGTAGCCCGTGGCTGTCATGTCAACTCTGACTGGAACCATCGTGTCCGATGTCCAGGCTCAATATCCAGATTACCCTGCTCATTTGATTGCATCCGCTCTTGCAGTCATTTGCGGTGGTATTGTTCTAGTGATGGGTCTGCTGCGTATCGGATTCATTGTCGATTTCATTCCTCTCCCTGCTATTTCAGCCTTCATGACTGGTTCTGCTCTGAGCATTTGCTCAGGACAGGTTCCCACCATGCTGGGCGAGACGGCCAAATTTAGCACGCGCGGTCCTACCTACGAGATCATTATCAACACCCTCAAATATCTCCCCACTTCAAACTTGGATGCTGCTATGGGTGTCACGGCCTGTGCAATGCTGTACATTATTCGTTCGGCATGTACTTTCGCTGCGAAGAAGCAGCCTGCCAAGGCCAAGATTTGGTTCTTTATCTCGACTCTTCGGACCGTGTTTGTAATCTTGTTCTACACGATGATTAGTGCCGCCGTGAACTTGCACCGAAGGGATGATCCGGCGTTCAAGATCCTCGGGAAAGTCCCTCGAGGATTCCAACAGGCCGCCGTGCCCACTATGGATCCTAAGATCATTTCAGCCTTCATTGGCCAGCTTCCAGCTGCAGTCATCGTTCTGCTGATTGAGCACATTGCTATTTCCAAGTCTTTCGGCCGTGTCAACAACTACACTATCGACCCTTCTCAGGAATTTGTGGCCATTGGTGTAAGTAACCTTCTCGGGCCTTTCCTCGGTGGCTACCCCGCCACTGGATCTTTCTCCCGGACAGCCATCAAGTCGAAAGCTGGAGTGCGCACGCCTCTTGCTGGTGTCATTACCGCGGTCGTGGTGCTCTTGGCTATCTATGCCCTACCCGCTGTCTTCTTCTACATCCCCAAGGCTTCTCTGGCTGGTATCATTATCCACGCTGTCGGCGATCTGATCACTCCCCCCAACACCGTGTATCAGTTCTGGAGCGTGTCTCCGCTTGATGCGATTATTTTCTTCGTTGGTGTCTTCGTCACTGTCTTCACTTCCATTGAAAATGGTATCTACTGCACAGTCTGTATCTCGGTTGCCGTCCTGCTTTTCCGTGTGGCCAAGGCCCGCGGTCAGTTCCTGGGCCGTGTCACTATCCATTCCGTTGTCGGAGACCACCTGTTGGATGGCGATGGAAAGTACGGATCTTTCGGAACTAACAAGAAACCCTCCGATGACGAGGAACGCCACCACAGAACTATCTTCCTTCCCATCAACCACACCGATGGCTCCAACCCCGATATCGAAGTGGAGCAGCCCCTTCCGGGTATCTTCATCTACCGCTTTTCCGAAGGCTTTAACTATCCCAACGCCAACCACTATACCGATGCCCTGGTTGAAGCCATCTTCAAGCAGACCCGCCGAACGAACCCGAACGCCTACAACAGGCCCGGTGACCGTCCCTGGAACGATGCCGGTGCCCGTCGCGGCAAGAAGGGTGGCGACAACGATTCACACTTGCCCCTTCTCCAAGCCGTTATTCTTGACTTCTCATCCGTGAACAACGTCGACGTTACCTCCATCCAGAACCTGATCGACGTACGCAACCAGCTGGATATGTACGCCTCTCCCCCGCACCGTGCAATGGCACTTCGCACACATCAACAACCGCTGGACAAAGCGCGGCCTGGCTGCCGCAGGCTTCGGTTACCCGACCCCCGTCGCGAGCGACGGCTTCCACCGGTGGAAACCCATTTTCAGCGTGGCCGAGATCGAAGGCAGCGCCTCAGCCGCCGCCCACGCCGAAATCATCGCCAACCAACGCGAGCAGTCCCACCGCAAGAGCGCGGATATCGAATCCGGTCTCAAGTCTGAATCCAACACTACCGCACGCGAGACCGAGGGCGTTGAGACCGCGTCCGAGAACTCGGACATCATCCGCGAGGACAAGTTCCAGCGTGATATCACGGACAGCAAGGCGTACCGGAGTCGTCCTAAGGTTGCGCTCGTGCAGGGCATGAACAGGCCTTTCTTCCATATCGACTTGACCAGCGCTCTTCAAAGTGCCGTTGCCAATTCCTCAGAAGAGATCCCGCACATTGCTTGATTGATTGTTTTTTTTTTTTTGCGTTTCTTTGATTTGCACTGCATTATCCTGCTTGCTATCTCTCTGCATGGATCAGTTGTTCCTCCCTGGCTTGGAGTCTGATCTGATATACCCCGATTATGATTTGTTAATATCATGTTTGCCCTTGGCATGTTCTTTTCACATTTTCACCCTACTTTTGTCACTTTGCACTGTCTATGTCTATATTGGATGTATTCCATGGCATTGACCATGGACATCTTGTGGTATTTTCTTTTTGGCACTATCCCCTTGGTTCGCGTGGGTTGATTTATTTAGTCTGGGTCTTGTTTGTTGGCCCTTTTGCTGGGAAGAAACGGATTGTTTTGGTTTGATTTCTTCCTAAGGAGATACATACCTCTTGATACATCTATCTTTGATAGAGATGGTGAATTAATTCTACCTTATTGTTTAAACATGGCCTGTGTAGGTCCCTTACCTAAAACCTTAAAAGCTTAAGCGTGAAACCTCTCCGAAATCGGAGGCAGATATCTGATTGATAATCCTCTCCACGCCCTGTCCTTTACCATCTCCACTTCGTCCGAGTCTAACCGCAACCCATATGCTAGACAGTTCTACATTACGCTCTCTACTTTGTCTTTTGTCTGGATATCTTTAAGGGCCATTCGAGCTCAAAACTATGATAGTTTATACATTTCATGTGCAATTAACATTGGAAGTGTAAGCTGCCAAGCTTACCCAGAATAGTATGATGAGTCAAGATAATTTCCTATTCCAACCTAGCGCCTTCCGCGAACATCTATATAATTATTCAGAGTTTAAAGGGTCAAGTGGATCCATATAATTCCATGATAAGACGTCGGGACTGATATTTTAGAAATCTCTTCTTTCTCCTACACAAGAAAGCAGAAACACCAAAATGTCCAACCCCCAATCAACAGCCACAGGCATCTCCCTCCAAGACCTAAACACAACAAACCTCCGAACAACCCAAAATGACCTCTCAACACCCCCCTCCGAAACAGACATAATGCAACAATCCCTAATAGCAGACTCCCAAGTCCCCGACGGCGGCGAAGCCTGGGTCGTCATATCAGGTTGCGCTGTCGTAACATGGTGGTTCATCGGAACATCCTACTGCTGGGGCATTCTCCAAGCCGCCCTCGTAAAAGAAGGCGTATCGTCATCTTCAACGCTGGCATTCGTCGGTTCCCTTGCAACGGCATGTATCTCCTTCCTGGGGATTCTGAATGCGCGCATTATCCGGAAACTCGGGACGCGCATGTCGGCCATGGCCGGCGTGTTCTTTTTGGGGCTTGGGGAGGTGCTGAGTGGGTTCTCTGCTATGAATATTGGGGGGTTGTTTGCTACGGCCGGCATTGTTATGGGGATTGGTATCAGGTGAGTTTTGGACCTGTTTGGTACTTGTTTCTATCTATACTATACATGGATGCTGTTATATACCAGAGCCCATGTGGAGACTGTACTATACTGTTATTGTCATTGTTACTGTTACTGACTAGCACTACTAGTCTCTGCTTTATGGTCGTCTCCGTCACGCCAGCGCAGTATTTCCGAGCGAAGCGCGGAATCGCGAATGGTATCGTCTATGCAGCGGGTGGACTCGGCGGTGCTGTGATTAGCTTTCTGATGAATGCGCTCCTTGAGCACGTGGGCGTACAGTGGACCTTCCGGATTATCGGGTTTGCTACTTGGGCTACGGGTTTACCGGCTGCATATTTGATCAAGCAGCGGGTTCCGATTCCGCCTTCGGCTGTTGTGGATTGGTATGTTCTATTATTGCATTTCGTTTTATCATACTGCCATCATGGATCACTAGACTAACACCGTATACAGGCGTCTATTCCGCGACATCCGCTTCGTCCTCCTCTTCGCAATGGGCGCAATCGCCACATTCCCCCTCCTGGTCCCGCCCTTCTTCCTACCTCTCTTCACAGCTTCGCTGGGAATGTCACCCGGCACCGGAGCGGGTATCGTCGCAGCATTCAATTTCTCCTCGGCGCTGGGGAGATTGCTTTGTGGGCTGTGTAGTGATCTCGTCGGACCGCTGAATACGCTATTTAGTTCTCTTCTACTGAGCGCACTGAGCATGCTGATTATTTGGCCTATCTCGACTTCACTAGGGCCGTTGGTCGTCTTTGTTATTGTCAATGGTATGGCGAATGGGGGCTTCTTTTCGACTATGCCCACTGTTGTTGGGAATACTTTTGGCTCGGCCAGGGTGTCTGTTGTTATGGGGATGGTTGTGACTGGTTGGGCTGGGGGTTATTTGCTTGTAAGTTGACTGCTATAGTTGCTTCTGTGGTTTTATATACGAGCCTGAAGTACTGACTATTTTTATAGGGCGCCCCCATTGCTGGGTTCATCCTCGATGCTGCTGGCGGGGAGAGTAAGGGGATTACCGGTTACCGTCCGGCTATTGTCTATGCTGGTGCTATGGCTCTTGTTGCTTCTATTATTGGGCTTTCTATTCGGCTGAAGACTGATAGGCAACTGCTCAAGAAGCTCTAGACCGAAACGAAAATTGTATGATAATATTAGCATGTGCCGGATTGTAGAATAATGGAATTCAAATACATCAAATAGAATTAATAACAAAATAGAGAAATAGAGAAAAGAGGTCACAACAAGCGAGGTATATAGATGGCCGAGGTTAAGGATCCAAGTACTGCGAAGTACGCCGCATCCACCAGAACGTCATTATTTTCTTCGGCTTATATTCGGCTCTCTTTTCCTTCCTACAGAGGTCTATTATAAGTTATTTAATTCAAAATGACCATGAAACCAATCAACTGCCTAAGAGGCCGAGCTATGCACCTCAGAAGCCTGGCCATCCCTGCACGTCAAATATCACCAATCAAATCATGCATCGCGCAATATAGCTCCCACTCACCAATGGGCGCAACAACCACCAACACACGCAAAAAAGTAACAATTCAAACCATTCAAAACCTCTACAAAAAGAATGAACCCATCACTGTCCTCACAGCATCCGATTTCCCTAGCGGCCATGTCGCCGACACTGCCGGAATGGAAATCGTGCTCGTAGGCGACAGCCTCGCAATGGTCGCAATGGGCATGGAAGATACAAACGAAGTAACAATGGACGAGATGCTTCTCCACTGTCGCAGTGTAAACCGCGCTGTCAAGAGTGCCTTTACAGTAAGTACTCCATATACACATACATACCAATACCACCCCCACCCCCACCAAGGCATAATCTCACAACCGCAATAGATCGCAGACCTACCCATGGGCTCATACGAAACAACCCCAGAAAAAGCCCTAACATCCGCAATCCGGATGGTAAAAGAGGGCGGTATGAAAGGCGTGAAACTCGAAGGCGGAGCCGAGATGGCCTCTACAATCCGCAAGATCTCCCAAGCCGGGATCCCAGTCATGGCGCACATTGGACTAACGCCGCAGCGACAGCATTCTCTCGGCGGGTTCCGCGTGCAGGGCAAGTCAGCCGCGGGCGCTGTGAAGCTTCTGCGGGATGCGCTTGCTGTTCAGAAGGCCGGTGCTTGTATGGTTCTTATTGAGGCTGTGCCGCCTGAGATTGCGGAGATTGTTACGCGGCGACTGAGCGTGCCGACTATTGGGATTGGGTCTGGGAATGGGTGTTCTGGACAGGTGCTTGTGCAGGTTGATATGTTGGGGAATTTCCCCGAGGGGGAGATTTTTGCCTAAGTTTGTTAAGACTTATGCGGATGTTTGGGGGGAAGCGAGAAGGGGGGTTGAGGCTTATAGGGAGGAGGTTAAGAGTAGGGTTTTTCCTTCGGCTGAGTATACTTATCCTGTTTCTAAGGAGGTTTTGGAGGAGTTTGAGAAGGTAGTTGATGAGGTTGCGAATGAGGAATTAATTAGCAAGTGTTGAAATGTAGTTGGATGGATATTTTTGGGTCTTGAGATTTTCAAGACAATCTGTCTATGGCACTAGGTCTTTTAGTCTTGGTATCTGTCTAGTAGGGGCGATGGCAATATTCCAAGTGGCATGCTTTAAAGATAGCAAGGTAGAAAAACACCATGGATATAATTGAAAGCATGCATCAACTCAATTCATACAGAGCATATACAATCCCTAAACACACCCAACAAGCCCACCCCCAGCTTTTAAACAGAATCCAAGATCCCACCAGCCGAAACACTCTTCACCTCAAAACACCCCCAACACCAGCCCACCCAAGCACAAACCCACTAAGCGCCTCACTCATAACACCACCACCGAACCAAACATCCCTCCAAGCGCCCTTACGAAGAATCTTCTTCGGACCATCCTTCCCACCAAGCTGCATGCGTACAGCCTTGCTCTTCTTATCCATCTCCAAAACACCTTCGACCTCACCGGTGTTACTACCAGGGAAGAAAGAGCCGGCACCTGAGCCGCCGGAGCGGTGGATCAGAGCCGCGTGGAAGAGGCCTGATACCAGGATCGTGCCGAGGAAGTAGAAGGCGAAGCCGTAGGTTGATTGGAGGGCTAGGATTCCGGCGGAGAGGCCGAGGAGGAATGAGGTTAGGCTGTGGAGGGAGGAGAGGACCTTTTTTCTTTGTTAGTATTGTGGTTTTTAGAATGGAGATGCGGATGTGGAGTTGGTATTGGTGCAAGTGGAGGGATTTGGATGTGGTGCGGGATAGGGGTGGTTGGGTAGCTTGTGGCATGTGGGATAATCATACGCGGTTGTTGTGTTGGACGGCCTCGGGCACGAGAGGGGTGATTAGCAGGGAGAGCTCCTGCTTTGTTGGTGCCATTTTGGCTCTGGTTTTGTTGTAGTTGGTGTTTGGTTTGAAAGATCGAGCTATGGCGCTCGTTGTTCGTTGGTAGTGATCACGTCTCGAACGGAGATTTGTTGAGCTTGACCAAGATTGTAGGGCTGTCGCTCGTCAATGGCGATGGAATTGTTGCACCGGGAGATATTCTCGTGGAGGGGTGAACACAGCAGCTTTCGGCTTGAACAGATGGAGGTCAGAAGTGGCAGCGAGTTTCTAGAAGTGCACGGGCCACATGGTTCACCAAAAATGATATTCTAATGCTTCGGACATATTACTTTGTACACTACATATTTAAGAGCACAATCATATTTGGGAGAGCATTTAACGTAAATCAAATCAATCATGTTCATATCTACTATTAACCCAAATCCAATGTTCAATAATCCCAAGCCTTTCTCATGAATCCGTTCACATCACAGCGTTTGATACATTTCAAATCCCCATGTCCTTGATTATGCTGCAAACATAGCAGAAAGAAAATCCCAGTTCCATGATGTCGCTGGCTTAAATTCAAATATCACATTAGACCAGATTTTCGAATTTGCCATCGACACGGGCCTCCTTGACCTGCTCAAAGACCTGATGAAGATGTTAGTGGATGGTTGAAAATAAATGTGAAGCAAATCTTACCTTTAGCATCTTGTTGCGTGCTCCCAAAGCATTGACACCGCGGTCTTCCAGGGCCTTGTCATCCAGGTCAACCAGATCCGTCCACTGGAGATCCTTTAGGTTATCGGTATACTTGTGCAGCCTGAGGGATCGCAGCCAGCTGGGGATATCCTTCAGAAGAGCCGGGTCTGTGGGGTCCTCGGGCGGCTTCGAGCTGCCACGGCGACCCCGCGGAGAGCGGCCTCGTGTAACCTCTGAGTGGTCTGAGAGGTATCCTTCACTACCCAGACCAAACTGTCCAATGTTCAAAGAACCCAATCCATTGCCCATAAGAGGGTTGTTGGGATCGTACGCGGCCAAGAATCCATTGTTCTGCGGCGAGGTGAATCCCATAGGGGTCAAGCCACCACCCTGCATAGCAATACCGGGCGATGTTGGGCGTGACCGTCTACCAGCCATAGCCGCCTGTTGCTGAGCCTGCAGGGCTGCTAGCTGCTGGGTATTGAGAAGCTGACCGGCCACCAAGTGCTGTCCACCCAGGCCTGGGCTAGCCAAGCCCTGGGAGAGCATCGGGTTTCCATGCGAGTTCTTGCCCTGGCCATCATTAGAGCGAGCACGACGGTACTTGCGCGCGTCATCCAGAGCAATCCGGTTGTTCACTGTCGACAAAGCTGCCAGCTTCATTGCCGTGGCGTTGGCCACCATATCCGCATGGGTGTTGGGGTTCTGGTGCGATTGCTGACCGAAAGTCGCAGTCATCGGGGTGTTGGTCATAGACGCCCAGCTGTGGTTGCCGACGTTGTATGGCGAAAGCAGGGGGGCTCGATGTCGGGGGCGGGAATGTTGGCAGTCTGGGGGAGAGGCGAGCGCATGCCAGAGGGCTGACTGAACTGGCCCATAGGCTGGTGTCCGGAGGATGACTTAGGCCGAGCGATCGGAGGCTGCGTGTCGGAAACACCACGCTGGGCCCACGGAGAACCAGGCTGTTGACCCAAACCGTCCGAATTGTTGTCAGGCGCCGAGATGGTGGGGGCCACGAAAGAGGCACGGTCGAAGACTGCGCTATTGCGGTTCGACGGAGGTGCGTTGCCAGTTTGCTGGGTAAATTCGGCCTTCTTCTTCGCAATGGCCGCGGCAGCATCCGGGAACATTGCATTGATGGTAGAAGGGTCGAGGACAGAGTTGCGCTTGGCGCCAGGGGATGGCGGGGGTCGTCCGAGGGAGTTCCGGGATGTGTCCATATTAAGCTTTGACATGGCATCGCTTAGACGGCTGGACATAGCATCTACACGACGAAAAGTAGGTTAGTTAGATCCCAAAAAAAGACGTGGACAATTTGTCATACCCTTTTCGCCAAAATTGGCAGGGGAGAGCAGGCCGGACATCGGGTGACCCTGAGACATTTGCTGCAGGACTTGGATAAAAAACCGGATCTGCACCTGAGTAGTCTGCTGCAGCAAGGCATATAGAGCTGCAGTTCTCTCGGCTTCGCTCAGAACACGGAACCATTGCTCGATGGCACTGAGTTCATCCTTAAAGTCCTGATCAAGCGTGGCAGCTGCCATTTCTTCCAATGTAGTTTCGTACTGATCAATATCCGAAAGCCATTGTTGAGCGGCACGGTCCAAAGCATCTTCCGTCGCATTCTGACCTTGGGTTTGTTGGTTGAAAAAGACCTCCGATGATGGGCGGATGCTTCGGGCGGACAGCGGCGAAGGAAACCCAGACATGTCTGCCGACGCCCGCAGCTGGTGCGATCCGAGGTTTCGCGATGAGGATGGAGGACGGAGAGATGAATTTGAGGCTTCAGGGGTGCTGTTGCGATTGCCAATGATATGACTGGCCATGGTTTCGGCGACGTGTTGAGAGGATGACTAGTAAATACAGTGGGGGAAATGATTACTGCAAAACACCTGCAGCACCTGCTGAGTTTGCGTCAAAAATAGAATCAAAAAATCCTTGGAACTAGGATCCAGGCCAAGATCCTTAACGTATCAGACGACGCTGAAAGATCCAGATCTCGTTTAAGATGGCACAGACCAGTCCAGTGGGCTGCACCTCGGAAATTTGAGATAGAAAAATTAAGGCCTGGAACGAAAGGAAATTGAGACTTGAAGCAATAGTGTGTCAAACACAGTCAAGCCACGTAGTCCCAAGGAAAGAGGGAAAGGAAAGAAAAGGGGAGGGGGGGAAGAGGTTAGGTGGAGAGAGAGAGAGAGAGAGGCAGAGGAGAGGAAAAGTTGGGGATCGAAGAAGTTTGGTGGAAGAGGCTTTTCTGTTTCAGGCCGCGAGATCACGGGTTCACCGAGAAACCTCACAACATTCTTTCTTGACTTCTCCATATCTCTGCGTTTTGATCTGGCTTCTTTTTTCTTTCCTGTTCTGCTACTGGTCAATTTTGAATATTTCTTCAGCCTGGTGGAGACAGTTACTATGAATATCTGCCGAGCTCAGACCTGAAACGTTTTTAGAGTGCACTCCAACTATACTGGATTGATAATGAACTCCCTCGGTTGATCCACATTTTTGATGATTGTCTCAAGCTATAGCTTTCATCAACACTGAAAAACTCTACCTTTTGAACTTTGAAGCGTCAGTGGCCATGAGTTCCCAGCATTACCCGGACGGGATTCCTCTGGATGAAGAAATGCAGGAGGGAAAGTCGGTATACCCAGATATCGATGAAACTGTTCCTTATCCATGGCAAAATGATCAATCTTTTGACATTGGGGAGATGCTTGCCTCGGTGATTGATCCACGTTTGTTTGGGGACCAAATCCCACAAACTCAACCCCAAAGTATCAATCAATATCAAGATCCCAACGAAGACCAAGGCGAAGCTGAAGAAGAGCAAGAGATTGATGACCTCTACCCGGATGAATACGACAACCAGGGATATCCCCCAGTATCGTATCCTCCCGTGCCTGGCGATGGTGACGCGTCGGACGAGGACTTTGCCTTATCCGGAGACGAAAGCGAGAGGTATGTATGCCGAGACATCGCATGTCTAACTTTAGTTAATACAATTTTAGTGAGTCTGAGGAAGATGAACCAGCGGAGGATGATGACGATGATCATTCAGCCGCCAGTAGGCGCCGCCGTCGTGGAGGCGGTCGCTTTTCTGGAAGATATGGCGCTCGCGGTGGAAAGGGCATCAAAAGGGGACCACGCAAACCGCTAGAGCCCAGTCTAGAGTTCAAACATCTTCATTCGGGGGCTACCTCTGCCTTCATTGATGGAGACTACGAACTGGCTATTGATCTTGTGATGCAGGCGATTCAGATTAATCCTGAGATGTTTGCTGCCCATTCTTTGCTCTCGGAAATCTTCCTCGCACAAGGAGAAAATGATAAAGCCCTGGCAGCTCTATTCAATGGAGCTCATACGAGGCCGAAAGATCCCGGTGTCTGGGTCAAAGTTGCTCGACTCATTTTGGATCGCGCCGGAGAGAATCGGCAGTCCGCATTGCATGATGTTGCCTATTGTTACAGCCGCATCCTCGAGGTTAGCCCCACCAACACCAACATTCGATTCCAGAGAGCAGCGATCTATCGTGAGCTCGGTCACAATGGCCGAGCCGCAGCTGAGTATGAGAGACTGCTCAAGGACTGCCCACACAGTGCCAGAGCACTGCGCCATCTTGCAGAGACGTACATTGATCTCAATGACGTACAAAAAGCAGTAGATTTTTATGCGGACAGCATTGATCACTACTTATCTCTCGACCCTGAGGCCTCTGATTTCACCTGGTCAGATCTCAATATCTATGTTGAGCTTTTTGGCTATCTCAATCAACCCGAAGAAGGACTTATCTCTTTGAACATCCTTGCACGTTGGCTTCTAGGTCGCGGAAAAGACACTGTGTGGGACGGCAACCACGATGACGACAGAGAATGGGACGCTGATGATTCGCCTCGACGCATCAAAACTGAAGGGTTTCTGCCCGGTCAGTGGCCTCGAGAATCGTATGGACTTGGTCTTCCGCTAGAGCTTCGGATAAAAATGGGTATTTTCCGCCTAAGGTTGGGCGACAAGCATCACAGCGAGGCATTGGTTAGTTTGATCCCAGGTAACGATAATGATTGAATAACAGTACTGACAAAATACAACCCAGCATCACTTTGAATGGCTTAACCCAGAAGATGACTCCGAAGGTGCCCGGATCTTCGACTATGGTGATCTTTTCAGGGAAGTGGCAGATGCTCTAAAACAAGCCGGTGTCTTGGAGGAAGCACTTCGATACTATACGCCCATCCAGCAGACCGCTGAGCATGCTGATATCGGCTTCTTCATGGCCATGGCTGATTGCTGCATGCAGCTGGGCAAGGTGGAAGATGCTGAAAGCTGTTATCTACTCGTCGCTGAACACGATGCTAGTCACATGGAGTCGCGAGTACTACTAGCAAAGCTATATGAAAGCCTTGGGATGAGCGAACAGGCTATGAAGTATGTTAGCGAGGCAGTTCTGATCGGTCGGCAGGAAAATCGCAGCAGCCGAGGAAGAAGAAAGGACACCAGACTTGAACAACTTGCCATAGAGTTCAAGATGGCTGGATCAGAACCCCTTCGTACAATTGCACCCAAACCAACACAGACAGCAACACTTATGAACGCAGCTCCTTCGGCCCCTGGCAAAGGACGGGCGCAACCTGGCGAAGGCACTCGGACTGATGATATTCAATTCCTGTATGCGAAGTTGTTAGAGTTGAATCCCCAGGTTAAAGACGGTGTCCCTATAGCCATTGAAGATTGGCTGGATATTGCCGATGCACTTTTGCGAGATTTCAAAAACAATCGGGCATTCTACCCGATGGATCGAAGTATTGCCTTTAGGGGGTATTCGACTGGTGCAAAATCCAAGAACCAGACCAAAAACGGCACAATGATGGATGAAATGCAGCAAATGGCGGGCCGCCTTCAGGAAACCATAGGTATGTCAACTTGGTCATCCATCCATATACTCTCATGCTAATGTCATATTTAGGAGATGTCACGGAGGAGCCCTTGCAGGGTGCCATTCCCACCGACTACCATGGAATACCATTTGATGAATGGCTTGACATCTTCCTGCAGTACGCTCTGCTCGTAACAGAACAAGGCGAGCCAGAGGAAGCTTATGAGACCCTTGATTCCGCGGCGGTTGCAAGCATCTGGTTGCATTCTAAACCAAAGTCGCGATTGATTCATGTTTGCTGGTTCAGTGAGTCCATTCAATCCACTATCAAGTGATTACCTACTAACACTTCTATAGCATGCGCTCTCCGCGCACGAGATGAAGAAACACTGGCCAATGAAGCCCGCTGGTTTATCAAAGAATACCAGTTTGTCACCGATACTTATCGACTTTTCTCTATGCTGGGCCACCTATGTGGTGACCCTCACCGATCTCTTTTCCATTCCTCCGGAAACATGAAATTCATGCTTCGCCAAATCAAGGCGATAGACTTCACGATGCCACAAGATACCCCTCGACCCATCCGGCAGTCTATCTGGAAAGAACGCGCCACTCTATCCACACGGGACGAAGCCGGTGAGCCCATCACCGCGAAAGAGTTGGATATTGCTCTTCTTGTGCTCTATGGCCACATGCTGTACTCCGGAAACAGTTTCTATCCTGCACTGAACTATTTCTTCCGAGCATACGCCCTGGATGATCAAAATCCGGCCGTTCTCCTCTCCATCGCACTCTCATACATTCACCACTCTCTCAAACGACAATCCGAGAATCGACACTACCTCATTATGCAAGGACTGTCCTTTATGCATGAATACCGGCTGGTTCGGGAGAAGCCGGGAACCCTCCTAGCCGAAAAACAGGAGATGGAATTCAATTTCGCCCGTGTCTACCACTCGCTTGGTCTGGCCCACCTTGCTATCGAAGGATACGACCGAGTGTTGAAGATCGGCGAGCAGATTCAGCAACAGGCCAAGAAAAAGTCACTCCAAGAACCAACATCTACAACAGATGGTGATGTGGTTATGGGCGAGGATAGCCAACCCCAGCTCACTAGCCAGAATTTCGTTGAGGATTTCTCCCGCGAGGCCGCTTATGCGCTGCAGTGTATTCACGTCCTCAGTGGAAATGCAAAGGCGGCAAAGGCTATTACAGAAAAATGGCTTGTCATCTGATATCAGTTTGTGCTTCTAGGACAGTGGCCTGCTTTCCAGACTATCTGTTGCAAAACGAATGCGCCTTCGTTTAATGTGTATTATATGAGTTATACAAAATATTATACCCACACAAGCCTTCATATGTACCTGTATGTACTAGATTTTAGGCCGCGGATGCGAATTTCCCGATCGGGGTGCCGCCGCTTTATCCACAGCATAGGTGATTACTTGGTGCTACCTAGCGACGGCGGGCACTTAATTGTACTTAGTAGGCAGTCAGACGATACCTACTCAGTGCCCAATGCTCAGGTTATGCTTGTAATGTCAAGACAACCTTGAAATGCTTAAGTTAGGTATGCTCGGTGAGCACTCAGGACTTAGTGAACGCTCAGGGTATTCTAATTCGGAACTCAGACTCCAAATATTCTTTTTACATCTCAAATCTTTAGGTATGGCGGATCCTACTGCAGATGGATCATCGGACGTCAACCAAAGAATTCCTACCTAGAGCTGGATACCGAATGGGCTGGATATTTTCAGCCACTGATTCGGGCTCCGGGACACGATGGGTCTGAATGGGCAAGACTCTAGAGCCCGGATGTGATTCTTCTGATAACAGGTGAGCCGTGCATCAAACGGACAAGACTCGGCTAAGGCATGTTCCTCCACCTCGACGCCTTTCTGAAATCATACGTTGAATTATTCTAAATTTACTTTCCGGCACCTGTGACTGAAGCCCACAAGGCCCATATTTCGAAGCTAAAAGGCACTCGTTCACCGGCCCTAGGGATTAATGGTCAGCATCATTATAACGAGAAACGTCAACTTCATTTTCCTTCAAAGATGTGGGCCACCCACACAGAGTCTATGGGTGGCCAAGAAGCTCAGTCAATGCTATGGCCACATTTCTGGCGGAATAGAGAAGCGTCCGAGTATAGGCATTATGGAAAATATAGTATGACTGGTAATCCTATTGTCGGCGGCAGAACCCTACTCGAGAGGCTTGGTGAGCATCTGGAAGAAGTAGGGGCCATGGGCTGAAGGGAAGAGTTTGCTGATCTCAAGCCAATCACTTATGTTTGAAGATCTCGCTTTTTTTGGTTTGAAATCCTATGTTGGAGATTGGAGGGCCATTTATGTTGTGGTGGTGCCTTGCAACCGACTGCTTCTTCATTCCGAGTTGGTCTTCCCTGGGCGCCAAACCTGCTGTTGCAACTGGAGTCCTCGAGATATGGACACTTATATTGGTGCTTCCTACATCCAATATTTGTTGGACCTGCAGAGTCACTGGGTAAAGTTGACAGCGGATCTGCCCGACAAGAATGTGGGGGCCGAGTGCGGAATTGCGGTTACATTGAGATTCTTGATAATCAACATCTCACACCTTTGAATATATATATATATACGCCTTATGGCTTCGACTTGTAACTGGCTCAAAAATGCCGAGTCTGCAGAGGTGATCTTCTAAAAGCGTTTTCGGCCCAATCTCGCATAAATCCCCTCCGAACCGAATGCTTATGTCTTTCGATCTCGTTGATGTCATTGAGTCAATGAGTTAGAGAAGAGCATACAGCTAATATCTCAACGCCTAGCAAATGACTGCAGCAAGCACTCAAAGAGTGGGAAACCATTCCAGCTCTCAAATTGAAGATCCTACAGAACTATTGCCGATCACCTCGGCACACTCCAATTCCCCTACGGTCCAGGAGTTCGAGGAAGATGAAAAAGGCCAGGATACCAATGTTCAAAGCACGACAGAAGAGCCAATAGGGAAAAGAAATTATTGCAGACGCTTTGTCAATATTGTTTCATGGACACCGCCGCGATGTCGATGGAATACAGAGAACCCGAGTAAATTCGGCATGCCTTTGAATCTCCTGTTCGCATTCTCGGGGACTTTCACGGTATGTCGTAATAGAGTATTGAAAGATGCGATTGGGGTCGCTAATATAGTCACACAGGTTGCCAATCTATACTATTCGCATCCAATTCTCGATGTTCTTGCTCAATTCTTCGACGTTTCGCATGAACGAGTCTCATTGATCCCGACCTGCAGCCAGGCTGGATATGCGACGGGACTAATCCTTCTTTGCCCTCTTGGGGACTTGGTTCGAAGAAGACAGTTCGTTTTGCTATTGACGCTTATTACTGCGGTATTGTGGATTGGTATCTGTGTCACCGATTCATTCGAAATATTCCTTGTTCTAAGTTATCTATCTTCGGTCACGACTGTTACTCCAGTAAGTGCTTCCAAGCAAGAGGCTTTGGTCTGAACACAAATCTTATAATTTAAACAGCAAATCATGCTCCCTCTTGTCGGGGATCTCGTCCCCCCAGCTCGTCGCGCAACAGCCTTGTCAATCGTATCTTCCGGACTCGTCCTGGGCCTTCTCTTTGCCCGTCTACTCTCAGGCATAGTCGCAGAGTACTCACACTGGCGAAATATCTATTGGCTATCACTGGCCCTCCAATTCCTCATTTTCGCTCTTCTGTGGTTATTCATGCCCGACTACCCATCCACAAACACCAACATCTCCTACTTCAAAATCCTATATTCCATCATCGGATACTACTGGACATCCCCAGTGCTTGTTCAAGCAACCCTCATGGGATTCTTCCTCTCAGCCACATTCACCTGTTTCTGGACAACACTCACCTTCCTCCTATCCGGCAATCCCTACAACTACCCAACCCTGACAATCGGACTATTCTCCCTGGCAGGCCTTACGCCCATGTTCCTGGGCCCACTCTACTCACGCTTCATGATCGACAAATTCGTACCGCAATTCTCCATTCTAATCAGTCTCAGCATCCTCATCACTGGCGTCAGCGTCGGTACCTATACGGGCACGTTTAGTGTCGCGGGCCCGATTATCCAGGCTGCACTACAGGATTTCGGTCTGCAGATGACGCAAATTGCCAATCGCGTTTCGATATATAGTGTTGCGCCCAAGGCGCGGAATCGCATTAACACGGGATATATGATGGGCGTGTTCTGCGGTCAGCTCATGGGTACCTCTGTTGGAAATCGTCTCTACAGTCAGGGGGGTTGGATTTTGTCTGGAAGTGTCAATCTGGGGTTTATTGGGGCGGCGCTGGTTATTTGCCTTCTTCGTGGGCCGGTTGAGAAAGGATGGGTTGGATGGCATGGTGGCATTCGCATCCGACGAACAGATGCTTGAGTTTTTGGTTTGTTCCACGGAAATATCGTCTGATGATATGCTTTGCACTATAGAATATATATATAGCCTTGGTAAGTATCAATCCTTTCATATAGTAGATTATACCAACTTCGTTTGAGATTTAATGATCACCAGTGCACATTAACATCAAGCCTATAGAGTAGAACCATGGTAGCTATGTAGTTAGATGCGACCCTCGAGTTTATGGAACTTCCATCAATCAGAAACTAACCACGTACGCCAAACTGCCAGCTTTTCTTACGTTTGATTAGTGCGTATATACATTGATGTACGATGACGTTAACCAGCCCAGTTCTCAATCTGAGGCTTGCAGACTAATTTAACATCGTTACATCGAGAACGAGTCCCCGCAGGGCCATGAGTTGAGGAAAAGCCAATATCCATCTATATCTCTCACACCCACTCTCAAGATTGCAGGTAAATAGCTACCATGTATGTAGCTATCGACCTTGGCTATCATTCCCGTACCTTTCAGTTAGAAAAAAAAAAGAAACTAATTAAATTAAGCAAATAAAAAAGATCAACGGAAGACCCGCTCGCTGTAATTAATTTACATTTAAAAAAAAGAATGCATCAGGAGGGAATCGAACCCCCCTCGCCAGTTAACTGGATCAGGAATATTTCCTAATCTGGAAGACTAGCATCATAACCACTAGACCACTGATGCTGTGGATACATTATTTGATGAAGTCATACAATTGATGAACCACGTAAAGATAAATCATGCATATACTTCAAAGCAGGACTCTAATGTCAGCTTAGTATAATCCAGCCCCTATTTATAACCCCGCTAACGTTCATTCTGTATCTATTAATTTGTATCTATATAACCGTAGAGAAATGTTTGGGGTATTGTCTGATGCAGGGGTGGAAAGGTGTGTGTAGGTTTAATATAAATGATCTACATCTGGGTGACATATTACGAGGGCTGGAAAAGAAAACCGTCACTACGAGTTACTAGCGTGGGGTCGATCAGTATTTGCAAATCGAAAAATATCTTAACGACCTTGGGTAATTTAAACATTTAAATTTGTATATTTCTAGTGCTGAGAAACCGTTTCAAGGGGCTGATGTCACTTTTGATACTCCCCCGCTCGGCCAAGCCGAAATCTAGCAGATGACAGTCCTTTGATACTTTATATTTGGCAGATGTACAGGCTCACATGAGGCTCTTCGATTAGAATATACTCCCAAACTTTAGTATTCATACACTTGAAACTGTTTATACACACAACATAGCCTATTTTGACAAGAAGAAAAAGAAACAACAAACTTGTCATATGACCAAGAGCAAGCGGGCCAAAATAACGAGCGAAGCCAAAAACGATCAAATGCATATTAATAAGAGAGAAGACACCTTGCTATGCCAATGAAGTGGGGAGCGGGAAACAAAAAAGCAAATACACCAGACAAGGATAATGAGTGTATTATCCGAAAGTGCCCGCGAAGACTGGCAAGAGGTGCCTGTCATACTGTAGACCCAATGAAGCGGGAAGGATGATGACGAAAGATAGGGCTGCAGCTGCCCCGAAGCAGAAAGACCCTAGTCTAAGCCATAAACCTTGATGGAGCCGCTCGAGCCGCCTGTATTTTTTATCAGATGACCACGGCGTCTTCGTCCCGATAGTAGTCCGCATCGTCAAAGAAAACGGCTGTCTGGCGTCCTATTTCCTCGATCACGCTTCCCCGCCGGGTGCTTGGGGTCTGAGGACGTGATGAGCAAGTGGATTGGGACATGCTATCCGACAAGTCAACGAAGCGCGACTCGCTCCTGTAGTCAGACTTATCGCGCTCGGGGAGGTTGTCATCTAAACGCTCGACCATCGAGTCTGGATTTTCATTTTCTCGCTTGCGGAGTCGACGAGAGAGGATTGGGGAGAGCGCACGTCCACCGGTCCTGGATTCCTGGAGTCCTTTCATGATCGCATTCTCGACCTTGAGTCGGTTTTGAATAAATTGAATCTTGGGGAATGTGCTTTGCTGCCCGACATGTATCATGCGGGCGAGCCTTTCAGGACTAGGATCGGAAAGAATGTGGATGAAATCGGAGGGAATGGTTTTTGGCCAGATAGTCACAGTACCACTGAACTTTTGCAACCAGATCTCGCTCCAGTCTTGACCCATAGGCCGTGGGAGGAGCTCCAGATGCCGAAGAACTCGAAGCCATTTGTTGAGGTCTAATTTGATGTACTGCTCGATTGCAGTGCCGAGGAAGCCACCGCGCCAACCACGGCCCTTGCGGTGTGTGACTGGTCGCCCCACTGTTCCTCTAGAACTAAAGAAGAAGAGGTTGATGTGGGGGTTAACCTGGAGTATTGTTAGTGGCAAAAGAGTAAGATGGATGAAATTAATTTTACCTGGGATACGATCGTAAAGTTGACATTGAAATGTAGGTTCAACGATTTGATAGGTATGTCGGTCCGCAGGCTGCCGTCCTTCCATTTGTGGCCAAACGAATAAGGGGCCAGAGTTCCATCGCGCTTTTTAGTCATTAATACAACAGGGTTTAAAATGCCTGGAACAGCCGCCGAAGCAAGCACGGCACTCCATATGACGCAATCGGGACAAGTCAGATAATTGGCTAGGATAGTCGGTGAATGAGGATCCGAGGGCACACAGGTGACATTCAAAATGCGCCCGGTCCGCTCGTAAGCTTCCCGAAAGGTCGTTGAGCCCCTACAAAACCAGGCGCATTGCCGAGCCCAATCCAGAGTATCGAACCGAGCACCAGTTCGCCACCAGCGATGGATCCAAGTTGCTAGCCCTTCGTGGCATGCGCGAATCCGATGTGCTAGAGCTGGAACGAGCAGCTCCTTCAGCTCATCATCCGTCCGAGTCGCGACTAGTCCCGCCACCAGTGCTCCGCCTGACGTGCCGGTTATGATTTCTGGGAGGACATCATTATCCAGCAGCGCTCTTACAACCCCGAAGTGGTAGTAAGCAAACGTAGCCCCACCCGAAAGGCAAAGAGCGGTGCGTCCGAAGTTCGTATCGAGATGTTTGAAAAGCTGATACTTGTCATCCTTGTCAATCTGCTTATTGTCCAAAACGATCTGTATGCATGCGTGCACCTCGTCGATATATTCTTGAACCAGCTCCTTAGTCCCCGAATAGGTCTCGCTGTATATCCGAGGATTTTCGACGCCGGCGAAGTTGTTCTTGACGCAAGCCTCCAAAAGTGCTCGCAGATCTTCAATGGCAGGTACCTCGCTGGAGCCGACTCGACCATGTTCCATTTCCCATTCCGCATCCTTCCTTAGCTGTCTCAGCTGCGACACCACTTTGTTGACAGTGAGATGGTCGTAGTAAGCGTATTCGTCTGTCTTTTTCCACTTTTCGGTTCCGAGGTGGACGTCCAGCGCCTGAGCCGCTTTCAACCAGTCGGGATAGTTTTTCTGCGCAGATAGCTCTTGACGCAGCCTTTCCCTCTTCCCCCGCCATGTCACCCACTGCTCATACAATAATATGTAGACGCGAATTAGAGCATAGCCGAAGCTCAGCACTGCGAGCCACGCGAATACAATGAAGAGGAAGGGCCATTTCAAAACAGAATATAGCACTCCTTCCCTCGTTTCGTCCTTGCTTCGCTTTGGTGTTTTGCGGCGGCCACGGCTCTTACGTACTCTTTGATTGATCGGGCGCCAGTCGTTGATGGCTGTCAATGGGGAAGCTTCCGGGGCGTTCAGCGCCTTCTCGAACCGCTCGAGTTCATCGGGCTGAATGAAGTCACGGTCATAGTCAGGGAGACAGGCCGGATCGTAAGGGTCGTACACTGCAGGTTTGTTCTCAGTGGTCATGTTCAACACATTCTGAATACACCAATAAAGATGTTGAGAGTCATAGAGGTACCTGGAACTCCGGTTGGGGAGGCTACGTCGTACGATGACGTTGGTGTCACGTGTAGTTTATCTCCGCATTGCGGCTAGTGTATTTCAAGAAAGAGCTACGTAGTCTCGTTTTCTATTTGCTGAGTCATCTAGATCTTGCCCCGCCAGATAAGAAATAAAAGACATCCCCTAACCATGGATGGCTCGGTAGCTAACCAGCAATTGATTCCAATTCAAAACTTTGTTGTTCTTGCAAAAATGAAGGAAATTGTAGATCTACAAGAAGCAATCTATTTCGAATTGAACTTGTCACGCAATTTACAACCTCGACATTCTTTGTATCGGGAGTGAATTAACTTTGAGAAACTATGGCCGGCATCATCCCACCTTGTCATGCTGCGGCATTTTGAGTACGACAATGCCGCCGGCCGTGCGACGGCATTGGAAAAAAAAGTCGCTGGAATGTACCCCTCCATGCAAGATCTCCGGAGACAATTGACATCCCTTCATGCAATCTCTTATTCACGGGCTCAATGCTCAATTAGCGGGGTCATCGCGCTCGCCTCCCGAGGCCAAATGCGAGATTTCTTTTGTTCCGCCTCAAAGAAGCATGCTATAGCTCACCGCTACATGCTGGGCGGCACGAGTATTGAGAGAGATGTCAGTGTCCTCTCGTGATTGGTAGGCGTCTCGGGAGAGTTTGTTTGTCACAGCCGAGTTGGAGGTCCAGGAAAGCCTCCTATGGGCTGGCGAGGGTCAACTGTACGTTAGCCACATGCACCAAAGACCGGGAAGTGCTCTGTGCTCACAATATCGGACATAAGGTACGGAGTAGCAGATCGGAACATCTGCTTTTGATATTATACGACCGGGAGGCGTCATTTCGGTCACCTGATGTTAAAAACGACCCCTTAATCACATATCGAGTATGATTTGCAGCGAACTAAATATCCTTAGCGTCGTCACAGGCTGCAGGTCTGGTCCATAATTAGACTCGTTTAGGAGAGGATAGCCCGAACGCTTTTATCATTTGGTCGTGTTCTCCAATGCTGATCACGTTGATCAGCCTACTAAATCCTTAAATCCAAATGTTAAAAAAAAGTAAACATGCTATAAGCCATCGCTTTTCATTGATACTTTGCGATTGTACACTGGCTTGTACCAGCAAGTTTTACGCATCACTTTCGATAGTGTTCGGCTTTTCTCCTAGTGATACACAGTAAGGTTATTTATTGTCCCGTGTTGCGCGGTAGCCGCTCAGGTTATTGTGTTGCTTTAGCCTTTTGTGATATCCCTGAACGTGCCGGGAGGGCCGATTTTAAGTGCGGATTCATGTCAAGGTTACCATGTTCTCTCCCATGCCCCGCTCTTTGAAGTCAAGGAGGCCTTGGCATTTTTGCTATCTTCGATTTCAAAGTCGAATTCTCATTCCCCATTTGGCTCTATGCAGATCCTGGATCTTCTCTCGTGCAATATTGTGGCGTTGGGGCCTGTGAGAAGGCTTTCTCCCCCGCTTGCGAGGTTAACCCCAGTACTCCCTGAACGTGAGCGGCAAAAGCAAAAAGGAAAAAAAGTCCAGGGAGCCACATTCGGGGCTTGGCAAGGGAATGCGTCTGTAAATGACCCGTCCCGTGTCTTACCCAATGAACAGGCTCGACACCTATGTATGTCCCATATCGTACTGCGCACTAGACGGGGATCGTCTGGGGTGGGGAAAACTGTCCTCGGATCTCCGAGCCCGGGCAACGACCGAAAGAATTTACTAGGGGCCAACATGGCTTTTGTTGTTTTATGTTGCCAACGGTAGAGTACTAAATATGTGCACCATTGTAGTATGTAGTGGATAGGCAATGCAGATCGAGTTGATCGCACATCTGTGCCCCCCCCCCCCCCCTCCCCCTTAGTTATGTCAAAAGGTGTAATTTCCATGTGCTGAATTCCTGGGGGTTTGAGGGGGCATTCAGCCCTGATCGGCCGAAAAGATAGGCGTCTTATTTAATTTTACGAAGTACTTCTGGAAAGAACAGGGTCTATAAGTACGGAGTACATATGCACGCTATAGCACCCACTTCAATAGCGGCAGGGATGCTGTAGACTCCTCACATGAAAAGTACACTGTCGTATGCAGCGAGGTTGGGATCTGAAGTTGAACCGAGCGTTTGCGGCGCATTTCCATAAATTCCTTGGAATGTTAGCGTTCAATATTTTGATTTAACTACACCTATACCCCACGCTCTGGGATCTGTCGCAGGGATAAAAAAAAAAGAATAAATCGTAAATTATACCTTCGGAGTACGTAGTACAAAGTTTTAAAGCTGCATTTGTCCTTGATACTCAAATATGAAACATCAATATAAAATCTGCACAAAAGCACGGTATTCAAGGGTTGTTAACGACCCCCCTTCGGATAGAGATAAAATACATAGATGAAGGGGTAACATTGAACCATGGAACAGCCGCCCTTATCCGTTTTCTATAGAGGCGGTGTGGCTGATATCGGAAGTCAAGAACCCATGAGACAAAACTCTTATAGTCCGTTGATGTCATAACAAAGAGTATCATGTTGTATATATCTGGATTAAAAAAAAAGATATCCGATTTCCAGTATCTCCATAAACCCAGAGGAATGTCAGATGTCAGTGCGAGTTGACGGATTAGGACGAGCTCAGATAGCGTAATTGCGAATTCTAGTTGGATGTCGCTGATTCGTCCTTTTACCGGGATTCATCAAGGTATAACACCAACCCGGTCCTCTGTTGATGCTCATTCTCGCTGAATTTCTGAATGACTGCATCCACTAATTCCCTTTTAAGGAGGCAGGCATCCTGCGAGCATGCAGATATCCTCCCATGCATGTGCGCCCCCGCCAATCGTATGCCTCGTGCGATCATTCGCTTCCTTCTAAACCCTGATTTGATCGCCTGCCCCTTCAGCGCCTACAGATGACCAACGACATATTCGGCAAGGGCACAGCGTGTGAGTCGTACTCTCTCTGAAGAGTCAGAGTGGACAAAAAAATAGATGATACGGAGTACAAGACCCGATAAAAAAAGTAGAAAAGCGGGCCAAAAAGAGCACAGGGCAACTACCCAGCTCTCGGCATTTCCACCCGGTCTGCATCGTGGACTCAGGTTGCCTGCGTGTGGCTGCGTCGGAGATTGATCAACACGCAGCCACCAAGATAGGATTTCACAAGTTTCAACAGTTCCCTGGAGGGGAGTTTCAAATGTATGATTGGGAAGTACAAATTTTTTTTTTACTGTCGATCAAAGAGCCCCTCGGTACAGGACCCACCGATAGTATATGGTCTGAGTTTCCTTGCTCCACGATCGGCTCACAATGTTGACGCTATATGAGAACTCTATGGTTCAGTCATGCAACAGAGATCAAACCATCATAGATTAATCTACGTTGAGAAAAATCCCCCCTCATCTCCTTATAGGGTAATAGGTGGGTAAATAGTGTAATCGTTGATTCCAATCGGTTTGATAGACGCGGGAGAGAAGTCGGCGAACTAAAATCCTAGGCGCTTTCTCCATAGGCTCGCCACTCCTAACCGGGTATAGTAGCTGCAGCGGTAGCAGATATTTATTTATATTAGTGATGGCTATACGGTATTAGACTAAATAGTCTGTGCATATATATTACCTTAGATAGGTCAAATTTTGAGAAGAGGACAGACTGTGTATATTTCGGGGGTAAAAAAATAGGTAGAATCGGACAATTACATTGCGAGGGTAAATTATATTTAAAAAATCATGAGAAAGAGAGATAAAAACCAATCAAAAGTATATCAGACGACAATCATTTTGATCTTCTCAGCTGATAAAAGAAATTCGGAATACGTGTATTATGGCGTATATGGTATTGTGTTATCAGGATAAGCCGTATTATTTAGCTAAATAATTGGTTACCCCGTGCCACCACTTTTCTCTCTTCACCTTTTCTATCTCTACACTTTTCAAGGTCTCACGAGATCGAGTCACTCTTTGACTCATATTTAATTCAATAGGTATCATACCTCTTCATTTACCAGTCTCCTAGATTCCCCGAACCCCCGATGAGACTGGCCGATTTCACACCATTGCTGACCCTCGCATTCAGAGCCTCGATTGCTCGATCTTTTTTTCGGGTCTCAGTCGGGTCGCACAAGCAAGATGTCGACTACATCTAGTAACATCTGTTGAGCTATTCCATCTTCAGCGTTCTCCCCCCCTTCTCCACCAAATCCCCGTTGGCGCCATGGAGAAAATCAACACCGGGGATGGTCAACTTTTCATAAAGGTTTGTGTTTTTAATGCAGTCGCCTGATCATTGAGATGATAGAGATTGTCGGAGTATTTTGGTCTTATAGAGCTAACACGCGTGGTTGCCATAGAATGTCGCTAGCTATGTTCGCACCCACGAGAAAGCCCTCGCCAATGCACTACAGCTCCGTCGCCAACCCACCAAAAATAGCATTCCACAATCACCCAGTGTTCCTTTGACCCCTGGTAGCTCCTTCGCATCGACTTCCTCAACCCTGGCTGCGGCCTTCTCATCCGCAGCATTAAAATTCATGTCGCAGAATGTTAAAACCGCCAAACTTACATTGACTCCCCACCACCTTTTCTATCTCCTCTCCCGTTTCGAAGAATTGAGCATTGCCGTTGGCCCTATGAACATCAGATTGGAGAATATTCACACCGAGGTTTCGCAATCCTATGTTTCATTCCTGAACAAGCCCCAACAATCCCGGGGCGATCGGGCCTCCATCCATTCGGTATCCAGTGTTCGTAGTGTGATGTCTGGTATGACCGACCTCTGGTCATCTTTCCGCCTCGGATCCAATACCCCAACCAAATCGGACAGAGCCAAGGCCGCCTTGGAAACAGACCTGAAGTACTTGTACTCTGCATTTACCAAGATCCCGTGTCTTCGTTTGGCCCCGGACCACCGTGCTCCTCTGATCTCTGGATATGAAGAATTTCCTTTTGATACGGCTGTGCCGCTGCACTCCTTTAAAAATTTGAGCGCTTTAGAGATTATTGATCTAGATTACCGTTCTTTCTATGGCTGGGACAGATTATCCGAGCAACTACGCACCTTGACCATCAAGAGAGGCCACTTGGATGACCCGGCCGATCTTTTAACGAGAATTGTGTTGGACGATATTGATAAACGTCGCCGACGGTCTGCCAAGTCTCAACAGTCGCCTTCACTGGGATGGACCAGTTCCAGCAGTCAGCCGGTTCACACTCCCGACCAGGCCAACTCCCTCTCAGCCCCTGGGTCTCCTATCGTGGACACCGCATTCGGAACCAGCACTAGTCCTAGATCTATCCCGATGATCCGAGCTGGCTCAGATGGTACCAAAAACCGCACTAGGGCCGGAAGTGTCTCTCCAACTCGGCCGACCACGAAGCATGGCCACCGTCGAGGTCACTCTCGGCAAATTCGCCGCACGGGCTCCGCAAGCTCTGAATCAAGCGAGGCCTCTATCGGCTATCGAAATGGAAGCTCTACAAACCTTCTCGCAGATGTTCTCTCCCCTTCAAAATGGCGATTCCTACGACACCTGGGCCTTCCGGAAAATTCCTTGACATCCGTCTCGGCTGCCAGTCTCGCTCCTGTAGCCAACAGTCTCAACTCGCTTGATTTGTCCTCAAACCTTTTGACAGAGATTCCTGATGGTATAGCATCACTGGTGGCATTGAGAGCTCTCAACTTGTCGCATTGTATGATTGAGTCTCTTCACTCGCTCACTCGGAATCCCCTTCCCGCCATCACCGTTCTCACCCTCCGCGGGAATCGCCTTCGTTCACTCGCCGGCATTGAGCGGTTGCTCTCTTTGGAAAGATTGGATCTTCGTGACAACAACCTCACGGACCCCACGGAGATTGCACGGTTGACCAGTCTCCCTGAAATACGGGAGATCTGGGTATCTGGCAATCCATTCGTCAAGACCCACTCTGGATATCGAGTTGTGATCATGAACCTGTTCCGCCGAACGCCTGGTTATTCCGAGGACATTATAATTGACGGCAGAGGTCCGGGGTATACCGAGAGGAAGCAACTTGTTGAGCGAGTTGCAGAGCCGCAAGCTGCACCGGTTGTACGCTCCAGTGCGGCAGATGAATCAACGGTTGTGCAAAAGTCTACTATATCGAAAGTTCCCCAGGACCTTGCAGTTTTCAAACCTCAGGAAGACGAAGAAGATTTGCAAATTAATGGTACACAGCCGAAGGAAAGTGACGGGGGAACCAACCGTCGCAAAAAGCTCCAACGACGCAGGATAGTCGATATTTCGGTGGACAATCCATTTACCACCGATGGTCTGGGCAATGCAGGAAGCACAGCTCTCCCCGCTCTTCCCGTTCAGCAAATCCAACCACCAGTCGACCATCCCATTGTTGTCCCTGTTGACCAGCCGTGGAGGCTGGAGAGCGCCGTTCAATCCGGATCATCAAGCATGCAAAGCCCTGCAAAGCCTATGAATTCACCAAGTCCTCCTCTTGTACAGGCTTTGCAAAGTAAGGACAGGAGCATGGATGAAGAGTTCTGCCACCAGCAGCTGGAAGTTCTTCGTCAAAACGTGGGCCATAACTGGCTAACTGTTCTCGGCGAGAATGATTGGGATAACTCCCATAAAGACTTCGCCCACAGCTCTGGGGCCGGCTTGGACCATTCTGCTCATATTACCACACCCCCAATCACCCGCTCGAACACCCAAGCGATCCTGAGCGGACATGCGTTTAGCGGATAAAATACCATTTCCCCCTTACAGTTCACGGCTCATGACATCTCCTGCCGGGACTCCGTTGATCTCTCACATTTCCGTCTTATGACTCCCGGAGTTCTCTCTGTCGTGGATGCGACGTTCACCTGCTTCAGCGGTTTTTTTCACATCTCTTTTCCTTATTCACGGGGATCTACCTCCCCTGTCCCTCGAGGACTTATTTGAACAACATATTCCCAACACGAGCTGACCATTCTATGCATTGTTTTCGGCGTTGGATGACTTACGAGACATGGTGGGTTGGATGTATGAACTATTTACGGCTGTCTTTTTTGGTTTCTTTTCACTGTCTCGATTTCCCTTTTGGGTGTGGTCTTTGATCCGCGGAAGGCACAGTGAAAGACATGTTTTGTTTTCGGTAGCGTGTACTGTATGACTTTCAATTTCGGGCATGTTGGCGTTGGAAGGATCTTTTGACTTTAATTCCCCTCTTGTTTGGTTCCTCCTGTTTTCAATTCCTCTATGATGCACTTCTGCATTGTATAAGACCAGAGCTTATAGCTCATTTGAGAAGAATGATAGTTATTTTGGAGGTTTCCTATACCTTTCTACCCTAGATATCCATGTAGAGTCTAAGAGTACTAGACATAAAATATGATATCAGTCTAGATGCATTGTCTCCCACTTAGTAGATCAGCCTCCTTTGCTTGGACCCTTTTGGCGTCGAGGGCGTTGTCTCGACCTAGAACCCCTCTATGCAAAAACCTGCATAGTCAAAGCGTCTGTAGCACAGAAGAGATCAAATATAATAATAGAAAGAGTAGAATATAGAATAATAATCTATATATAATGAAAGTAAGGAAAAGTCCCTATAAGCCTATATATAACATCCCCCCCCCCCCGGAAGATCAAACACGCGCAAACACAAATGGGAACTTCCCGCTTTCTTCAAAAAGATTCTCTTCTTCTCTCATCTCCACATCTTCACGTTCTACGTTTTATTGCTGAGATTTAAACTGGTTTGATATATTCCATCCGAGAAAATTTTCTCCCTTGATTGAAATTCTCTTCTCGACACTCACCTCGATTAATCTCGACTCCGACTTCTTTCCATCGAGAGTCTGCTCTGTCGCTCAGCCTCGTTTATCTTCTTGAGGCGTCTAGGAGCCCATTTTCTTCGATATCCAACGTGCGCGTATACAACCACTCGGATAGGCACCACCGTTTACACCCATCTGGCATCTCTGCCAGAACAGTTTTTTTTTCCCTCTTCTTTCCCGCGGCCGTTGGGGCCCTTCTCTAGATCTGTTGGTCTTGAAATCTTCTGTTTGGTAGGTCTCGATTTCTTTTCCCTCCGTGCTTCTCCCAACCCCGACCGCCCAAAGGGGGAAGAAAAACCAAAAAAAATCTCGAGCGCGTTCTTCAATTTCACCTCCCCATGGGATTTGGAATGCAGACTGGACTTCATCTCATTCTGTGACTCTTTATTAACTTGCTTTTCTCGATAGTAACAGGACATAGCCGCCGCGTCATCAAATCTCTGTTATTCTCACCCGATCGCTCCGGAAGTCTCTCTTCCACCCTTCGCTTTTCTTTTCCTTCCCATTTTTCCCTTCTTTCGTGTTTTTCTTAGACATTATTCGCCATGGCCGATCAAGAGGTGGATTTGGACTCGATCATCGACAGGCTCTTGGAGGTGAGGGGTAGCCGCCCTGGCAAGCAGGTTCAGCTGCTGGAGTCTGAGATCCGTTTCCTCTGCACCAAGGCCCGTGAGATCTTCATCTCTCAGCCCATTCTTCTCGAACTCGAAGCGCCAATCAAGGTGAGTTTTTTTTTGTGTCCGAGCGATCGCCTCGAGTCGGAATAGGCCTCCATCTAACATGTGTGTCTCGCTAGATTTGCGGTGATATCCACGGTCAATACTATGACCTCCTGCGTCTCTTCGAATACGGCGGCTTTCCTCCCGAGGCCAACTACCTCTTCCTCGGTGACTACGTCGATCGTGGCAAGCAGTCTCTCGAGACCATCTGCCTCCTCCTTGCGTACAAGATCAAGTACCCCGAGAACTTCTTCATTCTGCGTGGAAACCACGAGTGTGCCTCGATCAACCGTATCTACGGTTTCTACGATGAGTGCAAGCGCCGATACAACATCAAGCTCTGGAAGACTTTCACCGACTGCTTCAACTGCCTTCCCATTGCCGCCATCATTGATGAGAAGATCTTTACCATGCACGGTGGTTTGAGCCCCGACCTCAACTCCATGGAGCAAATCCGCCGTGTCATGCGCCCCACTGATGTAAGTTCCCTTCTTCCCATCTCACCCCCTCCCCTCTGGTGGATTGTGGTTCTATTGGCAGCGAAAGGAAAAAAAGTGACAGTGTGGGAGCGGGTTCGCGGCTAAAGGCCAACATCGCTGACTGAAATAGATCCCCGACTGCGGTCTCCTGTGCGATCTCTTGTGGTCCGACCCTGATAAGGATATCACCGGCTGGAGCGAAAACGACCGAGGTGTCTCATTCACATTCGGCCCCGATGTGGTTTCGCGCTTCCTTCAAAAACACGATATGGATCTAATCTGCCGTGCACACCAAGTTGTTGAGGATGGATACGAATTCTTCTCCAAGCGCCAGCTAGTTACACTATTCAGTGCGCCCAACTACTGTGGTGAATTCGATAATGCCGGTGCAATGATGAGCGTAGACGAGAGTCTGCTCTGTTCCTTCCAGGTGAGTTATTGCAATTTTCATCCCCAAGATCTTTTTTTTTATTATCAGTTCCTAACCTATGTTTTCTTCTTCTTTTGATAGATCCTGAAACCAGCCGAGAAAAAGCAAAAGTACGTTTACGGTGGCATGAGCGCCGGCGGTCCCGTCACTCCGCGAAAGCAAAAGAAGAAATAAAAGAATCAATACGAGCTTCCCCATGTGCAGCAGGTTCGGGCGGAGATAAGCGTTTCACAAATCTCTTTAACAGCGCCCTCACGACATTCTCCCTACAATCCCCGCGAGTCCTCCCCCCGGATCCACGAAAACGATGAACGACCGAGGAACCCCTCCGCAGCCAGGGCAGCCCGATATTCCTCCTCCCACACCGATAATATCACAGCTTCATTCTCAACTCCTCCCGGGCTCTCTCTCCCAGTGCGACATGCGATAAAAAAACAGTCACATCATTTCCTGGCCCGTGCAACCCTACTTCCGGAGCGGAGTTCAAATGCTTTGTTTCTCGACTCTTGTTTCTGTTTCTTGTTTCTAACCATCTGGATTGGAATGTTTTTTTTTTCCTTTCGGCATCCTGGGAAATGGGGAAGGGAATCTGGTTATCTTTTCTCTTTTTCTTTTTCCTCTCTAACTTCTTATTGTCCTGTTCCTTGTCTGCATGTGTTGTTTTCTTATCGAATCATATTCGTCTTTTCGAATCTTTTTCTAGTCCGATACGTACGATGGTAGTACTTCTCTCCTGCTGATGCATCGTATATCGGATTTGAAATAGGTCTGTCGGTCTTTAGCTAGCAGTGTGGATCTCGGTCTCGGGATGGTTTCGGAGGTTTAGATTGATTGCCATATGGGTGAGAATCACAATCGAGTGTTATCTAGGTCACATCTGTCATATTTTTCTACTTAGTTCATTTCCTGGCATACTCGAACTGATAGATCCAGGAAGGAATTCGAATGTCCTTCCAAGACTCGAGTTCCAGGTTACACTTAGAAAGGTCACCGCACTTATAAATTTTTTCCCACTTTTTCACGCCGTCTACCTGTAAAACTGAGTGTGGGAGAGAATACCTATAGGAAAAGACATTTAAAAAGAATATCCAAGACTACTGAGAAGACTAATCAAAGGGCTATTAAAGACAGCATGAGTGATTGTGTCATTATGAAGTAGGTATATTATAACCCATTATCCTCCACTGGCTGATGTTCTTTTGCTCAAGTGTCAAGTACTCCAAACTGAGATTCGTTAAACTTTGGCTCTTTCAGTATCACCATAAAGCAAGACAACATGGATGATAGCAGCTACCTTGATTTCGATGTACCATGGAGAACAACAATTTTATGACATCTTCGAATCCAAATCCTCAACAAACAGCGAATTCAACCTTTTCCACGCAAGTAAAGAAACCATCGAATCCCTTTTCAATCCAGATCAAGAGACACCCATCGCCAAACTGTGCTCTTCATTCGATACCAAAGAACGGCTTTTTCGAATCACCATGCCTCCAAAACCGCATAGTGCAGCAGCTGATACTATAGGTGCTGTGCTTAGGGACTCTTTGAGACCAATGGGACTATACTATACTATCCAAGGCTACCCAGGCGGAACCAATAGAAGAGATGCCCGGGGTAAACAGCCTGGCCACGGCTAGGGCCCGAGAAGGAGAGCGTGTCATGACCCTGATGCACCCTTTGATTCGCCCTCTGTTACTCTCGAGGTTGCATACTTAGATTCGGACTCGAAGGTGTCAGACTCGAAATTGAATTCAGATGTCTGATTTTGGCTTAACCCTAACGAGCGCAATGCCAACTATCTATGCTTAACACCCCAGATTCACAAGTCCCGTCCGGAAATTTGCATTGAAAAATGGGAAAGACAGCAGGGTAGAAGTCACCGCTCCGATGTCACCTACATCACTAAAAAAGGGGATCACCTCAATGTCACTCATCATCCTTTCATCATCCCGTTCGAAAGTCTCTTCTGTCGTCCGCCAGAACGCGGGGAGAGAGATATTGAGTTCTCACAAGGACAACTCGTGGAAATTGCAGAGACAATTTGGGAAACTCAGGGGTGGTAGTCTCGTCTTACCTGTAGCCACGACGGAAGAATAATCGTGGACAATTTGTATAGTATAGGAGATGACCGTAAGGAATTTGGGTAGCGAATATCAGTCATGTGATTTCATCACTGAGCACAATTTGTAGGTTGTAATACACCATCCCTATGCTTTATACCAAGAAAGAAGATATAGATTCAAGTCTTTGCCAGGAAAAACCAGCTAGCTAGCTCGAGCAAAAAGGCGCAGAACAAAAGGAGCAAGAATTGAACAAACATGGCAAGATGAGCGCGGAAGAGCGTTGTCGAGTAACACATTCAAGACATACAGGTACGTCCGGGGGTAAATATGGATTGGGTTTCTGGGAGGTGAGGAGTATGGGAGTGAGATTTCGGGTGTATAGTGATGTTGGAGAAAGCCCGAAGCCGACGCCAAAACCAAAGCCATTTTCATTTCACTTGGAATCTTAGTCGAGTGGAATGAGTGTGGATTTGAAGCTGACAGGTTGGAGAGGGAGATCGGTTTGTCGGGGGAACAGGGAGCACTCTGTTTAAACGTATTGAGACAACCATCTGATGCCCTCGCCGTATCCTGTGAAAGGAGAAAAGTTAGTTATAATCGTTTTTCAATGTGTGGGCTAGCCACGGCCCCGCATTTCCATTGTATATCCAACGCCAAGGCTCGGAATTGATGAAACTCACCCTGTCTCATAACAACACTGCACATGAACACCTCGATAGGACGGATACCCTCAAGAGGGACCTTGCCCTTACCAGTGGTCTGGTAAAGACCGAGCTGGTGGCGCAGCTCATCCTCGCTGACAGCATCGGGGTGATCGATCTTGTTTCCGAGAACGAGGAAGGGAACCTTAGAGAGCTCCTCCATGGCGAGGAGAGCGTCGAGCTCAGCCTTGGATTCGGGGAAGCGCTCGTAATCCTTGGCATCAACCAAGAAGACGATTCCGCTCACTTCGGGGAAGTAGTCCTTCCAGAGACGGCGGGCTGAAGGAAAAATGTATATTCGTTAGTTGTGTTCGATCTTAAGATTCACTGTGGAGGGGGTGTTATGTTGCTTGGCACTATGCTTGCGCAACATCACAATTCCCCCATTGAGAGTGTTACTCACCCTGCTGGTGACCACCGAGATCGAAGGTCGTGAAGCGGTTGTTACCGATGGCCAACTCCTCGGAGGTGGGGTGTGCGGTAGGTTGCAGGACGGCGACACGGTCGTTCTATTGGATGCCACTGTCAGTAAACAAGTCTATACAACGCGCAGTTCCCATATCTTTCCCAGGTCAGTGCGGCAACCCAGCGCAACCAGACTTCTAGATTTGTAGCCAGCGGAATTGAACACCAAATAGCTGTCTCTTCTCTCTCCAAACTAAACACTAACACTCAACTCACCTTCAACATGTGCAACAGCGTCGTCTTGCCGGCATTGTCCAGACCGAGGAACAGAAGCTTCGCGTGCTTATTGAGGAGACCTAACGAGGCTAGGACATCGTAGACTATAGGATGAAAAAGCGAAATTAGTAAATTGCGCACCTTGTACCTCGAAACGCACATCTCGATCACAACAGCCGGTACTGCGCCACAGCCGTCGCATGAATCGACATCGGAGTCGGAATGAAGATATTTTCAGTCCCAGTGCAGCTAGACTGTCCAGAGAGACATCTCGTTCTCTCTCCCTTCGTGTTTGAGATCGGCCCCGGACGGTGACCGCAAGTGATCGGGTGTGGTATCGGGAGGGTACTTACACCAGTTGACGATCCACATGGTGAAAGGTCGGAGTCAGGAAGTAATGCAGAAGAAGGTGAGTAGAGAACACAGATTATCAGTGACGAGCTGATTGGGGAGAGGTTGATGAACGGGGGGGGGGGGGGGAAGAGATAGAAGCCAAGAAGACAGGTTTGATGTTGTTTTCGGGGATTTGGTGCCTTAGGCAGGAAGACGGAATCCTCGCGCGATAAGCTCCGACTTGGTGGAGATGGGCTGATTTGGGTAATTTGGGTATGGACAACTTTGTAGATTCTTGTGATTGGGGGATTTTGATCATAGCTGCGTACTTCTATCTTGCTCATCGTGGCAAAGACTTGCCACTACTCGACCTCGTGGTTTACTGTTACCATCTACTATAGAAATCTACTATAGGAAGAGATTCATCTAACATATTTCATATTCACTCCCATCAAACTGATGGATCTCTTTATTCACAATGCAGAAAAGCCAGATAGGGGGTATATGCACCGCAGCCATGCAAGACAACAAAGGAAGCGACCTCCAGCAAGTCCCGAGGACCGCAGTATAGGAAAAGAGGGAAAAGAAAGGATATAGATGTACTTCCGACAGAAAATGCAAAGAAAGAACCACCTCCGTGTAGGAATTATTGAAGAAAAAGGGGGGAAAGGGATAAGGGTAAAGAAACCATTCATGTGGACAACACAAAGTCGGCTAATATGTGTAAGAAAGCGAAAGGCACTCGGATCGCTAACCGAGCAGGGTAAGACAAAATAACCCCGAAACCAAAAAGGTGACAAAAAAAGTAGGTATGTACAGGTAAAAAACAAACGGAGGGGGTGAAACTTTTTCATACAAGTTCCATATGGGTAGGGATGCCTAAACGGATAGGACGAGCTGGGCGTCTTGACCGACGCCGTAAGCTCTGCACCTCTCAGCAACTTCGAGGCCAAGCTCCTTCATCCGTTCGGCTCCATGGCCTGGAACAGGCCGTTTGCCCATCTGCTCTTTGGCAGCTTTGCGGCAGTGTTGACGCCAGAACTTTTCTTTGCGTTTCTGGCGCTTTTTCTCGAGCCCTTCGACAATGTCGACTGGGCCACGAGTGTGTAGTTGCTCACGGGTATGTGAGTGCTCATCCTCTGGGGACTCAGAGAATGCCGGGATACTTTGCCATCGGTGATCTTTGTCCAGGCCGGTGAAGAAAGGATTGGGGTCACGGGGAAGTGACTTGGTACGGACGAGAGGCCGGCGCTGAACCAGGTGGCTGATGTTTAGACCTTCGGGGGACTCAACGATGTGCATTTCCTCAGTGAATTGCCACTTGGCTGGGGTGGGCGACTTGGCTCTCACGCGTGGGGGCGGAGACTTGAGACGCTTGGGAGAAACACGCCCAGTGCGACGGGGTGGTGGGGACATCAAACGTCTGGGAGAGTGGCGGGGTGAGTTCTTGCGAGCCTCGCCCTCTGGCCGTCCTCGGGTAATTTCCTCACGGCGACCTATGGCGGAGGGCACGCTGGAAAGCTGTTCCTCAGAGGGTTCAAGGTCTTCGTCGTCCTCGGGATCGCTGGTGGGGAAGCTAGGGTCGATATCTTGGGGGATGATAACTTCTTTTAGGCGGCGCCGTTCTTCGAGACAAGTTTTGTAGGCAAGTTCGAGGGGACGATCCTCGTCGAGAGTTCCACAGACAAAGTCGGTACTGTCGGGAAGGTTCGGGGTCCTCGAACGAATATTTATGCTCTTGGAGGTCTTCGAAGCGCGACGGGTACCGATCTTTTGCACGGGGGCTGGAAGCCAGTTCAAGTGATCGTCCGTCATTGAGTCGAAAGACGTGTTCGAGGCGCGGCGTCCCATGGTTGAGGGGCGTGTATCGATGGGTTGACTGGTTGGTTCTTGGACACGGTGTGATGATCCCCAAAACTCGATATCAGAACCATCGTCGTCGCTCTCGTCCGACTCAGCGAAGCCAGCCTCGTTGTCCGATTCATTGCCCTCATCTGAAGAGAAGTCGTGCACAGTCGAGTCGTCGTCAAGGATGTCATCCATATCTTCCTCCTCCTCCAATGCTTCCTCTTCTGCCTGTTCACCGAGCCGTCGGATGGCCATTTCTTTCTTCATACAGTCATTTAAAGTGATCTTTTCCGTATAGTCGGCCTCCCTGTTCACCCATTCATCGTCTTCGTCCATGGAGCTGGCAAACTCGTGGAACCGGGTGGCTTCGGATTCCTCGAACTTGCCCAGTCCACTGGTCGGGACACCCTTGTGGTCTGTAGACGCAGAGACAGCCTCCTTGGAAACCACTTTGGAAACCTCCTTGGGGTTTTCCTTCAAGGTGGGAGAGGCTCTGCGAGCAGCAGGTGCAGGGGATCCACGGCATCGCGGCCGGATGGAGACTTTGCGTGCCGGAGATCGCTCCCTCTGGCTGTTTGAAGCGGTCTCCCGTCCAGGGCACACGAAAGTAAGTGTGCTTTTGCGTTTGAGTTGAATCAAGGGTTCCTCTATGGGAAGCTCCTTCTGTGCTTCGGCCTTGGGTGGGAGTTCTTGTGATGCAGAAGGTGAGATGGGAGAACTCCGCTCATTCTGGTCACCAGTTTTACGACCACAAGCGAAGCTAATGCATCGTTTGCGGCCAAGGTTAGCCTCGACGGAAGTTTCACTGGCATCAACGACCTTGACTTTAGGGGTCGAATTCTTCTTTTCCACCAACGCAGCATTTCTCATCATCTGAGGTGGCAAAGGCGGGCTGGGAGTATTAGACAAGGATGGACTTGTGAGGCCGCCGTCGCTGGTCAGCTCGGCCGTTGAGACGCCACTGATGTTGCTATGAGGGTAGGATCGGTACAGGTAGGAGTCGTAGTGGGGGGCGTGTGGATCGGTTGGGGACATCTCCGGGCTGCTCCGCAACGCGCGCGTGAGCAGTGATTCCTGGCGGTTCACCGATGGCCGAGCAAGCATAATCTGTTCGGAATTCATCTGGGTAGCGTGCATGTCGTGTTCAGGGGGTTCGTCGACGTCCTCGGCCAAGTCGGCCTCGTCGTTTGCCGGTTTGGGGGACGTGTTCGATGACATGAGCATCTTCAATAGGTTATGAAAAGAAAACGTTCTTTCTCCGCCATGAGACTGTGCCATGTTTCAAAGGGGAAAAAGGGTTCGCGGTATAGTTCCAAAGTATGAAAAGGAGGATGAGGGTTGAGGCGAGTGGTGTAGGATCGTGTTGAAGGCGAGGTTAGGACGGTGCTTGAAAGATATGAGGTCCTTCAACAAATGCTGTCTTGATATCGATCAATGTTAAATCGATCGACCACAAAGGCAGAACAAGATGTCCCGAGCGAGGACGATTGTCATGATATAAACCGCATGACTAGGGGGTTTCGAGACGAAGGAGGGTATTCGCCAAGATCGATAATTGTGCCTAAGAATGGCAACTCAATGTCTGAAAACTAGATCTCGAATACCTCCGGCTTGAAGGTCCGTGCTTTCAGAGAGATCGATATAAAAGGAAAAAAGCAAAGTGCAGGAATGTCGAGGTCAGAACGAGAAGTGGAGTGGAGATTATAAAGAGTAAAAACAAGGAGAAGTTTGGGGAAAGGTTGACAATAATAACATAAGAAGATCGCGCAAGTAGAAGTGCAGGGGTCGATGTCTTGGAGGGGGGAAGAAGAGAGAGTGACGATACGGCAGCCCGGCACTGTCGCATTAGGACTAGCCTTGTTTTTTAAATTTTCTTTTCCCACGTTTTTTAAAATTTCAATTTTCCGTTCTTTTTTGGTAATTTAACTAATTTCCCTAACCTTTTTCGATTTCCTGTTTTTTTATTTTCCTTTTTTCTCTTCTAACCAACCCCCAATCACCCCCATCACCCCCATCACCCCCATTTTCTCAATTTTGCCTTACAATATCCGTTTTTATTACTAGGGCCGTGCTGAACAGCCCTGAGCCCTGGAGACCCGACTGTAACATATTTGACGGAGTGTCTTGCCACTTTTGCATTAAACTGTACATTGTACCATACAAAGTATATGGGTTACATTTCTATAGATGTTTCGTCTCTTTATATTGTAAATCTTTATTACTATAAATTGCTGTTCTATATTCATGATCGACATTTATATTTGATGCTTCGTTTCAGAAAAAAAGAAACTAAATGTAGCATAAAGAACAGTATCGAGGTCAATTTCAAGTGGACCTTGATGACCATTGTCTGTTGGGAGTTGGCCGCGGACTTGCTATGAGGGATTTTGTGCTGGGACTAAACCCGTTTCAGGGTTCTTTTTCTCTGTTGAAAACCCCCCGTTAAACCTAACCTCTCTTAATACTTTCCGTGATTGTGCGAATCCACTTGCCAACGCAATGAAATGGTAAAAACCTGCCATGGACCATAATATCCTCACCGTATGTTGTATATTGCAGTTCCATCCATGTACATTGTAGACCTCCATTGGAGACCATTGGAGGTAATGGAGGTAATTTTTTTCGATTGAAGATGTATTGGTATGGTAATATCCAAGTTACAGAGGCCATTCCCATAGTGCAAATGGTATGAAAAAGAAATTACCAGTCCTCGATTGGGGTACCTGAACACTGCCGAGCCCGTCAGCCTTGGCCGAACTTGCCCTAGAGCTAACAGGGTTAAAACACCTTCAATTCTCTTACTCGACCGAAACTCGTAATGACAATGATAGCTGAAATTATAAACACGCCGTACGCGCTTCGTGGTTTCTGCTTTTTATTGTCTACAACAGGGCCCTTGGCGGTTTTCGCCGAGCCCTACAGTCATACCTGAATGCTTGGTATTTGATTTCTCTTCCCTTGCTCCTAATGCGGAAGACTTTCTCTGACGTAGAGTAACATGTATATTAGTCATTTACTCGCTCTTCCATCTTGGCCTTACTTCCATGACTCAAGTCTGTCGGATCTTCTCGGATAGAGGAGTCTAAGGTAAATTAGATCGTTGCATATTGTCTAGATTATACGCCGTACAGGTTTTGTACACAAGTACACAGTTGTATCCACTGGCCTCCGAACTGCACCCCAAAACAGACTCTTGGCTCTGCTCCTTCCCGGTAGATCAGTCTTGGTATACATAAACGTAGCGCATCGAACAGGCTGTACATTCCAATTATTTGTAGATAGAACTGATTATCTCTATTGGTTCTTGCAGTGCCAAGCCAAAAAAGGCAGTCATATTCTCTATGTTGTAGGGATGCCAAGCTCCTTCGCCAGCATGGCCTTCCTCTCCAAATTTAGACATCAACTACTTCGTCATTCAGAGGCGAAGCGTTCATGATCGTCAAGTTGGGCATACAATCGATCTACACTACAGCTCATAGAGTACAATGAGTTGTTTCAACAGGCTTTGTTTCCCTCCATCTCCACACTAGTCATCAAACCCAGAAAAAGCAAAAGGCAAAAACTCTCTACCCCATGACAGATAGACAAGCACGAATCCTGCATCGAGCTTACGACTCCCACGTTGACAAAGAAAAGCGGTCAGCCCTCATCAGCCCTAGATCGGCTGACCGGCTGCGTAAACCGGACTCCAAAGTATATCGCATAACCCGGACAATAAAAAACTCCCAACCTGAAAACTCCACTAGTGACTAAAAAGCCCGAGGCTGACATTCTGGTGGGAGATATGCAGACTGCAGCCACAACCCCTCAAACATGTAGGGTCATAAACCCCCAGTTTAGATCGCAACAAGCTTCGAGAATCCGAGGCGATCCCCCCCCACAGTCTATCTGTGTAAGCAGGCATAACCCCTGTAAACACAATCCAAGCTCACTAGATTTGCATGCCCTCGAACCTGCGACAATCGGCTCAGTTTAAAATTGAATTGTGGAAGAAGCTTGTTAGCAACGCAACGGTTTTGCAACGGGCATTACCCTGGAAAGATCGAAGCCATTGAGTTCAGCTTATAATTTGTCCTCTGTCGCGGTTTGCTTTTTTTTTGGTTCCATTTCATTTTTTTAGTCTTTCTTCCTTTGTTTAGTTTATGTTTTAGGTACATAGGATAAGGATAATGGTTTACGGACGAGCGGCGATTTTGCATACAAAGCGATCCGCTGTGTATTTTTTTTCTGTTACCTCTTCAGTTTCCAAATAAGGAGAAGGCAGCCGGGGCGCAAAAAACGGGGTTGAAACTATACATCGTATCCAGAATTGTACAAGGATACGAACATACCCAGTGTCTTTACAAAGTCCGCCGTACAGAGTACATGTAGGACAAAAGTTCCCGCGCTGACAACGATATCGCAGGTTAAAATAGAACCTTTTCCTTGGCCACCCCTCCTTAGGACTTGGGATTGGGCTCTCTCTCCGCACGCGACGGGAAAGGGAAATTATGGGATCCAACCCTGGGCGGCAATGCTCGCTAGATGGTTGGGATTGAGGAATGGGCCAAGAAGACCCCTCCCGATCCCTCCGACGGAGAAGTTATCCCGGTGGAGTCGAAGAAGTTTGTGTGGGAGGACGACCTCGGGAGCATGGTTTGATGTAAAGGGCTATAACCTACTGCATTGGTAGTAGCGTTGTGTTCGTGGCATGGGATGGACATTCTCCGCTCAACCATCGTGGCACTCAATTGACGATTAGCAACCGATCTGACCCGCTCTATAACACTTACCCCAACCAAGTGTAAATAAACGAACTAAGTATGTGTGTCTAGCGCAATAAGGTGTGAACTGTGCATGGGGACACGGACTCCGGAGGATGACACGAGCGGGATCTTCGTTTCGCGATTTTACCCTTCACCCCAAATTAAAGCGCAAGTGTATTATACCACTGACCGGGAACACAACCGGGGGAAGTGGAGTCGAAAAGCAATGAATGGGATTGGACAGATGCAAGCTGCAATGCAGTATGCGCGATAGGCGGGACGGGTAAATAGTTGAAATATCCCGAGGATTTGTCCGTACAGGATATACTATGTATGAGGCATTTTCATCTTTCTCCACTTTTTGCTGCACTGTGCCAGATGCAGCTACTAAGCTAAGGCGTTTTATGTTTCTAGTTGCGAATTGACTTTGGATATTCTTGTCAATATATTGACTGCAATTGACCCTGATTCCAATAATCTCTATCCCAATTTGGAAAGAGGCTCTCTCTTTGTTCTATACGGGAATGTGACGGTGATCTTGGCAAAGGATCTTTCCCCCGACAAAAAGATACCCCTACAAGTGTCACGCAACAAAGACAATGCACAAGAACTAATAGATCAGATACCAATTGTTGGTCTGTGCAGGATCTCCAGTGTGGACCGTTACCTGGGCTCCGGATACCTCCGATACCCTCAATACCCAAGGTCTTCACCATATCAAACATTTGAAATCGACTGCCGAATCAAACTCGGATGCCAATGCCAAGTCCACACCGTGCCTCACACTGGGAATACCAATTCCATTGAGCACATCTCCAAGGAACGTGACAGCCTAAACATCAGCCTCATGACCTCCCGGCCAAGATAAACCTGGGGGGTCACAAAATCCTGTTCGACAACACAAGTAGAACGGACAGATCAATGATCTACCCGGCAGTGCAGGGTGCAAGGAGCTGGCCAGTCACTCTAGGCCTCGCCGGAGGAATGCTTGGCGGCAGCGCGTGGTGAAGTGAACTGCCAAGATCTGGGCATTGGATCTTCAGAATGCGCCCGGTACGACTCGAGGTGTCGTATGGAACCGTTCTGGAGAACAATGAGAGTTTCTGGGGTGACAATACGGGGTAGCAAGAGCAAGGGAGAAGGAAAAGAATGGGACTTAGTTCTCCACAAAGGAGCTTCGGGTTCAATGATTCTATTTACGAACACCCCCTTTCTTGCAGAGATCTTGGCACTAAACCCCTTCGATAACCATACACTCGATGATAGGATTCCCTCTCGATGCCAAGCACCGTGCTACGTATAGTGAAGTCTCAAAAACGAGCTCATCCTGGTCTCGGCACTGCGGTTATCGAGTACAATGTACGGAATATGGGGGAATGGGCTCGCCAAGGACGATCATGGCGATCATGGTGGCACCAAGAGCGTGCAGGAATACAGTCTTGGCACCGCTCCTATTTACGTGCTATTGTTTGTGCCAAGCGGTTGCACCAAGTGACTGCGTTGAGTTAGGGGTTACAGTGGCAGTGCTCTGTTATTCTGGCTCGGGATCGACGGGCGACAGGGCTTAGCATTTTGACTCGGTCCGATGTTGAGCTCTGTTGAAAGCCTGTTTATGCACTACCTGGATACTCGGGTGCCTGGTACAGAGCATGTTGGGTTGACACGAATTTTGCCTTCAGGTACAATGTACATGTACAATTCACCGTTAGGAATACGATACGATCGACACTGCAGCGTTCCTTCATTTCTTCTATTGCAGGTGTACGAAGTATCTATACAGAGACCTGCGTGAACAAATATAGCAACCTCTCATAGAGCACCGAATTACGCCTCAGCACTCGCCAGTTTATGAATAGCGCGGCTCTTGCATCGCTACAAGCGTTCATCCCTGCGAATCCACGTCAGATGCGCCCGGGCTCTTCAACCAAAGTCCGAGGCACACCGAACTATGTGCCCCGACATTTCTGAGATTTTAGTTTCGGCGTACAATGTATCGCCACCCCCTAACATAGCAGAAGTTTACAAATCTTCTGGAAGCGTTTGCTAATCCAACATCACACCCCCGGCGCCATGGACCCGCCACCCATGGACCTCTCCGCAAAATATGGTTGGTGCTCGCGTTTGATCATCGGGTGTCTGTAAATCGACATGCCAATCACCATTCAGTTCAGCGTGGGAATCCCGTGTGCGCTTCAAAGCACGGCGTCGGATGCCGTCGGATAATTAACCCTTGAATCCGCAGACCACAGAACGGATAGGGGAATCTGGAAACGGTCGCACCTGGGCGTCAGCAGCCCGGGAGAACTAGTATGACCATCTGATAGTCTCTCGCACACATTACAGGTATCATGACGGTCGCATATACGGTCCAAATGACCAGGATACAATTTGACGCACTTCGCGCATGACACGGCGATTATTGAAATTTTATATATCTCTATATATCTCTATATATAGGCGGGATGATATCATTTCAATAGGAGTTCATCGAGATGACACGGGCTGAAACACGTTTCGGGTCCGAAATAGGGTTGAATTCAGAAAATCTACAATATCCATATTGTATTCGGCTTACACAGTATCGTATAAAGGGGCAAACGAAACGCCAGTTTCAGCAGTTCCAACCGTGTCTATCGCAATAACTCCGACCACAAATCATCCAACCACGGAGATATCCATCACCGAAAACGGCAGAGTGTGGGGGTTATCAGCGGGCTCTCGAGCGACAAAACCCGACCGACGTAATCGCGCAAGAACCTACAATATTCCGCCCGGTCATTCGCTCGGTCGCCAGCCAATCCATGTACAACATGACGCCCGTGTTAAGCTGGGGCCCTTTGAAGGCGATTCCAGCGGTTGCAACAATAGGTCTGTCTGAAGTTAATGTCATATCAGCGATGCGCTCTATGGGTTCCAGAAATGGGGCTTGAGCTTCTAACTTACTTCCAACGTACAAACGTTTCAGATGCTCATTTGACACTCCGCACTGGTGACATCACGGAGATAGGCATCGCACGGTGATCAAACGCATGACTGGTTGCTATGGTAAGTTGTGCTTGGATCATGACCCTGCACTCCCGGTGCGGTTGCGTCCGAGATATTCTACGTTGATCTATACTATACGTCAGTGATTGCCCCATACGATGCACCACGTAGAGCTTTGGTATATAACGTATTAATAGATGGCCGTGCGATGAAGACTGCATATGTTTATTGGTAAGATAATATCGGGTCTTATTTGTTCTTGTAGATCTGTGGGAGATCTATGCTGGGGCTGCAGCCGTACGATGCAATATATGCGTTAGCAGGGATTTATATCAGATATCTCGTTAATGGAGTCATAGGGCATAATGGTGACGCTTGTGGTCTCTAATATTGGATTAAGATATTCAGACTGTTGTCTTCTGATTCGATATTTCACAATGTAGGAAAACACATCTATAGTGATATCTCACTTCCTAAACTGGCAATCAGAATTACGGTCGAAATACAATGTATTCGCGTTGGTATGAATTATTAAACCGTTCCATGTATTTCTATTTCATGTGATTGCACGTAAAATGACTTTATGCCATAGAACAAATTCCTTTAGCGCCATTCTGATGGCTATTCATGAGTCACCAACCTGCCCTGTGCCTGGATTTGATACTGTAGAACGTGAGTCATGCACCTCTCTCTCGACATCGGGATAATTAGATTCCGTGTTTGAGTGGAATGACTGTTTGAAATATCATTTTGCATCATAGTATCAGCAATATTCAATACTTTACCCTACCGAACTCACTAACGAATTCTCTCCACAATTAGAGGACCGCATTGATCTGACTCACAAATTGCACTAAGTAGACAACCTATTTATCTAGCAGCACTATTTCTGGGTAGTACTATTCATTATTACCCCCATATTGTCCCTAGGGACGACTATATGTGCATCCCGGTCAGTAGTACGCCTCGCCTTTCGTCTACCAGTATACAACAGTGCTCATATTAGCACACTCTCAAGGCATTTAGGGCAGAGTCAAAAGAGATGAGTCAGATAGAATGAAGCGAACCTTGGAAGCCTAGAAGGTTTTTGATGCTTCGTGCACGTGGATTCCATGAGGCTGAGGGGGAAACTTCCACTTCCGTCATTGCCGGCCAGTCCTCTTTAGATATTCTATCGCAAGATGTAAATATATTCAAACTAAGTTTATACTAACATGAAGGGCCAGTAGATATCCATCGGGTAATTTGGACAAATTAAACAGAGAAAATGGTTGAAACACAATTATCAGCCTTAGGCCGCCACATCCACATCTACGCTTTGAGAGATGCTTATTCTCTCCCTCGATACGAGCTGAAAAGTCTTCACTTTTTCTACCTCTAATCGCCTTTCCATTTCGGCAGTCTAAGCGATGGAATATGACCCAAATTCCCCCCGCTCGTTCGCCGCTTCTTTCGTCTCTAACTCCCGCTTCCACCGCTCTTTGACCATCGAGTCAACTACCTATGGCCCCCTCAATGTGACTTACGGCGAGTACGGCCGCGAGCCTAATGAGAGTGGAACTACCCCAACACTTCTGTTTATGCCGGGCATGTTTTCATCCCGGTACATCGGAATCTGTCTACACGCGATTGCCGAGAAATGCGGCGTACGCGTTTTGGTTGTTGATCGGTAGGTGCTCCCCAGCCCTCTTATATATATGAACTAATGTTATATTGCCTGTAGTTCCGGAATGGGGAATTTCACCGAAGTGCCACTGGTGCAGCGAGTGTCTGCCTGGATTGAGACCGTCCCACGGCTTTTGGCCCATCTAGGCATCCAGCATGTTTCGTTGGCGTCGCATAGTGCTGGTACCATCTATCTGCTTAATACCCTGTATTATTGTCGGGATATTCTGTATCCCGAGAAACCAGCAATCTCCTTTCTAGGTATGTTGCAGTCCTTATACGCATTTTTTTTATGCTGGATGGGTTCTTTCCAACATGAAAGTGTGTGATCTAACCAATAAACAGCGCCATGGGTTGACCCCGCCAAATCAGGCAGTACATCCATGAAAATGGCTCAATACATCCCTACCCCAGCCTTCAAGCTCTGGCATCATATCCCACGCCTCTTTCTCGTCAAGGATGGATCTGCAACAGCGACGAGTGGAACTATTATTGCCAATCTGACTGCCTCTTTCCCCTCGAGCAGCGACTATGAACAGGCAAAGAATCGTCTCTATATATCGAAGAACTACGGGGTAGACATAGACCAGCAGAAGGAGATAGACTCTTCGATGATGCAGTGTATGTTCGCCGAGAACACGGTTGGCTCTAATAGCGAGGCACTGCAGTGTCTACGAAAGGAGCCTAACACGTGGGGCAAATGTGAAGACTACGAGGTCTTTGTGCGTGAGTTGGTAGAGCGCGAAAGAGGACGAGATGGAGCGCCGTTGAAAGTTCACGCATTCTTTGGTGAGACTGATAGCATGATCGGCAAGAAGGGCCAGGCTTATGTTGAGAGGTGCTGGCAGATGGGCGCTGAGGACTCGAGGGGCGCAGTTGAATTTGATTCGAAGGTAGTGTCTGGCACTGACCATGATAGCTTGGTACCGTCCGCGGAAGTGTGGGAGAGCATTTTCAAGAAAATGGTAGCTTAATATAGTTCTTGAAATAGCGTAGCTTAGCTTTACCCAAGAGCTTCCACATGTTCAAGCATGTATATGTACATTGTATATTAGTCTACGGTCAGAATTCGGGGTGAAGACGAGGTGCAAAGCCATGGTATATTGGGCTATTGATGACGGTGCTCAGAAGCGAACTAGATACATATACACCAAATAAAACTCAGAAAATCATAGCCAACACCTCATTTCCATTTCCCAGCATCTTCCGTTCCCTCGGCCACCCGTTTCGCCCCGTTCTCAAGACCTGAGCTTGCACTACCGAGCGCATTTCCAACTGGCTCGCCAGCACTCCCTGTCACGCTTGTGATGGTATCGCCAATGCCTCGCCCGGCAGTTCCTGCCACTCCACCCACTGTGCGGGTGACACCGCCGACTGTGTTTCCAAGTGTGGATGTGACGAATTTGGCAGCCCCGGTGACGCCTTTGTCTTGATTGCTTTCGAACGGCATGATGGTTTGATTGAGTTTTGTGGTAGGTTTGAGTGGTTTTGAAGAGATTTTTTTTTCTCGAGGTTCGAATTGAACGTAAAAGGATGCGATATAGAGGAGTATAGATTGTGGTAAATATTCAAAAAGTAACAGGTGGCAGAAGGGCATTGTTATATTTAGGCGTCCGCCCTATGACATCATGGGTGGCTCGGGTGGCTGTATACCTACACCTGGGCAATATATATTGGATTCTAATATATTCTAAAATATAATTATCCAATGACGGAGGCAAATAGGTTAAATCTAGAGTTAAGGCAAATGACGAACCATTTTCGACTTGGGTGGTTTAGAACCATGTGAACTTGCTCAACAGACTATTCGACATGAAATTGTGGAGAACACTGCTCAATTGAGCCTGACTATGGATAACCGAGATAGTGTCATACACTATAGTGGTAGAACAAGGCTTTGTAAACAGTGGAAGAGATTGCGATAGTCCGAATAAGAAGTATGTATACATAAGGGGCGGGGATGTTGCCATTGGGAACATGATGTCAAGTATGGTAAGCAGCTCTAACATTGGGCAAGGTGCAGCTGGATAATTCTACAGCCTAGAATCGATAGCCATCGAATACAACATTGGAAGAGTAAGAGACTAAAACAAATTGGTTCCTATTTACTGTGTACATATGTACCTGTATGTACTAGATTTTAGGCCGCGGATGAGAATTTCCCGATCGGGGTGCCGCCGCTTTATGAGGGCGCTCAGGGTCCTACTCACTGTGTATCTCACAGTATAGGGTGATTACATTACCTAGTGATCACTTGATTGTACTTAATAGGTAGTTAGATGATAGTTAACTAGCTGGATAAACCCTATAACTAGGTAGACACGCAAAACACCATAGTAAATACGATATATTATAATATGATATCTCAACAACCCTGGTCTATAGGGACTTCTCCTTATAGCATAGTGCTTTGTGGGTGATATCTAGTATACCTAGGGAGTTTGGGGGAAGTTCATATCTTTAAGACTGCGATATATATATTTCTAGATTTAGGAACATAATTTCTAGGTAATTTTTGAAATAACTGTAAGATAGTATTCTACTCTCTTTGAAATTGATATATGAAATTGATATATAGTGCTAATAAGTCTTATCAATAACTATCGACAAACGGGGAGATCGAATAAACATATGGTTGTTGAGCTATAAATGTGGAATATATTGCATTTACTATGGTGTTTTAGGGTGTCTAGTTATGGGGTTTGTCCAGCTATAGGGTGAAATAATCCGTCAACTTCTTAGTATTTCTTCGTCTCCTCTGGAGACTCGAATGGACCTAGAGATCTATAGGGCCATTAGCCGGTAATTATTGTATAGTAAGTATATGGAGCCTATGCTGAAAATATTCGTGTTTTTTGTCGACTCCAGATAGCAAGGACTAAAAAATCCTCCAGGTTATCGTCCGGATCCACAGCATCGAGCTAGACCCTGAGACGCCATCCTTCCCCGGCGAGGACTGGCACACCGAAGGAAATGCAAACGAACGTATAGTCGCTAACGCCATCTACGCGCTTGTCTACGAGTCTACGACCGAATCGGCGCCGGGGATTCAGACGACGACGAAAGTGATGTCGCCCCCGATCATAGTGATGGGTCTTCAGATGGGGGATATCAAGATCTAATCCTGAAGAATGCCTTATGGGACGTCAAGTATATAGGAAGGCTTTTCGGATTCGAGGACTCCTTTCACTATGCTCCAGCCTGGCAACAGCTCGGGGAGGTGAAGATGCCTCCGGGCCGCCTGATCTCCTTCCCGAACGCCTTCCAGCCCCAAATGGGCCCATTACAGCTTCGGGACAAGACCAAGCCCGGCCACTGTCGCTTCCTCACTTTGTCTCTCGTCGATCCGACCTACCGGTTTTGCTCTACGCGGAACGTTCCACCCCAGCAAACTGATTGGATCAAAGGCAATGGCGCTGGTGCTGAGTCTGCGACGCAAATGGATATAGGGGAGGCCCTCGAGCTAAGAAAGGAATTGGTCAAGGAACACGTTAAGGATGAGGCTATCTTTCTGCTTAGTTCAACTATCTCGTTTTCTGGGTTTTCGTGAGCGTATGCACACTTTCTATGTTCTGGTATGACATCGTATGCCTGCTCTCGCTACCCAGAATTCAACGATATAGATCTGGATATCTTTACACCGATATATGCATTAAATTTACACAAATGCTATCTATGGATGTTATGTCATCGAAAACATAGTTTGCTTAGTTATAACTTTAATCCCTACAAGTTACTCGGTTACTCGCTATATTAACATAGAACAACTTATATCAAAGCTCGCATATGTTCATTTCATCATACTAGGCAGCTCAAGTGTTAAAGTAATTCGCTGACCAAAAAGGAAACACTTTGGGGAGGAACTCCCTGCCTGTCATAACGCGGTAGGGGTATCATTCAAAGAAAATAAGAAAACAAAAACAGAAAAGTGAGAAAGAAAAGAAAAGCCACTTAGAGGCGCCGAATGCCCCGCCGGCCAGAATTTTGGTGGCTCTGGCGAACAGACGATCTCTGACCGGCAGATTTGCGTCGCGGAGTTTGTTCAGTGCGCTCCTTTAGCTTCACCTGCTCTGTCTGCTCTCGCAGCTTGCAGGCTTTGACACCACGCCACCATCGAGTAATCACCTCGTATGCCAACTCCACCCTGATCGTGGCGATATCATACACGTGCTTATTTCGTCTTTCTTTAAATGAACGCCATGCCCGTTGAATAACGATGGCGGAGAAGGCACGTTTCAAGGCAGAGGCCCAAGCATTATCGGCCGGTGGTGAATGTTCTATCTTTTGGGGGACTTTGGCGGCATTCGCTTGAGTTTCACCGAGAGCCGCTCGTGTCAGTGGCCATTTTCGCACTTCTTTGGGCTTGGTTGTTATGCGTGCTCTGGGGGCAGTGTTTTGCACGGCTGGACGGGCTATTTTGGATATCGGCGCATGTCTTTCCAATTTGCTTTTGTTGTTGGCATTGATGGAAATCCCAGGTGGGATGTTTTCTTTGCCGCCACCTGCTCCAGGGACATCAACTGTTGTTGCCCCTGCCTGGAGAACTTTCAAGCTTTGTTGGAGCGGAGCTCTCCATGTAGATCTTGCCAACGGCTTTTGTGGCTGGGGTCTAGCAAGCTGTGACTTGAAGTCGTTGATCTCAGTATTGCCTGAGGTACGTGGGATGACGTCTTTGGTCTGCCGCCTAGGTGAATCGTAAAGTCCCATGAAGATGGTGGGAGTGAGAGAGTCATCGGATGGAATGTATATTGTATTGCATCGTCTTGAAGACTCGCGCCTCGGCGAGCATGGAGTTGGACCTTCGTCGAGAAGATCCGTTTTGATGTCGAGGCTTCCTAACAAAAAGTGCGGTTTCATATTGAAACGAGAGTTTGGTCAACTATTTTGAAAGTGAGGGATTGTCCAGGGTGTTGTGCAGAGAAGCGGTGAAGTCAATCAAGGGATGGACTCAAACGCGGGGAAGACGCGGGGTGAGAATTGATGCTATCAACAACCCGGACACCTGGGCAACTGTATAGTGGCGCATCAGATCAATAGAGATCGAGGATCGCGTGTCTGGAACAGTCGATTGCTACAAGACCCGTGTTGACCTGTGGACGGGTTGACCTGTGGACCCGTTGTCCAGGGCAACACGTGGGGGTAAACACGTGACAGTATCAAAGTATCCGATGAAATAGGGAGAGGGAAGAGATCGGATCTAGATAGAATGCTCTCTCCAGTGCAAGCCAGTAATCTCACCAAGTCCCTCTAGGCTTTACAAAATGCCTATCTCCTTCGTGCGAGAGTACACTCTCAAGTCTTCTTCTGTACATTGTTACGAATGCAGATCCTTCAAGTCGGATATGACTATAGTTCAATATATGGACTTCATTAATCGTTTCGGGGGATGATGATGGGGAGTGGGGGCCTAAATAGGGAGACTCTAGGAAACGGATCCCAGCTGCCAGCGAGCCTTCTCCCAGGAATGGCTACTTTCTTGCGGGAGAGATTGCAGCAAATTACAAGTGATGCTACTCATTGGCTTGGATAGATCTAGATGTCGTTCTTCAATGTGGGGTCTTTTGCACTCACTTTGGAGCATTGCGACTAAGAATAATGGGTTACAAGAACAGTCGGCCGCTTATCCGACCTCTATACTTGACGATGTAAGACTTGAATAATTTGAACATCCAGTTGATCCAAGGTGATATTACAGAGTCGCCACCCAGCTCGGCACTGGTTGGATGCGGGTTGACTCGAGAACTTTAGGCCTTAGCCCCATCGATATTTTGGATAAAATCAGAGCCTACGGCTCAGCACAGCCATTGAAGAGTTGAACATGTTTGTGATCCTGGTATGTATTGGTCTCGTCTACTCTAACTAGGCGATGAACAAAGTTATTTTACAACATAAACCACTTCTGCTCTTGCCCTGCGATAGCAAGTCCAACCTTCCCCTCGTCGTTTAGTTTCGATAGAACCTGAGCTATGAATGGTCCTGCCATTGTCTCCATCTCGGGCCCGTAGATACATGCAATGATCTCCCGTGTCGCCAAGGATGCCTTTGTCTTTGCGTTGCCCTTCATAAACGCCGACAAAACTTTCTTTTCTCGCAATTCCCAGTGTCTGCTCCAGACTCTGAGTTTGGCTGGCAAGTCTTCAATCACGGCACCGTGTCCGGGGTATCCAACTGTTATATCTTCATTGCGCACACTTCGGGTCATAGCTTGCAAGCTCTCCATGTATCGGCCAAGTTCTTCCACAACAACGCTGCTTCCATGTCCAAGCACATTATCACCTGTGAACATCGCGCCACTTTCCTCCAAGACAAAGCACATGTGATCTTGACTATGTCCGGGCGTGAACAAGGCTCGCAGCGTGGTTCCTTGAGCAGTGAAAGTCTGTCCATCGCGAATTGAATGTTGGCCCCGGTCCGGGTCAGCCTTGTGGACCGCCGCGGCCAGATGTGGATACTGAGCCAATAGCGCCGGGAGACCACCGGTATGATCGGGATGCCAGTGGGTCAGCAGTACCTGGGAGATGCTCAATTGGTGTTGGTCAAGATATTTGACCAGAGTTGTGAGCCAGATTGAACACCCCTGTCGATATGATTCCCTTGTTTAGTCTCCAAATGTTGAACTGGGATGGTCAATGTCACTCACCTGTCCTGTGTCTATCAAAATCCGTGTCTGACCGCTTCCGACTAGATACGTATTGGTTCCTTGTAGTTGCATATCACCTGGATTTCCGCCAAGTATTCGCACCACCTCGCTGCTGACTTCCGTGATAGCTGGGAGATATGGCAGTCCAGAGTTTCGAGCCGACAGATATTCCTGCCATCCTGACTGCTCCCACACTTTAGCAGGGGACATGTTTCTTGCTAGTCAACACTGGATGCCTAGGGAGACTTTGCGACGGGAGTAAGCAGAGTTGCAATTGAAGGTGGGGGCTGCTGCATTTTGTCGAGCATATGCAGGCAGATAGGGCATGCATTGCTGCCTGATATACCAGGTGTTTATCTTCAGGGACAATAACTAGCTACAGGGGAAAATCCCCGAGTCCTATTTTTGGCTTTTATCGGCGCTTATTTTGTTTGTCCCTGTGACTTAGAAAATATAAATATTCAATATTCCCAGATAATAGAATGTAGAGAGGAGATAGAGGTAGCGGGAAAAAACATGTAGAAAAAATAATACCGCGACTGAGAACGACCGACAGACCACGCATACGTCAGAGCAAAAACGAGAGAATGCCCTCGGGCGTTAGCTAATTCCAGGTAGCTAACGCCGAAGGGCATGCAAGATAGAGACTTGGTATCAACTTTAAGGGAATAAGGCATTCAGAAAAGCGTACTAACAGGTTACACACACCTAGGCTGGACGAGCAACGATGCTAGAAGTCCAAGCCACATTGATTAAGACTATAGAATACCCTAAAGACTCACTCCATCTTTTGAGCGTCTCACAATCTATCTCTTACCAAACAGTCTATCTCTACTCAAAAAGAAACTCAGCACAAAACTCAACGCACCAGCCACCGTCAAAATCAACCAAACCTGCTTCATGGCCTGAATAATGGCCCCAATAACATCACTCCTAACAGCCTCATCCAAGCTATCAAAAATAGCACTAGTCGTCCCCGTCAAAGTCTCCAAAACATCCGCTTTGGTCGCATCGGGCAAGACAGCCTGCACCTTCAAAATCGCCATATTGTTATACACCGTCCCCATCATAGCCAAGAAAACAGTAATACCCGTCGACTGAGCTACGCTCATAAACGAAATCACGTCGGGGATTTCCGCGGGACTGACGAGGTTCTGGGCAACAGGATAAGTGGCGTGGACGTAGGATCCAACACCAATACCCATGAGGACGGTATAGCCGTAAACATTCCCAATCTTAGTCGATAGATCAACAGTGTACATGAGTGCAGAACCGATGGGTATCAAAGCTGCACCAAATGTGTACCAGGGCATGTAGTAACCGAGTTTTGTCATTAGGGCGCCGTTGATGAGGGCGAAAACAGCGACCATCATGATGTAGGGGAGGAGACGGACGGCGGCTTGGAGAGCACTGTCACCTTGGGCAAATTGGAAATAGAGGGGGATGTAGTAGGCGGCTCCCTAGATCTCTTTGTTAGTTTGGAGAATTGCAAGATAAGGCGAGGGAAGGAGGAGAATGGGTCAAGTAGGGTAGGGGTCATTACCAGCAGTACACCAGAAGAAAGGGAGAGCTGAAATTGTAAGTTGAGGAGGAGCGGTCGACGCATCAATTGCGTGGGATATAGTCGATGGGCCGTCTGAACGAAGGGAGTGAAGTGCTGGGTTAGACCGAAGATGATCCAGGAGACACCTCCGACGACCCAAAAGGCAACCTCTGCGCCCGAGCTCCAGGAGTAGACGCTGCCACCGAAGTTGATTGCAACAATCAAGCAGACCATTCCTGCGTAGAAGAAGAAGAGGCCAAGCCAATCTATTTGTTTGAGCTTCTGCGCGAGCAGAGTATTGCGTTGCATGTCGATGTTAGGGAGGAAGAATAGGTAGGCTGGGGCAAATATGGCGCCAATAACCAGGTTGATGTAGAATGCCTTGTTATTCTGTTAGACGGTGGTCTTCATTATCGGGGGGTTGAATAGTACTCACCCATCGCCAGGTGGCAGAGCTATCAGCAAAGGCACCTCCCACTACGGGACCAAGGACGGTTCCCACTGCCCTGGAGAGAGGTTAGTGAGTTGAAATGATATGAGAGAGAAGAATGGTGCACATACCAAACCATCCCAACCAGACTCATGAGCATTGGCTGCTCATTTGGGGTGGTTGTGATGGCGAGATATGTGAGACAGCCACTATACATGCCCGACCCACCGACACCACTGTAACTTATTAGCCAAGCATTAAAGGTAAAAGAAGACAAGCTGAGACCATACGCAATGACACGACCCAAGATCAATGCAGTCATATTATTCGCAGCACCGCAGATGGCACTACCAATCTCGAAGATGATGACGGTTCCCAAATAGAGCCATTTGATGTTGAAGACACCATATGCCTTCCCCCTACACACAATGTTCAGCTCTCGTGTTCTTGACAAACAGTACGGAATAATCACCAAGGAAGAATAGATGTGGCGCCGAGCCCAAACGCGGCGCCGACCCAGGGCAATTTTTCGGCACTGCCAAAGTCATTGACAATATTGGGTTGAACGTCGGCGACCTAGTAGATGATCTTAGTACAAGATTTGGGTCTTATGCTTTAGGACAATACATACCACAGTGTTATCCAAACTGAACAAAAAGGTCGATGACAAAATAGCACAAACTGCAATAAACCACTATGATAACAGGTCAGCCAGACCTACCTTTGTCATCTATCAGTAGAATAATGACCTACCTTTACACCATGAATATCGCGAGGCGATGATGGCTCCTCCTTAGGAGTCACCGAGCCCCCAGACCCATTCTCAACGTCTTGAGCTGCAACGTCATTGACAGAAGCCTTCTCCACTGAAGCTTCAACATCCGCCATTGTTAGCTTGTGGTTGTTTCACTAACCAAAGAGATATAAAAATACTGTTAAGAAAATGATGAGAAGGAGAATGGAAAGCAGGAAAAAAAAAAAGCAATGCAGCTCAATATAAAGCAACTCGCGCCGCCCACGCCGAGCACCATCTCCAACAATCTACGCGATAATTATTCAGCATAGTCATATATCCTGGTAAAATTATTCAGCCCGGGTAGGAGTTGATAATCCAGGCACTGTGAGCTACATATTTGTTTCCATTTACGAGAGATCGTCCTAATGAGTTTCTCTTTACTAGTCTGTTCGCGGGGCCGGCCCGAACAAAGCTCGGGCCGCTCTCGCCGAGTCTAAACTTATTTAGGGTTAAGGTCCCCGGAGCGAGGCTGGTCCCCTTTACTGAAGCTGAGAGAGCATCCGGCGAACAGTTCATTTTCTGAATTACAGTAATTCCTCTATTTGTAATCATAGGCCTTTTGTGCCGTCTTTCTGATTAATCTAAAATATAGCAACGAAAAGAAGGCATTCCACCCTAAAGACATGTAAGATGGATATATTATGCTATCAAGAACATAGAGTAATTGAGGCTCTAAATTATTGGAGTAAAATATGAAGTTTCTTGAGGTCCCCCAATAAGGACCCTAATACAATGACCACAGCGGTATTTCCGAATATATTTTGAGTAAATCCGAAGCCAATTCGCATCAACATCTGGGGATAGATTCATACAGGAGCTTAGGTGATGTTTAGAGCTCCAGCAACCTGCTTTTAAAGTCCCCTTAACTATGATTTCATGACCGTGGACTCCTCATTACTTCCGGAAGTGCAGACTCGAAATCTATATTCCCGACAGGACTCTCGTTCGTGACATCTTCACCACCATTTATCTCATGATTGAGGTGCGCCAGGCATGTCGCTGCCAAGCCCCCGTGGAGCTTCATACTGGAAAGCGAAACCATAAGGACTTGTAGCGAGTCCATCAAGGCGCCAATGTTTCTTGGTGAAGTGTTATTCCCACTAGACGAAGAAGATGGGGCGGCTACTGGAGGGGTAGAAGAGCCTCCCGAGGACGGAGCTTGCGGTCCGAAGCTGCCTACATTGGAGAGTGGATTTGATGGTTGAAGAGCGCGAACAAAAATCTGGGCTGCAGTGAAGATGGGCCAAGCGATGAATGGGTTCATCTTCGTTTGAGTTAGATTTTATGACAATTATTCGAAAGAGTAAGGGGAAGGTCTTACCTTGGCTGGGTTAAAGTTGTGTGCTTGTCGTACAGCATCGGCGATCTCGAAAGCGGCCTTCAAGCATTTTCTGGGACTTTCCAATACGCACTTCTCCATGAGTCTACTCTTTTGGGAATATTGTAGGGCACTCTGGTGCAGGAGAATGGTGGTTGTTTTGAGGGTGATAAGGGCAAAGAATGCATTGGCATCGACTGCATATCGAGGCTCGTTTAGCTGGCTGAGTGTATGATCTGAGATATTCCTGATTATCTCGTCAATGCGGAAGTGCTCAGACCAGAAGGTGTAGCCGAACGAGGCGTCAGAAGAGTCTTGTCGCTGTGATTTGCCATCATGTCGCAGGCAAAGTGCGGCGAGGGTGGTAGAAAGGATGAGTGCATTGAAGGAAGAAGTCGATACATCCTCGACAAGCTTGGGGGGATCCATTAGGCTCAAAGGCTGGCCAGAGAGTAGTATTGTCGCATCGCTGAGGGGGTTTAAGTACGGTAGATGGGTTTGGATCTGAAGGTGAATTGATCATCAGCACAAACCCGTAAGATGGCCCTCATATTGATTGTGCTCACTAACCTCTGAATGGTCTGAAGAGACACACAAGGTATATATTACACTTGCAAAAGCCTCGACATTGTACGCGACCCAGAACGTTCGCCTTCTCTCTTCCAGCTCAACGTTGTCGCTAGTGGGACTGAGACGACTGCGACACCGCAAGGGCGGACGGCTATTTGGGTTACGATCAATGACATGCAGCCATAACTGCCTCACAAGCCAAGTGACGAGTCCGATGCTGGAAACTGCACGGTGGCAATTTAATTGCTTGACCTCATAAAGAGCTACAAGAATACAGGCCTGCAAGACGGGAAGTCCGTGCAAAGTACTTTTTAGCCCATCCTCTTGGATCTGGTGCAAACACTTGCGTGCGTGTTGGTAGCATGTATTTGCGACCTGGCCGTGATCTCGAGTAAGGTCTGCCGCATGGGCACACATAGCATATTGTAGAAAGGTCAGCTCGGGGCTAATTTGGTTCATACTGATTTTCTCTAAGAAGCGCCACTTGTCCATCATCGGGTATGCGATATGCACAGTATCAAAGTAGCGGTATTGTCTGGTTTACAACGGTCAACCATACAATGCTTTTTGAAGGGGGTTAGTGAAGAATCCGAGTTTGGACAACTCACAAACTCGAGATGACCTCTGCTGATATATCTGAGGTGCTATTCGGACTACCTTGACCCAAATCACGAGCGATAGTAAATTGATCGGGATCGGCTCGTGGGTCACTAGAGGTGGCTGCCGGCTGGCCAAAGCCCGCAAAAGTATCAGGTACATTAAAGGTGTGTACGGAAATAGCGCTCTCAAAATGATTATTAGACGAAAGATGTTCCCAGTCTTTCGCTCCCATAGAAGGGAGGAGCGTGCCGGTAATAGTTGAGAAGGAAGGATGTATCGGTGATCCAAACAACCGGGCAGATTCAGACTGGTCAACACAAAAGTTGTTACTCAACGAGGGCGAGTTGAGGGAATCGAGACTTTGGGGAGGAGCAATCGGAGAGAGTGATATGGGTAGTAGTCGTTCGTCAACCAGCGAAGTCATCGGATTTGAAGGGAATGGCACTTCGTTTCTTGTGTCTTTGTTGGACTGGGCAGTTAAAGCAACCTCTGCTTGAACTGATCGGGGGGATCAGTTAGCTCCGATACCTCGCGGGTTTGATGTTATCCCACTTACGAAGTCTACCATTCATTTGTTTCAGAGCATCTGCAAGGTTCACACGTTCTCTTTCGGTTTGATATACACACGTTTGACCCTTTCGTATACATCTCTGGCAGCTGGGCAGGCCACCATCACATCGGATTTTGCGCTCCCGGCAAACCAGGCAGGCCACATGTCTGCTCCCCATCGCGGGAAAATACCATTCATCAGTGGTCCCTATTGGATTAGCCGTGCGAGGGCTAGTCTAGGAGAGAAATGGGAATAAGAAATGATGAAAGAGGGCTATTGACACTAGAAACCCGCTATATTTGAGCTGAGCTCAGGATTATTAATTAGGGGGCCATTCGGGTGATAGAGACTTGAGCTAGTCTCAAAATGAAATCGCGGGGAGGCACAAGTATCTGCTACTCGGTACGCTCAGTATTATTATTTCACGGATATAACTTCAAACATCTACTTTTATAAACTGACAAGACTTTTTAGCCGATCACAGTAGCCCTCCATGGCCTTTGTTTTCCATGCCTCCCACCTAGTATATATGCCGCTGCATCGAAGATCGGATGCTCCGTTTGTGTGATCTTTGGCTTACATACTAGGTATCTACATGTAACTAACTAGATAGCAGTTAAATGCTCTTATAATAGCGAATAAACCATCACGTGATGATATGCAAGTCATCTGTTTCCTTTGTGCTATGTACCCCTTGATTTTCCACACGATCATTCCAACGGGAAGGCTCAAAATGGAGTATGAAAAACATTTCATTCCTCTGGAATCCGATCCTCAGGTCTTCACAAGCCTGATGCATAATATGGGCGTTCCTAAGTCTTTCAAATTTATTGATATTTGGTCCCTAGAAGCCGATCAATTGGACAACATTCGTTTCGATATCCAGAGTCCTATCGAAGCATTGATCCTTATTCTACCTGACTGTCCTATATATGCCGAGCAGAGAATCGAACACGTCGTTTCTAATGGAGGCATTTTCTGGTTCAAACAGACTATAAACAACGCTTGCGGTCTTTACGCAATATTACATTGCGTTTGTAACACTTTGGACACCAAAAAAATTGGTAGGTAATATACTTTACCCCGTGTGGTATATATTAACTAAAATAAGTAGACTCGGGCTCCTTTATTGATGGTTTTATGATGGCAGCCGACCGCACACAATACCTACACAATTCACCAGAGCTAGATTCATTATATCGCAAAGCCGCGTTGAGTGGCTCTTCTGAGCCACCTGATGCCGAGACTGAAGTTGACCATCACTATATATGCCTGGCTAGGCGTTCGGGTCATCTCTATGAGTTAGATGGAGATAGAACGGGGCCAATGTACCGATGCAATTTGGAAGATGATGAAGATGCTTTGTCAGAAAAAGGTTGTAATATCCTCAAAATGTATATGAACAATTGTCCCGAGGGAAGCTTCAGTCTGCTAGCTCTAATAAATTCTAGCTAGTATAACTTTGGAAAATTGTTCGATTGGAGATAAATCATCCACCGACATGTTATAACTAGTAAGAATGAGTCTAAGGCAGAATGGCTAAAAAGGTTTTGGGGATCGCATATTCTCCATGATGCTGCAATGTAGAGTGGCGTCCATCCTTCGTGGTCGTTAGCATTGACATACATTCGCATCTAGAGCAAAAGGTTAATGACGTCTAGAAATCCCGCTCTTAAGAATTGTGATCTTGGCCCAGGGACAATTTCTGATTTGTACGTAGTAGAACTTGGTGAAGATCCGAAAACCCCCGAGTAAGAGCCGTAAATCTGAACCTTTGGGCAATTCCGCATGACTGGATAACGACGTAGCTGATGTCCTGCAAAACATCATTTCGGTCATATCGGAAGAGTCGCAGATTTTGATCGACGATCTAGCTATCCCTTGATAGCCACAATACACTATGTAATGACGCACCTGTAATAACATGTAGATGTAAAACATGCACGGAGTACCGCGGTATATATCGTCCAATCATTGTAATCCATCATCACCCCTTCTTGAAGCTTGTTTACGGTCTTATCTAAACAGTCCTTTGGGTGCCGTCTATACATAATGAGGATTGTGATGATCTGGTTCATATAATATCAGACGTTTGTATTTTCGGATGAATTATAGATAGCTCTCTTTTTGCATATATTGCTATGGTGCAGAACTTGTCATTATAGCTGTTCCGAAGGGAACGGTCGTTCATTTTAGAAAGCAAAACAAAGGAAAATCATGATCGTCATTATAGAAGCATGGATGCTGATCTACCCTCCAAATGGATGTATGTGGATGTCATCCATTGATCTATGCTGGTTGGATGACTCATCATTATGTGCATAAAACTGGCGGAGGCCTCGCTTGTATGCAGCTTACGGCCAGATCAACACGATGTACATGGTAAACCTTGTCTCCATTGATCAGATTGGCTGAAAAACTAGTGTGCATCGTAGTTCTATGTATCTAATCTCTTTTAAATTAAACAGACTCCTTACTTTCATTAAAATCATCATCGCCAGGAACAGGTAAGTGGGTCAAGCCTAAATTAGCTCGTGACCGAGAGACCTCCTTTCCCCGGACGTGGCTCAACGTGGCCCCAGGCACTTTCAACCTCCAACATTTACGATACTTTCTCTCTCTGGCGCCTATACTTCTGCGACATGGGTCTGTAAGCGCCTGTTCTTATCACCTGCTTGCGTCACCACTCGCCCACCTTCTCCGCTTTCCTGTCGCCGAGGCATGATCCCACAACATGGAATCAGTCGTGTATGAGAACTCGCCTTTGGCTGAATATTTGGAAGGTTTGCTATGTCCAAGATACCCAGAGAATTCAAACCCGCTGACATCCGTGACAGGGGAGGGTGGAAACGAAGAGAGCTGGCCCGTGGAGGAGAATCAAAGCGACGATGATCATACCCGTACCTTCAACTTTGCCCCTCAGGGGTCCTCCAAATTCCAGGATCGCATTCGAAACAAGTTGCCGAAGCCTCTCAATCTACGAGGCACACCGCAGGGGGAACTAGTCAAGAAACTATATGACGCTTGCTCGGTACGACCCCTCATCTCCGATGGCTCGGGATCATACTAAAACTTCTTCTCGTCTAGTCCGCCCTGAACGTCCGATTAGCACGAAGTGACAACGAACGATTTTTGGAACAATTTGGCTACGTTATTGTCGCGTCGCAACTGTTAAACGAACACAGCGCTCCTTCCTACACATCCGCTGCAGATGTCCTATCTGCAAAACAACCCTCAACTCTCCCGTCCCTATCTACAACTTTTGGAATTCAAGGCGCCATTGTCACAGCCCTCACATCCTTCTCTATTGCTTGGTTATTACACTGGACCCGCTCAAGAACTGGGTCAGGGCTCAGTCTCAAGAAAGTTGGAGTGCTTCTGGTATTTGTGCCCGCTGTCGGTATATTTTTCTATGCTTTTGCAAAACGACAGTGGTTGAAATATCTCCGGCACCAGGCTGTTGAAGCAGCTGGGACCTTCATTGGAAATGCTCAAGGGTTTGATTCGGCTGCGTCGGCTTCCGTGGTCTTTATTCAGGAGGTTGAACTTGTGTCAAGAGGTTATCGGATGTAAGAGCGCGAAATTTTTGTTCGAGATGATAACGGGACTAACGCAATATCACAGAAGTACTCCTCTGCCACCCATCAGTCGACTGGAGGATGTAGTACAAACGCGACGGTGCTTGAGATTGCGCCGAGCGGTTTCCGAATGCTTCTACTCCATGCTCGAGCGCTATATTAAATCCCAGAATACTTTGCGCCCGCTCACTGATGAAGGTGATCTTGCGAAATATTACGACATTTATGACATTGGACTGGAAGAACTCGAAGCAATTGAGACGTCCCTTTCGCAGCGAACCAACGAGGACCAGTACTCGTTGCGCTCCCTGAGGGATCTGTTTGGAAAACTTTACAGCGTGAGAAAAAGCGTGTTGTGTTGCTTACTGGCCCTCAGCGCCGATGGTGGTGGCTCCGATATTGCTCGGTGGAGTTCTGCTGTTGAGGAAATGCGTGAGCTTGCTGCGGTGACCGGCAACGGCATGCTGAAAATGACAACCATTTTAAACGAAGAGGACCGTGAGTGCTGATCACTGTTTTATAAAACAAAGACGTTGACTAATATTCGCAGGTGATAATATTCCTCCGTCCCCATTACCTTCCGCCTCGCCAAGCAAGGATCACCTGCGTGCTCAATTTAGACGGCTCAACTCTTTATCACAAGGGGTCCGTGCCTTACATGCTAAAATGCACATTGCCAGCGAGGAGTCACATGCCAATCTAGAACGCACAGACCCTGATTTTGAAGCCACCCTCCTGGCACAATATGACTCGGTTGGGAGTGATCTTAGGGCTCTTCTCCAAGAGTGGGAAGTTGGAAGAGCCGCACTGGTAAACCAACACGATCGCCTTAGCGTCGGGGATCGCTCGCGACCGCCAAGTACTTTCTTGTTACCCATGTCCCCCACCCCTAGCCTGGGAGGATCTACGGCAGTCGAGGGCAGCCCGACGGATGCACTGAAAGCCTTAACTGGCGAGGGCCGGCCGGATCTGACCCAGACCTATGATGATGAGGAAATTTTCGAAGCTGTTGTACTCCCGGCATCGAGAAACAAGAGAGTGTCTTTGACAAGAGACGAGCGTCTCGCACGTGTACGAGAAGACCGTGCCAGACAGGCGATTGCCAGAGAAAAGGTAGATGCCAGCACTAACATGCTTAAGGAATTGGAAATGGTCATCAAGCAGCGACCAGGAAACAACTCTGCGAAACGAGTTACCAGCATCTAAGACAAGGTTTGCATCTCTGTCTCATGCTTTATGCGTTTTACAGAATCCCTCTATTTTCGTCTGCGCCATCCGGCACAACTTTGACTTCAACCAGCGCTAGCAGCTGGGAGTCACAAATTGATACCCACAACATGTATAGACGGAGCCCGGCGACAGCGGTGTTTTATTGTTTATTCGAGGACTATTACTTCTTGTTATTTTGCTACCCTGCTACTTTGCTTATTACTTATTTCTTTTGTGCCATTATTATTTGTCCGTCTCTAGGTGGTCTTCTGGCGAATTATTTCGGCATTCACCTCCGTTGAGTGTGGGATTGATATCAATTTCTTTTCCAATTTGTACATTACAGCAGGCTCTTCTGCAAATGAATCATCCTTCTAATATCCATGCCACTCGTAAATCATTATATCGGCAAACCCTTAGTTGGGGATGTATTTAGCACGAGGCCTTGTTGCCTTACCGCCTGAGGCGTCAAACTTAACCCAAAAGGGACATATCGCCAAACGCGACCGCGTCTTCCCCACCCTCTTAACGCGATCCTTATATTAGACTTGCTGCCTCTTTCATCTTCACTCAAATACATACCCAATTCACTCTCCCCGTCTCCCTACCACCATCTTATCTTCAAAAAGACACACTCTCGCCTCCTTTTTCCTTACGACTCAGTTTTAAATACACACACACATCAAGAGTAAGTCGGTCAACCCCCAAATCGAAAAGATCGTTGTGTGCGAAGAATCGACAAATTAACCCACTCTCTAGTGTTGGAAGCACGACTGGAACAGGCCAGCCTTCTGAAGCGCGTATGTGATCTATACCACTCAACCAATTCGGCAATTGACAAATTACTAACACTGCTGTGTTTAGGTCGTCGACGCCATCAAGGATCTCGTCCAGGACTGCAACTTCGATTGCAATGACTCTGGAATCGCTCTCCAGGCTATGGACAACTCGCACGTTGCCCTAGTTTCCATGCTGCTCCGCGCCGAGGGTTTCTCTCCCTACCGCTGCGACCGTAACATCGCCCTCGGCATCAACCTGCTCTCCTTGACCAAGGTGCTCCGCGCCGCCCAGAATGAAGACATCCTGACCCTCAAGGCCGAGGACTCACCCGATGCCGTCAACCTGATGTTCGAGAGTGCAGAGACAGACCGACTGAGCGAGTATGACATCAAGCTCATGGATATTGACCAGGAGCACCTGGCTATCCCCGAGACTGAGTACGCTGCCACCGTGGAGATGCCTTCTTCCGAGTTCCAGCGCATCTGCAGAGATCTCAACGCGCTGTCCGAGTCAGGTAAGTAACTTTCCTCCCGCGGCGATACCCAAGCCCGGCTGGCAGACACAAATCCAGTCATGCTAACTTCTTTCGTAGTCGTGATTGAGGCCAGCAAGGAGGGTGTCAAGTTCTCCTGCCAGGGTGATATCGGTAACGGATCCGTCACCATCCGCCAACACACCAACGTCGACAAGCCCGATCAGAACGTCGTCATCAACCTCTCCGAACCCGTCGCCCTGACCTTCTCCCTCAAGTACCTTGTCAACTTCTGCAAGGCCTCCAACCTGTCCTCATCTGTTGTGCTTCACCTCTCCCAGGAAGTGCCGCTACTCGTTGAGTACGGTCTCGGAAGTGGCCACCTGCGATTCTACCTCGCTCCTAAGGTAAGTTCTTGATCGTTCCAAGGTCGACATCATTGGAAACCCAGCTAACTGGTTTCACACAGATCGGTGACGAAGAGTAAACGAATTATTCAGTGGTTCGAGGGGATATGGGCAATGCTAAAAATGAAGCTCGATGATAATGGAGAGAACTTGGAGGAAACGTTCTTTCACTACATCCCTGACAGGGGTTTTAAACAAGATGTTCACGATAATTTACACATTCAGCGGTCGAGGTTTCGACCTCGCAAATTTTTCCAAACATGCATCCTTCACCTAGAATCATAGATTACCAACATCACTACGTGTAAGACGATTCTTAGGATATTTCACCGGCCATTCAGCTAGCAAAAAGATATAATTTATGAGATGAAAGTATTTCATTGTGTCCACCACTCTGAATAAAGCCCCGACAAATCCCCAACACTAACCCCGAAAACCTAACGCGCCCGTAGGCAAAGGACCCTAATGACCCTCGTAAGGTCCACAACCCCACTAATCAGCAAGGTCGCCAAAAAAAATAAACTCTTCCCAGACACCCCCCAAAAAAACTAAGGGAGGAAACAAGAACTGACCTGTGAAAAAAAGAGTGAAGCGCCATTCCCACCAGAATGATCGGAATCGAATGATACCATCCATCCCTCCGAAGAGAAGACAGAGCAAGGTATGCTGCGTATTGCACTAAAGTGTCATCACACACAATCTCCGCACCGACTCTCCCAGGGGCTTTGGAGCAAGACCCATGACAACAAGTTGCCACAAGCCCCGCCCCTCCGCCCGATGTTTCTGATGTCAAGTGCAAGTGTGGGTAAGAAGTGATCTAGGATCACACCAGGCCCTCACGGGCAGGACCGGCGCCGACGCGCGAAAACGAACGACGGCACGGGTTGGGGTTTGAAGATTCCTCCGAATTTCTCATTTGCAAGTGGTCTCCGCTCTGGGCAGAACCCAGAGCTGCGAGGACGGGCTGGGGAGCTCGCCGTGTGTAGCAAAGAAACGCAGCATTGGTGGGGATGGCGCTTGAAGAAGGGAAATTTGGCGGGTGAGGGTGGATTTGCGGGTTTTATATTGCTGTCACGTGGGATGAGTCATCTATGCGCTTGTCCCGTTTGGGAGGGGTATAGGGCAGCGAGGTTGTTAGTTGGGTTATAACTAGCTATGCTACTATGTTTGGATGTGCTGTTTATTCTATGTCAGCTTGGATGCAGGGCGTTTTTTTTGTACTGTCCAAGCTGGTTCGGGACAATTCGTGGCTGAGTCTGGCATACACTCTCGGTTTCGGCCTCCCAGAACGCTCTGCTCAGTGTCTCTGTCCAAACGCTGACGGGATATACTGGCTGGGTAGATTAATTGTGCATTGACAGGCCTGTCTAAATTAGTTCCTATATGAGTGATAAGTAATATTTGGTCATTCTGCGCTAAAGCTACTTGACTCACCCCGGAGTGATTGTCTGGGCTGGATATATACCTCGGAAGAGTGACTTGACTTCATAACTTTTTTTCAGATTTAATGGCAACCATCCAATGGCAGTTTATAACCGAAAAAGCCCTCATCCTCTAGATTTGCTCGAAAGCCCGAACGATATACTTCTTCCCTTGAACCTCCACCTTCTCCCCGGGTATCTTCCAAGATCCCTCTCCCTCTCCATCAAACCCAACCATCATAGAAGGCAAAGAACCCGCAGCTTCCCCAACCAAATACTTCTCACTCCACCCCGAACTCCATTCTTCCCTTCTGGCACTAACATCCGCACCGGACTTCTTAACAACCAAATCCCCAGATGGCGTCTTCTGTCGCGTATGAGTCTGCTCCTGGCTCAGTGCTAGATACGTTCCCCAGATGCGACCGATAAAAGTCTTTGTGACCGTCACCTCTCCTTCCCCACTGTCGAGATCTCCATCATCCGACTCCAGCACCCACGAAAGACCTTTGTCAGGCCCCTCGGGGCCCTTTCTGAATGGCAACTCCCGCCATACCTCCTCGTACTCCTTGTCAGGTGCGCCGGGAAGATCATGACGAGGCATGGACCCCATCTCGAGATCATCGCCGTTTGGCAAGGGGACGAAAGTTCCACAATCGATGGTTTCAAATGCATTATGGGAGTCGAGCTCATGGGAGAAGGTCACTCGCACTATTGAGTTGGTTAGAGGGTCTTCCATATTGGTTTCGCTGAATACAATATATCCTTCAGATATAGGTCACTTACAAGGCTCCTGACTTTCCACGATCCTCTGTCCGGCAATCGCCCAGTCTATCTTGCCTGTTTCCGTTTCTATCCGCAGATCAACGTACCAGTCCTTCACGGACATCACGATTGTATCGGTTGTTTCCCCAGCTGGCCCTGAGATCCATCGGAATGAGATTCGCTTGGAGAAGCGACAGTTGGATTGGTCGGGTTTGATGGCCATGTTGGATTTTGGTGTGAGAGCTGGATGGTCTTTGGATATGTGTTTGGATCAGATTAGATGATAGGTTGTGCTGTTTTAGATAGATGTTTTTAGATAGATGTGAGTGTTGACCGAATTGGGAATGTTGAAGAGAAAGGTCTTATCTTCCCCTCCCCCGCATTGGAGATTCCCGCATTCGCCTCATCCTTTAGGTATCATTCGTTATTATTCTATCGAGAGTTACTATCAAAATCTGATTATCACATTTGATTCGGTGAATTTATGGCAATTTTGGATAGAAACTAGGACATCCAATATCACTCTACAGCCGCAAAGACTAGCTTACAGCTCTGCCCCTCGGGCCTCGAAGAGATAATCTGATCATCCAGCTTCATCGAAGCAGTCATATCCGAAGCCACCACCGTCCGATAACGAGAATATACTTCCCGAAGCAGCATCTTCATCTCAACAAGCGCAAGACTAGACAGTATCAGCAATTAGCCAGTAAATAGAAGAAAGAAACCAACTCACTTTTTCCCAGTACACCCCCTCCCACCCGTAGCAAAGGAAAAGAAAAGCCTATTCCGCTCAGTAGCCCCCTCCTCAACAAGCCATCGCTCAGGATTGAACCGATCAGGCTCAGGGAAGACACTCTTATTGATCCGATGCACCGAATAAGGCTGACAGCTAACAATAGTATGCTCCGGAACGACATACCCATCAATCTCCCTCCCACCAGCAGGTACATAGCGAGGCAACGACATCGGAATAGGTGGCGCACACCGCAGCGCCTCTTTAATGACAGCGTCGAGATATACGTAGCTATCCAAGGGTGCATTGGCCGGTGCAGCGGTGAGCTCTTTGTAAAGACGTTGCTGGAAACAGAGGTTCTGAGGCTGTGAGAGCTCCCACATTAAGAAACACAGACCATCGCCTGTTGTGTCGATGCCGGCGGCCATGTGGTCTTTGCATTCTGCGGCGGCTTGCATTAGTTCCAGGCTTGATTCTTTGCGCTTGAGCTTTTCCATTAGGGAGTGGCCGTCGAGGTTGATTTGGGAGGCCATGTCTATGACGTATTGGTTTGCTTTTGGGGCGCTGCGGGCGTGGAGGTATTTTGGGAAATAGGGTGCCAATGAAGGGAGGTAGTATTCCAGGAGGTTTTCTGTTTTGCTTTAGTATTTGTCGCTAGAGTATAGAAATCGGGCAATGCGTACTCTGGAGACTTTGGTGGTAGGTTAGTTCGTGCATGATATCGAAGTCTTTGGCTATGTTGAGAGATCTGAGGCCGCCAGGACTGAACATGAAATGGGTAACACAGTCCAGGGCATAGCAGTGAAGTAAAGACTGAGAGGATTAGCATTTCCTATGTTGGATACTGTGAGGTTTTTGGCAACTCACGTATACATCCACACTTTTCTGGCCAGCCTCGACACACTTAGATATAAACGCCATAGCCCGTTCGTGGATAACGGCCATGGGCTTTTCTTTCATGATATTAGTCATGGCATATCTGTCGGCAAGTATACGTTTTCTTTTGCTATGCTGGTGGCTATTAGCACCTGGATATTTACTTTATGTTGGGAGTAAGTACCTCGTCTTTCAATAAAGTAGAAAACATTGTCCTGAGTGTTGTGTTAGCTTCTGCTAGCTATTTCTCTGGTGCAAAGGCTTACTTGATCTTGAACTGCCTGAAAAGGTCATAGTACTCGGTCTTATCATACCCACTGCCCCCCGAAGCATAAATCTCTTTAATCGCATCCAGGCTGGTAAACGATACTTCATTGGGGCTCAGCCGCACGACAGGACCGTAGATCTTGTGCAAGTGGTGGACTGATTCTCGTCGGTTTGCGGTAAACTCCTGATACTTGATCCACAAACTTGTAAATCGAGTATACCACGGACCCGGAATTGTAGACAAGGGCGAGAGGAGTCCATGGACGACAATATATCCACAAAGGAGGATAGCACCGATCCACAGAGACAGCATGTTGTCGCCTCAGACAGCTTCAGAATAATAGAAGGTTGCTGATAATGGTGAACATGCACCCTACGCTTATTTATACCATCTGGAATCTCCAGTTCCCATTAGATAATGGACATAGACTTGGAGATTTGCCGATATCATATCGGAGTGCGGGGAAAGACGAACAGCCCGCGGACTGGTTGCGATAACATTGACCCTTTAAACCAAAAAGGGAAATATGAGGAGATAACAGGGTTCTCGATGAAATCGTTGTCTTTGATGAATGCCTGCTAGTTACTCCGGTACCAATCCTGTGTGGCGTTAATCCAAGGCGCGTTGCAGGGATATGGTTAGTTTCGTGCCCATAGGCAGGGAACTGACTTAACAGCCACTTATGCGACCGAGCGTTCATCCAACAGTTTCCTGGTCTAGCGGTTATGATTTTCCGTTAACAAATGCGATTAGCATATGTTCCGGAAAGGTTCTGGGTTCGATTCCCAGGGAAACTATTTTTTTGTCTTTTTTGCATATTTAGTACTATTTTTTTATAATTTCGTTAAAAGGCTCGAATCAATTGATATACAATAATCTGTTGAAAGAAATAAAATTATTCAGGCACCGCCGATCACTTTTAATGTTGCATGTCTGCAACTCCGCTCAAAGATTCGTCCACTGCACATACCATGCGTGTTACCACACAAGCTCTCGGGCACAAAATTCCCCCAGCCGAAGCCAAGATCAAAGCAAACAGTTTGGATATATTTCGGGTTAGTCATTAAAAGCTGCATGAGTAATGGTAATATAGTAGACAATCGATAGTGCAATAATATTCCTTTTTACTTTAATACCATCAATATATATTATCATCGTTGAACGCCTTTGCTGGGGAACCCTGGGCATTGTCTCGAACTATTATCTACGATATGAGGTACGAGCTTCCATGCTGGTCCTTATGCCATAGCTAGTCTTGGCTTTCGGAGGTGCTTTTGGTATTGTATTGTACATGCGACTGTAGGCCAGTCATGAGCCGACTTTATAAGAGTGGACAGCCCCCTAAATTAGGTTTCTTGGTATTGGTGTAGCTATTGGCGGTTTTATTAGCTATCCTGAGACATCGTATTACAAACGGGTTGCTGTCCTAGAGAGGCACGATCAACTCGCGAGTTGGATATTCTCCATCATTCTTAGAATCCTTGGCCTACAAGACATTAGAGATAGAAACAAGATCAATCCGACATTCATAAATTTCATTATCGAGCTTATCTTTGCCGAGATATCCGACGCCGGCTGAATGAGCCACTGGCTCGTTGGTCGTCTAACCGCGCGAGCTAGATCTCAACGCACAACATATATATATATATATGAGACATTGGCTTGGGTGCTTAATAACTAGTGAACTGGAAGGGTGAACCTATGGAGGAACTTTCTATTGATCGGATCCAGCACTGGATGACTGGGGCCAACCAGTTTATGTATGCTATCGGCTAGTTCTGGAACATGTATCAGAGATAATCATGCGACCATGGTTATCAACATGGACTGGTCTCAATAACTCGACTGGGTTTGGCAAGAGTTTTTGGACTTTACACAAGTCCTCTGCTCTCAATCTGGGTATGTATTATTTTGAATGGACTTGGGCCGAATGTAATAGTAATAGGATGGGTGTGGATCTGATCGGCGCAAGGTGTCATTTGCGCATTAGGGCTGATACCGGTGAATGCCGGTTTTCAGAGATCCAATGACATAAACGCACCTGGATTTTGTAGTTTTAGGAGAGTGAAGAGGCGACAAAGAGATACACCCGTAGAGGGTTGGACATGAAAATAAGAGCATGGAATTATATTTCAGTACCGAGGTAGTGTAAACATGAACCAAGGATGACCCTCAGGGGCCATTCAAACGTCTCAGCCACCTTCAGCCACATTGCATTGCAGCTTCTGTGTCACAGCCTTACCTCCACATTGCTTTCTTTCCGGGGATGGGATTCATTGTGGCTTAGACTAATTAACAGGTGTTACAAGTTAAGTTGACATTTACCTAGTTAGGACTAACTAGTTAGGTAGTTACTGATATGGTTAAGTAAGCCATGGGCATCTGGTTGAAACCCCGGGCGCAACCACGGGACTCGAGAACTACATACACCCATGGATGTAGTCTCTTCAACGAACTAGAAGAGTATATATTTACTTACAATAGTCGAGTATTCCGTACAGTTCACCTACATACAAATGTAGGTAAAATACATAGAGAAAAAAAAAAGAGTCTAGGCTCGACTAAGTTTGGTACCTGTCGCATGTCGATGGGTCCACCCCACCGATTCAGGAGAAAAAAGGCGTTGAAATGCAAAAAATAGCTCGGCTGTGTCGCTGGAGAGACAGTTTAGGGTCTCTATAGTGCGTCTAGAATCGTAGTAAGCAGTTCCAATTTGTACATGTACGGGAGTACTCCGTACCGTTACGGAGCGACTCTAGTCCATCGTAGGAGCCCTGCATACTGCGTGTGTGTGACCCGCCCCATGGTATGTGGACAACTCTGAACCCCAGACCCCTACTTTCCTCCCGTCTCGAATCCTGGCCTTCTTTTTCCCTTCTTCAACTCCTGTCACTCGTTCCTTACTCCCCTTTTTTTTTTTTTTCTCCCCCGAGGGTTGCATTGTATTATACGATCGCTGCCAACACATTTCGTCTACTCCCCCGCCCGATGATTCGGAACTCCGCGGGATTAAAAAAAACAACAAACAACAAACTACAAACATACGAAGTAGAAGAGAAATCGTCTATCTTTAATTCACCTCTGCTTCGAGCAGTCTGCCTGACGGCCGAATGCCCCTGTTGAGGCTTGCCTGCATCTCCTGACGAATCCTAACTTGCCAACTAAATTGCCAAGCCACAGAAACACACGAGCCTCCGGGTGTTGCAATCTGCCCTTTCTCCCCGTGTCGGGCCTATTTCCCACCGGCCCTCATAAAGTGAAAAGCCACCGTCAGGTGGTCACACCGTCACCGTGTCTTTCCCTCACCACCCTGCCGACCTGAGCTCCACCACGGAGCCACTCGGCAAGATTCCTTCACACGGGTCGCGTGCTTCTCTTTTAGGGGGGTCTTTTGATCCCGCCTTTCGACGACCAGGAGGTGGCTTCCGCGCAAGAGAGGGATACGCCAACGTCACTCCTGCGACCCATAACCCCAGAATGTATCTCCCAAATACACATTGGACGTGGTCCTTTGCGATCGTCACACTCGTCCAAACAATCGTAACACTCGGCCTGGAGAGGTATGAAATCCCTAGCGAAACACGGGAAATCAATATTAATGTCGCCATTTATCTAGTTACATCTTCGCAAATTTCCAAATCCAAGAACTCCCAAACAACAGTCCCGCTTCGAAAACTATCCCTACTTTCCTCGCCCTCTATGGTTTTGGTTTCCTCTACGAGCTTGTGCTAGTATACGATGCCCTGCGCATGAAGAATACAATTCAGATCATCGGATTGTGTATCTGCAATGTTGGCCTTCTGATTTACGGCGCTGTTCAAGTGAAACAGATCCGAGAGGCGGTCACCACCTTGGCCTTGATGAACATGATCAGTCCGGTTGTCTGGGCTCAGTCCGAGCCGTTCCTAATCATTATTCCATGCATTGTGGCATTGGGAACATTATTGATGACGTTTGTCGCCTATAAGCTCTACGACGAGTTTGCGTGGACCATCTACAAGCATATCAGTGCTGATCTGCGAATGAAGCGTCGCTACCTCACCTACCAGGTTTGTACTTCGTTCGACCTCCCCATAAACAACACTAACTGGTCGCGCATCAGATTTATATCGCTCTCTTGAAATTCGATTTCTTTTTCTTCTTGGGCTTTACTGTCCAGTTCCTCGTCTTGGTCTCCTCGACCAGCATGGACATTGAATTCGCGCTTACGGTGGCTGCCATCCCTGTGACGATTCTCATTCTGATCTGTGGCGCCTGGTTTGTGCGACGAGAGACCATGGTTGGCATGATCGTCATCATTGTAAGTCAGCAACACCAGCAATGTCGATTCAGCTCCTAACGATCTTACCAGCTTCTCTTATTCGCCGCGATGGCATATTTCTGCTTCAAGCTGTTCCGAATGTGGTCCCTGGCAACTTACTTCAAGTACCTGCCCGCTCGACCGTCGATGACCTTCTTCGCCGTCATCACCATTATTTTGATTGTGATCACTATCATCAACGCCTGCTTGTGCGCCCACAACTTCAACCGCGGTTTGAAGCCCCACATCAACAAGAAGAAGAACAAGGAAGCGGAAAAGACGACCGAGCTCTCTTCGAACCTTACCCAAGTACCATCACGAATGATGATCGATTGATCATCCGGTGCGAAAAAGGGTGTTGTTTCTATAAGTACTTTCCCGGGGCGTTAAATTTTGGACCGCCGTATCTTTCTTAATCTGTGAACTTCGTGTCTGTGTGGACACCTTGAACTTTAGCCTGATCTCTTTGTGCATTTGCTTTCTTGCTTCTGGGCTTTCGGCTCAGCATGATACCTCATCGCTGTCGAATCTGCTCTACCCATCTCCCATTTTTCCTGGCTCTGAGCTGTCCAAAAATTCCTGTGATTTAACTTTCCTTGATTTCCCTTACATGTTCATATCCATACCCCATACCCCCATACCCCCTGCACGAGTGCACCGACGGCGTTATCTGGATGATTTGATTCCCGGAGGTGTTCTCCATGTCTTACGACAGCCATTAATGCTTTTTCCGATGAATGCGAGCTAGTCTTTCTTATTAATTCAATGGACTAGACACGTGGATGGTGTAGTAGCTGCTATATTAATAGAATTGATATCAGAATATCATACAGTGTCATACTTTGTAAAGATGGTGTTGGTTGAAAAATGAGGATTACATATTCACTACCATATCTAAAATGTCAAGGATCGTGACTTCTAGACTTATATTGAAGTCAAATTACATGCATTCGCTAATCTCGTAGATGAGTGCTATTGCAGTAATAAGCGCCGAGTCATTTTGATTGGTGGATCTTTATGTACTGTAAATACTGGTAAGTGTCACCAAATTTGCCCCCAACCGCCGGGGGTTGACAGATCAAATACGGTATTACCCAAGAAACCGCGATCGTGGCCTCAACTCCGCAAACCTCCCTTTCAGACCCTCTCAAGCTCCTCCTTTCCTTTCTCCTTGAATTGCAATTCCATCTTTCTTTTAATACCTTTCTTTTCTCCCTTTTACACTCTTCCACACATTAATCACAATGGTAAGTCCATCTCCCCGGACTCGAACCTAATCAACCACCGATCCGACGATCAAGCCAGCTTGCCCCCATCCACCAACCCAACAACCCATTGCGAACCGTCTATCCAATTTTCAATCCCAAAACTAACACAATGCAACACCAGGCCTCCCCTCGCCCAGCATCTCCCCTCACCTCAGGTGCCGAGTCCGGCCCTGACTCAAAGTCCGGTGCCGTCGCAGCCACCGGCAACTCCGTCGGCCGTCCCTCCTCCCCCTCGACTCCTGGCGGTCCTCGTGCTGCCATGCGCCGTCGTGCCGCTGCCGACCACAAGGAGACCCTGCGCAATGCCCGTCCCAGCTCCACCCGCTCTGCCGGCGCCGGTGGCTCGTCCGGAACCATGCTCAAGCTCTACACCGACGAGAGCCCCGGTCTGCGCGTTGACCCCGTTGTTGTCCTGGTCCTGAGTCTGGGATTCATTTTCTCCGTTGTTGGTCTGCACGGTAAGAACTCCTGGAGATGATATGGAGTTGCTGAATTCGTTGCTAATTTCTTATTTCTAGTCATCGCCAAGATCACCCGCAAGTTCTCCGCTTAAACATTTGATCAGCTTCAATTGCGCAGTTGATATCCTGTGAAATGCCTACTATCTATCTCGGGCGTTGACTGCGCGCTCCCCCGACCTCGAATCTTTCTCTCCTCATACCACCTCACTTACCCCCTCCTATACCCCGTGACCCTTGGGCCATTTCTCGTTGGTGGCTGGAACCAAATCAACCATTCCAAAATAACTGGCGTGATTCCGTTTCTGTTTCCGTTTTCATTTTGATGTGTGTAGTGTTTTCATTTGCGTTGCAAAAGAGAGTTACTCAACGACCTATCTGCTGTATAGGTCATTATGGATAGAACTAGTCTATTCGTGTCTCTGTCTTGACTTGTCTGTGTTGTGTCCATTGGGTTGTTTCTTGGCGATATCATGCGCTGGAATGTGCTGTGGCTATGGCAGCTTGGACTGAAACATGTGTTTGTTCTATCCGGACGTTTGTCTGTACAATATAAAGACTTGATTGAATCTGTTCCTGGCATTGAATTTGCTTTTCTTGTAACTTTGTAGACTATCAAGCTTCTGTTAGGTTTAACCCAACGGTGCTTTGTAGGGTATGGTATGGCGAATATGCTCTCTTCGTTCAATTCCGGAGGCAATGTACCTATAACAACCTCTTTGTTCCCTTGTACTTTGCATAGGGCTCGAGCATACACTCAATTGAAGCCTCTATGTTGTTTCCATGAGAGAAGACCCAAGCCACCATTCCCTCGTCGTTAAACCACCGTGTACTATATGTGCCAGTATGTACCGGATTTTAGGCCGTCGCGAATTACCCGATCGGGGTGCCGCCGCTTTATGAGGGCGCTCAGGCTCCTTCGACAACTGTCCCCTTATATTGGCTGGTAATACTCAACCCCTAGTCTATTTGAGGTATGGTTCTTAGGCCTCAAGTGCAGCTTTAAGCCTATACCAAATTGGGTTCACTTTCCTTTCGGAACAACAATACCGGATAATGATTGATCGCTTATGGTCAACAAGGTTCATCCAAAACGATAGGGTAAATAGCTATAGTATCTATTTCGTAACACGGGATGACCTTGACGTTCACCATTGACGCAGAGTTGTGGCCAAACAATTGCTCCTGGGAGCCAACTTGGTAGGTATGATAATAAAGTGAATTGAGCTTGCTGTTCCTTGCAATAGTAAACCTTTCAACCTTGATCACTATGTTCCATGCTAAGTGGGCATGTTGATAAAATCATGAAAATCAATCCACACACAAGTACTGCAAACCCGCCCCGCATAAAAATCCTAAGCAAGCACAGAGAATTAAAGTTATGATGTGTTGGAAAGCGAACAGCAAGCTTCCGGACATGATGTGTTCCATTTTGTACTTTTGCTCGGACCAAAAATTGTTCCAGATTTGAGCTACCTGAGTAATCTTGAAGTTATCAGCTACTATATGCTATTTTCGGCTTTCTTCAATAACCTGTTTTGTGGTGGCCTTTGCCACCGAATAATCCAACATGGAGTCTCCTGAAATATATTTCAAGGTTTCTGGCAAATATCGCCTATGAATAGAAGCGCTTAGTGATATAGAGGAAAGCGAACTGTGTTTTCTACAAACAGAGTGTACTTTTATTGCAGCCTCCTTAGAGAGGGAAACCTCCGTGAGAGCAAATTTAAAGCCTTCCATAGTATAATCCCAGGAAGGTTAAGATCATGAATTCAGAGAAGTAGGAAGTCATGAGAGTGAGCTTGATCGATGCTTTACGGTCATTCGAAGTACTGCCCACGAGATAAACCGTCGGGGCTTCGGTTATATAGCACATTGCTAAACATCTTGCTAAGATAAGTTTTTCCAGGCTCGTATTATCAGTCTGAAATCATTTCTCTGCGGCATATAACGAACAGCATCTATTAAAAGGGAGACTTAGAGGAAGATGCTTATGACACGATGTTAAGACTTATCGCAAAGTACGTGAAGGTTTTAGCTTCATTGCTCGTACTTTACAGTATCACGATGAACTAGTTTCGCCTGCTTAAGTTAGGAGAAGTTGCTGGGGTTATTATGTTCGTTATGCAAAATCCGGGAATTATGACCTATATAGGATTCATCCATCTGGAATATAACAGCGAATTGTAAGCTATGGTGGTGATGATGTATACCTACGTCGGTAGTATTGATCTCGAGTTAAGCTACAATCCAGTGGAGTAAGAACGTGGTCCCCACTTTCTTCATATATAGTGGTTTTTTTCGTCGACCATGGGTTGGATATACCTCGCACTATGAAGTAAAATATATATAACTAGCTTTCTACTAGTTAATTTTCTTACACTTATAATTCTTTAGATATATATTAAATACATGGATAGCCTCACACCCTATATACCAAGCGTCCAGGGTGTGAAAAGAAAAAGTAATATTTCAAAAAAGACAAACGTGTATATTTTTTCCATCTCCACAGTTCAATCAGATAAAGCATTTCATTTAATAAGTCTATGACTTGGTAACACCGTCTAGACGAGAATGAGCAGCCCCCGAAATCGGAAGTATCATGAATATGATAACGAACTTAATCCCACGCTTAGCTCAAGCGAAAACCTAAAGATGATCCATCTCGAGTAATATGTTTAGTAGAATAAAGTATGGGGAGATAGTGGATCTCGGAAAATAATGAGAATGAGTAAAAATTGCCAAGCACATTTCTTGATCAACCCCTAAGTAGAGCCTCGTTGGAGCCGGGGCAACCCGATATCCCCGTATAGGCAAATCTTTTAACATCCTTAGTCTCACTGGCTAAATTTCAAACGTTTGCTCGGCGCGAGTTTGCCGACTCGTAAATTCTTATCTTGCAGATCCTCCAGCCAATCACAACTACCCAACCACAAGTACCTGGGCCAGGTGAAGGGTAACTGATAACAAGCCAGCACCAACCAATGACCGACATCATGTATACTCCTAGTCGAAACCTTCTTTTCACATCGAAGTGACTTTTGACAGTGCTCCCACAGGACCTTCTCTAATTATAGCGGATCCTGACGGTATCCCTGCCTTGCGCGCCATGGCATTACGAGAGCATGCTCTTATCTGCAATCAACATGCAGCAACCCTATCTAAGCTCATATCAATCTTGGAAGGATCGTCCTGTGTTTTAAGTGCGAATTCGGAGCTGGGGTCCACTCCATGCTTTTGATGCTGTACGTCTTGGTCCTATATGAGATTGTCACCTGCCGGGAGCTTGATACATACTTCCATGTCAAGCTATATAAGGCGTACGCTCCATATCGATTGGAGCATTAGTCGCTGATCCCTAATTCGAGGTACATCGCCAACGTCTTTCACATTTCTTCCTTTGTTGCCGGCTATAAACCCTGTGGAGTCCTTCTTCACGTCTACGATATGCCGTCCGACGGGGTTATTTTCACGGCGCCTTTGTCCCAGAGCTTTGGATATGGGATCATCCTGGGACTAGGCTTTGCCTTTGCCCTGCTGATGATCTTTATCACTTGGGCTTTGAAACGGTGCGTCTCTATGTCTCAGTCTATATCAGTCACATAAACTGACAAAAATATCTCTATACAGCTATCAGAATGAAGTCCAAACCTCCGAGATGTTCTCAACTGCAGGTCGATCCGTCAAATCAGGACTGGTTGCTGCCGCCGTTGTCAGTAGTTGGACATGGGCTGCAACCCTTCTCCAGTCGTCTGCAGTCGCATACAAATACGGTGTCTCTGGGCCATTCTTCTACGCATCAGGTTAGTTCTCGTATGGGCATGACCCGAAAAACCCTATATCTAACATGTTGGGTATCAATAGGCGCCACTGTTCAGATTCTCCTGTTCGCAACACTAGCTATCGAGCTGAAACGCCGTGCGCCGAATGCACACACTTTCTTGGAAGTCATCCGCGCTCGCTATGGAACCCTTGTACATATCGTGTTTATAGTCTTTTGCTTGATGACCAACGTCCTGGTTACTGCAATGCTGCTCACCGGTGGATCGGCCGTGATGACATCCTTGACTGGAGTACCCACTGCGGCAGCTTGCTTCCTGCTCCCGATTGGCGTGGTACTATACACCCTCTTCGGTGGTATCAAGGCCACTTTTATCACGGACTACTTGCATACTGTGGTAATCCTGGTCGTCATCTTACTCTTCGCCTTCTCCGCCTATGCCACAAATGCCCAGCTAGGATCTCCATCAAAGGTGTATGATGCACTAGTTGCAGCCTCCCAGCGTTACCCCGTTGAAGGTAACGCGGACGGCAGCTATCTAACCATGCGCTCTAAGGAGGGTGGTATTTTCTGGATCATCAACTTAGTTGGAAACTTCGGCACAGTCTTCTTGGACAACGGTTACTACAACAAAGCTATCGCCGCCAGCCCCGTCCATGCATTTCCCGGATACGTGATTGGCGGCCTTTGCTGGTTCGCAATTCCCTGGCTATGCGCAACCACAATGGGCCTCTCCGCACTGGCACTAGAGGGCTCCCAGCGTCTGAGCTCCAACGACGTGTCTGCTGGGCTAGTGCTCCCCTTCGCAGCTGTCAAGCTGCTCGGCTATAGCGGTGCCGTCGCCACAACACTGATGATCTTCATGGCTGTGACATCCGCGTTCTCGGCGCAGCTGATCGCCGTCTCTTCGATCTTCACCTACGATATCTATGCGGCCTACATTGATCCCAGCGCCAAGGGTAAGAGACTCGTCTGGATTTCGCACATGTCCTGCATCGTCTATTCAATCATCATGGCGGCTTTTGCAACTGGTCTCTACTACGCCGGCATCGGTATGGGATATCTTTATCTGCTAATGGGCGTGATCATCTCTTCCGCCGTCTTCCCCGGCGCCATGACCCTTCTCTGGAAGGGCCAGAACCGCATCGCAGCCGCCTTATCACCACCCCTCGGCCTGGCAGTCTCCCTCATTGCCTGGCTAGTGACCGCAAAGAAACAATACGGAGTCCTAACCGTCGACACCACCGGCGCCAAGTAAGCATTTCCCTCCCAACATCCTTACTACAAATCCAAACTAACAAACCCCTCCAGTTACCCCATGCTAGCTGGTAACGTCGCCGCCCTTCTCAGCCCATTAGTCTTCGTCCCCATCCTCACATACGCCTTCGGCCCACAAAATTACGACTATGAATCCATGCGCGCAATCCGCAAAGTCGACGACACAGAAGTCGCTGCCGCCGCCCACATCGACCTCGAACTAGTTCCAGGCGAGGCAGGACCCACCCAAGCCGAGAGCGAAGAAGAAACGCGTCTGCTCAACCGCTCCGCTCTCTACGCCCGCACGCTGACAGTCTTTATGGCATTTGCCCTCCTTATCCTCTGGCCGATCCCTATGTATGGGACATCGTATGTGTTTAGCAGGAAGTTCTTCACGGGTTGGGTTGTTGTTGGGATTATTTGGTTGTTCTTTACCTTGTTTGGTGTCGTGGTGTTCCCGCTATACGAGGGACGGGCGAGTATTGTTCGTGTTGTGCGGATGATGTCCCTTGATCTTGTCGGGAAGAAGCCCAAGATTTACCGCGGTACGAGAGCTGGGGCTGACGATACGACTACGCCTTCTGGGGTTGCGACGCCGACGGAGGTGCATGGGGAAAAGGATAAGCAGGGCTCCGAGAAGGAGATTTGAGGATCTGGTGTTACCTTTGGTGCTTTTTTTCCGCGTCTTGGCCTTAGTTTGATATCTTGTTTACGGCTATTTATACCCCTACTGCTACCTAATTTATCTGAATTTGGAATTCGTCCACTTTATCACCGTGTGTTCCTTCATTTACAAGTGCTTTGCCTTTTGAGCGCGTCACCCACCCTAATACTTGATTGGTTCTTCTCATTACAACCATGTATATTCATTGCGAGGAAGGGAACAAAATATGTCAGGCTGATCAAATGAAAAGTTCCAGATCACATAGCAAAGAAAAACAAAATACAAAGTCACTCAACGCGAAAGGGTGAATCCGCGGTATTAAGCTGGGACATGTGTCTCCTGCTAACCCCCTTTCTGCCTCACATACCTGCAGCAATTGCTGCATCCTCGTGCTAGTGGAATTTAAATATCCCTGTAAACTCATTTATATCCAAGTCCACCCTGCGCTTGAGGGGGAGGCTGCAGAGGGGGTGGCTGCTGCCAGCCTGCTTGGGGCCCGGGAGGCGGCTGAATGCCATATTGCATGCCCGGGGGAGGTCTTGTGTCAGGCGTGATGTCAGGCCGGTCACTGATGCAAGAATTATTAGTATATCCTACCAAGTCGATAGAATTTGATCATATCTGGGTCAGGGCCTACCGTAGGTCTTGAGTGAAACGACATGTGTAGCATTGGACCTCCTATATAGCACGTTAACAACAGAGTCAAGACGTGATCGGTAGAAGCCTATTTACCTTGTACTTGTGCATCGCAAGAGGAATCAATGGCTGCAGCGAGGTAAACGTTAGTTATCTTGAGCTGTTTCTCAAGACGATGTTCAGGCGAGCATCAACTTACAATGAAACAGACAGTGAAAAACGGCCTTCAGAAAGTATTAGTCAAGTTCAAACTACTATGGTCAGGTAATCCGGGGTAGAAACATACCATCGGGTGATGCAGTGACCATTCCAATGTTGGCCTAAAGCGGAGTATAAATAAATCGTCCGTGACTAGACCCCTTGACGTCAGAACTTACAATTGTAACAGTAGGCGCGAACATGCTCATAGCCCTCAAGCCGAGACGAGAACTCTGTGGGTATAGTTAGTACCCTGTTCAATATGACCGGATATATCTCAGCGTCGACAGAACGGATACTCGTCACTCGATATAACTCCAGGGACAGGGTCCACTCTGGTTTCTGGATCGTGGGTCAAACCATGACGACTTACCATGCGTTCCAAACGTGATGCAGAAAGCCATGGTGAAGGCAAGAAGTGTAAAAATTGGCACACAACTACTAAAGAGAGTAACCGAAAGCTGAGAGCTATTTGAGGAATTGAAGATCCCTCAAAGACGAAGGCAGCTGCATTGGGTGTGTGGCGCTGTGGCTTGGCGCCATCTTGGCAAATATCAACACGTGATGTCAGATATCGCGGCGTGTGATTGGTCAAGTGATGGGTCAATCGCCTGTATCAAAACATGTGATTGTCGATTCCAGCAGGTACCGTAGACTATCGGCGATTATACGTATACCTTTAGTCTAGTGTATGAAGCCTTTACGGAGAGTCTAAACTCGGGCAATTATACTTTTGCTTGTTTTACGTATTTTGGGTTGACGCGCTTAATTCAATAATGGCTGTTCACCAAAGGATAACAGCCCGGTAGACCAAATATTATTTGAAGACAAAATAGTCGCTTGAAAACGCATTCTCCGGATATCACTTCCCTATCGGTGCCGCAAATCGAGCCTAGACATATCAATCGTATTTACTGGGTCTTGAAGAGCAGAATTGCGCAGTGGCCGAGGTAGAAGTAGATGAAGTGCTTGGTCTCTGTCGACACAGGATTAGTGTCTGGTTATCAATATAAGGGTTGTGGAATCGACGAACCATGAGTGACAAAGCTTCCAAAGTTGCGGCCAACCACGCAGTGCCAGGAAGCGCCTTTGCGCGAGTCGAACTGATGTATGGGGTTAGAAATGCGATCGGGGCGGGGTAGGATTGGCGAACCTCTTTCTTGATGTACTGGGCAATATCCTATAGATGGTTATTAACGTATTCATATTTTCGCCTAATTGAGGAGCACGCAAACCTTTTCCACTCTGAACTTCTCCATGGCCTCAATGGCTGAGGGGTAGGTTAGCCTTGTTTACCCAGGGAGCTCTCAATATTCCATACCAAGGGCAATGGCCTCCTGCTGCATATCCTCGGTCTCGAAAGTGGGTCAGAATCAATTGACCACCGTTGTTTCGTATGGGTGTGCTTACCATGTCCACAGACTTAATCTGCGCTGCACGGATCAATTAGCAATTAATCAGTTGGACTCACGAGGGATAAACTTACCCTCCATGGGCTCCTTCTTCTCAGCTGGGGGGAGTGCCATTGTTAGTAATTATTGTATCAAACAAAAACCTTCGAAGGGAAGTTGGTGATGCAATAAAGAAGACGGGGTAGCCTAATTTCGCGATAACATGAAGCCAGGGTAACTTTATTGCCGGTAGAGCAACCAGACCGCCCGCCAGACCGCCTGCGGCACTATGAAAGCAGAGAAAAAAGTTTTTCTCATAGAAACTTCGAGTCTTCACACTCCTCACAACAAAATCCCAAAATGGAGAGCACCAGAGTGTTCGTGGGTGGTCTCCCACCCACATGCACCAATGATCAGCTTAAAAAACATTTTGCTACTCGCTTTCAAGTCACCGATGCTCATGTCCTACCCAAACGTAGGATGGGCTTCGTCGGCTTCAAGAGCCATGAAGCTGCTCAGCAAGCTGTGAAACACTTCAACAAGACATACATGAAGATGTCAAAGATCGCTGTAGACATCGCTCGTCCGGTATGTCGATTCTCCACTATTTTGCTTCAGCCACTCTCCTTTCGCCTGTGCACGCTGACCAATTAAGGTGGTCTTGAGACTGACCCGTATTATTGCAGATTGATTCAAATGACGCCGAGGATGCTCACCCCACACGAAGACGTGATACCACGAATGTTAATGATGCATCGTTGGATAACAACCTCAAACGCAAGAGGGACGGCGAAAACAAATCAGACCCTAAGCTACAAGAGTACCTTTCTCTAATGGGATCGTCGTCCAAAACTCGGACATGGGCCAATGATGATGAAATGATTAAGCCGTCTGCGGACACCGTTCCCGTTATTAACCAATCCGCGCAGGAAGAAGAGGAGTTGCAAGAGTTGCCCTCACACCCAAAAAAAGCAAAGGTAGAGAAACTGCCAACGGTAGCAGAGCCCGAGCAGCCTGAGCCAATGGCGGTTGACAAGAATGAGGAAGAGGAGGCTCAAGAAACACCAGAACAGGATAACCCCGCGGAGCCTGAAGTGGAGACTGCCCCTGTATCTGATGCAGATTGGTTACGGTCAAAGACGAGTCGTCTGTTGGGCCTTCTCGATGAGGAAGAGCAAGATGAGTTTGATCAGCAGAAGGCCGCCGCATCCACTACTGCGCCGACCAGAGCTGCCAGAGCTGCCTCACCACCTTCCTCTGGCGATGAGTCGCCGCAGCGTGACGAGGAATCGCGCACTGCGGCCATTGAGAAAATTGCGCCCAACACGACTGACGTTGACAGCATCACCGAGGCAACACCGGTAGATCCGAATATTGATCTTATTCGGAACTCCGCTCGTTTGTTCATCAGAAACCTTGCATACGACATCACAGAATCGGATCTCCAACCGATTTTTGAACGGTTTGGAAAGATTGAAGAGGTTAGTGCTTTTTTTTCTTTCCCTTTTTTCACTTTACCCCGCCGTATCTCTCACCGGCTAGCTGGCTTTCAGCCTGCTAGCCACGAGTGCTCAAATGATGATTTTCCCGATAGGGACATCCGATGCAAATTGCAAATGATGTTACAAGGACAAGATATTTTAGTAGATGCTTCTTGACTATCTGAAAGAGCCAACTCAACCCACTTTTGCACATTTACACATTATATTCATTGAACTTGAGTACTAATTGGATATAGATTCATGTTGCTTTTGACACCCGCTCCACAACCAGCAAAGGCTTTGCTTATGTGCAATACACCGATGCCGATGCGGCCATTGATGCTTACCAGACTCTTGATGGAAAGCATTTCCAGGGTCGCCTGCTCCATATCTTGCCGGCGTCTGCGAAGAAGACCTACAAGATTGACGAGTACGAATTGTCAAAGCTTCCTCTCAAAAAGCAAAGGGAGATCAAGCGGAAACAAAACGCCGGTTCATCTTCGTTCAGCTGGAACTCCCTATATATGAACGTGAGTTTATCTTAACTAATCACGGATGAAAACATTGAGACTAATTTTCATACAGGCCGATGCCGTGATGTCATCAGTGGCCGGAAGGCTTGGAGTCTCCAAATCAGAACTGCTTGATCCCACCTCTTCAGATGCTGCTGTGAAGCAAGCACATGCTGAAACGCATGTGATTCAAGAAACGAAAGCCTACTTTGCCTCAAACGGGGTAAATATTGACGCTTTCAAGCAGCGTGAGCGCGGGAATACGGCTATTTTGGTCAAGAACTTCTCATATGGTGTCACATCGGCGGAGCTCAGAAGTCTGTTCGATCCATATGGAAAGATCACCCGACTCTTGATGCCACCGAGTGGCACTATTGCTATCGTGGAGTTTGCGCAGCCTGACGAGGCCCAGAAGGCTTTCAAGGGCATGGCATACCGCAAGATGGGTGATTCCATCTTGTTCCTGGAGAAAGCACCCAAGAATTTGTTCGATGGTTCAGCGGTTCCACGCGCACTTGCTCCAGAGACTCGGGGCAAGGATCAAGGATTCTCAACTGCGGACACATTTGCTGCCGATGAGCCTGATGACAGCGTAGCAACTACGACACTATTCGTAAAGAACCTTAACTTCTCAACCACCAATGAGAAGTTCTTGGAAGTGTTCCGATCTCTGGATGGCTTTATTACCGGTCGAATCAAGACCAAACCCGATCCCAAGCGACCAGGACAGACCCTCAGTATGGGATTCGCCTTTGCGGATTTCAAAACCAAGGGTCAAGCTCAGGCTGCTATGACCGCTATGAACGGTTACAAGTTAGATCAACACGAGCTTCTCATTCGTGCATCCCACAAGGGCAAGGATGCCGCCGAGGAGCGGAGACGCGAAGATACCGCGAAGAAGGTTGCGGCGCGCAGAACCAAAATCATCATCAAGAACTTACCGTTCCAGGCCACCAAGAAGGATATCCGATCCCTATTCGGGGCTTACGGACAACTTCGGTCTGTGCGTGTTCCTCAAAAGTTCGATCACACTGCTCGTGGTTTCGGTTTTGCGGACTTTGTAAGCGCTCGCGAAGCGGAAAATGCCATGGACGCGTTGAAAAACACGCATCTCCTGGGGAGACGACTGGTTTTGGAGTTCGTGAACGAGGAGGCCGTCGATCCCGAGGAGGAGCTCGCGCGTCTAGAAAAGAAGGTAGGAGAACAGATGGACAGGGTCAAACTTCAACAGCTTACTTCTGGCGCCGGGCGCAAGAAATTCACTGTAGGAGGGCAGGAGGAAGAGTGAAGGCCTCGTCCCTTCTCCCTACAAGGACACGGCCATGGATTGGCTCGTTAACAACCCTTGCAGGGAAAAAGTGGATTAATGTACCGTGTACGATTACTTGCATACTACCATAGCTACATTATGGCAATAAAAAGATACCCCGAATACTTCTGAACACGTTCTTTGCGGCTGTCAATTAATTACCCTGCAGTCCCGTCCTCGTGCGTCTCGTGCCCTCTTGATCCAGGCGTAACTGCAACCCTACTTTACCTGTGCAACACCTTTTTTTTATTCTTCCCCACAACTTCAGCTAAACTGCACCTTGGATTGCAGGGTCATTTTACCTAATTTAGCTTGCTCTTCTGATGGCACGTAGGACTACACAGAGATCAGCCAAACCTGCATTCCGGGTGCTTTCTGGCGGTGGTCAAGCATTCCAGGTCCCGTGCGAGAAGACAATGTCGTTGGACCATCAACATTCCTGCTACGCCATGATTGCCACTGATTGTTGTCGTTTTTTGTTGTTGCTGGTCCAAATAATGGGTGTTCAAGGTCACTTCGCGCTGCCCAAAATCTCCGACCCACTCATCACTGGATCGTGCTGCTGAGCATCCCTTGCATCCTGGACCAACTTCCCTTCATATCGAGCCCTTTCTTGACTCCTGATTTGCTGCGGCAAGGTCGGCTTGCCGTCGTCCTTTGGTTCCCTGCTCTCCACACGACGCCTGGACGTGCGCGGGCCAGGACTAGGACCTGCCCAGGAGTATGGACAAGGCGTTCGAGGGACCGTAGGCCAGGCAAAGCAGACCTGGCGGAGCAATGTTGCTACTGGGGCTACAGAACCCCTCTCCAAAGGGGAGTTATGGTTCCCTATAAACACCATCTTGCTCGCTCTCACATTCTCTTTCCCAGGTTCTTACATTCTCTTGACATCTTGCGTTCTTTGGGTCGTTGTTTGTGACTGAGCTGCGTTCTTTGCCAGGCAGTAAGCATTTGACGGTGCCTCTCAGTCCCTCCCTCACCGGAATCTGTCATTCTTTTCGAGAAGCCCGTCCTTGGTACCCTCCCATGGCTACTGACTGGCAACCCGAGTGCCTTGTCACTCAGAACCAGTCATCACTGGATCCCGTTGGAGCTCATTCTGATCGAGCTTTGCAGAATACCACTGGGAATGTCCAGTCTTATTCAGACCATTTGACTCATGCTGATATCGCTGCTCGTGAGGATCAACTCCATCAGCTTGGCTTCAAGTATCCACATGCCCCTCACCCTTCTCAACCCTTGTCGGCGCCTGGCTTGAATCAGCAGCATATAGCCGCTCGACTTCATCAACGGAAACTTCGCAGGCTTCACTCGGTTGGACCTAATTCTCAATCTCGCCGGGCAGGAAGCAGCTATCTCAAGTCCCAGAAGTACTTGGAATACCGGTCTCGTCCTCGTCGTGATACTGGCAAGGATGGAGAGGCGGTGTGGTCTGATGTGTTGGAGGACGCTTTCCAGCAGGGTAAGTCTACCACCACCATAGTGATGCATGGACTTGAAGCTAACAACCGATTTCAGCCCTCGAAGCAAACCCTCCTATGGGTCGGAGAAAGTGGTCCGAACGGGGCAAGTCATATGGCCGCAACGAGCTGATTGCCGAGTACATTTTCAAATTGACTGGCAAGCGGAGGACTCGCAAGCAGGTGTCAAGCCATCTACAGGTCCTCGACTCTTTCTTGAAGGGTGATCCCGATTGTGAGTTGTCCAATATGAAGGATGTTTACTGTTTACCTATTCTATTTACTAATACACCATGTTAGGGGAGCGACTTGTCCGCGAGGCAACACCAGAGCGATCATCGAGTGTGCATGGGTCAGCACCCGCTCCCAAATGGAGAACGGCAGTGGAGCACCCTTCGGCGTCCAGCCACTATGGCAGTCACACACACCCCTCATACCATGACCACATGAGATCCATGCAGCCATATGCTGGAGATCTCCCACCGCCACACTATACCCTTGGCTCCAATATGCAGGAGACTGCTGCTAGCACCATTCATGGCTTTAGCTTTGACATGTGGGTCAGCGCTCCTCAGCAGGCCAATCGCATTGACAAGGCATTGCATGCATACACTCGTCTACAGGGGGATCTGCACCACCCCGTTCAACCGCCCATGCCTCTTGAGCATGTCCCCGGGTGGCGGTCCTCGTTCCCTCACCTGGCCTCCATGGTGGATGACATCAACAATCCCCTGGACTGTGAGATCATCTTGTTAGAAGTGAGCCTTCAGCTCATGACCGACTTCCCTCCTGCGAGATCACGGCTGGGAATTCAGCTCGACCTTGACTACGGTCACCCTACTGCTGGTGATGTGTGGGGAGTCAGCCAGATGGACAACTGGACCTGCAACACACATATTTATGAAGATGGCGAGCAGATCCAAGACTCTTACCACGACCTACCCAAAACCCAGTCGACTAAGGTCAAGCCTCTCTTCGAATCATCTTGGTGGGCTAAGGTATTCACCAAGTGGACCCAGGAGAAGCGTATGGCCGAGGACACGGGAAACCCCCAAGCTGCCCGCGAAGCTGACGAGCGTACCCGTCAATTCTTCCGTTCCTTGTCTGCAGTACAAGAGCTTCGTGCCACTTCGCCCAGCTCTCGCCGGCTTTCTAATCAATACCAAGGCCATCACGGCGATGAGAGCAAGCGCATGGCCATTTTGGCCTGGAAGTTCCGACAAACCCGGCCCGGCGAAGTTGGCACCACTACTTGGAGACGACTAATCCCGCCTCCCGACCGGACTACAACCAACAGCCCGCGCCCAACCTCTGGGGTGGATCTTCCTCCTCTCTCTCTGGATTCGATCCTTCTCAGCAAACCATCCCACCAGGGTGTCTACCAGGCCCCTCAGCCTCACGACCTAATCCACCACCCGAGCCAATCCCACTCGCAATGGCCCATGTACCAATCATCCCACGAGAACGTGGGCAATCTCTTTAATTCCTCCAACCAGCTCGACTTCATGACATCCATCAGCAAAGCCGAAGATGGCCTCAACGACAAAACCGCCGTCACCTCCGTGCTGGACTCCTTCTCCACCAGTCTCGCACCCGAGAGCAGCCAATCCACAAGCCTCCACGGCTCCAGCGGCGCACCAGTCATGCTCAACGTGCACGACATGCCGCTCTCCCACCCAGGGGTGGGCTACACAATGGGCCACGAAACATCCCACTACGTGCCATCTCAACAGCACAGTGTGAACATGCACGACAACAACAGCGTGCTACATGGCTTCTTTGCCTCCAACACCCAGCCCCTTGATGATCTCAGTCACGGCCAGGCCTCATGGGGTGCGCACTCCACATCCATGCCCGGGGATGTTGGCCCCGGCAGTTACCACCTTCCTTACCAGCCGGAGCACCACGGATCTGTATCACGCGAGTCGCAGCAGCCACACCATTTCGACAACATCTTGCCGTCGGAGGACCTAATGGATAAGATTGTCGGGCGCATGTCCAATGGTCCCAGCATGCATGGGGCGGGCCCCGATGCGAGCTCGGGCTATGATAACGCCACGGTGGATGCGGTATAACGACATTTTTTTTTTCTACAAAAAACTATAATGATAATCTTAATCATTCTGGAAGGGTTTTTGTATTTTTCTGTGATTTTTTTTTCTTTCTTTTCTGTTGCGATAGGGGGGATATCAAGGAACTGGGCGTTTGGAGAAAATGGAATATTGCTGGAATAATTGATAATAGGAATATTATACACCAATCATTTACTTCTATTTGGCTATTTAGCATGTCGGCTAAACTCACCAAATCAGCCACTTTAGCCGCAAAACAACTTCACCGGTGGGGCAATTCTGGGGATTTCCAGCAAAGAAGGCCAAAGGGAGGCGATGGCAAGACCAATCGAGCTATATTCGGCTGATTTAGCCTGGATCTTTACATTTTACGCCTCGTGCCTTGGAGATAATTTGAAAACTACCCGCGGGGTCCATATATACCCCTCCATGTCCCCCAATTTCTAGATTCTTTTTTCTCTAGATTTATTTATACTACATTCACAATGGTTGCCCCTACCGTCAAGCTTAACAACGGCTTTGAGATGCCCCTTGTGGGCTTCGGCCTCTGGAAGGTCAACAACGACACTTGTGCCGACCAGATCTACAACGCCATCAAGGCCGGTTACCGTCTGTTCGATGGTGCCTGCGGTACATACACCCTCCTTCAACAAAGCCCTAATTGACACTAACACCATTATTCTCAGATTACGGCAACGAAGTCGAGGCTGGCCAGGGTGTCGCCCGCGCCATTAAGGACGGTCTCGTCAAGCGCGAGGAGCTCTTCATCGTCTCCAAGCTCTGGAACAGCTTCCACGAGGCCGACAAGGTCGAGCCCATTGCCCGCAAGCAGCTCGCCGACTGGGGCGTCGACTACTTCGATCTGTACATCGTGCACTTCCCCATTGCCCTGAAGTACCTCGACCCCTCCGTGCGCTACCCCCCAGCTGGACCACCGCCGAGGGCAAGATCGAGCTCGCCAACGCTCCCATCCACGAGACCTGGGGCGCCATGGAGACCCTCGTCGACAAGAAGCTCGCTCGCAGCATCGGTGTCAGCAACTTCAGCGCCCAGCTGCTGATGGATCTGCTCCGCTACGCCCGCATCCGCCCCGCCACCCTCCAGATCGAGCACCACCCCTACCTCACCCAAACCCGTCTCGTCAACTACGCCCAAGAGCAGGGCATCACCGTTACTGCTTACTCTTCCTTCGGTCCTCTCAGCTTCCTCGAGCTTGACCTCAAGCACGCCCAGGATACCCCCTTGCTCTTCGAGCACGCTACTATCACCAGCATTGCTGAGAAGCATGGCCGTACCCCCGCTCAGGTCCTCCTGCGCTGGTCTACTCAGCGTAACATCGCTGTTATTCCCAAGAGCAACAACCCTACTCGTCTTGCTCAGAACTTGACTGTCACTGACTTCGACCTTGAGACCTCCGAGCTTGAGGCTATCAGTGCTCTGGACAAGGGTCTTCGTTTCAACGACCCCATTGCTGTAAGTTTGGTACCTGCGGAGTATTGAGTATTAATACTGACTGTTTTTTTCTTCTAGTACGGCCTTGGAATCCCCATCTTCTAAGGGTGTCCAGACTCGGCCTGGGAGACGGAGAAGAACCCGTGTCCGGACACGGGAATTCTCCGCGATACTTTGACGACTTTTATGCCTCGGATAAATTAAATAAAACATACGATTTTCAGTTTTTTTTTTTTCAATCTACAGATCTTCCACGTTAGAGTAGCACACAGCTAGATAGACAGACCAGGCCGAGTAAATGTCAACGGCTCAGACTTATGTCAGGGCATGTGATCATTGGTGACTGCTTTACGGAACGTTTCTCAATTTCTAGGTAGAATGGACTAATCCGTGCTTAATTCGGAAAAAAGAACGTCTTCCGGTCTACCTATCGCTTTGCCTCTCTTGATCGGTGCCAGTTCAACACTCCACCTTATGTTATCACTCCCCACACTCTTCTATTCATTGATATTCCGATCGTGGAGAAATGATACTCGACTCTCTGAGATCCCCAGACAGAACACTCTAGCTGGTCTGCCTATCGAGCTATTGCTGTCAATAGCCGATTTCCTCCGGTTGATGCAATCTGCCTTTCCCTTTGCAACCGTCGACTCTTTGTTACGTTTCACCTGCGGAATCATTTTATCAAACTTCCCCTTTTGAATCGCCTGAAACGAGATCGACCGAGTTACTTTATCTGCTACGTTTGTCACTGCCTCCACAAATATGATGCGTCTCAAGACTTTGGTCCCCGCTCGATCTTCGAGAATAAAGCCTATCCTCTTTCATGCTTCAAAAAATGGGGGGGACTACCAGGCATTAGAGTTGCAATTGAATGCGAGTCCGTATTGCAATGTCTCGTACGTACTTTACTTCCTGCATCTACAGCTTGCCTTGAGGAGTTTCTATTATGACCCGCACTTTGGAATCAACACAGAGACCATATGCTACACTCTAGTTCAATGCTACCCCAAAAAGTCCGCTAGCCTTTAAGTATCCGCCCAAGTAAGCTCTAAAAAGGATGGGCTCATATGCTGTTTTCATTTCGTTTCATTTCGTTACGCTTTGTTTTAGCTTGATATTCAAAGCACTACCTATACCGATATCTATCAAGGAAAGTATTTAGCCATTTGGAACAAAATGGATCTGACATAGGAATAGTCTAATCCAAAGGAAGGCTTATCAATATCCCGCATCAGTTGAGCTATCCAAGAGTCCACTTCTTTCTGGTCAGCTGAACCACCGGATCTCCTTTCTCCTGCAAATTCCACCCTGCGGTCATCTCCAACACCTCCACGTATCCAAGGGACTCAAATCGGTACACAACCTCCCCATTTACACGGTCTTCATCGGAAGGACCAGAAATAAATGCAGCCGGCATAGGCTCCCCGGGAACCACTGAAGTCTCAGCACGCCAGAAGAGGACATAGAGTCGATCATGCAGAATGTTTTCAGACACTGTGTCGAGTTCATCTGATCGACTCATTAGACCTTCATCGTGTCGCGAGATTTCAACTCTACACACGACCCCATGTTCCATCTCAACGGCCACAATCATTCTCTGGGTTTGCTGTCTGGTACAGTCCACCGGCAACGCAAGCCCGGGATATTCCACAATGAACCCATTCTCACTGACATTCCCAGGAGTCATGTCGTCAAATTTAACATCCAGCCGTATGGCACCATTATCTCCGAACCGATTAACAGCCCACCGCCAACCGGGCTGCCGCATCCTCGGCCCGGCGAGAAACAACATCCCCTGCGGCAGCTGCGATTCCGTCGACAAAAAGGCATGCATGTGGTCTTCAAAAGGAATACCCTTCAGTAAAGACGTATCCCACCCAATAAGGCTGGCAAAGCAGAGCATCTCATCCGTCACTTTACTAGTGGAGCGATGCAAGGAAGCACTAAAAGCCTCCATAATTGCATAGCACCGCTGTTGCCCGGCCGTGGAAAGAGAGTCGACTGAAGACTGTACGATTCTCGGATCTGGGTCCCGAAGGATATTCGCCCGCAACAAGCGAAACTTCCAACCAAAAGAGTCGGCATCACGCATGGGTGTTCCATACGAGTTCAAATAAGGTGACAATTCAGATGTTTTAACCTGTTTCCTATAACTTTCTGAAGTAGCTTGAACGTCCATAATGCCATCTGCGTATTTGACGCACAGTCGATTTGCCAGAACGCCTTCGTTAAGTGTCCAGAGTCGGCGCATCCAGGCGGACATTCGAATCCGCATGAATGACTGCGTGTAGCCGCGGGTGGAACATTCTTGGATATCGGAATCTAGGACTAGTACACGGAAGGCTCGCTCGTAGACGGCTTTCATCTCTTTGATTGCCTTTGAGCGGAGCTCGCGGTGTTCTGGGGCCACGGGGATACACATAGTGTCGATCCAGAATGAGATAGAAGGTCCACGGAATTTCTTCTTCCATAGGTCTCCGAAGGCCAGTCTGTTTACCAGGTCGACAGACCTGATTCCCGACAATAGTTCGTCGAGTAAGTCTCTAATACGGAGTAGCTGACATGTAGGGAGAGTATTTGCTGTCGCGTTCCCCAGTCCGTCAGACCAGACATGAGAGAGGGCGATATAACGTTTCAACCCAGAGTACCTTTCTACTTCAATTTTGAGATAGGGCTCTTTCTTGGTCGGTGTAATGGACAGCAGTGGCACATCTCCCGATGCAATAATTGATACCACCTCGTCCATTGCGGGGCCTAGATGCTGACAGTCACAGTCCGCCTTCGTGTGTGCAGTGCGGTAGGTTGTTTCGTTGATCTGTCGCGCAACGCAGAGTTTCCTCGTACATTCACCATGGTCTCTTTGGACCGCAGATGGCGGCCTCTCCATTTGAGACGTATAGTACGCCGATGCAGACGTAAACGTGTTTTCCACTATGACGATTTCGCTTGGACACCACCCCATCTGTTGCATGCGCGCAAGTGGAAACCATGCACAGGGAAACTGTAACCCCGAGGTTTTCACCGCCGATCCCAGCCCCCCAGACGGAAGGCTCCAGGCTAGACGATGGCTTAGTGCTCTGATAGATAGATCGACTTCGGGAGATAACGGCCACACTGCAAACCCGGGACGTGAGTCACCCGCACATGTCGCTAGACGACAAAATCGGGATACAGTCGTGAGACATTTTGTGATTCGATCACCTATCATCTGTTTGGAAATAGCATCCCCGCCTTGAACTACGGAGGTGATGAACAATGATAACTGTAGAATTTGATCTTCGAGGGATGCACTGGTGATGATTCCATACGCTGTGCCTTCTTGCGGCTTAACGTAATTATCCTTGGCTCCTTTGATTATAGGACCGAAGACTTCCCAGAGGACACCGAAATATAACCAGTTCTGTAGAAAGGCGCCAGTTGGCTCGGCGGGGTGTTGTGAGAAGTCTCCGGCAAGTAACCGGGTAATGTCCCAACCCGCGCGCTCTGGGTAGGTTGAGAAGTCGATTCCATCGTAGGGCTCGGGGCTCAGACAAGGGACTTGAATGGGGGCATATTGAGAGCCTGGGACACTTTCTATGTGGTCCATTTGGAGAGTATTGAAGGAGAGAGATAATCAGGGCACGAAGGTGTGGGGCGGACGATACGAGCCAGGATTCTCAGCCCCCACGGGCTGACCACTTCTGTATAGTATAGGTCTCATTTGCGGAGAGGATATGTGGATATCCATGAATATTGAAGATGTTGTCGCAGCCTACTAGTGTAGCTATAGGATCTTGGTATGTCTATATTGTTTGTTACCCAGCTTGGGTTCCGGCGAAGCCTATGGGCTTCAGCAAAAGGATGGTCAATTTGATGGATTTTTAGTTGCTGGCGCTAGCATCACAGAATAAATGGCTAATAAGTGACCTATGTGTCACGTGCTCAAGTCTTATTTCTGCCTCTATTTCCAGGCCGTAAAGGTGGTCTGTGCGCTCACTGAGTCTGAGTATGTACTTAACTAGGTACATAGGTTCCACCAAGCCGATCTCGATCCGCCATTTTTGTCCAAACCTCCGTCTTAACTTCCCAACATCTTTTACAATGGTGTCCCCTACTCTAACGCGCATGACTGCGCAGGTTCACATTACCGGCTACCCCATGCCAAAGAACCTAGCCGAAAGCAAGCTGCTATTGGGCGCCCTCCAGAAATTTGGAGAAGTATTAACATACCGCAACCTCAAGGTACGGCGTTCTCCAAATCACTATCCAGACAAGGCCCGACCTAACAATTCCCTTAGTATGACACAACCAACACCTCACCAAACCCCAACCGCCCCATCGTCGCGATCTTCGAGACAGCCGACGCAGCAGACCGCGCGATAGCAGCTTCGCCCATAACCATTCCCCTACCGACACCCACTTCAGCCTCTAAATCTTACCCTTCGACCTCTATTCCATTCACATCAACTACCAATTCACCATCAAATACCCCCTGCTCATTGATCTTCGAAATTCAACACTCGCGCCATAACCACGCCTCCGCCCTCAAACGAAGCCCCTTCTACTCCACCTACAACCTCTTCAAAAATAACCCCGTCTACGAAGATCTGATCAGTGAAGAGACGGGTATCCCGCTCAAAGAACTGGCTGATACGCTGTCGAGCAAGAAATATCCTATCGGCGCTGGCGTCAAGTTTAATATTCAAGAGGAGAATCGGCGCATGGGTGCGACGAGTTTGGTGAATATGTGGAAGGAGGGGATGGGTATTGGGATTGAGAATGAGGAGCAGGATTGTGGTGAGAATGGATCTGAGACTGGAAATATCGGTGATGGTATCAGAGAGCCCGGGGAGGGATTGGAGGGCGATAAGAAAAGTTCGGTGTTCTGAGTTGGAGACCGGCTTTGGCCTTTTCTTATTGCCTAGATGGTAATAGAGAGGGAGGAACTTTTTTTTTCCATCCTGGACAACTGCTGCGGTTGAAGCCGGGATGGCAAATCCAATGGAAGACAGACCTCGTTGCATTGACCGAGGGCCCAAGACGCGTATGAGATTCCTCTCATGGCATCAAACTCCACAGCCGTGGTTTGCCTTGAAAGATTTGCAGTCAGAACCTGTCTGCTTGGGAGATCTTGTCCCTCGGTCTGGTCTATTGGCTATGATGGTCCCAAGCTTCCTCGATTCATGACATCTATATGGCGAACATGGATCATTTTGCCGGGTAGACTATGTCAACGAACATGTCCCCAGTAACCTTATGAAGCAACTTACCAAATCACCAGGTAGGCCCCTGGCGACCGCAAAAGACAGAGAGAGTCTGTGAATAGGCGGGCCAAGCGATTGTGACTGTGAAATACTTGTATATCAATTCAATTTTATACAAAATGAGATTGATAATTCTCATCTCCTTCCAACGATCCTTCGCCTTCCGCCCAGGCCTCTTAGGCAGGTGGTTTTCTTACTTTCTAGCACGTCATTACATAGAGTTGAATATTTGGTAAACAGAGTTGGAATTGCCAATGTAATGATGGGTAGTTGCTAAAGATAGAAACTCGGTTCGCTGTCCCTCATAATGGCCTCCCAACCCTTCCCATCGTCCTTCTCATGTACTCGGTCTCGCTCATTTCCAGTCACATTCCCATTACCGCACTACTTCACACTTAGATCGGTCATTCATTTCTCAAGCACGATCATGTTGCGCTTTTGGTAGCAGTTTGCACATATGATGTGATTCCATGTGATATTGCCACTCCAGGTGCGATCCGTTTCATTGGTGTTATGGTGCTCGCACGTTCAAGTCACAACATTGAGGCCTCGAGCGAGAGGTCCTTATCAGGAAGTAGGTTAACTAGCTTGGAGCCCGACGGAGTAGAGTAGGATCGTTGAATGCCACATGAAGGACACAGTGTAGGCAGATTTCATCGATACCGAATGAGGTCAAGCATAAGCTGGGTTCAAAATCACTGTAGGGAGCAGGGTCCAATGAGTCAGGCCGCGACAGGTTATTTCCATCACTGTCTCGGGCATACCTTCCACCAATGACAGCGAAGTTGGTCAGGAATATAAGTGGTCGCTGTCGCTTGGTTTATATCTGGCTCGTGATATCTCGGACGGAGAAAAGGAAGGCGTCCCATCAGCTCTCTTGAAGGTCATGTAAGCCGTAAACGTCTAGACGAGTAGTTCCTTGGTCATATTGTGTAAGTGGGCTCTGCAATGCCAAGAGGTGGAGGTGCATCTCTGATGTGGCAGGTGAAATATCATATGTAGGATTGGCCGATGGCGTTGAAGGTGACCTATAATATAACAGTATTAGCGCCGAACAGTGCCTGGAGTGACGGAGAACCAACTGGATTGGCCAGAATGGACGCGTGTCCCAGAGAGTGTTCAAAAAACGCGTCATAGAGTTGAGGAACGCCGTAGGATAAATTGGCTCTCAAAGGCCGATAATGTTCATCAATGGATATAAGTTGATATGGGTCTTCAAGGAAGGACGAAGAAAGATGGAGGAGAGATGCAGGAAGGTGATGGACATGTTCCAAAGTTGCTCTTCCGATCAAGGAAATATGACATCCTTCTCTTTAGTTTAGTGCGTGCTTGCTATATAAGAAAAGCGCTAAGACCTCTAGCTAGAGAGCTGGAGACTGCAAGTATAGAACGGCCAATGGAAATGGTTGAGCAAGACGTTAGAACGTGCGGCCGAACTCTAAGCCTGACATCTCAAGCGTAGGGGCAAACAAAGAACGTGACTAACTACGTAGTTAGCACTCTCTCAAGTTCCAAATTTTGAGCGCTAGGATAAGTGGCTGTCATTAGATACTGCTAGCTTAAATAAAATACGGGTCTTCACGTTTTGAAGACTTCCCCGGGATCTGAGTGGAACTATTAAAGCTTCATACAAAGGCCAGGCCAAAAGCAGGAGAGGTGGCAATGCTCATGTCTTGGCGCTACTAAAAATACCAGGGTTAATTTCACGTTTCACAGCGCCAAGACCACTTTAGCGCCGCGTGACACTCCGCGCAGCGGAAAAGACTTGGCACGTTACCCCCTTAATATGAAAGAAATCACACTCAGAGACATTTTCCAAGATGCGTCAGTCTTTCATACCGTATGATTTTAAAAGTGTGTTTGAAGATATCCAGTTGAAGTGTTTTATTTGCCTCCCCCTAACCGCCTAACCCCGGGTACACCGGGAAGAGGGGGCCTTGGCATTGCTCTAAAAGCAAATTTCAACGCCAAGAGTCTGGAAACTGGGCTGAGCAAAGCTGGGCATCTGCATCCAGAACGAAGTCAGGCAGCAGGATTGGCTGTGCCAATGTTTTGAATCTCTTTGTACATAATCCCGCTCATATGGCGTTTCGCCAAGTGACTGGTTTCATAAATCTGATGGGTTCTATTGAATGGTCTCCCTTTTGTCTTAGGGGATAATACACTCATATTCTCCTCCTGGCCTCAATGCTCTCGACTCCTTTTCTTTATCTGCCAGTCCCATGCATTTCCTCCGATGTCTCCGATGTCGGTCGCCCCTGTCGCGTCAAATGAGGCCTATGACCCTTTCTAGGTGGTTGTTGACCACCGTGTTGGCCTGCCTTCTCGTACAAAATGCCGTCGCAATTGAGGTTAACCCCGAGGATGAAAGTAGGTTCATTTCACACACTAGCTAATCACTCCAAGTGACTTACATGTACCTTTCCCGGTAGCCTCCGTCAAAGATGCCGCCAAAACCGTCGCCACCACCATGATGAAGTTCTACGATGAGCGCGACTCGAGAGATATTCCGGGTAAAATGGACGGTACCTGGTGGGAGGGCGGTTCAATGTTTATGACCCTCATCCAGTACTGGTATTTAACAGGCGACAGCCAGTTCAACGCCGCCATTCAGGAAGGCATGTACTGGCAAAAGGGCGAAAACGACTTCTTCCCAAGCAACTACTCTCAATACCTCGGTAACGACGATCAAGTGTTCTGGGGATTAGCAGCGATAACAGCCGGAGAGCTGAACTTCCCTGAAAAAGACGGCGAAGCCTCGTGGGTTTCCTTGGCCGAGGGTGTCTTCAATGGACAGGTTCCACGCTGGGATATGAACACTTGCGGTGGAGGTCTGCGATGGCAGATTTGGCCTTACCAGAATGGATATGGGTTGAAAAATGCCATCTCCAACGGTGGCTTGTTCCAGCTGTCAGCGCGCCTGGCACTATACACCAGGAATGCAACCTATGCCGAGTGGGCCGAGAAAATTTGGGATTGGAGTCACTCTACGCCGCTGTTGAGGAAAAATTGGGTTATCGCCGATACCACTTCTGTTGCTGCCAATTGTAAGGATCACGGTGATCATCAATGGACTTACAACTACGCTACGTATATCGCCGGTGCGGGTTATATGTATAACTACGTATGTCTACCTCCTGTCCAAGTTGACTAACCGGGAATATCGAAGTTAACTGATCTTATAGACCAACGGCACCGAAAGCAAATGGCTCGAAGGCATCTCAGGACTGATCGGCGCATCCGAGCAGTTTTTCCCTGAATCTGGCGGGAAGCAAATTATATCCGACATCACCTGCGAGCCGATTAACAAGTGCGATCGCAATCAGAAAACCTTCAAGGCATACTTTACGTCATGGCTCGGATTCATGTCGCTGATTGTACCGTCCAATGTCACTGCGGACATTATGGGGAGATTTAAGACCTCCGCTGTCGCCGCCGGTCAACAATGCTCCGGAGGAAACGATGGGACGGATTGTGGAATTCGCTGGACGAAGAAGACGGAATGGGATGGGAGTGCAGGCTTGGAGCAACAGATGTCCGTTCTGGGTGTTCTCAATGCTATCATGGTCCCGTTCAACGGTCAGGGCCCGTACAATGCCGACAATGGTGGAAAGTCCCGAAGTGACCCGCATGGGGGCACCAATACAGAGGATATGATGGGGCCTGAGCCTATCACTACAGGTGATAGGGTTGGCGCGGGAGTCTTGACTGCGTTCTTTGTTATACTCTGGGTTGGGTCTATATATTTCATGCTTCGAGGCCAGTAGATTCACTCGAATGGGGAGGCCTATAAATACATGTACATTTGGAATTTTGATACCTTGGGAAATAGAGAATTTTTTATGATGTTTTTTGATACTAACTACCTGTTCACAATTAATATTCAGCTAAATAGCATTACATATAGGAGACAGCATTATCTAAAGCCGTGTCTCCAACTTTGAGCGTCGAAGAGACCTTTATACAATCTCCCTAGGATCTTTGGAGACTAGTAGGCCAGAAGCCCGTGCTTCACAAGCGTGTTGGGGCAAAGCCCGGAGAAGTATCATGCAATGATCAACCGTATAACAAGAGGGAGATCTATCTGACAGGGAGAGAGATCCTGGACAAACAGGAGAACAAATATGCCTTGGGCAGCCACACCTCCAACATCATGTCGTGGTAAAGGTTTTCCCCTGTCCTTGTTTTCTTTTGTTTGTCACTTCAGGTCTCCTCATCCTCTGTGGTTTCAACGGCTTTATTATCATCCAGCTGGGCTGCCTCTCTAGCCTCCACAAGCTTAGCGACATGATCCTTGGCACGCTGAAGACGTTTTTTCGCTGCATTAGTGGAGATGCCATAGTGTTGGCCAACAGCAGGAAAGTCGATCTAGGATACGATACTCATATTAGCACCGAGAAGTAACCGATGAGAGAAGGCTCACCTTAATTCCTGTCACCTCAATACAGGTAAGTACGAATTCGAGCCTCTCTTTCAGCAAGTCACGGCTAGTTCCCGAAGTAGGCTTAGCAATAGCTTTCTTGGTAGCCTTAGCCTTGGTGGGTTCGTTGGAAGCCATGGTGAAGATGGATAATTTGTTGCTGTGATGAGTTTGATGTGAATAGAAAGTGGGCAATACTTTCTCAGATTCAGGAACTCGAGGAAAGGAAAAGAGGAAATGAGTACGGAGGTTAAGAATCAAATTTATATCCTGATAATAGCAAACAACTTTGGCATACCTTCTTCCTGTTGGTACATATTGTGTGAGATACCTCAGCTCAAGTTACAGCACGGAGATAAGAGGAAAATAAGAGCTTGGTGATTCAAATGACTGAAACTCGTACCTCGGACAGGTGTATAACAAGTATTTGAACAAACCAATGTTCACGGTGTTTCAATCACTTAAAAATAAGAGGCATAATCCCATTCTGTCAGATGATGATCTTTCCTTGTTCCGGACTAGATAGTCCAAACCCTAATTGCCGCCATGTCTTTGCTTTCAAACGCCGACCCGACCTACGCTTGGACAGTAAAGAGAATTGCAGGACTCTTCGGAAAGTTCGCCCCAAAATGGACAATCTAGCGAAGCTAGTTCAACTCTCAAGACCCATCTAAAGACCGCTAATAGGCAGAGGCAAGACCCGTGGGGATATGCGGAGAAATCTAAGAAGCATCTTAATGAGGGAACAGACCATTGGAATTGGATCCTTATAGGTATTTACTATTTCGTTAATCCAGTACCTCTATCCTTCCGCCATTCCCAATCCCACCATGTCTCGCTATCTTTCATTCTTCATCTCCCTAGCAGCTGCCACGAACCTCTATGCCACCCTCTATGCCACCCACTATGACGGCAACATCTACACACTCTCTCTTGATAGCGGAAACTCACTTTCGATTGCTTCGTCTGTGAAAACATGCGGTGATGCCCCTAGTTGGCTTACGTTTGATTCGTCAACGCGCACACTCTATTGCTCCGATCACGCAGGCAATGCAACTGTGAATGGCTCGTTGAGCTCCTACTCTGTGAATCAGCATGGCAGACTGACGGAGCTCGCGAAGACCGTAGACGTGGGCTCTGCTGTTCACAGTACTATGTATGGCGGTAAACACGGGTACGAAACGTATTTGGCTGTTGCACATTAGTGAGTGAAATCTATTCCCCCGTATATAAACGGACTAACATTCACCAGCGGGGGCTCCGCCCTTTCGACCTTTGCCCTGCCCCTTAGGTCCGATAAGGGGCCTTTACAGGTCTTCCGCTACAAACTGTCCCAGCCAGGTATCAAACCTCAGCAGGATGCACCGCACCCGCACCAGGTGATCCTTGATCCAACCGGTTCTTTCATCCTTGTTCCGGATTTGGGCGCCGATCAGGTTCGCGTGTACGCTATTAATCAGAACTCGGGTCGCCTAAATGAATGCCCTAGTCTCAATTACACCGCTGGTAGTGGACCGCGCCACGGGCTGTTTTGGAAACCCAATCGCTCGGACTCAGCACAAGCTCCAGTGACTATGCTGTACACCGTCAGTGAATTAGGTGGTCACTTCAATGCGTTCGTTGTCTCCTACTTACGCTCCGGTTGTCTCGCGTTCCAAGAAACTCAATCCTTTGTGCCATACCAAGGTGGACAGTTACCGGCCGGGGCTGTGCCGGCGGAGCTTCGTATGGCTGGGAATTCTCTTTACGTTTCGAATCGCTTTGATCAAGGATTCCCTCCAAATGATTCCATGTCGACCCTGGTTCGTTCCTCCAATGGCACGGTGACTTTCAGCCAAAGCAGCTCTTCATATGGCACCATTCCCCGCACTTTTGTCGTCAATAAGAAGGGTACTCTGGTGGCTATTGGGAACCAGGCTTCATCTAACGTAGCCATCGTGGCAAGGAATCCACAGAGTGGAGAGCTCGGCAAACTAGTCGCCAATTTGCAGGTTGGACCGCCCGGTCAGGCTAGTAATTCGTCGACGGGTTTGAGCAGCATCATCTGGGAAGAGTGAACTCTTCAACTCAAATCTTCGAGGAATCATCAACATTATTAAGGTAACTGTCAAGGTTGTCTACCCCGGGAAAGGATGGGATCTGTCTAGTCTTGGAAGAATGATTGTATATATAGAGTAACATATGATGTAGAATGCGCACAACATCACAGTCCTATATGGTTTACCAAGAGTCAATTGAGCCGATCTCTCCTTAGAGTTGTCTGGTCGCTATATCTAAAACTGTTTCCGATGACCGCACACATTACTCCATCCAATCTACAAGGAAATTTGTTCATCGCGGAGGCAAACTTTTGATTTTGATTGGACACGGTACGAAGCTCTTCCCAACATCGATCCTGGAAATGATTGAGATTGACCAATGTAACTATAGGACCGATCGGCCTTTTCGGTGAATTCGTGCTGTAAGGCACTTGCTACTCGCTTATGCGGAGTTTGTTAACACTCCTTTTGTTCTCTATATTCCTTCTTGTGAAAGCTCTGTTGGCTCCCCATGTCAATGTACAATTTCGTTACTACCTAGGCAGGTAAGTTACGAATGTCGAGCTAGCCATAGCCAGCCCCAGAAGCAGTCATTTTCGACGTCAATTTCATAGGTCCCCACATTCCATGTGTAAAGTATCAACTCGCTCACACTTGATTATAGAACGTAAGACGTGGTAGCCATTAGTCAAGTAGACAGAGTATAAAACAGACATCAACGTATTACCCTCATTCCCTTAAAGTCGGACAAATGCTGTAGAGTGGAGTACGAATTAGCACTGTGTCCGAAACCATGTATATACCGCAAGAGAGAAAGAGGGGAAGAAGAGACACTTACTAGCATCGATCTGCTGGATATTCGGCAAGGCCAAGCGCACCTTATTCCGATAAACAGCTGGTCCATTCAACTGTAACGGGTTACCCTCGAAGTAAACAGTCTGCAGCTTCTCCTTATCCTTGAGCTCGCGCTCAACTTCCTCGAAGCTAGCAAGCTGGTTATTTGAGCCCCAGAGCTCCTCGAGGTTCTTTAGTGAAGAAAGATGTTCAAGATGGGAGACCTGGTTGTTGGAAAAGTCGAGCACGCGCAGGGTCTCGTTGGATTCCAGCCCTGAAAGGTCTGTTACTGCATTGTGAGAGAGGTAGAGCTCTTCAAGCTTGGGGAGAGCGGAGAGACCCGTGATTTTGGTGAGGCGGTTAGATTGGATGGAGATGATGCGAAGGTTTGAGAGGCTGTCCAAGTTCTGAGAGGATGTCAGCTTCTTCACTTGTTATGGTATGTCGGGTGACAATTGCGCACCTTCATTTCAGTGATCTTGTTTTTCCCAAGCCAGAGTTCTTCCAGCGCCGTCAGTGTTTCCAAGTTTTCGATTTCCTGAACAGACCCCGTGTCAGTCTTTCCATTGTTCACCTCGTACGCATGTATCATTAAGTACGAACCCGAATTTTATTCGCGCCCAACTCCAAGTTCTTGATTCCTGTCAATTCTTCCAAGCCCTCGATACGGGAGATTTTGTTCTGCACGAAGAAAAGCTCGGTCAACTTCTTCAGATGCGAGATATTCTTGATATGCTTGATCTTGTTGAAGCTCAGATCCAAGCTCGTCAAGTTGTGGAACTCTTCCAGGCCCTTGATATGGGAAATGAGGTTATCGTAGAGGTCGAGTTCGGTGAGACTGGCGGCGACATTTGGAGGGAAGTTGATGCGTGATATTTGATTCTGGCGCATGCATAGTCTCTGTATATCCCAGCGCGTTAGCTAGCTGGGCGAAACAAAGGAATGCTGTGCCGTCGCGCTTTTGAGCTTCGAGGAAAAAGTGGTAATGCCCCTCTCCGCTACTAGGCACAAGCGGATTCCACGGTCGCTGGGGGTATGTACCTGAAGTTTAGGGAAGCGTTCCAATTTAAGAGCAGAAATCGACGATATCCGGCAATGCACGAGGTCAATATCCTACAGCAGAACAACGATTAGCAATCACGTCGCGCGCGCGTGTCGATCAGCAGAAAGTCCAGGGCTATCTGCCTACCTCTGCATTAACATCTTCATCTGCCAATAGATCTAAACAGTCGTTAGCCCATAGCTCACCAATGACCGCTCAGCGCTGAGCAAGCAACCTAGCGACCGTACCTTCATCAGCCTCAATCTCTTCGACCGGGGGTGCATCCGGATCCGAGTAATCTGAATCTTCCAGCGCCTCCGAGTTTGTAATAACGGCCTTTGGCTCCATCCTCATTTTTCCGTCCCAGCCCTCCTTGTTCTTCATGATTTCAGCCAGCGTGAGAGATGTGGGATGTTTGGAGGTGGGCGGTGGGAATTGCGATTGCGGGGAGCTTTCGGTTTTATCGGGAGGTGATCGCCAATAGGTTTAAAAGAAAAAGAAATCCAAGATGAGCTCGAAAGAACAAAGAGACAACAAAGAAGTTGCACTTAGTGGTAAAGAACTAAAAACTTGGTTTCGGGAAAGTTGAGGTGACTACATCATAGTTTTAATGCGGTCTCGATGCGGGATAGCCCCGAGGCACTTCAACTTATTAACATATTAACTTATACATAGTTACATAGTAGATAGATAATAATTAATGTTGAATTCATTTTTACTCTAATACAACTTGCTCCATTTTGTTTTCTGGATACGTCTTCTCGGGGGCTATGTACAGCATCGAGAGCCGTCATGTACATTGCATGAAAGAATCACTCCAACTTTGGCAGCATAAAGGGGATTATTAGACACTGCTCACTATGAAGGAGATGTATACCGCTGCCAGGTAGAAGCCCCAGCAAAAGAGGACACAATGAAATGTATGCCCATGTATTGGTGAGCTGAGATCGAGGCAGTAAGGCCATGTAGCAAGGCAGAAATGGGAAAAGAGAAACATAAGGGGGATACAGCGGGGATATGATAACCAGGCGACGCCTGCAGAATGCATAAAAAGTGAACTTGTTGGGTGTTGGGAAGGGAAGGGGAGAGAATACACACAAAAATGGAAGGTCAGGACATGAGGGGGTGTTGATAAAGCACAGGGGATGAAGATAAAAAAAAAGGAAAAGGGGAATTGGGCTCGCTCGGAGCGTGGTGAGATACAAATTCAAAATTGCAATGCAAAAGGTCGAAGATGGTCAGAGTAATGTGCTATCCAAGAACGACAACAAATGCAAGAGACGGGGGGCCTTGGCCCAGTAGGATACCAGTTCCATATGGGTCCATGTTCTGTCGTCGAGAAGGGGAATCGGATTGGTAGTAGGAAATAGGGCGACTACCATCAATGGCAGCAATGCTGGAGAAACGCAAAAGGAAAGGGCTTTTCTCGCGTAGAAAAGAAAACAATTCGCTCAAAATGGATATCTCAGGCGTAAGAAGGATCCCGTCGAGGCATCTAGAGGGTACAGTCCAGGACCATGCTGACATCTTGGACCTGGGCCCCTGCAAGATCCTCGAGAACAGGGATGAGATCGAGCAACTCATTGTCGTGAGCGTCAGAGAACCAGCTACTGATGGGAATCGCGTGCTCAGGGTGGAAAATGTATGATGTGGGGGAATTATCAATGATAATTGTTTCCTTCAGGTCTCGACCGACTTGTGAAAGATCCTGGACAATGGTTAGGTTATTCTCAATCACTAAAGAGGACAAAGAAGCTCACCTTGACGTAGTTCCCCTGGTGGTTATAACAACTCTCTCGGAACAAGCGGTGATGAATCACATTGTGGATATCCAGTTGATCAAGCAAAGGGTCGCCATACTATAACTCGAGTCAGTGTTGTCACTCGCCAAAACCATTAACTATCAACTGACCTTTGAAACCGAGGCAGTGAACACCACCACTTCGTAAAGCTCACCAACACGCTTCATGAAGGCATCCACGCCAGGACGTTTGATCACATAGATGTTGTGGTATTGACCTTCAATCTCAACTGGAATGGTGAAGTCGGCACGCTCCAAAACCTATGAAATCAATAATGAGTAAGTTGATACGATGATACGATGATACGCCTTGGGCGCATAGTGAAAATGACGGGGACTCACCTTGAAGCTGCTGTGGACCAGCGTCTCATCCAGGTCAAGAACCAAGCACTTTCGGTCGCTTAAGTGAGGCAAGGGTGCAGGGAGCAAAGGATGTCCTGTGTCCTCATAGTGGCCTCGAGCAGGAGCAGGGGGTGCAGGTGGCAGCGGTGGTGGCGGCGGAGGGATCACCACGGGGAGTTTTGTTTCTTGAGAGGTTACTTCTTCTTGGCCGTCGGTGCCAAAATTTTTAGGCATGGCTGAGGTTGATGCAGAAGTGAGGTCCTCGGTGGTTGAGGTTGATTGACCTTCCCAATCCTGAGTGCTTACATCTGCTTTCGCTGCGTCTGCCTCCACTTCAGGTACTGATCCCACCACAATTCCCGTTTGGGCAGGCGGGGTAACATCGTTGGTTTGATCTTTCTGAGCAGAAACTTTCGGCTGCGTGGCAACCGCCGAAGGCCCCTCGCTTTGCACACTGGCTGTGGCAGCCTGGACCGGGGCATTGCGGTCTTCTTCGCCAGGCTGATCGGCGCTGACTGTGGAGTTCGCCTTTTCGTCTAAATATGGCTCCGTTGATTCTACAGTGCTGGAATCAGCAGTAGGAGCCTCTGTCTTGTTTGGAGTAGGCAACCTGTTGGGAGCAGGTGGCCGCATGGTCGTTTTCTTTGCAGGCAACGTAGTGTCATCTGCGTCGACATCCGAAGAGGAGCAACAACCCAAGAAAGCCAGGAGCTTAGATGGACCCTTCTTCTGCTGAGGCTTTGAGGGGCTGTCATCAGGCATAGTCGACGCCTCTTTACTCTCCTCCGCATTCACACCGTCCTGAGTCTGGCGCGAGCGTCGGCTACTTGCCCGACTGTGATCCCGTTTCGACCGCAAGATGCTCACTTTGGAACTCCGTCGCGAAGGCTCATCCTGTGCTGCTTCATCGGACTTTTCCGACCCCTGTTTTTTGCTGGCTCTCGAGGATCGTCGCGATGGGATCGGAATCAACAAATGGCGTTTCTTCGGTGTGTCGATGCTTTCAGCAGCAGCTGGTGTGGAACCCGCTGGTACAGTGGAAGACAAAGCCGGGTCGGAAGGTGCGACAGAGGTTGCGTCCTGGATTTCGGTCGCATCGGTACCTCTGCCCTGTTCGGACTCAGCAACTACGGAAGAAACGACGTCAGCAATCATATATACTTGGAGTACAAGCCAACAGGAAGCGCATTTCACTTACTGGCTGAGCCCGGAAGACCGGAGGTATTCATAGGGGCTTTGTTTGTGGATTCCGGAGGTGAATCTTGGGCTTTCTCTCCACTCATCTCGGATGACTGCGGTGTCAGGTGCCCCAACACAGATAAATATAGGAAAAAGGAAGCGAAGCGAAACAGTTCCCAGGTTTGAAAGGCCGAGTCAATGCCAGAACTCTCTCAGGTCGAGAGCGCGGCTAATAGGGACGTTAACACACCTCCTGGATAAGCACTGGAAGATGTTTCGCACGTACCGCCTTTGGCCCCGGGAGTGATCCAACACCCACTGATTGCAGTTTCGAAATCGACAAACTAAACGAACAGGAAATGGATGTGATATCTCTACCGTGAGGATTTTCGGGGGCTGAGAGGAGTCGAGAGAAGTCGGGGGGATGTCACGTGAACATACGGTGTAAGGAAACGGGGGGAAATGGGATTTATTTCCTTTTTTTCCATTTTCTGACGCTAAACAGGGCTAGCAAGGCTAGCAAGGCACAGGGGCCCTTTTTCACACGCTACTTCAAGCCATCAGCGGCTACGGTAAATACTTGTCATCACGCTGTGCAGAGTCGTACTTACTCGGCCGATGTTACTTTTACGTTTTAACATGGGATTCTTGCTCCTTTACTCTATAACATCATACCTCCCAACATAGGGAGTCAAAACAAACAGAATCCTTTTGAGATGATCCCGATCAGGGCCTGTGGAGTCATCTCATTGTGGATATTAACTGTGATTGTTATGTACGGCCCCTTTTTTATGGCCACTTCTATGCTTTTAAGGACCACTCATATGGCAGTAACTGGAGCTATGGCCTTCAAAACGTGATTGATTTCATTTAATGTAACCCCAAATTAGATCCAGTCCAAACGCCAACCTGCAAATTGCGAACTGCAAACTGGGTTATACCTGTTGGTGTAGGTTCGAGCTCTCGAGGTCTAGTTGGGTTAGAATATTTCACAGGGAAGTTGAACATAATGAAGCCAATAACAAAGGGTATCAAGAATACTACCCTGTAGAGACTAGTAGATATGTAATCCATGGGAAACTCTCCAGAGTTAAGGACAGTGTTCCCCATTTCTATTATTATCAGCCATTTTCCAAAAGATCAAGGTGCAGTTCAAGGCAGGGCAGAAGTACAGTCAGCTTCTAAGGTTCCCCACGTGAGGCTTCTCCACATATCCGAGGTTCACATGCAATTGCACCCATATCGTCAACCGTCAACTTCAACTTTCTCACCTTGAGATGCATTTCGTATGGTTCGAAACACATTCAAAACTAAGGCCTTCGGAGTCTAGGGACTTCTCAGTTACCTCGTGAGTCGGAGGTCTCAGGCCATTTGAAGATGGCTGTCCAGTCAACCCTTCGGCGTCCGGAGGATCCCCTCCTGGCACTATATCGCCACTACTCCGATCTCGTACGCTCCAAGTTCCGCCGCACATCCAAAACAACCCGCTTGGTTGCAACGATAGTCCTTCTTTTCTCCATCATCAGCTCGAGTTATGGAGGCTATAAATGGTTCCGAGGGAGAGCCAAGGAGCGGGCTCGGGGTCGCCGTCTATTACGCCGGAACTCTGGTATCCGGGGTAAAGATGGATCTCGTACTATCTACGTGCCATACAAGGACTCCTTAACCTCCAAGGTCTTGATCCATCCCACTAAGCCGACTACCTTTGACGCTCATCGACGACTGTTCCTCAACCCCCCGGCATCGGCTCGCAGTAAAGATGATGGCTCAGCAAGCCAGATTCCTCCCCCTACAACCAAACCAGGTCTGAATTTGGCATTCCTGCATCAGTTCCTAAGCTTGGGTAGTATCATGGTCCCGAGATGGGGGAGCAAAGAGACTGGATTGTTGATGAGCCACGGCCTTTTTCTCTTGCTGAGAACATATCTTTCACTATTGATTGCACGGCTTGATGGTGAGATTGTGAGGGATCTAGTCGCTGGAAAAGGAAAGGCTTTCCTTTGGGGTATCCTCAAGTGGTGTGGAATTGGAACCCTTGCTTCATATACCAATGCGATGATCAAATTCCTCCAATCAAAGGTGTCCATCGCCTTCCGCACTCGGTTGACCCGGTATATCCACGACTTATACTTAACTGACAATAACAATTACTATAAGTTGATGAATTTGGACGGTGGCATTGGTCAAAGCCCCGATCAATTCATCACGCAGGATCTTACCCTGTTCTGCACGGCCGCCGCATCACTATACTCCTCAATGGGAAAGCCGCTGGTGGATCTTTTCGTATTCAACTATCAACTTTACCGCTCACTCGGTCCCCTGGCCCTGAGCGGCATTTTGGCTGGGTACTTCAGCACAGCCGTGGTGCTCCGCAAATTATCACCGCCATTTGGAAAGCTGAAGGCAGTAGAGGGCAAGAAGGAAGGAGATTTCCGTGGTCTGCACTCTCGACTTCTAGCCAATGCCGAAGAAATCTCATTTTACGGCGGAGCTGATACCGAGAGAGTGTTCCTGGTCAGAAGCTTCAAGGAGCTGCAGCGATGGATGGAGGGCATTTACAGTCTCAAGATCCGCTACAACATGCTCGAAGACATGATCCTGAAGTACTCTTGGTCGGCGTTTGGTTATTTGATAACTTCCCTACCCATCTTCCTTCCCGCCTGGGGTGGCTCGGGTGGTGCATTGGAGTTGGCCAATGCACCCGAGGGTACGGGTCGCGAGCGCGGCCGCATGAAGGAGTTCATCACCAACAAGCGTCTCATGCTTTCACTTGCCGATGCTGGAGGTCGCATGATGTACAGCATTAAGGACATCTCAGAACTCGCTGGCTACACCTCTCGCGTTTACAGCCTTATTGCCACCTTGCACCGTGTTCACGCCGATGCGTATTACACCCCACGAGGCTCGCATCCCGAACTATACTCTCTTGCCGATTCTCAAGGCACCACCCACAACGGTTTCGATGGAGTCCGCCTGGAGCAGGTCCCAATCGTCGCACCATCCCTCCACCCAATGGGCGGCGACGAACTCATCGAGTCGCTCTCATTCATCGTCCATTCAGGTGAACACCTCCTCATCTCGGGTCCAAATGGCGTAGGCAAGTCTGCCATCCCCCGTATTGTGGCCGGGCTCTGGCCTGTATACCGCGGCCTGGTTAGTCGCCCTCGAGGCTTCGGCCTCGACGGAATCATGTTCCTCCCCCAGCGGCCATATCTCAGCGTCGGGACGCTGCGCGACCAAGTGATCTATCCGCACACGGAGGTCGACATGCGTGAAGCCGGCGAGACGGACGCAGCTCTACAGAAGATTCTCGATGACGCCCATCTAGGCTACCTGCCACAGCGCGAAGGCGGTTGGGATGCTCGCAAGGAGTGGAAGGACGTCCTGAGCGGTGGTGAGAAGCAGCGCATGGGCATGGCGCGGCTCTTCTACCATGAGCCACGGTATGCATTTATGGACGAAGGCACTTCAGCTGTTTCCTCTGATGTTGAGGGCTTGCTATACGATAATGCCAAGGAGCGAGGTATCACTCTTATCACCATTTCGACGCGGGCGTCTTTGAAAAAGTACCATACCTATAACTTGAATCTTGGCCTGGGTGCCGAAGGCGAAGTCTGGGAGTTTGAGAGAATCGGTACTGAGAAGGAGAAGCTTGGTGTTGAGAAAGAACTTCAGGAGCTGCGGAAGCGTCTGGATAAGGTGGATGAGTGGAAGCAGCGCCGCGAGGAAATCGAGCAGGAGCTTCAGAAGGTTTGGGCTAATGGGGGTGAAGTTGCACCGCCACCTTATCAGGAAGAAGAGCACTCTGGCTCTGAGGCCATTGTTGAAGTAACTGCGAATTGAATGTACACAGTCAGCGTAGACAATCTCGAAGCTTTCCGATCTTAGAATGTTAAAATGATGTTCAACAGATCAATCTCCCCTGTGTACAGTAGGGATATTTTTCCGGTCACGTATCTCTTGAGTGGGACTTTTGATAGCCTGCTAGCCTGCTTTGATGTTTTTTTATGTCTTCTAAATATTCCTCGACTTACTCGTGTACAACCAGTTGACTCGAATTAAAGCGGCAAGATAATATCCCTCTTTGCTCACCGCCCTGTTAAAGCGGCGACATTCCTTATCGATAAGCCCACCACAACAAGAAAACTATGGGATCTCCATAGTTCATTATATCAGCAACTCTTCCTCGCTCGTACTCTTGTACAAGCCCTCCACTCACTGTTTGGAGACAGATTATTGTGCTGGAATTTTTTTCTATCTGATTTTTTTTCCAGCATTGCTTAGTCCCAACTTCCTTACAATCTATTCTGCACTCCCTGGGCTTCCCAGGTGGGGAAGACAAACATGTCTTCTAGCAGCGAGAATGAGGATCCCAATGTCAATGTTATCCCTATGGAGAACTTTCCCAGTGATGGGGACATGAGTACCTGGCCTGGGGGCAATTACAGGGAACGCTCTGACTCTCGCTGGCGGGAATTACTTGCTGAGAATTGGCTCAAAGATATGGGCACTTTTGAAGAGGGTGAGTTGACAACAGATATTTCAGCTTCACGTTCTGTGTAGCATGCTGGCCGTGTTGCACGGTGTTGTTTTACGTGCATTGATTGGGTGACTGCATCTGTCGCTTCACCCAACTATCGTTTGCTCCTTCACTTCTTTGTGCTCCACGATGGCCTACTCCCTTCTTTCTTCTCTGTTTCTTGGATTCACATGTCTGCTCTCAGACTAACAGAGCATACATAAGGTGTCGCTCATACCATTGAGAAGCTGCCTGATGGATACTGCCTATTCGAACGACCACGTGGGACCAATCCTTCAATGGTGAGCATTCCTAGTGTTCCCATCTTGATTTGCAACTAAAAATCATATGTGAAGTTTGACCCTTTTCTCTTTGGACATCCAAGCGGTCGGTATTTCCAGTCACAGGTCACTTTCTTGCCCCATTTCCTGTGTCTAGTCAAGAACGAGCTGGATAGGTGTAAATGCAAGCCATGTGTTTCGATGAAGACGAGCCAGGGGACTTCCGTGCAGGCAACTAGAAAGGCTATGCAACCAAGTGAGTAGTACTACCATCAATGTCTCTATGTTAGATTCATTATTGACATACATTGAGTCGTCAATGAGCGTCGCCCCACCGACGCAGAGGGACCAGATTACTGGAGAATCTTGGTTATGAAACTGAAAGATAAGAGGAAGCTTGATGAAAATATTGAGCAGCGATTCAATCTCGACTGGGTGTTGACTCACGAATGGCTTTCTGATTACTTCATGAAACTGGTTCTGGATCCCGCTTATGTCCCTCGTCGTGGTGAGCTTGTTCTCTGGATCTGGCAGGGTCTTGAAGACGGATGTTTATTGCTCAACCCCGAGACTGGCTTAATTGAAATATTCGGCAACGACAACAAGTGGCACGGCGTGCCCAACTGGCGTGCCGGTGTGGTGACCCAAACCCCCGAGGAAGAAGGGCATATGGTGAATATCATTGAAACTCCCGATAGTCCACGCGGACTAAGCTACTCTGGTTTCCGTGTTGAGACTCTACCAGATCCGCTGGGCAATGACAAGTCTTACTCGGTGCAATACGCCTATGTTCCGTTGCGTAACATCAAACCTTTTAACACATGGCAGGCCTACCTCAATGGGCAAAAGCGAGAAGACATGCACCCGTCCATTGAGAATGCTATGACTGTGATGTCTTCCTGGAGCATGGTCCATAAGTTTCACGTTGTTGGCGAATGGCCTGATGCCAGGATCCACTGCAAGGGAATCTTCATTGGAGCCGAACTCCTTGCCGTACACGACACCGTCCGTCTAAGGCCACATAAATTCCATCACAGCCAGCTCAGAAACGGAACAGTCGGCGAAGTGACGGAGGTGATGGTAATCGAAAAAATCCAACTCTGCCTTTCGAGGTGCACCGACGATGACCAGGAGCAGCTAGCAGACCACTACACAGCCCTAATCTCCGGTAAGATGTTCACAAAGGACCCAAGTCGCATCACCCAAGAGGGCCCATTCAAAGGTACAAACCCAGTACCATCCACCGAGGCAGCAACCGAACCTATCTCCCTCACCGCGGAAGAAGCAACCGCTACCTTCCGTCAGGTCAGCATGAACGACTATGGTCCCTGGTACCGCATGGCCAATGGCAGGACCTGTAACGTCTCTCCGCACCTAATCGTCGGTCGCTGCTACGAACCGCTCGCGGCAGAGCTCATGTTCGGCACCCACAGCTTGGGTTACGACCTCTCCGGCGTGATGGAAGGCCGTGCGTACTCCTCACAAGTCGATACCCGTATGCCCAAAAACAACACGTGGTTCTGGGGCGATTGCCGGGTAGAAACGCTCGGGCTGACAGAGATCAACGGCGTGGAATGCGGTCGTACGGCGGCGCAGCGCAAAGACCCGCGCAAGTGGCAGGCGATTATCAAAATGTCGCATGGCGAAGTCAGTCACGCTCTCCGACACCAGGCGCAAATTCCTTCTTCGGGCGGTCGGCCCTTCAAGTCTTCGTCTTCGTCTTCCGCTCCGAAAGGTACTAGCTCACGGCCGAAGACTGGTCTTGCGCAGGTTGCGCGGAACAGTAAATTAGTCAGCTCTGCTATTGGCAGTGCACCGGAGACTGAGGATGAATCCTTTGATGATGCCAATGGATTGACTGATGATCAAGTTTCTGGTGGTGTCTCCGGACTGGGGCTTCGGGGCGGTCCTTCTTCTGGGGATGATACTGCGGAGGACTATCCGTTTGCGTAGATTGATTCGATTCGGTCTGCTCGTTTGTTTTCTCTCCTTTTAGCGGCATATCCAAGATACCCATGGGCGTTACGGAGGGATGGTTCTATCCTAGTCAAATAAAATCATGCGAATACTACATATCCAGGTACTGGAGTCAGATTAATAATTCCGTGTATTCTTATTGTTCCCACAGCGATGCAAATTTGTAATGTAGAGTCGACGTCAATGTCAAGGTTTAGAAGAATAAGCGCAAAATATAACCATGTTGGTCCAACACAATGTAGTCAAAAAGAGGTAACAAATAGGTGATCTCAATTCCATATCTATGTCTAAAGAACGACATACCGTCGCCTCATACACACCTCAAACCTCCTCGCTCTGTCCAGCAGAGTTCCGTCTAGCGGACCGCTTCTTCTCAGACCAGGGGAAATGAATAACAGGAGGCAAAAAGAAGCTGTTACTGCTATCCGCAATACCAGCAAAGGCATTATACCAAGCCAAGAAAGCCCCAAGCAGAGCAAAGAGTCCACCAGCCTTGATCAATTTCTCATTTGGCACTCCTTCCACGTTGAAATAGTATCCAAGGGCGAGCAAGAGAAGAGCGAGGTCGACAAAGAAAAACAGGGAGAAGAAGGCGACGGTGGATTTGAGGGTGAGCATCGTAACCAGCGTTGTGAAGATGAACCAGCCCTAGAAGCATTCGAAGTTAGCTTTCTCTCCTTTATATCTGTCGTGGATAACATACGAAGAGATATAACGCAAATGAATTATAAAACATAGCATGAGACCCATGATCGGCCTCTTCAAGAGCCCCGATAATATCAAACCCACCGGGGATAAAAGTAATAGCCAGGGAGATCCAGAAACCACCGTACGATGAGAGCACAGTCGCACCAAAGGTATTGCCAATCGCCATTTCCCTGATCTTGTTAGCAAAAGCCACAAAACACCTACACTTCACTTCTATAACAGGGTAACATACCACATGCCAGCCAAGAGTTGCACCAACCCTCCATAAGCCAAAGCAGGCCCGACAATAATATTAGGCGCGGCGATGCCCTTGACGTTCATATTAAGACACCCCAACACGAAAGTGGTGAGTGCGAATGCACAAAGGCCCAACGGTGCTGGGTTGGCGAGCTTGCGGTCTTTGGGTACGCGGTATAGACCTGGTTGAAGGTCACCTCCGAAGGCAGGGTAGCGACTTGAGACTGTGTTGACGTGGGCTAGGGGGCCGAAATGGCCTGTTTCGTAGTCTTCGCTGTTTGGGGAAGAGTTGTTTGTGTCTTTGACACTGATTCCTTCTTCGTGGGACATTATGGGTGTTAAGATAGATGTAGATGTATAGAAGAGGGAAACGGTGATATAGTTTGAGAAGGGATGAAGATGGCCAGGACGGTAGTGCAATAGTTATGGACAATTCTAACAAGGAAATGAATTGAATTGCGAGTTCATTCTACTTTATCTGCGCAGAGAATCGTGGACACCTAGCATCATGGCCAAGGACCAGAATTCTGGGGAAGATCGGCGATAGTGCGGGGGAGAAGCCCAAAAAACGAGTCTCATAAAAGGGATAATGACGATGGCATTGCTGGCATTACTGGCATTCCTGGCATTCCTCGCAGCTGAACCCCAAAAAAAAAGAGCACTCAATAACTGTATCCCGTAATGGGGACGAGGTACAGTTCCGTACGTCCGTAGACGATCACATTGGAAGTGATACATCGAGTGAAGATCAACACGCAGATCTTATTTTAGACTTCAAAACTATGGGGAAATGAGATATCCGGCGTGGCAGATCTTGGATCTGCTTATAACAGTGGAGGGAGTATGTGGGACTTCCCCGTTGGGTACCCCAATGATGTTCATTGGATCATATTGTAGTTGGCTGCAGGACTTGGAAGATCTATCAATGCCGATATTCATTGCCGAAAGCATTGGGGTTTGGAGCGCGTCACTTGCCTCTGAATTCGCCCCTCGGCGATTCTCCGTTTTGGTTGGCCCATCATGTTCTCCCACATACGAAAGACCAAAAAAACCCAATGGATGCTTTGAATTAACTCAATTCCAATCAAAGTACATAGAAACTAAACTCAATAATTCTTCTGCACAACACCCCTTGCAAACTCTGCAAAGCTCAACCCAGGCTGGACCTCCTCCTCAAGATTCGGCTGTGTAAACACTGCAAGAGTATTCCTCGCAATCTTCTGTCCAGGACCAGCCTTAGCCCCCTTGACAAAATGCGGCACGGCCATAAACTTGCCGCGCGTGATCAACTGCAAAGCCTCACCGGTCTGGAAAGCCAGACAATCCTTGGGGATGTTGACTTTAACGATTGCATCGGTGCGCGAGCGGATGTACAGACCGGCCGAAGGATCGGGGGAACGGGAAAGTTCAGGGAGAGGGGCAGAGGCAGATCCCGAAGACGGATCGATAGTTGGAGGGGAAGCCGCTTCATCGAGGAACATGGCCGACGTCAAACCGGTCAGACATCCATGGTCGAGGTGCGTGGCGCACCAGTCGTCGTCGCTACCTTCGGCCTCTTCTTCCTGGTTGCCTGGGAAATAATGCAACAGTCGTGCTTTGGTTGTCAGACTGGTTGTCACGACATGATGTAGATATCCAGGCTTGTAGTCTTCGATGTTGGCTTCTGCATATCGATCACATGCCTTGGCGACGAGAGCCGCGGTATCGATGATCAACCTGCATAGTGACTCCACGCTACCCCTGAAGTCGGGTAATTTGGTTGGCGAAGGCCAGATGTTTGGCGCGGTATACTGGGGTAGGTCTGGGAATCCATCTGCCGGGGCGCTGTCTAGAGATGCATCTTGGTAGAAAGCGCAGTTCACGTAGTACGATCCCTTGAGGGTGTCAAAGTGGCCTGATTTCAGGGTTTCTTTGCCGCAGGACCAACCGACCAAATATTTGGATTCTGGGCTGGTGAGGGATTCTACATGGAGGTTAGTTTTTTTTTTTTTTGCGGTTGGAGTCGGGAAAGTGTGGGAACGTCTCTGATATGGAGACTTACCCAATTCGGGGTCAGGAAGAGCCGCCAGATACGAGGCATTGGATAGAACCTTTGCCCGCAGGTCGCTGAAGGTCGAGGGGAGGTCTCTGACGACGATGATTCCCAGAGAGGACGGTCCAAAGGCTTTAGTTAGAGTGTCGAAGGATACGCTTCCTGCATGACTTAGTATCTACTCTTTTCTGTTTCTAAACACACAACTTACCATCTACAAGTTCCTGCAGACTGACAGTAACGGCATCAGCCACCTGAATGTTGGTCTCCATGATGTGTGTAGAAATCAAACCTTCCCCGCTTCGAAGGGTTTTATCTTAGCGCTATCTTTTCAACGTGAAGGGCCATTCGCCTATTTGCACTAAAGTTAACACGATGTTACTCGTTGCAGGGATGTAAAGAACATATCCAATAGGAGTCGAGAATTCTATATCCTCATTCTTAGTATATCGTACATCTAATATTACATCCTCACTCGTTATTCGACTGTCCATGTCGTCTAGTCACAGCCCTCAGATTGCCAAATGGCAATACATCGCCAATTCGCTTGGCCCCAGTGAACAGCATACAGAGACGGTCCACACCGCAACCCCATCCACCGGTAGAGGGCAAGCCCCACTCCAGGGCTTCGAGGTAACTCTCGTCTACCTCGCCGGGTTCACCCGCAGCCTTGTTGAACCGCAGCTGGTCCTCGAATTTGCGGCGCTGCTCGAAGGGCGAGTTCTCCTCCTCGTATGTATTCACCACTTCCTTGGTTTCGATGAAGAGTTCACCGCGCGCGGCGACGCGCTGCTTGGTCGTGGGGTGGATGAAGGATTTAGAGAGTGGGGAGAGGCATTCGGGTGGGTTGATGATAAAGGTTGGGTCAATGCATTGTGATTCGACGTAGATACTGCATAACTCGTCGAGGAGACGGGGGAGGGTTGGGTTCGATGGGAGTGGGAGAGAGAGTTGGGTGAAGATGGCATGGACTTTATCTAGGGCGTCGGGGGATTCGAGGTCAGGCAGTTTGTGGCCGGTAGCCTCTTCGATGCCCATGAGGAAGTCGATGCGGCGGAATGGTGCCGTGAAGTTGGCTGTGGTGGGGTTAAGAGTGCCTGTTGTGTTGAAGGCGCGAATGTGGGCTGCCATGCCGGAGAGGAGGTCTTCGGTCATGGTCATTAAGTTCTCAAGGTTGGCGTAGGCCTGGTAGAATTCACAGGTGGTGAATTCTGCGTTGTGAGTTTTGTCCAGTCCTATATCTCATCAGCTTTGCTAGACATAGGTCTTATATGTTTCAGCATACCCTCATTGCGGAACGAAGGTCCAATTTCGAAGACTTTGTCGAATCCACCAACCACCAACCGCTTGAGCCAAAGCTCTGGTGCGATTCTCAGCGACAGCTGGCGATCTGGGAACTCAGTGGCGGATGTATTAAATGGACGAGCAATTGCGCCGCCTGCCACAGACCCAACGATCGGGGTGCTAACCTCCATAAAGGATCGGTCGATAAAGAACTGGCGCAGATATTGTACAAGAGCCGCGCGGGCTCGAATGATATCGGCCGTCGCGGGATCGGCCAGGAATTGGACATGGCGAGGGTAGGGAGAGGTCTCGTGCTCGATATCGTGAACGGGGATATCATGCAGACACGGCGAAAGCAGCTGGGGCAACTCGCTCACGTCAATAGTGAGCTCGCCTCGTCCAGTGCGGTGCGGTCTACCGGTTACAGCTAGAACAGCATTTAGCGGCGACACTCGAGTCAAGCCGGGCAGAGACAAGACATACAGAAAGCGTCACCGCGACGCAGAAGACGATAGAACTTCTTGAAGTCCTCCGGAGAGACACTGTCCAGACGACGCTTGTTGCACATCACCTGGACTTTATAGCCATCTTGCACGATATCGAAGAAGATCAATTTGCTTCCTGCGAGTCTATAGGTACGGATTCTTCCTACTATTCTAAGTACATGGGCATTGCAAAGGCCAGAGAGCAGAACCTACCAGATACGACGACTGTGTCTTCTACTGAATCATTGTCGGCGAGCTCGGCATAGCGAGTGCGAAACTCGGCGCAGCTCACTGTGCGTGTATCCACCGCCAGGCGAGGGTATGGGTCTGCGCAGGCATCATTGATCTGCTGTACGCGCTCCTGTAGGGCCTTTCCTGGCGATGCTGCAGAGCTACTCTTCCGAACTGGCTGTATGGTTAGTCGGGATGTCAAAGGAGTTTGAATGCGAGATTGTCTAGCGAGTCGCAGTCCTGCACTGAAGATTTTGGGTTAGCAATGGTCGAGAAAATAGACACAATTGATCCAAAATTAAGCATTAAGTTTTGTCAGATAAAATCCAGTACGTTCAGTGCCCAAAAGGACATCACTGTAGCGGTTCTAATGCGGGGATAAATCATCATTTAAGGGGGGACGGGGATGGGAGATGGCGAGGAGAAACTGAATAAAACAGTAAACAGTAAATGCAAATCTTACCTGTTGTGCAGGCCAAAGCCATATAAAGCCCATCTAGGGCGGATTGAAAGCATAGCAAATTGGCTTTGCTTTCACATCGTTGAGAGAAGAGAAGAAGAAGGAAAAAAAAAAGAAACGGAAGAACCGAGTTTTTCCACGCGGGTGGCCCAAGCTTCTCCGACCTCCCGTGCTCCGAATACGTTGGACACTCTGGTGCTCTACTCCACATATCTACTCATCATCCATCTACATTTCAAGTCTATTCATTATACATCATGTCTTTCCTCTTCGGCGGTGCCCCCAAGATGTCCTCGGCAGAGAAGATCGCTGCCGCCGAGACAGAAGTTGAGATGATCTCGGACATGTTCAACCGGTAAGTTGAAGCTCTTCAGAACACCCAAGCGCTCTATCTCGATTCCCAAACCAGAAGACTGCAGAAACTCCCATTCCAAAGCCATCTTCGAACTATGTATATCCCGAACCCCATTCTAACTTGTTCCCGTCGCGGTAGCTTGACCGAGTCTTGCACCAAGAAGTGTGTCCCCGCCGATTACCGCGAAGGCGACCTCAACAAGGGCGAGTCCGTCTGCCTCGACCGCTGCGTGTCCAAGTTCTTCGATGTCAACATCAAAGTCAGCGAGAAGATGCAGGGCGAGGCCAACGCCAACAAGCAGGGTGGCATGGGCTTCTAAACGTGTTGACAACGAAATTTATTGGGAAGGAGCTCTGGTAGCCTTGAAGCTAGAGAGTTCGGTGGTCTTTGTTTCTATGTAAGGCTATTTGACTGGTTCGGCCTACTGAATTTGGGCCTGTTTTGAATGATGGTTCACGTTTATACCATCCCGGCTTGGGAGGCACGATCGCCGGTCTATCTCTGACTATGTACAATATGGTGGATAAAGGAAAAACAGAGAATGAAAAAAAGAAAATATCATACAAATGTCGTCGTTAGGTCGAGAAGCCCATAGATCGCGCGATCCATACGGTCCAGGAAGTATCGTGCCGTTCTTCGCCTTTGATCAGGGCTTTGATTCTCGTCTCGACATTCACAATGTGACGATCAAAGTCGCCCAGGCCAGCTTCCATGTCATCGATTTTGGACTCGAGGACGTGTAATTCGTAGTCCAGTTTGGCGCCCAGCAGCTCAACGCGTTTCACGCCATCGGCGAGGTGGTGGCTTTCATCTATGAGGATGTCACTGGATCTTTCGCGCAGTCTCTGGTAGTCGGCGAAGCGTTCCAGGTAGACTGAGGTGAGCTCATCGTGTCGGTCATATAGAAGTTGGTTGAGACCTTCCACGGAATCCACTTGTCGCTCAACCCAAGGCACAGTATACTGGCTCAACTCTTGAATCCGCGAGCTGAAGATGCGTCCCTCCGAGGCAAGCATGTCTTCTTGAACGATGGCCTCCTCGAGGTTATCGGTTTCTGTGAATGTTGGTTTCCCGCCCAGTGGCTCCCAATTGAAAATTACTTCTTCAACAGTGCTGAACGAGAGATGCCGTGCGCAAAAGTTGTCTCGCCGTTCAATCTCGCTCTCAGGGCTTCGGAATTCTTCGAAACTTTGCGGCCGCCGCAGGGCCATGACAGCCGTCCCGCTGATCGAACCTTCACGGTCACGTTCGCGATCCGTTGATGCTGCCGTCGACCGAGACAATATGCGTTCCATATCTGAATCTTCCTCGATGATTGGAGGCTGCTGTGTAATGGGCCAGTCTTGAGCTTGTGTTTCTGGCTCATCTTCTGGTACAGGTTCGATATGGATTTCTGGAGCTTTCATTGGGGGCTCGGGAGTTGGCGACACTTGAGGTTTCTTTTCCTCTTCAATGAGCTTTTCGATATCGTTTGATATCTTTCTTTCTGACCGGAGCCCAGAGTCAGTCCGCGTTTTTGCCGATGGTGCCTCATTGTCACTGTCAATGGACGGACGGTATGCAAGATCGTGTGTCAACTCGGTGCTGTCTCGTGAAGGATGATGGTGATGGCGAAGGCCTTGCAGTCCAACCGCATCTTTGAATCGCCCTAGCCCTGCTCGCGCGTCTGATACTCGTCCGCTAACGCCCTTCTTTCGATGATCTTTTTCTTCAGGGGTCGGTTCTGGCATCTTCCAAGAGCGATCGAGCCCCGAGCCCACTCGCTCGGCATTCAAATCCTCTGTCGAATGCTTCCTGCGACTGGTCCAGACATAACCGCCTTGTTCATCGGTAGTAAACATCATATCCGATCCAGTCCCGCGAGTGAACCCGTCTTCGGCGCCACTCTTGCGCGGTTTACCCAGCCACAACCATTTTGCTCTCTCGCCATTGCAGCACTGTACGAAGGTGTCAAGATCCAGTGTTTCGATATCGGCAATGCCACCTTTGTCGCGCCCACGAACCATCCCCATAACCATTTCACCACCTTGTCCACTGAGCTCCGCCATAGTTGATTTCACTGCATCGGTCCAGCCTTCTGCATTGGCAGCCTTGGCCGTGGCGCGGTGTAACCGGTCCAACGTAAGTCGGTCCAGTCTTCGCGACCGCCTCAATTTTTGAGATTTTTGGAATCCACCGATTCCTCTTTTCAGATTGGGGAAGTCGAATGCGTCTTTCCCCACGGGGGCACCATATGCGTGCAGTCGGTTTCGAGCTCCGAGCAACGTGCCCAGTAACGCAGCGACGCTAGTAGGTCCTAAGCTAGTATCGCCTGGCTCGATGTTGTACAGGTCTGTCCCGATGTCTGTCCACCAATCGCTAACGGCTGCCTCGGTCACATCACAAAGTAGCCCGTCTACATATTCCGGCGCTAGTTTGTCAAACACCATTAAGGCAATCTGGCACTGTCTGACCAATTCCATGACCGCATGGTATAAAGGAACCCTCTCGCTCGTTCGGTATAGCTGATGAAATTTGGCTTCGGTCGCTGGTGAGGGACGTTGAAGCCTCAGGCCCGCACGACCTGCGCACCCAAGTCTCTTTAAGTTTTCATTCACAATAAAGTCTTCCCGGTGTCTTTTGATATCGCCATCTGGTATCGGAATCAGACTCAGGGCAGAAGGAAATGAGGCCAGATCCGTAACCATGACCGTCCCTAATGGTGTTTCCTGCATTCTAGCGTGGCATTGCTTCATGGCGTCAAAGTACATCCGCAACCGAGGTGACCATGTATCCTCATTGGTCGGAACACTCAATACTCCCACAATCACTGTATGCGACGAGTCGCCGGTATAGGTCGTGATGATGAATGTTGGATGCACGCGAGAGCAGGCCCATTGCTCAACGATATAAATTTCATAACCTTGCAGTGTTACACGTCGCTGGAGCACATCGGTCGAGGGGTCTTCTTCAAGATATCGGAGGGCAACCGCATCGGTGAACACAAGTCGCTGATGGCCCTGCGGCGGGGGACATTCGGCTCCGGTTGTGTAGGAGGCGGCCTCCGACAGCACGGAGTCGGTGCGATCGACCGGGGGGACACTCGGGGCGTTTGACTGCATTATGGCTGGTATCCTTTCCAAGCTTATTTGCCAAGGGGACAAAAATGAAAGTAGCGCTAATCATTCAACCCTAAAGCAGGTCACCGCTCCTAAGCTCAAGATGCGAAGGGCCTTTCGATCCTCCTGCACTCTTGGTCAGGTCGGAACAATTGTGGCATTTCCAGGCAACAGGGTTTGAGGCATAGTATTAGCCTAAAGTAACAGGAGCAAGGCAAATGTAATATGGGCTAACACCTTGCAAACCACATAAACCCCCAATGTGTGCAGAAGTGGCGACGTCATCCCGTACATTCTGGTGGACAGATCATGTGACTGTGACTCTATGTCTTGGAGCCTCAGGCATAAACATTTATAATCAGAGCACAGGAGGTCTACTTCTTCCCTTTCCCCCGAGAAAGCTCCTCCCTGGTCAGTTTTCCCATTGGTAAGCTTCCCAATGTGGTATAACCCATAGTCAATTAGCTCCTTTGTTTCATCATTATTCCGCATGAATCAACTCGGGCCGTAGCTCATATATCTTCTGCTTCAATAGCGTCTAAAGGTTTTCAATCGGGTTCAAGTCCGGAGATATAGGCGGCCAATCCATAACTTCAATCTGCATCTTATCTAATGTCTACCTAACAATAATTGCGGTATGTGAAGGCACATTACCATGCTAAAAAAATGCCATCTTCGTATACAATCAGTGGAGGTAGGATTTGACGATATAATTCTTCAGTCACAAAGCGATTAATACCTCCTCTCTCAGATTAAGAGTCACCAAATAGCGGAATCAAGCTAGTTCGCCGGAAATCGCCACAAAAAGCCCCCCAAAACATCTGCTTTACCTACTTAACCCTTACAGGGTAAGCTTTGACATTGCTTCTCTCGAGGCTGATCTCAAGGGCGTATAAGAGTCCACCCCCGTTTAACACTAATACCACGTTCAACAAAGCACTCATCAGACCAATAGACACGGCCCCAATCCTTAGGCGTAAAGTGGCGATACTTTATAGCCTATTGTAGGCGTTTAACCGTGTGAGTGTCAGTTAAATAAGGCCGCTAGGAGCCACGTCACTTCCGCATATTCTTAGCATTTAGAAGGCGTCGAATCGAGTCGTATTTAACCTATAAAAAATGTTAGAAAATGCCTATAATTTTTTTAGAACTAACCTTTTTCACTAACTTTATGCGATACCTCAGCAAGCATATCCTCACGAGTGATTTTCGGGTTCTCGGCGATAGCATGAAGCAGTTTCTCACGATCAGCTTCGTCTAGCTTCTTAGGACGTCCAGTACGGGGCTTTGTGACACCACCGATTCTCTCACGATCTTGTTTGATGGTGTAACGAATTCCAGAGAGAGAAACGAAAGGATATCGCTTCTGAATTCGCTTGTAGCCCCATCCAGCAGCACTATGAAGCTCACAAATACGCTCACGTAACGCTGGGGTGAGCTCACTACGCGGGGCCATCGTGAAATAGCTGGAAAATAGGAGATATAGGGGGTAAAAACGCGGAGAAACGCGATACTATATTAGCTACGCTAGCGTATTAGGGCCGGCGGTAAGGAGGGCGCTAAAGGGGACCCACCATAGGGGGTGTCCAAACTTATGCACCGTCACTGCACATAGTACCGGTATCAGTCCCACCGACAAATTCTTACCAGATCGCAATGCATTTCAACCACTAGTAGTATCTATATACTAACGTATTTCACATGCGAGCCGCCACTACAAGCGAGCCGCCATCTCCAAAACACATAGTAAATGCGATAGATTACAACTTGATATCTCAACAACGGTGGTCTATATTAGCTTTTCCTATTAATTCCACAGTTTTTATATGATATCTAGCTACTTTAGGGAGTTTCAAAGAAGTTGATCTTCTAGTAACTGACATGTATATATTTCTGGAGCCCAGCGACGTAATTTTCAATACGACAACAATGTAAGCTTTCGATTTCCTTAAAATTGCTATATGTCACCCAAAATGCTTATCAATACCTATCTACCTATAGCGGGAATTAAATTAAGTTGTTATGGTTAAAACATGAAGCTATAATTTGTCGCATTTACTATGTGTTTTGGAGATGGCGGCTCGCTTGTGGTGCCGGCTCGCATGTGAAATACGTTCGTTTGCATGCCTACTATCTATCTCTTGCCACAGAAGCTTCATGGTCAGCTTCAGCTAATTCCCTTGTATTTTAGGCCTGCTGTGCAGCTTGTTTCCTTGGCTTTCTTAGCTTGCTTCCTCTAGAACTTCTTAGCTTTGGCCTCATCTTTTTTTAAATCATTCTATTGGCGTATAGAGTGAGTAGGGCGAAATTCCGGGCTCCAATCGATTCACCGTTCTTAGGGCAGCTGTAGCTGATTTGTGGTATTAGGACTTCTGTAAAGATGCCGGCTGCTATTACCACTGCTACTGTCCCTACAGATCTTGCCAATGGGACAAGCATTCGGTGTACCGAGTACCACCAAGTGGCTATTAACGAGATATGCAGCCTGCTCACAGTAAAGATGAGTATTAGTTTAGTGAATTTTCACATTCTGAACCCAGAAGTCAACTCAACAAGCTGCAATAACTTGATACCCGGTGAATTTTACTGTGTGAGGGCAGTTGGAGATGTTAACACTTATTCTAGCTATGAGGGTGCCACTGAGACTAAATGTATGTACAAGGGCACTATTGCTAATTCATGCTTGGCAACTCATCACCTTGCACAGACACCTACTGGGACTTTCCTTCGGCCATGAATGCAACTAGTACGTCCATGGGCGTGTCCGCCATTACCACACTGCCTGTTTCATTGGGGACGGTGTCTCATTGTGCTCAGTACGAGAAATATTACAACCCTGGAGCCAACAGGTCCAATACCTGAACACATGTGACTACATTACCTACTTTATCGATATTACAGTCGATGAACTGTTGCAGCTGAACCCTTCCCTCTCATATAACAACTCCAATCCCAGCGCTTGCTCTTTGCGGAACGGCTAATGCTACTATGTCAGATCGTCGAACGGCATTACCTCAGTCACTACATCCTCCCCTTCGAGCCACGACTGTAACAAATTCTATGATATCGTAGACAGTGGTGGATATTAGATATCGCTCTGAATGACTTCTACAAGTGGAACCCGAGTGCGAAGACTGATCACTCTGGCTTGCAACCTAATTTTTACGTTTGCGTAAGTCTCGGTAGCTAAGAACCTCGTTGGCATTGTTCGTGTTACGGCTCTATCAGACGTAGGACGACATGAACATCCCGATTCGTCCTATCTAGTAGACCGGGCTAGATATGTAGTCACCATAGAATGCAATCTCCATTGTACAACGAATCTCCGTTAGCTACCATGACCTTGAAACCCCCTGATTTTCTTATGTCTCATATCTAACCTGCCATACGTTATTTCCTCTGGTTATATAGTTTTATATCAGAGATCTTGCACTACATCCTTTATGGTAATTTGTCAGCCTCCCGTAGGAAATTCCACTAGCCGGCCGGGGCAACAAAGTAGCCAGAGTAGTACGTCAGAGCGACCACTCTTGGAGTATCTCCCAACTGCCCAAAATCTACGTGCTAACTCCCGAGGTCCTCTACGGCAACCATAACATTGAGAAGCGAGAGTTGATTTTCAAAAGCCATCACCAAAATGCTCGACCGGCGAGATGGCAGGCATAATTCACATTTTTAAATAAAACTATGCCATGTTATGAGCCTATAAATTCGAAAAATCTCCTTCAAGGCTCTAGTATATCCGCCTCCTGAAGCTTTTACCGCCCACCATGCTATAGAAACGTCAGCAAAAGACTCATATGAATGAACGATCTATTCATACTGCTCCCTGAAGACCACCTGGTCTAGCATGTCAACTCTAGTGTTGTCCAGGGCCGCCAAAGCCCCCAGGACCACCCTGGTGCTGCTGTCCTTGGAATCCGCCCTGGAGTCTGCCGAGGCCTTGTTGGTGACCTTGCTAGTGACCGTGGTTCTCGTGTTTCTCGTGCTTATGCTTGTCATGCTTGTCGTGCTTGCATTTGCAGATTATCTTGGGACCTACGAATCGAACATCGATTGATGCTCGGTCTTCAGCCGCTGGGCTTGGCGCTAAGGCTATACGTAGATGCATGTGTACTGGAAGTCTCCTGGCATATGGGTCCGAGCAGACCTGATCATGCCCTCGATCACTGATTATGGCGAGGTTCTCCTTTTCCTGGATACCCGCTGGGGTATATGATGCTGCACGTGATCTGCTAACATATAGATTGGTTGGCTCTCGGTGGCCCATCTGTGTACCCGGTGGGGCACCAACGATTGGCGACGGGTAGTATTTGTGAATCTTAAAACCTTATTTCAAATAATTATAATTTACAATAGTTGTCTAGGCATATACAATAGTCTATCTATCTATGTGGGATTAGTCCCCCTCCACCAAAAATTTTAGCGTATAAATTAGCATGGTATTCAATATGGTATTTTATAAATTCATACTATATTACTTTTTTAGAAACAGGGCTCTTTGAACTCTCAACTCTCAACCCTCAACCCTCAATTTCTTACTATATTATACTATCTTAGTATATAGTAGGCGTTACCTGCTGTCACATGCTTCACCTAGATTTTTACTTTCTTTCTTTGTTTCTAAATTACTACTAAGCCTAATCGGGAAAGAGGTTATTTGCTCATATAGGTTAGCTTCTGCTATTTAATCCCCAGGGATCTATTGCTTGCTTCTTCTTCTTCTTCTTTGATATTTTAGTTGGAATGCACTCTTTTCTTCAAAAGACCTGGCTCGTAACAGTCTTCAGACGACAATTACTTAGCAATAAGCGCGAAAAACATAACGTTATACGCTGAGAAAACTTTGGACTTATACGTACATTAGCGAGGGAAGTAGATTATCGTCATCACCTGCTAAATAAACACTGATTAATCTAGTTGTCTTAATACAGGGAAGGGCTCTGATCTGCAAGGAAATCCATCCAATCGTCCTCGCCCTGGTAGTACACAGCCCGATTAGGGGATCGCCGGGCTAGTAAGCAAAGTATTCCGAGGGTAGACTTTGGCAGAACCCATTTTGGGTTGGGTTGGGTTCGGGTTAGAATGGGCTGTGTCAAAGTCTACCCGAGGGTATTTCCAGGAGCATAGGCTAAAATGGGAAAATTGTAGGTCAATTGAATAATCCCACTGCGAGTTTTGTTATTTGAATAGGATCGAGACCGCTAGGATGAACGATCCGTTGACTACGCCAGTCCTGCATTTTATTGATGTAGCTTACTCAGGCCGCTCATCCCTACATTCAGTGAGCACTCAGTGAGCAAATCAGAGTGCTCAGATGATGATCAGTGAGTGGATCGCGTTGATTATACAATAACCCGTGATCAAGTCAGGGTGCTCAGGGACGTGCTCAGTTTTACTCAGCGATCAAAAAGCGGCAAGATGTGAGTACTAAAACGGAAAGGGAAAGGTCTCGAGTGCCAGGCACTATCCGGTACATATGTACATTTTGAAAAAGAATCGTGAACTGAAACGACGCTATAAGTACCAGCCAAGCGTTCTTTAAAAAAAAGGACCAATCAAGCCACGGGCTAAGGCAGTAGGCTCGTGCTCATCTCGAGTTGTTGATATCCTTTTGGATTGTGGAGATTTCGTTGTGCAGACGGCATCAGATCGACAATCAAAGAAAGAATATATCCAGTAAAGACAAAGGCGATGACTGTGGAGCTAGTTAGTACAATCCAAGGTAGTACAGAGGTAGGGACTATATATACACTTACCCCATTCAAGAGTAGCCGCCATGTTGTTCTGCTGGTAGTGGGTATGCTCAGTTATCCGGAAGACAATGATGAGCCCAAGCTCGACGACAATGAAGGAAGCTTTGATAAGAAAGCTCGTCATGAGCATAGGCTCTCGTAGAGCATGTGCTATGCCTAAGTATATATAATCCAAGCACATCAAGGCCGCGCTGACGAGGAATCCGACACTGCAGCCGTCAGTACATTGTAACGGATAGGTAATATCGATCTTGGTGAGGGACGTACATAAAGATCGTCACGCAGACATCGTGCATAAAATGATGGCCGATGTTGTCGAGGACGGAGAGCATAATTAAGCCGACACTCCCAACAACTGTGAAAAAGAATGAACCATGTGTGCACGTTTTGTTGATATATCCCTTGTTTTGGACATGTTGGTAGAAAGAGAGGTTTAAAAGTAGGACGGTGGTGATACAGCCAATCATGAATAACGGCTTTAGTTCCTGGGCTCCAATATCGGATATGAATCTGTTCAAAAAGCTGTTAGTGAAATCTTGGCACGGCGATCGGGCTGACGGGAAGAGGTTAATTCTCACGGTATGTTCTGGCCAGGCTTCATCAGGCCATATCTCGGTTCACCGATCATAGTCCAGTGGCCCAACATAGCCAGTAGCATGGCTAAATCCATTGTTAGATCATTGGCCAATGCGATCGTGGATGATTGGAGAGCTCACCTAGCCAGGTGGACGCGGCTACGGTCGGAAAGAGCCAGGAAGGGAGCGACATTATGGTGTGTGCGTATAGCTAAGGAGTGTGTTTTGCAGCAGCAGTCATAGTCTTGTTATAGTGATAGTATCAAAGAGCGCGGGCTGGTGAAGTTGGATACCAGCCACATCTCTTTACTCGAGTAGTTGACAAAGAGAGAAAGTGATCCTTACGTTGGGAATCAGGCAACGAGAGATTGTGCCTGTCGATCCCTACTCTCTTGCCCCCATGACGAAGGCCAGCTATGGGTCAGTTATGGTATGTGGGTCTATTAAGGAATTGGTAGCCCCTTGATGGTTGTTTCGTATAAAGAAACACACGTTTCGTATATGAAAGACTATAGTCGTTTTACGAAATTAGCACAAAGATGGTGTATTTTTAAGTCACACTCTTAAAACTTGAGAGGTAGATAATGAAGCTGGCCATGCTTTGACCGATGTCTAGGCAGTGCGATGAAAAGTCTGATTGTTGATCCACCGATCTCCATAAAATAGTTGTTCGAGTGGTTATCCTTCAGTACCATCGGTGGGGGCGGGGCTGGGGATGTGCTCATCGACGGTAGAAAAGCATTGTATTATGCACATGGTAGGGAGTAAGATACCCCAGATGTGGAGGCGGAAATGGTCGCCTCCTGTATCAATCAAGGCTGTATTCTCATTGTGCGCATCCTGTGTCAGTAGTGTATCAGAATTGCATCAAATGCCGATACATAATCCTTGGTGAAAACCTCGAAGAAACTGTGGTTTGAAAGGCAAGTTCCATAAGAATTTGCTGGTCTAGAATCCAGGTGGAAGGCTAGAATAGCCGCCGCTTCCGCTTCCGGGAACTGTGACCGTACCTGCAGCATGATTTCAGATACTGATTTTTAAAAGAGAGAGATGACAGGGACATGTGCGATAACGCAGACTGGTTGGCATGGAATCGAGGATCCCGCTCCCACGGCTTTCGGGCCCACAGTGAGGTATCTAGCTAGTACGATTTCAACAGCTCGACCTGGTTCGACAGCACGGCAACCGTTGTCGGAGAAGAGGACGGATGTGCTTCGTTGATCGGTCGGGAATGTGTCAGTACACCTAAACCGATAAGGTACATAACTGAGTGGTGTTCTATGATACGTCAGTAATGTAATCCCATGACAGATTGGCCCCTGAATTGGAGCACTGAAATGAAGGAGGATATTGATAGCGTATGGAGTCCACTGATAATGTTCGACTAGCGACCAACTAGGCATCAGCCTGGAGTTAGCGAATACATCTGTGAAGTGATTTGACTTATATCATGCAAATTTTCACCGTACAAAAGTGCACAGCCAGAAGATGTAAACCCCGAGGAATTCTCCTCAGGCTTTGGGTATATTACATCAGTGGGGCAGTGCTGAGACTTCAGTGGATGGAACGTAAGGAATCGATGTGGTGACATGGATATGGAATATTAGCAACCAAAGAACACGGTTGAAAATCACTTCTGAGCAAGGGGTGCCAAGGGGAGAATGATCGCCATCGAAGCTGGTGTCAGCAAGGGTAACAGGTCTACAAGGGGGCAAGAAATCACCCCGGGCAACCAACACCGAGACGCGACACAGTTCGCTCTAAGACGCGACAATGATATGATTGGAAAACAAATATTTTATTATAGCCACAGCCATCTAATGATCTCTTCTCTAAGAGCCACCGCATGGGTAACAAGTAGTGAAAAGACTTCAAGATACTCGAGGGTGACCGCGAAGTCTCCCATCCAAGTATCAATCGTACTCGAGGACTCTGAAGAGTCAAGGAGTCGAGGCAGTATTGTTTCAAAAATTCCCAAGCGTGCCAGAAGCTCGCTTGAAGCAGTCAATTTGGTAGTTTTCAACTAGCAAAAACACGATCTCGGATGTCTCCTCACTGATACGTGTAAAACCCGTGCACTAGGATGGAGAAGAAAAAAAAGAAGAGGAATATTTCTGGGGGCCACCGGGTATTTATAATTTTCCACTGGCTGCAGGCAGCAGGACAAACGGGGGTAGGGGACGACCACGGAATAATGATAATCCGAGACAAAGAAAGGAAGGAACGGGAAGGGTGCGGATATATGTTGATCCGAGATAAAAGCCGTTGATAGCCGTAATGGGATGAAAAAAGGCGGTGGCTAATTTTTAAATATAGGGAACACTCGAAGGGTTTTTATATGAGTTGCTTCACTGGGATTTTAACGAAGGTGATGGTATATATGTAGGTAGCAATAGCCACCAAGATAACATTCATCAACCTGAATAACCACTACATTGTAGACTTTTCTTAAGATGATGCTGACCACGAGAGGCCCTGTATTGGATATACATTGGATGAAATAGACATGGATATAAAGTGTGTATGTCTACTATACATGGTATGCCATTTATTCTCACTCGAAGAATATACATGCGCATCTACCACACAGACCACACAGACCACACAGAGTGCTTCATCATCATTTGCCATTCACAAGTCCGGATAGAGGGGTTGAATCACGTGGAAGATCACCCGGAACAGCTCTCTCTGTCGAACGATTTCGTCTATTGTTTCTACTCTAGCATCATTTCGGAGCAAAATAACTTTAGGACTGCCTCAATATATCGTATATTCTATCCAATTTGGAAGCCGCGAGATAAAGAGCTCTTATCTGAAGTTCTCCACATGGCGAGACTCGGTAACCTCTCCAGTCACCTCCGAGCCTGTCAACGCAAACCCATCGGCAATGGAAGTAGTGCAGAAAGAACACAGCCGGCTCCTCAAGAGGACCGAGGCCTCTCAGGGCATCAGGAATGTCCAGTCTGCAATTGATTCACTGCAGTCTGCTCGCGATGCCATAGCTGCTGGTCAGTAGCCAGTAAACGGTTCCCCGCTAGATTCCTGAACTGACAAGACCGGTTCCCAAATAGATCCATCCAGGGCCTCTGCCACTCTAGCCACCCTTCAGAACTCGGTCAAATCTTCCTTTGACTCTATCAATGACAACTTGAAAGAGACTCACAGTGGCCTCAACAAGTACACTAAATCTCTCGATAAGGTATTCCAGAATACTGATCGTCCATGCGTTTCCACTAATCTAACACCTGGAACAGCTTTTCAAAGACCGACCACTGCCTAGCACCGACGACGATGGGCTCTCCGCACAAGAAAACCTCATCAACCGCGCCATCGCCATGCATCTCCTTCGCGAAGGCCAGTTCGGGGTGGCCGCCACCTTCCTCTCCGAGATTGCCGAGCAGAAGACAATAAACCCAGCTTCCCAAAACGGACGTGGGCCGACCAATACAACAGCCAGCCTGCTCGATATCGACGAAGTCCCTTCAACCGAGATCCGGAAACAATTCGCCTCGATGTACTATATCCTACAACAGCTAAAAGACAACAGGAACTTATTGCCTGCAATCGAGTGGTCACGGGAGAACCGCGAGGCGCTGGAAGCCCGAGGCAGTAACCTCGAATTCGAGCTCTGCCGACTACAGTATGTATGGCTATACCATGGCGGAGCGAACAGCCAGGGAACTGGAAGCGGGTGGCTAGCTGCCCTCGAGTATGCGCGGCAGGAGTTCCATGTCTTTGTGCCTCGATATTTGCGAGAAGTTCAGCAGCTAGTCGGCGCAATGGCGTACTCGCCCAACCTCGGCGGATCGCCATATGCAGCTATCTTCAACAACACCTCAGCTTGGGATGACGTAGCTCACTTCTTCACTCGCGAGTTCTGTTCTTTGTTGGGTCTTTCGGCGGACTCGCCGCTTTATATTGCTGCCACGGCCGGCGCCATCGCCCTGCCGACGCTGTTGAAGCTACAGACCATTATGAAATCGAAGCGCACGGAGTGGACATCCGACAATGAACTTCCGGTGAGGAGATTACTACTTTGTTTGCAAATCAAAGCTAATATTTGTATTATCAGGTCGAAATACCGCTGCCTCCTCAATATCTCTTCCATTCGATCTTTGTCTGTCCGGTGTCCAAGGAGCAGGCGACCGATGAGAACCCTCCTATGATGATGCCATGTGGACATGTCATTGCGCAGGAATCATTGAAACGCCTGGGCAAAGGTAATCGGTTCAAATGCCCATATTGTCCTAGCGAAAGCCACCCCAAAGACGCCAAAAAAGTATTCCTATAATGTAGGTCTTCCTTTTCTTTTCCTTTCCTTTCTCTTCTTTCTTCACTTGCTTTGTCCCCATATCTCTGGGTATCTTCTTTCCATGGCAATCGGCGATACGGGTAACTTCGGGATTGCCGGGTCTTGTCAAGGGCGTTTAGCGTCGGCGTTCAGGGGGTTCTTCTTTTGCGACATTGCAATGCAGGTCCATTCAAAGCTGTACGGAGCACTGCGATGTATTTCAAACCTGATATTCGAACCAAGTTCAAAGATAAATCAACCTCACCATTCCAAGACTGCTGCCAATGGACGTATCAATTCCAAAGAGAGAGCATCAGAATTTGCCTCCGAAATAAAACGAGAATCCACCTGCAATCCACAACTATTTCCCAAACAGGAAATTGTAATTTCCTTTGCCTCAATGACGACCTCTGATTGGCCATATCCAGGCTCGTGATCACGCGCCCATTTGGCGACTCGAAAAACCCCTTTACGCGGTCGAAACTCATTTGTGACGCGTCTTTCGATGAGCTCTACCCCTCTGCGTAGGATAATTGGAGCTATCCAGCAGATCGTTCGTATACAAACTGTCTTGTAATCTCCACAGAGTACAATATATGTATGTGACTTGTCGGAAACTTGCATCCTTTCCTCTCTGTCGTTTATAAATAGTGCCCCATCTCCCCCCTGAATCCATCAAAAGGCTGTCTCTGTATTCTCCCCAATTATCCCCTATCCAGGCCATAAATAATAGCAATGTTGTCCAAGAGAACTCCAGAGACTCCAATTCCTGGCCGGTATCGTGCGGCCAAGGCTTCGGCTTTCACTCTCCAGTCGCGCAGGATTCCTCGCGACAGAACCAAAGACCGAGCCCCCAAGGACAAAGAACGAGACAGTTCTGGTTCAGGCTCTGGCTCAATTGGCAGTAAGACTCGACGAGTCGAGCGCCGTCAAAAATTCGATAAACCCCCAGATGTAACGTAAGTCCTGCCACAACATGTATCTCCATAAATCCAACCACTAACCCAATCTCAGAACCCCCTCAACAAGCCCAATCGTAATGCTTCGTGTCGGCCCAGAAAAGCGCCTCTTCGCCGCCCACGAAGCCATCCTCCACGCATCCCCCTTCTTCGCCGCGCACTGCGCAGCCCAAACTCCAAACCCGAATGCGCCACGTCCAAGACTCCCCCTCCAACCACCAAGCAAGCGCATCGACCTCCCAGAAGAGCAACCCGAAGTCCTTTCCTGCGTCCTCGAGTACCTCTACAAGGGCGACTACTACCCGCGTCTGCGACACAACCGCAAGACCCAAGCGTGGGAGCTGGAGGACGCAGATACAGGTGTTGGCGCTGGCACTAGTGGGGAATTGGGACAGGCGACGGCGACGGTGTTTCATCATCGGGCGCAGGGGGTTATATTGCGGGATACGGCTATTTAGTGAGTCCTTTCTTGGTTCTTTACATTTGGGTATAAACGTACGTGTACTAACGTATCTTCCAGCTGCGCAGCAGAAAAGTACAACCTCCCCCATCTGCAGCGTGTCGCTTTGCGCAAGCAAGGCCTGCACACTGGTATCCAGTGTAGTACGATACTTGCGAGTGCGCGTTTTGCGTACGAAAACACACCGGATACGGAGTCGAAGTTGCGGGCGCATTACCTTGCGCTGATTGTGCGGTCGCGGAGCACTTTTATGCGTAGTGGGACTATGCAGGCGGAGATGGAGCGTGGGGGGAAGTTGTTTTTCGATCTTTTTGTTGCTTTGTGTAATCATATGGTGAGTTTACTTTCCTTTTTGGGTTTTGGAGGATGAAGTGCTGATGGTTTACGATATAGGATGACTATACTGGTCAGTCGGTTGATAGTTCGGCTGTTACGACTCATTGTTAGGGATGTGTTGGGATTCTAGGCTTAGGTGGTAAGTTGTCTTTTGGCTTTGGATTGACTGCGTGGTTTCCATTCTATATCGCTGCTGGCAGTGTTCTATACCCGTGTACTACTATGTTTCGATACCTGATGAATGGAGAGCTTGTTTGAAGGTTGTTAAGTTCTATTGATGCGTAAATTCGTATATGTAGGGACTAATATAGCCCGACTAGCCCAATTTTGATATATCTCATGTATTGGGCAAGCGTGGACTTGATGACATTGATGAAGCTGGCGCTTCGATCCGGGCGATGGTCAAGTATCATGCAGCTAGTATGCAGTGTGTATCGCGTCAGGCCGAAAGTCTTCGGCAGTGGTGTTACCTGATCAGCCTGAGTATTATGGTGTGCCGAATAATATAGCTGGATGGATATAAGTCATAGGCGGATGCATACCTGACGACTCTGAAGGTGCTGGCAACCAACGAGGGAGTTATCGACGAGCATTAGATGAAATAAGGTGCAAATACAAATACGTTGCAGTGCATTGCCACCCAAAAACGTATTTAGACACCTGTACCGGGGAAAGCGCCTCCCTTGCTCAGAACGACGATGCCTCGGTCACGCGCAATGTATCCTTTCATGAGTCCCTAAGGAAGTGAAATGTCAGTAAACACTTCCGGATTGACCATATTTGTCAGCTTACCTTGTAGATGAGGTTAGAGAGTAAACACTCCACCTCATCGATATCAATGCGCGAGCGACCACTTGTGGGAGTACCCACACGGAGAGCTGCCGCAAACTCATTCACATGGACACGAGTACGTCGAACCGGAGATTGGCCCTCCTTGGATTCGTCGAAACCACCAGCGAGGAAAACTTTTCGGAAGAGGTTGCGCAAGGCAATGTCGCGTCCACGTTCTAACGGCAGGTAGATACGTCTTTTCACAAACTCATCCTCGCCCGCAGACATGGCCTGGTCGAATCCAACCAAGTCACCCGCTCGAATACAGTTTGACAGAGACCGGAAAAGGCTCTCGAGTCGTGGGAATGGTGCGAGAAGCTCCTTGGAGGGGAGCGTGTGTGTGGTGACGAGGTGGCAAGGAATAAGGTAGGTAAGAATCAATCTAGTAGTGGTTAGTGGATATTTATCTGTAGTTGGAGGGCTACTAACTCTCGATTCTTTGTCGCGTCTCGATGGCACATCTTCCAAGCCCATGTCAGGTGTTCTTCGGCCTACATTGCAAATAATCAGCCCCGGTAATGGTCCACGGACAGCTCTTGGTATTACCTCTGTATAATTCTCTTCCAAGAAGTGAATAACCCCAACATAATATTCGAACGTGACAATGTGAGATTTGGGGAAAGCTTCAGGAGGGGGCAGATCGGCCGACGAGGCTTTGATGGCGCGGAGCAGGTTCTTGGTAAGGCCGACGGAGTTGATCTAAAAGAGAGAGATTAGCATTTTGGTCGCGACAGTGAGGTCGACATTTGATACCTTGAAATATGTCTTGAATAGTAGATTGGTCATGTTATAGATACCCCACTTGCGGGACTCTTCGATGGGTGCTCTGGGTCTGGTCAGCGATGGAACAACCCAAGAATCCAATTATATCTTACCTATCACTCAGACACAGAGTAAACATCCGGTTGATGACTCGAGCAGCCTCCTCCAAGTTTGCGTTCTTCTCAAATTCAGCTGCGATGTCATCCTGGAACCCGAACCCAGAAGAGCCTTGGGATGCTGCTTCGAGATCCGCATTGATGGCAAAAGTACGCAAGTACTTCCCGACTGTATACAAACATGGCAATGTCCAAGCCGGAATGCCAGCAGGGCCCGAGTATCCCCGGATGAGGGCATTGGCAACCTTTTTCCAGGTATTGAAGACTGTAACGACGCTAGCACCGGGAAGACGATCTTCACACCGAAGTATTTCGCCTATAGCTTCCCAGTAAACAATAAAGATATCAACCCACGCAGCCTGCTCAGCCTTTGGCAATTTCAGGCTTTTCCCGTGGAAGAGAGCATAGTTGAGATCCTTGGATATAAATTCTGCGTTGGAGAGCTGAAAGAAGCGGCGCAGCCGATCACGATCCTCAGACGGCGCGATCGGGGTGAGCACTGCAGCTAATTCCGGGCCGGACCCGTTGAGGTATGCGTTCTTGAACGCGATCGCGATAGAACCCATGGCGAACTCCCCTCTGGCGGAAGAGTGTTTTAGTTGAATTGATTGGGAAGTGATCAGTTGGAAAGAAGCATTCGAGGTGGGGTAAGGGTTAAGATCCGACCCGACAGAGACAAAGACAATCAAGTGAGGAACGCCATACTTTTGGAGAAGACATGTGGGGAAGGTGAGCCAGTGTGGCTGATGGGATGTGGCGGAAGGACGGTGGCTCAGTTGTATTACCAAAGTAGACTAGCGCAGAACGGAAAGCCTCCACTCGCTTAGGGCAAGGGCGGCAACCCTAAGCACAATTGGAACCTCACAATTCTCATTTTCCACCGACGGCACACTAACGACTCATCCACCACAGCGACAATCACAGTGAGTACCTCCTACTAGATTTTATCGGAGATTTATACTAACGTTCAATTCTTCCAGATGGGTGAGTGATTTTTATTCCCTTCCCGGTACCCCAGAACTTTTTTTTCGAGACCGGTGCGCGGGAGGAAATTCAAGACGCAAAGACCCCGACACTATCGACATGAGAGACAATCACAAAAGAGGAGGACGCAATGGCAAACCGACATCGTTAGGAATTGTTTATGAAGGAACGCACAACGTTGTCAGGGCTACGCATGGTTGAATCTCGAATTTTTCAATATCCACAAATCACCCCTGGTCTTCTCGAATTCTCGCCAACTTGAATCGCGCACCGTTTTATCTCTCGAACTGAACATCTGGGCAATTGGAATATCCAATACGAACAATGGCTGACGGATTCCCAGGGCGTCTTACTGAGTACCAGGTCATCGGGCGTCACATGCCCAACGAGGCGAACCCCACGCCCAAGTTGTACCGCATGCGCATCTTTGCGCCCAACACCGTTGTGGCCAAGTCGCGTTTCTGGTACTTCATGTCCCAGCTCCGTAAGCTCAAGAAGGCTAACGGCGAGATCGTTTCCCTGAACGTGGTATGTTGGGATTGAATATTCAAGGATAAGGAATGGTGCTCATCGTTTTCTGTCTAGATCGAGGAGAAGCGTCCCCTCAAGGTCAAGAACTTCGGTATCTGGATCCGCTACGACTCGCGCTCCGGTACCCACAACATGTACAAGGAGTTCCGTGAGATGTCCCGCACCGATGCTGTTGAGGCCCTCTACCAGGACATGGCTGCCCGTCACCGCTCCCGTTTCGGTTCCATCCACGTATGTTACGCCACTCGAACCTTGCGACATTGAACCCATTCTAATTATTTTCCTGCAGATCCTCAAGGTTGTTGAGATCGAGAACAACGACAGCATTCGCCGCCCCTACATCAAGCAGCTCCTCCAGAAGGACCTCAAGTTCCCTCTGCCCCACCGCGCCGGCGGCAAGGTCGGAAAGAAGGTCTTCGCCTACTCCCGCCCCTCTACCTTTGCTTAAATGTGACGTTCTGGGTGTTGGGTTTGGAGTGTGTGGATGAATGACTATTTATGGCCATGGCATGCATGAAAGATGGTCGCGTGGAAACCACCGCCCCGTTCACGGGCGAGATGGTTGGATGTCTCTAGTCCCGTATGGTGGCATCTCTAGGTTATTTTGAAAAAATCATCGGGTTTCTTGAATTATTCGAGTTCTAGTAGGACAATGAGCATACATGGAGAGTAGGCCCATCTGGTAGATGCCTATGGATATCAACCTGGAAAACGGGCTGTTTTCCTTTGGGTTTCTTGCAAATCCCTCCATTCACAACGTGATCATATCGGCATGGATGTACATAGGATAGTCGTTGCAAATGGCTTATTGCTGGTCATACAATTCATAACGAACTACATGCATATATATCCATGACTATCAATAATATCATCAGAAACTAGTCTATCCTATCATCACTCGGGCCTGTACATTACAATTCAAATGCCGACGGAGTAAATATCAGATATCGGACTTTCTTAAGCCGCTGGAGACCGAACATAGGTGCCTTGTAGATCAGGCACCAGCCGGCTATCTTCAGGTACCATTTTAGTGGAAAGTTTTGGTTTTGGCCTGTCAGCAAGGGTTGTTTAGAATATATTGACAATCTTTACTCGAACAGTACCGAAAGCATTGATCTGTGCAGGTCGCAATACAGGAACCTCTTATTGCGTCATTCGAAATCAGGTCGGCAGGGAGCTGTCCGCTTTCGCATATGTAATCCGATTTCTTCCCCGGGCCTTCTCAAGTTCCCTTCACTTTTCCCCCACTCCTCCCCAATCTATTGCAATCATGTTTGCTCGTCAATCTTTCCGATGTGCGCAGCCTTTGAAGCAGGTTAGTTGAAATAGCTCGATTCAATCCCGAACAATACTAAAAACCATTCAATCAGAGCTTCCGCAAGTACTCTGCGGAGGCCACTCCTAAGAAGTCCAACTTGGCCCCCATCTACGTTGGTGTGGGCCTTGCCGGTCTCGCTGCTGGTGTCTATCGCTACAGCACCGACGCGGTTGCTGAGCCCAAGGAGCGTCCCAAGGTCTTCAACGGCCAGGACTGGGTTGACCTCAAGCTGGCTAACATTGAGATCCTGAGCCCCAACACCAAGCGTCTTCGCTTCGAGTACGATGATAAGGAAGCTGTCTCTGGCCTTCCTGTTGCCTGTGAGTAGTCTGGCTCCAAGAATGATTGCCAATTGATCACTAACAAGCATATAGCTGCTCTGTTGACCCGTTTCAAGCCCGAGGGTGCCGAGAAGAACGTCCTCCGTCCCTACACCCCCACCAGCGATGAGGGTAAGATCAACATAGACCGCAACTTACTTTTCCTTTACTAACACGTGGCAGATATCCCCGGCTACCTTGAGCTCGTCGTCAAGGCCTACCCCGGCGGCCCCATGTCTGAGCACATCCACTCCATGAACATCGACCAGCGTCTGTCGTTCAAGGGACCTATTGTCAAGTACCCCTGGGAGGCTAACAAGCACAACCACATCTGCTTGATCGCTGGTGGTACTGGCATCACCCCGATGTACCAGCTCGCCCGTGAGATCTTCAAGAACCCCGAGGACAAGACCAAGGTTACTCTAGTTTTCGGCAACGTCACTGAAGAGGATATCCTCCTGAAGAAGGAGCTGCAGGATTTGGAGAACACCTACCCCCAGCGCTTCCGTGCCTTCTACGTCCTGGACAAGCCCCCTGCCGAGTGGACTGGTGGCAAGGGCTTCATCTCCAAGGAGCTGCTGAAGACTGTCCTGCCAGAGCCCAAGGAGGAGAACATTAAGCTCTTCGTCTGTGGCCCTCCCCCCATGTACAAGGCTATCTCCGGCGCTAAGGTCAGCCCCAAGGACCAGGGTGAGCTTACTGGTATCTTGAAGGATCTGGGTTACAGCAAGGAGCAGGTGTTCAAGTTCTAGATTACAAGTCCTAGATTATTGTAGAATATAAGACTAGAATAGTTAGCTAGTTGGATATGCGGCAAAACAGCCATGTATATTGGTGCATCTTGTTTTCAGCGTGTTACCACATCTCTGGCTAGCTTGGAACGTCATTGATGGAATAGATATATTTTGTCTCCAAATATACAATCAGGTGTATCGATAGTTGTATTTTTCTCTGGCAGCATGTGCAATGAAAATCAACATAAAAAAAAAGATATAAAAAAAACCAGCGGCGACTGTAATGAAGAGGGAGAGGTGGATATATATAAGCACACTCACTGGGAATACTTTCGTAGACTATGACGTGGCCAACGAAAATAGTCTTGAATCACTATTTATGTAGCAATGAGCGGTAGACCAAAAGAATCCAAATCGAAAATATATCAAAACAATTGCCCATAAGAGTATAAGCTGCCCCAAAGCCTACATATATGTACACATAAAGTACCTACTGGTAGTTAAGCAACAAGAACAGGTACTAGACCATAAAAGCACACTCCAAAGCCATTGCGGAGAGAAAAGAGTTGAAAAGGCAGTTCTAAAAGGAATTGAATTAGGAAGTCAGAACAGGCGTTTGTGCTACAAGCTTGACACCTCGTGCGCAGCTGAGCCCCTCTACAGGGCTTGGGCGACCCTGAAGTTGAGATTTCGGCGGGGGACCATAGCCCACACCTGAACATGCCCCAGCCCCTCCAAGAAGAGGGAAAAGAGCAGGATAAACTGTAAGTCGTTGGAATAGATGTATTATATACCAAAAAAGATATGTGGGAATTTATATAAAGGAATAAAACCGTGAAATATGTGTGTGATTGTTTGGCAAGTATACAAGTGCCCAGGTGGCTCATGGATTACCCCTCGGGGGCTTCTAAGCCTAAGAAGTTACGTGTTTATTAATAATTTAGAAACCCCTACATTATTGCTATTATAAAAGGATATGATAGTCTGATAAAACCTAACATCTTTATAGCTGAATAGAATGTCAATATCCAAGCAGTACTGTGTTGCCTGGGGTTCCGGGGGTGTCTCATGACAGTCCAGAGCCTAAGCCTAAAGCAGAGTTCGACATGTCCGGGCACCTTCGGGCGCCTAAGCTATTTAGTGGGTACTCGGCCCTTCCACCCCCCGTCCCCTTCCCCCCTTCCCCCCCCGAAATTTTCTCTTTTCTTCACCCCAACCACTCTCTCGGCTTCAAAACAATGGCTTCCAACCACGATGACACGACCGTTCAGGTCAACAAAGAAGAGCTCAGACGGGCTGGTGACTTGGTATTTCCCCCCATTCATGTTTTACCCTTTTGAATTTTGCCATTTTCATTGTTTCGGTTCTTTTTTTTCTGTTTTCTTGTGCGCATCCCCACTGCGCGCCTACTACGCGTCAGGTTCGAAGATCTTAAAGCTACCCATTAAGCTGTTGAAGCTTAACCTGTACCATATCATACTTCAGTATTATGTTGGCAAGCTTTATGTGCAAAAAAAAAAGAACAATCCCTACCCTTTCTCCCTTCAGACCCGAGGACCGTCTTGACATCGCACACTTGCGAACTTACGCGCCGCCTGCTTACCCCTCTTCCTTCCCTAACCCTATATGCAAACACATACCCAATGATCATGCGCAATTGCCCCTGGCATAACACCGCTAACAATGCCTCATAGATCGTCATGCGCCTGATGGAGGTGCAGTCTTACATCGCCGATTTGGGCAAGGCCTACGTCCAGCATGTGAGCAACATCACCGAAGGACGTGATGCCAACATTGAGCTCCCCCTCGGTCCCTCTGGATTCATGGGCCCGGACATCCCCTTCCGCGCCGGCAGCCCCGGCGCCAAGTCTGAGGCTGGTGGCCCCAAGAAGCGCAAGCGCGCACCCGTTGACCCCAATGCGCCCAAGCGTGCCTTGACCCCCTACTTCCTGTATATGCAGCACAACCGCAGCAAGATCGCCGATGACCTTGGCAATGATGCGCGTCCCAAGGATGTCGCCGACGAGGGCACTCGCCGCTGGCAGAGCATGGAAGATACCCAGAAGGAGGTATGTATTGGCAGCGAAGCAGACCTAGCTTGAATAATACCTGAAAGTATGCAAAGCTAACGCATCCGCATAGGTCTGGAAGAAGATGTATGCCGCCAACTACGACCAGTACAAGCGCGATATGGCAGCCTACAAGGCCGGTGGTAAGGCTGACGAGGAGCACGATCCCGCCGCCAGCCAACTGCAGCAGGACTTTGCCGGTGCCGAGGTCGAGCCCGAGGCCGAAGCCGAGGCTGAGGCTGAGGCTGAGCCCGAGTCCGGCGAGGAGACCACCGACTCATCCGACGAGTCGCAGTCCCCCTCTCCTGCGAAGGAAAAGACTCCCCCGCGCAGCACCACCAAGCGTCGCCGCAGCGACCCCAAGGCCAAGGAGGCTGAGACTCCTGCCAAGTCGCCTGTTAAGCGGAGCAGCCGCAAGGCTGCTGAGCCGGTAGTTTCTACACCTGCTGCCAAGACACCTGCTGATAACAAGCGCAAGAGCAAGAAGCGCAAGAGCGAGGTGTAAATGAATAATTGCTTTCTGCGTTCTGATTTCTGATTTGCTTGACTCTAGGGTCAGATGAGATGGTCTCGGTTTGGTGGACTGGATGTGTAACCCCCCGGTTTTTTTTCAGCGGCGTTTGGGGAAAAACTGTACCTACTTAGCTTGAATTAGTGAAATGGACTGATGGGATGTGGTTTCTAGATATTTCTCTTAGTATTCGTAGGGGCGAAATAGTCTATATACCAGTATAGTTCCAAGAAAAAGGTGCGGGTCCTTTCCCGCTATACAGCATCTATAAAGCCGCATAAGACTAGATAAACCAAATTAAAACCAATTAAATCTAACTAATCTAACTAATCTAACTGACTAAATCCAACTAAATCCAACTAAATCACACTAATTCAATATCAATCAAAGCCTTGACTAATGCCGCCGACCTCCGTGCCCCGGCCCAATCGGCCTTCGCGGCACTTATCATGGAGAATGGTCTTATCAGCATTCCAAGTAAGTTTGAAAATGGACATCCCCCACATTCCTCTTTTTACTTTCTTTTGACCTCTCTCATATCTTCTTCTCTTATATATTCTCTTTAAAGTTGCTTCAAAATTGTCCCCCCAAAGCCTACCTCCAAAGCCAATTGTCCTGCACGCCAAGCACTGCCAGGTTCATGGTCCCACCTGAACCATGCAGCTTATTCCGAAGGAGGCAAGTCACACCCCCGAGAAAACAAACACAACTAACACACCTGCAGCTTGACAAGCTCACCATCGCCCAACTAGGATTCTTGGCACAGCGTCGTCTAGCACGTGGAGTGCGGCTCAACCATGCAGAAGCTGTGGTATGTTTATATCGTGGGGTTGTAGGACACGACCACTAACATATCCCCTAACAGGCCCTGATAGCCTCAGTGCTGCACGAGGTACGATAACCCAATTCCATACAATGGTATTAGGACATATGATATAGCGCAAACTAACACCCAACCCCCCCAGTTAATCCGCGATGGCCACTACTCCGTCGCCGATCTAATGTCCATCGGCAAAACAATGCTCGGCCGCCGCCATGTCCTCCCCTCCGTACTCGCAACCCTCGTTGAGCTCCAGGTCGAGGGGACTTTCGTCTCCGGTACTTACTTGGTAACCGTGCACCACCCGATCAGTAGCGACGAAGGCGATCTCGAGCGCGCCCTGTATGGAAGCTTCCTGCCTGTCCCCGCGCCCGAGGCATTCCCAGACCCGGACCCAGAGGATTTCACCCCCGAGAAAATGCCTGGCGCAGTTATTACTGTTAAGCAAGCGCGCGTGGAGCTAAGTCCTGGGAAGAGGCGTATTAAGCTTAAGGTTATGAGTAAAGGAGATCGGCCAATTCAGGTGTGTATAGGAAACCAGGGAACCGGAAGCGAATGATGCTAATTACAATGTTGATTGATAGGTTGGATCGCATTACCATTTCATTGAGACGAACCCCCAGCTGCACTTCGATCGCATGCAGTCGTACGGTTTCCGACTGGATATCCCTGCGGGCACCTCGATTAGATTCGAGCCCGGTGATACAAAGACGGTCACGCTTGTCGAGATCGGTGGAAATCGCGTCATCCGCGGTGGAAACTGGCTGGCGAATGGGCCGGTGGATATGAGTCGTGCCGATGAGATCATGGCCAAGCTGCAGACAGCTGGATTTGCGCACGTACCGGAGCCACAAGCGGATAGTGCGCTTGTTGCTGGGTTCTCGATGGAGCGCGAGGCGTACTCGCGCATGTTTGGTCCTACGACGGGAGATCTGGTGCGGCTTGGGTTGACGGATTTGTGGATTAAGGTTGAGAAGGACATGACAACCTACGGGGATGAATGCTCTTTCGGTGGAGGCAAGACGCTGCGCGAGGGAATGGGACAGGCGTCTGGTCTGTCTGAGTCCGAGTGTCTTGACACTGTTATCACGAATGCGTTGATTATCGATTGGACTGGTATCTACAAGGCTGATATTGGCATCAAGGATGGACTGATTGCTGGTATTGGCAAGGCCGGAAACCCGGATGTCATGGACGGTGTGCATCCTGATCTGGTGGTGGGCTCGTGTACGGATGTCATTGCTGGAGAGAACAAGATTATTACCGCTGGTGGTATTGACACGCACATCCACTTGATCTGCCCGCAGCAGGCAGAGGAAGCTCTAGCCTCGGGAATTACCACTTTCCTCGGCGGTGGCACCGGTCCCACCACTGGATCAAACGCGACGACATGTACACCGTCACCGAACCTCCTGCGCCAGATGATGCAAGCATGCGACAGCCTACCGATCAACTTAGGTATCACAGGTAAGGGCAACGACTCCGGAAAGAAGAGTCTCAGAGAGCAGGTCCTAGCAGGAGCAGCAGGCCTCAAGCTTCACGAAGACTGGGGCTCCACCCCAGCAGCGATTGACAACTGTTTGGAAGTCTGCGACGAATACGATGTGCAGTGTATGATCCACACGGACACTCTGAACGAATCTGGCTTCGTTGAGCAGACCATTGAAGCCTTTAAAGGCCGTACAATCCATACCTACCATACCGAAGGCGCAGGCGGCGGTCACGCCCCAGACATCATCTCCGTGGTCGAACACCCCAACGTCCTCCCTAGCAGCACAAACCCAACCCGCCCCTTCACTCTCAACACCCTGGACGAGCACCTCGACATGCTAATGGTCTGCCACCACCTATCAAAGAACATTCCCGAGGACGTCGCCTTCGCGGAAAGCCGCATCCGCGCCGAAACCATCGCCGCCGAAGACGTCCTCCACGACCTCGGCGCCATCAGCATGATGTCCTCCGACTCTCAAGCAATGGGCCGATGCGGCGAAGTAGTCCTCCGCACCTGGCACACAGCCCACAAGAACAAGACCCAGCGCGGACCTCTCGGCAGCGACGCTGACACCGGCGCAGACAACTTCCGCGTGAAGCGATACATCAGCAAGTACACGATCAACCCCGCTCTCGCGCAGGGAATGGCACACTTAATCGGATCTGTGGAGGTCGGCAAGGTCGCCGATTTGGTGATGTGGAAGGCAGCATCGTTCGGCACGAAACCTGTATCTGTTATAAAGAGCGGTATGATCGTTACTGCAGAAGTTGGAGATCCGAATGCGTCGATCCCGACTGTCGAGCCGATGATTATGCGGCCAATGTTTGCTGCCCGCGTCCCGGCTACGTCTATTATGTTTGTTTCGCAGGCTTCTATTGATGCGGGCATTGTGCAGAAGTATGGATTGAAGAAGCGCATTGAGGCCGTAAAGAATTGTCGCTCTGTTGGGAAGAAGGATATGAAGTTTAATGATGCTATGCCGAAGATGAAGGTCGATCCAGAGAGTTATACTGTTGAGGCGGATGGGATGCTTTGTGATGCAGAGCCGGCTTCCGAGTTGCCTTTGACGCAAGCGTATTATGTCTTTTGATTTTAGGTTTCTGTCTTTCATACCCTTAGCTTTTGTTTTGGTTTTTACAGTTCCTATATACCTCATTGCTCGATAGCGAGCTCGAGTTTTGGTTTTTGCGTATAGGATTTTGATAATCCAACGAAAGCGATCATTTTCTTTTTCTTTTGCTTTGAATATACGCTCTACTATCCTTTACAATGGCACACGTGTAGTCAATGAACAAACTAGTTATCATTCTTTCAAAACCATAAACAAGCTAAAACCCCCTCAATAGAATCAACAACAATCCCATCCGTCCTCCGCCCATCAGTATAAACAAGAATATCCGCCCAGTGCAACAGACAAGCAACAATGTTATTGCACATAAGCGGCACGTTATAGCTATAAAACCCGTACGGTTTCGCTAGGACATAAGCATTGCCTCGGGCATCAACAGCCATAGCCATAGAGGCATGCTTGAGGCGATGAACACCACCAACAAGCTCACGCATATTCTCAGCAACCTCATCACCAGCCTGTGGGTTTGCCCTTAACAGCCTCGCTTGCATTCGCAACTCGAAGAGAAAGGTCGCGCGCTCGCGTTTAAAAGTCGATACAGGGCCGGTTCGGGTAGCCATAATGTCGCAGAACAGACGGCAAGTCGGATAAATGTGATATACGATAAATAAACCAAGATAATAAAAAATAGGAGTAATTTATAATCCATATATTCCAATTACAGATCTATCTAAAAACACAAGTTAGCCACATTCTGATCAATCAATCTCGCTACAGCAACAGGGACGCCAGTGCATAGGTACATCGGCTTCGTAGAAGTCGCTCTAGTGGATTAGGACGTAGGGGTGATCACGGCTTTGGACGGCCATCTTCATCAGGAGAGAGGAGACGATGTAGAGATGCTGGATTATCTGTAGACGGAGGCTTGGGATTATGTAGACGTGACTGTCGATGTCGTCGCGTAGAAAGATTGATTGTGACTCTAGGAGGGTTACTAGGTCGTCTCGCGCCTTGCGGAAGGCTGAGATGCGGGATTGTGTGGGTGCTATAGATCTAGATGGAAATGGAAGATGTTGATGTGAATGAATGTTGGAACGTACCTGGATGCTGGAACTGAGCAGTTACCAGCAACAGCTGCTGTGAGTCCGTGACTCTCGATAGTATCGAAGAATCTAATCTAGATGAGATTCCAGGTCAGCAAGTGCATCCGCCAGCTCAATCGCGATATCATGCTCGCAGTTCACAACAGGCTGGTGGATGTGGCCCAGGAGTACGTCGGAGAGGTGGCGGGTGCAACGGCCGACCTCATCGCAGGCCTGGGGGATGATGTAGAGGTAGTAGCGGGCGCCCCTGGAAGTGACAAATTTCATGGCTGTGGCGTTGGTAACAAGGGCCTGGGAAGCCCATTTCACCTTGTCTGCCTGAACCTTCAGGGACTGGATGTTGAGGGCGATCTCGATGAGGTAGTTGCCCTCGGGGACCGAGCGCAAAGTGACAATGTAGCGGCGGATGTTGTCCAGAAGGATATCACGCTCCTTCTTGTACTTGAGGATAGCGCGAGTACCGCGGAAGACCCGGGTGGCGATGGACTGCATCGTGGATGGTGGGAAGAGTGGTGGTGCTCTGGTTGTCTGATATGAAATGGAGAGAGAGATGTGAGCAGATGAATGGGATGTATCGCTTACCTGGTTAGGTTAGTGGTGTAGCCGCGGATCTGTGAAACTGGTCGTACTGATGGACTGTGAGAACCTGAGGTGGATGGTACCTCGAAATGGTCAAGACGTCGGGGGCTATTTATGCATTTGTATCTCGCTACGTTGAGCAGACTGGAGACAAAGCCTTCATTCAGAAGAAAGGAATGAAAGACATGTGGGTTATTGTTGGGAATCTTTGTTCTCTGTTCTCGATATCTGCAAGTGGTCATGATCTTGAAAGAAGTTGGTATACAAGGTAAACTCACTGGGACTTTGTTATAATTTTAGGCTAGCAAGGCCATTGTTTAGTTCTTTGTTTTCTATATACTAGGTAAATGGAAGCGGTAATGTCAATCACCAAAGAGATTGTTGATATCGGTGCTTTACTAGCCAGGTTTTTAGGGTTTGTCTCGACGATGTAGTCCAGTTTCGGCCAATTAGGGCTCAATGGTAGATCAACCTTGCTAACTGTACAGCAGGTCAAAGTGAGTGATATGGTGATTTGAAGCACGCAAGTCTTTTTCTGAGACCGCAAGACAGTGAACCATTCCTATGAAAGGAACAAAAACCCACGATGGGTCCAGCTTCCAGGTGTCCAGACATAGTTCCATCGGCAAAATACCAGATGACAAGATCAATAAAAAGATAGCGAAAAGGGGTATAATACATAGTAAAATCTAAGAACGAGATAGAAGAAAAAAGGAGGAACAGATCTATCCGTCTACCAATAGGAATAAAAGGTCAAGCCTATAGCTCAATCTCCTCCTCCGTATGGTTATCACCCGCCGAAACAAGCGACACATCGGTCCACGCAGAGAAAGTACCTTCGCGCGCAGCTAGATAAGCGGCAACACGCGCACGGCGTGAGCGATTCACTATTTCTTCTCCTCGCGGCGGGTCCCGTAGTCCATTTTCAACAGAATTTTGGTCTGGAGAGTCAAATGCCGACTCGGAGACGGAGAGAGAAAGTACGTCTGTGTGTTGACTTTCTGTCTGTTGGGTGATTGGGTGAGGAGATGTAGTACCATCGCCAGTTAAATCAATGATTTTGGTAGATGTGCTTGGTTCGGACCTGAGTCGGAGTCCTGTAGCCGAAGGTTCTGAATCTGGCTGGTCAGGCATGAGCGTATCCTCTGCTTCACTTGCCTCGTCACTTTCCGGGTCGAAGCTGTCTTCTTTTTCTGCCGGCCATGTAGACGGGAGAGGATTGACTTGAAAGAGCCCAGGTTCTGGATGCTCTTGAAGATAACGGTGTGCTTGACGGATTTCGTTGCGCTTAGCTCTGGCTGTCTCTTCAGGTTGACTCAAATTATGTAGAGGGTAGTGCTTCTGATCATAATGCTGGCTTGCACCGGCGGTATCAAGACTAAAATCTTCAATGCCACTACTGGTTTCTTGTGTGGACTGTGTGGAGAGGTCTATGTCGTATCGGGCTCTTTTTCTTGCGCGCAAATATCCCTCGTCGTCAACGTCATTAGTTAGAGATTGTCGCATGTGAGTGTCGTGTGAAAAAATGTTTCCTGAACAGAGGTGGCCGAACAAACGTCTAATAGAGACGTCTTCGTTCCAGGTTGTTGGATCCACGGTGCATGGATAAATGTCCTTGGGCTGGAAAGCAGCTACGAGCTCACATAGTTCGGAGTAGGAAGAGTGTCGTGAATACGGGAATCGCTATAATGTCATTAGAGGGGATTGTCGAAAGAAACAGTAGTGCCACTTACTATCGTGTTAGGTAAATCTGGCTGAGATCGGCTAGCGGTATCAGATGGACCATGGCTTAGAGCGGTCACCAGACTCTTTAATGAAATTTCGCCCTCTTCCTTTACGCCGTATGTATCAAGCGAGAGTGCTTTCTTTCTCGACCGGAACGCGCCCAAAAGGGCAGCTCGCATCTGAGAAAGGGCCTGTTTGTCCTGAACGTGTTTGAGACACAGCTTCTCCAACTCAGCTAGTGCAGATTCGTCTGGCAGCTCGAGTTCGTGTGTTTGGTACAGATCCCCAATACCACCGCCCGCGCCGACCTCGGGGATTTCAGCACCACCGGTTGTGCGATTCACAATAGGCACAATGTAGACCGCTTTAGTGCTGCGAGCTACCGAGCATGAGACTCCAGGTTCACAGCTGTGAATTCGGCTTGATTCGTTGTTGCTTAGGCAGCCTGCTACAGCTTTGTTTCCCAGCTCAAAGCCACAGAGGGCAGGAGCTTCGCTAAGTCCCTTATTTCCTGGAGTCTGGATCAGGGACTGATAAAGCCCCATCTGGTAACGATCCACATGGATCTACGCTATGTTAGCCAGTGTTATATTTGGGCTGCGTGATATTCATCACCTTTGTGTTCAGCGCAGCTGAGAGCGCTATCCAGACATCCTCATAGCCGAATGTCCACGCACGGAAGTAAAAGACTGTATCATCAGGATAAGCCTGGACTTTCTGCAGCAGCTCAGACAGTCCCTCAGCCTTGGAAGGGAACTCGCGGAATGGATTTGTCTTGTTTGCAAAGGTAGAGTCCAGATACAGCTTATCCAGTCGTTTCTGGCCCAGAGTATATGGTATCAAGACCGGGTGACGGACCAAGCTGCTCACCCACCATGTCTCGGCTAAAGGTACTCAGCCAGCAATTCAATTCAGAAAAATTATTACTCACCTCGAATGTCACCTGTGTAGATGATTGCCTTTCCGTCCCCTTCAATTAGAAACATCACAGCCCCGGTGCAATGGTTGGCATCGAGCAAAGTCACCTTGATACGACGTCGAGGAGTGAGCTCAATTTCCGTTGGGGTATTCAGTGGAATTGGGCGCTGTGCGGGATGAGTTCTCAACTCTAGTCAAAGTTTACAACCCACTAACCAGAAGCTTGGCAAGATGCTTATAGTGTAGTCGGCGGGACTCCAAGATGCCTTTATTAAAGTTCATCCGATGGGGATATTTTTCAATCCGGAGGAGCAGCTGCACTGGTCAGTTTAATGGATGTTTAATATGAACACGAGCATACCTCTCGCGTGGCAGGCGAGCAGTAGATAAAGGGTGCCCGAAATGATTCGAGACCCTGTAAATGATCGCTATGCACATGGCTGAGGAAGCAAGCCAGTGGCGCAGGCCGCTCGGGACATTTCCGAAAGTAGTCAACTGCTTTTCTTAGCCACCAGCAAGTTTGGCTGATCTAGGTGAGGCTCACTGCGAATCTCGGGAAACTCTGTCAGGATTAGCGTGGAAGTGACGTGGGAAGTGCCGGTCTCACCTTCTACAATGCCATCAAAGGTCGACATGGCAACGTCTACAAGAGATGCATGTCCAAGGTTGCCTAGGTGAAGATGTTGAATTGCTGGATCTCCATGTTTTCACGTGATATGAAAACTCCAGGCCAATTAAGATATCGAAATCTTTCTTTAATTTAAAGCATTATGATTCGATGAATTCTTGAATATGCGATATGCGATCGAAGTCCACCTGGGCAACCAGTGCATCGTGGCCATTGCCAACGCACACTTGCTTTTACGTATAAAGCCTTGGAAGTCTCCTGTCTTCCTAGACTATCCTCTTTCTTTTTTCTCTCTTGTTTCTCTTGTTGCATTCTATTTTCTTTTCTAAATTTCAATGGAACGCCTGTGAGACCTTCAATTCCCCAAGGGTCAAAGAGCCGAAACGTCAGCTGGGCACCTGATCGGGATTTTCTTCTCTAATATTATCATAATCTATTGACCTGGACTACGAGAATCCAGGTTGAAGACACATTTCCGTTACTTTGTATATGAGAATTTACTGTATGCGCCCTCTTTAGCGTGAACTCCCCGCCAATCCCCCATCCAAAACATCTCCATCCGGGAATTTGACAAAGGGCAAGGGGGGATCCTCCAGGGCTGGGTATCCTGAATCATCACATTCCAAGGAGTCTGGGACAACCTTGCCTCCTTCATTTGCTCTTTTACCTCTTCCACATCCGCCGGGGAACCTTCACTATGCGTAAACCATCCGTCGGTCAGATCGTGTATAACGCGACGTTCCCACGACCTCGCACAAACGACCCAGGATCGTTTGGTGCTCACATTACACGAAATCTCGTCCCAGAAGTGCGAGTCGAAACATCCCTTTTCTACGGCTCGCTAGACTGCATCGAAGCACAATACCCGGGGCTGGACTACTCATATGGACCGCATCGCATGCGACTGGGTCGTTTCCCATGGCACCGAAGGCTATTCCGCACATTTGACGAACTCGGTTTGACAGAGGAGGAGATCTCCAGTCTCTGTCGGTGGGAAGGGACCAAGTCCGCACGTCAGCGATACGAGGCAGAAGAAGGGGTTATCGTGCGGGACACTACAGCCCACTCAGTCCGACCGTCATCCCCCCAACCCACCCCTTCAATCGAGATCCACTTCAACGACTGCGACTTCTGCGGGACAGAAGAGGAATATGACCAGATCATCGAAACCCAGAGTAACGATACAGTCCGTGCGATCGATTCCCGTGCCTCCAGCTACCGGTCTGCCTCGGAAGAGCATGAAATCGAAGAGGAACTCAGCGACGAGGAAATAGAAAGCTGTGGTGTAGCCCTCAACACCCGCATCCATGCTGCGCTGGCCGCCCGCGACCAAGGCACTGATGTGCCGCTCGACGAAGACTGGGAACAATGGCTGAAGGAGGCTGGGGAGCGCGGCGGTTTCGAGGTGGTGCAGGCCATTCGTGCGAACCAGCCCTTGACTCTTGTCGCTGACAATGTCCGACTCCCACGCGGTCGCGGTGCGGCCCGTGTGGTCTCAAGGGCGGCCATGTTCACAGTGCCAGATAGCATTATCGCAACAAACGCTCTTCCATCTACATCCAACCATGCCTCCGGCACGGCTCAATGACTTCATACGATTTACTCGATTATCAAACCCTTTGAATAGGGCTCCCGTTATGATTTGTGGTTGCATTTTTTTTTACGGCGCATCTTATCTCTCTCGCATTGTCTGAAGTGGACTGGCTCCTTCTTCTCCCAGTTCTATTTGTTTTTTTTATCTATATCAACTGCTCTATTGATGCCTCCAGAAGAGCCTCTTACTTACGCATAGATTTTGTTTGTCTCCTGTCTCATTTCATCTAATACCCTCATATTCCTGTTCCTCATGCGTTGTTGCTTGACTTGTTCATTCTTTTCGTTATTTCCTTTGCCGGGGATATTCATATTCAAGTGGTAATCGGGGGATTTGCAGCAAACGGCAAAAGTCATTCCAATTCGTTCAGAAATACATCTATGAAATATCACATGTTCATGATCGTCCAATAGATGGGTGTAGAACTCGAGATGCAAGCTTGATATCAATCATAATTTAGACCGTTTTTCTGCATCGGCAAGAACCCACTGCCACTGTATTGTTTCACGAGAAGAATATAGGCGCCATCTGGATGTGCTCGCACACAAAACGATTCATAGACCCGGTGCCTCGTGCTCACTGCAACGAATTCACCCTTGTTATTATGCCCGATAAAGGTGCCAGAAAGCACGTTTTGAAATCCCAGCAATATCTCAATCGATTCGATGCACGACCAATAAATACCATGCCCATGCCCACCGTGTTCAGGCAGAAGGCCTAAAATACCCCCTTGAAGCCCAATGACAAGGCTTGTGCGAGGGTCGCGGATGATGAATGTTCTTCCTTTCCAAGGACAATTCCTAGAGCGGATCTCACTCAGGTGCCTCCAAAAACCGAGTGTTGATTCATCGCAACCAGATCTGATGGAGAAGAGCTCTCCGATGGTTTAATCTTCAATGATGGCTCTTCGGGATGGGAAAACTTAGTTTCCCGAAGTAGCCTGTCCAGAGTGAACGAAGATCTCTTCCCGTGTGCGGATTTATGGCTGGATATTTGGATTTCGGCCGTCGTTGCTCACCACAATGATGTACGAGGTTTCGCCATTGATCGTCCGACCCACTAAGGCAACCAAAGCAGGACAATCCAGATCTTTGTCTGCACTTTAACGGTTGCATATTCCACTAAACAGCTCTTTGACATCTTCACATGATGACGATGAAAACATTTTGATGGTCTCGACAATATTTGTCCTGCGCTGGACACTCCAACGCCTTCCGCTTCCTTTTCTGCACTTACACCAACGCGGGACAAAACTCTAGCAGGAAGAATTTGGCTCAATGTGCTACCTAAGTGGCAAGATGAACTAATATGACACATAGCAGGTGGCACCTTCTAATCATTCATTAGTTAAGACAGGGAAAGGTAAGTTCCTAGTATACTGTCTACTACATTTGTGTTGCATTTCAAACAAGGGATCATTTCAGATTTATGGGTTTGTTCCTGAGCTGCAGCCTCAACAAATATCAATAGTTCATTGCTTCTCCTTTTCCGTTCCTCTATTCAGCAGTTGATCTTTCAGCTTTTCTATTGTGTTCCCAGATTCGGTGGAAACGTTATCCAGTCGTTTGGAAAAGGCTTGGTCCGAAGATCTGGTGAACTCGTCAGATATCCAAGGATTCCAATATTCAAAGAAATCTGTTTACTCACGTTTCGGTCCATGAATTTTCGTAGTCTGCACGAATTTCTCTATCCGCTTCTTCCTTGTCCACAAGATCTTGAAGATCTTTAGGGAGAGGACTCGAAGTTGTCTCTTTGTTCTTGTCCTTACCAAGCTCATTCATGATTTTCCAATACCTGAGGATTCTATTCCGAGTTCAACTTTGTGAGGAGGCAAGGGATATAGCCAACATTTCCAAGGTCCGGTTGTGGCGATGTATAAGCGGTCTCTTCGTGGTTCTTTACGTCACTCAACATCGAAAACCCGGATTACCACCCTCATTGTCAATTACGAGGCTGTCTTTTTCCAATTGAAGTTCTGTTTTCAATATGAACTGAGCGTAACGGAGCAATAAGCCCATCTGCGGAGCTGTTAAGCAAGCTTATTTTCATCGAGCCTTGATGAAGATAACTGCAGAGAGATAACCCAGATGAACTTTGAGAATATTAAGGCTACCCAAGTATATGTATACATATGATTGATTCTGATTGGCCTTGGCTACAAGGCAAATGCACAGTGCTATTTGATTGCTGCTCGGCGAAAGTCCCACGAGTAGTAGTAATAGGTTTCGTTTTGGCGAGGCCTAATGTTGACCTCGGTACATTGTGTAGTGTATTCCTTAATCAGCGTAGCAGCTGTCGATTGTTAAAGCATTTGAGTAAGACTCAAATCGATTCGTATCATAGATAGCATCTTAATAATAGAAATGACTATGCTCACTCCATAACTTTTGAGTGAAGAGTCGTAGTGTCAGCCTCATTCTTTCCCCATGGTTGTGGAGGAAATAATTGCCTCATATATTCCTAAATGTAAAACCCCCGATTCCATGCAAGTTCACACCCTATGAAAGTGCACCATACTTCTTATCTGTCGGCATAGTTAAATTTGTTTCTGTAATGAGTGTGGTTTAATCTGGTTTAGTCGCTCTCAAGGACAGGCATTGTATATGCGGCATTTTTCTTGGAACCTCTTATTCGTGTCTCCTTAATCGCACATTTTAGTCAAATTTCACCATCTAATTGGCTCATTTCCACGTGTATTTTGACATGCATTGCTATAGGATTGGAACAAAGATAAGAAATCACAGTCGTGAATATCAAAAGAGCAACTGGTAGATCATAAAAACTGTGTTGCCCCCGTCTAACTTACACCTACCTTACCAGGAGTTGAGTTATCATAATCAGAATATCGGACTATAGAAAGACCAGTTATGTCGACTAGTACCGATGATGAATCGTCAGAGGATCGCATGATGAATATCCAACCCTCGTCTAGTGCAGGAGGTGTCTTTTCTTCTCGTGTGCCCCCATGCAGGGCTCCTATAGGTGGAAACAAGACTATAGAGCCCAAGGAAATGGACTTGGAGGTCGCATCCATCTCGGACGTGCCTGAGATGGAGGAAAGGGACTTCCACAGCAAGCAGGTAAGCAGGAATTACCTTTCTTCCGTCACCATTGAATGTACTGATTGTCAAAAAGGTATTCAAAGGCTGGACACTGGCGTTGTAAGTGGCTCGATTCCAGAGGTCACTCAGAGAGGTATTCTTCAATACTTACTCGAGGTTTCATCATTTATAGGCTCGCATATCAATCACTCGGCGTCATCTATGGCGACATTGGGACAAGCCCTTTGTATGTCTTCTCGTCTACTTTCAGCAGTGAACCAAGCTATGACGATATCCTCGGAGCCGTGTCGTTCATCATCTGGGCTCTCACCATTATGGTCACCATCAAATATGTTTGCATAATACTCTATGCAGATGATGAGGGCGAAGGAGGGACATTTGCTGTATACTCCCTCCTGTCACGATATGCAAGTGCTACACCAACCTCGCTTGACCTTTCACAGATATGCTCATATTATGCTTAGGCTAAACTCGTCCGACACGACCCTCGCCACACAAATCTCGTGAAAATGCAACGATACAACACAAACGACTTGAAAAAACCGAATTTAATGACTCGTAATATCATGGAGCGAAGTTCGTTCATCAAATGGACACTCAAAATTGTCGGCGCATTTGGCGTTTCACTCATTCTCGCAGGCAAGCGCCATCACCAGGATTTCCATTCAAGTCACTAATGATTGTTTTCAGACGGAGTATTGACCCCTGCACAGTCTATTCTTGGGGCAATTCAAGGGTAAGCTTGGCTTAGGTATAATATAGTACATCAACACAAGTTAAGATTATCTAGGATTACCGTCGTGAACCCGAATATCTCTTCCTCCACCGTCGTCGGTGTATCATGTGCAATCCTCGTATTCGTTTTCATTATCCAGCCCTTTGGAACTAGCAAAATTGCGACCACCTTTGCTCCAATTGTTATACTATGGATGGTTTTCAATCTGTCGTTCGGGATCTATGTAAGTTGGAAGCAAATGAAATTGGAATTCCAAGAGGAGCAATACTTATCTATTATTTCTATCCTAGAACCTGGTCCATTATGATGCGTCCATACTCAAAGCATTCTCTCCCTACTTCGCGGGCTCGTTCTTGATGCGAAATGGGAAAGACGGATGGCTGCAGTTGGGAGGAATCTTGCTCGCCTTCACCGGTGTTGAAACATTGTTTGCGGACCTGGGAGCATTTAGCCAACGGTATGCTTACAAGGTTGTGAAGACTAACAATGCTCATGGTCACTGACAATTGGTGCAGGGCAATTCGAATCTCTTGGCTCTTTTTCGTCTATCCGTGTCTTCTAGTGTCGGTTAGTTTCCTGATTTGACCTACTGGTCAGAAACAAATATTCTAACTACACCCCCCCTAGTATATTGGCCAAGGCGCTTATATCAGTCGGGTGCCCAGTGCGTATGCTAATCCGTTTTATCTCTCTTTGCCACCTGGCATGTTATATCCAAGCCTCGTGATCGCAATCCTAGCGTGTATTGTCGCAAGTCAGGCTGTCATCACTGGATCTTTTCAGGTAAGTGAAGAATAGGGTGATTCCGAACTGGTATCTAACTTATTCTAGTTGCTTTCGCAGATCATGAAGTTATCGTACTTCCCTCAGATTCAAACTTACCATACTTCAAAGACTGTCCACGGGCAAGTATACATTCCTCTCGCCAACTGGCTCATGATGATTGGAAGTATCATTGTGACAGCCGTCTACAATAATGTATGTGCTCTAATAACTGCATTTCATATTGATTTCACTGACCTTCCTACAGACCACTGCCCTCGGCGAAGCCTACGGAGCATGTGTTATACTTGTCTCATTCCTCACGACCTGCATGGTGACAGTTGTTGCACTTATTGTGTGGAGGCTGCCCATGTACCTGGTATTGCCTGTGTTCCTGGTTTTCGCGCTCTGGGATGGCATGTTCCTCTCGGCTGCCTTAAGCAAAGTTCCACACGGCGCATGGTTCACGCTGATGCTAGCTGCTGTTTTGACCTGCATTTTTGTCCTCTGGCGGTATGGAAAGGAGGAGCAGTGGAAAGCAGAAGAGTCCGATAATACACCTTTATCCCGGACGACCGTACTGAGAGAAAACAAACTTCTCCTTCAGAATGGTTCAGAGAATTCTGCCCTTACCCCGATCAGCGGTCTGGGGATATTTTTCGACAAATCCGGCATGTCGAATAACACGCCAAATGTTTTCCTTCACTTCATCCAAAAGTTCAGCGCTGCACCTGAGGTGTCCGTTTTCCTTCACCTGCGATCTTTGTCCGTGCCCACAATCGCTCCAGAAGAACGGTATTCGGTCAATCGCTGCTACACATACGGCGTTAATCAGAGCAAGCAAGCCATACCTAATTGCTATAGGCTGATCGTCCGCCATGGATATACTGATGAAATAGTCACGCCTGACCTTGGGATATTAGTTCACGATCTAGTTCGTGGCTATCTAACCGCCCAGGATAATTCCAAATCACCAAAGAGTGATAAGGAGGAACTGGATGCGCTTGATCGGGCGTGGAATTCTCAGGTGATTTATATTGTCGGGAAAGAACAATTAAAGATTCCGGCCGAGACGAACATCCTTCGTCGACTCTTCCTCTGGGCATTCTTGTGGATGCGAGATGCTAGCCGAACCAAAATTCAACACTTGAATGTTGAAACGGACAGGGTGGTGGAGGTTGGCTTTGTGAAGAAAATGTAAATCATGTTCTAGTGGCTTTTCAGACAATATTGTTGAATCCAGGAGAGTTGGTAGACAACCTGGAAATTATATACGTGCACGTGAGCTTAACTTCAACAGGGCTCGGCCAATCAGACACAATGTATATAGTCTAACCTAATTTGGAATAGTCAGGAATATTGATTTCGATAAGCTCTCCGCTCCGAGGTCCGCTCCGCAACTGATCTGCCATGAACAGGCACATGAACATGAACATGAACCTCATTTCAGCTCTATTTTAGATTGAAGTTGGCCGATAGACTGTGCTGCCACACACTGCTCCAAACACCACACACTGCTCCAAACAATACAGCGTCTCCACCATGATCAAAGCAATCTTCTACAGTAAATTCGACACAATAGAGGGTAAGGAAGGACCTTCAATACCATGATAGACCTTCAATTCGATACTGACTACTGTTATGCAGGTCCTAAAGTCGTCCATCAGGTCCCCGACGGAGCTATCGTACCCACCCCCACCGCGCCCTCACAACCACCCTTCCTCACATTCTCCGATGTCTCCTTCTTCGTGATCCCCCGCCAGGAGCTCTGTGGGAACCTGTTGCAGGTCTGCACAAACGGATATCGTATCCTGGGTTACCCAATTTGCATGAAGTCAGTGCGGTATGACCGCAACGAATTCATCTTCAACTTCTGCATAGTCCTGGCCGAGGAAGACGACTTCAGCACGTATAAGAGCGTGGTGCAAAAGCTAGCAGACCTAATGCATGGTTTGGAAGAGCAGAATGGTTTCTTGTCCCGCGATTTCTCGAAAAGTGGTGAGGGGAAAGTGCATAGTCTCTGTGAGATGTTGATGGAGGACTTGAACAATTATTGCGAGTGCATGATTCCCATCGGTATGTCAATGGACCCGCTTAGCATGAATCCTCTACTAACTTTCCTATCCAGACGAATTAAACACTCTGAACATCAAGCTTTTCCCAATATATCCCTCTCCCCCAACCGTCAAGGCCTGGCAAGTGCCGCTCTTCACGTTGCGATACCAAGCCTTCATGGATGAGAATTGGGACTTGACCATGCAAAGGGTATGTGAAAGATGACATTACATCTATGGCTAGAAACACAACAGCTAAATCCTGTCAGATCGTACCACATATCAACGGCGTCAATAGCGTTCGTATCATCTCCGTCCTAGCCGACACAGACTTCTCCCTCACCTGCCGTGCCCTCCGACACCTCCTCTACTACGGCTGCCTATTTATCCTCGACATATTCTCCTTCTCCGCCATCTACGCTCCAACCGCCCAACTCACCGCAACAATAGCCTCCGACGAAGCCATGCAACTAGAATGTGCCCGCTACGTAAACCTCCGCTTCGCACCACACCCACCAATCGGTCCAGACTCCCCTCTCCCCGCAACCCTAGTCAGATCCCCAAGCGCCAACGGTAGCACAAACGGTAGCCCAGGAATAGCTCCCCTCTCCAGCTCCCTCACCACGAACCCAGCACCAAGCCTTACACGTGAGGAATCCCGCTTTGATGCCGAAGAAATCTGGCCCCTCCTAGGCCCCGAAGAAAACCCCTCCACCTCCACCACCACAACATCCGCAACCGCATTCCATAAACCAGCGATCGTCGATGGCGTCGGTCTAGTCGAGCTCTACGCAAGTCTGAAACAAGGCCAGAGCGTCAAGCAATGGTACGCAGCGCACAGCCGCGCCCTAGCAAACATCGACATCCGCCGCTTTATCACCTTCGGCGTGATAAAGGGCTTCTTGTATCGCGTACACAAGTACGCATGCGCAACGAGCCAACCTGCGCCCCCGCCGCGCGCGTCCTCGTTCACGCCGACGGGTCTCTCGTCGCACGCGACTACGGGAACTAATACCCCATATGCGTTCTCGAGTGTTTCAGAGGATGCGCCTATCTCGGCGGCTATGAGGGGAGAGTCTACTCGTGAGCGGGCTGGGTCCGGGTCGTTGATGAGTGGGAGTCGGAATGGGAATGGGAACAGGAGTGGAGGGGCGCCGTCGGCGTTTTGGGAGGAAGATGAGGAGATTGTTGGGGATGAAGCTCTTGGGAAGTATCTTGATGGTACGCATTGCTTTGATCAGGTTTGTACGGAGTTGGAGATGAGTGAGAGGGAGTTGACGGCTAGGCTAAAGAGGTATCCTTGGGAGGTATTAATTCTTCATAGATGATTTGGTAGATTTCTTTTTTGTTTTTGGATTGTTGGAATTGATCGATACCCTAGTTTTTTTTATCATTTTGGCGTTGACGTGGTTGGAAATATATATTGAGGTGCTACATGTACCACTGAAAATTTGAAAATCGAAGATTGGAGAATTTGGTTTCATTGTAAGCTTACAGCTCAGAGGTTAAGAATAAGTATACACAGACATAGTCACACCTAATTATGTAGCTAGAGGCACGTGGAAACGATCCAGTGTGTATCTTCAAGCGGCCTGCATAGCCACGCCAGAGGGTTCAACATTTGATGGGTGAACAGAAAAAAAAAAGAGGTATCCGCTAACGCCACGCCAGTCCATCATGCATTCGTATCGTATCGTGCGGGAAATAAATCAAAAACAAGGTTGAGGTGGCTCAGAGGCAGCCAAAGGACAGAGGACGTGTCGAGTGATAGAAACTCGGAAGAGAGCGGAGAGGACGGAGAATTTATTCCTCGTCCCAATTCTCAAGCTCGGCTTTCTCGTATTCAGCCATAACCTCTGAGTCGAAGATCGATTCTCCCTCGGAGGGAATGGTAGTCTTAATGTCGTCAAAGATAGGCAGGAATGCCTCGTTCCAACGACGACGACGGTCCATGACGATCTTTGCTGCGTCTCCGACGGCAGGACGGGAAACTCCCGCAGCACCAGCGACGTGGCTGCCACCGCCTGCACCACCAGGACGGTGCTTGGGCTGAGCGCCTTTCTTGCTCTTGCCCATAGTGCGGGTGCGCTTGAGATAGGCCTGTTGGACCTGAGAGTCGAGGTCGTCTTGGATGGTAGTAAACTCAAGCATGGCCATGTGCTCCTGGGCAATCTTCAGAATGCGAGCTTTGCGCGCATTGTTGGTGACGATTTGCTTCTTGAGCTCGCTTTGGAGTAGGCGGAGTCGTTCAGCAACTTCATCATCGTAGTGAGCGTCGTAGTCTGGGTTATCATCTGCACCGAGGAAACCGATGAATCGTAGTTCGGCCTTGGCGCGTTCATCCAGTTGGGCATGATCCAGCTTTGCGACCGAAGTTTTGAAGTCGTTTGGGTCTGCGTCGCGGAAGGTGGTTGCAGCCGGGAGAGGCTTGGTTTCACTCTTGTTCTCCTTCTCAACAGTGGGTTGATCGATGTCCATTGCGTCTCCACCCAATCCACTCACACTACCAGTATCTCCATTTGCGGTTGGGTTGGAATCTTCGGGTAAGGTACGGTGCTCGTAACGCAGGAGAGAGCAGAGTCGGCTGAGGAGAGGTCCAACCGAGATTTCGTTGGTCTCGGCTTTATCGTCAGTCAGCTGTTCAATACTGCCACGGCCTTGATTCAAAGGCAGCTGGTCCTTGTCGTCTTGACTCGAGTCATAGGACACTCCATCCTCCTCCGCCCAAATTTGACGATAGCTTTTCTTTCCGCGACGGGGCATGATGAATGGGGTAGTACGATCACCCTGTGATAGGTCAGCTTATGTTGACATAAAAGTAGCTGCAATTGACCCACCCTTTCTTTCAACCAGGCAATGTCCTCCTCGGTAAGAGGCCGGACGTAAGGTTCAATGTAAGTCTGGAAAGTATTCGCGCTGACTTGGTTGGAAGGTTTGGCGTTGCTGAAGTCCTTGTCAGGAGCTACACCAGCTGCCATGTGGGCAAGATCGGTCTTAGGGAAGTGGGCAACGCTGTAAATCTCTTTCTTCTCATCGTCCGTCATGCCTGGGAGAACATCTCGAATGTTGTAAATGGTCGGGTCATCAAACTTCAGCGGGTTTTCGCCAAAGACTTGGATTTGAGGAATTGCAGGCTGGGGCTCAGGTTGGTGGGAATCAGAACTGGTTTCAGACCCGGGGGTCCCGGGGGAGGGCCGTCGCCAGCAGTGGTCGTGCCGTTGGGGGACATCATCGATGGAGGTGAAAGCGAGGAGCTTTCATCCGATATCGCATTCTTGGAGTTTTTCGATGCTGGAGAAGCCGCTTCTGATGGTTAGTGAAGGTTGAACGGTGGGGGAAAATGAAAGAAGATCAGAGTTGTGGAGATGGGTCCATAAAAACAAAGAGTGGGAAGAAAGCGCCGAGTTGGATCTCTTACCTCCTTCAACCTTAGTCTCAGCTCCATCCTGACGGGCTACCTCATGTGCGCCATGATTTAATGGCCGCTCCTCCTTTCCACTTGGGCGCTCTTTCCGCTTCTTCAGCTTCCCACCCTTATGAATATCGTCATCCTCTTCGGTTTCACGTTTCAACTTGGAGCGATCTCGAACTTCACGATCAAGCTCTTGATCTTCCACTTCTTTGCGTTTTTGAGACATCTCGCGCATTCCAGCATTGCAAACCTCGCCCCGAATATCGGCCATGTCACTAAGACCCTTCAGGTGCTCCACCAATGTCTCAAGTGTTTTCGAATCTGGAATGTTCTGCGCGGATACCAGATCCAACACATCGGAGTACTGGGTACTAGCCAAGTCAATGTGTTTGGTGACATCGTTCTCCAAGTAGCTTTGGATGGGCAGTGATGGGATAGTGGGAGCACTAGCGCTGGACGGGGTGGTATTGCGGCTACGCGACTGGCGTGCATCGCGGCCTTTGCCTTTGCCTTTGTATGCGGACGGCATGGTATTTCTTCAGACCGATAATCGGATGAAGGGTAAAGAAGGGATGGAATGATTAAGACACCAAAGAAAGTATCAACGAAAAGAGAGATTGGTCGACAGAGAGGATCCTAGGAGGTGTGGATGGGACTAGACAGACACATGCTGTCGTTGGTCACTGAGAACGAAGAAGAATGAAAGGAGGTTGGATATCCCCTAAAGTGCCTGATCATGAGCTAATGCAGATACAGAGCAAGAGATCCCCTCAAAAACAGATGAATTATAACTTTCCTGAAGGTGAATGATGGTTGTCGGTCGGCCAGAGATATCCACGTGATGGCGATACGATATGACTATCATCACGTGCACCATCTTCAATTATCGGTTCCTGAACACTGGGGAATTGAATATCTATTCCCAGTGCCTGGGTATGTGCAGGCTTTGAGATGATTCAATTGTTATTCTGCACTATATAACGCACTATACACCTCGCCCCTCACCAGATGACGGCTGACACATGGCCTCCGGGAAATGTTGACACACATCTATCTTGCTCTGACATTCTGCGGAGAGAAAACCCCAATGTCGGCTACTCCGACCGCATTCTGAGGGATGAGCATCAGAAAGTAATATAGAGCTTTTGTGAATTGCAAGCGTTGAAGAATTACTATTTATAACACAACCTCGCTAAATCCCCATGCCAAGTGCAAAAGCTTGAAAAAGTTGTTTGTTGATGATCATCTCCACAAACGGTCTACCGCGAACGGCCATGTTTAGCGAAGTATACAATGTAGGCCATGCCCTCGGTCATTTTTACTTGTTTACTCGTTCACGGATATTTCTTCGAAATGTGAAACTCAGTGTAATTTAGCCAAGATATTTTGCCTCTTGCCTCGTGGTTGGAACCAGGCTTATTCTACATTCTTGTGACGGTCCCGATTGACTCTCGCATTCTTCCACCCTAGAGCTCTAATTAGGAGGATGTATGGGATGCTTCAAGGCTGAGTATCGTCTCAAATGACATTGCCTAAAATAATAGTAGTTGCCATTTTCAAACTATTTCATATTCAACTTGTTTCCCTTACTAGTATGCACACACCTTCCTCACTGGTCTTCACCATCTAGACTCCAGTATATTTTTTACTTGAAATTAATCTTCACTATTCACTTGAACACAATATCAAGCATCATGCCAGCTGCTACCATGTCTACGAGAAATGACTCGGCCGGTAAAGTGGCTACACTTTGGGTAGGTGAAGGGCAAGCTTCGAATTCTACCTCCTCAGTCGAAGTAAGTATACCTTCTTCATTCAGAATTTGACAACAGCCCCCCGGGCTGATCCTAACTCGCCTAATTGTAAAGGATAATGTCGCCTATCGGTTTGTTCTCGATCGCAAGGTTCAAACGATATCAAGCAACAGCATTCCCGAGGACGGATTAGTATCTGGCCTCCTCTTTGTACCCAGTCTGGAGCCGCATGATCCGTGCTATGACATTACCGCCTCGTCTGTGCCGCAAAATGTGACCCGCTATGAAGATGTGTCAGACTTTGGATACTCCTTAGTTGGCCTTGCTCCATGGGTAACCGCCGAATGTTCGCTATCGTTCCTCTCTGCCGCCCAAAAGGTCGACACGCATGCTATGATCTTTTTTCGGCCGTCAGAGAACGAGACCAGCTTACCACCTGACTCAGACAATTCTCATTGGGCAATCAACGACGGAGATAAATGGAGAATGGACAACAATTACCCAGTGTATGCTATTCCAGGACCAGCTGGAATCTCATTGATCAATGATCTCTCGTGGTATTCAGCTGAGACACTAAATTACAAGCGAGAGGACTTGAGCGAGGATTTTATGATACAGACTAAGACTAGCCGATTGTTTGCTAGGATTGAATCTGGTAGGCCACAAAAATGCGTCACTATCCAAATCTATACTCACATATCGCAGGCGAAGAAACTACACCGGCTACGAGCGTCTGGAGTTTTGTACTTGCAATTGCAGGGACAGTTCTGATACTCAGTATCCTCCTAATCATTGTTTATCGACTTGTCTTGCGCAAGAGACGGGCTCGGCTCCAGAGACGTGTTAATGCAGGTCAAGTCGACATTGAGGCTTTGGCATTGAACCAAATGATTGCCCCCCAAGAGGTGGTTAACAAATTGCCACTTTATACATACTGGGAGATTGTTCCTCCAACAGAAGCAGCTCTTCCACAAGATATTTCATCGGCGAATCCAATACAGCCTGATTCTGGCGACAAGACCAACTCGCTGTTGCTCAACGAAGACAACCATGCCAAAGACGATACTGGAATCCAGAAACCAGAGGCAGCGATGATCAAACATGGACAGAACGATTCTTCCAGAAGCAAATACCGTCTGAGCTACACCCAAACAACTTGTGCTATCTGTCTCGACGATTTCGTTGCTGGGTCATCTACGGTCCGCGAACTACCGTGTGGACACATATTTGACTCAGCTTGCATCGATCCATTCTTAACCCAGAACTGCTGCCTTTGTCCTCTATGCAAGAAGACCGTCTTGCCAGCGGGCTCGTACTATATCTCCGTGACCAATGAAATGGTCGAACAAGAGTATCTTTCGAGGCGCTCTTGAATACAACACATGAGAACGTTCTTGCTTTTATTTCGTGAGTTTTGATATTGGAAGATTATGCATTCTATGCTAGCATGGAGGGGGCGAAAATTATTAGTTGCATTTACTGAGCGTGGTGATTTGATAATGTTAATGCTTTCGTATGATATTTTGATAGCGATTGAGTATCTGGCGAATGTATCTCAAAATCAAACAAGTTGAACAGAAAATTTCCAATTATAGTACAGCCTCTGTCCTTGACGAAGACTTGAAGAAACTGATGGGTTTTAGTATGTCTGTTTTTACTTCTAGCCATTGGTCTACAATATGAACCGCACGATAAATACCTAAGGGAAAATTGTAGGAAAGAATGATACTTGAATAAGTGCCTTTCCATCAATGGCCTTTGATCTTCATTCAATACTGCCCAAGTAAGAAAATGAACAGAACTCACACCAGGGCTCGCCTGATCTATCAGTACGGTGCGTTGGTCAATGCTCACATATTTGCTGCCTGGGGCAGGAACATGAGACTGACACCTGGTATTCAAGGCATTAATTTAGTTCATCCCGTGATTGGCTGCAGTGGGTCAACTCGCTAATCGCTAGCGTCCCACACACAACCTCTGCCTCTAGACGTTTTCCTCCTCGAACTTTTTGCGACAACGACAACCGACGACCTCGTACAGCCGACAAGGTACGTTTGATGATCTTTCATTTAATCCAATCTCAACCGCCAGTGCATTTCTCTGACCTACAACCGTCCAGATGGGTGCCCTCAAGTACGTGGAAGAAATCCAGAAGAAGAAGCAGTCCGATGTGATTCGCTTCCTGCTGCGCGTCCGATGCTGGGAGGTGAGATAAATTCCTTCGCCCCTCGATTGCCTAACATCTCCGCCGAGCGCTCGTGAGCGTTGCCTTAGGATATGCCGTTTTTTTGTGGTATTGCTAGGCGGCTTGAAAAAAGTCATTCGGCGGAAATGATTGTGGCACGCAAGAAGACCCTTTAGGCTTCATGTGTCTTGCTATACACTCGTTGAACTTTGCTGAGAGTGCATAATATAGCTCCGCCAGCTGAACGCCATCCACCGTGCCTCGCGCCCCTCGCGCCCCGATAAGGCCCGTCGTCTCGGTTACAAGGCCAAGCAGGGTTACGTTATCTACCGTGCCCGTGTCCGCCGCGGTGGCCGCAAACGCCCTGTCGCCAAGGGTGCCACTTTCGGTACGAATTTTCCTGTCGAATACAGATCTTCTGGAGATCTGTGGGAGTAAAAGGAATTTTTTTTGACTAATGTGTGATTGTGTGAACAGGCAAGCCCACCAACCACGGTGTCAACCAGCTCAAGTACCAGCGTGCTCTCAAGTCCACCGCTGAGGAGCGTGTTGGCCGCCGCGCTGCTAACTTGCGCGTCCTGAACTCCTACTGGATCAACCAGGACTCCACCTACAAGTACTACGAGGTCATTCTCGTCGACCCCCAGCACAAGGCCATCCGTCGTGATGCCCGCATCAACTGGATCTGTAACTCCGTCCACAAGGTGAGTTTGGCTAAAGATTCGACTGCAATGCTCAAGAACTTTGCTGATAAGATCTTTCTTTTTAGCACCGCGAGTCCCGTGGTCTCACCGCCACTGGCAAGAAGTCCCGTGGTATCAACAAGGGTCACCGCTACAACAACACCAAGGCTGGTCGCCGCCACACCTGGAAGCGCCAGAACACCCAGAGCTACTGGCGTTACCGTTAAGTGCGATAGTGCACTTTCCCAGTGGTTTCGGTTGGAAAATGTTGGTTACGGCATGTGGTCATTTATTGAAGCACTTCTTTCCCAGACAGTGTTCCCCACGCTGGGTTCAACTTTAATGCAGGCCAGCCGGTTCTGTTGTTAGCCAAAAAGCCATCTTGTTCTATTTTCAATTCCCCTATTAACGAAGTATGACTGGTTCAACTCCATGCACTGGTATTGAATATTTCGTAGACTTGGATTGGTGTAATTTCGTACTAATTCTATGGATGTACAAGGGTATGTCTAAAGTGAGATTTGACTGATTTTCATCTCGTGCGGCCCCGGGGGCCAAACCGCCGTTAGATAGTACATAGGGTCCTAGTGGATCGCCCACAGGTAGTCTAGTCTACTTGTGGCTGGAAGCTAATATTTATGGGTTTTGCAAGTTGGTGATCTCTATACCCTAAATGGTGTCTTTGATGAACGATTATGGGGATAGGCGTTGTCCCACAAAAACTAGATCGGTCGCCTGCGATTTCAGGCGGCTAATCCATAAATAGAAACCATGGGCCTGAGGCATGAATCACTTCCTACCCCCGGCCGCTTTCCCAATCCGTCTACAATATGAAATGCAGCAGCTGTAACGATCCATCATCTTCTATTGGAACTCAAGGTGAGTTAGTTCTTTATTTAGTGAGACTTGACTTGCTTACTGAATGTCCATCCCTGGAATAGACCAACCTGTCACTTACCAAACAAAGAAGCACAGCTAGGGTCGCTTTACACGACTGCATTACTCCCACTCCGTCCTCCACGATCTACTCGCATGTGTCTGGCACGAAGAACAAGCTCCACGAGCTGGATATCACACTGGGGAGGTTGAATTTAGTCAAGCCAAACCCAATAAAGTTGATGCGCCTCCATGCCGTCCCAATTTGAGCGTCATCCGCCTATCCCTCCGAGCTCAATTTCTGGCACCGCCGCCATCCCACTACACCCTTCTCAAATCTCTGGTCTGGAAATCAGCCCACGCCGCCTAGTTCGGCCTCGAGATGCTTCGATCGTGTCGCCATCAAACGGCAGTATGCCCAAGACTTCGTCCCACCGAGGACATTCACGCTCGATCAGCAATCCGTTCGCTGGGTTTGGGCGCAAACGGGACAAGATACCCGCCAAGCATGCGATCTGGGACTCTGACGATGATGATGACGATGATGTAACCTATCCCTTGGAGCCCGAGTCGTCAAGTCCCCGGAAAGGTGCAGCACCTGGAAATGATATCGCCGAGGGGAAGTGCCAGACGTGTGATGCTACTGTACGGTGGCCACGGCGCTTGAAGGTGTTTAGATGCACCGACTGCTTGATGATCACAGACCTCGAGCCGATCTCTCATGAATCAAAAGATAATCCTCCACAAGTGTCTCAGGGTGGGGCGTCCAAGTTGGCAAACAAAGGTAACATCGCCAGTGCTAGTTTTGCTTCCTAGATTTGTAGAAGATGCTGACTTGTCACCACAGTGTTACCTTTGACAGTCAGTCAAACCCGTGGTATGATCGGAGGCTGTCTAAATATGTATTTCGATAGCCTTTTGGACGATGGCTCTCGACCAGGGGTGCCGCCCAACGACGACAGAAAGAACAAACCGCTGCCTGATCTTCCACCAATGCAGGCTCATGCCTCTGGTTCAAACAATCTCTCACCCCCGCGCACTGAGGGTTCTCGGGGCCGCAGTTCTTCCCATTCTAGTGAACGGGAAAGGCTAGCAGCTTCAAAAGAGAACTCGGGCTACTTGATACCACAATCCGTTCGCTGGGAGGGCAATGACACACCCATCAGAGTCCGAGCAAACTCAGATCTTCGATCATCACCAAAGCCAGATTGCAGCCCGCAAGGTGTATCCCAAGCTGGGAACCCAGAGTTTCAAAGTTGCGACAATCGGACACTCATTTTCAAACGGCTGGAAAATATAATCGCCACTGCCTTCAAAGGCTGTGATTGCCTCAACGAATCTTTCACCACATACCCACCTCCTCGATCAGCTCGATCAGCTAGTAGTGGCAATCCGTCGAGAATGAAGATAGAACCGACCACAATGCCCCAACCATCGCATGACACTCCTGTTTTTGAACCAGATGCTAAAACTCTTCTTTTGGGGGATTTGACAGAGAACTCTTCTTGGTGGATGAATGAATGGGCTGAGGCTGAAGGACAAAAGCCGGCGTATTCCAAAGAGAAGAGCGCTCCAAAGTCTCGGATGGTATCATCACGAAGTCCTCGGATCAACTGGACCGAGGTAGCCCAGTGGTATCATTCGATTTTGTCTGCGGGGAGTTCTTGGATTGAGCTATGGGCCGCCAAAAAACCAGACCCCACACGGTCAGAAGCGGATTTAATCCGAGCTAAGAGATGGGCGTCCGTCGACCCGTCCTTGATTGGGAGACAGATCAGCGAGTCTCGTTTACATTTACAACGGGCACTGTTGAAAGCTACCGAGTCCCTCCTCAAGCGCCCGCGTCGTGTTCTGGAGAAGCCAGAAGACACCAGGTTCTTGTTTATATTATTAGCGAATCCTATCTTGTCTTCACCTGGGTCGTATAGCCAGAATACACCAACCATGCCGACCACACCGTCCATGCCGACCACACCGTCTCATCGAGACGGCAGACGCCCCTCGCATCCAAAAGACCCTCCTAAGTCGGCAAACCGAGACGGAAAACCCTCACACAAAGTCTTGCCCAAAGCCCCTGCTCGTCCAGAGGGCCTCAGCCACCACTATGGAATTATCAAACGAATCCTGGGACTCATGTCCAACTTGCCCAATGATTGCCATCACTACTTCGTGTCTTGGGCTTCCCGTTTCTCTGCCAGGCATTTCGAGCGATTGGTAGAACTTATCGGAGGATTTCTCACTTACCGTTTGAGTCGTCAGCATGGGCGAAAACGTCATCAAATCCCTCAAGATGGAGATGATCTAATACCGAGCTTTGCCAGTGCTTCGGGAAATACTGCTGCGGAACTGCACGCTGCGATCAATCGAGGCAACACAAACAAGAAGTCTGGAAAAAAAAACGAAGACCCCATAATATACGCCGAGGACTGGCAGATCAGAGCGGCGGCAAGAGTAATGTCGCTGTTCTTTACGGCTAACATCTCCACTGCAACGAGGAAATCTGATGGAACCCCGCGCAGTCTTGAAATGCCCAAGAACCCAGGCCCTCGTCAAGGACATATGATTCCGATCAGTACATTTTACAACACACTGTTGGACTATTCGGATTTAGTGACGGACTTCGAGACTTGGGAAGGTAAAGTCACGAAGTTTTCGTTCTGTCAGTATCCGTTCCTCCTTAGCATCTGGGCCAAAATCCATATCATGGAGCATGATGCGCGTCGTCAAATGGAAGTGAAAGCACGCGATGCGTTTTTCAACAGCGTCCTCAACCACAGTGCGGTTAGTCAGTACCTCGTGTTGAAGGTACGGCGCGAGTGTTTGATCGAAGACAGCCTCAAGGGAGTGAGTGAGGTTGTTGGTACTGGGCAAGAAGAAATTAAAAAGGGTCTCCGGATCGAATTTTCGGGCGAAGAAGGCATTGACGCTGGTGGCTTGCGGAAGGAATGGTTCCTTCTGCTTGTCCGAGAGGTCTTTGACCCGCTTCATGGTAAGCATTTTCTGATCTTAGGTGTCAAGTGACCGGCTAACCCAAAATAGGCCTCTTCATCTACGATGATGATTCGCAGTACTGCTACTTCAACCCTTATTGCTTTGAATCATCCGAACAGTTTTTCTTGGTTGGGGTTCTTCTAGGTCTCGCCATCTACAACTCCACAATCCTTGATGTTGATCTCCCGCCGTTTGCGTTCAAGAAATTGCTGTCGTCGGCACCGCACGCCAGCGGGCCACAAGCGGCTACCTCCTTGCGTTCGCCCTTCAAATGCACTCTAGAAGATCTTGCCGAGTACCGGCCAGCTCTCGCCAAAGGACTTCGGGGTCTACTAGAGTTCGAAGGCAATGTTGCCGAGACATTCTGCTACGATTTCGTTGCTCAGGTTGATCGCTATGGCGAGGTCATCAGTGTGCCGCTCTGTCCAAATGGCGAGAATCGGCCGGTGACCAACTCTAACAAGCGTGAGTTTGTGGATATGTATGTCAAATATCTGCTAGATACAGCCGTGGCTCGACAATTCGAACCTTTCAAGCGTGGTTTCTTCACGGTTTGCGGTGGCAATGCGCTATCACTGTTCCGACCAGAAGAGATTGAAATGCTAGTCCGCGGCTCAGATGAACCACTCGATGTCAGCTCTCTCCGGGCCGTGGCCACCTATGACAACTGGTCACACCCACATCCAGAGTCTGTTCCCGTGGTGCGATGGTTCTGGGACTTCTTCGAGAAGTCGCAACCTCAAGCGCAGCGCAAGATCCTGTCATTCATTACTGGTAGTGATCGCATCCCAGCCATGGGGGCTACAAGTCTTGTTATCCGTCTTGCTTGCCTTGGAGATGACTGTCGCCGTTACCCGATTGCGCGTACATGTTTCAATACGCTGGGTCTTTACTGTTATCCCACACGTGAGAGGTTCCAGCAGCTGCTCTGGGATGCAGTTGTAAATAGCGAAGGGTTTGGCTTGAAATGATTTGTTTACTACTCAGAACTTGCGTTGTGGTGTTTGGGATTTTCTATAGACGCGGGACGTTGATTTCGGAGTTGGTTGTTTTTGTTTTTGCTTTTGTTTCATCCTGCTATGGCGTTGCTGGTACTATTATTTCTCCTTTTGTGGATTGCACACGAGGTTTTGTGTCTTGCTTCTTGATTCAGTCTGGACGAGGGAGTCTCATTGACATTTGCCTTGCACGTTTTATTCTAGCACTATCCTATGCTAAGAACACAGTACCCCTGATAATAAATCCTTCAACCCAACAACTCCCCAGCCTTCCACAACATATAAAAACAACTCAAATTCCCCCACCACCACATCCACGCCCTGGTCCAACTCCACGTAGGATGATCCACAAAAATATAAACACCCGCATAAAAAATCCGCGCAACAGTATACGACAACGCCGCAGCATTAATCTTCTGCGCGGGTACACCAGCCAACGATGCAAACAGCACGCCAGCAACCAGCAATGTGAAATTCTCCACCGCGTTAGCATGCGCCGACTCATTGCGCTTCAGCATGTCCAGCTGTTTGCGCGTGATCTTTCCTTCGCGTACAGCGGTCTCGCCGTATTTAGTTAGGTCTTCGCGTGGCGAGACTTGGTGGTCGATGCCGTACCATTGTTTGAGGCTGCGTGAGGAGAGGAGGCCGTAGGCGAGGAGGAAGTTGAATGATAGGAACATGGGGCCGTGGTTTGGAGTCGGGTTTAGGGAGGCGCGGAGGCCTAGTGTTGTTAGGAGGGATGCCATTGGAATGGATGGATGGATGTTGGTGGACTGAGGTTTTGTGTATGGAGTAATGGGGAAGGAATTATACGAAATCGAACTAAAATCTCACCTCTCGCCTCATGTTTTCGATGTCATTGGTCATTAATCCTCGATGCTCTAAATTAGCAAGTGTATGGCCATGCTATTTTTGAAATCCAGTAGAATAATGATGGGATTGTTTGGTCAAAGGTCTATGTACAGTGTTCGTTCCCTCTATGCATTTTCTCTATATACCATCCGACTCATGTATTTACAAGGCAAAAACGTAAGAGACAGCTAACGGTACAAGATATTTTTAACCATCTCACCAATCGCCAAACAACTCGTCAAGCCAGGGCTCTCAATCCCCAACAAATTGATAAACCCAGGCAAGCCCTCTTCCTCCCGAATAATAAAGTCCTGGAACCCCTTACCCTCATTGACAGCACCACCCCTCCCTAATTTCGGACGAATACCACAGTAATCCAACGCAATAGCATCAACATCGACACCAGGCAGATACGCCTTGATCTCCAGCAACGCCTGCTCCAAACGCGCAGCGCTCGGCACCAAATCATCAGGACTATCCACCCACTCAACATCGGGCCCAAAACGAACACGCCCACCCATATCGAGCGTCAGATGCGTACCAAGTCCACCAGTCCCTGGCAAAGTCGCCGGATAAACCAAAACCGAAGTCTTCGGCCTAGACGCCGCATACGAGAAGTACGTGCCCTTAGCATAATGCGGAACAAAATGGCGCTCTTGCGGGAGGAGCATGTTACTAATAGCGCAAGCACCATGGCCGGCACTATTAACCAGCGTCTCAGCGGTAATAGAAGTGACCGAGCCATCCTCATCCGAGACAGCGGTAATCTTATACCCGCCGCGACCACCGTCAATAGCTTCCACGTTCGTTACGCGCGTCTTGAATGCAATATCGCCTCCACGCTCCTCAAAGTCGCCCTGCAGGTACGTCATCAGAGAGTGACTGTCCACGATACCGGTCGTCTCGCTCTCGACAATGCCTGCGTCCGCCTTGACGTCTGGTTCGCGCTGTTGCGCTTCCTCACGTCCCACCAGCCGCGTCGGCGCGTCGCCGAGTCCTTGTGCGTGCGCGTGTATTTTCAGACATGTTTCCCATTGCGTGGGGGTTTGTGCTACAATCCATTTCTTTGTGTTGAGGTGGGGAATGTTGTTTCGCGCGCAGAGGTCATAGAGGAGGTTACGGCCGCGGATGCAGAGGTTGGTTTTGAGGGAGTTGGCTGGGTAATAGAGGCCTGCGTGGATTACCTGGTAAGGGGTTAGTTTGGGTTGTGTAGTGTCTGTTGCCAAATGATGGGGTATGCATACCTCGGAGTTGCGACTGCTCGTCTCTGTCCCTGGTGCGTCGTGTCGCTCTAGTAGAATTGTTGAAGTGCCTTCGCGAGCTGCCAGTTCGCGTGCCGTCGCGAGGCCGACGACACCTGCGCCAATTACCTTTCATTCGGATTAGCATTGGGTCTGTCTTCGATTTCGGAGGTGCACTGTACCGCATGGGTGAAGTCCGCATTGGTGGGTCGGGTGGTGGAAAAGCAGCGAGTGGTAAGCTTGTTGTTAAGCTTAAAATGCTTAATCAGAGCACGTGAAGACATGTCGAGACCTCGTGAAGCAGTTGACCAGCAATCTGCGAAGAAATTTGGAAAGAACACCCCCGCGGTCTCGGAGATAGCCTCGGGTATGACGCGATCCCGAGAACGGACCAGCTCAGAAGTATCTGACCCCTGGAACTATAGAAGTATATAGCCGGTTTACCAGCCCGACTACTAGTATGTGTAATATCTTCATTTGGCATTTAAAAGATAGACGATAAATATGGACAAAGATACAAAGGAAAACTGCAGATATAGACATGAAAGAAAATAAAGGCAATTGTTCCCAAGACTCGACACAATGAACCAGCCAAATATTTAACTGACCATAAATCCCATCAACTAACCCCATCCCATTGTGAACCCATCACAACTATACCACTACATATCCATCAACTAAACTATCTAAACCCACAGCCATCTAAACAAAATGCCCTTAGGTATGTTCTCTCACCCGGATGGCACCAACATCCCCGAGATCGACACGAAGCAATTCGTCCACTGGGTAACAGTCGACTTCACAAAATTCGGCGGACGAACTAAGCCCAACAGCGGCGAGAGCATGATGCGTCTTATGGCTGAGCAGTGTCGGTCCGGAGTAGCTACTATTACATCTATGCCTCAGCATCACAAGCAGAAATGCTGTCTCTCTTTACCGGTTGTGGGGGACGCCGAGCTCGCGCGTGTTCATATTCTCTGGCGTGCGGCTGAGATTGCAGATGAGCATTGGGAGGAGATTATGGCTGGCAAGGAGACGTTGGATACTAAGCGGATTCTGGGAGATTCGCCATGGTGGGCTCGGAATAAAGTCAATGGGGAATAATGCTCCTGGCTAGCTGGGGTTTATTTCGGCCGATCAGAGAATTAATGTAACCATATCGAGCGAACGAAAAAGAGTCAACAACCAAACGGCTAGAATACATTGCTTTTGCCAATCGCAGTCGAGACGTCATCACTCAACATCCATAAGAACATCACTCATTATGTATAAAATATACGAGAACTGCTTGACACTCCACTTCCCAGAGTCCTTGAGAAGCGAAGCATAATCAAGCAATATTCTCCGCGCAGACTGATACCCACTGTGGAACGGCAGTCCACGCAAGTAGATATTAGCCCCATTTCGAATAAAATCAATAGCAGGATCATCCGTCGGCGCGAACGTCTGACTTCCCCTAGGCTCCATGAAACTCGTAAACCCCTCGGTCCCCACCAATCTCCAGTCAACATCATCCATCAACTCCACAGACCCAAAACTAGACGGGGAACTCGTAGACTCCGACGCCGTGAACGTATACAGACCGAGCACTAATCCAGCCGAGAAGAGCGAAAACATAGATTGGAACGTGGGGTGGTCAGAGGCTTTGCGATTTGTCATGACTTTGTAGATATGCGCTGCGTGCAAACACGCGCGTCGGGCTGCCGGTGTCTGCGACCATTCGCGGATATCGTTGAGGGCTTTGCGCGCAGCATCTGGACCTGCGCGGCCGGCTGCGAGGTCGAATATTTGGACATCGGCTGTGAGAGTCATGCACATGTTGTGCCATGTAATGAGAGCGTTGGGGTTCAGGCGGTCGAGGGTTTCGCCATAGTTTGTGATGAGTTGGGATTGGAGGGAGGGGAGGCACCTGGCTCGGCCGTCCATGGCGTAGGTGTGGCATGGGGCAAAGGGGTAGCTGGCTCTATTGGAGAGGAGGCGGTGGTAGGATTCTGACTGGCGAAGCTGGACTACTGCTAGTACTGCTTGTATACAGAAGTCGTCTGCGGGGGCTTCTAGGGTAGGCACGTTGATGTTTTCGGATGGGGCGAGGATTGTTGATGAAAGGATGTGCTTGCCACTGCGGATTAGGTGTGTCCATTGGATGGAGGAGTGGGCAGAGAAGAGAGATTCGCTGCAGGGGAGGATGAGTTGGATCGGATCTGGGACTGCGATTGGACCCGTTGAGAGGAATGAGGAGTACCAAGAGTCCAGGAGCAGTAGGCCAATAATTATTCTTGGTGAGATTATTAGTGATGTGTTGAATGGGCGGGAATTCTGGCATACCTCTTGGTTGATTCGACCTTGCTCCAGGCTTTCCATCTCATGTCAATATCGGAAAATGTTTCGAACAAAGTCATGTCAAGGCTCTGCCCTTCGGTGGCTGAAAATAACCCATTTCTTTGGGCGACCTGCGGTGGTTGTCATTAGAATCACAGCTATAGAGGAAAAGACGAAAGTTCGCTTCAAACTCACAGACATGACGTTGATATAAAGAGGTTGACACTGTTCTAGATGGACTTTTTCCTGTAGAATGATATCGATTAGTATCTTTAGAGCAAACTCGGACTGAGAGATTCATACCCCGGTCAAACCAGCCAGGTTTATTAAGAGCAAAGCTGTCGCAAATGATGACATGGTGCCGGAAGCGCCCTCAAGTCCCATTGAACATCGAGCAAATTCAGCAGTCACCTTTTCCAAAGCACCCTAATGACTGTCAGTAGGTTGACTGTATGGTGCTTGATAATATTTGACCCACTGAGAAATTTCTGGACACAAACGCAGTAGTTCCTTTCGTGCCAAGCAATGTCATGCCAACCAGCGTCATAACATATAAAAGAGATGGTCGCGCCTTGTTCGCTGAGAAGGTCGGCTGATGCACAAACGGCAAGAGCGGATTAAAGAGACGGAAAAATAAATCGAGTGCCATATCCAAGACCTCAGCAGGAGGGAAGTCAGAATTATTCAAGCTCGAGGTAGGCGTGGCTGGAGCAATAATCCTATTTACGGAAGATTGCATATGTGCAGAAACAGCCATCGATCCAAAAGCCGCCTGCAGGCGCTGTCTGCAATCTTCATCAAATCCGCACCGCGATCCTTGGACGACACTTGGCTCGCCGGAAAGGTGTGATGACTGAACAGAGAAGATATTATCAACGGGCGACATGGCGATATCCCGCCATAAACTGTTGATAAGACGCCCGGTGTTCGGTGGTGCTAACCAGCACTGCTGGACTCTAGCGAAACGTTCATTGGGAATGTTATCGTGGTCGACTGAATGTCGATCCTGCTCTGGAGTAAGAATCAAATTGTCACCCATCAGAGGAAAATGGCTATCGTGCATCAGATCTAGCGAGCCATTTGATTTTGAATCTGTGCGAGGTTCAAGCCACATTTGTAGCATGTCTTTTGGTCCAGGATGGAAGGCCAAGCCAGCTTGGTGCGATACCTGATCTGCTGGCGCGACTGTATTCCACCCGATGTATTGCTGCTGGTCGTTAATCATCATCACGCCGAGATCTGGCTCGGTGCGGCCATGGTGGGCTGAGATGTCGGCTAGGTAATCTAGTGATGATGGGAGCCCAGCTGATGCATCTCGCGACGTGGTAGATAGAGGTGGAATCTGTGCTTCTGCACTAAGAAAACCATTGCCTGGTCCGGGGATCATTGATGCGCCAGAAATTACTGATGACTGTCGATTTGGCGCGTCCGATGGACCGGCTGTCGCATTGGCTTGATTATGGCCCTTGGCGTGTCGGCTCAAGACATCGCTATATGCTCATTAAATTTAGGGATTCGAACATAGGATTCTGAATATTGTTACAATTCACATGTGCCTTCAGCGGAATTTACCTTCGAGAGAAACGCTTGTGGCAGACATTGCATTCATATGGGCGTTCTTTGGTGTCTGTTCTTGATTGTTAGGTTGCTGCTCTTGCAAGGTTTCGACGTGACTGACGCGACCGTTCATGTCTCTTATAATGTTCGGTTTTTTTGAACACCCGCGAACAGATTGGACATTTTTTCAACACCATCACGGCGCTCTCAAAAAAGATGGATGATTACGGTACATGTCGCCCTTCCTCCCGAGGTCACCCCGGAAAAGCCCTGGAGGGGAAAATATATTAGTCAGCAAGTCCGGGGTCGACGACCGCTTGTTCTGGCACTGGACCGCCTCATTGTCAGTCGGATCATTACCTGTGGACCTACTTCTATATATTGAACTGCTCCCCTAGGCTACGCATAATTTATTTCCTTTGAGTCATAGTCTATCTTTCTCGGGTAATCTCTGAGGCCATCCGTTCTGTTTCAAAATGACTTCAAAAGTGGATCAAGAACCTATAGAGCTCTGAAAGCGACAGGCGTCAAAAGGCGCCGAAAAGACTACTGAAAAAGGGTATCAAGAAATTCAATATTTACTATGGAAAAATATGAAGCGGCACACTGGCGGTAATAGACTGCTATACATGTGCAGGTAAGGTTTATCCTACTTCAATTGACTGCTCTCTTCAGCTATTCGAAACTCCGTATCTACCGTAATCTTCCTATCATCGCCATGATCCCTCCTAAGTCCGCTCATCTCGACATGTATGTCATGTGTACTCAACAGGGACTCATCCCAGTCAAGTGGCGTTGGTCTGCGAGCAAAGACTTTTTTCGTCGCTGACTCCTGGTTGCTTAATGCCTCAGCATATCTCCCTGTACTACTGCCAAATACGCGAGCAATAAAAGAACGAAGTAGCGGATATAATGTTGGAAGACAGGCACATACGATGCCGATGGAGGGCTCGACGCTGGACCAGATGAAGACATCGCCCATGATCCAAGTGACATCGGGGGAGTTTTTGAGGAAGGTCATGTAATAAATTCGGATAATGCTTGCAACACAGACACTGGGATATATAAGCTTGAGTCAAATACACTTGGATTGGGGGCGACATACAATCCTCCAAGCAAAAAAATGCCGCATAGCAAGACTTTCTGTGTTTTTCGCATCTGTAGCTTCCACACAAGGGGGATTGGAACCAACAGAATGATCCCATCTGTGGTCACATTCGCCGCAGCATTGCCGATATAGAATGGGTAGAGGTCGTAGACACATTTTCCTCCACTGGGTTCTGTATATTGTGTCCAGTAATACGACACGGGCCTGCAGCAAACCAGAAAGGCAACTATGCAAGAGATGAAATATCCGACCGTCAGAAACACGCAGAACCACATTGTACATGTCATGCCGAAGATGCGCCGGTAGAAGAGAATAATGGAGAATTTTATGAGTGGAACGGTGACAACGTAGAGTAGGACGTAGACGAAGAGAATGCGCATCGTTTCCACGACTTCGGCGATAGGGACAATCCACACATGCTTTCCGAGACCGTGATATCCACCTGTTATACAAGTTAGACTTGAGGTCAATTTGTACCGTCAAAGGATTTATACATACCAACCACCGTCAAAATGAGACTTGCAGTTACGGCCAGCTGTAGATCTGTTAGAAACAGAAGTAGACAAAATCGTTTTTTGAGACAACATACAAAGGCACCCACGATCATCCAATCATCCGCAGCTATCTGCACAGACTGTACTCGATATCTTGTATAAAACCGAAGCCCGACAGCTATTGTTGCCAGGACAAAGGTTGTGATAACAGCGGCATTGTTCCGTGCGCCATGATCGGCGGATAGATCTGTCCCGGGTGGAGGTTCTCCAAACGGGCTGAGCGACATTAAAGAAACAAAGGGGAACCTCACATTCGAAGATGAATATCGGAGGTACGAAGTATCTTTGATTTCAACAAGGCCATTGTAAAGTTCCTTCAAGGTTTTTAAAACATCAAGGCCAAGAACGGCCCCCAGACCATATCGGAGCTCCACAACGCTCGCCTCGCCCCCGATGGGGCCGCATCCAAGATCTCCACGTATAACATCGCCCTAGTCCTACCCGAGAAGGATTCCGGATCTAATTCAAACGCCGGTCAACGCTACTTACTTAGCACCACCATGTCAAGGCTAAAGCTATGGAGACAACCCCTGAGTTTGGAGACGGGCCCGGAGTCTTCCGTTTTCCGAGAGCAGGGGAAAAAGAAACAGACAGGGCCAAAAAAAAAATCAAAAAGCAAACAAACAATCAACTAGCAAAACCGACCATGCCGTCCAACGAATCCCTTTTCAATGAGACTATCAATGTAGACCCTGGTCAATATGCATTCAAGGAGCGTAAGCTTCGAGTTGTCTGCATAGGGGCGGGGTTCTCTGGCTTGATCCTCTCCCATAAACTGAAACATGAGCAGCCGCTTGAGTTTGTGGATTTTGCAATCTACGAAAAGAACTCCGAGGTTGGGGGTGCATGGCTCGAGAATGTCTATCCCGGTGTTGGATGTGACGTTCCCGCCCACAGCTATGTCTTTCCATTCGAGCCAAACCCAAACTGGTCCAAATGCTATGTTGGAGGTGCCGAGATAGAAAGATACATTATCGACACGGTAGAAAAGTACGGGTTGAAAGATCCGATCGTGTTTGATACCAAGCTCGTCAAGTCTATTTGGAATGAGGAACGAGGCAAATGGGCACTTGAGCTCAAACAAAATGACAAGTCTATCCAAGATGAAGCGGACATTCTAATCGATGGCTCTGGTATTCTTAACCAGTGGAAGATGCCGGACATCGCCGGTTTGGACCAGTTCGCTGGCAAGCTGGTTCACACGGCTGGTTGGGACAAAACGTACGACTGGACTGACAAGAAGGTCGCAGTCATTGGAAATGGCTCATCTGCTCTTCAAGTTGTTCCTGCGCTTCAGCCCAAGGCCGCAAAAATTGTCAATTACATTCGTCAACCGACCTGGGTGTCGGTCAATCTCTGCCCGGCCGTCACGAGGGATGGAATGGGAACAAACTTTGAATATAGCGAGGAAGAGAAAGCGATGTTCCGAGATGACCCAAAAGCATTCCTGGAGTACAGGAAAAAGGTTGACTGCTCGTAGGTTGCTCAATGCTTTTTATTTGAATCAGACTAATTATGAAAGTGTCAACACCGTTTACCGACTGATGTTATCTGGCTCGGAGCACAATCAAGGGCTATTTGATGCGATTTCGGGGCTTATGCGCCAGCGTCTCAGTCAAAATCCCCACCTGATTGACAAACTTATCCCGAAATACGAAATCGGATGTCGCAGACTAAGCCCTGGCGATGGATATCTCGAATCGATGCAGCAGCCAAATGCGGAATGGTGCTTTGAAGGCATTGAGGAGATTACCAAAACTGGTATTCGCACAGCAGCGGGTGAAGGGGAGTTTGACTTGATTGTTTGTGCGACTGGATTTGATACCACCTTCATTCCCACGTGGGAGCTGGTTGGTCGAGATGGTCGACGACTGGATGTGGAGTGGAAGAAGGTACCCGAGGCATACTTCTCTGTTTGCGCCGGTGGAGTGCCTAACTACTTCATATTCAATGGACCCAACTGTCCCATTGGCCATGGTAGTGTGCCCCAGATGATCGGTTGGACTGCTGATTACATGTTGAAATGGGTGAAGAAGATGGCCCGGGAGGATATCAAGTGAGTATTTTTAGATGAGATACATGGACTACTAACTGACATCTGAGAAGGTCCGTCGCAGTAAACGATTCCGCTATTCGGAACTACAACCGTCGTGCACAAGCAGGCCTAAGACGCACTGTCTGGAGCAAGGGTTGTCATGCTTGGTATAACAACGGAGAAGCTGTCACGGCGATGTATCCAGGTAGTGTATTGCATTATAAAGGCAAGTTTGACAACTGAGATAGTAGAAATATTATACTGACTTGATAACAGAGGCTATTGAGGATATTCGGGGTGAAGACTTTGATATCAGACACAACAACACCTCGGATCCGTTCTCATATCTTGGAAACGGGGAGCTAGAGTGGGAGAGAGAAGATGATGCGGATTTGGCATTCTATTTGAAATAGATCTAAGATCGCCATGCCTATATAGTCTCATATTCAGATTCTGGAATACTTGTATTTGCAACGAAAGAATAGAGATCCTCATCCCCATCCGACGGAAGCTGACCGCTGAGCATGAGCATCCAGCCCAACCCCGACTCCAGTTGGAAATCACGCGTCTCAGGCTGTGCGTTGTGAAGCCTTAACTCATTTGGGTTTATCGACTCAGATTCATTAAGCATCCGTGATCTCTTTCTTGGGGGATAACCAGCTCCGTCCGGTCCACGGTCCGGCTTGGTAGCACGGGTCCGAACCTCCCATTTGTGCTGTAGTCTTACCAGGAGGTCTTTAGCGCGATTGGCACTCTGCCAGGATAGAGAGAACTCATCGAGGGCTCTGAAACAGGTACTCAGATGAGCGATGATATTCTCTTTTTCTTCGGTTTGGTATTGGGAGACGGCGGCGAAGAGAAGGAGGAGCACGGCGGAGGAGGTGATTGATACTGCTTTGATATTTATGCGGCGGAGAGTATATCTGGTCTCGTATAATACAAGGATCTTGGCAATGGAGATGGCAGAATTAATGCACATCTCCCGAGCGTGAGTGGAGCCAGGTCCTTTCGGGGGTTGTGGTTGAAGGTAGCCTTTTGACATCCAGGGTCGATGGGTGTAAATGAGATTCTGGTAATATTGCATGCTTTGGATGAGTTAGCAGATATCTTCTATGAATATTCCTGAAAGGAAGTATAATAGCGACTCACTGAAGTAGCAACACATGCGGAAGATAAGGAGAAGTGTGATCGTTGAGGTTTATTTGTAAAAATGAGGGCAACTGAGCTTTCCAATTGAGAAGCTTGGCAACATTATTTGCATTGAGCTGTTGAAGCACGGCTCTTGGGATACCTGATGTCCCATAACTTTTTCGAGGTGAAGGTTAGCCGAAGCAACTCACTTGGGCCCAACGAAGGAACAAAGGCAAACGAGCAAACGGGGACGGGACCTTACAGAAAGTAGCCGCAGGGTGCCATAAGCTCACATAGTGAGACTTCCTGTTGACTGACGGCACCTATACAGTCAAATAATTCCGAATTATCGTCAAACGGAATGGGAGACGCGTATGGCGTCCATTTGCAAGGTTCTCGATAGTCGACGCCATCATTGGGCTTTTTGACTGTAACATCCTCCATGTTGGTGTAAAAAGGTCTACCAAGATAGAAGCCAACAAGACTGGAATTTCAACAGATTAGAGATATCCTGAGCGCACACAAAAGAAACGTAGGAACTCACTGATCGACCATATACGCAGCCCAGAAGACGGTTCGACGCAGCTCAGCATCGGCAGCTGTAACAGACCCACGAGCAACATAGGAAGAAAGATCAATATGCAAGGCAAGATCGAAAGCAAGTCGAAGGGCCATCCCTAGAATTGTAAGCTTAGGAAATCAGGAATTTTCGACAGAACTTACCACTGTAGAGCCATCCGCGTGTGTCTGAGCCCACGCCAATTTCATGGCTACTTAAGATGACTAGCGCTTGGACTGTTGCCACACACGGAGAGTCGAGTTCAATCTCAAGGAGTTCTTTTGCGCGGTCCCCAAAGAATTCACCGAGAGATTTTGGGAACGTCACAAAGGATGGATGGTAACGAGTTTCAAATGCAGCGCCGAGAGAACACCTGTTTGTAAATGTTATTTCATGTGTCAATTCGCCAAATTGAAATAGACATATAGACTCACATTGCATAGCAGAGTGCCTCGGAATAGAACGGGGTCTCTTCTTTCCCATACCAGGCCGTCTTTCCTTTCTCGAACAGTTCGCGGTCGACAACGTGGAATGATGGATCTTGCCAGGTAAAATAGAGAGTAAGAAGATGCTCCTCGAGAGATAATGGGACTTGTCTGTCCCAGTCTATATCGTCGAGATAATCAACCGCACGCTGTGTCTGAGTGTTGATAGATACCGGAGCATCGGCAAGGTTGAAGGTCGATGTTGGGCCGTAGAAGCGAGCTTTTCCTCCAGGACCGAAACGCAATGTGCCCATCCGATCAGAAAGCTCGTCGATAAGATCTTCAATTTCTTCTGTGCTCCCAGTATCACTGTCGATGCTAGGTGAGCTTTGAACGATGGCAGGCTCAAAGGGCTCAGGTAGCCTCTCTGATTGCTCCACTGGCAGCTGCATTGATTCTATGCTTTGATCTTGAATGTCTGGAGATGATGGCGTAATGTATGTTCCAAAGTCCAAGGTCCAGTCCCAGTTGGCCAATGAAGTATCCGAGTGCTCATCCATCGGTGGTTGCTGCTCTGTGATTGGAATATCCATATTTTCAGTATCGATCATGGGCAGTGCTGATGTAGAATCAGGGTCTGAAAGCATTGTGAGACCCGACTGAGAATTTGGCGATGTGTTGTCCGGGGATGCCTGAGCCCAAGTGCTGTTGAAATTATTTGTCACACCAGGAGCGGAGGATGGTAAAGAGTTTGGAACATCAGAAAGCGGATCATCGACTGCAGATGCGGGATTGAGATTGGAGGATTTGCTGTTAGTTTGATTGTCTCCTGCAGCTGAATGAACTTCAGTCAAGCCAAGAACATCAAGGACTTTGGCCAAAGCCGTGTCCCTTTCTTGCGGCATAGGCGGGGCCTCTAGTCCATTTTGGCGAATGAATAGACAGAGTTGGTCAACTCTGCTTGATAGAAGCTCTATGGCAACACGGAGCGGGAGTCTTCGGTTCATTAGCGTTATCGTCTAACTAACCGTCTCCTTTTATGAAATGACCTTGATGGGTCACTTACTTTCTTTTGTCTACGGCCTGGTATCGACATTCGCGATGTTTGTTCATGCAGCTGGAACATTTGGGCTTACCCCCGTCACACTGCTAGGATTAGCTTGTATTTCCCACTGGGCTAATCGACAATCACCTTGACTTTACTTTCCCGACATGAAATACATGCCATTGAGGCATGGTGTTTCCTCTTTTGCGGGACACTGGGCTTTGTCATAATTTCCTTCTTCTAGGGTTCCATGAGACTGTATGCAAGTCCCTTAGCAGCATAGAGACTTGAAAGATCAAGTGCAGTGCGGGGTAATATGGGGAAACGTTTAATCCGAACTATACCCACTGTCAATCTGCGTTTATCGAGCTTTGACCTGATATCATTTATGATGGATAACCTTGAATGAGATGTCGTCCTGATTTCCTTTCTAGGCGTTCCTCGGTGGACCAATCGCTGGTATAACCGGAGTGGATCTAACCTAATTAAGAATAGATCAACCCTACCGGGAACCATAACCCGACATGGGTGTGCCATCGATGTATACCCCACGTTTTCTGCAACACCCCAGGTTTTGATATTAAGGCGTCCTATCACATAAAGTAGATTTCTTTGAATATAAATACCGCTATAAGCCGCACACGAGTGGTCCGTGTTGATATCACACCTCTTAGGTACATTGCAAAGAACCTACATATCATGTTTTTCCCAAATTCACAGGGAAAATGGCTTCAATATAGAATTACAGCAGCATGTGGTGCTGGCTTCCTCCTCTTTGGCTATGACCAGGGAGTGTTTGGTGGGCTTTTGGACAACGAGCCGTTCCTTGAGACCTTTGGAAATCCAAGCGTGACTATCCAAGGTCAAATCGTTGCGACTTATGATATTGGCTGCATAATAGGCACTCTGTTGACGATGTTCGCTGGAGACAAGCTCGGTCGAAGACGGACCATTTTGATCGGGTGCTGTATCCTGATCGTCGGCGCTATCCTCCAAACCGCATCCTATTCCCTCGCGCAGATGATTGTCGGTCGTATTGTTGCTGGCGTCGGAAATGGAATGAACACAATTGCAATTCCTATCTGGCAATCGGAAACTGCACGTGCAGAGCATCGTGGAAAACTCATCGTTGCCCAGTTGGTAACGAATATTTTCGGAATTGTTATCACAAATGTAAGTTATTTCACCCACAATACGAGAGACAGCAATACTGATTTTCGGCAGTGGATGAACTATGGCTTCACTTTTATCCCTCACTCTCCAGTGAGCTGGCGGTTTCCCCTTGGCTTCCAGTGTTTCTTCGCGCTTGCCACCATCGCCTTCGTTCTTGTCGCCCCAGAGTCACCGCGTTGGCTTATCATGAAACACCGTGCCAGCGAAGCCCGCGAGATCCTCGCACAGCTCCTTGCAAAGCCAGCTGATGACCCTGAAGTGGTAGATGAGATACAAACTCTAGAAATTTCTGTGAACCACGAATCCGAAGTCCAACAATCGAAGCCTTTACAAGCAATATTCAAGCGTAACAATAAGCAGCAGACATTGCGCAGGATTCTTCTTGGAGCTGGTACTGCCTTCTTTCAACAAGTTGGTGGAACCAACGTTATTGCATACTATCTGCCAGTAGTCCTGACCCGGTCTGTTGGATTGGACAACAGAATGGCCCTAATCTTGTCGGCCGTTGACGCTATGTCACTGATGCTTTGGGGCTGTGTTGCAGCTCTGCTCATTGATCGCATTGGCCGAAAGAGACTGATGCTCTTCGGTGCCGCTGGAAGCAGCGTTTGCTTTGCGCTTGTTGCTGTTGGGCTGCGATATGGCGGACCTGACAACAAGGGCATGTCTGTTCTAGCGGTGGTGTTCATCTTCGTCTACTATATCTTCTACGGGACGTCGCTCCTGTCGATACCGTACATCTATCCGGCCGAGATCAACTCCCAGCAAATGCGCAATATTGGCACTTCATTTGCAACCACTACGAATTGGTTGTTCGTTTATGTTATCGTTGTTGCTACCCCAACAGCCATCGCAAACATCCAGTGGAAGTATTACATGCTTTTTGCCATATTCAACTTCTGCTTCCTGCCAATTATCTGGTACTTCTATGTTGAGACTGCGAACTTGTCCCTTGAGCAGATTGACAGACTCTTTGAAATCAAACATGAGGCTGGGAACGCAATTAGCTGGACGGAGGCAACCATGATAGCCCGCACGGAGGTTATTTCCGACTTAGCACACACTGAGAAGGAAAATATTGACACCGAGTACTGTGAGACTGTGGGTTGAGCTTGGAATCTGAGGTTTCTTTACATGTCATATAGATGAAGAGATATCCATCGAATCCAATGTATCCCGAGGTTATTCTTACACCTTTCGGGGCAACGACGAAGCTATAATGAAACACAGGATTCCATCCTGTATGCACCATTACAGCGTCTATATCAACATAACCACATTGCATTTACATTGCCAACTGGGCTGAATATGCAGGCTACAGCCCGAGTCACTGCTGACCGCCATGATCCAATTTCCCTTGATTTTGCCTGTGTTTCGTATCCAGTTTGTCCTATATAATTACTCTGTATTCCATAGTTCTGAATCCAGGGATCTTGCACTTTGTCATTCATCTTTCTGGTATACACTTTCTCACTTTTATTTGTCATATAACTAGCGCCCGCCAAGGTGCCCTGGGGAGGGAGGGGGTGCTCATCCAGTTCATCCCTAGGGCATAGCGCTTTTGTCTGTGAACCCCTAGAGTACCTCGGATCTTTTAAAGGGCGTACTTAGTAGATATTCATGAAAATAGATTCTTCGACTTCTTTACATTGGACTCAGGAGGCATATACCTACCTTGACATTGACCTTTCTCATGCGCATGAAACCTTAGAAGGATGTGCGGATAGAGCAACAAAGTAGGTTCGGTAACATGAGAATTTTGACCCTACCTTTTGCAATTGCACTAGTTTACCAAGTCACAATTCCACTCGGATTCCCTTTCCCGGCCAAGTATTGTATCCACTTCGAACAACGATTGTGTATATAAACCCGGCTGGGCCATTGCTCAAGTGACTACTCCTATAAAGCATTTTTTCAGATTATTCAACTGTTACAACTCCTTTAATAAAATCTCCTTTCATCTCAAGATGTCAGCCCCGAAGTTGCGCGTCGGTATCGCCGGTCTTGGCCGAATGGGTAAGCATTATTCCCATATCTGATTTTCGGAAGAACGTCAATTGACATAGCAGGCCAACGACACGCCTTGAACTATCATGTCTTTACTCCCCGTGCCGAAGTGGTAGCAGCAAGCTCTCCCGATCTTAACGAGCACAAGTGGGCAGCAGAAAACCTTGCAGGAGCAAAGATTTATAAGGACTACTATGAGATGCTTGAGAAAGAAAACTTGGATGCTGTAGTCGTTGCTGGTATTACTGCAGTTCACGCAGATCATACTATTGCCGCTATAAAGAAGGGATTGCATGTCATGTGCGAGAAGCCTTTGTCACTTGACATCAAGATTGTAGGTCTTTCTATATGAAACCAAATACAAAGACACATGCTAACTACAACAGGCTCAATCCGTTCTCGATGCTTACAATACATCTCTCAGAACAAACCCCAGTCAGAAAGTCATGTGCGGTTTCTCGCGCCGCTTTGATGCTTCCTACCGCGAAGCCTATGAGAGAATGGTCTCAGGCCAACACGGCCGACCAGTGGTCTTCAGGTCCCAGACTGCAGATATGCTCGACACTACTGGGACATTCGTGAATTACGCTAAGACAAGCGGTGGGATCTTCCTCGACTGCTCCATCCACGACATTGATTTGATGCTGTGGTTCCTTGGTGAGCACACCAATATCAAAAGCCTGCAAGCTGTTGGAGTCGTTGCTGTCCATACTGCATTGGACTCGAGCAAGGATCGTGACAACGCGGTAGCTACGGTCGAGTTTGACGGTGGCAAGATTGCTACCCTTTTCTGCTCGCGTATGATGGCTGCTGGACAGGAAGATACTACCGAAATCATCTGCGAGAGGGGGTCACTCCGAGTCAATATGCACGGCAAGAAGAACCACCTTGAGATCCATGATGGCCAGGGAGCCAGACGTGATCTTCCTAAGCATTATTATGAGCGTTTCAGAGAGGCTTTCCTCACGGAAGCTAATGAGTTCACTGCTTGTTGCTTGGATAATACGGCTCCGCCAGTGTCGCTTTCAAGCTCGGTGAAGGCGGTTGTTATTGGTTCAGCTTTGCAGAGGAGTTTGACTACTGGCGAAAAGATTGTTTTTTCTGGGAAAGAGGCTAGACTTTAGGTGCACCTTCCTGAAACCATCCAATGAGATATTTGCCATATTCGGCGACTTATGTGGGCTTCTGATACTTTTTAGTAGAATCTCCAGTAGTTTTCTGGTAGTCCTTCTAGTGGTGTTTTTGTTTGTACATGCGTTAATTCCTTTCTGTCTCAGGCAAATAGGGCCTTTGCTCATCACCTGATCCTCCTTCTTTTCTCTCTCCCTCAAGTGATTAACTCCATTTAATGAATTCTTTCTCACTTTACCTTCTCCGCCTGTCAGTTATCCACATGCCATCCTTTCTATTCCCCCACAACTTTCATCTAGCCACTGAATTCAAACACATTTCGACTGCTTGCTGTTAGGAAGCTGCACTCCATCCACAGTCTAGCCTCATACCCGGAGTCGAGTGATCTTTTCATCGGGACAACCTATCCCTTACAAGCCCTTCAACGGTGATGGGCCGAGGACCAACAAAGAAGTTTGGATATCAACAACACAACACAAAGGAATCCTAGGCACTTTTAACGGCACAAAGCTGTTTGATAAAGGTGTATACATGGCCTCGAAAACACTCTCGGGCGGTTGAACGCAGTGAAATGTACCCAGTTGATTTCGATAAAAATGGGCATGTGCGGGCCACCCGAACTCCGGAGGACCCAACCCCACTGGGATGGGAGGATCCCAGAATGAAGCCGTGGAGAGCACTGCGCAGACGGTTCAAAAAGAGTTGGAGGGACTCGGACCTGCTGGGGAGTTGAATTCTCGGCCATGCAAACAGCGCGAACGATACGGCCCGGCTGATTATAGCAACAATGGATAAGGAGAAAGAGGTTGTGAGCATGAGATAGCTTACATAAATATCACACCTTCATGTACGCATTGAGTCATCACCATGAGCATAGAAAATCACCAGGACTTATATGAGTAGAAAGCCGATCATTATCTGATGAGTTGACTGCGGCCTAAATTCACTTGCGATTAAAAATCCATCTTTATGGGCTGAACTCGGTAGTCATAGGGCAAAAAGGGTATTTCAAACGATATGGAACGGACTTGAATCAAGAAGTCTACTTTGACTTTCTCACCAGAGAAACTGATGTTGAAACTCGACTGATGGGGCTCCCTGCCAATAACTCATTCTCTCCACCGGAGCACTCTCTTCGTGTGCATTACCTAATGACTCGAGGACCGGACGGTTCGGTGTTTCATTGACAATTCCATCAATCTCTCGAATTGTAGCAGACGTTTGAACCGAACCATCAGACCTTTCATTCTGCAAACGCCTTTTCTTAGAGCCCTGTGTCTCCAAACCCACCCTTGCAGGTTCAGTACAAGCTTGCTGCCACCCCCGAATACCGTGAGAAGTATCAAGAGGGAATTGCGACCAACTCTCAATCCCCCTCTTCGCAAGTCTAGGAAATGGCATATACGTGCCAGTACCGTGATCTTGGCTGTTCTCTCGGCGCGGAATCGCAGCCGAAAGCTGCTCATCCGAGACATGTGGGAGCAAATCCAGAAGAATGCTCTCAGTGAGCTTGAGTCGATTCTCCAGTGCTTCGACATATCCTTTCTCTGGTCCTCTTCGAAGCTGTTCAGGCCAGTTGCACGGTCGATTGTTCTCGAGACATTGTTCGCAGATGGGTTTGAGGCCGCTGCATTTTTGTTTCCTCGAGCGACATACGTTGCAGGCGATTGTTATACGCGCCGGTCGTCTTTCTTTTGATTTTGATGACATTTTATTTATGTGGCTGATCAAAAGTCGAGCAGCGTGTGGTACAGTGGCGCACGGCAAATCCTATCGCCTGAAAGTTCTGCCGAAGGTCAGCTTGTCGCTACAGCGGCCATTTGGTCAAAAGCTGTATATGGCAGGATGAACTATCACCCACCCATATTGATCGCAGCCATATTTATAGTCTGAACGTTTAGCTGCATTTAATTCTCTGGAAATAATCATCACATCTTCTCTAGTCGCACTTTTCCTGAATATGGCTTCAAAGAATCCATACCGCATTGCCTCTATCCCAGGCGATGGCATTGGTACCGAGGTAGTCAGTGCTACTATCCAGGTCGTCGAGAAGCTCGCAAAGACCCTCGGTACATTCAGGATCGACTTTGAGCATATCCCATGGGGAACCGAATACTACAAGCAAACCGGACGATATGTACCTGAATATTACCTCGACACTCTACGCAAGTACGATGCCGTGTTATTCGGTGCCGTTGGATCACCCGGTATGTTCTCTATACTGCATACCATCCTACCAGTTATCGGACCGGTAAACAGCAATCCTAACAGAACCAGACGTACCGGATCACATCTCCCTTTGGGGCCTACTTCTTGCCATCCGCGGCCCACTCCAGCTATACGCAAACGTCCGACCAGTCCGTACCTTCCCAGGAACCAAATGTCCCCTCAACACCGCAACAGACGGCATTAACTGGATGCTCGTACGGGAAAACTCGGAAGGCGAGTATGCGGGACAAGGCGGACGGTCTCACGTTGGACAGCAATGGGAAGCGGCGACGGAAGTAGCTGTATTCACACGGGTGGGTGTTGAGCGAATTATGCGATTCGCGTTTGAGACTGCTCGATCGCGGCCGCGCAAGCTCCTGACTGTTGTCACGAAGAGCAACTCCATGCGCAACGGGATGGTGTTGTGGGATGAAGTTGCGGCGGTTGTCGCGAAAGACTTCCCCGATGTGGAATGGGATAAGATGCTTGTTGATGCGATGACTGTTCGGATGGTGACGAAGCCGGAGTCGATTGATACTATCGTCGGAACAAACTTGCATATGGATATTTTGTCGGATCTTGCTGCGGCGTTGGCTGGGTCGATTGGTGTTGCGCCTTCTAGTAATTTAGATCCTACGCGGAAGAATCCGTCGCTTTTTGAGCCGGTTCATGGGAGTGCTTTTGATATCACTGGGAAGGGGGTTGCGAATCCGGTTGCTACCTTTTGGTCGGCGGCGGAGATGCTTGTCTGGATTGGAGAGAAGGATGCTGCTGCCCAATTGATGAGTTGTGTCGAACGGGTTTGTGCTGCGGGTATTTTGACTCGTGATCTTGGAGGGACATCTGACACTCAAGGGGTTGTGGATGCGGTTTGTCTGGAGATTGAGAAGTTGGGTTGAAAGAGAGTCTGAGACAACCCATTGTCTTTCTTTTCCTCTATCTTTCCTTCCTTCTTTTCTTTGGATTCTTGTCTCTAATCGTCCACAATAACACTTTAGATAGACAGATCAGTTGACCCTTGATTATCAGACAATAGAAATTGTAGACACTTTTCTTTCAAGTAATAAGCAGCGCATTCTTAATAACCGTTCTAGAAAGATCACTTGACTGTAAATTTGTATGAATGTCCAGAAAGAGAATATCAAAGCCATCTCGCACAAGACGGAACAGATCAGGAGCCCATTAACTCAGAAAGCTGAAAATGCCATTATAGAAATATGACACCTGTTTTCCTCATATACAAGGAATGGAAACAATATCGGTATGCTCTTGTCTTAGTGTCCAACATTTAAACGGGATCAGCACCCTATATCAGGGCCTCACAATCACCCAAAAAGCATTCAGACGGGCCATCAAACAAGCCAAAGCCGCTCGAATCCATCTACTCGCCTCACCATTCATTTATCAAAAATACAAAGTCAACCAAGAAAAAAGGTCAGTCCTCCAGCCGCAAACCCACAAACCCAACCAACACTATCCAAGGGATGTTCTACCAAAACGGAAGATCAATCCAAGAGCCCGAATACAACCCTCGAACAACGTGCTGGGTGAACGTATTCTTCAACGCGCGCGACTATAGATGCGATGACCTCACCATAATGCGCACAATCGTCACCTGTATCCGCACAAGAGTCGTCAGCATCACTGGTCATGCTATGCACCACGATTTCCCCCTGTGCATCTCGATCCAGGTACCCGGAGAACATGATGATAAGGAGTCGATTATTGCTGCTGCGGAGCTGTCGGCGGAATATCTGAGAGTGCAGGTGGCTAGGGGGTCTGTTCATATTAATCGGGCTTTGCTTTTTCGGAGATAGTGCAAGGATTCATGGGAAATGTTTGGCGGTGTTTTGCTCTTGGGGTCTCTGGGGAGAAATCTTTTTTATGATTGAAGCAGGTGACATAGTTAGACTGGGTCTTTAATAGACTGGGGGAATTGCACTATCTTTTTTTTTTTTTTTCCTTCTAATTTTCAGCTGTATAAGGTCAATAATTTAAGCAGCCTAGTCCTCCATAAATGATATTACTGCCTACAACCAGATGAAAGCAATACATTTAGATGGCTTTCTCGATCATTTGAGTCTGAGATTCGACGACAGTATGTCCTGATAACATCGCCTTTCATACTGTTATGCCGTGCTAGTCGAAATGGCCAATTAAATGCATATATTGTATTTTGAAGCTCAACCTGAAAGGTCCATTGTCATAATAGAGTAGGCAGAAGGAATACACAGACTTCTTTCGAGTCATAAACCAGGCAGATCTCAAACTGGGGAATCTCCCACAGACTCAACACAGCACAAAGACATCCTGGAATAGATCAAAGACTTGAAAATGGTATTGTATCACAACTCCTTTGTTTAGGCTCCCAACTATAAACAAGAAGTTGCTAGACAGAGCACATGAACAGATTCTAATTCCAAACAGCACTCGAGTCATCCTTCCTCTATCCTCACTCCTTCCCATCTTCCTCCTTTCCCTCCAACCACATCAGGGCGCTCCAAACAAAACAAGGTACGCAACACCGTATCCAAGGCATGGGCATCCCCAATCCCAACCTCGGAAAGATGCAGAGCATGTTCTACTTCGACGGGGAACTAATCCCGGAGCCCGAGTACGATCCCCGCCAGGTCAGCAACTGGGTGAACGTCTACATCAAACCACGGGACTCCCATTCTAACGACGAGACACTCATGCGCACAGTCGCAGCTTACATTCGAACGAACACTGCTTCGATCTCCGCCCATGCCAAGCATCATGATCACCCACTATGCGTCTCTATCAAGGTGCCCGGAGATTACCATTCCAACAAGGCGTCTATTCTCGCGGCGGCCGAGCTGCAGGCTGACTACTATTGCCAGGAGATTCGGAATGGGAGAGTGCGGATTAATCGGGCTTTGCTTTTCAGGCCTCATGCGCAACACCAGAGTTGATGATGATGGAGGGGTTTGGGCCCGGGCTATGAGATACATAAGCATTTGATACAGCGGGGGGAAATAGCCATGATACAAGAGCGTTGAAGAGAAATATCCATGTCCACTGCGTGGATAATATGATTATTTTGGCTGGGCCTTTTTGGTATTATGAAAGTAGACTTGTTTGCTAGATTGTAAATTGTTTCGTGTTTTGAATCAGTAGTGAGTAGGATGGTCTTAGAAGCTTGGGAATTGCTGTCCGATCATATCGAACAGAGTGTCGAAGTTAGCGCCATCGATTAAATCAACCATGTTCAAGTCGAAATTCGATATCCCCTCAAACTGTGTGGGCTCCGTGTCCTGTAAATTCATATGCAGTGAAGAGGATATGTCGGTGAGGATTCCCTGCTCGTTCAGTTGTGGTGGGTGCATCGACGCCGAAGGAAACAGCGTGGGATTTTGCCCCCTGTGTATAGATTCTCCCCATGTATTATTCCGTTGCTCAAGGTCGGACGATTCTGCGGATAACTCAGGGTCTTCTTGCAAGTGCGATATACGACTAAGTCTCTGTCTGTTCTCCTCGCGTGCATTTAAAGATTCCACAAATGTCGGACTTCCTTCAGAGCCCCTCGTCACATATGCTTGGGAGTTTTCTGTTGGATCAGAACCGTTTCCTGACTGTTGGACTTTTGCCGCCAGCACTGAGAGCGACATGTGGCAGTGTTTGGCTGTCTCCCACTGAGTAGACATCAAACGCAGGAATCCCGAAAGTTCTTCGATTTCCCTATCGAGTAGTTAATACATAGTAATCGATTGAAGATCCCAGAGTAAGAAGCATACTGAAGACCCTTTCTCAACACATATTGGTTCAGTTGACAGGCCAATGCCAAAACCAACCCAGACATCCACGCAGCCGACAAGAAGCCAGGCCAGAATAGAGTCTGCTGGCTATCAACTTGCACCCTGAGCGCCGAAAGAATAGCCCGGGCAGCCCCGATGCAAGTTTGCAATCCAGAAGAGAATTCCGCAGCCGATGGATCCAGCGACAGCGAAGGCCGGTGAATGATCAGAATGAGATGCTGATATAGCACAGTAAAAAAAGGAGCAAAATCAAACGCAGTGTCCACCATTGCAGATCCTCCCGTTGGCTTTCTTTGAAGACCGGTGGGAAGGCCATTCCACCACTTATGGACGTCTGTCACGAGGAACAACACCGAAGTGCGACGAACAGATCGAACCAATATTGATTTATGGAAGAGTTCCAATGCCCGGCCTGTCAAAGTCCCTGAATCGACGTAGCTAGCAAGAATAATTTCCTTGCTGTGGTCCTCCTTATTACCGTACTGCATGGCAGAGCTCCCACTTACAGATTCAGTCGCCTGGCTCCGAGGGGAATGCATTTCCCGGGCAGCAGGCAGACACACATCAATATCAGAATCCTGTATACCAAGTGGCAAACCCAAAGCCTGACTCAGGTATCGATCAATCGCATAAGCGCACCAAAATACCCGCTTCCGTAGTTGTCGGTCGTGGGTGGAGAGTTGCTTGTATCGAAATGGACACCTGTGGAGACCAGCATGAAGCATCGAGCGTAGGATACAGCCTCCGACAGTCGATGCTTGTCGAAGCGACATGGTCGCGACGAGGTACACTTGGATGGCTAGAAGCGCTTGTAGGGAGACGGTATCATGTCGAGAGGAGAGAGTCCCGAGCAAAGACTTGAAACTGTTCGGTGATTGGATCTTCGATCCCAACGGTAGATCCAAGTCCGGCGCTAGCAGATTGCCTAGATTAAAGACACATTGGAAAATAGTTGTCCAGCATGTACTTCGATGGTCTGGGAATGGTTCCTGCGCGTGCGGAGGTTGATCTCCACTGGAGTAGACCTTCTCCATCACCTGCAAGAAAGTGGGACCATGTAGGAACGGGAACAGAGGGTGCCAGACTTTGAAATACATCATCATTAGGCCCTTGGCCACATCTGAGGGTGGTAGAGTTCCCAGAGATGCCGTCAATGATGGGTCGTAGGTCCATTCTGCGGGAGATTCGACCACCTCCAAGGACGAAGCGGTGTCTTTGACGGATGAGGTGCGCTGGCGCTTGTCATGAGGTGAGGTTTCGGTACCGACGAGTGTTTCTTCTGCTGTAGGGAAACTGGACTCAAATGAACCCGGCCCATCTAGGCCGTTGAATGCACGTTTCACTGTCTTGATGAAATAGACGCCACTCGAACTACCGACGAACTGGCTGTGCTCGTTCGAGTGTGCCGTCAAGGAGCCAATCTCAGATGTCTCAGGTACAAATTCCGATGCCATTGTGCATATATCATCTCGTGTGAATGAGATGTTCTCTACACCTCGATGTTTCCACAGAAATCATCCATCCACCGTCGTGATCGAGACATGCTGAGTCATCGGAGACGGCCCCGGACGATAGTGGCTAAGGGGTTGAAGAGTCTCAGGAAATACAGACATCGCTCATCTACGAAAGGAACTTGATGAAGCAAAATAGGCCACGGTCATCCCATTAATTGTCTGGCGCTGTTCTCTCGAACCCGAGAACAAACACAAGGACCACCGGACTCTTTCCGTGAGGAATTCATAAATCTATCTGACACTCAAATTGAGTGAATCACAACCTGGAGAAAATAGCAAAAGAGGTGTGGGAAAGGAAAAAAACTTCACAAATCCCTCCCAGCGGAAAAAAATAAAATAAATAAATAAAAACGAAGATGGCGAAAAGTTGCCAAAGGAACCACACCCAGTGCCTAAGAAAAAAAGACTTTTACCAGTGCCAATATCGCCCGAGGACATTCAATATAGCCCAGTCCAAATGGAAGGTAAATGGAAATAGGTCACATACTAGGGAAACCGGAAAAATAAAAAAAATCCGAATGTCATACCGCATTCACTAAACACCAGGAAGGTGACTGCCTAAGAACAAACTTTTCGAACCGAGGGATATCAGGATCAGAGGGAGATGTAGGGGGACAGGGTAAAAAATGGGAACAAATAATGATAGAAAGGAAAAGTCGTCAAAAACGTGCGTCCAAGATTTCCGAGAAGACAAAAGAACACATCAATTAAGACTTGTTCTCCTCAACAGGGGCCTCCTTGGCGGCTTCCTGGGGCTTGGGTTCGGTCTCGCCATCACCCTTGTTCTTCATGTACTCATCATAGACGTTAAGGGCCTCATCGACCTTGCCGCGGAGAGCCTCCTCATCATCGAGCCTGGAAGAAAGTTAGTAAATCATGTCTCACACATAATAAAAAAAATCGGTGTAACTTACAGGCCAAGCAGCTCAGCGTTATCCATCTCAAGAAGCATACCAGTGATCTTGCCAGCAAGCTCGGGCTGCTGAGCCTGGATCTTGGGGTAAAGAGCCTCGCCGAGCATCTGCTTCTGCTGAGCGGGGGGAGCGGCGAGGAGAGCCTGGTTGGCAGAGGCGGGCTCGCCACCAGCGGACTGACCGCCAGGGGCGGGCTGGCCACGACCACCACCACGACCCATCTGAGGACCACCACGGCCGAAACCGGGGCCACCACGCATGTTCATGGGCATACCGGGAACACCACGGCCACCGCCGCCACGTCCGAAAGCCTGGGGCATAGGGTAACCCATGCCGTTAGGAATACCGCCAGGAGCCTGCATGCCCATGGGCATACCCTGGAAGTTGGGAGGAAGCTGTTGGTTGGGGGGCATGCCACGGCCACCCTGGGGGAAGGGACCGGGGTACTGGGGACGTCCAGCGGGCATGTTGGGCATGGGCATACCGCCCTGGGGGGCGAAGGGCATACCACCACGCTGTCCAGGGGGCATGAAGCCCTGCTGGTTACCACCGTAGAAGACAGCGGGCTGCATGAAAGGCTGGGGCATACCGGCAGCGGCAGCGGCTTGCTGCTGACGGATGGTGTTGCGAGCCTGGATGCTGGCCTCAAGCTGGCTGCGGCGGACATCCTTGCGCTGAGCGAGAGCAACGTAGAGGGGCTTGCCGTTGACCATACGCTGGTTCATCTCGGTGACAGCCTTGGAGGCCTCATCGGGGCTGCTGAAGCAGACGAAGCCGAAGCCCTTGCTCTTACCGAAGGCCTTCTTCTCAGACTTCTTCTCCTCGGAGTCCTCCTCAGTGGTCTCCTCGGTCTTCTTCTCCTCGGTAGTCTCCTCGGTCTTCTTCTCCTCAGCCTTCTCCTCGGCCTTCTCCTCAGTCTTCTCCTCAGCCTTCTCTTCGGTCTTCACCTCCTTCTCCTCGGAGTCCTTGGCCTCCTTCTCCTCGCCCTCGGGAGAGGGGGAGCGCTCAGCGGCATCACGCATAACCTTGGCGGAAGTGATGGTACCGTAGGGAGTGAAAAGATCACGGAGCTTCTCATCATCAATATCGTCAGTCAAGTTCTTGACGTAGAGATTGACACCCTGGTACTTGGAGGCCTTCTCCATGCGGGCGGCCTCGTACTGCTTGCGCAGCTCCTCCTCACGCTCGTGCTTCTTCTGGGCACGGCCAACGTAAAGCTTCTGGGTCTTAACCTCCTTCTCGTTCATCTCAGCCACGGCGGCCTCGGCGCTCTCGTGGTTGGCGTAGTTGACGAAACCGAAGCCACGGCTCTTGCCATCTTGGTCGTGGCTGAGGGTAGCGGAGGTGATCTCACCGAAGGCCTCGAACATGACGCGGAACTCGTCGTCGGTGATCTCGAGATCGATGTTCTTGATGTAGATGTTGGTGAAGTTGGCCTTCATCTCCTCGAACTTGCTCTGGCGGTCCTTCTTGGAGATGTGGTGACCGACGAAGACCTTCTTGTCGTTCAGCAACATACCGTTAACGTGCTTGATGGCGTTGTTAGCAGCTTCGGCAGTCTCGTAGTGAACGAATCCGTATCCCTTGGAGTTGGCGAACTCATCCTGGGCGACCTTGCAGCTGAGAATGTTACCGAAGGCAGCGAAGGTGTCGTGGAGAGCCTTGTTGTCAATGGCGTTGTCGAGGTTCTTGATGAACACGTTACCCTGGCCAGTCTTGCGCAAAGCAGGGTCACGCTGGGACCACATGATACGGCAAGGCTTGCCCTTGATGAGAGTGTAGTTCAGGTCCTCGAGAGCACGCTCACCGTCAGCGGTGTTGTTGTAGTTGACATAGGCGTATCCCAGGGAGCGGCGGGTGACGGCATCACGGCAGACACGGATGGAGGCAACCTGACCAATGGAAGAGAAAAGCTCGTAGAGCATAGCCTCAGTCACGGAGGGGTCAAGCTCGCCGACGTAGAGGGAAGCCGAGTGGGGCTGGTTGTTGGCAGCATCACCGGCGGCCTCGGGAGTGGCCTCAACGGGAGCGCCATTGGTCTCCTCAGGAGTGGCGGCGACAACGTTGTCGGTGACGGGAGCGGTAGTGGGGGCTTCAGCAGACATGATGGCGGCTGTTTTCACTAAGAAAAAAGTTTTAGCATGTGCATTCCGAGCATATCGCGGAGAGGGGGAGGGGGTAAATCAAGGAGGCATAAGAGATAAGGTTACACTGCAGTTGAATGCAGTCTCTTTGGCAAACAACCAAAAGGGAAACGAGAAAACGAGGGGTGAATCAATGAAAAGAGAGGGGTGCCGTACAGCAAAGTATCCACGAAACAAAGAGTTTAGAGAAATTTCACTTGAGCAGAGCACTGGATAGCGGGTTAGCGGGGAGAGGGGAATCGGAAATGTATAGCATGCGCGAGCCAGAGAGAGAGAGAAGAAGAAGAAGCAGAGATGACTCGATCAGAGAGGGAGACAAAAAGCGAAATGACTAACCAGGTGAAAATGAAGTCGATGGAGGCGTTGAAAGAAAATCTTCCACACAACACACCGCACAATCGGGGATGAGATAAGATAACTGTGAAAAAGTTTTTTCTGGGTTTTTCGTGTTTTTTTGAGATTTTGTATCTTTCGTAAGGATTCGAAAAGAAAAGGAAGACTTTTCCCTAAAGAAAGAGAGAACGGAAGATTGAGGGGGAGGTTGAAGGGAAAAAAAAGTTGAACCAAAAGCAATTGGTTCTGGAAAACTCAGAGCCCGTAGATGGGGACACTAGTCCTATTTGGGCGGGATTGCCGCTTTAAGGGCTTATTAAGTATAACCTCGGACATTGGTACATATTCAAGTATTATCTTTTCAACCTACTCATGCAATAATTAACTATCTACTCGAAAAATGTACAAATAGTCCCTCTCAACTCAAGTCAAATCCAGCACCCGAGCTCACTGCATATAACAGTTTGCTCCTCAACGTCTCTGCATCCGAGTATCGTGGGAGCTTCAGGAGATTAACACAAGTACTGGTACTTGGCAATCTTTCCTGGTCCTCGCTGGAGTCTCTAATGCTGAAGTGGGGACGGAGATGGCTGAACCCGAGCAATGGAGCTCGAGGGGTTGATGTCACAAACCGGATAACCTTCTGCCGCTCCTCGTTCGTCATCTCGTGCATGACCTGCCAGAATAATGCAATAGTGGGGTGTTCTAAGTTATCATCGCCAATCACATACACACCTCCGTAGAGAGTGTTCCGTCGCAGGTCCTCCACATCAATATCAGCCTTGTCTCCGCTCACTAAGGTTTGCAACTCGGATTGATTAAACATGGATAGCCAGGCAGGTTGAATGATCTGGCCCAGACCTTGCAAAAAGGCGTTTGTCTGTAGAGCAGGTTGCAACTGCAGACGGTAACGAGCTATGTAGGAAATATAGACCAATCGGTTCTTGTTTGTCACGGCGGTCTGTGAGCCATTTGGTTTCAACTCTACCGTGACAGTGCGGTTATTTCCACTGGGCATCCGAATCACGTTGTTAATGGTGAAGTCGAGACCGAAATCTTCCACGTTTCCAGGGTAATTCTTCAGTTGTAACTGGTGAAACAAATTGGTAAGCTGCAGGTTCAAAAAGAAAACACAACCCCAGGCTTGCCGGGCGACACTACTTACCAAACCCTGGTATAATCCCTCATCAAGGTCCTTCAAATCGTTCAAGTTGGCACGATAGGAAGATTCCTTCACCGCAGACCTAGAGCCTCCTGTCAAGGCCCACTTCAAGAGGAAGAATGGTGCAAAGTTGACATCGACCAAGATTCCCTCGTAAAGACACTTGCCGATGACCCGGCCGAGGAATTCATACCGTCGAAGAAGACCACGCACGTCATCCTGCCATTCTGCGCTTGAGCTTGTGAGTCCAGCCTCGCTCAGTACCTTTTTGAGTTGGTCAACAGCTGTCGGGCTGGGATACAGTAGATGGTGATCATTCTCCGCAAACATGCTCTCGTAGTCATCAGTCTTGAAGGCTTGCGAAGTGATGCTAGTCAGGAACTCTTTCGTCACACCACCTCCATCAATGCCGGCCTCCATTGCCCCAAACTGGTCGATGAAGCTGATCTGGATTGGTTCTTTGAGCCCGTCGCCCAAGCTATAGTATTGGGAGAATGCATCTTCAAACACACTCTCACGGCGGATGTCCGCGTGGTGTCGCGCCAAGATATTCGCCGCACCCTCAGGAGGTCCATTTATCATGGCGTTTTGGGCCACAGACAGGCGCCAAGACTCAGGATCCACGAAGCCTTTTCGGCGACGCTGTTGATCCCTGAAGATAAATTGACGGAAGATTTGCACTCTCGTGGCAAATGGGATGAAGAAAGGCATGTTTCGAAGTATCTCTAGCCGTGGCGCAATGGCGGCAAGAGCATTGTTATGAGCTTGTCTTCGTTGACTATTTCGCATGGCCTGGATGTGAATTAGTCGTCGCGCATGACTATTGCCGACAAGCTCAGAAGGCTCTGGGTATTCATCGTCAAGAAGATCTGGTTCAGAATCTTCATCGTCGTCTTGGAATTCATGGCGTTTCTCCTCTTCTGCCACAACGGCTGGAATAAAGCCTTCCATGTCGAATCGATCTGTCATCAGCCAATGGTTTTGAGGAAGGAACTTGCGTCGAGAACTGAAACCGCGTTAGCTGAAGTTCTTACATCATATCGAATAAATCATCAACTTACTCTCGCTCATGCAGCATTCTGAGCAAACCTGTAACCAGGCCTTTGAAGTAGTCAAGTGGGATACCTGTCACACCGGGAAGATCATTGATCTCCTTCTTGACCTCCACTTCAAAACGCTGCATTGGTTCAGATGTTTGAACCGTGTTGTTAAAATAACTTCTAAGATCCACAGCGGATGACGGAACAGGCCCTTTCTTGGTCAAGTCGGCAACATTCCAGTAGAGGGTGAAGGCGAGATTTTTGAGGAAGACGGTCATGTCTTTGATGTCTTCAAGGGGCAGCGCACTCTCTTTCGTCCACGAAGACAAGACATTTGTTGAAGATGTAAATGGTGAGGCGCTCGAGAAAAACTCTTCGTCGTCCATGACTTTCAACAGGAATGTGTAAAGCTCGAAAAAGAGGAGAATGATCGTCCACTCCTGATCCTGATCTTCTTGGTTCCCGTCTTGTGGCGGTTGTAGCAATGGAAGAACTTGGGTTGAATCCTTGCTGACGATGTCAAATATCCGACTGGATTTTGATGCCTGCCAAAAATATTTGATCGCCGGTATTTTCGCACCTGGTTGGCCGGAAGTCGGACCTGCTGAAGGTGCCGAACCCAGGTATAACCACATTCGAATGTCGTCTCCACGTCGCGGGAACACTCGCAGCAGGTTCAGAGCATATGTAGCAAGAATTTTTGCTTCTTTCGAGGCGTTGGATTCGTTGTTTGATAAGTCTGTGTGAGAAAGGTGGGATGTTTTGATGCGAGAAAGTAACCCTGTGATGCTACTTTGGTTTATCAGGCTACTGACTTGATCTGTGACGAACTGATTCAGATAAGGTCCCCTGATTGGATCTGGGCCACTTTCGTCCGCCTCCAAGTACCGTGTCAGATAGATAGATGTTGAGTTAAGCAATCCAGAGACCACATTCAGGAATCCGAGGTCCGGCGCTTGCAGGTTGGCCTGACCTGGAAGAGCATATCGGTGAAAGAAAATTAGGTATGCAAGCAGCCAAAGTCGACCCTCGATACCCTCGACGTCGTCGGTAGAAAGGCGTTCTTTGCTCAGGGGGATACACGATTCGATCGCAGGCGCCAGTAATTTGTAGTTGATTTGGTGCGCCAATCCATCAAGCTCACCGAGATAAGTGGGCAGGTTCGGAACTGTGAGATAGGACGTCGCAAGCGCTTCGTACGCTGTCATCGTTTCTGAGGTGATTGGCCTCAGAAGGGCTAGGACAGCATTCGTAACCTGCTCCGGTGATAGAGTGCCTCTTAAAAGCTCAATGTTCTTTGTCAAAAAGGCCATGGTTTGATAGTATTGTTTGGCAATCGTTGCCATCCTCTTCGGTATCAAATCAATCAGGAAGACTATCGTCTGAAGGAGAGGCAGAACTGCTGCTTCATGAGTCGGGTTGTCCTTTGCTGAGCCTAGAGCATGTAGAATAGCGATTGCCAGCCGTTTCAATAGCTCGGTCCATTCATTTTCCGTAGCGATCGTGGGGAGAGCATGGAAGGTCTGCTGAAAGACATTGCAGAAGTACACCAAACGCAGAACATCATCTTTCTTTCTTACCATTCCCACAAACTGAACCAGAAACCTGAGTTGGTCCAAACATTGGTCTGCTGTGGGATATGGGGGTGCAGAAAGACGTGCTAAACACTCCAGACGCTCGACCTCTGACGTTGGACCCCGATCATCGTCAAATCCTAGGGCGCTTGTAACTCTCTCCCATTCAAAAGTATCCCATTCAGACTTCCAGGCCTTATATGTTGTGTTCCTGCTCTGATGACCCCGCCAAACTCGCTGGACGGTGCGAGATGCGGTCTGTCGATCTCTCTCATGTTGTCTCAGCGCTCGCTCCCGTTGGGCAATGGCAACTGCGCTCTCTGGATTTGTAGCATGAGGAGTTTGTCTATTAGGCGAGTTTCCGGGGAATGCAGCGAAGGGATTAGTGGCTCGGCCACTGAGGTTCACCTGCCGTGGGCGACGAGAATTGCCCGTGAAGGATTGAAACATGGTTGCAGCAGGAGCTACCTGATGGGGGAATAATCAGCAGGCTATATCAAATGAGCCCTCTAGATGCAGAGAAACAAATCAACGCAAGCCATCACCGGGAGGGAAAGAAAGGTGAAGAACTATGACATCGCCGTCGCTGTCGGGTGCTGATACGGGAGAGCATGGCGGGCTTATCGGACTACGCACGGACCACATATCGCCGAGACCTGCCCAGGTACTTTCCATTGCCACTGGAACATTCTAGTTAAGCTGAGGTGAGCTAGATACACGTATAGACGGATATACTTACAAATTATATGGAACTTACTATATACCTTCCAAGTAAAAAAAATACAAAGAAAAAAGATATGACAACAAACAAATGCCCAAAGAGGCGAGAGACTACTTAAACTTTTTTTTGTCTGATATTTATGGAATTTCTCAAGATAGTACACAATTACTCCGGTCTCGATGCCAAATGGCGCACGTCTACCGATGCACCGAGGTCTTCCGTGGTCCGAATCAAGTTGATGTTGTAGAGACTATAATACATGGGATATATTCAATCAACCAGCGGAGAGAAGGTTGATCAACGAGTTGAGTGATGCCCAGCGAAGGCGGTTGTGGATGGTATGCTGGGTAGCTGGCATAAAGATTAGAGAGTATTTGTATGCGCCTGAACTGCTGCACACTCACATGCAGTTGAAAACACATAGACAATCCCCGCTATGCGGTTTCAGTCTTTTGGAATTTCTAGAAAAGGAACTTGCTGCGCTTGGCCCGAGGCGTCTCAGGCGTTCGGGCCGGCTCTTGGTTCTGAATCTGCTCAATCTTCTCGGTCTGCAGTGTCTCCTTGGTCCCAATCGTCTTGATATTCTGTGGTGCGGGTTGTAGTCGGGCCTCTTCGGCTTCGGCGGTCTCGGCCCACTTCTCCAAATAGTCGTTGCCCTCAAATCCTCTGATCACGGTAACTCGTCGGCCATTTCTCTCAATGTCTTGAACGTAGTTCGACGGTGTCTTGCCCATGTGTTTTGTGACGAAGGGGCCGAGCTATACCCATGTTAGCATCCGACATTTCCAACTGGTATCAAATGGGGTCCAATGCTCACCGTGAATGGCTCCTTCGCAGTCTCGGAGGTGTAAGTCCACCCAGGAATTTCGAGCTTTTCCGCGGGCATATAAACACGGTGCTTTGACAAATCAGGCCTGTATGTGCCTCTCTTGTCGAAGTGACCCATGGAGCCGGTCCGGTTTCCCTTGTAATAGCCACCATTGACCTGCTTGGTGGTCAAGCGCAAGCGCACCATCATTGGCTGTGTGGGCTTCATTATAGCGACAGTTCTGTAGCCTTGAAGTTGGAACAGAAGGGGGATAGAGCAAGTCGAGTTGTCCCGGAGGGAGTTGGGAGACAAAACTCGACGAATGAACGGGTCGCGCTAATCTCCGCGCCGAGAACTTTTTTTCTGCCAGAAAAAAAGTTCAACACCATCTACACCCCTCTTGAAAGCAGCCATCAGATCATTTGGTACTTTTTTAGTACTGATCTGAAGCTTTTTTCTTAGTCAAGAATCTAATTTCTTTGACTCCGCCACTATGCCTCGCAGCCAAACTCAACGGCAGGGTCCGAAAGACCGCTCTACGCAGAAAGCAGCGCCGAAGCGGAAAAGCACTCGGTCGCTGAATGCACTGTCTATCGCAGAGAAAACAATTCACACTAAATTGGGTGTTAAGCGCAGTCGTCTTGGAGCCTACGATGATGGTACCTTCAAGGGCAAGAGAAACACCGGCGATGACGACGAGGATGAGGAGGATCCCGCCGCCCACTACAAACGCCGCAGAACCGAGGACACCGGAAGCCTCGATGGTGGCAGCGACAGTGAGGGACACGAATGGACGCTCGGACAAGTGAACAGCGACAACGACAGCGAATTGGACAGTGACGAAGCTCTCGGTGAGAGCGACGAAGAGCGATTCGAGGGCTTCACTTTCCGCGCATCCAAGTCCAAATCCCAGCCGAAGAAAGCGGCACCCAAGCCAAAGAAGCCTACAGAGATCAGCTTGTCTGAGGATGTCGACGAGTCGGACGAAGAATCCGACGGTGAAGACTACGACGAGGACGATGACCTAGGAGAAGACGCTGTTGACCTTGCCACCGCCTGGGATATGAATATAGCGGCTGAGGAGGAGGAGGCCCAGGAAGCTGCTGCGAAAGCCAAGCGGGCTGCGAAATATGATAGCGACGAGGATTCTGGGTCAGAGGGGGACAGTGAAAGCGATGCCAGCGACGACGGGCTTTCTATCTCAGACGACGATGCCGATGCTGATCCTCACGGACTTTCAAAACTACAAGACTTTGTCCAGTCTATGGAAACCGAAAAACCTACGAAACGTACTCAAAAGTCACAAGAACAAGGCAAGCACTCGGAATACGGATTGACATCCGCCAACAAATTGACCGTCGCCGATCTCCTACCCTCAATCACCGACTCTCGCCTCAAGAATTCGCTCAAACACATCGACTCTGTTGTCCAGGCATCAAAATCGGGCATTCCAGGCAAGCTAGATGCCCCTCTAGCTAAACGCCAACAGGACCGACTTGACCGGACTGCTGCCTACGAGAAGAGCAAGGAGACTTTGAACCGCTGGCTCGAGACCGTCAAGGCCAACCGCAGAGCCGAACACCTTTCCTTCCCGCTACGTGATCCTGATGCTGAGCAGACTCACCGTTTGGAATCTGCGAAGCCGCAGACAGACCTCGAAAACGCCATCCAGAACATCCTCGTGGAGAGTGGGCTGGCTGAGGCTGAAGGCAAGACAGCCGAGGACCAGATCCAGAGTTTCGAAGAATTACAAGCCCGCAATATTCCTATTGAGGAGATCCAGGCCCGTCGCGCAGAACTCCGCAAGCGACGTGACCTACTTTTCCGAGAAGAGGTTCGCGCAAAGCGCATTAAGAAGATCAAGAGCAAGTCTTATCGCCGTGTTCACCGCAAAGAGCGCGAGAAGATGGAGAAGCAGGAGCACGATGCGCTCATGGAAGCCGGCGTGGATATGGACGACATGGACCAGGAGAAGAACGAGCGTTTGCGAGCCGAAGCTCGCATGGGCTCCAAGCATCGTGAGAGCAAATGGGCCAAGGGCTTGAAACAGACCGGTCGCACTGCTTGGGACGAAGAGGCCCGCAACAGTGCAGCCGATTTGGCCCAAAGAGAGGAGGAGCTACGGAAGAGAATCGAAGGCAAGCGTGTTTCTAATGGAGATGATGACTACTTAGGCTCTTCCAGCTCCGAGTCAGAAGAGGAGGACCCTTGGAACGAGGAGGGTTCTGATGTGGAAAGACAAAAGATCCAGAAGAAGCTCAAGGCCCTCGAGGGTAGTAATGATGCTGGGGAGAGCGTGAAGGGGCCTCATGCCGACCTTTTCGAAATGAAATTCATGAAAAACGCCGACGCCGCCCGCAAAGAACAGAATGATGCGGAGCTTCGCCAACTCAATCGTGAACTCCATGGAGAGGATTCTATGTCTGAGGCAGAGTCGGAGGTCGGTCGACGAAAGTTCGGTCAATCAAAGAAGACCGACCCTAAGTCTCGCGCAAAGCCGTTGCCCAAGAATGAATTTGAGGAGAAGCTAGATTCCGATGATGAAGCTGCACAGGCAGTATCAGACGATGATGTTGACATTGTTGTCAACGGTTCCACCAAGCACAAGTCAGGAGCTTCTGGCAACAAGAAGCTTTCACAATCTTCACGCGACTCTCCCGATCAGCAAAAGGATACCCCCACGGAGGAGGAGAACCCTTGGTTGGTTCAAACCGAACGGACCAACCGTCGCCGAACTGCCCCAGATGCCCAAGAGAGCATTGACATTTCACTCGATGCTGCCCAGCCCGAGGCTGTTCCGGTGAAGCAACAGAGCAAGAAGCAAAAGAACGCCAAGGCAACCGTTGCCAAACGGCAATTCGACGAGGATGACAGCGATGATGAAGAGAAGGTGCCCGTCTTGCTTAAGAACCACGACCTCGTGAAGAGAGCCTTTGCAGGCGATGAAGTTGTCCAAGAATTCGAACAGGATAAGATGGACACTATTGAAGACGAAGGCGACAAGGTTGTGGACAACACACTCGCAGGCTGGGGCAGCTGGGCCGGTGAAGGTGTCAGCAAGAGACAGCAAAAGAAGCAAAAGCGAGACCTGACTACTGTTGCGGGTGTGAAGCCCGGGCAGCGCAAGGACGCAAAGCTCGATCGGGTCATTATCAACCAGAAGCGAGTCCAGAAGGTAAGCCAAGTCTAGTTTTCCTACACAAAGATGAACCACTAACTTTCTACTCTAGAACAAGAAGTACATGGCAAGCCAGTTGCCTCATGAATTCGAGACGAAGCAGCAGTACGAACGATCCCTGCGGTTGCCCCTAGGCCCCGAATGGTCTACAAAAGAAAGCTTCCAGAGTGGCACCAAGCCTCGTGTCATGATCAAGCAGGGCATTATCAAGCCCATGTCGAAGCCCATGCAATAAATGTAAATATTTGGTCAATATGTATTTCACATATAGCATGTCCATGTCCAATGATAGCACCTAATGCGACCCATTTTGTGGCGCCTTTTGAATTAAAAGCATTTCTATTCTTGCTGTACAGGTAGCACAATATATTTCATATAGTCCGAATCAAATCCTTCATACTTGTCACTTCACAGCCATATTTACACATGGAGTTTTTCAACTATAGTAATATGTTACCTGGACAATGTACAGGTCTCGGCTTGGGATGTTAACTTACACCTCAAATCATTCAAAAATGTCCCATGATTCCATAAGGGCAAAAAGTATCCATAGATTATCTGATGATTGAGATTGAGTCATCTTGGAGGTCTTTGAATCTGAATATATTCATGTTTTCTTTCCCTTTCCATCTTCTACTCCACATAGACGATCCCTTGGCGGTGCTGCCTGGATTTGATATCTTCAACTTCCAAGTCTAGTATTCACATATATCTCCTAATTGTTCCAATCACCTGGGTAACCCCCGTATAATCCAGTAGGTGGTTGGTGATTCCCGCACACATTCTTGGGGGAAAACAATCTCACCTCGATACCCGCGTGGACTCGACGTTGTGCCCCTACATTCTTGAGCCCGACACGTTACCCGGCACCTGTCATTCTCATTGATTAAACACTGCGCACTGCTGATATTAGGAAGATCGACAGTCTGTGGAATCTGTCTCCAGATCATTCACAACAAACCAGCCCCGTGTGTTGCCCCAATTTGGAAATAAGTGTGCCCATCTCCAGAATCCATACTACATACTTGTAGGTTTGCTTTCCTCTGAAGTCACCTGTCTTCTTTGCCAATTTCACGTTACCTTTTGGACCCCTCCAAAGTCGTCTGCTCTTAAGTGATTCATATCCAATTGCATTGGATTGAATAGCACACAGACTTCCTACAAGCTCCGCGTGTTGAACACTCGTGACAGGATCTGACTTTTCATCATGGACTCACGCTCGAAATGGAAGGCTACAGCGTTGCTGACATGGCTTCTAACTACAGAAATAGCCCACTGTCTCCCACGTGTGGGAAATGAGGTAGAAGCTGCTCTACGAAACACAGCTACCGAGCCAGCAAGAGCCTTTCAGACTCAATATCCACCTTCAAACAGTGAAAGCAGGGTTCTCATTCCCGAGTCCCACCCAGTAAGACTCAGAAAACTATGCTGCATGGTATATGACATGGTATTGACATTTTGGACTAGGTGTATCGAGTAGCTTTGGAACAAGACGGACATTCATCAGAATTTCCTTTTCCACAGCTTGACATTGACGATTTCATTGACGGCTTGGAAGATTTGTTGGACGAAGAAGGTGAGACTACTACGGAACCAGCACTGACTGCAACAGGACAGTCTACGTCTACTGATACAGACAAACCGGATCCTATCCAAGCGACAACTTCAGCAAAACAGCCTGAAGACCCAGCGCCAGTTCCTACAGCTGGATCTGTGACAACCTCGCCGCAGACCAAGCCAAGCACTACAAAGACGCAAGGTATGATTTAATTTGAATCATTATAGCCCTTTGCATATATGCTAATGCTTAGTAGAGGCCGTTCACACAAATATTTCGCCCACGATTGGAGCAGATCATCCCAAAGCCATGAACGGCCAAGATATCTTCCAGCCAGTGGCCAGTGGCCCGGTCCCTGCTAATATCCAGTCTCGACATGACCACCCTGTGCAGAACCAGCACGTAGGACAATTCCAACTGCGAGCACAATAGAAATCAAAAACTCTAACATTGTATAGGCTGATACCACTGACCCTATTGCGACGAATAAGTTCTATGCCGGCCTTTTCCTAGGCTCCCAGAGCAATGCTACGTTCTCCCAGCCCTACTCTCTGGCATGGTCCAAGGGAGGCGGCACACTGAAGAGCTGGGGTATGACTATCACCCATGCCCAGCCTCACATGCTCGCGTACGGACCTGAGAACAACAAGATCCCCGGAAACCCAGTGCAGTACTACGTCAATCCAGGGGGCCTTCAACATCTGGTTTTCTCAGCGGCTGAGCTTGACCAGTCTTCCATCATGACCGTTGAGCAGCCAAAGGTTTTCTCGGCCCACGCTGTGATCAAGCGCTCCAAAGGCTCGGCTCAGCAGATCACCTTCCCCATTGTACAAGGCATGGGCTATACAACAGCTGTGTACAAAGACCTGCAGCCTCTGATTGAAAGTGGTATTTTCTTCCGCAAGGTCGTCAGCGCCGGTTCACCTAGGCCCGGTATCTTCAAGTACCAGGTTGACCTTGAGGATGATACGACCTGGCTTCTCTATGCCACTCCGGCAGATGGCAAAGATCCAAACTTCAAGCTAGACTCAAAGACCAATATCCGCGGTCCCAAGGGCTTTTCTGGTACTATCCAAGCCGCGAAGAACCCCGCAGGCAAGTCTGGCGAGAAGTTCTACGATAACTCATGTGGCGTCTACCCGGTGTCAGGAGAGGTCTCTGGCTCTGTCACAGGTGATGTGGGCAACTACATGCTCTCTTGGGCCAAGGCCGGAAAGGATGTCAAGGGTACACCTCTGATCATGTTCGCCCTGCCCCATCACGTCCAGTCCTTCGACAGCGCCACCAAGGGCCGTATCACCGATATCCACCTTCGCACCACAACAAAGGGCAATGCCACTGCCGTGATCGGTGAAAGCTGGACTATGGTCGAAGAAAATCTTCCCATCGATATGGGATTCGCCCCTTGGTCAACCACGCATGGCAGTATCCATGACCTCTCGGCCACAGCCCAGCATGCCATTATCCAGGCTGCTCCCACTGAGCTCAAGCAGAATATAGCAGAACAGACTGCTCTCAACAGCATGTACTACAGCGGCAAGGCGTTGAGCAAGTTCGCAACGTTAGTGTACACGGTTAACCAGCTCGGTAACAACGTCGAGATCGCAACAGATGCCTTCCAGAAGCTAAAGAAGGCTTTCGATCTGTTCGTGCAGAACAAGCAAGAGAACCCGCTTGCCTACGACACTGTCTGGAAGGGCGTCGTTTCGACCGCCGGCTATAACGGGGACCTGAACCAGGACTTCGGAAACACCGCATACAATGACCACCACTTCCACTATGGCTACTTTGTCCAAGCAGCCGCCATCATCGGCGCTCTTGATCCGAACTGGCTGGCCGCAAACAAAGAGTGGGTTAACATGCTTGTTCGTGATGCTGGTAACTCTGTTGCCAATGATCCCCACTTCCCATTCTCCCGCTCGTTCGATTGGTATAACGGACACTCCTGGGCGAAGGGTCTGTTCGAATCTTTCGATGGCAAGGATCAAGAATCTACGTCGGAAGATACCATGTTCGCTTATGCCATCAAGATGTGGGGACAGACAACCGGCGATGCCAGCATGGAAGCCCGTGGCAACATGATGCTAAGCATCCTGGGCCGATCTCTCAATAACTACTTCTTGATGCAGGATGACAATGTGAACCACCCATCGAAGTTTATCGCGAACAAAGTCACTGGAATTGTAAGTATCATCTTTTTCCATTTCATGTCTACCCCAAGCTCGAAACTAACAAACCAAAACAGCTATTCGAGAACAAGGTCGATCACACCACATACTTCGGTGCCAACCTCGAATTCGTCCAAGGGTATGTATACCACCGTCCCGTTCATATCAGTCCACGCTGAACATTGCTAACAAATACCATAGTATCCACATGCTACCACTCATGCCACACTCCCCCTTGACCCGACGAAAGGAGTTCGTGCGGCAGGAATGGCAGGCAATGTTCGCTGAGCACGCCTCAACACCGGCCTCCAAGGTCGACGGCGGATGGAAGGGCGTGTTATATGCCAACCTAGCCCTCATCGATCCCAAAGCGTCGTGGGAGTTCTTTGCCCAGCCGAATTTCAACTACAGTTGGATCGATGGTGGTGCTACGCGTACTTGGTACTTGGCATTTGCTGCTGGTGAGTCTCTTAGTAGGCTTTAATGTCTTGCAGGAGCTAATGAATATACTAGGTCTTGGTGGTGCTTAGGGGATTTGGGTCTTTTTGATGAGATGGAGCTGGAGGTTATTTTGTTTTATGTTTATTCTTTTGGCCTTATGATTTGATTTATTTAACGGATCTATGAATTGCCTGTTTACGAAGGGGCATAACGCTCAGGGTTGCATGTACCTAAATGATGTCTGAATGCCTTTGGCCCGATAGTTATACACATCTATGTAACTATTCTCGGGTTTTGACGTGGTTGCCTACTTATTTTGATCTCTAAAATTCCCTTTACTTTATATGTAAACCTACTACCCCTTTTCTCATCAGATGGAGTATTCAAAATATATTATCATACTGTGACCATGTAGCCCGTATCCAATTGACTGGTTATGTATAGTAGAAATATCTAAACAAGGACTTGAACTGTACACATTTGCTTTTCTGTTTCTCGGACAGTCTTACTGTGGCTCGGTTTGTAGCTATTTCCTTCGCTATGCGGCGTATATATAGCGATATGACACTATGATAGTATCGATCTACCTTGCACTGCTCAATCGTTGGTTCTTTTTACGTACATATTTATCCTAGCCTGTAAACATATATCCACACAATGCTTTCTATCTCCCTAAATATTCAACATTTATTCTTATATCAGACTTGTATTTTATAACACTCTAGCCCTTTATGATATATATATTCGAAAATTCACAAGACAAACCCCGAAATAGACGTCACACATCAAACTCCTATCTCTCACCTCTTTCCCTCATTAGCATCTGCTATCAATGCAATAATTTACCCACAGTTACCCAGCACCATACTATATCCAGTAACCCCATCAGAGAATCTCACAATATACTACCAAACCTATCCCCCAACAACCGGAAGCTCCAAATCCACCACCCACGGCGCATTCCTCGCTTCATAATTGACCGTCATAATACTCCCATTAACAAAAAGCGTCTCCTCCCCAACCCTCAACGGCCTCTCCGCCCCAGCACTAACATCACAAAACGCCCCCCGATTCTCCAACATCTCCTCCGCATCCCTGGACACATCTTCGAGCCTAACACCACTACCCACCTCATCATCCCACACCCCCCGCTGTGCACCCCATCCTTCATGAATATGACCGAAGAGATGCAAACGCGGCTTTGCACGCCGCACGGCGCGGAGAAGATGTTCACAGCCGACATTCAGATCAGGCGGGACCTGATCCAGGACTCCGACGGGCGGGCCATGGGTTAACATTATGTCGATGGTAGGGTAATCCGGGATTGGGTTTTCGGGCTGTGGGTGTGTAGCTGGGGCGGGGTTGTATCTATCCTCGTCGCGGGGGTATGCGAAAGCCCAATTGTAAAATTCTGGTTGGTAGGGCGAAGCGTAGATGGTGAATGATGCTCCTGTTGAGAGTGTGAAGGAGTGAGTTCCTTCTTCTAGGTAGATTATTCCTGCTTTTCGGGCTTCTTCGCTTGTCCAGAGGGATTTAATAGAGGCGGCATAGGCTTTTAGGGATTCTTTATTTGGGGTTGGGGTACGGAGGGTGTTTTGGAGGTCATCATCGTCTGATAACAGGATGGATTGTTCGCCTAGTTGTTCTGGGCGTTGGTGGCGGGTGTAGCCGAAGGAAGTGAAGTAGTCCTCGTCGAGGGTTATGTCGTGGTTTCCTGCTATTACGAGTTTGAGTTCGGCGGAGGCGGAGGTGAGCATGGAGATCATTGCTTCGTGTTCGACGCGGTACCCCACTTTTGTGAGGTCGCCGGCGTGAAGGAGGATGTTTGCTTCTGGGAGGGGGTAGCGGTAGGCATGGTCTGTTCTTTGGGGTGGGTGTGGTGTGCTTGTATGAGTGTCTGAGATCATGCAGATGCGGGTTTTGATGGATGCCATGTTGGGTGTTTGAGGAAGGTTGGGCTGTGGGGGAGAGAGACTGATAAGCATCGAGCTCGGACACGGGAAGAACCCCCGGAGATCTTTCAGCGTAAAATTTGATGCTGAAAAGGAATATTGATATGTTTTATAAAATAATTTATTGAAACACGTTCTCCTGGGTTTACTACATGGTACTTGTATCCCCATGTCAATCATCTATACTCCATGCCGACCGAATTCCACATGGTAGATACTTATACACTACGTAGTACGCAGAATGCTACCAAAAGAATACATGAAACTAGGAACAATTCAATTCCCATGGATTTGACGGCTCAGAGCTCTACAGACAAATTGCATCCTGTGGATGCTCTGATCATGACATAGCTGAAACTCCGATCCACCCGTTGCAACAACCGAATATTTTATTTTTTCGTTTACTTGCGGATAGCCTTCTGGTAGAAAGCAAGCTCCTCACCCTCCAGAATGTAACCGTCACAGCGGCCGGACTGGCCGGGGCGCGAGGCAACAACGGCGAAAAGACGACCGGACTCGAACTGGCGCTCGATAGCAGACTCGGTCTTACCGGAGTCAGCGAAGCGGGCAGCCTGCTTCTTGGCGACGGAGGCGGACTTCTTCTCCTCCTCGGCACCCTCGGTCTTCTGCTGGCGTCTACGGCCGATGGACTGGCCGTAGTGGGCCTCGTACCACTGACGGAAGGGAGCAGCGTCAATCTGGACAACGGCAGACTTGGTCAGGGTGTTTGTGCGGACCAGCTCGTTGTTGGAGGGGTGGAAGGACACTCCAATGACACGGGTCTTGCGGGAGATACCCTCAGAGCCCCACGAGAAGTTACCGGAGTCAAGACGGAGACCACGGAACTTCTGGTTGCCACCACGGGTGCGGACAAGGTGGATGCGCTTGGTGCCAATACGGGTGTTGGCGGGCTGACGACCCTTCTCGAAGGCTCTGTAGGACGAAGACATGTAAGAAACTGTAACTGGTATATCGAATCCATTTTCTTCCTTCTTCTTCCTCCAAAAGGAAAATATTCAATATCATGCTGGGTTGATGGAATCGTACCTCTTCTTGCGGTAGTGAGAGCGCTTGGCACCAGTGGCGCTGCGCTTGTGGCGAGAATCCCGAGAAATACCCATGTTTGCGATTGATGGAGGGGTCTAAGTTGACGGACACAAGTTAGATGTTGTTGATTGTGGACCTTGAGCAAAGTTTCTTTTTTTTCCTTTCAATCCTTCTGTTTCGTCGCGAGCGTCGTACAAAATCAATCTTCGAGTATTGAACAGTTGGGCGAAAGTGGTTGCGAAGTGGTTGAATGACCGTTGAATGCGAGACAGGATCGATGGTTGATGTGGAGGAATTGAATACCGATGATCGAAATTGATGGGCGCAGCGAGCGAAACAGAATTTTTCGAAAGAAACCTTGCAGGAGTTGAGATAGCCGGATAACTCACCTCTAAATGTGCAGCCCTTCACCAGAAACACAAATTAGTTGTCGTAGGGTTGTCGTGGGAGTTTGAGGTCGTGGAGTCGCTGAATTTCGCAGGGCGCACTGTGTCGCTCGCTTGTGTAGTGCCCTAACTGACACTAGACCATATTTGGATTAGTGGCTCCAGTCACTGGATCTGGTCAGGTGATGTTTATTTGCTGACTCAGAATGCAGTCACGTGTTGTGCCATTGATTACGATCTGGAAGGGGCCATCGGAGACGATCTGAACAAGCCATTTACATTGTACAACGTTCAACCTCCCATTGTCTATTTCCAATTATCCTTGCCACTATCCAAAATCCATAAATATACAATTGATCGACTCTCTCTCTGCCCGTGCACCCACCATTGACTGCCTATGCTACCCTCTACTGTTTCTTGCCATTCTTCGCCTTCTGCTCCTTCACAAACTCCTTGATGCGCGCAAGCGATCCGTACCCCTCCACAGAACACGACGCAATCCACTTCCACCACAAACCCGACAGAACAGGCACATTCAACGGCTTCAACATAGTCACAGCCAGCGCGACAGTCTCAAAGACATGAATAGCTATAACGTATGGCTGGATAATGTAGACGAAACGCGGGAGCCAGGGCACACGTTGGAGTCCCAAGTATTCGTAAAGAGCCGAACCGGGGTGCAGATTGTTGCGCTGGAAGCAGGTGACGTAGAGAAGGAAACACAGGCCGAAGATCACGGCATGGATGCCGCGCGGGGCACGGTACTCTGTGAGTGTGATCTCACTGCGGCCCAGACGCTTTAGGCTGTCCTTGTGCATGGCGACCATTCGGCCGCGTGCCTCCGAGAAGTTCTTCATTTCGGGTTCAATGGGGACGCTGTAGCGGGTACCGTGGGCGGTGACGATCAGATTTGAGGTGGTGAGTTCTTCCAATTGGGCGTTTTTGGCTTGGGTGGATGTGATACCGCAGTAGGCTTGTAGGAATAGCGCGAGGGAATCTTGGTGGTCGGCATTCATATGCTTGATGATGAAGTCTTTGGACGACATTGTGGCGGTTCAGCTGTATTGAGAGTGTACAGCGTCAATTGAGGTTTGTGCGAAACAAGTGAAACAGTTGGGATTTGAACCGAGTACAGAATACAATGCGAGAGGGGAGTTGGTAACACAGCGGGAAATCAGTGCCAAGACCGGTGCCTCGGCTTCATGCTTTCCGCCCATGTCTGACACTTTGGCACTTACACTACCCTATATACTACTACTACTACCACATTACCGTTCTGCACTGTTGCACTTGAAAATTGAAAATTGAATTCAACTCCGTTCGATTGCCCAAGGAATATACATAGCAGTATATATACACTCTCCGATGTATTTCATCCCCTTGGCCCTGCACGCCGACCAGGAAAACCATTGCAAAAAAAAAAACCGATAAATGGAAGGATATTAAATCAAAAACATGGCTCTATGAAAAGCATCAAAGCAAAAAGTATTGAAAAGGATCACTCGTGACGACGTTGGATCTTCGTGATATGGCGGAAAGGAGAAATGGGTGATCAAGCCCTGTTGTTGATAGAACGCGATCAACTCCTAATTCGGTCTTTGAGCAGACATTCATCAAAGGGTTTTGTGGGGGGGGATTGCATGCCTCAGTTAGTACTTACATTAGAGCTAGAGTGAGGTCACCGTGGATGCGTGCTTTGAGCTCGACCTCGATTTCCAGATTGAGTTCCAATCGCAACTTCATGCCTTCCTCGTCCAGCATGGATTTCTCCTCTTTCTTGAGGACATCCATGCCGCCGTTGGGCTTGAAGTTTGAGTTTTCGTTCGAGTAAGGCTGCAGGGCTTCGTCGTCGGAGTATTCGTAATCGTCTTCGTCATATTCCGATCCATCTGTGTATTCGTCTGAATCGTATTGTTGAACGGGTTTTTGTTTCTGCAGTTGTTTGCTGGGCAGTTTGCCCTTTTGGTTCTTGGTTGGTACTTCGTCTTCGAATTCGGAATCGTCGGTGTAGTCATCAGCGCTGTCGTAGTCTTCGCCGTCGGAGAGATCCTCTTGCACGGGGAGCTTCTTGGGCTGGAGCTTCTTGGGTTGCTCTCTGGTCTTTTCAACGGTCGCCATATTGATGTATGATGGACTAGATTATAGAGTATAGAGGTAGGATATTTCCAAGAAGAAAAATGTATAAAAGTAGGAGATACTGATGATAAAAAGTAAAAGAATATACACAACATTATATCAATGGAACATGACGTTGGAGGCTGTTCCTTTCCATTTCGTCATTGCCCGATTGAATAATATACACCAGACCACAATGGCCGTGTCCACAATGCAAAGTCCAGACGCCAAGTGGCCAACTGGACTCTCCGATCCGTGGAAACAGCCAACTCGTGGCTTGTACCAATGGAAATGAAAATTGAAAAAAACCGGGAAAAGTTAGGAACAGGTAAATCGGTTTGGCATCTGTATGGCTGAAATGGATTGTATTTACACGTCTGGCGTCATAACTATTTCCTGAGATGAAATCTTACGTCTACTTTAATTTATTTGAGTGGAGTCTGTCGATGTACTAATGCCCCGAAATCCAGTCCAATTGGTCCGTAGGCTGAGTCCTTGTCCCCCAGACGTCATACCTGTTTTTAACTGGATTATATGCACTTACAGAGTATACTGCACCAGAAAGGGTCCCCGTCTGGCGCCGATGGACCTGGCCCGAAGTCTTCCCATCTGACGTCGGAGGCGGGATCAGATTATCAGGCCCAGTTTTATCAAAGCCTGGTGGCGCATCTGATGATATAAACGGTGTTCATTTCGGAATCTACATCATTGCAATTAGTTAATTTATACCTTGTGACGCTTTGTCCTTCATTTCAAAACCATTCATATTCCCCTCCTATCCCACCTTTAAACAGCCTTCTACTTTCCAACATGTCCGACCAAGAACAACCTCCCACTCCTAATCCCGACTCAACAACTACAACCCCAAACAAGCCTAAACGTGCCCCTCCCAAGTTAGGCAAAAAGTCTCCCGCCAAACAAGAACAAACCCCTCCAGCCTCGGAACAAGAGGATCAACGCAAAGACACCGAGCAAGAAGAAGAAAAGCCTAAACAACAAGAACCGGATTCGGAGCCTGAGCCTGAACCCGAACAAGAAGAAGAAGAAGAAGAACCTGAACCCGAACCTCAACCCAAGCCCGAAAGACGTCGTCGCAGACCTCGTCCCCGTCCTCAAGAATCAGACACTGAATCCGTTCCCCGCGAAATGGAGCCAGAACCACCCAGACAACGTCGCGTCCGTCGCCAGCGTCGTCCAGAGCAACAGCAACAAAACGGCCCGCTTGGCGGACTTCCCGGTGTCGGTGGTGTCGATCAGGCCGGCCAGCTCGTGCAGAATACAGCCGGCAATGCCCTAAATGGGGTGACTGGTAGTGCGGGCAAGGCTGTTGGTGGCATTCTGAATGGCGGTGAAGAGAAGAAGGATGACGATGGTGGTCGGGATGAGCAGCTTCGTTTGAGATTGGACCTTAATCTGGATATTGAGGTTCAGCTCAAGGCGAAGATTCATGGTGATTTGACGATTGGTTTGCTGTTAGTATCCCCTTTTTCTTACCTTCTAACCCAGCCCTTCCCCGTGACGATAACGAGATTTTGTTGGTGCATTTCACTGACTGACAATCTAGTAATTAATCCTCAGAAAATAGAAAAGTGTATCTATATACCTTCTATACCGGCTCTCGAATACCCGGATCCCGGTTGGGTCTGGTGTGTCTACGGGTACCTTGAATGACTTGTTATGGGTTATGTTACGTTGATACATGCATGGGTTTTTATTTTTCATGTCTATCTCCTTTTTTGTTTTTTTGTTTTTGTTTTTGCTAGGCCATCTCTCTAGATCTGGTCTTGAGGAGTCTTTACGGTGTACAGTACTTTAGCCTTTCTTATAAAGTATCTGGGTTAGGAGAATTGGAATAATGAACAGGCTTTTGTGTTATTTCTCTTCCATGCGTAGATTGTAAGTACCTACATTGTAAGTACCTACGACCTATGCAGTCAACACCTTACACATAATATCAAATCTTAGACGTCATGCAGGTGTACATCGTTTGGGATTGGCTGACAAGTCTCGATCAAGTCGGACAGGTGTAACTATCCCCATACTTGATTCAAGAATGAAAATATATGCAATGAATACTATGGATAGCCCAACTATCTATTATCATTTGTGCAAAAAATCCAATCCCAGAAAACCCGCAAAGAAAAATAAATACAAAAGAATGAAGACAGACAAGAAAAAAAGAGTAAGTCCCAAACACAAGATTCATACATTTCATATATGTTCACTCTTTCTTTGCGTATATAAACCAATCTAACCAAAAACTGCAACCTCCTTCGGTGTCACGAGACCACTTCATACCTACAGCCCCGCAACATACATCAGTCCATATCCAAGCGTAACAATCACCACAAAGGCCATAAGACTGGCCGGGATACCGCGAGTGAGGAAATGGCGGACTTGAAGGTATCGCTGGCCTGTGGTGGGTACTTCGGTCATGATAGCAGCTAAGAGAAACATGTTAGCAGAGAGCTCAACACAAGCTAAAGGAAGAAGAACATACTCATATTAGGGAATCCACTGGTAGGCAAAGCCATGGCGACAGAGCACATCAAGGCACTGGCCATGACCAACAAGTTGGGGTGAGGGTCCTCCATGCTAACTCCGATCTGGCGGACAAGCGGCAGGATGATGAGGGCGGCAACGGTGTGCGAGATGAAGGTGGCCATGACAAGGATGAGAGAACAGAAGACGATTAGGACGCTGTACAGACTGAGGTTCTCGACGCGGGCGGTGATTCCCATGGCGATTGTGTGCAGCAAGCCAGATGAGGTGACGGCCTTGCCCAGACACAGACCACCGGCTGCGAGGATGATGATTGTCCAGAGGAAGTTGTTGAAGTCTTCTTTGTTGAGGATACCAGTGCCGAAGAAGAGGACGAGAGGGATGATGGCGATGACGCCCATGTCGCCGAAGATGTGTTCGAGTTGGTGGCTGGTGCACCACAGGATGATTGTCAGGACGGTGACGATGGCGATGAAGGACTGCATGCCGGTCCAGCGGTCCTTGACGGGGCGGAAGGCCATGACGGTTGTGTTGCGGCCCGGACGGAATGTCACCAGCAGCAGAACCCAAATGAGGAGAATGGAGATGATGCAGACGGGGAGTGCGATGAAGAACCATGTGCCCCAGCTGATGTTGGGGTCCATGTTCTGCAGGGCGATGATGTTTTGGGGAGAGGCAATCGGGGACGCGGCACCGCCGACATTGGCGGCTAATGCGATACCCAGCACGAGTGCCTTGGCAAAGTTGGACTCGGGAGGCATGTTGCGCAGCAAAGGCTGGATGATCGAGTAGCAGAGCACGGGAGATGCAACGTTACTGATCCACATGCTCAGGAACATGCTCACAAACATGTTGGTCAATAGCACTACAGATGGCTTCGATCCGGCTTTGCTGAGCACGAACATGGCCATGCGCCGTGCGATATCGTACTTGGACAGCGCCGCTGCGATTGAGAAGCCACCTAGGAGCAGCATAATCACAGGAGTCCACATCGCCGCGAATACCTTGCCGACTGATTCCTTGGGTCCCAGCCGCGTCTGAGCCTCATCGTCTGACCGCATGATGCCTAGAGTCACGACCAGGAATGGGATAAGAAGCGAAGTAACGAACAGCGGAATAGCCTTATCACTCAACGTTAGCATTCAATGTGAGCAAATAAACGAACAATCATCTCTTACCTCAGTGGCCCACAGAATACTAACGAGGACCAACATAGCCAAGCAGTTTTGCTCCTCGGGAGTATCCATTATGTTAACGGAAAGCATCGTGCCGAAGATGGCGATACTAAATATGAGCGTACCAAAGCTCAAGCTGCAGAGCCACGACGGGAATTGGAACCGACCCAGCGGCGTTGATACCTCCTGGGTGCGAATCTCATTCTTGTCACCCTGGCGCCGTGCAGTGGCCGGGTCCTCATCACCGCCCAGTAGGGTCCGACGAATACCAACATTGGCAGCCTGTGCACGACGTTCGATCTCGATCATCTCACGCCAGACGGTGTTCCGCTCCCAGACAACATGCTCACGCAGATGCAGACGCAGCTCGCGTCTAGCAAACTGCTTGTTGTTCTTCGTGACAATGCCCGCATACACACCCTCCACGTTGTCAATATGCTGATCGATGGCAGCCATGGTGCTGTCGGTGAAAGGTGCTGCGGTATGAACAACAGTGGCTAGGTAGTCTCGACGCAGGCTGCGGTCCAAGGTTTTGTCATATTTCTTCAGGGCCTTGGAGAAGCCAGTCTTGTTCAGCTCGATGAAGGAGCGGAGTTCGCAGAGTGAGACATAACATTCGATCAGGCGCTTCTTCAGCGAGATACCGGTATTGTAAAGAGCGAGGAAATCCTCGTCGTTGAAGTGCGACTCGTGCTGTTCTCTGGTAGTCATCGGTCCAAAGTAGGAGTCTGCCATATCGCCATGCTGGTCGTCCGTGCCAGACTCACCATCGGTAGACTGCAGCAATCTCCGGCGCTGTGGGAGGATTGTCGGGGACCGGTCGTCATCGCTATCACCGCCTTCTCTTTCATCATCCGCCATCGAGTCATTGCTCATAGCACTAGGCCGCCGATGCGGGATCGAGGAATTACCGTTTCCGCGACGGGAGCTTGCCTTGATTATTGTCTCGCTGACGGGGTCCATATTGACACCGTCTGTCTCGGAAAGATATACATCAGCGTCTTTGATGAGCTCATCCGCGAGTTCAAAAATCTCCGCCTCCTTCTTCTTATAGAAAGAACAGATCTTATCCATCTCAACGTCAAGAGCCCGCTTAAAGATTGCATCCGGGTTACTCGGTTCAATACCACCCAGCAGCGGAGCGGCCTCTACATCTGTGGCGGACGGTCCATCAATGCGATTGACCTGTTTCTCAAGGGTGTAGATCCTGGTCACGATGCAACGTTAGCACAATAATCAAAACAGTTATCCGACCCGGTCAGTCACGCAACGATCTTGTGCAATGTGACACCAATTCCGATTTCCGAATCACCAGTCACAACCCGACGGTTGAACAAGCCAACTTACAATTTCTTCAAATTGCTATACGCGATATAATTCGAGCTCCAATCGGGCACAGCATTGAACTGCACACTATGCGAGAACTTCATCTTTTCGGAATCCGGATCGACGATCCCGTGCGATGCGTTATAAGCGCGACGTCGGAGAGCCTCAGCCCAGAACCTAAGACGAGAGCCCTCAGGGCGAAGCTCGTCAAGCTCTAATCCCTCCTGCGATTCTCGAAAACCGGTATCAAAGCCCAGCGGCGAATTGGCGGCAGGGTCCAACCGCCTATCGCTACCTTGATATTCGTCTGAATGAGTGCGGCCAGATGCGCTGGTGGTTGCTGTGTGGGTGGTAGGGTGGTAGTCGACAAGTTCAATGGAATCGTCGCGCAACGTAGGAGCCACCGTCAATGAAGGAGGCCGGAGGGTAGTCGGCCTAGGTCAATATAGAGAGAGGCAAGGCCGAAGGGAGTGTAGTGGGCTCTATTGTGGTGGGGGGGGGCGCGAAGAGGGCCGAAAAGTCCGGGTCAGCTGCAGCTTGGGTTGCACTGGGCAATAGTCGAGTCGGTAATGATATAACGCGACGCTCCACTGATCGAGGTTGTATTGTATATCTGGTTGGAGTCTACCCAAGACTGTAAATATGTAAAGTATTGAATGTCTTGGGGGCTTTTTTCTTCTTCGACTTCAGGAACAGTTGCGCTGTTGGAGCTAAGCTGTAATTAGGTAAGCGTAGTGTGAGGGCCGAGAACCGGGGGCCTATTAGACAATGTTCTATACAAAGCACGAGAGCACAGAGAACAAGGTTATATGCAGGTGATGGAGTATAGCAATTGACATACAGGGTAAGTTTCAGGGCAAGGGGCCTGTAATAGAAAATGTAGACTAGGGAGTAAGCCATTCTTATATAAGGAAATAAAATGATACCAAGAGATCCCAAGCCACATGAAAAATTCGCATACGTAAAACCTCAGGGGTGACTTTGTGTAGTTGTGCAATTCGGAGAATCAATAAGCCCATGAAGAATAAATGTCAATTTTTTTTGACCAGACTATATAAATGTACATATGCAGAAGTGCTCAGAGATACAAGACAAACCCCAAACCCCAGGTAGAAGAAATACAAGCCAAGAAGGCCAACTCAGCGACGAACGTTAGTATTCAAGTTCGCACGACCAGAGATACCAATCTTGTGCTGCTGGTCCCTCTTCTCCCAGACACCGCTACGACCCTCGGCAACAGCCACGACCTCAGCCGCAACACGGTTCGCAAACAGCGCATCGCGTCGCTTTTCCGACGCATCAATAATCCACTTGATCGCGGTACGGCGGCGCTGGCGCAGAGTCAGCGGGTGGGGGATCTGCACGGCAGTACCACCACCAGCAATACCCTTCTGCTGACGGATTCGGAAGAGAGGCGCCACGGAGTCGACGACGAGGGTGAGGTAGAGGACGGGGTCGAGGGGGAGCTGGGATGCAGGGGGAGCACCGAGGAGACGGCGACGGGGGTTGATCTGAGGAGGAGAGGAGGTGCGGAGGTGATCCAGAACGAGAGACATATTCTAAGTATTCAGTTAGTCAACTTTCCCACACCCACACCAAAGATAAACGGGAAAAAAGAAAAGCATACCTTCTGGGCCTTGGTCAATTTCCCACTCTCCATCATCATCTTAGTGAACTGATCCTGCATGGTATCGTAGCGCTTGCGGAAGTTCAAGGTCTTAAGATCCTCGGGAACGACAGGCGCATCAAACTTAAGTCCAGGGTTCTCCTCAAGAGCCTGGCCCTGCACCTGCTCAATCATGCTAGCAAGAGCAGCAGTCGCCTCATCACTAGCGCCCTCGAGTCCAGGCATACTAGGAATAAGGTTAGACTCGTTGTTGGGCGTAACACCCTGCAAATCATTCATAAGGCTCCGGGCGGAAGTCGAGAATGAGCGCGAGCCACCAGACTTCTTCAATGCATCCCGCATAACCTTCGGCATGTGCTTCATGGCGTCCTTATCGCGGCTGAGGATCTGTTCCAAACACAGTTAACAACCATATCCGATGTCGGCCTTCCATCCAAGACCTAGCAATGCCTCGGATTATGTATAATTGCTCACCTCCTCAACAGGCGATCCCTGATCCAACTCCGGAGTAGAAGGAATACCATCACAGCGCTTTTCCTTATCCATAATTCGGGAGATCTCGTTGGCCTCCTCGGTAACATCGGGCAGCTGATCGACAGTCGGGAAAGTCTGCTCGTCAGGCTGGGGCTCGACCTTCTTGGGGCCATCGGAGGAGTTCCATCGGCGCTGAATGGGTAGTGACTGGACGGCGCGGAATCGGACGGGGCTGGCGATGCTCCGGGGAGAAGACAGTGCGGGAGTGGTGGATTGGCGCAGGGCCGAGACGGCCTTGTTGGCTGTGAAAAGGTTGAGTCGGGGCGCCATGGTTGCGGTTGTAAGAATTGACCCCGGTGCAATTATTCAGACGGGGAGGTCGAGATTAATCGGCCTGTTTTGGGAAGTTTGCGGTCTCGAGCAAATTTCCGGGATACTTATGTAAGCGCCAAGGATTTCGACGTGAGGTCATGAAGTGTACAATGGAAACAGGATTGGAGGGTCATGGATGTAGATGGATATTTGATCTTAAGTATGATTAAAGGGATGGAACTAAACTCCAATTCATCTACCCTGGGTCTATGCGTGAAGAGAAGACTATTCTGGTGTTTCCAACTTCTGATTTAGCATAGATATATTTCCGCAAGCTCTCGAGGTCCCAATCTCAATCCCCATCCAATATCCTTTGAGTTGAGACACCACACAGTGCTTAAACCTTTAATTAATCCTCAAGAGATACTCAAAGATAGCGAGCAATGCGAAATGAAGGAAACTTGAGTAAAATACAGAAAAGTTCTGTAGTGAGAAGGGATAATGGTATCCATTCCAATAATACATTGTGACTCTCGTGTCCATCATCAGTCTCCACCAGAGGCTTAACGGGCAAACTCTATCGCTCTCAGTTAATCGGCCTCGAACAATCCGAAGTCGGTTTCCCAAGGATTTACCGTTGCTACCGTGAGGTAGATATCGAAGTCCTGGAATCTGCGAAGATTTTCCGCTTATCCCATAAAGTAACAGAAACCAAGTGTGCTGACTTCATATTTTCTGCATGTTGGTACATGTGGAAGTGGGTGACAGCCATTCCGAGGTCCAAACAGTTCATCTGCCTGGGGTAGTCGCGGAAGGATTCCCCAGACGCAAACACAGCCGGGTTCCTGTCCAGAATCTGATTGTCTAGAGGAATCCGCTTCCCTTCATATTTTGCTTTCGCAAGAATATCTTCCAGCTGACTGGCAATGCCGAACTTGCGGTCTCTTTTCCATGACACCAGGACTTCGATGCATTGCTCGAGTTCCTCACCAGCGGTTGCTCAAATACCTTCTGGTAGAGCCCATGCAACTCTGTAGTTCCTGTTATCATTGCTTCCCCGGGACATCGTCGGCCATGGGGAGCTTGTCGACAGGATCTTCGATGTCGATATAGAAATCTATCAAGTGATTCGATTTGGATAACATACAAGAATGGTTGGCCACTTATGCGGCCTTGTGATATATTCTAGTGATCTTTCCAAATATTCTGTTTAGATGTCTTTTCGAGGCTTAATCTGTTAAAACAACTTTTTCCATGTATAACCTGGGATGTGTGCCTACTTTCCAAGACTCGAAGATATATACCCACAAATGCAATTTTGACTACCGAGGTATGTACTATGAACAAGATTTGGCATATAATACAAGAAAACAGAGTAGACAATAGGGCGAATAAACAAAAGAAAGGGCCTCACAGAGACGACAACCGCCCCAACCCGAAAACCGAAAACCAAAAACCGAAAGAAAACCTAGCCATAACTCAACATTCAAATGTTATCAGGGTAAACGTAGAACGCCAATGCCAGAATGATATACATGCCGAGACACATACCACCCTCGAGGTAATTTGACTTTCCATCCTGAATAAGCAGAGTAACCACCAACCCGGAAATAAAGAATGCAACCGTCTCGAAAGTCTGGAAGTGTAGTGTCATCGGGATATCCATGATCCATCCAAGAATAACCAAGAACGGCGTGACGAACAGCGCAATCTGCAAGCTGCTACCAATAGCAACGCCAATCGCAAGATCCATCTTATCCTTGTACGCAACCACAACGGCGGTGACATGTTCCGCGGCATTACCCACAATCGGGATGAGCACTAGTCCAATGAAGGTCTTGCTCATACCGGTTGTCTTCACTAAGGGGTCGATAGCATCGACTAGGTAATCAGCACAGATGGAGACGAGGACGGTCACGACGACGAGGACAACGGCTGCAGCCCAGGGGCTGAGAATGCGTTCTTCTTCTTCTTCCTCTTCCTCGGTACCGGCGATGTTCTCGGTATCGCTGGCATTCGACTCTTCGAAAAGTTCGGAGTGAGACACCAGCTGGAAGTAGAGGTACATGACGTAGATCATCAGCAGGATGATAGCGGTGCCGTGTGACAGGATGAGGATATTAGACTGCGCAGCCTTGTCAGGATCCTGATGGCTATTTGTACCATCCTCGATAGTATTCTTGATCGCGGCGTAGAGGGTGGCGGGGATGATAAGCGAAGCCGAAGCCACAGCCATGAGCGAAGACATGGTTGATGCGACTGTGCTGTTGAAGGACTGTTCACGATAACGGAGTCCACCGACGAAGAAGCAGCATCCCAGGACGAGTAGGATGTTAGACAAGATGCTACCGAGCATACTAGCCTGAACGACACGGATCTGATTCTGTCTCAGGGCAATGATGCTGACCTATCAAGCGTTGCAAATTAGCATCTCAACATTCAATATATCACCCGCTACATTGCTGTACATCGGGCATCCATTCTGGGGCTGAGTCTTGGCAAAACTTACAATCAGCTCAACAGCATTTCCAAAAGTGGCATTCATCAAACCGCCAAGCGATTGGCCGAGCGTAGCAGCCAACTCCTCGGTGGCAAAGCTGAGCAACGAAGCAAGGGGAACAATAGCAAAGAAATTGAGGATAAAGACAGTGGTGGAGTCCCACTCGAGGGCACCGGCAATGATGCCCAAGGGGACGAAGATGAGTAGAACATTGACGTAGTCACGAACGATGGTTTTCCAGGTTAGATGGACGACGTGCATGGGCCAGTGCACCCAGACACGATTATCTTTGGCGTGGTGGTGGTGCTGTCCATGTTCTGTGTGTTCGTGAGGTGCGATGCCATCAAAGGAGCCACGGTGTGAAGCGAGGAGACCGGTTCGCTCATTGGCCAGTGAGACGTTTGTTGAGCTCATTCTTGGGCCGAAGGTGTGGCTTCGAAAGTGGGAGCGGAAGTTTGGGAGAGCTGGATATATTGTCGAGTTAGTTTTGAAATATTTCCATTGAACGGAATAGGCTGTGAAAGCCGGAAAGGAGCGGATGAGAAGAAAGAAGGGGAAGGGGAGTAGTATATCACTCACACATTATGCCAAGCTTCTAGAGTTCAGGAATGAATGGTGGGGATTGAGCCACTTTCTTTTAGCGACTGAGATTTTTTTTCCCGTGGAAATCAAGGTTAGCACAGCCTTTCCATGTTAGGATGAAGAGAAAGTGGAGAGACAATTGGTGGATTGTGGCCCAGTCGGTGGGGTCAGGAGCTTTGAGATGACGACCCACTGGCCTTGGGAACTCCACATTACAAGCCATTAGAGGTTTTGATTGGCTGGAGCTCAGGCCAAGATTTGGCACTGCCACATTCTACGATTATGCACGGACGATGGGTTTAGGAGATGATGACTTTACCTCTGTCGGGCCTCAAGAGTGAGAAATAACATTAACTATATAACACATGGTATAGATCTGATAAGCTTCCACATAAAAAAGAATACATCGTAGTAAGGTAGTAAATCACATCAAGAAATGAAAGAAAATAAAAGGAGGGTCAAGACAAAAAAAGAGGTATAAAGGATAGGAAAAAATAAACAAAGAGGGGGGGGGGGGTTCATTACTCCTCGGGAAGTGCACCGTTAGCTTTAAAATCTATCCGACTACTCTTGCGTCCGACACCCTTGAGCATACTGAAACGGCGGAATACCGAATCCCGCATCCCACTATTACTATTATTGAGAACAGGAGATAACGGCGCCGTGCCATTTGTAGTTGTCAAAGTCACCGCATTACTCTCGCGCGTGACTGGCCGCGAATAATCTCGCGTGGACGGGAGCGTCGACCACCCACCCGTGGAGGGCGCAGTCCGGTCCGTGGCGGCACCGGTGGCGGTAGGGCCACGGTGCTGGGAGCCAGCGCGACTGCGACCGTCGTGGGAGCGGGGGGCCGTGTCACGGGGGGCATTGTGCGTGTTTAGGGAGGTCTGGGAATCATGGGCGACGGATGGCGAGGTGTCATGCTTGTATGTCTTGTCGCCGCCGAAGAAGCTGCGGCGCTTCTCGCTTCGGCCGCCGCGGGAATGGCTGGTGGTGCGGCTGTGGATGGTGGCCGTGTCGTCGTCGATGTTTTCGTCATGTTCACCTACTATTTGGCCCTTGCTGTCGGAGGGCTGGATGGTGAAGATGGAGCTGGTGGCGCCGTGGGATCGCTTGAAAGGGTTGATGATGCTGATGCGGTGACTGACGGATTGTCGGTCGGAGCGCTTGCGCGTGTGGGCATTGCCTCGGGCTGCGCGGTTGGGGTCTTCCGGACTGACAGCTTGCTGGATAGGCATTCGGCGGCTGTCGCCTAAGATGGGGGATTGGCGGGCTGTTTGGGTCGGGGTAGGTGATGAGTACTCTGCGGCAGCTGGCATGAGAGAACCTAGCTCGGGCTCGAAGACATCTTCGAAGCGTCGAAGCAGTTCGGCTTGGGTAGCTTGCTGAGCGGGACGCTGGTAAAGAGACAGTGCGTGTTTGATAGCCAGAGCGTGGTCGATGAGTGCAACGGAGAGCGCAGTCTCCATTGGGTCCACAGGCTGCGGTGATTGTTGTACTCCTTCAGCGTCTTCGTCAACTTGCTCAAGCAACTTGTTCCTTGCCATCTCGGCATCGGATAGGAATACACGGTACGATGCGACACAGTTCGAGCTTGACGATCTGAACTCAAGCAATGATTCCAAGGCTTCGGTCAGATTAGACAGGCTAGAATCCTCACCCGACGCAGCACGGCGCCCAATAAGCTGAAGCTCCTGTGTCTTGCGCCATGTGCGCTCAATGGCAGTCTGCAGAGGGGACAGAGCAACCTCCTGAGCAGAAATAATCTCACTACGACGGAGGATATTCGGGAACGCCTGCGAGACAGTGAAAACGAGCTTCTCAACAAATTGCTCACGGACATCCGAGCTGTTCGTGTGTCGTCGCGAGGTGGCAGAGAAACGAGACGGATCCGAGATCAGCAGGTGCTCGCGGACAGAGGACGGAACCTTGGGACGCTGGTAGACAGGATGAGACACATCGCGGTATGCGCTGACGGCGCTGATCTGAAGGAACTGGCCTTCGTAGTCAGGAATCTCGCCAGTAGACATGACCTGCGCAGTAGGGTGTTCCCGCTGCATGCGATCCACGAAAGAGGCCATGCGTTCAGTCGGGGACGCCTCGAAGATGAACTCCTTATCGCGCAGACCGGGAGGAAATCCGAGACCCTTGTAGACGACACGGAAGTAACGCGGGAATTGTTTGCCGCCCTTGGCGATGATGTCGTAAATCCGAGCCATGGAGCTTTGGGCTCGGGAGAGCTTGGCGAAATCCATTGTCGTGTGCTCGTAGTGCGCTGCGAGCTCCTTGTAGCACGTCAACGCGGGGCCCCAGGCCATGGCATTTTCGAAGTTCTGGATAACGGAGAAGTACAAAGCCTCTCGCCGTTCGAATGCACTTTGGGCTGGGAATGCGGGCCTGAGCAGTTCTGGCATAGGCTTGGTGAGATCCCATTCGTAGAGGTCGGCATGGAACTGAAGGGCAAGACCTGCTTCAGTAAAGTTGCCTGCTGCGGCTTGAGCCTCGGCAAGTTCATGAACGTAGCGAATAAAGATATCCTCGCGACCCATGTCCTTCATATACTCCATCAGTTTCAGAGCGTGCATACTCTGGATTGAGGCACCGCCCTGAGAAGCCACTAAAAGATCCAAGAGTTCATCGACTGTCCCGACAAGACTCTTGACAGCATTTGACAATAGATCATCGGAGATAGTCTCACTCTCGAACAGATCCAACAGCTCGCCGATGAAAATCTTCTGGCTAACGCTCTCGTTCATCTGCTTGGACTTGAATAGGATATCCAAGCTTGAGATAATCTCCGTTTCAATAATGGAGATATCCTGGTTCAGATCCCATTCACTCAGAATCATCGTCTGCAGGATCTGAACAGCAACATGTCGCAGACCGTCATGCACACTGAGACACAGACCAATGATGGGAGGAACCAGACCGGGAACATACTGGACCTGATAACCGCCCAGCTTCTTCAAATTGAAGCGCTCTCTCTCGTCGTCCGTGGTATCCCAACCAATGGCCTCCCAGGTAGACTGCAACAAGTCCGCACCTTGCTCGCGCACATCGCCAGCGATCTTCCAGACAGCGCGGCGTTTCTGCTCGGGGAAAGTCTCGAGCGCAAGGACATCACTAGAAATCACCTTCAACAGAGTTGTGAAGAATGACTCCCATAGCTTGGTATCGAATGTGTCGGCATCATCCGGTGCCGGAAGGAGTTTATCAATTAGTAACACTGCAATATGTTCAAGACTTTTGATAGTCGCGCGGTGGTTATACACATGGATACTGAACCAGGTCTCGGGATAAGCCTCACAGTCGAGAATGGAGTTGTGCGCCTCAAGGGTCTGAGCAACAAATAGCGCAAGCTCCAATTCCTTTAACGAAGGAAGCTTGGGAGACGTGATCTTAGAAATGGCCGCCATGAGTGCAGACAGTTCGACCAAAGACTCATCGAAGCTTTGAGGAGTCTTCGCTGTCTTCATCTGGAAGGGGAAAGCCTTGCTGAAAAGCAAAGACAGATATTCCGTCTCATCCACTCCCTCAGTGGAGATAGCACAGTAGGAGGCAACGATGCTTGGCATGAATCCATAAATCAGAGGATCTGGCTGGCTGAGCAGTTGAGCCACGATGGAGCTGCTCAGTCGCACCTGATCACGATACAAATCCGAGACCGCCGAGGTGGAACCCCAGTATGGAGCCAACCAGCCAATACAGCTGGAGATCAAGGTTCGTCTCTCCTCCCCGGAGGTGAAAACATCAAATAGGGTATAGTTCTGGATGAGAACCAGCTTATAGAGTATCAACATGCCGGTGACATCCTTGCATGAATCCATGAAACTAAGAGCGATCATAATCATTTCATCTTTGCTCAGGACGTTGGAGAGCTCAGGTAGCCACGTATGGAAATGTTGAACCACCAGTGTTTTGCTGCCCACCAGAGCCGGCGAGGAGTTTTTCATCAGAGTCTCCAGAGCCTTGAAAATGGTATGCATGTCTCTGTTGAAGGTGGATTGCACCGTGGTGATGCCAATACCTTCCTCCTTGGCCTTTTGCTGCTCGCGGGCCTTGATGATGAACTTGAACAGATGGCGTCCCACCTTGAAGGCGGCGCGAAGGCTGCGAGACTGCGTACTGTCAGTCGATGCGTTCAAAAGGCGCAGATAGCTTCGAATAAGACACGGGGTGACGAATGGGAAGTTGAATTGCTCATCGGCGTAGCGGTCGACCAGCGGGCTTAGGTTGTATCGTCGATCATGAACAATTCCCAGAACAGTGACCAAGTTGTTGAAAATCAAGTTCTCGTATTCTTCATTACCAGCGTTTTCGACCAGGATTCCGAACAGCGCATCGAAGACGCCACTCAGTTGTTTGACAATCTCAATTTCGGGAACAAAGAGCAAACGCTTCAGGGTATTTAAGACCTCGTCCACGGGCCGCTCTCGCCAGTTCAGAAGACTCAGAATGATTTGATCCTGGGAATACTCTGTGCTGCACAGGTGGGTTTCAAGGTGCAAAGTGGCCAATGGACCGGTCACAGCTTCATCTTTGGCGGATTCATTCTTACCCAGCGCGCTCCACGGGAGGTTCAGATAGGCACCCTTTCCATTCTCAATGCTAGATGTCTGCTTGTCATAAGCATGCAACAGCAGAGAATGACGCCCATCTCTAATGAAAGCCTGCTGGTCCCAAAGGGGCATCCAGGCAAGAGCAAAGGGGAATTCTGGTGCATCTGCAACACTCATCACCATGTGCGAGCCAGGGATTTGTTCCGTGGGGATCTTGAGGCGAATGGTCTGATTCCAAGGCGAGCCCCGCTGGGCGATTGTAGTGCGCCATGCCGTGTTCGAGGTATTAGAGGACGAAGGGAAGACACATTTCTCTATCCGTGCTCCTTTAACATCACGCACTTCGAGAGTGAGTTGCAGATTGTGGAGTCCAGTGCTCGCCTGCAGAGGAATTTGACCAGCCTGCGGGTGAGACAGGAGGGCATCTGTGGGGAATACGGCTTGAGAGAGGGTCACGTAAATGTCGGATCTTGGCTTTGTGGGAGCCTTGGAGAATCCGATGCGCTGTGTCTGCACGACATCGTGCAATATAGTAGGGTTCTGGCGGATCAGGAACTCGGCGTCGCTACTGACAAAGGGGCGAAGGTGGAGGTGTAAACGTGCTGCAGGATCGGCACGCACATACCGGCCGGTGGGACTAGGAAGCAAGGCGCGGATCAACTTGTCAAAGCCATCCGTCAGTCCCTCACCGTCTTCCCCGTCTCGACGGGGCGACCAAATGTTGATCACCTGCTCAGCGTCCTTTTCCTGACGTAGAATCGGCGAGATCTCCAGGATTCCAACGCCAACAGTGCGGATCGCCGAGACCTCCTTCGTCGGAGCAGGCTGAGGGGTGGTTGGCTCTTGGAAGCTGGACGAACTGCTCGATGCTCGTGGAATCCCTGGAGTAGTGGGCTTAGATGGCTGATCAAAGCTCGGCCCACGTTGCTTGGCCGTCCACATCATGCTGCGTCGCGTCCTCAAACTGCCCTTGGCCGAGGGTTGAATGCCTCCATTTGCCGTGGCCTTGGCTGGGGTCGGATTGTCCCGTGAGATTGATGGCCTCGACACCGGAGTGGTATCAGCTGTGGACCGAGTCTCTGGAGCACGAACCCAAGCAACCAGATAGAGCTGCCGCCCATTCGCGGACCCATCTCCGATATCTGTTGCGGCCAAATCGGTGAACAGTGTCTTCAGTCTACTGCTTTGGCTCATGTTGATGAACTTGTCAGGAGACGGAATATCTAAGCTAAAGGTCTCAGACAATGGACTGAGTGCACCAGCATCCGATCGGGAAAACAGCTGGATTCCAATGGTCACTTGGCCCGGCGCATTCCCTGATACCGCGTTGATTTCCAGCAGCAAATGATGGAGTGCTGTGACATCGGATGTTTGAGTGGGACTGGAGTCAAGCATACTCATCTCGGACTGCAGCTTTGCTAATTGGATAGCGGAATCGTCACCCGTCAGCAAACGACCTCTTTGTTCGGGATCGCGAACGATCACGTCCCCGCTGAGCATTTTGTTTGCCTTGACAAGTTTCCAGACTGTCTCGTCCCGCAATGCTTCCTTCTCCTTTCCAGTTAGCACATTGTGTAGCAATTGTCGTCTCGCAAAGTCCAGCTCTTGTACAATGGTTGACATTTCCTCCAACACATCATACCGACGTGCCAACAGCAGTTCATGCAAATTCGTCGAATGCCATTCGCGCAGACACGATGCGATCTCATCAACCAATGGCTCTGTGAGCGAAGTTGGAGTTTCATCACCGATCTTCAGCATCGGGACCGGGGCAGCAGGTTTGGGTCCATCGGGGTCGCGAGGAGCAAAGGAGACAGGCGTATGCGGGATTGAGCCCGTCCGCCATCGCGGACTAGCCTGGTCTGACCCATCGGTCTTGTGAATAATAATCTGGGACGGCTTCCCCTTTTTCGCAAGGACAACGTCGGAAACCTCACCAGCAGTTTGGAAGTCACTGACGGAATAAACCAGACTATTTCGGGACGTGAATTCTCCATCCCAGCCGGACAGGGTCAGTCGATCAATGCTTTTCTGATCGGCATTTAGCAATGCTTTATATCCATCGCCGTCGCCCAGCACCTCTCTAATCTCAACACAGTTCCGTGGGAAGATACCCGAGAACACGCGAGCTTCGAGAGTCTGACCCTTGGTGCTTGTCAAGCCGGCCAGCAGCGAGGGCGGCGCGACCAAATAGCCCCGGCACCACTCGCCGTCCTTTCCTCCTTGTTCAATTATGTAGAGTTCATCGCCCAGCTCCAATGGTAGATCTGCGGGGGAAGACGGATTGAAGGGGTATATGGCTACGGCAAAGGCGATGCGAGGCAGCGGCCGCCAGGGCATGGCTGTGTTATGAATCGACGCGATTCTCCGCGTGCCAGTCCCCGCAAATGGGTCTCCGATCGCAATGTGCGCGGGAAGGGGTTTCGGTGTGGATCAATTCGAGGAATGTTCGTTTCCAATCGAAGGCCACATGCAATGAGAGATTCGAATCGGGTCCCTGGTGGGTGAATAACGAGAGGAATGCGGGAATTCGAGGAATGTTATGCGACAAGTAACGATCTAAAGCGACATGGTTAGAGAAGCGCAAGGACCAAGTGATTTGCCCTGTCGGAACACGAGGAAAGAACACAGAGAGATCTCTAGACAGAAAGTCTGGAGTTGCCATTGAGTATCCGTGCCCCCCTTGACATTTTGGTGGAGACACAATTTAGAGCCGTGGGGAAGAGAAACTCACCGTAAAAAAAAAACACACAAGGGGAACCCCGAAAACCAAAATAGAAAAGAAAATAGAAATATCTTAAAGAGAGAGGACTTGAAAGGAGAAAGGAAATCGATCGAAGATCACCCCCACATCTCTCTTAACCATAGACTTTAGGATACCTGCTTGACCTTGCTTCATATTAGCATATCTAAAGGACTTTTTAAGATTACATCTCCTAACATGTAAAACAATAATTGACATTCCCATTCGCCAATACAATATGATAGATCCTCCATCCTCCATCCTCCATCCTCCATCCTCCATCCTCCGTCACCTATTCCCCCTGAACCCTTATAAGCCCCCGAACGGTGGGTCGGCCAATAAGAATATTTTATATGGAATTGTCTATGCCTGATATCTTTTTAGTCTATATAGTCTCGGATATTTTGTTTAGATGTCCTTTTTTAAGTACTTTTCCCCCTTAGTTTTATAGGTAGACACGACTTTGTTATGCATAACCTGGGACATTGGAATAAGCAAAAATAAAAAAAAATAAAAAAATTCAACCTCTCAGTTCCGGAGCCTCCAGAAGCCCCAAGGACAGTTTGACATCTGCAATAGCATGTTGGCTGCATATCAATTGGAACTCAAAGCTCTACATATGTACAACATAGTATGTACCGGATTCTAGACATTCCAGGCTGATGACTAGAAAAGCGGTTTAATTTATTCACTGGACCGTGGAAACACAATCACTCGAAGTTTTATACTAGGAGTTACGGGGATTATCTTCAACTATATACTATTAGATGCGCAACATGGAAGAAAAGAGGGAGGTTATCTGGTATAAAAAGGATGTTTAGCGGGATATCGTATATGACTATATGGTTTACAACTTCTCATTCCTTGTACGCATATTTATAGAAATATCTTGGCCAACCTGATCCGTAAAATTCAAATTTGTAGCCTACTTATATTGGATTCCAATTCTTTACACTGTTGACTCCATCTCCCGCCTTTGTGCAAGTCTCTCTGACCGACGAGTACCAAGCCTTGGTACTTCGCGTGGAGAGGCCCGCCTGCAATTTGATTCACCGCCGCCAGGATTACGACGGGGAGCAAATCGGGAGCCTTTCTCGGCGATTAATATAATCTGCTGTAAGTGGTGGAGCGGTGTTGGATATGAGGAACCACGGCACCTTTCCTCCTGGCGCTCCCTTTCCAAATGCACCAATTCAGGCGCTTCGCCTATAGTCTTGGAGGGTAACATGTCGAAAGTCAAGGTGTTGAACTTGGCGTCTACATCTCTCATGTACGGGGGACCCGCAAGGGCCGTCCTTTATTCAGTCCTGCGTTCAATGTCAATTTTTGGAGTCTTCGAAATAGGCTGTCGGTCTATGCTTGACCACCATCCGTACCCTTTATATGGTAAGATGGTGATATTTCGAACCAGACACCGTGGTGAGTCGCGAGAGACATCCAGAAGCCTACATAGAAGGCCATCCGGATAACCTCCCACAAGATTATCTGACTCCTCGATGCCGAAAGAACGATATAGAAAAGAAGTTGCCAGATCATTCATAGCCTTCGAGACGAGGCAAAGACTGGCTAAATCCTTTTTGTTTTGATCGAACTATGATTTGTTCAGTTTCAAGTCCATAAGGTTTAAATATCGGGATAAACATACGCTTTCACACACTAGATACCATACGTACCAGGTTGTGTCTGTGAGTCTGCACTGGGCTTTAGCACGTTTTCTGTCTGAAGTGGGATCTGCAGAAAATGCAGGGTTTCGTTTCTGGCCTTGGACTGGTGTCCTAGCTTCTGGTAAGTAGTCCATCATTCTCGAAGGAAGTTCATGTTGGGCTTGGGATTTAATGTAGTGTAGTCTGTAGGTAATTAAGTCTAAGGGCAGCTGTACTCAAAGAGGCTAAGGGTCGTATATCTTAGCTCGTTCGACACCTGCTGACTGAGAAAAGCCAGCTTCCTGAGGTATCTACGTTATCAAGTCTCCAATTAACTAAATATCTGTATTAGATCGTTTCAGCACACTCAATATATGCCATGTATACCATTGGTCATATCCCGTATCTTCTGGGATTGTACCAAGTCACCCAAATTAGTCAAGCTGCTATACCGACACCTATTGCCCGGGATTGTCGCTTTTGTCGAATTTGCAAAAAAGAACCTGAGAGCATTGCAAGTCGATTTAAAGATTCTACCAGGATGTAATTACTTATGTATTTCGAAGAATTTTGCCTAAACCCGTTCGGTGGCATATCCAAGACGTTAAGAAGATCTGGAAGAATATAGGAAAAAAGCAAAAACAAAAAAGGGGAATTAAGTTTCAATAAGTACATCTCATTTCCGGAACATGCTAAGGGTTTCTTCCTTGCGCCAGTCCAGATCCAATTGACCCTCGTAGACTTCTTCCATAATCTGCCGCGTACGGTCATAAGTATTCTCATAGCGGTTCTCGCACTCCCGGAGTACCTTAACAACAAGGCTGCGGCTAAGACCAGGGTCATCGGCGTCACCAAAGTGTTTCTCAACACGCTTCTTGAGCATTTCGATACCACGGCGGATTTCCTTGTTATCATAGGAGGCGAGTATCTTCTTCGCCACCATGCGGGAGTGGCTGGCACGGGCTGCGATGTCGGTCGGATTGCCGCCCGCAGCGAGAAGGCTATCAATTGATTGCACGAAATCAATCAACTTGCCCAGTGGGCGACTGATGACCGCGTCGAGGTAGAGCTTCATGTGCTCCTGGAAGTCTTGGTGGGCCCGATCAGTCCAGCGTTCAAGCGCAGGGATGTTGTGTACATCTACTTCCTCGATGTAGTGGTTCATGTTCTCAATGAGGAGGATGTGGTAGTTCAGGATCTCCTTGTCTTCCGGATCGCCCGCACCCGCAGTGACACCCGGAGGTTGGCCGGGTGCTTCCTTGGCAATGAACTTGAGCGACTCCCACATTGCACGGTTGATGCGGTCGTACGCGTCATTGACGCTAACACGAATGTCACAGAAGGCGTTGGACGGGGAGGACAGCATGCTTTCCACCGCATTGGAAAAGTTAGGGAACACTCGCATGAAGGAAATTACTCCCTTCCGCTTGTTCACCTTGACTTTGGTGTCCTCAATGCCTCGGATTTGCTCGTCAACAAATCGGTTGAAGAGTCCCATCAAGCGAGAATGAATCTTCTGCAGTGCATGAAGAATGAATTCTTGATTCGTGTCATCAAAGTCATTCATGGCGATCTCCAAGGCATAGAGAATACCGATTCCTTGAAGGGGATCGGCCTGCATTGCCCAGTCCGCCATGCTTTGCATGTCATTCGGCCAGAATGAGTAAACCTCATCCATGATCTGCTCGACTCTCTTTGCCGTTCTCCGATCAGGGTCATGCGGCCGGTTGGCAGAGAAATCGGGACAAGAGCGGTTGTCTGGAATGGTCGCAGCCACCAAGTCGGAAAAGTCGGCGGTGGCAAGAGAATCGAGATGGAAGAATTGGATAATGAAGTTCTGCTCCTGAGCCATCATGTTCAGTGTCTCCCGCAGAGTCCCAGCGAATACCTCAGATGGCTCAGCCCTTCCTTGCTTCTTCGCGCCGCCCGATGCCAGTCGAAGTCCAGCGGCAGCCCGCACCGTCTTGCCTCGTCGCACCGTCAGCTTCCGTGCAGCCATGGTGAGACCCTCGGCCTCTTTCTCCTTCTCTTGATGGGTGAAGAGGAGTTCCTGCTCATCTCCCGTTGGTTTGCGCGCAGTCTTCTTCCAAGCCAGATTATTGTCGCGGAAGTCACCCTGGTACGAAGGCTTGGACTGCTGCTCATAGAGACCGACAAGGCTATGCCACTCTGCCATGCTAACCTCCTTAGCAAACAGTATCAGGGCGTTATACCGCCAGATCTCTTGACGGAAGTGCCCTCGCGCGGCATTGTCCAATTTCATCGAATCCTTGGCACCATTGGCCAAATCAATGCGTTGTTGTTCTGCCATTTTGAAGGCAAGGGCCATGAACTGCTGCAGTCGGCTAAGGAACATGTTTGCAGTAGAGCGATACTCTTCCTTCTTTTGTTTGATTGCGCGCATCTGACCAATTTCTGTATCAGCATAGACACCGACACTGGCATCGACTTGACGTTTCTTGTTCTGTCCAATGTCAGAGTCAATTGTGACCATGGCTTTATACAACGTCGCCAGAGCGCTTTCGGTATCCTTCAACCCATCAGGGTTGCTCAAAGATGCCTCTTTGAGGGGTCCCAGCTCGGATGAAGATATTGAAAGTGTCTTCAAAAGGGTTTGGAGTTCGTTTTGCAGCAGCTTCTGATTTGCTGCTTGCACCTGCAGACCTTGACCTTGAGCTTCAATATAGGCGACATCCTCGTGAAGAGTCTATAATGTAATCTAGTTAGCATAGAAGAAATGAATATGGATTCTGTAATTACGAAACTTACGTTCAGTTCATGAGAGTAAAGGGTCAATAGACCATCCAACTCATCACACTCCTCAATCGTTCTGTCGATCAAGCTTGCAAGTTGTTCCACCTTTCCTTCCTGCTGTTCAAGGTTTCCAAGCCAGCTGGTGGCCTCGACACGGCCAATTTCACGGCGAACATCTGCTTCCAAATCTTCAATCTTCTGTTCATCGGCCAACCGTCCGTTCCAACCCAGATCAGTGAGAATGTCATCAAAATCAATACCACGTCCGTCGAGAATGCTGGGATCAATTCCAAGGGCTTGGCAATATTTCACAGTGTGGTCTTCACGGCGTCTGCGACGACGTCCTTGAGCTGCTGGGGATGGTGATCTTGAACGATCTTCAACCTTTACAACAATATCAGAGAGATTCTCACGAGAGACCTCGGGAGTTTGGATAGGGGCCACCGTGATCTCCTGAGGAGCTGGCTCTGTGATCTCGACAGTTGGTGTCTCCGGCCCTGCAGCGGGCGCGGGGGGCTGTAGATCTTGTTCTGACCTTGCTGTTACTGGGCTCTGTGGGGGATCAGTTGCCGACCGTGTAAGGGACGGCGCCGGAACAACGCTGGTGATGCCATCAGGGCCCGCAGCATCAACCTGTGACTTCTTCGCGGCTGCCAGCAGTCGCTCACCAGCCCCACCAGCCCTGGGCTTGAAACCACCATAAGCATTTGCAGCCTTTCTCCAGGCGCCTGCAATATCTTTGCCTTCCTTTTTCTTAACCATAGGGCCAAGCCCCGGGCGTTCTGCCTCTTGTTCTAGGGAAGCTTGAGATGGAGATTCCGCAGCAGGAACAGTTTCGACAGGGGACTTGGGCTTTTCATTGGAAGGAGCAATGGGATCTACTGGGGGCAGATTCGCAGCCACCATAGCAGCAGGCTCTGCAGCCAGTCCCTCAATTGCTGGGGACGAAGACAGTTCCCGAGGCTGTGCGGAAGATCCAGGTGATAAGCCATCGGATGAACTTCTCTCTTGAGGCAGAGAGGGCTGATTAAACGTGAATGCCTTCTCGCCGCTACCACGTTGGGGAGACTTTGGCCCAATGCTAGGCGTGGGACGTGGGGCTGTGTCCCCACTCTCGTTATTGAAAGAACCAGCGGTGGTAGGACGAAGTGCATCATTGCTACGCATGAATTCTGGCGCATTGCTCGGGACTGGCTGGGTAGCAAGAGGAGGGGGCTGGAGAGCGCGATCTTGGCTGCGCGTGAATTCTGGTGCTTTGTTCGGGACTGGCTGGGTAGCAAGAGGTGGGGGCTTGGGACCACGATCCTGGCTGCGAGACGAAGATGGGCGGAGTGATTCTGGAATATCGGCATAGTTGCTGGCTTGTGCTGCAACATTCAGATTATCTGTTCCCCTCGACTCTGAGAGTGAGCTCGGGGGTTTTGCGTTTGCTGCGCTACGTTCGGGTGCGCGTGGCGGCGGTTGCTGGTCCATAGGTGGCCCGGAAAGGAGCGACGGAGGAGGAGATTTATGTATGTCAAAGGGAGATGGTGCCGGTCTGCCTTGTCCTGTAGGTGGCCGAGAACCGGTCGATGGCCGAGACATCTGCTCGCGGCTTGGTTGAGTGCGAAGGGTGGGGTCTTCGGAAGGCTTTCTTTTGACATCCCGGGGAGCATCGCGACTAATATCACGACCTCTGTAGGACGGTTGTAGCGAAGGGGGCAACTGGCTGTCCGATGTTGAAGGCATTGGACCCGGTCCCCTTGGTGGACCACTTGGAGGACCGCCTGGTTGTCTCGGCTGTGCTAGCTGTCCCCTTGACGGTGGAGCAGTTGGAGGACCGCCTGGTTGTCCTGGCTGTCCCCTTGGCGGTGGACCATGTGAAGGACCGCCTAGTTGTCCTGGTTGTCCTGGCTGTCCCCTTGGTGGTGGACCATGTGAGGGACCACCCGGCTGTGCTGGCTGTGCTGGCTGTCCAGATTGTCCATGGCTTGCCAGCATTTGTCGCTCGTTGTCATCAAAACCAATCAGGTTGGGGATTTTTCCATTGGTGTATTTCCTGTAGATCTTGACCAGGCTCCCGATGAAGAACTCCTTTTCCTTGGAAGTCCTAGCATGCCAGTAGTATGGCTTTCCAATTGTGACTGTGAATCCTACATTGCCAGCCCATTCCTTTTGCTGCTGCTCTCCTGGTGTTTTCGGCACAAAGGAAGCAAATGATTGAATTGCGGTTAAATCATCGAGCATCCAAGTTTTGCCGATAGAGAATGTCCCCTCATTGTTCTCTCGAGCTTTGTGTATGCGGACTCTGCCTGACTTTCGAACCGATATGATAATGATACGGGGTTTCTTGTTCTCCGGTGGTCCTTTTGGCGGGGAAGGGCTAGAGGGGTGCGCTGCATCCTCGGTGATGCGGACATGGGTAATATAAGATTCGAGTACTGGGAGCAACACGCTGGGTTAGCAAAGATCGCAGGCAAAATGACATTTCGACGATGCAAACGTGTTGCGATCCCACGTCACTTTCGCAATGTGTCGCTAAGCACACCACTATTGATTGAAGTCGGGTAGGAGGGCAACGCCGAGGAAGTACGTTGATTGTGTACGTACATAGACCGTCTTCATCCTTTTTTGCGAAACAACTATGAATGATCCGCTTCTTCTCGTCCTCAAAGGCGGCCCCTCTTGTCATAGTGCTTGGGCTAGAGCCCGAATCAGACTGCAGATCTCCACGATTTGGTAGCGGCCCTTGCGGAGGCCCGCGGGGACGGTCTCTGCTGTTCATGATGGTATCGAGCGATATAGAGCTCACGTGTGGGTAGCCGCGAGATCAAGGGGACATGGTCGGGAGGGTCGGGATCGGCGACGCCACTACGCACCACGCGCCGGAGGAATTGAGATCCGTTGAGAGACAATGGGTTTAAACCGGGAATATGAGGTACAGAGCAGTACACGTTGTGGTCCAAAGTAATGCAAGTGGCCAGCGCTGAAGTTCGAATTAGCTCATCAAGGTGTCTCGGGCGGCGGAAGGCGGAGAGCTTGGAGCGGAGTATCGAATTGATCCGGGGTTGCCAAACGCGGTAAACAAACGTGCGGAATGTTCGCCATTAATTGAGAGGTTTTGCATGACAGTAGCTCGCTGGAGTCTTACTATATTACTTGCTTTTAGGTTTACTGACCTACTTAGGTGTACCATCGCAATGCATAGCGACCATCCGTTACTTTGATCCTATTGGCTCACGTGGGCAGACAGGTGCTAGCATATAATTAGTCATCCACCCAAGGCCCCGGGGGAGCCCGTGAATATGGAAAGCGGTGAGAAGTGACTTTAAGCCTGAGCTTCCTGCCCCCACCCTACTTTCCTCCAACCAATCGCACTCGTTCATCATCTCCTTTGCATGGCTTCAACTAATCGTACTTATCTATCATCAATCCCCTTCTCAACTGTCACAGCTGGTTCGGCTGCCTTGCTTTTGCTGGAACTGCCATACCCTCCCCCAAGCGCACGCCAACCTGGGTAATCGGCAGAATGTCATCATCCACAAAGACGGTGAGTCCTTCCGTGTCTTCTAGTCTTCTTGATACTCATAATCAAGCTAGAAGCTGGATCGAAAGCTAAATAGTTACGCACCACTTAAACCCACGGACAAGACCAAGGAATTTCTCCGTGACTTCTTCAAGGTCCTTTCTCCTGGCGGAAAAAAAAATCTGGCGGGGGACGTTTCAGGGTGTGCAAACGATGAGACGCTTCGGCAACTAGTCCAAAGCATCAGAAGTGGATTATTGATTCCTATGAAAGCACAGGGTGGCAAAACACACACTGAAATCACTCCGTCTCCGCGTTCTGACGTTAAAGATTCGATCGAGAATCTTAAGAGCCTAAACATTGAGCCCATTAGTAGAAGCTCTCAGTCACAACTCCGGCACCACTGTTTAGAAAGGGATGGCAATAAATGTCTTGCAACGGGACAGTACAGTCACAGCCACGCCTATCCACGGAACGCAATAACGACCCATCTTGAAGCGGCCCATATCATTCCATTTACACTTAGATCCTTTCAGGCTAATGATGGCGAGGCAGTGGACAGACATGCGAAGATTTGGGTTAACCTAAGGCGCTACTTTCTAATTCTTCGTGACATGCCTTTTACCTCAGAACAGATTAATTCGGAAAAGAACATCCTGATGCTAGACTCCCAACTTCACACGGAATTCGGTCAATTCAGACTCATTTTTGAAGCAACCGGAGTTACTCACCAATATCGAATCAAGACCTTTCCAGATACCGCCACAGGGCCAATACGAAATTTACCTAAAAGTCGGCTTGTTAAGTTCAGAGTTCATAAAGGAAGTTGGGAACGTCCAGATCCTAAACTTCTCGAAATCCACGCTTGTATTGGAAACTTTCTACACATGAGTGGCCAGGTGGAGATAATCGACAAGGCCCTAAAAGATTTTGAAGACTGTGGTGGGCTTGCCCCGAGTGGAAGCACCAACATCGAAAACCTTCTTGCAGTGAGCGGCCTCTTACTGCTACCCCCGAATGCCAACGAAACACCCGATTCCCAAAAGCCTGCAGAGAAGCAACGTCCTCCGGAGAAGCAAGATGTAGTGAGCGGCCTCTCACTGCTACCCCCGAATGTCGATGAAACGTCCGATTCCCAAAAGTCTACAGAGAAGCAACGTCCTACGGAGAATCAAGGACGCCTACGGGCGAAATTTTCTGACACTGAGAATAAACCATGGACATACTAACTTGGATAATCGGGAAAGCGGTTATCACGGTCACAGTTACAGGTTAGGCCAGGTGATGGACCGGGACACTATTTTTAGCTAGCTTCTTAGTTCTGAACTCATCAACAGAGAGATCCAGTCTTATTGCTTCAGCTGTCCTCGTTTTCCGTAACAGTCGTATGGCCTTTGGAATAGTCATGATCCGCTTTGGCTTTCGGTATCTTTGTTATTAGAATTAAATATCATAATACTCTTATGTAAATTCGGCAACTTTTCAGTCACAAAAGAGTTGCCTGACATTATATTCAGTATATATGCATTTGAGCAGATACCATACTTATTACCGATGGCCTACGTGCATTAGCGTGTGCTTTCGGCATGGCAGGGTAGGGTGGAGATGAGAAAACGGTGGACCAAGGGCGGTGGAATAAGTAGACCAATCAGAAAAACGAATTGGGTAGTGCCGGAATAATAATGCGCCAACCACCGCCTATCTCCGCTAATCAACACTCATCAACCTCCACCAATAACCGTCAAGCTGACAGCTTACCGCCTTCTATATACTTTTTTTCTTTCTCTTTTTTTTTTGGTTGCTGGCAGATTATTTCTAAATAGTCCCCGGGTTCTCTTTCTTTCGCTATCGAAACGAACCGTCCAGTCACTATGGCAAAGGTTTCCAGCAAGAAGACTTCGGTCAAGAAGGTACGCTTCATTTACTTTCAACTTGACATGTCGATTGGCATGACAAACAAATAGGGTGATCCGACTGACAGTGTTTTAATTTCAGACCGAGTCTCCCAAGACCAAGTCAATCCATCCTCAGCTGATCGCCTCGGTCGCGGCTTTCTTGTCGGACAATTTCCCTGAGACTAGCACCGCATTCATCAAGGAAGCGGCAAAGTCGATCAAGAAGAGCGATGCGAAAAATGTTCCCTCTCTCTTGGAACTCTTCCAGGCCTCGGAGCAGAGCTCTAGCGTGAAGAAGTCTGCTAGCCCCAGCTCTTCTTCCAGCTCCAGCAGCAGCTCCGATAGCGACTCGGATGTTGAGATGGGCGAGGCCAGTCGTTCCTCCTCTTCGTCTTCTTCCAGCTCCGACAGCGATGCGGATGATGAGGATGATGATGAGTCCCCTGCGGCCCCGGCTGCGGCCCCCGCCCCAGTCCAGAAGTCTGCTGGTGTGAAGCGCAAGGCTGAGTCTAGCAGCGAGTCTAGCAGCTCTTCCGACTCTGACTCGTCCTCTTCGTCCGAAGATGACAGCCCTAAGGCTAAGAAGGCCAAGACTGCTCCCACCCCCAAGGAGGCTTCCTCTTCGTCTTCTTCCGACTCTTCATCTTCTTCTTCGGATTCTTCCAGCTCTGACTCCGATTCCTCGTCGAGCTCTTCTTCGTCCGATTCGTCCTCGGATTCGTCGTCTGATTCTTCTTCTGACTCCTCTGATTCTTCCTCATCCTCCGACTCATCCTCCGACTCATCCTCCGACTCATCCTCCGACTCTTCTTCCGAGTCCGAGTCCGAGTCCGAGTCCGAGAAGGAATCCAAGAAGGCCCTGAAGAAGGCAAAGAAGACTCCTCTCCCCGAGTCCGACTCTTCTTCTGAGTCAGAATCTTCATCCGACAGCAACACCCTCGCCGCTTCCCCCGAGACCGAGACCAAGCCCGCCAAGAAGGCAGTGGAGGCTGTTCAGACCACCTCCTCCAGCGCCAGCCCCGCTCCTGGCAACGGACCCGTCAAGAAGAAGCACACCGGAGCTCGCCCCACCCCTCTGGCTCTCCTGAGCGAGCTGCCCCATGACCACCCCTCCAACGACTACATGTCGTACGCCTACGCAGACCGCGCCTGGAAGGACCTGTCTGTGACTCGCGGCAAGGGATTCACCAAGGAAAAGAACAAGAAGAAGCGTGGTTCCTACCGCGGCGGTCCCATCGACATTGCCCCCGGCACGACCTCTTTCAAGTTCGAGGACTAAATGACGACGACTATTTGCTTTTGCGACACAAACGTACTTGCTAGTCCATAATACCAGGCTATTGTCAGCATCTAATCAACAAATTTGCCACCAAACCCACAAAGCACCCCCGAGACTGGGCTTTTGTCTTGGATGTCGCTTTGCCGGAGGGATAATCGGTATCTTTTTGTCGCTGCACTCTTTGCAGTACAACTCAAGTTCGCTGCGATGGATGAATATGGAGATAAGGGAGGCTCTCATATCCCGCATCATACTTTACCAATTTCACTCAGCACGGCGTACACGGAGCTATGGACAAGGTCTTTGGACCCAACATTTGCCATATAATTTTTTTTTACTCATTAGCTTACATCAACCAAAAGTTTGGGATCCGTTCTCAACGCATTCTCGAAGTATTTGCAATCTTCTATGACGTAGGAAAACGGCCAAGGACGTAACCTACCAACGCAAGCTCCTTCTAGCTCGACCAATCTCTTTCAAAAACAGCGTTACGTATAATGTGCAAAAGAAGAAAATCGCCAATCCATAACTTACTCATCCCGCCTCCTCCAAGCTCCAGGCTCCTCCAAAGTCTCCCACCTACAATCCCAACCGGCATGCGTCTCACTAGCCATATCCTCAGGTCCAAGATCCCTAAACGCGCGCTGATTCCTCAGCTTACAAGTAGTAGCAGAGTCATCTTCATCTGGGCGCTCGTAGCCAGCCAAATTGAACGGTTCGGCGTTCCAGCGCGGTAAGACATCGGAACCCGTGTTCACGCCCAGGTCCAGATTAGCCTCGTACCACTCTCTCTGCGGACCGGTTAGGTCATCCGTAGATGCAAAGTCGAGTTGAACCACCCCGTCTACGATGCCGGTGTATACGATTGGCGAAGAGGGCGAGGGCGAAGACATTGTGTAGATGGGGCCTCGGTAAGGACCTCTTTGGCGGTTTCGGGTTGGGGCTGGGGTTTGCTGGAGGAATGTAGGGGGTGGGTGGTAGGAAAGGAAGATCGAGAAGCCCTTTTTAGAATTGGATTGTGCTCTCGTTCTGGGCATGGTGCTGGATTTGATATTTGTTGTAGTTTGTGTGCTCGGCGATTGCGAGGCGGGTATTTGTGCATCGAGGTAACTGTATGTGTTGCACATGCGCAGGTCGAAGATCTTGACCAAGGCTTCGCCACCAGCTCCGGCTAGAAAGCGCTCATGTCCGAAGGCGTGGAGGCTGTAGATCGGACTGAGGTCTGTGAGGTCTTTGTAGGAGACTTCGTAGGGCTCTGGGGAGCGCAGGTCATGGAGTCTGACGGTGTGGTCGTCCCAGGCAGCTAGGAAGACTTCGCCGGGGCAGCCTGTGAGGTTGTGGTTATTGAGAGGCTCGATGGCACCGATGTTGGCCTTTGATCTGAGGCTTGTAGAGTCGGTATCTAGAGAACCGATTCCGATTTGTCGATATGCGGAGACCCCATCTGGTGTGATTTTCGAGATAGACATGGAGTTTTCCACATTTCCAGTTCCCACTGCTACTAGTGATGAGGATAGCAGTTTGGAGTAGTTGGTTCGTGAGGAGGCTTCTGGCAAAATCCATGTGAAAGGCTCGATTTGCTCTTCGTCGGTCTCGGTATGGTAGAAAGCGATGGATCCATTTTCGAAATGAGCAGCCAAAGTAGAATCCGTGTCACTGATCAAATCTGTTTTATCGAGTCTGAGTCCATGTGCCATGAATTTCTGCTTGTACTCAAATTTTCCTTCATTGGGAGATATGGCAAGATGAGCAATGTCACCTCTAACCCGACCAAAGATCAGATGCTCCACGTCGGTATCGTTGCTGTATTGATTCCCCGAGGACAAAAGATGCAGAGAACAAATGTCATCATAGCTGCTAATATGATCAACATCATTGAACACAAGCCAGTCTTCTTGTGAGCGAGCACCGGTTTGCTTGATCCTCATCACAAGCTGGTTGGCAGCACCCCAGGCAAGAACCTCTTTCCTATTAGCCCAACGCTGGCCATTCCAGATCTCGTAAGAATCAATTGAAGGTCTGTACCCGAGGGTCGGATTGTCTTGGCGAGTCACTTCATGCGAGCCGATCTTGGTCGCAGTTTCAGGTGGCACAACAAATCGACCGATAATGGCTTTTCTGTCCAGGGCCCGGGACCTAGAAGTTAAAGCTTGTGCCGCATCTTTCCAGAATGGCGGTGTCTCAATAGACGGAAATCTGCTTCGCACAAAGGCTCGGAAGATCCGAGAATTTTCAGCAGTGATAATGCCGTGCAGTCTGTGACATGTCTGCGACAAATGGGCTAATGCATTGGCAGTCGGGAGATACGTCGCAATTTGATAGATGATCTCCGATGGGAGCTCAGAGAGCATCTTGAAAGTGAAAGCCTGATTGACAGGGATGTGAAGAGAACAATTGCTTTGAGCTTTCAGACTATCGTCATCGTTCTTTGTTGGGTTCCGCCGCTTTGATTTGTTTTGGTGTTCATTGAGTGTGCTGGAAGTGGTAATTTTGCAGAAAGAGCCCCATTGGTTCACGACAAGTAGATTAGAGCTTCGATCTGTATTCTACCCCACAATTGTCGATCGTGTGATGTTCAGATCTTCATACAATATATTGTAGCAATTTCATACACAAATTGCCCCAAGTGGGCACCGGTTGCCTTATGACGTAAGCACACGAGCTCGCTTGAGCAGTCATGGAGGGCAGTCCGCCTTTTTGGCGTCCAACAAGTAATTATGCAAATCTTCAAGCTTTGTAGAATAACAAGGCTATAGCAGAGTGTATAATATCTCACATAACAAGGATCTGAAGACACAACAGTCGATTGGACGTTTATCGTCCTATTACCTTATCACCTTATCGCTTTCGCGGGGAAAGCGGTAATGCCGGTGTCGTAGGTCCCCCGAGGTTGGACAAGAGAGTTTCCCTATCGAATCTATCTGCATGTATCCAGGTCCTCTCGCATTGACCATTCGGGCGAAACCTTCGGGATTCTATTACCTAACTATTCGCCGTCGGCAAACGTAAGACGAATCAGAGTGAGTGGGAATCGAACGGTATGGGGTCTATAGGTTAATCTTGCAATTAGGGATCACACTCGGCACCACCTGTAATACACGGATGGGCGTTGGCTAGTCTAACAGCTAGTGGCACAGCGGTGTCGGCAATCTCCATTGTATGCGGCCCCGAGGCCCGGAGGGGTTCCCAATCCGCTTTTCTTATACCTGCCCTTGGGGGATAGATTCCTTTTCGATCCAGCATTCACAATGGCATTTTCGATCACTGCCTCGGCGATAGCATTTGTCGCTGGTTACATCTTCTACAGGGTGTTAATTTACCCTGTATTTCTTTCCCCGCTGTCGAAGATCCCCAACGTCCACTGGAGTGCTTCCTTCTCGCCGGTATGGATGTTATGGAGGCGATTCACAAGCCGAAACAACCGGACGATTCAGGGCGCCCACGAGAAACTCGGTCCTATCATTAGGCTAGGTCCATCAGAGATCTCGATCAACTGTGTTGAGGGAGGGATCAAGTCGGTCTATGCTGGCGGGTTTGAGAAGCATGACTGGTATCCACGAGTGTTCGCGTCATTTGGGTTAGTATGGGCACTGATCCATAGTCAGAAAAGTAGCTCACCTTGAGAAACAGAACAGTGAGCATGTTCACCATGACAGGAAGCAAGGCACATTCAACTCGAAAAAAGATGTTGTCTAACATCTATTCCAAATCAACTCTGCAAGCATCCCCTCATATGCGGATAGTTTCAAATGCAGTCATCTTCGATCGACTGCTGCCGATTCTTCAAGAAGCGGCAATTTCCGGCAAATCTGTCGATGTGCATGATCTAAACCAGGGACTGACATTGGACTTCGTCTCATCCTATCTATTCGGTTTGAAGAATGGCACTAATTACCTGCAAGATGATTCTGTGCGTAAGCCCTGGCTTCATCTTTACATGTGCCGAAAGCCATTCGAGTTTTATGCCCAGGAGGTCCCATATTTGGATGGATGGCTAAGGCAGATTGGTCTTCGCGTGATACCCAAATACTGCGACGAAGCCAATGCAATGCTCGATTCTTGGGCTCTGGACCTATGCGATAGGGCGGAGCAGGTAATTTCAGCGACAGAGCCAGGCATCGAACCAACTGTCTATAAGCAGTTGAAACAATCCTTGGACAAGCATTCTACGAAGAATGGAGAAGCAGAGCCAGACAAGGCCCAGCAGCGACTCGATATAGCTTGCGAGATGTACGACCAACTGACTGCCGGCTTTGAAACCAGTGCTGTTGGTCTCACATATCTATTCTGGCAACTCTCCCGACACCCAGAAGTGCAGAACAAGCTCCGAGAGGAGCTACTCACTCTAAACCCCCCTATTTCGTACCCAAGGACGGCCGAGCTGCCGACAGCGAAGTCAATCGATAGCCTTCCCCTGCTGGAGGCGATTGTGACAGAAACCTTGAGACTTCATGCTCCGATCCCTGGTATTCAGCCTCGGGTAACGCCGTCTCCATCTTGCACGCTGGCCGGTTATGCAGATATCCCACCTAACACCCGAGTGAATGCGCAAGCATATTCACTACACCGCAACCCAGAGGTATTCCCAGATCCAGAAACCTGGCAGCCGAAGCGTTGGCTGGAGGCTGAAAATTCGCCGGCTAATCTGGAAGAGCGACGTCGGTGGTTCTGGGCATTTGGAAGTGGAGGACGTATGTGTGTGGGAAGCAATCTTGCACTGCAAGGTACATATGGATAAAAAAAAAATCCTAACCATTGAATTATGCTAATTATCGCTTGACAGAAATGAAATTGGCCGTGGCTGCGATATACACCAACTTTTGCACCACCATTGTCAACGATGACAATATTGAAGCCATCGATGCTTACACTGTGAAACCGACAGGCGATAAACTGATCCTCAAGTTTGAGTCTGTTTGAGATGTCTTGGAGGAGACCTTCCATGCGCAGCTATTGCTACAAGTAGTATGAGCTCAGAATAGAATTAATTTGATCAGCCATATGTTGCTGTAAGAATAAGTGACAAGCAGAATGAAGTAAGAAGAAGGTTAAGTCGGCTATTCTTTTCTTGCCTATGGTGGAAATTGGGGTGCGCCGAGAGGAGCATTACTTCTGTGCTAAAAAGCTCTCTACCAAGAGATAAGAACGTAGACGCTACCGGGTCTAAGAATAAGTCAACAATCATTCTCAATTAAGGCCCAATCCCCGAAAGGGAGACCGCCAAATTCGCCTTCTTTGGCGAGTGTCACGGACATGATTGGATATTCAGTGTGTCGACCGAGGATGGTAAAGAAGAGAATCGAAAGTTGGGAGCGGGGGATTTTATTAAGGGAAGTTTGCCCAAGACCTTTGAAAAGACCCTGAAAAATAAATCATCCCGGTGTATATATTAAATCATATACTGTACACACGCAGCCATAACCCCAAGCAGTATGAAATAAGTGTATAATCAATTGTTGTGACAGGTGATTCCACATCCCACATAGTTGTATATTGTACATATGAGTAAAAGCCAACTCCCATAGCCTCTGGTGCAAGATACCTAGACCAAACCAGCAGATCTGATAAAGGCCAGAGTATTCGCGTAATAATGTATCAAAAAGAAACCCAAAACTCCAGGTGGACAACTCGCTTCTGCTACCAAGTCAGGATAGAATCGCGAACACTCCAGTCGTACAAAGAACATTTTAACCGAGAACACCATCCTTCTTCCGGGGACCAACGACCTTGGGGTACATTCTCATAAGGTGGTAGTTGACGGTGTTCTTCTTCTGTTCCTTGGATTTCTGTATGCGGGAGTAACTCATTAGAAGGGTGTTGACAATGAAGGAAAAGAACGACGGTGAAATATGACGTACCGGTGCATCCATGCACTTGCGCAATTGAGCCTCGAGAACAGCGCAGCCCTCTGCGCCGTATCCAGCGGAAGCCCAGCAGTCTGTTCGCAACGCAATATTGTCAGTAACCCACTCATGATTTCGAGATTCGAGGTATTCGACATCTGGAATGCGAAGCCATCGGCGACGAGGGATTGACAGCGTGAATGTCGCGACGGAAGACAGAAAAACATACTAAGCATAGACGACATCACGACCACGCAGGGGTTCTGCTCATTTTGATTTGGCCGGCGAACACGGAGGTGGTTGATGGTGTTGAGACGCATCGGGTTGAGCCGGGTGGAGAGGGAGCCTTTGGGTGCCATGGTGGGCAATTATGAGGTCGGCAAAACGGGCAACAGAGGTATAAATTGGAGCGAGAAGAGGCGTAATGCCTTGAAGCGACCGTGTGGGGGATTGACGATGGGATACTGGCACCGGAGACGGACCTTCGACAAACAAAATCCGAAGTTTCGGCCACTCCGCGGAGGTGGATGACTAATCTTGATCAGCCCCCGAGCTTGTCTACCTCGAGGGCTTGCCACCCTCTGACAAGTCCTGTACACTCTTTTTGATGTCGCAAGGTTTGTTAATCTAACAAAGATTTACTCAGTATGTCTGGGAGATACGGTCTGTCAACACAGCTCCGTGGTGTTTCTTCAACATGCACCTTTAGAGCTCCAATAGCTCTCACGTCTAGGCGGTTCTCCGCATCATGCCACCTGAATCAAACATCTCCCTCTACGGCCAAGACAGAGGACAAGGATGGCAAAGATGACTCAAAAGAGGGGAAAAAGATAGTCCGATGGGACGCCGTCTGGCTCAGATGACCGAAGATGCGCTACTAGAAGGTGGACGGTCTGCGCATCGCAACTTCGAGCAGGCAGGGTTCTCAGAAGAACTGAAAAATGAGCTCGCAGAGCGCATTGCTGCCTCTTCATTTAGGAGCCAGTATGCTGCTGCTCATTCTATAGTCGAAATGCCCGTATGTGATCTTTATCATATCCTACTGTCCAACAGAAACTGATCCGCATTCCCTTATCGTAGTCTGCCGCAGGACAGGGCACGCGAGAGCAAGCCGCCGCTCCAGCATGGACAGGAGTAGAGCGCATGGAGGACACGACTCTACGCATGCTAGATGACGCGAGCAAACCAATCCGAATGCCCTACAAAATCCCCAATCCCGTGAACCTCAAACCCGCCCCGAGGCCCAAAAAGTCTCGCGGAGAGCGACTTGCTGAAGCGAAAGAACGCACTACTACCTACACGCAAAGTCAGGCCCCTGGATTTTCCGAAGAAGAGCGCGAGGATATGCGCCGTCAGATGAGGGAGAACTTGACACCCGGGGCTCATTCCATGCCGATCTCGATTACGGGTCTTTCGTCGCTGGCGGATGAGCGAATCGCAGATGCGATTGCGCGTGGACAATTTAAGAAGATCCGTCGTGGGAAAGGCGTAAATACAAAGCCGGATCCCAATGCGAGCAGCGCATTCATCGACACAACCGAATATTTTATGAATAAGATCATCCAACAGCAGGAAATTGTGCCGCCGTGGATCGAGAAGCAGCAACAGCTTGGGTTGGAGCTAAATCGATTCCGCGAACGTCTTCGGGCGGACTGGCGGAGACATGCTGCGATGTTGATTGCGAGCAAGGGTGGGTCCTTGAACGCACAAATGAAGCGGGCAAAAGCCTATGCTGCAGCCGAGGCTCGGTTGGCAGACAAAGCAAAGTTGGCGGCTTCATCCGAAGAGCATACATCCATCTCGGAGATCAATACTGATGGCCGGATAGTCTCCAAGTCGGACACATCCCAAGAATCACCTGCGGTCAAGAATGACAGCGAGGAAATTTCGGAAGATCTAGCCCATCTCCCACCATTGCGAGACCCTGGCTATCTCGCAATCGAACGTTCTTATCATGAACTGGCCGTGAAACAAATCAACTCTCTCGCACGCACATACAACCTCCAAGCTCCAGCCTCCGCCCACAAACCATATATCAATCTTGATCGAGAACTCAAGGCATGTTATGCCGCAGTAGCGCCTGAGCTACCAGAGGAAATTAAGCGTCGAGCGACAGAGCGTGCGCGTCCATCATCAATCGTTCCGCCGGTTCCTTCCAACAAGTATGGGTCACTGGGCATGGCCCAGACTGTACAGGTTCACGAAGAAGATCAGACGAAAGGATACGGTATGAAAGAGCTGTGGCGCGATTTATTCACTAAATCATGAGGACAGCAAGCGATAAAACAGACAATTCTCCCACTTTGCTTTTATTCATGCTGTGTATGGTTATATCGGATATAAGCATATAACAATAATGTGACATAAGACATGCCAAGCAAGAGCACTCGAAATAAAAAAAGACAAAGACGGTCTCTCCAACTCCACCTCCCGGCCATTCAACGTTTCTCTCCACAAAACTGGATGCCGCCCTCACGACATTGGATGGAAGTTTTCAGCTCTCACTAAGGGTCGCTCTTCACAGGACGTGGTGTTCTCGAACGCCATAGCAGCACCAAGGGGGCGACGACGCTGCTGACGAGGATAACCAGACCACCCCCAAACCCATTAGCCACAACAAAACTTGCAGCATCCATCTTCTTTGTGCCAGCAGCGACAGCAGGCACGCCCACCACGAGGCAGAAAACAGAGAGAGTAAACACGATGAATGCATTCCCGAGGCGAATCCAAAGGTGACGATTAGCTATACGCCTGACCTCGTCCGGATCCGGGAAGAGATGTGAGGCCTCCCGCAAATCTTGCCACTTCCTGAAAGCAGTGACAAGTCTGGAAAGAAAGGACATGTATAGGGCGGTAGAGATGGTAAGGAACGATGACCCGAGCAAATATGCAGCATCTGCAGAGGTGCTCGTGAACATGCCCAGGTACCCATGTTTTGGTAGCCAGTCTTGACAAGTACAATAAGTCCCATACATATCGAACGAGGTATGTTTGGCAGTCATGTTGGTGGCTTCGTCTCGTTTCTGCATGGGGATGATGAAATGATGCCACGGGATCTTTGGGAAGTCTCCTGCGGGCCAACCGGCTTGCTCGAGGTCGGAATCGCCAAAGGGTAAACGGGAGATGACTTCAACGTCTCCCACCCAGATTTCGTTGACGGCGTTGCCTTGGTCGTAGAAATGCTCTGACTTGACACCGTTCACAGCGGAGACTTTGTTGCCCATTAGGACCTTGAAGAAATTGATGGATGTGGATGTGATAGAACAATTGATGAATGGTTGATAAAGCAATGCTGTGGTATAGAGTTGAATGTGATGAATGAGGACGACGAGGATGAGTTCACTGGACATCTTGCCCAGTTGACCTGGGCGTGATGGAGTCCCATTTGGAAGGAACAACAGAGGGAAGGTGCTTTGGAATGTTTCTTTTGTGAGATGATCTCAGTGATTTGGGATGAGTGGATGAGATATCCTCTTTCGACCAAATGCTCAACAAAATCGCATTATGCCTTTATTCTATATTATAATAGAATAATGTCCATTCGATTCAGGGTTCTTAAAGCTCTCTCAGAGATTCTCATCATTATAGGTGATACGAATTGGTGTTGACTATGCACTTGCGTATACTTTGGTATGCTATTTGAGGAATACTCCCAAGGTCTGGAGATTCTAGATCCAAATGAAATATGCTTTAGTTTACTCCATAGAAGTGCATTTGAGAATATTCCAACGTCCCTAAATCATAAGTTAGAAATGGACTAAAATAAGTCCAAAGGACTTTTGGCGGGGAGTTAGGGTTCTTCCCTGTGAGTGGTTGCCGCCAAGTGACGATCGTGCATGAAGGCGCGTATTTGCGACCAACGACAGGCTAAGAAGCAAAATGCCTTGACCTTGCACTGACTTCTTTTCACTTCATCACATCCTATGGCTGGTTCTTATACCCCCTCCCCCTGCCGCCCCATCACCTTTGGGAACATGTATCACCCCAAATCCTGTGAGTTTCGACGTTTCGCAATGTCGATCAGTGACTACACCTACTTTTAAAATCCTCTCCCTCTCCCACTGTTTATAATGCAGACACCGGAAATGATCAAACCGGTCTTTCTTTTGCCTGTCCTATTTACTCTCCTGGCCGTACAGAGTGTCCCGGTTCAGGCGCAGGACACCCGACGTCAATTCAAATCGGCTGCACCTCCAACAGTGGACAAACCATTGCTAGCAATTCAAGTTGGAAGCATCGTGGGTGCCTATGTCATCTTTGTCGCTATCCTCCTAGCTCTACTCATCTTCGTCGGACGTCGCCTGCGTCGGACAGTTCAGTCGTCCAACTATACCCTGCATATGGAAATTCTGAAGCCTCCCAGACCTACCGTCAACATGGATCCCAGTCCAGTCTCTCCAATGTCGCACAACCTCCCCAGTCCTAAATCAGGTGGATTCAAGTCCTGGGGGTCATTGAACAGGAGTTCCAGACCCTCCCAACCATCCGTGAACGGCAGCATGGTGACCATCGACGAGTCCATTGTCGCAAACGACCGACAACGAGCTCAAAATGATATGGAGATGCTGTACGCGGCGGTCATGGAGCATGACGCCCAAAAGGCTTTTGGGGTCGATTTATCCGTCCGCGAACAAGACCTCCAAGCACAATCGCCGGACAGCCAACTCACAAATCCATTTACTGACCGTGGCTCCCACATGTCGGATAATTCATTGGCGCCATTAGCTCCATTGAAGTCCCCGACCAAGGGTTTCAACAGTTCCCGCTTATCCAAGCTCTTCAATACAGCCTCCCGCGCCAATCCAGAACCAAGTAAAGTGCGCTCGCCACGCCTAGCTATCCGCAAAATGCCCATCTCCTCCCCCCTAGCCTCGCCAGCAGTGGTCACACCTCGAGCCTATATACCCGAAGACCCGCCTCTTTCCCCGCGGGTTTATAACCCCGGTCCTCCTCCAGTCGCGCCGGGGCAGCGGACAAGGGAGTCACTCATGGCCCCTCCCGGGCGCGCCCGTCCACCGGCGCCTCTAACTCTGTCTACTCCCTCTCCTTCTTTGTCCGTGCCGTCCAACCTACCATTCCGTGAGGCGTACCCGCCGCAAAGTGCCCCAGCTACCAAGACCACTATCTTGGAACGACCGGTGAAGAACCGAATGGGTCCTGTCACGGGCATGGCTACGCCATACAGTCCGTACATGCCATTTACTCCTGTAACGCCATTTACCCCCGGGCGCACGGTGACAAAGCGACAACGGAAGCGAGAGGAGCGTGGGAATGGTCTGCAAGTATTGAATGAAGATGATCTGGTCAAGGATGATGATGATATCTGGGGATGATAATCCGGGGAAACGGGTCCAATCGGGGAAATCAGGCGTTCAAGTGCAAATCAGTTCGATTCATATATCTACAAGGAAATGTTCACACATAAATACACTGGCTGTATAATTTCTATTTCACACCCCATTCTCTACATTTACATCTTCTCCTTCAAATGCGTATTCCCTCTAACAATCGCCTCGGCAAAATCCGACCTCGTGCCCGCCTTCTCAAGACTCAAAAGCGTCTGAATAGTACACCCCCTCGGTGAAGAAATACTCTCCCTAACAACCGCCGGATGTTGTCCAGACTCCAGAACAGCAGACAGCCCCCGAATCCCCTGCAAAACCAACTCCATCGCATCCCCCCGCTTAAATCCCTCCGCAACACACCCATCTAACAATCCCTCAATCGGCAGCGTCAGTGTCGCCATCGTCGCGCCAACAAGAACAGTCGCTAGTCCAATATACTCAGGGCCTAGGTACTTGACCGCACCGACATGGTTGAAAATCCACTCCGTGGCCGCAACCATGGATTGCGGGATTGTCGATGCAGGAGTCTCGATGATTGTCATCGACTCTCCAAACTGTGCGCCCATGTTCGGGATGGCTTTCATTAGATGCGGGGAGTCTGCGGCGTTGGGGTCTGGGTTGATGAGGTGGGTCAGGGTCGGACATGTTGGGCCGGCTAGCATGCTGATGACGAGTTTGCCGGCTAGGGCATCGCGGACGCCTTCTTCGCCTAAAACGGCTTCTGCCATGAAGGGCTTGCAGCCGAGGATTATTATATCGGCTTCTTGCATTGTCTGGACGTTTTGGTCGGAGACGATCTTGATTAGTTCTTGGTGTTCTGGTGCGATTGATGCTTGTAGACGGGATGCCGAGCTGGCAGTTTTTGTGCACGCGATAAAGCGGGTGATTGGCTTTGGCGAGACTGAGGTATTTTTGCTTGAGAAGGCACTGTTTAGGAGGCCGTTTAGGACGGCGCCTCCCATGTTACCTGGAGGCTATTGTTAGTGGTGGTTCATTATGGATGGATGTGTTACTTACCGCATCCGATGAATCCAAGGGTCTGTCCTGAGGTCATGATGATATTCTAGTATTGAGAGATTTGAAGGGGCAATTGTGTTCCAAGTTGAGGGGTTAGCTATCAATTTGACTCATATGGATCTCGGGTGCCTCCCCCGACATTGGCATTCGGCAGCGGATGCCGAGATTTGGCTCTTTTATATGTAATCTTATACTAGACGAGTATGATGCGTCAAGACCTGTTTATTTTTGAAGCTGTATTTGAGATGATCCGCCAATTGCTCACGCTCTTTGATAGTCCTGATGTCAGTAATTTCGCCTTTGACCGTATGTCATGTTTCCAGTCCCAAAATTTAGTGATACAGGAAAAATAAAGAAATGCAAACAAAGCTAGCCAGTTTTGAGCAATGGAAATCTTTTGGATATGTCTCATCCAAAGAGGGTCAAGCTTCCGGATACGAACAAACGGGAGATTGAAAGTGTGACTAAGTGAAAGTAGCATATCTGATTGATGCCTCAGGACCCAGGCACTAATCCGCCTTACAAGTGGCGCATACAAATTTCCGCATTGGGCTTGGCTTCGCATCACGAATGCAGCAGGGATTCCTATCTTTGATCTTCTACACTTACTCATTTCTCTGAATGCATAAACCTATCTTTCTATATCTGACAGGATCTAATCCTCTGACTTGGATTGAATTGCTGTTTTACCATTGCTGATCCCCCCCCGCTCTTCCCCCACCTCACAAACAGTTGTCGTCATCCTCAGAGCAGACGACTTGTCCTTGTCCGACGCCGAGAGATTTCGCCCGAGTCCCCCATTTTTTACTCCATTAGGACTTGGCAGATAACTAGTGTGTATAATAATAGGCTGTAAGTTATTTCACTATCTTGGCAGAGGCGTGGTGGACTGTCTTGGCTAAGACCTTCTTCGCATATCTCAGACTTTCTCTCCCCTTCCCTCTACTTTACACCTCCCTCCTTTTTATCTCTCCAGTACCGCCTCCATGCCGCTCACCGTCCTCTCCCGATCCCAGCTCCGCGACCTACTACATGCGCTCTCTCGCGACGAGATTCAGAATCTACAGCGCAATCTCGCCGAAGCTCTACGAGAATACTCCAGTGGATCTCAAGAGAAGGGTTGCTCTGCAGCTTACCAACCCCAACGAACTGCCATTACTCGTCAGAATGGCTGCACCACCCTCTTCATGCCCGCCAGCACGGGCCAAACAATTGGCATCAAGATGATTTCCCTGCAGGACGGGGGCGATGCCGGCTGTGCAGTAGAACGAGACACACTGGATACCCAAGAGAAGGAACAGATTGCCTCGCGCAGGGGAGGCTCTTTCCGAAACTCGGTGGCTTCCTTATCCTCCGAGCTGAGTGATTTGTCCGTGGGTTCTCAAGAAGACAAGGAGGACAAGGAGGACAGTAACTCGATCAGCCCTGTTACCACCACCAATGAGAGCAGTACGGCAGGATCCAGCACGGATAGTTCCACACTCCTCACTGGTTGTGTCAATCAGCAAAACGTTACCTCCAACGTTTCTAAAACTCTTGGCGCTTGGCCGGGCGCGGGAACTCGTGACACATCGCCCCGCGGCAGTGTGACCCTGCTCGATGACGAAAGTCTACCATTCGCCTTGATCAACGCCCATGAGCTGACGGCATTCCGCACCGCCCTGGCTTCGCTGATGATGTTCAACAGGCGCAAGAAGGTACGCACTATCCTCGTATTCGGAGCGGGCACCCAGGCCTACTGGCACATCCGCTTGGCGTTGGTTCTCCGCGGTGAGGATATCCGCCGGGTATACATTGCGAACCGTTCTTTCGATCGCGCTGCCAAACTTCTGCAGGAAATCTATCAGCCCGAAAATGCGGAATGGCGCGGGGACGTCAAGTTTTCCGCCATCAGCACCGATTTCGGCGAGTATGGTCGCATTTTGAAAAGCACTGTGCGCAAGGCCGACGCGATCTTCTGTTGTACTCCCTCCCCAGAGCCACTTTTCCCTGCAGAATATCTCACGTCCGGCGAAGGCCGTCAAAAAGGTCGGTTGATTTGTGCGATCGGATCATACAAGGCACATATGGCGGAGATCCACCCGGATATTCTCCGAGATGAGGTCAATGTGCAGCCTGCGCATCGTCACTGGCATAAGCATATCCACCGTAGTGGTGTGATTGTAGTGGATAGTCTAGACGCAGCCATGAAAGAGGCGGGCGAGATTATTCAAGCCGGTATTAAGCCCAAACAGGTTGTCGAGTTAGGCGAGCTACTGATGGTACGTGATGCCACTCGTGACGCGGCAACTGTGGATGATGAAAAGAGCCTGCGGGAATGGTCCCAACGGGGGAATGTCATCTACAAATCCGTTGGACTTGGACTGATGGATCTCGTGACTGGCGGAGATTTGGTGCGCTTGGCACGGGAGCGGAGGTTGGGGACGACAGTGGAAGATTTCTGATTTGGCCTTGACACTTCTTGGCTTATTTTACATCGTTTCCTATTGGTTGATCTTTTGGGACTTCCAAGCTCGTTTCAAGGAAATTTTGGAAGATCAACAGATCTCCCGAGCCACAATATCTTTAAATTAAGAGAAAGAAAAAAAAAATTGAAATAACATGAAATAACATGAAATAACATGAAGTAACATGAAATAATATTGCTATGACCTTGAGCAGAATATCCAATAACATTATAAAGCTATAAATAAGAACAATAAACGTTTCCTATAGTACACCTAAGATAAGTTAAAAGCTCGAATTACAAAAAGCTTCTGAGTGGGCTGATGGACTGCGTCATCGGTCATGTCACCTCTCGGACAAACTTCGCTTCTCTTTTTTCTCTTTTCTCTCAATCTCGAGCCTCACATTACCAATCCACCTATTCGTATTGGGACACTAACTTTGGCTGCTATCGTTGTGGACGATTCCTTCACCCCGCGCAGTGAGGGGCCAAAGCAGGGATAAAAAAGTCTATAAGAGGTCTTGAGACTCCCCCAGCATACCTCCAAAATATCCTCGCTATGCGAAACACCACCTGCCACTTGCCCAACGGGCTCACCTTTGACGTATCGCCCGTTTTTGGTGGGGTCTCCTTCAAATCCACCGACTTCAACATACGTCACAAGTCCACCTTCCCCCCAGGTTGGACAATCATAATCAACACTGAGAGGACTCGCAAGAAAGAGAAAGATGATCCAGAATCAGAGAACCCCCGCGACGTGGACGATAGTTTTGGCCGTTTCACTACCCCCACCTTGACCCACGACTCCCTCTACATCTCGTATATAGTCAACCCGCCAACAAGCGAATTCAAATCCGTGACTTCACCCACCCGCCAGATCGCCATGATGCTCTGGGCAACTCTATGGTGGTACTTCCACGAACCAGAACCAGACCTGCGCTTGGAGACCGCGGCCTCAAGCAAGACCCCGCGCGACGGACGACCAAAAGGCGAATGGCGGATAAAGATCAAGCGCGAAGGAATCTTCAAAGGCCGGAACCTCCTCCAAAAGCTCGAACGAATGGGCCTAATTGCAACCGAGGACTCCTCCGTCGGCCTCCAGCCCATCGAAACCCGCGACTCAAGCAGCTGGTCAACCATGTTCGTAAGCAGACGTAGTTTCTGGCAGCTCGACCCGCGTCTCTTCCTCTTCACATTGACGCCAAGCGGAGGCCCAATGACACCTCCCGTCCGGTCGGGTAATGCGTCACCCACGCCGGATGGCAACCCCAGCGCAGCGCCGCCGACACTATTACCCATGGAGGTAACCTTCCACACTTCGAATATGGCCCAGTTCACCTCGGTAGGACCGTTCACGTCTGGGAGCCATCTACCAACATACTACCCGCCCCCGCCAACCCAGTTCACCTTCACGAACGGGGTGCGACACCCCGTGCGTCCGAAACCGCCGCACCAGGGTGAGGTGTTCTACGTGCGCTACATCCCCAGTCTGAGCCAGTATCTCTCATTCCGCGTGGCGTTTGTGCCGATGACGTCGCAGGAGAGTACTGCCAGTGATCAGGGCGGGATGTCTAGTAGCACGGCTGTGACGAGCATCTCGCAGCATCTCACTTGTAATATCTCCTCTGATCTGGACACACTTCATCGGTGGATGAATATACCGCGGGTGGAGGTGATGTGGGCTGAAGGTGGACCAAAGGCTGTGCAGGAGAAGTTCCTGCTCGCTAGTCTGACTAGTCGACACAGTTTCCCTGTTATCGGATGTTGGGACGGGAAGCCGTTTGGGTATTTTGAGATTTACTGGGTTAAAGAAGATCCGCTCGGACGACTTCTGGATCATGCGGGTAATTATGATCGGGGTATTCATCTACTTATTGGGGAGCAGGAATTCCGCGGTGCGCATCGGGTTGCGGTCTGGTTGAATGCGTTGGTGCATCACTGTTTCTTGGCGGATATGCGGACTTCATCTGTGGTGTTGGAGCCGCGGGTTGATAATCTCAAGTGAGTTGGAGTTATCGGCGTTATTACCAGTGAGGAAAGGAGGATGAAAGTGCTAACTTATCTCAGACTCATTAATTACCTCCAAGATGCAGGCTTCTATAAAGAAGGCGAGGTCAGCTTCCCGCATAAGCACTCTGCTATCATGAGAATCAAGCGCGAGTACTGGGAAAGTCCGGCTCTGTAGAGATGTCTGGCGGTTTGCATTGAGATGATCATGAGTAACGAAACAGCAAGCATTGCATGGATTTTGACTTTTCTTGTTTGACTTGATTTCAACATTTTCTTGCTCATTTATCATGGGCGGCTTAGCTCAATAAAATGGCCGGTCTGGCTATTGCTTATTGAACTGGGTGACGTTTTGACTTCAATCTTCTATTTTCTACATACCTAGGCTTTCCTCCTCGAGGTCGGTATGGTTCCTAGCATTGATAATACTTCTAACAATATCCGAGCCTCTCAACGAGACCGTTGTTGTAAAACAGATGCCAATACCTTAGACCAACTGCCAATGAATTCCTTCAATTCCGAAAACTCATAAATTCCCCGGGTTCACTCAACGATCTACGGTGTAACTCAGTCCTTCTTCACACGCCTTCTTTTCCCGCTAATAGGGTCTTCGATAGTAGTCTTCATCTCGAAGATAGTCTACCACGCAGGCTTTAGCCAAGATCTAGCGCACCGGATGGCCATAACGTAAATGAGTTCCCGAATTGATAACGTCTTCATTCATATCAGCAATGATATCATATTCATCGTTGTCATTGCCGCATGTAACGACTTCTTTCGTGTATTGGGCTATCTGGGGTTCTATTCCGGTGATCCCATACATCTCCGCAAGTCTTGCGAGCTCCACAGCGGCTGATATGTGCTCTGTGGGATTCGGGATCGGGGCCGATCCCGACATCGAACTTGATAGTACGAAGGTATAGCCAATGAATGAGTGCTTCGACACTCCGCTTCGACACGACGTCTTCCAGTTCTTGTAATGTCGCTGTTTGCTCTACCGACTCTTGAAATCCGTGCTGGGGCTTGAATATAGCTGAAAAGACTGGCGACTCTGCGCAGAGAAGACCCTTGGAAATATTATATTCCCGATTGCTTGGCTGGATTCGAATCTTAACGAGAGGGCTAGATAGATAACACAGTGTTAAAAGCACATGTTCTGGAGAAACACGGCATACTTTCCTTAGGAAACGCTTAGCACTTGCTTTGTTAGGGAAGCTAACGCTAGGAATGAGGCTGAAAATAAGATTATTGGCAGGAGCAAGGGCGAAGGGGTGTATAGGATATGCAAGGAGTATAGATACTATACACATGACATCATCCGTCGGCCTAGTCGGAAAATATATACAACCGTGCTATTTTGAAAGCTCCGCTGTGCAGACCGCTTACTAGATTGGTATATTTCATAATACCGTAATCCAATCAGTGGGCCACGGGCCACCCCGTAACTTTATAAGAGTTCCAAGGTTGACTCCGAGGTCGCCCTGAACCATCCAATATCCAATATGGCGAACCAATATATCCTCTACGACATCCCCTCCGGCAAGGCACCATCTGTGACATGGACCCCCAACCCATGGAAAAGTCAGTAGAGCCACATAGCCGTTGCCTTTATAGACTTCAGGAATCCACATACTGACCTCCTTAGCTCGGCTCCTTTTCAATTTCAAAGGCATTGATTATCGAACGCAATGGGTGAGTAAGATGTAACAAAACGAAAGACAATTGCTTATCATTACAGGTTGAGTACCCGGACATCAAGTCTACATTGGAACCCCAGTATGACTCCAATTCTTGAGTATAAAAAATCATCTAACATCCCCAGTGTCGCACCCAACCCTGGAGACACCGCATACTCCATCCCTGCCATTACCTGCCCTGATGGGATATACATGATGGATTCGCGCAAGATTGCGAACTACATTGAGCAACAAGTCCCGCTTCCTTCGCTTCACTTGGACTCGGTCTATCTCGAGAAAATCGAGCGTATATGGCCTCAGTATATGAAAGCCTTTGTGCCGATATTTATTCCTCTGGTTCCGAAGCGGATCCTGAATCCGGAAAGCGTGGATTACTGGCATAAAACTCGTGAAGCAATGGTTGGGATGTCACTTGATCAATTGGAGAGGGAGAAGGGTGGTGTTCAAGCTTGGAACGAGGTGGAGCCTGTGCTTCGTGAAGTGACTGCCTTGCTGAAGGATAATGAAGGGCCTTTCTTCATGGGAAAGACTGTTAGTTATGCTGACATTGTGTGGGTTAGTATCCTTCTCTTTAACCAGAAGTTGGGGTCGGATGTCTTCCAGGAAGCAATGGAAAGGTCTGGGGATGCTCAGGTGCATCTGGACCTAATCAAGGCTATTGAGCCTTGGTTTGAGTGATGTGGTGGAAGTTTACTATAGAACTACAAAGTGCAAGATACGTAGAAACGAGTTGTCTGGTGGATACATAGCTTGATACAATATATTTACCAGCCACATCAGGGTTAAAATCTGCGCAAACTGATATATCGATTGACAGGTGGTCCATATTGCTACACTGTCCCCTCTACAATACAGGATTTTGCCTAAATGCTTACCCACATTCCTAAGAGAGGGCTGGGTCCACCGATTTATAAGCTTTTAGATGATCTTCAAAACAATTCTAACTGGTTCCATGTATCCATGTAATATTACAGTATGACGATGACTCATTGGCACAATTGAACAGTTCTGCTGGAATAATGGGTGAACTAAACCAGCCTAGCGCGTGTCGGAAGTAGTCCGTATCAAGAAGTATGGAGGTACTGATTTCGAAGACTAGTGTATTCTTACTACCATATCGAGTCGTTTACATTACATCGTACGAGATCCAAAAGGGATAAGTTTTATTGTCCAAGTAGGAGGTAAGTACATCAAAAGTACAACGCACATCGATCGCGAGCGCGAGCAAAAGAAAAGTCTAAGCGTAACGATTCTTGGATAACATCCAGTAAAAAAAAAACGAGTGAAATGTAGACAAGGATAAAAGATACCAGACATACAAACGCCGAATGCGCAAGGCAATGCAGTAGCGAGTGGAATAAGAAAAGACAAAAAGAAAAGAGAGGATCACAACTCTCGTGGAATCAGGCTCATAGTGTTAGACGTATTTGGACATCAAATCAGTGCGAGCAAGGGGGGTATTGGCACAGGTGCATATCAACGGGGTGAACGGCTTTTTGCAAAAGCAGGAATATGGAAATGGGAAAAGGAAATAAAAGGTCGTATGGGAATGTGGTGAGATAGGAAATAGATAGGAAATAGGAAAGGTGAGTAGATGCGTGAGAATAGCACTGGTGATTAAGTAAACGAGCAGATTGCTAATGAAAGAAGGAAATCGAGAACCGGCTCGATTTAGTGTGATCGACGACCGCCCATGTACGAGCCCGTCGCGGAAGCCAGAAACCGAGCCACGAAGCCGCCGCTATGTGCGTGGTTGCTGGTCTTCAGCTTCTTGGATGGCTGGCGGATAGGCTCGAAGGACTTCTTGGATTCGAGGTGGGTAACGTTAACATAGCTGTAGTTCATAGAGAGGGATGCCGGGCTGCGGGTGGAGTCCGTGAGCATGATATCATCGGCGCCTTGAGAAGAGACGGTGCTGATGGAGGCTGGGGTGCCTCTTGAGCTAGGGGCGACACTGGAGGAGCGCGAGCAGAGAGAGTTGAAGGTCTCGGCGTGCGAGAGCGCTGGCACGTCCCGGACGGATGGTGGGGAGATTGAGCGGTTAGCTCTATTAGGAGATGCGCGCTGACGCTGGTAGGGGTTGTAGCGATCATGATCGGCGACATTCTGTGTTGCGTAGTGGGTGTTGTGCATTGCGGGACAGGAGACGTGACTTGGGAGACGACGGAGAGAGTTGTCGTTTGCGCGACGAGTCTCGCCGCGGGCTTCAAGCTTTTGGCGACGGAGGCGGCTGGCCAGCAGATCCGCTGATGCGTGGAGACGACGCCTGGGGTGGGGGGTTAGTTTTCATGACAACAAGAAATAAAATGGGATTCCATACCATTCGCGGTGTTGTTGCTGCTTGTGACGGTGCTCCTCTTCTGCGAGACGTTCTTGCTCTTGGGCAATGAGACGCTGGCGGTGGGGAACGAGGAAGGGCTCGAGATACGTAAAGAGGTCCTGTTCGGTGATGCGCAGGTCCCAGTCGAGAAGGAAGAGGAGTTGACGTTCCATGAGGTTGACCTCGGGGAGAGAGAAGCCGAATCCTTCGAATCCCTTCACTGCGGTGTAACGGGCCCAATGTTTGTTTTTGGGGCTGGAGTCATTCAAGTTCTTGGCGGCGAGGATGAGCGAGGCAAGGAAGATACGGTGGACAGTACAGCGCATGCCCTTTGCGACTGGTGGCAGACGGGAACGAAGACGGCCGAGATAGACGAGACAGCTCATGAGAGTAGGCACCTGCACCTGTGACCGGGCGACGAGTGACGCGATGAAGGCCTCAATTGAAGGGAGGGCAGGCAAGTTAGAGGGTTCCATTGGAGGGGTGGATGGTGGTGTAGGTTGGCCATTTTGGTTGACGGTGTTGGTCACATGGGCCTCACAGCGAATGACCTGTGCTGCCTGCTGAGCCAAGTGTGCTACCATTTCCCGAGTCACTCTGGTGGTGACGAACTCATCGAGAGCTGCTCGGTTGAGCGACAATGAATCCATATTGTGATAGAGGGATGTGATGGATGTAGGAGAAGAGGTCGAGGATGAGAATTAAGTATGCCGACAGATAGGCAGCGATCAAAGAATTTTCAAGGCACAAATGAATTGTCTCGAACAATCCAATCGAATGATAGACAAAAAGCAGGACAATGGTCTTTGTTGGGTATAGAGTCGACAAAGTGAAGCACGAAAGACCAAAGATCAAACAATGTCGCACAGAGAAAAGTGAATTCCTGACCAGCAGGATAACTTTTAGAAGTACTTTCTTTAAAAAAAAAAAGAATGTTGCAAGTAAGGATGGGATAGTTCGGGTTGTCGTGTCAACGCCTATCGATAGCCCTAACTGAGGTTTTCCAAGAAACTGAGACCTGGCGCAACGGATATTTATTCGAGACACAATCCACAGTTGACTGCAAGTAAGCAATAGATTGGAAATAATGTTTCGGGGTAAAATTATTATAAGAAAGGCGAATGATCAAAAGAAAATGGGTATTATAAAAGAAAGGATGACGACGTTGAGCATGTGGATGAATCTCGTGAAGAATCTGGGCGGAATACCTCTCTAGTTATAGTATCTGGTATGCGCCAGAGGGGGAGGGCCTTTTTTTTTCCCTGCAAGGACGGGTCCAGTAAGAAGTGAGAAAGATAGGCCAAGTCCAGGGGGTAGAACAGACCGAACCTGCATAGTTGGATCTAAGATACTCCAACCTTCGCGCGCGGAGGTCTGAGACGAAGGAAAGTGAGCTGATTTGTCGAGTTGTGATGTGCACTTGATAGACTATTGTACCTGTGCGTTATTATCCCTAGATTCATCCAATAGAGGGTTTAGAGGGGTTTGGATTTCCTTTTCAACTCTACTTGTTTAACCTGTTTAACTTGACATTTACAGATAGTACATTATAAAGGGGAATTATCTTCAATCTAGGATCGTCTATTCCTTGAACTATGAAACTCACGCCTCACTACTCATTCCATTCCTACGCGTACCACTTTACTGCCTTTCCAAATCATTCCCATAAAACAGCCACCAACAGCCAACAGCCAACAATCCAACCCAACAATCCAAGTCAATCATCACCAAAAACAGACCTCAGCTGAAAAAAAAAAAAAGGTGGCGATTTCAGGTTGGCGCCGCGGACTCGCGTTAGTGCCCAATCACTCGAAACCTGTCAGTTTCCGATCTCATGCCCAATCCCTGTCAACTGGTCCCTTTTACAGCTTTTATCGTTTTTATTCTTTCTTTCCCATTGGATCCCAACCCCCCCTGTCATGCGACTTTGGCGTGTTCGAGCATACCCGATGACCTCCTGTAGAGCCTGTAGGGGAAATAATATGTAAATTATCCGAACCTTGGAATATCCCACCTCACATAAGGGAGGTCATATTACATTATTCCCCTTGGCCCCCCGTGTTCCCGTTGGATCTATCGATTTCCAACCCCAACCACCTTTTTTTTGTCCCAGATGCCATAATCGAAGATGCATGCAATGTTCCGTGCATAACATCCTAAAAAAAGACCAAACTGCATACGCCTCTATATAAGCGCCGGTCCCCCTCTGCTTCCCGCTTTCCCGCCCAGCGCTTACAGACCCAACATCGTGGAAGCGCTGCGACGTTGGGCGTTTCTAATTTTATGATCTTCCAGGTAAATTGGTTATTCTTAGATTTTCTGTACGCGCGCTACGGCCTTTTTTTTACTTCCCCGGACCCTCTGGGATTTGCATTGTGCGGGTCGGTCACCCGCTCTTCCGCCTGAGCCGAATCACTGGGTATGGAATGTTGGAAGCGTGAGACTGCGCCTCGTTTCACTATTCGGCGTCTCGCAGTTGGAGTGTTGGACGCGCCGTTGGGAGGGGTTGCTTTCGCGTATCCTCTTTGGCGTACATTCTTCGATTACGATGGTTCCAACTGTGCACCAGGCTGCATCGTTGTTGATGCACCGTTGAGATTCTTGGAGCTAGGGCGGTTTCAGGATTGTAGAGCTGTTTCAGTGTTGGTCGGCGGTTAGAGATGTTCGTTTGTATGGCTGACGCGTGGTCTTGCTGAAACACCCAGAATGCGACCGTACGGAGTAGGAGTACGTACATAGCAGGGAGACAATGCAAGTCTATGTCATGGCACTTATGGCACTATTAATGGAATTAAGTACGGATTATCGCTAGTTCCGTGCTTTGGAGAGGTTTGAATTCTAGATTCCATTTCTTAACGAATATGCCATCTCCCCATCAAAATCTCAATCATACAATTCCGCCGAACTCATCTAACTGGTTATTTAAACAACAGCAGCAGAGTAAGAAGAAACAGTCATATCAGCCTTGCCAGTGAAAGGCTCAGTACCAGCCTGAACAGCAATCAAGTACAGGCTGTCCTTCAGAGCCTGGTCCTTCTCAAGGTATTTGAAGAAGTCCAGCAAGTCACCAGAGTAGCTCGTAACGGCAGCCTTGGCGACGAAGCTGTACACGGTCATGGCACCGTTAGGGCCGACGTACACATCCCACTCAATACCACTGACAGTGACGGTGGCGATGGGCTTGCCGGTGGACGAGATGGCGCCCGCACCACCCATCGCCGCAAGCCAGACCATGATCTCGTACTCCTCGCTGCCGTCAGGAGTAGAGCTGAGGAACATGTCGTATGCAACATCGGCGACGACATCCGTGGAGGAGTAGCTGATCCATGGTTAGCGGAGTTCATTCTAAAATAATCAAGTGCACCATGTGCACCACTCAAAGCTTACCTCCATTCCCAGGCGGACTTGATGCTGCTAACAGCACTCAGAGTCTTGGGAGTGAACTGCAGCTTGGCATTGGCGTAGCTCTTGACCTGCCACGCGGTACCGGCCCACGACCACGAGGTGTGCCACGCGATCTTGTTGCCGTCGACCGAGTCCAGTCCGGTGCACTGTGTGCCGGATGGGTCGTCATCCTGGCCCCAAAGGTTGTTGTAGAGGATGTAGTCGTCGGTCGTGGCAGTTCCCCACTGGTCGCAGAAGTCTGCGCGGCGCACGAGGCCTCCCTTGGTTGGGACGGAGGCGGCGTTGCCCATGGTGGACAGCGCCAGGGAGAGGAGTGCGGGTGCGATGAAGGACTTCATGGTGGCTATTGAAACCGGTGTTCAGGAATGAGAGTGCTGGTATGGAAATGGGAGTTGTCGGTTTGTTTTATACATGCCATGTTCTCTCGGAAATCGTCGGTTTAGGAAATGACTTTGACAGAGTGGGTTCATGTTCCGTATAGAGCACGGAGTAGTCCTGTCTCACATTTCAGATTAGGACGTGCTACTGTTTATCCGTCAGCTCACGACTGGTAACTCCACAACCGGGTAAACGATGCTTGTAAGGTGCCACTGAGTCTACCGGGCAGCTGGGATTGGGGCTTGCCGCAGCCACCAAGTGCGCCTCATTGGGATCATTGAATTTTTTTTCCACGACTGAAAAGCTTGTTATGCAGGGCTTTATCCGTTTTCCTGCGGATTCGGGAAGATCTCCGGGCGTTGGCAGCAAATGTGAGACGATGGCGTTGTAGAGCGGGGCGAAGGAGTGCTGCTTCTAGAACGCGGTCAAATCGGAGATTGGTGAAGGTATCCGCTTTGTTCAAGATTCCCCTGAATAAACTGACAGCTTGGAGTATTTGCGAGGTTTCTCCGAGGGGAAAATGTCTTGCTTTTCTGTGTCTAGGATAGGGTTGTATGAATTTGCGCAATGTCAAAATTCGTTTTAGAGACTTGAGGGAGAATTGCGAAACAGCCACATCGTCACCTCCAGTTCTTCAGGCATATGTACCCCGCAAACGTAACCCTATACTCTCCAGAAAACAGATCCTAACTCCAGAAATTAGCCTCGAGCCGGAGATTGCGGAATACCGACCGTTCTTCAATGGGTGATGATCGACATTTTGACCTTGAAATTAACATGACAGTGCAGAACCATCATGTGACGGTAGATGGCTTTGATATCAATATGAATGCATCGCAATCGTCATCACCTCCTGGGCTACTCACTCGACTGCTATATTTAGCCTGTAGTTGGCTAGCTCTAAATCCATAACGATATATGTGAACCATGGCAGGTTGTTGCCGGCAAAAGTCAGAGCCCCGACGAGCATCATCCCATATTTAGTCGCTGGAACGGTTATGTTAAAGCAGGAGTTAAAGATCTCATACACCCACCAAACAAAGACGCCTACGCATAGCAATTACCATGACAGCAGAAGTCTTCGAAGGACAGAATGATCCAAGGACGAAAGGGGGGAATAAGAAGTGGGACAGGAACAAGCGATATTGAAGCAACAAATAATTCTGAAATTTAACCAGTGAAATATGAAGCATGAGAAAGAGAATCAGGAATGACAGACATGCAAGAGAGAAGAATCAACCAAACAGTAGTTAAATGAACATATAGTCAAGCCTTAGACAACCATGTCAGCAATGAGCAACATTGAAGAAAAGAACTGTCGGAAAGCCTTGGACAACAGAGAGCTATCTCTGTGGTAAGAACAAAAAATTGGCTTAAAGAGCACGGTGTTCAGCTCCTGACGGCGGAGAGCCCAAGAAAGTACAGTCTGTATCCACAGAGGTCGTAGTAGGCACTGCCCATGGGTTTGTGGCACCGACATGCTTCGTGCCATTAGACAGGACGGGTGGTCCCACTCTAGTTTCAGCCTAAGGCCGCAGCAAAGATCCAATCAGTGTCCTCAATAGATCATTGGACATGAGACTGAACTGTTGAGGAGAGAAAGGAGGAAAGAAAGCAGGAGGGGGCAGGTATCTATATTTTTGCTGGCTTAAGGCGACGAGGGAACTTAGGTAGGCGACAATGTTCCCGAATCGGAAGGCTCCTTGGACTGGGAAGGTGCACCTGGATACATGGGTACTTCGTACATATTCGCTGGGATGTACTAGGAAAGGATCTCTGATATTATGCAGATGATGTAGATAGCTGCCCTGGCAGCTACGATATCACTGCATATGAAAAGAATAGTCGAGAAGACATCACAAAAGACTTCTAAGAGAACCGCCTAAGTAACACAGCCGCATAAGCGGTTGACCTTTCTTGTCACATCGATACATCGATACATCGAATCTATAGCTCACAAATGGGCCCTGATGATGGGTTATCTTGCACTATAGTCTGATGCAGTTCGCACAAATCCCATTCAACGAACAGCTCTAGCATAGGAGCCTCTGGAAGCTGAGTGTCTACCACCCTCTCACTTCCAATTCGTGCAAACTGTTTGTTCGGTATTGATAAACACCTGAAAGATGCCGAAAGGATCTACGTCCTTGGCACCTTAGCCACATCGGCCGCACACGAAACTGTGCGAACATGACCTAGATAACCGCGGAGAAGTGAGACGAGACGATGTGCCAATGCGCCCCAATGGTCGGGACCCGCGAGTTGAGTGACGGTACCTGTTGAATCAATACCCTTGGACCTCGGGGAGTATGAAGACTAAAATTTGATATATATTGGCGTCGGGCTCCGCGGATTGCGGCTACGGATCACGGCAATCCGACCTGAGCCATCATTGGACCATTGAACGTTGGACAACGGAGTCCAGAGTACAGAGTAGGCAACTTCGTTGACGAAAGGAGAGATTGAGGACAATCGGCCAATAGAAGAGACGACAATTCGGATTGCGAGCATCCGGCATGGCCTGTTGATGAAAGTAAGCAATGCAAACACATGCAAACACATCTACACAGTGCAAAACCATTCAACTCGGTAGATTTCACCAGTACAGAAGTGTATGTATTGAACTATGAAATGAGACATATTTGAGCAAGGAATTTATATGTAGTAATGAATTGAACAAAAGCGAGGGTGGTTGACAAGATTCAATTGTTTTGCTTTTGGCCCCACCGAGTGGAACTGTGGGGTCCAAGGGGTAAAATTAAATTTAAAGGCTGGATTGCCTCTTCTCTTCCACAGGACCCTTCCCCAATTCAAGATGCCTTCCAAATCCTCCAAGTCCTCCAGCTCCGGCTGCCGCTGTCGATGCTTCTCCCTGAAGTCTCTCAGCCTCCTCGCCATCTTCCTGGCCCTGTTCTCCGCCGTCTACCGATTCCTCGATGCGCGTCTTGAGCAATTCTATATCTTCGACCCAGAGCACCTGCACGATGTCTCCCAGCGCGCCATCAGCGCCCACGGCGAAGACACTCGCTCCATCGTCGACTTCATTGTCGCCGAACTGGAGCAGAAGGTCGGCCCCAACTACCTGAACACTCAGGAGGAGTGGGTTTTCAACAACGCCGGCGGCGCCATGGGCGCCATGTACGTGATCCATGCCAGTATCACCGAGTACCTGATCATTTTCGGTGAGTTTTATGCCCACGACCAGGCCTATCCCTTTTTTTTTTTAAAAAAAATAAAATCTTCTAACCACATTTAATCTCCGCAGGTACCGCCATCGGAACTGAAGGTCACAGCGGCCGCCACACCGCCGACGACTACTTCAACATCCTCCAGGGTACCCAGCTCGCCTACGTCCCCGGCGAGTTCAAGCCCGAGGTCTACCCTGCCGGTAGCGTGCACCACCTGGTCCGCGGCCAGGTCAAGCAGTACAAGATGGATGCGTCTTGCTTTGCGCTTGAGTACGCCCGTGGCTGGATCCCTCCCATGCTCTTCTTCGGCTACGCCGATACCTTCTCCAGCACCCTGGACTTCCCGACGTTGTGGGCTACCTCGCGCATCACTGCCCGTGAGATGGTTGGCAACTTGATGCAAATGAAGCTGTAATTGAGCAGACTTTCTTGCTTTGTGTTGATATGGAGGCTTCGGTTGGATTGATGAGGTCTATGTGGAATGTATGATATGTGCATTTAGATTCGATTCTGAGTGTTGGGCACCTAGCGAGGTGCTATTTCGGCTGTAAAAGTTGCTGGATATGGTGGATACATACTTAATCGGTAGTACCGGGCATATATTTTAATGATATCATCAGTTGAGGTTGTCGAGCTGATTTTGTGACACTGATCCTTGGACTTTAGCTGTGGTTGTTTAGGACACAGTATGGCGTTAGCCCAATCTGCTGCTTTTGTCGTCAATTACCAACTGTAGAAAAAGACGCCAGGCCTTTGAATCATGAAACTTAATACTCCAACGTACGTCAATAGTTGTAGACTGCGGGAGATCTATGTAGTTCTAAATAGCTTATAGCCAAATGTATATGCTCATTGAAAAGCAGCCACTCCCTCGGGTTGGAAGCCTTTCTTGTCTGTTCATACCTGGTCGATTGATTAATCACTACTGATATCAGAATAGAGGTAGATTGGCTTTGAAGACATTTTTCACCTATAAAATGCAGAATTTGTAGTCAAGCCTTGATCTAGAGTTGCCCAAATGAACAAAGTGTAATCCAGTCATAGCCTCTACAACATAGACCTATCCACGTATGTAGACCCATGCACAATGAATGAAATGAGTCAATGAGAATTAAAATAACATCAAAGTCGATTTTTGACATGTCAAAATAAGCAATTACTGTACTGTAGACAGCAAATAACTGGTACAGGTCTATATAACCTTGCCCTTTGCCTCTTCCTTTCTTCATCTTTCATCTATCTACTCAAATCAGTACTCAATACATAGGATTCTCTCTCACATTACTGTCAACTATCATTGTTATTGCCTTTGTTTCACTTGATTTCTTCATCGCATTCACTTGAGATAGCCCACCATGGCTAGCTATTGTGGATGTCTTTGGCATGATCCCAATAGCCGGAAACCTCAGTATCTCCCGCAGGTCTCACTCAAGGCACATGTAACCATCTTGTCCTCTGCTGCCCGTACCACCTTGACACAGTCATTTGTCAACCCAACTGACAGGGTCATCGAAGAGATATTGTATCACTTTCCTCTTTATGATGGCGTCAGTGTTGTCGGGTTCGAATGCAAGGTTGGATCTCGTCTCCTGCACAGCAAGGTGAAGACCAAGTCACAAGCCAATACGGACTACCAAAATGCCGTGGCTCAGCACCAGTCTGCTGCTGTCATGGAGCATACCCCCATGAATGACGTTTTTGTCATTCGACTCGGCAACGTTCCAGCTCGCGGAAAAATCGACGTCGACATCACTTTCGTGGGAGAGTTGAAGCAAGACTCACAGACAGACGGCATTCGCTACACACTACCAAGTACCATCGCTCCTCGCTATGGAACTGAAACTTCTTACAGTACCACTCAGTTATCTTCATGTCTGCCAGTCAACCTGCAAGGAATGTCTATCACCGTAGATGTTCAGATGGAGAAGGGTTTGGTGCTCCGAGAGCTGGAATCCCCGAGCCACCGGGTCAAAGTCTCCCTTGGCCGTGTTTCTTCTACACCAGCAATATCCTCTACCTTTGAACCATCACAAGCATCTGCCTCCGTGGTTTCCCAGCAGCACGATACATCGGTGGTGCTGGGACAAGACTTTGTTCTTCTCATCAAAGCAGATGGGCTTGATACACCCTGCGCATTGGTTGAATCACACCCAACTATCCCTAACCAGCGAGCCCTGATGGCAAGCCTTGTGCCAAAATTCAGCCTCCAGCCGGCTAGTCCCGAAGTGGTCTTTGTCATTGACAGAAGTGGCAGTATGTGGGACAAGATCCCAACGTTGAAGTCTGCACTCAGGGTGTTCCTCAAGTCTTTGCCTGTCGGTATCTGCTTTAATATATGCTGTTTTGGAAGTGACTACTCCTTCATGTGGGCAACGAGCCAGGTGTACGATGCATGTAGCTTGAAGGACGCTTTGGGCTTTGTTGACACCATAGACGCGGGGATGGGTGGTACGGAGATGAGACGAGCAGTCGTCGCTACCGTGGAAAATCGACTTAATTTCAAAGATCTGGATGTCTTGATTCTTACAGATGGATTGATCTTCGACCAGGATCATTTGTTCGATTTCGTCGGCGGGAAGGCTGCTGACAATACTGCTCGGTTCTTCACCCTTGGTATCGGCGAAGAAGCATCTCACTCTTTGATTGAGGGAATTGCAAGAGCTGGAAATGGATTCTGCCAGACAGTTACGGCGTATGAAGAGCTTGATCGCAAGGTCGTCCGCATGCTCAAAGGCGCCCTGACCCCCCATGTCCACGACTACAAGCTCGAAGTTGAATATGACACCGAGACAGAGCATGAGTTCGAGTTTCTGAGCGACATTGAGGGCAACACCGACTCTGAAACCGAGGCCAGGGACAAGGAGGGAGATGGAGACGTTTCCATGGGAGAAACAACACGGAGTTTGTCGCATCCGATCTCATTGTACGATGAAAACTTCCAGGAACTCAACATGAACCTCGATGCCGCAAAGAGAGCCACTGGAAAACTTCCAACGCTCACCCCTCCAAGAACGATTCAAGCTCCCTACAACATCCCACCTTTGTACCCGTTCATCAAGACAAATGTCTACCTCCTTCTGGACCCCCACTCGCCTGAGAAAACCCCAAAGTCCCTAAAGTTCAGTGCAACTTCCAACAGCGGTCCACTACAGCTGAGAATTCCAATCTGCGACATCGGAACCGGCGAAACAATCCACCAACTTGCCTCGCGCAAGGCCATGATCGAGCTCGAAGAGGAACATAGCTGGCTCTCCCATGCCAAGGATGAGAACGGAAACAGATTCAAACAGTTCCACGCTGAGACAAAGAAGCGAATCGCAGAGCGTGAATGCCAGAACCTAGGGATCAAGCTCCAGGTCACTGGAAAGTACTGTTCGTTTGTCGCCTTGGAAGAGTGCAGCTCTCCGTCTTCGGAACAACAGCACGAACAACATACCACAAAGGAACATATTGTAGAGCAGGTTTCTTGCAGTCAAGCGTTTGTTGGATACTTGAGTACCCCAGCCCCTGCTCTTATGTCCTTTCATGCTCCAGCACTGTGCATTGGTGGTGTACGTGGCTTACGTGGTGGTTGGAGCGGCGGTCTCCATGGGTATCCACCGATGCAACAAGCTCTGGCAACATGCAGAGCTCCAATTCAACAGCCAATAGGATTTAGCTCGCAGAATTATGCGCTCTCGCAGCAAGGATATGCCCAGGACGGCTTTTTCAGCTCCACGGCAGGTCCTTCTGCACCCAGGCGCCTTGGAACCTTGAATGCTATGGTTGACGTAGCTGCATCACCTGCACCCCAAATGCGCGCCAACGCTACAGTTGCAATGTCCTCAATTCCTACCGTGCAAAAGACCACAGTGGAGAAAATGCATGAACTTATCCAACTGCAAACCTTTGAGGGCAGCTGGATGTGGTCGAATGAACTCTTCGAGATCCTGGAATGCGACGCGAGCGCAACAATCACGCAATTGGCTACGCTGTACGCGAGTTCCAATCAAACGATTGAACATGGGTTCCCACATGGCGAGGAGTCGACGGCTCTTGCAACCTTGCTTGCAATGGGATGGCTGCTGAAGAAGCACTTGGGTTCGAGGGGCATTTGGGAACTTGTGTATGCCAAAGCTTCCGAGTGGGTTAGAATCGAGTTAAACAGGATGCAGAATCAGGGTTCACCTGGTGCTATCATTGCATCAATCCGGGATGAGATCGTTCATATGGTCTAAGAGATGACCTCGGTGGAGGTGGATTCTGATTTTGGTTCTTACACATTTGCTTACAAGATTGCTTGTGCTAGGTATGGATGGATGATATTTGCTTGAAATTGGGAAACAAGAAAAAGCCAAAAATATTGGATCGCTTGCAATGGAAGAAAAACCCTCATATTGATGATTTCTGTTCCTTTTCCTACCTGGATATCTCACCTGGGGGCGGTCGAATTATAATCGGAGGCACTGCAAACTTCGGCTTTGGGAAGAATAGGCAGATATTTCCTGTATCGCTTATGAAGGACTAATTTAGCCGAAGGGGATTATGTTGTAGCCACCGTCCGGGCCTGGTGCCTAGCCAGCAGCCAATAGGAAGTGAAAAAAAGAGCCGTCTTATGGAAGCCGACTGTTCCTAGTTGGACTAGTGAATTCGTTACTTGTATAAGTAGGCTGCTTCATAGTATGCTCTATGAACGACCTCTAAAGATCTCTTCTATCCCCAGTTTTGAGACATGGCCAATTTTTCTCAATTGCCAAATGAAATTTTGCTTCTGGTCGCCAAATACCTCTACAGCCAGAAAGACATCAACGCCTTAGTACGAACCAACTGGAGGCTATATCATCTTTTGTATGCCTTTCTCTGCCATTTCAACATCCAGCACCACAAAAGCTCGGGACTACTGTCTGCAGCTGGAAGTGGAAATTTTACTATAGTGGAGCAGTTCCTGGATGTTGGAGCGAGTATCTCCTCTTTTGAGCTCAAGCCCGACAGAGGGTGGTCAGTCGAGTCTTTCCGAAGACAGGACAACCCACTTCTCAGAGCTGCTCAAAATGGGCACGTGGAGCTTTTGAAGACCATGCTCTCAGGAACCCACCCGGGCTGTGCGTGCGCACCAGAACAACTCCGCACCGTGCTACATTGGGCTATCAATACTGGGAATCAAGTCATCGTCGAGTTGATGATTGCAAACAAAGCCCCATTAGGTTCTTCATCGATCATCGGAGATACCACTACAGCTTTGAGCCAAGCGGTTCGTGTCGGGCGCGAGTCTATCATCGAATGTATTCTTCAGACTGGTTGGAAGTGGACACTTCTTTCCCCAGATCCATTCGCTCATGCTGTCTCTCTCAATGACACCTCTATACTACAGCTTCTTCTTAACTATGGCCTTCACCCGCAGTCAGATGAGTTTTTGGTTCAGGCTTGCCGTCAAGACAGCACTGCGGCTCTCCGGCTGTTGATTGATTCTGGGTTTGATATGATGATTTATGGTCCTATTGCACTTTTTAGTGCTATCATGCATGGAAACCAGACCATAGTCCAATTCTTGATTCAGGAGGGGGTAACCCCACACCTGATAAGCGCAGCCAACTTCCAGATCCCTCGCTCTACCATTTGGTATGCGGTTCGATCCAAGCAACTCCATATCCTAAAGCTTCTAGTGGCTGAGGGGGTCCGTCCGGAGTATGACGCACTTGCAGTTGCCAAGGAACAAAATTGCTTGGAAGCCATTGCTATTCTTGAGAAATTCTCATACGAGGATATCCCAGAGAAGGTGCCACTGAAACTCTGGATCGAATATTGGGAGGACAAGCGAAGTGAGGATCCTAATTTCCACCCGCTAATTATGTACCAGTCCCAAAAGTAGTATGGCGGTCCCAATCTAATCGAGCATAAAGATCCGATAATTGATATTGATATCAATATAGCTTGTTAGTAAATGAAACAGTGGATCTTTCAAATGCCGAATTTTCCTCCCTGGACTAGTGAATTCTGTACTGGATAAGTAGGAGACTACAACTGGGCAGGATTCATAATGTAGCATAACCACGCATATGAAACCTGGTGATTGATAAGAGTTTTGTACAGATTGTGGCTGAGGTAGCTAATGCGAATAACGTCAAGCGATTTCTCAAGCAACGTAACGTGAGATTATTACCTGTTCTGGTACTCGAACTTCTTACATATTTCCAAATGGAGCAAACAAGTTGTTCGGCAGATAACATTTGCTCAAGGCAGTAGCCAATGAAATGCTCACAAAAATTATTACAAAGGGAACTAGTTAGACGATTATATTAGTTAGCTATAGGTCTGAGCCTCAAAAAGGTATATCCAATATGGCTAAGTCGGAACTCGATTGCCTATTTCCTTTCTACATTCTATTGATACCTCTCTACTTCTAGCAATTATTTACAATTAAATGCGCAAACGTAGAATTCACAACATAGATCCATAACATTGCTAGCATGATACGAATAGTCCTGGCATTCAGAATAGCAGTGTAGCTATAGGTATTCTTTCCTGATCTTTCCCATATTAGCCGATTTTAGGAGGTCCAGATAACCCTTCTACATAAATGAAGCCGCCTGCAAATAATAGAGTTGGTTTGTTCGATGATGTTGAGATGACTATAACTTATAACTTGTCAGTACCAATGAGACAGTGGACCCTTCCAGGATTATTTTTGTGGTTAACAAGGATCGAAGAGCCAAGAACATCTTCCTATCCGCATTCCACCCAACTACCTTCAATTTACGCTCGAATATTGGCTTGACAGAGGGACTGTCTTTTGTCTTTTTTAATCCATAAATTGGAATAGGTGTCAGTAGACCAACACAATTGGAATCGCACAGCGGTTTATGCGCCATCCCATCGGTTTTACAATAATTTTTGGCTCTTCCCACGACGAGGCTTGATTTTATCCAAAAAAATAGTCATTCCCGTCCTTCCGGATGACTATATAGATTAACCACAGATTGCTTCTAATCCCAGACTATCCACGAGTTGCCCCAAGAAGATCCTGCGCATTGTCCAACAAGATTTGTTTCGTTTTTTCCAACCCAAGTAGACTTCGCAGCCCATCGTCCGCTCTCTTAGCCAGAGACTCAGCCAGCGCTGCAGGGGTATAGGGATAATCAGTCCCATACACCAATCTAGACGAATCAACCAGTCGTAAAAGACCATGAATCTGATCCGGAAATGGCACACCCGCAAGATCAAAATAGAAACGCGTCTGCAACAGCTGCTTGATCTTCTCCGCGCTGATCCCATCCCCCGAACCCGGAATCATAGATGAAAACGCCGCGATCCTCTCCATAATCGGAGGAAAAGCAGCACCACAATGACAAACCACAAAGTTAATTCCAGGACATCGCTCCACAGTCCCAGAAGTAATCAAACTCATCAACGCCCGTGTCGAATCGAACATAAATTCCATAATAGGCGCAGGAACACCAGGGAGCGGTATCACCTTTTCAACGGAGTCATCGTGTCGGATAAGACACGTAGTCGGATGAAAGAAGGCAATGGTCTTTCGCTCACTCAATTTGTCAAAAACGCGTGCAAGGCGCTGATCGCCCGGGTAGATCCCGTGGGAATTGGTCAGGATCTGAAATCCCACTGCGCCAAGCTGGTCTAGTGCATAGTCTATTTCTGCAAGGGAGCCTTCGACGTCTGGGAGGGGGAGGGAGGCGAAGAAGAGGAAGTGGGTTGGGTGATCGGCGCAGATTTTGGACATGTCGATGTTGGCGCGGCGGGTTACGGCTCTGCCTTCTACGTTGTCGCCCGGGGTTAGATGGGTTGCTGGAGATGACATGCTTAGCACTGATTTCTGGATTTTTAGCTGGGTCATTAGGTTGATGTGTGCTTCGGCGCTCCATTCCTGGATATTTTGTTTAGTACAGATGTGCTGATCAGGTTCAGAGGGACTCACTGGGATTGCGGGCATTCCATCTGGGTGGCCTTTGCCTGCAAATTCGCTTTGTAGGCAATACTCGCGATACGAGGGTGGCACGCAGTGGGCGTGCACATCGATTCTCTCCATTTTGAATCTTGCGGGTGTGTAGGATTTTCTGGGGGATTGCTGATATTAACGAGTTCATGTACAGAGATCGAAATTCTTAGTTCGTATTCTTCACCGGTTTTTTTTTTCTTGAAACAGGCACTCCTTGCTTACCGACTCAAGGTCAAACACAAGGATACATGTCGTGTTACCACTGGCTCTTTATTGCCAATGCTGTAGAACAATGAACCCAACAGGCTGGTTTGGCAAACTGTATAGCTGCAAACCGGATCGCAGTCTAGACAAATGACTATATCAGGTCAAATTTTGGCAATTCCTTCGGCTCAACAATCAATCCCCTTGCAGCCAACAGTCGCGCCTGAGTGAGCTTCAGGAACCGGTAGGTATTATCCAAAATCGGTGTGTTCACACCCTTCTCCCTCGCAACACGTAAAGCATTCCCCAGAATAACCTCCACCTCCATGGGATTCCCTTTATCCACGTCCACCAGCATACTGGGCCGGAAAGACAACTCCAGGGGGGTGATATCGACCACCTCATCCACAATTCCCGGGCCGAGATCATATCCATCCGCTTTCGCAATGGCGGCCATCTCCGTCATACCGGGTCTAATCAAACTATTCTCGCCGCCAAATCGTCGAATCGCAGCACTGTCAAGCTGAGTGATAGCGCACATGGGATTGAATATGCCATTCCAGAGCACCTTGCGCCAGCGATAGAAGACGATATCATCAACAACCTCGGCGTCGACGACTTTGCTCCCGTTATAGATTTTCGCGAACTCTTCGAGTTTGGTGCGCTCCAAGGTCGCGTCCACGGATGGGTTGTGGAATGCGCCGATGTGGAATCGGTCGTGGTCGTCGTGTACCACATGGCCGTTGTGTTCGTGTGCGCCAATGAAACTCGGCGCTGAGAGTACCACATTTGTGGGGAATGCGGCGATGAGTGGGGGTTCGATATACAGTCCGTTTTGGAATAGGACGATCGTTGTATAGTCTGGTGTTATGGCTGGAGCTATGATTTTCGGGATGTTGTTCACTTCGGGGATATTCTTCATTGTGACAATCACATAGTCGAATGGGGCGTTTGGATCGGCTAAGGGGACCGCATTGACGACTGTCTATGTGTTAGCTGTGAGCTCGGCTAGCTGCTTTTTGCTTGTGACCTTTGAGGGTTACATACTTGCGCTTGGTCTCCAGGACGATAATTTTCCATGGTCGATAGACTCGATTTCGAACCCATGCTGGACAACCTGCTCATAGTTGGATCGGAGAACAGAAGTGACAGATGCCTGTCCTGATCTTTCGAGGGCGACGCTGACCATCGTCCCCACACCACCGGATCCAATCACTAACACTCGGCGTTTTGCCATGCTGGTAGTATCCGACATGTTTGGACTTGTGACGACTGTGAGAGTATTAAAAACTCCAATCTACTGGATTTTAAACACATTCCACCCACCCCACCCGAGGCCGATGCAATGCGGGAGCAAGGCCGATGTCGCATCTGATTAATGTTAGCTCGGGATCTACTTCTTCCCTTATCTACATTCCGACTCTCACTGGATAACCACGCCGAAATCTTTCGATGCCAAATTTAGTGATTGTTATCGAGTCTGTAACACTTTTGCGTTGAGGAAAATATACTTCCAAGGGCATGTTCCACCATGGACGCCTCAAACCATATTCACATCGACTGATTGGATGATAAAAAGTGATGTAACATGTCTACCCTTCTAGATAACCTCGAATCACCGTGCATTTCAAAGAATAGCAATCCAAGATGAAGAACCCAGTCAAGCAAATGTTCCCAGAGCTCGAGGGCTTCCTCGACTACGTGAAAGATATTGCAGAGAGCTCTGGCCGATGGGTCAACTGGCAAATCATCCGCGGCAAGCGACATGTGTGGTGGGAGACTGACCGGGACGTACTATCTCGATGGGCGCAATCGATTATCGAAACAGAAGAGCGCCTACGCGAAATCACCCAACACGAGAGATTCGTCAAGGACTGTATCCAGAAAGTCGACGCCCGATCCGACGAAGCAGCCAAAACTATTCTGACGGATTGGATCGAGGATATGATATCGCTGGACTATGAGTACTTACGCCTTGAGCGCATATACGACACCATGGTGGCGGGTTGTCCGGTCAGCCCTATCAAGAGTGGATATCTGTGGATTCGAAAACAGCCGCAGTGGCATCTTAGGAGTGAGTGGTTGCGAGAGGATTGTGCGAGGCGTGGCGGATGCTGTGGTCGCCCGTGCAAATGTTGCGAGAGACCACCCGATCCGACGAGGAGGAAGGGTTGGGGTCATTGTACGGCTCAGTGTGCTTGCTGTAATGTTGAGCGTGGACGTCGACTGAGTGAGAGGGAGTTGAGATTGTTGCAGCCGGACTTTGATCTTACGGTTTATCCGTGGAGTGATTATAGTCGGGAGATGTTTCATGCGTATATTTGGTCGCTTGACTAAGTTGTTCTAATAGTTTAGTTTGAAAAGATGTTGCTTGAATGTCTTCTGTTGAGATGAAGTTCTGCCTACAGTAGGGCTGCATACACTAGACTAGCCTGCATAAGCCAAGATAGAACGGAGGCAATCTATGTTGACCATGATCCGGAATCCCCTATCAGAGATGCGATATCCTTTCTGATTTTCACCCATTACCATCGGTTAGTTTCGTTCCCCTTATCATCCCAGGATGAACTCGTTTTGCTGGGAGCCGTGCGAATCAAAGACGAAGGAGGGGAAGCTTTAAAAGCCGTCCGCCAAGCCGGCAAGTTTCAGACATCGTGATTCGACCGACTAACAGGATCTGGTATAATTGGAGTTTCCCCGCACTATCTTGATAAGGCATCTTCCTAATTGCAGGGCAGTGGATTGCTTAAAGGGAGATTGCCATGTCTATCTTGCACCAAGTTCACTCTTTACTCCCACAACTATGGACAATCGAGACGAGACTATGTGGCCTCCTGGAACAGTGAGGTTAGAAGATAGTACGTGATCGCAACCAATACTACCAGGTACTTGAACTCACCAACGCAGTCCACCAATCCAGAGACCAGATAGTTCTATTCCCCACCCCATCAGCCGACCCCAACGATCCCCTCAATTGGTCAACATCTCGCAAAGTCCTCAATTTCACCCTAGTCAGCTTCTTCGTGCTATGGACTTTTGTACAACTTGACATCGGCTTCACAGCATGGGGCCCAATGCAAGAAGAGCTCAATTTCTCACTCGATGTACTAAACGCCGGATCAGCCATCAACTACGGCGGTCTCGCCGTAGGCTGCATTTTCTTCATGCCCCTAGTCCACAAGTACGGCCGACGTCCAGTCTACATATTCAGCGTCTCTCTGCAGTTCGCATCATGCATCTGGCAGGCCCAGACATACATAAGCGGGGATCTAATGGGCAGTAACCTGATCTCCGGCATCGGCGGTGCAATCAGCGAGATTATCGTGCAAGTTACCATCGCAGATATGTTCTTTGTGCACCAGCATGCCACGATGAACGGATGGTATGTCATTGCCGAAACGACAGGAGCTTTCCTTGGTCCCGTGGCATCGGGATACATTGTCGTCGCACAAGGGTGGAGGTGGATGTGGTGGTGGTGTGTCATTTTCTTCGGCGTCACACTCCTCTGTGTGATATTCCTTTTCGAGGAATCGAAATACATCCCCATTTTGGATGGCCGTGACGTTGCCCGGGATGCACAGGTGACTGGATTACCGTCCGAGCCGCCCAAGGACGGGGACGTGGTAGATGCAAAGGGCGCCAATGAGAACGTCGTGAGTCGCGCACCGACCAACCCGGATATTCAGATGAAGACATATTTCCAGCGGATGGCCTTGGTGACCACCACTGACGAATCGGTGTGGCCGCATTTCTATCAACCAATCGTGGCGCTCTTTACCTTCCCGGCTGTTGCGTACGCGGCTATCACATACGGTTTTACGCTGGCCGTGTTTGCGATCATGACTTCGCTACAGGCGTCTTATATGATTCTGCCGCCTTATAACTTCGATGCTGCTGGAATCGGACTCATGAATGTGGCTCCATTTGTTGGCGCTGTTCTCGGTTTCCCCTTTGGTGGACATTTGAGCGATAAATCGATTTTGTGGTTATCCAAGCGCAATGGTGGTATTTATGAACCGGAGATGCGTCTTTGGCTTGCTCTTCCTATCGCCATTGTTTGCCCGGCGGGAATCCTGTTGTTTGGCTTGGGGATTAGCTATGTGAGTAGCTTGGTCAAAGCGTGGAATTTGAACCCTTTTAACACTTTCTAGGGTGCGCACTGGGCTATTCTTGCTGTGGGATTCGCATTTTATGGATTTTCACTTGCTGCCATCAGCGGTATCACGCTTTCTTACCTCATGGATTGCTATCAGGATGTGAGTACCGATTTCATTCTGAGTGGGCCCTCTTTCTAACTTCAGGGCTTTTAGATTATTGGTGACGCATTAGTCGGAGTGATTTTTATGCGAAACATCTTCTCGGTGATTGTACTTTTTGTCTTAACGCCTTGGGTTGAGGCGATGGGCATGCGAGACTTGCATATTTTGGTTACAGTCGTTGCGTTTGTGATCTACTTGATCCCTATCCCACTTCTCATCTGGGGTAAGAACGCTAGGATTGCTACAGCGCCGAGTTACAGGAAAATGGCTGCAAATCAGCTTAGCCACCGGACTATCTAGGATTTATGGCAGTTTGGAACTCGCCTTTGTGCCTGTTGAAACTCTAGATTCTTCAACCGAGGCACGCTGCCTTAACGACATCAAGAAATGGTATAATATTTTGAGACAAGCTCATGATGGTATTTAAAAAAAATAATAAGACTATATAGTAAAGACGTTAAATGTCAATGAAGGTATCACAAAGAAGATTATAAATGAGTGTGCCAAAGTTTTGTTTCCCCCGACTCCCCACCCCCCACCCTCCCGACCAACCTGTGCAATCTCCGCACCCTTTTCCGTTCGTGAACATTCTGCAGATCTAGACTCTCTCCGTCATCTTCTCATCTTTGTAAACCTCATACTCAGACTCGTCAAAACGTTGCTGGATTACAAACGAGTCATCCTTCTTGTGGTGGCAGGAAGTGATGGTGGTGGTCATGGTTCCAGAGTGGCTCGAGCTCACAAGAGTCCTGTCGGTCATCTCGGATACGTTGTTGTTGGAGCGAATTTGAGACCAGAAGTTGCGCTTACCCACCTTGAACAGGGGGCGGAGGTTAGGGAGACAAGCAGCTGTGATTCCAACTGCTGCTTCCATACAGGTCCACACGATAACGGGGACTTGGTTGTCTGGACAAGTAATTAGTGATATAGATCAGACGATTTGAAAGGAGCATTAGCATGGTAGAAACTCACAGGTAATATCAGGGCCCATGTTAACCAGATTAACCATAGCATTGAGGCGGAAGATACTGAAGATCAAGGTTCTAGACATGAAGTGTTAGTATTCTTCCACGGAAAAATGTGACTATCAAACATACAGGCCACCGACGAGGAAGACTCCGGAAAGGAGTAACTTCTGGGACTTTGGGACCGGCAAGTTCCACACGACGCCCATGGGCATGATCAAGAGGATAACGTCGGTAAGGATGTTGGGGATCTGCATGCCATAGTAAAACTTGGCTGGATCAAGGCAGGCTCCTGGAATTGACTGGTCCCAGAACTTGCTGGCGGGAATGCACAGCAGAGCACCGGCGACGTAAACACCCACAACCCAGAGGGTGACGAACCCAAGCATCACGTTCACTGCAGTTGCCATGTGGCGGGTTGCAAAGAGTCGCTTGTACAGAGCGAGAATGGAGTATTTGATGAAGGCAATGCAGCCGGTGTAGATGAAGGCGTTGGCAAATCCGAGCTATCTCGAGTCAATGTGGGTACTTGATATAGGGCTGAGAGGTTGCATACTTTAAAGTAAACCAAGAGATTCTTTGCTGGGATCATTGTGATGTGGGACCCCATTCCATTGTACAGGACTACGTTTGTTAGTTTCAGGTTAACTGGATGGCGTACTTCGATCCCACTCACGAACAACGACTCCACTAGAGCATGCATATTTGAAGAACAGAGCCATCATAATCAAGTAATCATCCATGAACAGCCTGCTCCCGGTTATCTTCCTCGCCAGGATCCTCAAAGCAACCGACAAGGTCGACAAGGTGTAAGCAAACACCAGTGCAATAATCATGGACCGGCGGAATTCCTGGTTCGGGTGCTCGAAATCCCCTTCTGTCCACGTGGGGACGGAGGAATGTTCGGTGGAAGACATGACAGGTCTGGTGGACCACCAACAAGGCAAAATTAAACGAGAGTAAGTTGTTGGTTTGAAATATTTAAAATCATCTAAAACTGCGTTGTGTCTTTAATATACTTGAAGGAGATGAGAAAGGGATGGGGGGGGGGGGGGGCATCTATGTATCCTGGATCTGTCATATGGTTCGAGATCCAAAATAACGCAAAGGTCATAAGAAGAGTTCACAGATCACATTGTTGACAGGGCATGGCTTAGGTGCAGATGGCAAGCCACGGTCTGCGAACTAGAATGATTACATATTGCCTTGGAAAAAGCAAGATACGGTTAATCAAGGTCAGATCAAATAACCAAGTATTTTGTGCCTTGACCGTAGATATTTTGCGCCAATCATATGGAGACCAAGTCTTTCCCGACGTATCATCTTAGGATGTGGATATATCAGATTTACGTCTGACAGGGATCCACTACTCTGTTGCAAGACATCAACACCTAGATGTGATAAATGGAGATCCTCGAATATGCTAGCATATTGCTTTTCGGGTTGCAATAATTAGAAATATGCAATGACTGTTCATTGCAAGATTAATCAAGTTTGACCCTATAGTCGGGATCAACAAACTGTTAGGTTTTGGCATAGGGATAAGCCGTAGAGTTTCCAAGAACTTAGGATATACCGCTGTGCCTAAATTGACAGCTGTCTCTACATGTAAGCCCAATCCAAAAACACCATGATCGTCCAATAATTGGAAAATATGCAGGTCATGGAATACACTTTGAAATCGCCGTTGCGGCAGATCTTCTCGTATCCCGGGATTACTCGATATGATATGTCCACTAGACAGCGGACACATCCGATTACGGCCCACATGGTGGCTTCTGTGGGAATTAGCCGTTGGCTCTTTGATTCCACATGGTAGCGTTTTTGTCATTACGAGTGAATATATGTCTCATGCAGACTGTAGTCGACAACTGCTTGATCTCCAATTGCTTTTCTTACACGCACAGAAATGCAATCTTGAAAGCAATATTCAATGCAATCTTAATTGGAATTCTTCAATACATCGTATAAGCCACAGATTTGTGCAACATAACTTAATCGTCCGGGAAATGTCAATCCATCGCAACATCCCTCATCTTCGCAAGGGGGCTCGAGGGGTATACCGGAGATTACGTCTCCCCCCCCCCCCCGGCCCCTACAGAATATATCATTGGAAGTTCCACCTGCGTACGTCGTAGACATCTTTCCCTCTGAGTTTCTGCCCTTGCCGTTCGGCCCAATGCCCTCGACAAGGTTCGAAGTCTAAGGCGCTTCGGTCCTTAACAACATTGGGTTAGCAAGATACTGAATGTGTACCCTGATCGACCTGATGCCACCATATCAACCCCAGTTGGAGTGGCGAGAATTCAAAAACGGTTAGTGTGTTTCTATCCACACATCAACACACAGACCCCAAACGGGTCAATTTCACTTCAAACTAGTTTGAATACAGCACAAATCCCCTAGAGACATTACTCAGATTCCACATGTATTCACAGCCGCAATTTAGGTTCCGACCTGCAGCTATACAATCCAGGGAGACGACATGTCGTCTCAAGGCCGCACGTCATTTCCTAGGTTGCAGATTTCCCTTGACTCGAGCACACCCTTGACTCCCCTTTCCAGGCGCACGAACATGTGGCATTGGATATCGCAATGTTTTCTCCGTCTAGCTCCACTGTGGGCCTATGATGAACCGATTAATATCGTTCCGATCCAATTGCTGAATCCGATATCAATCGAACCAGACATGGGCCCCCCCTTCTCCCCCCCCCCCCAATCAAAAAACAAGCTGTGATTAACATGCATTCGATCTAACGATTAGCGTCAAGCCACACGATCGATCAAAGAAATCCCCCCCTCCCCAAAAATATTTCGTCCCTGAAGTTCTTCTGGGATACAGTATCAGTCGATTGCAGATCCGACAAAATGACCAAGGTCGCTCTTATCACCGGCGGCAGTATGTACTTTTCCCCCAATCCCCGGATCATTCATTGACCAAAGTTCGAAAAACAGCCAGTGGGATCGGCCTTGCAGTTGCCAAGGACCTGAGCCAGACCAACAGTTGGCAGGTAAACATTATTGGCAGCAATCAAGAACGAGGTCAAGAAGCAGCAGCTTCCCTGTCAAATGTCACATTCTATCAAGCCGACGTGCGAAGTTACCAGCAACTAGCCGCTGTCTTTGACCAGATCTTCACTGCCACTGGTCGGATAGACTTTGTCTTTGCGAATGCTGGAAGAGCGGACCACGTCAATTTCTTTGCTGGGTGTGAGACTGGCATCCCGCCCGACCCGGGTTCTGAAATTGTCGATATCAATGTCAACGGCGCTCTATATACTAGTTACCTCGCGATGCACTATTTCCGTCGCTCTCCAGAGTCAACGAAAGGGCATAGGAACTTGATACTCACGTCGAGTATTGGGGGACTATACCCCTGCATGCTAACCCCGGTGTACTCTAGTACTAAACGTGGGTTGAGAATAGACAATTTGAACATCTCAGCCACGAGGCATGGCTAATCAATTTCTAGATGCGCTTATTGGATACACTCGCTCTGTCGGAGAGCGACTTTGGGCAGAAGGAGTCCGGGTCAATGCTCTGTGCCCCGGGGTGGTGGAAACGCCTCTTTTCGCAGTTGAGGCATTTACGTCAGTTTTCCCGCGAGAAATGCTCATTCCCATGGACGTTGTGACTGGTGTAGTATCACAACTACTGTCTGGGGTGGATATGGTAGACGAAAAAGGGATGCATGTCGCTGGTGATGAGATACATTCCCGGGCGCTTCATGTTTCAGGGACCGGTTTCTTTTTCATTGAGAAACCCGAGATTCATGACGACGAATCTCGGGCCGTATGGGCGGCAATGATGGGGCATAAATAATGTTTTTTTGAGGGCTTTGTTAGGCTGGTTCCACTGCTTCATATCCAATGTTGGAATTGCGTAACAGCGTTTAGACTAGACCATGTGTGTTCATGCGTATGTAGTCACCTAGATTGAACCAGTAGATCTGATCTCCGCGGTCCCTCGCATTCCATACCGACGACAAGGAGCGCGCCACTTGAAGCTGCCATTGCCGGGAGAATGTCACGACTTCATGAATCTTGCTAATCACCGCTGCTCGCGCTTCAGTCCCGGCAACCTCAAAACATGCAACCATATAGGGAAATGCCGTGCATGGTATTGAACGCCCTGTTTCTTGTAATACCTTATCGATCTTCGCGATAATGGCGCTGGATAGCTGCAGAGCTTCCTTATCGCGTTGCCTAGAGGGATGACGTATCCGATGTACAATAAGTAAAGCCGCAAGACGGAGGATCTCAGCCTGAGCGAGCATCCCAACGATCTCAGACTGAATAAATCTTTCAAGAGTTTCCGGTGATGGCGATGGTTGCCATCGCGCCAGGGAGCCTTGTATCGTGTCCAATCGTTCCACCATCTCACTATCCATTCTCCCACCAGTAAGTTTTATCAAATGACCAGCCTCACAGATATCATAGAAATGAGCAAAAAGCGACGAACTAAGCCCAAGATACCGATCAACAACATTGTGGCGATCGTGTTCACCGATTCGGATAGTCGGCAACTCAGACTTCAGCAGACATTCAAAAGTCTCCGTACTAACCAAACACATCAAGAAATCCATAATACCAGAATCCATATCCAAGAGAGTCCTATAAGCGGGCTTGACAAGCGTCAACGTATAACGCGATATAAGAAATGACTGGCCATCGGCAACATGCATAGCAAACGTCACCATAGACACGCCAACTACAAGCGCAGTGACCAAATCCTGCTCCTTGTATATCTGCAACGACCGCAACCCTGAAACAGCCAGCGCCGCTCGTCGATGTCCGACTTCAACACTTGTCTTGGTGTATTGCCCATATTGCTCTCCGAGAAGCACGGCAGTACAGGCGAGTGTGGCGTCTTTCAATATAGGCGTAGGTGCGGGTCGAAGCAGGTTCTGCACAAACAAATGGTGGTGTTCCTCGTGGAAGCTCGGCCCGATTAGGTATTTGTGTAGTGGAGATGGTGCGACAATGTCTTTCATCAGATTGAGGAAGTGTCTTTCCGACTGGTCTAGTTCCGGGAACAGGGCTGGGTTGCTGGATAGTCCTTTGTCGAACGGGAGGTATAAACGGGGATAGGGTGTGTTTTGAGATGAAAATAGGTCGAGTGTCTTTGCGTTGTGGGAAACTGAGCCCAAGCTGGTTGGAAGATTATAGGATAGTTTTCTTGCGACGCGTGGTATCCGTCCGGGTTTTGCGACGTTTCGTGTCGTTTTGCAGGTTTGATTTAATCGGTCACATCGCTCGCACGAGGTTGTTGCACTCGGCCGTCGGCACTTTTCTTTCAGTGTGTGACATTGATCGCAGGCTCGTTTTGGGGCGTGAGACATATTTTGAAGTTATTCAGCTTCACGCATTTGGAAGCTATGCCATTAAACTGGTCTTAGGCATCACGGATTTCAAAGAGAGGGGTTATATCCCAAGCAAGTCAAGTGAAATCCCACGATAAGGTCGGGTGGACTTGACTATTACGTCCAAGCGTGTGGGGACCCTATAACGTTGCCTATTTAGCTGATCACTCCACCTGCACCATTATCTTCACATAAACTAGATCTCTTTTGAGTAAAATATTCCTTTGTATAGTTAGTTGGGAAAGCTCTACCTTATTTTCCATGATTACTTCCACATTGCTCAAGATAGACACAGTGCTGTGCACAGCGCGTTTACTTCTTTTCTGCAACAGGTAACTGGAAGCACTACTGAGCGAGCCAGCATCTAGAATGTGCAGCCTATTTCGGGGTTATTTTGCAATAATATTGAAGATCTGTCTATAAAAACATGGGATCATCACCCTCGTCAATTAAAAATATAGTTTATAACACAATAAACAAGACACGTTCCAGTCGTGTAGAGAACAGAATAGAAATCAATCTCGGCATTTCAAACTATCCACCATGCACCTCCAAACAGCTTCAGGCAGTCTCCCATGTACCCAGTAACCACCGTCCTCCCCATCCCGGCCCCGCGCTTTCCACGTCACCAACAAATCATCCAAGTGACTTTTAGTCTCGCGGAGTAGTCCACAATAGTCAACACTGCCCTGTACAAAGAGCGGAGTTTCGCCTTGAATATCGAGATCATAAAACGGCAGCTTTTTCCAAGAAGCGATGCGCGGTTGAGCCGCTCGGCTGCCATATGACTTTGGCACCATGGGACTTTTCTTCAGCTTTTTGTGCTGATCGACAATCTCTCCGATGCATTCTGGCTGCTTGGCCTCGTCAACCGCACGCCGGATGTACGTTGCCAGTCGAGCCAATGACGGAGTCGTATATTCGCTTGTTGGCATTGGATCCGGCAGCGGCATCATATACCAGGGGTTAGAGAGGTTTGTCTCAAACTGGAGCTGTTTTGAGATGTCGATAACTAGCCCGAAGCTGTGAGGAGTTGGTGGATGTAAACAAGCCTGTGCAGGGTATGGTCTTAGTGAACTTTTTCAATTTTGGGTCAATTGAACGAAGGCGGGATCACTGACCTTGTAGATAAAGGCTAGTAAGAGATCATGCTCGGTTACTTTGGCCTTTTTACTTTTAGCTTCTTTTAACCAGCTCTTGACTTTCCCTCGGGGGATCAACAAGCTCTTGCTGATGCGTCGTGTTGAACGGTAGCATATATCCCGCCCGACCTGCTTTCCGAGAGCCCCGATTCCGGCTGCCCAAGTACGATGCATTGAGCATTTGTGCAGATCTGCGATCTGATGAGACTGAATCATCTCTGTGCATTTTTCGAGTACTTCCGATTTGAGTGATAATGCTGGCCGGGCATGGTGGGCGTGGGTAATGCTCCCTCCTCCCAGGAGAGTGCAATAAGCCTGGATTATTCGATGGGCGCCTATAATTACATCGTTAGCTCTATTGATTTGTTGCTATCTGACATGTCATCTACCATTTGCATTGCAAAGGGGCTGTAGGAATTTGAACCCTATTATGCAGGCATCGGTTAAGAATACCGTTCGTATGGAGAAGACTCGCTGCTTCCATGCATGCAAGAATCCATAGCCAAAATCTAACACATTATCGAGTGCCTCGGAGTCAACCAGTTGTGGAGAGTCCAGCCTGGAGGAAAGGCGGAGAATCTCGTTGAGTCTTTGATTAACGGTTTTTCCTTCCCATACCTCGGCCAGGTCCCCGGGGTCTTTTGGATGCAAGAATTTTGTTTTCTGTTTGATTTTAGTCTTTGCAAACTTGCTGATCGCATTGAGTACCCACCAACGGGTTCATTCGTAAGTTCAGTACAGGCCATTGCGAGAGAAGGGTATCGGCGGCGAATTGAAAGTCGAGCGGGCTTGGACTGGTTCTCACTACGACTGAGAGAGTGAACTCGAGAGGTCGGGCATAGCCCATATCGAGTGGACTTGGTTTCATGTCGAAGCGAATGAGGATTGGAATAAAACCTTTAACAATATGGTAAAATAAGACGAGATGCAAAACTATGCTTTATAAAATCAACCAGAAATTTATTAATGGTAAAAAAGGACAAGATGAGGCCATCACTACAATAAATATGTTGATATTTGTATGTTTATCACAACTTTGATGTCTCCCCCCACATACTGCCCTCTGGAATGCGCGCCTTCATAGTTCTCCGCGAATGAGCTTCTTCACATGCACGATGGGAATTCTACACCCGCAGAGACTACCATTGGAATGTTGTATGATACAACTGGCCCCACACAGGTCTATCTGTCGCTCACAATTGCCGAAAATCAGTAGCAGTCTCGTTTAAAGGAGACGGGAAATGTGCCAGCTGGTCCTTCTGCACCAATCGCTTGCTATTAGTCGACGTTTGCGAAAATCTTGACTTCGTTCTCAATTTGACTGCAAGGCACGAATTCCAGCTTATCCTGCTATCAAGTATGGTGTTGGACTCTCATCATTGCGATACCTCACCAATCGTTCATACAAAATACACCCACGAGCAATTCTGGTAAGAATAAAGACAGTTCAAGGCAACAATTTGCCAATATTCGACACCAACGGTGCTCATTTGAGCTCTTATCAAGGTCAATAGCGAGACATGTTCTACCATCTCCTCTGAAAGCGATGGCTTGTTCAGTGAACGTAGTGTCCAATAGTCTAATATGATCAGTGATTTAAGAAACTAGAGGATACTGAGACATCAATAGAAATATCGCTGAATATACGTCGGCTGCTTTACATTGCATGGAGTTTCGAACATAAAGATCGGTCTGAAGGAGAAACCATACCCAGCCTTCTTTTGCGATCTGATACCCAGTATACCGCGAGACAGGAATAGGACACAGAGACCCAAGCGGGCAACTAAACGGTCACTAGCCTACGGCAGACGAGAATGACTCTTCGGGCAACTTCGACCATCCTTGACAAGAACAGTACCAACTCTGAATGGCTTCTCAATCTCTGCCCCCACGTATCTCAGACTTTGGCATTGACCGCATTTCCAGCCTTCCCGTCGAGCTTCTCATATGCATTTGCTCTTACTTGGCCAACCGCGACATCAAGTCTCTACGCTTGGCATGTAAAATCTTGGCACAAACCGCTCGTGTCCGGCTGTATCGTGTTTTCCTCTCTGCCCACCCATGCAACATCGGAGTCTTCCGCGAAATTGCAGACCACGAAGCTTTCCGGCACAATGTCACCGAAATCATATGGGATGATGCTCGCTTCATCGAAGGCCCACAGCCGCATCCCCACCCTGTTTGGGAAGTTGACGAGGCAGATATCGATCCCGTCGAAGGATGCCCCAACTGGTTTGTTGCGGAGTGTAAAGAAAACATTGAGAACCTCAATATGCAAAGGGTTTGGAAAACGATTTACGACTCAGATCGACCAAATCATATGACACGGAGAAAACAAGGTATCGCGCAACCGCCGCTGAAAGTCTGCTGGCAATTGTATCAGAATTTGTTCCACCAGCAGGAAGACGTGCTGTTATTGAATAGCGATGTGGATGCTTTTATCTATGGAGTCAGCCGGTTCCCGAGACTGAAACGAGTCACCATAACCCCCGCAGCCCACGGATGGCTCTATGCCCCGTTATATGAGACTCCTATGATTCGATTCTTTCCATGTGGGTTCAACTACCCAATTCCACGGGGATGGCCGACATCGAACGATGGGGAAGTGCCGCGGTACGCCCATCCCTGGAAAGAAGCAACCGAGGTCCGGAAGAACCAATGGCGTGCAGTCAGAAAGGTGACATCTGTACTCGCAGAAATCAAACACAATGTCTCGGAATTGGTTCTGGATGTCAACCAGCTTCCGACCGGCCTCAACTGTACAATCTTTGATCAGCCGTGTGAGGAATACAATAACCTCGTTCAAATACTTCGAAGCCCCGGCTTTTGTCGTCTAGACCTTACACTCCTTGTGGGAGGGCAAGAAGGTATTATCGGTAACAACGACAAAACCTGGATCTCATTTCGCAGCGGGTATCTTAAGGGGGCTCTAGCCGAAGCAAAGGATATGAGGTATATCAGTTTCGGAACAACAGTCACCACCGACACCATACATGACATAAAGGAAAATCCCACCCATTTTATCCCACTACAGACCATATTCCCTCTGGAGGAATGGCCAAAACTCCGCTCCTTCACATTATCAAATTTTCTGGTGAAGCAATCGGACCTGATGGATTTCCTCGCTGCACTTCCGAAGACCGTATGTTCTATCGAATTGAGTTTCCTCAAATTCCTTGACGGCAACTGGCATAGTCTGCTCACTGAAATATGTGATACATTATGCTGGAATCAGCGAGACAACGCATCAAGGCCAAAACTCATTGTTGGTACAGCGGACGGGATGCGCCGGGCGGGGTTAGGCACCTGGCTGGACGGCGAGCTACACGAATTTCTTTATGGAGATGGACCGAATCCTTTTTGTCCCGAGTATGGCGACTTTGTAGATAACGTGGGAACTTGCCGGGATGCATTTGAGCCGGAGCACCATTGGCCCAATGTGAACCCGTTGACTCTAGTCCAGATGGGGTACTATAGGGCGTAGCCCTTCGCTGACATGCTGTAGTTGTGTATGTAACTAGATATGGTAAAGCTTCACCTCGCCTTACCTTGGAAGACATATACCTTGTTTGACTCCCTACACAATAACCCTAGCATCGGAAAGGAATCAATCGAGACATTTACTAGACTGAGTTGTAAACTGATGGGTTATGGGTTGAGATCATTTTTACCTTCAGCTGCCCTCATTGTCCTAGTTGCGCTCCCCCTTGCAGGTCATCACATTATCACATTGTGATTCTGACCGACAATTGGCTGAAAGGAGCCAGTCTTGGATTGGATGGCATCATAGAAAACAGAATATTGACTTTTAGTGATAAGGAGAGCAATGCATTGGCTTTACAGTGAGAACTGAAACAGGATATTTATCTAGGGCTCGGCCCGTGTAAATGTATCCGGGAAGCAGATGTATCGAAATCCGTTTGCCATGATCTCGATCCTGAAGAAATTGACGAATAGACTTGAAGAGCTTAGGTGGTCTTATGCATCCTTCAATATAGGGATGCATGTCTGGCTAGGTGCTGCATGAAGCGGTGTGCATTCATTTGCAGGCAAACTTAAATATCGCCCCTTGTCTTATTAAGTCTCGTCTTAAGCGAGGTTAGTAAGTTCCTAGTTTTGATATTTCAGATAGATCAACATATTAATCACTTCGCTTTTTTTAGCCTATCAAGTACGGAGTACCCTAAGTTCACCCCCACCGGCCTATGATTCCAACTTGAAGATACATCACGATAATTTACTTTTCATGTAGCTACAGCTTCACTATTCTATAACAATATGAGTGGCTGGTCCCCGCTGGTTTGGTCGTACAGCTGCAGTCCTCTCTTCCTAGCTGCAGATATGCATGCACCCGAAATCGGTGTTCAGTGCCATCGGGCTTCTAGCCACAAGGTCCAATGGACGACTCATCTGAACTGCTCTGTATCCTGCTCATAGACCCACCGAAAACCCCCTTCGTACAAACTTACAACATTATATACTCTGTATGCCCTCTCATCCTGCATATTCCCGTTTTACCCATGAAGGCGGGCATTGGAGATTTGCATGATCCATCATGATATGGGACTACTATAAAGGCAAGACGATATTCGTTACCGGGGGCACAGGCTTCATCGGGACTGCGCTTCTATGCCGACTTTTGAGCCAGTCGTCTCCGGAACGAGTATATGTACTATGTCGAGGTGGCTCCGAGTAAGTGACCAAATATATACAAGTCAAAATAACACCCACTGACTTGAATTACCAGTAAAGCAAAAGCGAAATGGTCCGACATACTCCCTCCCTCTACCGCAAAGGTTCTCACCGAAAACGAGCGGTTGACTATCCTTGACGGCGAATTGGGAAATACCGCGACAATGAGTTTACCAGAAGAGACAATACAGATGCTGAAACGGACAGTACACATTGTGTTTCACGCCGCATCGTCAGTTCAACTACACAATTCTCTGCGAGAATTAGCATATACGGTGCTGGCACCAAGCATATGTCTCACACAATATGCCCTCAAATTCCCCAACCTCGAGCGCTTCGTGTTTTTCTCCACTGCATACGCCAACGCCCATCTATGGAAAACCCACGAATCAACAGACGTGGCAGTCGACGAGAGAATATATCCACTCGGCAAGGAGGAGGAAGATTACTACAAGAACGCACTTGAAGCATGGAGCGCAGTACAGAAAACCGGCTCATCCGACGAATACGACGCACATGATTTCCCATGGCCATATGCATACGCCAAACATCTAGCCGAACGATTAGTCCTGCAGAAGGCAGCTGAGCGTAACAGAATGGACAAAGTCCTAATCATCAGACCGTCTGTCCTCGGGCCAGCCGATAAATTCCCATACCCCGGTTTTGCGACCTCGGAGGGAGCCCCCTCGACAGCATGTGCAGCGGCATACATGTTACACCCAGGTCGTCGAATCAAGCTTTCAACGCGATGCGAAAAACCAGACCAAGAATCTACGATCGACGAAGTCCCGATTGATGTAGTGGTGGATCGAACACTGGTCCATGTGGCGCTGAGGACGAGTGGGTGCATCCATGCTGTGAGTGGGGAGCAGGGCCGGTTATCGACCGAGGAATGGTGGCGTGCATTCAAGAAGGAGAGACGGATACCCTGGAATTCCAGGCCTTCCTGGACCGACGAAAGCTGGAATTCCCCTAATCTCCACCAAATGGCTCGGCGGTTCAAAATTATTGGGACTTCGTTTGCGTTCTCGCAGGAACGGACTGTTAGAGCCGTGGAGAAGCTAGGGGCTGGAGAGAAAGAGGGTCTTCAGTTATTTGCTGATCGGTCCAAACCTTATTCCCTGCATTTGAGACGACATCATATCTATCATCAGGCTGTGCAGGTGGCTAAGATGAAGAAGTGGCCTGTGTGGTCTGCTAGGCTGTTGTGTCGGAAGGGAAAGCCTGTGGCGTACCTAGCCGAGAATGTGAAGGCTTGAACATTCATGCAGTGCTCATTTGCGTTAGATTGCCGATAGCGAGCAAAATTACGTGGTTTTTCCAGTATAGCCAGTCAACACCTACTGCGGGAATGCAAGCTTAGTGCTTCCGGTGCAACTTTGCGTTGTCGATGCCGGTTTCTGTGCTGCAATAGAACTGTATGGATTAATTCGCTTAGGGGATTTCCGGATTCGATTTGCACCCTCTTTCGCCTGAATGACATTTCCATTGGGGATGTATTGAGGGGAAATGGATGGCGAGTCTATAAATAGGTTTTCTAATGATCAATAGATTAGACCTTTCACAATTACATTATTCGATATACATCTTGCAAGATAACCTTTCAATATGTGCTGTACAGACAGTATATCTGTACATTCAACACGATGAGGTTCTCCATACAGAATCATATAGGCTCTATGAATAGGTAGATCCACATGGTGGAAACCCGCTTTTACAATATGCTATCTTGTCGCATACATGGCTTCCCGAGCCTTCAAAGGGCGTCCAGTAAGTCACCTATCAAGATATGAAGTCGTCCTACGCAAAGCTGAGTGGCCGGTTTAAGCCCGAGGGATGAAACAAGCTGAAGGAGTACTGTGATCTTCCCAAAGAGGATGGCTGGGAATGGGCTTGAACGGATACCTGTTGCATCGACAAAACAAAGGCTTCCGATACACCGAAGCCATCAATGCCATGTTTCGCTGGTATAAAGAGTCCATGATCTGCTGGGGTATATTGAGAGGGCCACAGGCATCCAACCTGAGAAATTACAAAGATTTGACAGGTTTTCGGTCTAGGAACGTTTGTCTTGGGCTTCGCGGAGAAAGACGACTCTAATGGACTTTAATGAACGAGTTCGGTCACTCAAGTAAAAGAAGCTCAGTTCGTAAACCTCAGCACCTTGTCTTACTACGGGTGGTGCAGTCGAGTCATCTCGCATGAGTTTGAAGGTGAGCGATCAGGTCACTCAGCGTACAAATAAGATCAGTTGAATTGATACAAGGTCATTCAACTCTCCAGACTAGCTCATATTCTCCAAGGCCAAAGACCGAGTATAGCCCGCGGACCTGTTGATATAGATCTAACCTTGGAACCAAGCGCACGGACCCGATCGCGGGGGAAAAAGAAATTCTTCTCCGCCACCAAGTCACAGGCCTAACCAACACAATATGGCTCCGACGGCGTGTTTCAACTGCAAAGAGGCGCGAGCCGTTATCATCCGACCTAAGAATAGGCACAAACTCTGCCGAGCCTGTTTCATCAATATTTTCGAGACCGAAGTACACGAAACCATCATCGGCACCAACCTCTTCTTCCCCGGCGAGCGAGTAGCGATCGGAGCCAGCGGCGGCAAAGACAGCACAGTACTAGCAGCCGTACTGAAAACTCTCAACGAGCGATATAACTACGGACTGGATCTATGTCTACTGTCCATCGACGAGGGCATCCGCGGCTATCGCGATGACAGTCTCGAGACCGTGAAGCGCAATGCCGTGCAATACGAGATGCCGCTTGATATTCTGGGATACAGCGAGCTCTATGGTTGGACGATGGATCAAGTTGTGGAACAAGTGGGCAAGAAGGGCAACTGCACTTACTGCGGAGTGTTCCGTCGGCAGGCGCTCGACCGGGGCGCAGCACGCTTGGGCATCAAGCACGTTGTCACGGGCCACAATGCGGATGATGTTGCGGAGACTGTCATGATGAATCTCCTGCGTGGTGATCTGCCCCGTCTGTCGCGTGGTACTAGTATCGTCACTAGCTCCGATGCTTCCGATATCAAGCGCAGCAAGCCTCTCAAGTACGCTTACGAAAAGGAGATCGTCCTCTACGCCCACCACCGTCAGCTCGACTACTTCACTACTGAATGTATCTACTCGCCGGAGGCATTCCGCGGCAGTGCTCGTACCCTGATCAAGGATCTTGAGAAGATTCGTCCCAGTTCGATCCTCGATATCGTCAAGAGTGGCGAGGACATGGCCGCGCTTGTGCCAGTGGAAGTCCGGGGTGCGGGCAAAGCCAAGCAGTCGGAGGAGGAATCGGCTGGTGGATGTGGCAGTCAAAATGGCCGAACCAGTGGAGGAGAGATGGCTGCAATGGAGGAGCAGCTCGCTCAGAACGACGAAGCCGAGTCACTCGAGACCGAAATCAAGCTTCCTAACGGTTCGCGCGTGAAGCCAAATCGCGGCCCGACGGGTAAGGCCGTCAAGGCGCAGACTATCAAACACTGCGAGCGCTGTAACTACATTTCCAGTCAGCGGGTTTGCAAAGCGTGCACGCTGCTCGACGGTCTGAACCGGAACCGACCCAAGACTGCAATCGAGGTTGGGGTTGGCATGGAAGACGAAGAAAGCAGTTCAACTTTGATGAGACAGATGGAGCGTGCCCAGCTCAGCGCTACCTGAAGAGTCAACCAGGGAAACACGTCTATTCAAAAGCCCAACCTTCAGCGCCAGCAGCCTCGGGGTTCTGGAGCATTTCCACCATGACCCTTTTGCTAGGCCCCACCGCTGCAACACAATCACACCCAGTGTCAACATCAGGTGTCCATTCTCGGTGCCCCAGACACTGTGCGGCAACCCATGTGGTTCACAATGAACAAATTTTGAGGTCAGCAGGACCTCAAGATCAGATACCCCCAAGTTACGACTGGAACATTAGTCCAATGCATAGCATAGTGAAAGTTTCAAAAAAAGAACAAGTTCATGCTCCTTTGCAATGCTTTCTATTTTATTTTATACATGAACCGTAGTATACAAATCCCAAATATCAACAATAACAACGCCGTTCCATCGAATCCATGCATCCCAACCAAAGTTACACTATCTGCAGACAACAGATAACCAAGCCAAGCCCAATCCGCCTCTATCGTAGAATCATCATCTATTGACCGTATTCAGAATCAACAGTCCATGATATAAGACGAACCAAGCGAGGCCAATCAATCGCCTCCAAACCCATCTACTCCTTCCCCTCAGGAGTATGCAACTCAGGCAAATCAAATCCAACCCGTCTAGCCGTAAGACGAATCTTCTCTTCCTCATCCATACTCATGCCAGGGTTATAGCGCTCTAGAAGCTCACAGTAGACACGCTGTGCGCGGGCATACTGAGCGAGCTGCTCTGCTTCTTGGAGGCGGAGAGTGCGTTCTTCGTCTGTTTTGGGGGTTGAGAAGGGGAGGACGTCGGATTGCGACTTTGGCTGCAATGTTGACGTCGCTGGTGCTGAGCGGAAAATCGCGCGGAGGTTTTCGTGGAGCGGGGAGGGGGTTTTGAAGCTGCGGCGTGGGAGTTCGCGGAGGATGGCGCGATAGGTTGTGCGCGCTTGGATGGGTGCGGACATCTTTTTGGTTGGTTGGGGCCTAGGGTCCGATAGATTGGTTTTATGGGGTTTGTTTGGGCGGGTTTGAGACCCTTGTGCACCGGGAAGTGGAGGTGAGTTTGTTTGTCTTTGGTGTCTTGAAGCTGGGCGGAGGTTGAGATAGCCGGGTGGATAAAATTTCACGTGATTTGAAATGTATGCGGCGCTATTCATACTAGTCCAAGTGGAGATTATTTCGGAAACTTGATAATTGTCCAGTACTTCGTACTGTCGCATAGCTACGTTTATACATATCTGATAGATGGATGATGTAAGGAAATACATATATAAACATGTCAATATATACCAGGGTAGGATACTATCTGAAAACAGTCAATAACCGTCACTACCCACACCTCGGCAGGCATATGTACAAAATGTCGTAGCGGGGCGTTTTTTTTCAAGATGTATCACCGTTACAAGCGTCATATCGACCCCCATAGGGGACCGAGTTCATAACGAAAAGCAGGCAAAAGACAACAACAACAGTATTTATCAATCATATAGGGGCATGGCGACATGAGAAAGGAAGAGTGGGGGAAGTAGAGGAAGGTAGAGAGGCTAGGGAGGAAGGTAAGGGTGAAGATGTTAGATGGGGTGGTTGTGTGGAAGAGCAGTCTCAATTCGTTTTGAGACTGACGGGCATGAGTGCCCTAGGTTGCTAGAGGCGTGGCCGAAGAAGCGACTGGGTTTAAGAACGCAGCCAGCCAAACTTCCTTCGTCCCTCGGCTCCCGTGGACGGTTCGACATGCAAGCTACGGGCATACAAGTCCTAGACGACGTTAATGAGAAGAACAATGATTCACAATAATGAAGATCTTACCTCTTCGTCTCCAGAGAGCTTCGAGTCTAAAATCAGTCGCTCGACATCATCGAACTTCTGGGCCTGGGGATGAGGACTCTTCTGGCTTCGTTGAATACCAAGAACAACCTCGCCCATGACCTCGAATTTCTTCCAGTTGATGCGAGATTTATTCTCGCCGACAAACGTCTTATTGCCTTCTTCGGCGGAGACAAGGTCGCGACGGTGGAGAGGTAGGAATGGGATTCGCTCTGAGAATGAATTCTCCCAGGCAAGGCGGTAGGCAAAGTGGCTTCGTTGGGTGCTCATGAGGATAACCAGACGCATAAACTCTTTCTGGGCTGGGATGGGGATCAGGTCTCGAGTTTGCGTGAGGCGGTGGACGGGAGTGCCGTTGATGGCAGCGATTACGGCACCCAAGGAGTTGTAGTTGTTTTGGCGTCGGAGTTTCTAGCAGGAGATGTTAGTCGCTGACTTTTAGAGTAGCTAGATTCAAAAAACCTACCACTGCGATGTTCATGAACTTCTCTAGCGCCTGCGCTCTATGCTTGGGCTTATCGCGCAAAAGGATCAGGCTGGCTACAAAGAAGGCCAGATGGTTGAATTGCTTAATCATCCGATTGACATTCGCCAAGCTCTTGATCTTATCCTTGTCTATGCCCGAGAGGCTGACATGACGCACAAGATCACGCGGCCGGAATGAGTTGTACATGATCCAGTCAACCCGCGTCAGTTCTCGTGCGAACTCTTCTTCTGGGGTATCCATGAAAATTCGCCACTGGAGTTTGCCAAGTGAAGTCTTATGTGTTAATTCAAGACGCAAGGCCTCTTTTTGGGCTGCTTCGAGGCTCAGCAATGTGAATGACTGGCTGGTGATGCTGTTAGGTTTGTCGGTGTTCGAGGAGACTGAAAGAGTGCCCGAGAGTCGTGATGTCGAATCATGCGGCCCAGTACTGAGATCCAACGCACTCATACTATAGATGGGGTCTTGTTCTTCTTCGGTGTCGTAAGTATTAGTACCAGAGTCAGCGCCAGTGTGAACCGCTGCTGGAGAACTTCGGCCAGAATTGTCGAAGAATGTCTCAACCTGTTGGGACTCCTCGGAATCACTTTCACCCCCATATGCCCAACCAATATCATCATCTTCTGCATTCGAGTCTAATTGCGACCCGATCTCCTTGGCAGCGAACATGTAGAAATGGCTCTTTTCGAGCACAGCGACAAATTCAATGATCCGTTTGCGAAGTTTGGGATGAGCGAAATCTCCAGGATAATCCGAGGCCCATTGAGCCATGACATCAAGCAGTCGCAGCTGATCCGCCATGCGGGCCAGCTGATCTTCGTTGCCCATCTCATTTCGCTCGAACCGGCTTATCAAGGCACTTAAGAGACTTGCGGGGGCGGCAAACTTTCGGTACAAACATAGGAATGTAGAACGAAACTTTTGGTCTTGTTTCGATAGCGGCAAGGAAATCAAACGATCGACTAGCTCGTCAAATGATAGACCCGTCTCTGCACTCGAGTTGCTCTCGCTGCTCGGCTTTGGCCGCACAACTGCGATAGGGCTCGGGGGCCGGCTCTGTCCATCGTCTACCTCGTCGTCCATGTTTAAGAAACTGTTGAAAGCGTCTGACCCTCCACTGTGTCTCCAGGCGGTATGCAATCGTTGCTGACGGCTATCGTGGTTGGGGGAATGTTGTTCTTGTGCTGACGGCCTGCGGGTATTTAAACGCGCTCCGGATGGCGGAGTTTGCGGTCGCACCGGTTGCGAGTTACTGCGGGCATAACGGTGGGGATTGCCTGTATGTTGCAAATAGTCTCCGTCGGTTGCGAGACGGTTTTCACCATCCCCATCGACACATTGATCCGAGCCCGCTGGACCTGTGAAAACTGGGTTTTCCGAGTTGGCACGAGTATGCCAATTTTGAACGGGTTTAGGTGATCTCGGTGAATTAATATTAGAAGAGAGATCTAAGGATGAAGAGAGGGGTTAGTTTTTAGGGGAAAAGCAAAAAAAGCTATGGGGAACAAGTAGCGAACGCTCCTACCGCGACCCACCTTGGCCCGCTTCCGCTTGGGGGTCAAGGCACTTCAACCCGACAATGGTTTTGTCCCAATGAAAAGGGTGAAAAGACTAAATCCAAAAAAAATTGCTCACCTTCTCGAGTAGAAATCACTGCCCCCAAAACTAACGCTATACACATGCGTTGAGATCGAGGCGATGAAAACGAAGTCCGATAGATTTCGTATCGATCATGGATCGCATCCACTTCACTCTCTTCCAGAGGTTCAGGGTTGACATCACATTTGCAGGCAACCTGCAAGAAAGGAAGATCCGAGGCAGCCAATGAGTCTAAATTCCCGGAAAGATCAGCCCCCCAATACCGGTACATCCAGAGCGAAACGGAAACCTACCAATGAGGTTTGTTGTTAAAGCAAGTCGATCCGGCTTGGTGGCATCATGTAGAACCAGAACCCCGTCAATAACTGGCGCGGATTTGTCGCGTCCTGCACGTGGCCAGACGATCTTCTTGTCCTGGTCAAATTGAACCTGTGTCAAGTCGACTTCCATCAGATGCACAATATAGACCGATCCGTTCAATGACATTTTCTTCTTGTTCATATTGGAGGTAGGCGGGCTTTTCATATCCAGCGCACATTTAACAAAGCTGCTCTTGCCGGCGTTTTCTTCGCCAGCCACTGCAATCGTCACTTCGGGGAAACCGCTCTTGGGAGATTCCTATAACAGGCAGAAAAGGGACTCGTCAGCGATTGGAGCTCTTTGTACACCGTAGCCATAACCCGCTCGGAATTCTGGATCAATTGAAGACATACCCCATCCTGCTGACGAAATTCTGTGCGCTTGATCTGTTCGTCTGTAATTGGCGACCCCTCATCCTCCTCCACCAATGTGTGTTCGGAGTACGTCCCAGCTCCTGGCTTCCGCGCCGCATCGAGTTTATAAAGGCCCCCGGGGGCTGAGGAAGTACGACTTCCCATTCCCGGTCGTTGCGGAGCTGCCATAGCTTGAGCTTTGTCACTGTAAGCTCTCTCTCGGCGGGTCTGCGAGATCATGACGGAAACGGTCGGCAGTAAGGCCGAATGGATTCGGTACAACGCCCTTACTGTGTAAGTTCAGATAACGAGCACAGCACATCCATCGTTGGAATCAAGTTCGGGGTGAGGCAGCCATCCGAGGTGTTATCGGGAGTTGATTGAAAACTACCCTGATTAGCCGGATCTGTCGCGGATATCCTTTGGTCTTGGCGGGAAGAACCTTTGAAATTATAAAAGCAGTATGGACAGATCACAAAGAGTTCCAAGAATGGGGAAGATTGGGGATAATGGAATTGGTCCGAGATCCTCTTTTTTTTTGATGGGATTCTCGCATATCATTGGAAGCCCACTAAGAGATCGTCGTGTTCGTGAAAGCGGCTGAACACACATGGGCCAACTAGAACCGAGGCTGGGGTCTAGGACGATCTCGCTTAAATGACAGGTCTACTCCGTACAAATGGATATTATTTATTGCTTAGGATTTGTTGAGCTGCAGTAGCTGTTTTGACTGCCGGCCCCCCTGCTCTGCGCCGTTTGTCTTTTCAAAAATTAGATCCTACACAGAGTACGGAGTACTCCAATAATCCGTACTCTACTTTCTCAAAATACTCCATGTGACCAGTCAGAACATACAGATTCCGGATTTTCAGTACTTTTGTACTTTTGTACGGAAATTTTGGTCTGTCAAGTTCTGGGCCGTTGACATATGCTCCGCTTTATTGGGGGCGCTAAAAGCGCCCCTAATCTGACATTATATAGGACTTCGGCTGCTGGTCTTGGCTCGCATGGTAGCGTTGTACATCGTACCTGTGGTGCGATATTGCACTTTACCACCATAGGGCCAGTGCTCAGCGCTTTAATTTACTACCCTACGCTTTAATATACTGGTAAATTAATTACCAGCAGCCCCGAGAGCCGGGGGATAGCATGGAATAGAGAAGCATACAGAAAACAAAGGAGGCCGGATATTTATCAGTTGCATAAGGCTGAATATGGCTAAAGCTGTCAGATCTGACAGCTACTTTATTAGAACAGTCATAGTAGATCAAAAGCCGCCGCCCACCATCTCGTAGATTCGATATGCATGTCTCACTTGCACGGACTCAACCTATGAATGTGGTGCAATCAAGGTATATATGCCGACCGTCTAACTCGTATGCGGTTGGTTTTCACCGGAAGCAAATGTAGATGACTCAGGCTGAGTCCTTGCCTTTGACAAGCGCCATAAACCGCATGAAAGCCTCGGCGGTCTGGCCAGTCTCCGTGCCTTCCTCACAATCCTGCCTTAGCTTCCGGACTCTGCCCAGCCCGCGGTTGAAACCTTTCTCGGACGTCCAGGGTCCACGGCTACGAGGAGCGAGCCCTCCACGACCTCGTCCGCGCCCACGTCCACGTCCACGTGCGGGGGCTGTGTACGATTCCACCCATTCGTCTTCCAGCGTCGACTGGAACATATCTTGTAGCTGACTGCGGAGTTCTGGGTATTGGGTGAGAAGCTCTTTCATTTCTGACGATGCCCCAACTGCTGCAGGGGTGGTCGCAGGAGCATTGGTTCCCGTTGGTTCTGCAGGTGCAGGGCCATTGGGGTCGTTCTCGGGTGTGGGATCGACATCAGGCGCTGGGATGTTACTCGGTTCCTCATTCGATGGTGCTTTCGGAGCACAGTATATCTTATGTGACTGGGTGCATGCAAGCGAGCAACTAAATCGATAACTCTTAGCAACTGGTCCACGCATGGATAGGGGTGGAATCGTAATCGGGTCAGTACCTCAACAGTCCGCATGTGGGACAGCGATATTTGGAGGGCTCTACAGAGCAAACCTCACAGGAACCAGGCATTATATCGATTTCCCAATGAATCCATCAGCTGCAAAGCGATCAAACTTGCTCCCTCATTTTTAACTGGTCCACGTCCTCGAGAATGATGCAGGATAAGGCCAGGAAAGTTGAGCTACCCGATTTGCATGATTTGCACGAAAAACTAAGCTCGGGTCATCTATGTCTGCCTCAGGCATCAACTATACATGGGAACACGCGTGCCAACAAGCTTCATAAATAGGTGACGTGCCATATATTTCGATCGGAAGGCTGCAAAATATCCGCCGAAAGGGCTAATGGGATGTCGAATTTTCTCCCCGAGACATAGTTGGAGCCTAATCGTCCACATCCAAAATCCAACCCCTGTTTCGTGTGACGAAACAAAGCCAGAATGCACGCGATACATCGAGAACGGCCACGTTTGCACCAGGTACGCAAGGTATCGTGTCTGTATCCACCACTCGGGGAGCCAGGGCATGAGATACACGTACAATGGCCACGACCATCACTTGCGGGATATCAACCCGGCCATACGGTGTACTAAGTGGATCCTGATTCCCCCCGATTCGATGTCGACTCGGGGCGCGAATACTGTTTGTTGCAAACTCCAAGATGCCTTTCAGCTCATGTGCCCACGGGTTGTTTCATGACTCGTTGTGGTAATACTGGCGCCCATCAAGATACGGCACCTTTATCCATTTTGTGAAGAGCAGTCCTACCTTCTTTACTGGATTCAACCCATCAGTGAAGCGTTGGTGGCCCCACGTATTACATTCCGTTTGCCATTTCACCAATGCAAGTGCTATCTAGACACCGCTGCAACTTGTACCAGACAAAGCGGCTACTTCTCTTGGGTTGGCATTTCTTGCAAGGTCGAATCAGAATTGTCAGTTGCTGGTGTACAGCGGGGTGCTGATACATCGTAGGATCAGTCCATGTTGAAAATGTGGTGAGGACCCGCTTTTTACAACTTTTCTTGCCCACTGTTTGATCATCGGCTTCATATATCAACCTGGAGCAATTGCTCACAGATTGACTAGTTGATCAATGGGTCGAGCATGGCTGGCCCACACACAGGGAAATAGTGTTATTCTTACCCTGTGGGAGTGCCCTGCGCACCCAGTACAACAGAGCATATTGTTTACCGCCAATTTAAGTTTATTGTGGCCAATCTACTCTATTCTACATCCTGCACAAAGGAAAAGTGATCAAGACGACCCGCCTACTGCTGCCGTCCGAGGATTTTGGACTTATCGCCGGGTCCATCAGTCGTATGATGGGGTTGGAAAACGGAACTGTGCATACAAGTATATGTATCAAATATGAAAAAGAGAGAACTCCTTGGCGTGAGCCATGACATGGTCTGTCCTCTGAAAAGCTCTTTTGTTGGCTATCCTTGAAAGATACACCCATCATTCTGTTTATGAAATGCGAGAGAAGTTTGGTACAACGTGATCTTGCCCCCAGTCAGTTCCTCTCTTTTTGATCGGGCTTGATTGTTGCACAGCTCAAGCCTTCAAAAGTTGTTTGGGATGTCGTCGAGTTTTCTTGAAACAAGACTATATCGCACCCGTTATACTGCATGGCTTCATCCTAAATGGCCAGGCTACTTCTGGTAAGTATAGCTAGTGTGAGTCAAATTACATGCTTCTTCAAGCATGGAAATTTCCACGTTATTAAAAGATAGCATCTGCTACGAAGCTAATATAGGGACCTCGGGAAGAAGCTTCCTTCCCCAGGGGTTGATTGCGAGCCCTAAAATTTAGAGGTGTAATGCATGGTGGTACTCTATCCGAATGCAAAATGAAACAAAATCTTGCTTCGATATAGATGATTTCAGGTGACAATTAACCATGAACTACTCGTTTCTCAACCTCCGACAGTCGGCACATCCATAGTTGTAATTGTGCAAAACATCTCTTCTCATTGGCCAAAAAACGGTCCTCATTTGTCATCCGGCGATGATCTCAGATCACGTGCAGTCAAATTGCGTCAGAGCGGCCGAACAGATCCTCAAGTGTTTTTTTTTCTACAATTCACCTGTTAACAACTATCTTGTACAGTTAACTCGATAACATAATGTCTTTGAGCACTCCATCAACAACAATGTTCCGCCGCGCTCTGCTAAACACCCGTCTGGCCACTCCCGTCGAGTGCTCCGCCCGAACAATCAGACCGGCATTCGCACGTTACAGATATGTGTCCAGCGCAGCCCGACTCCCGACCCTCACAGCATCAGAGACCCGTCGCCGACCAACGGTGCGACCACACCAGCAACCCGCATCACAGGGCGGAGTTAACGGTCTCTCACCGACAAGCAAGCGCACCATTTTCATCCAGACCGAGAACACCCCCAACCCCGATGTAAGTTCCCAGAGCTCAATTATATCACCTTGACAAAAGAAACCGATCTGACATATCATCTCCTATAATCTAGGCCTTGAAGTTCATCCCTAACCACCGCGTCCTCCCGGAAGACTTCCCCAGCACATTCCTCGAGTATATGTCACCACGATCCACCCTCGCGCCGCCACACCCATCCCCGCTCGCGGCAAAACTGTTCGATGTCGAAGGCGTCACATCCGTCTTCTACGGCACAGACTTCATCACAGTGACAAAAGGCAGCGACGCGAACTGGGCGCACATCAAGCCGGAAATCTTCAGCATCATCACGCAAGCTGTGACATCTGGCGAGACGATCGTCACGACGATCGAGGGTGCCACCGACGGTCAGCAGGAGAGTAGCGAGGACTCGCTCTCTTTTAACGAGGATGATGACGAGGTTGTCAGCATGATCAAGGAATTGCTCGAGACTCGCATCCGCCCTGCTATCCAAGAAGACGGTGGTGATATCGAGTTGAAGGGCTTTGAGGATGGCATTGTTATGCTGAAGCTGCGTGGTGCTTGTCGTACCTGCGATTCCAGCACTGTTACGCTGAAGAATGGTATTGAATCTATGCTTATGCACTATGTATGTCCCTCCCCACGCTCCCGTTCCCTTGGTTTTGATATAAGGGCTTTTGCTAACTTTGCTTTTTAGATTGAGGAGGTCAAGGGTGTTGAGCAGGTTATGGATGAGGAGGAAATCGTTTCCATGCATGAGTTCGCAAAGTTTGAGGAGAAGCTGCGCCAGCAGAAGGGTGCTGCAGCTACAGCTACTGCGCCTGTGGACAGTGCGCCGTAAAATAGGTTATTCGGGGGCATATACCTTGTACATTAGTTTTTAAAAGGGAAAATGAATTGGAGTTGGTTTTCATTACCTACAACTTCCAGAAATTATTGTCACCACCTCGCGTGCCAAGGTTGCTTCTGAGCCCATAATGCCAAGACCCCGACCCTTAGTAGACCTCAGAATGAACACCTGGAATATCAATATTCCCGATAGCTCTGTAATACAACATGTGAATACTATACAGAGATATAAACTACTGGTACACTAGGACCCAAATGCTTACTCTAAGCAGGACAGCACGGACTATAGATGGATTTGATGTGCCATTGCATAGTACCTTGTAGTAATCCTTCCGGAATAAACGCTCTCTTCTCATAACTCTTTCGTGGAATTACTCCGGCTCTATCCCAAAGCTGGTTGGCCCCTCTCATTGATCCATTCCGAGTGCAACACCTGTTGAGCTGTTGCTCTTTCATTTGGCCGATAGATCAGCATCAGCCGAAGCATTACCTCAAACGCCCTCCTTTCCTTTTCCGCCATACGCCTCATATCGTGCCTCTTGTATAGAGTATCAAACATCTCGCCTAAGGCCCTATGCACAGACATTCTAGCTCATTCAATTCGCCGTCTTCATTGAACCAATCCAGTCTTGTACTCCATTTTTCCAACCACTCTGGGGATAAGATGCCAAGAACCTCGACTTGCTCTGCGGTAACGCGATCGGCAGCTGGGAAGAACGTTCCGAACAATGAGCGCTGGCCAGCAGTCTCCCAGATGGTACAAGCAAGTGTCCAGATATCCGACGCGAAGGAGAGCGGCTCGTCTGAGAATCGGGCTTCAGGTGGCTGGAGAGGAAGGGTCTTTTGAGGAGAATTTGAGTCGCTAAGGATGATCCTCTCCTCGCCAAAATCAACACCATCGCTACTGATACCAAACCAATCAGGAATAAACACCCGGGCGAACTGAGCGATAATCGACTGTGCAACCTTGGGTCGGAAAAGCCCGAAGCATCTTTGACATCAAAAGGCTCATCCGTGCAGGTGGAGTAATGATACACCTGTGCTTACCATTAGGACCGTAAATCCAAAATTGGTCGATCAGGGGTGGGATAACCTCTTTTCCAGGTGTAGATGGCGCGTTCCCAAGAGAGGAGATCACACTAGCCTCCCGCGTGTAGTCATTAGCAGCAGTGATCACCTTCACTGCCACATATCGGGCTATTTGTATACCACGCGCTAGCCATATAGTCGAGTATCCTCCATACCCAAGCTTGTCAATCACTCCATAGCGGGCATTGTCCAACTCATCCCCGACTTGTAGAGGATGATATCCTCCTAGGTTGCATATGTCGAGGTCTTCGACGTCTTCAATCAGCCTATACTGAGATATGCCGGGTCTTCTATTCGCGGTAGGAAATTCGTTGGAAAGAGACGTATCTCGGCGTATGTCATCTGTGAACATTGATATGTCTTTCGGGCATGGAATTGATTTGAAACAAGACTGCAGGTCTGTCTAGAGAATCGCCATCGGCTCATACAGGCTTGTGTAAATACTTGCAGAGGCAGCATCTAGCATAACGACAACCTTCACGCCTGCCCAGGTGGATGAGGTTTAATTTGGGAGCTGCGGTGCGTTGCGTGTACACCGGTGCTTTGAGCCGCAACGAATTAGCATGTAGGTAATATGGTTCACGGGTGTGGGTCAAGCTCCTCTTCCCCCCCCCACCTTACAAGGAGATGACATACAATTATCCGGTATATAATACAAGATGCATATGATCATTCCAAAGTCCAAAGAATACGGAGTAGTCTCATCCTAGCTTGGCATGTCTTAGCTTTGGGGTTCAAGAAGCAATGCGTAAAGAAGTGCTATAACTCTGGAAACGTGCAAATCTCCCGCGATATCTATCCACTATGAACTTAGCTAGGGTATATCACTGGAAAAGGAAAAAAAAAAAAAGAAAAAGAAAAGGACACAGGCCATAGTCCAAATACACCACATAACGCCTATATTAGCAAACATAATTGAGCAAGTATCCAAGGGATGCTGCAACATCTGCCAGGGAATAGACCCGGTCGGAGGACCGGGGCACAATATGATTCGCCAGAAATGAGAGCAAGAGAATCGATCCTGCACTCCCCATTGACAGACAATCCTTTTTTTTTTGTGTTTTTTCCCTATATTGCACAAGTGTGTGAGATCATTGAGGGGTTGAGAGGCAAAGTCACGTTGACAATGTCATTATTGTACTACACTGTGGCACAAAGCTGTTTAACGGTCTAGACGCATAGTCCGAGGTTATTGACACGTGAGGGACTTCTAGGTCTTGGCTAGAGATGTGGATGAAGTTATCCCCGCAAAAGGGAAAGAAGAGGGGAAAGCAGCTCTCATATTGGAGGGGCTGCTAAAGTGTCAGAGAATGCATATCAATCCGGGGTAAGATTAGAAGAACAGTCTGGCCCTAGTGTGCGACCCGAGGGCCGTGCGAGGGTCTACGAAATACATACTAATACATTTTATATATGTGCACGAGTTACCAACTACCCCAGATCGGCTTATTTGTCCCAGGGACCCGCCTGCTCTGGATGGGGTCTACGCCACTTTGCTATGGAGAGCTCCGTAATTTTCTTTGCATATGTGTATTCATCAGAATTCCATAATTTCCATGTCTTCTGAAAAAAACCCCACTAAAATCCACTAAAAAAACGACTAAAACAACTAACAAGATCAACCCATAGCTGGTCCGTGTCCTCCGGGGCAACGTTGCCAGATCCGTAAGAAGTTACCCCAGGCTCTTTGCGTTCCCCCTCATCTTTTTACATTTCTCCCCCTCCCTTCTTCTCCCACTTTCATCTACACACTCTTCGATCGCAAGATGCGTCATCCTTAAGGGGATCAGCCTACCCCCCCCCCCCCCCCCCTCACGGCTCGTCATCTCTTGTGATAGCTTTGTGACCCTCCGAGCGCATTCCATTCCCTGATAGACCGAACACCCAGATTCAGATCCAGCGGGCATCTCTGTCGACACGCGCCTTATTCCCTCCTAAAAAAACACATCTCTACTGCTCCCTAGCTCTGTCTAAACGACCTCTTTCGCCCTCCGTTCACCTCGAAATCAACCCGTCAATTCAGGCACAAGAAGGACTCCGCAATACCCTTGACGAGACCCACGATTACCGTGCGCACCTGTTTGCAAATAGACATTTTGAGAGAAACGATTAGAGTGGTGAGTCGCGCATCATTTTTCCCCCGAGTTGCCCGTGTCCTGAACGCGACTGGGCTGATACATGGATGATTCTCCAGGCACAATTGCGATCACGCGACTGCTTTTGATTTTCGACTCGTTTTTCTTCGTGGATACTATTTTGCTTTCGAGGTGCCTGGTGATCTGCACCCAGCTACGCTAAAAAGGATTCGCTTGGGTCGCATTTGACGCCAACTTGAGGTACGTACGAGTTCTTGTTCTCGGTCGCATTGATTTCCGACATGTCCGACAATGTGCCTCTCCGTGGTGCTCTCTGCCTGCATGTTACTTTCATATTTCTCTTCTCTGTGGGGGCATCTCTCACTCTTCCCTAACCTTGCAATTGTATCTCGTTCACATCATATCATGTCCTTTTCGGTTGCGTATAGCTATCACTTGGTTGGGGTGCTTTTTACGATCCCCACTTCTGGACCCTCTCTTGCAAGAGGGGCCGAGGATATGCATATCTGCGCTCCGCTTTTATCTGGCGGCTTTCAAGTTATGCCACACCCATGCTTGATATTTTACTTCATTTGCGTCTTTTCCTTCTGTTTTACGACTTGGCTACAATATGCGAACAATCGCTGACTTCCAATTTAGTCGTTGAACATAGCGCATATACCCGGTCATCCACCGTCCCTCCCAGAAGCAAAGATTGGCCTTTTACCCCAACCTCATCGAGCGGGTGGAACAAAGACGGGTGCTTTATCGCATGTGTTCATCTTTCTTCTTGAACCAAGAGACATCTATACAAGACAGCTTTGCTATTAACAAAGACCGTACAGGTCAGTAAATCACCTCTGATCCCTCCGTGACTTCAGACTATTCCTTGCGACAACCCCGCTCTGATTGTGTTGCTTCACTGGGTGTCGAGTGGCGCTCATGGTGACACAGTCGGCAGGGAATTATCGTGTTTGGCACACATATTAAACTGGGAATCATATACTAACGTTACAACAGTGTGTCTCTTACCATAACAGACGATGACAACGCCATCTAACAAATCGATCCCGATGGCTCAGTCTTCTACCTCACCCGCTGCGGCGACAGCGTCTGCCATCCTCGAGAAAACTCACCCAGGCGTGCGCCGTTCCACCCCGGACTCGGATGCATTGGCTTCCTCTGATGATGATGGAGACCATGGACCGCAGACTCAAAACACCATCCCCCCTACCACCAGGCCACCCGTCCGTCGCACTTCGTGGTTGAATGAAGTGCCACTTTCCGCTCAGCGTAAACATTCGCTGCCTGGAGGCCACCTTTCTTCTGCACCATCGAACCCTACAAGCCCCGCTAGTGATCAGGCACCATGGGCGACAACTACGAGCCCAGGTCTTGCCGGATCTTTCAATTGGAATCAAACCGGAGGAAGCACATTTCCCTGGGGCACAGGCACAGGCATCTGGAACACTGAATCACGCAAGGAACCGCCTTCTCGCTTGGCAGAAATGATACCCTCTCCGACCATGACCAACCCACCTCCGGCGAGCAACGTGCCAGAGGAAATGCTGAGCCCAATAACCCGTACTATCTCTGGTGAATCTGCCATTCCATTCTCCATCCCGTTACAACCAACTCTTAAAACCTACCGCTCTCAGTCATATTCTGTTGGTCAGATGGATCCTGAATTCCTCAGCCTCGCTGCTAGCAAGGCCGGTGCGGCTCCTGCTGCCGGTGCGCAATACCCAGGAAGTCGCTCCCGGGGTCCAGGCCAAATGTCTGCTGTTCAGCCTCGAGCATCACGTCCTAGTATGCTCGGTGAATTAGGACACGATACTGCAATGCTCGGTCGAGTCCGCGAGGATGATGATGGCGACGAGAGTCTCAACGGCTCGGAAAACGATATGAGCTACTCAGCGAGTCAGGCACGGCAGATCGAGCAGCTGGCGCGTGAGAACGCACTCTTACGGCAAGCAGCTGCGGCAGGCCAAATGGATAACAGATACCGTGAGCGGGCCGGATCAGCTGCATCAATCGGTGGAGGTGGTCATCCACTGCATCGCATTCGAGGCGGTGTTCCCGATGGAGATTTGGTTGAAGAAGATCCGGGAGAATTGCGTGATATCACGGGATACAACAATATGCGTGGCAATTCTCGACGCCGTTTCTCTGAGCATCTGTCGCACCCAGAACAGCAGTTTACGTCCTTTGCCTCCCCGTTGGAGAATCGTGCTCTAGATAATGTCCGCAAGGCTCATTGGCAGACGTCTCTCGGCTTCGGTGGCATGTCTGACATGCCTCAAAGTCGCCGACACTCTTTCGCCGAGATTCCGATGCGCCATGGCTCAATCGGTCCTGCGGACTCGCATTCGACCGCCACTCCTCGTGCAACCATGGGAGACCGTGATGACGGATATGGTAACCTTAGTGACTATTCCAACCGTGAGTCTATTTGCTTGCTACGTGGGTTTGCTATTGCTCAACGCTAATATCTTCTTTAGAACCCTACTACTCCCGTGAACAGACCTTGCGTGGAGATGGCTCCTCGGGTATCCCACCATCTCTCAGCCAATATGCGATGTCGGGTGCATATGGTCGGCAACCATCCGCATCGTCGCACGCTCATCAAAATCAGCTTTTGTACATTGTCGCATTCAAATGCAGCCGCGCAGACGTTTTCTACATCCAAGAAGATACCGGTCTCCAAGTGAAAGATGGTGATCTAGTCATTGTGGAGGCTGATCGGGGAACGGATCTGGGCACCGTCATTCACGCGAACATATCACTCCAACAGGCACGGGAGTTGAAGCAGCATTACGCGGAAGAGCATTACAAGACCCTCATGATCTTCTCTAGACACGGCCAGCCTGAAGCGTCCAACCTCACCAACCCCAACACGGGCTTGAACACTCGAAGTGCCACAGGTGGCATGGGTCCCCATGGTCCTCACAGTGCCCAGGAACCCACCACAGACCTCAAACCCAAGCTTATCAAGCGGTTGGCGCAGCCACATGAGGTCTTAACTTTGCACGATAAGGAGGGAAATGAAGCCAAAGCCAAGCGGGTCTGCCAGCAGAAAGTGGTTGAGCACCGGCTTAATATGGAGATCCTCGATGCCGAGTTCCAAATGTAGGTCTACTTGATTCCGATTACCATTTGTGATGATTCAACTAATTGTTATACAGGGATTGGAAAAAGCTGACCTTTTACTACTTTGCTGATTCGTACATCAACTTCAACTCGCTGGTGACTGATTTGTTCAAGATCTACAAGACTCGCATCTGGATGTCCGCTATCAATCCCGCCTCGTTTGTCACACCCCCTACGGCTGGCCTGTCAGGCCCCGGCACTATGCCCAACCCCCTTTATGGCCAGGAAGCAGATCGTCGCCACCAACTTGAAAGCAGATCCTATGGCGGAGCGCGCGATTCTGTCGACTCAGGCCGAGAGATGCCAAACCCCGTAGGCATGCTTCGCCCATCCTACGGAGAGTCATACCAGCCGTTGTCTCAGCCACCCCATCACGCAGATGGGCCTCATTCGGATATATTTGCTCCACAGGTGCCATCCAACTTTGGTCCTGCAGATTCATTCGAATACCCTGGCAACCTCGGCAGCTCCAATGGATCTTCACGCATGCACCCAGCGCAGGGCGAATGGATCAATCGATTCCAGGGCCTATCGCTCAACTCCTAAAGTTTTCCCCATCCTGGATTTTCTTCATGTCTCCGCCCCTCCTCGCCTATCTCTGTACAATCGTCACCTCCTGCTCATTTGCTTCCCGTCCCATGCTCCGGTGCTTATCCTTGCGGTGAAAGAGACTCCTTATGAACCTAGACTTGCCCACCTTTGTTATTTTCTCTTTTCCCAAATGTCGCTACTTTGTTTATTTCATTTATCTTTTTCTGTTTTTCCTCAAAGAATGTGGACGCGGTTGTCATCAATTCTTTTTGCTACGTTCACCCTCCAGCTCTGATACGTCCTACTCTTTTGTGTCCCCGTTCCTCGCTTTTACTCGAGGTGTTGTGGTCTTGTTCTCCTGTACTACTGTTGTTAGAATTCATACCCAGGGCTTGCTGCTCTACTGGACACCCCCCCCCCATTCTGTCATTACCGCCCCTTCTCGCCATAGATCTGTTTCTGCGTGACGAATTATGTCTTCCATAACCAGACTATCTCTATCTACACATGGATGTATGCGTTATTTGTGTTAATTGAAGTTAAAGTTGAATGCTTGAGTTGAGATTCTCGTGCTTGCTTTTTGTATTTCGTTTAATTATTTCTTATTATTTACAAGTTGTGCACAGATTGGGAGAGTCTAAAGGCAACGGTTATCAGAGGATATAAAATGGGTTTCATACAGTCCCGGAGGGGAAATTTGTGTCATTCATTATGTCTAGTACTTGGCTTTCTTCGCTGTATGTTGATCAAAATGAGATGCAAACCCTTTGTTTTAGAATTAGCCTGCCAGGTAGATCATCCATTTAGGCCAATATCATGGTTTGTTAAACTTCCTTCCTATTCTCTCTTCATGGTAGCCTTAGCTCTCGAAGATTTGCAGAGATGCCATGCATCGCCTACGCATCTCCCTCGCCGGGTCTGGAATAATCATCATGAGGGCTGGCATGTTGAGGCTTCTCTCAATCTTTGCCGAATGAACCCTGGACTAAGCTCACGCGATGTATTCCCACCCTAAATCCAGACAGGCTAGACAGACAATGAGCGAGAACATGGAAAGCCTCAGCGTGAGCCACGACGGTGCCATCACGTCCATCCAAGCCTGGCTGGCACAGCTAAATAATCTCGTAGCGAACAGACCCAACCGACTTGTTTCAGTATAGAAACACTACCACAATCAGCACCTCCCCCAAACCCAGAAAAGAATAAAAACTCACCAGCCCTCTCAAGCCCACTTATCATGTTTCCCACTAACCTTGACATCCAACATGATCTCATGGAAATTCCCCTCCCTCCTCCCCTTCCTTAACCTCTTGACCTCATCGTCATTTAACCCCCGTCCAACAATCCCCTCAAGCTCCTTTTTACTAATCTTCTCATACGCCTTACTCTCCTTCGACGCGCGCAACTTCGGCTTAAACCTCGCCTGCATGCGCACGCGCACAGTCGTCTCAAAGGAGATCGTATTCGCGTCGCCGCGGATCTCAACGCCGGAAGATGCTTTGGCGTTTTCTTTTATTGAGAGGAATGACTCGCCGTCGCCGCCGTGCGTTTGGAGAGAGAATGTTCCTGAGACTTCTGGGGAGGGGATTGCTAGGAAGGATTCGTAGTGGCCGACTGCTGAGGCGGTTGCTGAGAAAAGGCCGTGTGTGTCTGAGGAGAGGTATCTGTTGGAGAGGTGGATGTTAGCATGGAACAGAGAAAAATTGGAGATTGGAACTGGGAGGGAGGGTATGTTGCGATAAAAGACAGTATTCACTCACTTCCCATGATGTCCCTTGAAGCTAAATGACTCCGTCCCCGCCACCCGCGACGCAACCCAGACCTGTCGCACATCGTGTGGCTCCGCCGTGGACGGGTCTCCCTCGACGAGGTTCTCGAGCTTGCTGGCGAATACTTGGCCGTTTGCGTCGCTGGCGACGCAGGTTGGGTCGTCGGAGGGTAGGACTATGATTACTGGGCCGGCGATGTCGCTTGCTAAGTCGGCGGAGACCCAGCTTTGGTCTTCTGAGTTGTCTTCGGGTTCGGGTTCGGTTTTGCGCGTTTTGGGGGTCGGAGCTTCATTGTCTGTTGTGCGGGTCTTGCGCTTCTTCGGCTTGTCGCCTTTGAATGTTAGGGGTTTGACCATTGTAGTTTGGGGATTGGTGTGATGGTTGTTAGATCTTGGAGAGTTTGCGGTGGGGAGAGGCGAGGCCAGGCTTGGCTGACGGGGTGTGGACACCCGTTCTTGACTTTCCTTATTTGAACGTTTATAGTACAATTTGTTAACATAAATCCCTCTCACTGTACTGTCGCAGGTCATATTTGAGGGATTATCAATCTCAAAAGTACCTTGTTGGCCTACAAGGTCCTCATTTTCAAGTATAAAGTCAAGGTGCCTCGTAATTCAGAGAGTCAATTCTATCAACCTCTATGAAACTGTATGTTGCAATTCACAGTCTAGACCTAATCGAAGACGATGGCAGCCTTGATCGCGGTCTTGTTGCGCATCGCCTCAAGACACTCCTCCCACTGCTCAATCTTGTATACCTTGTTCACAATGCCATCAACCTTTACCTTACCAGAATCAAGGTAGTCAACAGCAGCAGGGAACTTGTAGGTCTCAGAGAAACTGCCGAGGATAGTGATTTCATCGCCGACTGGAAAAAAATGAGCAAAGAAGTCAAGAGAAAGCGACAAGAAAACTTACAGATCTTAGCCGGCGACCACGAGACCCGAACCTCACTCGAGTACACGCCGTACACAACCAGCTTACCACCACGACGAACATAGTTAATCGAGTCTTCAAGAATCTTCTGGCTACCAGTAGCCTCAACAACAATATCGAATCCATACGGGTTCTCGGCCTTGAGAGCATCGAATTGAGCCTGAGGATTCTCGCGTGACAGCTCAATGTACTTATCGCCAGCACCAAGCTTCTGAGCCAAATCCATCTTCAAACCTCCAGGAGCAGCAACAATGACATTGCAACCACCGTTTTGGCGCAGCATCTGAGCCAACACCAGACCAGTAGGACCGGCACCGAAGATCAGCACGGACGAACCCATCTTCGGGGCGATTTTGTCCAGACCGTGGGCGGCGCAGGAGGCGGGCTCCAGGAGAGTTGCGTCAACGTCGGAAAGGTTCTTGATCTTGAAGACTCTGCCAGCTAAAAGAAATCCAAAATCAAAATTGAGACCCCGGTATGCGTTTGATATGCTCTACTTACCGGGGTAGGCGCAGTACTCAGCGAAACCGCCATTCATCGTCACACCGTGGGCCTCAAAGTGCTCACAGAACAGCTCGTCGCCACGGCGGCAGTAGAAGCATGTTCCGCACAGCTCGGAGTTATCTGCGACAACTCGCTCGCCGATCTCAAAGTCTTTAACCTTGGGTCCAATGGCGGCGACTACGCCGACAGTCTCGTGGCCAGGGATCAGAGGGAACCATGGACTGGTCAGCACATCAATTCATGGGTGTTTGATATGGTGGAAAGACATACCTTGGCAATGAATTCACCCTCGTGGATGTGGAGGTCAGTGCCACAAACACCACAAGCCTTGACCTTGATCTGATCAAATAAGGGCTTGGTCAGTCCGCTTCCTTGCAAATTGATGGACGGCTTCATACCAGGACATCATTCTCACGGAGCTCAGGCACAGGGACTTCAACGAGCTTGTGCTTTTTGGGCTCTGAGTACTGCAGAGCATGCATGGTCTTAGGGATGGAGGCTGTCATGATTGAAGGTGAGTGTGTTATGAAGAGAGGAGAAGGGAAAGGCTGATGAGATACCAGAATTGTGAATGAAAAAGAGGGGGGGGGAGCAAGATGATCAGCTCAATATAAATAGCTTAGGAAAGAAGGGAAGCTTCTCTCATATCTCATCCAAGCGCCCCATACTCAAACATCTCCAGGGCTCAGACGAAGTATACAGATTATTTTGCAATTGGATGTGGGTCGAGATCGGCGTCATTTTCGTGCTTGCATCCTACTCCACTGATATGGAAGATCGCTATCTATGCCATTTCTCATATCTTCAATTCTTCGAGTCCTCAAACATGAAATTTTACGTTTACGTTTGCGCCAAATGTGATCGAGGAGAACCCCGCGGGGCTCGGCGCAGGGGTCCATACTAGACTTCAGCAGTTATGGATCCGTATAGATCTTGATTGACCTGGATTGATTCTCAATGTGTCATTCCCTGTTGCAACTATCACTCCAATATCACGGATGTGGAGATATCGCAAATTACCTTATTCGCCATCTAGACGCCCCGGGGGCCAAAACACCGGGTACCTGTCAGCACTGATATCCCAGACCTACCAAGCCCGAAAAGACAAAAGTCTCTTCCTAACAGCTGACCAAACTCCTCGGAAAAGGTAAAACGAAGCCAAAATCTCACACCTAGGATCCCAAACATCTCACCACTCCCTTCTCCGCGGCACCCGCCAAGGAAGAAGCAATTCCCACCCAGAAGCACCAAACCTAGATCACGCGGGGCAGGATATCACCAATAACTTATTTTTGATACCGGAGGCTGGCAGAGCTGTGGAACGAGGCCCCGAATCGACGCATCGAGACACATGTGGACATTTTGACCGCTGCGGCAAGAGCGGGAATTGACCCCGGATACAGATGGGCTGGCTTCTAGGCTAATCGGCGAATTATTGTGTGGTCGGTTGTGACTCCAGGGGGATGTACGGGATGCTACATCCTCAACGGATTTTTGGACTTTAGTATTGGCTGGGTTGTCTTGGGTGTCTTGTCTGTTTGTGCTTCTACGGAGTGCTGTGTTGACTTGAATTAGGCTGCGTTAATATACTGCTACTTGATTGATGTCCCAGTGTTATGGCGTCTAAACGAAGGTATCACTGCGACGGCGAGCTTCAGGTGCTAGGTTAAAACAAAGGCTAGTCTTCTACAACAGAATGAAACTACTAATACATGCTGACATTTGCAGGCCGAGGGATCCTCAATCTGCAATCACTGCTGTAATCCCCTCGCTCTCAACTTCAATGCACGGCTCACTGGTGTCAACGGTGACTCCCTTCTGACCCTATGCACCGCATTAACTCAATTGCTCTCAACTCGCTAGTCCAAGTTTCTTATACTGATTGACAAACTCTTCAAACAGCTTGTTAAGCCCCAGGATGTTCAACGGGTCCTTATCATCATCCTGATCCATAAAACACAGCATGTTGTGAATTTCAAACGTGATGGCCAGCATGAACCCCAGCTCAGATTCCATATAAACCTGTTCTCCTGTATCCGAGTCCCCAGTCTCGTCATTCCATTTCTTTGCATATTCCTCGCAAAAGTGCCTCTTCTCCTCTTCCATATAAGGTCGACAGTTAGCAATCTTGTCCTCCTCGTCAAACCACCTGAACATCTTTTGCAAAAAGTGCCCACCAATATCGAACGCTCGGTAATTCTGAAAGACGAATTCGAAATCGATGAGCACAATTTTGCTTTCTCCTTGCTTGTGGTTGTTCTTCACCATCACATTCATGAATTGCACGTCGTGCATGCACCATCCCTTTTTTGCGCCGATAGATTCCAGCCTGTCTGTAACTCGTCTTATCCTGGACACAAAGTCATAATCAACAAGATGGTCCATATTCACGCCTCCTTCGTTGGCCAGCTTCTTTAACTTGTCCATCTTATGATATCTTGTAAGTTCTCGCGTGATAGCATCGTAGTATGGTTGAACTGGGTTCTTTTTCCGTTGTGTCGCCAAGGTATGAAAGACGGCATGTTCTCTTGCAACATCAGCTCGGATATCCGCGTCTTCCACATCTGCTGTCTCCAAAGTGCGTGCATCCAAGAACTCGTCGACCCTTCCGAAACTGCCGTCCTGTGTCTGGAAGAAACCATACACTTTGGCACCAGGACCTGATTGAGCGTAATCATAGCATAATTGTGCCTCTTCGTGTTTATTGGGAACCAAGTGTTTGAACACCTCGATTTCTCCATCGAGTTCGCCGTGGATCTTGACAAACACCCTGAGGGGCTCTGAATTTGTGTTTCTATTTGGCTTCGGTCGTTCCAATACACAGTTTGTGTTTGCGTATCCAGTATTGTATGTCGCAACAAGGGTTTCTGGATCCACATTTGGCCACTCCTTGGTGAGAAATGTGCTGACAATATCTTTGATCATGGCCTTGGTCAATGAGCCATCTGTTGGAATAGCCACAGGGATGTTCGTGGTGGTTTCCATCTTGTGTCCGTGTGAGACGATGGTCTAGAAGGTCTGGTAAAGATTCAGACAAATGCCAGACTGGAGAGACGATTATTTCGACTGAAACCAGGTACAAAGAAAAGGAGCGCTTGTGAGTCATGGTTGAAAATATGCGATTAGCAAGGAGGGGGCTATGCAGGTGTATCTTGGCTTCAGCTAAGGTCTGTCAGCTTTAAATATTCTTTGCTTATGCACAGAGCTAACATGGCTTACCGAAGCTTTGACATTACATCCATATAAGAGTGATATCGTGACCTTGGTGAGCATTGCAGTTTCTAAAATATCTTCTTCCGTATCCAACGCTCATAGAAAGGATTTTCGAAAGCAGTGTAATTTGTCTTCACAAAATATGTTCTTATAACCCATGCTGCGTAGATAAATTTGAGGAAAGAAACCGAGTTTGAAACGATCGTCTCCAAGGCATTGTTTGATCAAGAACAGGCTATTTCATAAGTGAAGATGGCAAAGAGTATGTGACCGGTATTTCTAAGTGGCCTGGCCAAGTGGCGGGTGAAATGGCCGTCTTTCAACGAACTCCGAATATAGCCTTACCTATGAAATAGGAAGTAGGTAGTTACAAGAAGTGCAAAAAATTCCTAAGGGAAAATATCTAGAACTATATGCAGGCCGCTAGTCTCGTCTACTGGACATACTGGTGCCGGATATCCAACAGAAGCATTTCGGCCCGCAAACACATTTAGGGAGAAGAGAGGAAGATAGATGGTCGAGGGGGGGGGGTTATACCCTTCGTACACGCATATTCCCAGAATTCTCCTCTAACACATCTTCTCTGCCCGATCATACTAATTATACGTTGCTCTTTCCCATTCTAACATTTCTCTAGAATAGTATACCCGTGGACATATTCATGGATTATCAAACAAAATAGCTGTCTCCGACCCAGGCCAATCCAGCGAAGCATCCATAAACCCAAACAACGGATCATACGGAATATCAAGTCCAAACAATCCCGTATCTTGTTCCTGTTCGGTCGAAAACCCCAGACCATTACCAAAAACAGATCTGCTCGGGAACATGCCAACAATAGCATCAAGCTGAAACACACCATTCGAGCCATCGATGGGAGAGACAATCTCAACCTGAGAAGCAGGAGTCATTGTATCAACCACAGAAAAGTCAAGCTTGCTTGCCTCGGCCAATTTCCGTATGATGCTCGCAGGTCTGCAGACGCCAGGATTCGCCACTGAGATCTCATCTAGGCAGGCCAGACCCGCTGCTAAGTGGGAGATATGTTCCTTGTGGTGGGCGTTTGCGAAGGCGTTGCGGACATGGATTGTGCATGCCACGTAGATGGCGTAGCTGAGGATATAGGGTGCGCCGTGGAGACCGTATGCGGATTTGTAGGCTAGCGAGATACTCGTGATGTTCTTTGCGGCTGTGGTGCAGCGGCCCCATGATGAAGCTGACGTTGTGATGGATCGTAGATGGCCGTCGGAGATGAAGGGTCGGTGGAGGAGGATGATAAGGGAGTTGTAGATGCCGTGGAGGTTCATTACATTGGGGGCTGGGTGTGGTTGTGGATAAGCATCAGAATGTGACCATGGCTTGAAGTCTAGTTCGGCTGGTAGGTTTTCCTTCCAGGAATTGAGGGCGTTGTCCGCGAGTTGGAGACTAGCCGTGGCGGAGCTCGGGGACCGCACTCCGCCGACTGTGTAAAAGTGATTGGTAATCTTGGTCATAATCCTAGATAGGAGACAGAGCTGTTGGAAAGTAGAAACGGAATACAACGTGGGTTGTGAGGATGGTGTATGCAATTTCGAGTCAGGAGGTGGTATGAACACCTCATGTTCCTCGAATGTATCAAGGAATTCACGACTGACATGGGAGTCGCGTAGGTTCATAGCGACAGGCCGGCCGAGGTAGAGACTTTGTATTTTGTCACAGACAAAGGCACCCCAAAACACACGGCGACGGATCTCCATTTCTTCGGCGTCATCATTGGTCTCCTTAGGGTCGAGATGTAGTCCCAGATCATACACCATACGCAGAGCATAGCCTGTATATAACCAGCCCTTTGAGGTTTCGCCACGGGCATTGAACGTAGACCCCAGGAGCAAAAGTCCAATGATTGTTGGAATACTGGGGCGGATAAGATGTGATTCCTGGGCTAGGAGCTCGTCGCACCGGCGAAAGAAACGCCGGCCTGTCGTACCTGGGTCACTTGGGTCATCGCGCACATCAATACGCGAGGAAAATTTGCTTGCGCAGGCAAAGATGGCATTCAGCAAAAATCGGGAGCAGTTTGGTCCATCGCCTTGTGGCAGATCACGCATGATTGCCGGGCGATATGTTAGAAGAAAGGTGTGATGTTGCCGAGCCCAGTGCACATCCAACAGGTGCAGAGCGAGCTCAGTAGGAACGCCATCGATGTCTGGGATATGAAGCAGCAGACGCTCGTTTTGTCTTTGTAGGGCTGCATTAGCTATAAGTTTATTCTTCATGTGCTCTCTGTTCAACAATTGAGCCGAAGGCACTGTTCGCAGCGATTCGCTTTTATTTGGATAATGCAGAGCAGATGAAGGGCCAAAACTGCCAGGTTGACCGGCCTCATCTACAGATATAAAAGGTGCAACGTCGAATTCTTCACCGGAAGAGGTAGCTAGGCTGTCAAGGCTTTGCCGGCGGTTCTGGCTGGGTTCAAGATCTTCAGGTGTTCTTCCTTCTTCGCCCTTCAATTTTACAACGAAAGCTCTGAGTTCTGTATTCTCTTGTTGCAACCGGTCTATTTGAGCCAGGGTCGGTCTGAACTGGTTAGCCAACTGTCCAAAATGCAAGGGAACAAGCCCACCTCTGCCGCGGCGTCTCCACCCGATAAATACATTCCCGGCCTTGGGTCTCGCAAGTTGAACAGCGAGGCCGGATCGTGTCACAACGGATCTTTCGAGATCGACAGTGTAGACATGCTTTAGCGAGGGATTTAGGGAGCCGTGTCATAGCCGAATTTTTGAGGAAGACAAATTGTGGGGTAGAATTATAGTGAAGATCAACATTACGTCTAGCTACATCCGGCAGTCTATTTACCCTCTACTAAATATGGGATTTGGCACACGAAAGGCTAGGTATCTTTAAGATTGGTAGATGCTTTAGTCTGTGTTTCCAAGCTGAGGGTTTCAATCTACGTACTATACACCTGGGCGTGTCGTGAGTATATATTTCTGGAATATCTTCATTTACATGCTCAGATAATTTTCCGATGTTACATTACAAGCGTTAGGTAAGTATTTGGAAAATATTATTCACGTTAATTAAGATATTTAGACTGAAGGGATATCTAAATGCATCATGTTCTTATTCCACATGGAATATGCATCTGTCCGGTGTATGCAACTTCTACCGCTTGGTGCTATTCTTGAGCATCTCTTCCAAATGCTGCAAACCATGTTAGTCGTACGATCTCTGATAGACACAACTCCAATGCTTACCTGCTTCTGCTCGACTGCTAATTTGCCTTGGGTATCCTGTTTCCGATTAGCGCGTATTCCCCAAACACAGAGATAGCAACATACGCTAATGATGGTTAAAATCAATGAATAATTGTTGAAGAGGAATCGCTCTCTTCGCTTGGCGTCTGTGCCGTTGCGACTCAGTTTTACCAAAAGAGCGTCGAACTCGGCAGTCAACCGGGCTAGACTGTTGGACACCGGCTCATCATCACCAGCATCGCTGCTGAGCACAAGGATTCCATGCAGAAGCTGTCCAAATCTCTGAGTCAAAAAGTGGGGTGCTGAAGACTGCTTCAGGTCGTCTCCGCCTGCAATCGAAAGGGCGGAGATAGCACTGCGCCCAGTGTTGGACCCAACTCGCTTTAGCGAGTCGCCGTGGTGATCCATAATCACCTGGAAGCGCGGCCAGAGCTGCATGTTCGTTCCATTGACATACGAGTCGGCGACGGGCACCTTTCGACGCTGAAGCTCGAATGCAGAATGTTGGTTGAGACGAACACACATGAGGACACCCAGAGAATCCGTGGTGTGCTCGATTAACTTCTTGGTCTGATTCTGGCCAAGGGTAAAGACCTGCTGGAATATGTCCGCCGCAATGCGAGAGATTTGATGGAAGGTCTTTGGGGAGAAAAACTCTGTCAGGAAAGAGTACTCGGCGCACACATTGTCCACCAATGCGAGGTTGAAGCTCCGGAACGGGACTTCGATTCCATGGTAGGCATTGTCCTCTTCGGCCACGTATGAGGATAAAGCCTGGAGGTTGCCAGTTCGGAGGACATCAATACGTCTACCCAGGGAGAAAGGGTCATGTACGGCAGAGCCAGCTCGGCCGCCAGGAACCATGTTCCCTAAAATAATCAGTATATAGGTGGCATCAGGAAAGTATAACTCTTACCTGATCGATGTGTGGTTGGATCGCCTCCAAGCACCTCGTTTCGGTCAGGAGGATAAACCTTGACCTTATCGAGTGCTTGAAGGTAGCGTGTGAAATGAGATGTGTAATACCAGCGCATTGTGTTGATGTACGCCTGTGCTATCTCTCCTGCCAGCTTTGAGTGGACCTTTGAGAGATACCTATATAGATCTTTAAACTTCACCAGTCGTTGTTGTTGGATAATCTGAGAATTAATGTTTGGCGATCGCATAGCACGAATCTGTGACACAAGATAGTCTCTGATCCTTTCAACTGCCTGCATAGAAGTCAATACAAATCTAAATAATTTGAGTGTGGAATGCGCACTTTTGTCTTCACATCAGCCAAAAGTGGCCGTACATCCTCGACGGCTTTAAAGCCATTGGCGGAAGCGGCGGCCTTGGCTTCGATGTTTGTAGTTCGAGAATCGATCTCGTTCAGTGCACGCACCCAATTCTCATCAATTGGGCCCTCGACAATTGTCCGCACCGCCTTAGGGGAGATACTGATTTCCTCCACGGCGGGTCCTAGCAACCGTTCCACGTTGCGCCTGTTCTCTAGCATCGCGTTCAATTGGGTTGAGCGAGATTGCAAAGTTTCGATCTCCGCCGATACGACGCCCAGTTCATTCTGGAAGTCATTCAAGTACAGCTCGACTGACTTGGACACCTCATCACATCCCGTAATGGATGTGTGTAATTCTTGAAACTTATCTCGTTCTTGCTCAAATTGTTGAACAGTTTGTGCATTTACATCACTTTCACGGGTCTTTTTCTTTGGTGTTGGATCCTCCTTTTCCAGAAAGTCTTCGAGACTCAGCCCATCGAAGCGGATAGCTTCCACCAATTGCGCGGGTCGGTCCGGCACCGACGATAGCTGCGGTACTTGCTTATCTGTTTGGGTTTCCTTTCCGATGATTTCATTCAAGACTTCCAGCGGATCGGGGACATTGGCTGGGCGAGGTCGTTGAATACTTGTGTGCTTTAAAGGAGAGCCATTGGCCGCCCGTGCAGTTCCTGGGAGAGATGTTGTAGAGTCGTTGGGGGTCAAGAGTAGAGATGTTGATGAAGTTCTAGATGTTACACCAGGGCGAGCATAAGAACTTGAAGATAGTTGGGAGGATGATCGTCGCGGTAGAGGAGAAAGGTTGCGGCTATTGGCTCCGGAGGGAGTTGAGACTGAAATGCGGTCGCGCCACATTGTGTAAAGGGATGAACAGCATGGGAATCCAGAACAAAACAAAGAAAATCCAGAGTTATACTTGGAACAAGCCAAGTAACTTCAACGTAGACGCAGTTGGTAGGTTTCAGGACACTCGGACACTCCCCTATATACACTAAACCCAACAAGGTGGACTACTCTCGCTGACCAATCACCATCCAGCAAGAGACCCCGCACAGTGTCGCCGCCCACGATAGATTTTAGTCGTTTGATTTTCTCTCTCTTCTCTTCATTTTTCCCCCTCCCCAAATTCTTTGAAAAACTCCCCTCTTTCAACCCCTCCAAATTTATTCACCATGTCTGCCGAGGAGGTATGTATTTTCTTGTACAATTTCAAGATCCCCCAATGATCATGAGAACTTCTCTGTCCCAGCCCCGCATGCGGCTCCCCCTCCTCTTGTTCTCGAGGGCACGAGTCCATTTGCATGCTTAACCCCGCCTATTGGCAAATTTTCAAAGCCGTTACTAACATGTTTCGATGTAGCACGATGTCACTTTCGATTCGGCTGATGCCGGAGCTTCGCTCACCTACCCCATGCAGTGTTCTGCTCTGCGCAAGAGCGGTCACGTTGTGATCAAGAACCGCCCCTGCAAGATCATTGACATGTCTACCTCCAAGACTGGCAAGCACGGTCACGCCAAGGTTCACTTGATCGCCACCGATATCTTCACCGGCAAGAAGCTTGAGGATCTCTCCCCCTCCACCCACAACATGGACGTTCCCCACGTTACTCGCAAGGAGTACCAGCTTGTGAGTTAACCCTAATGACTTGGAAATTTTGGATTGTTTGGCTGACCAATATCAGCTCGACATCACTGAGGATGGCTTCATGTCCCTCATGACCGATAACGGTGACACCAAGGATGATGTCAAGGTCCCCGACAACGAGGTTGGTGAGAAGATCAACCAGATGTTCACTAAGGAGGAGAAGGAGTGCAGTAAGTTACAAAAACCCGAACTCTTATTGAGGAACTATTACTGATATGCTATTAGACGTCGTCGTCCTGACTTCCATGGGTGAGGAGGCCGCTATGGAGTGCAAGGAGGCTCCCAAGTCTGGTTAAATTTAATACCTGGATTTATTACCTGTTATGCCAACCTTTATGTTCCACGAGGGCTCAAAGCCCCCCCCCCCCCCCCCTAAAATTTTTATCTTTCATGGTTCAAAGGAGGATACGATTCTTTGAACGATTACGCCTGTTGCTTCAAGATCTGTCCCCCACATAACCTTGGATGTGGGCTGGACCGAGAATTGCTTTGGTTGGCATAATATGTGTTGTCCGAACAGTTCTGAGTCTCAGCATCTCATGATAGTGTGATGAATGAATAAATACTCAATCTTGCTTGACTATTGACTATCCCAGTAAATTATAAGGTAGACGAATAGATTCAAGAGCATAATTAGATCCTCACACAAAATATACACAAGTGTAACTCTAGACAAAACCCCCAGTAAACACAATAAAAAGAAGTGCATAGAACCAGTTCAATCATCTGAGTCCATCAATCACAGCGCGCGCGCATTGCGGGACGTGTGGAGCGACAAAATCGGCGGTCACTGGGATTTGAGGCAGAAAAAAAAGTCCCGCCATGTCGGTATACCAACCCTTCCTTATCAAACCAAGCATGAACAAATCACTTGGGGATGGACTACGTTACCCGAGGGGTCTGCGGTCAAGAAGGTTGCCGTGAGACCCGATACAATCTCGACAATGGACTTTGGTACTGTCGACGCGGTCATTTGCAGGAGGTATGACGTCCATCGGGTTTTTTTTAAACCATATTCACATCATCAAATGTCAAGTACACAGCTAATTTGGTTATGTAGGGTGTACAAGTTGCAGAAGATGCGGATGATTTCGGAAATTTAGGCAAAACACATCGCCTGAAGAGAGAAACCAGAGAGAAGGCCAGCAAAAGTATGAAATTAGCAGTTTGAACATTGGTTCTTTTCGCTGACTTTTGTCAAAAAGCACTTCGCGGCCGTCCAGCCTACACGCTTTTCTTGCAAATCTACCAGCTTATCCTTTGGAAACAATGTGATGTATTGGTTCATGAACATGGGTTCCCAGAGGAACTTGAGGTGTGTGCATATGTTGCTTCATGTGTCCAGAAACAAAAGCTCAATATAAATTAGGTCATTGTTCGCGATCTTTGGGCTCTTCGTCTACAGGATTTTGAAATGAAAATCACTGAAGCTACTGAAGATGACGATGATGATACCGAAGCTGAACTGTTCAGCTCGCAACCCGCAGGAAACGATGAATCTGACGGTATCGGGTTTAAACCAAACTCCAGGTATCTTGAATGGCCTCGTCTGATTGATTCCGTTGCACTGTGTTATCTCGCAGCGTTTTTGATGCGGCTTCCTGTTTGTGTCGCTGATTTTCACGAGTATGTATATCGTTCCCTCTATGCAATCCCGGTCGTTGCTTCTAGGATAGGCATACTCACATCTTACAGTATGATAATGCAGCAGAAGATCCCCTACGCCCGAGTCCTGGCAAATGTCCCTCGGGAAATGAGGGATAGGCTTCCGCCAGAACTGACTGCGATCCTTGAAGTCAATGTGAGTGCTGAGTGACTCTAGAACCTTTTTTGGGGGGTCGCCCTTGACTAATTTTAACAAAGACAATCCCCGATGCCCCGCGGTTCCACCGGAGTATCCTGGCAGTAGTGATGTTCTATCAGCGCCGATTTGAAATGGAACTTCCTCCCTTGAATTCACCCATGGTGCTTTTCCGATTCATCAAGAGATTAGCTTTACCAAGTATGAGAAACAGTTGCCACATTGTTGTCCAGTTGATCTTAGCTAATGAATTTTAGTTGAGGTATATGATGCAACTAGGATCTTGCAAGATCTACTAGGCTTCACGTTTCAGTATCCGACAACAAGTTCATACGATGCCCGAAAAAGAGAACAAATTCTTCCCGACTTGCAATTGATGGCTTTAATCATCATTTCTACGAAACTACTTTTCCCAATCGATGATTTGAAAAAATATCCTACCACGGATAAAGAGCCCGCTACGCAGATCATGGACTGGACCCTATGGGCAACTGCCCAGGACGAGTTCGATCGTGATCAGCAACAATTTGGTGGCAAGATTGGAAAAAAGACCGCCGTTCAGATTACAGACCAAGACGTGTTGAACATGACACCTGCCCAGCTAGACCATTACATGGACTGGTATGAAAGCAGTTGGCTGGATACTTCTAAGGACCCCAGTCACATTGCAGAAATGTTTCCCATCAGCCGAGCAGAACAAGATATCCAACCAAGCGCTACCGCTGCGCCTGAATCACTCTCTAATTCTACCCCTGCCCCTCCACCTGCACCTATCCCTGCTCCTGCTCCTCGTGATGATCCTGATGATCCTCCTCCTGATATAGCAGGAGTAAAGCTCGACCTCTTGCTACAAACGGTCATGCAAACCCTTAGAGCCAGAAGGGTCATCCCTGACGACGAAGACGCCGATCACAGGCGTCCCGGTGAATGGTACCACCGGTATAGATGGGAATCACATCTCAGTGGACCCGCACGGACTCTTTACGAGCTAGCAGCCCAGCAGGCTGCAGTCCCATTGAAAACCCTTGTCCGTGCCGTCACAATTATTGAGTTCAAGATCGCACAGCAAGATGAGGAACGGCAGAACAGAGAGTACTTCGCTGGTCTGGGAACGGAAGGAATGGAGACTGACGACAGCGATGAGGACCACACGTATGGAATGGAAGATTTTGAAGAAGACGTATACGCGGCGGAGTACGAAGATATGGAGGATGATGATCTGATGTCCAATTCAAAGATGTGGCCGACCATCTAGATGTCGAATGAGACGGTCTGTTGTATCATATGAATGGCGTTGGGGCTTTGGGATCATGTATCTGGCGTTTATAGCATTTCATCTCTAGTTCAATTATTTGATTTCCTAAGGTTACGGTGAATTATTGTTATCTTTTCTCGTCGTATTGATAATTTCAGCTGAACTGATGATAAAATGATTTGCTTCATTTGATCAGTAAATACCATCGAGAGTAGAAGACAACCTTCATTTATTTTTAGTATGTAGAACCTCCCCAGGGCTACTATACCTGACGTAGAAGATGTGCTGCCAAGTTATCATTGGTTGGATCGGCCGGGGTTGCTTACATAATGTATAACAAAAACGGGCAACAACTAGGGCTTAGGGTACCCCGATCGGTCCACCTTTGCTAAGCGAGCGAAATCCTCAAATTGACAATCGACAGCTCCGCCTGGAACACAGCGACCGACAGCCGACAACAACGAAAACTCGCAACCAGTACGTTATATACACCCTATTAAACAGCATCTATGCATCGCTATGGACTCAGTGGGCTAACATCGTCTTTTCCGCGCCGTTTCAGTGCAGATGTAGGTCTTTCTAAACCCTCGAATGTCATCGCGAACCACAATCCCGATCGCCGATACGACACGAGCCCATGGAGGAATATGAATATGGACTAATACGGTGCGATATAGTTTCGTCAAGACCCTGACGGGTAAGACCATTACCCTCGATGTCGAGTCGAGCGACACCATCGACAACGTCAAGACCAAGATCCAGGATAAGGAGGGCATTCCCCCTGACCAGCAGCGCCTGATCTTCGCCGGCAAGCAGCTCGAGGATGGCCGCACCCTGAGCGACTACAACATCCAGAAGGTATGAAGCGGAATTCAACATGTGTGATTTGGACCAAAAGTGGGGGCGTTGTGGTATCTCGGGTGGATCGGATCTCCAACATGTTCTTTACCCAGAGATAACTCTGCCCACCCCGGATACGCAAAAGAAGGAACCATCGCTTCACTTTATGGTCTATGGTCTGCGAAATGGGGGAACATTCGCTAACATACGATATCAACTCGCTATAGGAGTCCACCCTTCACCTTGTCCTGCGTCTCCGTGGTGGTATCATTGAGCCTTCCCTCAAGGCCCTTGCCTCCAAGTTCAACTGCGACAAGGCCATCTGCCGCAAGTGCTACGTACGTTCACCCCGACTTCTCTCCGCCTGCGCCCGATACTCGTGAAACCCGCCTTTTGTGGCAAGGCCATCAATCACGTCAACACATGTACTAACTCGGACCCTCTACAGGCTCGTCTCCCTCCCCGTGCCACCAACTGCCGCAAGAAGAAGTGCGGACACACCAACCAGCTCCGCCCCAAGAAGAAGCTCAAGTAAACGACTCGCTCCTCGGTCTTGTGCTCGGTGTGCTGTGGTGCAGATTCCAGAGATGGGGATTGGCTGGACTGCTACATGGAGAGGATTACAAATGGCGTTAGATATGATGATAAAATCAATGCAGCCACAGTCATACTTTTTCTAGTTGGCATCCCTCGACGACCAAGTTGCACTCCATGAAATGAAATGTGTAAAATTCAAAAAGTCGAATTGTTTCACGTCTCCAAATTCCGTCTGCGGTAAATACAGAGTACAATACATGCATGCGTTCGATAACACGACTAGAAAACTTGAGCTGCGACACCTGCTACCTGAGCAAGAATCTATGGAAAGGCCAGTATCTCAGATGAAAGCCAACGGTCCATCCTCTCCCGCTTATGCCCGGAACATCCCTTTCTTGTCGTCATCCTTATCATCGTGATCCTTGTCCTTGTTCTTCTTGGAGACGGGGCTCCCGTGGCTAGTCGATATGTCAGTTTCAAGGTCAATTCGTTTCTCGGACACAACTTACGCAAAGAAAAGCACCTTGATAGCAATAGCCAGTGCTGCATGTAGCACAACAACCAAGATCAAGAGGATCTTGCTAGCCTTGGCGTCAGTAGCATTCAAGACCGGGTACAAGTTCCGCAGAAGGAAGAAGACAGTCCAAGCAAAGCCAACGCCAACAAGCGCCCAGTTAAGCGCAGTTAACGGACTCCAGCTGACTAGCGCAACGGCAATCCAGACCAAATTGGAGTATCCATACAGAGCCCAGCACTCAATAAGGTCAGCCGTGGAGCTGCCGAACCAACGCAGCGCACCCCACAGGGCAATAGGCAAGATGCCCGTGTACCCATAGATCAGACCAGCCGCGCCTGATAGCAACGTAAAATCGTACTCGAAGTGCTCATCGTCATTGTTTGACAGCCATTGTGAGATAGTGCCCGTCAAAAACAGGATAACCACCACCGTAGTCGCGATCCAGATCGGTCCGTACAGGTCTGCGTTGCCCTCTAGCACATCGAGGAAGTTGGTGCGCGGGTACAGCGTCGCCACACAGCGGCGGAAGACCTCGTTCGTGTCGACGTCGAAAAATCGCTCGTAATAGTGCAGTGACCACCAGCTGTGCTTGGTCGGCGTGCCGCCAGGGGACCGGTCACGGCGACGCGATGACCCGCCGCCCAGGAACGGGGCGGAGTCGCCTTGGACTTTGGTGTTTCTTTGATCGTTTTCAAAATCTGAGTTGTAGGATTACTTAGTTAGAGAGCTGGATTAGGCCGGTGCGCTTGGGGAAACTCACTAGAGGGGTGGAATTCCAGGTCTTCTTGCAGGTCGGTATGGCCCAGGTCGCCCTGCTGATTTGTTAGTTGAAATGATATATTGGTCATTCGAATGTTATTACCTCTGCATCCACATCTACTACGACATCGTAGCCTCGGTTCGCCATGGTGGTTGGTTTTGAGGTAAGCCGTAGGAAGGGAGTTGTTTAAGTGTACACATCAGCTTCCGCAGATAAAGCCACGCGCTCAAGCCACAACTGTGGGTACCACTCGCCCTGGTGTCATACACGACCATATTATTTTTGCTATAATAGACTGGATTTTCATTATATATGAATCCTTTAGTTGACATATTCAGATATAAGGGTTTTTATTATGGTTCTATCGTTTTTTTCCTCATTATCATACACATGCAATTGCATCAAGCATCCATGATACCTGAGTGCACATTACTCGAAGATTAAACCCACTTTTGAATCGCCCTTTGAATCCAGGCAACATAAGACCAAATCGAGGTGTCGAGTCCCCTTTTGCGGATGTAGAAAGATGCTGCTCCAACCAATATAGCCAACGCCACAGAGCCCACGGAGCGACGGTGGCTCCACAAGAAATCCAGAGCTCGTTTCCTACGCTCTTCGCTCCGAATCTGTTGAGACTGCTTTTTAAACAAGTATATCGCGTCCTCTGCGGTGTACTTGCTATGTAGGTCCCGTGAAGTTTTGAGCACGCTGCACCAAGGAATATGTTTCCAGGCTCCAAGCGGCAAAGACTCCGGCGGGTGGTCCTCAAAAAGCCGTGCCGCATGCAGAATGTGTCCGTCCAGATCAAGTGGACATGGCAGCTTGGAAAGCGTAAAGTGAAGCATCTCGGGCTCATTCGCTGGAATTTCCAGCAGTTCTTTCTTCCTAGACAGGATCATTGCGGCAAAGAGGTAGATTGCAACCACAGGTTCCCGAGCCAAAAGAAAGTCGAAAAGTCGTGAAATATTGCTGTACTCCTGAATATCATGGGCGTATAGTGTCAGTGTAGCGGCGAGAGCAAAGAATGGTTCAATGTTGCCAAGGTGCCGTCTTAGCTCAGGGTCTGTTGTCTCGATGATTGCAGGAATGAGATGAAGATGTTTCACAGCTGGGGATAGCGATGGAAGCATGTAGTCACGTATGCGGAAAAGAGATATCTGTGCGACTGCTGACACAGCTTGCTTCTCGCCCAGTACCAAAAGAAGAACTTGGACTATATCGTGATACCCTTGGAAATAACAAAGCATGGGGTATTCCCTTAGTACTTGGGTGATTAGGTTGGATAGCTGCTGTTTCTTTTTCAGCATTTCCTCCTCAGGAGCTAGATTCTATTAACATCCAGACTCATATTTCACGGGGAGCTCTGATAGCATACCTTTTGGGTAGTAGACAAAAGACCGGTTGACGTCGAGCTCTACCTGTTCCTCATCGGCATGTCGTAAAAGCTCAGTATTTCGGACCGTATCAAATTGTTGCCTTTGTTCGTCGCATTGTAACAAAATAGGCCCTATTCATCGGTTAGGCGGGACCATATGTATGTGCACCTTCTCTCGACATAGTCACTCACAGGCTATCTGTCTCAAGTCATCTTCGAGTAACCCGCCTTCAGAAGTTGCGTGCACAGCTAAGGCTTCCACGTCGCGCGCTGCACATGCTTTGCGGATGGCTCTCGCCTTTTCCGCTCGAGCAATCTGATGTGCCTCTTCATTCGAATTGAAGTTTTTGGAAGAGCTTGGCGATGCAGATATATCCTCAAAGCTGGAATTAATCTCTTCCTTTCCGGTATCTTCCATCCTGTCTGCTAAGATATTGCCTAACCAGATCAAGCAGCTAATATGCACACACAGGAAAAGACAAAATTCCAGCTCAATTTATTTCTCAATCTGAACGAAGGAAATCCAGGCTGGGAGTTCTGAATTTAGCTCAACAATATCGAGAGGTCGATCGGATATAGATCGATTAGAGCTCTTTCACCGGACAACGAAATGACGTGTCCAGAACAATGATTCACCGCCAATTATGTGAGAGAATGGATTTAACCTTCACGACTGAGGTCTCTTTGAATGTGAACTGATGAAGCTCTAGACACATATACCCAAACGTCCACGGGTGTAAGTCTGAAGTCGAAGGCGGGCACCCGGAGTCCCACTTCACAGCCTTAGGCACCGATCGGCAGCCGCGACATGTTTTCGCCGATAACAACATTCGCTCTGTGCTAGGCTTAGGCGCAACGCTCCGATCTAATAGCTTTGCGCTATTCATCGCGAGACCTTGAACTCATATAGCTGTGTGTCGTGCTATACGCCCTTAGAAGTCTGCGGTTTCTAGGGTTGTGAAATCCCACTGACGGGCGGTGATTGCATAGCTCCGAAGTTGACTTGCTCTTCGAGTTATCCGCCAGTGACAAGTGCTAGCTCTATGGTGAGGCCTCGCTTCCTAGAGCTTGGAAATTAATGGAGCTTGTGGCAAATATTTGCATAAATTCGAGTGCCGTTACTGCTATATAGCGTTCAGGCAAGCTGTAAGTCTCAGATTGATATTTGTCCCTCATACGTCGGGTGCATTGGTTGATAAAGATACTACAGGGCTTGTCTGGGACACACTTGCCTGTGAAATTATTTACAACCACCTGTACTCCCTCTAGGTCGAGTTGTGCATCGGACATCCATAGCCAGTATCGCATGCAGTCGATGCATCAAACGCGTTGAGATATTCCACCCTTTGAAGTATGAAGAGAAGCAGAGCTTGCAAATTCCGAATGAAATTGCCCTGTTTCTTGAATACAGAAATTCACTGGGAATTTGGTTCATTCAATCCGATATTGGGGCTTGTTGCGCCTCAGGCCATTGCCTGATCGCCTCTTGATACTGCCTATTGCCCAGTTTCCTTCCTCATTTCCGTGCAACTTCGCCTTCCAATCTTTTTCATCCATCTCTCTCTTCGAGTTCATATCTCTCTACCCTGCTTCACGCCTTTGGCTTTTGAATCATTTGCTCGTTTATATTAATCTGTTTTGGGTCGCTTGTGAAACCCCTCCAATTACTGCAATGCCTGATAACCAGCACAAGACGCGCTCGACGCATCTGGCTGGACTGCTTACCCAGCCATTGATCCCCAGTCCTGTCATCAACTGGATCCTTCCAGCACGTCTTCGAGATAAACACCACAACGATGTTGTTTTCATCGGAGAACGACGAATTCAAATCAAGGAAGCCCTGCCCAGTGGTCATCTTCAAGATGTTGTCGAAAAATCGGATCTTGAAGGCTCGCTTATTGGGGCGAAAGTCATCAATGTAAGCACCCAATTGCCTTGGGAAACTCAGGCTCCATCAAGTTCGATGGTCCACCCTTACGACCAAAACAATTTACCTCCTCAAATTCTTTTTCTTGCTATGGACTCAAATGAGCTCCTTTTCATGTACTGCTCAGAAATGGGAGATGGCCCATTTGTTTCCTACAATCGAGCTCTGCCCCGTGATATCAACATAGCCGACAAGTATGGCAGACATATTGCTGTTGATCCCAAGTAAGTATCACCCATTGCTGGCTCACTTCGATTGACGAAAGCTTACACCATGTTTAAGATCGCGTGCGGTCGCAGTCAGCGCGTCGCGTAATTTCTTCGGTGTCTTGTGGTTAAAATCCCCCGGCGAACTCCAGATGCAAATGGCTCAGGGGAAGTTGAACCCAATTTCAAGTGTATGTGCTCACGACTATTTATCTATCATGTGCCCTGTATTAACAATATCCAAACAGGAGAGCTTCTTCCAACTGGATGGCGACATACTGTTCATGGAATTTCTGTACCCGAAAGACAACAATGATAAACGAGTCATTCTACTTCTTATTGTCCATAAGCGTGGCACAACACGGTCTATGGTATTTGAATGGGATGGAGTCAATGTATCCAACCGCATGACTCCAAAACGCACCTCAACTAGTCTGCCTCAGCAAGACCAGTTGCCGAGCATGGTCATCCCTTTGGCCAAAGAATCGTCCTACCTCCTAGTCACGACAAATTCCATGGCAATGTACACACCCAATTCCTCGTCTCGTCCGATGCGATACCCGCCGATCATTCCCGATGCCGAATCATCCGAAGCTGGACTGTGGACTCGCTGGGCCAGACCTTCGCGGAACTGGATTTACAGTCAGAGGTACGATGGAATCTTCCTCTGTCAAGAAAAAGGCTGGATCTATTATCTCGAGTTTGGCAACGATGGTGAACTCGAAACACAAACTTCTCTGGGTCAACTCCACTGCGATGTTGATACGGCATTTGATATTCTTGATATGGGCCATGAAGGTGGTGACTTTATTCTGGCTGCTGGAAGCCAGGGTGATGGTGGGTTATTTGTCCAGGAAGCACGGGATCACCCCAGGTGTGTTCAGCGATTCCTCAACTGGGCACCAGTTCCCGATGCAGTTGTTATTCCATCAGTCTCCCCAGGCAGCCCCTTCAAACGTAATCTGTCTCGTGATCGCGATCGACTCTTTGTCTGCTCAACATCTGCTTCAGGCAATGGGGCTATTACCGAGCTTCGACATGGCGTTGAGGCTCAGATTGGAGTTGCGGCTACACTGGGTGGATTTTCCAGCATACGTGGTATGTGGGCTGTGTCACTCGGTACTAAGGATTCAATATACCTGGTGGCCTCTGATCCGCTCTCCTCATTGCTTCTTCATACAACTCCAGATATGAGAGATGGCATTACTGCTCTTGAGGACGATACAGGCTTGGATGTCCAACAGACCTTGGCAATGGACTGTACACCTTCAGGTGCTATTGTTCGGGTCACAGAAAGAGCTGTGCACTTTTTCGTCCCTGCTGATTTCTCTCTCAACACCTCGATTCAACATGATCCCCTTGTATTTGTCACAGCAGCTCTTGTGGATGGCCCAAGTTCCACTGTTATCATGACTACAAGAACTAAAGAGGGGAATTTTCTCCATTTTCTTCGGATAATCACGACTGAAGGACGTGTCACTCTATCTAATCATGAGGCTCCATACCCGCTCCAAAAAGAGCCCATTTGTATCTCCCACCAGAATTGGGGAAAAATTGGATTCATTTTCCTGGGCACCGGTGATGGCACAGTGCTATCATTCGAGGTTGACAACGAGACTGGTGGAGTCAGACAACATGCCGACACTCTTATTTCAACCAACACTGAAGACGACATATCCAAAACGATTGAAAGCCTCGCTGTTATCAGGGCTCCCTCAGGCGGTGGAATGCACCCGTTCCTTTTCTGTGGACTGCGAAGTGGCATACTTGTTCCGTTCGAGATAGATACAGATGCTGTCAATTTCCGCGGTGACCCTGTCTTCGGTTTCAGATGTAAGTCGTCTTTAGTTCAAAATATTGGTCACTTTCATTAACACGATACCTTCTCTTCAGGTTTGAAGCAAAGAGTGCCACGCCGTTATGGGAAAACATCACTCAATCTCAAAGCCCACAATACATTTGCGTTGTTCACATGCGGAGATGATTTCTGGCGTGTGTCATATGCCCCGGGTGGCAATGACTGTGACTATTTCCTGTCTCGTGTTTGGGTCACAGATCAAAACTGCGTAAGTCACAACCCATCCTGTCCTTTTGGGCTTTGTCCTAATATTCAGGCCAGCCCGCATATTCTCCCACCAGATTCAATAGCTTTGATCTTGTCGACGTAAGAGATCAAGTGTCTGGGATTGCAGCTACATACATGTTTTGTTTTGCAGATGGTCAGCTCCTGGTATGCTCTCTGAATCAAGAAGCAAAGGCCGTTCCTCGACGCATCGACATTCCCGGAAACCCCAGCAAGCTCACCTATTCCAGACATCTCCAGAGTCTCATTGTTTCATATTCTGTCGTTCAGAACGGAAACCAAGCAAGGCCTCTCGATATTTCTCGCACGGCATGTATCGAGTTTGTGGACCCAGACACACAGTTACCAGTAGCCCCTAACGATGTGGACATGGTTGCTCAAGGCCTTCTCCCTTGGAGGCCACATGGAGTTTCTGGTGAGAAAATCACATGTATTCTGGACTGGATGCCACACAAGGATGGTAACGAATACCATCTTATCGCAGTTGGAACTTCGGTCAACCTGCCTCATCAACCCAATAACCGCCAAGGTCGATTGATGCTCATACAAGCATCTCGGGATGGCAACTCTCCTGGGCAGATCACCTGCATTGACAAGCACACGCAATGGTTTAAGGACCCAATCTATGCGATGGCAGCTTACGACGATAGCGTGATTGTTGCCTCTGGGAAAAGATTTTTCACGGTTACCTCACGAAACTCTAGAACAAAATGGAATCGAAATATCACCGCGCTTCTCCCGTCCCCAGCTGTCGCGATGACGGTGGTAGGAACCATGATCTACATCACCAGCTCGAGACATTCCGTTTTGACCTACGCTATTGTAAACGGGGATATCCTACCAAGTGGTTTCGATTCAGTCGCACGCGATGGCTTGTCACACGCTTTGATGCCCGGGTTTGGAATTGAACCGGATCGCATTTTAGTGAGTAGCCGAGGTGGAGCTGCCCGCGTTTTCACAATCAAGACGCACAACCCACCAGTTGACCTTGTGCCTTGTCCGGTGGCCGATCTTCCTGTCTCATTGATCAAGGTCACTAAAGGCTGCAAATCTCCAGCTTCGCTGATGGCCCACAGCACCTATTATGGCTTTGGCATCAATGGATCTGTTTATCGGCTCTTGGCCCTTCATGCGAAGGAATGCCGCCTTCTTCAACTTCTGCTCAACTTCTGCCTTAGGGATGAGGTCATTTGTCCCTCCCTGTCCCGCAGACATCGCTACCTTGATGCAATCTCCCAGGTTGAAAACAGCATGCATATCGATGGTACCATTCTGGCTCGCCTTGTGAGTCGCGACTCGACATACCTGGATAAGGTTCTTTTGGCATGCGACAGGAATCAGTTCAAGGACCTGACTCCTGAAACAGTGAAAATATTCATTCGTGCAATTGAGGACACGCTTAAAGTTGAAGTCAATCATACCCAGGCTCTCTTCACCTGGCTTCGGAGGGTGCTACATATTGAAATTTAATGTCAAGGGGATTCAACCGGGGAGAAGTGTGAGGAGCAAGCTTGGAACTACATACTCCATAGCCCTGGAGATGTTTCTATGCCATCCATGGATAGCTCAGATTAAAATGTTAGTAGTAATGTTCGAAGTTCCTTTTCTGATACGTTTATATGAAGATATCCTAGAGGAAAGAAAAAAACATTGATATATGGGGGAGTTCAGCTATTTATTTGGTCGTGGCGATTTAGAGCCTATTGTTCCCCACCGTCCATGAATCTTCCCGAAATTCTTTTCTTTCCCACACCCCTCCCTAGGCCCACCTTACAGAGAGCTTTATCTCTCGCCTTTCATTCTGGGGATTGTCCTTTTTTGACTTCTGTCATTCTCTCCCTTTTTAATACGTGTGCGTATTACCACACGTCGCAAATAACCGGTTAACTCCGTTTGTGCGCCCACTACATTTCTCCGGTCACCACTCCAATCGGATCATCACCAAACCCTCCCAAGGGAAATTTATCACAATGGCGCCAAAGAAGAAGGGCAACAAGAGACAGGAGGAGGACTGGGAGGCCGATCTCGGCGAGTCTGCTCCCGTTGTGGCTCCCGTCGAGCAACCCCAAGAAGATGCCAACGAGGAGGCTGCGCCGGTCGGTGGCCTTATGGCTGCTTTGAGGAAAAATAAGGCCAAGAAGGCTAAGAAGGGCAAGATGAATGATTTTGTCGACGGTGAGGACGCCGAGGGTGCCGAGGTCAAGCCTGTCGACGATTTGGCTAGCAAGCAGCCCGAGGAGGGTAACTTCGATGATGACGATGTTTTCGCTGGAAAGAAGACCAAGCCCATCAAGGAGGTGGTCAAGCCTGCGGCTGTAGAGCCCGAGGGCGAGTTCCGAGTAAAGAGCAAAAAGGAGAAGGAGCGTGAGAAGAAGGAGAAGGAGAAGCAGCGCAAAAAGGAGCAGGTAGGTTTATACATTCTTCTTCATGCTGGAAATCCCTGCTTGGTGTCGGAATCATTTACTAATATGTCTCTCTCTCGTCTATGTAGGCTGCCACAAAGAAGAAGCTCACCCCTGCTCAAGAGAAGGCCGAGGCCAAGAAGACGGCCGACGCTGGTACCAAGAATGATGCGGCCGCCGCCGCTTCTGCACCCGCAGAGACTGGTGGCAAGAAGAAGAAGCTTCCTCCCCACCTAGCAGCTCTTCAGAAGCAACAGGAACTTCTTCGACAGCAACGTGAGGAGGAGGAGCGCATTGCAGAGGAAGAACGGGCTGCCGCCGCCAAGCAGAAGCTCCTCGATGAAGAGGAAGAGAAGAAGCGTGCAGAGGCTCGTGAGCGCAAGAAGGAGAAGGAGCGCGAAAAGAAGGAGCAGCTGCGCAAAGAAGGCAAGCTGCTTACCAAGGCTCAACGAGAGGCCAAGGAGCGCAATGAATTGCGCATGCAGCAGATGATTGCCGCCGGTGGCAAGGTTGCTGGCTTAGAGGAGGGTGCCGAGAAGAAGGCGCGCCCTGTATATGAGAACAAGAAGAAGAGAGCTGGCAAGAAGCAGGAGGAGGACCTTGAAGCCGCCGCCGCTCGAGCCCAGGCTCAGCGCGAGGCTGAAGATCGGAAAAAGCAGGCCGAGGAGAAAGCCAAGGCTGAGGCCGCCGCCGCCGCTGCTGCTGCTGCCGCTCCTGCGGAAGAGGACGCCGTCGAAGACTGGGAGCAGGCTGCCGACGATGATGTCAAGGACAGCTGGGATGCTGAATCGGATGAGGAAGAGAAGCCCACTGAGGAAGCACCGGAAGCACCCGCCCAAAAGGATGAGAAGGAAGAGGAATCCGACTCCGACTCCGACGAATCGTCTGATGAAGATTCATCTGACGAAGAGCAGTCCGCCAACCAAAGGGCCATTCAGGCGAGAAAGGCCGAGGCTGCGGAGCGGAGAAAGGCCAAGCACGAGGAGGCTCTGGCTGCTCGTTCAAAGGATGATCTCCGATCCCCGATTTGCTGTATTCTTGGTCACGTCGATACTGGTAAGACCAAGCTGCTTGACAAGATCCGACAGACCAACGTGCAGGAGGGCGAAGCTGGTGGTATTACCCAGCAGATCGGTGCCACTTACTTCCCTGTCGATGCTCTGCGCACAAAGACCCAGGTTGTGAACAAGGATGGCAAGTTTGAGTTCAAGGTCCCCGGTCTGTTGATCATCGATACCCCCGGTCACGAGTCTTTCTCCAACCTGCGATCAAGAGGTTCCTCCCTTTGCAACATTGCTATCCTCGTTGTTGATATCATGCACGGTCTCGAGCCCCAGACTCTCGAGTCTATGCGTTTGCTGCGTGACCGCAAGACTCCTTTCATTGTCGCATTGAACAAGATTGATCGTCTCTACGGCTGGAAGAAGATTGACAACAATGGCTTCGAGGACAGTTTGGCTATGCAGAACAAGGGTGTTCAGAACGAATTCCGCACTCGTCTTGAGGCCACCAAGCTTGCTTTCGCCGAGCAGGGTTTCAACTCCGAGCTGTTCTTCGAGAACAAGTCTCTGTCTCGCAACGTCTCCCTCGTTCCCACCTCCGCCCACACTGGAGAGGGTGTTCCCGACATGCTGAAGCTCCTGACCAGCCTGAGTCAAGAGCGTATGACCAACTCCCTGATGTACTTGTCTGAGGTCGAGTGTACAGTTCTGGAGGTCAAGGTCATTGAGGGTCTCGGTACCACCATTGACGTTATTCTGTCCAACGGTATCCTTCGTGAGGGTGATCGCATCGTAATGTGCGGTCTTAACGGTCCTATTACAACCAACATTCGTGCTCTTCTGACACCAGCACCGCTCAAGGAGCTGCGTCTGAAGTCCCAATACGTTCACAACAAGGAAGTCAAGGCTGCCCTTGGTGTGAAGATTGCTGCCAACGACTTGGAGCACGCTATCGCCGGTTCTCGCATGCTGGTTGTCGGTCCTGACGACGATGAGGAGGATCTTGAGGAGGAGGTCATGAGCGATCTGGAGAATCTGCTGAGCCGTGTCTCAACTGATCAGCGTGGTGTCACTGTCCAGGCTTCCACCCTGGGTTCGCTCGAGGCTCTCCTGGAGTTCCTCAAGGTCTCCAAGATTCCTGTTGCCAATATCTCCATCGGTCCCGTTTACAAGCGTGATGTCATGATGGCCGGTACCATGCTTGAGAAGAATAAGGAATATGCTGTCATGCTGTGCTTCGATGTCAAGGTCGATAAGGACGCAATGGCCTATGCCAACGAGATCGGTGTCAAAATCTTCACCGCCGACATCATTTACCACTTGTTCGATAGCTTCACTGAGCACATGGCTCAGATCACAGAACAGCGCAAGGAGGAGGCTAAACTTCTTGCTATCTTCCCCTGTGTCATCAAGCCCGTTGCTGTCTTCAACAAGACCGACCCCATTGTCATCGGTGTTGATGTCATTGAAGGAAGCCTGCGTCTCCACACTCCTCTGGCTGCGGTCAGGACCAATGCCGCTGGTGTGAGGGAGATTGTCGATATTGGTAGAGTGTAAGTTTTATCCCCTTTCATCTTTTTTTTCCTGGTTTCTAACACAACCGTTTTCGCAGCACATCCATCGAGCGCGATCACAAGGCCGTTCCGGTCTGCAAGAGAGGTCAGCCCTCTGTTGCTGTTAAGGTCGAGGGCCCCAACCAGCCCATGTATGGTCGTCACCTCGAAGAGAAGGACCAGCTGATCTCGCACATCTCGCGTAAGAGTATCGACACCCTCAAGGAGTTCTACCGGGCCGAGGTCTCTATGGAGGAATGGGCACTGGTCAAGAAACTCAAGCCCGTCTTCGACATTCCTTGAATTCAGTCTTAGGGCTTCCTTCCGGTGTGCGATGTCTGCGGATCAAGAATTCTCAGCACCGGACCCATTCCAGACTTGCGATACCTATTCTTGAGCGAACTTAACGATCAAGTGCCAGTGAGTGGCGAGCTTTGTTCTCCGTCGGCCCTCATGGCCTTCGGTTCCATCATAGCCAGTTTTGGGGAAATCAAAATCTACTAAGCTATGACAATTGCTATCGAAATGCGGAAAAGTTATGCTATTTTGATTACGATTTGAACATACAATGAATGACCATGACTTGATGGATGAACAGGGAGAGAAGTCGCCTGTACATGATATAGGAAAAGTAAGGCCTGGTCCATACCAGATCTTTTGTTTCTGTTATAGTGAATTAAATTTATACTATTCAAGTGTTTGCAAGGGGATAGACATCTCGACTATATTTTAATATGTATTTGTCTTTAATGCACAGAGGCAATTTGACCAGTTTTGAAGCTAGGAAGATCAGTCTTTTTTTGGGTGCAGACCAAATCAAACAGTTGCTTGAGAATATCAGAATAGAGCGCATATCTACCCTTCAATATCCTCTCCAGCCTTGTGTAGTATAATACTTTTCTTGCCGCCACCGCACCTTCATCCCCAAAAACAACTATCAAACATTTATCAACGAGCATTACTTCAACATCTCAACTCAAAAATCATCCCCCTCCCACTTCTCAACCTTGCCCCCATTCCTCTCCCAATCCAACCAACTACCCGCATAAACCCCAATATTAGCAGGGTCATATCCAGCCTGCACAGCCATCTGCGCCGCCGTCTTAGCCCGCACACCAGCCTTACAATAGAAGACCATCTGCGCAGGCTCACCCTCGCCATCTGCAGGATCGGGCTTAGGGAACCCGAACCGGGTTTCGAACTCGTCTGGCGTGAGGTACAATGCGTCTGGCTGCGATGCTAGCGGGATGGACACTGCAGTCGGGATTATACCCGTGCCTTGGAGTTCGGCGGGCTCGCGCACGTCGATGAGGATTATGGGCTTGTGGGTTGGGGAGTTGGGAGTTGAAGTTGGGAGGGCGGCATTGATCTGTTGGTTTTGTTAGCTGCGTAACAATGGTAATGGCGTGCTTGTGGTCTTATTGGGATATTATATTCGGATCAAATGAGTAATGAAGGGCTTGGTACATACATCTTCGAATCCCCATTCCTGGAGCTTAACTGGGCTGGCCTCATCGCTGCTCCAGCGCGTCTGCACTTGGCACAGACTCTTGTTTTGGAATGGCTTGGTTTGCAGACTGCATGCTGGTGCCAGATGACGGTTCTGGGGAGAAGTAACCAGTCCTCTTGTCGGTGCGGAGATAGCTCGGTGCAAGGCCGCGGCGGGTGATACCGCACTGCGTGTCTGGATTCTGATTGCGGCGGATGACAGAGCGATACCAGATCGCTGGACCTTGGATGATAATTTTGAGGCCATTGTTTCAATTCTGAATTCGATTGTCCGCGGAGGTGAGTTGGGAGTTATTGCATCTCCGGACGTAACCTCGGAACGAGGGACGGTGATGTCAGTATCTGCTCCTCGTGACCGCCTACTGGTTTAGGGCTTTGCTTCATCATTTGTGGTAATATACAAGCTTTGCTAGGGAGATATTGGGGATTTTGATCGATAGAAATGACTCAATTGGTCCCATTCTAGCAATAAAAACTTGTTTAGGATCTATTATATTTTGATTGACTTTCATAAAAATCTCGTAGACATAGTACAAATATATAGTGGAGTATACATCAAGTAAATCAGATCTTGGGATTTTATGAATTTCACTGAAACTATATGTAAAAGAACGAGCTGGTTCCTCCCTGGTAAAACCAAGAGTAAAAGACAATTAACAAAGGGCTTTAGCCCATTTTTTGGGACACGTGAGAAGATATATGTTTAGATAATTCAAGCCTATGAACAGTTATATAACATGTCATATAAGCAGAAAACGAGAATTAATATTGTTCTAATATGCATGGCTCTAGGAGTAGTCACTCGGAAGAAAAGAAACAAGAAACCCCCAGCGACCCCTCACGGGCAACAGGTAATCATAATCGCAATGGGGGTTTCTTTGCGCAAGGGTATGAAAGGTCTCTCTAAGAGAAACATATGCTAAAGACTTTTCCTGTATTGAGCGTTCATCATGCATCAAAATTGAATGAGAAAGAAAGGTTCAGTGGACCACCCTATCTCCGGGGAAGACATCACGTCAAGGTAACCAAGCCCTCTGTCCAGAAAATTGGGCTAGGCTCCAGCTTCGCTTCGTTGCTTTGTACAAGAAAGGGAGAATTTAAGCGCGAGGGCGGAAGGTAAGAAGGCAGTCATCCTGATATATATTAGTAAATTGATCACTGTAACACAAAATGAGCTTGAACATACCTTGGGGAAAATAGTGGCGAACACCTTGATATCCTCTGACTCGGGGGTAGGGGTGTGCTCCCAGTCCATCACCATACTGGCCTTTCCGATCATGGACATCAGAGAAAGCTGAGCGTAGGTCTGACCCAGGCAGTAGTGGGGACCTGTGCCAAAGACCAGCCAATTCTTGGTCTGTTGCTCGGCGGTACCAGTGATCCAGCGGTCTGGATCGAACGAGTCGGCATTGGGGTAAGCCTCCTCGTCGTGGCATGCGGGCCACACGGAGGGAATGATCATCGAGCCCTTGGCGACGGTGACAGTCTCGCTGATGGGGAAGTCCTTCTTGACCAGGTAGGGAACCATGATGACAGGGGGGCGGTAGCGCAGGGTCTCCTTAACAACGGCGCGTGTGTAGGGCATTTTGTCGAGCATATCCATTGTGGCGGGGAGAGTGCGATCGCCGTTACGAATGTTAAGGTTCTCCTCACGGACCTTGTCCAGGATTTCGGGGCGGTCGGCCATCAACTGGAACAACCAGGTGGAGGCGGCACTGGTGGCATCCTGGGAAGCGAATAGGAAGGTGAAGATAGTCTGGGCAATTTCATAGTCGGAGAATTCACGGAGAACCTGGCTAGGTTTCTCGGAAGAATCAACCTGGATTCCCTTGTCAATCTTCTCGCGGTACGCGGCGGAATCCAGCTGGGCCTTAACCCATGCGTCCATAATACAAGAGATCTCGCCACCGGCAGCCATGCGGGCCTTGGACTTAGCAGCACACTTGGTGAACTCCACAAGCACCATATCGGCAGCCTTCTTGCCATACCAGGTCTTGGTGTAGGGAAGGATGATAGGGAAGTTAACCAACTCGAGGGCAGCAGTGATCAAATAGTAGTCATCGGCAATTTTCTGGACGCCCTCATCACTGATGTAGTAACCGACAAAGGTACGGCAAGACAGCGCACACATGAGCTCGCGGAACTCGGACATCCAGGGGGTCGGGGTGAAGTTGGTGGCGGCGGACTTCTTGAGGAAGTGCTGGTTGTAGGCGTTGAAGACCTCCTCGGAACGGGGGAGGTACATGGCCAGGGCCTGGCGAGTGAACAATCCGTTCAGACCCTTGCGGTAATCCACGTGGGCCTTGCCATCCAAGAAGACCCAGTTGGTCTTGCCGAGAAGCTTGTGTGCGGCATCCACGACACAGGGCTTGACATAGCCAGGCGAATTAAAAATCTTCCGGGACATATCACGACTCGACGCAATCACGACGAACCTTTTGTAAAATAGCGTTAGAACAGACCCTAAGGAATTGAATACATCTGGGAACTTCTCACTTGTGGAAGACCGAAACGCAGCTGAGGTCACCACTGTCCCATTTGGCCTTGTATTCGGTGAATTTGGGGTTGACTGATTGAAGGAATGGACCCATAAAGGGAATCTTGTACATAGGGCCAACAATGGCGCCCTTAAGGTAGTGGTACTTGACTGTAAATAGGGGGTTTGAATTAGTTTCAAGACGCGATTTTCAAGGTCACACATGTCGCATTGGCCACTCACACTGATCATAGATGACAGCAGCGACCAAGAAAGTCAGCAGGCCCTTCCAGATGGTGAAGCCATCCAATATGGTGGCGACGAGACCGGTCGGCGCGAAAAGTTGAGGGGAGACTGTCGCATCCGCCGATGGCGAGACGAAGCTCCCGGTGAGATTGGCCATATTGACCATGTTGGGAGTCCAGGTCAAAGTTCCAAAGCGCAGAATTGAAGAGAAAGTGAATAAGGAGATCAAGGGAAAAAAGCGAGTGGAGAGAGGGGAGAAAGAATTGACTGGGGCTCAGGGGCGGGAACGCCAATTACAGGAGGCCCGGATGCCCAGCATTTATCTCTATCAATGCATAAATATCTGCGTAATTCATATTTCATAGATTCTGTTAGGTTGATTATTTTTTTTTTACTTTTATACGATGAACTTTTGGAATTACTGCTTTAACCTATAATTAATTCGCATGAAAGGGGGTTTTCAGTCATCTCTCTATGGACTTAATATTGGTGCTGTACATATACTCCGAACACACATATCAAAAATAACATTGTATAGCCTTGTAGAGTACAGAGTACGGAATCCTACCTAAAGAGGACAATTACTCAGCACGACGTGACCCGGCTAGGGAATTCCTGAGATATATTGATTGTCGCTGATTGGTCGTCAAGTAAGGGTTCCAAGGTTGTACTTATGCTTACATGTACTTTTGTAGAAAATGGGTATTCGTAGCACATCTATGTAAGGGTTCAACGACCGCCAAAACCAAACCATCCACGACGGCCTTTCGTCTCTTCTTCCACGGGACCTTGGGCCTGTGCTTGTGGCTGAGTTGGAGCCTCCTGTTGCTGACCTTCACGTGGGTAATCAATGTAGTTCCATGCCACATCAAGGAACAAAGGTTTCACGGGAATGGGCTGCATTTTAGGTGGGTACGGCACCAAATTACTGAGGTCCAGTCCGGATCCTGCGAACTGTTGTAGGCGTTCCACCACTGGCCGCTGGCTCGACTGTGATGCTTCTTCAGCAGTCACCTTCTCTAGAGTGACAAGTCCACGATACCGGGCAACCAAATCTCGCAAAGTTGACTGCAAGGTACTTGATTGCACCTGTGAGACGTCGAGCTTTGGGACACCTTCAGCATCTTCTGCTGACCGAGGAGTGGCGGAGGCGGCGAGGTTCAGGGCTTGGGAAAATAGTGCAAGAGCCTCCTTTGACTTCGAAAGCACTCCATGGGATCTTCCTATAGCAAGACATCTAAAGAGTAAAAAAAAAGTGATTAGTCGCGAGAATCAGTGAGGATTGTGGTGAGAACCATACCTGAGAGCACGGAAATAGTGCCGCTTGGCCTCTAGATCCTGCACAAAGTCTGAGTCGGCTGCCACACCTGGAAGTTCGAGAATAAATTCCAAACTCTGAAGTGTCGAATCATACAGGACGACACGCTCACGGAGCTTGTTCAACTTCTTGCCATTTCCTGTGGTGTGCTTGGCAGTTTCCTTTCCACTTGTGGGTTGTTGTTCCTCAAATGACAAACCGTCCCTTTCTCCACACAACACCCGGTTACGGCCGACTCGCCAGCCAACCAAAGTGTAATTAACTGCAGTTCGAGTGATTTGGAGTGCCTGCATTCTCTTATCACTGGGATCAACACCCTCACTAGCCAGGTCATCAATGGCAGATTTCGTAGCATCGACAGCATCCTGACTGGCGATAATCACGTTATCATATGCAGCGGCTTTCTCCTTAGCAGGGGCAGACTTTCCTGCGTCTGCCAGCCAAGTAGTGAGGCGAGCCTCCGCAGCTGAAGCAGCAGCTAACGATTGAGAGATTGAAGCGTCATCCAGTGGGACGGTTCGCGATCTCCAGGTAACAGACTGGGGCAATTCCTGCACTTCTCCTTCTGCAGTTCGTCGAGTACCGGCTGCTTCTTCAGCAAGACAAGAGGGGTCGACCTTCTCAACCTCGGCGCGAATCTCAGAATCCAATGGGAAGAATTCAATGGCCAGCGATGAGGTGGGTTTGGAGCGGGGGAGCTTCATCTGATAAGCTGCGTATCGGAGACTTGGGTCAACAGTTCCCGAGAGCAGGTCCCGAAAAGCATCTTTCTTGATCCTTTGGCCCAAAGCCGTGTAAACCACTCTGGCAAGGGAGTAATCTCGAAGACACTGTTCCCACCTCCGCTTTTCAAGCCACAGAGTACCGGAGATCATTGCCAAATAAGCCCGAGTCTCTAGGATATCCACATCACTCGCCCCAGATAGCGCCTGCTCGTGGAGCAGCGAGACCAGATGCTGCGCATATCCAGTGGCCTTGTTCAGTCGAGAAATAACGTGACGCCGAGCAGCGCCAGAGATGGCCTTTGCGGAAGGATCTGCGGAATGTGTGGACTTCATGTGCATTGCTTGCGCCCAAGCTCGTTCGGAACTAAGAAGCAAAAGGTGTACATATCTGGCTTAGGTTAGAAACCAGTCAAAATAGTAATTATGACTGGAAATGTGGGTAACATACGACACATTGCTTCCAACATTTTCAGCAGTCACAGCTGGCTTGGCAGTATACTTGCGGCCTTTGACAGTGGCCTGACCAAGCTTCTTGCGGAGTTTCTGCAGTTTTCTGGTAGTGTGCGCCCGGTAGGCATTGTAGTCTCCCACAAGGAGAGCCTCCTCTCTCTCTTTGAAGATAAATTCAGTTACCTCCATGATATTTTTCTTTCTTGTTCCTTTATTTGGGGTCCTTGTGATGAGAATGGGAGGGACACGGTTGAAGTGGTGGGCTCACTAAAGGCGGTGAAACCCCGGCAATTTCATGCACCTCCGAATCTTTTACGTTGTTTTCTCCAAGCTCATGGGACCTTGGATTTACCATTGCCTTTTTTTGTTGAAATCAAGGTGCCTGGACTTGATTGGCAATTCACATTGGGGACTTGTGTGAGAGCAATATTGTGTTCCACACGCCGACGAGTCCAGTTTTCCTTCCCTTGGTACGAATGGCACCACCCAGGGACAACTTGCTCAATTGCTTGTCATGCTCAAAAGCAGTTTTCTGACACAAGCATCATCTAGACAGATCTTTTGCGCCGAATACAATACATACCAAGAAATAATAACGGCATCTTGCGGCCTCAAATTACGATCTGGGGGTGATGCTCGAACGTGCAACAGGATCTCTCGAGAACGCGGGACGACGTTTTCTTCGAGATTCCAATGGCATGATCAAAAGCCCACGATGTCTGTCTGGTAATTTCTGGAAGCACAATGGGGCTAGAGCAGATGCTCCTCAGTGGTTTATCGCGCTTTTGCAGGCGTCAGGTCAACGATCGTCCCCCGTTCTTAGCACTCAACACGAAAGCAGAGAGTCAAGCGATGAGATAGGGCCATTGTTCGAATTCTTATACCCTCGGCAAGCTCGAGCTCTGAGAGCTTCGCGTCTGTCTCGCCCCCAAAACAAGACTGGATTCCAGAGGAGATCACACTTGAGCTTTTCAAGGTCTTATGTTTCCATTTCAAGTCTTCGCCAATCAGCATCAGCAGCTTCATCCAACCACGAAAGTGCATCCAAGCTAGCCCAGAAGCCTCTAGATCCGGAATCTTCCGATAAGGACGGGGAAGCGAGCGCATCCCTCCAGGCTTTCCTTCAGAAGGATGGCAGCGAATTTGATAAAGCTTGGGTGCTGTACGTCGCAGCTGGATACCCGTCGAAATTTCAGCCTGCACTGTGTGCTTATATGAGTAAATCGTCCGAAAAAAAGGAACGAATACGAGCATGGGCACTCTTCAACGAAATTGCGCCTGAAGATCGCACCGAAATAGACTTCATGAACATTATAAGATCACAGCTTCTTTCGTTGCCCGCTGAAAAGCCTCTTTTTTTGCACAAAATATGCAAGCAAGCCATTGCCATGCCATTTGCCCAAAATATCATCTCGCTAGGCTTGATGCACATGATGGAAAACAGACAGTGGGCCAAAATTGGCTTACTCTGGAGGGCCCTATTGAGGATCCCTGAAAACGAGCGACCGCCATTGGACTCTTTACTGGATCGAATTGATGAATTTCACTTTCCTGGGAATTCCCTTTCCAGACATCTCCTTGCTTTTAAGATGGCCTTGTCGCACGATCCCAAAGAAACCAATGCTGCAAACATGAATGCAAAGATGGACTTTGCTCGCCATCTGGTTGGGCGTTTTCTTGAGTCTGATCACTTAGTCAAACTCACACCGATCTCAACTATGCTTCCACTGTTGCGCACATACCATTCTTTGGGTCTTTTGAAAGATCAACACTATCTCAGTGTGGTGAGGGCCTTTCTATCTTCAAAGCAACGGTCGGAATTCGTCAAGTGTATTCTTGTTTATCGCCAATTGCGTTTGGATTTTCCGGATGCAAAGGTAGACGCGAAGATGATTCGTGCTATCGCTCAACGCTTGTCGGAATTCGGGATGACCGACAGCATGCCATACTTCTTGGATGAAGAGGCGAGCTTTGATGAAGATAAAAGACCATGCATCACCTCATACAATGACGCAATGGGTGCTTTTTCCAGGATTGGGGATGTACAAACTGTCCAACGCCTGTTTGATAGGTTCCTTGCAGACCATGGCCACCCGAAGAGCGCAAGATCGGTGACTCCCCTCCTTGCCGTCCACGCCCGGCTAGGTGATGTGAACGAAACACGGCGGCAATTCAATCGAATTCCTACGGAGTTTGGTATCCCGCTGAACACAATTTGCTGGAATATACTGCTCCTGGCGTACGCTACAGCCAGGGATTTATCAGGTGCCATGTCAACCTTCTCCGAAATGCGAGAAACCCGTGTGCCTCCCGACTCGTTCACATTTGGCACACTGATGGGGATTTTTGCCAAGCGAGGCGACGTCGAAGCTATTCGTCAATTGCTCAAAGAAGCGCAGACCAGTGGAGTACAAATCACGAGGCCAATGCTTGATGCGGCTGTTGAGGCGTATTGCAAGAATGGGCAATTGGGTTATGCAGAAGAGCTTGTCGAAAGCAGCTGGAACTTAGCGGTGGGAGGGTCTCCCTTACGAATGTGGAATTTTCTTCTAATGCGGTATGCATTCAGGGTATCCAAATATTCCTTCCGACGCGTCCTTGACCGCATGGGACAGCTAGGATTCAAACCAGACGGCATGACTTATGCGGCTGTTATGCTTGCTTATGTGTATGCCATGCAAGTTGATCGTGCGCGAACTACTCTCAAAAAGATGCACAATGCTGGTTTTGAACCCACCGAATACCACTATTCCATTCTCTTGCTTGGATATGTGAAGCATCGGAACCGCGATATGGTGCACATCATCTCTCGCGAGATGCAAGCACGCTTCGGTCGAGTCGGAATGGAGGGGAGCCTGTTAAATCTGAGAATGCAGATTCTAAGAGACGTGGAGAACGCAAAAGATCTTCAAACTCCCGTTGAAGATATCGTCTTGGAGAACGCAGAAAAGACACTTTCTGAATCAATCGCAAATTTCACAGCCAATCCATCGCCAGTCAACACTCGATTGTCCAACACTCTATTATCTACTCCTTCAAAAGGATTTGCTGTTGAGTCTTTCACTGCCACGCACTATCAACGGCTGGTCGAGGCATACGGCTTCCAAGGTGCCGCCGAAAAGGCACTCCAAACTTTCGCTCATTACATGCAAGTCAGACGAACTGCGGGATCATCGGACGGCGATGAATTAGACTCCTTACCGATCGACTTCATCAAAGCCATCATGAATGCCTATCTAGAAACCCACAAGTACGAGAAAGTGGAAGAGTGCTGGAACAGCATTATGGCAGGCATAAGCAAGTACACCGGTACCTCTGACCTTGAAACTTTCTTTTCTGAACGATCGCCGATGTCCACCGTGCCTGCGCCAGCCGAGTCCCCTCTCCCATCGATGCTTTCAATATCCACCACTCAAGCAGAGAAGCCGAAAATAATTCATGCCCAACGCTTCATCTTGGACTATCCACTTTCGCTTTACATGCAGTCTTTGGCTCGCCGAGGAATGTTCGAGAAAATACATCAAGTTGTGGCCGAAGTTCAGGCAGCAGGCTTTGCATTGACTGGTATCAACTGGTCAACTTACGTCAAGATGCTTGCGACATCTGATAATTATCCCGACAATGTGGAGGCATTTCGACTGTTCGAAGAGAAGTTCATTGCACATTTCCCTGGTTGGTCGTGGTTTCTCAAGGGATACGGCGTGAGACCAATCAATGCCCCCGTGACACTCCTCCATCTCGAAGGTCGCTCAGGTATCACCAAACCCCGCAGGATGATGGGAAAATTAGCCCGAAAGCATTGGCGCAAAATCCAACGCGATTACATGCACCCTGATTACCCCACCATGGTGCAACTAGCCAGCGCGCTGCAACGGCTCCGGCAAACAAGTATCATCGAGGGGAATGAGGACCTGGCGAATCTCTACGAAATTGCGCCAAAGACGGTTGATGCCCTTGCCGCGATGCCATACGTGGCTGACAGATATCAGGGTACAATCCTTCGCGGCAAAGAAGCGAAGAGTGATATCTCTCCACGCCCGGCCCATATGTTCTCCACGCCCTCTGGTGCTCTTGGCCCCTTCCTTGGTCCCCACAGAGCAAAAGAACGCAGCTTTGATGACGCGAGTCAGGAGCCTCTCGAGTTGGAAGAACAATACCCCGAGCCTTTCCACAACGGGTCGAGTCTTACTGGCTTGGTCTCCAGTGAACAACTAGGAGACTTGGGTTCTTTGGCGGAGATCCTCCCTCGCGCAGACCGAATTGACCTGGAAACCGTGTTTTACGATCAGTACAATATGACAACAGAGTGGAAGGAAAAAGCGGAGCATTACAAAGAGTTTATCGCTGATGAGCTCAAAGGGGGGAATATCGCGCGTGCCGACGCCTACAAACGACGTTTGCGCAAGTTACAAGATACCGATATCAAGAGGCCAACTCTCGAGCGGCAACTGTTCGACAAGGATAATCGGAAGTACAAATTCAATATTCCAATCCGGTCTCTCTTCAAGCCAATTTCTGGTCTCCAGGTGAAGACTGGTCGGACAGAAAAGGAACGAAACCATGTGCGAAAAAGATTCAGGGGACCCTGGACGCACAAGGAAGAACCGAGCAACGACTCTTGAGCAGCATGCTCCATGTACAGTGATTTTGTAATTTTAGCTTGTACTTATATATCCTGTTTTTTTTTATTTGATTATGTATAATACACCAGTTTTTCCAGCTTACATCGAACAACCTCTGTTATATATATATATGAAAATTCCATCTGGATGGTTTAGGGGTTTTTTTCTTCTTTATATCTTAAGCTATAAGAATAGGGAAAGAGATATTGTAGTGTTCATTTCAAATGTAGAAAAGAGAATAGAGACTTATGAATTCGTCTTTTGAATCTACATGTAGTTAGCATCCATGGATTATTGCACTGTATGTGTACGTTGGACCGATGCAGGCAAATGATAGAATGATGTACTGGGTTGAACATCCGTCACCATATACTAAGTTGAAGATTTAGGCATATGTACGTCCATATGCTGAAGATGGTAAGATAGGTCCAAGTACTGTTAGCCCATCGTATTGGGCATAGAATATTGAAGGAAGCTACGAGAAGTTTACTTCGTGAATAGATATTGAAGTGAATATTGAAAATTTTTCATTGAAAAGCAAAGTATCAAAACGAACAGCCCACACACAGCATCCCATACCATCAACCAGAATGGAGGAGGACCTTTCAGACCTCCTCGACACCCACCAGGGCCGACCGACCGAAGTCAGACGCCGAGACCAGGTCAAGATCATCACCACTCCCTGGACCGAAACACAGACACTGCGGACAGCACGCGTGACAGTCGAGGCGGGAGTAAAAAGGTTTCACTTTAGGGCATCGAGGACATGTAGTCATCAGCAAGGGTGGAGATTCTGTGGCTCTTTTAAAGAGTTTAGAAAGGGGACGTCTACTCTAAAGTGATTCTTTGAACTGTTGGAGAAAAAAAGTCAGTGGAAAAGTTCAAAATGACCAAGTCCAGTGTTGAAGGCCGAGAAGGCTTCCAGACTGTTGGGGGGAGGAGAACGCACGTAGAGTCGCTTGAAGAAGAAGAAAAGGATCGGGGAAATGGCTGCTTATATAGCCCAGGAAAAAATTATTCGCTGACTCAGCACGGCACATGATACCCGTGGGACGCGCCTTCCTCGCGTGAACTCCCAAAGTTACACGCGTTCCACTTTAGCAAATCGGGAAATTCCAATCAGACCTCGACTCCCCTCCTTCCCACCACACTATATTGCATCACACATCATGGACGGTTTACAACTACGCGATGAGGCCGCGCAGGATCGCGTGCGTGCCGCAACTGAATTTCTTGATCCAAGTAAGTTCATTAGGTTTTTGTGGTGTTCTTTGGGCTAATAAAGTTATTTTTTCAGATGATGCACGGGCACGCAGGTTCGTCGACATTGAAGATCAATATGCTATAATATACATCTAATGGACTGGAACAGTTATCGAGCGGATATTGTGGTTATGCTAAACAAGGGTGCGCGACGGTTAACGGTGCGTGGATCGAAATTCCCTTCCAGGAGGTGTTGCTGATAATTTTGGACAGGTCAGCATCGATGAAATCAGAGCACACAACCGGGAGCTTGCCAATGGGTAAATTACATCTGTATACCAAGTGGAAATGGGCTCATTGACTAATGGATGTAGGCTGCTCTCTTCGCCGTTCGATTATTCACAAGCCTTTGACGCAGCTTTGAAGGCGGTCGTCAAAACCCTACCCAGCCGACCACTTAAAGAAACTTCGGACGAAGCGGTGTGTATTTGGTCCTCGGCGATTTTTAGCAGACATTGCATGTCTAACAATATCAACAGAACTACTACTGCGCTTATGTTGGCGCATTCGGAGAATTCTCTTGCAACCCCCGCACATTGAGCTCGCAACAACTGAACCACATGGTCTCACTCGAGGGTATCGTCACAAAATGCTCTCTGGTACGCCCCAAGGTCGTCCAGAGCGTTCACTACGTCGAGAGGAAGGATCGGTTTGTTGCCAGAAAGTATCGTGATCAAACTATGGGTGCCAGTGGGGCAACCAGTTTGAATGTTTACCCCCAAGAGGACGAGGAAAAGAACCCAGTGAGTCTAAACCGGACAATCTTACTTCACTATTCGAGACTAATGATTTCTAGCTTATCACCGAGTACGGTTACTCAACATATCTCGACCACCAGTCGATTTCTATCCAAGAAATGCCCGAACGTGCCCCGGCAGGACAATTGCCCCGAAGTGTCGATGTCATTTTGGACGACGATCTTGTCGACACCGCCAAGCCTGGTGACAGAATCCAGCTGGTGGGTATCTACCGTACCCTCGGTAACGGAGGCAGTGGCTCATCGACGTTCCGCACCGTCGTCATGGCAAACAATATTATTCAATTGTCTTCGAAGAGCGGTGGAGGTATTGCGGAGGCTGTGCTTACGGATACCGATATTCGAAACATCAATCAGATTGCCAAGAAGAGAAATGTGTTTGACTTGTTGTCCAAGTCTCTGGCTCCCAGTATCCACGGACATGACTACATCAAAAAAGCCATCCTCCTGATGCTTCTTGGTGGAATGGAGAAGAACTTGGATAACGGAACCCATCTTCGTGGTGATATCAACATCCTTATGGTTGGTGATCCCTCGACTGCGAAGTCCCAGCTTCTTCGTTTCGTGTTGAATACTGCCCCACTGGCAATCGCCACTACCGGTCGAGGTTCGTCTGGTGTCGGTTTGACTGCTGCTGTTACATCCGACAAAGAAACCGGCGAACGTCGACTAGAGGCTGGTGCTATGGTCCTCGGTGACCGTGGTGTGGTGTGTATTGATGAGTTCGACAAGATGAGTGATGTCGATCGTGTTGCCATTCACGAAGTTATGGAACAGCAGACCGTTACAATCGCAAAAGCTGGCATCCACACAAGCTTGAACGCTCGTTGCAGTGTCCTTGCAGCAGCCAACCCCGTTTATGGCCAATATGATCCCCACAAGGACCCGCATAAGAACATTGCTCTCCCCGACTCCTTGCTTTCTCGTTTCGATTTGCTATTTGTCGTGACCGATGATATTGAAGACGCCCATGACCGAATAATCTCAGAGCATGTTCTACGCATGCACCGTTACCGCCAACCTGGCACCGAGGAGGGTGCACCCGTTCGGGAACAACTCAATCAAACATTGGGCGTGGGAAGCGAGGACCGTCAAGATACCAACGCGCCAAGTGAGGTTTTCGAGAAGTTCAATGTTATGCTCCACGGTGGCATGGTTGACGCTGCCAATACTGGCCGCCGCCGTGGCAAGCATGTGGAAATCATTAGTATTCCCTTCATCAAGAAGTATATCCAATATGCTAAGAGGCGAATCATGCCCGTCTTGACCAAGGGTGCTGCCGATCACGTTATCGCCGCATACTCCGCTCTGCGAAACGATGAAATCACCGGCAACAAGCGTCGCACATCGCCCATCACCCCTCGTACTCTCGAGACACTGATTCGTTTGTCCACTGCACACGCCAAGGCTCGTCTGTCTAACCGAGTAGACGAGAAGGATGCTAAACATGCCGAGGCCATCCTGCGCTTCGCCATGTTCAAGGAAGTGGTCGAGGACGAGCGCCGGAAGAGACGCAAGGTGACCACTTTCGACGATTCCTCCTCCGACGATGACGATGACAGCGATGCCGAACTCGACGACAACTCCGATGATGACACCACCGCCCGCGGTACATCAACCGCCACACCAGGTAGACGCACCGGCACAGCACGCACCCGCAGTACCGGTACCACAACGCAGTCTAGTGTTCCAGTTCCAGACGAGGACGAAGGCCCAGACAACCTATACACAGCCAGCCCTCGCGCTCAACGCTTACGTTCGAGCCAGGCAGGCCGCACCCAAACCCAAACCGACTCTCAGATGTCAATGGCATCTTCACAGCCAGCCTCGCAGCTCATCGAGTCTCAGACAGACTCGCAGTCCACTTCCCAAGACGTCCCCATCACCCCTGCCCGCATGACAATCTTCCGGCAGACTCTGGGCCCACTCATGGGCAAGACCGTGTTCAATGACAGCGATACAAGCAAGATTGATGACTTGATCAATGCTGTTAATACTGCTATCCGGGAGTCGCCCAAGCTTGGCGCTTCACATGTCTTCTCCCGCCCAGAGACTATCCAGGCCTTGCGCGTCATGAACGATGATAATATTCTGATGTACCTCGAGGATGAAGAAGACGTGTACCGGGTCTAATCTATCTGGGTTATGTGGCACTGTCCAAACTTCTCTCTTCCATGTGGAAAACACCCAGAGGAGAGAATGCAGGACTTGCCTGTCTCCAGTTTTACGAGCATGCTTTCTTGTCATTGCATTGGGATTGATATCATCGCATGTTTTTTTTTGTGCTTGGCGTATGGAGTGGGTTTGTGAGGAAATATTAGTGAACTCAATACGAGAAATATGAATGAATACTCTATCCTTGACTTAATCAAAACCTGAATGGTAGTTTTATGGTTAGCTTACTTGTAATTGTAATGCCACGTCATGTGATCCGATGAGCAGACGTTCGTTTATTTGACACTGTAGAGATACAGTAGAATGCGAAATCACCAAAGGAATCAAATGCAACACAGCCGCATACATGGGCGAGGCACTCGGGCTTATCTATAGAACCAACGACACCGCACTCTAAGGGATATGCATACACAGCCAATGCATGTTTCCAGCAGCGTTCTGAGCAACAAGTGTCTGGCAAATATGAGAGGCAGAAAAGAAAAATAGGGTATAGAGACATGAACAGCATAAGCATGAACGACATTTCGTGCTAAGGTGCGGTGCAGTATTACAATTCCGGAACAGAGTTCGGTATAGCCTCCTCTTTATCTTTCTCAACCATACCCGTAGGCATCACAAAGTCGTCAGACGAGAACGACGGGGTCCGTACACCCTCTCTGATTTGCGCCTGCGTAAGAGGCGATAGACCCCGCCTCAGCGTCGAGCCCTTCCGCTTCCGCTGCTGCGGACTCGCCTCCTGTCCAGAGGCGGTGCTCCCGCGGCGGGGCCGGCTGGAAGTGGAAGAGCGGGACGGAGGACGGTCTTCAAGGCTGATGTCGACCGGGGTGGTGCTGCGGGATGAGGTGCGGGAATGGGACTCGGAGCGGGTATTTCGGCGGGAGGAGGGGCCGCGCTCGTGGTTGATTTTCGTGATGGAGGGGTGGTGACTGTGGCCTATGCGGTGTTTGAGTTCCGAATCGAGTGGGCGATGCAGGGTTCCTGCGACGAGGCGGCGGCGTTGCGAGGCGCGCCAGCCGAGCCCCAGTCGGCCGAGCCAGCTTCCTTCGGTTTGGGCGAGGTGGTGTTCGCGCTCGCGCAATTTGAGGCGTAGCTGGGCGCGGCGCTCGTTCTCTTTTTCCCAGAAATCTGTACGGTAATCGTCCCAGTTCTCGCGGAATTCGGGGGAGAAGGACTTGGGCAGCAGGAGGAGACGGATGTAGTCGCCTCCTGGGCTGAGGTCTTCTTCTATCAAGCCGGACTCGTTGTCACCGCTGTTGTAGTACTGTTGATAGTGCTGCCGACCACCACCAGCGCGTTTATCTGAGGGGCTCCGCTCCACAAAATGGTAGTTTCCATTAGGGGAGGGTAGGAATGGGACGGAGAATGGGAACAGGAATGAGACATAAGACAGTAGCTCCTGCCAGAAGGGACCGCGGATGACAATAATTTTAGTGTTCATCACGCGTAGGCCACGATTGGAGACAGCGAGCCAGCGCCGAGGCCATCTGATTCCTCGTTCCCATTGCCCTGTACCCCAGACGAGGAGCGCGGTAACCACCCCGCCGAGCAGAGCTACTTTCTCCGCCATCTCCACTACCCAGTAGACAGAGCCGCCGACACCACGGCCATCTTCACGCGGACGAAGGAAAAGGGCATATGCAAAATGAGTAAGCCAAGCGGCTAGTAGAAGTAGGAAGAATGTGTTCTGGCGGCGACGCTCGCGTAGGGCCAGATACTGGGCTCGCAGCGAGGTTTCGAGTATTAGGAGGTTCAGGTAGATCTGGGGCGGGGAGGAGGGCAGGTTTGCCAGCGGGTCTGGGGTCGATGGACGTTGTGGAGAGGAATCTGAAGGATGAGCTTGAGAGGAGTTCAATGGCTCTGGGGTTGAGGCGCGAGCACCCGGTGTTGGGGCACCCTTGACCACCTGGTCTAAAGGTGAGGCCATAGTAGAAGAGAGTCCCAAGAGAATGGTCAATATGAAAAACTCAGCAAAAGTCAAATCAAAACTGGCCGATCCGGCCTAGAGCGAGTCATCGCATGTGAAGGAGGAGAGAGGAAGGCGGGAAGTTGAAAGGAAGCGAAGTTGGATCGACGTTAGCCAGCCCACTTGACTTGACATCCTTTTTTTCTCTACGGTTCTGTTATTGACAGTCCATTGCTCTTAGAGGATTTCAATATTTCTTCTTTTCATTCTCTTCTATCGGATATTACCTCTTCTGTCCGGATTTGCGCATATGCCAGACTACCGGGGTTAAGCGGAGTGACCGTTTTGTCTCCGGTTTCCCTTCTTATACGCTTATGAGCGCCACATTCAACTTTTGCCAACAACAATTTATCTTTCCAACTTGTATGCGAACCGCAGCCGTACCTTTGCGACTTGCCTCTCCCTTTTCAGCCCCTAAATACCAGACATATCGCTCAAGTGTCTTCGCCACCCTCCCTCGGGAGCACCGCCAACGACTGTCCTCAATGGCGTCAGAATCACTCAACTCGTCCCAAGAGGACATGCATGGGCGTCGCCACAGCACAGTTAGAAATAATACTGAGAGGATCCCGAGAACTCCATATGCGGCTCATGCTGCTGCTGGCGCAGCAGCGGCGCGCGCATTTTTCCCGTTGGGATACCGAGAAGGCTTCAATCAATGGGTAAGCTACAATCGTATAGCCCCAATTGTCGCATATCCGCTGATGATTTGCTTTATATAGTGGGCTCGTATACCTGCAGCCGCTGCTGAACATAAAGTCCTCTCTTACCTGCCTTACTTGCATCACCAGCCCCCCACCCACCTCCAAACTGGAAACACCGCAGAGCTCCCCGGTGGGACTACCCCTACAAGTCTCGAGAGTGCAGACCCTAATCAGCTGGGTGAGGTCACCACCAACTCCCTCGATGACCCTTATGGCCCTCGCCGATGGCGCTCCAGCATGGTAGAACTGAGCGGGCAAGACCGCGCGCTCAATGAGTTCTCGGTGGAGAGGGTCGGCGAGGAAGCAAATCAACATTTGGTCATGCTACACGGCTACGGCGCCGGACTTGGATTCTTCTATAAAAACTTCGAACCACTGAGTCGGTTGAAAGGCTGGCAACTCCATGCCTTGGACATGTTAGGCATGGGCCGCAGCACTCGGCCTTCATTCAAAATCAAGGCAAAGGAAAGAGAAGAAGCCATCAGGGAAGCTGAGGCTTGGTTTGTAGATGCCTTGGAAGAATGGCGCATCAAACGGAAGATTGATCGCTTTACCTTGCTTGGACACAGTCTCGGCGGGTACATGGCGGTTGCCTATGCGCTCAAATACCCCGGTCATCTGAACAAGCTTATCCTGGCGTCTCCAGTTGGCATCCCAGAGGACCCATATGCTGTCACCGCAGATGTGGCTGAGCCTCCAGCATCAACAATGGCCAACGAGCTTACTCAAGACCAGCAAGATATCACTTCATCTACTACCATTCCGGAGACGGTACCAAAAACAACCGACGGTAGCTTTATCACTGGGAGACAACCACCCCAGCCTGGTGCAGCCGCCACACCTCCACGACGGAATATCCCTAAATGGTTATCGTATCTGTGGGACGCCAATATCTCCCCCTTCAGTCTGGTGCGATGGGCTGGTCCTTTAGGCCCACGTCTCGTGTCTGGATGGACTTCTCGTCGATTCTCCCACCTACCAGCCGAGGAAGCTAAGGCACTCCACGACTATTCATACTCGATCTTCAGTCTTCGCGGTAGCGGCGAGTACGCGCTAGCATACATTCTTGCCCCTGGTGCTTTCGCTCGCAGTCCTCTCATCCACCGTGTACACGGCCTCGGAAGACAAATAATACAAAACACAAATGCCCTCCCTCATCCAGTTGCCGCCGCCACCTCTCCATCAACAAGCTCCGAGAATACACCCGCCTCCACAGCTGCTCCTTCATCTGAATCTTCCGCACCCGCTCGGCGCGAGAAGGGTCTTCCCGTGGTATTTATGTATGGTGATCACGACTGGATGGATGTCTCGGGTGGACATGCTGCTGCTGCTAGACTGGAAGAAGAAAAGCGCAAGGTTCTAGAAAAGGCCACCCTAGAGGAGCAGCGTACCGACGAAGGTTCCTCTAAGGTGGTCGTTGTGAAGCAGGCTGGCCACCATTTGTATCTCGATGGATGGGAGGAATTCAACAATATTGTGCTCAACGAGATGGAAGAGGTCAGCCAGAGGGAGAGAAGTCGTCAGTCATGATGTGGATGATGGCGATGTCTTCTTTTCCTTTGTCGTGAATAATGTTCTATCAAATCTAGAGCTGGAGTGTGATATCAGACGCTCATCCCTCGTTCATTGTGGCTTTTTTTTCTTTTTTTTTGCCCCTTGTGTCTGTGTGTCTCTCTCCATCTTTTCCGTGACTACAATTATGTACGGTACATATTGACTAGATAAACTTGAACAGAATCAATGGCACTTGCCATGAATACTCCAGTCGGAGAAACAGCTTTAATGACACTTTTTATTATCATTTATGCTCCTCGCGCCTCCGAACCCCAAGAAGAAAAGAAGAAAGAGAACACCCTTTCTTCATCCAGCTCGATCTCCGGCAGCTAGCCCCCTCGAATTCGGTCCAGAGATACTTTGTCTCCGATGTCTAGGGCTAGTGGGATAATGCGCCATCAAGCGCGCTAGCCCCACCGATGAAGCATCACACTCTTCAGTCGACAGACCAACCCCAGGGGTATTATAACTACTAGCACTAGGGCTAACTCTTCCAGAGAGAATTTGGCTACCAGAGGACCCAGGCCGTCTCAAAGAAAAGTATCCACCCCCACCTCCGTTAGCAAAGCTCCCGCCACTACCATTGCTCCCGAAGCTGTGACCCACCCCATCCCCAGAGCTGGAGAGATAGGAGCTTGTGAATGGTGCACGGCTAGCAGGGAAAGTGCACGGGAGAGCTCGTGACTGGGAGTTCGAGTTCGAATCCAGTCGCCCATATGGCTGCGGCGTCATGAACGGGGCCGTGAGTCGTGCCGTTGACGACAACATCGGTTGGCCGTACTCCCTCGAATGAACAGCGGCATTATCAGGCCTGGCTGACAGCGCCAGGAAGAGCCCTGTGCCTGTGCGCCGGTCAGAGGTCGTTAGCGAGGAAGTCGTGAGCGAGCGGTGGTGATGTCTTGACCCGTCTTTTTGCTTCTCGGGATAGATGCCCTGTGGGCCCGCCGCTTGCTGCGTGGGGCTGTTTATGGTGCTCCCGGAGTGAACACTTGTGCATAGCGTGATGAGATGTGAGGGGAGCTCGAGACGGTTATTTAGAGAAAGCCAGGCTCGCTCATCTGCGTCGATGTCTGCGTCTGGGTCGACGTCGCCGATGCTATGTGTCGAAGAGGACGAGGTTGAGCTTGTGGCTTTCTCGTGTGGAGTATGTGAGCTGCGTGTTTTGGATGCCCCGTACGAGCGCCATCCACCCACTCCTTCGAAGTCTCGTCTTTCGTCGCCGCTTATTGGCAGGCCGTAGACGGGGATAGGCAGGTTGTGGGCCTCGATCATGCTCCGTGCATAAAAGTTCCTTTTGCGGCTTACTGGGTCGTCCAGACTAATACCCGCGGCCCAGGAAGTGAAAAGGTCATTTGTCTTTCGCGGATGTATCGTTGTTTGGCTGGAGTTTCTTCTTGATCTACCAGCAGCTGGAGTTGTAGGTTCTGAGGCCGCGAATGTCAATAATGACGAGGTAGGTGAGGTTGGCACAGAGAAGAAATGCACGACCAATCCGTATACTACCCCAACATAGACTACTATTAGTCTGACTACCAGTGCGAAAATCGCAGCTGAGATTGTAACCCATGCTGAGAGAATAAGTGGGATAGAGATGAGGCCCAGAACAGGCAGCGCGAGCAACGTTGATAGCGAGGACCACATTGAGGAGTCAATCTATATCCCCAAGAAGGGAAGAAAGGGCCAGAGATTCATGATCATAAGACTTTCGGCGTCTTAAAATGCAGTTGCAGCATGCAAAACAACAAATTGCGGAGAAAGCATGTGATGGATGCCCCAGGCAGCACAAACGCCATTTACATCACTTCGGGAACTTCCTGTATATCAAAAACCATGAATCTAGCTAGCCCTGTTCTATTCTGATTTTTATTAAATATTCCCCAAACATGCCAGAGGACGAGCCCTTCCCTTGGGATATTGGCGTCTACGATGCCCACTGCCACCCCACCGACACCTTGGCCTCAGTGGCCGACATCCCACAGATGAAAGCGACGACATTGACAATCATGGCCACTCGTGGGGAAGACCAAGAGCTAGTACAACAAACAGCCGTATCACTCTCAGCCAAAACAAGCCAATCAACAACAGACCGCGTAGTCCCGTGCTTCGGCTGGCACCCGTGGTTCTCGCACCAGATCCTGGACGACACTACACAACCAACAGCAGCACAAACCCCAGCCGAGCACAAGTCTGCCCACTACGCCACTGTCCTAACACCATCTCCGGCCGATGAACAGCCATTTATTGATTTACTTCCTGTTCCCAAGCCCCTCTCAGAACTAATATCTGAAACTCGGAACCGACTCCAACAGTTTCCGAATGCACTAGTCGGCGAAGTCGGCTTGGACAGGTCATTCCGACTCCCGAGCCCATGGACTGGAACCGACAGCGACAACAGAGATGACCAGCTTACCCCCGGCTCACGTGAGGGTCGGAGTCTCTCAAAGTACCGCGTCAAACCGGAACACCAACGCACCGTGCTAAAAGCGCAGCTACAGCTAGCAGGAGAAATGAACCGTGCGGTCTCACTGCATAGCGTTCAAGCACACGGCGGGGTTTTCGAGGTGCTTAAGGAGCTCTGGGCAGGACATGAACGGGTTGTGCTATCGCGACGGAAGAGGGATAAACAGCGGGATGCAGAAGGCGCCGTGTCTGACGACGAAAACGATGATCAAGATGAGACGCCGGACGGATCTCAGTCCACTAAAATATCCAACCCCAGTAGGAAATCGTATCGGCCGTTCCCACCTCGCATCTGCATGCACTCTTATACCGGTTCGGTTGAGCCCATTCGCCAGTTCTTGCACCGGTCGAATCCGTCGGATGTTTATTTCTCCTTCTCGAAACCTATCAATTTCTCCGGTGCGGCCGAAAAGAAGGTTGGCGATGTTATCAAGGCCTTGCCTGAGGACCGCATTCTTATTGAAAGTGATCTTCACGTTGCAGGTGCGCAGATGGATGAGATGCTGGAAGATGTGGCCCGACAGATTTGTCAGCTACGTGGATGGGAATTGCGACAAGGTGTCCAGGTGCTTGCGGATAATTGGCGGCGGTTCGTGTTTGGCTAGGTATTATGTTTCGTTTCTCTATTCCTGCATGGGTGAGTCTTGGTTCGATTTCTGATTTCTTGCAGTATTCTTAAGCCGTGCAATTAGCGAAGACGTATATATGACGCGATTTGGAACACTCTCGTACGTATTATACCCATGGATGTTGCCTGGCTTATTGATGCGAGATACAAAAAGATCCCAACTGATTTCATCTGATATCACTATTTGCAATTATATGACATGGTATATCTCTATCATTGTATGTGATCATTTGTGACATGGTATCGTAGGCTAGGCCTGTAGGTGTATGTGATCTGACATGGTCTCTAAAATGTATCGTGTATCTGCGTGCCCTGGCATGGCTCGTCTCGTCGTCAAGGTAGAAAAGGTATGTGGAGAGCAGGCGATGGAAAAGATGACAGCTCTATACAGTCATCAACCAGAGGTAGCGAGTCAAAGCTAACTATGTATCCATCCTCCATCGTGAATGAGATCTGCCATTGGGGCATCCTGCCAGTAGATCTGCCGCCATTCATCTTCAAGCTCAAGCAGACCTTCACTTCCCACGGGAGGAGGTAGGTCTACATCACCGAAGGAGAATAGCTGTCTCCAGTCCGGATAATCGCGGGCTGGCTCAATAGAATCCACTTGCATGCTGCTTGAGAAAGGATCATTCCTTTCCAGAGGGCCAACATTAAGCCTAAGAGGCGCAATCCAATTATTAAATTGGGGAGCGTTGGGTTGTGGTGAGAGGGTTGTTTGGAGAGGGGTCGATTCGGGTGTGGGCACACCGAAGGAGAGTGGTCCGGGGGTATGCATGGTAATTGATGGAACAGGAGAGGCAATGGGCATCTTGTGCGCATGATGAGCGTCGCCGAACTGTTTCGGTCGTTCCGTGGTTGCCAGTCGAAGATCCTCTTGCAGACGTTTGGAGTCCTCGAAGAGTCGCAGGATTGTGCCAGCATGAACCCAGTATTGAGCTAACTCGCGCAGCGAGTAAGAGGCGGAATCGAAGCGGCGTAAGGCATTGATGGCAAGAACTGGATTGGAGAAGCGGAGCTCCACTCGGACTTGGATCATGGCCGTGAAGAGGGTGTGAACGCCAGTGTACCAAAGGTACTTCAAGCGCTCATGCATCCTGAGCTCCTCGAATATTGAGGCTATAACCCCGGCAGCTGCACTGCAAATTTCTGCGTCGTGAGGGCCATAGTCATCGGAATAAGCCGAAGCTCTGGGATGAGGCCGATGCAGCAGAATGAGGAAGTTGTTGTAGGTCAAATGGAGCATGGCGGACCAAGGGTCCATATCAGATGCGCGAAGCCGAAGATTATCAGGAAGTTTCAGAGACCAGGTTGCCAGTGATCCGTCGGCTTCTTGAAGAACGGCCTTTCGCCGTTCTTCACTCGCCCGAAGTCCAAATCGATCGCGAATTAGATACGAGATCATCGTACAAAGTTCGGTGAAATGCATCACGTATTCTGCTTGCACAAGAGGACCACAATTCTCAAAATCGGCGGGTGTCAAAGGAGACACGTCGGAATCGTCCAGGTTGCTAAATTGAAAATTAGTATTTGCTGCAAGTTGGCCGTTTGGAATAACTTACATCGCTTGAGGTCGGCCATATGACAGGGAAATCAACACATCAAATTGTATCAGAATGAACCAAACTCTCCGCCACATCCGCCGATCGCGAGTCACGAAGCTACTGGATACGGGATTACGGTGCATTCCAAGCCCGGTGGCGATACGTGCAGCGGCCCCAACCCAAAAGTGAGCATCTGCAGCAACATCATCATCTGCGCTATCCGAATGCCACGTCAAAAGAAGGGCCGCTTGAACAAGAATGTCGCGATTTCGCTCGATGCGATTGTCAAACAGATACTTGGTGCGGCGGAAGAAAATTTCTTTAAGAGCGTCTCGCTCTACTTTTGTACGAGAAACATGTGCCCCAACCAGCAAAATTGCTTGAAGAAGTAAAACTGGTGGAGGATCTGCAGGATCTCTATTCCGGTATTGGGTCATGAATAGATCTTCGTCGATGATAGGGTACCCAGGGTTGACATATGTGAAATAAGCCTGGACCAATTCATCTGCGAGAGCCGGTTCTGGAAGTGTTAGAGCATCCATGAGAAGTTGATCATGGCCCGTCTTCATTTGACGTCGTGGGATTTCGTTGCTCGCAAAATGGTATACATCGTCATCTTGTTCTCGTTGTTGTCGAATCAAGAATGACATGTTCGAAAGTTCGTGTCCAACATAAAAGGCGCGCACGCCTCTTTGAATCTCTCTTCTGCCGGATTCCTCTTCATCTATTAATTTAACGAGATGTTGCTCCATCTCCGAGTGTGCCTCGTGGGCATGCGCCATATCAGGGCCGTGGCGGCCAAATGTCTCCGATCCCGTACCTTGCTGGAATCCATGTTGCGGAAGGCCTCCAGATATTGGTGTAGCATGGCCGCTCTGGAATGCAGTTGGAAAACTTGGTGGTAGGGGTATCCCCGCTGGAAGAGCAGGGTTTGAAGTGGGATCGGATGTGGGTAGAGGCCGAGATCGGATCGGAACGGGGTCTAGGATTGAGCGTACTGCAAGACGCTTTTTCTTTTCGTGTATGCGACAGTCCGTCTTTCCGGAGGCACGACAGTTAGTGCAGGGTGTCCCGACGGTACGGGCATCGCAGCGAACCTTGCGCCGGTGACAGTGGACACAAGCTGCGGAGCCTAAGAGTTTTTTTGAGTCACCGGTCAGCGAGTCTGATCGCGCAAAAAGAACCGATAACCGGAAAAGGATACAAGACACCACAAATCAAGATGCACAACGATCCAGGCAGGGGGCACAAGCGCTTACCTTGTTTGCGCTTGCTCACCCCATCCACCGGGAGCGGCGAGGGGGCGTTATCGTTGACGGAGGACATGGCAGGAGTACCATTGACATCATTCGTCTAAATCGGCCACGATTCTGCATTATTCGAGTCGCTAACTCCAGTCACTTCACGGCATGGCGAACTCCGAAATGATTGCCGAGGATAAATACAACAAACAAAATAAAGAAACAAAAAAGTCGGGAAGTTGAGGGAACTGCGGGATCGGGCTGGACGCTCACGTGGATGCGGAGAAGGCGATTATGTAAAAGCATCCAAAATCGTATCACGAGGTCATATATCCCTCGCAAGTTGCATAGGATTTGATGTATCGTCTCCGTCAAAGATGTCTTCATCTGCTCTTACATCAAGGGCGCTCTAGTCTCTCTTTGGTGGGATGGTGTTTACAATTCCCTATTTTAATCTAAATTTGCTTGTCTAAGCTTAGACTGCTGTATGTATTATATTCATATTTATAGCATTTTATTTCCTTTTTATGTATACACTAGTCAGTATGGCCGAGTGGTTAAGGCGCAGCACTCGAATATAAACATCCGATATGCTGTTCATTCGTGAGCCTAGGTTCGAGTCCTAGTGCTGACGTGTAAATTTTTTTGGTTATTTTTATTTTAAAAGCATTTGCGAAGCATAACTAACGCCAAGGCCAGACGCCACTTTAGACCGCTTTTGACACCGCTCTATACCAATTAATCCACCATACTTACTAATAACGAATTTCCCTCCTTACTACGAAGTTCGTTATTTCACACTTCCCCCTATACAACAATAGAGTTCGTTAGATCGCTGGAGGCTTAGTTAACATTCTTCACCAATTGAGATGTCTTGCTGATCGATCTTTTCTTAAAGTTCGATCCACCTCGTCGAAGGTCGCTCTCCGAGAGTAGCGGTAACTCCGGCCCTCCTCTCGAGGTGAAAATCAGTCAATCATAAGGCTTTTGTATGAATGAATAATACAAGGAGTTTCTATGGGTATATAGGAGCTATAAATATAGAGGTGAAGCGATTAGAAGCTTCCTTGGTGTGTGAATCCATAGATAACCCAGATATACATATATATATTTAATGTATGGGAACTGGAATTTACAAAAACCCTTTCACGAATATTTGCTCGAGTCTCAATTGATTTGTTATGATCTGGGCTTACTATAGCTTACGATTAAGCACATCAGCATCAACTCTAAAAACGCCCGTGGTCGCTAGTTATGCCGCTTCCTAAGCACTATTATATATTTGAATACTGGCTTAAATCAGTACGCTATTCGTCAGTATGGCCGAGTGGTTAAGGCGCAGCACTCGAATATAAACATCCGATATGCTGTTCATTCGTGAACCTAGGTTCGAGTCCTAGTGCTGACGTTTTTTTTATACTACGTTTATTTTTGAAACATTATCAGTATTGCCACAATGACTAGCAAAAGTTTTAGCACCCCAGGTTCCGCTGGCTAAAGATCCAACAACAATTAAAGAGGCGGCAGAAGAATGGTGTTAAAACTTTTGCGGAGTGACGCGGGCGTAGATGCTGGATTGGTTTATACACTCAGTACTCCCTCCGTAGATAACAAAGACTTTATAAACAAATATAGTGGTTTAGAGAGTTACCTTTTGACATAACCAACTGGTTAGGTGTGTTAATAGCTTTATTGAGTTTAGTAACTGTACCTTTATAGGATTATTCTCCAAAAATTCCATTCATATATAATCTTCTTATGGTCAATTCAATTCTGCTTATCATTATGTATATCCTGGATTACAGGTTTTCACTACGATCTATTCAGCTAACATTTTGTATTTAGGACCCACGGAGTATGGAAATATATGGTAGAGAGTTAGGGCCTAGTATTAAGTTGCTATTACGCTTAGAAGCAAGACTAATCTACCGTCCAAAACGGCAGTATCAATAAGCTATCTATGTACATGGTCCATTTTGCTAGCCGCAAGGGTATATATAGGACGTCGTTCCCTGGGTAACAGAGTTGTCCTTTTAAACATTCAAGTTCCTATGTATTATTTATACATACTAACACCAAAAAAGATTGAAACCCAACAGCCACGCCCCCGAAGGAATAACATAAGGAAAAAGGGGAATTCCATTCCACCCCAATGTTACGGGATAACCACCCCCCCACGCTGCCAAGGTAGACAAGGTATAATTTTCTTATAACTAATGGTACATGTACTTATACAGCTACATAGAGTGGGTCCCGTCACCTATTCGTGCGCCACCTACCCCGTATATGTGCCCTAATTTGAACGGAAGATCTGTGAGACTCGTACGGAGCATATCAGCTCCAATGCCTTATATTTTCATGAACGTTACCATTGACCACTGGGATGGAAGCCCAGGAATTTTAAGGGGCCCATGATGAGTGAGACCTTCACATCCGATAGTATCATGTACAGAGTGTTTTAACAATCAATAGATCGTCTTTCTTTTTACGCCGCACGGACTTTACGCCAACTCAGCTCTTGGCTAAGATTTGATTTGGCATTCGAGATCTCAATAATTTGAAAATAATTCGATTCCCGTACCCCCTATCCCTTGTTTGCTCTAATTGCGAAGGGAGCATATATTCTCTTTATAAGGTTCCCTCAACTGAAGACTTCGGTATGTATGGAGTAGCATTAACCAAAAAAGGTCCAGAGCTCAGCTGAGTGTCTCGAGACAGTAATGGGTCCAGATTATTCCCAAAAATAGGCACCCAAGGGCTAAACACCCTGTCGGACGGAGCCTCTCACTCCCGGCCAATTACCCCTGGACAACACCTCAGTGATCTGCATAAATGAATACGAGAAGAGATACGTAGGATCCACGGATACACACCTACGGAGTACACGGACAAAGGATTATGGCTTCGTTGAACTGCTCTTTAAAACTTGCGAATATCCATCCCCCTGCATCATCCACCGCGCTACGGCTGAAGTATATTGTAGTACGTAAAATCCCACACCTCCCTTGTATAGGTCCCTAACATTCGAACGTATTCATTGTAACTTCGGTTCTGAACATAATTTTTTATGTGTGTGTAGCATCAAGGGTCCCCATCCCGATAAATATGAAGCCGTCTATTCTGTTTTGTTTCATCGGACTAGGTGCTGCTTTACATTTTGCTCCACCTCGCCCGACAAAAAAGTTCGAGCTCAACTTAACTTGGGGCACTGAGGCCCCCGATGGAGTTGAGCGCCAACAAGCCTTGATTAATGGGCAGTTCCCCGGGCCCCCTCTCATATTTGACGAGGGCGACAATGTGGAGGTGACAGTGAACAATTTCCTGCCATTTAACACCACCATGCATTGGCATGGCATTGAGTGAGTCTTCTTGGAAAATAACTTGGCTCACCACTAAGACAAAGGAAAGGCAACAAGGAACATCATGGTCAGATGGTGTGCCAGGAGTCTCGCAGAGGCTTATTGCCCCTGGCGGAAGATTTGTTTCCAAATTCACTGCTACGCAATACGGAACATACTGGTAAGTCGATCCTCCTAGTAATGAGTTCTAGATTGCTTACATTTTGAAGGTATCATTCGCATTGCGCAGGGCAAATAATGGATGGCTTGTACGGGTCGATTTATATCAGGTTTGCTCATACCCGCATGGAATCTACCTATTTGCGCAGGAAGCTGAGTACTTATGACCCAGGCCGCGAGACATTGCCGCAAACCTGGCTAGTATGATATCAGATGACACACGGGCACATTTTCAAATTAATAATGCCATCCGCGACCCCAAATTGATGATGATTTCCGATTGGTTTCACAATACATCAGAAGAGCTCCGGGATATTGCAGTTTCTGCAAACCTTGATACACTGTAAGTTTTATAGAGGTATTGTGAGAAAATGGGCTCATGACAATTCCAGATGTGCGGATTCTATCTTGATCAATGGCAAAGGTAGAGTGCACTGCATCGACTCTGCCTATTTGACCTCGTTGACTCCTGCCCCATTGACCCCCCTGCTCCAGGGTATGAACTACACAGCGAAAGGGTATGTGATAACTCTCAAAGTGCTGATCAGAAAGCTGACGTTGAGTTCAACATAAGATGTCTCCCAGTTGGTAATACCTATGCTCAAACAACATCTTCTCAGCATAACTACACCGCAATCCCACCATCCATGTTTGATAAATGCATTGCTACAGAGACTATGGAGGAAGTGGTCAAAGTTGATACCCGGAAAGGCTGGGTAAGCCTAAATCTTATCGGTTCGGCATCGATCTCCGTCCCAACAGGTATGCTTATTGTTGTGCTTTGCTAGATTACGAGAGGAGAAAGCTAAACCTGTTCGCTAATAAATACAGTCTCTATTAACAATCATTCTCTGTGGGTATACGAAGTCGATGGCCGATACATTGTACCCACCAAAGTTGATGTAGGATACTATACCCGCCTCACGAGATACACTGCAAAGTTATGAGCATTGCACTGACAAAGAATCATTTACTAGGCACTGACACTCAGTAACGGTGGCCGCTACTCCGTTCTAGTTCAGTTGAATAATACGCCAGGTAACTACCTCATAACAGCAGCCAATGCAGGACTCAACCAGAAGGTTGCTGGATACGGCACTCTCTCCTATCTCAACGGTGATCCCTCCGTCGTGGGAAAACCATCAATCAACTACGGCGGAAACAATATGAGTACAGATGTTATTATATTTGACGAAAATAAGATTAAACCACTTATCCCGAGTCGACCTAGCGAAGAAGCGGATCAAACATACCTGCTCACTATTGGCCGTATTGAAAAAGCCTGGAAATGGTCCCTCAACGGAGATCATTCCTACAGTCTGTCTCTGGAGTCAGAGAAGCCGATGTTATGGGACCCTCAATCATACGCGGACAGTGACCTGGTTATCGCAACGAAAAACGACACCTGGGTGGATATCGTTTTCGCGGTATTTGGGAACGCATCGACTCTCCAACCTGGTCATCCGATTCACAAGCACTCAAACTTGGTTTATATTCTCGTGAGTTACTTTAAGCCCACCCTTCGAGTATGAATTTCATTGTACGGACTCTGATTTGCGTGCTTAGGGTGCCGGCATGGGCGAGTTCAAGTGGAATTCTGTCGCAGAGGCTCAACAGGAAATCCCAGAAATGTTTAATATGGTTGACCCTCCAATGAGAGGTATGACACACAGAGCTTTCCTGGTAATTATTCTAGTGCTGAACTTATGGATGGAATAGATACATTCACAACACTTCCTGCCTTGCTAAGTCCAAGCTGGTTGGCAGTTCGCTATCATGGTAAGTCTTCCACTCAGTTTCTCCTCTCTTCACTCTTCTTCTTTCCCCTTTTTTTTCGGAAACCCAAGAGGTTAACATGTGTTTGATAGTGCAAAATCCGGGGGTAAGAGACCAATCCATGTATAAAACTTCTCACGGTCTTCACTAACTAGCCAGGCCTTCTTCCTCCACTGCCACATCGACCCGCACCTCACTGGAGGCATGGCGTAAGTTACCGGCATCTTGATATTATTTACAACATATGTTAACCAAACTTGCAGACTTGCAATTTTAGACGGCATAGATGTGTGGCCTAGCATTCCTGCGCAGTATGGCCCAAAAGGTCATTGGGGGAAAGCCACCTGACCAAATGACAACAGTACTGATGAATGTGAGGAATATAATGGGAATAAAGTACTTCTGAGCTCGGTTATATATGTTGACTCCATATGAGGGTCTCAGATTGAAGACCGTTTGATCTCAAGCTACCGGACGATAACGTTTTGATTTAATTTTGATATCCTTCCATGACAATGCTTCTACACAAAAGTATGCATAGCATGACTAGTTCCGAACAGCCTTGTTAAGTCTAGCTTGTCCTTCCAAACCTGCCTTCATAATCATACCGAAGATCTCGAGGTCCTTCCTAGCATCCTCTGAGGTGGTTTTAGCAGGCTTACCCTCAACAACAAATGCATAAAGCTCCTTCATTTCCAAAGTATAAGCATCCTCGTAAGTCTTCCGAACCACAGACTCCCGGAAGGAGCCATCTTCCAACTTCTCACGAACGTGCATAGTGGTAGGCAAGCCCTTAACGTAAGGCGAGTCAAAACAGATCTTGACGGTCTTCTTCTCACCAAAGACCTCAATCGATGCGTCGAAACGGGGGACATTATCAATCCCAGACTCATAAGAGACAGCAAAAGAAGGATATTGGAAGAGGGCACTGGAAAAAAAAAATCAGCATACAGACAAGAACCACAGATATGGAATTCACAACTTACCTCCAGAACGGCGGCCCGCTCGCAGAGCATAAAGAAGCACCAAGCACAGCCGTCGGCATACCAAGAGTCTCTCTCATCGCACTAAGATCATGCGACCCAAGACTTCCCAGATTCCGCCACTGAGCAGCAGTATCAGACGTAACCGGAATCCCCAATTCCCTCGTCAAAGCCTGTTCAAGGAACTCATTCGTCTTGCTAGACAATTCCTTCGAATCCTCCGCTCTATAATCAGAGAAAACCTTTGGAAACGTGCCGGACTGACCCACAAAGTCCGAGTTGGGGCCGACGATATCTCGCACCCGCGCATAGCACACTTGATCAAAGCTTCCTATTTCCTTGACGGCGTCGATGAACCCACTTGCATACCGTCGCATATATCCCACCATCACCTTTCCAGATGTTTGCTTCTCGAGCTCAATGAGCTGGTCCGCGTCTTGCAGAGACAGAGCCATGGGTTTCTCGATGAAGACGACTTTGTCATGTTTCAGGCCCAGTAGCGCGTGCGGAATGTGGAAGGCATCGCTGTTGGCTATCATGACGATGTCCACGTCCGGAGAGGCGCAGAGCTCCTCTGCCTTGCAGGTTGTCTTGGGGGTGCCCCCGATGACCTTTTTGGAACAGTGCTCGAGTGCATTGTCGGAGACGTCACAGAGGTACGTGACTTGGAAGTAATCTGAGAGGAACCCGAGAGTTGGAATATGGGCAACTTGGGTGATTTCGCCACATCTGGGTAGAATATTAGTATCATTGTATAGGGATCTTTGCCAATGGGCTTCATACCCAATTATTCCCACGCGAAGGATCCTGTTGCCGCTCATCTTGAATATGTGAGGTGCTTCTCAGCTTCCCCAATGACGTGATAGTTGAAGAATCTTGAGCTTCCAAGGTTGAAAGCTGATTCTAACAAAATCTCACGATACAAGATAATTTGTGCAGGTAGACAATAAGTATACCAGGTCGTTAAATGGGCTGAGTCGTGAGTATGCTGGGTAAATTGAATTGATGGAGCGCTCTCTGATGCCCCGCGAGGTGGAACAGCCCCGCTGAACTTCGGTCTCAGGTGCCTTTGCATTTGCACCTTTGGCTGAATACGAGAACAACTTAAGATCTTACAAAAGAAGGCACGTAGGGGAGAATAATTGTATTTACTCCAACATTGGAATGTACAGATTGTAGACTCTCACAACTGTCGTAGATACGGATGTCCTTATTCCTATAATTCGCCGCAAAACTCCGAAATCAAACTACAAAGCCCGATGAAAATCCTAATCTGTCGAAATCAAACGAAAAAGCCATGCCGTTAAACCCCTCTACTCCCGCGAACACATCGACCAGCCGAGAGACCGTTCCAGATGAACACCAAAGAAAGAAGCAGAAGATGCCTTTATGTACGCTTTGATTGGATCTGCCATGTCAGTGGTATCGAGGACATGCGTCCTGTATCGAAATCGGGTATCCTTCCGCCAACTCCTTCACCTCGTACCTTAGTATGACTCGCCGCCCGCACCGTTGTGAGGCTGACCGACCATGGAGGGATAGCCGTAGGCGGAGGTGTCTTGCTCGGATGGGTCAAGGCTGGGGTTCATCATGGGATTTGCGCCTTCGGCATCGGGGAATCCTGTGGGACGAGCAGGACCAGGTCCACCGGGGCCACCGACAGGTCCTCCGGCTCCATAGCCAGCGCTTGGGGGTCTTTGGTTTTCGCCACGGGCAGATTGAGTCTGGGGGTTGAATTTAGTATTTTGGACCTAACAACTGCTCGAGGCTCGGTCCGGGAATCCTGGAAAGGAATCCTGGGCTGCGTTCTGGGGTTCGGGTGACCCTACCTCGCGATATTTGGATAGGTAGATCTTGAGGGCTTCGGCGTAGTTCTCAAATCCAAGCGATGTCATGGCGAATAGAATGTCTTCGCCGTTGACTGTCTTGCGCTTCTCTTGCTGGCATTTCTCCGAGGCTGCGCATATAGCGGATTAGTATATCTCGTAGCTTGAAGTAAGAAACAGACTCACCTTCACTTGTGATGAATGAGATGAACTCGCTCACACATTCCTGCATGCATTCCTTTGCTTCTTTCGCAATCTTTGCATTTTCAGGAAGGGCCAACTTCATAATACGAGCCACTAAATAAGATGTTAACAGGAGACATTGCGTGGTCTCAAATTGAGGGGTAATGAGAAGGGGGTGGATATATGAGCTTTGCGACCGATACAGGAAAAGACATATAAGATGAAAAGGAACTTTGTACAGTTTAGACCAATGCGGGGGAAACATAAAGGCAAGGTACGTGCAAATCGGAACAAAAGACCAAATGCATGCGACATACCATTTGCAATCGGAAGCCACCGATCTTGCTCCTTCACCTCGAACTCGCCCTGGTGTCCCTGCACGTCGTGATGGTCCTTGTCCATGTGCTCTTGTTCTTCTCCCGACTGCGCTTCGGGATCAAGTTCAGGGTCCTTTGAAGGAGAGTTCGACATGGTTATGAGTGGTTTGGAATACGCGGTGGATCCTCGGCTTGGGCGTCAATGCTTGTGTTTCGCGTGTTCTGTCAGACCACGTCAGATCATGCGCGATCGCCTCCGTTTCAGGCGCAATATCGCGCCAAAAGTAGACAGGGTTATATTGGCTGGGTACGAACTTTCAGCTTATGGATTCAGCCTAGGGGAGTTGGTGATAATGTAGGATACTCTGTTACATGCGCGCACCAATTAGCCTCGTCTCGGAAACAGTAGGGCTCTAAAGATAAGGGGATTCTTTAGTATAGAACGCGATCACGTACTCGTACCAAATATGCGCAAAAAGTCAGGGCTGAATTTGGTGAAGCTGAGAACGCGTAGTCGTGCCCGGACCTCGGGAAAGGTGGGTCAGATTGGGGAGAGCCCAACTTTCCAAATCTAGAGATGGGAGTTGTAGATGTATTCTGATTCGTCTCTGATCAAACTAAAGTTAAGGTGGAAAGATGATCTGGGGAGGTCAATTGACGAACCAGAAGTCCTGGCAGATCAACCACTTTGGTCATCAACGTCACTTTGTTAAGGGGCAACTTTTGGAGAGCAGTAAAACATCAACTTTTTTTTTTTGAAATGATCAGGTAGAGGTAGACAAAGAGGAAGGTAATCACCGAAAAGGCTACTTTTACCTTCTTCACCAGGATAGCCCTGGTGGCCTTGGAGGATGTGATTCAGTACCTATGTAGCTTTCAACATAATACCCTTTATTGGTTTTTTTCTTACTTTTTACTTTCTTATTTATCACTTTTCAAAGATATTTTAATTAGATCAAAGTAATATTCAAAACCATTACCCATCAATGTTATGACGTCCTAGTTGGTGCGACTGTAACCATCATAGATCTATAGAAGCTGGGATCAAAACAGATTCAGTCCTGGTGATCCTCATGTCCTTTTTTGGTATTGAATTTCCATTGCACATCCACCTTCATAAGGTAGGTTCTTCAGGGCCCAATATAATATAATGCCTTGGTCATTTGATGCCAAGTCAGGCATCATGCCTTGCATCCTCGGTACGCGTAAATACCTACCTCGATGTACATGGGCATGTCTAGTTTTGTACAAGTCTTAAGGTGACCAGATGGAGGGCCTAAATTAGGCATCAACTGCGGCCTTTCTTCAACTTATTAGGCTGATATATGCAATCTCAAGACTTTGCCGTCTGATGACATTATCGAGGTCCGAGACCCCCAGCTGAAACATCCACGATTCAGAACTTATGGGTATATATTTTTTTTTACTATGATAAGGAGCTCATCTTGCAAGTTTGACACCGAAGCACAAATCAACGCTGCATTATGTCTAGTCTTTTGCCGTTCCCAGTAACGCCGATGCGCTTGCACTCAGATAGCACCACCCGGGAACACATAAATTGAAAATATACAGAGAAAAGGAATGCCACTAAGGCTGCACAACTTGGATGTTGTTCTTCTTCTGCAAAGGGGAGATTAAGGTCAGCACTGCCCGTATCAAGTTCCGAAAATATGGTTTCAGGCTGAGGAACGACCATGAAACAGGAGAGGCGCTTACCTTCCAGGCATCCAGTTCACTCTGCTTTGACTTATACTGCTTGAGCATGTCCTCCAATACTTGCTTCAACCCATCCGAGTTGGTCTTGAGTGTAGGAAGAACATCTTTGACAGTGCGCTCAACTAAAACGCCATTCACCATGCGGAAACATTTGCGGTCTGCGGCGAGAGGGTCGAGGGTTTCAATCACAAGTCTAAAAAAGATAGATGTTAGCATTATCCGTATTCGTTGAGACACCGTTGGTTGTGCTCGTGGTGTAGCCCCCGATCCAACCACAGCAAGATCCCGTATGCTGTGACGGCGTATAACACTGTAATGACTCACTTATGTTCTTCTGCCTCCTGCTCAATATCACCAATCTTTTGTGCTAATTGCTGGAGGGTGTTCTTGAAGTTGGTGTATTGGTACTGGAGCTCTGGATTGAGGGGTTTGCATCAGCTCTGGTGAATCCCTAGGGTTTGTAGGGACAATAGGACAAGCATACCCTGCTGCTTCTTGGGGTCAATCTGTTTCTGGCTAGACATGATGGCTGTTTGTCACGGTGTGGTCGGCACGAGGAAGCTCGAGAAATTGAGATGACGATGCGGGGCGATCGCTTTTTGGTGTTGGCGGAGGCCACTACTATAGAACTTTTTGAAGCGACTTATACCCCATACACAAGTTAATTTAGCGCTAAATCCCACGTGTGTCTACATGTATTCTCAAATGAACTTCAGGATATTCGATTTAATTATTGATTTAGCTCCATACTGCCAATTATATGCTCTTCATGAAGTAAATCACAAGCCACGTGACTGATATCGCAGTTTGCAATGTTTGATTGCGATAGTGAGAGGTGATCAACTTGACTCCACCACTGTACTCTGCAATATAAAGACAAGATCGCTTTGGATTGGCAAGGCTCCTAAGAAGCTAGCTTCTTGAGGAATAGAGACTAATTCCTGCTGACATTGTCTTTTTGGCAGACTACTTGGGTAGAAACTGACTGCCAGAGCGGTGGTTTTCTTCTGGCAATAAAGGGCGGTAAGATTGCACTAGCCAGTAGATAGGAAAGAGGTTCGCCTTGGGCGGGGATTCTCTTCTTGATAAACTCAACCTCACGCAGACCAGACCGGGTCGTATATTGCGAATAACCCAAGTCCGAACCCCGGCTTGCAAGCCCGGCCGAACGACATGTCTCGCAACGATATGGGCCCTCCGGCCAAAAAGCACAAGGGCTTTGGACATCTCCCTCCAGGTCTACGCGACGCAAAACGGAGAGACATTGACAATTGGGAGACCAATCGAATGCTCACCTCTGGTGTAGCACAGCGACGAGATCACGATGGTGACTTCATGCCCGAAGATGAAGAGGCGACTCGAGTGCATTTGCTCGTCCACGACCTTCGGCCGCCTTTCCTCGATGGCCGCACGATCTTTACGAAACAGCTGGATCCAATCTCCGCTGTTCGGGATCCACAGAGCGACATGGCGGTATTCAGTCGAAAAGGAAGCAGGGTCGTTAATGAGCGCCGACAGCAGCGTGAACGACAAAAGCAAGCACAGGAGGCGACAAATATGGCCGGCACAGCTCTCGGGAACTTCATGGGTGTCAAAGACGACGATGGAGACAGCGCAGTCGCTATGCCTGTCGAGGAAACCTACAAAGGAGGAGGAAACAAATTCGCCAAACATATGAAGAAAGACGCTGGCGGCTCCAGCGCTTTCAGCAGCAGTAAGACGATGCGTGAACAGAGAGAATATCTGCCCGCCTTTGCGGTGCGCGAAGATCTAATGAGAGTCATCCGTGATAACCAAGTTGTGGTTGTTGTCGGAGAGACTGGATCTGGCAAGACCACCCAGTTAACTCAATTCTTACACGAAGAGGGCTACTCTAAGTTCGGTATGATCGGATGCACGCAGCCTCGTCGTGTGGCTGCCATGAGTGTTGCGAAGCGTGTCAGTGAGGAGATGGATGTTGAACTCGGTGCACTCGTCGGATATGCTATCCGCTTCGAAGATTGTACGAGTGATGAGACGGTGATCAAATGTGAGTTTCTACTTTTTCGATTTGGTTTGATCATATAGCTAATCTATATACTAGACATGACGGATGGTGTATTACTGCGAGAATGTCTCACTCAAAATGATCTCGACAAATACTCGTGCATCATTATGGATGAGGCACACGAACGATCTCTAAATACTGACGTCTTGATGGGTCTTCTCATAAAAGTTCTGGCCCGGCGCAGGGATCTGAAATTGATCGTGACCTCAGCAACAATGAACTCCGACCGATTTGCGCGCTTCTTTGGCGGTGCCGCAGAATTTGTCATTCCTGGCAGAACATTCCCTGTTGATCTTCACTACTCACGCACACCTTGTGAGGATTACGTTGATAGCGCGGTCAAACAGATTTTGGCTATTCATGTATCCCAGGGCGCGGGTGATATTCTTGTCTTCATGACTGGACAAGAAGATATTGAGGCAACCTGCGAGCTGGTAGAAGAACGGCTGAAGCAGCTGAATGATCCGCCGAAACTCAGCGTCTTACCCATCTACAGTTCATTGCCGGCCGAGCAACAGGCAAAGATCTTCGAGAAGGCCGCTCCGGGTGTGCGCAAAGTAATCGTGGCTACGAACATTGCTGAGACAAGTCTGACGGTCGACGGTATCATGTTCGTTGTGGATGCAGGTTACTCAAAGCTGAAGGTGTACCAACCGCGCGTGGGTATGGATTCTCTCCAGGTAACCCCAATTTCTCAAGCCAATGCAAACCAGCGATCTGGGCGTGCTGGACGGACTGGGCCGGGCAAGGCCTATCGTCTATACACGGAGGCAGCCTACAAGAATGAGCTTTACATTCAAACGATCCCTGAGATCCAGCGAACCAGTCTTTCCAACACCATCCTTTTACTGAAATCCCTTAACGTGAAGGACCTTTTGGACTTTGACTTCATGGATCCTCCCCCACAAGAGACGATCACCACCTCTCTTTTCGAGCTCTGGTCCCTGGGTGCTCTAGACAACCTGGGCGGTCTTACATCTCTAGGACGTCGCATGACACCATTTCCCATGGATCCCCCTCTTGCCAAACTCATAATAATGGCCTCCGACGAATATGAATGCAGCGAGGAGATGACAACCATCGTTGCAATGCTTTCGGTTGCAAATGTCTTTTATCGTCCCAAAGAGCGACAAGAGGAAGCCGATTCAGCTCGCGAGAAATTCGTCGTTCCAGAATCCGACCACTTGACCCTTCTCAATGTTTATATTCAATGGAAAACCAACGGGTTTTCCGATGCCTGGTGCACGAAGCACTTCTTGAACGCAAGAACCCTCCGCCGTGCCCAGGAAGTCCGTGATCAACTTCTTGACATCATGAATAAACAAAAGATGCCCGTCATCAGTTGCGGCACAGACTGGGACACTATCCGCAAGTGCATATGTTCGGGCTACTACCACCAAGCCGCACGACAAAAGGGCATGGGCGAGTACATCAACCTCCGCACCAGCGTGACCATGGCGCTCCATCCCACAAGTGCCCTTTTCGGTCTCGGTTATGTGCCCGAGTTCGTCGTCTACCACGAGTTGATGCTGACTTCTAAGGAATACATGTCCGTTGTGACAGCTGTTGACCCTCACGTAAGTTGCCACTCCCCCATTTCCGCCTGTATGCCATCTAGTACTCAACTAACTCATTTCTCTTAGTGGCTCGCCGAACTCGGTGGTGTATACTACTCTGTCAAAGAAAAAGGCTACTCGCAGCGCGACCGCCGCGTGACCGAAATCGAGTTCAATAAGCGCATGGAAATCGAAGAGCAGATGGCAGCTGACCGTGAACGCGATGCTGCTGAGAAATTACGCGAGCAGGAACGCAACAACCCCATCCGCCGCAGAATGGAAATCGAGGTTGGTGGAAAGTCCGCCGTGCGTAAGCCTATTGTCAAGCCAGGGCGTAAGGTCGGCGGTTTGACTGCTTCATCTTCTTCTTCTTCCTCGCGGCCTGGAGCCAGCGGCGGAGGTGGAAGTGGTGCTGGAAGCAGTGTGGTTAAGAGGCCTACGGTGCCTCGGAGAGGACGTGCATTCTAGTCTTGCAGTGAAACATAACTGCATTGGGGACTTGAGTGCCCTGCTTGTACAACATCATTTCGTCTTTTAAATCCATCTACATAGATGGACCTTGCTCAATCGATACCCGCCATTGCGTTCTCGTCCTCTCATCTCTGAGTATGGCCTGCTCTACACCGGGGCTATCTCCGAACTAGGGTGATATGAATCGCATATTCTTGTCCAACAAGTGAATCTTGTAAGTAGATAGGTCAAATATGAACAACGTTTTTAACCTCGATAAAATACGAAGCGTAGAGGATCAGATCAAGAATTGGCTAAAAAAATAGTTCCAACGCGGAAGGATATCTAAGAGGCAGCATTCACCACCCCATCTGAAGATCGAAACGAACCAACCCCAGACAGAAAACAGAATGAGCTAGCATGTTATTTGAACGAAGCCTTCGAGGGCCGAGCACAGCTCAGTTGATAAAGTTGACGCAGAAAAAGTGTAGGATCAAGCTTCCGAAGATGTAATCGGCGAAGGCCCTAGAATTAAAGATTAGCATACGTATTCGTAGCCCTGCGAAAGCAATCATGACGTAGAACATCACCACACAAAGACAAGAAAGGAAAAAGAAACTCACCTCTCATGTGAAATACCCGTCCCCTGCTCTTCACTCTCATCTGCAAAGCGCGCATTCTTCCCCTTGGAGCTCGGCTTCGATGCAGAACCAGTACCGCTATCGCTAGTTTGCATGCGCAGACTCGCCGTAAGAACAAATTGACCAACAGCAGCACTGAAGCCACTGAGGAAAGCATTGAAGGGCTATATGGGAGGGATATTGTTAGTTATTGGTCTATAGATTTCCAATTGCAAGTCACACACGCCGTATAGACAAGACAAGACCAGGGAGAGGAATAAAAGCAAAAGAACCCAAACAGCATTTGCCAGCCATAGCTTAAACTTACATAGTTTCCAGCTAGAACACAGTACACGAACTGCAATCCACCAACAAGAACCAAGAACGCCATGAAGGCATCGAGGAGGAGTGTCCGCTGTGGTGTTGTGGATGCATACTGCTGCCAGACATGGCCGGCGATTTCAGCGGCTGAGGCATTGGCCTTGAGGGTGTTTGGGCCTGAGGAGAGTTTCGGTGTTGTGATCGCGGGTGTGGGCGTGGAGGCCGCGGAGGTAGTTGAGGCCGCGTGGCGCTTGGGAGCCATGATTTTGGGGTTTGGGGGATCGGTGATGTTTGGGTGTGTATAGTTGGTAGTGTATGAATTTCACAGAGCACGGATGAAGATCCCACTGGAGAATTGGTGCAAGGACGGTAGATTGGCGGACAATGGCGGAGTGGAGGGTGGTGGTGATGCCAGCTTGGAGCTTGTTATCACCGTGGTCACGTGGTGGAGTACATCCCGATTTGGAAGTATACAATCAAGTGATAACGAGAATTCTATTTGTTTGATGATTTAATCATTAGGTAGAATAATTAACTGATTGATTGAGATGGTGTTTTTAATTTCATATTGTATTTGATGTTGGGTATACAGTATTGTTACAATACAACGTCGCCGATATAATGCATAAAAGAGGAGAGGAGTATAAAAACAGTGAGGGGAGGGATATCATCCAGTAATCAACGCCATAAATCATCATATCATTAATAGCCAAAGCCTCAGGCGAGAAAAAAACCCCCCTGATTATAAAAAGGCTAAGCAGACCATTCGGTAAAATTAGTTGCGTTGGTTGGTTGAGAATTGTCATTTTCAATATCCATCTGGAAATCACGCATGACTTGATCCCATTCCTCCCAGCTGAGTTGACCGGCATCGGGAAAAGGAGTCTGACTCAAGAATGGATTGCTCATTCCTGTGGTGTAGGGCAGGCTTGCGGACAAGCTGGGTGCCGAGATATTATTCTGGGCTGGTGGAGCATCGAATATACCGTTTGATGTAGCTAGGATATTTGTGTCAGGGAACATGTTTCGGACAGCACCCAACGGTCCATTGCTGAGGTCAATATTGTAGTCTGAATCATATATAATTGGTGCTGCTGGGTCAGATGGATCTGTCGAGGGCGAATCCAGCATCCCCATTGGTATATGAACCCGGGGAAGAACGTGACTATCGAGGGTATTTTGAATGGGCTCTACTGTGGCTGGCACCGGTCCAAAAGTAGATAGCAATTCTTGCCTCTGCTTGGACCGGGTAGCAGCAGCTCTTTTCATCAAGGCGGCGAGCGGCCGCCACAGCATGCCCTTCTTATGTGTGGCCTGCGTGGCCCATTCCGCGTAGATCGCACTGACAGCGCTCCAAGCTCGATCTGAAATAGGGCAAATTGGGCGGACACATATCTCAGACAGAACGAATGCGATTCCGTGCCATTGCATATTGGTCCGGAACAGCCAGCCCCATTTGGAGGTCTTGGGATCAGCTTCAAGCAAGTGGCCAAACTCGAGGACCTCAATTGCAGTCAGAAACAAGCTCTCTCTCGTTGCTTGTGACACATTACTTCCGCGGCTTTTTCGGGTCATTGGGTGATGGAGGATCAACCATAATTTAGCCAGAATCAGACGCCCAACTGTGGCGGTGCACCACTGCATGGGGATGTTCATATCACAGTGTCTGATATACCGTTGCTCACATCGTTCACTGATAATCTGAATCATCCGCCCGGCACGATCTATGGGCGGTAGACTGTTAGGTAAACGAACCTGGGGCCCGGGACACACGTAATTTGCTCTTCGCAAAGCGCTCGTGATCTCACAGCGAATGAGGCAGAATGTAACATCCGTGTAGCCTTCCCGCTCTTCTGGGGCTGTCTCCATGTCGGGCGACAGGTCATCGTCATTGATATTTAATGGCAGCCGAGTATCATACATGCTCTCGTGAATAAGTGGGTCCGTCCCATGGTCTTCAGATGAGCGCACATCCAACAGTGAGATATGCCACCACAATCGGCGTCGCATCTCCGTTTCAAACGGTTTCAGAGCGAAATTTGTGCCATCCCGGTGTAAACCCAAGCTCTGAGAAAGGCGTAATACGATCGAGGTCATGGACCACACAAACTTGCTATCATCTTCTCGTCGCACGCATACCAAGAATAAGACAGCGGCTTGCAGAAGAACCAAGCTTTGTGTATTCAAGAACCCAGCTTTCGCCAACGCTTGCTCTGTAGCAAACCTGTACCGCTTAACGGCAATAGGTCGCGCTTCGCCGAACTGGGACAAGCACTCATCCGGCTTCATGCTGACAATGCTGCAAAGATACATGGCAAATAACAGTGCCTCTGAATTTTTGTCCAGAGTATCTGGGTTCCGTGCTGCCTCGGCAAACAGATTTTTGGCAGTCGGTCTGTGTACGATGGTGATCAACGGAGCCACATTTTCCCAATATTTTTCCCAAAGTATTGAGACCTTGAAAATGGAGGGATGAAACTCTCGAAGAGACTGTGAAAGTGAGTAAAATCCAAAAAGGAAACCGTCATGTGAGCCCGAGTGAGAGGACTCCGGTGAAGGCGTGTCATCTTCCTCTGACGATGAATGATCAAGGAGATCTTGTAGTTCCTCGATCTAAAACATGTTAGTACAAAGGAGGCTAATAGTAAAAAAAAGAGGGATTTTTACCTCGTCCCCAAGACTAGCCCAGAGCCGATTGCTGACATATCGACTCCGGCCTTCATCAATGACCAAGCGTCCAAATTCATTCTTAAACTTATTGGGAGCAAGTTTCTTCGGATCTGATTCTTCGAACGGACAGGGAGCCTGGTTCGGTGGCTCAGTCGAAACAGAAGATGGCTCGGTCGAAACAGAAGTGGGCGCAGTCGGTTCACTCCGAACGGTCGAAGATCCAGTTGTAGAAGAAGACGCCTGAGTTGAGGTCGATGCACCTTCTGTATTACCACTGCCCCTAAGATGATCAATGACACCTTCCAAGCGACGCAACCGCGAAAGCAGCTCCGCGTCCGGTGGACGCTTTGATTTCCGCGGGGCACGACCAGGAGGAGGAAAGATGCAGTCGATGCCGGCTTTGGTACAATTTGAACACGGAGACCTCTTATTGCACCGGACTTTCCTGCGGCGGCAGGTCACACAGCTGCGAGAGGTCGAGCTCGGGGGTTCCGTAGCTACGTGGCGGGGAGCGGTCAAATTAGGCAGCGAGGTATTCGGAGAATTATTGACAGGAGAGAGATTTGGCTCCGGAGAAGCTGAAGGGAACGACATAGTGCTGAGACAAGGAAGTCAGGTTTTCCCTCATTCTTTGAAGCCCAGTATTTTTTTTTGGCAAAAAAACTGGCCAAAAATTGTAATCGCATTTCCATATCAACCTCTCAAGGTTACTTACTAATCGACTTCTTAACCCGCAGATCCCACCCGCGTTCAAGGGTCTGTTCCACAATACAAAGTACATGTATACAATTCAAAAATTTGAGTATCTTTTATATGATACGCACATACAAAAGATACAAAGCATCAATATTCTAAATGTACATTTTGTACTATGGGTTTACCGTAAAAAAGATGCCTAAATCTTGGAGAGACTCAGCTGGCATCGGACTATGTACGGAGTTAGCGCCTGCTGCCTTCTATATAAGTTTGGGTAGACTTCCGAGTTGGCTTGGGAAAATCTGTCTCCAATATTACCACTCAGACCTCTTCTTAGTTGACTTGCATCGATAATATCCATCTCTTAAGCTGTCCGCCTCAAGCACTCAAACAGCGAAATCAATTAGCAAAATGGTTTCAGAACTGTGGTAAATAAAGCTCGTGGACGGGCATTTCATCTGATCCCTTTTAATTACAATATGTTTCTCTGCACTTCTAATGTCTTGCTTGATCTATACTCACCAAATCTTCTCTTAGTCCTGTCTATGCCGTGAGTTTGCCCTCCCTCGTGGCTGCTTCGAAGGGGGCGACCTGAGCCTCAGCTAAAGCTCATGTCCGAGGTCGTCCCTATTTGTGTCTAAACTCACTGCTGCGATTCAAGCGGCTAACTCTGGGACCCCTAGCCATTTTTTGGCTCCATGGGCTGCGTCTGCGCAATTGTCTTCACTTGCTTCGGTGCTGCCTACGGAACTGCGAAAGCTGGCGTAGGTGTTTGCGCGACGGGTGTTTTGCGACCTGACTTGATTGTAAGGAGTATGTTACCCCCAAATTCCGGAAGAGTTCGTAGAAAGGGTTTGCCGTTAAAGATGAATCGTTTTTTTACTCAAGAATGTGACGCTAATTTAGAATTGGTTTAATAGACATAGTTCCGGTCGTGATGGCTGGTATTATCGGGATCTATGGCTTAGTCGTCTCCGTTCTTGTTGCGAATGATCTGAAGCAGAATCTCTCCCTATATACAGGTTTGAGCCAGCTTGGTGCGGGTCTCTCCGTTGGCCTTGCCGGCTTAGCGTCTGGGTAAGTTGTGTAACAGGTAAGTCCTGTGTGTAACAGGTAAGTCCTGGGACATAGCTAATATGATCCTTTTAACATGCTTTTAGTTTCGCCATTGGTGTCGTTGGTGATACAGGAGTTCGTGGAACAGCTCAGCAGCCAAAACTGTATGTCGGCATGATTCTGATACTCATCTTCGCTGAAGTTCTTGGTAAGAACTGGATCATATCTTCTCGAAATATGAAGAATTAGAAGCTAATACGTGAAGAAGGCCTGTACGGTCTAATCGTCGCCCTTCTCATGAACTCGCGCGGGAGAGATGCCAGGGATTGCTGAGAGTTTTCCCATGGATTCCTTAGCCGGCCCTAAAACCTGGGACCGGAAAGAGGATTGTTGGGGCGGTGGAATACAGACATGTGACTGGCTGATTATAACCTTGGATCCAGGCATTTTAAATGCTATGACCTCAAGACTCAGCACCATGGCCTACAAGGCTCGGGGCTCCGGCGGAGCCCGAGCTCTCGGGAGTCCCCGTCCCTTTTGGGCCAAGGGCCGTTGTTTCCGTTGGCTCCGATCACATACATGACATGACCCATGGAGATAAAGATATGAATAGACATCTAGTTTTATATGTACATCCTCTGTCACCAGATCCAGCTCAAATATACCAACGCCAGATATATGCAAAAAAAAAAAAAAAAAAAAAAAAAAAAAACATGTATGCAAGGAATGCGCTCGGTGGTCTACTCATACCTCGTCCATGTGGGCACGAATGAGGGCAGAAATGTGTATAGGTAAGTGCACGATCCTCGTCAAAGGAAGCGCTTGGATTTACGCCTAACGAGAATCAGCCAATAATCCATGTGAAATACGATAGCTTTAAAACTCACGTCGCGGACTCCCAAATCTTGGTCCGTTCATTGAAGATGTAACTAAAATGAGTTAGTCAACCAAACTAACATCTATTATGGAACAATTTAGGACTTGCCCATAAAATCTTGTTCGGGTGAGTGCCACTGGGCCATATTCTTCTTCGAGAATATATGTATAAGCATATGGAACTTTGACCGGAACACCCTCGAAGAAACTGTCACGCAGTGGGAAAATGTCACTCTCCTATATTACCCGTTAGCAAGAATAGAAAGACAGCACGAACAGATAACTCACGTCATAGTTATGCTTATCCTTGCACATTAACGCTTCCGGACGGCCATTCAACCGCTTAGCCTCATCCTTGCGGACAGCAGTGATATCAATGAAAAGGCCGGACGACATATCAATCCAGCGGGCATCAATCTTATTCAAAGTGTCTCTCTCCGATTTGACGATATAATTGGGATTGACCTCGAGCATGTATGTACGGCCACCATCGACGTTGGGGAGGTCAAAATGATGCTCGGTCATGTTATAGTATTCTGCCAAGAAATGAATCGTTGGCTCCGAGATCTGCACGTCCAGATCGTCGTCCCACGGGAAGAGCTACATAACTGGTTAGGTGGTTTGGTTCTCTTTATAATTCGGGACGTCTATGATCCCACCTTCTGGTTCCACCACCAGGCCAAGAGAGTCCCATGCATGATCCACGTCTCTCCGCCAATTGTGTTCATTGTTGTGAAATATGTCTGGATTAGGTCCGAGAGATATGAAATGACTTGGGTATCTGGGAGACTGGCATTGGCGTATCTGAGAAGCGTTAGCATATCGGGGTTGGCAATGAAGAATGAGCGAGCGTACCGGCCGTCATAATGATGACCGAAGCTGAATATTGCAGGTTAGTTTTGACTATTTCCGGTAGCATTCACAAAAAGGAAGATTCTCGACATACTCTGATTCATCTGTGGGGTCCACGCGAATCAGTTAAGATTCACCAAGGGCTCCATGCTTCATAGCCTTATAAACCAGGCTGTGGGGTTGTAGATCATGATCGACGGAAGAATTGCACTTACGAAAGTATTTCTCGTTTGGTATCTCACGTTCACTTTTATATTCTTTTGTTATATTCTTTCGGACGCTCATGAAATTCGGTTTTGTATCTCCGCAGACTCCCGAAATTGTAGTCGCCAAAAGGAGCCCATAGAGCCACAAGACTCCGGTGACCGGAGAGCGCATTCTGTAATGGATATTCACGAATTCTGCCAATCCATGCTCCGGGTATCAATATGTATAACGAGTCTTGAATTGCGCGGTGATAGATTCGAGCTGTACTGTAGTCTCTTCCAAGATGGACGTCCGGGGATCACGCGGGAGACGGTAATTTATACTGTAGGATAAGAGAATGTGGGGAGAATAAGGGAAAATAAGAGATTAAAAAGAGTGTAAGAGGTAAAAAAAATGAATTTGCAGGAGATATAACAGTTTTGACCTGGCTAGCAAACCATTAGAACTTCCAATTTCCACCGGAGCTTAACCATTGTTAAAAGTCCACCAGGTCTGATTGGCCCTTTAGCCTAGAAGTCGTCAGCTCTTTAGATATAGAAAACCCGGCATTAAAACATCACAATCGAACCGAGCGGATCCATGGGTCGAATCAGCAGAGTCTGCAATGTTCCACCATAGAACTTGCCCCACATGGAAATGAGCTTGTCTTCAGTCGCGTGGGTAATGTTGGCAAAATTGTGTTTGTCTGACGCAAATTCCACGCTGATATGCCCCATGGCTGACCTGGACGCGCACCCCTCTAACGCTATATCCATTGGCGTCCCCAAACCTGAGACTGCGGGAGACAGGTTGGCTGTTTGAATATAAAGTGGCGCTTGGAAAATGATTTGAGGCATACGCGGCCTCTCCTATAGCATCACTTCAGTTGGTTGACCGCTGCGCGGCCCGCACAGTTGATGGATATAAGGTTGAGCATGGTTCGCTCTCAACGAAGAAATTATCTTCGCCAGCTACTTCGGCCGAGCTTCAGCTTAAAGCATGATCCGTCAAAGATACCGGCTCTGCATCCGAACGAACTCCCACCCGTCCCCAGCAATGATCTCCCACGTTGCTGCTATGCGTTGTAGCAACGCAAAAGACCCATCATCTGCATATTAGAGGATGGAGGGTAGATCACCCCCAGACTCGATGATCAACAGCAGCGAATCGTAGCTCATTTCGGAACCCAAAGCGCCGAGATTCTGCACGGCTTCAAGTTGGCCAATCATGCAATAGTACGCAAGTAAGCCTTTCTGCTGGGCACTGGTCGCCCCTTAAAGAGATCCCAAAGCCGAGCCTCAATTTCGATCGACGGGTCTTCCCGCTTGCGACCATAGCAGGAAGGTATTGAAGACCAAGTTTTCATTTTTTTCCATTTCGATTTCTTCAGTTTTAGTCTTGACTCCCGGCGTCGAGTAAAAGTGGATCGGGTTTCTTTCCCCGTGGTAGCCACTGTGCGACCGGAAAGAGTTGAATTAGTCCTTTCCACGTCGTCGTAGATAATGCCTGCTGGTAGTAGAATAGAAGTCAATGACTAGAAGTAATGGAACCAAGGCGGCCCCTTCAATTGTCATTTGGGCCAGCCTTGAAAGTGGAAGTGCTGGATGTGTCGGAGTCATCTACACCTTCAGTTTACCACCAGGCCAAAAAGGTGCACACCTCCTTAGTAAGGACAACTGGTGTACCTAATTCTCGTGCCGACAGGATGTGAGTGCCTTAGGCCGCAAGTGTAATCCTTGGAGGGTACATCCCAGGTTGTACATGGGAAAGTCAAATTAAGCCTCTTCTTTCGCTCTACCATCTACGTACCTATAAACCCGAGAAGAGGGGGGGCATCTCGAATATATTTGAACAGAATATCTGAAAAGACCACTGAGAAGACCACTGAGAAGATAGTTCAAGAGGTTTGTCTCTTTTCCTAAGATGGATCTCCCTCCTTCCCTTCTTGTCACCATTGTTTAGTGTCCAAGAGGAGGTACTTCTGGAGTCGGTCCCTTCCACATGAAAGATTCAACTAGTTCGATTATACTATAGAGTCACACCCAGATCACCTACCAACCCTCTTGACTTGACGCTTGTGTGGCCAAATTAGCCAGGGAGGCACCGTCGCTGCAATACGATGCTGAGCGAGAATAGCCGCTAATGAAGGAGGTTTCAGCTTTGCTGTGGAAATGTGTGCAGAGATGGCAGAAATGAACGACAAGATCAAGAACCTCGAATCTTATTGCCAGAGCCATATATGGATCTCCGGGAACGGGCCATCTCCATCCACATGGGTGCGAGATACGTTTAATAAAGACACAAAACCTCGGAAGGAGGAAATCCACAGACTAAACAAGAATATCATCCACGGTAACGTGCGATCGGATGCTGTGGTAGTAACCGAGCGATATAGGAAAAGCAGCACCGAATGGCGACATTTCCATACTCTATATGCCTCACCCCGGACAATGTGAATGATCTCGGTATTATCTACAAATTCCCTTAGTGCTCCTTTTATTGCCAATACGTTCTAGGCCAACATAATTACTACAGATCTCTGCAGGCCTTGATAGAGCAGCCTCCATCCTGCTCAATGACGCCCGGACAAGCCTCCCCAACGAGGCGATGGGGAAGAGATGCGAGAATCTTGTCGCCCTGTTGCTGAAGGAGAGACACGAATTTGTGGGCACGAGTCGTCTGGGGCTGAAGAGTGACAGCATGTTGTTTTCCAGGTTGCAAGGGCAAAACAAAACAAATATTCACCTTTACAGCCTTCTATGTAGAATGTAATACTTGTAAATAATTTCAGCAGAAAGAAGCGAGCTGTCACAAGAGCAACGCTAATTCCCATAGATGTGTGCGTCCGCTTCACACGGACATCGCCGTGTCAGCAATCCGCGCTAAAACGCTTGTCAACATATAGAGGTGTGGATACGAGGGGTTCAATTAGTTCGCATTATAATTTACCAAGCAGAGGGACCGCATGAGTTTCCTCAATGGACCAGCATTAATATATGTATAGATTGGCTGATTGGTCTTGGAAATCACATCCTACAGCTTCAATCTACATCCCGCCATAACACATGTTAAACAACACCTCTGCCCGAATGTTCCATAGAGCCCCACTTGTCCGGCATACCGAGAAAATCAGCTTATCTCAAGGAAGACTAGCCAAGTTCACTGTCACATGCTTATAGATAGATGTTCTAGCTTATCCACTTGGTTTATGGCGTGTCAAGTGTTTGCAGGTTAACAATGCCCTGTAGTGGACAACAATTGAATTTTGCAATTGTGGAGATATACTATGTAGGGAATTCAACAGCTATGTTATACTATTTAAATATTATTTGGGACAATATTAAGCTATCCCGGTCAGACTACAATAACACTCTGTTCAAAGGATTCAGCCCACGGTGTTACTTCGCCGAGACAACCGGGGGTACTCGGAGAATTGGCTGGCGGCATTTCCACACCACTTTTTGATGAACACCCTTATATACCTAAAAAAAAATCACAGACAAACTATATTTACGTACCAAACGTACTCAAATTTATTTCCCTCAAATATCCCACAAATAGGAAGCTATAGCGAGAATAAAGGGGGGCATGAACCGATTGGGCAATCGGTCGTAAGCCGTCGGGCACTTTCGATGGGCCAATGGACTACTGCCAATACTAACGGACTCTCAATCAAGGATTCTGGTGGAGATAAAGTGAAATAATGATTCGCCATGTTTAGCTTTATGCTTTCAATATTCATCACAGTTTCATTTATAAGGGTAATTTGGTATCTCCGAGGACACGCTGGTGCCTGTTTCCCTAAGCCAGCTGCAGCCAGGTACAGCCCTAGAATATATTAAGGTAGATCACTCTAATAATACCCCATGTATGTACCTATACCGGATTTTAGATCTTCCTCGTCTGGTGCCGCTTTATGAGGCTCATGTGCTGACTGTATAGACATAGTGCCCTGGAGCCTTGGGGCCCTGGATATGCCCCCGGGCCCAGGGCCCACTTGGATGATCGTGCCCAGTAAACACTTCTAAACACAGAAATTCAGAAATTATGTATCTTTTGTATGGATTGCACACACCAAATATACTTCCAAGGTTGGGCACAATATGGCTATGAATGTTCTCGACCTCCAATCCAGCCAAAGGAAGGGTGATGGTACTTAGATATGATATAGGCCTAGCTCAACCGATTTAATACTAGGATTAATTTTCGATAGCCTCGCAATCTAGTAGGCATCTCACAGCCTGGAACTCTAGTTGTTTGAGAGCTAGTATCCTGTATTCCTCCTCTAGCACCTCACATTAGGTCTATAGCTCATCGTTCTTTCTATCCCGATCGGTATTAGAGGACGCCTATATCGCTATCGATACCCATAAAACCCGTAATCTAGAGGGGAACTTGCCGCTAGTGATCTGGGCTTCCGTTGCCAAAGGCGTAGCGGGTATTGCCGTCGAGGTATCGATCACGAGTGATCTCGGCATTGATCCTTATTCCTTCATACTTCTCATTCGGGTCCTCATCGTAGCAAGTACGAAGCCAGGCTGCCTTCATGTTACCTTCGTAATTTCCACTGACGTTCTGCTCATGGATTGACTAGTGAATACCGAGAATTTGGATTTGCTCCTTTGTTAATTTAGGCGAGCTTACGCCGGCAAGAACTGAGTGCGCTCGGAGATAATTATAGACCTAACCAAAAGCTAGTAAAAAGTAGAAGAAATAAGCGATACCTCTTAGTATTTTCAGACTAGTTGTCCATATTATGAGGCGCTTCCCCTCGGGCCTACCTCCCTGCTTGGGATTGGCTGAGGTAAGAATATCCGTGTATAATATGAAGAAACGGGCGTACTGTGACATAGTTATCAAATGGCGAGGTACCGTATTGGGCCTCTTCAAGGTCTTCCTGCATTGTAATAGGCTGCCTTAGGCGGGAAACTGGTCGTTGGGGTCTAAATAAGAGTGTATAAAGGTGGCCGAGCCTGCGCGGAATACAGGGCAAAGGGGCCAATCTTCATGTACATTGTGGTATCTTGTACTCCTGGTTTTCGGTCTTTGGGTAACTCTTCCTCGCATTGTAATAAAGACCGTAAGCCGTGGAGCAATCCGGGTTACCAAGATCGGTTAGTTAATCATTCAGTGCCTCACAAATCAGGCCATATATAAAAATCAGATTTCCCCAAAAAGCAGCCAGGGGGAAAACACTAAAAAAGACCTAACAGTAAAATTACTCTATGTATTTTATATCTAGCGTTCTTACCCTCTCCACTTCTCCAGTTCCCTGAGCATCTTTTTGTTTTAAGCTTCTGATTTTCTAATTTTCACATGATAATCCCAGAGTTTCCCCATACATACCCTTGAGGCATCGAAATCTATCGGATCCTTTTTGTTCGACTTTCCATGTTCCCCCATTGCATTTCCACTCGATACAATGACTCGAAATACACAGTAACTACTCGGACGTACCATTGAGGCCTAATTTATGGGACCCAATCTCTCATTCCCTTATTTCTGGCGTCTGTGTGTGTGAATATGTCAGGGACCTCCTCTACATCCCAAGGCGAATCAAGCACCCTCCAAGGATCAGCCCAGCAATTAAATAGATCCTGCGAGTCATGCCGAAGTCTCAAAGTCCGCTGTCTCCCTAGCCCATCTACGCCTAATCAATGCCAGCGATGCGCTAAAGGCAAGCGATCCTGCGTCTTCGTGGCGCCGCAGAGGCGGCGGCCCCGGAAGCGGACAGATTCGCGTGTCGCCCAGCTTGAGAAGGAGATGCGGATGATGCGTTCGCTGTTGAAAAATCGTATCCCCGAAGAAGAAGAAGAAGATCCGGATTCCGGTGATGACAGCGATGTGGACGATGGCGATCATGAATCGGCCGATCTGGAAAGCAATCTTGCCTTGCGGGACCATTCGGCTCCTTCGTCCGAGGATGTCCGTTACATGGACTATTCCCCTGAATTGTTAAATACCCCGCACCCCGGCGCGCATGATAGTGGTGGCTTTTCGGCGCCGCCAACTTTCGCAGGTATGCCAGCTGGATTGGAGCTGGAGCAGGAGAGGCTTCATTCGGACGATGTGATCGATCGGGGGATTATCTCCCTCGAATATGCGGAGCAATTGGTGGCGTATTTCATTCACGAACTTGCATTCTTATTTCCACTGGTCGTCTTGCCTTCGAACACCACGGCAGCTCAACTGCGAAAAACAAAGCCAATTCTCTTTCTCTCCGTGATTTCCGCGACATCCATCTCCGTCGATGCAGGCCTGGCAGCCATGTTAAACCGCGAGATGGTCCGCCTCTATGCAGAGCGGTTCTTCATCGAAGGCGAAAAGTCACTAGAGTTAGTGCAAGCGCTACTGCTAATGATCATATTTTATCTCCCGCCCGCCTCGCCATTGAAGTTGCAACTTTATCAGTACACGCATATCGCTTCGACGATGGCGCTAGAAATTGGGTTAGCCAATAAACGCCGTGTCTCGAAAAAGTCCGATCGCAAGAGCGGCAAGAAGGAGCCGCACGACGAGCTGTTAGCTGAGCAGGCGAGAGCAGTCCTCGGCTGCTACCATCTCGGTTCGAGTGTTGCGATGAAAACCCGACGCCCAAATCTGCTCCAGTTCAATGACTGGATGAGCGAGTGTCTCACACACCTAGAAAACTCGCCGCATCGAATGGATCAACATGTGGCGATGTGGTTCGAGCTTCAACGAATAACCGATGAGGCAATGTCTTCATTCGGTCTAGATGACACCAGTACCGCCTCGCCCTTAACCGAGTCGCGCGTTCAAGCCGTGTTGCGCTGGTTTGACAAGCGGATCGAAACGTGGAAGAAGAACATCTCATCAGAAATGCTCACCGGTAATAAACGCCAGTCCTTTCGCTTTGTGCGTTCAAAGACCACCCAGTACTAACGACTCCATCAAATCAGTCCCCATGATCCTCGAATACCGCTCCACGGCACTAGCAATGTACGAACTCGGCGTAGGAGAAGGCTACCGTGACCCAGACTCACTCAAGCGACGATATTTCACGCTTCCGACCCTCGACGAAGAAAGCAACAGCGGCAGCGAACCACCAGACGCCACACTCAGCGCAATCCGCATCGACATCAATATGAAATGGATGAACGCCGCACAGAAGCTGCTAGACGCCGTCCTGACCTGCAGCACGGACACGATGCGTAAACTCCCGAATCTCATGTACACCCGGTTCGCTATGGCCGTGACATCCCTGCTGAAAATCCACTTCTCCGTGCGAACTGGTGTTCTCGGGCAAGTCATCGCGCCGCAGACTGTGAATGTGGCCTTCTACCTCGACGCCTTAGCCAGCAAGCTAGGCGAGGCCAGTGGCGGGGGCAAATACAATATCCCCAGTCGATGGTACCACGTTGTGGGCGTCAAGGGTCGGGATTGGTATGAGCGGCTGGAGAGGCGATATGGCGGAGCGATGGACGCTGGGTCCCGAGTGGTATCGGTGAGCCCGTCGACTGGCACTGCGGAATCGATATCGGGTCCAGCTTCATACCCTAGCCAAGGCCAAACCCAAACCCAAGACGCACACTTGGGCCACTCAACTATGGACTCATTCTCCGTTCCCATGCCCCCCATGCAGCCGACCATGGACAATATGCGCGATGGGTACGTAGCGGTGGGTGGTACGGGCATGTGGGCCATGGACAGTGGACATAACCCGCATTTTTACCCCATGAGCGCGGCCAGGTATCAGCCTTCGGTGTCGCATCCGCAGGTGCTGCCGCCTCAGTATTCGTATGAGCCGCAGAGGATGCCGGCTGGTGCTGCTGGGCAGCATATGGCTAGGGCGGGCATGGAGTTGGATGGGTGGGTTCCTGATGGGAGTATCTTTGGGATGCAGCCTTTGCCTGAGTTTTGAGATCGAGATCAGAACCCTGGACCTCGGGATGCACATGTAAGTCTATGGCATAGATCACAGGTGTGAACTGTATATACATATCAACTTGTTAATATTTTCAACGGATATCCGGTAGTCGTATCATGTAGTAGGAATTATCTTATACTTACTATTATATGAGAACAAGATTCAACAAGAAGATCTAAAATGGTTGAATTGAGCTCAACTCAATACGTGTACTTCGTATTTAACCCTGATAGATGGGACATCGGAGTATAGAACTTGGAAGGCAGCACATGTAGACATATTCATGCCCAACAAAACCCACATAATCAGACGAAAAGAAAAGAAAAAGAGAAGAGAACAGACCCCGACAAAGAGGTAGTATTCCAAACCCCACGGATATTAATCTACCCCATTTAGCTTGCGACAAATACCTTCTCAAAGTGCCGTCGGAGGTTCGGGAGAATCGGAACTTCCGCGATGGAACCGTCGGGGGGCCGTTGATTATCAAAGATATAGTGAACATGGGTCTGCTGTGGATTATTCGGGGTCTTGGCCATTTCTTTCTACGCTACGGAGCATGTTATATGCTGTATGGATATAATATTTGATTTGGCTTGTTTTGTACTCCTTGTATCCTGATTCCGCGACTCCGGGCCGCCAACCCGAGCCCGAGTTCGATGTGGAGAGGGGATAGGTCTTGGATGTTCTTGGACTAACTGGGTGAATGCATCGCTGTCAATGTATTTTAATGTGATATTTTGTTTTTTCGATATTGTATTGCTGTGTACTGCCTACGTTCGAGAATCGTTGTACAACACATTCGTGGAGCGGGATCCATGGAGGGTCCGAATAAACAGATAATATGTAATAATGCATAGGCAAATCGTTAACTATGATTTTTGGAAATAGTCTCAGTTAGAACAAGCTCGTCAATTCATTGCATAGATATAATATGGGATATCAAAAAGCCAACCGAGACCAGGACCACGAACCACCTGGTCTGTACAACTAACTCCTTGGGAAAAGTTCAATGAGCCCAATACACCGAAACCAAAGAAAACGCGTAAAAGTAAAGCAATGTAAATCACAGAATTGAAAACGCCTCCAGCGCATCCATAAACCCAGCAATAGCCCCGATTCCCACCAACCCCCTCGTAGCATTACGAGTCAACGCTTTATGTCGCTCCTTGGCTTCTTCACGCGAGGAGCGACGTGGGTGTGACGATGGGGATCGTTGATCCGAGCGAGGCGGTGAGGCTCGGAAGCTAGACTCGGGGGATGAGGAGGAAAGTGGGTATGCAGATGAATAATGGCGGGGTTGGAGTTTGCTGTTGTTGGGGATATTGTTGTATGCCTGGTTTCGGGCCCAGGGGGTCTCAAAATGGACTTGGTTTGGCGATGAGCCTCTGGGAGAAGGGCTAGTATTGGGAATGGTGATGGATGGGTTGTTTGGCTGGTTCATGTTCATTGGGATGGATCGGGGCGCTGTGGCATAGTCTTGGTTTGGATAGTATTTGTACGGCTGGGGAGGACCTGGCTGCGCGTGTGAAGGCAGTGGTGGAGGACGGGGTAGAGCATGGCTCGGGGTTGGGAAGCTGCCGCTTGGGTATGCGGGGGGTTTGCTGTCGAGATTGTTGTAACCAGGAGGATATCTGGATGAGAGGCTGTTGGAGTGAGAACGACCTTGCATGGGGTTGGTGATGTGTGAGGGCCGAAGAGAGTTGGATCTTTGCTCGCCCTCATCACTTGAGTCGATGACTCTTGGGTCGCTGCGAGTATCTCGATGCTTGGGGTATTCATCAGGCTCCGGTTCACTTTCCACCTGGGCCTGGTAGCTAGAGTACTTTCGGCGTAACTCTGCTGCATGCTGTCGGGCCTCTTGTGAATGAGGGTCTCTCCAGTCCACTGTTGGTCCTTCGAGATAGTAACCTCGAATCTCGTGACTATTAAGGTGTAGCTCTTCGCTGTCATCCTCGGTGTCCGAAGAGACGTAGACTCGAGGTTGTACTAGCTGGTTGGATGTGTCGAGGCCTTTGCCGGCGTGGTGTAGTTTCGAAGGGTCAATGAAAGGCACCCAGAGTGAAAGCAGCCGGTTTAATGTGCTCTCAGATAGTTGCACCATATCCTTCGGGGATCTTTCCATGTCACTCAGTCCCACGTCACTGTCTCCAAAAGTAATGGTGGGCAGTCTTGTCGGATTCGAGCGTGCCGTATTGGATGAGTAATTGGAACAGATCCTCTGGTTTGTTAGGTCATTGGCGGCATCCAAAGTCTCCTGTTCCACAAGATCCCACAAGCGATCGAGGCGCTTGACAGACCAGTATCGGACGATGATCATATTCTGAGATTCCGCTTTCTCTTGAGCAAGGGAGTCGTCGGTGGTGGATGTAAGGGAATCGGTATCGATCCCATCATCAACGTTAGATTTGATAACGTATCCAAGCTGCAGAGTTTGTAGCATCACAATCAGGCTGAGCTTGAGAGATTCCAACTGGGCTAGCAGATAAGTGACATGTTGCTTCCGAAAACACCATTTGAGTCTCTCCTGTAGTGGGATTCTCATAAGATCATTGTCTCTATCAGTTGCCTTTAGTTTGTCCAGCATGTGTTCGATTTCAATGAAGATCATTTGGCCTTGTCCGGCGATCTCCCAGGCCTTCTCCGTTGCCTCTGGAGACTGGTCCACATCGGTACCCTCGATAGTCTGCCCGACATGCTTGAGGGTCAGAGCGAAAAGCGAGATTCCCTTGGCGATGCTATGGATTTCTAGTCTGGACTGGGCGAGTTGACAAGCGGCAGCATTAAGGAGCAGTGAAAGCCGAAACCCTGCGCCGGCAATCTTGACAATGGAAGCCTGTGAGCCTGTAGATATAGGGCTCATTAGTAGAATTTCTCAACCTCTCAAAGAGAAAGGCATACCTTGTGCCATAATGAAGCAGGGTTTCAAATCATAAGGTATCAAAGACAAAGTGGATTTCCCCAAGTCAGAGATCATAAACTCTGAGGTTCGCTTTGCCAAGGACTAGAGCCGCAACCTTCTGCATATCAAGTGACTCACGTCTGACATATGCAATTGAACGGGGCTCTGTTTGTACCCCCCGATTCATGGCGTCACATTCTACGCTTTCTCGCCTTCTCGTTGGTTTACGAAGATGGGCGGAGTCGATCTTATGCTTTTCCCTGTTATATCTTGTGAAGTCCCGGGCAAAAGTACCCTGACACTGCCCCATCAACACGACCTCTCAACTCTTCGCTTTGGATTTACTTATCAAGGCTCACCTCGCCCGTATCGAAAGGGCAGATCTATGCTGTACCGGAGGTCTTCGGATGCCAGTGAAAGGCCCCTCGTTACCCGGGTTTTCTCACAGGGCCAAGCCTGGTGGCAATAACCTCGTATTCTGAGAACTGGGGTTTATAATGAAAGACAAGCTAATCATAAAGGTCTGATATCTCCGATTCAGGGACTCTTGCTTTGTACTATAGAGTAGACACGCAGCTATTCCGATGTGGATACAAGCATTGACTTATTTGACTTAATATGAAACGTTCTAGAGTAATAAAGAGTAGAGAATGTCAGTATCCAAAAGAATGTATATTTCAAGTATCTATGTACCTTATTACTGTTTTCATTCAGACTTGTTTATTTAGGGACCCGATGGGCGCATTTCCGCTTTCGGTCCCTCAACAGTCCCTTTTGCTAGTTGCCTAACCTCCTGAAAACTTCCAATCTCTCTACAATAATCCTTTAATCCTTTAATCCTTTAATTCTTTAATTCTTTAATTCTGCAATCACAAAACTTGACTTCAAACTTTTGTGGCTTGCTGGCTAATTGAACCCGCATTGTCCGCCCCTCCTTTTTCGCCGCGTGGCACACCGTCATCTGTGGAGATTGCCCAACCCTGTCCGATGACCATCTAGTGGCCTACCATCGGACGTGGGAACTCGTGAGGCAGATACACCCAGATAAGAGCTCAGAAGCTCAGCGCAACAATTGTGAGGCCGAATGGGTGAGCTCCCGAAGCTATCGCGAAGGAACGTGAGGACGCAAGGGACTGGGATCCGATACACCTTGGGGCCGCCAGGAGCCTCCAGTCCATGAAACCATGACCGCAGCCTCGGGTGTCACCGTAGACACCTCCAATTCTCCTATATCCTCCCCACCGAACGCCCTCCATTCGTCCCAGCTACCCCAATCGACAAAGAGCGATTCCCCCACAAATCAGAATGACAAAGAGACAAAGGGCCCAGCGCACCAACCAGTAGCACCCGAACCTGCCGCAGGGTCTGCCACACAAGTTCCCCCCGCATCAGATGAAGTAGATGATTTTGGCCTTCCTATTCGACCATGCCGACCCAACCCCACACCTAGCGAGTCTCCCGAAGGAGAGAATGCCGGCCAAGACATCCAGAATGTGGCTGTGAGCTCGACGGGCTATAGTGATGCTGTGAAAAAAGCGAAGGAGCCAGAATCGTCACAGGACAAGCTGGAATCCGGGGTTCCTCAGCCAGCCAATCCGAATAATACGGAAGAGCGAAGCAAGGGCGGAGAGGCCCAGGACACTTCTCCTGCCCCCCCGGAGTATTCAGCGGCCTCTGATGCTCTTACTCAACCTCGGACCTCAACTTCGAAGCAAAGACCCGCCCAGGTGTCGGAATGGTCGCACCAGCACATCGCCCAACCTGACGCACATCACCCCGAGAGTGAAGAGTCAGAGGAAGAGCCCGATGAATGGAAATCGATGCCCGCACTTGGAGAATTCGACTACTATGATGACTGTGGGAGACTTATCGCTCGCGGCGCCAAAGAAGAAGGTGACGAAGCTGTATACCAAGGATTGGGAGGAGCAGGGAGGGGTTATACTCGCGTGCAGCTCGACGATGATGCCCAGTCTGCCACAAGTCTAGACGATGACACAAGCTACCTGTTTCGAGAGGCAGGCGACAACTCTGCCGGTCTAGTTGGCGAGGAACTACGAGATACCATCAGCCAACTCCAGGCCACCAAAGACCTTCTCAACGAAACTCAAAAGATTGCGTATGTGGGGGTTGTCAGGTTGGCGATCCATAATATGAATCATGATCTAGCATCGATTGCCACAACCAAATCCACGCGCAAAACCATGCAGAAAGCCTCGGATGCCATGCGAAAATGGGGCCAGGCGATTATGGGGCGAATCTATGCCCATATGGATATAAATTCTGCTGAGCAGATTATGATTGAGCAGCTCGCGGAGCATGGGGTACAGCCTGAAGACCTGGTGCGACCCCTCATGCAGAATGCGCGAGTCAAAAATCCCATGGCAGAGAGTGAATCGAAAACCTCTACATCCAGTCGGAAATTGGACTCTCCATCTAGGATATCCACAGAGACGGATTCATCCGAACTAGATCCCCCTCCACCATACGAGGCCCACGAGACCGAGGAGCCTCCAGAGGTCAAGATGCCTTCTGAGATGCCAACCTCTGATCGCATAGATATCGATCTCCGCTGGACTGTCCTCTGTGACCTGTTCCTTGTGCTCATCGCAAATTCGGCCTACGACGCTCGGTCGCGAACTCTTTTGGAAAGGGTCGGCGCAGCTTTGGATGTAACATGGTTACAGATCTCACGCTTCGAAAAGCGTGTCACAGACTCCCTCGAAATGCAAGAACAAGCAGAGAAAGAGACTTGGGACGAGTCAGACCACATGGAAAAGCGCCGCAAGATGGCCTTGAAGCGGAAATATATGATTATGGGTTTAGCGACGGTCGGCGGCGGACTGGTCATCGGCCTTTCTGCTGGACTGTTGGCACCCGTCATCGGAGCTGGTCTTGCGGCCGGGTTTACTACAGTGGGTATCTCTGGGACAAGTGCATTCCTGGGAGGAGCAGGCGGCACAGCTTTGATCGCTTCTAGTGCTACTCTAGGTGGAAGCACCATTGGAATGAGAGCTTCGCAGCGACGTATGGGTGCAGTTCAAACGTTCGAATATCGACCTCTTCATAATAACAAGAAGGTCAACCTGATTGTGACAGTCTCTGGCTGGATGACCGGCAAGGTTGATGATGTCCGTCTACCTTTCAGTACTATCGATCCGATTATGGGCGATATCTATTCCGTGCTCTGGGAGCCTGAGATGCTGCGAAGCATGGGTGACACTATCAATATTCTAGCAACAGAGGTAAGCTTTTTAAGCTGTGTGGTAATTGTTAATAAACTAACTGGTTATTTAGGCATTAACACAAGGTCTGCAACAAGTACTAGGTAGCACCGTGCTGATGGCACTGATGGCATCCTTGCAACTACCACTTGTCCTCACTAAACTCGCATACTTGATTGACAACCCCTGGATCGTTTCGTTGGCACGCGCCAACTCAGCCGGCCTCGTTATGGCCGATTCCTTGCGAGAACGAAACCTTGGCAACCGGCCTATTACATTGCTTGGTTTCTCCCTAGGCGCGCGTGTCATCTTTTCTTGTTTGAAAGAGCTAGCCGAAAAGGGCGCCCACGGACTAATCCAGAACGTATACCTATTTGGCTCACCCATTGTGGCGAACAAAGATGAATACCTCAAGGCTCGGAGTGTGGTATCTGGGCGATTTGTGAATGGTTATGCCACGAATGATTGGATTCTAGGCTATCTCTTCCGGGCAACAAGTGGTGGCATCATGAAAGTGGCCGGCCTCGCAGCTGTTGAGGGTATACCAGGCATTGAGAACTTCGATATTACCTCGCTTGTGAATGGTCATATGGATTACCGTACGGCTATGCCTCGAATTCTGAGGGAAGTTGGCTGGGAGGTTCTTGAGGATGAGTTTGCAGAAATCGAAGATCCAGACCCAGATAACCACGCTGAACGACAGCGCGAGTTGATTCGCGAGATTGATGAAGCTCGCCGAGAAGCAGAGGCGAAGCCAGAGAAGAAGCGGTTCGGCCTGTTCAAGCGAGGCAAAATGGCCGAAAAGAAGAAATGGGAAACATATGATGTCGACAAAAACGCCGTCTCTCGCGATTCAAAGGATGCGACCGAAAGCAGCCCTGGCACTGTCCTCTTCGACATCGAGGCCATTCGAGCCGAGTTGCACTCCGAGGCGATTGAAGTCAAAGAATTGGAGTCGACTATGCCTCTGATGAAGCTAGACCTGAACGCTCCGTCAGAACCACCACCCACCCAGCCCTCTCCCCCTATCTCCAAAAGGCCCAAGACACCCGAGCCTCCAGCTGTTTCTCGAACTTCTTCACTACCTCCGCAAGCATCGAGCCAGTATTCTCCTCATGGACACAATGAATTCTCTCCCGCACCGAGGCATGAAGACATAGAAATGACCTTTGACACATCCTTCCATGAATCCCCACGATCCAAAAACGACGGACTTCACTCTCGTCCAGAGTTGAGAACTGCCTCTACAATGCCAATGATTGGTACCAGCGCCCTCGGAGCCATGGCCATGGAGCCGAATGCCTGGGCGGACCATGATCAGGGACATCGGGATGGCAATATCTCAATGACATTCGAGTAGTGTCAGCTCTGGAGTTCTTCTCATCTTGCTTTTCTTCTCTTTCTTTATACTTTTCCTCCATTGATTCGATTTCTGAGACTTAATGAGGCGCATGTCTTGCACAGGCGTGTTTGGCTTGCCTATGATCTGATGTTTATATGCCCATCCATCTATGTATAGAGGCAGCCCTAGCTTTTACAATTATCACCATACTATCCTAAGTTACACAAGTGGATTGGCACAACCGGCTTCCTGTCTGTTTTCTCGTAGTGCTCTCAGTGATATCTTAAACAGATCCAACAAAGACACAACGGTATTTAAAGATATACAGCAACGAGTAAAAGAGATGAAGTAGTCTAATTAATTGTCTACATATACGGGTATTCCCGAGACATAGAAAACCGCCGGGTGTAGTAATCGCGCACGCGTTTCCCCTCAACGTGTACGGTGGAAGATAGCGGCACATTGGACAACCTGAGAACGAGAATTTGATTGGTTCATTGTAGTGACTAATTCACCGCCTTTCCTCCTCTCCATCTGATACCATTGGGGAGGGAACCTTTCTTGTATTTTCTATATCTTTTCTAGGGCCCTTCTATGTGTCTTGGATATATTTTTAAGATATTTTCATTAGGAGTCTGTTTCCCCTTAGTGTTGTAACCAGCAGGCTGGTTGGAAATGGATAACCGTAGAATAATTGCAAAAATTACAGTTCCTACAAAGCTATTTTTCAAAATATAACATGCAATATTTGGAGTATTACACGATGGATGGATAGATCTACAATATCTATAGATGTTGTTGTACTCAATGATTTTCTGCCGGGTGAGAACCCCACAAGATAGTTCAACCAATTAAATGTCCCTTGTCCGATATGCCGCTATCTCCCGCCGTAGCCAGGTGTCCGCATTGTCTCAGCTTCTCGAAACCACGTTCTTTGTTTCGAATACCAAAAAACCCAACCGACACCGACTCAACATTTCACCTCGAACTGGACCGAAGACAATCTCGTGCGCGGATAGTTGAAATCGCGGAACAACGCGTCACCCCATCCCGGGCACGAATTCCTCCCCGGTCTAAGCAACGCGCTTCACATGAACACGGACTAGTTATCTTTGGCTCCAAGCTTGCAGACCCTCGATTGTTGCCGAAAATTGGCAATTGACAATTGAAATCCCCCGCCACCGTCCACTATGGCGGCTCAGGCCAAACCCGATTCCAGTTATGCGTCCAATCGCATGACGAGGAGGAATGCTCCCCGCAAGCATCTTTTGTCTAATTTCAATAAACCTGAGCCTGAAGAGGCCAAAATTGACGTCGCGACAATACAAAAGGAGGCTGTTCAAAATGGTGTCGAGACAAAGCCGGAGATTGATACAGACGCCGAGCCTTTAAGCTCCGATGAGGAGGATGCAAAAGGCTCCAAACCAGACGATGCTCAGCATAGCATTAGTAAAATACCGGTGATTGATACAGACGCCGAACCTTTGAGCTTCGACGAAGAGGAAGTCGAAGAGACCATGCCAGACATCGCTCAACCTAGCATCGAGAACAAGCTAGAGATTGATTCAGACACCGAATCTCTCAGCTCCGCACCTCTCAGCTCTACTGAAGAGGAAGTGGAAGACCCTAAATTAAGCGCCGCTCAGCCTAGCATCAAGGAATTGCCAGATATCGACACCGATGCCGATCCTCTAAGCTCTGATGAAGAACAAGCTAGCGATAGTGATACTTCTCTGCCTCGTAAAGAGGTGAACTATGCAACTAAGACTTTGGAGATGAAGCTTGCGGAAGAAAACAATAGGGCATACAGCAGTCCACAAAGTCATAATGCATACTCTCGCAAAGGTGGTCTTGCCCGAACCCTCAGCGCTATGACAGACTCCGATGAAGATGGCCCATTGTTCTCCTCTGGTTCCACGCAGAACAAGCGGCGAAAGGCAACGCAATATGTGTCCAAGGCCAAATATTTCAACCGGCCACCTTTTGCCCCACGATCGACCGAGAAAGAGAAAGAGCCATTTCCAGTCGAAGAAGCCCCCAAAGAGTCTGAAGAGCCTGAGGAGACCTTTATAATGCCGAAGGACATCGAAAATTCGAGTTTCAGAGAAACTCGTCGCGGTGAAGACTCGAACTCCAGTTTCTCGCACGGCCCATACACAATCGAAGAATACGAAGCAATGTTGCTTGACGATGATTCGCCTCTCTCGTCCCCCTCTTCTTCTACTTGCGAGCAAATGCAAACGTCGCAGACCGATGAACTCGCACCGAAAGAGAAGCGCCAACCATCACCACCCGTCTGCCCGATGTGCCACAAGGAAGTAGACTGGGCTTCGCTAGAACTGTTCAAAGCACAACCGAAGCAACGTATTCGCGAGCAGATGATTTTCTGTGAATCACACAAACTCCGCAGTGCGATGGACTCGTGGCGTGAGCGAGGGTACCCTAAAATTGACTGGAATGGGTTTGAAGAGCGTGTTCAGAGCTATTTCCCCGAACTTGAAAAACTACTTGTCCCTGGCGCTTCCTCTTATTACCGAAACATATTTAGTACCTCTACCTCTTTCGCACCAGGGAAAGCGAGAAACTTCCGTGTGAGAGCGGGTGATGCCGAGAGGCTTGAGACGATGACATGTGGTTATTATGGTACCATGGGTGCAACCAGGATGTATGTAGTACATACCCCTTGCTTAGTTTGATGATACTAACATCTGTGCTCATTCTAGACTAGAAACAATCATTCGTCGCTTTTCTGTGGTTGTACGTCGTTTGGCGACAACAGATGAACTCATCAAGACGGCAGGCGTGGCTGGCTACACACAATCTGTTCTTGTGCCTGAGCTGGCTGTCCTCATGGTCAAGGATGACATGAAAGTCAACGACGAAGATGCCCGTCGGATTATGAGGGAGAGTATGGAGATTGGTAACAGAGTCAATCCAGACCTCAATGTTGTCCCGGTACAGGATGACGTCGAAGAATGATTAGGCGTTTAATCCGTTTCACTTTATACCATGGACGCTATGTTCTTTTATCTTGTTTCCTGACTGTGACATGTGTTTTATCGCTTTTTGCTCCCCGTTTCAAGGGTCATGCAGTTTTCTCATCTTGAGCGATTGTATATAAATAGCTATTATGATACCACTCATGTTTTGTCTTACATTTACTGGAATGCCCCTTATATCCATTCTCAATTGAAGGCCTAATCATTACATATCATTGGTGAAAACACTAAGTCGCATAGATAATCGACATTTTCCTAAAAAGGCAATATGATGACGGGCTGGTCCGTGAGGGGTAGCTTTGTCAGCCGATAAGGTGATCCGCTCGGTCGATGATATAATGCGGAGAAGCTTTCCACTTTAGTTCTGTCTTCACTCACACACAAGATGAGGGAGAAAGACATGCGGTATTCAGAGACTACACCTCTTCTTGTGGTCGATGTCGCTCCTCCGCGGCATAGATATCCGCACCATGCTGTTCGTCGAGCGTGTACTATCTCCCTAGCAGCCCTACTTTCTGTGGCGACCATTCTATTCCTCATTCCCACCGCCATTTTGCCTCGAGAGCATGGCTCCATTTGGTCCTATCTCCCTGGGGCCCATCCAATCCCCCACGATGCATGGCCGGAGAGCTACGGTCTGCCTTACGACCAACTCCAGCAGATCCTCCTAAATGTGCCTTCCGCAGAAAAGGCCCGGGAGTGGAGCAAATACTATACAGCAGGACCTCACTTGGGAGGAAAGAACCTATCTCAGGCGCTCTGGACTATGGAAAAGTGGAAGGAATTTGGCGTGGAGGATACCGGACTCGCGGCGTATGATATTTACATCAACTACCCGCTCGATCACCGCCTGGCCCTCTTGAAGACATCCGGTAACAAGTCCGAAGTGACTTTTGAAGCTACACTGGAGGAGGATATTCTCGAAGAGGATCCTACTTCTGGCCTGCCAGACCGTGTCCCAGTGTTCCATGGTTATTCTGCTAGCGGCAACGTGACCGCACAGTATGTGTATGTCAACTTTGGCACGTACAGGGACTTTGAGGACCTTGTCAATGCCAACGTCACCTTGGAGGGTAATATTGCCATCGCCAAGTACGGTAGGAACTTCCGTGGTTTGAAGGTGAAGCGTGCACAGGAGCTTGGAATGATCGGCGTAGTTATCTACAGTGATCCCCAGGAAGATGGTGAAATCACCGAGGAAAATGGCTATGATGCCTATCCCAATGGTCCGGCACGGAATCCCAGCGCCATCCAGAGAGGTAGCACTCAATTCCTCAGTAAGGACTTTCTTCCAAAGTAATGGCACTGCAAAGCTAACTTGAACAAGGTATCCTCCCTGGTGACCCCACTACCCCGGGATACGCATCTAAGCCTGGATGCGAGCGACAAGATCCGCATAACTCCATCCCTTCAATCCCATCTCTGCCTGTCTCATACAAGGAGGCTCTCCCATTCTTGAAGGCGCTCAACGGCCACGGCCCCAAAGCGTCAGAGTTCAACGAGTTTTGGCAGGGAGGCGGCCTCGGCTACAAGGGTGTGGAGTACAATATCGGACCGTCTCCCGAGGATGTGGTGATCAACCTCCACAACCTCCAGGAGTATGTGACAACCCCACTGTGGAACGTCATCGGTACCATCAAGGGCCACATCCCCGATGAGGTCGTTATCCTCGGTAACCACCGTGACGCATGGATTGCCGGTGGTGCGGGAGATCCTAACAGTGGATCCGCTGCCTTGAACGAAGTCGTCCGCAGCTTCGGCGAGGCCCTCAAGGCAGGATGGAAGCCATTGCGCACTGTTGTCTTTGCTAGCTGGGATGGTGAAGAGTACGGTCTTCTCGGCTCGACCGAGTGGGTGGAAGAATACCTCCCATGGCTCTCCAAGGCTAACATCGCCTATCTAAATGTCGATGGGGCTGCTGCGGGCACCAACTTCGAACCTCGAGCCAGTCCCTTGCTGAACAAGGTCATCAACGATGTCACCGCTCTAGTGCAGTCTCCCAACCAGACCGTGCGAGGCCAGACAGTCCGCGATGTCTGGAATGGCAAGATCGCAACGATGGGCAGTGGCAGTGACTTCACTGCCTTCCAAGATTTCGCCGGTGTCGCCAGTCTCGACTTTGGCTTTGGTCGTGGTAAGAATGACCCAGTCTACCACTACCACTCAAACTACGACAGTTTTGCATGGATGGAGAAGTACGGTGACAAGGACTTCCTCTACCACCAAGCTTGCACAAAACTCTGGGCTCTGGCAGCAGCACAATTGGTGGAGTCTCCCCTTCTTGCGCTTAACGCCACCGACTATTCTGTTGGCCTTGGATTCTACCTGGACCACATCAAGCCTGCGGCGGACAATCTTCCTGAGAAGGCCCACTTTGACTTCGCACCTCTGGATAGGGCCATTCTTGAGTTCCAGGAGTCCGCCAAGGCTTTCGATGCCCGTGCTGCTGACCTGAAGTCTCAGCTTGGTGATGATGTGCCTTGGTACCATTGGTGGAAGAAGGTGAGACTTTGGTTCCTCATTCGTGTTACCAATGAGAAGTACAAGGGCATTGAACGAGCTTTCTTGCACCAGCCCGGTCTCGATGGCCGTGAATGGTTCAAGCATGTCGTTTTTGCCCCTGGCATTTGGACTGGTTACTCGGGAGCCACCTACCCTGGGCTAGTGGAGAGTCTTGAGGCTGGAGACGTGGATAATGCCGAGGTATGTGTTTATTTACGAACCCCTTTTGCTTTAGGTACAATTGCTAACTTATGTGTTTCCAGAAATGGAGCTCCATCATCCAGGAACGCATTGGTGCTGCAACCAAGTTGCTGCGGTAAATGGCTGGTAAGTAGACTGACTATCTTACCTCGAAGTGTTGGACATACAGCACAGTTGTCCTTAGAGATAAATAGATACATCAATATGAACAAAATTCATGGGTACGAGTTGCAATTGGGTTCATATAACCAGTTCCCGCCACATCACCTTAGAATTATATAGTTCCCAGCGTTAAATTATGAAGTTATGCGTGCACATTTACCCCAGACTTCGTCATCTGACTAATCAATTGCATGACCGAGCTTCATCTGCGTAACTTACGTTACTTACATCTCTCATAATCTCACCCTCTGACTCTCGACCTATACCCTCCAGAAAAGAAGAGACAACCCGTCTTAAACCTACAATATGGTATGTCTACAGATCTACATCCCCGATCCCAATCTAATCCACCCACCACAATCAATCCGCAAGCCCCGACACCACCAACGTTCCACCAACACCCCTCTTAATCTCCCTCCGCAGAAAACCCAAAACTAACCACCCCAGTCCCCACCAACAACATCCGCCCTAGTCCTCTCCCTCCTAACAAGTCTGGGCGGCATAATCGGCTACACACGTACCGGATCAATCCCCTCAATCGCCGCGGGCGTCTCCGTCGGCCTCATCTACCTCCTCGCATTCCTGCGCCTACGCGCCAGCCAATCCTACGGCGAGGAATTGGGTCTCCTCGCCTCGGCCGTGCTGGGTGGAAGCTCCGTGCCGCGCGTGATCAAGACGGGTGGAAAGCCTGTTCCGGTAGTTTTGTCAATCCTGGCTACATATGGACTTTATGTTTTTGGATTTGCGCTTAAGGAGAAGAAGGCATGAGTAGTGAATGGGAATGAAGTTCTGGGGGAAATAATGAATGGAGCTGAACCGTTCGTTTTTAGTGATATTCATACCTCAATTGAGTATTAGTAGGTCATTTACGGTTGAATTGGTTTAGTTAGATGTTGCATATATTGGTGGCTACTGTACGGATACGAGGTACAGACAGAATCACCTAAAATCAAACATACATTGGTAGATAACGAAATACCCATGAGATTCCAGGTCAAAACGCCCAATATGGATTTCCTACCTCCAGAGAAACGCTAAAAACTTACATCGACCGTAGATGGCATCATTTTTGCCGTCTAGGCATTCACATCAAACAGATTCCTCCAGGGTTAAACCTCCAGTGGGGAGTCAGGAGATAGGATCAAAGGGCAAGGCACGTACTGTACGTAGGCTCGATGTGACTTTCGCGAACCAATAACTCAGACCTAAGCCTCCCATCCTGCACGAGCGACTCAAGGGAGCCTCTCAATTCTTTCTTTCTTTTTGAGTTTTTGATGGTTTTTTTTGGAGTTTTCGATTTTCTCCCTCAAGGTCTTTCAAAATATCTTTTTATCTCGCAGCATCGAACTTAAACAGCATCGATGTTTCCTGGGGTTGTCGGGAGAAGAATGATGGTGGGACGGGGGAGGACTCGCCAGACTAGGATTTGGAATCAGGGCCACTGATGACAACCAAAGATCCAGCCAGGAGAATGCTCATATGTAACTAGAAGTTTTGATGTGTCGACTTAGCTGGATTCCGTAACTCCATCACTTGCAAATGCAGCAGGAAATAAACAAAGCAGAACTTAATGTGCCGGATCGATCACCGTGTCGGACTCTTGAATGGCGCCCACGACTGCGTTGCCGGGGAGCTCGCCGAGGGCGGTTTGCGTGCTTTGATCTGGGACGTATGCATATCGAGGTAGCTGCGCCTTCTTCTCCTCGGGACTGAACGTATCGTCATTGTAAATCATTCGGATCGCGGGCTTGGTCTTTTCTTTTTTGGGCTTGCTGCTACCCTCTGCCTGGGGGGCGACGTCATTGGCTGCGCCTGAAATCTGATTGTCAACAGGGGTGGAGACATGCTCGGTTGGTTGGGCGCTGTCTCCATTAGAGTGACCCGAAGCTGCGGGGGTGGGGGGCACGTGTCCCATGTGCATCTTTTGCATTTCGTGCGCGTTGACTGAAGGTACACCAAAAGCAGGACGCTGGGGAAGGTTCGAGGCCGTCGGTAGGCCCATAAATCTGTTATCGGATGGTGGAGGTTGTTGCTGGGTGTAAGGAGGAGCCCCATAGGAGACTGGTTGCTGCGCAGGAAGTCCGGCGGGGAATGGCGAGGGGTATCCGGATGGAGTGTAGGGCGAGGCACCAGGGAGTTGTTGTCCACCAACCGGGGAGTAGCTTGAATAGACAGGACTGCCAGTCTGCGAAAAATGAGGTGTCACAGCGGCGGGGGGGCCACCATAGGGCTGAGGATAGGAGTATTGCTGAGCGGCTGCGATCTGAGGCGATTGTGTCTGGTAAGAATTGTTAGCTCGTGAATCATTTCACATTGAATAGCAGGATAAGACTCACGTATACACCGGATGTTGGCGTAGACTGAAGAGCACTAGAGGGTGTCACATCGCCACTGCTACCTCCGGCAAGCGCCTCCGCACGCCTGGCCTTGTGTTCAGCCAGTCGCTTCTTGATATCTGAGACAGGTTCAAGCTTAGGCTTTTTCGCTGGTTGGCCGCCAGAAGAGGCGCCAGTAGGAGGGTTGCCTGTCGCATGCTGGCGATCCAGCTCGGCCTGCTGAAATTGTGAAGCGACACGCTGCTGGTGGGCCTTGAGGACTTCTGCGGGGATACCCTCCATGCCAAATATTTCAACATCGACACCCATGCGGTTCGGCAGCGCATTTTGGACCTGAGTCAATTGCTCTTTATGGACCTGGCTCAGGTGTACGGAGAGACCTAGTGGGACAAGCCGTCAGTTTCTACACTCACATTATCTAGATAAAATAGGACTTACCTCCGGCAGTATTCAGCCTGCGATTGCAGTTGTCGCACTTGAAATGCTTTGCTTTCTGATGAGAGATGAGGATCTTCAGGTCGTCGAAGTCACGTTCGCAGTAGTAGCACCATGGGCGATCAAGGAGCTCCTCGAGGGAGGGACCACGTCTTTTTTTGCCCATTGTGGCGTCGGTAGATATAAAAGGCAATTCGAAACACGTAAAGGTGTGTGGGGTTGCAAAGGAGGGGAGGTTTGCTTAGGATTGTGTAGCAGATCCGGGAGCTCGCCATGATGGATGAGGCCAAGCCTGAATCACGTGACAGTCACGTGACTGAATTCAGATGGAGTATAAAGCTGTGTGAATGCACTTTGGAGCACTTTGAAGTGGATCATGTTTCTTTTTGCTGTCTCTTCTTGCACTTAAGAAACAATGTGATTTGCTACGTCTTCAGTAAAGAATTTTGACACCTTTCTTTCCTATCCTGTTGCCCTGGCTACCTTTTGTGAGAGAACATTCTATATTGAGTAGAATGCCCATTTTACTACTTCCAAACCATAAAACTGAGGCTGTGATCTGCTATACTACACATTCAGTGTGGTTGTATGTTGATTTATATTGCATCTACCTATGTTGAACGAAATATCGAGTCTAAAATGCAAAGTACAATCCACATACATACAATCCACAACCTTCGAAACTAGTATTGTACAAGCTAAGAATTACAGATAGAACAAAAAGAATTTTTTTACAACATGAGATTGAGCCTTAGAATACATGTACCGGTGCCCCGGCAGTGTCCAGACACTGCCAGGGCACTAGTACCTTCATAATAATGTATCTGATCATCGCGTTCCCAGCCCACACCCGAGGGTGTCTGAGATCACAAAGAACACCTCCACCCCGGTTCATCAGCCACGGGCTCGGCCCAGTCACGAAGAGGGCCGTGCACCAAGTAGGATAAACCCGGGCGAAGGTAATTCCCTGCGATCCCATTCCAAACCCTGGGGTGGGCCGGGAAACAGCGAATGACCTGGGTGTCGAGGCAAGCCCCAGTCCCCCCTCTCTCTCACTCGTAAATAAAAAGTGAAATGAACATGAAGTGAGATAATAGCTCAAGTGAGAGAGGGGGGAACCGAGGATTGCCTCGACGAGGCGGCCTGCCCTCAATGGCGTGGGCCCCCGGGGTTATGACCCGGAAGGGGGCCCATCCCGTGGTACTGGACGTACGGGAATGGGGCGTACTGGGGCGGCATTGGTTGCCCCAGTTGCGCCATAGGCGCAGCAGCAGCAGCAGCAGCGAAAGGGTTCACTGGGCCGGGGCCGTAGTGAGGCACCACCCCCATTGGGGGGAGGGTGGGAGGCATGGGCTGCTGCTGCTGCGCCTGGACGGTTGCCATTGAAGGCAGGCCGGTGGGCCCCTTGGGGGCGAGGTTGCCGGCAAGCGGTGCGAGCGAAGGCGACCGCTTACGGCGGCCAGGGCCAGTGGGCTTGGGGACCTCGTCGGCGGGGCCGTCGACGGTCCTGTCCTGTTCGATTTGGGCCTTGGATCGCTTTGGGTTGCGGATCCGTCCTTCTCGATTGAATCGGTCCCAGTGATCGAGCATCGCCTTGGTTCTCTTAGGGTTCTTCGAATTGGCGATCTTCTGGCGCCTGGCCTCCTCGATCGCCTCGGCAGAGAGAGCCTCCTTCTTGGCCGACGTCGGAGCGGAGTCGACGGGGCTTTGGGTGGCCGTCGGCTCGACGGCCGGGAAGGAGGTCTCTGCTGGAGGGAGGGATGAGGAGGCCAGGCTGCTAGCGCCACGTCGACCCCTGCCCCGTGATGAGGGTTGAGTTGGGGCAGGGGTGACTTCGAAGGTAGCCCGAGAGGAACCAAGGCGACCAAGCCCACGGCCACGTCCGCGGCCACGGCCCCGGCCAGAGGCTTTGCGGGAGTTAGTGTCGGAGTGAGTTGATTCGGCGACGACCGTTTTGCCACCGCGGCCTCGGGTGCGTCGCTTTGCGGGGTGGTTATCTTCATCGGTTTCATCACCATCCACACTCTCATTTTGAGTTTCTTCTGTATCGGTCGTCTTGATTGGTGCTTCGACCTCTGCGGCCTTGCGTTTCCGAGTGACTTTTGGCACAGCTGGCTCGCGTCGAGGTTCGTACATCTGAGCGTGATATTCAAGACCATGTTTCTTCATGGTTGCCCATCCATCAGGGTTAAGATTACCATTCTCCTTGTCCTTGGCAATCATCTTTCTAGCTTGTGCAGCAGTTGGGACAAAGCCTCCTTGCACAAATGGATCCTGCTGTGTGCGGATAGGCACAAGTGGTGTGTTGCCCGGGAAATAATTGTGTTTGTAACCATAAAGCATTGCCTCTTTCTTTTCCTCAAAGTCAAGTTTGTCCTCATTCACATGAGCCAGGGGGGCTCCACCCTTTTTCTTGTGACCCTGTATTTGATGTCGCTTAGTTTGGTATGAGGGTTCATCTCGCTTGTGTCGGTGCACCTTGAGGTAAAGGTCGTCGAGGGCCAGATATTCATCTTGGAATGCTTTCAAAGCAAAAGCGGCAGTCTGTGTGAGTGCGTAGAGTTCTTCAGGTGTGTATTTCTCAGGACTGCGGAGCATGCTGACAAGTTCGTCGAGTTCTTGAGCCTGTACTTCGAGGAATTGACCTTTGTCGACTTTGGCCTTCTTGTATGGAAGAGGGTTAGAAGCTAGTTCAGGAGCGTCACGCTTCCTGGTCTTAGAGGGGTCACGGAAAGCATTGTCCCAAGTAGATTCACACTTGATAGCTTCCTGGTCGTAGTTGGGGGAGAATTTGTTGGCATCATTGACTTTCCAGAAGCGTTCGAGGCGCTTTTTCACATCTGGTCGTCGCCACTGGGCGTCGCGGAAGCGATACTCCTCGGGATATCCAGTACGCGGGTTGGAAAGCCAGTCCAAAAGGTCACGTTTTGTTTCGGGCACATAGCTGACATTGACTGGGATTGCAGTTGGCTGGGTGCCATGGGTATCTTCAGTCGTCAATTCTACTGCGATCTCTTCGACATCTTCAAGATTGGCAGCTTGGGCTATGGGTTCATCTTGTTCAATGGCGTCGTCATCTTGGAGATCGCCATTCTCGTCGTAAGTGTCATCACCGCCATCTTCGGCACCATCATACCCAGAAAAATTGATGGATTTCGGATGAGCTTCGTTGATATGATCATTCAAAACATCTTCTTCGGAGATGCCTGCGCTATTTTGGAGCATCAAAAGCTTCCCACACCAGTCACACTTGAGTCGTCGAGGCAAGGGCTCCGGTGACTGAGAGATTTGAGTGGAGGTAGATTGGGGACGGAAGGGTTCAGAAAATTGACGACGCAGCGGGGAGTCTTGGCTGCCACCAATATCCGAAGAAGGATTGTCCCCATCCAGATCGGCCCTTGGAATGGGGGCCATTTTGGCGGAAATGGAGAGAGAGAGAAAAAAAGAACAAGAGGGGTATTTGTGTTTCAATAAACAAGAAAGAAAAGAAGAAGAAAAAAGAAGGGTCTCAAATGGAGAATGAAGAATGTCAAGAAAGAATCTGTATAGATGGTCAGCGTTGGTTCGCTTGCGGGTGCCAAGACGCCAGTAAATCGCAGCGCAATTCCGCGGTTTCGAAGGCCAAGGCACAAGGCATGGACCAGCGTGAACACAAGAATCACAATACATTGTAAACCCAGTAAACGCGACATGTAACATGCAACAAGAAAAAACATGAAACATAAGACACGGTCGGGCAAAAATGCATGGATCAAGATCTGACCGGGAAGTACGGCGAAACTGTGGCATACAAGAAAAAGTGGAACGAGACGCGCCACTTACCATGAGATGTTTGATGTCGAGTTTGAATCCTTGTGGATAGGAGACACAAGTCACAGCCAATGACTGCTGGCTGTTAGTGAGTTCTGCAAAGAAGGGTGGAGGATAGGCATGAGTGGCTGCCAGGGATGTGTACTTACTATCCGACTAGTGAAGGCTGGGTGACAGTCCTCTTATTGGGACACAACGCGAAGTGGGATGAGAGAAGATGAAGAATGGATGAGATTTAGGAGACAGGTGAAATAGAGAAGATGTCAAAAGGAGCGCAAACTTGTGTTTGGCGCGCAGATCTTGCGTCGCCGGGTAGTATGAAGAAAAAAAATGATCTTCGCCGACGCGACACTGCGCAAAGAAGAAGACACGAAAACAAGTCAGTCGATGGAGTGAGATTACAGGACAGAAGGAGTACAGGAGAAGAGAATAAATCGGAAGGGGAAATGGGATAAGGATGATGAAGTTGAGAAGAGACTGAGGTTGAGAGAGAGATAGTTTTGTAGTTTCATAGGCAGTGGAAACCCCGTCCTGACCCGACCAATCAGATGCCTCTTATCTACTAGCCACATTGGACGACATTGAGGAAAGGGGGTTTTTGATTTGGATTGATCACTATTGATCAATGATTTTATTGATTCTTTGCATTGTATTGATCTTTAATTCTCTATTGTCTTTATTCTTGAATTGTTAACTACTGTCCTATGTACCGATTTTCCTACCATTGTATACGTCACATGATACGTACTTTAGAGTCGAACAATAGCGTGTCTCCTCAATGCCTGGCTATTGAGACATTTAGCTGGAAGTTAGAGCAAGTCTTTGGGGAGATCCAGGGGGGCTAGCTTCTAAGCGCTTACTTCCGTGGACAATCACATGGACTCGGCTATATCCATACTTAACAAGCAAGTCCCGGGCAGGTGACAGGAGACCGGACACTGACTACCTGGGGCATATTCAGATAGTAACCAGGTGATATATGCACACCGTGACTAACGCTACCCTTGGCTCCTTGGTACATAGTCCCCATGCCTTGTGCCACGGGAATAGAGAGGCGATGCCTCATCCGCTAGGATACATAGACTAAAATACACGATGTCACCTCCGTCTGCTTTATGTCTACATATATTAATTATGGTAGAAAGAGCACATAAGATATGTTCTGCATATGGACCTCCAAGAATTGTCTCGTATCCACACATCACGTCACAGGTAGTGGCAACAGACATGCCAAACCCAACCAGCGATAGATACCGAATCAAACTGTTCAGCTCCAGCCTCCCATTGTCTAAATTGTCAAGTAAGGTGGAATTCTAGTTGAGAAGAGCCATTCCATCAGCATCCTCGCCATTGGCAATATTAGCTGCTCGTGTCTCCTTCGCCTAGACAACATTTAAGTTCCCGGGGCTTGTTGGATATAGCTCCCACGCCAGATGTTCATAGAAGATTCTGCATCGACATTCACAATTATTATCTGGATGATAGGATGATAAATAGATTGAACATGATGGGTTGTCTCATTCGTCGTAGTGCCATCCTATACTCTCCGGGTGCAATTTACCTCAATTTGTTGATGATTTTGTTTTCACCGTAGAAAATAACCAGAACTACTGGGTACAGCAGTCATGCACAGAGACTGAAGTTCAATTGATTAAAGAACAATGGAAGTAAAAAAGGAAGATATATACCCGCTCCACCTGTTGTAATGTCTTGGCATTCACAGCAAGGGAAGCGGCAAGAAGTATAGCCGGGGCAGAAATACAGAATGCAATTTCACCTACAATTCATCATTAGCCCTATATCACGATATTACTTAAAACCATTTACAATTGTATCGCTCAGTTCTTACCGCTGACGGACTAGGTGTTCTCTCCTCGCCTCCCATTTTGGCTCTGGATGTGGCCGAGAGGAGAGAAGAGAGAGGGAAAAAAAGAGGGGGAAAAAATGAAAGCCCCCTCCCGGGTTCGAACCGGGGACCTCATCATGTCACATTGTGATACGAGTGATGCGCACTACCACTGTGCTAAAAGGGCAACTTATGTGATATCTCGGGAAGTTAATGGTCTTTATCCCTACCTTGAAACTAATACTTCAGTCAATATATGGGGTAGAGCTCCGGAGTTGGAAATGTTCCCACATATTGTATTTGTATATCTATATTTTCTTATTATGTATTTATAGTTAGGGATATGCATGACCTATGTATCTGAACTTCTACTGTGCAAACATTTGCTCTCTAAATGGGCCATACCGATGGTAGTCAAAGAGCCCTAGTAGGAAATATATATAAAATCGACGGGTGGGTCCCGAGCCCCGGTTTTTCTTCGATGTCACTCTATAGGCCTCCTCAGCAGAGCCGTAGTGTAGAAATAATATCAACAATGTGGAACATAGTAGCTATTTTTTTCTCAAGTATAGGCTGATAGAGCCAACATGGGACCCCAAAATTGCCCCAAGGGAAAACACTAGCAATGAGCCAGGAAGTGCTGGGAAGTACCTATAGTCCAGTGAGAAGAGCAGTAAGTATCAAAAATAACAAGCATAATGGGCAGTTACATACAAGGTGACACGAAGTGCCCAGAAACATACGTACTGCAGGAGTTATAAATGTCCCACACAAGGATCGAAGCAGTGTCGCACAAAAACAGTGGTTATCGATAACTGAAACTCCATAGTTGATTCAATCTGCACTGTATCAATCAAAAACACGGTTGGCTTCATTGAAGGCGCTTATCTCCATAAAGAATTTTGATTATATATGATACATGTTGTTCCATTTCGTCCAAGCTATCTTCTCCATCCCATTCGCGCCATATCCGTGGCTCATACTATCGATATCTACTTCTGCTTTCCGGTGGAGATGTTGAAGAAGACACCCGGGACACCAGGAGCAGGAGCACAGTCCACACGGTGGAAGCCCTTGCGATAAAACTGCAGGATATCGCCCAGCATTAACCTCGGAGACATTACAACCGGCCAGCGCGGTCACACGGAACTCTGTATCGAAGTTGAGAAAATCCTCGAGGACATCATATACCAGCGAGTCCTTCGTGATCTGGTAGTCAAAGTCGACCAGCTCGGCGGGGACCGGATTTTGGCCCTCCGTGGACAGCTAAGGCACCATCTTCTCAGTTTTCTTCACGTCACCGGCCATATACAGTTCTAGCTATAGGTGTGTCACTTTGTCGGTAGAACCATCTGTGGAGATTTTGCGCACAATTGCATTACCCCAGTTCATCAGCGTGATCTCTTCGTCCTGGTTGAAAGATTTGGCGTCAACCTACTCTAGAACAATAGAAGATGAGAAAGAAACTACTTTATCGCCAGTATTTTCGACATACTTTTGCCGCGTCTCCGTGTATGGGGAAGCGGGTCCACCAGTAACCGTCGCCTTAACAATGTCCTCGGTTCCAATGGCTGTATAGCGAAGCGCAACTGGGTCGATATACTTCTTGTTAGTGGCCCAGATCAAGCCCCAGTCAAATAAAATCACATTCTTAGATGGATCCTGCTTGAGAATAAATCCACGAAGTGCTGGAATAGTCATACCGCGACGGTGTAAACCACGGATAGCGGGGAAATGAGGGTCTAAATGGTCGTTAGTATCAGCATATAAATCCAGAGAAAACGGAACACTTACCATCCCACCCCCATACGACACCTCCTTTCACGAGTGTGGTCAGATTACCTTTAGACACCAGGGTACGGATGAAGTTCGTGCGAGAAAACTCCCAGTCCTGCACAGTACGGAGGTTCAGAGCATCGAGCATCTACCGGTACTGCGGGCTGCGGTCTCTGTATTCGCTGAATCTCAGAGCATGGGTAACGCCCACCATCGAGTCGACAATAGGACAAACAAAGTCGTACGTAGGATAGATAGCCCAGGCGTCACCTGTACGGTGATAAGGAGACGGATTGCATCGGTAAATCACAGGGTCGCGTAGGCACCTGTTATTGCCATCGATGCAGATCTTAGCAATGATGTACCACCGTAGGTCCTCGGGAGTGTCCTTCTTCATCTCCCCTAAAGAGCCAAGGACTCCCGGGGAGAGAGGTCACGACGCTGGCTAGGGATTCCGTCCCATCGCTGATTATTTACGGTCTCCTTGTCAGTGTTATTGGCATAAGCATTTCCAGATTTAATAATCTGAAGACAATAAACTTGGCTTTTACTGCGACAGCCTCGCAGGGCTTGCCAAGCTATGAATCGTAGAAGCTCTCTAGTCTACTTACTCTTGCTTTCCAAGCATTTGGGTAGCCCCATTGGAAGCATGCATCTCGGAAAGTAGACTTGGATCCTGTGATGGTTATCCTTTTATACATACTCCCCTGTCAGCGACAGTCAGGTGACCTTGACCTGTCACCCCTTAGGGGCCGCCGTAGGTAGCATAATGGATCATCTTCTCTTCCCCATTAGCTTGCAGTGCTTACAGAGGGGTCAAAGTATAACACCGAATTGATTGGACCAGGGCGATCTCTCAAAAAAGAAAGGAACAAATCCAAGAGCAGCAGGAAAGTCGAAGCAAAGAATTAAAGAGAAGAGAAGGAAATTCTCAAGAAAAGGTACAGTGTACTTTATAATCCAAGGCTTGGTGGCACGTTCTGGATGTACACATCACATTCTACTTCAAATGCGATAGATCACTACGAGTATCAGAACAGAGGACCTCTCATCGCGCCTAATTATGGAGCTAAAGAGTCTAAATGTTATTGGCATACATACTTAACTCTTAACAAAAATGGCAATAGTTCTTCTAAGCTAGTCTATTTTCAGTATAATTTGCCGCGAGGCTTATAACACCTACAGCTCAGTGCAGGTGGTTCTTCTCACCAACATCCAAAGCCACCAAAAAGCGACTAACACAATTATAAGCCGCAATCGTAGCGGTAATCTCAACAACCTCCCGTTCGTCAAAGCAATCCTTTAGCTCCGCAAAAACCTCATCAGGTACCGTAACCGTCTTTGTCATAGCATCGGTATACTTTAGCACAGCCCGTTGGTCAGCAGTCAAGACCGACGATGCAGCTTCGCTCGAGAAGTCCGCCTGGGCATCCCCGATAAACTTCAATGCCTCCGCGCTCAATCCACCTTCCTCGAGCAGGGGTGCATGCTGTTCCCACTCGAAGAGGGCGCCGTTGACCACTGCGACACGGCAGATGGCTAGTTCGCGGGCGACGGTCGAGAGTGTGGTTCGGGTGCGAATTGCGCCGATAAATGAATTCCAGCCTTCTGTGACTGGGTAGGAGTGTAGGAGGGCTAGGTCGAGGGGGGAGGAGCGGGCCTGGGGCTCGGCGGGCTTGGACGCTAGCTAGGATTTTGGCTTCGTCCGGAGTGCTAGTTGCTGGGGGGTCTGCAACATATGGGAGACGCATGGTGGGTGGTATGCGAGTGTTGTAGATTATCTTAATTGAATGTTGGTTTGTTCAATGGTGGAACCTAGGGTTTGGGGATTGTCAGTTGAGATGTGACTCAATGAGCTGTGCTTTGGAGCAGAGAGCTGTTTTCAATGAGAGACAAGTATTCCGTACCTGATCCAAAGCTGCAAGCTTGGAAGATACTGTTCTTTTTAGCGAAATTGGAACCTCTATACGGCTCCGGCGGACTGAGCTGCTATTTATCGGGAACCCCGCGCGGGTCCATTCATAGCGGATCCAGTCAAAGCCGCGGTAATCGGGTTTACGCTTCCGAGTTGATTCCGCAAGATTTGGTTGGATTTTTCTTAAAAATCCAGGTATGAACTTGTGAAGAGAAGAAGTGAAGATGGGAAGGTAATTGACATTGTATATTAAGGTACTAAGTATTGTGCGGGGTGACACAATTTAAATCCAAGACTGTCCAAGTGGTCCGACATCTAATAGGTCTAAGGCTTATATTTTCCCTGGGAATTGAATGAATGAATTATTCAAATTAAAAAATGTTCTCTTCGAGACTCTTCGAGATGAGGTTTAAGTAAATTTGACTTTCCTGCAGTCAGTGCTGTTGGTCTTGGCACATGATCTCCACAAGTTTAGAAGCTCCCAAGGTGTCGTCACCTCTCCTGAACATTGTTCCCTCAAACAAACATGCCTCCAAAGGCCCCCAAACCCACCAGTGACGAGCTTTTAGCTCAGTTTGATGACCTCGGTCTTGACAAATCCGGTAACAAAACATCTAAAGCTATTGTTGCATCCGAAAATGTCAAGGGCGGGCAGGAAGACATCCTGGCTGAGCTGGACCACCTAGCCACACAGCGTCCAGCCAGTGGACCAGGTACGCCGCGCCTGTCTGCCGATAAGCCTAGGTCATCTACACGATCTCCCCGCCCGAGCGCGACCATTGACCGACCGACCGAGGACAAGGCGCCGGTTCGCCAGTCTGAGGATACGGGCCGGTCTTCACGTGCAGAAACAAAGTCGGAACAGCCCAAGTCTGAGCCTGAGAATGTTCCCGCACAACAATCAGCCGAGGAGGGTGCCGGATGGTGGGGTGGATGGTCGGGAGGGCTGTTCGCAACGGCCACCGCGGCTATGAAGCAGGCCGAGGCGGCTGTCAAAGAGATTCAGAATAATGAGGAGGCCCAGAAGTGGGCTCAGCAGGTCAAGGGCAATGTTGGAGCTCTCCGCGATCTTGGTATAGATCCTCCTACTCAAAAAAATGCTCTCCTACACGCACAGAGCTAACTGGCACATGCAGGCGGCGAGCTTCGTAACAGGGCAATCCCGACATTCACCAACCTCATCCACACCCTCGCCCCTCCTATTTCTTCGCATGAGCGTCTACAAATCCACGTGACTCATGATATGTCTGGCTACCCGGGCATCGACCCGCTAGTCTATGCGGTATTCTCGCGAGTGATGTCCCAAGTCGAGGGTGGGGACCTGTTGGTGATCCAGCGGGGCCAGGAGTCATCTCCGAAGCGCGGGCTCGATGTTACTAGCTACATGAGCAGTGCTGGCTGGAATGACGGGCCCTGGTGGCGGACGGTCACACCTGGACAACCGCGGAGCATCTCTTCCGTGCGAGGCACCGTGGAAGGCTCCAAGCTCGCCCGAGCCAGCGCCGAGTCCTACGCCACCGAGTACTTCTCGTCCCGGGGTGGAGTTGAAGAGGCCGCCAAGCACGCTTCGGAAGTCTTGAGTGAATCGAACCCGGTTCGCAGCAGCGATATCTTCTTGGCTATTCAGGCTATCACCCAGCCTGCTTCCAAGGAACTCTTCCAGGCGGGCGCGTCGGGCGAGCCGGCTACCGAAGGAGCCGTGGAAGCTGATACGCAAGAAGAGGAGATATCCTTCGCGCTCTACCTCCACGACCCCATCCATGGCATTGCCTTCCACGCCATCTCTCAGAGTATCCCGCAGACATGGATTGAATGGCTCGATGCTTCGGTCCCAGCTGCCGAGAACCCCGATGCCGAGGATGCGAACTCTCAGCGTGTTGTGGTGCCCGAAGCTATCGCCGAGGTCATCGAAAGCGGCGGTGTCGACCCCCGCGAGTGGGTTTCGGAGTGGATCGAGGAAACTCTCTCACTGACCGCTGGTATTATCGCGCAGCGATACGTGGCTCGACGGATGGGTGTTGGTGAGGGAGGTGTCAGCAAGGGCAAGATGCGAGCTGAGCAGGTGTCGACTGTGGATAGCGGCGCAGGCGAAGCTGCGCGCGCGCTCTAGGACCACTGTGATCTTTTATACCGAGCTCAAGAGCTGACGCTCTTATTCCAGCATCTCCTGTCGTTCATGTGATACACCTGCACTAGCTATTTCTATTTCATTCCTATATTATTTCAGTTGTTCCGTCATGCTGTCTGGCAGCTAGAATAACAGTAAATGACTATTGTCGAAATCACTTGGAAAAAAAAAAAGAAAATCATGCATGCAACTCCCGTATATGTACAAAACGGGCCGTTCTCCCTATATATCACCATATTATGCATTTTCGAAAACCATTGCGGGTATCGTAGGATCATCCAAAGCATTCAGAGTCTGTTCAAGAACTTCAATCAAGGTACAGTGGCCCTTCAAGACCAGGAACATGCCAGAAATTGGCTCGGAGGGCAGTCACACTAGACATAGCGTTAGCATATTCGGTTCCAGAAGTATAAAAATAAACCCATATCTTACCTAGTCGACCCATTGAGCACAGTATGAGCATCAGTACCCACCTCACTCTCCTGCAACGTCTTCTTCATATCCGACAAATCAGCAGACCACTTAAACTGGCGCTGTCTGGAAGGCGCAGGGGCATGTCCATTAACAGCTGTGCCATTCGTGCCATTTGTCTCGCCATTGACATGAACACCATTCACACCATTAACTTTCTTCTCCGTCCCCTGTTCAGCATACAGACACCCTCTGGACCAATAATACGGCAACGTGCGCGTATACAATACCGGCCTCTCCTCAACATCAAGACACATGGGAACATTGATATTATAAAGCTCGACCCGGTCATCCCAATTCTCATAAAGATGTAGCACAACTTTAACAGCCAGTCTCGCCGCCGCGGCAATAACATCATCGGCCTGCGGATCCTTGCTACCAAAGGAGATGGCAATACCGCGCTTCCCACAGAACACAGCCTCCAACGCACCGCCTACCGTCCCCGAAGACAGGTTGTAGATGGTGGAGGCATTGCGGCCGTGGTTCGGGCCCGAGATGACGAGGTCAATGGGTGCGCGCTCGCTGAACAGGTTGTACAGACCTAGTTGCGCGCAGCTGGCTGGTGTGCCGTTGCGGATCACCACCCAGTCGTTTTCCGGGTCTGGGGATTCGAAATTTGTGTCCCAGCTACCGTCGGCGTTGAAGGCGTCTGGGTGCACGTAGCTGGCTGTTAGGGAGGCTTCAATTAGGTGGGCTTTGCCGATCCAGGAACGTGAGGCTGCGGGGATTGCTACGGAGACTTGGTGGCCGTTTGCTTGGAGGGTGTTGACTAGCGGTCGAAGGTATGGTGAGAGTTTGGTGCTTGGCGGACCATCGTCGTTGACTACCTATTTTTGGGTTGTTAGCTTATTTGCCTTTTTCTTTTTGCTTTTTTATATATCTACGCGCAACGTGCTCGTGGGATAGGAAAGATAAAGAATGTGAATGTCATGTGGCAATGTTCCGAGGAGGTATGAATCTATAAAGTCGATCCTTGCAGGAAATGGCATTTACATTTTCCAGGATAAAGGAAAAAGAAAGGAAATAATGCCCATGACCTCACTTACCAGGATGTGCATATCGGGCGGGATTAAGCAGCGCCAAGGGCGTTATGTGTGAATATTTGAGATTCGATCTGGATCTTGATTTTCGGTGAAGGTTCCCCGGCGGTTCGGATAGGTTTTTTTTGTACTTTTCTGGATTTTTTTATAAGAGAATCAGAAACCTCAGAAAGAAATATTCTGCACCCCGGAAATATTTGGGGTGCAAGACACTTATACCTGGGGGAAATCAGGGTAAGGAATGAGCCGTTGGCCACACCGAATTACACACCGGGGCATTGGGGGAGGCCCTTCAGGCTGCGGGGACGGCTATGGTAGGGCCGAATGTAGCTTGCGGTGAACCGATTCGGTTTTCTCTCGGACATGAGCATGTGCTATTATTTGATATACAATATAGTATATGGTGGAAGGATTGGTCTATTGTGTACTATATAAGCCGCGGGTTTTTAAATCATGGATGTTAATAGTCCGTAATCTACGGAGTATAGTATGCTAGTCGATAGTCTATCAATCATAGACTAAGTAGCACTTGGCACCTAGGTATGTAATCCCAATGTAATCCCATGTGTAGTTTGAGAATAGATATACAGATATAACTCATATAATCCTACATTCTATTATAAGGCCTTATACTTCCAAGCCATTAACGTATTTCACATACGAGTGGCGCGTACAAACGAGCGGCGCAGTCCAAAGCACATAATAAATGCGACAAATTACAACTCAATATCTCAGCAATATAGTATATAGAGACTTTCCTTACAGGCTAATGTTTTTTTTGGTAATACATAGCTTCTTCAGGGAGCATAAAATATATTCATGACTTGACAATTGCAATATATATATTTCTGGGTTTGATCAACGTAATTTTCAATACTACGATAATGCACCTTATGGATTTGCTTAAAATTGATATATATTGTCAAAAAAGTCTTATCGATAGCTATCAAATGTTAATGAAATTAAATAACAACGTGGTTGAGATATAAGTGAAGAAAATATCGCATTTAGTATGTGTCTTAGACTGCGCCGATCGTTTGTGCGCGCCACTATGTGAAATACGTTATAACTAGGTTAAAAGAGGATATAATCAATGCTCCAACCTACACGGTAGAACATGGTCTGGATGTAAAATTCTATAGGCGCTTGGCACGGCTATTTTGGGTTTCGGAGGATTGGCAGTACGTACTTTGGAGGCACGGAGGCACGGAGGGCACGGAGGCATGGAGGGGTTTGATGTTTTACGCAAATCTCTCATGTTCCTAGACAGTGGCCGCGGAGTTTCTGTGACATTATCTCCCGGGCTCCTCTCGTAAGAGAGATCGACACAGTATACAACACCTGTATATGTCTACTCCCTATAATTCCTATAATTCCTATAATTCCTATAATTCCCATAATTCGAAATCTGTATCTAAGGAAACATTATTAAATCGACTCGAAATCATATGTTGTACTCCGTAAGAAAGACGGAAATCCTAAAGTGGTCTGTGCCAACAACACGCTAGAGACGATCGCAGAAAATCTTGAGGTGGGGAATCCCGTCAGCCCTTCAACAATCCTCTGGCCCCTAAACCCTCTCCTCTTCAACATATCCATTCGATAATTCGACACTACGACACATCTTCGCCCCCTTATCTACAGCCCTCCATCCTGCCACCCCGCCCGTACCGCAAAGTCTCAAAAAGCACGTCTTTTTGGGATCTTTGCTCAACCAGGTCGTCGCCGCAACCTTACCCTCTCATCCTGTATGGACGGTGGAAGTACTGGGACCGCTGCGGGGATCGACCCCAAAATCTTAGACAATTGGCAAACAGAAGGCGCCTTTTCTGTCGCCTCATGGGAACATCTGGGTTACGATCAACCCCCCGAGTGGGACACCAGCCAGGAATCGAGCCAATGTGATGCGGATATCGCGGACTTGGGCACTTTCCATGGCCCATTGACCGGCGAATACCGTCGTCTGGAGAACAGGTCCGGAATCCCCTCCCTGATGCGAGCCCGCCAAGTGCGATGTTGATGTAGGCTGACACTTGTTTTGTTATAGAAAGCACGATGTAGCACCTGAGAATATGAGCTACCCAGATGGCTTCATTGAGGGCACTGGCAGCGGAACTCTCAGCCCCAAGACCATCCCATCTTCCGCCGATGAGAATTTCCATTCCGACGAGGCTTGGCCGCACTTTCAATTGTACAACTCGGTGAACATGCCAATGGACGCGTCTCTTCTCTACCCTTACGCGAAAGGACCAAGCCACTCAAATGGCGCCGTCATTGTCGACGATCTTGGGGAGATGCCTCACGGTGGTTTCTCGGATGCCCCGGTCGAGGGCATTATGTCGTTCCAGCAGATCCCGCAGTCCTTCCCCATGATCCCCGAGCAGTGGACTGAAATTCAACGTGGCATTCCCGCGGACAATATGCCTCCGCCGCAAGAGTCCATCTCACTCTCCTTGGACGCACAGGATAGCCCCAAGGATCACTCCCTGGGCTTCCAGACTTCTATCAGATCGCTGGAATCGCGATGGCTCAATAGTCTGGAATCCCAACTGCCCACCCAACAGGTCATGCCGGTCTCGCAAGCTACTAGCCCGCGAAATGTACAAATGGGACGGGAGTTCCAATTCAAATCGGAAAACTCCTCGGTGTCGGGCGATATATCGGGAATATACGAGTGCTCCTACTCCGCCACTAGCGACGAAGCCCCGGCATTTGCGGACCGACAGTTGGAAGAAGACGATGTCCAGTGGAAGACCTCACCGCATGAATCTAGTTCACCGGAGGGGTCACAGCCTGCATTCAAGACCACTGCCTTCATGGTGAGTGAGACCCCCGCGGAGTCCCTGGTCTCCACCGTTCCTTCAAGGTCGAGGGCTTCGTCGACTGCTGGCCAGCGTGCCGGTCGACCGGCACCACTTGCCATGCAGTCCTCGGCTACAATCAAGAAGCGCAAGACCAGAAACCCTGCTTCAATGGACCAGGGCATCGCAAGGCCTTTGCAGATTGTCCAGGAGGATGGCCAAGGCGGCTCTATCGCGTCTGCGGACTTTGTCTCGCCCCCACGCGGCGCTCGTCGCAAGGGCCCATTGAGTATGGTTGGACGGGCCAATGCAGGCCTGCGCAGGAAGAACAAGGACACTTGTGTTCAGTGTCGACTGAACAAACGCAAGGTAAGGATTTCCACCCAAATCTATATTTTCATAAAGCTAACGTGTTTGCAGTGTGATGGAAGCGCCCCCTGCGATGCCTGTCGCCCCACACTTCATGAGCAGCCATGCGCTCGTGCATGCTTCTCTAGTATTGTCGAGTTTGGAACCTGCAACTACATCTGTAAGCATCGATCAAACCTCTGCATGGATTGTTCACATTGCTGACCCTATCTAGCCCAACGAGCTATTAACCACCCCACGATGGATGGTTCCAACCGAGTTCGGATGGAGATTCCATCCGAATTTGACCTTAGTCAACTCTTGTCTTTGCTCGCCGAGCGCCAGGGGCGGTTCAACATCCGCGCTAGCCAGGCCTGGGGCTCTCTCTACGTCCTCGACCTGGGAGAGACTTACAAGTTCCTGAAGACCCTGAGCGAGTACAACGGCAACTCGAAGTCCACTTTCCTAGAGTTCATCGACCGACGAATTGTCGACTCGAAGGACAAGTCTAAGAACTGGCTGTCCTGCGTTGCCGACTGCGACCCAATGAACCAAGCCTACGTAAGTGTCCACTGTCCCACATCGCAAGAACATAAAAACTAACCACCCACAGACCCTCCTCTCCCAGTGGAATAACATGCCCAGCCGCGCCAAATACAGCTTCGTGTCCCTAGACTCAGCAGTCGAAGAACGAACAATGGACATTAACAGCCCAGAAGACCGACGCGAGATCCTTCTAGCAGCGCAACTCTCTCGAATCTTCTGCCGCATGCTCGAAGTCGAGGGCTTCCGCAAGCTCGAGCGCGACTTCTACAACATCAAGTGGAAGCAGATCTCTCACGAGACGCACGTGCGCTTCCTTGGCGAACTCGGTCACATCCTGCTAACGCTCCGATGGCGCGTGAGCTGGTGGAAGCGGCTCGGCGACGGCGGCCAGAACCCCGATCCCACATCGCAGCATTACATTGACCGCGTCGAGCTGCTCTGCCGCATCCTCTACGTCTACTACACATGCGTACTGGCAAAGCTGCCCTCGTGGTCGGCGGCCGATGTCCCCAAGGGCGTCTGGTCGACGTATGCGGACTCGGAGAATGCCGTCTGGGATGATTTCCCTTCGGACTCCAGTGATGGCGGCTTCAATGGCTGGATGGAGCGTGGCCGGGACCTGATTGAGCAGGCTGGTGTTCCGAGCCGCATCTCGAAGTTCTGAGACTAGGATGGCAGACTTTGTCTGCGAATATGGTTTGGATGGTAATGGCACTGGAGTTAGAATCATAGATACCCTTTTTTTTGTTCGTTTATTTCTTTTTCTTCGAGATCTCCTTGTTTCTCTTGTTTCTATTGGATGCATCATGACTTTTATATACAAGATCTGCCTTATGATTTGATGATTTCGCGCATGTTATTCCATTCAGTTGATTTTCCCAAGATTTGTACATGGAAATACTATTTATCAACATTTATATATATATATATATACACTGCTTCTCTTCTCTACTTCATCTTCATCTTGCATCCATCTCATACTACCCACTTATCCTCTTGTGTATAGATACATGTATGTTAGACAAACAAACCAAGAAGACAATAGAAACTGGGTATCGATTTCATGTACTCATATAATGAGCTCTAGATAGACGAACTGCAAACAAGATCGAATCAAACAAAAAGAAACATCTCCATTAATTCCTCACACCTCAAGTCGCCTTATTAGGTCCTGACTTCACAGTCTCCTTGCGAGCCAGAGTACCATCCTTACGAGCAGCATTACGCTCCTTCTGCAGACGGTCCTTCTTTCCACCAGCCAACAGCTCAAGATGGCCTGCCTTTGTCGCCAGACTGCGTTCTGTCATTGAGACGAGACCGGATGTGAGTCGCTACAGAGTTGGTGTGTTAGTAGTTGTTCCTTTTTCATCTTGTCTTGTTTTATTGTGCTTGTCTCGAAGGCACAGATTGCGGTCTGCGTCGATAAAACCGGAAGCGAATCGTTGCGTACCTTGGTCAGTTTCTTCTGCTTGATGAGGCCGGCTTTCTTGGGCGCGACGGAGCGGACACCAGGTCTAGTTGTCTTGGAGGGCCTGGTGAGGATGTGTGTTAGTTTAATTGTTTAATTGTTCTTGTGTGGATGGGTGGGACTGTGACTATCGTCTGTGGTGGTTTTGTCTGTGAATGGCACTTACTTCCTGCCTGGGCCGGCGGGACCGTTTTTCTTCAATGATCCTTGCACCATGGTTGTGTTAGGATGGGGTTTGGTTGGAGAGGATTGGTATGTAGATGGACGCAAGAGAAATAAATAGGCAAATTTTGTAAAGTAGCACTGCCAGCAGCACGAAGTGATTCTGGGCTTCTGTTTCTTTTTTCGGCGGTGGGTTGCCGGAGGGAAAATTGCTTATCGGCTTATCTGGATCACGTGCATTTTGGGACTGGGGCATTAATTTTCCGGTCCGAAGTATACTAGCTGGTGGAATATAATTTGGAGATGATGAGGTTGGAAATAAAGATGAAAGACGATAATTATTATGAGAATAGATAAAAAGAAAAGGGTGTTTATCAAACGTGGTCTCGACGGATCGAACTGGAACAGTCAGATAGTGGAAGATCTTCGGCACTTCCCTCGTGGTACACATTGTCATGTTACCACTAGGCCACCTGCTGTTAATTAATGGGCATTAGGTTACACTTCTTTTCTCTCGAGCTTTGAAACTTTGCGTTTGCCCTTTTCTGTGCACCAAAGGGACATGGTAAGCATGATTTGTACTTTGGACCTATGCGTAAACAGAGGAATATGATGTGATTATTTTTGAACCTTTTAATGTGTTTCTCGGGCAGTGTAGGATGCGTGGTAGATACATATGGTGATATTACTATGATGGTTGGTGGTGGTTGCCTTTGGCCACTACTACATGCTTGTTTCCAAGTCTTTTATCGTCAGGATCAACAAATAATTTGATCCAAGTTCATCCATTTGTCAATCAACAAACCCACATATATGGCCCTGAAGATTTCACCGCATTTGCCACAAATCATGACTACCAGTTAGTACCACTCTTTCTTGCCTGATTAACAGATCTGATAACTTACACTTTTGATAGCTACACCCGCTACAACCTGCTACCCAGCTGCCAGTCGACCGTCAACCTCTCCTACATTCGACATTTGGCAATAACGACCCCAGAGAAGCAGGCCAGAAAGGGCCAGCTCATACTCCCCGGACTGAGACCCTCTCTAAGCAATGCAATCAAGTTGAACCCGCATCGAAAGAACATCGGTTACAATCATGCCATCTGCAGCATATTGGTCGAATCTACTGAAAAGGATGTTGGAGCCTCTCAAAGAGAATGGAAATGGTGACTAGTAGATTCTTATTATCGCCTTCCGCTAGGGAAATGATACCATGGGCGTCAAGACCCTCGGATCCATCGAACACCTCAGACAAGAGCCAGGATTGTTTCAGTCCCTTGACTACTGGGTCATAGAGGGGGGCTCTGGGTTTGGATCAAAAGGACACCAACAGACATCGACAACTCCACAGGATGGTGGTGACTCTAAGATATAGACCCACTTTGGATGCACTGGAGGGAGTCGAGTACTCCTAAACGTCACAGCAAATCCCAAATGGAAAGAGTAACAGTGGCTGGCTCAAAACCTTACCATCCTGCCGCATCTTCCATGGACTTTATTGTTCAATTATGAGCGCCTACTACATTCTGCTACATTCTCGCATCTTTTTCGCTCTTTTGCGTGTGTTTCAGGTCTGCCGAGGACAGCAGATGGCTGCTGATATTACTTACAATAGTTATACTTCAAAGACCTCTAAGCTATGTCTATTTTCCTATTAGGTTGCATCACATATTATCCTAACTGGTGGTTGCCAATCAAACAAGGCAGGCTGTCAACCCAGCGAGACAGCAACGATATTAAATATTAGAAAAAGGTAAACACATCTGTATAGTACTTGGCAGTCACAATATGTATATTAAAAGTCAACCTATCCCTCAATCGGGTTTCCACCGGCATAGACCCGCTTGTTTGCCCGACGGGATTCCAGCATCCATGCGCCATCAATCAAGACGACAAGGGGATTAGCTAGCATAACGCATAGTAGAATTGGTTGGTGATTTGGTCCATCTTGAAAACCGTTGTCCCAACAATGCCTTTGAGGCTGCCTCTAATGAGTGTGACCGATATGAAGGCTCGCTTCCATTGACCATGGATATTGTTACTAGAGCAAGGATTCAGAATTGTACAAGAACCACACTAGGTGAGATGCAACGTCATGTATGTGATGAAGAATACCAGCGAGGTGGTGCTGCAGCCATTTTGGGTTAGTTGCTCAAACCATCCTGCATTCTGGTGTTATAGAATCGGAACGGTAGTTTCTATTGCAATTACCCTGCAACAGAAGCCAGCAGATGTGATAAGCCCGTACCTTCCCAATCACTTAAGGTGCCTTGTCACCCGTCATCCACCCCAGTTCCCCGGTTCCCCCCCTCGCCTTAAGCCAGCCAAATATAGATACCTGCCTCCCACTTTCTCTCTTCTTTCTTTCCTCTCCATCCCTGCTCTGGGTCCACATTACACACCCTGGTTCCTGTTGTCCAGTGAATGGTATCCTGAGGACACTGACAGATCTTTGACGCGGTCCAAGTTAGGCTGAAACTAGATTGGGAGTCACCCGTCCTGTTTAATGACACGAAGCATGTCGGTGGTACGAACCTGCGGGCAGTAACATTACGACCTCTGTGGATACAGACTGTACTTTCTTGGCTTCTCCACCGTCAGGGCCTGCACACCGTGCTCTCTGAGCCATTTTTTGTTCTTACCACGGAGATAGCTCTCTGTTATCCGAAGAATTTTCCGAGGACCTTTCCTTTCTTCAAGGTCCCTTCCTTGTTATGATTCCACTTTATTTGTATATTCAGCCTTTCGTCATTATTTATTATTTGGGATTCAAGGCCTAGAGTAACACACGATCTGAAGCCAAGCTAAACAATGCCACACCGAAGATCCTTTGAAGAACTGTAATATCGAGGCCCTGTAAGACTTCCGCATGTGGTATCCATCTTGCCAGGTGAGACTCGGGTGCTTCTTGCTTTGGTATAATCTCGCTGTTGAGTTGTCTTCACTCTTAGGTGGACCTTACTCACGTTGGCATTAGAACATGGCGGGAACTCGACTTGAAAAATGGAAGGATCTCAAAGGATCTCTTGATTGAGCTCTGAATGTGATAGCTTAATAGATACTGTACATGATGCCAAAAACCCCCCCCGATTACTCTCGCATCTTACCTCCAGTAAGTGCCTCGCCAAGTTTCTTAACACGGTCCTGAGAGACATCCCAGCGAACAGCCTCGTTGGAGCGGGTCTTGTTGGCGAGATTGTACACAGTTGGGGGGTTACCCAAGTTCCAGATGTTCTCGCCAGGCTGGTGGTCGTTGCGCCACGCTGGGTTCTCGCCCTCGGGGAATACCCGGTCAATTTCAGCAGCGAGCTGCTCCTCAGTTGTAATAAAAGTGCGAGCATTCACATACAACGACTGGAGGTGCTCCTTCCGCTCAGCCTCTTTCTGTGCCTGCTTGGCTTCTAGGCGTGCTCGAGAGAGCGCAAGGCGTTCGTCCCGGTTGGGGTCGGGGTAAACTGGCTGTTTGTGGGGCATCATGGCCTCGATGACCGATGGCCGAGTGAGGCGCTCGTCCTCACGCTCGGGTTGTTGAAGAATGCGGTCCCGCCGATTCTGACTCTCAAGACTGCGGCTGACAATCTTGGAATCTGCGGACCTTTTGCGTGAGTACAGGTCTCGCAGACCGTCCCGCAGGTTCTGTCTCCGCAGGTCGGCCATCTTGTGCTTCCATTCCTGCTTTTCGGGGTTGCTGCTCCTGAGGCTCACTACGCGTTCCGACTTGGGGAGTTGTGTGGCTGCATTGAGGTATTGTATCCGGGGCTTGTCTGCTCGGCGGGCCGGGAAGAGCTCGCGAGGCACGGGTAGTGTACCCCTGACATGAGGCTTGCGGGGGTTGGTGGGCTGGATAATCTTCGGCACATCGATGAAGTGAGGAGATTCTGGTCCGACTCGAAGATTGGAGGAGGAAGCAAAGCCACGGACCTGCACAGTGGCAGTCCGGCTATTGCGGAGGACAGACATGCGGCGCAATTCAACCCTGTCACTCCGTGGAGTGATAAAACAGGTAGGGGATTGTTGCGAAGTAAATTATCGAATTAAAGGTCTATGACACGACCTTCAATTAAATCGGGAGGTAGCCTGAGGTTGATTACCGTATAATAGGGAGGATACGCGGTCGAGCAAGTCGGAAGAAACAAGAAGCGATTTTCCCTTGGTCCGTGCACGACAATGTCTTGGCGCCAAAAAAAATAATTCCTTCGCCGCCTTTTATTTTTCTTCTTCTTCTCTTTGCACTCTGCCACTCTTTGTGTTTGGTCTTGCCTTCGATTTTTTTTTCGTCAGGCACTTATTTCTCCTTTCACATTTCAACCCACAACCGCTATCATGGGTACAGGAAAGAAGGAGGCCGCTCGTAAAGTGCGGCAGGGGAAGCCCAACGATGGCATGGCCAATGTCAAGACCAAAGGTGAAAATTTTTACCGGTTCGTTCAACCTCAGCCAGAATCCCTACTATGCTCGAATAACCAATACTGACTTGCCTTCCAGTGATGCCAAGAAGCTCAAGACCTTGAACATGTTCAAGGATGGCACGCCTCGCCGCAACGCACAGGGTGATATCACAGTCGCCGCGAGTTATCAATCCAAAGAGTTGCCGACAGCCCGCATCGAGCCAAACCGTAAATGGTTTGCTAACTCCCGTGTTATTTCACAAGAGGCTCTGACCTCTTTCCGTGAGGCTGTTGCTGAGCGTGCTGCCGATCCGTACCAAGTTCTTCTCAAGACCAACAAGCTCCCCATGAGCTTGATTCGGGACAACGATAAGGTCAACGGGCTGAAGCAGCACCAGGCTAAGATGGCCATTGAGACCTCTCCTTTCAATGATACATTCGGCCCCAAGGCTCAGCGCAAGCGCGTCAAGCTTGGTGTGTCGTCCCTCGAAGACCTCGCTGGCGAGACAGCCAAGTTGCAGGACAGCTACATTGAGAAGAATGATGAGGGAACTCACGCCGATGGAAGTGCGATTGTTCGTGGTGATGATACTGCCGCAGCCGAAGACTTAGGTCAGCTCACTACCTCTCGTGAATCTGTCTTCTCCAAGGGACAGAGTAAGCGTATCTGGAACGAACTTTACAAGGTTATCGATTCTTCCGATGTCATCATCCATGTCCTGGATTCCCGTGATCCTGAGGGTACTCGTTGCAGAAGTGTTGAGAAATATGTTCGCGAGGAGGCACCACACAAGCACTTGATCTTTGTTCTGAACAAGTGCGATCTCGTCCCCACTGGCGTTGCTGTAAGTTTCACCGTTCCCCCTTTTCTATCCATTTCTATCACTCCGTTATTGCTTTCATTGCTTTGCTGCGTTTTCCTGTTATCCCCCTGTTCCATCGCTAAGTCAAGGCCTCTTCCTGCGACTTCGGTCGTGCACAACTTCGGTTATGCTTGTTTCAATGGAATTCCGTCTGTTACAGCTTTGGTATATTAACACTGGCCCGCACCGAATTTCGTTATGAACCTAGGTTGACTTGCTTTCGTCTTGAAGGCCTGTCGCAAGGGCCAGCTGTGCTTTGTTTTTGAGTAGAAGACTGCTTCTGCCTTTTTGGTGGCATTGTAGCAGAATTCTTAGTAACATCTCACACATTTCTGCCTCTACACAATGTTTCAATTCATTGCTGGTGACTCATTGCTGGTGACTCATTGCTAACTTTGCATCTTTCACTAGGCCGCTTGGGTTCGTCATCTTTCTAAGGACTACCCTTGTCTTGCATTCCATGCCAATATCAACAACTCTTTCGGCAAGGGTTCTTTGATCTCGCTGCTTCGCCAGTTCTCGTCCCTTCACTCCGACCGCAAACAAGTGTCTGTTGGCTTGATCGGCTACCCTAACACGGGCAAGTCTTCCATCATCAACACTCTCCGAGCCAAGAAGGTGTGCACAGTTGCTCCCATCCCGGGTGAAACCAAGGTGTGGCAGTATATCACCCTGATGAAGAGAATCTACCTCATCGATTGTCCTGGTGTGGTTCCTCCCAACGTCAACGACACTGAGGAGGACATCCTTCTCCGTGGAGTCTGCAGAGTGGAGAACGTTCACAACCCCGAGCAATACATCCCGGCTGTTCTTCGCCGTGTCTTGCCCCGTCACCTTGAGCGTACCTACGGTATCAAGCACCAGGAGAATTACCTGGACTGGCTCGCGCTTCTTGCTCGCCAGGGTGGTCGTCTCCTTAAGGGAGGTGAAGCCGATCTGGATGGTGTCGCCAAGATGGTAATCAACGATTTCCTTCGTGGAAAGATCCCTTGGTACACACCCCCACCCAAGGGTACCGGCAAGGGCGAGAAGGGAGAGAAGGACGAGGCTGGTGTCATGGGCCGTGAAGGTGCACTCGGCGAGATGCCTCGCAAGCGCAAGTTGGATGAAAACAACGAGCCGGCCAAGGAAGCCGAAGTTGAGGCCGAGTCTGAGTCTGCCCAGGACGAGACCGTCGACCCCGAGGACAGCGATAACGATTCGATCGCCAACTTGGAGGTCAGCGACGTGGAGAGTGGCGAGGAGTGATTGATCTCCCGGTGTTTTCTACAGCACGAGTATCACTCCTATCCCTATTCCGCCCTGCGAAAGACTCACAGTCTATCGCCATGAGACCGGTTATGCTAGCTCTTGAAACACAGCTTCTAGCCGGGTCATTCCTCCCCATTTCCGCATTGAGCGGACTTGGCTCTCCACAAGGCGTCTGGCATGTGTTTTCTCGCACAGAAGTCTGAACGCTGCCTTGCGACATGTCGCCCAGGCCTGAAGAGTGCCTGCCATCCAAAAGCCGCACCCATAGTGAGCATCCCAGTACATAATTTGTACACCCTAGGCGTTTTGGTGTTTTTCCGTCACCAGCTCCAACTCAGATACCCGATTCGATGAGGAATCAATATGAATGAACTTATTTCCACTTAAACCGTCTTCATAGTAATTGTAATTGATATCTTCGTGCATGTTCTATAATTCTCTTACCACCAGGAGCAGGCTTGGATTTGGTTCTGCTCTTCAACCATGGGTTGAATCAGGGGAGAGAAGCGTAGCAGAAAATAGCGACGCTCTCGGTCAAATCCAAAGTTATACATAGAAAAGTCTCCTGTACAAAGTATGCTTTTGTTTCCCTTCTCTACTTTCTACCTATAAAACTGAGAAGGGGTATGTTGTAAACAGAATATCCGAGACCTCTACAAAAACCACTAAAAATGACCACTAAAAAGACATCATTCTTTCCATTGATCCTTCTATCAAGACAGTCACCCACATGAGTGTCTAGGTGCCTCGTTGCTAGGCCGCACTTGGCTATTTAGCTGGCTTCCTATTTGCTTGTAAGATTCAATTCTCTTACTCCTCTCTTCGCGCTCCAACGCCTTCCAAGGTGCTGGACGAGCTAAAATGGGTCGTAGACCCTCGTAGTTTCGATGACGGGTCGGCACCATCCTCAAAAGATCAAGCACATTCAGCCCACTACCTGGATCCCGAATGGATGGATTAGCTCCAGCACGCAGGAGGATATTCACAACTTCAAAATTGAAGCGAAGACTGGCAATCCACACCGCTGTGGCTCCAACACGGCCACCACGAGCATTGATATCGATGTCTGGCTCGGAAACGAGAATAGTCTCGACAACTTGAACCATCCCAAACGAGGCAGCGTAGTATAGAGGATGCGTTCTGTCAATGACTACGGCGTCATTCGTGTTTGAACCGGCGGTTGTCCGGAGCAATATCTGCATCCACGTTCCATAATTGCCCCGGCCAGGAAGAGACCTTGTAGCAAAGAATTTGTGGACCATGGGTTGCTCAGAATCCCCAAAGCCGCAAGCGGCGCCATGTTGGGGCCAGAAATTTGCGGCGTAAGCTATGAAAGGATGATCCTGGCGTAGCTTGGCTGGGTCTTCGGGGCATGTCAGGTATCCCTTTGCAAAATTGTCGAGACACAGGTATGTGAGACAACTGTGCATGGCTTTCAGGTCTGCAGTTGTAGGATCCAGGGCGAAATATTGGACTCGAGATGAGCAAATCCAATCAGACGTTAAAAAGTCCTTGACAGACGCATGCGCGAGATTGAGATAGCCATGCTGGTCTTCAGTGATGAGTCCTTGACATATTTCAAGAAGAATATGTGGAGGGACAAGCATCATATCCTCATCGAGTGTCATGCTTGTCTCGTCCATGACCACGATTTCGTTGAGACACCTCAAAGTAAGAGGTTGTTTGGCAAAGCTGAGCCAAAAAAGGGCCTCATGAGCGATCTTCCAATCGTCAGGGGCAATTCTTTCCAACATATTTGCATATGTCTCGCGTAAAGTACTTGGAAGGTTCTTCAAGGCCTGTCGCATCGCCCTTACAGATCGTTGCGTGCTCAGGTTGTCCAATGAGAGCTGGACCCAGCGAAATCTGCGAATAAATAATTAGACCATAGAAAGCATAGTAAGATAGATAATATACTAACGATCCATCAGCATTTTGACAAAGAGTGAATTCAATCTCTGCTTTGAATTCCGGTGCCAAAGTTCTCAACGTATCATCGGTCTCAAGTCTGTATTTGATAAATGTATCAATGTCCCCTTGTGACTTTCCACTTATGTTCAAGACAGATACATTGTTGTGATTGATGGAACTCATGGTATTTGTAGTGGTTATAAGCACGCGGATGTTCGTGGACAGACTGGCAAGCTTGATAAGGGAAGCTTCAAGAAGCTGCATATCATGGCTTTCGTTGATTGCATCAACTAAAAGGACAACCTTTGTCTTTTCAGAAGCAGACTTAAGGATGGCAGCTTCGAGAACAGGTAATTCGATAGGGAACCTGTGCGCCTGGTTATTTGGGCCTTTGTTGTAGATAGACCGAATCTCATCCAACATTGAAGGGACTGTTCCCGAGAGCTGCGCCACAAGTGATCCTAGAATATTTTTGGCATTCTGAGAGGCAAAATCGCTAACTGTGCAATAGAAATAAGCAAGGCACATGTGTTGGCCTTGGGAAGCCATATAAGTAAGTTCGTCGGCAACTTGTGCACTAGTGAAGGTCAGATATAAGAAGCAACCCGATTCTCCAACGGAACTTACAACAGTGTAGTTTTTCCAGTTCCGGCTTCAAAACTATATCAGTGAAATTCCTTAGAAGTCGCAATGGGTACGTACATTTCCCTAAGAGGAAGAAAACTCGGTTTTCATCTTGATCAAGAAACGTTTTCAAATGACCGTCGACAAACCATCTACCAGTCCCATTCCTATGTCTTTTTGAGGCCCGCAGATGAGAGATTTCGGGGTTCACAGGAGCTATCCATCGCAGTAGCTCCCTGTTGGCCAATTTGTTGCGCTCTTGAGCTCGAATCTGCAAGTCTTCCTTCAATGTGTTTGTCAGATCACGAACCTCCTGCTGCATCTCCCGATCCACCGAATTGTGGTCTGCAGTGAGAACCAGTATCAACCACGATTTGACTCTTTCCAAACGGACCAGATGTTCGCTGAATTCGGCCTGAGTAAAGGGCCATTTTAGAGTTTGCTTGAGGCGCTTAAACTTGGTCTCGGACACTTCCAAATCCATGAGTAAGGATTGGAGGAACTCATTTGTTGTATTCAATACTCTCGCCATAACGTCGCGATCAAATGGGCTTGTTTCTGACTCTTGAAATTTGGGAACATCATCTATCTGTGCTGCCAAGTGCCCTAATATGCCTTTGAGAGCAAAGAGCTCTTCGGTGAGCTTCCGCACTTCGGATTTTGCGCTCTGTACCGATTTGGCATATCTGATCAGGCTCGACAGCACATGGCTGACCTCTATTACGAGACCGGTTATAGAAATCGGGTCCATTGGGATTCAAACCAGGCTAAATTTGGGCTTCTGTGTATTATTTGAGGTGACTATCAAGGACTGTGTGGGTTGTCCACTGGTGTAAGCTGTACCCCACTCATAGATCAGCCTAGTTCGTTTCAGTTAGTTCACTGTTTCAGTTCTGAGGATACCCGAATTGGATCTATATCTTGCTGCAACTTCGAGTTCTTGAGGACAAGGTATAATCAAACACAGTATTGATCCTATTGTCTATGAAAGAGGACAAACAAGAAATGTGGTGAATATAAGAAAGGATTTGTTCCACGTGCATGCACTATCCACCACCGTACCCTCACCGCCCCCATGTCTACATCATCATCGACAGCTCCCCATTGTCATCTCCTCACATCCATGCCAGAATGCCCACCGACATGTCTATGGTACCTTATAACGGGGGAAACACTGATGTTGTTTTGTAAGTCATCTTCAAATTTATGCTACTAGTTCTCTAATTGTGAATAGGCGACACAATGACTCGGTGGTTGTCTTTGACCATGATTCGCAACAGCTCGTTCTCCGCAATACGTCAGATGCGGACAATGACCATATGGAGCTAGCCAACTGCCCATTCTGTCATCGCTCAATGCGCGATAATAGTAGAGAACAACATTGTGCGAATAATGAAACGCAAGAGGAATTTGTTAATCCGAACTACTTTCACATGCTCAACAATAGCCTTCCCAGCTCCACAACATCCTCGTCTCCTCCTTCCCCACGCCATCGCCTCGTTCAGCCTGCGCTCCCCCGTGGTCCTACCAATAATCCACCCGTTCAACCAACCTCATCGCCACAACCGTCGCCGCAAGGAATCTCCTCTGCAGCATTCAGTCCAGATTACTTCAAGAGGTTCTTTGTGGAGGAACGAGTGTTGGGCAAAGGTGGAAAAGGTGTGGTGCTCCTAGTGAAGCATGTCCTGGATAGTGTGTCCCTTGGTCACTATGCCTGCAAGCGTGTCCCTGTCGGCGACGATCATGAGTGGCTGGAGAAGGTTCTGGGTGAAGTGCAGCTGTTACAACATCTCTCTCACCAGAACCTTGTCTCGTACCGTCATGTCTGGCTGGAAAATGCGAAGATAAGCACCTTCGGCCCGAGTGTGCCTTGCGCATTTATTCTACAGCAATACTGCAATGCCGGTGATTTGCATGATTACATCTGTGGCTCTGTCCAAACTTCGACCACTGCACAACAATTGAAGGACCGCCTGCGCCGCAAATCCAAAGGCGAACCAGACCCTCGAACCAAACTGGGAGGACCTCGCACACTTCAACTAGATGAAATCTATTCTTTCTTCCGTGATATCACCTCTGGACTCCGTTATCTTCACGCCAATGGATACATCCATCGAGACCTGAAACCAAACAACTGTCTGCTCCATGAGACCGGTGATGGCATCAGAGTTTTGGTCAGCGATTTCGGCGAGGTGCAGTCTCAAAATGCAATGCGCCAGTCGACTGGTGCAACCGGTACCCTTTCGTACTGTGCACCCGAAGTTCTTCGCCAAGAATATCCTGACGGACCGTTTGGCAACTTTACGTTCAAGTCCGATATTTTCTCCCTCGGAATGATTCTTTACTTTTTGTGTTTCGCAGCTCTTCCATACGCGAATGCCGATCTCATACACGAAGAAAAAGAGGACCTGGATCAACTCCGTGCAGAGATCACCAGCTGGGCTGGATTTGACCACGCACGAGCTATTCGCTCCGATCTCCCCGAAAAGCTGTATAGGTTCCTAGAGCGCTTACTCTCAGTTGATCCCGCCCGACGACCCTCGGCAGACGAGGTGTTAAATGGCATCCAAGTCGGTGTCAATTCAAATGAAAACTTCCGCTTCAGGAAAGCCAGCACGGGAAGCTCCGACCTGCCTGGGGCTCGAATTCGCCCATTGGATAGCCAACAGCCATCAGTAGAGCGAACACTCTCTCCCACCAAAAAGCTGCGCCGGAACCCAACATCCTTCCGACGTGACTCGATACCTGAATCTAGCCATTTTCGAAGCAATGCGGCGCCTGTGTCCGACCCCAAACCAGAGGAAGGCTCTTTCGGCCCAGATCGAGAAATGATCGTCCGGAACCGGTACTCTAACTCATCACCATCATCTCCAGCCCAACCTCCTCACGGATCATCACCACCCCTCGATCCCCAGCCTCAACCAGTCCCTCAAAATCATCTTCTCCCGCCCCCACCGAGCCGCTTCCCCGTCCTTAATTTCCTAGCGTCTTGGGGTTCATTCCCACCACCGACTGCCTTGCAGATCACTCTCTTCCTCGTCAAGATCACATCCCTTCTTCATCCATGCTCGCCGCTGGCCGTCAAACCCTGGATCCTTTACCCTCTTCTCCTCTCTGCAGCATTTACTTTCACAGCACGCAGCGTTCGGGCCCAGACCCTTGCCCTCTTTCTACATCTACTGGTCGTCGGGCTGGGTTTCCGTCTAGGTGCCTTATGTACCTGGCATAGACACTCGAAGATGAATTTGTGAATACGTAGTATGCCTTGCATCTCTTTTCCAGCCATTTTAATGCACGTCTACATGACACTGTCACGATGATGCCCCTGTTATTTTTCAACGAGTTGATGAGATATTCCATTGCATGCACGGGGACAAGCAGCCATCCTCAGTGCAATGTACAAAAGTATTAATTGGATTTTGCACAGCATACAATGGGACCAAATATGTAGTGAATTTTGACATCTGGTAAAACACAAGTAGTCAGACAGCTTTCCTTCCCTATCTCACCATTACTTTACTATAGCTGATGATATGCGCAAGGGTCAAATGTTCCAGGATCATCCGTAAATAACCCACTCATATCATTACTCGGGTCTTGAGGCGCCTCAAAACCAGAGTTCTGGAAATATTGGTCCAACAAAAGCTAGGAGAGAGAAAAATGGTCAGATATTATTCACAATCGATCCAGCATTCAGTATATGTGAAAGAGCTTACCCAGTCTAGTGTCCCAGACCCATCAATCATTTCCGACATTGGCTCCATGTAGGGAAGTTCCAGGCCCACCCCAGGAACGTCCGTATATGCAACCTCATCGAACGTGAAGGTAGCCTGACGCTCAGCCACCTTACGGGCCATCAAGTCCAGCGCAAGCGACGCAATGCGAGATTCCGGCGAAAGATGACTACTAGCAGCCCAAATCTGTTGGGAGTTTTTCAACGCAACAATCTCTCTCGAAACAAAGCCATGGTCTGCATGCTCGTCTACAAATGCTGTCGTATGAGATTCGAGACGCACAGATAGATCCAGACAGATGACCATTGCAGCTAAAAGGAAATCATAGATTGTGTGCGAGGAAATCATCCACTGGTCTTCTTGCAGACGGCCACCAGGTTGAAATGCTTGATGCATGTCTGCTTGACGGGCGAGGATTTCAAGAGCTGCTTCCACACAGAAGCGCCGTGAAGACTCGGATTTGGCGTCTTGGTGCTCGTATCGGATATACCGCCGGTGCAGAACAACGAGTCCTTTCAAGTACAAGAGTTCGATCGTACAGCGGTTCAGGATTACCTCGGATGAGTCCATGAGAGATTGACTGATGTCTCTCCGTTTTAGGAAGTCAGGAACCAGAGTGTAAGCGCCTCTCATCTCGGCATCTAGAGTAATGGTTCTGCTGTGAGATGGTGTTGCAAGCGAAGTTGTATGTGCAACGATCTTTTTGAAGATGCTCATTACACCGGCCTTGGAGATACCATAGAGGATAGGGGTGTATTCTGAGGACGGTCGAGACGGCGGTAATGCGGACATCCCAACATGGAGATCGGCGTCGTATAGGTTCCTGGGAAAATGGGTGTCACAACACTCAGCCGGTATCATGCTTGGAAGGCCGATTTGGAAACTCAAGAGTGCGTCCAGCTGGAAGATATGCAGCCACACCCGACGTCGCATTTCACTATCAAATGGCGTCGTCGCCCCTGGTAAAGTGCTAGGGTCACGGTGATAGCCCATGCGAAATGCTAACCTAAGTATGAGCCCTATGTCAAACCATTGTCGGGAACTAGTTTTCATGTCACTCAAAAAGCCACTTTGGGTATACAGAAGCAATGCCTCTAATGCATAAGCATTGGCCGTCCTATACTTTCCAAGCGTAAGGCACTGTGCCGCCTTCTGTTGGAGGATATCGGGCGATGGAATCGAACCATTCAAAGCCCCGTCTGTGTTCACTTTCAGGCGGAGATGGACTGATACACTGAGGATACTGAATAGAAGCGCGATCCAAAGCACGGGTGCCTTTTGCGGTGCTTTCCAAAATTCTCCATACTACCCCGACTCAGTTAGTTAGGATAGGAGACACTTCATCAAGTAGCTCCGAAAACGACGTATAACACAAAGATGCGACTCACTTCATCCTGAAAATTTCCAGAGTGCACGATGCCTGCCGTCGCCCTAAAATCAGCCAGACATACAATGGAGGGTAGTTCCAAATGATAGCCCACCTAACACCATATACCGAGCATTGAAATATCGGGACACCAACATATCGCAGATAGGGCGCGTGGGCAGCGAGACAAGGATATCTTTGATTTTCAATCGATGTTCTGATCCAAGAGCAAGGCTCAAGTCTGGGTGTTCACTTCCACCGTCGCTTGTCGGTTCAATGAGCGAGAAGGGGTCAACGGCAAACAAACTCTCTCGAACTTCCTTGATATCCTCCAAAATAGAAACCCAGTGACTGGAATCAACGTGGCTGGTTTTGCCTTGGTGAGTATGAAGACTGTTGGGCACCGCTTTGTTTTGAAGATGTCGGTCTCCGATGCAAGGTTCATTGCTCGCACCTAGCCCAGTCGCGGCGGCAGAGACCCCATGTGCACTCGGAAGGCTTCCACCTTCATTAACCGTATGTGCCCCTTCTGATTGTGGCTGTAGGCTTAGCTGGGACACATTATCTCCGCCAACAAGTGATTGGATTGAATCCTCGAGGCGCTGCAGTCTATCGCTCAAGGCACGTTGCCTTGAAGTATGGGTCTTGCCGCGTACCGCGTTAGCAGCGTACTGACATGTGGACTCCAGGCTGCGTTTAATGCAGGTATTACAGGGTAGAAGTCTGTTGCATTTCAATCTAGCGAAGGTGAGTCTATAAGGTCGGATCCAAGACCGAAGATGTGATGAATGCTTACTTCCGTGAGCGACATGGTTCGCAGGACAGAGGCGGTCGGTTTCGTTTTTCGAATTTCATAGACATCTCCAATGAGTTTAGATAGTCAAACAAAAGTCCAAAGTTATTTGTCGTAGTCAGATCATCTCGGAGTATAGAAAGGGGCGAAGCGGAGATATTATCTCCCTGGCCTGATCTGTTATTTGACGGTATTGATACATCAGATTCATAATTACACCTTATTTTATCCATACAGGCCTGCGTAATATATACGCAGTAGACGGAGATAATAAAGCCCTATAATCGTCTTTGCCGTAGATATAATTGAATTAGCGGCTATAATAAGCCCGACCGCGAGAGGGTTTCCTATTTAAAGGGCCAAGAAAAGCATCTGTTTGGTTCAGGGTTGTGCACAGTGATACTTCTTATTCTTTTTTATTCAGATTCAACCTAAACAGACAGAACCATGTCTGTCCTTTCGACTCTAGAGGGTGTCTTGTCAACGGTGTTATCCAATATCTTCATCCAACTCCCTTACCCCGAAGGCGATCTCAGCGGACATACAATCATCGTATCCGGTTCAAACCAAGGTCTAGGTTTCGAGGCCAGCCGCCACCTGTTGCGCCTAGGCGTGGAGAAGTTGATCATGGCAGTACGCGATCCGAAGAAGGGTGAAGCTGCAAGACAAGAACTATTGCAATCCACCAGCCGCGATGAAAGCTCAGTCGAGGTGTGGCTGCTGGATATGGATAGCTATGTCTCAGTCAAAAGCTTTGCCAGCCGTGCTGCAGCTCTACCTCGTCTTGATGCTCTGTTGGCAAATGCCGGGCTGCTATCAAATACATTCAGTTTATCGGAGGAGGACGAGAGAACTATCACCGTCAACGTGGTGAGCACGTTCTTGCTTATTGCCTTACTGATCCCAAAACTGCGAGAGTCAGCTTCCAACTTCAATATCACCCCTTGCATCACAATCCCAAACTCGGCTTTGCATTATATTGCTTCTCTTGAGCAGCTGGATCCTCAAAATGAGGGCGGTATCTTCAAATCGCTCAACAACAAAGAAGCTACCAATATGGCAGGTCGATACCCATTGTCAAAGCTGCTGGTATTGTTCGGTGTGCGTGCATTTGTGAATCGACTTGCACAGAGCAAAGCGCCGCTAGTTCTCATCAACACGCCAAACCCCAGCTTCTGCAAGTCTAAACTGGCGCGGGAAACGGACAGTGTCGGTTTTCGCGTTGGCGAAAGGCTGCTGGCTCGCAGTACGGAGGAGGGTAGTCGTGCTTTGGTACACGCGATCATGGCCGACGAGAAAAGCAATGGGCAGTATCTGACAAACTGTCGAGTTCACAGGTAAGTCGGTTGTTGGTGTCTGATCCGGAAAATCAAGTCAGCTAACTATGTTCTCTAGTCCATCTTGTATCGTGACCAATGGAAAGGGAATTATGATTGAAGAAGCCTTTTTCAAGGAGTTGGTCACCAAGTTGGAGAAGATTTCGCCAGGCGTGACCTCTTGTTTTTGAGGCTGTGTCGTGCTTCGTTTGTTGATACGCTGAGAGTTATGTTGCAATTTGGTGTACTCTGTCGTGGGCAGACATTGGCTTTATAATAAATAATGAGGGATTATACGGTGATGCTGAGAGCTCAATCCTTACTCCGTCAAAGACATACTGTCGTATGAGTTTAGACAAAAGCCAAACCAGTCTCAAGGTAAGAATGGAGACAGGATGGGACTGTGTGACAAGGCACCGCAGGTGGCGGATGAGAAAAGTCGAGAAACGAGTGCATTCACTCGAGATTAAGCTACGTAGGATGTCGAGAGAGAATAAATAAACCACACCTCCATCTATCAATCCTCCAGGCAGTCAATACTCCCGTAGTTGCTCTGAACCTTCCCAGAGGAGAAGCACGAGTAACATACGCTTTCTCTCCTGTTCTGATAGAATTGAGGAGCGCAGCCAGAGAATCCCTCGTTTGATCTTGGACTTCAGTTCGTGGTGATACCACGATTTCCCATCGCACGAAGAGATAGGGGTATGCACCTTGTATTTTCCTGAGGGTAAACCCACCAGAAATTGGAAGCCCGTTGGTCGGGGGAGGAAGAAGAAGGAGGAGGAGAAGAAGAAGAAGAAGAAGAAGAAGAAGAAGAAGAAGAGAAGTGGCTCTTGACGGGACTAAGGGTAATAGACAAACAAAACAAAAACAATCACTTCCTTTCTGATAAATACATTGGGTTTGAAATAGCCATACATGTAGCCAACTCTTGCAAAACTATCCCATTCGTGAGGCTTTGAACTTGCTCACACGTTTAGGTTCAACTTCCTCAGGAGGGAAAGTATCATGCTCCTCGTCTTCTTTGGTGCCGTTGATGCGCTTTTGCATATTGAAGAACTCTGACGCAATCTGCTTCTGGTGAAGCTCTTCGTCGTAGACGTCCAGTTCAGGAGCTACTACAGCCCCCGCTTTGGGCTGTCGCTCAAAGACCTTTTCGGCTAGAGTTCGGTCATGTGGAAATTGAGGCGCAGAAGGTTTCTCGGTGACCTCAGAGATATCAGTGATTGGTACGGAGAAGGGCTTAGGCTCTTTTGGCGTCGCAGGGAAGAGGACAGGCGGCACCACAGAAGGAGTTGTGTTGGCTTGTTTGCGAAGGCGAGAATCGGTGACTTCTGACGGATTTGCGATTGTAGCCCCGGTAGTAACAGATCCGCTAGCGGTACTATCTGGAGTAACGGCCCGAGCACTTTTGAACCGTGAGGTCTTCTTAGGAACAGCAGGGGTGGTTGGAGCGGGCTCCGGAACACGACTGGTCCGTTCAACAATGGAATCAGCGAGCACCTGAGGCTCGGCCCGTGGAGCAGGAGCCTTCTCTGCAGTAACCGAGGGTGTGGGAGCTGGTGCGATATCAAGTTCATCGGCGAACGCGACACGCTTCTTAGGTTTCTTCTCTTTGGTGGTAGTTTCAACCTCAGCAGATGTCGCGATCTCTTGCTGCACTTCCTCGGGGAACGTCTCAGTGTCCTTGCCCATATTCATCAAGCCCCGGGCATTGAGCTTGGCCTCCAATTCCATCATCTGCTGGTGGTATTCCGCCGGGAGATGGGTGTGAGAGCGGCCGTGTTCGTCTTCATTATCTTCTTCGTCGTAGTCGTAATCGTATTCCTCGTCAAAGGAAATGTCGCTTCCGGACTCATCCATTTCTAACTCTGCCACGATAGCTCCCACCTCGTTGATCCCATAATCGAGCATTTCACGGCGAAGTCTTGCTTCTTCTGCAGATTCATTCACATCCGTGACAGGTGGCTGCATGCGATCTTCGGCGGTCACCACGGACTGAGGTTGAGAGAACTTCAGGGATACGCCATTTGGATCTGTGATCACATTGTCGCCGCTCGAGGAATCGTTCTGCTGGTCTGCAGCAATGGAGGTGGCCGACTCACCCACCGCGCCTTCACGTGTAGCATCGGCGGGAGTTGCAGCAGTCTTCTCTGGCTCAGCAGTCTCTGGGATATCCTTGACACCAGCCTTCTTCAGCACATCCAGCAATTCCGTAGCGTCATTCCCAGGCGTATTGATCTTGCTCGAGACGACATTTCCATCCTCATCAAGCTCCTCCATAATCTCCTGCATCGGGAACTCCGCACCGTCCTGCAGCGGTGGCTGATCATCCAAGACCAAAGCGTCCAGCTCATTTTGGGCCTTCGAAAGCCTCTTCTCCATAGTCGCAACATTCTGCTGCACATAGTCGATGCGTCTTCCGAGAAGATCAACCACTTGCCCGCGAGACCGCGTCACACCTTGCGAACCGAGTATTGTCTGCATTTCTTTCTGATCCACCAGCGTGCCGCCAAATTCCAGGGCCACGGCAATAAATTCATCTGTGCTGGCATCATCTTCCAGGTTGCTGATCTCCTCGCGGACTCCGTCGTATTCCGCTTCCCAGGTTCGCCAGTGGTAAAGCGATTTCTGAAGTTGGAGGATGTTTTCTTCGAGCGCGAGGCGCTGCTCTTCGAGAGCGTCGAGGTTGGGGTTCGGTACTCCCATGATTGTTAAAAGTAGCAGCTCGGCACTGACAACGTCAATTAAATGGAACGGAGCAAACAGAGGGGTTGCCGGAGACAAAAAGAAAAAGTCGCAAAAAAAAAAGTGACGAGGATGTGGCCCGTGCACGTGCGTTGCTTATCAGCCTCAACCAAGTCCGTGGTCCATCCCTCCCACGTCACTTTACTCACCATGGCCACCGATGCGGCTTCTCGCCGTGATGAAGACGGTAAGCTCTTGTTCGGCTTCATCTTGATGTATAATACTAATCACATCTTTTTGTAGAGGTTTGCCCTGTCTGCAAATCGTCGCGATACCTCAACCCGGACATGCGCTTTCTCATCAACCCCGAATGCTACCACAAGATGTGTGAGTCGTGCGTGGACCGTATTTTCTCATCTGGCCCCGCAAACTGTCCGGTAGCCGGGTGTCGCAAAACGCTCCGCAAAAATCGGTTCCGCAAGCAAACATTTGAAGATATCGGGGTGGAGAGAGAAGTAGATATCCGGCGGCGTGTGATGCACATGTACGTCCCTTGTCAAACACCCTATGATATTGTGAGAACTAACAGATTATCTCGATCAGCCTAAACCGCCGCGAAGAAGAATTTGACTCAAAGCGTGCATACGACGACTTCCTGGAACAAAGGGAGGACATAATCGCGAACCTAGTAAGCCGCATCGATGTGGCAAAAACCGAAGCCCAGCTCCAAAAATACGCAGCAGACAACATGCAATCAATCCGCACAAACCAAGCTATAGAAGCCGAGGAAGCCTCCTCATTCCAAGCCCGCATGACCCTCGAACAAGAAGAAGCCCGACTGCGCCGCCAAGCAGTACGCCAGGAATACGAGACTGAGCGACGCGAGATTCAAGCAGGACGCGAGGATTTCCTCTCAAGGCTCGCCTCCGGCTCATCAACAGATGCTGCGGCCATCGCCCGCGAAGGACACAAGGTGCTGCTGAAGAAGTCGTCCGCGCGTCGCAGCGAGGAAGAACGCATTCGACAGAAACAGGCTGCGCTGCGGTTGGAGACCAAGCGCGGGTCGAATCTTTCCACGTTGGATCATGCTGGTGCGGCGGATACGGGACTTGTCAAGGGTCTGCGCAAGATTATCACGCCCGAGCCGGAGAAGCCGTACGACCCGTTTATGGGCTATTTGCCCGAAAAGCGCGATTACTATTCTCTCCAGTCATATTATCCGTCGCAGTATCTTGATCCTATTCGCAATGATGCGCGGATGCTGGCTGGTGGTTATGATTTACGCGAATACTACTCGCGCACGCTGCTCGAGGCTTTTGCCGGGTTGAGCTGCTTTGTTGGGGAGGAGATCTCTCAGCGAGATGCTGCTAATATTTCGAAGTCGACGGCTTCAGAGGGTGCTGCTATGGCTGCGAATAGTGGAGAGAACACCGCTTGAATTCTACTTCGACTGGGTTTGGAATGATTTCGGGGCTTGTATAAAATTTGGTTTGTTTTATTAGCTACTGAGCATAGCGATGGCGTTTTTTCTGTTCGCTTGGGATATCCCAGTCACTGCATATGGTATTACCATAATTCAAAGAATGAAACTTGACAAATACATTGAGATTGATACAGACAGCACAAAACAGCTAAATGATCTAGAGAGTTACGCTATATTGGATAAGAAATGGAAGAAGTTATTTCCAGGGCCGTGATACGGCCACAATGATATTTGAGTATCAAGAACTACCTAAACAATACTCGATTCCCCAAATCAATAAAGTAAAGATACAGATCGAACCAAACTCCATAAAACAGCGCCAAAGTAGCAGCAAAGTAACTAGAATAATATCAACACACGCAATGCGATGCAACAAACATAGCTCAGTGACCGCCCAAAGAAAGGTGGCCAGTCATCTCAGCAGTGCTCTCAATACCCTCCCAGGGCAAATCCTCGTCATCATCCAGGTCAACCTGGCCGTGGCGAGAAGACTTATCAGTAGTACCAGTAACATCAGGTCCATGGGACATGTCGACATCAATTCCAATTGACTCAAGAGTCGCTTCCATTTCGTGGTCGGTCATCTCACGACCATCTTGCCTTTGGCCCTCCAAAACATCGTAGAGAGCGTAGATTTGGTCAGACTTCATATCGATGCCCTTCAAGATATTATCAATCTTTTCTTGCAGGGCCTTGCGCGGACGCTTGCCGAGCGATGCGTCAAGCTTGTTATAGGCACTTTGGTATGTGGCCAGTTGCATCTTGAGGTGGGCAAGTTCATCCTCCAGGCCCTTGAGAACAGTAGCAAGAGCGAGGGCAGGGGGTTGCGAGGGGCGCATAGTTGGTTCTTCGTTCCAGATGGATGGCTCGGGCATACGTTCTGACACAGGAATGGGTTTCGCGACCTTCACGGACTCGTGGTTGCAGGTGCCGTCAGTGGAGTGACCATTGCAAACTGTGCAGTTTTGTCCATTGTGTCGAGCAATGCTATCCAATGCTTTTTGGGTAGCCTGTGGCAGCTTGGATGGATCAGCAGCCGCCAAGTCGACGTGGTGGAGGGTGATATCAGGAAGGATGAAAGCAGAGGTCACGTCAGCGGCATTGCGCTGCTTCTTGCGCTGGGATGTTGCGGGCAACGAATTCTCTGAATGGCGCCGGGAACGCTCTACAATTGGTACTTTGAGACTGCTGTCTCCATCGGTATTTGCCTTTGAGGCGGTGGTAATATCTCCAGTAGCCGAAGCTGGGCGAGGGATTTCGGCCTTGGGTTCGCGAAGAGATGACTTGCGAGGGGCAGGGGTTTTCAAAATGCTCTGTCTAGTTGAGTTGACGGTCTCTTCCTTAGGGGCACTAGAACGTCGTTGTTTGCGCATCATTCTTTCTTCTTCCAATGTTTTGCGTAGACGAGAGATTTCATGTTCATCAATAACACTCAACAAGGTAACGTCTGCTTCAGATGAAGCCTTGGTCTGCTCAGACACCTCCGGCGCAGTCACATCTTCAACTATCACTCGCTTTACGCGCTGCTTGCTCGTGCTAGGCTGTTTCCGGGAGATCTTTGATTCGGAAGAGCGAGAAACAGCCGACTTTGATGGCTTAGAGTTTGAAGCACGCATCTCAATAGAGAAGAGAGCCTCATCGGCACGTTCCTTTTCGAGGCGAGAAATTTCCTTGTCCACTTGAGTAGACACCTTAGAGCGGGAGTCATCCTGGCGTCTGGTCCTCGTGGTGGAGCGCTGGCTTTTTGATGTAATGTCTCTGGTGCTCCGACTCAAGTCTCCACTGCGCTCAGTGTAAAGTTGGCTGTCATCGACATCATCAGACGCGGCTGAACTAGCTTCGGACTCGACGGTATCCTGTTCCCGAGTCTTGCGGCCCGAGAATCGGCTGATCTGGGACTTGAGATCCGCATTTTCCTGTCGCAATTCCTCATTCTCGGCCTTCAGCTCTCGAGTTTCGAGATAAGCGGCTCCAAGTTGTGAGATAGCCGACTCTCTGTCATGGTTCAAACGCTTGATGGCAGACTCTTGGACCTGGGCCTTTCGATCGGCGATGTCCAACTGGTTTTGTAAAGCGAGATTGGCTGCGTCTAGCTTCTGGTTCTCATTTTCCAGGCGCTTAGATCCCCTTTTGTGCGAATTATCCTCAGATTCGTACTTCGCTGATGACTGGCGAGATCTGTTCGCCTTCAAAGATGAATTCTCCTGGCGATAACTGTCCATTCTTCTCTCTGCCTCGGACTTGAACATCTCTAGCTCTGCCACCTTATCCTGAAGTAGTCTGAGATGAACAAACAAGGCCTTTTCATCTTCGGGGACAGGCACTGCATCCAGCGGCATGTGCTCGTGAGGGAGAGACATGTCTGTAGGATCATGAAGTGGGGAAACAAATCGGGTAGAGCGCATCTTGCCCTGTCGGGAGTAGACGGGCGTACCATCTTCGTACACACCGGAGACAAGTTCAGAGATGTTAGGGAGGTCGGGAAGAAGGAATGATTGATGGGTCATGGTGTCACCAATATTGTTGGTGTTGGCTGCACTGGCACTGCTTTTGCGGGGAGTTCCTGCGGTGTTGGAAGCCGACTTGCGGAGTTCCTTCGCGTAGGCTTCCCTTGAAGCTCGCTCAATTGCATCTGCAATCTCCTGAGAAGTGTTTGCATTTCCAAAACGCGTCGAACGCGTCTTCGTGGAGATAGGAGCAGGTCGCTCGTCTCCCAAAAATGAGCCCTCGTAGCTGTCACGCACTTTGGCGTGCATATCGGAGAATGTCCGACGCTGGTCGCGTTGGGCCTTTGAGACTTGCGGGCTCATCGTTTCTTTCTGCGCCTGGGTGGCTCGTCGCACCTGGGCGTTCTTTCGTAGATTTTCACTGACTGCACGACGTGACGGACGCGTAGCAGCAACTGTCTTTTGTGGTGTGGGGTATTCAACCTGAATAGCGGGCGAGGATGAGCGTACGCTGTTCCCGAAGCTCATCATAGAGCTGCGCGAGTCATCGCGTGCTGGTTTGCCAGCACCGCGTCCCACCTCAACGGACATATCGAGGTCACTATGTGAAAGGTCGTCCAATTCCTGTTCCTCCTCCTCGGAGGTCTGTATTTGCGAAAATTCGGGGAAAGCACGGTCAAGTGTTGATGTGTTGATATCGTAGTCAAGCTCCTGATCGACACGTCGTGTCGAGGTGCCCATTATTTCGTCATCCAAATTGGTGAGTGAAAATGAATCGTCATGTAAGTCAGAATCTCTGTTAATTGGAGGCATTCTGAGAGTAAAAGGGTGAAGTTGAAGATTAGAGCTGGTTTGTTTTGGAGCAAAGTCAGAATGTTTGGGTCGGGCGCGTCTCGGCAACCCCGGGAATTCTGATTGGTTGGAGGTCTCTCCACAGACGAACTACAGAATTGTATTGTTCAACTCCATTGTTACTCTACTTCTATAGTTAGATGGTTAAGATTTTATTATGTTTACTTAAAAATCCCAATAGAACTCTTAGTACAGAGTAAAATTGATCGAATTGATCTACACTCTACACTCACATGTCTACGCTGATGTTTGAAACGGATGATCATGCCTTAATCTTCTAGCTGCAGCAATGGCGGTCTTGAAACGAATGACTTTTGATCTGGCCCACCTATATAATTAGGTAGAGTTTGAGTACAACATAGGCAAATTGTCTCTACAATATATGTGCCATATGGATTTTTTGGAGGGGAAGCTCAAAATACTAGACCAAAAATGATAGGGGGAATGGACTCCACAGTGGACGTATATACAACATGCCTGCTCTCGTATTATCCCCTCTATTTCTTGTAAAATCCTTCAATCCTTCGATCAATTGCACCAAAATCTGGATTCACTGGTCTTCGTTTCTTGCGGTTGGTGGAATATATTTTTATCAGTGTAACATATCGTCGGGGTAGGTAGCACTCGTGCTCAACACCGGCATCTCATGCTATAGAGACGGAAATATCAAAAGGGCCGGCTAGTCATTTCAGCCCAGTCATGTCTAGTTTGAGTGAAAGCGATTGCCGAGTTGTTATAGCTCTTGTATTCTGAACAGTCGGCCGCTGATGCGGCGTCGGTCCTTGACGAAATAGGAGTCTATATATCCGACTCATTTGACCTAAGATGACATTGCGGATGCTAGATTTAAGGACACTCCGATGTTTATGGAAGTTGATTTTAGATACTCTCTTGTATAGATATATATATTTTCGTAAATTTTATATGTATTTTAGATGTACATGAACCGTACGAACGACCTTTCTATACATAACCAGAAAGATGCACATATCTTCACCCTAGCTTCCGTATAGATATTTCTCTACTTTTCTATATCGGAAATGAGATCCCGTAATATCCAGGTTGCCAAAGAAATAGACTGGCGTGTTCTATTAGCCTCGCTGCTTATGCGAGAGCCACCAAACTCTATTCATAGCCCGGGGAAGCGAGGTAAGACATGGCCAATCTGATTGGAAAAAAAAAACAGAAAATGCTCCGTAGATTGATATGATTTGAGGAAGATGTAGATAAAATTGTTCTTGTACGGCGAGGAGTAGGGAATAACCTCAGAAATCACTATACGTCAAACCTCGCGTTGGGCTAATATACATAAGGTACCTCTAGTAACATCCACTTGCATATTAACACGGACTAGTTTCAGGTACTGTGAAGTCTCGTGCCGAGTCACGGGTAGGACATCTCCCACGTGTTTCCCGCTTCGAGCAACGACAACCAATCAGCGAATCACCGCAACCAAAACGCTTACGAGCATATATCCCACAAGGGTTAACCCAAACGCTTCACAGTCAGGTCAACATTTAAAAATGGACTGATTTCCCCTCCATTTTTGCATTCTCTATCCTTGCAGGTTTCACACACTTCAAGCCGTGATATCATCTACTCATTCACCCAGCTCAATGGCAGTGTTCTCCAAACAACAGCACGGGGAAGAAGAAGGCCTGCTTGAAGGAGAGCAATATCAAGGTCGGAGGCAAAGCCAGAAATCTAGAAAATGGATTGCATTGACCGCCATGTCGGTGCTAGGACTTTTCGCCCTCGCTATGTACTCCGTGCCTGGAATCCAGTGTAACACCCCCTCACATACTACCCAGTCTGACCTATCTGTGACTTCCACTCTTGACGACAAGTCGAAGAGATCGTCGCGTCACGGAAATAACAACAAGGATGCTTGCAATACTGTCGAAAACGGTTATCAATGCAACTCTGAGCTCACGCACAAGTGGGGCCAGTATTCGCCCTATTTCTCTGTTGCGGACGAATCGCCCGTTTCAGATGAGGCGGTACCCAAAGGCTGTGAGATCACCTTTGCCCAAGTGATCTCCCGTCATGGTGCTCGATTCCCATCGGCGAATAAGAGCAAGGCATATGCCAAGCTCCTGAACGCCATCCATGCGAACGCGACTGCATACAACGGCAAGACCAAATTCCTCAGCTCATACGAATACACCATGGGAAGTGATGATTTGGTACCCTTTGGAGAGAACCAATTGTTGAACTCGGGAATCAAGTTCTACCAGCGCTACCAGGCGTTGGCTAAGAAAGCCGTGCCCTTCATTCGCTCAGCTGAGTCGGAGCGGGTTATCGCTTCGGGAGAGAAGTTCATTGAAGGCTTCAAGCAGGCAAAGTTGCAGGACAAAAAAGCCGACCACGAGCAACCCGCCCCGAAGATCAGTGTTCTCATCTCAGAAGAAGTTGGCGCCAACAACACTCTGAACCACAATACCTGTCCCAAGTTCGAGGACAACGTACTGGGCGACGAGGTCGAGGATAAATACACAGCAGTCTTTGTACCACCCATCAAAGCGCGTCTCGAGGCTGATCTTCCTGGCGTTAAATTCACAGACGTCGATGTGGTTAGTATGATGGACCTTTGTCCTTTCGAGACAGTGTCCCTGACCGAGGATGCGTCCGAGCTGTCTCCATTCTGCGACCTCTTCACCCAAGCCGAATGGAACCAATATGACTACCTCCAGTCAGTGAGCAAGTACTACGGTTATGGCGCAGGCAACCCCCTTGGCCCAACCCAGGGTGTCGGTTTCGTGAACGAACTGATCGCCCGACTCACCAAAACCCCAGTGAACGACCACACCAGCACAAACTCCACGCTTGACGCCCCCGGTGCCTCGACATTCCCCCTCAACTACAACATGTACGCAGACTTCTCGCACGATAACGGAATGCTTCCGATCTACTTTGCTATGGGGCTGTACAACGGCACCGCTCCACTTCCAATTGACCATCTCCAGACTCCCAAGGGAGCGGACGGATATTCATCTGCCAAGACGGTTAGCTTCGGTGCTCGTGCTTATATCGAGATGATGCAATGTCGCAAGGAGCCGGAGCCGCTCGTGCGAGTCCTCGTTAATGACCGTGTTGTTCCGCTGCACGGCTGCAAGGCGGATAAACTTGGCCGTTGTCGTCGTAGTGATTTCGTGAAGGGGCTCTCTTATGCACGCGCTGGAGGCGACTGGACCCAATGTTATGAATAGGGGGGTTTGAAAATAATTGCTGGAGAGTTGGTTATCCTTTAACACGCTTGCGTTTAACGATATCCTAAGATTGCATCCTTGCATATCCTTATTCTTTTGACCAATTTCAATGCAGTACATTTTACTAGAAACTCTGTGTCTCAGAAATAATATTGGAATATAATTATAGCCAAATATATAATCAAACGGCTCTAACGCATGCAAATCATCAGAAAGGTAATTCAAACAGCCCCCAACTCCAAAAAGCAAATAGTAATCAGAACGTTTTGAACACCTCTCTACCTCTCCCTTCTCTCCAGAGCTCTAGGTCTACCTCCCTCACATACTCCAATGAGACCGACCATTCCTTTTAACTTGATGTGGAGCAGAAAGAACCCACGCCTCCCAAAGAGGCATCTGTTCACGCAAGACATGCACGCCGTCATCCCCCAAGTCTTCACTAGACAAAGCACGCAGTCTCTCAAGCGAAGTCCTCCTCAACGGCAAGCACCTCCCCCTCACCAAATTAGGGAGGCCGTCAGGCGAGAGCGGGGTAGCAACCGGCGACTGAACACCCGAGGAGGTACCAGCCGCAACGGTAAGAGAAGATGGCACAGGGCCAGCAGGGTAATCATCAAAGACCTCGACACCGTTCGAGATAGCAAGGGAATCAAAGTGTGCAGCGTAGTCAATATCCTTCAGAATCAGCCGCTCCAGCTGCTCCATTTCCTCGCGCAGGACAGCAAGAACATCGCACCATAAGCCGCCAGGCCGAAGATAGACGCTGAGTAGGCGGAAATCGCGTAGATAGGGACTGTGGCGGCGGGCCAGTGCGATGATCTCGTTTGCGCCCAGACGCCAGCCTTGGATGCTGAGTTTACGGAGGGTTTTCCAGCGGATGTGGTGGAAGAGTAGCTCGAGGTCAAGGTCCAGGGGTGTTTTGCTGAGGAAACCGATGTGGATGGCGATGAGGTTTTTGGCTGCGACAAAAAAGCGGTGGAAAACTTCTGAGAGGTCGGCCATGGTTGTGGTGATGTCGGTTGTTGAGTAGAAGTTTATGTCGAGGCTTGTAAGGCGCCCGCCCATGGCGGCGAGGGTTGTTGACGGGGCGCGGAGGAGCTGGAGGGTTGCTTCAGGGCTGATCTGGGGACCTGTGAAGCGGATGGAGCTGCATTTTGAGTCGAGGAGAGCGATGCTGAGGTTTGTTACGGCGCGCGAGCAGGCGGTCTCCCAATCGAAGCGGATGCCTGTTGCAGTGCTGGTGCCGGTTCCCAGTGAGTGGTCGCGTATAAAGTCGATGAGATACTCGTCTGCTTCGTCTTGGAGCCTAAGGAGCTTTATTTCCTGCAGAGCGGAAAACGATGTGATTGCACGGCGGAGGCGGGTTTGATCATTGTTGGTTTCAGTTAAATTGGTTTGTTCACGCAGTCGGCGGCTGTGTAGTTCGGATAGTTCGGGGTTTTCTGACCCCAAAGTTCGTAGTGTCCGGGCCCATCCTGTAATTTATTATTAGTTAATTTGCTCGCTTGTGTATGAGAGATTGAAGAGCTGGTACCGCTTCCTTGATAAAATGGTCGCACCATGTATGTGATGGTTTTCACATAGTAAGCCAGCTGCATGTCTACCAGTTCATCTAATCGCCGGAAGCCGTGATCAGAAAACCGTAGAGTAAATCGACTAAACTTGTAAGGGGTGGCGATTCGCATGAATCGCTTGCAGACGAGTCGAAAGTGATCAAGATCGGACGCTTCATGTTCATGGTCGCTAGGCCTGGAAGTATGTCCATTTCCACTGAATCTGCCATTTAGGGCTCGGGGTGTGGGTTCGAGAAGAAAGGACAAGATGTCGCTGAGTAGCTCGTCAGCAAGATCGTGAATATGAGTTGGCTGAGCCATGATCAGCGCGCGCAGCCGAAGCATCGGCTGCTTGACGAAGTAGCAGCAACATGGAAATATGGAGGAATTGAGGGAAAATCGACGCTCTTGACCTTTGTCCAAGACCGGAGAGACAAGCCACGGAGGGAATTGGGAAGAGGGGAAATGAGAAATAAAAATAAAATAAAAGATATCAAATACTCGGACTCGTCGTCTGCAGACACTAGGACAGTTGACTTGTCTCACCATATGTCGAGAGCTCTCGCCCTAACGATTGATTTCGCGACCGGGGACGATCACCAAGTGCCTGATTAGCGCCCTTTGCATTGACAAGCCGGGATTTCTGACCCGATCCGCTTGGTTTCATTGGTGACGCTGCCACACGGGAATCACATGATTGATTGACTCTGCGGCCAGCCAGCGCGAACCTGCAGCAAAGGCCGTTGAAGGAGAGCGAGTCGTGTAGTCGTGTTGGAGGGGGCCAATGCAGACCCCGCCGGGAAGTCGTCACATCATGCAGAGTGATGGACCATGCGTGTGGATTATGTGTCTGCCCAAGATGACTGGGGGATAATGGCCGAAATCAAGATGAACTAATGTATGTACAAGTGTTTGAGAGATTATCTACTAACTATCGGATCTTCTGTATCATTATGTGTGTACCTATTAGACCTTTGCGAGATGGACTCGGCGCCGTCTGATATCCGTGCTGCTGATTTTGGATTCGAAGCCCTCAACATCAGTGGTCGTGGTTGCTTCTCCAGACTGGAGTACATCCACCTCGAATACGGCCAGACCTTTCCATCCCTTCTTCACCCGCTCTTCGTTGACAGCTGCCCCTCCTGAGTGTGTCTCCTTCGAGACAACGATTGCTCCAAGGTTCTCCTCGGTAATCGTGGGCCCAAATGGATCAGAGATCTCCACAAATTCAAATGCCAAGTTGGGTTGGATCCTTACAAGGACAGTCTTGCCATTGGGACCTGGCGCAAAGGCACGTTCAATCTGCGGTGACTTCTTTCCAGGCGAGAAATCCATAATGGCCGTCAGAAAAGCCGCAGTACTCTGCCAACGCGCTTCCCAACTCTCGAGAAATTCGGCGTATTTTTTATTAACCAACAGCGCATCCCCGGTCACTCCGATGGTCAGGCGGCCTTCGTGCTCTCGGTCCAGCGGTTCTAGGACCAATGCAACTGCTGTGAGCAGAAGTTTGTGACCAACATGAAGGTGATCAAATGTGCCACCAACAACCACCGAATAGTGTGGAGTGGATGGATGTTGGTCGTCAGGAATTAACAGGCGGGCAGGGATCGCCCAGTCAGGCTTGCTTGTGATGGCTTGCATGCTTGCCGCCGTGCCGTCCCGGGACTGGCTCCCAACACTGTTGGTGAAGGAATTAGCCAAAATTTGGCCGGTTGTGTTGGACAGGTAGAAAACATAATCCCAAAGACGTCTTGAATTTGCTAGTGATTGGATGTCCAGAATGGGCCCAAAGCGAGAACTATCAGAGGCTTGGATGGCTGAGGTGTTCTCACTTGCATCGATAAATACCACCCGGGTATCAATGCCACCTGGAGAGTCCAATTCAATGTTTTGTGTTGCACAGACAGCAACAACCAGGGTATAGACGCTGGTCATATAATGTTGGAGTTGTGCAAACACTTTGGCCCGAGGTTGGCAGCTCGGGGAAAGAAGATCTGGAATGGCCAAAGCAATATCCAGTAGAGCTGTACGCTTGGATCCAGCCAAGGCATTTGAGAGCTTGGTGAAAACATCCACTAAGGATGGCTCAAAGGCATCTTTGACTTTGGTAAAAGAAAAGGCTGGAGGCGGGGGAAGAAGTAGTAAAGCCGAGGGTGAATTGGTATCGGAACCCATGGTGAGAAGAATATATAACTACAGTAGCGAGCACTGGAGAGTTAACACTCAAGTGAAAAGAGATAGAAGATCAACACCAGAACAGACATCAATAATAAATCACAGAATCAAACAGAACCACAATCCCTGAAGAAGTGATCGGATCCATCCCCATCGCATGCTGGGGTACCCGGCTGAGTCAGCTATTCTCGTGGGATGACACCGCCCACTGTCCTCCACTCTACCACTTTCTGATGGAGATGAGGATGCCATTGCGAGCCAAGTGACCTGATAAGCTGGAATGATACCTGGCTGACACGGTCCTCTGGTTGGAGCTTCCTCGAAGCCCGCTACATCCCCAATTTGGTGCATTCCCCCAGCCTCCTCCACTAATCTCGATCGAGAAACAGTGGAGCTCACCCTCCAACTAAGATCCATCGCGGCATCCCCTGCATAGACGGCGCTCTTGCTCTTCAGCCTAGACCACATCATGTCGAATCCCGCCTCCTACGACGCTCACCGGCGGTCAGCCGTGTTCAGTCGTCAGCCGGAGGAGCTTCACATTCCATCAACCGGGCCAATCAATCCAAACTTGTCCCGCCAATCCTCCTCGCACGACTATTCCACCACACCGGACGCAGGTGCCCGGCTCCCCTCGATCAACGTACACCAGAGTTCCCAGTACGGCGGCGACGGGAATAGCAGCAGCAGCAGCACTCTCCCCGGAGCCCTGCAGCCAGGGAATCAGAACCGTCCAGCTGCGGTATCAGCAAATACCGCTCCATCAGTCGTCCCTACCATGTCGCAGTCATCGTCGCAACCCAATCACCGAGCCAGCATGATTAATTCACATGGGCATTCACGATCTAGCCCGGCAGGGTTCGACCAATCCATGTACAAACAACATGGTGCGCCCGATGGCTCCAAATATCCCTCTTCTCCTGGAGCGTTTCTGCCTCACACCCCACAAGGCTCCAAGTATTCTCCGCTTGGCCTGGCCGATATCAGGCCATCAGGTGAACACATGTTGAGCGAGGCACTCATGAATCCCGGAACGTCATCGATGTCTTACAATAATGGAGACAACCAGGTGCCGACCAACAGCAATTACGTGGCACCGTGGCCTATATACGCAGTGGATTGGTGCAAATGGCCCATCACAGGCAACTCGGGCTTTGGTGGAAAACTAGCCATGGGAAGCTATTTAGAAGACAGTCACAACTATGTACGTGCATCCACCCTCTGAACGAATATGTTTTATGCTAACTAGTTAACAGATTCAAATCCTTGATGCACACTGGTCCCAACCAGATCCTGATACCCCAGATGCGGCTGCGGGAGAGATCAAATTAGACTATGTGAAAACGGCCGAGGCGACTCATTCTTACCCGGTTACCCGAATCCTCTGGGAGCCCCCCTCATCCCAGAAGCAATCGACTGATTTGCTGGCCACGTCAGGAGACCACCTTCGCTTATGGTCACTGCCGAATTCTCAGCCTCTCCAAAGCTCGAATTCCATCACTCGTCCCATGAACCAGCGAGACCCAGCCACCTCCAAGCTTTCTCCGTTGGCTTTGTTGTCCAATTCAAAATCCCCCGAGCACACTGCTCCCATCACCTCTCTTGACTGGAACACAATTTCTCCAAGTCTGATCATTACTTCAAGCATTGACACAACGTGCACCATTTGGGATATTCCTACATTGACAGCGAAGACGCAACTGATTGCCCACGACAAGGAGGTGTACGACGTTCGGTTCTGCGCCAACAGTGTCGATGTTTTCGTAAGCTGCGGCGCCGATGGCAGTGTACGAATGTTTGATTTGCGAAGTCTTGAACACAGCACAATCATTTACGAGCCGACGGATAAGAACGAGAAGCGTCAGTGCCTGCCAGAATATAATTATATGCTCCGAATACTGACAATCTCTGCAGCAGTGATGAGCCCTGGGAACTCCAGCCCCCCTGGCCAATCGCAGACCGGCCTCTACCCTCCTCCTTTGTTGAGAATTGCAGGTATGGACAAAATAACCACAGCATACAGTATAATTACAAGCTAACACAATCTCCCAGCATCCCCCCATGATGCCCATCTCCTGGCAACATTCTCGCAGGACTCCAGTATTGTCCGCGTTCTCGACGTCCGACAACCAGGCCAAGCCCTATTGGAACTGAAGGGCCACTCAGCTGCCTTGAACTGCGTAGAGTGGTCTCCTAGCCGTCGCGGTATCCTTGCATCCGGCGGCGATGACAGCATGGTTCTCCTCTGGGACCTCATCAACCAGCACAATGCTGCACCGGTCGCTTCCCCTCCCTCCGCAACCCCAGGAGCAACGCCTTCCACAACCTCGGAGCGCGGCCCAGCCGCCGTCTGGCAGAGCGAATACGAGGTCTCTAACATCAGCTGGTCCCCACAAGGCGGGCCTAACCACACTGGCCAGCCACGGGAATGGCTGGGAGTGTGCGGCGGACGAGGACTAACGGGGGTCGCGTTATGAGCCAACCAAAAAAGAGGTCTTGATTTCCATATATCGTCTCTTCCCTCCTCTTGAGAGATTATGACAATCATGGCTCTTGCATTAGATGGTCCAATCTCTCTGATATTTGTTTCTGTTTGCCGCGATCTCTTGCTTCGCGTGCGCACAGCATCTGTTTTACTTTGCTTTGCTGTTTGTGTGCTTCGCCAGTACTGGTCGGTTTATCTATGCCTGACCCGGTACGCTCTTTGCATAGGTCGAGTGAGAACCCAGTGACCTCCATGGGCTACTCTTGTGTCTATTGATTGGGAATGACGGTGACCATACTTCTGACTTGTTTGGTACGAGTGAATGAATGAATGACTATACATTGGATATGTATCATTTGCTATTGTTAGGAACGGCATTGGACCACCTATTCTACGTAAATCATTGTAATCTCATTACCCCCGACGAGCACATAGCCCTCCGAGACAACGAGGGTTGATGACACGCGTCAGCTTCACCGTAAGGGTTTGACTTTTCGAACGGAAACCACATAAATCGGCGGGCTATTGAATTTTTCCGTTTCACTGCTTGTGTAGGATATTCAAATATTTTCATTTTCTGTTCAAGGATGGTATGATGTGATAGCCTTCGCTCAATCACGAGTCTAAGTAATGTAGTAGGAACATGGAGGGACCGACGGTCCGATGCAGTAAAAATGGACAAAATGGCTCGCCCAGCGAGAAGGTATCATAAGGAGTACAGGTGTAACAAGGTAGAGAAAGCAACCGCTAACCAGCGGCATTCTAATATAAACAGGTTCATGCTTAGCCAACAAACAGTTTCACTCTGCGTGGGTGGCCAGGCTTGGACGACCGGATGCCGGACCCTTGGAGATGAGACGATCCTCGAGCGAGCGTGCAAACTTGACGCTGGGGATGTCCACGGCGCGCCAGAACACATCGCCTAGCCAGATGGCGACGGGGAGGCAGATCAGCCAGCCAATGAGGAAGCCGAGGCAGTATTGGAAGTTGGTCTCTTTGCCGGTGAGATTCCAGATATTGGGCATGATGGAATAGCCTAGACAATGGAGGACTGGGCCATGGACGACGTAGAATGCAAAGGAGATCTTGCCAAGGTATTGGGAGAAGCGATTTGTGAAGATTTTCTGGATGTCAGGGGAGTGGTTGATAGAGAAGACGATGAGGACGGCTCCGATAGTCTGGGCGAAGCGGTGCGGCTCTGGATAGGTTTTGGGGGTGATGTGCCACAGCCAGCTGTAGAAAGGCGTCCATTTGAACCCGATGTTGGGACATGAACCGAAGTAGAGACCGACTACGAAGAGTGAGACCCATAGCCCGCGGCGGGAGACTCTGATGGTGTTTTTGTTGCCGGGACTGAAGCGAATGGTTGTTTTGTCGTCTTCTACCACCGGTCGAGCGGATGGCTCCCAGGTTCCGTTAATGAGATCCACTTCGGCCATCAGCATGCCAAAGAGGAACAAGACGAGCTCCCAGCGACCATAACGCATGCAGAACCAGACCAGGCCAGAAACTACGGTCATGCGCACAGGTGCCGCCAAGCGTGATGTCCCCATGATGACGACGAATAGGATAAGGGATGATCGGAATTCGAGGGGAATCGTCCAAAGGTGCGGATTGTAATAGTTGTAGTAGAGCGCATAGTCAAATGGGTTCATCAAGGTCGCCAACGTGACCCACAAGTCATCGCTTTGTTTTGAGAAGGATTTATACACATGTGGATGTTGCTCGTTGGTGCCGAGGATTGTGTGTCCCTCCTTGATAACGCCAAGGGAGTAATTATACAGCCCGAGGCGAACAGCCACAAAGACGCAAAGAATCCCCGCAATTGCGGGAATATAGAGACGAAATGCTCGACGGAAGGTTCCTGATGCCAGCACGGTGAAAGTTTGATCGAAGGACCTGCTCCGAATCGTTTTCAGCGGTTTATATGACAGAACATAGCCGGAGAGGACGAAGAAAATGGCCACCATAATGTGACCAGAGATCAGCATATGGAAGAAGGGCAGCTGGTGAACTCCAAAGTTTTCCCCGCCAAACCCCCATCCTATCGCGACCTTCCATGTGTATGTGAAGAGGAAATGGAAGTTGAAGACCAGCAGGCAGGCCCAGCCACGTAATCCGTCTAGGGCCGCGATGGCGTGGAGCTTCGTAGGCTGAGGTGGCGAACTGCCAACCAAGTGTTGTAGGAAACTTGGCGTGAGCGCAAGTGTCAATCTGTGCCATGTGTCTTCAGAATATGCTAGCCAGTCTTCTTGCGACATCTTCGGTGCCAGCCCCTCGGGATGCGCGAGGATGTTTGAGGGGTGAAATTGAGAGAAGCCATTCCAGCGGGATGTGATTGTCGAGTCGGATTCCGAGGCAGATTCGAGATCTTTCAAAGGGATATCGGAGGCTGAGGTGGTGGCCCGATCTTTGTGGTGGGATGTCATTATGTTCTGCAGGTCGGCCGATCGCAAGTGGGCATGTCCAGTGGGGCAAAAGCCTTAATTTACATGCGCTAACAGGCAAAGGGAAGCCTCCGGTATAGGTTATGGAAGTAGAAAGAACTGGACAGTTCGCTCAGCGATGTGCAAGCCGATGATGCGGGAGGTCGGCGAATTCGGGCAAATACGTCAGTAGGAAGAGGCCTTTGAGCGCCACTGGGATTGGCGCACTGAAAATGGCGAAAGACGTGAAATCGGCAATTTAAGAGTTAATGAGAGTTGGGGAGGGGAGCAGGAGAGTCAGAGTCGAGATTAAAGAGGGAGCCGATCGATTGCCGTTTTCGTTAAACCGCATTTAGAAAGTGATTCGACGTAAAACTACTATAAATGAGACGATCGATTACATTCATACATATTTATCCCCGTGTCCTAGAGATGTCTGACATATCAAACGGGTAATACATATCTACTTCTACTCTGAATTAACAGTAGAACTTGTCATATCATTTCCCAGCATTTTAGGGGGAAAAAGAAAGAAAAGAAACTGAACCGTTTACTCGTCAGCATCAGAATCATCACCATCAACATCACCATCAACATCACTATCAACATCACTATCAACATCACTATCAACATCACTATCAACATCACCATCAACGCCATCCGAATCTAGATCGACAGAGCCAACACTGAGAGAACCAACATCGACAGAATCGATATCAGAAGAACTAACATCCCACGATTCAACCTCTAATTCAACCTTCTCAGATCTGGCAGGTGCTGAACCAGTATGATCATCACCACCCTCAGAGTCAGAATGGTAAAATGGGTCGGGCTCGTTATCCTCAAGAGTCTCCTCCGACCACCCATCGTCTCCAGCAAACTTAGACAGCTTCTTGATATCATATGCCACACGAGCACGAATTCCACGTAGTTCCTCGCGAACAGCAATCGTGCCATTTATGTCTTTTGCTAGCGATCTTCCATCCAAAGGGGGTTTGTACCATTTAACAGAGTACACAGGACCATGCTGCTTAGGTCTAGCCGAAGTAGAAGCATCTGATCCGTGATGGACCGAAAAAGGAACGCCAGTATGAGCAGGCAGAGAGATATGTCCCGCAACTTGAGCAACACTACCAGACAAGGGGCGATCAGAATCGTTCGCGCGAGTCTACTCGAGGATCTAGTCTGGAGCAAGAGGGCCCCGAAAGCTGCACTTTGATGCTCGATTCAAAAAGGAGCAATTCATACATGCTCCAGAAAACAAAGGTTTCCCAAAATTTTGCAGGTGGTGAACAACACAAGAGTTGAAAGGACCTAGCTTTTGCATGCAGTGTTCACACTCTTGTCCAGGCAAGGCCGCCGTACCTGAGCGTTGACCAAGCGCAGCTCGACGTCTACACATGTTGTGAAGTTGCTTTTTATCACCAAGACGCCAGTCAATATCGCGGAGTGGAGGTGAATAAAGAATAATAATTTTATCTATTCGACTTGTGCAAAGATCGAGCATTGGATTCCTTGCAGTGTCAAGTGTAGGGTAGGCTATCGAAAGCATTAGAATTAATATACAAAAGGAGATCTGAGCACCACTGAATATATTAAGTAATAGCCTACCCTCTGAAGCATTTTGGGCAACAACCACAGCTTCTGAATCACAAAGAGGAGAGGTGTTAGCCTCTTCAGACGAGCTTGTGGATTCGCTGCTAGACTCATTGCTCAACATAAGGCGTTTTTTTGGCGTTTTTTTGGCTATATAAATGTGTTAGGTTAATGCAGACTCCGATATCTCTAAAGTGGAACTCCTACCTGGAGGGTTGGTTGATGGATTTGATGCTATAGCAGTGGTAATTAGGTTCTAGGACACCTATAAGGATGTCCCAGAGAGAAGGGGAGAGAAAGGAAGATGGATCGAGCTTTTAGAGGCAGGATATTTACAAGCTATATATATTATGCATTGGCTTGAGAAAAGAGGCCTCTGGCAAACAAAGCTGTAGGTAAACAAGAAGGCATTCGGAAAGATGGGATGCCGAAGTGCAAAGCGTCTAGGAATCAATAAAGCTATGAACTTAGTAGATTATAAGTTTGAGCTTGTTTATCTCCGCTTGACACTACAATTGTATTTGCATTGAATAGCGATCTTTCTTTCCTATACTGAGGTTGACCGAGGTTGACCTAGGCTGATGGAAGAACAGTTTATAGTTCCTAAAACAGCTTAGCGTAGGGATCAATGCCTCAGGTATCAGTGCCAAGACATCTCGAGAATCACAACCGTGGCCTTTTTACAATCATAGAAGACTCAAGAAGTTAAAAACACATATATCACGTCAAAGACTGTTAGACAATTGTATGGATTGGGTGATTTCCAAAAGAGAGTAGACATTTTCCATAGCTCGCTCTACTAAGCTCTCCGAATGCATCATACTTCCAGCTCCGTTTTCCATGGGAGCTTCGCTGGACATTTTTGAGCTCCAAAGCTCCCAACATAGAACATAGACATCTCTGTAATCGATCCAAATCGACACACAATATATACCATTAGACCTTGATGTCGCAAGTTCCCTAAAGCGGCGACGATCCTCTCAGCTCCCTGATTCGCGCAATTCCGCAGTTCGAGAACTTCTCCCTTCCTCTTTGTCCATCCCTCATTGTCCCGCCGCCTTCTTTCTGCTCCCCGACATCTTGCGATACGATCTGAATGTCGTGATCTCCTATCGCGTGCATTTCTCGATAAAAGTGTTCGCGTGGTCGAAGTGGTCCCGAAGTGGGTGCTGTCACGATGGATTTGCGCACGATCATGAACACCGACGGCGGCGCCTCCAATCCTCCACCTCCAAGCAACTCGGCCAGTTCTCCCATATCCGATCAAACCCCCCAAAAGCGCTCGAAGAAGGCCGCTTCTTACTCAGAATATCCTACACGTCCACCCCAGCCTCCCTCGTTGCAACATCCACAGCACGCTTCTCCAGAGCGAAGCTCACCTTACGCATCCGTTCAATCGCCATACCAACAATTCAACTCGGGTCCAGCGATTAATACAGCGGTGAGGTCTCAGCGGAGTCAGACGCCTCCACACCTTTCGACATCGTATGGTCCCGGCGCGCGTGATCCATTTGGCGCGCAGGCATACGGGTCGCATCCCCAACACTCTGGTGGTCCTCTGGTTTCGCCATACACACCACAGCCGATGAGTGCAGGACCGCAGCACCCAGAACAACAGTCCTATTTTGCCCAACAGCGTTCTCAACAGCGTTCTCAATCACTTCAATCGGTGGTGACAACACCCCGACCTCCAATCGAATCTTTTCGCAGCCCTCCTGTTGCATCGCAACCTCTTCCATCGCAACCTCTTCCATCGCAACCTCTTCCATCGCAACCAATTCTATCACAACCTATTCCATCGCAGCACTTCTCTCCTACTGCACACCGATCTGTTCCCGGCACTCCCCTCGGTCCTCCTCCTACCTTTGCCACCCGCCAGTCGCCATCAACTGCCCGCCCGCCGTCCTCCGGACACGATTCCCCCGGCAATCCCCTATCCAGCCCGAGGCCCACACAGGAAGCCCCAATACGAGATCAGGTTCCGACGCATTCACCTGTGACTCAGCGACAATTCTCTCCGCATAGTTCTCAGCCCTCTGATTCGACTCACCCGCTGTCGGGCGGCTTAAAGCAAGAGCCAACCGAGAGCGCCAGTCCTCAATCCATCTCCCACCACAACACCATCGTCACAGTCTCCGAGTCAGCGACCGCTGGTCAAATTCGTTCTTCCGAAGACCGAATGCTGGTTGAGAGTCCCACTGCACAAAAGCCTACCGCAGATTTCTTGACCTCCCCATTGGCACCGGGCCGTCAAATGAACAGTTCACCCTCCGGCCCTCGTGGAGGCGCCCATGCCGTGAACATGGAAGTCGACCACGAACCACGCGTCGATGCCCAGCAGCCCAAGCAAAAGAGAAGGAGGTACAACGAGCCCCCGATCTATGCTCGGCTGACGCCCCGCAACACAAGCAGACGCCCGATTATTCCCAATCCCCGTGGCCCAGTTCCAAAACATGCACGACAGAGCCAACAGGACCCATCCTGGGCTGCTCGCAGACGCTCTTCCTCGATAATGGCAGTCACACCCGCCGCCGCACGAGTCACACGAGCACCTGCTGTTGCTTCACCAAGCACAAATATGCCTCGCGTACAAGCTCCCCCAGTTCCGCCTGCTCCCTTACTTCGTCCACCGAGTACTTCGCAGGTGGTAGGCTCATTGGGCCCCTGGGAGCCGTCCATTACTGGCTTCATTCCACACGAGGAGATTACAAAAACCCTTTGTGATTTCTTGTTTCAACATGTGGTCATGAGAAATGATGTGAATGCCGGACCGACAGGCTCGGCTGCTGCTGGCCAGGGGACTATCGTCGAGATTGAGGCGAAACTGGGCCATGTCATCGACATGGACAGCAGAGACCGGATCAACCTTCCAATTTTAACCGAGAGCGTCCTCAACCGAGAGAATGCACGAATTCGGACATCATTCGAGAGTAACATGACTGTGGTAAGTCGGTTCCCTAATGTCCTAGTGAGGATGCCTCGACCCCGATGAGACTTACTTACCACGATCCACAGGAACAACACCGAGCCATGAATAATTTCCTGAATGAGGCGGTGAAAGCGTCGATGCCCCAGCCAAACTCGACCCGAATCCCACTTGCATACGTGCACAAGAAAGAACGCGACACCTTCTATGAGATTCAAGCATCTGAATTGCCCCCGGTGATCCGTCAAAACTTGAACCCGAGGCACAAACCCAAAGTTCGGGTGACAACCGATGAACGAACCGGTGAAATCCTCGCAAAAATTGTCAAATGTCGAGTTGCCGATCTAGATGTCTGCAGTCCACGGACGACTGTGGACTGGCGCGTCAGTGTCAATCTGGAAATGGCATACACGGGCGACGTCAGCAATCTCCCAATGATAGATACGGCAGTCACAAAGGGCGGACGAGGCGATCGCATCAAAGATCGCATGAGCTACCGCCACTTGGCCTACCAGGTGGATTTGACCCAAGTAGCCAAATCCGATGTAAGTTTTATTCAAATGTTCCGTGTCACCTTGCAAACAGTCTTCTGACCATACCGCAGCAACAACCGGGCAAGAATGAGTTTGATCACGAGCTTGAAGTTGAACTCTCGGCTGAGGAAGTTCGTCGCCAGGGCCAGCTTGCTATGTCGGGCGATCCCAAGAACCAGTACGAGGATCTCGTCAAGGGCTTTGTGGATAATATCCGTCTGCTGGCTCGAGCGGTGCCGCCATGATGGTCGTTGCCGCTTTGTATTATGTATCTTTTTTTTCTCTTCTAGGCTTCACTGGGGTTTGATTTGTGGTTTACTGCAGATATGGTTTTCATTTGGTTTTGTGGTAAAAAAAAAGTACTCCCTGCAATAGACAGCGTGCATGGGTTCTATGTTGTCTCTCTATAAGGGACATCGTTACCTAGACCAGGAATATCCCAATTCATCATTCATCATTTTTGGTCGCGGTATGGCTGAATTTCTGTGTGTTTTATCGTTCAAAGTAGCCAAAAGTAGTCATGCAGAATAATCTGGGATTTATGCCCATGCCACTGTTGAATCTAGTATACATCCCTAGGCTCATCACTCTCATCACGGTCGTTTATCGAAGACAGCTATTATGAAAGATCTTCATATCTGAACTATACGATACGAGCTATCCCAAATAGGCAGTCAGACGCGCTATCAGCAACCCGCATGACCCCGCATGGCATTAAATAGCCCCCTGGCCATTCACATTTCCGCGCGCTTTCAAGTACAGCTTCCCAAATCCGGCATGTCGACCCGTTCACACCAGGGCTGCTGGACATGTAAACGCCGGCGCCGTCGCTGCGATAATGCGCGGCCTTCGTGCAAAAATTGTTCCGAGCGTGGAGCTGCATGCGAGGGCTATGAAATTCGACTCAGATGGAATACAGGGATAGCGTCGCGCGGTCAATTTACTGGTGCTGATAAACCGGTTAAAAGCTCTGTGCCACCGAGGCAGAGGGGGAGACAGAGGGATCTTAGTAGGGAGAGGAGAAAGCAAGTGGAGCTGGAGAGAGACTCTGGTTAGTGTTTATGGAGTGATGCGGTTGTTCGGTATTGATTTTGGTGCGTAGCTTTGGATGGGAGTCGGGGGTTGGAGCTGGCGGTGTCGCAGAGGGTGGCTGAGGATGAGGCTCTTTTCAATGAATGTGAGTTCGCAAACCATTTGGGTATACTGGTTGCAACGCTGATACTGATACCGAGTAGTTATGAATAACGGCATTAATTTGCTTCATTCGACAACAGCAAGAGATAGCTTGCTTCAGCCGCGTCTCCCGCAGCTTTGTCGAGAATCCAGCGCCTTGTATCCTATCTGCATTGCATTCCAACTCGCATTGTCGAGTTCGGTCTCCTCTCAGTTCTGCGAGTACTTTGACACCGCGTTAAAAACCTTTCGATCAGAACTGGCGTGCAGCACAACCCTATCCGATGGGACGTTGACTTCGGGGCTGCTGCTGTGTAGCATTGGCGTGCGTCACCTTAACTTGTGTCGGTTATCTGGTTCTGACATTGATTTGATCCCCTCCAGTTGATGCACGGCTTCTCCTGGACTATGCATTTAGAAGGTATGCACAACATCCTGCAGAGCCACGGTCTCGATGATTTGCACCACCAACCTACGCAAACTCACTTTCGTATCCACCTCCTCGAGGTGATGGGGTTGATGGACCTGACCTGCTTTTCTGTCGGTCGTCAGGCTCCAGAAATTGGTATCTGGCGCCGGTATTGCCAGCCCGCGGCACCCAGGTATGGTATTGAGCCCGTCAGCGGTCTTCCCCGTACACTACTTGACCTCTTTGCTGGGGTCGGCGCAGAGACTACGGAGCTGAGTCTCTGGGACTGGCCTGGCGAGACAGGGAGCTTTTTACAGTGTTATTTGTGGGAGGCGCATCGACTGGCTGGTATTCTGACTGTCAGAAAACAAGCTAACTCTTTTACTCTTATTCCCAAAAACAATATCTCGACATGGCGACAGCCTGCCAAGTGTCCGGCAGATACATCTGTTCTTGTTGCGCGGATCCTGGCTAGTCTTGATGCTCTCCGTCTCGCATCAGCTGAACGCCCGACGGAAGATGTCTTCATCAAGAATGCAGTTCTTTTTCCTCTATTTGTCGCTGGATTAGAAGTCGGTGTCCTGTGTCGCAAGCCGGAATGGAAGCAACCCATCAGGAAGGTATTGCTAGGCTCGCATCAGTGTCAAATTCTGCTTAGTCTGCTGGAAGAGTTATGGCAGAAAGAAGATCCAAATCTGAATGTGCATGAGTTGGCTCGACAAAGAGGTCTGGAGATGGGGTTGCTGTAATTTATGGATGGATATGTAAATCTACGACCGCTTTATGCTAATCTGATGAGAAACTCGAGTTATATGCTAAAGATCATTAGTATAGGCGCCTAAAAGAAGAGCCTGAAAGAGGGGAGACATCCTCTATGCATAGAAGAAAGTGCTGTTCCTTTCCACCTGATTTTGTACTAGGCAAAATGGAAGGTCTATTACGAGCCCGAGATTCGGTTGTATTCCACCGGCTATTTTCATGGGCTTATCATGTTGGGTGCAATCTCTAGGGCAAGGCACATTCACAGTCAAAATTTGCATTCACTCTGTTGATGAGTGCTATGCTGTTTTCTGGATTATAGGGAATGCACTGGATCTGGCCGAATATTGCAGGTGTCTTGGCAGTTGGAACGTCCTAGTGAAATCTAGCTACCTAGGATTCGATACTGGAGTTAATATAGGCGGTTTGGAAGTCGGGTGATACTGGGCCCCCCGGGATTTGTTTGAATAATCTCAATAACTTGAATTTATTCACATAACGGGGTCTTTCCAAAGAGACGAAGTTGTACGAAATGATACAGTAGCTTTTAGGTGCCTTGATACTGTACATGATACGGAGTACGAGACACATCCCTTTCACTGGTCATGATTGGTTTCACATTCCTCGTTAAGCCGAGAACATGGAACGCCTGAGATAGGCATATGAAACCCTAGCCCTAACTCACATGCACTAATAGGACTAAGAACAATGTAAGATTGCATGAAACATATTTTCTTTTGTTCAACTATCAAACGTGATAGGCTAAAAAAAAACTGCGTAGTCAGACGAGCAGAAATATTGAAAGAAATAGCAAATCTAATGTACAAAAGCCCAAGAGACAATCTAAAGATTCGCCTTGTGCACGTCATCAACAGCCTCTTTCGGCAAGACTGCATCGGCAAACCTCTCCTCTGTCATAAGCAGCTGCTCAGGGAACCACGAAAGATCTGCACTGACAGTCTCACTCAGCGAAGCATCCTGTGCAAGCAGCATAGTCGCCACTGCCTTACCACTAAACCAAGCCTGAACCATTCCTTCCCCACCAAATGCAGCACAAACCCACTCGGCTCCCTCAGACCCATGCTCGGAGCGACCAGTCGCAGTCTCAGACAACCGTCCTACCCAAGGGAACCCATCGGAGCTGAACGCCATATTACCAGTCCACATCGCCTGCACTGGGTCGCCTTGCACACAGCCCCAGTCTGTACCTCCGAAGATAGCACGCAGAGCCCCAGACAAGTGGATATCAATGTAAAGACTAAGGTCAGAGTCTGTCGAGACGCCCATCTCTGCTAGGCCGCCAGCCTCACTCTGTGCGAAGCCCCCGCCAAGCATCATCTGCCCTTCCGGTAGCTGAGTCATGTAGTCAAATCCGCGGTCGTAGTTGAAGAGCCATGAATGATTCGTGGCCTGGTTGGGGAATTTGTCGCCAGGGGTTTGCGCGGACATCTGCCCGCGCACGGGGAAGATTCTGCCCCGGAACCCGGGTACTAGGTGGCTGACATGGGCATTGGTGCAGTGGATAACGTGCCGGGCGGTAATAGTGCCTCTGCTTGTCTCGATCTTGTATCTTGGGCCGCTGGAGGAAGTCTCATCGTAGACAGCGGTCACAGGGGTGTTTTCCTCGACGCGCAAGTCATCTGGGAAGTCTGCAAGGAGTCGTTTGAGGACGCCGGTGACAAATCTGTAGGGCCAGAGCGCTCCAGCAGGGCCGGCGACGACGCCTCGGGCACGAGTCAAACACAACTCCTGGAAAGAACATTAGCATCGGCGTTTTGGGTGGCTAGGAAAAGATACAAACGTACCCTCGGGATAGCGTCTCCCTCATAAGATGTCCATTCAGCAGCTTCCTCTGGCATCCCCTCCTTGAACCGGCGCATTCGCTCCATCGCCGCCCGCCAAGGCTCCTCGCCAAAGTAAACGCTCAGAAACTGAACCTTTCGTGCTTGTGTCTCCGTAGTGATGCCAAGCTCCTCTGCGACAGCAAGAATCTCCCGCAGATGTGCCAATCGGAAGCGGACAAGTTTACGTGCTGCGTCCACGCCAAAAGCATCAGCGAACTCGGCATATTCGTCAGCTGTCTCCAGGATGTGACCGCCATTGCGGCCAGTTGCTCCGCTGCAAACTGTGCGGGCTTCGAGCATGACAACTGATGGATGAGAGGTGGAAGAGGGATTGGAAGCGCGGCTCTGGAGCAAGGTCCGCGCAATAGATGCTCCGGTGATCCCAGATCCGATGATAACAACATCGGCTTCCTTGGGCAGAGACATTGCAGCTCCCTGGCTAAAGTTGTATTTCTCCTGGGTCCAGAACGACGAGGTTGTCGAAGTCTGGGGGAGGCCTGGGTCGGAAAAGATGCGATTGAGAGCTTGCTGTCTAGCAGAGGCTGAAAACGAAGTGTCTTTTAGAACATCTGTAACAAAAGGCATGGTGAAAGGTCGGAGCCACAGTATAAGGTAGAATGTTGTTTTGATTGAAATAAAGTCAAGAGCGATGTGTGGTAGAGAAGTCAAAAAAGAGATGTATGTGAAAGGGCAGAAGTAAAGGCGCAAGAGTAGAAGATGAGACGCCTCGAGTCTTACGCGAGATTCAGGAACGTGAGAGAATAAAAAAAGGAAAGACCCGAGAAGTAGCAAGGTCCAATATATCAATAAGAAGTGACCTGTTGGACTGTACCTCGCAGAGGTTGAATACTCAAATAATGAGCTAATATATTTTCCATGCCCTTCACTGGATGCCACCGAAGCACCTGCCATGGGTCCATTATGTGCCCCATCTGATAGAGTTCAAGATAACGTGCCGGTGGGTCTACCTTCTCGTTTGAGTGGGATCTTTACACATGAGCATCAATATCTTATAGAACATAAATATTACAAAATATGAGGATCTGTCGAATTGACGCCGAAAGCAACTGTTTTTGTGGCCAGGGCCTCTCCACCCGTAACTTTGAACCAGCAATAGAGGGCTTGCTTTACTAGAGAGAGTGTGTATCGGCCATTTAATATGTGAGTAAATTACAAAAACGGTATGAAAACAAAGCCATTGTGGATCTATGCTTCATCCTATGCTCGAGCGCTTTGGACTCCTTCCGCTTCCAGCTTATCCTAAAGCGGCAGGCGGACACCCCAAACACCGCCAACCATATCAAATGGGGCGGCGGGGCTGTGGGGGTGGGGTCAAGAGTAATCAAGGCCATATCTTTTGGACAAATGCCGCAGTGCTGAGCACGGAAAGAACACATACGGGAAGATTGCCATAAAAGCGAAAGAACATCTATCCAATCTCCAGAATGACATCTGAAACAACCAGCAACTGGCAAGACCTCGTCGCCGCCAAACGCCATGAATGCGAGCAGAAGATACCCCAGAAATGGGTTCTAAGCGCAGAAAATGTGGCGCTCGCGCAGGAATCCCCGCGTTTACTTGATATTGAGCTTCCCCGTCGCTGTGGTCTGCTCTCCGATGTCGAACTGGATCTGACGGAAAATTATACCGCAAGCCAGCTATTGGCCAAATTGGGATCGGGGCAGACCAGTTCGTTGGCTGTTACAACGGCGTTTTGCAAGAGAGCTGCTATTGCACAGCAGGTTGTGAGTATGATGTATTCCAGACAGGACAAAAGAGCAATGATCTTATCATATGTTTTGTGTAGATATCTTGTCTCACGGAGACTTTCTTCCCCCAGGCGCTGGAGCGTGCTAAGTACCTGGATGATTATCTCCAGCGGGAGGGTAAGCCTGTTGGTCCCCTACATGGTCTACCGATCAGTATAAAAGACACTTTCTGTGTCGAGGGTGTGCAGTCAACGATTGGATATGTCGAACTACTTAAGAATGAACCCGCGAAGACAAACTCAGCGCTAGTGAAGATGCTGCTGGAGTTAGGCGCGGTTTTATACGTAAAGACGAACATCCCACAGACACTGATGGTACAAAATACCAAATGGCTCGGGGATATGCTCAGAATGTGAAGCTAACAGCCACCCAGACAGGAGACTCGGATAATAACATCTTTGGCCGTACCCTTAATCCACTCAAAACCACCCTTACGGCCGGCGGATCCAGCGGCGGCGAGGGTGCACTGATAGCATTCCGAGGATCGATTTTGGGCGTGGGGACCGACGTCGGTGGCTCGACTCGCATCCCTGCGCTATGCTGCGGTGTGTACGGCTTCAAGCCAACAAGCGACCGAATCCCCTTCGGTGGACTGGTCTCTGGCGCCGTGGAGGGGATTCCAGGACTTATTACAGCCGTGGGTCCGCTAGCACAAAACATCGCGGATCTCAAGTTGCTGATGCGTTCCGTTATCGCCGACGGCCATGCGTGGAAATATGACTCTACTGCCATCGGAGTTCCATGGCAAAGCATCCCTCCCAACGCCAATGAAAACTTGACTATTGGTGTGCTTGCTGAGGATAAGCATTTCCCGCTCCACCCGCCTGTAAAGAGGGCTCTAGATCGGGCGGTTGAGGCGTTGACGCGCGCAGGACATCGTATCGTCCGACTTGGTGGTGACGATGAAACACAGAGTGTGGCATATGTGTCGCGTCTTGCGTTTCAGTATCTTACGTATGGCCCGCACACTGATTTTCTTGCGGCCAGTGGCGAGCCCGCTGTGGCTTCGGTTGCTGCGGGTGCGTCGCCGGCCTTCTCTGGTCCGTTCCCTGTCCAGCAAGGTCTAGGAACGTTTGAAACCATCACGGCGTTGCATGAGGCTCGCCAGCGAGTTCACGATGCCTGGAGGCAGACATGGGTGAATCAGAACCTTGATGTGATTCTGGCTCCTGGAGCTCAGAGCACAGCTGTGGCCTACGATACGTATGGATGGCCTGCTTATACGGTGATATGGAACGTCTTGGATGTAAGTCTTTGGTGTTGTCTCATTCCGCTGTTTTTGCCTTGACCCTCTAGGGCATATACTGACTTCTGCCAATCTAGTATCCCGCATGCATTATTCCATTTGGAAAAGCGTCCAAAGAGCTTGATCCCGAGCCTATGACAACAGGTGCTAATACGCAGCCGGACTGTCAGTGAACTCGTCCCCTTTTATCGAATAGATTGCTGACAGATACCAGATCACCCCGATGAGGTAGATGGTGCCCCATGTGCTATCCAGATCATCACACCGCGCTTCCAAGATGAGGAGTGCCTTTGGGCGGCGGATATCATTGACCGGGCATTGGCCGTTTATGGCAAGGAGTAATGGAATACATATACCTGGTGGATGGCAATTTGCCTACTCGGGTAGGTCTCAGGCAGAAGTTTGTTCAGCTCGCTGTGCTCGGGATATTCAGGGGTATTAGAGAAACAGTGTGCAAGATCATACGAGTTCAGCGACTAGGAAATATCATTTTAACGCCATCTGCTGTTCTGAAGGAAAATAAATTCAAAAGGTAGAATACATATGTGAAACCGGTCCTATCCCGTTTGATATCTTAAAGGTGTGTTGGAAAGGACAAGCTTTTGGTACTTGGAAGAAAAGAGAACAAGAACTACGGACTGGGGCTATCGTCGTACCGCGGACCGCCGTCGTTACCACCATACCCAGCGCCAGGCGTAGCAGCCATTCCACCCATTGCCGGAGTGGGCGCATCGAACGCCGCAGGGGTTGGAGCGTCATAGTCTCGCTTTGAGGGGCCACCGGGAGTGGGCGCGCTGAAAGCTCCACCAGGGGTGGGGGCACTTTCGGGCCATCCGCCAGGAGTTGGTGCGCCGGGAGTCGGAGCAGCGTATGCACCAGGGGTGGGGGCTGAGTAGTTTCCACCAGGAGTCGGGGCATCGTCGAAATCACGCTGGTCTCTGCCGCTGGACATAGCGTTCCAGCCAGGTGTGCGGCTTCCTGGGTTTGCGCCACCGGCATTCCATCCAGGAGTGCGTGATCCAGAGGCAAAGGCGTCGAAGCCAGAGCTCGAGTCATATGGTGTCTTTGATCCCGAGGTCCAGGACGGCGTGCGGCTGCCAACTCCTCCATATGCGGTGCGGTTTCCTTCGTAGGGGTTCGCGGTACGAGAGCCGTCGTTCTTCCAGGCCGGAGTACGGCTGCCACTCACGCCACCCCAAGCAGGAGCTATAGGATGATTAGCATCTTCGCCAACTTTTCTAGGATGTATGTACTTACTTCTGGCAGCAGCGCCATTCCAAGCGGGGGTTCTGGACGAATCGGCGGCGGCGATCGGTGTGCGACCACCGGCCCAACTATCTCTCCCAGGACCGCCCGAAGAAGTGTACGGAGTTCGCCCTCCAGGGCCACCTCCTCCTCTTCCACGGCCCATGGAGAGGGGTTGTTTGGAAATAGGACTGTGAAAAGTTAGAAAGACTGCGTATCAAATGCAATAGAGGAAGAACATACTCTTTAGGTGTCAGAATATCACGCGGGATGTGCACAGGCTTGTTGGAGGTGTAAAGCTCGACCTGAGCGGAGGCGTCGTCTGCGTCGCGGACGATACCGACGAGGCCCTTATAACGACCCTTGCGGATAGTCACGGTCTTTCCGATAAGCTGATCGCGGCCGCGACGAGGTGGTGGCATTCCAGCGCCGCCTCCAGGAGTTTTCATCGCCAGGGCAGGGTTCATCTTGGTGAGATCGGGTCCAGTGGGCCGACCGCCTCTTGCTGATACAGTAACAACATTGGTTGTCCGCACCACGGAGATACCGGCGTTCTCGGCTTGCGCCTTGTTATGCAAGAAAAGGAACGAACGGTGGATATGGCGGATTACTCCACTGCGCTGCTCTCCGTAAACCTCGCGAACGGTATCGCCACTTCGAATCTCTGCGCCATTGCGATCAGTAGCTACAGCATCACGACGGGGAGCAATCTTGCTAGCGATTTGTGTAGGAAGAATGTTGCGGATAGAGCCATTCTGGTCCACCACGCGGAGGGATTCTCGGTCCACTTTGATGACACATGCAACAGTGGCGGCATCAAGCTGGACAAGATCATGAACATCGTAGATGCCGAGTTGTCCATCGGCAGCCATCTCAGCAGAAAGTCGAAGATCCTTGCTGAAAATTGTGATCTCCTGCATACTCATATCACTGAGCAGAGTGACAGTGTCGTCCTTGACCTGCACGACCATGCCCAGTTCGTTCTGGTATCGACTCCCGCCAATAACCTTGACATGATCACCTTCCCGGAATCGTTTACGGAGGGTTCGAACAGGCGCATCAATTGTCTGACCGGCCAGCTCGCCCTCGGTGACTTGCAATGAAATAATGTCACCTCGAGTTGACACTGTGCGACCAATAAGACCCTGCTGTTCACCCCGGTAAACCTCCACTGGATCACCCGGTTGGTATGAGTCTTCAGCGGTGGAGTTCTTCAGAGTCTCGGCCAGCGACGCCAGATCCAAATTAGCAGTTCCATCTTCTCCTCCGCGCGCGAACATTGTAACCTCCTCTAGCCGGGGGTTAACATTCTTGGCATTCAAGTGCTGGACACGCATATCTTTGATGAGGAAACCATCGACGTAGTTGTCGTTCAAGTAGTTCCATGATTTTCCGCCTAGACCAGAAGTAGACGAGAGATATTTCGCATGCTTCTTTTTCGCCTCTGTCTCACTGAACAGGCGCTGGGGAGGGCGGACGGTGTTCACAGCACCGCGTTTGCGCTTAGCATCGGTAGGGGCACCAAAAGTATCATCATTCATGCCATAGTCCAGTCGAGGAACAAGTCGCACAGTAACATTCAATCCATTAGTTTCGACCTCCTCAATCTGGGCCAAATCGCCCATGTATTTGCCACGCTTGATGCGAATCCAGCCACCAGGCAAAAGCTCTTCTGATTTCTGAACGCGAAGAAGATCTGGCATCTCCTTTACGGGAACCAGGGTCAGCTTCTGGGATGGATAGTAAAAGTTGATTGCTTCCAAGCCTTCCGTAACATCGGCTTGCCTGCGCGCCTCACAGTAGAACCAGCCCTGCATAATGTTTCCGCGCTCGAAAGCCGAGATAATTCGAATGGGGTTGCGGGAGCCTGCCGGACGCTCTTCAATTCGCTTCTGAATTGAATATACGACCTCCTTCTCCTTGCCAGGCTTGCAGCGGCCACCCCAAATGCTGGGGTCTTCCACACTGGGAAGCAGGAGTCGTTTCGGAACCACAAGAGAATCTGTGGCGGCAGCACGGTTGCGTCCATATCTTTCCTTGAGCATCTGGGCCTGCTTCTCTGCGTCCATGCTGGCATCAATCTCGCGCTGGCGATCCAGTTGTCGATGGCGGCGGTCGTCTGTCTCGGTGCCTTGGGGTAGTGCATCAAGATCATCCGGATGTGTTTCCATGCCATATTCGGCGAGCTCATCTTCCTCATCATCGCCCTCGTCCTCCTCATCATCGACGCCGGCCTCGTCCTCGATGAATGGATTGGCAACGCGCTTCGCTCGTTTTTGAGGACGACTCGCCTAAATTAGAGGTTATAAGTTAACAAATCTGTCATGCATTACCAGGTCTCCATAGAGAACATACCACATCCTCTTCCTCATCTTCTTCTTCTTCCTCCTCGTCGTCATCGTCCAGTTCATTCTCCTCGTCGTCGTCTTCAACATCCTTGGCATCTTCCTCCTCATGTGCATGTACATCGCGTGGGTACTTCACATCATTCTCCTCATTAGCGCCATTCCCACTTGACTGTTCTCTCTTGGCTGGCTGTTTGCACTCATTTGTTAGTGCATTGTCCATCGAAGCTTGGCATGTGTCTGTAGACTGACCTTTGATCTCGATTCCTCGGCATCAGACTCTTCTTGGGGAGCAGGGTTGAAATCATCCTCCTCATCATCAGACCCGAAGTCGTGGTTGAGAAAGTTCGACATTTTGGCAGGTAGTGTCTCGGGCTATTGCAGATGATCTCGTCGCACCTCTTTCGCACGTTGTAATTTGGAGTTAAGATATAGTGAGATTCCTATCAATAACAAGGAGACTCAGCAACTGAAAACACAAAGAGGACATGTGAGAAGACAAACCTTATTCAAGGAAAGCGCGCTACAACTTGCGGGTTGAAAGACAGGACGTAGATGCGAGGATGCAAACTGTCCAATATTTTCCGATAGACAGCCAATTCCAAGTATCGTCAAGTCAAATGAGGTTGATCGAGACGAGAGAAAAGCGACTGGAAAGTTAAGAGGGAGCACAGCAGACAGTCGAGCTGTGCGGGCAATCACCGAGTTCCGCGACCGCCTACAAAGAACACGGATCCGAATGGAGATCTCGGGGTTCGTTGAAAAAAGAAGAAACACCACAAAGCAGGCTGCAATTTTATAGCACTGCTCGTAAGGGGTAGCTTGAGAATGAGCAAAGGAGGAATTGAAGTGCCGGAGCGTGGAGGTCGAGTTGCCCAGAGGCATAATCCTTGCGTAACTGGCTGTTGTGGCGCGCCGTACTTGGCCGCCTTATGAGTCTGGAATTGCATCCTTTGCAGCCCTATAGCTTAAAAGAGCATACGGAGTACATGAATCTCATTGAGAAATGTTCTGATTCCACTGCGATATACCGGTATACACTATCCTATGGTGTACAAGGCCAAGCAAGGCTGACCAGGATGGACTACAATGTTCTCACAACTACACTAATGGAAGCGAATATTCAGGTCAATCTATATTCTGATCGACATTGCAAACAACAACTTCAGAGGAAAACTGAACATCATAAAGAGCAGTAAAAAGGATCATACATATATCCAAGGAGCCAAGTGACCCGGGTCGTCCTCATTGTATTGCTTGGTTTCAAGAGTATACTTCCACCATGATATCTGGCTATCTTGACCCTCTCAAAACTCTTAATCGGAATGATCCCAATCATTTGAACTTAACTCTTTCACAAGGAAATTTAACCTAAGAATCGCACAATACTGAATGAGCCAGTTTCGCTGTTCCGACGGCCCCCAAGTATCCCAGAAAGGCTCCAGTCTGTTATTCAGCGCCTGGGTTTTAGCCGAAGTGAGTGAGCGAAGGAGAGCCATTTGCTGAGCTCTCTCTCGGCCTGGCTCCTTGTGATCTTCCAATCTTTGGTACATATCTCGATAATTCTTGATAATCAACCAATACAAACCCTTGATCATAGAGACGTCCCAGTAAATCTGCGGGTCCCCATGACGCAAAAGCTTTTTGAAAATGATATCACAGTGTGGCCGCAGGCTATGAGCTGCTACTTGTAACGCATAAGCGCCTGTGCTCTCATCGCCTTCAGTGTCCTGGGAACTTCTGACCCGCCCTTCCATAGGATCACAGTGTTGACAGAACCAATCAATGCCAGCTGGCTGTTCTCCTCTTGCCCCAGCCACCAGAGCAGTCTCACCGGAGTCTCGGTCGAAGTCGCTTCGACACCCTGGCTGGGTATACGAGTGATCCAACAACCAGTCAAGGATTCGTGGACCTTCGGGGTTCTCGATTGCCCGGTGCCAGATGGTTCGAGAGGTAGGATGAAGTTCGATGGGATTGACTCCAACGGCATCATATTGAATCGATCCTGGGTCGAGCGTGTCATTATCGGGATCGAAGTCTCCGTTCCGGATGATCGGATCACCATATTCTGCATCGCGGTTCCACTCCTCGCCTGATTCTTCGTACTCGGGGTCATCCTCCTTGGGTAGATACATTGGTAGTGTGTTTCTGGGGAGCTTAGTGATATTGAATCCTTTGGACAGGAGCCGTTCGGCCATTTCGGCAGTGATGAAGCTGCACAGTTCGAGCTTGAGGCCATCATCATTCCACACAGATAGAGGGTAGCCGGCATCCTCTAGAAACTCAACGACTCCCCTAAAGACGTGATTGTCATGCAATAAAGCGACATGGTGGGGAATAGACATCCCATCGATAGACGTGGGAAAATGCCGAGGATCCACGCCTCCTTTCAGCAAGATAGCGACAACAAACATTACACATTCGACATCTCCGCCCTCAATCACTGCGTGAAGAAAGCTTCTCCCATTTTGGTCGTAGTTCCTGAAATCGATCAACCCAAGTCGGCCGAGAAGTGAGAGGCAGCTTGTACATTGGCATTCTTTCACGAATTCATACGCACAGTTGAACCCAGCACCGCCTCGGCTAGCTTTGTAAGCCGCAATCTCCTCCCTGCATTGATACGCGGGTTTGAAGCTGTAGTAGTTCATCCATGGCTTGAAAACCTGTTCAAGTGTGCTTTGAGCCGGTTCAGATCTCAACCATGTTTCCACATGCTCTCGGTGCATTGACGATGCTTCAGCAAATTCATGTATAGCGTGAAGGTCCTCGGGGCTCGGAAGTTTTGTATCAACATGCAGCAGCATAGGGAGAACCAGTACCAACAAGCTGTCAGGCATGGTTGTAAGATCCATGGAATAAGCTATGTCTCGCAGGAATCCATGGCTGACTCCGTCGGCATTATTTGAGTTAAGACTTTCCAGGAGATCCGTTGGAGCAGTCCCAGTGCCAGTGAAATCGTCCTCGTTGTCTTGGAATTCGCGCATTCGTCGAGTCACCAAATTGGCCAGTATGAGCGATAAGGCAGAATGCTCATCAGATACAACTTGAATCATTCGATCGATGTCACTTGCAAGGTCATACCCATCATCGTCGATATCCTTCGATCGTAATGACATCGTGAATGGGTTGGTAGATAATTTTCAAGCAAAGGTATAGACACAAATAACTTGCCTCGAGGTTCCTAAATAGGCGGACGGGCACGTCTCAGAGTTATACTTTCACATCGAATCACTAGCGTTCGAGTCGAAAGGAAGTCAACCCAATGCTTTGGGCTAATTATAGATTGGTATCAGAGAGCTTCGGACGCAATGGAAACAGTTGTCAGGGGGTTCCTAATCCACGGATTGAATCCCCCAAAGGAAAGAAAAACAAAGGAGTGGTATCAAAAGAAGGTCGGTGGCTTGAACGGAATAATTTGTGCCCTCGGCCATACTTGAGTCGCCTGGACAAAGAAGTGTATCAGTCAGGTGTTCGTGTGGGAACACTTCGGCGATTTGAGGCGAGAACAAAGAAGGGGATGTCGGGACATGGAGACCTATGAGGCCCTCCTGCATCTTCTTTGATTCTTTGAATCTTGCTTTTCGTTGTCGGTCGTGGTCATGGTTATTCTTACCAACACATAACAGCCATCTAATATCGCAAACTATGGAGACACTGAGACTTTAGTTGTGAATCAAAATCATGTATATGCAGCAAATATCCAAAAAGGCGGCGACGTTCACCATAAATCGTGAAATATACAAAATATAAGCCAATGTAGTGTTATTGTACAAGGCACACCATAGTAAAATAAAAGAAATGCCGTCACAGACGAGAGGATATCTAGCCAAATGTAGCAAAAGAAAATGTATCTGGGCACGCTTTACCGCCGCAGTCGAAAACATCCAAAGAAATGGCTTATAGCTTCATGCCAAACATGCTGTGAACACGCAAGCTCTGGCGCATACTCAAATCAAGCATAATCTCCTCACTGCCACCGGGAATAGCATAGGCACGCACATCACGGTACAGTCTCTCGATCTTACCGCCCTGGCCGCCGCGGCTGTAACTCAAACCACCAAAGATCTGACTAGCCTCGCGAGCGCAGAACTCAAAGCATTGCGTAGACTGCGCCTTCAGTGAAGCGATGGCACCACCGAGTTTAAGCATAGCCTCGGTATCCTCCATGGACTGGCACTGGTAGATGATGTTCTCGAGCCAGTTGTAGGTGGACTCGATCTGGCGGGCCATGTGAGCGAGTTTCATGCGAATAACCGGGTGGTCTATGAGACGCTTGCCGAAGGTCTTGCGTTTGTGAGCGTATTTCACGGACTCCTCATAGCAGACACGCGAGAAGCGCACACACTGAATCACAATTCCGATGCGCTCGTGGTTGAAGTTGGTCATGATAACCTTGAAGCCCTGGTTCTCCTTGCCAATCAGGTTCTCCACGGGCACCTTGACGTCCTCGAAGGTGACGTAGGTCGTCCCGCTGGACCACACACCCTGGCAGTCCATGCGGCGGGTGCTGACACCACCAGCTTCGCGCTCGATGAGCAGCACGCTGAGGCCATTCATACCGTCCTTGCCAGTGCGCACTGCGGTCGTGAAGTAATCAGAGTAGATACCGTTGGTGATCCACTTCTTCTCGCCATTGACGATATAGTGCTTGCCATCCTCGGTAAGCTTGGCCTCGCAACCCAAGTTTGCGACGTCACTTCCCGCATCAGGCTCAGTGATGGCGAGGCAGATACGCTTGTCGCCGGCTAGGATACCCGGCAGGATTCGGTCGACTAGCGCCTTCTTGCCGAACTTGACTAATGGAGGGCAGCCAATTCCGTAGCCACCGATCAGGTTCCATACTAGACCACCGCTGCCGGCACGCGACAGCTCGTCGGTCAGCAGCATCTCGTGGAACAAATCCCACCGCTCTGGTGCTACAGACTTCACGCGGTGCGGGGTGTGCTTCTCAGGGAAGTGGACACCCAGCAGTCCTGCTAGGTAGCCCCGCTCACCCATCTGCTTGTAGACGCTCGCGGGCACTTCCTTGGCCTCGTCCCATTCGGTCACATATGGCTCGATCTCGGACTCAACCCACTGGCGGACCTCATCTCGCAGTGCGGCGTGGGATTCATTAAAGTAGGGGGATGCGTACTATGAGCGACATGTAGATTAGCTTCCATGCAACCATAAACTGGAATCTGTGCCAGATAGCAAAACTTACACCCTGGTACCATGAAGGGTCGGCGAAGGGGATCAATTCTCCGTAAGGGTCTTGGGGCGTGCCGGTGGCAGGCGGTGTCACGGAAGACGAAGAGGCGGTAGGCTTCGGCTCGGCAGCCTTCTTCGGGGCTGGGGCTGGGGGCGGTGCCGGTGCCGCCTTCTTCGTATCCAATGAACCGATCTGCAGGCTGGGCTTATACTTCTTCAGAATGCCCTCATTGTGGTACTTCCAGAACTGTTTTGAAGCGTCCTTTCCGGCTACTCGCTGGAGAACTAGAGACACATTGTTAATATGGATTTATCGGATGTCACGGATGCTCTCGGACCAACGTACTTTTCTTTCCACCTGTTCAAACAAAATGTTAACATGTGATTCCCATGCATCTGCACACATGACTCTACTTACCAGGGTGCTCATCTTGGAACTTGGAAACATCATAGACATCTTCGTCAATGATGATCCAGGGACTGTCGCCCTTGCTATGCGAGGCGACATCTTCTTTGCTAAATGTCTTTGCCATGACGATGTGTGTGGGGAGTTAAAGGAAAAAGGCGTCCAATATTTATATTAAGGTCAAAGAATATTTAGGAGAAAGAAATTTTTAAGTCCGGGGAAGCTGGGGAATATATGAGTTATGGGGCAATGAAACAATCTCCGCTAGGTTCGGACGATATTCCAAGTATGGGACATGAAGCACCAAATGGGCCTCGGAGCATGATCCATGGTAACAGTTCACATGCTCCCACATAAAGTAGACCTTGGGACCTTACGTTATAGCAGTCGGTGTTTTATTTAGTGTTTTATTGGCTGCTGATCACTTCGGTCATCGCCGTTCACACACGGTTTATTGGCTCGTGCCGCGTCATAATGGAAATGCCGAGGCTTAACAGCCTTGAAGGGAAGTGGATTGCTGAGTCAGAAGCGGTTCCCCGGGGCATGTGAACATCCACGGTAGTGACGATGGCCGGTTTGCAATTGGACTATTTCATGCTCCAAATTTGCGGACGCAGCTATTTGCAAATGTAACTCTATACAAGAATAGTCACTTTGTACAATTAAGTCCGGTTCATGGTTTCAACATGTACCCCGTGTGCACTACTTCCTAAACCCTTGCATCTAAACCGGTCTGACCGGCATGTTCAAATCAAGGGTTTGGGGGATGACTGAGTGCATATAATACAACAAGAATGAAGGGCAATTTAAAAGTAACATAGGAACTTTCATATCAATCACAGTGATGGAAAGCTATATTAGCCTCCAAATAGATCACGTCGGCGTAGACAGCCTGATTAGTCTAGTAATACATCCAGCATCAAGATTCTATGCCGCAACAACCCCCTACTGCTCTTCACCATCTGACTCGTACGAAAATTCGTGAGGGACAGGTGCGTCCTCCACACCTTCTTCGTCCTCATCGACCGCCGTCAGAACACCGGCACCAGCGGCAGCACCGCCTGAGGTGGCAGCGGATAGAGCAGCCCGAGCATCGGCCCGTTGAGGGGTCTGCAGAGCAGCTGTTCCGATGGCGGCCTGCAGGCGGTCCTGGAGGGTTTCGGTCGGAGGAGGCTGTGGGCGAGCGTCTTTGCTGGCCTTCAATTCCACAACCTCGCGAGGCTCATCGGGCTGCTTGTCGAGAACAACGACAACACCGCCAGTGGGCTGCAATTTTGTTAGCATTGGATTCATTGGGACAAATCGGAATGAACATACCCTCTTGACCGGCTCGTACCGCGGGTCGGGGAAAGTGAGATACTTGAGCTGAGCTGGAAGTACCCTTGATAGGTTGTCTAGCTCGTACCCAACCTTCTCCCGCTCTGCCTTCTTCTTCTGCACCTCTGCAGCAGCCTTCTCCGTCTCCTTGGCTTCCTCCTCCTCCTTAGCAACATCGTCCGTGTCCATTGCATCCAGCAGCTGATCAGTTGCCTTGGGTGTTGTGGGCGCTTGGTCAATGTCCATGCTCTCACGGCGTGCTTGCTTCTCCCGACGCTGCGCGCGACGCTTGGCCTGGGCAGTGGTAGAAAGAACAGCAGTCTTCACTTTCTCCGGAGCCTCCTCAGCCTTCACTTGTTGCTCAGGGGGTAGTCGAAGAGACTGGGGCGGGTGTTGCTGTGGAACTTGAAGTGTGGGACTTCGAGCTTCTGGTCAACACCGATCACGGATGTTGGGGTGAAGCTGAGCGACAAGAAGTGTGTGAGAGGGAACCAGTACCAGTACTGCACGAAGACTGCAACACCAACGATACCGGGCATGTTGAGGTTACCTGTCTGCGTCTGCAAGCTAATAGTGCAGTTTCGACCACCAGCATCAATAATACCGAGAGCAATGGCACAACCAAACTTGGCCATAGCATCCTCGTGGCGGTCACCAAGCATCTTCATCATGGCCTTGCGGAGGCTGGTAACACGGGGATTCATGGCCTCGTTCTGCTGAACGAGAACCATGGCAAGAGAGATCAAAGCACCTTGACGAACAAAGTCGGTCGAGTCCTTAAGCATAGGCTCCAGGAGGTCGATGGCTTCGTCCAAGCCGGTGCCGGCGCAGGAGATACCGAGCGCCATTGCGGCACCGTATCGGACGTGAGGGTTGTATGATTCAGAAAGCAACTCGACCATGCGAGGAACACTCTGGTGCTTGCGGAACAAGATGAAACCCAAGCTGAGCACGGCGACTCGGCGCACATCGTCATTAACATCACTGACAGCGACGTGCAGAAGCTTGCGGACTGCCTTGTTGCTGCCAGTGCCACAGTAAGCCAGGGCAATGGTCATGATACCACCGTAGCGCAGAGTTGGGTCGGGGTCACCAAGGAGACCATTGATGAGCTCGTCGGCAGCTTCCTGGCGTCCGAACATGATCAAAGCCATACCCATAGCTAGACCGCGAACGATCTTCTCGTGCTGTGTGTCGTGTGCGTACTGGATCATGTCCTCAAGAGCCTTCATGTTGCCGGTACCAAGCATGATGAGGCCCATGGCGAGACCAACGGCCTCGCCATTGAGGGCGGAATCAGTGTAAAGAACGCTGCGCAGGTCTTCGTAAATGCCTTCGTCGCCTGTCGCCATACCCGCAACACCGAGACCAAGAGCACCACCATGCTGAACCACCTCTTCTGTGGCCTTCTTGAAGTGGTCGCGAATGATGTCAACTGCCATGCCACCGTGGTTGGCGTAGATCAGACCGAAGGCGTAAAGGGAACCACCCTGGCTGTAGACAGATCCTGAGCCTCCAACCCCAGCGATGTGTTCGCGGGGCAGGTAAGGCTGGAGGAGCTTCTGGCCCTGGCTGAGGTTGCCGCGGTGGATACAGCCCAATGCAGCAGTGGCTGTGAACTTGGACCAATTCACGGCCTTGCCTAGCCACTCCAGGTTGTCACGGAAGAACTTATCGTGAGTGGTTCCGGCATGCATGAACGCATTGGAAAGTGTCACCGCAGTGTGGAAGATAGAATTGCGAGCCTCAAGGCTGTCGCGAATCTTGTTCAGAATCGCGATGTCAGCCTTGTTGTTCCGGTATAAGAATTCCAAATTCAACTGGATGGTCTTGATTCCATCGAGAATTGAGAGAATGTTCTTGAATGCAGTAACCGCATCTTCTGGCAGATCTGAATCTTTATTTGACGGCCGGGAAGAGCTTCCCTGGTCTTCGAGTAATGCGTCCGACTCTCTTGGCTCGTTGTCCTCTTCATTGTTCTCCTTCTCGGTCTCGTCTTCGGGCACAAGCTCAGCAATCTCTTGTCGAACCTTCTGGAGGAACTCTTGGGTGCTGTTGTCATAAAGATCGAAAGAAATTTGGTAGGCAACGGCAAGGGATCGTGCATCGCCCTTCTCAACCAGTTGGCGAAGAATGGCAGAGGCCATCGAGTGCTCATTAAGATAGACAACGCATTTCGCGATTGAGAAGAAGTCGGGTGCCGGGATTTCATTAAGAAGTTCCAAAATTAGTTTAAGGATCTAGAAAAATTAAGTTATGGTTAGCTGACTCCGCCAAATGGTGTAAAATCTTTGGGGGACACGAACCTCGCTACGGAAGGCTCGTTCTTGGACAATGCCCATGCAGATGTCCAGAACATATTCCATGAGCTCCTCGCTGCCACGGGAGTCGCCCTCCTCCTGCTTCTCGTCGCTACTAGCGCGAAGGATGGCCATACGAAGCACATCCAGGCTCTTTGCCTCAATGGCGATTCCAATGACTTGGCGGTATCGCTTTTGTCGGAAGCATGCCTCAAACAATCGCTCAATGACGGTCTGCAATTGTCCTTGGACACCACGCTTCAGCACAAGGGAGTTTTCCTCATGCTGAACGCTCGTGTCATCGCCACCAGGGTGTGCGGCGTCCACGCCGGGAACCTCCGCGCGAGAAAGCAACGATTTCGAGGGCAGTGCAGATTTGGAGAAAGGTGTGATAGGAGAAGTGAGGCTGGCAGATGTGCTGGAGGCACCGTCGCCCGATGCTGGGAATGCAGTGTTCAGATTGGCTGGTTGATCACCCGCAGTAGCGTGTTGGGCGGCAGATAGAGAGATGAATGTATCGACGCATTTCGCTACATGGAGAAGAATGTTAGCATCAAATAGGGCCAATACTATGGTTCTCCTTCAACGTACCGATAATGGTCTCCTCATACTCGCCGCCATTTTCCAACTTGAACAGCTTGCCAGCGCCTAGAGCAAGAACCATGCTCTCGTTATATTCCTGCAGATGATAATATACCTTTGATGCGACTAGTGCCGCAAGGCCGCGTTCGGGGAATGATTCATCTTCGTAAAGAGCCTCACTGGATGGATAGTCAGCAGAGGCCTGAAAGCCGGTCGGACTCGGGAGGAATGACGCAACAACCGAGATGAAGCTCATTCACACAAGTCTATCAAAAGAACAACTCACATTTCAGGAACAGAGTTGACAACCTCTGTCCAGAGATGATCGATCTGGGAATCTAATGTCTTCAAAGCAAAGACCTTGAGCTCTGGGTCAGGCTCGGAGAGAAAGCCAACCAAACCGGCGGCCGATACGAGTCCGACCATATTTATTGAGAAACGATACGCGTCACGATTTGCTGGAGAGAATTTGAGGAACGGTAGGTGTTTTGTTGCTGTTGTGATGAAGCAACGTCAATCGGAGAGAGCTTGGAATAGCGAATCAGCCCCAGCGCAGAACAAGGTTTCAAGGGGGAATCAGTCACCCCAAATAATGAGAATATGACAAGAAAGAAAGAAGTTGATTAAATGAAAGAGACGAAATGGATGAAGTGTACGTACGAATGGAAGCTGGGAGCAGTTGTCAGAAGCTTTGCTGGCGCGAGAGCAACGTCAACGCCTGAGCGGAGCTGACTGTACATGAAGGATCACGTGGATGGCGCCTGGTCAGCTGCGAGCGGCCCCTGTCCGCGGTCAACAGCTCACCATCAGCTAGCGAATACATTCTTTATTTCTGATCTGGTGATGATTTCAAGAGCTGATTAGACCTTGTCCCGGAACTACTAAACATTATTCCTACCCAGCACTGCCGCGACAAAACTTCAACTCTTCCTGTCTAAAGCTTGACCACGCTCCTTCTTTGTCATGTCGACGCTTCTTCACCAATCTTTTCTTAGTAAAAGGCTGCCATCAGTGCCCCCTGCGGCTTCTATTTATCACCATGATCCTCTTTTACATGTTGAACGCCAGACAAAACACATACAGCGCAATCTCCAACTCCTTATTGATGCTCAAAGCGAAGGCCTTCTCTCTGTTCTAGCTGGGCCTCAACGGGATCAGATCTCAGCCAGGACTTTGACTCCAACATTGCCATCCAATGGGAGTCGGCCACAGTCCCCTTCCACGGTGCCCCCTAGGCAGCCCACGCCCAAGAAAATCGGGCTTCGGGCTGCCCGGGAGGGCATATTTCAATCGATATATGATCTACTGAAGTTACGAGAAGAAGAACGAGAGATTCTCACATCTCAGACCAATGAAAGGGACAACGCACTGCATGATATCCAAAGCTTCATGTCGAGAAGAAATGGTCTAGAGGACGCCATTACCACTATACATGGAGACAAGGAGAGCCGACGTTCAAAGCAACTGGAAGAAGAGGCTCGGAACCTCGAGACTGACATTCATGAATTGGAGACCAGGTTGTATGAGATGAAAGCTAAACATCGACATGTTGTGAATGAGATATCACAGATTAGCAACTCGGTCGACGCCAAGCTTTCTTCTTACACTGAATCTTTGTCTTTACTCGACTCTGACATCCGAAATTACCTCCGTGATCCTCCTATCCAACCGCTATCGCAAAGCTCAGGCGAATCCACCTTTCACTCGTTGAATCCCAAACGTCGCACACTTGACATGGCCCAGGAGCATTGGAAGACTGAACAAGTCAGTTTGCACAGTAGGCAACAGAAAGTGGATGCGGAAATACTAGCATTGGAAGACGGAGGCGGTGTATGGAAACAAGCGGTATCCGATGTCACTGGCTTTGAGAAGCGCTTACAAGCCAACATGCAACATTATGTTGAGATGACCACACCAACGACCCAGTCAGAAGGAACCACACCGGCAGGTTACAGAGAAGGACTTGTGAAGAGTATCCTGGATGATTTGGAAAGAACCACTCACCGGATTGAATCACATCTAGAGCTCGCCGAGGATAAGGATTGGAAGCTATTAGTTTGCTGCATTGCAGCTGAGCTAGAGGCCCTGCGAGAAGCAAGGAGTTTACTTCTTCCCGCCTTCGGCCTCCCGGTGCATGAAGAGGATGCACCCCTGAACTCTACTTCGCCCAAAGATCATCCTCTACTGGACCATGACTTCGAGGAGGGTCAAGAGGACTCGCGCGTAGGTCCACTGGAAAATGACGACCCAGAACCTCCAGCCGATTTGCTCCAGGATGCAGACCCCCGTCATTCGGATATTAGGCCAGAAGATGATGATGAGCCAGATCCATCCTGGCTGGCCTGATCAGTACCTTTTGTACTTATGTAAATGAATAATGACTCATATCTGCTCAATCTACCTAACACCTTCAAACCAAGTGATAATTTCAGCCATTCGTCATGTAAATGTATTTCTAGTGATAACCCATTACATTTCTCGATAAATTAGATCGCTATATTTATCGCTATATTCCTCGCTATATACTCGTATTTCGTACGCTTGGCTCTAGAGACGATGTTCAAATTGTGTCTGGTTCCTCCGAATTATTGGAGTGGGCGGACCACCGAAACCTCACACCCTTGATCTCCTCCTATTAACAGCAAACTATAAGCTTTGCATTTCAAAACAAAAACGTATGAAATAAACTAGACTCTGCCATGGATCTTCCATCACCAAGCTTCTCTATCTTCCTCCCGTCTGTTTACGATGGCAACAAGCTCGAATGCCGCATTTACCTCCCGACCGTGCTCAACAATATAGAATCAACAACAAGTTGGCCCAACCGCGGTGCCATTATCGCGCATCCATACGCAACTCTGGGAGGATGCTACGATGATCCAATCGTCAGTTTCATCGGCGGCGAGCTTCTACTAGCCGGCTGCATCGTGGGAACCTTCAACTTTCGGTATAATCATCCATTGCTAACACTCCACACCATGACGAAGTTGCTAACGAAGGACATATAGTGGAGCTGGTCACTCTGAAGGACGAACAAGCTGGACTGCAAAACCCGAGCTTGGTGACTATGTATCGTTCTACGGATTCATGTTGCAATATCTACACTCCCTGAAGCTTGCATTGGCCCCGAAGGACCAAGTAGAGCCCCACAGAGACCCCGGCGAAGAGAAAAGTAGCTCAGATATCAGTTTGGTCCTTGGTGGCTACTCGTATGGGTCTTTGATTGCCTCACATGTACCGACCCTCGATACTATGCTCGACCTTTTCCAATCTGCGCCCACAACATCTACAAACAAAACAACACCCATATACGAGATTATGAGTACAGCAAAACGGATAACCGCACTGTCCCTGCAGCAACTCCAAGCGAGTCACAGTCTGACCGACGCCCCAGACCTCCGTGTATTGACGACATCTATCTCCTATCTCCTTGTGTCTCCGCTATTGCCCCCGATTAGTCAATTTCTAACTGTATTCTCGACCTTATCGCTGAAGGTGAAAACAGAAACCCCCGGAGGTCCCCACATCCCATGCCCGCGTCCAGCAGACCAGCAGAGCACGCACCACACCCTGGCGCTTTTTGGGGATCAGGATACCTTCACATCTGCTGGAAAACTGCAGAAGTGGTCAGACGAGATGGTGCACATGCCACACAGTCAGTTCCAGTTTAGGATGATTGATGGCGCGGGTCACTTCTGGCGTGAGAACGGGGTCGAAGTGCGGGCAAGACATGCGCTGAAGGAATGGCTCTGTCAGATATGATAGTCTTCTGCTTTTGGTTATTTGGCTGTCCAATTATATTAGAATACTGACCATATATGTATGCATGCACTTAGCGAAACAATATCGAGGGATGACTTATCAAGCCGAAGATCAGCCCTGGGAAGCTCACATGTGAAGAAGCCCCCGGCCGGGGGCTCCACGGGGTTGGTGCCCATGGTATTTAGGCACAAATAATTATTTGAGAAGGTCAGTCCCTAGGTACATATTTATGTACATACTCAATACTTCGCTTTCCTTGGTTTAGCTCCTAAAAATAGCGTAATTTCCTCAATTTATCATCATTTGACGCTGGGTGCAATATAGTAAAGTAGAGCAGTGAAATCGTCATAAAGAACCCAAAGTGGTCCCGAGGCCCAACCTGAGGAAACTGGCTTCCAGCCCTCGTGACGTTTGTTAGGCCACCCCCAAACTTGACTTGGATCTCGTCTTTTACCGACTCATTTACTTTCTTTGCTTTGTTGTAATTTCATTAAAATTATCATATCCCCGCAGTTCAGACCCCGGCTTCATGGCTTGCTCCCCCCATGCACAGCCTTTGCGATGTCGGTGTTGGGCGACCCCACAATAGTTCAGTGCCATCATGGACACAAACACTCCCAAGAACACCCTTTATCCCAACCCCCACCGCCGCGGTCGCCCCGCAAAACGATCTCCATACCAAATGTATCGTCGCTCGTGAAGGATTCGTGGAATTGGGCTGGTGATACACTGCACACCTACCGTGATGGCCTCTCTAAGGAACAACGGAAACAAAGGGCGGACATCGAGGATCGCAAACAAGTACTATATCTGAAAATAAAGAATGTAAGTACATGCGGTGCACCTGGAGCGGGAGATCGCATCTGCAGAGTGACCCCTTCTAACCCTTAGGTTGCAGGCTGTGTCGTACGAGGAATGGCGAAGTTGTGCCATTGAACTAGATGAATTAGAGCACAACGACACCTGGAAGCAGACCTTCGAGTGCGCCGAATATGACCCTCGTTTGGTACAGAATCGTTTGCGACAGTTGGAAGACGCTCGCATCAGCTGTGATGTAAGCCAGATGCTCTTTCTGGTGCGCACTGCGCTGAGTCGGGACCTGGCGCACATGAGCAATGCCTCTCTCTATCGCCATTCGCATATCGGCACCAAAGACTTGATTGATAGGTATATTACCACGGCTGTGGAGACCATCGCCACGCTGGTGGATCTATCGGTACATGATCGCTGCGATGGACTGGAGTTGAAGTATATCCTGGACCAGCTGCTGGCAGCTCGACAGGCATTTGGTCGCAGTGCACTCCTCTTCTCTGGTGGCGCCACTTTTGGTATGACCCATATCGGAGTTCTCAAGGCACTCTATGAGGCAAACATGATCCCTCGAATTATCTCAGGTGCCTCTGCTGGTAGCATTGTGTGTGCGGTCTTTTGCACACGCACAGATGAAGAACTGCCGGCGCTTTTGGATACCTATGTACATGGCGATTTTGACGTCTTCAATGAGAAGGGCCAAGAGGAAAATATTCTGCAGAAGATGACTCGCTTTTTGAAGTTTGGATCATTCCTTGACATATCCCACTTGGCAAAAACTATCAGGAACTGGCTAGGAGATATGACCTTTCAGGAAGCCTATAACCGCACCCGCAGAATCCTGAACATCTGTGTGTCGAGTGCCGGCATGTATGAGCTTCCACGGCTGTTGAACTATATTTCTGCCCCCAACGTGCTGATTTGGTCCGCTGTGTAAGTTACCCCTTTTCATCCTCTCGGCCCATTTCTAACGTCATTCAAGGGCGGTATCATGCTCTGTCCCGTTTGTCTTCAGACCGTTCACGTTGATGGCCAAAGATCCGTTGACAGGGGAACCAGTTCCGTGGAATGATCTTCACAAACAGTATATTGATGGCTCTGTCGATGGAGATCTGCCCATGACACGGTTATCAGAGATGTTTAACGTGAATCATTTCATTGTCTCCCAGGTGAACCCCCATGTGGTGCCATTCCTTCCAAAGGAAACAGGCCCACTAGACGAGATAACCGATGGCCCTTCATTCATCCCTCGATGGATGAACACGATGACACACCTTGCTAAAGACGAGGTTTTACATCGAATGAACGTCCTCTCGGAACTTGGAGTCTTCCCAACATCAATGACCAAGTTTGCCTCTATTGTGAATCAGAAATATCATGGAGACATCAACATTTACCCGGAACTCATTTCCTCCAACTTCCCACGGCTCCTGGAGAACCCAACAACGGAGTTCATGCTTTCAGCATGTCTAAGTGGCGAGCGGGCGACGTGGCCGAGACTAAGCCGTATCCGCAACCACTGCGCCATTGAGCTGGCACTCGATAATGCGATTCAAAATATGCGGGCCCGGGTAGCCTTCAGCCCGAGAGAGGTTGATCTACGTATGCTAAACTTTAACCGGCGCTCGATTGACTCGGCAGACAGCAGTGGAAGGGGACGTTATCGCGACAGACGAACAGGATCTCATAGCCACGAGCTGGGAAAGAGGCACTCAGGCGAGCAAGCGCGACCTCACTCAGCCTGGGAACTGAGAAAGGCACGAAGCACTGTTTCACTAGAGAACCCGCCTCTCTCGCAGTCGAGTGAGCCAGTGCCTATACCAACCAAAGCAAGGACTCGGCGTCGTACATCCTCAGTATCCTTCAACGGAGCCATATTCGACATCGGGTCAAGTAGTGACGACGAGCCCGAACGATCATACGTGCTTCGTCCCAAACTTGCAGGTCACCGAGCGTCCTCGGAGTCATCTTCATTCGGTGGAGCATTTGCGAGCCACGGTCCCCGTAGCCCCGTCCGATCCCGACGATCCTCATTCTCTTCTGGCCCGGCCTCCAATTCTTCCGCTACAGCTCGTCGTAGTTCCCCAAAGCAGGTTTATTTGTCGTCGGCTCGTGACCCCTCCATGACCGTACCACCTTCGTCCCGCCATCTGCTCAGCATGACTCCAACGCCATCAGTCCATCCGATCTCGCCTGACTCCCTAACGCGTAAACAGTGGTACTGAAGAATATACGATTATTCTACATTGTACTCGGCCCCTCGCTTCTTCAAGGGCCATGGTGGGTTGCAGACTCCGGTTTCTTTGACACATACAACCTCGCCCATCAAATCAAACTAATTTGGTGGCCCCCGTGCGATATAGGATACTCAGACTGCAAGGACTTTTGATCCTTGTCCACTCTGTGCACCTGCGGCTTAAACATCCACTGCGTCTGTGGCTCGGTTATATTTCCTCTTTTTGTCTATCCAACCCGACGTCCTCATACTAGACCACCTCTTGGATATCCCTCTTTGAGTTTCGGGTTTCGGCATATCAACCCGCTGGATTCGCGGGTATTGCTTCTTTCATTTCTTTTTCGGGTTTGCTAGCTACGGCATATGTGCATACGGCGGTTTTATATATATATATAGCGGGGAAATGTTCCGCGGACATACCGTGGGGTATTGAATCCTTAGATGAAATGGAGTTCCTAAGCTACCAAATTTAAAGTTACATAAAGATGTACTATTGCACATTTCAAGGTCGATACGAGTCTCCGCCATCAGCGCTAATGGCCCTGGAGCTAGCCGTTTCCCAACATTAGCTCGAGAATATGCCGACTGAGCTTAATAGTCACAAATAAATGCTTGGCGCCCTTGGCGTACAGCCAACTAGAAAGAAGCTAGTGGAGCTTAGAGGCAAATCAATGTCGGGAAACAATCGGCAGTGAACAGTTCACGTAGGGCCCTGGATACATACTTCTTACGCGTCCATGCAATCCATGGATGTACACTAAACCTCGATATGTCCATACATTGCAGCCAAGCATGAAATTCCATATTTTACCATGTTCAAGGGAAAAAATGAACAACGTCGATCCTATGTCACGGGGTCCACTGTGGACCAACTGACCCCGATTCACACCAGGGCTGACGACGACTCGCCATGGACTGATGATATTCTAGGCCTTGAAGGTTGTGGCGGCTATAGAATATCTTTGTCGTCTCGAACTTCTTGAAGGAACGGGCGATGCTTTCTAAATGTCAGTGGAACACATCACAGTTTGTCATTAGGAGACCATTATTGAGTCGTTTTGAGGGCTCCATTGCGGAAAAATCAGCCTAACATTCCACAGAATTGGATTGAAAGCGTTCCACCTCGCCGATCAGTCGGTGACTATTGGACCTCACTTATCAATCAGTGGCTCTGCCAACCCTTTTCAGCCACCCTGAGTCCACCCTCGTCCGTGGGTACTCCGTACATAATCCGCACATCCTGACACAGGCTGTGTATCAGCCTTCGGATAGACACAGCGTGGCGAAATCAATACACATGAAACAAGTGACCAGCCATTTTGTCGCGGACACACCTTGATGACGCTATGAAAACGAGGGATGATGTGCTCATCGCCGCGATGATGTGTCGTGGCCTCAAAAAAGGGGTAATTTGTGCTAGGTGCCCTGAAGTCGAGTGAGAACAAGGTTCAGCCTCGGCCGGACCCCGTTGTGAGCGTGAAGTTAGCAACCATCGGAAAAATGGCATTTGATACCAGTCCACCCACAATCATTTGCTTTTTATGCTACTCTGTACGCGGAAGATGATCGTCGCACTATTGTTTGGTACCTAGTTGTGGCGTCTGTAGCCCAGCCGTACTGTCGATACTTGCCTCGAAGACACAAGAACCACTTTTTATGCGTTGGCTGGCCAGCGAAAACTTCATGAAAAAATACCTCAGCCCCAAACCATGTGCTGCTACCCGCCTTGGGCCTGGTCCCTGACGACCCTAAGGTCCCTCAAGTTAGGATCGACGAACCCACCTTGACCGTTCTAAGTATCCTCGTCCGGCCAGTCCACTTCCAGCCTGCCCAGCCCTCGAGGCAACAACCCTGAAGTCATGGCCCGATCACGGAATCCACTTCGGCCTGGGACCAAGCTCAATGACCCTGATAAGTCGGCAGTCTTATAAACCCGTCCTCGGCTCTCCGAAATTTTTCTCTAAGCCGTAAGCTCTGTCTTTGATATACTACCTATATATCTGAGTCTGATTTTCGTTACTTTTCTCCATTCTCCATTTCGATATATCTTCCAATTAGTTCATACCATTCACAATGAGATACACTGGATTCGCTGCTATGGGCATGATGGGCTGTGCCCTCGCCCTGCCCCAGGGTGCTCCTGCTTTCCTCGGCGCCCCCAGTGACGCGCCCATCCCATGCAGCTCTTCTCCCAGCGGCACTCCCACTGGCACTCCCAGCAGCACTCCTAGCAGCGCTCCCACCGGTATTCCCACTGGCCTCCCCTTCGAAAAGCGCCAGTTCCACCACGGACCTCCCAGCGGCTTCCCGACTCCCAGTGGTACTCCCAGTGGTACCCCTTCTGGCACCCCTAGCGGCATTCCTACCGGATTCTCCACCGACTTGCCCTTCTCTCTTCCTTTCGAGAAGCGCCAGGAGTTCCCTACCGACCTGCCTTCCTCCTTCCCCTGCCCCACCCCTAGTGGCTTCCCCAGTGGTTTCCCCACTGACTTCCCCGCGCCTACCGGTCTCCCCTTCGAGAAGCGCCAGTTCCACCATGGACCCGGTCACCAGGGCCCTCCTCCCATCGTCTTCTCGACCTCGACTGTCTCACCTTCATCGAGCTTCCCCACCCCCACCGCCACTCCCAGCAGCTTTGAGAAGCGCCAGTTCCCCACAGACCTTCCCTTCTCCATCCCCAGCGGCATCCTGAGTGCATTCCCTACCGGCTTCCCTACCGACCTTCCTTTCTCTTTGCCTTTCGAGAAGCACCAGGAGTCCTCCACTGGCTTCCCTACCTCCACCCCCACTCCCTCGCCCTCCACTATTGCTCAGTAAATACTGAGTAGCTGAGCGGCTGAGTGGCTCGCCATCTACTGCTACGCTGAGTTTAGTCTTGGGTCCGTGAGATATATTGATTTCACACTCAAGACAGCCTTCGTGCTTTGTACATATTGCACAGTGGAGGTGAGGGTTTGATGTATTGGGATTGATTGACTCAAGTGCCCAGTACTGTATAGTATACAGGATATATGGGTTACGGGACATGGTATAGATTGGTTGGAATGTCTTTCTTTTTTACGATTCGAGTCTGCGACACGATTTGTTATTTGTTATGAATTATGCGCAGGCTCTTTTGTTGGTTTTTAGATTTAAATATACTTTTTCCACATTGGAATACACACTCGTTTGATCATGATTATCGTGATTATCTGTAGACAGTTCGCCGTATGACGTGGAAATTCCACGATGAGAACAGTGGTTACTAAGAGTCGGAGAATTCAATTACAGTATGTTCCATACCAAGAACGGCACGTACATATTGTGTTCTATATGCGGGACTTATTTATCCAGCATTATATACACTCTTGACGATAATAAAGCCGCTAAGAAAGTCATTAGAGACACCTGGTGTATAAAAAGACCATCACTCTTCGGAATGTCGCATAGGCACATGGATCTATGTACGGATATATACCGAGAGGCCGTCGGCATTCGCTTAGGTCTGTCTCTTTTCGTTGACTTCCGACTGCGGCTTCATCGTTCCTACGATATGATCGGACATTGTACTAAGCACGACAATATAACCAGTGTCTCTGAATAAGCTGCAGCAGCACTTGGAAACAGGGGTATAAAACTACACAACAGTGGCTGAAGAGTGAAACACGATTTGTACGACAGCTCTACAAACATTGACAGCAAAACAATCTTTCTGTAGTGCCTAGAAAATACCTCCGTATTTCCAATAACCTATGAACATATCTTCTGGGGGTCATTAACACCAGACCTACATTGTACGAGACAGGGTCCAGGCCTTTATTGGTTTAATCGAGTCTCTCTGTTGTACGTACGTACTATGATATCCCCCTCCCCTCCCTTAAATCTAGCCTCACTTCTTAAACTCTGTGCCCTTTGGTGTCAGCTACCTGTAATTACCTAACGCCCAAGGGCTCTCCCATTTTTTCGTTTTTGACATGCTTGGCCTGCCGTTCATTTTCGGCCCTGACCGTTTTTTGTTTACGTGTTTCATTTTCACCTCAATCTACCTGCCTGTTGCTCCCCTTTATCTCCTTTTTTGTGCATATTTTGATTGTTTGAGGCTCAAGAAGAAAGCAGAAATAAGCTTGATTCATCCATGGATGACTACCGGGATTCAGGTTAAAAGTGGGGCGCAGGTGAGGACCTCGGGATGCCCATGCAGAAATTCAAGAGCCTCAAGTGAACTACTAGTGATGGTACATGGCACATGTAGATATAATACAGATAATATAACATCATGCCAAGTCTCTAGTCATCAAGGATATGGACCAAGAACACTTATGCGGCCATCGAGCTTGAAATTCCACATACATGCCAGTCATGACAGTGACCTTGCTGAGTATAGTCCCCCAAAGAATCCATCCATATCAGCTCCAGAGATGATTTGTCATAAACTGCCTAGAACTGATAGGGGAGTGGAGATGCATGTGGTTCAGACGCTCAAGGCGAGATATCCAAGCTCGTCCGTCGACGTCTCGTCGACGCGCCTTAGATTCTCGACGCACCACAGTCACTGCAAAGGACTTGACTCTGATCCCGAAAACGCAGAGACTAACTCAGAAATTGAAGACGAGCATGTCATTGAAGGGGTGTCTATGGCCCAGCTTTTAGGGAAGAGCGAAAAGCAGCACAAACCGAGTGTCTTCACTTGTATTGCTTGCCCAGAGTTGGCTGGGTTGAGATGAACAGTCACTCATATGACTGTGGCCCCTTGTAGATATACCAGGTATGAAAGGTCTGTCCTATTTGTTTCTTCCTGTTGTTTCTGTTCCTTTCTTCTCTTTCACACTTACTACTTAGCTTTTCACCTAACATAAAACACTTTTATCCACCCAGATCTTTCACCCCAACATCATACCATCCCATCTTCACATCTACCAACAAACAAATTGACTTCACCATGGCCCAGGAAATCGAAATACCAGAGGCCCCGGCCAAGCTGACAGTCAAGCTCAAGCTTAAGGGTCCTGTCAATCTCGAGGCCGAGACCCTCCAGGGAATTGAGTCACTTCCCAAGGCCAGTAATGAGAAGTTCTTGCTTACTATTCTCGAAGACACCAAGGTAGGCCATCTCTCACTTGGTACTGAACAATGGATTGTAGGTTATACTAGCAAAAGTTCACTACAGATTGACTATGAGGCCGCGGCACAAAGACTCGGAATCAATAAAGCCACTTGCCGGATGCGGTTGATCCGCCTGCAGCAACAGCACGGATTCAAGAAAGTGGGGGCTAAGCGCACCTTACGGGACAAGAAGGGAGCCGCCGATACCAACAAGAAGGTTCGACCTACCATCCAATTGCCTGCCACCATCGACGAGGTAGATGCTGTGGAGGATGGGAAGAAGGACACCGACATGAAGGAGGCCACCGAGAACTAAAGAGGACTACTTTTGACTACCCAAACAACAAGTGACAATGGTGAAATTTTGGCTCTCACGTCACTCGAGTCTCTCAAAATCATATCCACATGACGGCACTCGACGCAAGATTCGAGTCCACTGTGAAATAAACCAGGAAACAAATTCAATCTCCTAGGTCTTATGAAGATAAGGCAGGACCTGGAAATTACATTGAGCATTGATGATCTCTCTCTCAGCCCATCTCTCGATCATTGAATCTACACCTAGTTTCTTCGTAATCATCCACAAAGTGTAGATTCCTAGTGAAGACCACCTCTTAACGACGAGTTGTCTGGCTTTATGTATATGCATATCGTTTCCAGGGATCACTGCAAGGAAATATATTGTTCTAATCTAAGCACCGGGAACGAAGGTAGGAAAGGTAAGTATCCCGAGATCACTTGCATTAGTAAGTTCATTTTCATATTAGTGAGAATTCTAGGAATTCTATAAATATCGCTAATTAGCTGGATTTGGTCATGGTGTGTTACATTCGCCCTGCATATGTATAGCGTGGGCTCAAAAATAATAAACGTCAAACAAAACAATGCAAAAGGCATCGAAATTTATAAACAAAACTGGCAGAATTGTTTTCCATCCGTTTCAAAACGAGAATGCTCTCAATACATTTTACAAAGAAGTTAGAATATATAGTCATGAGAAGACAGTTTTGGAAAATAGTTAACGGATACTTCCCGAAGATACTTTATGCCGGTAAATTGCAGCTAATTAATATCTATTTTAAGACCCAAAGTGGCCGATATGCAAACTAATTAAGGAACAATAACCCCTGTCAAAGCACAGACAGATCTTCGCCTGCATAACAACTCGGCGGTAATGCACAAGCCCTATTGGCCATTGCTGTCAACAGCTACAATGAAGAAGATCCCCAACATCCGGGACAAAGCGCTTTCGACATCACAGAAAGCGGCACCCTGGTGAAACCAAGCTTTATATCCGGACGCCTTCCGCCGAAATGAATGTTCTTTTTCTGTCTCTCAGACTGGCTTGAAGTCCCTGGCGGACTCGCACTTGCTTTTATTTGCTTTTGCATTCTTTGTTATTTTCAGCGTGTCTGTTTGCAAGGATTGGGTTCACTGGCCCCTCAAGATCCTTGTTCGTCGTCATCCTGGCCACTACCCAATCCGTGGCTTTCCCACTGTTGGTTTCTGGATGGTTGCAGAAAACAGGAGATTTGCAGTGAAAGTCACCAAAATCCTGTTGCTCTGCCGACTTGCAGATTTGTCGGCAAGTCCTCGTCACCGGTTGTCTGCTGGTTCTCGTTAGAACATATCAACCCTGTCCATATATTTCCCCGCTCGATTATTACTCTCCCCTTTAAACGAATGTCACCTTTTGTTTTTGCTGGGGGCGATATAAGAGAAGTACGAGTCGTTATCACACAACCTTTTCACACACGTCATGGAGGGAATCACCAACAGACCTCTTTCTCTCTTCCGCAAGTCGGACTCTACAAAACCTCTCCATACTCGATGGGGGGATGTGTCCATCTCGGTGCCCACAGATGGCTCATGGAATCAGTATGACAATCCCCATCGACCAGTCAAAGAGAGATCCTCATACGGGCCAGGCTATGTGCCGGACTGCTCTCCGCAAGACCCCAAACCCCTCCTGGTGAAAGAAGACGACCAAGACGACGACGACAAAAGTGTCTGCAGCGAAGCTTCAACTAGCTCGCGGCGGAGCTCACTATCTCTCGGGGGCCTCCGACCGGGCCGGCTTTCAGTGCGCCTCGCCTCGCGTCCCAAACAGCTGCAAGATGAATCACAGATAGACAGACACGCTCAGCGCTCCGAGCAAAAGCGAAATGAGTTTGCATATCGACCAATTCAACAAGACTACACCTCCGAACTAGTCGAAAATACCACTCACCCCAGCAATCGCTTCAAGTACATTCCGACCAATGGACGGTACCTTGAAAGCTCAGGGGCTGAGACTCCACGCAGCCAATCTGTCAGCTCGCCCCGCACCCCCCACTGGCGGCGCAGCTCGGTCCCCGAGTCGAGTGATCGGCGACACAGCGGTCGTGATCGCGATCGCGATCACTACACTCCGAACGTCCGAATGAGCACCTACCGCGAGGATGATCGTCGCAGTAGTCTGTATTCTACTAGTATCGGTGATAGTTCGGACAACTCTGGTTCGCGACGAAATTATGGGCTGCCCCCTAGACGGCGGACATCACCTTTTGTCGCGGCTGATCGTAGGGCTTCCACAATCTCGAAACCTCTGGCAATGGCGATGGTTCCTGATCCTGATAATCTCTATGAGTAATGTGGCTCGTTTCATTTCGGCTGTGAGATGCATTTTGATTTTTGAGCATCATTGCACGGTGTTAGCTGGGTATTTTTTGGTGGTCACTGGCCTTCTAATAGCGCCTCAGAATGAAACCATTTATTTTCTTTTCCAATTCAATTTGCGTTTTGATAACAGTAGCTTTGGTAAATCTTATTTAAAGTTTAACTAATTATGGATTGTTTACTTCATGGAAACATTCGACCTTGATCTTAGCCCTCCAGTGACATACAAATGCAAGCACTTCTAAATAGCATTCCAACTGGTGGACCTTTTCACCATTCTATCATGGAACTGATGTCTTGGTCTCAGCGGATCCTGAGTACTTTACCGCATGGGGCGACAGTCTTTCCATATATCACCATGACGGCATATCAACGTCTTTTGCCTCTGCCAATAGAAAATACCATGTAGGCGCGGCGATTTGAAGCAATTTAAGTGTTGAATTGAAACATAGCACACCCACTATAGAGAAAGGCTATCTCAATATCATCTTGATTACAATGGCAGACGCAGTAGTCCAACTTCGGTGTGGTGTCAAAGCAAGTATACCCTGCCCAGATATTCTGCATCAATACTAATTTACCCTGAATTAATAGAACGACGACTGGGGAAAAAAAGGAAAAGATTCCATTGTAGCTCAGCTATGGTCAAAAACCCCAAACAATGCAGCGATTGACGACTCTAAGCATTATTCAGAAGTAAGCTTCTCGTCCGAAGTATTGACTACTATAAGCACAGTCATATTGATTTTTCACCAGATGTGGATGGGCATGTACCCTTCAAACCCATCCTATCTGCTTTATACAGGAGAGCACCTGGGGGAGTACCTGAAGAAACACCCCGAGCTAGTGGGCAAGTCTGTCCATGACCGCTGGGGTCCGGAGATCCCATTTCTGCCCAAGGCAAGCACAAAAGCCAAGGCTCTTACTGTGTGGCAACATAGATAACTAACATTGATCCAGATTCTATCTTTCAGCAAAGCCCTGCCCCTACAAATCCACCCCGACCTGAAGCTCGCCGCCCAACTGCACAAAGAACACCCCGAAAAGTATGGCGACACAATGCACAAGCCGGAGATTGCAATCGCACTCTCGAAATTCGAGCTGTTCGCCGGCTGGAAGCCCCTGAAAGACATACAAGCCCTATTCGAGTTGAACCACCTGGCAAAGTACATCCCCAAAACAGGACAATTCAACGATGAGACCCTACGCCAAGTATGCAAGTCTCTACTCAGTGCACCGCCGAAAGAAGTCGCACAGACAATGAAAGACCTGCAAGCCATACCAGAATCCCACTTTGGAGTACACACCTACATCCCCAGCCTACTCGGCCGTCTAGCAAAGCAATACGGCGAAGGAGATAACGGTAATCTAGTCGCCGCCCTTCTGATGAACTACTTGACTCTGGGCCCGGGAGACTCCGTCTTCGTTCCCGCAGATAGCATTCACGCCTACTTGGAAGGTGATATCGTGGAATGCATGGCGCGGTCGGACAACGTCATCAACACAGGGTTCTGTCCGGCTGCAGATCGCGACAGTATTGAGTTATTTGGGCAGGCTTTGAGCTTTGTACCTCATAACGCAAAGAATGCGCTGCTGCCACGCAGAAAGAGTGACAAGGAGATGAATGGTAAGACAGATGTCTATGCGCCGCCTATCAGCGAATTTTCTGTGCTGTGTACTACTCTTGGCGCTGGGGAGAACGAGACGCACAAGGCCATTCTTGGGCCGAGTCTGATGATTGTTACAAAAGGTTGTGGTCAGATGAAATTCCCTGATAACCAGACCGCTGAGCTAAAGGAGGGATATGTTTTCTTTGTGGGGCAGGGTGTTGCGCTGGATTTCGTGACTGACAAGGGCATGGCTGTTTATCGGGCGTATGCGGAGTAAAAGACCCAGGTGGGCATTTTGAGTGAGTCATATTTGCGATGAAGGCAATAGATACAAATTGTGTGATATCTCAAAAAAGGAACAAAAGGAAACTTGTGTTCTGAATATCGGGGATTCGAAAATTAATGTAGGGCTTGCGTTGGCTCATATTGTATGCGGGCGTTGAAGCCCCAACTGTGAAGTTTCCATATTCGGTAAGAGACTTGATAAATCAAGGCGTAGAGGACCATGAACATGGACAAGAACATAAACACTACTCAACCCCCATCACACTCATCACACCTTGTAGACCTTACAACCATTTTCATTGAAGTATAGTTGCATTAAAGAGGAATATCATTTGCTAGTTGCGAGGCGCTTTTCACGAACCAGTTAATGTATAACAACACTGTTGGTGGCGGCGAATACATTGATGTGATTACTTCACAGATGCAGCCGTTTTAATTTAGAAATTAAGGCGCATTTACAAGGTTCTAGCCTGCCGGATTAGGTGGCTTATGCAGGTTAATGCAGGTTAATTGAACTAATGCTGGCTAATTTTGTCGCTTTTTGGCGTATCTATCTATAGATCTATAGCTAATTGATACTATCTTTATTTTTCCCCGCGAGTCGCTCAAAATATCTTGAAACAGGGACCGTGTGTCAGGATGGGACTAAGCTTCGCTGGTCCGTTTCAGGGTCTTATATATCTATATCCTCGCTTTTCAAAGCATGGATTGTTCTTAGCATCGGTTCACAGGATTGGGGCTCAATTCTAGAGTCTTACTCCTGATACAAGTTCGTGGAGGGCAAAGCTGTCTTGACTCCAGTTCTTTGCTTACTCTGGGATATCTATACCCTGCATGTCCTCGCTCTGGAAAACGCGTCGCCGTTGAATTATCCTTCACATACTGGGATATGTCAATTAATTATTCGATTGCAACCCGCTCTGATAACAACACCTCTTCTCGAACCCCTGTCATTATCATTAGCGCAATAGCAGGCAGCCTTATCTTCTTAGCAAGTATGCAGCCCAAGCCGCAACCTCACAGAAGCAAACTAACCTAAACCAGTGGCTGGAAGCTTACTATATCTCTTCTCGCGCAAAGAACGGGCCAGAAGGAGAAATGCCCAATCCGATGATTTCTCTCCTCTTGAACCGCCACCGGCCTATAAAACGGACGAACTAGGCACACCCAGAGGTCTCCACTCCCAACGCCGGCCCTTGTCCTCCTTTGCGCCAGACTACAGTCGCCAGGCCCAGCACGCGCAACAATACCAACAGCAGCTATCTCGCCCTTCATACGAACAACCCCCACCATACCCCACACTGCCAACATATGATCCATCACGATACCAACCTATTCGGCCAACGTCCATGGTGGGCGATATTAACGCCCACACCTATACCTATAACCCCGCTCATGCAAATCCGCATCCTGGTCCCTCTTCCCGGTTGAGTGCAGTTCATTACAGTGACGCTAGACTAGCCACCTCCCGACCAGTGTCAATGGCCGACTATGGCGCTCCGATTGGTCCCGTAGCTGTTCCAACTAGGCCGAGGCTCCAGGCAGCTATCCCACCTCCGGAACAGGATAGACAGGAACGCAGGGACAAGAGGGAGAGGAGTGCATCGGAGCCAATGCTTTCAGCCCAGGGCGTCCCAAAACAGCCTAAGCCCGTCTTGTCGCGGCTGATCACCAATTTCCGTTGAAGTTGTGACAGTGGCTTGGGCTTGTTTCTTGTTTTTACGACTATCACGACATGGCGTTTTCTTTTTGGAAAATGCGACTGGGGGGTATTTGTCATTCAATTTATTTGTTTTATTCTTTCTCAAAAATCAAATCTTCTAACTGGTGAATATTACTCCGTTATAGATAAATACTTTATAGTGTACAGAGTAGATCATTGACAGACACCTGGCCTGTGCTATGCTCTCCAATATCGTCCCGGGATTTCCCTTTTCACACCCTCAGCGCCTCTCGTTGTTCCTTGATATATCCCTGGCCCAAACGCCTCGGTGGCGGACCACACCTGGTGACTTACTAATAATTTAGAAAAATGTAACCTTTGAAGTACCTTTGTGTTCTTGCAATTTACACGTTTGCGTGGACTCGACTGTGAATATCCTTCAACTCCACTTCATTGCAGGGGTTCAGATGCGTCACAGCGAAACAGTGCATTTACGCATTTTTGTCTCGACAGGAGCCTACCCCCTCTTTTGATCCCTGTCCTGGTATTTTCCATTTCTAGTCACCACCGGCTAGGTAGAGAGGAGTTGGTTTTACCGTGTCTATCACGCATGTTATTGGATCACTCCTGAATTCGAGACAAACCTGCAAGTCAGATTACATCTCCGATCATCTATCGACGGTCTTTGTTCTTGAGTGTAGATCTTTGAACAAGCGCCGTGCCAAGACGACGAACGACGAGGATGCATTGATAGAAACACCCTTTATGCAATCTATGGCCGACCCGCGTCAAGTCCGTCAAAACGCAAGTTGACTGCGCCGCAACTCATAACTGACTATCTCCCTCGCTGAGAATGACCGGGGGGCGCCAGGGATTGTAAATTTCCTACCCCTCCCACATGCGTTGCCTACGTACGCTGCAGCTATGGGAGCTTCTCATTTATGGCTCGCCTAGATCATTTAGCGGGCCAACTGTTGGCTCTTCTTTTTCTTTTTTTTTTTTTTTTTCCTCGAGGCGCCGTTGTTTGTGCGAGAGACACACTCTTGATTCTTAGATTCCGCCCCCGGGGGCCACCAGCAGAGGGGTACCAGACCACCGGGTTGCCTGCTGGGTCTCTAATCACTCGCCGGATCAGTTGGTTTCCAGCACCATCCCCGGTCAAGCACTTCATTTCAGAAGATCTTCGCTGTTTTTGGTCAACCAACGGATATGCAGTGGTTGGCTAGTGCGCCTCCATGGACCTCTCGTTTTGATATAACGTCAACACGCGCGAGCGATCTATCTGCCTTGGTCACTTTCTCCCTGTCTCCCTTTGTTCCTCCGTCGGCCGTACTTGACTTGTTTCCCTGGGGAGAAAACCCAGGCTCTCTATGGGGAGGTTGATAAGTTCTGAGATGAGCACCGCATCCGGGAGTGATTTGTCCTCCCTTCGGTATATTTGATTCCCGAACGCGCCACCACTCCAGCCCCCATGATTGATTGCTCAAAGGCTATGGCGACTTTCATGAAGAAGTTCAAGAGGAAGCGGAGAGTGTCCACAGAGCTCCACTCTCGCTGGGGTGATGTTTCTATTACCTATCCTACACAAGGGTCCTGGAACCAGTGGAATCACCCTTCTGGTTACACCAATAAATCTGCAAGGACCTCTGAAGAAAATCAACAATATCTCCCGGCTGGTCCATTACGCCGGTCGAGTTCTGGCGCCTCGAGCAAACGATCGCGAAGCATAGGCACCCGAGAACACCAAGTGGGAGACCCTCCGCCATTTCCCACTGGATATTTCGACCAAAACATTCGGCGTCGCAACGGAGACTCGCACACACCGCCATCTCATACACCACCTGGTCAAGGACTTGGCCTTGGTGATCTAAGCGGTGGGCCACATCGCCGACCCCCAAGCTCTATTATCAATGACGAATGTACTACGGATGAGTCTTGCGATGAAGAAGAAGAGAAAGAAGAACGAGATACTCTGGGCCCACGAATTCAATTAAGCCCTCGAGAATACAGCATGGGAGATGTGTCTCACACACCACGCGACCTTCCCGAAGATTTTGATATCCCAGCCAAGTCTCCTCCGCTCTCTGTGACCTCGCGCATGCGCCGTTGCAGTTTACAAAGCTGTGCAACAGAACCCACAACATCTATATCTGGTGGCATCAACTCGAGACGAACGAGCTATACCGCAGCTTCCTCTATCTCTGCCCCCTCTATGCCACCCTCCACACCTCGCGTTGCGTACACCCCGAATTCACCTCCCCCAGAGAAAAGATACCCTCCCCGTACAAACCGGGAACCTGAGGCTGCGTCTCAGGAAATGGTACCTTCGTATGATGAGCTCTATGGTTGATATGTCCTAAACAAATGTTCAACTAGAAGTCTATATGTGGCGGTGTTTTTTATTTGGTTTTTCTATATGTAACAGACCAATCAGTCTTGTTCAAGTCTTGTTTGGAATCTGTGATCACCCGTCGATTCGAATTTCCTTAATTTTGCATGGCGGCTTTGTGCAATTTCAGTTCGTATAATTATTTGAGCGAAATTTCAAGGAAATTTAATCTCTCCATACAATGTACTTCGTAATGTACTTCGTAAGCATAATGTCTACGGGTTGAAAATCCGGAGCCCTGCCTACTCCCGGCCCTAACAAGAGGGGGTTCTCTTGGCAGATCAAACCTTCGAGAATTACTTTTTCTCTTTTACCAAAGGAAGCCGACACCCGTCTCCGAATAGGTCCTGGGTTTTGCGATCTTACTCGGAGGGGGTGAACATGCGATTGTCCGTGCATCATGCAGCCTGGATCACAGTCACAACCCGCCCTCTCACCAATCAATTATCAAGATTCGTCACACTCTGTACACCTGCAGGATATCCACTGCAGGATGACGGGGCGATCACTCCATCCCCACCAACCGTTTCTCGATTCCCCAACCAAAGGTGCAGTTAAAAACCAGCCTGTAGGCGGCGTTCTCTAAGCGCTGAGGACCAACGCTGGGAATGTGCTTGATTCGATCCGCACATCTTTCCTGTTGCTTCACCCAAGCATTAGCAGCTGTGCAGGTGCTGGGATTGTTCGGCCCTTCCCTGCCTGCGAGCTCAGCCGACTGAATTGCTCCACCCGGTCATCACATCCATACGGAACGGAGTAAGAGCTGCTGGCAGTGAAAAAAAGAAGCTTTCCCGCCTTGGGCAAAAATCTCACAGTCCAGATTTACAATTTACCGTTTCTCATGCGAACGTGAGATCGACCCATCCGGCACTCTGCCTATTGTCCTCCCTCTTCCTTGGCGGTCGCTGTAAGAACAGTTGTCGGACTCTCTGTTCACTTCGGCTCATCATGTTCGGGCTAAGCGATGGCAGTTCAAGGTCCTCCAGGATGTTGGCTTTTGTCGCGGCTGTGATCTTGCTGAATAGCTCGGCTCCAGTGGCTTTCGCATTGAAAACCACACCAGGTTCTCCCTGCACAGATGTGTGTGGTAAAACGACCAACACTACATCGTCCGAGATTGCGTGTTTGGATCAATCGTATGATAAAACCTCGGTGGGGAAAAGTTTCGAAAAATGCATCTCCTGCCAGTTGGACAGCCAGTTCCACGATATGAATACCGGGGAATCGGACGTGAACTGGGGGCTCTGTATGTCGTACCACCTTCCCGATATCGCAGATTGCGATTTGTCGCTCAGCTCTAACCAACTGAATCAGATAACCTGCGCTACGCTTTTTCAACCTGTGTGTTTGGATCTCCAGAGTCGGTCTCAAATGTCTCTTCACCATGCCCAGTCGCATGCGATAGCGTGCGTGTAGCAGTTGGAACCCATCTTGAAGACCCGGACACATCGAATCTGAACTCGTGGTGTGAAACCAAATCGTTTGCCGATAATGTCGTTGACGCCTGCGAGTTCTGCTATAACTTGACCTCCACCCAAGTTTACATGGCAAACTGTACGTATGCCCTGCAAACCATCCCTGTGTTGATGCGATATCAGCAAATCCTAAGCCAAGTGTCATCAAAAGAAACCGCAACTAATCATCATCCAAATCCAGTCCTCGAGTCCATCCGCTACAACTGCCATTTCAAGACAGCAACGGGAAAGCCCTTCAACATAGCCCCAACGAGAATCTTCAGCCAATCCCTACTCCCCTCTAGTTTGTCTCTCACAACGCCCGGCGCGAAACATTCAAACCTGAATCTGGGAGTGGTGATTGCCGTTCCAATCGTAGGATTTCTAATCCTCGTCACGGCGCTCACAGTGTGTTGCTTCTTCTTCGTCCGGCATCGACGCAGAAAGGTTGGCCGGAGCCGCCAGTCACCTCAAATGTACAACCGCTGGCACGAGGCATCCGGTGCCTCACCGACCAGCGCGCAGCTGCAGCAGCAAGTCTGGGCTGAGCAACAGATGTATAACTCTGGCGTGTATGGGCACGGGTTAGGCTTTGGCTTTATTGATAATGATGGCCGCGGACAGGAGCTTGCGTATGGCCATGCACAGGACCAACAATATCAAAGCCAACAGTACCAACAACACTATCAGGGTGAGGATAAGTCAGGTGTCTCCCAGGACATTATTGAACAGCCTGGTCAACAGCAGTACCAGCAACAGCAGTACCAGCAACAGTATCAGCAGCAGCAGGATGCTCAGGTTCAGGATCACCCTCAGGTCTTTGACCCAGATCAAAAGCAAAAGGACCCTCAGTGGTAGCGATGGTTATGACAACTTGTACCTGGTTGTGTTTCCTTTCCTGTTGAGCATAGGTGAAATGGCTGTGGATAGCAGAGTCAGTTGGTGACTTGGATGTAATGAGATCAGGATATCAGCTCACCTCATTTTTGACGGCGTTTGTGCATTTTGGGTTCTTGTTTTTACGGAGTTGTTCTGTTCCAGGATTGTGCCGATATATCCCCGACATCTTGCAATGTCTGCATTGCTTAGTAGTATAGCCAATAGTCAAATGGAGAAAAGTATCCACTGCAAATGCCCAATGAAGTACAATAATCCAAAACAAAAGAGTGAGAAGGAGGCGCAAAAGAGCAGCACCAAATATTACCGAAGGGCGGCGGACGACTTAAGTACCCATCGTCGCTAACCGCTCTACCTACATGTACACACATAACATCCTAAAATAGCATTGACAAGCCGTCCAGCAATGCCAACAGCGGGACAAGCTAAGCCGACGCAAGCCTGTCAGATAATACGAGATGATCGGCCATGAAACCTCTGGACGACAGCGTCTTGTGTTCCAGCGCCGCTGCAGATTGGCCCGCTGGCCCTGCAGGCGTTTCAGCACGCACCGCCAAGTGTCCAAGGGCCCAATGAGGAATGAGGTGGTTGACCTCGAGGTTATTTTTGGATTTGTGGACTTTTGACCTTGGAGGTTTGAGGGCTTGGTGCTTGGTGCTTGGTGCTGCTTATGTTGTAGGAATATGGGCGGTTTAACTTGAGTGCTGTCACTTGTCTGCCCAGGTATGGAGTACATCGCTTGATATAGAATCAATCAGCTGAAAAAAAATTCAAGTTTCCCATAAAAATATTGACAATGTAGTGAAGACGAAATTTAAGAAAATTGAAGTAAGAGCAGTCAACTGTAAAGGCGGGCCCGATCTACTTTACCTTATCCCCTCACGGAGCTCTTTGACCTTCCACTCTCAACTAGCCATGTCCAACCTCACACAAGAACAAATTAAAGTCCTCGAACAATCGCGGCAGCGTCTAGTGCAGCTCACCCGCTCACTAGGCTCGCTGATCGCAAGTCTAAACCAAAGTGATCCTCTTCCGCCCTGGTAAGAGCTACCATCCCACCAATCCGACACCAATCCGATCCCCAGACCTAAGCAGTCAAATGTAATGATTATTCAAAACCACCAAACTAACCTAAACCAGGACCTCCCTCCAATCCCAAGCAAGTATCATCTCCAACAACCTCATCAGCGTCTCCGACCAACTCTCCGACCAACGCGACCTCCTCTCCAACCTAGTCGCCTACCCAGGCCCAGAATACCCGGGCCGAACACAAGCAAACACCCTCGAGCAACTCCTCCGCACAAAACTCGATCCCCGCGTCGAAGACTGGGTTGCGCGCGGTCGTGCAGCTGGCACAGAACCCGCCGCAGGGCCGTCGTCTAATTTCTCCTCCGACCCCAATGCTGCACACAAACTGCTGAGCGAGGCAGAGCTCGCGGAATTATGGGAATGGGCGCCGCTGGAGGCGAACCAGGAAGCGCGGCGGAGGAACTGGGGCGGGAATTTCACGCTTGAGGAGCGCGAGGCTGGGATAGAGAATGTTGTCACTGGCTTGAGGAGGAAGTTGGAGGATGATGATGAGTCGGAGGAGGAGAGCGACGGGGAAGAAGGAGATGGGGATCAGATGGATGTTGTGGGTGTTCAGCGTAAGCCTGGTTCTGCTGAGTTGGAGTTTAAGATTGCTCCTCATCAGCCGCATCCTGTGCAGCCGTTCGTGCCGCTTGACCTTATTTTGAGATATATGACTACTGGGCGTATGCCGTAGTCTCGCGATCTCTGGAGACTTGATGGTCTTGATTCGAGGCATGTGGCCTGTGTTTACGGTTCTACTTGATTCACGGTTTTCCATGAATATAATTTCTCGTAGTTCGTTCCTCCAATTGCATGGTATAAAAAACGGACGGCATTATTATTGTTTTAACCAACTCGAAAGAAAATCCAAGGTAAACAGCAACTAAGCTATCTAACCGCGTCGGCGGGTGGTGGGTGTCTTCACGCTAGGTCTTGGGGACGCTCCCGTGCTCTGAGCTGAGGGTGCCTTCCCAACGACCTTTGCGCGAGGAGCAGCTTTCTGCTTGGGCGCCGGGGAGTTCCAGTACCAGAGCATCTGAATTGCGAGGATCACATTGAGGGAGAAGCCGCCAATGAATCCGTAGAGGATAAACTTGTCGTCGACTTCCTGGAGGGTGGTGAAGATTCGGGACATGGATCCGAGGAGGTAGTTGAACACCTGATTAGAAAAAGTAGTTAGTGGCTGAACTGAGATCACGTTAAAAGACAAAGACAATCGTACCGTGAATGCGCTAAGCTGTCCGGTTCCTCCATTGCGCCAGATGGTATAGATTTGAGGAGCCTTGCTAGCAACACCCAGAGCACCCGCACCAGCCTGTAGGTAAGACATAGTCTGCGCATCCACAAGAGTCTGGTCGAACAGCAGCGCATAAACGCTGGCAGCTACGACAGCAATGAAAGCTGCGGCTGCGGCGGAGCGTCCGGCATAGTTCAGGACCAGAACACCGATGGCGATATCCTGGACGGCGATGAGAGCAGTCTCGCCATAGGTGCTGAATGGGAACTGGTTGCGCACACCGTACGAGAGAGTGATGAGCAAGCTGGCGGTTTCGAGGGCGTAAGACACGAATGAGACACCGGCCGATGAGCGGGAGTTGATCAGCTTCAGGATCTGCGGGATCTTGACGACTGCGCTGGCGCCAACAATAGCAATGCCGAGGGCCTTGGAAATGGCGAGTGATGTGCAGGCAGGGTCCTTAGTGACATCGAGGTCAACCAATAGTGCGCCGTGACAAGATTTCCCAATCAAGGACACAACGGCATCGTGCACTGGCTCCGGAATGGCCGAGACAATAGGAGCCAAATAAGGCTGAAGAGGCGTTATCACTGATTTCTGAATGGTATCCATTTTGAGTATCGAATAATCACTGAAAGGAGAGAACAGTGTTGAAGATCAGGCAATGCCCAGAAGAACAATTGTTGACATTCTCAAGGTGAACGGATGTGGCCCGTGCACCGCCGGGGAAATTCAACTTCTCTCGTTCACTTTTCTTCCTTCTGCATGACCGACCCGCCATGATCCCTCTGCGGCCATCCCTTCTACGGAGGCCTCGAGAGGCAATTGTGTGCACACAATGTCTCTTCGGACCTCGTTTTGTGCGCCCCGAGGGCATTCGGGGGTTCCTATCGTCCTCGAAACGGCGGACCGGGACTGCGGATGACCAGTCCCCTTCTGTATTCCACAAATCATATTTCTCGGCCAATCGATTCAACGACGGATCAAATAGCAAAGGTGGTTTGCTGTCTTCACTTGCGTCCTCGAATGCGAAAAGTAAACCAGCCGCTTCATCTCCCGATGCATACGCCAGTCAGGTCAACTCGTCTACAACAGCATCGTCCGCTGCTGCGATTGCGACAGGAGCAACACCACAGGAACTACCACATCGGCGGCGGAAGCGCCTGAAGGAAGAAAGCAATGCTACCGGACAACCAGAACACAGCCTCCCACTGGATGCCTCGGCGCAATTGTCGAACTTCTCATCCACACTCCCCACTACCTCCCTCCGCCGCAAGTTGGCTGCATTTCTCGCCTTGACGAAACCACGACTGTCCTTCTTGATCGTCCTCACCACCACCTCTGCATACGGGATGTACCCAATCTCGTCTCTGCTCGCCCTCGACCCGGCCATGACCCCGCTCCCTACACTTTCAACTTCAACCCTAACTTTTCTATACCTGACGGCGGGCACTTTCCTGTCTTGCTGCAGTGCCAATACACTGAACATGATGTTTGAACCCAAATTCGATGCACTCATGTCCCGGACGCGTAATCGCCCTCTGGTTCGCGGACTTGTCTCGCCCCGCGGAGCTCTGCTCTTCGCGTTTGGCACCGCCGTTGCAGGTCTCTCGCTCCTTTATATCGGGACTAACCCAACAACCACCGCCCTATCCGCCGCCAATATCTTTTTATATGCGTTTGTATACACACCATTGAAGCGAATCCACGTTATCAACACCTGGGTCGGCGCCGTCGTTGGTGGTATCCCACCACTCATGGGATGGATCGCCGCAGCAGGCCAGACGGCGACAATGGGTCATGACACATGGCGTGACATGCTCTTCAGCGAACAAAGCATTGGAGGATGGCTGCTAGGTGGAATCTTGTTCGCCTGGCAATTCCCCCACTTCAACGCCCTGTCTCATCTGATCCGCGATGAGTATAAAGCTGCCGGCTACAGGATGTTATGCTGGGTGAACCCAGCTCGCAGTGCTCGGGTTGCTCTGCGATACTCTCTTCTGATGTTCCCCATCTCCATTGGCCTCTGGTGGGTTAATGTCGTTGGGAGTGGTTTCCTTGTCGGTAGTAGTGTCGCCAATGGCTGGTTGGTCCATAAGGCATACTACTTCTGGCAACATCAGGGTGCGAACGGCACTGCGCGTGGCCTTTTCTGGGCCAGTATCTGGCAACTGCCTATTCTCCTGGTCGGCGGCCTAGTTACCAAGAAGGGTCTCTGGGATGGCGTTTGGAGGAATATATTCGGACAATCCGACGAAGAGGATGACGAGTATCTGTACTACGAGGATGAAGAAGAGCCTGAAGGTGAGAAGGCTAAGGCCCAAACGGTTGCATCATCCCGTGCACAATCAATCCAGACAAGTACTTTGTCCACTGCATGAGAGTGCGTGAACCGCAGTTTCCCGTGCTGGATAGCTTCCAGTTTCATTCATCTGGTGCACTGGGCTATCCCAACTTTTCTATTCGAACCTCATTTTGGTTCTGGGATTTTTGTCTTATAAAGCGGTTTGGTGTGGCGTTTCTTTTTTTTTTTCTTTTTGACTTTGTATAACACCTGTCCTATATGGAATGCATGCAGATCTTTTCATTCTATTTTCTTCTCTTTCTGCACTTTGACGGCATCCCATAATCTACAAGCTACTTCCCTTGGACGCAAATCTGCCAGTCTACACATTCTCATCTGTACTTATCGAAACAGAACCTTTAATAGGTGATGCACTAACCCTGACTTTCTCAAATATACACCCGACATTACTGATATCATTCGAAGCACCCACTCCACGTCATCGCCACTACCCACACACAGACACCATCAACCTATGAAGAAGTGGAAACTCCAGCAGCTTCAACCAAAAACTTCGCAGCCGCCTCGGCATCAGTTCCATAAGTAATATGTGCCATCCCATTTGCCCCGTTCAAGCAGACCGGGTCACCGAGGTGACAGAACTCCTTAACTTTACCGCTGGCAAGTTTACCGACAGACTGAGTTTTCAATGGGTCACCAAAAAGAACAGCAGCGGCAATCTGCCCGGCAGCGAGGCTGTTGGCAGCATTGTGGACGACCATCGCACCCTGGGAGTATCCACCCAGCAAGATCTTGGTCTTGGGGCACTGGCTGAGAGCCTGCTCGACGAGCTTGGCCATCACGGGGCCGCCGCTTGCACCCATCAGTGCGTTGCCCTGTTCGGATGAAACGTTAGTTCATAGGCCGGTTTGTTGATCTCGACAGCAGTACGCATAGCTAAGTCAAGTGCAAAGAGCGAATGGGGTTCTCATACCGCTGCATCCGCTGGGTATGTCACACCCTGCACGGTGACCTTGTCGCCGGTCAGGGACTTCAACTGCGTGGCGACGGGGGGTCCAACTACCGAGCCCATATTACCCATCTCGGTAGTTCCGCGTGCAAAGATAAATGTGAGCTCCTTGCAGCCCTCATTATTCGTCACACCGTTCTCGGTTGAAGAGCCTAGAAACAAACGCTTAGGATTGTATTTTTAGATACTGAGGCTGTTTGATAGGGGATATTACCCAACCCGGGGATACTGAGTCCACTGCCCGACGAGCTGGCCGAGGAGCTAGAGCTGTCGGAGCCACTGCTAGACCCAGAAAGTCCTGGGGTGAGAGACTTCCACGCATCCAATCCACTGCCGGTAGCACTGCCGGAACCGAAACTGGGCAGCTGGCGGTTTTCGATGGTGCGAGTAGGAGCCGCAATGGCAATACTAGCCAAGGCGAGGATGATAGTAGACTTCATACTGAAACGAGGGAATTGATATAAAGAATGGATCTGAGAGACCAGCTCTGCAGTGTAGAACGAGTGAATGGATGTGAGACTAGAGAGGAATGATTCTGTGAGTCTATATATGGGAAGATCTCAGCTTTTGTATTCGGCACTTCTCGAGTAGAGTGGATAGCAGGGCATACTCGGGCAACCTCGGTGGGATCGCATGGTTCGAGGATGTCTTAAACCAAATTTTGGTGAAACGGGGACCCTGTTTCATCCTACCAACCCTGTAGAATGTACATTTTTTTTTAGTAACGAGTACTCCATATAGTTGGAGAACGTAGCCCTACAAGTGATCTTCAATGGATCACGGGTTTTCCCGCCTGGGTGTACTGTACTCCAATCCCAACGTGCGGATCATCAGATAAACCCCTAATTATCTTTTGAAATATAGCGTATAGCTCTTTATGCAAGCATCTCTGGGACATCTTCAGCCGAGTGATCTATAAACATTATGTGCGGAGATGTATCAGATCTAACAAAAGTCCTGAGATCCTGAAACCCACAGGATTTTAGGGTTTGAGACAACAGAGTTCTCAAAAATGAGAAGCACCAAATCGGGAACTTCGGCCGACAGTAAAGGTACCTAAAAAAATTGTCACAATGCGTCAAGAATACTACTCTCGGAAATCATATCAGGGGGTTCCTTTGGACCGAGTTCCACTGGCAGTTCAACAACCCCCTGATATGTACTCCGCAATGTACATTGCGCGCAGTTTGATCAAGTTGATTCCGAGAAGAGGATAATGTTATAGAATTTCCTAGACAAATGGCAATATAACCTCGGGTATAGTACATCAGTATGGTACAAAATAGATCGTCCACAAGGACAATGTGATATACAATCGCCAGTGGCGCCGGTCAACATCTACTTTCTCGATTGCAGGTGATATGTCTTCAATGCCTCCTCGGTCATGGGACTTGGGGCCCCAACCATGGCATCATCGCCCCCCTTGCCAGTCTTGGGGAACGCGATCACATCACGCACGGACTCCTTGCCGAGCATGACAGCCACAAGTCTGTCAAAGCCCAGGGCAAGACCGGCGTGAGGGGGACAGCCGGAGCGGAGGGCATCTAGTAGATGGGAAAAGTCGGCCAACCGCTCAGCTGGCATTTTCAGGATATCACGGAATATGAACTCCTGTACTGCTGCGTCGTGGATACGGCGACTACCACCGCCTAGTTCTACACCATTCACGACGATGTCGTAGTGGTCAGCCACCGCCTGGGTGGGATCGGTGAGGAGGAGGTCGACGTCGGCGGGGGTCTTGGGTGCGGTGAAGGGGTGATGTGTGGAGGAGAAGCCTGCTGCACCGCCCTGGCCGGGCTCCGAGTCTGAGGAGGGGGAGAAGAGGGGGAAGTCGACAACCCAGAGGAAGTCAAATCCGGTCGGGGCGGGCTTGAAGCCTGTTGAGACCGAGGCTGCGTGCAGCGCACGGCGTAAATCGCCAACGGGGGTTGAGCCTCCAGAGAAAGGAGCACGGGGGCGTGCCTGCAGGATGATCAGATCACCGTGGTCGGGATCTAGTAGTTCCTCGACTTGCTCGGCGGCTTCAAAGCCGAAGGGCTGTAGTCCGCAGAGAGGCTGCTTGCTATTGTAGATGAAGACCCCTGGGCCTCCGTCTGGGTTATTGTTGAACGGCGCGCCCGCAGGGGAGTCGAGGAACTGGGTAATGAACTTGTGGGTTTCAGCGGGATCATTATCATTCCCTTCGAGCTTGAAAGCCTCTACAATGGGATTGGTCAGGCCAGAAATCTTGCCGACTAGATCCACGGGGAGAACATGATCAAGTCGAATGATTTCCATCCCGTATCTCGTGTCCGGCTTGTCAGAGCCATATTTGGCCATGGCTTCCTGGTAGGAGACTTTGCGGAATGGGCCCTCCGGGGCAGGGTCTTTCATCAACGACGACCAAAGTCGGCGAATGACCCCTTCCACGGTGCGCATGACGTCGCTGCCTGTTGCGAAAGACATCTCCATATCAAGCTGTAAATATTCAGTTAGCATTTACCACCCATCCTCAAAAAAACAATAAAAGTTCATACCTGAGTAAACTCGGGCTGTCGATCCGCGCGCAAGTCCTCATCCCGGAAGCAACGCGCAAACTGATAATACCTTGGCAAGCCACTAGCCATGAGGATCTGCTTGTACTGCTGCGGGCTCTGCGGCAATGCATAAGCCAGCCCTTCCCTCCGTGTAGGCACAATGAACTCCCGTGCTCCTTCTGGTGTAGACTTGAATAATAGTGGGGTCTCAATCTCCACAAACGGCGGTCGAGACTGCTCCTCCAGCTCTTTCTTGCAAATATTGTGCGCGCGGGCACGGAAACGCAGGGCTTCGCGCAGGTCTGCATCGGACCGCAATTGAAGGTATCGTTGCTCAGGTGAGAACACCGTTTCAGGCGTCATAATTAGATCCTTGGGAAAGTCGTTGAGGGGGTGAATTTCTTCCAGTGCGAGCTCCCAGAGGTCTTGGGCTGGTGTGTTGTCTACCTCTGATGGCTTGGTCTTTTTCTTTTGAACTATCCCGCGCACAGCCACGGGACTGTTCACGTTCACGGTCTTTAACTGCTCGAAAGCATCGTTCTTCGCGAATGCAACAACTTGTAGGCTGTGTTGCAGGGTGGGATCGGATAGGCGCACGAAGGATAGTTTCTTGGACAGATCTGCGCGGGGTCCAAGGTACCCATGCAGTACTACTTCCGTGTTTGGCTCGGCCTGTGCAAAGAATGTTTCGAAGTCATGGGTGGCAGGAGGGAAGTCCACTGTAGGGCATCATATGTTAGTTAACGCCCTCTCAAAAATGAAATCCAAGTTTTCAGCAGAAGATATCCACATACCAGCCCGCTTGTAAGCCTCCAGAAAAGTAGGAAGCTGTTTAGGAAGCTCCTCCTGTCCCAAACAAGCCCGAGCATGGAACTGCCGCGGCGCCTGAATGGGGCTATAACATTTTCTGGGCCAAGCGGTTGATCGACCCCGCAGAAGATTCGAGATTTCTATGTAGCTGGATCTCAACCGCAAAGAGCGGAGCTGCACGGCAGCGATTGGCATATTTTAATTGTTGCGAATACAATTGTAGCCAAACCGGAAGAACGCGAGTCATCGGACAACCTGATCATTAGAACCGGCAGAAAGCCACCCCGCCCTAGAAGCGGACTAGCGCCCGCAGAAATAAAAAGCGCGGGATTTTCGCTCGTCCGTTTTTCTTTTCTTCTTCATCCTTCCAAGTTTTATACTTGTGAGTATTCCTCGTCCCAGTCCTTTCAATAGGCATTGCATTTTTTTGATCGTTTTGCTGACTGTTTCCCAGAATGATGAAAGCCTAGTGTGTTATATATGAGACAGTCTCTGCCCTCTGAGACGTGCGGCTCTCTCTCTTCGGGGAGCTTAAGGGCTGTACGAATCGAGGGTAGGGTATGTGATATATGCGTTCGGCATACCAACCTTGTTTACATGACGGACGCGATGAAGGCATCTCTGATCCCATTCACAAGACTTGAAGGTGTGACTGACCATTGGCTTTTGGCCAATGGTTTTGAGGGTTTCCCTTGAAGCTGGAAGAGATGGATGTTGGGCAAGTGTTGGCAACAACGCCTCCTATGTCTGGGGTCTTCTCTTTCGGCTCTTATATTCGCATATAGCTAGCTATATTTTGGTTTTAGGGACTTGTTCCTACGTCTGGGCTCTTCTCGGCAATAGGATTATAGTAGAATCAATTGTCTCAAGAGGCCTAGTCACCTCGGTCACGGTTGATTCTCTATAAACTCACTGACGAGAAGACAGTAGACATTTTAGCAAATATCATGGACTTTACCAAACTCTTCATTGCAGTAATCATAACTTCCCCACATGTATTTCTATCATAATTAGTAGGACGGCAGCTACTGCCCCGACTCGTATATTATCTTTGCATTAGTTCTCAACATGTAGTTTAAATTCCAAATCGCATCACTGCAGTATCTTGATATCCTCTTTTTTTTACCCAAACTCAGGTAATTTATACCATAACAAAACCCTAGATATGTATAGTCCCTGCTCCCTATAGTTATATCGTCTCTCTGAACACTTTTTCATGCAAAGATCATTTCCTCCAACACTTCCTTCTCTCCACTATTCTCAACAAGATTCTTGAAAACACCACCCTCAATCCCCATAAGATCCTTTGGCGTGCCAAACTCAGCCGCCTTGCCAGCATCCATAACCAGAATGCGATCGAAGTCAGCAATTGTGCTAAGCCGGTGCGCAATAACCAGCAGTGTGGTAGCATTGCGGCCGAATTCCGCACGGATAGACTGCTGAATTAACGCGTCGGTCTCCATGTCGACAGCCGAGGTTGCCTCGTCTAGAACCATAATTTTGGGTCGCGCGACGATGGCACGGGCGAGACAGAGAAGCTGGCGCTGACCTTGGGAGAGGTTGAGGCCGCCCTCGGAGATGGTCGCAGAGAGAGAGGTAAAAACATTTGCGTTAGTCTTCTGGGCCTTCGCTGGTGTCGATGTGCCTGTTTCGCTGGGCTGGCGGGGAGGCGTGGCAGTCCGCGATGTGAGGGTGAGCTCATCATCATCAGCCTGGGAGATGAGGTGCACGCGTGCTAGCGCATCGTAGAGCTCTGTATCGCTGTATTCTTCGAACGGGTCAAGATTCGATCGCACCGTGCCAGAGAATAGCACCGGGTCTTGCGGGATGATTGCAAGTCTGCTGCGGAGGTCATGCAGTTTGATCGTGGAGACATCAATTCCGTCGATGAAGATCTGGCCCGAGCGTGCCTCTAAGAATCGGAAGAGTGCAAGCGTCAAAGAGGACTTGCCTGCCCCTGTGCGTCCAACGACACCTACGCGCTGGTTCTTCTCCACCGAGAAGCTGAGCCCATTCAATACCGGTGGGAGATCCGGTGCATAACCCACCACAAGATCGTGGACTTCGAGGTGGCCCTCTGTGGGCCAAGCAGCAGGTACATCTGCTCCTCCTTGGTTCTCGAGCTCAAAGTTAGAATACTCGATGACACGCTCTATGGCGTTCATATTCAATTCAATGTTAGCATATTGTCGCAGTGCCATCGTGATCGCATTGTTATACTGCAACGCAAAGCTGAGAGCGAAACCCGCAAGTGAAGCGCTGATACCCGGCAGATAGACCACCAGACCAGCAGTGACGGTTGAGAAGATAGCGCCGACGATGCTCATGCGGAACGCGAGCCAGCGGTTGAACAGCCCCAAGGTCCACCATGCTTGCGCATGGCGATTGATCTTGTTGTACATTAGTTCGACGTAAGTGTCTGGTTTGCTGAAGGCACGAATGGTGATTAGGCCAGCGAGACTAGACCCAAACTGCTCAAACACAGGGCTTTTCGCGGTGCTCTCGAGACGTTTGATCTGACGGGCACCTTCCAAATAGGATACGGCCAGCTTTAGACATACGGCCAACAGGACTAGGCCGAATAAGATCATCATCCAATCGACAAGCATCCCCGCAATCATGATTGCGAGAACATCTAGGACCTTGCCCACGAAGAATCCGACATCGTATCCGATTTTTGAATCGATTGAGTGGAAGTCGGCTGTGAAGCGATTGAGAATTCGCCCCAATGGAACAGTATCCAGCCACCGGAGTGGTGCGCGGAGAACAGCATAGATCAAGCCATTGAACAAGTTCCTCGAGGCCCGGACTGACGCCGAAAGAATGCAGTAATATCGGGCTGTGCCGATGATACAGGCAATGACCGAGATGGCAACATAGACTCCGAGGTACATGAAGAGGTCATCATGCTGTGGAACCGGTGATGTCGGTTGCATGGTGTGCTGCAATAGGATATGGTATTGCTCAGGATGGACCTTAGTATTGGAGGACGAACTGGTCCAGATATTGATCCACCAAGACTGTACATACGGATTAGTTCAATAAACCACATAGGGGTAATAATGTCTTGGAATTTCATGCACTTACTCGTCCAATTAAGAGGGTCGAAAACGATAAATAGACTGCGAGAGTAATCAACCAGTAGACCACGGAGCCAGCTTTATTCAAGAAAGCAAGGTACACTGCTAGCCGCACAGAGCCGGTTTCTCTTTTTTCGTCTTCAACAAACTTCTTCGGGGTAGGCGTCTGTGCAGTAGCGGTTCCATTTCCGTTGGGAGCTTGACCATTTGGAGCGGTGCTCGCTTTTTGGTAGGATGTATTGGAGATCACCTTTTGGAGAGTTGTCTCCTCATCATTGGGTAATTCATGATGGTCTCTATCTGCTATAAGGCCCGCTTGTTCTGCGGCTTGTTCCTCGCGAAGGATATCCTCTAGATGATGTGATTCCTTCAGGTCATCAACGGTACCTGCATATTTGATACGACCATTCTCCAATAGCACGGAGTAGTCTGTGCGAGGAAGACACAGTGCTACATGGTGCGTGACCAAAATGCGAGTTCGGTTCTGGCCGAGTTCCCCGGTGAGAGCGTGCTCAAAGATGTGACGACCTGTGTGAGCATCGAGAGCGCTAAAGATGTCATCCATAACAAGTATGCCAGCCCTAGAGTACAATGCGCGGGCAAATGAGACACGCCAGCGCTGACCACCGCTCAGGTTGACACCATTCGCACCGATATCTGTCATATCGCCGTCCGGTAGCATCTCGAAATCTTTTTCCAGAGCGCAGGCAAAGATGACTTGTCGGTAGCGCTCTGGATCATCCGGGAGTCCGAAGAGAACGTTCGCTTTGATCGTAGCATTTTCGATCCATGGCATCTGCGCAACATAGGCAATGGCTGAGTCGATAATCCAATTTGCCTTTGTCGCAACATGATCGAATCGGTCTGTGATGGGAGGTGGAACGGGTACCATGATCGTCCCGGTGAGGACATCACATTCACCCAGGATCGATGAGAGAAGCAGACTCTTTCCAGAGCCAGTTCTGCCCGACACCACGCTTAGACTTTTCGTCGGGAATTTCAAGGTCATGTCACGCAGAACGAAACGATCCTCGGAATCTTGGATATCTTGTTCCTCCGCAGGCCATGCAACAGAGGCGTTGTCGAAAGCAATATATTCACCAGGGACAGTATTGACAACATTTTCGGAAGTAGCCAAAAATTTGTCGATACGATCCGCGCTAACCTTCGCCTCCAGGCCCATCGACATGAGCTCTGGTATAATAGCGAGAGACGCCTCGAGGGAATTGAAGATTGCCATAGCCGTGAAAGCCACAGACGGTGTTAAAGCACCATTAATAATGGCGTATGTAGTCAACGAAACGGCGGATAAGCCGACGGGGCCGAGAACCCAGATCGCAAGCAGGCCAATATCAGCAACGAAGGAAGCCCACAATGCGCCAAGTTCGGTTTCTCGCGTATCCTGGACACGCTTCTGCCATTGCTTCTCCAAAGCGGAGAATTTGATCTGCCTGATTCCCTGCAGCACTTCAGTAACGATCGCCAGCTTCTGGTCACGGAATTTCATCAATCGGTCCTGGGCATTCGCATATTTTCTAGCTGCGTATGCATTCAGTGGTGTCACAAGTGCAGAGACTGAAAGACCGGCAAAGGCACTCCGCCAGCCGAGAATTTGGACCAGGAACGCAGCACCGATAATGATTCTGAAGGTCGCCTGTGGGATGACATAGTTGAACGAGGCAAAATCTGAAACGCGTCGAGCATCCACGGCCACATGGTTGATAATACTCTGGCGGCTTTTCTTCATTGCATCTTCGTCATCTTCGTCGTCCTCGGCGGATCCCTTGCTGGAACTATCGGATTTATCTGGCGTGTTGGACTTCTTTGTATACTTCACGTCCTTGCGACGCATGGCTTTGGCAAATATGACTGCTGACAGCTCTGAGTAGGTCGGAACTCCAAGTTTAGAGTATACCACCCAGAATAGCCACGCCTCTACGCTCGAGCTGAGGAACAAGAACCCACCCAGGGCGAGGACCCAGATATATGATGCCCCGATATTCCAGTACGGGGTACCACGCAGTTCAAGTGTTTTCAAGATCTGGAACAGGGCGACCTGTGGACCAAAACTCAGGAAGCAAATCAGGAGACTAAGCGTCGCCTGGGCGAGTAATGACCGCCAATGCGCCAAGATAATCGCTTTCCACAATTTCCGGTTCTGTCTAACAATTTCGAATTTCTCACGGAGGAAACCGGCACGATTCGCTGCCGTAAGCTTGGGAATATCGTCAAGCTCCATTTTCTTGTGCTTCACTGCATGGTTTAGCAGCTGATTGGACCAGCTGAAACTGAAGCGGCTGAGTAGAGAGACTGAAAGCTCCTGCTCAACCAACTTATCTTCATGGTACACATCCGGACGACGTGGTAGCAGAACACAGAATACAGCGCGAAGAGCAGCGCTAGCAATTTGAGCCACTTGCAGCCCGACCCAAACTCGGCCATGGGGGATGGGGAGTTGAGAGAATATTAAAATGCCCAGTTCAATTCCTGGAACTGCAATGGCAACGAGACTCCCCCAGAAAGCGAGGTAGCCTAGCACATATCGGCTTGTCGGTCGGGGCTCAGTGAAGAAAGCAACAGCTTGGATAGTGAGAAGAATCTACAAAATAAAAATTGACTGTTAGCTTCTAAATTGGATAGTTTCGTGCTCTTTGTCGGGGTTTCTGCATACCCACACTCCGAACTGCAGCCATATCAATGGCGTGGAATTAGTAATGAAGAGCTTTAATGTTGCAAGAATAGCCAATGCGAGGGTCACCAGAAACCCAGCGATGGAGAACAGGGCGATAGCGATTCTTTGCCATTTATCAGAGAAGGCTCGAAGGGATTCCTTGGTCGCTTCACCATCTTCATCGCGGTATACATCTTTGGCTAGCTGGATAGGCTCATAGTCGCGCGCTTTGCCGGCAATGCGGTTGGCGATACTCTGGATGGCAGGTATGCTATCCAGAGCGACTAGCGACAGGGCTAGATAGCTAGATGTCGCCATGTAGGACATATTCTTCGCACACGAAGAAGAAAGAAAAAAAAAGGACAAAAAGAATTATTAACGCGTTATCATCACCTACTATAACGAATACGACTATCCCTGCTAGCGTCTGCTATGTCACATTGAGCCTGGGGTGTGGGGGGGGGGTAAGATGGGAATAGACCGACCTTAGACCGCAAGTGACTCAGAACCCTCGCAGTCAGACTCATATATTGATGTCAGATCAATTTCCCTCCAGGGCTGAGTATTGAGTCACACGCATGCACTAATTTATACCTTACAGGTCCCGTGTTCAAGCATTGAACTACTTGTGTACTTTGTCGGCCAGAGCCGCCATGTGGACATTGTTATCTCCGTGCTCCGTGATTAATGGTATTGCGAAATATGGCGTAGTATGTTGTAAGCACTAAGCACTAACTACCTACAACTCTTGAGAGAATGCATACTTGTATAGCTTATGTCCATCTAATGCCCATCTAATGCAGGACCGGCCTCCACCCGCGTCTCGGCACAAAATCCTCCACGCCCTCATCATCCAAGACATCGCCCCCAAAACGCGCCGTGATAAGACTTCGCTCAGCTTCCGGCCCGTGCACGTAAAACGGCTGAAATCCTTTTCCCGCGGGTTTGGGGGTCCATGTTCTTTTCCTAGCTTTCACCCCTTCACTTTGATTTCCTCTCACAATGGTCGGTTCAAATCCAGATGATTCTCGGTCTAAACTGAGGTACCATCGCCGTTGATGGATCGAACCGATCGTATTGCTAGACCCTGGATAGGCGTTGTTTCTTTGAATTTCAAGGTCGGCGGTGTGGGTATTTTCTGCATGTGCATGCTTAGTCGGGCCGGTTTGAAATTCGGATTGAGATCGTTGCGGTGTTGGATCCCCACTTGATTCTTGATCAGGGGGCGGCGAAGGCGATTCCGAGTCCGAGGTAGACGCTTGTGGTACCGTTCGTCTGTATGGATGTCGACGACGCCGTTTGGGGCCTTCGCGGATCGGCCGCACGAAATCGGTTGATTTATCCATCCGCAGAAGAATAGTGTAGTCTTTTGGTAAACGGGTTCCATGCAGTCGGAGTCGGATTTTGCGCTGGGTGTCCTAAGCGTTAGAGGATGATTGTCTCCATGCTGTACGGGGATATACCTACATTTTGAAAAGCTTCTCGCAACTTCACACTATCCGAGATCTGCTCTTCCGGTGGACCATGACTATCTTCGGAGACCTCTGATCGAGAATCGTCGGTCTCGGGGCCAGATGAGTCCATCTGATAAGGTAGAATTTCATATTCTCCAGTGTCCCAAATAATGAGGCTTCCCGTTTTGTGGGAAGCTGATTCAATGAGATGATTCTGTGAACATGTAAGTAAATTGCTGGTATACCATCTCATTCCAGATTACAAACCCATAAACAATGGATCCGAGTCTCAGTTGCATTCCGGTTTAGTCGCTGGCTATTCGGATCCCCGGGCATCCCATACATAACCGACCAACTGACAGAGCTGGTCTCTGAGAACTGGAGGCGGAGATCATAATGGGGCCCTGCGATGGGATGGTCATGTTGATGGATGACAAAATGGCGTCCCTCTGGGTGCTCATTGCGTTTGTACAGCTCGATCCATTCCTTGATGGGCAGCCGCGGTATTGGTTGTTTTGGGAGTGGACGAACGTATTCTTTGAGCTTTGTGGAAATTGTGGTCAAATGATCGGTCACTTCAACCTGGCCTGCTTCGATGGCAGCCAGACTGAATGAAGTGTTTAGTTGTGATGTGGCCAGCGGGATGGCATCTCTTTCATCTCCATTCTTGGCCCATTTGATGGATGCTCTTTTTAATGGTGGAGAGACAGGCGCATTTAGGCTTAGGAGAATTGGGTGCTGTTCATTTGGCAGTATTTCTTTTTTCAGCTCATGCTCCGGACTGGTTTCTGGGCTGCAAGCGCGTTTCATGATTGGGACCTTCTGGGCTAGGGTGTGTCACAGCGTGTATCAAGCGAGTTTTTCAGTCATCACATGCATCAATGGCATTGTTTAATTCATGTATTACCTGTATGGCTTTATAGATGGAAAGTTGGGTTGATGTCGGCCCCGGGATATGGCTTAGTAACAAACGGCTCGACTTCCAACCTTGGAAAGTTTCCAAGGGCCAACGACGTCAAAGATATTAGACATGGAAATTTCCAATCAGTAACTGGAATGTAGCGCGAAATTATAAGTGACAGGAGGAAAAGGAAGAAATTCTAGCGAATTGTACAAGATCCCGTCAACATATTTATAATGGATACCATTCTGAAATCATATCTGCGCTTTTCATCAGAAATGTTTAAACCCCGAATTTGTTTCAATTTGAGACAATCAATAACAACAAAACTATATCACAGTGTTTGCTCAGTGCCTGCTCTTGCGGCAATATAAAATGTCGATTCCTCCCCAAAGCAACCCTAACCCTGAGGATCTCTCACAAACTGTCAGATACTGCCAGATAATAAGTCATGAGAATCGGTAGGGGGATTAACAATCACACTCTGCGGGTTGTGGAAGACATCCGTAGGATCTACCAGAGTTTTGATACGTTGGAGCCGTCCAAGATTTGATCCCCAGTAGGCCATTTGACCATACTTGAGGTAAGGATCAACATATCCCGGATAGGAACGCAGAGGACCGGGTGGTCGATGCTCTATCACAACTTGATGCAAGCGATTGAGAAACCGCCTTGAAACGTACGCAGGAGGCTCAAAGCCGATGACGGCATAGGATTGCATCCACATGACAGCATCACGGTGAACATAGGCCGTGGCATCCATGGGAACATCGTTGGTTGCGCCACCTTCTAGGTCGAAAATAACCCACCAGTTCTGAGTGCCCTTCGGTGTGGTGTCGAGGTATGTAAACAAGGAAACTAGGCCGTGCTCGGTGAACAGTTCGTCGACTGTGAACGATACTGACTTGGAGTAGAACGAAGTGAGTAAGGCTCCGCCGATGGAGACCAGGTAATTCTCAGCGGCGTGGGCTACTAAAGCTAACCAGTTCGTGATGTATGCGACGTTGCCCTTGTTTTGGATTGGGAGGCTGTTTTCTTGCTCAAAGGTTTGGAACTCATCTGTGGTTCCGAAGAAGCTGCCCGTGATAACAATACCGTCTGGGAAAACTGTGAGTTCGGTGGAATAATTACTCGTGATATTAGGCTTTGCAACGACGGCTTGCCAGGCTTGGAAGAGTTTGACTTTGTCAAGTACGTCTCCCTGGCTGAATGTATACGTGTATTGGACAGCACCTTTGGGAATTTCCTGAGTACGAACTTTGAACTCAGTGACGATACCAAAGCTGGCGGCCGCACCTTTGATAGCCCAGAAAACATCCTGGTTCTGGGTGTCCGATGCTCTCACAATGCTGGAATTGGCCAGGACTACTTCAACCTCCAGCACATGGTCCAGTGCAGTTCCCCATTGTCGTGACATGAGACCGAGACCACCAATGGTAAAATGACCACCGACACCAACTTGTGGACAAGATCCATGAGACATAGCTCTACCACCTGAATGCAGAAGACGATCTTGGAGATCACCCAAATTTGTACCAGCTCCAACCGTGGCAATGTGGGTGTCGGGATCCATGGAGAATTTCTGAAAGGTTTTTAGGTCGACGACAACATGGCCATCGGTTTCTCCCAGACCTACCATAGTAGGATTGGTTTAGCAAGGGTAGGATTTAGACCAAGAAGGCTTCATACCATAGATACCACAGCTGTGACCTCCACTGTAAGCCTGCACTCGGTAGTTTCCCTCGACGGCACAACGCACAATTTTAGCGACCTGAGTCGTAGTATTCGGATATGTGATCACATCAGGATGGACAGGAATGGCCAGGTTATATGATGGCAGGGCCCGGAATTCATATAACAAATCTCCGCGAAAAGCAGCCATATTAGGGTCTCCTCCCACGGCAGCCATGAAGCATTCACGGCCAGCAACGCTGGATGTATTCCCCATTTTGGCGAGAATAAGAATTGAGGATTATTTCCACGATGGTCAAGTCGAATTCAGCAAGGGAAGAGACCCGTAATGACCGGTGGAACATACAAAAGGAACTTGATTGCGACTGCTTCACGAGAGAGCCCTGGCTAGGTCTGCTGTTCACTCCGATGTCTCATTTTCTCGGTGTTACAGTTTTTACATATGTCACATTGGATTGTTCATACTCAGGGGGTCTCCTGGTTATTTAAAGTTGTTCGTCTAAACATAGTTACTCGAGTCCTGTCATGCTACTGCATGCAGGGACTAGTGTAACACGGACAATTAGTGCATGAAAGCGCTTGAAATGATGCGATCGAGAGTAAATGTTCGAATCGTCAACCAGTAAACCAATAATGGCCTTAGTGAATACCGAGAGATGCCGAACGAAACTGCTCGGGGACCACCATAACGGCGACGTCAATGGTCCCCGATCCGGAACCTTTTTTGACAGGCAATATGGAAACCCCATCTACTCCTTTAATTCATTCTTTTCTTTTCAAACATTGAATTCAAGAAAATCACAGGTTATAGGAATTCTTTTCCCTGCCTTGGGTGTTCTATGCTTCAGCTATCATAAGGATCTCCTATCAAACTTCACGGACCAACACATCCGCAATGACATCAGGAGTAAAACTTTAAGAACAAAGACGAATCGACAAATCGACAGAGCATCAACATCATGTTCACTCCAATTCATACCACACTGGGTGCGCTCTTACTATTCCACGGCTCAATCGGCCTGCTCGTACACAACGGCGCTGTCTTCGGCATATCCTCTCTCCTATCTGGGTGTGCCTTCAACCCGAGTCGTGACAATGTGCCCATTATCGCGGGTTTGGTGTCCAGCATTGTACCAGTGTACTTCTTGGCACCATCACTGATCCCGAACTATCCCGCACCTCCAGATTCCTGGGCTTCTGCTGCAGCAACGTTGGGAGTGGGCTTTCTATTGGGATGGGGAACCAAGGTGAGGAGTGTCGGACATAATTGGAAAAGGAACAGGTTGACTAAGTGAAAGTAGAACGGTCGAGGCTGTACCTCCGGACACATGCTGTGTGGCCTTTCGCGTCTCTCGCCCCGCTCGTTGATTGCAACCGCCATCTTCTTCACAACTGCATTGCTCACGGCAAACTTTGTCGAGGGCGGATCCAACATCCCGTCTTGTGGTACGGCTCCGTGTTATACACCAGTGTATCCTTCTGGACCCGAGTTGGGCTTCATGACTGGTGCAGCGCTGCTAGCGGCAATCACGAACTTCATCGTTGTCCCGCGGATGGTCCGTCGATCGGAGGAATCTAGGGTCGCCTATTCCTATGTGGCAGGGTTGGAGTTTGGTCTGGGCCTTTTGGTATCTGGAATGGCAGACCCAGCCAAGGTGCTCAGATTCTTTGCCATCTTGACTGACCCATCCCGATTCGATCCGTCGCTGGTGCTGATTATTCTGTTTGGAATTGGACCATCCCTGTTCACTTTCCTGGCTAAGAAACCAGGCCAAGCAGTCGAAAAGGAAAAGGCTGTTGCAAAACCTACCCTTGCCGAGAAATGGCGACTCCCAACAGCCACCGTGAGTGACATTGATTGGCGGTTTATTGCGGGTGCTGCGTCGTTCGGGTTAGCCTGGGGACTGAGAGGGGTCTGCCCAGGTCCTGCAATTTTGCGAACAGTCCTGCAACCGACTTGGGGACTGATCACGATGGGTGGATATATGCTGGGAAACCTCATCTAAGGGGAATAGAAAATAGAAATTATGAATATTTAATTCTTCATTAGCTTTGTCGACCTTTGGCGTCTCCGTGGGTGAATATAGTTGAGATTGGTGCATAATGAGGCAAGGAAAGCCCAAAAAGATGGATGCCCGGATATCTCAGGAGCTGCGTCCGAGATTCGATTAGCAAAGGAAACAATGCCATAGAATATGTACATAGTCGGTTCAACTGAGAATATATGCCATTGGTCCGTGAATAAATGCATTGGGTATATAACAGAGAGAGAAGAAAAAAAGACTAGACAGGGGACCGAAAATATAAAGGTGACCGCAGGAGTAAACGGAATGATGGCTTACAACTCAGTCTTTCTGCTCATGCGAAGTGCTTCCAACTCAGCAGGCTCGTCGTCACTGCGTGGACCGTGTACTGATGAATGGCTAAAGTATCCTTCCAACTCCATCCACTCAGCAGCGAAGGCAGTAACTAGCATGCTCCAGTCCTCGACGGTATCCAAATCTAAATGCTCACCGTCATCGTCGATTGTATGCCAAACAGGAGGGAATCCCTTGAAGGGGGCAAAGTCAATGAGATGAAGAATCTCAACACCCTTTGCGAGGAAAGGAAGGTGATCATCTTGGATGCCACCCATAGATGCGAGCTTGTGCCCATCCTTTGCGGTATCGACGAACCATGGATCAGCCGATGCAGACTTGAACTGCTTCAATGACCTGAAGCGCTTTTCAATGGCGCCCAAGCGTTGATAAGCCCAGTGGGTGGTCTCGTAGTAAGAGTGAATTGTCGGGGATTTCGAGCCCAGAAGATCCAACAGGACAAAAAGAGATATTGACGACAAGGGACTCTTGAATTCTGACATCGCGGGATAGACCTGGTCACCCCAATGTGTAGCCAGGGCACGAGCTCCATAGAGAGAATCGGCGTCAGACCAGTGTTTAAAGGCTTCTTCGCCATCCAAGAATATAATCTGGAGACCCCGCTCCTCTTCGAGGTAGTCATTCAGTCCCTGCTCCTTCAACGCGGACCATTTCTTCTCCAGCGCGGCATCCACGCTGCGCATGGCATGCATAATAATCGCACATGGTGCAGCGCTGTCGATCCCCCCGATGAAGCCTTCCGGCTCTATCTTGCTGTCATAATGCGCGACAAGCGTGAGCCGGCCAACGTCGCCAACCGAGGCCCAAGGAGGATCGCGAGTAGCGATGAAGTTTCGGAAGGGTACATCCTTGCCCTTTGATAGTGGTGTTTTCGATGTAGAGTTGTGGACCTCAATAGTCCATTTGGGCAATGTAGTTCGAAAAAAGTCGGCGAAGTGATTCAGTACCGCGGTGGAACCGGGGGTGCCAGGGACGCGGGTCCTTAGTATAGGTGACAACAGTGCGCCATTGTTAATATCGAAGTCGTTATTGGGCCGCAGTAGTCCGATCAGCGTCTTATCTGATAATTCCTCGTATGCATCTACACATGATAGAAGCATTAAAAGAAGACCTAGCCAAAATGACACAATGCCAGGTGTTATGCGATAAGCCGAAGACATGGGGTTGAAGGAGCTCGCGCTAACTGCTCATGACCTGCATCAAAGGAACGATCGAACAGAGTTCAAGCCTAGTCCAGCCAGGTACTCAACGGTATTATCAGGTATGAGAGCAAAGGAGAACGAGAACGTGTCAAATACTGGCAAGGGTTAGCTCGTGCAGCGATCCAAACAGAGCGGAAGCTAAGGCGGTCACCTTTTTGCCGAGCAATCGGCATCACGGCGCGATTTATTGGGTGTTGATCCACGTCCCAATTCTAAGCCAACTAGATTACACAGGCACAATGCGACTACAGATTCTACTTCACCCTCAATTACGCACAACTCTACCGGAATGCGCCCAGCGCAGTCTTCGGAGGAGCGTCTGGGTCCGTTTCAAGTCGCAGATCCCTCGGCCGTCGCAGAAGCATCTTTCACCATTACCCAAATCGAAGGAAAACCTTCCAGCTCCGCGTTCTCCAATCGCAAGAACCATCACACCCCAAAAGACAACTGTCAGGACAGGTAGTGTTAACCCCCCCCCCCCCCCTCCCCCCCCCGGCTGGTCATTGAATGCGTGTGCTGAGCTAGAGTTGCAGGCCCACCTGAACGAATCTTGGTCTACTATGGAGGGACTGGCAGAGCTATCTTTCTGGGGACACTGCGAATCACCACAGTGATTCTATTTGGTGCAGCATGTCTAATCGTTGCACCGGCATGCTCCGTGGCTGATTACCCCTGGTACAGCACACCTGCGGGTAAGCTACATAACTTGGATATTAGACCGTCTGAGCATCTATGCTGATTTTACTCTAGTGATTGCCGCTGGCGCCCTGCCAATGCTATTTGTGTCCTATACTGCTGCGCCTTATGTGAACTTCATCCATTTGGCCCTGCCCGCATTCGCCAGAAAGTCCCGGGAAGCTGCCGTCCAGTATGCGAAAGACCTACCCCCGACAGCTGTGCTGTATCTCACCAACATGCGGTTCAATACTATTCCCCGGCAAACGGCTGTTCGCCTTGGAGATCTCGTTCCGTTCGAAGACTCCTTGCGACCCGTCACATTCAAGAATCTGAATCCATCGCCGCAACGATGGTGGCAGGGCAGAGCTCCAACCCAATTCTATACTGGAACCCACAGCAAACCCGGGAGACAGACCTCGGCTTTCTATCCGGAATTGTGGAATGGAATTTACCAGCAAATTCAAAAAGCCAAGTCGCAGCCTCGTTGATCGAATATAAATTTGCGACTTGTTGGCGAGTTACATTAACGATTTGACGTCAGATTCCGTCAGTTGATTGATCGATAGAGCCAGTCTCGGCCACTATAATTCAAGTCTTGGTAACGGCCAATTGATAATTGGTCACACCGGGGGCAATTTGATGCCTATAACTTTACCTTCGGGTCTTGTGTCTTTGCTATATAGTAACTATGAAGTCCCGGTCATAATTAACGTGCATTCAAATGGAAAGCAGACATTTTCCCATGCCTTAGGGGAAAACCCCCATTTCTTAACCGCCCCGAATCCAAATTTCGCGTTACTTAGACATCACTTGGACGTTAATCGAGTCGAAATTAACATGTATCAATTCTGTTAGCACAAAGAAGCATTTGATAGCAAGGAAAGATCAAGTCTGTTTATATGTCCTTCCCCGAGGTCTCATCTAGCCCTCATCTCATCATCTCAGGCAGCTCTGAACTAAAGGCCCTGCAAAAAAGGGCATTGTCCCTTGAATATCTTTGCGATCGAACGTCTGAACGCAGTTAAATAGCCTTCATGATTGGCTCAACTGGTTCTCTTCCTTTGTCATCTTTTAAGTTCACAGTTTCACGTTGATCGTCTGATGTTGACAGTGTTGCATTGGCAAGCTTGTGTTCTACAGGATCAGTTCACTTTCTCGTTTTACAAGATCAGTTCAGTCCATCTTGTTTTCCCCTTTTCAGATCTACACGGTTTCCCATTTTTGTTTTCGCCTCCACACCATCTCTCTTTCATCTTGCACTCGTGACTTCAAATTCAAATCCGCCTTGATACTTGACTCGGCCACATTTACGTACAATCTCAACGAACCAAGCCAAGATGTCTTCCCCAGCTAATTCCAAGGAGAAGCTCTTCCCTGGCATTTCCACGACTGAGACCAAGCTTCTAGTCCTCGCCAATGTCTGCCTGAAGAACGACAAAGTATGTCATTTGGTCCCAAGGTTTCTCATTGCAATATGCCTGCTAACATAGTGCACCACAAAGATTGACTACGACAAGCTTGCTTCGAATGCGGGAATCAAGGCGTCTTCCGCTCAAACCCTTTTCCGAATGGCCAAGCGAAAGCTCGACAAGCTGTTCGGCGATGACAATCCTGATGATGCCAATGGCAGTGGCAATGGAAATGGTGCCCAGGCCGATATATCACCTGAGGAGCCCCCGTCCAAGCGTGGAAAGTCGACCGTGAAGGCCAAGCCTCGCACTCCGAAGACTCCTAAGCCTCCCAAGACCCCCAAGACTCCCAAGGCGACCAAGACCCCCAAGGATAGCAAGGGCGCTGTCAAGTTCGAGGAGAGCAAAAGCCAGATCCCCGTCGACCCCAAGCTTAGTCCTACCACCACGTCCGCCACCGTTTTTGCTGAAGATACTAGCCGTGAAATGGCCGTTGCTGACCCTTCCGCTGACCCTTCCGCTGACCCTTCCGCTACTATTGACGCTACAAAGGTCAAGACTGAAGACCAGGATGAAGGAAATGAGAACATCGACAAATACGAGAAGACAGACGAGGACGCACTTGATCTAGCTGTGAACCGGCAACTTCCTGAGTCTCCATTGCCCAAAGAAGAGGATGATCCCACCTATGAGGACGTGCAGGAGGACGAAGAGCACGAGTATTAATTCCGGGCTCAGCACATCAAGAGCACGATATGGAACAAATTGAAATGGAACACATTTGAGACGGGCTGGCTCTTAGGAGATTACCAGGAGGGGATTAAGAGGAGAATGTGAGGAGGTTACGGGAACCGTGAACACTCATGAGGGGAAAAAAAAAGTATTTACTGGTTTGTCTTAAACAAGTGATACGGCATTCATATCAAACACAGTGGATGTTACCAGCCAGTTCTTTGAGCAAAAGAGTGCATTTCAACTAGAATACTAAGTAGAGTGAAAGGCTATGTGGGTCCTGCTCCGCCAATGCAAACTAACCACTAGGCCAAAAAGGTCATAGCCAGATCAGGGCATGACCAGATCTGTCTGTAGCAATATATATACCAGGCCCCTAAAGCCTTAGGGGACCACATGTTGGGCGCTGACCAGGAAACGATAATTCAGATCAAACAGGAAAGCCCCACACGCGAAAATCCGGTACGTATATTTATATACATATGTACAAAGTATAGTTCAAGCTTAGTAGCCAGAGATTTCATGTGGGTAGATTGGCACCCCCCTGTTTGGAGCTGCATGGATGTTATGCATGGATAAATCGATGCGGATAAATACATTAGGCCTAGATGATTTTTCCATGGAAGATAGTTAGCGGAAAGAATGTTAAGGTCACTTGAAATGTGTTGTCTTCAATATGAATCCCGGAGTAATGGTGGTTTAGTATACGAAGTGCATAGACCACCTGTACCACCTGCATATGACGCTACAAACGACCGGCTGCAAGGGGTATCGAATTTATATACGAGATATGTATCTAATCCTAAGCCGACATACACTGCTAGTCTGACAGATCTATATCTAACTACATAGAATTTATTGTGTAGCACTCTAGGCTGCTTCTTTCCAGGAACATCCATCGGCTCCCTATCGATGGACCAGACACTAGGTTAATACGGGCTACCTGGGGACCCCATACGAAGAAGATTATATGATCATGTTCAACTACAGCCTTGTTCTAGCTCAGTTTAAACCCCAAATAATCAGGGAGTATCGATACGGTGGGTCAAATAATTAGCTTGGGGATGTCAGACTATCGCTATGATAGGCTCTATTCGCTTTTAATTCACTAACTACTATCATCGGGATCTACCCAAACTACACATATTGGGTATTGATTTGGATGATTTTGTCATTTGTCCGTTAGTTAGGAGATGTCCGTAGTGAACTCCATTGATACTCGATTGGTATTCTTTTGACTCCTTCACGAAATGATAGAAGCCAACACGCCCAATTACTATTTGCGAGTTAAACCGAGAAAGCAGTGGCCGTTGATACAGGATTTCGTTGAGTGTGCAAATCACTCGCATAGAAAAGTCCAGTTTCAACGAATGCTTTGGGAAGAGATGAGTGATGATTAAAAGTCACAACAGAAACCTTCCTCCACGCCTGAAGCTCACGTTTCCTAACACCCTTGATCCCCGGAGATTGTTTCAACCTGACCTTGATGCCTCACTCTCTAGCGCTGCTTTCAAAATTGGCCCCCGTTTTTTAGGGCCCGGGACGTCCCGTGTGGACATGGGCATTTTATTGGCTCTTGCCCCGCATGGAGCAGGCACTTCTCTTATTTTCCCATGCCTCTCTTCTCTCTTACACCCAAACCATCCCAGGACGGCTGATTATAAAACACGACGGGGAGAAAATGGAGGGAGGCCGGGTATCTTTGAAGCGATCCAGTATGATCTCCTTCCCTTCCGAGGGTGTACAATCCCAGGTGTGAGCGAAACTGACATTTTTTTGCCAAACAGGAACGGAATTAGAAGACAATGAATCGACAGACGATGTCTCTGAATACGGTGTATCAGATGACACCGAGGAAGAAGAATGGTGGACGGAAGATGAGAGCGAGGATTTGATTTTGGAACAAGACGTTGAAAACTACGAGTATACCACCCCCGGTGACACACCTCGAACGGTGAAAATCCGGCTCTTTTTGACCGATGAGGAAACGGGAGAGTTCAAATGGATGAAAAATTTTGTCGCCAAATGCACTTGCGATGGCATCGTTGTCGCTACTGCTCTGGCTCGGTATATTTATCGAGAGAGCATGCGCTCCGAATTCTGGGAAAACATGGAAGAACCCAGCGAGGAAACGTGCGGTATGGCCTTCGATGTCTTTGATCGATATGGAACAGTCAAGACCATATTTAAGCACCATCCAGTGCAAAGAGGGACTGGTGTATGGGGAAATGAGCTTGATCATGGCCCTCTTTTCCTAATTGAGGCACTTCATGTCAAAGCACTGGAGCTACGTCGGAAAGGGCTGGGGCAGAAAGTAGTATCTTTACTTTTGAAAAAAGCCAACCAGCTCTGCCTAGACAATAAGGAAGACGGCAAACCCAGACACGTGGATCTTTTCTACGGTTCTAATGAGGCCTTTGAGCAAGAATGGACTCTACATGCTTTAGTCAGTCCCGGAATACTGACAGTGGATATCGAATCTCAGTTAGTGGGTAAGTCCGCAGAAGAGCGCTTGATCACACGGACTCGAATTCAATCCGGTGCTATTGACTTTTGGCGATCGTGCGGTTTTCGCCGAATTGGAGCATCTCGCTGTTTCGCATTTTCGTTCGATCTCCACCACCAGTCTCGCGCTCTTGCGGCGGCTTCTGATTTCGAGCCGCGTAGAAGCCATAACAAAGATCTTGAAGACGAAGAACTCGAAGTTATCTATGAGACGAATTGCCTTACTGACTTGAAGAAACTGAAAATGGAAAGACTTCGTGACGCGTTGCCACTGCACCACGCAGCTCTCACCCTGACGGATGAAGAACTCAAAGCTTTTTTCGTCACTCGTTCTGACGATGAGGTTGGCTGGAATCGAGTGACCAACTCTGAAGCCACGCTTCTGCATCTAACAGCTGGCGAGCTTAAGCCCCAGAGTACACAGTGGCTTCTTAATAACGTCCACCACGCTGAGTCCTGGAAGACGGCTCGTGATATTGACGGGTACACCCCGCTCGAAGCATTGCAGGAGAATTTAGAGACAATGCGAACACGAATGGTACATGGCTTTTTCAGGGTCTCGAACATATCAGATCACTTCGAAGGACACCCCGACACCGCAGTGTCCTGTCTCTCCCTGCTGCTCGGGCAGGAAGCTTTGGGGCTTAATAAAGCATGCCTCCGGTACGGGTGTACATGCGGAGAGTGTGTGAAAGGGTTTCTATCTGCCCGGATGAGGAGCTCTCTGATCGCTCAGGGCGAGGTTATGTACGACCTTATGCAGGATGAAATTGATGATGGCGATTTCTGGACAAACTGTAACGACTACAAACTCGAGCACCTCGATTATGATGTGCAAGAGAACCTTAAAACCAACAAATCACTACGAAAGGGGTTTGTGAATCTTTTCCAAATTGCCGTGGAGTGTCTTCAGACAAAAAAGGTTCCAACCGCTGCAAATCTCGAGTGGTACTGTAAAAATCGGAGCGAGTGGCCACCACATACCAAGAACTATCTGCGACGCGCTGGAACGCAGATGGGGTGTCGAGCAGTGCTTCGGGAGATGTTTGACGGTGCTAAGGAACAGGATGAGAAAGCAGGTGATGGAAAGTGTCAACTCATATTGAAGAAGGAATGGTCAAATCTTCCAACTTGCAGGAATGATCATGAGTTTGAGTGTGTTGCTAGGGCCTGTGGCTATGGGGGATGACTCTAGTTCGTTACCATACTGGTAGATCGATTTTCTTACATCCCTACATGTATTCATACCCTGACATATTAGGTCCTTTGCTTGATAATTTATCTCTTGATCACACTTCCCTCCTTGATATCCGTATCATCAACCGTCGCTTCTACAACCTCCTATTCAACTTGTATTACTGTCTAATATCACAGACCGCAATCATGTCTTCCCAGAAGCAAGAGAAGACCCCCAACCTAGTAAAGAGCTTGGGGCTCACCCCAAGTCAGACGGACCACCTCTTGATGGGATATCTATGCATGCAAAAGCCAAAGGTGAGTGAGAGAGGGTGTTGTCAGATCTCATATTATTTGAGCCCAAGATGAACATTCAGAATAGCTTGATTGGCAGAAGCTCGCGGGGCTTATCAATGTCACACCTGCTTCTGCTAAAAGTGCCTTTGGCAAGGCTCGACGTACCCTCGAAAAATGGGAGGAGAAGAGGACCGCTGGAGTGGTTACCAAGCACGCCGCGCAAGATGAAGAGGATGAGAAAGATACTGAAGATGCCATGGAGGCTACGGAGAATGCACAAGCCAAGGATACCGAGAATTAGGATGAAATGAGATCTAGATTAAACGCAGTGGTCAACTGTGCAACTTTCACGTGGGCTCGAGGCTCCAGGTTTACATGTGTTGTTCAAGGTCAGCCTTAGGGTAAAGCTCCATGGTAAATCATACAGAATCCAAGATTCGTAATTAAAATGGCATTGAAGTACAGTTGGTTGGCTCAAGGGATATAAGGTAACCTGCTGGCTTCAAATCCAAGATCACAAGTTCCTTATTTCTCCAAATAAGGTGAAAGTAACATTGCTTCCTCTTCACCACAGCCCCCAGCCTTGAGCCTTTGCACAGCAACTCACTATTCCACCACAGAAAAAGAAACCCATCCATCGACAAACACACCACATACGTTGTCAACTGACACAATGTCGTCCCCGTCTCCCAAGAAGAAGCCTGACCACCTGGGCGATTTTACAGCCGGCGAAATGAAGCTCATTATGGCCAGTGTCCTGTGCACCCCAGGAAAGGCATGTCCCCTTCCAAGTCTTTGAGTCATGACTCGAACTAACAGTACCTATAATTTAGATCGACACCAACAAGCTCGGAAAGCTGACCAGCATGAAGAGAAATTCGGCAGCAAGCCGATTCCCATCTGTCAAACGCAAGCTGGAAAAGATGTTCGAGAATCAGCTGGACACCCTAGGCGCGCAGGATGACACGGCCGTGAATGACAACTCTCCCCCTAAGAGCCGAGCGAAGAAGCGTCGTGACAAAGTTGTGGGACCACAGCCGAAGGCCGAACTTAAGACCGACACCCAGGCTGAATCTGGAGAAAGTTTCGATACTCCCGTGAAGATCGAGACTGATGTTGAATCTGAAGATGATACCAAAGATGAGAAGAACAAGGCCGATCTTGTCAACATCAAGGCTGAACCTATCGACTAAATGGTTAAATGTACCATGTCTTCAACACGGAATGAGAACTAGGAATGGGGTCTTTGATGCAGTTTGTCCCGGGTATTGACTGGGCACTTCTCGCAGAATCTTTCATGGTATCTGAGTATCGGAGAAGTTGATTTGACTGGAAAGTACATTACAGTATCCCAGGTGTATCTAGTTCGGCCTCTCACATGAGAATGGCCGCACCGTATGTTTGCCCAATGAAAACCAAATTGCACAACATGAAATAACCGGCGACTCGCTGGTATAAATTGCCCTTTCTTTCCCTTTGTCTTTCATGTTCCTTCAACACACTTACTCTGTGATTCTGCCTTTGATGCCAGTTCATCCAGCCAAGACGTCCATCTACTAGCGCATGATGGTTTTCCAATTTGGAACCAAAGGCCCTGGATGGTTGACTCTTACAGGGGCCGAAATCAAGTACCTACTTCTTGCAAACTTTTGCTATGGCTCGCAGGTTGGTGCCTATATACTCTGAGGATTAGCTTGTACTAAACACCTTTCAGGACGTTGACGAATATTATCTGGCGCAGCTGGCGGGCGTGAAACCCGATAGTGCTTTAGGTGGATTCCGAAGTGCGAAGAAAAAGCTCGTGATGTTATGTTCTACTGATATGCATCTTTTGTCGACTTTGTCAAAACAAAAGTGTGACAGCCCTACAGAAGATACATCCGACGAGCAGATAAAAAAGCGTCCAAAGCACAAGAAATCAAAGCTTTTGCCCGACGCGTCCGATGAAGGAAGTACAGCAGAGTCTTCTGAATCAGAGATCGACGAGTCTCCATCAAAGGGCCCACACCGGAAGACCATGCACAAAGACCATGCTAAACGCAAGGGCAAAGGCAAGAACCCAACTCTGGACACTGAAAGCGAGGATAGCCTGAACAGCGAGGTTGAAGAAGACGATTCCTCTTCGGAAAGCTTCAAAGTCCCAAGCAAGACCCAACGTCGGAACACCAAGCAGAAATCTACAAAGCACAGCAGACATACCAAATACTCTACGAACCATGGAGTGACAAATGGAAGATACAGTCCTTTCCACGCAGGTAACAAGTCCTCGTCCTCCTACGCAGATCGTCTCACCAGCCAGCGGAAGCGTGGTTTAAAGCGTGACAGAAACCCATACGAGTTCGAGGACGAATTCACAGAGGAAAGTGCCGACGAGTCATCCGGTGCAGAGATAGCCGCCTCTTCTTCCCGTGCTAGCCACGGCAGAGTCAAGCGCAAGCGACTCGAGAAGCCCAGTGGACTGTCTGATACTTCAGACAACGAGAGTGACATCGATGAAGGAGTCGGACGCCGAGCTACTCAAGCATTTACCAAGGCCACTTCATTCAAGAGCAGAGCCCAGACTGGAAATCACAAGAAGGTTGACGAAACCAATGACCTCGCTGTGTCCCCTGTTAAGGACCTCGCTCGACGAGCTATGGACGGCCTTACTCTGGGTGCAAATGTATCGAAAATCAACGCCAAGTCTCGGAATGGGAGCCGCAAGAAGCTTGATAAAACCAATGACCTTGCCGGGTCCCCAGGTAAAACCCTCGTTGGAGAGGCTATGGATAGTCTGACTCTGGGTGGAGATGCATCGAAGACAGATGGTCGCACGAGCACAAAGCATGGAAGTGGTGACGCTATGTATGAGGAGAATGAGGAACCCGAGGAGCCTGAATCTGATCATGTTTCATATTGATTGGTTGGGGCTATCATGTTTGTTAGAAAGGGAAGCGGGAATCTACGTGTAGGACTATGAACTACTGGATTGTTCGACTACGTATTTGTGGTGATGTTTTCTGTTGCGTTGTGTCTTGCTCGGCAAGTTATTTTCTGACGTTAAACGACAAAAAACAAAAGGAGGAGAAAGGGAGAAAAAGGAAACGGAAACGATGAAGCAATGGAATTGGTGACCTAGTTTGATAATTTTGATGGATTAAGGCCGACTTGGAATGAAAAACATGTTTTACTTTGGAGATGCAATAGAAATAGGAGACTAGACTCGCAAAGAATGACAAGATAACAGAACAAACCCAGAGGCGCCTTTTGAACCAACATAAAAAAACAGAATGAAAGCCGAACACGATCGGCCAGTCAAAGTGAAAAGTAGACAAATATCATAAACACATATTATGAAGAAGGATGGAAGAAATAACGAAGCACCATCTAACATGTATCTGAATCACTAAAGTGCCTCAATTGCCTTAATCAAGACATCCAAGCCGCGATCAGAGACATCGCCTGCATTCGAGTCTTCCTCTGTAACAGACTCACGCAGGGCCCAGGCCACATCACTCCACCAGCCCAGGCCGATGAGACCACCGCCCTTACGGCGTTCCAGGCTCTCCTTGAGTCGGCTAGTGTGCTCCCATTGTTTGGCAGCATTCTCCGCACACTCAATGACCTTGTTTGGAATACCACACATGGATGCACAGTGCATACCGAAACTGCCTTCCGCAACACCATTCTCAAGCTTGTATAGGAATGCCACACGGCGCTCGACGTCGTCGACATGGATGGCCATACGCTTGGGTGCGATCTCGGGATGATTTTCAAACTCGGCAGCAAGAGAGTGATAGTGGGTGGCAAAGAAGCCCAGGGCTCCGATGTGGGTAGCAATATGATGTAAAACGGCCTGGGCCACTGCCACACCATCATAGGAACTAGTTCCGCGACCGAGCTCGTCAAGGATGACGAGTGAGCGAGGAGTAGCTTCGGATAGAATCTTCTTTGTTTCAGAAAGCTCGACAAAGAATGTCGACTGGGCAGCGAAGATGTTATCGTTTGCACCGAGTCGAGACATAATCCGATCGACTGGGGTCAGTCGGGCTGACTGGCAAGGAAGGTAGCAACCGATCTGGGCCATAATGACAGCAACACAGGTCTATATCTGTTAGCAATATTATTAAAACAAAGGGGGGAAAGGGGTAAACACACCATTCGGAGAACTGTAGACTTTCCGGCAGCGTTAGCACCGGTCAACAAGTCAATGCTAGCATGATTGCCACCGAGCTGAATATCATTGGGAATAAAGTCCTCAACAGAGGAAAGAAGACAAGGGTGGCGAAGCTCTTCAAACTCGAGGACACTTCGTTCATCCTCCACAAACACTGGGCGGCAACTGGGATGGCCAATGGCCCCGGAAGCCTTAGCCAAACTGATCAGGCAATCAAGCTGGGATACAATTCTAACGGCAGCCAGCCAAGTGCTGTAATGCTCATCGAAGCGGGCATGGAACCGTCCAGCAACCTCTTTAACGATTTGACTGTGAGTTTCTTGGGCCTCTTGCAACTTGCGAATGAGGCTTCGGAGCTCAGGGAAGTAGTATCGTTTGACTTGCTTGGTCGCAGACATCTGGTTCCAATCCTTGGGCACATTCTTCACCTTGATTGGGACTTCGAGTTGGTAGATTTCCTTGCCGTTATCCCGGTAGCAGATAGCAGACGACCCCAAATCCCGGCGAGCTTTCTTCAGCACAGCGTCGAGGTCCCGGTGGAGTTGCTCAATGATCTCCTGGGAGTTATCGAAGTCTTCTTCGACGCCGGACTCCGGAACAAGAATCCCATTCTCCTTTGCCTTTGGACGATCGAATGCGGTCTTCCAGTATCCTAGCAGAGAGGCAAGATCGGGCATCGCGGTTGTCAACTGACCAATGATGCTTTCGCCTGAGCCAGTCTCACTTTCCTTAAGGAGACCCATAATATAATCGATTTGTTCGAATCCTTCCAAGACACGTACAAAGTCTTGAGCCTTGCAGTTACCAGCGTGGATACGAGAGATCAGTCGTTCGAGATCCGGCATCTTTGTCAACTGGGAAGAGAACTGGTCCCGAGCACTGGAATCTGCGTTGAGTGAATCAACTGCGTCCAATCTTGCGTTGATTTTCTTGGAATCAATCAATGGGTGGCATACCCACTGCTTGAACATGCGCTTGCCGAATGGTGTGATGCATCGGTTGAGCAGCTGGAACAGAGTGCCCTCAGAGCCGCCATCGAAGGAATTGGCGAATATCTCCATGTTGATCAAGGTCTGGCCATCTAGTACAAGACTCGTAGCCTTCTTGATAGGATCATACCACGTGAAGTTCCCAATGGTGATCAAGTCCCGCTCAATCTTCAGCATTCGCAAATATTGAACCAGAGCACCGAATGCACACATCAGTAACTCCTTCTCGCGAGCTTGACGCAGGGTCTCGGGCCAGGCTGTGAGATTATCGTCGTCAACGGAGACAAAATACTCGCTTGCCTCGAGTTCACGGATTGTGACATCAGATTCCCAGAACTCCTTCCCAGGTTTCATGAAATTCCAGATAGTCGTAGGTCCAGTGTTGTTTTTTAGAATGCGCATGGCCTTTTGTGAAACACAAGATTTCTCCAGTAGCAACTCCCGAGGACGGGTCTGGGCGACAAAGGTTTCGAATTTTGTCATGTCAACATCGTCCACAAACTCAGACAAGAAGAATTGACCCGTAGCAGTATCGACAAATGCGATACCGAACGCGGGATGCTCGTCCACAATCGCTTCCTTGATCGCAACACAGTATGTGGACATATCATCTGTAAGCATGGAACCCTCGACCAGTGTACCCGCCGTAAGGACACACGCAAGCTCTCGCTTGATGATCTTATCTTCTTTGGTGGGCTTCTTGCCCTCTCTCTCACGCATTTCTTTACCAAGTGCGGATTCAGATTGGTCCACACGGGCAATCTTGAAGCCCTTGGCCACGAATTGGTTCGCCCAGTGATCTAAACTCATCTCGGGAACACCGACCATGCGCATGTTCACTCTGTCCGTGAGCTTGAGATCAAAAAGTTGGTGACCAATTGTGGCATCGTTTTCGTAAAGCTCATAGAACTTGCCCTTCTTGAAGAAAACGACAGTATCCCAGAATTTCTGCTTGATCTCCCAGTATTGTTTCTCGAAAGGCGAGAACCCTGACCACGCGAGCGGAGGAATATAAACAGTTCGTGGATCGTAGTCAGGGTGGCCCTTGGGGTTGCCGTCGATATCTTTGAGATTAGCAAGCCATGCATAGCGCTGCTCAGGCTCCCTGGTGTGGACCTTCGCTTTTTTCGTGCTGGATGCTGTTTTGGTAGACGCCACAACAGCTCTTTCTTTCCGAGGTTCCGTGTTCTCCGGATCAAACGCCCATTTCTTCGCAGTTCCAGCTGAACCTTCTCCCTCTAGGATATCAAGATCGATGTCATCGGCGGGTGGCGGAGGAGGGACGGATGAAGATTTAGAGGTAGGCTTGCGTGTCGATTGGGTAGATGGTCTTTTCCGCTTAGTGGACGATGTGGCTATCTCTTCATCGGAGTCATCTGCAACGACGAAATCGTCCATTTCTATATCTTGATTAGTCGTGTGCCAGCAAAACCAAACAGCAACAGAACACCATACCATCATCCGAGTATCCCCCATTTTCTCCAGCATCTTCGAACTCATCTTCACTCTCTAGCTCCGTTCGTCTTCTCTTAGTTGCACGGCCGGAGATGCGGTCCTTGCGATTAGGACGGAAGATAACCTCATCGTCATCCTCGCCCTCGGAGTCAGACTCCTTATAGCTCACCTTCTTTTTTGCCTAGTGAGATAAGTCAGCAGGGCAGATCAATTGAGCAATCAGATGGTATACGTACCCGACGCGAAGGCGACATAGTGGAGTCCTGTTCTGCCTCCTTGGTGGTCTGAGGAGTGAAGAGTTTAGTCGGAGTGAAGGAATAAAACAAACAGCAGGCTCCAGATCAAAATACCTTTAAAACACTACCATTTTCCACTTCCTCCTCTGGTACTGGAAGATCGCTGCTTGGTACAGGACTTAAATCCTGCGCGAAGCTTGAGAAACTTCGCTTTTGTTCCTTCGGTGTGGGCTTGACAGCACTCTCAGTACGCTTTTCGGAGGCTCTCTGTGCGGGGGATGATGCCGGTTCCTGTGTTCGATTATTCGAGGGAGTCGCTGGTGAGGACTTTTGGAAGAAACCAAGAATTGACTTCTGGTTTCGCATATTCTGAGCGCTGGGGGTTGCGCGCTTGAGCGCGGGTGAGGATGCTGACGGAGACGAGGCCGATGCTTTGGCCATATTTTTTTATAAGATAAAAGCAATTGACACTGGAATACACTTTCAACTCAACATGGGATGGGATGGGAGTTGTGAGGGAACTGGGGACGGGGAGAAGATAAGGCGCGGATCGCGTCGACGCGTAAAGCACTTCCGAGACTCGACCTGTCCATTTGATCGACACCAATGGACACCCGCAATACTGTGTTTTCCACCATTATTACCATTATTACTTGGATTTTGTCTCAAGGGGGGATGACTTTATAATATTTATAATATTGTACAGATTGGATATTGTAGAATTACAGATCTAGTGGAGATTCGCCTTATTCTGACTTGGTCGGTTCAGCCGCCTCAGTCTCCCATCCGGGAGCTGTGAGCCCTTGCGCGCGGAATTCTTCATCGGGCACAATGTGAACGGCCTTGAGCTTCCACTTGCCCAACTTGAGCATTAGGAGATTGCCATTCAGGACAAAGTCCTTTGTTTTCTCTGCCTCCCACGGCCGGATGGGTGTGAAAGACAATTGGTCCGACATGGGACCACTGTCACCAGGACGGCTTCCGACTTTGGCGCCGTTGTTGATGATAACTCGGTGGCCCTCGCTCTTAGATGAAACAAGGCCAGCTGACCACAGAATTTTGTTGAACGGCTGGTTGAAAACAAGGGATTCGGGAAGGGTGACCTTGATATCGCCCATGTTAGCCCAGTTTGTTTGGGGGGCATATGGATTCCCGGATTGAGGAGTCTGGAAGCCAGCGGTGGGAGATTGAGGATGTCCGGAGGAAGGAGCGGATGACTTGGGAAGAGGAGTGGGCTCTGCAGTTGAGGATCGGGGACGGAAAAGCTGGCGGTGTTGGAGAGCCACGGCATCAGCTTCGGCCTTGCCATGGATAAGCTCAACAAACTCGAGGGCAAGCTTGTGCTGCGCAACACGCTTGGAGGGGTCCTTGTTCTGTTCCTCCATGATTGTGGCGATTTCAGGCAAGGGGATGAAAGTGAATAGCTTGAGGTAATGCTCGACAACGTCGTCAGGTGTGCGCACAAAGAACTGGTAAAGTTCGAATGTGGAAGTCAGGTCCTTATCGAGCCAGACAGCGTTTCCAGCAGACTTGCCAAACTTCTCGCCAGACGGGGCTATCAGTAGCGGCGTAGTGAAACCGATTGGCCGATCGATTTCTGATTCTAATGGGTTGCGGAGTTGTTCGTCGGCCGTGTTTCGACTGATAGACTTGACAGCCTCCATGCCAAACAGGATATTTCCATACTGGTCGGCACCTCCGACTTGGATTTGAGTGCCCTTTTGGAACAGCGTCCACCAATCCCAGGCCTGGAGAATAGGGTAGGAAAACTCAGCAAAGGACATGCCATCTCCTTGGTTCAGTCGTGTCTTGACACTAGTAGAAAGCGTCAGTGAACCCGTGACAACAGCCGTCAGACTTGCCAAAACTCACGTATCTCTGCCGAGCATGGGACCAAGTCGCATGAAAGCGCCAAGGTCTCTCAAAACTTCAAGGAAAGGCATCGAGTTCCACCAAGTGTTGTTGTTTGTCAACGCCCGCTTCCACATAGGGTGTCTCTCGTATCCGTGTCTCCTGCCGTACTGCTCAATGCTCGAGCCCAACTTCTTCAATTGCATATGCATGCTAGCCATGTTTGCTTTTCGAATTGATGAGTGGACTGCATCTCGGCCCTTGAGGCGCCCACTGGGGTCGCCGACTCTAGAAGTAGCACCACCGAGCTATATAGTGTTGGTTGAGGTATTCAATTGGGCGCGAAGTTGCAGACAACTTACTAGGAATGTCACAGGCAAGCCCCAGATATATCCCCAGGCGAGAACCATGAAAGGAAGCATGTGTCCGACGTGCATTGAAGGGGCAGTTGGGTCGATTCCAACATATATTCCAGCCCGCTTCTCTGTAAAGACCTTGTGCAACAAATCCCGTTCGCTGTAATCCAAATGAAACGATTAGCGAGCCATACGAATGTTTTTCCGCAGACAATTCCATCAGCTTCAGTATTCCAATTTAACATACCCGACAACATCATGAATCAACCCTCGCTCCTCAAGGTGTTGCGCGAAGTTCTTCCTATTCCCGGCCTTGATTTCTTTTGCGAATCCAGCCCACTCCTTCTCCCCTTCCTTCATACGCTGGATATGCTTAAATGTGATCCATCTCTGCTGTTGGAAGCATGTGCTGGACTGCGAAGTGGACAATACTGGCCGATTGCTGTCACCGCGCAGCGGAATCGCTGTTGTTGCGGCAAAGCTGCGCGCCCCGCATGGGATCCGACGGGGGGCGAAAAGGGTGCGTGATGGCGCTAGGCCGAGCGATGTCGACTGTGGCCGCATTGGACCGGTTTATGAATGCAAATATTAATGGAGCGGCTCGCAATGAACTCAAGCCTGGACACGATCAATAGCTCCCGATGTCCGAGATTCTTTCGATAAGTCCGGAACATTAATGATGCGGCCCTTATCTCTAACATGTTGATCGATGCCCCAATCGGGACCGTATTTAGGGCTTAGGGTCACAGAAGTATATATCGGGGTCCATCGTAGTGAAAAGATGCTGTGTTGGAATAATGCTGTATCTATTAGAAACGCACGATACCAAAATCCAGAGGCAATGGACTTTGAGGTATCACCTCATCCCACAAAAATCTGTACAAAGGCCTCGTTACTCCATCCGCTGTCCAACTTCATGGATTTCCATGCCGCCAATACATCAATTGCCAGCACATTACCATTCTCTCCACCCTGCTTCCACACTGTATTCTGAGGAATTGGCTGTCCCAGGATCATGATCATGAAATTTCGCGCAATGCTCCTGTCTCGAAGATCGGAGAAATAAATCCCCAGAGTTCCCAGCGCTTTCAGGCTGACATCGAGTCGTAAACGGCCGTTCTCAACAACAGATATATCCGAAGTCACTACAGCCGCTGCGCCAGTCATCTTTCCTAAAAGACCCAGCACAGCCACATGTGTCATACTATCGCCAGAGGGGTTGCCGCCATGACTTCCCGTTAGCGTGAACGACCGAGTCGGGCACGCAGTGAGAATCTCCCAGCCTTTTGATTCCAGAGCAACTGATACCAGGGAGTTGTGGGTTGATGGCCGCATGGGATGCGAGATCTTACCGCTGCTGTGTGCGCGCACGATATACTGGCCTTCGGAGTCCTCGTGGATTCCTGGGAAATCCATCAGTGAGACTATGATCGAGGCCTCAGCAGATTGAATATTGAAAAGGCCCATGATTCCACTTCCGGTCTTGGCCCAGCCGGTGTAGCTTCCAACACGCAGGACATGTCCTTCGTTATAGTCGTGGTATATGTCTATCGTGCGCCCGATGACGCTAGGACGCAAGATCACCGTACTCCCTTGCACTGTAGGTGCGGCCATCTGATCGAGCAGGGTCAAGTCATGATTACCCGGCTCGTCGGTGATATAGATCGGTCCCCCCGATACACATCGTGCTGCCGCGTGGAATGATGCGTATGCGTGACTTGTCTGGAACATATCCCAGTCGGGCAATACGTTCAAGTAGCGGGTGAATAGTGCATTATGGGCATTACAGAATACATGCCACGGGTGAGAGGCAACAATATCAGGAAAGAAGTCGTCGGAGTTTCGCAGTGGAACCGCCGGTTTGTTGGTGGGCATTTGTGAATGGAAGATTATTTGGGGGGTCATTGATCCGCAAGACATTGACCGAGTACTGAAGTGCTTGAGCGATGCGATAGACCATGCATCTTGATAAGAAGTCATAAATCGCCGGCGGTCCTCTGTGTCCTCAAGAAGATCGAGGAAGAATTGTGCATCCGTCTTGACTGAATCTATACCGACAGATGTAAGGTAGCTATAGAACTCATCGTAGAATCGTGTGATATCATCGGGATCAATGGCAAGAATTGTTCCGTCTGGAAGGTTCTCTGCAATGGGACCGTTGGCAGCGGGATCTTTGATCTTCACTTGCTTTGTCTTGAATCTTTGAGCCAGGTCCCCTTCTGGTGAGATACCTCCCCAATAGCCCAGCAAAGCATGCCAGACTGCAATATGTTCGATGTTGGGATGTGCTCGACGGATAGCCCCCACGGTATGTTTTAATCCTCTAGGAAATCCTTTTGAATGCGCCTCGAACTGCCTCCAGCCTTGCTTAAACTGAAACTCCCCCTCATTGTCGTTTGTCTGCCAACCATCATCGATAATAAGATTAGTGATGGTAATTCCATATGCCTTCAACGAGTCCAAGGCACGCAAGATCTTCTCTTCGGTGAGCTCCTGTCCCAATCCATTCCAAGTACAATATGTGAGGCCGTCAAACCACTCGGAGAACCACTGTGCACTTGGGTCATTCTCGACAAGGACGATATCATCCCCAGGAGGAGATAATGGGACTGGATCTTCTAAATCCCGATGGCTTGCATCAGCAAATGGTCTGACCACTTTCCGTGCCTCATAAACTACCGCAGACATGGCAACTTCAAAATTCTGCGCGGCGCTGACCAACACCTGGAACTTTGATGCTTCTGAATTGTCACCCTTTACGGAGAGCACAACCTCACCATTCTCACCTGACTGAAACACAGTCAAAACATCGTTGACTCCCGAAACAGCCAGTAGAACAAGATTCTCGCCATCTTCGCGCAGGAAAGAGCAAAGTATTGCATCTTCAGTAATTCGGAAGTTATCTTTGCCATGCCTAGGGCCCAGCCATGGGCTCCAAACACGAACCAATGAGAAATACCTCACCACCGATGAAGGGGTCCCAAGTGCAAGTCGTTTGATGATTGAAGATCCATCTTGGGCAGCATCTATATCACCAGACAGAGCCCAAAGAACTGACCCAGGAGCTTCAGTAAGCCGTGACTGGATCTGCAAGTCCTCATGGAGGTTATTGATGTACTTCTCGAGATGTTCTTTGGGGGCTGGTGTAGCAACTTCCGTGGATAGAACCCCGTTGAGACTAGAGTAGCGTGCGCTATATACAATTTCACCGTTGCTGACGTGGTGCCTTTCATTGGCCCATTGCCATTCCGTATCTGGACCAGTTCGAAACCGGACGGTAAACTGTGCATGACCTCCTGCGGCTGGCAGGGATACCTCCTCGGAGAATACATAGCGATTGTAGTGGTACTCGCTATCATTTCCAGTCAAAAGAGCTGCATGATCTGTGTTGCATCTCTGTAACGGCAGAGATCTCCATTCGGGACCAGTGATGTTATGCCAGATCTGTGCTTCCCATGATTGTGCGGGGAATGAGCTGCTAGACTCTATGGTAACTGTGAAACGCAGCTATTGGTGATATCAGTATGCCTTTGCATTGAAGTCACGATAAATGTAGGAAATTCTTGCTAGCGATGTCAAAATGATCATATTTGGGAGACTCACCGCATCTTCTTCAGACCGTGATGCCTTCTGCACCGGTTGGAGGCAAGTGATTTGTCCTAGCGGGGGATATGATGTCACTCGTGCAAACATGGCCATTTGAGCTGGGCGAACAAATGGTGCCAGTGGCTGTCGAGTACTTTGGCTACTCAGGAGTGGGAGGATTGAGGGGATATCTCTATTGTTGACCGGCATTGAAGAAAGGTACGGTGTTGAACCAGGTGTCCAGCGGCGGAAAATAACAAAATTTGTTTATGAAATGTCTCAAGGGTGACTATAGAAAACGTCTATGAGTGTAACAGAGAGAAGGAAGCTTACAGGTGGTTGGTTTTAACTCATGCAGGGGAAGTGGCGGGGAAGCCCTCAGTTGCCCAGTCTACCAACCAGAATGCTCACCTCACCTCAACTCTCAACCAACATAGTATTCTCGAATTATCAGATCTAATTTTGACATTATTGAAAACATACTTCCAAAAGATGCCTAGTAGAGATACTGGGATGATTTCAAGTATTGCAGGTCCCCACTATCAAACCCTTAAATTGTTCTTTATTTGAGATTTATAGATCGAAAGAATATGAAATAAGGGAAAGGAAAAGAGGGTATAACGCGGGCTCGACGGATCAAACCGGAACAGCTAAGTAGTGGAAGAGCTTTGGCACTTCCCTCGTAGTACACGCGTATCATGCTACGACTAGGCTCTTAGGTTACGCTTCGTTTTCTGTCGCACTTTCTAAGGTTTTCAGGTTCATTTGTACACGGTGCTCACATATTGTCATATACCCTAGCAAGGAGACATAGCCTGTTCTCATCTTTAGTTGATCTTGATGGTCAACTTTCCAAAGTGCTTCTGGGCCAACTGAATTCCAATCTGTTAGCATGCGAACGCTCCTCACTGATAGGAAACAACCTACCATGTAATCATATGCTTCCCGTGTCTGATCAAGGGTGAACACCTTGTCGTCCACCACAGGGTGGATATCATTGGCCTCAATGGCTCGGATCATATCCTTCATGAGAGCCTTGCTGCCAACATAAACACCACGCACGGTGCAGATGTGAGTCAATGACTCTAGAACAGTGGGCTGTGTCTTGGGGTCCACGCCTGAAAGAAATCCAATAACACTGATAATACCCTCGTACTTGATGCACTTAAAGCTCTCCTTGAGAGTTCCGCTACCACCCACTTCGATGATGTGGTCCACACCACTTCCGCCAGGAGTCAGCTTGCGAGCAACCTCACCCCAGTTGGGCTCAGTCTTATAATTGATGACGTGATCAGCACCGAGCTTCTTGAGCTTCTCGGCCTTCGCTGCAGAAGAAGTTGTAGCGATAACCGTTGCACCAGCAGCTTTAGCGAACTATAAACAAGCTATCTTAGCCGAGTCCATTTTGAGAAAGTTCAACTGAATCCGGTACTAACCTGCAAGCCAAACATGCTGACACCACCGGTTCCTTGCACGAGAACGATCTGGCCGGGCTTCAGAGGCTTCAGACCATATAGTGCATTCCAGCTGGTGAGCGCTGCGCATGGCAGAGTGCTGGTCTCGCGGGCATCGAGGTTACTGGGCGACTTCACAAGACCATTTTCATTGAAAACGCCATACTCGCGCAGGGTACCGTCGATCACACCACCTAGGCCAGTACCCGCGGAGTATGTGTCAATCTCGGCGTATTGGTGGCCCTGATTGAAGAGAGTCGCAACTGGATCACCCTTCTTGAATTCAACGACTTTAGATCCCACTTCGATGACTTCGCCCGCGCCATCAGAGCCTGGCACTACGGGAAGACTGAGAGGGAATGGATAGATGCCCTATGGGGAAGGTTAGAACTCGGTTACGGTCTTGCATGGACAACTCAATCAACGTTGTGAAGACATCTGCTTTTCTCAAGATCATACCTTTGGGATAGTGAGGTCACGGTAGTTCAGCGATGCAGCATGGAGCTTCACCAAAACTTCATTTTCGCCGACTTTCGGAACGGCGGCGTCCTTGTAAACAAGACCATCAAAGTCGTGCTCCTGATCTTGAACGACCCATTGCTTCATAGTGGAGGGAGGCATTTTATACGAAATGTCTAAGTGTACTTAAAAGCAGTAAACAATGTAAATGATTAGGCGTTGGGGGAGTCTATATAGTCGGAGTCTCTGACGTCGCCATGTCTGTTTTAAGCGAAAGATCCACCCAGTGTATGACGGAAGGATTATTAACAAGGCCCAATAAAACCTGCTACCTGAATAGGAAAATCATCGCGGGATTTTCTTTGCCAAATCTAGCTTCATGCGTATTGATCTTTCAGAGCGTAGTGCTATTGGTACGCGCGCAGGGCTATCTAACACGGATCCAGGTGATTGAACTCAGTCGGGGTATGGTGGGGTTTGAGGAAGAAGAAAAAGGAGAAGTCAGAGAAGACAATCATTCAAAGATAGGGAAAGGAGGCCAAGACAATGATTGCTCTTGGCTTTGGGAAGTGAAATATATATAGAAGAAATAGAAAAATATGGCTTTCAATATTAGAGAAGCATAAAAAGCATCGTATACATTCTTCACAGTATACACTATGCCTGAATACATTCAGGAAAATTATGAATCCTTTAGGGAAACTGGATCCACCTGCACAATAATTCGAACTCGAAAGAAACTAAAAATTGGTGCGCGTATACTCCTCAACGGTCAAAGTCCGGGGTCGCCGGCCCACATTCTTCAGCTATCCCAAAATCTTGACATTCAAGCTGCACTTAATCTCGGACTTATCAAACATCCTCTCAAATATCATTAAGCCATGCAGTCCGTGAAAGAAGGCCGAGTCACGAAATTAAAAGCCGAAAGACCGCGAACCACAACCCGACGCGTCTCGAGCAAAAGTGAGTAAATACCACTCTCGCAAGCCTGGTTCAACCTCAAAGCTTGATTTATTGTTTTGCTTGATTTGAATATATTCAATTAGTGACGCGTACTAATGATTGTTTAGTTCCACTGGTCGAACAGACCAACGCATTGATCATTGGCGATTTCATAGAGCAATACGTGACTCCACTCACGGAAACAGGAGAACCAGCTAGAAATGATGCGACGGATCAACCCCATCCATCCCAAGATCAGGCACAACAGGATTTGGCCCCCGCGCCGCGCGTGGACGTCTACTCAGCGGCAACAATATCCGCAGCTGACCTGGAAGCATGCTTGGATCTGATCGAGCAAACCTCAAGCGAAGCCTACAGCGCGTCGAGCGCAGGCTGGTCGCGCACCAAGAAGCGGAAAGAGATGAAGTTGCCCGACATGAAGTATTTGATTCTGCGGGGTACGCCGGATGAACCTAGTGATTCTAGCGGGCAAATTCCGAGAGAGAAACAGAGCGATATCGTCGACAACAATGCTCCGTCTTCACCGAAGGAAAGCGATGAGCCTGTTTCGTCATCTGATACTAGTTCTCGACATGTGCTGGGCTTTCTATCATTTATGGTTACCTACGAGGACGGGAAGGAGGTTATTTATTGCTACGAGATCCATTTGTCGCCGGCGGCCCGGGGGCGGGGCGTTGGGAGGTTGCTTATGGGTCAGATGGAGGGAATCGGTCGTGCTGTTGGCTTGGAGAAGTCTATGCTGACGGTTTTCAAGTCGAATAAGATTGCTCGGCAGTTCTATGAGCGGCTTGGATATGGGGTTGATGAGTACTCGCCCCGACCGCGCATGTTGCGCAATGGGACTATTAAGGATGTGGACTATCTGATCTTGTCGAAGAGGTTAAAATTGTAATAGCTGGATATCACTTTCTTAAGGGTTTCAATGCTAATAATTGATATGACAATAGTGATGTGCAAAAGTTAATATACATTACACCTGGCGCACCTCTACACCCACCTGTTCTGGGTGTTCTTGCTCCCACTCGTCTCTGAGAGCGGCGAAGACGGTGTCAGCTAGCAGGATGGAGAGACCCAAACTCCAGACCAGGGTAATGGCGTAGAAGAAATTGGCATTTCCGGATCCTGCGTAGATCCAAAGGTGGTAAAAGGCCGGGCCGAGGAGGCTGGAGTACAAGATTGCCGAGCCCGCAAAGAAGGTATAACGCATCACTGTGCCGAGTTAGTCAAGGTAATTCTGGGATATCCTCAATGTTCGGATATACTCACATGGGAAAAGGTGGCGATATAATGGCAGCAGCGCGAAAAACAGCGACGCGTCCGAGATGCTAGGGTATGGCTTGAAGATGGCGAAGACACCCAAGAGCGAGGTAATGACGAATAGGGGTTGGTTGCGGAAGCGAGCCGTGAGACCCCCAACGTAGCTGGCCAAGTGAAGCCAGAAAACGCCGAGGAAGAACTCTCGAAATGAGTCGAACATCTCAATGAAAAAGTACCACCACAGCCCCACGTTGGGGGTCAAGTCTGGAACCAAAAGATGGAAACCATACGTTGCCGAGATAAACTCCCAGAAGTTGCCAGTGATCAGACAGGAGAGACCAAGCAGGCCTGCCACGCTAGCCAGGAGTAGGGCAGCGTGTTGAACAATGAAAGATGCAACATTGGGTGGGTTTGGTCTCCCCGAGCGTTGGTCATAGCATAGCAGGACCAACGGGACAAAGAGTAACGCCGGGTATAGAGACAGATATGAAGCAAATCCCAGGGCTAACATCGCATTGATGCTATTTCCACCGACTGCATTGGAAACGGCGAAGAGGATTCCTGATGTTGTAAACACGCTCGTTGACCGCGCTAAACATGTCGCAATAGTAAAAGGATTGAACAAAAACCTATTGCCTGGTAAGTATGCAAATACACATGATTGAGGGGGCTAGAAGAAGCATACCATGCTGCAACGGACACCCCATCCCATCGGACATGTTTTCGGACCGCCGAGTGTAGTCTCGATTTGACCGATTGGCCCGACGTAGAGATGGTTACCAATGCGTTCGCGTTCAAGAGGTCGACAAGGAAGTAGAATATTGATGTTGGCAATAGGGAGTTGGTCGCATCCGGGAGTAGGGCGAACATAGGTAACAGGAGCGGTGCCTAGATCATTCGGATCGAATTGTCAATTTAAGGAACCGATTCGGAGGGACCTATCTCCACGAACCTGATGGAAGACGCCACCATCATAAGGCGACACATTTCTTGTGTACAAGAATAGACCCTCTTGCACTACAAATAATTAGTTTATAGAATGCGGAGTCAATGGTCGGAGACACGTACGGCGTTTGAAACTATTGACAGGTGTTGATACTTCGACTCTCCCCGTTAACAAGTCCGGCAATGAAGGAAAAAGACATGTAAGAAGTAGACGCAGCACAAAAGCCGCGCCGAACACAGCAATCCTCCGTCGGTCTACAGCCATGACGGGGTGATTGTTTTAGTTGTTGATTCCAGCTGGTCCATATGGACCCAACGGTCTCTCTCCGCCTTCGGGCACGGACCACCTTTGTTGCGGTAAGAAAAAAAAGTTATCGAGAAATTTTCTTCTTCTTATCAGCAGTCCGTTTAGATCTTTTGACAACCAATTTTCATCATGGGCAAAGTTAAGAAGAAGGGTGTGTTGAAATGAACCGAGGATTTCAATTGGATTTACTAACACTCCTTTTAGGTACCTCTGGCGCAGCCAAGAACTACATTACCAGAACTCAGGCCGTGCGCAAACTCCAGATCTCTTTGCCTGATTTCCGCCGACTATGCATCTTCAAGGGTAATTGCCTCTTCTATCGTTGTTCCATCAGAATCGCAAAACTAACATGATCTCCGATATCAGGTATCTATCCTCGCGAGCCCCGTAGTAAGAAGAAGGCCTCTAAGACGTCTACGCCCAACACCACCTTCTATTACACCAAGGACATCCAGTATCTGCTACACGAGCCCCTGCTCAACAAGTTCCGTGATCAGAAGTCACTCGCAAAGAAGATTGCCCGCTCCCTCGGCCGTGGAGAAGTCAGCGATGCCTCCCGTTTAGAAAAGAACAACTCCCCGAGACTCACCTTGGACCATGTCATTAAAGAGCGCTACCCGACCTTTATCGATGCCCTCCGTGATCTTGACGACGCACTGTCTCTTCTCTTCCTCTTCGCTACCCTTCCATCCACAGATCATGTTCCTTCTAAGACCGTTGCGCTCTGCCAGCGCCTTTGCCACGAGTTCCAGCACTACCTGATCATGACCAACTCTTTGCGCAGATCCTTCCTTTCCATTAAGGGCATCTACTACCAGGCCACGATTCAGGGCCAAGACATTATGTGGCTCGTGCCATACCGTTTCGTCCAGCGTGTCAATGGCGACGTCGATTACCGTATCATGGCTACCTTTGTCGAGTTTTACACCACCCTGTTGGGCTTCGTCAACTTCCGCCTGTACTCTTCGATTGGTTTGAGATACCCCCCTAAGTTCGATACCCGCAGCGACGAGAACGGTGCCGAGTTGGCGGCTTTCACTCTTGAGGGCCGGACAGTGGGCGAGGTGCCCAAGGCTCTCGAGGCCAGCAAGGCTCAGAGCAACGGCAACTCGAAAAAGGAAGTCTCCAAGGAACTTCAAGCCAAGGTTGATAAGGTGATCAAGAAGGCCGGTTTGGACCAGAGCACGGATGAGGAGATGGTCGACACTACGCCCGACGAGGCAACCGATGCCTTCGACCGCTTTGAACCCGCCGCTCCTGAAGCCGACACCCTCCCCCAGCCCGGAATGAGCGGCAACGAGGCCGGTGCACTTTTCGCCCCCTTCGTCTTCTACATTTCCCGTGAAGCGCCCAAGGCTCCCCTCGAGTTCATTCTGCGCTCATTCGGCTGCAAGCGCGTTGGATGGGCCTCCGTACTGGGTGATGGAGCCTTCACTCACGACGAGACCGACCCCCGTATCACTCACCAAATTGTCGATCGTCCCCAACTTCCCCAGGAGTCTCTTCCTGCCATCCCCGCTGCCGATGAGAGCGCCGTTCAGAAGGTCCAGCCTGGAAACCGCATCCCTGGTCGTACCTACATCCAGCCCCAGTGGGTTTGGGACTGCATTAACGAGGGTAAGCTCCTCCGAGCTGATCTCTACGCACCCGGTGCCACTCTCCCTCCCCACTTGAGCCCTTGGGTCAAGGCTACTCGCGGCGCTTACGACCCCCGCGCCTCCCTTGCCGACCAGGAGGAGGAAGATGAAGCCGAAATCGCCGCCGAGGCCTCTGACAGCGACGAGGAGATGGAGGACGAGCCCGTGGCCGAGGCTGCTACTGCCGAGGAATCCGAGGCTGCTACTGCCGAGGAATCCGAGGCTGAATCCGTTGACGGAGGCATGGATGTCGCCGGCACTGACGACGAGAGCGATGAGGAGTCCGAGGAGGAAGTCGAAGACTTCGGTGGCTTTGAGGAGGAAGCTGCATCCGAGTCCGAAGATGACGACGAGGCTGCTCGCACTCAGCACCAGAAGGAGCTCGAGGCCGAAGCCGCTGGTCTGCCTTTCACCTCTAACCCCGCCGCCGATGAAGCTGCCAAGAAGAGAGCCTCTAAGTCCAAGAAGGTGGCCGCCAAGAAGCGCTCCGAGGACGAGGAGCTCGAGAGACAGAAGATGATGATGAGCCGGAAGAAGCGCAAGCTGCTTGAGAAGATGATGTACTCGAACAAGAAGACCGCTGATGAGTCCGCTAAGCTCCGCTCCAAGAGACGTAAGCTTGAGAAGGGCGAGAAGGGTAAGAAGGACGACAAGAACTAAAGCTCGGGTCATTTGTGCATGTTAAATAGTGCTTTTTCCGGGCGTTGCGGTTTGGATATGTCCCATGTATAGGCACCTCAAAAATTTGTGAAGTTTTAATGCTAGCTATGGGCTAACATCCCAGTTATATGTATAACTTTTGCCCCTTGCCATATCGAGACCCTGTGTAGTTCAACTGAGTGACGTATCACCAGGTGTAGGAAATTATTGGCAACTCAATTGCAACAAATTGTAATCCTAGACTGTGAATAGCTCTCTCTTTGACATCGCCGTGCGCCTTCCTTACCTGAACAGCGTTTTGTGCACCCACGTGAACACGCGCAAGTCGAGTTTGAATGTTACATACTCTTGTCGGTCGTTTCGTGGGTCGCGATGCTGCCCAGAGGTATTGACCTAGCGCCCCAGAAGGTCAGCATAGTCCTCATTACATCTTTTGTATTTGTGATCCTTCTGTTTCGTCCACACATCACCGAGCACATCCCCTCATTGTGTCTGAGGAAAGATGGCCAATATTCCGCATCAGGACCTATCCCATATAATCCATATCCCGAACATCGAGGAATTGGGAGGCCGTCAACTGGGTTGACTTACAACGGGCTTGATTAGAACGCAACCACGAAAGATACAACATTTTGAATCTCGAGCCAAAGAGATACACACTATACAAACCCCAAAGACAACAAGTAGAACACCAAGGGAAGAAAAATTATTATCGGAAGACTTGTCTACCTCATTTCTACCCAAGAACAGCTGTTATTCTATGCTCAACGATTGACATGAAGTACACAACAGATGATATCCACGACATCCGTGCCATGGTCATGGAACTCTCTCTTTTTTCGGGTGCAGAGTACGAGGTGATCCTCCTAATCGACGCGAAGGACGGGATATTACCCGACCTCATGGACAATGTTGCTATGCACAGTCTCAAAGAGTATCTCCCAGAAGAGTTTCGGGGGCTTGCGATATTTTTCAACACGAAGCTCCTCCAGGACTGGTATCCGACCATTGACGTCCATGAGGAGGGTTTATTCGGTTATCATATGCACGGCCATGCTCACCATTAAATAGAGTAATGTACCAGTTCTTCCAGCCAGTGCAGATCTTCTCAAAGTTTCATCAACAATACGACTTTATCTGGCAATTTGAGATGGATGCCCGATATACTGGACATCTGTATCATTTGTTAGAGCAAGCAACGGCATTCGCGAAACAACAGCCCCAGAAATACCTCTGGGAGCGCAACTCTTACTTCTACATCCCCGCTGTCCATGGTACATGGGAAGAGTTTAACAACATGGTAGATCGATGTATGGTGGATCGTCCAACCGTCTGGGGTCCAGTGCCAGTGGAGGGTCTAAATGTCTCAAAGGAGGCGCATTCCCTACCACCCATACCGACAGCAGAGATAGACACATCGAGCTGGGGTATTGGAGAGGAAGCAGATGTTATTACCTGGCTTCCACAGTTCAACCCGGTGAACACGGGCTGGCCAATGCGTGATGTGATATACGGGTTCACCGAAGGACCAGCCATCTCACGTCGGTCTTCCTCCGTTGCCATGTCTCGACTTTCAGCACGCGTGCTCCGTATCATGCACACTGATCTTGCTGAAAAGGGCCTGGATCTAGGTTCAGAGATGTCCCCACCCTCCTGGGCTCTGGTACTATGGTTTAAAGTCGGTTCAGATTCCCCAGCCAGTGTACCATGCACAAGAATGGGACCCTCGGGAGTTGAACCACCGTGCAAATTCGGGCGATCCTGGTGTTACCAGTGCTGGGGGTGACAGTATCTGGACATGGGATATGCATCACGATATTCTGAAAAATACGACCTACATGTTCGATTCGGAGTATTCTGGGAGGCTCTATCGAGCTTGGTTGGGGAGTGGTGGTGCAGATGAGGTAAGATTGCGTTGGTTTTGACTGCAATCCTGGCTAACAACTGGCAGTGGAAGAGATTCATTCGATCGGTCTGTTTACCACTCATGTTGTTGGATCCTTGAAGCGTACGATGACGTAGATTATTGACAGTAAAATGGGCTGGCGATCGTTGATTTCTGTGGAATATCTTAGTGATATTTGATCTTAATCCCCGAGAAAGGTTATCTTGCCTATGTCTTCGAATAATATATCCCTCTTCACACCCAACATCTTATAGATCCTTTTGATCCTAGTGTGCACCATATAGGGCTGCTTCGGCCCCTAAGACCAGTGTTCGGCGCGCCCCGTCCGGGGGAGTCTTATTGGTGAGTCATCCCTCGGCTCACATCCGAGATTTCACCCCTTCAAGGGACGTATAATTGCTGATGCTTCCTTGGAACATGTCAAGTATTAACTTGCACATAGCAAGCAGGATCATACACAAGCTATAAACGAAGTAGTCACCAACAATGTCGTCAAACAAACAAGTTGTGGGATGGATAGGTACGGCAGCGAAGAACAATCTGATTGGGCTGTTCTAATTCCTTCTAGGACTCGGGAGTATGGGACTTGCAATGGCGCAAAATGTCCAAAGATGTCTCCAAAAGGACAAATCTCAATTAAGATTCTGGAATCGGACGGCGTCTCGCGGCGCGCCACTTGAATTCCTTGGCGGTATTGGATGCGAGTCTATCGCCCAGCTTGTCACTGAATGTGACCTGATATTCATATCTGTGAGTATATGAGTTGGGATTTGGTTTCACTGAGACCTTTACGGACTCTCCGTATCAGGAATGAGCCTTTTTCACTGACATTACGCAGACCAGTGATGATGCGGCTTTGAATAGCATAGTTGACCAAATATTGGCTGTCAAGGATATTAATGGCAAGTCGTTTGCGGATACTACCACCGTGCATCCTAATACGACAAAGGAGACAAATGAAAAACTCAAGAAAAGGAATGCGTCCTTCGTTGCTGGTAAGTGAATTTAGATCGGTCATGATTTGCAGATTCTCACGTACTACATTAGCACCTGTCTTCGGGGCTACCCCAGCTGCGCAAAGTGGTACGGTGTTGATGGCCATGGCTGGTTCAAGCCAAGCGATTGATAAAGTTACACCTTTCGTAAAAGGTGTCATTGCTCGGGACGTGATGATTGTGTCGGATCAGCCCGAGAAGGCCACTCTGCTCAAAACTCTGGGGTGAGAATGCGACTAATATTACTGTGCCATACGGTCCCACTGACACTATCTAGTAATTTTATCGTCGCAGGAGCAATGGAGGTTGTAGGAGAAGCCCATGTGCTAGCGGAGAAAAGCGACCTTGGCACAGATATGCTTGAAAAGTTGCTTGAACTGAATTTTGGAATGATGTATTCCAGCTCCAGGCGCATGACGCAAGGTGCTTACATGCCAGAGGAAGGTATGAATATAATATCAATTGAGGATCCGCCCGTTCTTCTTTCTGTTGCTGATCATATTGTCTAGGTCAATCCCCTCCGTCCAGTCTGAATCTCGGTATCAAAGACGTTCAGCATGGCATCAGTTGCGCCAAAGATGTTGGCGCGAGATTAAAGGTCGCCGAGGTGGCACTGGAAAATATGGTACGGGCGAAGGATTTTTCAGATGCGCATGGCGGCCGGCCTTTGGATTCATCGTCTGGGTACGGTATCATCCGTCAAGATGCTGGTCTTGAATTTGAGAATACCTTTGTGAAGGAACGAGATACCAGGAAGGAAGATGGTTCTTCTTGATAGTATATTTCCACGGCTTACGAAAGCTCTCGGGATCACTTGCCAAGGTTGGTGTTTTGGATCGATTATTTTACCATCTGTACATTCTTGTTTCATTCAATGCTAGATCCACAAAAGAAACTGGCCCGTGGAGTATCCTCTTATTGGTCACATTCGCCATTCGGACAAGTTCCGGTCCCAAGTCCGAGTATACTTAGCTGCGGCTGATATTTCCCAAGGTAGAAGAGAGGTCCGATTAAGCCCCCAAGGTCGGATATAAGCTTCGGGGCCCTATACTTGTACCATTCAATTTCAGAGAATGAAAATATTCAGGTTCATCGTTCCCTTCGCTTTGATCACTCTATTATACCTCTCTACTCGGCCACAAACCCACTGTCCAACCGTCACCGAAATGTCTTTCCGGTTACATCTCATCCGACACGCAGAGGGAACCCATAATCCCGGCCATAATATGACTATCCATGACCCGCCATTGACAGAAAAGGGGGTTGAACAATGCCTAAAGCTCTGTCAAGACTTTCCATTCAAAGAGAGTGTTGGCCTTGTGATGACATCTCCACTCCGACGCACTCTTCAAACAGCCCGTCTGGGCTTCCAGCAAACCATCGATGAGAAGTATTACGCCCAAGGCTCCAGGGCCGGGGTTCAAAACGGGGCACTTCTTTTGTTAGAACCAGATGTGCAGGCACACTCTGCTCGGCCGTGTGATACTGGCTCAGACATCGCTATTTTACGTTCGGAGTTTTACGATCTCCCCTGGGAAATTTTAGATATGGACCCCGCGTTCCCAGCAAAGAAAGGTCTTTATGCCTGTGATTCAGAGCACTTGAAGCTCCGCGCTGCACGGATCCAGCGTCGATTGGAGCAGAAATTCAACGAACTAAAGGACGGCGGAAGGCCTGACATTGTCGTTGTTACACATGGCGGATTTTTGAGCTCTGTCATCGGTCAAGAGAGAACAGAAGTTGGACAGGCGAAATGGAAGAGTTTCATGGTGTCATTCGATAAGGACTCGAGAATTGTTGTGGAATCAGCTTTGGAATAATGCCCAAGACTTTGATTCGCGAGTTCACCGTTGCCAATTGTAATAGATCAAATAGAGGGAAGCTGCGCTTTGCTGTTGTTATCTCCTACTTTGCTTTGCCTGTCATGTTTCGCATTTTCTAGCATGAGATGGAATCTACCCACCTAGAAATGGCGTAATAAATGGCTTACGTCCGCATCAGCATCTAGTGTCGATCTGCGACTCCACATTTATAGAAGTTCTAAGGTTGCCGGAGATGTGGGGATTTAAATGGATTGTCTTGGCAATAGTCGATCTAGAGTTGTTAGATCTTTTGCAGCCTCAGCCGCGCCTGGCACCTGGGCAATCTGTAAGTGTAAGAAAACTTAGATCGAGGTCGGCGTGAATATATATATTTCTACATCAATATTGGGACATAACAGATGAATATCCTTTGGTTGTACTGCATGTAATAATAGTGTGAGCTGGGCTGATCTGGTGGATTGCTGACTCCGATTGGGCGTGTCTCACAGTGTCCAAGGTACCTTGTAGCCTGTGTAGTTAGTATCTCACGTCAGTAGGTATTGGCTTGGAACATAGAACCATATAATATATAATCCGGTGTGGAAGCTCTGTCTGAAATATGATTCCTTTTTTGATTATTTGATGGCTTCTGTGCCCTTACCGTGGCAAAGTGATGACATGGTTAGGGTTACGGGAAATATGCAGCGTTTGCCCCTGTTTAGACACAATTCCGGACTGATCTCACTCTTCTGGTCAAATTAGTAAAGTACTTTATCTACGATTCGTCAGAAAGTGCTTTGTGAAAACTGCCTAGAGTTCTGTTACGCAGAAACACTGATTCAGCTGCCCGGTTGTACCATTGATAATATCCATGCACATGCCAATACCTTGTGGTGACTATCATATAGACGTCTGCCAAACCTCTATTCGAGGAACCAAGGTATTATTGAGCGAGTCAAGAACGACGTGGACCTCATTGAAAACACAGGATGCTAATTGATAGATAACGCTGGTCCCGACGGGTTCCACTAGAAGATTGTCAAAATATTTATTATGAATAAATTATACCTGTAGGCAAAAGATTCGATAGGGCGCCCGAGTGAACCTCAAACCTATGGCTATAAGACGGTATGAAGGTAGCACCTTCCAGGTTTCTATCTCCGCATGACACACTGTATTCTATGTAGGTATTCCTGTTGATGACAACTCTTTTTCAATCGGAAGATCCCTGGAGATTCCTTCGTTTACCCGAGGCTCTTGTTTTCTAAAGTTGTCAACGTCATTTGAAATGCATTTGAGCATTGCTACTGTAGTGGGCCTCGCCATCGCCCCTGCGTTAGCAAACTGCCCTTATGCCCGAGATGCGAGTATCGAGGCTGACAGCCGCGCTAACCATGTTCAATTACCTTGCGACACTATTCTAAGAAAGTCAACCACAAGTGTCGCGTCTCATACTCCCTCCGCAGCGGCTGGAAAAAAGGGCCTTCTGTTGATGAACCGCATTGCCCCCGGCACCTCAGAACTATATATCGCCAACGCTGACGGCACCAGCGAGCGTTCTCTATTGAAGGATCCCAGTTATGAATACCACGCCGACTTCTCTCCCGACGGTGAATGGATTGCCTTCACCAGTGAGCGTAACGGTGATGGAAACTCCGATATCTGGCGTGTGCGCCCAGATGGCTCCGATCTACAGCCGATTGTGACATCTCCAGCAGCGGAAGACAGCGTTATAATCTCACCCAATGGAACGTTGGCAGCATATGTTTCAACAGCCAATAACCACAACGCTAACATTTGGGTCAAGGACCTGGAGACCGGTGCCGAGTGGAACGTCACCGATATCCCGCATAATCGAGGAGATGAGGACATGATGCATGGTCACTTCCGTCCAGCTTGGTCACCAGACGGAGATTGGCTTGCGTTTTCTTCAGATCGCAACACAATATGGGATGGTCACGGAAATCAAACCTTCCTCGGACTCTCTGGCTGGGAGCACACCCAAGAACTCGGTATTTATGTTATTCGTCCTGATGGCTCAGATCTTCGTCGTGTCATCCACCGTACTGGCCACTGCCTTGGGTCTCCCAAGTGGTCACCTGATGGCACGCGTCTCATATTTTACGAAATGACTCGTGATGCGACATGGGATGCACATCGACCTGAGCTTGTAGGAGCTGCAAACTCCACAATAGTGTCTATTGGAATCAATGGCACTGACCGTCGCACGGAGGTTGGTGGTCCTGGTGTGAAGACTTTTCCTCAATACATCACGAACTCCACCATTGGGTACCATCTGAAGGGCGGCAATAAGGAGGGCTTATATCTCACAAACGGTACCTACTTTAATACCACTATTCGCTCTCCGTCATGGTCACGCGATGGAAAGTACGTGGTTTACGAGAAGGCCGGTTGGTCTATCCGCCCTCTTTTTAAGGAGCTTTACGGTTGGGACAGGGATTGGGACTATCGCTTCACTGATGTATTCCCCCAGATCTCGTCAAATGATCGCGTGGCTGTGACTGAAAAGCAACTTGGGAACTGCTCCATTTCCACTTTTGACGTGGCGGGTGGTCAGCTCTCTTTGGTCTACAAGCCCGATAATAGCACTCTCCTAGACACTACACTGATCCCCGAAGGCTTGGCTGGGGCTTTCAATCCTAGCTGGTCTCCAGACAGCGAGTGGATTGCCTTCGGGGTTGGCGCTTGGTTTGAAGCGCGTGATTGGCGAGGAGCCTGGATTGTACGTTCCACCGCAAACGGCACCTACAGTGAGGTACTCACCACGAGCAACCTCTATCTCAATAATACCAAGGATTTGAACACCGGGTTTCCCAGCTTCTCTCCCGATGGAAAAAAGATCGTCTACCGCGTGTGGGGTGCTGACACTGCCAAGTACGGCGACGAGGCAGATATTGGTTTGCGCATTATCGACATTGAGACTAGAAAGATCACTCAGCTTACCAGTGGCTGGGACAACCTTCCCACTTTCTCGCCTGATGGAGAATTTATCCTCTTTACCCGCAAGGTCTCTCCGACTAACTACGACATCTGCATGATCCACCCTGACGGCACTGATCTTCGCATTCTGACTTCCAGCAGCGCCAATGATGCCCACGCAGTTTGGCGCCAGGATGGAAAAATTATGTGGTCCTCCGGCATGTATGGGTTCCAGTATGAGTGTCCTTTGTACGACGAGACCTTTCAGCCCTACGGTCAAATCATGATCATGGACTCTGATGGATCTAACAAGCGCCCTTTGACCAACTCCATTTGGGAAGATTCTATGCCTCTCTTTATCCCTAACGATTGGTTCTAAATGCGGCTTGAAAATATAGAAGAAGGGTGGCTTCGCTTTGCTTTATGACAATTGACCTTGTCACTTTCATTCGTTCTGGATAATTAGATAGAGTCCTCTGTCTATATTACTATGAAGATGATATCATTACTTTCTTTATAATACACGTTTCTCTGCCAATATCTCGCACACATGTGGAAGTTCCGATCTCAACTATACAAGTTCCATCGGACGAAATATAGATTAAAGTTGGGAGAATTCCATGAATTGATTGGTCCTTGGAGTTGTGGGGACCCTAATCCCCAACGAGAAGCTAACCCCGAGGGTGACAAGCAGACCATCCGGATACATCATTTGCAGCGGTCTACTTAGTTATACAAACTAGTCTGGATCTCTGTTTTCATCGGAGTTATCTCTAACTGGTCAACCTCTGTTGTCCAATTTCCGGCTACCTCCCTCACCACCGAAACAGTGGTAGCATACACCACAGTCTGCTCTGCTCCCGAAACCGTACAGTTAATGCAGGCTACCGTAACAATATCCAGCATCTGTAGCACCCGGACAGCCTGTCCTGACTATCAACTGTGCCGTGCATTGCCTTACAGGACGACTCAACGTCTCACCGAGACCCTGCTTGTATCTACGACAGCTTCTATTGTTGCAGTCCGACGTCTGGTTTTTAACCCATAGCTATCAACAATAAGGACTCTATGGTGTACCTCGGACGCTAAGATTCAATCATAGTGATAGAAATAATAGAGGTTAGGTTAAAACTTATATACTGCCCCTTTGGGACTAGCGTAACTGTTCTGGGATCGTGTATATCGACCACGTGACTGCATCGGTGATCCACCCGCCTGGAATTTTCGACATCTTCAACACCCAGGAACAATCAAAGTCAGACAAGAAAGTCAAAATTCACCATTTAAAATATCGGTCACCGGGAGTTCTGACACTGGGTGTTATCTTGGCCTTCAAGTCGGATGTTGCCCAATAAAAATCCGCATCTATGTGATATCTAGGCACTACAGGTCCAACCCTTTTGCACATACAACGGCAAGAGACCAAAGTTTCTTCCCGACATGTCATCTTTGTATGGAAGTCAGGTACCTTGGCCAGAACTTCCTCCGCCGCAATCTGCACAGCCACGCCAATCATTATTTGGAGGCCCAAGCAGTGATGTCAGTTTGCAACCTTCTTCTCAGCCAGAACCGCCAAGAAGTTCTCTTTTTGGAGGCCCCATCAAGGAAGATAATTATTCAGAGCCTCTGTCCGAAACAGATCCTATGGACGAGGCGCTTGAGCAAGGCGAAAGTGAATTTGACATGATAATGCGAGAGCAGCCCTTGGAGTTCCAAGATGACTCTGATGACGAAAGCTACGAGGAAAATAATCGTGGGAGAAGTCGCAGGCGGACAAAAAAGACACAGCAGTCTCAGAATGACCCAATTTACTACGTAGTTGACCGAGGTCTTGACCTGCGACCTGGGGTTGAGCGTCCCAATCTATTTGATGGGCATGCCACTTCATGGAGGAACTACAACGCCGACGATATTGGAGCCTATAATGCAATGATCATTCACCGAAGCAGAGATTTGGCGGCTCACCTTTACAATGCCCACGCGATTCGCAGGCGAGCCCGGGACACTGCGCGGAAGAACCCTGGAGTCGTTGAAAAAACACCACTCCATATGAACAAGCGATGGGCTGCATGGCCTGTCCATGCAACAACAGTTCCCCGTGCCAACGAGGTCATCCAGAGGATAATGGATGACCCTGATAGGTACCAAATGCAACCTGATTCCCTACCTAGTACGGAATTAGAGGAATGCCTCACAGCGTTCATACTGAAGGTCTCCAAGGAGACCTTCCAAGCCCGAGAGTTGAATTTTGAAGAAATTGAAAATCACTCTGCGAATAAGCGGGACGACGAGGATGAACTGATGCAAGATGAATTGGAGAAAAAGGAGGAAGAAGAAGAAGAAGAGCCTGTCGATACAAGAATCCTCAGACCCACAGTCCTACTTGACGAAGACAACTCTCTTCGTCAATTACGTCCAGTGGTCCGCAATGTGATCTCACAGGTAGACCGGCTGCTGTACGGGCTTCATTGTGCTATGAAGGGCCGCAAGTATGAGGAAGACTCTGCTGATGAGCAATGGACTGATTCGGACGAAGAAGAGCACCAGACTCGAGAGAGCCGCAACGGCAGAAGCAGAAGTCGATCGCGTGGTCGGAGAAGTGTTCGACAGTCTCAGGAGCGTGAAACATCACGCCGTTCCAACACTGCACACATATCTACTGGACTGGAGACCGGAGATGAAATTTTGCCAGAAGGTTCCCAAACTCGAGCGCAATCTCGCAACTCCGCTACTGGTGATGACGATCATAACGCCAAGGGCCGACTCAAATTGCGAGACTGGAGTGAAGTTCTGGGACTGGCATCAATGATGGACCTCCCCGCGGCCGCGGTAATGCGCGCGTCAAAGCGATGCGCCGACCTGTTCGGCGAAGATATGGAATTCCGAATAATGCCCGAAGGAAGGGTCAGAAAGAAGAGAAAGGCAAATGATCGAGAGGAATATGCCTACACCTCAAATGAGAGCGATAGTGACTCAGCGCCACCAAGCCCTCAGCCAGCACCCCTACCGATTCGCAAGCGCAAAACCAAACCCAACTCCAAAGCTAAGGTCGAAGTTGAACCAAAGACCAAACCAAAGGTGAAGATACCAGGCCAGCGACACTCGAAGGCATACAAGACTCCTACATTCGTTCCTCCCTCCGCATCCCCATCCCCAGTCCCGGAGGCGCCGCCAGAACCCACTGCAGTGGAACCTGCTGTAGAGATAACAGAGCAGGCCGTCGATCAGGAGCCAAAACCGATTAAACCAGGCGTTGGAAAGGGTCCTCATCGGAAAGTGGACATTGTCTGCCCTGTTAGATCTTGCATTCGACACAAGAATGGGTTTTCACGAAAATGGAACCTTAACCAACATTTGAAGAAGGCTCATGGTATACATGTTACTCCTGGGAATGAAACCTCGACTGAGCGGGATGATCAGACTATCATGATCGAATAGGTTATGTACTTTGCCTTTGTCTAGCTTAGTCGCGAATGTGAACTCGAAAGTACATAATCTGTGTGGACTAGTTACGGACGCCTTGGTCAAGGCAATAGTCCGGCGCTTATGCGGCCTTGTGGTGTGTTTGTAGCAGTCTTTCTGGTAGTTTTCTCGGTATCAAATTAGGAAGAAAAAGGATATGCGAGAGAAAGACATAAGCAAATATCTGAGAAGGCCACGCTGAAACACCAAAAATACTACAAAGACCTCATCTGGTAGGAACTACCCAATCAGAATTAGGTCCGGAGCATATATTATCTCCTCTATCGTGTTCAATTTGCTTTTCTTTTGTAAAGATCCTCCTCTCCGATGGTCGGTGATTTGTGGGGGGAATATTGAAGATAGCTTGGGGTGAGCTTGGGGTATTACAAATACACTATCTCAAGGCCGGAGCTCCAAAATTGGTGTTGATTGGCTATCTAGCCCGAATACACGAACATTGGGATTTTAATTGGTCTGAACAGCCGCGTATTGTAACATTTATTTTAGGATTACGAGAATTACCAGATCTATGAAATGAAGCATTTTCTATCGTTTTCTATAGAAAGAGATTGCGCTATTCTTTTCTATTTCAGTTGGTTTTTTCCTCCAATACGAGTCAGAAAAGGACATTCAAATACATATGTAGAACGTATAAAAAGAAAAGACAAAAGACAAAAGAAAACAATCCTGATGACATCAACTCCGCAGATCCCCGCTTTAAGCATAGAGCTTCCCTTCTGAGATCTCATCTCATTAGCATTGCCATTACTCACATCCTCGGTGCTTTTCGGTCAAAAAGAGCAAATCACCATTAAGCCCAGACCCCCACTGAACTGCTTTAAAGGCTCAACCCTCCTCCCCGCAATATTTTCTGTATCTCCCCCTCACCTTGATCTCTCACAATGGACCGCATCATTCGCCCTGTCGCCCGCCAATTATTAAGACCTCGACCAAGATACCCCTTTTCAATTCCCCCGACAGCTCGCGTACAGAGACTATACAGCATCAAACACAGCGCGCCGCAGGTAAATTCCGCAATCGAATGTGATTTTCTGGTTTATACTAACCGATTACAGTTGAAAGACCAGTCGCTGTTCATTGAGAAGGCGTACATTAATGGCGAATGGGTCGATGCAAAGTCTGGCGAGACTTTCGAAGTCCATGGTAAATACTACATTCAATACTAGGGTTCGGAGGAGTGGCTGACTTTTTTTTGTCTCGTGCAGACCCGGCTACTGGCAAATTGATCGGAACATGCCCCGAACTCGATACATCCGACGTTGAGAAGGCGATTGAGGCCGCCTCAGAAGCCTTCCCCAAATTTCGCACAACATTAGGCCGCGAGCGCGCGCGCATGTTGCGGCGCTGGTACGATTTAATGATGGAGAACGCGGATGATCTAGCCAAGTTGATTACATGGGAGAACGGAAAGCCCTTTGCAGACGCGAAGGGCGAGGTCAACTACGCCGCCAGCTTCTTCGAGTGGTTCAGTGAGGAGGCCCCCCGCACATACGGCGACACCATCCCCGCCACAGTTCCCGGAAACCGGGTTATGACTCTTAAGGAGCCCGTTGGTGTGTGCGGTCTAATTACGCCATGGAACTTCCCCGCGGCGATGATTACACGAAAGATTGGCCCTGCCCTGGCGGCGGGCTGCACAGTCGTGGCCAAGTCTCCCCAGGAGACACCCTTCACAGCGAACGCAATTGCTGAGCTTGCGCGCCGCGCTGGAATTCCCAAGGGCGTTGTCAACATTGTTACCTCCTCGAAGCACACCCCTGCAGTGGGCGAGCTCATTACCACCCACCCCGAGGTGCGCAAGGTGTCCTTTACCGGCTCCACTAACGTCGGCCGCATCCTCATGAAGCAGTCTGCCTCGACACTCAAGAAGGTCTCCTGGGAGCTCGGCGGTAATGCGCCATTCATCGTGTTCGATGACGTCGAGGACCTCGATGCTGCCGTGCTTGGCGCCATTAACTCCAAGTTCCGCAGCTCTGGTCAGACCTGTGTGTGCGCCAACCGGATCTACGTCCAAGAGGGCGTGTATGAGGAGTTTACCAAGCGCTTTGTCCAGAAGGTCAAGGACTTCAAGCTCGGTGGTGGTTTCGAGGACGGTATCACCCACGGACCTGTCATTCACGAGCGCGCCGCCAACAAGGCCCACGAGCATGTGCAGGATGCTACTTCCAAGGGCGCCGAGATTGCCATCGGTGGACAGCGGGCTACCGCGCTCGGACCTAACTTCTACCACCCCACTGTCCTTACCGGCATGAGCAAGGATATGCTTCTTGCTTCCGAGGAGACTTTCGGCCCCGTGGCTGGTCTCTTCCCTTTCAAGACGGAGAAGGAGGTTGTTGACCTGGCTAACCATGCCGAGGTTGGTCTCGCTGGTTACTTCTTCAGTGGTAATGTTCGCCGCATCTTCCGTGTTGCTGAGGCCCTGGAGGTTGGCATGGTTGGTGTCAACACTGGTTTGATTAGTGATGTTGCCTCTCCGTAAGTTTACATCTCCCTACATTGGTATCTCAAGCTCTAACCTTTCTATAGATTTGGTGGTGTCAAGCAGAGTGGCTTCGGCCGGGAGGGCAGCAAGTATGGTATTGACGAGTTCATGACTATCAAGAGTATTACTTTCGGTGGCATGGGTGCACCTCTACAGGAGTAAAAAAAGAAATTGAACAATGATCTAGATCCAAACTATATATTATTTCCTTTTTTTTTTTCAAAATAAAAACCCACCACGCATTTATACGTTTTGAATGATCCCATCTCTCATTATTTACTTACAGACTAAGCAGATTATCTGTCAGACATCAGGGTACAATACCCTGCTTCTTCTTAGATTGAATAACATTGATTCTTCTTTCTCTTCCTCGGTTCATCACATTTAGTAGGACATCACCTGACTGCGTTGAACACAAGGTTGGCGGCAGAAATATCCACTGCCCCACCGCCTTCTGTATCCCTTCTCCTACGAGCTAATCGGCAACTCGATCATCAGAAAGAAAAACTTTATAACGCGTTTAATCCTCTGCTTCATACATAAGGCCGCGGTTTGATTTGCTTCAATGCGTCCCTCACCCCGTTTCCTCGCCGCGGTCTCGCGCAGCCAGCCCTCCAAGCTGAAGAAGCCATCCATCAGTCTAGACCATGTAAGTAATTCAAGTTTGGTTTGAAGTATATGTACTAATTGAACAATCTAGTTTATTCAACGACAGCGGGTTCTGTCGTTATGGCGGGAAATTGTGCGAGCATTAATAAGTACGCTCACCATCCCAATTTCCGGGCCATGTATGACAACTAACAGACATGTTCAGAGGTCCCTCCTTCGCCCACACGGACTGAGTTGCACAGATATGCACGTGAGGAGTTTGAGCGCCATCGTGAAGTATCGGATGTGGTAGGTTGCTATTCTGAGTTCTATTGGATGAACATATGTTTGAGATTAGTGGACTAACTTGATTTTGTTCTGTAGCAACACATAAGATATTTGCTTTCGGTATGAAGATTTTATATTGTGTAACGTTTGGATTGCTAACGAACTCCTAGACAGGCAAATCAGAATTCGAGACGATGAGACGCTATATCGATGAACAAATTGCTGGCTGAGCTGTGTAGATAGGCATTTATGTAAATATATTTTGTGTGTATTGTATCGGATGATTCAAAAGTGTGTAAGGTCTTGAGGGGAAGAAACCGTTGACATGGGGTTAACCTCCATACTATTGCACTGTAATACGAACGGTGCCTGAGGTTTTCTCGAAGAAACCCCGATTTCAGGGAACATGTTGGGGTTGCAAATTCGAAGCTAGTGTCCAATGAGATATAAGCCTTCAGACATAGCCAATCGACGAACAAAGCGAGAATTTTTTTTTTGTAGAGACCTTGGAAGCTTCCACTACGGGATGGAAGCCAAGTTCCTCGGTGGCGTAGGGGATTCTCGTATCTCCACAAGACATGCTACAGTATAGTCTCTCCGAATCCGTCGCAAGCAAAGTCCCAGTCCGTTCGAAGACATTGTATTTTACTCTGTACCTCTTATTGTTCATGGTCTAGATACTACGAGGTAAATATATGATGTCAGACTCATCTTAAATTTTTGCGTTCGATCTGGATCTACAAGATAGAATCAATTGCCACGTCTCCGCACTCTAAATATCTTCTAGCATCTGTGTGAAATTAATAGGAACTAGAGGCATCATTGGATGATTAGACAATAAAACCGGAAACAGCTGCCAGGTTGCAGCTGTTTCGAAGCTTGCTTTTCTTTTCAGTCCTTGTCCGGATCCTTGAAGTAGTACGTCATTGATTTTGGTCCAGACTCTTTTATATTGTGCGCTGATAGCTTCATATATTAAGGGAAATCTCTAGATTTTGAAATTCCTCTGGTCATTGACTGAGAAAAAAAAGTTAAAAAAAAACCCCCCTTCTATACTCCAAATTTATTTCTATTACTCTGTCACCTCCAAATACCTTCAATACCTCCATAGGTAGCGTGGCCAAAAATAAAACCATGAAATCCGTATCACCCACCTCACCCGGGCGGGCAAAGCACCTCGAACGCAACCGCATCGCCGCCAACAAATGCCGCGAAAGAAAGAAGAAAGAACACAAACAAATCGAGCGACGCCTCAGCGACGAAACCGAAAAGAAAGATCTCCTCCTAGCACAGTTGAACTGTCTACGAGAAGAAGTTTGGGATTTGAAAAACCTCATCTTCCAACACGCCGAGTGCCAAGACCACCAAATCAACCACCAGCTCGCCAAGATGACCGACACTGTCCTGCATAATAATCCCAACCTGGAAGTCAACCCTAACCTGCCGACAAGCTCATCTCCATTTTCGACTGGGACGTGGACCGACGAGTCGGGCGCAGATGATGCCAACCCCGGATCGGGCGCATGCGATCCCAACACATACAATCGCAACGATTGGACGGTGTTGCCTGCGATCGCGAACGATTTCACCCCTTATGAACCGAATGGTTTTACGGATTCGCTGTTTGAAAATTTTATCGATGCGGATAATGTGTATACCTAAGGACTGACCTTGGGATGTTCTTTTAGCGGGGCATGACAAGTTGTATATTAATCTAACCGCAAGCTCGGACCAAAACTAATAGTTACGAATCAACGAATATACGAATTTACCTATTGACATGCTAAACATTCTAGAGATGAGACTTATGCCTGGGACAAATCGTAGAATGTCCCCCTGAAGCGCTCGAAACCCTCGAATATGAAGACTATCTCATACTCGGGGGTCACATGGGTTAGACACGCAATCTTGCAAGAGAAAATATGTGGAACGTGCAAGAGTCTTCCCCTACGGTCTGTGCTGGACTGGATATGTGGAGATCCACAAAGCCTCTGATGTCATCATCGTGAACTATCGGTATATATTATTTCTTCTCCAGGACTATATCATATGAATTTGATTTTCTTCAAGTCTACCAATGTACCCTATATTATAACCATTACTTCTCCCTATGATGCCCACGGCTTTACTCACGCCACCCTACGGGGAGCAAATGACAACCTTCTCCCAGAAATCAGTAATGGGTACAATATTTGAAACAACTGAACGGTTAGAAAATTGCTAAAATCTGTAACATATTATCTTATATGCTAAGATTATACGCATTAGCTACACGGAATGGAAACCTCTCGGCCTTGGAGTATCTGGGCTTGTCTGGTATTATCTCCTGTGGAGCAGACCATGATCAGTACTAACAGTTCCCCTATAGCTCTGCAAGGGATCAGCTTACTCAGAGAACTGTTGCCGTGAAGAAACTCGCGGAACCTTTCAAGACACCGGCTATTGCAAGACACATGTTTCGAGAAATGAAATTGACAAGACAGTTGCGACATGAAAACGTGAGCATCCCCCATGGCTCGTATGAAACAACTGTCTAATTGACAGACAGATCATTAACATGACAGACATCTTCATTTCCCCTTCTGAAGACATGTACGATGAGACTCCACTCTCCTTACATGGAAAGTACTAATAATCTCAGATACATCGTGACCGAACTTATGGCAACCGACCTTGATACAATTCTCAAGGCGAAAAGGGTGGAAGACCAATTCGCCCAATACTTCATGTATCAAATAATGGTTGGTACCATTTTTAACCAACCCCCTAGCAAGCACGATTTTCTGATCAACAATTCCAGCGTGGCTTAAAATATCTCCATTCAGCCGGTGTCATCCACCGAGACCTAAAGCCAAGCAACATTCTGGTCAATGAAAACTGCGACCTAAAGATATGTGACTTTGGTCTGGCCCGCGTCCAAGAATCCCACATGACCGGCTATGTCTCGACGAGGTACTATCGTGCGCCGGAGATCATGCTCACATGGCGAAAGTATACCGAAAAAGTCGATATGTGGAGTGCCGGGTGCATCTTCGCGGAATTACTCCTGGGCGAGCCTTTGTTCCCTGGCACGAATCATATTAACCAGTTTTGTGTTATCACCGATCTACTCGGTAACCCACCCAAAGAAGTGATCAACAATATAACAAGCGAGAATGTGAGTAGCTGAGATGGTATTATTTTTGAAAGGAATGGGGTTACTGACGGCTTTTCCTTCTCCTACAGACGTTGAACTTTATCAATTCACTCCCAAGGCGAGAACGCAAATCAATATCACAGCTCATCCCCAAAGCCAACGCAGATGGTACGTTTCAAGCTATCACTTTTTTTTAAAAAAAAACAAAACGTTAACCAAATCAGCGGCTGTATTGATCGACAAAATGCTTGAATTCGACCCTCAAGTACGAATCTCTGCGACGGAAGCCCTCTCATCCCCATATCTCGCACCATACCACGATCCCGACGACGAACCAATCGCGGCAGAAACATTTGACTGGGCCTTCCTCGAGGCAGATCTCTCAGCCAACATATGGAAAACTATCATGTAAGTCCTATATGTAGTACACCCCGACGCATCTCTGAACACTCTTCTGATCATTCTACTAGGTACAACGAGGTGCTGGCATTCCACTCAGAAATGAACCATACAGGCCAGAGCAGGCCGATGGAATTGATAAATCAGGTGGGCGGAATGGACATTGGTTGAGCGACAGTCTGTATATATCTTTTGGGTCTCTGGGTTATTTATGTTCGTTCAAGCGTTTTGTTGATCAGACGGATGATGCCATTTTTTAATACTGTAGTGAATTCACGATTCAAAGATTTTTCAAAGATTTCTATTTTAATTTGGTACAATTGTGACGACATAAATTGAGTGGATCGTCGGTATGGAGATAAAGAGAGTAAGGAGATTATCGTATTAACATTAGGTCGATACATGACCAGACCATATCTGGCATTATCAGGAAATCCTTGCATATAAACAGGGGCAGGCATGTTTTCATCAAATCAACCAAGTGGGGTATCGCTTTCATCTAGGAAACTGAACCACGTGCGTATCATAACTTGTAAGTTGTGCCAGTGTCGGTACATTAACATATCCCCAGGGTATGGACACACCCATTTAGACAGCATCGGCAGTGGTGGTGGTAGTGGTGTTGCCGTTGGTATTGGCACCAGCAGCAGTCATCTCTGGGGCAGCATCGTCGCGGTGGTTCTTCGCGTTGCGGCGAGAGTTCTTCACGTCTATGATAGCGAAGGTGTTTGTGACAACGAAAGTAGACCTATCCAGAACAATAGGTTAGATAATGTATGTGTATATTATCCTTGGGCGTCTGTTCTTACCATTGGATGGCCCCGACGACAATCAAAGCCTGGAGGGCGTGACAACTGGAATAGTGGCATGCGCCAGGCGAGGGGATCATGGCAGCCAAGGCGATCCAGCCGCTGAGCCAGAGGCCGCCGGTGAGCAGCTCTATGAGGGGAATGGCGACTTCATGTGAGAAGCGAGGGTAGGCTACGGGTGCGAGGCCCAGGTAGGGGACTGCGATGGCTGTTGTCCAGCAGCCGTTGAAAAGCATGTAGTAGATGACATTTGAGTAGGACCATTCGTCATATAGAGAGGCAATCTCTAGATGGTGTCAGTCGTGTTATGATGAACCCTATGGTGAAACTAACGATATGCAGTAAGACCAATAGTGGCTAGTGACAGGATGGCCTGCACGATTCGCAATGGGTAGATCCAGGAAAGCATCTTGGATGTGGAAACGGTTCTTTTTGCTGGGTATAACGTATACAGGTGGGTATAGTGTGTTTTTGGTAGGTGTGTGGCGGAAAGGATTGCAAAGCAAGAAGATCTACAGCCGTAAGGGAATGTCATGGGCTTTATACTCTCGTGAGAGACGGCCCACAAGGCGACTAGCCTGTGTTTTCCCACGTCATGGCATCGTGATTCGGAAAAAGATGTGCATTAGGGAAGATTTGCGAGAGTTAGACTGGATGGCGGAGTCTCGGAGTAGGGATTGAAAAGTTTGACGCAGGATCGTTCCGATAGACCCTGAGGCTTTCCAAATTAGGGTTTGGGGTCTAGTACAACTTCCCCGCCTTGGGATCATCTCCTTTGACCATGCGCCTGACCATGTTACATATCTTCAAGATGAAAACTGCCATTCATCCTGTACTCTCAAGGATTCAACAATGCCAGTTCAAAGTCGCACTCACTTGACGGTACTTCCGCTCCAAACAAGAGTATCATATGTTGGGTTGCCCGCACGGCGCTAGCCTTGTCGATCTCACATGAAAGCCTCGGCCATGCAAACAAATTCGGCCATGCTGATCCAAAATCAACAAGCTGCTTTTTCGGAAATGTTTCCAGGTTGCTGCCAAGAACGTGGTTTACCTTAGTGTGCTAGTGCCGCCATTCGAGCTTGTTTGGCGCGGATCAATTAGGGCCTTTCGACCTCGGCACGTCGATCCTCGGACTGACCGTACACAGCACAATCCAGATATGACAGCCGGATGAGCTCATCGTACTCCTGTCACTTATGCTTATGCATTCTAGAATAACAGCACAATCCAGATATGACAGCCGGATGAGCTCATCGTACTCCTGTCACTTATGCTTATGCATTCTAGAATAACAGCACAATCCATCATTTGAAGATCCACATACTGGAGAATTTCGATGCATATATACAAAAAAGAACAAGAATCTCTCCTATCTTACAGAGCGCACGCCATCAGTTACGTGAAATAAGAGCCCTCACAGCATCCATAACTCCAATAGACTTCTCGTCGGCGGGCTCGATCGAGGACCGTGCCTCTTCAGACTGGCGCGGCGCCGGTTGCGCTGGCTTATTACCGGCCTCCTTAGCCGCAGCCTCAATGGCAGCGTGGCGCTCTCTCCACTCGCGATCCTCCTTATCACGAACCTCCAGCTCGCGCAACCACGCGTCGCGCTTTTCTTGCTTCTTCCGAAGTTCCACAGCCTGGTCGAATTCTCGGCGCTGCTGTCGCTCCGTCTTGAAGTACATTCCGCCGGCGACTAGGGCGACTAGTGTGAAGGCTTGCGCGTAGATACGGGCTCGGAACATTCGGTTCATTTCAACTGAATCGCCGGATTTCATCGACCGGTAGGCGCGGTAGAGGGCATAGCATGTTGCGGCGCATCCTGCGGTAGTATGTATTAGTTTTTAATGTTGGAAAGAAATGCAGAGGGAAAGGTAAGGGCTTGTGCTAGAGGAATCTCATACCAAGTGGAACGAGCGGCTCTTCTCTGAGGCGCCGTGTGAATTTTTGAGTGCCGGTCTCTTCTGTAAATTGACTGTCCGAGGCCGAGTGTTAGCAGACGAACCTAGCCTTCGCTTTCTCTGCGGTATTGCTGGGTGCCTCTTGCGGGGCACGCGGATACTGTGCGACACATACGGGTTATCGTCAAAAGACGAAGGTACGGGGTCCTTGTTCATCGTGAAGTTGACTGGGGTCGGCTATCTTGACAATGGTCGTGCGGAGTTCAGTTGCGTCCACGGGATGCGGAGTTTTCGCGTCGGGGATATTCGATCGATCCTTATGAATTAGGAGTTGAGTGATAAAGATATAATCGAGAGCTGCAAGGAGTTCGAAGTCTCGAGGTTGGAATAGACTCGAGATGCTGGCAGGGTCTGTGGTATGACGCCAAGTTTTCAAACATATCGGGTTATGTAACTATCTGGGCCAAGGAGACTTGTGAACTACAGCATCCATGTCTCTAGACGAATGAGGACATTAGGCTCTTTATTTTGCCTATATGCTTATATTGAGGAATCTCTTATCTCATGACTGGTCTATAATATTCAAACAAATAAATGCAAAGATACGTTATTCTTGTACAGCACCTCATTGTTGACCGCTATCTACTTGTACATCGTACCTGTACCTGCTTGCTGCCCCTCCAACATTCAATCATCCAGTCTAAGGGATACACAATTTCATATTTGTCTAGAAAATTAACGACTATTCGCTTTGATCTCATCTACGTTCATTCCCTCAACACGCCTACCTCAACCTTTGTTTAGGGCTCGCACACAGTGTTGATGACATAAGGGCCTCCGATCACCGGTCCCGCCAAAAAAGAGTCAGAGAGAGTTTAAATTTGCCGGCTTCCAAATTCTTTCGAATCAGAATTGGGATTGATTGTCTCCATCTGACAGAAATCATCTCAAAGCCATTATGTCTGACGAATCCCACGGCGTCGCGACGCCTGTCACCCCCAAGATGAGCGGGCTTGCGTTGACCGAGTATACCGCCGCTCCGACGCCGCCCTCTGAACGCGAGCATAGAACCCCCGGCTTGCCTCCCAATTGGGGAATTCCTGAAGCTTTCTTGCTTCCCAACGGCTACCCTGATGTAATTCAAGCTTCGCAATTCGCATTCAATCTTTCAATTCTAACATTACCCCGCAATTCTAGTATCTCCGGTTGATTTTGACGTCACGAGTTTACGATGTTATTGAAGAAAGCCCTTTGACTCATGCCGTCAACCTGAGTAACCGGCTAGAATGCCGGGTGCTGCTCAAGCGCGAGGATCTACTCCCGGTGTTCAGCTTCAAGCTTCGTGGCGCATACAACAAGATGGCTCATCTGGACAATAAGCAGCGCTGGAAGGGTGTTATTGCTTGCTCTGCTGGTGAGTCTATACCTGATAGTTAAGACAAACTGGAAGTGCTTCTTACTCACTCTGTATAGGAAACCATGCTCAAGGTGTGGCCTATTCTGCCCGCAAGTTGAGAATCCCCGCTACCATCGTCATGCCTTCCGGCACCCCCGCCATCAAACACCTGAATGTTGCTCGCTTAGGAGGAAGTGTGGTTCTTCACGGAATGGATTTTGATGCTGCTAAGGAGGAGGCTCACCGATTGGAAAAGCAGCATGATCTGACAAACATCCCACCGTTTGACGACCCTTATGTCATTGCTGGCCAAGGTACCATCGGCATGGAGCTTCTGCGCCAGGCCAACCTGGACAAGCTCGAGGCAGTCTTCTGTGCCGTTGGCGGAGGTGGTCTGATTGCTGGCATTGGAGTTTACATCAAACGTATTGCACCCCAGGTGAAGGTCATCGGTGTCGAGGCTTACGATGCCAACGCTATGACTGAGTCCCTCAATGCGGGTAACCGAGTTTTCCTCAAGGAGGTTGGCCTCTTTGCAGACGGTGCAGCAGTCAAGTCTGTTGGCGAGGAAACTTGGCGTATTAGCCGCGAGGTCATCGACGATGTTATCCAGGTCTCCACCGACGAGACTTGCGCTGCCATCAAGGACGCCTTCGAGGATACCCGGTCCATCGTCGAGCCCGCCGGCGCTCTCGCTCTTGCCGGTCTCAAGAAGTACATTGCCCAGAACCCCAGCCCTGACCCCAACCGCGAGCTCATTGCTATTGCCTCCGGCGCCAATATGGACTTCGACCGTCTGCGGTTTGTTGCCGAGCGCGCTGCCCTTGGCGAGAAGAAGGAGGCACTCCTTAGCGTGAAGATTCCCGAGAAGCCCGGCGCGTTCGCCAAGCTTGTTGAAATCGTCCTACCTCACGCCGTCACCGCGTTCAACTACCGCTACGCCCGCGAAGAGTCAGCTGATGTGTTGATGGGAATCTCCCTATCCACCTCTACTGGCCGTGAAGACCTGGCCAAGATCATGGGAGAGCTGGAGAAGGGCGGCATGAGCTGCCGGGACTTGAGTGATGACGAACTTGCCAAGCGTCATCTGCGCTTCCTTGTCGGCGGCCGCTGCGAGGTCGCCGATGAGCGCATCTTCATGTTCGAGTTCCCCGAGCGTCCAGGTGCTCTTGCCAAGTTCCTCACCACCCTCCGTCCTGAGCAGAATATCTCTCTGTTCCACTACCGCAACTACGGTGGTGATGTAGGCAAGGTTTTGGCTGGAATCCAGTGCCCGTCGCCTGAGAAGGAGGACTTGGAGGCATTCCTTCAGGATCTCGGCTATCCGTTCAGTGAGCACACTGACTCGCCCACTTACAAGACCTTCTTGCGTTCAGAATAAATAATTTTTAAATTGGATAAGAGGAAAAGGGGGGGTAACGAGAAGATGCATTGTTCATAGCTTGTTATGATTTAAGCGGTTTAAGGTCCAGGCCTGTTTTGTCTCTTGTTTGGCGTTTGGTTCGTTTCCATAGACCCTCTGTATCATAGGTCACATAGTCTACATACTTTTCGGGTTCCTTACTACATACTTGCATAAGTACAAATATCCTCAAATATCCCTTTTCTCACTGTCGAGCATTCATACACTCACATTCTATTTTGCGGATCACGTCTTCACTTTATCCAGGAATATTTCAGCTTTCCTGAGTAGCTTCAATAATTTAAACTGGCTCTTCTCTCTTCTCCCTTCTCTCTTCACTAAATCAATCTGCATTTTCGCATTGTCGTTCTGTTTTCCCTGCCGTCCTTATACTCGTAGTGCAAAGCTGACCAATCACAGCGGGAAATACCCTCGGCCGACCGGCGATACAGAAGCTCCGGCCAACATTTGCGATCGCAACACGAGAGAACCTTCGGAGCCGAAACATATCGACCTCGCACCATACCCCGATACCCCTTGTTCTTTATAAGGTGACACTTGAGGCGCAGCCTCTAATTGATCATCTCCCGTGGAGATAAACCGAAATCGCAACCCGCCGCCATGTTCTCCCTCCGTGCCGTCTTCGGTGCCTCCTCCGGTGCTCTCCGCCAGTTCCTCCCCTCTGTGACCACCCGGACCGCCTCATTACGGCCTTTTTCACACATGATTTGCAACAGCCTGACGAGGCTCCGTGGACAAACAAAGTCCGGCAACTCTGTTGCCGTGGCGAATGCGTCTGCCAGACAGGTGGAGCAGGTTCGGGGAATGAAGACTCGGTCTTCTGTTAAGAGACTGTGTGATGGCTGCAAGGTATGATTTGAGATATTGAATATGTTCAAATTGAAATGAGTGGGAAAGCGTGTTTTGACTGGTGCTAACTGCTGAACAGCCCGTTCACCGGAAAGGCCGTGTCTACATCATCTGGTGAGTTGTGATTACCACGTGCCATTGAAGGCTATACTTGAAGTCATTCAGTTTTAACGTTTTATTTTCTCGGTCTTTTAGCTCGAAGAACCCCAAGCACAAGCAACGGCAGGGCAAATAGAGTTGTTGCTTTCTATCATTTTCTTCGGTAGCGTCTATCGCTTTGTCCTTCCACGGCAGCCTTTACTCGAACAATCCGAGATAATGGCAATATTCCTAGGCATACAAATATGCTATCGATAACTAGGTCGTCTTGAAATCTCTTGGTTATACGGCTTATCGTCGCGGAACTCAGATCGGCGGCATACTTTTGCATTCTTGTTTCAAAACCAGACAGTGGTTGGATACCACGGCGCTTGTGTCTTTTTTCCTGTATATTAGTATTGCAATGAAGTTTATTGGGTCTTCATGTTTCAATCCAACTCATCATGATCTCCAGTCTTGTCTTTCTTGGATAGCCAACATCTATGGATATATGCGCAATTTACTCCAACCTACGGACTTTTGCCATACCCAAGCCCCCAAACAACCAAGGCACCATCGTTTCCAATGTTGATATCTCATTTGATGGTTATACGTCCACCGAATTGCAATCCACCGGCTCTAATGGGCCGATGTAAATAATCACGTGATGCGTTCCTGGCTTCCCCGAACTTTTTTTCGGGGAGCCAACTAAACATTCAATTCGCGTTGATCATATCAATTCTGGTGTGGTTGGATCATCACCATGCGGTCTCCTACTCTTTTGCGGTTACAAACCCGCGCGGTGTCTGGTTTGACCAGATCAGCTCGCTTCCAGCCCCAGACTCTTCTGCGCCAGCGATGCGCTTCCACGGCCGCGTTCCGGTCTGCCGCTGTTGCGCCGGCTTATCAGTCGAAGTTGGGACAATGGGACCAGCGCCGAAATGCCTCTGAGGTTGCCTCTGCAGTGTAAGTATACTGGTCAAACTGATCACTTTCTTTTACTCTTTTTAATGTTTATTGTTAGTCTCGAGGCTGCCAAGGCCAACCCGGACGGTCTATCCCAAGCCGCCATTATTGACAGTCTCGATCCGGTTGAGGCCGCTCGTCTTGACAAGTGTCGTAACATTGGTATTGCGGTACATACTATCCCAATTGATCCGTCATCTGCCTTTTGTTCTTGTCTAATGAAGTTCTCCCTGCACAGGCCCATATCGACAGCGGTAAAACCACCTGTACCGAGCGAGTTCTTTTCTACACTGGTCGTATCAAGGCTATCCACGAGGTCCGCGGGCGTGACAGCGTCGGTGCCAAGATGGACTCCATGGACTTGGAGCGCGAGAAGGGTATTACCATCCAGTCCGCGGCCACGTTCTGTGACTGGGTTAAGAAGGATAAGGAGGGTGTCGACCAAAAGTACCACCTCAACTTGATTGATACCCCCGGTCACATTGATTTCACCATTGAGGTCGAGAGAGCGCTGCGCGTTCTGGACGGCGCTGTCATGATTCTGTGTGCTGTCTCCGGTGTCCAGTCCCAAACCATTACCGTCGATCGCCAAATGCGCCGTTACAACGTTCCTCGTATCTCATTCGTGAACAAGATGGACCGTATGGGTGCTAACCCCTTCAAGGCTGTTGACCAGATCAACACTAAGCTGAAGATCCCTGCCGCTGCCGTTCAGGTCCCCATCGGTGCCGAGGACGAGTTCGAGGGTGTTGTTGATTTGATCCGCATGAAGGCCCTATACAACGTTGGCCAGAGTGGTGAGGAGATCGTGGAGAAGGATGAAATTCCCGAGAAGGTCAAGGCCATTGCCGAGGAACGCCGCACCATGCTCATCGAGACTCTTGCCGATGTCGACGATGAGATCGCGGAGTTGTTCTTGGAAGAGATCACACCCAGCGAGGATCAAATCCGAGCCGCCATTCGCCGAGCTACTATTAGCTTGAAGTTCACCCCTGTCTTCATGGGATCTGCTCTTGCCAACAAGTCGGTTCAGCCCATGCTGGACGGTGTTATTGACTTCCTTCCCAACCCCTCTGAGGTGGAGAACCTCGCCCTTGACCAGAAGCGTGAAGAAGCGCCTGTCAAGCTTGTCCCCTATAACTCTCTTCCTTTTGTTGGTCTGGCCTTCAAGCTGGAAGAGAGCAACTTCGGTCAATTGACCTATATCCGCGTCTACCAGGGCACTCTTCGCAAGGGCTCCAACGTCTTCAACGCTCGCAACAACAAGAAGGTCAAGGTTCCCCGTATTGTCCGCATGCACTCCAACGATATGGAGGAAGTAAGCGAGATTGGCTCTGGTGAGATTTGTGCTGTGTTCGGTATTGAGTGTGCCTCTGGTGACACCTTCACGGATGGAACTCTCGGCTACAGCATGTCATCCATGTTCGTTCCCGAGCCCGTTATCTCGCTTTCTATCAAGCCCAAGCAGAGCAAAGACGGTGCCAACTTCTCCAAGGCCATGGCCCGCTTCCAGAGAGAGGACCCCACCTTCCGAGTGTCCTACGATAGCGAGAGCGACCAGACCATTATCTCCGGAATGGGTGAACTCCACCTTGACATCTACGTGGAGCGTATGCGCCGTGAGTACCGTGTCGACTGCGAGACTGGTCAGCCCCAGGTCGCCTACCGCGAGACCATCGGCAACCGTGTTGAGTTCGACCACCTGCTCAAGAAGCAGTCCGGTGGACCTGGTGAATTCGCCCGTGTTATGGGATTCATGGAGCCTACTGGCGTCCTCGAGGAGAACAAGTTCGAGCAGCAGGTTATTGGAGGCAGCATTTCGGAGAAGTTCCTGTATGCTTGCGAGAAGGGTTTCAACCTCTCTTGTGAGAAGGGTCCTCTCATCGGCCACAAAGTTCTCGGTACTCGCATGGTCATCAACGACGGTGCCACTCACATGACTGATTCTTCCGAAATGTCCTTCAAGAACGCCACCCAGCAGGCGTTCCGCAAGGCTTTCGCCGAAAGTCAGCCCTCTGTTCTGGAGCCTCTCATGAAGACGGTCGTGACCGCTCCGACTGAGTTCCAGGGTGATGTTATCGGCCTGTTGAACAAGCGCGGTGCCACTATCAACGATACCGAGACCGGTGTTGACGAGTTCACTGTCTACGCTGACTGCAGTCTGAACGGCATGTTCGGTTTCAGCAGTAACCTGCGCGCCGCTACTCAGGGCAAGGGTGAATACACCATGGAGTTCAGCCACTACGAGAAGGCTCCTCCTCACATGCAGTATGTTTCAACCAGAATAACTCTTCATCCATTGTCCGTTGCTAACCATCTTCTCTTACAGGAAGGAACTCATTGCCAAGTACGTCAAGGCCCAGGCTGACAGACACAAGAAATAAACGATAAAATATGTAATAACACCCACCCACTCCGACTACTCTGGCAACCCAAGCCAGGCAGTGCCTGGCATTGGCTCTTGTTGGAACTAAGAAGCAGCATATTTTGGTTTCAATCCCTGCTGCTTCTCCCACTAAAACACCCCCCTGTACTATTTACGCATGGCACTATATCACATTGTGACTTTCTGGGACCTGTATTTCAAGATTAAGATGCTACTTTCAACTCTCCTATCTGAACAAATAGATTATTGTTTTGTTATTATTCTCTTTGTATTGTTAATGACTCCCGCGGTGTAAATCCAGGACTCTTAAGTCTAGCCCTAATGTATCAACTCAACATCTCCTATCAACCACCGCACTCTCGAGCCTTGCGCAAGTCTTCGATTCCCGCTTTCTTTTTAAGCTTAGGAAGGGGCGGGGGGGCATTACAATTTAAATGACAGGGAATACAAGTGATGCCTGGAGGATGAGGAGCGTATTGGTTGACGTTAACACGAGGCGTCGGCCTTAGGCGAGATGTCGCAGACGAACGCAGGTCATTCTTACCCTTTCTCTGTTCAATGTTGGCATGTTCTCCTGCTATATAGTCTACCCGTTGAATTTTAGGCTTCTTCTCTGATTTGAATGTAGACACACGCACAGATGAGGGATTTGGGCTTGAGGGACGTGAAAGGGGGGGAAGGGGGAGGAAATTATGGGGAAGAGGCTTGTTAATGGGTAGGATTGGGAGAGGCTTCTTCATAGGAATGGGAGGGAGAGGCTTGTCCTGTAATATGTTAGTCTGCTTCGAAGTATATTCAATGCGATCGGTCCCAGATACAGGCAGAGGAATGTCTTGGGAGAAATCATTCTTGTGAAGATTGAATCTACGGAACGCCTGGATGATAGGAATATCTTCCTCACGCACACCTGTGAACAATGGAGGGAGATCTTCCTCTTCATGCTGGCCCTCGTCTCCTAGCTTGTCCATGAGGTCTTCAAGCTCAGGGTCGCTCAAGGCACCCAGGAACAGGGGCCATCTTGCATCAGCAGGCGGCAGTGTAGGGATAAGAGGTGGAAGCTCCTTCGTGGCATCGAAGCGTCCAGAAACACTCTTACCCTGACCTGGTGGCTTCCAGTGAGCGTTTTCGGCATAAACGGCCACATTATCCCAGATCGGAGCACCTGCTTGGTCTCGGATTTGATAGAATGCCAATAAACGACGGGCAATGTGTAGCTGGGATTGTCCTTCCCTCACCATCATGGTCAGTCGGTAATCCAGATGAAAGTCTTGTTCATACAAGACAGTCACGAGGAATGCACCGATCGCGTCACCTGGGACCTGATCCAGAATCCATGTCCTCAAGCATCTCCTCAAGTAATGCAAAGCCTTGAGATCCCAGGAAACGAGAAGACGTCGTTCTTGAACGGCGAGCATGGTATCGGCCGGTCTGTCCTCTAAGAATGACTGGAAGAGAGCTAGCAGTTGCCACCGGCTGGTGCTAGCTTCCTTGTAGGAGTGGCTTAAGGGTTTTGCTGGGATGGAGGAGTTAGTGGGAAGCTTGGTACCTTTTGGAGACATTTTTGGTGTACAAGATGAGCAATATATTGTGAAGAGGAATATACCTGAGGCAAGACTACTTTGTTTCTGCTGAAAATAAATGTTGTGCTCAAAGGTTGTGACTCTGTTTAATGGAAATCCCCAGATATTTATGCTTGATCCTTTTTATATCGTGAAAGGTTGCCATTGTTAAGCATAGACAAGAGGAAGAGGACAAAACAAAGAGGTATGCTTGCACCCTTTCAAGTATTTTGATCAAAGATATTGTTCTGAAATATTCCGCAAGAGTGACAACGAACAAAGAGCGAAGAGCTTTGTTCCCAAAATTTCGAGTCATTCATTGCCGACCCCGGTTGTTTGCAGAGGAATATCAATCTGAGGGCTGGCTGAAGGACAAACAGTGGACAAGTTCCACTATCAAAAGAGACGAATAGGCATTGTTCAAATGCAATTGTATTGAAACAGAGACAGGATGGCTGAATTATATACAAAGGGTGAAGAGAAGATATTATGGGAATTATTTGAAACTGATGCAACGCTCCGTTACATCGTATATGATGGATTATAAAAGAAGACAGCAGGCATAAACAAGCTCACTGGAAGGGTATATGCATGCCAGCAGGGGCAATGGAGTTAAAAGTAGTAATGTAAAAAGAAAATTCCGCGAAAGGGTAGTAGGCGCGGAAGAATAATGAAGAAGTGTCCAAAATGCAGCCTATCGTCAAAGCCACAAGACCCATCGGATACCAGTCAAGGCACCCCGGAAGACACCACGCACAAGCTTGAAAGCCATAACAATAAGCCATACCCACCAAAGCATCGCAACAAGGGCCCATTCCAAAACCATGAACCCAGTGCGGCGAATCCACCGCAATCGACGGCGACGCTTACGAAGGCCCCTATCAAGGGCATCACTCAGTTGCTTGACAGCGAGTGTGCTGGTGGTGTTGAGATGGACACACATGTCCTCGGCGTCATTTGCCGTGGTTCGGACGCGGGGAGTCAAAGAATGGGTTATCAGGTTTTCCAGGTTCGTCAGCTGAGATCGGAGGGGCAACGAGGTGGAGGTGGAGAAGTTATGCATGGATTGTTGGAACGAGTGTTGGGTCTGCTCGAAACGCCTGAGGAGGTTTTGAGCAGCGAGGTCGAATTCGTCGATCCGCGTCACTTGTGGAACAGATGTACCAGGGCCCATGGAGCTTTGAAGCCAGTGAGGAACTGTCTCACGGTGAGTGTGGGCTCGGCGAGTGATCTCCCGGGCTTTAATCCCAGATGACAGCAGAAGAGCCCTTGTGCGTTCGACTTCTGGTTTCCCGGGGACGCCCGTATCAATCAAGGTGTGGATGCTACGCCCAGATATACTCCAGGCGCGACTAGCACCTGAAAGCCCTGAGCGTCTTCCCTCCGGGGAAAGGTTTGGTGATGCTCGAGCGTTGGCAAGCCCGGTGACAGGAGGGCATGCTAAGTTGAAAGGGATGGAAGGGTCTTTCATCTCGTGGCGCTTTGTCCGTCCCGTATGCAGAGAAGGGCTGAAATCAAGCGTTTTGCTACGTGGCAGCGAGAACTTCTTAGGAGAATCACGGGAACCATAATTTTGTGGAGAGGAAACTCGTTCGCCAGGACTGCCGAAATCGGCTACTTCTGATGCTTCACTTCGTTCATCTTGCCGCGGGGGTGATGTGAAGGTCAGCAGAGAAGGAATAAAGCTTCGGGATGAGTTCTTCTCGGAATTTCTGGGCTCATCTGTAAATGTTGGCAGGCGCCGTAAAAGGCCTTTAGAGCCAGACTTCCTGTCGCTTCTGAATTCTTCATCAGAATCGCTATCCTCTGATGCAAAAGTGGTGGCAGACGACGATTTCCGAGATTCAGGATCGGCGTCCTTCTTCAGGATGAGATCCCCAACCTTAGAGACCTCATTCCCAACAATCTCTGCTATCCGACCTGGTCCCTTGAATATTCCTCGTAGCTTTGATTCAGGAAGATGGGGCCCTTTACGGGACCGATGTCCATCAGCTCGATTCCCTTCCGTGCCTTGGTCATCAGGATAGGATGACGACACAACATCAGGAAGAGGACTTGGCTCGAGCTTGGAGGCACTCTCCGTCCGCTCAGGCGCTGTCACATTTCGCTGTCGCAAAGTCTCGGGTTCCGGGAATTCATCTTCCCGCTCTCGCTCCCGATCTGCTTGTTTGCTCTTGCTGCGCTCGTGCCGTGAAACGATCTTATGACGGAGGCCCTTCTTTGCGGGCGAGGGAGATCGACTTGAAGGGGGGACAGATTTACTGCTATGCTCGGGAAATAACCAACATGGGAGGGAGAGTTAGGCGCAGTGCTATCCATGCCTTCCAGAGACATCCGAGGATCATGCCGGTCATCAAAGCTGCCTGCTGATGAGAAGGAGCCTTTTCTGTGCTTGCGGGCTTGCTTTGTGTTGACCGACAGCGGCTCTGTTGGTTGCGGTGTCCTTCCCCGGTCAATGTCAGCGTTATGAACAGCCGGGGATTTGGAGCGGGATATCCGAGATCCTGAATGTGCATGGTTGACGAATCTTTGGACATGGTCGCGGATATGCTCACGAGACATGCGGGGTTTTTCATCGACGGAAGGGCGGGTATCTGAGCTTGAAGAGCTCGAGACGCTGCCCGAACGCATTTTGACATGATCCCACCGCGAGGGCTTTCGTTTGCTAGAAGCACTGCGGCTGCGTAAGCTGTGCGAATGACTTCGGAATCTGTGCCTGTGCCGCCCGCGACCCACGCTCTTGAATTCATGCGCCAATGCAGGGCGGGAACTAGAGAAAGAAGTGCGTGGTGATGAACGTGTCTCTCTAGGATCTCCCACTTCGACCGAAAGGCGCTGCTGCTTATGCGACGTCTTGAGGTCATCACTCGTATCTATCATAACTAATTCTTTGGGGTCAGGGTAGAGTTTATGGCCATCCTTGTCGACAACCTTCGTCTTGTTGGTACCATATTCCAGCCAGGCGGCATCAGCCAAAAGCTCTGCCGGCGAGAATTTCCAATCAATGCGTGGCCGACGGGCCTTCATGCTGCTGGTTCGGCTGACTCGCCGCAAGCTCGACCCCGGAGAGGTAGGTATAACATCCATATCTTCGTGTTCCCCAATGGACATATGGCGGCGACCTTGTTGGAAAGGTGGCAGCTTCAAGCAATTTAGTTGGTCGTACTCTCTTTGGCTGTATTTTTGCTCGACGTTATTGATCCATTGGTGGACTCTTTCAACGTCGTGCCATCCTTCTGCATCTGCATCAATGGAGCATTTCTCGCGATACCTGACCTTTCGGTTGCGAATCATTTGAAGCGGGTTATAGCGACGGTGGGGTTTCTGTGGGTTGAACTCAGAGTCATCCTTGGCTGCATCTCGAAGAGGTGGTAATGAGGGCAGTAGCCGCATATATTCATGAAACAAATCAAAATGATTGCGTGCTCTCTCAGCACGAGCTACTGTGCTTTCGGAGAATTCATAAGCCCGTAGATCCTCGGTCGCGGATGGAGGCAACAAATTCACAACAGATAATTGCTCTAAGCTTGGCAGTGTCCCTTGTGACAAACGATTACCAGAGAGCTGAGTAAAGTTGCGATACGTCGAATCGCGCTGGAAATTCCTCGCTCGTGGGGAATATCCATAGCTGTCTACTGACGGAACAGCAGATTGAGAGACAGATATTGGTCTTCGGCTCTCGGAGCCCGCGGGTATCCCAGAAGCTGTCCTCTTTCTCGATTCATTGAGATTCAAGGCTAGATTCACAATCTGGATCGAGTCCCTATCGAGGCCAGGGGTTGCATGTGCCACGTTGTCTTCCTGTACCTCGGGATGGGAGGAGCTTCCGGAGGGCTGTCTATCAGGAGACGTGGAAGCTTGTCTGGCATTGATCGGGCTAGAAGTCGCATCATTTGACACCACTTCAGATGTATGGTGTTTATGTCGGCCCCATGGAAACCGTGAGCGTTTCTTGGGAACCACGATATCCGGTTCGGGAACGCTGCGCTTCTCTTGGAGAGGTTTTGAGGGACGAGGGCGGTTCAGGCTAACCCTTGTGCTCCGTGAGCGAGGTAACGAGTCAAGCAAAAAGCCACCTGAGCTTAAGGTCCTCCGCTGGCCCGGTGTCCTTCGATCTCCATCACGGGAACCGCTGCCAAGTGTACTACCTTCTAACTCCCCGCTCGGTCGGCCATCACTCTTTTGGGGCGGGGTCTGGCGAAATGAGCCCGGATCGGATCGAAGTAAAGACGGCGCAGTTCCTGAGGATCGGTCTCGGGGTCGTATATTCGCCGGAGAGATTGAAGATCGTGAGGGGGGGCTCGTTTGGTCGTTGCGACATTGTTGCAGTACGGGCAACAATGCTAGATGGCAACGCTCAAAAAAGGGACGGACATATTTTGGCCAGACACAAGCATAAGTTCAATCCACCAAGCTGGCAAGGGTTCAAGTACCAGTGAAATTAAAGACAAAATGTTGCATGACCTGCAAGCCGTAACATCCCCAGTGTAGATCGGAATGCGCGTTAGCCAGTATTACGTAATCACTTTATTCGCACCCGGCCTCGGCAGTCTAGACACTGAACCCTAGAGTCAAGCATCAAACCTATTCGGAATTTAATTCAGGAAAGATTCATTCATTTATAGAGAAGTGGCTACATACTGTACACCTTAATACGAGCCGAGAGACGTGGGAAATTTCTAGCATTTGGGTCTAAAGCACAAGTACAACTAGAGGTACAGTTCCTGTAAAAGACGAGAATATACAGGGTAGAATGAATTCAGCTTCGCTCAAAAGTATGCGCTTACTCAACCCGCAAGCATTGGAGGCGGGCCTCGGCCTCGATGACCTGCGAAAAGAAAAATTGTTAGTGGATCTGTTCCAAATTGCCAAACGGAAATGTGCAACAAAAGCTTACCTCGAGAGCCTGTCTGACTTCAAGAACCTTGCGAACATCACCCAGCCAGTCCTTGCTGAGAATCTTAGCCCAGCCCTGGAGAGTGTTCATTTCCCGAGCGGCGGCATCAACATCGCCCTGCTGCAACAAGTTCTCGGTGCGCACCAGAACGCTCTCCACGTCATCACCCTCGGACAAACCATCCTTCTTGAACATGACCTTGCTCAGGACGAGGCTAGCGGCATGACTGGCCACACCGGCATCCTCGGGCAGCAGGCTAGCCTTGCGGACTTCACTTGCAACTCGGCGGAAACGCTCGAAGATCTGAGTAGTGGAGGGGATACCACGCTGGTAAGCGGTGGGGTTAATAGATGCAATGGCAGCCTCAACGACGGCATCACCAGCAGCAAGCTCTTTTACGGCCACAAGCTCACGGACAAACGGCCGGGGGTCTCAGCACGCTCGACCACGGTGCGAACGGCATCCAGGGCGACCTGCAGCTGCTGAGTCTTGAGGTTGGTGTCGATTACGTCGCTCCATCCAGCAGTCAGCTTCTCAAGCTCATTAATGTCGGCTGTGAGCTCAGTCAACTTGCTCAGACGACCCTCACGCTCGCGTTCGACCAAGCTCTGGACCTGGTGAACATACTTGCGGTTCAGCTCGATGGCCTGCTCAACAAGCTCATTCTGAAGACGCTGCTCAGCAAGCTCCTGAGCATGGCGAAGTTCGGTGTGAACCTTCTGCTGGTATGCCAAAGCTAGCTTCTCGCGCTCGGCCTCGAACTCTTCGCGGAACGAAGCAAGATCAGTGGAGCGTACTTCCTCAAATTGGCGCATCAATTCACGTGCCGAATCATCAAAGGTGGCATGTAGCTTATTAAGCTCCTCCTGGGCGGCGTTGCGAGCGTCACCACGAATAGCAGCGATCTTCTCGGCAATCTTCTCCAGCTCGCCCTTGGCCTTGGCAACAGGCGCGGAATATTTGCTGGAGTTTTCATCGGCGCTGATAACGGTGACGATATCGTTGAAGGTCTTAACCAGATCCTGGACAACGGCGTCATCGGCATCCTGCAACTGGAGCAATTCAATGGCGCTCGCAGATACAGCAGGTTGTCTGGGCTCATCCAGTGAGACGGAGTTCTTCGCCTCGGGCTCAGACTTCGTTTCCTTAGAGCTGTGCTTCGAGGCCGTGTCTTCCTTAGCCTTCATGACCATGGAGTTCCGATCCTCGGGCTTGGCGGCCGCGGACTTGGTTTGGCTCTCGTGGGCACTTGCGTTCATGTGAGCTGCCTTCTTAGAATCGGCGTCGGTCTTCTCTTCTTCAGTAAGCTTCCAAGACAGACCGCTCTTGCTAGGAATTGTGACGGGCTTTCCCTCTGCTCGGGGTGCAGTCGGGAGGTTTTGGTGTCTCAAGGCATTGGGGAAGCGGCGGTAGAAGTCGCGCTCCTCGAAGTAAAGAACGCATTCTTCACCGTAGGGAATGTACTCGGTGAAGAAATCATGGAAGTTGTCAAACTTCAGGGCCAGGAAGATGCTGCCACCATAGGCAAAGCCGGATGTGAGGATCAGATAAATCAAGAACCGACGGAAACGACCGGATTTGCGAGGAGCAGGTGCCGGAGGTGAGGGAGGAAGCTTAGATTCTGCAAGAAAATTGCATTAGGACACGAAGGGTAGGCGTCAATGGTAATTGATGAAGGAGGGGGTCGTCATACCTTGTTCAGCGGCCTTTAAGATGGTCTCCGGAGGGATACTGGATTCGGAGGAAGGGGAAACTGGTGTCGGACCACCGGTGGTAGGGGGCTTAATATCGGCGAAGAATCGCTGCGCATGATGATTGTGAGTATGAAAAGATAGGAAGCTTGTGGATATAGTGGTCTTTACCTGACCTGCCAGCCGGTTGCTTGCACCGGCTCTGGACAGCCATTGCGACGGGATCCGTTGGCGGATAGGGTTCGACAGCAATTGCCGACCCGGAGCAATCGAGGAGCGCAGCATGACGAGCTACACAATCGCCAAAATGAGTGGCTAAAGGTGATCAGAAAGATGGATGAGTAGGAAAACGGGAATTGGTTGCTCAGTTGCGATCCGCTCCGATAATCCTGCGGGCGGTCAGGGTGGTTTTGCGCGCCATTTCATGCCCACTTCTATATACTACTGTGACATCAGAGATGTATAGCTTTTCATTCAATGCAATAAAAGATCAAATAGAGGTTGACCTAGATATGAGAATATGTCATTCCGGATATTGACTTTTGATTTCGGGGGCTCAGTTGTAAGCACTGAACGAGAAAATATATAGACATGAACAACACGCACATAGATTCGAAAACCAGTTAACAAAACATACATCCTTGTTGACCGTATTCAGCACACCAGGTGAGCAGAATGTAAATGTCTATTTGGGTTGCTTGAACCACTAGTATATTGTAGTTCTTCACTGTACATACAAGTGAGGAAAATGTATTATTTGAGCATAACATACTAAGAATTCTGAGAGAGACAAGGGTAACGGGAATAGCAGGAATTCAGCCCAGAACATAGGACGAAAGGAAGAAGAACAGATGCAGACGCCAGGTGAGAAGAAACAAGGAGTACAGAAGGGACAGCACCGTGAAAGCACCGACAGATCCAGCTGCAGCAAATCTAAAGCCAAATTCCACGTGCATCCAGGGAAGTTAAATCCTTCTGCCAACGGGAAACTTGTGAGGCCTCAGTTGAACAGGCTGGGCAAGGACAAAAGAAGCAAAAAAAATCCGAGAGAGTTAGATTGATCATGAACCGAGAGTCTATCCCTCGGTCCCGTAGCGGGTAGGGAATGTGCCAGAGTCCGATCGGCTGATATTGGCGAAAACATAGAAAGTCACAGAGTTATACCACCGATGAATGATGCTGGATATGTGTAGCCTTCGCCTTCTTTCAAACGGTGGGTGGGGCGAGGGCGCACTAGCTAAGGGAGAATATGGTCGAGTGATTGTTTAGCAATTGCACGCACCGGCACCCTGAGTTCCAGGGGCCTCTGGTCGCAAGTCAACGCCGGGCCGAGGGGTCGCCCGCATGTTCCGAGGGCCAGCCTGATCCAGAGGTAGTTTCTTGGCGATGGCAGTGAATAATTCCTTGACATTTATCGAGGACTTGGCGGAGGTTTCGAAGAAAAGCAGGCCTGCTTCACGTGCGTAGGCCTCGGCGTCAGCCTCTTGGATTGCTCGCTTATCAGGGCTCTCTGTGACCAGATCGAGCTTGTTGCCTGCCAGAGCGATCACAATGTTCTCATTCGCTTGGCGCTGGAGTTCCTTCACCCATGACTTGGCTTTGTCTAGCGACGACTATATGGGAGTTTCAAGAATGTTAGCTTCTATATTGATAATGTAGTGAAATACACGATGTAGGATAGGATCATACAGCTTGAGTGATGTCATAGACAACCACAGCGCAGTTGGCATTCCGATAGTACATCGGAGCCAACGACTTATAACGCTCCTGACCAGCGGTATCCCAGATTTCGAACTTGACTGTGGTGGTATCGTCGAGGGAGATGGTCTGTGTCAGGAAGGCGGCTCCGATCGTCGACTCGCGATAATCATCGAATTGGTCCTGAACCGATTAGCATTCTGGTACTCCATGTATGTTCGGCTCGCCGCGGGAAAAATGTGGCGACTATTAAAGACTCACTTTAACGAATCTGAGGACTAGTGAACTCTGGAAGATAGCAGTCAAGTCAGCGGCTGATAAAGAAGATCGCAAGTATTATCCCAAACCTTTCCGACGGCGGACTCTCCTATAAGTACAGCATGTCAGCCATGGCTCCAAATTTGAGAAAAAAGAAGCAAATAAACACCAGAACATACCAAGAAGGACGAGCTTGAACTGAGCAAATCTTGCGCCCGGGCGGGCTCCTGCTGCTTGCCTGGAAGCCATGATCAGGAGAGGATGGAGGGTCGGGGGAGGGTTGAAGAAGGGTCGGGGAAAGGAAGATCAACCGGTAGAGGAACTGTGATATATGATTCAAGGTCTTAAAACCCGGTGGATAGAGAAAAATGGAAGATCCAAACAGTACAAAGATTTAGAGATTCAAAGACCTCGTAGTTTAAGGCAGACAGGAATAGATGACGGAAGGCCCAGCCACAAGAGCAGCGGGGCGGTGTGGCTGCGTACTGACCAGAGTGGCCCGCTGTGTACCTTGTACCTTCCCTGTTGCTTTTTGGGAAACTTGAAACTTGGAAGTGTTTACTTTTGATGCTTGCGCTTTACATTCTCTTGTAATCCTCATTTCTGAAAGTCTGGTTTCAAATATGGCCTCTGTTCACCCGTTTCGGGATATCAACCTACACGCGTCGCCTTCTCACTATGCCTTTACTTCGCCATCATCACGCCAGGCACCCACTCTGGTAGTTGACCGACCAACTGGTGATTTGCGCTTGAACGATGGACCTCTTCCAGGCGCTAAGCGCATTTCCAGTATTGCTGGAATTCTCGGAATCCTCAAGTTGAAGCTTGGTAATCGCGCTCGCAAATAGAAACTCAGGAGGTTGCGCTGACGTTCACAGATAAGTATATCATTGTTATCACCAAAGCCCAGCCCATGGGAAGGTTGCGCGGCCATATGGTGTACAAAGTTGCCGGAACGGAATTCCTTCCTATGCGAGAACGGCCGCTTCACGACACTGACGAAGATGCCTATCTTGCATTGGTGAAAGACCTACTTCGAAGGGGACCCATGTACTTCTCCTACTCGCTAGATATCACCAATAACTTCCAACGACAATCACAAACTCCCCCTAATATTCCGATGTGGAAGGGCGCAGACGACCGCTTCTTCTGGAACCGCTTTATTCAATCCGATTTGATCGATTTTAGCGTTGGGGCAAACGACACAAGTGGAATCCGCTACGGGCCCCAACCAGGGGTTGACCCCTACATCTTGCCAGTGATGTTTGGCATGATGCGCATTACTCCTGCCCGAGTGAAGTCGACATCGTTCACTTTCGCGCTTATCACCCGGCGATCCAGACACCGAGCGGGAACGAGATACTTCTCTCGCGGAATCGACGAGCAAGGAAATGTTTCAAACTACAATGAGACCGAGCAGATTGTGATCTTGAATGACTCGAATGGTGGACTATCTGGGTTTGGTGGAGGTCAATCAATGACCAGTGGCAAAGCTGGGCAGGACCTTCAAGTATACTCTTTTGTGCAAACTCGAGGCAGTGTCCCCGTGTTTTGGGCCGAAATTAACGATCTCAAATACACACCGAAGCTTCAGGTTCGTGGGGTCGAGACTTCCGTCGAAGCTGCGCGGAAACATTTCGCCGAGCAGATTCGCATCTATGGAGAAAATTACATGGTCAATCTCGTCAACCAAAAGGGCAGGGAGGAAAATGTCAAACGGGCATACGAGGAGCTGGTTCGCACATTAGTCACTTCCACATCTGAAAGCACCGAGGCTGATGAACGCACCCCTGAAAAGATGCATGTTTTGGAACCAGGGTTCAAGCAGAAAGAGATGGACCGCCTGCATTATGTGTACTTTGATTTCCACAACGAGACTAAGGGCCTCAAGTGGCACCGCGCAGAGTTGCTCATGGGTCGTCTGAACGATGGGTTGACCCAGGGTGGTTATTTCCGTGGAGTGGAGAGTCCTGGTGCCCCTGGTGGGCAGTTGGATACTCGTTCTACGCAAACGAGTGTTGTCCGGACAAACTGTATGGATTGTCTGGATCGCACCAATGTAGTGCAGAGCATGCTCGGCCGCTGGGCGGTTACACGGCAGCTTATGGATGCAGGCGTTCTTCGGGCCGGGGAAACTGCCAATGATGACCAGGAGTTTGAGAACCTCTTCCGGAATATCTGGGCAGACAACGCAGATGTGGTCTCCAAGTCTTATTCCGGTACTGGTGCCCTGAAGACTGATTTCACTCGGACTGGCAAACGTACGCGGGCTGGCATGCTGCAAGATCTGAACAATTCCATCACGCGATATGTACGCAACAACTTTATGGATGGCCCTCGACAAGATGGGTTCGACGTATTTTTGGGCACCTATATCCCGTCAGATTCAACGTTTGCCAACATCCAGCTATTCCTTGATCAGCGACCACTAGTCATCCAGTCGATTCCATATGTTCTCGCTGCCAGTGTGTTCATGGTTCTGGTAGCACTTTTCACAAAACGGATGCCTGATGCAACTGTCTGGCCGCTCCGCCTGTTTATGGTCTTCTGGTTGCTGGTGGCCGTCTACTGTTTCCGTTTCGTGCACGGACATGGCATGCTCTACGTAAGTTTATTCCCATCCTTACAAACTTGAAGATTTGTCTCACTGACCCTATTTTTTTGTCTACAGGTCAATTGGCCCAAGCTAAACACGCCGGTCGCTGGCGCCGAGGGCTATCAGGATGCTCTCATCAAAGCGCGCTCCGATCCCATTGTCGGCAAATGGCTTCCTGCCAGACGACACCAGCGTGGTATTAGCAATGCCCGTCTTGTCTTTTTGGAAGAGGGCAAGACTAGGATTGAGTAGATGTTTCACCCATTCCGGCGTTCTTGGGCTATTTTTTCCTACCCTTTGTCCCCATATTCGGTACACTTCATGGCTGTATGTTTTATTACCATTCTTTTCACCACTACAGGCCCGCCGGCATTTTCCTTGCTGTTTCTTTCCCCTTCAATTTTAATCATCTTTCATCTTTGTTCGATACAATGTTTCTTCCTCGAAGTCACCAGATTTTCCAGCCGTATGCTGCTGTTGAGATTTTCTAAATCGTCCCCATTGTTCCTGCGGTAGATTCTCCCTCGAAGCTCCCGAAGAGCTTAGCCAATACATGAACACCTTCGAAGATTACATTCATCTTGAACTTTAGTTATGTGAATGTAAGGTTTCGTACATATTTCAACCTTATAACAGTGGAATAGACAGGGATACCGAGGGTAGGAAGGAATACCATGAACATGGGGGTATTAGCCTTTATGTATGTCTTTTCCAACCTTGTCCTTCTGAGGTTAGATTTCGTATGTAAACATATCATCTTTCTATAACACCTGATCTTGCGACCTAGATTGATGCGATTACAACGCGTGTCTAGATATCAAATCAGAGTAAGGGTTTTCTATACTTTCACTCTGCGAATTATTATACAACTACCCGTGGAATACTTTATTCACTTGTGAAATAAAAACAACTGTCCCACGGGTGTATGTTGTAGGTATAGATCACTTCAGTCTGGTTCTAGTATGTTAGCAAGCACGTGATCTTTCCGAACAGCGCCCAAATCAGTTTCCCGAGGAGAGCGGGTGGGATCAACCAGAGAATCATAAACTGGTAGAGATACTGGGGTTTCTTTAATCACCCCTGCTCATTTGAGGACTTCAGGTACGGGCTTCAATTGTTCATGAAAGGGGTTTGGAGCTCTATTTGCTGGCAGCTTTGCGCACGGCGATTTTCGACTTCGCCCACCATGACTCGAACATATGAGGTATGCCACTCGGGCCTTTGCGATATGGGACGAATTCCTCCCGAAAGTTATAGCACATGCTGACTTTGGAATGAATAGGCTGCGATTGCGTCTCTCAACTCACTACAAACCAACTTTGCGATTGTGGAAGCGTTCAAGAAGTCCAAAACGAGACAGGAGATCAACGAATTATCCCTCCCGGAGACAGTGGAGTGGCTGAAGCGCATTGGATACAAGGTGCGCTGATGGCAGGGATCTTGATTCCTTATGAGTGAAGCTGATGTGAGATCGTTGCGTTCTCTAGCCTTCTGACTTAAATCGGCTGAACGCAATTCATGTGGCCGGCACGAAAGGCAAGGGCTCGACCTCCGCATTTATCTCCACGATCCTCTCCCAATACACACGAAAAGATGCGAATCAGCCCGGATCCAACCTTAAGATCGGTCTCTACACCTCCCCGCACCTTCGATTCGCACGCGAGCGCATAAAGATCAACAATGCTCCATTGTCCGAAGAGCAGTTTGCGCGCTATTTCTTCGAAGTATGGGATCGTCTTGAGCAATCTGCTAAACTGGCGGGCCAGGATCCCGCCGGGCCTGCGGCGAAACCACAATATTTCCGATACTTGACCGTGATGGCATTCCACACCTACCTGAGCGAGGGCGTGGACGCCGCGGTGATCGAATGTGGAATCGGCGGTCAATATGACTGTACCAACGTGATCCCACGACCCAAGGTGACAGCGATTAGCAGTCTTGGAATTGATCACGTTGATTTGCTTGGACATACGATTGAGGAAATCGCGTGGCACAAGGGTGGCATTTTCAAGCCGGGCGTGAATGGATTCGCGGCACCGCAGCCTGCGGGCGCGGAACAAGTTTTGGCTAAACGCGCCGAGGAGGCTGGCGCTCATCTGGAAATTGTGGCTGGCCATTCTGAGCTTTGCCCCGAGAGCAGCAAGGTCACCCTTGGGTTGGCTGGAGACTTCCAGTATACCAATGCCTCGGTCGCAGTGGCAGTTGCCGCGGACTTCTTGCGCCAGGTTGGCATGGAGGTCCCGGAAAATATCATGAAAGAACCACTACCGGCGAAGTTCAAGATCGGGCTCGAGGAAACTCGCCTGGGTGGTAGATGTGAGACCCGATTTGAGAAGAATGTCTCTTGGTATATTGATGGCGGTCATACTTTGGAGAGCATCCGGCTGGCTGGCCAGTGGTTTGCATCGCGGATCAAGGCCGACTCATCGTCCGAAGATGTAGCCGCCAAGAAGACACGAATTTTAATTTTCAACCAACAAACTCGCAACAGCACAGCTCTTGCTCGTGCTCTCCACGAGACCCTATCGTCTGCCCTTGGAAACGACCATCCATTCACTCACGCCCTATTCTGCACGAACATCACCTACAAACAGGCCGGATTCCGACCTGACTTGGTCAGTATGAACACCAACGCTGATGACCTTGAACTTCTCCGAGTCCAAAAGTCTCTTGCTGTAGAGTGGAATACTATTGACCCCCGCGCTCAAACACATGTTTTTGGTACAATCGAGGAGGCTGTTGATTTTGCGCGGGAGGTTGCGAGCCAGGAACGCAAAGTCCTACAGAAGGACGAAGCCCCGGTCATGACCTTTGTCACCGGCAGTATCCATTTGGTTGGAGGATTCCTCGACGTGGTCGAGACAAAACCACCTACCAATGAGTGATTCCCAGATGATTGGTAGCCCGGAGCTCCAATGACTTTTGCATTCTTGTATCAACTTGAGACATGCTTTTGGTTTAGCATAGAACGGACATAGAGGTGTTTTTGCTTGGATTTCAACAATTCTCTAATTCTCAACATACATTTTCAATTTACCACGCATTTAAATGATAACATGTTCACACCTTGTAGGTGTTTTAGACCAACATTTTGCATATACGAATGCCGAGGTTCCTGTAGGCCACTTAGAGTTCATAGGGGTCTTCACTCTTCACAGTGGAGAATGAAGTACTTCGTACAAGGTGAAACGTGTCCATAAATAATAGTCATCGAGTATCTTTATATTGTTGTAAATAACGTGCATAGTGCGTTGTCTAGAGCCCGTTCCTGTATTATTTTAAAGTCAAATTGCCCGCCCGCCCCCCCACCAGAAGATCCGCGGTGTTTGAAACGTGGGACCTCTTCCTTCCTCAACACCCCAACAACACATCATGTCTGATTCCAGCGACAAGAAGGGAAAAGCTCCTAAGCGCAACGAAGACGAGTCTGGGACTCCATCCGACTCGGGCAATGGTAGGCCTCTCCATCCAGCCTCCCTAGGCACCAAGCAACCGCAGATTCACGTCTGCTGACATTCGAACTCCAAAAGCTGGAAAGAAGCTTCCCCCGAAGTTTGCTTCTTTGCTCCTCGAACAGAACCCCGCCCTGAAGAACGAGCTAGCTACGATGGACAAGGACCAGGCCGCCGCGCTACTGCACAACATGGACCTCTCGCAGATGTTGACCGGATTGGCAGTGGGAGGCAAGAACCAGAAGGATATGGCCTCGTACAAATTTTGGCAGACACAACCAGTGCCTGCTTTTGAAGAAGCCGGAAAGAAGCAGATTACCCAAGGACCTATCAAGACCATTGATCCCGAGAAGGTCTCCAAGACTCCCGATGCGCTTATTGAGGGGTTCGAGTGGTGCACTCTTGATCTGACGAACGAGGAGGAGTTGAAAGAGCTATACGAGCTTCTTAATAAGCATTATGTCGAGGATGATAACGCCATGTTCCGCTTCAATTACTCGGAATCCTTCCTGCATTGGTACGGTTGAGCCTTGGACTTTGTACCTATGCCAGACCGCTAATATTATATAAATAGGGCCCTGATGTCTCCTGGATGGAAGAAGGAATGGCACGTTGGTGTGCGCGCCACAAAGTCGCGCAAGCTGGTTGCATCCATCTGCGGTGTCCCGACTGAACTCCGCGTCCGCGGCGAGCGCATCAAAGTGACGGAGATCAACTTCCTGTGTATCCACAAGAAGCTCCGCTCCAAGCGCCTGACTCCCGTTTTGATCAAGGAGATTACCCGCCGCTGCTACCTCAGGGGCATCTACCAGGCCATCTACACTGGTGGTATCATCCTGCCCACACCCGTCAGCTCTTGCCGATACTACCACCGTTCTCTCGATTGGTTGAAGCTCTACGACGTTGGCTTCTCGCCTCTTCCACATGGCTCGACCAAGGCCCGCATGATCACTAAGAACCATCTCCCTAGCGAGACATCGACCCCTGGTCTACGCCCTATGGAATCTAAGGACATTGATGCCGTCTTTGATCTGCTGGAGCGATACATGCGGCGCTTCGAATTGAACCAGGCCTTTACACGGGAAGAAATTGATCACTGGCTGGTTTACAAAGAGAAACCCGGCAAGGAGCAGGTTGTCTGGTCATACGTTGCCGAAGACCCGGAAACTCACAAGATCACCGACTTTGTCTCGTTCTACAACCTCGAGTCTACTGTGATCGATCACCCCAAGCACGACACCGTCCGTGCCGCATACCTGTACTACTACGCGACCGAGACCGCGTTCTCTGACGACAAGAAGGCTTTCAAGGATCGCTTGCAGCTTTTGATGAACGATGCCCTGATTTGCGCAAAGCAGGTATGTTATAACATGTTATATCTGATTCTATATGCTAATCCAGTTAGGCTCGCTTCGATGTCTTCAATGCTCTCACCTCGCACGACAACCCCCTCTTCCTGGAGGATCTCAAGTTCGGTGCCGGTGATGGCCAGCTCCACTTTTACCTATACAACTACCGTGCTGCACCTATTGGCGGTGGAATTAACGAGAAAAATTTGCCTGACGAGTCGAAGATGGGAGGTGTCGGTATCGTCATGCTCTAGGCTTGGCTCTTTGGCTAGTAAATCTAACGTCGGATACCCCGAAAACGAATTTCTTTGCCTTGTATCAACCCATTTTATACACGAAGATCATTAGGCCAGATTTGCAGCTGCTAGTAGCGAATTTAGTGTCGGCCCCAACGTGGAAAACACTGGACGTACTCGAGATATTTTGCGAAGATCTATTACGAATGCTCAACTTTCCCTCTTGATATATTATGAAGAAGCTACCGGATGGGGTAAGATCGGTCTAATGCAAGGAGGCTTGATCTAAAACGAGGTCCCTGACTAGACAGACAAGCCGAGACATCGAACCTCCCCAGGGGAGTGGCTCTGGTATCATTGTTTGCGTTTTCATGGCACCATCGGTGTGCAAAATGTCTTCAACCAGCCTTCTCACGAGGTCGATCGCCTGATCAAGCTAAACTTCCTCGATGATACCTTCTAACCCTAGAGAATCGCATTGCGGACACCGTCTCCTCCGACTACCAGTGTGACCCACAAAGCAGCACCGATCTCAGTGTTATAATTGCTGCATATCATCCTCCCTATCTGCCATTGTCGCTGTTCTTGAGACTCGGATGATTTTGGATCCTGGAAGCTTCCCATACTTGATACTGCAGCGCCGACTCAACTAGTCTCTATAATTTCGTTCGTATCAAACAGGTTGGGATCTCCCTCGAAGAAACCCCATTAAACTGTTCCTTCTCATATTGAAATTTGGCTCGGCATTCAAGGCTGTGTGGATACGCCGAGCCTCGTTTCAGACAGAAGTCATATTCAATCCCAGTGCTTTGTTATGTGTGCAACCATATCAGACATGGTGTTCCGTCGAGCTGTGTATGCGATGACTAGATGCCATATATAATACAATACGTGGAATACCATATCTTCCCAGTACCATACTAGTATGTAGTTAATTGTGAAACGTAAGGTTCAAGAAAGTCAAGGATGTGTTGAGTTACAGTGGTTTATTGGATTTGCTGCCATCGGATTTTGAAGTTCATCGATTCTGGGATAGTACAGTGATTTGTAAAATAAGTGTTTATTGATCTGGGGTTATAGATTATCTTTGTCGCCATCTAGTTATCTTTTGTGAAGTAAAAAGTACATGATTTCAAGTAGATATGGCGCCTCTAGGCCCCATACAAGAATCAAGTGGTTTAGTAGTAAGATACGCTGTATTTTTCTATATATGAGCCTGAATGATCCTTAAGCCAAGGGGTATGTGCAAGACACCTATAACAAGTCCATGGGCCGCTTTCATTGAACACCTGGTCCATATGTTTGTTCTTAAATTGCGTGTATGATCGGGAGCAGAAAGTGAGAATGCAAAAGAGAATGCAAGAGAGAAGAAAAGGATGGGAAGAAGAACGTAAATTTGAGAGCAGAATGCGATTCATTACCGGATCAACGGCAAAAGATATTGACTCAGCGACGGGTAGTGTATGTATCGCGGTAGGGGGATGATTCTCGGCTTTGGAGTGGCATATCGCCATATATGTCATGATCGGGTAGTCGTTGCATATTATGCTGGCCCTTGCGTGGCTTCCGGCAGCTTCGACAGCAACATCCACCACAACAGCCACAGCCATTGCAGCAGAGCCACTTGCCGATGCCACTCGAGGGCATTTTCGCATCTGGACCCTGTAGCACAGCACCCGGCGGCGCAAAGTTCCAGATGAGAATGGCCAAGGCCATAGGAAAACCATCAAACACATACATATACCATTCATGGTACGGAATGGGATTTGCCTCATGGTAGCCGGCGGAAAATTCAACCAAGCGGTAGATGATGCGCACTGTAATGGCGAGCAAACTGCCATATAGGGCATAGAGCAATCGACGCCAGTTCAGCTTCCCGACAGGCAGTCGGCCAGCTCGCTCCAGCTTCAGCATCAATAGGTGGAACTGCACAGCCAGTACCAAAAAGCACACGATGAAGAACTCCTGGATTCCGATGCCTCCCATGTAGAGATGGATGCCGTCCATTTCTTGCTGGTCTGTACCATTCGCCATGAAGCCACCGATCATCTGGATAATGAAGGAGACAAAGTCAAGCAAGACAAATATCTTGGCTAGCAGGGAGGGCTTGAACATGCCGATGCGACGCTCGGGGACGAAGAAATGTATCATGCGAGCCAGGACCATGTAGTCAAATGCATTGACCCCTATATCCACAGTCAGTATCATAGAATTGCGGTGTACCAAATAAGAAGTTGAGGGCCGTACATAATGGTGCCAAAAGAATAAACATTTGGGCGACTGTCACAACAGTTTCATTCTGCTGGTTGCGGGTGCTGAAGGCGCGGACCGCGTAAGCTACGGTCTCCCACGAGACTCCCATAATGATAACCCAGGCAAAGCCTGCATTGTAAATAGTTGCTTGCACAAAGTGAGCCATCATGAGGAGTCCGAAAATAACAGCGGCAGCAACTGCAGCTCCAAAAGACGGGTAATATAGGTACAAGGCGTCGCACGCCGAGGGTGGTACCCAACCATATTTGTCAGGCGCTATGGTAGGCGTACATGTGTTGGAGGGTAAGTCCAGGCTTAAGGTCAAATGGAATTCAAAGTCATCTGTTGTGGTGGTTGCTGTGGTGGTCTCCGGGTTCGTCGCTGTGGTGGGGGTGGCATCCCGCGGTAACACCCCGGTCTGGGGGGCAGCCGTTTGGACTGGGGATGCCCGGGCCATCATGGCCGATACCACCATAAACAACAACCCCGAAATCGGAAATCGCATAATGACAATACAACAATTAAAGAAGGAATGTATCAGGTCACAATGCCTAAGAGAGAATGCGAAAGTATAGAAGAGATAGACACAGTAAAACCCATTTCAAAGCGCTCAAGCAGTTAGTTTATACCAATGTCTGATGCCTGGAGAATTAACATACATCCTTGCGACATCTGAATTATGGTTGCCTTGAAATAGAGATGAGAGGGTCCAGAAGCTAGTTAAAAATAGCCCTGGAGACATGAGGTTTAAAGCTAGTTGGAGTGTTGGTATTTGGTATTAATACACATTACACATTATATAGACGCCTTATAGTTGGCCCCCAAACATACCCATGTCCTCAATCTCTACTGTAGGCGAGCTAAAATCACCTTCCCTGGAACTTTGCAAAAAGGGAAACGGAATTTAGGCAACAATGTGTGACTGCTGCTCAGAACGTCTTTAGTCCTACGTTTAGCGGACCGACACCGTGGCTTTGGCTTCACTCTGCGATTGGAAGAGATCTTTTTATTATCCTGCCATGTGCGCTATCTCCGCTCTATCTACCGCCACAATGTTCCCGCTGAAGCTGCAGCTCTCTATTGACTCGGGGGCTCCTACTATTCCGAGGGAGACATGTATACCAGCCTCCGCCCCGTGGCTCGCATTGGCGATTATTCATCGAAGCCTATGGGAACCTCTGGTAAAATTAACTGGCCATCTCATCTACTGGACCACCCCTGTGTGCCTCTAGATAAAAGCTGCGAGCAACAATGGCGACAACGACTACCAGAGACATATGGTCCTGGAGCATCTCAGCTTCGAGGCCCGGTCGTCCAGTGTCAACTTTGTGGTTAGCCTAGTCGCCTGTGAAAAGACTACCTGATTGCTGGCTGTTCTTGGAGAAGTGAGTCAATATTGTGGCCGGCTGGAAGTGTCAGTCCATCTCGCTTTCGGCATCACACAGTCCCCCCATCTCATTGCAGGCACGATTCGCGAAAATGTCGACTCTTTCGGTACGACAGCCGATGCCCATGAAAATGAACTAGTACTCAAAGAAGTGCACTTGGGGGAAACAGTGGCTTCATGAGGAGATATACACGTCCGACTCTCGGATGGCCTGTTCAGTGCTGGGCAGTAGCAACTGCTATGTCTAGCTCGAGCTATGATCCGCCTGGGAGAGACGGACTGAGCAGTATAAGAGATATTTGTCATCACTTTACATCTCACACTATTATTGCATTTTCCCAATGCACTTCCACCATTCTAGATGCTGACCGCGTCGCGGTGGTGTCAGACGGGGTCATTGTCAAACTGGGCCATCCAGGCGAGCTTCTAGCTCTCGATTCTCCCAGTCGTTTCATGTCTCTACGAGGTGACAGCTGTCTGCAATTGATCTTTTGAGATTCTACAGGAGGTTATTTAGCTATTACCATTGTGGATCGCCGTTCCCTGTGCGTCTCGGCTACCTGGTAGTAGTGTGGTGCGTATCGCCGTGCTTACTGCTGTGTAAGAGTATTCAAATAATAAAATTGTCAGATCCATGAATTATCAAGCATTGAGTTCCATAATACATTGCAGCCTTGGGAAAGCTGATCGAATGCATGTCAGCACCTACTCAAGCTAAGTCAATGCGCGTCAGCACTAAGAAAAGTTAGCCCTAGCGGGCATGTCTCGGGAATAAACCGTTGTAATATGTATTTCCGTCTGTATCTCGTGTTTAGTGTTTCATCATGCTTTGTAATTTATATAGCGTAGTAGGACCTGCGGATGTATCATGATGTCTTCCATTCAGTGTATTATCTGTACTAACTATTGATTTCCACTTTCCTAAACACACTGGCGCATTCATTCCCAGCAAGAAACCTATTTGACCCTGACCCGATAGCTTAGATGCGCCATCTCTTTTTACATTGTAGGAAATTGCTAACTGCGCCTCCTGACAGCTAAAAAAGGAAATACCTTTAACTCTACGTCCGACCCTCCCATTAGCTTCATCGCCGCTTAAATTCGCTATTCCGTTTGGAATGCAGCTCGGCGAATCGCCGAGTGCGACTGCGTAACAGGTTTTCCCGTTGCTCTAGAGTCATTGTTCTTTGCTCGACACCAATTGGAACCATGCATCGAGCCAGGTGCGCATAGTCCTTTTGCAGCAGATTAACAGTTAGCATGAGATAATCCAAATTTTGGAACATGAGCGCCCGCTCGTCATAGCGTTCCTGGTCCCGAAGAAGCGCCACGGGATGCCCCATCCAGTGTCGCCGAGGATGCAGATGGTGTGATGTGTGGTAACCGTCGTTGAAGCAGAATCGATTGCTCTGGTGAGAAAGATGTCAGTTCAGGCAGTCCATCCGAATGGAATGGACTAACTACATCGGGTGAAAACTTACGGCAACATCGATCAAGGTAATACTAGACCGGAAATCCGACAAAGGATCATTAGGACCCACAAAGGCGTGCTGGCCCCAATTGCCCGCCATCAATCCCACACGAAGTGTCCCAATGCCCACGGCTGACCGGGCCTATGATAGTGCAAAGGATGCACTTTCGGCCAAGGAGTATAAACTGCAATCACAGAAACGAACAATAAAGAAGAGATGCTTTAAGATAGGCGACAGGTACTTAATCGTATTGGTGGCTGCTGGTTAAATGAAGATCGAGGTATCAACTTCTGTAAGGACGCGGATCGTGATCACTAACGATGTTCTATTAGGGGATCCTCGACTATTGGAGACGATGAGCGAAGATACCATGGCATCTCTTATACCTATTACCCAAGCTATGTCTACTAGTATTGCACTTCAAATACTAATTCGATATCCCCTAGAGGGCTATGTCTTGAACCCTTTCTTTTTAGATCGCAAGCTACGCTCGAAATACTTTAAATTATAATGAGATGCTTAAAGCAGCAACATTGCATTATTCTGAGCGATATCAATCATCGACAGCACGATTCTCTCCCACCCTTTCTTTTTGAATAGCAAGCTTCGTTCGAAATACTTAAATCATAATGCGATAATTAAAGTAGCAACGTGGCATGGTTCTAAGAGATATCAACCAGAAATAGCACAATTCTCTCCGTCCTCTTCATCATCTCCACCCGATTCCTCCTCCTCCTCCTCCTCCTCGTATTCGACGACCATAACTTTTCGTCCTTGATACCATGCACGCGCGACAAGGTGGCATGATTCTGGAACAATGATATCGAAGGGAAGTCCCTCGGTCAAAGGGGAATCATTTGATTCCGAACTCAAGAGCTGACGCCGTCGGAAATCCTTCTCCCAGTTACGTAGAGAGATATTCCGTCGTAGAGTTAGCGTTGTTAGTGGTGAGGCCTCAATCGCTTCGGCGAGCATTTTATCGATCCATGCGATAATCTTAGCCTTATGAAGACGCCATTCAAATGACACAGAAGAGAAAAGCCGCCGTTCGGAGTCTATAAACCAGAACTGATATGCATTACTATCCGTCGTGATCCTGAAAGCAATAGCATGAATCTTTTGGATTCTGGCCCGACTGGCCTGTATAGCTGCGAGATACGTAGCCATTTGTGAGTTGGCAAGGGAAAATTCGTAACCCCGCTTAGCTTCTATAGCAATCAACGTCGCATCAATACTATCTCGAGGATCATCATAGCAAAGTAACCAGTCGGTATGGCCACTGACATGCGTATCGCCGAGTAGAAGATCGACGTCTACCTCCGGATAGAGCTGTAGATATTCGAGCGCCCCTTTAGCAGAAAGGTGATAGAGCCGATCAAGAATCAACAGCTCGACAATGACGCGTACAGAGGCTTCTGACCTATCGATTCTGTGATAGCGGGAGCTTTGAAGTCGTTGGATAATAGTGTCCACATCAGCAGAGAGGGAAGCTGGGGGAACATGGTCGATGTCTTAGCGATCCCAAATATGTTCTTACGGATTATGCGTCACCTACAGAATAGTACACGCCTGGTCAAGAGATTTGAATTTCCCAGCAGCATAATGGACGCCGGCGGTTTTCTTTGTCAGCGCGAGTTGTTGCATCAAGGGTGATAACACTGTAAGCCTTTGAACCGCACGGGATCGAACAACAGGATCATTGCTGCTCATATCTGCTAGCATACCCGGAAAGCTGACAATAGTTTCGAACACGTCGGGATCAACTGCAGGAACGATTTTTCGCCGCTTTGTTGACCGGCGAGCCTGGCTTGGGGTCGACGACTGCATGCTTGACTCCAATGCTTGGCAACAGGGATGATCTTGATAAAGCCAATGACACGATCGTAAGACAGTGACTAAGTGGGTCCGCTATTACGTAATTTTAGCTAATTCGCTGCCTCAGGCAGCAAATAAAGAGTCTAGAGCCATCCTGCCTCAGGCAGAATACCTGACGTCCGCTGATGGAAGGGCGCAGTTTACTATTTATTGTTTGTTGACACTGCTTTTGTTGGAGCTGTCTTTATCGTTCTGAACCACTTAATTCCCCCAGTCTTTCTATTCTTCCAATTTCTCGCTTGATTTCAGCTCTTGAGCACTGTGACGGAACACGCAGGTGTAGCCAGCAGTGGGGTCGTCCCCGCATCAACTATCATCGATGGGCGCAGGACAGTCGAATGAGCATGGTGCATCATCCCCAGGTGAGTTCGATCTGATACCTTTATGTTTTGGGTTCAGGAGACGCATGAATTTACTGTCTCTTGATCAACCATAATTGTCAATCATATGGCTTTGACTTGACATGGAATGCTCTCCGTCTGGTCAACAGCATCTTGTCAATACCAATTGTATCTGACCATATGCATAAATAGAGGAGTTGAGCTCCGTGCTTGCCGAGCGCTTTGCCACAAAATGCTTCACGCCATTAGAGCTCACCCATTTCAAAGACAACTTCTTCTCCCGGGCCTTGGAGCAAGGTGGATTGCGGTACTGGAATGAGAAAGTACTTTCAGACTTCTTGGGCATTCCAGATGGTAGCTATACCTCATCACGGGGGCAGTCATTAGATGCAGGGCCGGTGATATTTCGCATGGTATCTTATCTGGGAGCCTTTCCGTTCCAAAACACGCTCGCGCCCAGTGTGTTGACGTTTGAGGCCATGGTCAAAGTGGTTGTGCTGTTGACCGAGCGCTATGGGAAAGCACTGAAGCGGGGGCATAAAGATCGAACTAAGTTACTCTTTGGCAGTCTAGCTGATGTGGGGAGAAAGACTCCCGCCGAGTCTGAAAGAGAATCAGTGACCGAGGAATCCGAAGCTTCGGCTAGGAATTCCCATCCGCTGGGATTCTCCATAGATGAACCGGCCAACGATGAGTACGATGAGGACGAGGATGATGATCTTGCACTCGCAGCATTGGAGTCTCTCGATGCGATTGAAGTATTCAAACATGATCACCGTGTTGACAAGACCGTTTACGAGACCCGGATTTCCATCGATACATTCCGCCGGTTGCTGATGCTATTGCTTGTCATTGCGCCACTAAAGCCATTAGAGTCTTTGAAGGTATATACATCTGGACTGGATGGTCGACGCATGGAATTGGTCAAGAAAGAAGCAGACAGTATCATTGCAGCCTTTTCCCCGGAAGAGAGTGATGGTGGGATATCTTACAAGGCTTTTGCCCGAACGATATCACTATCTCTACCATATCTGTTCGATCCACTCACTGCTCTTTTCGAGCATATGCTTTTCAGCAAAAACTTGAACCTATCCCAACGCCGCCAAAATGATCTAACCACGGAGAGCGAACAGGAGAGGAAGGAGAACGAAGAACCCCCCGTACCACCGGCTGCACTTACTCTTCCGGGAAGCTTCGAGTCGGCCATATTAAACCCGACGCTTAACTCGCATCTTTCATTCTTCCTCCCTTCCACATCACCCGACATCAATATCCTCCGAAGTGACGTCAAACTCCACCCCGTCTTCTCGACAAGCGCCCACGGGTCTTCCTTAACATATTTCTCCCATCACGTCCTTACCTGGCAATCTGCCACCCTCCTTATTCTGCAAGGATCGGTAGTAGACTCATCCAGCGAGGAATTAGTAACTCTAGGCGCCTACATTCCCCAACAGTGGAAAACGTCCATATCGACCTCAGGCTCATCTTCAAAGACATCCGACCTCCTTCCCTGCCTCTTCCAACTATCCCCAAAACACATGCTCCTCCCGGGAAATCCTTCCCCATCTGCAACGAAGCCCAACACCCCAACCGCCTATTTCTCACCCAACACCGGCATCGCAATCGGCTGTAATATCCCCGCCCCGTCCCGCACACACCAAACCTACCCGTCCCCACACGGAGCAGGCAGTCTCATTATCGATGCGAACATAGAAACAGCCGAGTTCCACACCGCACCCTTCGCACACAACGGTGTCTTCTTACCCGCTGCCAATACATCCCTTGAAGACCCGCCCACAAAGATCAAGCTTGATCTTTATACCCTGGAGATTTGGGGTATCGTCCCAGATCCGGACACGTCTTTCTCCGCAGACCCGACCTTAAGTCCGGTGGAGATTCAGCGAGCAAAGTGGGAATTTGAGGCACGAGAGGCTGAGCGCCGTCGTAATATCAATATCAAGGCTGGAGCTGGGGATCCAGCGACCCAGAGTGCAAGGTGGCTTTTGGAAACGGCCGGTATTATTGGGGATCAGGCGCGATATACTGGTGGAGGGGGTTAGGGTTCTTTTGTTGTTTGGATGTCTTATGCGACGGGGCTGTGGGATACCCTTTGCAACTTGGTGTCATTGTGTTGAGATCGGAGCGAGGTTATGGTAAAGCTACATTAATTATCTGTCCTACAGGACTGGACTTTTCTGGCTACCCAAATCTGGCGGCATTTGCAGTGGCATCTTTCCATGCAGTTTACTTTCCGTCTTTTCAACTAGGAGGGTAACATGCTGTTACTTATGCCAAATATAGGAGTTAGAAAGAACGGCCAGTGCATATATAAACTGAAGCGCTGCAGCAATTCATTATCGTACATTCAACAACTGGCACAAATATAATCTTATATAGTGTACAAACATCGACTCAGAGGCATCATGGGAGTTCAGAATTCCAAAAGATCCGAGCTATTTAGGAGGTCCTGCCGTTGCTGCCGGACTCTATTCGTTCTCGATGTGTATGTATCAGCGGTTACCAGATCGATGCTATAGGATTACTTGATCTTTCTGACAGCCTACTTGGGTGTCAAATAACCACTGATTGTGATGATCCATGAATCCTGAGACGCTCTAACAGTACATAAACCTGTTATCATGCTTTCAGCGGCGGTAGCCCGCTCGGCGCATCGTAGAAATCTTTGAGATCTTCTTCGTCCTCCTCGAATTCGAAACCAGAAATCTCTGCCTCGGATTCGTCGCCAGCGAGCTGAACACGGGACAGACGACTGCGGGTACCGGTACCGAAATTGCCAGAGGAAGCAGGTGTCCCGTCCTTTTCGAACGATTCTGAGGCCGCCTCGCGAGGCAGACGCATCGCCAGGTAGCCATCTGGCGCACGCTCGGCTCGGTCCATGATATCGTTCATATATTTGCGCACCTCGTCGGCTGGCTTGACGACGCGGGCTAGGGGCTCGAGGATTTTGGCGTTGGGGGCATGGATGCGGAAAGTGACGGGTTGCCAGTATTCCTTAAGATTCGCCTCATTCGCAGGAGTCCCTGGGAGGCTGGGGGTTGAAATACCTGTTTGGTCGGCGGGTTCCTGCTTTTGTGGCGTCCCGGGTGTAGGCGTGCCTGGCTGGCCGGGGGCTGGGATGTCAGTTGGCAGTTTTCCCTTGTCGGCTTTGACTTTTGGTTCACTCTTCTTAGCTTTCGATGCCCCCTTGCCTTTGCTTTTAGAGTTGGCAGCTTCTGTGGCGGTTTCAAGAGGGAATGGTGTGTTTGGAGCCACCTTTCGGACTATCAAAAACGAGGCGATGACCGTGTTCTCGGCTGGGAGCCATTCCAGGATGGCGTGCTCAGGGAAAAGATAGCGGTCACCCGAGCCGGCATGACCTGAGGTACTGCTTCCATACGGAGTTAAGGGAGATGTGAATTCAAACACCACAGACTTGTAGTTTACTGGTGGAGATCCAAGTGGGGAGACATAAGGAATTGGAGGCGGACGGGGGAATGGAACAGGAGTACCAAATTGGGGTGGTCGAGACTGAAGTGGAGGTTGCGACCCATAAGAAGGTTGCTGGTGGGGGGCATATGGTGGTCCCGGTCGAGCTCCTGGCTGTTGAGCACTTCCTGGTGGTGTCGGGTTTACCATAGAAGTCTGGTGCTGAGAGGTAGGAGCAGGGGCTGTGGTGCTTGTAGCACCAGAAGTCGCTGATTGGGTCGGTGCCACTGGGCGGCCTCCATCGGACGGCGCAAGCTGAGGGCTATTGTGCTCTGCGGCTGATTGCTCTTCCTTTATGGTGCTCGACCCAGAGGCGCTCTGGGGAGGTTTAGGCGGCTGGCTTGCTGGGGCTTGAGCAAAGGTCTGGGGCTGGCCCTCCGTCTTCGCAGGTGGCTGCTTGGGAACTTTGGATGGAGTCTGCGGCTTTTGTGGCGTTTGCTCTAGCGATGCTGGCTTTGTCCCACCATCTTGTTGTTTCTGGGTCTGAGTTTGTGGCGTAGGGGTTGACTGTTGTGTAATTGGCTGTGCTGTCGAAGATTGCTGTCGTTGTTCTTGCTGCTCTCTTGATTTGATGATTGCGTTAAGTTCGTCGATGTGTGCTTGGAAAGCCCGGAGCTGCTCCTGGGATGCTTGGCTTGATGCAACAACACGCATCAAGGCCTTCAGTTCAGGGTCTGCAGCTGCCCTTGTAGCCAGCATTTGAATCACAGGATCTGGACTTGGCTTGGCAGGCTGGCCCTTTTGTCCTTGTGGTGGTTTGTGTCCTCCTTGAGGGGAAGGTTGATTCGGGCCACGAGTTGCCTGGGGCGAGGGATGGCTGCCTGTATACCCCGGGCGACCCGGAGGAGCGGGAGAATATTGCGCAGGTCGTTGTTGGTTGGATGGGGTGGGATACGGTCGGTATTGTTGGAAGTTATTAGGATGGCCATAGTGAACCATCGGTCGTTGCGGGGGTGCGTATTGGAGTGCCGCCGGCGCACTAGGATCTTTGACAATGTAAATCATGGCATCAAAGAAATGGGGACCGATGGTGACATCGCATGGTCCAATTTTTGTCATAGTGTCCTTTGATGGGTTGTTCTTCTCGGTCTGTTCGCGCTTCGTCTTCTTTGGCTTAGTGTAGTATCGAACAAGGATGCCATCGCTCAGCCACTTTTTCTTCGACCGTTCCAGCGAAGCGAGGAGGACTGCACTGTTGAGATACGACAGAGGATGTCAGTCATGCAATACCAATGGGGGCCGCGATTCCGAACCTTTCAGCGATTGACTGATACTCATTGTCCGGCAAGGAAAGCGGCTGCCGCGTGCGGACAACAGGCAAGCTATCTCCATCCTTGACCTTTGTTGGTAAAGGGGCATCAACTAGTTCGGGGGATGTAGCGCGAGGAGTTGGCGCCTTTTTCTTGTGAGACTGAGGCGTGGCTTCGGAGACACGTCTTTTGGCTGCAGACTCACGTCGCGACGGAAGCTTACGCTTTTCGGCCATGGTGGATTCAACGTCACGATACCCACTATGGAACTATAAGACACATCGTATATCGAGATTTTGGAGGGGGATGGAGAAAGGGTGGAACCTTAGAAGGGAGAAATGAGAAGAGACGCGATAACGCGCCGCTTATCAGCGCCGTTGTCCGCTCACCTCCGTCCCCCGGGACTTGTGTGGCTGTCAACAGACATTCCCTCAACCCCTGAACGCATAATGGTTGAGCTTAAACCTATTTTCAGGAAGGCCTACTGGTCTCTTGCCTTTGGGGGACTAATCTATGTGCTGTGTCTTCTCTCCTTAACCTTCCCAGAGGTCCAACGCTTGTATGTATCTAGTTCACAGGTCTGAGGCCGAGAATGAGCTAACATAGATAACACAGTGTTCTTTATGCCAACAAGATCAACCCCAGCTTGTGGCAGGATGTCAATCAAGTTGAGCAATTTGGATTTTTGAGTACGGTCCCTCTGTCCAGGTGAACGCCCGGAAGTATGTTTGCTAATCTATCCCCAAAGGAACCCAAGTCCAACCGTTTCATTTGGTGACGCCTGACAATGAAACCATTTACGGCTGGCACTTGATGCCCTTGCATCTTTGCCTAGAAAGTGAAAGGGAATTAATGGAGAATCCCTCTACGGGCCCAGCTGAGGATTACACGAAGACAGTTGCCCACAAGCTTCTCGCCAATGACCCCAATGCACGAGTCGTTGTAAGCTGTAAGTGATATACAACCAAATCCTCGCTGTAACAAGCTAACATTTGAGGAATGAAGTTCACGGAAATGCGGCGCACTTGGGTTCTGCTCAACGCCCTGCCACTTACAACACGATGTTGAGCCTGTCTACCCCGTCAAACCCAATCCACGTCTTTGCAATTGACTATCGCGGCTTTGGTGTTAGCACTGGATCTCCCACAGAGGAAGGTCTTATCACGGATGGCGTGTCCCTCATTAACTTCCTTACTGCAGGGCCATTAAAAGTACCCACTTCTCGCATCGCCATCGTGGGCCAGAGTCTGGGAACCGCAGTCACAGCCGCAGTGGCAGAGCGTTTTGCATTCGGATCACCTGATCCGGCAGCTATTCAACCAGCTATCAAGAACGCCGAGCCATTCGCCGGCGTAGTTCTACTGGCGTCCTTCAGCAGCCTAAGAAACCTCCTTGAATCCTACAGCTTCAAAGGCATCACACCACCTATCATGTCCCCCATCATGGGATATCCTCGGGCTCAGAGGTGGTTGTTGAGCCACATTGTGGACCACTGGGACACTGCTGCTAGACTGGCGCGTCTTACCGGCGTCAATACTACTTCGTTGAACGGTGGAAACCCGGAATACACCGATAAAAGCCTTGATCTGACTATCGTTCACGCTTTCGACGATGCTGAAATCCCCTGGTATGAAGGACGCCGCGTTTGGGTGGCTGCCACTGGCGGACACATCAAGGGTGCTCCTGGCGCTATGACATATCACAAAGCCGAGGACGGCAACCCCAGCGAGGTGAAGATTTGGAAGAATCAGATCAGCGATCAAGATGGCACTGAGATTGTGAAGACAGTCAGGTGGGAACGGATTCGATATGGTGGTATGTTGAAGCAACTTTCTTACAAATTCCACAGACTAACTAGTAATTCTTTAGGTCATAATCGTGTTGCATCGGGCTCGGTGGCTGGTATCGCTGTTATGAGATCTTTTGAGCAGTAATTTGGCCGATACATTGATTATATATACACAGAGGAAACCCAGAAAAGACGGTTACTTTTTTGCCATAGTTGGCAGATACCCTATAAACTAGATGAAGAAATTATATCTTTGTACCAGGACCTATCATTTGTGAGTTCTGATTTCTTTCAACTTGCAATATAGATAGTTTGTTAATCTCCTGGATATTGTGTATACATGTAGCTATTAACGACCAGCCTGCTGCCTACTTACCTGGCTTTTTTTACAGAAACGACCTGATTAATGATATGAAATATATTTTACTTCTAGATTTTCAATATATCACCATAGAGTGTCTATTTCTTGTGACTCTAGCCATTCCGTTTCCTCCTTCACTCTTAATGCCTGTGCCTGTAACAGACGTTCGCTCAATCTCCTCGTTACACTTCAATCTTCCCACTTTACTTTTTCTTCACTTCGCATTTCATTTCCATTGTCTTTTTCTTTAATTGAAAATCTCAAATCCCTCAAGCTGTCGGTAGATCGGTATCTCGCACCATGCCTTACATGGGTAACCCGCCTCGGCAAGCAGCCCTCAATGTCATCTCGGTATCAAGCAACATGCCAGTATATACGTGGCCGTGTGGCAGGAAAATTGGTGAAGACCAGGTCAGACTGCAAGAAAACTCTTCTCATCTTCCTTTCACTTATCTACTTCTACACAAATTAGGATATATCCTTGCGCTAGAAATAGCACGCGAGGCTTGAAAATTATGCCTTGCGTTGGCAATCTTCACCTTCCTTTTGTGCAATGGAGTATAATCACGAAACGTTGAGCCATCCCGCCAACTGGTGGGTGTGTGGAAAGGCTCGCATTCACCAACTGCGGTAAGATTGTCAAGTTTCAGTGTTGAAACTACTTACTATTTGGATAAGCTCAAACGTTATATTTCTTCTTTTCCCTCACTCCACAACAACAACTACATTATCACCACGCCCTGGGCATCGTCCCGACTACGTGCGAGATGGACTATGAGGGAGGTATATGGCTTCGTCGGGGATACTAAACTGCCAGCTGCACAAGGCTGACAACGGACATGCCGCTGGATGTCCAACGTGGAAATAAGTAGCGAGTCTCGCCGAGCTAGCAACTGAAAGAATTTCGTCGAATACATCACCCACAGGCAGCCGTCCCACGTTAGTCGAGAGAACATGAACTACAGTAACGGATCACAAGGATCAATTTAAACCAATGTTGTTTCAAATATAAAGTACACGATGATAAATTTCAATTCCAATAGAGCACATACAGCTTCCAAGGTTCACACCTTTATTTCGTAGATGGATTGGGCATTCCCGCGGTGTCTGGCCACTTACGGAACAGGTCTGCGAGATGATCGATCGGCGCCGTTAAAAGCCCGACAGCTGTCTCGTACGGTGGCTTGTCAGGTGCACTAGGATGGGAACGCGAAGGAACGAACATCTTCGTTCGGCTAAAGGTCTTAGCACAGCTCTCACTATCCTCTTGAGACAAGGCCTGCTCCAGCTTAGGCAAATCATTCAACTCCTCCTCTTTGATATGCTTGGAAAGGTTATCCATCAGCTCTCGGATAGCAGGAATAAACTGCGTGTCTGATGGTGTCATGTTTTGGAATTCCTTCAGTTGCTTTTTGACCTATACTCATCCTGTTAGCACTGTAATGGGTGACGGATGTAGCTCAACTCACTTTCAAATGCTCATTGCGGTCATTGTTGGCCATTTGCACACCATCGGAGAGCATCTTCTCAAACAGAGGATACACTACAAGCTCTTCTCCAATGGAGTGTCGAGCTAGTTCCCAGGTGAACAGATTCTGGAAGCGTGTCTGCTCATCCTGGTCCGTGGAGCTAATTATCGTGCCATAGTATGATTCAATGTCCCGGTGATCCTTTCTAATTGTGTCGATGATGCGAGGTATCATGGTAACAGGTGAAGTTGCAAATCCACGTCTCTGAATAACTCGTGACAAGAGTTGGCTGAATGAAGCTATTCTTGGTGAACGAAGAGCGAAGGTCATTCTAGCCTTGGGAGAGGAGATTCACGACAGGGACTTCAGTAGGTCTAAATGTGGTCTCCATATACTAGACGTAATTATAGCAGGTAAATGTTGTCCCTCGCCCTCATCGGTCCTTCTAGATGCCAAATCATACTGACATAAGATAAATGCATGTATTATAGTAATGCAAGAGATGGTGGCCACTACATGCAAGCCTAGAAAGATCTTCTAGGTGCTTTTACTGAAATGGACGCTCCAATTAGAAGGCATTTAATGTTAAGCATCATAATGACGGATCTGAGCCTTCGGTGTCGTTCCATCCGCATTTTCGGATACAACAGGCCCGGTGTATGACGAGAGATCCGGATTCAAGCTAACTGAAAGTCGGTTTGATCTTCCATTATCCCATCGCGCGTGAGCTCACAGTCAGATAATCATCTACCTGTGTCAAGTAAACCATCCGAAGCTTCGGGTGAACAATCATCCCCTAGGCCCCAAGATGAGCCATTTATTAGTATGTATCTGAGGTGTCAAGGCAAACTTCAATCGCAAGCCATCCGCCATATTCAACTCAGCTCTTCAATGCTGGGGCACCGTCAACTATCACAGTGTCCGTTTCCTCGTCACTACTTTCCTGAGATGACACCAAGGCTTCCTTCCTTTGCTCCCTATGGTGATATGTCAGTTGAATGTCCACCAGTATTTAACGACGGGCGTTTACCTTCGCCATAAGTAAATAGAGCCGACGAAGCCAGCCCATAGAAGGAAGAAAAATACGAATGATATTGGCCATCCCTTTCGCCACCTCGGCGCACCGTCGGGGCCGGCGGTTGGGTATGCCAGCAACGGAACCCAAATATTGAACGAATAGCCAAATGTCATCATGGATCCCTGTAGTGCAAGTCATATGGCGATCAGTATAATTTCGTTTATTAGTTGGATGAAAGAAATAGGCGTACCATGATGAGAGCGCGTTCCTCGGCATCGTCCCTCACTATTAAATTGATAGTGGAGTATAGAATTGGACTCAAGCATCCAGACACTCCAAAAGTATACCAAGCAACGAATCTTTGAAGGGACTTGTTAGTGACATGGACTAAAATATAAAACTGAGTAAGAATGTATCTTACTTCAGCGCCGTAGGAATTTCCCAAACGATCAAGCATAATGTCGAGAATAGACAGGATGCCGATGCAATGGTAAAGATTATCCATTCCGGATAGATTGCAGCTAATGTTGTGCCTAGCCAGGACCCCACAATATAAATTCCATAAGTGACAGTTGGTAACTGGTTGATTTGAGTCACGGAGTATCCCTCTGCTTTGAGCCACAGGCTCATATAGCTGACTGGATAGCTGCAGATGATCATACAACTAGGTAAAAACTGACGTTAGTATATCGACGACAAAGAGTCAACGCCTTCAAAACTTACGCGTAACAAGTGATAAACACCCAGATGTGCCATCTCTTAAAAGTCCTCTTGAAGACATCGAGACTCATCTTCCCAGGTTGACGAATTTTGGCTCTCTCGGTTCTCTCTTTGACCAATACAATATCACGGTCTGTTAAATAGAATGGTCTGGGTGACCCCGGAATACCGGGAAAGATAATGAATCCAATCAAAGCCACGGGGATGGTAAATATGCCGTCAATTATGAACAGCCATCTCCACCCTGGCATACCTCCAACACCAGAAAGGTTGGTATAAGCCGCTGCCTGTAGATATCCACTCACCATTGTACCGAGCGGATTACAGATAAACCATGTTCCAGCTCGTTTGAATAGTTCGGGGCCCGTGTACCATGAACCTTTATAATGGTTAATATATTTCCAGACCATATATATCGCTGAACTTACCAAGAACAAAATGAGTTCCAGCAAAAACGGGTGCTTCTAGCATTCCAACCAAGAAGCGAAGGGCATATATCTGGTGTACATTTGTGACACGACTTTGAGCAAATGTGCAAATACCCCAGAGTACTTCCAGAGTAGGCAGCAACCAGCGAGCCCTATGGAATTAGTTAGTAGTTTGCTATTAGTGGGCGAACGTTTCAATTGCTGGGACTCACAACTTTGGGCGTGACATAAGCAGCAGTCCAGGAATTTGGAATACCACGTAGGATGTATAGTAGCAGACATTGAAGTAGTTGAGCTCATTTCCATACAGGCTGAAGTCCTCTTTCAGACCACTAACGTACGCATTGCTGATATTTGTCTGGTCTGCAATATATTGGTATCGAGTTGAGGGGCTATGGATGGGGACATCAGTTTACCTAGATATTTGACAAAGACTAAGTTTGTTAGTTGCTTTTTCACAGAGTATCATTTGGACTGGTGCACACTTACAACAGAGACACGCGAATATCAGAATTGACAAGTCCAACTTGAACAGTAATCTAGAAACGTCAGCACAGATGAGCTGGGATGTTCTTGAACATCGATCTGCTTACTTTCTCTCCTCAGAAGGATAAGAGGATGGGTACCAATTGAACACCTCTTTCAAAAGTCCCAAAGGGGACAATCTCCCGGCCTTGTGCTTCGGATCAGACATAAGTAAAGCTTGTCGGATGTCCGATGCTATTCCCAAAGGTACAGAAAGACAAAGCAAATCGGAGTATCTACCATTACAATTACTTCTTATAGGATCGTCTCCCGCTATAGAATGCCGGGATATAAGAGGAGAAGATAAGCTGCGAGATGTGTGAACCAATTCCCCCACCCGCTGTCACCATCGCTCCTTCAGTAATTCTAAATGGCCAAAACCAGCCGTCAGCGAGGCAAAGGAACGTCTGAATACGAAGCTAGCACATTACTAGTCCTTTGATGCGCCAGCGGAGGCGACATGTTTATGCATGATGGCGTGCGCGCAGCCCAGTCTACCACACGAAATCCGGAAATTAACCGTTATCTCAGGCCTCATCGGACGGGTTTATTGCGTGCTCTTGCTTATTTCCTACGTTTATCTGACGCGGGGTATGTGATCGGGATAAAGTGCCGGTGGACTTATATACGGCGTGTCCTTCCTTAGGTGTTGTGAGAAAGAGCAACCGAAGTTGCTAGAGATATTCAGTCATCACTTCAATAACACATTGACTTTTCAATATGCCGGGCAAATATATTGAGAAATATGACCAGGTCCCTGTCACCAAGGAAGATCGTGGGTGATTCTTGCTCTCTCGATCCTTTCCTCTTGCTGACAGTCCGGTTAGTTGACTGGGCCGAACTTATCACACTGGACCTAAGCCAGTACGAACAGCCAGGAGGAAAGGAAGATCTTGTCAAGCAGCTCGATCATGCTGTTCGAAATGTTGGTCCGTCGATGCCCTACGTTTCATACCCGGGCCGGGGATCTATCCTAGATCACCCCTCCCCCCCATAGCCCAGATCCCCAAGTCGCACTTTAATTGGACTTCATCTTTATGTCCAATGCTAATCAGAGTCGGTAAACAGGATTTTTCTATGTGAAGAACTTTAACATTAGTCAAGAAGAGATCGACAACCAGTTTGCTCTAGGGCGGGAGTTCTATGCCCTGCCACTTGAAGAGAAACTCAAGTTCCACAGTGCCAGTGACCTTGAGAGAGGTGAATACAACTCTTACCGCCCTGCTGGGCAGCGGATGTAAGAAACATGTTGTTTGCATAAATTTGTCTAACACTAACACATCTTACTCAGCCTAGGAAATGGCATCAAGGATAATGTCCAAGTTTACAATCTCCCAAAGTTCGATGGTCACCACGAGCGACCCCAGCCTTCTATCCTTACCGAGCATATCAAGGAGATTGAAACCTTTAGTCGGGTACTTTCCCTTTAATCGTCGTCATCTGATGCTCTTAACTCACAACAACTATAGAAATGCCACACCGAAGTCGTTGAGAAGCTTCTCCGCCTCTTCGCAATTTTGCTTGAGTTGCCGGATGAAAATCAACTGGTCCGCGACCATCAATACGATGTCAAGGGCGAGGATCATCTACGCTATATGCATTATGCTGCCCGAAGTGCTGAGGATAACAAGAAGGTTGGTGAACTTTACACCCCCGGCCACACTGACTTGGGAACCGTTACTCTCCTGTTCCGGCAACCCGTAGCCGCACTTCAAATCCTCAATTCAGAGGGTAACTGGAAGTGGGTGCGGCCCCAGGATGGGACTATTACAATCAACACCTGCGATGCCTTGACGGCGCTCACTGGTGGTTTGATCAAGTCCAGTATTCATCGGGTGCATGCACCCCCTGCCGACCAGGCTCACATTGACCGGTTGGGTGTGTTGTACTTTGCTCGGTATGTTGGTTTGAATATTCCGCATCCGGAGTCTTCGGAGTCTAATGAATGCAGCCCCAACAACCACATTGTCCTTGACCCGATTCAGAACAGTCCCCTCCTCCAGAGGCTTGGCTTGACCACCAACGTGTTCACTGAACTCGGGCAGCACCTCACGACCGAGGAGTGGGTTAAAGTTCGACAAACACAACAGCAACGAAGAAACCAGGAGGTCAAAATCTCCCTTGAGGGGAAGTACATCTATAAGCCGAAGGATCTCGAGATCATTCCTGGCCTTCAGGCTGCGGTCTACAACTAGTCAGGTCTTGACTATGGTTTCATTCGTACAACATACATAGTCCGGGATCAACAAATTGAACTAACCGGTTTCAATACATCATTAAAGTGATCAAGGAAGATGCCCGTCCTGATCAAATATAGAGCCTGGGCCAATCAAGTTAGCCCTCTTAGCAAACCTAGCAAGTTACTCCCATAAAAGCCACTTCATCTTAAGCTCTAATTAAAATACCAATAGAACACGCCACTGAATTAGGAAATAAAAACAGCATTCCCCAAATATGCTTGGCGTCGATGAACGCAGTCCAAAGTGGGACCCAATGACATCATCGCTAGGAACGATCCCCATGTTTCTTGGACGTGGACCAGTCCAGTCAAACAGAGCCAATTACTCAAGAAATCCCTGCTGCCTACTCATATTCCTCGATATTCCTACTCTTTAGTGCTATCACCCTCCACCCAATACGCTATCCGATCACCATCAGCCCTACGTCAGCCTCAGCCCTACGCCTTACTATCATTACTACTTAGAATCCTGTCACTCTCCACCATGTCGTTACCGGAACTCGAAAAGTTCTCCCAAGCGAAGCAACCGAGGAAGTTCACCATGATCCCAGACCCCTCCACTGACTCTTTGTACTTGGATTCCAATGTTGCGCTCGAACAACGGAGGCAGGCCAAGGAGGAGATGGGGATGAAGTTGCCAGGATCCGAAGATTTCGCTCAATCCAAGCAAGCACAATTCACCATGATCCCAGACCCCTCCACCGACTCTTTGTACTTGGATTCCAATGTTGCGCTCGAACAACGGAGGCAGGCCAAGGAGGAGATGGGGATGAAGTTGCCAGGATCCGAAGATTTCGCTCAATCTAAGCAAGCACAATTCACCATGATTCCAAATACCTCTAGCGACTCATTATACTTGGATTGCAATGTTGCGCGCGGACAACGGAGACAGTCCGAAGCCGAGATGAAGGCGAATGACGCTGCTTTCCAGCAAGCCGAAGGGCAGGAACGGGAAGGTATACTCGCGGGCATGAGACACCAATTGGACACCATGGTTCCAGGCGGCTCGATCTCGGAGTTTGGGAGTTCCATTGGCTCCGCCGCCCAAGAGAGGATCGCGGCCGCGAAGGAAACTATAATGGAGAGTGCATTACCTGCTGCGCAGGGAGCGTTACGTACCATTCGGGGTCACATTCGATCCATTTCAGGTGGATCCAACGAAGTTGAGGAGACGGTACCTGACGGTATGTTCATGTTTACATGAGTTTTGCAGTACATATGACATGGTTGTTGACGGTGTTAATGTTTAGAACTCTCCCAGGAGGAGCGCGAATGCATTGATAATTTGAGCAACGAACAAATTTGCGACTTCCTACGAGAGAGGCATATGAGCAATAAGCACCCACTTCCAGCAAAGTAAACAATTAGCAGCATATTCTTGGCATTTTGAGGTCTAGTCTCCATTGATTGGAGATCTAGAATCATTTATGCTTTTTGCGGCTAGTTGGACATTCCGGGTGTCGCTGATCGCATCTTTTCTCCAGGGGGACAGGATCCTCGTTCATTACTTAACATGTATAATTAGCTGTCGGAGTAATTGAATCTATTTGAGTGGCACATTTTACAAACTTTAGTTTACAATGCACGAGACTCGATCCAATTTGATACTGCTAGATCCTAGAGAGCCGCCCTGAACCCTCTGTCAAGGCCGCGATCCAAACTCAGGAAGTCAGCCACTTGACCCAAGTGATCAACACCAAAGAAGCCCTCGGTCTCGCCCTTGGAATTTGTGCACTCGAACCACGGCAGCCCGAAAGCTCCCGAATTAAAAGACTGATCGGTATTCGCAGTCAAAAGGGCCTTGATTTCCGGATTGTTCATCTACGGGTCAAGTTAGCGTCCTTGCAGTCACATTTTAACAGGACTAGTTAGGATATTGGGGGGGAATTGTAATGGACTTACATCTGCCAGAATATCTAGCGTCTCTTGCTTCCCAAGTATGCTCTCGAGCACGGGAGCAAAGCCATCGGGTTCACCGATGGCTGTGTTGCCTTCAACCCAGACTGCGTGGAATAACGCCTCGATTACCGTAACGAGCTTTCCTGGGGTTTTCTGGGAGATTGCGCACAGCGCACGTTGCACGGGTAATGTGCGGAAGGGGAAGCCTTTGGGGAATCCGTCTACGATCGGGACTGAGAAATATTTTGCCCATCGCACTCGCTGCTGGCCCAAGTAGGCTTTCTTATCTGAATGGCGGATACCCTTGTGAGCTTTCATTGCAATGATTCTCAGGACATGCACTCACTCTTGACGTTGATTGGAGGACTGTTGCCAGCTGCATTCATCAAACCTCCGAGTAGGATCGGAACGTATGTGACTTCACATTTTGCAAAGGCGGGTGAGTTCTAGAATTTTGTCAGATACAAAACTTCAATATTCCCACTCTCCATACCTGCAGCACGTGAAAAGCAATATATGCGAAGGGGCTGACGATATCGACGTAAAGGGTAATCTTGGAACCCGACATAGTGGAACCTTTGTAGTAGAATTTTAAGGTATGCAGCTAACCCAATAGGACTATAGGGAGATGGTGTGATTAAAGAACAGAAATATAATTCAGATCTTCAGGTCTGGAATGTCTTCCCCGCAGTGGAATTCATTTCTATGCCGAGGTCCAGAACGTTTATCCCTTTTTGTCCAAGATTTACATATTATCATCTGACCGACGATAATTTAATGGCTCATAAATGTAAGTATTATTAGTCATCTTTATCGACCAAGCCATTTTTTTGGCGTTGGTTCCTGGTCTATATCTTGGTAGAAACAGATGCCAAACCGGTTGGCATTCAACAACCTGCCAACTAAGCCAAATCAATAAAAGAAGTTCTCGAGTTGCCCCTTTGTATATTGCATCAAAATGTGTTCACAATGAAGTAAATACCAATGTTGGAAGTGTGCCACCGCCGCCACTCTGTATAAGCCACTCTGTATAAGAGAGGACCAGTACTTCTATTTCACCCATTATCAACTCAACGTTACAATAATTAATCTGAACCTTATTTTCTTAATTCCATACAAAATGAGCGCCCGGTCTCGAAGTATGAGTCGTTCCAGCGGTGACGGATCCGATCGAGAACACAATGAGTCCATCAACTACACAGACCACTCGGCAGTGACCAACCGCGGTGCACCAGCCCGTCACTCTCGCCGCCAGCGGTCCGAGTATCGATCATGGAATAGGGCGAGCGACAGACCGACCAAGGGAACAACGGGGTCAAAGTATCGGTCTACCTCGAAACATTGATTCTATGCGATATCTGATTTATAAGGTTGGATTTTGGGTAGCTGCTATTTTATGGGAGATTCTATGCATAGGATGATTACATCAAGGCCATCCAGATCTGACTCATGTAAAGCCTGTCCAGCCTGCATACTTCACGATGTATATAAAACATACCTAGCCTCCACAGTTTCTCTGGCAACTACTCAGTCTCGGTTCAAGCATTCGTTATCCGTCTTGAAAAAGGATCAGATATAGATATTGCGACATTGCCATGTTACCACTAGGCCATCTGCTATTGAATGCTGATATTAGGTTATACTTCCTTTTCTCCCGCACTTTATACAAAGGGGCATCACGAGCCCCAATGTTGAAATATAGCCGAATATAGGAGTTGTATGAGACAATTGCATGAATTCTACACATATAGTTCTTTTGAGAGGTTTGTAGCTCTGATACCTGCGCTTCTCGTATGTACCGTATGTGCTTGCCATTTCTGTCTACTAGTAATTTCCGGTATAACTAAATCCGAGATGCAGAGAATGAGTAACACCACCTTTCTTTTGAATAAAGTTCCTGTTGAAGTTTTAAGTCGAAACTTGATATATACAAACCCAAAGGGGTAATTAGGGCTCCTAATATAGGGCTAGCCCCTCCATCGGCGATTGATCAGCGATAGCCCTCCCGCCGTCAACATCAGAAAGCAACAACCTCAGACCAAGATAGTCCCCAAGCACCGCAGAAATGGCGCCAATCCCCATAACGATCGTGACGGGCTTCCTCGGCTCAGGCAAAACAACCCTCCTCCTCAACCTAATCCCCCAACTTCCAAAGACCTACAAGCTCGCCCTCCTCAAAAACGAATTCGGCGACGTAGCCGTGGACTCTCAACTAGCCTCAACACAATCCATCAGCGGCGTGCGCGAACTCCTCAACGGCTGTATCTGCTGCAACCTCGTCGGCCAACTCAGCGATGCACTGGATCAACTGCGCACCGAAGTGCAACCCGACCGCATCGTGATTGAAACCAGCGGCAGCGCGTTCCCCGCAACGCTCGCGATGGAGGTGAACCGGCTTGCGCGTGAGCAGGGCGGACACTACGTTCTCGATGGTGTCATTAGCGTCATCGATGTCGAGAACTGGGAGGGGTACGAGGATACTTCGTACACGGCCAAGATCCAGGCGAGGTATACCGATTTGATTGTTTTTAATAAGTGGGAGGATTCGCCTGCGCGGTTCGATATTTGTCTGGATCGGGTGGGCGATTTGGAGGTCGAGACGCCTTGGGTCAAGTCGAATAAGGGGAGTGTCGATATGGATGTGTTGCTGGGTATTGATGGGGCTTTGTTCAAGGAGTCTGAGGACGGGGCTACGGCTGGTCATGGACATGATCATCAGCATCAGCATGATCATCAGTCTGAGGTGGAGGTTCTTTCTGTTGTTTTGAAGTCTGACGTTGAGGGGAAGACGGTTGATGTTGCTGCTCTCGAGCGGTTCCTCTCTTTGGCGCCTCGTGAGGAGGTGTATCGCATCAAGGGAATTGTTCGCTGCTCGAACCAGGATCTTCCGGTGGAGTCATCGGATAATTCGACTGCGAGACAGACGCTCGAGACGTCGGGGATGCAGCATTATATTCTCAACTGGGCATTTGGACGCTGGACTTGCACTCCTTCCACTGTGGTCGCAGAATCTGCAGACCCGGCTGTCATTGCACGTATTACATTGATTTTGGCTCGATACGAGTCGGCCAAGTGGAAGAAGAAGCTCGAAGCTGGTGGGCTGGTCCAGGCGGGTGAGGGAGAGGGTGTGGAGTTGAGTGTGGAGCGCTTGGTCTAGATTTTGATGGGGCTCCCGTTTATAGATGCCGTGATGTGGTTAATTTCTCATGATACCTTGTAAATGTGATGATAGAGCATGATACACCAGTAATCAAACATCAAGACTTTTCATATTTTATGCTCGAAAGCATTAACAACCATAAAGCCACACGTCAACCACAAGAGACAACAAAAGATCCCTAGTCAAGGGACATTGATACAGACAAGACGACCTCTATTCTAATTTAGGATCTAGTGGGTGGAAAACACGATCGCATATGCAGCGAGAACGCACAATAGATACTATATTTAGATGGCCCCCTAAGGGTAGAGGCTACCAAACAAAAAGTGAATCCAAACACAAAAAGACAGGATTGCAAAGGATTGCGAAAAACAAATTTCAAACTAGTAGTTGAGCAGAGCGGAGGCACCAGGTTCGCTAGAAATATAGATCACCTCGTGGTTGTCCGAGAAGCCGTTGAAACGGGTAGCACTGCACTTGGTGTAGGCCCCCATCTCCTCAAAGTAGAGCCAGTCACCGGTGTTCAAAAGGGCAGGCAAGCTAATACGCTGGGTGATCACATCGATGCCATCGCAGGTAGGTCCCCAGATAGAGTAAGTGATGTCCTCCGAAGTCGCAGAGTTCGGAGAAGCAGGCTGGGAGCCGTCCGAGGCGCAGGTGAGAACCTGAGCGACGGGATGCTGGTGATCGAAGATGATGTTCGAAAAGTTGCCATAGACGCCATCGTTCAGGTACAACATGAAAGCATCACGAGAAGGATCTTCGGGATCCGGAATGTCACGCCGCGCAATGACGTTGGCGGCCAGAGTGTAGGCAGTGGCTACATAGTAGCGACCGGGCTCAGCGATCACACGAATGTTGGGCGGGAAATAAGTGTCCACGGCCTCGCCTAGAATGCCCGCGAACTTCTCAAATGTCTCCTGGCAGAATCCGCCACCAACATCCAGAGTGTGGAGTTCGTGGCCGATCTCGCCCGCCTGATCGAAGACCATGCGCGCATCCTGCACGGCCTTGAGGAACGCCCGGGGATCCTCGGCGCCAGATCCGACGTGGAAGCTGACACCGACGACCTTGAGGTCCAATTTATAAGCCAGCTCAAGCAACGGACGAGCCTGGTCCATAGACGCACCGAACTTCATGCTCAACCGGCACAGGCTGGTCGAGTCATCGGTCAAGATGCGAAGGTAGAGTTCCGCCTCAGGGAAGGTGGACTTGATCTTGTACAGCTCATCGGCATTGTCGAAGGTCATCTGCTTGACACCGACCTCGGCTGCGTAGCGCAAGTAAGACTTGGTCTTGCAAGGCTGCGCATAGATAATGCGGCTAGGATCAATGCCCGTCTGAAGGGCCAGGTCGATCTCAGACTTGGAGGCACAGTCGAAACCGTTTCCAAGCTGGGCCATGAGCCGGAGTACTTCCGGGTCCGGGTTACACTTGACAGCTGTTTTTTCGTTAGCCGGGCTCTAGAATGGGCGAGATCCAGTGACAGGGAGAGACCCACCGTAAAAGGGCTTCACACGGCCCAAGTTCATCTTCCAGCGCATATGCTGGCGGTAGACTTCCCCCATATCCGCCACATAGAAAGCATCCTCATCACCAGGACCACAGTGGTCCACATCCACTTCCGCCGCACGCTTCTTCAACACCTCCAAGACAAGTTCCTTGGCAGTCAACGATGATTGCAACAAATTGTTGTCCCCATGACTGCTGACGAGACCAAGATGGTCCAGACTATTGGTGTAGTCTTTTCTGAAGGTGCATACTTCAGCAGTCGATACACACGCAGTCGGTGCCATAACCATGCTGCTGCGACTCAGCACAATAGTAGAAGAAAGAGAGATAATAAAAAGTTTTTAAACTGGCAGGCGACTGCGCGTTAGGGAGGACGAAAAGTGTCACAACCGTAGTTGACTGGACCAAGCCTCCTAGACCCTTCCCCCTGAAGAGGAAGAACCTTGAAAGAAGTCCTATGCGGCAGCTCAGAGAACGAGGGAATAATCTCCGGGGACGTCAACGGGACGAAAAAAGGCGCACCGGACGAGAATTCAGAGAATACCAGGAGGTGGAATGTTGTTAAGAGTGTCGCGGAGACGTCGAGTGGAGACAATTTGGCTAAGAACCAGAAGGGAGGCTACTGGAGCCGTGGTGACCGAATCGCCTTTGGGGATTCCAAAGGCAGGGTCGAATAAGTGGGCCTAAAATGACCGAAGAGATCTAAGAGTAGAGTGGTTAGCAAGCCTGGTATAATGTCCAGGTGCTATGATAGCTATGAGGGAGAAAAAAAAAGGACGGAGAGGGAAGGGGACGAGAGTTTGAGAAATTTTTCTTTTGGGGGGGCAGTGAGCGAGCTTAGGGCACACGACTATTGGGGGAAATAAAACGCCGCACGGGGTCACACACACACACCACCCCAAAACATGTTAACTTGGAAATAAAAGACTCACCTTGTAAATAAGCTGTGCAAGGACCCAAATAGTAAGGGATATGAGGGAGTCCTGGAGAGATGACGGAGTCGTGGGCACTTCGTGGGGAAAAAGAGCAGTGCTTACTCAGCCCGGGAAAAAAGGGCTCTACTTCCAAGACGCTGTCTATCTTTTTTTTTTTCGTTCTAATACTATTTCGGACAAACATGCGCGATTATATTTCAGGCCTTGTTAGGCATCCATTATTATGTCGCCGGCGCTATAGGTCTTGTGTCCCAGGTGTGGCTGCATGATGCAGTCAAAACCCATCGGAATTGCTGGATCGGTGTGTGTATTGTCTGTGATTTGTCTGTGATTTATCCTCGAAACTATATCCCTGTTGGATCAAACATTTGATTTGAAATTGAGTCCAGGCACTCTATACATCCCATGCATCCCATGCATCCAGGTACATACGTGGCACTGTTGGTGCTCCCTAGTCCGTGCGTACTACTGGTATGTTTATATTTTTAGTGCAGCAAAGCTTAGAGCTGTGTAATACGCACTTAGTGATTGTACGCATGCCGAAAAATATGCCAAACTAAAGCAAGCTCTTGAAGAATACCACCTCAAGCGAGGACAGCTATATGACGCACATTTGATACTTGATTTCACGCACGGACCAGGGAACCACCTTTTTCCAATTTCCAATCCACAGATCCATAATCTTTTATTATTCACGCAGATCGTAGTCTGGGATACTTGAGCATTACGGAAATGTTGCCCTGTATTAAAGAAGCAAATAGGATGTGATCGGACGATTGGATGCATAGACACAATTCAACTTCCAATGTTCCCTGACGGGTAAAGACTTGAACCTATAAAAAAAAAGCCCATGGGTTAGGAGCTTTTACAAACCTTATCGGGGCCCGGAATTTTACACCGGGAGAGTTCCAAGGTTCTATCTGCACTCTTTCAAGGCTAGTCAAGTATCTAGAGACTATGTCGAATTAAAGCTCCAACTTAGACTTTGAACATTTCTTCAGTTAAAAACTTGACAAAGCGATCCACCTGCAATCCACCTATTGGATTTTGCCGGTTCGTAACTGGTGCGGTCTTTTGGGCCTGGAAACCCGGTTCTGATCCACAGTTCTTTTATGGATTCATTTTACAATTCTAGAAACACGCCGAAAACGTATCAGAATCCCTTAGGTAAATAGGAATATGAGAGATTATGCCGAACGGCCCGTCATGTATTTATTGTCAAACTTGTATAGGTGACTTTTTGTATCTTTGCTTAGTCCCATATACCTTGTACATCTGAATTATATCAAGTATAATCTCCCGGGCCAAAACAACCCCCCCCCCCCGGCACTGCCTTCATTGGAGCATCTACGAGAAAGCTGCTGATATTGTTGGTATGTTCTCTCGCTACTTGCTTCCTACGCTTCAGTGTGGTTGTTTTATTGTTAGCTCTAGGGCATTATGTTTTCTTTCGACCAAGGGGATTATCCTTTGTAATGGTTTTCTCATCCCCGGAGCCAATGTTCTATGTGCTATCTTTCCCCGGTTGGTCGACTGTAGCAGTAAAACTCAATCTCATCTACCTCGTCGTGTTGCGAGGGGATCTCAACGCTGTCCTGCACCGCTGTAAATCCCGCCGACGTCATCAAGTCGAAAAACACCGTTTCACTGTCATGTCGTCTCTTCAAAGCCACCAAGATGATGGCCTCTGGGGAAGTTTGAACCATTCGGTCGAGCGTGGAGACCAGCGCTGGCAAGCTGTCTGCATTGTATGTACAATCAGAGACAAGAATGAGCTCAATGGGCTGGGGGCAGAGCTTATCCGGTGGGTCATCCCAGTCAAGGTTTTGATAGTGAAGACTGGACATGGTTGCAAGTTGGGCGGCATTAATATTGCGTGTTACTATGTCCTCAACCTCGGGGAGGTCCGTGAGTATGACCGAACAGTTGGGAAGCATTGTTGCCAATGCAATTCCTACTATCCCACATCCAGCCCCTAGCTCAACTACCTGAAGTGGCTGATTGCGGTTGGTAGATAGGAGCCGTTTCAACGCTGATATTTTGGGTTCAGCACCTTTCTTGCTACCATAACGGGCCGTCTGCTTTATATTATCACAGATCGTGTGAAGATATGTAACAGTCGAGAGACCCGCATCCCTGGGAACATCCCTGTTTAGAATTTCAAGGGGGAAAAATGGAAGATAAGTAAAAGGGCGACTTACCATATGTGTCGAGCAATGCTATTTCCTGTCTCTTCCCATATCTGTATGGGAGATTCGCTGGCGCTGTATTGAATCTGCCGTCGAACCAGTTTCTCCGCTGGCGTGGACCGTGGCCCAAATGGAGCACTTGCTGCACCAACCACTAATGGTATGGGGGGACACTGGGGTATAGAGTATCCTGGTGGGTTCGGCACTTGAACCGTCAACACCATAGACTGCTGAGCCAGATTGGATGAGAGAGGACCCAGGGTAATAGCAAGTTCGCGATTACTGGCGTTCCATATTGTTCTTTTCTCAAATAAAACCCGAGAGGAATTGTCGCGGGCTATCATCATCAAATCAACATCTTCGGCGAAAAAAGAGTCTCCCAGATCAGTGGTGATGCAGATCAGAGCGGAGAGGTAAGGGGACCCTTTCTGCTGCTGGATCCTGGGAGTTTTCAGGAATCGAACATAGTACACCATCTTGCAGATATAGAACGCAATGCTTTCTCCAAGTTCCCCTCAATGCCTCTCCCTCTTAAACGCATCTTCATCAACCTAAATTTCCCCCAGGAAATTACCCGCGCTGACTAAGCAAGGAATGACATCGCGAGGTCGGATTCGTCTCAACTACACTTGCCTCTGCTCAACCCCTGTAACTTTTCCAATGTCGCCGGCGACGGTTGGTGGAGTGAATCACACGAGATCCATAATTAGCAGTGTCTAGTGTCGACGCCGTTGCCTAAGATGATGCGACCGCGCGACCCCCGCATCCGACAACGGATTAATCAGATCTCCCATAACATCGAGACTGCCAACGAAACCGCGCAAGAAGGGATTTATACTTTCTCCCACAACTACATATCCCCGTGTATTGAATCCATTGGAAACTGCGTGACTGCATGTACAGCACCTTGCCTCCCGACCCGAGAAGACCACCTAAGGCGGCGACGAAGGGGCCAAACCGAAGCCAACTTTGATTTCTACGACGACTGGGCCAACGAAGAAGAAGATGACGGTCTAATTGGGTGGAGCACAGGCGAACTCGACCGTCTGCTTGCTGGCAGCGGGCTGGCGCGCGGAGCTGCTGACCAGCCGCATCGGCCCCGGAGAATGAGCTATGGGACACGCAACACCAGGCGAAGGAGCACCGTGCACATTCCGGACAATCGCGACGACCCGACTGTGATTCCCAGCTCCTCCCTCCTTGGCTTCCTCGAGCGCCTTCCGTGGAGATTCGGTGCAAGGGGAGTGAAGTATCGGCCTTCAGCTGCTGATCTCCAAGAACACCCCGGCGCCCGGCGCTACGCGCACGAAGATGAGCCGCTAATGGAAGCTGTGGGTGGTGATGAAGAGCAATTTTCCCCCACCCCTATTAGGAGGAATCGCAGTGCCACTCAATCTTCCCGTGGAACGGACAACTCACTTAGCTCCCGCGGAGATCTATTCCCTAGTGATGAGGAGGAGGATGCAGTTCCCCTTGATGATGAGTTTGCGCTTGCTTTTGGGCGCCGTGGAACGGGCTTGGAATCTGATGATCAGTCCGGGGCGAAGTCTGAACTTATACAGTCTGCATCCGCGTCCAGCCTCGGTGCGGCGTCCTCGAAAAAGACCAAGCGGAAGAAGAAACGGTCCCCAAAGCGATCGGCTAGTGCCCAAAGTGTCGACACGCCATCATTGGCAGACTTGAAGACAGAAGAGCAGCGAGCGGCATTGGAAGAAGAAGCGGATGTTGAGAGGCGACGGCTTGCTGCACACGAACTGGCTCTAAGTCGAGGTCTTAATACGGGAGGCGGTGATAAGGTATGACATTATGCGCCTTCTGCCTCAGCGAAGAAAAAACTAACCATATTCCTTGTCTAGCCCGCCGCAACACCCACTAATCCAAGTCTCCGATCACAAGAACAATTTAATACCCCGAGAAGGACTTTCAGCGAGTCATCAAGCCGCCGGATGTCCGACAACCAAACCGAGCCCTTCCCGCCTGTATCTATGTCGCCTTCATCTATGGCCATGGATTCTCCGGGCTTATCCAAAACCTCTCCAAGAGCTATGTCTCCTCATGAGCTTGATGATAAGACGACTTCACTCGATTGATCAAATTAATGGTTCTCTGCATGCATTGCTGCAATTTGCTTTGAGTGGTTATTGAGGACCTCTACCATTGAACGCCTATTTTGTATGATATTAGCGACTTTGTTACACTATACCCCCATGAATTCGAGAGTCTCAAGAGTACCAGAACTTCTTGAGCATTTTTCAAATTGAAAACATAATAAAACTATGATAAACCCTAATAGATTTCGAGAATTTTTCGCCCTTTGAGCGGATGACTCGATGAATTTCACATGGATATCACTCTCCATCGAACCTTGCTCTATGGGCATCGCGCTCGTTTTCTGCTACTCATTCCCAAAGACCCATCAACACAGCATCACCATGCTGTTCGTACCGCCCCATTTTTAGAATCTAAAGTCTCTGACTTTTTGCATCGAACTGCGTGTGAGTCTCCCTTATTACATTCTTCGGCTCCTCGTTCCCCTGTCGACCAGACTCAGCTTTGATGCCTCTCGTTTCGCAAACCCCACTACCAGTGTGATTCCTGCTGATTTTCCTGAGCATGTTCCAAATCTGCTCATCGTGACGCTCCAAATCCCAAGGCGGAACAAATCGCTCGATGCTCCGAGAGGGATTGTCGTACTGGAAGATCTTCAACTTGGCACCAATTGCAAGGATGCCATAGATAGGCGATGCATCTTCTGCGAAGTTGCGATACCGAAATGCAAGATAGAGCTGTAGCTCTCTCTGTCCAATTTCCCACTGGTCGTCATTCTCCCTATCAGCGCGCTGATAGTACACCACAAGAACTGGATTCTGGTGGCCATCTTTCAAATGGGAAAGTTGAAGCTCGACCCAGCCTGGACATCCACATACGGCGCCGTGCACGTATAGGCGGATGAAGAAGCCTTGTGCAGATGGGAATCGCAGATTCAGGATCGCATTCCAGGTGGCGATTCCATCGGCTTCGACGTTGTCGTTGTGGAGGGTTCTAACCAGCCATTTGATGGCGGGAACGCAAGTGTACTAGGATATAGGAACTGTGTTAGATGTGTAGGGAGTGAAGGCAGGTAATCATGGCTCACTGACATTATTGGACATGGCTCTGAATATCAAGATTTATCTCTGGTGCACTAGATATATGTAGTATTGTGTTTGAAGGTCAAACAGGAGATGTCCATAGATAGCTGGGTAGGATGAGGTTCTTTAACACCATTTTGCTTTTTTTCTCTGTATATTTTACACCATTGTTCCAACCGGCTCTGTCCATTAAAATACATTTAGTATTATGGTGTCAACCATCCATGGCTATGTAAACAGGGAGGAAAATGTGCGGTGACAATTGAGTAAAATAGAACATACAATGAACCCAACTTCAACACACTTGCTTGTATTAAGGGTCCAATTAAAAATGAGGTCAAGAGTACCCCCTGTATCATTATATCATTATTGCCAGGAGAGATGTCTAAAATGGAGACATCTAGCTTTAGGGTAAAGGAGATTGTTGTAGGAGCTAAGTTCGAGAGTGAACTATAAATTATAACACAATCTTTGTGAAAGACATCAAAATTATAACTCTTGTCTCCTAGCTTTCCTCTTAGCTTTCCTCTTAGCGTTCCCGCGAATAATGAGCTCGTCGAGATAGAATATGGTATTCTACACATCCATCCAGTTGAAGTGGTGGATGCCTTAGTTGCAGCCTTCCTCCCGGACCAGTATAAATTTGTGATATCGGAAGTCTGACCACTTTCACACTGGAGCCCGCCAAATATGTACCAAGTTTTTTTTGGTAAATTACTTTTGGGACACTATCTCGGACTTGAAACTTGAGGTATTTTGCAAATATTGTTGGATGAGAGAAGAGAGGTTAAGCCCTACCTTTCGGTCCATACTGTATAAATTATCCGATTCTCCGCTAATCAGACAGAAATCATTTCCTGTACCTAATTTTTGATCTAGTGATGAAATATACCGCATTTTCCCTCTCACAAATGAATGAGGAGTAGTTGTGCTTATATGTTGCATTATCGGCCAACTCAAAAAGGACTCATAGCTGTTTATCGAGGCAGGAAAATTGCGAATCATGTACAAGTCATCGGTGATGTTTGGATCGACCGACCGGCCTCATGGGATGAGGACGTCCTTGCTTCAATTTCAACTAAGATGAGGTTCGCCTTCGATTAGGAGGTTCACCAAAATATGGACAAGAGCCGGGGGGAATTGCGGGACATCCACACGCCCCACGCGGGGCATCCTCAGCACGGAACACGAATGCCTTTCTAATCTGCTAAGATGCGAGACTGAAGTACATAACCAACCTCTATGATATCTAACTCCTACAGGGTTGTCTAATTGCATACCGTCAACCATCCCTCATCTTCAACATGGCCAAGGCCGAGTCCGATCTCAGATCCATCCTTGATGGCGGCTTTGATCCTCAGAAGTTCCCCTGGTACGAACCTGAGTTGATCGAGGCCCCTGAGCCTGCAAAGACTCTGCTCGAGAAGTACAGCAAAATCCCGCCTGATCAGGTGGTGGACCATGTGAAGAAAGTGGTGAGTCTTTCCATCCATGGTGGGAGTGTCTATGCTAATAACTATGGAATGACCCAGAGAGATCGAGCATTTGCTGTGGTAAGTAGATCTCATTTTGCAAACAATCCGTCCAAGAAGCGCTGTGGCTTCGGATTCTCGCGCATTTGATGCGCATCAGACCCAATTAGCAGCTCCCGAGTCGTCATATTCCTGGCAGACTAATATTGACCAGAGATGGATGCTAATGAACACCCTCAGTTCCCGTACCCTTGCATTGGATCATTCCGATTCCTGGACTTGAGCATCCCACAATCACCACTATACCCCGAGATCCTTGACAGACTGAAGTCTGGCCAGAAACTGCTCGATGTTGGATGTGCGGTGGGGCAAGAGTTGCGTCAACTGGTAAGACAGTCCATCCAGAGTCCAAAGCAATGAACGCAAGTTTATCGTAACCAGGCCTTCGATGGGGTCCCCTCTGAGAACCTCTATGCCTCAGACCTGCGCCAAGACTTCTACGACATTGGGTACGACCTTTTCAACGACCATGATCACCTCAAAGCCCAGTTCATAGTAGCAGACATATTCGACGACAACTCCGATCTAGTGAAGAACCTGACCCACAAAATTGATATTGTTAATGCGGCTTCTTTCTTCCACCTTTTCAACTGGAACCAGCAGATTCTTGTTGCGAAGCGGCTCGTCGGGTTACTCCAGGATAAGCCTGGCTCTCTTCTAATCGGGCGACAGATTGGTCTAGTGAACCCTCCTCCTCCGGAAGACGAGGAGGCCGCTGGGAAGCACTATCGTCATGATCCTGCTACGTGGAAGAGATTCTGGGAGCAGGTGGGTGCTGAAACGGGGACGAAATGGGAGGTTGAGACCAGGATGGAGAAGTGGGCTGGGGCAGATAAGATGATGAAAGACTACCATGAGGGGATGGACACTTTCAAACTGAGGTTTAGTGTTCGGAGGCTGTGAGGTAGTTTCTTTGATTTACTGTGATTGAAGTGTAAATAGCATGTTCGTAGATTACATCAAGCAGTGGTTCTTTGTGCACCACTAAATCGTCTTCCGGGTTGATGAGATAATACACCCGGGATTTGCTTGAACACCCACACTAGCCTATGCGCAGCCCTATTGTGTATTCGACTCAAAGTGTTGAGATGTAGTTGTTAGAATGCCAGAGTCGTACTGGAAAGGTGGGAGGCCGGACTGTAACTGATGCACCGCAGACGGCTTTTGAGTCTGTGGCAGCTGCGTCGATTCATCGAATAACCATGGCGGGTTTGCAAGAGACATTATCTCCTGGTCAAATATAGTCCAGGAGTCATCTGCGCTTGGGCCTGGGAACGCCAATGCCACGCTTGTGTCTGGGGGAGTATGCATGGCTTGCATACTAGACTCGAGCCTGTGAAATAGAACAGTATGAATGCTTGCAGCGGACTGATTTCTTCGTTCTAAGCTTTGGAGGTGTGCTTGGATGAGGTGTAGATCTGGAATAGAGAATTAGAATAAGGTTGATGGTCCTGCTTTCCGGGAGTTAATAGGCCATACCATCTTGGTGGGTCATGCCGTCTTCAACACCCTGAAGGAGTAATACGGCCGCCCATGTGATCATCTAATTTGTTAAAAAGAGAATTACTGGCTCTGGGGCTGAACTTACAACCAAGTCCCAATTGGACCATATGCTCGCATCATCTTGTCTCAACCTCAATACCGCCCGAGCCGAAACGAGTAACTCGTGTCGCTCAAAAGAACTAATGTTCGCAGGGCTGAGATCAAATCCACGAGCAGGATGGTAGATCGAAAGCACATATAATTTGTGCAGGTGATACTGGAGCAAAATGAGAATACCTTGTCGATCAGACGGAGTGGGCTCTAACAACAGTTAGCTCTGGGAATTGGATCATCGTTCGGAGATACTCACGGGATAAGCCATTATATCGTACCAGCCAGTCATCGAGTTTTCGTGCCCAATGCCGGATGACCTGCAAGTCATTTTCAGTAAAAGGGGACCGAGCTGTAGGCACCATGTCGGAATCATCTGTATTGATCGAGGACCATATGCTCGGCAGCCCACGACCGACAAAATGACTAAGTCCAAAGTGCATCATTTCGGCAAGACCCTGAAAGGCATTTCCTTGGTGGCCATCCAACCGCTGTATGTTTGGAGTCGCAGCATGTCGTGGGAGGAGTGGATACGACATATGCATTGAGGCGTGTTCGATATCAATGACCTGAAGCAAATAAATGTAAACAAATTATCCAAATTTCGGGGTTTGTTAAGTGTTCGTACCTGAAGACCGGAGAACAAGCCACGCCAGTCTTGCGCAGTGGAAGTCATATCTACTGGACAATGATCAAGCCAGAGACGATATGCCATTGCAATCCACGAGCCTGTAGCACCAACATACGCCTCGCAGCTCAGACTAGCCATGATCAGCCCAAGGATGTCATGAAATGCTTTCTCTCTTTTGGATTGTGATAACAGACTTTGCTCGTCGTTCTTCTGCTCTAATGCCGGCAGGGAACTTGGGTGCAGACACGGAGTCACAAGCTCAGCGATAGCACTATAAATAGCAGCAAGATATCCCGAATCAAACGATGCTAGTCCAGAAGACTGATGGTGCAGAGCAGATATATAAAGCACAGAAGCGAGCAGGATAGGGGTCGGAGAAGCGAATGCGCCGTGGTCAGTTAGGAAGTGAAGAAGTGGGAGATCTTTCAAGAAGCTGTGATCTTGTCAGATATCGAACTTCACATGGTCATTTCCACAGTACATACGAGCTCCAAAGCTGCTGAACAACGGATCGCGACCAGACACTATCATCTGGTGCTGGACGGGTAATGACTCGTAAATGCGCAAGCGCTATCCATACACCATGTAGTGTTACAACGTCCATGCCTTCCTCGAGACTTACCTCACGAGACAAACTAGTTTCGTCTTCGGGGTCCTGGGGTTCCTGGGGGTCATCTGTGATACCCAGTGCAGCCTCGATCCTGGCCAGCCGGTTCAGAATTGACTGGTGATCCGGGATCACTGATAGAGAAGCAAAAGCTTGGTCTTGCTGCATCTCCATTAGTTCATACATCGCAGATGCCTGGATAAAATGTCAGCTCGGTCTCCGGGTGATCATCTCCACTATGATTTTTTACTCACATTGGCCCGAGGCTTGAAGACACAGGCTGTTCGAGTGTGACGGCAACGGCGACACGGAGGAGGTCCGGATACTTCGCATTTCATCTGAGTGATGTAAGTTATCTCCTGGTTACTAGAATATTAGAAAGCAGCCGTGTTTATACCTTCAGTCGTCGGCAATTTACTAGGACTGGTTAGCTTCTCTCCACAATAGGCCGTTTTGGGACTCACCACAGGCCTTGGTCGGCTTAGGGCCGACCATGGCGCCCGATCTCTTCATAACTACTCAGAGTAACTTTCCATGACTTCCATGACTTTTGGTGGTTATTTAATCAAAACAATTGTAGAGGGTAAGCAGAACGGAGTCGGAAGTTATCAGGGGGGGAATTATCGTTTCTCCGCTTTTCGCAGAGTGGCGCTCCATTTGGAATTATTCCCTGTAAACTCAATTAGGTGAAAGGCTTATGATTCTCTATATTTCTACGCTGATTTCTATAAAATATTCATGTTCCCTCGTTTTTAGTCCGTCCTGTGTAGACTTATAGGTCCAGGACGGGTCTGAAAAACGGAGAAGAGAAGTGTACCTGGTGGTTCACATTCCCTTTATTCTTGCGCGAGCATCCTGATGGAAATGAATGCGACATCTGTCAACCAAAGGTAGTGACTGGTTGAAGATGTGATTAGCTCGGTGCCGAAGCACGTGAATATCTTCAGCGCAGTTTGGGGCCAAGGCAGAGGAAGAGACTTTGAAAACACAGATGTATACAAAATGTATACAGATGGGATATGCACGGATATATGTACAAGGTGGGATGTGATAGGATGTCATGCAGGGAGGTGGGAGTAGATAGAAATACATGGGAAGGTGAAGTGGTGATACATTTCCCCAAATAAGGATACATACCCAATTCAGGGGAAGGTGTGCGAAAAGAAAGAGAGAAAGCGACTGCCGGGCAATCATTGGTTGATATCGCTTAGACGGCGGCATCCATGGAAAGCTTGCGCAGCTCCCATTCCGAATCGGCCCAGTCCTTCTTCTCGCCGAGAACGCAAGTCGTTTGCCGCGAGCCATTCACCAGGAACTTTTCAGCGGCCGCGTTGACATCCTTGGCCGTAACATCCAAGACCTGTTCTCTCCAGCGTTGGTCCATTTCATGGGTAACGCCGCTCATGAAGTAGCGTGCGCCTTCGTCGTCGACGCTCACAGGGGCATCAAGACCTTGGAAAATGCCAAGCTTAGCTTCTTCAATCTCACGCTCAGACCAAGCACGATCTCTAGCAAAGATACCACTGTTTTTGAAGACCTTGAGCGAGTTTAGAGGGTTCGGGTCCCGGTAACTCATAAAGGTGAAGATACCCTTGATGGGCCCATTGCTAGCACCCGCTCCGTAGGCACCTCCCTTCTCCCGGATTTCGGGGTGAAGGTAGTTGTGGGTGAGTAGCTGAGACAAGATACTGAGCGGAGCGCTGGATGGATCAACGAATGGCACAGTCTGAGTGGCCTGGCCAGAGTAATAGACCTTGTATGGCATATCATAGAAGGCCTTGTCGGCTGACTTGAAAGAAGAGGTTGTGAGATTGGCGCTTGGGGACTGTGTTTTAGGCAGTCCGGAGATCCACTTTTGCAAAATCGATTCGTTGTTACCAGCACTTTCTTTTTCACACACCACGCGGACGCGAAGGTTGGACGAAGAGATAGCGAAGGATTGAATTAGGCGAAGCTTCTCGATCAGCTCTTGGAGACGTTCGGGAGAGGACTCCGCGTCCCGGAGCAAGTTAGCCGTAGCTTGCAGTTGCTCAAGACCAGACTGCTGCTCTTGGACCCAGAAGCTCCGGGAAAGACTGGCAGCCGCAGCATTGACAGCGAATCGGTGACCAGTTCCCGCAATAGCATCTAAAGCTCCATTAGTGGTCGTCCGGAGAAGTTCTTGAATCATTGCAGGCGCAGTAGGGCTTGTGAAGTCCGTCTCTGTAACCAAAACCGAGAGCATTTCCAGCATCTCGGGGATGTTCTTGTCGATAGCGAATCCAGAGAACTGCATGCCCTCCTTGAACTGATCCAAGTGCGTTGGGGACGACACAAGGAACGATGAGGTCGAAATTCCTCCAGTCTTCAATTTAATCAGATCTTCCCACTGTTCCATCGTCCGATTGGCAGTTCCCAAACGCATAACACAGTCGTTGAACAAGGGCATGAGCAACCGAAGTTCATCTGGTAAATCAACAAAGTCATTCAGGGCCTGGAAGTAGGTCAATCCATTGGTGGGGGCTTCACGCCAGACGACATCAGCACCCTCAACTTTAGACTCTCGGACAGGCTTGCGCTCCTTCTCTCGCGAGATGTCCTTGACTCTCAACGTCGGGAGGCAGCTCAGGTCAGCGTTATGGGCGTCCTCTTGGATCTTGAGAAGTTCCAATTCCTCCTCTCCAAGCTTGGTGACAGCCTTCTCAACTGATCCGTGCTCTTCGATAAGCTGAGCAAGTTTCTTGTCCTTTCGCACCATCTCCTTCTCGTCCAACTCTTTATTGAAAGTGGGAGTACCGACCATAGTAAAGGTCATGCATTGGTCGTTGATAAGATATTTCTCCACCAAAGACTCGAGATAGCCAGGTGTCGCATATCTGCTCTTGAACTCGTCGATGACATCATTCCAAGCCAGCTCTTTCATGGGGTTTGAGCCGTTGAGCCAAGTCGAAATGGTCTTCTCCATTACGCCAATTCCGAAGTTTGCAGTCTTGTGGCGCAGCGAAAGCTCCAGCTGGTGAAGGAATCCACGAACCTTCTCCTCACTAAAGCCAGCAGAAACAGATTCCCGGAAGACCTTTTGAATCACATTTTTGATATTTGGGGATTCCGCTTCAGTCACCCCGTTCAGTCCAACCGAGAAGATGGGAGTTCGGCCAGATGGGTCAAGGCCAGTGTTTGGTGTAAAAGAAGAGCCAAGACCACTCTCAACAAGGGCTCGGTACATGGGTGAACCATAGCCATCGAGAAGAAGGGAAGAAACTATTCCTACAGAGAACGTTTCCACAATATCGGTTGTGTCACCCATGTACCAGGAGGTAGATGTCTTGTGCTGCTTGTCTTCACTGGCAAATGTATCGACGGGTCCAGGAACAGTCACGTTAATCGGTCCCTTGGTAAGATCCAGAGGTAGCTTGATATCAGTATCCGCTTGTCCTTTCTGGAAACCATCTAGGACTGCACCGATCTGCTGCAAGTGATCCGCCAGAGGCATATCACCATATGTAAGGATCTTAGAGTTGCTGGGGTGGTAATTGCGCTTCGAAAACTCCGACAGCTGCTTATGAGTGAGATCTGTGATGTACTCCGGGTCTCCGCCCGAGTTATTCAGCGCAGGGAAAATGCTCTCTTTGAAACGGATATAGTAGAGATAGTTTGCATCAGAGATCTGTCCCTTCATCTCGTTGTAGACAACACCCTTGAACACGATGTCCTCCAATGACAGCTGTTTCTTAGTTTCTCCGGGAACTGACTCTCCAGCACGCGGATCCTCGGGGCCCAAGCGCCATCCTTCTTGTCGGAAATCAGATTCCTTAAGAAGAGGGTGCAGAGTAGCATCGAGATAAACAGAAAGGAGATTTTGGAAATCTTGTTGGTTGGTCGTGGCAAATGGGTATGTAGTGTGGTCAGAAGCTGTGAAAGCATTCATGAAATTTGAGAGGGAACGCGGAAGCATCTTGAAGAACGGGTCACGGATTGGAAATCTTGAGGAACCATCAGGTCAGCAGAAATATAGAGGTTTCGATATCGGGTTGCTCACTTTTCGCTACCACATAGTGTGGTATGCTCCAAAATATGTGGCACACCAGTAGCATCCGGTGGATTTGTCTTGAACCCGATTCCGAACACATTGTTCTTATCATCTCTGGCGACATGCATGTAGTCCGCATCGGTTTTGTCATGCTTCAGCCATACTGCAGTCAGGTGAAGCTCAGGAACATGCTTCTTCTCCTGCAGGGTGAATCCGTGTAGCTTCTCACCGACCTTAGGGAAGTTATCCAAGTTGGTAACCGTCGATGCGGCTCTCCAAGTATTGCGCGGAAGGACGGTTTGTGTCGACTTTAATGAGCGACCGATAAGCGGGTGAGAATTTGGCACTCGCGCCGTACCGAGGCGCATTGATGAGCGCAACATGATTATATTAGTTGACGATCGTAGAGAATAAGCAACCCCGGAGTTGAAAATGTCCAGCCCGGCCACCCGACCGCCCGGGCTTACATCATCTATGCTAGCGTAAGCCTCACTGGCTGCCCGCTCGTCGAAGTTCTGCTCCGAAGACCAACATTTGCTCTTTCCCGAACGCTACGACAAACGAACGATTCCTACATCCCAGAGCCAGTGATCTCGCTCGTGAGCCTTGTCTCTGGGATCTCTGTTCCGTGTGATTGATCCGTCTAGATCCTGCCCTGTATCCCGCCTATCTGGCGCAAATTTTCGGCTTCCGGCCTTCGTACCAACCTCCCGTGAATCGAATCGCCAAATACGTTGTTTCTGTAATACTCCACGCAAACACCATGTCGTCCACCTCCATGGCGAAGAAGAATAAGGGGAAGAAAGCGGCCGACCCAAACGAGACGTCTAAGCTTTTGGCCGCCAAGATCTCCCAGCTGGAGCAAGATGCCGCCGGCGAGAAAGACCAAGAGGCGGAAATTGGTGCGTGACTCCCTTCGTATTCTGCGGCGGCATTTTTCCTCTTTGCTTGGTGCCGCCGGGCCACGGTGTTAGTCTGGAATTAGGGGTCACTAACTCGGGATTTTGATATACAGAGCGCGAGGTCAAGAAGGCAACTCGTGATCTCAACCAGCTTTTGAGCAATATTGAGTCTCCTATGACCAAACTCGAAACCGTCCATAAGAAATACACCGAGCTCTTGGCAGATATGAAGAAGTTGGATCGTGATTATTCAAAGAGCAAAAAGCGCGCCGATCAGCTGCAAAAAGACCAGGACAAGGGCAAATCCGATCTCAACAAGACCATTACAATGAAAGACAAGCTGGAGAAACTGTGCCGAGAGCTTACGAAGGAGAACAAAAAGGTCAAGGTAGGTCCATCAGCATGCGCCTCGAGACGATTGCACCAAACACCGCGGAGGACTTGCCAGCTAAACGATTTGGTAGGATGAAAATAAGAAGCTGGAGGACACAGAAAAGAAAGCGCGCTTGATTGTTAACGAACGTCTCGACTCGCTTCTCTATGACATCCAAGACGTCATGGCTGCCAAGGGGAACCCTCGTAGCGAAAAGGTGGATGTTGATTTGGACGAAGCGTACGATTTCAATTTTCTTTTCTTCTTCGGACTTTGGGGTTGCTAACCAGAGAGGTTTAGACTCCGTGCCAAGCTTAAGACCATCAGCGAGCAGTTCGACACGCGCGACCTACATTACAGAGGCCTCCTACGTGGCAAGGACTCTGAGATCCAAAGTCTCGCCTCCAAGTTTGAGGAGCAGCGCCGTGCTGGTGAGGTTGAAGCCAACCGAAGCCGAGCTTTGACCTCCCAGGTTTCCACATTCTCGCATACCGAAGCCGAATTGCGCAGCCAACTCAACATCTACGTGGAGAAGTTCAAACAGGTACAGAAGGGTTCCCATAACCCCTCTCATTCCCCGGTCGCTGACGAAGACCTTCAGGTCGAGGACACTTTGAACAACAGCAACGATCTTTTCCTTACCTTCCGCAAGGAGATGGAAGAAATGTCCAAGAAAACCAAACGCCTGGAGAAGGAGAATCATACCCTCAACCGGAAGCACGAGCAAACTAACCGCAATATCCTGGAAATGGCAGAGGAACGGACCCGGAATCATGAAGAACTTGAAAGATGGCGACGGAAGTGCCACCACCTAGAAGCCCTTTGCCGGCGTATGCAAGCCCAGGGCCGAGGCGAAGGACTTGCCCTGGCGGAAGGCGACGATCATTTAGAGGGTGATGATGAAGGCACCGAAAGCGAATACGATGATGACTACGAAGATGACGAGGAGGATATCAGTGATGAGGAAGATCTTGAGCCACCCCCAACCCGGGTCGACCAACCCTCAGAGAAGCCTGTCTTCGGTCCAACTCCGCCCCCGAATCTTTTGGAGGCTCGAGCAAATGGCAACGCCACGGGAGTCAATGGCTTGGTTTTCTAAGATTATTCCAATTTTATCTGATGTCGATTTTGATTGAAACAACTTGGTTACCCTCGATAAAGACGCTTTTCTTCGACTTTGTACTTTTCTCCCAAGGAAAATGCTTTAGTTCGCCTTGTGGTTTACAAAGATCCGAATATTCGTGTTCAATTCGAAAGTAGAAGTTCTGGTGCTATCTATTTTGGTTTGTCTCACGATATTCGATGGTTGCCGATGCCTGTTCCATCTTCCTCGTTGGTTTCTGCAAGTCTTATTGGTTTTGGAGTGTTTTTGTACAAGTACATATCATATTATTATCAAAAAAAGAAAGAAAAAACTTGCCAAGCATTATTGCACTAACCTCAGCGTGATACCCCCATTTTATCCAGCTTCATGTCTTATCTATAGTTTACTCGCGGGGCCTGTGGCAGTGATATATGAGCCTCCGACTTTGAGCACCTCGACAGCCTGCTGAACCATTTCCTTCACAATGACCCCGGCTGGTTTGATCTCCTTGACACTGGCCGAGACATCACCCATGAGGAACGGCACATCGATATCCTTCTCATTCTCCAAATCATGCATCATGGGCACAACACCCTTAGAAGTCAGCGCGGCAATATCAGCAGGACGCGCTTCCCACTCCTTGATGTAATCATTAGGCAGCATGCGCAAAGGCCGACCAGAGATAACAAGCGTGCGCTTGGTCTCACCGAACTGTGCCCCAACAACAGCCTCCTTGTGCAAGCGACTAGCACTGCTCTCATCCGAGGCCACAAACCGCGTGCCTACCCAAACACCCGCAGCACCATACATCAATGACGCCGCCAGGCTGCGGCCATCGTTGATACCACCGGCTGCAACAACAAGAGCCGGTTGGCCAGTCAACGGACTCTTATAGTTCCGCGCAACATCCACAATAGCAGGTACCAGAACGGAGAACGGCACTTCGCCGGTATGACCGCCGCCCTCGCCGCCCTGTGCACAAACAATATCGACGCCCGCCTTGAACGCCTTCTCAGCGTGCTTTGGCGCGCCGACCATATTCATAATCAGGATACCGGCCTCATGGAGCCGCTTAATAGTCTTCGCTGGCGGGATGCCGACGGCGGAGACGAACAGCTTCGCGCCGTGCGATATGGTCACCTCGATCAACTCGTCCAGGTGGCCGTGTGTGTAGTCATGGTTCGTTGCACGTGCTGAGCCTCCGACTTGAGGAAGGGCGAGATCCACGCCGAAGGGAAGCGAAGGGTCCCGGAGGAGTGACTTGAGCTCTGTGAGCATCTCTGATAGTTGCGCTGGTGTATATCCCAGTCCGCCAATTGTACCTAGACCGCCGGCATTAGACACTGCTGCTGCTAGCGGGGCTCCAGAAGCGCGGGCCATGCCAGCTAGCAGCACTGGGTGTTGGATCTTGAGAAGAGAGCATAACGGCGTTTGGAGAGACATTGGATTGTGGAGGAGATGGCAGGTAGAAACAGAACTGCGCTGACAGATGGCCGTATCTCAATACTCTCTTGCCTTTATATCATGAGGATCATGTTTGATGGAGAATGCGGGGAAGCTCTAAGCCATGGACCGAGGCAGCTGATAGCCGATCTACATCATGCAGGTCCTACAATATTGTGCAATGATTATGAATAGCACATCTCGAGCCTTTTCCAGCATTACCAACCGTAAGCCCTTGAAGTTGGCTTAATGCGATATGAACAACTCGATTACTGGAATATCTATTTTTTTGCCTTGGGGCCTAACTTAGGCTTTACTGAGACTATAAGGCGAAAGGATAGTGTTTCTAATATTAATGAAATATATAGCAAATTTCAATCAATTTGATTATTTCCATTTAAAAATCACTTTAACCAGTTGCCACGAAATCTAGAAGCGGGAATGTAATTGAACGCGCTAACTGACGCGTGGGCGCGTCAAACGCATCTTTTTGCATCACCACCCCAACCATCCCCCGAAACATAAGATCTCATTATTCCGGACATTATGGCACCGGATGCTGAGGATTACACTTTCTTGTGTCCTCCCAGGTAATACCTCTTGATCCACTCTACCTCCATCCCTCTGCCTGGCTACTAGTGGGGAGCTTTCGCTGACCATTACGCTCTTCCTCGATAGCAAGGAGGAACAGGAACAGGAACCAGTTTATCGCACACCCTCCCATTACAATCCCCGTCATACCTACCACCTACCAACTGGCGCAGGACGGCACTATCAGCAGCAATATGACGACCTGTACTTTTTGCGACTCGCAAAGTTGAAGCCCGCCGTCGAAAATGTCGCTAAATATGCATGGGATGGACTTATTGTAAGGGCATTTTATCCTAGAAAATATTTTCTACTCTCAACTATAGACTTTTCTGACATATGCTTGCAAATTTAGATTGCTGGAGAGAAGGTGCGACGTGTCGATCGAGTACTTGATGTCCGACAAGGCGAGCTGTGCTGGGTCGCTGGCACCGTATACATGGATATGCCAATGAAGCCGAATATTTTGGACGATCTCAGCAAAGAGGTCAGTTTATTGGTCTTGCTCCTGCTTCGTCTTCCACTGACAGCCCATAGAACTTCACCTCTGCGCCACCTCCCCGCCGCACCTACACCGATCCTTCCAACCCATCTTTGACCCAAATTATGATGGAAGATGAATCCGGCCGCTTACGGCTCACGGGGAACTTCTTGCGGTCTACACAGCTGGCGACAGGTGCCATTATTGCGGCTTTGGGGACTGAAAATGCGAATGGAGATTTCGAGGTTATTGATATCAAACTGCCGGATTTGGCTCCTCAGCTTCAACGATGGGAGGGCAAGGCTCCAGAAAATGGAGTTGAAGTTTCTGGAAAGGAGCACGGCAAAATTGCCTTCGTCAGTGGCCTGGGAATCACAGGAACATCGAGCGACACGCTTGCTTTGGAACTATTGACAGACTATCTTCTGGGCTACACGGGATTCTCAGGGACCGACGATAACAGTCATTCCTTGGGTTCCTCTAAAATCACCCGGTTGGTCATCGCAGGTAACTCACTTGGAGCCAGCGTAGTTGGCGACTTGGCATCAACACACTCTAGCAACGATGGGGCAACAAAAACACTGCCGAAAAAGTATGGCTATGACGCCTCTGCATACAATCCCGCACCTATCACAGAACTCGATAATTTCCTAGCGGAGATCTTGCCCAGCATTCCTGTCACGCTCATGCCGGGCGAAAAAGATCCCGCGAACTTCTCGCTCCCTCAGCAGGGGATTCATCGGACTATGTTCCCTCAAGCAAGGGCATATTCTGCACCTCCAGCCAGAGGGGATGACAAGCCCGAAGCGGGCTGGTTTGACAGTGTCACGAACCCCTGGGACGGCGACGTGGAAGGCTGGCGACTATGGGGGTGCAGCGGTCAGAATGTTGACGATGTCCTACGGTATATCACTATTGAGGGCGGCGATAGCAGCCCAGACAAGGAGACAGATTCCGATGCTCGGATGCGAATCATGGAAGCCATGCTTCGTTGGCGCTGCGGCGTTCCCACTGCGCCGGACACAATTTGTATGCTTGGACATCCAAATCCTCAAAGAATCTTTGCTAACAATACTCTCCAGGGTCATATCCATTCCAGTCGGATGATCCATATGTTATCGAGACCTGTCCGCATATCTTTTTCGCTGGCAATCAGCCACAGTTCAAGACTGCCACTATTGAGGGTGATGTCCCTCTCCGCCTAGATGGCGACACTGAAATGATGGGTGCCGCTGATGGCTCTGATGCAGCCCGTGTCCGGCTGCTCGCAATTCCCAAATTCAACGAAACTGGGGAATTGATTCTAGTTGATACCGAGACGCTAGAGGTCGAGGTGGTCCGGTTTGGAGTTTTCAAGGGTCAGGAAGAACAAAAGTGAATTGATAGACATACCAATCCATGAATGGTGCTAATGAAATAACCATCTTGCCAAATCACTTGTATATTGATACATTTATATAACCCCATAGCCGCTCAGACAAATTGTATACAACCCGAGTGGCTCCACGCGCCAAGACCCACAATTGGAAGAATCCATCCCACTAACTTCCTCTGCTTTATATCCATCGAGACACTAATAGACGTCGAATGGGCATTTCTCTACAAGAGTACATACCAGCTGGACAATTCTGGATCATTCACACTGAAAAAGTTCACTTTCTGAACATCTACCCACAATGCTTCTCAATGCCAACATCGGTACGCTGCTCTATGCCCATACCCACATATATACTTTCCCCCGGAGATCGAGACTATAAAAAATCCGAGGAAGCTGATTTAAACTTCTGAGGGATAGCCCTCTGCTCCTCAAAGGCCCTTTTAGTCCCATACTCATCATGGCACGTACCCCGGTACCACGAATGGATGAAAGACCCGGTAAGCAAACAAGATCAATAAGATCATAGATATAATCGACCGCCTTTCTTACAAAGCTTTAGGAAATTCAAGAAGCAACAGCCTCAGAGCCCTTGACGCTAGAAGAAGAATATTCGATGCAACGCAGCTGGCGCCAGGACGCAGACAAACTAACCTTCATCGTCTGTCGCGCGATCACAACAGGCGCCGAAGATGACATCCCCAGCCAGATAGAGCTGCAAGCAGAAAGTGACTCGCCGGCTACTATGGTCGGCGATATCAACCTCTTTCTACGCATTGATGATGGCGAGGAGGGCAACAGCCCGCCGCAGATAGTCGGCGAGATCGAGCTCATGATCGCTGAGAAGGTCAATCAGCGACGCGGGTTTGGGCGCGCTGCGCTACTAATGTTTATGCGGTATATTGTTCAGAACCAGGGGGCTATTCTGGATGAGTTTGTTGGTGGTGGTGATGTTGATGTTGAGACTGTGCGGAAGTTGCGGACTGGTGTTGAGACGGCGGCCTCCTCGGAGGGGTTGACGCTTGAGTGTCTCAGTGTTAAAATTGGACAGGCGAATTTGAGGAGTTTGGCGTTGTTTGAAGGGCTTGGGTTTGAGAGAGTCTCTGCTGAGCCGAATTTCTTTGGAGAGTTCGAGTTGCGCAAGGCGGATTTGAGTCTAGGTGGCGTAGATGCGGCACTTGAGGAGGCGAATGTACGAGGGTTTATTGCTTTGCCTTATGAGAGAACAGAATAGAATTTGTTTCTCGATAATTTATGGTTATTTGGGGTCGCAGTTGTCAAATGAACAGGGCACATAGCATTCCATAATACTCGAATAACAGATAAAGCATCAAAAGTCACGTCTCTTCAAGATACCCTCCACCTGATGTTTCCCTTGTAACACTGAATCAGGCATACAAAGCCGGTCCCGGGATAGGATACTCAGTCAGAGGAGAATAAAGATCGAACAGAATTCCGGGATCAGTGTTGGTATACAACTCCACACCAAGCGTACCGGCAGGTACATCACTTCCACCACCAGTGACCTCCAAATTGAAGCACTGCGGGTAGTTCTGAGCGCCATTCTCATTGCCAGCAGAGTGAAGACCGATAATCTCATGGCGCATGACATAGTTGCCCGCAGCGATAGTAGCAGGAATTCTCACAGTCCACGCGCTTCCGGCAGCAATAAGATCATCGCTGGCCCATGTGCCAGGAGGAGTTGTGCCATCAATGAGACCGTCTTCTTCAATCTTGAAGAATTCCAGCGTGGTCTTGTCGACTGTGCTGCAGTCACCGTTGCACGAGGCGAGGTATGTGATCACAGGTCCATGGTGGGACTCTGGCCAGGCCGTCCATTGGATGTCAATGTCGGAGCCAGCGGTGACAGTGGCACTCAAAGCTGCGTTGACTCCATCTCGGTGGCAGATTATGTTCGGGTCTTGGTATTCGGTACCGTCTTCGAACCCGAGGTCGGTTGCCGTTGTTGCCCAGCCGACGCTGTCGGGGGCATCACCCCCGTGGCCATATTTGTCAACGAGGTAACCAGTGTAGCTGATAATGTGGTTAGTTGGTTGTTGGTATGAGAAGTCTTTTGGTTGGATTGACTTACTTTTTGCCATCAGCTACGATGCTGGTAACGTAGGCATGGCCTGCAACAAGCGAGGCCGAGGCTAGGATTGTAGATAGCTTTAGAAGTGTCATTTTGGGTTGGGCTTTTTTGGTAAAGAACTCAGTGGATATTTCTGTCTTGAAAAACATATCTTTGCCCGCAGCAGCTACGGTTTATATACACAACCCTCGCAGGGCTCGTCTTAGTCCGGTCTCCTATGAAACTCTTGATTTAGCCGGGCGTTATGCTCCTGAAGGAGGTCCGTTCTGATCCTGGAATGGTGTCAAGTACAATTACGTCAATTGGCATAAGTTAGGCACAGAGATGTAACATCGAGTGTGAACTAAGAGGCCTACTGCAGGAACTTGTTGGTGGAAAATCATAGATCAAAGCCGGAGCTCAACCTATGCATTATCTTATTGGTTTGGATAGAAAAACCTCCGCGTTTGAGACACAAAGGAGATGTATTACCAGGGGTCATGGGGTCAGCCATCCTCCGTAGTAAATAGGGCTACTCATGTAAATCCCTTGGGAATCCCTTGGAAATCCCTTGGAAATAGAATTCACATGTATATATTTTGCGGGGTGCAGAAGTCAGGGGCACAAGTGCCAGCCGCCATGGCTAATTTCTGCAGCCAACAACGGCAATAAACGGTGTTTATCCGGGGATAACGGGCCGACGGAAATATAGAAGCAGCTATATATTACTATAGAACGCTCAATCTACTTTATGATATGATTGATGCCAAGAGAAGCTGTGACATGCCAAGCAATGTGGAGGATGGGATGTATAGGAATTAAGTGCCGTGGCCTGAAGAGTAATGATCTACGGAATAACATAGGTACTGGATTGATTGAAATCTACTTAACGTATCTGGTAACATACCACTACTAAACTCGAGGTGAGGAAACCTGTTAGATTTGATTGATGATAAAACAAAACAATAGATACTAACAATTGAAAATGAAAACACAAAGTGATATAATATCAAGACAGAGGAATATTCGAATGTCAGCAATATTGCCCTAAGCGTAAGCCCGAATCTTGGAATTTCGGCAGATACAATCAACCCCATGGACCGAGAAGATTAGTACACATCTGCGCTTACCCGATTAGTAGGGACTCTAACCAAGAGTCGGATATTGGCCAGACCTTCTGAAGATACCAACACTCCGGATAGCCGATCACTCCTTACGCGTGGCGCTATCTTAAGGGTCCTCGAGAAGCCTGGCCCACTCAGGATATCTCTATTATCTTGAAGATTTTGGCAATAAACTCGGATGAGGCAGAAAATGGTTTAGAGGTCAAAAGAAATGTTGTTGTAGTCGTACATGTCTGTCGGTAGTGCTTGTTGTCCAAACTTTTCAAGTTTAGCGTCGATTGATAGAGACCTGAACGTCCTACCGCACTCGTTGCAACATCCCATATGAGTACCAGGCACCATCTCGGCGAACCACTCGAAGCACTGATCGCAGTCATCATGCAGGATACCGGTGATGAGATCGGGGCCTAGAGCGTGGGGATCTAATATGGGGAAGGTGTCGGGTTCTACGCCCTGGAGGATCAAAGCTGTTTTCGCAACATCGATGTTTGGGTACCACACGACGGCATTCACGCGCTGCTTGAGACTGTTCGGGGTATTGCTATCCATCCATCCGAGTTTGATGTATTCTTCTACTGTCTTGTTGGTTTTCATCAGCTGGTTAATGGAATGAAAGTTCTCGTGTGTCAATCTAGGAGAGCCCCCTAAGAGCTTGTCTAGGATCTTGAAGATAATCTCTGGTGGAAACTTGCCAAAGTTGCCCATAGCAGGGTCCAATGGTTTTTGGTCGAACATATTTCCGACTCAACCTTCGCTGTGTTGACTGAATGGAGCCGTGTCGAAAACCGAGTGAGATTCTGGAAACGACAACATATATTTCTCGACTCCGATGAATAGGGAACCACGCGATGCTGATATGATAAATGTTGTTGACGGCTTTAGTGTTGGGGCTCCGTGTTTATTTATATACAGGTTCGAGGGGGCATGCTGTGGACATACTTGCTTTGACATTTACAAAAAGAAAAGAACCACAAAGGTCCTTCAACGTAATCATCCTCAACAATGGAATTATGCGAGCAAAAGTATGAAGTGGAGTTGAAAGACTTGGTCCCAACCCCCGAATCAAAGAACCCAATACCGGATAAAAGTAGGCATCGTTTTTGTTTTCAGTCGAGCTATCAAGTTTACAGAAAGACATATAGTTAGCCTCAGTCTGAGATTATTTGACCAGAGATCACGACAGGCTTCTGGTTTCGATTCAAGTTGAGTCAATAAAAAGGCCGGAGGCGACTGTGACGCTTGTTGACAGGATTGAAGGATCGTTGATCTACACAAGTCAGCATCTACCCGGTCTACTTTTTGCCTTGGGAGACAATATGAAAGTCGGGAGAACATCCATGAAAAAAAATAATGGATTAGGAAATCTCGACTGAAAACGAGAAACCTATGTAGTAATGATATTTCAACTGTTTTTTTCATTGGGTTGTAGGGACTGGAAACTCCGACAAAAGCCTTCCTCGAGTGCGTCCAGAAAATGCGAGTCGCCTAACCGGTGAATAATAGCAGCCGGTTTCAAAGGCGCAAAGAAACCCGGGCGTGAAAGTCATGTTCCGCGCCACGGAGTTTTCCCCGTGCCGGCTCGCAGAGGGACCAAGCCCGTGTCATGTATCCCTCCAACAGTTGGTCTTGCATGCATCAACAACCAATCACGCCGCACTCCGATCCTCCATTCAGTCCATTGTTACCGAATTTAGTTGGTCTTCTTGGTGCCCTTGGAGACATCGACGACCTTGAGGGCTGTTCAGAAAGAAATCGTCAGCATAGGTTCAGAGCTGTATTCAAAGTCCATCTTCCAAGTTGCGTATCCTCCAATCTTCTCAACTCATACGGCGGAACAATGCGATCGTAACGTACCAGGGGGCAGGCTCTGCTTGAGCTTGTCGGCCTTGTCGGAGTCCTTCAGGACAAGAGTGTAAAGGTTGCGGTGGCAGCGGACCTTGAACTTGGTCTGCTGGTTCTTGCCGTTCTTCTTGATGCGGGCGGCTAAAGGCGTAAATAGTCAGCATCGATGATCATCTCCAAGTCTCATGGCGGAACTCCATCAATGCAGCGCAACGTACAGGAGGCATCCTTCCGGCGGCAGATCTCAATGAACTGCTTGATATCGGAGACTTCGGCAGGCATAATGACGGTTGCGGGTGTTTTGAAGCAAGGTGCAAAAGAGAAAGCTCACTGTCGACACTAGCCTCTAAGGTGAATGTGTGCGGATCACGTTTAGGGCTTGAAGCTGCAAAAGCCCTTGCTTAGTCATGTACAATTTACAGTCGGGTTGGTGCCTCAGGCGGGGAAGCTGCGGTGGCTGGTTGGGGAGTTGTGGCTCGTGCAACTGGGGTCATAAATGTGGCTGGGAGATTTGGGGGCAGCGAATGGGACTGCGGGAAATGATGGACGGTCCCTGTGTCTCCCTCGGGAATGCGATATGATGCAAAATGGGAGTCCATCATTGTCCGCGATGGTTGAACCCGTTGTTCAGCATATCCTGGCCACTTAGTATTTCTGCTCCCCAATCGTGAATGGCGATACAGTTTCGGCGGTGGCTGAAGGGGTGTGCTTCCTTCAGGATCGAAATTCTCCAGGTCCATGCTCTCTGGAGGAGTATTGCCTTTTGATGTGACATGCAGATGGACTCGGTATCGTTTATAGAAAGCTATGCTGTAAACAGGGTCAATGTCTGGCTTGATACATACTGCAATGAAGATCAGCCATACCCTTGTATGATGGCAGCTCCCACCGCAATAACGAACGTAACTGAAGACAGAAAGATGACTGCTTCCATATCGTCTATTCAAGTAGGCTGTTCAAAGTGATTTGAAATGATCGAGGGCAGTAATGATAAACTGATGGGTATAGATATGCGATGCAATGGCTGCTATAACAGGGAGAGCGACAAATTTACAGGGGGCATTTCATTTTTGAGTATCTAATCATGACTCGATGTTTACGTATCTAATCACTCGAAGGAAAGTGCCATCAACCGGCAGGAGTTATTGAAATATTAGTTGAAGTAGTTGCGTGTAGTTCGAAGGCAGCAGCCAGGGGTGGCGTGGTGTGGCGGTGCAACCCGCATCTTGACGAACTGTTCACATCTACCAACAAGTCTTGAATACTTATCTTTTGCACGTGTCCTTTGAACCCTTTTTCTTCCATATATTCTCTCTTAAATCGTTGGGGGGATTTTTACATCAACCTAAGATTCAAAGAATACTGCATCATTTTTGAAAATGCCGACCCCTCTAGACCGAGCATTGAATTCCAAGGTATTAACATCATGTCTCTCTGTTTTATGATATCTAATGCCGAACTCGATAGAACCTATTCCTTGGTAGATGATTCAAAATTAAGGTACTTAACAACATTTCTGACCACAATCTTTTTATATAGGATTTGCAGGAATGGTCACTGCGGTGGCAGCCTATACCATCTTGGGCAGCGATGTTCTCCCTGCACAAGCAGATCCCACTGGTGGTAAGAGTAGATATTACTAGGTATCAAACACAGGCTAATGACAGCCAGACCCTGAAAACTGGACAATGGATGAGATAAAAAGATGGCTTCAAGCGGTATGTTTTGAGTGATTTGTTTGGGCATGACTAAGTCCTATACATTTTCTTGAGAATGGTACACTGATCAAACATCTCAGCGAGGGCTTTTACCGAATGAGCGTGCGACGCGCGAGGAGCTGCTTGAAAGAGTCAAAGCAAATCTCCGCATACCGCGCAAGACATCGGCTGGGCCATAATCCCCATAATAATGGGGAAGACATCAGCATTTTCTTCTCTTTCTGGCGTCTGGCGCTCTAGTTTTTGAAGCAATTTCAAGCAGTGGATCATTGTTTACATCGTATCTCCCAGCAGTTCATCCTTGGTGGGTGGGCATGTATTGATTTCCTTCACTTCAGTCCATTGCATAGCCTGTTGGCTTGTATGGCTGGTTCATAATTCGTTGGATTAAATGTTGCATGGCTGCTCAAACGACAAGGCGGAAGTTCTGGCTTTCGATGAGCCAATCCTTGCGGCCTCTCGCTCTCTCTGCGGATGGATTGGGGACCAGCACAAAGGTCTCGCTGAACCCACGTTGCGGCTGATCGCGACCCTCGCCATAGCGCACAAATCCACTTACTACAATGAGAAATGACATGTCTTTGACTCCCATCTCTGACTGTGGCTTCAGTCCACCACCCGGCAAAATGGTAGGGTATGCTTTGTTGATGATCTGGCAGTCGTATGATTGGACTTCGTAGTATGTTGGCGACATTTGATTGGTAAAGATTTCTTGCACCGCGGCGCCATCTGTGACACGATTTCCATTGAACAGGATGGTTGTGGGCTCGAGGGAGTAGTAGGAGCTGAGAGATTCGCGGTTCAATCCCAAAGCCGGATAGAAGGTCTTGACAAACTCGGTCGCAGCTAAGCATGAAAAGAAACCAAAGGTTAGTTGCTTCCAATAAGGGATGACATAGCTTATATTTTGAGACTTACCCTCGGTCGACACTTTGGTTAGTGTATCCTCGCTTGCTGCAGCCATCGCGATCGGTATTTCAAGTTGGCAAAAGAGGGGGAATAGTTGTGCGCAATATAAGACGTAGAAATATGTTTCAAACGAGAATATATATATATATATATTATAGATACGATTGAGGACAAGGTCGTGGGTATGCTCGATGACGATGTAAGCGCGGCGAGGTACCTAAGCGCAGAAAATTGGCCGAGACTTGCGGAGAAGCTCGGACCACCCGAGATGTGCGGAATAACATGCGACGCTCTTCTTACCATATCACCATACCAATGGCTGCAGCAAGGACGCCACTTCGCTCGTTATTTAGAGCGTCTCAACTTCTGAGATCGAGGCACCCGTGGAACTGTGCATCCCGCAAGAATGGATGGGCAACAACTCCCCGGCGCGGAGTCACAACTACGCCGCAGAGATCCAACAAACCTTACTATGTGACAACACCAATTTTCTACGTCAATGCTGGTGAGGATTATAGTGCATACCATATGAAAACTGGGTTGCTAACAATACGTTCGACTTCTAGCCCCTCACGTCGGCCATCTATACACAATGGTGATCGCCGATATCATGAAACGATGGCAGGTCTTGCTCGGGAATACAGATGCCCAACTACTCACCGGAACCGATGAGCATGGAATGAAGGTACTACATATGCATGGCATTGTAGGTCGATAATAGGCGTTGACATCAATCACAGATTCAACAAGCTGCCATTAAAGCGGGCATGGATACCCAGGCATTTTGTGATATGAACTGCCGAACATTTGAGGTGCGAGTCCCCTTTTGTCATATCCAAGGACATCTCTAACTCAATGTATTTGATACAGGCGCTAGCGAAGGCTGCAAACCTCGACAATGATCATTTCATCAGGACTACCGACCCGGCGCATCGAGATGCCGTCCAATATTTCTGGGTAGGCGACTACCTTCCGTTCATAGTAGAGCATGGCTGATCATGAGTAGGAAATGTTGCAACACCGGGGCTATATCTATACCTCAAAGCATGAAGGTTGGTATTCAGTCAGCGATGAGACATTCTACCCTCAGACGCAGGTGCAGAACTCCCTAGATCCATCAACAGGGAGGAAACGAATGGTATGTAAACTATCATTTCTCCAACAAGTACGAATACTCACCACACACAGGTTTCAATAGAAACGGGTAAAGAGGTAGAGTGGTCCTCAGAAACCAACTACCACTTCCGTCTCTCAGCCTTCAAGGATCGTTTACTTGACTTGTACAAAAGAGAAGATCCGTTTATCACCCCTACCTCCTACACAGCTGCTGTGATCAACGGAGTTGAGTCGGGACTGCAGGATCTCTCGATTTCTCGGCCTGTGGAACGTTTGACTTGGGGCATCCCTGTTCCTGGCGATGACACGCAGACAATCTACGTGTGGCTAGATGCGCTGGTTAACTACCTGACCAAAGCTGGATATCCTTTCCCACCCGGACAAGAAAACACATCTATATGGCCTGCAGACTTGCATGTAGTTGGCAAAGATATTGTTAGGTGAGTTCACGACTTGTCCCGAAGGAGCGCGTGGAAGGTTAATCATTTGGCAGATTCCATTGTGTTTATTGGCCTGCTTTCCTCATGGCTCTTGATATTCCTCTGCCTCGGAACGTCCTGGTGCACGGACACTGGACGATGAACCGTGAAAAAATGTCCAAGTCCACAGGCAATGTTGTGAACCCGTTTTTCGCCATTGAGCGGTTCGGAGTCGATGGAATGCGATTTTTCCTAGCGTACCGGGGTGGCCTTGCAGATGACGCGGACTTTGACAATTCCTTTATCATCCGAGATTACAAGAAAATGCTTCAGGGGGGTCTCGGAAACCTTGCTTTGCGTGCAATTGGTTGTGCGCGTGGCAATTTGCGGTCGTACATTATGGACGCCGGATTGGATAAGCTTCCAGCTGCTACCCCTGAGGACATGGAACATCAAGAAATGTTGGAGCAGACGCCTCTCCAGGTTGCCGAGCTTATGCAAAATCTGAACCCCCGTGCCGCGCTGCACGAAACTATGAGCATTATCGAGAAGGTAAGAGGTGATCATCCCCGCACGGGTTCAGCGAGTATTGACCTGTTTTTTTTAGACTAACAAGTACTTCCATGCGGCGGAGCCGTGGAAAACTCCTAACTCTCAACGAGTCATCTACAATGTGGCGGAATCGCTGCGGATCACTGGCATTTTATTGCAACCGTTCATGCCCGGCAAGTCTCATGACCTTCTAGAATTGCTCCGTGTGAACACCTCGGACCTCTCCAAGCGGGCATTCGCGGCCACGGCGTACGGTTCGGATACAGATTACGGTGAGGGCGTTAAGAAAGGGGTTCTTTTCCCTCCTTTGCTCACTGAGGAGTAATATGCCTGTTTTTGAGCTTTCGATTTGATAAGAGGAATCGACCGGCGGCCAATCATGAACGATCGAGAGGTCCGCCTGAATAAAGATGTGCATCTTCTCCGCCTAGATCCGCCAGAGTTGATGAGGTTTTTTTTCCCGTCCTCCACATCTCGAAAGCTGAGACGTCAGGTTTTCCACGCCCGGCCACTCTAATCCAAACAGCATGTAACGGTATGTCATGACCGTCATGGCCGATCCACTGTGATTGGAGTTTCCCCCAAGGTTGTTGACGGGAAAAGGCTGGGCCAGAACCGTGAACGCTGCGGTCAGTCCTATCAGGCGGGAAACAGGGAGTTTCCCGCCGGGAAACTTTTGCCCTAGCCCAGGAGGCTCACTGTGTATATCAAAACATGTCTTAATATCTGCATACTGGAGTTTGGATATTTTAGTATTTATCGCTTTCCTTTTTCTTCCCGATATCTCCCTATCTCTCTGTTTTGAATATAAAACCTACTGTCGTGTAACCAGTCGACTCAACAATTTACTATTTTGGGAACAATCATTTCTATACTTCTGGTCTTGGAACTCCTTCGGTGACCAGCAGAGCCATTTTTGTCTCTTCCGTTTGTTCAACACATCAAAATGGGGAGCATCGACATTTCTGCCTGCGATCAACTGCAGTTCAAAACGCCATGGATCGAGACACCACTGGTCGAGTCTGCCTGCCTTTCTCGGGCAGCTGGATGTAGGATCTTCCTGAAGTTGGAGAACGTGCAACCAAGCGGCTCCTTCAAGTCCCGTGCTATGGGCAACCAGATCCTCTCTCACCTTCGCAATCCAGCAAACGTGGGCCGCAGGGTCCACTTCTATGCGTCGTCCGGAGGAAACGCCGGACTGGCAGCCGTCTGTGCAGCCCGAAGCCTGGGCTACCCATGCACCGTCGTAGTACCCATGGGCACTAAGCCTTTAATGCTTGATAAAATCCGGGCGGCAGGCGCAGCAGATGTCATCCGTCACGGTGAGACATTCTCAGAAGCGGGAGAATACATGCGGGAAACTATCATGAAGACATCCAGTGGAGATGACCAAGATGTGATCAAGATTGCCCTCCACCCTTTCGACAACCAACCCATTTGGGAAGGAAACAGCACCATCATCGACGAACTCGAGACCCAGCTTCCTCCCGCCACCAGCCCCGAAGACAAAAAAGCATACAATGACCGGGCCCTTCCCCTAGACGCTATCCTTTGCAGCATCGGCGGTGGCGGCCTTCTCAATGGCCTCGTCATGGGAATCGAAAAGCGACGACAAAAGAAGCAAATTACCTCCTCTTCCTTCTCCAAACCAAACCCCATTCACTTCCTCGCCATTGAAACGGCCGGTACCGATTCCCTAGCAGCAGCCATGGCCAATAAATCCCTCATCTCTCTCCCAAAGATCACATCCCAGGCTACTTCTCTTGGTGCTGTTCGCGTCTCGGAAACAACCTTCCAGTACGCTATGTCCCCGCCCCCAGGCATCAAGGTGCACAGCACCGTCCTGTCAGATGCAGACGCCGCCCGCGGCGTGCTCCGCCTCGCCAACGACGAGCGACTCCTCGTCGAGCTTGCGTGCGGTGTCTGCATTGAGGCGGCCATCGGTGATGCCGCTACTGCTGTTCCTGCGTCAGTGACTGGCGGCGCAAACGCTCAAAGCATTAAAAAGCGTAAGAGGGATCCGGGTGAGACTGAAGTTACTTACCGTGATGAGGGCTATGGTGATGATCGGTCGACCTCGACCGATAATGATACGGACCAGGAGCTTGAGCCGGAGGTCGAGAAGCTCAACTCGAAGCTTAAGCAACTTGTCCCTGATCTCAACTCACAGAGTAGAGTTGTCATTATTGTCTGCGGCGGTAGCTATGTCACCATTGATATGGCTTGTGAATGGCGCAAGATGTTGGATGAGGGATGGGCATGAATATTGATGATAATGGATATCTTTTGTTTATATACCTTTTTTTGGCTTGACTTTTGGCGTTTGATTTGCCGCACTACACTTTTTGGTTTCGGACTTTCTAATTACTATCGTCTACATAGAGGCTTGAACTTTCGCACAGTTCATTCATACAATCATACAAATTATACGGCGGCCGTATACTTAAAAAAAAGAATACCATTTGGACATAATATTTTTCAACGAAACGTCCAAGACCCTAGAACAAATCTGAATTATTTCGATAGACGTTGTCCAGCGCCACATGTTTTCCGCCCTTCATACGGCAGCGAGAGTCGCAACGCCCTTACCCAAATCAACCATACTCTGATCTAGCTTCCGAATACGATAATCCCAGTAGTTCTTCCGGATAGGATCAAACTCCTCTTTCAGCATCGTCCACATCCGAACAGCTTCACTCTCCCTCTCAGTCTCAGAAAAGACATCGGCCAACCACTCAACAGCATGCGAACTCTTAACGGCCCCCTCCGAAACAAACCCATCAACAAACTCCTCCCACTCCCCCAACCCACGCCCAGCAGCCCTCAGAACTCCACGCGCATACCACCACGGGCTCCGGTTCTCCGGCGCGCGCAGGATAGCCTCCTGCGCAAACTTCAGCTCGCCATCAACCATGTCCTCATCGACAACAGAAAGTCTGCCCTTCTCGGACGGCGCTGTGGAGAGATCACCTGCATTCACCATCCCCGCATCTGGGAGTGATGTGTCCCGCGGTCCGAAGCGGAGCATGTACCGGTGGTTCCAGGCGGAATTGTTGCGCACATCGGCTTTCAGGAGGAATTCCACGTCTTCGAGTTCGCGTGGCTGGTCCCATAGTCCGAAGTGCCGCACAAGCCAGTGACGGTAGGTCCATACGTGGTAATTTTTGGAGTCTTGGGCGAACATCTCCATTAGGAAGTCTGCTTCTTTGGGTGGGAAAGTTGGGAAGTGCGCTTTTGATGACAGCAGGACTTGGCGGTGGTGCCTGTTTGGGTGTTAGTTTTCTTTTTTTGATATTTTTGTCCTCTTGTCTCTTTTTCTTTCATGACGTTCTGGCATCGGTGGTTGCCGGGTGATAGTCGACATACCAAATTTGGTAGTTCTTGAGGTACTTCAATGAGACATCGTTCAACCAGCTCAATTCTTCATTCAGGTCTTTGTCCAAAGCGAACAGAATCTTTGCTCGGTAGATCCTGTATAGGATGTCAGATGTGCGATATGGCATGTCACGAGGGGGCTATTACTAGCCAACTTACCATACAGTGTAATGCGCTGGATTCATCGAGATCACATCTTTAGTCAAATTCAATGCCCGCTCAGACATCTCGTTCGTGGCCATCACGGCACGCAAATACGAAGTCGCCTCGAGGTAGTCGGCTGGGTAGGCGATGGTCGCCAGTGGCATAGCACCCGAGCTTGAGCCATCATCCAGGTCAATTGGAGTAACAGATGCCCATTCAGGGTCGGTGGAATATGTTCCCTCCATGGTTCTGCACAGATTGGAGTGAGAAGCTTAAGACCGGAAGGATAATTGCCGGGATGCAATCAAATGGTGGGGTACAGGGGTTAGATGCACAGGATGAGTCCGGGTTAGGTCTCACGACTAAGGCTTTGCACAAAGTGAGATTATGCAATCTCGATCAATCAAACCCCCGTTGAAATGAGAATTGTCTAAATAAAAGATCGAACGTGAAATGCAGCGAATATAAAACATGAAGTGGAGGTGGGGCGGGTGTGTCTGCCTCAGGCGCACACAAAGAAACCGAACAATACTAAGCCAACCCGCTTCTCTTCCTATTCTTCTTTTTGACTTGTAGTTAAAAATTGAAGAGATTTATTTGCAGTTCTATTGGTAATTCCATAATATTTTCTGCTCCTCGATCCACCATTTTCCCACTTTCTCCGCGTCGGCCAGCCACTTCCCAGCTTTGTCTCCATGCTCTTTTTGTACCCGGCCGATCAACTCCTCGAGAGACCACCCACGCAATGGACTCAACTCGTCCGGGTCGGTGTCTAGATTAGAGAACACGTACTCAAAGTCCCCGGTTAGTGGCAATATGAGTCGATACGGGACCGCTGCAGACCCAACGCTGAGCATTGTACCACCGGGGTTGATAATGCCAAAGTTCCATGCCTGTCGGCCATTGTGGGTAGCTTGGTACGGGCGCACTAGTGACTGTCCTTCATATTCATTCATCAGGTCTAGGGCCACATCGGAGTCCATCTTGTTCAAGGAGCCTGAATTCACGAGTAGGTCAAGGATGGTCGGGACGACAGACATCGAGGTTGCATTCGCTGTGATTTGCAGTGCTGGCAATAGCGGGTGTCGGAAAACGAGGGGAATGCGGAAATTGCTGATATGTCCGTTCTCGTATGTACCGGAGGCTGGCGCATCTTCAGCGAATGCCTGGCCACTATTTGAGATTAGTACATGGTCAATCGGTTGTTGTGCGTAGTTGCTGAAGTAAGTGCATCATACTGATCTCCTACAAGTACGACTAATGTCTCGTTTGCAATCTCAGCTTCGTTGAGGACCTTCATTATATCGCCAAGCCATGCGTCCACGTATCGGACCGTGTTCAGATATTTGTTGATGTCCCTGTGCGTCGCGAGGATATCGTCTCCACCAAAGTATTGTTCTTGTTGGTACGTCGTAGGCATGCCCCATGGGTGATGGGTTGTGCTCGTTAAATGTGACAGGAAAAGTCGCTCGTTCTTCTCGATTGTATTGTTCACCACGTCTCGTAGGTATGGGTATATCTCGTACTCCGGGTACCTGAGGTAACGTCCACGGGTGTTAGTAATGTGAGTGCCCATAGTCAAGGATAGTCTTCAATCGGGAGAAGGATATGCTTACCCAAAGTAATTGATCTCTATCATGTTCTTGTGATGATGTTTGGCACTATGCTTGGCAATGTCTTCGCGATAGATTGCTTCTTGAAACCCCATCTTCTTGTTGAGCTTATATTGCTCGTCAAACCGTCCTGTGATGGACTGCAAGAACACAGAGCTCCAGTTCCGATCATGAATGTGCTCAAGCCCATTGCCAGACTTATGACTCACTGTGTCCTGGGTCGACTTCTGCTTGAGTTGGTTGAATAATTCAAACATCTGCATGAGACACGGCTGATAATTTTGGGATTTGACCTCATCCACGGAGTTCACTGGCAGTGGGCCCGCACCACAGTAGTTCATAATTTCGCTTTTGAGTGATACACTGCTACCAGTGAGAATACCATTGAAATTGATGCCGCCCATTCCTGGTTCTGTCATACCATTCCATCCGTCACTAGAAGGGCTGTAAATTTGGTCATTTGTCGAAAATCCACTAGCCACCCCGGTCAACTTCTCTGCGTTTGGTGTCAAATGCGATAGTTTGGCGTCAATCTCTTGGAATACTGCGGGATCTTGGGTATCGTAGGATGATAGAATCTTCTTGTGCAAATTTGAGCCTGCCTTGAAGGGGAATATGTCCTTCCGAGCACTTTCCATCAACACAACTACGACATGTGTAATGGGGACTTTATGGTCCTTGAGAGCCTGAGCTACCGGCTCTAGCATTTCACGGTCGAGGTTGGTGATTCGAAGGGGGTCATCCACGGGGCTATAAGTGTTATTTTGAGTCCCATTTCCATCCGCAGTAACAATATCTCCTTCGTCGCTGTCAGACTCTCCTTCGCTCCACCTCGTGAACCCTGGTGGTAAATCCCCAGACGCCCATGCGGGTCGAATATTTTTGGCGTTGGAGTCTGCCTTACCCGGGGCCCAGCCCTTGAAGTGATCGCGTGGACCTTCCCAGTATGGCTCATCAGTTAGGTCCACGAGTGGAAATGGTTGATCTCCAGTCTGATGTAGCTCAGCAGGTCTCGAACCCAAGGCCAAGAAAAAGCTAAATGGGATAGTTTCAGACATATGATTATAAGGCACCTGGGGCCGAGTCAAGCGCAAGAGTCCAATGACCATCGTGGCGCATATTGTCAAAAGTTGAGTGAGTCGTGCTGCCCCGGGCTTTCTTTGGGGAGTGGCAATGATGCCTACTTCGTCTGCCTTTTTGGTTTGTGTGCTAAATAGCGCAGACACCCAACTGTCTATGAGAATGCATGTCCAATATTTGAGTAGCCATGAGGTCACAAGAAGGACGCCCGCAGCTCCCAGAAACGATGTCAGCCCGCTGAGCATCAGCTTTCTCCCTTCCGGTTCACTTCCCACGGTTGTGATTCCATCCCAGGGGATCTCACTACCAGTCACAAGATAGAAACATATCTGAGACGAGGACAAGATGAAGCTCAGAGATCTGTAACAGTTAAAAATCTCGGGTCTGACTCATTGACTCTAGTAATAAGTAATAGCAGATTTAAAGTACTTACGTGATGGCCACTGTCACTACAGTGCCTAAAAGGGACTTTACGCCCGTAAATTTGAAAAGCAGCCCCCACGCGGTTACGAATAGAAGAATCTCAACGATGAAGAATGTCGGAAAGTAGAGCGCAAATTGAATGCCGGGAAGAGAAGAGGCATGCTGGAGCAGATGAAGCACTTTGGATGATGTCACTGACACAACCAGTAGCGAGATAACGAAGGGCCTGGTAAAGGGCTGGCGTGGTATCATAATGAAAAAGAGTTGGAAAGAACAAAATGCATGTTGCCTCCGAGTCACCCATCTGGACAAAGAACTAGAATAGGGGTAATTCTTGCAAAGAATTACCTAGTTACGTATTTTGGGGTGTTGATCTTCCATTACAGTCATGTTTCATGAGTATTTACACCCCAGTACTTCCTAATGCTTTCCCTGTACTCTCTTATATCATAGCCCGCAAGCTGGAGTTTCTACCATAAATCTATGAGCGTGTATGTGAGCTTTCTAGTTACTGCTTATTACTTAAGGGGTTGAATGAAGTTTTAACAGGCAGAGTGGAAGGTGACCTGGAGCCTTTCGGAGTACTGGGGTGCAAATACTCATGAAATGCCACTGTATGTACCCATGCATACATGTCTTAAATTTTAGGAGCGCATTCCTAATTGGAGCCTCCTTGGCTATGTCTAGCACACAAAACTAGCACTTAAAGATTACGTGGCGGAATAAGCAATCCTTAATATTATGCAAGGATGCAGGGATTTTTCCAAGTTTACTCCATACATAGCACAAGATGACGCGTTGTCGTGTGGATTCCTGCCTGATTGGGAATGGCAGTGCTGAGATCTCAGGGGGCGGGCCGGGGAGGCTAATCAATTCCATATAAATTCCATATAAATTCCCTATAAATTCCCTACATATAAGATCTATCACCTAATAGTTCGACGTTTTTTTTGTCTGTTGAACTCTTCCCATATATCAATATTGTACACTAGTATTATGTGTGGGCTCGGGAATATATATATATATATATATATATATATATATATATGCTCGAGACTTCACCCAAATGTCTCACCGCCGTTGTTCAGGTATTCAATCTCCTCTGGGGTAGAAACTCTGCCCAGCGCCTGATTCCGATGCGGATATCGTCCAAATCGCTCAATGATCACTTTATGCCTCTTCTCAAAGTCAAGAGTATTTCTCAGGAATGCCTGAAGTGCATCCGCCTTCTTAGATAGCACGCCATGGCATTTGATTTCCTCTCCGGTGAGGGTCGATGTATCTTTAGCCAGTAGCTCATTGACATCTTTGGCTGTACCTTCGTGCACCTTGACGGCTTGCTCATGCACAGCCAATTTTTCCGAATGCATAAGGGGCATGTGGAACCAAGTACGGTAAGCCATGCGATACTTGAAATATGGTGACTGAGTCGGTATACCTTCTTCGATTGCCCGAAGGGCGATCTCCTCGGCCAATGGGTCAAAGCGCTCAAACACTAGCTTCGATTCGGCCCCCCGGTAACAATTGCGGGGAACCTGGTCAAGTAGAATTATGATGCTGAGCCAATCCCTTGGCGAGGACGGGCTAACCGCAGAGAGAATTTGCGTAGCTGAGACTCCCGAGCCAGCGATTATTTCTAAAGCAGAGCCAGCTTGGGTGCTGTTGGAGCTCGTTAGTCTTCTGTTATGACGTCGAAAATAAGGAGACGAATGGGCACTTACACGCAGGCCTCGTCGAATGCCTCGTCACGAGTGAACCACTTTCCCATCTCACTCCATTCGGGCAGGAGGAGTGCCTCTTCACAGCTCAAATGATCGAACCACAACTTGTGCACGTCATCAAGGAGGGTTGGTGTCAAAGTCTGCTTCAGTTCGGAGGAGCTTGCCGTTGTGATGGGATTTGAGTGAAATTTGCGAGCAATAGTACTTCTGCCAAAATTCTTCTGCAATTGAAGCCTTGCAGTGGGATTTGTACGGAGACTTGAGATTGGTATCAGGCCGTTAGTCGGGATCACCACCGGCTTGCAAGTCGCCAGTCTCGTCTGAACAAGTCCCTTTGAGATTGCCTAGTTATCTTAATGTTGGAATTACATAAATACTGATTTGGACATTTGCTTACCTTGCTGCGCGTTATATATCTCATGATCGAGCCCTGGCAAGGTGTAGTTATCAATTACTGGCAGAAATCAGGCGTATCACGTATGGTAAAAATGGCAGATATTGAAGACTCTGTTAACTCTGTTAACTCTAACTAAAATGACAAAACCCGCTTTTTCAACAATCTGAGCGGACATAGATGACTAACTGTATTATGCACTATGTATGTCGAGTACCACTTGTCACATGATTTTCGGGGTGAATTACTTTGTCTCATCCACGTAATTCATCTCTGTGTTCAGAATTACAAAGCACAAGCCCACTCGCTGGACGGACCCCAGGCCGCAGCTGAGTCATCATGCATGTTCCCCAGCATCTTGGAAGAAGCAGTGGAAGTTTGTTTTATTTTGATTTTACTACATGTATACCTTCTAGAATCTTGACATAGTCCTATAGTACATATGTATATACCCATTCAAAGACCAGTTCTCTTATATCGCCTGCCCAAAGAGGCAAAAGAATCCCGTTTATCTCGATAAGGCCGATTCCTCACTCCCCGCACGGTTTTCCCCTCAGCCTATACTCCGCATCTTGAAGATTATCGGGTCCTTTCAGCTTCATATTCTCTAGGCTTTATAATGCGCCGCGTTAAGAAATCTAGAAATGGCTGTGCAAGATGCAAAAGTAAACGAGTTCGTGTTTCCCGTTTCCCGCCCGGAAAATCGGATACTAACATGCACAGGTCAAATGCGGCGAAGAGAAACCTCACTGCACTCGCTGTACCCGCTTAGGCGTCCGGTGCCCTGGCTATGCACAATCCCTGCGCTGGGTTACCAAGTATGAGCAGTCTAGTCCCGCCGCGCCGGTATCGATCTCGGAGGTGAGAACCCCGAGTCCCGCGGCTTCTGCTTCGACTCCTAGCCAGCCGGCAAACCAAATCGACGATGCCCTGCCGGATGATTCACCTTTTGAGTCGACACATGAACTAGGTCCTTCGAATTTTGTTTTAGATGGACGAACTCCTCTATGTGACAATCTATGGGATCATCCGGGCCACGGGTCTTTACCCGAACTGACGGATCTATGCTCACCGTCCCCGATGGTGGCGGTATCGCCGTCTTTCACACACCAAAGAGACCCTTTCCATGACTTTGAACAGTCAGAATATGCCGGTGTAGATCTGTCACACTTTCTGTCACTTATCGGACCAGCGCCAATTGAGGAACAGGCTTCCAATGTTTACCGAGACTTCTCACCTTCGGCCATTGTGCGGAGTTATCCTCCTGCATCACATCGCCCTGTACCACAAGACTTCATGTCAATTTCCCGTTCACTGAATAATCCATCATGGACCTTGATCGAGTACTATTTCAAAGAGGTAGCAGCACTGTTCTCTAGCTACGATAGCCAGATGAACCCATTCCGAACCACGGTATCCCGTCTTTGGGGATCTTCACTAGCAATGTGTCGAACAATGCAAAGCATGGCTGCCGCAACGCTGGTCACTGAATTTCCCCAGTTCGGTCCCATGGGCCGAAGGATGCGTGATGAAGCTATTGGTATAATCACGCGCGAGGAAGTAATAGACGACAAGTCTTTGTTGGCGCTCCTCATGCTCGGACAGACAGCTAGCTGGCACGATCCAAATGACTTGGGTATATCGTTTTTTAACCTGCTCCGTAAGCAGCTTAACACCATCGCTTCATCATCCCACGGCCCTGGCTTCGGCTTCCCTAAGAACGACAGCAATAACTACCGGTTCTTCGAAGAAGCTCTCATCTACTGGGAGATGCTGCTTTCTTTCGTCACAGATAATGACACTATGGTCCTATCTGACAATTCACGAACCGCTTCATCCACAGACGAGTCCTTTGTTCTCCAACGAGTCCCGCACCCGTGGACCGGTATCGCGCGCGACACTCAGTTCACCGTGCACGAGGTTGGACAACTCATCCGCCGGGAGCGAAAACGCATTCACTCAAGGCGGTTCACCTCCCAAGATGATATCACCCGTGCGCAGTTAGCAATCGAGAAAGCTCGCGAACTAGAAGAACGCCTCTTGGGTCTCGCCCATCCCTCCGAGGCCGAGATCGTCAGTCCTGGTGACGACGATACCCCAGTATGGCACCTCCTCACAATGGCCGAAGCGTATCGATGCGTCGGCCTCATGCAGCTATACCGCGTCTTCCCAGACCTACTGTACAACCGCCTACCCGCTCCAGCATCCACATCACCCCAATACCCTAGCAACGCCGATCCAGCATCCCGCGACTCATTCTTCCCAATCGACCTCGACAGCATGAACCTGTCAGCTGGATTCGGCGACCCCAGTCCAACGACAGGACGAAACACCAATCCTCGACACAACGCCCCTTTGCCATCTAAAAGATCTTCCGCTCACAATCTCTACCGTCATTCCCCTCACCATCTACCATCCCCGCCATCACCAGACACGCAACAACCCCCCACCCCAGAAACCCTATACAGCAACTGGCTCACCGAGTTCGCTGTGACAACCCTTTCCCGACTAAGAACCATCCCCCTGGAATCACGCACCCGCTGCCTCCAGCCATTCCTCCTAGTTGCATCCTGCTCAGAGCTCCGTATCCCGCGTCTGGCCACAAACGCAGGTACTCAACCCCGGAATGGCGAGGATTATTCAGAGGGCGGAGATAACGATAATACCAACCCGAATCAAACACCTACCATCTCAATGGAGGCCATTGAAGTCTCGCGCACGCGCAAGTTCATCCTTGGCCGTCTAACGTCCTTTTTGCATGTTTTACCGCCGAAACCGATTCATGTATGCTTGAAATTAGTTAATGAGGTCTGGAGGAGGTTGGATGCCGGGGACCACGATGCTTATTGGGTTGATGTCATGATTGAGAAAGGTTGGGAGACAACCATGGGGTGAGAGAATGCCCAAGTCTGGCTTTGGGGCTCCCAGTTCAACACCATTGTATCCTTTTATCATATTCACGATCAGAGTAGCTGTTGGTTTCAGTTAAGACGGTACCAGGCTTTGCTGAATGATATGTTAAGACTTGTGAATTTATCATACCTCGAATTCGCAGTAGTCGTCATCTGTGTCAAGTGGGTGGCCAATTAGGGATTGGAGGTACAAGGGAAGACCGAGATATCTTTGTACGAAGTGTTATTAGATCGAAGGTGTATCTTGTAGAGAAAGAGACAAGAAGCAGCCTTATCAAAAATGATTCATAAAATTCATCAAAGCCCACAAAGCTCACAAAAGCACCAAACTAAAACAAGAACCTCCTAAATCCCAATATTTCTTCTGTTATTTTCATGTTTCCCAATTTTCATTTCCAGAACAAACCCCAATGTCAAGTACACAAATCCATAAACACATAAACGATCCAATTGAAACAAACTACTTGTTGTCACCGCCCCGGGTGTATCCATCCCACCACTTCGAGAACATACCGCCCTTAGCAGCCTGCTCATTCCAGCTCGCGCGGCGGGTAGCCATATCCGGGTTTGTAGATTCACGCTTCTGTGTGTGCAAGTTTGAGAAGAGACCGTTGGCAGAGCCGGCTGAGCTGCGGCGACGCTCACCCAGGGTTGGAGGATTGGGTGCGGTGCCTTCGGTTCCTTTGTTTGAGGAGGTGGAGGTGTTGGAGTCCTTCATTTTGGGTGTTAGATTGGTTTTGGGGGATTTGGTACAGATGATAGATAGATGATGATGATAGATGGATAGATGGATAGATGGAAGATAGATGGAAGATAGATGGAGGATAGATGGAGGATAGATGGGGGATGATGTTGTAGGGGATAATATATGAGGATGATATATAATAATCAGGTATCGAAAGAGGCAAATGACCTACCCTTCTATCAGTGATGGGCATTGCCCATGCAGCACGACCACTAGGGCTCTTGGCACCGCCGTTCATCCAGACATTCAGATGCTCGTAACGGTCGCCGGGGGTTCCGTGCCAGTGGCGACGGGTATTGTCGTCGGACATTTTGGAGATTTCTAGGAAGTTGAAGTAATCCGTGATGGAGGTGAGCTAGTTCTTTTGGGGATTTAATTTAGGAAGAGTGAAAGAGGAAGGGAATTTTAGAGAGAGGATATGATGATTATGAGATATGCTTGTAAGGGTTGGGAGTCGACGACGTCATGGTTCGGGTTGCCCTTTGTAGATATGGAATAGATGGGAAATGGAAAACATACCTTGATATTCTCCAATATTTGGATTAATAGAAGTGAGAATAATCCAGAGACCGGTAAAGAGGGGGAAAGCTGGCTTATAAGACTATATAGCTTACTACGTTACAACGTTCACCAAAGGTCTAGTTATAACCAACAATATCAAGTACTTCCCTAGTACTTACATATATACTTATTATACTTGTCCAAACATGTACTTTGAATGTACTATGATGTACCCAGCCTTGACGTAATTAGGATGCGGGGAAAGCTTGGCATATAATTTGAGGTTGAAGCTACATATAGCAGTAGAAGGATAAATACACCTACAATAGTAGATAAACCTCACCTCCCAGCTTCCCTCAACACCCTCCAAACTCTAACCCCCTCCTCCCAATTCCCATCCTCCACGATCTCAACACTCCCATCCGCCCTCAACGTCCTAACCAACCTAGCCCCAGAAGTTCCCCATCCAAACTCCCGTTCCCCACGAACAAACATCCCTAGCGGATCAATAAATCCCTCCTT